>NC_042618.1:181171557-185971557 GCF_901001135.1 Rhinatrema bivittatum | reverse complement strand
CCCAAGCTACTCCGCGATTAGGGCAGAAGGCTGTCTGCGATCCTGTCAAAACCGCACGTGCAAAGGCTGCTCCCTCCCAGGCTTGCACATCCAGACGATAATACCTGGAAAAGGTATTAAGGAGGACCACGTCGCAAATGTCTACGGGAGACAATCTAACTTCTGCCCATGACACTGCCTGAGCCCTAATGGAATGAGCCCTAACCTGACTGGACAGCGGCTGTTCAGCATCCACGTATGTGGCCGTGACTACCTCCTTAATCCAGCGAGTTATTGTAGCCCGCTAAGCCGGCTCACCCTGTTTACTACCATCATGGAGGACAAACAGGCAATCCATCTTCCTGAGAGGTCTAGAAACTTCCAGATACCTCAGGATATGTCTCTTAACATCCAAGGTTCACAACAGGCAATATTCCTCTGCAACTCTCTCCCTATCCAGAGATGGCAGGGAAATGGACTGATTCAAATGAAAATCTGAGACCACTTTTGGCAAAAAGGATCAATACACAGCTGTATTGCCCCTGGAGTCACTCAAAGAAACAGCTCCTGGCAAGACAAGGCCTGCAACTCAGGTATTTTACACACCTAACAAATTGCCACAAGAAGCACAATTTTCAAAATCAGTAACCACAAAGAAAGGTTATGCATCGGTCGAAATGTAGGGCCTGCTAAAAAATCCAAAACCAGATTAAGCCTCCACAACAGCACTAGTAACCACAAGAGAAGACAAAGATGTTTCACTCCTTTCAAAAAACAGGCCAAATCTGGATGAGCTGACAAGGGTCCACCATTCACCTGACCCCTGAAATAGGCAACAGCCACTACCTGTACCTTTAAGGAATTAAGGGCCAGCCCTTTAATTCATCCTGCAAAAACTCCAAAATGACCAGGATCTTACCCAAATGAGGAAGAACCCCTCAATCTTCACACCAAGCCTTAAACACTTGCCAAACTTGCACTAAGCTAAGGAAGTGGAGAAGTTTCTCACGTATAGCAAGGTGGCAATCACTGCAGTAAATATCCATGCTTTAGCAAGCGAGCCCTCTCAAGGGCCATACTGAAGACAAAATAGAGTCAGATCTTCGTGAAGAACAGGCCCCTGATGCAACAGATCCCTGTGTGCCAGAAACCGGAGGGGGGAGTCTACCAGGAGCCTTTGCAGATCCACATACCATGGCCTCCTGGGCCAATCTGGGGCCACCAGAAGCTCCATCCCTCTGCGACTCTCGACCCTCCAAATCATTCTGTCCAACATGGGCCACGGGAGAAAAGCATAAAGCAGCTTGTCCTCTGGCCATTCCTGCATGACAGCATCGATGCCCAATGACTTCGGATCTCTCCTGTGACTGAAGAATAGAGGAACCTTCGCACTGGAAGGTCGCCAGCAGGTCCAGAAACAGAAGGTGCTAGCAATACACTATTAGCTGAAACACCTTGTCAGACAATACCCAGTCTCCTAGGTCCAGACTCTGCCTGCTGAGAAAGTCTGCTCTTACATTGTCTTTCCCTGCAATGTGCGAGTCCGAGATCTCTTGAAGATGCACAGCCGCCCATTCCATAAGTTTGTCTATTATCTGCAACACTTGCTGGCTCTTGGTTCCTCCTTGCCAATTGTTGAAGGCCACAATCATTGCATTGTTCAACGTTAACCAGACTTCTCGACCCTGCAACCTGTTGCCAAATTGCAAGCATGCCAATTGATGTTCCAGAGAGACTCTTTTGTACTCCAGCACCCTTGCGCTGTCAGTTCATGACAGTAAGCTACCCAACCCTGGAGGCTCGCATCTGTTATAAGTTACTAGCCAGTCCGGTGATTTTAGGGAAACCCCCTTTCTTGGATGATACATTTGTAACCACCACTGTAGGTGAAGGCAGACATCCATCAGCAGGTGGAGCCGAATCAGACAGTCCTGAGACAATGAGCTCCGAGACAGCAGGGAGCACTGAAGAGGTCGCATTTGCGCCCTCATCCATGGTACCACTTCCAGGGTCGCCACCATCTGTCCTATCTACAGGTGCTCAGATTTACTGTGTTCATCAACAGACGCACCTGTGACAAATTCTGAATACGACCCTGACAGGAAAACCCTGCCTTGCTTTGTATCGAACTGAACACCATGATACTCTAGCAACTGAGATGGTTGAAGATTGCTCTTGGCTAGGTTCACCACCCAACTTGCGCATCACCAGCAGGCTCTTTTCCAGAGACCTAGCCCGAATTAGCCAGTCATCCAAGTACGGGTGTACCAGGATCCCATCCTCCTAACTCTGCCGCCGCCACCACCACCCCCATAAGCTTGGAGAACGTTCTGGGTGCGGTGGCCAGACCAAAAGGTAGCGCTTGAAACTGATGACGACCCAAAACCACAAATCGCAGAAAATGTTGGTGCTCTAGTTGGATGGGAATACGCAGGTATGCCTCAGGCAGATCCAAAGAGGTAGGAAACTCCGACTGCACGGCCATTATCACTGAGCTCAATGTTTCCAGGCGAAAATGGTTGACCCCTTTCAGATTCAGGATGAGACCTTCTCAAGCACAACAAAATAAATGGAATATCGGCCTGCATTTTCTTAAGATGTGGGTACTGGAACCACAGCCCTCAGACCGAGGAGCCTTGCCAATGTACACTCCAGCACCTACCTCTTCTGCGGGGAGTACCAAGGAGACACCATGAACACGTCCCAAGGAACAGTGTGAAAGTCCAGCGCATATCCATCTTGTATCACCTCCAAGACCCAATGGTCTGACGTGATTTCAACCCACCTCTGATAAGAGAGAGGCAGGCAACCCCCTGTCTCCTGTTCCCAGGGGTGGGTCGGCACACCTTCATTGGGAGATTAAGATTCCTGAGCCTGTGCCCACCTGGGCTGTCTGGAACGAAAGGAATGCGACCTAACGAAAATTTGAGTCCTCTGAAAGGTCATGCCTTTGTAGGGTCAAAAACGCTTGGATCCCCTAGCACGACCTCTCATGGTAGGGGAGCACGGCGTCTGCTCCTTATCTTCCGGCAACTGAGGAACCGGGGACTCACCCCACTTATTTGCCATTTTCTAAAACTCACTCCCAAAGAAGAGTGAGCCTTTAAAAGGCAACTTCGAAAGGTTAGCTTTGGAGGTTGCATCGGCCAACCAATTTCTCAGCCATAACAGACGCCTGGCCGCTATTACTGAAGCCACCCCGTTGGCTAAGTTGCAGACCAAATCGCAGCCCATGGCTGCCAGCTCCACAACTGCTCTAGAATTCACTCCAGATTCATCGACTTCCTGAGAGAGAAGTAAACAGGAGCAAGCCACCAGGGAACAAGAAGAAGCTATCTGCAAGGTCTTTGCCATTGCTTCAAATGCTTGCTGAAGCATGGTCTCAATCTTTCTATCGTATGCATCCTTCAAGACCGCTCCTCCCTCCACAGGAATAGTCGTCAGCTTGAAGAGGGCATACACAAGTGCGTCCACTTTCGGAAAATGCAACCAATCTCACGCCGCTGGATCCAGAAGGTACAGGCCTTCCAAGACTCGATCCCCTTTGAAATTAGCCTCCTGGGATCCCCACTGAAGATCAATCAATTCTTGAATGGCCTCCATAACAGGGAAGAAACAAGAGGCTTTACACAAACAAACCAAAATGGGATTTTTATTTGGCTCAGACATGGACTCAGCCCCAGGTACTCCCAGCATCTTTAGTGTCTGGGAAATCAGAGCCGGTAAGTCATCTCTATGAAAGAACTGCAACCTATATGGTTCCAATCCCAGAAGAATTTCCCCATCCTCCAGAGAGTAAGGATCAGCTTTCATCATCTGTGCCATCCAGATCCCTATCGGGAAGACAGGTTGCCAATCTAGGTGTACTTCAGTGCTTAACCACAGCACCAAGCAATCCCTGAAAAAAATTCCACCGAAGAAAAGGCAGAAGGATCCATGCCAAAACCAGGAGCAACATGTCCTGTGCCCATTAAGCTACCTTCCCCCACTGAGGAATCAATAAAGAGAGTTCAAAGGTCAGACGTTCCTTCTGACAAGTCTTTACCCAGGCCTTCATCAGGCTGGTAAGAACTGGGCTTAGTAAAATCTGACAAAGGCAATTATTCCTGAGCCTCTAAGCAGTGCTGGCACAAGTTAGAGGGAAGGCCAGGCTGAGATGCCCGAATATGACAGGTAGCACAAAGGGTAAGGCGCTTAGGTTTCTTAGCTATAGGCGCCATCATTCTGTCAATACACTTAACAGGCGACTGAAAGGTGTGCGTCCTTGCACGAACCGACAATCCTGACGAGAGCAGCCTAATGTGCAGGAAAACACACGTGAAAACGCCACTGCAGTTTGCCATGCGTCTCCCAGAGAAAAGCCTAAGAGTGGGGCATTGCCCAAAAGGGCTGATCAACCCGCCAGGCTGCCCATGTCCCTTAAACTCCCTTGGGGGGGGCGGGAACGAATGAATGTCAGAATGGCATGCCAAGGACAGAGACCAGAGGAAGGAGGAAGCTCTACAAAAAAAAAAAAAAGAACCTCTCACTCGGTTTTGTTTTGTTTTTTTTGCAAGCTTCACTTGAGCTCAGCCTGTCCCAGCTGAGTAGAGTCAGTCTCTTGTTGCGTGGGGAGAGGTCATATACTGTCACTGCCGTGCTTGGCTTCCTGCACCCGGTGCCTTTCAGCTGTTTCAACAGCTAAACCCACTCCAGCTGAAAAATCAGCTACCAGACCAAGGCACTCATCTGAGGGACCACAGCAATCACCTCAGTAATTCTCAACTGGGGAGGGACCATTTTGCATCACCACAGGAGAGAGGAGTGAATTACATTTCCTTCTTTCTTTCTCCTTCTAAAACGTGAAGCAATCTCCATTAGGGAGATGCACGTCCACCATATGCCGCATGGAAAATACTAGCAGGCTAATGTCACCACAGAGGTATATATATATACTGTGATGTCAGCTTTGCTCCATCTCCATCTGCTGGTAGAGGTGTATAAACCCACTGGTTCTGGATTCATCTGTCTAGAAGACGCTAAGAAAGGTAAAAGACTATAGCTCGTACCTGATTACCCAGAGCTCCAGGAAATTGATTTTGCAATGTTTCTGGGAGGACCAGATAGCCTGAGTGCTGAGCCCATCTACATGAGCTCCTCAACCCAGGGTGGAGAGCATCCGTGGTTAGGACAATTTAGGTGAGGGACTTTGGAAAAAAAAAAATCCCCCATTCCAGATCTGAAATTACCTGCCACCAGGACAAGGAGTCCCGGAGGGGCAAGGTGTCGGAGTCCTGGAGGCTCTGCATAGCCTGATGTCACTGTGACCTCAGGATCCGTTGGGCCTTTTCCATGTATACACATACCAAGGGAGTGATGTGAACTGTCATGGCCATGTGGCCCAACAACTTCAACTTGTGCCAAGCCAACATCTGCTGGCTCTGTTGAATTTCTGCCATGATGGCCAACATGTTGAGCACCCTTAGGAGAATCAGAAAGGCCTTGGCCTGAGCCGTGTCTAGCAGGGCTCCTATGAAGTCCAATTGAGGTGGCGGACTGAGATGGGACTTTTAGAAGTTGATGATAAAACCTAGTGATGCCAATATCCAGATGGTTAAGTGTATGGACCTGACAGCCCCTGCCTGAGATGCACTCTTGACCAGCCAATTGTCCAGATTAGGGAAAATATACTCCCAGTCTTCGAAGGTGTGCTGCCATCATGGCCAGGCATTTTGTAAAGATACGCAAGGCTGATGTGAGCCCAATCGGTAACTCTTGATACTTGAAATGCTGTTTTCCCACCACAAATCTGAGACTTCCGGTGACTGGGGAAGATCTCAGTATGTGTATATTCATCCTTCAGACGCAGGAAGCATAAACCCTCTTGCTTTAGAAAGGGGGGTCAAGCTGCCTAGGGAAACCATCCTGAACTTTTCTCTCTTGATGAACCTGTTCAAGGCCCTTAGGTGTAGGATGGGACGGAATCCTCCTGTTTACTTTGGAAGCAGAAGTACTTTAGTAAAATCTCCGCCCTCTTTGCCCTAGTGGAACAGGTTCAACTGCTCTGACCATTGAGGGAGAAGAGCTCCATTAGCAGAACTTCCTGAGGCACTACCAGACTCCAAAATGGGTTTGGAGGGCAATTTGATGGGACTTCCAATAGGTTCAATCTTTACCTTTGACGAACGATGGTAAAGAACCCACTGGGCTGAGGTTACACTGGGCCACAAAGAACCGCAGCCTCCCCCAATTGGCAAATCCATCACCCCACGTACGGGAAACTGGGCAACATTCCCTTAAACCCAGTAAAAACCCCAACTCTGGAGTTGACCGAAACACAGACTACAGCTTTGGAGCTCTTTGCTGCTTGGGATGGCCACGAGAGCTCTAGTGTTGCTGATGGGATTGAGAGTGCAGTGGATAGTACTTCCTTTGGTGAAAGAAAGACTGCTTCTGCTCTGATCTTGCCAACTTCCTAGAGGACGACATCAAGCCAGAGTGCTAACGGAAAGTTGTTGGAAGGGTCTCATGGTGGTCCCTGATCTGGGCCACTGCATCCTCCAAAGAGATTTTCTCCAGTGCCCAACATGTCAGTGTGTATTTTCTGTACCTCTGGTTGGAGATCAGTCATGCCATTCTGCGGGTGCCAATTCCTGCTACAGAAATCCTCAATGCCATTTCGAAAACATCAAAGGTTGCACAGACCTTATATTTTCTGCACTCCAGACCCTTATGCACCAGCGAGAGGAACGTATCCTGCTGCTGCTGAAGCAACTGCTCGGCCACTTCCAGCACCTGTTTCCAGATGTCCCACGAATACTGGCTCATGTAGAGCTGATAGGAATCTATCCAGGAAATGGAGCACAGCTGCCTGAAAAACATTCCTCCCAAGAGTGTCCATTGCTCTGTGATCCTTCCCCAGGAGCACAGAGGAATAGGCTATGGAATGCTTGGTTCTCCTGAGAGCAGATCGTAAAACCACCGATTCTTGGGGCAGCTGAAATCTGTCAAATCCGGGAACCCTCTGAGTGAGATAGAACACATCCGCCTTTTTGTTCAAGGGAGGTACTGTGAGGAGGTGTTCCTACATCCTCAACAGCAACTCCTTAAGGATCTTGTGCACTGGGACAGCCATGATTTCCTAAGGAGGCTCAATGAATTTGAGGATTTCAAGCATTTTGTGCCTGGCTACCTCCTCCGTCAACAATTGAAAGGGGACATAAGAACATAAGAAATTGCCATGCTGGGTCAGACCAAGGGTCCATCAAGCCCAGCATCCTGTTTCCAACAGAGGCCAAAACAGGCCACAAGAACCTTGCAATTACCCAAATACCAAGAAGATCCCATGCTACTAATGCAATTAATAGCAGTGGCTATTCCCTAAGTAAAACTTGATTAATAGCAGTTATTGGACTTTTCCTTCAAGAACTTAACCAAACCTTTTTTTAACCCAGTTACAATAACTGCACTAACCACATCCACTCACAACAAATTCCAGAGCTTAATTGTGCATTGAGTGAAAAAGAATTTTCTCCGATTAGTCTTAAATATGCTACTTGCTAACTTCATTGTATGCCCCCTCGTCCTTCTATTATCCAAAAGTGTAAATAACTGATTCACATCTACTCGTTCAAGACCTCTATCATATATATCCCCCCTCAGCTGTCTCTTCTCCAAGCTGAAAAGCCCTAACCTCTTCAGCCTTTCTTCATAGGGGATCTGTTCCATCCCCTTTATCATTTTGGTTGCCCTTATCTGTACCTTCTCCATCGCAACATGGCCACTGCTATTAATTGCATCAGTAGCATAGGATCTACTTAGTGTTTGGGTAATTCCCAGGGTCTTGTGGCCTGGTTTGGCCTCTGTTGGAGATAGGATGCTGGGCTTGATGGATCCTTGGTCTGACCCAGCATGGCAATTTCTTATGGCCTTTGCAACCTGTTGCACTGTGTTGTGCCGGAGATAGACCCTTGGGCCGAGGTGGAATTGACGCTACCCGTAGGGCAAACCCTACGGTCCCCACCGTCGGTAGATGGAGCTGGCTGACTGACTGAGGCCGGCTAGAGCTTCGCCAATACCAGCCCTCATTCCCTGCAGGTTGAGCCCTTGGATGCCGGGGCCAGCTGGAGTTGGGTGGGCCTCCGTCCAAGGTCTTCAGGAGGACAAGGGCCAGCAGTGGTAGGAGTCGCAGGTCTGATCTGGACGAGGCGGAGTTCCAGAGACCCGAGCGCCAAATGGAACGAGAGGCAGACAGGAGGCGCACGATTAGAAACAGGTTGAAGCCTGAGAGGCCAAGTCCAGACTAATATAGTAGAGGCATCGTAGAACTAGGAGTCAAAGCAGGCGGCTGGCAAGGTAGAACGGAGAGGAAAGGCAATGGTCGGGTCCAGGAGATGATCATTAGCGTGGTCAGGCAAAGCAGAGGTCGGGGGTCCAGGAGTCAATCCATAGAACAAGTAGAATCACACAGGAACAAGGAGAGCACTGGAACTTGGAACAGGAACAGGAACAAGACAGGAACCAGGAACACGAAGGAGTCAACAGGGAAGCAACAAAGTACACAACCAGCGTGGAGACCTGTTGCAAAGGCAACTAACTGTGGCTGGGCCTGCCTTATATACCGAGACCCAGTGACGTCGTCATCATCCGGGACCGCAGGTTATTTTCCCACCGCGGCCCCTTTAAAGGAACAGGAGGTTCGGGCGCGGCGCCTGACAGCAACGTCTCCCCGGAGAACATGGACACCGTAGCCGAGGAAGGAGCATGGACGTCTGTAGCAGAGGCAGAAGCAACCGGACAGGCCAGAGGTCACAGGCGGTGGCCCATGGCTGCAGGAGAGACGGATCTAGACGGTGGAGCAGGCAGCAGAGGGTAAGAGGGCTTGCCGCAGATGGCACACCCAACAGCCATTCCCATAAGTCATCTTGATTAACAGCAGTTAATGGACTTCTCCTCCAAGAACTTATCCAAACCTTTCTTAAACCCAGCTACACTAACCGCACTAACTATATCCTCTTACAACAAATTCGAGCTTAATTGTGCGTTGAGTAAAAAAAGAATTTTCTCCAATTAGTCTTAAATGTGCTACTTCCTAACTTCATGGAGTGCCCCCTAGACCTTCTATTATCCTAAAGTGTAAATAACAGATTCACATCTACTCGTTCAAGACCTCTCATGATTTTAAAGATCTCTAACATATCCCCCCTCAGCTGTCTCTTCTCCAAGATGAACAGCCCCAACCTCTTCAGCCTTTCCTCATAGGGGAGCTGCTCTATCCCCTTTATCATTTTGACCGCCCTTCTCTGTACCTTCTCTATCGCAACTATATCTTTTTTGAGATGCAGCGAACAGAACTGTACACAGTATTCAAGATGTGGTCTCACCATGGAGCGATACAGAGGCATTATGACATTTTCCGTTTTATTAACCATTCCCTTCCTAATAATTCCTAACATTCTGTTTTCTTTTTTGACTGCTGCAGCACACGATTTTAAAGTATTATCCACTATGATGCCTAGATCTTTTTCCTGGGTGGTATTTCCTAATATGGAACCTAAAATCGTGTAACTATAGCAAGGGTTATTTTTCCCTATGTGCAACACCTTGCACTTGTCCACATTAAATTTTATCTGCCATTTGGATGCCCAATCTTCCAGTCTTGCAAGGTCCTCCTGTAATGTATCACAATCCACTTGTGATTTAACTACTCTGAATAATTTTGTATCGTCCACAAATTTGATAACCTCACTCGTTGTATTCCTTTCCAGATCATATATATATACACACATATTTTTATATATATATATATATCTATATATATATATATATATACACACACACACACATAAAATATACATATACCGTGTGTATATATATATATATATATATATATATATATATATAAAAGCACTGGTCCAAGTACAGATCTGAGGCACTCCACTGTTTACCCTTTTCCACTAAAAAATTTGACCATTTAATCCTACTCTGTTTCCTGACTTTTAACCAGTTTGTAATCCACGAAAGGACATTGCCTCCTATCCCATGACTTTTTAGTTTTCTTAGAAGCCTCTCATGGGGGACTTTGTCAAACGCCTTCTGAAAATCCAAATACACTGCATCTACTGGTTCACCTTTATCCACATGTTTATTAACCCCTTCAAAAAAAATGAAGCAGATTTGTAAGGCAAGACTTCCCTTGGGTAAATCCATGTTGACTGTGTTCCATTAAACCATGTCTTTCTATATGCTCTACAATTTTGATCTTTAGAATAGTTTCCACTATTTCTCCCGGCACTGAAGTCAGGCTCACTGGTCTATAGTTACCCGGATCTTGCCTGGAGCCCTTTTTAAATTTGGTGTTAGATTGGCCACCCTCCAGTCTTCAGGTACAATGGATGATTTTAATGATAGGTTACAAATTTTAACTAATATATTAGAAATTTAATTTTTGAGTTCCTTTAGTACCCTAGGATGCATACCATCTGGTCCAGGTGATTTGCTACTCTTTAGTTTGTCAATCTGGCCTACTACATCTTCTCGGTTCACAGTGATTTGGTTCAGTTCATCTGACTCATCACCTCAGCTATAACCTAACAAAACCTGCGAAGGAGAGGTCCTCAGGCAGGGAGACCATTGGAGGCATCGTCAGATACCTCCATAGAGTCATCCCCCTCAGGGGTCAGAGATTCTCTCATCCTCACTGTCATCAACCGGGGATAGGGTCCTGGGCACTTGGCCTACATCCAGCAGCATAAGCACTGACTGAACTGGATGGGGGGAGCCCTCGGCACCTCAGCCGGTTTGGGGATAGCTTCCTCCTCCGAGGAAGCAGCCACGACCACTGTATTTACAGGGTGAGTCGTGGTGCCCTGGGCATCGGAGCCATCCCAGGAACAGATACTGGCTGGGTCAGTAACACGCCAATGAGCGCGTATAGATTTTAGCAGCAGCTCCAAGAGCGATTGCCGTCGGTGCCACAGCATCTATGCTCTGCATTGCCCTCTCGACCACCAGCTGCACTCGCCTCTCAGCCTCCTACTCGAACATTGCCGAAGACAAAACTGACTGGGATGAAGGAAGGGTGACCAGATTCACTTCAGAACTGAGAGGAGGATCGGTGGCTGGCAACAGGACCAATGGAGTCCATGGCATATACCCAGCATCGATGGAGGACTGGCTCTCCTCACTGCAGGGTCACCGCAGCTTGAGCTGGTGCATCGATGGTGACCAGTGTCTACGCTTCATCAGCTTCCCTTGATGCTTGACACTGTCCATCCCTGGTGCAGAGGCCAATGACGAGGAACAAGATGTCCTCAGCTTAGAGGAGGTTGATGATGGCCGGTCTCCGGTGCCCCTATCGGCCAACGACATTGACGGAACTGATGGCCCCACCGATGTTGATAGCTCGGTATCCATTGGTGCGACTCTGTGGTCCGTCAATGCAGATGGCCCGGTCTCCTCAGACTCAAAAGAGGCACTCAATCTTATCGAGTCGGATCAAACATTCCTTCTGGGTCATCTGGGTGCATCTGCTGCAATCCTGGATGTCATGTGATGCCCCAGGCAAAGGACACATCTATCATGGGGATTCGTGAGATATAGTCCTCATGTACCAGGGGCATTTTTTAAAACCGGAGGTGGACATAACAGGACGAAATAAAAGGAAAGCAAGGTCAAATTCGATGGAGATGGGCATCGATATCCAGCGGGCACTAACCGCTCCGCCGCCATGGGGGAATCAAGATAAAAGAAATCTTACCAGAATTCACGAAACCATATGTAGGGACCTAGAGAGGGAATAGATGTAGGGACCCAGTGCTGACCATATGAAGCAGAAAGAGAAAAAGTGACGAAAAAAAAAAGTTTCCCAACACAGGCCAAACAAGTCCAAAAGAGCGAGACTCAATCAATTGTGAAGTTACAGGCTCCGTGGAAAAGAAGAAACTGAAGGGGACTCCGTGTTGATGTGTGCTATAATGCATGCTGGGCATGCTCAACGAGGCCCAAGTCAAAGTTCTAGAAACTTTGACATAAGTTTCCGTGACAGTCTCCATTCAATGATGTCACCATGTGTGAAAACTATCATCCTGCTTTGTCCTTGGAGAATAATGATGAGTAGAGAGATTAGGGTTAACCTGGCAGCTCAGTGACAAGTGCTGCGTACGCCATGGGAAGAACCTGAGTTCAAATCCCAGGCCTGATTTTTGCTCCACAGGCCAGGCAGGGCTGGGGATGCTGGGAAAGTAGTATTCACAGCCCATGGGTGACAACTAGTGACCAGACTTATGGTACACATTAACTGGGGTTTGAGGTTGCTATAGTTTGTGGCCTCTGGATAAAGACTGCCACTGTAATGATTGAGATGAGTTGGGAGAGGGATAATTAAAAAAAAGAAAGAAAGAAAAAGGAGGGGAGAAAATCCTGAGTACAGGGATGGAAAAATATTTAGAAAACCTGGATACCAGACCAAAATATTTAAAAACCAGGGAAATGTTTTTTTCATAAACTTGTCTTTTCACCTATTTTTCCACCTTTATTTGGCTTTTAAAGTTTTTTTTAGGGGAGGGTTTGTTTTGCTTTTTTTTTTTTTACTCCCCCCCCAAAGAAAAAAAAAACCAAAACAAACAAACTTGATTATCTTTGATCTCCCCTTCTAGCTTCTTTCCTTCCTTCCCAGCAGCTCTCTATTCTCTCCAGTTGTGGCAGCTCTCCCCAAACCCAGCTTTATTGGTTCTTCCTAAGCTGGCAACTGGAACCAGATTTTAGACACCCGAATTTTTTTCCAGCCCTGCTCTGGAAGTTGCAAATGAAGGCTCATAGGGCTGTAGTCCAATAGATCTGATAGGTTGTTGATGTGCTAGCAACATTTCAGCATCTCTAATTCTACAAATTAATGTATACTTGATTAAAAAGCTATTTAAGACTACACAAACTTTATGTTTTAAACTGATCTACACTAAAAATAGCTGATTTCTCACTCAAAGGCAAATTTTTTTATTGTGTTGGCTCCTTTTCCTTAGACTTGTCAGTCTCAATTTTAACATAACAACCTCTACAGGAAATGGGAAGAGAATAGCATGTGACCCACCCAAAGGCTAGCCAAGAAAGCAGTACTGAGAACACCCAAAGATAAATTGTATGCATCTTTATCACTGCATATGCCATCCTACTGCAGGAAGTAGGATATAAGAGAGAAAATAAGGATAAGCATTAGCAGCTATGAATGTACAGGGTCTTTAAAAGAAAGCCCAGTAAGGACTGGTTAAGATGACTTGAAAAGTATGGAAAGAAAGGGAGGTGAGAAAAAGAGAAAAACTCCAACTAGAAACCAATAATTGGATCTAGTTTGGATTTTGGCGCTTTTGGAAAAAGGTGAATTAAACTGATGAAGGTGGGAAGAAATGACTTCATCGGAGTGAACAGACACTTGCGATCGAGCTCCTCCATCAAGCAGCATAATCTGAGTTGCATTTCAGGCATCCGCAAGTTATGCAGCGATATTCTACAGATTTCGGTACTGGGCGGGAAAGTCTGTTAAGAAAAAATCCATCAATTTCCATAAGTTTTCGTACTCAAAATCTGATGAAGGCCATGAGACTGACAATATGGCAGCTAGAGAAGAGGCCGAGGTGGACATAGGCCCTGATGCATTCTCTCCGACCCCGGGAGCAGATATACCCTCGTGTGAGGAATTTCATGTCTGGTTCCAAGACCTGGTTCAAAATCATAAGCAGGAAATCACTACTCTAATAACTGAAGTAAAGGATGACACTTCGGATCTTGGTCGACAAATGAGACCGACATCAGGGTGTTATGAACAAAGCCGCCATTAAAACCAAATGCAAGCTCCTCACTGAAAAACTTGAGGATTGAGAAAAGAGGTCTCAACTGTGTAATCTGTGCTTCCGAGGCTTACCTGAGTCACTGAATTATGTTAACTGCTCGGAAGTTGTCGCTAAGATATGCCGCGACATATTTTCTACTGGCAATACATCTGGTGATGAACCATTGCTGCAATAAAGATAGAATGCTCGCACTGTTCCTTGGGGCCTAAAATCACCAATAAATCCAGAGACGTTATTCACATGCTTTCATTCCTTTGCGGTAAAAACAAAATTTTCCATGCAGCTCGAAAGCAAACCTCAAGGCAGTGGGAGGGCCATGAATTGGCCATTTTTGCAGACATCTCTCCTATCACTCTGAAAAAATGCTCAGACTTCCGACAGATCACACATATGCTCCGAAAGGAGAACATACAATATACAGATGGCTCCATCCATTTGGTCTGTGGTTTGTCTTAGGTGGTACTTCGCATCGAGTGAAAACACAAGAAGCAGCCTTGGAAATTCTGTGAACTGCTGGCTTTACCATCTCTAATCTGCAAGCTACCTCTAAAACCGCAAGTCAGCCACGGGACGACATGCTGCGCTGGCGAGTATCAAAAGGACGACAGCTGAGACGAAGATGCTATTGAGCAGTTGAAAGGTATTCGGAGGCTATCCTTTCTAAAGGCGACATTAAAGATTGAGGTACGGCCTTTCTGGACTAAACAGGAAAGCAAGTGTTTTCTGTCTCATTACCTTCTCTTTGTTGGTTGCTAATTCCACTGCCTGAAATGCAGTAATCATGTTAATGTTTCAAGTGCTTTTTTTTTTTTTTTAAACATTGTATGCATGTTCTGCTTGACAGAGAAGTTGTTGGCTTCTCATAATTATTCCTCCTCTGGATGTGTTTGATTTGTGGTCGCCAGACCGCAATTTTTTGATATTTTGATGCCTTGTTTTATTGGGTCATGCTATGGCTGGTTCGTTAATTTTTTTTGGAAGGGAGACTATATGGGAATAGTTCTGTGCCCGGAGTCTCCATAACCCACACAAAGAAGTGGGTTTGCTATTTAGTATTTGGGAATATGCTTGTACTGTACTGTATAATCCTGTTAGGATGCGGTTGTATATCAGTCTCATGTAATTTTTTTTATCATGACCTCCTTTTAAAGTGGCTTCCTTGAATATCAAGGGATTAAACACTTTTAAAAAGCACAAACTTCTATTTAGAGAGTTGGATAGACTCCAAGCTGCAATAGTGTTCTGCAGGAAATGTATCTTAAGACGTAGGTATGAAGTCTTAATGCGGTTGAATAAATTTCCATACAGATATTGGGCGGCCAACTCTCATTTAGCAAAATATACAGAGGTAGGTATTATGATAAGTAAGGATGTAATGTTTGAATTGAAATCACAATTCTCAAATCTGGGAGGGAGTTTTATCCTTAACAACATACTTGTAGGAAGGGACGCTTTACTTTAGTTAGCAAATATATCCCAAACTCACAACAGGGTGTTGGGGTTTTTTTTATAATCTTAGGGTCACCTTACAGGAAAAAGCTGAAGGGGCGTTGATAATTGGAGGTGACTTCAATCTCCCTTTGAATCCTGTTCTAGATATCTCCTCTCAGCGTAGCTCGGAGCCTCGATATTCCAGAGGCCCTGAAATTAATTTCCCAGAGGAATTTGATAGACATATGGAGGTCTAGGTATCCTAAATCCCGGAATTATACTTTTTATTCATGTCCTCATCAATCGTATTCCCACATAGATTTCTTCTTGGTTGATAAGGGAGTCACTAATAGGATTATTAAGACAAACAGAACCTGTGACATGGTCAGATCATGCTCCAGTTTGGTTTTTGATCTCCTTTTTCAATTATGATCCATACCAGCAATACTAGAGATTAAATGATTCCATATTATAGATGATATTTTTGTTACCAAGTTTAGTGCTGACTTCAAGATTACCTGGCACGCAATGATAATGGTGAAGTAACACCGACTGTATTATGGGATTGCTTAAAAATGTGGCACATGGACATGTTTTTCTCATTGGTTAGTACCAATTACATCAATGACTGAGAATTTATGATCTTTTATTAATTTCAGTCTGGCATACTGGGTATCTATGTATTGGAGGGAAGGGTGGAGGGGTGAACGGATTAATGGAGTTGACGTTTGTTACAGTTAGTGACATTCAGTTTCAGTCAGCTATACCAGAATACCTCAATAGTCTGTTTTCCATAAGAGATTTGTTGTGACATGGAGAGGGGGAGGGGGTGTGGATTATGTCTTCCTGTTTATTATTGTAATCTTCTTCAAATGAGTAAGCACATAAACCTCCTCTATGTTATGCTAAATTATTTTGGATTTGATATGTTTTGTTCTGATTGTAGCAGTGAAACTCTGCTGTGTGTGTACTTGAATATTGGAACCTCAATAAAATTTTTAATTTAAACAAAAAAGATGAAGGTGACCTGGAAGTATCAGCAAGTGCCCTTAAGTGAATCATTTTGAATTTTATAGCATCAGAGAGGTCCCATTTCCTAGTGTTAGTTCCCTCTTCCTGAAGAGCTGTAGTGGCAAATCATCAACTTCACAATTTATATATACTTCTAGAATAATTTGCTACATACACACACGAAAAAATAATGAAAATGAGAAAACGAGAGAGAAGGAAATTCTAACTTTGTGCTGAAATACAAAAACACTAGTATATGCAGCGAAATAAAGACTGCAGGTCTGACTTATAAGGGTTTCTTCCCATTTTGTATCTACAGGTAAAACCTTTCAAAAATCTAGCACAATGACACTCAGATTCATAAAAAGAAAGTCACCATACACCTTTCAATGCTTTCGAAGGGCTGATTAATAATACTCAGACCGATGCAATATCATTCGGTCAGGCTAGCATACAGGTTAACCTGCGGTTGGATGCACGTTCTGTACACGTGTCTATAACCTCTGATGCAATAAGGGGGGGGGATCAGCACATCCAAACCAGCGCGTAGCTAATAGCTCATCATATGTAAACGCCATGTTGATGAGGCTATTATCTAGTACCCCTGATGTACAAAATAACCGTGCACATTTTAACCCTCAAAAATTAACGCCAGCCCTGGAGCTGACGTTAAATGTTGAAAAGCCCCAAAAGCTGAACAGAAAAGCGGAAAATACTGCTTTTCTGTGGTTCCTCGGACTTAATATCATCGCAATATTAAGTCAGAGGAACCACAGAAAGTAGCAACAGGGCAAAAAATAATTTAAAAAAAAAAAAAAGGTCTTGATGGCGGTCTGGTTCAGAAAACGGATGCTGAATTTACAAGCATCCATTTTCCTAACCCACACACAACCACTTCTCCAGAGTGCCCGATGCTGAGCAGGCACTAGGGGGGACACATTTTCCCCTACTGCCTCCTTTTTAATTGCAGCAGCTCATCATACTGCCCATCAGGGAGAGGTGCACGCCCTGGGAGAGGTGGATGGGCGTGCATTAGGAAAGCAGGTGCTGAAGCATGACAATATTGCACTGGCCCGACAGTGTGCATCTAGGTAACTATATCCCAGACCATAAAAAATAGTCAGATCTCTGATGAAACAGAATAGAGTTTAACTCCTCATACTTTCTGGACTGGTGTTATTTCTCCTATCCGTAAACAATTGCTTCCCCATTTTACACATGCACGCCCATAATAAAAGCAAACCAATTATCCTTACACCAAAATGAGAGAAGGGTGGACCTTCAAGTGTGCGCAATTGTCTAGGAAGATTCCTGCAACTTAGTCATTTCAAAATACTAGCAGCAGAATCAGAAGTAAACTGTTCACTAAACCAAATGCAACACGTTAGGTGGAAGAACATATCACAGGTCTTCCTACCTGCACACTACCATGCTGGCCAAACAATTTCACAAATAGCTTATTTCCGATTATAAGGTGCCAACATCACATTTGATCTGCATAACTTTAAAAGTCCACGTCTTCCTAAGATATTGGTAATGCAATCCAAATCTCAAGCAACACCACAAGGATTATTTAAGTCAAATTATTAGATATGTGTACACATCCATCATAGCAGGTAACAGTATGTCTTTCAGATATGGAATTTACTCACTGTACGACAACATAAATCAAAAATGTAGGAAACAAGTAGGTGAAAGCCAATAGTCAACATAAGGACTGAAGGGCTGCATCTTTGGGTTGACTTTACCATTTAACTGCAGCAACAAAAAAAATCTGAATTTCAGTTTACTGAAGACCTGGCTTATATTGAAACACAGAATATAAAAGCAAATGAAAACTACATGGTCCACTCAGTATGTTCATCTTCCCCATCAACTGCAAAACCATAGACCTTACATGATTTACAGTTTTATCTTTGCTTCTCCCATTAAGGATCCGCTTTATGAATCCCATTACTGCCTGAATGTATATAGAAACATATAAATGATGGTAGAAAAGGACCAATGGTCCACCCAGTCTGCCCAGCAACCTTATGGTAGTTTCTACTGTGCCATACAAGTCGTGTGTCCCCCCCCCCCCCCCCCATACTTATCAGTTTCCCAGACCATCAAAGTCAGGGCCCTTATAGGTTGCTGTTTGAGTCCAATTCCCCATTACCTCCTACCATTGAAGCAGAAAGCAATGATGGAGTTGCATCAGCTGTGTCAAGGCTTACTGGTTAAGAGTAGTAACAGCTGCATCAGTAAGTTACCACTATGGTTATTTGTTTTCCCAGACCACAGAAGTCAATGTCCTTGTGGTTGCTGTCTGAATCTACTTCCCCTTTTCCCCCTACTATTGAAGCAGAGAGCAACGATGGAGTTGAATCAACAGTATGAAGGCTTATTGGTTAAAGGTAGTAACCATTACACCAGCAAGTTACCCCTAATGCGCTTATTTCTTCATTCCCATCCTCTAGCCTTTAGGGGGATCCACGGTGTTTATCCCATGCCCCTTTGAAATCTTTCATTGTTTTGGTCTTCACCACCTCCTCAAGGGCATTCCAGATATCCACCATCCTCTCCCTGAAAAAATATTTCCCTGACATTGGTTCTGAGTCATCCTCCCTGGAGTTTCATTTCGTGACCCCTACTTCTACAGATTTCTTTCCAACGGAAAAGGGTTGTTGTTGATTGTACATCATTAAAACCTTTTTATGCTCCACTTTCATCATCAGGAGGCTGCACCACACATATACTATCTTTCCTGTGAGAAAATACTTCCTTATATTACTCCCAAATCTACCACCTTCCAACCTTACGTCATCCTTTCTCTAGCACTTCCTTTGCTTCTCCCCTTGTGCATTATTTATATTTTTAAAAAGGCACCATGGGTGACTTCTGAATCATTGACCACAATAACCAAGACTCTGACATCATACATCATCATCATAGTGCTAGTGCAACTAAATTATAAATGCTTTACACAAGTACCTCAGTGACTAAATAATCATAAAACATCATCGAAACACTCAAGCTCAAAGTCTCTCCTGTCCTAACTACATGGTATCAGACTGGCTAGTAGGAACCTGGAGCACTAACCTTCATTAAATCAGCCTTGTGTTCTGGAAAATAAGACTTCAAGCAGATGGTTTTTCAGAGAGGAAAAAAATATTTATTTCATCTGATACAATGTAACTGCAGTTGGTGGGGCTAGTATCGATCAAGCTTTTCAGTTAAGCTTAGACATTCAGAGACTTGTGATCTGGTATAACAGTGGTAAACAGAGTTGACTCTGAGGAAGGGAGTTACCAGGGGTGTGCTGCAAGGATCAGTTCTCTTCCTTGTTTTGTTAGGATCGGGAAAGATCAGCCTTTACGTGGATGACACCAAAATCTGCAACAAGGAAGATGTGAAAAACATGAAGAGGGTTCTTCTGAAATTTGAGAAATAGTTTAGAGCAGTGGTTCCCAACCTGGGGTCCATGAGACCATCCAGAGGGTCCTCCAGAAGGGATGCCAGAAAGGTTTAGCTAGGGCGAGAATGAACAGGCTGCCACCACCTGTGATTAGCTGAGCTGCTGCCACAGTAATGCCCCAAAACCTTCACCCCCCATCATCGCAGACCAGGACGGACAGACAAAGAGTGGCTGTTTGCACCCACTAAAAGCCTCACACCGCACTGCCACATGTTTAGCAGAGTTGGGGAAAAGACGGACCAATTGTAAACCCCACTGCAGCACTTTGCGAGGATGTAGGGAGCTGACTGCAGCCTCTGCCAAATACAGAGGAAAGCTGGGTTACCACAGTCGTGAGAAACATTTCCCACTACTGCCATGTGCTCTGCCACTGCCCTGACAGAGAGGAAGAGCTGCACCAAAAAAAAAAGTGGAGTAGAAAGGGTCAAAGGAAGAAAGGAGGGAATGGGAATGAAGAAACAGGAGACAGGAATCCATAAGTGACCTGGTTAAGGGGAGAGAGAAAGAAAGAAACAAACCCCAAGGAACATGCTGAAAAGAGAGAGAGAGAGAGAGAGGGATAGGACTACCACCATAGTTCAGGAGGGAAAGACTGGCCAGGGATCAAGGAGGAGGGAAGAAGAGACAACAGCCAGGTTTGGATATGACATTAAACACAAAATGTATTTAGAGGGACACAGACAGATATGGAGCCTTCTTTCCTTTGAAAAGCAGGCTATTTTGATTTTGTTTTGTGAATATTTTCTTATGTATTTATAAGAATAATAAGAGGAAATAAAGTATAAAATAAAAGCAAGCTAAAAAGGGGTCAATTTTGAGGGAGGGTAAGTTTCAAAACGTTTTGTATGGGTAAACTGTTGACCAAAGGCACTTTGAAAATGACCATTCCCTGCCACTGTGGATAAAAGTAGCTACACTGAACAAGAGCAGGGCTAGGTTAGGGGAGGGAAAGTACATGCAGAGATTTCATTTTAAAAATCTTTGTGCACACTTATCCCTGCACTTTGCAGATAAAATGTATGCAGGAACAAATGTACTGGCTTTCCCCTGCCAGCCCAAGTTTTCAGAAGGAAACTCCGCCGGCGGTTCCCTTTGAAAATCAGATTGAAGGTCTGCACGTACTGGTGCTGATTTTCTGCCAGGTCACCAAGTTGCAGACCTGGAACTTATTTTAACTTGCTTCATTTTCCCATTGCAGCTGGACTGGAAAGTGGAATGGCCTCATCTTTCAATTATGAGGGCAATTTTTAAATAGCTTTGGAAATTGCCCTCCCTACATATTCAGTTTAGATCAAAGTTTTATGCATTATAAATGATTCTGGAGTGCATTGCATTATGTCTTTTATGACATGCATAAATTAAAGAGACGTGTGTGTGTGTGGGGGGGGGTTCACGAAACCTTTTGAAGCTGAAAAGGGAGTCCGTATTTTCTGAAAGGGTGGGAACCCCTGGTTTAGACTGACAGCTAAAATTTAATGCTAGGAAATACAGGGTTATGCACTTGGCTTGCAAAAGGGAGTGGTATAGTATAGTACAGTAGGTGAAGGTCTTCTGTGCTCAAAATGAGAGCAGGATCTGGGAGTGATCGTATCCAATGACCTTAAGATGGACAAACTGGTAAATAAGGTGACAGCAAAAGCAAGAAAGACACTTGGATGCATAGAAAGAGGAAGAACCAGCAGGAAAAAAGGAGGAAATACTACCTTTATAAGCCTCTGGTGAGACCTCATTTGGAATGCAGTGTACAACTCTGGAGACTGCACCTTCAAAAGGATATCAAGTGACGAGAGATGGTCCAGAGGACATTTACTAAAATGGTCAACAGTCTTCAGTATAAAGCACATATGGATAGTCTTAAAGATCTAAATACAGTTGTGCTCATAAGTTTACATACCCTTGGCAGAATTTGTTAGATATGCAGCATGTTAAGAAAACATGAGTGATCAGACAAATCATGTCTGTTATATTTAATGTGTTTCAAATTAAACTAATTTTATACATCACAGAATAGCACAATCATTAAACAAACTATAGCAATAAAGGAAATAATAACAAATGGTCCCGTTTAAAAGTTTACAATCCTTTCGTTCTTAATATCATGCATTGCTCTCTTTTGCATCAATGCCGGCTTGCAGTCTTTTGTGATAGTTGTGAATGAGCCCCTTTATTTTCTCATGTGGTAAAGCTGCCCATTCCTCTTGGCAAAAAGCCTCCAGATCCTGTAAATTCTTTGGTTGTCTAGCATGAGCTGCATGTTTGAGTTCTCCCCAAAGTGGCTCAATGATGTTGAGGTCAGGAGATTGTGATGGTGACACCAGAACCTTCACTTCCTTCTGCTGCAGCCACTGAAGGGTCGACTTGGCCTTATGTTTCAGATCATTGTCATGTTGGAAAGTCCAAGTGCACCCCACGTGCGACTGATGAATGAAAATTCTCCTCCAGTATTTTCTGATAAAATGCTACATTCATCCTGCCATTAAATTTTGACTAAATTCCCTGTGCCGCTGTAGCTCACACACCCCCAAAACAGCAGAGGTCCACCTCCATGCTTCACGTTAGGGATGATTATCTTCTCATCATAGCGTTTACGGTTGTGACTATAAAGTTCAATTTTGGTCTCAAATTATTTTCTTCCAGAAGTTTTGAAGCTTCTCTAGGTGCTTTTTGGCATATTGTAATTGGGCTGTTTGATGGTGCTTGTGCAGCAATGCTTTTTGTTGGCAACGCTACCATGCAGTCTCCTCATGGGGCATGCTGAAATACCCATACCACTTTGTTTTAGACAAGTTTGTATTTCTGTAGAAGCTGCTCTGCATCCTGACAAATTGTATCTGACAATCTAGCACTTTACTAGCACGGACTACTGCAATGCACTCTTACTAGGACTCCCAAGCACATCAATAAGACCACTCTAAATACTTCAAAATACTGCAGCCAGAATACTGACGGGAAAAAAGAGGAGGGACCATATAACCAAAACTCTAGCAGACTTACATTGGTTACCCATCGAATACAGGATAAAATACAAAGCCTTATGCACCATACACAAACTAATATATGATAAAGAAGCAGACTGGCTAAACACAGCCTTACGAGTACACATTCCACAAAAAAACCTCCACTCAGCAAACAAAGCACTACTAACAATCCCTTCAGTAAAGTCAGCAAAATTAACCCAAGTGAGAGAAAGGGCTTTATCATTGGCTGGGCCCATCTATGGAACACGATGCCCCCTGAACTCAGATTACAGAATAATCTCAAAACTTTTAAGAAAAATTTAAAAACATGGCTCTTTAAAAAACCCTTCACTAAAGAGTGTGGAGGGTAGAGAATGGAAATACAGGGTAATGCAGATGAGAATGAATTTACTCAATCCTACATTTAAGAAGTAATATCTCAAAGCAATAGTAACTCAATAATATACCTGGACTTGACCAACATTACTCAAATAATGATTTTATTTATGAAATTGTAACCGAACTTTATTGGCACCTGTTAGAATGTTCAATATCCTACATTTACTTACCTTAGTCTATGTGCCTATTTGTAAACCGCTGCGATGGTATATATCTTAGCGACGGTATAGAAAAGTTTTTAAATAAATAAATCTCTCTTGGTCTACTTTGGTATTAACAGAACCCATAATTTTGCACTTCTTGATCCGCGTATGAACAGTACTGATTGGCATTTTCAAATCTTTGGATATCTTTTTATATCCTTTGCCTGATTTATAAAGTTGAACTACTTTTGCTTGCAGATCCATTGACAGTTCTTTTGCTTTCCCCTTGCTTCAGTAACTAAAGTTACAAGGGTTTCTCAAGAGCTAAGAAACTCATTGACTATTTATACACAGACAATCAAACAAAGCATAGGTGTGGATACCTACCTTTTGTCATCTCAACCTGCATATGTTAACTTGATGTATATTATCAGCCCAAACATTCAAGAGTATATAAACTTTAGAAAAAATTTAAAAACCTGGCTCTTTAAACCAGCTTTTCAAAAAGAGAGGGGAGAATAGAAGCTAGGGAAGTGCAAGGTACGATCAACTGAACAACCACACACTATACAGTATTCACTAAGTGTGTAGTTTTTAAGAGATAACACGTCACTAAAGGATGAGTTACAATTATAAAACTAGTGTTATACTCGAAAATGATAGACAGAACTGGACATGAATTGTCACATTTATCAATTAACATTGATCACAAACTATGTTACCGAATCTTATGGCACCTATGTAAACTGACAGATTTTAGCATCATTACTTTTATGTGCCTTATTGTAAATCGTTGTGATGGTACCCACCTTAACGACGGTATAGAAAAGATTTAAAATAAAATAAAAATAATAAACAGGACCATTTTATTATGTCCCTTTTTGCTATGATTTAATGATCATGCTATTCTATGATGCATAAACATTTTAATTTGAAACATTAAAAACAACAGATGTTCTTGTCTGATCACTCATGTTTTCTTAAAATACTATACATCTTACACATTCTGCCAGGGGTATGTAAACTTATGAGCACAACTGTATGTATACCCTGGAGGAAAAGGGAGAACTGATAAGGAAATTTAAATACCTTCAAGGAATAAATATACAGGAGGTGGGCATTTTTCATCAGAATGGAGGCTCTGGAACAAGGGATCATGTGATGAGGGGGATAGATTCAAGAGTTCTCTAAAGAAATATTTCTTTACAGAATGGGTGGTGGCTGCGCCTCCCTGTGAAGATAGTGGAGAGGAGCGCCATATCAGAATTCAAGAAATGTGGGACAAGCACAGAGGAAATCTGAGTGAGAACAGGAGAAGTGGATCAGAAGGCTGGATGGGATTGTATGTTTCCATGTTCTCTGTTTCCATATATTCAAGGGCTAGACACAAAAAAGCCAAATCTAAAAGATATTTCACAGTTGAAATGCTGCCACTCTCCTGCTGCATGTTTACAATATTTTACAAATTTCTACCTTGCTCTATAGCTTTTGTACTTCTACAATTTCCAGATTTACTGGCAATAATGGGGCTCATAATCATGATCAATCTACAAGTCTCCTAGGACCCATGGTAGCAGGGAAAAAAAGCAAACAAACAGATATCCTTCACCTATGGAGAAGCTGCAGACAACACAGTGCAGACAGCATTGATTAATCCAGCAATAGACAAATGGGTATTTCTTACTTCAATTCCTTTGAACTGTCAGCTAACCTTTTCTCCCTAATGCATCTTATTTTGCACATTTTGGGGTTTTTTGACCGTTGTTTTACAAGACTGTATTTGAGCTGCAGGTAGTGTGCCTGACAGATGCTAGCCTGCAAGAGATAAATGCAGAATGGTTTCAGTTCACCCTAACGGCTATCCCTAGAAAGACTGGTGCATGGAGGAGAGCACACAGAAAGACTAGTCAAGCTTAGCAGGCGATTCAGAACCACATGAAGCTTTAGCCATGTCCTGTTTCAGAGAATACAAAGAGAAAAGAAAAAAAACCTAATTGAAAATTAAACCAGAAGCATCAAAGCTCTGATTTTACTTCTCACGGTATTTTTTGGGGATGTGATATCAAAGGACCAACACTTTCGTGCAGAAACTTTGGAGTCCTCACAGGTCTCTTTTTCAGATGCAGTGCAACATCTTCTTGGCTGGTCCTTAAATAGAATTCTCAGTCTATAAAAACTACAGTTTTCTCCAGTTACAAGAACTCTACCATCCAGTATCTTGTACAAAAGTGTATGCAACGTTTGCTACTAGTGCACAGGAATAAGTTTTATAAGCAGCTGAGAAACAGATTTTAGCTAGAATAGCTAATTTTTGTGATCATTCATGCCACACACAGGGATAGACATATTGTCTTTTCCCATTTTGCATCTAAGGGAAAAATGCTTAATACATAGGTTCCTCAAGCTATAAGATCAACTTATTAGAAAGTACCCTCCAGATCAAGGGATACATTACTCCTGGGGGAATTCTGCACAATGCAGAATGTAAATATTTCGTGCAGAACTGGACCCTCCAGAGCAAGCAAGAAAAAACAGAGCCAAAGTAGGGTGCTCAAAGGAAGATGAGGAGCTGCTGCCATCTTCATGTACCACAGGTCTTTCACAGTTTGAAAAGCACGGTGCCTGAACTCTGGTGAGACTTTGAGAAAGCACGGGAGTTCAGGCTCTGCGCTTCAGGTTAGCTGGTGGAAGCTGACATCTGAGAGAGGTGGTTAGAGAACGGGCATAGGGTTGATGTGAGACAGACAGAGATGAATTACAGAGGGTGCAGAAAAAGAGTTCAGAAAGAAGGGATCTGTTGGGGGTGGAGGGAAAGGGGCAGAGTGTTGGAGGGGAACAGGAGAGGATGAACTGGGGAGAGGGGCAGACTGGAGGAAGAGAAAGTGCTGCGGGGGGGGGGGGGGGGGGGGGGAGACAAGCTAGCAGAGAGAAGAGAGAGTGTTTAGGGGGATCTTGGTCTACTGCTTTACTGTTAGGGCTTCTGGATTTCACAGGTTTTCAATTGGCCATTGATGGAGCCCAAAAGAAGCTGCGGGCAGCACTTTTTAACTGCTAACAGACAGCACTGTATTGCTGCAAATATTGGCAGCTCGGAGCCTCCCTTAGGCTCCATGGACGGCCAAAGTAAAATCCCCAAAAACCAGAAGCCCTAGGCATGTTGCAATATTACTGTACTCCTGGGAGAATTCTTCACCTTTCAGTAAGAAGCATTCTCTCTTCTGAAGTTTAAATTATTGCTCAAAAACGGTGATTACATTCTATTATTTTGATAAATATAGTATGCAGAATTTTAAAATATCGTGCGCAGAATTAAAATATTTTGTACACAGAATTCTCCCAAGATTAATACACCCCACACTACTTTGCTAAGCCACGGCCCGTCAGCAACTTCCAGAGAGCTTTAAGCTAGTCTTTCCGGGAGACTGAGTGTTTACCAATTCAAGGCTCTCACATTCTGATACTCATGTAGCTTGTCACCTTTTCATTAGAAACAGAACAAGAACTAGATTTAATACTGGAAGCAATTTAATCATCACTCTCTTAATAAATATTTTAAATTAACAAATCTAGCAAACACACCAAAATCAATGAGCTTCATTCTGAACACAGTATGATTTTCATATATAGCTCAAAGTGAGAGGAAAGCAACTATATTTATTTAGCTCACGCCTTTTCATTGGTAGCTTAAGGCGAGTTACATTTAAGCATGGTGGGCATTTCCTTGTCCGAGAGGGCTTTCAACTTACGAGGCCGATGCAATAAGATGAGTTCAGCAGAGTGCATAGACTTCCCATAAATTATGCGCAAATGTTACTCCCAATGCAGCATAAATAAGAACATGCCATATTGGGTCAGACCAAGGGTCCATCAAGTTCAGCATCCTGTTTCCAACAGTGGCCAAACCAGGCCATAAGAACCTGGCAAGTACCCAAAAACTAAGTCTATTCCATGATACTGTTGCTAGTAATAGCAGTGACTATTTTCTAACTCAACTTAATTAATAGCCGTTAATCGACTTCTCCTCCAAGAACTTATCCAATCCTTTTTTAAACACAGCTACACTAACTGCACTAATCACATCCTCTGGCAACAAATTCCAGAGTTTAATTGTGCGTTGAGTGAAAAAGAACTTTCTCCATTTAGTTTTAAATGTGCCCCATGCTAACTTCATGGAGTGCCCCCTAGTCTATTATCCAAAAGAGTAAATAACCGATTCACATTAACCCGTTCTAGACCTCTCATGATTTTAAACACCTCTATCATATCCCCCCCTCAGCTGTCTCTTCTCCAAGCTGAAAAGTCCTAACCTATTTAGCCTTTCCTCATAAGGGAGCTGTTCCATTCCCCTTTTCATTTTGGTCGCCCTTCTCTGAACCTTCTCCATCGCAATTATATCTTTTTTGAGAAGCGGAGACCAGAATTGTACACAGTATTCAAGGTGCGGTCTCATCATGGAGAGATACAGAGGCATTATGCCATTTTCTGTTTTATTCACCATTCCCTTTCTAATAATTCCCAACATTGTTTGCTTTTTTGACTGCCGCAGCACACTGAATCGATTTCAATGTGTTATCCACTATGACACCTAGATCTCTTTCTTGGGTGGTAGCACCTAATATGGAACCCAACATTGTGTAATTATAGCATGGGTTACTTTTCCCTATATGCATCACTTTGCACTTATCCACATTAAATTTCATCTGCCATTTTGATGCCCAATTTTCCAGTCTCACAAGGTCTTCCTGCAATTTATCACAATCTGCTTGTGATTTAACTACTCTGAACAATTTTGTATCATCTGCAAATTTGATTACCTCATTCGTCGTATTTTTTTCCAGATCATTTATAAATATATTGAAAAGTAAGGGTCCCAATACAGATCCCTGAGGCACTCCACTGCCCATTCCCTTCCACTGAGAAAATTGTCCATTTAATCCTACTCTCTGTTTTCTGTCTTGTAGCCAGTTTGTAATCCATGAAATGACATTGCCACCTATCCCATGACTTTTAAACTTTTCCTAGAAGCCTCTCATGAGGAACTTTGTCAAATGCCTTCTGAAAATCCAAGTATACTATATCTACCGGTTCACCTTTATCCACATGTTTATTAACTCCTTCAAAAAAGTGAAGCAGATTTGTGAGGCAAGACTTGCCTTGGGTAAAGCCATGCTGACTTTGTTCCATTAAACTATGTCTTTCTATATGTTCTGTGATTTTGATGTTTAGAATACTTTCCACTATTTTCCTGGCACTGAAATCGGGCTAACAGGTCTGTATTTTCCCGGATCACCCCGGAGCCCTTTTTAAATATTGGGGAATACATTAGCCACCCTCCAGTCTTCAGGCACAATGGATGATCTTAATGATAATTTACAAATTTTTACTAATAGGTTTGAAATTTCATTTTTGAGTTCCTTCATCCGGTCCAGGTGATTTACTACTCTTCAGTTTGTCAATCAGGCCTACCACATCTTCTAGGTTCACCGTGATTTGGTTCAATCCATCTGAATCATTACCCATGAAAACCTTCTCTGGTATGGGTACCTCCCCAACATCCTCTTCAGTAAACACCGAAGCAAAGAAATCATTTAATCTTTCCGCGATGGCCTTATCTTCTCTAAGTGCCCCTTTAACCCCTAAATCATCTAACGGTCCAACTGACTCCCTCACAGGCTTTCTGCTTCGGATATATTTTTTAAAGTTTTTACTGTGAGTTTTTGCCTCTACGGCCAACTTCTTTTCAAATTCTCTCTTAGCCTGTCTTATCTATGTCTGACATTTAACTTGCCAACGCTTAATGCATTATCCTATTTTCTTCTGTTGGATCCTTTTCCCAATTTTTGAATGAAGATCTTTTGGCTAAAATAGCTTCTTTTACCTCCCCTTTTAACCATGCCGGTGATTGTTTTGCTTTCTTTCCACCTTTCTTAATGTGTGGAATACATCTGGACTGTGCTTCTAGGATGGTATTTTTTTTTTTTTTTTTAACAATGACCACGCCTCTTGCACACTTTTTACCTTTGTAGCTGCTCCTTTCAGTTTTTATCTAACTATTTTTCTCATGTTATCAAAGTTTCCCTTTTTAAAGTTTAGCATGAGCGCTGTGGATTTGCTGTGCCCCTTCCAGTCATTAATTCAAATTTGATCATATTATGATCACTATTGCCAAGCGGCCCCACCAAATCCTGTGCTTCACTGAGAATTAGATCTAAAATTGCTCCCTCTCTTTTCGGTTCCTGAATCAATTGCTCCATGTCATTTATTCCATCCAGGAACTTTGTGTCTCTAGCATGTACCGATGATACATTTACCCAGTCAATATTGGGATAATTGAAATCTCCCATTAATACCGCACTACCAATTTGGTTAGCTTCCCTAATTTCTCTTAGAATTTCACTGTCCATCTCACCATCTTGACCAGGTGGATGGTAGTATACTCCTATCATTATAGTCTTCCCCGACACACAAGGGAGTTCTACCCAAAAAGATTCAATTGTGCATTTAGTCTCATGCAGGATGTTTATCCTGTTGGACTCTATGCCATCCCGGACATAAAACGCCACACCTCCTCCCGGATGCTCCTCTATGTCATTGCAATATAATTTGAACTCCGGTTTAGCACTGTCCCATTGGTTGTCCTCCTTCCACCATGTATCTGAGATGCCAATTAAGTCTATGTCATCATTCACTGCTATACATTCTAATTCTCCCATCTTACTTCTTAGACTTCTGTCATTAGCATACAAACATTTCAAAGTGTGTTTTGTTTGTATTTTCATTCTGCTTTTTAATTGATATGGATAAGTTAGAATTTTTTCAGCTCAGGTGAGTTTATAGTTACCGGCACTTGGACTAATTTTCTTATTATTGGAACCTCACTGTTGGGATGCCCTAATTCTAATGCATCATTAGTATCCTTTGAAGATACCTCTCTCCGAACCATGCGCTGCTGAGCGACTGTCGGCTTTCCCCTTTGTTCTAGTGTAAAAGCTGCTTTCTCTCCTTTTTAAAGGTTAACTCCAGCAGTCTGGTTCCACCCTGGTTAAGGTGAAGCCCATCCCTTCGGAAGAGACTCCCCCTTCTCCAAAAGGTTCCCCAGTTCCTAACAAAACTGAATCCCTCTTCCTTGCACCATCGTCTCATCCATGCATTGAGACTCCAGAGCTCTGCCTGCCTCTGCGCGTGGAACAGGGAGCATGTCAGAGAATGCTACCCTGGAGGTTCTGGATTTAAGCTTTCTACCTAAGAGCCTAAATTTGGCTTCCAGAACCTCCCTCCCACATTTTCCTATATCGTTGGTGCCCACATGTACCACGACAGCCGGCTCCTCCCTAGCACTGTCTAAAATCCTATATAGGTCCACCACCTTCATACCAGGTAGGCATGTTACCAAGCAAACCTCACACCCACCAGCCACCCAGCTGTCTACATTCCTAATAATCGAATCACCAACTATGACTGCTGACCTAACCCTTCCCTCCTGGGCAGTAGGCCTTGGGGGATATATCCTCGGTGTGAAAGGACAATGCACCACCTAGACAGCAGGTCCTTGCTACAGGATCCTTTCCTGCTGCACCAGGTTGATGCTCTCCAATCATGAGACCTTCTTCCTCCAAGGCAGCACCAGGGCTGCCAGTCTGAAGTTGGGACTTTGCTACTATGTCCCTGAAGGTCTCATCTATATACCTCCGCCTGCCTCAGCTCCTCCAGGTTTGCTACTCTAGCCTCCAGAGATCGGACTCGTTCTCTGAGAGCCAGAAGCTCTTTGCATCGCATGCACATGTTCAACTTCTCACCGGCGGGTAAAAAATCATGCATGTGACACTCGATGCAAAAGACTGGGAAGCCCCCCTCTTGCTGCTGGACTGCTGCCTTCATCTCAAATTTGTTCAGTTCCTACTTAAGTTTTAGGTTGCTATGGGAGCAGGAATGTGTCTAATGTCCTTTAAACGTATTAGTGAATTCTAATGTATGTCTGGTAGTGGCCTATAGGGAAATTATCAAATTCTTAATAAGGTTTTTTTTTTGTTTTGTTTTTAAATATACAAACACTAACATCTGCTTACTAGCTGCTTTACTATTTAAAAATACAAACAGTCTAACTTCTGTTCATTCGCTGCCTTACTGACTATTAAAAGCACAAACACACTAAATAATATTCCCAAATAGTTAACTTCGCCCCAATACTTTTAAAAAAGAAAATGTTCCAAGCAAAAACTTACTGATTCCTTTCAGCCACCAGCAAGGTGATCCTCTCCTCTCAGTGCTCCCACTGGATTGGAGTTTTAAACACAAAAAGTGTGCATGTAAAACTGCACATCTTGCTTAGTGCCCTTGTGTGGAAGTTCTATACAAATGAAGACATTAAGCATTACCCCCAGAGAGGTGCCCTGGTTGAACTCAGGTTTTCTTAGCGCTGCAAATTTTACTGCTGATCAGAGGGGGGAGTAAAGTTTCCAGCACTAGTGTCTGTCTATGGGCAGAAGCTGGAATACAGACACCAGGACCTGGGGATTTGTGCACAGAAAACATGCTCTGTGCATACAAAGTATGTTCTCCATACATAAATATGTTTTATGTGCACTGAAAGCATATTTGTGTGCATAAATCACAGACTAGAAACTTCCCTACTCCCCTGAATTTACAATGTACATTCATCTTGTGCTGAACCCACATTTTAACTCCAGTTAGTGTACACATTTTTCAATCAGCATACTTTAAAACTCCAGATGGCATTAGCATTCCATCAGCTTACTGTATGGGAAGTTTTAAAAAGTGTTTAAACTGTGTGTTAAGAAATTGCGTACTGAATTTCAGTGCACAGTTTTAACCCACAATTTACTGTAATGGGCCCCCCTACATTTGTACTTGAAGCAATGCAGGATAAAGTGACTTATTCAAGATTACAAGGAGCATCAGCAGGATTTGAACTTTGGCTTGCAGCCCACTGCTCTAACCACTAGGTCACTCATTCCCAAACTTTAGCTACATTCCCAAACTTTAGCTAAAATAATGAAAATGCAACTTGCATCCGTAAGAAGATCATTCAAATAAAATGTCAGCATTATTCAAGATGACCTTTTCTAGGATCTACTATGCATCATTTAAGAATCTACTTATTTCAAGGGCCATAAAATGAAAGAATATTTGCCTCACCATGGGCTCAATTTATTGACTTTTGCAATTCTGTAGGTAGAAACAAGGTTAGAAACACAGGCCACAAGAGTGCAAGTCTTAACCAAGGTTACATTTAAATGTGCACTACTGCCCTGAAAGACATTCCATTTTAAAAATGAATAGAATGTTTAGAAAGTATACGAAATTATAGGAAGCATTTAAGTCTTACTAAAGAATTATACATAGTAAACAAAAGTATGTTTCAAAGTAAACACTGGAACATAATCTGCATCCTTAACTACTTGAGTAACTTTTCTGTTTACTAATAACTGAAGCACTTCCTTAAAAAAAAAAAAAAAAAAAGTAAATGGTATTATGTCAGCAAAACAATTTTATACCAATAGTCTGATGTCATTCAAGTCTTGACAAAATCCAGAGAAGTATTAAACTAGGAAAAAAAAACAAACATTACATGCTATTCGTCAATAATCAGCATGCAGGAAGGTGGAAATACAAATTAATAAAATGAGGCCAAGTTTGCACTTTGCACTAACTACTGTACTTTCAAGCCTATCAAATAAAAGCACAACCCCCATCCCTTTACGAACAGGTGACCTGCACTTGATTTTTCCCCAAGCCAAAAAAAAAAAAAAAATTAGCCAGTGGCTTCAAAAATGTCTTGAAAGTTTTGTTGACGTAATTCAGAACCCTTTCTAAAATGTTTTTTAAACTTGTACAGAAGTTTTGCAAAAAACAGCTTACGTCAACTGTTGCATGTTTTATATACACATCCTGGTGCCTACTACGAATCGCCCAAATTGGGTTGCAAACGCAGACATCGCCGCTTACCGCTACAAACCCCCTGGCTGAAACTTCAATGCAAATATAAACAATGCACTGTGTGCATCACTTTTGTTTTACACACACACAAACACAAAAAGCAAAGGCACGCTCAATGAAGTGTCACTGCAAGAAGTCCCAATCTTAGCTGCTAAAAAAAAGCATATCCAGAAATCAAATCAAAATACTCAGAGTTTAAGTTAAATCCAAAAGCGTGCCAGCTAACATATTTGGAGGTGGAGGGAGGAGAGGAGAATGAAGGAAAACTTTGCCCTTTCGGAGATTGCATTTCCTTCAAACTGCAGGGCCTGCTCCAAACAGCAACAATGCAATCTCCATTTTGAACAATGCGCCTGTTTTCCCGTGCAAAAAGCGAGTCCGGGGAGCGGGGCGCTGTAAGCCAGGGGTTGCGCCCCGGCCCCCCCCTGCCCATCCCCCCCTCCTTACCCGGGGTGCTGCTGTAGGTGCTGTGGCTCCTGAAGCTGCTCTCCGTGCAGTAGCTGGCATCGTCGTCGTCCTCCTCCATCTCGTCCAGATAGTCGGACTCTTCCTCCATGATCCCGCCGCCGCCGCCGCCTCCTCCTCCGCCGACCTCGTCCTCTTCCCCGGAATCCTGATTCTCCTCCGGGTCCCCGTCCTCCTCCTCCGAGTGCGCGCTCTCCTCGTCGCTCTCGTGGTCATCGTACACCACTTTGCTGATGCTCCTGCGGGCGGCGGAGGAGGAGGACCTGGAGAGGCTGCCGCTCCTGCCGGCCCGCGCCCGCCCCCGGCCCCCCGACGGGGTGCTCGAGCCGCCCTTCCGCTTGCCCCGCGGGGAAGGGTGAGCACCGAGCCGCTTGGCCGCCTCGGCTTCGGCCGCCCATCTGCCCCGACTGCTGCCCCGCTGCCTGGACCTCAGGCCCCCGATTGGCCCGGGAGAGCACTCCTGCACCACAGCCTGCTTGGGCGGCCTGCCTCTTCGCCCCCTCATTACTAGATGGAATAGTATAAATATATATATTTATATATATATATTATGTCTCCGCCTCTCCGTGTAAATATATTTTCTTATTATTTCTAAAAGAAAATGTTACGGTTCCGTTTTCGCCCTCCCTTTCCCTCGCTGAACCGGGGAGGGGGAGAGAAAAAAAAAAGCGGGCGGGCCTCGAGAAAGCGGAGCCTCCCCCACCCCGGATTCCCCGACGGGGCCTCGCCGGAGGCCTAGGGCCCGGTCGGAGACAGGAGAAGGCGGCTCAATCCGAATTGCCGGCGCCCCGCTCCGGATCGCCCGCGGCCGCCATTTTTGTTCTTCTCTCTCTCTCTCTCGCTCTAAAGGCAACAGCAGCCGCGGTAGCAGCAGGCCTTGGGCGCGGGGTCACGTGACGACGATGCGCGCGCGCGCGCTCTCTCTCGTGGGCGCGGCGCGAATCTGTGTCGCTGTGTGTGTGTGTGCGTGCGTGTGTGGTGAGAGACTGTGGCGGTGCGCGCGCCCCCGACTCGTCCTGCTGCGCCTCCGTTTACTACCCCCCTTCCGCTTCCAGCTGCTTTTATTAAAGCACGCGCGTGTGGAAATAATGTGGAAGAGTCTGTTTTCACGGAGATAGGGATACAAACAAATAAAGTTCGCAAACTGTAATCTGAATAGCAAGAGGGGAATCATAAAAGCGCGGCCTCTGTGGTATAATTCATGTTGCGTTATTCTCTGTTTTCCTCCTGACGCGGGGGCAGCGTTTGAACCTGGAACGAAACCCGTTTCAGCTTCGTTTTGCGCCGCCTCGTTTGAATTTGCTTATTGCAGTATTGCTCCCATCACGGAGAGTTTCTGGGTTTTCTTTGGCCTTGCATCTATGAAACGCAGTGGAAAATTATTATTTTTCTGCGTATTTGCGCAGATTACAGGCATGCGCGTGCTCTCCCCCGGAAATTTTAGTTGCCTTTACTGCACGTACCCTAAATCATGAATCCGATGCTACCTGATAATAAGGGTTCGACCTGCTGGGACTAACCCATTTCAGGCAGGAATAGAATACTTTTTCCTCTGCAGTGCTCGTCAGCTGTTAGAAATGTGTGAACTCTGGACTTCTATCCGTTCACAGTCCCAGAATTTATGTGCCCAATGAACTGAAGAACTAATCAAATTACAAGATATTTCTGAAAGGCAACGTCAATTGGCTTGTTAAGAAATGTGTTTAATATTTACATATGTATATTGCTACCCTGCTGCCTACTAGGGGGCAATTAATAACCTGCAGTGTCTCCCATTTAGTTTTGACAAGCTTGCTTCCTGCGTGGGCAAGGCATAGATAACACTGGTTGCCAATCGGCTCCAGATTTAAGGAAAGGATGATCCAGTCCTGGTTTTACCCCATTGCATACTGAGACTTATTCTGATTTACCCATTGCATTCCCTCAGAAAATCAAGACTGTAAGTACCTGCGTGCGGGGGGGGGGGAGTAAAACCAGGACCGGATCAACCTGTCCTGAAAATCTGGAACTGGTTGGCAACCCTACCTTATAGAGGTGAATTTTCAGAGTGGCATGCGTAAAAACTAGCATATACTCCACATATGTAGGCTTTATTTGTGTAATCCATATTTTATAAACCTCAAAAGTATGCATGTACATTGGATTTCAGAAAAAAGGGGCGTTCTGGAGCGGGGCTAACAGGTGCATGCAACTTATGTAATTTTACAATTGCTAATTATTTTGTGGAATTGATATCAGACTTGTTTAAGTGTACTGTTGACTGGATGGGAGGTCTGCGTGAACTGGGGCAAGAGTGGGGGGGAGTTCAGTCTGAAGAACCAGGAGGGTCTCGATGACCAAATAAAGGACTGAGTGAACTAGTAGAGGAATTGGAAAACTGGTATTTCAATTATGCATGTGTAACGCCATTCCCGAGTGTGGACTGCAACCCGCTGGGGCCATAAACTAATTTGTTTGACTTAGGGGCTGGAGCCTTACCAGGCTAGCTTTTACACAATCTTATTTTCAGTGGTGGGTTCTTTGTCGAGTGGGGGGGGAGATTATGTCCAAGGCCCCGAGTGCTAAAGGTGCTCCTTGTGTCTTTGTTCTCACCCTTGGGAGTGGGGTAATTTTCACAGGCCAATGCTATCTCCGTGCAGAAAAAGCGGGCACTCATGACTGAGTGCCTGCTTTCCTAATGTGCATCCACCTCTATCAGGAGTGCAATGCAGTAGGCAAATGAGCCGCAGCGTTAAAAAGGGAGCACTAAGGGAAATTGTGTGTCCTTAGTGCCTCCTTGGCATCGGGCACCCAGGAGAAGTGGCTGCGTGGGTTAGGAAAACAGACGCTTGTAAAATTGAGCATCTCTTTTCTTAACCTGACCACTGGCAAGACTATTTTTTTTTTTCATGTTGCTGCTTTCTGTGTTTGCTCCTACTTAGCCATTATATTAAGTTGGAGGAACAACAGAATAGCAGTATTTTCTCCTTTTCAGTTAAACTTGTGGGGCTCCTCAAGATTTAATGCCAGCTCCAGGGCTGGCGTTAATTTTTGAGGGTTAAAATGTGTACATCGGGCTCACATTTATTTTTTACATAATAGCCTCATCAACATGGCACTTACATGTGATGAGCGCTATTAGCTATGCACGTCTAACCGCGGGTTAACCTGAGCGCTAGCCTGAGTGCATGGAATTGCTTTGACCTGTATGTGTGCTGATTGTGCCAAATAAAACTACTGGAGCCACCGAGTTAGTGCCCAAAAATAAAGTCTTTACTGTTGAAACTTTGATGCAGTACGGCACAACAATTTAATCCACAGCATCACAGAGTATTCTACTTTTACAGTCTCTTTCCTCAATCTGTGCAGGAATCTCTGGCCCCAGGACCAGGGAAACTTCTACCCTCCAGGGCTTGGAAAAATAGAGTCCCAGATGGGCAGGGTATGTATCCTTTAGATATGCAGATCACCCCTTTCAAACTGGTAATAATTTAAGTTACTGTCTCTGCACAGAGAGCTCCAATCTCTCTCTCCCAAGGGTGTGAAGATCTGGATGGGTGTCCTCAATGATCTTTATAGTTCTTTTACTCATGGTTAGCAGCTCTTCAGGATCTTTTTAGGTTTCTCACAGACACAGGCCGATACAGTAAGGACACGTAAGAAAGAGTGCGGCAGTGCCGGGCGCACAGTTTGGATCACATACCGCTCGATACAGTATTCAAATAAGACACAAATGCAAGCCGGGTCCAAAGCGCATCCATGAAGCGGTAGGCGTGCGCAATCCATTTTACTGTATAGAGCGGTATACAGCCGCCTATACAGTATCCTGGGTGTGCTGGTACCTGTCATTTCAAATGTAATTTGAAATGTTATTCCACCAGGAAAGTGGATGGTTCTCCTACAGACACCGCTGCCTTGAGCGCCAGCGGCAGCAAGCCCCAGCAGCCGGCGATCGGCGGCAGGGAGCGCAACAAAGCACCTGTGCGCACAGCTCCGATTTTCCGCCTCCTTCGGAAGGGCAAGAGAGAGATGAAATTTCACAGGCAAACTTTCCCCCAGCCCCCGCTCACCTGCCTTGGCCACGGCCACGCAAGCCCCCAGCAGCAGCAGAAGGGCGTCCATGGGTGCCGGTCTCCCGTGCAGGCGCGCTGACAGCTCCGGAGCAGCCCCAGTCCTCTCTCCCCTCCTCCCGAGGCGCTCACCGTGGCTCCCCTGCCTCCTGTGGGCAGCTGGCGGCGAGAGCGGCTTCAGCAGCCCGGAGCGGATCGGGCGCTCCCCATGCGAGGCGGCTTCCAGCAGCCCCCGCCGGCGAAGGTGCATGAACACATGCCTGTACTCCCAATTTGGGCGCTCAAGGCAGCAGGCGCATGAATGCACGCCGTGACCTGAGCGCCCGGCTGGAAGTCCGAGGTCACGGCGTGCGTTCATGCGCCTGCTGCCTTGAGCGCCCAAATTGGGCTTTTATTGGCTCAGTGGTGGGCACGTATTCCCGTATTAGTCCTGAATCAGCATTTTGATAGGGAGAAACTCTTCCCTCTGAATCAGCACGGATCCAATGCCCCAGCATGGTCTTAGGGGTGCTCTGCCCTCCATATCAATAATTTTTGTTGCTCCTCTTTCTTGATGCTGGGGCTGGAAGAGGAAATCTCTAAGCCCAGAAGTTATCTAAGAGGAACGCCAAGGCGTATGTTAATATGTTCTCTGTACACCGACGTGATATCTTGATAAACGGCGGTATATAAAAACCAATAAATAAAATAAAATAAATAAATAAATCTTTTAATGATAATAAGCAGTGCACCTATCAGTGCAGGGGAAATCTGTGCACCATGCCTGCATGGTTTGAGGAGTTGCAGACAACTGGCAGCTCCTCACAGCGAGAACAGCCCCGGGGGAGTTTACTTGCGCACGTGCAGCTAGAAGAACATCTCATCCTGGGGAGACAACTGACTCAAACACACACATGCACACAATCCTTCTGCCTCATCTCTAATGTAAATGTATGGTCTTGAAGCCATTTGACTGACAAGGAACATTAGAGACTCGTATCCACAACAGTCTGTGAAGCAGCCTTGGAAGATGCTGTTTCATACCCAGTTATATTAGTTCCTTTCACTGTATAGAGTAGGGTTGCCACTTAACCCAAGGGCTGCCTTGAGCACCCAAATTGGTCATACAGGCGTGCGTTCATGCACCTTCGCCGGCGGGGGCTGCTGGAAGCCGCCTCGCATGGGGAGCGCCCGATCCACCCCGGGCTGCTGAAGCTGCTCTCGCCACCGGCTGCCCCCAGGAGGCAGGGGAGCCGCAGTGAGCACCTCGGGAGGAGGGGAGAGAGGACTGAGGCTGCTCCGGAGCTGTCAGCGCGCCCGCACGGGAGACCGGCACCCATGGACGCCCTTCTGCTGCTGCTGCTGCTGGGGGCTTGTGTGGCCGCGGCCAGGGCAGGTGAGCGGGGGCTGGGGGAAAGTTTGCCCGTGAAATTTCGTCTCTCTCTTGCTTGCGCAATAAAGCACAGGTGCTTTATTGCGCTCCCTGCCGCCGATCGCCGGCTGCTGGGGCTTGCCTGACGCTTGTCAAGCTGGCAATCCCCGATGCCCGAGCATAATACAGAAATGATTTTCGCCCTGCACCTTGCTTTATTTTTTGTAATAATTTTTCCCCCTTGTGCGAGAAGCATTTTTTTCTGTGGATTGGGTTGGTTTGGGACTGGGCGGCTAAGTTCACCACACTAACGCCAGGGTCAGGGTAGGCAGTAAATTTGCAGGTTAAAGACGTGGCAAAATAGCTGGTTAAAAAGGCGATAATCTGGGCACACGTTACTGTATCGGAGGGAATAGCTAATCCGATCATTAACATATCATATACATGCCGCGGGCGGAAAGGGATACGCGTCGATTTCAAGAAGCGGTAAGGACGCGTAAAACCTGATACTGAATCACGGGTTAGACATACGCGTCCAAATTGTGCGTACAAAGCGGGTTAGAAACAGGGTAACCACGGCCGCACTTTACTGTATCGGCCTGTCAGTCTCCTGGATCCCTGATGGGAGAAATCCCTGGATGTAGGTGACTTACCTTGCTCCAAAGCAGGAAGGGGAAGCCAAAAAAAACTTCCTCCTGGATCTTTTAACTTAATGCCCTTTCCCTTTAAAGCAAGATTAACATGGTAGCTCCTCCTTGAAGCAGGTCATTGTCACCTCTGTCCTGGTTGAGGGTTTGGAGGTTAGGTCTTCCCTAACCAGCCCAGAAACAGGGTTCCTCATTCTGTGAGTCCAGGGAGTGTTCAGACTTTCACAAGACTCCTACCATGAAAAATCTTAAAGCCCCAAAACAACCTAGAGGGATGTCCCAACTAGCTAGTGAGTAGACTGAACAAACTAAATGACGGTGGACATTTAATTTATGCAAGGATAGTATATAAGATTTTAGAAACACACAAATAAATGAGTTTTTGGGTTTTTGGGATAAAATGAATTTTGAAAATAAAATATAAAAAATTTTTAGTGGATAAGAATCAAAAAATTGTTTTGGAATAAATAAAGGAACAATACCAAATGATTATATACCAAGTGCTTGAATAAACGCTGAATTTGCCTGGGGCCCATTGCGTGGCGAGAGGCGATGGATTAAATTCCATTTGCACTAATACTGATGGTATTTGTTCCTATGTGAAGAGTTGATAAGGTTAATTCACTTGTCCCACTCTCCGCGTGGTCCGTGACCAGCCTCCCCAGGTTGTGTAGGGCGCGTAGTGCGACAGGGTGGTCTGTGACTAGCCCATTGGGTCCGCCCGTATCGGTGGGCTGTGTAGGGCGCCTTGAGAGACAGTGCTAATGTCTGATCCTTCCAAGCTCCTCGTCTCGTCCAGAGTCTTCCAAGTTCCTCGTCTCGCCCAGAGTCTTCCAAGCTCCTTGTCTTGTCTAGAGTCTTCTATGTCACAAGGCCTTCATCTGCCCTCGTCCACAGTCTGGCCTGCTGCTTCTTGCCGATACCTAGCAGCAGGTCCGAAAGGGCTGGGAACGATCGGAGGATTGTTCAGTAATCAACATTGCATTGTTGGTCTTTCAGAAGCATGCAGGTCCAGTAGAGGGTCAGACCTCAGTCTTCACCCATGCTTGGACACGCCTCGCCTAACTTGGTGCTGCCCTGGAGTCTTCTGGGGTTGTGCCGAGGCCCAAGGGCACACAATCTCCTCAAGATGGAACCGCTCTCCTATCATTCCTAAAACAGAATGCAAGGCCTCCTAAAGCGCTCCCAGAACAGAATGCAAGGCCATGTGTCCGGTGAACGTGTTTCTGTTATGGGGCTTGCCTTGTTCCTGGAGTTCTGCTTCAGAGTCTGCATCTCAAGTTTGTTCCTGGACTTGTATTTGAACCCAAAATTTTTTTTTTGTGGTTCAGGACTTCCTTCTTACAACCTGCTGGAGGCACCAGCTGTCTGGATTCTACAACCTGCAGGAGGCGCCTGCGTCCAGACATTTTTTCCACCTTTTTCCAGGTTGGGGTTTTTACGACCTGCAGTAGGCGCCTGCACCCTACCTGGTTTGCTGGTTCCGGTTGTTCCCACCCTGGGTCCCTCCCAGGTCTTGGCTGAAGTTTCCTATGCTCTTCGTCTGGTTTCTTCTGCTTCTTGTGTGTTCCTGTGCTCCTTGTCTGGGTTCTTGTGCTCTTTGTTTCGTTTGTTTCCTTGTTTTGTTGTCTCTCTGTGATTGTTTTGGTTGCTTGTGTTTGCTTCTTATTCCTTTGTGTCGTTTGCCTGTCTCTTGTCTGTGCCGTTTGCCTGCCTCTTGTTTGTGCTGTTTGCCTGTCTCTTGTTTGTGCCGTTTGCTGTTTTCCTCTCGTTTGTTGCTCGTTTCTTTGTTGTTGTTGTCTCGTTTGTGCCGTTTTGTTGTTTGCTTCACTTGTCTTTGTTGTTGTTTGTTTTGTTTCTTGTTTGTGCCTTCTCGATTGTGCTGTTTGCCTGTCTTGGTTTTGCTGTTTTTTGTCTTGCTTGGCTGTTGTGTTGTTTTTTCTGTGCTGTTTACTTTTGTTTGTGCTGTTTTCCTCTCATTCGTTGCTCATTTGTTTGCTGTTTTGCCTTCTCATTTGTGCTGTTCTGGCTTTGTTTTTTGTCTGCAGTTTCTTGTTCCTGCTTCACTTCAGTCCCTGGACATGCCAGCTTTCGTTTTTGGACCCTTGATCTCCCTCTGTTGGTATGGATTGATACCTGTGTTCTCTCCAAGCTGTTGATATGAGGCTTGAGGAGGGGGTACTGTTGTGACACTGCTTGTGGGCTAAGCCGCAAGTAACCTCTCACCTCTTCTGCTCCGATCCAGCTAGCAGCTGTTTCCTTCGCAGCTGGGAAGCCGCTGAAGCTCCTGCCATCTTGATTTCCCATGGCAGGGCAACCGAGACCATTGCTCCTCCGCGGCCTGGACCACCACAGTACCTAACACCCAAGCGGCCAGAAGGCCGCCACTGCTGCCGCGCCCACGCGGCCCAGACTGCCACATTTGGGGCCTTCACTCGCGGCAGGGAGCCGCAAGTCATTCTGTCCTTAGCGGCAGGGAGCGACCAGCACTTCTAGGCCCTGCTCTGCAGCCTAGTGCCGCCCCTGCCTGTCCCTCACTGCAGGAACACCGCCATCAGCTGTCTCTGCTCTTCCTGCTTGCCTCTAGGTGCGTGGCCGCACATCTCTTCAAGATTTAAGGGGCCTGTGGCCGGATATGCCCCGGTCCCCACCTGATGACGTCATCCTGGGCGTCTTCTTGCTAGCCCTATAAAAGGGCTTCTTCTTCACCTCAGCCTTTGCCTTGCATTGGAGTTTCCTGCTCCTGGAAGTCTTGTCTTCCAGTGCTCTGTCAGGTCTTCATTCCTTGTTCTTCGTCCTGAGTTTTCATTGCTTCCTGAGTCTTCGTGGCTTCTTGATGTTCCATGTCTTGATGTTCCGAGGTTCCTAGTCCAGGCTTCCTGATGTTCCTCTTCCTGATGTTCCGAGGTTCCGTTCCACCTTTGCTTGTTCCGTGTCCTCTTGACCCTCCAGCTCCTCTTGTTCTCCAGATGATACTTTGTTGGGGTAAATCCATCTTGTCGGTTCCTATTCTCGTCATTGGAGTTTCGTCTCAGCTGGATTCCCTTCCTGCGCTTGTCCTGCTCTCCGCATGGTCCATGACCAGCCTCTCCAGGTTGTGTAGGGCGTGCAGTGGGACAGGGTGGTCTGTGACCAGCCCATTGGGTCCACCTGTATCGGTGGGCTGTGTAAGGCGCCCTGAGAGAGAGTGCTAATGTCTGAACCTTCCAAGCTCCTCGTCTCGTCCAGAGTCTTCCAAGCTCCTTGTCTCGTCTAGAGTCTTCTATGTCACAAGGCCTTCGTCTGCCCTCGTCCTCAGTCTGGCCTGCTACTTCTTGCTGATACCTAGCGGCAGGTCCGAAAGGGCTGGGAACGGTCAGAGGACTGTTCAGTAGCCAACAATGCGTTGTTGGCCTTCCAGAAGCATGCAGGTCTGGTAGAGGGTCAGACCTTAGTCTTCACCCATGTTTGGACACGTCTCGCCTACCTCGGTGCTGCTCTGGAGTCTTCTGGGGTTGTGCCAAGGTCCAAGGGCACACAATCCCCTCCAGATGGGATCGCTCTCCTAGCGCTCCCAGAACAATAGAAATGCCCATACAAATAATAAAGGACCTCTGGGCTTCTTTCAGCCTAAGCAACAGTGTAACCTCTAACATTTTATTCCAAAGTGCATCTGCCTAGGCCCTACTGGCAAATAGGTAAATTCTGTTCATTACATATTCTTCCTAGATAGCTAGGAATAATCTGAAACCAGTTAAATTCTGTAACAGAATCATTTCATAGACTTCAGATAACTATTTTGGCCTATTATTTTTGTTGTTTCTGTTGAGGGTTTTATATGAATTAATTGAACATTAGGGAATGACAAGTCAGACCAGTGAACTATTAGAGGAAGGGATTCACATATAGAAAAAATTATTTTAGTGTCTGGGTATGGAACAAAGCAACATACAGTGTACTGGATGGACATTTGATGATCTCCCTAATGTTCTGATCTGACATGCTGTTTATAATCTGTGCATGTGCCTCTGCCAATATACATTCTGAGGGAAGCCCCCACCTCCCAGAAGATAATGATTCAGGATGGAAACCAGGAGTGTAAAAAAATCAACCAGATCTTTCTTGTGTGCTATGTCTTATTATTCCTCTATGTTTCATTATTGAGTTTTTTTGTGTTTTGGGGTTTTTTTGGAGTGGGGGGGGGGGGGGGGCAGCTGGCAGTTCCCTCTTGCTCCTTTGGGCTTCCATTGCAATTGGAACTAAGTCTGGGTTCTGCTACCATGAGCTTACATTCCCAACTACCCAAGGGCTTTTTTTTCCTTTATTTATTTTTATTTTTTAATCCTCTGGCTGCAGCATAATCATTGCAGCAATGGTCCTCGGCTGGGGCCCACACCAGGGGTTATTTCAGAAACCTCCAATCATGGACCCTAAATCCGGCTACCAGGTGTCACTGCTGTGCGATGATTATGGCTCTCGACATCCTGCCCGGGTCCTTGGTGGATGCCGCCTCTACAGCATCACCAGCCTCAGCTGTCCCAGGGAGCAGAGGAGCATTGAACCCCAGGTCTTCTGCATGACCTCTATTTCACTACTGCATCAAGGCAGCATAAAGAAACTGCACCTCTTTAAGGTTCAGAACAAATCTGCTTTTTGTACGCTCCGATGATGAAATATTGATGTCTTTCAGTACGATCTTCCATTTTCACAAAAATGGAATTGGAATGAAGGCATTATTTAATTACATTCTTTCTTTCTACAGCACTTAGGGAGCCCAACAGTATTTTAATATTCAAACAAAAGAGAACAACAGTGCATAGTTAGAATGGAGAGAGCTCTAGTGTAGCGAGATGTTAGCAGAGTGAGCTGCTAAGAGTTGGGTTACGAGGCAAAGTAAAAGCAGCTTAAATTTTCACTAGTATCGTGGTACCATAGAGGTTTTGGCTTAGGTAAGAGGCTGCAAAGGGGGTACTTACTGAAACTGTGTATTGTGTATTGAACTCTAAGGGCCTCATTTTCCAAGCACTTTACCGCGTGTGATACATTCGCAAATCGCGTTAACAGCTGCTAACGCGATTTGCGAATGCAAATTAATCCAACCTCGCGTTATGGACCTGAAAAGGATTACCGCCATCCACGATAGTCCCAGACAGCCTGTTGCAAGCTCTGAGAGAGAGAGAGAGAGAGGAGAGGCGCGATGAGAGAAGAGAGAGATAGAGAGAGAGAGAGAGAGAGAGATAGAGGAGAGAGAGAGAGAGAGAGAGAAGCTCGATCTCGTTCTTATCGTCTCTACTAGCGTAGCTAGTAGAGCTAGACGAGAGCTAGCTCTCTAGATCCCTCTCTCCATTCATTTTCGTTTCCTATGCCCTACAGAGGTATTTTTACCCCTATGGGAGGCCACCGACTAACTCGGTTTTGGGATTAGGTATGAGCGTCGGGGGTTGGGGGCCACTTTCGCATTCCACATGAGACCTACGGACTGAACAGTGGTCTCTAGTGCAGATTTGCTGGCCGTCGGAGTGAGGATGCTCACTCCAAGCGGAGATTTGGCCAACATTCTCTCCACCTAGCATGTTGTTGCCCAGGTAGAGTGTCCATCAAGCTAGGTAGAGAGAACGTTGCCCAAACCACTTCTTGGAGTGAGCGTCCTCACTCCGACAGCCAGCAAATCTGCACTAGAGACCACTGTTCTGTCCGTAGGTCTCATGTGGAATGCGAAAGTGGCCCCCAACCCCCGACGCTCATACCTAATCCCCACCCCGAGTTAGTAGGTGGCCCTCCCATAGGGGTTAAAATACCTATGTAGGGCATAGGCACTATAATAAGGCTCTCTCTCTCTCGTGCACTGCGATAAAAGACTGAAAGAATCATCGTGCACTGGGGAAACATCGCGTGCGGCGCTAATGTTTTCGTGAATGGCGAAAACATCGCCGCACGCGATTTTTCCCCACTGCACGAAAGAAGCCTCATTTGCATTGGTAACGCCCCCTAATGCGTTACCAATGCGATATTGGAAAATAAGGCCCTAAGTGAGATGTTAGCAGAGGCGCCCATGTCATAAGATGTGAATAAAAATGTATGTGGAATTCTCTACCAATTGATTTGAGGCAATCAGACTCAGTTAAACTCTTTAAGAAACAACTTAAAACCTTTGTATTTAATTTGGCTTATTTTTAATATTTTATTTATGTAATCTGTACTTCCTTTTAATTCCATATTTGTTGCTGCCTTTTATGTTATCTTAACTATGTTTTATTTTGTTTGACATAAGAACATAAGAAACTGCCATGCTGGCGCAGACCAAGGGTCCATCAAGCCCAGCATCCTGTTTCCAACAGAGGCCAAATCAGGCCACAAGAACCTGACAAGTACCCAAACAACAACAATATCCCATGCTACTGATGCCAGTAATAGCAGAGGCCATTCCCTAAGTCAACTTGATTAATAGCAGTTAATGGACTTCCCCTCCAAGAACTTATCCAAAACGTTTTTAAACCCATCTACACTAACTGCACTAACCAGATTCTATGGCAACAAATTCCAGAGTTTAATTGTGCATTGAGTGAAAAAAAAGAATTACATGTGCTACTTGCTAATTTCATGGAGTTCCCCCTAGTCCTTTTATTATCCAAAAGTGTAAATAACCAATTCACATCTACTCATTCAAGACCTCTCATGATTTTAAAGACCTCTATCATATCCCCCCTCAGCCGTCTCTTCTCCAAGCTGAACAGCTCTAACCTCTTAAGCCTTTCCTCATAGGGGAGCTGCTCCATCCCCTTTATCATTTTGGTCACCCTCCTCTGTACCTTCTCCATTGCAACTATATCTTTTTTGAGATGTGGCGACCAGAATTGTACACAGTATTCAAGGTGCGGTCTCACCATGGAGCAATACAAAGGCATTATGACATTTTCCGTTTTATTAACCATTCCCTTCCTAATAATTCCTAACATTCTGTTTGCTTTTTTGACTGATGCAGCACACTGAGCTGACAATTTCAAAGTATTATTCACTATGATGCCTAGATCTTTTTCATGGGTGGTAGCTCTTATTATGAAACCTAACATTGTGTAACTACAACAAGGGTTATTTTTCCCTATATGCAACACCTTGCACTTGTCCACATTAAATTTCATCTGCCATATGGATGCCCAATCTTCCAGTCTCACAAGGTCCTCCTGTAATGTATCAGAATCCGCTTGTGATTTAACTACTCTGAATAATTTTGTATCATCCACAAATTTGATAACCTCACTCGTATTCCCTTCCAGATCATTTATAAATATATTGAAAAACACCGGTCCAAGTACAGATCCCTGAGGCACTCCATTGTTTATCCTTTTCCACTGAGAAAATTGACCTTTTAATCCTACTCTCTGTTTCCTGTCTTATAACCAGTTTGTAATCCATGAAAGGACATCGCCTCCTATCCCATGACTTTTTTAGTTTTCGTAGAAGCCTCTCATGAGGGACTTTGTCAAACGCCTTCTGAAAATCCAAATACAGTACATCTACCGGTTCACCTTTATCCACATGTTTATTAACCCCTTCAAAAAATGATTTGTTAAGCAAGACTTCCCTTGGGTAAATCCATGTTGACTGTGTTCCATTAAACCATGTCTTTCTATATGCTCTACGATTTTGATCTTTAGAATAGTTTCCACTATTTTTCCTAGCACTGAAGTCAGGCTCACTGGTCTATAGTTTCCCAGATCACCCCTGGAGCCCTTTGTAAATATTGGGGTTACATTGGCCACCCTCCAGTCTTCAGGTAAAATGGATGATTTAAATGATAAGTTACAAATTTTAACTAATAGATCAGAAATTTCATTTTTTAGTTCCTTCAGTACCTTGGATGCATACTATCCGGTCCAGGTGATTTGCTACTCTTTAGTTTGTCAATCTGGCCTACAACATCTTCCAGGTTCATAGTGATTTAGTTCAGTTCATCTGACTCATCACCCTTGAAAACCATCTCCGGAACTGGTATCTCCCCAATATCTTCATTAGTAAACATGGACGCAAAGAATTCATTTAGTCTTTCTGCAATGGTCTTATCTTCCCTAAGAGCCCCTTTAATCCCTCAGTCATCTAACAGTCCAACCGACTCACAGGTTTCTTGCTTTGGATATATTTTTTAAAGTTTTTATTATGAGTTTTTGCCTCTATGGCCAACTTCATTTCAAATTTTCTCTTCACCTGTCATATCAATGTTTTACACTTAACTTGACAATGCTTATGCTTTTGTTGGCTGTTGCCAGCTGAGGTGTGGACCCTTAGCCGAGGTGAGGTTAGCACTACCTGCTGCTACGTCCCACAGGTCCCCGCCATCAGTAGGCAGAACTGGATGTGCAGGAACCGGAGCTGGACCTTCACCTGTACCCACCCTTGTTCCCCGCAGGTTGCACCCTTGGGTGCCAGGGCAGGCAGGACTTAGGTGGGGATCCTGAGGAAGAAGAAGATCCCATGACGTCAGATAGTTTGGCCAGGTACTGAACGGGTAGAGTCCAGAAATGTACTGAGGTCAGAGGGAGGCAGCAAGCAGGCAGAATCCAGGGGCATTCCGAGGTCAGGGGCAGGGGGCAGGTAAGCAGAATCCAGGGGCGTTCCAAGGTCAGAGTCAAGACAAGCTGGACAGGAGACGGGAGGCAGGGCAGAACACGGAGGCAGACAGGCTGGAACAGGAACATGGAGGCAGGAGGCAAGGCAGGGGCACAGACAGGAACTCAGACAAAGGATCAGCGGACAGCTGCTCACAAGGGGGAGACCTGTTGCAAGGCAAAGCAGACTGCCGGGGTCCAAAACTAAATAGGGTGTCGGACCTGATGTCATTTCCTGGGGCTGGACTGATGAAACAGGAGGGTAGGTTGTCTAAAAACGCCGTTTGGGCAACAATACAGATTAGACGCCAAGAATAGTCCAAATAAAACCTCTTTATTTGAGTGGAGACAAGTATTCTTACACGTGCCCGACTCTGGCCGAGTTTCGCCCCATTTGGGGCTGCCTCAGGGGCTAAAACAATAAATATATCACATAAATAAATAAATTAGTATACATAACAACATAAAACAAATTAAAACCAACATTAAAAGGTACCGATAAATAAAATACAAATCACACTTCATATAAATCAATTATTAAAAAATTACTTAATAAATACCACTAAGAACAATAAATATACCTGTGTGAAGAGGTTCTCTTTTCTATGACAACAATTCACTTATGGTAAAACTTCAATTATCTAACGGTCTGAAAATACATAAATTTTAATTCTGAATATAGTTATTATTTAATACATAAAAAACCTAATTACCTTAATTGACAATAACTTATTGTGTGTGCAGTTAATATGAATTCAGACTATCATATTATAATTCATTAGATACAGATCAAATGTTGAAAAAAATTCTTTAAAAATAATCATATAAGAACAGGCACTAGCTAGTATCTAAACAAATTCTTAAATACTCAATATACAATATGCAATCACAATACAAATTATGTAATCATAAAAATATGGCACTTCATACTAAAATCAGGCACTGCCATATCTACTAGAGATATCGGTCTATATTGTTGCGTGCAAGTGCCATATTTAAACTTAAGATGCTAACAAAACCTCGATTATATAAAATGAATTGAAAATTGCTATACTGATTAGAATCAATTAATTATGTACACCGGATAATACAAAGCAGGTCAGAAAAATTACTAACAAAAAACAAAACACCCAACTGTAAATATACAGGACAAAAAATTCTTTAGCCTGAATTGATTCACTGACTTAAACCGTGTGCTGGAAATGTCACCTTAAGAAGTAGTTAATAAGGTGGTTACTCAACGTTTTGCAGGTATTTTTGGCTGTGTATATATGTTGGAATCTATAAATAAAATTAATGATAAATAACTTGTACCGCAAAAAATAAAATAATATCTATTATGAACTTATATCAATTTATTGATCATTAATATTATTTATTTATTTATTTTTGGTTTTTATATACCGGAAGTTCCTGTATACAATACATATCACTCCGGTTCACATTTAACAGAGATAACTATCGCCGGGGAGGCGGTTTACATGGAACATATCGAATATAATGAACGGATAATAATAAAAAAAATAATATATATATTAATGATCATTAATATGTATATTAATGATCAATTAATATATTAATTATTAATTATTTATTTTTTATTTATTTTTATTTATTTGTATTTTTCTATACCGGCATTCACGGAGTTCGTATCATGTCGGTTTACATAAAACAAGGGGTGAGAAATACATTATAACGTAAATAACTAATAACATAAGAGTATACATTAAAAGTAAAACAAGTGCATGGAAGAAAAAGAATGGAAAAAAAAGTATGAAAAAAAAATGAAAAAATATGAAAAAAATGAAAAAATGAAAAAAATATGAAAAAATGAAAAAAAGTATGAAAAAAAAATGAAAAAAAAAAAGAATGGAAAAAAAAAAGAAAGTGCATGGAAGAAAAAGCATGGAAGAAAAAAAATTAATTAATATATTAATATTAATGATCAATAAATTGATATAAGTTCATAATAGATATTATTTTATTTTTTGCGGTACAAGTTATTTATCATTCATTTTATTTATAGATTCCAACATATATACACAGTCAAAAATACCGGCAAAACGTTGAGTAACCACCTTATTAACTACTTCTTAAGGTGACATTTCCAGCACATGGTTTAAGTCAGTGAATCAATTCAGGCTAAAAAATTTTTTGTCCTGCACATTTACAGTTGGGTGTTTTGTTTTTTGTTAGTAATTTTTGTGACCTGCTTTGTATTATCCAGTGTACATAATTAATTGATTCTAATCAGTATAGCAATTTTCAATTCATTTTATATAATCGAGGTTTTGTTAGCATCTTAAGTTTAAATATGGCACTTGCACGCAACAATATAGACCGATATCTCTAGTAGATATGGCAGTGCCTGATTTTAGTATGAAGTGCCATATTTTTATGATTACATAATTTGTATTGTGATTGCATATTGTATATTGAGTATTTAAGAATTTGTTTAGATACTAGCTAGTGCCTGTTCTTATATGATTATTTTTAAAGAATTTTTTTCAACATTTGATCTGTATCTAATGAATTATAATATGATAGTCTGAATTCATATTAACTGCACACACAATAAGTTATTGTCAATTAAGGTAATTAGGTTTTTTATGTATTAAATAATAACTATATTCAGAATTACCATTTATGTATTTTCAGACCATTAGATAATTGAAGTTTTACCATAAGTGAATTGTTGTCATAGAAAAGAGAACCTCTTCACACAGGTATATTTATTGTTCTTAGTTCTTAGTTCTTAGTGGTATTTATTAAGTAATTTTTTAATAATTGATTTATATGAAGTGTGATTTGTATTTTATTTATCGGTACCTTTTAATGTTGGTTTTAATTTGTTTTATGTTGTTATGTATACTAATTTATTTATTTATGTGATATATTTATTGTTTTAGCCCCTGAGGCAGCCCCAAATGGGGCAAACCTCGGCCAGAGTCAGGCACGTGTAAGAATACTTGTCTCCACTCAAATAAAGAGGTTTTATTTGGACTATTCTTGGCGTCTATTTCCTGGGGCTGGGGCACTTCCTGGTCCTGGGTCCCTGGAGGCCCGCCCGCGCATGGGTCTGCCTGCTTTGGAGCCTTGAGCAGGGGAGGTGCCCTGGGAGAGATGCCGAAGAATCATCTTGGAGAGACCAGCTGTGCCGGTAAGTGGAGTTGGCCGCGCGGCTGGCCCGTGCAACAGTACCTCCCCTTTTAGGCCCCCTCCCCAGGGGTTTGAGCTTCTGAGGGCGAGCAGCGTGGAACCGGTGCAGAAGGTTTCTGACCAATATGTTGGAGGTGGGTTCTCATGTATTTCTTCGGGGTCAAAGCCCTGCCAAGAAATGAGGTACTCCCAGCGGTACTGATGACGATGGACGTCCAGAATCTCTTGAACTTCAAAAATCTGATCATCCTCCGTCAAAATCCTGGAGGGTTCGGGTAACTTGTGGGAGGGTCAAGAAAGAATGAGAGGTTTTAGCAGGGAGACGTGGAAGACGTCGTGGACCTTGAGGGAGGATGGTAGCCGCAGCTGGTATGAGACTGACCCGATGCGCTGCCTGACAGGAAAAGGACCAATGTAGCGAGGAGCAAACTTCATAGACGGGACCCTAAGGCGGATATGGTGTGTGCTCAGCCAGACCCTTTGCCCCGGGTGGAATTGGGGCGCCGGTCGTCAGCAGTCAGCAGTCTTCTTGGCTTGTAAGCTGGCTTTGCGGATCAATTCCTTAATCTGTCGCCAAAGGTTGTGCAGATTGGTAGCTGTCAACTGGGCAGCAGGGGAGAGTACAGAGAGTGGTCCCTTTAAGAGGCGGGGCGAGTGCCTGGAGGCCCGCTCACGCATGGGGCTGCCTGCATTGGAGCCCTGAGCGGGGGAGGTGCCCTGGGAGAGATGCTGAAGAATCGCTGCAGAGGGACTGGCTGTGCCGGTAAGTGGAGTTGGTCACATGGCCGCACAGCCGGTTCACACAACAGCTTTTTCTTATTCTCATTCTCTTCTGTTGGATCCTTCTTCCAATTTTTGAATGAAGATCTTTTGGCTAAAATAGCCTCTTTCATCTCACCATTTAACCATGCCAGTAATCGTTTTGCCTTCCTTCCACCTTTCTTAATGCGTGGAATACATCTAGACTGCGCATCTAGGATTGTATTTTTAAACAATGTTCATGCCTGTTGAACACTTTTAACCTTTGCTGCTGCATCTTTCAGTTTTTTTCTAACTATTTTCCTAATTTTATCAAAGTTTCCCATTTGAAAATTTAGTGTTAGAGCTGTAGATTTACTTATTGTCCCCCTTCCAGTTATTAGTTTAAATTTGATCACGTTATGATCGCTATTGCCAAGTGGTTGTTGCGTCGGAGGTGGACCCTTGGAGTGGGCTGATAGGCAGAGGCCGCTGGAGCTTCACCAATACCAGCCCTCGTTCCCTGTGGGTTGAGCCTTTGGGTGCCAGGGCCAGCAGGACTTAGGTGGGCCTCGAGGTTGGTTAGCAAGAGTGATTGGCTCAGCCCAGAGACAGCAGACGATAGGTGGCGTAGTCCTACTCTGGACTGGGTAATGTACTGGAACTCGGGCACACCAAAACAACCCTAAAACTCACCCCGACCCTTTAAAACAAATCCCCCACCCTCCTGAACCCCTCCAAAATGTTTTAAATTACCTGGGGTCCAGTGGGGGGGGTCCCGGCGTGATCTCCCGCTCTCTGGCCATGGCTGCGTTAAGAGAAATGGCGCCGGTGGCCCTTTGCCCTTATCATGTGACAGGGCAAAGGTAGCGCTGGCGCCATTTTGGTTCCTGGCTCCTGACGTCACGCGTGCAGGAGATCGCTCCCGGACCCCCGCTGGACCCCCAGGGACTTTTGGCCAGCTTGGCGGGCCTCCTGACCCCCACAAGACTTGCCAAAAGTCCAGCGGGGTCCGGGAGCGACCTCCTGCACGCGGGCCGTATTGCCAATATTCAAAATGGCGCCGGCGCTACCTTTGCCCTCACTATGTCATACGGGCGACGTAGAATATCATTCATCAAGTTCTGGAAGACAGCCGGGGCGTTGCACAAGCCGAAGGGCATCACCAGGTATTCAAAGTGTCCATCCTGGGTATTAAACGCAGTCTTCCATTCATTGCCAGAGTGAATGCGAACTAAATTATACGCTTCTTTGAGATCAAGCTTGGAGAATATCTTGGCTCCCTGTAACCTATCAAATAGCTCCGAGATAAGTGGTAAAGGATAGCGATCCTTTATAGTGATCTCATTCAGACCTCTGTAGTCAATGCATGGACGGAACATTCCGTCCTTTTTTCCTACGAAGAAAAATCCTGCGCCAGCGGGAGACTTAGAGGGTCTTATGAAGCCTTTCTGGAGATTCTCCTGGATGTAATCTGACATCGCTTTACTCTCCATTATGGAAAGGGGGTAGATCCTTCCTTTGGGTGGCTCAGTATTGGGCTTCAAGTTAATTGTGCAGTCATAGGATCTGTGTGGTGGTAACACATCAGCAGCTTCTTTTGAGAATACATCTTGATAAGATGCATACTGAGGCGGCAATCCAGGTAACAATGGGGTAGTTGGCATGCATGGTGTAGGAGAGACTTCCATTAAGCATTTGCCATGATAGTCTGGACCCCAATGTGAAAGTTCCAAGGTGGTCCAATTGAATTGTGGCATGTGTATCTGTAGCCATGGTAACCCAAGTACCACAGGGTGCATGGCCTTCTCTAACACAAAGAAGGAAATAGTCTCTGTATGAAAAGCGCCGGTAAGTAAGCTCACTGGCTAAGTAAGCAGCGTTACTTCACCCGGTAAGGGTTCTCCATGAATAGAGGACAGTAGTAATGGAGATGTCATGTCAGTGTTAGGGATCCGCAAATGTTCCACTAGATGTTTCAAAGATGTGGGAAATACGCGCTTGCCAGCAAGCCATTTCATCAGGGTTTAAACATTAACTTCCCTTCTCCCTGACATTTGCCTGAATAAAAGCATCACTTGTGCTTAAGTCTCTGCCAAGGAGAGGATACCTGACTTCATGTATTTCTCTGGCTTATAATTAATCCTGATAGCCTGAAAGTAGGGCTGGGTTTTCCCTAGTCAGAGGCAGGACAAAGTCAGGAGGTATAGATTTCAGCAGCCAATGAAATGATCCGTGCACACCCCCTGAGCCTAAGCCAATGGTGTAATGACTCTTCTGTTGCTATGGGAAAGTAGCCAATCATGTAATGACACATCATCTGCCTTTGTATGAATGTACAATAAAAGGAAAAGGCTCGTGAGGGCAAACCCTCTTTGCCTTCTCTCTTCCTGCCTGCGATGAAAGCTGTCTGAGGCCTCTTCATTACTCCTACATCTGGTGACCGCCCGGACGTGATGATAAACTCCATGCTTATTTCGGCTGGTCATAGCTTAAAGGTACGTACCGTTCAACAGATTTGCAATCGTAATATTTTTTAAAAAAAGTACTTCTTAGTAATTTTTAAAAGTATTTCTCAGCAAGTTTGTTCCCCACACTCGTAAGCATGGGCAGTGATTTATCTATGCAGCAGAGGCTACATGCCAAGGAGCTGCAGAAAATCATCAATAATCATTATTTCATCACCAGAAGAAAAATAGCGCAAGTCAGCCTGGGGGACTTAGAAAAATTAATAAGTGAAATAGCTTGCCGTTGCCCTTGGTATTCTATGGAGTCTGGAACTCTAAATACCCAGAATTGGATTTCAATCGGCAATTATCTTCATACGGCTCCCAGAGCTCCCATAAAGCAAAGATTAATTTGGCAAAAATGCACGGAGGCCATCGAACACATGGAAGAAAAAAAAGGTTTAAAAACAGCAGTTTCAAACCATGTGCTTTTAGAAGCAGGCAGACATACCCTTCCCCCATCTTCTCAGTCTTCCTCAGAGACAGCAAATTCTTTGTATCCTCAGCTCTCCATACCTACACCCAAGGCACAAGCAATTCACACCTTCCCCATTTCTTTAGAAAAGCAGTCCTTGAGAACAATAGAGCCACCACCTGGCCTGGGTGGGGTGATTAGCATTGAATTTCAGCAGAAACTGCAAAAAGAAAGCCTTACAGAAACAGAATTGTTGGAAGGACTTCAAGCCTTCCCCATCACAGAAAAGAACCATGAACAAAGGGGGACAGAAAATGAAATAGAACATCTGGAGACACACACTCACATGGCTCCTGTGGCTTCCTCTGCGTCCACCTCAGAGAAAAGGCCCCAGGAAATAGAAAACACTGAGGTCAGAAAAACTAGCCTTCCTCCATCTTGCCTGCAACCCCCTTCCCCCACTAACCACTCCCTGAACCCTCATTTGCCTTTGCCTGAGACAGTCATTAATTCTGCATCATCAATTTGTGCAGGTAAATTACTATCTCAAACCACTGCTCCCGGTAACAATTTATGTGCCGCGGTCAGCATGGGATTCCACCTAGAACATGGAAATCTCACAAGGGAGGAATTATTGAAAGGGATTCAAGCCTTTCCCATTACAGAAAGAAACAAAGAACTAGGTGTGGCAGCAAGTGCCATGTGCAGTGGCTATGCCCCCAGGTCTTCAAAGAAATCAGCGTATAAGACCTTGGGCCAGGCAGCTGCACTCCTGTGTTACAAGCAAAGAAAATATCAATATGAAAAAAAGGATTTAATTAGACTCCTGCGTTACAAGCAAAGAAAATATCACTATGAAAAAATTGATTTAATTATACACTTCAATGACCTCTTGCAGACCAGATTAGGCAAAGTAACTGTGCAGACAGTACAAATTTGGAAAAAATGGTTTCTCCTGGTCTTCGATGTTCAGTTGCAGAGGGACTGCATACTTAAGGAGTAGTTTCTATTTGAAATTCAGTTACAAAAAATCTGCATACTTTGAGAGTATTTTCCCCCACAAAGTGAATGCACAACCTTATGTTAAAACTGTACTGAAATTTGAACAATTGCTGTGTGAATTTCATGTGAAAATTTCCCTTTTACAAAGTTAATTTGGCTCACATTTAAAATGACTCCATTTCTCTGAGATTTAAGTTTATAGTTTGAATTGCTAGCGTACAGAACTTATATTTATACTGTGATTCTCCCTAAAGTAAATTAAAATAGTATCTGTCTGCAAGGAATCAGTCCTTGCCAAGCCATTGTCTGTGGTCGATGTTATCTAAATTGTTAAACAAAGCTATCTTTAAGTTCCTATTGACTGAAGGATTAATTCCTTGGGTGCAGTTCTTTTCTTTTGAGAAACACTGCTCCTCCCCCCCTTTTCTGTAACTCTTGCTAGCCACTCATGGGGGAGGGAGGGAGAACTTTTGAAAAGAAAGAAAAAAACTGGACTTAGTACTGCAGTTTCTCTCTCTAGTTTATATATGTTATAACTCAGACAGTTCAGATATCCTGCTGATCCAAATCTTTTCCCTCAACTTTCAATGCATTACTGTACTAGCCCTTCCTCTCAATCTGTTATTAATCTTTTAATACTTTCAAACTTTAGCATGCAGCAGACAGAGCTGAGCAAACAGCGTGTTTAATTTCCTATTCTAATAATTATAAGAAGAAATTCTATTCTGATATTCCACATTGAAAGTAAGCTCAGAGTATTATTGATTGCAACCTGGAACAATAGTTGCAATCTATAAAGTAATGATGGGGTCTCCACTAGGAGGCGCTATGTTATTCTACAAGTTATATTATATTATTGTTTTAATAATTCTGTTGTATAATAGTTTTTATTTTTCAGGCCTACAGACCTTCTGTATTAAGGACACTTCAGTTTTATTTTCTTTTTCACAAAATTTATACAGAATTCTGAACCTTAAAATTTTTACTGACAGAGGTTGCTACATCTAAAGCAATCCCTCCCAAGCCTTTTCTTGCAAATCCAAATTGATTTTATTAAATTGAATAATAGAATTGATTTCTTCAAGGTTAAAAAAGTAAGAAGCTCACTTTTATCCTTACCTTAATAAATTTTTGCTGTATGCCAGTTTTTAATATTTTCCAGATTTACAGCCTTCCTGCCATGAGAAGATGTGAAGGTGAACACCTTGCAGTTTATTTTAACATTTTTCTAACGCCTTTTGACTTTTGACCTTTGATCCTTGATCTAATTTTGTTTTTGATAACTTTTTGATAAGATTTTTAGCTCATATTATGTGTTATCTGTTGTCTGTCTTGATGCCAAGAAGACTATGAATGAATATTTGATGAATGAATATGAATATGTGTCAGTTTTGTGTAAACGAATATTTGCAAGATGAATGAATATATGTCAGTCTTGTGTAACATATGTTTAATGTAATGTCTAATATACTTGTCATTTGATTCTGCTTACTGCAAATGACTTTTCCTTTAAACGATTAATTTACATTTATTGCTAATTTACTGAATGAAAATTGATCACTGCATAAAAACTTTCTTGATAATGGGGTTACGTTCTGAAAACTAATAATGGCTCTGCTTACTGCAGCCATTCCTTTGCATGAATTTTGTCAATAATTGAACATTAAATACTTATTTGGCATCCCCTACAACACCACAGGGCAAGCCATTGTGGAGAGAGCCAATCATACCCTTAAGAGCTCTGGACCAAACAAAAAGAAAAAAGGGGGATTGCCCCTGGATTTTCCCCCTGAACAAAGTTTTGTTTACTTTAAATCATCTAAACATATCAGGTTCACATAAGACCACAGCCATGAGTAATCATTATGGGGCGGATTTTCAGAGCCCTGCTCGCGTAAATCCGCCCAAAACCGGGCGGATTTACGCGAGCAGGGCCCTGCGCGCCGGGAAGCCTATTTTACATAGGCCTCCCGGCGCGCGCAGAGCCCCGGGACTCGCGTAAGTCCCGGGGTTCTCCGAGGGGGGCGTGTCGGGGGCGTGTCGGGGGGCGGGCCCGGTCGTCGCGGCGTTCCGGGGGCGTGTCGGCAGCGTTTTGGGGGCGGGTACGGGGGCGTGGCTACGGCCCGGGGGCGTGGCCACGCCCTCCGTACCCGCCCCCAGGTCGCGGCCCGGCGCGCAGCTGGCGCGCGGGGATTTACGTCTCCCTCCGGGAGGCGTAAATCCCCCGACAAAGGTAAGGGGGGGGTGTGTAGACAGGGCCGGGTGGGTGGGTTAGGTAGGGGAAGGGAGGGTAAGGTGAGGGGAGGGCAAAGGAAAGTTCCCTCCGAGGCCGCTCCGATTTCGGAGCGGCCTTGGAGGGAACGGGGGGAGTCGGCGCGCGCAGGCTATACAAAATCGATAGCCTTGCGCGCGCCGATCCAGGATTTTAGTGGATACGCGCGGCTCCGCGCGTATCTACTAAAATCCAGCGTACTTTTGCTTGAGTCTGATGCGCAAGCAAAAGTAGGCTGATCGCGCTTCTTTTAAAATATACCCCTATGGGACTAGGGTTAGTCACCCACAGCCATCAGTTTTGTATAGAATATTTAATGTCTGGTACGGTCCCGTTCCCTTAAAATGGGGAACGAGGATATGTTTCTCTGCTTGCTTCCACAGTTATATCAAGCCGTGGAAAGATGGAAAGGTGTCCAGGTCTACAGGACCCGATCCCCAACTTCTCCATGAGCCTCCACAGCCCTCAGAAGGACAGAGATCGGACTCCTTGCAAAAAGCAGCATCACATGACCTGGGGACAGATCAAGGCCCTATCCAACCAATCTGCACAACTCTTAGAACAGCAAGGCCTTGAGAAAACTCCAGAGAACTTATTAGCCGCTTTTCTTGCCTGAATGCCAACTCATTAACAATTGTGTTCTGCATCCTCATCCTTTGCCTTATTTCTCCAGCTATGGCGATTTCAGAACAAGGATTCTGACAGAACACAGGTACATCCTCTGCACAGAACTTTTCACACCTGTTGTATCGAACAGACTGTTGGATCTGCGCACACATGCCAACCCAAACCTGCGGAGAACTACTGATGCATGCTGTACCATTTAACCTTACAGTATGGACTAATTATCCTTTACAGAGAGGTTTTCATTAACTCTCCAGTTAATAATACCATACTACACATTGGTAGCTGTATTCAAGAGACTGCCGCTCTTTGTTGGGACTATGATACAGGGGATGGGAAAGGGAATTCAGGTGGGAAATATCCATATTGTAACTGAACCTTTGTATTAATCACTGAACACTTACATAATTATACCACATATATGTATGCAATTGGCAGATTTCAGGATGTGCAGTGGGAGACCCAAGCAGGTACAGAAAGTATAGAGGGGATGAAGGATTTACCTTTTGTAGTTATATAGCCCAAATGATAACCAATGACATGTCCACTAATCTGTTAGGAAACATATGGATGTTATGTGGGCGTAGAGCATATATGTACATTTCCCCAAGATGGAGAGACAGATGCACTGTAGGCTACATCCTCCCCTCATACCATGCAGTCAAAAATTTACCCAAAGCAAGGCTCCGTAACAAAAGGGAGGTGATAAATAATCCCATAGAAAAGTATACAGAAACTCAGATAGCTAGAAGCCTGTTTCCCCCAATGGGGACAGATATGAATTACAGAGACTTACACATCCTAGCTAACTGGACGACTGCCATATTTAATCAGACAGTCCATGCATTAAAACTACTCACAACAAAAGTCTCTCAGATTAGAGAAGTAGCATTACAGAACAGCTATACCTTAGAAACCATCTTAGCCTTAAAGGGTGGTGTTTGTGCATTAATTGGATCTCATTGCTGTGTGTACATATCAGACTATAAAGCAAACCTCACACATACCACAGAGCAGATAGAAACCATGGTTGCTGATGCACCATTTTCAGGCAGAATACCTACCTCTCCATGGGACTGGCTATGGTCCTGGCTCCCTGATATTTCTGGTCTCAAAAGGGTGATTTCTATTATAATTACTGTAATTATCTTAATTATTTGCCTGTGCTGCTGTATTCAGTGCATACCCAACCTCATATCCATACTGAAACCTTGCTCTCAGCCCAGATATAAAGATGTTTTGTATGCTGCTTAATAGGGAATCTTGAGCCCTGCAGAGTTGGCACACCACCTGCACCAGCTCTGGGTGATATGGAGATTCAGAAGCTCATCGACAGCTGGCACACCACGTCGAATAAGCTTTCTTCTCTTCATATCCCTCTTCCCCTATTTCCAGCCCATACCAAGACATAACAGATTTCAGTAAGGGTCTAAAGCTTTACTGAGCTGCCTAAACAAAAACAGAAAGGGTGAGATGTGGGAAATACGCGCTTGCCAGCAAGCCATTTCATCAGGGTTTAAACATTAACTTCCCTTCTCCCTGACATTTGCCTGAATAAAAGCATCACTTGTGCTTAAGTCTCTGCCAAGGAGAGGATACCTGACTTCATGTATTTCTCTGGCTTATAATTAATCCTGATAGCCTGAAAGTAGGGCTGGGTTTTCCCTAGTCAGAGGCAGGACAAAGTCAGGAGGTATAGATTTCAGCAGCCAATGAAATGATCCGTGCACACCCCCTGAGCCTAAGCCAATGGTGTAATGACGCTTCTGTTGCTATGGGAAAGTAGCCAATCATGTAATGACACATCATCTGCCTTTGTATGAATGTACAATAAAAGGAAAAGGCTCGTGAGGGCAAACCCTCTTTGCCTTCTCTCTTCCTGCCTGCGATGAAAGCTGTCTGAGGCCTCTTCATTACTCCTACAAAAATGAAATTTCCCCCTGCCCCAGAGTCCACTAAGGCAAGGGTCTGTTATTCCAAAGGCCCGCAGATTAGCGATACTGGAAGAGAGTGGAGGAGAGGGAACAGTTAGACCTAAGAAGAGTCCTCCCACAGGACTTAGGTCTGCCAGTTTCCCCAGACATATAGGGCATGTATGTATCGCATGACCAGCTTGTCCACCATACTTGCATAGTCCCAGCTTCTTTTGGAATCGTCTCTCTTTAGAAGTCAAATGATTGCGGCCCAAATGCATTGGTTCTTCTTCGCCAGCAACAGGCCCTGGGAGTGTAGGCCTGGGTACAGACTTGACACGAATCTCTCCCTGAAGTGGTCTTCTGGGACTCTTGACCTCTTGAACTTTGTCACGAATTCGGTGATCAATCTTTGCTGCCAACTTCATAAGTTCTGCTAAGGTCTCAGGCATCTCACGAGTCACCAGTTCATCTTTCAACCGGGAGTTCAGGCCTTCAAAAAATAGTGTTTTCAAGCACCTAGGGTCCCAATGTAATTCAGAGGCCAACGTCTTGAATTCAATGGCAAAGTCTGGTAAAGGTTTATTACCTTGTTTTAGATAAACCAAGGCTGATCCTGCTGTCGAGTCCTGGGCAGGGTCATCAAATACTGACAAACAGTTCAAGAAACCTGGCAAGATCATTCAGGATAGGGTTATTGCGCTCCCACAGTGGTGAGGCCCAAGCCAGAGCTCTTCAGTCCAGATACAAAAGGATATAAGTGGTCTTGGCATACACCGTAGGGAAATGGTTAGGTTGCAGAGAAAAGTGCATACAACATTGATTAATAAATCCTCTACATTTCCAAACTTCACCCATGAAGCGTGTTGGAGCAGATAGAGGCACTGTAGACTTGACCATCACTTCTGGCGGTGTAACTTCTTTACCTGCGGTAGTCGGTGCATTCATCTGTGCGTGTAGCTGGTGAAATACAACAGTCAGGTTATCCAACGAATTCTGGTGTTTGGAGATTCGCTGGGCCAGGCCTGGAATGGCCTGCAAAGCGGTGAGCTGAGCCGAATCCATGGAGTTAGCAATCTGTTATGGTTATGTGTTGGAGTGGATTCTTAGGTACTGCAGTGATGGCCACTCCCATGGGGAGGAGCCCCATGAGGAACTGCAGTACCAGGCTAGACTCTTTACACGCAGTCACAGAGAAGTTGTATTTATTGTACAGCAGAGTGTACTGCTCGAGGAGCGGACAGCAGTGAAGGTAGGTCCAGCAGTAGTAGTCCAGGGATCCTCAGCAGAGAGGACCCGTCTCACTCTTGATAGATGAAGACAGTGCAAAGAACAGGAGCAAGTCCAGGATGTAGAGCGCTGAAGCTGCAGGTGAGATAGACTGATAGGTTAGTACTCACTGAAGCAGAAGCTGTATCTTTGACAGGCAGAAGTTGTAGAGTGGCAGGCACCAGATTAGGGAGAGCAGGCCCTCGAGGAGCGAGTACCTGGTATCCCAGGATAGGCACCTGAAGAAAGTAGAAGGGCCCCTGAGGAGCGGGTACCCAAGTTAGAGTAGAATTACCCCGAAGGGCAGAGAGAGCTTCTAGCGGCAGCAGGAAGCAGCAGAGCAGCTTAGACCGGAGCATTCCAATCCTTGCTAACTCGATTTGTTAGCAAATGAAGGTCAGGCTAAATACCAGGATGTGCTGATGTCACTCGGAGAGGACGCCCCCGAAGTTCCTACCATGATGTGGATAAAGACGTGGGTGGCATGCGCGCACACCCTAGGAGGCCCTTAGGAAGATCATGGCGAACGCCGTCGCTGTTGCCAATCTGGGGACGCTGGGGAGAGCGGCATGAGGACGCAGTGGCAGCCAACTTCCCAAGACTTGAGGAGAGAGGAGGAAGAAAGGTGAGGAACAGAGGTCAAAGCCGTCTGAGACCGACAGACGCAACAACAGGATTTTTATTGGTGAAGCTCCAGCTTGCCCCTGTCTTCGTCACCTCCGCCTCCTGTCGTTGGGAACCTGTGGCAGGCCTACCTCCCAGGTAGCGTCAATCCCGACACAGGCCAAGGGTCCACATTCCATCCAGCATCATAACATATCCATAGCAAAAGTAAAGTTATGCAGTAGGGGACCCATGCACACACTTGTGCGAGTGCATACTTATATGCACATTTCATTTTACAGACCCGGACCACCCATGTCCTGCACATGCCCCGCCGAAACCCTGTCCACACCCGCCCCTTTTTTGCCTTTCCCATTTGTGCACATACCGGAGATACATGCATACAGGTGCTTCTTACGGCATGCACTGGCCCCAGATACTTGCGTTTCTCCCAGCTTTGGTGCACATAGGGGGCTTTTAAAATTCACCTGTAGGAGGAAATGACATCATCCGGGCTGCCAGCAGCATATTCAGTGTGCATCCTCTCCATGAGCTGTAATCAAGCTGAAAACTCAAGCATCTGAATGCCTCAAAACCATTTTTTACCCCAGTCTGTCAGAGGTAAACTTTCTGATGTCGATGAAGAGAAAATCAGTCAATTTCAAACAGTTTTTGTATCAGAAAACAGAGTTGGGGTGTGAGTCAGCCCCTGCAAAAATGGTAGCAGAGGACAGAGAGGATGCTGACCACATGGTGGAAGAAATGTTGGAAAGTTTGGTATCAGATTTCCCTACCCGCACAGAAATGAGCACTTGATTTAGAGTCCTCCGCCATGTTTTGAAGGCTTATAAGCAAGAAATGATGGCGATGTGGAACGAAGTGAAGGAGGAGTTGGCCGATATGGGGAGGCGGATAGATGAGGTGGATATATGCACGGAGGGCCAAGCTGATGATATCTCTCGCTTGTGCAAAGACACCAAACATTGCAGTATGAATACATGGCAATGGTAGAGAAGTTGGAGACTATCGAAAATTGCTCACGCTGCTGCAATCTTAGATTTCGTGGGGTGCTGGAGACCCCTGAGTTTCAGGACTGCTCTGGCATTGTGGCTCAAATCTGTCTCAGCATACTGACCTCCTCATTGCCTGAGGTTTCCCACTGTCTCTCTGATATCAAGCTGGATGGGGCCCATCATTCTCTGGGTCAGAAAAGGGTCAATAGGTCACATGATATAATCGTATGTTTTCACAATTTCTTCAAGAAAAAATCTACAATTTGGCTAGAAAACAAGCTAAATGGTCTTGGAATACTCACAACATAACTATTTTCGTAGATCTATCACCAACTACCTTACAAAAGAAACAAGAATTTCACCCAATAACAGATTTGCTCCGAAAGGAGAATACCCAATACTGTTGTTTTTCTCCATTGGTCTTTGGGTTTCGATGAAGAGGTTCTCTCACTGTGTTAAAACGATTGCGGAGGCGAACAACATCTTTCAATATTTGGGCCTTCTGGCGGTGCAGATGGCATCTGGATCTCATCCCAGGCTTCCTAGTAGAGATGACCATAGACGATGGCAGCACATGGGAAAGAATGGAAGCAGGCTCCATCATAATTCATAATTGCTGAAATTATTGCTCCATCATAATTCATAATTCATAATTCATCATAATTCATCATAATTCATAATTCATAATTGCTGAAATTATAAACTGTTCCTTGACCCAGGGTATCTACCCAGATGAACTAAAATCAGCTTCAATTAAACCCCTACTAAAAAAACCGAATCTAAATCCAAATGATCCCAACAACTTCCGCCCCATTTCTAACCTTCCATTCATAGCTAAAATAATGGAAAAATTGGTGAACACTCAACTTTCCAACTACTTGGAAGACCACAACATTCTGTCTCCAAACCAATATGGTTTTAGAAAAGCGGCTAGCACAGAAACTCTACTTCTTTCTCTCTCAGACTTCCTCCTCTCCGGAATCGATAAAGGCAAAGCATTTTTACTAATCCTCCTAGACTTCTCGGCGGCCTTCGACACCGTCAACCATTACCTTCTTCTAAAACAGCTGGCAAATATTGGGGTGACAGGTACCGCACTAACATGGTTCAAAACCTTCCTGGAAAACAGAAGATATAGGGTCAAAATTCACAATTCAGAATCCCAATATCACCCCTCCACCAGAGGGGTGCCACAAGGTTCATCGCTTTCACCTACTCTATTTAATATATACCTTCTACCACTTTGTCAACTACTCACAAAATTAAGCCTGAAACACTTCCTCTTCGCTGACGATGTACAAATTGTGATCCCTATAAAAGAATCAATCTCGAAATCAATGGAATATTGGGACAGCTGCTTATTAGAAATCAAACACCTCCTAAACAGCCTAAACTTAGTCCTTAATGCGTCGAAAACGGAATATCTCCTAATAGCTCCTGAAAACAACACTCTTTCAAAGCCACCAACCCTCCTTCAAACCACCCATGTAAGAGATCTAGGAGCCATCTTAGATAACCGTCTCAACCTCAAACCATTCATTAACCGAACTACCAAAGACTGCTTCCACAAATTACATATTCTGAAAAGAATAAAACCTCTATTCCACGCACATGACTTTAGATCAATCCTGCAAGCAATAATCTTCTCCAAATTAGATTATTGCAATTCTCTACTACTAGGCCTCCCAGCTTCCTACACCAAGCCTCTGCAGATGGTCCAGAACACAGCAGCCAGAATCCTTACAAACTCCAGGAAAATCGAACACATCTCTCCCATCCTCAAAGACCTTCATTGGTTACCGATCCACTTCAGAATTATTTATAAAACCATCATGATGATCTACAAGAACATCCACCAATACACTCAACTCGACCTACAAATCCCTTTTAAAAAACACACATCCGCCAGACCCATCAGGGAACACTACAAAGAATCACTTCAGGTTCCACATGCTAAAACCTTCCAACATAAATCCTACAGTTCTAGAGCTCTCTCATCAGCAGGTCCAACCCTTTGGAACTCTATCCCACCGGACTTAAGACAAGAACCATGCGTTCATACTTTCAGGAAAAGACTAAAAACTTGGCTTTTTAAAAAAGCTTTCCCAGAACTGGATTAAATTCTCCACACTTCAACCAATCAACACATCTTTTGCTTATAACATTATACATATTTATTAATTTGGAAACAGTTGGCTGAAATGTAAATATTCTCTTTTTTAATTCCCTCCCCCTTTCTGGTCCTAGTTATTATTCCCTGTTTTTTGTAACTTTCTCACGTCCTAATTATTGTTTTAATATTTTTTAAGTTTCACACTATATTTAATGTTGAATTGGGAAATGTTTATCACTATGTTACTCCCTGCCTCCACACACATGTTAATTGTAAACCGGGTTGATGTGATTCTTATCATGAAACTCGGTATAATAAAAATAATAAATAAATAAAATAAATAATTCAGAGGGATCCGCAACGACCAGCGATGGAACATGAACATTTTTTATTTTTCTCTCTTTCTCTCATATTTGTTCTTGTCTCTTTATTAAGGCAGCGGGGTACAGATTATTAGGACCATTAGACTGCCAATTATCACTGCTACCTGAGGCTTGGCCTCAGCATTCCCTTGGTCTAGGGGCCTAATTGAAAATTTTTTCAATATTAGTTCACCATGATGCAATTGAGTTTACTTTCTTTTTTTCTTTTGTTGTATGGGGAGGGACCCTGACAGTCTGACTGACTTTTCCTCCTTTACAAAAAGAGGGTCTGCGGGATTGCTCTAAGCAGACTATTTTTGGGGATAGGTTGGAGGGGAGGGACTGGAGAATGGGTGGGTTGCAGGGGAATTCAATATCACCAAAGTTTGTTGTTATTTCTGCAGGAGGCTGATAATGTGCTTTTTCTGTTTATCTCCATAGCCATAACATGTACATTTTACCAGGTGGCAAGTTCTCTTGGTCTGACAGCCTACTTGCTTTTCGAAATTTACTTTATCCTTCCTTATGACCTCCTTTAAAGTGTGTACATTTAATGTCAAGGGTTTAAACTCTGGGCGGAAACGGCGCCTTTTTCTTAATGAAGCACGCCATATTAAGGCGATGATAGTTTTTGTGCAAGAGACTCATTTGCAAGCTCACTATGATCATCTTATGCGCTTGGGTGAGTTTCCTTCTCAATATTGGGCACCATGCTCTAAAATATCTAAAAATACAGGGGTATACTCACTCATAAAGATCTTATTTTTTAATTTAAGGGATGTCATAAAGACCCGAGTGGGTATTTCTTGTTTTTGCATATTAAAATTGAGAGAGACTTATACACATTGGGGTATATTTTCAAAGGGATACGCGCGTACCCCCCAAAAACCTACCCCAAACCCCCCCCCTGTGCATGCCGAGCCTATTTTGCATAGGCTCGGCGGCGCGCGCAAGCCCCGGGACGCACGTAGCTCCCGGGGCTTGCATGGAGGGGTGTGTCGGGGGGCATGCCGGGAGTGACGCGGCGTTTCGGGGGCGTGTCGCGAGTGACACGGCGTTTCGAGGGCGTGTCGCGAGTAATGCAGCGTTTCGGGGGCGGTGCCGTAGGCGTGGTTTCAGCACGGGGGCATTCTGGGGGCGTGGCCGCGGCCTCCGGATCAGCCCCCGGACCGGAACATGGAGCACGGCAGCTGGCCCGGCGCGCACAAAGTTAAGCAGGCGTAACTTTGCCAACAAAGGCAGGGGGGGTTTAGATAGGGCCAGGGGGGTGGGTTAGGTAGGGGAAGGGAAGGTGCGGGGGGGGGGGGGGGGTGGAGGGAACGGAGGCAGGCTGCGTGGCTCGGCGCGCGCAGGCTGCCGATTTTGGGCAGCCTTGCGTGCGCCGACCCCGGATTTTAATGGATACGCGCGGCTATGCATGTATCTATTAAAATCCCGCGTACTCTTGTTCGCGCCTGGTGCGCGAACAAAAGAACACGTGTGCGCAGATTTATAAAATCTGCCCCATCGCTTTCCGTATATGCCCCTAATACACAACAATGACTCTTTTATAACTCATTCGGTGAGACTATTAGGGAACAAACACCGGGTTACTTGATAATCGGGGGAGACTTCAATGTCACTCTAAATCTTGTTTTAGATAACCCTCCCGGCAGCTCTTCATCTGACTACGGGGGGAGGGAGGCGTGGTTTGAAATCTCTTATATCCCAGGCAAACTTGGTAGATGTATAGCACTCACACTTTCCCAAATCCCGTAATTATACCTTCTATTCATGTACCCATAAATCATACTCCAGGATAGATCTATTATTAGTGAATGAAAGCATCATAAACAGAATCACTTCCTCAGACATTGAAAATATGACATGGTCAGACCACACCCCAGTCTGGTTTAGTATTCAGGATTATGATCGAGGGCAGTCATTTTGGAAGCTGAATGACAGTCTGCCTTCCAATGAGGATTTTAGAGAACAAATCCGGAACCATTTTAGATGATATTTAGAGATCAATGATATCACTGATGTCACACCAGTAATTTTATGGGCATGTCTTAAAGTCATTTTGAGGGGCTACTTTATTGCTAAGGCGTCTTACAAAAAAAGTGTAGGGTGAAGAATAGGGAGGAATTACTAGCTAAACTCAAGGACTTGGAAATTCGCCATAAGTCCTCTCGATCCTCTACGATTATCATGATATTCAGGCCTGTAAGTCTAAATTAGCAGAACTTGACTCAGCTTCCATAGCCCACCAGCTAGTGCTACGGTAGTAAAACAGAGACACTTTGAAGGGGATAATAAAGCAGGTAAATTACTGGCCAATAAATTGAGAGGCCAGAGCAGTATGAATAATGTAGTGAAAATAAAGGATGCAATTGGGCACATTTTAACAAATCAAGATATCAGAAATCAATTTTTGTGCTTTTTTGCTGTTCTTTATAGAGCAAATTCAGCAATAAAACCCAAAGAAATTGATTTTTATTTGTCAGGGATATCTTTGCTGGACTTGATGTATGTTCAACATGAAAGCTTAGATCACGAGATTACACAATTGGAAGTATTACAGGCTATCAAGAACTTGAAACCAGGTAAAGTGCCAGGGCTGGATGGTTATATAGCTCGCTTTTACCAGGTTTTTGCTGATCATCTGGTATTACTGTTAATGGTAACATTTAATGCCCTTCAAGGGGAATATGCCCTTCCCTGCTTTTCTAATATGGTGGGTATAACAGTTCTGGCTAAGCCCAGCAGAGATCCAGCCCTTTGTGGATCATACAGACCGATATTATTGCTAAATTTAGATTTAAAAATTCTGGCCAAGATTCTTGCTGAGAGGTTTAATAATATTATGCCTTCTATAATACACCCAGACCAATCGGGGTTTGTAGCAGGCTGTATGGAGTTGGACAGTGTCCGAAAAATTGTAGTTATCATCTGGTGGGAGAAGAAACAGAGGGACCCCCTTTCTTCTTTTAACCATATATGCTGAAAAAGCTTTTGATTTAGTCCATTGGCAATTTTTATTTTGCACACTGGGCCATTTTTTATTTTGCAGTTTGGGCCATTTTTTCGGCAATGGATTGCTAAGCTCTATGACAAACCTAAGGCTTGCATTAAGATTAATGGAGGTTATTCGGATACTTTTGAAACATAGAAACATAGAAATATCAGCAGAAGAAGACCAATTGGCCCATCCAGTCTGCCCAGCAATCTTTCACACTTATTTTCTCATACTTATCTGTTACTCTGACTGCTGAGTTCAGGGCCCTTATTGGTAGCTTTTTGATTCTAATTTCCTTCCATCCCCACCATTGATGCAGAGAGCAGTGTTGGAGCTGTATCAAAGTGAAGTATAAGGCTTAATGTTTGAGGGTAGTATCCATCGTATCGAGCAAGCTACCCCAATGTTTGTATACTCATACTGCTCAGATCAATGCCTTGTTAGAGGTTGGCTGGATGTAAATCCTATTTCTTCATTCCCCCCCTACTGTTGAAGCAGTGAGTTGCGCTGGATATGCATTCAAAGTGAAGTATCAGATTTAATTTGTTAGGGGTAGTAACCGCCGCAATAAGCATGCTACTCCCATGCTTGTTTACCCAGACTGTGCAATTCAGTCCTTGTTGGTTGTTGTCTGACTATAAATCCTCTTTTTTCATTCTAGGGACAAGACAGGGCTGTCCTTTATCTACCTTATTATTTGCAATTTTTTTTTTTGGACTTTTCACCACAAAAATTAGGGAAAATCCTATGATTTACGAGGTTCAAGTTGCATCATTTTCCTCGAAAATGTCCCTATTCACGGATGATGTACTATTTCCCTTGTCTCGTCCAGGGACTTCCCTGAAAGAAACAGTGGACGAGATTGCTCAATTTAGTGCAGTCTCAGGTTTTACCATCAATTGGAAGAAATCAGAGATTTAAAACTTTACAATCCCAATTAATCAGGTTAAAACTTTGAAATCCCAATTTCCCTTTAAGTGGGAGCATAAACAAATTAAATACTTAGGGATCCATGTTGGTAATTCAAACAATCTCTTTCAATTGAACTATCCTCCTCTCTTGTCCAGAATTTATAAAGACTTGGAGAAGTGGAACCGTTATCATATCTCTTGGCTGTGAAGAATAGCCATTTTTAAGATGAACATTTTGCCCAGAGTGTGCTATTTATTCCAAAAACTACCTTTGGCTGTCCCACCTTTGGTTTTGAAAAGATGGCAGAGACAGGTCCTCCAATTTATTTGGCAGGGGAAGCAGCTGAGGGCTGCTCAACGGTACCTATTTCTCTCTAAGAAGCAGGGAGGCTTGGGCGTTCCACATTTGGTATGGTATCATGCACGGCTCATCTCATCTCATCTCAACTCAGTGGCATGGGATCTTCTTAGTGTTTGGGTAATTGCCAGGTTCTTGTGGCCTGGTTTGGCCTCTGTTGGAAACTGTTGCGTTCGTGCCTATTCTCGCCCTCGCTCCACCCTCTCTACCTTTGTGGCGACTCCCTTCAGCTCAGACGGACAGATGCAGCCGCGGCTTCTCTCCGCCTCTTGGTCCCGGAATCCCCGGGCTGGCTTGACGCTACGGATCCGCCATGTTCCTGATGATGTAAGGGCGCACGCACGTGCGCACTCCAGACTTTGTACCAGCAAGGGCGCGAACCTCGGGGGCAGCCCCCCGTACTGACGTCATCCGTTTTCAATTTAAAAGGACTTTGTTTGCTAACTACAAACGAGTTAGCAAGGAACTCCATCGGGACTTGCTTCGGCAGTCCACGCTACTTGCAACAACGATCCGAGTCACCAAGGGGAAATCTTTCTCCACTGCTCGGCCTTTTGAAACTTACCAGGAGTACCCGCTCCTCGGGGGCTCCACTCTCTTTATTCTTGATTTCAGATTGTTGGACGGGATCCGGAACTCGCTCCTCAAGGGCCTTCGTTCCCGAAGACTCAGAAGACTGCTATTGCCTGGAGGCAATCGCAGACGTGAACACAGTGAGTCCTTTTACAGACAGAAACCGGTACTCGTTCCTAATAGCTATGGCTCCCTTCAGTCTAAGACGTTATTGCAGGTATGAAGATTGTGAGTTACCATTGCAGATTGCAGATAGGAACCGGTACTCGCTCCATGAGGACCTATGTTCCTAAAACCTTTCTCATACTCCCTTCTTCCTCAGACGATATCGCATACCTATATCTTATGGATTATTATTACAGCTTAACAGATAGGAACCGGTACTCGCTCCACAAGGGCTAACGTTCCTAAATCTCTTCTAGCCTCTCTTCTATTCCAGAAGCCATCCCATACACAGTTATTGTGAGTTCTATTTCAGACTGCCTATAGGAACCAGTATTTGCCTGCGGCTCCTGTTCCTGAATACTGAAGACTCTCTGTTGCATAAAGAAGACATTACGGATATCTACAATTGTGAGTGTATTATCTACCACTGGTTATGTCCAGCATACCCTGTCTACTCACTACCTATAGTCTCTCCTTCAGCTCTGCAGCTCAGAGATCGTAGTTCCAGTATCAGAGGGACTTCAGTCCTGCCAGGCATATCTACTCACTACTGCCACCTCTGGTGGTTCTACTTCCAGTCTAATAAAGAACTATCTGTGTTTGTCTCAAAACTCCAGCCTAGCCGGTGGTCCCTCTCAAGATCTCCTCTTGAGGGCGCTGTCATCTGCCATCGGCCCAGGGATTCACTATTTCTTCTAAGTGTTACACCTTACACTAATAGGGGCGGATTTTCAGAGCCCTGCTCGCGTAAATCCGCCCAAAACCGGGCGGATTTACGCGAGCAGGGCCCTGCGCGCCGGGAAGCCTATTTTACATAGGCCTCCCGGCGCGCGCAGAGCCCCGGGACTCGCGTAAGTCCCGGGGTTCTCCGAGGGGGCGTGTCGGGGGCGTGTCGGGGGCGGGCCCGGTCGTCGCGGCGTTTCGGGGGCGTGTCGGCAGCGTTTTGGGGGCGGGTACGAGGGCGTGGCTACGGCCCGGGGCGGGGCGGTCTGGGGGCGGGCCGCGCCCTCCGTACCCGCCCCCAGGTCGCGGCCCGGCGCGCAGGAGGCCCGCTGGCACGCGGGGATTTACGCCTCCCTCTGGGAGGCGTAAATCCCCCAACAAAGGTAAGGGGGGGGTGTAGACAGGGCCGGGCGGGTGGGTTAGGTAGAGGAAGGGAGGGGAAGGTGAGGGGAGGGTGTTAGAGGATTCCCTCCGAGGCCGCTCCGATTTCGGAGCGGCCTCGGAGGGAACGGGGGTAGGCTGCGCGGCTCGGCGCGCGCCGGCTATACAAAATGATAGCCTTGCGCGCGCCGATCCAGGTTTTTTAGTAGATACGCGCTGCTCCGCGCGTATCTACTAAAATCCAGCGTACTTTTGTTTGCGCCTGGAGCGCAAACAAAAGTAGGCTATTCGCGCGCCTTTTAAAATCCGCCCCATAGAGCGGTATTATCATCTGCCACTCTGTGGGAGCCAACCCACATCAGACCATTACTCCTCTCTCTGCGGAAGCTGATCCATATCAGATAGCTATCTCCCCATGGGGATCATACAGGTTGCTGGCTCATCTTTCTACAGGAACAAAGCATAACAGTTGCTACTCCTTCCCTCTGGGGGAGCAGAGCACTAACAGATTGCTACTCCTTAGCAAGATCCATAACGGAGTGCTACTCTGCCCCCCTGGTGGGGTGATCGCTAACAGATTGCTAACTCCTCCTTCAATGGGAGTATCCAGCAGCCAGATGACAGAGGGGTTAAAGGGGCTCTTAGGGAAGATAAGGCCATTGCAGAAAGACTAAGGGGCGGATTTTAAAAAGCGCGCGAATAGCCTACTTTTGTTTGCGCTCCAGGCGCAAACAAAAGTACGCTGGATTTTAGTAGATACGCGCGGAGCCGCGCGTATCTGCTAAAAACCAGGATTGGCGCGTGCAAGGCTATGGATTTTGTATAGCCGGCGCGCGCCGAGCCGCGCAGCCTACCCCCGTTCCCTCCAAGGCCGCTCCGAAATCGGAGCGGCCTCGGAGGGAACTTTCCTTTGCCCTCCCCTCACCTTCCCCTCCCTTCCCCTCCCTTCCCCTACCTAACCCACCCACCCGGCCCTGTCTAAAACCCCCCCTTACCTTTGTCGGGGGATTTACGCCTCCCGGAGGGAGGCTTAAATCCCTGCGCGCGAGCGGGCCTCCTGCGCGCCGGGCCGCGACCTGGGGGCGGGTATGGAGGGCGCGGCCACGCCCCCGGACCGCCCCGGGCTGTAGCCACGCCCCCGTACCCGCCCCCAAAACGCTGCCGACACGCCCCCGAAACGCCGCGACAACCGGGCCCGCCCCCGACACGCCCCTGACACGCCCCCCTCGGAGAACCCCAGGACTTACACGAGTCCCGGGGCTCTGCGCGCGCCGGGAGACCTATGTAAAATAGGCTTCCCGGCGCGCAGGGCCCTGCTCGCGTAAATCCGCCCGGTTTTGGGCGGATTTACGCGAGCAGGGCTCTGAAAATCCGCCCCTAAATGAATTCTTTGCCTCCGTGTTTACTAATGAGGATGTTGGGGAGATACCAGTTCCGGAGATGGTTTTCAGGGGTGATGAGTCAGACGAACTGAACAAAATCACTGTGAACCTGGAAGATGTAACAGGCCAGATTGACAAACTAAAGAGTAGCAAATCACCTGGACGGGAGGAACTAAAAAATGAAATTTCTGATCTATTAGTTAAAATTTGTAACCTATCATTAAAATCATCCATTGTAACTGAAGACTGGAGGGTGGCCAATGTAACCCAAATATTTAAAAAAGGCTCCAGGGGCGATCCAGGTAACTATAGACCAGTGAGCCTGACTTCAGTGCCGGGAAAAATAGTGGAAACTATTCTCAAGGTCAAAATCATAGAGCATATAGAAAGACATGATTTAATGGGACACAGTCAACATGGATTTACCCAAGGGAAGTCTTGCCTAACAAATCTGCTTCATTTTTTTGAAGGGGTTAATAAACATGTGGATAAAGGTGTATTTGGATTTTCAGAAGGCGTTTGACAAAGTCCCTCATGGGAGGCTTCTTCGAAAACTAAAAAGTCATGGGATAGGAGGCGATGTCCTTTCGTGGATTACAAACTGGTTAAAAGACAGGAAACAGAGAGTAAGATTAAATGGTCAATTTTCTCAGTGGAAAAGGGTAAACAGTGGAGTGCCTCAGGGATCTGTACTTGGACCGGTGCTTTTCAATATATATATAAATGATCTGGAAAGGAATACGACGAGTGAGGTTATCAAATTTGCGGATGATACAAAATTATTCAGAGTAGTTAAATCACAAGCAGACTGTGATACATTGCAAGAGGACCTTGCAAGACTGGAAGATTGGGCATCTAAATGGCAGATTAAATTTAATGTGGACAAGTGCAAGGTGTTGCATATAGGGAAAAATAACCCTTGCTGTAGTTACATGATGTTAGGTTCCATATTAGGAGCTACCACCCAGGAAAAAGATCTAGGCATCATAGTGGATAATACTTTAAAATCGTCGGCTCAGTGTGCTGCAGCAGTCAAAAAAGCAAATAGAATGTTAAGAATTATTAGGAAGGAAATGGTTAATAGAACAGAAAATGTCATAATGCCTCTGTATCGCTCCATGGTGAGACCACACCTTGAATACTGTGTACAATTCTGGTCGCCGCATCTAAAAAAAGATATAGTTGCGATGGAGAAGGTACAGAGAAGGGCAACCAAAATGATAAAGGGGATGGAACAGCTCCCCTATGAAGAAAGGCTGAAGAGGTTAGGGCTGTTCAGCTTGGAGAAGAGATGGCTGAGGGGGGATATGATAGAGGTCTTTAAGATCATAAGAGGTCTTGAACGAGTAGATGTGACTCAGTTATTTACACTTCGAATAATAGAAGGACTAGGGGGCATTCCATGAAGTTAGCAAGTAGCACATTTAAGACTAATCGGAGAAAATTCTTTTTCACTCAACGCACAATAAAGCTCTGGAATTTGTTGCCAGAGGATGTGGTTAGTGCAGTTAGTGTAGCTGGGTTCAAAAAAGGTTTGGTTAAGTTCTTGGAGGAGAAGTCCATTAATGGCTATTAAACAATTTTACTTAGGAAATAGCCACTGCTATTAATTGCATCAGTAGCATGATTCTCCTTAGTGTTTGGGTAATTGCCAGGTTCTTGTGGCCTGGTTTTGGCCTCTGTTGGAAACAGGATGCTGGGCTTGATGGACCCTTGATCTGACCCAGCAAGGCAATTTCTTATGTTCTTATGTTCTTAACTGAATCCCCAGGAGTACTACTTTTCTAATGCTTCTCTTGGATGCTGAAGTCACTGAAATTTAGGCATCTCCAAATTCTTTTCTTGAAAGCCGAATTCAAAGAAATGAATCTCTCCAAATCGTCTCCAATCCTTTTTGCCAGAATCACTGAAATGGATTCTCCAAATCTTCTCAATACTAAATAGCCCGATTCATGGGGTTAGCAATCTGTTAAAGACCTGCTCCCCCAGAGGGGAGGAGTTAGCAATCTGTTATAGACCTGCTCCCCCAGAGGGGAGGAGTTAGCAATCTGTTATAGATCTGCTCCTCCAGAGGGGAGGAGCTAGCAATCTGTTATGAATCTGGCTGCTGGATATTGCTTTGAAGGAGGAGTTAGCAATCTGTTAGCGATCACCCTCCAGGGGACAGAGTAGCACTCTATTACGGATCTTGCTAAGGAGTAGCAATCTGTTAGGGCTTAGTTCCTGTAGACAGATGAGCCAGCAACAGTCTAACTTCAGTTAGTCAGCCTGAGTGATTCACTGCTCCCTTGATTAACAAATGTTCCCTATTCAAACCCAATCACACTACCTCAACACCTTTCCAAGGTGAGTAACTGAGCTGAACTATTTAACTTTTTTACTTTGGTATATACTGCTCCTAGCTTATTTCTAGCTTCTGGCTACTTTTTGTGGGTTTTTTTTTTTTCAATACAAGCACTCAGTTAGTATTAAATACAAACACTCAGCTCTTTAAAAGTCTGGAGAACACTCAGTTCTGCAGACTTTTAAAAATAAACACACTACCTACTGCTACCTTATTGACTGACTAAAAATACAGTCTAATTTGTTTATTCGCTGCCTACCTACTGCTACCTTATTGACTGACTAAAAATACAAACAGTCTAACTTGTTTATTCACTGCCTACCTACTGCTGCCATATCCTATTTTCTTCAGATGGATCCTTCTTCCAATTTTTGAAGGATGTTTTTTTTGGCTAAAATAGCCTCTTTCACCTCAACTTTTAACCATGACGGTAATTGTTTTGCCTTCCTTCCACCTTTCTTAATGTGTGGAATATATATGGACTGCGCCTCTAGGATTGTATTTTTAAACAATGTCCAAGTCTGTTGAACACTTTTAACCTTTGCAGCTGCACCTTTCAGTTTTTTTCTATTTTCCTCATTTTATCAAAGTTTCCCTTTTGAAAGTTTAGTGTTAGAGCTGCAGATTTACTTATTGTCCCCCTTCCAGTTATTAGTTTAAATTTGATCATGATATGATCACTGTTGCCAAGTGACCCCACCACCGTTACCTCTCTCACCAAATCCTGCGTTCCACTAAGAATTAAATCTAAAATAGCTCCCTCTCTTGTTGGTTCCTGAACCAATTGCTCCATGAAGCAATCATGCTCCATGAAGTAATCATTTATTACATCCAGGAACTTTATGTCTCTAGCAAGTCCTGATGTTACATTTACCCAGTCAATATTGGGGTAATTGTACAACGTGGCTACCCGCGAAAATGCATCAGAAAGGCTAGCTGGCTAAATTCTCACATAGAGAATGGTTATTCTCAACACGACCCACTGAATATTCCGCTACCCTTACTTGCATTTTACCATTCTCACAAGAAGCGAAGATCATTAAACAAGCAATTTTCAAGTACTTGCATGTTTTGCAAATACACTGTTTTTCAGTCTTTTCCACGGATAACTTTTTCCCGTGCCAGAAACCTACGAGATTGATTGGTACATTATGATTTTTCTCTTCCATCTACTACCATATTTGAAAATTCAGGCTCTCATAGATCATGCCAGTCCTGTTCAGTATGTACAAATTATATGACTGTTGATGATGTTTTGGATTTGTCATCCGGTTTTAAAATTTATCTCAAGCATCACACCACATGCATTTCCATGATGTCGTATACCTGATTAAATGTCCGTGTGATCTGTTATATGTTGGTAAACCAAACAGATGCTAAAAACCAGAATGATTGAGCATCTATCTAATATAAAGACCGGCCGTGCAGAAGAACCCTTGGTTGCCCATTGTATTCAATATGGACATTCCTATACCGATTTGACATTCTGTGCAATAGATCGAGTAGCCCAACATTGGAGGGGAGGAAATCAGGGTTTATACCTTCTCCATTTGGAACAGCGTTGGATATACAGATTAAAAACAGTCAGCCCTTTTGGTTTGAATACTGAACTAGACTTACATGTTTTTCTAGGTTAACATGTTTTGTTTATGATTGGAAGTATGGAATTTAGAGGAGATACTTTTCCATTTCCCTCATCTACTTGACATCATGATTGTTTGTTTGGACATCCCCATTTGCATAGAGTGACGTCCCGTTCCCGCTCTCGGCGTAAACAGGATATTTAAAGAGATGGTCTCATTAGCCTCGGTTCTTCTGTTCAGACTGCAAGACGGTTGAGACACCAGTCCAGATGCGAATGGTAGCCTTCTGTTCAAGATAAGTATTGCTGTATATTATCGATGATCTTTGCATATCTTATTGAAATCAGTTCTTTTGCTACATTTTTATAGATATGATGAAAGTTTCGTTTAAATGCCCCTGAGGAAGCACTGCTTGTGTGAAACACGGCTGTGTTGGGCGTTTGAAAAATTCCTGGACTGTGGTTAAACATTCTTTTTACAAAAATTCCATAGAAAAAAAATCCCAAAAAAAGTATATAGAATAAAATGCTATTGAAGGTGAATGATTGAGAAGACTGGTTGGTTTCAATAGAAATACAATGACAGGCTTGCTGACACCTTCATTAAGGCTATTTGACAAATTGATTTTTGTGTTCCCACTTTTTGATTGATATATTATTGCTTGGGTAACCTTGACGACTCCATTGATTATTGTTGTGGTAATTGAAATCTCCCATTATTATTGCACTGCCAAATTGGTTACCTTAAAGTCATTGTGGATTAGGGATGTGAATCGGGTGCCTGATCGTTTGAGCTTTCGGGTTCGTCTGGGCACGGGAAAATCTCGTTTTCTTGTGGATCGGCATTTTTTTTTTTGTAAAAAATCGTTTTTCACGACAATTTGGGGGGAAAAGTGTTTGTTTCGCGTTTTAACCGTGTGCAGCAGTAGTAAAAAATAAATTAAATGTTAGGAATAACTCAGAAAGGAATGGAGAATAAAAGCAAGATTATTATAATGCTTCTGTATAAATCTATGGTACAACCACATCTTGAGTATTGCATACAGTTTTAATTGCCCCATCTAAAAAAAGATATAGCAGAGCTAAAGAAAAAAAAATAGGTACAGAGAAGAGCAACAAAAATAACAAAAAGGCATAGAATTACTCCCTTTTGAAGAAAGGTGTGGTAGCTCGAACGGTAGCAATATGGGAAGAACTAGAGGAAAAAGGAGACAGACTCTGGCTGTTCCTTAAGTGCAGTTTATTTACAGTGAAATTGAGAAAAGGGAACAGCAAAACAAATGAAACAGTCAACTTGCCTTGGAGTTCAGGTCTCTCACAATTAACACAGCACAGTGCAAAGTAAAAAAACAATGTAGACAGCTCACCCCAGGCAAGTCCCATATCCTAAACAAAGCAGGTCTTTAATTTACTGTCACTCTCAAGTCTTAAACACAGTGGGGTAGATTTTCAAAGGGGTACGCGCATAGGATACGCGCGTACCCCCCGAAAACCTACCCCAAACCCTCCCTGCACGCCGAGCCTATTTTGCATAGGCTCGGTGGCACGCACAAGCCCTGGGACGCATGTAAGTCCCGGGGCTTGCATGGAGAGGCGTGCCAGAGGGCGTGTCGGGGGCGTGGTGGTCATTTCGGGGGCGTGGCGCGGGTGATGCAACATTTCGGGGGCGGCGCCGCGGGCGTGGTTTCGGCCCGGGGGCGTTCCGGGGCATGGCCGCGCCCTCCGGAACAGCCCCCGGGTTGAGTGATGGGGTTTAGATAGGGCCGGGAGGGTGGGTTAGGTAGGGGAAGGGAGGGGAAGGGAGGGGAAGGTGAGGGGAGGGCGAAAGAAAGTTCCCTCCGAGGCCGCTCCGATTTCGGAGCGGCCTAGGAGGGAACGGAGGCAGGCTGCGCGGCTTGGCACACGCAGGCTGCCCAAAATCGGCAGCCTTGCGAGCGCCGATCCCGGATTTTAATGGATACACGCGGCTACGCGCGTATCTATTGAAATCCCGCATACTCTTGTTCGCGCCTGGTGCACGAACAAAAGTACACGCTCGCACAAAATTATAAAATCTACCCCAGCAGGTCTTCTCATACAGTGGGTCTCTGTCTGTTCCCCAGAGCCTACTTAACCCTTCTATTCCCTGAGGTTTTATAAACTGGAGAAAGGCTCCTCCCTTCATCCAGGATTCCCTGTGGGTCTCAATCTTAAGGAGGACCGGGCAAGACAGCCTTACCTGGTCCTTTAAGGAAGTCTGAGGGAGTTTTCTGTATACTCCCTCATAAAAGGATTAATAGGTTAGAGCTCTTGTGCTGGGTATTCCAATCCCCATGCCAAGCAATGTACTGCTATCCTAGCTCTAAAGACCTATGCAATTTTAAGTGACACCAGAAGTAATTACTTGGCAGTAATCTTATTCATTCCAAATGTCTCTAAGGACTGAAGATAATGCTAGAGATAATGAGTATTGAGAGACAAGCTGAAAGATGCCTGCATTGAGGTCCTGGTGACATGAAGACAGAGGAAGGTAGAGAATATTTACACATACGCAAAGAGGAATGTTTCTTTTATCCATGTACTCAAACAAGGTGGCACTATTGCAGAAACCTTTATTTCAAAACTAAACTCATTCAGCCACTTCATATTTTTTCACACCAAACATTCTCCCTGAATTCTAATTAGACTGTATTGACGTTATGGATTTTAAATAATTTCATACATTTTTTATCAATTAGCCTGGAACAGCTGCCTGTATACAAAATCAACAGGGGCTTTATTCATTTAATTGTTGTTCCTGTTGCACTTAGAGGTGGACCCTTGTCCTGGAGCAGTGGAGAACGGCTCCCTGGTAGGGACCAGGAAGCACCTGCCCCCAGGGGGTGGACCACAGGAGGAGACAGAGGCTAGGGTGAGCTTCACCACTGGAAGCCCGCGGTCCCCCCAGGTGGAGCCCAAAGGGACTCGAGCTGCTTGGACTTAGGTGGGCCTCGCAGGGACTCCCGGAGAGGTAGTCGAGAGGCGTGCCGTGCCGTGCCGGGTCCAAGGCCTTGCCGGGTCCATGGCCATGGCCTTGCCAGGTCCATGGCCTTGCAAACTGTTGGATTCGTGGACCCTTGAGCCGGCTGGGACAGATGAAGACTCACTGTGGGAAGGCCCACAGTGGATGTTGAAGTCGGGAGGCGGCACTGAGCAGGAGACCGGAGGGATCTTCACCACTGGAAGCCCGAGGTCCCCCCAGGAGGAGCCCTTGAGGACCAGAGCCGCTTGGACTTACGTGTGGTCTCCTGTGGGCCAGTTTCTGAAGAGAAGTTCCAGAGGATCGAGAAGAGTAGGGTTGAAGCCAGGAGGCCAACTGGAACTTCACCACTGGAAACCCGCGGTCCCCCCGAGAGGAGCTCATGAGGACCCGAGCTGCTTGAACTTAGGAGAGGCCTCCTGGATGAAAGCCGGAGTCAGGAACCAGTGGACGAGCTGAAGTCAGAAGCCAGTAGTCGGAAGCCGGAGTCAGAAGCCAGTAGACGAAAGCAGCAACTAGTAGCTCTCAACAGAGAGTGAACCTCATTGCATGGCAATGCATAGGCCCAGCTACAGGGTTTAAATACCCTTGCAGCATCTGACATCATCTGTGGGCCGTCCTCACTTTTCCCACACTGGCCCCTTTAAATCCTGAGCCCCCGTGCTTGCACGTGCCTAGGGGGCGGGGTCAGGCACCGAGGATCGACAGCTTCTCCCTCGAGGAGGGAGCGCCACGGCAGAGGCTGGGACGGGCCTTACTGGCCAGGGAGGAGTCGCAGTGGCCCGGGCCGGCCCCGAGGTAGGTGAAGGAACTGGGGCACTAACCAATTTTATTATCCAGCAAGCAATACAAATCATCAGAAATACATGAGACTTGTTATTTTGTTATTTTTATAATAATCAGGATAAAGTTTTTACATGTTTTTTATAGGGTTATTTCTATTTTTATTATTTTATATATCATTTTATTTATCTTTTGATTTTATTGATTGTTATTTTATTTTCCTGAATGAATTTATGGACATGTCGTTAAAGACTGCCCAGTAAATTATGTAAACCAACATGAGGTGTATACAATATGTTCGGTATATAAAATGTCTAAATAAATAAATAAATAAACAAACTAATGCCAGAGTCAAATCTAACTCCCAAATCCCTCACCACAAAGGATGATTTGTCAGAGTCAACCCTGATTAAAATGAGGGAAGTCTCACATCATCCCTACTTACAAATAAAATCTCAGGTTTAATGGAAATCAGGATCATATTGCTCTCCAAAAATCCACAAGAAACAGTAGGTTCTCTATCTTTTACCCACTAGTACAATTATTTATCTATTTTGCATTTTTATATACCGACATTCTTGTATCAGATACAAATCATACCGGTTTACATTAAAAACAGAGTATGCAGGAAAATAGGTTTCCTAAGTCAAATACATTGAACATATTTAATAAACAAAGGATTACTAAACACTATGAAAAAGGTTAATTAACAAAGGAAAACTTAAGGGAATTAAAATAAGCGTAGCACAAAGGATTGCACGAAGGGGTGCACAAAGGGGAGTTCCCCTTTGGCGCGCCCCTTCGGCGCGCGATGCCTGGTGGAATGTGGCCGTTTACCAGCTCGCCGCTGAGTGTGATGTCGTCAGGGGGGGCGGGTCTCTTCATCCCTGAGTTCACAGCATTCTCAGTTTCAGCGCGAAGTGTTTTTTCAATTTTTTTGGTCTTTTTGGTCTCTTTTTCTCTCAGCGATTGCCCCTAAAGGTGCCCGGTACTGGTGGGCTGCACCTCCGCACCACTGCCTGGTGGAATGTGGCCGTTTACCGGCTCGCCACTGATCATGATTTGTGGATTATCTGAACACCATCTGCATAAAAATATCCTTTCAAGCCATAGATGCTTTTTCTATATTTAAATTTATTTATTGGAGAAAAATACTTAGTCAGAAAGCTTGAAACATTTTGCAATAGTTCAACAAAAATGTTAAACAAATCTATGTAAGGAAGGTGGTATAGAAATATAACATAACAACCATACCTGGGAACTCTCAGGATTTCACCCTGAGACTCAGGGAATTTGCATCAGTTGCAAGGTCTGGAGAGAAACACTAGAAATCTCAGGGCCAGCTCAGCCACTGCCCTTCCTCAGTAAACCTGCAAAGATCAGTAGAAGTAGGGGGAGCCCGGAGCAGATACTGCAAGCAGCATGTGGGGAGAAACTGGAGAAGGGCGGCAATCTACACAAAACTCAGTCTGCAGCTGTGATTCCAGGACCTGGGAATCACTCAATTAAGGGTAGAGTGAGGATGCATAAGTCATGGAGCTGAGACTTATAGGGGGAGAGAGCAAAGACAGTGCTGGGGGCAAGAAGAGATGAAGGGGAGGTATGCTGGGTCATCTCTGGAGGGGGGGACAGGTGAGGGTGATGGGTGGGAGAAAAAGAAAGTGTGGATTAGTTGTTGGTGATGGTAGGGATGGAAGAGAGAAAGCTGATACATATTATTCCGTTCCTGCTATTCAACAGCAATCTCAGGGTGAATACAACTCAAACGTTCCCAGGTATGATAACAACAAATCAAGTCACTTAGCAAAAACATAATTGAATTCATACTATAGCTGTTTCTTATTTTTGAACAGTGTCCTGCCTTAAATGTGATTTCCCCAAAAGAATGTTGTCTACAGATCCCATGAAGTCTTAGTCCTGCCATCATTTATCTGATGATTTTTAATTCTGCAACCCATGATCCTGACATAAGAACAAATCTATTTGTACAATATAAATAAAGAGAAGGTATTTAAGCTGCTGTCAAGCATAGAAGAGTTATTGCTGGGTTGTGCCTGGTAAACAGTCACTAACTTCCCACTACAAGTAACATCATTTTCAGTCTTATCAGCAGTAAGGGCTTTCCCAGCATCTCACAGAGGGTCTCTTGATTTGACGTGCGAATTAACATTGCATCCCATAACAAACCCGCAGGAAAACATCCACAAACACGTGCGAAATATTCGCTGCACCAGCCCTTCGTCCGTTCCTGAAACATTCTGTGAATGAAGATCTAAAAGTACTTTCGTTTTCAATTAATTACTGGAGGCGTGCCCATGCTTTATAAAGCTTAGCTGTAACCTAAGCAGGGGGTTTGTTGAAAAGAAGGCGAATCAGGGTCTTGAAGCAGCTTTTCCCCAGCCTCGCCGCTCTCCGTCTTTCCCTCCCTTACCTGGGCTCCGCTCCCGATTTCCTCCTCCTCCTGCCGCAGAGGAATCGGAGGCAGAGTGGGGCGCTCCAAACAGGCTTCTTCCTGCCCGAGCCCTTACACTTCTGGGGCTGCTTGTCTGACTTCCGCTTCTCTTCCGTGAATGAGCGGTCAGATAAAAGGAGTCAGTGTTACGTTTATGGCACGCGCACCCGATAGAGAAAGAAAGGGACTATTAGGACGACCGAGCTAGAAAAACCAGTGCAGGATGGCTACAATTAGTTATAGGAACGACTGAAGCTGGCAGATGGGAAACTAGACTATATTACAGCTGAGATAGAGTGCGAATGTTGCTTTACTTTACGTAGTCTGTTTTGAGAGGAATCGTGTATATATTTCTTGCATGTGATTGTATCAACTAAGGCTCAGAAAGGGGCACTTACGTGGTAGTCGTGGCCGAGTGGTTAAGGCGATGGACTAGAAATCCATTGGGATCTTCCCGCGCAGGTTCGATCTTCCCGCGCAGGTTCGAATCCTGCCGACTACGATCCCGTTTTGTTTGCCCAGCACACAATATAAAAGATCTAAATAGACAAAAACTATTAAACTACATTCAAACTTAACAATCAGCAGACTTTTCCACATAGTACCTATGATTTTTATGTCAAGAATTTCAATACAATATAGAGTGGGTGCTTGTTACTGAGAGTGTTCAAGGTAAGATAAATCTCTATGAAATCTAACTGTAATAAAAAGGGAAATTGCTCCACACCTGCATCACTGGTTTTGCAACTGTGCAGGCGCTGGCTGGGCACATGTTCCTTGGAAGTCAGACCATTGAAACGCCGAGGGCAGGGCACTTAATCCTGCAATGCGGGCATGGGAATGGCTGCAAAATCTACCCCTTCCTGTGGAATCCATCTACCCCTTGGGATTACTAAAATACATGAAGTTAGGTCTCAGTAAACAAAAGACAGGAATTATGTTATTAAATAGAAAGATTCCCCCAAACATCCCCACTTATTTCTTGATTGACTCTACTAGAATAGGACTAACGGAACAGGCTCGAAACCTTCGAATAATAATAGATAGCAATTTGACTGCTACACTTGCCAGCTGCAGAGCCCCGCGGTTGACCTCACTCACCCGCCGCTGCGCTGCCATGGCAGATGCAGGCCTGGGCTCCTTGGCAGCGGCGGGGAGCTGACACAGTGCTCTTTCTTCGGCCCCGAGCCGCCAGCCCAATGCCACGGGCAGGCCCGAGCTGCCAGTCTGATGCTGTTGACCCCTGTTCCTTTGCAGCTGGTATGCTGCCGACCTCCTCCTGTGTCCAGCGTCTTCCTAGGCGTGTATGCCTCTCTTCTCTATTTATAGGGCCCGTGGCGGGAAAAGTGCCGGCAGTTCTCCCTGATGGCATTATTGCTCTAGGCCTATATAAGGCTGGATCCTGCTTCCAGCCTTTGCCTTGGCAACAGGTCTCTTCGCACCTGCGAAGTGGATTGCCATTCCTGTGTCTTTCCTTCATTCTTCGGACTGACCTTGACTTTGAGCTACGCCGCCTGCCACGACCCTTGCCTGGAACTTGACTACGAGCTATGCCGCCTGCCATGACCCTTGCCTGGAACTTGACCATGAGCTACACCACCTGCCTTGACCCATGCCCGAATGCTGACCTCAAATGTCACTGCCTCAGCCTACACCACTGTGTTTCTTCTTCCGCCTGGACATCCATCTCTGCATAGGCCCCACGTAAGTCCAGACAGCCCCGGCACTTTTGCCTCCAATCCACTTTGTTTCTGGATGATGCCACTAAAATTACCTACATCCTTTCCTTGTTGGATGGCAAGGCTCTCGCTTGGGCCTCTCTTTTTTAGGAATGTTCCGACCCCATCCTTCAGGATCTTTCACAGATTGAGGACCCGGGTCACATGGCGACTTCCGGCTCTGATCTCTTCCACATCTGCCAGAGCAGCCGTTCACTCTCTGATGTGTTCTGATGTGTTTCTCTAAAAAGAAAGAGGATATCTTACCTCCTCACAGGGAGTTTGATTGCGCCATCGATCTGCTTCCCAGTACCAAACTTCCTCGGGGTAAGGTTTACTTCTTGTCCCTACCTGAGACAAAGGTGATGTCTGAGTATATAAAGAAAACCTGGAAAAAGCATTCTTCCATCGCTCTGCATCTGCTGTGGGCACCAGCTTTTTCTTCGTGGCAAAGAAGGATGGGGGCCTCCACCCATGCATAGATTATCGAGGCCTGAACGCCATTACCCAGAAGGATCATTACTCCTTGCCTCTGATCTCGGAATTATTTTATCACCTGCAAGGGACCAAGATATTTTCCAAACTGGACCTCTGGAGGGCATACAATTTAATCAAAATTTGACAGGGAGATGAACGGAAAACAGCTTTCAACTCCAGGGATGGCCATGCCGTTTGGATTATGCAACGCACCAGCTGTTTTCCAAAATATGATAACCCAGATATTCAGAGATCTCCTCTATGAGTGCGTAGTCATATACCATGATGACATCCTAGTCTTCTGAAAGGATTTGGATACCTATCGCCAAGACGTCTCTTACATCTTCGAGATAATCAGCTTTACGCCAAACTCAGGAAATGCCTATTCGAGAGAGAGAGCCTCCCGTTCCTCAGATACATAGTCTCCAAACAAAGATTTCACATGGACCCGAGAAGCTCAAGTGCATACAAGATTGGCCTCAGCCTTTTGGACTACGAGCCTTATAGAAGTTCCTCGGCTTCGCCAATTACTATCACAGCTTCATTAACAACTACTTTAAGCTGGCAGCCACACTCACGGCCCTGACCGCAAAGGGGCCAATGCCAAACTGTGGCTGCCTGAGGCTGTGATGGCCTTCCAAGACTTAAAGCCTGCTTTCCTCAAGGAACCCTGTCTCTGTCACCCTGATCCACAGTGTCCTTTTATTGTGGAGGTAGACACCTCTTCCGGAGTGGGGGCTGTCTTGAGTCAGTACTCGTCCTCTGGAACTTTGCATCCTTGCTTCTTTTTCATGAAGAAATTTTCACCAGCCGAGCATAATTATGGAATTGATGACAAGGAGTTACTGGCCATGAAGCTCACATTGGAAGAATGGCACCAGTGCTTATAGGGGACTCAGCACCATATCACCATCTATACTGACCATAAAAACCTTGAATACCTCCACCAGGCCCAGGGTCTGAACCCCCAACAGGCCCGTTGGGCACTTTTTTTCACCTGCTTCGATTTCGAACTCAGATACAGGCCCACAGCCAAAAAATCCGAGCAGATGCTCTTTCTCACTCCTTTTTGACCTAAGACTCCCTTGAACCATCCTGGAACATCATAGATCCTGCACAGGTCCTCCTTGCAGCCACCTTGACCATCCTTCCAGGGAAGACATTTGTTCCTCGTAAGCACCAGCAGCTGCATTCTGGACCACCTGTAGGCTATGTGTGAGCCTCATTGCGTCCAGAGTCCTCCTAGGCACACGTGCGGCTCCAGCATTCCCTGCCAGATAGGGATAATATAGACAAAACTCTTCCTGTTCTGGCTCAAACCCTGTTAAATCCTTTGTGGTCCATGGTCTGCAACCCTCCCACCCCCATCCGTGTGTGTTTGCTTGCATATGTGAGCTGACACAAGGCTTTGAGCACGTGATGAACTTCTGGAAGCCCTGCACTCAATTTCCTTTGTAAAGTTATTGCTGTTTCTGGAGCAGAGTGCTGCTGCAGTTCAGAGGCAGGCCCAGATAGAAGTATTGACACAGTGGCAATGTTCCAGTGCCTATCAAAATTTAACTCTGGAGATAGTTGCCTATGACTAAATCCAGGCCTAGCAGCAGCAAATAGTCTGTTTAGAACTAGGGCCTGTTTAGAACGGAAGAGTAGTAAATCACCTGGACCGGTTGGTATACACCCCAGAGTTCTGAAGGAACTAAAAAATGAAATTTCAGATCTATTAGTAAAAATTTGTAACCCATCATTAAAATCATCCATTGTACCTGAAGACTGGAGGGTGGCTAATGTAACCCCCAATATTTAAAAAGGGCTCCGGGGGTGATCCGGGAAACTACAGACCGGTTAGCCTGACTTCAGTGCCAGGAAAAAATAGTGGAAAGTGTTCTAAACATCAAAATCACAGAACATATAGAAAGACATGGTTTAATGGAACAAAGTCAGCATGGCTTTACCCAAGGCATGTCGTGCCTCACAAATCTGCTTCACTTTTTTGAAGGAGTTAATAAACATGTGGATAAATGTGAACCGGTAGATGTAGTATACTTGGATTTTCAGAAGGCATTTGACAAAATTCCTCATGAGAGGCTTCTAGGAAAAGCAAAAAGTCATGGGATAGGTGGTGATGTCCTTTCATGGGTTGCAAAAGACAGGAAACAGAGCGTAGGATTAAATGGACAATTTTCTCAGTGGAAGGGAGTGGGCTGGAGTGCCTCAGGGATCTGTATTGGGACCCTTACTTTTCAATATATTTATAAATAATCTGGAAAGAAATATGACGAGTGAGATAATCAAATTTGCAGATGATACAAAATTGTTCAGAGTAGTTAAATCACAAGCAGATTGTGATAAATTGCAGGAAGACCTTGTGAGACTGGAAAATTGGGCATCAAAATGGTAGATGAAATTTAATGTGGATAAGTGCAAGGTGATGCATATAGGGAAAAATTAACCCATGCTATAGTTACACAATGTTAGGTTCCATATTAGGTGCTACAACCCAAGAAAGAGATCTAGGCGTCATAGTGGATAACACATTGAAATCGTCGGTTCAGTGTCCTGCGGCAGTCAAAAAAACAAACAGAATGTTGGGAATTATTAGAAAGGGAATGGTGAATAAAACGGAAAATGTCATAATGCCTCTGTATCGCTCCATGGTGAGACCGCACCTTGAATACTGTGTACAATTCTGGTCACCGCATCTCAAAAAAGATATAATTGCGATGGAGAAGGTATAGAGAAGGGCTACCAAAATGATAAGGGGAATGGAACAGCTCCCCTATGAGGAAAGACTAAAGAGGTTAGGACTTTTCAGCTTGGAGATATGAGGGGGGATATGATAGTGGTGTTTACAATTATGAGAGGTCTAGAACGCGTGGAGGTCTAGGAAGGTCTAGAACGTGAGAGGTCTAGGAAGGTGTGGAAAATATGAGAAGGGATCTAGTGAAGCTCAAGAAATGGTCTAGGGTCTGGCAGCTAAGCTTTAATGCTATAAAATGCAGAGCTATGCATTTAGGCTGCAAAAACCCAAGGGAGAGGAACGGCATGGGAGTGAAATTATTCTTAAGTACAAAAGAAGAGTGGGATCTGGGAGTCATTGTATCTGATGATCTTAAGGTGGCAAAACATGTTAATAAAGTGATTGCAAAAGCCAGAGAGATGCTTGGCTGCATAGGGAAAAGAATGGTCAGAAGAAAAAGGGAGATGATATTGCCCATGTACAAGACCTTAGTGAGACCTCATTTGGAATACTGTGTACATTTCTGGAGATTGCACCTTCAAAAGGATACAAAATGGTTGGAGTTGGTGCAGAAGGTGGTTATTAAAATGGTCAATGATCTTGATTTTAAAGCATATGTGAGATACTTAAAGATCTACACATGCATACACTAGAGGAAAGGCGGGATAGGGGATATATGATAGAGACATTTAAATACCTCCAAGGTTTCCATGCACAGGCGGCAAGCCTCTTTCAAAGGAAAGGAGGGTCTAGAATAAGGGGGTCATTGGATGAGGATAAAAAGGGGTAGATTCAGGAGTAATCTAAGGAAATATTTCTTTACAGGGAAGATGGTGGAGGCATGGAACAGCCTCCATATGGAGGTGGTGGAGACAAAGTCAGCATCTGAATTAAAGAAAGAATGGGATAAACACATGAAAACTCTGAGGGAGTAATTGGAATTGTAAGATGAATTAGTTGTGTGGATGGGAAGGCTAGATGGGCCATATGGTCTGTTTCTATGATTTATAATGTAGGGAAAACCCAGAGACATATTTTAGATTAGTTATTCAATGTCAAATATTCCTTTTCAAAAATCTCTTCATGTAGAAATATTTGGCCCTTGGTTACATCACTTTATGATACATTTTAAAATGGGCTTATACTTTCAGCAAAATTCTACCTCCTTTCAAATAACTAGGAATATTAAATATATTTCTGAAGCCTCATTACAATCTGCTTTGTTTGAATTTATGCCTGTGGTTGAAGAATGAATTCTTTTGTTAGCAAAATGATTGAAGAATGATGGAAGAATGGACTCTTTTGTTAGCAAACGTTTTTAGTAGTGTTGAGCCTTCTAGATTAGTGAATATTCCTAATTGGAATAAGCTACCATGGTTTAAGATTAATAAAGTGTCAAGAAGAACATTCAGAAAGACAGTGGACAAAAAGAAAGTTAATCCAGCATTTCAAAAGGTTTTTAAGCACAGCAGATTTTGTAAACACAAAATTAGAGAATTAAAATCCAGTCTGAAAACCCACTTTTTGAGACTGCATTTAAACATTAACTCAATTACCCCACTTACAGGTGTGTTGATTTTAACTATTTTCTTAATAAATTAAATTCCCAAAGTCTCTGTTGCTCTGTATGTTTGTCTTGATAAGATTGTAAGCTCTACTGAACAGGGTGCCACAGTCTAGCTGACTGAATGACTTGGGGATGCCCCCAAGCAGGAGGAAGCAGGAGTCAGGAGCAGGCAGGACCAGAGTATATCTTCTGCCTGACCAGCCCCCTGCTCTTTGAGTTGCACCCTCTGCTGCTGGTGGCTGACAGGTCTTCTGGAGGCCAGTGCACTGGGTCAGGAACAAGGAGTGCACTGCAAGACAGGGTGGACAAGGAAAGACCAAAGTTAGGGCAAGACCTAAACAGTGTAGGGTGAGGAATACACAGGTGAGCTAGGCCACCTGAAGACCTAGACAGGACACAGGAAGGCCGCAGAGAGACCAACAGGGAGCAGAAGGGCCATTGGGAGGCCAACAGGCAACGGCAGCACAACTGGGAAATGCAGTCAAGAGAGGGCACCGGAGGGAGACAGGACAGGATAGGATACAGAACACAGGCACACAGAATAGACCCAAGCAAGACAAAGACAAGGCAAGAAGCACAAGCAACAGACAAGCAAGACTGGTAATATCTTTTTAACTCAACAGCAGCATTTTATACCTTAGATTATAATATTCTGTGGAAACAGGTGGAAGACATTGGCTGGGAAACTGTTCTGAAGAGTATTCTTTAACCTCTGGGGTTCCACAGAGGTCAATTCACTCCTCAGCATTAGTTAATCTGTATTTAGGCCCAGCCTCTCACTAGCAAGTGAAATAGAACATTTAACATTGATTTCCACATGTATGCTGATGACATTCTGCTATTAGCATATGTGGGAGACAACCAGGCTATTGGTGTGGGGAATGGAGAAATTACTTACCTGATAATTTTGTTTTCCTTAGTGTAGACAGATGGACTCAGGACCAATGGGTTATGTGTTCCCCTGCTAGAAGAGGGAAACTGAGTCAGGTTTCAAAGCTGATGTTACCCTAGATATACCCCTGCAGTGACCTCAGCCATTCAGTATTCTCTTCAAAAAGTCATTGTGGACATATTGTTGAAGAATTTGATTAGAATTTGGATATGACGATTAAAAACTTGATAAAAAAAAACTGGAGATCACAACAGTACTCAATCAACATAAGCACTAAATCCCAGTACTATAGATGCCCTGAAATAGGGCTAGGGCAACAGCCTACCCATAATCACATGGACTCGAGGTCCGCCTCATGGGAGATTCCTTGGCACCTCTCCTGGGCAGCCATGGGCAGGATGCTGAGTCCATCTGTCTACACTAAGGGAAAAAATGTATCAGGTAAGTAATTTCTCCATTTCCTAGCGTGAAGCCAGATGGACTCAGGACCAATGGGATGTACAAAAGCTACTCCTGAGTGGGGTGGGAGGCTGCCCGTGGTCCAGTTAGCACCACCCTCACAAAGGCTGTGTCCTCCCAGGCCTGAACATCCAGGCTGTAGAATCTGGAGAAGGTGTAAGGAGGACCATGTCACTGCTCGACAGATGTCAGCGGGCGACAATAGCTTAGCCTCCGCCCAGGATACTGCTGAGCCCTGGTAGAATGAGCTTTGACCTGTAGAGATAAAGGCTTCCCTGCCTCTATGTAAGCTGCCCTAATTCCTTGATCCAGCGGGCAATGGCAGCTCGCGAAGCTGCTTCGCCCTGTTTCTTCCTCCCGTGAAGAATAAACAAGCAATCTGTCTTGTGCACCACTTCTGAGCGCTCCAGATACCGCACTAAAAGTCTACCGCTGTTTAGATGGCAAAGAAGGCAGTAGTCTTCTGTGTCCTTATGTCTATCCGGGGATGGTAAGGAGATGGATTGCTTCAGGTGAAACTCTGAGATTACCTTTGGTATGAAGGAGGGAACGGTGCAAAGCTGTATTGTTGCTGGAGTAAATTGAAAGAACGGTTCCAGACAGGACAGTGCCTGTAGCTCAAGTATACAGTCTTTAGTGTTAATAGGCATAGTGAGAGACTGCGCAGTGGTCTGAAGGAAGATCCTGCCAGAAAGTCCAATACCAAATTGAGGTTCCATAGCGGGATCAGCAACTTTAAGGGTGGTCATAGATGTTTAACCCCTTTTAGGAAACGGGCCAAGTCCAGATGAGCAGCCAGATGGGGTCTGCCCACCTCGTCCCTGAAGCAGGAGAGGGCTGCCACCTGGATCTTCAGGGAGTTGAGGGACAGTCCTTTGTTCAGACCATCCTGTAAAAATTCCAGGATCATGGTGATCTTGGCAGTTTGTGGGGGCACCCGTGCTCCCTGCAACAGGCCTCAAATATTCTCCAGATCCCTATGTACGTCAGGGATGTTGAAAACTTCCGTGCTCAGAGCAATGTGGCAATTACGTCCGCCAAATATCCACACTTTGTCAGGCAAGCCCTCTCAAGGGCCAGACCATAAGAGAGAATAGAGCTGGATATTCGTGAAGAATCGGGCTTTGCTGGAGAAGATCCCTATGCGGGGGGAGGCAAAGGGGACTCTCCATGAGAAGCCTCTGCATGTCTGCATACCAGAGGCACTTGGGCCAGTCTGGGGCCACCAGAAGGACTAGTCCTCTGTAGTGTTCGATCTTGCAGATGATCTTGCCCAGTAGAAGCCACGGGAGGAAGGTGTATAGTAAGTCCTCCTCTGGTCAAGTCTGGACAAGGGCATCGATCCCTTGGGAGCGCTGATCTTGTCTGCCACTGAAGAACTGGGAAACCTTCACATTGTGAGATATAGGCAGTAGGTCAAAGGATGGAAGGCCCCAGCAATCTATTAGGAGCTAGAAGGCTCTGGTCGACAGCATCCATTGCCCCGGGTCCAGGTTTTCCCTGCTAAGAAAGTCTGCTCTGACATTGTCTTTTCCCACGATGTGAGAGGCTGAGATCCCTTCCAGCTTTAACTCCACCCATTCCATATGGACATCTATTTCCAGAGACACTTGGTGGCTCTTGGTTCCTCCCTGGCAGTTGATGTAGGCCACAGTTGTTGCGTTATCCGACATCACGTGGATTGCTTGCCCCTGGAGACTGTGGCTGAACTGCAGGCATGCTAATCTGGACCACCCACGCTGTCAGGCAGTTTAATGTTCCAGTTTGTCTCTTCTCCAAGCAAGGCCCGATTCTTCACAGTAGGGTCCATCGCCCCTGGGTTGTCAGTTCCTGACAGTGAGCTCCCCATCCCCAGAGGCTCGCGTTCATCGTGAGGACAAAACAGCTCAGTGGGGAGAGGCTTACACCTTTGCTTAGGTGAATTTCCTGTAGCCACCACTGGAGCTCAGAACATTCTTCTATTGGTAGATGGAGGCGAATCAAGTAGTCTTCAGACAGTGGGTTCCAGCATGACAGAAGGGAGTGTTGGAGAGGCCGCATGCGTGCCCTCGCCCACGGTACTACTTCCAGGGTTGATGCCATGAGGTCGAGGACTTCGAGATAGTACCACACTTTGGGGCAAATTGTGTTTGTCAACCGACATACTTGGTCCATCAGTTTCCTCCTCCTCGAGGGAAGGAAGAAGACTTGTCCTCATTGGTGTCGAATTGGGCCCCCAGGTACTCTAAGGACAGGGAGGGCTTGAGGCTGCTCTTGTCCATGTTCATGACCCAACCATGCTCCTGCCGGAGGGACCTGACCCTGCTGGTCACCTGGAGGCTCTCTTCCAATGACTTAGCCCAGATTAGCCAGTTGTCCAAGAAAGGGTGCATCAGGATCCCTCGCCACAACCACCATAATTTTGGAGAATGTTCTGGGGGCAGTTGCCAGGCTGAAGGATAACACCAGAAACTGGTAATGTTGGCCCAGTACCGCAAAGCGTAAAAACAGCTGGTGGTCTTGACAGATTGGAATATGGAGGTAGGCCTCCAAGAGGTCCAGGGAAGTTAGGAACTCTCCCGGTTGCATTGCCATTATGACGGAGCGAAGAGTTTCCATGCAGAGTTATAGCCCTCAGACTGAGGAGCTGTTATTGTTTGGGATAGTTGTGGGTGGATCCTTGGGCCGGTGGCAGATGGGAAGATCCCAAGAGGGAGCACCGGTCAGGCTCAGAGTTTGGAGACAGACACACACTAGTTCTTTTATTAAACAGTATATTGAACCACCAGAGGTGGCAGTAGTGAGCTGGAAGCACCCGGCTGGGCTGTAGTCCCTCAGATACTGGAACAGCGATCCCAGGATGGCAGAGCTGTAGAGAAACTAAGTATAGTGAGTAGGCAGGGTATGCAGAGTTCAGGAATAGAACCTTGATGGTAACACTCACACAATAGTCTCTTGAAGCAGCCCAGGAGCTGGAATGGATTAGGTCCTCGAGGAGCGAGTACCTGGTTCCAGGGAAAGCTCTGAGAGAAGGATGGTAACTCACTGGTGTTATAGGCAGCAATGACTTCCTGGCAGAAGTGATATTCAGAAGTAGGTCCGAGCACGTGGGCCCTCGAGGAGCAAGTATCAGTTCCAGACTGCGACCTGAAAGGCAAAAGAGAAACGAGGCCCCCGAGGTGCAGGTACCCCTGGTAAGTACAAGGAGGCAGAGTAGCTAGGAGCGTAAGAAAACCTTTTCTTTCCTTGCTAACTCGATTAGTTAGCGAATTCAGAGACCTTAAATATCCGGTGAGGATGATGTCATCTCAGGGGGATGCCCCCGAGGTTCACGCTACTGCTGGATTTGAGTCGGGGCCGCGCTTAGGCTACTGGGAAACATGGCGGAGTGCAGCGTCTTGCCGGTCCGGGGATGCCGCAGCAGTCAAACATCCAACAAGCAAGGAGGGAGTCGCCAGGGCAGGGCAGGGTGGAGACGTCGGGCAGGGACGGTCGCAACAGGAACTTTATCAGTGTGGATTCCACTGCCAGTTTCTTGTGCTGGAAGGGGCAAGGTGACATCATGAACCTGTCCCGAGAGATACTGTGGAATTTGAGAGCATACCCTTCTCGTATGATGTCCAGTACCCAAATGTCCAACGTGATCTTGACCCACTGCTGATAGAAGAGGAAGAGTTGGCCCCCTATCTTCTCTTCCCGAGGATGGATCAACCCAACTTAATTGGGAAGTTCGGGTCGAACCTGAGCCTGTTCCTCTTTTTGGTTGTCGGTTCTGAAAGGACTAAGACTTTCCCGAGGGCAGAGTTGATTGAAATGATGAGTTTCTGTGGGGCCGAAAGCGCTAGGAGCCCTTGGCCCGACCCCTCATGGGTGAGGGGCACTGTGGCCTCTTTTTCTTATCTTCCAGTAACTTGGTCACTGGAGATTCGCCCCACTTACTGGCTAGCTTCCACAATTTGCTTCTGAGTAGGAGGGATCCCTTAAATGGCATCTTTGTGAGGTTCACCTTAGAAGTTGCGTCCACTGACCAGTTTTGCAACCATAGCTGTCTTCTGGCCGCCACCACTGAGGCTACTCCTTTGGCCGAGATACATACTAGATCTGAGCTTGCATCCTCCAGGAAGGCTGTGATGGGTTTGATCAACTCTTCGGCGTGTGCCCCAGAGCTATCTGCCTCTCTCTTGAGGACCAGACACGAGTGAGCCTCCAGGGCATAGCAGGAAGCAATCTGCAATGTCGTTGCTGTCACATCAAAGGCCATAACCTCTGTAGCTTGTGCGTTTAGCCGGTTAATGCCTTTTGAGCGAGCACAGACTCGCCTTGGCATGTGTAGGTCAAAGCAGCTGGTTGTGTGCTAAGTCGTGCATGCGCTTATGCACGCAGTTATGCACGCTGCTATGCGAGCACATTAGGTGCACAGGCCGGCCCGCAAGCACCGACAGCCAGAGGGAGAAAATGCCGCACCAAACCACGCATAAGATGGCAGCGCCCTGGATCGCCACGTGGAGAGTCCACCTAGTCTGAAGCAGGGCCTAGCCCACCGGGGGGGACGACGACCGCACAACCCGCTTGGAAACCCCCTTCCCTCGCCCGCACGGAATCGGGAACAATATCGGTACGATGTGCCAATCAAGGCGACCGGAGGAAAGACTTACCGAAGCCCTTCCTTGTCTCTGTTTCGAGTTCTTCTCTACTTACCTGGTCTCAGCGCTTACCGGCTGAATATAGAGACGGTCTCCAGCTGCTGGGGGAGAGGGATTAGGCCTTCACTGCCGCGTTCGGCTCCTGCACCCGCTGCCTTTCAGCTGCTTCAGCAGCAAAGTCCACGCTGGGAGCCGGCTACCGGACCAAGGCACACCTCTGAGGGATCTCGGAAATCACCTCAAGAATTCTCAACCCTTAGGTATCACCGCAGGAAAGTGGGGCTCGATCTTCTTTTCAAATTGAAGGTAAAATTTCTCCTTTGGATTAGTGCTGCAATCCTTCTAGACACAGCTGCTAGTGTGGGGATAGCGTCCACATCTGTTAGACGGAGAGATATAGAATACTGAATGGCTGAGGTCACTGCAGGGGTATATTTAGGGCGACATCAGCTTTGAAACCTGACTCAGTCTCCATCTGCTAGCAGGGGAACACATAACCCATTGGTCCTGAGTCCATCTGGCCACACGCTAGGAAATCACAATTGTGTGGAAAGGATCCTATCATAATTAAAAACAGATTGAAATTAAATCCAGAAAAAAAAATCAATGTTGTGGATTTCAAGGAAAAAAAAACCCCACACTGGTAATTCTCCCTTAAATGGTAAGTACTTTTCTTTAATTATTACTAACAATGTCCAAGCTAGAAGATTTGTTAGATTCTATTTCATTAGGTTGCCAAGTTTCCAATGTAGCAAGATCATTTTTTTGCCAACTACGTTTAATCCATAGATTGATTACTGCAATTCCATTTATCAAGACCTTCCTGGAGTAGCTACTAGTCTTCAAGAGCCATTAAAGAACACTGCTGGCAAAGTTGCTGGTATTTATAAAAAAAAAATCTGATCATGTGTCTACAAAGTTATAGGATCTAGATTGGTTACCAGTTTTACCCCAATGAACTTTTAAAATGTTATGTTTAGTTTTTTAATGGCTACAGCGAGAGCACAGCTACAGTATTTAGTGAGCAACTTCAAAAGATCACTGAAATCTTCCTAATATAAATTATTAGCTGTTCTGTCAAGCTCACAGGAACATTTCTCACGTCCTGCTTTCAGCTGTTTAGCTCCAGTAATTTAATATATCTAGAAGAGCAGAATTCTAAAGAACTAAACTATCTTTATTTAAGAAAAAAATAAAAACATGGTTATTTACCAGAAATGATATAAGTAGAAAGTTTCTGAATATAAGTACAGCTGAGTTTTGAACAATTTGCACAATTATTTGTATGTTTAATTTTATTGACTATTTTTAATTTATTGTATTTTGTATATTGTTGACTTTTGTATTTTTAATTGCATACCACTTTGCTATTTCTTGAAAAGCTCTATATATTAAATTAATAAATCAAAGTAATTCTTGGAGATATTAAAAAGAAGTGATGCCAATACATTTCCTTTTGTTAAGCTGTGCAACTGTAGTTGCAAACTGCTACATTTTCCTCTGAATCAGACATAGAAAATTGTGGTTTCTGCTAAGTATTTAGATCATATAGACTAGTTGGGATCCATCATTACAGATCTTCCAAAGCAGGAGTTGATGGTTGACAGTGTCATATGCCACCGAGTTGACGAAACGACACCAGTAATTTAGGATTTCTCAAAGCCATTGGAGATATACTAGGAGAGAATCAGCACTTGGCCTGTAAATGCCTTGCACAACTGAAAGCTAACTTGTTCTGGCAGGAATTGTTTTTGAAAAATGAGCGACAGCTGATTCAAATTGAGGTGGCAAAGCAGGGAAATTGGTTGAAAGCTCTTCGTATTTGGCGGTGTCCTTACCGATTTCAATAGCCAAACAGCATGTGTTTGTCTCTAGGTCCTGGGAATAAAATCTCTCTCACACAGGAATTCAAGACTTTCAGAAGTTAGTCCCATGTGATTGCTCCAAATGTTTTGATCTGTTCAAAGCCTGCATCCTCACCAGTCTCTATGTTCTTGAAGGTCACTGAAGTTGTTCTTTTCTTAATATTCATCTTGTTTTCGTTTTCTTTTGTGCAGTTTGATGATTTGCCATTTTTAAGAACAACATAACAGCTGGTTAGCTGTTATGTTGTTCTGCCTTCTGTGGATCATTGCTCAATTTCTTGATTGTGGACCAAGCTTTCTTAATATTGTAGGTGATATCAGTGTTTTTGATCAATACCTGCCATGGACTTGCATTGTTCTTTTGCTAATCCAGCAGCAAGTTCTGCTCCTGATGCAATGGAATCATCTGCAAAAGGTTCAACTTCATACATTTGGATATAATCACCATATATGGGGGGCCAGGTCAGAAATGAGTTCTGCAGCCTCATGGGATGCACCTTTGTGGCTGTGTTTTTGTACTATTTTGACAAATTGTTGATAGTTTTCTAGGTTAGACTTTATGTTTACCACCACTTTGAGACATGATGCAAATTTCTGCCAGGTAGTGCTTTTGAGACTGAAATAATCCTATAGATGTAAGGTCATTTGTAATAGCGTCAAACTTGGGAGAATGCTCCAACTGCATGCCTATGCACAGTTTATTATTAATTGCTCAAATCTAAGTCAAGATTATGCTATTTCTACAGTGTTAGTGTGAAACAGGAGACTGCCATCAAATTGCGTGTGTGTCAAGGCATTCAGGAGGGAGACTAAGGAAATACTTCTTTATCGAGAAAAGTTATGGATACTTAGAATGGCTGAGCAGAAGAGTGAATAGTAACCAAAACAGGACTCAAAACATGTTTGGACAGATGGAGAACGCAGAAGAGATGTGTGATCATGAGTGGTGGGGGGAGAGGGGAGCAGGGAACAACTGAAAGTCTAAGTAATCCTAATTGGCTGACATCTACTATACTAGTAGTCAAGGCACAAAATTCCTTTTCAAAATCAAGAAGAAACTATGGCAAAAATATATCTTGTTTTATAGATATCAATAAGTCCTTTACAGAATACATTTTACAGCACAGCACTTATGAAACTGTGTTTTACCACAACAATTTACAGTCTGCTTAAAATGAAATCAGTGTCCATATATTTACTTTGAACGTATTATCCTTGGGCAATCATGTTTTTACATATTACCATATCAAGTGTCTGTGATGCCACAACACCAGCATAGATTAAAACTTCGACACTAACAGGAAGTGCAATGAGCTCTTGACTATAACCAAGGAAGAAGGTGAAACTCCATCTAAGACAATAGACACACAAAGTTGTTTATGGAGACCAATGCCAGGTTCCTTTAGATAAGCTCCAACACTTCTATGGAATACAGTCCAGAATATTTCTGCTGATATTTGGCATTTTGCAGCTCTTGCAAACTCCCTTCAATCTTGTTGAGTTCACTGTAAAATTTCACCTGAAAAATACACAGATAAGGATTATGAAGTTTGCATCCAAGAATGCAACCCCGCCCAAAAAACAAAAAAACCCAAACAAAACAACAAATTCCCTAAGAAATAAGCATGCATTAGACCTCAGGTGATAGAAATTACTCCCCAAACACTTATATATATATATATATATTTTATTTTTTTAAAATCTCAGATCATTTCAATATTTTATTAGCTCCTACTGTGAGAAAGTTAAATAGCATACCTGGGCTCTCACAAATTTATGCAGATTAGTGAGTAATCCTTTTGCTTCTGGCAACATCACAACGACAGTAAAATGCGCATCCAGCAGAAGGGACATCCAATCCATAATCTGAAAGCAGAAGTAGAAAGAGGCAGGTATTATATCAAGGACTACTTCAAATGTTTCTAAAGATGTTAATATGATCCATTATCACCCACAAATTTTGATAAGTGATAAGCTCCTTGGGAAAGGGAATTCCCTTACATACTGTATTTGTATACCTTGTACTAATCACTCATCCCCTGTACTGACAGAAGTATTCTTTAGGAAACTCTTCACTCAGATTTTGTCCAAATTTTTTTTTTAATTTAACTATTTACCAAACATATCCCCCAATATATGTAGAACATAACTGCAAAATATAAAAAGATAAAACAAACTGGGAAAACCATCACAAGTGATAAATTTGCAGTAGAGAAGCTGAAGGAAAATTGTTTTTTACCTACTAATTTTAGTTCCTATAGTACTACGGATCAGTCCAGACTCCTGGGTTTATTCATCCCTGCCAGCAGATGGAGACAGAGAAAGTTTCACTGACACTGCTTCATAATCCCTGGTGCCACCTGCAGTTCCTCAGTATTGATCTGTACCAAGCACAAAACACTTTCAAAACTTGTAAAACCTGTAAAAACTTATACAACCTTGAAAAAAGTCTTCCAACGAGTCTGTATTCCATAATCTTAAAAATTTGTACCAAAAAGATTATAGCTGAGCGGAAGACTCTCCACCTCCAGGTTCTGGACTGATCTGTGGTACTACAGGAACGAAAATTAGCAGGTAAGAACCAATTTTCCTTTCCCTGTACTTACCCAGATCAGTCCAGACTCCTAGGATGCACCAAAGCTACCTACTTAGGGTGGGACCTGGAGAGTTCCGCTCGCAAGACACTCTTGCCAAAAACTGAGACTCCAGATCCCCTACATCTAGAATACAGTGCCTTACAATCATATGCAGCAACTTCTAAGTCGCCGCCCTAAAAATTTCCTGTGGTGAAACCAATTGGGCCTCCGCCAATGAATCTGTCTGAGAACATGTAGAGTGAGCTCTTAAACCGTCAAGCACTTGATGGCCTTTGAGAATGTATGGCTTAAGGAGGCTATTGAGCCTCCTTAAGCCACCTCACAATGGTAGCTTTGGAAGCCTGGGTACCTTTCTTCACACCACTCCATAAAATGAACAGATCTCCTAAAATCATTCATTACCTTGAGATACCTCAGCAAAGTCCTACGGATGTCCAACAGTCTAAGCTCCCGCCCATGAGGCGCAAAAGCATCCAATTCTGGGAAAGCCAGAAACTCCACCATTTGATTAACATGAAAAGTCGATACCACCTTGGGAAGAAATGAGGGAACCATCTACAAGGACATTTCTTGAAATTTGTATTTTTACAAGGACATTTCTGAGTCCGAGATCTGAAAGAATGGATCACGGCATAACGCCTGCAACTCAGATTCTCCTCGCAGAACAAATGGCTACCAGGAAAACAATCTTCAAGGTCAAATCCTTAAGAGTCACTCTGCGGAGAGGTTCAAAGGTAGCTCACACAAACCTCTGAGAATGAGATTAAGGTTCCAGGATGGACAAACTCTCCTAACCGGAGGGCACAAATTCTTAACCCCTCAAACCCCTCTTAACCACATCGGGGTAAGAGGACAACGTGTGACCCTCAACTCTAACCACGTAGACAAGCCAGAGCCGCTACCTGTACTCTGAGGGAGTTGAAAGCTAAGCCTTTGATCAAACCTTCCTGAAGGAAAGATAAAACCTGAGACACCGAAGACTGTAAGGCCTGTACTTCATTAGTTATACACCACGCCTCAAAGATCTTCCTGACTCGGATATACAACAATGAAGTCTACGTCCGTCTAGCTTGCAGAAGAGTAGTTATGACTGCCTCTGGGTACCCTCTTCGTCTCAAATGCCACTTCTCAAAAGCCAGGCCATTAGACAAAAGCGATCTGCCTGGTCTGAAAATATGGGGCCCTGCCGAGGAAGATGACGTAAGCGTAACAGTCCTTCCACTGCCATGTTGACCAGATCTACGAACCATGGTCGATGAGGCCACTCACACCACTTCTCCCGGGTATTTCTTTATCCGATGAAACACTTTGCCTATCAGAGGCCAAGGGGGAAATATGTAAAGAAGAACCCCTTGAAGCCAGGGTATGACCAGAGCATCGACCCCTTTGGCCCTGTACTCCCATCTTCAACTGAAAATATGAGTTGCCTTTGCATTGAGACGCGTCGCCATTAGATCCACATGGGGACAGCCCCACCTCTCTCAGATGAGCTACATTGCTGCCTCGGACAACTCCCACTCCCCTGGATCTAGCGTTGTGCGACTTAGAAAATCCACTTGGATGTTTTTGACCCCTGTGATATGAGACGCCGCTACATGAATCAAGTGCTGCTCTGCCCAAAGAATTAACACCTGAGCTTCCTGGGCCACCGCATGACTCTTGGTTCCTCCCTGCCAATTGATATATGCCACAATCATCACATTGTCTGACAAGACCCTTACCAAGCGGAGTTGAACCAATGGTAGAAAAACAAGCAACGCTAACCGTACTGCTCTGGTCTCTAAGAGACTGATACACCAATATGCTTCTTCTGCCGACCCAACACCCTGGGCCAACAGTCGCTGGCATACTGCTCCCCAAGCAGAAAGACTGGCATTGGTAGTAAGAATTAGCCAATCTGGGACCTCCAGATTGACCCCACAGACCAGATTGGACGACTGCAGCCACCAAGCCAGACTGTCCCGCGAATGACCATAAAGCAAGACGGGCATATAAAACCCTTCCAACAACGGATTCCACTGTGCCAACAGAGCTCTCTGTAGCGGTCTCATATGCACAAAAGTCCAAGGCACCTACTCCAGCATTGAGATCGAGCCAAGAACCTGCAAAAAATCCCAAGCTCTGGGAACCTGCAAGGCCAACAGACGCCGACTTGCGCCTGTAACTTGCAGCTCTCTCCTCCAAGAGGTACACCTTGCCCTTCAGCATGTCGAACTGAGCCCCCAAGTAGTCTAGGGTCCGAGACAGTATCAGCTGGCTTTTTGCCAAATTCACTACCCAGCCTAGAGATTCTAGGGTGGTGATTACCTTCTGCACTACCGCACGACAAGCGACTTCCGACTTTGCTCTGATGAACCAATCGTCTAGATAAGGGTGCACCAAGACCCCTTCATGCCGCAACACCGCCACCACCACCATTACCTTGGTGAATGTGCGGGATGCTGCAGCCAGCTGAAAGGAGAGAGCCTGAAACTGGAAATGCTGACCCAGTACCATGAACCTCAGGAACTGCTGGTGATCTGAATGAATGGGAATATGTAGGTAGGTCTCCGTCAGATCTAAAGAAGACAGGAACTTGTCCTTGTGCTTCACTGCGATTACTGACCTCAGAGTTGCCATCTGAAACCTTGGAACGTTCAGCACCTCATTTACCCATTTTAAATCCAGAATGGGCGAAAAGAGCTTTCTTTCTTTGGAACTACGAAGTAGATGGAATACCGACCTTTGCTTCATTCGCTCTGCGGAACTCGAACCACTGCTCCTAAGGCCCATAACCTATTCAAAGTCCCCTGGACTGCCCGATGCTTTTCCAATGACCTGAGGGGGGGACGGGGGACTAGAAACAAGATGCGAATGGGCTGAGCAAATTCTAATGCATAACTGTCTCTTATTATGCTGAGGACCCACTGATCCTGAGTGATCTTGGTCCACTCCCCGTAAAATCGTGCTAGAAGACCCCATACAAAAGGAATGGCGGAGCAGCCCAGCTTTACCTCATTGTGAGGATTTGGCTCCAGTGGCCCCACTATTGGAAGAAGCTCTGAATAGCTGTCAACTGCCTTGAAAGTACTGCCCCCAGGACTGATCTCGAGAAGAGAACTGCTTTTGCAAGGCTAGGGCTCCTCTCACCTGACGCGACCGCCTAATATCCCGAAAATGCAACCTAGATTGAAAAGGCTGCTTGCCCTTAGGCTTATCCTCCTGCAATGTATGCATCTTATCCTCACCTAGGTCCTTCAAGTGCTTCAGATCCTCACCAAACAAGAGGCGCCCCTTAAAAGGCAGAGAGCCTAAACGAGATTTAGACAAAACATCTGCCGACCAGTGCATAACCACAATACTGCCGGGTGAAACCATGGAACCTATAATACGGGAGGAAGTTCTGACCAAGTCATACAAGGCATCTGCCACAAAGCAGAGCGCTTGGAGGCGTCAGTTGCTTATCTGCTTTGACACCCGAATTTTCCTGTCCGTCCTGAAGTTGTTGACCCCAGCTCAGACAAGCCCTTTGCAAGAAGCTGGAGCAGATGTCCGCCCAAAGACTCAGGGCAGATACCTCAAAAATCCTTTTGAGCTGAATTTCCAACTTCCGGTCTTGAACATCCTTCAATGCTGCGGAATCTGCAACAGGGATAGAAGTCTTCTTTGTCCAGTTTTGGAAGGGAAAAGAGCTCCAATGTCTGTTCCAGTAAGGGACACAGCTTAGCCATCGCCCTTCCCACTCTCAAGCCAGAGTCAGGCGCTCCCCATTCTCAATTCACCATCTTTTTCACTGACTTATGATAGGGAAAAGCTTGCGGGAAAGCTCAAAGCCCATCCAGAACCGGATCCGCACCTTCCATATCTGAGTCACCCTGTGGGAGTTTCGGCCCTAGTTCCTCCAAAACTCAGGAATCAAAGGGCCTAACTCCTCCTTCCGGAACAAGCGGAGCACTTTAGGGTCATCATACTCCAAGATGGAAGATTATCTAGATCATCTCCTTGAGATACGCCGACGTTACCTAGATCAATAACCTAATCCTGCAATAAGGCCTCCTGCGTCCCAGGATACTCCTGAGATCCAACAAAGTCTGCCTTAAGAAACCCAGGACGCCGTGAACGCTGTCCCAGTGGAGGGTTCCAACGTCGTGATTGCTCAGGCCCTGGAGTGCCTCTCTGACCCCCCCCAAGAGAGTGAGACTGGCTACCTAAACCTGCCTGCTGAGCTAAATATGCCTCATGCAGCAGGAGAACAAAAATCAGCAGAAAAGGCCTGAGGAGCCTGAGAGAGCTGTAAGGTGCAGTGTCTGTGGATGCAGGCACTGGCACATCTAAGTGCACTGCTTCATTTGCCCCACTCCCCACCCCCCCTAGACCCTCTATCATGGTCAGGTGGGCTGGAGTAAGATGCAGAGGCAAATCTCCCCTGTCGTTCATCTGAACAGACCGCACTGCTGGGGAAGCCAAAATGGCCGCCATTCCAGAATCGGAGGAAATCTGAGGCTTTCTGTGGTCCTCATATTGGTGCTTCACAGAAACCCTTGGGGGAGAGCCTGAAGGACGATTCCTGCCTCTCGCGGTCGCTGGAGTCTTCGACGGACCGTCTCCCCCCAAAACGCAGGCTGCACATAAACTAAAGTGGCTGAGCTGCGCCAATCCTGCACTACACTTGCGGCAAACAGAACCGCGAACCATGCTGAAACCGGCGGGAAACATTTCCCCCCCCCAGCTGAGCCCCAAAAAAATGCGAACAGGAGTAAAAAATTGAGCTGCACACCCGCTACAAACAGGGACTGGAGGGAGAGAGCCGCCCGCAAGACAGCCTCTCCTCTGTAGAGAACACGGAGCTGTCCAGCTCAGGTTCAGCAAAAGTCAAAGAGAAATAAGGAGACTGAAACCAGAAATTTAAAGAAAGAAAGGAAGGCAAGCTGATAAAAGAAAAACAGATAACAGCCGCCCTGAGCAGCCTCGTGAAGGGGAGGGAATCTGGACCACCAGATTTATACCCCACGGACTAACGGAGCGAGCATACAAAAAAGTCACCTACCTCCAGCTTGTCCACATCAACCAAACAAGGAAGGATCCACCAGGACCCAGACACCCTTGGGAGGAAAGGCTCACTCCCAAAAAGAAAAAATTCACCAGACCTCAGAATTGCAGGTTTATGCACCAGAGACAGAGAAATACTGAGTAACGGCAGGTGGCACCCGGTATTATAAAGCAGTGTCAGTGAATTTTTCTCCGCCTCCATCTGCTGGCAGGGATGAATAAACCCAGAAGTCTGGACTGATCCAGGTACGTACAGGGAATGGCAGGTATATAATTCAAGTTTGGAAAGGTGCAACTGAAAAACAGTCAAATAAGAAAATTATTCCTTACCTGCTAATTTTCGTTCCTGTAGTACCATGGATCAGTCCAGACGGTGGGTTATGTCCCCCGTCCAGCAGATGGAGTCAGATCAAAGTTCCAAGGGAGGTGCCACATAAGCCTGTGCCCCTCTATGTCCCTTCAGTAACTAGACTATCAAAGCCATAAACAAGAAGGAAAAACGGAGGGATCAAGTAAAACTCAGTTAGCATAAAACTAGAACCTTAAGCTGTAATTGTAACTGGAAAACTGTTGTCCAATGGCAACTTGCCAACAGAACTGTATGAAACAGCTCCACAGAAAGGAGGAAGAGGTCTACCCAAGAGGGCAAAAACATAAGACCAATTGAGCAGCAGATCCCCTGTCAAAAACCCCACCAGCCTGAGGGAGGGCGTCTGAACTGATCCATGGTACTACAGGAATGAAAATTAGCAGGTAAGGAATAATTTTCTTTTCCCTGTATGTACCAGGATAAGTCCAGATGGTGGGATGTACCAAAGCTTCCCTACTGAGGGTGGGCCATAGATAGCTCTGCTCAAATGATCCTGTCGCCAAATGACCCAGAAGTCAATGACTGAACATCCAGACGATAGTGGCGAGCAAAGGTATGCAGTGACTTCCAGGTGGACGCCCTGCAAATTTCCTGCGACGAGACCGACCGACTCTTCGCCCAGGAGGTCGCCTGGGCACGGATGGAGTGAGCCCGGACCCCCAGTGGAGGAGGTTGTTTCCCCACTCCAATGTAAGCTGACGCAATGGCTTCCTTCAGCCAGCGGGCGATTGTTGTCTTAGAAGCCAGGTGTCCCTTCTTAGGACCGGACCAAAGGACGAAGAGGTGATCCGAGAGCCTAAAATCGTTGGTTACTTGCAAATAACGCATCAGGCAGCGCTTAACAGAGTTTGCGGAGGTCCCGAGAGTCAATTGATGAAAAGGAAGGCAGTTCCATTGTCTGATTCAGGTGAAAAGTAGAAACCACCTTGGGTAGAAACGAGGGTACTGTGCACAAGATGACCCCAGAGTCGGTAAAACGAAGATACGGTTCCCTGCAGGATAACGCCTGTAGTTCAGAGACCCGACGGGCCGAACAAATGGCCACCAGAAAAAAAGTCTTGAGAGTGAGGTCCTTGAGAGCAGCAGTCCATAAAGGTTCGAAAGGCTCGCCCCCGAAGATCCGTAGCACTAGGTTAAGGCTCCAAGAGGGGCAAGGAGCTTGGAGCGGTGGCTTCAAATGCTTTACTCCCTTAAGGAAATGAACGACATCCGGATGAGACGAAAGTGGAATCTCTGTCCCTCGGCGAAGCAAAGCTCCTAAGACCGCAACCTGTACACGAAGAGAGTTTTAGGCTAACCCCTTCTCCAAACCAGCCTGCAGAAACGAGAGAATCTGTGTCACCGAGGTGTACTCCGGTTTTTAGCATGCGCCGTGCACCAAGATTCGAAAACCTTCCACACCCGGACGTAGGCGACGGAGGTGGACGTCTTCCGTGCGCGAAGAAGCGTCAAAATCACTGCCTCCGGATAACCTCGGCGTCTCAATTTGCGCCTCTCAAAAGCCAAGCCGCAAGACAGAAGCGAGCTGCGTCGAAAAATACTGGACCTTGACGACGAAGTTGTGGAAGATGCCCGAGGCGCAGAGGCCTGTCCGCCGCCAGGTTGAGTAGGTTTGCAAACCATGGGCGGCAAGGCCACTCCGGAGCCACCAGAATCTCTGTGCCTTGGTGGTTCTCGATTCTTCTTAATACCCTGCCCACTAGAGGCCAGGGAGGAAAAACAAAGGAGGAGATGATGGGGCCACGGCAGTACTAGAGCATCGATGCCCTCCGCTCCGTGTTCTCTTCTGCGACTGAAGAAGTGAGGGGCCTTCGCACTGCGGGCTGTCGCCATGAGGTCTACATGAGGAGTCCCCCAACGGTGAACGATCAGGTGCATCGTTTCCTCCGAGAGTTCCCACTCTCCGGGGTCTAGATGTTGACGGCTGAGGAAATCCGCCTGTATGTTGTCCACCCCGGCGATGTGTGAGGCCGCCAATTGGATCAAATATAGTTCCGCCCATGCCATGAGTTTGTCCGTTTCCAGGGAGACGTGTCAGCTTCTCGTGCCTCCCTGGTGGTTTATATACGCCACCGTGGTCGCGTTGTCCGAGAGTTTCCTGACCGCTTGATGGCGAACGAGGGGCAGGAACTCTTTCAGGGCTAGGCGGACCGCTCTGGTTTCCAGGTGGTTGATGGGCCACCGTGCCTGAGCTTTCGTCCACTGTCCCTGAAGGGACCTCGTCTGGCAGACTGCTCCCCAACCCGAGAGGCTGGTGTCTGTCGTGACCACTATCCAATCCGGAGACTCCAAGGATATCCCCTGAGCCAAGTTCTGTGGGTCTAGCCACCAGTGGAGACTATCTACGGCTGTCTGTGGAATCGGGAGAATCGCCTGAAATTCTTGTGAGACCGGTTTCCAGCGAGAAAGCAAGGCTCTCTGTAGTGGACGTAGATGTGCGAAGGTCCAGGGTACCAGATCTATAGTTGATGCCATGGAACCCAGTACTTGAAGATAATCCCACGCTGTGGGTGGAGAGAGAGCAGAGAAGTGCTGTATTTGATCTTGCAACGTCTATGCCCGCTCCGGCTGTAGAAAACCTTGCCCACCGCCGTGTCGAATCTCGTGCCCAGGAAGTCCAATGACTGTGATGGAATGAGGCTGCTTTTAGCGAAGTTGATGATCCACCCAAGGGACTGAAGAAGTTGTATCACTCTGTCGACCGCCTGATAACCCTGGCTCAAGGATTTCGCTCAGATGAGCCAGTCGTCCAGGTAAGGGTGCACCAAAATACCCTCCTGGCGAAGAGCAGCCATTACCACCACCATGACCTTGGTGAAAACTCATGGGGCCGTCGAGAGACCAGGTGGAGCATCCAGGTCCAGCTCCTGCAGGATATGTGGGATCAGGTCATCTAGCTCATCCTTCTGGAAAATACCCAAGACTCGGGGGTCATCCCCTTCCAGCTGGGCTGACAAAGGGTCATCCCCGCCGGGATCCGTGACCGAGTCCCCCCCCCCTGTGTCAGAGGGTAGCCGCTAGGCAAGGCCAGGGTGTGTGGAGATGGGCCCCCCCAGAGGGCCAGTGCCCTGGGGTAGGACTCTCCCAGGGAGGGAATCCGTGCGTATCAGCTTGGGGGGGGTTGCCCAGGAAGAAGATCCAGGGGCTGGGAGAGCCTGGCCAAAAAGGCATTATGCATCAACATGACGAATTCCGGGGAAAACGCCGGTGGGTCTGGGGGGGGGGGAGGGGGGGAGTGTCTGGTCAGGGGCTCCCCCGACTGATGCAAAGTGATTGCTGGCCGCACGGGGTCCAAAACTGGTGGCAGAACTGAAACAGAGGGCTCCCCTTCCCTTTCCAAGGCTTTGGAGTCAGCCAGGTCCTGCCGCAAAATGGCCGCCATTCCCGCGCTCAGTGGGATCGGGGCAGACTGCTGTCCACCGCTGCGGTCCTGACTTCGCACGCCGGAGCCACCCCCCTGCCTCGAACTGCTCTCCCCACCGGGGAGGCAGTCTGTGCAAAATCCATCTCGGGAGAGCTGGCCCCCGTGGCGCCCACATGTGGCGCATGTTGAAAGTCTCAGCATGCCGCGTGGGGGGGGGGGGGGGGGGGGGAGGGAAGAGGGGAAGCGCGGGAGCTGATGATCGAGGCGCAGCGAGCGCCAAGTGTGCTCCGGAGCTGCTATAGACTCCATCCCACCGACTAAAGCCCAAAACACCGGCCGGGGAATGTGACTTCCCAGCGGACAACAGCAGTGGCCCCGGGGAATGTGACATCGCGGGGCTGTGGGTCGGGAAGCCTCCGACGGGGGAAGAAGAGGTTGGTGCCACCAACGTGCACCCCAGCGGTGCAGCGCAAGTCCTGGAAGAAAGGCTGAGAAAGCAAATAAACAAAGGACACTTACCCCATCTACAAAGCCAAAGCAGTAGTAAAGGACAAGGCAGACAGAAAAGAAATAAAGCAACAGACCTGTCCGTAAGTGCCCCTAAGGGAGCCAGCCAATAGGGCTCTCCCTAAGAAAAAACTGAACTTTTTTTTTTTTTTTAAAATGAGAACTTGATTCCTCAACAAAAAGTATAGTTAACAAAAAAGGCAAAAGTGAGAAGAAATCCTACACTCAGCCCATGTACTGGGGAACTGATGTTCCCCTGCTCCTATCTGCTGGAATCAGAAAGATACTGAAGGGACATAGAGGGGTGCAGGCTTATGTGGCAACTCCCTCGGAACTTTGATCTGACTCCATCTGCTGGACGGGGGACATAACCCACCATCTGGGCTGATACTGGTACGTACAGGGAATGTCAGATACATAAGGCATTCCATTGTACACAGATTATAAACCAATACCTAAACTTTTTATAGCATGTTTAATGAACAGTGTCACTATTGCTTTGCCACCGGCTACTCCCTCGGGTGATTAATTGAAGCACTGACAATTACATGATGCTGTTTGTCAAATCCATTGGCTGGATCTTTTTCCAGAAAGTTTTTTTTATATAGCATCCTACACCAAAAGCCACTGCGTAAAATTACTCACAAGCAGAAAATCCTCAGCCATGACTTAGCAATAACCAAAGCGTTAGGCATGCAATAACCGCACTCACACTATGGTCAGCCCAGCGACATTAACATCTTCCTCACCTGGTTTATAGTAGGAACATCTACTCCTGGAAGAGACGTGCTAACATTTTCACTACATTTCACATAGAGATACTGCAGGTACTGGAGGAACAGCTGTAGGGGTAGAGAAGGAATCAAACACGGCTTATATAAGTCTATTCTCAGAGCAATTCCATAGTGCTAACATTGAGTGTAATGCCATAAAAATAAGGTGTTAAGTGAGCCACTGAAACTGCACTGATTTAAACAAGATCTGTCAAGATCTCAGTCTAAACTTCTGAAACTAGTGTAACAAATACAAAAAAGCCTTGATATGAATTTCCCCTTCAGTAAAACTGAGTATTTTATTATAGATTCTAAAAATAAATAGAAAGTTCAGTTAGATTCCAAGCGTTCTCTAATTGGCTGGAATATAGTTTATTAATCCCTCTTTTTATTGTCTGGAACATTCCTAGCAATTTTTTTTTTTTTTTTAAATACAAAAGCATCCCCCTTAAAAAAAATGATTGGGATTATTATCCTAAAAAAAATGACTGCAAAACCTTTACAACCTTTTGCTGCATGACAAGATTAAATAAAAAATAATTCTATTTTCCCATCAGCTAAATCTAATCAGTGTAATAGAGCAACACAGAATTTCTAAATGCATGAACCATGTATAACTGAAGCCACTATTCCTGGTAGTGTCATGGGCTATATGACTCGACTCACAACTTGTATTAGACAATAATCAGATCTGAAGCCTACAAAATGCCTTTAATTTGCTGCTGTTTTCATCTCCAGATTTTCTTCCATAGTTTTCCATTTCCATTAAGGGTCTAAAATCATGCCATTTGAACTGATGCTAAGATCATTTCATTTTTATGATCTATTTTTACAACTAATTTATATAGCCTTTATAAAACAGATACAAGTGACAGTATACATTTTAAAAAAAAAGTAAAATTACTGCAGAAACAATTGCATTAAACATTTAAGGATAAATGTTTAATCACCGGTGTGCACAAATCCCTGCAGATGTGTGTGTGACCGCGCCAAGCGCATTTTAGAAACAGCCCGGTCATGCGCAAAAGTGCAGGCAGAGCCAAAAGGGGCAGGTAAGTTGTTAAACGAAAAAATCTAGGGTAGATAGGTAGGGTTTAAAGGTCAGGGAGTAGAAGGGAAAAGGGAGGAAGGCTAGGTAAGGGGATAGAAAAGTTCCCTCCCAGTCCGCTCCTTATTTGGAGTGGACTGGGAGAGAACTGGAGTAGGCCTGCTCGCATCACTGCATGGTGTTTACAAAAATTCCCCCCCCCCCCCCCCGCGCACGTTGATACAAAATCGGACGCATATGTGTGTGTGGGCATCGTTATTTTAAAATATATATGCGATGACGCACGCATGCTATAAAATCGTTGCATCCATGTGCGCATGCCAGGAACAGCGCGTGTGCTGGCCTTTTAAAATTTAGCTTTTGATTATTTAAAAAGGGGTAATTTTCAAATCTGCCCGCATTGTTGCACAATTCTTGGGCACTTTTACCCATGAGCTTTGTAGTAGTTTTCAAAAGGAAAGTACAAGCATTCTTTCTCTTTAAAAACAAACTGTCCTGGTGAAAAAACAAGTACCCAATGAGATTTGCACCCTGTTTTGTCTGTGGATACATTTTTCCTTATGAAATAATGCACATTATTTCCTAAACATGTCCCGGGGAACACTTCACCCACATAAAATCACCTGGGGTGCGGATCCCCGTGTATACCTTTTTAGGGAGGTAAGGACAGGGCAGTTTTCAAAAGCCAATAATCAGGGAAAATTGAATGAAAATTGCCCACTAAAAGTCTATACATTTTTGGCTTCAGGCAGCCCAATATGCTGCAACAATTTAAATCCAGACTGTGTTAAGCCCAGCCTGGACTTGAGTAAAAATTATACAAAGGTGCTTACAAGGACTTGTTGAGCTGATAGGTCTTTCAGAGGAGGTAAAAGAAATGTGTCACTATAAGCTGAAATAAGAATTGCATTTCTAAGTACGCTAGTCAAGGAAAAAAAAAAAAACAACTTCAGAAGCGAACACAACTTCACAAGAAGCACGAAGTATTTAAATTCTGCCTAAGCTTCTAATAAAGTTTAACTATTTTGGATTCACAAACTTTGAAATGCAGAGTAACTGTGGTGCCCCAAGCAGATGCCGAAAGAAATAGTATATTTGCATATTGAATTTTTTTTAATTTTTCTATTTTGAAAGAACCAATTAGAATAATGGAGAAATTACTAACCTGATAATTTCGTTTTCCTTAGTGTAGACAGATGGACTCAGGACCAGTGGGTATTGTGCTCTTCTGCTAGCAGATGGGAGACTGAGTCAGATCTCAAGCTGACGTCACTCTAGATATACCCCATGCAGTAACAGCTCTTCAGTATTCTCTTCGAAAAGCCATTGTGGATATATCTTGCTCAATTAACTTGATTGAACTGGTTCAACTGATTTCAAAACTGGAGAACACGAGTGCACTCAACCAATTAACGCCAACTCCAGACAAACTGTGGGTGTCTTGAACTAGGGGTAGGTAGCGGCTTACCCGTATTTGCTCAGTCTCGAGGTTCGCTTTCCAAGGTTCTCCTTCTCTGGGGCAGCCTTGGGCGGAACGCTGAGTCCATCTGTCTACACTAAGGAAAACGAAATTATCAGGTAAGTAATTTCTCCATTTCCTAGCGTGTAGCCAGATGGACTCAGGACCAATGGGATGTAAAAAAGCTACTCCCGAACAGGGCGGGAGGCTGCCCGTGGCCCACTCAATACTGCCCTTGCAAAGGCTGTGTCTTCTCGGGCCTGAACATCCAGGCGGTAGAACCTGGAGAAGGTGTGTATGGAGGACCACGTTGCCGCCCAACAGATCTCAGCGGGCGACAGCAGCTTGGTTTCTGCCCAAGAAACTTCCTGGGCCCTCGTAGAATGAGCTTTAACCTGTAGTGATAAGGGCTTTCCTGCTTCTATGTAGGCTGCCCTGATTACTTTTTTGATTCAGCGGGCTATGGTCGCCCACGAGGCCGCTTCTCCTTGCTTCTTTCCACTGTGGAGAACGAAAAGCGATCCTTTTTGCGTACCGGTTCCGATCTTTCCAGGTATTGCACCAGGAGTCTGATGACATTTAGGTGGTGAAGAAGGCATGAGTCTTCCGAGTCCTTATGTTCATCCGGAGATGGCCTGGTTCAAATGAAACTCTGAGACCACTTTCAGTAGGAAGGAGTGAACCTAAGGAATGGTTCCTGACAGGATAGTGCCTGTAGTACGGAGATGCGACGAGCTGAACATATTGCCACCAGGAATACAGTCTTCAATGTTAAGAGGCGCAGTGACAGCCTGCGCGTTGGTCTGAAGGAAGCCCCTGCTAGGAAGTCTAATACTAGATTGAGGTTCCCTAGCCAGTTGTCCCTTCCTTCCTCAGTGTTGCCGCCACGACCACCATAATTTTGGAGAATGTTCTGGGGGCGGTTGCTAGGCCGAAAGGTAGTGCTCGGAACTGGTAATGGTGATCCAGTATCGCAAAGAGTAGAAAACGCTGGTGATCTTGATGGACTGGAATGTGAAGGTAGGCTTTGGAGAGGTCCAGGGAGGTTAGAAACTCTCCTGGTTGTACTGCCATTATGACGGAACGAAGGGTCTCCATGTGGAAGTGTAGCATCCGCAGATGATGGTTGATGTTCTTGAGATCCAAGATGGGTTGGAATGATCCTTCCTTCTTGGGAACAATAAAATAGATGGAATAACGCCCCGTATTTTGTTGAGGCGTGGGAACCAGAGTTATTGCCTGCAGACTGAGTAGTCTTGTCAGAGTGGCTTCCACTGCCAGTCTCTTGGTGTGGGAGTGGCAGGGTGACATCATAGATTTGTCTCTAGGGATGCTGCGGAACTCCAGAGAGTAGCCTTCTCGAATGATGTTTAGTACCCATTTTTCCGACGTGATCTTGACCCATCTTTGGTAGAAGATGGCAAGTCGACCCCCTATTTCCTCTTCCTGTGGAGGAGTCGGCCCATTCTCATTGTGGTGCATGGCTGGAGCCTGCCCCCGGGCCTGCTCCTCTCTTGGTCTGTCGGTTCCGAAAGGGCTGGGACCTTCTGAAGGGATGAGGTGCCTGGAACTGCAAGTTACTGTAGGGTCTAAAGCATTGCGAGCCTCTGCCCTTGGCTCTTCTGGGCGAGGGACGCTGAGATCTTTTACTCCTATCTTCCGGTAGCCGAGGCACTGGGGATTCGCCCCATTTGCTGGCTAACTTCTCCAATTCACTTCCGAACAAGAGAGATCCTTTAAAGGGCATTCTTGTGAGATTTGCTTTAGATGTCGTGTCAGCAGACCAATTCCGTAGCCATAGTTGTCTTCTGGCTGCCACTACTGAGGCTACGCCTCTGGCTGAGGTACGCACCAGGTCTGAGCTTGCGTCCATCAGGAAGGCTGCTGCAGGTTCCATCGTCTCACTGGTAAACGTTCCGGAGTTATTTGCCTCTCTCGAGAAGAGCAAGCAGGAATGTGCCACCAGTGCACAGCAGGAAGCAATCTGCAGTGTCATTGCTGTTGCGTCGAAGGCCTGCTTAAGGATGGATTCCAATCATCTATCCTGAGTATCCTTCAATACAGCCCCTCCCTCAACAGGAATCGTTGTTCGCTTTGAGACGGCACAGACCATAGCATCCACTTTCGGGAAACGCAGGTGTTCCTTGGTCGCTGGTTCTAGAGGGTATAGGGCTTCTAAGGCCCGACCCCCTTTGAAGCTGGCCTCTGGGGCATCCCACTCCAGGTCAATCAGTTCCTGGATGGCTTCCATCATTGGGAAGTAGCATGAGGCTTTACAAAGGGACACCAAGATGGGGGTTCTTCTTTGGTTCCGCCAACGGGTCCATGCCTGGAATACCCAGAGTCTTCAGAGTCTGGGAAACAAGGGCTGATAATTCATCCTTGTGGAAGAAGCAAAGCATGGTTCAGTATGGTTCCAGGTCTGGAGGAATTTCTCCTTCTTCCAGGGAGTCACCATCACCTGAGGCGCCTGGGTCCCTGTCTGGGAAATTCTTGGTTAGGCGAGGCATGTCTCGAGGTATCCGAGCAGGGCCGGGAGGATCTTGTGCTTCCGGCAAGGGTTGAACCCGGGGCGCAGCCGGGGCTGATTGCACCTGAACGAAGGCTTACAGGCCCTGGAAAAATTCTAACCAGGAGAAGATCCTTGGGTCCATGTTAATCCCAGGGCGTGTCAGCGTAGAAGCCATCTCAGAGATGCATAGATCCGGGGAACTATTGTCTGTAGCAGTTCCGGACCCATCCCCAGACAGTCAGGGACCAGGCTTTGGTTCCCCTGGGCTTCCTCGCAATGCTGGCACAGGCAGGACTCCAGTTCAGGCTGTGCAGCTCTTATGTGGCAGGCTGTGCAGAGAGTGCCTTCTGGCCTTCTTGTGTGCCGGTGCCATTGCCTCTAGCTTCAATGCGCGCATGCAGCTGTAAATGTGGCTGTGCGTGTAGTTGAGCGTGCAGTTATGCACGCCACTGTGCGTGCAGCTGTATTAGACGCACACAAGTTAGGCGCATTGGCTGCCTGACCTGTCCCGTGCATACCGCTGGTCGAGAAGGGATGATGGCGCCGATGCCCCCCCCCCCCGCGTGTAAGATGGCGCCCTCGAGGGTCTCCACGTGGACCCCTGCACCGGATTGGGGCCTAGCTCAACCAGGGCTGCTCAACCTGATTGGTGTTTTTACCTTGCCAGGAAGGAAATCGAATCGGTACAGCAATTCGAGCCTCAGAAACCAGAGACCTGAATTTAAAGTTTTCTGCTAACCTGGTCTCGGTGCTTACCGATCGAGTGCCGAGATGGTCTCCAGTTGCGGGGGGGAGAGGGCTTTACCTTCACTACTGCCTTTCAGCCACTCTGGGGGCTAAGTCCACGCCGGGAACCGGCTACTGGACCAAGGCACACCTCTGAGGGATACCGGAAATCACCTCAGGAATTCTCAACTGGGGGAGGGACCCTTAGGTTTCACTGCAGGAGAGCGGGGCTCGATCATCTTTAAGGTAAATTTTCTTTTCCTTTCTTCTTTTCTGTATTTGTTAACACTATTCTAGTGTGTGGGATAGTGTCCGCATTTGCTAGGAGACGGAGAGATACTGAAGAGCTGAGGCTACTGCAGGGGTATATCTAGAGTGACGTCAGCTTGAAATCTGACTCCATCTCCCATTTGCTAGCAGAAGAGCACATAACCCACTCGTCCTGAGTCCACCTGGCTACACGCTAGGAAAGCTCTTCTCATTAGTCCCTGCTTAGAAAGCATAAGCTGTCAGTTTAATAATAAGATCATTCGTGCAGCAGAATTTTATTGGTGCACGTACACAGCAAGTCTGTTTTCTCCAATGTAAGGAATGTTCTGAGAACCCCCTGAGGCAGGCATGGGAGTGCTGACACTCAACAGGCATCAGATTTATGTATTTTTCCAAGTGACTGGAGGGACTTTGATTTGTAAGCTTTTACAAATTTTTCTAAAATTTAAATGAAAATGAGACTTCAAAAAATGATTATGAAGCCTATAGGTGTTCTGAATTATACAGTGCCTTTTGGACATAATACATGATAATTTTATGGTGTTTATGGTTATAAAATGCTGTCTTTCACAAATGGCAAATTTCTCATACTTGGTGATTTCAATAACTTTTTGGCTTCTCTTTTTGTGATTTCAACTGATTAAGTGATGATTAAGAGAGACCAGGGCACATCCCACAGAGTAACACTGAATAAGGGCTATATCTGAGCCTCTCAATTGCACATCGTCTCTGCAGTAACAATACCTAGTTTTCTGCTGGATTTGGGGGGGAGTGGGGGCAGGGAGGGGAGAGAAAGAAGCAGAAAATAGAGAAAAGTCCCAGATGTAGCCTCATACTAATCTCCCTTTTCAAACCACCTGTCACAAAAATAGTTTGCGATATATTGTCATTTGTTAACAAGAAAGGGACTATGAGAGATATTTTACATTTATCTGACACAGAGAAATGGACCAGCATAGTGTTTACCTCTGTATGCAATTTAGATGGAGAGTTCTGTAAGTCCGCTCTGTTTGCAGACTCTCAATATGCATTTTATACACAAATAGTTGACTATTGGAGAAAGGCCAGCAATTGATACAGGACGGACTAGAAAGCAGAGTTGCTTACCTGTAACAGGTGTTCTCCCAGGACAGCAGGATGTAGTCCTCACATGTGGGTGATGTCACTGGACGGAGCCCTTTCACAGAAAACTTTTCTGTCAAAGTTTCTAGAACTTTTGACTGGCACACTGAGCATGCCCAGCATGCTAAACCTGATATCTGTGCAGTCACAGAAACTTGGTTAAAACCTACAGACACAGTGTTAATGAATCAGCTCCCCACTCAACTATACGACCTCCTCTCAGTCCCTAGACTCAAGAAGAGAGGAGGAGGGCTACTTCTAGCAGCAAAAAAGAACCTCGGCTTTTCACTGCATCAATCAATCATCTCAAACAATATTGAACTAGCCCTCTTCAAATCAGAGCATCTTCAACTAAGCCTAATCTACGCACCACCAGGAAAACTCGACTCGGACCCTTCTCCAGTGATAGAATTCTTTGCCAAACATTTCAACTCGGACAAACCATCCAACCTGATGGAGATTTTAACCTACATGTGGACGCTTCACCCCAGTCCCCTGTGAAATTCTTCTCACCGCACTCGCCCACTTGGGCCTCAGACAAATTGTAAAAAGCCCCACGCACAAAGCAGGTCACTCTCTGGACCTCATTTTCATAAATGAGGGCATCTCCTCTTTCACCAACCCGACATGCGTTCCAGTCCCCTGGTCAGACCACCAGATCATCTCCACAATGCTGCAAATCAAAGAGCACCCTCTTCCCCACTTCCCTATAACAACAATCCAGTTCCGGAAACCATGTTCCTCAGACCACCTCAGCTCCCTTCTCACCAAGGAACTACCCCAACTAGAGCTCACGGACGCCAATTCTGCTACCACTTCCTGGATCAACATTACTAGCAAAGTTGCAGATCAATCCTGCCCAACTATCACAAAAACTATACACCCTTCGCAGGACAACAGAAAACCATGGTTCACCCCGGAACTAAAGGCCCTTAAGCAGGACTTGCGAAGTAAAGAACACAGATGGCGAAAGAACCCTTCCTCTTCAACTTTATTAGCGTATAAATCCCTACTTAACACCTATAGGAACGCCATACACAGATCTAAGAAAGATTTCTTCTCTAAGAAAATCCATCATTTCATTTTCGACTCTAAAGCCTTGTTTTCCTATGTTTCATCTCTCACGAAACCATCCCCACTTACCATAGCAGATGACCTAGTACACAGCAAAGCCTCAGAGCTGGCCATCTATTTTCATAAAAAAATTGCTAACCTCATCAAGCCTTTCACCGCCTCGAACCCAGGAACCCCCCCCTCCACTCACTACATCACCCAAACGAAACTCTTCTCTAGAATCTTTTGAGTCCCCATCATCTCTGGAAATTGAAAACATCCTGAAGAAGCTCAAACCCTCCTCACATCCGTTGGACCCAATACCCACCAATCTGCTTTTATCCATTCCAAACATCACCTCAAAGCCTATTGCAGATATCATTAACTGCTCCCTAACACAAGGGCAGGTTCCAGACCAACTAAAACTCGCAATTCTTAAACCCCTACTAAAAAACCCAACCTGTCTCCCACTGACCCAGCGAATTTCCGTCCCATAGCGAACTTGCCTCTGATTGCCAAAATAATGGAAAAAATAGTAAACAAACAACTCTCCGAATACCTGGAGGACAACAAGATTCTCTCCCCATTCCAGTTTGGATTCCGCAAAACTCTAAACACCGAATCCCTTTTAACCTCACTCTCTGACACTATCCTTCTAAACCTTGAAAAAAAACAACCTTATCAACTAGTGCTTCTAGATCTATCTGCGGCTTTTGATACTGTCAACCATACCATCCTTCTAGAGCAGCTGTCAGACATAGGCATCAAAGGAGTTGCAATCAGCTGGTTCAAATCTTTCCTTGACAATAGATTCTTCAAGGTTAGGATAAACAATAAGGAATCAAACCCAATCAGATCCAACTTCGGAGTTCCCCAGGGATCCGCACTCTCACCCACCCTCTTCAACATCTACCTTCTCCCACCCTGCCATTTACTTACCAACTTAAAACTAACACACTACCTCTATGCAGACGATGTTCAGATTCTTCTCCCAATCACAGAATCGCTCCAAAAAACATGGTCCCAATCACAGAATCGCTCCAAAAAACAAGCAATCAATGACCTTCTCACCAGATTAAACCTGGTCCTCAATACCAATAAGACGGAGATTCTCCTCATAACACCGGACGAAAACAATGTCCTCCTCAACTCCCCAGGCTCTACTCAATTCGCTAAAACATCAATTAATCACTCACATTCAGTCAGAGATTTAGGGGTTCTGCTAGACAATCAGTTTAATCTCAAAATATTTGTGCAAAACACCACTAAAGAATGCTTCTTCAAATTGCAAGTTCTGGAAAAACTGAAACCGCTTCTTCACTTCCAAGACTTCCGCCTTGTGTTGCAATCCATCATCCTATCCAAAATTGATTATTGCAACTCCCTCCTTCTCGGTCTCCCTGCGATCACCATCAAACCGCTGCAGATGGTTCAGAATGCCGCCGCAAGGATTCTTACCAACTCAAACAAAAGAGATCATATCTCTCCCATACTCTACTCACTTCACTGGTTACCCATCAAAATCAGGATAAGAACATAAGAACATAAGAAAATGCCATACTGGGACAGACCAAGGGTCCATCAAGCCCAGCATCCTGTTTCCAACAGTGGCCAATCCAGGCCATAAGAACCTGGCAAGTACCCAAAAACTAAGTCTATTCCATGTTACCATTGCTAATGGCAGTGGCTATTCTCTAAGTGAACTTAATAGCAGGTAATGGACTTCTCCTCCAAGAACTTATCCAATCCTTTAAACCAGCTACACTAACTGCACTAACCACATCCTCTGGCAACAAATTCCAGAGTTTAATTGTGCGTTGAGTAAAAAAGAACTTTCTCCGATTTGTTTTACATGTGCCCCATGCTAACTTCATGGAGTGCCCCCTAGTCTTTCTACTATCCAAAAGAGTAAATAACCGATTCACATCTACCCGTTCTATACCTCTCATGATTTTAAACATCTCTATCATATCCCCCCTCAGCCATCTCTTCTCCAAGGTGAAAAGTCCTAACCTCTTTAGTCTTTACTCATAGGGGAGCTGTTCCATTCCTCTTATCATTTTGGTCGCCCTTCTCTGTACCTTCTCCATCGCAATTATATCTTTTTTGAGATGCGGCGACCAGAATTGTACACAGTATTCAAGGTGCGGTCTCACCATGGAGCGATAGAGAGGCATTATGACATTTTCTGTTTTATTCACTATTCCCTTTCTAATAATTCCCAACATTGTTTGCTTTTTTGACTGCCGCAGCACACCAAACTGACGATTTCAATGTGTTAACCACTATGACACCTAGATCTCTTTCTTGGGTTGTAGCACCTAATATGGAACCCAACATTGTGTAATTATAGCATGGGTTATTTTTCCCGATATGCATCACCTTGCACTTATCCACATTAAATTTCATCTGCCATTTGGATGCCCAATTTTCCAGTCTCACAAGGTCTTCCTGCAATTTATCACAATCTGCTTGTGATTTAACTACTCTGAACAATTTTGTGTCATCTGCAAATTTGATTATCTCACTCGTCGTATTTCTTTCCAGATCATTTATAAATATATTGAAAAGTAAGGGTCCCAATACAGATCCCTGAGGCACTCCACTGTCCACTCCCTTCCACTGAGAAAATTGTCCATTTAATCCTATTCTCTGTTTCCTGTCTTTTAGCCAGTTTGCAATCCACGAAAGGACATCGCCACCTATCCCATGACTTTTTACTTTTCCCAGAAGCCTCTCATGAGGAACTTTGTCAAACGCCTTCTGAAAAGCCAAGTATACTATATCTACTGGTTCACCTTTATCCACATGTTTATTAACTCCTTCAAAAAAGTGAAGCAGATTTGTGAGGCAAGACTTGGCTTGGGTAAAGCCATGCTGACTTTGTTCCATTAAACCTCGTGTTGCAATCCATCTCTTTCAAAGTTCTCATGATGATCCACAAGGACATCCACAACATCTCCCCCCTCAAGCTAAGCAAGAAAGACCTGTCAGAAGAGCATACAAAGGCTCACTTTATGCTCCTCCTGCTAAAACTTCCTTAAGAAAGCAAGCCTTATCGACAGCAGGTCCCACCCTCTGGAACACGCTTCCCCCAGATCTCCGGCAAGAACTCTGCCCGCAGACTTTAAAGAAAAAACTTAAAACTTGGCTCTTCAGTCAAGCTTTTCCGGAGACTTAAGCATTCGATGAAGCCTCTCCTTAGACTTGGACAGCGACTCCCCAGACAAGAGTCCACCGCACTTACAACTCCCCACCTACTCATAGAATGCAACCAGTAATCTCTTCACTTTCTGAACAGAAGCCATAATTTTCCCCAACCCGCGCCCTCTGGCGCAGGTTCTCTGCCCAGTTACTCCCCAGCCCCTTATCAGTTCCCATTACTGGAATGTATCCCTACCCTAATCTACTTCCATTCTGTGTTGTCGTCCTATACTCTGTTGATTTTTAATTTGCTTTGTATCGAAGTTACCTACCCTCCTGGTTGTTAATGTTACTTGTTACTTGTACCTGTTTTAATAAGTTGCTAACGTCTCAAATGTTCAAATGTTCCTTGTATCGCTCCCACGCGACTGTTCTGTTGTATTGTAAACCGGTGTGATCTGTATGCCATACAGGAATGTCGGTATATAAGAATTTAAAATAAATAAATAAATGCCATGATCCCTTGAGCCACAGGGGTCTCCCTTCAGTCTCGTTTGTAGCAAAAGGTGCGAGCGAAAAATAAAATAATAAAACTTTTCGGACCCAACTCCGCGGGATGGCGGGTGGGTTTCATGAGGACTACATCCTGCTGTCCTGTGAGAACATCTGTTACAGGTAAGCAGCTCTGCTTTCTCCCAGGCCAAGCAGGATGGTAGACCTCATATGTGGGTGATTAGCAAGCTACAGGCTGACTCATATTTAATTGGACCAACAGCATACAACTTGTGCAACAGGCACAACAATTGGTATACTGTGGGAAAAATGAGGCAGCCTGAAAATCACAGCAGATTGGATGTGGAAGGAGTTGGGATTATACTGGAAATAAGTTCTTCAAGATGGATTGGCCAAAGGCAGAGTGTTGATGTCCTTCCTTGTCCAGGCAGTAATGTGCTGCAAATGTGTGAAGAGAGCTCCATGTTGCAGCTTTACAGAACTCAGCAAATCGGTACTGAACAATAGTGTGCTACTGAGGTTGCCATGGCTCTCACTGAGTGCGCCTTCACTCGTCCCTGGAGAGGAAGGCCTGCTTTGTCATAGCAGAATTCAATACAGTCTGCTAGCCAATTGGAGAGAGTCTGTTTGCTCACTGCAACTCCCGATTTGTTTTTATTGAATGAAACAAAGAGTTGGGTGGATTTCCTATGGACTGCGGTGCGGTCTAGGTAAAATGCAAAGGCACGTTTACAGTCCAAGGTGTGTAAAACCCTCTCGCCTTGGTGAGAGTGAGGCCTTGGAAAAAATGTGGGCAAGACTATAGACTGATTTAAGTGAAAGTCAGTAACCACCTTGGGAAGGAATTTAGGGTGAGTACGGAGGACCACTCTGTCATGTAGGAACCTTGTATAGGGTGAGTATGTGACAAGTGCTTGTAACTCACTAACCCTTCGAGCAGATGTAATGGCTACTAGGACGAGAACTTTCCATGTAAGAAATTTAACATCGCAGGAGTGCAAAGGCTCAAATGGGAAGCGCATGAGCCTTGTAAGTACTACATTCAGGTCCATTCAGTGACTGGTGGCCATAGAGGGGGCTTAAGTTGTAATAGGCCCCTCATAAACCTACTCACAAGGGGTTGTGCTGTTACCGGGGCATTCCCAACTCCTTTGTGGTATGCTGAGATGGCACTCAGGTGTACCCTCACCAAAGAAGTCTGGAGACCAGAGTCTGAAAGGTGCCAGAGATAGTCTAATAGAGATGGAGTGAGGCACCATATGGTAAATCTATTCCACTTAGAATGATAGGATTTTCGTATGGAAGGCTTTCGTGAGGCTACAAGCACTTGAGAGACATCAGTTGAAAGGTTGAGTGGTTGCAGGATCAAGCTTTCAACATCCAGGCTGTGAGGGATAGGGTCTGAAGGTTCGGATGGCGTAACATGCCTTGGTTCTGAGTTATGAGAGTAGGTGCTGTGCCCAGGCGAATGGGTTCTTTGATCAAGAGGTCTAGAAGCATGGGAAACCATACTTGTCGAGGCCAATACGGGGCTATGAGTATCATTGACCCTTTGTCCTGTTGTTGCTTCACAAGAGTTTTGGCTATCAGCGGTATCGGGGGATATGCGTATAGGAGGCCTCTGTTCCAGGGGCGAGCGAAGACATCCATGGCCAACGTGTTTTGTTGCCTGTGCAGGGAGCAGAATATGTACATTTTGTGACTCAGTCCGGATGCAAAGAGGTCTATTGTTGGTTGACCCCAGCATTGGAAGATTCTGGTTGTTACCACAGGATCCAGAGACCACTCGTGGGGATGGAACTGTCGACTGAGAAGATCTGCTACTACGTTCTGTATGCCTGCCAGATAAGTGGCCCGGAGATACATGGAGTGTGCAAAGGCCCAGGTCTAGATCTGCGCAGCTTCTTGGCAAAGGAGATAAACAAGCAGGGCGGCAGAGGCTCTTAAGTACCACATTGCAACTGTGTTGTCTGTTTGAATGAGAACAGTCTTGTGTGAAAGGCAGTCCTTGAACGCATATAGAGCATAACGCATAGCTCGAAGCTCTAGGAAGTTGATCTGAAATGTGTCCAAGTACTTTGGGTTTGAAGATTGTTCACATGAGTTCCCTAACCCAAGTTTGATACGCCTGTGGTTAAAGTTACTTGCGGAACTGGTTGCTGGAAGGGTAGACCTGTTAGCAAGTTGGCTTTGTTTGTCCACCAGAGGAGCGATAAATGTAGCTGGTGGGTTACTTGAATCTGGGAAGAAAGCGGTTGAGTGGCTTGGAACCACTGAGATTTCAAAGTCCATTGAGTTATTCTCATGGCCAGCCTGGCCATAGGAGTGACGTGGACCGTGGAAGCCATGTGGCCCAGCAACGTTAGGAATTGATGGGCTGAAGCTGTAACTTTTCTGCGCAGAGACGAAGCTAGCTTGGAGAGTGTGACTGCGCGGTCGTTGGGCAGGAAGGTCTTTGCAACTGTGGTGTCCAAATCTGCTCCGATGAAATTAAGGAAGTGAGATGGAATCAGGTGGGATTTTTTGTAGTTGATGAGAAATCCCAAAGAGTGTAGCAGATTGATAGTGAGCTTGAGAGCGTAGAGAGCCCCTTGCTTGGAATGGCTTTTGATCAGCCAGTCGTCCAGGTAAGGAAATACGTGTATGCTGTTCTTGCTTAGATGGGCCGCAGCCACTGCTAGGCACTTTGTAAATACACGGGGTGCCAAGGCAAGTCCGAAAGGCAAAACCCGGTACTGTTAATGTTGATGTCCCACTATGAAACACAGGTATTTGCGGTGATGTGGGAATATTGGAATGTGAGCATAAGTGTCCTGAAGATCCAGAGAACAGAGCCAATCTCCTGTTTGCAGAAGGGGAAGCATGGTGCACAGGGACACCATCCTGAATTTTTCTTTCTGTAGAAATTTGTTGAGATTGCGGATGTCTAAGATGGGGCGGAGACTGCCTGATTTCTTTGGAATGAGAAAATAGCGGGAGTAGAACCCCCTGCCCTGCTGTGCCTGGGGAACAGCTTCCACAGCCCTGGCGCTCAGAAGGGTGGACAGTTCTGACTAGAAGGGTTGTGTGATCTTTTTGCATCCACAGTGGATTGGGTGGTGAATTTGAGGGTACCATGAGGAAATTTAGATGGTATCCCTGGGTTATGACTGATATAACCCATTGGTCTGTGGTAATGCTGAGCCAGTTGGTTATGAAGTGGTGAATTCGACCTCTTACTGGCAAGTCTGGTTTTGGATTTGTGGAGTGGCTGCTGTTCTCTGGATAGATTTCAAAATCCAAAGGCTTAGCATGTTTGAGGTGCTGGCTAAGGCCTGGATGGCTTGGGCTGTCGAGGATGTCCTCTGAGACGGCTTGGTGGGCGATAAAATGGTTTTCTAGAGTCCCTTCTCGTGGGTCTTCTTGCAGAGGAAGGGGCCTCGGTAGCAATCATGGACAATTGATGCAGGGTCTCGTTATGGTCTTTTAGTTGAGCCACTGCATCCTGTATCTTGCCCCGAATAGGTTGTCACCGGTACATGGCAAATCAGCGAGTTTGTCTTGGACTTCAGGTCTCAAGTCAGATGCTTTCAAGCCAGGCCCACCTCCTGGCGCTGATTGCCGTTGCCGACAAGCGAGAAGCAGTTTCAAAGGAGTCGTAAGCAGCCCGAAACACATGTTTCCCAGCCTCAAGGCCTTTCTGTAGTATGGCGTTGAGTCTATCTTGTTGTTGTTGGGGAAGAGAGTCATCTGTTCCCTGAACCTGCTTCCAGAGATTCTTTTGATATTGTGTCATGTAAAGTTGGTATGCAGCTATGCGTGACTCTGCCCTGAAACATCTTGCGACCCAAAATATCCAAGAATTTTTGGTCTTTGCCAGGAGGTGTTGAAGAGTGAGGGCGCAGATGCCTGGACTTTTTCTGTGCGGTTTCAACTACCACTGACTGATGGGGTAGTTGTGGCTCTTGGAATCCAGGAATATGTTGGACCAGATAAGTTGCATCTGTCCTCCTATTCACTGGTTAGACAGTACAAGGATGCTCCCAGAGATGATGTTGGAGATCCACGAGCACCTCATGGACAAGGATAGCCATAACGTCCTTTGGAGCATCAACAAATTGGAGAACTTCCAATGTTTTATGGTGTGTCCTCCTCTGTAATCAGGTCAAAGGGGATTGTCTGACATTTTTTTTTTTTTTTTTACAAAATTTGCAAAGGAGAGGTCCTCTGGGGGAAATTTTCTCCTTTGATCCAGAGGAGAAGGTTCTGATAAGATGTCCTCCGTAGATGTGTCGATGTCAACATCTTCCCACTGTCAGAAAGGGTCTCTAGCTGAAATCCTGAAGGAGGGAAGAAGGTTGGTACTGTAGGACGTATCAGCACCGATTGATCCTTCGATGGCCTCAATGGAAGATGCAGTGGCACCGATGTGGATTTCGGCGGCATCAAAGGGAAACATGGGCATCTCGGTCCCGAGAGCCCCGATGGTCCAGGCATCGGTGGAATCGGTGTTGGGAGAGGACTGGAGTCCGTGCCTTCGTCTTCTGAGGACCCCAGAATGGGTATCGGAGCTTTCAGAGACTTTGCGGGTGGCTTTGGCATCGGTGGCCTAGGTTGTGTCGGAAGGGCACCGATGAGTGTATCCAGTTGGTTGAGCAGTGTATCCAGTTGGTTGAGCAGTGTATCCAGTTGGTTGAGCAGTGTATCCAGTTGGTTGAGCAGTTGGTTGAGCAGTGTCGATGGTTTCGATGTCGGTGCCGGTATGGGGGCCGGCATCGATGGCTGTAAGTCTCGAAGAGCATCGAGCACTGCCTGATGGATGAGACCGTCCAGTTCCTCCCTGAAAGCTGGTGTAGATATCACAGCTACAGGGGGAGGCAGGCTAGGCACTACTGGCACCTCCACAGGAACTGGTGGGGGCTCAGTACACGGCACAGATATTGGTGGAGATCGCCTTGGTTTCTCAGGTGGAGAGGGGGTTGGAGGCTCCTCTACCCGGGTCCTCTTCGCAATCGGCTCGATAGCCATCGAGGCCAATGCGATGTCAGTGCCGGCACTGGGAGTAGGAATCGCGTCGGTGCTTCCCTCGGTGCTCGGTCCGGTCTTTCTCCGGCAACAAGGAAGACGATGCGGATGCCTTAGATGGAGTTGGTGATGGATGGTCACCGCTGCCCTGATGCTCCCGCCGAAGTCTGTCGACAAGTTTCTTCGATGTTCCTGCCGGTGACGACTGGGTGGACGTTGATGAAGTTAACTTGATCTTGAAAAGGGACTCCATCTTGTCGAGGCGAGCCCGCCTACCCTTCGGGGCCATTTGGGCACAACGTGGGCATTGACAAACGTTGTGTGATGAGCCGAGGCACAGAACACATATATCATGCAGGTCGGTAATCGACATGGTACGGGGACACCCCAGGCATTTTCTAAAACCTGTTGCCATGATAGAAAAAAGGAAGGCCTGCGGACACTGAAAAAAGGGGAGGCAGGAACCGACCAAAGACGGTGGAATTCACTCACCGAGCGACGAAAACCAATGTCGCGATGGGAGACCCGTGTGAGGGAAGTTTTTGGAGAAGTAAACTTCAAGTATTCCATGAGGAAAATATTGTGAGAAAATTCTCACAGAGCTCCTAACCGCGAGGCAACTTGCAGCACAGAAAAAAAAGAGACTGAAGGGAGACCCCTGTGGCTACAGGGATTATGGCATGCTAGGCATGCTCAGTGTGCCAGTCAAAAGTTCTAGAAATTTTGATAGAAAGGTTTTCCATGATAGGGCTCCGTCCAGTGATGTCACCCATGTGAGGACTACCATCCTGCTTGTCCTGGGAGGATGAGCAAGGCTGGAGCAGTCCCATTCATTCAATGCACATTGAATGTACATGATTAGAAAACAGGCTGTAGGGCAAAGGATACAGCAGCGCTGCTTTTTTCATGTTCACCGGGCATGACTGCTTAGCATCCATTGTGTGTGGATTCTGGGTTAACTGAATGTCACTGCTGTCTTCCTCCACCAGGACGGGGCTAAAGCCATTCTGTACAACTTCCATGGGTTTGTCCACGATATTCTCTCGTGCAGCATCAATGTAACAGACAACAGACCCAACATCTACACTTGCTCCTTCCAGATTGGCATCACTCATGCTAAGGGAGAGGGTGGAAAAAAAAAAAAAAAGAAAAAAATGTAACTGAACAAAAACAATTTATTATTATTTTTTCAATATATCCATCAGTTTTTAGCCTGCTTTCTGAAGGTAAGGCAGCTTGTGAATCACCATGCCTGTGTTTGTATATTTCTATGCCCTGCTAATAACTTGTGTGTTCAGTGTCCTATTCATAAAAAATTTCCATATATCTCAGAAGGTCCAAGAGGATCCAGACAACAGTGTTTTGTTTTGTTTTTTTCAATCCATGTATACACAAAAAGAACCATCAAATTAGACGAGTACTTGTTTGTAAGGTATGAGTTACTGAGTTCTTATTTTTAGGTATGGTTATATTCGTGTGATCCTTTTTAATTACTTTACCTGTTTTATTGTATATTTGTCCCTCCCAATGCACCCGGATGGCAAAGCAGTCCGTGTCAGGGGACTACCTGCTCTTATTGCTACTGAAGTGCTGAGAAATAAAGGAAAATTGGTTCTTACCTGCTAATTTTCGTTCCTGTAGTACCACGGATCAGTCCAGACTCCTGGGATGTACCAAAGTTCCCTTAATGAGGGAGGAACTTTGAGCGTCCCACTCAAAGAACACTCACCGAAATTGCACACATCCAAAGCTTGGACGTCCAACCGGTAATGTCTAGCAAAAGTGTGTAAAGAGTTCCAGGTGGCCGCCCTGCAAATTTCCTGTGGGGAGACCAGCTGACATTCTGCTCAGGAAGCTGCCTGGAAGCGTGTAGAATGAGCCTGCAATATTTCCGGAACCAGGCAACCACAACAGGTATAAGAAGATTCGATAGCCTCTTTCAGCCAACGCACTATTGTAGCTTTTGAAGCTTGTAGTCCCTTCTTTGGGCCATGCCACAGGACAAAAAGATGATCCAACAAACGAAAGCTGTTAGTAACCTCCAGATACCACATGAGAGCCTCTGGACATCCAGGTGTCTCAAATCCCTTGCATGAGAAGAAGCAAGATCCAAGTCTGAAAAGGCCGGGAGTTCCACTGACGGACTCAAACGGAAGGCCGATACTACCTTAGGTAGAAAGGACAGAACCATTCTCAAGGAGACCAGAGTCCAAAATTCGCAAGAACAGATCCCTGCACGACAACGCTTGAAGCTCGAAAACCCTTCTGGCTGAACAAATGGCTACTAAAAAGACCACCTTCTGAGTTAGATCTTTCAATGAGACCTTTTTCAGCAGTTCAAAAGGCAGCTCACACAAGGCCTTAAGGACCATGTTCCAGCTTCAAGGACACACACTGCGAACTGGAGGGCGCAAATGTTTAACCCCTCTAAGGAAACAGACTACATCGGATGAGCGGCGAGAATGGGCCACTGAATCTTGCCCTGTAGACAACCCAGGGCTGCGACTTGAACTCTTAGGGAATTGAAAGATAAACCCTTTGCCAGACCATTCTATAAGAACGAGAGTACCGAGGACACCGAAGCCCAACGACGATCCGCGCCATGCTGCTTACACCAAGACTCAGACCCTCCAGACTTGAATATATGCCACGGAGGTAGAGGGCTTGCAAACCTTCAAAAGCATAGGAATGACATCTTCCGGATAGCCTTTCTTCCTCAACTGCTTCCTCTCAAAAGCCAGGCCGCAAGACAGAAGCGATCCGCTTGATGAAAAAATATAGGACCTTGACGAAGAAGATTTGGCAGATGAGTGAACCATAGAGGCCCGTCCACTGCAAGGTTGACTAGATCCATGAACCATCGGCAAAGCAGCCACACCAGAGCCACCAGGATCACCAGGTTCGGATGAGTTTCAATTCTCCTGATCACCTTGACTATTAGGGGCCACGGAGGAAACACGTAGAGAAGGACTCATCGAGGCCAAGGAACCAGGAGTGCATCCATGGTTTCTGCCCCGTGCTCTCTTCTGCGGCTGAAGAATCGCTTGCCTTGGCATTCAAGTGGGTCACCATCAGATCCACATGCGGGTGTCCCCAACTGCGGGAGATTAAGTCCATAACACTGCTCGACAGCTCCCATTCCCCGGGGTCTAACTGGCAACGACTGAGAAAATACACCTGTATGTTGGTGGGCCCCACTAAATGGGATGCTGCTATCACCATCAAATGCCGTTCCGCTCAGGACATCAGCATCTGCGCTTCGAGAGCTACCGGCTGGCTCCTGGTACCGCCCTGCCAATTGATGTAGGCCACTGTCATTGCGTTTTCCGATAAGATCCGGACCACCCAGTTGCATAGAAGGAGAAACCTCTCCAAAGCTAGTCTCACCACTATCGTCTCCAGACGATTGATTGACCAAGTTGCCTCCTCCGGGGACCAACAACGCTGAGCCGCTTGTAACTGGCATAAAGCCTCCCATCCGCTTGTAACTGGCATAAAGCCCCCCATCCGGAGAGACTGGCATTGGTGGTCACCACTATCCACTGAGGGCCCTTGAGGTCCACCATGCGTTCCAAGTGGCCATGAGTCATCCACCATGCAAGACTGGATCTGGCAGCATCCAGAAGAGGAAGCTGGAGATGAAACAGTTCTGACAACGGATTCCAGCAGGAGAGCAACGCACTCTGCAGGGATCTCATGTGTGCGAATGCCCACGGGACCAGTTCCAAGGTCGAAGCTGAGAACCTGTAGATAGTCCCAGACCCTGGGCACTCGGGTTTGCAACAGGTGTTGTACTTGGCCTTGTAATTTGAAAATCCTCTCCTCCGAAAGGTAATATTTGCCTAAGCGAGTATCGAATCGGGCCCCCAGAATCTCCAGACTTGAGATGGAGCTAGATGACTCTTGGCTAAGTTGACAACCCATCCCAGAGAGCACAGGCGGAGGCGCACTGCCGCCACCGCCTGAGAGCACAGTTCCTCCAATTTTGCCCTTATCAGCCAGTTATCCAAGTAGGGATGGACCAAGATCCCTTTTTTTCCGCAGAGCAGCTTCCACATGACCATTACTTTGGTGAAGGTCTGTGGAGCCATGGCCAGGCCGAACAGCAGGGCGCAAAACTGGAAATGTTAACCGAGAATCATAAATCTGAGAAACTTCTGATGGTCTCCGCGTATACAGATATGTAAATAGGCTCCATTAGATCCAGAGAAGCCAGGAACTCTCCCTTTTGTACTGCTGCAATCACAGAATGAAGAGTCTATTCGAAAACGGGGCACCTTCAGAGCTTGATTAACCTTTTTCAAATCCAGGTTTGGCCGGAATGTTCTCTCCTTCTTCGGTACCACAAAGTAAATAGAGTACCTTCCTTGACCACATTCCTTGCAGGGGACAGGAACGATAGCCCCTAGCCCTGAAGCCTTTGGAGGGTCTGCTTTACTACTTGCTTTGCAGGGGAGCCGCAGAGAGACACCAGGAACAGGTTTCTTAGCGGACAAGCAAACTAACGCGTAACCATCTTCTATCTCACTTAGAACCCACTGGTCTGACGTTATTTTGGCCCACTCCTAGTAAAAAAAAGAGACAACTGGCCCCTGATAAGCGGAACCAAGAAGTGGTCCAGTGGCATCTCATTGTGCGGACTTAACTCCGCCAGAACCTTGAGAGGGTCCTTCATGGTTTGATCTGTGGCCACAAAAGGATTGAGACCAAGCTGTGACCTTGCCAAGGTCTGTCTTTGACCTGCGCCTGGAACCCTGCTCTGACGAAAGCGTCGTTGGCAACAAAAACGAGAGAGAGCCGGGAAACCTTTTTGAGCTCGTGGTTTGTTCTCCGGGAGCTTGTGCAACTTGTTATGCCCAGTTGTTTTATCAGCTGCTCTAGGTCCTCTCCAAAAAGGATCTTCTCCTTAAAGCACCCCGAGCTGGGCCTTCAAGGACACATCCGTGGTCCAATTGCGGAGCCACAAAAGCCTCCTAGCCGAAACTGCTGAGACCATAGTCCTGGAGGAAATGAGAAGGTGGTCATACAGGGCGTCGGCGCCATAAGCTATGGCCGCCTCTAACCTCTCTGCCTGCTGTGCCTTAGGGAGTGAGAGGTCTTTGGCGCTTTGCAACTGTTGCACTCATCGTAAGCTTGCCAGCAGCATATAACTGCTGCAGACTGCCGCTCGTATGCAGAGACCTCAAAATCCGTTTGAGGTGCACCTCCAGTTTGCTATGCTAAAGATTTTTAAATTTGCTGCCCCAGCGACTGGTAAGGTAGTCTGCTTTGTGACTGCGGAGATCGATGCATCCACTTTAGGAACCTTCAACAGCTCTAACATGTCTTCTGGCAATGGATAGAGCTATTCCATTGCCCTGCCGACCTTAAGGCCCGCCTCTGGAGTATCCCACTCCCGGACCATGAGTTGCTTCATCATTTCATGAAGGGGAAAAGTCGTAGTCGGACCACGTAAGCCCGCCAGAACTGGATCCACCATGTCTGGGCTAGTATCTGCCACTGTGGGTACAATGCCCAGCTCCACCAGGAAATGGGGTATTAAAGGAGCCAACTCACTGTGCTGAAACAAGCACACCACCTTAGGGTCATCCTCGTCCAGAGGAACCCATGGGTCCCCATCATCTCCTTCATCGGGACCCCCTGAGGGAGGAGTAAGCCTACGACCATTGTCAGGGTCCTCCAGAGCAGCCTCTCGGGGCCTGGGAGTGTGCATCTTGGCGACACGAATAGCAGGGGAGGCCTCTGGCTTCCTGGGTAGCTTTATAGGTGGGACCACCAGCATCCTAAATTCCTGGGGCCCTTCTTTTCCGGGCATTGCTGGCCAGAAAGGCCTGATGCATTAAAAGCACAAACTCCGGTGAAAACCCGGTTGACCCCACAGCATCCCCAGTGACTGGGTCCTACTCATCATCAGAGAGCTCCCCCGAAGCCCCTATAGGGGCTTAAATCGGCAGGAAGAAGCTCCGGGGGGAAATCTCCTCCCCCTGCCGATACCTCCTCAGCCTTGCGAAAGGCTCCCAAAATGGCAGCCGTTCCCGTGCTGAGGGGAAATGGATCAGCTTGAGTCTCTCTCACAGTCGGCACCTGCCTGGTGCTGCCAGAATGTCCTTCCCCTTTGGGGAGGCAGCTAAGGCAGAGTCCCGCCGCAGTGTGGCTTAGGAGCCGGAGCACCAGCTCCCACGAGGCATAATCGGCTGCAGGCTGAAAAAGCGGGAGGGAACTGGTCCGCCAGCTATCACCCATGGAGCACAGAGGAGCATAAGAAAGGGGTCCCCAACCCCTGCTTGTTCCTGCTTACAACCAGAGGGGATGGTCCCAACAGGACCTCACAATCCCCTGGGAGACCTGTTTCTCCTGTCACAGATATTCAGGGGTTTTGTTTTCCCAGGCTTGGGTACAGAACCACTTCCATCTGCTGGAGACAGAGAAATACTGAAGAGTAACAGGTGGCACACCAGGTTATAAGACGGTGCCTGTGAAACTTTCTCCATCTGCTGGAAGGAAGGCAAAACCCAGGAGTCTGGACTGATCCAGATACGTACAGGGAAAAGGACTGTTTGTGAAGAATTCCTTAGGGATGAGATTTGGGACTAACTTCCATCCTGAAAACCAGACCATGTCAAATGCTGAGCTTTAACCACCAGCCACTACACCTTCCACCTGCTGTGGACTTAGCTCATTTGCTCTCAGAAAATCTTTATCAATACCACCCCAAAAATCTGTGTAATCTTGTCCAAGCTACTGTCTGAATCAGTCCCCAAAATAAACAAGCTTTACATATTTTTTATGAAATAATATTAATACAAGGAGTAAAAGACCTAGAACCTCCATTCCTCTCACCTCAAGAAAGTCTTTAAGCATGCACAGGTAACTGCTTCAGGAATGTCAGGGAACTGTTGAAGGCAGCGTTGTAACAGACAGACATCCATTTTTTCCAAGGCCACTGCCATTAGATCAGGGCACAAGCTGAAAGATACAGTTCACAGATTGGTCTAGTTGTTTTTTCACACTAGAGCAAACAGTATAAACTAGTGGTTACGGAGTTGGAGAAGCCACATGTGTAATTCTCCATCACTGGTGGCAAAATGTTCAGCAAGTCACTTCAGCTATCTGCCCTAAGACAGCAAAGGATCCTGCAAACAGGGCTTTATATTGTGCTTGGCTGTCAGCATTTACATCAAAGGCTGGTGACATAATTTAATGCAATATGTTGAGTAGAAAAGTCAGATGTCTTGTTTTGACTTGGCTCTTGGAAATAGAGGGATAGGAACTTACCCAAGGTCACACATGTAGTAGAAGAGAGACCTAAACTATCTCAGGACTTTTCTTAAGTTAGAGTTCAATGTTCTAACCCACCAGATTTCCACTCTGCCATGATTTACTAGCATATATAACTTTTGGAACTTGCCAAATTGATATTTGCTGTTGTACATATCTTTGGAAGATTTTATTGTAAAACCTGGAAAGTGATTCACAGATTTTATAAATAAATAATCATTCTGGCAAAATGCAAGCATGAAGTTTTACACTGTGCTGACTTTCTACTTGTTTTCTCACATATTATACCTTCTGCTGCAATTTACACCGAGCAATCACCTGTAAGAGAGCTGTCGTGTCTGTACCAGCTGTATCAGGATATTCTGAGGGTAAAAAGTCGGCTCAGCAGTACATCGGCTCACTAGGGTTGTTGCTATTTGCCCAGCAGTAATTTGGGAGTTGGACTCTGGCTTATTTGAAAATATTGGCTGCAGTTCCCCCTCTATACAATTCAGAGAAGCAGTCTAGAAAAGAAGAGACAAGCACACCACATCAGATGCAGTGGTAAGAAGTCAGCCTTGCACACGACTGTGAGGTGCCCCAGAGCCTGCAGCCAACGATGCAGACTCAATCAGACCTGTCACTTCCTGACAGTTAATTGCCAGGGAAAGGTTCCATACTCTTGGAGCAACATCTCACAAGAAATGCTCCTACCATTGCTACAACAGTAAATTCCAGCACTAAAAATATTTTTGAAAAGTATATTTTCAAAACTTTGTCACATGTCTTTAAACATGTTAAAAAACAGCAAAGTATGATTTCTATATGTTCTGATTGTTAATCTCACTATTATAATGTACTTTCCCAAATAGAACTTGGAATCTCTAATTGCCTAATGAACTGCTATTTGCACATGTGCAGTAAAAGAAAATTATTCCTTACCTGCTAATTTTCGTTCCTGTAGTACCACGGATCAGTCCAGACAGTGGGTTATGTCCCCCTTCCAGCAGATGGAGTCAGAGAAAACTTTGAAGGGTGCTCCCATATAAGCTAGTGCACCCTCTGTCATCCTTCAGTATTAAGAATATCAAAGCCTGAAGAGACAAGATGGATAGATCAAGGTATAAAACCCTTTCAACTTGAACAACTGTACAGTGTGTACTAAACTTTAAGAGGCAACTAAATTTGCAAAATGAACCATGAAACAGCCACTAAACACATGGTATACGGAAAACAAATTTGAGCAGAGAGACAATCCCAATCCCATAAATCCTTAGGGTGGGCATCTGGACTGATCCGTGGTACTACAGGAATGAAAATTAGCAGATAAGGAATAATTTTCTTTTCCCTGTATGTACCGGGATCAGTCCAGACAGTGGGATGTACCAAAGCTTCCCTAAATAGGGGTGGACCAGGATTCCCTCCCTCCTGAGGGCTGTCGCCACTATTACCATTACTTTGGTGAAGGTACGGGGAGCTGTCGCCAGTCCAAAGGGCAGGGCTTCAAATTGAAAATGCTGTCCCAGAATCTTGAAGCGAAGGAAGCGCTGATGCGTCTTGAGGATGAGAATGTGGCGAGAAGCCTCCGTCAGATCCAAGGAGGCCAGAAATTCTCCGCTGTGTACTGATGCTATCACTGAGCGTAAGGTCTCCATCCTGAAGTGTGGGACCCTGAGGGCTTTGTTGACCATCTTGAGATCCAGGATCAGACGGAAGGAGCCCTCCTTCTTGAAGACTACAAAGTAGACAGAGTAATGGCCGGCTCCCACTTCCGTCGGAGGAACTGGGCGAATTGCTCCGAGGGCCAGGAGCCTGTTGAGTGTCTGGCGTACTATGAGCTGTTTTCCGTGGTGGTCCGCAGGGAGAGAAGAGGAACCTGTCTCTTAGAGGACGAGCAAAAACTAAAGTGTAACCGTGCTTTAGAATATCCAGGACCCACTGATCCGAGGTAATCTTGACCCACTCCTCATGGAAGAGGGAGAGGCAGCCCCCTATCCTGGGGACCGAGGAGTGGGCTGGCATGGCTTCATTGTGAATATTTGGGAGCTGCCCCCTGGGGAAGATTATCCCAGGCCGGTCTTCGGCCACAAAAGGAATGAGACCAGGACTGGGAACGCAAAGAGGGCAGACGAAAGGCAGCTGGTTCTTTGTTGACGGAAACGTCTTTGGCTCCGGAAATGGCTTCCAGTGGAACCAAAGGTCCTAGCAGCCCGCCGCCAATCCTCCGGCAGCTTGTGGACCTTATTCTCACCGAGTGACTTGATAATCTGGTCCAGATCATCTCCAAAGAGTAATTTCCCTTTGAAGGGTAGGGAGCCCAACTGGGTCTTGGAGGAGGAGGAATCTGCCGACCAGTTGCAGAGCCACAGGAGGTGTCTGGCTGAGACTGCTGAAACCATAGACCTGGCCAGAACTCTGAGCAGATCATATAGCGCATCTGCCTCATATGCTATCACGGCCTCCAGGCGGTCAGCCTGTTGTGCTTCGGCAGGAGACAGCTCTTGTGTACTGAGGAGCTGTTGGACCCATCGGAGTCCTGCCCGTTGCGTGAGGGAACTATAGATCGCTGCTCTGACGCACAGAGCAGACTCCTCGAATACTGACTTGAGATATACCTCGAGCTTTCTATCCTACATATCCCGTAGGGCAGCTCCTCCCGTCACCGGAATGGTAATTCGTTTCATCACTGCAGATACCGCCGCGTCCACTTTGGGTACCTTGAGGAGCTCCAGAAAATCGTCTGGGAGGGGGTATAGCTTATCCATAGCTCTACCCACCTTGAGCGAGGCTTCAGGGGCATCCCATTCCCGGGACAGCAATTGCAGTAGCGTAGGATGGGAAGAAAAAGACCTCGACGGTGGACATAGACCTGAAAACACGGGGTCCCCCTTCTTAGCTGGTGGAGAAGGCCCTGGAGGGTCTTGTGGATCCTCAATATCCAATTCCTGCACGACATATGGGATGAGCGGATCCAACTCATCTCTCTGGAAGAGACGCAGTACCTGGGGATCATCCCCTTCCATCTGAGCCCTCAGAGAGGGTTCATCCAGGAATGGGGCCGGGAGAAGGCCTTGAGGAAGAGGAGCCAAGCCCTCCGGAGGATGATGGCCCACGCGGACCTTGGAGGCACCTTGGTGAACCCCAGGTCCTGAGGCCCCCTCTCCCTGAGGGCATCCCGGAGGCCCCGGGGGATCAGCCATCCTGCTCACCTTAGGAGGAGGAGGCGGCCCTGTTGGATCTTGCTGCTGTCCCATTCTGGCCAGATAGGCATTGTGCATTAAAAGCACAAAATCCGCCGAAAATGGAGGTGGCCCAGAAGAAGGCACCGAGGGGGGTCTCCTGCAGGTGGACAAGGGTCCAGGGGGTTGACAGGGGTCAGCATTGGCGGCAGCACTGAAGAACCGGCGTCCGAATCGTCCCCTGGCTGCACTGGAGCAGTCGGCTCAGAATCAAAGATGGCTGCCGTTCCCGCGTTGGGTGGGATCAGGGCTGGCCTCTGTGCATCGAGGTGCGCCATCACGCGCGAACCTGCTCGTCCTGCCGGCCGCAAGGAACCCTCCTCACCAGGGTGGCATCTCGCACAGATCCCCTCGCAGGAGAACCAGGAACCGGGCTCTCCGCACGCGCAGCACCTCGAGGACCGCGGCATGGGACTGTGAGAGGTGAGCTGCCGACGAATCGCTGGTGAGAGGCTGCGAGGAGCAGGGAAAAACCCCTCTGCAGCACTACTCCTTCTCCCCGACCTGCCTGAATTGCTATTTACACCACACAGAGGAATGTCGCGTCTCTGTGGAGGCTTCTCAGGGCAGCAGGTTGGCTCGGAGGAAAAGGGGGAGAGGTTGGACCACCAACTTGCACCCCGAGGCTTACAAATCTAACCTGCAAGTAAGAAAGATACAAAAACTTACCCCCCACAAGGCAAATACAGTAATGGAGACTGAAAAAGAGCTCTTTCTGCAAATTAGATTGCTGGACCCTAGACAAGGGTCTGAGCTTTCCCTGTCTTTTTTTTACACTATCCTCTTAACCTTGATCCATCTTAAGATAGGAAGGAAGCTAAGAAATAGAGAAAAAGAGCACTAAATTTAGCTTTTCAGAAGTCTTAGTGGGGAACTAGAGTTCAGCCACTCATCTGCTGGAGTCAGAAGAATACTGAAGGATGACAGAGGGTGCACTAGCTTATATGGGAGCACCCTTCGAAGTTTTCTCTGACTCCATCTGCTGAAGGGGGACATAACCCACTGTCTGGACTGATCCGGGTACATACAGGGAACCAGTATACATCTTAAGGATTACCATTACATAGCAGTTTGACAAATTTCATTCTTAACTATATAGCATATCTGAGTAAGCATCAGACTCTCTTTTGCAAAGAAAAAAAAAGCGAGATGTCTCAAATAAGAGCAAAGCAAAATCTATAAAGGTTTCAAATGCCACACAGTGAGACACTAAAAAGAAAAACCTTTCCCTGATAGCAAGCCATTGAAAGGCTTATATTGTTCTCCTTCTACTTATGACAAAAATCCTTCCAATACTGAAGATGCACCCCCCCCCCCACTACAGAAGAACAATGTAATAAATGGTCACTCTGTGAAGAAGATCTTAATACAGAGTGCTGCTTTCACACTTACCTTTAGATCTTCTAAAAGCTGCTCACCTTTCCTAGCCTCTGGCTCAACTTTGGCCATGTTGCTCTTTCGTGACCTCAACTGGAAGCAAATTAAAAACATGCAGTGTTAAAAGGTATGGTGTGTATATATATAGATACTTTGGTGTGATTATTTTATGCTGAAATGTGTTATTGATCAAAAAAAAAAAAAAGAAAATAGGAAAATTAGTTCTTACCTGCTAATTTTCGTTCCTGTAGTACCATGGATCATTCCAGACTCCTAGGTTTATGCATCCATGCCAGCAGATGGAGACAGAGAAAGTTTAACTGACACTGCTTGATAAGGACTGGTGCCACCCAAGCATAAAAACTCACTTGCAAAAACTTGTAAAAAAAAAATAATTTGAAAACATTTATTAAAGCTCTGAAGAAAAATCTGCATAGCAAAAAAAGCACAGCTGAGCAGAAGATTCTCCACCTCCATCAAGCCGACGGGCTCTGGAATGATCCATGGTACTACAGGAACAAATATTAGCAGGTAAGAGCCAATTTTATTTTCCCTGTTCATACCCGGATCATTTCAGACTCCTGGGATGTACCAAAGTCCCCTAGTCGGGGTGGGACCTGGAGCGTCCTGCTAGCAAAACACTCTCGCCGAAAGAATGAGTTTCCGGATACCGGGCATCTATGCGATAAGGTCTCAAAAATGTATGCAGCGACTTCCATGTAGCTGCTCGACAAATCTCTTGTGGCAACACCAACTGAGCCTCCGCCCACGAGGTCACTTGCAATTGAGTAAAATGAGCCTGTAAACCGTCCAGCAGTTGGCGGCCCTTGAGAATATAGGTTGACCCAATAGCCTCCTTGAGCCACCTCACAATGGTAACTTTGGAAGCCTGGAGCTCTTTCTTTGCACCGCTCCACAAAATAAATAGGTGATCAGATCTCCGAAAGGCATTGGTCACATCCAGATATCTCAGTAAGGCCCTCTGAACGTCCAAACGCCTGAGTTCCCTCACATAAGGAGAAGCAGTATCCAAATTGGGAAAAGCTGGAAGTTCGACCATCTGATTAACATCAAAAGCTGACACCACCTTGGGAAGGAAAGATGGAACCGGCTGTAACGACACCCACGAATCCGAAATCTGTAGGAATGGGTCCCTACAAGATAAAGCCTGCAACTCTGATATTCTCCGCACCAAACAAATGGCTATCAGGAAAACAACCTTCAAGGTCAACTCCTTAAGAGTCACTCTATGAAGAGGCTCAAAAGGTGGTTCACACAAAGCTCTAAGGACCAGATTAAGATTCCAAGATGGACAGGCCTTCTGTACCGGAGGATGTAAATTCTTGATCCCTCAAAGAATCCGTACAACATCAGGATGAGAGGAAAAAGATCTTCCGTCAATCGTCCCTTGCAAAGAGGTCAGAGCCGCTACCTGAACTCGGAGAGAGTTAAATGCCAAGCCTTTGCCCAAGCCATCTTGCAGGAAGGATAAAATCTGGGACACAGAAGCCCGCAAAGCAGCAACACCTTTGGCCACAAACCAAGCCTCAAAAACCTTCCAGACTCGGACGTAAGACAACGAGGTAGACGTGCGCCTCGCATGCAGAAGGGTAGTAATAACTAGCTCTGAGTAACCCCTATACCTTAAATGTTGCCTCTCAAAAGTCAAGCGGCTAGACAGAAGCGATCTGCCTGATCGAAAAATATGGGGCCTTGATGGAGCAGATGAGTGAGGTGACTAAACCATATCGGACCGTCCATGGCCAAGTTGACGAGCTCCGCAAACCACGGGCAACGTGGCCACTCCAAAGTCACCAATATGACAGCCCCCAGGGTTCTCTCTCTATTCTGTGCAAAACCTTGCCCACCAGAGGCCACAGAGGAAACACGTAAAGTAGAACTCCCTGAGGCTAAGGAAACACTAGAGTGTTGATTCCCTCGGCTCCGTCGTCTCGTCTGTGGCTGAAAAATCATGGGGCTTTTGCATTGTGGCAAGACACTATCAGATCTACATGTGGACGATCCCACTGCTCATGAATGAGCTGCATCGCCGACTCTGACAGTTCCCATTTGTCTAGATCTAGAAGACTGTGACTTAGAAAATCTGCCTGGACATTCTCATTGCCCAGAATATGAGAGGCTGCTATCTGGGTCAAGTGTGCCTCCGTCCAGATCATTAACTCCTGAGCCTCTTGAGCTACCATCTGGCTCTTGGTACCGCCTTATCAATTGATATAAGAATTCTGACTGAACGACCTTGGACCATCAGTAGAAAGGCCAGCAACGCTAATCACACCACCCTGGTCTCCAAGCGGTTGATAGACTAGGAGTGCTCTTCTGGCGAGTGCACACCCTGAAGCCGACTGAATCTGGCAAACTGTCCCCCAACCAGACATACTGGCATCGGTAGTAACAACGATCCAATCCAGTACCTCTAGAGCGACTCCCCGAAGGTAGTGAGACATTTGGAGCCACCAAGAGAGGCTCTCCCTCGTAGAAACATCCAGAAATACCAGCTGATGAAAAAGCTCCGACTGCGGATTCCATTGTGCCAACAGAGCTTTCTGTAATGGTCTCATATGCGCAAAAGCCCAGGGAACCAACTCGAGGGTGGAAGTCATGGATCCCAGAACCTGCAAAAAAAATCCCAAGCTCTGGGCACCCACAACGCCAATAGATGGTGGATCTGTGACCACAATTTCTTCTCTCTCTCGTCTGTCAAGAACACCTTGCCCACGCTTGTGTCGAACCAGGCTCCCAGATACTCGAGACACTGGGTCGGATTGAGATGGCTCTTGGTGAAATTCACCACCCAGCCCAGTGACTGAAGAAGTTGAATGACCTTCCTGACCACTGTGTGACAACTGGCCTCTGACTGCCCTGATGAGCCAATCGTTGAGATAAGGATGTACCAGAACTCCCTCGCATCGCAAGGCCACCGCCACTACTACCATGACCTTGGTGAAGGTCCACGGCACTGTGGCTAGGCTGAAAGAGCTTCAGCTCAGCCTGAAAGCTAGGAGAGAGCGCCCTAAAAATAAAAAGCAGCTGCCCCGAGCTGAAAAGCCACCTAGGTAGCCTCGTGAAGGGAGGGATCTGGACCACCAAATTTACACCTCTCGGATGGGAGCTGGAGCAAGCGTACAAAAAGGTCACTGACCTCCAGCTTGTCCACCTCAACCAAACAAGGGAAGGGTTCCCCCAGGGAACCTGACCCCTCAGAGAAATGCTCCTGAGAAAAAGAAACTGAAAAAGAAAAAGGACTGAAAAAAAAAAATCACCAGAAACTGCAGGTGAATGCACCAGCCACCATCTGCTGGAGACAGAGAAATACTGAGGAACTGCAGGTGACACCGGGGCTTATCAAGCAGTGTCAGGTAAACTTTCTCTGACTCCATCTGCCGGCATGGATGCATAAACACAGGAGTCTGGAATGATCCGGGTACAACCAAAGAATGACCATTACTACATAGCATGCATTTTGTTCTTATTCAAGCCATGTCCACTCCAGCCTTAGCAATATCTACTAAAACACTTGTAAGCATCCCCCATCCTCAACCCTTTAACCAAACCCATTTACCCTCCAAAACCCTCCCCCTTAGCTTTCCGTTTGACAACAAAATAGGAAAATTGGTTCTTACCTGCTAATTTTCGTTCCTGTAGTAGCACGGATCAGTCCAGACAGTGGGTTGAGCCTTCTGTCCAGCAGATGGAGACAGAGAAAAACTGAAAGGGTATCCTATATCAGGACAGAGCCTACCCGTATCCCTTCAGTATAAACGTTATCAAAGCAGATAAATAGAAAGATAACCAGCATAAGATCAAGCAAGCAACCAGTAACTGATAATTTGAACAATTCAAAACTCTGTAAATAACTGCTCTGATATATATATATATCCAAATCCATCTAGTAGATGCTTCCGGTGTCTTAAAGTTCTGAGAGGAAGCAGAGAGATCCAAAAAACTGTAAAGGATCAAGTGAAAAGAGCTTCGAGCGGACTTAGTAGTCAGTAAATGGGAGGGAGTCTGGACTGACCCGTAGTACTACAGGAACGAAAATTAGCAGGTAAGAACCAATTTTCCTTTCCCTGTACGTACCCGGATCAGTCCAGACAGTGGAATGTACCAAAGCTTCCCTAAACAGGATGGGACTGAGAAAGTCCCGCTCAAAGCACCTGCCTTCTGTTCATCTGTGGGGAAAGTGTCTCCAGGTAAAAGTTCTTCACAGAGGACCTTTCCTCTCGACTTTGCAATAATCAGGACTACAAACACTTCAGACATTACATTATTTCAGACATTACATAGAACATTCACTGAACTGTCACACATCCAATCATTGGACAAATATTCATTCACTTCCGAAGGAGCCAAAAACTGGCGCCTGTACATCGAGGCGGTAATGACGAGCAAAAGTATGCAGAGACTTCCAAGTAGCTGCTCTGCAGATTTCCTGCGGAGAGACCAACTGACTCTCTGCCCAAGAAGTAGCTTGTGAACGCAAGGAGTGGGCCTTTAAGCCCTCCAGAACCGTTCGCCCCGACAGATATACGCTGATGCAATCGCCTCCTTGAGCCAGCGAGCAATCGTAGCTTTAGAAGCCTTGTTTCCTCAATTTGGGCCACTCCACAGAACAAAGAGATGATCGGAGACCTGAAACTCGTTTGAAACCTGTAAGTAGCACTTGTTTTACATCAAGGCGCCGCAGATCACCACCAGGCGTGTTTGCAATGTCTTCAGAAGAAAAAGCACGAGTTCCACCGACTGACTGACATGAAAGGAAGTCACAACCTTAGGCAAAAACGACGGTACCTAAATCAGAAAAATGGAGAAAAGGATCCCTACAAGACAACGCTTGGAGCTCTGACATCCTCCTGGCGGAGCAAATAGAAACAAGAAAAACCTTCGAGAGTTAGATCCTTAAGCATGGCCCACCAGAGGGGTTCAAAGGGTGCCTCACAAAGGACTTGAAGCACCAAGTTAAGGCTCCACAAGGGGCAAGTAGGCTGGACCGGCAGTTTCAAATGCTTGGCCCCCTTGAGAAATCAAACTACATCCGGATGAGCCGCCACTGCGTAACAATCGATACTGCCTAAAAGGGACCCGAGAGCGGAAACCTGTACCCGTAAGGAGCTGAAAGACAGACCCTTGGAAAGGCCATCCTGGAGAAAAGAGAGGACTTGGGAGACCGGAGCCTTGCGTGCCGACACTCCAGACTCAGCACACAGTCTCAAAAATTCTCCAAACCCAGACGTAAGCAAGAGAGGTAGAAGTCTTACGAGCCCACAACAGGGTGGATATAACTTCTTCTTTATATCCCTTCTTTCTTAGCCGCTTCCGTTCAAAAGCCAGGCCACCAGACAAAAGCGATCCGCCTAATCGAAAAATACTGGACTCTGTCGGAGAAGGTGTGGCAGATGGCCAAGGTGAAGAGGACCGTCCTGCATAAGGTTCACCAGATCTGTGTACCACGGTCTGCGGGGCCCCTCGGGTGCCACAAGAATGACAGGACCCCCGATGAAGTTCTATTCTTCTGAGAACTTTTCCCACCAGAGGCCAAGGAGGAAACACATACAAGAGAACGTCGTGAGGCCAGGGAAGGACCAGAGCATCCACTCCTTCCAAGCAGTTCTCCCTTCTGCGGCTGAAGAGCATTTGCATTGTTCAGAGTAGCCATTAGGTCTAAGTGGGGGGACCCCACCTGCGTACGATCAGATCCATCGCTCCGGACAACTCCCACTCTCCGGGGTCTAGACGCTGACGACTGAGGAAATCGGCTTGAACATTCTCCTTCCCCACAATGTGGGAAGCTGCCAAGCGATCCAGGTGACGCTCTGCCCAGGCGAACAGCTTGCTGGCTTCCAGAGCCACTAGGTGACTTCTGGTGCCCCCCCGCTGATTGATATAGGCTACAGAGGTGGCATTGTCCGAGAGCACCCACACCGCCTTGCGGCAGATCAGAGGAAGAAAGAGCTTGAGTGCCAGACGGACCGCTCTGGCCTCCAGGCGATTGATGTGCCAGCGGGATTGAACTGGGGACCAATATCCCTGCGTAGACTGAGTTTGACACACTGCTTCCCAGCCTGAGAGGCTGGCATCAGTCGTAACAATGATCCACTGAGGAGTCTGAAGGGGCATCCCCTTCAGGAAGTGAGCGAGTGAAAGTCACCATTGCATGTCGGCGATGGTAGAGTCGGAGAGCGGGAGGTGCGTCTGAAACTGTTCCGACACCGGCTTCCAGCGGGACAGCAAAGCTTTCTGTAATGGATGCATATGCGCAAAAGCCCAAGGAACCAGAGCGATAGTGGAAGCCATGGACCACAGGACCTGAAGATAATCCCAGGCCGTGGGTAGCAGGAGAGAGAGGAAATTGCGCACTTGATCCATAAGTTTGAGTGCCTGAGCGTCCGGCAGGAACACCTTGCCAACCCGGGTGTCGAAGCATGCTCCCAGGAATTCCAGGACCTGGGAGGGCTGGAGATTGCTCTTGGAAAAGTTGACTATCCACCCCAGGGAGGTCAGGCAAGTCAAGACCCTGTCAACCGCCAACCTGCAAAGAATTTCCGACTTGGCTTGAATGAGCCAATTGACCGGGTACAGATGGACTAGGACTCTGTCCTGGTGGAGAGCGGCCGCCACCACTACCATGACCTTTGTAAAGGTCCATTGCGCAGTGGTGAGGCCGAACGGAAGCACCCGGAACTGGAAGTGTTGCCCCAGAATGTTGAACCGGAGATACCTCTGATGGTCGAGGCATATCGGTATGTGCAGGTAAGCCTCTTAAGTCGAGCGAGGCCAGGTATTCGCCTGAGCGAACCGCCGCTATCACCGCCCTCAGGGTCTCCATCCGAAAATGGGGAACCCTGAGGCCCAGTTGACTCTCTTGGGATCCAAGATTGGACGGAAGGCACCGTCCTTTTTGGGCACGACAAAGTAGATGGAATACTGGCCGGATCCTTGTTCCTCCATTGGGACAGGGACTAACTATGGCTCCAAGCTCTTGCAACCTGACAAGAGTCTTTCAGAACGCTGGGCGCTTCCGCTTGGAGAGATTATATGGAGGTCTGGGAGATCTCGAGCAAATTCTAAAGTGTGACCTTTCTCTATCACCTCGAGGACCCACTGGTCCAATGTGATTTTGACCCATTCCTCAAGAAACAGGGTCAGCCGTCCACCTAAGTCGGGGACGGAGGAACGGGTCGGCCGTATTTCATTGGGAAGAGGACTTCACGGCCGAGTGCTGCGGGTTTCCCTCCCAGAAGGGACATCGGCCACGAAAGGAATGAGATCAGGAATGGGATCTAGAGGAAGTACCCCTTGGAAAGGATCCCCGTGCTCTGCAATTAAACCGGCGCTGGCCTCTAAAATGAAAACGTGAAGGAAAAAAGGACTTGGACTGTTTCTGGCGGTCCTCCGGCAGCTTATGAATCTTGTTCTCTCCTAAGGATTTGATAAGCTGTTCAAGGTCCTCATCAAAAGGCAACTTGCCCTTGAAGGGAAGAGTGCCCAACTGCGACTTGGAAGAGGAATCCGCCGATCAATTGCGCAACCAGAGGAGATGTCTGGCCGACACCACTGAAACCATAGCCCTGGCCTGCACTCTGAGCAAATCATATAAGGCATCAGCCCCATATGCAACTGCTGCCTCCAGTCCTTCTGCCTGCTCTACCTCTGCAGACAGGAGGTCCTGGGTGCTAAGCAATTGTTGAACCCACCTAAGGCTTGCCAGCTGCATGAGACTGCTGCAGATCGTCACCCGGACTCCTAAGGCCAAGACTTCAAAGATGCGTTTGCGGTCTTGAATATCTTTCAGTGCCGTAGCTCCCATCACTGGGATGGTGATATGTTTACTGACCGCGGAGACGGAAGCATCCACCTTAGGAACTTTAAGCATGTCTAGGCATTGATCAGGGAGGGGATAGAGCTTGTCCATCGCCTTGCCCACATGGAGCCCCGCCTCGGGAGACTCCCATTCCCGGAGGAGCAACTGCCTGTGCATAGGGTGAAACGGGAACGTACGTGGAGGAGCCCGGAGTCCTGCCAGGATCAGGTCCATGTTAGTTGGCATAGAAGGTGTAGCAGAATCTTCAGGTGGCACTTCAATACCCAGCTCGTCCAAAATAAAGGGGATGAGCAAGTCCAGCTCTTCCCTTTGGAACAACCGGAGAACACGTGGGTCGTCACCCTCGAGAGGAGGACCCGGGAGCAAGTCAGAGTCCGGATCGGGATCGGAGGCGGTTGGGGGGGTCCAGGGCTCCGAGTACCACCCTGACGGAGCTCTGCGCATCCGGCCAGGAGGCAGGCACCTGAGGGATGATCGCTGGGGGAGACCTGGGGAAGGATCATCCTCCTCCTGCAGGCTGGCCAGATAAGATTTGTGCATTAAAAGCACAAATTCAGTGGAAAAATGAGGCCCGATTTCCCGGGTAAAGAGGGAGAAAGGGGAGAAAGATTAGGATCAGAAACCCCCTCCGGGAGACTCTGACTGGGCTTAAATTCAGCGGGGAAATAGTTAAATCAGGCTCTTCTGAGCCCTGGAGCCCGGCATCTGAGGAAGAACCTGTCCTCAAAATGGCCACCGTTCCCGCAGTTTTCAGTGAAGGGGACGGCCTGGCCACGCGTTTAGGAGCATGAGAACAGGCTGCTGACTTCCCCGCCACCGCAGAGGGCCCCCTCCCTGCTGGGAAAACACTCCAAACACAGCTCATTGTGGGAGAGCCGAATTGCAGGCTCCCCGCAGGCAAGGCAGCAATTAGACCGCGGCATAATCAAAGGTAGGAGCCGCTGCTGAGAGGGAATCAGCTGGGCTGAGCTGCCCGAGCAAGTGGGTGCAGGAGAACGAACCCTGCCACGCTGCTCTCCCTGTCCTCAGAGCAGGGATAAATGTAGCTTGTCTCTGCCGTGATGCGCTTGTCTTTTTTCTTTTAATTAAACTTTAAAAAATGCAGGGGAAATGAGTTTCCCTGCTAAACCTTGAGGTATGGAGCATCTCAAGAACAGCACAGGCAAGGAGGGGGAGTGACTGGACCACCAGTATCGTCCCATGGACAAGCAGGTCACCGGGAAGGGATCCTAGGCTGAATAAACAAAGGGCAAGCCCCCCTAGGATCCCATAAGAGCGAGGAGACAGAGCTGTCTCCCTGAAAACCAGGAGTCTTGAATTCTGACAAAGATAGGCTTTGTTTAAATCTTTTTTTTATTTTATTAATATAAAAGTAATACTTGCTTGATCCTGCAAAGAAAAGGAGAAGAATCTCACAGGAGAAATAAATTGAAGAGGGAAGGGAACCGCAAGTTCAGCTGCCTGCATCTGCTGGAGACAGAGAAATACTGAAGGGATGCAGGTAAGCGCTATCCTGATATAGGATATCCTTTCAGTTTTTCTCTGTCTCCATCTGCTGGACAGGAGGCTCAACCCATTGTCTGGACTGATCTGGGTACATACAGGGAATTAAGTTTATAGCACAGAACTTCATTCATTAAGTATTCAAAACCAAACAGCATGTTTTATGTGGCAGTGAGGATATATAAGGCGTCCATATATTGGTGTGCTTTGTTTCTCCAATTTCTGGTTTTTATAGCACCCATGCAAGCATGTGACTGGCAGAGCAGCAGAGGGCTGTGAGCGCAGGCACCCCAGTTCAGTTCCACTATTTGTGCACATCGTAACTATGTGAGTTACTGAATTACTCTGTATAATTAATCAGATACTCCAAAAGTGATTAACAAAAGTTAGGATAAAAAAAAAAAAAAAAGCTAAGTGAAAATGATAAATAATTTAATGACCAGCCGCCACAGATCTCAAGATCTAAATAAAGCACATATATGTGCGAGCTAATTGGAAAGGCTAATTAGGTATCCCAAAAGTGCTGCTGCTGTAGAGCATCATACTGTAACTCACATGTAGTGTGCTTAATTAACAATCCCCTCCCCTTCCAAAGTCACGTACAGTTCTTTTTGAATCTGTTTTTACTGGGGACTGCTGCTGTGGTTGTAATTCTGATCCACCTTCTAGGAACACATTCCAGTTGACAATTGTTGAAGCTGTTTTCACCTCTGTAGAAGAAAAAAAAACTGTTTACAGTCTGATTAGGAGCATTTATATTAATGCAATAACAATGGATTTTGCTATATTTAGGCAATGCAAAGTTATGGGCCCTGGTAATAACTATATGTATTGTTACCTTCCCTACTAAAAGGTCACTGTATGCTTCTGTTCCACATTATATTTAAAACTGACATTAAGGGCTAGCCTAATAGCCCCGTGGTTAACATGGTGTGCCGTCACATGGGCAAATCCAGGCTCAGAAATAACCTTAGATCCCATAACTCAAAAAAAGGTGAGGCAGCACCTTCCATAATGGTTAGAGCAGAAAGCTCTCTACCTTCTGCTGTTGGGCAGGGAGGTAACTGCAGAGAGAACTGAAGAAAACAGAGCAGGAGTGGAGGGCAAAGAGGGTCCTGGAATGGAGGATCATTGTTGGAACATGATGACATCTCACACCTTTCACCAGAGCCCCTGCTATGAGCCTGACTCGTGCTATCCATGCACAGGCCTGCAACGTCACTATTCTGTTTTTTTTAATATTAATTGTAATTTGTATAGCAGTAATTAACAACCATCTCATACCTGATACTTGGATATTTTTGAGTTTTCCAAGAGCAGCAGCTAAAGAAGAGTTTTCACACTGGTAAGGGATTACAATCATCGTCTTCCCATGTGCTACGTACAGTTTTCCTTCATAACACCACAGCTACAAAATGTGAAGTGCATTTTGTGTATTAGCCTTGATGAAAAGTATTTCAATTCATTGAGATCTACAAACCAGCATTTTAAGCTCCGAGCTAAGGGCCTCACTGCTATTTACTCAGCTCCTAGGAGTGTCTACATGTCTTGCTTTACTTCTCAGAGAAGGATAAAACTGACCAGATTTTCTCGTGGTGTTGCGTTCCTATTTGTGCATGAGCTTAGTATAAAAACAAACCTCAAAATGTACCACAGATATAATCAAAAAAATAATAAAGAAAAATGCTAAATAGATAAAATGTGCATACAAATCAACAGTTTCTTTATATTACTAATATTACATTTTAATATTTTAAACAAGGAAAACATTTGTGAAATAAAATGTCTTCTTAGTTTTGGGAGGTGACCCTACCTGATGTAGGGATTATTTGACCCAACATTTGTTTGCCTTTCCTTTGGGGTTCACAAAGTCACTGGGCTGGCCCATAACACAGGTTTCAGTGGGTCATGTTTCCTAGATACTGTTAGAATTCATGTGCTGCATGCACAAAAACTCTTTTCACGGGTGGCTGTTACAAACCTTGTCTTCCCTCAGTCTATATTTAATTGGATTTAAAAATCCAGTACAGCAGGCTAAAATCAACCATTTTCTGTTCCCAGATGAATTTGCTATTTAAAAATATATGCTAAAAAATAAAACAAAAAAAAAAAATCAATTTCTAATTTATTTTGGAACTAGGTTATTTAAAAGTAGGTTTACACCACAGTGGTTTTGTTGATCCCCTATTAGTCTATAAGAAGTGCAACAAAATACATTAGAAAAAAATCAATTTGACAATTAAATTTGTTACACTGCATCAGGAAAAGGGAATGTTAAAATACAGACTATCAACTTACTTGTCCACTAGTCCCCTGTGGCAATTCCTTTGATGTCTGCAAGGTCTGAAACTTTATATTCCATACACAAAGGCATTCTGTGAAAATAATATAACTGCCATCTCAATCACAGATTCCTAGGCAATGTCTTTTGCTTGTAATAGAATTACTAATTTAAGAGTTGTTGATCAGTTATTTTGTATTCAAAGATCTAGCAGCCTTATATTTTGGTTGCCGATCGATATATAGATCAGATCATAATAAGCAAAGGTTTGAACCATATTTGCTAAATGCACCAATTAAAAACAAAAATTGAAACATACAATAAATGGTTAGAGAAGCAACAGCTCAATTTTGTTGTTCTTTATACCTTGTATTATGTATTAATTATTGAGTCATACCTAGGTTATTGAGTTGATTTGGGGAAGAAAAGGTTGGATCAGTTGCTTCACTCCAGATGGTTTCAAGAAATTCAATGCAATTATTTTAATGATGCTATTGAAATATTTTGAGTTAGACTTGATGTTTTCTGTTCCCCTTATTAAGATTTTTTTTTTTTTAAAATATGCTATGGGTCTTACTTCTTGTTGGCTGTAAGCAAGGGAAGGCACTGGTGTCATTACCCATTCCTTTCCAAAATGAAAGGTCATCTTTTCAAAAGGCATAAGTTTATAAACTGATTTTCAGTACCCCAAATCTATACTTAACTGCACACATTTTCCACGATAACATAAATCAGTCACTAACAAAAGACATTTTTACACTGAATTATATTAATGCTAGAATGCAATTAAGATTAAAAAAAAAATTTCACCTTTCGTGTCATTATTCTGGGATGGCGAAGCCGCCAGCACCGCTATATGGGTATTATCAAGGATGCCCAATGCAGCTCTCTTCAGAACAGTACTGGACATTGGGAGCCTGAGAAGCAGTGACTTGGGCAGAATCTGCTCCTCCTCTGTACCAGACTGAAGAAGAGACACCAAACTCTTATAACTACATCTATTGGAATCTGTGCAAACAGCAAAACAAGACAACAAACAAATGACCATTTTGCATGGATAAGAATAGATGAAAAATGCTAAATTATGTGTGAAAACTGTTCACTGCAAAAATGGATTGACAGACTGCTATAGGCACTAAAGAGTTCAGAGAAGAAATCTGTTCCACTAAGAGGGCATTTATTTATTTTTTATATACCGACAGATTACATTCAGGTACTGTAGGTATTTCCCTATCCCCAGAGGGCTTACAAGCTAACAGGCCGATACAATAAAGTGTCCTGTGCACACGATTCAGTAAACCAAAATATTTATATTAGGGTCCGCGGTAAAGAGGCGCTAGGGACACTAGCGCGTCCCTAGCGAATCTTTTTGGACAGGAGTGGCGGCTGTCAGCGGGTTTGACAGCTGATGCTCAATTTTGCCGGTGTCAGTTCTTGAGCCCGCTGACAGCCACAGGTTCGGAAACCAGACGCCGGCAAAATTAAGCGACTGGTTTTCAATCCATGGGCTGATTTAAAAAGCAGTTTTTACATGCCTGAGGCAATGGAAGGTAAAGTGACTTGCCCAAGATCACAAGAAGCGACAGCGGGACTCAAACCCTGGTCTCCTGGTTCGTAGCTCACTGTTCTAACCACTAGGCTATTCCTCCTCCCCCTAATTAAACAGTTTAATTAGGCATGCAAAAGTATTCAACCCACTAAAAAGTCAGCAGATTTGTGCCGATTACAAATGACACTTACACAGATTATTCCAGTCAGTATGTTGGACTTTTTAGGGGTTGAATACTTTTGCAAGCCACTGTATGTGATCTAGCTAAATTTACCAAGTCAAAGAAATCTTAAATTCTTGAGATACTAATATGCCATTTTTTTTTCAAGTTATGCTTCAGTACATTAATTAAAAACACTAACTCCAATGAACAAATTTTGCAACCAGGCAATGTATTAAATGGTACAATTTCCTCCTCACTACTTACACAGAGATAGAAGTGTGACAGTCTTATTTTTCAATGATGCAGTGAAGCTCAATGGATTAGACATGTCTTCCTCTGGTTTGAGTTTATATTTGAGCAGAACGTTTGGGTTAAACTTCTGTACATATACATAGCAATCACCATGCTAAAAAGGGAAAATGGAAACATTTAACATCTTACTCAGATATGTAATCTGAGCAATATCTGAACCAGAGAAATAGCTCTATTGTCTAACGCTTCAACTTAAAACCTACCTTTTCTGTTATGAACACTAAGATGATCTGTTGAGCTTCCACACACATCTCTGTCCATCTATTATTTGAAGAGACACAATTATTTCATAACTTGCTGAGAAGAAAATACATTTAAAACAGACAAAGAGGTAGAAAAAAAGGGTAGCAACAAGCTAATGCGACCTCTAACAGAATGATACATTTTTTGTTGCACTTTACTATAACTACAGGAATTAAATTTCCAAGGGGTGCAATGACAATTTGTGCAGCTTAAACAGGAAGCTTCATTTTTAGGTTTTATTTTAATTTTTTGGGGAATTTCAATTTTAGAAAAGAAAAAAAAAAGACTTTTCCACTGATTTTTCTCCTCCGTATTATAACAAAAGCCATTGCTCTACTGATTTGTTTTTTAGGTTGATTCCTCATGCTTACTTGAACACTGCAACAGGAATAGCACAGCAACTCAAATGCACTGCTGAAAGTCTTTAGACTTTAGCAGTATGATTGGCTGTGAGAAGCAAAGCAAGTCATTGAAATCGTGCACATGATACTTTGATAGTCAATGAGACCCAAAACCATTATGAGGTTTTTTGATGCATTGTTGTTCACAATGCATGACCAAAACACAATGGGCCAGATTTTCGTATGTACGCGCGCAGCCGCACGCATGTTATAAAATCCGGGGTCGGCACACGCAAGGGGGTGCACACTTGTGTACCTTGCGTGCGCTGAGCCCTAGGGTAGCCCCGATGGCTTTCCCCGTTCCCTCCGCCCCCCCCCAACCTTCCCCTCCCTTCCCCTATCTAACCCGCCCCCCCCAGCCCTACCTAAATCCCTCCCTCTACCTTTATTTTTTTTTTAAATTTATGCCTGCCTCTGGACAGGCGTAGCTTGCGCGCGCTGGCTGTGTCGCCAGGCCTATGCAAAATAGGCTCGGCGCGCGCAGAAGGGGTTTAAAAGGATTACGCGCATAAACTTTTTAAAATCCGCCCCAATATTGAAAAACAAAAAACATAAAATTACAGTTACATAAAGAAAAAAAACTTTAAAAAAATACTATTGATGGGTTGGGACAACTCTTTCCCTCAAATGACCAACATTTTAAAGCAGTACATATTTCCACTTTATTTTTTAAATCGTAGAATAATTTAGAGCTTTCCTGGGACTTTCTAAAAGAATTCACTAGCAAATAAATCAGATGCCACAAATGCAAAAGATTTTTGGAACCAAACTGTGTCCAAAGGTAAAACGAAACCATTCACAGTGCTGCCGTGTACTGTAACTTACTGAATAACCTCTTCCTCTGGGATAACAGCTTCAACTCTCTGTTGGGGTGCAGCCAACAAAGCATCAAGGTATCGGATAGCTCCTCTTTTGAACACCACTAGTGGCTCCACATTGGGATGTGAATGTAGCCGATACACATCTTCCGACAGCTGGGAAAAAGAATTATTTTTACTTTGAATCTGTGCTCTGACTTTTATTAAAATGATGTATGATAAGAATGACAGCATTCAATGCTGCTTCTTACCATCACTAGATCTAAAACTTCTAAAGGGTCCCTAATTATTCTGAAATGAACACAGGAAACTTACCGTAGCTTTAAATACTTTTTCCAAATTAACATCTTCATCTTTCCATATTCTCAAAACCTTAAAATAGACCACAAGTTTATAACAGAATAAAAAAATACAAAGTGCCCATATACATTTCTCTCTCCATTAAAAATGCTCATTTTGAAAGTTCACATAATGTTGTTAAAGAAATCATAAAAAAAATTTGCAGGATCATTACACCAGCAGGTCCTTTTCACTCCTATTTTATCCTGTACTCAAAAATAAATTTTGTGCAAGTGGTAGGCAGTGGGGAACAGGATGTTAAAACATCTCCTGTCCCCTCTCACACTCAAGATTGATTTCTGCAGCTGGTAGAGGGCACTGCTGTTGTAATTATCCTACAATTTCTGCAGTTTCTTCTAGGAATGGACCAGTAAAATGAAATGCAGAGCTCCAGCTAAACTGTCAACTAGTTCCAAGAATGTGCAGGCTGTGGAATAAAGTAGTGGAATGTGGAATCTGGTAAAGTATACAGGATTTAAAACTTTCAGATGGTGATCATTTGTCATATGACCACATAGCTTACCTACACTTATACCGTATTTCACCCTATAAAATGTCCTGCAGTAATATAGCGCTACATATTAATTTGTGAACAAAATCTACGTTGTTTATGGATTTAAAATGAACAAGTCAGAAAATTTAGTGATGTATATCAAGATCTTTTTGTATTGTTAGTACATCACAAACAAGTAATTTTATGAGCCCACAATATAAATAATATAATCTGTTTATAATGTGAATGTTCTAGTAAATCAAAAAGTTATTTTTCACTATACCAACAGACAAGTGATCAGTTTTGTTCAGCAACTCTAAGATATAAGAAGTGTTATTTCCACACAGTATGTTCTTTTTTTGCTGATACTTATTCGGAATGTATGTATGTGTTCACACACACTCATATATGCATATGGGATCTATGCGCAGAACACACACAAATTCTCACCTTGTTATCATGAACAGCAATGTATTCACCTGTTTCAAAGTTATACACAGCAGGGCAGGTGATTCTCTGGCCTTGCTTCACTGTCCAACTACCCAAAGGCTTTTGATCTGACACCTGAGAAAATCATAACTATTTAAATAAAAAGATATACACAAACTTTTAGCTTGTAACAAGCATGTATCCAAGCCAGTAGAAAATGGAAATGAAAAAAAAATCATAAAGCCAGTATAATTTTTGCAATAAAATGTGTTTTACAATAGTACTTTTTAGATTTCATACTACAGCTGCCACGTAATGAAGTCTATACCCAAGAAAAAGACGTTAATCATAACAAAATGCTCCGTAATGGCATAAAACCGGGAACTCCAGTGCCCCGCACTCTGGCCCCTTTCCCTTCCCTCACTTTGTAAAGCGTGACGGTGCGGCCCGAGTCGGTCACCAGTGCACGGTCCGGTCCTCCGCCGGGCTCAACCCCCAGCGGGCCGCCCGCGCCGGGAGCCAGCCCGCACAGCGTGAACCCTTCTCCCAGCGTCGCCATCTTGCGACAGAGAATATCCCAGCATGCCCGGGCTTCTCGCGAGAAGCAGGCTGGAAAACCTCAAAGGAAGGAGGGTAACGCTTGCGGGCGGCATGCGGAGGGAATAGCGACACCTGGTGGCGCAGGAGGGCGATACCGAAGAACCAGAGGAGGCCCGTTCCCCTGTTGGGGGGGCCCCCCCTCTGTAGTGTCACTTCCACAACGCATGCGCGAAACCCAAAGCCCACCCCCTTCTCTCTTACGCCCTCCGACCTATGGTTGGTGGGTAGCCCGGTCTTACTGCTTTGCAGGTGACTCGGATCCGCTCCTTGAGTTGCTCGGTTGCATGCACAGATTTTCAGTTCAGAATGTAGTAAAGAATGGGACAGTCAGCAATACAAGTCTATGCAGGTTGTGGGGCAAGCCCCGTTTCTGGAGGGAGCTACTGATCTAGTACTGATTTCCGTTTAACACCCTAAATAAGTACTGGCGCACCTGTAGTGCTTATTTCACAAGAAAGAATCAGGACTATAAAATAGCACAATGCACTTGGGTGTGCGTTCAAAACACAGGACTGGCAAAATGTCTGTCTACACAAACTGGATCCCGGGTTAGCTTTGTGGGGTGTTCTGTTGATTTTACTGAAGATGGAAATAGACACTTTAGAGCAAATCGTGGCCTGGTTGCTAATCTGAGACCTTTCAAACAGGATTTTTTTCTCATTCTGTGCCTATGGAAAAAAAAAAGTTCACAGAATAAGGTCCACAGTGTTCCAAACGCTTGTGTTCAAACCATGCATTCCTGGTTTGCCTCCATCTAGTCATTACCACTATGCTTCTCCCCCTGCACTGCACAGGTACTCAAAGTACCTGCACAGGCTAAGGGGTATATGTTGAAGAGAGAGGGGCTGAGAGTTCATATTTGCAGCTGTAGTAAATCCCCTAATTTTACTTGTGACATGACTTTTTATTCACTCTGTGCTGTTCCCTGTACAAATACATAAAGTATTTGTTTTGCAAAATCTAGAACTATATACAAATGTACACAAACATAGAAACAGAAATGATGGCAGAAAAGAACCAATGGTCCATCCAGTCTGGCCAGCAAGCTTCCCATGGTAGTATCTGCTGCGCCATGCAGGTCTCTCCCATGTATCAGTTAGTTTTGCTTGATGTGCTTCGCTTATGGACTTGGCTGTAGAAGCAGTCCTGTGTATTTTCCTTAATGTCTGAGCATCAGTACCCCAGACTGCAAAAAAAGTCATTGGCTTGTGTTGATTGACTCCAAATTTCTCTTTCCTTTCAGCCCTTGCAGTTGCATCAAAAGCACCAAGGCTTATTGGTTAAGCCTTCTGTTAAGGGTAGTAACTGCTGCTCTGTGCTGGTTAACCCCATGCTCATCCGTTCCGCATACTGTAAAAGTCAGGTCCCTCATTGGTTGCTGTCTAAATCCAATTCCCTTTTTCTCCTGTCATTGCAGAGAGAGCAATGTTGGAGTTGCATCAAAAGTATCAAGGCTTATTGGTTAAGGGTAGTAACAGCTGCACCAGCAACTTACCCCCATGCACACTTTCTTTGTTTCCTTTAGGGCTTGGCCATAGAAGCAGTCCTGTGCTTTTCCCCTTATCTCCGTGTAACAGAGGGGGTCATTTATCAAAATGTGAAAAATCCTGTTAATGCACCATATTGTCTGCAAAGAGCTATTGCACAGCTGTCTCCTGTAAGGAAGGAGAGAGAGAGAGAGAAGGAGAAGGAGAGAGACTGGCCATAATATCATGGCCCATAGGTAGGTATTTGTATCCCTATTGTAGGCCCACCTAGTAACTCGAGGTGGGGTTTAGGTAAGAGTGTAGGGGGTTAGGGGCCACTTTGACATTCTACGTGACACCTACGAACAGAACAGTGGTCTCTTGTGAAGATTTGCTGGCCTTCGGAGTGAGAAAACTCACTCCAAGATGAGATTTGTGCAATGTTCTCTCAACCTAGCTTGATGTTACCCAGGTAGAGCGTCCCTCAAGCTAGGTTGAGAGAATCTTGCCCAAATCTCATCTTGGAGATCAGGAGGTAGGTCTCTTTCAACAGAAAGGATACTGGAACTAGGAGTCATGGGATGAGGGTGAAAGGGGGTAGACTATCACAAAAAGGACAGAGTCAGAATTAAAGCAATTTAGAGAAAGGCAACCAAAATGGTGTGGGGTCTGTACTGACTGGAGGACCTAAATATTTATACCTTGGAGGAGAAATGATACAGATTTTTAAATACCTGAAAGGTATAAATAATGCTCAAGTATCAGACATTTTCTGATAGAAACTAAGCAGTATATGACATGAAACTCCAAGCAGGCAGACTCAAGAACAACATCAGGAAATATTTCTTCACGGAAAGGGTGGTGGATGCATGGATTGCCCTCCCGGAAGAGGCGGGGAAGACGAGAACAGTAATGGAATTCAAAAGGGCATGGGATAAATACAGAGGATCCCTAGTGGCTAAAGGATGGAAATGAAGAAATGGAGTAACCTGTGTCAACTTTAGGTGTAACATTTCTGCATGGGGGTTACCTGCATGGAGCGAAAGTTACTACTTTTAATGGAAGAAATGTGAGAAACTGCCATGAAGCACTTCTGGGCAGACTGGATGGACCATTTGGATCTTTATCTGCCATTTGTGTGATACTTTGTAATCTAAGGAAGTACTTCTTTACAGAGAGGGTGGTGGATGCATGGAACAGCCTTCCAGGGGAGGGGCTGGAGACAAGAATGGTATCCAAATTCAAGAAAGCATGGGAGAAGCACACAGGAGGCCTGAGGGGTGGTAAGAATTGTAAAACAGAGCAGTTATGTGGATGGGCAGACTAGGCACATCGAATGGTCATTAATATTTTCCATCACGTTTCTGTGTTTCTATAGACAGGATTAAATCGGCATGGGGCAGAGTCAAAAACTCCCTGAGCATGGCCATAACTGGGGTTGGGCAAGAGGGGAAGCCATCTAAAGCCTCGAGGTGGAAAATGACTGAAATACAAGTGTGAGCAGGCAGCAGAAGAAAAGCCTGGAAGAGTGCTGCTCTTCTAGCATCTGAGCTGGAGGGAGAGGGGGGGAAGAGAGGAGATGAGGACCAGGGATCAGAGTGGAGGGGATGGAGGAGTAGGAATCAGGATGGGGGGAAGGCCAAATATGCTTGCCTCCTCTGAGAGGTAAAATGTCTAGTCATTGTTCTGTCCTTGGGCTAGTCTGAAATTTTGGGGTTTTTTTTTTTTGCAATATGAGCTGGACAAATACTTTCAAACATTCAGCCATTTTGCCCAGTTCAGTAATTTTGCAGAATTAAGAACTAAATGAAAATCTTTGTGCAACATTGTTAACATAGATGACACAGGAGCATGTCTTGTTTTTGAGGGTAGCTTCTATTTTCCTACAAACTTTTGTATGTAAAAATTATATTATGCAGTAATAGCAGCAGTGAGGGTCTTCAGGTTTATTGTTATTTAACAATTGAATGAATCTTCATGAATTAGAATTTCAGCAGCACCACATGTGTAACCAAGGTACCTCAAACTTTCCTGAACTTTGAGTTAATTCTTCAAGCAGAATGATTTTAAATTGCCATTCATGTACTATATTCAGCCTACCTCCACTCTTCTCCTTAAGAGTTACCAACTATTTAAACCTGTCCAACAGCTCTAGTTTTTGAGGAGGTTAGAAGAATTATTGTGGATTGTTTCATATGATAAAGGGGATGGAACGGTTTTCTTATGAAGAAAAGCTAAACAGGTTAGGGATCTATTTAATGCCAGGTACTTTTGACTTAGATTGGCCATTGTTGGAGACAGTTTACTGGGCTTGTTGGACCTTGGTCTGACCCAGTATGGCAACTTCTTATGTTCCTATGGGTTCTTCAGCTTGGAGAAGAAATTACTTAGAAGGGATATAATAGAAGTTTGTTTTTTTAAAACTCTTTATTTAAACATTTTTAACAATAACAACTAAAGGTACCACAAAAATATAGCTGTTTTAGGTCTCAGGAATATTAACAGTGTAAAAGTTATATTGAGTTACATTTGGCAGTATCAAGAACAGCAATTCAAGGAGAGGTATAGTATACATAACGGGAGACTTCAGTGTTGTTTACAGAACTCCAAGTAGGGTACTTGGAGATGACTAAGGCTGTTCGGAAGTCTGATCGCCTGTTTGTGCTCCACGGTGGAGATAAACAGGGAGCATCGGCAATACGGGCAACAATTGCCCGCTAGGTTAAGGAAGTCATGGCAGCCTATGTGGCTGCTGAGGTTGCTTCTAGGGATGTGCAGAGGGACCGCATAGGTTACATTCGGTATTCGTATTCGTGGGGGGACATTTACGTTGCATTCGGCAAGGGGGGCCCCCGATCCATTCATGCGTTCCATTCTTATTCGTTTCCCGGCTACAATTTAATTAACTACAACCCCCACCCTCCTGACCCCCCCAAGGCTTGCCAAAACTCCCTGGTGGTCCAGCGGGGCTCCAGGAGCCATCTACTGCACTCATTCTGTCGGCTGCCGGTATTCAAAATGGCGCCGATAGCCTTTGACCTTACTATGTCACAGGGGCTACTGGTGCCATTGGTCGGCCCCTGTCACATGGTAGGAGCAATGGACGGCCGGCGCCATCTTGTGCTCCTACCATGTGACAGGGTGGGGTGTTGTGCAAGGCTATAAGGTTTGCATAGGGTACCTAATACCATTGCATCAGCCATGGGTTGCGGGGGGGGGGGGGTGCTTAGTTTTTAAAGCTTGTATCACTGGAGAGAGCTGGGATTTTTTTTTTTTGGTGGGCCAAGGACAGACAATGATAAACAGGAAGGGAACAGTACAGTAGTTGTTCACACAGTGCAGCAAAATAGCTAGTAACAGCCATGGGTCTTCTGATGCTGCAAGGAGTGCAGGACCTCTAGAAGCTGGAGCTATGGAGTTAAGAGCCTGGATGGCTTATTGTGACCTCTGGAGTCCTCTCTCAGGGACTATTGGTTAGAATATGCAGATTAGCCTTCCACTCTTTTTCTACTGCAAAGGGTGTGGGGCCTCTGGAAGCTGGGGCTGTGGAGTTCAAGGCCTAGATTGCTTGCTGTGACCTCTGGATTCCTCTCCCGGGGGCTGCTGGGTAGAATATGCAGATGACAAAGGGGGAAATAGGAGGTTGGGGAGGGAGTGTGAAAAGAAGGGGAAGGGAGGACCAGGGATGGAGTAAGAGAGAGAGAGGGCTGAAATGGGCTGAGAAGAAGGGAGTGAAAGTGGGGACAGGAAAGCTGGTAGTAGATGAGAGTTGAACAGAAGGAGGTTGCTCCATCTTTGACCATATTCGGGTCCCACTGAAAGATCCACCTCCTTGAGATTGCTTTTAAATCCTCCCAAACCCCACGTTTCCTGATCTTGATCCTCTCACATTAAACATATTTTACTGTAATACTTGAATAATTAATAGAAATGATTTGTCTTGTCTTAAGATCTGCCTTGGTTCCTAGTAACTCTTACATGCTTCCCGTTTGGAGTTTTTTGAGATGTAAACAGTCTGTTGTTAAGTTTTCATCCAGGAGTTAAGTACATGATCCTGCTCACATGTATAGAAAGTCTTTTTGAAGTGGATGGTTGGTTTCAATAAGATCCACACATCCAAGGAGATGCAAGAGAATAGATGATGTCCAATTCAATTTATAGCCAAGTATTTATTATAATTTTTATAATTGTTTATATTTTTTCAATGCGGCAACTCCATTGCTCATCTGTCAAAATTGTATAGTTCTCAATAGGGTCCCCCGACATGGACCCCGTGTTTCACCAACAGGCTGCGTCGGGAGGGACAGTAAACAATGGCAATTTCAACAACTATAAAGTGAAAACAAAAATAATAATAATAGTAGCTTCAAATATACTGGGGTAGATATTATAAATCTACACGCACGTGTACTTTTGTTTGCGCACCAGACGCCGGATTTTATAAGATACGCGCGTAGCCGTGCATATCTTATAAAATCCGGGGTCAGCGCGCGCAAGGGGGTGCACATTTGTGCAACTTGCGCACGCCAAGTCCTGCGCGCGCTGCCCGTTCCCTCCGAGGTCGCTCTGAAATCGGAGCAGCCTCGGAGGGAACTTTCCTTCCACCCCCCGCACTTTCCCCTCCCTTCCCCTACCTAGCCCACCCCCCCCCGGCCCTATCTAAACCTTCCCCCTACCTTTGTTGGGAAAGTTACGCCTGCCAGAGGCAGGTGTAACTCTGTGCGTGCCAGCAGGCTGCTGTCGTGCCATCACCCGACCCAGGGGCTGGTCCGGAGGCCTCGACCACGCCCCCGGGCCAGTGCTTCGCCCCCGACACGCCCCCTGGAACACCCCGAAATTTGCACTGCCCACCCGACACGCCCCCGACACGTCCCCCTTGCGAAGCCCCGGGACTTACATGAGTCCTGGGGCTTGCGCGCGCCGCCAAGCCTATGCAAAATAGGCTCAGCGCGAGCAGGGGCGTTTTAAAAGGGTTAATCGCGTACCTTATGTGCATAACCCTTTTAAAATCTGGCCCACTGTGTTTCTCTGAAAATAAGACAGGTCTTATATTTAATTTTTGCCCCGAAAAAAGGTTAGGGGTTTTTTCAAGGATGTCTTATTTTTTTTTCCATGATTGGTGAATGAGGACAAGGCTAAGCTCGCCTCCTCTTTCATTCACCAATCAGATTCAATTTTCGGCCGTACATGAGTGGAAAACAGGGGAGGTAACACGTCGATCATAAAAAACGTGAGGTCAGATTCAGAGTGTGCAAAAGTAAGCCAGTGAGATACAAGGGGTGCAGTTTCATGCCCAGTATTCCCCAAGATAGAACATCTGAAGGGTGCATAAATTGTATTTTGCCATTTTCCACTCATGTACGGGTCATTACTGTCATCATGAGCCGCCATTGGCCAGTTTTAGCTTTACATAAGTTTTTTGACTGCCCCCTCAGATTTTCTTTTTGTCGAGGTAGAAACCTTAGGGACATTTTGATCCATTCACATCTTAGAGACCCAGCCTTGCCAGTTTCCCAAAGTTTTTCTGGTCACCAACCATGCGGACACTGCTCGGTCTGCCCCCATGTATCACCAATGGTTAACTTTGAACACCCGGTTTCCCACATTAAGTCAGTTAAATATTTCTTCTACATGTCAAACGAAGGGAGTTATTTATGTAATTACATGCTCATGCCCCAAATTATATGTAGGCAAGACAACCCGTCCAATCCATACACGAATTATTGCGCATCGATCAAGTATCAGAACTGGGTGTGAAACTGCACCCCTTGTATCTCACTGGCTTACTTTTGCACACTCTGAATTTGACCTCAAGTTTTTTGTGATCGGCGTGTTACCTCCCCTGATTCGGGGTGGCAATTTTTCAGAGATGCTGATACGTAGAGAGCAGAAATGGATTCACAGATTGGACTGTCTGGCCCCTAAAGGCTTGAATAATGAAATAGAATGGCAATATTTTATTTAATTTCTTAATTGTACATCTGTTTTGACTGTTCAGCTGTCACTCTGCTTCACTATCTCTATGATTGGCTGATGTTGTTATGAGTTGGTGCTCTCCTATTGGCTTGAATTTTCACGTATTTTCTACAGTCTCTTTAAATGTTTGTTTCTGTCTCTCCCGTCTGCTCTCCTTGCTGTGTCAAATGTTAGAATGAGCCGTCACATATAAGGTATGTTTATCGGCGAAATGTTTTACGGTATACCATTTTGTTTTCGGTCCTTGTTTCGAATATATTTGAAGCTACTATTATTGTTATTTTTGTTTTCGCTTTTTAGTTGTTGAAATTGCCATCGTTTACTGTCCATCCCGATGCAGCCTGTTGGCGAAACACGGGGTCCGTGTTGGGGGACCCTATTGAGAACTATACAATTTTGACAGATGAGCAATGGAGTTGCCGCATTGAAAAAATATAAAAAATTATAAAAATTATAATAAATTCTTGGTTATAAAGGGGCAGATTTTAAAAGCCCTACGCGTGTAAATCCAGCTGGATTTACCTGCGTAGTGGGGTTATGCGCGCCGAGCCTATTTTGCATGGGCCTGGCGACGCACGCAAGCCCCGGGATGCGCGCATGTCCCGGGGCTTTGTGAAAGGGGTGGGGCAGGGTCGGGACCGAGGCCTCTGGCCCAGCGGCCATGCCGGGGGATCGCGTGCCGGCACTCGGCCGGCGCATGCAACCTACACCTGCCCAGAGGCAGGCGCAACTTATGGAACAAAGGTTGGGGGGGGGGGTTTAGGTAGGGCTGGGGGGCGGGTTAGGGAGGGGAAGGGAGGGGAAGGTGGGGGGGGGCGGAGGGAACAGGAAAAGCCATCGGGGCTCCCCTAGGGCTCAGCACACAAGGTGCACAAGTGTGCACCCCTTGCGTGCGCCGACCCTGGATTTTATAACACGTGCGCAGCTGTGCGTGCATGTTATAAAATCGGGCGTAGATCTGTGTGTGCCGGGTTGCGTGCACAAATCTACTATGCCCGTGCCTAGGTATTAAAATCCGGCCCAAATTGAATTGGACCTCATCTATTCTCTTTCATCTCCTTGGATGTGTGGATATTGAATTGTTGGAGTGCAATCCTTCCTGCTCCATTTTTTGTATTTTGGTTTCAATAGCATTACACTTTATGAAGTTATTTCTATGGGTTCACAGACTGACCAATCAGATGGCCCAATCCAGTCTTTTCTGGCTCATGAATCCCCTTTATAGACCTGACCAAAATATTTGAATTGGGCTCAGCAATTTCACTTAGTCTCCCTGGCCTGAGCCCTTGTTATTAATAATATTTTAAAAACCATGAATATTTCAGTTCCCGGAGAAATGTTTACGCTATACGAGAGCTTGGTTTTTTCTGTTGTTAAAAATGACCTGAAATCTATTTATCAATTTCCTGCTTTCACCTTTTCAGTTATTATCTGATGGAATGGCAAGACCCAGTCTGAGATGATCTGTGAAAGATGGAATGAGCGCTTTTCATTCAAAGTGAGACATTAACATGCTTTCAGACACAACACAATTTGCAAATCATTATGACAAACATTCATAGATGCAGAAGGTTTAAATTTGTTTGGAGCAACAACAACAAAAAAAATAAATCCTGAAAGCCTCCCTTCCATTAGTGTACTAATTATTGGATCCAGTTAGTGAAGACTGAGATTTCTTAAAGTTCTTCCATTCTTCTGCAGCAAAACTCATGTATAGTGATAAAGACTTTCCAAAAAGCTAGTCTTACTGTACTCAAACAGGTTTTGATCAGAACTAACAAGTTTCATCTATATGCAAATGCGTGTTGACATAGGCGGCTTGACATAGGCTATTGTCTATGATAAAGGGCTCAAAGATCACAGATTGCATTCCGAATCATTCTGCTTCCAGAACATTTACAGAATGAACGGTGCAGTGAAATCCCATCTTATTCACAGGCTGGGCCGGAAATTGGTGTGCTAACTATGTACTCCACTTTAAAAGGAAAGTTTAAGCTGTGAAAAGTTCATACCTTGCTACATGAAACCAGAGATATGAAAGTGTTGTCCTCACTAAATAAAAGAAATAAAGGAGTGAAGTCTCCCAAAAATATATTAAGATGTTGCTAGTACCAACCCATCCCCACTGGGATCAAACAAGAGTGCACTAGGTGGTCATCAAATTGATGTGACAAGTCACTCTGATTATAGTCATGTACCAGAACGAACACTCACAAATATTTCATTAGTATTTTAACTGCAAATTCAAATTTGGGGCATGATTATAATCAGACGGACGTGCCACAGCCAATTTGATGTCCATCTACTGCACTGCTGTATATAACACCAGGTTTCATTTTTTTTACATGATTTGTTTGATCCCATTAAGGATGGGTTGGTGCTATAGCGACACATTCATATATTTTTTGGAAGTCCTCACTTCTTTATTTCTTTGGAAAGTCATACCTCAACATGCATTGATTTATTGACTGCTTTTGACAATTCTTCATGCCAGTATGAGGCCTCTCCCAGCCAATTAATGCACTCTTTTGCCAAAAGTTGACCTCCTTCATTTGGGTAAGTTAAGGATAAAATATCCAGATCAGGGGCTTGCAGTGATCATGGGCTATGAGTTCTCCCACTCTTCTCCCTGCTGCTTTTCTTACGGGGAGTTGGACTACAAGGCTATATCTTCACAAGAGTTAATAAAAAAAATTACTCAGAGCCAGCGCATCTGTCCCCCCCCCCCTCCCCAAAACTATTAAATAACCTTATTTAATTTTCAGCTTTATATTTTATTGATATGAATGCATAAGAAGTGCATACACATGCAGAACAGATAAGAACCGACCACTGGTGTTCAGGAATAACTCATCCTGAGGAAACAAACAGGAAGGGAAACAAAACGCCAGAGGCGGTCATTCCTGCAGCAAGTCAGCGTGAGCCAGAAATAACCCAATCCGTGCTTATGATTTGTGGATCCACTTTCCAATGAGTTATCCTTCCAGATTGTTTTTTGAAACCTCCAGAAAGGAGTTTCACAATATTCACGGCCATCTTGGTGGAACAGAATATTGAAAGAAGCTGATCAGTACCTGCTACCTACAACACAAGGGGGCTCTTATTTATAACATCATTTTTTAAGTGGAACACACAAATACTTTTCCAATCTGCTTTCTTGGATACATTGTAGGATGTGTCCTTTTTTGGGGGGGGTGGAGGTTGCTGGCAGTTATCCCTGCTCCTGGAAGCTTCCCCCCAAATTGGAATCAGGGCTGGGATCTGCCACCATGAGCCTTCATTCACAACCACCCAGGGATTTCCCCACCAAATTACCTTAGCCCAGTCATTGCGGTGACAGTCCTCTGCCGGGGCCATGCACCAGGCCTCTTCCCAGAACGCTGTATTCACGGGCCCCTGAATCTGGCCAGTAGATGCTGTTGCGCAATAGCTGTGACCCTCCTGCATGCAGATCTATTTCCTGTGTATTCATTAGGGATATCCTGAAAACCCCAGTGGATTGGTGTCCACAAGGACTGTAGGTTGCCAACCTCTGAGGATTAGGAAACCAAGAGAATTGAGAAATGCAGACAATGCCTTCGTTTTGTTATCCCTGTATCATGGAATGAACTCTTCCTGCTGAAGCAGTGACAGACCTTTGTTTAGATCCACCTCTTGTCTGCTTGGCGTGACATTATCAACATTTGAGGAAAGCTATGGAAAATATCATTATGTACCATCTCTAGGAAGTAAAAAAAAACAATCTTTTATTCACTGAATGTATCATTTGAGCACATTACAATAGAACAGAGTTGGCCAACTCCAGTCCTTGAGAGCCACAAACAGGCATGCAAATTTATCTCATGCATATTCATTGTGGATATCCTGAAAACTTGGCCTATTTGTGGCTCTCGAGGACTGGAGTTGGCCACCCCTGCAATAGAAAATTATTTTAACTGGATAATTTTTGTGGGACCAATGATTAAAACATTTCAAGTGGTGATGTTTTTGGTTAAGATCCCTAACATTCTAAATATGAGAGTTCTCTAGAATTTAATAGCATTGGATTGTATTTTTCCTATCTATTTATTGGCCATTACCCTGACTCATTTTGTATTTGGTTTACCTCTTGCCAGGCCTATCCTAAGCCTCTGTTGGACTGCCACATAACTATGCAGGTAACAGTATCTTTATTCTTATTTTCAGTTCTGTTACCTGACCTCAGAGCACAAACAACTCCATCCTATGTGGCACCAGGACAAACCAGTCAGGTTCAACAGGTGTTCACATACTAGGTAGCCCAACTCCCTGTGACCATCAAACACTCCTCTTAGCTGTACCCTGACAACCTGCTAAGCTACTAGCAGCAGCTCTCCCATCTTTATTTTCCCAGCTGGAGTGATAGCTTCAACTCACTTGGAGTGGCCTCTTCTTATCTGGCAGGTTCCCTGGGCCTTCCTGGTAGTCTCCTGGCCCTTTGATTCCTCTGGCCTTCTCCTTGATCTTCCTCTTTGTCCAGCCCTTTGCCTCATTAGCCTCATCTGGTTCCCCAGCCATGTTTCCCTGAGACTATGATTTTCTCTTAAAGTGGTATTAACACTTGTCTCTCTTTCTCTCCTAGATCTGTCACAACCCCGTCACACTCTCCATCACATGTTCAGTGCAGGTTCCAGGAAGGTAGCACCTAAAAGAACTAGTACCATAAACTGCTGAAAATGCCAAGAATCAGAACCCTAAAGATCATTGTGTCAGCACAAAGATATTAATTATTTTGAGATTTTGTATTATCCCTTGCAAATGGGAATGCTATAATCAGACAGAAGGGATTATGTGATTGTATGATAAACCTTCACTTACTGAAGGGCTATCCAGATTCTTCCACCTGACTGGTTTTAAAAGGTTCTTTGAAGAAGAAAAAAAAGATCCCAAACTGAATTATATAAAAACAATATGTCATTTTGATGAGAGTCATAAAATAATGCACCCCTAGCCCTACTCTAAACCCCCATATCTTTATTTTACCTTTTGCTCCTGCCTCTGGGCAGGTGCAAGTTGTGCACGCCGGCCATTGGCCGGCACACGATCCCCAGCACAGCAGCAAATATGGCCGCTGTGCCAGGAGCCTGACCCTCCAGACTGCCCGGTCCCGCCCATGCCCACACCTGGGGGTGTATGAAAATTCTCATCTTGATGCAAACCCAGGAGTGCTTTTTGCTCTTATGCATATATCGCCTGGAACAAGAATTTGCTTTCATCATCCAGATTTATTTTTGTTCCAGCATAAAGGAAATCCTACAACAAGATAGGAGGCTGGCAGAGGATAGTAGTGGGGGCATAGGCCTATATTTCTTCATCAACTGGATTGTGGATTCATGCAACAGCCTACCAATGGAGGTGACAGGGTCAAATACAGAATTCGAGAAAACCTGGGGCAAGCACAGAGGATCCTTAGTGATGAGGAAACAAGTGAGAAAACCAGAGATTAAGAACGGTTGGTAGTATTAGTAGGGATCTTCATTTTCAGTTTTTATTTTAATGTTCCCACAAAAACGGGGGAAAATCATTGGTGAAAAAAAGTCATTTTTTCCCCACTGATTTTCCTCTGTTTTTGTCATAACAAACACTGATAGAGTCCCTGGGAAAATAAAATAAAAACTAAAAATGAAGGGTCCTAAGTATTAGGAAGGGAAATTGACCAATACTTGAGCCTTGTGGGTCATTATCCTACCAAGATGTTCTATGATTACATGAGATAAAGGATAAATGTTGTTGTGATGTGCTACACTACACTTAAAAGATGAGTTTAATGAAATATAGTATTGATCCAAGAAAATAAACCGGACAATCCACCTTTCCTCTTAAACTTAAAAATATGATAGGAATACGCCCCAAGTCCATGAAAGATTAATGCTGGAACTCAATGAAACATAGGGGATAATTTTCAAAAGGATGTACATACTTAAAACGGTCTTACATGTGTAAATGCACTTTATGCACATAAGTGGGCTTTTGAAAATTGCCTACAGTATGCGCCATTGAATTGTCAATAGGTTTTACCTGCATTAAGTGCACTTAACATGAGTAAATGGCTTTTGAAAATTGCTACAATAGTATGTTACATTTACCATGTGTGACTCCTTTAAACATTCACCTGATAGTTTTTATGTTAAAGAACCACCAGGAGGAAAAATATAATTTGTAAAATCACTTTTTTCTTTATTATATTTTTTTTCCAGAACAAAAATATGCACTGGCACAGTATAAACATGCTGTTGACATGATATATACACCCTTGATAGAGAAGTCATCAGTTTCTTCATCTGGAAAATGTGGCAAAATCAGGATGTTTACGCTTACAACCAATAAAAAAAACTGGAGGATGTTTTACAATTCCAGCACCCAAACCATGAAACACGAAGAATCACTGACTGGTGCTGAGACCTAGATTTGGGTTTCTTGGGCGTTGGAGGTGAGGTGGAGGAATTGCACTCTGACCCCCCCTGCGAGCATAAATCGGGGGGAGATGACAAAAACAGCTGCCGAAGGGGGGCAACCACTGCTGACACAAAACCAACACTGATGGGTCCAACCTTAGAGAAGGTTTCTCTTCAGACCTAGGCCCATCTGAGAGATCTGAATCATGGGGTGATCAGGCTGGGAAGCCAAGGAGGGAGGGAGCAAGCGAAGTGGCAAAAAAAAAAAAAAAGAGAGCAAATTGTTCTAATCTTCCAAGTCCAGAAGGGATGATGTGCTGGGGCATGGAAACATTTATAGCTACTGTAAGCAGCTTGCATTTATTCCAGCTACCACAGAATTAAAATGGGTAGCTGTCTGGTAAGTAAACTTTATACACATATAATACAGTTTTGGTGAACAGAGTTAAAAAGTTACAGCATTGCATGCAGAGGCACTGAGTTCGGATTTCTATTTTGTTTCCCCACAGCATGCTCAGTTTAATCTAGTCTTTGCTTTATGATTTTCTTTCACTATCTTTTAAAACTGTGCAGCCATGTAACTTGCATCCTTTTAATAAATGCAAATAATTCATGTGTCGGGTGATTAATCCACAGAGGCTAGGGGAAGGGGAGTTGTACAGTTGAAAGGCAGCGCTATGGGGAAACAATAAAGCATGTTTATGGTTTTGTCCTAATGAACTTGGTCAATAAATTTTCCAAAAGCAGACAACAATGATGGCATGTCTTAACACACATGCTGATTAATAAATCTGTTCATTAAAGATAATGAAAACAATTAAAGGGTGGTTTTCTGTTCATAATCTATGGAAGTTTACTTAAGTTCTAGCTACAAAAAAACAAGTTACAGACAATCCCCACCCCAATTAAGTTACTAAAGCACTGTGCATTTTGTTCACCAAGAGAAATCTGAATTATAGGAAATATAGGTTGTAAAGAAAGAGAACAAGGTAGCTGAAGGCAAACCAGGAGGTAAGCAACACAGGGCTAAGACATAGATAACTGTGGTTTTACAATCTGATGGTGGATGTTTTGTCTTCTGTTATCAAAAGAACTGTTCAAAATCAGACATTTGCATTAGCATCCTGTTTTAGCAAGCCATTCTGAAATTTAAGGTCTTAAAGTCCAAAAAGCCTCTCTCATGAACAAAATCATGCTATCATGCTAGGAAAGCTGTCTGCTACAGGACTCTATATACATATATATCTCAGGGGAAGAAATGATAGAAAAATGTCATATTTAACTTTCCGTGGTCATTTACTCCCTGAGGTCAGTGTCTACAAATCGTCATTTATCATGCCTATCTTAAGCTAAGAGAGAATGTCTTTATACTACAAACATGGGATTTATTTCAGAATGATAATTATATAGAACCATTAGTTTACACTTAGATTTTATAGGGAAGGGGTTTCAAAAAGATTGCATGGCATAGCTATCTAGAACTACATACACAGAGGTAATGCGTAAGAAAATCAGCAATTAAACTCAGTTGTTAGTAGCAACCTTAAAAAAATTTGGCCACTAGTTTTTACCAATAGGTGTCTTTGGCCATCAAGTTACAATGATTTTTTTTTTTTTAACTTTCAGTCTACTAGCCTGTTTGGTCAGTGGGTGATCATCAAAGTTAACATGGCTACAAGGTTTCCTTAGCAGATGGCCATATGGTTACCAAGCTGCAGGATTTCTGCTGCTCTGAAAAGGTTTCACATCACTGGGGAAAGCTTGGTTGCCATGCTGACATGATGTTCCCTTTTGGAACATCCTCCGAATTGAAGGATCGCTTTCCCTTTTGAACTCTTCTGGAGAGTTCAATCACGAGGCAGGCAGCAGCAGTGGCCTTAGGGTTATTGGGGGCCCAGATAAAAATCACATAGGGCCCACTAAAGGCTTACTTTTGATGACCTGCAACTCAGGTTGGACATTTTGGATTTCACTTTGCCTTACTCATGAAACTGCAATGAACGTTGTATCACAGATCTGATTAATATTCTGTGGGGGAACTTAGATAATAGCTGAGCATTAAAATGCAAACAGAATCACTTCCTTGCTATAAAACTCCACCCTCAAAAAAATCTGTTGCAAAATTTGGGACTCCCTAAAGTGTTGGTCCCAGGTGGTCCCTTGGCTTGCCATTCACTAAGGCCACCACTGCAGTAAACTCCTACTTTCCTTGGGTAGTTTCCTATGAAAGGACTATTGAGCAGCAAGATATGTTCTTTTTTTACCCTAAGCTTAATGTCAGCCCTGTTTCCTACAAGCTAATAAGCTGGACTTACAGCTTTCTGGGAAGAGGAGTGCAAGAAGGCAAATAAAAAACCAAGTATACTTTCAGGGCAACGTTTAGAACTTTTCCATTAACCACTGTTCCAGAGGCGCCCTAACCTAAGTAATGCCTAAGTGATTATTATAGGAACATTGTGTTTAAACACTCCCACCCCATAAATATAGTCCAGATAAAAGTGTATCTAGTAAGTTTACATCAATGCCCAGGGTACAGAAGGGCTCTGGTTCGCCTCACCTGAAAATTGATTTTTTTTTTCCCCCACTCACTTGGATGAATTATCTAAGTTTCTTTTAAATGCTTCCTTAATTGCAACAGCTGGCTGCAGTTGCAGAATCTCCCCTGCACAATAACTGGGATCACAGTGGAGAAAAAGCAGAAAACGGGGGGGGGGGGCGACTTGAAACAAATGGCTTAAAAATCAGTTTTGTTTATATGATAGAAGGACCCTTCAGATAACCAGATAGCAACATGGCGTTGGGGCCAGGCTGAGCCAGTCCTGGTTCCACTAGAGCTGCCACCTGGCTCCATGTCATAGGGAACCTATTAATCCAGTCCTGATTTTACCCTCTTTTACACGTATGAACTTGTAGTTCTGCTATTTCAGACTGGGAGCAATTGAAGCTGCAGATCCAGAGACGGGAGGGGTAAAATCGGGTCTGGCTTAGACTGCCCTGGATGACGCGGGGCTGTGTCATCTCCCCTAACGGTCTTTCATCATACAATCAATAGCCATATTAATCACAGGGCATTCGTATTCAGTTAGTAAAGGCACACAGGATATGATGACTTTAGGAGCTAGTTCTTTTATAATAGAATAAGAAAACACACTTTCTCTGCTGCTCCTCTCTTGTGGTGACATGAATAATAAGATATGCAGAGCTCGCTTTCTCTAGCATATTCTCCCCCTCTGTCCACGTGGATAAACTAATCCCAGTGTGGACAGGTAAAGGGGGAATCTTTGAAAATTCTGTCTCGGACACAGATGTCCCATTCATCTGTTAAAATTAGGGCTCCCAGTTGCAAGCTCTTTATTTTCCCTGCTTTCCTCTCTGCATTTTAACTCATTCATTTTTAAACCCAAATTATTGTCTCTTCCAGCTCTATATTTTTTGGCAAGGGAGGATTTAAATTACTATGAAGCATATTCTTTCTGCATTTATTTTGTTCTTTTTTTTATTTGGGGAGCTGCTCTTTGGTGCTCTTAAGTACTCAAAAGAGAGGTTTACTTTTCCTTAAAACATTTTTTTTGGGGGTTATATATTTTGTCTGTAACTCACAGGCATGCCTGCTCTCCCTCTGTCCCTTGCTTCAGTTGCACTCATGTACATCCCATGTACCGGGGCAATTCGATTTGTAGTTAGCCAGATTTAAACCAGGAGCCCTAATTAAAATCATCCCAAACATTCCACGTTGACTTTCAACTTATTGTTGCATTTCTTTATTGTATTTTATTTTTTTAATATAAAAAGGCAAAAGTATTTGTAAGTTAGGTTTCAAATCCTGAGTCACATTTAAAAACAAAATCTGAATCAGAATTATTGAATGATTGCTGTGGTTGTTCAAGTATTAAGTAATCAGTAGTCAAAAGATTTATAGGCAATTAGTTTGTGTTAAAGCTTGTGACAGCATATGATTTAGAACTTCAGGTTTGACAGGAGATTCTGCTCTCCTTAGCCTGCAGTGCACCCTGTTACAAATCTGCTCCCTGCTTACAAAGTATACATATATATATATATTTTGTCATATGCCTGTGATAGAAGAAACAAATATCAAAAACAGGGACCCATAGTCATTACTGTTTCACCACTGATATCCCTGACAACGTCAGCCCCTCTGAAGTGCCAGCAACCCAAGGCTCCATCTACTCAAAGTTTTCTTCTCACTGGTAGAAAATCGGTGCAAAATGGTCTATGACCCCTGTTCACTTATATTCATCTTTCATGTTTTCCTTTGGGTGAAATCCTGAATTTGCTCCTTCGGTAGAAAGATTATTTTGAACAAACAGGACTCTTTTGGAGTGCCGTTGGGGGGCATGCCTTTGCCTGCACCTGCAGATCATATTTGCAGAGTTTGCCAATTAAAATCCATTCTGTTTGTATACTCAGCTGCTGCCAGATGAAAATGAAATAACAGGCTGCATTTCTCTGACATCACCAGGCAATAGGGTCTGCATGATGATATCTCCTATGGGGCTTCCCAAACCTTTCCTAATGAACTCACAGCTGGTCAGGTTTACAGGATTCTACAATGAATATGCGTGAGATATGCTGGAGACCTAGTATAAGAACTTGATCTCATGCATATTCATTGTCAGGTGTTCCAAAACCCTGACTGGCTGTAGGGTCACCAGGGCTGGCTGGGGAAGCTCTGTCCTACAGGCTTTGCATTCTCTTTTCAGTATGCTGTCACCAAGAGCATCAAAAGTGAGCCAACAAGAGATGGATATCATATGGCAACCACAACAACACCCACCCAATAAAACTAGAGTTTTACAAAGCGACTTTTATCACCAGAGAGACACCTTAAGACTCAATTCTGATAGCATCTGCAGCCACCATGGGGTATCTTTCATGCATAATCTACCTTGTGTGGCCTCAGATGGTCCCTTGGATTATATCCTGAGTGCGTAAGGTCCTTACTGAGCAATGCCCCTGGTTATTTTAGGTTACACAGATGTCACCATGAACATTTAACTTTTGCCTTTTTGGGATGTTCTCAGAATATTTCATTCACACAGGAATAACCTCTGCCATATGGCTTTTTTTTTTTTTAATGTGTTGGCTTTAGGTACCAGAAACTAAACTGAAGTACTTTCTGCATGCACTTATCTCAAGATCCTAGGGAGGAACAGGTTGGTGTAATGAAGCATGTCCCTAGACCAGCAAAATTCTGAAAAAAACCCCCTAAACAAATGAAAGGACAGAGAGATATGAAGGGTTGAAGTTATTCTTGCTTTGATGGGGAAGGCTTGTCGGAAAAGACTGCACCGGGCAAGTTCAGGGTGGGATCCTTCTGTGACGGGTCCGGAAGAGTAAGCGTCTCCGGGGCGGACTTTTTCCGCGGCCGGTCCTTGGGGACTGCCAGGAATTCCGGCGCATCCGTGGACAGAGGCGTGGAAGGGGCGCTGGAGGGGGCACTGCGGGTGGAAGAAGGCAGGGCAATGTCACTGATTGAGATCGCAGGGGGGAAGATCCCAATTTTCCGGTTGGTGGCTTCCTGAGTTGCTCGTTCAAACTCCCGAACTTCGTCCATTGTCATGTCTTCCGTCAAAGAAAGAGAAAAGAAAAAAAAAAGTCAAACGTGTAGAGCTTATAAACATAATACCCAGAGAGAATTTACAGCAGGTCAACTGAGCCACCTGCAATTAAATTATAACTAACATAGACCACGTATTACTAAATAACCGATTGAATTACAGTTCAAATACATTCATCAATACCATAAAAAAATCCTACAGAAATGTCCTTTAACAAATATTCTAAAACATTATGTGACATTGTCACTCTGAGCCACTGGTCAGAGGAGCTGAGATGGCATGGGCATATTGTTTTCACATGAACATGCATGTGTGTGTTGAAAGGTGGAGTCATTGTTACACATAAAGGGCATTGACCAGTCCAAGGCAGAGTTTCTGTTTATGTACTTATTATTTTGTTATTAATCAGAATTCCTTGATATGGGCCAGGGTGTGCTGTTCATGATAATTTTCATGGTCCAAAAGTGTCACTGTGTGGTTTTGGGCAGCCAACCAGTAAGCAATGACAAAGGAAAATTGGTTCTTACCTGCTAATTTTCGTTCCTGTAGTACCACGGCTCAGTCCAGACTACTGGGTTTTGCCTCCCTTCCAGCAGATGGAGACAAAGAAAAACTTTGAGAGTACCCCCTCTTAAGCCGGTGTGCCACCTGCAGCTCCTCAATATAAACAGTATTCAAGCAAATATTAAACTTTATGGAACAAAGGCATGTCAAGTGAAGGACCCAGAGAATTATTAACTCCAACTATATACCACAGGAATTGTCTGTGTAGGATGAGGATACCCCTTTACCCTCCTTCCGAACACAAAAAAACCCCCAAAAAGAATACTGCAGTGCGAGCGGACTCCCTAGAACTGAAGACCTCCAATGGGCGGGCGTCTGGACTGATCCGTGGTACTACAGGAATGAAAATTAGCGGGTAAGAACCAATTTTCCTTTCCCTGTACGTACCTGGATGTCCAGACTGCTGGGATGTACCCAAGCTGCTCTATATGGGGTGGGAATCAGAGAGTCTGGCTTGAATGACACTGCCGCCGAAATTGGCTACGTCCAAAGCCTGGACGTCCAAACGGTAATGTCTGGAAAAGATATGCAGAGATTTCCAGGTCACCGCCCTGTAAATTTCTTGCGGCGAAACCAATTGATTTTCCGCCCAGGAAGCCATCTGCATCTGAGTGGAATGCGCCTTCAAACCTTCAGCATGTCTGCGGCAAATATAAGCAGAAGCAATGGCCTCTTTCAGCCAGCGGGCTATAGACATTTTAGATGCTTTTTGGCATTCTTAGGGCCGCTCTACAAGACAAAGAGATGATCCGAAAAGAGTTAGTAACTTCCAAGTAACGTAAGAGGACCCTTCTGATATCCAGGCACCTCAATTTCTACGTGTGAGTCAGCTCTGTTTCAGCATTAGGGAAGGCTGGTAATTCTACCGACTGATTCAGGTGAAAAGCTGAAACCACCTTCAGAAGAAAAGAGGGAACCGTTCTGATAGAGACTCCCAAATCTGAAATCCGCAAAAATGGCTCCCGGCAAGAGAGAGCTTGCAACTCTGACACTCTCCTAGTGGAACAGATCGCCACCAGAAACCCATTTTCAGAGTCAAGTCCTTTAACGACACCTTCCTAAGAGGTTAAACAGGAGATTCACACAAGACTTTAAGGACTAAATTAAGACTCCATGAGGGGCGAACTGGAGGATTCAAATGTTTCACTCCGCAAAGGAAACGGACCACGTCGAGATATGCCGACAGGGTCACACCCTGAAATTTGCCTCTGAGGCACCTCAGGGCCACCACCTGCATCCTAATGGAATTAAACGACAAGCCCTTAGTGCAGGGGTCGGGAACCTTTTCGGCTGAGAGAGCCATGAACGCCACATATTTTAAAATGTAATTCCGTGAGAGCCATACTAACTACAACCCCCACCCTCCTGACTCCTCCAAGACCTACAAAATTAATTTACTGCAACCCCCTACTCTCCTGACATCCCCAAGACCTGCCAAATTAATTTACTACAACCCCCCATCCTCCTAACCCCCCCCCCCCATGACCTGCCAAAAGTCCCTGGTGATCCAGTGGGGGTCCAGGGCTCGCAGACAAATCTTTAATAAAAAAGTAAAAATCTAACAAAACCCCCCACCCTCCTGACGCCCCCCCCAAGACCTCCAAAATTAATTTACTACAACCCCCACTCTCCTGACCCCCCCCAAGACCTGCCAAAAGTCCCTGGTGGTCCAGCGGGGGTCCAGGAGCGATCTCCTGGACTTGGGCTGTCGGCTGCCAGTAGTCAAAATGGCGCCGACGGCCCTTTGCCCTCGCTATGTCACTGGGGTCGACCAATGGCGGCGGTAGCCCCTGTGACATAGTAAGGGCAAAGGGCCGTTGACGCCATTTTGATTACTGACAGCCGACGGCCCTTTGCCCTTACTATGTCACAGGGGCTACCGCCGCCATTGGTCGACCCCAGTGACATAGTGAGGGCAAAAGGCCGTCGGCGCCATTTTGACTACTGGCAGCCGACAGCCCAAGTCCAGGAGATCGCTCCCGGACCGCTCCTGGACCCCCGCTGGACCACCAGGGACTTTTGGCAGGTCTTGGGGGGGGGGGTCAAGAGGGGGGGGGTTGTAGTAAATTAATTTTGGAGGTCTTGGGGGGCGTCAGGAGGGTGGGGGATTTTGTTAGATTTTTACTTTTTTATTAAAGATTTGTCTGCGAGCCAGATGCAGCCATCAAAAGAGCCATAGGTTCCTGACCCCTGCCTTAGTGAGACCCTTCTGGAAAAAGGCCAGGATTTTGGGCCACCGAGGCCTGACAAGGAAGAACTCTCTGCTCCTCACACCAGGATTCGAAAACTTTCCAAACCCTGACAAAAGTTAAGGACATAGACATCTTGCAAGCCCAAAGCAGGGTAGTAATGACATCCTCCTGGTAGCCTTTACTCCTCAGCCACCTCCTCTCAAAAGCCAGGCCGCTAGACAGAAGCGATCCACCTGGTCAAAAAATATGGTGCCTTGCCGCAGCACGTTCGGAAGATGAGCCAAGCGCAGGGGACCGTCCACTGCCAGATTGACCAGGTCTGCAAACCAAGGTCTTCGGGGCTGCTCTGGGGCTACCAAAATCACTGGACCAGGATGAACCTCTATTCTCTGAATACATTTTCCTATCAGAGGCCACGGAGGAAACACATAAAGCAGGACTGTGTTCGACCATGGGAGGACCAGAGAATCGACCCCTTCCGCTCTGTGGTTCCCTCTGGCGACTGAAGAAGCGTGGGGTCTTAGCATTTCTGAGCATCACCATCAAGTCCAGATGGGGAACCCCCCATCTGCGAGAGATGAGCTGCATGGCTTCATCTGAGAGATCCCACTTTCCTGGGTCTTGCCTCTGAAGGCTCAGAAAATCCGCCCGCACGTTGTCAGTCCCCGCTATGTGCCATGCAGCCAGATTCTGTTCCTCCCAGTCCATCAGCTGAGCTGCCTCCAAGGCCACCAGGCGACTCCTGGTCCTGCCCTGAAGGTTGATGTAGGCAACTTCTGTTGCATTGTCCGACAGTACTCGCACTGCCTGGTTGCTCAAGAGCAGGAGGAAACTGCAATGCCAAGAATACTGCTCTCATCTCGAGATGATTGATCGATAATGTTGCCTCCTCTGGAGACCACTGGCCCTGGACCTAATGAGACTGACACACTGCTCCCTATGCAGTGAGACTGGCATCCATCGTCACAATCACCCACTGAGGCACCTCGAGATCCACTCCGTGCACCAAGTGTTCTTGCACCAGCCACCAACCGAGACTGGACCTGGCAGGCTCCATAAGTGGTAAGGGAACTTGAAACTCCTCCGACATAGGAACCCACCGGGACAACAACATCCTCTGCAAGAGCCTCATATGAGCAAATGCCCATGGCACCAACTCCAGAGTGGATGCCATGGATCCCAGGACCTGCAAGTAATCCCAGACTCTGGGAACCGATGTCCCCAAAAAGTGCTGAACTTGAGACCGCAGCTCGGTGGCTCTTTCATCCGGGAGAAAGACCTTGCCCCCCTGGGTATCGAACTGAGCTCCTAAGATGTCCAGGACCTGAGACGGATACAGGTGACTCTTGGCCTGGTTGACCATCCATCTAAGGGATTGCAAGCAATGCACGACCGCATCTACTGCCTGCTTGCAGAGTGCTTCCGACTTCACCCAAATGAGCCAGTCGCCCAAGTATGGGTGGACTAGAATCCCTTCCTTGCAAAGGGCTGCTGCTACCACCACCATCACCCTGGTGAAAGTACGTGGAACCATTGCCTGACTGAAAGGAAGAGTGCAGAACTGGAAATGCAGGCCAAGGGTCATGAAGCGAAGAAATTTCTGATGATCCCAACGGATACCTATGTGCAGATATGCTTCTGTCAGATCGAGAGAAGCCAAGAACTTCCCCCTTGTGCACTGCTGCAATAACCAAACACAAGGTCTCCATAAGGAAATGCGGGACCTTGAAGGTCCTGTTCACCTTCTTCAGATCCAGAATGGGAAGGAAGGACCCTTCCTTCTTCGGTACCATGAAGTAAATGGAATAATGACCCGTCCTTCTTTCCCCTGGAGGAACAGGAACAATAGACCCCCAAGGACTCCAGTCGGTGGATGGTCTGACGGACTTTTTGTCGTTTCGCCAGGGAGCCACATGGAGAGATCAGAAAGAGGTCTCGAAGAGGATGAGCAAATTCTAAAACATAGCCATGAGCGATTAATACAGAGTACCCATTGGTTGGATGTTATCTTGGCCCATTCCTTGAAAAAAAGGGAGAGTCGTCCCCTGATGACTGGCATGGAGGAACGGGCCAGCCGCAAATCATTGCAAAGATTTGGCCGCTGGGCTCCTTGGCCAGGGCTATCTCGGCTGGCTCGGCGACTGCAAAAGGACTGCGACCAGGACTGAGACATCCCCGAAGTTTGTCGCTGGCCCGTTGTTGCATTCGTGCCTCTTCTCGCCCCTCGCTCCACCCTCTCTACCTTGGGAGCGACTCCCTTCGGCTCTGACGGACAGATGCAGCCACGGCTTCTCCCTGCCTCTTGGTCCCGGTGTCCCCGGGCAGGCTTGACGCTACGGATCCGCCATGTTCACGATGACGTAAGGGCGCGCGCGCATGCTCCAAACTTTGTACCAGCAAGGGCGTGAACCTCGGGGGCATCCCCCGTAGTGACATCATCCATTTCCACTTTAACAAGTTAGCAAGGAACTCCAACAGGACTTACTTCAGCAGTCCACGATACTTGCAACAACGATCTGAGTTAGCGAGGGGAACCCTTCTCCACTGCTCGGCCTTTTCAAACTTGCCAGGAGTTCCCGCTCCATGGGGCTCCATTCTCTCTTCTTGATTTCAGATTGCCGGAATACTCAGAAGACTCCTCATTGCCTGGAAGCAATCGCAGACGTGAACACAGTGAGTTCTATAGTAGATAGGAATCGGTACTCGCTCCACGAGGGCCTACATTTCTATAGCTTTGAAGACTCCCTTCCGTCCAAGACGCTATCGCAGGTAGGGAGATCGAGAGTTACATTGGCAAGATTGCAGATAGGAACCGGTACTCGCTCCACAAGGGCCCATGTTCCTAGAATCCTTTACAGACTCTCTTCTACTCTAGAAGCCATTTCATATACAGCTATTATGAGTTCTTATAACAGACTGTTTAGAGGAACCAGTGCTTGCCTATGGCTCCTGTTCCTGAATATACTGAAGACTCTCTGTGGCATAGAGACCATTGCAGACATCTACTATTGTGAGTGTACCATCTTGTATCCAGTATACCCTGTCTACTCACTACTTCTAGTCTCTCTCTACAGCTCAGCGACCCAGAGATTATATTCCAGTATCAGAAGGACTTCAGCCCTACCGGACACCTCGACTCACTACTGCCACCACTGGTGGTCCCACTTCCAGCATAATAAAGAACTATTTGTGTTTACTTCATATTCTAGCCTAGCCTGTGGTTCTCCTCAGGGTCTCCTCCTGAGGGCGCTGTCATCTGCCATCGGCCCAGGGATTCACCATTTCCTCCAAGTGGTCATTCCTTACACTACTAACACTACCACCGCTTACGGAAGTATTATATAGATAGCTACCTTCTCTTTCTATGGGACTTGCCAGCAGCCTATAGATAACAGATTGCTACTCCATAGCGGAGGCATGATAGATTGCTATCTCAGTAACGAAGTACAATATACCTATTGTTAGCTCTTCTCCTCAGAAGAGTGTCATAGAACAGACTGCCAGCTCCTCTTCCCTGGGGAGTTGATCCATACAGATTGCTACCTCCTTTCCTTATAGGAGCATCTAACAGCAGTTCGCTAACAGATTACTAACTCTGCCCTCCTGGTGGGGTCAGCACTACAGATAGCTAACTCCTCCCCTCTGGAGGAGCAGATCATGACAGATTGCTACTCCTCCCCCTTTCAGGAGAAAAGCAGAACAGTTTGCTAACTCCGCCCTCCTGGCAAACCCATGCAAACCCGTGCCCATTGCTCTATTCTGGTGAAAATGCCGCTGGCCCCTAAAGGGAGAGCAGGTCGGGGGAACCCTCTAGACCTCTTCGGCTTATCTTCTGGCAACTTGTGCACCTTATTATCACCCAGAGATTTGATTAGTTGCTCCAAGTCCTCACCAAAGAGAAACTTTCCCTTGAAAGGGAGCGCACTAAGCTGCACCTTCGAGGAAACGTCTGCTGACTAATTGTGCAACTATAAGAGCCTCCTGGCTGATATAGCTGACACCATAGTTCTAGAGGAGGTCCGAAGGAGATCATATAAGGCATCCACCCCATAGGCCACCGCTGCCTCTAGTCACTCCACCTGAGCCAACTCCTGAAGAGGAAGGTCCCTGGCACTCAAGAGCTGCTGAACCCATCTCAGGCCCACCCTAAGCAAGGGGCTGCTGCAGATGGCCACTCGGATCCCCAGAGTTGAGACTTCAAAGATGCGTTTAAGTTGGACCTTGAGCTTCCTGTCCTGGAGATCCTTGAGGGCTGCTGCCCGCCACCGGAATGGTGGTCCGCTTGTTGACCACGGAAACCGAAGCATCCACCTTCGGGATCTTCAGGAGCTCCAGGGTTTCCTCCGGCAATGGGTACAGCTTGTCCATAGCTCTACCCACTCACCCTCCTGGGTCATGAGTTGCTGGATCATCTGAGGAAACGAAAAGGTCTTCACCGGGCCCCATAATCCCGCCAGATCCGGGTCCACCATATCCAGGCTGGGGTCCTCTGGAGGTGCCGCAATTCTCAGCTCCGCCAGGACATGCGGGATGAGAGGACTAAGTTCCTCCCTCTGAAAAAGGCAAATGACCCTAGGATTGTCACCGTCCAGGGGCGTCACCTTCTCTGGCTCATCTCCCAGGTCCATCCCACTGGAGGTGCATGAGCCAACAAAGGGTCCTCGCCCAAGGCCTGCCCTAGCCCGGACTCTGCCGCAGTGAGACCATCGGAGGGGCCATGAACTCTCCGAACCCGAATTGCCCCTTGTGGTTCCAGCTGCCTGGGCCGCTTGCTGGGTGGCCCCTCTGGAAGCTGAGGCCCCCCAGGCCACCGGTCTGGGCCTGACTGGCAAAATAGGCATGGTGCATCAGGAGAATGAATTCCACCGAGAAACCAGGTGGGCCCTGGAAATCCCGCCCTGGGGGAACAGGGGAAGGCAGTGGGAGATCGAAAGGGGAGTCCTGGGGATCTCCTGGACTCAAAACTGCCGGCAATAGCATGGGGGGGAAACTCTCCTCTCCCGCTCGATGTCTCTAAACCAGCTGGCAGAGTATCCAAAATGGCTGTCATTCCCGCGCTCTGCGGGAACGGAACGGCCTTGCTTTCCCTCCCGACGGGCCATCTACCCGCGCTATGGGGCCTGGCCATTGGACCTGCCACCGCGCTGGAGGAGCCCTCCCTACCAGGGAGGCAGTGTGCACAGAGACCTGAACGGGAGAGCCGCTGAGTCGGCTCTCCGCAGGCCTCACAAGCAGCACCATGCGGCATACCTAGTGCTGTAAGAGCCCATGTGGAAGCGCCACCAATCCCCCAGCGCACCACAAAGCGGGACCTGGGAAACAACATCAAGCACAGCCCTTCAGCGCAACCCGACCCTCGAAGGTCAGCCGCACCGGCAATAGCTGCCACTCCAAGCACTGCCGATCGAAGCTTAAGTTGTTTTTTTTTATGTCTTGGCAAGGAGAGCGTAGAGGCTCCAGGTCCTCACTGGGAGGGGGGAGGGAACCGGACCACCGGCTATCACCCCTGGCGGTCAAAGGAAGGAGCCCATCGGGTCACCAACCCGAGCTACCTGATGCCTGCTACTAGGGAAGATGGTCCCCCTAGGACCTCATAACAATTTTGTTTATCAATATTACCATTTATCAGCAATGCTTAACATAATACATACACATCAATTTTTTATCATTTTATTAATTACATCCACTGATGTTTACAATAATTCAAAAAATGTGCAACCCAATATACATAAATATACACACTTATTTAGCAGCAGGGTATTAACATTTAAAACACATATACCCACTACATTCACTCATCCACATACACTCCCCACCCATTAAAACCCCATCTATTCCCTTTTAATAGATGCACCATACATATTTCACTTAAAGTGCTTAACACAAATTCTTAAATCCTAAATGTATTCTTTCCACGGGAGCAGTTCACAACGTCCCAACAGGGATCCCCGTTTCGCCGCAGCTTCCTCAGGGGACAAATCACTCCCACTTCATCCGGAGACGACGAGACCCACCGGCCTTCCACCCTCCAGATAATTGCACCTAAAATACACTTCCTCCAATTTCAATCACCGGCACCGTTGCACACCTTCTCAGTTATATCACCACCTCAAATACATCTTCAGCAATTCCTGGTATATTCTAATCATTCCACTTATCATACAATCCACTTTATGTGTGCCTCACAAACAGCTTAGCAGGCACCGAGAATTTCTCAATAATGAAAGCATAACAGCGTCCACCATCTTAACAGCAAACAATCCTTAAAGGATGGTTTGTGAGGCACACATAAAGTGGATTGTATGATAAGTGGAATGATTAGAATATACCAGGAATTGCTGAAGATGTATTTGAGGTGGTGATATAACTGAGAAGGTGTGCAACGGTGCCGGTGATTGAAATTGGAGGAAGTGTATTTTAGGTGCAATTATCTGGAGGGTGGAAGGCCGGTGGGTCTCGTCGTCTCCGGATGAAGTGGGAGTGATTTGTCCCCTGAGGAAGCTGCGGCGAAACGGGGATCCCTGTTGGGACGTTGTGAACTGCTCCCGTGGAAAGAATACATTTAGGATTTAAGAATTTGTGTTAAGCACTTTAAGTGAAATATGTATGGTGCATCTATTAAAAGGGAATAGATGGGGTTTTAATGGGTGGGGAGTGTATGTGGATGAGTGAATGTAGTGGGTATATGTGTTTTAAATGTTAATACCCTGCTGCTAAATAAGTGTGTATATTTATGTATATTGGGTTGCACATTTTTTGAATTATTGTAAACATCAGTGGATGTAATTAATAAAATGATAAAAAATTGATGTGTATGTATTATGTTAAGCATTGCTGATAAATGGTAATATTGATAAACAAAATTGTTATGAGATTATAGTAAATTATGAATGTTAATGCTATAAAAATGAACTCATAGGGTGCCCTATGTATGTTGTGATGTGATGAGTAGGGAGCTTGTACTCTCTTATTTTGTGATTACCCCCTAGGACCTGCCAACTCCCTGGTAGGACCGCTGATCTTCTGGTCCTACCTTAACAGCCTAAAGGAAGGATAGAGAAAAAGAACTGGATTTGCCTTCATTTATGTTCCTTCTAATGCTAGTTTTTTTTTTTTTTTTTGGGGGGGGGGGTTTATTTAAGAACCCCCACAGGTTCAGAACCACATGTTTTGCACCACCTCCATCTGCTGGAGACAGAGAAATACAGAGGAGCTGCAGGAGGCACACAGGCTTAAGAGGGGGAACTCTCAAAGTTTTTCTCTGTCTCCATCTGCTGGAAGGGAGGCAAAACCCAGCAGTCTGGACTGATCTGAGTACGTACAGGGAAACGTATATACTAAGAGGTACCATTAACTGTACATATTGCCTTTTTATAAAACACCTACAAATTCCACCTCTGCAGCTACTTTATAATAAATACAATATTTTTTTTAGTTCCTAAAATGTGATGAAGAGAAGGGCTTTCTAGTAGCCCATAGCAGACTAGTCCAAATGCATCATCTAACTGAATAAGCTGACTGGTGGCTTGCTCCAAGGCATTACAGTAGAGGTATGTCCTCTACCTTTGGAAATAGGTCCCATAATGCAGTTCTGATTACATTATACACCTTTGCAGTATTTGGGAAGGGGGCCTGCATGCATTTGGACACTTTGGAATGAAATCAACATAGATTTAAACTAATGTTTCCCAACCCTTTACTGGAAACACAAACAGCTGGATTTTCAGGATATCCATGATGAATATGCATGAGATAGATTTGTTTATACTGGAGACCCGGGGTATGCAGATCTATCTCATGCATATTCATTGTGGCAAACCTGAAAACCCGATTGGTTAGGTGTGCCGCCAGCAGATGGTTGGGAAACATCCGGCCAACCTGATTTTAAGGATATCCAGAAAGGCTGTGCATGAGGTAGATTTGCATGCTCTGCCTCCACTGTATGCAAATTGATCCCATGCATAGTCATGGTGAATATTCTGAAAATCAGGCTGCCTAGGTGCTCTGAGAGGGCCGGCTTGCACAATTTCAACACTGCACATTGTCTTAGTTGTGTCTTTAAGAGGAAGTGAAGCTTCAGGGGCTGCTTCTTGGGTTTTAAAACAAAATCACATTACAGGGAAGTAGAACAAAACATAAAAAGTGGATTTTATGTGCGATTAAATAGCAGTAATGAATTGAAAGCTCTACTGGGACTTGGAATAATGAGCATAAATTGTAGAATGCATACAATAGTATTGCAGTATTTAAACGCATGGCAGTGCTGCTGGCTCATTAGCATATTCAGTATTTTCCAGCATGTTATGAAACTACATCAAGGGCAGGCCATGGGATTCTGTGCAAAATGTACAAGATGACTAGATAGATCCATGTCATAAGGGACCCGTTGAGCCAGTCCTTAGTTCACACCACTGCACCTATGGATTCGTATTTCCAGTTTTTCTAAGAAAAGCCAAACGATGAGTTCATAGATATAATAGGATAAAACCAGGCCTGTTTCAGCCTGTCCCATAAAACTCTGAGCTCTCTGTTCAGCTTACCTAGAAATGTGCCAGCTGGCCAATGCTTCCTTTTTAGACTCTCTATCTGGCTCAAAAATGTACCTTTCCTCCACAGTGCCAATAATGCAGCCATGCTACAGCATGCCTAGGAAAATACTGTGAGAATGTCAGCGGTGGGAACAATTTGAAATGATGGGAGCATCTCTGCTATACTACTCCCTCTGCTGTGAAGGACTGTTGTCCTTGAAGAGTCACACTAACGCTATCTGGAAATCAAAACACAAGCAAGGCCATGCTTTGCAAGGTATGGGGCGTTTGTCTAGCAGTGGTGTAATGTCAAGGTCTAAACGCAAGACAAGGCCCATGCCATCTGCTCTCTTCTGAAGCCGTAAACCTAATTAATAATTAGTATCAGTGTGTGTGTGTGTGTATGTGGGGGGGAGCACAGTGGTTACTGTAATGTGGAAATCTGTTTACCCAGAACTGAATTCAGACCACCAGCTCACTTCCAAGAGATCACGAGTGCAGATGGGCCAGGTTTGAATCAGTGACCGCAGGGTAAAAAGCTCCAAATTCCTGCTTTGCGGCTTTCCTTATTGTTTTTGAAGGAAATATAGCCTGTTTTTGCAACACCACGAGACCCTTAACAACACATACCTGTTCCGTCTCTGAATTCTCAGCTGCAGAGCAGCCAGATCTCCCACACTGGGGGAAGAAGGCAAGAGGGAGACAATCCTGCTTAAGGATTTTCTCTTGTTGAATGGATTTTGGAGGGGCAATAATGGTGTGATTTTCAATACCCTGCCAGATGTTCCTGATCAGATCTTCTATATGTTAGCAGCTCTTTGGCACTATGATGTAACAGATAATCCGCTAGCCTTTAAAGCAATGGAATCAAAACATCTGTAAGAAAAAGCTTCTGTTAACACATTTCAGACCACAGTGTGGATCCCTGGAGGACACAAACAGCATTTCTGCTTAGCATGTTGCCTGAGGTGGGAACTACGTGACGTACACCCGGTCTGGTACAATTTTTCATGTGTGCATGCCTGTCATAGGACTTTAGAATATGAAGGCGCATCCAGGCCGCAACGGCCCGTCCAGTCTGCCCAGTTTCATTGCTGGTGCATTGCCAGAGGATCCCAGCCGATCTCTGGCTTTCCCCCTCAATTCTGTCAATGGCGGAGGAACAGGCTTAGGGAAAAAAAAAAAAAGAACATACGCTTGCTTTGACACGGCTCTCTATCGCATCCGCAGTAGGAGAGTGTGGACTGCAAACTTTAATGTTGGTTTTTTCATGCATATTTTTCTCGAACTCTCGAACGTCATCCAAAGTCATATCTGCAAAAAGTTCAATTTTTGGCATTTTCCGTTATGAAGTCCAAACCGTCACGCGGAAGCTGTAAGGGGAAAAGAGGTCTCAGGGCTGAGGGGGAGTTTGTAAAGCGAGGGAAAGGGGGGGGGGGAATCTTTATGAAAAGATATTCATAAAGTTAGTGTGTTACCAGCCAAGGGAGGTGCCAAAAGATGAAGAGGAAAGGAAGCCGAGGAGGAGGAGTGGGGGGAATTATTTAGGGTAGATGATTTGGTGAATCGCAAAAAGTAATAAAAGTTTCGGAGGGCAGGCACTGCAATCAGAGTATAGACCTGCTCTGCAATAAGGGTTGGGGGGGGTTATAGAATCCTTTATTTATCTTCCAGGAAACCTGCAAAGAAGATAACAAGGTCTTCTTAAGTTTTAAAATGTTAATGTTGCCACAAAGGAAACTGCTTCTCTCACTAAACCGTGATGTAGCTGGATGACTTTAAAAGCCGAGCCATGATTTGTCATTGTTGGGATAAAAGTTGCAGTTTCTGTAGGAATTTTCCCAACCCGGAAGCGCTGCCGCCTGTGCACTTTTCAGAACCCGCCACGAAGGAGTGCAGCAGAGCGGAGCCAGCGGCTGCCAAAGGGCAACGAGGCTGTACTGCAGGCCTGGCACAGCAGCCTCTGTTTTAGCAAAGCTCAAGGTGGTGCAAAAAAAACCCAAACCCATGAATCAAATATTTACAGAGATTTAAAACGAGTGCCGAGGGGGAGTGCTACCGTATCACGGTCCCCACCCATAATGGGTCTGCACGGCTTGCAAGCCCTGCTCCTGCCATTGGCCACAGAATATATATCTCCCCTCATTTGAATAGGTACTCCTCTCATGCTCTCTTTTACGATATGGGAAATAGGGTAGTGGAGGGAGCATGGGGGGGGGGGGGCGAACACTACAGACCCTATCCCAGTGTCTGATGTCACCAATGCATAATGGTCTGAAGTCCAATTCAGGGAACTGAGGGACTTTTCTAATTTCTGCTTGAAGCACTAGCACACACCATATACCTGAGGAAATCCTGTGGAATATAAGGCACTGCAGTTTCTCCCGGCAGCTAGCAGGCCATGCCAGGGACACTGTGACTGCATGATAGCAGTCTAGATTTATGACAGCCTCCAGAAAGGGGACTGCATCACAGCGTGTATCCTGCAGAATCAGCATCTTGCATCCTCCAGTACAGTTTGTATTGGCGAAACTGAGCTGTGCTAAGTGATGGATCCCTTTCATGATAAAACTGGACTGAAGCCTTTGGCGACTGATGCGGCTGCTCAGAATTTTCACAAGTTTTAAACTTGTACAAATCCAACCTCTTTTTTTTGCGTATAATAAAACTGAGGAGGCAACCCGTACTATATATGCTAAGCTGACTAAAGAATTTTTGAAAAGGCACTTTTTCATCTCTTAGCCCGTGTGTTTCAACAGCACGCTCTTTCTTGACATCTACATTCAAAGCGCAGTTAATAAACAAGAGTGGTGTCAGAAGCACAGGGAGGAGTTCAGCCATCAAAGCAGATGCTTTTGTATAAGAGGAGGTTAAGTAAGGAATTCAGTGCTGAAAGGGAGCAATGTTAATTTTATGGCACAGAAAAGGAAATATAAGCAAAGGCAATAAAACATATACAACAACAATTATATTTACTGCAGCGTTTAACTTTCATTAGCAGTTTATAATTATAAAAAAGCAAATATTACGCTGTTTATTATCTTTTGTAAATATACACTGTAGTCGTTCCTGAGTATTTTGCAAGCAATAGATCTGTTCAACCAAATCCCTCTCCTGTTCGGTCACCAGCTCGTGACTGTTTAAGAAGACTGGCCTCACATAACCAAGAGAAAGTTTGCAAACAGCTCAGGAAGAGACAAGCAAACAGACCAGTGAGGGAGTCAGTTCTTGATCCCAATGCCCTCTCCCCACACCGCATCACCACCAATCTCTCTCTCTTTTTTGTTTTGATTCAGCAGATGCCTCCTACTCCTTTGGGCTTCCAGTTCAATTGGAACTAGTCCCTTCTGGGCTACCGCACCATGAGCCTTCATTCGCTACTATCCACGTTTCCCTCCATTTTGTAACCCTTCTCTCATGTAACTCAACCACTGTGGTAAACAGCTCTTGGCCCAGGGCCACAGACACAAGAGCTCCTTCCGGAAACTGGTGTACACGCACCCCTGAGTCTGGTCACTAGATGTCTCCATTGTGCAAGGGCCCAGGCTACCTCCTCCCAAGTCGCCCTGTATCTTTTTGTGTTTTTTTGTAGTCTTCACCTGGAAATTATAGATTCCCTATAGTTGACAGCTTTTATGGGACCCACATAAAAACAAGCCAAAGATGGTACAGCTTTCGAGAACACAAGGCCAGAACTGAAGAAAGACCAAGTACCACTGAACCAACACAGCTGCAAGATCTCTGCACAAGTGGAAAGTCTAAACATAAAGTTATCTGTTTAAACATTTCTCCTTTCAGTTTGCTCTTCCTGTGTGAGTGGCATAAGTTAAGAGAGAGAACGCACACAAAACAGAGGAGAACACAGGACTTGGCTCTGCAGGGTGAGGCCCAGGATAGGCTTGAATTAGTCATACATGAAGTAGCCAGACACTAATTGGTGGAGAAGGTTGTGCACTGCGTAGTCAGGCAACTATCTTGACGGAAGGGAGGACTCTATGCAATTTGTGAGGAGATGGGACTATTAAATAGTTGCTCATGACTATACTGATGAGATTGCTTTGTTTGTAAATCATTTTGTGGTGGGTAGCGAGAAGGCAGGTACTCAAATCCAGCAAAATAAATCAATTAACCAATTAATTAATTAATTAAAGTCTGAGGGGCCTAATATAGAATATAGAAACCAGCCCCCTCATAAAATGTGTTAAAGACGCAGTGTAACAAAACAGGTGCTCTTTTATGCCATCTGTTGAGTTCCTACTTTCTACCCTGGCACTGTTTGTCAAACAAAAGGTTTGGGGTATAAATTCCAGCAAAGGGCTGTCCCCTCTATGAGGAGGGGACAGAGGTTTGACTCCCAATTCAAGTCTTCTGCTCTCCGTGTCATATGCGACAGAGGCAGGGTGCACAGCCCCGGGAGGGGGAGGAGGAGGAGAAGGGAGGGGAGTCACGGTCAACATGCAATGGTGACACCTAGTGGCTGGATTGAGGGCCTGCAGGGGCCCAGAAGGAACCTTGATGTATATCCCCCAGCTGAGGACCACCATTGCAATGACTGGACCAAAGGAAGTTGGGAGGGGATATAAAATAGGGAAAACAAAAACCCCCGGGTGATCGATCGAGATAGAAATACAAAGGAAAAGAAGAAACTGAGGCGTCACAATAAAAAATATTCCAGTGAAATGTTTCGATTTTCATTTTACTTTCTTTTCTGTTTTGCAGTTTTACTGCTGATCCAACTGGTGAGAACCTAGCACAAAACTTTTTTTTAAAAAACAATAGACAAAAATTATTCACTTTCTCTCTCTGCCCACCACCGAAGAAAAGAGAGCCCTAATCCCATAAAACACTTTCAGGCCGATATAGTAAAGTGCACTCCATACTGCGCGTTCAAACCCCTCCGAAACTAATAGCGCTCATCAATGCAAATGCATGTTGATGAGGCTATTAGTCATTCGCCCCAGATACCGTAGAGAAAATGTGCACCCGATGTGCACAGATTAGGAAAACGAGTGCTCGTAAAATTGAGCAACTGTTTTCCTAACCCGCTGACAGCCACCTCTCCTGGGCCAAGAAGGCGCTAGCGCAATTGTCCCTAGCGTCTCCTTTTAGAGCGACCCCTCATTTGAATGCTGTATCACGTGCCCAGGAGAGGGAGCTCTGCATGCGTTGAAAGAGTAGGTGCCGAAAACGGACGCACTTTTTTTGTGCGTCCGTACTGTATCCGCCTGACTGAGATTTAATTCCCTTTTACACTCAAATGGGCAGCTAAGGTGCAGTAAATCCTATTGGCCACTGTGGGGTGCTGTCTTCCCAGCAAATGGCTATGGTTCTTCTCGGTCACCCAAGCAGAAGAGGTTTTGAGGTGTGGATCTTTGTAGCCACAGGCTCCAGGAGAAAAGTGCACGTTTCCCTTTGCAGGAAACGAAACTTCTTCATCCTGGCTTTGAGGCTCGGTCAGTAAAAACTGCTTTGGAAATAACAAAAGTCGCATGTCTTTACATTTTGTTTGAACGAAGTGAAAACCGAAAACTGAGACACACTGACAAACTAAAAATCCTCCCTTATGGCACAGCACAGGGCACGGCAGAGAAGTTTACCTCTCTCCCTGGCTAATGTACCTCGCTCGATCGGAGCCTGAATGGCTCCGCGTTCAGGGGTGAGGTTATTGCTCCATCTGTCACCCCCTCCCCCCTGCGGAGTCCACTAATTGACAGGGCGATACAGTACAGTGCGTTCCGATGGAGCACACTGTTAACCGGCATTTGGACGCGCGTTTTCGACGCACTAGCATTCAGTAAGGGGTAATAGTGCGTCGAAAATGCATTTGCATGTTGCGGGCGCTATTAGTCTCGGGGGGGGGTTGGACGCGCATTTTCGAGCACTTTTACCCTTTACTGAATAAGGGGTAAAGCTAGTGCGTCGAAAATGCGTGTCCAAATGTCGGTTAACAGTGTGCTCCACCCTTATTCAGTAAGGGGTAATAGCGCCTCGAAAACGCGCGTCCAACCCCCCCCGAGACTAATAGGGCCATCAACATGCAAATGCATGTTGATGGCCCTATTAGTCATTTCCGCGCGATACAGTAAGTAAAATGTGCAGCCAAGCCGCACATTTTACTTTAAGAAATTAGCACCTACCCAAAGGTAGGTGTTAATTTCTGCCGGCGCCAGGGAAGTGCACAGAAAAGCAGTTAAAACAGCTTTTCTGTGCACCCTCCGACTTAATATCATGACGATATTAAGTCGGAGGTCCCAAAAGTTAAAAAAAGTAAAAAATAAAAAAAAATAAATTTTAAATCAGCCCGCGGGTTGAAAACCGGACGCTCAATTTTGCCGGCGTCCGGTTTCCGAACCCATGGCTGTCAGCGGGCTCGAGAACCGAAGCCGGCAAAATTGAGCTCCGGCTGTCAAACCCGCTGACAGATGCCGCTCCTGTCCAAAAAGAGGCGCTAGGGACGCGCTAGTGTCCCTAGCGCCTCTTTTTACCGCCGGCCCTAATTTAAATATTTTAGTTTACTGAATTGCGCGCACAGGACGCTGGCCTGTGCGTGCGCCGGGAGAGTGGGTGCTCTCCCGCGAACTTTACTGTATCGGCCTGCATGGGAGGTGGGTGTGTGTGTGTGTGTGTGTCAGGGGTGATGCTGCTTTTCTTTTGGCCTGTGGCCATCTGGCCACGAAAAGCGCTGGCTGAAAGCGGGAAGTTATTCCACGGGGCACGCGCACCAGCCGAATGGCGTCCAACAGCCTGAGAAGGGAGGATGTGCCCCCCCCCCCCCCCCCCCCCCCAATCCTATACCTGTCCTGGCTCCCATCAAACTTCTTTTTAACACGATGACGATGCCCTGCCCTTCTGTCTTAGTTATGCCATAAGTGTAATTAACTTCTCTTCCTCCTTTGGAAAATCTATTTATAGGAGTATATTATGATCCTTAATTTATAAATCAAGGGGAGAATTTTAAAAGCCATAGTTTATACATGTAAATGGCTTGTTACAAAACTGCCAGGAGGGGTGTGGGTGGTAAAAGTCTGCAAGAAATGCTAATCTGAGCCCACTTTTACCCACACTGTGCGGAGGAATTCTGCAGGTGGAGTCTGGGTAGAGTCAGTGTCAATTTTGAAAAGCCCATATATAAATATTCATGAAAAACGTGTGCACACCATATAGGAGGTGTAACTTGTGGGTGCTTTCGGTGGGATCCTTTTCAAAAGAAACCAAAGTTTCCTTTAAGAATTGCTGTAACTTGTGCGTGTCATTGCTGCATAAGTTAGTTGCAGAATTACCCTCAAATATTTGAGATATTTTTAATAAAATATTTATTTACTTTCTAGTTGAACAATTCCCAGGCACCATTGAAATGGAACCTTCTGGAAGCATTAAGTCATTCTCTGTGTTTATAAAAGCTCTTTATCCATTTCAGCATTAGAGATGTCTGGGTTGCAATCAGAGGGCCCCAGCCAGCTAGAAAGCATAAATAATGGATACGAAAAAAAAATATCGAAACTAACTAAATAAAAGGCCGACCTCTCTCTAATGTTCTAGCGCAGACTGAATGATGTATCCCTCAGCTCTGTCAGAAAATATCTTGTCAGATCTGCAACTGGCCCGTGTCACTTTACCACTCATTACTAGACCCAGGCTGTAAAACATTCATTTTTCTTTAGCAATTGACTAATTAATCTCTTCTCCTGCCCTCTGCGTTCCAAAAATGTAAAGAGCAGACATTTGGCGAGGTGACTAAGTTAAGATCCCGGCCTGCTGCAGACAACTCACCATACCACTCATCCACCCAGGCAAAGGCTTGTCGATGTCCGATGAGCAGCACGTCCCTCACCACCTGCAAAACCAATTAAAACAAAGGGTTTGTGAACACTGCCAGAGGCTGCTCAAATCTGCCGATAACCCTTCCTTAGCCAAAAAACATTTGCAGCAAATATTAGGCAGGGAAATAAAGGTCAATAAGCAAACAAAATAACCCAAGGCAAAACATTTTTATTGGGCTAATTTAATACATTTCTTGAGTAGCTTTCCGGATCTAACACTCTTCTTCAGACCAGAACAGAGTGAGCAGGACAAGGGAAAAGATAATGTTGCCTGAATCATAAGTGAATCACAGATAGATTTCTACGGTGGTGCAAAGGGAAGAGGGAAAGTGCTGTGAATGAGGTAGCAGAGTGATAAGAAGGTGACAGAGTGGCAATAGAATTATATCTGGTAGTGAGTTTAAAAAAAAAAGTCTCTGCTAAATCCTTTTATGTCTGTACTGATCATAAATGTCTTCTGTTTCAGGATTGTTCTGAATTTCGCTTTTAGTATCCTGATCATGAGGTCATTGATGCAGTGGTCCGGTTCTGAAAACGTTCCCCCTTGGAGGTGCTGCCTTGCTCTTCTTTGCAATATATTATCTTGGGTCTCCATGGGTTTGTTCTTGTCTTTTATTTCTGGCCTGGCATCCCTCTTCACATTTTCTGGCCTGGCATCCCTCTTCACATTTTCTGCCCTGAATAATATAAACTACATTAGAGGAGGAGCAGGAATGGGGTCATATGGGTAAATATGGGGGCCCTGTGATATGTGCAGGGAGGCTCCACTAGCAAAACAGGTCAGAAATTAAAGACAAGAATAAAATCTAAAATAATACATCACAAAGAGCAAGGCAACACCTCCTTGGGGGGAACATTTTTGGAACCGGACCACTGCATCAATGTCCTCATGATCAGGAAACTAAAAGGGAAATTCAGAACGATCCTGAAATAGGCGACATTTGATGTTAACATGATCAAACACTTCAGAACTGACAAAAAAAAAAAAGGGCTTAAGATACTGTAATTTTTTTTTAACTCACTATCAGAAATAATTCTACTGCCTCTTTGTCACCTTCTTGTCACCTTAAATCATCAACACTCACACCCTTCTTTTTTCCCCCTTCACACTGCCTTGGTAATGTATTTTGTGATTTGCTTGTATTTTCTGACAATGTCATCTCTTGTTCAGGCCTGCTCATTCTGTTTTGATCCGAGGAACGGAGCCTTAGCTCTTGAAAGCTGGTCAGGATATGTTTCAAGCTTAGTCCATAAAAAAGGGATCACCCTTATCCTTTCTGTTGACTTTTATTTCCATGCATGTGCACTAACGAAGCAATCGTGCTACTTTAGCAAATATAAAATCAACAGTCACTCTGGGGTTTCATTGGAGCTGGGAAAGAAGGTAAGAAACGACCTTGCTACCTCATTGCTAGTGTACACCCGGGGCCTGGTGATTCTGATTTACAAGTTATTGTTTCCTAGCTCTGCAAAACGTTACAGCACCATCCTGAATCCTAGGAGTCCGGCCAGATCTGTGTTTCCTTTTGTTTTTGTTTTTTTAATGCCCTTAATTCTGGTCATAAAAGCATTTCGGCGATCCTGACCTGGCATGAGCCTTACTGCTGCAGATGATACAGAATTTTTTATTTTTTTCCAATAATTGTGCTGAGCACGCTTATAAAAATAAGCGCATCCCTTTATGCTCCTTCTCATTACATCGCTGTGCTACATTTGCAGGGTGAGAAAGAACTGTAATCTATCTTTTACTGTAAGTGCTGAAAAACATCTCTTTTTTTTTGTCTTGAATAAAATATTAAAGATTTCCAAACTTTGAAGGGAAATTTCAAAGGTTGCTAAAAAGCAAGCATCAGCAAGGGAAACTTACGAAATGTTATAATGACTTCTCATTTGGAAACAGGGTTCAGTTCAAACGTTAGATCATTATTTGAGGCTTCGGAACATCCATGCCACAATTCCGAGTGCGGGCCAGTCTCAAACTTTGATTTATCCATTTTTTCACAATATAAGCAGGGCCTCAGAGGAGACAATTAATTTATATGTGTCAAAATTGATGAATAACCTCCTGTTTGAAAATTTTACCTGAATCCCAAATTAGGTGAATCAACGCTTTAATGTGTCTGTATCAATAGACAGACCTGTAACAGTAACTGTTCTGTCCCCCAGTAAAAAGCCCGTGGACTTGGATTTGTATCTGGAAGAAATACTCCTGTTATAGTAAGTATTCTCAACAGGATAATTTAACTAATCTCAGGCTGATGCAATATAGTGCGCTCAGCTGAGCGCACAGCCTTACACGCATTTGGACACGCATTTTGGGCATTTGTCCAAAACCCCTTATGCAATAAGAGGATTGGCGCGTCCAAAGCATGCGTCCAAACTAGCGTGTAGCTAACAGCGCTCATCACATGTAAATTCATGTTGATGAGGCTATTAGCTATTACCCACCTATGCAAAAAAAACAAACCCCCAAAACAAAATGTACGCCTGACACGTACATTTTTACTCTTAAAAAAAAAAGCCTGCCCTGGAGCAGGTGTGAATTCTTGAGGAGCCCCTAAAGTTAACAGAAAAGCAGAAAATACTGCTTTTCTGTAGTTCCTCTGTCTTAATATCATGGCGATATTAAGCTGGAGGAAACAAAAAAAAGGAGTAAGGGGAAAAAAAATTTTTTTTTGCTGGTGGTCTGGTTAGGAAAACTGACATTGGAGAGGAAAGTGTCCATTCTCTTAACCCGTGGTTGTGCACAGGCTAGGAAAACGGACGCTCGTAAAACTGAGCGTCCGTTTTCCTAACCCGCACTGGTAGCCACCTCTCCTGGGCGCCCGCTGCCGAAGAGGCACTAGGGACGCACAGTTTCCCCATGCGCCTCCATTTCACCTTGGCTGCCCATTTAAATATTTAATTGGGCGCCCGGAGGAGGTGGATCGGCGCATGTTAGGAGAATGGGCGCTCAATCAAGAGCGCCCGTTTTACACACGCCAAAATTGCATTGGCCTGCCCGTGTGTTGAGCTGATCTGGTAGAGATATCATGAGTGGTGTTCAGAAGGAAACAGGGAACGGTTATTTACCCTTTCAATCAGTACTAGCACTAGGGGGCACTCCAAGAAACTAACAGCAGATCTAAAGCAGGTTTAAGAATGTATTATTGTAGACAACGCACAATTAAGCTGTAGAATTTGTCGCCAGAGAATGTGATCAAGTCTAGTGGTATAACTAAGTTTTAAAAATGGCTTGGACAAGTTTCTGGAGAAAAAGTCCATTAATAATTATTATTCAGGTAGATCCCCTTTAGGATCTGCTGGGTATTTCCAAATTACCTGATAAAGCCACTGTCAGGGAAAGGATGCTGGGCTTGATGGTCTGCTCTAACCTAGCACTTCTTATGATCTTAATGTCCACTAAGGTTCACCAATTTATTTTTTTCATTTTATTTTTTGTTTTTTGTTTTTTACTGTCCAGCAGCTACTGCTGCTCAGTCCTAGGCTTCCAGCTTTGACACTCCTTTCAGGCACCTTTCAGGCAAGGGGGGTGCCATGCAATATGTAAATTAGGGGGTCACGCTGGGAAGGAGGTGCTAAGGTCGCTTGCGCGACCCTAGCGCCTCCTCGCTAACGCGACCCGCCATTGCCGGTTATGAAGAACGACGCTGGTAAACTCGGCGTCGGTTTTCATAACCTGCCTGTCTGCCGAGTTATTTTATTTTATTTTTTTTACTTTAAAAAAGAAGTACAGAAAAGCATTTTTTGCTGCTTTTCTGTACTTCTTTTATCTGCGCTCAGCTATTAATGTCTGCTCCAGGCAGGTGTTAATAGCCGAGCGATAAATGTGTGTCTAGGACGCACATTTATCTTTTTGCATGTGGCGTGAATGAGTATTAGGCTCATTCACATGCATTTGCATGTGATGAGCCCTATCTCATTCACTCCACATCGGACGCGCGTTAAATAGGCGCTAATCCCCCTTTTGCATTAGGGAGTGGATTTGCATTAGGGAGTGGATTAGCGCCTATTTATCCCACGTCCGACTGCGGGTTATACAGTGCGCTCGGCTGAGCGCACTGTATTGCATCGGCCCCCATGAGTGAGTCTTTGTTGGAAGGCTGCCAAGACTTTTCCCTGTCACGTCGCCTGCCACCCCCAGCCTGCCTGTTGCAATGCAAATCCTTGGGCGGTGAGGTACAAACCGTTAGCCCAGTACAAATGCACTGCATATCGTCTATTAAGTATCACTAGATGGTCTTTTAAGGATAATATTGAGGTTGGTTTAACTTGTTCAGTTTCTCATATATGGACACAAGTAATTCATAACATTGAATAGTCAGAGGTCACTTGGAATGGGCCGAACAGCATCCTAAATTATAATCATTCATCACCAAAATGTACCATTTTTTAATTATAATTTTAAAGTATGCTGTAGTATAGTATAATTTTACAGTATAGTATACTGTAAAACTTAGCTTTTGTAGCATGTCGATATCCGCTCAACCCAACATTGGTGCCAATGTTTCGAGTATACGGCTCTGCATCAGGGGAACGCAGGAAAATCTGAGGAGACTGAACCCACTAACTTGCACAGCAAGACTGCAGCAAGGTGATGAACTACTTGCAATGTTATGAATCACTTACATCCTTATATGGGAATCACCATATTTCTTTGCTGTGAATTAATATATTTAGAGAACTGTTCTTTTGGCATTTAGTTATTTTCTCTATTTATTGGGTTGTCAGTTGTATTGATAGTTCCTTATTCTGAGCCATTTCTTAATTTTTAGCTGTAACTCTGAACTTTCTGTCGACAGCGATTTTTGGGCTCTGCCAAGGTACAGTCTCATGAGATTAAGCCAAATAACCCAGCTACTGCTGGGAGGTCATTTCCACAAATAGCAAATTCCAGTATTTCATTTTTCAGTTACTGTTATCTGTCTTCAGAATTTCACCATGACCAAATCATAGATACATCATTTCATGCAAACACTTTCAAGTCATCAAGATAAACCCCTTCCAAAACACTGCACAAGGCCCAGAGGTAAATTCTGATCGAAAATGGGGATGAGAAATGGGAACCTGAGCAGAAACAGCAAAGCAAGAGTTTTTAAATCCCTTTAACAAGTGAGACTGTAAAATATTCCAGAGTGTGACATTCCCCTCAGTGGATGGCCCAGGCAGCCAGGAGACAAAGTTTAAAACCAGAAAACTATTTTTGCTGACGCAGGGCTGTGCTGTAAATATAACCATCCGATAGCCCACGGTTACCATGACAACTCTGTTGTCATTGCTATACGGGGCTATTTTATCAGCAACGCGAGCCTCGCCTGCAAGGGGAGGCCGACACAGCTCGATGTACGCAGGATCAGAGTACTGGCGTGCCATCCCAGGGGCCTGGGGGGGTTTCTAGTTACAATGTTTCCATTCACTGACCTTGTGTACAAATTGTTCTACTCTCGTTTGGAGTCCCCAGACCTCGAATTTCACTGTCACCAACTTGTAGGAGCACATGATTGGATCTTGCGTATCCCTCCACCCTTCTTTCAACAAGCCTCGGCCAGTCTTCTCTGACTTGAAATTTCTGGGATCCTGTTTAAAAAAAAAAATAAAAAATTAATAACTAGAACGGACATGACACAACGTAAAACTGTAATATTTGAGACTCTATTAATAGCTAACAATTTAGGGGAGGGGAGGGGGAATAAAACCTTGACGACAATTAAGAAGTGTGACGTGAAACCCAGCAAAACTTGTCATCTGGTGACATGAGCTAGGTTCTCAGCACCAAACTGTGCGTTATAATAAACCATGCTGATTTAATTACTACTTAAAAGGAAGAATTTCCTTTGCTTTCACACAACGCCAGATATTTCCATGAGTAACGCTTAAGGAGCAAAACAGCCAGAAACATCAGTTGAACTGTGGGCATTTCCTTCTTGTTATGCTCAGGATGCCGAGGGCAGCCCTCGTGCTGTTGATGGAGATTCTTCTTTTCTACACTGTCCTGACACATTCTAGGGCAGGAAGAGCAGAGTTTCTTCTGACTTGGGAACTCCTGTACCTTGAGGTTCACTGCATCTTCCACATTCCCCTGTGAAGTTCTCCCCTACAGAGAGATTTCAAGCCCTATGATCTCAATTGGGGGATGGGGGGTGACCTTTGAACCCAGCTGGATCCTGTCAGAGTGTAGCTTAAAGAATGCAAATTGAATTCTCAGGTACAGTCAGGAGACTTCAGGGCCCCATGCGGTTCTAGGGTTGCCAACTGGCTCCAGATTTTCAGGTCAGGTTAATCCAGCCCTGCTTTTACTCACCTGCATGCAGGTACTTATAGTCTTGCTTTTCTTATGGAATGCAATAGGGAAAACAATAAATCCCAGCATGCAATGGGATAAAACCAGGACTAGACCAACCTGTCCTGAAAATCTGGAGCCAATTGGCAGCCCTATGCAGTTCCACCTGCAGAGGAAAGCTAGCAGGACGGGAAGCAGCAGCAGAAGACAGACACTCTTTGCAGACTCCCCCTGCCAGCTGGAGGACACAGTTTGGGGGTGGGGGTGGGGGCAAGATAGAAGAGATGACTTTGTCATGGTTGGCAGCAGTGGCTTAGACCTGCCCAAGTTCTTTCTGCTGGCAGCTATGTCTGGCCCATGGAAAAAATTTGCCGGCACACATGTACTTCTGGGAAACTCTGCGTTAGTGTATCTGTATCCACTCTTGGGGATTCATTGAATCTCTAGAAAGCCCTGACCACATGCCACTGTGTAGGATTTATGAGGAAGCATAATTCTAGCTAGTAGGTCATATAAAGTACTTTTTATATTTCAACATTTTTTATTCAGTGTAACAGCAAGGAACATTTACAAACATCTCCTCCAAAATACTGTGTTTCTTAAGTACCTTGAAGGCAAATATAACTTGCACACTAATGTTTTCTCCCATCCATAAAACTCCCACCCCCACCCTTTCCAAACAAACAAAACATTCTGAAAAAACAAAAAAAAGAAAAAATAAAATCGCATAAGGCATAGGAGTAAAGAGACAACCAGCAGACAAATGCACACATTCAGGAAACTGTATCACGGTCCACTGTTCAGAATTAAACTTCTTACTCTAGGCATGTCTGAATGTATGCCCCCAAATTGACCAAAATAAAGTCCGGCATTTGAAAGTATACTTAGAAGCCACATGTTCTATTTGCATCATATCATGTACTAAATTTCACCACTGCCAAAAGGATGGCGCGTTCTCACTCCTCCAATTCAAAAAGAATAGTTTTCTTGCCAATAGTACAGGCTTTCTGTATAAACAAATCGATTCCCCTCCCCCCCCCGGGGATTTGGAAAATAGTGGAGAAAATTGTCCAGATAATAAAGTTTCCGAGGAGGTCAGAAGAACATATCTGACTATCCCAGACAGGTAGTTGGATTTCTGAAGCTACAACCTCCGAACCTTTGAGCAGGGCCAGAAAGCATGTGAAAGGGGGCCTTAAGGGCTTCAGCATGAGAAACATATGCCCCCCTCAAGAAATTTGTAATGAAGTTCTCTAACATACATGTTAGATGAGAGATCATTTATACATTTAAAACCAGATAACAATATTCTTTCGGAAACAGCAAAAGTTCCATCTCTTTTCCAGCGACTAAGTAAAGAGGCTAAATGCGGTTGTGAATCTGGTTTGTGTAACCCTCTACCCAATGACGACAAACACAACTTCTTTGCCACATCTGGTCCAAATAAATCATCTAAGGAGTCCAAAAAAAAGCAGAGTTCAGATCCTTCGCAGACAGAGAGGCAAGATAATGTTTCAGTTGTACATAAGAAAAGTAACTTTTATCTGTTGAATCATATAAAATACTTTTTAATCAAAATGTTTATTTTTTAATTCCTTTCCAAAGGGCGTATATAGCAGGCTGAACTGTTCCAGTTATATTAAAAAACAATTTTTAATGGATATCTATGACCAAAGAATCCAGCAGCATTCTTTTTTTATAATTATAAATCTTGACAATGTTTGCCGGTTGTTAAATTCCCAGAGGTTTCCAGAAGGAGATTTACAGCTCCCCATTGGATACTCAAACAGAGGACATTACTGTGAGCTCCAATGAAAATGCTGGAACAGTTGACTTACACAATAAATCTAGGTAGAAGGTTTTTTTTTTTTTTATTTCTTGTTCTAAATCTAGACGCATCTAGACTTCAACAAAAGCTATTCATTTCTTTGAGTCTGTACTTACTGGTTCCCAAGGTGAGATATGATGTAAAAGCTCATCTAAAGAGTTAAAATCAATAAAGAACAAGTGTTCTCCGCCGCCTGCAATAAAACAAACCTATTTTTCAGTAATGGTGCCTGAGAACACATCTCATTCACTTTTAATGTTCATCAGAATAGATCCCGCTCCTACCATAAAGTACTCCTGCAGGTAGTTACTGACGTTCCCCTGGCATCTGATTTACAAGGAAGCTCATGCGCTTCATAAACCTGACTGGATGGGTCAAGGAAATCGACACAGTTACAGGTTACCAGTTCAAATCCAGCTCAGGCTGGTAGGGACTAAACACCAAGAATATCCGTTTGGGCAGCCTATGTGAAATGAGTTGGCAGTCTTAAGTCTAGTCCCCATGTCACTAAAAATCATCAGTCTGACACTAGTTGGCACTCCTCGGCAGCGATGCCAAGTCTGCACAAGCAGGGAGACTGGACTATGTGCTCCCTCGTAGACAAGATCTCGCCGCTAGAACACGGTTGAAACACATTGGCAGGGCAATGCGGGGAAGCTTGTGAGTGATTCTGCTCACGTTCCCCCTATACTTTACATAAATGAAGGACTTGAGCTTCTAATGCTGCCAATCTGAGACATTTCACAAGCATTAAGGGCAGTGAAAATAAACAAATAAGTGGAACTAAGTGCATATAGCCCTCTGCTGGTTCATTGCTTAGAGTGCTTGGGTTCAAACCTATTTCTGCTGCTTGGGATGGTGATCTCCAAGGAAAGAATGAGGAGAAACGGAATGTTAGTTGTCTTGTGAAAAAATTATGTCTCAGCTGACACTAGAAAGCAGAGTTTCTTACCTGTATAAGGTGCCACAAATAGTCCAGCAACTTCGGAGTGGGGCAGGTGAATGGATCTAAGCCATGACCCTTGCACCAGACGGAGAACCTCCTCCACTTCAGTTGATAAGACTTCCTAGTGGAAGGCTTCCTGGAAGCTACCAGCACCTGAGACACGTCATCAGAGAGGTCCAGGGGCTGCAAGACTAAGCGCTCAACATCCAGGCTGTCAAGGCTAATGCTCGGAGGTTTGGATGGCTCAGTCTGCCCCAATCCTGCGTTATCAGATTGGGCATGATCTCCAGACTGAAAGGCTCTGTGACTGACTGGTCCTGAAGGAGCAAGAACCTGACCTGTCTGGGCCAATACAGGGCCACGAGAATCATTGTTCCCCGGTCTTGCTGGAGCTTCAAGAGAGTCTTCATGACTAGCGGAAGAGGAGGATATGCGTACAGGAGATCTGTGCCCCAATGCTGGGCAAAGGCATCCAAGACTGGAAGTACATCTGTCCTGAACAGGGAGCAGAATTTGCTCACCTTACAGTTGCAGGGGGAGGCAAAGAGATCCACACCTGGCGTTCCCCACTGGCTGAAAATCCAGGCTGTCACTGCCGGATTCAGTGACCACTCGTGTGGTTGAAACATACCACCACATTCCGCCACCACATTCATTGCTCCAGCTAGATACATCGTTCTCAGGAACATGCCCTATGACAGAGCCCAGGGCCAAATCTGTACCATCTCTTGACAAATGAGGTACGACCCCGTGCTTCCCTGCTTGTTAATGTACCACATTGCCACCTGCTTGTCTGTTTGAATCAGGAATGCCTTGTGGGAAGGCGGTCTTGAAATGCCCAAATAGCCTAACGAATTGCCCAGAGCTCCAGGAAGTTTATCTGGTATAGAGATTCCTGAGCTGTCCAACAACCCTGCAGGTGGAGGTCGTCCACATGCATCCTCCAACCGTGGGGGGAGGCATTGGTCGTAAGTACTACCTGAGATGGGGCAGCCTGAAAAGGGACTCCCTGCTCCAGGTTGGATAGATTCTCCCATCAGGACAGGGAGACCTGCAGAGGTGACGTGATGTAAACACATGCCTCTAGGTCCTGGAATGCCTGCTGCCACTGCAACCACAATGTCCATTGCATCCTGCACATGCAGATGAAGGCAAAAGGGGTGACATGGACAGATGCAACCATGTGGCCCAAAAGATGAAGTATCAACATATAACAAAAATAGAGAGACATTAACATCAATATAATATTTTATTAGTATAGAAAAAACCCCCCTTCTATAACCCTACATAGACAAATTAAAACTAAGCTAGCACATTCATCCACATACAACACAATAAAAACATTGCATGAAGTTTGAAAAATTAATACATAAATGTTTCTTTCATATCGGTATAATTATACATTCAATTCTGTAAGTACAAATATGCAAAAATCACACATATGATAATTCAACACTTTTCATAAATTTAGAATCCATCTGTAATAGGTCCGACAAAAGATATCTTCGTTTCGCCTCTGTTATCTTGAGGCTTCCTCAGGGACTATTTTAATAGCGTTATACTTGCAGTCATGCAATTGCCATGTTCTATTCACTGCAGCCAAATTCGGACGCCCGAATGTTGCAACATATCTATAAAGAGATATTATCAAAGGCTGGATAATTCAAAATGCCGTTCCTGTGGCGTACATTCTTCAGTTTATAATACAATTGCACTTTCTCTTGACGACAAAGCAAAGTTTTTGCCACATCAGCCGGCCCACATGTTCAAACTATCATGACGGTTTCCTCGGAAGTGACGTAGATTAACGTCACCCACAGCAATACCCACAGCAATACCAAAAGATGAAGTAGCAGATGCACAGAAACCTGCTGATGGCTGTGGACCAACCCTGCTAGTGATGACAGGGCAAGCACGTGATCGCGGGGCAGAAACACCTTGGCCTGAATCATGTCCAGTCTGGCTCCTATGATGTCCAGATGGGGTAATGGGCAGAAGTGGGACTTGGGGTAATTGATGACAAATCCCAGAGATTGCAGCACTTGGACAGACAGACAAAGAGTGTAGTTCTTCCTGCCGGGATGCACTTTTGACCAGCCAGTCGTCCAAGTAGGGGAACACATGTACCCCCTGACATCTGAGGTGCGCCCCCACCACTGCCAGGCACTTGGTGAAGACCCGAGGGGCTGAGGCCAGGCCAAATGGCATTACTCAATTCTGGTAGTGAGCTTTTTCTACCACAAAGCAAAGATACTTCCTGTGACTTGGGAAAATCGCAATGTGGGCGTAGGCATCCTTTAGGTCGAGGGAGCAGAGCCAGTCTCCTCTTCTGAGGAGTGGGATCAGGGTGCCCAGAGAGACCATATTGAACTTTTCCCTCTGAAGAAATTTGTTCAAGGCTCTGAGATTGAGAATAGGGAGTAGGCTCCCAGTTCTCTTTGGTATCAGGAAATACTTTGAATAGAAACCTCGGCCCTGCTAGCGGAAGGGAACGGGTTCTAACACGCCTGTCATTAGAAAGCTGGAGAGCTCTGTCACAAGTATTTCCTGTGGAGCGGATGAGCTCCCGATGGACATGGGGAAAAGTCTGCAGGGATGTCCCTGAAATTCAGCTGATACCCCTGGCAGATGATTGTGAGAATCCACCGGTAACGAGGGGCCAGCGGTGGGCAAAGCGAAGCAGCCTGCCCCCAACCAGAGGATGCCAGGGGTATGGCGAGCTGACTCACGCTCCCTCACTCCCTGTCAAAACCCCATGGTCTGGCTCTGTTGGGGGGCTGGCTGAGGCTTGAGGGTCCACTGCTGGTGGGAATGACCCCTGGAACCAGCACGGGGTGGGCGAGCCCACGAGGCTGGAGGGTAATACTTCCTTTGATGATAGAAGGGTTTCCTCGAGCCTTCTTGCAAGGACTTCCTGGCGGATCAGAAGCTATAGCCAATAGCTGCTGAAGGGTCTCATGGTGGTCCTTCAATTAGCTACCACTTCCCTGACCTTGTCCCCGAAGAGATTCTCTCCCGTGGAGGGCAGATCAGCCAGCTTCTCCTGGACTTCTAGCCGGAGGTCTGAGACGCAGAGCCAGGCCATCCTGCAGGCGCCATTGCCCACTGAAGCTACTCTTGCCGCTGTCTTGAAAACATTGTAGGAGGACCTTACCTCATGCTTTCCCGTCTCCAGACCCTGCTGTACTACCCCACAGAGAACGCATCTTGTTGCTATTGCGGTAGGCATTCGGATAGTTCCTGGACCTGTTTCCACAGGTTCCGGTTGTATTGGGTCATTTATAATTGGTAGGAGGTGATGTGGGAGATGAGCATAGCACCCTGATATACCTTTCTTCCTAGGGAATCCAGCGCCTTGTGATCCCAGCCCAGAGGGGTGGAGGCATGGGTGCGGGAGCATTTGGCTTTTTGAGAGCGAACTCCACTATAACTGATTGGTGAGGGAGGTGGCGCTTCTCAAATCCCAAAGCCTGTTGGACCAGATAGATGTCATCTGCCTTCCTGTTACCCGGAGGAACTGACTCTGGATGTTCCCAAATCCTAAAGAGAAGTTCCTTAAAGATATCATGGACTGGGACAGCCACTATCTCCTTTGGGGCACTGACAAACTGGAGGACTTCCAGCATCTTATGGCAAGCGTCCTCCTCTGTGAGGAACTGAAATGGAATGGCTTCAGCCATTGCCCAGACAAAACCTGTAAAGGAAAGATCTTCCGGGGAAGAACTACGCCTCTCATCTGGTGGCGAATGTTCCAACAGGAGATCACCAGAGTCCTCAGAAGAAGACTCCAAGGTATCATCTCCCCAGGGGTCATACGGGCCCTCTTCCTTGCAAAGGTCCCTTGGGGACCTGCTTGGATGGACCCTGTCTAAGCTCCTCAGTCTGGGCACCAAGGGCATCGAGGGCACCGGGGGCACCGATGGCCTTGAGGGAGGCAAAGGCACAGATGGTACCGAGGTTCCCAACAGCCCAGGAACGGGATCGGGGAACTCTGACTGCAGGACAAGGTAGGCCAGACGGTGCTGGTGGCCACAGCAAATCTTCCTCCTCCTCGGATCCAGTAATAGAAATTGCTCTGGAGGGGGGCATTGATGGCCGCCTAGGAACCGAGGGTCCTGTGGGCACTGGTTGTGTTGGAAGAACACCGAGTAGGACGCCCAGACGCTCTTGCAGGGGCTCCAAAAGAGATGGCGCAGGCTCCGGCACCAGTATGGGGGCCAATGCCGGCAGCAGTTCGATACCCTACAGGGCTTGGAGCACCGACATCTGGACCCTGCAGTTCAACTCCTCCTAGAAGTCTAATGAAGCCCGAAGAGGCTCAGTGCCCGGCACTGATATCGGTGGGGAACGCCTGGGACTCCCGGGTCTGCCAGAGGATGAAGCCTCTTTACCTCGGGGTTGCTTTGGTGGCGGCAAGGGGGCCATCAGTGCTGCACCGGTTCCGGAGCTGTGCACTGACAGTGACTGGTGACAGTGCTTGCAGGACTTTTCGCAATGTTCGGCCCGGTCTTTCCCTGGCACCAAGGAAGCTGAAGAGCCCGATGTCTTCGAGAGCATCGACACCAGAGATTGCCTATCAGCGGCTCCTCTTTCCCTGGATGAACCTGCAGGGGGCATGGTTAGGGACAGCATATCCAGCGGTTCCCCCCAGTCCCTAGGCGTTGACTCCTCCGATGCCGGAGTGAATGGAGCAAGACATTTTTGGGCCAAAGAGTTTCTCCATCTTATCTAGCCAGGCACGACGGCCCTTGGGGGTCAACTGATTGCACAGTTGACACCCACAGACATTGTGGGATGCCCCCAGGCAGAGGATGCAAACCTCATGAAGATCAGTAATTGACATGGTCCGCGGGCACTGGGGACACCGTCAAAAACCGGACAACACCATGAAAAACAGCCAGCAAGCAGTTGATGGCTGGCAGCCACCGAGGAGCAACATGCCGGGAATCGACTGCAATGAAAGGCAAAAGCAAACCTACCACCCCGCCGGAGGGACACCGACCAGAGAAGTGGGACCCGACGCTGAAAACACTGGAAATCTGGGTAAGAAAGTTGAAGAAAAAACACTATAAGAGCAGAGTTCCACCACCACGAGGCAACTAACACCATGGAAAAAAAGAGACTGGCACAGAGATAGTGGCATGCTGGGCTCCATCTGATGATGTCACCCATCTGTGAGGAATACCATTCTGCTTGTCCTAGGAGAACCAGCTAAACCTTCTGGTCTAGCAATAACAGTTCTACCTATCAGTCAACAGGAAAGTGACTCCTGCTGACTAAGCAGTCGCTCTGTTAAATGTCTTCAGCTGCAGTATTCAGCACTCATCACTAGAGTTCATGCAGTCTTCTATTGATCTTTTATCAGGTCTTCATTCAGTTCTACTGTATGTAGCTAATGTGGCTGTAGAGATTCTTGCAAACATACATATAATTGTGTATGCATATGAACATGTATATGTTAGAATAAAGCGGAGAACAGTCTATAGGTTTGAAAAACAGTTGAAGGATACTATACTCTTAGATCTCCCCTATTTTAAAAGCATGATGGGAGAGGTTGTGATTTTGGTCCATCTGGAACAGGTGAAGAGGAGAGCTCCTACATGACATACTGTGGATCTGATATCTGCCCATGCAGGGTGCCTTCCATGCATGCAACCCTATAATTGGCCCCCTTTTGAGGATTTCATGCCTGCATGGTATCGTACACTACCCATTCACTCTGCAGGATCAGGTTACATACCTGGATAATTGTATTTGAGCATACCCAAAAATATGTTCAGGAATTTGACCTGGACATGGCAGGAGAACCATGGGGTTGGAAAAGCAATGTAAAATTTGTAGACTGAATTGTGGGGAACGTCAGGGAAAAGGCAAGACAGGTATTATGGCATAGAAACTGACTCATTTCTAAAAGTTTCTCTTTTCTCTCTGTACAACACAACTCTTAGAAACATAGAAACATGATGGCAGAAAAAAACAGTATGGCCCATCCAGTCTGCCCATCCATCCAGTTAATTTAGCTTTATAATTCTCATCAAATCCTTAGAAATCCCCTGCATTTATCCCATGTTTTCCTGAATTCAGAAACTTCCACCACTTCTACAGGGAGGCTGTTCCACACATTCACCACCACACTCTTTATAAAGAAATATTTCCTAAGATTACTTCTGAGTCCACTCCCTTTCATCCTCATCTCATGACCTCTCATTCTAGAGCCTCTTTTCCTGTGCATGGAAACCTTTGAGATATTTGAATGTCTTTATCATATCTCTCCTATCTACCTTTCCTCTAGGGTACACATTTAGATATTTAGGATGAAGACCACTGACCATTTTAGTAACCATCTTCTAGACCGACTCCATCCTGTTTATATCCTTTTGAAAGTGTGATTTCTAGAATTGCACACAGTATTCCAAGTGAGGTCTCACCAGGGAGCTATAGGGGGCAATATCATCTTCCTTTTTTTGCTGACCATTCTTCTGCCTATGCAGCCAAGCATCTTTCAGACTTTTACCATCACTTTATCCAACTGTTTGGCTACCTTAAGACCATCAGATACAATTATCCCCAAATTCCGCTCTTCCTTTGTGCTTAGAAGAATTTCACTTCCAGTACTAAACCTTTCCCTTGGGCTTTTGCACCCTAAATGCATTACTCTGCACTTTTTAGCATTGAATCTTAGCTACCAGACCTCAGACCATTCCTTAGGCTTCACTAGATCCCTCCTCCTGTTTTCCACTCCTTCCTGACTGTCCACCCTGTTACTGATTTTGGTATCATCAGCAAAAAAGACAAACCTTTCCCGACAACCCTTCCGTTATATCACTTACAAAAATGTTGAAAAGAACTGGTTCAAGGACCGATCACTGAGGCATGCTGCTAGTAACAACCTCCTCCTCAGAGAAAACTCCATTTACCACTACCCTTTGTCACCTCCCACTCAGCCAGTTTCTAATCCAGTCAGTCACTCTAGGATCCATACCAAGGGCACACTATTTATTTATAAGTATTCTGTGTGGAACCGTGTCAAATGCCTTGCTGAAATCCAAGTACACTACATCTAGTGCTCCCCTTTGATCCAACTCTCTGGTCACCCAATCAAAGAAATTGATCAGATTTATCTGACAAGATTTATCTCTAGTAAAACCATGCTGCCTTGGATCTTGCAGTCCATTGGATTCCAAAAATTGCGTTATCCTTTGTTTTAGCAGCGATCCATTAGTTTGCTCATCACAGAGGTCAAACTAACTGACCTGTAGTTCCCAATCTCCTCCTTACTTCCACTTTTATGAATAGGAACCACATTCGCCCTTTTTCAGTACTTCAGAACTACTCCAAACTCTAAAGAAGGATTGAAAAGGTCAGCCAGCGGAGCTGCTAGAACATTGTTCCCTTAGTACCTTTTGATGTATTACATCCGGCCCCATTGCCTTATCTGTTGTGAGGGCGGCAATAGAGAGGGTGTTGTGGACACCACCTCTGGGAGTGGTGAAGGACAGCAAGGCTGGAAGTAGGTTTGGGCAGTCGGGAGAGACCGGAGCAAGGAACAAGTGCAGGCTGGGCTGGAGCTCAGGAATGAAGTGCAAGCTGGATTTCACTCTGGAGTAGGATGCAGGTTGAGCAGGAGCTCTGGAGTGAAGTGAAGGCTGACTGGAGCTCAGGAACAAACTGAAGCTGCGTGGAGGTAAGGGTGAACTCAGGAACACAGGAAAAGAGTGCAAGTAAGCATGGAACTGGATGCATGTAAGCATGGAACTGGAAGACTGGAAACGAGTGCAACTGGAAGATTGGAACACAGGAACAGGGTGCAGCTAAGCATGGAACTGGAAACTGGAAGTGAGTGCAGGTAAGGGTGGAACTGGAACACAGGAACAGGATGCAGGTATGCGTGGAACTGGAACACTGGAACTGAGAGCAGGTAAGGGTGAAACTGGAACACAGGAACAGGGTGCAGCTAAGCATGGAACTGGAAACTGGAAGTGAGTGCAGGTAAGGGTGGAACTGGAACACAGGAACAGGATGCAGGTATGCGTGGAACTGGAACACTGGAACTGAGAGCAGGTAAGGGTGAAACTGGAACACAGGAACAGGGTGCAGCTAAGCATGGAACTGGAAACTGGAAGTGAGTGCAGGTAAGGGTGGAACTGGAACACAGGAACAGGATGCAGGTATGCGTGGAACTGGAAAACTGGAACACTGGAACTGAGAGCAGGTAAGGGTGAAACTGGAATACAGGAACAGGATGCAGGTATGCGTGGAACTGGAACACTGGAACTGAGAGCAGGTAAGGGTGAAACTGGAATACAGGAACAGGATGCAGGTATGCGTGGAACTGGAACACTGGAACTGAGAGCAGGTAAGGGTGAAACTGGAATACAGGAACAGGGTGCAGGTATGCGTGGAACTGGAACACTGGAACTGAGAGCAGGTAAGGGTGAAACTGGAATACAGGAACAGGGTGCAAGTAAGCGTGGAACTAGAACACTGGAAGTGAGTGTAGGTAAGGGTGGAACTGGAACACAGGAACAGGGTGCAGGTAAGCGTGGAACTGGAACTGGGACTAAGTGAGACAGACTAGGACCAGACAGGACAAACCAGGAAAAGGACTACACAGAACATGAAACATAAAAGCCTGAGGGCTACAATAAGAAGGCCTTGTGAAACAAGGCAGAGAGAGGCCTAGGCACAAGGAAGATACCTAGGAAGGATAGGCCAGAGGTCAGGTAATAGAATCAGAAGAGACCTAGGTGGTCTCAGGCTAGGCCAGAGATCAGGTAGAGCTGAAGACCGAGAGGCCACAGGACAGAAACCGGGTCAGAAGACCTGCAGGCCACAGAGCAAAGCAGGGAAGAACTGGGAACAGAAAGCCCAAGGGCCACAGGACCATGCAAGGCAGAACAGAGATCATAAGGCCCAGAGGCCACAGGTCAGTTTAAGGAAAGGCTTGGGAAGGCTGCAGAGCATGGGTGGCTAGAGCAGGGAGCCAAGAAGGACTCAATACCAAAGCATACATGCATGGGAGAGACAGAGCTAAATAGGGCTGGAGTCTGATTATCTTGCAGGCTAAAGAGAAGAACTTGGTCAGCTAGGAGAGTGAGCTCATGGAAGTCCCCTGGTGGCACGGAGGCTGAAGAACTGGCTGAGGTGAGAAAACAGAGACATGGAGACTGTAGTTTGGCGCTGGGTTCAATGGGGTTCACTGGTGGAGGGGAGGCCACACAGCAGTCGGAAATGCAGTGTTATCTACTTTAAGTTTAGTACATTACTCACAAACCCATTGTTCTGAAAATCGATTGAGGTTTACCTCACTTCCAATCTTTTTTGTATTTGTTTTTATGTGGTTCTGCTCCAGGCCCTTCCACAGAGAACACTGTAGGAAATATCCCAATTCTAGCTAACAAAGACAAGCAGCTAAGATGGACCTTTTGATGTCAGTAAAAATGGACACTGGCTTATTTCAGCTATGCACAGCTAAATGCAGAGGAAAAAAAAAAGAACTTTTGCATTTGGCTATGTACAGCCAAATGCAGACATGAGAGAGCCTTCTCATTGCTGTGTACAAGACAAACCCGAAGAATGTATTGGCCTTGCTAGCCAAGCTGGCATCAAAATGGGGTCAAGAGAAACATCAGCACAGATGGTGCTGTGTGGGAATCAGTGCTGCAACAATATTAAGGCCTCTCTTTATGGTCCTATCTGGGATCAGAGTTTATCTGAGCTCTGTCAAATGTGAGCAGCTGTTATTCATCAGAACTGACCGCTTGATGAACCTGGAAATGAGACAAAGGATTTGTAAAAGCATGGGAAGCTCTGCTAATTAAAAGCCTTAATTATGCATTCACCCGACTATGCATGAGCTGCTGAATTATGCATAGGTGAGTCCTTCAAAAGGGGCAAGCTAACAGCCCTTTTGGCCATCTGTCATCAGCCCATCGTTACCCATCTGAAGAAAAGAGGGCAACCTGTCTGAATGCTGTAGCTTTCCACCCCAGCTTTGCCCCCACGCATCCTGGGACAAGGTGACTTGCAGAGACAAGGTCTAAGGGACTTGAGAGTAGAACAGTCTGTCGCTTTGGTGGCCATGACTGTCCTCTCTGCATCTATGCTAGGGACCGGTGAAGGGAGGGGACTCTCCCGATGAGCCTGAGAACGTAAGCTACTTCTTGGTAAGTAAGAATCTGGGCTCCATTTCCTACCTTGGTAGAAAATGTAGAGCTTATTAGCATTCTAAAGAGAGGTGAGACAAGCAGAAATTAAGGGTAATTTGATAAGCACTGGACGTTAAATATGTTTTTGTAACCATTGTTTTCTTATCGCCTGTGTCCTCAATTGCCTGTGTATTTCCAGGCACAAAGTTTTAAGCTGAGCCCTGTGTAATTTTGGAATAAAGGAGATTTGTTTTGTTCGTCAGTTTGGCTAATTTTATAACAACAAACAGGAGGGTCACTGGTAAAACAGCAGGTACATACAAAAAGGGAGGAGGGGTTAGAAATCAGAGCTCTTATTCCTACAGTACTGAACAGAAATATCTGTTAAGCAATTTTGCTTTTAGCTCATTTTGCTTTTAGCTCTACATCTTCCTCTCCTTTACCTCTGAGTCTCACAATGCCACTTTTGCACTTCCTCCTATCACTAACATATCTAAAAGAAAAAAAAAAAGAAAAAAAGAAAATGAAGCATATATCACTCTATCTTACACAGCCTTCATTGGCTGCCTGTTGAAGTTAGATCTAAATTCAAGATGTTAAATTAGATTTTCAACTGCCTATACAGGGGCACACCAAAACATCTGGTGGAATGTTACAGAGGTACGAGCCTGCTAAAGCCCTTGGACCACTACAATGAGGGCATTTGACCAAGCCATCTTTAACAGAAATACACTTGATGTCTATAAGACACTTATCAGTACATTTCTGAAAGGGGTTATGTATAGAAAAATAGCATATATGCACGCAAGTGACATGTAATCACGTACATGTTATTTTATAAACATTGAAAGTATTTTCAGTTTCATGTGCACATTTATCGGGCAGTTTAGAGGTGTTCTGGGGCAAGATGAAGAGGGAGCTATGCATATAAATTATTGAACGTATTCATACAATGCTATACCTGCTAACTGACCAGTGCAAGTGAAATCAGACTTGTCTCTTGACTACTATTTTTGGGTAAGAGGCCCATATGTACTGGTGGGGGTTCAGGGTAAAGTGCTAGAGGATCCAGGTGAACTGGAGATGGATTGGTTGAACTGGCAGAGGTATTTGGCAAACTGGTGATTTCAAGTACCTGCGCAAATCAGTATTTTCAAAGCAAGGTTTTTACGCATATATGTTGTTTTTTTACGTGTAAAATATACTTGCATATGTTTGGAAAATAGGTAGAGAAAGTACACATTCATTGCATTGCAAATGTTTGCACATATTGAACTACGCTGTATTTTATAAACTGCAGCAACCCGCTGCACAGTTTATAAATAGGGTAAATCTCTGTGCATCCACTTATGTGTACAAACAAATCCAATATTGCGAATAGGTTTGAAAAGCTTTGTTACCTAGAGTGAAAGGTGAAAAATGAACTTCAGGATTTCAATTAAAGAAAGAAACAAAATAAATCCAAAACTAATATTAAATCCCCTCCCCAAACCCATAAACTTTATATCACAGAGCTAAATGAAAAATAACATCTAGTTGTAGACCTCTAGATCCTTATTTATCAAGGAAGAGAGGCCTTTTAACCCATCCCTCGTCATTCAAGCAGAGCGAAATATAGCTGTGAAAAACTACCCCAATCTGACAAAATTAATTTCATATAGTTGGCATATGTGTGTGTGTGGGGGGGGGGGGGGGGGGGGGGGAGGGGGCAAGGGGAATTGATAGGATAGTCCCTTGAAACATGGAACATGACACATGGATGATTTAGGTTTCATATACTATTTGACATTTTACAGAAGGGTGGTTAAGCTGACGTTGAGGGAATAGGGTAGGAGTATCAGGGGTTACATTAGCTAACTTGAGTTTTGCCCCAATAGTTAGGTGGGTAATGGGGGAGGGGGAGGATACATTGTTAACTTTATGCTTTTTTTTTCTAGTGATACTAGACGTGAACCGGAATTGAGATGGGTTTCTGACACAGGTGCAGAGGCTGACTGTGAATCTCTCTTCCATTGGTATGGCAGGAAAGATACGAGTTTGCTAATACAAAGAAGGGACTATTATATGAAAAGAAAAAATATAAAATCTGGTAGGGTGCAACGAGAACAATAAATTGCGCAAGACCCAATGTTAGGAGTCTGAACTCACCCAGCAAAAGAAGAGTGCACTAGAAGGAAATGATCAACTTAGAAGCAGATGTTTTTGATACAAGAGACTCACTTTAAGATGGGGCAAGAATTTAACATGATTAACAAATCTGTTATGGCTTCTTATTGGGCATCTTTCAAGGGGAGGGGTGAAGAGGAATGGGAATATTGTTTTTGAGAAAAATGCCTTTCCTGGTGGATCTGATTATGAGAGATCTGGATGGCAAATATGTGTTTGTTGTAGGAGAATGGCAGACCAGATCTTAACTATAATTTCAGACTTCGTGCCTAATATTTGGCAAATAGATTTCTTACCATGAATACTGACAGAGCTATCAGGGTTTGCAGAGGGGAGTGTACTTTTGGGTGGCAAATTTAATTTTACCTTAAATTCAATGGACAGAACATGGAAAATCAATAAGTTCATGCTGAGGGATGACAGTATTCTTAAAACTACATTTGGAAGATAGTGGCTTAAATGAATTCTGGAGATATTTAAACTCACACAAGAGAGACTAAACATTTTACTCTTCTTGAATCAATATGTTCCTTGGATATAAAAACTAGATATCTGCAATTAAAAATGTCACAACAGAAGGCATGGTGCAGTCTGACCTTGCACTAGCGAAGACTGAATGTCAGTTTGATTCAGGCTCTCAAAGTCCAAAGCATTGAATTTGAGATTCATCTATACTTAAAAACTTGCAATGTGTTGAAAGCATTAAGCAAGTCAGAGGAGTTTGATGTAATAAGACCCCAGAGATAGCAAGAAACATAATTTGGGATGCAGCCAAAGCTTACATAAGGGGGAACCTGATTTCACTTAAACAAAATAACTTTACAAAACTAAGGTGAGGAGGGAATCTCAACTCAGAAAAAGATTTGAAGGTCCTGGAAAACTTTAATAAAATGTATCCTTCAAATGATGTGAAACAGAGATTAGTAGATGTCCGAGTACAGATTCATCATTTTATTGCTAGGATCACTGAATATTGAAAAGAACTAAACTCAAGTATTGTGCTCAGGGCAACAAAACAGATACATTGTTAGCTTATAAAAAAAAAATATATATATATATATATCAGCTGAGCACACTAACAAACAATTCTAGACAGAGAGTGAAATGGCAGTTACAAATAATAAAGATATCTGTGAAAGCTTTGCAAATTACTATAAAAACCTATATACTTCAGAAATGCACAGCTATAAAGAATTAACTGAGGAGTTTCTGGGTCCTAAAAACTCTTGTGGAGTTCTCCTACTTTGCTGGTTGTGCCTGCCCTGGAGGAAAAGCCAGGAGACTAATGTTTAATGATGCAGCCATGGCATGGTGTGCTTTAGCTATGTCACTGCACCATGTGACTGCACCATGCTTCAGAGCACATGACTCCAAGAGCCAATGTCTGGAGGGCTGGAATTATCAAGCCAGGGCGAGCTTTTGGTAGGGAAGACGGAGAGAAAGAGAAGGGCAGATAGGCTAGCTCTTTCTCAGATGAAAGGAAATCTGCTAATCCCTGCAGGGCTCCTGGCAGTGAGTATCCTGCTTAGGCTGGGCAGCTCAGAGAAACAGAGCATAAGACGAGCTGCAGAAGGAGTAGCTGAGTCCCCGCAGTGGTTTGCTGGAAGCTGCTGCTTGACTGCTACATTTCTGGCTAGAAGAGCCAGAAATGTAAAGGCTTTTGGAATAGAGATCAGAAACCTATCCAGAAGGTTGTGGGAGTACTTTTCTGAGACACACACAGCGGGACAGACTGTGAGCATTTGGGCTCCGTGCTGATTTCTAAAAGATAGTTTTTATCTGCATCACCTGTAGGCCTAGTTCTGTGCTATTTAAACATTAACCTTTGAATCTTGGCCCCCGTCACTGTACCATAGGGGTAGAAGGAGGCATTTTCTTTTGCTCTTCCCAGCTGAACCAACATTGTGCTTCAATATTGTCTGTCACCCTCAAAAAAAGTCAAGGTTACTTCATGTGGCTGCTAACTCCTGTGGGTTGAGGAACATTAAACTTTGCAGTGCATATCTGTGAAGGACTGGGGCACAATTGTATTTGTGCACGAGTAATGCTGAACCCAGTAATTTGTGTACAGATACCCCCTCGAGAGATATATACAGGTCAATACAGTAAAGTACGGCCGCGGTTACACCGCTCCTAACCTGCTTTCTACTCACTTTCCAGCCGTGTTAGCCCTTCCTGCGATACACAATCCCCTTTAACCGATTCTTACCGCCTCTTTAAATCACCGGGTAACCCCTTCTGCCCGCGGCATGTATATTAGATGTAAACGATCGAATTAGCTATTCCCTCCCATACAGTAACGCGCGCCCCGACTATCGCTTTTTTACCCTGCTGTTTTGCCGCGCGTTTAACCTGCTAACTTACCGCCTACCCTTACCCCTGCCTCTAACGCAGGGGTAAGGGTAGGCTTACCCCTCTAACGCAAGGGTAGGCTTACCCCTCTAACGCAGGGGTAAGCGGCAAACTTTCCCCCAGCCCCCGCTCACCTGCCCTGGCCGTGTCAATGGGTGCTGGTCTCTGGGGCAGCCCCAGACCTCTCCCCCCTCCTCCCGAAGCAATGAACGCAGAAAAAATCAAAAAAGCAAAAAAAAAAAAAAAGTAGCAACGAAGTGGACGGTTCTCCTACACTCGGGATTGCCAGTCCTCTCTCCCCTCCCCCCCCCGTAAAGCAGCCTTGCTTCGGGAGGAGGGGAGAGAGGACTGGCGGTGTAAAGCAACGACTTACTTTTTTCGCAGCCCTCCTCTGGAGACGGATTGCGGCTCCCCTGCCTCCCGGAGGCGAAGACGGATGCCTGCACGGGCGAAAGCGGCCCCTGTGTGTGCAATTGGGCCGCTCAAGGCGTGACGTCACGACGTTTGGCGTCACGACATGTGACGTCACGTCTTGAGTGGCCCAATTGCACGCACAGGGGCCGCTTTCGCCCGTGCAGGCATCCATCTTCACTGGGAGGCAGGGGAGCCGCGGTCCGTCTCCGCCGATGTCCGTCTCCGGAGGAGGGCTGCGAAAAAAGTAAGTCGTTGCTTTACACTGTCAGTCCTCTCTCCCCTCCTCCCGAAGCAAGGCTGCTTTTCGCGCCTTGCTTCGGGAGGAGGGGAGAGAGGACTGGCAATCCCGAGCGTAGGAGAACCGTCCACTTCGTTGCTACTTTTTTTTTTTTTTTTGGCTTTTTTCGATTTACACTGCCAGTCCTCTCTCCCCTCCTCCTGAAGCAAGGCTGCTTTACACGCCTTGCTTCGGGAGGAGGGGAGAGAGGACTGGCAATCTCGAGCGTAGGAGAACCGTCCACTTCCTGGTACCTGTCATTTCAAATGTCATTTGAAATGACAGGTACCAGCGTGTCCGTGAAGCGTTAGGCCCGCGAACCCAGGATACTGTATAACGCTCTATACAGTAAAATGGGTTGCGCGGGCCTAACGCTTCACGGACGCTTCTTGGACGCAGCTTGCATTTGCAAGCAATTTAAATACAGTATCGAGTGGTAGGTGAGCCGGACTGTGCGTGCGGCAACCGCGGGTGCGCCCGGCACTAACGCAGCTCTTCCTACCGCTCCTTACTGTATCGGCCTGAAAATGAGCTCACTGACAATTTAAAGGCATACCCGGTCTTGGTACTAGTAAATACAAAGGTATACAATATTCATGGTTTATTATTCTAATTGTAGAATATTACTCTAAAACTATTTGTACTGATTATGGATGTTTGCACTTATATATGTGTTTAACCTGTTTATGCACAGCTTCTAATGCAGTCCTGGTGCCTGCAATAATAGAAGCAATGTTTTATTTCAGTGTGTGTGTTGTTCAAGGGATAATTCCCTCTCGGAAGTCTATTCACAGAGGAGGAATCCATCACTACACAGGCCATACCCCTGGGTGGGGCTACACTCTGAATGTAGATGATGCTAAAGCCATAGATGCTAAATAACCAGTCAGGAAGCTGCGTGGGCAATTAAATCTCTATACCTGGGAAAGAGCCCTATGATGATGTCTTGTAATGCTGGGCCAACTGTGGGGCCATATCGCTGCTGGCCCCACTCACCCCAAAGCTGCCATCCCTGCAGGATGCCGCTGCCACTCTCTCCCAGATACCGCTGCAAGTTGCCTTAGGCATGTGTGCACATGCCTTGCCTTCTGTTAAAGGCCCCACAGTAGGAAACCTGTAGCATCACCTTCTGATGACATCAGCGCTGGCTGGGTATTTTAACCCAAGCCGTGCTGCTAGCTGGGGCCTCAGCAACAGGTCCCCTGCCATGCTTTGCCTGCAGTACGTGTTGCCTAGTTCCTTGTTACTGTTCATCTTGCCTTGTTTCTGCTCCTTGCCTTTCCTAGACTTGTTCAGCCTTCTTCTCACCTCGACCTGCCTTGTCCCCATTCCAGCTTTTGTCCTGGTCTCTGCCCACCTTTCCTCTTGGTCTGATCTCCTGTTCTGACCATTGCCTGGACCTCAACTCTGCTTCTTTGCTGCCTGCCCTGACCTTGCCTGGATCTCAACCTTGCCTGATCACTGCCTGCCCAGAACCGCTGCTTGCATTCTGACACTGCCAGTTCTCTGCCTACACTGACTTCTGCTTTGCATTCTGACTCTGCTTGATCTCAGACCACCCCAACCTTGGCCTGGTAGTGACTCTATATGACTGCTCTCCTGGGGACCCTCACCTGTCCTGCTGGCCTTAGAACCCGAGGGCTGGACCTGCGGGGGAAGAGGTTGGTACAGGTGAAGCCCAGTTCCTGTTCCTGTCTGAGTGAGTCTGCTTCTGTTAGTGGAAGCCCAGCTGGGTCTCTAGCTGGGCAGTGCTAATCCCACCATAGCTGAAGGGCTCACGCTTTGTGACATGTCTTTTTTCTAACTTTCCACAGAATGTACTCAAATATTTTGTCAACTAAGTTGACTGAAAGATTTAATGAGGTTCTACTTCAGGCCCCTTTACCCAGTACAATGCAGATAGCAAACAGTCATTTCCAAGGAAAGAAAGGACAAGAATTTGCTCTTCTTCTAGGCCTATTTCCTTATTGAATAATGACATTAAGATATTAGCAAAGATCTTCTCACATAGGCTTAAGGATTGTAGTGGATGGAAGGATGGTGGTTTTTGCCTTGTAGTCTGGATCAGATAAACACACCAAGAAAATAATAACATTGATTACAGCTTATGTGAAAGTATGAAAAGCTATATTCTCATTATAATATATGCAAAAAACCAAATGCTTATAAGAATGTCTGGGTGACAAATAAACAGAACAAATTATATACAGTATATCAGCACAATAAGCAAGGGTAAATATCTTTCCCCAACTAATAAGGAAATGATATACAAAAGCCTAGTGAAAAGCTACCACTTTTTTGAAAAAGAGCACTTTCCAGTCAGTGGTAACCAAGTGGATCTCTTTGGGGAAGGCTAGACTGCTCAGGGAATTCTGGGTCTTTGCCAAGATGGTTGTGTTAATCTGTAGCTCTTAGCAGGAATCCGTAGATCCTACCATATGCGGGGGTTATATGTTTATGTTTTAGACATGCACTGTGGGGATCGCTTTGACTATTAACTTATCAGATCGCTTTGACTATTAACTTATCAGTAGCCAAGCCGATTTCGGAGCGGCCTCAGAGGGAACAGAGGCAGGCTGAGTGGCTCGGCGCGCGCAGGCTGCCGATTTTGCGCGCGCGTGTACTTTTGTTGGCGCCAGTTGCGCCAACAAAAGTACACGCGCGCATACTGTTTTAAGATCTACCTCATTATGTCTATAATCTACTTGTTAATAGATTAGTTTTACCAAAACTAATTTGGGTATTTGCCAGGTGTTTTCAGCTTCAACTTCTGCAAAACTTGTTGTGCTGCACTTGACTGATGCAGCCAGCCAAGGTCAAGATTTAACTCTTAATCTGTTAGATGGCTTTAAATAAGTGATGCTCTTATACTTTCAACCTACTAGACTAGGAGAAGGGTGGGGGAGGGAAAGCTGTGGAATGTGGATGAAAAGGGGGGGGAGGAACTGCGAAGGGGAGGGGGGGGCTAGGTGACAGCCCAGAAGTTATTTTTGATGCTTACAGCATTGTACATGCATAGAAGCAGTGCCGCATTTGCGTTATCTTTCCAATAAGCTACGTGCTGACCTTGTATTTAATAATGGAGTCTAAGCTGTACTCTCTCTCTAATATCATCCTTCTCCATTTCCACCTTCTTAACTAACTTCTAATCATACTAGAGGAGAAAAGGTGGGGGCTGTGAAGCAGGAACTGTAACAAAGTATGTTTCTCTCTAAATACAAAACACAAAGCTGCATGCAATAACTGTATGACAGTATTTCTTTCTTATAAGGGATTAAATTAACCCTTCACTTGATCCATCGAAATGACTTTCATTAGACTGCCACTTCCCAGGATAAATTACGGCAGCTGATCCACCAAGATCCAATGGGCTTTATGGCAGAGAAGCAGGAATCTGATAATGTGCAGAGTACCATACATTTAATATACATGACCAAAGACGGCCTATCAGACACACGTTTGATGGCCGTGGATGCTGAGAAAACATTTCATGAAATGGAGTGAGGATACATGTTTCATATTCTAGAAACATTTGGATCTGGGGAAAACTTTTTAAAATGGGTTAGAAATATATATCACGAATACAAGACCCAACTCAGGCTAAATGGAGAGGTTTCTGACCCTTTTATTTCAGGTAGAGGGACAAGGCAGGGCTGTCCCAGCTGTGCTCCAGCCCCACTGCTTTCTGCATCAGCACTTGAGCCATTTGCAGTGAAGATGAGAGCAGATATTAACATTAATGGGATCATCGCTAATGGGGTGGAGCATAAACTTGCTCTTTTCACAGATGATATAATTGCTACAGATCCGGTTAATTCCCTACAAGCTACTGTGCAGACTATTAAGATTTTTGGCAGCTTCTCGGGTTATAAAATAAATATAACCATAATGGAAATTCTGGGAATCAAAACTATTGCTACAATTAAATCAGAAAGAACCTTAAATGGCTTCAAGGTGTTAGGGAATTTTTGAGCCCTGAAAATCGTGATAGATTGTAGTCTTTAAAATTTGTTTCCTTTTTTTGAGTAAAATAAAATAGGATCTTGCTGGTTGGGCCCATTATCTCTTGGCTGGGAAGAATAACTGCTACAAAAATGAATATCCTGCCTAGAATTCTGTTTCTTTCAGATAAGAAAATGCTTCCTATTAGAATTCCAACGCTGCTGTTTTCTGCTATCAATTCAGCAATATCTATGTTTTACCAGCAGACCTAGAATTTCCAAAGATTAAGGTGGGCTTTGGCTCCCCAAAAAGGTATACATTTACAGAGTATTATTTCTTGGCACACAAGCCTGAGAGATAAACACTGGATAAAGAAGAACTGGGCAAGGGAGAATAGCCTGATTTATCTCCCTGGGTATCTTTGAAGTGCCAAGCTTATGGGTGTTACATTGGAGGAAGCAACTGGGAACGAAGGGGATATCCTACCATTCCGGGGCCGCTGTCCCCCTTATGGGATAACCCTGATTTCCCAGAGCATTTGCCTAGAAGTTACTTTGCCATTTGGTATAATCTGGAGCTCTGCGCTGTTTGAAGGAGAGGTATTATTATCTATCCCTGAAATTAACAGGAGATTCAGCACAACCAAAATTTCAATGTTTCAATATTTGTAGCTGAAAACATTGCTTAGTAAGGAAAACACGTTCTGGAAAACTCTCAGATTTTGAGAAACTGGCTTTAGATATATCAAAATTAAAGTCTTATCTCAAAAAATGTATCAGCTTTTTAACAATGAATCTTGAAGATCCCTTGAAAAAGCTGAAGACTTGATTGGTGACAATCATGAGATCCCAGATAATTGCTGGCAAAAAAATAATCAGTAGAATTAATAAAGGCAACTCGATTTGTGTTATTACCCTAGAAAATGTATATACATTGTTGTACCATTGATATAATAGACCTGATAACCTGAAGAAGAAGATAGCTCTTCTTAGCCATGAAAGACTGCAGAGGAAAGGGACATTTTCCATATTTAATGGACATGTCCCAAGATACATAATGCTCTGAAACTCTTTCTTAGATCTACCACTTTACTGAGATACATCTGCTACTCGACTCTCTCCCTATCCATTTAGAGCTACCAGCTCGAATCCCTCTCCCTAATACAAGGAAGGAATTAAGCTTAAATGTGCACATGTTGTTGGCTACTAAATGTAATATAGCTAGCCACTGGAGATTATCAACTGCTCCTTCAATTTTACCTTGGTTATGATTACTTTGGCAAATATATTCTACAAAAATTATAACCTTCCAAATGAGAGACTTCTGTTGTAATGTAGCTAAGATATGGGAACTTCTTCTCTCAAAAGGGGGCTCCATGTTTGATATTATTGAAGTGCCTGATGAATAATGTTAAAATAAGATTAACATATTTGACAGTTATTAGGTCCTAGAAACTGAATTGTGGAGTAGAGTTGCAATTGTATTGTTAGGATAATTCACCAGCTTGCTCTAATTGCCTACTGCATGCCTATTTTGCTTCCAACAGCACCATGATTGTGTTGTGGATGTGAACCCTTGTGCTGTGGCGTGGTTGACGCTGCCTCGTAGGTGAAACTCCTAGGCCCATGCCGTCAGCTGCCGGACACACCCTACTGGGACAGGAGCTGGAACTTCACCTGTGCCAGCCCTGTTCCCCGTGGGTTGAGCCTTTGGGTTTCAGGGACCGGCAGGACTTAGGGGAGTGTCCCCTAAGGAGCGGTCAGAGAGAGTCCAGGCATGGGCAGTGGTCAGGGTAGGCAGCAAGCAGACATTGTCCAGGTCCAGACCAAAGGTCAGGGCAGGCTGCAAATCAGAAGCGAAGTCAGAATCCAAAGCAGAGGTCAGAACCAGAGAATCAGGCCAAGACAAACAAGACAGGCAGAGACAGGACTCCAAAGGACTAGGCAGGGCAGGACAGACAAGGCAAGACAAAGGGAGATGAGGCAAGGGCACGAACAAGGCGAGGCAAGACAGCAAGAGAATGGGACAGCAGGACAAGGCACAGGAACAGCGAGACCAGGCACAGGGCATAGCAACACGCACTGCAGAGCAGGAGGACTTGTTGCTGAGGCAAGAATCCAAGGTTCCTGTGTGGTTTAAATGGCCAAGAGGGATTTGTGATTTCACAGTGCATTTTAGAGAATGGCTTTAAACACTTGACAGAGTTATCTACCAATATGTACATCAGAGAATTACGAAATAAATTTCTGGGACGAGCCTATATTTCCCAATTTGTTTGCTTTTAAAGCCAAGATCTCCAACACAGAGATGTGTGAGAAATGCAAGATAGAGGTTGGCCCTTTGACACACACACTTTCTGGACATGTTTTCGGATCTGGCCTTTTTGGGTTCGGAACGTGGACTACGTTTCACAGATTTTGGGATATCTTATTTCTACTACTCCCAAATCCTTACTTTTTTTTTTTTTTTTTACAGTTGTCCTCCGATGCTATTTCAAGATAAAGGAGATGGATTATTTGTTAAGAAGGCTTGTATCCTTGGGTGAAAAAATCGATTCTTCTTAAGGTGGAAGGGAGAAGAAAACCCTTCTTTCTGGCAATGGCAGAATTTGCTACATGACATGGTGCAGATGGAAAATATGGCTTCAGATTCTATGCTTCAGCAATGGAAGCTTTTTCTGTCTTTCTGGGAGAAAGATAGTCAAACATCGATCTCAAAAATATAGAGCTTAGTTTTGAACCGTTGTGTTTGACGCCTATGGATGAGTTTTGAATCTTATTTTTACCTGTGCACTATCTGGGTGAGGTGGAGCCTTGGTTATGACATCTTCTAAGGTAGGTCTAAAAAATGAGGAGGGGGGTCATTGAGATGAATTAGCGTGTTGGTTGTGGAGAGCTGACACTTTAGTGACTTATTGTATCTGCCAGTTTGCTGTGGGGAGGAGGGGAAGGGTTGGGTTTCTATTAAAGTATAAAAATAAAAAATGGATTTGTTCTGTGGTTTGCCCTCGAAGTGCAGCAGAAACAAATGTTACTTCATGGGATTGGTTGTATCTTTCTCGTGTTTAATTTTAAAAAGTTTGAACATAAATGGCCCAAAGGCTCTGACATCATCAAGAGGTGCCGTGTTGGTTTTCTCGCCGCGGGGAACCTTAAACCTGGTTAAGGCCATGTGCACAGGCATTCGTGAAGCACTGGCTTAGGGGAAGGCCGGGGGGCATCCTGGGGTGAGTGCAGCCAGTCGCAGGACCCCCCCCCCCTGACCAGCCAAATGTTACAGACTGAAATAATGTATTGTATGTATACAGATTACATTTATTTTGTACTTGGTTTGCTCTGTTGTATTGCTGAATATTCTCTAATAAAGTTGATTAAAAATGTTGTCAGATTTTCCTTTAAGCACATTTGCATGCAGTGTCTTTCATAGTGCCCTGATTTATGATGTCAGATCTAAAGACGAGAACTCGAGAAGAGAGAAGAAGCCAGGTTTCAGCGGCTGGTGTGTGCTGTCCTCAGAGCTGTAAGCACACTCCAACTCAAAATCTGTGTCCTTTCCACTAAGAAATGTACTAGCATCTTATCCAAAACCGTGATCTGTTCTTATTCTGGCTTGTTCTTCTCTTTGGAGTTACAGATGGTTTAAAAGTGGGAGAAGAAGGCAGGAAAAGAGTGATGAAATGTAACGAGTAGAATAATTAATTACATAGCTTAACTGTTTTTTTGATACAATTTCCAAAAAAATAGTACCCAAATCAACTTTATTTTATTGTTTTTATCCAAAGAGCAACTCTCTTATTTGGCTTGTCAGTTTTCTTCATGCTGGGTTTCCAGGCCGAGCGGAAGAGGCCTCTGGTGAGCCGTGGAGCCAGGATCGTTCATGTGAAACTAGCTGTGGATTTTTCCCCCAACTCAGCTCAGCTATCACGGTGACAGTCTTAGCAGGGGGGGGGCCCACAGGCTATGGCTGTCATCCAGAACTCAATCAACAAGGATCCTGGGTCTAGCAAGTAGGCGAGGCTCCCCCTCCCCTTCCCCAAGGGCAGTAGAAGCTTCTTCTGCTGCAAGCCTCCCCCCACCCCTGGCTGGGCCGGGGAGCAGAAGGTCCTCCTGGAAGTGGACGCTAGCTCCTCCGTACGTGGTAACGCGCAACACTGTCACTAAAGCCACTGTCAGACTCTGAAAGATCAACTCCTAAGGTCCGTGCAAGCTCCAGGGATGCGGAAATCGGAAGAATAGTTTATCCAAAGAAATAAGCTTTAAAACACTTTCCCCAGTAGTTTCATGTGCATATATGTTAAATTGCTAGGGTGGGGGGAGGTGTCCCGGCCTCCCGGAACTTGGTTTTGTCAGTGAAGTGGTGAAGTTGGGGCAAAAATTCTTTTTTAAAAACGTTTTCACTACCACAGGCTACCTATAGGGGCAGCGGAGGGTGGGACAGAGAGGTCTAAGCAGATCCTTGGGGGGGGGGGGGGGGAGGGTTTACGTCCCAATACACCTGCAGGAAATCATGTACACTCCTGAGCTGTAGCTATCATCAATTCAAATGAAGTGGCTCGCTAATTCTTCAGCAGGTTGTGTGGTTTGATTATTTATTTATTTACTTATTTTTAGATACCGACCTTCGATCTGACATACACCACATCGGTTTACACTTTACAGACAACGTAAATGGCATTTGTCATTATAGGATTTATCATAAAGTTTAGCTTAGCCTAGTTTACGAGACTTACACTGGTTCCCCCCCCTCCCCCCCCCCCCCACAACAAAGAATTTAATTGAAAGGACCAGTTTTAATTTTAAAGCTGTTAAATCGAAAGGTCCTGATTGTTTATCAAAACTATCGCACCCCTACACCCCTAACAGAAGACTTCGGTAACAGGGGTGGGTTATCCTGCAGTGCCCTCAGTAAAGTCCACACTTTTAGCAGATACTAGGAAAAGAGCTTTTTCCGTGATAGGACCTGTAATATGGAACAAATTGCCCTGTGACTAATGAGCTATTTCTGATATTAAGTTATTCAGGAAAAAATTGAAAACCATTTTATTCCAAGCATTTGGACAAATAGAAGGTTGCTGTTATTGTAAACACGTTATTGTGAATGGGAGGAACAGCAAAGTTATGTATGTGCGGTTTCTATTGGTTATGTTATATTTGTATTTTTTATTATGTTGTAACCCGCCTAACTCAACTGGTTTTGTTATAGGCAGGCTATAAATGTTTTAAAAACATTCCCCATTCAAAAGGGCTGCACTTCAGATGTTTCCATGATGCAAATGCCATCCACTCAAAACAGATTAACCGTTTCGTTAGTACATGCCATAAAACCTTCTAAATGCAGTACAGGTGAAATATCCCGGTGCTTTTTCCCCCTCTTAATGCTGTTGCTAGAATCTTTCCAGTTCAGATACAAGGCTCCAGGGCTCCTTCACGCAAGAGCAAGGAAAACAAAAACACAGCCTGTATGTTTCTTACTTATTATGCGAGGAGCGATGGGGCAGGCAGTGCAATCAATGCCGGAGGGTCTGTAATGGACCTAAATTTAGCCTTGCGATTCCATCAGTTACTGCTAAACTACTGTGAATGGCCATCCGTCATGTTCCAGCCTGGACCTGTAACAGACGCACTGTACAGTAATGCTCCTCAGACTAATTTTTTCCAGGAGGAGCAGCAAATAGCAGAACCAGAGGGACACCAGGAATCAGAACCACAGCCTCCTGCTTGAAAAAGAACTCATGCACGGCAGACCGTTACCCTGCTGCTGAGCAGTAAATCATTCACTACAGAGATTTTATAATTCCATACAAAAAAAAGGAGTAATAACATTTTAATGGGAACGTGTTAGCCCCTGATAGACATAAAAATGTTTTCTGCATCCTCATTTTCCCTCCCCTCCCCAGCTCTGCCAGACCGCCTGATTATTTGCTTAATTAGTAGGTACGGGAAGTCATTTCAAAAGACATGGAAAACACTTTTTTTTTTTTTTTTTTTTAAATGTTGCTTTGTCTCATTTCCCAACCGAAACAACACAAAACCAACCAAAAATGTCACTGATGCTTCCCAAGCCGTTGGCGGTACATTGCGAGCTTTTGTACAACTCGCGAGCTGGCACTTCCTGATTGCTCATCCCGTGCACCTAGAGGTCAGAAGGCGGACGCGCCAGCCCATGACTTTTAAAAAGTCTTGCTGTGGCGGCACTGAACAGAGGAGAAAACACGGGGCCCGCTGAGAGAGCCCCAAGGAGACAGGAGAGAGGCCCAAGCTGCCATGGGTAGGGCGGGAGTGAGAGAAACAAATGGTCGGATGCCAAGGGATAGGGTCTTGACGCATGGGGCAAATGCTGGGTGAGGGCAAGTAGTGGTAGTGGGGTGGGGAAGGAGGGGGGGTGCAAAAGGCAGGGACAAATGCTGGGGAAGGAGCCATCTTTCTGTTTCTACTACAATCAGAGAGCACAGAGGAGGGAGGTGCTCAGTGAGTGGAATAGAAACAGAAAACGAAGCAGCAGAAATGAAAGCATATGGTAAACAAAACAGTCCAAAAAAAACCCCCAACCCAAACAAACAAACAAAAACCGAAAACAATTGCATTTTTTCCCCCCCACACATCCCCAATAATTGGATGATAGAAGTTAAGGAGATTTATCTTTGCCACACGTCATTTCATTTTATTTCATGACCTCTCAATGGGTTTGATATTCAAAGGGATTTAGTCAGCTGACTCCCCCTACGTCAATTCCTCTGAATGAAGTTTCCATCCTCCACTGGATGGCTAAAGCTCAAAATTTTGGTCATTCCAGGAGGGTGGGGGCTTCACCAGGGGGACCACAGCTAGCGGGCCAGTGATAATCTTCACTGCTAGCCAGCTAACTCAAGCAGATCTTTCTAAGCGCTGTGATAGCGATATTTTAGCTGGTTAGATTTAAGCCTGCATTCAGCCACAATCTAGCTGGCTGGGCTGTGGCTGAAAATGGTCCAAAGGACAGCCCAGGCAAAACAAAGCTGACTATTTTAGCTGCTCGCCGCGGGCTGAATACTGGCCCCATTGCGCTTAGACTATGTGTGCCTTATGACAAGGCCACTGGACCATGTGATTTGAGTTGTTAAAGTTTCCTGCACACATGCACTCCCTCCTAGAGCTGTGGTCTCCCTCTCCCCACATGCCCCAGTGTTTGTCCCCATAATCACTGCTAATCACTTTATGCGCTGAATTTCAAACCAAACGAGCTCTGTGCCCAGTTCCTGATTTGCTCCCTCCGATTCTGGTTTCCTTAACAAGCTGCCATTCACCAGAGACTGAGTGTTCAGCTGACATCAGTTGCTGAGCAGCAGCGTTCACTGACCCCAGGCTACAAGACCTGGGAGGGCGTTTGGAAAGGGCTCTCGGCAGCAGAGTATCATGTTCTAGGGTTATATCACATCGTCAGCCTTCCCAGTGCATGCACCGAAGATGTCGGGGGGCTCTGGCTTTCTTCCCTGTAGCGTTATTTTTGGACTGGTTAGGCGTTAATCACGTCCCTTTAAAATATTTATTACAGCAGTTTGAGGTGAAACTCTATCTTGGCTGTGGATAGCCTTGGCCAAGTGCTCTTTGATTAGATTTAGGTTTGCTCTGAGCCTTGCTAGTGGCTGAATGGACTAAAGCAGGAATGGAAGGAACAGGCAGAGGTCAGGGGAGGGAAGGGACATGTAGGGTATGAGAGGTTACGTGACCATGGATTAATTTCACTTTATGACATACGGCATGTATTTTAATACACAACAGATGGGCGTCACTGTACAACAGTTACTGTTCACAGTGTAACAAATTGAATCTATTTCACTCACATTAAAGCTTCTGCTCTACAATCTAAGAATGCCAATAGGCAGGAACCAACAAAAACATGCAGGTCCAGCACCTAATCACTTTTTTTTTTTTTTGCTTTTCCCTTTTTTCTTTAATTACCAATAACTATGATCAAAGGGAAGAAGGCTTTGGGCCCGATTGGGAAATAATACGCAGGAAGAGGAGCTGCAGAAGGACTGCTCTCCACAAAGTAAAAGGGACAGGCAGGCAGCAGCAGTGCAGGAGGAATGAATGTATGTGTGTGTGAGTAAATGGGAGGCTGCCTGGAATGAGTGTGTGTGTGACTCGGAGGCTGCCTGGAATGAGTGTGTGTGTGTGTTTGTGTGTGTGAGTGACTGGGAGGCTTCCTGTGATGAGTGTGTGTGTGACTCGGAGGCTGCCTGGAATGAGTGTGTGTGTGTGTGTGTGTGTGAGTGACTGGGAGGCTGCCTGGGATATGTGTGTGTGTATGTGTGTATGAATGGGAGACTGCCTGTGATGAGTGTGTGTGTGACTCGGAGGCTGCCTGGAATGAGTGTGTGTGTGTGTGTGTGTGTGTGTGAGTGAGTGACTGAGAGGCTGCCTGGGATATGTGTGTGTGTGTGTATGTGTGTATGAATGGGAGGCTGCCTGTGATGAGTGTGTGTGTGACTCGGAGGCTGCCTGGAATGAGTGTGTGTGTGTGTGTGTGTGAGTGACTGGGAGGCTGCCTGGGATATGTGTGTGTGCGTATGTGTGTATGAATGGGAGACTGCCTGGGATGGATGTGTGTGTGTGTGTGAGAGAGAGAAAATGGGGGGTTGCAGGTGGATTCCAACCTGCCAGCAGCAGAAATGAAGATGAGAGCCTGGGGCTGCTGGTAAATCCCAACCAAAGAAGACTGGAGACACCTACAGGTTTGTCTGAGAGGGAGTGTATGTGTGTGTGTGTATAAGAGAGTAGAACATTTGTGTATCCCACTCCCACTACTCCACGACAATCCCAGGTTGACTGGAAATCAAAAGTTCCCAGGTATGGAGAGCGTGAATTTTTAAAATCCCTTTTAGTTTTATTTTTCAGTTATTATTTGCTGTGCCTGCTATTTTGAAATATTTTATTGGTGTTTGGGACATTTAATAAAACTTGTATATGAGTTTTTAATTATTTGATATTTTATTAATCAGCTTTTTTTGAAATATTATTAGTATGTGTTTAGTATTATGATTATGTATTTATTTTATTTCTTAATTTTATTGTGCGATGTTTGAGGACTGGTGATGGTTCTGTTTTCTCATTGTTGCGTTCTGCTTCATGTGGTTTCCAGTTCAGTTTTTGTCTGCGCGTTTCTATTTCTACTTTATGGTTGCTCTATTCTGTATTGGGTGAGGGTCTGTTTATGTTCTGCATGTGTGACTGAGGTGAGGTATTTTCCTAATAGAAAGTGTATTAATGTATTCGGGCTTTCAGAGGGTCAAGCCCACACCCAACACATAGGCCTAATGCCATATAGGTTCTAGGTGGGGTTTTTTTTTTGCAGGGACTTCTGGTTGGCATCACAGCAGTGCATGTAAATATAAAGTAAGTGATATTTTACTGCCCCCTCCCCTGCTAAATCTTCTCTAAGTAAGCGAGCGTTATCTACAGCAGGGCCGACTCTATGGAACACTCTCCCACCAGACCTCCGTCTCCAAACTTTCAAGAAAGACTTAAAAACTTGGCTTTTCAGTCAAGCTTTCCCTGAAAACCCAAGTTCTCTCTGACGCCGTTCTTATAACATGGACTAAGGTCTAAGGCCAGCGGTTAATGGGCGCACCGTTTTCTCTACACAGCCCTCCCAGGACTCATCTGGGTTTCTCCCTCCTATAGTTTTCTTCCGTAGGCTCTGCCCCTCACCCCTTCTTGCCCCCTCCCTCCCTCCCACCCCCCTTGCCATCCTTTCCCTCCTTCTTTTCCCCTATTCCAAGTAACTTAACCATCCTGTTTTGTTATAATGTATTTTATTATAATGTATTTTTTTATTTTTTATTAACACTGCGTTGAAGCTGCTTTCGGTTTGTAATTGTCCCTTGGTTTTTTTTTCCCCAAACGTTTGAATGTTATAACGCGCTAATGTTGTTTAATGTATCGCCTCCCAGCGAAGGTTCTGTTTCAGTGTAAACCGGTGTGATCTGTATTCTTTACAGGAATGTCGGTATATAAGAACTCAAAATAAATAAAAATAAATACATTTTTCCCTGAGAATACTGCATGTTGATATTTTTCATGTAAAATATAAATGCATAACTCTTCACTGTGTGTGTGTGGAATGAGGCATGGGGGGCATTGTGCAAGGCTATAAGGTTCACCTGGGGCACCTAATACCCTTGCACCAGCCATTGTACGGGGGGGGGGGGGGGGGTGGAATGGTGTCAGTTTTTAAAGTTTGTATCACTGAAGGGAGCTGGACTTTTGTTTGGTGGGCCCGGGAAAGAGAATGAATGAAAGTGAAGGAAGGGGGCAGCACAGGAATTGTTTGCACAGGGCCCTGCTTCAACCCCTCTCCTCCAGGAAGTCTGCAAAGAACAGGGGGGGAGGGGCTGCAGAAAGGAGCAGAGCAATTGTTTTCAACTCCGCAGTGTCTGCTCCAGCTTTTCCTCCTCCTGTCCCCACAGGATAGCAGTTGATCTAATTAAAGGTATCACAGTTACCCAACTGTTTGGATTGTTTTCTGTGAACAGCTGTCAATTTTGGCAGGGTAACACGGTGCTTTCTGTCACTTACCTCTGACTCTTTATAATAACGCTCAGGAATTTCATCACAGGCAATATCAATGAAACATACTTCTCTTTCTAGGTCTTTGGCCTCATTGTCAAAAATCTGTGGGACACAAAAATAAAAATGAAAAGTTGAAATACACGCAACGTGAAAATGCAAAAACCTTCTCACAGTTTTGTAGTAAATTTATCAACTCTAGCAGATACACTTCATTGATTGAGTCCTAGTATCCAAATGGGACATTTCAGAATTCCCATGAAGGTCCCAGTCCCATGAAAGATTGTCTGCTCCTAAACACCAATGGAAGAGTAACTAGCTATAAGCAGAGATGGGCTGACAAACTGTCATCGCAATTAGCAGTGTGCCGGAGCCAGCCTTAGCCCCAGTAGTACTCTGTGCGGCCAGGGAGAGGAGTGGATCGCTTTTGAAGTGCCGGTGGCACCCCTGCCACAGTGGCACCTCTTTGCAGCCACACTGGTTGCACAACCCTAAAACCAGCCCTGAAGGCTACTGACCATCAGAAGGGAACTATTTAATCAAATTGGACTTCTGATCTGCCTTCCCTGATTTTCTTGAGCACTTTTGCAGAAGAAAGAGTGGTCTAGAGGTTGGTGCCCTGGTCTGTGGTTGAGGAGAGGTTCGGAGATGTGAATGCAATACTTCTCTCTGTCCCTAAATCTTTGGATTGTGATCCAATAAACATCCAGATCATGAGTGGTGTGTATGATCATGGAGGACAGTCTTTTTCTGCATATGTATAACTGCAAGTTACTATTCCCTTGCAATTAATTATTTTTTTCAGTAAATAGCTAATCTAATTGATCATTTGCAAAGCATCGTTCCAGTAGTTCCTAGCACTCAAGGATGAAGGGGAACCTTACAATTAAAGTATGCTAAATTTGATCTTTGAAGCCACTGCGCGATGCCTAGTAAGCAATGTAAGTATGCAACCCCAAACAACATCTACAAGATTATTCCAAACTGATCTTTCCTCAGTTATATCACCTGCATTCACATTTGCTATAAATTGGACTCCTTAGGTATGTCACATGCTTTCAAAGGCCTTTTTATACTGACTCTTCTGGCACAGCTCTTCTTGATTCACTGGTATTTTCCTTTCCCCCGATCCTGAGTAGGCGTTGAAGATGTTATTCAGCATATGACAGCAGCACATTAATTGCTATTCAGTTTTCTGATTTTCTTGAATAGAATCATTCTGTATTTTGTGAAAAGTGAAGTTCCTCTCCCATAACTTGTGATTTACACACCCACCCTCTCTCCCCCCCCAGCAAGGATGGACATATGGCATGTTGTATTGTGCTGTCAAATTTCAAGAGATGAAGGGTGATGCTGCAATCCAAAAATATGGAGCGTTCTTTAATAATTTCCATTTGTAACCGATATGCACGCCAAGTAGTTTTTCATGGTGAGGACACAGTGATGATTTTTGACTGAAAGAGAAGGATTTCTGCTGAATGAAATAAGAGAGATAAAGCAGACCGAAGAAGGTGGCTGGATTGCCGGAGCCCAGTCCGATCTCTGCAGTGTCCCTGTCCGAGCATCCTGTCATTAGTAAAACCTCTGCATTGACATCTGAAGGGTTCTGATGAGGCTGCATCACGTGCGTCCTTCCACCTCTGGGATTTCATTGGCCGCAACCTTTCAATAGCTTTGATATTCACCACTGACAGTCGATTTTATATCTGTGTGCGCTGTACGAGTCGTGCAAGCAATTGCAAGTCATGTTGGAACCGGGTGGATATCAGGCCTGTATTGAGTTTGATGAAATTTTCAGATTTTCCCCAAAATCTGTTGACGTATTACCAGGGTCTATGGAAAAGAATTTCCCAGATGTTTCAAAGCGTTCGAAGGGGAGACTCAAAAAAAGTGGCTTTTTTATTTTCCTTTTTGAAAAGCCCCTGATGACAAATTCAGATGTGCATTATTCAAATGTTTTCAGTCTGCTTTAGGCTTATTTACAAACGTTTGGTGAACCAATTTGATGGCTGTGTTGTCCAGCCATCTGTCTGTAGGTACACGTGTACTGGTGGCTCTCTTCGTGGAAAGACTGGGCTGAAATTTGGTGGAAGTGTCTCTTTTATGAAGTTACAAAACTCCTGCCAGATCTGTTCAGGAGGAAGGCCCACAGCAAACTGTGTGGGGAGACTGAAGCAGTCACAGGAGCAGATGGAAACCTTGAATTTAGTAGGCAAGAAGACTAGACAACAGAACAGGGGTGAGCAATCCTGGTGGGGGTTTCAGGATACACCTAATCAATATGCATGATATATTTGCATATAATTGAGGAAATGTGCATTCAGATCCATCTCATGCATATTTGCTAGGGATACCCTGACTGCTTTGTGGCCCTCGAGGACTGAAGCTGGCCATCTCTGTGCTAGAAGCATACACTCGACAACTTGTTCAGTAAGGTCCTCTGTCTTCATTCTAAATTACATTACAAACCTAGAGAGATGTGCAGCCAACTGTGTACCAAACTGACTGCTCAATATGTGGAAACAGATTCCAAAGTGCCACTCCCATCCGCCTATCCACTTATCCCCACCCGCTGAGAAGATGACATCATCAACGTGCTTCCGGGTGCCTATAAAGAAAAGCCCATAGCTGGTGGGCTACTGGCGAAGGGCCGCAGGCAAAGGGCCTGTTCCCTTTGTGTGCCCCTCATGGGCCACTGTGGACTATTGTGCTAAATTTTTATTTTATTTTAATCAAGATGCTGTTTGTTTTCTTCTTGTATGTTATCCGATTGTTTGCTTTTCCATCAATGGAAGGGAATATTCCTGTTACTGTGGGTCAGGGCAGGTGTGCTGGTTTACCTCTAAATAGAAGGGGCTGGATTTTAAAAAGGTTACGCACATAACCGGTCATACGCGCGCCGGGCCTATTTTCAAAAGGCCTGGCGACGCCCGTAAAGCCCCGGGACACGTGTAAGTCCCGGAGCTTTACTAAAGGGGCGGTCTGGGGTCGGGGCATGGGCAGGGTCAGAGGCCTCCGAAACAGTGGCCCATTTGCCGCTGTGCCGGGGATCGCACACCGGCAGTTAGCCAGCGTGCGCAACTTACTTCAGCCCCAGGGCTGAAGTAAGTTTTGAAACAGAAGTTAAAAAAAGAAAAAGGTAGGGGGGAAAGGGCGGGGGAGGTAGGGGGAAGGGAAAGTGGGGTGGGGGTTAGGGACGTTCTCTCCGAGGCTCTCCGATTTCGGAGCGGCCTGGGAGAGAACGGGGGAAGACAGTGCGCGTGTGTTATAAAATCAGGCGTACATGTGTGCGCGCCGGGTAGCGGGCGCACATGTACGCCCATGCGCACATCTTAAAATCTACCCCTTAGCATTTTAGCAGAGAGAGGGTATCAGTTAGAAGGGACTGCTAACATATCCAATCTCGAGAGTTACTGGCAGGATATGTAAACGCTAGGTCTGTAAGAAATAAGGAGCAGGATATTTTTAATATAATTCTTGGCGGAGCTTCGCCAAGAATTATATTAAATTATAAAAATATAAAAATTATATTTTTAATATAATTCTTGGCGGAGCTTCGCCAAGAAACAAGTCATCAAACTTTTAAAAAACACCTAAAAACATGGCTGTTCCGACAAGCCTTCCCGGAATCGCAAGAACACTCTGACACCGGTCAAAAGGCAAAATAGACCACTACAAGACCCATGATCACTCCCACTCCCCCCAGGGCCCGCTTACGTCTGATTGGACAGTCCACATATTAAAAAAAGACAGCCTAGCAGATGCTCTAGTTCACTGGCTTATGTTACGCCCATTAACATTGCACGCTGTTACTTGTATGACTCAACTTTACTTTATTTATTTTGTTACGTATATTTAACGCTGTTCGACAATTTATTTATGACTATCTAATATTTACGTTCTAATGTTCAGACACCCTGTTTAATGTAACGCCTTAACCGCGACTGTTTTGTTTTATGGAAACCGATTTGATTTGATATTTGTATCGAGAATGTCGGTATATAAAAATTCTAAATAAATAAATAAATAAATTCAACAGCATCATTTAGATGCACTGTTTGTATCTGAGTCATGGCATTACACTCATGATAATATTTTACTTAATCAGCTTTGCCCAGTGGGTTATACTTATGTTGAACCAGCCCATGTCTATGGAAGGGGTGGAGGAGTTCTGATTATATACAGAAGCTCACTACCGCTTCAATGTCTGGATTTTAAATTTTTCTCTTCAGTAGAATCAGTAATAATTAGAGTTTTTTCATGGGTTTTTTGCTTAATATATTGGTCCCCGGGTATGGTTATGTCTGATGTTATAAATATGACAGATCATTTGGTTTATTTACAAATGCAACATGACCGTTTAATAATAATGGAAGAATTTAATTTTCATATAGGTGACGCCACTTCTCTCTATACAAAATGAATATTGTCCGGCTTATTTCAGTTTCAACATATAAAGCGGGTCATATATTAGATGTTTTATTCATTCATGAAAAATGGAACGCGAATGTAGAAGTTCAAAAGATTTTTTATATGTTATGATCAGATCATTATTTAATATTGTTTAGTGTATGGCTCCTTGCAGGCCAGCTGCCTTGCATGAAGAATAATTTCAGATCAGTAAGATTGCCTTTGAATATGGAATTGTTTAAAAAGGATTGTGCAAGTAATGGTTGATAAAGCTCTGACTGAAAGAGAGAGTGACTCGTGAATGTAGATATGCTGACTAATATTTGGGATTCCACATTTTCACAAGCATATAACAAGCTAGCACGGCGAAAGATGTAAAAGTCAGATACCCTTGTAAATGTGCTCCATGGTATTCCAAAGAGACCAGGACTAAGAGAAAAGAAGTATGTAGAGCTGAAAGAGCTTGGAGAAGAGAGAAATCAGAAATTTCTAAATGTGTTTACTTGGATATTCTTAAAAGTTATAGAAAAGACTGTTCAGAGAGGAAGAAGGCCTATATTGGTATGAAGATAAATAGTTCTTTGAATCATCCACATGAACTCTTCTTGATTGTGAGGAGACTGACAAGAAAACCTGATTCACATGTGGTTGGCTTACCAAGCAGTAACGATTTTGCTTTTTATTTTGAAAATAAAGAAAGGAATATTTGATCTCAGTTTAAAAGCTGTGATAAAATATTTCACGATTTGGAGGATTTTAGTTGTCATTCTGGACAGACAGAGTTCACTTATGCTTTTCTACCTGAGATAACTTCGATACAAGGGAAACTACATAACACACATTCAGGCTGATGCAATATCAGCTCACGTAAAAACAGGCGCTCTCCTAACGCGTGCCCAGCCACATCTCCTGGACATTTTTAGATGCGCTAATCCTGTATTGCATTGGGGGTTATGGACGCGTGTCCAAACGCATATTAAGCTGTGCACTGGCTGCAGCGCACGGTATTGCATCAGCCTGATTGTACGTTAGATCCATGCCCTTTTGTAATAATTAAGGGGCTGCAGGAACCTATCTACAAAGTCATTCAGTTTATAATAAATAAATCCTTGTCAGAAGGTAAGATACCTGGATTACTGAAAGAAGCAGTAGTACACCTGATTCAGAAAAATCATATATCCCTGATAGATGATATTACCAATTACCATCCAGTTTCTAACTTAAAAACAGTGAGTAAAAATTTTGAGAAATGTGTTTTGCTACAGTTGGATGAGTTCTTAGATAAACATTATGCCCTGGCAAAGTATCAATATGGCTTTGGGAAAGCTCATAGTGCTACTACTTTCCTCACTAGATGTATTATATGCTACTCTTGATCATGATGAGGCAGGGGTGTTGATCCAATTGGATATAAGTTCTGCCTTTAAGAACATAAGATATGCCATACTGGGTCAGACCAAGGGTCCATCAAGCCCAGTATCCTGTCTCCAACAATGATCAATCCAAGTCCCAAGTACCTAGCAAGTATCCAAACATTAAATAAATCTCAAGCTACTATTGCTTATTAATTAATAGCAGTTTATGGATTTTTCCTCTAGGAACTTATCCAAACCTTTTTTAAACCCAATTACACTAACTGCCATAACTACATCCTCTGGCAATGAATTCCAGAGCTTAACTATGTGCTGAGTGAAAAAGAATTGTCTTCAATTTGTTTTAAATGAGCTACTTGCTAACTTCATGGAGTGCCCCCTAGTCTTTCTATTATCTGAGAGAGTAATTAACTGATTTACAATTAACTTGTTCAAGTCCTTTCATGATTTTGTAGACTGCTATCATATCCTCCTTCATTGTCTCTTCTCCAAACTAAAAAGCCCTAACTTCCATAGAAACATAGAAATGACTGCAGAAAAGACCAAACAGCCCATCCAGTCTGCTCAGCAATTTTAACACTTTTTTTTTCATACTAATATGTTACTCTTGGCTCTTAGTAACCTTTTGGTTCTATTTCCCTTCCACCCCCACCATTAAAGTAGAGAGCAGTGTTGGAACTGCATCTAAGTGAAATATCTAGCTTAATTAGTTAGGGGTAGTAACCGCCACAGTAAGCAAGCTATACCCATGCTTATTTGTTTACCCAGACTAAATAATTCAGTCCTTGTTGGTTGTTGTCTGTATATAGATCTACTTTTCTTCATTCCCCCTGCTGTTGAAGCAGAGAGTTATGCATTGCTGGATATGCATTGAACGTGAAGTATCAGTCTTTCTCCCCTGCCGTAGAAGCAGAGAGTTATGCTGGATATGCATTGAAAGTGAAGTATGAGACTTTCTCCCCTGCCGTTGAAGCAGAGAGCTATGCTGGATATGTGTGAAGTATCAGTCTTTCTCCCCTGCCGTAGAAGCAGAGAATTATGCTGGATATGCATTGAAAGTGAAGTATGAGACTTTCTCCCCTGCCGTTGAAGCAGAGAGCTATGTTGGATATGCATTGAAAGTGAAGTATCAGGCTTATTTGGTTTGGGGTAGTAACCGCCGTAACAAGCAAGCTACTCCCTGCTTTTTTGTGAAAGCAAATCCTTTTTCCTCGTTTCCTCTTGCCGTTGAAGCTTAGAGCAATGTTGGAGTCGCATTAATCGTGTGTATGTTTATTGAATAAGAGTATTATCTCCAGGTAGTACCCATCATTCCCGCGAGCCACCCATTCTTCATTCATGTCCTCTAGACTTTATGGATCCACAGTGTTTATCCTATGCCCCTTTGAAGTCCTTCACAGATCTGGTCTTCACCATTTCCTCCGGAAGGGCATTCCAGGCATCCACCACCCTCTCCGTGAAGAAATACTTCCTGACATTGGTTCTGAGTCTTCCTCCCTGGAGCTTCAAATCGTGACCCCTGGTTCTGCTGATTTTTTTCTGACGGAAAAGGTTTGTCGTTGTCTTGTTATCATTAAAACCTTTCATGTATCTGAAAGTCTGAATCATATCACCTCTGCTCCTCCTTTCCTCCAGGGTGTACTTATTTACATTCTTCAATCTCTCCTCATAAGTCATTTGATGAAGACCATTCACCTTTTTGGTCGCCCTTCTCTGAACCGCCTCCATCTTGTCTCTGTCTCTTTGGAGATACGGTCTCCAGAACTGAACACAGTACTCCAGGTGAGGCCTCACCAAGGACCTGTACAAGAGGATAATCACTTCCCTTTTCTTACTCATTATTCCTCTCTCTATGCAGCCCAGCATTCTTCTGGCTTTAGCTATCGCCTTGTCACATTGTTTCGCTGACTTCAGATCATTAGACACTATCACCCCAAGGTCTCTCCCCTGCTCCGTGCACATCAGCCTTTCTCCACCCATCTCCCCCCTTTCCTCATAGGGCAGTCGTTCCATGCCACTTATCATTTTGGTCGCCTTTCTCTGCACTTTCTCCAGTGCAGCTATATCTTTTTTGAGATGTGGAGACCAGAATTGCACACAGTATTCAAGATGCAGTCTCACTATGGAGCGATACAGAGGCATTATGACATCCATTGTTTTATTTGCCATTCCCTTCTTAATAATTCCTAACATTCTGTTTGCTTTTTTGACTGCCACAGCAAACTGAGCCGATGATTTCAATGTGTTATGCACTATGATGCCTAGATCTCTTTCCTGGGTGGTAACTCCTAAGATAGAACCTAACATTGTGTAACTACAGCATGATGTTACGGAAGTGCTAGGAGAGCAGTTCCTTTTTCCAGGGGATTGTGTGTTCTTGGGCCATGGCTCGACCACAGAGGAACTCCGAAGAGGTGCCGAGGCAGGAGAAGCATGCCCGAACATGGGCTGGACAGGAGTGAGGCTGGAGTGAAGACAGGCAATGGAATCCGGAGCAGGAACAAGGCTTGAGCGAAGACAAGGATGATTGAAGGAACTGACCCTCCACCGGACCTGCACGCTCCGGGAAGACCAACAATGCAATGGTGGTCTTATGAACAGTCCTCCGACCATTACAAGCCCTTTTGGACCTGCCACTGGGTAACGGCAAGAAGCGGCAGGCCAGATGGAGGCCAGGGCAAACAAAGACTGGAATATATAGATTCAGATGAAGACTCAGGTGAAGACGTAGGTACTTGGATGAAGTCTCAGATGAAGACACGTGGATGAAGACAAGGAGTCAGGAGTGAGGTTCTAAAGACAAGGAGTCAGGAGCGAGGTTCTGAAGACAAGGAGTCAGGCGCGAGGTTCAAGAGCTGGGTTGAGACTGTGTCGCAGCGCGCCCTACACAGCCGCCAGTGGCTGGTCGCAGACCACGCTGGAACAGAACAGGTTCTGGCAAAGTCTTTAGCATGGACGGAGCAGACACAAGGGAATCCGAGGGCCGGCAAGGTTCAGGACACAGGGCCAAGACAGGACTTGGCTTCAAGCAAGGATTACCCTTCGAAGGCTTGTGCTGCGGTAGTGAAGAAGGCATTGTACCACGAAGCGCCCTACTCAGCCTGCCTGTGGGGCTGGTCACGGACCACGACATGGCACACCAGGAAAGGTGGTGACAAGGAACCAGGGGTTCAGGGCATCTGGACTGGAACACGGACATCAGGAACAGGAGATGGACATCAGAACTGGATCACGGACATCAGAAATGGAGGATGGACATCTGGACTGGATCAAAGACATCAGGAACTGGAAGACAGACATCAAGACTGACCGTGGATATCAGGAGTGGAAGACGGACATCTGGAGTGGATCAAGGACATCAGGAATGGATCACAGACTTCAGGATGAGACGTGGAGCTCCAACAGAAAACAAATAACACAGGTCCTTGAAGAAGAGCTGGAACAGAGAAGACTCCTGGAGTGAAGAACAGGAACATCCAGGAGCAACTAACTCCTTGCAAAGGCTAAGCTGGAATGAACACTGGGCCCTTTTGTAAGGCTGAAGGGGACTACGCCCAGGGAGGAGCTAGCAGAGGGCCACACCTGGCTGGCCCTTTAAAGGCAGACGTGAGGCGCGCGCCCACGCCTAGAGGAAGCTGGAGAAGAGAAGACACGCTGGTGGCGTCCTAGCCACATGGAGGGACCAGGAAGGAGTAAGGTAGGCTGCAGGAGCGGCTCCAGCCGCGAAGAAGGAAGGGACAGCAGCAGGCACCAGCAGGGACGGCCTCTCTGCCGGCTGAAGACCCTGGCAGCGGCGAAGAGGAAGCAGGAGTGGCTCCAGCTGCGAAGACTGAAAAGGGACGCAGGCAGGCTGCAGGCACTGGCAGGGAAGACCTCCTTGCCGGGCAAGGACCCCGGGAGCAGCTCCAGCCACGAAGACTGAAGCATCAGGGAGCAGGAGCGGCATCGGCCGTGAAAGGAGGCTCCCGGCAGGGCTCAGCCCTGCCATGCAGGGCAGGAGACACCACAGCCTCCAGACCGTGGAGGACGTCGGGGGCGGAGTGACGCGTTCTGGGGGGCAGCTGGGAGGACAGCTGAGACTGGCGTCGGCGGCCTGACTGGCTGCGAAGGTAGGGAGCCTGCCCGCGCTCGTCACGGGCAGGTTCACAACACGAGTTATTTTCCCCTATATGCATCACCTTGCACTTGTTCACATTAAATTTCATCTGCCATTTGGATGCCCCAGTCTTCCAGTCTCGCAAGGTCCTCCTGCAATTTATCACAATCCGCTTGAGATTTAACTATGATCTGATGCTTTTTCATCTTCAAGAGAGAGTACTTTCGGGGACTATATTAAGGGGGTTTGATTATTTTTGACTGAACAATACCAGCAGGTGTACTCTGAGAAAAACTATTCTTCCAGAGTTAAAATTGAGTCCGGTGTACCACAAAGAAGCACATTATCTGTGGTAATGCTTAATGTATATGCAAGTCCATTGACTAAGAAATTAGAGAGGATGGGTATGCCGATGACATCCAATTTTTTGTACCATGCGATAAGTTGGGTTTCTTTCCTGATAAAAATGTTCAAATGATAATGCAGGAAATAAACAATTGGCTATGTGACAGTAAATTTTCATTAAATATAGCCAAGACTGTTTTGATATGGGTGGGGAAAACTACGCCATCAATAATGTTTGGTCCAGTGGTGTTTCAGAAGAGTTCTTTGCAAGTGGTTTTTGAATCCAGAAACCAAGATGTTATTAAGAATAGCAAATTAACAATGAGACCTTGTTTGCGAAATGTGATAAAAAGAGAAGTTTATAAATTAAAACTGCTAAAGTCCCTTAGATATTTCCTCCCACAAGAATCTTTCAGAACAGTAGTACAAGCATTGGTATTGTCACAAATTGATTTTTGTAATAGTTTATTGGTGGGATTGCCCAACATATATGTTCGGGCATTGCAACTGCTAAAAATTTCTACTGTTAGAGTGCTGCTGAAAATCATTCCTTTTGAGCATATTACACCAGTTTTGGTGTCGCTTCACTGGTTACCAGTTAAATTGAGAGCACGTTTTAAACTATTAGTTATAATTGTTGAATGGAGAAACAAAGTTTTGTTTTATCAAATAATCTTATCCCTTATGTTCCTGATAGGGTATTGAGCTCTGCAGGGAAAGGCTTGCCTACTGCAAGATTACAGTCAACTCGTGAGCGTATGTTTTCATATGCTACCCCTAAATTATGGAATAGATTGCCTGCAGATGTACGAGAGGAAAGAGATATTAAGGTTTCTAGGAAAAAGTTAAAGGCTATGTTTTTTAGAGAAGAATTTTTATATGAAATGTTAATTTGAATTGTAATTTATTTATATATGTGTGTAATGTATATTTTTAATTATGGCTGTCTTAATATTGTAATCCACTCTGACAAAGTTTTAGAGATGCAGAAAACAAGTCTTGTATAAGTAAATAAGTAAATAAATAAAATAAAAGTTGTCTCATCTGCATTTTTAGGAATAGAGAACTTCAAAGCAGCATGCAAGACTTATAGAATTATAAGAGTCATTGACTGGAAGCCATTAGCATATTCTACAGCAGTGGTTCCCAAGCCTGTCCTGAAGGGTCACCCTATTTGTTCAGGTATTCAGGATATCTACAATGAATATGCATGAGTCAGATTTGCATTCACTGAATACCTAGTGTATGTAAATCTATCCCAGGTTAAGTGCATCTCCAGGACCTATGTGGGCACCACTGGTCTCAGTAATGGATAAAGAAAAACTTCCTTTTAGGAATTATTTTCTGTTTCCTGCTTCCTTATGACAGGTTTAGCACTCAAGGCACTCCTGTCCTGATGAACATACATTACACACTAGGAAAGGAAAATGTCTGATTATCTGATTACTCATTCTGATTTCAGAATATTACAGTATATGAAAACATTCCATAAACAGGTGAAAGCAAATTAATATCAATGTTCTCTGACATTCTCACTTGGATACCAGCTCTTTATCATTAGGAAGTTGTTTTTTTAAATAATTTTCTATTTATTGAAGGTGCAAGGAGAAATGACACATATTTACAAGAAAAACCTCAGCCTAATATACAGCATCTCTGTTGTGATCACGCTCTGCGGGCCATGAGGAGGGACGCAAAGGTGCTGTCATCTGCTCCAGGAGCGAGTGAGCCCTTGGCCCATGAGGCGCTCAGGAGGAGCACCAGGGTAGGTCAGCGAGTGCAGAGAGGAGTGGAGCACTGACAGGAACTGAGACGAAGAGGAGCAGGCCCCTGCTGAGCTACACGCCGCAATGAAGTCGGACAGAGTCAGAGAGCTGGGAATGAGGAGACCAGGAACTGGAACTGAAGACTCGGGATCCTGGAACAAGAAAGGAGTCAGAGTACATAGACCCGACAAGACCATTGGAGACTTGGATGAGACGAGACTCTTGGAGGCTTAGACGAGACGAAGACACTGGAAACTTGGAACATGGAACTCAGACAGATGAGGATACTTGGAACGTGGGACTCAGACAGACGAGGATACTTGGAACTTGGAACATGGAACTCAGACAGAACAGGATACTTGGAACATGGAACTCAGACAGACGAGAATACTTGGAACTTGGAACGTGGAACTCAGACAGACGAGGATACTTAGAACGTGGAACTCAGACAGATGAGGATACTTGGAACTTGAAAGTAAGATGCTCTGACGTGGATGGAAATCAAACATAGACTGAGGAGAGGATTCCAGTTACTCAGACAAGGACTTTTGGAAGGACTTGGACAAGGACTTGGAAAGGCTCACACGAAGACTTGGATCTTGGAACTCGGATGAGATGAGACAAGGATTCTTTGAACTTGGAAGGACCCAGACAAGGACTTGGAAGAACTCTGAGTGCTAGGAAGACTCAGACATGGACTCGGGACTTGGAACTTGGAAAACTCAGGACGAGGACAGAGGCTCAGAAACTGGGAAAAGTCCGGGGATTGCTCAAAGACAATCCTGCCGGAAGAGATCTCCAGCCACCAGGAAATGGACACCAGATAGGACAGATTTACTCCCAGGAAAGGTCAGCTGGAGATGAGGACCGGGGAGAGCAGACTGAACCCGGACCTTGAAGACTGGCGGTGCTTCGGGATTAGGACTGGAACATGGGACATCAGGTACAAAGAGACACCGGTACCTCGGGACATCAGGACATCTAGAAACAGAGGGATGTCGGGACATCAAGAGACGGATACATCAGAAGCACAAAGAACAAGAAGTCATCTGGACAGGAGCAGAGAGATGTGAATCGGAGATGACATACAATCCAAAGGCACTGAAGGACTGAAGCAGTGCCTTTATATAGGGCAGAACCAGGAAGAGCCCTGAAGACATTCTCAGGAGGGCTGAAGAGGAACTTCCTGTCGTTGGCCCTTTAAAAGAGGAAAGAAGTCACGCGGCCAGCCCCTAGAGGGAGCTCTGGAGCACAGGGGGCGGAGCTGAGGCCTGCAGTGACGTTGGACTGAAGAAAGAAGACCGGAGGCATCTCCTGCCACTGAAGAGGAGCTGTGCTGGGGCAGGACCGGCCAAGAAGGGGAGATGGTGTTGGCGGCTCCCTGCCACGAAGAGGAATCGGCGGCAGCACTCGGGCCATGGAGGAGGGGAATCCCCCGAAGGAGGAGCACTCAGCCGGCGGCATTTGGCCACGAAGGGAAGGAAATCCCAGTGGGGGGGGGGTCCCCGAAGGAGACATTGGCAGCGCGGCTCCAGCCGCACAGAAGGGACGGCAGAAGCGGCAGCAGGCCACAAAGAGGAGCGCGGCTTGGCAGCGATCCGGGCCGCAGAGCAAGGAGGAAGGCGAGGGCCTGTCCGTGGGATGATGTACGCGGGCAGGGGCGAACTGTTGTATCTGCCAGCAAATCTGCTGTCAGATACAAGTACAGCTTGTATCTGCCAGCAAATATAGTTTACAATATATGAAGAAATAAAATTAGAACGCTCTCTAAAAGATAATAAAGTATATAGACAAGAAAGGTCTTATCCTACTTAAAAAAATATTTGCAGGCAAATGCAATATATATATATATATATATATATATATATATATATATATATATATATATATATACATATATATAGTATCCACTACCCTTCCAGAAGAAATGAACTGAAATCCAGACTTCTTTTACAATATTCCTGCTTCTGATAGACTCCAGAAGCAAACTGTGCTGGAAGATCTTTTCCATGTTTTGTACGAAGAAATGAATGAGTTTCTCCATAGCAGCTGTGGCCCTGCCTTTGTGTGGTTAATGCTATTTGTTGGGGTGGGGTTGGGATTTTGTGAGGGGCCAGTTTATGGATACTCTTGTCTAAACTATAGTGAGGTCCATATTCAGATAAACATATCCAGAAAATTTAGCCAGGATATTCAGCGGCATGGCTGAATATAATTTTGAGTTAGCTGGATAAGGTTTTTCTGGCTAACTTGAGACTTGCTCATCCAGCTAACTTAGGGGGTATTTTCTAAACGTTTATCGCACGCGAAAAAGCCCTTTTCGCGTGCGATAGGATTTAAATTAGCTGGAGGGGAGGAGTTGGGGCGGGGGAGGGGAGGAGTCGGGGCGGGGAGGGAGAGGAGTCAGCTGCGGCACCGCTGCCAATGATAATGTGAGGAATATTATCGCTGGCAGTAGTGCGGTGAATAGCTACACCTTTTACTGTGTCGCTATTTGCTGTGAAGCACTGCAGCCAGCGAAATCGCACTGCCACGGTGCGAATGGCTGCGGCCTTTCGCGGGCCCGCCCCCTTGCCCCCTTTTTTGCGGGATTCATCATTCCATGAGGAACGATGAATCCTGCCCTTAGCTGGATATTTGAATATCACCACATCCACTTAAGTTAGCCAGATAAGTAGCCATGACCCGGAACACCCCCGTTCCACCCACCATTTAGATGGCACTGACTATCAGGCCCTTAGTTATATAAAATACTAGGAAGAACTTTAAGTGTTAATTTTAAAAGATTTTGGAATAGCCTTAAAACTTAAAACTCTTAAGCTTGTTACACACCTTCCAATTATTTTTTTTTTTTAGGATTGGATGACTGGAAAGGATTTCCTATCTTAACACTGTGACTCTTTAACTGAGGAAGGTTAACTCTGAAACAAAAGTTATCCATTAAGAAAGCTTACTTTTATGAGGCTGGTGTGATAAATGATGTACCAAACATTGCTAATGCGACCCGTGTATACCAGCCTTAATGTCACTGCTGCGATATCTGTGGCTCCCATGTGGAGAGAATGAGACGGGATTTAAGGAAACTGGAAGAGTGGTCGAAGATATGGCAGCTGAGATTCAATGCCAAGAAGTGCAGAGTCATGCATATGGGGAGTGGAAATCCGAATGAACTGTATTCGATGGGGGGGGGGGGGGGGGGGGGGAAGGCTGATGTGCACGGAGCAGGAGAGAGACCTTGGGGTGATAGTGTCTAATGATATGAAGTCTGCGAAACAATGCGACAAGGCGATAGCAAAAGCCAGAAGAATGCTGGATTGCATAGAGAGAGGAATATCGAGTAAGCAAAGGGAGGTGATTATCCCCTTGTACAGGTCCTTGGTGAGGCCTCACCTGGAGTACTGTGTTCAGTTCTGGAGACCGTATCTACAAAGAGACAAAGACAAGATGGAAGTGGTACAGAGAAGGGCGACCAGGAAGGTGGAGGGTCTTCATCGGATGACATACGAGGAGAGATTGAAGAATCTAAATATGTACTCCCTGGAGGAAAGGAGGAGCAGGGGTGATATGATTCAGACTTTCAGATACTTGAAAAACTTTAATGATCCAAAGACTACGACAAACCTTTTCCATCAGAAAAAAAATCAGCAGAACCAGAGGTCACGAGCTGAGGCTCCAGGGAGGAAGACTAAGAACCAATGTCAGGAAGTATTTCTTCACGGAAAGGGTGGTGGATGCCTGGAATGCCCTTCCAGAGGAAGTGGTGAAGTCTAAAACTGTGAAGGACTTCAAAGGGGCGTGGGATAAACACTGTGGGTCCATCAAGTCTAGAGGACGTGAATAAAGAGGAGGCAGCAAAACACTGCACGGAGCGGCAGTAGCCACAGAGGCATTCACGGAGCGGGATGCCAGTGGCCAGTGGTTGGTGTTCCACCTTCACGGAGCGGAAGGATGGAGGGCTGCCATCTCCAAAAAAAAAAACAAAAAACAGGGGTGGGTAAGAGTATGGGGTAGGGGTGTGGCCTGCTTGTTGCAGCGGTTGCTACCCCTAATTGAGCTGGATGTTCACTTGGATGCAGATCCGGCGCTGCTCTCTACATTGGTGGTGGGGTGGAGGGGAATTAGGGCTGGAGGGTACTGGAAGCCAATAGTAACAGGTGGGTGAGAGAAAAAGATAAAAAAAAAAAAAAAGATAAAGTGCGTAGCTTGCTGGGCAGACTGGATGGGCCGTTCGGTCTTCTTCTGCCGTCATTTCTATGTTTCTATGTTTGCTGTAGCATCAATACTGATTAACAATTAAAAATGCCAAAACTGTGAAATACTTTTTAGCAGTTTGACAAACAGACAATGCTGATACACTCATTATATTTTTAAGAATCGTCTGAGCTCTAATTGTTTTCATTAGCTTGTAAGCTGAATCTCACCCTTATTAGGTTTATTAGGTGGCCCCAGGTCACCAGGAACGGGGTTGAGTCAATCCTGGTTTTACTCTAGCTATTACTCTGGAATCTGGTTAACATGGACCCTGAGAGTGGCCACAAGGTGGTGCTGTTGAGCAATGCCTGAGAGAGGAGCTTTGACGTCAGTCTTCAAAGCACCCCCAAAACCTGCTGGCCAGCAGACTTGTCTAACATCATTTTTCCTGGTAATGCTGTGCGCGGCGGTTAAGATGTGGGTTGCCCTGTGATGGGTTAGGGGTCTGGGTGTGTACTGCACAGCTGCCAGTTAGACAGATAGGTAAGGACGACTTAAGATGCGCGCTCTGCTACTACTGAACTACAAAGTTGAACTGTAGTAGACAAAAATGGTGTGATACAACGTAACGCTTCAGACACCTTACTGAGATGCAAGCAATAAACTGGCATGACTTAGTATCAGCACTTCCAAACCAATTACTTGAACTGGTTGATGCGGGTTATAGCTAGAGACCGCCAGTGCCCTCAACCGAGAAACGCTGACACCCGGTAACTATGGGTGTCTTAACTAGAGGAAAGCATGGCTTACCCGTGTTTGTCTTGCTCTTGGAGATTGTCACCTGAGGTTCCGTGTTTGGCGGCAGCCGTGGACAGGATACTGAGTCCATCTGTCTACACTAAGGAAAACAAAATTATCAGGTAAGTAATTTTTCCATTTCCTAGTGTGTAGCAGATGGACTCAGGACCAATGGGATGTACAAAAGCTACTCCCGAACCGGGTGGGAGGCTGCCCGTGGCCCACTTAGTACTGCTCTTGCGAATGCTTTGTCCTCCCGAGCCTGGACATCCAGGCGGTAGAACCTGGAGAAGATGTGAATGGAGGACCATGTCGCCGCCCGACAGATCTCGGCGGGTGACATCATCTTGGTTTCCGCCCAGGACACTGCCTGGGCTCTAGTGGAATGGGCCTTGACTTGTAGAGGCGGAGGCTTGCCTGCCTCTACGTAGGCCGCCTTGATTACTTCTTTGATCCAGCGGGCTATGGTTGCCCGCGAGGCCGCTTCCCCTTGTTTCTTCCCGCTGTAAAGGACGAATAGGTGGTCCGTCTTTCATACGGATTCCGACCTTTCTAGGTATTGGACTAGGAGTCTGCCAACGTTAAGATGGCGAAGATAGCGAGATTCTTCCGAGTCCTTATGCTCGTCTGGAGATGGCAGCAAGATGGTTTGGTTTAGATGGAAGTGAGAAACCACTTTTGGGAGGAAGGAGGGGACCATGCATAGTTGTATGGATCCTGGTGTGAACCTGAGGAACAGTTCTCGGCAGGATAGTGCTTGAAGTTCGGAGATGTGACAAGCCGAACATATTGCCACTAGGAATTGCCGCTAGGAAGTCTAGTACTAGATTGAGGTTCCTTAAGTGGTCGAATCTGCTTGACCCCTCTCAGGAAGTGGGAGTCGTCCAGATGAGATGCTAGGCTGGTGCCTTCCACTTTTTCTCTGAAGCAGGCCAACGTGGCCACCTGAACCTTGATGGAGTTGAGAGACAACCCCTTCTATAATCCGTCCTGCAGAAATTCCAGGATTGTGGGAATTTTGACTGTCCGCGGAAGGATGTTGCTGTCTTCGCACCAAGCTTCGAATATTCTCCATATTCGTATGTAAGTCAGTGATGTGGAGAACTTGCGTGCTTGGAGCAAGGTGTCAATCACCGCCCTCGAGTATCCGCTTTTCTTCAGTCGTGTCCTCTCAATGGCCAGACCGTAAGAGAGAATCGAGTTGGGTCTTCATGGAGGATCAGGCCTTGCTGGAGCAGATCCCTGGGTAGAGGGAGAGGGCTCCCCATCACGAGTCTTCGCACCACGGCCTTCTTGGCCAGTCCGGGACCACTAGAAGTACTAGCCCCCTGTGGTGCTCTATTTTGCGGATGATCCCGCCCAGTAGTGGCCACGGGGGGGAGGCATATAGCAGGTCTTCCTGTGGCCAGGTCTGGATGAGGGCATCAATCCCTTGGGATTGTGGTTCTCGTCTCCGGCTGAAGAAGTTGGGAACTTGGGCGTTGGACCGGGTTGCCAGGAGATCCATGGCTGGGGTTCCCCAGCAATTTACTATCAACTGGAAGGCTGTGGTTGACAGCATCCATTCCCCTCGGTCTAGACTTTCTCTGCTGAGGTAGTCCGCAGTGACGATGTCTTTTCCCGCGATGTGGGCGGCTGAGATCTCTTGTAGGTTTGCTTCCACCCAAGCCATTAGGGGATCTATTTCCAGGGACACCTGTTGGCTTCTGTTCCTCCCTGGCGGTTGATGCAAGCAACTGTCATGGCATTGTCTGACATGACTCTGACAGATTTGCCTTGGAGTCTGTGACTGAACCATATGCAGGCTAGTCTGACCGCCCAGGCTTCCAGTCGGTTGATGTTCCATCCTGACTCTTCCTTGTCCCATTTCTCCTGGGCTGTCAGTTCCTGGCAGTGGGCTCCCCACCCTCATAGACTTGCGTCTGTGGTGAGCAAGGTCCAGGTCGGTGGAGATAGCCTTACTCCCTTGCTCAGATGGTCTTCTTGTAGCCACCATTGGAGCTGGTTCCGCACCTCCTCCAGGAGCTGGAAGCGAACGGAGTAGTCCTGGAACATCGGGTTCCACCGTGACAGTACGGCATGCTGTAGCAGTCGCATGTGAGCTCTTGTCCATGGAACCACTTTCAGGGTTGATGTCATGAGGCCGAGGACTTGGAGGTAGTCCCATACTTTGGGGCGAATACTTGTTAGCAGGTTTCGCAATTGGTTCGTCAGTTTTCTTCTCCTTGCAGGAGGAAGAAAGACCTTGTCTTGTCTGGTGTCGAACTGGACTCCCAGGTATTCTAGAACTTGGGAGGGCTGTAGACAGCTCTTGTTTGTGTTGACAACCCACCCGAGGTTCTCCAGTAGAGTCTTGACTCTGGTGGTCACCTGATGACTTTCCTCTGGAGATTTTTCCCTGTTTAGCCAATCGTCCAGATATGGGTGTACGAGGATTCCCTCTTTCCTCAGTGTCGCCGCTACTATCACCATAATTTTGGTAAATGTCCGAGGGGCTGTGGCGAGCCCGAAGGGTAGCACCCGGTACTGGTAGTGGTGGTCCAGGATCGTGAAGCGCAGGAAGCGCTGATGCTTGTGGTGGACCGGGATGTGCGGGTATGCTTCTGACAGGTCCAGAGATGTAAGGAATTCTCCTGGCTGTATTGCCCTTATGACAGAGCACAGGGTTTCCATGCGGAAGTGTGGTACCCTCAGCTAGCGGTTGACCGACTGGGCCGGAATGTTCCCTCTTTCTTGGGGACGATAAAATACATGGAATAATGCCCAGTATTTTGTTGTTGCGTGGGCACCGGCGTTATGGCCTTTAGGGCGAGCAATTTGGCCAGTGTGGTTTCCCCTGCCGTCCTCTTGGAGGGTGCGTGGCAAGGAGATAGTCCAGATAGTATCCCTCTCGAATGATGGTTAGGACCTACTTGTCTGCTGTTATCTCGACCCATCTTTGGTAGAATAGGGCATACCTGCCCCCTATGGCTTCTTCCTGTGGATGGGTCGGCTGATTCTCATTGTTGGGTGCGGCTGGGGCCTGAGCCAGAGCCGGCTCCCCTCTTATTGTGTTTGTTACGAAAGGACTGGCCCCTGCCTGCGGGGCGAGGGGCTTGATATGTACTCTTGTAGGGTCTAAAACGCTGTGATCCTCTGCCCTTAGGTAAACAGGGAGAGGGGTGTTGGCTTCTTTTGTTCTTGTCCTCCGGTAGCTGAGGTACTGGGGATTCGCCCCATTTGTCGGCTAACTTCTCCAGTTCGCTTCCAAACAGGAGGGCTCCTTTAATGTGCATTCTCGTGAGTTTCGTCTTGGAAGTTGTATCGGCTGACCAGCTACGGAGCCAGAGTTGCCTTCTGGCTGCCACTATGGATGAGATGCCCATGGCTGAGGTGCATACCAGGTCAGAGGTCGTATCCATGAGGAAGGATACCGCTGGGTCTAGTGCTTCAACCAGTGTGGCGGCGTTCCTGGTCATGGATAAGCAGGCGTGTGTCACCACGGCACAGCAGGTGGCAATCTGTAGTGACATAGCTGATACGTCGAATGACTGTTTAAGGATGGATTCCAGACATCTGTCCTGGGCATCCTTGAGTGCTGCTCCTCCTTCAACTGGGATGGTAGTGCGCTTTGTGACCGCGCAGACCATGGCGTCCACTTTGGGGAACACCAGGAGATCTTTGGCTGAGGGTTCCAGTGGGTAGAGGGCTTCAAGGGCCCATCCGTCTTTGAAACTGGCCTCCAGAGCATCCCATTCCAGGTCAATCAACTGTTGTACTGCTTGCAGCAGAAGGAAATGGCGGGAGGCCTGGTGGAGTCCCTCTAGGAGGGGGTTCGTCTTTGGTTCCCCTGTGGCACTAGTGCCCGGGATGGTGAGCTCCTTCAAGCTGTGAGCCACGAGATCTGATAGCTCGTCTTTGGAGAAGAAACGCCTCATAGTTCGGTAAGGTTCCGTTCCTGGAGGAATTTCCCCTTCCCCCAGGGATTCTTGATCTTTGTCCGAGGTGTCCGTGTCCCCTATGGTGGGGCTTTTGGCTGGGGGAGGCAACTCTCTGGGGGGCCTAGAGGGCCCTGGGAGGTTAGGGTCCTCTGTGGGAGGCTGTGGTTGCGTCATCGGTGGCACTGGTTGCATATGGACGAAGGTGTGTAGACCTTTAAAAAATTCTACCCAGGAAAAGGATCCTGGGTCTAAATTGAAAGCCGCTGCGTCCCCAGGTAGCCCCGTTTGAGGGAGGCTCGCGCTGGGGGTAGAGAGGTCCGGTGTACTATCGGTGGATCCGGATTCCTGTACTGGCTGGGGAGGGCCTTGACCTGGTTCTCCCAGAGCCTCCTCGCACTGTCGGCACAGGGCCATGGCCTCTTCATGCTGCCCAGCTCTTATCTGGCAGGCTGGGCAGAGGACTTGTGCTTTGATCTTCTTGGCCGGTGATGCCATGGTTTGTGTGCCTAGGATAGCAGAAAATCCCTTTTAATGCACGTGCCGGAAGGCTTAGTTATGCGCTCTGGCTGCACCGAAGATGTACGTGTAGGCCGGGATGCGCGCTCACAAAGATGCTCGTGCTGCTGTTCGCACCGACGTAACTTATGCGCCCGGCACCGTTGAGCGTGTGGCTGTGCGCCGGCTCCCTCATGCGCATCACTGTGTGATCTGTGCGGCTTTCCGAGCCTCGGAGACCAGAGACTTTTAGACGTTTTCTACCTTACCTTGTCTCGGCGTTTCCCGGTATCATTCCGGGCGGTCTTCGGCTGCGGGGGGAGAGGGAAAATACCTTCACCGCCGTGCTCAGTGTTGCACCCGCTGCCTCTAAGCCGCTCCCGTTGCCGGGGGCTAAGTCCATGCCGGGAACCAGCTGCCGGACCAAGGCACACCTCTGAAGGATCTCAGAAATCACCTCAGGAATTCTCAACTGGGGGAGGGACCCGTAGGTATCACCGCAGGAGAGCTGGGCTCGTCTGTAGAGGTAAGATTTCTTCTTGTTTGGAATTTTCTTTGGTTTGAATACTCTAACGCTGTGCAAGCGTGTGTAGAGTCCCGAACTGCTATGGAGGCAGAGAAATACTGAAGAGCAGAGCTTTCTGCAGGGGTATATGTACTGGTGCTGACATCAGATTAAAATCTGACTCCGTCTCCAACTGCTATCAGGAGCACACTATACCCATTGGTCCTGAGTCTATCTGCTACACGCTAGGAAATGAGAGTTTTTCCCATGCACACCCCTAGTGAGCACTTTGGGGAGGTGGGGAGTGGGGGAGACCTAACTCCTAATGATTGAGTGTATCAGGATTTAAGACAAAGGGGGAAGATTGTCCATTTAGCTTCAGGAAATCATCACAAATGCGCCTACTGTACAATGAACTTGTTAGGGTAAGGACATTTGCCGAAAAGATATTTTTAAAAAAAAGGTCGTGTTGCTGTATGTGCTTGTCATCTGTCGTGGATCCTGTGCTCCCTGGCAGTTATTTCAAGTTGGAACCTGGCAGGAACAGAACCAGCTTGTGCTGTATGAAATCAGTGAGTCAGGCAAGCTGTCTGAGAAGTGCACAAAGTCAGTGTTGCCAGATCTCCGTCACAACGGGTAAATAACAACCACTCAGAGAAGCATAGCCGTGCCGCACCTTCTGCAAGATGGGCCAGCATATATTCAATAACGCTGAATAAAAAAAAACAAAACATGAAATTGCATGGATTTCTCCACTTACTTAGATTACATCTTTTCATTCTTGAAATTAAAAAAAACAAAACAAAAAAACAGCAATACTTACACAATCATTGCTTCCTTTGTTGTCCTCATATTTTGTTTCTATATGAATGGAGAATTTAGGCAAAAATGAACACTAGAAGTAAAAAAAAAAAAAAAAAAAGGTCCAGTTAATGAAACTCATCAAGAGCTGAACTAGCTTCAGTGCAAATATTACCTTTTAAACTTTTACAGAGATGCATGTCCTGATGACGAACATAACATAAGTGCATAAGATGGGCTATGCTGTGTCAGACCAAGATCTATTGAGCATCCTAGCATCCTGTCTCCGACAGTGGACAGTCCAGGTCACAAGTACCAGGCAGAGGCCATGAAATAGATGTTTCCTCTTACTCACTCCCAGGGACAGCCATAGTTTTCTTTAGTCTACCTGGCTAATGATGTGTTATGGACTTTTTTTTTTTTTCCCCCCAGAAAATTGTCCAAACCTCTTTTAAACCCCCACTATGCCATTCGCCTTGACTACGACCTCTGGCAGCAGAGTCCACAGCTTGATAGTGCGCCGAGTGAAAAACTACTTTCTATGATTTGTTTCTAATCTGCTGATTGTTAGTTTCATGGGGTCTCCCCTTGTTTTTGAATTATTTGGAAGGGTAAATAGCCATCCTTTATCTGTTCTACTTCACTTGTGATTTTCTAAACTTCTATCATGTCCCCTTTCGGCTGTCTCTTTGCCAAGCTGAAGAGCCCCTCACCTCTCATCACTGGGAAGTCCTTTATCATTTTTTGCCATCGTCCACTGCACCTTTTCTAGTTTTGCTATGTCTTTTTGAGATGGGGGGGGGGGGGGAGAGGGTGAGCAGAACTGCGCACCAGGGGTGGCTTAAGGCAATCTGCTGCCTGAGGGATGGGAGAGATGTGCTCCCTCCTGCCTCCAGCACAGCCTAGGTCAGATCACCAAGACAGCCAAGTGTGTGTATGTGGGGGGGAGGGGAGATATCCCCATGAAGTCTGGCCCTTGTGGTTATTTAAAATAATGGGGAAGGGGGGAGAGAGGGGTCAGGGTCCCAGAGAAGAGTACCAGTGCAAATATTTCTAGGAAGCTGGCAACCCTGCCATACTCCTGGGAAGCTTACCACCTACTTCCCACCCTTCCCCCAACATCTGCCTCCTGGGGATGTGGGAAATGGGTGAATGGTAGGGATGGGTATGTGACATGTTGCTATGTTCAGTAATCTGTGAACCGGGATGATGTTCCCAACTTATCCCGGTATATAAAAACACTCAAATAAATAAATAAATAAATAAATACTCTCCCAGGGCCACTGTAAAAGGTATCAGGTGACCCAGGTGAAACGTACAGGCTTGCGCCTACCCACAACCCCCAGCCTGCCTGCCCTCGTCATGCACAATTAAATATTATTCACTTATTTGCTTTAAAGTTTCTTATTTACTGCTTCCCAGACCCCAAAAGTACAGTCTTCTGAGATGAAAATATCACTTACAACATGCATATATATTTTTACATGCACTGCTGTGGTACCAACCAGAAAACCTTGCACAAAAGACCCTTGGAACCCATATGGCTCTCCCAGCACGTGCACAGGCCACTCTCCTGTGCGCGTGATTCAGGGGGGAAGAATATGCTAATGAGGGCCCACGGTAAAAAGAGGCGCTAGTGACACTAGCGCGTCCCTAGCGCCTCCTTTTTGACAGGAGCGGCGGCTGTCAGCGGGTTTGAGAGCCGATGCTCAATTTTGCCGGCGTCGGTTCTCGGACCCGCTGACAGCTATGGGTTCGGAAAAAGGACGCCGGCATAATTGAGCGTCTGTCTTCCGACCTGCAGGCTGCCGGACTATTTAAATTTTTTTTTTTTTTAATTTTGGGGCCTCCGACTTAATATCGCTATGATATTAAGTCAGACAGAAAAGCAGTTTTTTCTGCTTTTCTGTACACTTTCCCGATGCCAGCAGAAATTAACACCAGCCTTTGGGCAGGCGTTAATTTCTGAAAGTAAAATGTGCGGCTTGGCTGCACATTTTACTTTCTGTATCGCGCGGGAATAACTAATAGGGCCATCAACATGCATTTGCGTGTTGCGGGCGCGATTAGTTTCGGGGGGGGTTGGATGCGCATTTTCGACGTGCTATTACCCCTTACTGAATAAGGGGTAAAGCTAGCGCACTGTACTGTATCGGCCCAACACTTTTTACAAATATTTTGAAGCACCAATAGGATTCTGCTGTTAGTTATTGCCCACTGGGTCTCGCAGCCCATTGGCAGGCAGGAACATTCTATTTTCTAATTTGCCCAGCATTTAATAAAAGGCTTACAATAATATTTTCTTTCTGTGGAATTTTTTTCTCCTTTCCAGCAGTTACATAGGAAATTAAATCCTGGGGCAAAAGCTCCAGCTGTTCCAAAAATGGTGCAAAGCAACATGACTTGCACTGTTTATTGCCTACTTTTAGCTCAAAATTTAAATCTGGTCCAAGGTGTTTCGTGGGAAAAAAAAAAGGCAATCAAAGCCTGATTAAAAAGAAAATACAGCATTAAAAAAAAAGGCAATCAAAGCCTGATTAAAAAGAAAATACAGCATTAACAGACACAATCACACTTCCTTCATACACCGCTTGCCTTTTGCAGCTTGCTTATGGCACTCTCCTCTCCCTGCTACAGCAGTAGACAGGACCCCCAAAGCAAAAGGAAGCGACATGACAAAAAAGGAGAAGGCTAAATCAAAGGCTAAAATTTTCAGTTTTGATTGCGCGGAAAGAAGTCCCTAGTGGAGGGATTAAAAGTTTCTGGTTTAATTCCACAAGGTTTGCGGGAGCGGTAAATTGAACAGCAGACATCTTAACAGGACTCAAAAAAAAAAAAGATCAGTGGTGGTTTGCAGCTCATTATGTTAATTTTTACAGCTGTCTCATGGCTCACGGACCTGATATATACTGTTGTCCTTTAGATTTCCAGCCGCACTCTCTCCTTGGCACTTTTGAAGTGCTAATGATAAGAAACCCAGAGGAAGGTTTAATAAGCCTGCCTTAGCATGATCTTCCCACACACCGGGGCAAATCACAGCTACCCTGGACAGCTGATTATAGCATGAACCTTTCAAGCTTGCTGAGTTACTGTACAAATAATGAAACAAGTCTGTGTGTGTGTGTGCGGGAGGAGAGGGGAGCAGCTCCTACTCTAATTACAGAAAATATTATCAAGATCTGAGATGTCTCTTACAGGGATACATCTCTTTCTCTATTTACTGTTCTGGATGGAAAAAGGCTCTTGTAATCTAATCCATCAATCTATAAAAAACAAACAAAAAAAAAGCATTATTTTGCATCTGGGTGTATTGAATAAATAGCAGAAATACACTGTACCATTCTAGCACCAATGTGATTTGAATAGAGCATTGACCAGGGCTTCCCAAACCTGTGCTGGAGACCCCACTGCCAGTCGGGTTTTCAGGATATCCACAATGAATATGCATGAGATAAATTTGCATAGCATGGAAACTTAGTATATGCAAATTCATCTCATGCATATTCATTGTGGATATCCTGAAAATCTGACTGGCTGTGGGGACTCCAGGACAGGTTTGGGAAGTCCTGGCATTGACTATACACAATCAAAGTGATGGCAGATGCTTCGATTTGACAGATGTTATATATAAGAACATAAGATTTGCAAACGAGAGCCAATATTGAGCGCCCACTGTCTTAACTGCGTGCAGCCACATCCCCTGGGCTGTTAGGGTAGTGGACCCTTGGGCCGGCTGAGACTGCAGGTGTTGCGCTGTGGGGGTCCACAGTGGACGTCGCCGCCGGGAGGCAGCGCTGAAGAGGTGTTCCGAAGAAGGCTTCACCACTGGAAGCCCGAGGTCCCCCCAGGAGGAGCCCGTAGGGACCCAGGCCTCTTGGACTTAGGTGTGACCCTATGCGACCAAGGATCAAGGAAGAGACCGAAGAGATGGTCGATGGGAGCGGTGAGCCCAGGAGGCCAGAAGAGTCTTCACCCTTGGAAGCCCGCGGCTGCCCCGGGAGGATCCCGTGAGAGCCTGAGCTGCTGGGACTTAGGAGAATCCTCCGGGCAAGTAAGAACTGGATACCTGTAGACGACGAGAGAACTTGAGCCGAAGTCAATGGACAAAGCAGGGTCAGAAGCCAGAAGTCAGAAGTCCGAAGCCAAAATCAGGGGTGGAAGCTGAAGTCGGAGTCAATGGACGAAGCAGAATCAGAAGCCAGAAGTCCAAAGTCAAAACCAGGGGTGGAAGCTGAAGTCGGAGTCAATGGACGAAGCAGGGTCAGAAGCCAGAAGTCAGAAGTCCGAAGCCAAAGATAGACGGGAGTCCTGGGACAGCAACTAGCAACTCCGAAGAGCGAACCTCGTTCCAAGGCAGGGAAGGAGCCATGCTGCAGAGCTTAAGTAGGCCTGCAGCATCTGACGTCATCGGGAGGCAGTCCTTGTCGTTAACTGCGCTGGCCCCTTTAAGTCCCGAGCCCCTGCGTGCATCTAGGGGGTGGGGCCAGACACGAGGGATTGCTGGTGTCTCCTTCGCGGCGGGAGCACCGCGGCTGAGGCCAGGACGGGCCTTGTCGGCGTTGCGGCGGCCCGGGCCGGCCTCGAGGTGAGTGGAGGACTCGGGGCACGGCCCGGGGCCGTAACATGGGCGCCCGATGCAATATTTAAATGAGAGGCAGCGATAAAAGGGGCGCACTAAAGGAGAATTGTGCATTCCTTAGTGTTCAATAGTTTATTGCATCAGGCGCCCGATTGTAAAGAGTGCTTAATATGAGTGTCCATTTTAATTCCGTATCTTTTTTTTGTTGTTGTTGTAATTCACTTCAGCGACCTCAGCAAAATATTAGGTGCCCCTTGCTATGGGCGTCTAAATTATGTGGCCATAAGAAAAGTGGGTGTCTTTTAATCAAGTCGAAATATACATTTATTTTCCTCCACCAAAAGCCAAAGTGTCAGAACATTACTAGAGATGTTGCGATAAGTGCGATGCACTTATCCCAACATAGACAGGCTATTTTTTAATGTTTTTCATGAGCCCTTGACTGCAAGTTGACTTTACTCCACCTCCGAGGCTGGAGTTAAATTTGCCATGTTAACAAGTGTGTGTTGGGTGCCCAGCGCTTTCCTGCATAGGGGGGTTAATACCTAATGCCCTCATCTACATGGAATTTACATCTGACGGGTGCTATCAGGTATGCATTTGTTAGGGCAGTGGTTCTCAACCTTTTTTCTATCAGGACACACCTGAGAGATGATGCTCACATGCGTGACACAGTGAACACATGACCATCATGGGACTAAATATAAACATATGGTCTGCATCCACAGGAGTAACTTCACTTCCTACCAGTGGGTGCAGAGCAGAACTAAGACATTTCCCAGTACAACTCACCATACAAAAAAGATATTCTGATTCTGGTGTCATCTCAATAACAACATCAAAAACTCCCTCTATTACCAGGTGCATTGTAAAACAATACAAACAAACCCTACTCTGTTCATGTCTATCCAGACCTGCCCTACCTCAGCAGCACTAACTCCAAGAAATGAAACCAGAATAGCCCTGCCCATGAGAAGGCAGCAGTTCACCACTGGTGCAATATCATATTGAGAAAATACAACAGATAAGGCTGATACAAACCTCTAGTAAAGTACCTCATCTCAGTCACATACACACAGACCTGCCTTCACCAAATATAGAATAAAAGACCACAAATTACAAATGTGCAAACAAAACCTGGAAGAGAAATCCCAATACATCTTCTGCATGCAGTGCAGAACTGGAGACCAGAAACAAATGTATGTCCTTCTACACTAAGCAAAGATCAAAGAGAGAAGAAATGCATATTCTCAAATCTGACATAGTACGGCCCTTGTACCCAGTCACTCCCCTCCACGCCCCCATCACCCCTCACTTCTCCCAACTACTCAATTATCCCTTCACATGCTCATATCCCTGTCCAATATTCCCGACACCCCCCACCCCACATCCTCTTTCCTGTGCTCCCTCTCTCTCCTGCTCAACTCTTTCTGCCCTACCCTCCCCCTTCCCTACCCAGAATACCTCTGACCATCTCTTTCCTACTCCTTCCTGCTCAGCATCCCTCCACTCCTCTCTCCCCCAACCCAGCAGCCCCACACCTCTATCTCTCTCCACTTCCATCTCTCTTCCCTGCCCAGCAGCCCCAACACCTCCATCCTCCATCCTCTACCTCTCCCTACCCAGCAACCCCAACCTCCTTTCCCCCGACCCTTCCAGCCTACTCCTGACTTCTATCTCCCCATGCCTTCCTGCCCAGCAGACTCTTGAACTCCTATCTTCCCACGCTTTCCTGCCGAGTATATTTCCCCCTCCTCCAGGCTCCCAGACAACAGAAAAGTTTTCAATCCAGAGTCTCCCTTCCTCTTTATCAGCAGCAGATGAGGGAAAGAAGCATTGAGGAGAGGAAGATGAGGAGGCAGCAGCAGTGGATCTACAGAGCATGCGCTTTTCTCCCTTATGCTTCTGCTTTCATATCCAGGCCCCATGGGGTGAAGAGAGCATCAGCAGCCTCACTGCCAGGCCAGGCAGGGGAAGATAAAGTTGGTGTCCTGCCGGGTCCATATGAACAGGAGTTGGTGATATTGCGTCTGATCTGGGTGAAGGAGGAGGGAACAACCTCCCACTGGTCAGAAAGAGGAGAAGGAGCAAGAGCAGCTTCCTGTCATACCCAATAAAAAAGAAGTCAGCCAATTCCTGCCCAGACTGATAAGGAAAGATCAGCCTTCTGCTGGCTCTGCGACACTCCTCATGGGACTTCGCGAGTATCCTGACACCCCTGTTGAGAACAACTGTGTTAGGGTGCACATTTTGAAAGCGCTGAACTTTAAATTTTTTTTCAATTAAGACTTTTATTGGGAGTAACACAAACAATCAAAAAGCAATAACATTATCAACAATAGAACATAGGCATGGAACATAACAATTTCAGTACAGTATGGTCCACTGTTCCTCATCATATCGCCGGACGAAAACAACATCCTCCTCAACTCCCCAAGCTCCTCACAATTCGCAAAAACAGCTATCAATCACTCACCTTCCGTCAGAGATCTAGGGGTTCTGCTGGAGAACCAATTTAATCTTAAAACATTTGTCCAAAATACCACCAAAGAATGCTTCTTCAAGTTGCAAGTTCTTAAAAAACTGAAACCTCTCCTTCATTTCCGAGATTTCTGCCTGGTGCTGCAATCCATCATCCTCTCTAAAATTGACTATTGCAACTCCCTCCTTCTCGGTTTCCCTGCGATCACCATCAAACCATTGCAGATGGTCCAGAATGCCGCCACCAGGATACTCACCAACTCAAACAAAAGAGATCACATCACTCCCATCCTTCAGTCACTTCACTGGTTACCCATCAAATTTAGGATTTCTTTCAAAGTTCTCATGATGATCCACAAGGACATCCATAACATCTCCCCTCTCAAGCTAAGCAGCCAATTTCGTCCGCACACGTCAGACAGATCGGTCAGAAGAGCATACAAAGGCTCTCTGTATACCCCCCCTGCAAAAACCTCCCTTAGAAAGCGAGCGTTATCAACAGCAGGGCCCACTCTATGGAATACGCTTCCCCCGGATCTCCGTCAAGAACTATGCCCTCAGACTTTCAAGAAAAAACTTAAAACTTGGCTATTTAGTCAAGCTTTTTCAGGAGACTTAAGCACCCACTGATGCCGTTCTATGGACAAGGACTAGGGCACGCGGACTTGGGGCACACCGCACTCTCAATCCCAGTTCCTCCCAGGCATTATCTGGAGCCCTTCTTCCTTCATTATTTCTTTTGCTCGTTCCCTTCCTATTGCTCTTGCCCTCCCCATGCCCTGCCTCTCCCCTTTCAGCTTTCCATTATCACTCATCTCACACCCACTGACCTAAGCATTAGCTTACCTAACCAAGCAACCTGTAACTTGCAATCAGTTTTTATCCTATATATAATAACAGGTAACCGTTAATCTCATCTCGTTTTGATCTGGTATCCAATCGCTGCTCCTCTAACCAGCGCATCAGTGGAGTGAGTCCTCTACCTTTTCTCTCCAGCCCCACTAGTCTCCCCGCCTTTACTGGAATGTACCCCCTATTTCATATGTTATGTTATGCTATGTTATGCTATTTATATGCTATTTATTCTGCTTTGAAGTTTTTGAGGTTTTTGTACTCTACGGGTTGTATGTGTTTCCTTGTTTTCAAATTTTTAAATTTTCAAATGTTCCTTGTATCGCTCCCACGCGACGGTTCCGTTGTACTGTAAACCGGTGTGATCTGTATATCATACAGGAATATCGGTAAATAAGAATTTAAAATAAATAAATAAATAAATAAAGAATCTCCTTACTGCATCAGGCACTAGTCTAACGTGTCCAAAACGTGCACCAGTGTGTAAACCCGTAGGAGTGCAAGTTTTTGGCCCTTTCTTGATTTGCGAAGCCAATAGTTTTGCTCTCCATGGTGGCTACAATTTATAATTTTTACTATTTAGCATTTTGGTTTTTGCCCTTTCTGCGTAATGCAAACTTTTTATATTTGTTGGCATGGCATAATTAGTATGAAATCCACCCTTTAGTTTTTATAAGTAGACTAGACTGGGCGCACTTTATTGCATCGGCCCCTTGGTGAGGGGTCAGGCTAACCTATGGGCGGAGTTCAGGCTGAAGAACCAGGAAGGTCTTGATGACCTAGCAATCGACTGGGCAAACTGGTGGACACATGGGTAAAACTGGTAATTTCCTTCACGAGCGCATGTTACAAAAATGACTTACACATTTAAAAGTGAAAAGTGCTAAGGAAAATATGCGAGTTAAATCTCTACATGAAAATGATTAAAATTAGGAGCGCAGATACTTGTGTACAGCAGATTTGCACCACTTATTCAGATACATTTTCATTTCTCCAGGTAAGCGGCAGCTTTGCTGTCACTTAGTTGGATAAATCTCAAAACCCGCTACTTATCGACTAAGTAATGTAGCCATATAAGTGTTAAAACACTAGTTATCTGGCTATGTTGAAAATACGTGTCACGTATCTTGTTTATTTAAACCTTTTAGATACCGACGTTCGTTTGCACATCACATCGGTTTACAGTGAAACAGACAGCTTAACAAAGATTTGGAATGAGAGAGGAATAAAAGTTACATTATTAACATTTAAATTACAACATTTAAGGGGAGAAAAGTTATAGGTACAGGGTGCTAGCAATACAACAATAATGCATTTTTATTTATATGGTGACTTAGCATAGGGAAAGGTATGGGGGAAGAACTTTATACTGGAATTATTAACTTATGGAGATTGGATTAGGGTGCTTGATTGTATGGAGGGGGGGGGGGGGGAACTATGGAAAGGCCTTTGTGAAAAGCCAGGTTTTCAATATATTTTTTTTTGAAGGTTTGTGTGAAGGTTTGAGTATCTTTTAGATACACAAGCGTGTTGTTGGGTTGATTTAAATGTATTTTATACAGTGTATGCCCATTTCCGCGCATGATACAAAATGAGTGCAACTGCGCTTGCAAGCCCATCTACTTATGTTCACTGGCGTGCTCGCACACGTATTAAAATTATCCTCCCTGTGCGTGAGACTTGGCATGCCTGTCACTGGCAACGGGCAAGGGAAACGTAGACCAGTTTAGAAATCAGCGTCAAAATTGGGTTAGACAGGGCTAGGATTAGAAAAGAAAGGTCTCTGGGCCTCTAGAGCAGGACTTCCCAAACCTGTCAGGTTTTCAGGATATGCACAAGGCGTGTGTGAAGGAAATTTGCATCCCCTGGAGAACCATTTGGGCAGGGCCGTCAGACAGGGTGGGCAAGTTGGCACCTGCCCATTTTACCCCGCGTTTTTATTGCATCGGTCCTTATGTGTGGCGTATACATTAAATAATACTTATTCTATGATGTTAATTTTTTTTAGCATAATGTCCAAATTCCCAGCATACTTCCCAAAACAGGATTGCAGGTTTTCGGCCCTTTCTTGATTTGCGAGGCCAACAGTTTTGCTCTCCATGTTGGCTACAATTTATAATTTTTTACTATTAGCATTTTGTTTTTGCCCTTTCTGCATAATGCAAACTTTTTATATTGGTTGGCATGGCATAATTAGTATGAAATCCACTATTAGCTTTTATAAGTAGGGTTTGCTGTTGAAAAGAAGTGAGAGGGAAAACCATAGTCTGGGCTCTGTGACACTGCATCAAGAATGAAATTGGGCAGACTGGACAGGTTTACCATCTGCCATTATCTTCTCTGTTTCTATGCAATGCATTTTTTTTAGATTAACATGGATTGCTGATGGTTGAATCTTTGAATTTAAAAAAACAATACAAACTTCAGCTTTAAGTAAATATATTGAATTGCTAACTCACAGGTGGTCAACTCCAGTCATCGAGCGTCACAAACAGGCCAGGTTTTCAGGATATCCACAATGAATATTGTGATGCAGTACAACCTGACCCGGGGCAGAAACAGCTTGGATATAGGAAAGCAGCTGCAGGTAGTACCAAACCTAGACACCAGAGGGCGAACAGGAGGGCAGCGGGAACTCCAGTTCCCAGGTTCCCTGAACCGGCACCTGACCCCTGGCCAGAGAGTGAGCAGGAACAGGTGGGGGAAACAGGGGCTGATGACTATGACTCAGCAGAGTCCATGGAACTAGAGGAAGAGGGCGTGCCAGCATGGCGGGTTGGCCCCGAGAACAATGGTCTGCCAGGTTAGCCCCTTGTTTAACAGGCGAGGCCCAAGCCGCCTATAGGGCTTTGGCCCCGGCGCAGGTCCTGAACTATACCTTGCTGAAGACAGCCATCCTGGACAGATTGGGCATCACCCAGGACTGGTACCGGCGGCAATTCAGGGAAACCTGTTTACAGCCGAAGGACAGACCCCGGGCCCTGGCCCAACATTTGAAGGACCTGGCATATAGATGGCTAGAACCAGAAGGGAAAACTGTGACTAAGCTCATGGAGCTGGTAGTGCTGGAACAGTATATCAGGGCACTACCACCTCCGATAAGGAACTGGGTGATTCACCAAGGAGCGAGTGGGCTCGAGAGGGCGATAGTAAACACGGAGAGGTACTTGGAGGCAGAAGCCGCTATGGGGGGTGGCGCCCCCTCCAATAGAGAGAAAGGATCTAAGGGGCTAGGCCTGAGTAAAGAAGAGAATCAAGGGGTTGCATGGAACCTGAGAGGTTCACTGCAGGTGCCCGGTAGAGGGGGCGGACCACAGAAAGAGAAGGGCCAAGGAGGGGAGTCCGGTGTAAAGTTGGCCTCACTGCGATGTTTTAGTTGTGGGGAAGTAGGGCACTTCAAAAGGGAATGCCCACGCTTAGCAGTGGCCTATGCCTGTCCCCCGGAGCGAAGGGTGGGACAGTCCCTGGGGACCCGAATCCGTATTTTCAACAGGTTAAGGTCAACAGACAGCCGGTGCAGGCCTTAATAGACACAGGCACTAATCAGGCACTGCTCTCCAAGAAAATGGCTTTAGCTTTGGGGGTTAAGATGTCCCAAACCCAAAAAGGGGAGGAGGTGATACGGTGTGTACACGGTACAGCTGTTAGGTACCCGGTACATGAGGTAACGATCTGTTGGAGAACCCATGAAGACATTGTGGAGGTAGCCATAGTGGAGGGATTGCCCGTGCCCCTCATTTTGGGGAGAGAGTGGAAGCACCTTGCTGAGGTGTTGAGGGGCAGGCAAACGTTTGCAACCACAAGGACTCAAGCCCAGACACAAGAGGTACAAGAGCACGAACCTCCCCTAGGAGAGATTTTTCCCTTTGAGGAGGGGGAAGTAGTGGAAGCTCCAGGGGTGAGTCGTAAGCCCCGAGTGGAGAGAAAGAGGGAGAAGAGGGGACAAGCCGACCCAGAGGAAGGTAGGGACGGGGGGTCCACTAAAGAAATAGTAGGCACCTTGCTAGATTGGTTCCCAGAATTCAGAGAGGAGCAGGTTAAGGACCCAGCCTTGAAAGTAGCCTGGGAAAAGGCTAAACAGTCTATACAACAGCTCGCTAATAAAGAGTCTATGGTGTACCCCTATTTTGTGGTCCAGAAGGGCCTGCTTTATAGGGTGGAAGAGGGGCTGCAGGGACAGGACCCGCATAAACAACTGTTAGTGCCCCTACGGTTTCAGCAGGACGTCATGGCGCTGGCGCATGACCATCCCCTGGCCGGGCACTTAGGCCTACATAGCACCTTAGCCCAAGTCAAGCGGCGATTCTTCTGGCCGGGTATCTATTGCATGGTTAAGAAGTTTTGCAGGTCTTGCCCCAACTGTCAGTTGGTCTCCCCAAGAGACCCCTCGAAAGCACCTTTGGTACCCTTGCTGGTAGTACAAGAGCCTATGGACCAGGTAGCGGTGGATATAATTAGGCTGTTAGAGAGAAGTAAAAGGGGTCATCAATACATTCTATTGGTATTAGACTACGCCACCAGGTTTCCATGGGCTGTTCCTTTGAGGTCTATAGGGGCAAAGGTGGTAACCCCCGAGTTGGTAAGGATTTTTTGCCAGTTCGGCTTTCCCAATGAGCTATTGACAGACAGAGGGATAAATTTTATGTCCCGAGAGTTAGCAGGCCTAAGGGCCCAGTTCAGCATTAAGCATGTACGAACATCAGCATACCATCCCCAGACAGATGGGTTAGTGGAGCGATATAATCATACCCTGAAGGCCATGATGCGCACTAGTTAGTGCACTAAAGCCCAGATTTTAAACGCCCTGCGCGCATAAAATCTGGGCTTTACAAACGTGGCTGGGCCTTGCGCCATTGTTCACTGTCCCAAAGACTCGGCTGCTGGTGCGTGCACTTTAGCTCAGGAGCTGCAGTAAGTTGTGCAACAAAGAAAAAAAAAGAAAAAAGTAGGGTTTAGGGGGTGGGGAGGAAAGGGGAAGGGAGGTTAGGTAGGGGGGGGGGGGTAGGAAAGTTCCCTCACAATCCGCTCCTTAATTGGAATGGACTGAGAGGGAACTGGGGAAGGCTGGAATGCATCGCTGCATGGAAATTGCAGAAGTCCCCCCACCTCGTGCGCGCCGCCAGCACATACGCGCACGGATTATAAAATCCGGCGCACATGGATGCGCGTGTACTTTATAAAATCTACCCCTAAATCCTGTCAGTGCGCACTAACTCTGAAATTAGGAAAACTAGTTAGTGCGCACTAATGGGACTTAGCATCCACTAACATCCAGTTTGTGTGCACTAAGTCCCGTTTGTGTGCACTAACAGCCTGATTTTAAATGGCCGGCGTGCGTAAAAAACAGAGGTTATGCATGTGGTTGGGCCTTGTGCGCCCTGCGCGCATTTTAAAAGGGGCCAGTATAGTCATTTGCCACTGTGCCGGGGGATCGCTCATCAGAAGCCAGCTGGTGTAAGTCCTAAAACAAAGGAAAAAAAAAAGGTTGGGCTTTTTAAGGAGTCGGGGAGGAGAGGGGAAGAAGGAGGGAGTATGGGTAGGGGGGGCAGGGAAGTTCCCTCCCAGTCCGCTCCTTAATTGGAGCGGACTGGGAAGGTACTGAGGAAGGTCGCGACGCATCGCTGTGCCACCCTGGATTTTATAACATGCGCGCCACCCTGGATTTTATAACATGTGCGAGAAGGTGCACGTATGTTATAAAATCGCACGTCCTTGTGCACGCGCCGGGCAGCACGCGCACGTGGACATGCACGTGTATGTTTTTCAAATCTACCCCTAAGTGCGTAAATAGGAAAACTATAGTTAGTGTGCACTAATGGGACTTACTGAGCACACACTATGATAGTGCGCACTAACACGAAATACTAAGTTTTCCAAAATTTTGACTTTTTTTTTTTTTCATTTTGTAGCGCTCCTGAAACAAGGTGAAATAGACAATTTCATTGCCATTGTCTATTTAGTTGAAAACGAATGCACATCCCTACTCATAATAACATCATGTAACTGCATTGTAGGTTACTTTTCCCCATGTGCATCACTTTGAACTTGTCCACACTAAATTTCATCTGCCATTTGAAGGCCCACTCTTTCATTTTTGCTAGGGTCTCCTGCAATTGTTGATAATCTGCTTATGATTTAACAACTCGGAAGAATTTTGTCTCATCTGCAAATCTGATCACCTCACTCATTGCTCCCCTTTCCAGATCATTTATAAATATATTAAAAAGCACCAGTCCCAGGTACACATCCCTGAGGCACTCCACTGTTTTTCCTTTTCCACTGAGAAAACTGACCATTTAGTTCTACTCTCTGTTTCCTATCCTTTAACCAGTTTGCAGTCCCATGAGTTTTAAATTTTCTCAAGAGTCTTTCATGGAGCATTTTGCCAGATGCCTTCTGAAAATCCAAATACACTACATCCACGGGCTCACTATTATCCACATGTTTATTAAAAATAAGTAGCAGGTTGGTGAGACAAGATTTCCCTTATGTAAATCTATGCTGGCTGTATCCCATTAAACTGTGACTTTCTATATGTTCTGTGATTTTGTGCTTAAGAAGAGTTTCCAGAAATAAGAGTGACTGGTCTACAGTTTCCTGGATCACCCCTGGAGTCCTTTTTAAAGATTGGGGTTATATTGGCCACCCTCCAGTCTTTGGATACAATGGACAATTTTAATGATAGGTTACAAATTATTAGTAATAGATCTGTAATTTCATTTTTGAGTTCTTTCAGAACTCTAGGGTGTATACCATCTGGTCCAGGAAATTTGCTATTCTTGTCAATCTGCCTTATTATATCTTCCAGCTTCACTGTGATTTGTTTCAGTTCTTTGGAATCAACACCATTGAATACAGTTTTTAGCATGGGTATCTCCCCAATATCCTCTTCAGTAAACACCAAAGCAAAAAATTCATTTATTCTTTCTGTGATGACCTTATATTCCCTACGTGCCCTTTTAACCCTTCAGTCATTTAATGGTCCAACTGATGCCCTCACAGGCTTCCTGCTTCAGATATATTTTTTAAAGATTTTATTATGAGTTTTTGCCTCTACAGCCAGCTTCTTTTCAAATTCTATTTTAGCCCACCTTTGATAAATCGTTTCTAAGGATGTTATAAAAAGAATCCGTAGATGTGTTTTTCTTTCTTTAGATACATGGATAATCTCTTTCCCAGAGTTTTCTTTTCATTAAAATTCCTTCAGTGCACTATGTGTGAGTTTTGATATATTTGTGTTTATAGTTTCTGTAAATGGAGATCAGATATTAGGTGGATGTCTGAAGTGATGTATACCTAGGAAACATTACTATTCATCATTTTTAGATATGTTTTGCTTTAGATATTAATGTAATATATCTCTGTAAAAGTAGCAGCACTGTCTCTTTGGATCTTGCTGTCAGGCATTGCTGAAATGAATAAAATGTTATAAAAATACATAAATTGGAGGACAGAAACAGTTAACAATAGCTGTTATGCTCCGGGTGTGGATCCTTGGGCCGACCGGCAAGATGGGACGGTCGGAAGGCAGACACACTCAGTGAGGGATGGATCTTCACCTGGAAACCCGTGACCCCACCAGAGGAGCTGTTAGGGCCCGGGTCGCTAGGACTTAGGTGGCTTCGCCCTGGAAGTCCGAGGTCCCCCCAGGAGGAGCCCGTAGGGACCCGGACCGCTGAGACTTAGGAGAGTCACAGGCGAGAAGGGAAACCGAGGGCGGACTGAAGTCTGGGCTGGCAGCTGAAGACAGGAACGAGGAGGCGTACCGGAGTCTGGGTATGCAGCAAGCAGTGGATCCGAGAAGCGAACCAGAGTCGGGGCAGGCAGCGAGCAAGCAGAGACGTGAAGCAAAACCAGGATCAAGACAGGCAGCAGGCAGGCAGAAACGTGAGACAAACCAGGATCAAGACAGGCAGCAGGCAGGCAGAATCGTGAGACAAACCAGGATCAAGACAGGCAGCAGGCAGGCAGAATCGTGAGACAAACCAGGATCAAGAAACGCAGGATTGCAGCAACTAACTCTCTCCAAGGAGTGACCACGTTGCAAGGCAAAGCAAAGAAGAAAGCTGCGGGTTTAAATCCCCCTCCGGGGCTGACGTCAGAAGGAGGGCGGATCGGCACATCCGGGTGCTGGGAGCTCAAAAGGACAGCCCTCGCGCGCGTTCCCCTGCAGGGGGCGGAGCTATCCTCGGGCTTTGCCGGCGTCCCCTCGTGAGGACGCCGCTGCCATGCGGCCAGGCCGGCCCAGAATCGCGCGGCTCGTGGCGCAGGAAGGAGACCCGCGGGGAAGGTAAGGGCCCTGGTCGCTGCGTAAGCGACTGGGGTCGCAACAGTACCCCCCTTCTTACGCCCCCTCCTCAGGGGACCCGGCTTACCGGGATTGTCCTGATGGAAGCAGGCTAACAGCGATTTGTCCAGAATATTCCGGGCTGGCTCCCAGGAATCCTCTTCAGGACCGCAACCCTCCCATGCCAACAGGTATTCCCAGCGACGAGCCCGGAAACGGACATCTAGTACTTCGCGTACCTGATAGGTAGGTTCTTCATTAGAGGAGGAAGATACAGCATCAGTCGAGGGTTGGTGGAAACGGGAGAGTACCACTGGCTTCAGTAGAGAGACATGGAACACGTTGTGGACACGTAAAGATGAGGGTAGACGGAGTCTATAAGAGACCAACCCTATTCGTTCAGCGATAGTGAAAGGGCCACAGTATCTTGATGCCAATTTCTTGGAGCGGCCCGGCAAATGGAGGTTTCTGGTGCTTAGCCATACCTTAGTACCGGGTAAGAATATGGGTGCTGGTCGACGGTGGCGATTGGCATATCTTTGCATCTTTTCGGCAGAGGAAGTGAGTCGGCGTTGGACCGACCTCCATAGATGATGAATGTGTTGGGCCACCGTTAGCGCTGCCGGTGAAGGCACGGTAACAGGAATGGGCACCGGAGGTTTCAGGTGGCGACCGAAAACGGTCTGGAAAGGTGATTGTCCTGTTACCGAGTGGGTGTGGTTGTTGTAGGCAAACTCGGCCCAGGGAAGGAGGGACACCCAATTGTCTCCTCTTTCGGAGATGAAACTTCGAAGGAACGTCTTCAAGGACCTATTCATGCGTTCGGTCTGCCCATTGCTTTGTGGGTGGAAGGCTGTAGATAGATTCAACTGTATCCCAAATTTCCGGCAGATGGCCCGCCAAAATCGAGCCGTGAACTGTGGGCCCTGGTCAGAAACGATACTTTGCGGAAGTCCATGAGCTCTGAAGATATGCTGTGTGAACAGATGGGCTAACTCTGGTGCTGAAGGCAACTTGGGTAATGGTACGAGATGAACCATCTTGGAGAAGCGGTCTACTGTTACCCATATCACCGTATTGCCCTCGGAAGGGGGTAAATCCACCACAAAATCAGTGGCGATATGGGTCCAGGGTTCCGTGGGAATAGGAAGAGGCTGCAGAAGCCCCCATGGGCGACCGCTTAGAGGTTTCTGCCGGGCGCAAACTGGGCAAGAATCCACGTACAGGCGTACATCCTGGCGCACCTTAGGCCACCAGTAATAGCGGTTGAGAAGATTGAGGGTCCTCTCCCTACCGGCGTGACCACCAGAGAGGGAATCATGAGCCCAGGCAAGAACTCTTTTGCGGTCCCTGCGAGGGACTACAACACGCTCTACAGAGGATACGATAGTACTGGCTAACTGGACCTTGGCTGGATCAATAATATACTGAGGGATCTCCTCCTTCTCCTCCGGAATATCATTCCTCGAGAGGGCGTCCGCCCGGAAGTTCTTCGCGGCAGGTCGATACTTGAGGAGAAAGTCAAACCGACTGAAAAACAGCGACCACCGTGCTTGTCTGGGGTTCAGCCGCTGGGCTTGGTTCAGGAATTCCAAATTCTTGTGATCGGTGTAGACCGTCACAGGATGAGTCGCCCCCTCCAACCATTGCCTCCACTCTTCTAGCGCCAACTTGATTGCCAATAGCTCCTTATCGCCAATCCCATAGTTGTTTTCGGCGGAAGTGAATTTCTTGGAAAAATAGGAGCAAGGGAACAAATGGCCAGAAGAGGACTTTTGTGAGAGGACCGCCCCTACCGCAACACTAGAGGCATCTACCTCCACGAAGAACGGCTGAGTAGGATCCGGATGTCGCAAACAAGTGTCATGGAGGAAAGCCTCCTTTAAGTCCTCAAAAGCTTTGCAAGCCTCGGAAGGCCAGATTCGAGTGTCCGCACCCTTCTTGGTTAGGGTGGTGAGAGGTGCCACCAGCTGGGAATACCGTGGAATAAAGTGGCGGTAGAAATTTGCAAAGCCCAAAAAACGTTGCAAAGCCTTCAGGCCCACCGGCCGGGGCCAATTTCGGATGGCAGATACTTTGCTAGGATCCATGCGAAAACCAGTTGCAGAAACGATATACCCTAAAAAGGGCAAGGAATTCTGCTCAAAAAGGCATTTTTCTAATTTCGCATATAACCGATGATCCCGCAGAATCTGGAGTACCTGTCGAACATGTCTTCGGTGAGAGGCTAGATCCGAGGAGTAGATAAGAACGTCATCTAAATATACTATAACGCATGATTGTAGAAAGTCCCGGAGAATCTCATTCATTAAGTGCTGGAACACTGCAGGAGCATTGCATAGGCCAAATGGCATCACTAGGTATTCGTAATGTCCATCCCGGGTGTTGAAAGCGGTCTTCCATTCATCCCCGGGATGGATACGAACCAAATTGTAGGCCCCTCGCAAGTCCAGCTTCGTGAATACTTGTGCCCCCTGGAGTTTGTCCAACAGCTCCGGGATTAACGGCAGTGGGTAGCGATTCTTCTTGGTTATGGCATTAAGTCCACGGTAGTCTATACAGGGCCGCAAAGACCCATCTTTCTTTGCCACAAAAAAGAAACCCGCTCCTGCGGGCGACTTAGAGGGGCGAATAAACCCCTTGGCGAGATTCTCAGAAATGTACTCCGACATGGCTCGGGTTTCAGGCTGAGAAAGTGGATATACTCTCCCACGGGGGGGGAGTGGAGCCAGGAAGCAAGTCAATCGCGCAATCAAATGGACGATGCTGTGGAAGCAATTCCGCTTTTTCCTTAGAGAATACGTCAGCAAAATCCTGGTAGGGGGACGGAAGCTGAAACCCGACATCAGTCTGCGCCAGAGGCGTTTGCGGGCCCCTCCAGGGCTGGATGCAAGAATGGGAGCAGTGTGCACCCCAGCGGACAATCTGGAAATCGTCCCATCGAATCTCCGGGGAATGCAGTTGGAGCCAGGGTAACCCCAGGACCACAGGATATACCGATCTCTCCAAAACCAGGAACGAAATCCTCTCTGTGTGAAGCAGACCAGTCTGAAGGATGATGGGCTTGGCACTAGTAGTTATACTGCCGGAGAGCGGTGTACCCTGAATGGAGGTGACCCGTAAGGGAGGTTCCTGACGCTGCGTGGAGAGCTGAAGGTGTCGTACCAGATCCTGAGTGATAAAGTTCCCTCCTGCGCCGGAATCTATGAGGGCCTTTGTGTTGAAAGAACCCCCCGGATACTTGAGGGTTACGGGTACGGTACAATGAGGAGTTGCATTCAGACAACCTAGGGGGACCTCCTCACTTACCCCTAGGTGCGGGAGTTTCCCGGACGCTCCTTGCATTGGGCCAGGAAATGGCCCTTACCTCCGCAGTATAAACATAAATGCAAGTCTCGGCGGCGTTGCCTCTCTTCGGGGGTCAGAGCGGATCTTCCTAGGTGCATAGGCTCTTCCTGAGAAGACTCTGCTGAGGTGCCGGTGGTCCGAGATCCGGAGTTCGAAGATCTAGCGGTAGCTGACGGTACGGGTACCAGACGGCGAGGAAAGCGCCCTTCCTTCGCTCTTTGCTGCAGGCGTCGGTCGATGCGCCCAGCCACGTTAATAAGTGAATTCAGGTCCTCTGGAAGGTCCCGAGCAGCAAGCTCGTCCTTTATTCTAGCCGCCAGGCCCTCAAGAAAAACCCCGCGAAGGGCGTTATCGGCCCAACCCACTTCTTGGGCAAGGGTGCGGAATTCCAGAGCGTAGTCGGCTAGGGTTCGTGTCCCCTGCCGAAGTTGGAGTAGTTCAGAAGTTGCGGAGGCCTGACGTGCTGGTTCGTCGAATGCTGCTCGAAATTCCTCCACGAACAAACTCAGATCACTCAGGGCGGGATCGTTTTTATCCCACATGGGAGACGCCCAGTTTAAGGCTCGACCATCAAGTAATGAAAAGATGTAAGCCACCTTGATTCCATCTGAGGGAAACTGATTGGGTAACAGGGCGAACCGTACAAAACACTGATTCAGGAAGCCCGCACAAGCCTTAGAGTCTCCAGCAAAACGTGTGGGAGCTGGAAGCTGTGTGGGAGTATGAAGCGTCACCACTGGGGCAGGTATGGCTACCGGAACCGGTGCCGCGGGTTCAACGTCCATGCGGGTAACCAACCGTTCCACGGTGGCCGCCAGGGTGTCCAGTACCTGTTGCTGTTGAACCAAACGTTGAGCCAGTCCGGGAATGGCCTGTAGACCAGCTAGGTCTGCCTGATCCATGGCCTTGCAAACTGTTATGCTCCGGGTGTGGATCCTTGGGCCGACCGGCAAGATGGGACGGTCGGAAGGCAGACACACTCAGTGAGGGATGGATCTTCACCTGGAAACCCGTGACCCCACCAGAGGAGCTGTTAGGGCCCGGGTCGCTAGGACTTAGGTGGCTTCGCCCTGGAAGTCCGAGGTCCCCCCAGGAGGAGCCCGTAGGGACCCGGACCGCTGGGACTTAGGAGAGTCACAGGCGAGAAGGGAAACCGAGGGCGGACTGAAGTCTGGGCTGGCAGCTGAAGACAGGAACGAGGAGGTGTACCGGAGTCTGGGTATGCAGCAAGCAGTGGATCCGAGAAGCGAACCAGAGTCGGGGCAGGCAGCGAGCAAGCAGAGACGTGAAGCAAAACCAGGATCAAGACAGGCAGCAGGCAGGCAGAAACGTGAGACAAACCAGGATCAAGACAGGCAGCAGGCAGGCAGAATCGTGAGACAAACCAGGATCAAGAAACGCAGGATTGCAGCAACTAACTCTCTCCAAGGAGTGACCACGGTGCAAGGCAAAGCAAAGAAGAAAGCTGCGGGTTTAAATCCCCCTCCGGGGCTGACGTCAGAAGGAGGGCGGATCGGCACATCCGGGTGCTGGGAGCTCAAAAGGACAGCCCTCGCGCGCGCGCGTTCCCCTGCAGGGGGCGGAGCTATCCTCGGGCTTTGCCGGCGTCCCCTCGTGAGGACGCCGCTGCCATGCGGCCAGGCCGGCCCGGAATCGCGCGGCTCGCGGCGCAGGAAGGAGACCCGCGGGGAAGGTAAGGGCCCTGGTCGCTGCGTAAGCGACTGGGGTCGCAACAATAGCAACACAAATTATGCCCTGAATGTGTGACCTCCCCTGCTGACCTGAAAATGCCAGTTTCAAACCAATCTTTGCCTAAACCTTCTTACACCCATGACACACAAAACAGATTTAAAGCATGCTAAGTAGTGAAGATACTGTTTTTAATTACATCATTTTGGACATCAACATTCCAATATGAGATGTGGTGTAAATAACAAATTATTCTCACCCCCAGTCATGCTTTGAATGTTTAAACAAAACTACATAAAATGAAGAGAGTTACTGCCATATGATCACACAGTGAGATACAGGGATTCTTGTCGAGATTAATAAAAGCTTTATGGAATGTCTTGTGCATTTATAGTATTTGTGGTATTATTTTGGATGCAATCATATTGAATTTTATTTTGTTTATGTTTGTATGTTGTATCTTAAAAATGGGTTTTATATGATTGTTTTATAAAATAAGAGGTATTGGAAGGTCCATAAAGAGTCCTAAACCCTTGGCACTGGAGGGATAGTCTGAAGCTCTAACAGAGAGCTACCCAATTAGTGGGAACTGAGAGAGCAGCTAGTATTGTTGGTCTTTAGGTATTCGTGGGTGGCGTTATGATAAAGCAGGCTGTCACTGGTTAGCAGATAGACCCACCCTGCTGTACAGCTGATTTTTAAGTGGTAGCCAGCAGGGAGGTCCCTGCTGGCACAACGCCTTTGTTTATAGAGGACAGAGTCTGAGCAGGACCACGTTGGATCTTCCATTTTGCCTATCTAGAAAGAGAATCCACATTACTGAACTATCTTGTTTGTTTTCTGCACCCTGTAAGTCATCAAACCCATGTTATGTTCTTAACTTTTGTTGCTTCCATAAACCTTATTGAAAAGTGTGACTAATGTGTGATATTTGAACCAGATCCTGACAAGTGTTTTGATCTGTAACTTTGCATCTTAATGTCAGTACAATGTTATCTGCTCTGAGCAGCCATTTGGATGAGAAAGTGGGCTATATATTACACTACATACTGCCCCTGAAATAAGTAATTGATAAACTGCTATGTAAAGGTAATTCCTCATTGTAAATGAAGAAAATGGGTCTACCAGATCACTCTTTGGTAACAGGACCCTGAAAGTATTTGATATGCTTATCAATATAATAATCTATTACTATACACAGTCAATATCTCTTTCACAAAGCCATTGCAAGGGGTAGATGTTCTGGGTCCAGACCATATACACTATGATTTTATCCAAGGGGCTTCTGCCTGCAGAACCAACAGGTCTATACCTTGGGGGCTTATCTAATAGACATACACTCATACCAGGGCTTTATGATAGTAGGTTTATTTGAGCAAGAAAAGGATGGAACAGAAAATAAATAAAATTAGATAATACAGAAGAGTTAATTGTAGATAATAACAAGTACTAATGAGAATACCTAAGTATGTCTGTTTGTCTATCTATCCACACACACATACAGCAATGCTTACATTTTCAAAGGATCAGTCTGCTCTTTTACATCTGGGAAGCGATCTTGCTTTCCCCCTATCTTTTCTCACTTTTTATATACTAAAAACTGGCAATTGCTTGGGATAGGAGCAATGTCCCTTCCCTCTCTGTGCTCTTATCAGTTCCAAGCACTGCTGTGAGTGTTCTGTTTACTTTCCCATTTTGGAACTACTGGCATAACTACAGTTCTCAGATTCTTGCCTAATCGGAAGCTTTTTTTTTTTTCTTTTTTTTTTTTAGCATTTCACAGTGTAAATAGTAAATATGAGTTAATGAAGAGGTTAGCCTGTGGCTTCCAAACTAGTTTCAGTTATCTTCCATAACAGTGGGTAAGAAGGGCAACCATCCTGGGCACCAAGCCAAGGGGGGCCACCCAATCACTCTTTCGAGTCTGTGAGTTTCCGAGCAAGCCTGAAAAGGAAGGGAAGGGAGGGTGCAGCAAGCAGTCCTGGCCCAATGCCTCGTTTTGACCAGAAATTATCATGCACTTTCATTGGGTTGCTGAAGATGTTAGTGGTTACATTGTCAACTCCATGGAGCAGGGACGCCTCTATTTTACACATCTATAAAAAGTGATGTATAAATCTACCAGCACTGTGTTAACTAGTAGTAGGAGTTGTTTATACAGGAGCACTATAGGGTTGGCGCAATGGCCCTAGCAAGAGACGCAGAATCCCCAAGGAACTGAGAACTGGATTTGCAAGTTCTTTTTAGAAATTTTTTGAGAAGCCATGTGCCCAGTGATTTGACACCCGTCTCCCATAATTCCCCTGTGTAGCGAAGCTGGAAACAAGTTTCAACAGGAGTTTTACACCCACCAAATCTGGCTGGCCAGCTTCAATCATGTCGTCAGTGGCTTAACACGTATCACAGAGTGGATCCAATTTATTTAAGTGACGAAGAACTGACGCTGAAGCTGAAATTCTGATAGGCATAAGAACATGCCATACTGGGTCAGACCAAGGGTCCATCAAGCCCAGCATCCTGTTTCCAACAGAGGCCAAACCAGGCCATAAGAACCTAGCAAGTACCCAAAAACTCTATTTCATGTTACCAATTCCATTGCTAGTAATAGCAGTGGCTATTTTCTAAGTCAACTTAATTAATAGCAGGTAATGGACATAAGAACATATGCAGTTTAGTGCATATGCATATTTAGTGGCAGGAGTCGTCACACAGCCTCTGACCGACAGTTTGCCAAGCAACACTCCCTCCCGATAGTATTTCCAAGAAGACTGCCATGCCAGATGTGATGTGGCTCTAGGTGAGGGCACAAGCTAATGGGTCTCATTTTTTTCAGTCCAACAAAGTTAAACATCATGGAATTTTAAAACTCAAACTCTACAAGTGATTAAAGTAGACATGCTGAAAATAAATTTTGCCAGTGGCAAAAAAGAGAGAATTTTCTGAGCTGCCAGGCAATCTTTGAACAGTTGTAGTAGAAATTTCTTCTGAGCGGAATAGTTTTTGGCATGTATTATTTGAACAACCCAGTCCAGACTTATGTCTTATCATTCCTTTAAAATTGTTCCATTTTGTCCAGTGGTAGATCAAATTTGCAATAGAGTTACAATTTCAATGATCTACGACAAATGCCTACATCATTCTTTCAGCTAAGTCAAACAAATGAAAACATTTTTGTTAAGAAGGATCTTGGCAGTCCTAATTAATTCTGATTGCAAGGAGAAATTCAGGTTCCCAAGGCAAACTGAAAATATGACATTCCTGTTGACAATGATACCATTGTGTTTGAACAGTTCAGTCGAGCACATTGTTTTAACGTACAAGGAGCCGTGGTCAGTCAAATGGGAGCATGACTCTAGCAACCACTGACCTAGATTTGTTATGCATAGTCACCATTGCTCTCTCTATATTTTTTAAATAAGGTATGCAATGACACTGAGGGATAGCCCATTTGGATCTAAGACATGAAGGACTGATAAATGAATATGCATAAGATATATGTGCATGTATTAACCTCTCTCTTATCCCCAATGTACACAAATATATTTTATGTCTATGGTGACTATACAGAGCCTGATGTTCAAATGATCTAGGTGCCTGACTTTAAGGCTTAGGTATCTAGATCTGCCTTCTTAAAAATCCTCGTGCCCCCCCCCCCTTCCCCCCTCTGCTGAGCAACTACATTTACAAGATTCCTAGATTTAGGAGCCTTAAAAGTAGCCGGACCAGCTTGGGGGAATGAAGTTAGCTGCTTAGAGCTGATTTCCTTAACTGGTGCCTCAGTTAGGGGTTTTAAAGGTTAGATGCTTATATTCAGCCCAAAATTAAGGTGCCTTGGATTGGCTGCACATAGCGACCGAACCTTAAATCCTTTACTTAGGTGCCTCTATCTAGGTGCTCAGCATGCTTCAAACTTTGCGTTCATGGTTCCCGGTCAAGGGGGTCAAGCTGAGACATTCCTGGTTTTACCCCACCAGAAAATAAGCCATGGCTTATTTAAGTTCTTCTGCAAAGCAACGGCTCCCTTGCCGATAGTCTCTTCTTTACATTTAGAAAAGAAATTGTTAATCTCTCTCTTTCTTCTAAAGCCAGGTTTGACCTCCCTGTTTTAATGTAACTTTTTTCGCTTCCTATGTTTTTATTGGTTTCCCCTTGTTATTTGTAAACCGGTACGATAAGACCTGTCTTGAGCATCGGTATATTAAAAGAACCTAAATAAATAAATAAATAAATGGCAGAAACTGACTTCCCAGGAGGTAGTTCTTTTAAAGCATGGTGGGGGGGAAGGTTAACGGGATGAGTTATTATTAACTTGATGTTTCTCCTTCAAAATAAAATGGATTTAAAAACATGCCCCAATAATATTTCAGATTACAATCTCTCTGCAAAGAGAGGTTGGAGAAAGTCACCTACAATGAGAAACCCATAGATGAAAGATGATTAGTACAGCCAGAGCCGCTGGTACATTTAAATTCAAGTCTGTTCCCCTTTGAAAAAAAAAGGAGAAAGCAAAAGCAACTGCAGCACACAGAAAGTACACAGCAGAACTTCAAAATCACTACCGCCACCCTGCTGGAAATGAAAGGGCTATTTTTAAACGTGGTGATTGATTAGGGTTGCTGGAACAATAGGAAAACATTTAAAAGAACAAAACGGAATGCAAAAGCATGCACAAACAAGCCTCAGAGTTTGCAAAGAATAATCTCCTTGCATGCAGAACACAGTGCTCTGCACCAGTGAAAACCTGTGCTGGCTTTACATGTCTGTACCTCACTAAAACTGGCTCATGCTGTGCCTGACCTTCCTCTAACAGCCATCATCGGGATCAAAAAGGCCACCAAATCATGCTCCTGAGCAAAGTGCACTTACAATTCCTTGCTGTGGAGAGAACAGAGCTAAAAAGTAATGGGGAAGATAAAACCAGTGGTGGAGGAAGGGTCCCTGGCACCTGGTGGCCAACATATTTCCGTTGTCATCCTCGCGCCCCCCCCCCCCCCCCCCCCCGATCCTCCTTGTAGAAATGCTTATGGTCACAGAAACAGCAGACATTTCAAATAAAACATTCTTCTCACCTTCTAACTGCATGTGGCTGAAAAAACCCCAAAAATAGGCCCACGGGCATCACCTATAGCCTGGCACCCAGGGGCTTTGCACCCGCCCCCCCCCCTCAACACCACCACCCACTTGCCTTGCCACTGGATACAGCCCTAAACCTAAACAGCATAAAAAGAGATTACTGTGAGAAGAACAGCCAGGACCTTTTTTTCAGATACATCAGTGGAAGAAGAAAAGTCCAATGTGGTATACTGAAATTAAAAGGTGAAAAGGATCAATGGGTGGAGTCAGATGAAGAAATGGCAGAAATATTAAACGAATCCTTCAGTTCGGTGTTCACTAAAGAAGACCCCGGAGAAGGACCGTCGCTAGTTAACAAGAAACTGGAGGAGAGTGGAATGGATGAAACTCTGTTTACGGAAGAGAATGTACGGGAAGAGCTAGGAAAACTGAAGGTGGACAAGGCCATGGGGCCTGATGAGGTTCATCCCAGGATACTGAGGGAGCTCAGAGATGTGCTGGCGGCTCCGCTGTGTGCCCTGTTCAATAGATGCCTGGAAACTGGAGTGGTGCCGAGTGATTGGAGAAGAGCGATGGTGGTTCCGCTTCACAAGAGTGGGAGCAGAGAGGAGGCTGGAAGCTACAGGCCGGTTAACCTCACCCCGGTGGTGGGAAAAGTCTTGGAGTCGCTGCTGAAGGAAAGAATAGTGAACTATCTACAAGCAGCAGAACTGATGGACCAGAGGTAGCATGGTTTCACCAAGGGAAGGTCCTGTCAGACAAATCTAATCGACTTTTTTTATTGGGTGACTAAGGAATTGGATCGAGGAAGAGTGCTCAATGTCATTTACTTGGATTTTAGCAAAGCTTTTGATACTGTCCCGCACAGGAGGCGTGTGAATAAAATGAGAAGCTTGGGAGTGAGTGCCAAGGTGGTGGCCTGGATAGCAAACTGGTTGAAGGACAGAAGACAATTTTATTTATTTATTTATTTAATTTAGTATTTTTATATACCGACGGTCGTTGGGAACATCCCATTGGTTCACATTTGAACACAATATCACAACAGGCTTTACATAGAACAATAACAAGAGAAACTGAATGGAGGATTAGGGGAGTATAAGGTTCAATTCTATAACATTAGATACACAGTATAATACTCAGAAACAGTAATCATAGTCCATTGTAGTCTATAAGAATATTGAGTAGGAAACTTACTATATACAGCGGAAGGGAACTCTCTACCTGGGTAACATCAAGCTAGGTTGAGAGAACCTTGCCCAAATCTCATCTTGGATTGAGTTTCCTCACTCCGAAGGCCAGCAAATCTTCACAAGAGACCACTGTTCTGTTCGTAGGTATCACGTAGAATGTCAAAGTGGCCCCTAATCCCCTACACTCTTACCTAATCCCCACCTCGAGTTACTAGGTGGGCCTACCATAGGGATACAAATACCTACCTATGGGCCATGATATTATGGCCAGGCTCACTCTCTCTCGCTCTCTCTCTTGTCTGGGATCATTAAAAATGGTCCCCCAGTGTTTGAATGCAGGAAATACAACAGGTCTGGTACTTATTGCAGAATCTGAAAATGGTATCACAATTTGTGCTAACTTAGCTCTTCGCACAGGTAATTAGCACAAATTGCAATAAATGCTATATTAGCATAAAACACACCCCTTTTGCTATCGCATGCGGTACTTACCGCATTTTGATAAATCCACCCCTAAGAGTGATACTTCACTTTGAATGCATATCCAGCGCAGCTCACTGCTTCAACGGCAGGGGGGAATGAAGAAATAGGATTTACATCCAGACAACATCTAACAAGGCATTGATCTGAGTAGTATGAGTATACAAACATGTGAGTAACTTGCTCGATACGATGGTTACTACCCTCAAACATTAAGCCTTATACTTCACTTTGATGCAGCTCCAACACTGCTCTCTGCATCAATGGCGGGGGTGGAAGGAAATTAGAATAAAAAAAGTTACCAATAAGGGCCTTGAACTCAGCAGTCAGAGTAACAGATAAGTATGAGAAAATAAGTGTGAAAGCTTGCTGGGCAGACTGGATGGGCCTATTGGTCTTCTTCTGCCATCATTTCTATGTTTTTATGTTTCTATGACCATCTAATCTAAAATAATACATTTCTTGGTAAAGAAATGTATTATTTTACTATTTTTATTATTTTAAAAAATTGTTTTTTGTGTATTTTATTTTATTTGGTTGTACATCTGTACATCGCCTTGGATGTTTTTAACAGTAAGGCGATTAATAAATAAGTGTAATAAATAAATAAATCTACCCATCTTCCCTAGCTTTTGCAATGTCACTTGATCTCCAATTTTGCCACTGCAACCTCCTCCCTGACCCCACCCAGCTTTCTCACTACTCTGATTCAACTACCATCAGGGCCGGTGCAAGGGGATTGGGCGCCCTAGGCACCTTCAGTCTTGCGCCAGCCCCCCTCCCCATCATGCTGCCCCCAGCCCCGCCCCCGCCCCCGGTCACAGCCCCGACTCCAGGGGCAGGGAACACATGCTACCGGTGCCATTGGTTGGCCCCTGTCACATGGTAGGGGCTAAAGGCCACCGGTGCCATTTTGGTTAGTGGCAGCCGAGGCCCCGGGAGCGGCCGATCTCTCCTGCTCCCTCCGCTGTACCACCAGGGGGGCGTCGGGAGGGTGGCACGACGGGGGGGGGGGGGCAGAATTTTGCTGCCGCCTGAAGTGGTTGCGAGCGGCGGTGGCGCCCCCTATATCTCGGCACCCTAGGCACAGGCCTAGCTTGCCCAGTGGTTCCTCTGGCCCTGCCTACCATGCTAAGTTGATCCCCCCCTCCCCTAGAGTGATGGAACTCCCATGGCACAGGTTTTCAAAAGGAGAAATGCCCAAGATGGTATGAAACAGGAGATGAGAAAACTAGCACTGAGTCGCCTGTCCCTTATGGCTTGCAGTCAGGCAGGAGGAACCTCAGGCCGCACACATGAAATGCCCTGGCTAGAAAACTTTAAGGGCTTGGGGGGGCGGGGGGGGGGGGGGAAGCAGCCTGGTGGAAGTCATGCTTACATTCACTTGGTAAAAAATTGGGTAAAAAGCATCTGCTTTTGCCAGAACAAACTTAACACCTCCTTCCATGTACTGTATGAATGGTGGGAGAGAAATATTCTCCATGGCACTCTCAGGAAGCTCTACTATGTTACATGTTATGTTGTGCTCATGTATTGCCTCCCTCAAACAGAAGTTTGACCCAAAGCGGTTCACAACAATTCAACGGTCATGGAGCTGAGGGTACATTCCCACAGATGTTTGCCACTTACTGAGCAGGACAGCAGTGCGGCTGCTGTCCGACCGGGCCACTTCATAGCCTTGGCTACACGTTGGCTCCCCCGTTGCTTCCATTAAATCCCATTGCCAAGGTCAATTTTTACGGCCAACAGCTGTGTGACAATTAGATTATGCCCTCTGTACTCAAAATAGCAAATAAAAGGTGAACAGCGTCATGTATCGTAGCCCTCCAAATCAATCTGTCATGGATTAGGAATCAGTTGCTACGGACAAGACAAAAAAAACGGGGCTCCTGCTGTGTTACATGAAACGAAGGAATGAAATATCTAGGTTGTGGAGAAGTCATCAAACATATTGGCGGGTGTATTTATACCCTGAAACTGCTAAATATTTACATGTTTCGTGAGACTTACAGGTGATATTTCACTTTATAGCTACCTTAGCCTTTGGCTGCATCTGAGTTATTCATTGCCTGCTCAGTCTTTTTATTCACCGCCTCAAGAGAACATGATAACTTTTTGTATTTTGTATATTGGGTTTCAACTATAATAGAGTGTGTGTGGTAACCTATTTTATTACCATATTAAATGCCAAAAATAGGAAATAGCTTAAATGGAATTGCTATGGAATATCTGGGCCATGAGGGGGTCTTTGATCTAACAGAAATGCAGTCAAGGAAAAATATCTGATACTCCCATGCATTGAAAACATCTATCTAACGTCCGGCTCTGGGATATACACTATTAATTTGCCTCTAAAGTACACCCTTTATCCACTATCTTCCTGCCAATAATTCTTATTCCAACACATTTCAGCATTATATTACGACAGCTTTCATCTTTCTCTTACTAGTTCCCTTCTTTAAAGAGCTTTAAAAGACTGGCATACCCGACATTAAAGAATTCAGCTGTGCTGTTAGAACAAAACCACGTATTGGAGGGAGCCAAGATGGTGTTGGGAGTCAGTCGCATGGAGAAGAGCTCCAAGTCACGGTGGGTATGATTTCCTCTCATTAATGTCAAGGGCTGATGCAATAAGCACGCTGAAAATGAGCACTTGCATTGAGCACCCGTTTTCCTAACACACACAAAGTCACAAAATTAAGCAGAGTAGTTAAATCAAAAGTGGATTGTGATAAATTGCAGGAGGACCTTGTGAGACTGGAAGATTGGGCTTCCAAATGGCAGATAAAATTTAACATGGACAAGTACAAAGTGATGCATATAGGGAAAAATAACCCTTGCTGTAGTTACACATCTATCTTAGAAGTTACCACTTAGGCGTCACAGTGGATAATACATTGAAACTGTCGGCCCAGTGTGTTGTTGTGGCAATCAAAAAAGCAAACAGAATGTTAGGAATTATTAGGAAGGGAATGGAAAATAAAACGGAGGATGTCATAATGCCTCTGTATCGCTCCATGGTGAGACCAAACCTTGAATACTGTGTGCAATTCTGGTCATCGCATCTCAAAAAGGAGAAAGTGCAGAGAAGGGCAACCAAAATTAGAAGGGGTATGGAATGGCTGCCCTATGAGGAAAGGCTAAAGAAGTTAGGGCTGTTCAATTTGGAGAAGAGACAACTGAGGGGGATATAACAGAAGTCTACAACATCATGAAAGGACTTGAACACATTGATATAAATCGATTATTTACTCTCTCAGATTCTAGAAGGACCAGGGGGACTCAATGAAGTTAGCAAGTAGCTCATTTAAAACAAATTGAAGAAAATTCTTTTTCACTCAGCGCAAAGTTAAGCTCTGGAATTCATCGCCAGAGGATGTGGTTACAGCAGTTAGTGCAATGAGTTTAAAAAATGTTTGGATAAATTCCTAGAGGATAAATACATAAACATCTATGATGGTAATTAATAAGCAATAATAGCTTATGATTTACCTAATGTTTGGGTACTTGCCAGGTACTTGTGACTTGGATTGGCCTCTGTTGGAAAAAGGAAATTGGGCTTGATGGACCCTTGGTCTGACCCAGTCTGGCATATGTTATGTTCTTATGTTCTTATCCTCTGGGCACCCGATGCAGAATTTAAATGAGGGGCTGCATAAAAAATGGGCACGCCATGGGAGAATTGTGCGTCCGTACTGCTCAAATGCATCAGGTGCCCACAATTGCAATAAGCCCTCAATACAAGCGTCCGTTTTTATCCTGCTTCTTCTGGCCGATTTCTTTGTTATTTTCTGAGTTGCTGAAGATGCCCATAGTCTAAATTGTGCAGCCATAAGAATTTTTTTTTTTTTTTTTAAATCAAGCCAATATACATTTATTTTTCAACACCACAAGCAGTAAATGTATGTATCACAATGATACTAAGTAGGAAGGCCCACAGAGTATAGTATTTTTTACATTTCCTGTCAGCCCTTGACTCGTGACTTGATTTTACTCCACCTATGGGGCTGGAGTTAAATTTGCCACGTTAAAAAGCATATATTGGGCGCCCAGTGATTTCCTGCATCAGGGGGTAATAGCTAATAGCCACATATGATGAGCGCTATTAGCTAAGCATTTGTTTGGGCGCATGTTTTCGACACGCTAATCTCCGTATTGCATCGGATGCTAATCTATTGTGTCCAAAAGGCGTGCCAGGCTGAGTGCACTTTATTGCATCGGCCCCTCACTAGGGAAAAATGTTATTGTATATGAAGATCCTAAAAATTATGAGGTCAATATTCAAAAGATTTATTTAGCTAACTTTGGGAATTTTATATGCTACAGAACCCAGTTCTCATACTATCAGGAAGGGGCCAATGAATCGAGGTGGCATTCAAAAGTAAAGATTTTTCATGCTAAACCAGACTAGTATCCCAGGATGAGAGAGGGTGCTGGGTGTCATTTTTTTATCCACTTGGATCTTAAAATGATCTGCTGCTTGGTTCAAGAGGCAATGGGTTTTCTGCCTTAGGTTAAGAAGATCCTGACCCATCAAGGTAGCCACTGGGCAAGTATTCAGTGTGGGGCGAGGCTTGGGAATATGTGGGTGACGTCCAAAGATGATATAGAAAGGGGAAGAACCAGAAGAGGCATTGTTGAGGTTGTTGCTGGAAAACTCAGCCCAAGGCAACAAGAAAGCCCAGTTGTCCTGTCTTAAGTCAACATAAGCTGGCAGGAATGCCTTGAGTTCCTGATTCACCCACGAAATATGTCCATTGCTCTGGGGTTGGTTGGCAGAGGTAAAGACTAAGATTGTGCCAAATTTTCGGCACAAGGCTTTCCTGTAATGGGCGATAAACTGGATCCCATGGTCCAAGAGAATATGGCAAGGTAGTCCATGTAAATGGAAAATATGCTGAACAAACAACTTGGCAGGTTCAGGAGCCAAAGCAAGACCAGGCAGAGGAATGAAATGTGCCATTTTTGAGAATCTATCCACCACCACCCATATGATGGTGTTATCACTAGAGAGAGGAAAGTCACAGACAAAGTCTGTGGCCATGTGGGTCCAGGGTTTCATGGAGGCCAGCAATGGGTGTAATAAACCCCAAAGTCATGCATTGATACCTTTATGCATGGCACATTTGGGACAGGACCCCATGTAACATTGAATGTCAACTTTTAACTGGACCACCAGTAGTGTTGTACTATGAGTTCTAATGTTCTGGTAATGCTGGAATGACCAAAGAGGCGGGAGTCATGTGCCCATTCTAAAATATTTTGCCACAGGCATCTAGGTACCACCATCTTGCCAGGGGGGACCGCATAGATGGCAGCAGCCACAAACTTGGCTGGGTCAATGATTGACTGTGGAGGAACCTGCATGCCTTCTGTGTCTGTTGCGACCGTCGCTGCCCGACGTCTCCACCCCGCCCACCTTACCTCTGTGGCGACTCCCTCTTTGCTTGTTGGATGTTTGGCCGCCGTGGCGTCATCTTGCCGCCCTCCTTCGGCGTCCCCGGACCGGCAAGAAGCTGCACTCCGCCATGTTTCCCAGAAGCCCAAGGGTGCGCGCGCGGCGTGGCCCCGACTGAAGTACCAGCAGTGGCGCGAACCTCAGGGGCGTCCCCCTGAGATAACGTCATCTTCACCGGATATTTAAGGTCTCTGAATTCGCTAACTAATTGAGTTAGCAAGGAAAGAAAAGGTTTTCTTATGCTCCTAGCTACTCTGCCTCCTCGGACTTACCAGGGGTACCCGCTCCTCGGGGGCCTCGTTTCTCTTTTGCCTTTCAGGTCGCAGTCTGGAACCGGCACTCGCTCCTCGAGGGCCCACGTTCTCGGACCTGCTTCTGAATACCACTTCTGCCAGGAAGTCATCGCTGCCTACAACACTAGTGAGTTACCATCCTTCTCTCAGAGCTTTCCCTGGAACCAGGTACTCGCTCCTCGAGGGCCTAATCCCTTCCAGCTCCTGGGCTGCTTCAAGAGACTATTGTGTGAGTGTTACCATCAAGGTTCTATTCCTGAACTCTGCATACCCTGCCTACTCACAATACTTAGTTTCTCTACAGCTCAGCCATCCTGGGATCGCTGTTCCTGTATCTGAGGGACTACAGCCCAGCCGGGCGCTTCCAGCTCACTACTGCCACCTCTGGTGGTTCAATATACTGTTTAATAAAAGAACTAGTGTGTGTCTGTCTCCCAACTCTGAGCCTGACCAGTGGTCCCTCTCGGGATCTTCCCCCCGGGGGCATGGTCATCTGCCACCGGCCCAAGGATCCACCCACAACTATCCCAAACAATAACAGTGTCAAAAGGTCGAGAGAGAGTGTCTCCTTGGCAGTTTTTGTCAGCAGGCTGGTAGCGCAATTCAAAACCAAATTGATTGAAAAATAAAAACCAGCGAGCTTGCCTGACATTAATCTCTGAGATTGAGTTAGGTGTTCCAAGTTCTTGTGGTCAGTATAGATGGTCACTAGGTATTTAGCCCCTTCCAGTAGGTGCCACCACTCTTCCAAGCCCATCTTGACTGCTAGTAGCTCACAGTCACTAATAGCATAAATTTCCTCCACAGGGGGAGTACTTCTGAGAGAAGTAAGAACAGGTCACAAAGATATCATTATGATTATGCTGCAAGAGGACAGCGCCTACCCCAAGGGTCGACACATTTACCTCTAAAATCAACAGCTTTGTGGGATCCGGGTGGTGAAGATGAGAGCCCTGGGTAAATTCTTCCTTGAGTAATTCAGAGGCTTGGATGGCAGCCACAGTCCGATTTTACTGTATCTGCCCCTTTCTTCGTTAGGGCAATGAGTGGAGCTGACAACGAGGAGTAGTTGGGAATGAACTGCCTGTAATAATTAGCAAAGCCTAAAAAACGTTGACGTGCCATAATGACCTTCATTTGGGCTGGATCCATATAAGCCTTTGGCAGGAAATAATGTACCCTAAAAAAAGGGAGTTCCTGCTGTTCGAGGATGCACTTCTCCAGTTTGGCATAGAGATGGTGTACCTGGAGTCTCTAGAGGACCTGCTTCACATGGCCCTGATGCTCAGCTAGGAATCTGAAGAAGATCAAGAAGTCATCCAGGTAGACTATGACATGAGAATAAAGCAGATCTTGGAAGATCTCATTTACCATGAACTGGAATACTGTAGGGACGTTGCAAAATCTGAAAGGCATCACCAAGTATTCATAGTAATCATCTCGGGTATTAAAGGTGGTTTTCCATTCATTGCCTTGATGAATCCTAATTAAAATACACACTCCTCAAAGATTCAATTTGGTGAACACTTGGGCGCTCCACAGACGGTCAAAGAGTTCTGAAATTAAGGGAAGTGGGTAGTGATTCTTCTTGGTGATGGAATTGAGACTCCAATGACTGATACAGGGATATAGTGAGCCTTCCTTCTTACCAACGAAGAAGAAGCCTGCCCCAGTGGGTGAGGATGATGGGCAGATAAACCCCCTGTCCAACTTTTTTTTTATATATTTGTTCTAGCTTCTGTCTCTGAAGCAGATAGCGGGTAGACCCAACCTCTGGGCAGCACTGTCAGGGAGAAGATCAATGGCACAACTGAACTTCTGGGGGCAGGGCATGAGTTTGGCCAGCTTCTTGGAAAAGATATCTGCATCTCCTGAGTACTGCGGCGGAAGCCCAGACATTGTAGTAGCCACTGGTATGGTGGTATGGCATTTGGGACCCCAATGGGCCAAGTCCAAGGATTCCCAGTTGAATACTGGTTGGTGCAATTATAATTAGGGTAGGCCCAGCAGGATAGAATTAACGGCACGAGGTATCACATACAGAAAGATGGTTGAAGGGTGAGAGGTAGGGGCACTTCGGTAAAGTGGCCTGGGAGCAGATCCCTATAGACCAAGGCAATGATGACTGGCTGCTCCAGAGGGGTGGTAGGGATCCCATTCTATCGGACCAGAGTCTCATCAATGAAGTTCCCGCCAGTACCCAAGTTGAGGAAGGCTTCCATAGAAACCTGGTGTTAGGATCCGTGAGTTAGTGGGCTCTTGGCCTGAGGTGAGAGTTGGTACTACCCATGTCGGGAGGCGAGGTCTATAGCAACAGATGACATAGCTCAGGGAGTACAGAGAGAGAGACTGGAGTGTGGATGCAAATGCCAGAGTAGGAACTACCTGTGGTGGAGTGCTGAGGCAACAACCCCGAGGGGTGGAGCCACGTGGTAAGTCATCATGGGAGAAATGATGTAGGCTTACCTGAGGAGCGGGGAAGCCCAAGGGTCTCTGGCAATTCACGTAGATGCTACCCCAAGGAGCTGGGAAGTGTGAGCACAGTCTCTGAAGTGAAGCAGGGCGCTGCCCCGAGGAGCAGGGAGCATGGCAGAGTCATTGAAGTACACAAGGCGCTGCTCTGAGGAGCAGGGAAGCGCAGCACATTCACTGAAGCAGCGCTTCTCAACCAGTGCAAAGATCATAACACCTGGCAGTGTTCCATAAATATGGAGACAGGAACGGATAGTTGTGGAGAGGCCTGGGTGCATTCTAGGGTTGCCTGCCCAATCAACCACAGGCATGAGAGATTCCTGGTTTCTCTGGGCACTGTGAAACCATGTGCCCTTGCTCAGCGCAGTAAAGACACAAGCCTTATTGCCTCTGTCAGAGATTCGCATCCGGGAAGAGTCTGGCCTAACCCAGCTGCATGGACTCTAAGAACATAAGAACATGCCATACTGGGTCAGACCAAGGGTCCATCAAGCCCAGCATCCTGTTTCCAACACCCTCTCAGCCGTTTCTTCTCCAAGCTGAACAGTCCTAACCTCTTTAGTCTTTCCTCATAGGAGAGCTGTTCCATCCCCTTTATCATTTTGGTCACCCTTCACTGTATCTTCTCCATTGCAATTATATCTTTTTTGAGATATGGCGACCAGAATTGTACACTATACAAGGTGCGGTCTCACCATGGAGCGATACAGAGGCATTATAACATTTTCCGGTTTATTCACCATTCACTTTCTAATAATTCCCAACATTCTGTTTGCTTTTTTGACTGCCGCAGCACACTGAACTGACAATTTTAATGTGTTATCCACTTTGATGCCTAGATATCTTTCTTGGGTGGTAGCTCCTAATATGGAACCTAACATTGTTTAACTATAGCATGGGTTATTTTTCCCTATATGCATCACCTTGCACTTATCCACTTTAAATTTCATCTGCCATTTCGATGCCCAATTTTCCAGTCTCACAAGGTCTTCCTGCAATTTATCACAATCCGCTTATGACTTAACTACTCCGAATAATTTTGCATCATCTGCAAATTTGATTACCTCACTTGTCATATTCCTTTCCAGATCATTTATGAATATATTGAAAAGCATGGGTCCCAGTACAGATCTCTGCGGCACTCCACTGCCCACTCCCTTCCACTGAGAAAATTGTCCATTTAATCCTACTCTCTGTTTCCTGTCTTTTAGCCAGTTTGTAATCCACGAAAGGACATCGCCACCTATCCCATGACTTTTTACTTTTCCTAGAAGCCTCTCATAAGGAACTTTGTCAAATCCTTCTGAAAATCCAAATACACTACATCTACAGGTTCACCTTTATCTGCTTGTTTATTAAGCCCTTCAAAAAAGTGAAGCAGATTTGTGAGGCAAGACTTGCCTTGGGTAAAGCCATGCTGACTTTGTTCCATTAAACCATGTCTTTCTATATGTTCTGTACTTTTGATATTTAGAACACTTTCCACTATTTTTCCTGGCACTGAAGTCAGGCTAACTGGTCTGTAGTTTCCCAGATCGCCCCTGGAGCCCTTTTAAAATATTGGGGTTACATTAGCCACCCTCCAGTCTTCAGGTACAATGGATGATTTTAATGAGAGGTTACACATTTTTACTAATAGATCTGAAATTTCATTTTTTAGTTCCTTCAAAACCCCTGGGGTGTATACCATCCGGTCCAGGTGATTTACTCCTCTTCAGTTCGCCAATCAGGCCTACCATATCTTCTAGGTTCACTGTGATATGGTTCAGTGCATCTGAATCATTACCCATGAAAACCTTCTCCGTAACGAGTATCTCCCCAACATCCTCTTCAGTAAACACCAAAGCAAAGGAATCGTTTAATCTTTCCACAATGTTCTTATCTTCTCTAAGTGCCCCTTTAACCCCTCGATCATCAAATGGTCCAAGTGACTCCCTCGCAGGCTTTCTGAACTGAAAAGGAATCCAAGATTGTCCTTGTAATGACCCATTTCCAGCTGCGAAGGTCACCTTAACTAGAGAGGAACCAGACTGCTGGAGTTAACCTTTAAAAAGGAGATAGAGCAGCTTTTAAACTAGAACAAAGGGGAAAGCCGACAGCACATGGTTCGGAGGGTGGTAGCTTCAAAGGATACTAATGATGCATTAGAATTAGGGCATCCCAACAGTGAGGTTCCAATAATAAGAAAAGTAGTCCAAGTGCCTGTAACTAAACACTCACCTGAGCTAAAAAAAATTTAAATGTATCCCTATCAATTAAAAAGCAGAATGAAAATACAAACAAAAAACACACTTTGAAATGTTTGTATGCTAATGCCAGAAGTCTAAGAAGTAAGATGGGAGAATTAGAATGTATAGCAGTGAATGATGACATAGACTTAATTGGCATCTCAGAGACATGGTGGAAGGAGGATAACCAATGGGACAGTGCTATACCGGGGTACAAATTATATCGCAATGACATAGAGGAGCATCCGGGAGGCAGTGTGGTGCTTTATGTCTGGGATGGCATAGAGTCCAACAGGATAAACATCCTGAATGAGACTAAATGCACAATCAAATCTTTATGGGTAGAAATCCCTTGTGTGTTGGGGAAGAGTATAGTGATAGGAGTATACTACCATCCACCTGGCCAAGATGGTGAGACAGTGAAATGCTAAGAGAAATTAGGGAAGCTAACTCTTCTGTAGGTTTCAGGTCAGGAGCAGGCAGTTGTGCAGGAGGATTCCGGAAGTGTGGCACCAGCAGAACTGGGCATTTGATCACCTTGGATTTTTTAAACTGTTCCTGAAAACTTCTGTCAATACGATTAGCCAATGAGATGGGGGCATCCAGAATAGTAAGAACCTCTCAGCCTGGTAGCTCATCTTTGATTCTGCCAGAGAGACCTTACAGAATATGGCAGTGAGGCTGTCCTCTCCCCACTGTAGCTCTGATGCAAGTGTGTGAATTTGGATCACGTACTCCCGACTGTAACGACCCCTGACAAATTCTCAGAAGTTTTGCTGCCATGGAAGAGGCACAACCTGGTTCCTTAAATAATAGCCAAAAGTGATGAAGGAATGCTTGGAGATCCTGGAACAGAGGGTCGACCCACTCCCACAATGGTGAGGCCCAGGCGTGGGCAGTGCCACCAATCAAAGAAAGCATGTATGTGACCTTGGTTTGATCTGTGGGGAATAAAGCTGGCTGTAATACTGATTTATGAAGCCATGGCACTCTTTAGGCTCCTCGAGGAAATGTGGAAGAGGTGAAAGCTGAAAACCTGTTCTGGGCAGTGACATCGGTCTAGGAGGAGGAGGTCCCATTGCAGGCGGGGCCTGTGCCACCACCCGAGTGTCCGTGTGGATGGCTAACCTCTCTAGGAGCCCTGTAACTTGATCAAGGATACCCTGCTGTTGCTGGATTAGTTGTGCCAAGCCCTGCATGACCCAGATCCAGCAGGTCCATGGCCTCAGCAATTTGTAATACTTGTCAGATGGATGGACCCTTGGTACTGAGGTGTGGTTGGTGTTGTCTGGTAAGCAAGCGCACTAGGCTCACACCATCAGCTGGCAAAGAGGCCCTGTGGCAGAACTGGCTAGGGCTTCGCCTTGGGTTCTGCCGGCTAGCAGATGGGTCCCTAGGGCAGTCCTGAGGTGAGAGTCCAAGAGAATGTACAGGTCGAGGCAGGCAGCAGATAGCAGGATCAAAGAGCAGGACAAAGATCAGGGCAGGAGGCAAACAGAGCAAGGCCGGGTCCAAAGCAAGAGGTCAGGTCTGGGCAGCAGTCAAGGGAGAGGCCAAATCCAAACCGAGGTCAAACCAGGAAGACAAGCTATGGAGAACAAGGAACAAGACAGATCAGACAAGCGGAACAAGGCATAGAAGGGACAAAGGCAGGGCACAGACAAGGCAAAATCAACAAGGCAGGATACAAGACAAGGCAAGAAAAGGAAATGCACAAAGAAGCAACACACACTGGAACAAGCACCAGGGGACCTGTTGCTGAGGCAAGGAAAGGCTAACTGAAGGGCCCTTTGAGGGCTAAGGTTGATGATGTCATCAGTGGGTGCCACGGCTTTGTTCCCGCCGTGGGCCCTTTAAGAAAATGCTTGTCGGTCATGTGTGTGCCTAAGGAAGGATGTGCGGAGTGGTGGCTGGCGGAATTTCCTACTGCATGGAGCGGTCCTCGTAAGAGGCAGTGTCTTGGCTGCGAGTCTTGCCTGGCATCGTCAGGGGTAAGTGCGTTGGTGGCTCCCGGGGCTGTCCATGAGCTGCCAATCATAACATTCATGAAGCTATCCGCATAACTTTATCTGGGTTAAGTCCTCTGAATATCCAGATAAAGTTACATGTTTCTTTACCCAGGTAACTCACTTGCTCACTTTCTGGATATTGACCTCAACGTACAGGGCCCAATACAATCAAGCTGCTTGGAAGGGTATTGTGCAAATATCTTGTCCCACAGCAATCTATATTACATGACAAGAGCTCCAATTCCTCCTTCCACATCCATTGCCGAATGCAGGGAAGAATCTACAAGAAGCCATGGGACTTTCACCTCAGTCAAGACCGTTTTCCTCTTTTAATTTTTTTCCCATTTCTCTTTATTGCTCCGCATTTAGAAATCCAGGGATCAGACTCCCGTATGCCATGGTAAGCGGAGCTTTTTAATTTAGGAAGATGGCACTTCTATTTTGTGCCAATCAGAATCAATTGTTCCCAGACCCTATCAGTGCTTCTTCCTCCCTGCTGGGACCTGCAGTGCAGAATGGAGCCCCACTGTTATATTTCTTCCTTGTGAAAAGAAATATAAAAAGGAGGAAATGAATAATATCGATTGCTTGTGAGACTACTAGGCTCAGATTGACACATTTTGCATTGGCGGTATGAGGCTACGTGTCACGTGGTGTTTGAGATCTAGCATCAGCAGCAAGAAAAAAACTGGAGTGGCTTGCGTATTGACAAGAGCACGGCCAAATGGTGAGTTCCCTTTAATAAGCAAGGTTGACGGAACATGGAGGAACTCATGGAATTTCCCTATATGATAAACAAAATGGTTCATTAAATGTTAAAATAGAACCCCCCACACACACCCCCCAAAAGAAAATCATGCCCAGTTAAATCCTTTTATGTGATTCACCAGCAAACTCTGATGATCTTTGTTATGAAGCTGTGCATGTCCCATCCAGGAAGTTAATATTTCCATGCTTTCATTTCTTGAAGTATGAATGGCAGAACCAGATTTCAGCAATTTGGCCTTCATGATGAGTAGAATCAAAAGACGCAGTTGTAGCTCTTAGAGGTACTGTTTTCCTGTAAGCTCACATTTATGGAGCCTGGTAATATAGAAGGGATACATGTATTTTTTCTTAAAAATACACACATTCTTTGAAGAGACATATAACTCTTTCTAATGGGGATTAGACTCAATAAAGTACGTAGAGTAAGTCAATTGATCTTATCAACTGGCCACAACAGCCAGAATTCTGCCCTCTCTTTGCATCCTTCACATTAAAAGTCATAGTGCCAGTGAAATGCACTTATCCTTCTGGGGTTATTTTCATATATATCAAGTATTACAATTTTTTTTCTGAATAAAGATTGCTTTTTTTCTTTTTTCCCCAGGAGCCATAGGCTTGACAGAATGTACCTGCTTAGTATGCATTCCACACTGAGACAGGAATTCTATTCATACATTAAATCCAAGTGAAGCAGGCATTGATATATAAGAAAAGCTGAGAAACTGAATGAAAGAATTCAGTATTTTGCTTGCTCTGCTGTTCCTGAGACTAGAGAGAAGAGCTGGACTTCTCTTCCCCTCTGCCTCTTCAGGATCCTGACCTTCGCAGCTGGAAATGGGACACTACAAGGACAATCTTGGATTCCTTTTCAGTTCAATGACTAATGCAGAGCTTTCCAAACTTTTCATGTTGGTGACACACTTTTTAGACAAACATAATTTCACGACACGGTAATTCAGTCTACTAGTAAACCAGAGGTTAAAGGTTAAACGAACGAAACATATTTCGACAATTTATGTATGTTTCCTTAAATATATACATAAATAAAATGTTTCACGACACAACCTATCTCATGAAAACCTTAAATTTATATTAAAAATATATATTCCAAGATTCATGTTATTGTTATAATTTATGAGAAACAATAATAAAACAAATTGTCTGTCCCCCACACACTCATCTCTCTCCTCCCCCCAGCACATGTCTGACCCCCACACACTCATATCTCTCCCCCTCAAGCACATGTCTGTCCCCCCATCACGTTTGCCCCCCCACTCACTCATCTCTCTCCCCCCAGCACATGTCTGGCCCCCACACTCATGTACCTCATCTTTTTGATTGTTGCCAGTTAAGTGCTTCACTCCCTTCCATGATCACCAGACACTGCTGCTTGCAGTCAGTACTCCTCATGGCCAGGCCTCATCGGCAGCAGCAGCCAATGCAAGGATGGCTGGGCTCGTTCCACCCACCAAGCCCCCCAAAAAAACGCGATTGACAGCAAAAATCACCCAATAATAAGCAACCCATAAACTGAAAAAAAAGAAGTGAATCTCTAGAAAAAAAAAGCCCAAACTCGCATCAGAGTTGACCGGACTTGCGCGACACACCTGCACACTGCAGGCGACACACTAATGTGTCCCGACACACAGTTTGGAAAGCTCTGGACTAATGACTAGGAAGGCATCTTTAATTTCTTTTTTAATTTCTTTTTTTTTAATGTTTGTGTCTTTTGGATTCTTGCTCATTCAGTAATCCACACCAGACAGTGATAGCTGGGGCCAGCCCAGGTTTCAGGAGCAACATTTTGTGCTACGGTGCAGGAGACCTGCTTTCAATTCCCAAGCCCAGCAACTGCTCCTCGGGTGAGCAAGGGCTGCAGAATCTGTGAATGCAGTGTTCACAGCCTCCAGGAGGAAGGGAGCCAACATCTATTGTTTCCTAACCAGTGTGCCTTCAGACCTGATCAAGTGTGCAGCACACACATTGCAAACTGCACCACCTCATCTTCCTGGTATTTCGGTCCTTACCCAGGTTAAGTGAGTTGGGGAGAGTACTGGATGGGACTCATTCTGAGTGTTGGGAGCAGCAGCGGCACCACCAGGGAAGGAGCTCTGGCAGTCACATGCGGCAGCCAAGGTAACTGACCGAGCTGGCTGCCACTCCGCACCAATTTCTCCCTTCTTTGGTGGGAGCTGGTGCACCAATACAGTTTTGTGTGTGACTTTGTTCTCTCTCTCCCTTTGTTTTAAAATTTGGGAGGGAGAGACTGGTGGGGCTTTCAGTGCTTCCTTAGCTCTTCTTTTGGCCATATCAGTCTTCTCCATGTTCGAACTAGCTGCACAGTAGAGGCTGGAATGCCACACAACATTTTCATTAATGCAGGTGGGCCTTGGGTATGAAAATACTGAGCTATGGGTTATGCTCAAGGAATACATGCACCAGGCTCTGGAGGAAGCTATTGGAGATCTGCAGCCCCCCTGGCTGAACAGCTGTGACAGATCGGAGGAGGGAGGGGGCTGAAAATGGGGGATGGAGGTACAAACATCCCGGGCTGCCGCAAACAAAGGCTCACCGCACCATCGCTCCAGCTCGGGCAGAGTCCAATAGAACTGAAAGCCTGAAGGATAAGGAGAAAGCTACTGGGCAAAATCCTCAAAGACCAACCGCTCAGGAATGAGGGGAGGGATGGGGAAAGTAGGTTAACAAAGATGACGAGGAAGTAAGAGTGTATCATGAAGAGTGGGCCACAGGAATTTTTTTTTGGGGGGGGAGGGTTGGAGGAGAATTCTATCTCTGCCCCCTTATATGTCTGTTATTATCTCACAATGTTGTCCTCCAGTTACTCTTCCCTCAGCTAATACAAGGCACCAAACCCTTTAGGCTGCTCGAGTGTGGCTAATATATGATATCCCCTGCACACGCAGGAAGCAGACGAGGGATGCGGCCTAGGTTGAAGGTTCAGGGTGTGATGTCGTCATGAGATGACATCACAGTACAGTGAGTTGCCGCTGACAAGTCACAGGACCTCAGCAGTCACATGACCTCGGCACTGGCAACCTTCTCTCCGACCCCCACCCGCACAGCGAGAATCCCACGTCATCTTTCCCACATGGACAACCGCAGCCGCCAGCTCTTCAGTTGGTTTGTTTTATTAGAAATATTACTATACAAGAATCCTGTAATCACTTCCTACAGGAGGCTGAGATTTTGGAAACAGTCTTTTTTTTTTTTTTTTAACAAATTAGTACTTTGTTATTATATCATTTAACATGCTACTTGTAATTGGTTCTAATAGTATTGTAACAGCAATGTCGCAGCAGGAATGCAGCTCCCTGGATGGAGCCACAATGACATTAAAATCCGAGCTCTCACCATTGCAGTGTTACATTCAAACAGTCACAGCCTTCCAAACCAGCAGCCTTATACGGCAACAAATGATAGTGCAAAATGTATTTTAATAATAAAAAACAATTCTGCATTACTTCTTTTAACTCATATAGCAAGAAAGCATCAATTTAGGTCACTTCTTCCTACAACCCTGCGAACGCTGCCCTATCAAGGAGTCAGTAAAGCCACAGTCTCCTTCAAAATCCCTCTGGCAATCGCCACAGAGATCTCACCAACTGACTCCTCACCCCCATCAGCTCTGAGCGGCACAAGGCCTGGCCTGGTACCCTCCCATGTTATCCTGGGCAGCCAGGCACTTCAGCCCACCTGCTCTTCTCAAAAAAATAAATAAATCAATCAATAAAATAAAATAAAAACCCATATCATTCAAAAAGAAATCCTTCCAATGGATTAATGGCAGTAAGAGGGGAAAATGCCAGTTATTTGTGTGCCCTGTCTAAAAGGTGATCAGGTGGCATGGAGCCTGTTTTGCTCACTGGCCAGCCCCTCCACTCATCCGCTCGCTGCTGAGGAATCATTGACAGAACGGAGCGGGAACTGGCTGCAAAGAATAAACCCGTGCCCAGGTTTAATGAATGAAACAGCCGGTGTGTCAGATCTGAGCAGGAGGAGGAGCAGAAGGGCTTCCATTTCACAGGAGTTACCTTTCATCAGTTTTGGATAAAACAAACAAACACAACAACACAACACAACACAACATAAGGGGTATTCCTAAATCCTGGAGCTCACAGGATGGCCTGTCCTAGCTCAACAGTCCACATCTGTTGACAGAGGCCCATGGGAAAAAACACATGCTACGCACAGATGTTACAGGGGCTTAATTAAAAGAAAGGTGCCGCCATAGACGAACATAAATTGTAATTGCCTGGACCTCCCTCTAGTAACATATAGTAATTGTAAAGATCATTCTGTTTTTGCAACTCCACAGACCATTAGTTTAAGCAATGCAACATCTTAAACTGACCACCTATGCTATTTATTTAAAAGTATAATCCATTCCCTCCAAAGTTTGGGGTGGGGTACATAAAAACACACAGTATTTCCAATATACATATTTGCGCTGGGTTTTCCATGTGCCCTAAATAGCATTAATTATGTAGCCTTAACCTCGCAACAGAACTTCCCATTGGTTCAAGCGAGGACATTTGCAGAGTATGCGCAGAGTCTTCTAACACGGACAAGTTGCCACATAAAGGGCATAATAACATGGGCAGCGAGGGCACCCGCCCTTCCTTCCCATCCCAACTGAAATACTACTAGGACCCAAGCATGCAAGCAGTACTCTCGCCTAATGGTCAGTCACTGCCACTTTAGAAGGAGGGGCCAGGGGGCTGGGTGCTCGCTCTGCCCCCCCCCCCCCCCCACCTACATTTTGGACTTGTTAGAAGAGGTAGGTGTGTGGGAATAGGGGCCATTATGAGGAATGGGTCATGGATGCCCCTTCATCTTTGAGGGAGGGTTGGGTCAACCAATCAGTCACCTCAAACTTGTGTTGGAGGGACAGGGGATGAGTGCGCCACTCGGTCACCATGGGCCGCCTTGTGCTTGCGTTGGAGAGGAGGACTGCAAGGGACAATCAAGGCAATGACACCTCTTGATCTATAACACAGGGGGAGGTTGAAGGAGGCAGTACTGCATTCTGAGTAGAAGTCCTGTGGATACGCTCACATTTAACATCTGGTCCAGGGTAGGTGTTGTATTTTAGATTTTAGCGGGTGTGCACCCGAGAGCACCTGGAGGAGAGTGCAGAATAGAGCACACCATGCTATCCTGCACATGTCCCTAAAGCCTAATTTGCATTTGACATGTCTTCATTTAAATGCAGATTCATGCTCATTTTGGCACGTGCCTGCTAACATCTGACCTCAGCAGATGCATGCTAAATGGCTTAAGAGTGTACGTTACTCTTTAGTACAGTGTTTCCCCTCCCAGCCCTGGAGGCACACCTAACTGGTCTGATTTTCAGGACAGCCACAATGAATGTGAATGAGATAGATTTACAACACACTGATCTCCAATGCATATAAATAAATCTCGTGTATATTCATTATGAGTACCCTGAACTGTTTTAGTACATAGGCCCAAAAGGTTTAGAACAGTGTCCAAATAGTGCAGATAGTGCGTTTCTTCATGGCTTTTTGGTTTTGTGGAGTCTTTTGCCTTCTTTTGGAAGCTTGTTACTAGTGGCTTATCAAAGTAATTCTTCTTGTGGCAAATCTTTTGGCCACAGATTTAACATAAAGGTCTTTTAGGATCAAAATGGAAATCCAATTGCAAGATGTCTGTAAAGATTCAAGGTCTGGGCTTGTGGAGAGTACCATCACATGCAGGAAAACACTTTGCCACTTCCAACAAGAGACAGGTAATGTTCTGTCCTTGTGTTTCTTTAATAGAGGGACCTATTTGTGTTTTAGTGAAGTCCTCCCAGCTATCTGCCCACGCCTCTCTGGAAAAGTTCTGATCACCATCTTGTGACCATTTACGCCACTCAGCATGGTACTTATAAAGAAAATTGAAAAAAGCAAGCCAAAATAACCACCTGTGCCAATAAAATCCCAAATGGATGGCAATCTTGCCCTTCATTGGAAAGACAAGATGTGTAGCCCCCACCTTGCTTTTGATTTAATAAGTAGATTTTTTAAAAATTCCACCCCCATCCACATCAGCAATTTCTCAATCTGTCTTGCATGTTATCACCTTTGGATATGTGGCAGAACCCCCCACCCCGGGTCTGACCACCAGATTTCACTGTCCCTGTATTAGAACACTCTACTAAGGAGCCATCCATCCCCTGCAGTTCCTCCTCCTTAGAGGGTCTGGATTGGATGCCTCAACACTATTTAGCCCAGCCATTTTAAGACACTGTGGGATCAGTTTGAGGAAGCAGTTGAAGATTAAGGATGTCTGATTTTTACACTCTGATGAGGCCTCCCAGCATTACCTAGATGGAGTTTCAGCTAGACGTGACACTTCATCATGCACTCCCTGATAGAGGGTCCTTCTCCTACTAATTTACAGAGAAAGAAAGATTTTTTACACCTGATACACTTTCGGGGCAAAAAAGCTCTTATCAGGGGACCAAAGACCTGTGAGCCTACTCTAAACGCTAGATGGGCAAGCACCCGGGATGGATCCTGCTGCGAGAGAAGGTGAGGGCAGAAGATGTATCCAATTTAACTTTTGACATATTTTTTAGACTTGAACAGAGTGGGGAGACTTTTGGATCCCCTTTCCCCACTGGGATTCCAGTGCTGAGGTAGCTTGATCCCACTGACTTTTCCCCACAAGAAATCCCCCAGAAATATTTATTTATTTATTTATTTATTTAGGCGTTTTATATACCGTCATTCCAGAATAAGATCACATCATTCATATTTTTGTTTAACAATCACATTCTGTGCCAGGATTCATATCTAGGTCAAAACCACAGTAGATATATGTTTTTATTCATGGAAAACATTTGGTCCCTTATTTGTGTTAGATGTGTGTTCTGAGTAGAAGGCACCATTAGAAGTCCCTTGTTTTGTGATCTTAGAGTTCTCTGTGGTGCATAGATATCAATATAGATAAATATTAACTAAGGATGAAAGAACAAGATTGGGAGACCCCCAACTGGATCTCCACAACTATGGGACCAGAATGGGCTAGGTGTCTGAGGAGAAGATGACCTAAGGTAGGATTTTTGCTATGAAGTTGGGGAACCCTCCACTAGGATTCCCGGATAGCTGCTGGGAGAGTTTTCGCATTAAATATCACCATGGACTCTTCCCAGAGTTCTGAATAAAGGACATCTACTTAATAAGTCATGTACCTAAAAAGTCATGTACCATCAGTCAGATGTAAAGTCACACTTCTGGACAAATGGACTTTAATTTATGATTACCAATCAGTAAACTTTGATTTAACACTCAGAGCTTGGTCCTGTCTACTTTATTACAGCCTCTCACCTCATGAGGAACACCTATACTGGGAGCAGTAAAACATCATCTGGACCACAAGAAAGAGCTTACCCCCATAAAAAGAATCCCCCCAGGGATTAAGAGTCAAGCATGGGATGGAATTTGCTAGCCGGAGCATCCCCTGAAGATGAATAAATAAGTTTGTGTGCCCTTGGGGTTAAAACCCCGCTACAGGTTACAGATTAATCAACAAATTTTAGGTCATTGAGGTTTCTTTTCTCTTGGGGTTTTGGCCTGGATGTTTCCTCCTGCTTCTTTGGAGTTCCAGTTCAATCAGAACCAGTCCCTATTGAGCAATGGTGCCACTGCAACTGTCTGGAGTTCCATCCCCTATTTTATAATTTTGCTCCCCCCCCCCCACATCTTCCCCAATTTTGTAATTAACCTTTCCTAACCCAACCACTGCAGCGACGGGTCCTTGGTGAGGAGTCACAGACCGCAATTCCCTCCAGAACTTGGTACGCATGCACCCTGGTTCCAACCGCTAAGTGTCACCACCGAGCAAGTGACTGGGATTCACTCCCCACCCCCCAACTCCACGGAATCCCCAGATCTGGGCAGAACAAATTGGGCCAGTGAACCAACCCAGGCCTTCCACATGACAGGGTGCAGCACTTGCCACTGAGTCATCAGGGCTGGCCCAGATCAGTGGGATTTTACACAGAAACTGTAACAAATTAAATCTAAAAATACTTTTGATCAGTAATAAAAGCAGGGAAAACTTACTGTGTATTCTGGTCCCAGTTTTAAAAGAAGATAAGTAGAGGAAAAAAAGGGAGAAAAAAAGAAATATGAAATTATAAAGCAAAAGACTTTTACCAACATATTAAGTTTATAACAATAATACGTATTTTTATAGTGCTACTAGATAAACACAGCAGTGTACAATTTATACTGGCTCCCAAATTTATTTAGGTATGAGTTCCTTCCCTAAAGAGCTTGGGTAGCTGAGGCAATGGGAGATAAAAGTGATTTGCCCAAGATCACAAGCAACAATAATGGGAGAAGTGGGATTTAAACATTGGGCTTTATCGCTGTCAGCCTCCTGCTCTAACCAATACCATCAGCCATGCCTACAGAATAAGAGCGCGCCACATCGGTAGATCAACACTTGTTTTTATCCTGGTACGGCAGGACAATGCAATCAATATTGGCATCTATAATAAGCAAAGCTATTCTGAAATGAATTTTTATGTGACATGACTTAACAAATATTAATAATAAAAAAAACGATGTCTTTAAATAGAATACATTTTAGCCATAAGCCCAGATTAAATAGACCTTACCAAATCAGCCCGTAAACAGTCAGTTTTGGTTTTGCTATGCTGGTTGCTTACCTGTGATTGTATAAGGATAGTAGTTCCAAGCCTTCTCTGTCACATAAAAGATTTTCGGGACAACTGCTCTAGCCCAGCTCGGTAATTTGCTGCAAATAAAGAAACATAAAAAAAGACAACTGAAGATACACAATTTATAATTGGCACTGCACAAATGATTAATGCGAAATATTTGCTCTCAGGATTACTGGCCTGTGAAACATGCGGCCCCTGCTTGGTCACTAGAAGTTGTACTACTGTGAATCTATGTATTAAAAGGAGATCCTTTCAGCAGTGGAGGGTTCATTAAGAGTTCAGAGGTGTTATGGAGTGTTTTCTATCTGTTAACATGGGGAATCTAGTCAAAAAGGTTTTTTGCAATTCTGAATCAGACACCATGCTCATCTGCCACTCCACCAACTTCTTTCTTGGTCTCCTGTACCAGCCCTCCTCAGGGTCACTGCTCTCCTATTCTGCTCTGAATTTCTTGGGGCTCCTCTCTATCTTCAACAGATCTGGCTCAGGTTTAGGCACAGACAATGCAGACAATTGCCCTAGAGCACCAAATTTTGAAGGTGACAACTGCCTGGCTCAAAGAGGAGCCTGTGCTACTTGCTTTAGGGTAGTGTACCAGTGCCGACACATCTTGGCACTGTGGCATCTCACCCATTCCTGCTCCTTGGAGGTGGGGAGTGGTAAGAGCCCTCCTCCACTCTAAAGGTTCACCTCTGGGTGCCAAACTCTGAAATTTGGTTGTGAATAAGACTTCTTCCATTCAGTTCAGCACCGTATTACAGAACTGGCAAAGGCAGTTGATTTTTTAGACTCTTAACCTAACCTTCCCCACACCCCCTCCCCCCTCCAAAAGACTATTTTACTCAAAGCTTTTCTCTTCTCATTTCTTGTTCTCTCCAGATCTTCCAGGTGGCTCTCAGTGCTTACTGTTTTGGGTTACTGAGCAGGGTTGCTGGGTTGGGGTACAATCCTAGGAATACTGTATGGGGGCCGGAGAGTACTGAGGAAACAAAGCACTGAGCCTCAGTGAGATATCCTTATCCATCCAAAACACTAACCAGGGATACCTGGCATCTGCTCTAACAAAGCAGCACTGCAGATCTTCCAGACGTCTGCCAGGCCTTCTGGGAGGGTTGCACTGAAGTTGCTTCAATACGAGAAGGAGGAGGTAGAACAAGGGTATGAATAAGATTTCTTCACATGACGAATAAATTGTGCGACCATTACCCCGAGTCCCAAAGTTCCCTCTGCTGGACCTTATGTGAACCCACAACTGAGGAAGGTGGAGAATGTGGGATTACATAGAGTTGCCCCCAGCTCATGGAGTAGGGGGAGGGGAGGTCACCATCCTTTTGAAACCATCCACTTTATTTCTTCAATTATTAGCAATAACAGTTTAAAAGGGATCCTCCCTATTCAATCCATTAAAGCGATGAAACTGCATGTTTCACTTACAATCACATGCAAACTCAGCCTCTGTAGTGATAAAGAGGGTTAAGGGATAAGATGAGATAGACTCAAGACACTGAGAATGAAAATATGAAGTCCAGGCTTCGCGCTCTAATAGCTAGAGCAGAGGACTCTAAAATTCAGAGACCAAGGTTTTTCTCCTTCCTTCACTACACACACCGTATGACATACGGTCATCAATGAGATCACCTGTAAACATCATAGCTGGAATGTATATTACAGCGTTACAGCAAATTGATAATCTTTGGTTTCACTGCACAGTTATGTCATGTTGTCTTTCACAAACCACATGATTGCAGCTGACCTTTAAGAGAGAGATTTAATTCCCACTGGAGCAGGAAAACCTGTAGGCTAAGCTAGTCACATACCCTCATGTCAGAAAGGGAAGGCTGAGCCAGTACTCATTTTACCTCACTGTATTGTGTGGACTTACAGTTGCGATTTCCATGAAAAATAGAAATGAGGTAAAACCCAGGACTCTGTCAGCCTGCCCCTCGTGAGGTGGCTTTAGTGCCAGTGGTAACCCTGTGGGGGCACTGGAAACGATGCCCTTCATGGTCGGAGTGGGGAGAACATCTTCCTTCCAAACTGCTGCTGAATGCACTCCTGAAGTGACACTTCCCTGTGTGCAGGTTGCACACCCTCAAAGCTGGGGATTATGAGACAACAGGTAGTATTTTGTACTTAAAATAAGAGAAGGCTCCATCCTTGGCAACCCTTTTTATTCCTCTTTGGGTAGGACTGTGATTTTTGTAGCTAATGCATTAACTGGGAATCACAAGCTCACAGTATGAGCAAGTAGAGAAAGAAATTACTGTGCATGAACCCGCACGGCCCACAGAAAACACCATATGTGGAGCGGGTGCATGAAGCAGTACTGAAAGGAACGTACTGTGCGAGAGCTTCCATTTCCAGTCACATAAAATTGTACAGACAATAAGAAGCGTGTGGAAAGAAAAGCTATAAAACCCGAAATAAGAAACTATCAGCCTTGCCTGGGGTGGAGGCTAGAGATGTGTCCTTTCAACAATTACAAATGTTATTTAATTGCGTATTTTACGTCTTTTATGGCCTCATAATGGATGAATTCTGCATGTGGAGCTGATCGGGACTTTGCACCATCTGTGACGAATGAACCATGAAAGTTGGACATCTTTCAGAGGGTGACCTTTAGAGGCAGAGGGAGTCCAGCTTCACGTTACACCACTGTCTTTGGATTAGATTTGCTAAAGGGTTGCCTCATTGTGTTCTCATGGTGAATATCCTTAGTGCAGTGGGCTCCTTGAAAGAGAAAATGGACTCTCTGTCTCAGAATGAAGGACGTACCAAGCATTTTTCCCATGGACAAAGGACAGGAGAAACCCCTCAGTACACCTGTCCCTTTGGGTTAACCTTATTTCAATGCAAATGTACATGGTTTGAACAATGCATAAGGCGGTCGCCTAGCCCAAGTCAACCCACAAGGGTAAGCCTGTTCTGACATTGGCCCAGGGCATCTGGGAGCCTGTAGCTCCAATTGCTCAAAGTCCTACAAGTTCATTGGTGCAAGGGGGAAAAATTAGGATGACTTTAGCCTGTCAATAACTTTGCATAAGTGCATGAAGATCATGACATAGAAAGCGGAAGGAGACAGTGCATAGAAGACAAAAAAAAGAGCACCTCGTGAAAATATGGCCAAGAAAATTGCTCAAGTCGCATCTCTAATGAATGCAGTGAAAGGGGCTAAAAATAAAGCAGAAACCACTTTATAGGCAGCAGTCACAGTGATGGGACTGGCTAAATAGATAGAACTTTTGAAAACTCCAACACACAGGGGTGCCATACAAATAAAAATTCAAAAGAGAGCTTAATGATTTGGATTTAAATGCTGCAAAATTCCTGAAGCGGGTAAACAGACAAATATCTGGAGACATTCAGCTCGTGCTGCCAACAGATGTTCAGGTTGGTCAAGGGATAACATAGCTCTGTCCCCATAGAGATTTATTCCTGTGCACAGTCACTGCAAACTTTCCAGATTTCCCAGGCTTAAGGTCGTTGGTTTCACTGCTATCTGAACTGCATAAAACAATTCACTAGGTACTCCAACTTTGCAGTAGCAATCAGTTAATTTTACATTTCTGGAGCTTTGAAACAAGGCTCTTTTGTCTCTGTTTTGTATTTCTCCTGGGACATGCCAATTTTATGGCTTCACTAGGGCGTGATGTATAACGGCCATGTTTGAGTATAATGTGTGGGACAGCACAATAGGTTCTTGCAATTCATGATCTTAAAAATAGAAATTTACTGTACCAACAATGCCAGCATCTGTGCACCAGGGCCCATCAGCCAATGCCTGACTAAACAGAACAATAGTGTCTATCAAACATGGAGAAGCGCATTAACTCCGAAAACATACATTAACTTGAAATAAAGTGGAATGAGATTTTTTGAATGCAAATTCCCCTCGCCAGCTCTAAAGGGCAGATGTGGGGACTGTTCTTGCTGACAACACAAGATAACTCAATCTGTTGTTCGGTTCCATAACTGCGCAGCAAAGCATGGGATCGGCTCCTCTTGCCAGCTTTAGAACCCCCGCTGGAACTTTATGGGCCTGAGTTCTGGCATGGCAAACAAAAAAAAAAACCATTGCGGCGTTCTGAGTTTTGTCACACCCCCCTCTTGCGCTTCCACAGCTAACATTGGCACATGCAAGCCGGGCTGAAGCGGCAGAAGAGCTCTCACAGCTGTGCACTTCCGCAGCCAGAGACCGGCGGCAGATGGGGCCTGTGGGCATTGAGAATAGGACCAGCTACCATGGGTGTGCTGGGGGAGGGGGAAGGGGGGAAGGGAAGGCAGGCCGATGCTCATTTTGCTCACAATTGTGTTATTTCTTAAGGAGCAGTTTGTATAGTTTTCTTTTACTGGAATATGCCTTGCAAAGAAAAGAAGCAGTCATTTCGTCAGACACCTAGGACTTCTTAGATGCTGTAAATCCCAAAGTACTGCTTGATCTGTCCAGTCCCTGTGCATAATACTATCAGAGTGGGACATCGTCACTGGTTAGCATAAACGATAAATGGCAATTTCTTACAGGACAGGCTGACCCAGTGCTGGGTTTAGCCCCTTGTTACATGAGGATATAGCTTCTGGTTTCCCCATAGTGGCAGAACTGCATGTCCATGTGCACAACGAGGCTAAACCTGAACTGAATCAGCCTACACTAGATGACTCGGAAACCTCACCTAAAGTAGACAGATTATGCTATAACCCAAAGGACTCCATGGACATCAGAACATTAATTGTCTTAGGCTGAATTCTAAGTTTCTCAAGCTTGCTGTATAAAAAGCAAGACTAGAAATCCCATTTTGCATTTGGAGAAGACCTAAAAGACTCTTAGATGGGTCGAAAATACTTCCTTGTTCATGGAGTTCATTAGCCATGCCACTCTACGCCATGCATAGGGACCTTCATTTTTAGTTTATATTTTTTTAATTTTTCCCGGGAATTTATCAGGGTTTATTATGACAAGAACGAAAACAGGAGAAAATCAGTGGAAAAATGTGACTCATTTTTCTGGGTAAATATCAGAATTTATTTTGGTGGACAGAAGCCAGGACAATAAAACGGCATTAAATAGATTCTCCTGCTCATCCACTCAGCAGCATCCCTGTCTCTAACCCCATCCCCTGCCTAGCACGTCCCTTTCTTCCTAGCATTCCTCTTTTCCACCTGGTGGCTCCAGGCTTCTCCTGTCTCCTTTGTCAGCAGGCTTACTGAGGCTTCTGCTTTCTGCAGCACTGCACTCCTGCTTTTGTGCACGGCCAGGGAGCCTGCCAGGAGGGGCTTCTGGGGTATGACCCGCTTCAAATGCTATATTGGCCGCACCAAGCAGCAGGCACTTGTCTGCCTTGGACGGGGGAGGGGGAGACGGGACTTGAAACGCCACATCCATGGCACTGGAGGGCGAGAGCTTTCGCTGGGGGGGGGGAGGGGCGGGACTTGTAACACTGCAGGTGCTTTGGCCCACATTGGTGCTGGAAGCCATGAGATACTGCAGCTGCAGCTCCGGAGCTGCTTTTTAATTAGGGAGAAAATCAGTTTAAACCAATTAGTACTTTTGGAAAAATCCAGGATTTTAAGGGTGAAAATCGAAGGACCCTAGCCATATAAAATAAAGTGTCCAAATTTATGACTGAAGCAAGCAAAACTTTTTTTTCCAGAATAAAGCTTCAGAGAAGGAGTTAAGCATGTGTGTCTATTGCGATATGGAGAGAGAATCTAATGAGTTAGCCAACCAAAAACAAAACTAGCTAAAAAGAAAGAAAAACCCCACATAGTTGGATAGACCTGATACCTTTTTTAGTAAGGCAAGCTTATAACTAAATCAGGCCCAGTGCTAGCCTTTTTACATAAGAACATGCCGTGATGGGTCAGACCAAGGATCCATCAAGCCCAGCATCCTGTTTCCAACAGTGGCCAAACCAGGCCACAAGAACCTGGCAATTACCCAAACACTAAGAAGATCCCATGCTACTGATGCAATTAATAGCAGTGGCTATTCCCTAAGTAAACTTGATTAATAGCTGTTAATGGACTTCTCCTCCAAGAACTTATCCAAATTGTTTTTAAACCTAGCTACACTAACTTCACTAACCACATCCTCTGGCAACAAATCCCAGAGCTTAATTGTGCATTGAGTGAAAAAGAATTTTCTCTGATTAGTCTTAAATGTGCTACTTGCTAACTTCATGGAGTGCCCCCTAGTCCTTCTATTATCTGAAAGTGTAAATAACTGATTCACATTTACCCGTTCTAGACCTCTCATGATCTTAAAGACCTCTATCATATCCCCCCTCAGCTGTCTCTTCTCCAAGCTGAACAGCCCTAACCTCTTCAGCCTTTCCTCATAGGGGAGCTGTTCCATCCCCTTTATCATTTTGGTCGCCCTTCTCTGTACCTTTGCAGCCCTGTGCGAACAATTATTGTGCTGCTCCCCCCCTCCCACTTCATTCAGTCTTTGTCTCGGGCTTGCCAAAAAAAGCCCAGCTGCTTCCAGCGACCTAAACTTAAAAACTGTCACCCCTCTACCCTCAGTTCTTCACCCCTTCCCCCAGAACCCATTGCTGGTGGAAGAGTATTAGATGCCCTAGGCAAATCTTATATCCTTGTACTCTCACCTCCTGCTCTCTCCACACACACAGTTAAAAATTATGCATTTATAATGACAGATTTTATATGAAAAAGAATATCATTAGTATTTGCATGCACGTCTTTAGTGCCAACCAGAAAACCCTACAAAAAAAGACACTTGGAACCCATGTGGCATTAGGACTACTGTAATGCATATTAGCGGTGAGCTTAACCCCCAGAAAACCAAGAGTACATTACAACTAAAACATAATAAACCTCCCACATCAAAATAGCACTAACTGCCAGCACTTAAAAATGTAACAACCCTGCCTATGAAAAGGCAACACTGCAAATATTACACCAGGTCCTAAAACACCAATACACTTCAAATTAGGAAAACAGAACAAACCAAGCTGCTGTAGATTCCTACACACTAGCAGAATACCTCTCCTCAGTCACACTTGCAGAACACAGGCAGACCCTAACCAAATACAGGAAAAATAAACCATAAAGTATAAATAGAAACATGCAGGCAAAAACCGAATAGGAAAACCACTACATCAGACTCTATGCAGTGCAGCAATGGAAAAACAAAAACCATCACCAATCCTCAGGCATTAAACATTGCAATAAAATCAAGAAATATAATAAATACATTAATCAGAATAGTATAAACATACTATTAATAAGAATATTTCAAAACAGTTGGTGAATGGAAGATCCAAAAATTGAAAACTCAAAAAATGTGTTTTAAAATTCTCAAACACCAATAAAATATTTTAAAACAGCAGACATATCAAATAGAATCCAAAAATTAAAACTAATAAGGATGAAATAATTCACGCTCTCCACACCTGGAAACTTGATTTCCAGTCACTCTGAGATTGTCGTGGAATAGTGAGAGAGGGATGCATAAACTTTCCTCCTCTCTCTCTCTCATAGATACATATCTATACACATACACATACATGCTCCCTCTTACATACACATGCTCACATGCACATGCTCCCTCTCTCTCACATATATTCTTAGACTCACAAATATGCTCACACATGTTCCCTCTTACATACACATACACACACACACATGCAAGATCCCTCTCTTTCTCACATATACATGCTCAGATATACAAGCATGCTCATAAACACATATACATGCTCGGACTCATACACTTACTCACACACGAAGAGAACACCCTATGCTTCAATACTTTAACCTTTCCTGATATAAACTGAAGAATTTACTGCTAAAAAAAACCCCTACTATTAAGACTTCTTATTCTATCATCCCTAGAGCTTTCATCTGCCTCAGTGTTCCCTCTCACACACTCCCTCTTTCACACACACACGCTCAGACACATACACACATGCCTCCTCTCACATGCACATGTTCAGACATCCATAAATGCTCTGCTTCTGCCACACACACACACACACACACACACACACACACACATAAATGCTCAGATGCACACATGCTTAAACACATACACAGGTTCTCTCCTGCTCATATATATATATACACCAAGGCTTCTCCCAGGAGGCCCAGCTCTCTACTTCTGCCTTGTGGCTTTTTTTTTTCCTTCTAGCCACCTTGCGGGTTGGGAACTGAGTGGTCCTGCAGCTCCTCCTCATCCTTGTCACGTGGTGGATTGGGAACTGCCGCACTGCCCTGCAACTCCTCATCTTCACCGTGCATCAGGTTGGGAACTTCCGCATGGCCCTCGGCTCCTCCTCTTCTTCGTCGCATGGCAAGTTGGGTACCTCTGCATGGCCCTGCAACTCCCTCATCTTCGCCACGCGGCCCTGTGGCTCCTCCTCTTCTTTGCTGAACAGCAGGTTGGGAAGCACTGCGCGGCCCTACGGTTCCTCATCTTCTCCGCGCAGAGGGTTGGGAAATGCCATGCGGTGGTGCCAGCAGCTCACTCATCTCAGTTGTGGCTCTCAGGCTGCCGCTCCCTCCAGGCTGCTGCCCTGTGCAAGTACATGGCTTGCACAGTGAGTTGCACCAGCCCTGAACTCAATATCCAGAGGGACAAGCAGAACCAGACCTGGTTTTATCCCATTGCCTGCACAGAGATGTACTTCCAGTTTCTCTATTGCGGGCTCTAAGAAAAGTCCCTCCCCTTTCTCTTCTTCTCCATTCCCTTCCTCATTAACTTTACCGCTCAGGGAGACGTAAAGTAACCCTCTCCCCTCCCTGTTCAGCCCTTTCCTACAACCTCCTCCCCCAAAGATGTGAACCTGAGGGCTAAAACAGCCACTTCACCAGCTGTGGCACCTGTTGAAAATGGTTTTTAGTGTGGTCTCTGCACAATGTGGAGCCTCAAATATATGAGAGCGTGAGAGGCTGCTGAAGGCAGCTTCCCATGCAGGGTTTCCTGCTTTCAAAGAGAACCCTAAATAAAAACAAGAACTGCATCTCTATGCATGCAATAGAATACAACCAGGACTGGCTCAGCTTGTCTCCCTGGACATGGTGCTAAATAATAGTACCCTACCAATTTATTAAACTAATGAATATTTAAAATATACAGGGGTAGATTTTATAAATTTGCGCGAGCGCGTACTTTTGTTCACGCACCAGGCGCAAACAAAAGTACGCTGGATTTTATAAGATACGCGCGTATCTTATAAAATCCGGGGTCGGCGCAGGCAAGGGGGGTGCACATTTGTGCAACTTGCGCATGCCGAGCCCGGCGCGCGCTGCCTATTCCCTCCAAGGCCGCTCCGAAATCGGAGTGGCCTCGGAGGGAACTTTCTTTCCACCCCCCTGCACCTTCCCCTCCCTTCCCCTACCTAACCCACCCCCCCGGCCCTATCTAAACCCCCCCCTACCTTTGTTGCCAGATTTACGCCTGCCGAAAGCAGGAGTAAATCTGTGCGCGCCAGCGGGCTGCTGGCGCGCCATCACCCGACCCGGGGACTGATCCGGAGGCCTCGACCACGCCCCCGGACCGGCGCCATGCCCCCGGCCTCACCCCGAACCACCCCCTGACCCCAGACACGCCCCCTCCCCGCCCCTTTTACAAAGCCCCGGGACTTACGCGCGTCCCGGGGCTCTGCGCGCGCCGGCGGCCTATGCAAAATAGGCGCGCCAGCGCGCGAGTGCCCTGCGCGTGTAAATCCGGCCAGATTTACGTGCGCAGGGCTTTTAAAATCCGGCCCACAGTGTTCAAGACTACTGAGGCCTCTTCCTCAGGCGAGGATGGCACTTGTAGTCCTCTGAGGCACCGCAAGTGTGCATGGTTCAGCATTACTGCAGGGTGCTTAGCCATGTCTTCCAGCAGAGGGCCAGTTTAAGGCTATAGCAATCAGTGCAACTGCATTGGGCTCCACCATTCCTGGGCACCCCGAGAATGGGCCACATGGGAGCAGCAGTGACCTATAGCTCCCACCACTCTCTGTGACACTTCTGTCCATGTCTCAGTTATGCTGCTACTTCCACTCTTTGGGGCTTTTAAAAAAGTGGCTTGTTTTGCTGTCCCACAGCAGGAATGGAACAGCAGGGTGCCAAAACTGTTCTTGCTCCATGAGAAGAGCTGAAGTGCACTGCAAAATGACCAAGGAAAATTTGTACTTATTTGGCAAAAAAAAGGGTAGGGGAAATTTTTTTACTTTATTTTCAGAATTTTTCACATTTATAAATTAGAAAATGACATTTTAGAATATAATGGATACAATAAAATAAACTATAATACATAACAAAGAAATATAGTAAAGGAAATGTAATATCCAATTTAAGACCGCATAGCAGGGACCTTTACTACATAAGAAAACATATAAATCAGGAAAAAGCACTATAATAACTAGCAAAATTCCCAATATAATTTAGCGCAGAGGATATGCTACATTATGAGAGAGCAGGCGAGGGTCTTTCTCGATTCTGAAGAAAGCCTTCCAACTGATTTAGATCGAAGAAAAGATATTTATTAACACCCATTTTAAGAACGCACTTACAGGGAAATTGTAGAAGAAATGAAGCACCAATGTCAATCACATGCAGCTTTGTAGCCAGAAAGGCCTGCCATCTCAGTTGGGTCGCCTTAGAGACATCAGGAAATAAAGCCAGTTGTTGACCCAAAAAATTCTTATTATCTGCATGGAAAAACATTTTTATAGTCCATATATGCTCAAGTTCCAAAGCAAATGCTACAAACAATGTAGCAATACCCTGAATGTCTATCTGAGAGTCTTGTAACAAAGCAGTTACATTTTCTAATGCAGTAGATTGAAAAAAAAAAAGGGTGACCATCAGAGGAAAATCCTTGGCTAAAAGGGTAGATAAAAGATCTTGGTAATAGGAGGAATAGAATCCTGAGAAACTTTGAGAACCTCAATGTAAAATTCCCTACGCAATTCAATTGGAGAAATGCTTGTAGACTTGTGAAAATTAAGTATTCTCCCGTTTAATTTCCTAGAATTATTCTCAGCAGCCTCTAATCTACATTGCATATATTGCTGACCTTTAATCAAGGTTAGATCACATTTCTCCAGAGACTCCTGGTGTTTTTCTAAAGAAGAAAAACGTTCAGTATATTACTCTTAATCACTTGATCATGATCAACAACCTGATTTTGAACTTGGCCCAGCAAGTGAGCCAACATTATCTAATCTAGACACCAAAGACTGCTCTAACCCCTTAATGGCAATCCAGAGTGTTTCCAGTGTAATCTGTGCTGGTCTCTCCAGAACTAATTCTGCAGGCCCAGCTCCCAAGGAAAAAGTTACCAGAGTCTCATTGGTATTCCTAACAAGAATGGGAGATTCCATCAAAGCAGGTTCCAGGAACAGTCTGAACATCTTGAAGCTGCATAGCAGCCTCTAAAGAACCTGCTAGGGCTCCAGATTTCAAGCAAGGTGGTATGAGAGATCCAGGGCTTAGGGAGAGAGTTCCCAGAAGAAGCGGCATGGAAATCCATGCCAAGCTGAAGCGGCCCTGTTGGAGTGCAGGTGCACACAGACTGCATATATCCTTCAATGGTCAGTTGGGATAAGGAGGGGGACCCTGCAGGCATTGGTGGGGGGAAAACAAACAAGGTTCCCTTCATCTTCTTCCCCATTAGACTTGAGGCGATTTGCAATAAGAAAAAAAAAACCGGAGGGAGAGACTTACTTCAAAGGTTTCAAGATGTCACATCGGGAAGGTAGAGAGGAAACTCTAAGCTTGCGCCCGTTTGGCGCGCGCGGCTTCGGCGACACGGCGGCTGTGCACCACTGCAGAGACAATTTTATAGCCCCCCCACGGCGTCAAAATGAAGACATCAGATGCTGGGTCCCCTGCAGAGAAACCAACACCGCCGTGGGACAAAGAAAATTCCATGGCAGCATCCCAGAGCTCTCCCGGCAGAGATCCCCTTTTTAAAATTTTTTTGCAGTCAGTCGGTGGGATGAAATTATAAATTTCTTTGCCACAAAGTGTATGGTTATGTGTCTGTGGGAGGTCTCCAAATCTGATGCTGCATTCAGCTCAAAAATTTCTTAAACCTGGCCTGCTAAAATAGTATTGGAATTCAGAAAAGCAAAAAAAAAAAAAAAGCATGGAGGATTCTCAGTGAGGGCCATGTAAGAGATCAAGTAGTCTGCAGTATTGCAACAGGAAGGGAAAATGAGCAGAGACTGGATAGGCCTTGTGGTCTTCATTTGCTGTCACAATCTCTGTTTTCTGCCTCTTTACTGAAGCTCCTGCTGCACTCTTCTATTGCTAGCAGAACTTCCACAGTCTTCTAGACACATTGAACACTCCCTGGTTCCTTGGGTCTTTTTCTCACAAACTTCACAAATCACTGGAAAAAGTTCACACTCTGCACAGCAAGGAGTCTACTGTACTCTTCAGATTTCTTCCTGAATTCCCTCATGGGCTGCTCTAGGAACTCTCTTTGTGAACCTAGAGGTTCTCGCCAAGAACCCTGGATTGACCGCAAACAGAGCTCCAGAACATTCTGACGCTCTGCACTTATTGCCCCTCCAAAGCTTCAGGCACCATCCATTGGGTGGATGTGTCTATTACACACTGCACTCCTTCTCTAATCTTAATCTTATGTGCCTCCTAGCGGAGACATATGTTAACCTGGTAAGAAACTGGTAAATACCCTTACATAAGTGATGCAGGGAAATTGGAGAGAGAACAGAAAACACGCCTTCAGCGGAGATGCCAAGGGTGGTCCCTCCCAATGAGTGAGAATTATCACACCAATGAGTGATATTGTAGACCAAAGAGTGAAGTTTTTCAGGCGATATGTTTAGGGTATAAATCTGAGCTCTCTTCAACCCTCTCTAATCTGCTCCCTGTACCCTGGGAGGTAGATGGTGTTTCCCTGTCAGGGGACAGTAAACACAGTCAGAGACTGCTGTGCTCAACAATTTGGGGACTATATCACTGACCTCCTCCCAGCTCCCAGTCTCCTGCTGTCTCAGTTTCCTGTCTCTGCCTGAGTGTGGCTGCAGGTACTGCTATGGCCTCCTCTCTCTCTCTTCATGTGCACTTTTGTGTGTGGCTCTCGACTAAGGCTGGTGCAAGGGTATTACACATCCTAGGCCTAATATGTTGAGCCCCTCCTCTCCCCCACAGCCTTCTTGACACGCAATTAAAAATTATGCATTTATAACAGATTTTAAATGAAAAAGGACGTTCAAAGTACAGTCTATTGTGGTAAAATTATCACTTCACATAACATTTATGTTATATTTACATGTACTGCTGCGGTGCCAACCAGAAAACCTGCAAAAAAAGATACTTGGAACCCATATGGCATTAGGCCTATTGCAATGCATGTTGGATGAAGGCTTGGCCCTCAGAAAGCCATGAATAAACTATTTCAATTACAATATAGTAAACCTTCCATACCAAAACAGTACTAACTGCCAGTTCCCAAACAGGAACAACTCCACCTATGAAAAGGCAACACTCCAAATATTACACAGGCCCTAAAACACCAATATATTTTCTATTAGCAAAACAGAACAAGTCAGGCTGCTATACATCCATACATAGAAACTGCACACTAGCAGAATACCTCACCTCGGTTACATAAACAGAACACAGACAGACCTTCACCAAATACAGGATAAAATGACCATAAACTATAAATAGAAACCTGTAGACAAAAACTAAACTGGAAAACACAAGACAGACTCTGTATGTTATGCAATAGTGGAAAAAAAAATCAATAGTGCCATGCTTCATAAAGCATCAAACAATAAAGTCAAGAAATATAAAACCAAACATAATAGTAAAATAATACTAATCAAAAGAATAAATATTTCAAAACAGATGATGAATGGAATACTATCCAACAGTTAAAAACTCACAATTTCTAAAAATGTACAAAACACCAATAAAATATTTCAGACCAATAGACACTTCAAATAACAGGCCATAATTAAAACTAATAAGGACAAAAAGAAACCCCCTGCTCTCCACACCTTTGAACATTAGATATCCAGTCACTCTGCGATTGTTGTGGATTAGTGGGGAGGAAAAAGGAGGTGGGGATAAGGGCACACAAGCACTCACCCATGCTCACACACACAAACACCCACCTATGCTCTCATATACACACCCAAACACCCATGCTGTCACACATACTCACACACCCATGCTCATACACACCCAGCCACGCATGCTCTCTCTCACAAACACACACACACAACCATGCTTGCACATACACACAAACACACACACCCTATGCTCACACACAAGCGCCCCTACCAATGCTTTCACACACACAAACCCAGCCACCCATGCTCATACACACACCCCATGATCTCGCACAAACAAACACCCATGCTCTCACACGTATACACTCTCCCATGCTGTCTCACACACACACACACACACCCATGCTCTCACACATCACACACATATCTACCCATGCTCTCAAACTCACATATACCTACCCATGCTTTCTCTCTCATACACATACATACACATCCACATGCTGTCTCTCTCTCTCTCAAACACACATAAATACACCCACCCACACTCTCACACACAAACCCACACATGCTTTCACACACACACACACGCTCTCACTCTCTCTCATACACATGCTCATGCTCTCACACATACTCCCTCTCTCTCACATACACACACATGTACATAGGGTCTCACTCTAACACATACACACATGCACCCAGCCTCTCTCTCACACACACTCTTTCTCTCTCACACAAATACACACTCTCAGGGCCTCTTTTTCTCTTCAGGCTGCAGTGGGTTAGGGTTCTGCTATGGCCCCACCAGGCCTTTCTTCAGGCCGCGATGGGATGGGTACCAATGCAACCCCTCAGGCCTTTCTTCTGGATGCGGCGGGATGGGGTACACTGCAGCCCTGCCAGCATCTTCTCGGGCCATGACAAGATGGCATCCACCACTACCACCTCGCCAGCCCTTTCTTTGGATCTCGCTGGGCCTTTCTTCAGGCCACAGCAGGATGGGTTCTGTCATGGCCCTTCTTTTCTTTGGCTGCCAATGGATAGGGGTTTGCATTATTTTGCTGCCCCAACTCCCAGCGGCCAAATGTGTGAGAGGAAGGGGGTCATAGTGTGAGACCTCCTCCTGATACACGAGTCACACACTGAATGTGTGAGACTTGGCATATAAGCCTTCAGTCTAGGGCAGTGTTTCTCAAACTTCTATATTCTAGGGACCGGCTAACTACTTCCTTTAAATTACGGGGACTGGTTGCTGTGCTGCGAAGCAGGAGAAATGGGGGTGTGGAGGAGCAGAAGGGGTCCTGCAGATAATTAATGAGGGAGGATGGAGAGGATATACTCCCTCCCCGACGTGATCTTTTAATCTTATGAGTCAGCCCTGCAGCTGGTTTGTGTCATTATAAGACACTATTCAATTTAAGAAAAACGTTTTCTAAAAAAAAAAAAAAATATGCTGTTATTGAAAAAAAGCCTCTCGCTTTCCCCCTCTTCTCTCTTCCAGTCAGCCAATAGTATTGTCCTCAGAAAAGAAAATATCTCTCTCCCTCTTTCCAACCTCGTCTCAGTCAGCCGTCAGCTCATCATTAAGACAAAAAAGATATGAAATCCATCTCTTTCTCCTTCTACTATCCAGCACACTACTACAGTTAATACTCCTGTCCTGTGGCCCTTTTTTTTTTTTCTAGTTGTGGTAGGTCAGGAGGCCTGATCTCCGGGAGGGAAGCAACTGCAGCTGAATGTTAATGAACCACCATAAAAACTGAGTCAGTGCCTGCCCCGCCCTCAGGCTACGCAGTGGCCCAGTCCCCCTCCTGATTTCTGTATGGGAGGCTGGACCTGAGAGCGGAGCAATCCCTGACTCAGCCTTGCACTGTCTTATTAACATTCAGCTGCTCCTCTCCCAGAGATGGGGGCTTCCAGGCCGGGGCCTCAACTGGAAGAAACAGGTCCAGAGGCAGGGCTGGGCAGGGGGAGGGTTATAGGAGAAGATTCTGCTGGCTGTGGTGCAGAGTGCGATGCAGCACAGCGCATGCAGCTGCAGGGAGGTCTTCCTCCTCCTCCTCCTTCAGTTACTCTCGCTCCGTGTACCAGCAGAAATGCTGCCGGGGGGGGGGTTTGAGAAACACTCCTTTAGTGAAGAGCAGCAGCTGAAACCCATTGGACCAGACTACGGCTACAGAGAGGAGAGGACAGTTAAAAGAAGTAAAAAAAAAAAAAAAAGGCAGCAGGTCCCACAATTTATTGTTCTGTTTTTAATTTACAAAAAAATGCACAAGAGTCCCGCTAGCTGAGCAAGAAATTAAAATGTCAAACTGAGTTCTGAAGAGAAGTAAAGCCAAGCTGAAAGTCCATCACTTTATTGACTTCGGCAACCCATAATCAATTCAACACTGTTTCCCTAAGATTCTACACCGTCTGGCACTATCGACTGCAGGTACAGAAAGGGCCATTTCCACAGCCAGCTGCTCGCCTCTGCCAGAAGCCCAAGTGATTGCACACATCCACTTTGCTTTAGTTAATTCTCTAAAGACTCCCAGCCTAGACTGAATGCTAGAGCCACTGTCCTGGGATGGGATTCATTAACCCAAACTCCCTATGAACAGAAAAGGCCTGAGAGATTTTGCAGTCATTTTTTCGCAGGGTTTAGCATGGTGAGCAGCAAATAAATAATCATTTCCTTTGTGGGTACTCCTTCTGACTTGATGACTAACAATATGCAATCACGTTTGGTCTTGGCCGGGAGTTAAAGCGGTGTATGATGCCCTGGAAAGAGCGCCGCTGCACTTCAGCTCTCTGTAACATTATGGTTTCAAAAAGAATAACCTAGAAAAGCTTTCTAAATTTGAACCTGATAGTAGTTTGGATTACGGTAAGAGGCACACTCAGACTTATCTGTTTAATTCCTATGAGCTTGCATTTGTCATAATTATTCAAAGGTTTCCTCCTTCTGGGGCAGTTGATGACCACAAGGCTGATCTGATCTGTCCACTCTTCAAAATCTGTTACAAAGCTGCAGACCCGATCTGATTTCCAGCTTTATTCTCCACTCTCCCACCACCAAGGATCCTTTGGATGTTTTGAATTCGGAAGCCGCTCATGGGGAGACCGTTCCATGCACCCATCACCCTTTATGGGAAGAGATGCTTCCTTGTGCAAGGGGGCAACGAAGCGTCCCTTAATCTTGACTCCAGTACCTCCTTAGAAACTGAGAGGTAGATATTTAGTTGCTATGTGGCAGAGCCAGTTTGCCTGGATATTCAGCCTGGGACTCTTAATTTTCCATGCCCTGGAGGGTGAGATATTCCTGGGACCCTAAATACTGACAGACACCTGCATAGATAAAGAGATGTTTGGAGAACTGAGGGAACAACTGGCTGTCTCAAGAACAAGTGTGCATATTGCCAAATATTTATTATTGAAAATCCGCAGCAGTAGAAGTTTGCTTTGGAACCTCCAACCAAAGTGTCCCTGCCTGTTTATTTGGCCCTCACATCCACCATACACACACACACACACACACACACACACACAATAATAGCAGACCCAGGAGAGAGACAGCCATCCTTGGCACATGGGGGCCTTGGAGGTATATGGTTGTCTCCCCATCGAGAGAATCCGACCCCAGGATTGTGAGACGTTGAGTGGATGGTGCCCTGGGAACCTGTGTGGTTCCTGTCTTCACAGATTAAAACCAGAAGAGGGGCTACGGGAAGTAGGTGTTAAACTAAATTCACGAGCCCTTGGCTCTGGGTTCTTCTGTTGAGGTTCTGTCATGAAGAGAGTCCCTTTCTGCCGCTCTCCTGTCCTGGGGAAGGGGTTGGTGGCCTCAGTAGTGAGGTCCTCAGGCCTTTAGGATCAGGGAGATTTCTCTTGGAGTCTCAGAGTGGACAGAGATATTCCAAGGAACCAGAGAAGAGGCCTCGGAGAAGAGGGGGAGTTAACCCCATCCTCATTTTCCTGAAAGAGATTTCTTCAGTTTTTTTTGAAGGAAAGGATTTTTCTTGGTGGGGAGTCTGAGGAAGGCTGCCTTGCAGGAAGAAGGTCCCACGGAGTTGCAACCTAAGCAAAACATCAGCCCAGGACTTTCTGAAGTGTATCAGCAAGAGTTCCAGTTTCCTACTGGGAAGGTGTTGACATCCAGTTGCAGGTACCATTGCGGAAGAGCCCAGGGAAGGTCTCTTGTCACTTACTACCAGGGAGTACAGATTTGCCAGTAACTGAATTTCTATTTGGAAATGTATTTTCTGTATTAAAGTGCAATATTCCAAATTGTACTCTCTCTGAATTTATCTGCATTCAAATACCAGTAAAAAGATTTAACAATACTGACTGTGTGTAGTTTTTTTTCTTTTTGCTGGGAAACGCAGAAGACCTGCTAAGGAAGCCTAATCACCTCGAAAGACTTTATTCCTTCTGTTTATGAAAAAACCTGAGATCATGTGTCAGAATTTGGCCCCAGGACTTCTCGTGAGCCTACCTGGGAACTTTTGATTTCCAACACCCTGAGATGTCATGAATTAACCGGGGGCTCAGCAGGAACACTAACTTTTTCCATGGTCATAAACACACACTCTAACACACTCACATGTTCATTCACACACATTCCCATATGTGTCACCGTGCAAGCGCATGTGCCTGAGCAGTGTCTGGAAGATGTCCATGGCCGACCTTCACGCACCCCTGCATGCCACCACCATCTCCCAGGCCCTTCTTAGGTGCACACACACAAAACTCCATCTAATAGGCCTGGCAGCGGAAAACTCTTCATAGTGCCTAGGGATGACATCACAAGGCTTAGGCCATTGAAGCGCCAGCTGATCCTTCACTCAGTGCCTCAGCAACAGGTCTTCCTGCCTTGCAGGGTGTGTTACTTTCGATTCTGCCCTGCCTTGCCTAGTTCCAGCCTGCCGTTGTCTTGTCCTGCATTGTCTCCTTCCAACTTGTCTTTGCCCCTACCTTCAGGGCTGGTGCAAGGGTAGTAGGTGCCCTAGGCGACCTCTGCCTTGTACCCCCCCCCCCCCCCCCATCATTTGCTCCATCCCTGCTGGTCTCGGGCCCAACTCCTCCTACCTCGTTCGCACCACCCACTGTATGCTTCTCAAGGCCGCGAGCAGCATGTGCTGCTCGTGGCTTGACGGATCTCTACTCCTCTTTGCCGCAAGCAACTCTGCTTACGGCACTACCTGACTGCTCTTTGGCACCCCCTAAAGGTGCCAAAGAGCACCCCCTAAGGGTCGGTGCCATAGGCAACTGCCTAAGTTCTAATGGACATGTCGGCCCTGTCTGTCTTGCTTTGCCCTAGCCTAGTCCCACTCTTGCCCCATCCTCACTTGGTTCCTTTCTCCATCTTCCCTACCCTTCCTTGGACTGATCTCTCGTGCTTTGACCTGTGCCTGGATTTTGACGTTGCTTGATCTCCGCCTGCCCTGACCTGTGCCTGGATACTGACACTGTTGTCTTTAGCCTGCCTTGATCTTGGCCTGTTTCTTGACATTATCTGTCTGCCCTCCGCAGGACTTCGCTTAAGTCCTGCCGGCCTCTAAAGCCAAGGGCTCAACCTGCGGGGGATGAGGCTAGTGTAGGTGAAGCCTGACCTGATCCCAGTTCAGCGAGTCTGCCTACTGTCTGTGGGAGCCCAGCTGGATCACCAGTAGGGTAGCGCCAATCTCACCACATTGCAAGGGTTTATGTTCTATGAAACCATACACATGCTCACTCTCACTCTGTAACTCCCTTTACCTCAAGAGCTTCTGGTAGAGCTTCCTGCAGCATGCTGTATCCTAGGGCCTGGTTGAATTCACTTACACTTCCTGTAGCCCTTTTATAGACCATGTAGCCAGCATTTCCAGTGAGTGCTGACTGATTATGTCATCCCAGATCTGGAATATAAGGAAGCTCAGCTCCACCAGCCAGTGCCTCAGCAACAGGTCCCCTGCTGTGCCTCGCCTACTACGGTCTTGTTCCAGCCCCGCCTTTTTCCAGCTCTTTGCCTGCTCCAGAATTGCCTCGCCCTGCTCCTTGCCCTGCCTTCCTCCAGCCCTGCTCTTCGCTTTGCCATGTTCCAGTCCTGCTCCTTATCTTGCCCTGCTCCAGTCCTTGTCTTGGCTGTCCATGCCTTGTCTCTTACCGCCCTTGCCCCTGCCTCTTGGACTGTTTTCTGGTTACCTGACCCCGGCCTGGATTCTGACTTCACCTGCTCTGACCTTATTTATTTAAAAAATTTCTAGACTGCCAATCACCATTTCTTAGCGGTTTACAATGATACGTTCATATTCATACAACACAGACATACATAAATTCAAATGCTGCATAAAATCTAAAAACAAAAATAAATCAATCATAAAAACAATTATCTTCTCTGTACTCATATGCTAATATACTATTAAACCAAGTTCAATTTAATTAAGGTGTATGAACAGTCACATTCCCTGAATTCTCTTGTAGTTATTCACAGTCTCTGCTTTTTTTTTTTTTTTATAGAACTGTCAGCCTCAGCTTAAAACTCAAAAAAACAAGTGATAATTAAAAAGTAGCACAGAAAAATAGCCATAATACAATAGCAACTAAAAGAGCTTAAATGCTTCTTATAAAATCTAGAAAATCTGATATATTAAGATGCAAAGTCAAATCAGGAAAAAAAAAATCTGAAGTCATCAGATCACACTAGAAAAGGCTTGCTCATAAAAGTAAGATTTAATTAATTTTCTGAATTTTAATAATGAGAGCTCTGCTTTAATCATATTAGGGAGCGTATTCCAGATGATAGGCACCTGAACATAAAATAAATGTTCTCTAAATTCGTCCAGCCTAATTGCTTTGAAAGAAGGAACACAAAGCAAGTTTTTTTTTATTTGGACTGCAGACTCCTAGCTGGCTGATATAATTTCAAGGCTGCATTAAAGGATGGAGGAGCAAGTCCATGGATTCCTTTAAACACTAGCATTAAAATCTTCAATTTAATGCACCAAATTATGGGAAGCCAATGAAGCTTGGCCAGTACAGGAGAGATATGATCCCGAAGAGGTGTCCCAGAGGTAATGCGAGCAGTGGCATTTTGTACCAATTGCATGGCGCAAACACTGGAATTGGGCAAGTCCGGATATAGCGAATTATGATAGTCAAAAGAAAAAATAATAAGAATATATATCACAATTTTTAAATCAGCTTCCTTAGAGCACTCTAGCAATCTGGGGCTTCATAGTTAATTTTGTATCCAGTAGGACTCCCAGATTACAGGCCTTCCAAGCAATAGGAACAGTGATGTCATCCACAGGCACATGACTGGGAACCTTTTCAGATGGTATTCTCACAAGGTATAAAACCTCTGGGGTTTTTTCAAATTCAGAAGTAATTTGCTCTTAATTAAACTTGGCCTGGCTACTGACGCTGCCTGACTGCGATCTACGGGACCCCAGCCAGCCAGCCAGCCTCAGAGCCCAAGGGCTCAATCTGTGGCGGGGAGAGACTGGTACAGGTGAAACCTAGTCCTTGTCCCTGCATGAGCATGACTGCCTACTGTCGGTGGGGGCCTAGCTGGTTCGCCAGCTGGGCAGTACCAATCTCACCACAGCCCAAAGGACTCACACTCCGTGATACACTCCTCTCATTCTCCCACCCATACATTCTCACTCCTTTCTTTCTCCCACATACACACTATCTCTCACGCACATGCTCATTCTCACTCACACCCTCACCCACACAAAAGTGCCCACTCTCTCTCTCTCTCACACACACACACTACATACACACCCATGCATGCTCTCTATCTCTCATGGCCCCTAACCCACCAGCTGCAGCTGCCTCTTTTGGGCACGCATGACCGACAGGACTCCTCCTTTTTCTTCCAGCCATACAAGCTGACACTTCCCCTGTGCCTTCTCCGGGGGCTACAACTTCTCCTTCTGCTGGTCGCCTTGACTGATGCTGCCACTGCTGCTTGTGACAGGGACTCCTCCTCCCCTCTCTGCCACATGCTGACTTGCCTCCTCCTGCCTGCCCACGTGGGCCCTGGTGACTTCCTTTTCTGGGGCCCTCATGGGCTGCCTTAGCTACGCACCCAGAGTTTTGCTGGGTTTGCCTAGGGACCTGGCAGTTTCTTCAGAATCCTGGAGTCTCCTGATCGACTCTTGAGAGTTTCCAAGTATGCCTGTGAGCCCTGCTAGCCGGTGGGACAGGGACCACACTTAAGATGAGTTACAATCTCAAAACTGTGAAAGTGAAAAAAAACCAAACCATAATAAAGAAACTGCCCGTCCTTGTTGATACAGCAAAAACAAGACATTCAACACAGTTCTGTGCAAAAGAGAGCGCATGAAGGATAGGGAAAATGAAAGAGAGGGCTGGTGTCAGACCTACTAGGGCTCAGGGCAGACACTAAAGCAGGGGTGGGCACTTCTGGTCCTCGAGGGCCACAAACCAGTCTGGTTTTCAGGATATCCCTAATGAATATGCAAGAGAGAGATTTGCATGCACTCTGCCTCAGTTGTATGCAAATCTATGTCATGCATATTCATTAGGATATCCTAAAACCTCAACAGGTTTGTGGCCCTCGAGGACTGGAATTGCCCACCCCTGCACTAAAGAGTGGGGCCTGCCGGTGCATCTGCCTCATCTTCATTAAGAGGGCCCTTTAAAGTGCTGGGGGCCCCAGGCAATTGCCCTGCTCCTTCTCCTCTCCTCTCCCCTCCCCCAACACCTCCCTCTAAAATTGGCCCTGATGAAAGAGCACAAATGTGTCCTGCAGACCAAGTGGGTTTACTGTGCAGGGCAGTAGGCGGATAACAAAGCAGCTTTCTTCAGTGTTTTTTCGGTTGTGTAATTGCCTAGAGACAATCAAGATTCTCAATGCACGGTAAGACCAGACAATCAGAAAACCTTTCAGGGCCATAATTACCCTGGCATCAGGATGGCTTAGCACCTGGCAGCCTGGGAAAAGAACAGGCTGTTCTCTGCTGCGCTCCCCAAGTTTTGGAGAATGAAGGAACTAGATAGGTATCCTTGCGGTATCTGACACCGCAAAATGGTGCCGTCCGTTTCCCTGGGAAAAGCTGAATGCTGTGAAGTTAGGCAGGAAGCCCAACTGTTAGCGATAGTCTTGGCTAAATGTCCTGCTGCTATCCCTGCCATTTTTTAAATTACTGGTTGTTATAATGGACCTCTACTTAAGACCTCTCGTTGGCAGGGCTGCAGATCAGTGCAACTTTTTCTTAAAACATCAAAAAATAAGGTGAGAATAAACAACTTTGAAAAGCCCTTTAAAGGGGCCTGTCATATTATTTATAATATACATATAATTTTTTATTTTTTTTACCAAACCACATGACTACTTCTAAACTAGGATACCTAATAATTTGATTTTACCTCCACAAAAAAAATATAGCTGAAAAACAAACAGAAAAGTACTCCATATTTCCATGGCTCTAGGCACAGTTATCAAATGAAGATGTCCCTTTCCCAGTGACTTTGCTTTTTCTCTGATTAGTTTTCTATTTCTCTTCAAGTCAGTTTTGTTCCTGATAGCAGTAGTGATCTGAATATTTCCCCGCTGATAAGACATGCAGCAGCATGGTGACAGACTTATGGGTAAATAGTTTCAGCTTCTCGCCCTTAGGTCGGCCTGACACCTCAGCGTGAGCATACTCAGTGCATTTCTTTAAGACAATTTCAGACGTTAGTGATGCCAGAATGGCAACTCTGGATATTGGGAACGGGACAGTTAGAGTCACACATACTGAATGAAACTGATGATGTATTACACGATTCAGAAAAAGAACTGATCTAAAACCTTGAAGGTGGCATGACTTTTTCCACAGAGCATTTCTTAAATAGAGGAAATGATTATTTTTATCTGCCAGAGTCAGCAAATATCTTTCTGTAGGAAACTTAAGTTCCAATTGACCCAGAAATCTTCTATTTGATCTCTTGATTCAAAGCAATGGACATTTTCAGGGCAACTCTTGGACACTGGTCTTGGGGCTGATGACAAAAGATTTATTTTGCAGAGAGGAAATGCATTCTACACGAATGGGCCTGTGGCTCTGCTCCCAGAAAAGCCTTTATTGATTTATTTTCATGCTTTTCTTGCTAGGAGATTAGTATTTTAATATCCACTTGAGGCTTGTTGCTAAACAATATGGGTTGCTTGATAACCTACATTTAATTTTTTGGTGATGGTTCTTACCCAAATAATTTAATTTATTCTAGACAATGCAAATGTAGTGTGCAAAGTGTCTCCTCCATGTGATTCAGTTGCTTCCTGTGGATTATTACATTAAGGATATTTTGCTCTTTGACTTTTCCTTTGCGGTAAACGTATATTGCATTGAGTATCCAAACATGCATACAGTGTTACTGCAATTGATTAAAATATGCATTTTTCTCCTTAACATCCATAGAAGATGATTTACTTATTTAGTTATATTTGCATTCCTTCTTTCTGTGGAAGCACCCAAAGCGGATCAAAATACTAGTAAATCAAATAAAGGATAAAGCATCCATCATACAGTATATAAATGCATAATTACAATAATGTTACCAAACCTATAACAACATAAAAAAATTTAGACCAGCAGCACCATAGTGCTTGTGACTTTCTGCTATCAGTAGGTGAAGGTGGTGAAGGCAAATCATCGGTATCTGGTGAAGAATCATCAGTCCAGGTATCATAGGGATCAGCACACGCTCCTCTAGGGACTAGAGGAGGACAGGGCGGTGGGATCCCTGAAGGTCCTGGTGTAGGCTCCGAAGGACTCGAAGGAATAACTGGAGGCACCGATGAAGGCATCGAAGTCACTGGTGCAAGCATCGAGGGCATCGATGGATGGCTTGGTGGCGCCGACGGACGTATCGGCACCGATGGATGGATCGGTGGCACTGACGTACGTATCGGCGCTGAGGCATCGGCAGAACACCCGATGGAAGGATGCGGAACGGTGTTTCTCCTCCTGATGACAAAGTAAGCAGGGAGGGCACCAGAGCCATCGGTGACCCAGGGTCCATCGGTGGAAAAACGGCCATGAGCGCTTCCATCCTCGAGAGCAGCGATGCCAACGCTGCTGGAATCGGGTCGGTGGTTGGTTCCGCAATCAGTACTGGTGTCTGTGCCGGAGGAATTTGGAGTCGAAGCATCGCCTTGTCGATGGCCTCCTGAACCATCCGGTCCAGTTCTTCTTGGAGACCTGGAGCAAGCAGCCCCGGCTCCAAAACAGAAGAAGGAGGCTGAGGCATAGCCGGAGGGACCACCGTTAAAGGCGGAGTCGTGGCTCCTGATACCCTGTCGGGTGAGGGTTGCCTCGGTGACCCGGTCGCCAAAAAGGTCGGTGCCTTTTCTGGACGGGTTTTCTTCGACGGTGGCTCGGACGATGGCGAGGTCAATGATCTCGCTCCCTCAATGGTCCGAGACTTTCGATGCCAGTGGCGATGTTTATCTCTACGATCCCCACGGTCCTGAGGGGGAGTAGAGGGTATTAAAGGCCGAGAAGACGTCCATGCCAGATGGTCACCGGCTGGAGGTCGATACTGGCGCGAAGTTGATGGAGCCGGTTCTGACAACGTCGATGCAATAGACGGCGTCGGGGTTTGAACACAGAAGAGAAGTTCCATTTTCTCCATTCTGGCCTTGCGACCTTTTGGTGTCATTAGGGCACATTTGGTGCAGGTTAGGACATCGTGCTCACATCCGAGTCACATTACACAGACTTTGTGGGGGCTTGTGATGGACATGGTGTGGAACCTAATGCCATGGCAATGAAAAAATTGAGCCGCGGTACGGTCGACGGCCAGTAGGCTGCGAGGGCCAAACTCGACAGTAATCGACGTAAAATGGGTAAAAAACTTACCGGAGTACCGCGGCTTGAAAAAGATGAAGGAGGGACCCCTGGGGGGTAAATAAATTTTAGTAATTCCGTGAGGAAAATTCCTGTCAGGAATCTCTGCAGAACTCCTTTACCGCGTGGCTACTGCTGCGTGGAAAAAAGAAGACTGAAGGGGGACCCCTGCTGGCTGCAGGGTTAGTGCCATGCTGGGCATGCAACAGTTGTTTATTCAAAAGCAAAAATCATCATATGAATACAGCAAAACTTACCACACATTCTCAATTAAAATGCATAATATTTTTACCCAGCTCTATAAAAATACTTTGTGAAAAAAAGAGGCTATTTAAAAAGTGTCACTCAAAGCAATGAAATGAATCTTCTTTCTCCAGTGTTTCCAAGTGAGTCTTCACTCTGAAGCCACAGACTGGGATGAAGGTACCTGTCCGCGAGCTGCTAACATTTCTTCCTTTCTGCAGCAAACGTAGCACCCTACTCCTGAGATTTCTGACCCACAAATCAAGTTCCCTTGTACCATTTGCTCCTGTGGAAGATTTTTCCTTCTAGGTATTTAAGGAAATTCAAACCTTGGGCCAAAAAGTGGCTGTTTCAAAACCGGGAAGCAAGCTGACTTGTGGGATTTTGCACTGTTTGTGCCCAATTCTGAAATCATTACAGCCTCAAAAGGTTTGGTTTATAGATTACTTGTCTAATTGTGTAACGCTATAAGAATCAGGTCTTTGCCCTCACTATATAAGAAAAGCAGGATTTGGGTGGGGGACAGGAGGTGAGGAGCCCCCACTAAGACAAATGAATAAGAATTAATATTATTCCCTGAATGGATTTTTTTTCCTGACTTTTCCTTCATTGTGCCTTCTCTTACTTTTACACGCCTACTGAAAGATATGACTTGGCAAGGTTCAGTAAAGCAAGTGACAAACTGTTGGGGAGCACTAGGGAGTGATCCCGATTCAAGGGAAAGAGTGTGCCCTTGGGTCACGGCACGGCCCCAGAGGAGGACTCCAGAGAAGCGCAGAGGCAGGCGAGACTCGGGTCCCTGACCTCTGCCGAACCTGAACGCACCAGAGGAGATCCAGCAACGCAATGCTGGTCTCTGGGTTAGCCCTCTGGCCACTTGATAGCCCTTTCGGACCCACCGCCTGGGAACGGCAGGTGCAACAGGATGGACAGAAGTGGAGGACAGACAAAGACTGTGGAACAAGGACGAGACATAGGCACTAGGAGACTAGGACAAGACATAGGCACTTAGAAACTTGGACTAGATGAGGCACTAGGAGACTTGGACTAGATGAGGCACTAGGAGACTAGGACAAGACATAGGCACTTAGAAACTTGGACTAGATGAGGCACTAGGAGACTTGGACGAGATGAGACACTTGGAGACTTAGGCAGGAACTGCCCCTCAGGGCACCCTACACAGCCTCCCATGAGCTGGTCGCGGACCACCCTGTCCCACTGCGTGCCCTACACAACCTGAAGAGGCTGGGTTTTTTTGCATTTGTCTAAAAGAGAAAAGTCACACTTGACAGCAGCTGGCACTCAGGCTCCATCACTGTGTGCAAAGGGTGGCTAAGAACAGATATCCTTCATTGTCACTCCCTATTTGAGATTAAAAAAAAAAAAAAAAAAGTAACTAGTATCGTTTTGAAGTGTTCTGGTTTCATGCTGGGCCTATCCCACTGCCCTCCGAGCTAGGTTACCCTCTGTCTTCCAGAGAGGCTGAGCTAGTCCTGGTTTTCATTCTGACCACATGTCCGGACTCACAGCTCCAGTTTCTTAACAAACAGGAACTATAAGTCCCAGCATATATAAGGGATAGATATCTAGGGCTGGGTCAGCTGCTCCCTAAGGACATGGTGGTAACCCTACTGCTTGGACCCTGCAAAAGGCCCTTTGAAAGCTGCTCTTCCTGCAGAGGGTACTCTGCCACATTATATGCTGGACATGTCCGCTGGCTGAATTTGGCTTGGATAAAAAAGGGTCTGACTGGTACTTTAATGCAGTGGTTCCCAACACTTGGCACAGGGTTCTCTTCACTGTGGCACGATACTAACTTCTCCATCATCACTTTCTCTTCTCGTCCATCTACCTCCATCCAGCTGGCATCATAGAAACATAGAAATGACGGCAGAAAAAGACCAATCGGCCCATCCAGTCTGCCCAGCAAGCTCCCATACTTATTTTCCCATACTTATCTGTTTCACCAACCACCAATTTCAGGGCCCTTGTTGGTTGGTGATTCAAGTTTCCTGCCACCCCCTGCCATTGATGCAGATAGTAATGTTGGAGTTGCATCAAAGATGAGTATAAGGCTTAATGGTTAAGGGTAGTAACTGCCGCATCAAGCAAGTTACCCCAATGCTTGTTTACCCCGACTGCACAGATCATTGCCTTGCTGGATGTAATCAATGTAAATCCTGTTTTCCACATTTCCCCCTGCTGTTGAAGCAGAGAGCAATGCTATATATGCATTCAAAGTGATGCATATCTTACCAGGCTTAATTGGTTTAGGATAGTAACCGCCGTATTAAGCAAGCTACCTCCACGCTTAATTGTTTACCCAGATTGTGAAGTTCAGTCCTTGTTGGTTGTTGTCTGAATGCAAATCCTCTTTTCCACATTTCCCCCTGCCGTTGAAGCAGAGAGCAATGTTGGAGTTGCATTAACCTTGCGAAGGCTTATTGAGTAAGGGTAGTAATCTCCATGTAGTAGCCTCCACTTCAATAATCCACCCCCATGGCTCTTCTCTTCATTCCCATCCTCTAGCCTTTATGGATCCACAGTGTTTATCCCATGCCCCTTTGAAATCCTTCACAGTTTTAGTCTTCACCACTTCCTCCGGAAGGGCATTCCAGCCATCCACCACTCTCTCTGTGAAGAAATACTGCCTGACATTGGTTCTGAGTCTTACCTCTCTCCCCACCACCGGCACCACCACTTTCTCCTCCCTTCCCTTTCCCCTACCTCCCAGTATCATAATCAACTTCTCTTTCATCTTCTCTGGTTTCATCAACTTCTTCCCTTCCCTCTCCTTCCATCCTTCCTGGCATCCTCATTATCCCCTTCCCTCTTCTTGGCATCCTCATCATCCTCTTCCCTCTTCCCTCTCCATCTACCCTTCCCTCCTCCCCTCCCCTTCTTTGGCATTATCATCATCATCATCATCCCCTTCCCTCTCCCTCTCCCTCAACCCCTTTTCCCAACCCCCTGGCACCATCATCACTTTCTATCTCCCTCCACCCTCTCCTCCACCCCCGGCATCATCATTATCTTCCCTTTCCCCAGGGCTGGATTTTGGCATAGGCGCATGCCTTGGACGCTAAATTCTGAAGGTGCCCAAAAACCTGGATCCCCCCTGCCCTTTCAGATTTCCAGGGGAGGAGAAGGAGGGAACCCCCTTGCACCAAGTCCTCTGACTATAGATGCTGTCACCTTAAATGCGGCCCTGCCTCTCCCTCCATATCTCTCTCTACCCCCCCCCCCCCCCCCCCCGGCACCATCACCTTTCCTTCCCTGTCCCCCACATACCCCGTGGTACATTCATTCTTTCCCCTATCCTGGAACCAGAAGTCTAAGCAGCATGTATCTGGTGCTGCTTTTTCCTCCTGGGTTGGCTTCCCTCTGAAAACTCAACTGCATGGGGGTCAGCAGGTCTGGTAAAGCTACAGGGCCTCGTGCAGTCTCCATTGCAGAGGAAAACCAGCAAAGCAAGAAGCAGGAACATCAGCAGATCAGTGCTGCTGTCTGACCACCCCACCTCCCTTCTGCTGGCAGGAGGGCATCTTGCAGTCCAGGAGGGAAAGAGAAAAATAAAAAATGCAGCCAGGGCACACCTGGTCTTCAGCCACTGCACACCACTTGGGAAACACTGCTGTAATGGCAGCTGGTCAGAATGTGAATGCATAGCAAAGTAACTGCTACGACTGGTTTTCGTATCCCAGTTTTGCATTCCCCTTACTGAGGATTACCTGAACTTGCCTCTCCAGTCGTTGCATTTAACAAGAAGGAAGAAATATGTAGGTCACTGCAGGGAAGAAGCTAAGCTGTCCCCTATCCCCACACCCCCTTTTTGCAATGTTAAGTTGAATAGTACTTTTGCACTGAAAAGTCACTAACTATCAGAGTCCAAGGGGTTCAGGAGAGCTCCACAGCTGTTACCAGCTGTCAGTATCATTGCTGGATGCTGCTTCGAGTACCAGCGCCATAAAGCTCAATAAAAGGAAGCAGGCCTCAGGGAACATCAGAAAATTAGAAAAAAGTCATTTTCAATTCTGCTGCCAGGCATAAGAAGCTGCAACACATTAACTAATTTGCCTTTTGTGGTGATTGAAGCCGTCATTAACTGCACCCTTTAAACTGTGTCAGGGAGGTTGACCCCCTTGGCACTAGCTGCCCGCCCACAGAGAAGATATGACTGCTGCTGTAGGGGATAGGGAGCCCGCCTGAAAGTCATACAATTTTTTTTTTTTACTCCTTCCCCTGCTCCAGTGAAATCTTTTGATTGTCATTTTTGCTGTGGCAGGGGAGCTCAGAGTCTGTTCAGCGGCCATGCCTAATGCCAACTCACTCTGCAGGAGACTAGCCACTTGACATCACCAGAGCCCCTGGCTGTTTGAATACTTACGACTCGCTGCCGAATCCTGCTGAGTCAGCAGCCCGCTAGGAATTCATTGCAGTCCTGCACCGAAGGAGGAAATCATGCAGACATTGTATCAGTGCAGATTTCAAGGAGTCTTTTTTTATATTGAAGAAAACCATTCAACCATTACAGACATAATTTTAACTAATTAATTTTCTTTATTTACTTAAGTACTACATAATCTTACTTTGGGTTTTATCAGTTAGTATATTAATTACCATTCACTATTTAATTAAATTCTGTACTGTACTCCACTTTGATTTCTATCCTGCAGATCTCTTTCATTTATAGAAAAAAACCAGACTGGATTCTTAAAACAAAGGACAGGAAATGTAATATTTTGAACAAAACAAAAGACCTACTTTCGTAGGCTACAGAAATGCAAAAATCATCTATTAACCCTATTGAATACCTATTATCTGAAAAAATAAAGCCTGACCCACAAATAAAGTCCTCTCTCAGTGCCGGAGGGAAGGCATTCCACATCGTGGGTACAAACATTCTGGATAATCGAAGCCTACTTATTTTATAAGAGGGCACAGCTAGCAGATGATTTTCTCAGTTGATCACAACATACGTCTAGGTCCATCTTCTATTGCAGAGCATCTCAGGAACAAATGACCTTAAACTTAATGTGTCTTTTGTTACGGCCCCGCCCGTGGCCGTCCCGCACACGGACCTGCTCACCTTCATGGTCCCACAGCGGGTCCTGGGACGACCTCCCTTGCGGTAGTTGCCAGTCCTGCCAGGCCCCGGCGACCTGCAGCAGCAGTCGCCGGGTCTTCCACTGCGTGCTGGGCCTCACGCCGAGGTTTGGCGTCCTCGGCTGGCTTGGCCACGCCCATACACGCACGCGCGGACTGCCTGGACTCATGTAGGGCCAAGGGCGGGTCCTAGCTCCGCGGCGTGTCCTGATTGATCCCCCGATATAAGGAAGCTCCTGTCTTCACTTCCTTGCCTTGGCAATTGGGTCAGTTTGCTCTGAGATTGCCTCTGCGCTTGTACTTGTGCTTGCTTGTCCTAGTCTCGTTCCAGGATCCTTCCGTTCCAGTTCTGTTCCTGACTCGTCCCTGCATCCTGGTTCCTGTTCCTGCTTGTTCCTGTGTTCGTCTGTCTGTCTACCCAGGTAGTACCCTCGGACTGTCTTACTGGTACTGACCTCAGCCTGTTCCTGACCTGTCTGCCTGCCTGCCTGCCGCCTGCCTCAAGACCTCAGTCTGCCTTCGACCTCGTCTGACCTCCGGTACCTGACCCCTGCTTTGCCTGACCACTCTCGGACTGACTCTGGACATTGACCTTTCATCTGCCTGACCTCCTCTCCAGATTCTGGCTCTGTTCCTCGCCTTGTCATCAGCAACGCTGTTCTGGTTCTCCCTGCTCCAACCAGTTGCCATCCTTGAACCCGATCACGCTCCCCCTGACTCCGTGGGTACGCCGGATCTTCACTCTCCTAGGAGACCCTGAGAGGCCCACCTAAGTCCAAGCGGCCTGGGTCCCTATGGGCTCCTCCCAGGGGGACCTCGGGCTTCCAGTGGTGAAGCTCTTCCTAGCCTCTGCCTCCTCCAGTGCTCTGCCCCCTGGGGCAGTTACCTCCTGTTCCCTTTCAGGAGGTGTTCCATCTCTGCCCCAGGACAAGGGTCCACCCCCGAGCACAACATCTTTCAAGCATAGCTCTAGCAACTGGGGCATAATAAGGCGAAATCTACTACAACAGGAGACTAAACTTGCAGCTGGATTCTGAATGGTCTAAAAGTGCCTGCTACTGCTATTTTGGAAGACCTTCAAACCTTTATTTATTTGGATATTTTATATACAGTCATTCCATGTATAGATCTCGATGGTTACAATAATCTAGCGGTATCAAAATCAACGCTTGAACCAAATCACCTGGCAGGAGGATGTATTTAAAGATGCCGAACTATCAAAATCTATTTAAGATTGCTCTTATTTGTGGTTTAAGACTAAGAGTAAAATCTAAAATAAAACCAAATCTTAAGTTCAATGGTCCACGGGCTAACCCTGTGAACCACCATCCTCATCTCCTGTGTGGACCCCCGTAGCCTCTGGTCACCACCAACATTGCCATTCAATGCAGCAGGAAGCTGTTAGTGTTGCGAACGCGGGGGGATGTGGTCGCTTGCTTGGGGAAAGTGAACCATTGAACCACAGCATGATCCCAGAGCAAGACTCCAAGGAAAGCACCATGGGAGGCGAGCGGTTTGGGCATGGGCTGGACCTGGAACTTGGAACATAGCTGAGGTTTGAGACATATCTTGGAACTTGGAACATAGCTTGAATCTTGGAACACAGCTGGAAGCCTGGAATGAGTCCAACTTGAACCTCCACTGAACCTGAACGCACAGAATGAGACCCAACAACGTAATGCTGGTCTCAGGGGTAGCCCTCCGGCCACTTGATAGCCCTTTCAAACCCATCGCTTGGGAACATCGAGTGCATCAGGTTAGATGAAGGCTGAGGACAGGACATGGCATGACATGGAACTTAGATGAAGACTCAGAAGACCTGGAACTTGACTTGGAGACTTGGAACTGAAGTCGAGAACTCAGAAGACTTGGAACTGGAGAGAGTCAGGAACAGGAGGAGTCAAGCCTCCCAGGGCACTGCACCTCAGCGCACCCTACACAGCCCTCATGGGTGAGTTGTGGACCATGCTGTGCCACTGTGCCCCCTACACAACCCGCCACAGGTTGGTAGTGGTCCACACGGGGAGTGGGACAGGCTCAGGATGGATTTGGAGGAGGAAGGAGTCAGGACATCACTTGGAACTCGGAACAAAGCTTGGAATAAGGAAAGGCGATCCACTGGCTAGTCAAGCTTCTTGAGCCCAGAACTAGGAACACGAACAGGAACTCGATACTTATCTTGGAACTTGAATCTCTAGAAACAGGAATGGACTCCGAGGACTTGATCCAGTGAAGATGGACTTGGAAACAGGCTCAGTGCCAGGAAGCACCCTGTACAGCCGCCCATGGCTGGTCACAGATCACAATGCTGGCACGCTTGGAGGAAGGACGAGGGAAAATCCAGAAGACTGGAATACCAGAAGCTTGAAAGAAGAATCGGATGAGAAGAGGATTCAGAAGACTAGATGAGGGACCAACAGGAGACCAGGAACACAGAACAGGCAACATGATGGAGCTCCAAAACGACAAGGAAACTAGGAACTAGGACTGGAACTGGAATAGGAGGATTAGGAACATCCAACGAAGAACACGGATCCATCAACACATGAGCAGACCACGAAGGACCTTGCCAGATAAAGAGACCATGGACGACCATGAAGATTTGATGCAAAGGCCCCGAGGAGTGGAAGCAGAGACCTTTTATAGGACTATAGGAGCGATGAGACGATGACATCATCAGTTGGGGCCGTGGGGCTTTTCCCGCCGCTGGCCCTTTAAATATCCAGAAGATGCATGCATGCGCGCCTATGCAGAGACTCAGGGACAGGCAGGAGTGGCAGCATCGGCGGCATCCTTGCCACAAGGGAGAGGAAGACAGCAGCGGCTCCATGCCGCAAGGATCAGCAACAGCAACGGCTATCCTGTTGCGGAGGATAGAGCATCGGCGGCCCAAACGACGCAACAGCCTCGACCGCACTCAGGCTGCGGTGGAGTGGTGACAGCGGGAGAGAGAGGTAGTTGAGGTGCTGGCCCAGAATGCGGGCCTGAGGACAACCGGCCAGTGTCCAGAAAGGTGAGGGAGCTGCTCACAGACCTATCCCGCAGCAGCGAGCGTAACAGTCAGCCCAACTCGCCAAGCCTTCAACTGCCACTACAGTATGTACAGCTGGACACTACCAGCCAGGAGCGCCATGCCTCTTGAGACAATTTAAAGGGACCACGGCAAGAACCTCCCCCCCCCCCCCCCCACGGCCCCTGTTGATGACATCAGCCTAGGCCCTATTTAATTGCAATGCTGCATTCCCAACAGGTCTCCCTACAGCCTTGTAGTGTGAGTTGCCTCAGCATCCTTGCCTTCATTCTCAAATTCCTGCGTCTGGTGTCTCCTCCTCCTGTAGCTCTTGTCATGTCTTTAGACCCTGTGGCCTTGCCTTGTCTTCACTCCGTGGCCCTACTATCATTCCTCAGTTCTTCATTCTTCATCTTTTTTTGTTTCTGTGTATTCCTCTCCTCCTGTCTTGTTTCTTGCCTCCTTGCCCTGCCTATCCATCTCCTTGTTCCTTCAGACAGATACCGGTACTGACCACTGCCTGCCTTTTGGACTTCTCTTGATTGCCGTTTGTCCCCGACCATAGCATGCCTCCAGATTCGCCTCATCCTCTACTTCGACCAAATCAGTTTGACGGATTTTCTCATCAGCAGAGGCCCCCACCTAAGACCTGCTGGCCCCAGCACCCAAAGGCTTGACCCAAGGGAACAAGGGCTGGTATAGGTGAAGCTCCAGTTGAGCCTCTGCTTCATCCAGTTCTGTCTGCTGACAGTGGGGTCTTGCAGGTCCTCTCTTTGCAGGTAGCGCCAACTCCATCTCAGTCCAAGGACCCATGCCTGCAACCCCAAGGTCTTGCACTTTAGATCTGAATGGAAGACAATGACTGACTATGTAAACCCTGTAAATTGCAGGGCGAAGGATCACTGATTACCCACAGCACTTCCTTTCTAGTCAAGTTCAGAGCAAGCATGTTCTTCCGCATCCATACGTGGACTGCATGAATGCAATCTGCTAATTTTGCCACGGTCATGTGTAAGAACTGATGAACGCCATGAAACAGTTGTATGTCGTTTACATAAATTTTGTACTACACACTAAAGGAGGCAATAATCTTACCAAGACATTAAATAGTGCTGCCGATAGTGCAGACCCCTTGCAACATGCCTGATATAATCTCATGGTGCTGTGAATAATCATTCCCTATACACATCTCCCATAAGTGGCCCGATTTACAGTCTGCATGCCATGAAAAGTTTTCACCATTTAAGAAACCCAATCCTTTTAACTCAGAATGGGTTTTGGGCTAACGCAGGACATAGTCCTGATGTGTGATAAGCAAACAACATTCTCTATTCTTAACTGCCAAAAACGCATTCTAAATAATTTCCCACAGCATTTGCATTTCTGCTTTTGATTCTTTTCTGGGGTCTAGCTAGAGAAGTTATTATATTTTGCCATCTCACCTGTGTCATCCTGAAGAGGCCGATCTAGTCCTGGTTTTTGCATGCATGGAGCTGTAGCTCTGCTATTCCTAATAAAAGCAGGTGTTACATCTTCATACATGTAACGTAGGGGCTGCTCAAGGCAATCTGCTGCCTGAGGCAAGGAATGAGATGGTGCCCCACCTCCCCTCAAAGCACAGAACAAGTCAAATCATTAAAAGGGGCAAGGGGGGTCTCTTTGTAGTCTGGCCCTTTCGACAATTTCAAATGCTGTGGAAAGGGGGAAAACAGGGGTCAGAGTTCCCAGAGGAGTGGCAGATAGAGTGTCAGTGATAATGTTTCTAGGAAGCTGGCAACCCTGCCACACTCCCAGGACGCCTAAGACCTGCCTCCCACCTTTTCCCCTGGAAAAGTGGGAGATTGGTGAATCGTGGGGGTCTTTGTGTGGCACACTATCTCCAGGCTGGTGCCTGGGCATTAGGCCCCCTAGGTGAGCTTTGCAGCCTTGTGCCCTTGCTCCTCTGCCCTCATCACACACAATTAAAAATTCTGCATTTATATCACAACCCTGCAAAAAGCACACTTGGAATGCATATGGGTATTAGGCCCATAGTAATGTATGTTGGGTGTGAGCTTTGCTCTCAGAAAGCCCAGAATAAACTGAATTACAATATTTGTAAACCTCCCATATTAAAAGAACACTATATGCCAGACCTCAAACAGTAAAAATCCTAACTATGAAAAAGCAATAATGGAAATATTATACCAGACCCTACACCTCCTATTAGGACAACAGAACAAGCCGAGATGTTATAAATCCCTACACAGAAACTACTACCTCATCTCCGTCACACATGCAGAACACAGACAGAACTTCACACAAATTCAGAATAAAGAGACCATAAAGTATAAACTGAAATGAACTGGAAACCTTAACAAGCCAGACTGTGAAACATTGCCATTCCTCAAAACAATATAGAACATAAATCATAATACTAAAAGCATACTAATAAAAAGAATATTTCAAAACAGCTGATGAATAGAATAACCGCCAATAATTTAAAACTCATAAACATTATAAAATTGCCCAAACATCAATAATATTTCAAAATAACAGACATCAAATAACAACCAATAATTAAAATTAATATGGATTAAAAAAATCCTCACTTTCCATACCTGGGAACTTTTGATTTCCAGTCACCTTGGGGTGACCTGTATAAGTGGCGCAGCCATGCCGCTGAATATACAGCATGACCAGAGTTAACTGGATAAGTTAACCGGCTAACTTATCTGGCTAACTCTGCTCCTCTCTGGAACACCTCCCGTCCTCCCCACAACACCCCTGACTTATTTGGCTATATTTTAGCCAGGTAAATAGTTACTCTGCTAGAATTTAGCTGGATATGGGATGAATGTAGCCGGGTAAGCCATTTAGACTAACTATTACATTATCCATCTAAACAGCATTTGAATAGGAACCTCTATGAGATTTCCATGGATTGGAGAAAGGGGCAGGGAGGGTGAACTTTCTCCTCTTACATACACACACACACACACACACACATACACACGTTCATGCTCTCCCTCATACACACACATGCTCTTACACATGCACACAGATGTTCTCACACATGCTCTTTTACACACACACTCTCACAGATACAGATGCTCTCACACACACACAGATGCTCTCAATCATGCTCTTTCACACACACACACTCTCACACAGACACAGATGCTCTCACACACACAGATGCTCTCACACATGTTCTCACACACATTGTGCACAATGGCCATATGGGGTATATTTTATATTATGTCATAGAACACTCTACACACAATCTGGTAAAGCAAAACTTAGTTTATTAAATGTTGTAAATATATGGATAATAAATCAGCAAAACTGAATACAGTATCACAGAAAGCTGTACATAAATCAATACAGGTAAATAGGAAACAGACAGAAATAAAGATAGAATATTAATAAAAAAATAACAGAGAACACGTCTTTCCTCTATATAAGACAGTGTTTTTTGAAACCTGGAAGACTCTCAAGCCCAGGGACCCTAAAAAGAACCAGTTGTTTGCTCTTTGTTCCTTTCAGATCATCCAACTACAATAAGAAAATGCAGCGCCTTATATAACCCTCTGCAATTTAGGTGTTTCAATTTGCATTTTACTCAGGAAGGTATTTCAGTACTAGTCTTTTGATCTTGCCATTTGTTAAAAGACACCAAATGTCTTAACTCATTTGCAGTTCACTGGTATGGGTACTAATCTTTAGCATTTGATCTTTCCAGGTGTTAAGAAACACCAGATGTCTTAGCCTTTCATCTCTCCAGAGACACCAGATGTTTCCTGGGGCCATCCCATCTCTCCTGTTGCCAGGATGTCCCAGGAAGGATGTGAAAGTGTCATGCCTTTATACAGTCTTTGAACTTAAATTATATGCAATATATTGATCCACACTCATCAATCATTAGAGCCTATTCTGATCCAGAGCTCTCTGTTTGAGGTACAAAGAATTCCAGGGATTTAGCTAAGCTGCCTAAAATTATCTTCTTACACACACGCACACATTTGCTCTCACAGTCACAAACACACATAAATGCTCTCACATATGATGTTTCACACACACAGATGCTCTCACACATGCCCACAGATGTTCACACACATGTTCTTTCACAAATGCACATAGATGCTCTCATATATTCTCTTTCATACACATGCACACAGATGCACTCACATGTGCCTTAGATGCTTTCATACATGCTCTCTCACACACACAGATCCTCATATGTTTTTTCACACACAAACTCACCACATGCTCTCTCACCCACATTTACATGCTTTATCTCCTACACATGCATGCATATTCTCTCTCACAAAGACAAATGCTCACACACACACACACACACAAACTCCCTATACCTCAATCACTTATGCTCTCTCTTTTTTTTTTTTCACTGCCAGCAGCCCCTGACATTTTTCTTTTTTGGGCCTCTTCTTCATTTTTGGCTGCTGATATGTTGGGCTCTGCTGGCGACACACAAGTTGTCCATTCCTTCTACCGCTGGCGGCACGCTAGGCCTCTTTTTCTTCTGCAGCTGGCAAGTTAGGCTCCACTGGCAACATGCCAGTCCTCTTCTTCTGCTACTGGCAGGTTGGGCTCCACCGGTGGTGCACAGGGCCTCCTCTCCTTCTACTGCCAGCAGGTTTGGCTCTACTGGTGGCACTTAAGTCATCCTCTCCTTTTGCTGCCAGCAGGTTGTGCTCCGCTGGTAGGCACAGGGCCTCCTCTCCTTCTGCTGCTGGCGGGTTGGGCTCCACTGGCGGTGCATAGGGTCTAATCCTTTTTCAGCCATTGGCAGGGGGGAGTGTGAACCCCACCGATTTACAGATAAATATGTATCTAGTGGCAAGGTGAGGCAGCTGCTGGGCATTTTAGGGGAACTTTTTCCTCTCCAAAATTTTGTCGCCTGAGATAGCTGCCTCACCCTGCCTCATTATACAACTGTCCCTGATGCAATGGGATAAAACCAAAATTAGATCAGCCTATTTTGGTTGACCTGGGTGAAGTGATGCTCTTAGTTAAAGCACCTACTCCACTGGAGTCTGGATGAAAAAGCAGTATCAATGAGCAGCCCAGATGGGATAAGTAATACAAACCATTTAGGGAAAAGAGCTCTCAGGACCCAGATTTGGTTCAAAAGAACTTTATGCTGATGGAAGCAGACACTCAGACAACAATACTACTCATCTGCCAAATGATCTAGCTTCTGGACAGAGGCTTTCAGCCAATCTTGATTTTTGAAGTTGCATCCCAATGCATTGTGGGTTTTGTAGCTCTGCTTCTTCTTTATGAATTCAGCACTACAAGTCCCATAATGCATCAGTAGGGAAGAGTGAAATAACAGAAATGTTTGGATTGGTGAATGCAGGGATTATTATTATTACGGTATTATTATCTTTTTTTTTTTTTTTTACAGAACTGAAGATTGAAGATTTCTGACTGACATGGAAGGGGTTGATGGTAATGCCATTTAAATAATAATATGCTTTTAACAAGTATCAATAACTTGCTTAATAACAATCAGAGCTGCCAGTCACTTAACCAACAACAAACCAGTAAATCATGTCAGCAAGAGGAGCTGCAGCATTAAAGCTAAAAAAAAAAATGGTCAACAAAGTGTTTGGTTTTTGTTTTGTTTTTTTCAATTCTGTCATGTGTTAAAATGTTTTTTACAGTGGTAATGTGAGAATACAAATAATCACTGGCAAGGCCTGCCATCCAGTGCACTCACCTGTTGAGATACACCCGCTTCTCTGTTAACTGGCCCCTGCCATGGACTGGGTCATCGTAAGGCTCATTCTGTACGACTTCCACTCCTTCTCCACGGTCGCTCTGCTCATGGCTGTGCTTACTGATCATATACAGCTGCCCAATTCTGTACTGGAAATAAAAGGCAGAAGACACTTATTTAAGTCTGCATATCCTGGGATACCCTCAAAAAAAAAAAAAGAGAATGCATAGCAGAAACTCTGACTGAGAGGACCTGGATCTAGGATTATTTTCTAGCACTTAGCAATAATCTGGATTCATGCAGAATCTTTCATCCAAAAAGAATGCCAAAATACTAATAATTTAATACTCCAGGACCTATCATGCAACCATCTGCAGTGTATGGAGCCTGACAGACCATTTTGCTCACTGGATTGTATGAAAGCTTCCACAGAGCTAAGGGAAGAAAGAACAATATTAATAATAATAGTATAGTATAGTATACTCCAATATCACCCCATTACAAAAGAGTTATTAAAGCCACAGCAAACGTTCCCAAGTCCTACAGAGAACCAGTTGCAGAGGGTGAGACTAACTTCTATCCAGTGGGGTTTTGGTTTGTAGCAGAGGAGGAGCAGTCAAAAAACTCGGGAGACATAGGCAAGAGGTCCGAATTAAGATCAAAGATGGCTAGACTGAGCGAGTAGTTCAACAGCATTGCTGTGAGCTACCCATAAAAGGGCCTGACTTTAAATTCTGGACCAGGGATGCTGCTTGCCAGGGCTGGAGTTGCTGCGGAGACAATGTTCACAACCCAGAGGGAGAAGAAGGCCTAAGCCATTGTTCGGTGTCAGAAGGAAGAGGCAATGGAAAGAAGTAATGGTGGGGAATCAGGCTGTTTTCTTTAGTTTTTACCCTGGGTAGTGAAAGAGGGACAGGCAAGATTAATCTGTCAGATGGAGGTGGGCATAAGGGAAAAGAAACTCACAGTGGAGAGGAAGAAGAAGGTAATGGCAGCACTCAGACTGAAGGTTTCTGGTTGGCTCCATTGTTTCCAGTCAGGCCAAGCCAGGCCTGCTTTCACCCCACTGGAACCAGGATGGGACCACTGGAGGCCTCTACCTTCCAATCCAGCTTCAGTGGAGAAAAGGAAGAAAACCTCTAAAAGGTTCCAGCTTGGCGACCTGGCAGAGTTACTGCCACTGGTCCTGCTTTGTTTGAAGAACACCAGAAAAGCAAGTGCATGGATGTAATAGGAGTTGATCCAGAACTGGAACATATAGAGCCAGCTGGCAAACAGAGGAGGGGGAGCGGACGGGGATATCAAAATGTAATTTTTTACCCCGACTGAGAATGACCCCCTGACCCCATCAACTCTTTCCCTGGATCCAATGCTCTCATTCCAAGACTATGTCTGCTCTTTAATTATTGTTTGGTTCTGTGGAATCACAGCCCATGGCTTTGTTACGCACTGGTAATGTTGAGCAGTTGGAGAGCCTGCTGGTCTATTCAGTAGCTTTAAAAAAAACAAACCAAAAATCCTCTTTTGGCGGAATGTAAGTACAATACTGCTTCTGCACTCACCAAGTGACACAGACTCCTAGCCAGCCTTTGCATGGAACAGTAAAGGTTGTAGCCTGTGGCTCATTGGATTAGATCAGAGGCTCTCAAATATGGCAAGTAATTCATCTGGGGGTGGCAGCAGATTGACGGTTCATGACCCAGAAAAACTGAGCAAACATTTAACAAGGTGATGGCCCTGATTCACCAAGGCTCCCCCCCCCCCCCCCCCCCCCCCCCCAATTCCCCATCTACGGAAACGAAAGCTTAATAAGACTCAATCAGGCCGATGCAATAAAGAGCACCTAGCCCAGCGCACAGCTTAACGAGCAGTCGGACACGCATTTTGGATGCGGATCCATTACCCCTGATACAATAAGGGGAATCAGCGCATCCAAAACGCACGTCCAAACAAAGACGTAGCTAACAGTGCTCATCACATGCAAATGCCATGTAGATGAGGCTATTAGCTATTACCCCACAATACAAAAAATCCTTGAGCACCCAAGGTGTACTTTTTAAGCCTTCCCACACATCAAGGGCTCAACTTAAAAACAAACAAAAAACAAATGCTTTTCTGTGGTTCCTTCCAATTAGTATCATTGCATTCATTTTTTTTTTTCATTTCATTTTTCATTTATAAAATTTATTAATCGCCTAACACTGTTAGGCCTAGGCGATATACAGAATATACACACATAATAATATACACACATAATTGCAATACTAAGTAGGAAGAACCACAGAAAGCCGCACCGTGCAAAAACAAATCTTGACATAAAAAAAATATGTCAGGGCACACAGTATACACCCACAATATATGCGCTCCAGGCCGTGTATATTGTGCATGCATATTGTACCTGTAAAATAGCTGCTGCAGGAAAAAACGGACACTCGTAAATTGAGCGTCCGTTTTATTAACCCGCACACAGGCATATCTCTTGGGTGCCCCATGCCATGGACATGCTAGGGACGCACGATTTATCCCTGGCGTGTCCTTTCTAGTGCAGCGGCAAATTTGCCTATTGCATCGGGCGCCCAGGAGAGATAATTGTGCACGTGTTAAAAAAAGGTGCGCCCAGTATGGACGCGTGTTTTTAGCTCTTCCATACTGCATCGGCCTGTTTGTCTTTTTTACAGCGGCCTTTAAATAGCTTTTTTTTTTTTCAGTATCTGCAGCATATCTACATAATGTTTTTCTCTGCAATGATATCTTATGTTATCAGAATCAAACAAGCTTAGGGAACATGGAGTCTCCTTCCCTAGACTATGGGAGACAATATGCTGGGAACCGAGAGACCACTGGTCTGACCCAGCTGGCACTCCTTAAGCTGAACGGAGCAAAGATTTCAATTTATGTTAGGAAACTTGTCGAAGCAACTTATGGCGAGGTGGGTTTCAAATTGTGTAGGTGGAAACTGGAAGCCAGCTGCAAATCCAGAAGGAGCTTGCTCCGTTAAGGAGGCAGTGAGAGGTCAAAGGAGCAGGACCGTGAGAGCGCACACATCCAAGAATTAGGAACCAAGATGGCAGGTCGAGAGAACGCAGGCCAGAAAGGGTAAAATGAAAGCCGACACAGACCTGAAGGGAAACAGGTGTTGCTGAGGAACGGCTCAGTTACGTAGGCTGTGCTTTATTGCTGCAGTACATTATGTTCGATTAAGGCACCCTGGCAGGACATCCATAAAAGCCGTCCAGGTTTCGTAACAGAATCAATTCTTTCGTCACCAGGCTTCAATCAAACCTACGTTCTCTTCAGCCAAGATCATGTTTCTTTCATTCAATCTACCCCAGGCTTTTCCGACACATATTCTACAGTTACCCTCTTGGTATGAGGGGTGCACGCGTAAACACCTTGGGAACAGTCTTGGTAGCCATGACAATAGAATATGATCAAAAAAGCACGTCACGAGCTCTGCCTTTTTGTTTCAACTTGTTTTCTGATTTTCACTCTGGTGCTCAGTCATGTTTTTACAGTTGTTGCCATGACCGTCCTCAGAGAATCAAACTATTGTTACTTTTAACAATGTGGCTGCAGAAGAGCACAATTACTGTGAACTGCTGGTTTTACTTTATTGAACTAATAAAATCCTTTTGCTTTAACGGGAGTCACAGAAGCTTTGCAACCATACTGCGTCCTGGAAATTTTGTTTTTCTTGCTCTTCTTCGGCAACATAAATTTTGCACACTGGCACTCAAAGTCATTGTATATTTGCATTTAATTACTGTCAACGTCACACAAAAAGATAGTGGTTATAGCAATCATGCCTCTTACTACTCACATTAAATTCTGTTATAAACAGGAGGTCTGGGCATAACAAGGAAGGAGGGAAGAGGGAGGCAATGGGCCTTCTGGCAATTTTGTTCTTGTCCAAGTCACTTGATAATCAGGTGACCGGATTGCTCTATGTTATAAAAGACAATCCTGGCTTTACTCCATTGCTTTTTAAGACCTTATAAGCCTGGTGTTTTTTTTTTAGAAACTGGATCAGCAAATCCAGAGGGGCTATGTGCATAAAAACAAGACTGGCTCAGCCTGTCCCTTTAGTTTCAGAGGAACCGTGTTTATTTCTGGAATGTGAGAATGTTTCATTACTTGGGTGAAATTTCCATTTTTCCACAAGTAGGAGGCACTGCTGCTTAAAAGGGGACAACTGCTTTAGTGGGGTAGAATTCAATATCCTAGCTGGTGAGCTCTAGATTTCCATGAGTGTTGGTTTCAGTAGATGGTCGGTGCTATCAGCTGAGACTGAGTTTATGGGCCTGATTCTCGAAAGCATTTCCGTGCATAAAATTCGGCTTTATGCATGTGAATAGGCCTTCAGAAAAAGGCCCCTGAGGCTTGCACATCTATAAATGTGTGCATCAAAGTGATTTTCTAGGTCCTTTTACACATACTGGAAAGAGACAGCTGGGGGGGGCTGAGTGAGGGTGGGAGAATCATTTCCATGCATGGTTTAGATCAGGGACGTCAAACTCCAGTCAAGTGTCACAAAAAGGCCAGGTTTTCACGATATCCACAATGAACAGGCATGAGATAGATTTGCATGCACTGCCTCCATTGTATGCAAATCTATCTCATGCATATTCATTGTGAATATCCTGTGTGTTATATAGGCAACCTGTATGATTTTAAAATAAATAAATAAATAAATAAAATATATCAGGTGGTGGCAAAGGTACGGGAGGAAGGTGATGGAGATTAACTAGGGTCACATTAGGAAGGGGAAACTGGGAAGGCTACATGCACCTAGAAGTCCTTATCTACTAAAAGTAGATAAGGACTTCTAGGTAAGTATACTAACTCATACAAGTTATCTCTAAGCCCAGTTCCCCTCTCTCTAGGAGGAGAGTGGATAGAAAGCAAACAATATCTTTTTACTTGCAAAATAATTCTTACCCTGAAAACTAGAGGATTATAATTCAGTCTATTGCTACAGTAACCCATGGAACAATTCTAGGTTAGACAATTTTCTGCTTACTGATTTCATTACTTAGAGAAAATGTGAAATATTATAGCATTTGCCCTAATATTTTCTGAAGGAGGAGGTGAGAAGTTATGACAATGAATACATTGTCATAACTTGCTTGGATAAGAACTTGTCTTGGATAAGAAAGAAGGAGTTTTCCAGCCTTTCTGGTACAGATGGCAGACCATGACTCCCCAGAAGCCAATGGTAGCTGGGTGCTCTCTGGCAGAGCCACAGGGACCTAGATGGCCAAATGTTTGGGCAGTGACTTCACCAGTTTTGGTGACTACTTGGAGAGGGGAGGGGATGATGGGTATTGGAGTGGGTGTGGAAGACAACAGTGCTGACTTGGATGGTGAGCGACATCCTACAGGTGATCAGGCTTCTACGGCTAGCACCTGGGATGTATCCTTGGGCAATGAGGACCAGCGTGACTAGGCAGATTGGATGGCTCAGTTGGCCTTTTTTTTTTCTGCACTCATTTACTATGCAAGCCCTTTATTGCCATTACCATATTTTATGACTCCCTCTACCTCTCCCTAAGGATGCTTTAAATATAAGTTAAATAGTCAAGATAAGATTACTGTATTTGACCTGGGGATCCAACCAGAAAGGGTTGGTTTAAGCATTCTGGCTAATACTTGGCAGAATGAACTTTGTTAAAGCCAACTGCATGAGTCCTCATCTCTCACTCATACAGTGGCCATTAGGAGATTGACTGGAAAATGTTGATTCTGGATGGATGGCAATTACAAACCATACTCATTACTAGGACAGGTGCGTTTTTGACAATCACAGTCCAAAACCTCCAAAATTCTAAAAAGGAATGGTTGCAGGTATCTTGCAGAGCTGCCAGAATGTAACTGTTTTTCTTTTTTTTTGCTGGGAAGAAAAATGAAGATTAAATAATGTTCCACATCTGATCTCTTCAGGATATCTTCTGTGTTTACCACATGGAACCGAAGTGACCTGCTCCCTGTCTCATGAATACCACAGAAGACCTGGCACATTTCTGTAGGAGGCAAGATCTCCTCACTGCAAGCATTCTCCCTCAGCAGACCAGTATGGGCTTGGAGAGAGACGTGCGTGGGTGCAGCCAGGCAATGTGGTCATTACACAGTTGGAATCTTTTTTAAATCGATGTCCTCTTGAAGCAAAGTAGCAAAAAAAAAATAAAATAAAGTAAAATAATAAAAAGTGTGCAAGGAGCTCTGAATTCTCACTAACCTGAGCCTGACAGCTTTACTCCAGCACACTCTCATATAAAGCAATTAGAATTTATTCAAGAGAAAATGGCTGCAGGGTAATAAAAAGCGTGCCTTTATCTCCCAAGTCATTTTTATTATAATATGTAATTGTGATTCCAGCTGACACTCCTAAAATGGAAGAATTAATAAGATGCTGATGGGGGTCACATGGAGCCGCATCCCAAAATTTAAAGAATGAGTCATTATAGGTTTCTGAAACCCATTCATTCTCTCCCTCCCCCCCCCCCCCTCCTCCTTGCTCTCAGCTGTGCAAGCACTGATTCCCCAACCCAAGATGCTGAAACCCATTTAGCAGGCCTACGCTGTATATTATTTTACACACATGCTTGGGAAAGCTACATCCGGTGACAGCAAAGGCAGAAGGTGATGGAGCTTTCGTAGGATTACATTAGGAAGAGGCAACTCAGAAGACCGGGTGGACCCAAATGTCCTTATCTGCCAACAACTGCTCTGTCACTACGCAGGTGATATAAAGCAAAATTTGTTCCCAGTACATGGTGTCTTGAGTTGCCAAGTCTAAAGAAGGAACCTTCGTGGCTCCGAAAGCACACATACATCTTCACCTGCGGATAATTATTATGAAGGATCCTGAGCAGCCAATGAATTTCAAGTCATGAGCTCATGAGCCACGTATAGTACTGAGCCAGCCCAGGGATATATATATATATATATTTTTAATCTCTGCCAGCCATTTTAATGGACAAAATAAAGAGACATTTTAGGATGCGTAGGGAGGATAGAATTAACAGGTAGCCAAAATGTCCTCCTAGAGATTGAAACTCCCACGACAGCATGATGGCATCTCTCAACTCCCTTCTTGCTCCCATCCCTTTGTGTGGGTGCAACTGAAGGGTTCCCACTGCCCTACATTTCTCAGCCCACCAGCAATGTACCTCAAATGCATGCACAGTACCAGCGGAGGGGCAGCCCCATTTAAATGAGAATCATAATTTCGAAGTTTCACCTTCAACCCTTAGCTCTGTGCAACTCTAATTTCAGATAAATCTGTTCGCTCGTGTCTCCGCTGATGGATGCGCACACAACCTTCCCTTAAAAGGTATTCTTCAATAAAGAACACTTAAAAAAAAGAAAATAAAGCATAAGGCGACTAATTGATTGTTTATAAATCATGACATGGAACTAATTGCCAAACTGTTACACTTGCCGACTGCGGGTCACTCACCTTCAGCTGCTCCACAGCTGTGGCAGTGGGCCCGGGTTCCCTGGCAGCCTCGGCGAGCCGCTGCCGACGTCGGCTTTTCCTCCCTGGGGCCGCCGGAGGCTCTCCTTCCTCTCCGGCGGCTGGGACGCTGCCGACTACCGCTTCCCCGCGGGCTCCTCCTATGCACAAATGTGTGCCTCCTCCCGGGTCTTAAAGGGCCGGTGGCGGGAAGTTGCTGCCAACCCTTCCCGATGACATATCCACCTCCTGCCTATTTAAGGCTGCATGGGCTCCCAGCAGGCAGCTTGGCAACAGGTCTCCTCGCTGTCTTCTCCAGCTTGCTCGTTTGGTTGATCCTGCGTTCCTGATCCCGAGTTCCTGATTCTGCGTTCCAGTTCCTGTTCCTCTCTCCTCTTCCCTCGGATGGACCTTGACTCTTCACCTGGCTTGCTTCTTGACCACGTCTTCTGCCGCCTGCCTCTGACCTCTGGACCGGACCTGACCACGCATTCTTCCGTCTGCTTTGGACCTTCGGTCCCTTGTGACCGTCCGCCTCGTCTAAGGGATCGTCCGCGCAAACCAGCCGGCCCCGGCACCCAAGGGCTCAACCTGCGGGGAACGAGGGCTGGAAGTGGCGAAACTCCTGTTGGCCTCTGCTTCCCGTCCGGCCTCGCCTCCTGACAGTGGGAACCTGCGGGGTCTCCCTCACAGGTAGCGCCAACACCACCTCAGGCCAAGGGTCTACATTTGCAACAGATTACAACACAAACCTGTCTACCTTTACAGTTTTTGGTGGTAAAATTACTGTTTAACATATAAGGGCTTTTTTTTAAAACTGTAAATATAATAACATGGAAACTTAGAAGATAGAAGCAGAAAAGGATCATTTTGCCTACCCAGTCTGTTTATGCCTGGCTAATGCACTGTCACAGATTTTACTGGTTCTGTGGTCTTCCCTTTCCCTTGTTGAAAGAATCAGGTGACTAGGGGTGTGCATTCGTTTTCGACGTATTGGCACAAGATGGACGGCCGGCGCCATCTTGTGCTCCAACCATGTGACAGGGGCCGACCAATGGCACCGGCAGCCCCTGTGACATAGTAAGGGCAAAGGCTATCAGTGCCATTTTGAATACTGGCAGCCGACAGCCCGAGTGCAGGAGATCGCTCCAGGACCCCCACTGGACCACCAGGGACTTTTGGTAAGTCTTGGGGGGGACGGGGACAGGAGGGTGGGGGGTTGTAGTTAATTAAATTTATAGGGTTGGGATGGGGGTTTTTTTTGGGAAACGAATACATACGTAACTAATGAACGGATCGGGGTCCCCCGAGAATGGATGCAACGGATTTGGCTCCCCGCGAATACGAATACCGAATGGAACGACTCCGTCCCTGCTGCACAAGACTCAAGCAGGTCACCCCCATGAAAAATCAACAAAAAACTGGTGGCACCTGCTATGTTCCGTATGCCAACACATTTACTTATTTTTGTATATCTAATGGATTCTTTCTAGGAGCAGCAGGAAAATTATGAGCTTTGATTGAGCTTTAGAGAGCACAGAGCTCCCTTCCTCAGGTGGAACCACTGCAGAAAGAGCTGGAGCTTCTGGCTGACAAGCTGCTAAATGTCAAAGGTTGTTGATTTGGGAGTTTTCATTTGTTGATTCGGAAGGCAATTTTGAAAGAAAGTTTTGGTGGGCAACAAGCTTTTCTTACCCTCGTAAGTTGACTTTTTGTAAATTGCGCAAGCTCAATGCCAATAAAAGTACGCATACTGCTCTACAACACTCATATCTTTACCCACCTAGTCTGGGGGCTTTACCTGGGGTGTGTCTAGGTCGGGGGAGCAAAATAACGCACACAGATTGCATTTTCAAATCCACATGCCTTGTTTTTCTTTACAGTTTTGCCCACACAAAAAGCAGGTGCAAATATGGCATGTACTTTGTAGCCACAACAATAATTAAAGCAAAACTATAGACACAATTTTACTTTGATTATTGTTGCAAACCCCATGGTTAAAAAGTACCTTTGTGTGATGATGTAGTATAATTTTTTGTTAGTCTCTGCACTAGATAAGGGAGTATAAACAATAAGTCAAAGACAGGACACCCTGGCAGTAAACTACCTTGAATAGAACACCATGAGCACTACAATGCCCATAATCCCTTGCAGTTAGGGTTGAAAGAGGCAGAGCAAGAAACAGCTGAACCACAGTAACTCAGAATTATAGTGATTGGCTGTCAGCTGATTAAAGGAGGAGTGGGTCGGCAACAGAATACCTGAACTTCCCCAAGTTAAGCTATGGAGGAAGACTTTGAGAGAGAGGAGCCACAGACAGCTGTATAACAGCTTCAGCACTAATGTTGTCTTCTCCCTTTGAAAAGCAGTCAGTGATTAGAACCCATTAGTCACTGGAGAGAGGCTTAAGACCCTGTGAAGTACCTATATTTAGGAAGTGGGGAAATTGTATGGGGCTGAATTTTGCTGCATTTTGTATGTGTGTGTGTTTTTAAAGCACTGCTGTATGAGAGAGGGCTAGATTCCTAGGAGATTGTAACTCAGAAAGCCATTTTGTTAAAGTAGAGCTGGTTACCTGATTTAGGGAGATTTATTATTTTAAGTCACTACTATCTTAAATTGAAAGGGGAAGCTGGAGAGGCCAGCTGTTTGCCTTCTGTGCGTTCTCCTAAAAGTAGCGTTTTGAATTCTGCCTCTCAGTTAAAAGACAATGATCCTGTCTGTTCAACTGAAAAGTGATAGAGAAAATATATTAAGGAAACTTAAAAGCCTTGAAGCTGTTCAAAAGCAGTTACTTTTTAGTATTTAGGCTTGGAAAATACAAAAAAGATATGTGCCTGCTAAAGGGATAGAGAAAATGTAGGAGGAATTGAATTGGTGTTAACTAGATGGTTTAGGATTATGAACACTAAAAATTGGTATGGATTGCATTTGAGCTGCACTGGTGATTATGAGGAAACCACAAATAAATTTAAGAGAAATACAAGGAGAGTTGTTCTGAAGTGCTTCTTTTTGGGGTTGGTTTGCAACTAGAACAAACTTAAGGTAAATCATGAGTGTGAAAGGTAAAAAGCCCAGACATATAGGTCAGTATTCGAGATATTGGGGCCGATGCAAAAAAAAAAAAAAAAAAAAAAAGTGTTGAAAGCGAGAACTGAGTCTTCAGCGCCTGCTTTTCTAATGCTCCCCCAGGCACCTCTCCTGGGGCGCATGCAATATTTTAATTAAGTGTCATGCTGTCAAGGAGGCGCTAGGGTCAATTTCGTGCCCTTAGTGCCTCCTTTTCAACTGGCGCCCGTGAGCAGTCAGCTGTCTGCGGCTGTTCACCGGTTTAGAAAACGGATGCTGAATATATCGGCGTCCATTTTCTTAATTGGCACACAGCCATGGGTTCAGAAAATGGACGCTGGTTAACTGAGCGTCTGTTTCCTAAACCTGACCACTGACACTTAAAAAAAACCATTTTTTTTAAAAATCTTTCATTCCTCCAACTTAATATCGCCACAATATTAAGTCAGGGGATGTACAGAAAAGCAGTATTTTCTGCTTTTCTGTAAAACGTTTTGGGATGCTCAGAAATTAACGCCTGCTCCGGGCAGGCGTTAATTTCTGACCCCAAAAATCTGTGTATTGGGTGCACTTTTTTTTTTTTTGCATTCAGAATGAATAACTATTAGCCTTATTCATATGCATTTGCATGTGATGAGCGCTATTAGTTTCCCGGCGCGTTGGACACGCATTGTGGAGGCGCTAACCACCTTATAGCATAAGGGGATTAGGACGCGCCTACACAACCCGCATCCAACTGCAGGTTAAAACAGTGCACTCGGCTGAGCGCACTGTATTGCATTGGCCCCACTGAGGATAGTTTAATAGCAGTCCTAGACTAGGTAGGAAGGGATAGAGAGAAACCGCAGGTTTGAAACATGGGGTCTTAAATGAGAGCAAGTAGAGACAGCTGTTAACACTAGGGAAGCTACTTAAGAGAGAGTGTCTTAGGCTCATAATCATGGAGAGAAGGGCTAAGGTACAGGCCTGATAACAATAGCGAGCTCTGACTTGAGGCTTTGATGGCAGTTGTCTACCTGTTTGTGCTGGCATAGGCTACCCTCCACCTGAACCAAGGCTCCCGAACAGCCCAGACAAACAAACTACAATGTGCCCTTGCACCTGAAGCCATGCCACACTGTGATATATGGCATATGTGATATATGGGCAGCTTGATTATTTCCCCTTATATTGGCTGCTCCCTTCTTGCACTGGCCCCTGCTAACCTTTGGCCCTTATTTGTTTTTCTTGGGCTCTCAACAGTTACTGTAGGTAAAATTAGATATTTCGCAGAACAGTGTTTTCCATGTAATCAAATTTTGAATTAAGACAAGGGTGACCCAATAAACCTAGGGAGTTTATTACAGCATGAGGCATTTTACTCCTGTTCAGCACCATGGTCCGGGACAGCTCCAACAACAGATGGATGGACAGACGGCCACATAGAAATTAATAACCCCTTTCAAAAAGGAAAAATGAAGCAGAAGCAATGCAGGAGGATGCATTCCCTGCACCCCAGAGCCCCTGCTGGACTCCTAATCATCCGAAAGATGATGCCATGTTTACACTGCCAGGTTCAGAAGGTCCTTGTACCCAGAAATGTTCATTGATTCTTGAATCTAGCTTTAATAAATTAGCATTCTGCTGCCAAACTGTTTCTTTCTTGTCCTGTATGGTTTTTTTTTTTTATTGTGAGAGGTAGCTGAGTAAACAGAAGCTTTACAATACACAATCATGAAATGGCTTTTTGAGCTCTGGCTACAAGTGGCATACACTGAGGGGTGAATTTTAAAAGCCCGGTGCAGGCCAAAGCTGGGAGATAGGTGCAGAAGCCGGGGCCAGTGCACGCCACATGGATTTTAAAAGCCACCCATGCACGTGTGTATCTCCTGATATGCGCACAAGCGAGAGAACCCCCAAAAGGGGTCGGGCATGAGCGGAACATGGGCGTTCTGGGACTTTAACATGAAATGTGTGCCGGGGTTCCCCGCTGCGTAATGTTACTACTGCAAATAAAAATAATATAGGCTGGTCAGTGGTTGGTGCTAACAGAGTAAAAGGGAGGCTATTTAACTAGGAGGATTAAGAAGTCTTATCCCTTATCTGGGTGAACTGGGAATGAACTAAACTCCCCCTCCCCCACCCCACTTATGCATAGAGGCAGCATTTGCACGCACATGTGCGCGGCCATATAAAACTGAGCGCACATGTACGCACATACAGCCTTTTTTCATACCATATACGCATATACACACACACACGTTAGGGCCACGTCCTTTGGTGCGAGCCAGCAAAACTGCGTGCATGAGTGCCCGCGCAGCTGTTTCAAAGTTACCGTCCCTCTGACTCAAAGTGATAGTCATCTCACAACTGCCTAACAAATGCAAGGATGGATATTAAAACCTGTTTTTGTTTCTTATTCAAGTAATTTCCTAATAGATATAAGGCCTCAGAGAATTGCTACTATTTAGGTGATTAGAAACATTTGATTTTGACCTTACCAAAGCCATGCACTAATCTTCCATAAACCCACGCTTGTCCATTACACCAGTCACACCAGCAGGTGTCTTACAGAACTTTATACAATTTTGAACAGATTGCATATTTTGGCCACATGGGGTAAAGTGAAGAAAGGGCATTGTTTAGATGAGGGTTTGCAAATTTCAAGAAAAACCATATCAACATATTTTCTGAGAAATAAAACAGCCACAATTTTAATATTAAACAGGCTAGAAAAACAGATCAAGCAAAAACTTCCTACTGAGCAAGCTGGTTTCAGAAAGCAGAGATGCACAGATCCTGGTTCGAACATAAGACATGATATGCTAGGTGAGACCGAAGGTCCATCAAGCCGGGAATTCTGTCTCAGACAGTGGCCAGCGTGGGCCCTCAATACCTGGAGGAACCCAAACAGTAGATTTATTTATTTATTTAAGGTCTCTTTTATACCGACATCCGTTGACACATCGCATCGGTTTACAAAAAACAAAAACATTTGGGCAGAGCCCTTACATATAACAGCGGAACAAGATTAACTTTTGGGCGGGGCCCTTACATATAACCAATAGAGTACATTAAACAGGGGGGTGAAAACTAGCTATAAATATAACTCAATATGAGTAAACCAACTATATACACAGATAGGAGAGTTCAAAGTACAAAAAACAGCAGGCAAATTCTTAGTCTTAAATCGGAGGCATTCATAGTCATAGCTCGAAGAGTATATATTATAGAGGAATTCACTAATGGGGGAAATTCTAAGTGGTAGGGGGGGATATGGAGTAGGCTTGCTGGAAAAGCCAGGTTTTCAGTTTTTTTTTGAATTTGGGTGTATGTGTCTCTAGGCGTATATTATGGGGTAGGGAGTTCCATAAGGTGGGGCCGGCGAGGGAGAAAGCTCTGCTAATAGTAGAGGATAGTTTGAAAGTTTTGATGGGTTGGGCACGAAGGGTTCCTTGAAGGGCTGTGCGGGTGGGTCTGTTGGAGGTGCGGGGGAGGAGGGGGGGGTTGATCCAGTTGAGGTTGAAGTTTAACAGACTTTTATGAATGATGGAGAGTGCTTTATAAAGAATTCGTGATTTTATTGGGAGCCAATGTAGTTCTATGAGTGTGGGTGCAATATGGTCTCTTTTTCTTGTGTTTGACAGAATCCTAGCGGCGGCGTTTTGCAAAAGTTGCAAAGGCTTGGTATGTATTGCAGGGATGCCGAGGAAGAGAGCGTTACAATAGTCTATTTTAGACAAAATGATAGACTGGAGAACTGTGCGGAAGTCGGAGAAATGAAGCAGGGGTCTGAGTTTTTTTATCGTTTGGAGCTTAAAGTAGCATTCCTTTAGGATGGATTTAATGAATGGTTTAAAGGTGAGATGATTGTCAATAAGGACACCTAGGTTGCGAGTGTGCGGGGGGAAAGTGGTAGATGAGTATGCAAAAGGAATGTCTGGGAGCGGATGCCTGTTAGATATGATTAATAGTTCAGTTTTGTTGGGATTTAGAGCTAGCTGCATGTCATTGAGAAGTTGGTTGATAGAGGAGAGACAGGATTCCCAGTTCTGTAGCGCAGTTTGTAGAGAGTCAGAGAATGGGAAAATGAGTTGCACATCGTCAGCATATATGAAATGCTTGATGTGAAGGTTAGTGAGAAGCGTGGTAAGGGGAAGCATGTATATATTAAAGAGGGTAGAAGAGAGAGAGGATCCTTGGGGCACACCTTGAGGGAGACTGATGGGGTCAGATTCATTGTTGTCCACTAAAACAGTAAAGGAGCGATTTTGGAGGTACGATTGAATCCAGGTGAGGGCATTGCCAGTAATCCCGATACTCTTCAAGATATTGAGGAGGACATCGTGATTGACTGTATCAAATGCAGCAGAAATGTCAAGCATTGCAATCAGGTACGAGGATCCTGAGTCGATTCCTCTGATGAGGGTATCATGTAGGGAGAGCAGTAGGGTTTCAGTACTTAAATGCTTCCTGAAACCGTGTTGGGTGGATGGGAGAATATTGTTCTGTTCTAGGTGATCAGATAGGCGTGAATTAACTAGTTTTTCCAGGACTTTAGCTAGGAGGGGTAGATTGGAGACGGGTCTGTAATTAGATAGGGTGGCAGGGTCAAGATTGGGTTTTTTGAGTAGCGGTTTCACTACTGCTTGCTTAAGAAAATTAGGGACTGTGCCATGCTCTAAGGAACAGTTAAGAATATTCGATAAAGGTTTGGCGATCACTTTGGGTATAGATAGTAAGAGTTTAGAAGGAATAGTTTCAGAGGGATGTGAAGAGGGTTTCATTTTTTTTAGGATGTTCTCAACTTCCAGGGAGGAAGAGGAATCAAAAATGGAAAGGGAGACTGGTGCGTTTATAGAGGGGAGACAGATTTTGAAGCTGTTGCGAGAGAATTGTGCTGTGATGGAGGATACCTTGTTTTTAAAAAATTGTGCAAGCTCATTGCACCGATTTTTTGAGGAAATTGCAGGTTGTTGTGTGAGGGAGGGCGAGGTTAGATTGGCAACCATGGAGAAGAGGGCTGATGCCCAGGGTAAGCTATGGCTTTTCCAGATCTATCTGGCTAATAATGATTTATGGACTTGTCCTCCAGGAACTTGTCCAATCCTTTTTAAATCCAGTTATGTTAGATGGCTTGACCACAATTGCCAGCAACACATTCCACAGCTTGATTGTGCATTGATTGAAAAAATGCTTGGTTGCAAAAGATCATAATCGAAGCAGCCTTTGAGTCCAAACAAAAGTGTGCTGCTGGGGTTATTGACCTCTCCTTAGCTTATAATATTGCTTGGCATTGTGGGCTGCTTTTACAGCTGCAAAATTATCTCCCAGGATTGCTGTACAATAAGAATGAGCTGACAGATAATCACCAACTGCAGCTTTGACATTTAATAGACAGACCAGCCACACCAGCACCCTTTAAAAATGGTGTCCCACAAGGATCAGTCTTGGTTCCCGCACGTTTCAATTTTTAGATTGCTGATCTTGCACAAATTTGCATATTCCAATGCCTACGAGTAAGTCTTCTGAGGAGTCTAGCGAGATTAAGATCAGTGGTAGCTCTGCCTTAACACTCAGACCACCTGCTCAATCTTCCACTCAAACAACAGGGTAGAAAACAAAAGTTCAAGTTCTCACTGTCAGACCTGCTGAAATTCCTCTGCCATTGTGCCCGATCCCAACCTACCTGGGTAAGTAGGTAGGTAGGGAGTCATCACATTAATTGTGCAGCTGGAAAAGCATCAGCATGGATCAACTTGCTGCAGATACTGTGCAGTCATCACTGGGGAGAGGACTATGCTGCCCTGTGCTCCTCTGCCGTGGCACTTGTGTTATGCTCCATCTGGGTATCTGTCTGGAGCCGGATTGCACATACGTCAAAAGGTGGACATACATCTGAACTCTGCCTTTCGTACGAGAAGTAGAATGAATGCCTACGTCCAACACCAGTTCATGGTTTGCACAAGGGCGCTTCAGCTCATTTGGCTCAGACAGCTGCCTGCAACCAGAGCAGCAGCATTTAAAGCTGCTATTAATCCATCTCGCCCTATCTATGAGAAGATCCTTCGGACACCGCCAGCATGATGCCACAAGCACGTCATCAGAGTGGCTCAAGCTTTTATTCAGTCAAACCACCACCAAGACAGAAGCGAGTGAACGGACAGAAGAACAATCCTCTGGAGTGGTGCTGCAAACTGGTGCCTGCCTCCTTTTACCTCTTTAGGCTGCAGACTACTGCATAAAAAAAAGTGGTGCCATTTAAATCATGTGAATGCCGGGCATTTTAACTCCTTTGTGTACAACTGCCATCCTTGTGTCTCCACAGTCTGTGAACGTGGAAAAATACCAAACGACTGACCATTTGGTCAGGATGTGTCCTACTCATGGTCTTGAAGGGAGATGGGCTTCGCTCAGCCAGCTGACCACTGGCACACCGGGCTGGCTGAGATCTGCCAAACTCAGCAGCTGACTGCTTATAAGACATCTTTATTGCTCTCTCATACCCGTTCCGCCAGGAGTGTCAGGTACTCACGTAGAATAATGCGCACAGCTCACTGCTGGGCACACACTAAAGGCCAGATCTGGCTGGTCAGTGCCCCGTGCACATGCTGGAAAACCCCACTGTTAAACATTTTCACCTGTTCCTTAGCAGAACAGATTCATTTTAGTATTGTCTAGGCAAAGAGGGCTCACAGCGAGATCACTGAGCTCTGAAGCCTGCTAACCTCAGTTCAAGTCCTTCTCCCATTCACATCTTCCAACTTTTGCTGCTTACAAGATGACACAGAAAGATGCAATTTCATAGTTTAATAGAAGGTTTTATCATGTATGAGGGTAGTGACCTGGAGAGGAGGACAATAGTTTTAAAATAAGGATGTCACCTTCAAAATGAGAGCAAATTGGACATCATGTTCCCATTACTTACTCTAGTCTGAGACCCTGAACAAATTATATAATCCCCTCTGCTATGAATATAATGTATACAACGTAAGACCTTCCTTGTAACTATTTTATCTTGCAGTATACCCAGCATCAGCTCCAGAAATAATTCTCATAAAATGAGTAGATCATCATCTTAGTAAACTCTACATCTTCCTTTACACAAGTTCAGTCCTATTTTCAAAACATTTTTGTCCCTGGTGCAGAATAGGTAGGATCCTTTGTTTTCAGTTGAAAGTGATTTTCATCCTTAAAATCCCGGATTTTTCCAAAACTGCTAATTGGTTTAAACTGATGTTCTCCCTAATTAAAAAGCAGCTCCGGAGCTGCAGATGCAGTATCTCATGGCTTCCAGCACCAGTGTGGGCCAAAGCACCTGCAGTGTTACAAGTCCCGCCCCCCCCCCCCCCCCCCCCCAGCGAAAGCTCTCGCCCTCCAGTGCCATGGATGTGGCGTTTCAAGTCCCGTCTCCCCCTCCCCCGTCCAAGGCAGACAAGTGCCTGCTGCTTGGTGCGGCCAATGTAGCATTTGAAGCGGGTCATACCCCAGAAGCCCCTCCTGGCAGGCTCCCTGGCCGTGCACAAAAGCAGGAGTGCAGTGCTGCAGAAAGCAGAAGCCTCAGTAAGCCTGCTGACAAAGGAGACAGGAGAAGCCTGGAGCCACCAGGTGGAAAAGAGGAATGCTAGGAAGAAAGGGACGTGCTAGGCAGGGGATGGGGTTAGAGACAGGGATGCTGCTGAGTGGATGAAGAGGAGAATCTGTTTAATGCTGTTTTATTGTCCTGGCTTCTGTCCACCAAAATAAATTCTGATATTTACCCGGAAAAATGAGTCACATTTTTCCACTGATTTTCTCCTGTTTTCGTTCTTGTCATAATAAACCCTGATAAATTCCCGGGAGAAATTTAAAAAATATAAACTAAAAATGAAGATCCCCTATTACGCGCCCCACCAGTGGTCGTCCTGCGCATGGGACCGCTCACCTTCGGGGGTCACACGGCAGGTCCCGGTCCTGTCTCCCTCGCGGCCCTTGCAAGTCCAGCTAGGCCCCGACGTCCCGCGATGGCAGTCACTGGGCCTTCTGTCACACGCCGGGCCTCACGCCAGGCCTCGGCGCCTCTGCAGCTAGCCACGCCCCTACGCGCGCACGGACCAGCCGCCCTGATGTAGGTTCCAGGGCAGGGCCTAGTTCCACGGCACAACCTGATTGATCACATGTTATAAGGAAGTTCCTGGCCTTACTTCCTTGCCTTGGCAATCGGGTCGGCTTGTTTGCTAGATTGCCTCTGCGTTTGTTCCTGCTTGCTTGTTCTTAGTCTCATTCCAGGATCCTTCTGTTCCAGTTCCGTTCCTGCTTCTTCCTGTTGTACCTGCTTCCTTGCCTGCTTGTTCCTGTGTTAGTGTTCGTCTCCCTAGTCTTACCTTGAACTGACTTTCTGCCAAAGACCTCCACTTGTTCCTGACCTGCCTGCCTGCCTGCCAAAGACCTCAGCTTGATCCTCGACCTCGCCTGACCTCTGACTCCTCGGACTGATTCCTGGACTTTGACCTTGCTCGCCTGACCTTGCTTGATTCTGGCTCTGTCCCTAGCCTTGTCCTCACCAACTCTATTCTGGTTCGCTCTCCTCCAACCTGTTTCCAGTCTCAAACCCGATAGCGCTCCTCCTGTGTCTGTGGGCATGCTGGACTCTGACTCTCCCAGGAGATCCTGCGAGGCCTACCTAGGTCCCAGCGGCCCGGATCCCTATGGGCTCCTCCCGGGGGGGACCTCGGGCTTCCAGTGGTGAAGATCTACACTGCCTCTGTCTCCCTTCATGCTCCGCCTCCTGTGGCCGGTTCCCATACTGCCACAGGACAGGGGTCCACCCCTGAGCGCAACACCCCAAAAATAGATAATTCCTTTGAACTGATGCTTAGAGATTTAAGGCAGGTTTTTCAAGCAGGAATTTCTGTACAATCTGAAGATGATGCAATAGATTCAAATGAAACCTTCAACTAATCTCACCTTACAAATTTTAGGGGTATGCAAAGAACAATTGTTTGTTTTGTTTCTTTTTTTGTTTTGTTGTTTTTTAAATTTGTTTTTCATTATTTGATTTTTTTTCTGCTTACTTTGCTTACTGGAAACAAAATACCCACCAAAGTGAAAAAATAAATAAAAACAAAAGAAGAAACAAATCAAATAGAAGGGCCTCTCCCCTGGCTGAAAAGCCCCTGTGTGTGCCAACCAGCATCATTTTGAAAATGGGATTCAGCAGAGCAGGAGCAACTTGGGATCGCTTCTATCCTACTGAGGGGGTAAGAGACATCCGAGTGGTGGTGGTTGGAGGCCTTGAGGAAGGCCCAAGGGCTAGAGTAAGGTTCAGTTTTTAAATATTGGCAGCGCTGGTTTTTTTCCATTTCGGAAACAAAATAAACCTCCCCCTTCCCAAATTTCAGCGTATTTTTGTTTTATTTTCTAACAAACACCACAAGGTTTTTCATCATGATTTTCATTCCATTAGAAAATGAATGTGAATCTGTAACACATGCCGCAGAAGTTCATTGATAATGGTGCAGAGCATAGAATCAACACTTGGCCCTGGTCTTCCATCCCTTAGAAAGGCATTCCAGTCACTTCTCTATGCACAGAAACTCCTTCCTCCTGAGAGGACAATTGTAACTCACTGAGTCATCTTGGTAGCCCCTCTGTCGTCCAAAACTCCTTCTTTATTTTGTCCATCTTCTCTCCACCTTGCAATAAACTCCTTAACCCAGAAAGGCTGGGGTGCCTCTATCACTTTATAAATTAAAAAGCCAATTCAAGGCAAAAAGGACAACATTAAAGCAGTTTGTGATAAAAAGCATCATTTGCCTTAGGATTATTAGTACTATACAGAAGTAAATAGCAAACAAAAATATATATTTTATATGAAGCTGTACCTCCAAAAGAGTTGAAGCAGTTAGAGAAGCAAAACAAAAGTGAGAACTGTAGCCAGGCCATTTGGCTCCTATGGCCTAGTGTATAAGAGGTATATAAAAATCTTTAAATAAATAAATAGATTACAATTACAATATAATAAACCTCCCATACCAAAACAGCACTATATGCCAGCATTCAAACAGTAACAATCCTACCTATGAAAAGGTAACACTGTAAATATTACCCCAGCCTCTAAAATACCAACACACTTCCTAGTAGGGAAAAAGAACAAGCCATGCTACTATAGACCCTACACAAAATTACAAGAAATAAGTTATAATATTAAAAGCATACTAATACAAATTAAAGATATTAAAAAAAAACCTGACAAATAGAACATCCAATAATTAAAAATTCATATAAAACTTTTCCAAATGCCAATAAAATATTTCAAAACAGCTGATACATAAAATAACACCCAATAATTAAAACTAATAAGGATAAAATAATTTATTTATTTATTTTATATACCGTCAATCTGTAAACAATCTAGACGGTATAAAATAAATAAATACAAAATTCAAAATACATTGCAGGAGTTATTTAAAATTAATTAAAACAAGTGTAAAACAATTAAAATAAATACATTAAAATATAAATAAAATAGAGAAAACAAACTAGGAGTATTTATGCTTAAAATATAGGAGATACTGATATTTTAAAAGTTAATAAAGTGGATACAAAATAAATTTAAACTAAAGTTCTGTTTAAAATAGGTAAAATAATAAGAAGTTTTTCAAGGCAATAAATTAAAAACAAGGGAAAAGGGAAAAAGAATTGTTTAGGAAAAAGCATATGATTGCAAGATTGCTGCTTAGTCCATTGCTTTATGTCTCTTGCTTTCCATACCTGGGAACTTTTTGGATTTCCAGATGCCCTGAGATTACCATGGATTAGCAGGTGGGGTAGGGAGAGGGGTCGTTGCACACAAACTTTCTCCATACTTTCCCTCTCTCGTATGATCAACCATACATACACACCTACTCATGCGCACTCTCTCATATGCTTAATCATATACACATACACGCTCTCTCTCACATGCCCATTTTCTCTCTCTCTCATGCTCAACTATATACATCAGCACATTTTTATTCCCTCTCTGTTTCATATGCTGAACTATATACACATACACACACACGCTCATACACTCTCTCTCTCTCTTATGCTCAAATATACTTGCACATGTTCAGACACTTCTTTTTTCATGCTCAACCATACAAACACATTCTAGTTCATTCTCTCTCTCACATCTCAATCACACACACACACACACATTCATATGCTCTCTCTCACATGCTCAATCACACATGTTCATATGCTCTCTCTCTCACATGCTCACACACACTCACATGCTCTCTCTCTCACATGCTCAATCACACACACACATTCATATGCTCTCTCTCTCATATGCTCACACACATTCATATGCTCCTTCTCACTTGCTCATATACTCTCACATTCTCATCATACACTCATATACTCAGGCACTCACATGCTCAATCAGACACAAACATATACACATACATCTTTATTTCCCCCCTCTGGAAGCAGCAGCAGCCTGCTCCTTCAGCCCCCAGTCAGGGACCATCAGACTCTTCAGCTTTATTTGGGCAGTGGGGCTCCTGATTCTGACCTGGGGAGAGGGCTGCCTGGTTGGCGTATGCAGAGGGAGCTAATACTTCTTGCACCCCCTGGGCCGCGCTGCTTCTCATTACCAGAGTGATAGAGGGGAGGGATAGAGGAGGAGGCCAATGCATCTCGCAGTCCCATGGGCTGCGCTGCTCACACTGCTGGGGTAATGAGAGAGAGGAGGAGGCCGATACTTTTCACAGCCCCATGGGCCGCAGCTGCGTTGTTTCTCACTGTTGGGGCTGAGGAAGGAAAATGAACCTGTCGCTTCTTGCGGCCCCTGTGCTCCTCACTGACAGGGCGGGGAGAGGGAGGAGGAGTCAGATACCTCTAACTGCCCCCCTGGGCCGTGCTACTTCTCACTGCGGAGGGGAAGGGGGAGGATGAGGCCGATGCTTCAGCACGACGGTGTCCCTGGTGAACAGCGCCTAAGGCCGTGGCCATATTTGTCATAGGCTAAGCTACAGCTCTGACCAAGTGGTACAAAGTCTGCACCAAAAGCCCTGTGAGATGAAATTTAGGGCTCAAATATGTATGTATTGTTGTGAATAAGGTGTTTTAGTGGACCCTTGAGCCGTCCTGCGGGAGACTGGAGGAAGATGGACTATAGTCTCTTCTAGGGACAGGCCGGGAGGCGGATACCAGGCAGGCGGTGGATGACAAGCTTCACCCTGGAAGCCGGTACTCCCCCGGGAGGAGCCCGTGGGAGCCCGGCCGCTGGGACTTAGGCGATCGGAGTCTGGATCCAAAGCAGGACAGGTACTGGAACTGGACTGGAACTGAAGCAAGACAGGTTACTGGAAGCAAGCAGGAACTGAGGCAAGACTCGTGTACAGGAGCACAGCGAGTCTCAGGCAAGAACGGAGCTGCTTGGGCAAGCACACTCCGGGGCTCGGAGCAACTGGGAACCGCAATGATCCCTGTTGCAAGGCAAGGTTCTGGGATCCGGGGCGGCCTTACACAGGCCGCCGCGTCTGACATCAGGCGTGAGGCGGAGTCTTCTGTGGCAGGAAAAGGCCTTCATAAGCGCGGCTCTTGCGTGCACGCGCACCTAGGAAGGAGGCGTCCTGGAGGGGCTTCTCGGCGGCGTCCCTCCCGCGGGAACGCCGCGAAACAGGCCATAGACTCCCCAAGGCGGAATGGGACCATGGAGGTGAGGGCTGGATCACGACACTCGTGACCGGGACCGTAACATGTATGCCCAGATTAGAGGAGAGGAAAAGGAGGAAGGGATGTGGTGAAGACATTCAAATACCTCAAAGTTCCAAATGATGCACAAGAAGGAAACCTTTGCAGTGGAAAGGATGGTCTGAGAAATAGAAGTCATAAGAAAGAAGGTAGACTCAGGAGTAACATTTAAAAAAATCTTTCTACTATTTCAGATATTTATTCCCGGAGAGGGTGGTGGAAACAATGGAATTCCAGGAAGGCTGGGAGAAGCGCAGAGGATCCTTAGTTATAAAGAAGCAAAGGGTCAGTCAAGTGATCAGTTGGGGGTCTCTGGCATTGTACCAGGAAATGAAAGTGGGCAGACTAGATGAGCCTTAAGTCCTTATATGCCATCACATTCTCTGCTTCTATTTTTCTATGAATGCTCTTTGCAGCATCCCACTGAAACTGTAAATCAGTGCTACTGTCTTAGATACTTCTCCAGCCTATAATTCTTCTTCACGACACAGGACTGAGTCACTGGCTGTGCAATTCTCAGGAATGCATGTAACAAGAAACAGCATGTGAAATGGAATAAGAGGCGTCACAGTGTGGGGTACGGTTCTTCTCTGGTGTCAGCCGCAGTCCAAGCGGGTTTGCATTAGCTCAGCAGACTTTTTCCCATTATCGGCCTATGAAAAGAAGTCGCTCTAGAAAGCAATAATCATAGAAATAGAACGAGCGGGCAGATAAGGACCTTAAGGCTCATCCAGTCCAGCCAATTTGCTGTCTCTCGTAATGTCATAGTTCTTAGTCAATGTCTGACTCATCCATCACTTCTTTCATAATAAGAATTGCCTGCACTTATCCCAGCCCTTCTTGAATTCTATTACTGTTTTTTGATGCCACCACATTCCCTGGGAGATCATGCCTTGCATCCACCAATCTTGCCATGAGGAAATATTTTCAATTCAATCTTTTTATTAACAAGAAAACAAACACAAAACAACAACAAAAGCACCACAACCATGCAGGAGAATATCCCAAGTAATTACAGAAAACTTAAAGCGTGGGAGTGATACAACAGCTGAACAGCATATACATAACACAAAAAATACATTATTGCAGGGCTAAACAATCCCCAGTAGGGCACCAAATGACATAGAGTTTGACCCTATGAGCAGTGTTCCCATATGCAGCAAATTAAAACTTGGCCATCAGACGTGCTCCACCAAAAGGTTACCTTTAAAAAATGACAACTTTCCCAGTTGCTAAGGGTAAACAGTATAGCAACTGCTAGCAGGATGTCCAATTGTTTTCAAAGGCAAATCGAAAGTTGCCCTTTCAACACCTGGAACCACAAAATTACAATTCTACAAGTCAAAGGAACATCCAATGGAGTGATCTGACATTTGAACTGCCACACCTGAAACCAAAAATTATGAACAGGTGTACAACTAAAAAAGCATGTGCTCCAGAATCCCATCAATACATGCACAATGCCAGCAAGAGGCTGAGTGCCATAAACCAGCCCCAAATAACTTCAAAGAGGTCCAAGAAACATGATGTGAAAGAAAATATAAGGTTTGAGTAAGACTAGTGGACAAAGAAGTCTTCATCACACCCAGCCAAAACCAGGACCAGTTCAAATGGCCCGAGTCAAAAGATAGCTCCTTCTTCCACGCTCTTTCCAACCCCCACAGCTGCTCTGCATTAAAGCACGCAGCATCCTATAAACCAAAGATACCTCATGCCCCCATGTAAAAAATTGAATGCAGAGTAATTAAAGATATGGAATGGCCACTAACTGATAAATTGCAAGGAACTAACTTTAATACAGTGTTGCAGCTGGAGCCACCTATAATACTGAGACAGGGTAAATTATACTGCAGTACTAGAGACTGAAGCACACGCCCCGCTTCCAAGATCTGCCCTAAGTTCTACAACCCTTGTGACTGCCACAGTTGCCAGCTAATTACCGCTTTATTAATCTGCAAAGAGGGCTGTCGTGTCCCAATAGGCAGTCCCCTAGGGCACCAGCCATTAGGGGGTGGCAAAGAGCAGCCATGTGGGGCCGCGACTGTAGTCCATCCTACTCACGGCCGAGAGGAGTAGAGACTCGGCGCACCATGAGCAGAGCTTATCCCGCTTGCTGCCGAGAGAAGTAGAGACTCGGAAGGCCGAGAGAAGCAGACACTTGGCAGGCCGCGAGCAGTACCTATCCTGCTCCTAGCCGAGAGAAGCAAGGTCTCGGCGGGCCACGAGCATTGTGCCTCTATTTGTGTATGTGTGTGAGTGAAATTGTACAACAGAGCAACAGTGTTAATGAGAGAGGGAGGGAACCTGTGCAAGGGTGCGTGTGCGAATGAGACAAGGAACCTAAGTGTATTTAAGAGAGGGGGCTTGTCTGAGTGAATGAGGTCGGGGCTGGAGCTGGGGTCTGGACCCAGGGGAGAGGGTACCCTCGCACAAGCCCTGACCATACAGGAGCCTGCAGACTAGAATTCCAGCTGTACTTCAGCCCAGCATCCAAATCACATAGGACTTGGTGAGAGGCTGCCATATTAGGAATAGACTACAAATGCTTAGGAAGGCTCATTCCAGGCAATAAGGCCAATGGCACCAGGAGGGCTAAATCCCTCTCCAAGGTCAACCACCAAGGGACAAAAAGTCGAGATCCTCATTCTTATGAACCCATGAGGAACTATTTTCTAATCTTACTTCTGAGCTCACCTTCTTTGAGTTTCACAACTTGATCTCTTGTTATACAACTTCCTTTATATTGTAAATTGTTTGCTTCTTCTGCATTTATCTGGAATGGTTGGGATCAAGGCCATGCAGAGTCATGGATATTGCCACATAATGGAAGCTCCCTCATATGTTAAAAAAAATCAATACAGAAATAATAGCTGCTCAAAGAAAAAAGTATTTATTCTGTACAAAATAATAAAAGCAAAAGAAGCATTCAAAGGAAAATAAGATAAATTGCAATAAACAGATTGTGAATGTTAATGGTCACTGCTGCCGCTGCTTTCCAATAGAGCACTTACATCTTCCAACAAGAAAAGGGAAGTAATTCTTCTTTTATTTTGCATAAAAAATTCTAAAACTACTAAAAATGAAGTCATCCTAGGACCAATGATTAAACATGACCCGGGAATCACGTGCATAAATAATTAGCACATATGGGTGCTATGAAGGTCCTCAAGCAGCTTATATTGAAATGTCACCGTCACAATCTATTTATTGCAATTTATCTTTCCATCCCTTTCCGCATAAAATACAAAACCCTCACCATTCTTCACAATGTACTCTATAGCAACAACCCCGCCTGGCTCAATGAAATGCCACGTTTCCGTACATCCAATCGTCCTGCCAGAGCCACCTTAGCTGGCACCCTCCACACCCCACCACTCAAAACTGCGCATCTTTCCTCTACCAGAGATAGAGCATTTACCATTGCAGGACCCACCCTATGGAACTCACTCCCCACCTATCTCCGCCTCGAACCCTCCCTACCCAACTTCAAAAAAGGCATCAAAACCTGGCTCTTCCTGCAGGCCTATCCCGACTCTAACCAAACCTAATCCCCTCCGCCACCCCCTCATCGCCCTTCCACCCCCTGCCACCCCCCCCCCCCCAAGAAAAGGTTAATTTTGCAATCTATTGAAATGTATAGCTATTGTTGATGCTGTTATTCCAGTAAGGATATTGTTTAAAACTGTTACTTCAGTTCCTATCCATTTCTATCTCCTTCTCTCCTACTCTTGCTTTTCACGCCCCCTTTGGCGCTTGCTTTCTCCCTACCCCCACTCTCTCCCTGTTCCTCCGCTGCTCCCCTTCCCCTCTCCCGGTTATTTGTAATTTCTATTTCCCTTCTCTCCATGAGTTTATTGTGAACCGGTATGATGTGACTCACGAATATCGGTTCATAAATAAATAAATAAAAATAAAAAATCTTATTTTGCTTTGAATGCTTCTTTTGATTTTGTACCACATTGTTTGCTTTCACGCTTTTTCTACTCTTTTTTTATTTCTGGTGCTTGAAAAATGAGAATTTGCATGTATGGAATACTTTTTTACTCCTGCTCTTTTCTCTGATTCTTTCATTTTCCAATACATTTTATTTTTCCAGCACTCACCACCAAACCTCAAGTCAGCTCATCCCCGTATGTTAAATTTTGGGGCTTAAGGGTTTTTCAGTGCCTTTCCTGTAACAACTTACCACTGCCACCGCTGCCAGAACTGCTGGATAGAGGAGAAGAATAATGCTGCTGATCTGACACAGCTGCCTCTGCAAGCAGGCAGGATGGGGCTGAGGCATGGGCTTATGACGTTATGATATATTTCAGATAATCGTTTTTCTGGATAATTGAAAGTGGCCTGAGGACCAAACTTTTTTTCCAGTTATTGGGAGTTTTTGGATCATGTGGTCTTTTGTACAGGGGAGTGGAATTTTACAAATCAACGTGGGGCAATGCAAGTAGGGCTTCCCCAGTTCCTTCCCAGTCCACTTCAATTAAGGAGTGGACTGGGAGGGAACTTCCCTATTACCCTATCTAACCTTCCTATCTTTTTCCCTCTCCTCCCTGACTCCTACCCCCTACTTATTAGTTGGTTTTTTTTGTTTGTTTTACTACTTCAGCTTTGGAGTTGAAGTTGAAGTAACCTCCGTGCGCCGGCAGTCGGCCGGCGTGCGCTTCCCCAGGGACAGCGTCTAATGGCGCTGTCCTGGCCTGCCCACACCCTGCCTCCCCAGCCCACCACTTTGGAAAGGCCCGGCACTTCTGCGCGTGGCCTTTTTAGAATCCGGGCTTAAGTCCTTAAGTTTCATCTCAGAGGGCCTAAATATGCTTATCCTGCAGGAAAGCAGAGCAAGAAAGGATATGATAAAGTCAACGGTCTCTAGCGCTTTGCTTAATAGAGATGGCTGAGAAAACTGTTTGCACCCAGCTTGGCTCATGTGAATAACAGGGGGACCCAGGTTTTCAAACCTTGGTGGAACTGGGTAAAATCCCAATTCTTCCTCATATTGGACCTGACTCTGTTTTGGTACAGATTCAAAATTTGACCTTTCCTTCTAGAAATGGCCTTAAGAGTTCACAAAATTTCAGGAGCTGTCAGCAGCAATGTCGATAACTCTTTGGTACAGGAAACAGATTTCAAATAGAACCAGAAAAATATTTTTTTCACTCCGTGCACAATCAAGTTGTGAAACTTGTTACCAGAGAATGCGGTCAGGGCATCTAGAGGAGCAGACTTTAAAACAGGTTTGGACAAGTTCCTTGATGGACCTTTGGTCTGACTCGGCATGGTACATCTTATGTCCTTGGTAGAAAGCTGAATATAACAGCAGCCAATATTGATTCAATTTAGAATATATTGATGCGCTTTTATCACATTTGTCTTCCTTTAGTGTTTAAACTGAGAAGGGACTCTTTCCCTTTCTTAGGCCTAGCTTCATCATTCTGCAGAAAGATGACCCAAGAACTGCAGCCGGCAGCATCGCAGCAGTGTGGTTTCACTCTCCATGCTGTGGCAGCGCCTCCCACTGTCACCTCTATAGCACCACGGGAAAAGGTGTAGTTATTTCCCATGATGCTGCCAGTGATAACGTGAAAAACATTATCGCCCGCATCGCTGCCGAGAGATAACTCCGCCCAAACCCCATCCACACTCCTCCCCTTCCCTTAATTTGAATAGTGCCGCCACGATGCGGCCGGTATCGCATGCGGTAGGGCGTTATCGCACGCGATAAGGCCACATCGCAGCTTGATGAGTGACTCGGTTAATTTGGTCCAGAGAATGCAACATCCCATACTCACCAAAATGCAGTGCGTGTCTGGTATACAAAAGGATCTGGTCAGTGCATCTAAGACCATCTAACACTCAATGCTTTTAGATACCAACCCCTTCACCACACACAGTTATCCGCCTTTAGTTAAGTTCCACAGCTTTCTCTGCTGTTTAAGCCCTGCCTCTGTAAATAGCATCTGGAATGTTTAATGCTATGAATTTAACTGGAATCATAAACTGTTAATACATCTAGCCTTAAGCATGAAACAATGCTCATTCCTTTCCGTGACTGCTTAATTTGCTGAAGGCACTGTACAAAGCAGATCAGTCATTAGTTCCCTCTGTAGCTCAAGAAATGATCACTGAAGGTATATCCTTATCATTTCTTCTGAAATGAGTGAAGAGTTCATTAATCTGCAACAGCAGCAAAGCTGCTAAGGCCAGAAATACACACGCGGTCTTGGTACAAGTTAACGGGGAGATTTTATGACAGCTGACCTTTAGAGAGCTCTCAAGAGACATTCATAGTTATGACAAAATATAAACATTAATCATGTCACGGGAGTGAGAAATGAAATGAAAAAAGACCAATCCATTCAGGGGTAGGAAATGTATCAGCACAGCTTTCATTGCACGGGTTTCTCAGAATGCTGTCACAGGACCAGGAGGACATTCAGGTTTGACTAACTTCAAAATTTGCTATTTTTGCTGACCTTCCCATAGATTCTTGCTGATACTGAATCTGGCTCTGCATGTGAGCAGGCCAAACCTGGTGGATCAGCAGAATATAAATGCTAACAACTGCATGATACAGAAAGGACAATTGCTTGCCTGCAATTTTTGTTCACCAAGGATAGCACCTTGATGAATCCCACGGTCCCCGGTGGGCCAAGTCACTTGAATCACATGAGTTGTCACGCACCTTCCTTGGGATTCTGCTTTGGATGGTTACCTTTGGAAAACCAACCTGAATGCAATGACCATTAGACTGTAGATAATGGGGATGGGCATTGGTCGATCCAATGCTTTTGCCACTTTGCGCCCAAGACCCTTGCATTTCTGTAAAGGAGTCTTGCTTTTTTCATGAATTTCGAGTGGCAAGATTTTTTTTTTTTGACGATTCACACGCATCAAGGTTTCTTTCAGCCAACTTTGACGTATTGCTACACATAAGAACATCTGTGGAACACTCTTCCAGATCATAACCAATTAACGTCAAACCGTGCTGAATTTTAAAAACTTTTAAAAACCTATCTCTTTACACGTGCATACAATTTACAATAAGACTTCCGCATAATAACTACCTTGTTATTAACAAATAAGAAGCTTCCTTTGTAATTGTATTATTTGCTGTATGTTTTATTTGTGTATGATTAATTTATGTATGTTTTATTTTGTGAACCACCTAGACGGATAGATCCCTACCCAATTGTGTGGTATATAAAAAAAAGTTAAATAAAGAAATAAAATACAAAATAAAGAAAATTGAGACCCTGATTCAGCTGATTAGGCGAAACTCAGCCAGAGTCGGGCGCTTTATCTAATAATATTAATAAAAGACTTCTTTCCAGGCATAATGTCTTGCTTTTGTTTTGTTTGCCTTAGCTATGTTGGACCGTCTTCCGATTTGTTTGAATGTTCAAGACTGTCCAGGAAACAGGCAGTTGTGAGTGGCAGGTGGTGTTCAGGAATGCCCAAGAGACAGGCCGAGGTCAATAAAGAGTATCCGTCTGAAGGAAAAGGTGGGACAGATAGGCAGGGCAGGAAGGCAAGGAGCAGGAAAGATGGGCAGACGAGGAGACAAAGATGAGCTGAAGACCTGAATATGATGGCACTGGAACTGAAAAACTGAATAAGGATGCTGGAATTGAGGAACTGAAGACAACAGGAACTGAAGACAACAGGAGCTGAAGATAACAGGAGCTGAAGATAAAAGGAGCTGAAGATGAAGACCACATGAACTGGAGATGAAGAACAATGAGGCAACTTGCACTACATCTAGTAGAGAGACCTGTTGCCAAGGCAAAGAAGGGTTGATCAGGAGGACCTTATATATGTCTGTGAAGTGATCAATGGGCGCCATGGGGGATTTCCAATTGCGGGTCCTTTAAGAATCATGCTGACAGGCGCGTGTGTGCCTACGGGAAGCCTGGCAGGAAGGTGGCAATGTCCCCGGCGGAGAGCATCGGCAGTGTCCTGCCTCGTCAAAGTGTGGCATCTTGCCACACAAATGATGAGCAGGGGATCCTGGCGGCATTTGGAGGAGCTATCCTGGACCTGGGGGTGAGTGCAGCAGTTCACAGGAGGAGCCCGCAGACTGCCAAACATGACAAATTGTGTTCTATCCTCACCCAAAACATGGCCTGAGGAAAGCCTATTCTCTTATCCAACTGAAAGCACATGTGCAATGGAATACTAGGTAATAGTTTTGGCTGGATTGCCTGGGGGCTATTTTCGGCCAGGCCTATTTCACCCAAGACAAAGACTTTGAAAATTGCTCTCTAATGAACACTGATGGTTCAATGGACTTTTATTCTTCTGAGAAAAGAGCCAGCTCTAAGGCAAATTGGATGGTAACATTCAAATAGGTGCAAAGGTACACATATTCATGTGTGTGGACGTACAGCCAGATACGTGGAAATTTTATATCCTGCATGCACATATGCGTATATTTATTTATTTATGTATATGGTTTTTATATACCGGTGTTTAGTTGAAGGACCATCACATCGGTTTACAAAATATACAATTTAAAAAATTCACAATCCATTCAACAATACAATAAGCAATAACGTATCTAAAACTATAAAATTACAAAAAGACTTAAGAATGAAAAAATGTATATAAAATAACTCGTCTATGCTCATAGCTTCTGCATTAAGGATTATCAGAATATATCTCTTAGCTTAGGTCAGTGTTGTAAGCCTGATTAAATAACCATGTTTTCAAAGCTTTTCTGAAGGCTTTTAAGTTGGGCTCAAGTCTTATTTGTTCTGGCAGGGAGTTCCAAAGCTTAGGCCCGGCTAATGACAAAGCTTTGTCTCTAACGGACGTTAGTTTAGCTGATGTTAGGGATGGGATGGATAAAAGTCCTTTACTTGCGGACCTAAGATGACGGGATGACGTATATGTTATATAATAGCCCCGGCGCGCATATGTGTGCTCCTAATTTTACAAGCATGTGCGCACAGCCGCATAACATCAGCTTTGAGCCGAGCAAGTGAGAAAATATTATCACAGGCACGCGTCTACTCCATGACCAGTTTCACCAGTTCATCCAACGGTTTGCCCAGTTTTACAGCTAGGCAAACCCCACTGGTTCTTTAGCCCGCACTCCCCCCTAGTTAACCCAGACCCCTCAAACACCTCAGAAATGCCTGGAAACAGTTTTATTGAGACTTACACCTCCTCCATAGCAGAAGTAACTTTATGCTCGAGTATACCTGTGCGCACACCCAGGTGCAAAAGTACTTGCACGTGCTTCTCTTGACCCCGCTGAGAATGCCCATGCCCCACCTATGCCCACATTCTACCACCTTTTTGTTTTGCCTGATGTGAGATTTGCACATCGGGACTTGTGCATGCATGTGGGCAGCTTATAAAATCGGGTGGACACGTGCCAAGTGCTACATGTGCACACATCCCCCACTTCTGGTGTGTGCCTGACTTTTAAAATTCAACTCTAAATGTATCCCACTTTGCACAGCCTCATATTGCAATCCCTATAGAAAAAAAGCTTATTACCAAGCTAACTAGACACAACATGACAATTTTAGCCCATGGAAAATACATCAAGCACAGCTAGACAAAATGGTTTCTAAGTAGTTTAAGGGGGGGGGGGCAACCCAAGAAAATATTACTTAACGTAGATAGTGGTAGATGATTGAAGCAGTCTTCTGCACAGAAAGAGGGGGAGACAACAGAAGCAGAATTTAAGAAAGGATGGGATAAATACAGAAGTCCCTAGCTACTAAGGAAAACTGAGGTCAACTGCAGTCTATGCCTGGCATACAACAGGGAGTAAACTGGGAGACTAGATGGGCTATAGGGTCTCTATCTGCTATCATATTCTTTGTTTCTTTGTTTTGGTGAAACCCTTATTTCATAAAATTATGAAATATAAGGAATGGATAGCCAAACGTAAAGAGAATATTTTGAATCTTAGGGTTCTTTTCACATTAAACACCAAAAGGAGCATTTACTGAGCTCAGCAAAATCATTGACTATGATAATATCCTTCTGGTGATAACACTCAGCTTTATTGCCAGTATAACATAAAAGCTACTGCATATGATCAGATGACAGGTCCAGCTAGCATCCTGTCTCCAACAAACGCAAGTAGTGGGCACTTAGAAGTAGTGTATTAGAAACAGAGGCAAGGGGGGGTCCATCCCCGACAGACCCTTCAGTATGCATCAATTGCATTCCATGCTTTTCCTTTTTAACTTTCAATTCCACCACTGAAATACACCAGTTTTCTGGTTGCCTCTGCAGCTCACGCACATCAGATGGATGTGTCATCAAGCTGACAAGGAGTCGGTGACAGCCATCAGGCATATGCTGAGATTCTAAGAAGCATCAAGACATAGCAGACAGCAGTAAAGCCCCACGTAGGCTCCTGACAGTGATTACAGCTTCTCGCTCATGGGCTGTCAGCCTGTAGTTATTCCTTGGCAGGATATCAAATCACAGCGGATACCAATTAGTCCCGGGCGCAACTCTTTTATACGGCCACTACGCGTGCCAATTGTTTAATTGGCTCTGGTTTCTCTCCTGCAATTTGCGAATAATGTGCACTAGTGCCCCTGCTAGAATTTACAAACTTGGTGTGTGTGTGTGTGTGTATGTATGAAGAGAGACTGCAGAGAAGAAAAACGGACAGCATGCACATTTTTAAACATCTGAAATGCTAGCTCATATTACTGTTTTAAATTTGCTGTCACTTCCTGTCCTTTTATGGATTCCATTGAAGAAGTGGTAGAAGTTAGGTAGGTCCTGTCCCGAGATTCTGGTGTGTTTCAAATACCTATTTTAAGAATGGCTTGTTCTATGGTTTGTGTATTTTGAATTCAGTATTCAGGCTACTTAGCCACAGAACAGGGTCATTCATGAAAATATGTTATGGCGTTAACGCACGTGATAATGCATCAACACATGCGACAATAAGGCTAGCGCATGGCGGAAATGCAAATTTTGGGAAGGGGCGGGATTAGGGAGCAGTTTGGGTGGGATTTTTGAAAATGAGGGGCAATATCGCGTCGTGTGATAGCATAACACATGCTATCGCATGGTTTTAACACCAGAAATAACTACACTTTTTTTCCTGGCATTAAGGTGTGTGATATGCCTGAAACAGCCATAACGCAATTCATAATAAATTTTGCAAATTGCATTTCAGCCATTTCTGAGTGAGTGAGTGAGAGAGTGAGAGAGAGAGAGACAGACTCTGGGGAGGCCCTCACAGCGGGCAACTGTTATATGCCTATAGGAGGGGCATCTAATAGCTCGAAGTGAGATGTTGGTGGTGGTTTAGGGTTTAGCGGCCAGTTTTCCATGCAGAGTGAGAGGTACGAACAGCACAGTACAACTCGGTGAAGATTTGACATCATTTGGAGTGAGGAAAGTCTCACAAAGATGAAATTTTGTACTATGTACTCTCGGCCTAGCTTGATGGTAGCCTGTTAGAGAGTCCATCAAGCTAGGCCAAGATAACATAGTAGAAATGTCATCTTTATGAGACTTTCTTCACTCCAAATGATGTCAAATCTTCACCAAGGTGTACTGTGCTGTTCGTACGTCTCACTCTGCATGGAAAATTGGCCGCTAAACCCTAAACCACCACCAACACCTCATCTCGAACTATTAGATGCCCCTTCTATAGGCATATAAATGCACGCTGTGAGGGCCTCCCCAGAGGCTCTCTGTCTCTCACAAATAGGAATTATCACAGGGTGCAAAGAGTTTACCGCACTGTTTGAATATTTGGCCATGTTCAGCGGCTGCCACTTAGTTGGATAACTATTCAACCAGCTAAATAATTATCCGACTTAGTGGTGGGCAGAACTGTGGCATTCCAAGGCATTGCTACTTATCCGACTACCTTAGCTAGCTAGGTAAGATCTACTATTGAGCAGGTTGACTAGTTGACTGGATATTTTTACCCAGCTAACTTTCTCAGCTGTATACCTCTATGTATTTTACCACTGATATTGTGAAAAAGAATATTTACAACCTGATCTTGGACCTTTTTGAAATGGTTCTGGATTCCAGGATATGGACTGCAGGCATCCTGTTTCGGCCACAACAGATGGATCAGCCGTTGAGGCAAGCTCAAAGATGAACATATTCATGGGGAGGAAGGGGTTCTTGACCCTGGGGTAGATTTTAAAAGGACTGCGCGCGGCCTATATGTGCGCGCACACATATACGCCTGATTTTATAACATGTTGCACGCATGTTATAAAATCCAGGGTCGGCACGTGCAAGGAGGTGCAAAATTGTGCACCTTGTGTGCGCCGAGCCGCCCTGGCTTCCTCCGTTCCCTTCCCCCTGGCCTGACCTTCCCACCCCTTCCCCTAACCTTTCCCCCCCTAGCCCTACTCTAACCCCCCGATCTTTGTTTTACCTCCAGGCAGGCGCAAGTTGTGCGCGTTGGCCGATTGCCGGCACACGATCTCTGACACAGCGACAAATGGCCGCTATGCCAGGAGCCACTGACCCTGCCCCACCCTGCCCCCGGACCGCCCACGCCCTGCCCCTTTTTTCAAGCCCCGGGACTTACACGCGTCCCGGGGCTTTACGCGCGCTGCTGGGCCTTTTGAAAATAGGCCCGGCGCATTTAGGTCTTTGAAAATCTGCCCCTCTCAGTCCTTAAGTTACAGAGCATCTTGCCTACCAAGAAGATTCAAACCACTTCTGTCACTTTTTTTTTTTCAAATGAAGTTTTATTAATTCCAGAGCCCAAAAGTATAACTGAGTATTCAGATTTGTTGAGGTTCTAATTGGTAAGTCAGAAAAGACTATAGAGGTGCAATCAGCTATTTTTCCTTTCTCTGGATCAGCACACATAAATAATTATTAAAACATGGGAACTGAAAAGGCTGGTGACTTCTTACAGCTACAGTGGCTTCCTCTTGTGAACACGCCTTGGGACCTCAGAGAAAATGTACACATCCTGATCAATTAAAGGAGCAGACACCTTAAAATAGATAAGAGAATTTCACATAGTTCATGTCAAGTGAAAACTTTGCAACCTGAGCAATGCAACTCAGGACAAGAATGTGCTTTATGAACAGCAAATTGACGGCACTTAGCTTTTCAGTTGCTGCAACCCAAGAATAACTAGATACAGTAACAGGGTAAATGACAGCAGACAAAGACCACAATGGTCCATCCAGTCCAGATTCAGACACTTTGGGTCACTGTACATATACGGTAAATTCCCATATGCAACCTAATGCCAGCTCCACCCTCCCCCATGTCTTTTACCAGACCTCTCAACCCTATTTCTTATCACTGCCCTCCATATCTCTTCCAAGCATGCCCAAACGTCTGTTATAGTAATGCCCCCCACCCTCAACCTCTGCCAGAGGGCTATTTCAGGCCTTGTCAAGTTCGACTTTGCTTTTCCAAGACCAATACTTACGCCAAACTCCCAGCTCTCCCTCTGTGTCTAAGTTTTGTAATAGTCCCCACAGCCACCAAGGTTAACAAGGCTGCTGTAAAAAAAAAAAAAAAAAAAAAATCCAGGCTCCCCATTCTCATTGGTGTTAATGTGACATTGCAAGTTTTGTGCATGTGTCCAACGTACATGTGCATTCAAGCAAAACTAGGTGATCTGTTAGAAAATAGGAACATTGACAACCGTGTGGTTATGAAGACCAAAATGTGCACCCATCCAGGGGCTTATTGTGTTTAAACGACAAAAAAAACACAGCTATAATTCTACTTAGAGCAGTGCAGAAATGTGATAAATGTTAGCTGTCGTAAAACAGTCCTGATGTTTTCTGATAAACGACAAGCTGCTGTTGGAACTGCTCTTAATATGACAAAGGCAAATGTGTGCTGGGGCCTTTTAGAAATTTATGCTCTGTATTAGGCGAATCACATATGCACTGGGCTTCTTCTCTCACACAAAACTCAACCATCATCACATAAGTCTTCCGTAAACATCATGCAAGAGTGCCAAGCAGCTTTCAAATCCAGAAATAAGAAAGCAAGCCCTTGTCTCTTCAGATCTAATCTCAACAGTGCATGACGTTAATTAAAATACATTATATGAGCACTTCATAATAACTGATATCATTTTGGGTACGTCTGCTGAATACTACAGTAATAGCTCAATTTATAGTGATAAATAGTTTGCTTTGCTGTGAAATAAAAAGAAGCATTTTAATTATTGTTTTGGGATACTAATCATGTTTTTGGTTTATATCCACTAACCTACTTTGTAATACGGATTCTAAGCATGTAGACTTGCATTTGTTTATTTATGCAGGAGATCAGACTTACAGTCCTGATCTCAACGTTTGCTCGCTGGGTCAGCAGAGAATGAGTTCACTGCACTGGGCCCTGAGGGAAAGACGCCCCATTGGCATTCTGCAACAGCGACACCTAGGGATGGGATTTAGGATGCAGGTGGTCCAGGTTCTGTAAGGAATTTGCATACTGTGGTCCCCTTACCAAGAGCTATCACCGTAGTGCCTTCAGAGATGTCTCTCTTGCCAATACTGCTCATTGATATAATTTGCTGAGGTTAGGATAACCCATCAGAAGGTAGGATTCTGACAGCACTGATGGACTCATTTCAGATTATGGTTGGATGTTTGGCAGCTTTTAAAGATAGAAAAATACTATAATGCAGATTTGGGAAGGTAAGCCGGGAAGGAAAAGAGAGATGCATGGAACTGGGCTGTTAAAAATGGGTATATAGAGAGAGTTGGGACATGGGACTTCTTTCTGAAATATAAGAGTGCAACAGAAAGATTGAATATTTTCTAACATAAGGACAGTAGTAACATTTCCTTTTTATGATACCCGGATCTACTTACATTTATTTGTCTGGGAGGCTTTCTAGAGCAAGGATTCATTATATTAATACCCTGTGCTCTGTTGTAGCTCTGTCTTCTACACAGCCCTGTACCTGTGTAACAGTGGGGATGGTCACATGTCTGATATTTAATACGCCGTCTCACTCCGTGTTTACATTTTCTACTGTTCTCCCAAAGAACTAATAATGTGCAGCACTGTCTATCAGGACTGGCCTGTGCTGAATCTGACTGGTTGAGGTACTGAAGTTTATGCTTGCTTCCAGCTTCCCGAGGGTGCATCAGCTCAGATCCGCATCCCAACTCCTGTGACAGGCTCCAGTGCCCGTGTACTCCTTGCTTATTTGTATCTGTTCTTGCCCGCACCTTGTTCCTGACTCCCTTTGAAGTGACGTCCCGAGCTGAACTCGTTCTGACCCTGGCTTTGATCATATTTCCTTGATTGGGTCTGCTGCTGTTTCAGATACCGTCCTCAGTTCATCGATGTTGGCCATGACCTAACAGTTTCTACTGGCAGAGACTGAGCTGATATTGAAATATTTCAGCCAGTCCAGCTCTGGCTCCTGCCGGTCCAATTAGTTGGCATCAGGCAGATGTGAGGCTGGTTCTGTGCATGCTGGGAGGCACATATCAGTAGGTGTAGGCATAGCTTTACCAGACAATGCCCCAACCCTACTACTGTATAAATCTGCAGTGCCCCTGAAAAAGGAAAATTACAATAGCCGGTTACTAGCGCTGCTTATGTGTATGGAACAACTTTTATGTCACTGTCAGTTCATGTTGTAACCTGATCTCCATTAGCTGCAACAATCTCATCTATTCTTTTTCATCATAAATGCACCACTATTTAATCTATTACAATAACACTGAGAACCTTCTTCACAACAGATGTTCAACTAAAAGAACTAGTCTATAATTTCCATGAGCTTTTCTTTGACCTTTCTTGAATAAAGGCAAAATCCTTGACTCCACCCCCTAAAAAGCAGAGAAGGATAATAGCAATTGTTTAGATGTTCTTCTGTGTCATTATTCCTTCTCTACCTCTCTTCGGTCTTAACTCCCCATAATTCTTTCTGAAAGTCACAATATTGTCCTCCAGCTGAGCAGCGTGTATTTAAGATTTTACCATGTTCGCTGAGATCTTCAGAGACTCTTGCTCCTCATTTTTTGTTCCACTGAGGCTGCCCTAATTATTTCATGACCAGATAAGTATTATTTGCCCACCATCCCACATAGCGACAACCGTAAAGGAAATTGGAGGAGAGCTGACCTCTTGTCATCTTTCAGCTATGTAGCCATGAACACCTAGCAAGCCTCTCATTTTCTAATTAAAAAAAAAAAAAAAAAAAAAAAGCGTTTACTCTGACATAATCTCTTTCTAATATCTGGAATCCTGTGAATTGGAGATGGCAGTGAGATGAGTCACACAGTAAGATGAGTCTTAGTCTTTTGTGCCTTTCTGTCGACATGTTGAACTTTTCTACCTTAAGACAGGCAGGCAGGTGTAGTATTAAGAAACTTCAGGGGAGGTGAGTTCTTGCAGGCTGTAATAATGGACAAACATAAGTATTATCTAAATAGGGGAGTAGAGTGGAGGAGTAGCCTCGTGGTTAGAGCAGTGGGCTATGAACCAGGACACCAGGGTTCAAGTTCTGCTGTCGCTCCTTGTGACCTTGGGCAAGTCACTTTACTCTCCATTGCCTCAGGTACCAACTTAGGGCTTCATTTTCCAAAAGTATCGCACGCGGTAAGGGACGTTTCGCAGGCGAAACGTCCCTTTTCGCGTGCGATACCAAAATGGGGGCGGAGTCGGCCCCGGAAGAGGAGGAGTCGGGGCATCACCGGGGGCCGACTCTGCGCCGACGCCGCGGACAGCGAAAAGGTAAGTGCCTTTTTGCGTCAGCTTTCGCTCCCAATAGCTACACCTCCTATGGTGGCGCTATTGGGTGCGAAACCTGCAGCGATCGCACCGCGACGGTGTGATCGCTGCCGGCTAGCACAGGCCCTCCCCCCGTTTCGGCCCCCTGCCCCTCATCTTCTAAAGTATCGCAGGCCTGCGATACTTTAGAAAATGAGGCCCTTAGATTGTAAGCCTTGTGGGGATAGGGAAATACCTACAGTACCTGAATGTAAACCGATATGATATGTTGGTATATAAATAAATAAATGCTTAGTATGTCATCCATGAGTTTTGTGTGACCACATGGGTTCCTTCAGTAGATGGATATGAGAGCTCCACACTACAGGAGAGGGGAAGAATATAGATCATGCTATGCATTTTTTTCCATTGACACACAATGACATCTGCACCCAGCAGTGAGATGCATAACCGTTTCCAGGTCTGGGCTACAGAATCCACATTTGTGTGCTTTTCCATTTTTTTCTGTAAACTGATCTTGTCTATAGTCCACTGTTCTGTGCTGCAGATATGAATCTCTCACCTTTAGGTTTAAGATCACACTTCTTTTTAACCCTTCCTGTGGTTGCTGAAGTAGCTCTGTATTTCCCACTATATTTCTCTTTTCCTAGTGTGCTGGTCCAATTTTTGAAAGAGCCCTTTCTCCTGCTTTGCAGTTTCTGTTGCATCTTTCTCCACGTGCACTGGTGGATTACCATTCATTCCTTTTACACTTTGGAATTCTTTCCAGAGTTGAAGGATGAAGATTGTTTGTTTCTAGCAGTTTGCTTTTGTACATTCGCACCTTGTGAGTATTTGGGTCTACTGATGCTGTTAAGTATGCATGGAGGCCTATGATACTAATTTTATATGTGTCACCTATTTCAATAAGACCCATAACTCCTTCAGCTGTTGGGATATAGACTTGCCATATACTAGTGCTTCTAGATTAGCCAATAGGCATGGAGGAATTTTCTTTTTCTTCTATCCAACTGGCTGAAGTCTTTCTGGGACTAGTCTGTGATTCCAAAGCTGTGTGAAAGCATAAGGATTACAAGTTGATGGTTTGTAGTGCTCTTTCCTGCTCTTTTCCCTTAGAGGTAGATCTAAAAAACATACGCACGCGCGAACAAAAGTAAACCGGATTTTATAAGATACACGCGTAGCCGTGTGTATCTTATAAAATCCGGGGTCGGCGCGCGCAAGGCTGCGCAAAATCGGCAGCCTGCGCGCGCCAAGCCGCGCAGCCTGCCTCCATTCCCTCCGAGGCCGCTCCAAGTTACGCCTGCTTGAAGCAGGTGTAACTTGCGCGCGCCGCCTCGGCATCCCCCGGCACAGGCCGCAGTGCCAGGGGACTCGGGACCGCCCTCCCAGCCCGCTACGGTACCATCGCCACACTCCCGAACCTGCCTCGGACCACCCCCTGACCCCGGACAAGCCCCAGACACGCCCCCTCCCACCCCTTTTACGAAGTCCCGGGAATTACGCGCATCCCGGGGCTTTGGGCACGCCGGCGAGCGAGTGCCCTGCGCGCGTAAATCCTGCCGGATTTACGCGCGCAGGGCTTTTAAAATCTAGCCCTTAGTGTTTTATGTGGGTTGATTATTGCACCTTCATCTACTCCTAAATATTTATATACACAGGCCTAGTCAAAGTTCTTTTATAATATAGTCTACTGTCAGAGCAATGTTTTCGATTTTGGTTAGTTTTCCCTCCAATGAAGATCTTAGCATATTTGTCAAGGCTAAATGTCATCCTGGTGTCTTCTGAGAAGCTCTTCACTATTTAGAGTTGTTCCACTAAATGATGATCACAGGAGCTGTATAGCTTCAAATAATCTACAAATAGTAGGTGCAATGGTATCTGTGGATCATTTGATTCTCTAGGATTAAGGTCAACTGGTCGATTTTAAAAGCCCTACGCGTGCCAAAGCTGGGAAATATGCGAGTGACTCGGCCTGGCGCACTGTGCAGATTTTAAAAACCACACAGGTGCACGCGTATCTCCCCTGTACGTGCATTAAAAAAAAACGTTTTCCGAAAAAGGGCCAGGATGTGGACGTGGTCTGGGGCTGTGCCATGAAGTCAGCGCATAAGTAGTTATGTGCACAAGCGCGCCGGGATCCCCTACTGTGTAACTTTACTCCTGCTAGGGATGGCGTGTAAGTCGTGTAACAAAAACAAATGAGACTAGTCAGCGGGGTTTTAAGGCTCAGGGCTAATAGGGTAAAAGGGAAGCTAGTTAGCTAGAGGGTTTAGGAAGTCCTCTCCCTTACTGAACTGGGAAAAAGGCCTATTGAGTCGCTATGTGCACCTACTAAAATTCCCTCCACTTACGCGCTCAAGACAGCATTAGTGCGCACATGCACGCGTCAATATAAAACTGTGCATGCATGTACACACGCATAGCCAATTTTATAGCACACGCGCATATTCACGTGTATATTATAAAATCGGCGTGTCCTTGTGCATGCGCCGGCAAACGTGCGCACACATGTGCACGCGCGCGGGTCTTAAATTTTACTTCTAAATCTGTAGTCCATGGAGTTAATAAGAGTACTCATTGGATTCAATGCCTGACACAACAAGTGTGATGACAAGGAATCTCGCTGAAATATTATTCACTGGATCTTGATATTAGGAATGACAAATTGTCCATCTTCATAAGTCAGAGGGAATACGCTTTGCCACATTTTCATTGTGAAGCTTATGTACTCAATCAGTCCTGGGTTTAGTTTGTATATTTCAAGGCAATTTATAATCCAAGAATGCAGAATGCTATCAACCATTTTCTTATAATCAATCCATGTTATATCAAGGTTTTGGCTTTTCTTTCAACTGGCCACAATAGCTTTATCCAGCTTTATTCAGTCTTTGGTTCCATATTCTCCTCTCTTATTGACTTTCTTTCTATTGCCATGAACTTACTGGAGTCAATATTGTTGACAAGGGACAAGGTTAGAGATAATTCACAGGCCAAAGATGAAACATGTTAACTCATCCTAACCAAGGTGGAAAACTACAAAATGCAAAAACCCCCAAGAACAACATAGTTGCTGAAACCACACCCCGTTTTCCTCCTGTTTTACCAAAATAATGGAAGACACATCTCTACACGTAACCAAAACATATCCTTGGTGGAAATTTCTCATGACTCTGTCCAGAATGCAAGCAGTGTGAGCCATAATTAACATACCTGGAAACGTTTGTGTTGTGGACACCCTGAGAGTGCTGTTGATTAATTAGTGAGTGTGTATGTTGGGGAGGGGGAGGGAGGAGTACAGATTTTTTTGTCAGCTTTCTCTCTTCCACCACCACCCCCTCCCCACAGGGATGACCCCAGAACTCTCCTTCCTCCCTCACCCCTGTATAAGTCACAGCTCCCAGACTTGCTCTCCTTCACTCTACTTTCAGCAGAATCCCAAGTTTTGGAAGCACAGCTACAAGCTGAGTTCTCTATTCCAGGCCTGCGTTCCAGTTTCTCTCCACATGCTACCTGCAGTGTCTGCTCCAGGCTCACCCATCTTCTCTGTTCCCTGAAGGCTTACTGGTGAAGGTTTGGGGGATGAAGTTGAAGCAGACACTGCAAAGCAGAAAACAATTGCTCTACTCCCTTCTCTCCTTCTATTCCTGCAGGCTTATTGAGGAAGGGGAGGTGGTGAAGTTGCCGGGAACGTTGCAAAGCAGAAAACAATACTCTGCTCTTTTCTCTAGCCCCTTCTCTCCTGTTCCCTGCAGGGTTCCTGAAGGATTATGCTTGAGCAGTAAATAGAGGGGCTCAGAGTTTTCTAGTGTTTTTCTGGATACTTGGAAATTTATATAAATTCCTGGACTCTTTGGGTGAAATCCAGAGAGTTCCAGGTATGAGGATAGACAAAGATAAGATCACCTGTGACTGCCAGAGACAAGATGCTGAAAAGGTATAAGACATGAAACAGGACAAGAGAACATCAGAGGAGCCCTCATCATTACCATCATGAAGCAAGTATGGGTGCAGACTGATCACCTGACCTTCCCACCCATCTGATCTACAAGAAGCAGTTTGGCCAACTGCCAGTAAATCCTATTGTATTGCTTGTAAGGTTAATAAGTAGCAGAGCCTTGCCTTCTATTTACATATTCTCTCTCTAGTGAACCCTACTGAATGTAAAATATTTGAATTTCTATATAATCTCATGCTATATAATCTTAGTGCTATATTTTGTAATATTTGTAGATCTTATAATAATATTATCCTATTTCGGTGTTAGTTTGGTCTCCAAGATTTATTTGGTTTTATTTAAACATAAGATTTGCCATACTGTGTCAGTCCAAAGGTCCATCAGACTTAGTATACTGTTTTCAACAGTACCAATCCAGGTCACAAGTTTCTGGCAGGATCCCAAAGATCGATAGATTCCATGCTGCGTATCTCAGGGATAAGCAGTGGATTTCCCCAAGTCCACCTTAATAATGGTTTATGGACTTTTCCTCCAAGAACTTGTCCAAGCCATTTTTAAATCTAGTTACACTAACAGCTTTCATCATATCCTCTGGCAATGAATTCCAGAGTTCAATTAAGCATTCAGTAAAAAAGTTTTCTATTTGTCTTAAATGTATCATCTAGTAACTTCATTGAATGTCCCCTAATTTTTGTACTTTTTGAAAGAGTAAACAACCACTTTGTGCATACCTATTCACTTCACTCATTATTTTATAGACCCTTATCATATCTCCCCTCAGCTACCTCTTCCACAAACTGAAGTGCCCTAACCTCTTTAGCCTTTCCTCATAGGGAATTGTTCCATCTCCTTTATCATTTTATTGCCCTTCTCTAATTCTTCTGTATCTCTTTGAGATGCGGTACCAGAACTGCACACAATACTCAAGCTGCAATTGCACCATAGAACAATACAGAGGCATTATAATATTCTCTGTTTTATTTTCCATTCCTTTCCTAATAATTCCTAGTATTCTATTTGATTTCTTGGCCACTATCTCAGACTGAGCAGAGGATTTCAACATATTATCCACGTTAATGCCTAGAACCTTTTCCTGGGTGGTGACTCCCAATGTGGAACCTTTCATGGGGTAGCTATAATTTGGATTGCTCTTCCCTACATGCATTGCTTTGCACTTATCCATCTTAAATGTCATCTGCCATTTTGATGTCCAGTCTCACAAGGTCCTCTTGCAATTTTTCACAATTGTCTTGTGATTTAACAACTTTGAATAATTTTCTATCATCAGCAAATTTGATCACTTCATTTGTTGTTCCCATCTCTAGGTCATTTATAAATATATTAAAAAGCAGCAGTCCTCATACAGATCTGTCATTACACTGGCCACCCTCAGGTACCATAGCTGATTTTAATGATAGTTTACAGATTACTAATAGTAGGTCTGCAATTTCATTTTTCAGGTCTTTCAGCACTCTGATATGTATATCATCAGGACCAGGTGATTTGCTACTCTTTAGTTTCTCAATTTGCCCTAGTACATCTTCCAGGTTCACTGAGATTTGTTTCAGTTCCTCTGAATTATCAAGTTTAAATATCACTTCTGACACATCGTCCTCAGTAAAAACTGAAGCAAAGAATTAATTTAATCTCTCTGCTATGGCCTTGCCTGTCCTTTCTTAGCATCCTTTTACCCCTCAATCATTTAATGGCCATGCAGTCTCCCTTGCAGGCTTTTTGCTTCAAATGTACCTGAAAATGTTTTTATTATGAGTTTTTGCTTCCATAGCAAGTTTCTTTTCAAATTCTGTCTTTGCCTTCCTTATCATTGCTTTGCATATAACTTGCCAGTGCTTATGCTGGTTCCTGTTTTTTTCATTTGGATCCCTTTTCCATTTCTTGAAAGATGTGCTTTTGGCTCAAATAGTTTCTCTTACCTCACCTTTTAACCAAGTCCAGCAGTCCTTCCACATTTTTAATGCGTGAAATACATCTGGTCTGAGCTTCCAAGATGGTATTTTTAAACAATGTCCATGCTTGATCTGTCCTGTTTTTTGGCCCATTACATACTTTGAATTGTAACTCTTTGTTTCTTAGAAAAAATATATGGGAAATTCATAACGACAAATTCATGCATGCAGTGCAGCAAAACCACGACTGGCTCATTCTGTTCGATTGACCTGGAGGTAAAGTGGGAACCCTAACAGCAGCACTGTGCCACCCTCAGTCACACTGGCCATTATGGTCATAAGTAAACCCAGTCTGTTAGCTATCAGTCTTTCTATACCCAAAGGAGTGTAGATGGGAGGAGGTGAAAACAAATAGCAGCCAGAGGCATAGTAAAAGAAATTATAAGGTACAAGAGAAAAGAGAAATAGGTCTTCTTACTATGCTCTATGGCAATGTTTCTCAAGCTGGTCCAATGAGTACTCCCTAGCCAGTCTGGCTTTCAGGATATCCACAATTTAGCTAAACCTAAAAAAATGTATCCACAACACCACGAAGGACTGCTTCTTTAAACTACAAGTCCTAAAATGGATGAGACCACTCCTCCACTTCCAGGATTACCGCACAGTTCTCCAAACAATCATCTCCTCAAAAATTGACTATTGAAACTTACTTCTTATCGGGCTCCCAGCAAATTCCATCAAACCCTTACAGATGTTGCAGAACGCCACAGCAAGGATTCTGACTAAGACCAATAAAAGAGACCATGTCACACCCATCCTACGGAACCTGCATTGGCTCCCAATCAAGTTCAGAATCATGTACAAAGTCCTTATGGTCCTACACAAAGCCATCCACAATACTGCTCCTTAATATCCCACTTCGTCCGCACTTACCCTCCAGACCAGTAAGATCTGCCTACAGAGACACCCTCGTCGTTCTCCTCTGCAAAAAACACATTTAGGAAACGAGCTCTTTCCACAACTGGCCCGCAGCAATGGAATGCTCTCCCACCAGATCTTCGGCGCGAACAATGTCCGATTACCTTCAAAAAAAGACTCAAAACCTGGCTATTTGAGCAAGCTTTCCCTTAATTTCACTCGTGCCTTCCACCTCCACTCTTCAGAAGATGATTTCCGTATACTGGTCCACTGTGTACATGACACTTTCAATTTCGCAGGTTCCCTAGACAAAAGACTCTTTTCAGCTTTTTAGGTACCCTTTAGGTACAATCAATTTGTTCAGTTCTTTATCCTCCTGCTCTCCGGAAGAGCCCATTCTTCTTTTGCCCGGTTGATCCCAGTTTAATGTATCCCTTGTTGTGATGTAATGCATTCTTACATGCCAGTTCACGTTCTATTGTAAACCAAAGTGATGTGTAATTTTTTACATGAATATCGGTATATAAAAATGCTAAATAAATAAATTTAATATGCATGAGGCAGATTTGCTGCAATGGATATTCTAAAAACCAGACTGACTATGTGATACTTGATGGCTGGCTTGAAAAACACGGATCTATGGAATTCTTATACAAATTCTCTACAATTTTTCTGTTTTATAGAAGCACAGAAACATGACGGCAGAAAAAGATTATATGGTCCCAGAGCCATTGCAAGAGTATTTGGCAGCCTGGGCAAACCTTTGTTTATACACCCCTCTCTCCCAAATTATATCCAGCACAGCTGTCAGGGATGCCAGCCCCAGAGGCCTCCAGAGCTGGTGCCCAGGAGGTAGTCCTCTGGTCTCTTCAGAAGCCCTTTTGGACTACAGGTATGCGTGAGCCTGCAAGTGCATTCCCTTCTTTGGTGGCATTTGCTCTGGCACAGCGCCCCTTTGAGCCTCGTACTGGCAGAGTTTTGCCACTCCCAAAATTTTGAAACTCTAAGCGACCGCCTAGTTTGCCTAATGGAAGCACCGGCCCTGTATGGCCCATCTAATCTGCCCATCCATCCAATTTATCTGGCCCTTTTCAGTTCCCATCACTCCCTCAGAGATCCCCTGTATCTATCACATGCTTTCTTGAATTTAGATAGTGTTTTTACCTCCACTGGAAGGCCATTCCACTACTCTCTCTGTAAAGAAATCTCTCTTTAGATTACTCCTAAGTCTGCCCCCTTTCACCCTCACCCCATGCTTATGTTCTTCTGTGTAGAATTCTTTGGCCTTTTTCTAAACATTTTATTTTAATGTCTCCTACTTCTGTTTTCTTCACATTTCTGCAGCCTTTGAATTTCTGCTTCAATTTTAAGCCAGTTGTTTGAGCATGTGAATTTGAGATCTTCCTATGTTAGTGCACCATGCCTCTGTCTGCTGGTCTGAACATTTCTTAGAACTTGGATCTTTTTCTTTTTTTGGACCTGGCGATTTTCCTCCTGCTTTTTTGTAGTTCTAGCTCAGTCAGAACCAGGGCTAGGATCTGGTGCCATAAGCCCTCATTTAAAACTACCCAGGCATTTTTTTCTCTGACATACCTAGTCTGGTCATTGCAGCGATGGTCCTGGGCTGGAGGCCATTCACCAGGATTCCTTCCAAATCCTGCAATCATGGGCCTTGAATCTGGCCACTAGGTGTCGCCCTTGAGCAATGACCTCCGCCCCGCCCCCGCCCCAAGGGGCTGTGAATGCTGCATCCACAGCATCTCCAACCCCACTTGACCAAGGGAGCAGAAGATCCAACTCGGGGATTGAACTGAGGGCCTTCTGCAGAGCAATGCACAGGACTTGCTCTCTGAGCCACCAGGCCTGTAAACCACATAACTGAGGTCGCTTTAACTGGTGTAGACAGTGCTTGAGTAGTACAAAGAGAGAGAACTATGATTGCTAGTAACTATAAAATGACATTTATCAATGGAGTGCAGTGACAAAACAGAAAGGATGATATGGCCATACCATACTGTTAAATTTCTATCACAACAAGGAGATCTGAGAATCTGTCTGTCCATTTGGTTTTTATTTTTTAAATGAGTTTTCTCTGTTTCAACAAAGCACCCCGGGTTGGCAATGGGAAATCATAGAGCTCTTCACAGGCCTATAAAATATCTAATTCTTTTCACCACCGCTAATGAATTATATATAAAAGTTTCCCAGTAGGAAGCAAAATATCAATGCTGCGTTTTCTATCCATCTGTCTGAAATTCTGTGCATGTACGAAGCAAACTGTTTGATGGTTTTTTTATTCCCTTTTTTGTAGCTGCAGGACGAAAGTCACCAGATAGCTGCGAGTCATCAGAAACATTTTGTGCTAGTACTGGTCGTGCCCTTCCCACCTGCCTGCATTGATCTGTACAACCTGTTGTCCCAAGGCAAAACCACAACAACATCTCTCTGTGCATGCAACGCAGCAAGGCCAGGATGGGAGCGCCTCTTGCCATTGGGAATGAAACCATTCTGGTATCCCTGTGACATGGACTCAGGAAGAAAGACAACAGCAAACTTGGAAGAAGAGGGGAGCTACTCAGAGCCATCCCATGCGTCAGTCTGAAAGATGATGGGAGATTGATACTGCTCTGTAAATGCTTTAATGAAAGCTGGCATGGAATTGATTTAAATCAGCGCTTCTGAAACCTACTATGCCAGCAGGACGCATACCAGGAAAAAATATGTATAAATGAGAAATTATTTGTAAATTTGTAGCTTGTAAAAATAGATTTATATTATATGCAACAGAATCCATGACTGCTCTCCATAAGATTGTTTCCATTCTATTTCGCATTTTTTTTAAAACAGAGCATTTTTTTTTTTAAAGGACATGAGCGCTAGGAAGAAGATGACGCCCCCCCCCCCCCCCCCCCACCACCCAACCTTTGCAAATTTATTGTCCTGCGATTGCTGCCCACAGAGTAATTCATTCCCCTCTCACTTTGACGTGACAGTATATTAATGGACAAGTGCAATAGCATTCCATATTTCTTCCACAACAAACAAATTCAGCCTTCATTAATATTATTACAGCACGTACCAAATGCATTAGTAGTGATTGGCTATTTATTGTGCAGTGTCACAGGAAGCCATGCAGATCACTGTGCTCCATCAGCAGTGGTTCTCCTCGCCCCATCTGAATTCGCAATGTTTGGTATGTTGTTTATTGTTTTGTTGGGTTGTGCATGGTTAGTTTGTTGTTCTTTGCATTTGTATTGTTTTGTTTTAGGGTGATTATCTTTTAGTTTTATGCTGTATTTTATGTTTACATTTGTAAATCACCTAGATCCTATTTTGGATAGGTGATCCATAAATTGTAATCAATAAATAAAATTAAAAAATTAATATGCTTTTCTGTAACAGCACAAGGCCATGCACCAGTGCTAAGTTCTGTTCTTCCCTGTTTTGGTCTTTTTTACTATTTCTCTTTCATCTTGTGCTCTTCAATTTCTTTTACTATGGCTCAGGCCACTATTTTTTTTTTGTAATCTCCTCCCTTGGGATCACACTGTAGCTGTCTAGATTGTTTTAGTCTTTGGGTACAAAAGGGTGCTGTTGCAATTTTTTTTCCCCCCAAAAGCCAACAGACTGGGTTTATTAATGTCCCTAATGGTCAGTGTAACTTAGGGTGCCACAGTACTGCCCATTAGGGTTCCTACTTCACCTCCAGGTCAAAAACAGACTGATCCAGTTGAAGTTTATCCCCACTGCAAAAGTGACCTTGTAGTTATGATTTTCCCTTTGATTTTTCCTAAGAAAACCAGAGCTACAAATTGAAGCATGTAATGGGCCAAAAAAACCAGGACTGGATTGGCCTGTTCGGTGACCTGGGGGTAAGGGGGCAACCTATGATGCTGACCTCAGGCCATTGCATTATGATATGCTAGTCCAGTCCTGATTTCCCAGATTTCATCTTGATGCCAGTGCACACAATCTTTTAAAGTACACATATCAATCAGCTGGGTTTTTTTTCTCAGTTAGCCATAACATACAAGGCCATAAGAACTGTGAAAAGGTTTCTAAACTCAGCAGTGGAATTTTCAAGAGATTCTGTATTGTGCCATGAAACAGGCAGCAAAGGCTCCAGTGTCTAACATGTTTATAATCTTAGAAACCACTTAATCAGGTTTAATTCTCTGACTGCTGGCAGTTGGTAATTACAGAAAGTATTTATAACTATGGAAACATAACTCGTGGCTCATTCAGATTAAAACAGGGCTGTATGTCAGTAATTTCTCTCATCAAGATAATGCATTTTTATTAATAGATTAAAGACAGGATTTGATAATGGAATAGCTGTTGTGACTGTGGACTCCTGAGCCAAGGCGAGAAGCCCTGCAGGTTTTCACCGTCGGCAGGCGGACCCAGGTGAAGCAGAGACCGGTCAGGAATTTCACCTTTACCAGCCCTCGATTCCCCTTTGGGTTGGGCCTTTGGGTGACGGGGCCGGCAGGATTTAGGTGAGGGTCTCTGCAAATGACTGGAGATGTGGGCCAAGGCAAGGCTAGAGTATTAGGCGGGCTGTGGTCAGGCATGACAAGGGTCCAGGCAGCGAACAGGCATATCCAGAGTCCAGGGAAAGGTCCAAGGCAGGCAGTGGTCATGCGTATCCAGAGTCCAGGTGAAGGTCTAAGGCAGGCAGTGGTCAAGCATGTCCAGAGTCCAGGTGAAGGTCTAAGGCAGGTAGCAGTCAAGCATGTCCAGAGTCCAGGTGAAGGTCAAACCAGGGATCTTTCCGAGGAAGGAAAGAGGGACAGATAGGCAGAGCAGGCTGGGTAAGCAAGGCAGGAACAGGTAGGGATGAAGACTGGAAAAGGCAGAGGCAAAGGCAGGATCAGGCTTAAGTAATGGCAGAAACAGGAAGAATAGCAACACTCACTACACAGCGTAGCAGGACCTGTGTAGTGCTGAGGCAAAGAAGGGCTATTGGTGAGGTCCTTAAATAGGACCCAGGCACCGTAGCCTTTTCCCACCATGGGCCCTTTAAAAGTTGGGCCATTGGGAGTGCACCTAAGGAGGCCACGGGGATGCTGCCGTCACGTTGGCATCTGCTGTGCGATGAAGAAACAAGAGGCCTGGCGTTTGGAGGTGAGTAGCGTGGCTCTAGGGTGCCTCCCACGAACCACGAACACAACAATGGCAGGGCCACCAGAACCCACAGAGAGTATCCAATTCTGCTATACCAGATCAGTGCCTGATTTTTGATTTCTGATTTCAAGTTGCATGTTTTTTTTTTTTGAGTTAGCCATCCAGAAAGTTAACTAGGTTGAAATGCAAACGTGTATTCTGTATGTAGCACCTAGCATTTTATGGAGGTGATACAATAATCTTTTATTCAAACATTATTCTACGAGTGCTAAATAGTGATGGCTGCATTCCTCCCAGATATCTCTCTGATCGCCTGCTAGAAATCTGTGCTCTAGAAGCTTCTTCCTGGAAATGCCCAGAAAGACATCAGAGTTGAAGGGTCAACCAGGAGCAAAATGCCTGGATCTGAATCTCTAATGACAGCTCGGAAGGATGTCCAGTGCCTTAGGACAATGCTATAGACAGGCAGCAAAACAGTCAGCATCATTCAAATGCTGCTTAAACCTATGTATCAGGTAGTCAGCCTGTATGGCCCAGTAGTTTGAGCATGTATGCTCTTTCAAGCAGGAGACCAAGCTATTTCTCAGCTCAGGATCATACAGCTGGTGGTGGGACTGTTACGATTCCTCCTGTAGCTGTGCCACAGGAGGCCTCGCACCTTTTCTCTGGAGGCCGCACCAAAGCCGGGGCCTTGCCTGGACAGTCTATCCCGGTTTTGCTCCATGGCCTGGGAGGCCTTCGTTGCCATCTGGGCCTGCCTGAGGCCTGCTCTGCTTCCTCCTGGACTCTCTGGTTTGGGCCTCGCCCCTTCTTCCTAAGGAGCAGGCCCGCAGCTCTTCTCTCTAGTTATAGGGCCAGCCGGGTGTGGCCCATCTAAACCCCTCCCAGGGAGTTGCCTGCTTCCTGCTCTATAAAAAAGGACTTCGCTTTCAGTTCTGCTTTGCTTACATTGGAGTTACTTGCTCCTGGATGTCTCACCTTCCAGCGCTCTGTCAGGCCTTCGTTGGAGCTCCATGTCTCGTCTTGATGTCCGTTGCCTGTTCCTGATGTCTGTGATCCAGTCCTGATGTTCCTCGCCTTTTCCTGATGTCCTGTACCCCAGGTTCCTCATCGCCTCCTTTCCTGGCATGCCATGTTGTGGTCCATGACCAGCCCATGGGTAGTGGCTGTGTAGGGTACTCATGGTACAAGGCCATCTTCACCTGCACAAGTACAAGCCTTCGGAAGACTTCTGCTTCAGTCCTGAATTGTCTTTGAATCCTTGCTTGCTTCCATCCCGATCTTTGGAGTTCCTTGCATTGCGTCCGTCCATGCCAAAGACTCTGACTGAACCTGTGCCATTCCAGCATGGTCTGCGACCAGCCTAGGATGGGCTGTGTAGGGCGCGCCTTGGTACAGGCTTCTACTGAATCTTTGCCATGTTCCAGTTTTCATCTATTCCACACCTCGTCTAGAGCCTGCTTCGCATTCAAGCGTGGTCCGCGACCAGCCCATGGGTAGTGGCTGTGTAGGGCGCGCTGCGTTGCAGTCTCAACCCAGTACTTGATCTTGCTTCTGAATACCTTTGCCTGCAGTACCTTGCTTCTGAAACTTCGTCCAAAGTCCTTGCACGAGTCTTCGTCTGCGCACTCAAGTGAGTCTTCGTCTGTACCTCCAAGTTCCTTGTCTACGTCTAGAGTCTCTATGTTCCAGAGCCTTCGTCTGTCCTCATCCATAGTCCGGCCTGCTGCTTCTTGTCATTCCTTGTGGCAGGTCCGAAAGGGCTGGGAACGGTCGGAGGACTGGTCAATAACCAACACCATTGTGTTGGCTCCAGAAGCATGCAGGTCCGGCAGAGGGTCAGACCGTCCGTCTCCACCCATGCTGGGACACGCCTCGCCTACCCTCGGTGATGCCTTGGAGTTCTCTGGGGTCGTGCCGAGGCCCAAGGGCACAAAATCACCTCAAGATGGGATCGCTCTCCCAGTGCTCCCCTTCTGTAACAGGGACTGAAAGTGTTTTTGTAACTCACTTAGTTCCTGGTGTCACTTATTCTCTGACCATATCATAGGATGGGTGGGTATTTTAAGTGAGTGTGTATGGTATGAATGAATGGATATATGTATTTTATGGGTATATGTTATGTATATTTATGAATATTTTGGGGATGTTTAGGGTATCCACATGTTAAGATAGTTGCTTGCAAATGAACATTATTTTTGGAATATTGTTTAAATTAATTTATGCTACTTTGAGAATTGATTATGATGTATTAAGAAATAGGATTAAGTAATTCCATAAATATAACTAATTATATAAAAAATGAAAAAATAATTAGTACAAGAGGATATGAGATATTTGTGAGAATAAACATATGTATGTCCTTATGTGTTGATACATATCATAGGAGCACCATGACCACAATATAGTATGCACAGAACTATAAGTGCATATACAGCACATACACCACAATCAGTGCTCTCACGGTACATAACATTCAGTGCTCATACAGCATATACACTGCAATCAGCGCATTCACGGTACATAACAACAAATAGTGAGCGCAATCGGTGCACACATGGTGTGTAACAATAATAATTTCGCACACAGCAAGTACACTACAATCAGTGCACTTACAATATGTAACAACAATAAGACTGTAACTTTCAAACCGGTACATGGATACATATTGGTGCGTGTATGTCAGCCCATGCCCAGGGACTTGGCCATTTTATAACTTGCATGCGGATACGCACACGTTATAAAATAGCCTGGCCGCGTTCACATGTGCACCTAATTTTAAGTGGGTGCACACATGGGTATGCAAAACCCGCTTCAGCGTAAGGCGAGGGATTTTAAAAGGGGCGTGCGCCCATGCCATTTCCAGTTTACCGGTTCGTCCTCCAGTTTGTCCAGTTAACAGCTCGGTCCTCAAACCTACCCTGGTTTGGCAGCCTGCACTCCCCCCAGTTACCCCAGACCCTTTAAACCCCTCATAAATGGCTCGAACCTTTTATTTTATAACTTACACGTCATCCATAGAAGAAGTAGAGATACACAGCAGGGGACCTCGATGCGTGCCAGAGCACATAAGTATTTATATGCTCAGCTCTTGGCTAGGCCTTGAATTCCCATGCCACGCCCCTTTTTGGAAACTTTTCAGAGGTGCACGCAGCAGGTTTTTCACGCGTATCTGGATGCTTTTTAAAATAGTCAATGCTTGCGAGCCCGACTTCTTCACGCATTCCCTAACTGATACGCGTGCTGGGCTTTTAAAATTCACCCTTTATTTCAAAACCTTTTATTGAGTTTTCCATTACAGCCATATAAAATTCACCTTTAAGTGCAAACACAGCACTTACACCATGACAGCGCATTCAGGACACATAACAATCAGTGAACACACAGCATATACACCACGATCAGAGCACTCATGATGGTAACAGCAATCAGTGCACACACACACTGCATGGACACTGAGAAACTGCGCTGCTCCTACAGACCCTGCCCATGAAAAACATTTTATAGATAATGCTGGGGGTGGGTGGGTTCACAAGGTAATAGCATGAAAGGGAGCAATCTGTCCTTCAGTGTAAGGCATATGTGCTAGGGAAAACAGACCCTGCCACACAAGGCAAAAACTGAGAATGCCCGTGACTGTTCCAACATGCCAGAGTTAGAGAACCAGATGGGGACTTCACAGCATGCAGCCACTGTAATTACACATCACCATCTTCTCCATGGGGACATGGGAAAGAAATATAGATACTTCATTCTGTTACCATAGACATCAGTCTTGGCTTGCAATAGAGGCCAGAAAAAGAAAAGATTTCCTTATAACGGCGTTACACTGCACTTTGATGTGATGCTAGCTAAGTCATTGCTTTAGGTATGCTGGGTGAGTGATGTTTGAGTAATGGATAACGCACACTGACTTGACTTGAACGAATGGCCTGATTCCTATCCGATATGTCCATGATGAAGACTTATGTTTCTTGTTTCATGTGAGTGTGTGCACACAGGAGGGGGAATGTAAGTTCTCATGTTTCATGTTTCCTCTGACAACGGGCCTCAGCCTCCTTTTCTCCAGCCAGTCCCAGACCTAGCCCTGCACAGAGAGAAAGTATGCCTTAGCCTGAAAATAAATAATGCCTCATTCCCTCGCTGAAAGAGGCTGCACTTTCTGTCAGGGTTTGTAAAACGGCTTTGGCATGCAGTTTCTTTGGGAAAAACAATGCTCTCTGTGTGTTAACCGCAGCTCTTTTCATATCTCCTGCTGCAGTGCTTGACCAGGACTGGCTGGCCATCGTCAGGGTGGAGGATGCCAGGTCAGCACCTCTCGGTGGAACCACAAGGTGGCACAAAGCTCTAAATATTTTAACCAGCTAAAGCTGTACTGCTGCGCAGGAATCCTGAGGTGCTACCGCCGTATGTAGGTTTCTCTAGAAACAAGGCCCCTTTAGCTCTTAAAAAGAAATGGCAGAAGGTGAAAATGGAAAGTAGGATCGATATGAAGGGCTAGTTGGGGGAGAAAAAAGTTTCTTAAAGGGGCTACGTAGAGGCTTTCCATGTGGCTGGTGGTTTATTTACAAATCACCTGTAAAAGAGTGACATACGAATGGGGGGGGGGGGGGGGGGTGCTTGTTGTTTCTGAGTGCACCTTGGACCTCTCTTTACTTCTTGTTTCAAGGATAAAAGGGGAGAGATAAGCTTACAGAGGTTGATTCATGCTAGTTGCATTTGGTTGGCTGTCTTGAGACCCAGTTTGGCAGCTATGGCCATTTCCAGTAGGCTACTGCTGAGACACAGAGCTGCGTATCCACTGTGTCCAGGGTCTGACTTAAGAATGGCTCTGTCAGATCAAAAGCACAAAGCTCGGTGACATGAAAAGTGTTGCAGTGAATGTAGTGCTCATGGAAGGTGCCGGGTTGATCGTGCTGGATACCAGAGTCTTGCATTTATCCCCAGAACAGGCTCAGCATGGGAGACGATAGCACAAAGTTTGCCACTCACTGCCCCCACCAGGAACTGCACAGGCAGTGACAGGGCAAGCTCACCCCCCCCCCCAGCACAGGCAACGATAGCACAAGGTTCCCCCAGACTCTGACCTGTCAGTGCATCTCAATCCATCTCTGATTGAGGGTAGGGGGAAGAGAGGGATAATTTGATCTCCATGTCTTTGGCTTCTGTTTTGACCCTGCCAACAATGGTGCTAATTAGTGCCCCGTTGTGATAGTGGTTTTAGTGAAGCAGACACCTAGCTGGTGGGAACTGGACTGAGACTGCCAACTTATTCCATCTAGGCTGCCAAGCGGCTTTCACGGATTGGAACCGCTGACTTAGAGTGCGAATTCCTGGGTCAGTTCCCTTGAGCTATTCTGTCCCTTGAATAAAGTTGTTTTACTTTTGTTAAAATAAAGCTCTCAAAAGAAGACTAAAATTTGAGGATTCTGGGCATCCTTTTAAAACAAAACAACAAAAAAACAAAACCCAGCCTCCAGTACTTTGCTTTGTTCTGCATAAAGTGAGTTTACCCCTCAGTTTACTTTGCAAACGTGATAATTAAGAAGATTTACTATGCAAATTCAGTTTTAATTGCACAATATGCTCTAATTACAAAATATGTATATATATATCATCACAAATGTTAACCAGCATACTTTCTGTTCTGAAATTTTGCTCTGCTTATTCCTGATTAGGCCTTTCCTCTACTTCACCACCAGGTGAATTTGCTTACTGCCATTAATCTAGTCAGCTGGATATTCAGAGTGTAATAAGGAAGGCTGCTGCAATATTATCCTCCAGTTACACCCCTGTATTTATTTCCTTTTCTCCCTCCTCCCTATCCTATCATCTAATAGCTTCAAATAGGTGGATGCTTGTAGAAACCAACAAGTTTTGGTGCTTAAAATGAGCCATCAAAACAAACTTACTGGCCTATCCCCAAACTTCTTGTGAATCTCACTCCTGAAATTTAAAAGGGAAAAAATATACAAGTCCCTTGTAATTAAAATATGAAAGGCTCGCTGATTGCACTTAAGTAAACTGGTTTAGAAGCTCTTAAGAGCTTGCACTGATTAAGAAGAAAGGGACAGATACTTTTCATGTCCAGATACTTTTCATGTCCAGCAGAACAAAATGGATGAATTAATCATTACATGCAAATTGCTAAGAAGCAACACAAGTGCAGCCCTTTATGTGATTGCTTAAAGTGTTAACTACAGGAGGTCTGGAAGAGCTGGATTTAAGATTTTGACATCCATAGGCAGAATGCCACAGCGGCACCCCTTTGAAGCTGTGCCGGCACACGATCCTAATACAAGCAGAAGCAGGCTCCTCTTTGGCCTGGATATTTGGCACCTTCAAAATTTGGAGCCCTAGATGTTGCCTATATTACCTATGCCTAAATCTGGGCCTGAGGCCAGGCAGAATATTTGAAATCCACAGTTTTAGAAATTCTGTACTAATGCAGAATGGGCTAGGGTTGGTAGAAACACTAGGCGATCAAGCTGGCTGCCTACAGTGCTACTGTTCTGGGGCGGTGCAGCAATGGCATTTCCTCCTTCCTGCTCCCAGCAGTCCCGGAAAAGGAAGTGGTGTCGTGCAGGCCAACTTGGGCAGGAAGGAGGAGATGCCATGGCCATCAGGAGCTAGAGCTGAAGCAGGCTAGATCAGTGGGCTGTGTGGCATTTGGAGCAGAAGCAGGCTGGTGCAGCAGAGCTCTCATGGCATCAGGAGCAGCAGACGGTTGGAGCAGCAGGGCCTTTGTGACATTAGGAACAGCAGCAGACTGGAGCACTGGAACCCTTGTGGGGTTGGGAAAAGTAGCAGGCTGGAGCAGCGGAGCCATTCAGCCCAAAGAAAGGAAGAATCCCATCCACGAGGGCCAAAGAAGAAGGCTGATGCTGTCCTTGTGCTTCTGGAGGGGGAAAAGTTAGTAACTGAGAGAGGGAGCATGAATATGTGTCTGTGTGTGTGTGTGTGATTGAGAGCATGTATGTATGAGAGATTTTGTGTGGAAAAATTATTTAAGGAGTTATTTAGTTAATGTGAAGATCTTTGTAATGTGATAGAAATTTGTGGAACAAAGATAATCACTAATATAGTAGTGTAATTGCTTGACATAAGGCTTATAAGTTCTGAGAAAATCTTAAATCCAGCTCTTCCAGACCTCCTGTAGTTAACACTTTAAGCAATCACATAAAGGGCTGCACTTGTGTTGCTTCTTAGCAATTTGCATGTAATGATTAATTCATCCATTTTGTTCTGCTGTACATGAGATCAGATATATTAAAAAGCAGTTACTCATGAGGTTAACTGTCCAGATATCAGGGAAAATAGGACTTCAGTAACCTGCCCATACCTACTGTTGCTGATGTGCTCAGCACAGATAGAGGGCCTCAACAAATGACAAGAACATATGAGAGTAGCCCACAGAAGAAACTGGGACATAGGTCAGAAGAATTAACATAAAATGACCAACTTCAGATAGACTGGTTGTAATCAGAGAAAGAACAGTTCAGAAGAAAAGCTTGTTGGATATTAAAGTGACTGATGAACTGCTCCTGATCTCCCAGAGCTGTGTTTCCAATTTCCCAAGATACATGACTCACATTGGAAACTGTGAGGGGAAGTATCTTTGTATATATTCTTAATGCAAAATCTAATTTTGTATGCTTTCATTGCTTTTTCTCAGAATTATAAATAAAATTTCTATACTTAGAAATATTTTGTTGTTTATTCTATGACATAATAATCACTATTCATCCTACCTGCTACAGTGTGAAAGAGAGACAGGAGAAAGTTTGTGTGCAACAACTCTCCCCGCTAATCCAGGACAATCTCAGGGCATCTGGAAGTTAAAAAGTACCAAGGTATGTGTTGCGATCCCCCCTGTTGCTGCGCTACAGGTGGTCTCTCACCTTCCTCCGGAGGCCGCTCCGAAGCCAGGGCCTCGCCTGTGTTCCATCCGGGACTTGCTCCAGGGCCTGAGAGGCCTAGCTGTGCCTGTGGCTTGCATGCCAGCATTTGGACTTCCTGTTTGGTGACACCCTTCTCCTAGGGGCCGGCCCGCAGCTCTCCTCCTTACTTATAGGGCCAGCGGTGGGCGGTCCTGGCAAGCTCCTCCCAGGGAGTTGCCTTCTACCTCCAGTATATAAGGACTTCCTTGTCATTTGCAACTGGCCTGCGGATTGAGCATTACAGTCGCCTGTAACCTTGCCGATCCAGGTCCTCCATGTATTGTTGGCTCCTTGTCCTGACCTTGCCTTGATGTCTGTTCCTGACCTTGCTTTGATGTCTGTTCCTGAAGCTGCCTGATCCTGTTCCCGTTCCAGTTCCGGTTGTTCTGCCCTATGTCCTTGTCTGGTTCCTGAGCCTTCTGTCCTGTTGGGCCCTGGAGTGGCCAACAGGAGGGATTTGTCCCCCGGGCTCTGGAGCTTCCCTGCCTGCCAGCCGAAGGGGCTTCGGATGTCAGTATCCCAGCATCGGAGTTCCTGTTCGCCTGGATCTTCCGCTTTGTCTTCCCTGCACCCTCCTTTCCTCAGCGTGGTCCGCGACCAGCCTTCCTGGGCTGTGTAGGGCGCGTCTGGGACGGGGTGGTCCGTGACTCAGTCCTACGGGTGGGCTGAGTAGGGCGCCCTGATGGACAGTGCCATGTTTCCTTCCAGCCTTGTCTACGATGTCTGCACCTGCCTTGTCTACGATGTCTGCTTCAGCCTTTGCCCTGATGTCTCCAACGTCTTGCTTCAGCCTGTTTTGGATGTCTGCTTCAGCCCCCGTCTGACGTCTTCAGTGTAAAGGACTCTGTCTGCCCTCGCCTCTGTCCGGCCTGCTGCCCACTGCCGTTCCAGCGGCAGGTCCGAAAGGGCCGGGAACAGTCGGAGGACCGTTCATCAGTCAACTTCCCAGTGTTGGCTACCATGGGCGTGCAGGTCCGGCTGAGGGTCAGACTCTGTGCCTGCTTTTGTACCCGCCTGGCTCACCATGCCTGCCCAGCTCACCTACCACGGTGTGGCTTGGGGCTCCTCCTTGAGTCCTGCCGTGGCCCAAGGGCTCACCACCAGCTCGAGACGACCGCGCCCGCGCGCGCTCGTAACAGTATGAAGAGCAGGGAATATGTTTTATTCTTATTAGCTTTAATTATTGGGTGTTATTTGATGTGTCTGCTGTTCTGAAATATTTTATTGGTGTTTGGAAAATTTTTATGAGATTTTAATTATTTGAAATTTATTCTTTTAATCAGCTGCTTTGAAATATTATGGTTTTAATGTTATTGGTGTTTTATATTTCTTGATTTTATTGTTTGTTTTATGAAGAATGGTGATGTTTCAATTTTTCCTTGTTGCACTGCATACAGAGTCCAGCTTGATGCAGTTTATGTCTGCACATTTTTATTTATACTTTTATGGTCTCTTTATTCTGTATTTGGTAAGGGTCTGTCTGTGTTCTACATGTGTGACTAAGGTGAGGTATTTTGCTAGCATGTAATTTCTGTACAGGAATCTATAGCAGCTTACTTGTTCTGTTTTGCTAATAGGAGGTACATTGATGTTTAGGGCTTGGTGTAATATTTGCAAAGTTGCTTTTTCATAGGTAGGTTTATTATTGTTCACATGCTAGCAGTTATTTCTGTTTTGGCATGGAAGGTTTACTATATTGTAAATGTAATTCAGTTTACTCATGGCTTTCTGAGGGCCAAGTCCACATTCAACATTTTCATTGGCCTATGTAATCCTCATAGTAGCAGCTACACTGTTAAAACAAGGCATACTGGGGTAGATTTTCAAAGGGGTACGCGCGTACAATACGCACGTACCCCCCGAAAACCTAACCCAACCCCCCCCTGCGCGCGCCGAGCCTATTTTGCATAGGCTCGGTGGCAGGCGCAAGCCCCGGGATGCGCGTAAGTCCTGGGGCTTGCATGGAGGGGCGTGTCGGGGGTGTGTCGGGGGGCGTGACGTGAGTGACGCGGCGTTTCGGGGGCGTTTCGGGGGCATGGTGCCGGCCCAGGGGCGTGGTCGAGGCCTCCGGACCAGCCCCCCGGGACGGGTGATGGCGCGCCAGCAGCCCGCTGGCGCGCGCAGATTTACACCTGCTTTCCACAGGTGTAAATCTGCCAACAAAGGTAGGGGGGGGGGTTTAGATAGGGCCGGGGGGGGGGGGGGGTGGGTTAGGTAGGGGAAGGGAGGGGAAGGTGAGGGGAGGCAGAAGGAAAGTTCCCTCCGAGGCAGCTCTGATTTCGGAGCGGCCTCGGAGGGAACAGGCAGCGCGCGCTGGGCTTGGCGTGCGCAGGTTGCACAAATGTGCACCCCCTTGCGTGCACCGACCCCGGATTTTATAAGATATACGCGGCTACGCGCGTATCTTATAAAATCCAGCGTACTTTTGTTCGCGCCTGGTGCATGAACAAAAGTACGCCCGTGCGTACATTTATAAAATCTACCCCATTGTGTGTAGTTTTCGAGGAGGCAATGAAACCCCTGTGACTAGTGTCTGAATCCAAGGCTGCATTTTGGATTGAAGCCCCTGAAGCAAGTGTCAGCAGCACGCCAAAACACAGCTGTTTCAGGTGAGGAAGTCTGAGATTGTGGAGCTATTGGAGATGTTGAATGGACACATAAATGAAGTTATATAAGTGAACTTATCTGATGTATTCAATTTTGAATGGACACTTTTTTTCAATCACATTTAGGTATATTTTTATATAGACTATGATTATAATTGCTGAAGCAGTCTGGAAGGGTGAAAAGAGTAACCCATGATTTTTCGGCCACCTGATATGACGTCCATATAAACAAACAATTTTATATAGATGATTCATGGTATTTTTCTTATTACAATAAGCCTAACAACATATGGGCTCCAAGTGTCTTTTTTTGCAGAATTTTCTGGTTGGCACCACAGCAGTGCATGTAAAAATATAATATACATGTTGTAGATGATATTTTTACAGAGAGAAAAAAACCAAAGCTGAAGAAAAACAAGCTTCTGTGAAACTTAAACACTTCACATAACAAAAATATAAAAATGCATAAAATTTAAACAAAGGAAAACTTTCATATACCAATGCAACTCTAATTGTAACTAAAATAACATGCACAGATGAAAAGACAAAAATGTTCAAAATAAACTTTTTATAATACAATCTTTTAATTTAAGTCCCTCCATAGCTGTTTCGGCACCAAGGCTTGCTTCAGGGGAACTTTATAAAGTGAATTAAAGCAGATCCTTCTCTTCCAACAGACAAGGATATTCTTTATTGTAAAAAGCGGAAAATCCAGAAGAATGCAAGCGCCAACGGAGCTGCTTCAATGTGTTCTGCATTTCTATATTCCTTGAAGCAAGGGACTCAGTAAGTTCACATCGTTCCACAGGCTCATTCTCATTCATAAATCTTCAAACGAAGTGACCGTGCCTACAAGCATCGCAGCATAGCATCTTCTATTATATCCCCGTATTGTTTGTTTTAAATTGCTGAGTGCTGGTTGCAGTGAGTAAGCTGGTAGCAGAACGAGATTAAACCTGTAGAATGATGTGAAAGAATATCCTTGTCCTTGAGAAGGTTCTGCTTTAATTCATTTTACAAAGTTGCCCTGACGCAGGCATCCGTACCAAAATAGCCATGGCAGGACTTATTTTTTAATACAATTTTTAATATGTATTATGTGAACCGGTTCACATTTTTGTCTTTTTATCTGTGTATGTTGTACTAATTATAAGTAGAGCTGCATCGATATAGCACATGAAAGTTTTGATTTTTTTAAATGAAATACATTGCTATATTTTCATGTGAAATTTATTGAGCAGACGTTTGCTTTTCTTCAGGTTTTGCTTTTTTTCCTGCCCTTTTTTTGCTCTCTTTTCCTATTTGTGTGGTGGCTGAGCCGCTTTAATTTTCTTGCAGTGATATTTTTACTTCAGACTGTACTTTGAATGCTAGTTTTCATGCAAAATCTATTATTATAAATTCATAATTTTGAATGTGTGTGGTGCAAGGTTATTAGGTATCCTAGGTGAAACATAGCCTGCTGCTCCCCACCCCAGGGTCACACTCTCCCTATTCACAAATACAGTTCTGCATTTATAATAATTTAACATAAAAAGGCATTCAAAGTACAGTCTTTAGAGGTAACAATAGCACTTATAACATGTATATTATATCTACATGCACTGCTTTGGTGCCAACCAGAAAAACCTGTAGGAAAAAGTAAAAATACATCTTGGAATTGATATTAGACCTATTGTGATGTTTGTTGGGTGTGGGCTTGGCTCTCAGAAAGTCATGAATAAACTTATGATTATTATGACCCTCCCATACCAAAACAGAACTAATTACCAGAATTCAAACAGTAATAACTTTACCTATGAAAAAGCAACACTGCAAATATTACACCAGGCCCTAAAACACCAATACACCTCCTGTTAGGAAAATAGAACAAGCCAGGTTTCTATAGATCCCTGTACAGAAACTACAAGCTAGCAGAATACCTCACTTTAGTCATACATGCGGAACTCATACAGATCTTCACCAAATAGAGAATAAAGACACCATAAACTATAAATAGAAACATGTAGACAAAAACTGAACTGGAAACCACAAGAAGCCAGACTCTTTATGCAGGCAACAATGGAAAAACAGAAACATTCTTCATTTTGCAAACAGTAAAATCAAGAAATATAAATTATCAATAGAGTAAAATCATACTAATAATAAAAAGAATACATATTTCATATCAGCTGATGAATAGAACATCCACTAATTAAAAGTTAAACACATTTTCCAAATACCAATAAACTATTTAAAAGCAGACACATCAGACAGCACCCAATAATTAAAATTAATAAAGATTTAAAAAATCCCCTGCTGTCCATACCTGAGATCTTTTGAATTCCAGATGCCCTGAGATTGTTGTGGATTAACAGGGGGAGAGGAGACGAGTTGTTACTCATAAACATTATCCTCTCTCTCTCAAATGTACACACATGCTTGCTCTCTCATACATATACACATATGCCCTGTCTTTCATACATGCACACTTACACACACTCTCTCATACATACACACATATGCCCTGTCTCTCATACATGCATACTCACAGAGACATGTTTTCTATCTCATACAGGCACACACATATGCAGACATGACCTGTCTCTCATATATGTACACACTCAGATAAGCTTTCTCTCTCATACATGCCCACACATGACATGACCTTCTCTCTCATACATGCACACACACGAACATGCTCTCTCTCTCACTGCTCCTTCCCTGGCAGCACAAGGCCAACAGCAAAAGCCTCGTCCTTCAGCCCCCGCAGCCCATGGTGCTCTTCCTTTCTTCAGGCTTTCGGGAGCTGAAGCAAGGGTCAGGGCCAGCGTTACAGCTTCCTGAGTGGACGTGGCCACGCTGCTCGGCTGCTGCTCCTCTTCCTGCTCTGCATTGCAGCGCGGCCCAGGCGAGTACTTCTTCTTCTTGTGGCGAGAGCATGCTCTTCTTCTTCTTTCCGCCTATGTTGGCATCGGCATGATCTCTCCTTCTTCCTGCCCGTGCGGGACCGCGCCGTGGCGCTTTTTCTTCCAGCCACGTGGGCAGGAAAAAAAGGAGGGACCTAGTCACATAGTCCACCTAGTGCTTCCACCAGCACTGTGTGTGGAGAGGGTACAACTGTGGTGGGTGGGAGGGGAGACGGCACCAGGCTGAAAGGTTCTCCTAGAGTGCCTAATACCCTTGTACCAGCCCTGGACTGGACTGATGAATTGTTAGGAGTGGACCAAAGAAGACAAGAAGCATAAAACAGAAAATATTGGTAGATAAGGGCCAATTGGAACAGTCACTTTGCCCAAGCACTGGAAAATGACCTAGTGAGCACATAGTGGCCAGGACGTAACCTCTCTGGAATGAGGAACCAACTCCTTGTCCTTTCCAATTAATCTGATTCTCTGACGTCTATGAAGAAATATTTATTAACATGAGAAACATTCAGCAGCAAAATTTATCCGGGTACATTTAGTCCTACCATTTGAATGGCCAGGGTTGTGCGGTTAATTTTAGCTGTCAAACCCACTGGTAGATAAGTTTCTCTCTTTCTATTCTAATCTCAACAGCACACTTGGAAAGCAGGTGAGCCAACCCCATGGACACTTTCCTGTTAGTGTCAGTTGGGCATCTGAAGAGAGATACAGGAGGGAGAAGATTAATCTACAACCCAATGGGTCCCTCAACAGCCTGTTTACAGGTCTTTTTACACCATTCTTCCAGGTACGATCAGGGTGGTTAACATAATTAAAAACATACTCATTGTGAAACTAACATAATAGATACATTATAAAAACAAATATGTTCCAAAATATTCAAAATACATCATTGACATTGGTACTCAACCCTTTAAATAAGCAGAGGGGGCTAACCTAGATTCTGCCATATGCTGCAGGGAACCAGCTTGGTAAGATGCCTCTTCAGCAAGCTTCTGAGCCATCAAGTGTTCTATCTTTATGACTTTTTTGTTTCTACTTCTTGGGATTAGACAAAATAATTATTTACAAAAGATTAGTGCTGCTTAAACAGAGCATGGCATTAATGAGTCCCCTTTCCCAATTAGCTTACAGCGGCACAACCTGCTCTCCTTGAGTGAAAAGGGAGCAGGTTGTGCCGCTTTGAAAGTCGTATGCTGATTGGTGCATGTGGGATTGGAACCCGAGTCTCTGATCACAACAGCTTTTTGCTCTAATCCCTGGGCATAACCTTAACCTGTTACAGTTGCCAGTTTGGTACGTAAAACCCCTAATAACATTACAGTCTGCAGTGACTGCTATGTATGTATAATTTATAAGATTTTATGAATGTTATATTGTACCATGCTTAGAATTTTGAAAATATGGTGAGTAATAAATATTTTAAATAAAATAAAAATTAAATGATGATGACCAAAGCATGTATAGAAGATCACCATATTTGAGGCCAGGAAGGAATTTATTTATTTTTAACTCTTTGGTTATAATTTCACATTATACTCAATCAAGATCAGCCTGAAGTAGGAAATTCAAAGCTTAAAGAAAAAAAAAAAAGAAATTCAAAAAAAGTAGCTAAGAAAAAACAAATTAATCAGCTTTGTATGAAGTCCACAACATCAGGGGAATTCAATATCACAATCCATCTCAGGAAAACAAACAGTCACGATGCTCACAAGGCAGCTAACTCCTAGGGCTATAATTATAGAGAACGCAAACATTGGTCAGAATGCTAAACCGACACAGAGGAAGGAGATGGAAATGGGCCTTTTTGTACAATTTGGTCACTTTAAAAAAAAGGAAGTTGGATAGGTAAAAAAAATGCATAAGAAATACCCTTATGCCTAATACAACGTTTACAAAGAGACTTAAAAAACAAAACCCACATTACCCTAACTGTAAGACCCTAGGCCTCATCAACAGAAACTGCTTATGTTTCCTCTGAGTCCGCTTAGCTACATCTGGGAAAACCATAACCCTATACTGTAAGAAAACTTCTCCATGATATCTAAAATAAAATTCCAAAAGCTGGTCTCAGTTAGGCTCTAGGACCAGGAAAACTATTAAAGCAGAAGACTTAGCCAAAACAGTATCAGAAATTTCCAATAGTGCAGTAACATCCAAAGTTTGTTCAGAAAAAAGAGATAATTTTTGTTGACCATCTTTAATTTTTTTCTTTGTTAAAAGGAATAAGATAATAAGTCCTTGACATAGGTGGTAATAAAGATTCAGGAACCGTAAGAATTTCCATCAAATATATTCTAAACAAATCTTTGGCAGACACCATTGTTAACTGAGGAAAACTTATTACATGAAGATTATTTTACCTAATAGAATTCCCACGGTTCTCTATTTTATTAGATAAATAGGTATTATCTTTACCCAATACTTCTTACAAAGTCTTAAAAAGAACCACATTATTTTGTGGGTCAGAGACTTGTCAGACTAATTCTACCTTGGAACTTTCCAAAGAAGAAATATGTTTCTCAAAACTGAGTTTTTTTTCACACCAAAGGAGTCACCTGAGACATGATAGCATTTCCCAAGCCCTCTATAGCAGGGCTGTACCTCAAGCAGTTCAGGGATCCTTTAAGATGGTAAGACCCAATGGGTTTATGTTAGAAACTATCTGGGAAGCTATAGAGCAGATGTGGCCAACTCAGATCCTCAAGAGCTGCAAACAGGCCTGGCTTTCAAGCTATCCACAATGAATATGCATGAGATAGAATTGCATGCTCTGCTTCCATGCCCAGATCCACCTCCAGCTTCTTCTCTATGCCTGAAGCACATCCAAACTCTTGCCATACTCCACAGCAGGCAGCAGCACTACTCCCTGCACTCAGCGACACCACCACAGAATCATCAATCAACGACTCTCCTTAACGCGGAGTAGAAGTTCTGGTGACAGCAGGTTGCAAGGGAGTCATTATCAAAAACACCAGGCTCAGCAAAGCCAAGAGGAGACGAAAGCAAACTTTCCCTTCCAGCACTCCTCAGCTGCTCTCCCTCCAGCGATGCAGGACCCTGGAGGACATAAGCATCCATAGGTCCCAACAGCGATGATGCAGATGGGGCTGCAGGGAAAGTCCCAGATCTTGCCGCCTTCTTCTGACACATAGCTCAAGGAAAAAGGTAAGTAGGAAATATGAGGAATGCCACGGGGAACAGGAGTTCACCACATTACAAGCTTCAGCTGCCATATTGAATCCCCCTACTTTATTTCAGAATTTAATTTTTAATTTTGCAGATTTAGCTATAGGCATTATACTTATTTATTTCTGAATATCTGATGTTCTGCCTTTTCCAATTTTAGTCACAAGGCAGATTACAATAAAAATAAAGACATGGTCTCATAAATAATATGAATGCAAGTTAGTATATAAACAAATTACATTAAAGAAACAGTGAGTAATTGAAGCTACTAGACAGAATAACCTAGCTAAGAAGAGGGTCTATTAGGTACATTGGGTGGCAATAAAGGGATAAACAGAATGGGGCAGATTTTCAAAGGGGTACGCGCGTAAGATACGCGTGTAAGTCCCGGGGCTTTCCTGGGGGGGGGGCGTTTCGGGGGGCGTGTCGCGATCCGCGCATCATCGGGGGGGCGTGTCGATGACGCGTTCAGCGCATCATCCAGGTTGGCGCCGTGGGCGTGGTTTCGGCCCTGGGCGTTCCGGGGGCGTGGCCGCGGCCTCCGGACCAGCCCCCGGACCAGAACATGGAGCGCAGCAGCCGGCCCTGGCGCGTGCAAAGTTACGCCTGCTTCGAGCAGGCGTAACTTTCATGATAGAGGTAGGGGGGGTTAGATAGGGCTGGGGGGAACGGAGGCAGGCTGTGCAGTTCGGCGCGCGCAGGCTGCTGATTTTGGGCAGCCTTGCGCACGCCGACCCCGGATTTTAATGGATACGCGCGGCTACGCACGTATCTATTGAAATCCTGCGTACTCTTGTTCACGCCTGGTGCACGAACAAAAGTATGCGTGTGCGCAGATTTATAAAATCTGCCCCCCTGCGCGCGCCGAGCCTATGTTGAATAAGCTTGGCGGCGCGCACAAGCCCCGGGACGCGCATAGGTCCCGGGGCTTTCCTGGGGGGGGGGGGGTGGGGGGGGGGGCGTGTCGCGACGGCGCGTCATTCGGGGGCAGGACCGCGGGCGTGGTTCTGGCCCGGGGGCGTGGCCTAGGCCTCTGAAACAGCTCCCAGGCCGGGGAATCACGCACCGGCTGGCCAGCCGGCGCAGGCATAACTTTTAAAACAAAGGTAGGGGGGTTTAGATAAGGCTGGGGGGGGGGTGGGTTAGGTAGGGGAAGGAAAGTTCCCTCCGAGGCCGCTCCGATTTCGGAGCGGCCTCGGAGGGAATGGAGGCAGGCTGCGCGGATTGGTGCGGGCAGGCTGCCGATTTTGGGCAGCCTTGCGCACGCCGACCCCGGATTTTAAAGGACACGAGCTGCTACGCGTGTATCTATTAAAATCCGGCATACTTTTGTTCGCGCCTGGTGCGCGAACAAAAGTACGAGCGGTCGTACTTTTATAAAATCTACCCTAATGAGTCGATGGGTACAATGAACAAAGCATAGAACTATGAGAACAGAAGAACAGAAGAAATTGCCATGCTGGGTCAGACCAAGGGTCCATCAAGCCCAGCATCCTGTTTCCAACAGAGGCCAAACCAGGCCCCAAGAACCTGGCAATTACCCAAACACTAAGAAGATCCCATGCTACTGAAGCAATTAATAGCAGTGGCTATTCCCTAATTAAACTTGATTAATAGCAGTTAATGGACTTCTCCTCCAAGAACTTATCCAAACCTTTTTTGAACCCAGCTACACTAACTGCACTAACCACATCCTCTGGCAACAAATTCCAGAGCTTTATTGTGTATTGAGTGAAAAAGAATTTTCTCCGATTAGTCTTAAATGTGCTACTTGCTAACTTCATGGAATGCCACCTAGTCCTTCTATTATTCAACAGTGTAAATAACCGATTCACATCTACTCATTCAAGACCTCTCATGATCTTAAAGACCTCTATCATATCCCCCCTCAGCCGTCTCTTCTCCGAGTTGAACAGCCCTAACCTCTTCAGCCTTTCCTCATAGGGGAGCTGTTCCAACTCCTTTATCATTTTGGTTGAGATGCGGCGACCAGAATTGTACACAGAATTCAAGGTGCAATCTCACCATGGAGTGATACAGAGGCAGTATGACATTTTCCGTTTTATTTACCATTCCCTTCCTAATAATTCCTAACATTCTGTTTGCTTTTTTGACTGCTGCAGCACACTGAGCCAACGATTTTAAAGTGTTATCCACTATTTATTTATTTATTTAACATTTTTATATACCGGAATTCATGTAGCAAAGTTACATATCAATTCGGTTTACATTATAACTTTAAATAGGCATGACCAAAAGCAGTGCAATTACATCGAACAGGAGATTAAACTTGGGTCAAGTAAACTGGGGGTTAAATAAATAACAAACAAATAATAAAGAATATATTAAATACAGAATACATTAAAGAATGAGTGGGGTTTTAGAGATGATGCCCAGATCTTTTTCCTGGGTGGTAGCTCCTAATATGAAACCTAAAATCATGTAACTACAGCAAGGATTATTTTTCCCTATATGCAACACCTTGAATTTGTCCACATTAAATTTCATCTGCCAGGGGAGATCACATGACCTGATGAGCAGGTAGGCTGCGTACAGACTGTGCTCCCGGCTCACCCACTGAATCGCAGTGTTTATCGGCACAAAAATCGTACAAATTGGGACACAACAAAAGAAAATCGACTTTTTCTTTACCAGCGGCAATTCAGGGATGGCGGTTAAGCCAAAAAGAAAAGAAAAAGTATTGGGTCAGCAAAGTGAAGCTAAAATGGCCACCGAACCCCTGAACCCCGGTGCATCGGCAGACAAACCAGACCTAATCAGGGACATCACACAGGCGGTCATGAAGGTGCTGGAACCCAGGTATTTGGCCTTAGCCCAAAAAATAAACACTGGAAATGAAACGCTGCAGGAAACAAAAACCCAGGTTGCTGACACCCAGCAAAGAATAGCCGACGTGGAAACAGAGACACAGCATCTCATGCAAAATCAAGAGAACATGAGTAAAAAAATTGCACACCTCGAAAATAAAGTAGAAGATTTAGAGAACAGATCGCGGAGGAACAACCTGAGGTTTGTGGGGATCCCAGAGTCTGTATTAGAGAGGGAGCTGGCCAAGGCTCTGGAAACATGACTGGTTAAAACATAAGGCCTGCTGGAGCTGGAAGGTAGTGTGATAGTTGAAAGAGCCCCTGGAACCTTTTTTAAATATTGGGGTTACATTGGCCACTCTCCAGTCTTCAGGTACAATGGATGATTTTAATGATAGGTTACAAATTTTAATCTATAGATCAGAAATTTAATTTTTGAGTTCCTTCAGTACCCTAGGATGCATACCATCCGGTCTAGGTGATTTGCTACTCTTTAGTTTGTCAATCTAGCCTACTACATCTTCCAGGTTCACAGTGATTTTGTTCATTTTGTCTGACTCATCATCCCTGAAACCATCTCCGGAACCGGTATCTCCCCAACATCCTCATTAGTAAACACGGAAGCAAAGAATTCATTTAATCTTTCTGCAATGGCCTTATCTTCCCTAAGAGTCCCTTTAACCCCTCGGTCATCTAATGGTCCAACCGACTCCCTCTCAGGTTTCTTGCTTTGGATATATTTTAAAAAGTTTTTATTATGAGTTTTTTCCTCTATGTTAAAACTGTGCACTGAAAATATTTGGCAATTACCATCCAGTCTCCAGCCTCCCCTTTCTATGGAAACTAGTAGAAAACATGGTTTACTTCCAACTCCTCAACTTCCTTGAAGAAGACAAATGTCTTGCAGCCTCACCAATCTAGCTTCAGGAAAGGCCATAGAACTGTATCAACCCTAATATCCATCATTAATAGTATTCATCTTAATGCAGTCCTTGGGGGGAGAGACTTTTTCTTAGTTCTATTAGTTCTTTCTGCCGCTTTGACATAGTTGACCATTAACTCCTGATACATTGCTTAAGAAACATTGGCATTGAAGACACGGCCCTTAAATAGTTTGAGTCTTTCTTTTCCAACAGAACACAAACTGTCTCATGGGCAAACATACCAACCTCCTCTAAAGACCTCAATTGTGGAGTGCCGCAAGACTCTGTTCTCTACCTGATCCTCTTCAGTATCTACATTTGTCCAACTTACGACCTTATCCAGTCTTTTGACATTGAATGCCACCTATTTATGAATGACATTCAACTTTGCATCAAAACAGGATGCAACCAAGCCTCTACTATTGCTAGCCTTAATAACTGTCTAACTCCAGTAGTGACATTGGTTCGACCACAAAATTAAACTAAACCCTTCCAAATCTGAATTCCTCTGGCTAAGCTGCCTAAGTCATCTCCTGCTTTCTCTACATTCATTGTCAGGAACCCCCCTTCATTCTAAGGAATCAGTAAGAAGCCTCAGAGTTCAACTCAACAGAAATCTCATGATGGAATACCACATATCAAAGGTGGTAAGAGCTTCCTTCATGTATCTATGCCAGATCCACCAACTTCAGTACTACACAACGAAGCCATTGTAATTTATGCAGTAATCATCAGCCAGATTGACTACTGTGACTCTCTACTGATCAGCAGCACAGAGGAGCCAGACGGAGGTGCTTCAGAGAAGCCAGATGGAGGTGCTGCAGAAAGGTCAGAGAGAGATGGCATAGAGAAGCTGATGGCATAGATGAGTCAGAAGATGCTGTGTTTGGAAAAGAGATGGTCTCTCATAGAGGACTATGGGTAGACATTGGGCAAAGGGCACAGTGGGTGGTAATTAGGGAGTGGTTAAGAGTAACCTTAGTAAGAGGGGGAGAGTATGACACTGTAACCTTTAACCCGTCTAATTGGCAAGAGGTCAGAAAAGGCATGGTGGGGAGAGAAGTCACTTCTTTGGAAGGGATTCAGGGTGAGCAGAAATACGCACTCTGATAGGTTCGAGCTGAGAGTGAGGATATGTGAAGGAGTGTCCTTTGATGTGTTCTCCGTGAGGAGTTAGCAATCTGTAATGAAACCGCTATCTGATGGGAGGAGCAATCAGATAGGAGTTAGCAATCTGTAGTATTTAGGAGATTAGTGGGTGGATCCTTGGACCAGTGGCAGATGACCACACCCCCGGCGAAGACCCCGAGAGGGACCACCGGTCAGGCTCAGAGTATGGAGACAAACACACACACTAGTTCTTGTATTAACAGTATACTGAACCACCAGAGGTGGCAGTAGTGAGCTGGAATGCCCGGCTGGGCTGTAGTCCCTCAGAAGCTAGAACAGCGATCCCTGGAGGCTGAGCTGTAGAGAAACTGAAATATAGTGAGTAGGCAGGGTAAGCAGAGTTCATGTACCGAACCTGATGGTAAGACTCACACAATGTCTCATAGAAGCCCAGGATCTGGAATGTATAGACCCTCAAGGAGCGAGTACCTGGTTCCAGGGAAAGCTCTGAGAGAGCGATGGTAACTCACAGATGTAGTAGGCAGTGCTGATTTCCAGGCAGAAGTGAATTGGAAGAAGTCCGGGAACAAGGGCCCTCGAGGAGCGAGTACCGGTTCCAGACTGCAATCTACAAAGTAAGAGAGAAAGCGAGGCCCCCGAGGAGCGGGTACCCCTAGTTAGTCCGAGGAGGCAGAGTAGCTTAGCCCCCAGTTAGTCCGAGGAGGCAGAGTAGCTTAGATAGAACGAATCCAAATCCGTTGTCATTCCTTATCCTTACTAATTCGATCTGTTAGCAAATTCTAAAACCTTAAATATCCGTCACGGGTGACATCATCTTTGGGGGACGTCCCCGAGGTTCGTGCCATCGCTGGTACTTCAGTCGGGACTGCACCGCGCGCACACCCCTAGGCCTGCAGGAAACATGGCGATTAGCAGCGTGGAGCCGGTCCGGGGACGCCGGAGGACCTCGGCAGAGGAACGCCGCGGCAGCCAGTCTTCCCGCAGGCGAAGAGGGAGGTGCCAAAGAGGTGAGGAGGGCAGAGAGAGGGCATCTGGGACCGACGGACACAACATCCTTAAAGTTCCTCTTTAACCTATGTAGGACCAGGCATAAGCTACAGAGACAGAGAGCTCTTGGAGAGAGGCCACTCAGAGTACGACTAAGAGCTGAGACCCAGGTGGGAATAGTTAGGCCAGTTCCAAGTCTTCAGGAGAAGGCAGCTCCTGAAATATTGCTGTCCTAATGGTGAATCCTGTTTGTGATTGCTGACTTAACTATGAATACTGCTGAAGGTAAGCAGTTATGCTATTTCATGTGCACTGTAAATAAAAGCACTCAAAGAAAACCTTCAGTGATCATTTACCATGCCACATGCACAAAAATGCTTTCAGTGCAGAAAACTTGTTTTGTGCATATAAATCATATTTATGCATAGAAAACATGCTTTGTGTGCATGTGATAGCATGGAGCAGTCTTGGGTTTTAGGGAGGCATGCCAGAGGACAGAAAACCAGCTGGACTCCACTTTTTAACAGAAAAGCTCTTTTATTTTTCACATAAACAGAAAGACAGAAAGAAGACTGCTTACCTCAGCAGTATTACATTAAAAATCAAGCATCCAAACATACAGAGTTCTGGCATAATTCCTGGAGCTTCCTTCTTCCCTTCTGGGCCCTTGCTTCTTCCTGAGTCTGGGCTTTAATTCCCCTTCCCTGAGAAATGCCCTGTGGCCTGAATTCCCACTCAGGGAATTTAAGGTGGACTGTTCTAATCTATACCCTTCTTCTCAGTTCAACCTTCTTAGGCTGTCTGCCCCTACCAGGGATACATCCCAGGAAAGAAAATTACTGTTCCTATTTTCCTTTCCTGTCATGTGGTGGACCTGTCCCTTTCTTCTTTAAAGACAATAGAGTCAGAGACCCAATCTTTGTTCAGTGGAAAACTCTGATGCAACAGAATGCACAGTTGGAAATGATAAAGAAAACGGAAGCCGCTACAAGAGGTCATTCCTATATACGATGGGATACTATGATTTGTGGTCGAAGGTGTTGCTGGCTATGTAAGGGACAAAATAAGGTTTTATTTCTCTTTAAAATTCTATGGATGTATTAGACAAGGATCTATGCAGCATTCTAATATGTCCAATGTGGAATGCGAGTGGGTGTAATAGTATGGTTGTTTGTGTAAAAGGGGGGTTCATATTTCTTGATGTTAAAGAAAAATTACTGAGTTGATACTTGCGGTTTTGGAGTACTTTTGATTATTACTGTTGCTCTGATGGCTTAGAGCTTTTATGTGTATTGACTCAATAAAGAGCATTTGAAAAAAAAAAAAAAAAAGATGGTAGAGTTGGAGTATGGACCTATAAACCAGGGACTGACATCCTCTTTATCACCTGTATATGCCCCGGGCAAACATAGGGAACCATTTTCTGGTTGGGGCTTTCTACATTTTCTAGGGTTACCCTTCTCCACCCAATCTGGGGGACCAGTTAAAGGCTCCTATGGTGCTTGCAGTTCCTTATTTGTTCCAAAAACTCTATCTATAGTGGTCTATTGGTTCATGAAATACCCAGCCTCCCTTGGCAGTGTGGCTTCCAGAGTTTGGGTGTCTTGGTTTCCTTTATATATAAGTCCAGGCTCTCCTAAGATTAGATCTCTGAAAAGGGCACATCATGTAGAGTCAGTTGATTCAGCCTTAAGCCAGTCCCAAAGAGTCTCAAAGTCTAGGAAATCATGTCTCAGAACAACAAGATATAAGAGCCACGGAAGTACTTCCACTTCAAGGCTGGCCTGTCCAGCGGGTGTCTTCAGCAAGACCTGTGTGCTAGGATACTGCTATTGCTCTCTATGACTACAAGATAGAGTCACTGTATGTTCACAGTCAATCTGGATTCTCTAACTAGATTTGTCAGGATGAGGGTTTTTACACTCCTAGAATTGACTAGGGTCTACTTGGGGACCCTATACAACTCAATTGGGACCACAAAACTACTAAGTCCAAAGCAAGGAGCTTCTACAAAATTACAAATATGGGATGTCATTAACTTGATGACCATAGCTTCTTCCTCAGTCTGGGGATATTGCTTGGTGAAATGGCCTCTTTCCCCAAAACTGAAGCATAGAGGTAAACCTAAGCTGATCCTTCTCTGGGTCTTCGGCGGATGCCTTGCTCCTCAACTGTGGACTCTGGGATCTGGTGGTGACTGTCTTATATTCTAGTGCGCTCCAGAATTGATTGGGCTTGATAGAAGACATAAGCAACTTTTAGGCCAGTTTCATGGGTAAGCTTCGAATGCTGGTGTATCCACTGCCACATAGAGGGTTGCAAGCCATCTTAAGACTGCTCCAGGAGAATTCAGGTGGTCACCTCTGTGTCAGCCTTCCCTTCAGGTTGTAGCCCATCCTACATCCTTCAATTAATAGAAGAAATTCAATGGACTTTTTCCTAGTCTCAGGGCTCCCTGCCAGAACCATTGGTACATTTCTGGGGTGCACCCTGCACGTTCAAAGAAGGCTGATTTAACATCTGTATAGGCAGCCCTTTCATCTGGATTGGCAGCCTGGAAGACAGCTTGACTGTTGCCTGTCAGGAAATTGCCCAGATAGGTGGTTCAAGTTGACCAGGCAGTTCTTTCAAAGTTCACTAGAAAATAGTCTGGGTCATCTCCTGAACCCATCTTAGGCATCACGGGACTCAAAAGGGTAGGCCGGGCTATAATAGCTTGCATGACATGTGCTGTCGGTGTCAATACATTTTGTTGCTAGCCAGGACATGCTTGTAGCACTTGCTGCTGGGCCCACTGGTCCTATATGACAGCCTGCAGCTGCTGCTGTTCTTCAATGAGGACCTGGAGAAAGCACTCCATGATGGCTCAGCAAATACCAGGTATGACGAGCACCTTTCTGCTCCCCAGTGCCTACAGTACTTGCACAACCACAAGAAGGGGAAAAAAACCTTTTTTTGTTTTTAAGAGGGAGAAAAAAATGCTATGCTGTCCCTCTGTAACTAACTTAATGTTCCTTCTCTATCTAGGCAGGGCTAGGCTCTTTAGCCCAATGATTTTAACTACCAGTGCTGCTGCTGCTGCAGCTAGGCCCAGAAACAAACAAATTAATGGCATGGGTCCCTGGTCTGTGCTGTGTTTAGACCAGTAGATCCCACTGCTTCCACTATATGTGATAGCATGGAGTAGTTTTGGGCTTTAGGGAGAGGACAAAATATCTGGACGCTGGCATTCAACAGAAAAGCACTTTTATTCTTCACATAAACAGAAAGCCAGAAAGAAGCCTGCTTACCTCAGCAGTTTTACTTCAAAAGTCAAACATTCAAACATACAGGATTCAGGCATAGTTCTTGGATCTTCCTTCTCCCCTTTTGGACCTATTTGCTTCTTCTTGAATCTGGGCTTTTATTCCCCTCTTCTGGGAAACCTTCAGTGGCCTGAATGCTCACTCTGGATATTTAAGGTGGACTGGGCCAGATAGCTGGTCTTGGTCTTTTAAGATGTTCTGGTATTCTAGTCTATTCACCCCTTCATAGTACACAAAGCATGTTTTCTGAGCAGAAATCCCAACTTCAGGTCCTGGCACCAGAACTCTTGCTTCTGCCCATAGACTAACACTAGTGTCGGAAACTTTACTCCACCTCTAACCAGGAGAAACATTTCCAGCGCTAAGAAAACCTGAGTTAAGCCAGCACTTCTCTGCATTGAGAGGTAATAGCTAATACCTTCATTAGCATGGAATTTCCATTTGAGGTCACTAAGCAGAATGCAATGCTTTACATGCACATTTTTTGCGCACAAAACTCCTTGCAACATAAAAAACCATGCGTAGAACTGCGGGTAAATCTGTGTGCTCTGTGGGCCCTATGTTAGCATCTGTTTAGTGCTGGTAGGAGCCAACTTAAAATGATTCGCTCAAATGGACAAATTTGGGGTCTAATGGTCAAGAAACTTTAAGGTAAGGGGAAAGCTTGGTTGAAAAACCAAGTCTTGCATTTTGGAAGTTGAGCTTGGACGTTTTGAGGCGTAGGAGTGGCGGTATCTTGTTCCATAGATTTGGAGCAATGCAGCTGCATGCATACCATATATACTCATGTATAAGTCGAAAAATGTCACCCCCAAAATCTGTCCTTAAAATCATGGTTGTCTTATCCATGGATCAATCCACATAATGTCGGTACCGTAATTCAAGATGCATGAGTGAATCGTTCGCACGCTCCTCCTCCTGATCCCTTAACTCACCCACTGCTATGAGGACAACTATGGCACTTGCAGTTGCGTAGGCACATCCTCCCCCCTCCCAGGCCAGGGTCTGACTGGCACACTTAGAACCTCATGATTTAAAGTGTGCCACTGGGACCCTGCAGGAGAGGAAGGAGGACGTGCCTGAGCAACCGCAAATTCGTCTTCATCCTCATAGCAGCAGCGAGCATTCAATTTAAGGGATCCGGAGGAGTTGTGGGGAGAAGCTGTTCTACCGCTACACTGGGACACTGCAGGGGAGGAGGAAGGATGTTCATGAGCAAATGCAAGTGCCGTCATTGTCTAGATAGCAGTGAGTGAGTTACGGAATTGGGAGGAGGGAAGGATTCAGACAGGAGGGGCAGCCATGGAGGAGAAAGGGAAGGATTCAGACAGCAGGGACAGCCATAGGGGAGGGAAAGAAGGATTCAGACAAGATGGGTAGCCATGGGGGAGGGAAAGAAGAATTCAGATAGGAGGGGTAGCCATAGGGGAGGGAAAGAAGGATTCAGACAGCAGGGACAATCATAGGGGAGGGAGGGAAAGATTCAGACAGCAGGGACAGTCATAGGGGAGGGAAAGAAGGATTCAGACAGAAGGGGCAGTAATGGGGGAGGGAGGGAAAGATTCTGACACCAGGGACAGCCATTAGAATAATGACATCTTACCCTCAGGAAAATGAGCGCTGAGAAGAAAAAGAGAAGATCTTACACTACGTCACTGAAACTGAAGATTATAGAAAGTACAAAGGAGGCCAATAATTGTGTAGCTGCAAGAGAATTTGACATTAGTGAAAAATTCATCAGAGATTGGAGAAAAAAATGAAGAAAAGCTGCTAGAAATGCCAAAGTCAACGAAAGCCTTACGTTTCAAAATTGTGCCTTTTGAAGTAATGGAAAAGATTTTGAATGACTGAATAATGGAATGCAGACAGAATGGCTACATTGTGACTCGCTCGAGCATTAGGATTTGTGCTCTTCAAATGGCAAAAGAAGAAAAATATTCAGCGACTGAAGGTCTGGAAGAATTCACAGCATCGTCTGGTTGGTGTTCGTGGTTCATGATCTGATATGGATTGTGCCTTCATCAGCATACAAAGATTTCACAGAAACTGCCTAAAGAGCTTGATGAAAAGATCTGATCGTTCCATAAATTCTTTATCCAACAGAGAATAAAGAATCATTTCAATTGGTAATATGGATGAAAAGCCTAGGACATTCGATATGCCTGGCCATCGCACTGTAGCTGGTGTTGATGACCAGTTGGTAAAAACAACTGGTCATGAAAAGACCCATTTCTTGGTGATCCTGTCTTGCCTGGCAGATGGCACAAAACTGTGCCGGTGGTTATATTCAAGAGGAAAACGATGCCGAAGAACGTATAAATTCCAGCAGATGTAACTGTTCAGGTTCATCCTAAAGGTTGGATGGATAAAGAGGGAATGAAATGGTAGCTGTACAATGTGTGGGGTAGGTGACCAGGTGCGGGCTAAGAAAACAACCGTCACTATTGGCATGGGATATGTTCCGTGCACATATAACAGAGAATGTAAAGGATGATGCAAAGAAAAAGGCGATCACATTAGCAGTGATTCCAGGAGGTTTGACATCAATGCTCCAGCCATTAAATGTATGTCTCTTCAAGCCTTTCAAGGACCAATTGTGGCATATGTGGCAAAAATGTGTGTGTTCTGGTCAAGCACAGTTAATGAAAGGAGGGAACCTGATGAAACCAGACATTGATTTGGTAGCAAAATGGGTAAAGGATGCCTGGGAGTCAATTCAACCAGAAATGGTCAAGAAGTCATTCCTGAAATGCGGCATTAGCAATGCTATGGATGGATAAGAAGATGACCTCATCTATGAAGACAAAGATGAATCAGCATTGGATGATGATTCAACAAATGGAGAAAGCGAAGACAACATTTTCACTGATGGCATCACCAAAGAACAGTTACACAATTTATTTGGACATTCCAATGATGAAGAATCAGACTTGGAAGGATTTGAATAAAAGATAAGGATTCAAACAGAAGGGACAGCAATGGAGGAAGGAGGGGGGGGAAGGATTCATACAGCAGGGACATTTTCTTAGTTGTTAAATGATTTTCTTATGAGACACTTTATTCTGTTTTTGAAAAATAAATAAAAGCGATTTTCTTAAGTTATCGGTTTGTTTCTTAGTATGATTTCACCATTTCATAAGCCCCCTAGATTTTACCCTCGACTTATCCACAGGTGACAGATAATTCTTGATTTTGAGGCCCCAAAATACCCTCAACTTATACATGAGATCAACTTATACACAAGCATATACAGTAGATTCTTGGGCATGTTTACTGGCAGAAGCCATTTGATGGGGAAAGAGAGAGGCCAGTTGGGAAGACCCGAGTCCTCTCGTGTGGATGTAGAAAACCAGGAGTTGGGTGAGATACTCCAGAGCCAATTAATTCACGCATTTAAAGATAGAGCAGAAAGTTTTGAATTTTACCCTGCTTTTGACCAGGAGCCAAACTGGTGCAAGATCAGTTTTATGTGGTTGGTGGATTTGGTCCCCACTAAAAGTCTAGCTGACGAGCTCTGTGGTGGTTGGAGGCATTTGAAGCTATATTGTGAGATGTCACTGAATAGGGAGATGAAATAGTCTATGACTGTCAGGCAATCAGAAGAAGGTTAAACTTGGTGGACCTCTGGTCTTCTTTCATCCTAATCAACTATGTTACAGATACATCCCCCTCCTTCAGGCTGATACAGTAAAAATTGCGGGCGCTTGCCCGCTCTCCCAGTACGCGCACAGGCCACTCTCCTTCAGAAAAAAAAATTATTCTAATTAGGGCCCACGGTAAAAAGAGGCACTAGGGACACTAGCGCGTCCCTAGCGCCTCTTTTTGGACAGGAATGGCGGCTGTCAGCGAGTTTGACAGCCGACACTCAATTTTGCCAGCGTTGGTTCTCAAACCCGCTGACAGCCACGGGTTCGGAAATCGGATGCCGGCAAAAATGAGCATCCGATTTTCAACCCTCGCGCCATGGGCCGATTTAAAAAAATTTTTTTTGGATTATTTTTAACTTTTGGGACCTCCGACTTAATATCGCCATGATATTAAGTCGGAGAGTGCACAGAAAAGCAGTTTTTACTGCTTTTCTATACACTTTCCCGGTGCCAGCAGAAATGAACGCCTACCTTTGGGTAGGCGCTAATTTCTGAAAGTAAAATGTGCGGCTTGGTTGCACATTTTATTTAGTGAATCGCGCGGGAATAACTAATAGGGCCATCAACATGTATTTGCATGTTGCGGACGCTATTAGTTTCGGGGGGGTTGGACGCACGTTTTTGACGCACTATTACCCCTTACTGAATAAGGGTAAAGCTAACACGTCGAAAACGCGGGTTAACAGTGGGTCCAAACGTGGGTTAACAGTGCGCTCCGTTGGAGCGCACTGTACTGTATCAGCCTGCTTGTAAGAAGAAGCCCTGCACCTTTCTCACCTGGTTGATTTCTCATTTGCAGGAAAGCAGTCCTAATGTTTGTGTTTTATCTGTGAACGTACTCTGGCTGTGCACATTCACTTGCATCTTGGAACTGGCAGGATTTTTTTTTTTTTTTTTTAGGAATTTCATATATTCTTGGATTAATCCAATCTGCAACAAGACTACACATGCACACAAAACTGAAGCTCAGATCGTTAGGTGTTGAATCAACGATGTAACAAAAATAATGTCTTGCTAGCAGCAGAGTGCAGCTGTTATCAGAAACATTAGGGATTTTTTTTTCTCTTTTTCTCCACTAGAATTTAACTTGATTAATATAGAAGTGCAAACTGCTGACGCACGTTTAATTATATATTAAGCATACAACATACCCTGCCACAAACACTGATCAGCACATCGGAATTAAAACTGAGCCATTCCTGGTACACAGCTAGAAACCAGTTTTCCTTGTCCTCCTAACAATAACTTTTTCTGAAATGGCCTGTCCCTGAACTTTAATGTTTTTAACTCTGCGTCTGTTATTCAGTTGCTTAATCCAAGGATAATCCTGAAGACATACTTAAGGATAGAGCAGTTAATTGCAGGCTCCCCTGTCAGCGCTAGCAAGAGCAGTGCCCAAGGGGGTATGCATGTACAGGGCACTGTACCAGCTGCACATCTTATCTCAATAACATGCTCTGTGGAGTATGGCCAGGAAGCATCTGATAGGGCAGCAAAGTATAAAATGCCCGAGGAAAAGAAAGTGGACAGTGGTAAGGATGTCTTTTTTTTTTTTTGTTTTGTTTTTAGTCAAACTGAACATTTTGTGAAAAGCAATTCTGCATTTAGCAATATTTGACAAGAGTCAAACCGAGATTTATCTCATTTAATCTAATCTTGGATTTATATCCCATTCTTTCAACCCTATAGGTCTGCCCAGAGCAGCTTCCAACATATTTACTTATTTATATTAAAAGATTTCCAGTCCGTTCAATCCTACAATCTACATTTCATACTTAAAATTAAATACAGCGTATCATTCATAGAATTTCTTGATACACATTCAAGCACTGCTGATGTTTTATTGCCTTGTTTTTTTAATGCTTTTCTTTTCCTGTTTTGGAAGTCTAACGATGTGCTTTTGGTTTGCAGGGAGATTGCTGTAATCACTCATTCACCGCTTTATGCCTCGCAGCCCAGTTGGGGCAGAGCTCATTACAACCTATACCAACCCCCCAACGAAGTTTGAGATGAAAGTTTCTTATTGAGGGGCTCTCGTCTGCCGGGAGGCATTTCTTTTCTTTATTTTCATACAGATCATTAAATGTGGGGCTCATGAGGGCCCCTCCCCCCCCCCAACTCCAGCATGTCCAGGGCCCCCCCCCTTGAAAAAATGGTTCCACCACATTACAGGATACAGCAATGAATCCCAATACCCTGCCATGAGATGCATAGCTCCCCCGAGGGAGTGACTTCATGCTGAAGGAAAGGGTGGTGTTTACAGTACTACTGAACACAAAATAGGTTGTTAAGCCCTAGTCAGGTTAGATGTTCTTTCCTGTCAATGAGGTTTTAGTTAGCAGGAATGTAAACAGGTTGACGGAGTAACCAATAATTAAAGTCTCAGCAAAGTCTCTGCTCCTGTGCTACCCCCTGCAAGCAACATCCTCGCATTACCCAACTGAACTGCTGCAGCCTGAGATTTTCTTCCAAGATTATTACTCATGTTCCCAATTCATATCCTGTCTGCGTATGACCTATCTGAAGAAATATAGCATCTGTCTTGAGAAACGCTTGCTCTTCTTCACCAGCATAGAACTAAGGCATAACTTGTAATAAGAACAAAAAAGCGTTTTACTTGTTATTAATTTTGTACTTTGGAACAGGTGAGGCAGGCTTTCTAAGACAGCAACGTGCACCACGTGTAGAAGCCAAAGTCCGTCAGTCACAGAGTTCAAGTTTCACCCGTTTCATTCCATGTCCTGAAATAACCACAGCTTCAATCACACTGTTTTGCTTCTTAAGCCACATCTGTCCTGGAAAGGTTTAAACTGAATTTCTTAAACATAACTTTAGTTGCACCTTGGGATATCCCAAGCGGCATGGAGACTTAACTTGTCCTGAACTAAAGATTTATTTTATTTAGATTTATATTCCACTTTTCTTTTCAGCACTTCAAAGTGGATTACATTCAGGTACTGTAGGTATTTCCCTATCCCCAGAGGGCTTACAGTCTAAGTTTGACCCTGAGGCAAGATATTGCTTTCTGCTTCAACGGCAAGGAGAAATATGGAAAAGAGGATTTGCATTCAGACAACAACCAACAAGGACTGAGCTACACAGTCTGGGTAAATGAATAAGCGTGGGGGAAGCTTGCTTATTGCGGCGGTTACTACCCTAAACCAATTAAGCCTGATACTTCACTTTGAATGCATATACAGCGTTGCTCTCTGCTTCAAAGGCAGGGCAAAATGTGGAAAAGAGGATTTACATTCAGCCAACATCCAACAAGGCATTGATCTGTGCAGTCTGGGTAAACAAGCATCAGGGTAACTTGCTTGAAGCGGCGCTTACTACCCTTAACCATTAAGCCTTACGATTAACCTTTGATGCAACTCAAACATTACTCTCTGCATCAATAGCAGGGGGTGGCAGGAAATTCAACAAGGGCCCTGAACTTGGTGGTAAGGTGAAACAGATAAGTATGGGAAAATAAGTGTGGGAGCTTGCTGGGCAGACTAGATGGGCCATTTGGTCTTTTTCTGCCTTCATTTCTATGTATCTATGTATTTCTTCTTCAACACCAGGCCAGCTACAGTACCTGCTCATCTTGATTTCTCCACAAGTCTCCTCATCAGCTTCTATTCCTCCTTGAGGAGCCAAGGACAATCCAGATGTTGTCCTCTTCTAGGAGAAGCTTCATGTGGATCAGAGACTGCATCCCTGAACCAGGACTAGATACAGTTTAGCTTACTCTCTTGTGTCCTCAGGGTGGATTTAGGACAGTGCAACAATGTTCCCCAATACCAAAAGGGATATTCTTGCTTCACATGACTACCCTGCATTAAGACTTTTTTCCACAATCGACTCTTCTGCGTGTTAGGCCAATAGGTCCTAGGCTGTATTACAGGTCAGCAATCCTACAGTGGTAGCAGAATTGGAGAAATCAAAAACACAGGTCCTTCCTGGTCAGCAATAGAAGGAGTCCCCGGAATACTGATTCATTCACGGTCATGTCCCCTTTAATCCTAGTTCACTGTACCCACTTTTGACAAAGGACAGGAAACAGGCTACATCAGCAAAGCCTATTACAATACACACCTTCAGGGAACAATTTTCTCACTGTTCGTATTGAGACAAGGACTGTGCAGACTTTCTACCCATGGCCTTTGCACCAATTTTCAAAGCAAAGGTATATGCCTACTTTCGCTTTAGAACATGCGATGGTTACAGGCTCCTGCTTTTTCTGTGGGTAGGGTTTTGCTGGAAAAACATGCGCGGAGTTATTGTGAAAATGCTATCCACGCATGCACTTTTCCTTTCCTGGCCTAAACACGCACCCAGGAAGGCCTTCTCTCAATGTAGCCAAACATCCATGGCACGTTGTTTGACTTTTGGCAGTATCAAGGGAGTACAATTTTCCGAGAGCCAATTAACGCAAGCAAAACACTTTTCATCCTCATAGATTGCTTTAAAATTGTACTCACAGTGGCTAAGGTCTTACATGCAGTTTAGCGGACGCTGAAGACATAAGTAAAGTGATGAGGGCACCGACTCATTGATTTTTTGATCCACTTTAGTCGAGCGGATTGGATCTAAGCGTATCATGAGATGCAATGCAGCTGGCATCAGACCTCGCATAGCAAAATCAGATTGTACACTGCAAGTTCCTGCAGTGCAGTTTAGCAATTTCATTTTATTCAGCAGGCTCATCACATGGAAAAAATAATTTTCTGAGAATACATCATCTTGGCTGTAATTATCTTGCAAGCCATCTTCCCCCAGTCTTCCAAAATGTAAGGCACACTGCTCTAAGGTAGTGCCGAAGGCAATTCAGACCTGTTGGAGGAATGGAAGCAGTGTCTTGAGATGCTGGTAGCAGAATTAAAACAGCCAGTGACAGAGTGATGAAGAAGAGTGTCTAAGGCACTTTGCTACAAAAGCTTCAAGTTAAAAGGTCCCTTTCAGAGGATCATGTGATGCAGTGAGTGATGAGGTCACAATCCTGGGCTGCTCCGGGTGCCTCCTCCTTTGCACTTGTTTTTTTCGAGTGCTTTTTCAAGAAATACTTTAGTTTCTGACCGTATGCTCGGTGAGTGATTTCTTCGTGATTTCTTTTCTGCCTATTATGCCCACTAGAGGTCTAAAAAAGAATAAAGAGGGAAAACTAAAATGGCCAACTCCAAAATGGCGACTGAATTGGCAGAGCAAACTGAAATAGACAGTGCAGCTATTGTGCGCGAAGAGATGGCAGGTGTTATTGCTGCAATGGACAGTAAACTTTAGAAATTGAACACCTCGGTGAGTGCCATTGATGCAAAGTTGACTGATTTTGATTGCCGATTTACTAAGATAGAAGCCGGTATCCATGATTATGCGGTGAAGGTGCAGGAATTGGAAGGGCGGGTTAACGACCTTGAGAATACTGTGCAGGTGGCACAATCTAAGATTGCTGATCTTGAGAACCGAAGCAGCCATAATAATATTCGGGTGTTGGGAGTCGCAGAATCTATCCCGGAATCCCAACTTATGAAAACTTTTATAGTGTGGCTATTGCAAGAACTGTGCCTGAATGATAATGTGCTGAAGATTCGATTTGAGAGAGCGCATCAAATTGGGCTCCATGGAGATCCAAGTGATTGACCCCAGCCCATTATTATGCGATTCTAGATTTTACTGATAAGCTCCATATTCTAAAAGCTTATCGAGAAGTGCTGGAATTACGATATGAGGGCGCGAAAGTGCTCCTCTTCAGTGACTATTCAGCGAAGATGGCGGCTAAACGTCGGGATATGGCACCCTTCTGCTCTCATTTGTACAAGAAGAAATTAAATTTGTTCTTTCCTTCCCAGTGGTTTTACATTTTCAATGGGAGGGTCAGCAAAGGAAATTTGACACTCCAGTGGCAGCTAAGCAGTTTCTGGTGACAAATGATCCAACATTAAGATCTCCTTAACCATGCTCTGGCATAAAGGACTGTGTTCAAATGGAGACGTTCCATGTGCATTTTTATTAAGTGGAATTTTTGCATTTCAATACCACTTCATTGCTGCTCAACAATTTGAACTTCAGGATCTCCTGTGTGTTGAGCACTTGTAATTTATTATTCTTGTTCGGACTTGCTGGATCTCTCCTTTTTCAAACCCAAGGTGTACTATTCTGATGACAGAAAAGTGGAAGCTTGATTTTGGAGCTCCTATTATCAGTTGATCGCACTCTTCATTAGGATATGTGTACTCACGAACATTTTCTTCAACAGACCTAATACTGCTGAAGACCATTTTGTTCACGCTCTTTGTTATGTCTAACGGACAGTGGAATTTCAGCCTCAAGTTGTCATCTCAAGTCCTGGAAAAGCTGACCATGGTGAGACACGAAGCCTAGTTTCTGCAGCGATCCTCATTGTGATGGAACTTAATGATGCTTACTGTTACACGTTTGCAATATTTGTTGTTCTTTGCAGGACAATGGACATTACTTGAGTTGAGTAAACTGTTTTAAATGGTTAAAAAATATACTTCCCATGCATATGATGGAATGTTTGAGTGAGAGTGTGAGCTTGTGGTGACTTAATGTTGGGGGGGGGGGGTGGCACCCAAATGCATCTGGTCAAAAGATAGTGTGCTTGAGTGTATGTGTGTACTGAGGGAAACCATGAAGCCTTTTTTGAGGGTTGGAAATTGGATATTGGGATTGGGATGGGTAGGGGATAGAGGGGGATTTGGGCAGGGAAAGATGAATGGGATGGGTGGGAAGAGAGGGAGTTTTGAAAGGCAGTTATGGAATTCAATGGTGATTCTGGGAGGGTGCTCAAGCTGCGGGGGTACCCTTCTTGGTACAGGAAGGATTACAGTTTAAGTATTTCAATAACAGTATTTCTGGCTAATATTATAAGTTGGAATGTGGTAAGGGTTGGAACCCCTATTTAAACGGAAAAAAATTCTGACAGAATGGCATAAGCCAGATGTAATGATCACCCTATTATAGGAGACCCATCTTTCGATAGAAGAACATAATAAGCTAAAACGGGAATGGATTGGGGCATGCTATGCCGCAACAGCTCCAGTTTCTAGGAAAGTGGGTATGGCTATTTTGTTTCACAAGTCGCTTGCCATTGTGGAAGATAAGGTAATCAAAGATCAATATGGGCAATATGTTATTGGGTGGGTCAAATATTTGGAGAAAAGTTTGGAATCTGTTCAATGTATGCTCCAAATATATATGATCAAAGTTTTTTGGTTTTTTTTTATTTGGCAACAGTGTTAATAGGCATTGGCAATATTCCACTGATAACTGGAGGAGATTTTAATTGTGTTGCAGACTCTTCTAAAGACAGGGATAGTATGGTACTGAGAGAGGATCTAGGCCCTAATAAAGGAATACCTTTTTTATGTAATACTTTGGAGTTACTAGATGCTTGGCAAACACTGTACCCTGGCAGTAAAGAATACACCAATATCTCTCGAGCTCATCTTTGACAGAGTAGACTTGATTATTTTCTAATTTCAACTGTTACATTTTTTCAAGTTCGCTCAGTGGCTATTGGAGCTCTGACTATCTCTGACCATACTCCTGTGATCTTGCCATATGTTTTTGGGAGGAAGGAATCAACATATTGGTGGCGTATGCCTTCCCATTTAGTAGAAAATGAGGCTTTTAAGATATTTTGGGGAAAAAATAGGAAGAGTTTACGCTAGATAATGGTCAGCATGCCAACTCCCCACAGCTATATTGGGTAACAGTGAAAGTGGTGATGGGAGGACATTCTAGCAAATGCCATTCATAAGAGGAAGCATATAAACAAAGAAATTCTTAGATTGACTAAGTAACTGGACCAAGCGAGTATACAATTAGCTCAAAATATAAATTAAACCACTAGACATAACTTGTTTACCTTGCATGGGCAACTTAATATGATGCTCCATCAGAGAACTATGAATACTTTGCTGTACCAGAAACATAGGTTCTTTCGCTTTAGATATAAGGTAGGGAAGAGCCTAGCCAGATTAATTGTTATGTGCCGTTCCTCATTTTATTCCAATCTTGCGAGACAAACACGGAATGAGACACCAAGCTAATAAGGAAATAACTATTTTGCAACGATTTTATGCTAAACTATACTCATGAGGGAGTCCGAGCTCTACCTCAGTGGGTTCTTTTTGTGAGGGGTTGCAGTTTCCTCAATTAAGGGAAGATGCATTAAGGCATCTTAACAGACCTATTGGCACTGAAGAAATAATTGAGGTTATAAAAACCCTTAAAAACCATAAAGCACCTGGTCCTGATGGTTTTATGTCTAAGTTTTTAAAGATTTTTATACTTCAAATATTCCCTGTTTTGACTAAATTATTTCAGGACATGGTGCAGATGGAATGGATGTCATGTACAATGCAGGAAACCTTCATTATGGTTATTCCTAAAAAAAGTGCGTGATTTGGAAAGTCCAGCCTCCTATAGGCCTCTATCTTTGTTAAATACCAATGTAAAAATTTACACGAAAATGCTAGCCAACAGATTGGTGCTGCTGTTGCCAATGTTGATATCCCTAGAATAAGTAGGATTTATTAAAGGCAGAGCAGCAGCCATGAATGAACAGAAAATACTAGCTAGCTTAATTATTGGTCAGTGGGGGAATGATAGCCCAGTGTTGGTCAGTTTTGATATAGAAAAAGCCTTTAATCATCTGGATTGGGCATACATATGGGAAATATTACATCTCTATGGTTTTTGTGGACCCTTTGTTGAAATGGTGTATTTATTGTTTCAAACTCCTATAGCATCAGTTATTGTAAATGGCCTAGTTTCTGACTTTTTCTCCCTTCAGCGAAGTACCAGACAGGGTTGCCCACTCTCTCCCTTTCTGTTTATCCTTGTATTGGAACTGTTGGCTAGACATTTGTTGGCTGCTGCTGAGATAGCTGAAATAAAGGTGGGCTCTAATGAGATTAAAATTGCATTATTTGCGGACAACCTGTTAATGGCACTATCCCAGCTGGCGGCTTCTTTAGGCCGCTTATTGAATGTTTTGCAAGAATTTGTTGGGATTACAGATTAATAGGGGGAAATCTATGGTGTTGGATGTGATGAGTCATTTAAAGATTACTTGGGTAGGGGAATTCCCATTACAGTGGGTGGATAGAGAAATAATAAATGTAGGTATTTGGATACTGTGTGATATTCACCAACTTTATCGTGCCAATGTGATTCCATTGTTGGCTGGAACGAAAAAATTGTTGACTAGTTGGCAGCCCTTCCCGCTTTCATGGTATGACAGGATCCAATTAATTAAAATTATTATTCTACCCAAGTGGCTTTATGTCTTGCAATCCTTACCATTATGGTTGCAGAAGAGAGATGTAATTGCTTGAAATAAAATGGTAACTGAATTTATATGGAATCAGAGGAAACCACATATGAAGTTATCTCAGCCTCAGTTAGGATTGTGGGTTAAGGCTTCCCAATCTGAGACTGAATAATGTTGCTTGTTTGGCTAGGGTGATTACCGATTGGATAGGAGACTTTAGTTCTGTGATGGATATCATGATCCTTTATCATGATCTTATCTTCTTCATGACACGGCTTCAGAGCTACCAGTGCCGTTACCATTGAAACAACTATTTCTGCCTATTATAAAAACATGGCGCTGGATAAGGGCCAAATATAAGTTGTCTGATAGTTTCCATCTTTTTGCCTATCAAAGAAAATGTTGCATTTCAGCCAGGGTTAGATGACAGGATTTTCAGGCTGTGGGAGCTGTGTGGATTAAAGAGGTGTGATAAACGTTTTATCGGACAATAGACGGGGGTATTAACTTTTCAAGAGGTCAAAGGGAAATACAATCTAAATAACAGAGATTTCTCTGTTCATTTACAATTACATTATTATATTGAGTCACTGTTACAAAAAGATAAAGACTGCTTCTTGGCAGGCAATTTTGAAGTTGATATCATCCGTCCCCTTTTAAAGAAGGGAATTCTGTCCCAACTATATAGAAATGTGTTGGGAGAGTAGAGCTCGGACCCCCTTACTGCAGAAACAACAAAATAGCCTACTGATTTGAACTCTATCTTGGAGGAGGATGATTTACGGTTTGCACTGGGGAGAATAAATAATTTAATTGAAAGTGTGGATATATGCAAGATGCATTTCAAGATACTACGTAGATTATATTTTTCCCCAGTGAGAGCTTTTGGAGCTCGTATTACTTTGGAAAAGAAATGTTTCAAATGTGATGAGCTGGAGGGTACCTTATATCATTGTTTTGGACATGCCCCTCTATCCAAATATTTTGGGAAGACGTCTTTGGGCATAGTTCAGAATGGGTGGGATGTACCATTATGGTTGAAGTTAAGCTGGTTTCACCCAGCTGTTGATAAGGTTCACATGCCAGTGAGCCAGGCAGGATCAAATTCATACATATAGCTTACATTTACATGTGCACATTTATTTTATTTTTCTGTCATTCCAGCAAACAAAAATCAAAGATATCTGAGTTATTGTAGTGGTTGTTGTCACAATCTCTGCATATTCTAAATGGGAACCTGGGTTTGCTGTATTTACACTGTTATGGGCTTAGGGGCATGTATAAGCATTAAGGGCACTCTTTGTAAATACTGTCATAATGGCAGGAAAAAAAAGAAAGCAGAGAAGGTTCCTGCCAAGCTCTAGGAGCTGAGACAAAACCCAAACTGGCCAAGCACAGAGTAAAAATAATCAGAAAGCAGTCACTCTTTATTCAGCCTGTCAAATACTGAACAGAAGGTTTTCGCTATCCACTCAAAGGCTAGTGACACTTCTAGGGAGTTTAGCAGGAAATAATTTGAAAGGTTAATTTATCTCCTCTCCTGGTTGATCTAGGGTTACCAGTTGACTCCATGTCACCTAGGACAGACTGAGCCACTTCTAGTTTTAGCCCATTATGTGCAAGGAGATTGAGTTGTGATTCCATTTAAAAATAAACAAAGCAAAACACATGGGCTACACAGGGCTGTCATGAGGGGTGGACAAGAGGGAGAACCACCTGGGGCACCAAGCCAGAGAGGATGCCATGCCACCTTTCTGAGGCAATCTGGAGCCCAAAAGAGTAGGTGTCCAGGGTGCTGTTTTGACCAGCAACTGCTCTGGGCTACATCTCCAAGCTCATAATGAAGTAACACCAGGACGACTCAACCTATTCTAGGTGACATGGGGCCATCTGGTAAACTTATAATCACAGGCTAATTGTTTGATTTTAGGCTTCTATGTGAACAGTGTTGCCAATTTAGCCAGTTTCAGGAGCGGGATTTTAGGCCAGTCTTGGATTTCTGACAACCTCATCATGATGCCTTATGAGACATGCAGCATTGATTTCAATGGGTAGAATCAGGAATTGCAAATATAACGCTGTTTTGGGACATAAGTTCCAAACCAGGACTTGCCAAAATGTCTCCCTCCTGAAACTGGGTACCTTAACAGCTCTGTGTGAACTTTATTTCTGAAGACATTTTGGATCTTGCAAACTTCCCCATCCTGGTACACAGACATTCAAAGGGCTTTCAGAACTATATTGCAGATTTTCAAAGCTATTTGCAGAAATGAACCAAATTTATTTTGTTGAAGGCTCCAGCACATGACCTAGGGTTATTAAATGGATCTAGTTGATCCTCTTGTTCTAAGAAGGCCATTTTAGGTTAGGGGGGGAGGGGGAACCCTTGTGCTGTGGGGTCCTGTTTTAGATAAATGTGCATTCTCATTTCTGAGCAGAGCACTGTTTCACGGAGTCAATTGGTTCAGTGGATGATCTGGTCAATCACTGGTCACTGAATGATCTGCTCACCCTTTGTCCATTCAGATTATGTTTTGCACTTACACATTTAAATACTCCCTGTGTACCATTTTTCTTTTTTGACTTACAGTCACATCACACTAGCTGTTGCTTTGTTAAGACTGGTACTTTTTATTTTTAGAGTCTTAGAGCTTTAGATCTTTTCAAGAACTAAGTCTGCAGCATGATGACTGATCTCAACACAAGTGGTGAATAAGTCAGATTCAAATTCAGAGTCAGATAACTTTATTGGCATGACAATTTTACAAACCTATCTAACCCACCCAGACACCCAATTGTCTCGAGCATTGTTTCTATTTTAGAACCCCTATCTATTTTTACTGATACATTTTTGGGCCCATTTGTAATTGCCTGCATATCTTATATAAGGGATTCAGCGTATTTTATTACACGACCAACATCCTACAGGAACAAGCTTTGCTCATAATTGAACCCCTTCTTGATTCATGCCCTCGACTGACCCACATACATATCGATTTCATACTTCATTTAGCAACTATTGCACGTACTAAAAATATTTTCATTTTTCAGGACACCTTTTATCAACAAATCAAAGGGACTGCCATGGGGGCTACCATGGCAGTCCCATGGTAGACATAGCCTGTTTATACGTATCTCAGTTTGAATCCCAACACATTTACCCTTCTTTCTTCCAGCTTTTCATTCCTATTTGGTTACGCTTCATTGATGACATTTTTCTTATATGGATGGGTTCTATTGTTCAATTTCACAAATTTTTGACTGGATCAATCATTGTGATCCTAATTTACATTTCACTTATTCCATATCACACCATTGTATACCCATTTTGGACATTTTGTTTTCATTTCATGATGGTCAGTTGGTTACATCTATCTACTGTAAGCCCACTGATCAAAATACTCTCCTGAAATTCACAAGTGATCACCCATGACAACTAAGACAGAATATTCCAGTAGGCCAATTTCTACGCCTTCGACGCCTATGTTCATCAACTTCTGATTTTATCACTCAAGCACAAACTATGTTTTCTCGTTTCCTCTCTAGAGGTTATCCCGTCATCTCATTAAGAAAGCATATAAATGAGTCCTTCACACTCATTGAGAATGGCTCTTTTTAACCCCCACTAACAATTCAGTTACCCTGATTACCTGTATCCTTCCCTTTCTAGTATTAATAAAATAACCCAGTGCTCTTCACCTTAAACTGGATATTGTTGACGCTGCACAGCTAACAATGTTCAGAAATGAGCATCATACTAGGCTTCCTCGTAAGGGCTTTCGCCTATTCAACTCGGCCTTATAAATAATCATAGGTCATATTGATGAAGCTATTTTTTAAGTATTTTTTCTTATGCAATTAAAACTCGCAAAATCATAGGCTACTTTAGCCAAAATTAATATTATGCCTTGTGCAAATCCATCGTTTGAAATTTCAACTTATCTTAAGCGCTTCGATATGTGAATAATAAATGTCAGTCTTGAACCATGACGATGATCTCAGTGCTGATGACCCGACACGGAGCCGTGTTTCGGACTGCTCTCACCATCTGCCAGTCCTTCTTCAAGGGTGATATTTACGGTTGTCGAACCTTTTCAAAAATAGCGCTTCAGCGTTTTTTTAGTCAATGGAAATGACTAAAAAAACGCTGAAGCGCCATTTTTGAAAAGGTTCGACAACCGTAAATATCACCCTTGAAGAAGGACTGGCAGATGGTGAGAGCAGTCCGAAACACGGCTCCGTGTCGGGTCATCAGCACTGAGATCATCGTCATGGTTCAAGACTGACATTTATTATTCACATATCGAAGCGCTTAAGATAAGTTGAAATTTCAAACGATGGATTTGCACAAGGCATAATATTAATTTTGGCTAAAGTAGCCTATGATTTTGCAAGTTTTAATTGCATAAGAAAAAATACTTAAAAAATAGCTTCATCAATATGACCTATGATTATTTATAAGGCCGAGTTGAATAGGCGAAAGCCCTTACGAGGAAGCCTAGTATGATGGTCATTTCTGAACATTGTTAGCTGTGCAGCGTCAATAATATCCAGTTTAAGGTGAAGAGCACTGGGTTATTTTATTAATACTGGTTTATTCCCAATACTTTTCGTCTATAATATCAAGTCCTACTCTATTGAATTTGAGGTGACACTCCTTCCCTTTCTAGCCATATTAATGAAATCTGTTTGATCATAAACAAATACTGGCATATGCTTTCTCTAATCTCAGTCTTCTCAGATCAACCAAGATTTGCTTTTAAAAGGGGCAAAAACCTCTGGATACTCTCGTTTCTTCATTTCTCAAACATCTAATACCTTCTCATGACCAGCCTGCAGGCCACTCCCCCTGTGGCCATTGCTCAGCCTGCCTGATGTCCTGTACATTATGTACATTCATACATCCGTGTTCTAAGAAGCACAATGCCTTTGGAGACCAGATTACAGAGAGACCCCAAAACATTCATGAGAAGCCTAAAGACATGGCTTTTTAAACAAGCCTTTTATAAAGAGACCGGAGAATAGAAAATACACTGGAATAAACAGAAGAGCACCGGCACACAGCACTATTCTCATAAATGTGCATTACAATATTTTAACAAATTGAGTACACAATGAATGTAATAATATAACACAGTAAATGTGATTTTTTTTTTACCTGTAAAAGTATCTTCTAGGTACACCTGGCCAGAACCTACATCACTAAACATTTGTACGTATTTTTATGATTTAATGTAACCGAAACTTAATGGCACCTATTAGAATGTACTATAGTACGCTTACTCCAAACTTACTTATGTGCCTACATGTAAACCGTTGCGATGGTATATAACAGCGACGGTATAGAAAAGACTTTAAATAAATAAATAAATTATTTAATTAATTGATTAAATAAATAGATTACACTTTGTGTCATAGTTTTCAATGTGTACATAACAAGAGGTGATATTAGTGGTGCTTCCTTTATGTACAAATTGATAAATCCCTCTAAATAAAGCATATAGTGCAGGTAATATTTTGATACTTTTCAATGTGACACTATGGGTGTATTTACATTGTTTTTTGCCCATGTAATTTTCTATTTATAGGCAAGACAACCCGGCAGTTAAAAATGAGAATTTTTGAACACTCTTTTTGTATCAGAAATTCTAAATTGGAAGCTCCCTTTGTATCCCATTGGCTTGAAAGGGGCCACTCTGTAACCGACTTGTGCTTTTTTGCTCTAGAGGTTCTTTCCCCCTTCCCCTGCGATGGTGACTTCTCTGGATTTCTTATTCGCTGCAAACAATGCTGGATTTATGAATTTAATTCTTTAATCCCTTTCAGTTTAAACAGAGAAATCGAATGGTCTGCTTTTCTTTAAACTTATACCCTTCCTTTTACATATTTTTGCATCCTATTACTGGTTAGTTTTTCTCAGATCCCTCTCTCTTGTTCATTCATTTGTTCCTTTTTTGCATGCATTTCATCTCCGATCTTTATCTTGTAGTTTAATTTTACCCCTTCTTGATGTTAAGCCACAAAAATATCACCCTACATAAACATATCTCTTTAATAAGGTTTGTACAGTCGTATAATGCTCTGCTTTACTTTTAGAACTTGTACCTTTGTTATAAATGAATAACAATTGTCCTGTTTCATCCACAGAATGTATTTGCTGTAATCAGCTATGCTGCACGTATGTTTAACCAGGGTATGCAGTTGTTTTAGGATACCTCTGCTGTTAGCCATTATCCTTTGGTCTGTATTTTAATAATTTATGTTTTCATCCCTTTCATAGATATTTGCTCAATTGTTCCTCCCAACGCAGCTTCGGCGAAACAAGGTCTCGTGTAGGGGGACAGAGCTGCATTCTAATCTTCCTTTTAAATGTGATGTGCATTCAACGTGATTTGGATTCAATATTCATTTGTCTTTAAAAAATAAAAAAGTTATACTTCAAGAACAATGCTTGGTCGTTGCTGGTATTGAGATGACACCAGAATTTGAATATTCTTTTTTGCATGGTGAGTAGTAAAGGAAAGCGTCCTAATTCTGCTTTCCACCCATTATTAGGGGTGTTTTTGTGGACATGGAGTGTCTGTTTGCAAAACTGGAGGTGTAGGATTTCTATTGGGGTTCTGTCCCATTCTGTAATTTGGGGTTATGATAAACCCCAGACCTCACTCCCATATAAGAGGACTGGTTGAATGATGCTATAGATAATGTTTATAGTAGTTTTACTGGGGGGGGGGGGGGGGGATTTGTATTACTCCAGAGATTTCTTTGTTGCATATAGGGCTCCCAGAGCTTTATCGTGTAGTGTTTTTATAGCTGTTTAAAACTCCCAGATGCACTTAGTCTAGTGTATGCTCATCTTCTTGATTATTTAGGAAGAATTTGAATTTGTGTTGGAGATTTTTTGGCTTTGCTGGAAAATCAGTTTTCGTTTTCTCCAGGTTTTCCTGTAAGGCCCATAATTTGCAGTAGGTCCCCCGTTGCAGATTCTCTCGTAGATCTTCTGCAGTGGGGGACAGAATGACCAAGGCATCTGCAGAGAGCAGGCATTTGACTTCTGAGTCATTTAGTTTCAATCCTGGAGCTGAGAAGCTCTGTTGAACTGTGGGGAGATCACTGATGTAGACACTGAAGAGGGTGGGACTCAGGCTATATCCCTGTCTTACTCCTCCCTCCTATATGAGCCTGTTTGTCTGCATGTTGTTTGTTCTTACCTTAATTATATCATAAGTTTTTCCCTCAATGCCAGTTTCATTTGTAGTAGTTTAAAATTGAGGCCCAGGATGCCAGATAGAGACAGAGGCTTTTGTAAAGTCAATAAAACATGCACATATTCTCCCTGAGGAGGTGTTCTTTAGAAGTGTGTTGATCAGTGATTGTATTTATTTATTTAAACATTTTTATATTCAATCTATATTGGATCAGCCATACCATGTAGAGTACAATAAAACATAAACATAATAAGGTAATGATGTGGTATGTGGTTCTGTATTTTGGAAGGAACCCAATTTGACGTCTTGTCTAGAACTTTTGAAGATAAGACATTACAGAACAGTTGGCCGATATTACTATAGACACAGATTCCTCTGTAATTATTTTGGTTTCTGGTATCTTCATGTTTAAAGTTTGGTGTAATTAGCCCCTTTGACCATATCTTGGTGAAGAGGCTAGAATGTAGTATCAGGTTAAATAGTTTTACTAATGCTTCCTGGATTTCTACACTGCTGTATTTGAGCACTTTATTTGGTATCCTATCAGGGCCACTTGCTTGTCTTAGTTTATGTGTCTGTAGAGATTCTTTGATTTCTTGTATTGTATTGGAGGCTCTCAAGGGGTGTTTGAGACTCTTTAATCGCAGGGACGGTGCAAGAATATTTGGGCACCCTAGGCGAACCTTTGGTCCTGCACCCCCTCCCCCAAGATACCTCCAGCACTGTGCTCCCTCTTACCAGTGGCAGTGGCTCCAGCACATCTCTCCCTTCTTTGATGGTATTGCTTTTGGCACAACACCCCTCTTGGCTTCATGCTGGTGGGATTTTACCACCCTCAAAATTTTGGTGCTCTGGGCAATCACCTAGTTTGCCTAATGTAAGCGCTGGCCCCAGGGACCCCATGCCTGGCCTACTTCCTCTTGGTTTTGTCAAAAGAAGCACTCTTGCTCATGGGCAGAGCACTTCCACATATTAGCTATCAGGTCCACGGAGGAGATCACAGATCTGCTCCACCTATTCTTTATCCCTATGAATTTTCATCTTTTTTTTAAACGTAAAGGCCCCTTTTTTATGGTTTGTGCAGGGGGAAGACCCAACAGGACTACATGGGGATAGCAAGATGGCCCCTCTCCCCCATTATACCATGAGTCTCAGAGTTGAATCTTGGGCAAATTAGAGCACCCTAAGCCTGCCTTGCCAAGGATATGGCTCCCTGCCCCTGCGCTTCCAACCCTCCCGTCACCTTCCCTTCCTTTTTCCGCCACTTAGGTTTTTGTGGCTGTTTTCCCTTGGTGAGGGTACCCCTGGTTTCCTGAAGGATCTTCTTCTATGCTGGGGCTTCCATAGTCATATCAGGCATGTATGGTTCCCAGCCTTAGTTAAGCCTGAAATCTTGTGGCATCCAGAGAAGGTGGGCAGTGAATTATTTGTGTAAGTCCACACAAAGGTTTTTCTGTGTGCCAGGGTTATTGGGATCTCTGTCCTTTGCCACTTTGGGTGTTGGCTTAGATAGAACCTTGGCAGGTCTGCTCTCTGTTGCATAACACATTTGGGACACAAGTGACACAGTCCTTGACTGCAGCTTAGAGGATTTATGAAGGAGATTATCTTCCTGCAGGCAACCACAAATAAACAGACTTTATAAAGTCACCAGATAATAGGCTGGCCGAGGCAAGGAAGGGGAAAAGAATGAGAAAGTTTCATTTTTTCAGAGCTGACTCTGTCTTGCGCTCTTCCCCTTCCCTCCTGTGCTCTCTGACCCAGCCTTTCTATCCTCTGTCCTGCAACCCCCTCTTTTTATTTTTTTCCCATAGGCAGAGGGGCTGGCACTGCAGCTTACCTGCAGTCATCTTTCAATTGTCCTCCTCAGAGCCCAGTTTCCATGACCCAGGTTTGCAGTCCTGCTGCCTCCGATAGCCCAGTGCACTGCTTCTGCTGTAAAAAAGGCCCCTGTACTCCTCTTCCCTTGCACTAGGTCTGCTCGGTCAGGGAGGGTCGCCTCTTCCTCCTTCCCACGAGCTTCTCTGCTGCAGGTGCACTGGAGGATTTCCTTCCGTCCTTCCAGGCTCTCAGTGATGACAGAGTTTTCTGCGCATGTGTGGGGTGGGGGGAGGCGAGAGGAGAGATGAGTTTGAGCTGTGGTGGGCCGGGTTGTTGATATGTTTACAGCTGCCGTGGCTGCTCCTCATCTCAGGCACATCGGCCCGATTAATGCTGGCTGTATCTTGCTGTCACCCCCGAGACCTAGGCACTCTAGGTGACCGCCTAGTGTTTCCATCCACCCTGTTTGATTAACCTTTCCAGCAGATATAATTTCTCTTGGGTGTGTTTAGAATCTTGTGTGAGATCTTCAGGTTTCGTCTCTTTATATAGGTGCTGGAAGTACGTGATCCATATTTTCCCATTTTGGATTGCTAGTTGTTGCGCTCGGTGGTCCGCGGGCTAATCCCGCAAATCGCCGCCCTTACCTCCAGTCTCAGGCCAGCCACACCATCGCCTGATGCAGGGAAGCTCTGTCGGGCCGCTGCGCAGTGAAACAACCCTCTCCGAAATGGCAAGAAGCAGCTGGTCATAGCGCAACAGGACACCACCGACTCTAGAGCTCTGCGCATCTCTCTTCGGCCTTTAAATGGACCACGGTGGGAAAAGCCCCATGGCCCCTGGAGATGACATCACCAGTGCTGCCCTATAAAAGGGCAGCTCCCGACCAGCAACTCACCTCAGCAACTGTTCCAACCTCTTGCTAAGCAGTGCATGCTGCTTCCCAGAATCTCAGTCTTTATTCCTGCATTATCTTCTGTCTTCGTTCCAGCTTTGTCTTCAGATCTCATCCAGCTGTCTCCGGTTTGTCTTCTATCTTCATCCTGGTCTGTTCCTTCCACATTACACGCCTGTTGCTGTCCTCACCTACCCGCCCTGCCTATAGGGTTCCCAAGTCGCTCCAGATTTTCAGGACAGGTTGATCCAGTCTTGGTATTACCCCATTGCATGCTGGGATTTTTTCTGGTTTCCCTATTGCATTCCCTAAGAAAAGTAAGACTATAAGAACCTACATGCAGGTGAGTAAAAACAGGACTGGATCAACCTGTCCTGAAAATCTGGAGTCATTTAGCAACCCTGCATACCTATATGTCTCTCTGCTCCTCCACTCGGACAGATACCTGGTTTGACCTCGCCTGGACCTCAGATATGCTTGACCGCTGCCTGCCTCTGACCATTGGCTGGACCTCAGATACCTCTGACCCAGCTTACTATGGACCTGTCATGCCATCAGCAGAGATCCTGCCGGCCCCGGCACCCAAAGGCTTAACCTGAGAGGAACAAGGGCTGGTATAGATCAAGGTCCTGATGTGCCTCTGCCTCATCTGGGACCGCCTGCCAACAGTGGGAACCTGCGGGGCTCCTCCCTGCAGGAAGAGCCAATCCTGCCTCGAGCCAAGGGACACAGATGCAACACTAGTTCTTATTTGGTTTGAGTTTAAGTCCCTTCCAAATGTCCCAGAAGGTACTGGTATCTATGGCCTCCTCTATTTCAGCCAGTTTTTTCTTCATGTTTCCAGAATTTTTACATTTTAGGGTTGGTTTGTAATTTCTAAGATTGTGAAAGTAGGTGCTGTGCAAATCTTCTCTGAGGCGCTCTATGTGTTTTTTGTTCGAGAGTTGTCTTACTGTCTGCCTTAAGTTTTTACATTCTTTATCAAACCAGGCTGTCTTTTTTTGTGTTTTGTTTGATCTCTTTTTCAAATTCTGGTTTGGTACTTAGTGATTCTCTTGCTATTCGATGGAAAATTGTATTTGTATCAATAACTGCAACTATAGCTTCTGAATTTTGTATTTTAACACTGGTTTTTCTAAGGATGCCTGATAATTTGCATTACTTTGATGTCCCCATATGTACTCTTGAGGGAGTCTATGAAGATTTTGAGGTGGGGTATTAGGTACTGGTATTTGAACATAAGAATTGCCATACTGGATCAGACCAAGGGTTCATCAAGCCCAGTATCCTGTTTCCAATGGTGACCAACCCAGGTCACAAGTACCTGGCAAAATCCCAAACAATAGATAGATCCCATGCTGCTAATACCCAGAAATAAGTAGTGGCTTTCTCCAAGTCTACATGATTAATAATAGTTTATGGACGTCTCCTCCAAGAACTTGTCCAAACCTATTTTAAACTAAGCTACACTAATTGCCTTTACCACATCTTCCTGCAAAGAATCCCAGAGCTTAATCGTGCAGTGAGTAAAAAAGATTTCCCCGATTTGTTTTAAATGTGCTACTTACTAACTTCATGGAGTGACCTCTACTCACTATGCCTTGAGATTACCCTTGTTTTTCTAGACAATCCCTCTTAAGGACCAAGCCATAAGACAAAACTGATTCAGATCTTTGTGTAGAACCGGACCCTGTGAAAGCAGCTCTTCGTGGGAAGGAAGCCCCAGTGGCTTTTCATGTAACATCCGTATGAGGTCCACATACCAAGCATAGTGTGGCCAATCTGGGGCTTCAAGAATCACCAGACCTGGATGTTTCAATATTCTCTGAAGCAGTCTTCCTATCATGTGCCATGGAGGAAATATGTAGGGGACTGTTCCTAAGGGCCAATTCCAGAAAAAAGCATTGAGTCTAGATGAGTGCTTGTCCCTTTTCTGACTGAATATTCTTTTACCTTGCAATCTTGAAAGTAACCATGAAATCCATCAGCAGAATTCCCCGTCTGGCCACAATTTGAGTGAAAACTGCTTTAGATAGAGACCATTCCCCAGGACTGATCATATTGCCACTGAGATAATCCACTTGAATATTCTCGACACCTGCTGTTATTACCTTCAAATTCCTTTCTGCCCAAACAAGTAGTGTTGCGACCGTCACTGCCCGACGGCTTCACTCCACCTACCTTTCCTTTTCTGCGACTCCTCCTGCTCTTCATGGACGCCTGGCTGCTGCGGCGTCTGCCTGCCGTCCTCTCCAGCGTCCCCGCACCGGCTTGGGCGCTGCCTCCCACCATGCTCTCCAAGTACCTTAGGGCACGCGCACTGCGCGGCCCTCATTCTTATTTCCTCATTGGCGCGTTCCTCAGGGGCGTCCCCCTCTGATGACGTCACGCTGCCCGGATATTTAAGCCTACTGTTTATTGCTAGCCGTTGAGTTAGCAAGGGTGATCTTACGGATGGGATTCGCTCTCTGTACCCAGCTACTCTGCCTTCCAACTCCTATTGGACTCTTTCTGCTAACAGGGTACCCGCTCCTCGGGGGCCTCATTGTTTCTTTCAGGTCGCTATCAGGTAACCAATACTCGCTCCTCAAGGGCCCATGTTCCCTGACTCGCTGCCTGCATCTATCTCCTCTTCTACTTGGAAGAATTCGCTACAGGCACCATCAGTGAGTACTATTATTATCTACTCCTCAGAGCTGTCTCCCTGGAACCAGGTACTCGCTCCTCGAGGGCCTGCCTCCGTTCCAGCGCCAGTGTCATCTCTTACGTGGAGCTGCTGTGTGAGTACTCTGCCAACAAGTCTTTCTAACTCCAGGGATCTGGTACTCGCTCCTCGAGGGCCAGCTCTCCCTACCTTGGGGCTTCTCCATACTTGGGACTCTGTGAATGTCTTATTGTACTCACTTGCTCAGTTCTCTCCACTACAGCACTGCTACTGGAGAAACCGCTGTTCCAGCGCCCTGGGGAATACTAGCCCAAGCCGGGCTACAACATCTACTCACTACTGCCACCTCTGGTGGTTTCTCAAACTGTCTAAATAAAGAACTATCTGTGTTTGTGTGTCCAGAGCTGAGCCTGACCTGTGGCCCCACATGGGACTTCCCCCGTGGGCGTGGTCAGCTGCCACAGTGTCCAAGGGTCCACCCAAACCTCACTGACTATAACAAGTTGTTATGGCCGCCGGTTGCAGCGGTCCGCGACCGGGACCGACTGACATGGCCGCCGGCCGCAGCGATCTGCGGCCGGGACCAAATGCTCACCTGCGGCGCCGGGCTCTCTTGGAGGCTCCTGCTGGAGCAGGCAGCCTCCCTCAACATTTTCCCCGTGGCCTTGGCCGCCGCTGAAGACCGGCCACATGGCCCTGCTGAGCCGGGAAGACTCCTCCTCCCCCGGGTTTGTTAGAGCTGCGCGCCATGACAGGAAGTTGTTGTGGCTCCTTCCTGAAACTCCTCCCTTGATGCTAGTATTTAAGGCAAGGTCTGCTCCTCAGACCTTGCCTTGGTATTGAGGCACCTTGCTGGGTTTTGCCTGAGCTCCGTGTTCCTGGTTTTGTTCTGCTCTTCGTCCTGCTTCTGCTCCTCCTCTCCGTTGGACTGATTCCTTGGCTTTTGAACTTCGGACCGGCTGTTGTGACTCTCTTGGCTTGATCCTGGACTGGCTTCGTACCCTTCTCCTGGTTTTCTCCTGGACTGGTTTCGGACCACTCTCCTGACTTGCTCCTGGACCGGCTTACGACCTTCCTCTTGAATTCGACCCTTGGACCGGCTCTTGACTATTCTTCGACTCCCTCTCCTGGACTGAATATGACCTGCTGGAGGCGCCAGCCGTCTGGAATCCATGACCTGCAGGAAGCGCCTGCATCCAGACCTACATTCAGTCTTCAGGGAGTCTCCTAAGTCCCAGTGGCTGGGTCTCTACGGGCTCCTCCTAGGGGGATCGCGAGCTTCCAGGGTGAAGTCTTCATTCAACGTCTGCATCATCAGGCCTTGCCCTCCAATGGTAGAGACCTAAAAGGGTTGACTCCCTTTTGGGTAGCGCTGACTCTACCTCAGAACAGGGGTCCACCTTCTGATTCGTAACACAAGTAGTAAATCTACTTTCAATACTTAAAGACTTTTGGTCCCTCCTTCATGATTTATACAGTATATGCTACTGCTGTAGCTTTGTCAGACATTATCCTGACTGCCTGACCCCTTAGCAGAGGCTTTAGTCTGATAGATAAAGAAGATAGATGCCTGATGTCTATGAATTCCTTTATTGAAGCGGAGACACAAAATTTGCCCGACTCAGGCCGAGTTTCGCCGTTTAACAACGGCTGCCTCAGGGGCTACAACATAAATAAATAAATGAATATTTAAAACACAATGATAGTATAAATACAAAAGAATCCTTGTTTTTTTTAAAAATTATTGAATATGTTAAAGCGGTGATTTTTAAAAAAAACAAGGATTCTTTTGTATTTATACTATCATTGTGTTTTAAATATTCATTTATTTATTTATGTTGTAGCCCCTGAGGCAGCCGTTGTTAAACGGCGAAACTCGGCCTGAGTCGGGCAAATTTTGTGTCTCCGCTTCAATAAAGGAATTCATAGACATCAGGCATCTATCTTCTTTGTTCATCCTGACGGCTTTCATAGATCGCCTTCCTTCGTGCTTTTTGGGTCCTTTAGTCTGATAGATGACTGAGGTCTGACAGGGCAATAATCTCTCTTTAACCTCCATGTCCCTTATTCAGTAATCAATCCCTGCATTCTCAAGGAAATCCTCCTTGCAGATATAAATTACTAGTGATTTACATAAATTAAGATTAAGGAGTTGCTTCCCATTTGTGTTAATTATATTGTCATAGTTGTTCCTTTTTTTCCCGCTGATATAGTAAAATAACTACAGTAAAATATAGTCATTCACTCACTGGTCTACAGTGGGTCAATCTACTAAAAGTGAACCTGTTTGTACCATTATGTAAGATCACTAACAGGGTCATTTCATGTTAGGGCCTTAACAAGTGAGAGGACTTTGGGCAGAGTTAATGGTAATGAGCAGCTCCTAATGTCAAATGTGACAGAGTAACACAAAGCAACAGAGGTTATAACACCAGAAATAACTACACATTTTATGGGAGAGAGAGAGAACACGGTAGAGGCCACCATGTAAGCTTACTATTTATACCACTGTAAGAGGGGGCACTTTTAACTCGGAATGAGGTTTGGGGGAGGTGGGGTAGGTTTTGGGGGGCAGTTTTACATACATAGTCAGAGGTACGAACAGCAATGTTGACATTAGTAAAGATTTTTTGTCATTTAGAGAGATGAAAAGTAAAAAAGGAGTTGATTTGTATAATGTACTCTCTACCTAGCTTGATTATAGCTAGATGGAGAGTACATCAAGCTAGGTAGCGAGTTGATTCCAGATAAGTTTTAAGTGTATTTAAAATATATTTTAAAATAATATTGACTTTTGGACTTCTGCATGTGGAAAAAGTACCCGCACAATATGGAGATGCAGATTTGCGTGGGTAACTTTTTCTTAGGCAATTTTCAAAGGAAGATTTTCCTTCTGAAGGTTTTCATAGGGAAAGTTTGCCTTTTGAAAATGGATGCAAAGTCTGCAAGTAAAAAAATCACCTGCGGACTTTGCCACTTCTGTGGGCAGTTTGCCAATTGCCCTCTAAAGCCTTCTGCATTCCTCGCCCAGATTCCTAGGGCACACTCCTGTAGCTGGTGGTTTCCTGCTTGTGATTTTTTTTTTTTTTTTCCCATCAGCAACACTCTGGGAATTGCAAGGCTGTGGAAAGGGCAGGCCTTTCCCTGGGTCACTGTCACTAATTTATTTTCCTACAGCCAGAGTGAGGGGGGCCCTATATATAGGCTGACACATGAATCTAAGAGTTTCCTTACTCCAGTGGAAAGTAACATTCTCGGCCGGAGCTGCTTTCTCCAGACTGCTGTAACAGAGGACTGGGAATTCATCTAAATCAACTTGACAGTGTTCTGACGTCCACTGCGGCAGCTCCCTAGGAAGGGGGGAGGTGGGAGTTTTGAACTTTGGGAAGAAAGGTTGATCTCTTGGAGAAGCTGAGTCATGGGTGGCGTATCTGGAACTTGGCAGTCTGAAAAGCTGTCCCTAAAATCCGTCATGCCATGTTCGTCATCGGTCTCCCTGCCTTCAACACAAGCTCCAAGAAGAACCGTGTTGACTTGTCCATTTCTCGGAAATAAAAAAAAACCAAAAAAACAGACCACAGTTTTGTCAAAGCATGCGCAAAAACTGTAAGAGGTGCACAAAGTAAACAGAAGCAAATCTTTATCCAGAGCTGAGCATTTACCATTTATCGAGTTGTCATCACCTTTGCGTTTCACCAACTAGATAAACTGGACATGAAATCAGGTGCATCAGATTTCAAAACCAAAATTAAAATATGCTGGCCTTTTTTTCTATGTATATCTGCTGCTAGATAGACTATAAAATATATTGAAAGAATATGTATACATTAAAAAAAACCTTCAAGAAAGACTACTAATGAGAGTCTTAAAAGAGTGGTACCAGCCCAATTTCCGTATTATCACTCAGTGCAGGGTATGTATCTTTATCACTCCACTTGTGTGCGGTGCCAAGGCAGTGCTTTTTCATTTATAATGTTTTTTTCACTGTCAAGGCAGTATTAGGATCACCACCTGGCTGCATGTGATAAGGAGCAGGCCAATCCAGTCCTTGCTTTACCCCAATGCGTGCCTGGATTTGTAGTTCTTTCTGAAAATCAGTAGGGAGAAAAAAATGTACGCTTGCACTAGGATAAAACCAAGGCAGGACTAGCCTAGTCCTTGTCACATGATAACCCTTGCAGTGAATTATGCCCTCCACAGGGCCGGTGCTAGCTCTTTTGCTGCCCTGTGCAAAAAAAGTACTGTGCTGCCCCCCCCCCCCCCCCCCCCGATTCATTCAGTGTCTGTCCTTGGCCCATCAAATACAGCCCAGTTCCTTCCTGCAATCTATATTTTTAAAAACTGACATGCCACCCCCCCACCCAGAACCCATGGATAAGGAAGTGCATTAGGTACCCTAGGCAAACCTTACAGCCTTGCACACATGCATTCCCCCCCCCCCCCCCACCACACACACACATATATACACACTCCCACACCCTTTACAGACAATTAAATTATGCATTTACAATAAATATTACATGAAAAAGAACATTCAAAAGTACAGTCCGCTGAGGCAAAAATAACACTTACAACATGTATATTATATTTACATGCACTCCTGTGGTGCCAACCAGAAAACTCTGCAAAAAAGACACTTGGAACTCCTATGGAATTAGACTTTTTATAATGCGTATTGGGTGTGAGCTTGGGCCTCAGAAAGCCATAAACAAACCTCCCATATCAAAACAACCCGGACAACCTTATCTATGTAAAGGCAACACTGCACATATTACACCAGGCCCTAGATCACCAACAAAACTCTTATTAGGAAACCAGGCTGCTATAGATCCCTATACAGAAATTATTGCATGCTAGAAAAATACCTCACCTCGGTCACATATGCAGAACACAGACAGACCCTCACCTAATACAGAATAAAGAGATCAGAAAGTATAAATAGAAACATGCTGAGAAGAACTGAACTGGAACCCACAACAAGCCAGCCTCTATATGCAGAGCAACAATGGAAAAATAGAAACATTACCATTCTTCATAAAAACATTAAATAATAAAATCAAGAAATATAAAACAATCATAATAGTAAAATCATATTCACAAAAAAAATTTCAAATAGTTAACGAATAGAATATACAAAATTTCTCAAACACCAAGAAAATATTTCAAAATATCTGATAAATAAAAAGTCCAATAGTTTAAAAATGTTATATTCCCCCTCCAAAAATTAAATATTTTGAAAGAGTAGAATTATCAAATTACAGCCAATAATTAAAACTAATAAGGATTTAAAAAAATCTCCTGCTCTCCATACCTGTGACCTTCTGATTTCCAGTCACCCTGAGATTGTCATGTATTAGGGGAGGTAGGGACACCCAAATTTTATCTTCTCTCTCACACACAATAACTCATTCATTCTCTCACACACTCCCTCTCTCTAACATACACAGGCTCCCTCTCCCTCACAGACACATTATGTGTGTGTGTGTGTGTGTGTGTGTGTGCGCGCCTTTGAGAGCTTATATGTGACACATGGGCTCTCACAGGCAAACAAACCTACAGGCTCTCATGCAGACACATTCACAGGCACATAGGCTCTCTCACAGACATACACACATAGGCTCTCACTCAGACACATACATACACGCATATAGGCTCTCACACAGACACACACACACATGCACAAACCTACAGGCTCTCATGCAGACACATTCACAGGCACACAGGCTCTCTCACAGACATACACACATAGCTCTCACTCAGACACATACATACACACATATAGGCTCTCACACAGACACACACACACATGCACAAACACACAGGCTCTCAGACACACACATGCATGAACACACAGGTTCTGACACACACATATACACATGGCCTCTTTTGTGTCAAATGTCTTTGTGTTAAATGCCATGTGACAGAAAAACGTAGTTTCTTTCTTGTGAACAAAAATTTCTGCTTCCTGAAATGAGCTTATGAGCTTTTTACCTCATAGTCAAGCATCTGTGCAGATGGAAAGAATAGGTCTTTCTTTAAAGCCGTTTCTTTGGACAACAGTTAAACAATAGTTAGCAAAAATATCTGCACAGCACATTTTATCAAACCTGCTGAGCTCCCCACCAACAACTACTATGGCTCTGGGCTTCCTGATGTCTTTGGGCCACCTCGGGCCTTCCTGTTTGGGGGGGGAGCGCACATACGCGCAAACAGAAGACAGTCCTCTCCGACAGCCGCCGGCAGCTTGAGCACCGGCGGCTTGCATCGTCTCATTCTTCGCTGTTGGTGGCCCCGCTCGCTGCCTCCGTCGGGTGTGCCGCCCCGTGCAAACAGTATGCACATCCGGTCGCACCAGGCCTGGCCCTCCAATCCGGGATGGGCGTGCAGAAAGTACAACCGGACAGCTGGTCTCACGTCTTGAACTGGATTCACATCTCATTTTGTTGACTGTAAAGCTAATAGTGCATCTAAGACATTTAGTGGGTTTTGTTTTTTTTTAATTGGCTTCAGGCGATAATGTTTTTCATCTGTACTCATTGTGCATCACGTTACCATGACGCTATGAACCATCTCCTGCCAAAAATGTGATTTCTGCGGATGTGGGGCTTTCATTATTTATCAATTGAAAACTTGCATGAGAGGTGTCACATGACACCCTGATGACACCATAAGATGGAGAGAGAACGCTAGACACTCATTCCTTGTTTGGAAACAAGGAAAACTCTTTGGAGAATTGTCCACCGCCAGGATTTTCTGCCTTGAGCTACAACGGAGAGTTATTTTTGAGTTCTTGTGTTTAGTACATTCCAGGGGCTAGTGTTATGACTACGGTTGCACCAATTCTGTGGGTGTGATCCAGAAGAACAGAAGTGAGTGCAGGCGGGTCTCTTGATTTCTTTGTTTTATTCTGATGCTGTGTGCAGCAGATAATCGGATTCAGCAGCAGTACTGTCTGAGTAGCTCAGTCAACACTTTAAAAGGCAAGCTTTCCTCTCATTGTGCTCCACACTTTAGTCATTTCCTTTCAGTCAAAAGGGGTAACATTTCTTTTTGGCAGGCAAAGCTCTGAAACAGGAACCTAATTGTGGATATGAGAGAAAGAAGGATATTCACCCATCAACAGACCTCATGTTGCGCAACTGATATAGCCCCAAGCCATTCAATCACCTCATGTTTAGACACAGGGGGCTGATGCAATAAACCGTGCGTAAAAACGTGTGTCCAAACTGGGAACCCGGTTTTTTTTTAATGCGCACACAGTCAGGTCTCCGGGGCGCCCGATGCAGTATGGTAATGAGGTGCTGCACTGAAAAGGCCACGCTAGGGATCAATTGGGCGTCCCTAGCACATCCTTGGAATCAGGCACTCAGGAATCGTGGCTGTGCGCACAGCCACAGGTTAGGAAAACGGACGCTGGTAAATTAAGCGTCCCTTTTTCTAAGCTGGCTGCCGATAAGACTTTTTTTTTTTTTTCCGTGTTGCTGCTTTCTGTGGTTTCTCCATAGAAAGCAGGATTTTTTTTTTGTTTTTTTGTAAGCCCATGATGTACAGCAAGACTTAACGTCAGCTCCGGGGCTGGCATTAAATTTCCCGTGTTACAAAGTGTGCCTCGGGCGCACAGCAATTGTTTAGCATCGGGATAATAGCTAATAGCCTCATCTACTTGGCATTTACATGTGTTGAGCGCTATTCGCTCCGGGTGAGTTTGGACGGGTGTTTTGGACATGCTAATCCCCTTATTGCATCGGGAGTTAGCCTAGCTCGTCCAAACATGCGCAGAAAGGGGTGGGCGAGGGGCATTCCGGGGCGGGGTCATGAGGTATGTGCGGAAGTTGCGATTTGATAAAAGATTTACCCGAATTAAATTAGGCAACTTAGGGACGCAACTTTACACCTGCTAATTAACTAGCGCAGTCGATATCAAACCCGTCGCACAGTTTATAAAAATACTAGGATGTTCCTCCTTGCGTCCATGTACGTGTGTACGTCCAGTAACGGGAATAGGGTTGAACGCTGCCCTCCCTGTGTAATTGCGTAGGGTCACCTTTATCCGCAGCAGGGCAAGGTGTTCTCAAGGGGGCAGGGTTGGGGAGGGTTTTGCACTTTTGCGCAAACTTGTGAGGCTTAAAAAATAATGTACACATTGTTTTTTCTTGTTTAAAAATCACCTGTACAAATTAGCAGGTGCAAATGCATGCAGGTGGCTTTTTTGGGCTAATTTTCAAAGGGAAAGTAGGCGCGGACTTTCCCTTTGAAAATTGGGGTAAAGTCCGCGGGTTAAAAGTATCCACAGACTGCAGCAATGCAGGCAGCTTTAAAATTACTCTCTTAAGACATGACTACATTCAGATTGTACCGGAGTCTTGGCAGGTTGTGGTGCCTTTTATCAAGGACCACTAAAAGGATTCTGTAGCCGACGAGCTTGCAAGACCACACAAGTACCTGTCCTCAGATGCGGCATGTAAAGAAGGGATCTACGTGGTCTTGAAAGTACATCTATTATATCATCTTTGTATGGGTCCTTTAGATGGTATCCAACCTACCAGGATTCCAGTTTCTCTAGCACCAATAGGACTGCAGTACATTCAAATGTGCACAATATTTCAGATAAAGAGAAGCAGTTCAGTATGGATGAGCAAGAGATGTAAATGAGGTATAGCCAAAGAGGAGGTGTGGCCTACTGAGAGCACAAGACTCAGGAAAAGCACTTTAGGACACTAATTCAAATCTCACAGTTGCTACTGACTTGTGGGCGTTATCTCATGGCCCCTCTGGGTCTTCATTGAAAGCATGGTTTTTTTTGCCTTACTATGACCTTCCAAGGCAAACTCCCATCTTCATATCTCCTGTATGTTACCCTCCTTTCCACCTAAATTACACCCCCTCTCGGAAAAGAAATGTGTTGCCATTCCATTAATCATTTAGGGGTTTATTCAACACCATTCGAATCTCGGAAGAATTTCCAGCAAAAGTGTAGCTGAGGCTGCAGGTGAATAAAAATAATTATATCTTGCTTTTATGTCGCATGAAGCAGCCTTTTAAAAAGAAAAATGACTTGTTATAACCTCTGCAATTTTCCAGGTAGTATCTGCCAGAAGCATTTTCTCCTCCCTCCTCACACTGGCACCTCAGTTTCTGTGAGCTAATTTCTGCTAAGTTACTCTTCTAAAAATAAAAATAAAAAAAGTAAGTATAACACTACAAGAAACATAAATCTTCTGTATTTTTTCCTGGAGTGGAGGGAGAAAAAATGCAAGTAGCATTTTTTCTCTGCTTATGATCACCTAGTTCCTTCATCTACCCTCTTTAGATCTCCCCCTGAAATAATTGTGGCTGGGTTGCAATTGATTCCTTTGTCAAAGCTTCTGCAGGCTTCTATTTTTGGTCAGTATTAAGGTTCATTCATCCCTGCTGAATGAACCTTAATCTTTTTTTAGACCTTAAAAGTTACTGTCTGGTCAGTTACTTACCTTTTGTGGGGGGTGGGGAGGGTGGAAGGGGTACTGCAACTTTTTTTTTTAAGTAGTTTACTCATTTGGCCTTATAGAATACAAACATTTGGCATCGTTTTGGGTTTTGGGAAATGTAATTTATATTTTAATGACAATTATCTTGGATATATTCCACATTGCAGTAGTATTTGTTTAGCCTGTGTTATATGCATTGTAGACTATTAAAAACATACTACTTAATGTCTGAGATGGTGTACCTTGTATAGTCTCACTCAGGGTACTGTACTACAGAGGTAGTCCTGTAGACTGGGTGTTCAGCTTTCATAAGTCTGCCTCATGCAGACCCCGAGTTATGATGGTGAAAGTCATCCAAATGGCATCAAATAAACTGCTGAGTCACTAATGAGAAAGATGTGGGCAGCAATCACTAGTTCCAGCATGGCAATTGCGACATTTAAGTTACTGAAGCTATTAAAGTCTATGGCAGTGACTAACATGGTTAGAAGGGTGATTATCTCCAGTATGTAAAGGCCTCATTTAAGCTGCCTCACGAAATGAGTTTTTAACTGCACTGAACATGCATGAAAAACATCTGTCTACACTGGAGACCCAGTATATACAAATGTATCGCATGCATATTCATTGTGGATATTCTTAAAACCCGACTGCCCGTGGGATCACCTGGACAGGTCTGTACAGACCAATCCTTCATCAAACCTTCAGGCAGGAGCAATACCTGGCACAGCCCTTCCCCTAGAGAAGGTGGATGCTTCTTCAAAGCCTTGACAGGGAGTCAAACCCAGGCCTTCTGCTGGTTAATTCACAAGTCAATGACTGGGCTAGAAAGAGGACCCCCACAATCATTCCATCTCAGTGGGAAGTAGTAATGCAATCATCACTCAATATATTTTACTTAGAAACAGTCCATAACTTTACATAAGCTCACTGCAACCCAATGCTGCCCCAAAGCCGGTACCACCTGGAGAGAAATGATGGTTCCATACTGTCTCCACTGTGCGTTTCTGGCATGCAACTTAAACAGCTTAACTCAATCCTCGCGTCGCAGACAGAGAAAGTCGCTTCTTCAACTCCAAACTTTATTGAAAAGTGAAACAAGTAAAGTCATAATTCGAATAACCTGGAGAACAGCAACTAGAGCTGTCTGGATCACAGAAAAATGAAGACGGGTGAAAAAAGGATTATTCTGCAGGGCTAGACCAAATTAGCTGCTGAATCATGCAGATGGACCAGAGCTGACTAAAAACACAGGAAAATCATGCAGGAACCTCTGATTCCAAGTCAGAGGATAACCCACCCTTCAGACCAAGTGGCACAGAATACAGCAGAAGCAGTGAACACGCAGGCTGACCGCCAGGTGGCAGCACAACAGTAAAACAATGAAACCTTATGCAGAATAAAAGCATAAATACTGGCATTAATAAACAGATCAGAAAGGCTGCTGTGGAAGCAAGATACTGTCAGGCTGATACAGTAAAGTTGCGTGGAAAACAGCTTTCCTAACACGAGCCCAGCCACCTCTCCTGGGCGTGCAATACAATATTTAAATGAGGGGTCACGGTAAAAGGAGGCGCAAGGGACAATTGCGTGCCCCTAGCGCCTCCTTGGCAGCCCAGGAGAGATGGCTGTCAGTGGGTTAGGAAAAGGGACGCTCATTAATTGAGCGTCCCTTTTCCTAACCAAATGCCAGTACTCATCCCTGGGAACTCTCCGGATTTAGCCCGGAGACTCCGGAAATTTAGACAAACTTCCAGGTCTCAGGGCAGGACGATAAAATCTCCAGGCCACCGCTATTTCCGCACCTCTCGCGGCACACGTGCTGAGCACTCGACGGCTTCAATCAAGGTGAGACAGAGAGAGAGAGAAAACGTATGAGCGTGTGCACAGGTTGGGGTGGCAACTGTGGGGAGAAGCTGGATCAAAGCCCTTGGTCAATGTGGCAGAAGTGAATGGGGAGCATTGCTAGGGAAGATTTAGGAAAAGGACTGGAGAGCCGAGGATCAGGCAGGGGTTAGGGAGGGAGAGCACCATACTTGGGAACGCTCCGGATTTGGCCCGGAGACTCCGGAATTCTAAAAGAATTACCGGGTCTCCGGGCCAATACCGGAAATCTCCGGGTGCTGCAGCAAAACCAGTCTGCTTGTACCTAGAAATAAGAAAGGAACGTCAATGGTCTTGCGCGGCTGAAAAAGGAGGAACTCGACAGTGATTTCTTCCATCTCCGGACCTTTTTAACTCTTAACTTCGCTTCCTCGTGACACCACCTGCTCCTGCACAGCCTGTTTCCTGTATCCAGCCACTTGCCCGCCCCATCCTGTTTGCCTTGGCCAATCGACATTGCGATTTCCTGCCCGTGCATCAAACGAGGAGTAAGAAACAGGCAGCGTCCACTTCCACAGCACAGGAGGAGAAGGAAGAGGCTGCTGCTGCTCCAGGAGCCCAAGTTAGAGTCTGCTGTTGATAGTGCGTTTTGAAAGGGGGGAGAGAGAATGAATGAGCAAGTCTGTGAGAGTGAGTGAGTGCGTATGTGTGTAGGAAGAAGAGATCTGAGAGTGTATGTAGGTGAGGAGGAGAGAACTGAGTGCATGAGCATGGGTGTGAAAGTGAGTAGGCATGTGTGTATGAAAGGGGGAGAGACGTGAGTGAGTGCGTGTGTGTGTAGGAAGAAGAGATCTGAGAGTGTATGTAGGTGAGGAGGAGAGAACTGAGTGCATGAGCATGGGTGTGAAAGTGAGTGGGCATGTGTGTATGGAAGGGGGAGAGACGTGAGTGAGTGAGTGCGTGTGTGTGTAGGAAGAAGAGATCTGAGAGTGTATGTAGGTGAGGAGGAGAGAACTGAGTGCATGAGCATGGGTGTGAAAGTGAGTGGGCATGTGTGTATGGAAGAGGGAGAGACGTGAGTGAGTGAGTGCGTGTGTGTGTAGGAAGAAGAGATCTGAGAGTGTATGTAGGTGAGGAGGAGAGAACTGAGTGCATGAGCATGGGTGTGAAAGTGAGTGGGCATGTGTGTATGGAAGGGGGAGAGACGTGAGTGAGTGAGTGAGTGTGTGTGTAGGAAGAAGAGATCTGAGAGTGTATGTAGGTGAGGAGGAGAGAACTGAGTGCATGAGCATGGGTGTGAAAGTGAGTGGGCATGTGTGTATGGAAGGGGGAGAGACGTGAGTGAGTGAGTGAGTGTGTGTGTAGGAAGAAGAGATCTGAGAGTGTATGTAGGTGAGGAGGAGAGAACTGAGTGCATGAGCATGGGTGTGAAAGTGAGTGGGCATGTGTGTATGGAAGGGGGAGAGACGTGAGTGAGTGAGTGAGTGTGTGTGTAGGAAGAAGAGATCTGAGAGTGTATGTAGGTGAGGAGGAGAGAACTGAGTGCATGAGCATGGGTGTGAAAGTGAGTGGGCATGTGTGTATGAAAGGGGGAGAGACGTGAGTGAGTGAGTGAGTGTGTGTGTAGGAAGAAGAGATCTGAGAGTGTATGTAGGTGAGGAGGAGAGAACTGAGTGCATGAGCATGGGTGTGAAAGTGAGTGGGCATGTGTGTATGGAAGGGGGAGAGACGTGAGTGAGTGTATATTGATGGGAGAATGGCAGAAGTAAAGGTGAAAACCAAGAGATGAGCGTGAATTACTTAAGGACCTGCTAGCGTAAAGACAGCAACTTGAGGAAATACATTATAAACGTTTAATTGGTCACTATCCAGCATCTTCCTACACTGGATCATTAGCAATAGAAAGTAGTGATGCAACCAGAAATGCTGTCAAAGGACGCTCCCAGTACCAAGGTCTAGCTCCCATCGCTACAAAACAGGACGAGCTGTGCATTACAAGAAACATAATCTACCTACTGTACCTGCAATGCGCTTCCAACTAAGGATTTGAAAGGAAAATCAAATTCAAAATACAAATCCAGTTTTGGGGGGAAAGGAGGGGACAAGAGAGCAGCCCTATAGTTCATAGAATTGTTTCTTTGGCCAAAAATACAGAACAAGATTGAATTTAGTCGTAAAGGAGATACTTTATAAATAATAAGCTGTCACCACTGCACAGCTTACTCTGCACGTGCCGGGAGCTGTGAAGTAGGATTGAGAATCCTGCACAGAAATAATCAAGTACATACATCAAAGGCCTTCCCACTTAAGCACAGTCTCTTGCCGTCCAATGGCATTTGTTACCATAGGTTACAGGAGGAACTTGAATTTGAAATGGGGGAAATAGATCTCTCATAGTAAAACCCAAGGTAAAAGAGCTCTAGCTTCAGCAAAAAGCCAGAGGAGATGACCTGGTAAACACAAGCACAATAATTTCTCCAAATATTTCCTTCAGGGAAAAATGATTGCAAGGAGAATGGATTAAAGAAGCTCTGATGCTGTCATTAATATGTTAATAATTGATGTATGCTTTCTAATAGCTTTTAACAAAACTTAGTGCTTCAGACAGTCTTTCTAGCCTGCATTCTTAGTTCTTGGTGTCCACCTTTGCTCAAGCTGGTATGGGGCCCCATTCAATAAAGTTTTTTTCCATAGGCACAGAATGAGTTAAAATCTTTTTTATATATGGCTCTAGAATACCGCTCTCTCATCTTCTGCTTCTTTAATACCCGATGGTGGATTTAGAATTTTGCCACTCATAGGCACTGTTGGTACTGTCAGCCCACCCTCCACCTGCCCCAGGACAAAAGACAGCGTAGAAGGTCTAAGGAAATATTTCCCAACCAGTAGGCCAGGGTAACTGGGGTGCCTCCAGACCTGATCAGGTGTGCCATGGAAGTGTCACCATTGCCTGATGCTTAGATGCAGGCCAGCTCTTGGGCTCTGCTATCAGGACCTCGCAGCCAACAAGAGGCACCAGTGATGGCTCTTAAACTTATAGAAACTCCTGTGTGAGAACCTGAGTAATCATGCATGCCATCTCTTCCTAGTTACAGCAAGAGACCCAGAATGAGGTAATTAATGGGCAGAATGCAGGAGCATGGATAGGCAGGCCTAACTTTGTGCAACACACACATTACACACAGCCTCTCCTCAACTTCCCCATCTTTGAGTCCTTCCAGCCTGTTATATCCCTATGTAACCCCTGGGTGGGCTAAAACCTGGATACTGGACTCAAAGGCACATAATGAAGGATTTGACTCTACTTGCATCAGCTCTTTCGGACAGCTTATACTGCTGAGTGGTCCAGGGCTCCCTGTGGAGGGAAGCATAGATTCAAGGCCCTTTTGCATGAGTCACAAATGCCCAGCCCAGTACGTCCCTCTGCAAACAGCACTGGTGATCTCTGAAGTCTATGACAGCGATAGACACTCTGGAAGCTGGATGGTTTCCAACTTCTTTTACTGATAGTTGATCGAATGGATGAAAAATGTTTACAGCTCTCTGATGTTAAATTAAATTGATGTACATAATTGAAAAAATATAATAAATTAGTTACCTCACTCTTCCAGTAAAGGACTTAATTTGATCAAGGCAATTTCTTAATCATTTTTATCTCCGTTTCAATTACTCAGATTGAAGAAAGCATAGTCCTTCTTCCAACTCCCAAATGTATATCAGAATCTTCCCATTGTGAAATGGTCAGAGTAATAGCCCCAATTACTTAACAGAATGAAAAGTTCCAAATTTCATACTTCTGAATGTCTTCTCTAGACTTCAAAATCTCCTCGTGGCAGTACCAAACGGGCACTATCCTTCCAAGTCCAGGACACTTGAGTCATTAGTGAAAATACTTTTGAACGATACCTTAACTCCTGTCTTGCAATGGATGTGAAATCCATTTCTCTGCAATGTCATAGCTACCACTCAGGTCCCTTCTAGGCGAAAGTTACTTCTTCTTTGTGATGATTCCAAACTCGGGCCTTGGAACCAAGGGCACTCAACCCAGAAAAAAGCAAAATATAAAAATCTTACTCAAAGGGACAAACCAATAAGAGACAGGAAGGGCGGACAAAAAAAACAACTTCTTTCTCCCTTAAAATGAGACAAATAATCATAGAAGAAACAACTCAAAATTGAAACTCCTCTACATCAGTTCACAGACTGGTCCATCTACTGGAGGTGGGACAGAAAGCAGCGGATCTTCCCTAACATCAAGCCTAACCACACAAGGAGTCCCCCAAAGTCCTCTGACAAGGAGTACCAGGGCTTTCATAGACAAGGCTTTCCAAAAATGTGGTTCAACAAGCAAAAAAAAAAAAAAAGGTCAGATGGAAAGGCTGACCCGCAAGAGAGCAACTCAGGAAAAATATAGCTCAGAATCCACAACTAAATCCAGACAAGTTCAAAACTAAAATCCACAACTTAAGATGGTGGAAAGGGTTTAAATACTGCTAAAGCACACTGTCTGCTGCTCCCACACGGGGGGAGTCAAAGCCCCAACCTCTGAACCTCGCCAGCAAGTTAGTACGGTCCAGGAAAGGAAAGTCAAAGGTTCCTTACACCTAGGCTGAGTGAGATGGGGAAAGCATGCACTGAGCACTGGATATGACTCACTTTGATTGTTGGGATAGCAGCAACAGATAGAGCTCTGGGAGCTGCATGTGACAGCCAAGGCAACCAAGCAAGCCAGCTGCCCACATCACATTGTCTTCTCCCTTCTCCCACGATGGGTTCATGCACGTCCCTGCCCCCCCTCTCTCCCTTTGTTTTAAAATTTGGAAGAGAGATTTGTGAGGCTTTCCGAGCTCTCCTTTTGGCCATATGATCTCTCTCCTTGTATGTACGACTTGCTCTGTGAAGGTTGGCGTGCCACACAACATGTTTGTTAATGTAAGCGTGCCTTGCCTGTGAAATGGTTGGGAAACTCCGGTCTAATGTGTATTTATTTATTTAAAAGTGTTTGTTAACCACCCCTCTGTCAAGTTCGGGGTGGGCTATAACAACACATACATAATAACAAGAAACATATAAAAACAAATGAACATCCTTAGCGCATCATAAATTCTGCAATATATATAGACAACATGCAGAGCCAATCGATGGGCCAGTATACAAGCTTAGTTGGTGGAGGCGAAAGCTGCATTAAAAAGATGTTTTTAATAGCATATCCTTACTTGCTCTGTTTGTTTTACTGCTCCAGACTCACCTCTTCCACTTCTGTTCCTGAATGACAGGAGGAAAGGGACTAGATTAGGGAGCAGAGTGGCTTTTCTTTGCTCCCTGATGTATATTCTGGCCTCAGCCCTCTCCTCCTGCACAGGACAAGAGGAGCTGGAAGAGGGAGTAGAGAGGTTTTTTTCCTTTGCTCTGTCCCTTGCAGTCTCATCCCTCCCCACTGGTTTTCTACACTGGGAAGGGGCTGGAGCAGGAATTAGAAGGCTGTTGTCTGTGGAGTACAGACAGCCAGGAAAGTGTGGAAAACATGAGGAGGGATCTGGTGAAGCTTGAGGAATGGTCTAGAGACTGGCAACTAAGATTAAATGCTTACTGAAAAATTCAGAATAATGCATTTAAAGGTGAATTTTAAAAGCCTGACGTGTGCCAAAAAACAGGAGATTTGCGAATATGTGAGGCTGGCACTCGCCGTGTGAATTTTGAAAGCCATCTGAGTACGCACGTATCTCCCGCTGTGCGCACAAACGAAAAGTTTCAAAAAAGGGGCAGGGTGTGGGCATGGTCTGGGCGGGGCATTCCTGGTTTTTAAACAGCAAATTAGCTGTGCACATACTTATGTGCACAGGCACGCGCCAAGATCCCCTGCCGAGTAACTTTACTTCTGCTATGGAAATGTAAATAGTAAAATAAATTAGATCGTTGGGGTTTTAAGGGCTGGGGCTAAAAGGGGAGAAGAGAAGCTATTAAACTGGGGGGGGGGGGGGGAGGGAAATCCTATCCCTTACCTGGGTGAATTGGGAACGAACTGTTAAAGGCATCAGCATGTGTGTCTATTAAAATCCCCCCACTTAAGCAGTAGAAGTGGCATTTGCACACACAGGCACGTGTCCACTTAAAATTGCGCGCATATGTGCAAGCAGTCAGGATATTTTATAACATGCATGCATATATTACCAAATGGCAAAATAGCCGCATCCCTGGGCGCAGCAGTTTAGGTTGCAAAAACCCAAGGGAAAGGTACAGTATTGGATGTGAAATTCTTCTAAGCACAAAGGAAGAGCCGGTAATTGGATCTGATGATCTTAAGGCAGCCAACAGATAGAGAAAACGGCGGTAAAAGCCAGAAAGAGGCTTGGCTGCAAGGGAGAGGAATGATCAACCGAAAAAGGGAGGTGATATTGTCTCTGTATAGGTCCCTAGTGAGCCCTCACTTGGAATACTGTCTACAATTCTGGAGACCGCACTTTCAAAAGGATATAAACTAGATGGAGTCAATCCAGAGGGTGGCTACTAAAAGGGTCAGTGGTCTTCTTTCTAAAGCATATGGGGATAGACTTAAAGATCTAAACATGTACACCCTAGAGGAAAAGGGAGATAGGGGAGATAAGATAGAGACATTCAAATATCTCAAAGGATTCCTTGATCAGGAGGTGGGCCTCTTTCCATGGAAACGAGGCTCTAGAAAGACAGTTGCCTTCCTGTAACAGGTGTTCTCCTAGGACAACAGGATGTTAGTCCTCACATGGGGGTGACATCATCTGATGGAGTCTGGCACGGAAAACTTTTGTCAAAGTTTCTAGAAACTTTGACTTGGCAGACTGAGCATGCCCAGCCTGCTGATATCCACACATCCATGCGAGGTCCCCCTTCAGTCTCATAACATACCAAAAAATATGAACGAGAAAAATAACACAATAAACCGAAGGTGAACCCAACATCGGGGGGAGGCGGGCGGGATTCCTGAGGACTAACATCCTGCTGTCCTAAGAGAACACCTGTTACAGGTAAGCAACTGTGCTTTCGCCTAGGACAAGCAGGATGGTAGTCCTCACATGTGGGTGATTACAGAGCTCCAGGTTGCCCCCTGTGATCAGAGGGACCCACAGTAGCTGAACAAGGTGCCAATGGGCACAATACAACTGCAGCACTGTGGGAAAAAAGGGACAGTCTGGCCCCACAGAGAGCACGATGAAAACAGTTGGGTTCAAGACTGGAATATATTGGACAGACTGGCCAAAAGCACTATCCTGACGACTATCCCTGTCGAGGCAGTAGTGAGCCGCAATGTATGGAGGAAACTCCAGGTCGAAGACCTGCAGATTTCGGCAACAGGGACCGCAGATGGGCCACTGACGCCGCCATAGACCGCACAGAGTAAGCTTTCACCTTGCCAGCCAGCTGGAGGCCTGCCTGCTCATAGCAGAAGGCAATGCAATCCGCTAGCCAGTTGGATAGGGTGTGCTTCCCCAGTGCTGTTCCCTAGGGGTGTGCATTCGTTCCCTACGAATTGGCAATCCGCAATGTATAGGGACATATTCATTGTATTCACGGGGAAGCGAAACGTATCGCGATTCCCCACGAATACAACAAATCTTTGCCGAATTATTCAGCCATCTAAAGGAGCCAATTTAAACAACCTCCCACCCTACCCTCCTGACCAAGCCCCAAGACTTATCAAAACTCCCTGTTGGTCCAGCGGGGAGTCCGGGAGCCAACTCCTGCACTCACACCCTCGGCAATGGATGGCTGGCGCCATCTTGTGCTCCACCCATGTGACAGGGGCTGACCAATGCCACCGGTAGCCCCTGTGACATAGTAAGGCCCCTGTGATATAGTAAGGCCGATGACGCCATTTTGAATACTGGCAGCCGATAGCCTTTGCCCTCACTATGTCATAGGGGCCGTCTGTCACATGGTAGGAGCACAGACTGGCTATCCATTGCTTCTACCATGTGACAGGGACTGACCAATGGCACCGGTAGCCCCTGTGACATAGTAGGTCAAAGGCTATCGGCGCCATTTTGAATACCGGCAGCCGAAGGTGTGAGTGCAGGAGATGGCTCCCGGACCCCCCGCTGGACCACCAGGGAGTTTTGGTACATCTTGGGGGGGTCAGGAGGGTGGGGGGGGGGGGTTGTAGTTAATTTAACTTTAGCCGGGATGAATAAGAATTAACATATAAATGTATCGGGGGCCCCCCTTGCCGAATGCAACGTATCTGCCCCCGACAAATACGAATCCCAAATGCAACGTATGGCGTCCCTCTGCACATCCCTACTGTTCCCAGCCTATTGGTGTCAAAAGACACAAAGAGCTGGGTGGACTGTCTATGGCTCGTTGTACAGTCCAAGTAGAAAGTGAGCGTCCATTTGCAGTCCAGGGTATGGAGAGCACGTTTCCCCGGGTGAGAGTAAGGCCGTGGGAAGAACATGGGAAGGATGATTGACTGGTTCATGTGGAAAGCAGTCACCATCTTCAGCAGAAATTTTGGATGCGTGCACAGTACCACACAATCATGGAAGAATTTTGTGTAGGGAGCATACGTGACCAGGGCCTGGATTTCACTGACCCTGCGAGCAGAAGTGATCACCACCAGGAACATAACTTTCCAGGTGAGGAACTTCAGGTCACAGGATTTGAGAGGCTCGAACGGATGCCGCATGAGCCTTGCTAGGACAACATTGAGATCCCACGGGGTTGCTGGCAGGTGAAGCAGGAGCTTTAGTTGAACCAGGGCCCGCATGAAATGCCAGACCAGTGACTGGACTGAGATGGGCGTCCCGGTGACCCCCAGGTGGTAGGTGCTGAGGGCGCTGAGGTGTACTCGCACCAAGCTGGTTTGGAGGCCAGACTTGGCCAGGTGCCAAAGATAATACAGCAAGTGGGGAAGCGGACAGGATAAAGGATCCAGTCCATGGCTGCCGCACCACGTGGAGAAACACTTCCACTTCGAGCTGTAAGATCTCCAGGTGGAAGGTTTCTGGGATTCAATCAAGAACATGGAGACACTATCCGAGAGCTGTAAGGACTGGAGGACCATACACTCAACATCCACGCCGTGAGGGCCAGGGCCTGGAGGTTCAGGTGGCGCAGGGTGCCCTGGTTCTGCAATAGGAGGTTGGGAGCCGTCCCCAGCGGAACCGTCACGCTCATGGGCAGGTCCTGGAGCAGAGGAATCCACATCTGCCTTGGTCAGGAGGGTGCCACCAGGATCATGCCCCTCCCACCCCCCCCCCCCCATCCTCTTGCAGCTTCATCAGAGTCCTCGAAAGTAGCGGAATAGGGGGTGTACTTGTATATATGAGACCTTGTCAGGGGTGAAGGGAGAACGCGTCAAGGGCCAGATGGTCCTCCCCCAGAATCAGGGAGCAGAACATGCTCACCTTGTGATTGTAGGGAGAGGCGAACAGGTCCATGTCCGGCGTGCCCCAGCAATAGATTAGGTCAGCTGCCACCGCCAGGTTCAGGGACCACTCATGTGACCCGGCAGGTAGATGGCCCTTTAGATACAGCCCCCTGGAGAGGGCCAAATCCAGATCTGTATTGCTTCCTGGCAGAGGGGGAAGGAGCCTGTACCACCCTGCTTGTTGATGTACCACATCACCACTTGGTTGTCCGATCTGATGAAGACGACCTTGGAGGACAGCCTGTCTTACAAGGCCCACAAGGAGTACCAGATCGCCCGCAGCTCCAAGAAGTTTATCTGGCAGTGGGGACTCGGCTGCAGTCTAAAGGCGCTGGGTATGCAGGCCATCCGTGTGGACCCCCACCCCTGAGGCGAGGCATCGGTGGTGAGGGTTATCTGGGGTGGCGCAGGCTGAAATGGAAGCCCAGTTTCCAAATTGTGCAGGGTCTCCCACCAGGTCAGGGTGAGGCGAAGAGGGTCTATGACCGTCACTATCACCTCCAGGTTTTGGGATGCCTGTCGCCACTGCGACAGCAAGACCCACTGAGGGTTCCTCATGTGGAGGCGGGCCAAGGGGGTCACATGGACCGAGGCTGCCATATGGCCCAGCAGGTAGAGCAGCAGATGGGCCGGCACCCTCTTCCTGTTGCGAACGAGGGTGGCCAGTGAGGAGAGGGCAATCGTTTGATCCTTGGGCAGAAAAGCCTTTGCTTGTGCCATATCCAACCTGGTGCCGATCAAGTCCAGCTGTGGAGACGGAATAAGGTGTGACTTGGGAAAGTTGATAACAAATCCCAAGGTCTGTAAGGTCTGAACCGTCAAGCTCCAAGCATTCAGGGCCCCAATTTGCTCCGGATCAGCCAATCATCCAGGTACAGAAAGACGTGGACCGAGCAACACCTGAGGTAGGCAGCTACCACCGCCAAGCATTTTGTGAAGAAGCATGGGGCTGATGCTAGCCCAAAGGGCAGCACTTTGTTCTGAAAATGTGCCGTCCCCACCAGAAAGTGGAGGTACATTCTGTGTTTGGCAACAATTGTAATATGGGCGTAAGCCTCCTTTAAGTCGAGGAAGCAGAGCCAGTCTCCTCTTCCGAGGAGTGGGATCAGCGAGCCCAGAGAAACCATTTTGAACTTTTCTCTCACGAGAAAGCAGTTTAATGCCTTGAGGTCGAGGATGGAGTGCAAGCCATCATTCCTCTTCAGAATCAGGAAATACCTCGAGTATTAGCCGTGGCCTCAGTGCACGCTGGGGACCAGTTCTATCGCATCCGCTGCTAGAAGGGCGGAAAGTTCTGATTGAACGGCGACCTGATGGCCGGGCGCACCCTACGATGGATATCGGGGAGCGGTCTCTGGGAGCCTGCTGAAGTTCAGTCAGTAGACCTGGCCGATAATTGAGAGGACCCAACGGTCCAAAGTGATCGCTTCCCAACAGTAGGCGAAGCAAAAGAGCCTGCCACCGACTGGGGAACTGACCGCCAGGGGAACTGGTGTCTGGCTCACGCCCCTCGCCGCTAGTCAAAAACCAGCGGATGGGGCCTGCTGGGGGGCTGGTTGGGCCCTCGGAACTCGCTGCTGCTGGTCCCGACCTCTAGGGCCAGACCGAAGCAGGCGAGTACGGGCAGCTGGAGGGAAGAACTTCCTTGGCTGGTAGAAAGGCTTGTGAGAGCCTGGCTTGGAGGACTTTCTGGCAGCAGATGGGCCTTCCGAGGGGCTGGCGGAGAGTTGCTGAAGAATATTATGCTGATCTTTCAGCTGCGCCATGACCTCTTTTACCTTATCCTCAAACAGGTTCTCTCCTGTACAGGGGAGGTCCGTAAACCTGTCTTGAACCTCCAGTCAGAGATCGGAGGCCCGGAGTCTTGCCAATTGTCTGGCACTGACGCCTCTGGTGCCTAGGCAGTCTATGGTTTCCAAGGCGTCATAGGTAGACTGGACCTTATGTCTACCTGCCTCAAGCCCCAGCGTGGCAATGGGTGCAAGGGACTCCTGCTGTTGCTGGGGGAGGCCCTCCCCAAACTCCTGGTCCTGCTTCCATAGATTGCAGTCGTATTGGGTCATGTACAGCTGGTAGGCCACAATACAGGCCACCAGCATAGCCCCCTGAACATTTTCCTCCCTATGCCATTGAGCTCCCTGTGTTCGCGCCCCGGAGGGGCAGAAGCGTGTGTCTGGGAGTGCCTGGCCTTTTTAAGCGTGGACTCCATCACCGCAAACTGGTGGAGTAAGTGCCGCTGTTCAAAGCCCATGGCCTGTTGAACCAGATAAATCGCATCAGCCTTCCTGTTCACCGGAGCAACCGACATTGGGTGTTCCCACATACGGAAAAGGGGCTCCTTAAAGATATCGTGGACCAGCACTGCCACAATCTCTTTTGGGGGGTCGATGAACTGGAGGACTTCTAGCATGCCGGGGGGAACCGGCAGGGGCCTGGGAAAGCATGAGCATGGGCGCCCAGTCCCCGCAGCCTCATCCTCTTCGGAGGACCCAGGAATCGGGATCGATCCGGTGGAGGGCATCGTTGGCCGAGGAGGCATCGGAGGCCTCTCGAGCACCGGTTGCATTGGTAGGGTGCCGTCCAGATGCTCCAGCAGGGGCGCGAGCATTGAAGGCGGAGGCTTGGGCACCGGTATGGGGGCCGGTGGTGCCAGCAGCTCGACGCTCTGAAGCACTTTGAGCACCATCGATTGCACCCTGTGGTCCAACTCCTCCTGAAAGTCCTGGGTAGTATGGACTGATGGAGGAGGACGAGGCATCACCAGCACACCCTTGGAGGGAGTACTGTTGCCGGTGGGGAACGACTCAGGCTACCGGGAGTACCAAAGGATGGGGACTCCAGTAGCTGGTGCTGCTTCGATGGCGGCTCAGCAGCCACCGATGCCGCTCCAGAACCATGTCAGAACGGTGACCAGTGTCAATGCTTCCTGGTCTTTCCCCAGTGCCGAGGATGATGACAACCCCAAGGTCAGAGAGGAGGGGAGAGACCCTCTCCTTGATCCTTGGAGGTACTGGAGAGCGGGACCGCCAGGGGAAGAGATGGGGACGGTTCCCCGGGGGTCCTTAGGCATGGAAGACACTGATGCCGAAGTAGAGGTTTTGGAGAGCCAAAAAGCTTCTTTATTTTATCCAGGCATGCCGACGCCCTTTGGGGGGTCATTTGATTGCACAAACGACACCCTCAGTTATCGTGCGAGGCCCCCAGGCAGAAGATACACACCTCATGTGGATCCGTGATGGACATAGTCCACGGGCACTGGGGGGTACCGTCGAAAACCCGACAACGCTATCAAAAAAGAGGCCAACGCACGGTCGATGACTGACAAAGACCCAAACGGGAGTCGGGAATCGACCGCGAATAACGACGGCAAAAGCCAAGGGTACCTACCGGAGGAACCAAACGTGAAGAGGGACCTGACACAGAAAAAACCCCAAAAATTAAGCAAAAATGCTTTCAAGGGTTTGGAGCTCCACAACCGTGAGGCTACTGCACCGCGGAAAAGAAGAGACTGAAGGGGGGACCTCGCATGGACGCGTGGATAGCAGCAGGCTGGGCATGCTTAGTCTGCCAGTCAAAGTTTCTAGAAAGAGTTTCTAGAAACTTTGACAAAAGTTTTCCGTGCCGGGCTCCATCTCATGATGTCACCGACATGTGAGGACTACCATCCTGCTTGTCCTAGGAGAACAAGGGGTCATGGGATGAGGGTGAAAGAGGGTAGACAGGAGTAATCGTAGGAAATATTTCTTTACAGAAAGGGAAGTGGATGCATAGAACGGCCTCCAAGTGGAGGTAGTGGAGGCAAAAACAATCTCTGAATTCAAGAAAGCATGGGATAAATGCATGGAATCTCTGAGAGAATGCTGGGAATTGCAAGAACTACATAAATTAGATGGATGGGCAGCCTGGATAGGTCACATGGTCTTTTTCTGCCGTCCTGTTTCTCTGTTTCTATGAATGAGTTTAAACAGAGCTGGGAAGCAGCATAACTTCAGCTAACCTTCTGGTCCCACTCCCCCCATTCCCCCCCCCCCCCCCGCCAAGATTTTCACTGGCCTAGGCACAGATCTAGTGTGTCTACTAGCCAATCCAGGCCTCTTGGTACATACGGAGGTCCCTTCTAAATGAAAGTGTCCTGCTTAAGACTTCTTTCATGGGTTGTCACTTGTTTGATGGATGAACCGAGGCAAAACATCCTCTCCCTAAGAGCAGCAAATTGTTCAGCGTGCAGCAGGCGGGGGAGGACTCGTGACTTTGAAAGCTGGCTATAAAAGCAAACTGTATATAACCTGGTTCTTCTGCAACAAATCTCTCATCTCTTGCTCTTTCACTCGATCACAGAAAAGTATATACCTTTCTTCTTTTTTCTTCTCTTGTGATCAGCGACACCTCATCCCCACTGTTCTCTACCCATTTGCTCATTTCTCACGTGAGTGGAGAAGACGAGTAGAAACCTTGCTGAGGTGTCACTAGCTGCTCACCAGTTTCGCCACCACCTCTCACGGCGCTACCCCTGTGCCCCAGACACGTGGGTTACTTTCCTGAGCTTTACTCCGTATCCTCCTAGATCATCATCTGCCTCATTTGTTTCTGTTTACTTGCTGATCTTCCAAAATACACAGTTGCCATCAGCTTCCCTTAGATTATTTTTTTGTCTAAAATGCACTTGCTGTTTACATCCTGGCTAATCCTAAAGCATGCTATTAAAGTAATCCCCAGCCTTAAGAAATTGTACTTAATTCTACAAGAGGTTTCAAATTCTTCTTGTCATGTTTGGTCTCCCTATGTTCGTTCTCCAAAGGATTTAGCTGATCTTAAAATAACGTTGCCATTAGCATCTAGATAACTGCATTCATGCACGGATGTTTTTTTTTACTGCTCAGCAATGCACTCTCTTATCTTTGGTGGCGTGCATTTCATTTTCCATAGTTGCTTAGTTCCTGTGGAAATACAGTAGCTGTGATACTGTATCTGGGCTACAGTAATTAATTTATGTACATCTTCTTTCCTAGAAACATTTTAAATGTGACCTGGTAGGCACTTAAGGACACATTTTAAACAAATAATCAGAAACTACATAGACAAATATTTGGGAACCCTGCAAATGGGTCTTCCACTTTGCTGCTGGACAGCAGATATACTTAGATGAACAAGAGGGATTGGTGTGATGGCCTTTTCACTGGTCTTCTCTGCTGCTCAGCAGATGACTTGGATTTGATTTTTGGCCCATGCATTTGTCCATTAGACTATATTGGGAGTTTTGGGGCTAGAGTCTGACTAGTTAGTGAAGGATAGGAGGGAGCCGCAAACGGGTCTCGCTTTCAGGACATCCACAATAAATTTTCAACTATATCTGCATGCATTTTGGTCTGAGAGGCTGGTTTAATATGCACCATTTGACTTGTTTGAGTTGCCTACCCTCTGCTCTATGTGGAGGAACAGCTAATGAACAGCGCTTTAGACAGACCAAGACCACCACTAAATATAGCAGGGCCGGCGCGTCCCATTAGGCGAACTAGGTGGTTGCCATGGGCACCGAACATTAGGGGGCGCCAAACAGCAGCCATGTGGGGCAGCAAGCAGAGTCTATCCTGCTCGTGGCAAAGAGGAGCAAAGCATTGGGCAACGATGACAACAGTACGGAGAGGACAGGAAGGGAAGGAAGAGGGAGAATGGGGCCGCTAGCTCAGGATTGTTGTTGTCTCGGTGAGTCATGGCTCGTATCACCCCGGCTTGCCAACCCTGAGTAAAGCTCAGCCACCAGTGAGCTCAGAAGGAGGAGGAGGAGGAGGACCTCGCAGGAGCTGGGAGGAGAAGCAGGGGAGAGAAACCAGCTGGAGAAGGAGCCATGTCGGGCTGCCCCGAGCTGGGCCAATGTGGGAGAGTGAGGTGCCCAGAGGAGGAGAAGCTGCCTGGGCCTGGGCTGCCTCTTGCTGCTCCCTTCCCTGGCGCTGGCTTGGATGACAGAGAGAAGCCGGGGGAGGCAGACAGGTGGGTCCCCAGGGAAAAAAGAGTCCGGATACAGCAGCACAACGGGGGTGGGAGTGGGGCAGGCGGGCGCAAGGCAGAAAGCTCGCCTAGGGCGCCTATTACCCTTGCACCAGCCCTGGTTGTGAGCTGCAAAATGTCACATGCATAATTGGTTTTCATGTGGGAAACAATACAGGAGAAATGGAAAATGGTGGAGGCTGGCTCAAGAACTTCTCAATGAGATCCATTCAGTAAGAAAAGCCAGGCCAGACATTGCAACAAGGATCAAATCACATTGTGCTGCAGAGAAAAAGAAAGCAAGAAAGTTTTATTGCTGATTACTTAGCTCCTTGCTTTTAGTAATTTTAGATTGCAAGTTGCACAGCTGGTGGCATATGTGTTGGTTTCCTGTTATTAAAAAACAACCCAACCACAAAACAGTTTCAGAAAAGTAGGTCTACATCAACATATTATAGGGGTTTGCAGAGAAAGTTTTTCCTTTTCCTTTTTTCCTTTCAGATTTTTTTTTTTATTTGTTTTTTGGTTTGCTGAATGTTTATTTTGGTTCAGCTGGTTCACTGAACCGAAATGAACAAGAAATTAAAAAACAAAACCCGAAAGAGGTAAGCAAAAAAGGTACAGCCCCCTGGTGCTCAGACAGCAAAACTGCCCACCCTCCTCCTTCTGATGAGCGAATCCTTCAGTCAGGATGCCCCTTTCTTGTTTCAATAAACTGCTTAAGATGTAGTGCCCTCCTTGAACATTTAGATGGTCCCTCCCCCAGACTTTTTCATCTGGAGTGAAATATCTGACAGGGTCCTATGCCTTGCTGGTCCATGCATGTGGAATTCTCTTCCAAATGCGCAACGCTAGGATGCGGGATCTGCGCTCCTTTCCAAAGAAATTGCAAACTTGCTTGTGCAGAGAGGTATTTGACAGAGCTTGATTTAGATGGTTCCTAATTGGGTGGCTCTCCGTGCCTCCTCTGCGGGGCAACGATTTCCTGTGTGGCCTTCCCGGGTTGGGGTTTTTTTGTATTCACTGAAATGTTTTATTTTGTTACTGTGCCTCGCTTACAGGCTGATACAGTACAGTGCGCTCCGCACTGTTAGCCCATGTTTGGACGCACGTTTTTGACGCGCTAGCTTTACCCCTTATACAGTAAAGGGTAATAGCGCGTCGAAAACGTGCATCCAACCCCCCCGAAACTAATAGCGCCTGCAACATGCAAATGCATGCTGATGGCCCTATTAGTTATTCCCGCGCGATACAGAAAGTAAAATGTGCAGCCAAGCCGCACATTTTACTTTCAGAAATTAGCGCCTACCCAAAGGTAGGCATTAATTTCTGCCGGCACCGGGAAAGTGCACAGAAAAGCAGTAAAAACTGCTTTTCTGTACACCCTCTGACTTAATATCATGGAGATATTAAGTCGGAGGTTTCAAAAGTTAAAAATTAATTAAAAATTTTAAAAGAAAAAATTTTAAATCGGCCCGCGGCTTGAAAACCGGACGCTCAATTTTGCCGGCGTCTGGTTTCCAAACCCGTGGCTTTCAGCAGGTTTGGGAACCGACGCCGGCAAAATTGTGCATCGGCTGTCAAACTCTGACAGCCACCGCTCCTGTCCAAAAAGAGGCTCTAGGGATGCGCTAGTGTCCCTAGCGCCTCTTTTCACCGTGGGCACTCATTTGAATAATTTGTTTTAATGAATCGCGCGCACAGGAGAGTGGCCTGTGCGCGCGCCGGGAGAGCGGGCGCTCGCCTGCTCTCCCGTGAACTTTACTGTATCAGCCTGTTAGTGCCTTTGGATAGGTGAGTAGTAAAACGCCTAAATTAAATGGGCAGCTTTCCAAATGGAGAAAGGTGTATAGAGGAGTGCCCTAGGGACCTCTTCTGGGACCTGTGCCATTTAGAAAAATTCAAAAATGATCCGGAAAAGGGAACAATTTTGCAGATGATAAAATTATTCAAAGTTGTTCATTCACAAGAGGATTGTGAGAAATTGCAGAAAAACCTTATGAGACTGGGAGACTGGGCATCCGAATAGCAGATGAAATTTAATGTGGATAAGTGCAATGTGATGCAGGTAGGGAAGTGGAACCCAAATTTTAGCAGAGAAGAAATGGAGATGGGTGTGTGTAAAATGCCCTTTATTTGAAATTAGCCCGACTCTGGCCGAGTTTCGCTCTATGGTCTAGAGCTGCCTCAGGGGCAACTAAAAACAAATATATTACAATTAAAAAGCACATACAAGGACTCATAAAAAAACAAAATTAACATAGAGAGAAACTCGGCCAGAGTCGGGCTAATTTCAAATAAAGGGCATTTTACACACACCCATCTCCATTTCTTCTCTGCTATACAGCCAATTGGATCGGCTTCCGATTTGTTTTCTGGGTCCACCCAAATTTTAGCTACACGATGCAAAGTTCCACATTAGAAGACGCCATTCAGGAAAAGGACCTTAGAATCCTTCTGGACAATCCGTTGAAATCCTTGGCTCAGTGTGGGGGTGGCGGTGATCAAAAATGCAAACAGAATGTTGGGAATTATTTGGAAAGGAAATAAACAGAGGTCAATATACATGGTGCAACCGCACCACGAGTACTGTGTGCAGTCCTGGTCTCCCCATCTCAAAAAAACATAAGCCATTGCAGAACTAGAAAAGCATTAATGTGACACCACCCAGGGAAGTCAGGGTCTGCTCTGAAAACATCTTGCACAACTGTTTGTTTTCACTTCTAAAAAAAAATGACAGCATTGTCCCCCGATGCTGTGACGCAGCTTTCCGTGTGTTTCAGGTGCTAGATGAGAGGAATGCAGCTCCTCTGCGCACACACCAGGGAAGCAGTTTCCTTGGCAGTGTTTACCGATGAGACAATGGTTCCATCACAAGCACACAGTGGCACCCCAAGATATTTTCTAGATATTCACCTTGCCCACAATTACTGGTTTGCTTTTTACAAAAATAAAAACAAAAACCAGCATTAAACGAGGAAGCTGACCTGGCCTTCTTTAACATGTGTTCTATGCCCTGGTTATGAATTGTTTATGAAAATGTGTAAATTATTTTAATTAAGGAAATGAACATGAAGCTGAAGCATAAATGAACACTACAGTGCCGCTCCCCTCACAGTCAGTCAGGGGCACAATGTAAGAAGGAGCACAGTAAAAATGTGTGCCGAAATAAAGTGCGCTGTTCTTTTAACTCGTGTGGTAAAAAAAGAAAAAAATTAACTCCAGATGCAGTAAGCAAATAGTATGTTAATGCACTCGGAGTTAAAAAGCAAGCAAATTCAGGTAAAAATGTGCGCTCAGCACTTCTGCACAGGCTGCGTGCCCATTTTAACTTTGGCGGGGAACAAGGAGTCTCTTGGACTCATTTATGCACACAAAAAAACAAACACTTTGTGACGGTGTTTTAGTGTGCTCTTCGGCCTCGGCCCAAGCCCAGACCTTCAGGGCTGAGCCAAGGGTTGATGGCGTTCAGCATGGCTAACGGGCTGACCCTCTGCCAGGTCTGCAAGCTCCCAAGGCCAACACCCAAGGATGTTGGAAATTGAATGGTCCTCCGACCATTCCGAGCCCTTTCGGACCTGCTGCGAGGAACAGCATGGAGCAGCAGGCCTGGCCTGAGGTTGAGGGCAGACGGGCCTTGACACGTAGACAGGACTATGGTCGATGCGACGGCATCGCAGAAAAGACACTTGGGTTGATGCGACGGCATCACTGACGAAGACACTTGGGTTGATGCGTCGGCATCACGGGCATGACGAGGGACTTGATCCAAACAAGACAAGACAAGACGTAAGGCAGGAGGACATAGACACTGTCTCTCAGGGCGCCCTACTCAGGCCACCCACGAGACTGAGTCTCGGGCCACCCTGTCCCACTGTGCGCCCTACACAGCCCCAAGAGGCTGGTCTCGGACCACGAGGAGAACGGGACAGCGCAGGGAAGACCCAGGCAAGGAGGAAATCCAATGACGAAGCCGGTGTCACCCAAAGCTCCCTCTATGGCTGGCGGGAACAGAGGCTCTAGAGCACAGGGACCAATCCCACCTGCAGACTGCACCAATCTCGGGCATACACCATCCGAGAACCACAGCTCTACAGGAACAGAAGGCTCAGGAGCACCAGACAAAGACGCAGGGAAGAACATCCGGACAGGCAGGCACATCAGGATGTGGAAGATCATGACGAGACATCAGAACATGGACCGTGACCTCAGGCAAGACACCAAGACACGAAGACGTGGTAGAAGGCAGATGAGACGAGGAGCTCCACGAAGAACAGAAGACCTTACAAGGCTCTGGCAGGCAGGAGCCTCCAGAGGGATGTCGCTCAGATGCAAGGCAATGACAGACTGAGAAGACAGCCCTTTTATAGGGCTCAAGCAGGAAGTCCACTCCCTAGGTGGGGCCAGCACACTTCCTGTGCCTGGCCCTTTAAATCAGGCAGAGAGGCACGCGCTGGCACCTAAGGAGCAGGAAACAGGGGCTCTGCAGGACCGTGGACAGCGGCCTGCACAGCGTCTGTGCGTACAGATGCAGGCAGGGCTTGAGGAGCAGGCCCTGATGTCGGCAGCGGCTCCAGCCGCTGCAGGGAGCCCCGGGGGCAGCTCCAGCCACCGGATGGAACCGGGGCTTGCGGCGTAGCGCCGCGAAAATGGTAATGGCGTCGGGGGCAGTCCCGGCCCCGCGGGGAGAGGCAGGAAGGCCGCGGCTCCGACCGCGGAGGAGATGATGATCCGGGGCGGCCTCCGGGCCGCGTGAGGCAGGTAAGACCGCAGCTCCAGCCGCATAGGAGGCCCAACGGCGGCGTCCCTGCTGCATCAGGTGAAGAAGGCAGCGTGGTAAGTGAGTCTGCTCGCGGGGGAACCCGCGGGCAGCACAGTTCGTAACATGATCAGGCCAAACTTATGGCTCAACGTTTTTTAGATACAAGTTATCCACAGTCCTGCATTAAGCAGGTTTTCTGAATGGTTTTATAGTCAAATTGTGAGCTTTTATTAAACAATAGGCAAAACATTATTTCCGGACATCAAGCTTGCATGCTCTAGACTTATCACTGCCACACCACTTATTTGCGCAATTATAAGAAAGCATTGGTCAGCCTTAAAACAGTCATGCCATTTTCCTTGATGTACTAAGTTGGCCTTCAGAGAGACTGTGCTGAAGTCGGCTTTGTTGAAATCCTTGAGTTTGACTAATATTAGCCCAACAACATTAAGGGGGTGGTAGCTGTGCAATGTATGCATTTGCAGTTATAGGATATACATTTGTTTTTCTCTCTGAACAGAAGATCATATTGTGATTTAACCTTGCAGAATATCCACACAAATTATATTATGTTGAGAAAATAAAGAAGATGGTGAAAACTAGGCTCACCATACATAAAAACTGCATCCATACACAAAAGCTTAACGAACCTATGGGTCGGTCACTCTATTCAATACCATACTCGGTGGTTTATTATCAATCCAGTGAGGACTGACTGACATGCTGGTGATCGAGCATTGCCTCTGCATCAGAGAGAACAAGAGAGGATAGATCCTTTCACCCAACGGGAATGAATACCGAATTAGACTGCAATGTTTTCTTATAGTATTTTATTTCTGAAAGCTACATTTGCATTTGAAAGAAAACAGTGTGGTGTTGATGTGAATATTTTAAATGAACTTCCAATTAGAATTTATTTATTTATTTAGGATTTTATATACCATCATTCCAAGTGAGACATGGGATACCATCATTCCAAGTGAGACATGGGATAAAAAGATTGGCCATTTTAACCCAACTGTCTGTGTTTTCTATTACTTTGGAATGGGTGGAGTAAATCAGAGTGTAAATGAAAGAATGAGCCTTGGCAGAGAGACTGCACAGAAGAAGCCCCTGAAACAGCGCTAATCGCCACGAAACGTCATATCATGTCGGGCAAATGTAAGGGAAGTGAGAGTTTTTGACATTTGTTTTTAAAGATTTCTTTTATATGCATTGAAAAATGTTCTGAAAAAAAAAAAAAGAATTTGGAGCTATCTGGACCTAAGATTACAAGATGATGCAGAAATAAGGTGAAACATTCATACTTTTTGCCATCCATATGGTGGTCCTTATTTAACAACAAAGCCTTTGTATAAAATAAGGTGTTTATGAATGCTGTTTTGTGATCTAAGGTGGACTGTGCATTCATTTTGTGGACTTCTTTTTGGTTTGGGTATTAGCTACCACCATCATGGGCACGGGATTTGCACGAGAGGGTGCTAACTTTTAGGCAACACTGCTGTGTGCACATTTTAAGGCGGATTTTAAAAGCCCCGCACGCTCCAAAACCGGGACATGCGCACACAAGTCGGGCTCGTGCACGCCCAGCACATTTTAAAAGCTGCCCAGATGCGCCCGTATCTCCCACAGTGTGCACATCTTTCCTTCATTTAAGAAGGGGCGTGCTGTGGGCAGAGCATGGGTGTTTCAGGGTGCGGTCAAGACAGGTGCAATGTCAGTATTTATGCACCTGGGCGCATGCCCAGGTTCACTGCCATGTAACTTTACTTCAGTCACGGAGGAGGTGCAACTTAAAAAAATAAAAAGAAATGATCAATCTCTGCCACGTTTAAAAGGGCTGGGGTAACTGGGGGGACTGCAAGCTGTCAAAGCAGGGGCGTCTGGAGGATCTAGATCTCAACTGGGCAAATTAGAGGACAAACTGGTGAAACTGACAATGGCTTGCATGCGCGCCAGTTTTAAAATACCCCAACCTGCACGGTAGAATCGGGATTTGCGTGCTCACTTGAAACCGTGCACACGTGTGCTCGCCCAGGCTATTTGATAACGTGCGCGCAAGTGATAGAATGGCCACATATCCGGGCGTGCGCCGATGCACACGTGCCGCAGTGTGCCCACGCACCAGTTTGAAAGTTACTGTCTTTTTTTGTGTGTGCGCAAAACTCGGAATCAGCAGTAAGGTTCGCACAAATAAAAATGTGCGCACAACAGAGGGTTAAACTCTGCACTTTGCCGGAGTCCACCTTATTTATTTATTTGTTTGTTTAAAAATCCGTTTTTAATGGCCTTACTGACAAGATCTCTCTAAGCGATGTACCACTTAAAATAGTGTAAACAATAACTTCATAAGCAACAATAGCATAATACACAACTAAAACAGGGATTATTCTTAGATGTTCCATTACCTCAAAATTAACAATCAAAACCTGTTGACATTAACCACTCCTGTAGCTGTTTCCAATATCTCAATAGGTCCTCTTCTTCCCTAAGTGCCAGGGGAAGATGACTCCACAGGTTAGGAATAGTTGAAGAAAAGAACCTATTTTGCAATTGCAGATGATGAAAGGCCTTGGAGGATGTAAATGATGTTTCTTTGTCCATCATAAATTCTTACCCACCTCGATCATATCATTTCAATCTTCCTTTCAAATGCAGAGGACATAAACTGCAAAGTATCTTAAATGTAAGTAACAGATTTTTAAATTTGCAGTGGGATTCACAGGCAGCCAAGGCAGGCCACGTTAACAGCGGCCCTGCAGATGTTCTTCTAGAGCTGCCTGTTTATAATACGCGCTGTAGTGTTCTGAATTAGCTGTAACCTATGAGCCAATATCACGGGAAGCCCTAGATACAAGGCATTACAATAATATATGTGTGAAAACAGTAGCGCCTCCTAGGCCACCGATTTTAACGCAGGCAAATCTAGGTAAGATTTAAGTTGCCTTACCATTTTAACCTTGCTATAGATGTCCTGGGCTGAAAGCATAATATTCTTCTCCATGCTCAAACAGGTATCCAGCACAATTCCCAAAGGTCTCACCTCATTCTTAGGGACTACATCAAGCCCATTCAAATTTAACAATCTCTGGATATCACCGACCCCCAGATGTAGTACAAACCCAACCAACCAGCCACTGAATTTAAACATTGACTCAACCACAAATGGCTCTCCTCAGGGTCTTGCCCTAAAGGCACCATGATCTGTACATCTTATTACATCTGCTCTCCTCCTCCCCCCCCCCCCCCCCCAGTCAATGGAAGGGGCTATGCCAAAGTGATCAGGGAGAAACAAGGGCCAGAGCTCAGGGATCCAAGCTTGTGGTTAAAGACTTCTCAAAACTGCTTTCATTTAGAGGAGCGGTCTAGAGATATGAGCTTTCAGATGTGTTGTGATTTGCATCGAGCTCTAGAATCCTAGTGGGGTGAGAGGCACTTCATATGATCGCATCTCAGCCTTAAGTGTAAGATCACGTGTGAGATCAGAGCCACGAGCGGAGGACAGCCCCTCTGTAATCTGCTTCACCTTGCTGGTCTTGCTAGGAAGAACTCAGTCAGGCTCCCTGCACAAGGGTTCTCACAACTGGACCTTCTTCTAGAGGTCTCTCAGCTCCCTTGAAGTATAAGGCACTGCTCTGCGGCTGCTAGTGGGGCTTCGCACTAGTGGTGTAAGGCATTGTAGTGTAAGGCACTGTAGCTAAAATACTAATTTTGGTGAAACTATTGAAATAAACTCTAATGAGTACAAAGTGCAAAGGTTTTATGTCTATTGCATATATGTGGCCTTTTAGCTTAAACTGAAAAACTGCAATACAGGAGTTAATGTCTTGCCACGCGACCCCCACTGAGGACATGAAACTGTTTAGATTCTCCCATAAAATAAATTAAAACTGTTATTAATATTATTGAAAAAGAATACATAAAGCAAACCTCGCTGATTGCTAAGGGTAAATGCCCACACAGATTTGCAAGACCTGGTTTTAATCACATAAGCTGTGCTGCAGATGCAATCCATGTAATGGACATGAGCACATACGGGTAAACCTGGAAAGAATTTTTGAGAGTCAGGTGACTGGTAGCAGATTACCAATTACAAACTTAAACCCTGTTTAAAATAGGCAACTGCGAAAATGAACATTTGGCAATTCTATCTCTGGGGGCTTATGACAGTGACAAAGCAATTTATGATGTCACCAGAGCCCCTGGCTGAAATACTGTCTGGTTATTCATGGTTCCCTCATCTACAATTCTATGTTATTCTACAAATACACTCACATTCTTGGGCCTTACAGAATGCCACAGTGCTATGCGATCCACTTTGGCTGCCTTTCAGAAGGAAGATGAAACCTGCCTGTCACTTTTATTGCATCCATATTTTTGCAAAAGAGGTAAAGCTATTAATGCAAATAAACTGATCCCTTTAAACACTCTTTTATTATTGCTAATTTACAAAATAGTGCTGGGCAAGGCCCATTCAGAGAGCTCTATAAAAGGTGCCAGTAATAACCTCATGTTAATGTTTGTTAAAGCACCCTTAGAGGAAGATTGCATGGCCCGAGGAGGCTCTCACCAAGGATCTGCTGGGAACTTTGGCTGAAGTAAATTGCAGCAAAAACAGTTTAACGTCATAGATTGGGGCAGCCAGTTCCAGTCTTTGAGAGTAACAAACAAATCTGGATTTCAGGAGATCTGTAATCAGCAACATATTTGCACACATATGCTTTCAGAGCCTGGTTAATTTGCATTATTTGGGCCTCCGGCAAACCAGTCTAATAGGGTTGTGCATGGAAACGTTTTTGTTTTGCTTCTGTTGCTTTCATGCATGATAAATGTTATGGTTAATGGTGTTTGGGTGGATCCTTGGACACTGTGGCAGCTGACCACGCCCACGGGGGGGGGGGGCAGTCCCGTGAGGGACCACGGTGTCAGGCTAGACTCTGGACACACAAGCAAAGAATTGAATCTTTATTTAAACAGGTTAGAGTAACCACCAGAGGTGGCAGTAGTGAGTAGTGGTTGTAGAGCCCGGCTGGGCAAGTCTCACACAGAACGATGGAACAGCGGATCATCTGCAGGGCAGCGCTATAGTGGAAAGAGACTGAGAGTTATGAGCACAAAAATGAGAATAGCATTCTGAGTCCCAATGTTGAAATAGGAGAGCTCCGAGACAGGGAGAGCAGGCCCTTGAGGAGCGAGTACCTGATCCCATAGAGCAGAGAGACTCAGTAGCATTGTACTCACTTAGCAGTTACAGAGATTTCACTAGATGAAAGGTATGGCACCGGAGCAGAGAGGAGGCCCTCGAGGAGCGAGAACCTGGTTCCAGTGAAGCAGTACTGTGGATAGAGATGGTTACTGTACTCACTGATGGTAACTGTAAGTTCGTTCTTCCAAGTAGAAGGGTAGAGGTTGCAGGCTGCGACTCAGGGAACATGGGCCCTCAAGGAGCATGTACCAGTTTCCTGATAGCACCTGAAAGAAGCAGAGAGGCCCCCGAGGAGCGGGTACCCCGTTAGAGACCCTGAAGGGTAGTAAGAGTTCCAGATAGCGCTGGAATGGCAGAGTAGCTTAGGAACGGAGAGCGAATCCCATCCGTACGAATCCTGTTGCTAACTTGACGAGCTAGAAAATACTGTAGGCAGATATATCAGGAAGTCGTGATGTCAGAACAGGGGGACGCCCCTGAGGTTCACACCAACGTAGAGTTAAAGATGAGGGCGGCGTGCGCGCGCACGCCCTAGAGGTACCTTGAAGGAGAATGCCGGGAGGCAGCACCAAAGCTGGTCCGGGGACGCCAGAGAGGACGGCAAGCAGACGCCGCGGCGGCCATCAGTCCAAGGTGAGCGGGAGGAGCCGCAAGTAGAGAGAGGTAGGCAGGGCGAAGCCGTCGAAGACCGACGGATGCAACACTAAAATTCCAGAAATGAAATGATTGTGTTCTTTTTGTGTCCTTTTGGGTAGCAAACACACAAAACAAAGCAATGAAAAGTGTTATTTCCCAGTGATTTTATAATGACAGTACATGACTACCCTGTTCTACATGCAAAGAGATCTGTAAACTGAAAGAATAGGACAAGAGCCAGTAATAAAAAAAAAAAGATAAGTCACGATCCTGGCTGCTATGAAGCCTCCTCACCAACAGAGGTCCTCACGGAGCCACCCTCTGTCCTGTGCTAGCCATCTCCTTGATGCTCCCATGATGCAGCAGAGCCAGCCCTATTTAGCCCTACCTTTCCCAGAACTGGGTGCCTCTTCTTCAAGTCACTTTGGCTCTTTGCATTGGCCCACCTTTCCTTCTGCCTTGTCCTGTGGAGTCCTGTCCTGTGGAGTCCTTGGCTTTCTGGCTTGTCCTGTTGTCCCCTGTGGTCTTCTGCTTTGCTTTGCAGCTTCCTAGGTCTCCCTGTCTTGTCTTGCGGCCTCCTTGACCTTCTTGCCCAGCCCTGTGGCCTTTGGGCTCCGCCTTGCTTTGAGATCTTCTTAGGCCCCCTTGTCTGTTTTTTCCCCCTTGTCTAGTCTTCCCCAGCAGGAGTCTGGCCCTGCTCCTGCTGGGGAAATCCCCCATCCAGCTGGTTCCCCACCCCGTGACAGAATAAAGAGGGCATACAGATACACAGACCCATATTCTATGATGGCAAAAGAAGTCATTGCTACTTGTGCTAAGAGACAACCCTATGTCATTTAAACAAGTCAAACAAAGATGAATCTTTCCCGCAAGTCAGTTTAGCACAGATCTGTGAAGTTAACAAAGCAACTACAACAAGATATTTATTGAAATGAGAAATTTCTTCAGTATTTCATTCAATACAAAAAGCAGAAAGGTCCTTAAGCAATCTTGCTGGAGGTCTTGTAAATTGAATCATTTGAGAACCAGTGAAAATAATTCTTAGCCCTAAATCTTTCTTTTGTTTCCACCCTTCTGAAAAGGGCTTAGTGACTCATCTAAGCCTGTGGTCTCTCAGCTTAACCTTTGATTTGAATTAACTTGACCTCCATCAGAACATTACCCCTTTCAATCCTAAATCCCAGTCATAGAGCACTGCAGTATTTATGGGAAGGGGACCAAGGGAACTCCAGATTCGGTTTGGATGGCAGAGAATAAAATTTGTTTTACCCCCCCCCCCCCTTGCAGCCTTTGAAATCCCTAACTTTAGCTGTAAAAGAGGGCAGAAAGCAATTGATCCAGGGGAAATCGGCCGTCTGAAGCTGCCTTCCTTTCCTGCGGCCGAAGGAAGATGCGACGTTCCACAATGCATGCGCTCGCAGCCGCATGTGCAGGAGGCCTTCCCACCGGAGGCTTTAGTTGGCTGGAGGAAAACAACGCACGTAACTCGCACTTTCAAATCTACAAGAGTAATTTTCCATGAAAAGAGAAAAAAAATACCTGCCGAACAAAGCAGGTGCACTTGCCTGTGGATACTCTGTACCCCACCGCAAGTTTCAAAGTACACGTGTACCTTCCGATTGAAAAATACTGAAAAGTCCGCTGGGTAAAAGTACTTTGTCCCAATGCAGGTGATTTGGAAAATTTGCCCCCCTCCCCCTCCGGCGTTTTGTCAGGCTGAGAATCCAGACTCCAGGTACTAAAGGTTTAGACAGAATTGGCTGGATCATATTGCGAATTTGTTGCAAAGGGGAGAGGGTTTGTGTCTGCTCTTCATGGTGATGTATAACATCCCCCCTCCCCACACACACACACACACACACACACACACCAGCGTCCTGAAATGGCAAACTCTCCTGACAGAAAAAGGCACAAGCGCTGCTAGCTCAGACACGAGCCACGACTGGTTAATTCTGTACGTGGTGTACTCTCAAGGTTATGTCTTCTAAACGAAAGTCAAGAGGGTGTCGAGTTAGCTGCTAGGGAAGTCACACTGCTTTTTGTTATTCGTCACGCTCAGCTCAAGGCGTTCTGTAGTACTAAGCAATAAGCAAGAATATCAAGACAGAAAGACCAATGGCTCGGTGTGCTGCACGAGTGGGCAAGGTGGCAGGCACTCAAGATCACATCAACTGGCATTCAAGAGGTGCAGCTCCCAGCTGAGAATGAATACAGTCCCACGCGCTTATCTGAAATAACTGTATGGTCACTTTGTGTAATCTCAGTTCACAAAAGGTTTGCCATTGATGCTGGAATCGAGCTATGCCTAAGACAGGTCAATGTTGACTGTAGACCTTTTAAAAGGCAGCCCAGCCAGGGTACCTTGGTCCTGAAGGCAACACCCATCTCTCTCTTGGCCTTTCCTAAGCCAAGTCTGGCTAGCTTGCCTGATGCAGCAGTGGTTTTAGGATATGTGTCAGTGCCCACTGGGGGAGAAGGCTGGCACCAAACTCAGCTTTATTGTGTACATTATGAAAAATATTGATATCCGTAAGCAAGAGGTATTAGGACACTATTCCATATCATACAACTGCTCGGTATATTATTTATGTGAATAATATCTACAAAATACTGTGTGGTTATCTTATGCTGTACGAATATTTGTGTGACTGTTTTCGGCAGCAGTGCCAAATCCAGAACAGCTTGATGAAATGTAAGTTCAGCCTGCTTTCGTTTTGAAGTAAAAAATTCATTAGCCAGAAGCATACCCACCACTTTTTCAGTCCTGCACCAAAGCCGCTTATGCATCTATTTGTTTTACTTAAAATTCAGCAAGTTTTATTTTTTTATGTGGGTATATTATGTCCTGCAGCTTCCTCTGGTTCCTTGGGGGTTCCAGTTTGATTTAACAGAGCCTCTACTGGACAAGAGCACCTTGAGCCTTAATTCAAACTACCTAGGGGAGGGAAAGTTCCCCTATTTTATATCCCCTCACAACTCAATTATTGAGTGCCAGTTCTCAGCCAGGCGTCACACATCAGGGCTCCTGCTTGAACCCTGAAATTGTGGATCCTAAGACCAGCCACTAGGTGTCACCACTGAGCAATGACTGGGCCTTCCTTCCTCCAGCATCCCCAACCAACCCAGGAAAAGAAGACCTGACGCAGGAACTTTGTAAGCTCTGATAAGTATCTAAAGAAGAGTAATGTTTCTAGATAAATGTGACTGCTCATGTTTCCAGTTAACAAAGAAAAGAAAGTAGTATCAGTAGACAACACTCAACACAAGCAGGAAAACGTTTAATGTAATGTATTGTGGATTCTTGTATAACTGCTGATCTAAATGCACAAATCCCCTTTGGACCTGACACAGTATAAATTGCAGAGTAAGCAAAGTGAATTTTATTAGATGAGTCAGCAGTATTTCTGCAACTATACATGATGCAGCCCTAACACCATTCTTACTGAAATCAAGCAAAAATAGAAATACACTTTGGAATGTGATTACCAACATGTGGTCAGCACGACAGTATTAAAGAACCAAGGGAGAAGTTACACTGTTGAATGGCATAAATGTAATATACAGTAACCCTATCTTCCAATCACAAGAAGCTTTTGATTTATTTAAATCAACCCTAAAGGAAAGGACCAAAAGATACACAAATCCACTTTTGTGATGTTCATGTTAAACAGATCTGTCTACATCGCCAAGCTAACTACAAGAAAAGCAAGCGGCAGAGACGGCAGAATTAAATATATGCTACATGTCATTCATGTTCACATGCTTAAATTCTGCTTCTTTCCTTTGCAATTCAAATGATCAAAAGACACATTTGACAGAAGAGACCACTAGAGCAGACAGCTAGAAAGCCTTGGAAAGTCAACATTGCTGAACTTTTCCATACATGTGTGTGCTGGGGAGGAAGGGGGGATGTTGTCCATCGTTCAAGAGCTAATTTAACCAACTACACTGGTTCAAGAACAGTGGATCCTGACTGGAGGACTAGAGATAAAACTAAATGATCTTTAGAGGAGCCTTCCAGTCTTATCTTTCTAGGATTCTAACCACCATCCAGCCTGAGATGCTGCCGTAAGGGATTTCTCATTACGAGGCTGACGTACTAAACCGAGCTAAATTTTGCAAAGATCTGTCTCGCATGCAAAAAGGGCGAACGGGACACATTATTTGCAATAGCATGCACGACTGTGAACATTTTAAAATGTCCCATCTCTTCACAGTGTGAAATATGTGCTTTAACACATTCTGAGCACTCTTGCTCAGCTTATTATTAGTTTACTCTGAGCAGCATTTTCACTCACTTTCTTCTGGCAGGCTTCACAACATCTGGCATACGATGCACAGGAATCAGCTGAGGATTAGATGCAAAAATATTGTTGAATGAAGTAATTACTCTGTGGGGTTGTAACCCATGGATGGTGAAGTTTTCCAAGGACGGACCCACACTACTGTATTCCTGAGCGTGCCAGATTATTATTGGACGCCACTGGAAATCTGAGTGCCACAAGAATTAGCCCTGAGCACCACTGCAAAGGGTTTGTACCAATCTGTGCACATAGCCAAAATTCTTTATAGAATTTTATCACCGCAGTCGCATTCCCACAAACAATTTCAGGTTCAATAGTGCAGTTATTGCAAACCAAGGAAGTTACAAACATTGAGAGGTCGATTTTAAAAGCTTTGCTTGCGCAAAAATGCCCGCATATGTGTGTGTATATAGGCCGTGCACGAGCAACACAGATTCTAAAAAGTTACAAAGTACACACGTATATACCCATGCACGAGTTAAAAATAACAGGGCAGAAAAGGGGCAGGGCATGAGCAGGGCACGGGCGTTCCGGGACGGGCCAACAATTACACGCTTAACTCCATATTTTAAAACCGAAGGCCACGGTGCACATCAGTTTGTTATCCACGTAACTTTACTGCTGCTCCAGATGAAGAGCAAGTCTGTATATCTCGAGTTTTAGGACTTACAGGACAAGGCTGAGGGGTCAGAATCAACTGTGGGGCGTGCAGGATAAAGAACCAGAGGGGTCTTGAAGACCATGATATTAACTGGGCAAACTGGTGGACTAAGTGGAAAGACTGGGTTGTCCCTTGCACAATCATGTTTTAAAATCTGCCTACATATGTGCATAAAAGCAGGCAAAGTCCTAGGAAACATATGCGAAGTACGTTTTCTCGAGCAATCTCTTAAGATTATTTATTTATTTATTTATTTATTTGAAAACTTTTATATACCGGTATTAGTATGCATACATCATACCGGTTCACATTGTAACTAAAGGCAGAAATTACAATCAACAGGGAGGGGAAAACAAGGAGGATTATACAAGAGCAGGGGGCATAGAAATTAAAGCATTAAAACTGTAACGAGCTATTTAGAGGACTATATACAAGTTTAGGCAGGTTATTTACAAGAGTAAAAGCAGGGGGCATAGAGATTAGAGCGTTGAAGCTTATGCACCTGAGGTGCACCTGAGGTGTAATTTAAACATATGTGCGCAAGTCTGCTCATCATTAAAAACTGCAGCATATATCTGCTCATGCACTGCTACACACATGTGTGGGTGCTCATTTTAAGATTAGCTTGTAAGGGAGTCATTTTCATAGCTGTTGGTGTGCCTTGTGAAATCGTGTGCACAATAGTTTGCATGGGACCCAATTTTGCTCATATTTTTATGCACACAAGAAATATGCATTCCAGGGTGTGTGGAGTTGAGATTTATGTGCATACTTTTGATTTTAAAAAGGTTGAATGTAAAAACCCGCATGCTGCAAGGAGCAGGTGTAACTTTGCGCCGGTTAGTTTGTGCTCGTTATTTCGGATAATTGACATAACTGCAGTGTTCTGGCAAGGCATAGGTTATGTGATTTGTTTTTAGATTACCCTCCATATGATTATCTTGGGATGTTAATCATCTTGGGGAATTCCCCCAAATTCTCAAATTATGAAAGATGAATACATAGAATATTAGGCAGCATATGGTGATGAAACAGGGTCTCTATTGAACAATCTTGGCGTCATGACATCCATAGAAATTTGTAGAGCATACGCCCTTTTAATCTTGACAGTTCACATGATGTAATAGGTTCTGCATAGTTTTAATCTCCAAAGAAAGAAAAAGACTAAATTACTCATGTCTCATTTTCTACTGGAAGCAATATCCTGGAAGTGAATCACACGCAGAACTAGATAAGGATTCCTAGTGGCTCTTGGCATTCTGTGTGATCGTGTGTGTTTATCTATCTATCTAATGTGCGTGTGAGGCAGAATGGATGGTTTGGGTATTACTTAGAGGTCAGGCATCCTACAGGAGCCACTATATCTGTATGGATCTAGGAGAAGGGGCTCTGGGAGGGGGGCTAATGGAAAAAGGCCAAGGTAATCGCAATGCCTCTCCTTGGCTCTCATCCTCTCCCCCACTCCTGTCACTCTGAGCCTTTGTGTAACGTGTACTACTGGAGGGTAATTAATTGCATACCTTTGCAAAGTAGTAAAGAATGAAATGGGAAACTATTGTGCATGGTCTAATAATTCCAGAAGCAGCAAGCTGTGGCCATATGGGCTTTTATGGATGACTGCATGCCCGGGTCTCTGCTTTTTCTGGCTCAAGGTTAATCTGGCTCTACTGCTGAGCAATTCACAGAATTTCAGGGAGTCACAGCTCAGAAAGATAGCTGAAAGGTCTACTGTTTATGAGTTTGGTACAACGCACAAGCAATCCTGAGACTATCGAACAAAACCACACAGCCCCCTAAGGGAAGAGGCATGCAACTTGAGTAAGAACAATAGCTAATGATAAGTGAAAGCTACATTGAAAGTGAGGCTCTGCAGCAGTTGTGTTAGATTTTAATGATCAGTACAGGAGCCTGGAGCTATCTCTACCCTACTTAACAGCAAATTCTATTAAAAAAAAAAATAATAAGGCAACATGTGAGACAGAAATCAAAAATAGTAACAGTTACACGGAAAGTAACCTAACTGAACTCTTGTACCATCGGTCTGGGATAAAGCAGTGGCAGTAGAATATTTACTAGATTTCAATCAGACGTCATCGCACTAGCCTTATATTAATTTGTGATAGAAACTAAGTGTGAAAGGCAGCTTTGCTGCAGCTGAGATGTGGAAAAACAAACTGGTTTGCCCAATGATGGTCAGTTCTGAGCAGCATATACCTGTCGCACTTATCCCTGGAAGCAACAAGAAATAGATTTACGTTTTGGGATCTGCCGGGTGCTTGTGACCTGAACTGGCCACTGTTGAAAACAGGATGCTGTGCTCAATGGATTTTGGTCTGACCAGCACGGCATATCTTATGTCCTTAATAAATTACCATCAAAATTTAACTCTGAAGCAGAACAAAGCTGGAATCTACATGTTATCTTAACCTCCATTTTTTTTCCTATCTATTCAAGGGAAATAGAGTTACTTAAGGCAACAGGGCATTTTAAGTATGAGAAACAACACAGTAATTATCTTTTTTTATTTATTTATTTTCCTAATTCAAAAACTCCTTGGCTAATTGACGAACCAATGCGCATTCAGATTCCAGCTTCTTTCATTGGTAAAAGTTATTTTTGCATTTCTAGAATGTTTCATAATGGTTCTTCCTCAACAATACTGATGGGCAGGGCAGATTGCCTTATTGGGGGGTGGGTGATCAGGCATTTTGTGGGCCCGTCTGCCTGGAAGTGCTGGCCTCTGAGTCTGTAGACTGTCTGGGAGAAACAACAGGAGGAAAGGGGCAGGATTAAGGCGCAGAGTAGCTCTTAATTGGTCTGTTCTGCTCTGTCCACTCCAAATTCACCCTTCCCCCTCCTTTTCCCTTCAAAACAGGAGGAAAAGGGCTGGATCAGGGAGCAGAGTGGCTCTTTGCTCTTTCTCTTCCAGCCTCTGCATCACCTCCCCCCCCCCCCACCCCCCACTGTTTTTTGCAGGTTGCCTGGGAGGGGAGGGGCTGCAGAATGAAGGAGAGGGTTGTTCTCTGCTGAATGACAGAAATGCACAAACCTTATGGGCCTATGCCTAGAACTAGAGAGTGAGAGTGGTGGGGTTAGTCCTGGGGCTGAGGAAGGATGCTGGAGTCATCCTTGGAGAAAGGAGGATGGTGAGACAATAAGGGGTAGATTTTATAAATCTACGCACGCGTGTACTTTGTTCGTGCACCAGGCGCGAACAAAAGTACGCCGGATTTTATAAGATACGCGCATAGCTGTGCGTATCTTATAAAATCCGGGGTCAGCGCGCGCAAGGGGGTGCACATTTGTGCAACTTGCGCACGCCGAGCCCTGTGCACGCTGCCTGTTCCATCCGAGACCACTCCGAAATCGGAGCGGCCTTGGAGGGAACTTTCCTTCTACCCCCCCGCACCTTCCCCTCCCTTCCCCTACCTAACCCACTCTCCCGGCCCTATCTAAACCTTCCCCCTACCTTTGTTGTTAAAGTTACGCCTGCTGGAGGCAGGCGTAACTCTGCGCGCGCCAGCAGGCTGCTGGCGCGCCATCACCCGACCCGGGGGCTGGTCCAGAGGCCTCGACCACGCCCCCGGGCCGGCACCATGCCCCTGACACGTCCCCCCGGAACGTCCCGAAATTCATGCCGCCCACCCAACACGCCCCCCTTGCGAAGCCCAGGGACTTACGCACGTCCCGGGCCTTGTGCGCGCCACCGAGCCTATGCAAAATAGGCTCGGCGCGCAGGGGGGTTTAAAAGGGTTATGCACGTAACTTATGCGCGTAACCCTTTTAAAATCCGGCCCTATGTGTGTAAGAGAGTATGGAGAGGGGTGGGAAGAGCGAAAGCTGATGCCATGTATTCCCTCACCCAATCCACAGCAAATCTCAGAGTGACCACAACTGAAAAGCTTCCAGGTATGATATTTGCAGAGAGGTGGCTAGATGGGGGAAAAGGACTGGAGGGAGGCTTTGTTGTTTCAAATTTCCTATAAATACCAAGCACTGGAAATGTCATCATGCCTGGCAGTGTCCTCTGAAGGGGGTAAGTGCTGATTCCATTCACAAAAAGAGAGAGAGAGAAAAAAAAGAAACTGGGTTAGAAAATGTGAATATTTCCTACATTTTTTTCTGAATCTGGGCAACCTTCTCTGTTTTTATGCAATTCTCTAAGGGGGCAAAACCTTGCTTGTATGCCAAAATTCAGAGGACTCCTCTCAATCTTGGGCCTGGATTTATCAAAATGCGATAAATATTGCATGCGATAGCAAAAGGGATGTGGTTTATGCTAATAGACAGTTTATTGCAATTTGCACTAAGTTAGCACAAATTGTGATAATGTTTTCAGACTTTATAATAAGTGTCAGACCTGTTATATTGAGAGAGAGAGAGAGAGAGAGAGAGAGAGAGAGAGAACCTAGCTGTAATGCCTGCTCCCTAGATAGGTATTTATATCCCTGTGGGAGGCCCACCTAGTAACTCAAGGTGGGCCTCCCATAGGGGTTAGGGACCACTTTGACATTCAACGTGAGACGTATGAACAGAACAGTGGTCTCTTGTGAAGATTTGATGACCTTCGGAGTGAGGAATCTCACTCCAAGATGATATTTGTGCAAGGTTCTCTAAACCTAGCTTGATAGACACTCTATGTGGGTAACATCAAGCTAGGTGGAGAGAACATTGCACAAATCTCATCTTTGGGTGAGTTTCCTCTCTCCGAGGGTCATCAAATGTTCACAAGAGAGCACTGTTATGTTCGTATATCTCACGTTGAATGTCAAAGTGGCCCCTAACCCCCTACACTAATACCTAAACCTCACCTCGAGTTACTAGGTGGGCCTTCCATAGGGATACAAATACCTATCTAGGGAGAGGACATTATGGGTAGGTACTCTCTCTCTTTCTCTTTCTCTCTCTCTCCCTCTCCTTCAAACCTACTGAAACAGGCCAAGAGACATCACAAAATGCACTAACCCCATAACACAAGCTATCACACAGCTTAACACTACTGAAAAAGGTGTAGTTAAAATCAGTGTTAAGTCTGCATGATAGCCCTTCACAGACTGGCAAACCCAGTCCACTCCCACCCCTAACTCCTCCTCTTTTTCAGATTTGCATCACACCATACAATGTGGTGCTATCGCATGTGTTAACGGGGCTTAACACATGTGAAAACACCTTAGCGCATTTTGATAAATGACCCCCTTGGATCCAGTGAGAGTGAATTAATAGCCTCTGCTTCTCTTCTTTTTTCACCATTTTGGTGTTATTTCTTTTGACTTACAATGGCAAAATGTATTAGAATACATGCAATTTCTTGGGTAGTGTTTGCTTTTCTCTTCCTCTTAAGAGTTTGTTACTTGTGTAACAGTGAAAATTATTATTATACATAGAAAGTTAAAAAAAAACAAACTAGTCAGCTGTGAAAGAGAAGCAAAAATACAGCAGACAAGAGATGTTGGACTTATAGCACATGGAGAAATCTAGTGAGTGACTAAGCAGTGAAAATTATTTACAAACTGGGCAAATGGGTCAGCCAGGTCTGTGGGACACTGGGGAGAGGAGCCTGTTGTGCAAAGGGCATTAGCCAACCGGAGCCACAAGCCCAATAGTAAGGTTAGATGGAGGAAGGGATACTGTGGATAGGGAGAGAGACTCCTCCACTCATGCATCCTGCTTGCTCCTCTCCTCCCTAACCCACCCAGGGATGATTTTGTTTGTCATAATCCACCCCTGCTTATGGAAGCTGTTGTATTGTCTCCATTGTCATTGTCTCTGACATACTGCCAGGCAGCTCCTCATCTGTCCATTCTTTTTCACAGGTGGGCTAACAGATAAGGGACATAGGATGATGCTGGTACCAAGGAAGCAAGCTGGGAGTGAGAGAAAATTGAGAAAAAGTACTCTGTTAGTTTCCTCCTGCTCCTTTACACATAGAAACAAGACAGCAGAAAAAGACCATATGGCCCATCTAGTCTGTCCATCTCCCCAATTAATTTATCTTTATAATTCCCACCACTTCCTCACAGATTCCCTATATTTACCCCATGATTTTTTTAATCCAGATACTGTTTTTGTCTCCATTATCACACTGGGAGGCTGTTCCATGAATTTGCCACCCTTTCAATAAAGAAATAATCACTAAAATTACTCCTAAGTCTATCCCCTTTCACCCGCATCCCATGACCCCTCGTTCTAGAGCCTCCTTTCCATTCAAAGAGGCCCATCCCCTGCACATGGAAACCTTTGAAATATTTAAATATCTCTATCAAATGTCCCCTCTCAGACCTTTCCTTTAAGGTATACATGTTTAGATCTTTAAGTCTATCCCCATATGCTTTAGAATGAATGCAACTGATCATTTTAGTTATCACCCTTGGGACTGACTCCATCTTGTTTATATCTGGTGGATTGCTCGATCCGAGACAGCACAGATTCAGCAGGGGAAGGTCCTGTCAGACGAATCTGATTGATTATTTTTATTGGGTGACTAGAGAATTGGATCAGGGACAAGTGTTCAATGTGAATTACTTGGATTTTAGTAAAGCCTTTGATACGGTCCCACATAGAAGACTCATGAACAAAATGAGAAGCTTGGGAGTGAGCACCAAGGTGGTGGCATGGATTACAAACTGATTGACGGATAGAAGACAGCATATAGTGGTAAATGGAACCTATTCTGAAGAGAGAGAGGTGTCAAACAGAGTGCCACAGGGATCAGTGTTGGAACCAGTTCTGATCAACATCTTTGTGAGTGACATTGTGGAAGGGATAGAAGATAAAGTTTATATATTTGTGGATGATACTGAGATCTGCAACAGAGTAGACACGCCGGACAGAGTGGAGAGAATGAGACGTGATTTAAGGAAACTTGAAGAGTGGTCAAAGATATGGCAACTGGGATTTAATGCCAAGAAGGGTAGAGTCATGTATCTGGGATGCGGTAATCCAAAAGAACTATATGCAATGGGGGGTGAAGTGCTGCTATACATGCAACAGGAGGGAGACCTTGGAGTGATAGTGTCTAGCAATCTAAAGATGGCAAAGCATGTGACAAGATGATATCTAAAGCTAGAAGAATGCTGGGCTGCACAAAGAAAGGAATATCTAGTAAGAAAAAGGAAGTGATAATCCCCTTGTACAGGTTCTTGGTGAGGCCTCACCTAGAGTACTGTGTTCAGTTCTGGAGCCCGTATTTCAAAAAGGACAGAAACAGGATGGAGGCGGTCCATAGAAGGGCAACCAAAATGGTGTGAGGTCTCCATCAAATGACTTATAAGGAGAGGTTGAAGGACATAAATATGTATACCCTAGAAGTGATGCACGATCAACAATTTTGCATTTTCCTCATCAGCCTCTACATATTGCTCCCTTTCACCTCTGAGTCTCACAATGCCACTTTTGCAATTCCTTCTATCACTAACATATCAAAAAAGTATTGTCTCTCTGTTTTACCATATTTGCTATTTTTTCTTCAATTTGAATTTTTGCATTCCTGACTACTTTCCCAGCTTCTCTTAACTTTTCCAGATATTGTCACCTGTCTTCTTCTGCGAGCTCTTATAGACTATAATAACCTTTTCTCCCTTACCTTTTCAGCTGCTTCTTTAGAAAACCATAGCAGCCTTGTTTACTTCTTTCCTTCATTTAGTTATAGAAACATAGGGTTTCCATTTCAATTTAAACTGGCCTTTATTGGACTATGATGCCATGATTTTTCATTTCCAATTACCCAGGGGTTTTTCCCCAGTTGTATATCCCTTCCCAGATCTTGCCCATTCATTGCAGCACAGTCCTGGGTCAAGGATCACAAGCCTGGTTAATATGGACCTTATGTCTGCCCCTGGGTGTCACTACTGAGCAATGGCTGAGGCGCCTTCCATTCAAGGACTGTAGGTGTTGCCTTCCCAGCATCTCCAGGCTTATCCAGGGAGCAAGGTCTGGCCCAGAAATTGAACTCAAGTCCTCTGCATGGCAGTGCATAGTATGTCACTGAGTTAATGGACTGGATCGGGGGGGGGGGGGGGGGGGTCGTCTGTCTTTTACCAAGGCTATGGTCATGTACCTTGAGGAAGGCAGTAACACCACAACTATGCAAAAAGATGTTTATAAAAAGTGGAAAAAATACTACACCAATAAAATTTAACATTGAAATAAGGTAAAATAAACTCCCCATAATAAAACAACTACTGAATAAAAAGTATGTGGCGGCAGCCAAAAAAGCAAATAGAATGTTAGAAATAATTCAAAAAGGAATAGAAGACAAAACTGAGAATATAATAATGCTTCTTTATTGATCCATGATGTGGTCACACCTTGAGTATTGTGTGTAATTCTGGTTATTACACCTCAAAAAATGGTTTAGCAGAATTGATTTGTTCAAAACCTTTATAAGCAATATTGCAGTGGAGATAGAAGGAAAGGTTCATCTTTTTTGGATGACACTGAAATCTGCACCAGAATGGACACCCCTGAAGGAGAAAAGAGAATGAGAAGTGATCTAAGAAAGCTGGAAGAGTGGTCAAATGTTTGGCAGCTGGGATTCAGTGCCAAGAAGTGCAGTCATGCATTTGGAGTGAAATAATCCAAAGGAGCTGAATAGGATGGTGTTTGAGAGGCTGATGTGCACAGGCCAGGAGAGAGACCTCAGGGTCTGACAATCTGAAGGCAGAGAAACAAAGTGAGAAGTTGATGGCTAGGGCCAGAAGGATGCTGGGATGCATAGAGAGAGGCATAACCGGCAGGAAATAAAGAGGCAATAATACCCTTGTACGGGTCTTTGGTGAGGCCTCACCTGGAAGCAACCAAAATAGTGTGGGGTCTGCACTGAAAGACTTATAGATGAGACTGGAAGAACTTAAACACGTACAAGGCCGGTGCTTCCATTAGGTGAACTAGGTGGTCGCCTACAACGCCAAATTTTTGTGGGCAGCAAAATTCCAGAGCTGCTGGTGGAACCCTTCCCTCTAGCAGCCATAGAACAGGAAGATGGATGGTGGCCAGAGTGTGTGCTGAATGGGTAAAGGATGCAGAGAGAAAGAATGTGTGTGCTGAGCAGGTGGTGGAGTAGACAAAGCGAGAAGGTACTGAATGGGTGGGGGATGAAGAGAAAGAAGGTTCTGAGCAATCGGCGAGGCGGAGAGAGACAGGGTGCTGGGCGGATGAGAGTAGGGTGGAGAGAGAGGATCCTGGCACTGTGGAAAAAGAACAAAGAGATTGGGATGATGCTTGTATGCTGGACATGGAGTGAAAGGGAGAGGAGAGGAAAATGCTGTGGTGGGGGAAGAGGAGATGTTGTGCAAGGGATAAAGAGAGGGAATGCTAGGTAGAGGGTAAGGGAAGAGAGCAAGGATGGGCTCTGCTAGAGCCCATGCTGACAAAGAAGGGAGCGCTGTGCTGGTGGAGCCGCTACAACCGGTAGGAAGCAGCGCTGTGTTGGAGTTGCCACCAGTAGGTAAGCCATGGGGCAGGGAGGGTGTGGGGTGAAGAGGCAGCAAAACCGAAGGCTCGCCTAGATTCACTAATATCCTTTCACTGGCTCTGAATATGTCTGCCCTGGAGAAGAGGAGAAACAGACCTTTAAATACCTCAAAGGTATAAATGATGCAGAAGAAGCAAACCTTTTCTGATGGAATAGAAGCTGTAGAGCTAGGGGATCATGATCGGAAACTCCAAGTGGGTAGCTTCAGGAACAAAAGCAGGAAAATATTTCTTCACGGAAAGGATGGTGGAAGAGGTGAAGAAGACAAGAACAGTAATGGTAGTCAAAAGGGCATGGGATAAACACAGAGGATCCCCAATGATGAGAGGATGAAAATGAAGAAACGGAGTAATCTATTGCTAACTTTTAGATGTAATATTTCTGAATGGGGTGACGTGCACAGAGCAGCAGCTACTACCCTTAACTAAAGGCGCTGGGGTGGGGGGAACCTGCACAGAGCGACAGTTACCACCCAGGCAACCGGTTGAACAGACTGGATGGATAATTTGGGTCTTTATCTGAAGTCATTTACTGTGTTACTATGTCTGAACTAGAAAAAGTGCAGCTAAAAGTAGAAAAAAAACCAAAAAAACAGATTACGAGGATGGATCGGCTCCCTTATGAAGGCTAAGCAGGTTAGAGCTCTTTATTTTGCAGAAGAGACACCATAGAAGGGATTTGATAGAGGCTTATAAAATCATGAGTGGTATGGAACGTAAATAGGAAAGGGTATTTACATTACTGCATAGCACCCGGACTAGGGGACATAATTTAAAAGGAAGATTAGGATAAGTTTCTGGAGGATAGGTGCATAAATAATTATTAGCCAGATAGACTTTGGTTTCTCCATCTCTTTCTTTCTGGGGAGAAGATGAAACAGACTTTCATAGTGGGATTTTGCCAGGTACCTCCGGGTTACCCAGACTGGTCACTTTTGGAGACCACTGGACTGACCCAGCATGGTACTTCTTATGTCATTATGTTCTTACCTCCTGTAACCTAGGAGTACAAGCTATTAGAAAGACAAGGGACATATTTACTAAAAAAAAAGCACCACTGCACTTAGCAAATAGGCCCTATTAAGATTTAATAGCACCTGCTGACAAACACCACGTGCTAATACGCAGTAGCGCATGTCATGCTTTGCACGTTTCAGTAATAGGACCAGAAGATGTTGGCCAATAAGGACCACTTGGTCTGCCCGCAGGTGCTTGCCTACTGTGCTGTCAGAGGTCTGATTTAATCTTGTAGTCTTCTCTCCCTACCTCCCACTACTAAGATCTCTTTGTGCTTGTCACCCATCTTCCTCAGTAAAAGCTGCACAAGCAATCTAAAAATATCTTTAATTATCAACACAGAGGATGGTGACATTTGTTGTTTGTGTAAACTGGCAACATATCCCCCATTGAAAAGAAAAATGCTTGTGTGCAGCACTTTTAATTTTAACAGCTCAAACCAAATTCTTAATGTTACTTTATTTGATTTATATTACACAGAAAGAATAATTTACAAGGTACAGGATGTGATCCTGCTGTACAAAGAGGAATACGGTTTCAATATCACCTTCTGTGTGTCAGGGAAGCCGATGGACGACCCCCCTAAAGCTTGGAATAAAATCTGCTTGAGACACAAGGAAAGCAACTTCGTGCATTGCGTACAATACTTGTGCTAAAATCCACATACAGTTCCCTTAGAACAGAAAGTGACTACAATGAGAATGACAGCCTTTCTGCACTATGATATAACTGTTAAGATGAAAGGAAAAAAGTAAACCTGTAGTATCTGAGGAAGCAAAAGCTGTTCAGCTTTTTTCTATGTATCAAATATATAACTGAGTTTTGTTTTTTTGATGACCTAATAGTTTCCTGTTTCTTTGGACCTCCAGCTCAGTCGGAACCAGGGCTGCGTTCCTCGTGCCATGAGCCTTCATTCATAACTGTCCAGCGGCTTTCCCCCCCCTTATTTTGGAAGTCATTTTGTTGCAGCCTGAGGATAAAAGTAAACAAAAATCGTGTATAAGTTGAACTGGGGCCAGCGCGTCCCATTAGGAGAACTAGGCGGTCGCCTAGGGCACCAGCCATTAGGGGGCGCCAAAGAGCCATTCCCACTTGCAGCAAAGAGGAGTAGAGATTTGGAGGGCTGTGAGTGGCGCCCAACCTGCTCACGGCCCAGAGAAGCACACACTCGGCAGGCGCAAATGAGGTAGGAGTCGGGGCCAAGACCGGGGGGGGTGCAAGGCAGAAGGTTCACCTAGGGTGCCTAATACCCTTGCACCGGCCCTGCAAGTCGGTCATTATATTCTGCAGGTCTCCTAATTCCCACAGTCATCAGGGTGGGTAGATACAATATCCATTGACCTCTTCATGAGAAATCCCTTCCCCGGTTCCTGTTGGTAGCCTATCCTTCTTTGTACAGTATGGGTAACACGCAATTGCTCTGTTTTGGTCTTAAGCATATTTCTATATGCTCAGACTGTTAAAAAGAAATTTGCCTATTTTTAGAGCATCAGCTTGATTTGTTCTGTCTCACTGAAAATTGGCACTCTGAGACAGATAATGCTTTATTACAGCAGCTGTGTTTCCTGGGCTGTTCCTTTGTACATCAGGCTAGAAAAAAAGGAGAGAGATGGAGGTGTTTTACTGATTTTTAAAACCTCACGCCATCTAACAGCTATTGCACAGGAGATAGGGAATGCATGTGAGTTCAAGCCTGGGTCCTATGCCCACTGTATCAGTCTCCTAGGCCAGAGAGTGCAGATTTAATGACTCTCGTAGATTTCGTTACCTCTGCTAAGTATGAAAATCTTTTGGAGGAATCTTTCTCCACTCTAACTGATCTCAAATTGTCCCAGCTCATCACAGATCAACTCATCATGGGGGGTCATGTTTTGGATCTGTTACGGGTTCTTGAATCTTAGGTTACCAGTAGGTGGATTGCTGATATTTATCATAAATCCTGTCCCATGGTCAGATCTTTATATGAATGATTTTCCTTTAGATATTCCTCAAATAATTAGCCCCATATAATGATAGGCCTAACAAACTGTACTGTGGTTCAGTCGATTTGGCCAAATTTACTTCTGAATTGTTGGTTCCTCAAAGTATGCTTAGCTTTAGTTCCACTGAGGCCCTGGCACAATTCTTTACCAAACCACTGGCAGATGTTACCGAGAATGTGGTCCCTCTTAAAACAAAAAAAACCTACTGGTATCATTACCAAAGCATTCAGATTCTCACAGCACCTGGCTGCTAAGACGCAAGTTATGCGAAGAGCAGAACGTAAATGGCTTAAGCACATGACCTCTGCTGTTAAAGATGAGTTTAATCATGCCCGTAAGATTTATAAATCTGCTTTTGAAGCTTCCAAGAAGAATTATTATGCCTCGCTTTTGCAATCTGCCTTAAATCATGTAAGCAAATTATTTAGTTTTGTAATAAGTCTAATGCAGCCTTCCACTATGTTCTAGTTTGACTATCATGTTTAATTGTGAATAAATTGCCATCTTGTGTTCTGAGATGTCCCAACTGCAAAATTCTAAGACTGATATCCAGTCTTAGCCACTGTGTCTAAACTCACTGGCTGGTCCCATTCTTTGGGAGCAATTTAAAGCAGTATCCTCTATTGAGACTGCAGAGGTGATGGGTATCATCTCACTGCTCCCTTGGCCCATATCTCTTTGGGTTCTTCATGACTTGCAACCCCAATTTCTTGAAATACATACTGAGATTGTTAACCTTTCTTTATCAGAAGGTACAGTTCCAAGCTTTTTTTTTCTAAATCAAACTGGTTACTTCAGTAAAGAAAAAGGGAAAACTACCACAGATTTCCAATCTTCTATCAGAGAGATTGGAACCTTCAGCCCCAAGTATTCAGAGCCAGAGGACTGGATGTCAGAGCCATAGAGACTTTGAAGCAAGGCAGATCCCCTGGCAAATATCAAGCCAAGAAATATTAAGGTGGCCTCCTATCAGACCAGCATTAGGTTTGGCTCCTAGTATAAAAGGAAGCCCAGCCGGCCATACCTTTGCTGGTCCAGCAGCCCAAATCTGAGTTCATTCTGTGTATCCTATTGCCTGGCCTTGTTCCTGCTTTCTGGGTTCCTGGCTCCTGGTCGGTGCTGCCCTAGCCTTCTGTTCTCCTGTTCTGATCCCCAGTGCTCTCCAGACCTCTGGCCTGCCAAGCACCTGAAACGACCTGCCAGCTGCCTGAACCCAAGGGCTCAATCAACCCTCAGGGAACTGCCGTTGCTTCAGGCGAAGACTCCTGCTTCAGAAAGCCTACTCTGTCCCTAAGGTACGTCCATCTGCTATTCTATTCATCTTCCAGACCCACAGTGGAGTGAGCTGTCACATCCTCCCACTTTGGCGAAGATTTTAGAAAAGACTGCACGGTCTCAGCTTACCGATTTCTAAAGGATTTAAATATTTTTAAATCCTCACCAGTGTGGATGTCATAGCAATCACAGTACGGAAACTTCGTTACTTTCACTAGCTGATTACGTTCTTTGTCAACTTGATAGGGGTGGAACGGTAATCATGGTCTTCTTCAATATCTCAGCTGCGTTTTGACATCGTAAGCCACCCTAAATAGACAATTTTCCCTTGGAATCAATGGCGATGACATTGCCTGCTGGTTTAAATCCGTGTTGTCTAATCCACAGATGCAGGATTCACTTGGGCGGTCACAGTCCACCTGGAAATAGGTTTCCTTGGAGTTCCCTGTTCTTTCATCCGCCCTGTTTAATATATATTTGCTGCCACTTTGCTCCATCCTAAAATATATGTTGATGTACAATTGCATTTCCCAGTGATTGATTGCCATTCTACAACTGAATCTCTTTTAAGCTGTGCGAAGATGGTAAACTGTTGGTTAAGGCAAAACAATCTTGCATATGAATTTTGCTCAATCAGAGGCCTTATGGATTACTAAAGCATCTATCCCAGATCAACTGATTGTTAAACCAATTGACGGGGATTCTGCTTATTTTTGCCAATATTATAAAAGATTTGGGGTTTCTAGTTCACTTTTCACTGCCCTTACAGCCACAATTGTGTGCTGTTATTAAAGCAGCCTTTTTTGAGCTTAGACTGGTTTACGTCAAAGCACAGTATATACTGGATCCCAAGGATTTTCATTCAGTCGTACAGGCATTCATGCTAACAACTGTGGATTATTGTAATTCTCTTTATGTGGGGTTGCCTAAATATTTATTGAAGGCTTTGCAAGTATTACAAAATGCTGCCGCCTGCCTTATTATTCCTTGCTCTGTTTAGAGATCACATCACGCCTGTATTGAAGCAGCTGCACTGGCTACCTGTGGCTCAGCCACTACATTGGGAAACAATTACATTGTTTTTTTTAAGCTCTGCAAGGAGAGGATCCATCTTATCCTGCAGACTGGTTTGTTAAATATATTCATCCATGATCTTTGCATTTACTTAAAGTCTCCACCTTTAAAGAGTTGCGTTTGCAGTCCACCCGTAAGTGAACTTTCTCAGTCACGAACTGATTTTATGGAATGATTTGCCACAAGAGCTGCAGGAATTGAAGATAGGATTACAAATTCTTTCAGAAAAGGCTTAAGGCACACCTAATTCCCTGTGGCTTTTTCATAATTTAATACTTGAAATTTTTCTCTGTTTTATTTGAAGGTGAGAATGCGAGCTTTACCTATTTTGATAATAGCTATGTTTTATTGGTAACCCATTTAGAAAGGGTGCTCCATTATAAGCAGTAATTAAGACATTTTAAATAAAATAAAGAAAGCAAACTTACGTACAGTTGCTCATTTTGAAAAGTACCTGCACACAGTTACAGCGGTTCAAATGCATGCAGAAATGCTTTGGGAAATGTAACATATATTTTTTAAAATCCAAAATTATATACACATAAGTGCAAACCCGGTCCCAGCTCCGCCTCCAGCAGCGCCTACTCTCACTCCAACTAATATGCATGCAGGACTTTATATTCATGAGTTTATATGCATATTGGGCAGGCACTTTAGTAAGAGGCCATATCCAAGGGTAAAGCACTTTACTTCTTGTGGAAATGACTTTAAAAATGGCCCTCCCTATATCGACACCCCCTCCTCAACATACTTAGTTTGGTCATTGCAGGGGAGGGTCTCAGGCATCAAGGCTGTTTCTGGAGCCCTGCAATCGTAGACCCTGCATCTATCCATCAGGTGTTCCCCCTTGAGCAATGTCTGTGACTTGCTCCCCTCCCCCCAGGGAGATGTGAGTGCTGCCTCTGCAGCATCTCATCCGACCGAAGGAGCAGAAGATGTGATTCAAAGAACAAACCAAGGATCTTCTGAATGGAATGATTGTGGCTAGCTCAGCAGACCGTCAGCTCAGGGGAAACTCACATTCAGGTGAGGTCTTGGGCATCCTCTCTTCCTGTGGGGTGCATTTGAAAACTTGCTGTTTCTTTAATCCAAAATGAAGGAGTAGCCCTCCTCATGAAAGAGAGTTGGCAGGTCTGCCATGAAAACATTTTATAGTCTGTCAGCCAATGCTCTGCCCACATAAACAGGGCTAATGAAATTATAATAGTAGCAGGTTTTATTTACTTAAGTAGCCACCAGGCTGTTTATATAATTTGGCAATGGTATTTCACTAGCAAAGTCTTAGTAGCAATGATAAGCATTCTATTCAAGACCCGCTTGCTAGTTAATGTAAGTCTGCCATAATACATAGTTTCCATCAGTTGTAGCTTTCATGCAGTAAGTAGACTTATGCTTACAATGGAGCGCCCTGCTCTTTCTAAACTCACCCAGCAGAAGCGCAAGGCTGTTCGGGGACTGCGTCGGTGGGTTATCCGGGCTGGCTCAGATTTCTTTCTGAAGTTTCCTTCCAAATGGATTGCTAATTTTCAGGAGGTGCCTGCCCTGTATATTACACGAGCCATCACAACTGGAGGACTTCCTTAAGGAGCACCCAACAAGATCAGTGACTTAATTTCTTTGCTGCGCCTTCCTGGGTTTTGGCGGTTTGGGGATGCTGTAAGAATTAACACGATATCTGCTGGCTGCTATCTGGAGTTTATCTTGCTCTTTCCTTCAGTAACTGAATAGACTTGACTTTCTCATCTCAGCAGTAGACTTGAGTTTACGACAATACGGGATCCTTTTTCCTTTGCTGTTTCTACTTGTTATGTTTACATACCACTTTCTGTGGCTCCTTTGCATTTTTCAAGCCTTTTATTTGAAAATTTCTGGAAAAAATTCCATCAATATAAAATCAAAATATAAACCAATGTGGTTATCTCTTTCTTTTGGAAAGGGTGGAAGTAGGAGAAGGAAGAGGCCATCTAGTTCTGGATAAGTCAGACTGATCATGTCCTGCAGTAAATAGAATATTGTGACAACAATTTTCAAAGCTTTTTCCGCCAGTAAACAGTAATTTAGTGGGAGGCGATGAGAGATCAGATAGAGGCTTTGGAATTATGTTCAGAACAGAATGGATGTTGGTGATGTTATAGAGAAAGGAGCAACACATTTCAGTGGTGTTTTAGATATATACAAAGAAGGAACAAGAAAAGTAGCCTAATGGCTAGAGCAGCAGGCTATGACTCAGTCAAACCAGAGCTCAAACCCCACTGCTACTCCTTGTAACCTTGGGCAAGCTACTTTACCCTCCATCACCTCAGGTACAAACTTAAGGGTCATTTACTAACCATTTTCCCCATAGACACAGAATGGGAAACAACTTTAATAAATAGGCTCCTTAGATCATAAACCCTCTAGGGATAGAGAGCTACCTACAGTACCTGAATGTAAGCTGCTTTGAAGTGTCAAAAGGTGGAAAACAATATAAAAAAAAAAGTCAAATACTATGCATACTCCAAGGTTGCAGGCTGAGGGGCCTGGGAGAATATTAGGGTCACCCATCAAAACATGCTTAAAAGATGATCTTATCCAAAGAATGTTCATCATTTGAAACAAGTTTCTGTGGATGACCCTGCTTTACACAACAGATTCATGCTGTATAATTGCTGATTAACTTTTCTGAGCAAGTAAGTTTAGCTTTACTAGATGGCTAGAATTAGCTGCTCAGGAGGGAGAAATTTTCACCTAGAGGGATTTAGCCATCTGAGCTTTGAATATTAGCCTTTGAATATTAGCCTTTGAATATTAGCCATAGTCTGCTGTTTTTGCTGATGACCCCATGTTAGCTAAAAATGTATTTAGGATAAATACTTAGGACCAGATTTAAGTTTCAGGCAAAAGTAGGACCAAGTAGGACTAAAAAGGTACAAAAAGCCTGCAAGCCAATTTACTTCCATAATTCTGAGATGGCATTTTTTTTTAATCCAAAAATTTAATGCCCAACAACATCTAAGAGGGAAACATTTTTCATCAAAAGATCGGTAGGCACAAACTAGTTCAAAAAGCACAGTAACATTTGCTTGACTGTTAAGCTTTGCACCCTTCGTATAGAAGTCCCAGACATGTTTTCCAGACATTTCCGCTTGCTCACTTTTTTTCTGTGGGATTTTATTTTCCCTTCCAGAAACTGCATAGTCAAAAAATGCACTCTTGCAAAACTGCAAAGCAAATTGACTTGCAGGCTTTTTTAAATTAGTATTTGCTGCTCCTGTTGTCCCAAAATTCAAATCTGATCCTAATGGTTATGGCTTTAGTTAAAGTAGACATGGAACCAGTGTGGAAATTGCAAGAGCTCTTTTATTCTACAGAATATGCAGTGGGAAGTAAGAAATCAGGAAGAGTACAAATTCTCTGACACCTATATTCAAGCAGTTATGAACTGCTTATTAGATAGTGGGTTGAACAGATGATGACTTGTTAGAAGAGGTAGGAGACTGAACTGCTGGTGTTCTTTGATAACGGTAGATCAGATCTCATGGAAGCTTTTATAGAAAAATGCATGGCTCTTTATGTCCTCACAGTCCCACACTGCAATGTCACAAGCCCATTGAAGCCACCAAGTGGTGCAAGGATCATTGAGCAATTAAGATTCTGCAGTGTTTTACCAACTCTACTCTGACACTTTCAGAGCAGTGGCATGCAACAGGTTACATAAAAACAAAATAGTATACTTGCACATGTGAGAACCTGCCCGTGGTTTGCCCGGTCTGGCACTGCCAGCCTCCCTCAAGGCCTTGTCTGATCCAGCTGGAAACTTTGATAAAATGAGAAAAATAGTTAGAAAAAAACTGAAAGGAGCAGCTACAAAAGTAAAATGTGTGCAAGAGGCATGGTCATTGTTAAAAAATACGATCCTAGAAGCACAATCCAGATGTATTCCACACATTAAGAAAGGTGGAAAGAAGGCAAAACGATTATCAGCATGGTTAAAAGGGGAGGTGAAAGAAGCTATTTTAGCCAAAAGATTTTCATTCAAAAATTGGAAGAAGGATCCAACAGAAGAAAATAGGATAATGCATAAACGTTGGCAAGTTAAATGTAAGACATTGATAAGACAGGCTAAGAGAGAATTTGAAAAGAAGTTGGACGTAGAGGCAAAACTCACAGTAAAAACTTTTAAAAATATATCCGAAGCAGAAAGCCTGTGAGGGAGTCAGTTGGACCGTTAGATGATCGAAGGGTTAAAGGGGCACTTAGAGAAGATAAGGCCATCACAGAAAGATTAAATGATTTCTTTGCTTCGGTGTTTACTGAAGAGGATGTTGGGTAGGTACCCGTACTGGAGAAGGTTTTCATGGATAATGATTCAGATGAACTGAACCAAATCACGGTGAACCTAGAAGATGTGGTAGACCTGACTGACAAACTTAAGAGTAGTAAATCACCTGGACCGGATGGTATACACCCCAGAGTTCTGAAGGAACTAAAAAATGAAATTTCAGACCTATTAGTAAACATTTGTAACCTATCATTAAAATCATCCATTGTACCTGAAGACTGGAGGATAGCTAATGTAACCCCCATATTTAAAAAGGGCTCCAGGGGCGATCCGGGAAACTACAGACCGGTTAGCCTGACTTCAGTGCCAGGAAAAATAGTGGAAAGTGTTCTAAACATCAAAATCACAGAACATATAGAAAGATATGATTTAATGGAACAAAGTCAGCATGGCTTTACCCAGGGCAAGTCTTGCCTCACAAATCTGCTTCACTTTTTTGAAGGAGTTAATAAACATGTGGATAAAGGTGAACCGGTAGATGTAGTGTACTTGGATTTTCAGAAGGCATTTGATAAAGTTCCACATGAGAGGCTTCTAGGAAAAATAAAAAGTCATGGGATAGGTGGCGATGTCCTTTCGTGGATTACAAACTGGCTAAAAGACAGGAAACAGAGAGTAGGATTAAATGGACAATTTTCTCAGTGGAAGCGAGTGGGCAGTGGAGTGCCTCAGGGATCTGTATTGGGACCCTTACTTTTCAATATATTTATAAATGATCTGGAAAGAAATACGACAAGTGAGGTAATCAAATTTGCAGATGATACAAAACTGTTCAGAGTAGTTAAATCAAGAGCAGATTCTGATAAATTGCAGGAAGACCTTGTGAGGCTGGAAAATTGGGCATCAAAATGGCAGATGAAATTTAATGTGGATAAGTGCAAGGTGATGCATATAGGGAAAAATAATCTATGCTATAGTTACACAATGTTAGGTTCCATATTAGGTGCTTCTACCCAAGAAAGAGATCTAGGCGTCATAGTGGATAACACATTGAAATCATTGGTTCAGTGTGCTGCGGCAGTCAAAAAAGCAAACAGAATGTTGGGAATTATTAGAAAGGGAATGGTGAATAAAACGGAAAATGTCATAATGCCTCTGTATCGCTCCATGGTGAGACCACACCTTGAATACTGTGTACAATTCTGGTCGCCGCATCTCAAAAAAAATATAATTGCGATGGAGAAGGTACAGAGAAGGACTACCAAAATGATAAGGGGAATGGAACAGCTCCCCTACGAGGAAAGACTAAAGAGGTTAGGACTTTTCAGCTTGGAGAAGAGACGGCTGAGGGGGGATATGATAGAGGTATTTAAAATCATGAAAGGTCTAGAACAGGTAGATGTGAATCAGTTTTTTACTCTTTCGGATAATAGAAAGACTAGGGGGCACTCCATGAAGTTAGCATGTGGCACATTTAAAACTAATCGGAGAAAGTTCTTTTTCACTCAACGCACAATTAAACTCTGGAATTTGTTGCCAGAGGATGTGGTTAGTGCAGTTAGTATAGCTGTGTTTAAAAAAGGATTGGATAAGTTCTTGGAGGAGAAGTCCATTACCTGCTATTAATTAAGTTGACTTAGATAATAACCACCGCTATTACTAGCAACTGTAACATGGAATAGGCTTAGTTTTTGGGGTACTTGCCATGTTCTTATGGCCTGGATTGGCCACTGTTGGAAACAGGATGCTGGGCTTGATGGACCCTTGGTCTGACCCAGTATGGCATGTTCTTATGTTCTTATGTTCCCATGAGCTGCTGTCTGACCCACAGCAGCAGGAATGGAGACTTTAAGTTTAAAGTCACCATTTAATGGAGATGGGGAAAGGAATCACAATTTAAAACCTCTCCCATTTTCTGGGTATTATCGATAGGCAAGGCTTTCTTGATTACAATCCCAGATCACAAAAATACCATCCAGCGATAATCACAAGAATGATACCAAAATCTCTGACATGATTCCAGTTAGGACAATGAGACTTGTACATAGTAGAAACACCAGCTCCCGCGCGTTGCTCAGGACATGATCAGCTCTGTCCTTGAGTTTTGTTGACTCTTGGGATGCTTTTCCCTAGTAACAAGCCCTGAGAACTGCTAAATCACTTGGAAAATCACATTGCCAAAACCAAGCCTGAATATTTATCATTGTGGCAGTGTTCTATTTGGAGCAATCTGCCAGCAGTTCCAGGATAATCGGTGCAACAGTGACCTGAGGATTTGAGAAAGCTCTCATTTACAGTAACTGCCCTCTTTCATTTGGTGGTCAGAGAGGGTCAGTGACGGAGGGGCCGGTGAGAGAGCAGCAGCACCTGTTTCTATATGACCTTTGCATACAGTATGTTAAGATGCATTATCAAAAATGAGAGAAATCAAGGTTCTGGTACTGCAGGTTTTCTAAACTGCTGCTGGACTATTGTACCTGAAATGCAGTCCCAAAAATGTCCTTATTGTACCAGCATTAATTATACATAGACTAGGTAAATAATATTTCCCACTGAGAATTTAAAAAGTGCACCCACTAAGCATGTATTTTCAATAAGTCATTCATTACGAATCTGTTTCCAGAAAAAAATACTTGATGCAGGGAAGATGGTTGGCTGTGCGCCAGGAAATGCATAAGGCACTGCACTCCTCCAACACAGCGGCCAGGAACATACATTTCTAAATTTGCAAGCAAAAAAAAACAACCCAACATGTGTTGCCTTCTCCACCTGGCTAAAATGGCAAGAAACACTAATTTGCTTTTATTGGATTTACTACGGTATGTAATCCTAAAGCCTAGCAGATGTTCCAGAGGAAAGAAAAACATAATAAATGGGGAGAGCAGGATGTGAGAACTCATCCAGAATTCTTTAGGGCTCCAGGGAAGCCAAAGTTCTGGGTGCAGGAGGTCAAAATGAACCCATTTCACTGCTCTCTGAGATAGAAATATTAAAGATTCAAACCCCGATCTAAGGAAAGGAAAGCTGAGATGTTGGGCTCCCTGTAACTGGGTCACGGGCAGCTGAAGAATGGGAGACGTAAGCTCTCATGGATATTACCCCTGGCAGCTGATACAGACTGCAGACAGGTCCAGGCGGTGGCTGCAAGCCCTGTTTAATGCAAGCAGGTTATCCCAGCCTGTCTAGCAATATAGCAAGTCCATAAAACAAAGTAACACCATACCTTCCGTAGACAAGACAAGGCCATAAGTCAAGGCTAATAGTCCAGGCAGACTGGTTTATACAGGAATAGAGCACAGCCAGGATCCCAGGTTAGCTAAAGAAGAGCAAGACAACAAGCAACAAGGCATGGGCCAGGATCAGGGCAGACCTCAGCTGAACCATCCAGCTCAGGGCAGGGCAGAAATCCCCTGGGCTCCTTCTGGATCAAGCCAAACACAGGAGACAAGCGAAGCACCAACACATAATACAGAACAGAACATAGAGGCAGATACAAACATCTGGGAACTCAGGCAGAGGTTCATGTCAACCAGGGCCACTGAATCTTAGGAGATCTTATTTTAATTTCTCCAAAGATTTAACCCAACTCCAACTTCATATTTTCACCTTACATCTCAGAAGTATTATCCATGTTTGCAATATTTCAGAATCCTAATGCCTGCCTTCGACTTAGAAGGTCCAATATTATTTTGACATGCCTATTAAATATTGGAGGCTGGGGACGTCAGCATTACCCAAGTCAGAAGGGGTTTTGATATTCTGATTCAATCCAAAACAGATTTCCTATCCTTGTTCTGCTCCCCACCCCTGTATTCCCCACCTGAACATGGAAGCGGGCCCCCGTCCGGTAAACTGAGACACAATTTTAACTGAGAATGGCAGAATTCCACTGAGCATGCTCTGAGGGCTCTGTGAAGTCACTGATCTTTAAAAGGAAAAAATGTCTTAAATTAAGAAGAGGTATGACAGTAAAATAAAGAAGAAAGGATAAGCAGTGGGCATGGAGTTTTTAAAAAAAACACATCTGAAGCAGACCAATACATTGGTGTAAGTCTGCACAACAGGTTTACACAGAGCATTGGCAATCACCTTTTAGTTTATGTGGATGAAACTACAGCTTAAGATGTCTATCACCTGAATCAGAAAGGTCAGGTTTACTAAATGAATAAGAACTGTACATATAGTACAGGAAAAAGACCACAATATGCATACTGCAGACCTATAGGCAAACTATAAAGAGCATCATTTGCCATAGAAACTTGTATCATCATAAAAACACCACAAAACTGTTGGGTTATTATGTCTTCTGTACTGAAAGCATCACCTCTACTAAAAGGTTGCTAGAAAACTATTTCTAATGGAGTAATGGTGGAGGATGCACTAGATAATAACTTTCATGTCCTGGTTTGCTGCTCTAGTCAAGTGAATAGTGAGGTTGTCTGTTACTTGATTCGTACCCCGGGAAAGTTAGAACGTAAATTGGTGTCAGAGTGCATAACACTGTCAGGTACAGCATCTGTGGCCAGGCTCAAAGCTTGTGTATGTCAGGTAGGAAGATACTTTACTGCTCTAGTATGCATGATTGCTGATTACAAAAGAGCGCATGGGAAAATGCGCATAAGGATATTCTAACTACAAAGTGACAACAGTGTGAAAAAAAACACAACAGCAAAGAATTATTTTTTTTTAGCGTCTGCCTGAATTGGTCTCAAACTTTTCTCAGCAAATATTTTCCTCTGTACTTTCCTCCTCTGCAGGTTATTTCATAAGTTCTGACTGACGAGCTATAGGCAGGCATGACTGATACATTACAACCCTATATTTATTTATTTATTTATTTAAGGTTTTTTTATACCGGCATTCATGAAATCGTTCATAACTGCATAACCTCCTGGCTCCAACAGCTGCTCCGTATTGCAGTATTCTAGCCACTGCTAACAGGCTTAGGTCATTAGAAGTTCTCAATGAGAAAACATTTCTGACTGCGCGTCGGATGTTTTAGACATGAGGGAAGATCTAGGAGGAAAGCCATTTGCTGAGGACAGGTGAATGATATGACAAGCAAGCTGCTGCCTGCACTTGCTGGTTAAACGTGGTATAGAGTATATCAGCAGTATCTGTGCTGCTGTGGTTATATTTAATTTAATATAATTTAATTTAGAACTTCTATTTCACCTTTCCTAGCTGGTCAGCCACTTCAAGGTGGATCACAGTGTGGTTGATTAAGTTAAGAAAACATTGCACTACAGGCACCATACAGTAGGGAGCTACATAATGTGACTGGGTTACACCAAAGTACAGTAGTGAGTGGAAGATCGGTTTCAGACACAATAGTGTATGAGTCTTCTGGTAGCAATTATATCCTCGATAATATCCAGCACACACCTGCATTATTGCACATAACAATTTGCCACCTGTCTTCCCAACAGGATCCTCGGGTGCTTCACAATTTAATGCTTCAGAAAGCCTTTGTGCAGCTCATCTTTGGGGTGGCTCACTTGGCAATTGTTTATTTACTATGAATATTTGATATTCCACTTTTTCGCAAAGTTGGTCTCAGGGCAGAGTACAATAAATTTAAATGAATGAAGAGAGGCATCAGAACAGATTGCAATCGAATCAGAATTTGCAATTAACGAAGCATTGGGATCCAGTATAGGAATATCCCACTTGTGAACAGTTTGAAGATCCAGTTGTGCACAACACAGTCCCTCGTCGGGGGTTCAGGAAGCTGAAAAGCTATGCTTTAGCTTTTTTCCTAAACTTGAGATAGCATGGCTCCAGGCACCGGGTTAATGGTACTCTGTTCCAAAGTTCTGCTGGGTAACAGCTGAAAGCCAAGTTTATTTTATTTATTTAGGGGCTGATGCAAAACAGTGCGCTCAGCCGAGCGCACTGTTTAACCCATGGTTGGACGCGCGTTTTGGATGTATGTCCACAACCCCTTATGCTACAAGGGGATTAGCGCAACCAAAACGCGCATCCAACCTCCTGCGAAACTAATAGCACACATCACATGCAAATGCATGTTGATGAGGCTATTAGCTATTCTCCCTATAACCAAAAAAAAAAAAAAAAAAGTGCCCCTGACCCGCACATTTTTACGCTCAGAAATTAACGCCAGCCCAGAACAGGCGTTAATTTCTGAGCAGCCCAAAAAAGTGTACAGATAAGCAGAAAATACTGCTTTTCTGTAGTTCCTCCAACTTAATATCATGGCGATATTAAGTCGGAGGAACCAAATGGTTTAAAAAAAAAAATTTTTTTAAGTGTGCTGGCAGTTAGGTTAGGAAAAAAGATGCTCAATTAACGAGCATCCATTTACCTAACCCATGTCTGTGCACAGGTTAGGAAAACGGACTCTCGTAAAATTGAGCATCCGTTTTCCTAAGTGGCTGACAGCCACCTCTCCTGGGCGCCCGCTGTCAAGGAGGCGTTAGGGGTGCACATTTGTCCCTAGAGTCTTCTTGGCAGCGCGACCCCCCTCATTTAAATATTCAATCTCAGGCCCAGAAGAGGTGGCTGGGCGCGCATCAAGAACATAAGAACATGCCATGCTGGGTCAGACCAAGGGTCCATCAAACGCAGCATCCTGTTTCCAACAGTGGCCAATCCAGGCTACAATTACCTGAAAAGCCAACAAAGTCCTATGGAAGATAAGCAGCTATGTGTTCATTTTAAAACACAGGCATAAATGATTTAAATTATAGGTTTGTATGGGAAGCAACAATGGAGGGGGGTAAAGTGACTTGCCCAAAGCCACAAGGAGCATAGTGAGATTTGAACCCTGGTTTCCTTGCACTAACCTACTGCACTAACCACATTAGCAAAGCTGAACACTGAGCGCCCGTTTTCCTCGCTGATTTATTGCGTTGGCCCCTTAGTATATTTAGCTCACACCTTTTCATTGTGGTTCAAGGCAAGTTACTTTCAGGTACTGTATTTTCCTTGTCCCAGATGGCTCACAATCTAAGGGGCCAATGCAATAAAAAGCACGGAAAGCCCCGGGACGTGCGTATGTCCCGGGGCTTGAAAAATGGGGAGGGGGCGGGGCCGGAGCCTCCAGGCACAGCAGCCATTTGCTGCTGTGCCTGGGATCGTGGGCCGGCCATTGGCCGGCGTGCGCAACCTACACCTGCCTGGAGGCAGGCGCAACTTCTAAGTTAAAGGTAAGGGGGGGTTTAGGTAGGCCTATGGGGTGGGTTAGGTAGGGGAAGCGAGGGGAAGGTGGGGGGGGCGGAAGGAAAGTTCCCTCCATGGACACTCCGATTTCGGAGCAGCCTTGGAGGGAACGGAGGAAGGCTGCACGGCTCAAAGTGCATTAACATGTGTATAACTCTGTTTTAAACAAGTAAATCCTTTTGAAAATTGCACCCAATATGTAAATCAGCCTTTTTCGACCAGGAGACCATGGAGAGGTTGCCAGGGAGTTCCACGAGAGATCATGATTGAAAAAAAATAAATATCGTTTTTTTGAACTTTACACGCCATCCTGTCATTCATAGGAAAGTAATGAACATTTTGCTGTAGTTTTCAACTTCTTACATGTGTGAGCAAGCTTTTTCTTTTTAACAAGCATCAAGGGAAAGGACAGAAATAGTCTCATTTCAGCTGAAGATGAAATCTCAAATTTGACACAGAATTAAGCATTTGTGCAGCAATAAACAAGCACAGGTTTCACATTAAAGAAGTATATTTCATGCCTTATTTCTAGTTTCAAAAATAACACTTTTCATGCATATACTACCAGAAACTCCCTCAAACTACCTTAAGGGACCAACCACAGAGATCTAGCAGGGACTTCCTTAAGGATCAGCCCTGCAAGGGATTCTGGGCCCAGGGAGGATCCCTTCAGCCTAACCTATAGGCCGATACAGTACAGTGCACTCCAGTGCACTCCGGTGGAGTGCACTGTTAACCCATGTTTGGACGCACGTTTTCGACGCGCTAGCTTTACCCCTTATTCAGTATGGGGTAATAGCGTGTCGAAAACGCACGTCCAACCCCCCTGAAACTAATAGCGCCCGCAACATGCAAATACATGTTGATGGCTCTATTAGTTATTCCCGCGCGATACAGAAAGTAAAATGTGCAGCCAAGCCGCACATTTTACTTTCAGAAATTAGCACCTACCCAAAGGTAGGCGTTAATTTCTCTCGGCACCGGGAAAGTGTACAGAAAAACAGTAAAAACTGCTTTTCTGTACACCTTCCGCCATGAAATTAAGTCGGAGGTCCCAAAAGTTAAAATGAATCAAAAATTTAAAAAAAAATGTTAAATCAGTCCACGGCTCGCGGGTTGAAAACCGGACGCTCAATTTTGCCAGCATCCGGTTTCCGAGCCCGTGGCTGTCAGCGGGTTTGAGAACCGACGCCAGCAAAATTGAGCGTCGGCTGTCAAACCCGCTGACAGCCGCTGCTCCTGTCCCTAAAGAGGTGCTAGGGACGCGCTAGTGTCCCTAGCGCCTCTTTTTACCGCGGGCCCTAATTTGAATAATTTTTTTTCTGAATCGTGCGCACAGGAGAGTGGCCTGTGCGTGCGCCGGGAGAGGGGGGCACTCGCCCGCTCTCCAGCGATATCTCCAGCGATTTTTACTGTATCGGCCTGATAAATTGGCAGGGCCCAGGAAACAGGCCAGAACCAGGACTATGCTAAGGCTTGATATGTACTATTTGTGAGATATCTGGACTTCAAGGTGAGCTGCCTAATATGTCAGCTTTCCTTTGGGCACTGCGTTTGTTTTCACTATAAATAAACTGCACTCAAGGAAGAGCCAGAGTCTGCCGCCTTTCTCGTCTGGCTGCTTCCAAACCGCTACTACTCGAATTAGCACAGCCTATAAAAAAGATCAAGAGTTTGTAAAATTAATGGAGTGGGCGAATAAGTTAAGGAAAGAAAACAGAGCCACAGAAAAATCTCACTCTCTTCTCCAAAGGGCATTGGCAATTATTATTGGGTTATTATTTTTAAAGCCTACTGATCGTGCTTAACGTAGCATGAGCGTAGATATAATAACTTTTATACAGGGGTTCCTTGAGACCCGAAAATCATTCCAAGAATTGCTCCACGATAAAAAGGCTGACGTAAACTATGGCAATGCTGCTGCCCTACACTCGTTCACCGCATGAGGTGGACTATGAAACTCCATTACAAATGTGTCTCCCGAAGCAGAATTTCTGTTTTCAGTGGTGCCAATGAAGAAACGTGGGAAGCACCCAGCAGCTTTTCACAGTAATGAAAGCAGAGAACGTTTCTGTCCTGTTGCTGTCACTTCACATTTCAAGCAGACTTAATCTAATTCCCACTTTTTATTTTATGGAACCTGAGTTGGTTAAGAATGGCAGTCACAGGAAATTATCTGCTTTATACAATATTTTGTATATTTTCAGTTGTAATTTGGTATGGAAGTGTTAATTTCTGGTTTTTCTAGTAATAATCACATTGTATATGTGTGTGTAACTTCCCAATGACTGAAAATACCAAACAACTCACAGGTACACGCTGCGATAGTGCTGCCCGACTATAGTCACATTCCGGATTAGGAGTTCTAGTTAGCCTTGGAGCTTTGAAAACCCCAAGCCTAATTTACACAAAGCTCTGCAAAACAAATTTAAAAAGGCCCTTTCATCTCTCAGCAAACATGAAACCATCTAAGAGAAAAATGAATTGTGCCCTACTGCAGTACAGTTGTGTTTGGAGCTAAATGGGAATACAGATAAAGACCACAGGGCCCAGTTAATCTGGCCGAAGTCCTTCCTGCCATAGACCCTATCTGATCTCTGGCCTTCCCTTCACTTGTTCATAATTAAGGATCCCATGTGCTTAATCTCACACATTTTGGTTTTAAAATTCAACTACTGTTTTCACCTCCACCCATTTCCGCGGAGAGGTTGTTCCATGTAGCTGTGAAGAAATCTTTGCTGATGTAAGTCCTGGGGCCACACAGAATGCTCAGGAGGATTATTGTCTTTCATTGACTGCGTCAATGCCTTAACTGGGATGCCAGGGGGGGGAGGCCAAAGAACAACTAGGATCAATAGCACTGCAACAGGAATGAAACTGGGCAGACTGGATGGGCCGAATGGTCTCCGTGTTCTCTGTTTCTATATTCACATCAACTTGCTTTTTGGGAAAAAAAAAACACAACTTTTTGAAAGAGAATTCTTTAAAAATATCCCACATAGTTCTCAGCCCCTCCCTCCCCCTCGGGGCAATGTGGGGGGGGGGGGGGGGAAGAGTGAGCAGAGGTAGGGTCGTGGCTGGATTCAGGGTCCATACTTGCTGGTGTTCTGGAAGGACCCCTGGTGTATTGTCCCCCTCACTCCGCACCCCCCCTCCCCCGGCCCAGGACCATCACTGCACTGACTGGACTAAGCATAGATTGGGAGGGGATGTAAAATAGGAGAGGGGGGGGTGTGGGATGGAGAAATCCCCAGGCAGTTGTAAAGGAGGGCTCGTGGCAGCGGATTCCAGCCCTGGGTCTGACTGAACTGGAGGTACAGAGGTGCAGGAGGAAACTGCCGGAAGAAAAAAAAATAATATCCAGAGACAAAATGAAGTGATCGGGCATTTACTGTCAATCAATTCTGTGGGTCAAAGGAACGGAGGAGAACTATTCCTGAAAGGCAAAACTATCAGTAAAACTCCAGTCCAATGGGCATGATTGCTGAAGCACGAGGATGGCTAATTCATTTTTAGAAAACCTAGGTGTGGTCAAAATTCTTAGAAGCCAACGGAAACATTCTTTGTAGCCCTTTTTTTTTTTTTTGCTTATTTGTATTTTCATATTTGTTTTGTCTCCCCTTTTAAGCTGCTCCTGGTCCCGGCCCCCCACTACTGCTACAGCAGGAGGCAGGCACTGAATTTTAGGCATCCGGGTAAGCTGGTGCCCATTTTTCTCCCAGTCCTGCTTAAGCAGACAATTTCTTATGAATGGAAAATACCAGAATGCTGTTAACCATAGGCTACTGTTTTATAAAGGCTTCACTAGTCGTCGTCCCCCCCCCCCCCCCCCCCCCACCTTCTTCGACTAGAGACAGACTTTGATAAACCAGTCCCAAAAAATGACACTAACAAACCAACCAGCTTTGATTTAACATATTCTCCACCAAAAGCTGCTCGCCTGTTAGTATCCAATTAAAGCCCCATTTCAGAGTCATGCCATAAAGCTTTTGAACCAGAATGAATTAGGTAAATATTATGACTGTGCTGAGACTAGGAGATACTGTACATGCAGACCTGTTTATTTCTGTATAAATTGCTGTGTATGTCTACTGGAGCAAATGGCGTGGATTAATGCGGTCGTCTCCGCTGAGGCGTCCCTGTTTTGACCCTGCCTCCCCCCCCCGAATGAACTTTTAAATGGCTGGGGATCAATCTGACCCTTTTAGAGAGCAGCTCCTTGCCGCAGAAGGCCCTTCTGCTCCAAGCGGCTTTACTCTTCCCGGCAGAGCGCCTCAGACTCAGAAAAGGGGAAAGTCATAGCCGGCTCTGCCCAGGTCCGTTTGCAGAGGCTGAGAATATGAAAGACGTCTTACTGGGCAGAGAGGAAGGGAGAGAAGAAAATGAATAGCTAAACCTATATATATATATATATATATATGAGGGCACCTTTCCGGGTTACCTGTTAGTGCAGTTAGAGGAAGATAATTAGGGGGGGGAGGATCCACTCAGAGGTAGCGCTCCCAATGGCGGGGCTGTAATGGATATCCCATGCAGGAGGCTTTATAGCAGAGCTCCCCAAAGGGGAGCCACGCACGTAACCCTCGATACGCACACACAAGTGCTGTCCCAGGGAAGTGCACGCCGGCAGCCAGTCTGCTCCTTAGAGCATGTAAGTAAAAAAAACAAAAAAAAGTTAGAAAAGTTAGGGAGGAGAGGGGAAGGCCAGGTAGGGGTGTAGGGAAGTTCCCTCCCAGCCCGCTCCTTTACTGGGATCGTCTTAGTGTTTGGGTACTTGCCAGGTTCTTATGGCCTGGATTGGCCGCTGTTGGAAACAGGATGCTGGGCTTGATGGACCCTTGGTCTGACCCAGTATCGCTTGTTCTTATGTTCTTATGGAGCAGACTGGGAGGGAACTGAGAAAAAGGCAAAGCACGTCGCTGCGCATAATTTTAAAAAATCCCCCCCCCCCAGGTGTGGAAGATCCCTCCCACACACATGCTGTAAAATAGCTGTGTTCATGTGTGCGCGTTGGGAACCGCGTGCACATGGACGCCCACGCATTTTTTGTTTTGGTTTGTTTTTTTTAATCTACCCCAAGTGAGAAAAAGAAAGAGAACGTTGGAGCTGGAAATCATATTTATTGTGCCACCAAACCAACTTGTGTACAGTAAAGTATTAATTTTGGACACCAAGTTTTGTCTTTGGGGCACACAGAGGAAATTCCCCATAACCCAGGGAATTCAGCCTAGGAAGTCAGACACCCCGCACTGGGACCTGAGAGGGCTCCTTTCTACCCCTAGTCAAAGTATCCACACCCGGGGAAGCAAGGGAGCCAGAAGAGCTAGCAAGGGTCCCTGCCCCAAAGAGTATAAATGACTTTATGGCCTCACCCGTGCCTGACCTGCACATCAGGGTGGGGTTACAAGAATTACCGTGCAGTACCAATTTTGGCAAGTTGACAATTACATTTTGATTTATCGTATAAAAGGTTATCGGCTCCCGAGTAATCGTTTACAGCTGCTAAATGTAATTCAGCGTCAAGCAATAGCACAAAATGCAACTTAGGAAGACTTCGGTGTATAAAGGACTTTCTCCTATTTCATGACTGGTAGGAAAAACAACAAATTCGATCTGTTCTCTTTTTACTCCTGACCATTTTTTTTCTCTCTTCCCAAATCTCTTCGCTGAAGTGATGCAACCTGATGTGAGCAGCACAGGTCGCTAGCTTTTGGCTCTTGCTATTCATTCTTTCTTCAGCAAGCATTTTCTTTAAAATGAATTTTTTTTTTTTTTTATGCAGGTTCCAGGAAGTTCCTGCAAATCCTTCTTCTTGGTTCCTTAATCGCTGTGTTAAACCTGCTTGCTAAATAGAGGTCACGCTGAAAGTGCTCATTTTCCTCAAGGATTTAATAATGGCTTGGGGCCAAAGCCAAATACTGTTAGTGTAACTGGAGAGGAATGAGAGCTTTATTTTAAATGTTTTTTTTTTAATTATTCAGCAAGTATGAGTGAGAGAGATCATTGTACGGCAAAGATGAGAAACTGCTGCCAGCTCCTGTATTGTGTGACCTTTCTGCACTGTGAGACACACGGAGGGCATGTCAAATACATATTAACAATATGCAGGGCTTTTCTTACCGTACAGATAAATTGTTCACATTTAAACTGGCTCACAAATATATGAGATGGAACAAGATGGTAGCTCACACTGAAAAAAAGTATCTTTGGTGCTCCAAGATGTCGCTCGAGGAGATTTTGCCTTCATGACTAGATTTCTCTTAATATTCCAGCTCAATAGACCACCAAAACCCTATATCCCTATGTCTCCTCTGATGCCATTACATCACTAGGCCTCACCAAATGTTTCCGTTTATTCCATTTACCTACTTTGCCTTATATGGTTGCTTCCCTGATTTATCAACTAATTGTACATGTATAGTGCTAAGGCCCAGATTTTCAAAAGCCTACGCTCGTAGGTGGGCTTACATGCGTCGAGCCTATTTTAAAAAGACCCTCGGGGCTTCGGAAGAGGGGCGGGGAGGCGTCCATGTGCGCGCGCCAGGTAGCGCGCGCACATGGATGCGCGCATGCAACTTTATAAAATCCACCCCTAAGTGTACAGGACTGATGCAAGAGTAATACGTGCCCTAGGTGAACCTTACAATATTGCGCCCCCCACCACTTCCACCCCAGACCTCGCCACACACAATTACAAATTATGCATTTATAATAAGATTTTACATTAAAAAGGATATTCCGAGGTAAAAACTATACCTCACAACAACACACATATTATATTTACATGCACTACCATGGAGCCAACCAGAAACCCTGCAAAAAAGACACTTGGAATACATATTGGATTAGGCCTATTTTAACGCATATTGGTCCTCAGAAAGTCATAAGTAAACTGAATTTCTGTTACAATATAGCAAACCTCACCTATTAAAACATGAACTGCCAGCACTCAAACACAATGCAAAGGCACACTGCCAATATTACACCAGGTCCTAAAACACCAAACACCTCCTATTAGTAAAACAGAATAAGTGAAGTTGCTATAGATCCCTACACCTAAACTACATGCTAGCAGAATACCACACCTTGGCTACACGTATAGAATACAGTCAGACTCTCACCAAATATTGAATAAAGAGACCATAAAATATAAATAGAAACATGCAGACAAAATCTGAACTGGAAGCCACAACAAGACATAGTCTGTGTATGCTGTGCAACAATGGAAAAACAGACCACCACCATTCCTTAGAAAACATAAAACAATACAATCTAGAAATATAATAGTAAAATCATACTAATAAAATAATATTTCAAAACAGCAGACATAGTAAATAACACCCAATATTTAAAATTAATAAGGATTTAAAAGTCTGCTGCTCTCCATACCTGAGAACATTTGATTTACAGTAACCCTGACATTGTTGTGGATTGGGGAAGGGGGTGGGCACCAGACAAACTTACTCCATTATCTCTCACCTATATGTACTCACTCAAATGATCAAAAGAACAGGTGAACACCAGGAATTCTTTATTCTGCACAAACCATCATAAAAAGCCTGACTCAGGCCAAGTTTCGCTAATTTGAGCTGCTTCAGGGACTATTACAGTTGATGCAGGTGGTTGCCTGCGTGCAGCAGTTCAGCTTTCCTGAGTATGCTTTGGTAGGATTTGAGGTAGGATTCGTGGTTCCCAATCCATTGGGAGTCCTCTGTAGGATTAGGAACCACGAATCCTACCAAAGCATACTCAGGAAAACTGAACTGCTGCATGCAGGCAACCACCGGCATCAACTGTAATAGCCCCTGAAGCAGCTCAAATGAGCGAAACTCGGCCTGAGTCGGGCTTTTTATGATGGTTTGTGCAGAATAAAGAATTCCTGGTGTTCACCAGTCGTCTTGTCTTTTGGTCGCTACTGCAGTATTGGATAGGTTTCCGGTTTGTTTTTTTGGACCTCACTCAAATGATTGCATGGTCTCTCTCTTTCTCCCATGCTCTCTCATTCACACACACACATACAGCATACTCTCTCACACACACTGTCTTTCTCTCCCCCATGCTTTCTTGCAAACATACTGTCTCTCTCGTGCACATGCTCTCTCTCCCACACACACACACACACATGCATTCTGTCTCTCTCTCTTCCATATGCTCACTATCTCTCCCACATGTTCACACACATGTTCGCACTCTCTCTCTCTCTCTCTCAGCAGCAGCAGCCTCCTCGTTGGGCCAGTGCAACATCTGGACACACTCTTCCCTCTCCCTCCTCTCCTGTTTGTGGGGCAGACGCTGCTCCTCCTCTTCAGCCATGCAGGCCCAGCCAACACCGTTCCTGCTTCTTTGTCCCAGTACCTGCCGATGCTGCTCCTCTTGTCTTCGGCCGCGAGAGACCAGCCAACAACACTGCTCCTCATACTTCCAGCAGCGAGCTCCTCCTTTCTTTAACTGCACTCCTGCAGCCTGTGCCTTTCTTCCTGCCCCACGGAGCCAATGTGCATGCCTCCTGTTTCTTCCCACGGGCGCCTGGGACACCACTTCCTCTTCTGGTTCTGCTGCTTGAAGGCATCAGAGCAGGGCTGGTGAAAGCACTAGGCAGCTGCCACTGCCCCCAAACCTGTCATGCTGTAACGTTTGGCCAACTGCGGTCGCTGTGCTGCGGCTGGCCGGCACTTACCCCGCGGATGCCGCCAAGCTCCCCTTAGGCATGCGCACACATGGCCAGTGCCGAACGAGCCATGGCGGGAAAGGCTCCACAGTGCGGCCAGGTGATGTCACTCCCCAGGACTCCTTTAAACGCTGCTGAGACCGCAGACTGGCTCCTCAGCAACAGGTCCTCCTGCATCTGCAATGCTCATTGCTCTCGGATCCTTGCCCTGCTCCTGCCTTGCCCTCCTCCTCCTCCTTGCCCATTTCTGTCTTCTTGTCTTTTCCTTGTCTCCTGCTTCCCTTGCCGCCCTCTGACTGATCTCTCGCCCCTCGTCCTCTGCCTTGGATTCTGACCCTCCCTTGTTTGCTGCCTGCCTTGAACCCTGCTGGGATTCTGTTGCTGCCTTGACCACCGCCTGCCCTGTGACCCTTGGACTTCCTATTGGGCTGTAAACCTTCTAAGTCCTGCCGGCCTCAGAACCCAGAGGCTCAACCTGTGGGGGAAGAGGCTGGTATAGGTGAAGCCCCTGCCTCGACCCTGCCATTGAGTGTCTGCCGCTGTCGGCGTGAGCCCCAGCTCATGCCACGTGCTGGGTAGTACCAAGGATCCACGCTGTGTGACAGGTAGTCTAGGTGGCTGCCTAACCTGTCCAGTGCTTCCACCGGCCCGCTATGTATAATACTGATGTTCATTTGGACTTGCTGTAACTTGCTGTGAGCTCTTTTTTGGAAACATGTGTAATAAGTAAACAATGATGATGATGATGATGATTAGGCAACTGGTGCCACTGTGAATGTTACTTTAGCAAGTTAACAACGAGCCAGCATTTGCTTCTGCAGACAGTTCTGTAGAATGGCTGCTCTGTGTTCCGTATTCAGGTTCCGCTCTCACATATTTTATGTTTTCTCTAGAGCTTCTGCTGCACTTCCTGATACCTATGAGGGGGAGAGAGGCCATAAAATCAGCAGAAAAGCTGAACTGCTCTGCGTAAAAAAAAAAAAAAGAAAAAAAAAGAAAGTATCATTGCTGATAAAAATACGCTCAAATGCTGCAAGCCATCAGTTTCATCTGACACTCCCCGAGCATCACAATAATTTTAAAGAGTTCAGCATCCCAGTAACATCCTCCAGCTTTTTGTAGAATTCCACAGGGAGCGACGAACTCGGCAAATTTCTGAGCCAGCAGATTTCTGCTCGCTCTGTGTACTGAATGTGCATATCCTTGGACTGTTTAGCTTACGCAGCAGAACACAGATCAAGTGCAAATTAGACAAGATCGTGTCCTTCACATTTTTGTGTTAGTCAAACAATTGTCTAATTTAGATAATGTGTCCCTACTACAGATGCCTTATTAACGTTAAAATCAAATGAAGTATTTCATCCTTTAATTCAGAATCCGGCTACCCTACTGTTGCTTCAGAGAACTTAGGATGTTTAGTCCATAATAAAAAGCAAAGACTTTCCTGCCAATAAATACTATTAATGTAAATAGTTTTCATGATTCATGTGGTATTCATTTACAGCAGTCCCCTGGTCATATAAGCTGTGGATCTGGTCCACAAATCATAATTCATAATTTTTATGTGGACATACTAAAGTAGAAATAGAATTTAGATCGTACAAAATTTGGATCAGAGGTTTCTTGCAGAGCAGCAATGAAAGATCCACTCCTATCTCTGTTTCCGCTTTTTAGCCTCCTCCAAAAATAGCATTTTGTGGTTCATGAAGAAATTCCGGATTTTTTTGTAGAAATCAATACACAACCATGCTTACATAGTAAAAAAAAATTCAGCCCTGGTAAAGATCCTGTTATGGTATCCACTAGTTTTTCAAGAAGTCTTTGCTTTTATCAGATTTATCTGTGGCTCTAAAAGAAATTTTGTGCAATGCGCTGTGACAAAGCATGAGACATAAACCAGGATGCCTGCTTGTTAGAGGTTTTTTTCTTGTAGACACAAAAAGGCAAAAATTGTTTATAAAGGGACAATGGTGTTTTTAGCTAGGCCAGAAGGGCCTACCTCTTTGGGACCACATAGAGGTCTACTAGTTAGATTGGGGTTCTTGCCCTCACTAGGATCCCAGAGTACGAAAGCTTTCTCCTTGGGAGGGAGAAACTCCCTTATTTAACCTCCCACATTACCATTTCTTTGTTTTCTCCTTCCAAAACGTTTTATTTATTTTAATGCACATCTAACCTTTTCCTCTTCCTGCCCCTCCTCCATCATTTAAGAGTTGTTAAATGTTGGCAGGCATCCAAGGCAAAACAAGATGCCACACAACGGTATCTGCTGTAGCAGAGAATAACATATTATAACATAGTAATGACGGCAAATAAAGACCAAATGGTTCTGCCACTCTATCCAGCAAGATGCTTATGGCTGTAACTGCCGCCCCATGCAGGTCATCCCCAAGTCTTCTGTTAAGAGTGGTAACTGCCGTAATCTGCAGGCCTGGTGTGACTGGGTGTGTTCAACCCACTGGTGGGCAAAAATGAAGAAAGGCCGCGGCAGTTTCTGCTTTTCGCTGCGTACGTGTGTGCGCACAGCTTTTTGGATCCTGCCCCCCCCTCCCCCCTTCGCAGAAAGGCCAGTGGTGGATCCGAAGAAAGAGTAGCCCGCAGGGTCGAGGTGGAGCTCATCCCACCATGGCCTGAAGTTCAGGGAGAAGGAGGCTGGCGAGGCCGTGGTGGAGCTCATGCCACCATGCCTAAAGTGAAGAGGGTCGGAGGGGGGCCGTGGTGGAGCCCATCCCACCATGGCCTGGAAAAAGGCAGCTGTGTGTGTGAGTGAGAACCCGTGTGCATGTGTCTGTGTCAGAGCTTGAGTGTATATGTGTCAGAGCTTGTGTGTATGTGTCTGTGTCTATGTGAGAGCTTTGTGTGTGTCAGAGCTTGTGTTCATGAGTATGTGTGTGTGTGTGAGAGCCTTTGTGCAAGTGTGTATGTGCTTGTGAGAGCATATGTATTAAATGTATGTTCTCACAGGCATGTTCACACACACATAATGTGTCTGTGAACGAAAGAGAGCAAGTGTGTGTGAGAGCATATACATGTATATAAGAGGTAGAGTGTGTGAGAGAGTGTATGTATATGTATGTGTATGTGTATGTGTGTGTGTGTGTGTGTCTGTTAAGATAAAGTCTGTGTGGCCCTACCTCCCCAATCCACGACAATCTCAAGGTGACTGGAAATTGAAAGATCCCAGGTATGGAGAGTAAGAGATTTTTTAATCCTTAGTTTTAATTATTGGGTGTCATTTGATGTTTCTACTATTTTGAAATATGTTATTGTTTTTTGGGAAATATTAGAACATATTTTAATTATTGGATTTTTATATTCATCAGATGTTTTGAAATATTTTATTAGTGTTAGGGAAATTTTGGATATTCTATTTAAATGATTTGAAACATTTTATTCTTTTTAAGACTATGATTTTACTATTGATTGTTTTATATTTCTTGATTTTATTTTTTAATGTTTTATGAAGAATGGTATTGTTTCTGTTTTTCCATTCTTGCTCTGCTTCTAGAGGCTGGCTTGTTGTGGGTTCCAGTTCAGTTCTTCTTAGCATGTCTCTATTTATACTTTCTGGTCTCTTTATTCTGTATTTGGTCAGGATCTGTTTGTGTTCTCCATGTGTGACCAAGGTGAGGTATTCTACTACCATATAATTTATCTGTAGTGATCTATAGCAGTCTGATTTGTTCTATTTTCCTAATAGGAAGTGTATTGGTGTTCTAGGGCCTGGTGTAATATGTGCAGTGTTGCCTTTTCATAGATAAGGTTGTTACTGTTTGAGTGCTGGCAGTTAGGGTTGTTTTGGTATGGGAGGTTACCATTACTTTATTGTAATGGTAATTCATTTTATTCATGGCTTTCTCAGGGCCAAGCCCACACCCAACACACATTAAAAAAATGTAATTCCATAGGAGTTCCCAGCACACATTACAAAAAATGTAATTCCATAGGAGTTCCAGGTGCCTTTTTTGCAGGATTTTCTGGTTGTACCACAGCAGTACATGTAAATATAATATGCAGTAAGTGATATTTTGCCTCAGAAGACTGTACTTTTGAATGTTCATTTTCATGTAAAATCTGTTATAAATGCATAATTGAATTGTGTGTGCATCTGTAGAGGATGAGTGTGTGTGTGTGTGTGTGTGTGTGTGTGTGCGCGCAAGACTGTAAGGTTGGCTTAGAGTACCTAATACTCTTCCCTTGACTATGGGTTCCATTTGGGGGGAGGGGAGTGTCAGTTTTTAAAAATATAGATTGATGGAGGGAGCTGGGCTTTTTTTGATAGGCATGGGACAGAGACTGAATGATACAGGGAGGTGGGGGGCAGCACAGTAATTGTTTGCACAGGGCAGCGAAAAAACTAGCATCAGCCCTGCCGCTCTGTGCAGGTTATCCCCATGCCTTCAGTTAAGGATAGTAACTGCCAGTCTGTGCAGGTTACTCTCATGCCTTCTCTTAAGGGTAGTAGCTGCTGCTCAGGACAGGTTATCCCCATGCCTTCTGCTAAGAGTAGTAACTGCTGCTCAGAGTAGGTTACACCCATGCCTTTTGTTAAGGGTAGTAACTGCCATTCTGTGCAGGTTTATTTTATTTATTTATTTAAAGGTATTTATTTAAAGGTATTTATATACCGCTTTTTAAAATAAAATTTTATCAAAACGGTTTACAATAGTTTAAAATAAAATGAAAAATAAAATACAAGTTAAATTAAATAAAGTACATAAATTTAGTTAAATATCTAGGTAGTTACTAGCTTAAAATAAAAATTCTTAATTAAAAAGAAACAATAATAATAATAATAGAAGCGTGCCATGGTAAACAGAAAGGAGAGCAAAAAGTCGAGGGGGGGGGGGGAAAGAAGTGGTGAGTTATCAGATAAATACCCCCATACACTTTTTTTCTTCATTTCCAGCTTCTAGGGATTTGCAATGTTTATCCCATGCCTTTCTGAATTCATTTAATGTTTTGTCCTCACCACTTCTTCCGGGAGGGCATGGTTTGACCTTGGATTTTGTATTTGGAGAAGTTTTATTTATTCATTTGGAAGCATTTGATATTCCACCTTTTCATAAAGTAACAAGGGATTGAATACATTAGTAATGGATACATACAAATAGGATGTACAGATATAAGGCAGATTGCAAGTAAATATATAAGAAATGGGTACATTAGGTAGGGATAAGAAGTGGGTGCAGTGGGTATAAATCGAATATACAGTATATAGTAAAGACGTAAGTTAAACATCAGCCATGCAAAGGAACCAGTTGGATAGAGGTAGCCCAGAAATAGACGAAGCTTGTGGGATTTGTTGCAGGAAGACTTCCGATGTGCAGGTACTAGAGGATGAGTCTGTTGTGGAGTCTAAGGAAAGGCCTATGTAGCTCTCTTCTCTTCATGATCCGGGAAGGGGGTCACACAGGATCCTGGTGCACTGTCATCGCAATGTCCCATAGCCTCAGGAGTTGAAGTATTCCAATGGAGGAGGATAAACCTCCAAAGCCTCCAAGAAGTGTCTCTCTTTTCCCTGGATGCTCTCTATTCTGTATATGGTGGATATGAGCACCAGATATTTTGGATGTTTGAAAACAACATTTTATTGCTTCAGATCTTCAGGAATGCTTATTATTGAGACAGCCAATTATTGTCTCAGTTCTCCAACCTCTTTTATCTGTGCAAGTTTCCCTCAGTATTTTGGCTCCATGGAAGACTAAGCATCCCAAGTGGGCAGGGGTATCCTAGATGTGGGTGCAATTTCCTTCCCATAAATACTGGAGATCCAGACGTTATCCCACACACTACAATTCCCAAATGTAGCTCTTCTTCCCAAGGTGAAGACTCCAATGGGGGTATCCAGATGAAAAAAAATGTTCTAACTCACAGTTCTTTATTTCCAATTGGTTAACTCCTGGGCAGGAAAGGTGGCAGCAAGAACTTAAGGCAAAATCTTCACAAAAGGCAAAAACAGAACTCCTCTGCAGCGACTCACCACTGTCCATCCATGGGTTGTGCAATAGAATCAGCAGATCCTTTTCTCCACCTGGCCTTCCCGGAAAAGCGCTTTCCCCGATGTCCTTTCCTAGGGGATCTCACAGGAAAACTTCCAAAACAAACGCCAAAAACCTTGTTCCTCAAAACCTGGGACACCTTTACCAGACAGGTTGTGTACCACAAGATATCTGTCTCCTTCTTACTCAGTACAAAACCCAAGAAGTGAGGCCTAGCACACCAAGAATAGAGGAAAACCCAACTGAAGCAAAACAGCTCCTTCTCCTCTCACTGCCAATTCAAAATGTCACACTGATCTCTGATAGAGCCTGCCCTTGAGCAAGTTGGAGCCTACCACTGCAGCCACTGCATAGGGGTGCTGTATCTTAGTGGCTTACTCCACTCCTTCACGCTATCTAGGTCTTTGACGAGGGCCATCTAAGGCCAAAGGGTTTCTACACCTGGTTAAACAGTCGATCTTTAACTTTTTTCTGGAAACTTGTTACTTTTCTAGGCACAGCATTAGAAGTAACTTGTTCCATAATTTAGGGAAAGAGTAGCTAAATATGCAAAGTCTTGTGCGTGCTAGTCCAGCTGAAGCCAGTGAAGGGGAAGGCAGAAGGACTTGAAACCCTCATGAAGCTACGACACTAGACCCAATCAAATTAGAAAAACGCTATTAACTGAATTGTCAAAATATTTTCATGAGATTGGATATACCCGTAATGAATGTAAAGGCACGTGCATGCTTTCCACTGTTGACTAACCAAGCGGCTAATGGGATGGGATTGTAAATTAATTCTGGGCATCAATTTTCTCTTAGTTGATGAATACAACTTAGCAAACAATAGTCTATATAGATAGTAGAATACACATCGTAATGAGAATGACACTTGTTACAGCGCATGCTCTGCCATTGCTGATATAGGGCTGAATTTGCAAAAGATTTTATGCATGCATATGGACTTTACGCATATAAATGGGCTTTTGAAAATTGCTCAGATATATGCTACTTTTACGTACGTAACTCCTTTGAAAATTTATGCCATAGATTTTAGGGTAAAAACGCTCAAGTTCTACGACTTGAGGCTAGTTAGCGGGCTGTTGGATAAATGCTCTTTGTTGAGCTCCTGCTCCCTCATAAATAGCTGAGCTGTTAAATCATCCTGGAATGCGGAGTGGCATCAGATTGAAAAGGGAGGCATGAAAAGCAATCACAAGGCTTGTCTGACCCTAATTACTGGATTCACGGCAAAGATTTCCAGCAGTTCCTATCCAAGCTCATGCCCACGCAGATGGTCGCCGGGGGAGGGGAATGAATTAATAGTTGCATCGTTGTATACAGTCCTTTTACTCTTGTGAGCTCCGGTTACAGCTGTCAAATCAATATAATACTTTCGGGCATGGAGGATCACCACTTCACAGAGGAAAATCAAAACATTATGAAAAATATTCAGCTCTGCAGCGGCTTCTTGTAACATCTCAGCAAGATGTGATCTGATTTATTCCTTGCATCTAATGCGCCTTATAACCCAACTTTTAAAAAATAAATAATAAAAGCACCTGTTAAGCTGTTATTTTAGTGAGAGTGTATCTGTTTTCAGTGGGAGCCTTTACAGTGTAAGCCACCCCCCAAGGATGACATATAACACCATGGCAACGTAAACACAATGGTGCATGGTGCGCGAGTCACATTATAAATAGCTCATATATAGCCCATGAGGACCTGCAAATAACGTAACTAATCCAGACGCATTTGCAGCTATGACATAACATTTCCTCTATATAGACTGTGCAGCAGCCAATGCTAAAACAAGAACAAATTGTAGGCTCTGAATCTTGTGCAGAATGGTGTTAAAAAGGCAATTGGAAAGGTTCAGGTATAAATCACAGAAATTCTTCATAAGGCGCAATAAATGCAAAGGCGCTTTGGTTGGCAAAGGGATTTATGTGAACTCTGGTGAATGCCAAAGATGTAAGGCTGTAAAATGTAAAAGGTCAAGGTACCACAGGAGCCGCATCGACAGCTGCCCACCTCATCAAGAGTATATGTGTTGATAAGTGCATTATGTCGCCACTAATGGCTCCTTGGGCCCCGGCACTTTGCGGCATTTACATTTCCGGTCAGCCTATCAATTGCTTGCTGGGTCCTAAGATAAATCTGTGTGCCGAGAAGGGATACTCAGGGGGACGATATTTGTAAACAGAGTCTGTGAGCCGCTTGGTAGGTACTAATTAATGCTTCTTCCATGGCAAATTAGCCTTAGTGCCTGGGATCCTGATAATGCCATTCTCACCGTAGCTTGGATTAATGGACCCATTTCAGCCAGAAATGAAAAAAAAAAAAAGCCAACAAAAGAATAATGAGAATCATTTGCATTTATACAAAGAGGGTTCCAACAGGCTTTACAAAAAGCATTTGGATTAAAAGAGTTCCAGTAGTCGTATTGATCCTGGAGAAGACTGGAGTCTTTGTAGAGTATGGAAACCTTTAAAAAGGACCAAAGCTAAAAACATGTTATAGTGCATGAGCTTCTGAAACCTCACAGACCTCTTTTTAGGATGTGTTTGAATAAAAAGAAAGAATGCTTTTTCCCACCCTGCCATAGTGTTCCTATTGTCCCATGTCTTTCTGTGGAAGATTAAGGCATTGGCTTCTTCTCTTCCTATGAATTTTATAGTTATCAAAAGGAAAGACAGAGGCTCAGGACCTAACTCCAGTACCACTAGGCTTTGCTCTGTTTTCAAGGGCAAGCAAAGAGGTCTCATTAGATGTTTAAAAGCTCCCATCAAAAAACAGAAACTACAATAAAATACAATAAACTACAATAAAATACCATGGAAAATATATACTGGGCCTTGTTTTTAAACAGTGTTTCTCACACTCCATACCTGTAGCAAAAATGCTATATAAACCAACAATTCCTTTGTGACAGGGTAGCTCCCCCATGTGGGAGTTGAGCCAATAAAACCCCCTTTGCCACCATCTTAGATTGTGGATTCGTTGACCCTCCCTGGAGCAGCACGCTCCTGTGCTGTCCCAGCATGATTTAGCTTCCTAGGGAAGGACCCTTGGGTCTCTGAAATTGAAATCTAGGTGAAGTAAAGCAGACAGGTTGCTTTCCCTATTTTGACTTTTTGTGGGACACATTTCATTATTGTCTGTATGGCAACTGATGACATCATGTTGTATTTTTATGAGCCAATAGAACATTTCCTAAACAAATTAGATGTCAATAAAATGATCAATTTTTTCCAGGGACAGGTTAGAACCCACAGAACTGATAGGGGTTATAAGGATGGTGTGTGTGCTGTGTTACCTGTTGAGCTATGTGCTAAAATTCAATATTCATATATTTCTTTTATTTCAGTATCTGACATCATGCAAGACCATCCCCTGAAGCACAGTTTTAACTCGAAACACGGCACATGTCGGCATTGATGGGATTTGTTTCACCAGATACTTCATGGAATAATTGAACACTATTTATTTTATTTATTTAAATCTTTTATATACCGACATTAGTGTACAACATCATACCGGTTTACATTTGAACTGACAGAAAATACAATGAACAGGGTAGGGGATAACAAAATTGCACAGCAGTAATAGAAGGAAAGTAGGAAGTGAAACAAATAAAACAACAATCAACTTCTTAGACTAAAATGTAACAATGAGTAAAGGAAAATAACGCATCTACAAAGGGATGGTAAGTAGAAAAATATATACAAGGGGAGGCTGAGTGGGAGAGTATATGACCTATGGAGATTGAGACTGGAGAGATACAGGGAGGTTGGGTAGCAGTAAAGTAAGTGAAGTCTAGTTAACAAAGATAAGTGGTTGTCCATTTTTATTTGCAAGAAAAATACCAAAAATTATTATTGGAGCTTTGGGACCGATGATTATACATAAAGCAATGAAGGTCTATAGTACCGGTAATGCTCAGTATGATGGTCCTTTAATATTTACATTTATAAAACATAAGTGTTCTTTCTATTTGTTTGTCTTCACAACAAAGATTTCTGTGACTCTATATTGATTGTTACTTTCCGTATTTTTGCCATGGTTCTTGGATACCTTGTTTTAGGACTGGGAAGTTCTTTCCACCCTTCCTTCCTCTGTATTTTTGTTTCCCTTTTTATTAAGACTATTTTTGTTGATTGCCTGAGTACCCTAGGGCCCAAGGATTTAGTTCTTTACCATGTGAGGAAGTGGTGTCTTTCACGGCGAGAGGACCGATGTACCATTGATGTCCTTTTGGAGGAATGGATCATTCATTCCCAGGGAAAAGGTATAGGAGAGGTTGGAGAAGGAACAGTGGAACCCATCTGGCGCATCCATTATCGTCTCATTGAGATCAAGAGAGAAGAGAGGAGAAGTGAGGAGAATATGGAGTAATTGAATTAAAGGTATAAAAACTAGGACTGTACACTAACACATCTAACACTGGGATTTCTCCTTAACCTCCAGCTATTGGGAGGAAGCTTACAAACTACCCCCAGTGACTGGAAAGGAAAAAGAAAAGAATAAGTAATTGGAACTGGCTTTAACCACATAATACATTTATTGGAAGAATAAGGTCACAAATGTATTTAAGATCTGACATGTAAAAAGGGATATGTAAATACAAAGAGCTATAAAGAACTTGTTCATCAATTTTATCCTTCGTCAGTAAAAATTGTATGCTTATTACTGCTGTTTACAATAATATTATTAGTGCTGCTTACAATAGACTTTAATGCCTCATTTAGACAATGCACAGAGAACCTTTGCCCTGACAGGGAATCTTGGACAATCAGAGTAAGTTAACATCAGGAGAAGGTTTTATCAATATGAGCTTATTCGAGGAGTGATCTTTGGGGTCCATAACAGCACTTTGGATGAAGCCTGTTTATGATATAATACATAAGGTGGGCATAGAGCACAAATAGTTTGTGCCACATATATTGCATCATTTGTAATGCATGTGGCATGTTGGCTGTCATGGGTGAGGGATTCCCCCCGCAAAAATAAATAAATAAATAAATAAATAAGTGCATCGTATTACATCAAAGAAAGTCTGCTACTGCTGGGACTACCTGAATATGCTTTTTGCTTATACCAAGAGAGATTAAATTCCTACTCATTCTCTAAACATGGAGAAGAAAAGTGCCTGATGAGGTTTGGTTTAGGGATGTGTTGCCATTTTTAATTGACATGGAAAACACCACAAAATGCTGTGTTTCATTTTGTGCCATTTCCAATACAAAATATAAAACAATGAAATATTGTTTTGTTTTATCATTGCAGCTTCACTAAATGGTTTTAGAGCATGTTAAAATGGCAAAACAAAATGAAACAACGAGGAGATCATGTGGTGCGGAAAGGATGTGGCTGCCTCGCACTCCGGGTGCCTTCCCTCCGAAAACGCCTCTAACAATGTGCTTTCATGACCATTCTTTCCCTCGAACATCACAACCCCAGCAAGACCATGCAAGTAATCGGATTGGGTGACAATTACTTCTTTAAAGGACGGTATGTCTACACGCCCAACCAGAAAAGAAAAAGACAAGCTGTGCAAACCCGATCCCAAAATGGCCACCACACAACCAGCTTTACAAGACGGGGCCTGGAATGACTCAGCGGTAGCGACTATTATTAATGGCAGCATTAAACTCTCACTTCGACGAAATTTCGTCGCAACTAGATGAAGGTAAGAACTCGCTCACAGACTATAATTCATGCATGGAATAGTGGAGGGCTGGGTGAGCGTCATGGAGGATGACACTTTAGCCCTGCAAGTCAAGATGACGAATTTGGAAAATTTGTGGCGGCACAAGTCTCTAATGGAGAACAGATCAAGGCGGTCAAACCTGCAGTTCATGGGATTTGCCAAGCAGGTCGTTGAGGCAAACTTATCTAGCTTATTTGAAACCTGGCTCCCGACTGAACTCGGCCTACCGGAATTAGTGGGACACCTGAAAGTAAAATGGGCCCATCGTGTCGAGGCTGTCGCAGCAGATAGAAAATCGCCGAGAGTTGTGGTGGCAAAAATACTGAACTACGCACACAAAGTGAAAATTCTTCAAGCATACCACAAAATGAAGCAACAAATAAAAGAATTAAAATTATTACAAAATAAAAAGAAATGTAAACTTTTTTCCCATGCTCACCGCTAGTTTTGTTTGCTTAGTGTGTAGTAGTTATTAGAGATGTGCATCGTTTTTTGTGTTCGTGTCGTTCTTCGTTTTTCGGCCGCCATGGAAAATGTCGGTTTTTTTCGGTTCGGGTCTTTTTTTTCGCGAAAAATCAATTTTTAGTTAGTGCGCACTAACTCCCCGTTAGTGCGCACTAACAAAAACCGTTAGATTTTGTTACTTTTTGTTAGTTTTTGTTAGTGCGCACTAACGGGAGTTAACGCGCACTGACTCCCGTTAGTGCGCACTAATCGGAAAAACTAACTTTTGCAAAAAACGGGAAAATCCTGATTTTTTTCGGGCTCCCTGAAACATGCCGAATTGGACAATTTCGTTGCAATTTTCCAATTCGGCAAAAACGAATGCACATCTCTAGTAGTTATACAACAATACGCTGCTGCTCCTCTCAGTGCTCCAATTGACAAAACAAAAACAAAAAAAAACTCTCAAACTTTATCCAATTATATTTAAAGTAATAAGCATATTTTAAGAGTTTTTCCATGCACAGTGTGAAAACTATTTGGCAAATAAGCCCAAATGAAAGAGGAAATAATTGCACCATCGCTCTTTGGTTTTACATTTTGCTGGTAATTCTTCCTTTCTTATTTTTCACACTATTACCATCTCTTCGTATTCCCAGCCAGCCTAGCAATGCATGGGAATGCAAATCAAGGTGACTTTCCTGGGCTCATGCTTGGGGAATGGGGGGGGGGGGGACCTACATGTTGGCAACTTCTGGCAGACCAGCCAGCAGGCCATCTACCCGCAGCAAAATCCTTCTTGCTGAACCCCAGGCCCATGGTAGGGGCAGCCTCTTCCCTCCATGCTTGCTTCTGGATTGAGGCGGGGTGAAGTGCCAAAGGCAAGTTGATTTGCCCCAGGCCTGGGACCAGTTTTAGAGAGGGGGAGGCAAGTAGGGCAGTTGCCTGTGGCCTCAGTACCACAAGTGGCCCCTTTGGTGATGCTGAGGAATGTCATTGAGGAAGAGCTTCAGGGTGCCTGGCAGCAGCTGAGCCTACACCTTAGTTTCTAACCCTGGCCCTGCACCTGCCTAAGGTCAGACCTGTCAGATAGATAGCATGCCTGACCAGTTCAGAATTGCTCAGTAACTGAGGGCTGGAAGTGACTTTTCATCCAAGATTAAACATTTCAGCGCCATACTTATTTAAGCAGAGATTGTCATGATGATGCTAGCCATCTTCTCTCCCTCCCTGGAGCTTAAGTGCATCATACCTGTGACTTGTTCAAGTCATGGAAGCCTTGACATTCAGGACATTTGAATCTACTCTTGCAGCACCATGAGCAAGCCACAGGCCTAGCCTGCTGCTTGTAACTTTAATAAACAATTTCAGTTCACCCTGAATTTTCTCTACAATCAGGATTTCCTGAATGAAATGCTAGAAGGTCCATATTCAGATATAGTCTTCCTTCTACAAGCAGTGTCCTTGAAAACTTGGAAGACTGTGAGCCCGGGGACACCACAAAGAACCAGCTGTTTCGCTCTTTGTTCTCTTGGATCATCCAAAGAAAATGGGCAAATGCTATTCCTTATATATCTTATTTTTCTGACTTAACTTCAGGTCTGCAAGCATTAGGTATTTTGTTTGCACTTTAACAAAAGATTTACAACCAGCTCATTAGGAAGGTATTTCAGTACTAGTCTTTGATCTTCTCAGTTGTTAAGAGACACCAGAGGTCTTTTGAGGTTATCTTAAATCTTTATCAGCTCATTAGTGCCAGAGAATGAAGGGAATAAAGGGGGAACAAAGATGGTGATAGTGTCATGCCTTTTCAATCCTTGTACTTAAATTATAGGTAATATATATATATTGATCCACACTCATCATTCATTGGGGCCTGTTCTGATCCATAGCTCTCTTCATGTCACAAAGTCTTCCAGGGATCTAGCTATGCTGCTTAAAATTATCTTCTTACAGGTACTGACTTTCACTTCTCCACTGCTGGTACATTCAATCGAAGTAGCAGTTGGAAAGGATGGGTCAGGTTCCATGAAGCTTCCAGTTGTTACACTGGACTCACTTTGGTGAAAATTGAATTTTCTTTTTTAATACATTCTTCTGAACTTGTTACTTTGACCAATTCTATTCAGGTTTGGTTGCAGCAGGAGTTTAAGTTTGCTGAAATTAAAATTTTTAATCTTACTGTGGTCCTGGATTGCTTATGCAAAACTGCCTGAAACAACTGGAAAGTTTTTCTAGATATTGAATTTGCGCTTTTTTAATTTTCCTAAAATGCATGCATTGCTTCCCCTGGAAAGTTTTTTTTTAAATTATCGGGCCGATACAGTAAAATGCGCGGGAGAGCCGGCGCTCCGAGGCAAGCGCCCGCTCTCCCGACGCATGCCCAGGCCACTCTCCTGGGTGCAAGATTTTGAATTCAAATGAGGGCCCGCGGTAATAAGAAGGCTCTAGGGACACTAGCGCATCCCTAGCGCCTCCTTATTGGCAGAAGCGGCGGCTGTCAGCAGGTTTGACAGCCGACACTTAATTTTACCGGCATCTGTTGTCGAACTTGCTGATAGCCACGGGTTCGGAAAACGGACACAGGAGGGTGTACAGAAAAGCAGTTTTTTCTGCTTTTCTGTACACTTTCCTGGTGCCGGCTGAAATTAACTCCTGCCTTTGGGCAGACGTTAATTTCTGAGAGTAAAATGTTCGGCTTGGCTGCATATTTTACTTTCTGTATGGCACAGGAATAACTAATAGGCTCATCAACAGCATTTGCATGTTGCAGGCGCTATTAGGTGGTTTGGTTTTTTTTTTTGGCCATTTTCAGTTTATTGTGAATAGAACAAACCAAAAATAGCTTCCTACAAAAATTCCCATTTTCAGATATTTTCAGATTTGTGGCTTTTTTTTTTTTTTCAAAATATTTTTATTGGGTGGTCAGTCACATAAGAAAAATCACAACATGTAAAACAAACACAGCACACGTTGTCACCCGAATAGATTTTAACCACTATATATTATGTAGCTCCTGCTCCCCCCCCTGACCCCACCCCCCTCCCTTCCCCTAGAGAATCTCCGGTCATTTGTTTGTTGAGAAGCCGGGTGGCAACCTAGAAGGCATTAACAGTATAGCCCTTACCAGAACAGGCAGGACTTATATATATGAGCATGGCTCTATGGGCTCCCTAAGGGCGCCAATTTTCGGACATTGGGGGATAGAGATCTATAATAACAGCCCCAGATCTCCTCAAAAACCCGTTTTTTTCTGGGGAGAGAACCTTTTGTACATAGAACTGGCGCTATTAGTTTTTGGGGGGTTGGACATGCATTTTTTTTTTTTTTTTTTAGGAGCAGACAATCATTATTTTTGGGTCAGAGTATCTGGGTTTTTTCAGATTTATGTAAAGAAATGCAGGAGAGGTGACAGCTTTTCCTTTCACTGCATCAGGAAACCAAATCTCTTGGGGCAGATATATTTCTATATCATCCCTGCAAGTGTATAATTAAATTCGAAAATGTTAAATATGTTTTGTTTGGCCTGTCGCCATTTAAGATCTTTCCTAGACTCTGAAAAGACAAAACAAGTTTCTCCTTTACAGTAAATGTGACTGGAAGTAAGAGGTTCTCTTTTTGTGATCCAGTCAATAAGATGCTAGTTCTCTGCTAATTTTCTTTTTCTTTCCTTTTGTCTGCTCCTAGACTTTTCGTTCTTGGGTCCCCTTGTTTGTGGACTATACAAGTTTAGGGCAAATATTTCTGCATTGTTATATACCTCTTCTTTTTCTTTATTATCAATGTAATACTGATATATTTTTGAAATGCAAATAAAAAAGAGCCCTGGTGCCAGTACGGATCCCCTGGGGCACTCCACTTGTTCACCTCTCTCCATTGGGAAAACTGACCGTTTTGTCCAGCTCTCCAATTCCTCCTGCCTTTTAACAAGGTACCAACCCACAGGAGGACAGCTCATAAACTGATATATGTTGCCTCTTATTTTTTTTTTGTATCCTGAGATATTTATGATCATGAGTGAGGTCAATTATTCAAACTTTTCGGATGGGGGAGGGGAAGATGCTATGGGCCTGAAGCCTGGGTCTTTTAAGTACCTAGCATTGCTGCTGGAGAATTGCAATTTAAGTTATGCTCTAGTGCCTAATATTTTAATCTCTAGCCAGCAGTAAGACCTTCTGATGTGAACTACTGCATGAAAGTTGAAAGGTGAATAGCATCCATGAGGCTAGCGATGCTTCCTTTACAAGACCAATAAATGCTTAAAAATGATTCATTCACGACTGCTAAGGACCATTGCTCAAGCAATGTGAAGTTAAAATATAAATCTATACAATATACGAAGCTAAACTTTCCTGTGTTTTAGGTTCCCAAAACTATCCTGGGGCACCCCCCAGCCTGTGAGATTTTCAGGATATCCGCAATGAATATGCATGAGATAAATTTGCATGCAGTGGAGGCAGTGCATACGAATCTATCTCATGCATATTCATTGCGGATATCCTGAAAATCCGACTGGCTGCAGGTCCCCCAGGACAGGTTTGGGAACCACTGGTTTAGATCATTCAGACATACAGAATAATAGCTGATAAAAACAGCATGAGCAGGGCTGTGGCTCCAATGCTTTAGAGGCAATGAGAAGGCAGGCGGAATTACATTTGACGTTGCTGGAACTGAAAGAAAACTACAGTCGGTTCGTGACTGTATTTGCATTACTGTGCCTACACATTCTGCATACATGATATCTAATAAATGATGCTCCTGTTCACCAGCTCCTCAGTTTTCCCTTCAGTGGCCCTTCCGTTCTCTTGCCAGCATCCCTGGCCTTTCCTCTGTGCCAGTTTCTCAACCATCGTGTACAAAAACTCTCGCTCATTTGTCTTTCTGACATCCAAATGAAAGCTAAGCAAGCTTTCTTTCATGTCATTGTTTTTAGTCAAGTTTTCTTGAAGTTTAAATATAGGAATAAGGTAGTGTAGTCACCAAGATAGTCTACTTGCAATACATGGAAAAACAAGCTTCATCCATCTGGGACTAGCCTTGGAGAACTATGCTCCCTCCATCAGGTCACAGCTGTATGGAGTTTGTCCAATAACTTATCACCTGCAACTCGTTTGTTTGACCTTTATTTTAAATTTGGCAGTCTTGGAAGCTCATACAACTATCTTCTGTGTGCAGCAAATAAGTCGTTCCTCTTCGTAGTCTTCTCCTTGCAGCATCAGTGCCCCGAGGAAGCCAGAGGCTTGCACTTCTACGTAGCATTGTGCAATGCTGGATTGCCACGTTTAACCGTCTTTCTTATAATAAATCAAAGGGAAGTGGATGAGTGTGATAGCGTATGAACGTTTTTTGCTGGGATGTCGTGCACAGCTGACCTCCTTGCGCCTCAGTCTGGTCTGGTCTGGTTTACTGGAGCTAAGCAGAAGTTTCACCGTCTTGTCACCACTTTGAAAGCACGTGGGATGTCTGTCGGAGAGAGAACAGTTCACCTTCTCTCCGCTGTAGGTTCTTAACTCCTAAAGCACCCTGCCAGCTAGAAAATCCTGCACTATGAGGCACCAATCAGTTACAAAAAAGCTGCAATTAATTTATTTTCTTACTTCCAACATAATTCAGCAATAGCAGAAACCATTCAAACACGTCATCTTTGTTTCTCTTGTTAGAATCAGGTCATCAACAATTAGTACTAAATACAGTAAACACTAGTACAAAAGGCATTCATTTTGTGGGATCTCAGTACACCAGTGTAAGAACGTATACATGTAATAAATGATGTGCAGTCATCTTATGAGCAATTTTTATGCATGAATTTTGGTCACAAGGTAAAGTAAATTTGTTCCTCTGGCTTTTCTGACCATAACTACAGAAAAATATTTCTCTTCCTGAATGTCAGCTCTAGCCGTATATGGTAAGACACTGAAGGTAAAGCCTTTGGAGCTTTGTTCCCTGCATGCCATCAGAAGACATTCACTCTAACGGAAACCATGTTTACAGCTTCTACACCCAGGAGCACCTGAATGGAAAAAATAAATCATTTGGTGTATGGAAAGTGGTGACTCCCAAAGATTCGCCACTTTTCTTGGAAAATTCTTATCAGTATTTTTTCAGAAGGCCACCGATGTATACAGCAAGAAAGAGCCTGCTCTAGCGTCTCCTGGCTCCTAACCACATTTCTTATATAATCTGTGCTTGCACGTGTTTTAGCCTTTCCTTTTATAAAAGTCGTTTGTTGACTCAGGCTTTCTAGTTGCTTTCCTGCTGTCCCTCCTAAAAGTTCATGCAGTCCAGTATGGTTTCATGGGAGGTTAAAATATGCCTCTGTTATTCTGCACTAGATTTCTCCATATAACAACTTTTACATGTTGACAACTGTTCTCCGGGTTATGTCAGATTTTTGTTTAACCACAGAAAGACAGGAAGGAAGTACAAATGTTAAAAGGCTGTTATCTCGGAAGACATACAGACTGACGGTCTTCACTAACTCTCATGGAGAAATTGCAATATGTGAAAGTGTGATGCCATTAAATTGTTCAGGAATGGGCAAGACTGGGATTGGGAGATATTGGAGGTTGCTGCTGATCCTAGAAATAAAAGCATTGAAGCCAAAGTATCACAGGTTGGAGAAACAGAGTTAGAGGGCAATTTATTATAATTCTCCACAGCTAAAGCCATCACTAGCAAACAAAACTTCTAGAGTTTCAAGGATGACAGGCTGGGGCATAAATGCTGCAGCATCAGTTCTGAGCCATGATATTTCTTAAAGTTCAGAATGTTTAATTTATCTATTGAAAAGTTATATTAATTTTTTTTTTACCTTTTAATGCTTTCAGTTTCATATTCTACCCTGAATATCTTGGCCTGATGAACACAATAATGTATTCATGTAATCATATGCATTAAGTCTATTCCATGTTACCGTTGCTAGTAATAGCAGTGGCTATTTTCTAAGTCAACTTAATTAATAGCAGGTAATGGACTTCTCCTCCAAGAACTTATCCAATCCTTTTTTAAACACAGCTATACTAACTGCACTAACCACATCCTCTGGCAACAAATTCCAGAGTTTAATTGTGCATTGAGTGAAAAAGAACTTTCTCCGATTAGTTTTAAATGTGCCACATGCTAACTTCATGGAGTGCCCCCTAGTCTTTCTATTATCCGAAAGAGTAAATAACCGATTCACATCTACCCGTTCTAGACCTCTCATGATTTTAAACATCTCTATCATATCCCCCCTCAGCCGTCTCTTCTCCAAGCTGAAAAGTCCTAACCTCTTTAGTCTTTCCTCATAGGGGAGCTGTTCCATTCCCCTTATCATTTTGGTCGCCCTTCTCTGTACCTTCTCCATCGCAACTATATCTTTTTTGAGATGCGGCGACCAGAATTGTACACAGTATTCAAGGTGCAGTCTCACCATGGAGTGATACAGAGACATTATGACATTTTCCATTTTATTCACCATTCCCTTTCTAATAATTCCCAACATTCTGTTTGCTTTTTTGACTGCCGCAGCACACTGAGCGGACGATTTCAATGTGTTATCCACTATCTTGGTTGGTAGCACCTAATATGAAACCTAACATTGTGTAACTATAGCATGGGTTATTTTTCCCTTTATGCATCACCTTGCACTTATCCACATTAAATTTCATCTGCCATTTCGATGCCCAATTTTCCAATCTCACAAGGTCTTCCTGCAATTTATCACAATCTGCTTGTGATTTAACTACTCTGAACAATTTTGTATCATCTGCAAATCTGATTAGCTCACTCGTCGTTATTTCTTTCCAGATCATTTATAAATATATTGAAAAGTACGGGTCCCAATACAGATCCCTGAGGCACTCCACTGCCCACTCCCTTCCACTGAGAAAATTGTCCAGAGTTTTTGGTAGAGCACATACAATGAATGATCCAAGAAAAGCTAACCAGTGCAATGAAGCCAGAGATTAATAGCTGAGCCATCCTGCTCAGAGATTCGTGTTCCCATCGAATTAGGTTGTGTTATAGAGTAGATTATGCTGCTGCTGCAGAAAATATAATATCCCTTGTCAAGTGCCACATGATTTTAAAACCAAACTCCTCCATTTAGGTGGCTAATTTAAAGGTAAGTTTTTAAAAAAATGCATGGGCATCCATGAGTGCGTGGTGCCCAGCACGCGCACATGAACCTGCCGATTTTATAACATGCACGCCCCGCCGCACGCATGTTATAAAATTCGATGCCCGCATGCACATGCGCACTCGATTTTGTATCTGCACACATAGGTGCGACCAGTCGCATGTATAGGGGAGGGGAATTTTGTAAAAATACATGCGGTGATGCGAGTAGGGCTTTCCCAGTTCCGTATCCCCCTAACTATCCTTCTTACCTCTTCCTCGATCCCTCCCCCTCCCCCCAACTATTAGATTTTTTTTTTGTTTCAAAACTTACTTCATCTTCCGATGTGAAGTAAGTTTTGCGAGCCAGCCGGCTTCCAGTGCCTGCGTCCCCAGGTCAGGGCCCCAGCCCAGACTCCGCCCCCTTTGGATGGCCTGGCACTTCTGCGCGAACCAGGAGATATGTGAATGGCTGGGCCATTTCTAAAATGTGATCAGTGCACGTATGGCCCAACCACGTGCATATCTCCCAGCTTTTATGCGCGCGGCCTTTTGAAAATTCGGCTGTAAGAGGATAGAGGCCTCTCCTCTGAGAAGAGTGAAGCCGTGGCAGGGGTGGCTAGCATGGTATTAGTGACAAGCTACTTAGCACGTGATGGGTTCATCCACATCAGAAGAGGGCAGATTTACTAAATTGGCAGGAGTCCAGACAGATTGGTCCCATGGTAGGTGATGCAGCAGTGATCACAGAAAGCCCAGCTAGACCTATGGTGCATGGCAGTGGCACAACAGACATCAGAGATGGCCCAGCTGATCCTACGGTGGGCAGATCTACAAGATCAACAAGGGGGCTTATGAAGAGGTTTATCTCAGGTACACTTAGTGGGTTATTCAAATAAAAACCGCAGCTTTATTTACAAGAATGCTGTGAGAGTGCTTTCTTATGTGCATTGTGTGGGGAGGACAGACCAGGGCCACTGGGATGTCACAGCTGCCTATGTTACAGCAGCAGAACTTAAGAAAAGATGAGATAAGTACAGAAGGTCCCTAGCTCCAAAGAAGTAAAAGAAAATCCTGAGATCAAGTGGGGTGTAGGACAGGTCTCCAGTCAGGTTTTCGAGAGTTCTACAATACATATGCACTAAATAAATCTGCATGCATTGGAGATCCATGCATATTCTGAAAACCCGACGGACTGTGGAGTCCCCAGGACAGGTTTGGGAAGCCCTGGTCTAGGCCGTTCCAATAGGAAATACATTGGGCAGATTAAAGGGCTCTATGGACTTTTGTCCAGATTTTAAAAGGCCTGCGTGCTTAAATCCTGGGGTTTACGCACGTGGCTGGGCCTTGCATACGCCAAGCAAATTTTCAAAGGGTCCCAGCCACACGCGTAAAACCCGGTATGCACACAAGTGCTGGGCCTCATCAAAGGGGAGGGCCAGGGGGCGGGGCGGAACAGAGGCCAGTCAGGACAGTGGCCATTAGCTGCTGTCCCGGGGAAACGCACGCTGGCAGCCGTGCTGGCCCGTGTAAATTACTTCTGTTCCCGAGGAGCAGCAAGTAATGAAATAAAAAAATTCAGGGCAGGTAGGTAAGCTTTAGCGGGTGGGGAGGAGAGGGGAAGGGGAAGGAAGGTTAGGCAGGGGGTTAGGGAAGTTTCCTCCCAGTCTTCTCCTTAATTGGGAAGGACTTAATTGGTAAGGCCCGAATAAGTCGCTGCAGAGTTTGCATGCAGATAATAAAATCCAGTGTACATGTGTGAAGCGGCCATCGAATTTTATAACATGCGCATGCCAGGGTGTGCATGTTATTAAATTGGTGCGTCCATGTTTGTGCACCAGGAACCGTGTGCACATGGATGCGCGTGAGCACATTATACAATCTACCCCTTTATGTTTCAACATGTCAGACGTTTGGACAGATCTTTGGTAAACCAGCACTCTGGGGTAGATTTTCAAAGGGGTACGCGCGTAGGATATGCGCGTACCCCCTGAAAACCTACCCCAAACCCCCCTGTGCGCGCCGAGCCTATTTTGCATAGGCTCGGCGGCGCGCGCAAGCCCCGGGACGCGCGTAAGTCCTGGGGCTTGCATGGAGAGGCGTGGCGGGGGCGTGGTGGGGGCGTGGCGGTCGTGACGCGACGTTTTGGGGGCGTGGCGCGGGTGACGCGACGTTTCCCTAGCGCCTCTTTTTTGACAGGAGTGGCAGCTGTCAGCGAGTTTGACAGCCAACGCTCAATTTTTCCGGCGTCGGTTCTCAAACCCGCTGATAGCCACGGGTTTGGAAACCGGACGCCGGCAAAATTGAGTCTCTAGTTTTCAACCCGTGAGCCGCGGGCTGAATTTTAATTGGTTTTTTTAAAATTATTGTTTACTTTTGGGACCTCCGACAATATTGCCATGATATTAAGTCGGAGGGTGTACAGAAAAGCAGTTTTTACTGAATAAGGGGTAAAGCTAGCGCGTCGAAAACGCGCGTCCAAACGCGGGTTAACAGTGCGCTCCACCAGAGTGCACTGTACTGTATCGGCCCGTATGTAAATCAAAGAGATGTTTCCTTTAGATGGTGCAACTATATCACTCATAATAGGGTCGCAGGTCTAAAGCTAATTAGTTTAGTTATAGAGTAGGAAAGTGCAAGGCGTGTAGCATAAAGAATATGCATTGACAAATAGGGCTGCATGAAGGTATTTGTCTCACCTAGACTGAGTATATTAAACACACAGCTGCTGCACCGACCCAGTGGCTCGCTGACAAAGTTACCACCGTCAGGAGGGATCTTAGTTTGACTCCCGGCTCAGCTCTTCTGCTTGCTGGGGAGGCCATGCTCACAGCCCCTGAGTAGGGAGAGGGAGTTACAGTTGACAACATCGGGATGGCACAAGAGTCCATGTCAAGAAGGAATCCTGGGGCCTGGTCCCCGGCTGTGGTCTGCTTCTGCAATGATGCACTAGAAGAGGTGGGAGGGGGATATAAAATGGAAGGGAAGCTCCGGGTAATTGCAAATTAAGGATTATAGAGTCGGATCCGAGCTAAATGGCACTGCTGTATATCCAGCTAGGGTCAGCAGGCGTCACTTAGCCGGATAAGTGGTGCCAGAAGCCCAGAGGAGCAGGAGGAAACTGCCAGGCCAAAAAACTGCACAAGTGCAGGCTTTGATAGTGCAGGCAGATATGGATTACATGTAAATACCACAGTGATTTCCTTCCTGTTCCTGTTCCTGTCCCTGTCCTCAAAACACAAGGTCCCCCTCCATTAACATCAGACAGTGCAACGCAATGTGGCTTCCAACAAGGCTTGCTCCACCACTTGTACTGTCAAATTATTTATTGTTCTGGGAGTCTCGTGGAAAGAAGTCCTTTCATATTGAAAGCCAAACAAGGTCCGTTTTGCAACTCCCTGTAAGCCCTGTGTTGAAAACAAAATCTGGCAGAGCACAACTAAAAACAAAAGGCACATTCAGCTTCAGGACAATACTGTTTCCATGGGCAGGGAGCGCTTTTAGGTCAAAATGTTCCAAGGCATTTTGCAAAGATCAATTTAAAACAAAAAAAACTCCTCTCCACTTAGCATGCATTCAGCAGCATCACAAAAAGCAATTCTCCCAGAAAAAAAAACAAACCAGAAAAAAATGTTACTGTTAAATTACAATTATTTTTGGCCTGGTAGTTTCCTCCTGCTGCTTTGGGCTCCCAGCTCGATCAGAACCGGCTCCTGTTGGGCTATGGAGCTATGAACCTTCATTCACAACTCTCCGGGGTTTTTACAGAACCTCCCCTTCCCCCTCCCACTGAATCAGCTTATCCACTGCAATAACAATCCCTAGCCACCCTTTCTTCTGCCTTGATCCCCTTGGAAAGGGTAAGTGGGTGCCAGGAAGGTCCCCAGCCTAGGCTGATTTCTGGAGAAGGGGGGGGGCGGGATCACAGGGGCCCAGGGAGGCCCTGGCTAGGCTTGGCCCAGCCCAGTCAGGCTGACCTGGGCCCTGGCATCTTGGCAGGGTGGGGGGGGGGGGGGCCTTCGAGGACCAGGTAAGTAGAAGTGGAGGCCCCATTATTTTATTTGTTGTTTTTTTTTTGTATGTTTATTTTGGTTCGGTAAATGAGCTGAAATAAACATTAAAACAAATTGAAAAATAAAAAAACCCCCGAAACAAAAAATGTGGGCCATACATTCTTATGCCACAGCTCACTAATTTTGATAGTTGTTTAAATTATTACAAAGAGTGATGGCAAGAAATTGGAAGGGAGGATGGATGTTGAATTGAGTACGGCATCTTGTATGCTCATCTATGACAAATGGTAAAGAACCAATAAGGAAGAAAACCGAAGTGAATGAGGAATGATATCCTACAAGCTGCCAAGCTTATACGACGAGCAGCTGGGCTATGTAGACAGGATAACTGGGTAGACTGGATAGGCCAAATTAGTCTTTTTCTGCCATCATCTACTACATTATGCACAGGACACAGCACAATACAGCATACTGAACTAGTCTAAATATTTTTTTTTCTGCAGCATAAGAAAAATATGCCTTGAGCTGAATATGTCCAGATATTCAGACATGTGGCTCAGAGCTCAGGCCTGTAGGACTACAATTCTCTTTTTGATGTTGTGGTGCTGTTTCTCTGAGAGGGGAAGCAGTTTTCAAAACTGCGTGGGTGGGAGCAAAGCCTGTGCATCGTTTTACACATTGGATTTTGCACCAGTTCTCCAAGGGAAAAATATGAGCAGACTTTCTCTTTGAAAACTCGCCCAAGGGAAAAGTCCCCCGCAGAGATTTGCATCTGCTGTTTCTGTGGATGCTTTTTCTGGCCAAAAGTTGGCATGCTCAGGTCTCCCTCAGCCTAACCATGCCCTGGGAAGGCCTCCACAGAAATACAGGAAAAAGTACACGCATTATTCCTCATACAGGCTGAGCAATTTTCAAATAGCCCTTTACAGGGGTAGGTGGCTTTGGAACATTGCCCTCTCAGTGTCTCTTGCCTGCATATTTTGGTAGATGAACATAAAATATCCCATACCTAATCAAAACCAGCCCACACCATGCTTTACAATACAGCCAGAGATAGGAGTCCTCCTGGGAGAAACAGGGTGTGTGTGTGTGTGTGTGTGCCTGTGTCAGCAGCAGCAGCCAACTTGCTCACGCTGTCTCCCTGTCAGCAGTTCTATTTGAGGACATGGAGGAAGCAGGAAAAACACAGGAGATGCTGTGAAAGGCAGCCGGAGAGAGACTCGCTCTGGATCAGAAGCAGAATATGAGAGAAACAGAAATGTGGATCTAGGCTGTGAACTCTCCTTGCAGGAGATACATGATTTCTGTTTCTCCCAGGGTCTCTTAGATTGTCTATCATCAAAGCTTCACAAACAATATATATATATACTAGCCGTTAAGCCTGTAACAACGGGCTACATTTAAAAAAATGTTTCGGTCCATTTCCTTCCCACTCCCTCCCCCTCCCCCTCATTCTCCCTCCCTCCCTCTAGCCTCCCTCCCCCCTCCCCTCACTCTCTCCTCCCTCCCCCCTCTCCTCACACTCACCTCCCCTCCCCTCACTCTCTCCTCCCTCCCTTCACTCACTCCCCCTCTCTCATTCCCCTCCCCTTTCAGCTCATCCACAACCGATAACGGAGGCTGTCCCTCCCTCCCTCGCGCACGCGCCCCCCGCCGCCGCTACTGCTCCTCCCGCTCCTGCTCGTCATCGCCGCTGCCGCCGCCGCTGCTCCTGCTCCTAGCGACCCAGCGCCATTTTTTTTTCAGGCACTCTGGCCGACATGCTCGCCCGCTCATGCGCGGTAGAGCTGCTCTCTACTGCGCATTTGCGGCACGTCGGTCAGGGCTCCCTTATCTAGTAGATATTTATTTTATTTTATTTTTTTTCCTGGTGGCAACCATTAAATGTTACATGAAAAAAAAAAAAAAACCCATCACATAGGTATTTACAGAAGTTTAAAAAAATGATCTGGGCCAGTCCAGAGAGAAGCTCCCAGCCTGAAATGGAGAGAAACTCTAGCTGATGCCGTTTGTTCAACCTGGCCATTTTTATTTTTTTTTCTTGTGACTTGATCGGTGAAAAACCATGAAGGAGGCCTGAAACCTTGAGACATAAACAGTGGAAAGAAATGTGAGAAACCACAGGCCTGCCGCAAAAATGTATCGGCCTGATAAATGGTAACAGTAACCAAGTGCTGCCTTTGGCTTGACCACAGGGAACATTTCAGGACTTCCCCGTGGCACAGTGATGAGCTGTTTCCACTGCTCCTGTGGGCATAACCTCCTCACACCTGGGAAACCTGCCTGTACAGGTACAGAAGAGGCTGATCATGCTTAGACAGAAAAAGCTGGCTCAGCCTGCAAAGCAGTGAAGGTGCTTTGCAAGATGCTGTCTGCAGTAATGGATGTAGAATTTTGCCACCCCTAGGCACTGTTGGTGCTGTCACCCCCGCCCCCCCCCCCCCCCTGCCAGACAAGGGACAACAGAGCAGAAGATCTAAAGCACAGCCTTCCTTGCTCTGCTCTTTCTGCTCCAGGCCCATCTCTTCCTCTCAAGTCCTTGAATGACAGAAGGAGTGGCGAGATTAGGGAGGAGAGTGGCATTTTTTTTTTTGCTCCCTGCTGTGTGCTCTGGTGTCCCCCCATCTCCTCCTGTTCCCTGCATAGAACAGGAGTGGAGGGGCTGGAATAAGGAGTACAGTGTTTTGTGGGGTTTTGGGGCTCTGTCCCTTCCAGCCTCATTGCTCCCCTCTTGTTTTCTGCCCTGAAAGGGAAGGGGCTGTAGCAGGAAGCAGAAGGCTGTTCTCTGATGAGTGAGATTAAGCACAGCTGAGAGGCAGCAAATCTTCAGCCAGTCCTGTCCTCCAGATTTTTGCCGCCCTAGGCACAGGCCCAGTGTGCCTATTGCCAAAGCCATGCCTGACAGTCAGCTGTCCCCCAGTCAAGCCCAAATCAGACCGTTTGCGTCTGCAAGGCTCCTATGTACTAGAGTTAATGGATGCTGCCTCTGTTCCTCGGAGCTGGCAACAGTCACTTTGTGATGACGGAGACCCCAGCATTAGTCTCTTTCACTTTCATATCAATCAGCTATTCACCTTCCATTTCTTCACTGTTAAAATGGATCAGGGAGTGCTGAATAGGTTCTGTCATGACCCTATTTATCTATATGATTACTGGCAATCGGTCATAGTTATCCAAATGCAGTAAAAGATTATTAAAGCATTTACTTCTTTCATAGTCCTGCACCTTACCAGCAGAGATTACGTGATTACAAGGGACAAATATTGGCAGCTACGAGAAAGTGTGCAAGGTTGCAACCATTACTGTAAGCAAAAGAAGGGGGCTAACTAATGGGATAGTGCTATACCAGGGTACAGATTTATCACAATGATAGAGAAGAGCAACTTGGTGGTGGTGGTGGTGGTGATGGTGTGTGTGTTTGTGGGGGGCAGGAGGGGGCACTTTTTGTCCAGAATGGCATAGAGTCCATTAGGATAAGTATCCTTCAAGAGACTAAATGCACACTAGAATCTTTATGGGTAGAAATCCCTGTTGGGGAAAAGCATAGCAATAGGAGTATACTAACATACACCCAGCCAGAATGATGAGACGGACAATAAAATGCTAAGAGAAATTGGGGAAGCCAACCAAATTGGTAGTGCAGTAATAATGGAAGATTTCAATTACCCCAATATTGACTGGGTAAATGTAACATCAGGAAATGCTAGAGACATAAAGTTCCTGATTGGAATAAATGATAGCTTTATGGAGCAATTGGCTCAGGAACCGATGAAAGAGGAAACTATTTTAGATCTAATTCTCAGTGGAGCACAGGATTTGGTGAGAGAGGTAACGGTGGTGAGGCCTCTTAGTAGTAGTGATCATAACATGATCAAATTTGAATTAATAACTGGAAGGGGGACAATAAATAAATCCACGGCTTTAGCAATAAACTTTAAAAAGGGAAACTTTGATAAAATGAGAAAAACAGTTAGAAAAAAATGAAAGGTGAGCTACAAAAGTTGAGCATGCAACAGGCCTGAACATTGTTAAAAAAAATACCATCTTAAAGCACAGTCCAGGTGTTTTCCACATATTAAGAACGGTGGAAGGAAGGCCAAACAATTGCCTGTATGGTTAAAAGGTGAGGTGAAAGAGGCTATTTTAGCCAAAAGATCTTCCTTCAAAAATTTGAAGAAGGATCCAACAGAAGAAAATAGTTAAAAGCATAAGCACTGGCAAGTTAAATGTAAGACACTGATAAGACAGGCGAAGAGAGAATTTAAAAAGAAGTTGGCCATAGAAGCAAAAACTGATAATAAAATTTTTTTTAGATATATCTGAAGCAGGAAGCCTGCGTGGGAGTCAGTTGGACCGTTAGATGATGGAGGGGTTAAAGGGGCACCTAGGGAAGATGAGGCCATGACAGAAAGACTAAATGAATTCTTTGCTTCGGTGTTTATTGATGAAGATGTTGAGGAGATACGTAATCCGGAGACAGTTTTCAAAGGTGACGATGCAGATGAAATGACCAAAATCACAGTGAACCTGGAAGATAAAGTAGGCCAGATTGACAAACTGAAGAGCAGTAAATCACTTGGACCGGATGGTATACATCCCAGGGTTCTGAAAGAACTCAAAAATGAAATTTCAGACCTATTACAAGAAATTTGCAACCTATCATTAAAATCATCCGTTGTACCTGAAGACTGGAAGGTGGCCAATGCAACCCTGATATTTAAAAAGGGTTCTAGAAGTGATCCAAAAACTATAGATCAGTGAGCTTGACTTCAGAGCTGGAAAAAATTCATGGAAACTATTATAAAGAATAACATCACAGAATATATAGATAGAATTTAATGGGACACAGACAGCATAGATTTACCCAAGGGAAGGCTAGAGGATGAAAATGAGATAAGCGTGCAGGAGGGTAACTTGCTGGAATGGCGGTTACTACCCTTAGCAGAAGGCATGGAGATTACTATCCTTAACCAATATGCTTTGATGCTTTTAATGCAACTGCAACATTGCTCCCCACTTAGATGGCAGGGGGAATAAGATGAATTGTATTCAGATGACAACCGAATGCCCCGACTTCCATGGTCTGGGATACTGTTACGTGGACATAAGGGAAAAAGCACAGGACTGCTTCTATGGCCAAGTCCTAAAGGAAACGAAGAAAGTGTACATGGGGGTAATTTGCTGGTGTGGCGGTTATTACCCTTAACCAATAAGCCTTGATACTTTTGATGCAACTCCAACATTGCTCTCTGCTTCAACGGCAGGAGAAAAAGGGAATTTAGACAGCAACTGAGTGCCCCAACTTTTACAGTCTGTGGAACTGATAAGCATAGGGGGTAACCAGCACAAAGCAGATGTTACTACCCTTAACAGAAGGCATGAGATTACAACCCTTAATCAATAAGTCTTGATGCTTTTGATGCAACTGCAACATCACTCTCTGCTTCAAAGAAGGGGGGTAAGGGCAGAAAGGCAAGAGAAATTGGATTCAGAGACAACCAACACAAGCCATGACTTTTTTACAATCTGGGGTACTGATGCTCAAACATTAATGAAAAAGCACAGGACTGCTTCTGTGGCCAAGTTCATAAGCAAAGCACGTCAAGCAGCACTGACCGATACATGGGGGTAACCTGCACAGCGTGGCAGATACTACCATGGGAAGCTTGCTGGGCAGACTGGATGGACCATTGGTCCTTTTCCGCCATCATTTCTGTTTCTATGTTTTTATGTCTTGCCTCACAAATTTGCTATATTTTTTTTGAAGGGGTGAATAAGCATGCAGATAACAGTGAACTGACAGATGTGGAGTATTTGGATTTTCAGAAGGTGTTTGACAAAGTCCCTCATGAGAGGCTTAAAAGAAAAAAAGTCATGGGATAGGAGGTGATGTCCTTTTCTGGATTGCAAACTGGATAAAAGAGAACAGAGAGAAGGATTTAATGGTCTGTTTTCACAGTGGAAAAAGGTAAACAGTGGAGTGCCTCTGGGATTTGTAATTGGACTGATGCTTTTTAATATATATATAAATGATCTGCAAAAGGGTACGACAAGTGAGGTGATCAAATTTGCAGATGACACAAGCGGATTGTGATAAATTGCAGATAAATTGTGATAAATACTTACAGATCTTGTGAGACTGGAAGACTGGGCATCCAAATGGCAGATGAAATTTAATGTGGACAAGTGCAAGGTGATGCATATAGGGACCCTTGGTCTGACCCAGCATGGCAATTTCTTATGTTCTTGTGATCCTCTTCTTTCTTTGACTGCCAATGGGATGAGGTCCACTGGTGGCCTCCCCTTACTTCAACCACCAGTGGGACAGAATCCACCGGCAGCCTCCCAAGCCTCCTCCTCCTCTCTTCTGCTGCCGCTCCCCTGCGTGTGTGCACCTGGCGTGTCCATGGCAGTCCTATCTTCTTGGGCTGCCGAGCAATGCTGATAAGGTGTGCCTGAGCCCAAAGTGGGTGGGCTATGGCCTACCCATGGCTATGCCACAGGTGCCAAAGGGATCGATTTTGGGACTGACTCTGTTCCATATCTTTGTGAGCAACAGAGTGGACATGTTGGAAGGGGTAGAGAGAGTGAAAAGTGATTTACGAAAGCTTGAAGGGTGGTCGAAGATTTGGCGGCTGGGATTCAATGCCAAGAAGTGCAGAGTCCTGCATCTGGGATGCAGTAATCCAAAAGAGCTGTATGGGATGGAGGGTGAAAGATGATGTGTATGGACCAAGCGAGGGACCTCGGGGTGTTCTGAAGACAGCGAAGCAATGTGACAAGAAGATTTGGCGGCTGGGAAAAAAGAGGTGATAATGCCAGGTCCAAAAGCAAAGCACATCCAGCAACATTGTCAGAATTTTCAAGAAGGCTCTGGAATTCGTTGCCAGACGATGTGGTGAAAGCTGTTAGTTTAGCTGCATTTAAAAATGGTTTGGACAAGCTCCTGGAGGAAAAGTCCATAAACCATTATTAAGGTGGAGTTGCAGAAATCCATTTCATATCCCTGGGATAAGCTGCCTGATATCTATCTACCCCTTGGGATCCTTCCAGGTACTTGTGACCTAGATTGGCCACTGTTGGAAACAGGATATTGGGCTTGATGGATCTTTAGTCTGACCCAGTATGGCAAATCTTATATTCTTATGTTATGTTCTTAAGCTCCTCACCCAGCAAAAATGTTGCCAGCAGTAATTTTTTATGGGTTTGACAATTGCTTGGTTTTGATTGCAAATATTACTACCCTATCATAAAGTTTGGGGATAACTGCACGGAGCAGCAATTACTACCCTTAAGAAAAATATGGGGGTAACCTGCACAGAGTGGCAGATTCTACAAGAAGCTTGCTGGGCAGACGGATGGACCTTTTGGTCCTTTTCTGCCATCAATACTATGTTAAAATATTCTGTTGTTCGTGTGTGCTGCCTATTGCATTATCAGTGTGATATGCCAGGTTACTCAGGTTGTGTAGGAAGGCCATGCTTAGAAACGCAGATGATTCTTTCCAATGTGTTAGCCTACCAAATTTGTCCTTTCTGCAAGCTCTTGGTCATGTCTTAAGGATGTGTATGCAACTGGCACGTGGAATCTTTTTGTTTTTCCATTATAAATGTGTGTACTCATTGTGGAACAAGGAAACCAGACTATCATTTCTCTGAGTCACCTCCTTCCATGCTTAATTTGCAATCAGGTTTCAAAGAAGAACAAATGCTGTAGAGTCCATTTACCTATAAAAGTATGATGTCCTTCCTCCACCAAATATACAAATGCACGCAGGCATTACCCTTCAAAAATATTTAACCAATAAGATATTTTACAGATATATCATGACAAAGTTTAACAATACAATATTTAAAAAATATATTTTTCTTGAACTAGGCTAAAGAGAAATCAAATAAAGTCATTGGTAAATAAAACATCACTTTTTTAAAATAACCAAATATGGAATCCACATCTGAAAGGAAAAAATGTATTTTGGTCCTGAGCATTAGCATTACATGTGCTCCCAAGCTGATCCCATCAGCATCTGGCCACGTCCAGGTTCTTATATTTATGAGGATGGCAAGATGTTCAGATATTGGATAATCAAAGCTGATCATTGAGAAACTGCTCGTAAACTGCCCCAGAAAAGAGTATTAAGAAGTAATCTTCTTTAGAAAGTGATCTTGACAAAGGTCCCTATTATAATGAATGTAGTCTCTAAAGAAACCCAAATTTGAATTTTAAATAATGTGATTCTGAAGGATGCTTCCATTATCCCTAGCCTGGTACTCTCATCCTCTATTGTGTCTTGTGATGTAGGGCTGTCAAAGCACACTTGCGCATACTTAAATGATGCAGTGCAGTGATTGAAGTGTGGCCATGCATTTTTTGCTTCTTGCCCTTATGTTGTGGTGACATCATCGTATGAGTATGTTCCTTTGGCTAAAACTGCTTAATTCCAGATGTTGGTGACATATGGAGAGCAATTCTCTATCTATGGAGAAACAGATAATGAGAGCCAGAAATGCTATAATGAAAGTTACATTGTATTATGTGATTTGAGAAAGGGGAGGGGCATGTGCTGGACTGATTCTGTGTGACATCCTAGCCCTGATTCTGTTAGAGCTGGAAAGCCTAAAGCAGCAGGAAGAAGATGATGGGTGAAAAAGTAAAACAAAAAGAAAGGGAAAAGATGGCCAAAAAAAGCTGTCTGAAAAAGAAGTTCACATAACTTTTACTACATATGCTGTTGAGTTTCGTGGACCCTTGAGCCGGCTAGGACAGATGATGGTGCACTGGGTGAGGACCCACAGTGGAGGTCGAAGCCGGGAGGCGGCACAGGGCAGGAAGCCGGTCAAATCTTCACCACTGGAAGCCCGAGATCCCCCCGGGAGGAGCCCGTGAGGACCCGAGCCACTTGGACTTAGGCGGGATCTCCTGGACGTAGCGGGACAGGGCACCGAGAGCAAGTTGAGGTCACGGACCAGGAACCAAAGCTGAAGTCAGAAGCCAGGAACAAAGCTGAAGTCAGAAGCCAGGGACAAAGTCAGAAGCCGGGGATGAAGCCGAAGTCAGAAGCCGGGGATGAAGCCGAAGTCAGAAGCCAGGAGTGAAGCTGAAGTCAGAAGCCAGGAGCGAAGCTGAAGTCAGAAGCCAGGAACACGAAGAACAGCAACTAGCAACCTCTGGGGATCAGAGAGAACCTCATTGCAAGGCAAAGAATCAGGCAGACCAGAGGGCTTAAATCCCTGCCGGCGTCTGACGTCCTTTGGGGGCGGAGCTCCAGTTTCCCGCGCTCGGGCCCTTTAAACTTCGTGCCCCAGCGTGAGCGCGCGCCTAGAGGGGGCGGAACCAGCGACCGACGTCTCCCTCGCGAGGGAACGCCGCGTGAAGAAGCGAGCTAGGCCTGAACAGGCCTCACGAACGCCGCTGCCGCTGCGAGACGTCCCGGGGTAGGTGGGGGACCGGCCCGCAGACCTCCGCGGGTCGGGCACACAACATATGCAAACCTCTGGGATGTGCTTTATTACACTAGAATGGGATTATTTTTATTTGCCAAAGACAACGAATAACTTTCTGCAGGAAATTCTTCAAAGTCTGAATCAGGAGAGATTTGAGCCTTGTATTATTAATGTGGTGGTGATGATCACAGTAACAAGGAGCACTGTAAGGTTCAGGCACCATGACTTCAGTTCTGTAGAATTCCCGAGTCATGTAAATTCATGTGTATCAGAAAACATGGGTCCCTCGAACATCTGCATATCCTGCTAGAAAGAGGAGGGATGGGTAAGGAGAAGGAGGATATTCTGCTCTCTTCAGAAGAGATTCTGTGCATAATTCTGTGCGTGCTCTGAATTTGGCAGAATAATGGCCCCTATCCTTTTGTCCTTAAGCTAGAAGTATCTGTGGTACACTTGGATGTCAACTGGACAAGTTACATTGCATTTGGTCTACTGAGGCAAAGCTTAAAGACTTATGTCAGCAGTGCAGGGAAAAATATCACTATGTGATGGTAGAAAAACAATTTTTTTATTCCACGGTTTCAATAAAATTATATGCACATAGATTGTTTTTATTTGTATTGTATAAGCAAGACCCTTTTCTTAAAAAAAACAAACCTCTCTTTACAAATGGCATTAATGAACAATTCACTTTAATACTCCTCTGTCTTAAATATATTATATACAGTAACTGTCTGAACATCTTGTACAAGTTACCCTCTTTTTAAAAATAATTCTGTCACTTCTCTCACATTTGGAATGAAATCCTTCTCTTTACATTAGCAATGCTATCAGGAAATTGTAATTTTTCTTCCTTCCCTATGTTCCGTTTACAGATTACTACCATAAACTGGTTCTGAGAGAAGCATTCGGCTTTAATGAACCCTCAAAGTCATATTACAAACTACAAATAGCCCTGAGAGCCAGCCGCACTATCTCTCCTGTCTGTCACATGTTCAGAGGTTCTGGATCTGCAAAGAAAGTCATTTATCATCAACTGGTTAAAGCTTGGCTTTAAGGACAGAGAGGAGGTGAATCTTGTTCAGATATGAGGATTATTTCAGCAATGTTATATTTTTATTACATTGCGAGCATGTAAGACGTGTTAAATTACACTAGAAAGGAAGATTGCTTCTCACCTCCTATCTGCATATGTGTATGTATGTATGTATGTATGTATGTATGTGTATATATATAGATATATACACACATGACACACACACACAGTATATCATACTGGATCAGACCAAGGTCCATGAAGCGCACATTCTCTCTGCGTCAGTGGCAAAACCAAGTCACAAGTACCTGGCAGATACCATCAAGTAGATCTAATTCCTCTTACCCCAGGGACAGCAATATTTTTCTTTAGTTTACCTGGCTAATGATGTGTTATGCACTATTCCTCCAGGGACTTGTCCAAACCTCTTTTAAACCGCTATACTAGTCACCTTGATCATGTCCTCTAGCAACAGATTCCACAGCCTGATAGTCCGCTGAGTGAAAAAATACTTTGTAAGATTTGTTTTGAATCTGCTGGTTGTTAATTTCATGGAATGTCTCCTTGTTTGAGTGTTATTTGAAAGGGTAAACAACCATCCTTTGTTCACCCATTTCACCCCACTCATGATTTTATAAACTTCTATCATGTCCCCCTCTCAACTGCCTTTTTTCCAAGTTGAAGAGCGTAGCCTTTCATCATAGGAGAGATGTTCTGCCCCTTTTATCATTTTTGTCCCCCTCCTCTGCACCTCACTCATCATCCTCTTTTCCAGATCCCTGTGGTACTCCACTAACAACCTTTCTACATTTGGAAAACTGACCAATTAGTCCTACCCTCTGTTTCCGGCCCTTTAACCAGATACCAGTTCACGACAGAACACCGCCTCCTATCCAATGACTTTGTAATTTCCCGAGGGGGTCACTCATGGGGGACCTAGTCAAATGCTTTCTGAAAATCCAAATGCACTATGTCACCCAGCTGACCTATATCCACATGTTTATTTTCACCTTCAAAAGCTTCTAAAAGATAGGTAACACAAGACTTACCCTTGCTAAAACCATGCTGACTCTTCCCCATTAAGCCATGTCTATCTATATGACCAGTGATTTTATTTTTAAGAGTTTTTTCTAACATTTTACCTGGCACCAACACCATGCTCACTGATCTATAGTTTCCCAGATCACTCCTGGAGCCTTTTGTAAAATTAATTAATTAATTTTAAAATGTTTTTAAAAATCGGCATCATATTGGCCACCTTCCAGGTTTCAAGAATCATGGCAGTTTAAAATGATAGGTTACAGATTACCAGTAACAGGTTAGCAACTTCATATTTTGGTTCTTTTAGAACTCTAGGGTGGATACCATCCAGTCCCAGTAATTTGATACTCTTTAGTTTGTCAGTATGATCTATTACATCCTACATTGTCATAGACATTTATCTTAGTTGCTCAGAATCTCCACCATTAAAGAATGTTTCAAGTCTGGGGATGTTCCCAAAATCCCTCTATGTAAAGACGAAGGCAAATAATTCAGTTTTTCTGTTATTTCGCTATCCTCCCTGACTACCCCTTTTGCGACCGACTGACTCATTCGCAGGCTTTTTGCTTCAAATGTGCTTGAAAAAGGTTATTATTAGTTTTTGCCCCATTGGCAAGTTTTTCCTCAGAGTCTCTCTTGGCCTGTCTATTGTTTTTCATCTAACTTGTCAGTGCTTATGCTCTTGTCTATTTACATCATTTGGGTCTGCTTTCCATTTTCCTTTTGCCATTAACTGCCTCCTTTACCTCACCATTAAACCACGCTGGCAGCCATTTGGTTTTCCTTTGACCTTTTTTAATGCATGGAATACATTTTATCTGGGTTTCCAGAATGGTATTTTTAAACAATGTCCATGCCTCATGCAAATATTTGAACTCCTGCAGCTGTTCATTTTAGCTTTTTCCTAATTAATTTCCTCATTCTATTATAGTCTCCCTTTTTAAAACTAAAAGCTTCTGTAGTAAATTTATTTAACATGCTTCCTCTACTGATTATGTCAAATTTGATTGCATTATGATTGTTATTGCTTACTGGCCCTACCACAGTACCCCCACACCACAGATTATTTCCTGCAGGATTTTTTTTTTAATTATTTATTTATTACAATTTTACATGAATACAATCAAGTGTATATTCTTGAAAGAAATAGAAATTTAACAACGACAATTATTAAAAAGAAAAAAAAACTCAGTAGATATCTTATTGTACACTCCAGTATTTAAATATATAATGTCGTTGTAATCATAGTCCTCAAATGGGGGTATCCATAACTCTCTGGAAGGCTACTTATTCAGAAAAATTTTAAAGCAAATACTAGCATTAGGAATTGTAATATTGTTTACAAAAAACATCTCAACTTAATGAGGTGATGTAGTATCAAGCCTATCTTCTACATTAACAGAAGAAATTCTGTCAGAAATAAATTTAGAAAGTTGAGTTGGGTGAAAAAATATGTACTTAACATCACGGTACTTAATAAGGCATTTATATGGAAACTTTAACATAAATGAAGCTCCCATTTTTAACAATTTAGGTCTCATAATCAAAAACTGTTCCTTCTTTTTTGGGTATCTTTGGCCACATCCGGAAATATTTGGACTTTCAGCTGAAGAAATAATTCTTTACGATTTCTAAAGTACATTTTCAGTACCCAGTCTCTATCTGAATCAAGTAAAAAAGAAACAATTAAAGTTGCAGGTGTCTGGGTTTCGGTTGCGCCGGGCTCCCCGCTGGAAGCGATGCACTCGGATCTCGATGCTCCAATCTCGGCGCTATTTGCGTCGGGGTCGGTGTTAGAAGTTTTGGCCTCGGCATTTGACTTTTAGGTTTATCAGTCGTAGGCCTTAGCGGACCAGGTCCCTGGTCTCCGCTTTTATCCGCATGTCGATTCGACCCCCGGTCTTTTGCCAATACTTTTTCATGGGCCTGTCTTCCCATTGTACCTTCAGGTTTGGAGACTTTGGGGTCCCACAATGAGGCCCTCTTCGTGGATGGGGCCTGATGTTTTGTTGGTCCCAGCGAAGAGTGCATCTCTGAAGGAGGGGTATGGGAGACTCCCGCACTCCTCTGAAGATCTCTCATCTTGTGAGTCCGCTGCCTCTGGGCCCTCAGTGACATGCGAGCACAATATTCGCAGTCACCCTGATTGTGGTCAGGTCTGAGGCAGCGGGAACAGCGATCATGCCCATCCGTGATGGACATGATCTTTCCACTCGGTCAGGGCTTAAAACCCGACAGTCTGCTCTGTTTTTTGGACATTCTCAGTAAAAAATCAAAAATACACTGAGGAGAAAAAAGCTCCACGTGCGATCCCGTGCGCGGAAAAAAACAGACTGAGGAGAATCTGTTACTTTCCTGCGCGGGAACACACACGCAGCCGCAGAGACCAAAAAACTCTAACCTCTGCTTAGTAAAGCTCCGCCTCCCAGGCCCTGAGTCACAGTTCCCATGACAGCATGGCTAATTCAGCCCTGCTATCAATGGGAAAAACTGTTTTACTTTTGCAGCATGTATGATTTGTTTTATGTCTGCATATCATTAGGTTGGAAATGAATCCCCCCTCCCAAAAGCATTATAGAGAAAGAAAAACCCTACTGTTCCCAACTACTATGTTAACTCCATTTGATTGTAAGATAATTGCATATGTTGGATGATAATTGCCGATTTGTAAACCGTTATGATGGCTCTACCGAATAACGGTATATAAAACCCTACAAATAAATAAATAAATAAATAAATCAAGAGCTGAGAGTCATAGGCTAATCAGAAGATGAAAGTTGCCTGGCAGTATTGAGGTGGGAGGTGAAGTGTCCAGTACTGTTTTTATTTTCCATGCCTCAAAGTTTAATTTCCTTTTGTACTGCAGACTATAAGGAGGCCGCATGCTTACATACAGGTCGATACAGTAAAAATCGCAGGAGAGTGGGCGCCCACTCTCCCGGTGCGCGCACAGGCCACTCTCCTGTGCACGCGATTCAGAAAAAAAAAATTATTCAAATTAGGGCCTGCGGGACACTAGAGCGTCCCTAGCGCCTCTTTTTTGACAGGAACGGCGGCTGTCAGCGAGTTTGACAGACGACGCTCAATTTTGCCGGCGTCGGTTCTCAAACCCGCTGACAGCCACGGGTTCGGAAACCAGACGCCGGCAAAATTGAGCATCCGGTTTTCAACTCGCGAGCCACGGGCCGATTTTAAATATTTTATTTATTTATTTATTTTTGTACTATATCGGCCTGATAGTTAATTTGGCCAAGACAGGACACCAGTCCTTTGCATCATCCACCCTTTTAAAACACTTTGCAGAAGTAAGTCTGGGATGGGTCAAAGGCTGAGTAAAAAAAAAAACCCTGCAAGACTTCAGATAATTCTGAGCCCAGGAATGTAAAGAAAGAAAATCTGTGAATCAACAGCCATCACTTGGAATTTCAATAAATCTCAATGCACAATAATGCTGTTCTCTAAGATCCCATTCAGATTAATTTTAAAATGTTCACTGAAGGGTCTGGAACCTAAAAGGTAAATTTTTAAAGAAACGTGTGGGCGTCCATGTGCATGCACTTCCCGGCGTGGGCACATGGACGTGCCAATTTTATAACATGCGTGCGTTAACGCGCACTTTATAAAATCGGCTACCCGCATCCACATGCGCCCCCGATTTTATATCGGCGCATGCATGTACGTGTGAGAGCCGACTCGCGTGCACAAGGGCGGGTCATTTTATAAAATGCGTGCAGTGAATTGGGCCTTTCCCCAGTTCCCTCCCTGTCCGCTAGCGGACTGGGAGGGAACTTCCTACACCCCCTACCTACCTTTTCCCCTCTCCTCCTGGACCTCTAAATCCCCTCTAATAGGTTTTTTTTTTCTTTTTCTATGCTTACCTGCTCTCCGGAGCAGTAGTAAGTAGCAACTGGCGCGACCTGCCCTTTTTTAGCGAACCAGTCTTCCGCTCGTACCGGGAGATACGCACATGGCCACGGGCATTTGAAAATGCCCGCGGCGCATGCACGGCCCGGCCACGTGTCTTTCTCCCGGGATTGGCATGCATCGGCTTTTTAAAAAATCGGCCCATAGGTCTGTAACACATAATTTCTATCTGCTGCATCTTAAGTGTAAATGAACATTGTGAGACTGGTTGCACTTTGTTTTCCAACTTGGATGGCCAGTTTTTAGGCACAAGCCCAATGGTAAGCAGCTCCAGTCCTGGAGTACCACAGACAGGTCTGGTTTTCAGGCCAGCCACAATGAATATGCATGAGATATATTTGCATACACTGCCTTCATTCTATGCAAATATGTTCCATGCATATTCATTGTGGCTGGCCTGAAAACCAGACCTGTCTGTGGTACTCCAGGACTGGAGCTGCTTACCATTGGGCTTGTGCCTAAAAACTGGCCATCCAAGTTGGAAAACAAAGTGCAACCGGTCTCACAATGTTCATTTACACTTAAGATGTTATTTGTTGTTAGTATTTATTCAATTTTCTCCAAGTTCATTTTCCTGTTCCATGTAAGACTCGCATGTTAAGTCACTCCAATGTTATATGTAAACCAAAATGATTAGCAACATTGTTGCTAGAATTTCGGTATATAAAAAATGTTAAATAAATAAATAAATAAATAAATAAATTTCCCCAAGTCCACCTTATGGATTTTTCCTGCAGGAACTTGTCCAAACCTTTATTAAACCCAGCTGCATTAACAGCTTATACCACATCCTCTGGCAACAAATTCAAGAGAGTTTAATTATATGTTAAGTAAAAAAAAAAAAAATGTTTTTCCTATTTGTCTTAAATGTATTACTGTAGTAAATGCATTGCATGTCCTCTAGTTTTTGTACTTTTTGAAAGAGTAAACAACCAGTTTGTTTACCCGTTCCACTCCACTAATTATTTTATAGACCTCAATCATATCTTCCCCTCAGTCATCTCTTCTCCAAACTCAAGAGCCCCTAACCTCTTTAGCCTTTCCTCATAAGAGAATCACTCCATCCCCTTTATCATTTTGGTTGCCATTCTCTGTACCTTTTCTAATTCCTCTATATCTATTTTGAGATACAGTGACTAGAACTGCCTACATTACGGTACTCAAGATGAGGTCACACCATGAAGCGAAACAGAGGCATTATGGTATTCTCTGTTTTATTCTCCATTCCTTTCCTAATAATTTCTAGCATTTCATTTGCTTTCTTGACCACCGCCACACACTGCGCAGAGGATTTCAACATATTATCAACAATGACACCTAGATCCTTTTCCTGGGTGGTGACTCTCAATGTGGAATCTTGCATTGTGTAGCTATAATTTGGGTTGCTCTTCCCATTTTGCATTTGTCCACATTAAATGTTATCTGCCATTTGGACGTCCAGTCTTCCAGTCTCACAAGGTCTTCTTCAGATTACCCACAATCCTCTTGTAGTTTAACAACTGAATAATTTTGTATCATCAGCAGATTTGATCACCTCACTCACTGTTCCCATCTCTAGGTCATTTATAAATATATTAAAAAGCAGCGGTCCTAGTACAGATCCTTGGGGCATTCCACTATTCACATTTCTCCATTGAGAAGACTGACCACTTATTTATTTAAAATCAGTTCTCTTCCGCATTCTCACAAAATAGATCTCAGTGGTTTATAATAACATGGCTACATATATAATTAAAAACAAAAGAGAATTAACATAAATCATATGCAAAAAAAAGAAAATCAATAAAAACATAATTAAAACAATAAAAACAGAACTAAAACAATATCATACCAGCTGCCCAAACTTCCTGCACCCACCATTTCATAGCTTAAATAAGAATGTAAGGAGATCACGTGATGTGGTGAGCCGGGAAGAGGTTTTCTCCCTGAGCTCCGGGTGTCCGCTCCCACAATCGCGCATCATCTGCTCTAAATAGCAACAGGACTTAACCAAATTCCTTGAGGGACGAGAGCATATGTCCATCGTCCGATATATGCAGAAATCGCCTTCGGCTATGGCTGCAAAGGGCACTAAAAAAGATAAAGAAAAACTGCGAAGCGCTGATCCCAAAATGGCGGCGGGGCCCGAGCCGACAGAGGACAGCACACATACCAACATAACGCTGGCTGATATCAAAGAGACAGTTAAAGCTGCTCTCGACGAAAAATTTGGAGAAAAAATAGCCGGGATAGAGGAACGACTAACAGAGGTGTGTTCGGCTCTCACTGAACTTACCCCCCGATTGGAGCTGGTAGAAGGCCGTCTGTCGACATTAGAAGATGATTGCTTAGCGACTCCTACGACCCTCACGGCGCATGACGCGAAAATCAAGGCCCTTGAACAAAAATTGGACGACCTTGAGAATAGGGATCGCAGGGCTAATTTGCGGTTTTTGGGATTCCCCGAAAGTATAGCAGAAAGTGAGCTGTGCACACTTCTTGAAAAATGGCTGCCGGAGGAGTTTGGACTGACGGCACTGCAAGACAGCCTCGTGGTTGAACGGGCCCACCGCCTTGGACCACGGAGGGATGTTGCTGCCCGCCCACGCATAGTGATAGCTAAGCTCTTAAACTACCGCCACAAGCAAGATATTTGGCAAGCATACCGTGCAAAAAAGGAAGTAGCTTACAACGGAGCAAAAATTAGAGTTTTTCAAGACTACTCCCTCCGGGTTTCTGAACAGAGGAAAGCATTTTCCACGATTTGCACGGAGCTCTACAATCGCCAGGTACGATTCTCCTTACTTTATCCGGCGAAATTAAAAATATGGAGTGCCGATAAAACCTACATTTTTGACACCCCGGATGGGGCTAAGAAGCACCTCCAGCAGCCCTGAGGGCCTACAGAGACGACTGCTGGCACGGCTATATGTTGATTGAATCCAGTTCTAACCCACGGTTCTTTGCATAACCAAATGCTGATTGATACCCCAGAGAGGAGAATCCAGAGAGATGGGTCTAAGCCGCTTTCTTAAATTAAGAACATGACCTACACACAGGACTACGCATATGAATCCTCTGATGACTTCAGACAGGGAAATAGAGCCCAGACTTTTCTGATCGTTTGCTTTATTATGCGGAACTTTTATGTTGTTGTACCAGAAACCAGCCTGGGAGGTTCCAGGAACAGAATACTTTGACAGTTGGATCCTACATCTGAGTATTAACTTAATTTCCTCTCTAGATCCTGACCGTTGTTTCAGGCTTCCAGGACTGTAGAGGCAATATGGAGGGTAGTTATTTTAAAAGTCAGCGTGAAAGTTTTACCTCCTTGTGATGGAGACTCTCCTAACTGTTATGTTTTCTATGATTCTCCTCTCCTCTCTGCTTAGACAGTAACTTTTCATTGAGGAGTGTTGATGCATATGTTATGGTTATGGTATTACTGTATTTAAAATGGTGGGAGTGGGACACCCGGTCACATGCACACGTGATCTTCTTACCACCGTACCGGTGGTTTTGGTTGATGATTGTGGTTGGGAAAGGGGGTTGGGTAGGGAGGGGGGTCTGGGGGAGGGGGGGGGGGGCCTGCCGAGGTAATAGATATTTACTTAATCTATTACTCCGAGTTAACAAATTTTTTCAGAAGGGAGGTGGAGAGGCTAGGCTGGGAGTCTCTCTGCTCTTCGATTGGCATTGCTACCAGGGACTTGGGTCCCTGATGTTCCGACTTACTCTGGACAATGGATAAACTATTATCATGGAACGTGAATGGTATGGGATCGCCCATCAAACGAAAGAAAATTCTTAATCATTTAAAACATCTGCAGACAGACATAGCTTGTCTCCAGGAAACGCATCTCTCGGCCCTAGAGAGTGCAAAATTGCGTAGAGACTGGGTGGGGAGCTGTATCTTCTCAGCGGCGCAGGGGAAGAAAGGAGGAGTAGCGGTGTTAATCCATAAAAACCTCAACTTTAAGGTAAACAATCACATCATTGACTCAGAGAGCCGTTATGTTTTGATAACGGGACTATGGAACGACACTTTGGTTACCATATGTAACGTTTATGCCCCTAATGAGTATAGACATGGTTTTTTTGAACATCTGGAACGGTTGTTGCTCACTCACATGCAAGGCACTGTAGTACTCATGGGAGACTTTAATTGTGTTCACGATGCTAGCATTGATCGCAGCCCACCAGTATTAAAAACACCACCCAAACAGTTAAAAGGCATTGCATACCTTTGTTCCCGGTTAGGTCTGGTAGACATATGGAGGGTGCTGCACCCAACAGAGAAAGATTATACACATGTATCCCGGGCACATGCCTCACTATCACGTATCGATTATATCCTGGTTTCTCACAGCAGTTTTAACCGCATTGGTTCGGCCACCATAGGAACGCAGGTCATATCCGACCACTCCCCAGTCACAATGCAGATCCATACTGCCCATAGCAAGGATGGGCCTCGGATGTGGCGTTTCCCAACCCATCTGAAACAGCACACTAAATTTCAAACATTCTTGCAGGCTAAATGGGATGAGTTTCTTCTACATAACCAACAACACACTGATAACCCCCACCTTTTGTGGGAAACCTCTAAAGCTGTGCTTCGCGGGAAAATAATTTCCTACACACACTCCCTGCGTAAACGATTAAATGCCAAAATACTGTTATTGGAACAGCAACTCCGTCTTCACAAAACTTCCATGATTTCCACTCCCGGCCATCCGAACAAGGAGTACTACAACACGTTGAACCAACTAAATACTTTATTGCATTCTAGAGCGCAGCAGCAATTGGATAGAGGGGACCAAAAACTATTCCAATTTGGTAACAAGGCTGGACGGTTACTAGCTAATTTAGTGCGGACTGAGCGTCCAAAAACGTTCATTTCCCAAATGAAAGATGCTAAAGGCAAATTAGTTACAAAAAAGGATGATGTCTGTGACGTATTCAGAGACTTTTATACTCAATTATATGCTGCTGAGCAACATGAAAATAGATCGGCGGAAAAGGAGTTTTTTCAAGACCTTTCCCTCCCTCGTCTTTCTTCTTCACAATTAGAATTTCTAAACCGACCTATCCAACCTATTGAAGTTTCCAATGCAATAGCAGCCGTTCAATCAGGGAAATCTCCCGGGCCGGATGGCCTTTCCTATGACTTTTATAAAATACTGCGTAAGCAACTAACAGATACATTAACCTCCTTCTACCGAGATGGCCTGCATAGGGATCTCTTTCCGCCTCACTTCAATCTTGCCCATATTATCATATTACCTAAACCGGGGAAAGATCCTCTGCTACCGGGATCTTATCGTCCAATATCTCTTTTAAACTGCGACCTTAAACTACTGGCTAAAGTTCTAGCGGACCGTCTCAACATATTGTTACCTCTCGTCATCTCCCATCACCAAGTGGGCTTTGTAAAAGGACGCACGGGAAACACTAATATGCTCAAACTTATAACGGCTATGAAGATGTGTCGGACCACCTGCACCCCTGCACTGGCCATTGGATTTGATTCTGAAAAGGCCTTTGACCGTGTCTCTTGGAAGTACATGTTTTTTGCCCTACGTGCGATGGGATTTGAAGGGGCCTTTTTGAAGTACATCGCGCTCTTGTATAGCTCTCCGGTCTCGAGGTTGTAGCTAATGGCTTTGTATCAAAAGACGTGCCCATCTGTAGAGGAGTACGTCAAGGATGTCCGCTTTCCCCCCTTCTATACATACTGGCCATAGATCCTCTTCTACGAAAGATAGCGGCGAACCCTCTGATTATGGGCTATGGAGGACCTGAACATCCATTTAAGGTCGCGGCCTTTGCGGATGACATCCTGATCTTTATTCTAAATCCGGAAATATCTTTACCAGAAGTGTTGCGGCTACAGGAAGTGTTTGGCACCTTTGCCGGACTAAAAATCAATCACGAAAAGTCAGAAGTCGTCGATGTAATAGGCACAGTCCGCTCAGCTTGGCCGGGCCCCTTCCCCCTTCGTTGGGTTGAGGCTGCACTTAAATATTTGGGGATTCGGATCCCAATCAACATCGATGAACTATACAGCGTTAATATAAAACCCCTCCTTGCACAAACCTCGGCAACACTCGAAAGATGGCAAGCTCTGCCGCTATCCCTCAAAGGCAGGATTCAGCTTTTTAAAATGATAATCTTACCAAAATGGCTGTATGTCCTCCAGATGATTCCCCTTTGGATAACTAAATTAGATATGACTTGCATCAATAAGGCACTGCGCACCTTCCTCTGGAGAGCGAAAAAACCTCGCATATCAATGACAAACTTATACAGACCAGTTGAGAAGGGTGGGTTGGGATGTCCGAATCTTTTTTGGTACAACTTGGCTTGCAATCTTCGGTTGGTTAGGGATATGTTATTCTCCACCTCAACATACGTCCCCTGCCACATGCTAACTGCTTGGTACAACATTACAGGACTAAATCCTTACTTACAACTCGATCCCAACCACTTATCCAAAGATCTCAAGCTGAGTCTTCTGTTGCAAACCTGTCGTAAGGTGTGGAGTCATCTACTTAAGCTTCTTGAATTGCCTTCTCGTCTGACGGCCTTCCTCACCATAGTTCACAACCCAGAATTTGGACCGGGGGTTCAGGCCTCCCATTTTCAAGGTTGGCATCGGCAGGGGTTGCGTTTTATTTACCAACTTTTTGATGATACCTCTTCACAACTCAGTTCCTTTCCCGACCTGCAGAGTCGCTTTGGATTGTCAGCTGACAACTACTTTGCTTTTCTTCAAATTCAGCATTATATCAGCAGACGACGGGATCTCTTTTCGTTTACACCATCTTTTCGTAAACTTAGAGAGCTCTTCCCAGAGTGCCCCACCCAGAAAATGAACATTACATGGTATTACTCGGTTCTTACACAGCTGGGCACAGATGCTCCAATCCAACAACTCTATTGCAAATGGACACACTGGCCGACATTCACTCTACTATTTGAAGACTTCCAACAGCTTTTCGGAATGACCAGGCATATAAGTGACAATGTGTTATTACAAGAAACGCATTATAAATTTCTTTGGCAGTTTTTTATTTCTCCATCGAAAGCCAATAAGATTCATTTGACCGATGTGGCTCTATGTCCCAAGTGTCGGACACACGAAGGCACTTATGTTCATAGCTTTTGGGAATGTCCATGCATTCTTGTTTTTTGGACTGAACTGGCCCATCTATGTTCACAGATCCTGGGCCAAACATTGCCAGTAGATCCCAACCTTTGGCTTTTCGGTTCTCCTGCAGCGTTGAATTGGGATCCCCCACTTCCTTCCATGTACTACTTACACAGAGCAGGCTTACTAGGGAAAAAAATGATTTTATTACACTGGCTCTCCGATAAACCACCTTCGGTGGACGCCTGGTTTTCTAGAATGATTCACTTGTGCAGCCTTGAATATGCTACAGCCCAGAACACCTCCTTCAAGAAGTTCAAGGTCATCACGGATATTTGGGAACCCTTGTATATCTACTTAAACCCTACCATTCACGCTGGACCATAATACTGGACGAATGCGAAGTTGCATTTACTTACTTATTGGTTCTTGCTATCTTTTAGTTTACTATCCTCGGCAGGCTGGGGGGGGGGGGAGGGGAGAATTGGGGGAATGAGGGTTCAGGGAGGGAGGTGGGATGGGGGATTTCATATTATATAGTACTGGTTACAGAAACCACTTACTTCTTCCAGTTGTCAACATTGTCAGGATGTTTTCCAGCTAGACCTACTTTGTATTATTCTAGGCAGACTCTGTTGTAATGGTTAAGCATTGCCTATATTGTTGTTTTGTGACCACCTCTGGTTATTTCCACCATGTTTGAATGTTTGTTAAAATCTTAATAAACATATATGAAAAAAAAAAAATAAGAATGTAAAAAGCCTGGATGAATGAGTTCTTTATGGGTGCCCCATCAAACTTGCTTTGGAATAGCCATGTCTTTAGGTCTTTTTTGAAGTATTTTGTAGTAGTAAGAGTCCTTAAATGTTCAGGCATTTTGTTCCAAAGGATGAGACAAGCAACTGACAATGCTTGGTCCCGCACCTCACCTAGATGAGTGTATTGAATGGGAAGGTCTTCTAACAGGCCTTTGTCCCGAGAACAAAGATTTTGTAAAGGTGTATAAATTCTTAGCGCTGCACCAAGCCAGGAAACCTTCGTTTTCATTATCAATTTGTGAAATTACATCACAATTTTATAATCCAATTTGGCAGTAACTTGAGAGCCAATGTAGGGCTTCCAAGACAGAAGTAATATGGTCAAACTTTCTCTGTCCAGTCAACAGACGAGCAGCAGAGTTCTCTAAGAGTTGCAAAAGTCGTACTGCTGAGTTTGGGAGACCCAACAGTAAGGAATTGAAATAATCTAGTCCTGAAAATAATAAAGCTTGCCAAACTGATCCAAAATCATCAGGTTCCAATAAGGGCTTTAAATGTTTCAATAAACAAATTTTAAAATAACCTGCATGAATCAAATTTTTTACATGTGGAGCCACAAATAAATGAGTATCAATAAGCTACTTAATTGTGGAAGAAATCTGGATGGAATGACCATTAGCATTAATAGACAGGTTATCAGGGGATCTCTGGTTTTAGATCACATGACGATTTCAGATTTAACAGCATTAAAACCATTTAACACTACACTCTGTTTTCTAAATGTTAACATTTTTCAATCCACAAGAGAATGCTGCCTCCTATCCCATGACTTTTTAATTTTTTTAGAGTCTCTCATGAGGCATGATGTCATACGCTTTCTGAAAATCCAGATACACTATATCAACTGGCTTACCTTTATCCACATATTTATTCATGCCTTCAAAAGAATGTAGCAGATTGGTGAGACAAGACTTTCCATGGCTAAATCCATAATGGCTGTATCCCATTATTCAGGCAGGTTATTTTAAAATTATGATAGAAACAGTGTGATATTCTCCTTAATCCTCCATTTCTTTTTAAATAATACTTAACATTCTATTTGCTTTTTCGACCACTGCTGCACATTGAGCTGAGGATTTCAAAGTATTGTCCATAAGGACTCCAGAGTCCTTTTTCAGGATGGTGATTCCTAATATGTAACCCAGCATTGTGTTCCTGCAGTTGAGATTTTTTTTTTTTTCCTATGTGCATCACTTTGCACTTAGATGCTCAGTCTCCTGGTCCTGCAAGGTCCTTTTGAAATTCCTCATAGCTACTGCTCTTTTAACAACTTTGGATAATTTTGTGTCATCTGCAAATCTAATCACCTCACTTTTATGGATCGTTTCTGAGTACGGTGCGTTTATTCATTCACAACAGGACATTGTCTCTCATCCCATGACTCTGTAATTTCCCAAGCAGTCTCTCATGTGGCATGTTTTTTTCAAATGCCTTCTGAAAATCCAGGTACACTGTATCAACCGGCTCACTCTTACCCACATAGTTATGCCATCAAAGAATGCTAAGAGATTGGTGAGGCAACTTGCCCAAGGTCACAAGGAGCAACAGCCCTGGTTTCCTGGGTCATAGCCCGCTGCTCTAACCACTAGGCTTAGCCCGGGGGAGAGCTGGCAGAAGACAAAACTCTTACCTAACCGAGCAGTGAAAGTAAATAGTGATAGCAAGTTTTAATGATTTTATTTACAGGTGGTTTGAAAGGTCTTTGACATTTCCAATCTTCTCTTCCTCACCCCCGCCCCCCCCCCCCCCCCCACCACCAACAGCTGTTCATTGACTTGTTTTACTTTTCACTTATTCACAATCAGCCACATAGCCTTGTAAAGACCTCTCCTGGACTTCAGAGATTGCAGGCTAGCGTTTGGACTGTCGGGCAGCCGTAGTTCCTTTTCATTTTTCTCTTTCTAGTCCTATTTTATCTTGCAGCAGTAGGCTCTGGGTGGGCTACTTAGCACAGCTCTGTGGGATAAGCACTTTATACCTGAATAAGTAGAACAGAACGGTACTGGGCATTTCTGTGCTTAGCCATGGTTGGATTACTCTTTTCATACACCTTGCCAGAATGGTTGTTTAAATGCTAATAAAAGGTAAATGTTAAAAATAAAATCTAAGATTTCTTTTTTTTTTTTTTTTGGTTTGGAAGGAGTTTTTTTCTTTCACATAGTCAGTCAGGGACAGCAGCAACTTAGAGGTCCAGCCCGGAAAATAAAGGAATTACAACACAATGGAAAGATAATTCAGATCTATAGATCAGGCTTTCAGTATCTTGCCCTAATGCTTGATCTTTCTATTAATCCATTTATATAATTATCATCCCAGCAAATTACTTGCACACACATCCGCCATCTCTGTCATCAAATAAAACAGCTGGATTAGAGAGTGTATAGGTGGCAGAAAACAAGCAGAATTCTAATACACGGGCACACATTCTCTTCGCATGCCACCGCCAGAGTCGAACAATAATCTTCTCTGTAATGCTGTCAAAGATGATGCCAGTGATACTGTGCAAGGAAGGTAAAGTGGCCTTGGAATCCTGATCTGGCATAACAAAAACTTTGGGCGTTTGTTTCACTGTACCTCTCCCTTCTCTCCTTCCACCCTCCTTTGCCCATCATAGCGTGCTAACCAGGAGCCAGGCGAAGAGCTGGAATGGAAACCTTCTCACGAGTGCAAAAGGATCCCTTGTTTCCTCTGGCCCGTAGGGAGGTCACCTGTAGCTATCCGATTTTCCCCTCTTCCCCAGCCTTGCAAGCTGTCAGATCACTGCCTGCCCAAAGGGAGCAGCACTCCTGCCAAGGCATGGGGCCAGCCCCTTTTCCAAGAGCTGGTCATAGCTGCAAATATTTAACTTTGCAAGCCACAGAATGAACGCAAGCAAATAACCCCTTCTGAATTCACCACGCAAGAAGTCTTGGGAAGGGCCCTGCCCCACCACCTACTGTACTCATGGATGGAATAACTGAGGCCCTAACCGCAACACAATAATGGCAAAATGAAAACCACGTTTTGGATAAGCCACTCCATTGTTGAGGCTCTTGCTATGTATTATTCCTGTCAAAAGGATCAACCAAGAGTGATGTAAAATACTTTGAACTATATAATAAAAACCTTGTTCTGCTTGCCCGGGAGGAGAGCTGGCAGAAGGCCAAACTCTTTGATGATTACCTAACCGAGCAGTGAAAGTAAATAGTGATAGTTTAGGCTGTATAACCAGTAAGTTTTAATGATTTCATTTATAAAATTTATACTCCACTGATCTATAAATCTCAGCCAGGTTGCCTACTCATTCATCGTACATGCAAGTGACCAGCAGGGAGGATAAGAAAACATTAAACTTCAGTGGATCTCGTTTATCAAGCATACATACGTGTACGTTTGGTTCTTAAGCAATGTGTCTTTCATAAGACAGACCAGTCTGAATTTAGTGATTCATTTACGCAGGAATATTTGGACTTCTTCATATTTATACAATGCAAAAATCTTAACAGGAAGCATTTATTATGAAAGAAAGTGACATGAGAGGCCACAGCCCTTCTACAGATTATATCATCCCATCTGTTCCTGCAGATAGACTTCTCATTGCCCACAGTAACCAGGCCACTGTACTGACCCCAGTCTTCATTTCGTCCTGATTGCAAATTACAAAAGGTATTCCACAGCCAAGAGCTAACAACATGCCTGATTCACTAAGCTTTTTTTCCCCATAGACACAGAATGGAAGAAAAGCCTTAGCAAATCACTCTTAGACTGTAAGCCACCTGGGGCAGGAAAATACCTAACAGTACCTGATTGCAGCTCACCTTTAACATGAGTTTGGAAAGGTGAGCAACTATATTCAAATCCATCATCAGAACTCCAGCCCTAGCTGTGGTGTCCTTAACATGTATGTTATGTAATGGATAAACCACACTCCGTTCTTATTCAAGGAACTGCACACCATATTTAAACAATGTTTTCACACATCTCCCTAAAAAGTAAGAGGTCTACATTCAGCAGCATTTAGCTTAGCTGGATAACTTCTGAGTTATCTCAAAAAGGTCAGAGACAGGATGGAGGGGGTCCAGAGAAAGGCGACAAAAATGGTAAAGGATCTCCATCAAATGACTTATGAGGAGAGCTTGAAGGACCTAAATATGTATACCCTGGAGGAGATGAGGTGCAGGGGAGATACAATACAAACCTTCAGATACCTGAAAGGTTTTAATTATGCACAATCGACAAACCTTTTCCATTGGAAAGAAAGCACTAGAACTAAGGGTCACGTAATGAAACTCTGGAGAGGATGACTCAGAACCAACGTCAGGAAATATTTCTTCACGGAGAGAGGGTGGTGGATGCCTGGAATGCTTTTGAAGAGGAGGTGATGAAGACAAAAACGGTGAAGGATTTCAAAGGGACATGAGATAAACACTGTAGATCCCTAAAGGCTAGAGGATGGAAATGAGGAGAAGAGAAGGTCCAAAAAAACAAACCGGAAATTGATCCAATATTGCAGTAGCGACCAAAGGAAAAAGGATCAATAAACACCAGGCGTTCTTTATTGATCACAGAACGTAATAAAAGCCCGACTCTGGCCGAGTTTCGCTCATAGAGCTGCTTCAGGGGCTAGCAAGATAAACATATATGGAAACATGTAAATTCAAATAGAGAACATATACACCATACATACATAATTGAATCATATAAAATAATATAAAATAATATAAATTGAGGAAAAACAGATATAAAAAATTTAAAAAATGACAAACCTAATCACAAAAACATAGTCAAAACGAACAATGTGTTAATCAACCGTGGTCTACAAGGTTTTACTCACATAGATATTAATTATTTATAAAGATTTTGTAGACCACGGTTGATTAACACATTGTTCGTTTTGACTATGTTTTTGTGATTAAGTTTGTCATTTTTTAAATTTTTTATATCTGTTTTTCCTCAATTTATATTATTTTATATTATTTTATATGATTCAATTATGTACATATGGTTATATGTTCTCTATTTGTATTTACATGTTTCCATATATGTTTATCTTGCTAGCCCCTGAAGCAGCTCTAAGAGCGAAACTCGACCTGAGTCGGGCTTTTATTACGTTCTGTGATCAATAAAGAACTCCTGGTGTTAATGAGGAAAAGAGCACATGGGAGTAACTTGCTGGTGTGGTGGTTACTACCCTTAACCAACAAGCTTCATACTGTTGATGCAACTCATTATTGCTTTCTGCTTTAATGGCAGGGGGAAAATAGGAAAAGGGGAATTAGTTTCGGACAGCAGCCAACAAGGACATGAATTTTACAGTCTGGAAAAACAAGTATGGGGTAACTTGCTGATGCAGCTGTTACTACTGTTAACCAATAAGTCTTATACTTGTGATGTAACTCCAACATTACTCTCTGCTTCAACGGCAAGAGATAACGGGGAATTGGACTCAGACAGCAACTAAGAAAGGCCTTGACTTTAACGGTTTTGTAAACTACGTATGGGGTAACTTGTACGGCATGGCAGTTGCCACTCCCCAGTGATACAACACCGGCCGATACAGGGAAACCTGCTCTCCTGGGCACACGATTCAGAAAAACAAAAAATGCAAATGAGGGCTCGCGGTGAAAGGAGGCACTAGGGACACTAGCGCGTCCCTAGCACCTCCTGACAGAAGCGGCGGTGTCAGCGGGTTTGACAGCCGACGCTCAATTTTACCAGCATAATTGAGCGCCTGTCGTCCAACCCACGGGCCGCGGGCAGATTTTTAATTTTTTTTTATTTTTGGGGCCTCCGACTTAATATCGTTATGATATTAAGTCGGAGGGTTTACAGAAAAGCAGTTTTTTCTGCTGTACACTTCTCCAGTGCCGGCTGAAATTAACGCCTGCTTTGGCAGGAGTTAATTTCTGAGAGTAAAATGTGCGGCTTGGCTGCACATTTTACTTTCTGAATTGCGCGGGAATAACCAATAGGCCCATCAACATGCATTTGCATGTTGCGGGCACTATTAGTTTCGGGGGGGGGGGGGGGGGGGGGGGGTTGGCCGCACGTTTTTGACATGCTATTACCCCTTACTGTATAAGGGGTAAAAATAGCGCGTCAAAAACGTGCAGCCAAACGTGGGCTAACAGTCCGCTCCGCCAGAGTGCACTTTACTGTATCGGCCCGATTGTGAGGGAGACCTGTATGGTGTGGCTGGTGCTACCATAAGCTTGTTGGGCAGATTGGATGGACCATTTGGTTCTTTTCTGCCATCATTTCTATGTTTCTATGAGTTATCTAGCTAAAGGCTGACTTTAGAAAATGTAGGGTATTTCGGGATTTCTCAGCAGAGTTAAGTTTGCCATATAAATTATCCAACTAGTTCTGGTCATGCTGTAGAGTAGTCCTAAAGTTAGCTGGATAAACTTATGTGGCTATCTTTAAGGCAGCTGTCTATATTCAGTGGCGCAGCTGCACCACTGAATATCCTGCCAAGTTAGTTGGATAAGTTTATCTAGCTAAGGAAGTCATTTATCAATGTGCTATATGGCATTTTTGCATGAAAAAAAAAAACACCTTTAACACATACAGTTTGTTCACAAATGCTGTTTTATGGAGGGAGACAGACAGACAGACAGACATAATGCCTTCATACTAGGAAGGCATTTATACCTCTATATGAGGCCTATCTAGTCACTTGAGGTGAGGTTTAGGTATTATTGTAGGGGTTAGGGGCCACTTTGACATTCAAAGTGACACGTACGAATGGAACAGTGCTCTCTTGTTAAGATTTGATGACCTTCGGAGTGAGGAAACTCACACAAAGATGAGATTTGTGCAAAGTTCTCTCAACCTAGCTTGATATTACCCAGGTAGAGAGTCCATCAAGCTAGGTTGAGAGAACACTGCACAAATCTCATCTTTGTGTGAGTTTCCTCACTAGGTAGGCCTCATATAGAGGTATAAATACCTACCTAGTATGAGAGTATTATAGCTAGGCTCGTTCTCTCTCTCTTTCTCTCTCTCTGTAGAATGGCCCTGATAGCTAGGCAGCTTAAAATTGTCCCCCCACTGGTTGTACACAGGAAATACAACATTTCTGGCACTTATTGCAAAGTGTGAAAAAGTTATTGCAGTTTGCACTAATACCTATGCAAAGCGCTAAGATAGCGCACTTTGCGATAAACTGCCTATAACCATAAAACATGCCGCTTTTCCTATCACATGCGATATTTAGTGCATTTCGATAAATCCAGGCCTACGTTTGCAATCTGGCCAGTGGCTGAATATTACCCACAACAGCCTGTGGACATTTTAACTTCTTTCATTTAAGCGTCAGCTTTGCGGGTCACAGGCACCACAGCCCTGTGAAAGCTGGGACAGAATCAACTCATCAAAAATGCAGCCGCTATTGGGGGTTCGATAAGTTCCAAGAGACTACCAGCAGTTTGTAATAAATACAATTAGGCTTCCTAGCTTTTGCTTTGAATGCAGTGTAAACTGCTTTCTCTTCATACCTGGCAGCCCATCAAGCACACAAAGTTAAATATTTATAACCACTGTAAAAAAAAAAGAGGCTGTATCCTTTGTGTACTTTGCAAGATTCCAGCTATATGCATGGCAAGCAGCAATACTCATGCTGTATCAGTTAAATATATTATTACTGGTAACCATTATGCTCAAATTCATGTAAACGGTATACTTGGCAATCCTGCAGAATCCCTGGGAGCAGTCATGGCTGTGTTTAGCGAGAGATTCATAAGATTACCTCACAAATACTGGATCTGCTATTATGTCAAGAATGACAGCTGGCTCACTCTGTATGTCCCAGTAGACACCATCTGGCATTACTATGTGCTTTCTAATGAGATCAATTAAATAAAGAATTGGTGGAAATCAAACCCCCTTCTCTCTCTCAGTCCTGCCCCTGCTCAAAACAGTCCATTGTCTTTACTCTCCAAGAAAGCGCAACTGTACAAGGGATAAGAGAGCAGGGGATGGTATCTGATCCAGCAATCTGAATTCCTCACAACCTTGCATATTGCTCTTTAAAGGTGCAAACTATGCAAAAGAGTGATTTTTTTCTTCTGTGTAGTCAGTCTTTTGTGGCTGCCTAATTCCTTTAGTGCCTAGTTGCAAAGCGTGTGTCAGGCCAGATCCTTACCTGTGGTGTGCCTGTGAGAACTGGGCAGGAAAAAGATGTTAATTGTGCAGGCAAATTCCCATTTTTCTAATAAACTGTGGTGACAAAAAAGGATACAGAAGCTAAACATACCGGTTTTAGCACAATGATGCACACACAAACAAAAAGACAGATAATTTCTCTGAAAATGGTGGTGGCTACTCACAAGAAGTCCTACGACTTTTCTCCAGCACATATGATCTCTACGATGCCTTCCCCTCCTCCCGCAGTTTGAAGAAATCTCTAAAATATCATTACTCTCTCTCTCTCTCTCTTAATTAGTTCAGAAGCCAACTGTCACAGGACTAGGAAACAGCTTTCATTGCGACGTCAGTGCCGAGCTGTTCCTTCTGCTCCGGCCTTGAAGCCAAGGCTCAGCCTAAAGTCTAGTCTCATTTTAGAAACCACACAAGCTTAGCCTAATTAATTATCACAGCATCTGTAAACATACAGCCAGGGCCATATTTATGAAAAGTTAACAGAAACAGAGGCAGACCTTTCATAACGCAGACCCGCCCAGTGAATCAGTATAAGACTATTCCTAGTGATTTACTTACTTTAACTTGATTTCTCACTCCACCATTTAACCCCAGGTAGCAATGGCCATTCCCCCTGTCCCTCCGCAACACATACACAAAAGGTCTCTTAATGCTGCCTCTGTGGCTTTTCCCCACCGCCAACAGACCTAAAGAATAAGTGAATGAGTGGCTGAACTCAGGAACAGAACGTGGAGATTACAGACAGACTGCAATACACATCACTGCCACCCAGCCACTGGTGCTGAGGCACTAGCCTGGCTCTTCACACAAACAGAGCCAAGCTCTCAGCTAGAGAATGTGATTAATGTATCTGTGATTAATTTATAAGCTTCTATAACTGTACTTCTCTAAACAGCAGCTCATTTTACATCATATCCAGTGTCCTTCTCTTTCATCCCCCTTATACATGAAGCAATGAATGACTAGAAATTGGAAAACATGCTGCAGGAGGGGTGCACACACTACTGAATTGTATATATAGTTTATTAAAGACCACCTAACTATTAGCTATGTTGCTTTGTACAGGCTATGCCTTTAATCCACTATCAGGGATGAATGCCCCCCCCCCCCCATTAAAAAAAAAAAAGTATCTGAATTTCTGGAAATTCCAGAATGTGCCCTTGTTTGTCACCAGCGCAATGTATTTTTTAATGACCCTTTGAGCAGTCATGCCCAAGGTACCATAAAAAGAGAGAGAAAGGAGGATGAGGGGAAGAGTAGCACAAATGCAGCATTTATGAGAGCCCTGAGTTTGTTCACCATCTATTCTATTCCACTAAAAACATTTTTCTCAGTACAAACTATTACCTAACGTCAAAAAGCTATCTACACAGAGCAGACATAATTTGTTCTTTAAATATCAAGTACAGGTGCAAGCTCACTGGGAACTTTTCATGCACGTCTATGGTAATGAGATGTTCGTAAAAGACTATATTGAGCTAGCTTTAAAAGTAATATCCATTCTTATATTATTTCTATGCATTATAAAGGCCAAATATAAAAACTTTTTTTTTTTTGCGAACATTTCCTTCCATATAGATTTCCAATATTGGTCTTCGGAAATAAACATATTACAATTAAAATACTAAGCTGTGACGCACGATTTACAGTTCTGATATAGAAGATAATTGTAATATTATTCCTGTCAAAGCACGTGCAGAGTGGGGAAGAGGAGGAAAAAAAATACACCTGAAAGACTAAACAAAAGTATTCAAAGCGCCACCTCGTGGCTAATAATGCGAATTTCCTATGAAATGACACCTTATAGAAAAGAACAAAAACTTAAAGGAAGGCTTAAGGGCAGGCAGATTGCGATGCACAGGAGTTCAGCTCTGTCCAACGCCGTGGGAGAAACAATATGAAACCTTTGTTACTATGAAACCATTTACAATTCGGGAGAGTCTCGCTTCAGTACCGACTGGAATCCTACGCAAACCCATAGTCAATAAACCGGAATCAAGTTATTCTTTTCACACCGTGACCGTACACCGCCAGAAAGCAACAAAAAGCCCATCTCATTCGTAGCCACACCTATATTAGACCGGCCGAAGGCTAGCTAAGGATGCAAAAAGCACTGATTTCAACCACAATGCAGAATGTTGTAATGCGAATGTTCAGTATCTTCGAAAATAAAATGTCCCTTGGGCTAAAATTCCCTCAAAACATTTTACTCATTCCTGATCCAGAAGTCCACGTCTTGTGTTTCATTGACCTAGTCCTGAATGAAACACTGTGGCCACTGAGCCCCGTTTTAAGAATGACTCCCTTCTGGTGTAATGGAAATATACAACCTCTGCTTTGTTATTCCAAGGAAAGTTTATTGCAGAAAGGGAAACATACTTTGGCTAGGTTAATTGGTTCATGCAAGCTGCGATAATTACAGTCTACACTCTAGAGGTATTCGGGGTTTCACAAATTTTTATGTATATGGGGGAAAAATGCTTTGTACATCTGGCCCTGTTTCTACTTAAATATTTCCTAGTATTACTAACATAAGGTCACAAGACAGATCGTTTCACTTACTTCTTCCACTGTCAGAGGCATACAGATCCGGTACTCTTTCAACAACATAGTCCTTTTTCCTTGGACAATAAAAAGCGTCTCTGAAATCAGTTTATTTTTTAAAGCGATTTATTCTGAAGAAGGACCAGAGCAGTGCAATTAAGTAATCAATCCTCCAGTTTCTGCTGAATAGTGCGTTATAAAACAACCATCAAGGAGGATTGGCACGCCAAGAGGGGGAAAAAAATGCTCCTTTGACGGATCTTCCTATAGATTTAGATCATGTGAATTTCAACACACACGAGGGGAAAAAAAAAAAAAAAACCACCTCCAAACACACGCACCCACCTCACCCCCCACCCCCCCCGGAAATCTGGCGTGTCTTTCCGATCAATGCAGAGATAATCGCAACTCCCCCCCCCCCCCCCCCCAACGCCAGCGAGATCGAAAGCCAAGTGGAAACATCCGCGGGGGGGTGGGCAACGTGCTAAAAGGACGGTGCTGCAGCCATCAAGACATGCCTTCCGCCGACGGGTTTCAGAGCCGAGCCGCCCGGGCGCCGGGGCCGGCGCAGCACAGCGCGCGAGCCAGCGAGATGCTTTGCCACTTCCAGACAAAGGCTCGGCCGTCTCCTTGCACAGAGGTGAGAAGAGACACAAGCCGCGCTCTCCTGCCCCACGCCGAAGTGAAAAGTCCTCGGGGAAAGCCAATCTATCTGCCCGGGAAACGGGGGGCTCTTTTTCCACCCTCCGATTCTTTGTTTGGTTTTTTTGGTTTTGGTTTTGGTTTTTTTTTTTTTACGACTTAAAACCAATCCCCCTCCCCCGGTGCCGTAGCTGCAGGGAGTCGGAGTTCTTAGTTGTAGCAGTGTGCAGGAGCCTCCGCCGCAGCCAGCAAGCCCGGGTCTGACATCAGCAGCGGGAGGAAGGATGTGAGCCTCGTACCAATCGGAAAATCGCAGACCAAAGAATGTGGAGAATTTAAACAAAACAGCAGGTCTGCTTCCAGCCGCCGGCATCAGACAAGGGGGCTGGGCTTTTTTCTTTTTTTTCTGGTTCATTTCAAGGAATGTAATGTGAAACCCACAAACAGCTTCTCTGACTTCAACAAGTGCAGTATAAACAAACCATCCCAAAATGATTTTTTTTTTCCACTATAATCTCATGCCCCCCTTACCCTCCCAGCCAGAGCAAGGTCTTGCCGAGCAGCCTCCAGCAATAAAGATATTTATCTCTAGGAAAAAAAAAAGAAGTGATTCATCTGCTGATGACACTCTGCCTCCAAGAACAAAGGACTCCTCTCCCACTGGGTCAAAATAGGTTAAGCTAGCAGAGATCACCCAGTGGGCATTAAACAAAGGACTGGCTTTGCGTGAAGCCCTCGCACACACATACATGTGCCCCATGTGAGAGGCACACGGTCAGAGGTTCTTAATCTACAACTACTGGGCAGTGTGCAAAAATCCAGGATAAACATGGTCAGAGAGCATGGCATGCCCCGGAATAAAAAGCCTTTGATTTGCAATCAATAAATATATTCTAAGGCCCCCAACCAATGGCAAGTCAGCTTTAACCATGCATGATGATGTCACAGTGTGCACTGGCTTCATTGAGATTTCAAATAGGTCTAATGAATGAACACTAACAAATGAAATATCTTTTTATAAAAGTTACATTTTTGGGCCCAAGGCATTTTATAAGTGTACTAATACACTACGGGTAGTGCAGTAAATGATATTGATATATTTGCCTTGGCCCGGTGCTTTCCAGCACTAGAATGTCAACCTTATTTAATGCTGTGTACTATTACTTACTTAACATTATTAACAAAAAAAAACCAAAAACCCCACTTTATTGTAAATGAACTCTGTAATTATTTACCACAAGAGCCTGGTGATTTTGGAAGCAACATATTTTAAATTTCTGTGCACTTGCATTTGATTTACTTAATCCCATCAAGTTGAAACTTGGCTTCTATTATGATTGTGGACCCTTGGGCCGGCTAGAAGATGATGATGCAGCGCTGAGGGGAGGCCCACAGCGGAGTCGTAGCCGGGAGGCGGACCCGAACCAGGGGACCAACAGGATCTTCACCACTGGAGACCAGAGATTTTTTTTTTTCATTTTATTAAAATTTATTAATCGCCTCGGGTCCCTCCGGGAGGAGCCCTTGGGGACCCCAGCCGCTTGGACTTAGGTGTGGTCAACTGGGGACGAGAGTCCGAAGAGAATCCCGGAAGTCGTGAGTCCAGAGAGAAGCCGGAGCCAGGAGACCAACAGGATCTTCACCACTGGAAGCCCGAGGTCCCCCCCGAGAGGAGTCCTTGGGGACCCGAGCCGCTTGGACTTAGGTGGGGTCTCCTGGAAATGGTGTCCAAAGAGAAGTCCGAGTCGAGGCAGGCAGCAGAGAGACAAAACGTGGAAACAGACCAAGAGTCGGGGCAGACAGCAGAGACCAGAGACAAGCCAGGAGTCAAGACGGGCAGCGAAGCAGGATCCTGGAGAACAAACCGAAGTCAGGAACCAGGAAGACAAGCCAAGGGGAAGCAGGAACGGAAGTCGCCGGCCGTCCATTGCTCCTACCATGTGACAGGGGCCGACCAATGGCACCGGTAGCCCCTGAGACATAGTAAGGGCAAAGGCTATCGGTGCCATTTTGAATATCGGCAGCCAACAGCCAGAGTGCAGATCTCTCCAGGACCCCCGCTGGACCACCAGGGACTTTTGGCAAGTCTTGGGGGGGGGGGGGGTCAGGAGGGTGGGGGGTTGTAGTTAATTAAATTTAAAGGGTTGGGATGGGGGATTTTTTTGGGAAACGAATACATATGTAGCTAATGAACGGATCGGGGTCCCCTGAGAACGGATGCAACAGATTTGGGTCCCGATGAATACAAAAACCGAATGGAACAAATCCGTCCCTGCTGCACATCCCTAACTTCTGATGTAATGGCAGGAATGTGCCTCCATATATGGAAGTGCAGTGATGTCACTGCAGGAATTTCATGCCTCCAGTAACATTAAATGGCAACTTCCCTCTGCTAGTCAGGGCAACAAAAATGATAGCAGGGAGGGAATGGCTCCCTTTTGAAGAAAGACTAAACAGGTTGGGAAGGGCTCTTCAGTGTGGAGGAAAGACAACAGAGGGGATATGCTAAGAGGTTTAAAAAAAATCTTGAGTGGGGTGGAACAGATAATAGGAAACAGCTACTTACTCTTATATATGGCACAAGGACTAGGGGACACTCCATGAAACTAATTTGTAGCAGTTTCAAAACAAATTGGAGAAAGTATTTTTTTAAACTCAGTGCACAATCGAGCTGTGGAATTTATTGCCAGAGGATGTGGTCAAGGCTTTAAAAGGGTTTTGGACAAGTTCCTGGAAGAAAAGTCCATAAACATTTACTAGCCAGGTAGACAAGGGGGAAACCATTACTTGTCCTTGGGATTAAGCAATATGGAATGGAGCTGGATTGGCCATTATTGGAGACAGGATGCTGAGCTCGATAAGACTCTTGGTCTAAGCTAGTATGGCATGTTTTATGTTCTTATACATTTGCCTGGTATGTGTCCCTAGGTGCAAAAGCAAGGTGGGGGGAGGGCCCTCCAAGGGTGCAGATTTGGGATGGGAAGGGGTCTTACTCCAAACATGTGCAGCACTCAAAGGGGTGTCTCCACCTCTGTCCCAGTGGCACTCATGGTGTTATGTTGAATCATATCGCTGTCACATTTGCTGCATAGATGTAGTTAAAGAGACTATGAAGTGTGTTTCATGTAAATAAGGCTGGGCCCGTGACGTCATCCGGGCGGGCCCGGCAGCCCTAGCGCGCCGCGGCGCCTTTAAGTCCTGAGAGGAGGAGCACGCGCGTGCTAGGGAAATCCCGGAAGTGTCACGGCCTCGGAGGGGACGCGTCGACCGCCAGACAAGCCCGGAGGGACGGCGGCGGCGGCACTTCCAGCGCGTCGTGAGGTCGCGTGCAGCCAGCAGGGCCTCAGTAAGAAGGTGAGCAGGACCGGCCACGGAACTCGTGGCCGGCCGTCACAACAGATGCATGTGATAACTTTTTATTTGGGCTTTCTTTGTAGGATCAGTAATCACTCAGTTTAATGCTCTTTGAGTGTCAGAGTTGCCAACTCTCTCTACCTCTTTTCTGGACACTGTAATAGAATAACTTTGGTCACCAGAAATGTGAGTTTGCTCCACCTCAGATGAAAGGAGTTACATTTCCAGTGTAAGCTCTCTTGGGCTTGCACCTGCAGCTGGACAAAACATAAGCTTTCTGGGGCAGGCACCTTCAGGTGAACAGTATGCAAGTTAGTATTGTGCATCCTGACTTTGGCATATTGTTAATCAGTAGGTGCCTGCCCCAGAGAGCTTACACATTGTTCCCCTGTAGGTTCCAGCCCAAAAGTACTTATATTGCGAATTTAAGTCCTTCCTGGGTCTGCAGTGGAGTACCACATTGGGCTCAACAAAAGACAACTCTGACTACCAGAAATGTGAGTTTACTCCACCTCAGATGAAAGGAGTTTCATTTCCACTGTAAACCAGGAGTTAAATTTGCAGTGTAAGTTCTCTGAGGCAGGCACCAGTCACATGTTTTCTTTGTTTTCCTGAACAGTCGAATAGTACGCACACAGTGCTAAAGTGTGTATTATTCAGCTATTGGTGTCCACCCAGACAACCTGTGCTTTTGTTCATCTAAATATAGGTGCTTTCCTAGAGTGCTTATTCTTTTATTTTACTTGCCATTCCTTGTCAATGTTTACATATTTATTTATTGAAGTTTATATACTATCTTTTCTGAAGCCCTAGGGTAGGGGTGGCCAACTCTGGTCCTCGAGAGCCACAAACAGGCCAGGTTTTCAGGATATCCACAATGAACATGCATGAGATAGATTTGCATGCACTGCCTCCATTGTATGCATATCTATCTCATGCATATTCATTATAGATATCCTGAAAACCAGGCCTGTTTGTGGCTCTTGAAGACCAGAGTTAGTCACTGCCCTAGGCAGTTTACAACAAAACATGCATAATTCAATTCAATTCAAAACAATGAAACAAAAACAAATGAAATAGAAATACAATATCAGAGTTACAGGTTTCTGATCCTCCCCGATTCAATCCAATGCCAGTCTGAAAAGGTACGCCTTCGGCATAACTTTGAATGTCTTTGTACAGCTCATGAGACACAATTCTCGCGAAATAGTATTCCAAAGGGCAAGAGCCACAACTGAAAGGCTCTTTCTCTTGCCTCAGCAAGCCATGTCTGAGAAATAGAAGGCACATCTAGCAAAGACTGTAAAGCTCAAGATGGACTACATACAGTATATGGAACAAGGCATTTGTCCACAGTAACGACTCCATTGCCACAAGTTTATGGACTAACATTCGAGTTTTGTATAGAACCCTCGAGGCAAGCCATAGCCAATGAAGATCTCTCAGTAATGTGGTGATATGATCTCTCATGAGTAATCATTTGCCCAGCAGCATTTTATAATCTTTGTAAAGCTTTCAGCATGTATTTTGGTAAACCAATGCCTTGAAAAGAGAATATATCCACAAATTGGGATGCAGTGCCATTTTGGCAAGGCACGGCAAGAAACATCAAAGCATACGCTCTGGCACCTTCAGTTGAACAGTATGCACTTAGATGCTGTGCACCTGACTTTGGCATCCTGGTCAGCTGCAGGTGCCCCCACCCAATAGTTTATGCTTTGTTAAGCTAGTTGTAGTGCCCACCCCAGAGAGCTTATGCTTTGATTTTGCATGCCATTCCTTGCCAAAATAGCCTTGAATGCAAGAATTTTCTCTCTGGAGTGAGCACTCGCAGGTAGCTGAACAGATTGCAAGCTCCCTGGGATGGAGAACTACGGTTAAACAATACGCTCATTTCAAGAGCTTACACTGTAAATTAAACTCCTGGGTCAGAAGTGGGGTAAACTCACATTTCTGGCGGCCAAAGTTATTCTAGAGATGTGCCCAGTCTGATAGAAGCAGCTAGATACTACCACACTGGGCACAGCAATAGTATATCATGGCCACCAGAAATGTGAGTCAAGTTTTACTCCTGCTCTAACCCAGGAGTTAAGTTTCCAACATTAAAAAAATGTGCTTTAAGCTCTCTGCCCTTTAACACACCTCTTTGCATTGCTGGGGAACAGCTTTGCCTTCTGTTACATAGGTTTTGTATGGACCCATGCTAATTCTAGCACTGGTTTTTTACTCCTGGTTTAACGTGCATTTTTTAGCTGTTAAAACTCCTGTTAAATACCAGAGTTAACTTACTGCGGAGAAATGCGCACTAAAACAGGAATAAAAACCCGTGCCAATGTTAGCGCCCCTTATTACATCAGCCCTTATGCAGGTTAATTACAGGTTACATTCTGATGGTTAGGATAATGGTAGTTTGTGTTCAAAGCTGTACAAAGGTGTGAAGTAAAGGCGGGGGAGGAAGAGGTGGATATGATAGAAATATTCAGGTATGCAGGGCTTCATTTGTAGACAAAAATTAAGTGGAACTTTGGAGGGGTGGGGAGAGGAGGCAGTGTGGGGCCAGGGGTGGGTGTGAAGTGAGGAAGGGCCAAAGCCAGGCATGAACTCTCTCTCTCTCTCTCAAACACACACAAAAACACATTTATGCAAATACAAACACACCCAGTAACAGGAGAAGCACTGGTGCTGACAGGCATTCACCTCATTCCCCTTCACTCGTTGCTATCCTCTCTCATGGCCTTTCAATTGTGCCAGGAAATTGCAAAAAAAAAACCCCATCAAGGCCATGTTGCTGCTCTCGCCTCAGTATATGTATCTCCGACATGCTTTGCTCTGTTTTCTCTGGGGCCTGGGAGGCTAGAAATGATCCTCCCACCACCATTTCTGCAAGGCGTCAGAACTGATTTACATCACCAGCTCTGCTCTGCCTCCTTGGGTCCCATTGTGAGTTGTTCTGCCACAAATTAAGCCCTTGGTAACGGATGCAAAAAGAGGATGAATTAGCACAAGTCTGAAACTTGTGAGCTAATCATCTAGACCAGAGCTGAAGCCTTGACGACTGGCACCACTGCTCATAAATTTCAAAACTGTGCTAATTCAACCCCCTTTTTACATCTAGTAACACAGTAAATGTCATCAGAAAGAAACCCAAGTGGTCCATCCAATCTGCCAGCAATCTTTTATTTTTTTGGTTTATTCTTAGAGTAATTGTTGCTCTGTGCAAGTTACCCCGGCCAACATGAGTTACCCTTTCTCCATCTCCATCACTTAGCCATGAAGAATCCTCTGTGTTTATCCTATTCCCTTTTGAGCTCCATTATCACCTTTGTCCTCACTACCTCTTCCGGGAGGGCATCCCATGCGTTCACCATCCTTTCCGTGAAGAAACACTTCCTGGTGCTGACTCGACCCCCTTAGAGCTTCATATTATGACCCCCTTGTTCTACAGTTTTACTTTCTATCCAAAAAAGGTTTGATTCTTACACACTGAGCAGAATCATTTCTAAGTTACTGTATATTCCATTTTAAATAGAGCACTGGTGGTAAAACTTCAGCATATTGAGGAAACGGATTTGGGGGGGAGGGGGATGTATGGTATAGCATCCTCAGGCGTACCTAGAGTATTTGGCACTTGGGGCAGATACTTCTTTGGCACCCCCCAATATACAATTTTAAAATTTCCTAAACATTGAAAAAATATTTCAAAACAGCAGACACATCAAATAACACCCAATAATTAAAACTAATAAGGATTTTAAAACTCTCACGCTCTCCATATGTCATCCTAAGATAGTTGTAGTCTGATTGATTTATATTTCAGTTCAGTTTTTGTCTGCATGTGTGCATGTGAGAGAGATAAAGCAAGTGTGTATGTGTGTGTATGAGAGACACACACACATATACTTTCTCTGTGTCTCTCTCACACGCTAACACAGACACACACACACATACACGCTCCCTCTATCTCACTCTCTCACACTCACAGATGCAAACAAAAACTGAACTGGAAACCACAAGCCAGATTCTGTATGCAATGCAACACTATTCCTCAAAACAATACAATCAAGAAATATAAATCAATCAGAAGAGTAAAACCATACTAAAAAAATAAAAATTTAAAAACAGCTGAGTAGAATAATATTCAATAATTAGAAATTCCTGTTCAAATTTTTAAAAATTTTCTAAACATTGATGAAATATTTCAAAATAGCAGACATCAAATAACACCCAGTAATTATAACTAATAAGGATTTTAAAAAATCTCTCACTCTCCATACCTGTCACCCTGAGATTTCCGTGAACTGGGAGTACACACACACAGACACAGACACACAGACACAAACAAAATTTGCTCCCTCTGTCTCTCACACACATATACGCTTGGTGAGAGTTAGAGAGAGCTTGAGAGTGTGTGTGTGTCTGTGTGTGTGTGAAAAAGTTAGACACATGTTTCCTCCGTCTCTCTCTCACACATACATGCTTCCTCTTTATCTCTCATACAGGATTCCTGTCTCATCCACACACACACACACACACACACACACACACTTCCTCTCTCTCTCTCTCACTCCCACCTCCACCCCTGCACACAGGCACCCTCTCACACATACGCACCTACAGACACACCCACTCATTCTTCTGTACACTCACCATCTCATACACACAGGCATCCTCTCTTATATATATATATATACACACACACACACACCCCACACACACACTCATATACACACCCCCACACACACACGCATGTGACGAAAGAACTGGATCATGGAAGAGCACTCAATGTGATAGAGGTGTGCAGGCAAAAAGTTTTCGTTGCGTACGCGATCCGTATTCATGGGGGGTCAATTCCATTTCATGCGGAAGTATGGAGAATTCAATAAGTTGTCGATCTGTAAATACGTTACTACTAAATTAACTACAACCCCCCACCCTCCTGACCCCCCCAAGACTTACTAAAACTCCCTGGTGGTCCAGCGGTGGGGTCCAGGAACTCACTCACACCCTCGGTGCTAGTTTCATCATGGCGCCGATAGCCTTTGTCACAGGAGCTACCGGTGCCATTGGTCAGCTCCTGTCACATGCCCATCGGTGCCATCTTGTGCTCCTACCATGTGACAGGAGCTGACCAATGGCACCGGTAACCCCTGTGACATAGTATGGGCAAAGGCTATCGGCGCCATTTTGAGTCCTGGCCTGGCGTCGGACGGCAGGTCGCTCCGGGACCCCCGTTGGACCCACAGGGACTTTTAGCCAGCTTGGGGGGGCCTCCTGACCCCCACAAGACTTGTCAAAAGTCCAGCGGGGCTCCGGGAGCGACCTCCTTTCACGCCGGCCGCCCGATCCCAATACTCAAAATGGTGCCGATCGCCGAGGCGATCGGCGCCATTTTGAGTATTGGCGGGACGGCGATTTTGAGGCTCAAAATTGCGGCGATCGACGCCATTTTGAGTCTCAAAATGGCGGCGATCGGCGCCATTTTGAGTATTGGGATCGGGCGGCCGGCGTGAAAGGAGGTCGCTCCCGGAGCCCCGCTGGACTTTTGGCAAGTCTTGTGGGGGTGAGGAAGCCCTAAGTCTCTGTAGCCTATAGACACAGTCTTCTAATGCATATTCAGGTTCTGTTGACTCTTGAGCTTTGCATATAAAAGAAACACAAATTAGAAAACATGATATAATACTTAGCTTTTCTAAGTGAGCAGAATGTTGAATCCTTACTTGGGACCAAAGGTCTCCTGCTTAATTTCAAAATGGACAGAGACCGATGTGAAAAACAAACTCTGTTTAAATCAGGCGGACTGTGAAATCACGTAACCAATGGGGACGATCCGTGTCAAGGATGACATCATCCCGCGATGATTCCAAAATCATTGAAGAAACACCTGTAGGTCCAAGCTGACATTCAAGCCGTGAGGCTGTACAGTGTTTAACCGATGTATCCATCGTTGTTCAGACTGAAGTAGTAAATTGTTGTAATCACCTCGGCTCCAGGAGGGGTGTATGTGTTCCAATACACATACTCGTAATTCGTCAAAATTATGTGAAAAATCATTGCAATGACTTACCAATGGGGCACTAATGCGATTATTTGCGAGGCAGGAGTGATGTTCGATCAATCTAGTTTTTAACGAACGTTTAGTTTTCCCCACGTATGCTTTCTCACAGGGGCATTTGATGATATATACCACCCCAGATGTCATACAAGTCGTGAAAGCTTGTAAACGAATCATTACATTTACTAATGCGAAGTGAAGTGAAGAAACATTCATCATAACATGACAGACCGAACAGTTACCACATGCCTTATGTGATCCATTCTCCGTGAGCAAAATTTTTGGGGTGGAATCTATGAAAACAAGTTGATCTTTAAGATTTGCACCACGAGTGTAGGTGCAAAGAGGCAATTGTGAGAATTCATCATGCGATTGTAAAATATGCCAATTTTGTGAGATAATAGTTTTCACTTTTGAAGCCATCGATGAAAAAGGTATCACAAATGTCAAAATATCCTTGTCATCTTCTTTGTCCGAACAAGGTAAGAAAAGCCACTCTCGATGTGTGTGTTTGGCACGCGTATAAGCCCGTTTAACACAGCGGGCTGGATAACCGCAATTAAGAAATCTATCTGATAAATCTCTAGAATGACGTTTAAACTCATTCAAAGCGAGTCGACAGAACCTGAATATGCATTAGAAGACTGTGTCTATAGGCTCCAGAGACTTATTGTCCATGTTTCTTGCATAAGATGGAAATATTATAGACTTTGTTTGTCTTTTGACACATTCAAACTTTGAGTAGTTTGGCTCCTGAAGAAGCTTGTGAGTGAAACTTCGGCTGTTGTTGAGCCTATTTATTTTCTGTTGAAGATTTCAGAACCGCAACGTGTCTCGATACCCGTTAATCGCGTTCCTTAACGCAGTTTCATATAGCAAGCCTATTCAATTTGATCTGGTTCACACTACCATAACTTTAAAGATGGACCGCATATAGAATTTACTGCAAATGATTGAAAAGACCGAGTGATCTCCGTACTTATAGGAGATGTGCTGACTGGCTTGCTGATGCGGTTCATTCTATATACAAAATATTTCCATTAAAATATTTATTCAAAAATTTTTGATCTGAGAAGTGGGCGACGATTCTAAGCACTTACATGATTTTCCCTTTTTCTAGCGCTATCTCTACATGAACCTGGCTTAAATAGTGCTGTTGCCCATGCCTGAAACTCCTGATCCTGATCTTGTTTTCTTTTGGATGCTTTATCCTGACTGTGCTGGGACTTTGACCTTTGACTCTCAGGCATGTAGCCTGGAACTAAATAATTGCACACAGGTCAGATCTGATACATACTTAGCAAAATACGAAGAAATGCACATTCTCAAAACTAACATTGCAGTCACCTTTGGTTATTTATTTTTCTAAATGAATTGGTCCTGATCTCTTCCATTTTCCTCTTGTTGCTCTTTACTGAAGCCCTTTTCCAGGGCTCTCTTTCCATTTTCCATTTCTTTACTAATCATGTAATCTTTCTTGTATCTGTCTTGCTCATTGATCTTTCCCTCATCTTTTTTTTTTTATTTCTTTACTCATATCTAGAATTCACCTCTTCTTCCTGCTTTCCAGTCCTTAATCTCCTTGTTTTCACCTCACCAGCTTTCCATCTCCCACTTACTCCTACCCAGTCTGCCCCCTCTCAGTCCATTCTCAGCCTGTTGGCTCTGTCTTTCACCTATTTTGTAGTCCAGTCATTTCACTTTTTTTCAAGTGGGCTCCACTTGAGCCAAAAACTTCAACGTGAGAGCCAGGATCACTATTAGACAAAGTGATTGGTGCCTTGGGGAGGGGGGTTCACTTCTGATAATGCATCTGGCCTAGCTGCTCAGGTGCACTTGGAGCAATTCTTGCAACTAAAATTGTGTGGTCCCCTATACTGTTCCTCATCCTGTTTCCCTCCTTCCTATACACTCGTTCTTTCTTCCCAGCTTGTCTTCCCCACAGTCTTTCTCCAAAGCATACTATCTCCCACACCCATCTTAGTCAGTCTCACCCTCTACTTGCCTCTCCCACCAGTGACCCTCCACTATTCTGGCTTTTTTCCTGATCCCCCACCCCCAATAATCTCCTTTCACCACCAAAGGCTTGCTACTGGTTTGGCCTTTTGACCAGCTGTTCTGTTTTCTTCCCACACTGCACAGCTTTTGGTGAGTTTTAAGCATGTGGTACCTGAATTCCTTTGCTGTTCTCAGACTTGTGAATAACTCCCCACACACATATACTTATCACCTAATCCCCCCTAATCCCCAGGTCCTACTCCAGGAACTTCTATCTTGTCCCTCCTGGGACCTGCCTTTTCCCTCACCTCCTTCTCTGTAATAGGAAAGAGGTGCCAGAGGCTGGGAGCTTCTAACTTGGCCTTCCGTTGCTGCAGGTGCAATTTCATCTTGTGTTGTTCAAATCAGTCAGCTGTCTGACTAATTTGCATGCTTGTTAACATATGGAGTACTGTAACATTCAAACAGCTGACTGTAATTTGAACTGTATGTGAGGAAGAGGTGCCAGAGGATGCAGAAAAAGCAGGTTAGAAGCACAGTGGCAGGCCAGCGTCAAGTCCATCATTAAATCACAGCAATAATACCATCACCCATACCCCAGACAGAAATAGAGAGAAGATCAATGTCAGAGGGGTAAGGGAGGAAGTGAAGATGGGCAAGTGTGAGGGCAAAATAGCATTAGCCGTGGAGCCACAATAGCCCTGGATTCCATTGCCAGTGGGGCATGTCCCAGGAGACAGCAGGTTTCAGAGCTCTAGCTGTGGAAATAGTGAGGGGCATGCATGGCAACCAGCTTTTAGTACACCCCATGGGAAAGTGGTGTACGCTAACCAAAACCTACTGTCTTGCTCCCTTTTCTCCTCACTCCCCTCTCCACCTCTTTCCCTCTGCTCTCGCTTTTTCAACCCCCTTTTCCCTTTCCTTTTTATCCCTTACACACACACCCCCACATATACACACCCACTGGGTCTTTTGTTCTTGCTGGCAGGGTGCTGTGGAACTCTTCTTCCTGTCCGTGAGGTATGGTTAGTCTGTGGGCACATCCTCTGGCACCACCCGTCTTGCCTTTGGATGCAAGGTGAAGTGACTGCTGTTAAGGTATTTTTTTGGGGGGAGGGGCATTTGCTGCCATCCCAAAATGTTGCTAAGATGGCTGCCTCAATCTACATAATAATAGAGCTGCCCCCTGTTGAGCACCTATCCTGGAATGTATTATTACATGTATTAAATGCTTTAGGTCTTAATACTACTTTTGTCCTCTTGATGTTTCAGTGAGGCAGCAGCACATTATGATGTTATAGTTGTCAAAAAGCAATCTCCTCATTGGTCAGACCTCTATGATATCCTGACTGTGCTGCAGAATTTTGTGTTCTTTTTAATTATATCTTAAGATTAAAAAAATAAAGAATTGATGGTAGATAAGCAAAACAGAGAAAAATACATGAAAAATACATCACTTATCCTATTTTAGAACAGCATTAGTCCCCATCAAGGATGGAAAAAAGGAAATAATCCAAGGGACATAAAAAACAGAAGAATGCCAGTATGATCAACAATTAATATTCCTCCCTACCCACTATAGTCATTCAGTCTTATCAACAAGAAAAGTTTCTAAATGAGCAGGATCAGAAAAAATAAACCTATTCCCCTGATAATCAATTATACGTTTACAGGGGAACTTTAAGAAAAAGGAAGCCCCCAAATTAGTTACACGTTGTTTTAATTTAGCCACATCAGGGAAAATGTGTATCCTAGAACAAGAAAAGTTCTCGTTCTTATGTTTAAAATATTGTCTTAGTATCATTTTTGTCCAACTCAGAAACAAATGAGTCCAATAAGATTGCTCTGGTTTTAATTACATCATGAGAGTCTGTGACAAATTAGAGCTATCAATAGGAGCTAACATATCCATAAGTGAGTTAACCACCTTTTTTTTAGGTAAATAGAAACATTTTGAAAAAAATATATATTTTTGAGAGGAAAATTGTAACATATTCACTAAATACTTATTAAGTAATTCCACAGGTGAAAACCAATTTGTTTTAGGAAAATTTAAAAACCATATATTTTTTGCTCTAATCATATTTTCCAAGGATTCACATTTGTGATACAACATCAATGTATCCTTAATATCTCCAGCCGCCATAGATTGCGAGGTAGAGACAGAAGATGACATCGCTACAAAATGATTGTTAAGCTCTGATAGTCTATTTTCCAAGTCGGTCAGTTTTGTGGAGTCACCATATGAAAATGAGCAAAGATGGGTGACTGTACTAGCTAGGGAGGCTTCAGTCCGTGAAACCTTCCGCTATACGTCTTTGAATGTCACATCAGCAGGTTCGACAACCCATCCCCAACACCTAATGGAGGGCTAACAGGCTCTGGCACCAAAACCCTCACACCATTGAAGATTTGTCCACTAGCTGGCATATTAACATTAAGGGCTTGACTCACCAAGTTCGGTGGAGAAGATACATTGGCGACACCATGGTGATATAAAGTTAAGCTTTGATCTCCCAATGTGATCAGCACCAAAGTAGAAACATTCTCCCCTCCCCCAATGAGCAAGTAAAGCAGGTAAAGGCAGGGGAGCTCAATCTCCAGGACTCAATGATGCTCTCTTACTTGAATTAGCAGTTTTGCCCCTGCTCATCTACTTAAAATGATGGGCCATAGGTCCTTTCACTGGTGTCGAGGTCGCAGGAGCTCCAAAGATTTTCCCGTTTTGATTTTTGCCCATATTTTGGGATAGCCACAAAAAACAATCAAAAAAATCTCCAACAGTGCATGCCACTGCAAGCTGGAAGATGAAGGCAACGCTTGATGATGTCAACGTCGTGAGTCAGGGAGCTGCAACTTTGCTCCTTGCGCAGGGCTGGAACCAAGTAGGAGAGTGCTGGCATCTTCACTCTAGAGCTCTCAACTGTGTGCTGCTGCAAGATGTAAGATGTAGGTGGCGTTTGATGACATCAGTGCTGCGAGTCAGAGGAGAAGAGCAGAAGAGCACTGGCACTTACACTTTAGATCCCTTCATGATACAGAATTTTGATGCAAGGTCATGTGGCTTTCTGACAGCACAGTCTCATGTGGGTGCTATGTCTCGACTATCGTATAATGAAATTTTAAACAATGTAATATTTGTAAAAATAAAAAATTGTTCTTGCCCTTTTTTTTCTTTTAAACAGAAGTTCACTGATTACCCTATCATGTCTCTCTCTCAGCCTTTGTGAGAAGAGACTGGTGCCATGTGTGTCAGATCTGAGTGGGAGGTTAGAGAGCTGATGCCAGGGGAACAAGACTAGATCTTAAGAACATAAGACTTGCCAAACTGGGTCAAAGCAAAGATTCATGTAGCCTAATATCCTGTTTCCAACAGTGGCCAATCCAGCACACCTCCAAGCGGTAAGGTTGCGGGCTGAGAGATTGGGATAAAAAAGCATCCCATTGTCTTGTCAAAAGAGCAGGGTCTGACTCCAGACATATGGGAGGACTGCTGGAGAGCTTAACAAGATTCGAATATCAAATTTATCTGGGCCACACCAGCACTATAATGATCAGGAGTACACAATCTGTACTGATTTGACAATGAGTGATATTGGTGGAAAGTCATACATGAAGCTTTGGCCCCAGTGAAGAAGGAAATAATCTTGAGCTAGTCTGTGATCGCTTGGTAGAATGGAGCAAAATTGATTTAGTTTTGCATTTTAATGCGATGCAGAGAGATCTACTGTTGGTAAACCCTGTTACAATTGGTGAGCCCTTACATTGTGGCATGGTTGATGCAGCCTAGTAGGCAAACCCACTAGGCCCATGCCAACAGTTGGCAGATACACCCTTGCTGGGACTGCAGCTGGAGCTTCAGCTCTACCAGCCCCGTTCGCAGCAGGTTGAGCCTTTGGGTTCCAGGAGAATGTCCCTCAAGGAGTGGTCAGAGAGAGTCTGGGATAATGATCAGGGCCAGCAAGCAGATGGCTAGAAGATCTTGGATGGCTAGTACATTTTTGCATAGACAATCATCTCGGGTCCCAGAAATGAGATACAAATTCTCTGGGTGACAGAGGATCTTGAGGACTTTTCAGACTGTACACTAAAGGCAGGTCCAGGGACATCATGGAATGAAATATGTATCGAATGGATATGCCGGTACATGATTATGCTTCCATTTACATCGGTGTGGTCTATCAGCCTCCGACTCAAACAGAAGAACTAGAGAGAGATCTGGTCGAAGAAATCCAAAAGGTGGGAAAGAAGGGAGAAGTTTGCTAGTTGGAGATTTTAATCTGCTGGATGTGGATTGGAGCATCCCATCTGTGGAAACTACAAGAAGTAGAGCGATAGTGGATGCTTTTCAAGGGGCTCTGTTCAAACAAATGGTAATGGAACCCACAATGGAGGGTGTGATACTTGTCCTGGTGCTAACAAATGGGGATAGTGTTTCAAATGTCTGAGTAGGTGCCACCTGAGCACCAGTGATCATCAGACAGTATGGTTTGATATCACAAACAGGATACAGAGAAGACACGCAAAGATCCGAGTTATGAATTTCACAAATACAGACTTTGTCAAACTGTGAATGTTCCTAGAGGAAGAACTGGAAGAAAATGGGTGAGGTTGTTGGGAATCCCGCCCGCGGTCCCTCGCAGTCGGCTCCCCTTACCTGATCCAGCAGGCCCCAACGCCAAGCCCCATCCGCCAGCGGCTTGAGACGACCATTGCGTGTCCTGGCCGCAGTAGGCCTCCCACGTGGTCCAGGACGCCGCCGGCAGGCTTCCTGTGCACATTTCCCTAGGCACGCATGCGCGGCACCCGCCACATCTTTTTTTTTTTTGTAATTAACGGTTTTTATTGTAATGCAAACATAACCAGCAACAAAGCAACCCCATGTGCACATTTGCTCTTATGTGCCTCATGGTACAAATAGCTTAAGGTACAACAGAGTTTTTGTTTTCTCCACTGAGAGGTGACCCCCCTCCCATCCACCCCCTACCCATAACTCCCACCCTCCCCCCCACATCCCATCCCCAGAGGTTTCCAAAAGCCAGTCCAGTATCATTCACAAGAGAGAGGGGGCAGCACCGTTATCGTCCAGAAGGGTCTGCCAATTATTTGTTAAGAAACAAGCTGCGTGACTTATGAGGGAGAGATTGAAGGTAAGCGTCCCAGATAAGCAAGAACAATTGCCGGTGTCGTGGAGATGTCCAGGAAGTCAAACTGTCCATTTGAAGCATCCTATGCAGATGGTTGCGCCATTCCCAAAAAGTGGTGGGATCTGCATCTTTCCAATGAAGTAAAAGCACCTTCTTACCCACATAGCTAGCCTTCCGTAAGAACAGGCAAGGTCCCATCCCCCGCAGTTTCAAATCAAGAACATTATTAAATAGCAGGATATGGGGGGCTAAAGGTACACAAATGTCAAGCAGCTCGGAGAGGTAATTGGCAATTCTAGACCAACACAGCCCCAAAACAAGTGTGAAAGCTTACCAATTTCCTGGTGGCATTTCCCACAGATGTCTGAGGTTACTAGGTGCTAGTGAAATGCCAATGGAGTAGAGATATATGCTCGCCAAAGAAACTTCAATTGCATTTCACGGTAGTACTGATTGGGGGATACTCTTGTTATATTATTAAGGCTGTGCTGAACCATGGTAGCGGTGACCACAAATATCCCATCATTAGTCCACCTGTCAGCCATCAATTGACTGGGATCCCCTTGGCCCTGAGATATTTATAATAATAGGACTATGATGGCACGTTCCCCGGCTCAGCTGTAGTACCCCCTCCAGCGTAGTGAAGAGGGCCAGGTTGCGGTGGTCAGTGGACAGAGAGTGAGTGTAATGCCTAAGCTGCAAATAGGAAAACTCTGGTGACCCCACTTGCCCATAAAGAGTGATTATATCCTGCAATGGAAGCAGGTGTCCAGTGGTGTCCAAAGCGTTCCCCAGCTGAACCAGTCCTTTTGCTATCCATCCTCTAACCCCTGCGGATTGCATCCCAGGAAGAAAATCAGGGTTCCCTTGTAGAGGCAGCAAAAATGTGCTAAGTCGAGGGATATTTAGCCGCTTCGTGAGGGCACGCCAAGCTGCCATATTGGGAGCAATTAACATCCACAGCCCATCCGGAATGGTCAATCTGTCCTTATTGGCTTGTAATACGTATCTCAAATTATAAGGGGGTTCCAAGGTCTGCTCAGCTTGTATATACACACGATGTGACTCCTCCAACACCCAATCCCTAAGGATCCTCAAAATCCCGGCTAAATTATATAATCTCATATCCGGGATATTTAATCCACCATGGCGCCAGGTCCCTTTCATCCATGGTAATGCAATCCTTGCTCGTTTCCCCCGCCATAAGAACATTCGAAGTCCCTTATCTAGAGTGATCTGGTCCTGATGTTGCAGGGTCAGTGGTAAATTTTGAAACAAATAGGTCCTCTCTGGGAAGAGCACCATTTTAAATAAACTGACCCTACCACTCAAAGACAGTGGCAAGGAGTGCCAAGCCTTCAGGCGGTCCAACGTAGATTGATGTAAACGCTGGACATTAACAGCATAGAGTTTAGACAAGTGAGTAGTGATATACACTCCCAAGTATTTAAACTTATCAGTAGCCCAAAGGAGAGGGAACTGCCCTACCCACCTGCCTGGCAATGAGTCCGGGTACCCCAGGGCCTCTGATTTATCAGAGTTGAGTTTAAAGCCCGAAAACGCTCCAAACTCCAGAAAAATATGCAATAGAGAGGGTAGGGACGTTTGTGGGTCTGTCAGTACCACTAAAATATTATCCACAAACGTGACATATTTAAAGGTCTCTGACTGAAATCTAAAGCCTTTCACTGCTTTCTAGTATAGGATGGCTTGTAATAGGAATTCTAATTGTAACATAAACAAAAGGGGCGATAGTGGGCATCCCTGATGCATTCCACGGCCAACTGAAAAATCTGGGGACAGTGAGCCATTCACACTGATACTAGCACAGGGATTTTGATACAGTAACCTTACCGCATCATAAAAGAGCCCTTCAAAGCCCATCACCTTCAAAACACTAAACAAATAGTCCCACTCCACCCTGTCAAACGCTTTTTCAGCGTCAAAACTTACTACCACGTGGGCTTCTTGATGGTGCTGACAGAGAGCCATGGCTACCAGGGTTTTCCTAATATTTGTCAGCGCGTATCTCCTGCGGACAAATCCAACCTGGCCCTGCCCCAGGATATCCAGGGGCCCTGCCCCAGGAAATCCACCAATCGTTCGGCCAGAAATTTAGCCAAGATCTTCTGGTCTTGGTTAAGCAGTGAAATAGGCCTATAGGAGCTAGGGGAGAGGGGGTCCCTGCTGGGTTTAGGAATAAGAGTGACATGCGCTTTGTTAGTCCCCGTTGGGAAATCACCTTGGGCTATGAGTGCGTTAAATGTGCGAGCCATCAAAGGCATAATCTGGTCACTTAAGGTTTTGTAGAATTCGGCGTATAGCCATCGGGTCCCGGGGCCTTAAAGTGTTTTAATTGCCCAATCATAAGTCTCACTTCTTCATCCGAAATAGGTCTATTCAGCTACGCCTTTTGGGCTGGTGTCAGGCATGGTAAATTTACTTTAGTTTGAAAGTGCTCCTAAGCACCAGGCACCCCATGTTCAGAGCTGTATAAGGCAGAATAATAATCTTTAAAGATAGTCAGGATGGAGGGGGTATCAAAAACCACATTGTTGGCAGGGGAACGTAAGGAAGTGACATACCTCGCCCCTTTGTGGGCCTTTATCAGGTAAGACATCAACTTCCCTGATTTATTACTAAACTGGAAAAGTTTATGCTGGTAAAAGAGCAAGCTCTTTTTCGCCTGTTGATGGAGAATGGCATTAAGGGCATTCTGAATAGTTAAATGGCGCTCACGGTTAGTGCGGGAAGCCACCGACGCCAGAGCCCGTTTAGCACTCTGGAGTTGGTGATTAAGTGTCAGTACCTGTCTATCCATCCGCTTTATCCATTGGGCTATATAGGCGATAATTTCTCCCCGTAACACCACCTTAGCCGTCACCCGCCGCATCTTAAAGAGGCCATGGTGGGAAACCTCGACCCGGCCCCCGAAGATGACGTCAGATGCCCTGGCTAGTTAAGTCCAGCTCAGACTGGCATTCTTTGCCTTGGCAACAGGTCCTACTCTCTGAGTGTGTGTTGCTACGTTCCTGTTTGTTCCTGCCTGTTCTCTGCCTTTGATCCCTCTGCTCCTGGCTCCTTGCCCTTGGATGGTCTTCTCGATTCCGACTTTGGCTTGGCTTCCTGGTTTCTCCTTGTCTGCTGCCCGTCCTGACCCTTGGCTTGCTCCTGGCTTCTCCGAGTCTGCTGCCTGCCCTGACCCCTTGGCCTGGTTCCGCGTCCTGCCTGCCCTCCGCTTGTCCTGACTTCTGGACCGCCCATGATACTTCTATCTTTAGCCTGCCTCGACCTGGACTTCCTGACGCCACCTTCTCTGCTGGTTCATCCTGCACCAAGAGACCCTCGCCTAAGTCCTGCCGGCCCCAGCACCCAAGGGCTCAACCTGAGGGGAATGGAGTTGGTATAAGTGAAGCTCCTGTTGGGTCTCCTGGACCTGTGCCGCCTCCCGGCTACGAGGCCCCCTGGGGGCCATCCCTTGGGGGTGTTACCAACACTTGTGCCAGCCCAAGGGTCCACAGAGCTAACAGAGGTGGAACAATAGCAGGCCAAACTGAAAGGCAACAAATTTATATGTTAGAAAAGTAAACAAAAGTAAGAAGAAAAAGAAACCGATCTGGTTCTCAAAGGAAGTGGCTGAAAAAATAAAGGTAAGAAGAACAGCGTTCAAGAAGTATAAAGGATCCCAAAAAAAATAACACAGGGAAGAATACCTGGTGAAACTGAGGGAGATGAAGAGAGAAATCAGGAAACCAAAAGATCTAGCAGAAGAAAGGATTGCCAAAGAGGTAAAGCGAAGTCACAAAACATTTTTCAGATATATCACAGAAAGGAGGAAGGTCCGAAGTGGTATACTAAAATCGAAAGGTAACAAGTAACAATGTGTGGAGAGAGATGAAGAAATGACAGAAATATTAAACAAATATTTCAGTTCGGTGTTCAGTAAAGTCCCTGGTAGACAAGATTTTAGATGGGGATGAGGTAGACAAAACTCCATTTACAGAACAGAATGTATGGGAAGAGCTATGCAAACAAGTGGACAAGGCCATGGGGCCGGATGAGGTACATCCCAGGATACTGAGGGAGCTCAGAGATGTGCTGGCAGGTCACTGAAGGACATTTTCATTAGAACCTTGGAAACAGGAGTGGTGCTGTGGGATAGGAGAAGAGTAGTAGTGGTCCCACTCCACAAGAGTGGTAGCAGAGAGGATGCTGAAAACTATAGGCTGGTTCCTTCAGCAACTATCTACAATATGGTGGGTTGCTGAGCCAGAGGCAGCACGTTCCCCGCCATTAAGCCAAGTACTTGCAGGTAAGACCATATGGTCAGGCGCAGAGTGTCCAATCTTGGAGGAATTTCACCATCCTCAAAGGAGTCAGTATCCGCGTCATCATCCGTGCCACCCGGATTTCCATTGTGAAGTCCCGCTGACACACTAGCAGTACTCTGGCGCTTACCAGTAGGTCCCGGCAAGGTTTTTACCTGTGACTCTGCTCTGGAAGTATTAAAGAGGGCTGAAGATTGAGCCTGGAGAAAGGATTGCAATCCTTGGAAAAACTCTGCCCACGAAAAGGTAGAAGCATCCAATCCAGGAGGTATTTGAGGCGTACATACTGAGCTACTGTCCCCTGCTGAGGAACCAGTTAGGGGAGTTCCAAAATCAGGCGCCTGAGCTATTTGTACCCAGGCCTACATCAGGCTGGGAAGAGCCAGGCTTAGTGAAATCTGAAGAAGGCAATTCTCCCTGAGCCTCCAAATAGTGTTGGCACAAGTTAGCGGGCACACCTGGCTGAGATGCCTGAATATGACATGCAGCACAAAGAGAAAGGTGCTTAGGGTGCTTAGGCTTCTTAGGCATAGGCGCCATTTTGGCCAACAGTGCGCTTAAGTGGCATCCCAATGCCTAGACATTCAAAATATAGGCGTCTCAAAACTAAACACCATAAAAACAATTTAAGCGCATAATGTAACTTGGCGCACAGGTAAGCATGCGGCTACTTAAGGCGCCACTTAACTTAGATACATGGACTATAAGGCCCGACAAAGCATCCAAAAGCTGGACGCACAACTTGGACGCACATGCCAAACTGACAATCCTGTAGAGGGAAGCCTAAGAAAGGCCTACCACGCGGCACACAGCAGAAAAGCCTCAGAGTGGGGCTTAGCCTACAGAGGCTGCTCAACCCGCTAGGCTATCCATGTCCCTCAACCTCCCATGGAGTAGGTCGAACATTGGTACAGCGAGCCGAGCATAAAGACTGGGAAAAAGGAGGAGGCCCTATGTTGAAAAAGCCTCCTTTTACATCTCTGTAAATATAGATATTTTTTAAAACTACCTGAGCTCAGCCTGGCTGAATACAGAGACGGTCTCCAGCTGCGGGGGAGGGGAGGTGAGGGCATATGCCATCACCGCTGCTCTTGGCTTCCTGCACCTGCTGCCTTTCAGCCACTCAAGCAGCTAAGACCACACCAGCTGAAAAAACCAGCTACCAGACCAAGGCACACATCTGAAAGACCACAGAAATCACCTCAGGAATTCTCAGCTGGGGGAGGGACCTTTTGGTATCACCGCAGGAGAGCGAGGCAATGTAATACCCTTAATTCTCCTCATACAAAAATGAAGCAATCCCCAGTAGGGAGATGCATGTCCACCATCTGTTGGAGATGGAGAATTCTGGCAGGTTGATGTCACTGCAGGGGTATATACACGGTGACATCAGTTTGCTCCGTCTCCATCTGCTGGCAGAGGTGCATAACCCACTTGTTCTGGATTCATCTGACTGGACCCTAAGAAAAAATATTTTCTCCTATTTGTCTTAAATCTATTTCTTAGTAACTTCATTGCATGTTCCCTAGTCTTTGTAATTTCTGAAATCTGTAAAAAAATTGATTAATGTTTACCTGTTCCATTCTACTCATTTTGTAAACAAATACTATCTTTTACTAGCTTAGAGAATCAGTCTATTTTTCCACTACACAGACAATTCTAACACTGGCACACAACCTTAAAACTAGCAAATAAACAGCTAGTAATAGTTTAACCCTACTGTTGTGTTTGTGGCATTGTGGACCCTTGATCGCAATGGAGATGACTCCGCCCATGGGGAGGAGCCCCGTGGGGAACCACTGCGATAGGCTGACACAGATAGCAGACACAGTATGGATAGAGTCTTTATTGTACTGCTGTAGATAGATGGTGAAAGCAGGAAGGTAAGGCACTTATCCACGAAGTGCCAGTACGTTCAACAAGCTCAGAAGTATAGTCTCACCAGATGTTCATGATAGGCGGGAGCCCGCAGTGCGGGTAATGCTGCGGCTGGTGGGTGGAGTTGGAGTGCCGGATCGTAGAGGTACTCATAGAATGAAGGCGTCTTCCTGGTGGTAGAATGGTGGGACCGAAGGTCCGTGGTGCAGGATATAAAGGTAAATAGGCCCTCGAGGAGCGAGTACCCAATGGTCCAATATCCTGAAATGTAGAATAGAGAGAAAGACTCCCGAGGAGTGGTTGTCTTAGTTAGTGAGGAACCCCGAAGGGAAGTTGGAAGCAAGAGACCCCCGAGGAGCGAGTGTCTAGAGCTTCTTACTGGAGCAAGGCCCTTAGAGTGAACGTGGCGTCTAAGCGTGCAGCTTAGAGCAGTCAGAGTAGCGAAGCGAAGTCTTTGCTAACTCAAGGTGGTAGCGGAGGCGGAGGCTAGATATACCCGGAGGTACTGACGTCATGCGGTGGGGCCACCCCCGAGGTTCCCGCCATGACGTGTATTTGAACGTAGGAGATGTGCGCTAGGAGGCCACGGGAGTGAGCATGGCGGATGGGGCCGCCCATGCTGGTGTTACGCTTGGGCTCCGGTCAGGAGGCGTGAACACCACCTAGCAGGGTGGCTCCAGGTGGAGAGAGACAGGAAGCTAGAAACAGTGTCTGGTTCCAGGCTGGGTCAAGGCAGGCAGCAATAAGCAGTGTCTAGTTCAGGCTGGGTCAGGGCAGGCGGCAATGAGCAGAGTCTAAGATCAGGCTGGGTCGGGGCAGGCGGCAATGAGTAGAGTCTAAGTTCAGGCTGGGTCAGGGCAGGCGGCAATGAGCAGAGTCTAAGTTCAGGCTGGGTCAGGGCACAGTAAGCAGGGCAAGGCAGGTCAGAAGGCCCGTAGGCCACACACACACAGAAGGCCCGTAGGCCACACACCATAAGCGGGGCAAGGCAGGTCAGAAGGCCTGTAGGCCACACACACACAGAAGGCCCGTAGGCCACACACCATAAGCGGGGCAAGGCAGGTCAGAAGGCCCGTAGGCTCCACACACACAGACAGAAGGCCCGTAGGCCACACACCATAAGCAGAGCAGGGCAGGTCAGAAGGCCCGTAGGCCACACACACACAGAAGGCCCGTAGGCCACACACCATAAGCAGAGCAGGGCAGGTCAGAAGGCCCGTAGGCCACACACACACAGAAGGCCCGTAGGCCACACACCATAAGCAGAGCAGGCAGGTCAGAAGGCCCGTAGGCCACACATACACAGAAGGCCCGTAGGCCACACACCGTAGTCAGGGCAAGCAGGTCAGAAGGCCCATAGGCCACACATACACAGAAGGCCCGTAGGCCACACACCGTAAGCAGAGCAGGCAGGTCAGAAGGCCCGTAGGCCAGGTGAGAACAGCGAGGAAGGAGGCCCGAAGGCCGCGCAAGGCAAGGCAAGGAAAGGCCTGAAGGCCGCGCAAGGCTAGAGCAGGTAGCCCAGGTGAGCTCGATGCCGAAGCACCGAGGCAACTGGCAGGCAGGGTTATAAGGACACACCCAGAGCACAGAGTGGACAGATAAGATGGACTGGGCCTGTCCGGAAAGCCAGCACTAGAGGGACCCCTGGTGGTGAGGCGGTTGCACTGCAGCCAAAACTGTAACAGTACCCCCTCCTCAAGGCCTCCCCCTCCTCCTGGGTCCCATCTTAGCAGGGGGTACTCAAAGATGAGATCTGGCCCCTCCGAGGGCAACAACAGCTGGAGCCATTCAACAGGCTCAGATGGCTGAGTTAGAAAGTCTGTTAATGGTACCGGTTTGAGCCCCTCCGGGGGTGGCAGCAGGACCGGTTTAGCAGGCTCTTCTCGGGGTAGTGCAGCAGGTTCAGGCCCCTCTCGGGATAAAACAGCAGGCTGGAACACCTCTCCGGGCGTTGTAGCAGGATCGGACCCCTCTCGGGGCGTTGTAGCAGGCTTGGCCCCCTCTTGGGGCGATGAAGCAGGCTTGGCCCCCTCTTGGGGCGATGTAGCAGGCTTGGCCCCCTCCTGGGGCGATGCAGCAGGCTTGGCCCCCTCCTGGGGCGAGGCAGCAGGCTTGGCCCCCTCCTGGGGCGAGGCAGCAGGCTTGGCCCCCTCTTGGGGCGAGGCAGCAGGCTTGGCCCCCTCCTGGGGTGATGCAGCAGGCTTGGCCCCCTCCTGGGGTGATGCAGCAGGCTTGACCCCCTCTTGGGGCGATGTAGCAGGCTTGGCCCCCTCTTGGGGCGATGCAGCAGGCTTGGCCCCCTTCTGGGGTGATGCAGCAGGCTTGGCCCCCTTCTGGGGTGATGCAGCAGGCTTGGCCCCCTCTTGGGGCGAGGCAGCAGGCTTGGCCCCCTCTTGGGGCGAGGCAGCAGGCTTGGTCCCCTCTTGGGGCGAGGCAGCAGGCTTGGCCCCCTCCTGGGGTGATGAAACAGGCTCAGATGGCAGAGCAGCAAGGTTTGAAGCAGTGCACATAGAAGACTCAAGTAGCACTGCTGTGGGCTTGATACCTCGAGCCACACTCTGAGGCTCCTTATTTTGTTTCTGGAGGAGCAGTTTAGAGAAGGCACAGGCAGTTCTAGGACGTCTAGGGAATGTGCTTGTTAGTGTCTCAACAGCAGCTGTGGGCAGCAGAGCCCTGCTAGAGTTAATCAACTCTCTCCGTTTGAGAGAAACTTGTTCCTGAGGCTCTAGCTCTGGTGTCACAGAAGCCTTCTTGGCCAGGTAAGTCCTGGGTTTTTCTATCCACAAACTGCCAGCAAAAATGTCTGTTTTAGTTGAGCCAAAAACAGAATACTGGTTAGGAGAGCTGATAGCTTTTTTTAATGGCACAGCTGGTCCTAGAGCAGAACACCGGGGGCAGGGTTTGCCTGGTGGTAACAAACACGGAAGACAGGAGCATTTCCACCACCCTGGTTTAGGAGCCAGACAGTTCAAACATTCCTGATAGACAGAGACATTTTTCTTGTTGCAATTATTGCATGACCAGTGTTCCTGACCAACAAGTTCACAGGCTAGACAGTTCTGATAGCTTGGATAATTCAAAGTCTGACAGGAATTGCAGGTATAAAACTTTAAAGAAGGAGGCATCTTGAATTAGTGAAAAAGTTGACTCACCGGCAGGACACAGACCATCTCTTCCCCTGGAAATTTGATGGCTTCGGCATACTGTTACGCTTGGGCTCCGGTCAGGAGGCGTGAACACCACCTAGCAGGGTGGCTCCAGGTGGAGAGAGACAGGAAGCTAGAAACAGTGTCTGGTTCCAGGCTGGGTCAAGGCAGGCAGCAATAAGCAGTGTCTAGTTCAGGCTGGGTCAGGGCAGGCGGCAATGAGCAGAGTCTAAGTTCAGGCTGGGTCGGGGCAGGCGGCAATGAGCAGAGTCTAAGTTCAGGCTGGGTCAGGGCAGGCGGCAATGAGCAGAGTCTAAGTTCAGGCTGGGTCAGGGCACAGTAAGCAGGGCAAGGCAGGTCAGAAGGCCCGTAGGCCACACACACACAGAAGACCCGTAGGCCACACACCATAAGCGGGGCAAGGCAGGTCAGAAGGCCCGTAGGCCACACACACACAGAAGGCCCGTAGGCCACACACCATAAGCGGGGCAAGGCAGGTCAGAAGGCCCGTAGGCTCCACACACACAGACAGAAGGCCCGTAGGCCACACACCATAAGCAGAGCAGGGCAGGTCAGAAGGCCCGTAGGCCACACACACACAGAAGGCCCGTAGGCCACACACCATAAGCAGGGCAGGTCAGAAGGCCCGTAGGCCACACACACACAGAAGGCCCGTAGGCCACACACCATAAGCAGAGCAGGCAGGTCAGAAGGCCCGTAGGCCACACATACACAGAAGGCCCGTAGGCCACACACCGTAGTCAGGGCAAGCAGGTCAGAAGGCCCATAGGCCACACATACACAGAAGGCCCGTAGGCCACACACCGTAAGCAGAGCAGGCAGGTCAGAAGGCCCGTAGGCCAGGTGAGAACAGCGAGGAAGGAGGCCCGAAGGCCGCGCAAGGAAAGGCCCGAAGGCCGCGCAAGGCTAGAGCAGGGAGCCCAGGTGAGCTCGATGCCGAAGCACCGAGGCAACTGGCAGGCAGGGTTATAAGGACACACCCAGAGCACAGAGTGGACAGATAAGATGGACTGGGCCTGTCCGGAAAGCCAGCACTAGAGGGACCCCTGGTGGTGAGGCGGTTGCACTGCAGCCAAAACTGTAACAGTTGGTTTGGAAACGCTGAGGCCCTCAGCACTCGGCACCGGAGGCAGCCATCTTGCCCAAAGAGAGTGAAAGGGGAGAAAAAGAGGTAAGGCAGAGCAGTCGCAGCCATCTGCGACCGACGGACGCAACTCCTACAAGAATTATTTTTTATTTTGTTTCATGATTTAAGCACCTCTTCCCAGCAAGTCCAAACTTAACACCAGTAGATGAAAGTTCTGCTGTCAGCACGCCCTCTGGACTGAGCATGCCTCCTATTCCTTTATTGCAATTCAGATCCTCTCGAGCTTGGATTCTATTCCCCAGAACCCACCTACCTCACTGTCCAGTTCTCTCTGCTTCTCTTATACGCTTCCCTCTTCTTTCCTTTCCTCTTTCCCATTTTAAGGTGTTCTTTATATTATCTATACTGTGAGACTGGGAAGTAAGGCAAGGCAGGGCAAGGCAAGAGCAAGGAGAGACAAGGCAGGAACATACCTAAGTGGGAACAGGGTAAGACAGGGATGCAGGGCAGGGTACAAACAGACTAGGTAGACCACTTGAATGCCTAAACAAGACACGGACCAGAAAGAAGGAACAAGCAGACATAAAACAGAGTAGAACCAGAACAGGATGGCTGCTGAGAGGCACAGACTGGACAGGACAAGGACAGGACAGGGATACCAGAACCAAGCAAGGAATACATAAACAAAGGCAAAGGACTAAAAGTAAACAAGGTACAGATAAGACAGACAACAGACAAGGAGACCTAACCAGATCACAAGACAAGACTAGAAGGCCCAAAGGCCATGAAGGAATGCAAGGAGGATGGAGGACAAGGCAAGAAGACCAAGGAGGCCACAAGGCAAGGCAAAATTAGAAGGCCCAAAGGCCACAAGGGATGGCAAGACCACAGGACAAGGTAAGAAGGCCATGGAGACTACAAGGCAAAGCAAGACAAAACTAGAAGGATCAAAGGCCATGCAGCAAGGTAAGAAGACCAATGAGGCTGCAGGACAAGGCAAGAAGGCCAAGGAGGCCACAAGGCAAAGGGAGGCAAGAAGGCCAAGGAGGCCACAGGACAAGGCTATAAGGCCAAGAGGGCCACAAGGCAAGGCAGGACAAGAGGCCACGAGGGAGTAACAAGGCAAAGAATCGAGTTGATTCGATGAGGCATTGAGTTGTGGGAGAGACAGGATTAAATAGGGCTGGCCTTGCTGCATCATGGAGCCACCAAGGATGTGGCTAGAGGGAGAGAACATGGCTGAGTGAGGACTTCTGCTGGTGTGTAGGAGGGGGTTGCCTAGCAGTCAGGAACATTTGCAGTTAGGAACCATTTTAGTCCCAAAGTTTTGCATTCCGAGTGGATTCCTAAACTGATTCATAGTATATCCAATTCAAAAAATCTAGCTTCTATGGTATCTATTTGGTATGACACCTTGACACAGGTGCTTGTTAATACTGCCCCAATTAAAGCTAAGCCTATGTTATGAATGCAATATGCTCCTTGTTTTAATGAATCCAGTAGGTAAAAAAAAAAAAAAGCATTAATTGTGCATGGCTAAACATTGAAACACACATTCTGCTTCTAATTTATCTTATTCTTCTATGATTACTGATTATCAAGAAGCTGTGATAGTGCAAAGAAGGATTCCTTTGCTGCAAAGATCAAAGCAACCTTTTCTTATTGTTCATACATTGTTCATACATTGATTCAGATACCTAGTAACTTTTATCATATCTCTTTGATTGCTACATGTGAAACATTTTGTTGCGCGTCCCGGCCGTGCTGGTGCCACGACCGGGCCTGCTCACCTTGGACGTCCCTCCACGGGCTCCGTTCCGTCCTCCCCAGCAGAAGCAGCTAGCTCTCGGCGTCCCCAGCACCTACCCCGAACGCCTCCGTCATCGCAGGCCTCTCAGCGGAGCTCACGCAGGGGCTCCGTGTCCTCAGTGTCCTTGGCCCCGACCCTAAGCACGCGCAGGGCCGGCGCTCCCTTATTTAAAGGGTCCAGGGAGGGAACCTCGGTGCGGACGCCCCCCGATGACATCACATAAGCGTCCTATATAAGGCGAGGGCCTTCCTCCAGTTCCTCGCCTTGGCAAATGGGTCATCACACTTGTGTGAAGCTAGTTGCCATCTTGTGGTCCTGTGGTTCTGCGTTCCCTGTGTCCTGCGTTCCTTGTTCCTGTGCTTGTTCTAGTGTTCCTGTGTTCCTTGTTCCAGTGCTTGTTCCAGTGTTCCTTGTTCCAGTGCTTATTCCAGTGTTCCTGTGTTCTTTGTTCCTGTGCTTGTTCCAGTGTTCCTGCGTTCCTGTGTTCCCATGGTCCTTCCTGTGTTCCAGCATCTGTTCCTGTTTCCTGTTCCACGCTCCGATACCCAGATTGTACCTTCTCAGACTGATACACGGTACTGACTTCAGCTTGCCTCTGACCACGTTTGGACCGCTGCCTGGAACTGACCTCTGCTTGCCACTGACCATGCTCGGACTGATACCTGGAACTGACCTCTACTTGCTTTGGTTGGCCACCCTCGGACGGATACCCTGGCTTTGACCCTTGCACTTCATTTGGACACTCTTTGCTTCTCCTGTGACTACCAGGTCTGCCTGCTCTGATGCTGCCCGTGGCCTTCTTCAAGATAGACCACTAGGTGCTGCCTATCCTGACCGGAGGACTTTCAGTTTCTGTCTCGTTCCAGTGGTCTCCGATACACTCTGTTCAGGTCTAGCTCATCTGTTCTCCACTAGCAGCGCACCCTTGCTCTTGGTGGGCACACCCCTCCGCTACCTCTCTGGGAGACCCTCAGAGGCCCACCTAAGCCCAGGTGGTCCGGGAATCCAAGGGCTCAACCCACGGACCCCCCCAGACTGTTATTGATGAAGCTCCAGCTAGCCTGTCTCCTCGTGTGCTCCGCCTCCTGGTGGCAGGCACCTTCTGGGAACCCTCAGAGGGCCATACCAATCCTGCGCCAGGCCAAAGGTCTACCTCCACCGCAACAGGTTGCCAAGGCCACGGACGCGGCGGAGTTCCCTGCCTTGCGGGCCATTCTGGGCCTGGTTACTCGTGTCCAGGAGCAGCAACAATTCACTGAGTCATTGGCCACCTCGGTAGAGAGACTACGATCACAACTCAAAGAGTCTGCCATGGCCAACCCCGGGACTCTAGCTAACAGCACTTCCTCTGCCTCATTGCCCTCATGGGCACTGCTGGCCCTCCCAGCTCCTACCCATTTCAATGGGGATTCTCATCTCTGCCAGGGTTTTATCAACCAGTGCTAAATGCAGTTTGCATTACAGCCTTCTTTATTCCCAGATGAAGTGACAAAGATCACCTTTATCTTATCTCGTTTGGAAGGGAAAGCCCTGGCATGGGCCTCCCCGCTGTGGGAGCGTTCTGACTCTGTACTCCAGCAGCTCCCACAATTCATTTCCACGTTCCGATGCACCTTCGATGATCCAGGCCGACAGGCACTCGCCAGCCACATCTCCTCCACCTCCGCCAGGGGTCCCACTCCCTCTCTGAATACACCATGGAGTTCCGAACCCTGGCTACGGAATTGGGATGACAGGAAGACTGCCTGAGGGCACTCTAACTCGAGGGCCTGTCACTCACTCTGAAAGACAAATTGGCAGCCCGAGAGATTCCCATGTTGGAGGACCTCATTGCTTTAGTTGGGCGGATTGACCATTGCCTCCGGGAATGGCACCAGGAAGTAAAAGCCAGCCGATGACCAGCCCTGGAACCACCTCGATCCGTTAGCCCCAGATCAAGGGCATCATCGGCAGTTTCCCCGCCAAAGGAAGAACCGATGCAAATAAAAACCGCGGTCTCTGCCTCTACTGTGGGGGTCCAGGTCACCTTATCCAGACTAGTCCGGTGTGTCCGGGAAACTCCAGAGCCTAAGCCCGGCGGGGGTCCCGAGCTTGGGCACTACAGTTACCGGCCCTCAACTTCTGCTGCCTGTCTCCCTCCTCAGGGAGGCACACTCCTTCTCCACCACCGCCCTCGTGGATACTGGGGCTGGTGGGAATTTCATTCTCGAGGAACTAGTTACACTACTCCAAATTCCTACACAACCCCTTGAGGTACCTTTGCGAATTGCCTCCATCCATGGAGAACCTCTACCTGTTCGCATCACCCATTGCACCCTTGCCATCTGACTGACCATAGGGGCTCTCCATGAAGAAGAGATAACCCTTCTGATCCTCAAGCGGTAAGTATACCCCATTGTCCTCGGTCTGCCATGGCTACAGTTGCACTCCCCACATTTCGATTGGGAGTCGCTCCAGCTTACCCAGTGGGGCCCCCGGTGCCAAACCCATTGTCTACGGCGGGTGTCCCTATCCGTTCCAGTGCTAACATCCACACCCCTTCCTGGGCTACCTCACCCTACATTGACTATCAAGACATCTTCTCCAAGCAACAAGCTGACATCTTACCCCCACTCTGGAAGTTCAACTGCCTGATCGAACTATTACCCGGCAGCACACCTCCCAAGGGCAGAACTTACCCGCTCTCACTTCCAGAGACCCAGGCTATGTCCGCCTATATTAAGGAAAACCTAGCCAAAGGTTTCATTAGACCCTCTACATCCCCAGCGGGTGCCGGGTTCTTTTTTGTGAAAAAGAAGAATGGTACATTAAGGCCGTGTATTGACTACCGAAGCCTGAACGCCGTCACCCGCAAAGATTGGTACCCACTGCCACTCATCAGTGAGCTGTTCGATCGGCTCCAGGGGGTTCAAATCTTTACCAAGTTGGGCCTACGTGGGGCCTATAATTTGGTCCGCATTCAACCCGAGGATATATGGAAAACCACGTTTAATACGCGGGATGGACACTACGAGTATGTAGTCCCTTTGGGCTATGCAACGCCCCTGACATCTTCCAGAGGATGATGAATTAGATCTTCCGAGACCTCCTATACTCCTTCGTTGTAGTCTATTTAGTTGACATCTTGATCTTTTCCAAAGATCTGGAATCCCATCGTTCTCATGTCCAGACCGTTCTTCAATGACTTAGGGACCACCATCTCTACGCCAAACTTGAAAAATGCCTTTTTGAACAGTCTAGTCTCCCATTCTTGGGGTACATCATTTCTAGTCAAGGATTCACTATGGACTCGGACAGACTCCAAGGTATTCATGACTGGCCTCAGTCAGTTGGTCTACGGGCCCTACAAAGGTTCTTAGGATTCACAAACTATAACTGTCACTTTATCGCAGACTACTCCATGCTGGCAGCTCCATTCACTGCCATGACTAAGAAGGGATGTGACCTCCGGGAGTGGAGTCCCATTCCGCATTCCAGGCACTTAAGGAGGCCTTCTGTACCAGCCCATGTCTCCGCCATCCAGATCCGAACTGCCCCTTCATCGTTGAGGTAGACGTGTCCGCCATTGGCGCCAGGGCGGTCCTCAGTCAATACTCCATGTTCTTTTTACTCCCACAAGTTTTCACCTGCAGAGCGCAACTATACAATTGGGGACAGTGAACTCCTGGCCGTGAAGTTGGCTCTCCAGGAGTGGCGTCCCTGGCTCGAGGGGGTCCAGCACAAGTTCACCATCTACACCGATCAAATCATTTAGAACATCTGAAAGAGGCTCAACTACTGAACGCAAGACCGGCCCGCTGGGCTCTCTTCTTCGCATGCTTCAACTTTGAACTACACTACCACCCGGCTGAAAAGAATCTCCATGCCAATGAACTCTCACGCTCTGTAGAGCCGGAGGATACCCCCGAAACTCCAGCTCATATCATAGATCCCACGTACATCTCCATCACAGTGACTACTACCATGCCTGCTGGTAAGACGGTGGTGCCTCGCCGCCTCTGAGAGCGAGTGCTTCGTTAGGCCCATGATTCCCATCTCGTTGGCCATCCCAGCCAGGCCCGAACCCTTGAGATGCTTCGCAGACAATACTAGTGGGCTACTATGACAAAGGACTCCCGTAACTACGTAGACTCTTGTCCTGTCTGCGCTCAACAAAAACCGCCTATCCCCAAGGCTTGGAAAGGTGCGAGGGTAAGACCGATTCTGAAAATTCTTCATTAAATCCTGATAATCTTATGAACTACCAGTCTGTTTTTTCATTACCTTTTCTTTCAAAGGTTATGGAAAGTGTTTTAAAACAACTGAGTTATTATTTGACCAGACATCAGTTATTAGATAATCTCCAGTTTGGTTTTAGTGCCGGTCACAGCTTCGTATTGTTCCGACGGTTATGCCCCTATCTATGGCCTTCAAATTTTAATCTGTAGTCCAAACCTTGGTACTAAATGTTGGGCTGAGGTGGGGTTGATGCAACTCGTAGGCGAAGTCCTACGGGTCCCCACCATCAGCAGGTGGAGTGGGCTAAAGCTAGAGGCCGCTGGAACTTCACCTATACCAGCCCTTGTTCCCCTTGTGTTGAGCTTTGGAGGCGCTAAAGCAAAGGAAGGGCTAATCCTTGAAAGTCCACGTCCAGAGGATAGGCGAGAGGAGGCATCACAGACAGGCGAGGATCAGATCCGGTGGCAAGTGGAAGTCGTGGCAAGCAACGTAGAACTCTCGACACAGGAAAGTCCATAGCGTAGTCGTTCAAAGCAAGGGTGAGGACACGGAGAAGGCAGGCATGGTCAATCAAAGCAATGGTCAGAGCACGGAGAAGGCAAGCGTGGTCAAGTGTAGCGGAGGTCCGGGGCTGGAGAGAAGCGGAAGAGTAGTCAGGCGTAGCGGAGGTCTGGGGCTGGAGAGAAGCTGAAGAGTAGTCAGGTGTAGCAAAGGTCTGGGGCTGGAGAGAAGCTGAAGAGTAGTCAGGTGTAACGGTGGTTAAATCCAAAGGGTCAGTCCAACACATAGACGAACAGGAACATGAAGAACAGGAACCGGGAGCCACAGGGAAACAGGAACACAACAAAGGACGATTCTCAGATCAGCAACAAGTACTCGGAATACAAGGAGACCTGTTGCAAAGGCAACGCTATGGAGCGAGTCCTGAGCTTTTATACGCTGAAGAGTCTGACGTCAGCGTCCGGGTCCGTGGCCTGATTCCCGCCACGAGCCCTTTAAAAGAACTAGTGATGCGCGCGCGCCTAGGGAGGGGAGCGGTGCTGATGGCGGCGTCTCTCCGCGGACCACGCGGAGAGGCCTGACAAACAGGGACATCTTAGCTAGCAACACTGGGTAGCGTGGCAGGGCCAGAGGCACTGGAGGGAACCCGAGGTCGGAGCTGGCGACCCACCACCGCCAGTGAAGAGGAGCCAGGAGCTGGAGTCCATCTGAAAAGGTGAGAGTGCCGCACCGCGGGTGGCATGCGTAACACTAAACAATTTTGATAATTGTAACTCTGTTTCTTTAAGTTTCCCAAATTCTACGAGAGCCCTTCAAATTGATCAAAATACTGCAGCCCGACACATTACCCTAATTTTGAAATCATTGCATTGGCTGCCTATTTTTTGGCAGGTAATGTTCAAAATATTGGTGTTAATTTTCAGTGTTCTACTTGTAGTCCCTGTTCCTATTAGAGTGCTACTGAAAAAAAAAAAAAAAAGGCATGGCTTGACACTAAGATCTCTTAGTCTTAACCTTATTCACTACATTTATGCGGACGATGTCCAGATTTTGATTCCCATAACAGAATCTATTAACAAATCCATCGCACTCTGGAACAACAGCTTACAAGCCATCACTAATCTCCTCAACAGTCTAAACCTGGTCATCAATGCCTCTAAGACTGAACTCCTCCTCATTTCCTCCAACCAAGAAAACCCCTCGTCACAGATCCATCACAAACACCTTCTCACCCACACTCATGTGAGAGACCTTGGAGTAATTATAGACAACCGTCTTAACCTAAAGAATATGATCAAAACCACAACTAAAGAGTGCTTCTACAGACTTCAAGTGTTAAAAAGACTCAAACCCCTCCTATTTTTTCATGACTTTAGGACTGTTCTTCAATCCCTAATATTTGCCAAAATTGACTACTGCAGCTCTCTCCTCATTGGCCTCCCCAACTCAACAACCAAGCCCTTACAGATGATACAAAACGCTGCAGCGAGAATTTTAACAAGCACCAACCAGAGAGACCACATTACGCCCGTCCTCCGTAATTTACATTGGTTACCAGTCAGTCACAGGGCTCTGCACAAAGCTTTATCTCTAATTCACAAATCAATTCATAGCTTCCTCCATCTTGACCTCGAATTCCCACTCAAACTCCACACTTCCAACAGACCAATGAGAGAAACCTACAAAGGAGCACTACAACCCCCACCTTCTAAAGCTACACGACTCATCTCTACCAGAGACCGAGCTTTTTCCACAGCAGGTCCAGCCATCTGGAACAACCTACCTGCAGAACTCAGAATGGAACCGATGCCTGTTATCGCCGCGGTCGCCGCGTCAGCGACCGGGCTCCTACCTACTCAGCTGGGTCCGGGGGTCTGCCGCAAGCCGCGGGAGCCAGGGCCGGCCTGGCCGCATGGCGGTGATCCTCCCTCGTGGAGGACGCTGCCGAGCTCGGGAGATGGCTCCGCCCCCGAAGGGGAACGCGCTGCGCGCGAGGGGCCGGCTTTTGACGGTCCAGCACCCGGATGTGCTGAACCGCCCCCTCTCTGACGTCAGCACCGGCGGGGAATTTAAGTCGCCTTCACTCCTTCCTACTTTGCCTTGCAACGAGTTCACTTCGGTGGATTAGTTGCTGCTCCAGGTGCCCCTGTTTCTGCTTGTCAGTCTCAGCATTCCAGTTTCCAGTTTCCTGTTGCCTGCTTTGATCCCGGATTGTCTTCTCGCTTCTGATTCCTGCTGCCTGCCTTGACCACGGATTGTTTCCTCGCTTCTGATTCCTGCTGCCTGCCTTGACCACGGATAGTTTTCTCGCTCCAGACTCCAGCTGCCTGCCTTGTTCACGGTGCGTCTCTCTCTCCTGCCTTCACGCCTGTTCCAGTTCCGGTCCGGGCCTTCCACGCCAGTCCTCGCCTAAGTCCCAGCGGTCCGGGTCCCTACGGGCTCCTCCTGGGGGGGCCTCGGACTTCCAGGGTGAAGCCACCTAAGTCCTAGCGACCCGGGCGTTCACAGCTCCTCTGGGGGCGTCACGGGTTTCCAGGCGAAGGTTCATCTACGGCTGTGCGTGTCTGCCTCCCGACCACTTCCCAGCAGGGGTCGGCCCAAGGATCCACTTTCGGATTTCAACAGTGCCTACCAACATTTAAAAAAAAACTCAAAACTTGGCTCTTCTTACAAGCCTTCCCTGATCCTTCAAACTTTCACTAGACAACTACAACTACTCAGCATTGAATTTGGAACTTCGCCCCTTCAATATTCTCATCAGTTACTAGTCTCCTAGTATTTTAATTTAATACATTCTTAAGGTTTCTCTTTTTCCAGCTGAATTCAGCTTCCTAGTTCATGGTCCTTGTTATTATGTAACTTTCTTACTTTTCTGCTTTACCTCCACTAATTATAAAAAGTTGTTCCTTTGTTATGTTATGTTACACTGATCTACCCCTGTTCGATGTAAACCGACCTGATATGGTATTTAACCTTGAAGGTCGGTATAGAAAAATGTTAAATAAATAAATAAATCTCAGGGCAAAAATGTATTAGAGATCCTATCTGTTAAACTATTTTGTTTACGTGAAACCTGTGATTGTACCTTTGTCGTTACCAGCCCTGAATTATGGAATAGTTTGCCTGATGATATTAGGTCTGAAATGCAAAAAATCTTTCAGAAAAAAGGTAAAGGCTTTTTTATTCAAACAGGAATTTAATAGACTAGTTGATTATGTGATTAATTGAACCCAGTATATATGTTGTCATTTTAGCAGGATATCCTGCTGTGCAAGTTTAACATTTTTATTTTATTGGTTTTTTTGTTTTTATGTAGATGTATTTTATATGATTATTAGTGCATAATTGTTCATTGCCTATGCATGTTTCACAGATGATTTATAAATCTTGTAAATAAGTAAATAAACACAGTAGTGTTATACTTAACGTGACCTGACCAGGCTTGAACTAATGCTTCAGAGAAATATTGCACAATTAGGATGCTCATAGATTCACTGTTTCTGATGTAAGGGTACTTGAGAAGGTTTTCTATGAAGCCAGACTAGTTTGGTGGTAGTGAAGAAAAGGATAATTCCAGCACAATGAGATTGCACTGATCAGACTTGTAAAAATAGCCAAGGGAAATAGCCAGGACTGTTGAAATGCTAAAATGTATGCTAAAGGTTAAAAAGTGTATTAAAGGTCAGCACTGAGTTTCATTTCTGCCTTCTGAGCTCAATTTACAAGAAATCATATGACTTACAAGAATCTAGTCTTATTAACATATATGAGATAAAATTATAATGCTAACTAGTTGGAAAATGTTATGTAAACAAAGTAACCTATCAGTGTGTAAATTTAGGGGAGGTGACATATTTAACTGACTGGAATGGCTAGAGAGCTGAGTCAGGGTTTTACTTTGCATTCGGGCCGATACAGTAAAATCGCGGGAGATCCACTCTCCTGTGCGCGCGATACAGTATTTTAATTTATTTGAATTAGGCTCGGCGGTAAAAAGAGGCTCTAGGGACACTAGCGCGTCCCTAGCGTCTCTTTTTTGATGGAAGTGGCGGCTGTCAGCAGGTTTGACAGCCGACGCTCAATTTTGCTGGCGTTGGTTCTCGAGCCCGCTGACAGCCACGGGTTCGGAAACTGGACGCTGGCTTAATTGAGCATCCGGTTTTCGACCCGCCAGCCGCAGGCCCATTTTAAATTTTTTTTTTTTTTTTTTTACTTTTTTAAACTTTCGGGACCTCTGACTTAATATCGCCATGATATTAAGTCGGAGGGTGCACAGAAAAGCAGTTTTTACTGCTTTTCTGTGCACTTTCCCAGTGCCCAGAGAAACTAGCGCCTACCCTTGGGTAGGCGCTAATTTCTAAAAGTAAAATGTGCGGCTTGGCTGCACATTTTGCTTTCTGAATTGCGCGGGAATACCTAATAGGGCCATCAACATGCATTTGCATGTTGCGGGCGCTATTAGGTTCGGGGGGGTTGGATGCGCATTTTGGATAAGGGGTAAAGCTAGTGCGTCCAAAACTCGTGTCTAAATGCCGGCTAACAGTGCGCTCTGTCCGAGTGCACTGTACTGTATTGGCCCAATTGTTTGGTAAGCTGCACTATTTTCCTATTATGAGATAGCTTATAATAAATGACTAAAGATTTTTCTCTTACTAACTGTTGGTATTCAGTGTTTACTAAAGCCCACAACACTAGTTTTAGTAAGAAGCATTGGCCTATTTGATAAAACATTGATATATCTCTAAAAGAACATCTATATGCTAAAAAGCTGACACTTTCAGGGCCACACACACAAACAAAACCTCTTCTCTCTCTCTACTATACAGTTATTTTGTAATGTGTTCAAAAATGCAGGACATATCCACATGTCTATGGCCCTGGTGTGCACAATGGGCACACAAACCACCTTACAATACTGACTCCACTGCCTAACATCATTTATTTATGTTTTGCACCTAAATTTTGAGAATATACATACACAGACCCACATAAATATATAGAACAACCCTAAAGTAGCATCTGTAATCTACATAATAGCAGATTGCTGTTTTTGTTTTGTAAATCCAGCAAAAAGCTGAATCCATGCCAAGCAGCAGGAAATAAAGCTCCTCTGTAAAAACATGCAGACCCCCAACCCCAGGCACGCCCTGTGTCTGCATCTTTCACGCAAATGTTTTTTTAAAATAACTTTATTTGTGGCCAGAAGGGCTGCATCACCGTAACCTGTATTTATTGTTCTTTTTTGGGTTTTTTTCTCGATAGAAGGCACAATAGCAGAAGGACTGCTTTTGCTCACAATAGGAAAGGAGGCAAGAGGGTTATACCAAGCAGCGTGTTTTTGTTTTTAAATAGTTATACACCAGTGCTGCCGTTTTGAAGCTTCAGCTAAATGTAAACACGGGAATGGCTAACGAAATAGGCCAAAGCTCCAAGACAAGCAAGGGAAAACTGAACAAGTGCTAAGCCAGCGTTCAGTGCTCGGCTTCTTAAGCCCACCTAGATGTCCCAACCTAGCCCTGTCCCCCAGTATGGCTATTGGCCACCACAATCAGCCTGATCTCAGCTGATCCTAAACTAGGGACCCTGGGCCAGGGCCAGATAGCTACGGTATTTTAAACTGGGGGGTGCCATGCCACACGGAAGCAGGAGGCATATTGGGTCCCCGGCTGCATTAGATTGCAGCAGCCGGAGATCTGTCACTCACCGCTCCATTACCATGGAGACCTACGCAACCGCAATCTCCTCCAATCGAGTCAGAGACCGGGCTCTAGAGTCATCATCTCTTAAGGTGTCCAACTCCCTGCCTGATTTATTTTTACCATAAAAAAAGGTATGGAGGAGGGTCCTTAGGAAAGACCCCAGTTTTGAAGGTAGCCTGCGACATTGCCTGACTGCAAATAGTGCTAGGAAGGCATCTGCAGCGGCTATCAGTGTGACTGGCTTCTTTTTATTATTTATTAGATTGAAAATAGCTATCTGAAGACATGGCCGACGACGCGGAAAGAGCGGACGGCAGGATTGTGAAAATGGAAGTGGATTACTGTTCGACGGTGGATCAGCAGTTGCCGGAGTGCGAGAAATTAGCCAGAGTAAGTGAATGGAAGGGCATGGGCTGAGTCATGGCGCCGGTCTAGGCCTTACTGCACGGATGCTCGTGGAAATAGAAGAACGGAGAGTGGTGTGCTTTCTGTTCTGGCAAAAGTCAAACGGAAGATTAACACATAGGAGGCTAAGAAACGTCCTTGTTCTGCATGCAACCCCGCAGATTCTTTTAGAAAAGGCGTTGCTTTGGCAGACCGGTTGCCTATGTTCTCTGGTAGGGTGACAAACCAGCCTGTGTGGGAGGAGTAATCTCATTTTTAGTTAAAATCGCTTTATTTTTTTTTAGGGCAGTTTTGAGTTCTGTTTATTTATTAAAACATTTATATGCCGTGGCTTACAGCGTCACATACATAGTTAAACATTAAAACGAACAAATGGGAAAGTAAAAACAAAATTTAATTTAAAAATTATAGCATAACCATTAGATGGTTCGGGAGTAGATTTAACATCCGTTTCACTGAAGGTTATTGAAAGGCCTGACCAAAATGAGAGGTTTTCCACTTCTGCCTAAAGTTTTTAAAGCCCGCCACCGCCTGCAAAACTTCAGGAAGATTGTTCCAAATCAAAAGACCAGCAACGGCAAACCATAGTCCCTTGATTCAGCTAGCCGAACAGACCTCCTCTATTCTAGGGAACATCCAACAAATACCATCCACGCGATCTTAATTTCCACTCAAGCCTGTGAATCAGGAGCAGTTAGCTAATGCATACCTGGGCATCATTATTTAATGCTCTATGGATCAAAGATAGAACCTTAAAAACTACTTGCCATTCACTTGGTAGCCCATGTAATGTGAAGAGTACAGGAATAATATGCTCAAAGGAACAGATACTAGTGAGAAAATGAGCCATTGAGTTCTGGACAACTGGTAAAGCTTGAATAGTGGAGGCAGGTGGTCCTAGAAAGGCTAGGTTAAAATTTAATACATGCAGCATAGCACAAAAGACATTAAGTTCCAAAAAAGGTTTCAAATAGTGAAGCAGTTGCAGTTTGAAAGAAAAGCTTGGTATTAAAGATTTTACATGGGCTTTAAAGAAAAGACCTTGATCAGAGAGAATTTATAGATTCCTAATCTCATCCACAAGAGGGATGTTAAAACCATCAAACTGTATGCTTAAAGGGCCCACCAGCTTAGACGACCTACTAAGCCTACTGATTTGTCTTATATTTAGGGCCAAACTGTTGTTTGCAAGCCAGCTTTTAATAGCCTAAAGATTTATTTATTTAGCCATTTTATATACCGTCGTTCCAAGTGAAGATCACAATGGTTTACATCATGACAAATATTATAGGTAAACAGTTACATTCACTTGATGTGTTCATATATCATACATTGACTGACGGAGGTGGTCAGGAGAGGAAGGATAAGAAGGGGGGGTAGCAGGATGAGGTAGCACTTTTAACACAGGGTGCAGGAGGGATATAAAGTAGGAAGAAGATGTATCAAATATATATATTTGGGCTGGGTTGGAAAGTAATGAGGTATTGAGTTCTTTAGTTAGGTTCATGATAAATTTGGCCATGAAGGAGCAAGTACTGATTGCAGAAAAGCTTTAGTTAGGTTGTAGGCATTTTGAAATAACAACATTTTAAGGTCACGTTTGAATATATTGATATAACACCCAAAGTAGTTTTCATGTCAGCAATTATAGAAAAAAAGATCTGTATGTGAGCATAAATTCTAGCAGAAAAAAATGCATTTCAATGGTTTTCTGACACATTTGTTGTTCTTGAGTTCTTGATGCTTATCCTGAAATGTTCTTTAGAATAGCATTGAAATATATACTTTTGTGGGGCGTTTTTTAATGTTTCTCTTTTTTTTTTTTTTTTTTTTTTACAAATGTGATATCTCTCACACGCCTCCACCCTCGGGAAAAAAATGAAGATGTGTGAAATCTGAGGAGCCCAGAACTGCTGCTTAGCTGGCTTTAAGGAATTGAGAACAGCATTTTGAATTTATAAGGAAAAAAATTATTTTTGTGTATCTTCTCTGGTAAACTGAGCACTCCCCTGGTGAGAGTAGGGTTGATGTTGGGCCTTGTATTATGTAAATCACTTTGTTAGTTTAGTATATCAACTGCTTTGGGTCCCTTTTAGTAAAAAGGTTATATAGAAATATGGCAGAAAAAGATCAGTCTGCCCATATATAAACATTAAGTACAATATAAAAATGTTAATTTATTCCCATGCATCTTGGTTGCAGTGAAAAAAAACATTCTCATTGTTGTAAAAAGTTGGAAAATATGGGTGTGTGCATTTTATCATTAGGATACATAGAAATAAAGGTCACGAGACAGGTTGTAGTTGAGGCCAGCTTTTGAGAACACTGTTTCTGACATTGGTTTATTGCAGAATAAGTCTGTTTCAGCAAAAATAACAGAGGCTGGTGGCACCTTATAGACTGATTTATTGAAGCATGAGCTTTCAAGGACAAGAGCCTTTGGATGATGCTTGACTATGCAAGTAAATAACACAGGTTACATTACAATGTTTAGGATAATGGTATTTATTTTTAAAACTGTAGAGAGATGGGAAGGAAAGAGACTGTGATGTGTTTGCAGCAGGTAAGAAAACCAGGGATGACAAACAGCAAAATTGATTTATTCCATTTTTATATTCTTCTATATTGCCAAATTCAAGGTGGATTACACTAGTATATATGTAATTGCATCAATAAAAACAGTACAATAAAACATAAAAAATCACATGACAAAAACAACAAACATTTATAAAAAAAAATAGGTATAACATCTTCACTGCATTTACCACTTAAAATACCAGGGAACCCACATACACTTTAGAAAAGAAAAAAAACCAAAACCTTCACTTTCTTCCTAAACCTTAAATAGTTGTCATCCTGATGCATAGATAAAGGCAACATATTCCATAGTGCTGGAACAGCTAAGGAAAAAGCAAGACGAGTAGTTTGTATTCAAAAGCAATTGCCTGGTGAGATAGTAAGCTGATTTTGTCGTTAAGTACACAAGTTGACACACACACTTTAAACTTATCTGCAAGACAATAATCTGCCACAGGAAAAGACAGGTATATATAATATGAGTTTGATCAATTTTTTAAATTTTGAATCTCTTGCATTGTTTGCTAGTTTTGAAGTTCCTTTTAGTATCTAGATTACAAAGTTATGGATGCAATGGCTTGGCCTGGAAAAAAGTTTCCCCACAAGAGCATCTGCTTTCTCTTTTTTTCTGTGGTGTTATCCTGTGAAGGATTATTCTATAATCTCTGACCCATTTTACCAACGTAGCATCCCTGTTCACATTTTTTAAACTTTCAGCTCATATAAGATGTGCATCCTAAATTGTATCCTTTTTTGAATAGTTTTTCCATATTGGTAGCTGTAGGGTCCTGTGGTATGTGCCAGCACAACTTGCAGCATGGTATCTTTCAGAGTTTTGTCCTATTTTCTTCTTTTTGACTGAGACTTGCTTCGTACTAGTTTTTGTTTTAGGGAATATTTCTTCATTGATTCATCCTCAGTTGTAGTGGCTATAGGTGTCTCTACATTTTCTTAGCTTTTCTTGCTCTAGGTTTTACGTTACTATGAGTATGAGGTACCTGCTCTGTGGCTTCCTTGTTCTTGAATTGCATTAATTTTTTCTCCTGTGATTTTAGTGGTGGTGCTTTTTTATTTGAAGGCTTCAGTTAAGGTTACACTTCTCAGAACTCTTGAGGAGTTTGGGTTTTTTTTGGGCCAGAACATATAGGATGGTGCTGTGTATAATGGACTTTTTATATACAAAGCTGGAGCTGTGAAAGTAGCTGCATCTGTGGGCTGGGTATCTATATACAAATATGTCGATGGTAATTGATTGAGATTTTGGTATTCAAAATTATTTTTCTCCATGGTGTAGTTTGTGTATTTTGAATCTGATTTGAAGGATGTAATGTTATAAAGTTGTAAATTGTTTAAAGTTTGTTTCTCCCCTCAGTCAAAATCATAACAATATCAGTGTATCTATAGCTAAAAGGTCTGTCATCCTGTCATTGATTTGAGTTCCTTGAAAAGGTTGGCATATTCTTGTTGTGCAATCAGGTTGAATTTAATTCTTTAATAGTTCTTGCTGTGTACTAGTTTTCCAGGGCAAAAATTGTTATATACAGCTACATCATTTGCATGGGACTGTTGCTGTATCATGATACTATATCTATTGTGACCAGGAAAGTGTTGGGCTATAGCTGTTTTGATGGTGGTTTTTTTTAATTTTTTTTTTATGCTGTTGGATTTTGATATAAAGGTTTGAACATCCTTCTAGTTCAGTTGTTTCCTGTACCAAAACCAGATTTGATTGGTTTGCAGGTTTTAGGTAGCATGTAAAAGGTACGAGAAGGATGGATTGGTATTAGATTTTTCGGTTGAGAATGTAACAGTTTCAGAACTGGAATACCTGATATATCCATCCATGTCAATGGGAGGAGGTGAATAAGTGCTGCCACTTCCCAAACAGAAAGGTTCATCCTATCCTAGTGAAACTGCTGGAGTGGGGTATATGCTGGTATCATAATCTAAGCATTAAGTTAGTGTAGGACTTAAGGCTCAGTGTAGCTTCCAGATGGTAGACCTAGGTACTAGCTAGCTAGGCCACTTCTGCAGCAAGTTATCAGTCAAAAGTGTTTGTTTTTCTTTGAGGACAAGGATGGCTAACTCTGGTCCTCGAGAGTCACAAACAGGCCAGGTTTTCAGGATATTCACAATGAATATGCATAAGATAGATTTGCATTCACTGCTCTCATATAGTAAGAGGCTGGGAATATGGTGCATGGTGCTAGATGGAGTCTGATTGGTCCAGAAGACACACAAGTTGTGTGCTCATTTAAATCAGAGCAGATTTTACTAAACTCAGTGGTTAGTAGCTTAATTACCTTTGTCAGATTCTCCCTTCATGGGAATCGGGCAGGATTACTCTGAAGGATTTTTTTGCAGAATTAGTCTGCAAGCACTGCCAAAAACTGACCACATGACTACTTATTTCATTAAACTCTAGGCACTGTACTGCAGTGCTGAAAGACAAGCTAACCAGAATTTAAACTTAATTCCTGTACCAGCCCAGCACTGAAGTTTTGATTAGTGGTTCTGTGAACACTACACATGCCAGTACAGTAGGGGGCATGCTAATTTTGAAAGTATTTATTTAACAAGGCCTAACCGTTAGTACCTTAACAGGCACGTGAGTTTATTTATTAATTGTGAAGTAGTTGCTTGAACAAACAATGTTTTTTCGAAACCACTTTAGTAAAGTGTTTGCAGATAGGCGTAGTTTAATGAGCACTGTAGGGGTATAAACCAAATCTGAGCCTTTGTATGTGTTGGTGAACAGTTGTAGCTTATGACATGCAGCAATCATCACATGAATTCGTAAGGAATTCTATTATTTTAATGTATGCGTGGTAACTTGGCTCAAATACAGGTATATTTTTTTTTCAGTTTGGGATAAATTCAGTGAGTGCTTCCACAAAGCAGGCCAGTGAAATATATTGGTCTGACTGCTGAAACAGTCAAGCAAGTCTGCAGTCCTAAGCAACTTGGGTGGGGAGGGTAGGTGCAGAGAGTCTCTCTTGATATTCATAAAACAAGATTTCTTTGGTCAGTCAGCCCTTGTTGCAGATCTTTTTTTTATTATTTTTTTTAGAGCAGCTCTAGCCAAAGCCCATGGACATTATCCACCAATCTGTGTTCTCTTCCTGAACATTCATGGAGGAGTCTTGCCATCAAGTAAACATTCTTTAAAGAGCTATTGGTTAATTTCAGTAGAAATTGGTTGAAAATGTAACTTGGTAGGTGTGTCCATGCAGGAAAAACTAGCAGTTTATTTTTTCTTTTCTCTGTTTTAGTTTGAGAGAGCTCTTTATTCTGTGATGGTAAAGGCCTTAGCTTGGGTGTCTTCTAGGTGAACATTTTATGTACTGAAGGATTGTCTAATAGGTTCTTACTAACAGAGCTCTTGAAGGTTTGTATATCTATAATAGTGAGCTAATATAAACTGAGGTCTTGCCACTTTGAGCTATGGACTTATTGTTAAAAGTCTATTTACATCTTTAGGCTATTGGAAGCCAATGTAGAGTGGGGCATACTGGATACATATGATCCTGACTGTCCCTTGCAGTGGCATTTTGTACTATTTGGAGGGCCCTTAAGGTGGTCCTAGGTATAAGGCATTACAGTAATCAGGCCATTTAGTATGTGTGTCGCAGTATGTTGTGAAGTCAGGTTGAAGATAAATAACGTTTTGCACAGGATTTACCTGAAGATTTAAGGATAGATTGAGTTCAAGCATAACACCAAGATACATACATGGTCAAGAAAGGAATAACCCAGTAAAATCTTTAAAGGGCTGGGAAGTGCACTCTGACAGTGATTATAAAATCAGCCCCCATCATGATATTAAGGCTCAATTGATATCAGAGAGCCATTGATTTTAAATCTTCCTGCATGCAGTTAGTAATTATGCAGTAGGCATTTCATGTCAGAACTAACTGGAGAAAAAAATTGAATATAATCTGCATACAGTCTGTAGTTTACCCCTATGTTTGCAAGGAGGCTGCAGCTTGGGATGTAGAAAGTGGTTAAAAAGAGTCCCAGATATTGAACATTGTGGAACTGTTTTGGATGGCATGAACCTTTGAAGATAATCGACCAAGTCTCACCTGGTACGTATTTCGGCTAGTAAGAAATAACAACATAAACCATTTTTTAAGGACATCTGCTGTTGTTGTTATACCCATGCATTGTAGTCTAGATAGCATGAGTTGATGGTTAATGGTTTCAAATGTGGCTGATAGATCTAATAGGATAAAAATTAAATTTGCACTTGTTTCAAAACTTTGAATGTCTAGGTTTGAAAAGTCGTGTTTTGGGTGTTGTGTGCCGATCTAAAGTCAAACTGGAATTGATTTAACTATTCTGTTCAGTATATTGCTGCCAGCGGTTTATAAACATCCTCTTTGATAACCTTTTGTTAAAAGTTTTTGTTTCTTTAGTAATACTGTGAAAGATTTACGAGTCATATCTGTTAGTGAAAATCATGATATTTTTAGACTTGGTGGTAACTTGAGTTAGATGTTTAACAGTATGAAGAGTTATTTGCATTATGAATCATTTTAGCAAAATGAATTTTCTTTTATGGTCAGAAAAGGTATTATATTTCTGCAAGATGGTCATGATAGCATGCAGCATTATGGGTGGAAGGGTCACTATACCATTTTCTTTCTGCACATCATAGTGCTCTTTTTACTTGTCTTGGCTCAGTATTAAACCCATAGGGCAGAATGAGCTCTGCAAAGGACAAAATCCTTTTAATATGGCAACTATATTCAAAGACCAAATTAATGAATCATACCAACCGCAACAAGGCTGTTGGTATTTTGATTCTCTAAATTTGTAAGTTCCAGAAAGCCACTGCTTTTTTTAGAGTTAATCAGGATCTATATCTCTTACACATCAGCCAACGGATTAGAGCATTCCCTTTCAGTATAGTGCCAGGAAGTTGTAAATTCACATGGATTAATTAATTGATCGGACCAGAGAACTTGCTTGAATAGCAAATTAGAGTATCCATTTAGAGGCAAAACCAGATCTTATGCAACATGTGGTCCAAGCAATGGGTCTGTTGATTAACAATTTTTAAAAATTCCGAAGCGTTCGTGATCTTCAAGAAGCCACTGCAATATGTGAATAATGGAATTTCATTCATGTGCAAATTAAAATTAAAACTATCTCATTCATATCTCCTAACCTGTCCGTACTGTCTCCAAATCTTTAATTTTCATCACTAGCAACACTAATTCAGTCTTGATTACAATCCTTTTCTCTTTGCTGACAACATCTAAATCATTGCTAGCTTTAACCCCAAGCCTTTTGTCTCCGACTGAATTCAGCACTTGTTTAACCAGGATTGCCAGGTGGCTCGTTTCCTTTAAATTAAAGGCAAACACCAATAAGTCCGAAGCAATCTGGTTTTCTCATAATGTGGATGGATCCAAAGACTCTCCCTTTTCCTATCTTGTTGGGCACCATCATCCAGCCCAAGGATTTCAGTTTACTATCTTAGGAATAAAGTTGGATTCCGTTCTCAATTTTTCTAGTGAGGTTTCAATCCCAGGTCAAAAATCCTGTTTTCTGTGACTGATCCACAGGGTAAGAAGACCCTATTTAAATGACCATGATCTCAAGACTTTAACATTTTGCCTTGACTATTGCAAGTCTTTATACCACAATCTTCCCTCATTTACTTCACAAGCTTCATGTCAGTACTGCTGCCAACCTAATTTATGGTAAAAACAAGTTTGATTGTGTTTCTCCTCTGTTGCAAGATTTACACTGGTTCCCAATTTCCAGTCATATCTTATTCAAACTAGGCTGTCTTACCTTCAGAGCCCTTCCCTGGGGCATTCCACTTTACTTAGCAAAAGTCTTAGCGCCCCATAAACCAGCCAGAACATTACGTTCTTCGCAACTAGAACTTCTTAGGCTTATTTATTTTAACAATTTATATTCCACTGATCCAGAAAGTACTCGCGAAACGTGATTTTCCTACCTAGCCTTCCATTAGCGCTGCAGTTGGGGAAAGCGACTTCCTAAAGTTCAGAAGAAGCAAACATCTGCTTTTTCTCAGGAGTTTATGAATCCCAATGGTCCACTGTTCTCTCTTCCTGATTCATTGTGCTTACTAACTGCAGGCAGTACTTTTTTGTGTGGTGGTAATTTTTTTTTATTTGTTTGTAATGAAGTGAAATACAGTTTTATTTTCCTTAATGTCAGCATTTTATTATCCATTTTATTTGGTTATCCTACTTTTTTTTTATTTTGTATTGCTTTGTGTTTAACTTGTAGTATTACTGTATTGATTATCTACCTTATAATGGGCCTCTGACCGACGGCCCGCAAATGCGCAGTAGAGAGCAGCTCTACCCCGCGCATGTGCGGGCCAGCACGTTGGTCAGAGCCGTGCGTGCCCGAAACAAAAAACATGGCGGTGGGGGCCGCAGGAGGCGGCGGCGGCCGCGAAGCAGGGATGAGGAGCAGAGGCGCCGCGCGTCGAGTGACACCCCCCCCCCCCCCCCCACCGGATCTGCCGGCAGGAGCAGCGCCGGCGCGCACGAGTGAACACCCCCCCCCCCCCCCCGAGATCTGCCAGCAGGAGAAGCAGCGGCGCCGTGCGCGAGGGACACCCCCCCCCCCCCGAGATCTGCCGGCGGGAGGAGAAGGTGGTGAGAGGGAAGGTGAGAGAGAGGGAGGTGACAGTGGAGGTGAGAGGGAGGGAGGGAGGGGGGGTGAGAGTGAAGGAGGAGGGAGAGGGAAGGAAACTGACCGAGCCCGTTGTTATGGGCTTAACGGCTAGTACTATATATTGTAATACTATATTACTCTGTCCATCACCTTGATTTTTACCAGAAGGGCAATTCATTGAATATAATAAACTGAACTAAACCTAAAATAATAATTATTCATGTTGACTCTAGCTGATGACAGAAACTCTTATCAAAGGAGAAACATTTTGTATAAAGCAAGCCATATATACCAAAGGCATATATACCAAACAAATACCCCAACCGGAGGCTTTCAGCAATAAAACTTGATTATGAGGATCAATCATGACCTCAACAAGGGATAGTGATGATTTCCTAAATAAAATTATTAGGCTATCACCTGGCTTAGGCAGGCGAAGTTAGTTTAACAGTACTTACTTGGTCAGTAGCATATAGCCACGAGTCGGTTATACTAACACATCAGCTTTGATTTAATTAGCATGTAAAAGATAGCTGGAACTTTTCCATGCATAGACCTTGCATTATTGGGTTGCGGACAGGTTGTGGTAGGTACTTCTTTTGTAATTTTAATATGTATTAATTGATTTATATTGTTATGCTCTTCGGGCCTGATGCAATAAATGTGCGCAGAAAACGGGCGCGCTGTGTTGAGCGCCCGCTTTCCCAACGAGCGCCCAGGCACCTCTCCTGGGTGCACAATGCAATGTTTAAATGAGGAGTTGCACTGCCAAGGAGGTGCTATGGACAGTTGTGTGCCCTTAGTGCCTCTTTGGCAGTGGGCACCCAGGAGAGGTGGCTGTCAGCGGGTTAGGAAGACAGACGCTCAATTTTACGAGCGTCCATTTTCCCTAACGAGTGCACAGCCATGGGTTAGGAAAATGGACGCTGGTTTTAATTGAGCGTCCATTACCCTAACCTGACTGCTGGCACTTTTTTTTTTGTTTTTTAAACCTTTTGGCTCCTCCGACTTAATATCGCCATGATATTGAGTCAGAGGATGTACAGAAAAGCAGTATTTTCTGCTTTTTTGTACAACTTTTTGGGCTCCTCAGAAATTAATGCCTTCTTGGCCCCTTTGTGTTGTAAAACCCATTGTAGCATGTGTTCCATGTAGGTTTGCCCAAAAAACGGCAGGAGTAAACCAACATTACATCCTTCTAATGCGAACCTACTATGTACTACCTAAAAATCCATAATTCTGGTGGAGATGTTTATTTTAATACTTTTTGGAGGGACTACAAAAATATTTTCTATTTTTAAAAGGGATGGACTGTAATCACTATTCCACTTGCTTAGTGGAGAGTGATTTTAAACTAATTTTTGATGCATTTTGCTTCTATTTTTCTTTGTGGATCGGTTTCTCAGTTAATGAAAGACTTTCACCTCATAATATCCAGAATTACAGGGTTTAAGGGTGCCATTGAACAAGAATTTTATACCAAAAGATAAAAGTAACATTTCATTACCATATTACCACCACTACTGCATGAAGGAAAAACATTGATGTGTAGCTATGAGTGAAATAGCAAGTTCCACTTTGCTTTCTCTGTAACTGTGATAACTTTGTAGTATTTGCCCTTGTCATCGGAGGGACTACAGCAGAAAATACTTAAGGAAAATGTTGAGACAGGAGGCCTTGCAGGAGAAAACAGACAGAAAATTAAAAAAAATAGGTGTGATTTGTACTTTTAATCTCAGCATTGGTGAAGGAAATGTCATTCAACAAATGAAGTGGATACAAAGGAGAATGATATTTAAAATTATTCCTAACAACATAATGTAGAATAGGGTTTTCTAGCATTGGCAAGGATATTTACTAACAGGCTAATTTTAAAACTCACGCACGTGCATCCATACACTTGTGTATCAGTGTGTAAGCGGAGATAGGCTTAAATTATAAATTATGTGTGCTTTTGGGCGCATATGATCTAAAATATGCCTACTATGTGTAAGTATGCTCCTAATTTTAAGAGGTTACTCAAGCAAACCTACTTTGTCTCTTCCATAGGACTTTGCTGGCTTTAACGTGCAAATGTAAACAGATTTTAAAACAAGCTTGCGCAAGGGACATTCCCATTTTTTTCAAATCAGTCCACCAGTTTGCCCAGACACTCACAAGGTCATCCAGACCCCTCTGGTTCTTCATCCTGCATCCCCCTCAGTTGACCCGGATACCCCACCTTGTTGCGTAAGCCCAAAAATGTGACATGAAGAGCAGACTTGCTCCTCATTCGGTGCGGCAGTAAAGTTACACAGCTAACAAGCTGCATGCTGCGGTTTTAAAAGACAGTCAGATGCGGAACAGTTGGGCCCCACCCTGGAACGCCCGAGCCCTGCCCCACAGCTCTGCTCCCTATTTTTGTTAAGCACAGACGTATACACGCATAACTTCAGACCTTTTAAAATACATGTTGCTCACACACAGCCCATATACGGTACTTGCATATGGGCTATTTAGCGCAAGCAACACTTTAAAAATTTGAGAGATCTTCCTGTATCTTAGCTGAGATGTAGGAGAAACCAACGTAAAAAAAAAAAAACCAGCTTCATTTAGACTTCTCTGAGTAACAGTTTGAAATAGGAGGATGAGGAAATCGTTGTAGAATTATAGAATGGTTAAACAGGATATCAGAATGTTATTGTCATGGGAAGATAAATTATTAGTGCCTGATGAGTGCGTCTGAGGCATCAGTAACAATGGTGTGAATCCTTGTTTCATTCGTATGCTCGGTGAATCCTTGCCTAACATTTTGCCCAACAGGATGTGAGACTCTTTGCTGTTCTAATATATACTTACTTGTGTGTCTCGATAGGAAGGAAGACTTCAAGAAGCAATTGAGATTCTGCTTTCTTTAGAAAAACAGACTCGAACGGTAAGCAGAACCATGCGCTGTGAAACAGGGGCAATATGTCTTGAATTTGGAAAGGGATCCGTGGCATCCCTAATATCTCCTTTTGGCGAGAAGATGAACAGACAACAGTTTGGTCCATTTTATTCATTTAGGCCGTTTCCTCCTCCTCCTCCTCGGTTAATTAGAACAAGGGCTGGGATCTGGCTCCAGGAACCTCCATTTTCAACTACTTGGGGATTGTTTGTTTTTCACCTGTTTTGTAGCCCCTCCCAACCTACTTTAGCCCAGTAATTGTAGTGATAGTCCCCGGTCGGGGGGGGCCATGCACCGGGGCTCTTTCCAGTATCCTGCAGTCATGGGCTCTAAACCTGGCCATCGGGTGTTACCACTGTGCATTGACTGGGACTCCTTTCTCTCAGAGGGATTGGAGTCGTATCCTCCTCCCCGGGCCATGCAGAGAGCGGAAGAACTAAACTTGGGTTCTCTGCATGGCAGTGCATAGCCCTACCACTGAGCCAGTCCTGTCAAAATGAATTATTTTTTATTTAAAATGTTTCTAAACAGCCTAAAGCAAACATGTACTTCTTCTCAGAAAAAGGAATGAAAAACAATTGTTATCAGACAAGTGTCTTCTTACAAAATGACTTGTAGATGAGCAGCAAAATAATTAAATAGATGTGAAATTTGACAGTGCGCTATTAAAATTAGGCCTTAATCTTCAAAGTCTGGTGAGTGGCAGTTTCATGTGCAGTAACTAGAGTTCATAAGATTGTAATGATTTCTTTCACAAGGTGACCTGACAGAACATTTTTTATTGTATTTTATTTAATGTTGGGGGTTGGTTTTTTTTTTTGGTTTTTTTTTTGCAATGCTATTTTTTTTTTTTTTTTTTGTAAACCCGCCTTGATAGTTCAAGGAAACTAAAGGCGGTATATAAGAATTTTAAAATATAATAAGAATTGCCATACTGGGTCAGACCAAGGGTCCATCAAGCCCAGTATCTTGTCTTCAACAGTGGCCAATCCAAGTCACAAGTACCTGGGAAGTACGCAAACATTAAATAAATCTCAAGCTACTATTGCTTATTAATTAATAGCAGTTTATGGATTTTTCCTCTAAGAACTTGTTCAAACCTTTTTTAAACCCAGATACACTAACTGCTGTAACCACATCCTCTGGCAATGAATTCCAGAGCTTAACTATGCGCTGAATGAAAGAATTTTGTTTTAAATGAGCTACTTGCTAACTTCATGGAGTGCCCCCTAATCCTTCTATTATCTGAGAGAGTAAATAACTGATTTATGTTAACTTTTACAAGTCCTTTCATGATTTTGTAGACTTCTATCATATCCCCCTCAGTTGTCTCTTCAAACTGAACAGCCCTAACTTCCTTAGCCTTACTTCATAAGGCAGCCATTCCATGCCACTTATCATTTAAATTCATTTAAGAGAATGTATTTTCCCTGTACGTACCCAGATCAGTTCAGACTCCTGAGTTTTGCCTCCCCTCCAGCAGATGGAGACAGAAGTTTTGACAGCCTCTGCCCTATACCCTGAGGTGTCACCAGCATTATTTGCTCTTTCATTGTAGACACTGAATCCAACTTCACTGCCCCTAATGAAGCCTTAAGAAACACGAGCCGTGTCGGGCCATGCGGTTTCAGATGGTGTTCAAGTCCTGCTATAATAAGTGTTCCATTACTGCTTAAAAAATAACAAACTAAAAAGAGTTTTCTAAAAAATGTTCCTTAATGAATGGACTAATATCTAAGTGGGGAAACCGATGATTAAAAGTTGAAAAACACAGTCATAGTTTTTCTAGTTACTGTAAAGCCTCTAAGCTGGCAACCAGCGGGCCATCACATAAAGAAGCCTGCCACACAGGCCACTCTCCTGTGCGCGCGATTCACTAAATTCATTTATTTAAATTAGGGCCCGTGGCAAAGAGAGGCGCTAGGGACACTAGCGCGTCCCTAGCGCCTCTTTTTTGACAGGAGTAGCGGCTGTCAGCGGGTTTGACAGCCGACGCTCAATTTTGCCGGCGTTGGTTCTCGAGCCCGCTGACAGCCACGGGTTCGGAAACCGGATACCGGCAAAATTGAGCGTCCGGTTTGCGAGCCGCGGGCCCATTTCAAATTTTTATTTATTTTTTTTAATTTTTTACTTTTTTTTTTTTTTTGTAAATTATCTTTATTGTGGTGACAAAATCAACAAACAAAGTCAACCATATAACTCCATTAGTCACATTTTCATATACCCACAGCTGCATGTACATTTTAGACAGAAAACAGGGTCTACAAATGCTGACGTCCAGCCACACTCTTATAGGCCAGAAAACAGCGATGGAAAAAACTCCAAAACGCTACATACATTTAAACTAGTCCCCAAACCCTCCCCCCCCCCCCCCCCCCTCGGGACATTGGTAGCAAGAAATTAAAAAAAAAAACCTAACAAGTACGGTCCGTAACCAAAAGGGAAATGCAGGAAGTCAGTCTCCCCGCAGGCTACCCCAACGGTAAGTCATTGAGGAGTAAACTGCGCACAGCAGGGGAGACAGAATTGAGATATGTTTCCCAGCGATTCACAAAATGTGCACAGGGCCGATACCACTCCACCTTAGCAATATGCTTATCCAACAGGCAAGTCTGATGTATTACATTTCGGAGTTGCGTTAAGGTGGGGGGGTCAGCTGTTATCCACTTTTGCAGAATACATTTCTTCGCTAACAAGATCACGAGACGAAACCACCACCTCGTAGTTGGTTTGGTAAAAATTATGCCTCGACTATCATCCCAAAGAAAAACATTAAAATGAAACGCAAAGCGTAGGGCACAGGTCCGTTGGAGATAGAGGTGCACCTGCTGCCAAAAGTAGCTAACCCGGGGGCAAGACCAAAACTGGTGACCCAAAGTACCTCGTGGGGTTCCACACTTTAAACAGCAACCCGTACCCCCTTTTCCCATCTTACTCGCCTGCGCTGGGGTCATATAAAATCTATGTAAAAACTTGAATTGCAGCTCCTTTAAAGGGAGTGGCACAGAGAAGAAAGCAGCACGTGAGAAACACTGGCGATAATAAGGTGTCGTAAGAAAAGTTCCCAATTCCCTATTCCATCCAGCCACCACCCTGTCCCACTTAGGAGAGTCCTGGTGGGCCTCTAACAAATTATACCAGAAAGAGAGCCTATGTCGTGTGGGGTCAGCCATATCCAGAAAGTCTGATTAAAAACTCCCAGGCGGGATGGTGTGGATCTGGCAAACGCAAGGCCTGTATATAGTGTCTGACCTGCAAATATGCATAAAAATGGGCCTTAGATAAGTCATACTGGTCTCGCAGCTGGTAAAAAGAAAACATTTGATTTGAGTCATCCACCAATTGCCAGACAGACCTGATACCTTTCTCATACCAATTACCAAAGACCCTGTCATGGATACCAGGCGGGAAATCAAAATTGCCCCGTAAGGGTAAAAAATGGGTTACTGCCCGGGGATACTTAAAACGCTGACAAGCCCATCGCCATGCCACATAAACCGGTCGAATTAACACACTTGCCCATAAATAGGCTGGGATTTGAGCCAGAGGTTTATGTAAAAGAAAAGCAAGGCTCAAAGGATGCACCCTTGCCTGCTCTACCAATAAGGGAGTATAGTAAGACGTTGTCATCAGCCAATCCGCAACATGGCGCATTTGACAGGCGACACTATAGACTTTTAAATCAGGGAGCCCCCAACCACCCCTTTTCCTGGATAAACGGAGGGCTTGCAGGGCGATCCTTGGCTTTTTACCCTGCCATAAAAATTTTCGTAGCTGAGCATCGTGGGCTTGTAAGTCCCGCTTCGCCCAAACAAGGGGAAGAAGTTGCATAGCATACAACCACTTAGGAAAGACAAGCATTTTATACAAAGCTATCCACCCAGCCAACGTGAGAGGCAGGTGAGCCCATCGAGTCAGCTGGTCCACAGTCTGCTTCATCAAGGCTTTAAAATTAAGGGGGTGTAACAAATGAGGAGTTTTGGGCAAAAGCACCCCCAGGTATTTAATATAATGAGTCGCCTGAGGGATGGGAAAATCGTCCGGTATCCATGTTTGGGAGCCAGGCATGGTCAGTAAGTACAAAGATTTGTCTAAGTTTAACTTGAGGCCAGCCAGCGAGCCATATCTGTCCATTTCCCCCATTAACGCCCTCCAGGATGTAGGTGGGGAGCTGAGATGCACAAGGAGATCATCCGCAAAGGCTACTAACTTATAAGAGGCAGACACCCCAGTGCGAGGCGGGATACTTCTAATTAATGCATTTTCCCGTATCTTATTCAACAAAGGTTCCAGGGCGAGAATAAATAAAAGCGGGGAAAGGGGGCAGCCCTGACGTGTTCCCCGGCATATAGGAAACGATTCTGTCAATGTGCCATTCAACAATATGGATGCAACCGGGCGATGATATAAGGCTTGAATCGCCAGTCGAAAATAACCAGTAATACCCAAGGCATCTAATACGGCGTACATAAAAGGCCATCCCACCCGATCGAACGCCTTTTCGGCGTCGAAACTAATAAGAATGGAGGGAATGTCTTGCCAGTGGCAAGATTCCAAAGAGGATAACACCTTCCTAACATTAGAGGAAGAACTGCGATCCTTAACAAAGCCAACCTGATCCTCATGTATTATACCAGGTAATAAAGTCGACAGGCGAGTCGCCATAACTTTCGCCAAAAGTTTCATGTCAAAATTTAGGAGAGAGATCAGCCTATAAGGCCGGCAGAGTAGGATCCCGTCCGTCCTTGGGTATGACTGTTATATACGCCTGATTGCGATATAGGGGAGAGGTCGGGTGTTCAATAAGATCATTGAGCATCCTTGCCAGTGGCAGAACAATGTGTGTAGAAAGAATTTTATAAAACTCAGCCGGGTACCCGTCAGGGCCCGGCGCTTTCAACGGCTTCGTCCTCTTTATGGCCAGCTGTAGTTCCTTTGGTTGAATCGGCTGATTTAGGATTTCTAACTGAGTGTCAAGTAAACGGGGGAGGCCAGATTGAGCAAGATAAGCTTCTATGGCCTCTGGTGGAGCGGAGTCAGCTCGGTAGAGCTGCCTATAATAATCACAGAAAAGTTCTCCCATGTCTTTGACCTTGTTTACAAGCGTACCAGTGGGCGTTTGTAACGCCACGATATGTGTTCTACTCCGCCAGGATTTAGTCATATTGGCTAAAAGCCTTCCAGATTTATTTCCCTGATGGTAATATTTTGCCCTAAAGTAAAAAGCGGATTTCCTCGCCCTGTCATAAAGTAGGGAATTTAGCTCATACATTACAGAGTGCAGCATCGATTTACAATATGGTGTGGGAGTCCTCTCATAATCACCCTTAGCTTTCCGTAAACGGCCCTCCAGCAGGCGTGTACGTGCCAGTTGAGCTTTGTGGGTATGAGCAGTATAAGCTATCACCGCCCCTCGGAGCACCGCCTTCGCGGTCTCCCAAAACAGCAACGGAGTAGTCTCGTGTTGCTTGTTATGAGTGACATAGTCAGTCCACTGCTGGAGTAGATATGTCCGAAAAGGGCCATCCCCGAGTAGTCGATGTGGGAAGCGCCAGAGCGATGGGGAGGAGTCCAAGGGCCCTACCAAAAAATCCAAAAACACAGGAGTGTGATCAGAGACCACCAATGGGCCCAGCTCCACCCTTAAAATCTGGGCAAAGTCCTTAACGCCAGCTAAGAGATAATCAAGTCTAGATCCCGTTCCATGGGCGCGGGATATATGCGTAAACTCCAAATCATAGGGGTGAAGTGTCCGCCAGGTATCAATTACATCTAAGGCTTGACAAACCAATGAAACCCCCTTCGACGAGGTATCCCCCGGGCCAGCTTTTTTAGTAGAGCGATCTAGGGTAGGATCTAAAACACAATTAAAATCCCCTCCAATCAAGAGATGCCCCTGGGAGTGAGTCGCCAACAAGGCTATCAAGCGGGTGTAGAAAGCATGCGTATAATTATTAGGAGCATACAAGTTACAAAGGGTAAAACTCTTGCCCTGCAATTGACATTGTAAAATAAGATATCTTCCCTCATCTGCTATCACTTTTTCCATATGAAAAGACAATTGCTTTCCAATCAAAATAGCTACCCCCGCCCCACGGGAAGAACTTTGAGCTGAAAAAACCTGCTGTACCCACATTCTGCGAAGATTTTGATGTTCGGAAGCGTCTAACTTCGTTTCCTGCAGAAACGCAATTTGCACCTGGTGGCGTTGTAAAGCTTGTAGCACCTTATATCTCTTAATCACAGAGCCAATCCCAGATACATTCCAGGATCCAAGTCTCATCACTGACTGAGACATCTCTAAATAGGCAAAAGGGGAGCAAAACAACGTGAACCATTATAAAGTCTCTGAGTTGGGGTCCCCCAGCCTAGACCCGAACCCAGGAGGCCACCTGCATCCCACAAGAATATGTACTGTACAGACCTAATAACGAAAAAAATTCCAATGTCCCGAGTCCCTAACCCCCCCTTCCCCTGACCCCATAACTTCCCTCGTAACAAACATTCCCATTCTCTAACCATAGAGAACCAGACTTCCTTCCGCATGGATCGCTCCCCCCCCCCCCCCCCCCCCCCCCCCCCCCATTAACCAGAGAAGAACAGGCAAACCAACATAGGAGACATGCCTTCCCACTATGAAACAGGCCCAAAAAGCAAAAGCAAAAAGGAAAATTATATAGGCGTAGGTAGGCATATAACTTTACAGGCTGAAAAGAAATAGAACCAGTCCAACAATGTGCGCGCTCCTGAAGGAGAAATAAAACAATACATAAGTCAGTAGAACTCGAGCAACCAGGAAGTCATTCAGCCCACAAAATGGTTGTCCATCTCAGTCTTCTCCACTGCTTGGAACATGGCGATCATTCAAAAAGTCACCACAGAATCAGCCACTCGGTAAATTTAAGGTATTCACGAATTGCTGAGCTGAGTCAGCCGACTCATAAAAGTGAGACTCATTCTGCCAAGTTATTCTCAGTTTGGCAGGGAATTGGAGCATAAAAGGAATTTTATGGCGCGCCAGATGAGTGCACACCGGCGAGAACGCTTTCCGCTGAGCTGCCACCAGAGCAGAGTAGTCCTGAAAAATCAAAATTGAGCTGCCCTGATATTCGATCTGCTTCTTCCTCCGATAGGCCAATAAAACATCCATCTTATGAGCAGAGTTCAAAAATTTGGCAATGACTGGGCGGGAACGCTGAGAGCCGGCTTGTCTCTGCCCTAATCGATGCGCGCGCTCTATTCTCAAAGGCCCATGAGTTTGCGGTAGTTCTAGTTCACGCAGGCCTTTCCTAACTCCAATTCCATCTAACTTCCTCCTTTCAACACGCTCCGCTAGCATTAGCGTTAATAGCCACCTCTTACAATGTTATTTATACTTATATATAACTATCTGACTTTCATTTCCCTTCTCATTCCAAGTTATTGTTTTCCTTGTTATTTGTAACTGCTTTTCTGCACTATTGTTTAAATGGTAAAGTTTATTATAATTACACCCCTGTTTCTTGTGAACCAGCATGATGGGACCACCGTCTTGAATGTTGGTATATAAAAAAGTTAAATAAAATAAAAATAGTGCCTGTGGGAGCCAAGATTCTAATAAACTCGGTAAGTCACTGTCCTTGAGAGCCTCAGGGAATCCAATAAAACGGAGATTTCCACGGCGGGAGCGATTTTCCAAATCGTCTAGTTTCTTTGCTTGTTTGTCCGCCTCCGTCCGCAGAGCCGTAACCTGAGTCTCCAGCGTTTGTAGTTGATCTTCCGCTGTCGAAATCCGGGTCTCAGCCTCAGTCAGCCGCCTCGTGGACTCCGTAAAAAGCTGGCTCATATCTTCAAATTTCTGATACAGCTTGTCAAATTTCTCGTCCAGCACAGCTACCACCACCTCAACTACCTCAGTGACCTTGCCATCCCGAACGTCTGGGGACGGGGGGGGAGCTGGTCGACGGCGCCATCTTGAGCTCAGTCTGGCGATACCTCTCCGGGCCTTTTCGTTGCGGTTTCGTCGCCATAGCCGCTCTGATATACAAGGTTCAGCTCACAAAAGCTCAGGACCAAATGTCCAAGTCCCTTTTAGCACAGATTCCAATGTCTAAAAGTGGAAAAACCGCCAAAGAGCGCCCTGAAAAATGCGCTAGGGGGGGAGGGAGGACGGAGCCCTGCAGAAACACGTCCTACTCCTCCACCATGCTACCGGAAGTCTCTTACTTTTTTTTTTAACTTTGGGGGCCTCCGACTTAATATCGCCATGATATTAAGTCGGAGGGTGCACAGAAAAGCAGTGTTTACTGCTTTTCTGTGCACTTCCCTGGCAGAAATTAACACCTCCCTTTTGGGTAGGCGCTAATTTCTTAAAGTAAAATGTGCGGCTTGGCTGCACATTTTACTTTATCGCGTGGGAATACCTAATAGGGCCATCAACAAGCATTTGCATGTTGCGGGTGCTATTAGGTTCGGGTGGGTTGGACGCGCGTTTTCGACGCGCTATTACCCCTTACTGAATAAGGGGTAAAGCTAGCGCGTCCAGTCGCGGGTTAACAGTGCGCTCTGTACTGTATCGGCCTGTTAGTTAGATTAGGTAAAAAAAAAAAATAATAATAAAAAGAAGAAATAAAGGGACATTACAGGATTTTGAGAAGAATTCCAAGTAAAAGGACTTGCAGATCCTTCAGCCTCCCAGGGGGTTGCCAGGTCCTGAGGGGACTATTCCCCCCTGGTATCTGAGGCTGCTGTGGTTGGGGGGTTGAGAACCCTATCACCAACTTAAGCAGCGCCTGGGGTGATCCTGGGGAGCCCGGATCACTCACCCCAGAGGGACCAGGACTCAGAGGAGGCAGGTTTTTTTTGTTATTTAAAAAAAAAAAAAAGAAGAATTCAAGCCGGTCGAGGTTTGTTTCTTGCACTCTCCCTTCCCTTGTTGTCCGTGGGTATTTTTGGAGCCGGCTGATTTTTCGTTCCCTGTTTCTCTGTGCCTGTGTGGGTCATGCTGCGGCGTTCGACCTGCCGCGTGTGTGGCTCTTCCGGGACGGCCTCTGCTCGGGCTGTCTGCCAGGAGGCAAGGGAACTTCTGCCGCGGCTGGGAGAATGATGCTCCGGGTGAGTTCTTCTGCGTCCCACACGTTTGGGAGCCTGCCGCCTCCATTTTCTCTCCTGTTCCCGCTGAGCACGGGAAGGGGCTCATTTTGCTGTTGCACAGGGACTTTAAGGCCCGCAGGGCTAATAAAAAGATCACTGCTGTCAAACCTGCCAGGTTGGATATGCCCCCTAAGGCCAAAAAGCGTCCCAGAGTTGAAGAGAGCAGAGGGGCCCCTAAGTCCAAGCGCCCATTACGATCAGGGGCGTCATGGGGATTTGGACACGTCCTCTGACTCCACGGACACGGATGTTCAGGATCCTTCATCTCAGCCCCGGAGGGGGATGGGGGACACGCAGAAGGGCTCAAGCCGTGAGTCGCATTGCATTGAGGGAGACTATCCAAAGGTGGTTCATCTTTTCAAGAGAGAGGAACTTGGGCTGCTTATTCCTGCTATTTTGGGGGAATTAGGGATCGAGGCTCAGCCCGAAGAGTCCAGGTTGGGCTCCATGGATCTGGTGTTGGGCCTGAGGGGTCCACCTACTTCTTTTCCCTTCCATTTTTCTGCTACGGACCTGTTTTGGGAATGGGACACCCCGGATTTGGGATTGAAGGTCTCTAAGGCGATAGATTGGCTATACCCTTTACCAGAGAAGGCTTTGGATCTCCTTAGGGTTCCAAAGGTGGATGCCACGGTGTCAGCGGTCATGAAAAAGACCACTCTCCCAGTTACAAGTTCCATGACCCTCAAGGATTTACAGGACCGGAAATTAGAACTGCAGCTCAAGAAGATTTTTGAAGTTTCGGCTCTGGGAGTCCGAGCAGCGATGTGCAGTAATTTTTCTATGAGAGCTGGCCTTCGCTGGGTACAGCAGCTGCAGGCCAATGAAGCACTGTTGGAGGAGGAAGCCCTTCAGGCGGGTCGCCTTGAGGTTGTGATAGCGTACAGTGCAAATGCCCTTTATGATCTCTTGAGAATGTCGGCCAGATCCATGGTTTCCGCGATCTCGGAGAAACTGGTCGGCGGATGTTTCTTCCAAAGCCCAGCTAGGTTCTTTGCCCTTTAAGGGCAACTTCCTGTTTGGCAAGGATCTGGAAGATATGATTCAATCCCTGGGGAGAATAAAGTTCACCGGCTTCCGTAGGATAGACCCCTGTCCAGAGGTTCCTTTTATTCTCTGTTTCGGTAGCGGGGGAGTCAGAGATCTCAGGCTCCTCGATCTGCTGCTTCCTCTTTTTAGACAAAATCCTAATAGACAGCAGTCTTGGTCGCAGTCCTTTCGAGGTCGACGCTTTGGCGGACCAGGTGGGACCCAATCGGCACAGGGAGGTAAGCCTCAGCAATGATGTGCTGCCGGTCCATTCATAGTTAGCGGTGGTAGGGGGCAGACTGTCTCTGTTTTACGAGGAGTGGACCAAACTCACATCGGACCAGTGGGTCCTCTCTGTGATAAGACACGGCTACGCTTTAGATTTTGCACGCTGGCACCGGTTTCTGGTCTCCCCATGTGGTTACACAGCAAAGCGGCGAGCAGTAAAAGGGACTTTGGCAGCGCTTTCTGCAGCTCAGCGCGATTGTACCGGTTCCTCCAAAGGAACAGCGGAAGGGGCGGTACTCCGTTTACTTTGTGGTACCAAAAAAGGAGGGTATGTTCAGGCCCATTCTCGATTTAAAGCGAGTCGACAGATGCCTTTGAATCCCTCTATTCCGCATCGAGACCTTGTGGTCCGTCATTGCCTCCGTATGAACAAGGGAGTTTCTGGCGTCCCTAGATCTGACAGAGGCATATTTACACACAGGGGTTTGGACAGATCACCAGACATTCCTCAGGTTCTCTATCCTGGGACATCATTATCAGTTCCAGGCTTTCCATTCAGGCTGGCTACTGCGCCCAGGATGTTCACCAAGATAATGGTGGTGGTGGTAGCTGCACAGCTGCGACGGGAAGGATTTCTAGTACATCCGTACTTGGACAATTGACTGATTCGGGCAAAATCGGAAGAAAGTTGCCGGTTGGCCATTCACCGTGTGCTTCAATTGTTGCAGAATCTGGGGTGGGTGGTCAACTTTGCCAAGAGTGGTCTGATCCCCTCCCAGTCATTGGAGTTCCTGGGAGCTCTCTTTGACACACAGCAGGGCAGAGTGTTCCACACGTCTGACCACATTGTCAGACTTCAAGGTGAAATTTGAGACTTGTTGTCCAAACATCCTCCACAAGTCTGGGATTACTTGCGGGTGCTGGGTTCCATGACATCTACTCTGGAGTTGGTTCTGTGGGCCTCTGCTCACATGCGCCCTTTACAGTCAGCCTTGCTTTCTCGGTGGAACCTAGTGTCCGAACAATTTTATCTGCTCCTGCCGCTGACCGGCCCCGCAAGGACCAGTCTGGATTGGTGGCTCTGCTGAGACAACTTGAGCTGAGGAGTACCTCTGGTGGTTCTCGAATGGATGGTAGATACCACGGATGCCAGTCTCTCCAGTTGGGGAGCGGTGGGTCTGAGGAAGTCTGTGCAGGGTCAATGTTCTCAAGAAGAGGCTCGGTCGATCAATCAACTGGAGACCAGAGCGGTACGCTTAGCATTGCAAGCCTTTGTGCCCTTCTCAGCGGGAAGTCCGTCAGGATCCTGTCCAACAACATTTACTCAGCATAGCGGCGTTCCACATAGCTGGGGTCGACAGTGTTCACGTGGATTTTCTCAGTTGGCACCGTCTCGATACAGGAGAATGGGAACTCACCGACGAGGCTTTTCAGTCCATCTGTGACAGAAGGGGTGCTCCCAGTATGGAACTGATGACGACGTTCAAGAATGCCAAGGCTCCCCGCTTCTTCAGTTGCCGAAGAGAGATAGACAGACAGGCACGGAGAGAGTAGATGCTCTAGTTCTTCCCTGGCCCTCAAACATCCTACTTTGTGTTTCCTCCTTAGCCTGTGATCGGCAAGTTGGTCAGGCGGGTGGAACTGCACCCGGCAGATGTGACTCTCATTGCTCCAGAGTGGCCGCGACATCCATGGTTTGCGGATCTGGTCAACCTGGCGGTGGAGAGACCATTGCGGTTTCAGGATCTCCCGAACCTTCTACATCAGGGGCCCGTCTGTTTCAACCGGGCAGATTGCTTTTGTCTAGCGGCATGGCGTTTGAGAGGCAAATTCTGAAAGGCAAAGGCTATTCGGATGTCATGGTGGCTACGCTTTTGAGATCCATTAAAACATCCACTTCCCTGTCTTATGTCCACTTATGGAAGGTCTTTGAATCCTGGTGCGTGGAACGTTAAGGTTGTTCCGACTCGGGCGTCTGTGTCAGATATTCTGTGTTTTTTGCAAGCCGGGCTAGCCAAAGGGTTGTCTTGTAGCTCCTTGAGGGTGCAAGTGGCAGCTCTTGGTTCTCTGCGCGGTACCTTACAAGGGGTGGCGGCGGCAGCAGCACATCCATATGTGGCTCATTTTCTTCGGGGAGCCAAGCACTTGCGCCCGCCGGTAAGGCATCCTTGTCCTTCATGGAGCCTAAACCTGATCCTTACTGCCTTGTGTGCTGCGCCCTTTGAGTCATTGAAAAAGGCAACGTTAAAAGACCTCACCTTAAAGGTGGTGTTTCTCATAGCTATTTCGTTGGCTCGGAGGGTGTCCGAGCTTCAGGCACTCTTGCAGAGAATCCTTCTTAAGGATTTCGGATTCGGGAGTATCGTTGTGAATGGTTCCGTCTTTCCTCCCTAAGATGGTTTCCACTTTCCATTTGAATAAATTAGTGGAACTGCCTTCTTTCTTAGACATGGACCGGTCGGATCATCTGTATAAGGATTTGAGAAAGCTGGATGTTCGCAGGGCTTTACTGCATTATTTGGAGGTCACAAACAGTTTTCACGTCTCGGATCATCTATTTGTGCTGCGGAATGGTCCGAAAAGAGGTAATATGGCATCTAAGACCACTATCGCCCACTGGCTGAAAGAGACTTACTTGCTGAGGGGTAAACCTTTACCGATTGGTATTCGGTGCTCATTCTACCCGTTCCCAGGCAGCTTCTTGGGTGGAATGTCAGCAGTTTTCACCACAAGAGATTTGCAGAGCTGCAACATGGAAGTCTCTACAAAAATTTGCGAGATGCTACAGGCTGTTGATGTACAGGCTCTGGGTTCGGGAGGCTTTAGAGAAGGTGTGCTGAGAGTGGGCCTCTCCGGATCCCATCCCAGGTAAGAAAATCTCTGGTACATCCCAGGAGTCTGGACTGATCCGGGTACATACAGGGAAAGGAAAATTGGTTCTTACCTGACTTTTCATTCCTGTAGTACCAAGGATCAGTCCAGAGTCCCTCCCGCGTAAGACATAGAGGTAATGGAGAGTCCACTCGTTCAACATTTGTTACTTCTATTCTGCAGATCAATCTTATATACCATGCTAATCGGGTTCTGTTCCCATTTGGGGTAGTGATCCATTTTAAGTTTGTTACTGTATATAGTTAGTTTGGTTTTGAACCATTCTGCTTTGTGACTGAGTAATACTGACGGACTGTGGGTGGCACCTCAGGGTGTAGGGCAGAGCCTGTCAAAACTTCTGTCTCCATCTGCTGGAGGGGAGGCAAAACCCAGGAGTCTGGACTGATCCGTGGTACTACAGGAACAAAAATTATCAGGTAAGAACCAATTTTCCTTTATTAAACTTAACTGCTCATCCCATCGATTGTGGTGGCTTACAAATTAAAACATATTGTCATAAAAGAACAAATATAGTATAAATTGTAGATCTAGGTGGCCGCATAAGAGTGAGATTATAACTCTGGCATGCACATGCTCTTACCTAGATGGATTCCTTTGCTAAATGGAAAAATGATATACTTATCCCTCTTATTTCAGTCTGTGAGCAAAACCTCTCCTCCCCAAAATGGGGATCTAGTATTGAAGAAAATGCCAAACTGCTGATTGTACAAGATATAATGCTACATGATTTACTGTAATACAGAGTGCTGGACATTCCAAACTAATTGCACAGTGAATAATATGATGATAGAACATGTACATCAACTATATCCCTACTCTCTCAACTTCCTCAGGCTTCTGACATGGTGTCTACATCTCGGATCTTGGTTGCTGTTGTAAAAATGTGCTATGAAGCTAAACAATGGGACTCTCTCAATGAAAATGTCATTCTTTTGTCAAAGAGGCGAAGTCAGCTAAAGCAAGTGAGTTTTTTTACAATTCGATCCCCCAACCTTTAGCTTTTTCTATATCACTATACTATAGTCTAATCCATGTCAATGTCGTCATCTGAGGGATGCCTCTAGATCAGACGCTTTTACACGAATCATCTACCACATCTAAATATTAAATTCATGTAGGAGGTTAGAAACAGTTTTTGTAGGTTTCCATGTAATCTGAGTCTCTCCAGTTCCTATTGTAGTTGGCTGTTTGTGTTGAAGAGATCATGCATCTGGTGTTCAGGAAAGTTGACTACTGTATTTTGGGGAGTTCTTTAGTGACTCATTGCTGCTGCTCTTAACTGCATTGCACTTTTTGCTTTTTACCTTTTTTCTTTCTGGTGCTAGTTTCTAGTATTAGTTTTGAGTCTTTACACAGATGTATTTCTTACCAAAGATGATGGTCTTTTTTCAAAGTGCAAAAAATAAAGGGCATCCTAACCAAATTTGTACACCAGTATTTTTACCCGAGCCACCATTTTAACATCACTGATGGTTCTGTCAATGACTTTGAGTGTGCAAGTTTTTGGTTTGGAGTAACAGCTATCAAGGTTTTATATTCTAAATCACTATTTTATGTCTCTTATCTTTTATATTTTCTGGACAATATCTTGAAACAACTGAAGGCCCGAGTACTAGGATATAATAGCAAGAACAGCAGACTATAGCAGAACACTATAAATATTCCTGTCTCTATCTGTTCTCAATATTATTGAAGTAAAACAAATCAAGTTACCATATTCAGTGTTTGGTTTCCTGTCTGAATCTAGATGGGAATATAACAAGCCTTGTGTCTTGACAGTTTTACTTCATTGTGTGTTTTTTACTGTTTGTATGAGGCAGGCAGTAGCTAAAATGGTCCAGCAGTGCTGTACGTATGTTGAAGAAATCACAGATCTGTCCATCAAATTACGGCTCATTGACACACTGCGCATGGTTACAGAAGGGAAGGTAAGTGTGGTAGGCAAAGGCTAGTATTCAAATGGGTTCAGTTGCCTAACTACAGAGTCAAGCGGCTGAATACCTGGGGATGCAGATTTCCCCTCATTGAGCTGCTAGATACAGCAGGGTAATGAGTGGGTATTTCTGCAGTTGGGACAAGGTTAGGAGAATGCTGATACTCAGTGTTAGCCAACTAAGTTTAGGCTCCTAACCTTGAATGCTATCATTGCTGATCTAAGCTTAGCCACATGTTGGAACATTTTCTACACAACCTATCCTACTAGGTTATGGCTGAAAATTAGTTTCTTAGTTGACTAAGTCAGGTGTTTGGCACCCACTACTGACCACTGGCTTCCCCTAGCAGTTATCTTGTTGCAGTGGTTTCTGTTCTAATTTGATTAGAGCTAAGGAATCAAAGGTTTATAAACCAACACCTTCACTAGAAATTATTTACTTTTAAAATCTCATAGGTATATGCTGCTTGTTTTAATAGCTTATGTTGAGAAGAGAAAAACAGTTTTGTTTTCAGGTTTAAAACTTTATAAAATTGTTTAAAGCCTGGTATGTTCCTTTTGTTTTTGTTTATATATTTTTTTTCCCCACTGCATAAAAGACTATCCTTTGTGTCCGAAAAGGTTTTATTTGGTAATCCGATGGGCTGATATGGAATTGTTTGGCTCACACAGCCCTTCTGTCAAATCACACATGATTGCAAGCAGGGATAGAAACCCAAGTTGCCTGGGCATCTAGAATTTGGCATCTGGTGCCTGCTGCTGTTTGGAGGTGCTGGGGAGAAGCATGGGTCCCCTGGGGCAGGAAAGAACATGGCAGAGAAGAGCAGTCATGGCTGTGTGTTGGAAGTACAGCATTTGCTGGTACAGAGAGGAAGAACCGCAGCCTGGAAGATCAGTGGCCATGAGAGCTAAGAGGAAAAGTAATAGCCCCAGGCTTAAAGGAACTACAGCCACTGGAGTGGAAAGGAAGGCCTAGGTGTGAGTAGTGGTGGCTGGAGTGGGGAATTAGTCCCCAGACTGCAGAGAAGAAAAGCCATTTGCAGTCTGCTCTTCATTTAGATTACAAGAAAGTGTATAATCTCATATGTCAAATTTTACATAGTTTCACATCATTAAAACTGTTTTGTTTTCCTGGCATATAGAAACGGTGTTTACATTCTAAAATCCTGTTAAGTTTTTTTTTTATATTTTCCATGCACTGTGAGTAAGGTTAAGTTTGCCTTTTCTTGCACGTAGATCTATGTAGAAATTGAGCGTGCTCGACTGACAAGGACATTGGCAGAGATAAAGGAACAGGACGGAAATGTGAAAGAGGCTGCTTCAATTTTGCAAGAACTTCAGGTGATCTGCCACTGACGGTAGTATGTGTGCTTGATTCTTGGATAATACTTTCCCTGCTTGGAGCAGCCCAGCTTGCAGTCTCGTGCTTGTTTTCTGCAGAGCTGATAATGTGATGAATTTTTATAAGATGGAAAGTTCCAGCAAATGGTAAAGCATGAATTACAGAAGCTAAGACAGAGATCAAACTTATTCTCTTGTCTGTTAACATTTAAATCTAATCATTGACCCATCAAACCAGTCCCAAGGCAGACTATATTAGTACTTCCATGCCACAGTCTTGGCATTGAGCAAGATTTCTTTTGTGTGACATCTTTAATCCTTAAAGCACTGCAGTTTGTTTGGTTGTTTTTTTTTCTTTTTCTTTCCTAGTCATCATAATTTAAAACTATTTTTTTATTATACATATATATAATTCATATCCATTTACTAAAAATCTGCATTTATTTTATAGCAAAACATTTTTTCAAACAATAACATGCAAAACATCAACTTAGTCATAGTACAAATAGCAAAGAACGATTGCAGGTGGTCTATTTATTTATTTTTAGAGATAAAATACTATTAACACATTTCCTTGAAGAAAGCTAACCTAAAAACCTTGAAAGTGTCTGTCAGTGCATGAGGCATGTTGATAAGCTGTGTGTGTGTGTGTGTGTGTGTGACGTTGTTGGTTTGTTCTTGAGAAACTGTTTTTAGGCTGGCACCTGTAAAATACAAGCCTCTTTATAAGTTGTATTTGCCATAAATGATTTGGGATTATACAGGAGTGACACACATTTTACCATTTCCTGTGTCAGGTTGAAACCTATGGCTCAATGGAAAAGAAAGAGAAAGTGGAATTTATCCTTGAGCAAATGAGACTGTGCCTTGCAGTTAAAGATTACATTCGAACTCAAATCATCAGCAAAAAAATCAACACCAAATTCTTTCAAGATGAAAACACTGAGGTAAAATTGAGGAAACAGTTTCAATTTTCTAAATTACTTTGGAAGAGAGATTTATTTTGAACTAATGTTTAGAGTTAAGTGCAAAATTGCTATTTTTTAAAGTTCTGTATATAGTTAGATTTTTTTTCCTTTTAAAATGTTTTGGTTTTAGAAATTGAAGCTGAAGTACTACAATTTAATGATTCAGTTGGATCAGCATGAAGGATCCTACTTATCTATTTGCAAGCACTACAGAGCTATTTATGACACTCCTTGCATCCAGGCTGAAAGTGAAAAGTGGCAACAGGTAAGTCAAAGGTTGATTATCACTAGAGACAAATATTATTTATCCAGTTTATGCAAGGTGTTCTTCTTCTGTTCTTTGTAGATGTAGAACAGTGTAATTGTCATGTTAGTCCACTTTCATACATAAAAAAATAAAGGTCCAAAAAAAAAAAAAAAAAAGCCGTAGGTGATACTTTTGTAGATGCACTAATTTAATGCATTTGACTAACTTGAGAGTTCCATCCCTTTATCAGGTTAGTGTAACATGAACTCATTTTGGTTTTCTTACCTTTTATTTCCACATACCTGTATAGAATGTTTGATATATCGGGCCCTGTGCTATCTGAAAAAATTAAATGTATAGCTGCTATTCTTAAGTCTGCAAAATAACTCTGCTTAGAGGTCTCTGTTTTAGGGGCACTTTGTTAATGGAATTGCTTTAACTTTTACTTGCATTTTTGGGCATTCTTTAGTCTGTTGCTTGTAATGTTGACTGTGCAAATGTTGCAAACATTTGCACAGTCCTGGGTGAACAGAATAAGGGATGAGGCAGTGAGAACATAAAGCGGTGCCATGTTGGGTCAGACCAGTGGTCCATGGAGCTCAGCATCCTGTCTCTGACATTGGCCAGTCCACGTCACTTGGAAGCACCCGGCAAATTCCAATAAAAGTCCATTCCACATTGCTTACTCACAGAAGAAAGAAGTGGAGACAACAAAGTCTATCTGGTTATAAATATTTATGGATCTGTCCTCAAAACTTTTCCAAACCTTTTTTAAACTCTGTTCTACTACCCTACAGTACACCTTGTGGGTGAATTAAGTAGCATTGTAACCCAAAGGAGTTTGTCTGCTCCATGTACCAACAGTAAGAAGACAAGTCCCCATTTAGTAACCATGAAAACACATTTTTTAAAAATGTGCTGCAGTAGAAGAATCTAGTGGGGGATAAGTCACAATACAATTGCTGGGGACAAAAAAAGGCTATGAAGTGTTTTGCCTCAGACTTCCCACTAATGAAAACCTACAACATGCTTTTCCAGCTAGGTACAGGAACAGGAAACAGCATAAGCACTGGCAAGTTAGATGGAAAGCATTAATAAGGAAGGCAAAGACAGAATTTGAAAAAAAGCTTGCTGTGGAAGCAAAAACTCATAAAAACATTTTCAGCCTGCGAGGGAGTCAGTTGGACCATTAGATCATCGAGGGGTAAAAAGGACATTAAGGGAGGACAAGGCCATAGCGAAGAAATTAAATTAATTCTTTGATTCAGTCTTTACTGAGGAAGATGTAAGTAGATACCCATGCCAGAAGTGTTATTTAAAGGTGAATATTCAGAGGAACTGAAATATCAATATACCTGGAAAATGTACTAGACAAACTAAAGAGTAGCAAATCACCAGGACCAGAAGGTATCCATCCCAGAGTGCTGAAAGAACTTAAAAAATGAAATTGTATTCAGTAATCTATAATCGATCATTAAAATCAGATACAGTAGCTGAAGATTGGTGGGTGGCCAATGTAAAGCCAGATATTAAGGTTTCCAGGTGCGACTGGTGAGCCTGATGTCTATACCGTGAAAAATGCATGAAATTACTGAACAAAAGATAGGCATAGTTTAATGGGACAAAGTCAACATGGGTTTAACCAAGGAGAGTCTTGCCTCACAAATTTGCTACAATTTCATTTTTGAAGATGTAAAGAAACATGGATAAATATAAGCTAGTTGATATAGAATATCTGGATTTTCAGAAAGTGTTGGACAAAGTACCTTGTGAGAGACTCTTGAGGAACTTAAGGCATGGGATAGGAGACAATGTTCTGTTGTAGGTTGAGAATTGGTTAAAAGATAGAAAAGATAGTAGGGCTAAATGGTCAGTCTTCTCAATGGAGAAATGTGAATAGTGGAGTGCCCCAGGGATCTGTGCCAGGACCACTGCTTTTTAATATATTTATAAATGACCTAGAGATGGGAACAATGAGTGAGGTGATCAAATCTGCTGATAATACGAAAGTATTCAAAGTTGTTAAATAACAAGAGGTTTGTGAAAAATTGCAAGAGGGCTTTGCAAGGCTGGGAGACTGAGCATCCAGATGGCAGATGACATTTAATGTGGACCAGTGCAAAGTGATGCATGTAGGGAAAAGCAACCCAAATTTATAGCTACACAATGCAATGTTCTACATTGGTAGTCACCACCCAGGAAAAGGATCTAGGCATCATCGTTGATATGTTGAAATCTTCTGTTCAGTGTGCAACAGCAGCCAATAAAGACAATAGAATGCTAGGAATTATTAGGAATGGAATGGAGAATAAAACAGAGAATATAATGCCTCTATATTGCGCCATGGTACGACGACAACTTGAGTATTGTGTGCAGTTCTGTCGCCATATCTCAAAATAGACATGGAGGAATTAGAAAAGGTACAGAGAATGGCAACCAAAATGATAAAGGAGATGGAACAATTTCCCTGTGAGGAAAGGCTAAAGATGTTAGGGCTCTTTAGCTTGGAGAAGAGACAGCTGAGGGGAGATAAGATTAGAGGTATTTAAAAATGAATGGAATGGAACAGGTAAATGCAATTTGATGGTTTACTCTTTCAAAAAGTACTAAGATCAATGGGACATTCAATGAAGTAGAAGTGGCCCAGACCAATTTGCTATGCGTATCTTGTCAAGCTGTCCAGCAGTGCTTCCATAACTGGGGTCAGACCCTGCTCTTCTAACACTCAGTTTTTCACTCGTCGCATAATTAAACTTTAGAATTCATTGCTGGATGATATGGCAAAAGCTGTTAGTGTAGCTGGGTTTCAGAAAGATTTAGAGAAGTTCCTGGAAGAAAAGTCCATAAACCATTATTAAGATTTCCAAGTGGTGCATTATCCTCTCACACTGAGAATGTTTCCCATGGTTGCTGCCAAAGAGGGAAGGGTTAGGTCGGCCTTCATAGTTGGTGATTCAATTATTAGGAATGTAGACAACTGGGTGGCTGGTGGGCATGAGGTCGCCTGGTGACATGCCTACCTGGTGCAAAGATGATGGACCTCACACATCACCTAGATAGGATTTTAGACAGTGCTGGGGAGGAGCTGGATGTCATGGTACATGTGGGCACCAACGACAGGAAAATGTGGGAGGGAGGTTCTGGAAGCCAAATTTAGGTTCTTAGGAAGAAAGCTGAAACCCAGAACCTCCAGGGTAGCATTCTCTGAAATGCTCCCTGTGCAGGTCACCAGAGGCAGGCAGAGCTCCAGAGTCTCAATGTGTGGATGAGACGATGGTGCAAGGAAGAGGGATTCAGTTTTGTATGGAACTGGGGAGCCTTTTGGGGAAGGGGGGAGTGTCTTCCAAAGGGATGGGCTCCACCTTAACCAGGGTGTAACCAAGCTGCTGGCGCTAAACTTTAAAAAGGAGAGAGTAGCTTTTAAACTAGAACAAAGGAGTGCATGGTTTGGGGGGAGGTATCTTCAAAGGATACTAATGAAGCATTAGAGTTGGGGCATCCCAACAGAGGTTCCAATAATAAGAAAAGTAGTCCAAGTGCCTATAATTAAAAACTCACCTGAGCTAAAAGATTCCAATTAATCCCTGTCATCTGAAAAGCAGAATGTAAATACAAACAAAAAACAAACTTTGAAATGTTTGTATGCTAATGCCAGAAGTCTAAGAAGTAAGATGGGAGAATTAGAATGTATAGCAGTGAATGATGACATAGACTTAATTGGCATCTCAGAGACATGGTAGAAGGAGGATAACCAATGGGACAGTGCTATACTGGGGTACAAATTATATCGCAATGACAGAAAGGAGCAAATTGGTAGCCGGGTGGTGCTTTATGTCCGGGATGGCATAGAGTCCAACAGGATAAACATCCTGCATGAGACTCAATAGGCAATCAATTCTTTATGGGTAGAAATCCCTTGTGTGTTGGAGAGAATAGTCCTAGGAGTATACTACCATCCACCTGGCCAAGATGGTGAGATGAACAGTGAAATGCTAAGAGAAATTAGGGAAGCTAGAGAGATAAAGATCCTGGATGGAATAAATGACAGTTTTATGAAGCAATTGGTTCAGGAACCAACGAGAGAGGGAGCAATTTTAGATCTTATTCTTAGTGCAACTCAGGAATTGATGAGAGAGGTAATGGTGGTGGGGCTGCTTAGCAATAGTGATCATAATATATGATCAAATCTGAATTAATGACTGGATGGGGGATACTAAGTAAATCCATGTCTCTAGCACTAAACTTTCAAAAGTTAGAGCTAGTAAAAAACTGAAAGATGCAGCTACAAAGGTGAAAAGTGTGCAACAGGTGTGAATATTGTAATAAATAAATAAATAAAAATAAATAACCATCTTAGAATCGCAGTCCAAATGTATTCCACTTATGAAGGAAGGCAAAACAATTACCAGCATGGTTAAAAGGTGAGGTGAAAGAGGCTATTTTAGCCAAAAGATCTTCATTCAAAAATTGCAAGAAGGATCCAACAGAAGAAAATAGGATAAAGCATAAGTATTGGCAAGTTAAATGTCAGACATTGATAAGACAGGCTAAGAGAATTTGAAAAGAAGTTGGCTATAGATGCAAAAACGCACAAGAAAAACTTTTTAAAATATATCGAAGCAGTAAGCATGCAAGGGAGTCGTTGGACCATTGGATGATGGATGATTAAACGATTTGTTTGCTTCGGTGTTTACTGAAGAGGATGCCGGAAAGATACCCATTCCGGAGAAAGTTTGCATGGGTGATTCAGATCAACTGATCCAAATCACGGGGAACCTGGAAGAAAGTGGTAGGCTTGATTAACAAACTGAGAGTAGTAAATCACCTGGACCAGATGATATACACCCCAGAGTTCTGAAAGAACTAAAAACATGAAATTTCAGACCTTTTCAATTAATTTGTAACCTGTCATTAAAATCATCTGATGTACCTGAAGATTGGAAGATGGCCAATGTAACCCTGATATTTAAAAAGGGCTTCAGGAGTGATCCGGGAAACTATAGGCTGGTGAGCCTGACTTCAGTGCCAGGAAAAATTGTGGAAACTATTATAAAAAATAAAATCACAAAACATTTTAGGTAGACATGGCTTGATGGGGTACAGCCAACATGGATTCACCCAAGGGAAGTATTGCCTCACAAATCTCCTACATTTTTTTTTGATGGGATGAATAACCGTGGACAAAGGTGAACCAGTAGATGTGGTATATTTGGATTTTCAGAAGGCGTTCGACAAAGTCCCGCACGAGAGGCTTCTAAGAAAACTAAAAAGTCATGGGATAGGAGGTGATGTCCTTTTGTGGCTTGCAAATTGGTTAAAAGGAAACAGAGTAGGATTAAATGCTCTGTTTTCACACTGGAAAAAGGTAAACAGTGGAGTGCCTCAGGGATCTGTACTTGGACCAGTGCTTTTTAATATACTTATAAATGATCTGGAAAGGGGTACAACGAGTGAGGTGATCAAATATTCGGTTGACACTAAATTATGCAGAGTAGTTAAATCTCAAACGGATTGTGATTCATTGCAGGAGGATCTTGGAAGATAGGGCTTCCAAATGGCAGATGAAATTTAATGTGGACAAGTGCAAAGCGATGCATATAAGGAAAAATAACCCTTGCTGTAATTACATTGTTAGGTTCTATCTTAGGAGGTACTACCCAAGATAGAGATCTAGGCGTCATAGTGGATAATACATTGAAATCGTCGGCTCAGTTGCTGTGATGATCAAAAAAGCAAACTTAATGTTAGGAATTATTAGGAAGGGAATGGAAAATAAAACAGAGGATGTCATAATGCCTCTGTATTGCTTCATTGTGAGACCGCACCTTGAATATTGTGTGCAATTCTGGTCACCACATCTCAAAAAGTGCAGAGAAGAGCAACCAAATTAAGGGACATGGAACAGCTTCCCTATGAGGAAAGGCTAAAGAAGTTAAGGCTGTTCAATTTGGAGAAGAGAAGGCTGGGGGGGGGGGGGGGGAAATATGATAGAAGTCTACAAAATCATGAAAGGACTTGAAAAAGTTAATGTAAATCAATTATTTACTCTGTTAATATAAGGACCAGGGGGCACTCCATGAAGTTAGCAAGTAGCTCATTTAAAACAAATCTAAGATTTTCTTTTTCACTCAGCACATAGTTAAGCTCTGGAATTCATTGCCAGAGGATGTGGTTACAGCAGTTAGTGTAACTGGGTTTAAAAGAGGTTTGGATAAGTTCCTAGAGGAAAAATCCATAAACTGCTATTACAGTAATAAATCAGAAACTACTATTGCTTATTAATCTAATGTTTGGGTACTTGGCAGTTACTTGTGACTTGGATTAGCCACTGTTGGAAACAGAATACTGGGCTTGATGGATCTTTTGATCTGACCCAGTATGGAAAATTTGATATTCTTATGTTGTTATATTGAAGGACTGCCAGTGGGCTGGCATATACACATTCTTAATATTTGGTGAAACTCTGCTGCGGGGAGGAAAAGATGCAAAAAAAAAAAAAATCAGCTGTTTATTTTCGTTAGTGGCCTGGTAGTTGCCTCTCGCTTTTTTCAGAAAAGGTCTTTGTTGGGCTATAGTACCATGAGCCCTCATTTGCAACTAATAGGGAGGGGGGGGATTTCCCTCCCCCCCCCTTTTTTTTTTTTTTTATAACCCCCTTTTAACTTAGCCCTGTCGTTACAATACCTCAACCCATGGCTCCATTTGGAATCTAGTTAATGAAGACCTAAAATCCAGCATTAGGTGTTGACATTGTGCAGTGACAGGGACTCCCTACTCCAGTGGCTGTTAATGTTGCCTCCATAGGATTCCCAATCCCAGCTGGCAACAATACTACCAGGCTTTTTTTTTTTTTTTTTTTTGTCTAACTATTCATTACCATTTTATTTCTTATTCTTTTGCTTCATTTAGGCTCTAAAGAGTGTGGTGCTTTATGTTATTCTGGCTCCCTATGACAATGAACAGTCAGATTTGGTACATAGAATAAATGGTGATAAAAAGCTGGAAGATATACCTAAATACAAGTGAGTATTTTTGCCTTTTGTGCATAGGTGTAGTTTCTTACTTTTTTTCCCCCCCTATTTTAAAAGCAGATCTGGGCTTTCTCAAGGGATGTGGGATCTGAATAAATCTGATAAATTGGGACTTTCAGCATACAGAACATTAATTTTCCTTCCTCCTCTGTAATATTTAGCAAGTAATAGTGATAAAATTGTTTTGCTTTTTGTGTTTCAATCCTTGCTGTTCATGTGTTAGAATGTATGCTTTTTTATTGGCTTACGATATTAATTTGATTTTCTGATTTACAGGGATCTCTTGAAGCTCTTCACCACTATGGAGCTGATGCGCTGGACCAACCTTGTGGAAAACTACGGAAAGGAGCTGAGGGAAGGGTCTCTTGATAGCATGGCTACAGATGTTTTTGGTTATACGGAGGAAGGGGAAAAAAGATGGAAAGATTTGAAGAACAGGGTGGTAGAGCATGTAAGTGCTTTGCAGAGACCGCAGTGAAACCTCCCAGGTTAAATGTGCCCTTTGGGTGGCAGATGTTTGAGCTGCTTGAGGCTTTTATAGTACAGATTTGCATGTGTAAGTGCGTACTAGAAATAAATTGAGCTAGCAGGTAATTGGTCAGTGCATCCGGTGGTTGTCTGTTGACAGCTGGTCCTAAGCACCAGTATTACTATCCATTCTATTGTAAGCTGTTTGGGTTTTTTTTTTTTTAAAGGGGGGCCCTGCACTTTACTTGTTGAGAAATAAAAAGGGACAATGCTTAAGTTTTCCAACCCTTTGTTTCTCCCTGAGAGTATGATACCTTTTGGAGGGTAATTCAGACAAGATTATAAGAACCTTGTAGTATGTATGAGCTAGTATAAATGGGACATTGCTAGGGACGTTTTCAGTAAATAAATCTGTGGAAAAAGAGGACAAACTTCCTATATGCCAACTTGGAGATCAGGTCATAAACTTATAACCTGTTTGTCCTCATTTCTTGAATTGTCTAACTGAAGAACTGGCTTTTGATTCTGTCATTCTTTTTAAAAAAAAAAAAATTGCTATTTATATATAACCTTCACTATAGAGGTTTATACATTGGGCAGGAATATTGCAGTATGTATAGCTTTAAACATTTTCGTAGCTTATGAAATGTTCCTTGGAAGAGCTTGCAATCAGAGTTGAAACTAAGAGAAGGGTATTGAAGTAAAATCAATACTGTTTTTGTTTTGTTTGGTTCAGCTGTTCCTCTTCCTGGGCTTCTAGCTGAATTTGGAAGCAAGGCTGGGATCTGATGCCATAAGCCTGCCTTAGCAACTCCCTATGAATTCTTTCACCTTATTTTATATCCCCTTCTAAGTTATTTTAGTCCAGTCAGCCCTCGGGAAAGGAGGGGTTCCCATGCACCAGGACTCCTTCCAAAACCCTGCAAATATTGGGTCTTAAATTGATCCAGTTGCTAGACATCACTGTGACCATAACCCCAGGTTCCCAGGAGCTATAAACGCAGCCTCTATTCTCTGGGCTGACTGGGGATGCCACAGAAGACCTGGGCCAAGAATCCACTTCCAGACTGGTCAGCAGAACCAGTATTTTGTGCTCTACCTTTAGTTTTGGATTTCTTTAGTTTGTGTAGGATAGTCATTGTTGTCTGTATGCTTCCATTCCAGAATATTAGAATAATGGCAAAGTATTATACAAGGATTACAATGAAGAGAATGGCACAGCTCCTGGACCTATCTATTGATGTAAGTACTGAATAATTGTCTAGATAATATACTTACATGTCTTTCTGGTCACAGAAAGGGGCAAACATGGTAAAAATGACTCTTGTACATAAAATGATGGCAGCTCTAGTTATTACAACTTTTAATCAAAAAATATAAATTTCCTAGCGTGTAGCAGATGGACTCAGGACCAATGGGGTATAGTGTACTCCTGCTAGCAGTTGGAGATGGATCAGATTTCAAACTGACGTTAGCCCTAGTACATATACCCCTGCAGGAAGTGCAGCTCTTCAGTATTTTCCGTCTCCATAGCAGTTAGGGACTCTGTGCTCGCTCGCACAGCGTTAGAATAAATTTACCAAAGAAAACCAAAATAAGAAGAAATCTTACCTCTACAGAGGAGCCCCGTTCTCCTGGAGTGACACCCATTGGGTCCCTCCCCCAGTTAGGAATTCCTGAGGTGATTTCCGCAATCCTTCTGAGGTAAGCCTCGGGCCAGCAGCTGACCCTCGGCAAGGACCTAGCCCCCGACATCAGGTGAGGCTGAGAGGCAGCGGGTGCAACTTCGAGTGCGGCGGTGAAGGTATTTTCCCTCTCCCCCCGCAGCCGGAGACTGCCCGGAATGAGACCGGGAAGCACTGAGACAAGGTAAGGTAGAAATCTATTTAAAAGTCTCCGGTCTCCGAAGCGCACAGGTCGCTAGCCAGCACCAGTGCCACCAGGTTGATCTGCCCTAGCAGGGCTAGACCCCGGTCAGATCCGAGGGTCCTCCCACGTGGAGACCCTCCGAGGTGGTCGCCATATTGTCCGCGTGGTCGCCGTCACCATTTTGATCTGTTCGCCGCCCTGTCTGCTGTCCCGATTCGGGCACACAGAGGCGAGCTGTGCGCACAAATATCTTGTGCGCACAACGTCGCGTGCCCAAGTTCCGTGCGCACAAGCAACGCGCATAGCCACACACTTACTGTGCCGGGCGCATAACTTCGATCTGCGCGCACAACTTCGCACCACAGCGCACAATTGTTTCTTACACGCGCAAACCATGGCACCACCGGAACAGAAACTCAAAGCTCAGGCCTTTGCCCAGCATGCCACATTAGAGCTGCGCAGCATGAGAAGGCCACGGCCCTGTGTATACAGTGCGAAGAGGCCCTAGGGGATCCAACTCATGGCCCTCCCCAGCCGGTACCAGGTTCCAGCCTTTTGAGCAGTACGCTGGACCTAGCACTGCACAGCGGGGACTCCCCCTCAAACGGGACTCCCCAGGGACATGGCGCCCCGTAGTCTAGACCCAGCGGCTTTCTCCTGGGTGGAATTCTTCAAAGGTCTGCATACCTTCATCCACATGCAACCAGGGCCCCCTATTATTCGGCCACAGGCTCCACCAGAGGACCTTAACATCCCGGGTCCCTCTATGCCCAGGGAAGTGATCCCAGCACCCAGAAGCTCCACCTTCGGGGGGATACTGACAACTCTGAGGATTCAGAACCCCTGGAGGAAGGGGAACTCCCTCCGTGGACAGAGCCCCTCCGAACCATGAGACGCTTCTTCACCAAGGACGAGCTTCCAGACCTGGTCAAACACAGCTTAAAAGAGCTTGCTATCCCAGGCACAAGTGCCTGGGGGGAACCTAAGACGTACCCACTACTTAAGGGACTCCGTCAGACCTCCCGCCATTTCCCACTATTACACGCCATCCAGCAACTAATTGACCTGGAATGGGATGCCCCAGAAACTACGTTCAAAGGAGGCCGGGATCTGGCAACCATGTACCCTCTGGACCCAGCCGCCAAAGATCTCCTGGCATGTCCGAAAGTGGACGCCATGGTCTGCACGGTCTCGAAGCACACTACTATCCCAGTGGAGGGAGGAGCAGCACTCAAGGATGCTCAAGACAGACGTCTGGAATCTATCCTCACAGTCCTTTGACGTCTCCGCTATGACTTTACAGATTGCGGCCTGCTGTGCCATGGTGACACGCGCCTGCTTAGCACAGACCAGGAACAACGCTCCTGGGGAGGCCCTGGAACCAGCAGTATCATTCCTTGCGGACGCCACTTCTGACCTGGTACTCATCTCAGCTAGAGGAATGTCATCCACCGTGGCAGCCAGAAGACAAATCTGGCTCTGAAACTGGTTGGCCGACACATCCTCCAAAACGAGACTCACAAGGATGCCTTTCAAGGGAACACTCCTGTTCAGAAGCGAACTAGAGAAACTAGCCAACAAATGGGGCGAGTCCCCACTGCCGCGGCTACCGGAGGACAGGAATAGGAGAAACCAGCGATCCTTCCCCCGAACCTCCAGGGGCAGAGGATCACATCACTTCAACCCATATAGAAGCACATATCAAGCAGCCCACCCCGCAGGCCGGAGCCATTCTTTTTGGAACAAGCATAACAAAAGGGGAGCCAGCTCGGGCTCAGGCCCCAGCCGCACCCCACAATGAAAATCAGCTGACCCGTCCAAAGGAAGAAGCCATAGGGCCCTATTCTACCAAAGATGGGTCGAGAGAACTTCGGACAAGTGGGTCCTATCCATCATTCGAGAGGGATATTACCTGGATTTCTACCACTTCCCTCCGGACAAGTTTGTGGAATCTCCCTGCCACAACCCTTCCAAGAGGATGGCAGTGGAAGCTACACTGACCAGATTGCTAGCCTTAGAGGCAATAACACCGGTGCCTCCACAACAAATAAATACTGGACATTATTCCATCTATTTTATCGTCCCCAAAAAAGAAGGAACGTTCAGACCCATCCTGGACCTTAAGGTAGTCAACAGTCACCTGAAGATCCCTCTCTTCCGCATGGAAACCCTATGCTCGGTAATAAGGGCGATACAATTGGGAGTTCCTTACATCCCTGGATCTGTCGGAGGCCTACCTACACATTCCGATCCATCAAGAGCATCAGCGTTTTCTATGCTTCTCAATCCTGAGCCGTCACTACCAGTTCCGGGCACTACCTTTCGGGTTAGCCACTGCACCCCGGACGTTCACCAAGATCATAGTGGTGGTGGTCAGCAACACTGAGGAAGGAAGGAATCCGCGTGCACCCTTATCTAGACGATTGGCTGATCAGGGTGAAATCCCCAGACAGAAACAAACAGGCAACCAACAGAGTGAAAACTCTACTGGAGAGCCTCGGGTGGGTGGTCAGCATAAACAAGAGCTGGCTGCAGCCCTCCCAATCCCTAGAATACTTGGGAGTCTGGCTTGACACCAAACAAGACAAGGTCATCCTGACACCGACAAGGAGATAAAAAATGATGACCCAGTTACGAACCCTGTTGCGCGAACTTTGCCACACAGCATGGGATTACCTACAAGTCCTCGGCCTCATGGCATCCATACTGGAAGTAGTGCCATGGGCACGAGCTCACATGAGACTCCCACAACACTCACTACTATCACGATGGAATCCACTGTCCCAGAACTACATGGTATGTCTTCAGCTCCCGGACAGAGTTCGGGCCCAACTACGATGGTGGCTACAAGAAGGCCATCTGAGCCAGGGAACGAGACTATCCTCACCAACCTGGATCCTACTCACCACAGATGCCAGCCTACGAGGATGGGGAGCACACTGCCAGGAGCTAACCACCCAAGGGCAATGGAATGAAGAAGAGTCTGGATGGAACATCAATCACCTAGAAGACTAGCCTGCCTACGGTTCGATCACAGACTCCGAGGCAGAGTGGTCAGAGTAATGTCGGACAATGTCACAACAGTGGCCTACATCAACCGTCAGGGAGGAACCAGAAGCCAACAGGTGTCTCTGGAAATAGACATCCTAATGTCATGGGCGGAAGTGAATCTGCAAGAGATCTCAGCCGTCCACATCGCCAGGAAAGACAATGTCGCTGTGGACTACCTCAGCAGAGAAAGTCTAGGTCCAGGAGAATGGAGACTGTCTACCACAGCATTCCTATTGATAGTAAACCATTGGGGAACACCAACCATGGACCTCCTGGCAAACTGGTCCAACGCCCAAGTACCCAGTTTCTTCAGCCACAGATGGGAACCCCAGTCCCAGGGAATCGATACCCTGGTACAGACCTGGCCACAGGAGACTGTTATATGCCTTCCCGCTGTGGCCCCTATTGGGTGCAATCATCCACAAGATAGAACACCACAGGGGACCAGTACTTCTAGTGGCCCCGGACTGGCCAAGAAGACCGTGGTACGCAGACATGCGAAGATTGCTGACAGGGAGCCCCCTTCCACTACCTCCACACAGGGACCGATCCTCCACGAGGATCTAGCTCGATTCTCTCTTACGGTCTGGCCATTGAGAGGACTCGCCTAAGGAAGAGCGGATACTCGGGGACTGTAATTGACACCCTACTCCAAGCACACAAGTTCTCCACATCCCTAACATACATAAGGATTTGGAGAGTATTCGAAGCCTGGTGTGAGGACCGCGACATCATACCACGCTCAGTCAAAATTCCTGCGATTTTGGAATTCCTGCAGAACAGCCTACAGGAGTGATTATCCCTCAACTCCATCAAGGTACAGGTGGCCGCATTGTCATGCTACGGAACCAAGAGCGAGGGTGGCGGCATAGTCTCTCACCCGGATGTCTCCAGATTTCTGAAAGGAGTCAAGCAGATCCGACCACCCCTGAAGTGGCCGGTGCCTCTTTGGAACCTCAGCCTGGTCCTAGATTTCCTAGCAGGAACCTCCTTCAGACCTCTCTGTGGCCTGTCTCTCCAACTATTAACACTGAAGACAGCCTTCCTGCTGGCAGTCTGTTCGGCCTGTATATGGAGTGGAGGAGTCACTTTACCCTCCATTGCCTCAGGTACAAACTTAGATTGTAAGCCCTCTTGGGACAGGGAAATACCTACAGTACCTGAATGTAATCCACTTTGAAGCGCTAAAAAAAAAAAGTGCGAAAAGCGGAATATAAATCTAAATTAAAAAAAATGTCTGAGCAACAAGCACTTTCCTGCTGAGAGCCGTTCCTCAGACTCACCCCAGGAACCATCCAGTTACGCACAGTGCCATCATTCCTCCCCAAAGTGGTGTCTCACTTCCATCTCACTACCATCGCCGGATAAGCATAAGAATTGGGAAGAGGCTCGACGTCTACGGCCATCTCAATGTCGGCAAGCTCCGAGTCCGATATCTGGAAAGGTCGGAATCCATCTAGTTGTCCTTCACAGTGGGAAGAAGCAAGGGGAAGCGGCCTCGCGAGCAACCATAGCCCGCTGGATCAAAGAAATCATCAAGGCGGCCTACGTAGAAGCAGGCAAGCCACCTCCTTTACAAGTCAAGGCCAATTCTACTAGAGCCCAGGCAGTGTCCTGGGCGGAAGACGAGATGCTGTCACCCGCCGAGATCTGCAGGGTCCTCCATCTACACCTTCTCCTGGATGTTGAGGCTCGGGAGGACACAGCATTTGCAAGGGCAGTACTAAGTGGGTCACGGGCAGCCCCCACCCGGTTCGGGAGTAGCTTTTATATATCCCATTGGTCCTGAGTCCATCTGCTACACGCTAGGAAGTGGAGAAAGTACTTACCTGGTAATTTCGTTTTCCTTAGTGTAGACAGATGGACCCAGCATCCCACCGATGGCTGCCGTTACTCATGGAATTCTCGGGGGACATCCCCGGGAGCAAGTGATTCACGGGTAAGCCATGCTTTCCTTCCTATCTTTGTGAGCGACATTGCGGACGGGATAGAAGGTAAGGTTTGTCTTTTTGCGGATGACACTAAGATCTGCAACAGAGTGGACACGCCGGAAGGAGTGGAGAGAATGAGACGGGATCTAAGGAAACTGGAAGAGTGGTCGAAGATATGGCAGCTGAGATTCAATGCCAAGAAGTGCAAAGTCATGCATATGGGGAGCGGAAATCCGAATGAACTGTATTCGATGGGGGGGGGGGAAAGGCTGACGTGCACGGAGCAGGAGAGGGACCTTGGGGTGATAGTGTCTAATGATATGAAGTCTGCGAAACAATGCGACAAGGCGATAGCAAAAGCCAGAAGAATGCTGGGCTGCATAGAGAGAGGAATATCGAGTAAGAAAAGGGAAGTGATTATTCCCTTGTACAGGTCCTTGGTGAGGCCTCACCTGGAGTACTGTGTTCAGTTCTGGAGACCGTATCTACAAAAAGACAAAGACAAGATGGAAGCGGTACAGAGAAGGGCGACCAGGAAGGTGGAGGATCTTCATCGCATGACGTACGAGGAGAGATTGAAGAATCTAAATATGTACACCCTGGAGGAAAGGAGGAGCAGAGGTGATATGATACAGACTTTCAGATACTTGAAAGGTTTTAATGATCCAAAGGCAACGACAAACCTTTACCATAAGAAAAAAATCAGCAGAACCAGGGGTCACGATTTGAAGCTCCAGGGAGGAAGATTCAGAACCAATGTCAGGAAGTATTTCTTCACGGAGAGGGTGGTGGATGCCTGGAATGCCCTTCCGGAGGAAGTGGTGAAGACCAGAACTGTGAAGGACTTCAAAGGGGCGTGGGATAAACACTGTGGATCCATAAAGTCAAGAGGCCGCCAATGAAGAGTGGGTGACTCGCCAGAATGATGGCTACTGCCTGGAGACAATACCCTTAGTCAATAAACATACACATGGTTACTGTGACTCCAACATCACTCTAAGATTCAACAGCAAGAGGAAATGTGGAAAAAAGGATTTGCACTCACAAAGACGGGAGTAGCTGGCTTGTTACGGCGGTTACTACCCCAAACCAAATATCCAAATTACTACCTCCACCTTCCTCTATTCCTGATGCCTTTCAACTAGCTTGATCACTCCATTCTTATACTTCACTTTCAATGCATATCCAGCATAGTTCTCTGCTTCAACAGCAGGGGAAATGAAAAACAGTTACTTCACACATCCAGCAGAGCTCTCTGCTTAAACGGCAGGGGAGAAGAAAAAAGGGTTCGCACTCACAAAGCGGGGAGTAGCTGGCTTGTTACGGCGGTTACTACCCCAAACCAAATGTACCTGATACTTCACTCTCGACGCATATCCAGCATGGCTCTCTACTTCAACGGCATGGGAGAAAGACTGATACATCACGAATTTCCAGCATAGCTCTCTGCTTCAACGGCAGGGGAGAAGATAAACAACCAATAAGGGCTGTATAACATAATCTGGGTAAAAACAAATAAGCATGGGTGTAGCTTGCTTATTGCGGCGGTTACTACTCCTACTACCTCTAACTAATCAAGCTAGATATTTCACTTGGATGCAGCTCCTCCACCGCTCTCTACATTAATGGCGGGGGTGGAAGGGAATTAGAACCAAGAGCTAAGAGAAACAGATAAGTATGGGAGAAGAAAAGAGGGAAGCTTGCTGGGCAGACTGGATGGGCCATTTGGTCTTCTTCTGCCGTCATTTCTATGTTTCTATGTTTCTATCTAGGACACCCATCCTACCTGGTGTCGACATTTCTCGGTTGAGGGCACTGGCGGTCTCCAGCTATAGCCAGTTCAACCAGTTCAAATTAATTAAGTTAACCAAGTTATAAAGTTAATCAAGTTATTCAAATTATTCAGCCATGCATATATCCACAATGCTTTTCAAGGAGAATAATGAAGAGCTGCACTTACTGCAGGGGTATATGTACTAGGGCTGACGTCAAATTGAAATCTGATCCATCTCCAACTGCTATCAGGAGTATACTATACCCATTGGTCCTGAGTCCATCTGTCTGCACTAAGGAAAACGAAATTATCAGGTAAGTAATTTCTCCATTTTATTTTTTCAGCCTATATAAAATTTTCTGTGAGCACTGGATGTTGGGATGTGTCTTTTAGTATAGATTACACTTTCTTGAATTATGTGTTTTTCTTATGTTGAATTGGGCTAGAAATTTTTGAAAATGGCAGTTTTAAGAAACGCCATATTGGATCAGACCAGCATCCTGTCTCCAACATTGGCCAATCCAGTTCACTATTTACCTGTAGATCCTAAAGACTAGATCCAATCCATTTTGCTCATAACCAGGATGAGCAGCATCTTTCCTCAAGTCTACAAGGCTAATAATGGTTTATGGACTCTTTCTCCAGGAACTTGGCTATGCTAACTGCTTTCACCACCTGTTTTGGCAATAAATTCTACAGTTTCATTGAACACTGAATGAAAAAAAAATTTCTGTGGTTTTGTTTTAAATGTGCTACCTATTAGCTGCATGGTGTGCCCCTAGTTCTAGTACAGTTTGACACACCGAATAGTGTGAAGGTATTTCATCATATCTAGGATGTCATTTGGCAACAAATGCTGGCCAGGGTATGGGATCTTGTATATTTGTAAACACCAAATTGACTAGTTCAGGAGTTTTATGTGTAAATATTGCACACAGTATTGCCTGACTGGTGTGGTGCCCTTTTTTTTTTTTTCCTCCCCTGTACTGAAAAATAAATAGAACAACATGCAGGGCCTGGTTTATTAATGCTTTTTCCCATTCTTTTTGTCTTTAGAGGAAAAAGCTTGGTAAATCGGCCCCATAGTGTGCATGTCTATTTTTGCTCTGGTTGTCAGTGGTGGGTAATTTTTTATTTTTTGTTTTGATCCCACAGTTTCCTCCTCTTACTGTTGAGCCTCCAGTTCAATTGGAACAGGGGCTGAGATCTAGCACCATAAGCCTTCATTCACAACTGCCTGAGGGTTGGGGTTTTTTTTTTTTTCCTCTTTAATATCCTCCTTCAACTTATTTTGGTTCAATCATTGCAGTGATAGTGCTCGGCTCAGATCCATGCACCAGAATTCCTTCCAGAACTCTGCAGTCATGGACCCCTAAATCTGGCCATTAGGTGTTGCTATTGCACAGTGACAGACTCCCTCCTCCCAGGGCCTGTGAACACTGCATCTGCAGCATCCTGAGCCCCAGCTGAGTAAGGAATTCAACCCAGGTCACTTTGCATGACTGCACAGAATGGACATTGAGCCATTTTTGGGGAGGGGGGTTGGGTTAATGGCTATTTTTTCTTTGTAGACTATTGCAATAAAATGTTTTGTTTTACTCCCTTACAGGAGTCTGAGGAGTTCCTGTCTAACTTGGTAGTGAACAAGACCATTTTTGCTAAAGTTGACAGGTTGGCGGGAATTATCAATTTCCAGAGACCTAAGGACCCAAATGATATCCTAAATGACTGGAGTCAGAAACTGAACTCTTTGATGGCATTAGTGAACAAAACAACACATCTCATAGCCAAAGAGGAAATGATACATAATCTGCAGTAAAGGACTCCTCACCTGAGTGCTTTTAAAGAAGGCATTTAAAACTGTAGTCCTAGAAAGACTGTACAAACTAGTATACATTTTTCCCTTGTCTCAAAATTTTGTTTTTTGAAGTTTTGTTGACCTTTTGCATTTCAGTAACTACTCTTTGTTTAAAACTGATTGCTCCCCCCCATGAGAGTTACTAAATTACAACTGTATTATTGACTCTGTAACCAACAGTTGTTTTGTGACTTATCCCCACTAGATTTTTCTACTGTAGCACTTTTTTTTTTTTTAAACATTTGTTTTCATAGTTACTTCTGTTTCTGAGGACAGAATGGAAGGGTGGGGGGTTAGTCTGTAGTATTCTGGCTGGTTATTTTAACAAATAAAATGTCGGGTAATGTAAAAAACATGATTCATTGTATTGTGTAGCAAGAAAAAAAACTAATATTGGCAAGTTAATGATCCTTTTATATTTGCCATTTTATTACACTTCTTTTCTTTTCTTGTCGCACCTGAGCTATATATTGGCAATTTCAGAATCCTTTTCAGAGGAGCTTCTATACAGAGGACAGTAGCATGACTGGTTTCTCAGTTGGGATGTACATGTACTTGTGAAAGCTACTGCTGAGAGTGGCTAGTGATGTCCTTAGTAGAACATCTTGATTAGGCAAGTAATGAAAGATAATGTGGGCTTAATATTTTGCAGTGAAAAATGCTGCTAAATAATTCTCTAGTGAATATCACACAAGTTGTTGTTCTCTAAGAGCTTGAGAAACTGCCCTCTGATTTTTCCTAGAATTAGAAAAAAAAATTAAGGTAAGATTTAGACTACACATTTCATTCTTTGTAGCTTGAAGTACTTATTTGAGTTCACCTAAGACATGTAAAAGCTGTAGAACTTTGCCCTCCTTCCTCGAAACTTGGGTTTTGCACAAAAGACTTTCCAAGTCTTGTAGTTCTAAGGGACCTTAGGGGCCAAGAATATGAACATAATTCTTTGCAAATCCATTATTTTTATTTATTTATTTTGACCCCCTTCCAGTTAAAATTCAGTTCTATAAAACAAATTCAGATTGACATGTACCATAACATAGTTTGGTAAAATTAATAACAATATGGGCTACTTTTTTTGGTGCCCTAATTTTCTAGATTGTGTGTAATTATATTGTAAAAGTATTAATTTATTCTTAAAAAAAAAAAAAAAGTGATTTTTAATTAATCCATGCTAGCTAGTAGAGACTGACAAATGCATTTGGCTCAGACTTTTAGTTAACAGTCACAAATTTTACATGTTTCTTAGCATTCAGACAGTGGGTTATGCACCTCTACCAGCTTATGGAGATGGAGCAAAGCTGACGTCACATTGCATATATACCCTTGCACTGACATCAGCCCACCTGTATTCTCCATCGCCAGCAAATGGTAGTCATGCATCTCCCTAATGGGGATTGTTTTAAAGAAAAAGGAGGGAATTAATTTGCCCCGCTCTCCTGTGGTGATACCTTATGGTCCCTCCTTCAGTCGAGTTTTCCTGAGGTGATATCTGTAGATCCCTCCCTCAGAGTGCCTCGTTTATGTAGCTGGTTTTCCAGCATGGACTTAGCTGTAGAGGAAGAAACGGCTGCGAAGCTACCGGGTACAGGAAGCCAAGCACAGCGGGGGAAGGCCTTTGCAGTCTTGCCCCGCAGCTGGAGACTGACTCTATACTCTGCCGAGAAGGTCTGAGCTCAGGTAAAGAGTTTTCAATTTAAAAAAAAAAAAAGGAAAGGAATGAGGATTTCTGAGCCTCAGCGTGCCAATCCGATGTCCATTCCTGCCACCGAGGGAGCTTGGGAAGTCGTAGCAGCCTGGTGGGTTGAGCTACCTTTTGGCTAGGCCCCACTCTCAGGCTCTGCTTACACACCATGTGGTAGGCCATGATGGCGTTTGTGTGCTTTTCTGCTCACGAGTCTGCTGAAAAAGTGTCTGACGTCTGTTCATGCTTGCGTGTCTGGGTGTGCACTCAGGTGGCGCCTACTTGAACCACGTATTGTGTGCCTATATTTTGGACACTTGTTGGAACAGACCTTGTTTTTGGGTGCCCTGTCCACATTTGCTTGTGTGGGTGTGCAGCTGGGCACACCATTGTCAGACGCCTTGGGAGTGTGCTGCTAGTAGGTGCTTACCTTTGTGCTGCGAGCCATAGTCAGGCATTCCCCCTAACTTGTCAGTGCTGCTTGGAGGCTCAGGGAGTGGTATCTCCGGCTGCTTTTACTGAACTTGGCCTTCCAAGTATGGTGCAGGAATGGGACTAGAGGAAGACCCGTCAGATGTCTTTACCTGGTTTTGGAGCTCCCCTAACTGGTTCGTCAGTGGTGAAAGGCAACTCAGTGGGCGCAGGACCAATGCCCCCTGGTTTTGGTATGGACCACTGTGGTGTTCGCACGCTTTTCTACACTTTTTTCTTCTTTTGGTACTTTTCTTTTTAATTTAGCCTATTTTTAAAAGTGCTGATTTATTTTAATATTGTTGTCAATTTGTTTTATTTTATTCTATTTTACTATTATGATTTCTCACAGGACAAGCAGGATGGTTGTCCTCACAAATGGGTGACATCGAGGATGGAGCCCACCACGGAAAACTTCTGTCAAAGTTTAAACAGAACTTTGACTGGCCCCTACTGGGCATGCCCAGCAAGGCACTGACCCTGCAGCCAGCAGGGGTCTCCCTTCAGTCTTCTTTTTTCCGCGCAGCAGTTGCCATGCGGTGAAAGGAGCTCTCTAACCACGTTCCTGACAGGAATCTGGAAATTAATTTCCTAAGAAAATTTGCCCCTCAGGGGTCTCCCTTCGACAAATTTTTTAGTCATCTTTCGGAACCCGGTAAGTTTTTTGCCTTCTTCCATCGACTGCCGTCGATTTTGGCCCTTGAGGCCTGTTGGCACTTACCGATCCCCCAGCCTAAATTTTGGCTTCCAGCCATGGCAACGGGGTTCCGCCGTTGTCCGGATTGTACCCGGACTATGTCCATCACAGACCCCCATAGGGTTTGTGTAATGTGTTTGGGTAGTGAGCATGATGTCCTGACTTGCACCAAATGTGCCTTAATGACACCCAAGGGTCGCAAAGCCAGGATGGAGAAGATGGGGCTCCTCTTCCATGCACCCACCCCAACGCCATCGATAGCATCGACGTCATCGGAACCGGCACCGTCGAAGTTGTACCATCATCGCCAACCCTCCGGTGACCGTCCGCCATCGATCGCTTCTCGGCCGTCGACTCCCGTCCCTTCCCCGGATGGGCGAGGGGATCGGAAAGAAAAGCATCGCCATCGACGGCACAAGTCTCGGCCTGTCGAGGATCCACAGCCATCGACCTCTGTTCAAGCCGAGCCACCGACAAAGAAGCCGCGAACAGACCGGACACCCTCCACGTCTCGTTCGCCGGCATCGAGGAAACCCTCACCCTCCCGGGGTGCGGGGGCCGTGATCCCACTGGTTACGGTGGTCCTTCCGGCCCTGCCTCAGCCTCCCTCTCCCGTTGAGCCGGGTATAGTTACCCCTGGTCTCCGGGCAGAACTGGACCGGCTGGTCCAGGAGGCCATCGAGAAAGCGATGAAGAAATTACAACCTCCATCGGCACCGTCTCCGGCACCGGTTCCAGTGCCGCCCCCAGCACCGACACCGGCACCGGCTTCGCCACCGAGGAGGGAACCGACCACCGAGCCGTTGGTACAAGCGTTAGCACTGCTACTCAGCCGTATGGAGGCGCTCATGACGGCCCTTCCATCGGTGATTCCAGTGCCATCGACAACACCACCGTCTCCGACTGGATTCTCATCGGCAGGAGAAACACCGTTTCGGATTCCCCCTTCCGGGGTGGTTCCATCGGTACCTCATGGCATTTCTCCACCGATATATCCTTCGGCTCCATCGATTCCGCGCCAGGCACCGATTCCATCGGCAGCACCGAAGCCATCGATGCCATTTCTGATTCCACCTACGGCACCGATTCCTCCTCTGTTTCCATCGATGCCCTCAGAACCTCAGCCAGGTCCATCGGGGCTTCAAGCCCCACATGATCCCTACGATACCTGGGGTGATGATGATACATCTTCTGACACAGATTTGCCTTCGCCGCCATCTCCTACAGAGAGTAGAAAAAGATCTCCTCCTGAGGATCTCTCTTTCATTAATTTTGTAAAAGAGATGTCAGAAGTTGTACCTTTTCAGTTACAATCTGAAGCCGATGATAGACACCAGATGATGGAACTACTTCAATTTCTGGATGCTCCAAAAATCATCGCTTCCATCCCTATACACCAGGTGTTTCTGGATCTGCTCAAGAAAAACTGGGAATCTCCTTCATCGGTGTCTCCAGTTAATAAGAAAGCTGACTCCACATACCTTGTCCAGTCAGCACCAGGTTTCCAAAAGCCTCAACTGGATCATCGCTCTGTTGTAGTTGAGTCTGCGCAGAAGAAGGCCAAGCGTCTTAAGCCACACTCTTCTACCCCACCTACCAGGGACAACAAGTTCCTGGATAGTGTGGGACGAAAAGTGTACCATGGAGCTATGTTGATTTCACGCATAGCTTCATATCAGCTCTATATGACTCAATACAACAGAGCTATCCTTAAGCAGATGCAAGACTACGCTGACACGTTACCGGACCAGTACCAACCGCAACTTCAAGCCCTTCTTCACAAGGGATTTGAGGCAGGGAAGCACGAGATTAGGACTGCCTACGATATATTCGATGCTTCCACGAAGGTTTCAGCCACAGCCATCTCAGCCAGACGTTGGGCTTGGTTAAAGTCATCCAACCTTCGCCCAGAGGTCCAAGATCGTCTTGCTGATTTACCCTGCTTAGGCGACAATTTGTTTGGAGAACAAATTCAACAGATTGTGGCAGAGTTAAAAGACCACCATGAGACGTTGAAACAACTCTCGTCTATCCCACCTGAGGTGACCTCCAAGCAACCGCAAAAGAAGGACTCTAAAAAGTCGTTCTTTCGACCACGTCGCTACTACCCTCCGTCAACTAGGGCTCGTCCTGTACGGTCCTCTAACAGGCCTCAGCCTCGTCAGCCGCGAAAGCAAAGGCCTACTGTAGCCCCACCTCCTGGGCCTGCGGCGGGCCTTTGACTTCCCTGTATTGAGCACAAGCCAACTCCCTCTTCCACACATCCCTGTGGGAGGTCGTCTGTACCACTTCTTACACCATTGGAAACAGATCACCTCAGATCAGTGGGTGCTAGCAATTATCACACAGGGTTACCACCTCAACTTTATAACACTTCCGCCAGACTCCCCGCCCCTTCAGGCATGGAGTCTAACCAGCCATTTGACTCAATTACAACAAGAAGTGTTCCTTCTTCTACAATCAAATGCTATAGAACCCGTCCCTCCTTGTCAACAAGGGAAAGGATTCTATTCCAGATACTTCCTAATACCAAAGAAATCAGGGGGGCTTCGTCCAATTCTGGACCTTCGAGCCCTCAACAAGTATCTGCAAAAAGAAAAGTTCAAGATGGTAACCCTGGGCGCCTTGCTCCCTCTGTTGAAAAAGGGGGATTGGCTGTGCTCTCTCGACCTCAAGGACGCTTATACCCACATTGCGATAACACAATCTCATCGCAAGTATCTGCGTTTTCTGATAGGCCACGACCATTATCAATACCGGGTACTACCTTTCGGTCTGGCATTTGCTCCACGAGTCTTTACCAAGTGTCTCGTAGTAGTAGCAGCATTTCTCAGGAAGGAAGGTGTCCACGTCTACCCCTATCTGGACGATTGGCTCATCAGGGCCTCTACCCCTCAGTTTGCTCAATCCTCCCTAAAATTGACAATTCACACACTCCTTTCCTTAGGGTTTCTTGTCAATTACGAGAAATCTTGCTTGGTCCCATCTCAGACCTTATCCTTCATTGGGGCAGACTTGGACACCTTACAGGCAAAAGCCTACCTTCCAATTCAACGAGTCCACACTCTCATGTCCTTAGCTCGCCAGCTCCAGTCGCAACACACTGCCACGGCTCGCCAGTTCCTCATTCTCCTAGGACACATGGCATCCTCGGTTCAAGTCACTCCCATGACCCGACTAGCCATGAGAGTAACGCAATGGACTCTACGACACCAATGGATTCAAGCTTTTCAGCCTCTGTCCTCCATTATCACAGTCACACAGGCGCTACGCCTATCCTTAACCTGGTGGACGACTCGGGTCAACCTCCTTCAGGGCTTACCCTTTCTTCCACCGGATCCGCAAGTAATCCTAACCACCGACGCTTCTCACATCGGTTGGGGAGCCCATGTGGACGACTTCCAAACCCAAGGGTTATGGTCCAAAGAGGAAGCCGAACACCAGATCAATTTCCTGGAACTTCGAGCAATCCGCTATGCGCTCCGAACTTTCAAAGATCATCTATTCCATCAGATAATCTTAATCCAGACGGACAACCAAGTGGCCATGTGGTACATAAACAAGCAGGGAGGCACAGGCTCCTTCCTTCTGTGTCAGGAAGCTGCGCAGATCTGGGCAGAAGCCCTCTCCCACTCCATGTACCTCAGGGCCACTTACTTGCCGGGAGTAGACAATGTATTGGCAGACCAGCTGAGCCGTGTCTTCCAACCACACGAGTGGTCACTCGATCCTCTGGTAGCGACCTCTCTGTTTCACAAGTGGGGTTCTCCCCGCATAGATTTCTTTGCGTCCCCTCAGAACCACAAAGTGGACGATTACTGCTCTCTCATTCGGAGCCAGCACTCTCGGCCGAGGGATGCATTCTCCCTCAAGTGGACAACCGGTATACTCTATGCATTCCCTCCACTTCCTCTTGTGTCAAAGACTCTCGTGAAGCTACGCCAGGACGGAGGAACCATGATCCTGATAGCACCTTACTGGCCACGCCAAGTATGGTTTCCAATACTCCAGGATCTCTCCATCCGCAGGCACATTCCTCTGGGAATGGACCCGCATCTTCTCACTCAAAACGACGGATGCCTCCTCCATCCCAACCTCCAAGCCTTGTCCCTGACGGCATGGATGTTGAAAGGTTAGTCCTTCAACCATTTAACCTTTCAGATTCAGTTTCTCGGGTCCTGATAGCTTCACGAAAGCCTTCCACAAGAAAGTCTTACTCATACAAATGGAAAAGGTACACATCATGGTGCACTTCTCAGTCCCTTGATCCCCTTTCCTGTCCACTCTCCAAATTCTTGGACTATTTATGGCATCTCTCTGAATCAGGTCTTAAAACCTCTTCTATCAGAATGCATGTCAGTGCGGTAGCCGCCTTCCATAAAGGTATTGGGGGTACTCCTATTTCAGTACAACCCCTAGTAACACGCTTTCTTAAGGGCTTACTCCATCTGAAGCCACCCTTACGTCCTCCGGCCCCATCTTGGGACCTTAATCTGGTTCTTGGTCGTCTTATGAAACCACCTTTCGAACCTCTGCACTCCTGTGAATTGAAGTATCTCACATGGAAAGTATTATTCCTGTTGGCTATTACTTCAGCTCGCAGGGTTAGTGAATTGCAGGCCCTAGTTACCTATCCGCCTTACACTAAGCTCCTGCAGGACCGGGCGGTACTCCGCACTCACCCTAAATTTTTACCTAAGGTAGTTTCTGAGTTTCATATTAATCAATCCATCATACTACCTATCTTTTTTCCCAGGCCCCACTCCAACTCCGGGGAACAGACTCTGCATACCCTAGACTGCAAACGAGCTCTAGCTTTTTATCTAGACCGTACAGTTGCTCACAGGAAGAGCACTCAATTATTTGTCTCTTTCCATCCTAACAAGTTAGGACATCCTGTGGGTAAGCAGGCTCTTTCCTCCTGGTTGGCGGACTGCATTTCTTTTTGCTATCAGCAAGCTGGCATTCCTTTTCAAGACCGTGTGAAAGCACACTCTGTGAGGGCCATGGCGACGTCAGTGGCACACCTTCGATCGGTGCCGCTTCCTGACATCTGCAAAGCTGCAACCTGGAGTTCTCTCCATACCTTTGCAGCCCACTATTGTTTGGACAAAGCTGGAAGACAGGACTCCATCTTCGGCCAATCTGTCTTGCGTAACCTTCTTCCAACGTGATGTACCAACACCCTTCCACCTTCCCAGTAGGGTGCGGATGCCCTTTACCAAATTCCACCCCAGTTGTTGTGCCTGTTGCACGTCATTGGGTGCATTTGGTGCAAATCAGGACATCCTCAGCTCGGTACTCACCCATTTGTGAGGACAACCATCCTGCTTGTCCTGTGAGAAAGCAAATGTTGCTTACCTGATGTAACAGGTGTTCTCACAGGACAGCAGGATGTTAGTCCTCACGAAACCCGCCCGCCACCCCGCGGTGTTGGGTTTGTTTTGTTTTTACTTTTTAGGCACTGCCTGTAGCTTTCAAAATCAGACTGAAGGGAGACCCCTGCTGGCTGCAGGGTCAGTGCCTTGCTGGGCATGCCCAGTAGGGGCCAGTCAAAGTTCTGTTTAAACTTTGACAGAAGTTTTCCGTGGTGGGCTCCATCCTCGATGTCACCCATTTGTGAGGACTAACATCCTGCTGTCCTGTGAGAACACCTGTTACATCAGGTAAGCAACATTTGCTATCTGTTATGTTTATGATATAATTGCCTGATTTTTTTTTCTTGTTTATGTTTTTATGGTTTTATGATTATGAATGTTTCCTTGTTTATCGCCTAGGCCTTTTGTGTTAAGACTATCCATAAATTTTAATAAATGTGTGCAAATCTTCCGTGAAACAGCTTGGTTTGAGCAGCCTTTTGGCTAGGCCCTGCTTGCATTGCTCAGTTGCCAAAGTGGTAGGCCTAAGACTTCAGGATCGCAAACCGCACATCCCCACACACCTGGTGCCGCGGATAAGCATCTGAGTATGTCTACACCTGCTGTGGGTCACGCTGATAGGAACCCAGGTGGCATGGATGATGAAGACAACTTACTCCCTGAAGGATGGGAAATTCCTCTGGGGTTGGAGCTGTATAGAACAAAGTTGCATTTGTTTCATAGAGGTGAGTTGTTGGCTCATATCGCCCAGGCACTGAAGATGCTGGGGGTGATGGGTGCTGATTCCATGTCTGATTCAAACAAGAATCCCATTTAGATTCCTTACATAAAGCATTATGATTGCTATTCAAGAATTGATTGATCTTGAATGGGGAACCTCAGAAGCTAATTTTAAAGGGGGACGAGCCTTGGTAGTGCTATACCCCCATGGATCCAGCAGAGAGAGAGAGAGCAGTTGCGCTTTCTGAAAGTAGATGGAAGCGTTTGTTTGTGACATCACCAAGCGGACTACTATCCCTATGGAAGGGGGAGTGGCTTGAAGGAAGCGCAGGATAGGAGAATTGAAGCTATCCTTAATCAGGCCTTGAGGCGGTGGCGATGAATTGCAGATGGCCTCTTGCTGTTCCCTGGTGGATCATTCTTGCTTGTTATCTCTCAGGAAGTCGATGAGTCTGGTTTGAATTGCAGAGCACTGCCCTCCAGCCTCATCACCCTGGATGCGCCCAATCTAGTCTGATCTCAGAAGCTAAGCAGGGTTGCTTGTCAGCTATGGCTGATAAATTGGTGCTGAGACAATTTCAAAGTCTAATCTTACAAAATGGCCTTTTAAAGGATCACTCTGGTTTGGGAGTGAGTTTAAAAAAAACAATGGCCAATAAGTGGGATGAGTCGTAGGTTCCTTGGTTACTAGAAGATTAAAAGCAGGTGCCATGCTCGTTCAGCGTGAGAGGTCGTGCTAAGGGTTTTCAAACATTTTCGACCCTACAGAGGAGCGGTTTCTCAGAGGGCTCGACCTTGTGTAGGTCTCAGTACTTTGTACAAGGCAGCCCAGACAGGGTGTGGGCTCAAGTGTTGATGCCCCTGCCCCCCGACCCTCTCAGTGAGGGTGTGCCCAACCCACTTCCAGAACGGAAAGTAAGGGGTTGCCTGTCTCTCTTTGTCAGAGGTGGATCGAGATCACGTCTAGTAAGTTCTAGAGGTGAAGAGAGATGGCTATGCTCTGGAGTTTCTCGACGTTCCTCGGGACTGTTTCATGGTGTCTCCCTGCAGCTCTCCCCAGAAGAGACAGGCAGCGGCATATACATTGTTTAGTCTCCTCAGCCTGCGGGTTGTGATCCTAGTGCCCATGTCACAAGAAAATATGGGCTGATAATCAGTTATTTCATTGTACCCGAGAAGAGTTAACTTCCTTGTAACCTGGATCTCAAGGGAGTCGACCAGCTTTTACAAGTGACTCGTTCCCGCTTGGAAATCTTATGCTCACTGATAATGGCAGTAAAGTTGGGAGTTTAAGTCTCTTGATTGTTAGAGGCACATCTGCATATTCCCATCCAGCTGGAGCATCAACGGTTTTCTGCGTTTCGCTGTTTTGGGGCAACATTATCAGTTTTTGAGCGCTACCCTTCAGTTTGACACCATGCCCAGGACCTTCTCTAAGTTAATGGGGGGGGGGGGTATGGGCAGTGTTGAGAGAGGATGGCATTCTGATCCACCTATACTTAAATGATTGGCTATTTCAGGCCAAGAGCCATGAAAGAGTTTTCAGGCTTCATGCAAAGTGATCAGCCTCCTTGCTAAAGGAACTAAGTTGAGTGGTGAATTTGGCCAAGAACAATCTGCAGCCATCCAAGACACTGGAGTATTTAGTGTTCTTTTAAACGCAAAGCAAGACAGGGTGTTTCTGCCGGAGATCCACATTCAGAAGCTGATGGCTCCAAGGGCGCATATGCGTCTTTTTCAGCACATACTGTGCACGTTGGAATCCACAGTCTCAGGACTACTTGATATGACTTCAGTTGCCGGTGGAGACCAGCATCCATCTGTAGTAATGTTTGCAAGTGGACCATCTAACGAAGGACTTTCCCCTATGAACACCGGATTGACTACTATGCATGACAGATGCGAGCCTCTAGGGTCAGGGGCACTGGAGTAGAGAGGAGTATCTCTGGAGTATCAATCAGATGGAAGCCTATGCCATTCAGTTAGCATGCTTAGAGTTCGGAACAGGTTGCAGGGTCAAATGGTCCAGATAATGTGGGACAATGTGACGACAGTGGCCTACATCAATCGGCAGGGAGGAACCAAGAGCTAGCAAGTGTTGCAGGAAATAGACCAACTTATGGAATGGGCAGAAGTACAACTTCAGGAGATCTCAGCCTCACACATTGCAGGAAAAGACAGTGTAAGAGCTGACTTTATCAGAGTCTGGATCCTGGAGAATGGGAATTGTACAACGAAGCATTCCAGCTCATAGTGGGCCACTGGGACTTCCCATTTCTAAGCTTGTTGGTGACATCACACAATGCAAAGTTTCCTCATCTCTTCAGTCACAAGAGAAATCTGAAGTTTTTGGGCATTGATATCCTTGTGCAAGAATGGCAGGAAGGTAAGCTTCTATATGCCCTTTCCCCATGGCCCATGTTGGTTAGGATGATTCGGAGGTTCGAGAGACACACAGGGTTTGTATTTCTGGTGGCGCCAGATTGGCCTAGGAGGCTGTGATATGCAGATCTTTGGAGGCTTCTGGTGGAATATCCTTTCCAATTACTGATCCACACTGATCTGCTATGGCAGGGACCTATTCTTCTCAAAGCTCTGACTTGATTTTTGTCTTACGGTGTGGCCCTTGAGAGGGCTTAGTTGCTGAAACATGGATAGTCCACTGCTGTGATTTCACCTTGCTTCGAGCATGAGTTATTCACTTCCTTAGCCTGTGTTCGCATTTGGCGAGTGTTTGAGGCTTGGTGTGAGGAGCTAGGGGTTCATCCTCTTTCGGTTAAAATCCCGCTCAGTTTGGATTTTTGCAGGATGGGTTATTTTAAAGGACTTGGCCCTTAATTCCTTGAAGGTACAGGTGGCAGCTCTTGCCAGTTTCTGAGGTCATGGGAATGGTGAATCCTTGTCGGCCCATCTAGTTGTGGCTTGGTTCTTGGAAGGAGTAAAGCATCTTCATCCCCCCCTTGTGGTTGCTGGTGCCCTTGTGGAGTCTTAATCTGGTTCTGGATTTCTGACTGTCCCACCTTTTCGACCACTGCGGAGCCCCCCTTCAAGGTTGCTTGCTAGAAGGACTGTTTTGCACGTAGAGTTCAGAACTGCGAGCTCTGTCTTGCCGGGAATTGTTTCTGAGAGTGGTTCCAGGGGCAGTCCAGCCACGAAGTTTTCCATTTCTTTTTTGCCGAAGGTGGTTTCGGATTTCACTTGAATCAATTCCTTGCCCACTCTGGACAGGGAAAGAGATGTGGATGAATTTCGCACTTTTGGACCTTTTGATATCAAGTGGATTATTATGAGGTATTGGAGATTTCTAAACCTCTCAGGAAGGATGGACCAGCTGTTTTGTACTTCTGATGGGAGTAAACAGAGTGAGATGGCGTCGTGGGCTATTATAGCCCGCTGAATTAAGGAGGTTATCACGGCCACGGGTTCTACTAGTTTCTACTAGGGATGTGAATCGTGTCCTCGATCGTCTTAACGATCGATTTCGGCTGGGAGGGGGAGGGAATCGTATTGTTGCCATTTGGGGGGGTAAAATATCGTGAAAAATCGTTAAAAATCGAAAAATCGAAAAACCGGCACATTAAAACCCCCTAAAACCCACCCCCGACCCTTTAAATTAAATCCCCCACCCAAATAACTTAAATAACCTGCGGGTCCAGCGGCGGTCCGGAACGGCAGCGGTCCGGAACGGGCTCCTGCTCCTGAATCTTGTCGTCTTCAGCCGGCGCCATTTTCCAAAATGGCGCCGAAAAATGGCGGCGGCCATAGACGAAAAAGATTGGACGGCAGGAGGTCCTTCCGGACCCCCGCTGGACTTTTGGCAAGTCTCGTGGGGGTCAGGAGGCCCCCCACAAGCTGGCCAAAAGTTCCTGGAGGTCCAGCGGGGGTCAGGGAGCGATTTCCCGCCGCGAATCGTTTTCGTACGGAAAATGGCGCCGGCAGGAGATCGACTGCAGGAGGTCGTTCAGCGAGGCGCCGGAACCCTCGCTGAACGACCTCCTGCAGTCGATCTCCTGCCGGCGCCATTTTCCGTACGAAAACGATTCGCGGCGGGAAATCGCTCCCTGACCCCCGCTGGACCTCCAGGAACTTTTGGCCAGCTTGTGGGGGGCCTCCTGACCCCCACGAGACTTGCCAAAAGTCCAGCGGGGGTCCGGAAGGACCTCCTGCCGTCCAATCTTTTTCGTCTATGGCCGCCGCCATTTTTCGGCGCCATTTTGGAAAATGGCGCCGGCTGAAGACGACAAGATTGAGGAGCAGGAGCCCGTTCCGGACCGCTGCCGTTCCGGACCGCCGCTGGACCCGCAGGTTATTTAAGTTATTGGGGGGGGGGTTCGGGAGGGTGGGGGATTTAATTTAAAGGGTCGGGGGTGGGTTTTAGGGGGTTTTAGTGTGCCGGCTCACGATTCTAACGATTTATAACGATAAATCGTTAGAATCTGTATTGTATTGTGTTCCATAACGGTTTAAGACGATATTAAAATTATCGGACGATAATTTTAATCGTCCTAAAACGATTCACATCCCTAGTTTCTACTAGGGCTCAGGCAGTGTCATGAGTGGAGATTAAATGGCTGTCTTCCATCGAGATTTGCCAAGCTGCGCCATGATTTTTCTTGTACAACTTCCAGACATTATCTCTTGGATGTGCAAGCCCAGGAGGACTCAGCCTTTGTGATGCAGTGTTGATTGGACCATGGGCAGCCTCCTGCCCTGTTTGGGAGTAGCTTTGCTACATCCCACTGTTGTAGATTAACCTGTCTGAATACTAAGAAAGGAGAAACTACTACTTACTTGATAACTTCCTTTTCTTTAATGAGGATAGGTTCATCCACCTTCTTACCTTTGACTGTTGGATGGTGGTGCTATTGTCATCCTGAGTGACTGCATTTCCGGGGATTACTGGTAAGTTCAAATCCATTCCCTAAATTAGTAATATTACACCCTTTGTCTGACTTCAATGTTTTTTTTCTGTTAACTGACTGAATGATTCTCTTTAATGGTTATGATCATATATTGTTTAGTTGTCAGCGGTTGGCTTTTGCAGAGAATCCTGACAGGCTGATGTCAATGCAGGGTTATATATACCGTGACGTCAGCTTTGCTCAGTCTCCATATGCTGGTAGAAGTGCATAACCCACTATTGTGGATTTACCTGTCATTAAAGAAAAGGAAATTATCAGGTAAGTAGTAATTTCTCCTTTAGCCATATTTTAGATTTCTCCATGTAACAGTAGTATACCAGCGACTAACATCAGTACACAACCACAATAAATTAACTGGGGTAAAAGTTAAGGATGGCATAAAGCTTTAACATATAAAAGTGAAATAGCTTATGATTATTTTAATACACTATAATTAGGGCTTCTGACTTCAGCTGTTTATAAATTGTAAATTTAGGTGTTTATTTTCCAGCTAATTAGGGATTCTTTGGAGTAAACACAAATACTGATTTTTGTTTTTGCAGCGCAAGTACTATTTGTTGGTACCTTTTTCCATTTCAATCAAATGCATACACTTGTGCAGGTGAGGAGTCATTAGTGTGGAAAAGACGCACAAAACAATGTGGAAGATCCAGGGTAGGCAACAGAGAAATGAAAGTTTCTCACAGGACAAGCAGGTTGGTAGTCCTCATGTATGGGTGACATCATCAGGATGGAGCCCAATCACGGAACACTTTTGTCAAAGTTTCTAGAACTTTGACTGGCACCTACTGGGCATGCCCAGCATGGTACTAACCCTGCATCCAGCAGGGTTCCCCCTTCAGTCTCTTTTTTTTTCCGCGTAGCAGTAGCCACACGGGTTAAGGAGCTCTCTAGAGATTCCTGACAGGAATTTTCCTCACGGAACTTATTTCCAAAATTTCAAAAAAATTCTACCCCATAGGGGTCCCCCCAATCGATTCCGTGGTCGTAAGGTAAGGCTTTACCCTCATTTGCAGTCTATGCCCGTCGAGTTTTCCCTTCGGGGCCTGCTGGCCATCGACTGCACCGCGGCTAAATTTTTGTCGAAGCCATGGCATCAGGTTTTCGTTGGTGCCCCAATTGTCCTCTGAAAATGTCCATCACAGACCCACATAGAGTCTGTGTGTTTGTTTGGGGTTGAACCACAACATCTTAACTTGCACCAAATGTGCCCAAATGACACTGAAGGGCCGCAAGGCCCGTTCAGAGAAGATGAAATTTCTTTTTCAGGCAACGCCACCAACTCCATCGAGCGCTTTGACATCATCTGAGCCGGTGCCATCAACCTCTCGGTCCACCTGGCGCCAACTACTCCGAAGGCATCGACTTCTTCCTCTTCGGCTCCGGAGAAGGACCGAGGAGAACATTGTGAAAAGCGTAGACACCGTCATCAGAAGGCTCAGTCCGCTGATCCAGGCAAGCCCTCGGTATCAGCGTCAACAGAGCCACCGACAAAGAAAACCCATCCAGAGAAGGCCCCATCCTCCTCTGCGACTGGGTCACTGAGGCGTTCCCCCACCTTCATTGGTGCCGGGAGCCACGACTCCACTTTCACCGGTGGACCCTCCGGCTATGCCAATGCTGCCTCCTACTCCGGAGCTGGAGTTCCACGCCCCAGGCTTCCGCAAGGAATTGGATCACATGATCTGAGTCCATTGGAACGGCACTGCAGGGCTTCCAGCCTCCATATACGCCGGCACCAATGCCAGCTCCAGTTGCTGACACGATTTCCACGGTACTCGCACCACTACTTGCCAGGCTGGATGCGTTGATTGGTGCCCTTCCACCGGTGGAACCAAGGATACCGGTATGTTAAACGCCTTCCACCCCGATTCGTTTGACATTGGATGATGAGGAAGCACAGAGGCCGGAACCTATGCCCGGGCCGTCTTGAATCTTGCCACCGACTCGCCCATTAATGTCATCAATACCGCATCGTCCTCCATCAATGCTGTCTGTGCCTCCTCCGATGCCGTTGGTGCCTAGACCTGATCCTTCAGGAATAGCACCATTACTGCCCTCTGGAGATCCTATGGGAGCAGGTGATCACCCTTACGATCCTTGGAACAATGATTCTTCCCAGGATTCTCATGATCTACCTACAGAGCATCTCCCCCTGAGGAGAGAAGATGTTCTCCTCCAGAGATCCTGTCCTTTATTAATTTTATAAAGGAAATGTCTGAAGCCATACCATTCCAACTTCAGACAGAAGAGGACTCCAGACACAAGATGTTGCTCCAATTCATAGATGCACCCAAGGAGATCATGTCCATACCTGTTCATGAAGTCCCCCTGGACTTGTTGAAGAGGAATTGGGAGCATCCAGGATCTGTACCACCAGTGAATCGAAAAACAGATGCCACCTACCTGGTACAGATGGCCCCTGGTTTCCAAAAACCACAGCTGGATCAACAGAGGTCCCTGGATGCATTTGGCTGTTGAGTTTTCCATGGCTCAATGCTTATTTCTCACATTGCTTCCTACCAGTTATACATGACCCAGTATAACAGGGACCTATTTAAAAAGATCCAGGAATTTTCTGAGTCTTTACCTGATCAGCTTCAGGATCGACTCAATACACCGGCTCAGAAGGGTCTAGATGCTGGCAAGCATGAGGTCTGCGCTGCCTATGACATTTTTGACACTGCTTCTAGGGTGTCCAGCGGGGATTAGTGCACGAAGATGGGCCTGGCTGAAGTCCTCTGACTTAAGACCAGAAGTACAGGATCGGTTGGCTGACCTGCCCTGCACTGGAGATAATCTCTTTGGGGACAAAATCCAGGAGACAGTAACACAGCTCAAAGACCACCACGAGATGTTATGCCAACTTTCGTCTGTGCCTTCTGATTTTCCGTCCACCTCTTAAAGGACATTCCAAAGAGACTCTTAAGTGGCTGTCCTTCAAGCCACGGAGATATTTATTTATTTATTTATTTATTGGCTTTTATATACCGATGTTCACGTACTAGTACATATCGCATCGGTTTGCAGAGAACTAAAGAGAGAAATTACATCGAACATGTGGGTACAAATAAGGCGAACTTTGTATGAATAATAGATAAAGCAAGGAACTTGTCTTACAACTGTTACAAGTAATAGTCCATTAAAGATAGTTATGGATAACAAAAAAAAAACTTAGATCTACATCAGACTTAGTAAGCATGAGTGGAGCATAACGCACATCTAACAATATTATCCTCCTGCTACTTGAGGTCGCATCTCCAGACCTTACCAGAAAGGTCAGGTCAGACAATCCAGGCCTCAGAAACTCAGCCAGCTCCTCCACCGGGCCCAGCTGCTGGATTTTGACTCCTCGCTGGAGAGCATAAGCCAACCTCCTCTACCGTCCATACCCGTCGGCGGTCAGTTGTGCCACTTCACCAACATATGGCACACGATGACGTCAGATCAGTGGGTACTTGCTGTACCAGGGGTGATCCAGGTAACTATAGACCAGTGAGCCTGGCACAGTCAACATGGAATTCCCCAAGGGAAGTCTTGCCTAACATCTTTCATTTTTTTGAAGGGGTTAATAAACATGTGGATAAAGGTGAACCGGTAGATGTAGTGTATTTGGATTTTCAGAAGGCGTTTGACAAAGTTCCTCATCAGAGGCTTGTACGAAAACTAAAAAGTCATGGGTTAGGAGGCGATGTCCTTTTGGGGATTACAGACTGGTTAAAAGACAGGAAACAGAGTAGGATTAAATGGTCAATTTTCTCAGTGGAAAAGGGTAAACAGTGGAGTGCCTCGAGATCTGTTCTTGGACCAGTGATTTTCAATATATATATATATATATATATATATATATATAAATGATCTGGAAAGGAATAAAAGTGAGTTTATCAAATTTGCGGATGATATAAAATTATTCAGAGTAGTTAAACCACAAGCGGATTGTGATACATTACAGGAGGACCTTGCAAGACTGGAAGATTGGGCATCCAAATGGCAGATGAAATTTCATGTGGACAAGTGCAAGGTATTGCATATAGGGAAAAATAACCCTTGCTGTAGTTACACGATGTTAGGTTCCATATTAGGAACTACCACCCAGGAAAAATATCTAGGCATCATAGTGGATAATACTTTAAAATCATTGGCTCAGTGTGCTGCAGCAGTCAAATAAGCAAACAGAATGTTAGGAATTATTAGGAAGGGAATGGTTAATAAAACGGAAAATGTCATAATGCCTCTGTATCGCTCCATGGTGAGACCGCACCTTGAATACTGTGTACAATTCTGGTCGCCGCATCTCAAAAAAGATATAGTTGCGATGGAGAAGGTACAGAGAAGGGCAACCAAAATGATAAAGGGGATGGAACAGCTCCCCTATGAGGAAAGGCTGAAGAGGTTAGGGCTGTTCAGCTTGGAGAAGAGACGGCTGAGGGGGGATATAATAGATGTCTTTAAGATCATGAGAGGTCTTGAACGATTAGATGTGACTCGGTTATTTACACTTTCGAATAATAGAAGGACTAGGGGGCATTCCATGAAGTTAGCAAGTAACACATTTAAGATTAATCGGAGAAAATTATTTTTCACTCAACGCACAATAAAGCTCTGGAATTTGTTGCCAGAGGATGTGGTGAGTGCAGTTAGTGTAGCTGGGTTCAAAAAAGGTTTGGATAAGTTCTTGGAGGAGAGGTCCATTAACTGCTATTAATCAAGTTTACTTAGGGAATAGCCACTGCTATTAATTGCATCAGTAGCATGTTTGGTTCTTGTGGCCTGGTTTGGCCTCTGTTGGAAACAGGATGCTCGGCTTGATGGACCCTTGGTCTGACCCAGCATGGCAATTTCTTATGTTCTTACTGACTCAAGGTTACCACCTCAACTTTCTATCTGTACCAGCAGACTCCCCACCTCAGCCAACGGTGGGAATCATCCGAACACTCCTCTCTTCTGGAGGAGGAGGTTTCAACCTGAGATCCCGGGCGATAGAACTGGTGCCCCTCTCCCAGCAGGGGCAGGGGTTCTATTCCCGGTATTTCCTCATTCCAAAAAAGTCAGGAGGCATTCGTCCAATCCTGGACCTGCGTGCCTCAAACAAGTATCTACAGAAGGAAAAGTTCAGGATGGTAACCTTGGGCTCTCTACTTCCTCTTCTGCAAAGAGGAGATTGGCTTTGCTATCTGGATCTTTAGGACGCGTACACACACATCTCAGTCAACTCCGTATTACTGCAAATTCCTTTGATTCCTAGTCAGCCCCCGGCACTTCCAGTATCGGGTACTGCCCTTCGGCCTTGCATCTGCACCTTGAGTCTTTACCAAGTGCCTTGTAATGGTCACGGCCTACCTGAGGTGTAAGGGTAGCCATGTTTACCCTTATCTTGATGATTGGCTGATAAGGGCTCCAACTCAAAAGGACGCACTAGCCTCCTTACCTCTAACTCTTTGCATGCATTGCTGTCTCTCAGATTTCTGATCAACTATCCCAAGTCCAGCCTAGTTCCATCTCAAGCCCTATGCTTCATAAGAGCCGACCTGGACACCATGCAGGTGAAAGCATTTCTCCCTCGGGATCGAGCTCGTACTCTTCATGTCCCTAGCGCAATGCCTCCAGGATCGAGATTACATGACAGCTCGTCATTTCCTCATTTTGCTGGGTCACATGGCATCCTCTGTACATGTCACTCCAATGGCATGCCTCGCCATGAGAGTCATGCAATGGACTCTGAAGTCCTAGTGGCTTCAGGCTTATCATTCAATGTCCTGCATTGTCCACGTTACCAAGCATCTCCGCCTGTCACTGGCCTGGTGGATGCGGCTCTCCAAACTTCTTAAAGGCCTTCCCTTTCAAATTCCAGAACCTCAAATTATCCTGACAACGGACGCCTCCAACCTAGGTTGGGGTGCTCATGTCGACGGCCTCCAGACTCAGGGAACCTAGTCTCCAGAGGAAGCCAAACATCAGATACATTTCCTGGAACTTCGGGCGATATGCCCTCAGTCTTTCAGGATTGCCTTTCCAACAAGGCCATCCTGATTCAAACAGACAACCAAGTGGCAATGTGCTACATTAACAAGCAAAGGGGAACCGGCTTCTACCTTCTGTGTCAGGAAGCTGCACAGTTATGGGTGTGGGCTCTTTCCCACTCCATGTACCTCAGAGCAACCTACTTGGCGAGCGTAGACAATGTTCTAGCAGACAAGTTGAGTTGAACCTTCCATCCGCACGCATGGTCTCTCAACCCCATGATAGCGGACACAATCTTTCAACGTTGGGGGTATCCACAAATAGACCTCTTTGCGTCCATCCACAACCGCAAAGTAGAGAACTTCTGCTCCCTCACTTTCGCCTTCTCATGGTTTAGCGGTCTCCTGTATGCGTACCCTCCACTTCCACTCGTATCGAAGACTCTCATGAAGTTACGAAGGGACAGGGGCTTAATGATTCTGATAGCCCCTCACTGGCCATGCCAAGTCTAGTTTCCAATCCTCTGGGACCTATCTGTTTGCCAGCACATCCCTTTAGGGGAGGATCCGCTTCTGATAACTCAGAACGATGGGTGCCTATGCCACCCCAACCTCCAGGCCCTATCCCTGATGGCCTGGATGTTGAAAGGTTAATACTCCAACCCCTTAACCTTTCGGAGTCTGTATCCCGAGTCCTGGTATCTTCACGAAAGTCTTCCACGAGACGCTCTTATTGTTCTAAGCGGAAAAGGTTTACAGTCTGGTGCACGTCAATGTCCTTAGACCCCTTCACTTGTTCCACCTTGAAGTTTCTGGACTATCTCTGGCATCTGTCAGAATCAGGCCTGAAAACTTCCTCTATAAGAGTGCATGTCAGTGCGGTAGCCGCTTTCCACAATGGCATGGGAGATGTGTCTATTTCGACACGGCCCTTAGTCACACGCTTCATGAGAGGTTTGCTCCACCTGAAACCTCCATTGCGCCCTCCAGCCCCCGCTTGGGACCTTAACCATGTTAAGGTCCCAAGCGGGGGCAGCTCATGAAACCTCTGTTTGAGCCTCTCCACTCCTGAGATCTCTGCTATCTCACCTGGAAAGTAATTTTTCTTCTCGCTATAACATCCGCTCGCAGAGTTAGTGAGTTACAGGCATTAGTCACCTACCCGCCTTACACTAAAATTCTACATGACAGAGTGGTCCTCCGTACACAAAGGTAGTGTCGGAATTTCATCTTAATCAATCCATCATCTTACCTACTTTTCTTTCCAAGGCCCCATTCAAACCCAGGAGAACAGGCTCTACGTTCCCTGGACTGCAAACGTGCCCTAGCTGACATGCAAGATTCCATTTTTGGCCAGTCTATCCTACGAAACTTATTCTCAGCTTAACCACCCAACATCCTATCAGGATGCCCTCCTACCCAAATCCATCCCTGTTGTTGTGCCTGTTGCACGTCTTTGGGTGCATTTGGTGCATTGGTCGGGCAACCTCAACTCACTCCTCACCCATATGTGAGGACTACCATCCAGCTTGTCCTGTGAGAAAGCAGAGTGCTTACCTATAACGGGTGTTCTCACAGGACAGCAGGATGTTAGTCCTCACGAAACCCGCCTGCCACCCCGCGGAGTTGGGTTTGCTTGTGATTTATTTTATTTTTCACATGTACTTCTTGCTATACACGAGGCTGAAGGGGGACCCCTGCTGGATGCAGGGTTAGTGCCATGCTGGGCATGCCCAGTAGGTGCAAGTCAAAGTTCTAGAAACTTTGACAAAAGTGTTCCGTGATTGGGCTCCATCCTGATGACTGACATCCTGCTGTCCTGTCAGAACACCTGTTACAGGTAAGCAACTCTGCTGTACTAGGAAAAGTGTTTTTATAGTGTTTAATAAATGCGTCTTAATTTTCTTTTTCATCGGGGGTATTTTATTGGTTTATTAGTTAAAACCTGAAATCAGAAGCCCTAACTATCATGTCAATGCACATTTTGAAGACAGGAAATTATCTGTATAGATTGTATAACTAATCTTTTTTTTTTTTAATTTATATTTTATTAGTTTTTCAAATGCATAACATCATCCAGCATTTCATTATGCACGTAAACAGTAATACATTGAATGAAAGAGACAACAGTCATTTTTACCACAATAAACAAGATAACAATTCATTATAATTCCCTTCCCCGCCAAAGCAAATAACTATAATAAAGCAAAATACAGCATCAGATTGCAACATGGTCATATGTGCTCATGGTATAGAGATGTAACAAACATATTGAGAGTGGTAACACTCAAAAGAAAGGAGTGTGTGTGTAAGATCAAGTAATCCGTGCAATAAGATAATTTCACAGAAACAACAAAGGAGCATATAAATAAAACAAAATCACCGATCAAACCACCACTCAAGAGATTGCCGTATCTTCATATGTTTCTGGTTCGATTTTTTTTTTTTTGTGAAACTGATATCCCCATATAAATTCTCCATAACTTATATAATCTCGTCCGCACATTGTTCTGAGGGCATAGTAACAGATCTCCACAACATTGCCAACTCACACCTGGCAGCAATAATAACAGGATGAGCAAGTTTCCAATGATCTGGTGAGATATCTACAGGTAGATTCAGGAGAGCATTCTCAGGCTCTAATGAAATCTGTACTCCCAAAATTTGATTTAAAATTTGAGTAATACAGGCCCAATAAGTAACTACTTTGGGATAAGTCTACCACATATGATAAAATGTGCCTACTTGACCACATCCCTTCCAGCACAGAGGGTTGTTAGCGGCCACAAATTTGTGTAGCCAGTCTGGAGAATAGTACCACCAAAATAAAAGCTTGCAACAATTTTCTGCTAGCGGTGTATATTGGGAACCCTTCTTGGTAGCCACAAAAATAGCATCCCATATGTCTGTAGGGAGAGGTCTACCAATTTCAGCTTCCCAAGCTTTCATGTATGTCAGTTTATTAGAGGGGTCTTTGTTAAAAAAATTATAGAGCCGTGATATCACCCTCTTCAAAGAATCTGCACAGTCGCACCAATGCTCTAATTGCGATTTACCCTTCTCTAGTTCCTGACCAATCCCCTCTGTCAAGAAAAAATGGCGAACTTGAAGGTAGGCAAATACATCCGTTGGGGGCAACTAGTATTGCTCTTTTAACAGTTGGAATGATACCATTGCTCCCTGTGTCCAAAGTTGGCCCAAACCATTAATGCCTTTTGCTGCCCAAGAGCGGAAAGATTTCAGTTGAACTCTGGTAGATAAAAGGGTATTTGCAAGTATACTTCAACTATAAAAATATTTCCGGTCCCCCTCTAAATATTTCTTCCAGGCCTCCCAATTTGTGATTGTGGTTTTAACTGGAAGTGGGATATGGTTTAATAGAAACCAAGACTTGCGAGGAAGCCAGAGGAGGGCTCTAAGGGGCATTCTGCCCACCAATGATTGTTCAATGACTCCCCATTGTTTTTGCTCCCCTTTATGGTGCAAATCCAGAGCTGCTCTTAGCTGAGCTGCCGCATAGTACCACCGTAAACTGGGTACTCCCAACCCACCTCTCAACCTAGGGCGATACATAATAGTTTGGGTTACTTTAGGTGGTCTTCGCCAAATGAAGGAGAAAATCTTCTGTTGCCAGTTTTTAAGAAGCATATTAGAGATGTGAATTGGTAGAGATTGAAAGATATATCCCAATTGGGTAGGACATTCATTTTAATTGAAGATATGAGACCAAACCAAGACAGGTATAGGCCAGACCAACGATCAAGATCTTGAAAAATTTTGGAAATGAGTGGTGGGTAATTTAAATGAAACAACTCATTGGGATCCTTGCTTATGTAAACCCCTAAATATTTGATCTTCTTAGAGGCCCAATGAAAAGGAAACACAGATTTTAATCTGTGCTGTTCCCCATAGGGAGCTGAGACATTTAATATCTCTGATTTTTCTACATTTAATTTAAAGTCTGGCACTGCTAAATTTCTGCAATTCTGATAATGTTTCCCCTAAGGTGTGTGCCAGACATGTGAGAGAGAAGAAAATGTCGTTGGCAAACATGGACATTTTATATTCGAGGTCCCTAATTTTAATGCCTTGAATCTGTGTATTAGTATGAACCTTAATGGCTAGGGGTTCTAAAAATAATGTAAATAATAATGGTGATGTGGCAACCTTGCCTTGTCCCCCTTTTTATCGGAAAAGTTTCAGAATACGTGCCACTGACTTTCACACGAGCCTTAGGGTCAGTATATAATTGCTGTAGGCAGTTTAGAAAATTTGGGCCAAAATGTATTTTCTGTAGTGTGCTAAATAGAAATGGCCAATGGACCATATCGAAGGCCTTCTTTGCATCTACTGATAACAAAACTGTTGGAATATCCTGATCTCATACCCACCAAATCAAGTCTACGATCTTCTGTATGTTATCAGCTGCCATTCTGCCAAGAATAAATCCCACTTGATCCGAATGCACCAATCTAGCCAATATTTTATTTAGGCGAGTTGCCATAATTTTGGCTAATAACCCAATATTAATAAGGGAGATTGGCCAATAAGACCTGCAGTTTGATAAATCCCGCCCTGTTTTGCCCAAGATAGTGATTCCTGCTGTGTTAGCCCCTTCTCCCAGTGATTTCCCCTCCCTTAAGTGATTAAAAAACCTCTGCATTGGGGCCACTAGAACTGTGGATAGGTTTTTAATAAAATAATGGGGTATATCTATCAAGCCCTGGACTTTTATTAGAGTTGAGACCCTTTATGGCCTCTGTGATTTCATCCTGAGAAATCTCTTGCTCCAGGTAATCTCGCTTTTTCTCCATCAAGTATGGAAGATCTATGTCTTGTAAATAGGATTCAATATGCTCTGTACAAATGGAGGCATTATCATTATAGAGGTCCCCATAAAATTGTTGGAATCGTTGTCTGTCGGGAGGGGAGGTAAGCAAACTCCCGTCCAAGCTGTGAATCTCAGTAATCTGAGATTGTCTGCTTTTTTTTTTTTTTTCTCAGATATCTAGCTAAAAGTCTCCCTGACCTGTTACCCCATTCAAATTTTTCTTGAGTTATTAGGAAAGTTTAGCTCTCAATTCTGTGACAGCCATATTTTGCAACTCTTCTCTGACTTTCTGTAATTTCACATAGGTAGTCTTTGCTAATGTTCTTCTATGGATTTCCGACAGTCTTGCTATATCATTTAATAATGCTTGTTTCAGCTTTTGCTTTTGTTTTTTGACATGCGAGCCTCTTGAAATTAGATGTCCCCTCACTACAACTTTCATGCAATCCCATATAACCCTAGGGTCGCCTTCATTCATGCAGAGAAATGATGTAATCTCCTCTTCTAATTGTTTGCAGTAAGCGTCATCTAATATCAGGGAATCATTTAGTTTCCAAGGGTGAAGGTCTTTCCCTGCAGCTAAATCCCCCCAGATCAAGGCCTATTAGGGCGCATGGTCTGACCATGTTATGGGATTAATATATACCGACAAAAAACGTTATGCACTTCACTTTTTTTCTTTTCAATGTGCAATGCAATTATAACTTTTTTGCTTTTTGTTAAAGGACCATCATAACACCCGTGGGCATACAGACTCATTTATAATCATGTATTGCCTCTTCGGGTCATACTTAATCATGGGTCCATGTCCTTTATTACTAAACACTTTTTCTTAGTTTTATCTGATTTTTGGGGGGTTTTCAAACTATATTTTCTTTAAAATTAGAGTAGAATGGTACCTTCCTTTGTGTGCTATTTCTTCAGTTTTCACTCGGTGCAACCGCACTCAGTACTTTTATTCGGAAGATCATTCAGAGACAGTTTTCTCTCGGAGGGCAATTAGCCCTGCTTCCGCCCGACGTACGTTTCGCTAGTGCTGCTTCAGGGGCTGTGCTCAACGTGAGTTCTCCCGAACTTTACACCGAAAGGTTCTGCTCCTCGTGTCCACTTGCTCTGCTTTACTGCTAGAAAGTGTTTTTTTGGACAAACAGTATAATTCAATTTAATTCTTTAGCGCACACACTATGAATGTTTGTGGGTGAATGGAATTCCAGCACTGACTTACCAGACCTTACCACCCTTTCTTCACTTATCGGCGTTTTAGGCGAGGCTGTCGCGAGAGTTCTAGTGTTTTTATGTCATGTATCACTCTACAGCTGTATGTGCGATTTGACTAAGTAAATGGATTCACATGAAGTGAATCCATTCTATTTCCTTGTTCAAGCCGTGTGGAATTACAGTGTTTAATTGGAAAATCCAGCGTTGCTCGCTCCGTCTGAGACGTTGAATCCTATTGCCTCGTCTCCAATGCATTGGTACTATTTCTAAAATAGTCCAGTGGATTTTGGCAAAAGTGTGATTTTTTTTGCTAAAAAATGGGCTACCAATGGTTCCTCTCTTCTTTTTGTGTTGATACAACATTTGTGCTCCGTGAGTCTGGTGCGGATGGCACATTTGGTCATGCCCACGTAAATCAATTGGCATGGACAATAAATGGCGTAAATCACAAAAGAGGTTTTGCATGTTGCTTGCGGTAGCAAAACTGTATGTCCTGATGAAGTGCCGATTGTGGTCTGAGTAGACTTTAGGCTGCACATGCAGCCTAAAGTCTACTCCCTAGCAGTAATTTGTCTATCAAATAATAATCAATTCATGAATATGAATGATGTGGGGGAGAGAAAAAGGTAACGTTTTTAATATATGGATTCTGCTGGCACCATACATCTACAAGATCCCATTTGGAAATAAGAGATCGGAGCCTTTTCCTGGGCATCCCAGTTCCCATATTAACTCCTCCAGAATTGTCTACTTGTGGGCTGAGTGTTAGGTTAAAGTCTCCCAATATAATTAGAGTGCCTTCTCCTTCCTTACGGGTCGATACAGTAAGGCCGCGTTAGAGTGCGGCAGTGCCAGGCGCACCTTCGTTTTCCCCACGCACTGTTCTGATCACATACCGCTCGATACTCTATTTAAATTGCTTGCAAATGCAAGCCGCGTATGCGAAGCGTTAGGCCCGCGCAACCCATTTTACTATATAGGCGCTTAATACAGCACCTATACAGTATCCTGGGTGCGCTGGTACCTGTCATTTCAAATGACATTTGAAATGACAGGCACCAGGAAGTGGATCCCAACTTTAACCCAGGAAAACCTAAAAACCGAAAATCCCCTCCTCCCGAAGCGGCTCGACATGTGCCAACTTACCTTTTGTTGCTTTTCAGCCCCTTCCCTTTTCTGCCGCCCTCCGGAGGGGACAGCCGGCGGCGAAAGCGGCTCGCAGCGTTCCTCCCTCCCTCCCCCCCCCCCCCCCCCCCCCCCGTGACTTCTCTGCATCCTATTTACAATATTAAACCATACCATTTGATGATCACTAGTGCTGAGATGATCTCCCACCCAGACATTAAAGACATTATCCCCGTTAGTGAGCACCAAGTAAAGTATCGCATCTTCCCTTGGTGGTTCCATTACCATTTGTTTGAAGAGAGCCCCTTGCAGGGCATCCACTATCTCTCTACTTCTGATACATTGGAGAATCTCTTCTGCGGAATCTATGTCCGGCAGGTTAAAATCTCCCATACTCCACTTCTCCCTTCTTTCCCACCTTCTGGATATCTTTGACCAAATCTCCATCTAGCTCTTCCATTTGAGTCTGAGGCCTGTAAACCACTCCAATAAAAATGGATGCACCATCATCCTTTTTTTTTTTTTTTTTTTTGACATAAAGAGCTTCTCCTCCCCCTTTTTTCTGACCTCTCTGTCCTTCCTTATCAAGTATACCCCAGTATGGCATGAGAATCAGTTTACCATGTCTCCATGATCGCAACAATGTCCACGTCTGCCTCCACCATTAAGGCCTGCAGGTCTGGGATTTTATTGCCCAAACTGCGAGCATTTGTAGTCATTATTTTCCAATTTTTCTCTCTTGTTTTGTTGCAATTCCCAAAAGAATTTTCTGGGTTTTTTTTTGAGTTGATTGATTTTTATTTTCTTCTCCCATTTCTGTATTGCTTGGGGGTGATGTCAATTTTATGGGCCAAATCCTGCCACCCCCATTCTTAATTTAAATGTCTGATAATATATGATCTGAATTTCTCACTTAGTATCCTCCTTCCTGCTACAGACAAATGCAGGCCATTCTTTCCATAAAGCTTTTTATTGCTCCATTCATGGCCCCAGCCTCCAATGTATCCAAAGCCACTTTTTCTGTACACTAGGTTTTGAACCAGGAACTGACATTATCTATAGGGCACAGCTTCTCTTTTCCCTTTCCATGAACCGATAGTACTTCCAAAAAGGCAATAGTCTTAGCAGTGTATTTTATCATCTTTCCTAGATTTTGGAAATCTTTTTATACTTCATGGCAGCCATTTCTATCGATGTCCTTGACCCCCAGATGGATGATTATGTTGATATCAAAGTTCTTACTTTCTTCTTCAATGACTTGGACTAACTGGTTTGTATTTCTTCTAGCTGAGGATCCTGGAAGGCATTTAACTGTTGTCACCATCAAAATGTGCTCCCAAATTGGTTCCTCTGATCGAGTTTCCCAGCAGAAGCAGCTTTCTTTTTTGACGTTTGTCTGTTGAAGAGCTTCTGGGTGCATTGGGTAATTTCACTTTTAGAAATCGCTTCAAAATGTAATGCTGAGGTTTCTTCATTTTCCAATGCAGAAAAAGCATTTTGTAAGGGTAATAGTAGGGAGAGTGGGTGTCTCTTCATCACAAGCCTTATTCTGCCAGAGCTCACTGTTATCCAGTTGCTCCTGGGTTTCTTAATCCTGGGTATTTGACATTTCTGGGGGAGTGGAGGTTGATGCACAGGATGCTGTAAAGTTGGGGAAGGTGGGTGTCTGTCACATGTCTTGTTCTACCAGAGCCCACTTTAAACCATTTTTTGTCCTGGGTTTCTGTAAGCTCTGTGGGAGATGGGTGAGAAATAGTGAATGGTTCAAGGAAGGAGAGGTTAACTGAATCCTGGACAATTCCTCTCTTAGATGAATCGGCTCCATTTTAATTGCAGACAGCTGAAGGCAAAACGGACAGCCTTTGATTCTCCAAATGGTAGGCCTTGGGAAATAATCTCTAATTCCTTAAAATCAAATAGATAAGGTAAGATAAAATGTATTCTCTAGCAAAGATTTTTTTTTTCGTATAGGCATGTGAAATGAAAATTTAAATATATTAGTGTAAGCCAGTAAAGATTAATAGGAAGAATGTGAAAATCAATCAAACCCTTTCCTCCCCCAGATAATTTTCAAAAGCCAATTTACTCACCTGAAGAAGGATTTATGTGCATAAATCTAATTTGAAAATTACTCTATAATGTTATTACTGTACTTTTATGCATATTTATTCATATATAGGTGAATTTTCACAGGAGTTACCTTGTAAATGTAGCATACTATTGTAGCGGTTTTCAAAAGCCATGTACCTGTGTTAAGTGCAGTTAATGCAGATAAAACCTATTGTAATGTATGGACTGGCTACGGCATCTGGAAAAGACAACAAAGAGAGCAGACTTGGCTGTACAGGTTAGGAACAAGGTTTATTTACAAGGAAAAAACAAGCAGAACAAAACAGTAGCTCCCCTTGCTTAAAATAATTCATACATAGACTAGGCAGGCATACCATGGGCTCGAAGTAGCTCCTGGTACTGCCTAACTCCTCTGGGCCTTGATCCCTTATAGTGTTAAGCAGGGAATCTCCCGGGACACAGAATCCTTTGCTCCTCTGTGCCTTAAGGTAGACCAGGGCAGATGGCTCAAGCTCTGATTATCACTGGGCTATAAGCTTCTGCACAGTTTCCTAGTGAAGTCCCGAAGAAGCTGATTGGTGAAACATGGCCATGTCAGGGGACTCTAAGGCTTAAGAATTCTATAACCAATACAGTGATGATAATAGCATAAAACTAATAAAGATGTTATTTTGAACTTGACATTTAGAAATCTCGTGATTGCACCAGATCATCAAAAATATTACTTTTAGATTTAAATTTATTTCCTCACATTTTCTTTGTTTACATTTGTAGTTAGGCATAAACCTTCTATAGTAGCTTGTCAGGCCTAGGAACACTCTACCTTCCCTTTGGTTTGTGGGATCGGTACCTTAGTAATCATCTCAATCTTCCTGGACTGTGGGTGAACTTGACCCTTCCCCAAAGAATAGCCCAGATATTGAACAACTTGTCCTCCCAACAAGCATTTCTTTGGGTTTTCTGTCAGCCCAGACCTGCCCACCCTTCCTCAAAGTGGAAAGTGTAGCTTGCAATTAGCTTAGGTGTGTCCTTCAAAATGGACTGTAGACTACTATGTTGTCCAGGTATGCGGCAGCATAGCCTTAGTGCGGGAGGAGTATACAGTTGACCAAGCATTGGAACATTGCGGGGGTTTCCATGGAGGTCAAAATGGTAGGACCGTAAACTGGAAGAGCCTAGCCGGTATCGAGAAGGCCATCTTCTCTTTTGCCATTGGTGTGAGGGGTAGTTGCCAGTATCTTTTGGCGAGGTCCATGTTTGAGATGAACTGATCCGATCCCAGACACTCGATCAGCTCATCCACCCTAGGCAGTAGGAGTGCATCCAGTTTGGAGACTTTATTTACTTTTTTAAAGTCCATACAAAATCTTATGCTCCCGTCCTGTTTCAGTACCAGGACTATAGGTGAAGACTAGTCACTATTAGATTCTTCTACAGCTCCAAGCTGGATCATTTTCTTCACTTCTGTTTTGATAATGCGATGCCTGGCTTCTGGAATCCGGTATGGTCACTGACATGCAATTGCCCCCTGCAGTTTAATGATATCATATTTGACCAAGCAAACTGGAGAAGATATCTGTATTCTGCTCAAGCAGCAGCTTTAAATCTGCTTCCTGGGAAATCGACAGCTCCTTCCTAAACAGCACCTGGGTCTGATCTACCTCAGGTCCAAGCTCTGGGCCGAATTCCCCTTGAACCAATCCACAATCCCGTGGAACCCATTTCTTTATTAGGTTGACATAGTAAATCTGAGGGTTTTTTTCTGTTTATCTGGCTGAGCCAAACTGGCTTTTTTCCAAGACCTCATAAGGCCCTTGCCAACGGGCGAGCAACTTGCTTTCAGAAGAAGGCAAGAGAATGAGGACCTGGCCTCCCGGCTGGAAGATTCTCTGAACTGTGGAACGATTGTATGCCTAAGTCTGAGCAGTCTGAGCTTTCTCCAAGCATAAGCGGACTGCCTCCCCGGCTTTATTTATTTATTTTTTTAAGGCGCTCCTGTATCTGTATGACATAGTCCATGAAATTCTATATGGGGTTTCCTTCATCCTTCCATGATTCTTGAGCCATGTCTTATGTTTCTTGGTCTTCTCCTATATAATAACTCAAAAAGTAAAAAGTCCATCGAGCTCTGGGGCACTTTGCAGATTGTGAATAGTACATAGGGCAGTAGCAAATCCCAATTATTGCCATCTTCATCTATGAATTTCCGCAATTTGCTTAGGCATCTGATGGAAGAGTTCCACGAGGCTGTCAGTCTGTGGATGGTACACTAATGAATGTAGAGTTTTCACCTTAAGTAGGTTGCAGAGTTGCTTCATTACTTTAGAGACCAATGGGGTTCCCTGATCTGTCAGGATCTCTTTAAGGAGCACCAGCCAAGAGAGCCTCCATTAGGGCCGTTGCCACTGTTGGGGTCTTCATTTTTCTCAGGGATGGTACCTTGGGGTATCTTGTAGCATAATCTAGGCTCATGAGAATATACTTATTACCTCAAGTTTTTTTCTCTAATGGCCCCATGAGGTTCATGGCCACCCTTTCAAAAGGGGTTTCAATTATGGTCATAGGAATGAGAGGTGCTGCCAGAACACTGGCAGATTTGGTGAGTTGGCAGGTAGGGCAGGACTGGCATTGCCACTGGACTTGTTAATATATCCACAGCCAATAGAATTGGGCCAATATTTTCTCTCATGTTTTTTCCTTGCCCAGGTGGCCCCCTAGGAGGTGACTATGTGCTAGCTGCTTGACTTTCTGGCGATAACACTTGGGAAGTAGAAGTTGCTCTATCCGCTCCCCTTCCATACTCCCCTTTATTACTTGGTATAGCTTGTCTCGTTTCATTATAAAATATGGAGGCTCAGGAGTGGTCACTGGAACCCCTTTACTGTCTATCCTCTGTAGGTGCTCCCTTGCCTACTTAAAAGGACTCCTCCCTCTGGGCGCATTTGAATCCCTCTGATTTACCCTCCCTTTCCCATTAAGGGGGTCATGACCCCTCAGGTTTAGTTAGGGAAAAGATAATGTCATTGCATACAAATAAATTTTAAACTGATCTTTCCCCAACTCCAATACCTTCAATATCCTGCGTACTGTGCACTACCGCAGCCAAGGGCTCCATACTTACTGCAAAGAGGAAGGGGGAGAGAGGACACCCCTGTGAGGTGCCTCTCTTAATGGGAAAATTCTCAGTGTAGCCATTGTTTATCTTTAAGCAGCCTGTGGGTCCCCCGATTTTATAGCTCTTTTCCCAAGACAAAAAGGGTCCACCCAACCCCATCTTTTCCATTACCGCAAATAAAAAGAGCTAATGTACACTGTCGAAGGCCTTTTCCGCGTCTATAAGATAGCAGGATCCCCCTTCAACCGGGCACAATGTATCAGGTCTACGATTTTCCTGATATTGTCAGCTATTGTTTGCCTAGGCATATAAAGCCAGTCTGATCTGAATGTATTAACTTCCCAATAACTCCTCTTAATCGAAGGGCTAAAATTTTTGCTAAAATTTTCAAATCAATATTAATAAAATATTGGTCTATATGACCCGCCGAGTGTTGGGTCCTTACCTGGCTTAGGAAGTATTGTTATGCCCGCTACATTGCCACAGGGAAATAGCCTGTCCCCATCTCTCAAGCAATTAAAGAGCTGAGTCAGGGGGGCCTTGAGTACATTTTTAAATCTTTTGTAAAATAGTGGTGTGAACCCATCAATCCCGGGGGCTTTTCCTAGCTTCAAATCCTTTATTGCCCAGTCTATCTCCACCTCAGAGATATTACGCTCTATTTGTTGCTGGCACAGAAAAGGGTGTTCTATTCTTCTTTCTAGGTATGTGGAAATATCCGCCTCGGAGGCTACCGTTTCTTGCGAATACAGCTCTTCATAAAATTGGGTAAATCTGTTCTGAATTGCCTTGGCCTCATATAACATATTCCCTTCTTTGTCCTTAATATGATAAGAGTTTTGCTTTTAATTGCTTAGTTTTCAACCTATTCTCCCACAGTTTGCTGCTTTTATCTCCCTGTTCATAGTACTGCTGTTTTAGCAAATCAAGCTGGTAAGCTATTTTGTCCATATCTAGTTGTTGTAGCTCCTTCCTCTCTTTTTTTTTTTTTTTTCTAATTGTGTAGCTAAATCCGACCTCTGATGTATTTTATGTTGCTTCTCCAAGTCTTGAAGCTCCTGCACTAAAGCCTAATCCTGACCTTTTCTTTTTTTAAGAAAAGAGCCCAACCCTATCAAATAGCCTCTAGTTACCACTTTGAGGCCCTCCCACACAGAAACTGGGGAAGAATCCTTGGTCTGATTAATGGATATATATTCCTCTGTTTCCTTCCTGAGCTGCCTTGCATATTTTTCTTCTTTTCAAAGCATATCATTGAAAATTTACACAAAATTACTTTGGTTTAGGCATTTTCCATTGGGCTATTGGAATGCAATATATATTTTTCTTACGAATTCCACATGTACATACTAGTCCAAATTATGCTGGCTCAGAATTGAATTTATACAATGCTCATGGGGGGAAGGGAAGAGGGAATAAGGTTTTGGGGTTAAAATTATGTACACTATGGTAAAATTTTGATATGATGCTTCCCCGAGGGGATGGAATCTTTCCATGTTGTTATGCAATGTGATATTCAATAAAATTATAAATGATAAAAAAAAACAAAAAAAAAACATATCATTGAGCCTCCAAAATGTTTTGCCTCAATCTTTATTGGCTGGGGACATCTTTCATTATACAGGAGCATGGTCCAACCATGTAATACTTTCTATTTCTGCTCCTAAGGGGCAGGATATTAAATCTTTAGATACCAGAAAGAAATCAGTCCTCGAATATAAGGAATGAGGATGTGAGTAAAAGATATAGTTCCTGCTTGTGGGAAATAGAAGATGCAATAGGTCTATCAATTGCCATTTTTTCATTAAATTTTTTAGGGATGCTCTGTCTTTCTTTCCCCCTCCCATAAAACCCTTAGAGGTATCTAGCAAAGGTGAACTTGTAATATTGAAATCTCCCGCAACAATAACACTTCCCTCCGTGTAATATCCCAGCCTACTGTTTATCTCATCCAGTAAAGTTTTCTGAATTGTATTAGGGCAGTATAAGTTCACCAGTGTATATCTGTTACCATTTATATTTGCATTTAGAATTATATAGCGGCCATTAGGGTCTTGATAACATTGAGAAACCTGTACTACTACATGCTGGGCAAATAATATCCCCACCCCACAATATCTGTGGTGGACAGTGGATGCTGCAAAAAACTGATATGGGAATTTGGCGGAGACTGAGCTGTTCATCCCTGCGGCGTAAGTGATTCTCCTGGATGAACACCACTGTAGCTTTTAAATGGTCAAGCTCCCTGTACAGCATTTGGTGTTTTTTAAGGGGGTATTTAATCCCTTTACATTAATAGTCACAAATTTTATGCTACTCATATTCACTACCTTGTACCCCCGCCCAAGCCTTCCTTAGCTGTTCCCTCTCGTCTAACTGTATTCCCTTGACCACCCATTGTCTTGGTTCTCCCCATCCTAACCTGATTATGTAAAACCAAAAAACTTCCTGAGCTCTGACCACGCCCTCCCCCTCCACCCTCTTAGCCCCGTCCACTATACCCGTAGACCCCTAAACAAGGAGGAAGGATCCATCTGGGTACTCCCTTCCCTAGCTTATTCGTTATTTCAACATAATTCAATTTTTTTCCCAAAAACTTTTTAAAGTAAGGTAGTAAAACAACTCTAAGCACCAGAACATATAAATCAATTTTGAACCATATCTAGATGTAGGAACCCACGTTCAGACCCATAAGTTGCAAACCTACTTATTGTGTATAGTGTTAATGTCTATCCATGTCTCGTAACCAGAGTCGCGGATCGTATCTTCGCAAGAAAATATGTCAACACTCCACTCCCCTGTTCAGTTCAAGGGAGGAGTGTCCGTTATTTCAAGGTGGTATTTTTCGTACTTGGTCAGTCTGTCCTCCAGAATGTTGGGTAAGGTGTCTCCCTCCTGGCCCGGCTCTCTTCCATTTGGGTGCCACCAGTGCAACCTCTTGTACCGTTAAGAGTCTCTAGATATGGTGGTGTTACTCCTGCCACCGACAGAATTGTGAAGGCCTCTTCGTTGGTTTTAATGTTGGAGGTTATCCCCTGATTTGTAAATGCCAGACCCCAAGGATATGGCCACCAATACCTGATGCATTCTTTTTGTAGTAGCGCTGTTAATGGTTGAAGCTTTCTTCTTTGTTTTAACATTGCTGGTGAAATGGATATTGAATATGGAGAGTTCATGTTCTTCCCACCTGAAAGGTGCCAGTTTCTGGGCGCATCTCATAAGCCTTTCCTTAACGAAAGCTGTGCATGCACACTATTATGTCTCTGGGGACATTTCGCAGGGCCCGACCCAGCGCTCTGTGCACTCTCTCAATCACCACTCCTGCATGACTGGAATCTGTTCCTGATTCTTCTAAAGCAACCAGCAGTGCGGAACAAATTGTATGGGCAACTTCCATGGTATTCGCATATTCTGGATTTTCTGGTAGTCCCCTTTTTCTTATATTGAACCACCGCAATCTATTCTCTAGATCTTCTATTTTTAGAAACATGTCTTCTTGTTTCTGGTGATATTCTTCCATAGCTGCCGCCATATTTGTAAGCTTAGTCCCTTGTTCCTCCACCATTACCTCTTCATCCTCTATTCTCGTTCCGAGATCCATCAAGTCTGTACGGAGATCCGCTATGGACAAACAAACGTCTTCCCTCAACGTATGAATATATTGTTTGAGATCTTGGAACCGGTTGTCAAAATCTTGCCTTGTTAACTTGTTTTTTAGCTCATCTTCTTCTGGGCTCACTCGCTCTTTCGCCAAGATCTCCGTGGCGGCCATATTGGACAAAGCCTCATGTCTCGATCCGCTCGCATCAAACAAAAAATAAATCAAATCGACTTGCTTTTTCTTACTGGTCATTGCGTCAAGTTCGATGCAGCTATTCCTGGAGCTCTTCGACTGTAATAACCACGATTAATGGGAAAATGCTTAATTTACCAGCAGAGGAGAGCAGTGAAGGAAGCTCATGTCCATTCTCACCAGACGACGTCAGTTCCTCTGATAAATGAGTGTTTAAAAGGGTTTGTTTGGTTTTTTTTGTTTTTTTTTTTAAACATTTTAGTATCTTTAGTAAGCTGTAAACTGAGAGATAAAGCATCTCACAGAGTAGGACCAAGTATGGAAACAGAGCGTTCATGATCTCTAATCTTGCTAACTGGGGAGGGGGGACATCAAGCAGGTTCTGACTTGAGGAGTGAACAGTACGAACTGGGATGTGAACACACAAAGTGGAGCTAATCCTCGGTGGTGATACGTTATTGAGAAGATTTTGGATGATTACTGCTGTCTTATGCTAGACCCTACACTGGACAGGCAGCCAATGTAAATGTTTGAGAACTGGAGAAATATGGTCATGTAAAGATGAGCGAGTAAATTGTCGAGCTGCAGAATTTTCGATGATTTGAAGGGGGTTGTAAAGTAGTCTGCAGCAAACCAGAGGCAATTACAATAATCAAAGCCTGAAGGACAGTGCAAAAGTTAGCTGGCTGTAGGGGGGGGGGGTCTTTGAGTGTTGTAAAAGCTTCAATTTCAAGAATGAGTTCTGGACAACTGACTTTTTACTTGCAGAATCATAGATAGTTTGGGGTCCAAAATTATTAAGAACATAAGAAAATGCCATACTGGGTCAGACCAGCATCCTGTTTCCAACAGTGGCCAATCCAGGCCATAAGAACCTGGCAGTACCAAAAAACTAAGTCTATTCCATGTTACCATTGCTAATGGCAGTGGCTATTCTCTAAGGGGCGGATTTTCAGAGCCCTGCTCGCGTAAATCCGCCCGGATTTACGCGAGCAGAGCCCTGCGCGCCGGTGCGCCTATTTTACATAGGCCCACCGGCGCGCGCAGAGCCCCGGGACTCGCGTAAGTCCCGGGGTTCTCCGAGGGGGGCGTGTCGGGGGCGGTCCCTGTCGGCGCGCCGTTTTGGGGGCGTGTCGGCAGCGTTTTGGGGGCGGGGTACGGGGGCATGGCTACGGCCCTGGGCGGTCCGGGGGCGTGGCCGCGCCCTCCGTACCCGCCCCCGGGTTGCGGCCCGGCGCGGAGGAGGCCCGCTGGCGCTCGGGGATTTACGCCTCCCTCCGGGAGGCGTAAATCCCCCAACAAAGGTAAGGGGGGGGGGTTAGACAGGGCCGGGCGTGGGTGGGTTAGGTAGAGGAAGGGAGGGGAAGGTTAGGGGAGGGTGTTAGAGGATTCCCTCCGAGGCCGCTCCGATTTCGGAGCGGCCTCGGAGGGAACGGGGGTAGGCCGCGCGGCTCGGCGCGCGCCGGCTATACAAAATTGATAGCCTTGCGCGCGCCGACCCAGGTTTTTTAGTAGATACGCGCGGCTCCGCGCGTATCTACTAAAATCCAGCTTACTTTTGTTTGCGCCTGGAGCGCAAACAAAAGTAAGCTATTCGCGGAGTTTTGAAGATCCGCCCCTTAGTGAACTTAATAGCAGGTAATGGACTTCTCCTCCAAGAACTTATCCAATCCTTTTTTAAACACAGCTATACTAACTGCACTAACCACATCCTCTGGCAACAAATTCCAGAGTTTAATTGTACGTTGAGTGAAGAAGAACTTTCTCCAATTAGTTTTAAATGTGCCCCATACTAACTTCATGGAGTGCCCCCTAGTCTTTCTACTATCCGAAAGAGTAAATAACCGATTCACATCTACCCGTTCTAGACCTCTCATGATTTTAAACATCTCTATCATATCCCCCCTCAGCCATCTCTTCTCCAAGCTGAAAAGTCTTAACCTCTTTAGTCTTTCCTCATAGGGGAGCTGTTCCATTCCCCTTATCATTTTGGTAGCCCTTCTTTGTACCTTCTCCATTGCAATTATATCTTTTTTGAGATGCGGCGACCAGAATTGTACACAGTATTCAAGGTGCGGTCTCACCATGGAGCGATACAGAGGCATTATGACATTTTCCGTTTTATTCACCATTCCCTTTCTAATAATTCCCAACATTCTGTTTGCTTTTTTGACTGCCGTAGCACACTGAACCGACGATTTCAATGTGTTATCCACTATGACGCCTAGATCTTTCTTGGGTTATAGCACCTAATATGGAACTCAACATTGTGTAATTATAGCATGGGTTATTTTTCCCTATATGCATCACCTTGCACTTATCCACATTAAATTTCATCTGCCATTTGGATGCCCAATTTTCCAGTCTCACAAGCTCTTCCTGCAATTTATCACAATCTGCTTGTGATTTAACTACTCTGAACAATTTTGTGTCATCTGCAAATTTGATTATCTCACTAGTCTTATTTCTTTTCAGTTCATTTATAAATATATTGAAAAGTAAGGGTCCCAATACAGATCCCTGAGGCACTCCACTGTCCACGCCCTTCCATTGAGAAAATTGTCCATTTAATCATACTCTGTTTCCTGTCTTTTAGCCAGTTTGCAATCCACGAAAGGACATCGCCACCTATCCCATGACTTACTTTTCCTAGAAGCCTCTCATGAGGAACTTTGTCAAACGCCTTCTGAAAATCCAAGTGTACTACATCTACCGGTTCACCTTTATCCACTTGTTTATTAACTCCTTCAAAAAAGTGAAGCAGATTTGTGAGGCAAGACGTGCCCTGGGTAAAGCCATGCTGACTTTGTGCCATTAAAACATGTCTTTCTATATGTTCTGTGATTTTGATGTTTAGAACACTTTCCACTATTTTTCCTGGCACCGAAGTCAGGCTAACCGGTCTGTAGTTTCCCAGATTGCCCCTGGAGCTCTTTTTAAATATTGGGGTTACATTTGCTATCCTCCAGTCTTCAGGTACAATGGATGATTTTAATGATAGGTTACAAATTTTTACTAATAGGTCTGAAATTTCATTTTTTAGTTCCTTCAGAACTCTGGGGTGTATACCATCCGGTCCTGGTGATTTACTACTCTTCAAATCACATACCTTTTGGGATAGCTGTATGGTATGCCCATTAAATGAAAAAGAGGAAGGAATACAAGGATGTGAATTGTGGTTGAGGACTCGGAAGCAAATACAAATCTGTAAGGTTGATTAACTCTCTGTGGGTGGAATATAGGACATTAAGGAGTGTCTGATGGCTCTTCCTCCTGGGCATTTGAACTATCCTGAATAATTTATCATCACCCTGTATATATTCCAAATAGACCCTTCTATAATGGTTGCTATTTAGTAAAATGTACAAAGCCTTTTGCCCTCTGGAACCCAAAAAGAGCAGGGGTGAATTGAGCCTGAAATATTCAGTAGGGAGTATATTTAGTAGTCGAATAAAATCAAAGCTCCTTTGTGATCCTTACGCCAGTGGTTCTGAACAGGTGTTTCATGAGGTTGAGGGAGGTGTGGCATAGGGTCAGCAGGAGGCTGTTGTCATCAGCCTAGGGGGAAGACAGTTAACTTTTTTCCCTTTATTTTGCCTGACAAGAGGCTGTTCTCACTTCCTTTTCCTCTTTCTGGCCCAGTGAGAAACTAATTCCTTCACCCAGATCAGAATGAGATATTGCCAACTCTTGCTCTTCTGGGCCTGACAGGATACCAACATTATCTTCCCCTGCTGGGCATGGGGTTATGCAACTGTGATACTCTCTTCATCCTGTGGGGTTTGGGGGGAAAGGAAGTTGGGGAGGCTGAGCAGGGAGAGGTGGAAGAGAGAGGGAGTGTGGGGGCTGCTTAGTAGGAAGAAGGGGGAGGAAGGGAGCAGGGGAGAGGGAACACAGGGAAGAAAATATGAGGGAGGGGTGTCTGGAATGCTGGGTAGGAATGTGAGTGTGAGAGGATGATTGAAGGAAGAAGTGAAATACCATGCTGGAGCAATTATGGAATTTACAAGATGCAAAAGCCTTAAAAAAAAATAATTTTTTTTTTGAAAACTTGGCTGTTCAAGCAAGCATTTCATTTATAAGTAGCAGTATCACACAATTCCAGCAATTACAGGAGGTATGTAGCTAAAGTAGTTTCTTTGTTTAATGCTATTTTTTGTATTCATGTTATGGATGCTATTTTTATTGTTTTGACTGATTTTTTTTTTTTTTTAATTTGTATATGTTAACTTTGTAAACCACTGCAACCTTGTTTGGAGCAGGCGATATAAAAGTATTTTATAAATAAAGTGATGGATAATGAGGGTATGGAGGGGGAGTGATGGGGGTGCAAGATCCATAATATGTCAGTTTTAGGAATGTTCATTTTGTACTTTGCTTAGTGTAGGAGGAAATGTTTTTCTGTTTCTAGTTCTCCAGTTTTGCACTGCATGCAGAATGGCTTTTTGAGGTTTCCATTCCATTGTTTGTCTCCACATTTGTATTTGTGGTATTTTATTCTGTATTTGGTGAAGGTCAGTTTGTGTTTTGTATGTGTGATCGAGGTGAGATTTTATTAACATGTAAGCATTTGTATCAGTCTTATTTCTTGTGTGTTCTCAATAAGACATGAATTGGTGATGTACTGCTGCCTTTTCATAGTTAGGGCTATTGCTGTTTGAGTTCTTGGACTTAACCTGCCATACCGTAACAGACTTTCTTCTAATGTAATGAGGTGGGTTTTTTTCTTCAGGTTTTGTATTCAGTGCGACTGATAGTAGAAAGCATTTCTGTTGCTATTACTTTGACACCAGAATCAAAATTCTCTTTTTTTTTTTTTGAGAGCATGTGCGTACAGTGAAATATCCTAGTTCTACTTTGTACCCATTGTTGGGGGTTCCTCTGGATGCAGAGTATATGTTTACATGTAGCCCTGTGACATTCAATGAGTTACAGATGTGAGCATCACTTTTCAGGTATGTACCCACAGAAAAAAAGATTAATACCCACTGTTCTAGGCCCATCTTTCTTCCCCTCCTCCACCCTTTGAGTTGGTTAAAAGAAATTCAAGATCAGAATGGCTGAGTTACCAAGCTGGTAACCTTTTTAAAAGCACAGATAAAAACCCTGCTTCAACACACGCTTGATTTTGATGCTTTGTGTTTCACATTGCCCATGATATATTTTCAGACTTTTGTTTTTCAGCAGGAGTGATGCAGTTGTAGTTCTCTCGCTTGGAACTGAGCGAGAGCTGCTGCTGGAATACAAGCAGACGGGAACAATATCAGATCACATCAGTGGCTGCAGGGTGCTGTTCTGTTTGCATTGCTTCAAGCAGAGTCGTAGCTAAGCAATGTGGTGCTTATGGCCAAGGGAAAAAAAACAACAACTGCACCCTCGCCCATTACACAACACATGATACCACGAGTTGGGAGACTGTTAAATGTTTGCACAGCCAATGTCCACAGCTGATGCAAGGGTATTAGAGGCCCTAGGAAAACTTTACAGCCTTGCACCCCCACCCCAGCACCCCCTCCTCACACACAGTTTAAAAATGTATGTATTTATAATAGATTTTACATGAAAAGAACATTCAAAGCACAGTCTTTTGAGTTAAAAATATCACTTACATTATGTACATTTTTATACACTGCTGTGGTGCCAACCTGCAAAAAAGCAAGAGACCCTTGGAACCCATATGATATTAGGCCTACTGTAATGTGTTTTGGGCATGGGCCCAAGAGAGCCACAAGAAAACAGAATTACAATGCAATAAAGTTTCTGTATCAAAACACGAACTGCCAGCACTCAAAAAGCAACAACTTTACTTATGAAAGTTAACACTGCAAATATTACACCGGGCCTAAAACAGTAATACACCACCTATTAGGAAAACAGAATAAACCAAGCTACTATAGATCCCTACATAGAAACTACACACTATTGGAATACCTCACTTCAGTCACGCACAAAAAACTCAGATAGATCCTTAAATACAGAATAGAGAGCGAGAGAGGCCATATAGTATACATAGAAATGTACAAACAAAAACTGAACTGGAAACCACAAGCCAAATTCTGTATGCACTGCAACAATGGAAAAAGCAGAAGCATTACCGTTCCTCATAAAACCAAGTTGGTAAAACCTTACCAATAAAAAGAATAATTCAAAACTAATGAATAGAAATAACATTCAATAATTAAAAACATATAAAAATGTTCCAAACATCAATAAAATATTTCAAAACAGACACATCAAATAACACCCAACAATTAAAACTAATAAGGATTTTTTAAAAATCCCCCATTATCCATACCTAGGATACTTTTGATTTCCAGATGCTCTGAAGTTCATGGATTAGGAGGCAGAGAAGGAAGTAGGATTGTTGTGTAGAAACATGCTTTCTCTCTCACACATACTCACATGATCTCTCTCCCATACATATACTCATGTGCTCTCTGTCTCCCGCACACATGCTCTCTCACTCTAATGTACCTACATGCTCTGTCTCCCCTTGAAGCAGCAGGCAGCAGCATTCTCCTCCTTCAGCCCCCACAGCCAAGGGAAAGACTTCCAGCCATGGGGGCCGACCCAGCTCTGACCTTGGACTTCTTCCGGCAGGGCAGGGTGTGGCCCCACTGAAATTGATAGCATGGTCAGTGGGGCCTTATTAAATGGGAAAGCAACGTGGCCCTGCCAAAATCAGCAGTGTGGCCAGAGGGGCCGTGCTGCTTTTCCACTTACTAAGGCCCTGCTGATCACACTGTCTATTTTTGGTGGGGCATGCTGCTTTTTTTTTTTCTCTTACTGGGGACCCGCCGGCCACACTGCTCTCGCTGGCACATGGCGGTGCTGTGGCACCTTTTGGTAGCGATGCCTATGCCTGTGGACATATTGGCCATAGGCACGCTACAGCTCTGGCTTTAGAAGCCAGAGAGGGCAGCTCTCCTCTGCATCACAGATGTCTTGAAATATCCTATAACAGAAAGAAGCTAGAACTTTCTTTATCAAGTGTAAAACAATATAATAATTGAGTGAGGCCAAGGCCTACTGTCACTCAGCTGTTGAATATATTTATTGCCCCTGCATTTCTTCTTCAGCAGCTCCTGCTCTCCCTTTTTCTGGCAGCTTGGATGCCATATCTGATGTCACTGCTCACAATGGAAAAGAACTGCATCTTCACCTAAGCTTAGAGTATGATACAGGGAATGTACAAATAGGATGAACAAAAGAAGCAATTATTGCCAAGGAGATGCATTGGTCATTGTTAAATATACTACACTGGAATCAAGGATGCTCACAGATGAACGCTATAAGGTATTTTAAAAGTAGAGCTGGGACATTTCTTATCACCTGTAACTCTAGTAATCCTGTTATACTAATGCTACTCTGAAGGAATTGTGAAAGCTAAGACTGATCCTCCGGATCAATACAAAATGTCTTGCCAACAAAGTAGTAACACATAGAGGTACTACTAGTAATAAGCAAGAGAGAATCGATTCGTTTACAGTGGAAATGAAATCAGCTGATTGGATTTCATCATGTCATCTTTTTTGCCAAGACCATTATATCCAGTGGAAAAAAAAGCAATTGGTAGGTTCTACATCTAACAAAGCCCAATTGTTGATGGCTTTCATTGATTATTCAGGGGTGTTCTGTGGAATCTGCTACTAGAAAGCAAAGTTGCATACTTGCAGCGGGTGTTCTTCATGGACAGCAGAACAAACAGCCATACAAGATGGGTGATATAATCCGATGGTGGTAAGCAACTGTTAAGAAGCGAGCCGGACCTTGCCTGTGCCCGCCTATCCCACGGCGCAGCAATGGCCACTGATGGCAGTAGGTTCCTCAGAGAAGAAGCGCAACAGGATATGGGTTCCATTGTAGCTCCTTCCCCCCCCCCCCCCCGTCACATCCAGCATCCTCCTCGCCAGAAGTTCCCACGCTGAGAGCGGGAACTTTGGAGATTTAAACGCTGCCTCTGCAACAGGCTTGCTTGTGCTGGTGCTTTGCTATTTTGAGTCTTTTTGTATCTGCCTCGAACCCTGCCTGGACTTGGATCTGGTTTGTCTGCTGCCTGCCTCGAATCCTGCCTGGACTAGGGTTGGTTGGTCTCTTGTCTATATCAAACCCTTGCGGGATCATTGATTGGCGTGGTGTCGAGCCCCGACATTATCCTTCAGTCTCTGCTCAGTCTTCAGCCTGAAGGTAAGACTGTAACTCTATTCCATTGGATCCACACATCCTAACAGCAACTTTGCTTTCTCTGTAGACAAGCATAACAAACAGCCACATAGGATGGGATTCCCCAGCTGAAGGTTGCTTTTCAATTCGTGTGTTGTGGGGTTTTTTTTGTGTTTGTTTTTTTTTGTGAAACCTATTGTGCAGAAAGTTGGGTATTTATTTTAAACATTTCTGAGGATATATTGTCCAAATATACTGTCCATGCATGACTCCTGTTCTAAACAGTAGGGTTGGGCAAAAGTGTGTATTGACCATGTGGCTACCTTGTACATACCCTGCATGGAAGCTGAATTTAGATATGTTTAGATATGTTGTGGTGACAGCTCTTGCTTCATGGGCCTTTTATTGGCTGTGGAATCTTGTAATTCATTGCTGAATAACAATGGGATATACACTGAGTTAGTCAGCTAGACAATTTGCTTTTTAACCAAATTTGCTTTTTAATTTTCACCAAAAGAGATGAATAGTTGTGTTGACTTTTATATGATTTAGTTATTTCTAGGTAGACTGGGAGAGCTCTTCTACAAAACATTTGGGACCTGATGAGGTTCATCCCAGGATACTGAGGGAGCTCAGAGATGTGCTGGAGGGGTCCGCTGTGTGACCTGTTCAATAGATCCCTAGAAACGGGAGTGGTGCCGAGTGATTGGAGAAGAGCGGTGGTAGTCCCGCTTCACAAGAGCAGAGAGGAGGATGGAAACTACAGGCCGGTTAGCCTCACCTCGGTGGTGGGACAGGTAATGGAGTCGCTGCTGAAAGAAAGAATAGTGAACTATCTACAGTCAGAAGAATTGCTGGACCAGAGGCAGCATGGATTCACCAGGGGAAGGTCCTGTCAGCCAAATCTGAATTGACTTTTTTGATTGGGTGACTAGGGAATTAGATCGAGGAAGAGTGCTCGATGTCATCTACTTGGATTTCAGCAAAGCTTTTGATACGGTCCCGTACAGGAGGCTTGTGAATAAAATGAGAAGCTTAGGAGTGGGTGCCAAGATGGTGGCCTGGATTGCAAACTGGTTGACTGACAGAAGACAATGTGTGATGGTAAATGGAACATACTCTGAAGACAGAGCGGTGTTAAGCGGAGTGCCCCAAGGATCGGTGTTGGGACCGGTCCTGTTCAATATCTTTGTGAGTGACATTGCGGACAGAATAGAAGCTAAGGTTTGTCTTTTTGCAGATGATACTAAGATCTGCAACAGAGTGGACACGCCAGAAGGAGTGGAGAAAATGAGATGGGATATAAGGAAGCTGGAAGAGTGGTCAAAGATATGGCAGCTGAGATTCAATGCCAAGAAGTGCAGAGTCATGCATATGGGGTGTGGAAATCTGAAAGAACTGTATTTGATGGGGGGTGAAGGACTGATGTGCACGGAGCAGGAGAGAGACCTTGGGGTGATAGTGTCTAACAATCTGAAGTCGGCAAAACAATGTGACAAGGCAATAGCTAAAGCCAGAAAAATGCTGGGCTGCATAGAGAGAGGAATATCTAGTAAGAGAAAGGAAGTGATGATCCCCTTGTACAGGGCCTTGGTGACGCCCCACCTGGAGTACTGTGTTCAGTTCTGGAGACCGTATCTCCAAAGGGACAGAGACAGGATAGAGGCGGTCCAGAGAAGGGCAACCAAAAAGGTGGATGGTCTTCATAAAATGACTTATGAGGAGAGATTGAAGAACCTAAATATGTACACCGTGGAGGAGAGGAGGAGCAGAGGTGATATGATACAGACTTTCAGATACTTGAAAGGTTTTAATAATCCATGGTCAACAACAAACCTTTTACGACGGAAAAAAATCAGTAGAACTAGGGGTCACGATTTGAAGCTCCAGGGAGGAAGACTCAGAACCAATGTCGGGAAGTATTTCTTCACGGAGAGGGTGGTAGATACCTGGAATGCCCTTCCGGAGGAAGTGGTGAAGACTAAAACTGTGAAGGATTTCAAAGGGGCATGGGATAAACACTGTGGATGCATAAAGGCTAGAGAATGGGAATGAAGGGTAGAGCCATGAGGGTGGCTTGCTGGAATGTTGGCTACTACCTGGTGATTACTACCCTTACTCAAAAAGCCTTTGCACGGTTAATGCAACCCCAACATTGCTCTCTGCTTCAACAGCAAGGGGAAATGAGGGAAAAAAGGATTTGCATTCAGATAACAGCCAAAAAGGACTGAACTTCACAATCTGGGTAAACAAATAAGCATGGGGTGGCTTGCTTATCACGGCAGTTACTACCCTAAACCAGTTAAGCCTGATACATCACTTTGAATGCACGTACAGTGCTGCTCTCTGCTTCATTGATAGGGGGAAATGAGAAAAACAGGATTTACATTCAGACAACATCCAACAAGGCATCGATCTGTGCAGTCTGGGTAAACAAGCATCGGGGTAACTTGCTTGATGCGGCGGTTACTGCCCTTAACCATAAGCCTTATGCTCACCTTTTATACAACTCCAACATTACTCTCTACATCAATGACAGGGGATGGCAGTAAATTTGAATCAAACAGTTACCAACAAGGGCCCTGAACTTGGTGGTTGATGAAACAGATAAGTGTGGATGCTTGCTGGGCAGACTAGATGGGCCGATTTGGTCTTTTTCTGCCGTCATTTCTATGTTTCTATTTAAAGCTTGCTCAGCTGGTGTCAGATGCAGCTTTGGAAAAATCAGCAGTGTTATTTTTTGGTTCAGATGGAACTGTGGAATGACTTTTAGTAGAAATTTGGGATGAGTTCTGAGCACTACTCTATTTTTTTTTTAATATATGGGTGTGTGGGAGAGTATGTAACTAGAGCTTGCAACTCACTAATTCTCCAAGCTAAAAAATATGGTTATTAGGAAAAAATGTCTTCCATGTGTCAAACTTCAATTCTGTTGTTACTATAGATTCAAATGGTGTTTTCATTAATTGCTGAAGTACTCTATTCAGTTCCCATTATGATGGAGACATTTTATTGGAGGTTTTAAATTATAAAGTCCATTACATATTTTTATATCAATGGATAACTAGATAAGCCACAGTGGCACTTAAATGTACTCTTACCGAGTTAGACTTTAAGCCTGAATTTACTAGATGCATTAGATGAATAGGTAATGTTGGGAATGAGCAGGTGATGGGGTCTGTCTATTTTGTCCATGACATCGGTGCCTAAATCTCTTACATTTTATAATTGCATACTTTCTAGTGGCTGGTTTCCTTGGGATAGGTGAAGTGTTTGAATTAGTTCACTTTCAACATTCAGGTTATTAATGATAGCGATTGGAGATTGGGATAGAGGACTGAACTTTTGAACTGGGTCAGGAGGTTTGGTATTAATAATAATAATCTGACTGATGGAGCTATTGCAAATCTTTGTAGCCAAGGAAACCCATGTTGGTATGGCCAGAATGGAGTTATTAGAATAATTATTCCCTTGTCACTTCTCAGTTTTAGAATTTTCTTTGCTGTTGATGGAATTGGTGGGAAAGTAATATAGTAGGCTTTCATTCCATGTTATGAATGCATCCATAGCTAGAGCTTGGTTGGTTAGTCTCTTGAAAAAATAAAGAAATAGTATGTGGTTGAATGTTGGTGCAAAGAGGTCCATGCTTTGAGGAACACAAAGTTTTAAAGAGGTACTGCAGTGTGTTGTTGAGTGACCACTCGTGCGGTTGAAGCTGACAGCTCAGTGTATCTGCCAGAGTAACGTCCTTTTCTGAGAGACAGATGGCAGAGAGATGCATTTTCCTTATGCTGCCCATTCCATATTGTCCAGGGCTTCCTTGCAAAGCAGGAAGGATCCTGTTCCACCGTTTATATTTAAAAAAAAAAAATTTAAAATCTCTATCTGACTGTATCATCAGCATTTTGTTCTTCAGCCAAGGTGTGAATACTTGTAGGCCATTGAAGATAGCTCTCATTTCTAGGATATTGATATGAAGAGTCTATTCTTGTTTGTATACAAATCAAATCGACATATGCTCACCATCTTTGATGGGCGTATCTATTGTCAATATTTCTGTATGTCTAATGAATGTATGTTTTGACCGGAAAGAAGGGTTCTCTTTTGTCCACCAGTTTAGGGAGTCCAGCAGATCTCTGGTTATTAGGATTTTGAGATTGAGTGGTTGAATATGTTGATTCCAATTGTTTTTTAGATGCCACTGTGCATGTCTCCTTTTGAGCCTTGCTTAATGGTATGCTCCTATGAATTCTAGTTTGATTTGGAATCAAGCTGGATTTCTGGAAATGTATCAGACATCCCAGATCATGTATTGATTTTATGACTTGGCATACAGCCCTTCTAGAGTTTCTGTAGAATGTGCTTGATATTAGCTAGTTGTCTAGGTATGGAAACAGGGGCATAGTGTTCATAGTGCACAGGCACCACCATCTTTAAAAGGGGAGTGCCATGCCCCACTGACTTTACATATTGTCACCATTCCCTGCATTCTACTTTCCTCTGTGCTTCCCCAAGTCTCATTCATCCCCTGCTCTTACCCTGCCCCAGTTGGCACTTCTAAGTCATCGTGTTGCAGCTTAAATGCGGGCGCCTCCTGCACCGAAATCATCTCCTGTTCAAATCATGGGTTCTGTATCTACAGAGGACTGCATAGTTCAAACATCTGCTGTTAGAACTGTGCAGAGTCTGCTTTCTCAGGGGTTTGCATTTCAGTTTTTGTTTGCACTTTTCTATTTTAATTTGTGGTCCCTTAATTTGTATTAGCTAAGGGTCAGTTTGTATTTTGTGTGTGTGTGTGAATGAAGTGAGGGATTCTGCTGGCATCTTGTATCTGGCTTGTTTTGTTTTTTTTGTTTTTTCCCAGTAGAAGGTGTATTGGTGTTCTAGGACCATCCTTACTCTTTAATGCAGCTGCCCAGGCTAGAGCTGTTCTGAAGCAATTTCTGTTCCTAAATTTTTTTTATTTTTTTTAATATAAAGTTCGATGTACTCTTAAGATGTTTGTTTATGAATCATAAAATTTGTTAGCTGTGTGTTGCTGTTTTGATGGGAATCAGTTAGGCCAGAATTTTCCAAACGCTAATGTTGCTGAGGGAATTGAGCCTGTTGTGAGGCTCTTTCCTGGACAAGCAAATGGCTTTTATTAGTCCACTGTGCAGTGTTTTCTGATTATTTTCTAGGTGGATTTGTTTAGCATTCAGTTGTAATTTAGTATATTGATCTACATCATTTAAGACATTACATAAAACTTTATTTAGAAACGTCTTCAGGATGCCAGAGATCCTCTAAGAATCTGGACAGTCTAAGTACAGTTGAATATCTCTATCTTCACTTGCCTTGTGTTGAGTTTTATTCCATGGTCAAATATGGTAAAAAAAAACAAAACAACAAACCAAAAACAGGTTAGAGAAAGCAAGCCTGTACTTTAAAGACAAAACTATGGCTTCTATTTTGCAAACTTCCTGAGCTATGTTTTTATGGTTGTTTGGCTGTTCTGAGTATGCATTAGGTTCTTCTGTCTGGCGTGAGCAGTGCCAGAATTTCATTGCACACTTCTTGTGAATAGATGGGCCTTGGAAGTCTACTGAAGGGGAGAAAGCGTGGGACCCTTATGCCTCATGCATGAGAACATGTCGTGTGCACGTTAAGGCAAGGAATAAAAAGGAGAGTGGCAGCTCTAGCCCTTCCTTCTTATGTGTGATCCAAGTGCATTATATTGGCTCAGCACTGTAATCAGAGGGCGGAACAGATGGTGAGCCTTTTAGTGGTGCTTCCATTAAAAATAGCCCATGTTCACTGTATCAGCATTTGCTCTCTTTTGGAACATTATGACAACAAAGGGACTTCTAAAAATGTTCTTTGTCTCAGAGGAGTCTGTATAGCAGTGCTCATAACACGATGCCACATTTTAAGCAACTGAGACTGATTTTACAGCCATATTTCTCTCCATGACACTTTTTTTTTTCTTTTTTTAAATGATGGGATACTTGTAAGAATATAACCTAGTGGTTTGTTAGTTTTCTTGAGTCCATTTACAGTATTCAGTTTTGAAATATTTTACTTATCAAATTTTTAATGACTTTTTGCTTAGTTGACATATAGTACACATGACATAGTAACACAGTGAATGATAGGAAATAAAATCCATTTGGTCCATCCATGCTGCCTGGTCTTCCACTGATGATGTTCTTAGAGTCTTGAAAGCATCCAGATATCCCATACTTTCATGAGTAATGATGTCACCAAGGCTTTATGTCTCTTTGTGTACAATTCATTATAGTTGACAGTGAAACAGAAGGGAGCAACCTCTCTGAACCTTGTTTGTTAATATGTTGCAGAGCTGCCCAGTGGCCTTTTTCTGTAGGGAGACCCTGTCAAGCCTGGCTTTTCAGCCCCCCCCCCCCCTTTTTTTTTTTTTAATGCATTTTGAAGCTTGGGCTGCTGTTATCAAATGGAAGAAGCAGGACTACAAAATCCAACATGCACTGGAATGCAAAATAAAAAACTAGAAATGACCAAAATTCTCCCTCTAGAAACTGACACCTCTAACCCTATTTCAGGCATACAGTATTTAGTTTATTGTCTGACTCCATGTCATCATTTACCTACTTTTATGCAGGGAATTTTAGGTCTGCTTTGCTTAGGAAAATTAGAATTATAAAATCCATGCTTTGCAAAAATAGATTAAAGGGCACACCAGCTAGGTAAGTTCCTAGGTGACCAACCTGTAAGAGGTGCTAAATATTGAATTGAAAGGATTCTAAGATGGCTGTGTTTCTCTATTTGGGCTGCATTTTTCTCTTACCTATGGTGAAGCATAAAGATAGACTAGGGTCTTCCCCTCTGATTCCAGTAGTCCCCCTGTCTCAAGGTCTATGGATTGTTTTGTGGTTTAACTGGATGGCCAAGACATGAGCCTTGGGAGGCAGCCATTGGAGTGCCTGGACAAGACAGGAGGTCCTCCAAGTGATCCTGGACTTGATGCATCTTTGAGCCCCCAGGTTAGGGCTGCTCTGCTAGTAGGAGAGCTCCCATCTGGGGCTGAGCTGCCTTAGTACAGGAAGATGATGTTGGAGCCTTCAGTGCTGCTGGAAGGCGTGAGTTTGGGGTTGTGTTTTGAGCTTGTTGTTCCCCCTTGTCAGATGGGAGTCCTGCTGGAGGAGTGGTGGTTCTTCAAGCTCAGGGATTTGAGTGGCCTTGTGGAACTGTGGTGTGCAGTGGAGGGTCTGGAGAGATTGTACCAGGTACACATGTGCAGGAATCCTCTATGGCTGAACTTTTTACTCTGCCTTGTCCTAAACAATTTAATATTGAATCTACTGGGGAGCCTCTTGTGGTAATGGGGCAAACTCTTTCTGCTCAAATGCAAAATGTTTCTTTGAAAATCGATCGAACAATGGCCATGGAAACGGAACATGAAACTGAGTTCAAAATTGTTGAATCTCGGCTGGAGCAAGTTGAAAAAAATTTCTTGGAGCAAAAGTCTTTAGTTGGTTCTCTTAATATGGACAATTTGGCTATGTCAAGGAAAATGGAGTCTTTGGAGAATTATTCTTGATGTTGTAATTTGTGTCATAAATTTTCCTAGACTTCCTTCAGTCTCTCCTGTGGAATTTTAAGAGATTTCTTACAGAATGTTAGAAACTTCCTGTGCAGAATATTCATCTATTACAAGGCTATATTATTATGTACCTCAATTTAGAAGGATTGGCTGAGGGTCAGCATATGGATCCTCGACAAGAAATGGATTTTTTTGAACTTGACAGGTTTTTTTTTTTGTTTTTGTTTTTTTGGAGCAGTCTGAAGAAGAATCTGTCATTTGCTACTTTGTTGGTGTCTCTGGCTTTTGATTCAGATAGGGAATTGTTGCTGCAGCTTTTCTTTAAAATTAAAAATGTTTCTGTCTTACATTGTAATATTAGGATGCTTCATCATATATCCAGGAGCACCCATAAGAGATGTTGGCAGTTTTTGCAGTTTTGCAGATAGGTGCTTTGTTTTTCCCTAAAATATTCTTGCAAATGTATTGTAAAGTTTCAATCTAACAAATGTTTTTTGATCCTCTCCAATTTACTGCATTTCTAGATGCTAGGAAAGATTTGAGACCTCCATAAGTTGAGTCATCTGTTATAGAATCAGTATGCATATTTACACCCTGGGATGGTAACTTAGAAACCAGACCGCGGGTGCACATGTGCGAGTACATGCCGGCCGCGCCAAAGGATGCAGGGCTTTATCTGTGCCCATGGTATAAATAGGCTGACGCATGTACATGTGTACACAATTTTATATGGACATGTACATGGGTGCGCAAATACTGCCTCTACCGCATAAATGGGAGGATTTTAGTAGACACGCGTACTGATGCAATTGCCAGTTTTCCCAGTTTGTTCCCAGTTCACCCAGGTAAAGGACAGGACTTCCTGACCCCCCCCCCCTAGTTAATTAGCTTCCCTTTTACCCTGTTAGCCCACACCCTTAAAACACTGCTGACTATCATAGTGTTTTTGTTTTAGGACTTACACGCCATCCATAGCAGAAGTAAAGTTGCGCAGTAGGGGACTCCGGTGCTCGCTTGTGTGCATAAGTATTTACGCTCTAGTTTCATTCATTAATGCTGGAAGGCCCATGCCCCACCCAGACCACGGCCCTCGCGCTTTTTTTCAAAAATGTTGTTTTGTGCGCGTACCGGGAGAATCCATGCATACGAGGGTGCCTTTTAAAATCCGCACATTGCCCAACTTTTGTGTCTATCTCCCGGCTTTGATGTATGCTGGCTTTTAAAATTCACTCCTTATTTGTTTTATAGCTTTGGCCTGGATCATCAGAGTTTTGCTTTTTTTCTTCTAAATTTGCATGGTCAGCTATAGAATCCTGTATTGTGGACCAGGACTGCAGTGTTATGTTAGTTGGTTTATTTAATTTAAATTTTCTTTGTTATTATATTGTGTATCACTGCTTTATTGCATTTCAAGTTTTTAACCTGTCTGTCAGACCAAATGTGTGCAACCTATGCCTGATGAACATTCATTGTTGTTTAACCTGAAATCCAGGCTTGTTTGCAACCCTTTGAGCACTAGGGTTGTGCACATCTGCATTAGAATAAAATCAGGCTGGCTGTCCCTTCTGAAGTGAAGTCATCTGGTAACCTTAAAACAGTAGCCTTCAACCCAATCCTATAGTTTATCTTAATAGTTTTCAGGATATCCACAATCAGGGGCATTAGAGAGGGGCTTGAAAATGATGATGATGTAGATGATTTCACTCAAAGATTCTTGGCCAGTATATTACAATGGAAGGAGAGGGAACTGAAACTGATGAGAACATAGCGTTCTTAGGCCAGGGAGAAATACATCCATAAGAACAACAAATATCATACCTTATATGTTATTACACTGAAGGCGCCGATATTGAAGAAATTAAGGGATCAAAAAACTTTGCCTTCGAGGGAACAAAGATTGAAATATTCAGTGATATATTGGCACTATCAGCAAGAGGAAAGAGATGAGAAATTTGATCGTAAGACTTAACAAAAGTAAATATGTTCAGTGGAAAAGGGATATCCACTCTCCATTTTCTTTACTGTGATCAAGAAAACTGTCCAGGCTGACAGTATTAGCCAGGGCTGTGCTGGTGAGCTGTGATGTAAAAATTCTGGAAAGAGGGCAGATTGCACCAGAGTTGTCACTGCTCATGCTGAGCTGGCTCAGGGCCAAACAGAGAGAGATTTCAGAGTAAAAGATCTGCTGATGGTGAGGAAATCTAAGAACAGAAAGTTCAGAGTCTGGGACAGTTTGTGAGACACAGCTCAATTTTTCCTAAATTTCCCAAGAGTCTGCCTTTCAGGTCTGGTCTGTAGGTGTTTGACTGGTTTCTCAGGCCTTGAGATCTGCTACTTCCCCCGCCACCTTTTTTTTTTTTTTTCTTTTTCTTTTGGGAGATAGGGAAGAGGTGATTATGGGAGAACAGAGAGGGAATATAGAAATTTAAAAGTGGAAGGGAAAGTGCGGCATGCGTGAGATAAAGTGAATGTGTTTATGTAGCTTTTGAAAGGCCTGATTACTGCTGGGTGGATGAGGGAGAGGAAGTTGTGGTTACTCAGATGTAGTGTTGGAAGGGGGGCAAGCAAAATAATAGCAGTGCTCCCCCCCCCCCCCAGTAGTGTAATAGGGCGAGGTATGTAATTGTAAGGGAAAATTTCCCTGCATCATCTAGGGGAAAGGTGATTAAAGGTGAATCACATGAGGACACTGGAGTGTATGAAATATTAGAAGATCAGATGACGAGAAGAGTCCAAGGTATTGTTTTATTTATGTTGATATCTGGTGGAGAGGGATGTGAGTGGAGGAAGTGAGAATGTGGGGAGGGCCAGGCATGTGCTTTAAGTAATTTGTGCTTAAAGGGCCTCAAATAAGAAGAGAAATGAACTTTGATACAAGAAACACATCTTTGGAAGAGAGCTTGGAATTTAACATGCAAAATAATTTCCCTAGATTTTCTTAGTGTTTAAATGGGGATGGAAGAGTGGTGTATTATAATAGCCGATACAGGTATGCTTGGATTTCAAGATATGATCTTTTAGTGGCTAAAAATAGGAAGAGGTTTGTTTGTTACTGGAAGTACTGTTGGAACCACACTTACTGTGGCGGTCATGAATGCCTCAAATATATGCAACAAGATAATTTTTTTCGAAGAAGGTTTTCCCATTACTGCAAACATTTGGTAAGGGAAACGGCCTAGGAGGGAATATCAATACAGCTATGCAACATTTTTTTTTGTTTTTGTTTTTTTAGATTGATCAGTAAAGTATTAATAGGAAGGACAGGAAAGCCAGGATGTGTTTGAACAATTATATGAAGCATTTACAGTTTCTTGATTCTTGGAATGAGATGAATAAGCAAAATAGGAGGGCTATACATTTTTTTCTCATATTTATATATGAAAATTTATTATATTTGTATTTCTAAAGAATTAAGGGAGGGTTTGGTGAGGGTGCATATTAGACCAATTACCTGGTTAAATGGAGTGGGTGGATATTCATTTCACATTTGATTGTGGAAGGTTATCATTTTGGAAATCAAATGATAGGATTTTGTTAAATAACCAAACACAGAAGGCAAATAAAGGAATATTTTGTCCTTGGTGATAACGAGGAGGAATTGAGAGGGATTTTGTGGGAGGCTTTTAAAGCAAGAATTAGGGGGTGCTTTAATTGCACTTGCTACTAAAAGAAAAAGGCTAATGACCGCTTCAACAAATAATTTGTCTAGGCAAATACAAATTAGAGTTGGAGCATAAAAGATCAGTCAACAGGACATTTGTAAGAGCGGTAAACATAATAGTGTACAAATGCAAAAACCTCAATATGAAAAAGGAAACAAAGCCGACTGGTTATTGTCATTAAAGTTAAGGAGATGGGCAAAAATCAATAATCAATTGTCAAAGACAATAAGGTATTCCAGAGGCAGGAGAGTTGTATTGAAAGTAATATTGCTGAACAACAACAAATAGATGTCTTTAAACTATGGGGACAGAAGCTGAGCCTGGCAATTGAACCCAAGTTCTCTGCATGGTAATACAGAGTCCACACAAGGGCTGGCCTATAATTTAAAAGAAACTTTACCAAGTGAGGTTCATTCCAGAAAGCATTAAAAAAAAAAAAAAGATGCAGAAAAAGTTATCTGAATATATTTGGAATTGTGAACATCTGAAAATTTCAGTATAGATGGCCATATGTTACTATGAATTCCTGTTTGCAGATATCCAATTTCATTCAAAAACAGAGAAGTAGTGGTGAGATGGAGGGGGTCAAAGTGGGATTTAAGAGCATTTTCATTAAACTAAAGGATTAATGTCATCCATAATGTAGAAACTTTACAGGATTTTAAACCTGATTATTGGGGAAAAAAAAAAAAAGGGATATGGATTTGGGTTTTCAGTTACATGAGACTCGGTGGGCCTTGATTTGGAAAAGAGCCAAAAAAAATGAGACGTTATGTAATTCTGGCAAAAATGAAGACCACAACGGGGACATGCCGGAGAGGTTCTGGGATGGATGGTAGATATGTACACCTGATGGAATTATACAGTTTTTTTTGACAGTTCTAAAAGAAGATTTAGTATAACATTAAGAAAATAACTTACACAGAAATTCTTTCTACTCTAGAGGTCTGGCTGATGGGGTTACCAGTGGATGGATATTGTCATTTGAAGGGTAGCTGGGTTTGCTATGGCCGCTTGGATTTCTACAGCGGCTAAAGGGAAATTTGTCTGGGAGTCCTCATACAAACAAGTGGGTGAATGGATTATGGGATTAATGCAGCAATGGAGAAATTAGCCTTAAATAGACGAAGACAAAACATAAGAATGCCATGCTGAGTTAGACTAAAGGTCCATCGAGCCCGGCATCCTGTCCGACAGTGGCCAATCCAGGTCCTAAGTACTGGCAAACCCCCATCAAGTAGATCTAATTCCTCTTACTCCCTCCCAGAGACAGCAAGTGTTTTCTTTAGTCTACCTGGCTAATGATATGTTAAGGACTTTTCCTCCAGGATCTTGTCTAAACCTTTTTTACTCCTCACTGGCAGGCTGATTCAGTAAAGTCCGCGGGAGAGCGGACGAATGCCCGCTCTCCCAGCGCGCGAGATTCAGTATTCAAATTAGGTGGCACAGTAGAAACAGGCAAAAGGAGGCGCTAGGGACACTAGCGCGTCCCTAGCGCCTCCTTTTAGCCCAGAGCGGTGGCTGTCAGCGGGTTTGACAGCCGACGCTCAATTTTGCAGGCATCAATTCTCGAGCCCGCTGACAGCCACGGGCTCGGAAACCGGACGCCGGCAAAATTGAGCATCCGGTTTTCGGCCCGACAGCCGCCAGCCCATTAAAAACATTTTTTTTTAACTTTTTTTATTCTTTGGGACCTCTGACTTAATATTGCCATGATATTAAGTTGGAGGGTGCACAGAAAAGCAGTTTTTACTGCTTTTCTGTGCACTTTCCCAGTGCTGGCAGAAACTAGCGCCTACCTTTGGGTAGGCACTAATTTCTTAAAGCAAAATGTGCGGCTTGGCTGCACATTTTACTTACTGTATCGCGCGGGAATACCTAATAGGGCCCTCAACATGCATTTGCATGTTGAGGGCACTATTAGGTGCTGCGGGTTGGACGCGCGTTTTCCTCCCCTTACTGAATAAGGGGTAAGGGAAAACGCGCGTCCAAAGGCAGGTTAACAGTGTGCTCCATTGGAGCGCACTGTACTGTATCGGCCTGTATGATAATCGCCTTGCCCACAACCTCTGGCAACAGATTCCACAGCTTGATAGTACGCTGAGTGAAAAAGTACTTTCTACTATTTCTTTTGAATCTGCTGGTTGTTAGTTTCATGGAATTTCTCCTTGTATTAGTATTTGAAAAGGGTAAATGACTGTTCTTTATTTACTTGTTCCACCACTCATGATTTTATCATGTCCGTTCTCAGCTCTCTCTTTTCCAAGATGAAGAGCTTTAACCTGTGTAGTCTCTCATCTTAGCAGAGATGTTCTATCCCCTTTATCACTTTTCTTGCCCTCCTCTGCACCTTTTCTGGTTCTGCTACTTCTTTCTTGAGATGAGGTAACCAGAACTGCATACATGCACCATGGCTTTATATAGATGCAATATGACATTTTCCATTTTATTCTCCATTCCTTTTTGGATCATTCCTAACATTCTATTTGCTTTTTTGATCGCCACTGCGCACTGATCTGAGGATTTCAACAAATTGCCCACAAGGATTCCGAGGTCTTTTTCCTGGGTAGTGACTCCCAATACAAAACCCAGCCACTTGTATCTGTAGTTGGGATTATTCTTCCTTATGTGCATCACTTTGCACTTTTCCACATTAAATTTCATCTGCCATTCAGTTGCCCAGTCTTCTAGTCTCACAAGTTCCTTGCAATCCAAGTTTTAACAAATTTGAAAAATTTTGTCTCATCTGCAAATTCAATCACCTCATTTGTAATTCCCTTTTCCAGATCATTTGTGAATATGTTGAACAGCACAGGCCCCAGTACCGATTCCTGTGGTACTCCATTAATGACTTTTCTGCATTAGGAAAACTGACCATCTAATACAACCATCAGTTTCTAGTCCTTTAACTAGTTACCAATCCACAATAGAACACTACCTCTTATCCCCCAACTTGGAAATTTCCTGAGGAATCTCACACGGGGACTTTGTCAAATGCCTTCTGAAAATCCAAATTCTCTATATTAACTGGCACAACTTTATCTGCATGTGTATTTATACCTTCAGAACATTCTAAAAGATTGGTAAGACAAGACAAGGGGAATATTTTTCTTAGTCTGGCAGCATTACTTGTGTGTGATGTACCCAAAGACCTTCAAAAGAATAGCTTATTTGGCTCAATAATAAACCAATTTGAGAAGTTGTTGCTTGGTAGCATCTCCAAATGTGAGACTAGTGAGTCTTGCTTTGTAGATATCTGCAATTAGGACACTGGTTTCTTCTCCTGTCTTGGATGGGTGGCATATACTTTTCTATAATTCCCAGTTCAGGGTATGTGTAGGAACTGCATAGCAGTTGCACATCTTTTTTTCTTGTTGTTTTTAATTGAGTGCTTCATTTTCCTTTTGTTTTCTTTTTACTTAGTTGATATATGCCATTGTTATTGATATGTCCTTGATATTATGAAAACTGATATTTTTAAGTAATGCCTTGTGATGTAACTGGAAAAAGTGAAGCAAAAATCAATATTTTTTTTATAAGGGGGATTTTTGGAATGGGCATATTTATCATGGATTAGAAAAAGATCATTAAGAATATTTTTAATTTTCTCATAGAAATATGACAGCAGAAAGACTGTATGGCTCATCCAATCTTTCTATCCATCCAGTTAATTTAGCATTATAATTCTTATCACTCCCTCAGAGATCCCCTGTATTTAACTAATGCTTCTTGATTTCAGATACTGTTTTTGTCTCCACTACTTCCACTGGGATGCTATTCCCATACATATACCACCCTCTCTACAAAGAAATATTTCCTAAGATTACTCCTGAGTCTAACACCTTTCAATCTCATTTCTTAACCTCTTGTTCTAGAGCCTCCTTTCCATTGCAAAAGGCTCTGCCTCCATAACATGCAAATCTTCTCTCATGTATATTCATTGTAGATACCCTGAAAACCCAACTGGCTGGGGGGTCCCCAGGACAGGATTGAGAACCACTGCCTTAAGGAGAAGCAAAAACACCAAAAAGAACCCCTCTGCCTGTTCAGTTGGACTCACTATATAAGTCCCTCTCTCCAGGTACAGCTACACTCCTTGGCCTGCTGTAAAAATAATCTCCGGCCACAGCGGAAGTCAGATACCAGGAAAAAAAAATGTTCCTTTTCTTTTTGGTGCGGTTCTCTGCCTGTGCAAGCCTTAGCCCAGAAAACCCACTACCTATAGCATATGGGCACTATGAAAGGTCTGTGGCTAAACAGAGACTAGACCCAAGCTAGATTCTGGCTCATTTTTCATCAACTTTTATTAAAAAAAACAATAGAAAAACAGCTCTGCAGTTCTTTAAACAAGAAAGCAACATTGTAGCTTACATCTAAACAGAACTGGCCTTCCCTAGGCTTCCTTCTTGTCTGTGGGGCCTACTCTTCCCTTCCAGGCCCCAACTCTTTATTCCCTCTCCCTAGGGAACTGCCCCTGGACCAGAATTCCTTGTTGCTGCAGGGCTTAAGGTAGATTGGGCGAGATCTCTGGAGCTGGTTCTTTAAGGTGTTCTGGGGGGTTTCTTCTGTATACACCTTCACAATCAGTGTCACAAGAACAAAAATTATATTTACTCAGAAAAGTGGTGCCATTTTTTTCCACTGATTTCTCCCATTTTTGTTCTTGTTGTAATAAAAAAAATTCCCAGGAAAAATTCCCAGGAAAATCAAATAAAATTGAAAATGAAGATCCCTAATTTTCCCCCTTTCATTTAGTCCAGCCATGGCAGCAACAGGTTTCTGGTTCAGAAGTGTGGGCTGCAGTTCTTTAGCGAATCTGGCACAAGTGCACTCTTAGAAGTTTATATACTAAAGTGTGTTAATGTGCACAAAAAAATCAGCCTAATGCAAAAATTATTAAAATGAGTTGTCTAGCATGCAAACATATGCTAAGCAATGCATGAATAATTAATACAGGTAACACAAATAATGTTAAGCATTTGCAATTTTTACTAAGCCACCAGGACTATAAAAACTTTACTGGACCTCATGAAGTGTAGTTAAGTTTTTTGTTACCTTATCAGGCTATTTATTTTATTTAAATTCTTTTACTATACCGATACTCAAGACCAGGTCTTATCGTACCGGTTTACAATAGAACAGGGGGAAAACCAATTAACATCTAGGTAGAAGGTAAAGTTACATTAAACAGGGAGCGTAAAGATGGGAGATGGAAGACAAGACAGATTTTAAACTATAACAACTGGAAAGTGATAAATATAATCAATAAAAAAACAATATATTAGTGAGACATAAACAGATTTATCCTAGGCGATAATTAACATGGTATGTCCAGTGGGAAGAGGAGAGGTGGGGAGGTGAGCAGGGGGGGGGGGGGGGGGTTGGTGTCAGGGCAGGGACAGGGAAATGGGGGGGGGGGGGGGGGATTAGGGAGAGGTCGAAGGGTGAGAGTCAGTGTTGGTTGAAAAAGGTTCCTTCAACGGTAGGCTTGTGCGAACAGCCAGGTTTTCAGTTTCTTTCTGAAGGCGAGATGGCATTGTTCCTGGCGTATGTCTTGGGGAAGCGAATTCCAATGGAGCGGACCTGCTGTCGAAAGTGCTCGCTTGTGAATAGAGTTGTGGATCGAGGATTTGTTGGGGGGGGGGGCCTTGAGCGAACCTTTGTAGGCGGTTCTGATCGGCCTTGCGGAAGTATGTAATTCGAGAGGGATGGTGAGTTGGAGTGTGGATTGCTGGTAGATGGATTTGTGGATGATAGTGAGAGCCTTGAAAAGTATTCTATATTGGATGGGTAGCCAGTGTAAGATTTTTAGGATTGGTGTGATATGTTCCTTACGACGTGTGGTTTGTAAGGATCCTGGCCGCTGCGTTTTGCAGCATCTGTAGAGGTTTGGTAGAAGAGGCGGGGAGACGGAAATAGTAGAGTGTTACAATAGTCGATCTTGAAACAGTATGGCTTGAAGCACTGAACGGAAATCCTGGAAGTGTAAGAGCGGTCCTTAGTTGCTTCAGGACCTGTAGCTTGAAGAAGCATTCTTTGGTTGTAGCGTTAATGAACTTTTTGAAATTCATTCTAGAGTCAAGGGTGGCCCAAAGGTCTCTGACCTGGCTTGCTAGTGGGATAATTGCATTATTGGCGAAGGGGTTGTTATCGCTAGGGGAGATAACCAGGAGTTCCGTTTTGGACGTATTTAGGACCAGGTTGAGACTCGAGAGAAGGTTGATGGCGATGTAAGCAGTTGTTCAAAAATTAGAGTAGAAGAGATGGGGTCCGAGATGGGGATTATGATTTGCACATTGTCCGCATATATAAAATGGGTGAGGTTGAGGCTATTGAGTAGCTGGCATAAAGGGAGTAGATATATATTGAACAGGGTAGGGGAAAGTGAAGAACCTTGTGGTACTCCTTGTTTTGAAGGAATGGGGTGGGATTCTTTGTCGTTTATTTTAACTTTGTAGTGCCTGTTGTTCAGAAAGGATTTAAACCAGTGCAGAGCCAGAGATGCCTATTTCCATTAGACGGTTGATGAGGATGGAATGATTTACCGTGTCGAACGCCACGGAAATATCGAGTAGGGCTAGAAGGTATGATTGTCCCTTGTCAAGGCCCATCAGGATGTTGTCCGTTAAAGAAAGAAGGAGGGATTCTGTGTTTGGGCGTTTCCTGAATCCGAATTGAGAAGGGTATAGAATATTGTGAGAGTCAAGGTAGTCTGTGAGTCGGATGTTGACAAGCTTTTCCATTAGTTTAGCTATAAAAGGTAGGTTTGCGATGGGGTGGAAATTTACAGGGTTGGTTGCGTCCAGGTTGGGTTTTTTTAGAAGGGTTTCAGCGAAGCAATTTTTAAAGAGTCAGGGACAGATCCTTGATTGAGGGAGCAATTTATGATGTCTGCCAGAGGTTTAGCAATGGTGTTAGGAATGGTGAGAAGGAGTTTGGTCGGTATTTGGTCCAATGGGTGTGAAGAGGGTTTCATTTTCTTTTTTATCGATTCTATTTCCAGGGATGATGTAGGTTCAAGAGATTCTAGCGTCTGTTTGTGGATAGTTGGTGAAGGACTTTGGCTTGGAGGTTGCGAGGGGATTGATGAAGTGTTGGATGTTGCCAGGGGGGGCAAGTAGGTTTTTTATTTTGTTGTCAAAGAATATTGCCAACTCTGTAGATTTGTTTTGGGCTGCTTCTTCTGAGAAGGTAGGGGGAATGGGGTGGTAAGGGCTGCCCACATATGAGAACAGAGTTTTTTGGGTCGTATAAGAAGCCGTGTATTTTTTTGGCGTAGAAATCTCGTTTGGTGCAGGTAATGGATGTCCTATAGATCATTGCTGTTTTGTAAGAAGCCAGTGAGGTAGGGGAGGGATCTTTCCGCCAGTGTTGTTCTTTGTGTTGTCGGTCTTGTTTGAGTTTTCTTAATTCAGTTGAGAACCAGGGTTTTTTGTTCGTCGCGGGCCGGGTTGATAACTTTTGAGGATAAGGGGCAGATTATGTTGCTACTGAGTGTGTGATGGTTTGCCAGGAGTTGATGCGTGTATCAGCATCAGAGAGGTCCAGTTTGGTTAGGTCTTGGCAAGGCTGTTGTTGAGAGTGTCCATGGAACAAGGTTTCCTGAACTGGATAGAGGATTTAGTAGCAATGGGGGTCTGTTTTTATTTTATGGATAATATAAATCTACTACTGAAATCACCTCCCACCCCTTCCCATCCACTCCCTGAAATCACCTCCCACCCCTTCCAATCCACTCCCTGAGTGAGCAAGAAATGCCCCTGATGTCCCAATCTTGTTGCCACAAATAAATGGACTCAAAGATCTGCACTTTTCGAGATTTGGTTTTAAAAGATATTGAGACCTGGAATCGTCATCTATCAAATCTTATGTCAATATGTCTTCCACTCAAAAGTCAGCATTACGAGAGTTAGCTAATAACCCCCAAATCATTGTTAAACCTGCAGATAAAGGGGGTGGTGTTTTATTTATTTATTTAGATTCTTTTTTTTATACCAAAGTATAGCAGAGTGCCTTCACTCCGGTTTACATTGAAACAAATTCATACATAAAACATGTTTATAACGCACAAACATATAAGTATTAAATAAATAACATCTCGGCAAAGGCAGAGTAGAACAGATTATAATAGAACAATTTACAAATCGGTCTAGATGATGCTTAGTTGTAGAGGTTTAGGAGAGTATTATAATGTAATATTGGAGAGAGTTATTCACAGGGAGCTGTTTAAGTTAGAAGAGAAGTAAAGGAAGAAAAGGGTCATGGGAAAAAGGGGAGAAAAATAAAAATAAATAAAAATAAATCAAAGAGAGTAAATAAGATATTAAATAATGCGAAAAGAGGGGGTTTGAAGTGAGAGGAACTACAGGGTGGGGAGGAGATGAAAAACTTTGAAATTTACAGTGGCGGAGATTCAAAATAAAGACTTAGGTTATCCAGATCAGACTGTGAATGATTGTCTAAATAACCATGTTTCCAGTTCTTTTTTGAAAGATTTGGAGTCTCTGATTGAACTTAGGTAATTTGGTATAGAGTTCCATTCTTTAGGTCCTGCTATGGAGAAGGCTCTATTCCTGGTGATGGATAGTTTCGCAGAGGATAGGGGGGGGGGATGATTAATTGCAATTTGCCAGTGGTCCTTGTAGAGCGAGGTGATTTGTGTATTGTGATCATATGGTCCAGGGAAGAATTGTCTCCTTTGTAAATTTCGTTATGTAGAATAGTTAATTCAAAATAGGGATCAATATATACAGACTTTAAATGACCAACTTTCTGATACAAAATATGATCAGTTATTGAGTTCAGATCCCTACCATTGAACTCCAGAATCTCATTAAAGATCTTTTGGATGAGAAGATGACATATTTTCTCACATATAAAGAAAGACTGTTTCTAATGGTACAATATCCTAGAATACCAATTTTATATGGAATTCCTAAGATTCACAAATCTGTGTTCAATCCTCCACTACGTCCTATTGTCTCTAGCAATGGCTCGCTTTTGGAACCTTTGGCTATTTTCTTGAATAATTTTTACAACCCCATGTTGAAAACATGAGATCATTTGTAAAAGATACCACACAGTTTATTAAATAAATTAGCCGCTTTACATCAGGCTTTTGAAGTCAATTATTTCGGTCTCAATGGATTGTTGTATCTTTATTATACAAATTTTGCCAAGATACAGCGTTGGATGTAATAGCTGAGACATTAGGGGGTCATCAGGCTTCCAGGATACAGATTTCTTTTTTGCTTCAAGTTGCAAGATTAGTTTTGAAACATAACTATTTTCAATTTGAAGGAAAGTTTTTATTTCAAATCCATGGCATCTGCCATGGGGTCTTCGGCTGCCCCCATCCATTGCTAATTTAGTGATGGATCGGATTGAATGACGGTATATTTATACATCTCCATTTTATTGACAAATTTCTTTTTGGATACGATATATAGATGACCTTTTATTTTTTTATTCGTCGGATGAACAATCTTTGAAACAATTTTTACTGTGGGTCAATACAATAGACTCACATCTAAAATTTACAATTGAATATAGTAGCAGCCAGATTAATTTCCTGGACATTTCAATAAGTATAAAGGATAGCCAACTTCATACAACAATATATTGAAAACCTATAGAGCACAACAATTTATTGAGATTTAATAGTTGTCATCCCAAAGCTTTCAAGAGGGGTTTGCCAGTAAGCCAATTTTTTAGGCTAAGGCGAATACGTTCAAATCATCAGGAATTTAAACGACAAGCACGAGATATGGCATACAGATTTTTCGAGAGAGGATATCCGTATGATGCTGTTCAGAAGGCTTATAAATGCGCGAGATATTCAGATCGAGCGACTTTGTTGGAATATCAGTCTAGAAAAAATGTGACCTCAGACGTATGTGTTCTTCAACACTCTGATAAATCCCATTTAATAGTAAATAGTATTAAGCGCCATTGGCACATTCTACAGTTACACTCCACAGTATTTGCAGATCTTACATTATTTTCGTATTCACGGGGCAAAAATATAAAAGAACATGTAGTTCATGCGGAGACTCGTATTAGAGACACTGAATTGAAGGAAGGATATCACGCTGTGTGTGGAGAATGCGATAGTGCATCCAATCAATTACTGGAGCAGATTGGCGACATCCTAATACGGGAGTAGTATATAAAAAAAGATCAACTACTAATTGTTTATCTACTAATGTAGTTTATTTAATCCAGTGTCCTTGTCCATCTATGTGGGATGGACAAGTAGACAGATCAAGATCCGTCTAAGAGAGCACCGCAGCAGGATAAACACGCTTAATATGGAAGCTCCCATGGTAAAACGTGTTCAAAATGATCATCAGTTTCAACATTTAAAATGGACAATAGGCCAAGTAATGTGTCCTGACCGCGGAAGTGATATTCAAACCAAGTTCAACTTTTTTGAGCAAAATGGATTTTTAAATTGTCCGCCCAAAGTCCGTATGGTATGAATGAAGCAGTATATTGGGCAAAGTTGATATGAGATCATAGACGCAGCGTGTCACAGCATTGGTTATGCAGGGATGGGAAGGTACCTATTGGCTGTTTCAGTATCCGAAGGTGGGTTTAAATGCCGCCTCGGAGTAATAACATGGAGGATCATTTTTGGGAAATGCTATGATGAAAGCTTACAGAAAGGGTGACAGCACAGAAGTATGAAGCATATGTATTTTAGTTAACAGACATGAGTTTTTTAACTTTATAGTCTGTTACATTTAACCATTCTATTTCATTGTAGAAGCAAACAAAAGTTGAAACATTGCTCCTGACGAAGCATTAAAGAAACACGAGCCGTTTGTCGGGCATATGATCACTCCTTCAGCGTTTTGGTCACTCAGAATTAAAGTATAAGTGTTATTCACTACACAATTAAAAAAAGTGTAACCAGGACGATGATTATAAGAATTGAGAACCGCAGATGAAAATAATCATGTGGTAAATTTCAGCGAGAGTAATCGTGCAAAGATTTTGAAAACTCTCCCATACAATATGAGGTCCGGTTACACATTATTAATAAATAAATGAATTCCCAGTTTGTTGGTGAAACTGATGTTTATATGTTATGAGATACACTAACCGGGCAGTTTTAGGTTATAACAAATGAATAAGAAACTATGATTCTCATTTACCACTCTGTTACCATGAACTGCAGGGCAAAAGAGTGGGTGAGGTCATTGGTGCCATGTTTTAGATCAGCAGAGCAGGCCATGAGGAATGGAGTACTACCTTCTGCCTCAATATACATCTGAAGACCTCTGAAGAAGTATGTGGATGGGATGGTTCAGGGCATAGGAGAAGGGCAAATCAGGAGTATTGGAACCACTGTTTTTCTCATTCCAGGTGTAGGGATCAGATGGGGCATTGGCAGCCCCCTTGCTGACTCTGGGTAGAGGCCCTTGTTCATCACTGCTGGGGAGAGGGAGGGGTGGAACTAGGCCTTGCTTGGGATTATTAGGAGGCATATTACTTTTGGTCTGGGATGCAATCATGGTACCCAATACCATGGCCATTAATGCAGAGAGGTGCTACCAGTGGCAGAGAATTGTGAATTATTGCTGCCAGTAACATATGCATAACTGGCCATGGTAAAACCCGCAGTTAATACCAAGTATACTGAAGTCTTTATGACCTTTAGTACACTGGATGTTAAATTAGTAGATAATGCTTGCATTTCACGTTAACAGATTATTACGTGGCTTAGTACATTGGCCCCTTAGTGGGTTAATAGGAGCTGAGCAATGGTTTTGACTCCGCCAGCTTAAGTAGCAGGAATCAAACCTGGGTTTCCTGCATGTGCAACTAGGCCAGCCACAAAGTAAGCAATTATAAATCTTCACTTTGCAGTTTTCTTCTCCATGATAAATAACTCTTTGTAAGTGGTGTAGCTGCTCAAGCTCATCCAACCAGGGCTGTCTGTTGGAGTAATGCTGTTGCAGGATCCTATCCCCATGAAAGCGAAGAAGATTGCCTCAGAAGCAAGGCCGACACGGGATCCCATCCCTGTGGTGGTGAAGAGGAGGGCCTCAGAGGCAGGAAGGAAAGTAGACTAGTAGAAAAGAACAGAATGAGAGAGACCCTGAAAAGGAATTAGGAATGACAGACAAGGAAAAGTGGGGAAAAAAGAGTCTGGGACCAAACTGATTAAGAAAAATACAAAGATCAGACAGCTTTGCTCTGTGTGCCTGCCTCTGTATATCACCACATGGCTCCCAGCCTGCCTCAGTCGTATTCTTCTGCATTGCAGGCTCCTTGACTATAGCCATTTTTGGCTACTTACTTTTTTGTGACTGCTTGCTGGAAAAAGGCAAGCGAAAGATGCCGAGACCGCCCGGATTTAAGTTCCTGTCCATGTGGAAAGGTGATGTTGGCAACAGATGGCCATAGCTTCTCTATGTCTGACTAGAGCCTGACCATGACCCATCCAACTGTAGGGACAGCTGGTCGCATGACCCGAGGGCATGCAGGCAGAGAACAGAGAAGATAAAGAAGATGAAAGAGGGATCTTGTGCTCTGGGACCATCCAAAGGATCCTCTCCGGGACACAGTTGGGAATCCCTGAGTTAAAAGGGCCTCCTCAATGGACCCTTTAGCCGACCCAAGAGAACCTGCAGAAGTGTGCCCATGTCTCTTCGATGCTGGAGGAGCCAGGGAAACTGCAGGTCTCCATGGTTTCAGGCAAGTCTTGGGCAAAAATGGGAGCTTCGAAGCATCGACTCACATGCCCGACGCACCAAGGTTGTTCCATCAACGTACATGCCTCGATGCACCGAAGCATTTGACTGACACATCGATGCACAATTCTGATACCCAATGTCGGACCGACGTGCACGTGTTGAGACATAAGAGAGACTGAACAGGAATGAAGCATCGAGGAGCATTTACCAAGGCACTGACGAAGTCTATCCCCGAAACATCAGACATCGGTGAGAAGTGCGTTGAAGCAAAAGGGGCATGCGGATAATTGGGTCCTGCATACTTCACCAATGGATAAGGGCCTGTCGCCAACAACCCAAGGGCCGGCCATTGGCACAGCCTCTATCCCAGATTTGGAGCTTGTGCTCTCGGATGGAGTGCCGACGTCGGTGCATGAGTTGGCGGGTTCATCCCACTCGTCCAGGGCCTGCTCGATTTGTCTTCAGTGTCAAGACGCAAGCGAGAGGGGTCATGTCTCCAAGATCCCTTGAGGGAAAGATGCAAGAAGGGGCCCTGTGTGATACAGGTGCCCACATGACCTGCAGGCCCTGATTCAGATATTCTGCTGGGAGCACTGCCCCCCAGAGGCCGACCACAGGGAACTCTGGCCTCACAGGTGGTGGCACAAATTTCACAGTTGCTGACACAGCTCCTTTCATCAGTGGAGCAAGACCACGATGAGAAGCAGGAAAAACATCTCCGGTACAAGAGCCCACCCTCACCAGGCGAAGGGACCGATCAACTGAAACTAAGCCCCTCCAGTGATGTGTCCCAACAAGTTTTGGGGAGTGAGTCACCATACACATCGGTGGGCTCTTCAGCAGGCTATCCCTCTGACCCCTCCAGAGGAACAGCCTCAGCTCATCTCCCTGCCAGAAGACCTATCCTACTCTGTTTGTGGAGAAGGTGGGGATTGTACTCAATCTGGAAATCAAGAAAGTGCCAGATCCCCAAGTGGAAGCTCTAGGCATACTTAAGATACTGGAAATGCCGGCGGAGCCAACTGCATTACCTTCACATGCAATGTTGGATGAAGTAATGACCAGAGCATGGCAATCTCCCTTCTCGGGACTGATCACATCATGAAAAACAGAAGTGAACTTTCGTATGCGCGAATCGCTCTTCTATATGGTTCAGCTTTCCATGCATCCATAGTGGTGGAATCAGCTATGAAGAGGGCGAATAAATCGTGGCTGCATTCCAATACCCCTCCACGGAAGGATAATAGGTATCTAGACACCTTTGGAAAATGCATTTTCTAGGCAGCAATGCTTAACACCAAGATACAACATCAATTTATATCACTCAGTACTTATACGAGTGACTCTAATCTTTGAAATCTGTAGTGAAGAGCGCTGACCCGATTGACACTCTACTGGGACAGTTGCATGCAATGAAGGAAGGCCTACGCCACCTACTCCGCACTATTTATGAAGCATTCGATATATCAGCCAGAACTTCCGCGGGTACTATTGCAGCTTGGCGTGGCTATGGGCAAGCACTATAAAGGAAGACGTCCATGAGAATCTCGCCAACCTCCCCTGTTTTCCAGACAGTCTCTTTGAGAAGAATTGAAGGAAACAGACGCTCAGCTGAAAGAACAGAACATCGTGGTGCAGTCCCTCACCCTCCAGAGAGAGCAACCAGCGGGTAGAGGGAACTATTCAACTTTTTGCAAAGGATACCCTCAATCACACACAGAAAGGACCTACTCTCTTTTTCCCGCAGCCATAGCAGACCCAAAGTTGGGGCAGACAACGCAATCCGCGTCAAATACGGGGGTTTGCGGACCCAACCTCCTCCAAGACCCAGCAGGAGAGTTCTAAAAGTGCTCAAACCATGGCCACCGATGATGGCAATGGGAAAGAAGGCATATTTTTACACTTTCAACCATCGCATCTGCAGACAATACCACTACAGCCAGATCAACGAGTGTCATTTCCAGTACACAGCACACCTTTCTGGGCACTTATTCCCGAATATCCCTGCCAAACATCCGGCAGGGATAGTGACCTGGCTCAGAGGACAGAGAATATAGCTACTCTTCTACCCCAAAATATGATTGCTAGTGGCTTAGAATCCACTCCATTGGTGATGCAGCCCATATATCACAAGCCGAATAATGGCCTTAGCCCCTGCAATGTCGTATATGCGTCTGCATATGTGTCAACCACAATAAGATCTAATCGTAAAGAAAAACCTCTGATACTGGCCGCATCCTCTGACATCAAGGGGGTTGGCCTATCAGCAGCCAGCTTATCAGGTTGGCTTAAACAGGAATATCCTCAGCGAAGACTAGGACAGCGGACTGACAATGCTTTACATAACCAGAGATAGAGTCTGGTTCATGAAGAATCAGCCAAGAGACTGGGCATATTTCGAAAGAGATGAAGAGGCTCATAATACCCCACAGTCTCGCTCTCATGACTCTGGGGCAAGCCCCGTACTGGACGGGCATCCATTAAGCTCACCTACCAATTGGGAACCTGCTAGCACAGGACGAAAGGTTCCTTCTCCACCACATGTACTAGTTCCTCTGCCTCAGAATGTGGAGGTTGAAAGGACAGTACTGACATACCTAAATTTATGCCCACCAATTCAAGATATATTGGTATCATCTAGGAAGTACTCCACTAGGAAAAATCATCAAGCCAAATGGGCCAGATATTCAAGTGGTGTGAAGAGCACATATTAGATCCTTTCTCCTGCCCGGCAGAGCGCCTTTTGGCATACCTTCACACACTGTTTCAGATGGGATTGGCAACGGCTTCTGTCAGAGTACACGTCAGTGCCATTGCAGCTTATCACCTTCCCATTGAGGGCTCGCCAGTGTCATGCCACCCACTCATGTCAAGATTCATGAAAGGCATTCTACATCTGTGCCCACCAGACCAGAAGCCGCCAGTGCCGTGGGATCTCAATTTAGTCTTAGAACAGTTAAAGCTCCCACCCTTTGAACCGATGGACAGTAGCCATATGAGATATCTCTCCTGGAAAGTCTGCTTCTTGGTCGCCTTGACCTCAGCAAGGAGGGTGAGCAAACTGCAGGCATTGGTTCACTACTCAATATACTTGGAGTTCCACCATGATAAGGTGACATTAAGGACTCACCCCTCCTTCCTTCCCAAAGTGGTATCAGCATTCCACCTTAACCAATCACCTTACCAACTTTCTTCTCGAAGCCGCATAACTCCGAGGCAGAAAGACGACTTCATACATTGGACTGTAAACGTGCCTTAACTTACTACAAGTGACGTACACATTTGGAGTCCAGGGCCTCACAACTTTGTCTCCTTTAACCCGAATGCTCCTGGTTTACCTGTCTTCAAGAGAACTATATTGTCTTGGATTTCCCAATGTATCCTGTTCTGTTACAAAAGAAGAGCGGAGAACTTGGTTACTTCACCAAGAGCTCACCAAGTCAGAGCAATGGCAACCTCTATTGTCCATCTATGCGAAGTACCTTTACAGGACATATGCAAAGCCGCCACATGGGCATCATTGCATACTTTCACCTCACACTACTCCCTCAATCAGCAGGCGGCTGCAGATGCAGTGGTGAGCCAAACCATCCTCTTGGCAGGAACATCTAAAGAGTCTGTCCGCAGTGACATGCCAGGTTGAGCACACCTTCCTGGGAACCAGACAGGACTATGCACCACGTCCAGAGACTACAGGGCACTCACCCTTCCAGCTGGGGACTCTCCAGATATCATGGCTAATTCAAGCTGCTTATCTGTGGGGGAAAAAAGCAAGCTTGCTTACCGCAAAGTGTTTTCCATGGATAACAGGGTGAATTAGCCATGCTAACCTGCCTGCCTCCCCGGACAGCCTCCTAAATGTGCAACTACAAGTTTAAATAACAGACTGAGGCAGGCTGGGAGCCACATGGTGAATAACAGAGGCAGGCACACAGGGAAGAGCTTTGAGGAGCTCCGCCACCTAGAGGACCGGAGGATGTTCCCCAGATATGGCTAATTCACCCTGCTATCCATGGAAAACACTGTTTATGGTAAGCAAACTTGCTGTTTTTTTTTTTTTTTATTTTGTTCTTTCTTCAGTATTCCACTGTTCAGAGAATGGTTTCTCAAGCTTTTTATTTCAGTTTTGTCTGCATGTTTCTAATTTGTAGTCCCTTATTTCGATATTAAGTAAAGGTCAGTCTCTGTTTTGCCTGTGTGAGACTGAGGTGTAGTTTCTCTATAAGAATTTGTAGCAGTCCATCTTGTTCTGTTTCCCCCAGAATTTGGTGTACTAATATCCTAGGGCCTGGTGTAGTATTTGCATTGCTGCTTTTCATAAAGTTGCTGTTTGAGTCCTGAGAGTCAGTGCTGTGACTGTATGGTATGGCAAGATCTGGACATCTCTCTTTTTTTGCAGGAATTTGTTACTTCACAAAATGTTTAGCAGCGGAGGAATATTTTTTGCTGAGGTGACACCAGAATTTGAATATATTTTTTTTCATGTCGGTTGTAATGTGAATTGTCCTAGATCTGCTCTATATCAGTTCTGATGATTAATGCTATTTTATTGTAGTTATGATTTCTGGCTTTCTGCAAAGAGGATTAATGAAAATACATTGCTTTTTATTTTATTACATGATTGATTTGATCTTGTTTTCTTTGCTTTTTACATGACATTTGTGCATTTATAAATTGCAATAAATATAAACTAAATACAGATTAATAAGGAATTTGTAATGCTGTAAGTGCTTGAAATAATTGAGATAAAATGTTATAAGTTCACACACGATGCATAATGGCTATTGCAAACTACTTACTGCACCCTACAATGGTTTCAATGGTTTTCTATGTGGCATTTATCAATAAGAATACAACTAGTAGGTCTCGGACCTACATGCCTACAGCCCACCCATGTTAACTTTGTGCTCACCCAAAAAATCAGTTCTGGCTATGCCACTGCTCTTTGTAGGAGAAAATAAGTGTTTTACTAAATTTTAAGAAAGTATAGCTCTATCATTCTTCTGTATATTTTGTCTAGACAGAATTATCTCTGTTTTAGTTTCAGGCTAACATGCCTTAGCTAGCCTGAAAGTAAAACAGGGCAGCCAAAAGATGAGATGTTTGTTTTTCTGTTGTACAAAGCATTCGTGAGTATAATAAAACAAAAATAAATAAAATATTGTTTGCACAGGTTTTCAAACAGATCTATCCTTTTATGTGAATGTTGCTTTTATAAACCGTTGTGATCTTCTTTTGGAATGACAGTATAGAAAATGCCTAAATAAATAAATGGTAGAAAAATAAAAATGTACAGATCATTTTGGTGTACCAGGTTTCACTTCAATTATAAATAATCTTACAAGCAAACTTTTACTTTATATTTATAAACTGCTTATCACATCTAAGATGCACTCTAACCATAATACAAAGCAACAAACACAGGAACAATGGTAATGTAAAGACAAACAAAAAAGCATGTGTTACTGTAGTTAAAATAGTAGATATCCCCATCCCCTCAGCCATCCATTCACCCTCAAGCATCCTACAACCTGGGGGACAAGCCACTCCTTCAGCATTCCTCCCAATCCCTCCCTACAGTATTTAACCTATAACCTACCTAAATACCGTAAGGTTAAACCGAGATGCCCCGCCTTCCACACAACTCTTCGCCACCTCCTCTCTGAATCCAACTAATCTCCTTCAGCTAAACTGAAAAAAAAAAAAATCCATATACATTCTCCAAAGCAGGAATCTAGACTCGTTTCCTCTCTCTAGATTTATTTATCAAAAGCATGCAGTCAAGATGTTGCATTATCATTTTTTTTAATAAGATAATAAAGGTGTATGGATATAGCGATGGGCCTGATCTTTTCCCTTATTCATTGGGAATGGGAGTAAAGTTTAAAAAAAAATCAGGCCCCCCTACAAGCCTGTCTATCTGCACGTATATACATATTTACAAGACAACACGACCTTGTTTTCTGTTTCTAAACATCTGAGCGTATTTCCTACAACAAATGTAATAGGAGCCCCGGAGGAGAAAGAGATAAGCAAAGAATAATAATAAGAGGAGCCACGGCTCCCCCTCTGTGAAGACTGCCACATTCCAGCCTTCCTTTTCTTTTGCTGGCTGTATCTCTTCCTCATTATTTTCTTGCAGCCCCCTTTTTTTGCTGGAGCCAGGCTGGGGGTCCGTGGGGGTGGGAAGGGGCCTTCCGGCCATCCTGCCGCTAAGTTTTGTTGACTTTAGTTTCTCTCGTGCCCTGCCCGCAGCTTCGGGGGAACTTACGGGCTTTTCCCACAATGCTTTGTGGGACGTTGACAAGTGGATCCAAGATGGCGTAGAAAGTAATGACAGGTAAGTCTCTCGACTTCCCGTTTTCCGTTTGGCTGCGCGCTGCCGGTGGCCGGGCTGGGTTGGAGCGGAGACGGCGGCGATGGGGGAAGGGGGTTCGCCGGCTTTCTCGGGTGGTGGGAGGACGGGACCGGGAAGGGGAGCGGGGGGGTGGCGGCGGCGGCGGCGGCCGGACGGGAAGGGGAGCCGGGCAAACGCGAGGCCTAAGGGCTGAGGGAGGGAGAGTTGCGGAGTAGGAGGGGGTGTTTTCGGAGGCACTGCGCCGGGCCGACGTGCGGACCCGGGGAGGCTCTGTTTATATTGGCGGCCGAGCCTTCTGCGTGCAAATAACTTTGCTCCGCGGCAAACCCGGCCGCTACGGAGGAGGGCCCGGCCTGCACGGGAAAAATAAAAACAGAAAAGAAAGTCAGACGGCTGCATCCGGGCGCTGGACGCACCGCTTGCCTTGGCTTTGGTGGTTGTTATGGGGTTCTTCGGAATTAACGGTGACTTCGTCGGGGTGGGAAAAGTGGCTTAGCTTTTGTTTCCTCGATTTGAAGTGCCGGAGACAGGCCGGCACATTTTGCTTTATTTTTTTTTTTTCTCCTCTTAGTGCCAACTTCACCCTCTGGAAGGAAGTTTTTGTTTATTTTTGGGGGGGCAGCAGTGACCATGCAGAGCGGCTGTGGTTTGCATAGTGCGTTTACTTTGAAATCACCTGAAAGGCGATAAACACTCCCTTAGTATTTTAACGAGAGCAGCCCCGATGAAGGCTGTAATGTGACTCTGCACTTGGAGAACATCCCTTTTATGTGTTTGTTCAGGCAATTCGAGGACAAAGGGAACATATTTTATGTAATGCTAAGCATATGTTTTAAGGCCTTTTTAAATGTGTTTTGCACTTGATTTTTCTATAGTGACTGCTTTGAGCACTTTTCTAGTTTAGTATGTGTGCAGCTTGGCAAAGCAGTTATTTCTGCTGTGAGGGAGGGAAACTGATAAACAAAAATGGAGAAAATACTTGCATTGTAGCAAGCTTGGATTGAGCAGGTCCAGGCACTATAAAAATATTGTAGGTTGCCCTTCAGTCTTTCATCAGAAGTTTAAAAGTGTTAGGTTTGTCAGTTATATTTGTATAGTTTCAGAACACTAGGTGTTTACTGTGCATTCCTTTCAACTGAGGTTGACGTGTTAACCACATGTACGGTATTAAAAAAACAAACAATATTTTAGTAAAATGTTAAGTGCTGCTCCATGATTGTTTTTTTTTTTTTAATAAAAGCATTGTGAAAAGTTAGGAATTTTTATGAATAATTGATACTTTTCACATTTGTTTACAGAAATACCTACAGTACCTAAATGTAATCTGCTTTGAAGTAGTTGACCAATGAAAGGCAGTGTGTATGTGTGTTTACACACACTATCTATTTGTGTATAAATGTGTGTGTGTTTGAGAAAACAATATAGGATACGAGTTTGACTAATAAATAATGTAGATAAAATTACAGTTTTTTTGCTTATGACCAACTGTGAAAATTTGGGCAGTTGTTCATCAGGTATAAAAATGATAAATTCAGCTATTATACCATAAATTTGTGCATAAAATGAGGAAGGTTTGAGCATGGTGATAGTTATCACTTTGTTTAGTTGTTAGTTCATGTTTAGCTTGTTTTTTAAGTCATCAGCTTAGTTCTGCTTTCCTAGCCATAATTATAGATTTGATGTTTCCAAGTTAGAATCTCAACATGGTTGGTTCAGCCTTTCATTCTGTTGACAGATAAAATGAGTGCAACCTCCAGTATTGTAGTAATAATGCTTGCCCATTTATAAAATGATTTGGACAGAAGTTTTATACAACATAAACATATTATGGTCCCCATAAACCTGAATTTTTTTAAAATTTGCTTTTTAGGTGTGAATTTAAGAAAAGCCTGGGTCCTAGTTACAGTATTGTTGGGAGTATGGGGATAGTGGTATTTGTAGTGTGAACATCATTTTTTTACAGAATAATGCTATGATTAATATATAATGCTCAGTAAAAAGTACTTTACCTGAAATTGGTAAAACACCCCTGTCTAAACATGTTCCTCATCTTTAACTTTACATTTTTTTATTACAGTTTTGAAATCAAACACTGATGATGTAATACAACCTAGAATCCAATTATATATTTGGGTAACATCATCCTTACCTCATTATGCATTGATCTGGTCAAGGAAGCAGAGCTCTCAAAACTAATTGCAAGTCTTACGAAAAGGTCTCATCTACTGCTTGTTAACAGACTTTTATTTCTACTCATCTAAGTAGACTAATAGGGTCACCACACAATATATAGAGCCCAGACTATGACACAGATTGAAAGGAGCACTATTGCTTAAATTTGTACCTTGTGTCTAATACACCCTGTTACTGTTGACAGTTGGCTTTTAAAACACATATTACTAAATGGTCTAAACTTAAAAAACCCCCCCAAAACAAAACCCCAATGTATGTATGTACTGTATATATGTAACACATAAGCAATGTCATGCTGGGTCAGATCAGAGGTCATAGCGTCTAGCATCTTTCTTTGACAGAGCCTTTCCTGGTCACTTGGATATACCCAGCAGATTATAAAGAACATTGGAACCAACTTTTCAAATTGATTGGGGGTGTTAAACTCAACACAAATTAGCCTTCCCTAGACACAGTGAAGAAGTTTGCACAATATTGGTGGTGCTCAAGCACCCACAGTGTCTGCCCCTATGCCGAAGAGGAAATCATTGCCTCTTGATCACTCCTAGAAGTAAGATATGTTAATCTGCCCCCCCACCGCCCCTCAAGTCTCTGTCTACTAGTTAATGGATTAGTTCTCTAAAAACTTGTTCAAACTTTTCTTAAACCCAGCTATAGTACTAGCATTTACTCCATCTGGCAACAAAATTTCACATTTTAAATGTGCATTGGCTGAACAATGTTTTCTTAAATTTGTTTTAAATCTGCCATCATTTAGTTTCATGGGGTGTCCCCTGTGTCCTCACAGTCTGCTTGTGTTTTAATTACTTTGAATAATGTTATGTCATCTGCAGATGTGATCACCTGATTCATTGCTTCCTATTCTAGATCATTAATGATTCTATTAAACAACACTGGTCACTGAAAAGATCTTTGGAACACTCCATATTTATCTCTCTTCATTGGGGAAGCTGACAATTAAGTTGTACTCTTTGTTTACAATCCTTTAAACAATTACTTTCCACATTAGGATATTACCTTCTATCCCATTACATTTTCATTTCCTGAGGAGTCTCTCATTAGGCACATTCTCACATGCATTTTTGAAATTCCAGATGGACTTGATTGACTTGTTGGCCCTTATTTACACCTTCAAATAGATTAGTAAGGAATGACTTTCCTTGGCTAAAATCCATGTTGGTTCTTCCTCATTAAACCATGTTAATCCATATGCCCTGTAATTCTGTTCTAAGCAGTAATGTCCGACCATTTTGCCAAGCATCAGCATCAGGCTCACTGGCCTATAACTTCCTAGATGACTCCTGGATCCCTTTTTAAAAATTGGTGTGAGGTACATGGCAGACTTTAATGATAATTGCAGATTATCAGTATCAGGCCTGCAATTTCATATTTTAAGTTCTTTCAGAACTTAGGGGTGAATACCCTTGCTACTGTTTAGTTTGCTGTACTGTGTTTTCCTGTTTCATAGGGGCCGATGTAATAAAATTTGCTGTACTTTCAGGCTTCTGAAAAAGGATTGGTCCTTTCACTGACAACTGAAAGTGGAGGTACTAATCTGTCATTAAGGGAACAGCCCTGCTTGGGGTTGCCTGAGGATGGATGGATTTTGGATCACTGGAACTGCTGTGGATAGGGTGTTGCCTAGGAATGGGGGGGATTTTGGATCACTGGAGCTATTGTGGACGGGAGGTTGCCTGGGCATGGGGGGATTTTGGATCACTGGAGCTAATCAAAAAAATTTTTTTAAGTGATTGAGAGTGGGGATTGGGAAGGGAGGGAGGACTTCATCCCACAGGTCCAATCAGACCCAACCTCTTTTTCGTGCCACTTGTCTACTGTGGGAAGTTTAATGCCTGTTTCTGAGCAGACGTTAATTTCTCATGGTAAATGGACATGCACTAAGCAGCCTCCTCCATAGTGTACCTGCTTGCATTGCAGGGCAATAACTAATTAGGCTTGTACCCTGCAATTTGCATGCATTTGCATTAAGCTTGCTGTGGGTTTTTTAATGCTAAGACCCTTGTATACCTAGGCAACGATAGTGCTGGAAAACCTGTGCTAAAATTGGAGTAAAAACCTGCAGTAAGTTCATTGTTAATTACATTGGCCCCATAGTGATTTGCTTTAGTTCCTTTGAAATCTACCTTCAAAGAATGGTTCTGGTGAGCATTCTTTGCAGTAAAGACTGAAGCATAAAATTTTAGTTTTCTCCTTTAGTGTTATCTCTGAACACTCCTTTTTATCCTTTAGTTATTTAACAGTCCCACTGGTACCTTGCAGGTTTATTTGCTTTTGATATACCTGAAAACTTTTTTTTTTTTTTTAAATATATTCGTGTTTTCCTCTTTGGCTAGTTTCCCCTCAGATTCTGTCTTGGCCTTTTCTATTAACATTTAACACTTAATTTGCCAGTGTTTATGCTTATTTCTATTTTTCACATTAGGACCTCATTTCCATTTTTTAATGGATTCTTTTTTGACTCAAATAACCTCTGTTATAGCACAATTTAACTATACTAGAAGTCATTTGTTAATTTTTTGACCTTTTAAAGTAGTGGAATATATTTTGTCTGGACTTCCAAGATATTTTTATATGATCTCCATGCCTCATTCAGGCTTTAAAAATAATTCAAAAGGTGATTTTTTTTTTTTTAAGATCAGCGGGCATGAATCCGTGTAGAACATGAACTGCGTGATTACAGAGTAAGAAATAAATGCACAGATACTTTGTGTTAATGTTCTAAAGGAAGATTTTATAGTTTTACTGTTAGAAAATTAAGAACATTAGAGAGAGTTTTGCAGTATATTCATCAAAAGATTTGGCCAGTTCTGTGGTACAGTGAGTGGAAGTTGAATAATTTGGCTCATGGGTTTGTTTGATCAGTCCACATGTGTATTGAGAACATCCTTTATCAAGGGCAGGACTGTTGACTTTGTTAATACTTTTCCATATATTGGCATGTCCCTGTTTCCTTCACCCATCTTAAACCCTCAGTGGTCTCTGCTGTCCTATCTCTCCCCAGGTGGTCTGCTTGGGTGACAAAGATTAATCTTGCTAATCCTAGGGATGCTTCTTCCAATGTGTTCCTCAGCATTGCTGGTTGTCCATTAGGGACTGCTTCTGGAGCAGCAGCTGTCCTCCCTCCCTCTCTGGGCTTGATCATGTAACTTCCACAACATGACCACATGCCCAGGCCTTGCTGGAATTGCTCAAAGGTAAAATTTGTTTTCATGCAAGGAAATAGAAGAGCACCAGATAATGCTCAGAAAGAAATAATTGTAGTGGTACACATATGTATTCAAACATTTTAAAAGTATTTTTGGACACTGATGAAGGATTGACATAAGCATTGTTTTTAATAAATTGAAGAAAATGTATTTTTTTTTTTAAATGGGGGGGAAAAAACAGTTTTGACTTGGATTGGCTCCATTTCTGTTAAGTATTTTGTGACTGACCTGGCCCCATGGAAGCTGTTTTGTTATGATTATGTCTCTGTTAAGGACATAACTGGTCTTACTGATATTTGTGGCACACATAGTAAGTCACAGAAAAATAGTTAATGGGGAGACCCTCTAAAGTCTGAAACTTTCATAAGTGTTATATTCCTTCTTATGAAAGTCCCTTATGAAGGACATAATGACAAAGATCAAGCTACATCTGTGGGAGCAATCAAGGTTACAATTATTTTATATGCCGGTTTACAAATCCTGGATGAGGGCAGTGAGAGAAGAAAGGTTAAGGAAACCACATAAAAAGGTTTAATATCCTGTTTAAACCCACACAATTTGATGATATTCATATATTTTTTTTAGTTTGGTTTTTGCTGCTTTATGCTATATTCACTAGGATATATTTACAGCCTTAAAGTAAGCTGTATATTAACATCTCATGCAATTGAACTGTAAAATAAATATGACCCTTTATTCAAGCATTCACAGAAAAGCAACCATGATAGTCCTGAAAGAAATAGCTCATATCTTCTGAACTGGTTGACTGATTGATTGGTTCTTGAATTGCTAGTCCTTTTCGAATCTGAGAAAGTTGCTTTCTCGTTCTCTGTGACTAGATCCTCATAGCTTACTATTTCTGTTTTTGAGCTGAAGTGTGAAATGTGATGCTATATAATTTCCGAGGCTTGACTTTTGTGCTGGCAAGGGAAATCTCCCTGGTTTTGTATAATCTATTACTTCTGTTTAAACAGTCCATCCTAAAATATGGACCTGAACTTTTGTGTTTATCCATTTACTGTTGGCAAAATGTACTTTAAAAAAAAGAAATAGACTTTTTTTATTTACAGTTTGCTCTTTATCCCATTTTTCTCTTCCTGTTCTTCTAGTCATCCTGTTTGGGCATGCCAACCTTAAACTCACTCACCTCTACCTTAGTTTCCTGCAACACCCTGTCCCAGAGAGACTGAGGTGACTGAGGCTGCTGCCAGTTAGTTTGGAAAGGTCCCTGAAATGGTGTTTATTAAGTGCCAATATTTGCTTCTCCTGGAGATATACTTTCTGACCCGAGAGAAGGCAGTAGGTGTTGCCTGTAGAAGTACCCAGAAGGGCTGTGACGATTTGTCTCTGACATACTCATTTCTAAATATATGAGGAAATCAAATCCAAGAATCTTCTAGTTGATTTGTGGAGCTAATCAGTACATTGTTCTGCTAGCCTATGGGTAGACAACTAAAACAGAAGCATAATAGTCCGTTGGGTAAAGGAAAGGAAAGTGTATGTAATGAGCAGAACTGTAGCTAGCCTATGGCCGAGCATGTTAAAAGAGAGTGTACGAGCGTGTTTGTTTGTCTCTATGATCATGTATGTGAGAGAAAGCATGGATAAAGTTTGTGCAAAACAACCTCCTCTCCTCTCCTGCTAATCCATTGCAATTTTGAGGCATCAGGAAATCAAAAAGTTTCCAGGTATGGAGAGCAGGAGATATTTTTTCATCCTTATTAGTTTTAATTATTACATGTTTGTAACAGCTGTTTTGAAATATTTTATTGGCATTTGTAAAGATTGTATGAGTTTTTAATTGTCGGATGTTCTATTCATCAGCTTTTTGAAATATTTACTTTTTATTTGTATGGTTTTACTTTTATGATTTATATTTCTTGTTTTTGTTTGTTTTGTGAGGAATGGTGATATTTCTGTATTTCCATTGTTGCATTGCATAGAGAGTCTGGCTTGTTGCGATTTCCAGTTCAGTTTTTCTCTGCATGTTTCTGTTTACATTTTATGGCATCTCTATTCAGTATTTGGTGAGGGTCTGTCTATTGTCCTGCATGTGTGAACAAGGTGAGGTTTTTTGCTAGCCTATAGTTTCTGTGTAAGGATCTATAGCATTTTGACTTCTATTTTCCTAATAGGAAGTGGTGATATTTTAAGGCCTGCTATAAGGTTTGAAGTGTTGCCTTTTAATAGGTAGGATTGTTACTGTTTGAGTACTGGCATTTGGCACTGTTTTGGTATGGGAGGTTTACTGTATTATAATTGTAATTCAGTTTACTCATGACTTTCTGAGAGCCAAGCTTACACCCAACATAATCTTACCATAGGTCTATCTAATACCAAATGGGTGCCAAGTGCCTTCTTTTTTTATTTTTTAACTTTTTTTGCACCATTTTCTTGCTGTCACCACAGCAGTGCATGGAAATATAATATACATGTGATATTTTTATATCTGAAAGCCCTTTTTCATGTAAAATCTGTTATAAATGCATCATTTTTAATTATTTGTGGGGAGGGCATGACTGGGAGTGGGGAGTACAAGGCTGTAAGGTCCACCTATGGTGCCTAATACTCCTGGGAAGATCGAAGGTTTGATGTGTTAAAGATAACTGTAGAAAATGAGAGAGGGGAGAGGAAGTGGAGGATATGCAGTAAGGGGAGTTCGAAAGAACAAGAAACTATTGAATGGAAGGACAAGAAGCCAAATAGCTGGAAATAGTAAAAAGAGCAACACACAGAGGGGGGAGATGGAGGACGCAATAGAAGGGAAAGTTGGGAAGGTGTAGGATTGGCACAGAGAACTGGAGGAAGAGAAAGGAAGATGAAATCTAAACTAGTGGATAGAGAGGCAGAGAGAGAAGAAAAGGGAAAGATCAGTATTAGAGATCTATTTATTTATTTTTAATTTTTATATACCGAAGTTCTTGTAAGAACTACAAATCACCCCAGTTTACATGAAACAATGAATTGCCCAAAAAAGAGGAGGGGGGGCTTTACATGGAACAAAAGAACAAATTGCCAATTTAACTTAGAACTAAATAAATCTTATAAATAAAATCTTATAAATAAAATCTAAGGGAGGAACTGAAAGGGGGAGATAGATGAAATGGAACTTGAACAGGAGATCCTGTAAAGGAGTTAGATCACCAGGAGGAAAGCAGAAAAAAGAGATGAAGACCAAAGTAATTAGAAAAATAAAATGTCCAGAGAGCAAGGGTAAAAAAAGCATTTTATGTTCAGTTTAATGAATGGGATATGTGAACTTTGGGAATGTGCGGTTCATGATATCTTTATTTTGCACAATTCAGAAGGAAATGCATTCTGTTTCTCTTTCTCTGGTGTTGCATGACATGCAGAATCTGGCTTCTTGGTGTTTCCAGTTTAGTTTTTGTTTGCATATTTCTAATTTCTAGTCATTTATTCTCTTTTTGTTGATGCTCTCTGGTTGACGACATCATGGCTTAAAGGCACACAGTCCATTTTTCAATCCCTATTGCTTAACTGGGGGTGTGTAGGTTTTTAATTGTATGAGTTGAATGGCTTTATTATCTGTAATTTTATATACTATTAATGTATGTATTGATGAGTTATTGTACCTTGCTTTGAACATTTGAGGAAGCGAGTAAAAAATGTTGAAATATAAATAAGGTAGAGATTACTAATCAGTTGGATACAAGTTAATGGTCAGTACTACTAGAGGTTAAGGATCACATCCATACAGACTGGTCCTACACAGATTATAAATAAGTGTTATATTTTAAATTAAAAAAAATAAGCCAGTTGGTACGTGCTGTGCACTACTATGCATCTGGTTTGATCTCTGGATCGATCACTTCCCAGGTAGACCAGGGCTGAGGATGTTGCGGAGGTAGTGTTCCCAGCCCCTGATGAGGAAGGAATCATGGCTATTATCTATGGATGATACCTAGTAATTGGATTGGGAGTCCATGATTGCAGGGATCTGAAGAGAAACCTAGGGCATGGCCCCCAGCTCAGGACTGCCACCATAACGTCTAGAGTAAATATAAGTTAGGAGAGGATACAAAATAAGGGGAAAAAAAAAGATCCCTCGTAGTTGTGAATGAAAGTTTATGGTGCCAGGAATTCTGTACTAGTTCTGATTGAGCTGGAAGCCTAAAGGAGCAGGATGAAAATGCCGGGTGAAAATAAAAATCAAAGCCCCTAACATTTAACAATAGGTTTCTTAGCTCGTGGTGGTGTATGTTGTGTTCATGGTGTGGTGCATGTTTTTACTTGGCCATAATTGCCAAATGTCCTGGCTGTGGCTCTAGTGATAAGTTTATTGCAAAATTCAAGAAAGCGCTGTAGTGGAAAAAAAAAATCCCTATTTCATACTATATTACAGCTAATGAGGTTAGCTGTAATATAGTATGAGGTTAGCTGTAATATAGTATGAAATAGTCATGCTTTTGAAGGCCATACACTTCCAAAAGATCAGTTCAAGATCTGAGTATTATTGTACATAGTAGAAACATAGGCGTAAGTATGAGTAGAAGGAAATATGAACCTGACTGCCTGGTTGTGTTCCATTTTCATAGTTTTCTAGATTGCTCTTGCATTTTTGGATACAATTTTATTTGGTTCCTGCTGGCTCTCTAACTTTCAGCGGTTAATGTGGAAGTATAGAAATAATTATGGATATCTTGCAGGATTAAGTAAAGGAAAGATACCATGTGATATGGTATGCATTAAAATATTTAGATCTGTGCTGTTCTTCATTTCATACCTCTAGGAAGCATCATGTAAAGGGCTTGCTATTAGGTGGTAACAATAAGTGTTTGTGTGTGAACTGATAATATAGCAAAAGATTTTCATGTGTCATGTCTTTTTAGCCCACAATTACATATAGGTAATGGTCTTCATCATTTTGTATCCCTTTGAAGTCTGTCCCTCCCCCACAAACCAAAATTGCCTCTTCTTAAAAACACCCCATCTATAAATCAAACATATGAAAAATACAAAATAAGGGATGTGGATAACCCAATAGCTATAAATGTTTGGTAATTGTGAAACAGGCATATACCATAGCTAAAGTTATGCCTTTAGACACGTAATATACTATTTTTAATTTGAAGTTTTTAGAAATCATTGTTTGTGTCCTTTTAATATTTTTTTGTTTTTATAATGCAAATAAAATCAAGCTTCCTTAAGTTCTTCTAAAGTGAAGAACTTTCAGGCAAAAGACTCTCTCTGGGAAGAAAGTATCAGTGAGCAGGTCAAAACTTATCTTAAATTGAAGAAAGCCGAGGTCTCGTTATACTTTGCCTCTTGCTTTTCCCCGATACTGATTGCCTGATGTCAGCGTTTTGACACGAATGTCTGCTTCAGGGGCTAGAGAGAGCTAAAGAAATCAAAATTAAATCAAACAATATAGCTTTAGATTTTAAAACTTACTGTTTTGTTATTGTTAATCTCTTTGGTGGCTGCCATTTTCAAAGCGTCTGGCATACATTCACTAAAGCAGTTTTAAAGGGACATGGGCCAAACCTGGCACATTCATCCGGGTAATATCAAAAAATTTTATTGGCAAACAGACAGGCTGCCGAATGCTCACTGAAGTGAATAGTTAGAAATGTAATGAGACCACAAAGTATTGAACTAGTATTGGAAGGATAAAAATAAAATCAAACTTATGTTAAACTGTATTCAGCTAATTCTTTGATTACCCCCAGTCAAATAGAGGAATATCTGGCCTAAGTGGATTTACCCACTATTATTAAACTTGAAAAACAATTTTTTGACAGACTTAACTTACTTAGAGGTAAATAACGTGATACGGGAACTGAAAGTAAATAATGTACCTGGGCTGATCGGGTATATGGCTTTTTTTTTTTAATAAATTCTCGTTCCAACTAATACCCATATTATTGAAATGGTTTAACTCTCTTAGAACTGGAAACTCCCTGCTAGCTAGCGCAAATGTAGACGGTATAACAATTTTGGCGAAACCGGGACGAGAACAGTCCCATTGTGGATCTTTTCGGCCCATCTATTTTTGATAAATGTGGACCTTAAGATTTTTGCTAAAGTATTAGCCATTTGAATGAAAATTTATGGCCTGGTTAATATACCAGGACCAAGCCGGATTTATTCTGGGGCGAATAGTGGCCGACAATGTATGTAAAATCATTGATTTAACTTGGTGGACTCGGGATAAAAAAATCTCAACTGTATCTTTGTCTGTGGATTCTGAAAAAGCATTCGACTTAGTACACTGGCCCTTTCTTTTTCGAATAATGGATAAAATGAATTTCAGCCCTCAGTTCATTTCTTGGCTCAATTATATTCTAATCCAACCGTGCGAGTAAAGGTGAATGGCTTGTAATCAGATCCTTTACAAATTCAACATGGGACAAGACAGGGTTGCCCGCTTTCTCCTTTATTATTCGCCCTATTTGTGGAGCCGCTGGTGTTGTATATATGAAAATCTGCTGAAATAGCGGGGATTCGAATAGGAGCAGAGGAGCATAAAATCTCCCTTTTTGCAGGCGATATATTATTTACCTTGATGAACCCCGAATAGTCTTTGCATGCTGCCGTAGCAATGCTAGAAGCTTTTAGTCAGGTGCTGGATTTAAACTAAATTTTGATAAATCAGAAGTGCTTAATATTACAGTTTGTGAAGACCTATTGCCTAAGTTAAAAACAATCTTTCCTTTTAAGTGGGCCAAAACAAAATTAAATACTTGGGAATATGGATTAGCAATAGCTATGCTGAGCTGTTTGACCTTAATTATAAACCTCTCTGGCAAACAATCTGTCGAGATCTTGATATTTGGGCCCCTTATAATCTGTCCTGGTTAGCGCGTATAGCTTCTGTCAAGATGAATGTGCTCCCAAGATTGAATTATTTTTTTCAATCTATCCCCATTCATATACCTGTTTCGATGCTTAAGTGTTGGCAGCGCAAAATATTTGCCTTTATTTGGAAGCGTAAACCCTCCAGGATAGCGAGATCAGTGTTGTATCAATATAAGCTTCAAGGGGGGTTAGGAGTGCCCAATCTCAAATGGTATTGCGTGGCTGCACAGTTATGCACCTTGATGGATTGGCATAAACTCAGTGAAATTAAAAGCTGGGTTCAAATAGAACAGATACCAGTGGGTCTTATGCCCTTATGGGCGATGGTTTGGCAGCCATGGAACACCTGGAGACCATTAGGGCATGTTCCCCCAACTACTAAACACACCCTATTGCTTTGGAAGAGATGGGGGTACACTTTATAGGTAAACACCGATATTTCTATAGTTCGGCAATTAATCATAATATTAGGTTTCCTCCTGGGCTGTCTCAGCACCAATCAAGATTTTGGAGGGCTAAGGGAATAAGAAAATTAAAAAATATTTGGGGACAGGAGGGGCCTTTTATCATTTTTGGACTTGAAAGAGAAATACAATCTATGAGATAGAGATCTATTTTATTATTTACAATTATGTTATTTCTTAAGAACATAAGAAATTGCCATACTGGGACAGTCTGAGGGTCCACCCAGCAGTGGCCAATCCAGGTTATACAAGTACCTGGCAAGTACCCAAATATTAAGTAGATCCCATGCTACTAATACCAGTAATAGCAGTGGCAATTTCCTAAGTCAAATTGATTAATAGCAATTACTGGGCTTTTCCTCCAAGAACTTATCCAAACCTTTTTTAAACCCAGCTACACTAACTGCACTAACCACATCCTCTGGCAACAAATTCCAGAGCTTAATTGTGCATTGAGTGAAAAAGAGTTTTCTCTGATTTGTTTTAAATGTGCTACTTGCTAATTTCATAGAGTGCCCCCTAGTCCTTCTATTATCTGAAAGAGCAAATAACCAATTCACATGTACCCATCTAGACCTCTCATTATTTTATAGACCTCTATCATATCCCCCCTCAGCCATCTCTTCTCCAAGTTGAACAGACCTAACCTCTTTAGCCTTTCCTTATAGGGGAGTCGTTCTATCCCCTTTATCATTTTGATCGTCCTTCTCTGAGCCTTATCCAGTGCACGTATATCTTTTTGAGATGTGGCGACCAGAATTTTATGCATTACTCAAGGTGTGGTCTCACTATGGAGTGATAGAGGCATTATGACATTTTGTATTTTATTCACCATTCCCTTCCTAATAACTCTTAACATTGTTTGTTTTTTTGACTGCCACAGCACACTGAGCTGATGATTTAAATGTATTATCCACTATGATGCCTAGATCTTTTTCCTGGATGGTAGCTCCTAATATGGAAAAGGTGACAGAGGACTTGAGTAAGGGAAAAACTCAATCTACTATGGTGACATCTCACTCCAATCCGAATACATAAGTTTCACCCTAATACAAATGATCTATGTGGGAAATTGTGTGGGGAAAGGGGTACTTTTTGGCATTTATGGTGGGGCTGCCGTAGATAGCCCTCTTTTGGAAGGCAGTGTTTGCCTTTATAGAAGAGGTCGTAGGCCAGCAGGTACTACTTACTCCCATTCATGTTTTATTAAAATTATCACCAGACTTACCCGCTCATGAAGGGTCTCCTACTCACCAAATCATACTATCTGCTTGTTGTGAATTAGCTTTATTTTGGAAATCAAGCGATATCCCAACCGTGGACAATGTTATAGATAGAACCGATAAGACATGTTTCGTATGTAAACTTACAACAGTTAAAAATCATCAGTTAACAAAATTTCATAAGATTTGGAATCCCTTCTGTAAGTGGAAGGCAAAAAATGCTCGTAGTTCACAAATTATGTAAGCCAGTTGTGATTGTCACTGTTAATTGTATATTTCCTAGAAAAGTTATTATAGATAGATGGATAATATTTGGATTATAAACTCCCACTAGTTATAACAATTATGTTTATTTGGGTGGGGTGGGGGAGGGGATTAACTTTTTCCAATGTCTTTTTTTTTTTTTTTGTTGCATAAAAGTACATGTAAGTGATTGTGATTGTACAATAATTGTTTTATTTGCTGATGAAAATAAACATTACAATTAAAAAAAAAAAAAAAAAAAAAAAAGTCAAACCACAAATTATTGAACTTCTATTAGGCTACATAGAATTCAATAAAATATAGACCAGTCTACTTCTTTGAGACCAAAAGGAACTTTAGTGTTCCAATTATAAATGCTAATTATAGTAAACGAAGCTCAAAATCACCACCTCTAGCAGAGTGTTGCAATTGTATCAGATAGGCTGCTTTAACATCCTCTACAGTGTGTGATGCCTCAAGCCAATGTGAAACTATGGGGGCTTCTGTTATTTGGTGTCTTATACAACGTAGGGGTTGTAATCATTGCCTGTAATCAAGCTGTATTTATGAAAACGCAGCATCTGAATTTTTCCGAACGTGTCTCCACACTATATTCGGCTGAATTGGTTAAATTTGTGCAACACATTGCTTCAAGAATATGCTGACGTTGCCGCGGTTGCAGCCTTATTAAATAAGGGACTTATACTCGACTGAGACGATCAGTATTTGTACATTACAGTTAATATAATTATAAGCCCTTGATGCAGCCCTAATTTTGGGCGAAACTCAGCCAGAGTTGGGCTATTTGGGAATTTTATGTTTTGTATTGTGCAACCTTTGTCTCCTTAATAAAAATATCCATGCAACTAAGATGACTAGTCTGAGTTAGTTTCATTTGCTTCCTGTACCTAAAGTATTTAGCACCCAGAGTGGATACTTTCTTTGGCACCCCCCCCCCCCCCCCCCAAGATTTACTTCTCCCTCCCCCCCCCCCCAGTGATTTCCAGTTCCCCTCTCCTTCAAACAGGCTCCCTTTCTCACGCACAAACATGCATGCTTCCTCACTTCCATACACACACACACGGACTGTCCCAGAAAGACACATGCTCACACACAGACACCAACACTCTCTCACTTTCTACACCACTCCCCATCAGAAATGCAGTAGCAGCTTCCACCTTCAGCCCTGTGACAGACAGGGTCTCTTCATTTTTTTTTTTTGAGGCTGCGTGGGGGCTGGTACAGCTCTGCTTCCTGCTCTTGCGGTGGGGAGGGAGCAGTGCTGTTGATGTTCCACGTGCAAACGCTAATGCTGCCTCTTCATGCAACCCGGGACACGTGCTGATCTTCCTTCTGCTTCGGGCCATGACTGCATGACCTTTCCATTTTCCTGCCCGAGCCAGCCAACTTCCTCTTCCGGGCCATGCGGGTGGGTAGAAGAAAAAACTATGCAGTTGCAGGTTCCAGACCCGTAGCTTACACTGGCCCTGCTTCCATTGCTCATGGCCTGGAGGCCTCCCTCTTCTTTTGCCACAAGTGGGATGGGCTCCGCTCGTGGCTGCCGACTTCCTGGTCAGGACCTCGCTCCTCCTGACTGTCACCCGTGCGGACCGCACCCTCTCCCCCCTTTAGATTGCCACTGCTGCTGGATCGCCCTTTTGCTGGTGGGGAGTGGGAATCCCGCCAGCACTTTGCAGTTGTGTGCCACTGGGTCCTTCCTTTTGCAGGCAGGGAGTGAGAACCCTGCCAGCACGTCACAATTTCGTGCTGCCGTGCGACCTTTCTTTTGCTGGCGGGCAGTGGAAACCCTGTCAGCATGTTGCTGCTCCACGCCACCAGCACTATAGGTTTTCCTGCTGCCAGAGTTTGCCTGAATGAAGGGTGAGGCGGCTGTTGCAGGTTTCAGGGGACACTTTTGCCGCCTCAGAATCTTGTTATCTGAAGTGGCCACCTCACCCTGCCTCATTATAGAATCGCCCCTGGGCAGGAGACAAAGTCTAATGAGTCTGCAGCTTTCTTCAATTTAAGATAAGTTTTGAGTTGCTCACTGATACTTTCTTTTCAGAGAGAGCCTTTTACCTGAAAGTTTTTCATTTTAGAAGAACTTAAGGATGCTTGATTTTATTTGCATTATAAAAACAAAAAAAAATATAAAAGGACACCTAAATAATGATTCCTAAAAATTTCAAATTAAAAATGGTATATTAAGTTTCTGAAGGCATAACCATAGCTATAGTATATGCCTGTTTCACAATTACCAAAGATTTGTAGCTATTGGGTTAATCACACCCCTTATTTTGTATTTTCATATGTCCCTTTTTTTTTTTTTTTTAATACAAATAGACCATTTAAAAACGTTTTTTCACTGAATTTTATGGACTGAGTCAAACCAGTGTGAAGTTGTTATAAAATCAAGAGAACTTGTAAGTTCTGGGATTTCTCTAAACTCAAGAATATTCTGTTTTCTGAGAAGAGTGTGTGTAAGCAGTGAGAGAGTGAATGTTTGAAGTTTTTAAAATATGTTGGATTCTTGTGATGAAGTGAGAGAGGTTGTGATGAAAATTAAGGTAGCTGATTGTTTAGCAGAGTTTAAAAGAGGTTTGGACAGGTCCCTGGATGAAAATTCCATAAATTGTTATTCTTTTTCTTCCTGCTAGACCAGTATGAACTAGTGTGATTTCTTGTGCCACGGCTGCTGGTGGGAGTGGACACACGTTTTCCATTGCGATACCACCGTGGCTATATGTGTGGTGTGGTCTTAGGCAGTTGCCAGTAACCTTACACTCCAGCAGTTGTGGATACAAGCTCTTGCTACAAAAAATGCGCACTTCCTGAGCCTAGCTGGTTGGGCAACTTGTGCTCCTGGGACAACAGCCCTGAGTTGCTGATTTTCACAGTTGAGCAGGCTCCTGGGGGCTCCTAGTAGAGGCACCCTCAGGGTGAATTGCTGTGTCCCTAGGGCCTGGTTGATTACCCTTACAAGGGAGGTTCCCAGGTGTGCACATTGGGGTACCTCTCTGGCATCCCTGGCCAGGGCTCACCTGAGACTCCCTCCATGCTCTGTCTTTCCTGCCTCCTGCTGCTTTGTTCTGTTTTCCTCCTCTTGCCTTGGCTGTTAAAACTTTATTGAAACCCCCCTCCCCTGAGGAGCCCCAGCTCATGTTGCAGAGAAACATCGAGTTGTGGGACCAAATGCAGGAATCAAGCAGGCTTCACTGGAGTAGGTGAGTAGATTTGACAGTGTCACCAGGGAGGGAAATGAGCACAACAGCATGACCACAGACAGCAGAGGGGTGTGTGTGCATGTGTTGTGTAGTGTTCTCAACTCCCATTTAAACAAAAAGCTTGATGTGGACCGTGGCTATGCTGCTTGCAGCATCCAAGCGACTTCCTAGTGTTGCAGTGTCTTTCTGCCCTGCCTGCATCTGGGAGCAGGGGCTGACTCTACCAGGTAGCACTGGAGCCTCCCCCCTCCTTGAGGACCTGGAACAAGTTGAAAGTCTTGCAGTACAGGCCCCACAAGAGCAGATGTAGGAGTAAAGTAGAGTTTTATTATGTACATCCTAACTTGTAAATCGTTTTGATCAACTTTGGGTGCAGAGGCGGTATATAAACAATTTTAAATAGAGTAACTCCTAGCATGTAGTTGTCCAATCCTCCCCCTCCCTTTAGGGGGGGCAAGTTAAAAAATATTCCCTGCTTTGGGGATAGGGACATAAAGGCAACTTATGGAAATTCCTCTTAATACACAGGGGTTCTCACCTAATTTTGTATTTGTAATGCATCAAGTGTTTCATGCTATGAAGGTCCTTCCCTACCCAGGGTGCCAAGAGGCCCAGGGACGCTCAAGGAGCTGGCGGCAAAGTGGCCAAGAATCGGTCCTACGACATGAGATTCTCTGGTTATCTTGGCCCTGCCAAAATCTAGAGAAGACTCTGAAGCAGGGAGAGGACTCTGGCTATATATCAGAGATTAATTCTGAAGGGGACGGTGAACACTTCTCTGAGGAAGAACAGTTTGCGGGCAGAAGACTCTTCTGGAAGAAGAATTAGCAGTGCTTATTGCTGCTGATCTAGCTGTCCTAAACATTTCAAATACAAAGAAGGAGGGACCCAATTTTGTTGGGCACCCAGAAGCTTTAGAAAGCTTTTCCTTTACATGAAGCCCTTAGGACTATGATGTTGACCGAATGGGGCTCTTTTCAAAGTGGTCTTAAAGGTGACCGAATCCTTAGTAAATGATATACCCTACATCTAGAAGAAAAAAATAATCTGTTAAGAATTCCTAGAGTGGATGTTCCAGTGTCAGCATCACACTTAAGATCATTCTAGTAGAGGATGGGACAGCCCTCAAGAAACCTACAAGATAGAAAGATCAAAGCAGTCCAGAAGCAGTTCTTTTTTACTAATGCAATGGCAATACAGACTTCTATTTGTGGGGGATATGTGGCTCTACCTTTAGCATGCAGTTGAAGAGCAGGCTTGCCTCCTTCGCAAGTACTGCTCTGTGGATGCCTCTCTGCTTGTTCACATATGCCATTGATGTGGCATTGTCCAACAGAACCCCGAGTGTCCTTCCTCTTATCCTATGATATGGTTCAGCAGTTCCCAGAAAACTTAAATAGATTTCTTGGATTCAGGGGCAGCAGACATCTTGTGTGACTTGGTCAGTATTTCCTTCTGAGCAGGGGGTGGCAGCTAGGAGGCTTCTCTGGCTGCGTAACTGGGCGGCAGACTACCTCTAGGGCCCAACTTTGTAAACTATCCTTCAGAGGAGGGACAACACTTTGGGGAGGACCTGGAGAAGCTAGCTAAGGACTCGGGGGAATCTAAACCTCAGAGTTTCCCAAAAGACAGAGCCTGCCTTGATGCATGAGGTTGGAGGCAGCATCAAGTTGTGACTTTAATGGGTTTAGACCTGCAAAAATGTCTCCTCCTTTCTCAGCCCTGGTCCAAGCCTTATGCCTTTTGAGAGGCTAGAAAGGGCGTTAGGGCCAATTGACAGCCCTTGTTTTCAGTCTATCAACCAAACCAATTATTCTGCCATCCAGCAGCTCTGAGCTGTCTGATTCGAAAGGAGCTCCCCATTTGTGTGAGCTGGCATCTGAGGTTAGGATGATCCATTCAGGTTGTTCCACCTGCATCCCCTTTTGTAAGTTCATGAGATACAACCACCAATACAGGCTTTTTCTCATTCATCAAATATAGGAATGTGGGACTCATAGTCCTGTGAGACTGGAGACCAGTAGGAGAGGAGAAATTGTTGCAATGGGCACATGTATGCCTCAGCCCAATGGAATAACTCGAGAGTAGATGTCATGAGTTCCAGAAGATATAGATAGTCCATACTCTGAACACTTCCTGTACCTGGAAGGCATGAACACAAGTAGTTAAGAGTATCCTCTTGTGGTCACACTTCCATCCACGATACTGAATAGGGCCCTCTAGGAATTCTATGGACTGAGAGGATAAGCTGCTCTTTGCCTAATTCACCACCTACCCTAGACATTCCAGAAGCTAGACAACTGCTACTGAAGCTTGGTGGCTCCCCTGAAAAGACTTGACACTGATGAAACAATCATCCAGATACAGGTGGACCATTATTCCGTTTACACAGTGCCACTGCTCTCACTATCACCACCTTGGTGAATGTTCTTGGAACAGTCACTAGCCCGAAGGGAAGAGCTTGAAATTGAAAATGCCTGCCTGAATGAGATATTTCTGATGAGTTTTCCATATAGGAGCGTGAAAATAAGCCTCCACTAAGATCCAGAGGTGAGAAATTCTCCTTTCCTTACTGCCATAATGACAGATCAAAACGTTTCCATTTGGAAATGGGGTATATGTAGGCATTAGTTGACCTCTTTTAGGTCCAAAACGGGTCAAAAGGAGCAGTTTTCTCTGGAAAACAGAGTACATTGAGCAGACCCCTTGCCCTCATTCGAGAAGAGGTACTAGGGTTATCGCTTTTAGGTTTTGTAGCTTTTTCAGGGTAGAGTTTAATCGCCTCTCTCTTGGCTGGAGAGGTGCAGGGGGAAACCATGAAGGTGCCCGGAACTGGCATGGTAAGCTCCAGGCAATATCTTCTCCCCACAATGTTTAACATCCATTGGTCTGTGATAATGGGAGATCGCTCTTGCTAAAACTGCAAAAGACCAGTATTTGTTCTGGAGGGGCTCGCTGAGCATCACTGGGACTGGCAATCACTGGGTGCCACTATAGTGGAGTACCTTTTTGCTTTTCTAGCCTCTCAAAAGGCATAAGGCTTGGACCAGGGCTGAGAAAGGAGGAGACTTTTTTGCAGGTCTAAACCCATTAAAGTCACAACTTGATGCTGCCTCCAACCTCATGCATCAAGGCAGGCTCTGTCTTTTGGGAAACTCTGAGGTTTAGATTCCCCCGAGTCCTTAGCTAGCTTCTCCAGGTCCTCCCCAAAGTGTTGTCCCTCCTCTGAAGGATAGTTTACAAAGTTGGGCCCTAGAGGTAGTCTGCCGCCCAGTTACACAGCCAGAGAAGCCTCCTAGCTGCCACCCCCTGCTCAGAAGGAAATACTGACCAAGTCACACAAGATGTCTGCTGCCCCTGAATCCAAGAAATCTATTTAAGTTTTCTGGGAACTGCTGAACCATATCATAGGATAAGAGGAAGGACACTCGGGGTTCTGTTGGACAATGCCACATCAATGGCATATGTGAACAAGCAGAGAGGCATCCACAGAGCAGAACTTGCGAAGGAGGCAAGCCTGCTCTTCAACTGGGCAGAACAGAATCTGTTATGCCTACCAGCAGCCCACATTGCAGGAATTGAGAACATTTGGGCAGAGTTCCTCAACAGGAACAGGCTGGTACCAGGGGAATAGGAATAGCAAAGAGGCCTTTCAACAGATAGTGTTCCAGTGGGGTCCTCTGTTAAAGGATCTGATAGCCAACAGATCAAACACTAAAGCCAGCAGATTCTTCAGCAGAAAAAGAGAGCAGGGATCCAGTGGAATAGATGCCATGATCAAATCATAGCCAAAGGGCTGTGCTCTATGTATTCCCTTCCTGGCCATTCATAGAGCAATAAAGATGATTGAAATTCATCCTCCAATAGTGATTCTAGTAGTTATTGTCTAGGCAAGACTACCATGATATGTGGGCTTGATGAGGATTTTAGATGATACTTCCATGAGTTTCCCCAGAGTCCAATCAGGATGGCAGACTCTGCTCTATTCTCACTTGAATGAGCAGTTATACAGAAAAGTTATACAGAGGCAGCCTCTATAATTAGATTGATGATGCTGAGAGGCATGTAGAGCCTCTAATCCCTATCTTCTGTTGGGATCTGGTGTATATTTGAGACCACCTTTTGCAATCTCAAAACCTTGCCTTGAAAGTAGATGTTGCCTTCTTGCAAAACGGTTTGGGCAAGTGCTTAGTTCTCAACGCTCTGAAGGTATAAGTGGCCTCCATATTCTGTTACCAGAGTACTATTGGGAGACTTTACACAGCAGTGCACCTGGACATAATCCGGGTCCCCCATTCAGACCAGTGTTCCCTCCTTGGGTCTTAACTTGATGCTAGATACTCTCATAGGCTTTCCCTTCGAACTGGTAAAACATGCATCTTTGAAGGATCTCTCCCTAAAGACAGCTTTTCTTCGTCACTGTCTGTTTGACTAGACATATCTTGGAGCTATAGGCCCTTTAATGCAGATACCTGTATTTAATGATCTCAGCAGATGCTGTTATCTTCCGACCGGTACCCTCCTTTCTACTTTTCCAGCCTTCAGAAATAAAAGGATCTGGAGGGATGGCAAGAAACTCCATCTCCTAGATGTAAGGTGCATCTTGTTAATGCATTTGAGAGTCACAAATCGTTTCTGAAAAATGGATAGATGATTTGTCCTGATTGTAGGCCCCCGGAAAGAGGAGGCAGCATCCAAAGCTGTTAGCCAGGTGGATCAAAGCGATTGCATTGGCTTACCTACTCAAAGGGTTGTAGATGGCTACAAGACATCTACATTCTCCATGGGATCAGACATTATCACGGGCAGAAGCATCTGCAATACCCCTAACTGAAATTTGCATAGCAGCCAGTTGACTGTTTTTGTATTCCTTTACAAGATTTTACAGGTTTGACATGGGGGTCGGCAGACTTGGCCTTTGGGGCAGGGGTTCTTAAGGCAGCCCTGTCTCTCCTGCCTAGTCTAGTTACAGCTTAAGTACCTCCCACTAGCAGATCTAGCAGGAAGAAAAGGAATGTAAAATTTAACCTTACCTGTTAATTTCCTTTTTGTGAGTCCTGCTAGACCAGTTTAGTTTCCGCCTGGAAACACAGGGGCTGCTAGGATGTATCAGACCATCGAAGTGAGCCACATTCTTTCTATCTTTCTCTCTCCCCTTTCCTGCCTCAGTTAGAGGATGGGGTCTTGAGCTTCCTCTGTAGCCTTTACAAAAAAAAAAAAAAAAAGGGGGGTTTCATTTTTTTTTCTTTTTGACATAAATACTTGTTTTCCTTTTTAGTTCCAGATTAAGTTCCTTCAATTTTGGTGGTTGTCTCATTGTTCTGACTAAAGACTACTGGCAACTGCCCAAGACCACCACCCCCCCTTATAGCCAGGGGAAAACGTGTGCCCTCTGTCTCTAATAGCTGTAGAGCGAGTAATCCCACTGGTTTTGCAGAAATCAAGGAAAGGAAATTAACAGGTAAGGTAAAATTTTACATTAGCCAGGTAAAACTGACAAAGCCAATGCTTATCCCCGAGAATGAGCAACAAGAAATTGATCTACTCTTGGAATCGTTCAAGTTACTTGTGACCCAGTTTGGCCATTTTCAGGTCAGAATTCTGGGCTTGATTGAACTTGTGTTTGATTCAGCATGGTATATCTTATGTAGCTGTATAAAATAAGATATTTTTGTATGCGGTTAACATTAGGGATGTGCACTCGATTTAAAACAAATGGTAATCCAGACCAAATTGTGCATATTTTTTGTTTAAAATTTATTTAATTTATATTCCACACTTTGGCACTTCAGAGTGGATTGCATTCAGGTTCTGGAGGTTCACCTTTCCCTGAAACAGATGCATAATTCCCTCCTGAAAATCCCGAAAATGTTCAGGTAAATTAATTTCAGAAAATAGTGCACATTATTTGTAATTAGTGTTGAACCGTTTTCCAAAAAACAAAGCCAAAAAGCCCACAAAATGAAAAACCGAATAAAAAAACTAAATAAACTGAAATGAAAAAAGTTCCTTCCACATTCCTAGGTTAGTGTGTTACCATTTAGTCTAATGTAAAAATTCACACTTAGGTCATGACTCAACAGAAAACGTCTATGCCAAACAGAACTCTAGTATTGTGGCCATTTGATTTATAAAGATTAAGGTGCTTGGTAGTCCTATGAGCCATTTAAAATTATAATATTTGACTAGGTATTAGTATGGGGATTGGGAGAAGAAAGAAGGGAATGTATTCTTCAGTTTTACTGGTATACATGCTGTCATTTGGATGATATATTTGTGGCAAATCTGTTTCATATACTGATAAGCATGTTTATGGTGCTTGACCAGGGTTTGTTGGAAGAGACTACAATAACCAGCCATTCCATTTTTCTTAGTAGATTAGATCAGTGGTTCTGAAAAGGTGTGATGGGACACACTGGGGTAGATTTTATAAATCTATGCGCGCGCGTACTTTTGTTCGTGCACCAGGCGCGAACAAAAGTATGCCGGAATTTATAAGATACGCGTGTGGCCGCGTGTATCTTATAAAATCCGGGGTCGGCGCTCGCAAGGGGGTATACATTTGTGCAACTTGCGCGTGCTGAGCCCTGCACGCGCTGCCTGTTCCCTCCGAGGCCGCTCCGAAATCGGAGCGGCCTCGGAGGGAACTTTCCTTCTACACCCCCACACCTTCCCCTCCCTAACCCACCCCCCCTGCCCTATCTAAACCTTCCCCCTACCTTTGTTGTCAAAGTTACGCCTGCCGGAGGGCTGCTGGCGCGCCATCACCCGACCCGGGGGGCTGGTCCGGAGGCCTTGACCACGCCCCCGACACGTCCCAACATGCCCCAAATTCTCACTGCCTACCCGACACGCCCCCCTTTGCGAAGCCCCGGGACTTACGCGCATTGCCGAGCCTATGCAAAATAGGCTTGGTGTGCACAAGATTTTTTTTTAAGGGTTACGCGCATAACTCTTTTAAAATCCGTCCCACTGTGTCTCTATATCTTAGGAGGTGTGTCGCAGGGCAAGCAGGAGGCTGCTCTCTCCTCATCAGCCTGGGTGGGAGCCGATCGACTTCTTTATTAGACCTGACAGGAGGCTACTCCTGCTTTCTTCTCCTTTTTTTGACATAGTGGGAGGCTGTTTTCTCCTTCATCCAGATCAGTGTAGGACATTACTAACTCCTGCTTTTCTGGGCCTGACAGGATATCAACTTTATCTTCCTCCGCTGGGCCTGGAAGTGATGCTGCTGATGCTCTTTTCACCTTATGATGCTGGGCAGGGAGAAGTAGAAGAGAGTGGGAGTGTGGGGATTGTTGAGCAGGAAGGGGTGGGAAAGAGGGGGGTCTGACTGGGTAGGAAGGGGAAGAGGGGAGGAAGAGGGCAGGAGAGTCAAGCAGGGGAGAGAGGGATTACAGGGAAGAGGATGCGAGGAGGTGGTAATGCTGGGCAGGGATATGAGTGTGAGGGGTTGATTGAAAAGGAATAATTGGAAGAACAGAGGAATAGAGCCATGGAGGGGGAGTGACAGAGTGCAAGAGCCATAATATGTCAGTTTTGGGAATGAGCATTTCTTCTGACTTTGTAGTTTGCTTAGTATAGGAGGAAATATGAGGTATGTTTTAAAGCCTTGTGCGCGCAAAAATGGCCACATACGTGAATTTTAAATAGCTGGGACTGATGGGCATAAACCCTAATTTTCCTCAGCCAGCATGTGTATGTTATACATATAATGGACCAAGAACAGGCTCTTGGGGTGATATTTTCTGGCGATCTGAAAATGGCGATGCAATATGACAAGGTGATAGCTAAAGCTAGAAGTCTGCCCAGCATCATAAGGTGAAATAGAGAAAGGAATAACCAGTAAGAAAAAGGAGGTGGGTAATGCCTTTGTACAGATCCTTGGTGAAGCCTCACTTGGAGTACTGTGTTCAGTTCTGGAGCCCTTATCTCAAAAGGGATAAAGTTAGGATGGAGGTGGTCCAGAGAAGGGTTACCAAAATAGTGTGAGGTCTGTTTCAGAAAACCTATGAGGAGAGACTGAAAGATATGAATATGTATACCCTGGAAGAGAGGAGGCGCAGGGGTGATATGATGCAGACCTTCAGATACCTAAAAGGGTTTAATGATGTGCAAACGTCAAACCTTTTCCGTTGGAAAGAAATCAGTAGAACAAGGGGTCACAAAATGAAACTCCAAGAAGACTGCCTCAGATCCAATATCAGAAAATATTTCTTCACAGAAAGGGTGGTGGATGCCTGGAATGCCCTTCCGGAGGATGTCGTGAAAACCAAAACAGTGAAGGAATTCAAAAGGGCATGGGATAAATACTGTGGAATCCTAAAAGTTAAAGGATGGAAATAAAGAAAAGAGTGCATTCAGTAACTTGATGGTGTGGTGGTTATTACCCTTAACCAAATAAGCCTTGCTACTGTAGATGCATTACTCCATCATTGCTCTCTGCTTCAGTGACATGGGGAGAAGGGGAACTGGATTTGTTCAGCAACCGAGGACCTGACTTTTATGGACTGGGGAAACACATAAGCATTGGGTAACCTACACGGCACAGGCTTACTGAGCACACTGGATGGACCATTTGTCCTTTTCTGCTGTCATTTCTACATTTCTATATTTCTCTGTGTTTGAATCTACTCTTGCATGAGGCAAACAGGGCTCATATGTTTCATAGAAAACTTGCTGGATACACAGCTACCACTATTAAGGTGACCTGTGCTGGCCATATTGTTGCTCTGAGGGTTAGTCTTGTAGAAAACCTTCCCCAGTCCTCAGGAATGGTGAGGGCTCATGAGTCACCCAGGCATGCAATCTAGGGTAGGAAGTTGCTTAAGGAAGGAAAATTGGGGTAGACAAAAATCGTGGGTCTTTTTTTTTTTTTTTAAAGTAATGACAGACTCTTAAGTCAGATTGGAAGTTTGGCTAGGAAGTGAAACAAATTATTACACAGCAGACAAGTGTTTCTTCTGTGGTAGAAGTCACTTTGTAAACATGAAACCTGATTACTTGTCTTATGAAGTAAACAGACATAACTTACCTTTTGCAAAATCCTAATGAGAGAATCTGTCAATTCAACATGAATTTCTGTAAATTTGAATAGATTTACCGTCCAAATTAAAAAAAATTCCATCCATGCAGAAAAGATTTCACAAATTCACCCACTTTTTAAACAATACAGTTTTCAGTAAAATATGATTTTTTTTTTTTAAATATTAAAATCTATTAAGCACAGGAGCAAGTCTGTCTTTTGTGTATCTCCAAGATGTCAGAATACGAACAAAATGGTGCAAATAAAGTTTAACAAGGGTACTTTGGAAGATGTCATCTTTAAAAATCTTATTAAATTTATCAGTTCTGTATAAAGTCAGCTCTGAACCACTAGTGATTAAAGATATTTTGCAAAATCATGCCCCACTGTTGCTACAACTGCTGATTGGTGTGAGAACTCCTCTAAAAGGTTTACAGCTGAGCACTGGCAAGTTAGCATTGGTTGAGAACAGAAGAAAAATTAATTATAATGAAGGGGTCATATAAAATTTCTTCATGGCCATGACCACAACACACAATTTTTCTGAAAACATTTTTGAAGAGAATTATTAGTACATGTTATAGACGTGGCTGCAGAGATTAATATAATAAGATAAGCCCATCCTGCAGAGGGAGTGGATAATAACCAATAATTTAAGATGAGAAAATTATTATTTTTTTTTTAATTTAAAAGTATTTCCCATGCTCTCCAAAGTTCAGGGTGGGGTACATAACTGGGCTGTATGATATAAAAAGGCAGAAGTCTGAATATTTGACATCACTTTTATATCTCTTTCACTTCTTTTTTTTTTTTTTGGCTTATTTGTTTCTTCCTGCTCCATTGGGCTTCCAACTCAATCAGAATCGACCTCTTGACCTTGGTGGCACAAGCCTTTATTCATAACTACCTGGGGTTTTTTCCTCTATTATATAACCTTGCCCCTACCTAGCCTGGTCATTGCAGTGACAGACTTAAGCCAGGGGTCCCAGACCGCTGCACCCTCTGCAACCTGGTATGCATGCATTTTAAGTCTGGCCACTAGGTCTCACTGTTGAGTGATGGCGATGACACCCTCCCCTTAGGGTCTGTAGAATCCTTATCTCCAGCCAGCCTAGGAAACTGAAGGTTTGTCTTTGGAGTTTATCCCAGGTCCTCCACATGGCATGGCCACTCACCTACTGAGCCAAACCTATCTTTTCAAATTTAGAACATAAGATATGCCATACTGGGTCAGACCAAGGGTCCATCAAGCCTAATATCCTGTCTTCAACAGTGGCCAATCAAAGTCACAAGTACCTGGCAAGTACCCAAACATTAAACAAGTCTCAAGCTACTATTGCTTATTAGTTAATAGCAGTTTATGGATTTTTCCTCTAGGAACTTATCCAAACCTTTTTTAAACCCAGCTACACTAATGCTGTAACCACATTCTCTGGCAATGAATTCCAGAGCTTAACTATGTGCTGAGTAAAAAAAAGAATTTTCTTCAATTTGTTTTAAGTGAGCTACTTGCAAACTTCATGGAATATCCCTTAGTCCTTCTATTATCTGAGAGAGTAAATAACCGATTTACATTAACTTATTAAAGTCCTTTCATAATTTTGTAGACCTCTTATCATATCCCCACCTCAGTCGTCTCTTCTCCAAACTGAACAGCTCTAACTTCTTTACCCTTACCTCATAGGGCAGCTGTTCCATGCCCCTAATCATTTTGGACACCCTTCTCTGCACTTCCTCCAGTGTAACTATATCGTTTTTTGAGATGTGGCGACCAGAATTGCACACAGTATTCAAGATGCGGTCTCACCATGGAGCATTGCAGAGGCATTATGACATCCATAATTTTATTTGCCATTCTGTTCTTAATAGTTCCTAATATACAGGCCGATACAGTACAGTGCGCTCTGGAGCGTACTGTTAACCTGTCATTGGAGGCACGTTTTCCCTTACCCCTTATTCGGTAAGGGGCGGAAAACGCACGTCCAACCCGCCAAACCTAATAGCGCCCTCGACATGCAGATGCATGTTGATGGCCCTATTAGGTATGCCCGCGTGATTCAGAAAGTAAAATGTGCAGCCAAGTCGCACATTTTACTTTCAGAAATTAGCGCCTACCCAAAGGTAGGCGCTAATTTCTTCGGGCACCGGGAAAGTGCACATAAAAAGCAGTAAAAACTGCTTTTCTGTGCACCCTCCGACTTAATATCATGGCGATATTAAGTCGGAGGTCCCAAAGGGTAAAAAAAAATTGAAGTCGGCCGGCGGCTGTCGGGTCGAAAACCGGACACTCAATTTTGCTGGCGTCCGGTTTCCGAGCCCGTAGCTGTCAGTGGGCTCGAGAATCGACGCCGGCAAAATAGAGCGTCGGCTGTCAAACCCGCTGACAGCCGCCGCTCCAGGCCAAAAGGAGGCGCAAGGGACACGCTAGTGTCCCTAGCGCCTCTTTTTGCCCATTTCTACCACCGGACCTAATTTAAATACTGCATCGTGCTCACAGGCGAGTGGCCTGTGCGTGCGCCGGGAGAGCGGGCATTTGCCTTGAGTGAAGACATTAAACCATGTCTATCTAAATATTTTGTGATTTTAAACAGTTTTGTGATTTTTCCTGGCACTGAAGTGAGGCTCACCAGACTGTAGTTTCCCGGATCACTCCTGGAGCCTTTTTTAAATATTGGGGTTAGACTGGCCATCTTCCAATCTTCAGGAACAACGGATGATTTTAATGATAGGTTACAAATTAACTGAAATAAGTCTGAAATTTCATTTTTTAGTTCTTTCAGAACCCTAGGGTATATGCCAACCGATCCAGGTGATTTATTACTCTTCAGTTAGTTAATCTGGCCTACCACATCTTCCAGGTTCACTATGGTTTGTTGCAGTTCAACTAAGTTATCACCCTTGAATACCATCTCCGGAACGGATATCTCCCCAATGTCCTCTTCAGTAAACACCGAAGCAAAGAGATCATTTAATCTTTCCATGATGGCCTTATCTTCCCTAAGTGCCCCTTTAACCCCTTGATCATCTAACGGTCCAACTGACTTCCTGGCAGGCTTTCTGCTTCGGATGTATTTAAAAAAGTTTTTATTGTTAGTTTCTGTTTCTACGACCAACTTCTTTTCAAATTCTCTCTTAGCCTGTGTTATCAATGTCTTACATTTAACTTGCCAGTGATTAAGCTTAATCCTATTTTCTTCTGATGGATCCTTCTTCCAATTTTTGAATGAAGATCTTTTAGCTAAAATAGCCTGTTGCACACTTTTTATCTTTGTAGCTGCACCTTTCAATTTTTTTTAAAACTATTTTTCTCATTTTATCAAGTTTCCATTTTGAAAGTTTAGTGCTACAGCTGTGGATTTACTTACTGTGCCCCTTCCAGTCATTAATTCAAATTTGATTATGTTATGATCACTATTGCCAAGCGGCCTTACCACCATTACCTCTCTCACCAAATCCTGCGCTCCACTGAGAATTAGATCTAAAACTGCTCCCCCTCTTGTCTGTTCCTGAACCAATTGCTCCGTAAAACTATTATTTATTCCATCCAGGAACTTTTTCTCTCTAGCATGTCCTGATGTTTCACTTACCCAGTCAATATTGGGGTAATTGAAATCTCCAATTATTACTGCACTACCAATTTGATTAGCTTCCCTAATTTCTCTTAATATTTCACTGTCCATCTCACTATCTTGGCCAGGTGGATGGTAGTTTACTCCTATGACTACACTCTTCCCCCAACACGCAAGGTATTTCTACCCATAAAGATTCTATTGTGCATTTAGTCTCATGCAGGATCTTTATTCTGTTGGACTCTGTCATCCTGGACATAAAGCGCCACCCTGCCACCAAGATGCTCCTCTCTGTCATTGCAATATAATTTGTACCCTAGTATAGCATTGTCCCATTGGTTATCCTCCTTCCACCATGTCTCTGAGATGCCAATTAAGTCTTTGTCATCATTCCCTGTTATACACTCTAATTCTCCCATCTTACTTCTTAGACTTCTGGCATTAGCATACAAACATTTCAAAGCGTGTTTTTTGTTTGCATTTACATTCTGGTTTTCAGTTGACAGGGATAAATTGGAATCTTTTAGCTCAGGTGAGTTTTTAATTATAGGCACTTGGACTACTTTTCTTATTAGTGGAACCTCTCTTTGGGATGCCCTAACTCTAATTAGTATCCTTTGAAGATACCTCCCTCTGAACAATGTGCTGCTGAGCGACTGTCTGCTTTCCCCTTTGATTTAGTTTAAAAGCTGCTCTATCTCCTTTTTAAAGGTTAGCACCAGGAGCCTAGTTAAGGTGGAGTCCATCACTTCAGAAAAGACTTCCCCTTTCCCAAAAGGTTCCTTACAAAACTGAATCCCTCTTCCTTGCACCATTGTCTCATCCACGCATTGAGATTCTGGAGCTCAGCCTGCTTCTGGGGACCTGCGTTGGAACAGGGAGTATTTCAGAGAATGCTACCCTGGAGGTTCTGGTTTTCAGCTTTCTACCTAAGAGCCTAAATTTGGCTTCCAGAATCTCCCTCCCACATTTTCCTATGTCGTTGGAGCCCAAGTGTACCACAACAGCCGGCTCCTCCCCAGCACTGTCTATAGAAAGAAAACCTATTTGGTGCCTTTATCAGTTTTCAGATAGTTTCTACATTCTCCTTAGATAAGAGAAATTTGAAGTGTTGGGTTAAGATATCCTAAAAATGAATGTGTGATTATTCTTAACAGTAAAAGTGTCTCTCAGTTACCAGTTTTGTAAGCCAGTAGGAATGAAACAGTAAGCACTTAAATAAAAGTTTTGTGGCTTCTCATATTGCTTTGTGAAGCTGGTATGGTTGTATTGTGACATCCTTGAAGAGTACCTCAAAGTCTTAGTCACAGATCAATTTATTCGTATTGTCTTTATTTAAAGATGGTTAGACCTATTCTTTTCCTTATTGAAATATTAAGTAATTATTTTCAAAGTAGGCTATCTAGTGGTGACATTTTGTGCACAGCTTAAAAGTCAGTTTTGGGGAGGCGAAAAATGAAGGAGCAAGAGACCTGCAGCAGAGGAATTCCAGGGGTGAGACTTGGTTCCGGCTCCGGCACTCTGCCGCGCTCCCTGTGACATCATCGAGGAGGGACCGACAGGAACTTTAAAAGTCGGCCCTCCTGCGGCGCGCAGCCGATGCCGGCGTGCCGCCCAAGCCGCGCGCGCCTAAGGGGCGCCTGTCAGGCCCATGAGACTTGAATGTTGTCCTTTCTCAGCTCATGAAGCCTCCTTTTGAACTGTTAGCTTTGATTAAGTTCTTGGTAGCAGTTACATTAGTCAGAAGAGTCAGTGTACTCCAAGTGCTCATTCACTATCCACCACATGTGCAATTCTTCTCCAACTGGGTTGTCCTCCATACTTGCCTGAAGTTTCTGCTGAAGGTCATCTCTACTTTTCATATTAATCAATCCATTGCACTGCCTACCTATCTTTCCAAGACTTCATGCTCATGAAGGGGATAAAACCAATGATACCTTGGACTGCAAAAGAGCCTTGGCTTACTACAAGTAACTAATTCATTTGCTTTGTTAGTCTTCTCAATTGTTCATGTCATTTGACTCTAACATTCGCCAAGCGTACATTGTCCAACTGGATAGCAGAATGCATTCAGCATTACTACACCTTAGCAGGTTTACAGATCACAGACTCTGTCAAAACTCATCAAGTAAAAGCTATGGCCTCTTCTGTTTCTCAGCTACAAGAAGTCCCCCTTGAAGACATCTGCAAAGCTGCAACCTGGTCATCAGTTCACACCTTTACATCCTATTATTGTCTGGGCAATCTCTCAAGGACTGACAGTAAATTCGGACAGGCAGTTTTGCATAACCTGTCTTCGCAGTAGTCTACTCTCCTCAGTGTGGAGTCCAGTTGCTTAATCAGTATGTGCTCTGCTGCAACCCTCAGTTTGGGATTCCCCACTTGTAATGGCTAATCCAGCCTGCTTATTGAAATAAAAAGCAAGTTTGCTTACCTACAGTGTTTTGTGTAGATAGGATTAATTAGTCATGAAATACCTGCCCGCTTCCCTGGAGAGTTGACTACATAGCTAGATTTAGCTCTGATATAGACTGAGAAGGCTCAAGAGGCAATGCTCATGTGGGAACTCCTGCACATGCTCATTAGGTGTTGTCAGATGACATCACCCAGATGTACTAGATAATTCATCCTGCCATCTACAGAAAACACTGTTAACAGCAAGCAATCTTGCATACATTTTTACTTATCTAAAATAGAATATGTAGATAGTGTTAGGCTAGTAGGAATCTAAACTGCTTACACTTAACCTGATTACTGTTTGGTGACTTGATGTTTATGTATGGGATGATGATGCTGCGTTAAAAGCTTTCATTTTTAATTATGTTGTTTAATCTTGGACATGCAATTTTTAAGCTGAACATGGATGCCCAGCTAGGATCTGTGGGGATTAAGCCCCATACCAATTATAGAAAAAATGCTGGAGAAGGAAAAAAAATGAGATCGCATGAAATATAGAATAGAAAACAAATTCTTTATTCTTATAAGAAATGTATTTTTTAAATTTTAGAAATTGTCGCATTTATTTGTATTTGATTTTTCATCTTTAATTTGAAGCCAAATCACAAAGCAGTTTACTCAATTCATATGTCAACTTTATGTGGAATATATCTTATAAATGAGATCATCTGATGCACTACCATCTTGCCTCCAATTTCTTTAAAGTCATGCAGAATTAAATTTAGTGCTTCTTGAAGAGAGGATTTTCAGAAACTGTTTAGATGTTGCAAAATTGTTTTAAATATTCTGTCACTCTACCATGTTTTTTGTGTATTGTCTATCCTGTCTTTTAGAATTGGACTTATTGCCTTAAGATTTTCAAACATGAGCTAGTGTAGGAAAGTGAAGCCGAAAGGGAAAAATATCTTAATTTGATGTTGTATATTCACTTTGATTTGAATTCCTGTTTGGGGAGAAGAATATTGAGTTTGAACTCTTTCAGTTAAATTATTCTTTAACTTGCAGTTATGCCTTAGCTCTTAACACATCTTTACATAATGAATTTTGTAATTTCTGATCAAGCATTTTATGTATGATAAAATTTTACAGTGATTAAGGGCTCTTGCTCTGACTTTTGATGGCCATTCTTTTGTGGATAACACAGAATGAGGGAGAAGAGAGACCTCGTTGTTATGATCCTGGACTGTTGAATCACTTTCTTAATGCTGTCCCAACTCTCTGTTCTTTATCTTTTGGTATGAATTTTTATCAATCTTTTTATCAATCTTATTTCTATTTCTATCTTATTTTGAAGGGCTATAACTGGGGGCATATAGGGCCTGATTTTAAAAAGCATTTACTCGAGTAAAACTGGGTTTTGCTCAAGTAAATGCACTTTGTGCGAGTAAGTTGTCTTTTGAAAATTGCTACAATATATGCCATTGAATTTTCCATAGGGTTTACTTGCATAAGTGTCCTTTACTTGAGTAAATGGCTTTTGGAAATTGCTACAAAAGTAGTTACATTTATGTGTGTAACTCCTTTTGAAAATTACCCCCATGTTGTTTTGAGGTTAACATATCTTTTATAGAATGGATACATCTTGCTCCATTTAATTAAGATACTGCACTGAAAATACATATGTGATAAAACAGGAAAGGAGTATAAGTAAAAACATTAGGGTCTAAAGAATTTTAGTGAAAGATGTGGAAAACTGAATGCATTATCTTCATGCTGCCTAGGACAGGGTTTTCACAAATAGTGTAGTGTCTTTTGATTTTATAAACCTACTTTTTTTTTTTTCCCTGAATGCGAACTAAAACTATCCATTAGAGTCGGGCTTTCCTCTTTAAATTGATTTGTTCATGATCTTATGGGAAAGACCCATGGGGAAGAAAACTGTTATATTTATCAGAAACTGCATGTTTCGGAGCCAGAAGGAAACTGTGAGTGAGAGAGTGGCAGCAGAGGGATACTTGAGTTTAGCCCGGAATGGTAAGGTAGGTTACCATTTCAGGTATGAACAATGCCATGTCTTGAGAGATTGAAAAATATATGCTAGCAGATCGCTTCTTGGTAAATTAAATAGTACCTGTGGGCCGGATTTTAAAAGGGTTACGCGCATAAGGTACACGCATAACCCTTTTAAAACCCCCCTGTGCGCGCCGAGCCTAAGTTCCGGGGCTTCGCAAGGGGGGCGTTCAGGGGGGGGGGGGGGCGTGTTGGCGTGGCGCCGGCCCGGGGGTGTGGTCGAGGCCTCCGGACCAGCCTCTAGGTCGGGTGATGGCGCACCAGCAGCCCGCTGGCGCGCGCAGAGTTACACCTGTTAAAGGCAGGCGTAACTTTAACAACAAAGGTAGGGGGAAGGTTTAGATAGGGCTGGGGGGGGTGGGTTAGGTAGGTGAAGGGAGGGGAAGGTGCGGGGGGGTAGAAGGAAAGTTCCCTCTGAGGCCGCTCCAATTTCGGAGCGGCCTCGGAGGGAACGGGCAGCACGTGCAGGGCTCGACGCACGAAAGTTGCACAAATGTGCACCCCCTTGTGCACGCTTATCTTATACGCTACGCGCGTATCTTATAAAATCCGGCATATTTTTGTTCGCGCGCACGTGTAGATTTATAAAATCTACCCCTGTGTGTTTAAATGATCAGTGAACATACATTCAGTGTATAGTGAAGTTGAGAGTTGATGGGTACTGAGTGCATGTCTTTTTTTTTTTTTTTTTTTTTTATTCTTTAATACTTAGGGCTCAGTTAATACGAGATTCTGATGTGGATGAAAAGGCCATAGCTTTATTTGAAGTTTCTCTGAGGACAAGCAGGATGGCAATTCTCACACATGAGTGATATCATCCTATGGAGCCCGGCATGGAAAACTTAAGTCAAATTTTCTAGAACTTTGACTAAGCCTCACTAAGCAGGCCCATAGAATGCATTATAAGAACATAAGAAATTGCCATGCTGGGTCAGGTCCATCAAGCCCAGCATCCTGTTTCCAACAGAGGCCAAACCAGGCCACAAGAACCTGGCACGTACCCAAACACCAAGTAGATCCCATGCTACTGATGCAATTAATAGTAGTGGCAATTCCCTAAGTAAACTTTATTAATAGCAGTTAATGGACTTCTCCAAGAACTTATCCAAACCTTTTTTGAACCCAGCTACGCTAACTACACTAACCACATCCTCTAGCAATAAATTCCAGAGCTTAATTGTGCGTTGAGTGAAAAAGAATTTTCTCCGATTAGTCTTAAATGTGCTACTTGCTAACTTCATGGAATACCCCCTAGTCCTTCTATTATCCGAAAATGTAAATAATCGCTTCACATCTACTCGTTCAAGAACTTTCATGATCTTTAAGACCTCTATCATATCCACACGGAATCCCTTCAGTCTTTTTTTCCATGAAACCTGGTGGTCACAGTTTGTGAGTCTCCTGTATCAGGACTTTATTTTCTCATTTTTGAGTTCCTATAAGAAATGATTCACTTCACTATTCATTGTGGGGTCCCATAATCTTCCCATAGTACCTCTAGATAGGTTTTTTGATGCTTCTTATGCTTCTTTATTTTCTTTTGCAGTTGGTTCCCTTCCAGGGTGGTGGTGCCTGTGGGCCCTCGATCCTTGCTGCCATTGAGTTCGACTTAGCATCCCTTTTATTTCATGTTGGCATGTCTTCGAGGTTCCAGCGATGCCCTCAATACATGAAGAACATGTCTATCATGGATCCCCATGATAGATGTGTTATCTGCTTGGGGGCATTACATGATACAAGTGCACACAGATGATCACCAAAAGGACGCCCGTCCTGCCTGGATCTGATTAAACATGTGTTTGGGCGTCAGAAGAACAACCCATCAGAATCTGAGGCATTGAAGGACCACAGAGCCACACCAATGCACCTCAAGTTATTGGCATCTGGGGGGCCATTGGCTCCCTCGAGTTCGAAAGCTGGTAGGGACGCTGGAGACAGGTCATCGCCCAGCTCCTCCCAGTTGAAGAAGGTATCTGGTTTCTCTTTATCTATTTCGGCACTGGGGATGAGCGATGCAGAGACTAAAGGAAAGCCGAAGAATCATCAACATCAATCAGTCCCCGTCGATGCACAGTGTTGAGTGCAGGGACTATCCAGATGTGGCTGAGAATCCCCTGAAGCGACCCCGCCATGAGGAGAGCTCATCCTTCAAGTTACCGGGGGGGGGGGGGGGGTTTAACCATGGTCTTCAGCGGTCTTGATGGTCAACTACTGATCCTCTTCTCTGTTTGAATAGTATGTGGCCATTCCTTCTGCCTCTCAGTTGGTCTTGGCATCGGTGATATTTGAGGAGGAGTTGGAGAGATGAGTGCAGCTAGCCATGGAAAAGGTGCTGCAGGTGTTCAGTGTTGGATCACAGATGGCACGGACACCAGCACAGTCTTTCCTCAAGCCGCTGCTCAGTTCACTGCAGGCACTCACTGGTATGCTACTGACACCTCTATCAGTGTCAGTGCTCGTTGCCTCTCCGATTCCCAGAAGAGCAATGGAGCCTAGTGCCAGCTGACCTGTTGGTCTTCCTGGGTTCCTAAGAGGAGGAAGCTCCCCTGAGGAAGCCATTGGCCTAGGAGTCCAGGCCCCACTACAAGTCACACTGGTCACTGAACTGCTGGCCACACTTGGGTACCTTGGGATCCCTCCCCTGGCAGTTGCAGTAGGTCAGAATCCATCTATTCCTGGTAGTGCATAGGCTCTGATGGTGATTTGGATTATGAGGCATCGGATGGTTTCCTCTATGATCCCTCTCCTCCCCTGGGCAGAAGGAAGTCTCCACTGGAGGACCTCTCTTTCGCAGGATTTGTGAGGTTGATGGCAAAGGCCATCTCATTTACTTTACAAATGGAGGACAACTCTAGATACAAGATGCTGGATATCCTCCAGTACATGGAGTCTCCTAAGGAGATCTTGGCAGTCCCGGTGCATGAGATCCTATAGGAGTTACTATTGAAGATGTGGGAGAACCCACTATCAGTGGCTTCTGTTAACAAGAAGGCAGACATTATTTATCTCGTCCAGAAGTCTCCTGGATTTGACAAACATCAGCACCCCCACCAGTCTGTGGTGGTCGAATCCTCTCTTGAGAAGGCCAAATGCTCTAGGAGCCAGTCAATGCCTTTGAGGAGGGGGACCCTAGAGCCTTGGAGACTCTTGGGAGAAAGGATTTTTTGTGTACCATGCCCTTTGCCCACATAGCGGCCTACTAGTTTTTTATAAGCCAATACATGCGGGACATTTTGAAGCAGGCGCAGGAGGTGGCCAACCAGTTTCCATAGAAGCGCAAGACTTCCTCCAGTTACTGGTGACCAAAGATCTAGAGTGATGTTTTTGAGGAGGCATTGAGTCTTTCCATAGGGATAGGGGCCCACAGATTGTGCGCCTCTGTTCTTTGTCTGGAAGTGCAGGAGTGACTTAATGACGTGCCGTATACAGGAGAAGATCTCTTCGGAGATCGGGTTAAGGATGTAGTGGCACAGAATCGTGATCACTGTACGATGTTCCAACAGCTCTCCACTTCTACTCTGGGCCCAATCTCCTTCTCTAGGAGTACCCGAGATCAGGAGAGAGGAAGTCTTTCTTCCATCTGAGGAGATACTATCCTCCGCCCTCTCGGTCCCTTGCTCAGCAGGCCCCTTGCAGCTGTCTCAGGTAGCAGAGGATGCCTAAGCCCCATTTTTCTTGTATTTAATTAAGTTTGAGAATGTTAGGTATATTTTCTATGAGCTTTTGCTTGACTATTAAGTTGACATTTAATGTGTGAAGGTGGGGGAAGCAATTCTTACTGATGTACCTGGCCTTGAGCTACCAATAAAAAGATGTGAACTAAATCTAAATAATGTGCTTCCAATGTATGTTGGATATATTGTGCAGGAGATATGGCGCTTGGTGGATGGATGTCATGCATTCTTGTTTAGTTTACTCTGCCAGTAGTTATACTTTTGTATTAGTTTTATTTTTTGGTTTATTTTATCTGCCTCATGGGCCGCCTTTTCAGTGGATTGCCTTATCTAGGGAGAATATATAAGAAGTATATGGATGGATTTTTCTTCTGTGTTTTTGTTTTCTGTTTAATTGCATTTACCATGTTTATTATGCTGTGTCAAGTTAGTCTTAATCTATCTTTTTTAGATCCTTAGGATATAGGCTACTACTCATACCTTTGGCTGGTGAGACTAGATTAGTTTGTTCTAATCAGATAGATAGTCTTTTAAATTCCTATTCTTTGGAATAGCCTACCAAAGACTTGGTTTGATTTCAGATTATCAAGTATATAGGAAATGGTTTAAATCTTGGTTATTTGGCCAGGTTTTTAGAGACATTTATTTGGGCAAAATGTCTATTTGTAATAATAGTTTTATGAGGCTGCTCCCAGGTGGATGTTTAATTTAAGTGCTATAATTTTGTTGAGGGTGTCTTGGTTTTTTGCATTGAGTAAATTGTGTTTTTATATTACTGAGCATGTTGTGTTTTGTAGTTTTATTTTTATGTTGGGGTGTTTTGTAACATTTTTATTATATTCTGCTTTCTAATTTTGTTACATTATTCTATTCACTTAGGGGTAGATTTTAAAAGGTGCGCGCGCTACCCGGCGCGCACACATGTATGCCCAATTTTATAAAATGCACGTGCAGGCACGCGCATTTTATAAAATTGGGGGTCGGCACGCGCGCGGGGGTGCACAATTGTTCACCTTGTGTGAGCCGAGCCACACTGCCTTCCCCCGTTCCCTTCCCCCCTAGCCTGACTTTCCCACCCCTTCCCCTAACCTTTCCTCCCCTAGCCCTACTCTAACCCCCCCTCCCTGACCTTTGTCTTACCTTTTGCGCCTGCCAGCAGCCTGCTGGCACGCAATCCTCCGACACAGCGGCAAATGGCTGCTCTGTCGGAGCCCTCTGATCCCGCCCCGGACCGCCCTGCCCCTTTAGTAAAGCCCCGGGACTTACATGCGTCCTGAGGCTTTACGCGCGTCGCCGGGCCTTTTGAAAATAGGCCTAGCGCGCGTAACTTTTTTAAAATCCAGCCCTTAAGGTATTTTGACAATTTATAAATAAAATAATTGGTTTAAAAAGAGGGCATGACCACTTTTGATATTGGGCATGTTGTTTTACAATACATCTCTGCATCTGAAAGAAAACATGTAAGATTTCTGAATGTAAATTACATTATTGTATTTAGAACATAAGGTATGCCATACTGGGTCAGACCAAGGGACCATCAAGCCTAGTATCCTGTCTCCAAAAGTGGCCAATCCAAGTCGCAAGTACCCAGACATTAAATATATCCTTTGTTACTAATACCGGCAATAAGCAGTGGCTATTCCCTATTGATTAATAGTGGTTTATGGACTTCTCCAGTAACTTATCCAAATCTTTTTTTAAACTCAGCTATACTAGATATCTCAACCACATCCTCTGGCAATGAAGTCCAGAGCTTAATTGTGAGTTTAGTGATAAAGATTTTTCTCTGATTTGTTTTAAATTTGCTACTTGCAAACTTCATGGAGTGCCCCCTAGTCCTTGTATTATCTGAAAAAGTAAATAACCATTTCACATTAACCTGTTCACGACCTTTCATGATTTAGACGTCTATCATATTCTCCCCCCCCCCCCCCCCCCCCCCATCCTCAGCTATCTCTTCTCCAAGCTGAACAGCCCTAACCTCTTTAGCCTTTCCTCATAAAGGAGCCATTCCATGCCCTTCATCATTTTGGTTGCCCTGCTCTGTACCTTCTCCATTGCAACTATATCTTTTTTGAGATGCGGCGACCAGAATTGCACACAGTATTCAAGGTGCGGTCTCACCATGGAGCGATATAGAGGCATTATGGCATCCTCCATTTTATTTGTCATTCCCTTCCTAATAATTCCTAACATTGTTTGCTTTTTTGACCACCACAGCACAATGAGACGATGATTTCAATGTAATATGAACTATGATGCCCAGATCTTTTTCCTGGGTGGTAATTCCTAAAATGGAACCTAACATAGTATAGCTACAGCATGGGTTATTTTTCCCTATATGTATCACCTTGCACTTGTCCACGTTATATTTCATCGTCATATGGACAACCGATCTTCCAGTCTTGCAAGATCCTCCTGCAATTTATCACAAACCATTTGTGATTTAACTACTCTGAATAATTTCGTGTCATCTGCAAATTTGATCTCCTCACTTACCTTACCTCTTTCCAGATCATTTATATAGATATATTAAAAAGCACCAGTCCAAGTACAGATCCCTGAGGCACTCCACTGTTTAACTTTTTCCACTGTGAAAACAGAGCATTTAATCCTACTCTCTTTTCCTGTCTTTTAACCAGTTTGCAATCCACAAAAGGATATCTCCTACTTTCCCATGAATTTTTGCAGTGCCAGGTTCTTCTCTGTGTCATGTAATTTTATATTTATTATTATCACTGTTGTGTGTGTGTGTGTGTATATATATATATATATATATATATATATGTATGTATATACACATTTATAATTCTCTCTCCCTTTTATTTCAGCATTTTAACCAACTTTATGTATCACCTTGGTAACACATGTACATATTTGCCTGAATTTTAAAAGCCCTGCGCACGGTAAAATTGGGGGTTAGGCGTGTGGTCAGGCCTTGTGCGTGCCACGTGCATTTTAGTACAGGCCCGGCCATGTGCGTAATTCCCGTTATGCGTCGAAGTGCCGGGCCAATTAAAAGGGGAGGGGCAGAGCAGGGGCTGGCCAGGACAGCGGTTATTAGGTCCTGTCCTGGGGAAGCGCGCGCTGGCAGCCGGCCAGCGCACGGAAGATACTTCTGCTCCTGAGAAGCAATAAGTATGAAAATAAAAAATTTGGGGATAGTTAGGGTAGGTTTAGGGGGCGGGGAGGAAGGTTAGGGAAGTTTCCTCCCAGTCCACTCCTTTATTGGAGTGGACTGGAAGGGAACTGGAGAAAAAAGCAAATCGCGTCGCCGCGTGTAATTAAAAAAAAATCCCCACCCGTGTGTGGAAGAGGCCACCCAACCGCACATGTGCGTGCGGGAATCCTATGTTATAAAATATCCGCGTCTATGTGCGTGTGCCTGGTACCGTGCGCACATGGATGTGTGCGAGGGCCTTTTAAAAACTACCCTTTGTCATGCTTATAAAGTTACCTTAATCTGAGAATTGAGGGTAGTGTTAGGTAGAAATGGAAAGTGTTTTTTTTTTTTTTTTTTAGAGCGAGCACCAGAGCAGTTAGCACATTCTGAAGATACTGAGTTCATTAAATATTCATTTATGCATTTTTCTTGTTCTGTAGTTTATAAATAGGATAACCTGAATTTAAAAAGGAAGGATCCAATATTAAAGAAAGTGGAATAGATCTATGGGCAATTCCAGTAATGGTTCTCATTTGGTCAGAGTACTCTTTATGTAAACATCATGTTTAATATCAGCACTTTGCAGAAGCTTATAAACATAAAAGAATGATATGACAAAGGTGGTTTTTTTTTCTTTTTTTGGGGGTGGGGTGGGGGAGGAGTCCTGGTAGTTTCCTCGGGCTTCCGTACAATTGGAACTGGCTTCTACTGTGTCTATGACATCTGAGTCTTCATTCATAACATCACTGGCATTTTCCCTCATTTTTAACCTCTTCCAGCTGTCACAGTGGCAATCTTAGGCTTTGGGTCATAGACTATAGCTCTCTCCAGGACTTAAATGTGCATGTGGCCTAAGAAGCCTATGCACTAAGCTGTGCTAAGCTTTAGCACATACACTAATTAACTTTTAGCACATACATTAAAACTATGTATGAACTCTTCAGTACAGACACATTTTCAATTATGCAAATAGCCATGGAAATGTAATGAAAACAAACAAAAGGAGACCTAAAAAGTCTTATAAGCTTATTCTGAAACTAACATAGTAGCTTTTAGTTTAAGTATATCACAAAAATATTTACAATTGTTTATGCCAAAATAAGCAATTTTTCAATGGTAATGGACAGAGAAACAATACATGCACATGACTGTGCTGAAGCTAAACAGAAAAATATACAGATGTATAGAAATAAATAAAAAAAACAATATAATAATTTTTATGTAGTTGGAAAATGTATGAGACTAATGGATATCAAAATCCCTGAAACAGGAAGCAAACATAACTCAAAAACGTCCTTGTGTCAATGTAATAGTGCTTGTATTGGGGAAATGGTTTCACAGAACTGATGATGTATAAATAAAGGAATTGGATAAATTTAAACATTGGGAAAAAAAGATGTGAACAAGGCTAATGAGAACTCTGATAGAAAATACAGGAGCTGGGTAAACAGATAGTGAAGGAAGTACTGCATTAGCCCCTAAGTGTGGTAAATGTGATATCTTAAACTTTCTCCGTCATCCACAGCAGTCTCAGCCCTGGTCAACCCCAAGAATAGAAGCTGGATTCAGAAATACCACTGAACCATTGGGCTAGCCATATTGCTCATTTGTAAGCTGTAGGTTATACAGGAAAAAAATATTCCTATAAACTGCCTTTCCACCTTCATAGGGTTATCTAAGGCTGTGTTCAAGCTTATAAATTCCATTATAATAAAAATATTGCACAAATAGAAAAAAATGCAAATGCATTATATTTAAAAACATGCCAATACTACAATACCAACAGACCATACTCACCAGCTCCAGTCCTTCACAAGCCACTTGCTCTCATACTAAACAATCCTATATTCTTCAACTCCGTGAACTGCACTCTGAGAAGATGGGCAAACTACAAGAGACAACACTGCATCCTGGCTGTTTAACAATAAAAGAACCAGTCAATCCATATATATTAAATAGCCAGAAACAGGTGCACTTTGACTTTCTTGTGTAAATTAATGCAATTGGTCTACAACACAATCTCAATTAGTAGACTATTCCATCAAATGGGGGGGGCAACACTCAAAAGCTTGCACTCGAGTATGCACTCCCCCCCCAAAACAAACTTGATTGTAGGTTTCTCCAGTAATGTTTCCTGTAACAAACGCAACTTCCTCTGTGAGCCACACTATTTAAATATCTCAGCCAGATAACTTAATCCTTTACCACTTTGCCACCTGGAGCATTAAGGTTTTAAATGTAACCCTGACTGCTAGCGGGAGTCAATATAGTACCTGAAACAAGGGGATTACGTTCTGCCTTTGTGATCTCTGCAAACTGATTTTTGCTGCTAAATGAGAGGGGGTAAAAGGGGCATACAGGAAAGACAAGACAAAAAAACAAAATATTATTTGCTTAGGTCTTTACTGAAGACAGGTTTGGGAAGGGGTTCCCAAACCTGTTGTAGAGGACCCCTAGCATGCAACGGTGGCAGTGTATGCAAATTTATCTCATGTATATTCATTGTAGATATCATGAAAAGCTGACTGGTTGGAGATCCTCCAGGATAGGTTTGGAAACTACTGCTGAAAAGGATATCGTGGAGATACCTATACCACATTCTTTGAAGGTGTTGATTTAGAGGAACTGAAGTCAATCACTGTGCACTGGCAAGGTGTAATTGTTAAACTCTGCGGGCTGCTCCCTCAAATCGCTGCACTCACCCTCCATGTCTTACCTGCTGGCTCCTAATATGGCATGATTCCTCCTGGCCTCTTTGTGGCAGGCTGCCACACTCCAGCATGGCGAGACAATGCTGATGCTTCGTGTGGCAGGACGCCGCCGACTCCTGCTAACCCCACTCCTCCTAGGGCATGTGTGCACCCAGTGTTTCCCTACTTATAGGTCCCATGGCTGGAAAAGCCTCATGGTACCTCCTGAAGACCTCACTTGCTCAGGCCTATAAAAGACCCTTGCTGACACTCCTTCAGTGCCTCAGCAATATGTCCCCTGACTCTTACAGTAGAGTGTGTTGCTTCAGCATCTTGTCTTCAGTTCCAGTGTCTTGTCTTCGGTACCAGTTTTGTCTTTGGTTCTCCTTGCCTGACATTCCCTGCCAATCTGTCCCTGCTTGCTTTTTGGACGGATACTCTGACATCAGCCTGATCCCGGTTACGCTTGACTGCTACCTGCTACTGACCACTGCCTGCCATTGTATACGCTTGACTGATGCCTGCCCTGCCCATCGCTCGGATTCGTCTGACCTCTGCTTCTATTCAGCTATCCTAGGACAACCGCCTTTAGCATCAGTAGAGGCGCCCCCACCTAAGACCTGCTGGCCCTGGCATCCAAAGGTTCAACCTGAGGGGAGCGAGGGCTGGTATAGGCAAAGCTCCAGCAGTGCTTTTGCTTTGTCTGGGTTCTCCTGCTGGTGGTGGGAATCTGCGGGGCTCCTCCCTGTAGGTTGTGCCAATCATACCTCGGCCCAAGGGTCCAGTAATGCAGCAATAATAGAGCAAATTGACAGACTAAAGAGTAACAAATCACTGGGTCCAGATGGTATACACTCCAGAGTTATGAAAGAACTAAAAAATGAAATTGTAGACTTATTACTAGTAATCTCTAACTTATTTAAAGCAGTCATTGAACCTGAGGACTGGAGAGTGACCAATATAAAGCCCTTTTTTAAAAAAGAGTTCTAGGGATGATCTGGGAAACGGACCGGCGAGCTTGATATTGTTAACCAGGTACAATGATAGAAGCTATTCTGAAGAACAAAAATACTGGCCATCTGGTTAGACATAGATTAATGGAGCAGAGCCAGCATGGATTTAGCAAATGGAAGCCTTGTCTTTCAAATCTTTTGGATTTTTTGAAAGGTTGATAAACATGAACAAAGGGGAGTAGGTTGATATAGTGTATCTGGATTTTCAAAAGGCATTTGATAAAGTTCCTTATGAGACATTCGTCAGGAAATTAGAGAGTCATTGGATAGGAGGCAATGTCCTATTGTGGATTGGTAACTGGTTAAAAGATAGGAGACAGAGTAGGACTGAATGATAATGTCTTACAATGTAGAAAAGATAAATAGTGGAATGTCCCAGGGATTTGTACAGGGACAGGAGCTTTTTAATATATTTATAAATAATTTGATAAAAGCAATGGAGTGAGATCAACTTTGCAGATAACACAAAATTGTTCAAAGTAGTTATAACACAAGCAAATTGAGAACTGCAAGAGGACCTTGCAAGAATGGGGGATTGGGTATCTAAATGGCAGATGAAATTTAATGAGGACAGGTACAAAGTGATGTAAATAGGGAAGAATAATCCAAATTATAGTTACATAGTGCTGGGTTCCTGTAGGAAATATCTGGTGTAGATAACCTTACAGTAGCTTATCAGATTTAACCAGTAACCTTATGAAACAAATTCATTAATTTTAGGGAACAGATAAATTAATTGTTTACCTCACAAAAGTGTCTTATTAGCAGCATAAATAAAAAGGAGTAATACTGTATAATTATTTCTTTTGTTTATTTGGTTTTGGTTTGTTACAGTTTTAGTTTTACAGTGCAACACTGTCATGTAAGATATTCAGAATTTATAAGTGTTATCTAAGCTCAACTGTGCACTTACAAATGATTCAATTGCCAAATTAGATTAGTCCAGTGGAAAGGTAATTTAAGCCAGTATTCTTACCCTCTATAGTATTGCACAAGTCTAGGGATCTGCCTCAACACCAAGAGTTAATCCAACAAAGCCCCTTTGATGGATGATAGATAAAACCCGAAAAGTCTCACAGACATCTCTGTGAGACATGTGGGCAGAAAAAGGATAAGATTCACTAATTGGCCAAAAGTCTTTCAAGGGATGTTGGCAAGAACAGCTGTTTCTCGGTTACGGAGCAGACTGTATTGAGTACCTGAAACTCAGTTTAGCTTGCAGATTTACTACAGCAGTTCTGTTAACACAATTCTCTTGGCAGAGCTTGAGGAATCTGTGTAAAAAGCCACGGGGAAAGCCCTTAGCAAAGGCTCTTTCGGATAGTGTCCCCAGGATAATGTCTATTCAGATAATATCAGATGTCCAAATCCATTTGGGTAACTCAGAGTCTCTCTTGATATTCAGTTCCATATGGGTCCACTGTAGATCCAGATTGGATATTGCTACCTCCTGTAGACACTGGATTGAAGGGATGCAAATGATGACATCTAGGCATCAATGCATAGGAATATTCTCATACGCTTAGAGTCCATCAGCAAAGCAGATATTTTAAGACAAATGGGAGAAAATATGTTTTTGTTCAGTGCATGATTAAACTCTGGAATTCGTTGCCAGAGGATGTGGTGAAAGTTGTTGGTGTTGCTGGGTTTAAAAACGGTTTGGACAAGTTCCTAGAAGAAAAGTCCATAAACCAATATGAAGGTGAACTTGAGGAAATCCACTTCTTATACCTGGGATAAGCAGCATGGAATCTTTCAAACTTTTGAGATCTTGTCAGGTTCTTGTGACCTGGTTTGGCCACTGTTAGAAACAGGATGCTGGCTGGACTTGATGGACCTTTGGTGTGACCCAGAATGGCAAATCTTATGTTCTTATATCAGTTGAACATGGAAATGCATGGAGAGCGAATTAGAGGATCTCGCTCTCTCCAGTGCATGCTTGGTTTTTGTATTTGATTATCTCAAATTGATATGGAGTGGTTGTCTTGTTTCTGCTGTGGCAGGAGGTACCTAAGGCCACACCCTCCTTATAGCTACTAGGTGTACCAGCAAACACGTTGAGACCCCCTACATCTGTTGCAAAATTCATAAGCTCAAGTATTGACCAGAATTCCAAAATATGAGCATATTGGAAAACTGCACTGGCTGCCTATTCAGTTTAGAATACACTATAAAGTATTAACACTGATTCATAAAATCATTTATGATACCAACACTACTTGGCTAGGAATGAGACTACATCTTTCTACCCCTCAACGTAGTCTATTCTCTACAAACAAAGCCTTGTTACATATTTCTTTTGTTCAGCAGGCTCATTTGGGCGAACTAAGGAACAGAGCTATTTCTGTTGTCAGTCTGCTTTTATGGAATTCAGTGCCTGAAGCCTTGGAGCTACAAGTTGAAATGAAAAAATTTAAAAAAGATTTAAAAACTTGGCTATTTAGGCAAGCATTTTATATTATTACAGGTTAATGATCATTAAATTGAGGGTTTTAAATGGTTTTAATATGCTGTTTTATTGTTTTAAGTGACATTTAGCTATGAATACTTTTTGTAGTTCTTGATCTATTTTACTAGGCATTTTTGGCTTGTACAAAGGTTTCTTAATTGATGGGGTCTGAAAGGATTGCATGTTTGTTTTTTATATTTTTATTTTAATAATATATTGTTATGGTCTTTATTATGGATGTTCTAACCGCTTTGATCATTTGAATATGCGATCTAAATGAAATTTTAAAATAAATACATGTAAGGTCACAAGGGAAAAAGGTGTATCTTCTGTCAGGCAGTACCCTTTGAATAACACCGCAGTTCTTTCTAAGCAGTCAGATTGAATCTGTTCATACCCTGGAGATATGAACAAAGAATTGTGATCAAAATTTTTCAAGCTGGATATTGTATTGACACTGTCCGAACCACAAAGGCAGCTGCAATATTGAGTCTTTCAAGTTGGAACAAATTGAGCATTAATGTCATAATCACACAGCTCAATAGACAGAGTGGGAGTAATACTTCGCACTATCTATTCTGCAGATAAACAAAGCCCCTGAGGCAGCTCTTGACAAAGAGCGAAACTCGGCCGGAGTTGGGCAATTTTCAATAAAGGTCTTTCTTACACACCGATCTCCACTTTTTTTTACTGCTACACAGCAACCTTGGATCGGCTTCCGATTTGTTTTCTGGATCCAAAAAAGATGTAACATAGTATATGACAGCAAATAAATACCAAAAAGGACTAACTAGTTTTCCCAATGTAAATTGGGAAAGCATCACTTTCTAAATAAATTTTTATTTATTTATTTATTTAACTTCTTTTTCTATACCGACACTCAAGACCAGGTCTTATCGTACCGGTTTACATTAGAACAAGGGGAAAAAACCAATTAACGTATAAGTGGAAATGAGAAGTTACATTAAAACAGGGAGAGTAAAAACATGGATGTCGGAAGATAGGACAGAATTAAGTAATCAAACAATAAGTTAACAAAAATTCCAAACTATAAATTAACATAAAACAATAAATTAGTAGTACAGACACAAAAAATTTGACACAAAAGGTAAATTAGACAGGTCTATAATTAACACGCAGACTTAGCTACAGTTCAGATTGTTTAAATACTGGCCAAATCACTGATTACCTTGAAGAGTTCCTTCTTAAAGTGACCCATTTGTAATATTTCTCACTCATATTAAAATATCAGAGAATTGCTTCATAATAAAAGTCAGACGTGGATTAAGACAACTCAAAGTAGCTCAAATTTTATTTTATTTTTTACAAATGGGATTTTATTTCAAGCAGTGGTACTGGGTGAAATGATCTAACCTGCATTCCTTCTACCCATATATTTGACTGGACGTATGGTAACAGATACAGAAAGGGTTTGAATTAGCACCAGATCTGCTTTAACCACTTAAGAGGCCCTGGTCAAACCTTTGTGGATGGGCCCCCTTAATTTTTTTTTTTCCATTTTTGGCTTTGCATTTTTAATTTAATTAATCGCCTTTTTCCTAATCCAACCTCAAGACAAGTCAGGTACAGTAGGTGGTTCCCTTCCTAAGAAGATTTACAATCTAAGAACCTGATTTGTTAAGGCTTTTACTCTCATTCTGTGTCTATGTGGAGAAAAACGCCTTGTAAATGAGGGCCTTAAATTTGTACCTGAGATAATGGAGGGTTAAGTGACTTCAAATAGTCAAAAGAAGCATCAGTGGGAGAAGAGGGATTTGAATCCCGGCTTCCCTGGTTCTTAGCCCTCTGCTGTAACCACTTGGCTACTAATGACCACCACAGCTCTAGTATTCGCCTTCTCTTCTTGCTGTCACCCCCTCCCCCTCCTCCAATCTGGTGCTGCCACCCGCTCAGGTTCTGTAATGGCAGGATGAGGCATCCACTTTAGGTGGCAACATTTTGGGAGCAGCAATAAGTATCTCCCCCACCTCAAAAAAAAAAAAAAAAAAAAAGCCCCTGCGGTGGCCGCCTTGCTCTTTTTTAAAATTTTCACGCCACTGTAGAGGCCCCCTTCAGCAGCATGAGATCACATGCTGGTGGAGTTCCCTCTCTCCTTCAGCATTAAGAAGGCCTCCATGGCAGAAGAAAAAGTCCTATGAGACCGCCAGCATATCTCCTGCAGCTGATGAATGAAGAAGAGTGAGAAGTCCAGAGTTTGTCTGTGTGTTTGAGAGACTGTTCATGAGAGAATGCCTCTGTGTGTGAGAAAGTGACTGCTTGTGTGTGTGTGTGTGTGTGTGTGTGTGAGAGAGAGAGTGACTTTGTGTAGGAAAGGTTGACTGCCTGTGTGAGTGCACCTTGGGGTAAATTTTACAAATTTGCGCACATGCATACTTTTTTTCGTGCACCAGGCGCAAACAAGAGTACGCGGGATTTTAATAGATCGGCGTATCGGCGACACATCGTGGCCTTTTCCAGTTTCCTCCCAGTCCTCTCTAAGGAGCGGACTGGGAGGGAACTTCCCTACCCCCTACCCTAACCTCTCTTCTCCTTCCCCTATCCTCCCTGCCCCTTATCCCCACCCCTTATCCCTAGCTAATCCCATTTCTGTTTTACCTTTTGCTCCTCAACAGGAGCAGTAGCAAGTTGCGTACACTGGCACATCAGGAAATGGCCGCTGTACCGGCGCCTCAAGCCCCACCCCCTGGACTGCCCCTTTCCTTCTGCCCAGCACTTCTGCACGTAACGGGAGTTATGCATGCAGCTGGGCCCCTTCTAAAATACGTGCAGCATGCACAAGGCCCAACCACACACATAAACCCCAAATTTTATGTGCGCAATGGATTAAAAATTAGCCCATTAGTGTTAGAATTCAGTTAGAGTCCAGTACCAGTAGTTGTTTATAAACCATAATGAGTTTATTTTTTTCCAAGTGCAAAGACAATCCACATGTTAATTCCTCAATTTTTCCTTTCTTCAGAGGGTCTGACAATGTCCCCCAAGACAGGAATTAAAATTCACTTGGTATAGCCTTTATACTAAAATAAAATAAACCAAACATGCCACATTTCCAGCTCTTCAGGGTTAGTGCAGTAGTTACTCATTCAGTTGTTGAAGATGATGTTAGCCTAGCTCACTGGGAACTTCAGCATTCATCCCAATCTTCTACCAGGCTTCTTAGAGACATTCATAGCTCAGGCATTCTATAAGTACAGATTGCTGCTGTTAGCATAACTCCCCAAAGTTTCAGCAATCATAAAGCAGTAAACCAAGGCACTCAGAAGCATCCAATTGAGCAATGATTCCCTTATTCCACTACTGACCAAGTAGAGAATCAGAAAATCTAGCACTTCTGTGATGAAATTTGGGCTCTCCTTTAACTTCTCTCTTCCTTGGCTCATAGGGAGTATACAGTTAAGTTTCATGCATGTCTTAGAGCAGCCCCTTAAAGCCAGTTCTAAATCAACCAAAATACAGAACATCTCTTAGGAGCTTTCTGGCTTCCCTGTAGCCTCTCTCTTAATTAACTTGGTTTGTAGAGGAGTATGCAGCTCAGTACATGGACAGCTCAAGACAGTCCTTTAAAGCAAGTTTTTTTTTTTTAATCCCAGAAGGTAAGAATAGTTTGTATTAAGGCTCTGGCTTTTCCTGCAGCTTGCTTCTCTCTCTCTCTCTCTCTTACGCATGTTGATGGCCTTATTAGTTAATTCCCGCGCGATACAGAAAGTAAAATGTGCAGCCAAGCCGCACATTTTACTTTCAGAAATTAATGCGTTAATTTCGGCCGGCACCGGGGAAGTGTACAGAAGAGCAGAAAAAAACTGCTTTTCTGTTCACCCTCCGACTTAATATCATAGCGATATTAAGTCGGAGGCCCCAAAATTTAAAAAAATTTAAAAAAAAAAAATTTAAATCGGCCGGCAGCCCATGGGTCGGAAGACAGACGCTCAATTTAGCCGGTGTCCGTTTTCCGAACCCGTAGCAGTCAGCGGGCTCGAGAACCGACGCAGGAAAAATTGAGCATCGGCTGTCAAACCCGCTGACAGCCGCCGCTCCTGTCAAAAAGGAGGCGCTAGTGTCCCTAGCGCCTCTTTTTACCACGGGCCCTAATTTGCATGTTCTTCCCCCCCCTGAATCGCACGCACAGGAGAGCGGGCGCTTGCCCGCTCTCCTGCGACTTTTACTGAATCAGCCTGTTAATTAGTCTGCAGGTGAGTATGTAGTGTGGCACAAGCACAAGTCAGGACAGTTTATTAAGCCAGTGTTTTAAACAAACCAAATAAACAGTTTTTGGAAATACTCTGGCTTGCAGTTTCCTTCTCTCACTCTCTCTTTCTTAATTAGCCTGCAGGTGAATAGTGCAGCACAAATGTCGCTTAAGATAGTCTTTTTTCCTTAAGCCAGGGTTTCAACAAAAGAAAAAATAACTTCCCAAAAGTTTCAGCTTTTACTTTTCCCCCCTTGGTACTTTCGATTAAAGCAGGTCCTCCTTTTTTCTTTTTTTTTTTTTTTAAATACTCCTTAACAACATATCATGACTTCTTGTAATACAGTTTAAAAGAAAAAAAAACACTTAAGTTTATCTTTTGGGCTAGAGTTACCCCATTTCCCATCTGGCTCTTCCTCATCATAGCCTCCTCCATGCTGAAGAGTCTCCAACCTGATTGTCTCCCTTCTGCGCTCTCCTTTTTTTATTCAGAGGCCAGCCTATTACTTCCAAGCAGGGGATGCTCCACCCCCTTCCCTTCCCTACTGTCAGTACTTCCAGGGGCAGAGTGCTAAGGCTCCTGGGGAATGTAGTTTCATTTGGCAGCCTTTGCCGCTGCTTATGTTTTCCTTTGCCTCGCCCCAAAGAGCTTTCATAAAAGTCTCAAAGCTTCCCTTTTATTACTCAAAGCGTAGGGACTTGCAATTAAGTAAATCACTATAGTATGAGAGTGTGGAGCATGGAATGATGACATGCTGGCAAAGTTTCCTCTCCAAACCCCAGCAATAGGAAGACCCCCTGCGGCAGAAGAAGTGGTCTTGCAGGTCACTGGCTTTTCCCCTGCAGCTGGCGGTCAAAGAGAGTGAAAGGTCCAGAGACTGTATGGTTCTTGCCCCAATATACCAGACACGAGACTCAGAGAAATTTTAATAATTTAGTAAAATGTTTATTATGGTAAATAAATGATTGGCAATCACAATATGTGTGTCTGGGAAAGAGAAATACAGTGTCAACAAGAAACATTAGAAGCCTTAAGATTCCTTCTTCTCTATGTCACAATCTTACAAGGCTTATATACATTTTTCTGGTTTCCTTTGCCAAGAATTGATCATTTCTAAATACATCATTCTGGCCTGGCTTCCTTTCCCTAGACCACCTGCATCCAGCATTCATTCTTTTTCTTTCGTGTCCAAATGTTTGTTATCTTTCTGTACTATCTCCCCACAGCTTGTAGGAAGACATCTATCATCTCTTATAAATGTCTGCGCTTTCCTTTTTAGTGGGTTTCCACACGGACCATAAATGTATCCTATGTGGGCCATTCCCATGTCCTTCACTTTCCGCTGACTTAGCCCACATCCTGCATTTGTCCTTACTGCTCAGGTGTACTGTCACATATTGGCACACAAGCTTAGTAGGACAAAGTTCAGCACTCAGCATTATCATTTCCCTCTTGAACCTTGGTGAACAAGGGCAGCATGAGAGAATGTAGCAGAGACTGGAGGGCATCATCAGACATCTGGCAGCAGTAACAGAGCTTAGGCCATAGCAGTTGAAAGGGAATCAATGCTATCCACAACCACCCTCCTATCAGTGACTCCTGCCTAATAAAATGTGGGATATAACACAGGGTAAGAAATCCAAACCTTTAGTCCATTGGTGTGTCTGTGTAATTGGTCATCACATGACCATCATCAATATTACCTAAGCCCCATCTAAGCTCGAGCACACCTGAAGTTTACCTGGCCTAGAAGTCTGGCCAATTTAAATCTTTAGCAAGTGCACCTCTGGGCTGCTGGAGCATCCACAGCAATTAATCTTAGTATCTTCTGTATATATATATATATATATATATATATATATCTAAAACTGTGAACGACTTCAAAGGGGCGTGGGATAAACACTGTGGATCCATCAGGTCTAGAGGGCGTGAATAAAGTGGAGGCAGCAAAACACTGCACGGAGCGGCAGTAGCCACAGAGGCATTCACGGAGCGGGATGCCAGTGGCCAGTAGTTGGTGTTCCACCTTCACGGAGCGGAAGGATGGAGGGCTGCTATCTCCAAAAAAAAAAAAATAAAAAAACAAAAAAATAAAAACAGGGGTGGGTAAGAGTATGGGGCAGGGGGGTGGCCTGCTTGTTACAGCGGTTGCTACCCCTAATTGAGCTGGATGTCACTTGGATGCAGATACGGAGCTGCTCTCTAAATTGGTGGTAGGGTGGAGGGGAATTAGGGCTGGAGGGTACTGGAAGCCAATAGTAACAGGTGGGAGAGAGAAAAAGGGAAAAAAATGGATAAAGTGCGTAGCTTGCTGGGCAGACTTGATGGGCCGTTTGCTCTTCTTCTGCCGTCATTTCTATGTTTCTATATATATATCTCCTGATGAGTTGGCTGTCCCCAAAAAGTCAGAGAAGTCAACTATGAGCACAGCTACCAGCATGGAGATCGCAATGGATAACACAAGATACTGAGATCAATCGCCATGTATGCTCGATCAGCCCACAGATGTACTTGCTAAAGATTTAAATTGGCCAGATGCCTATATATCTATATATATATATATATATATATAGATATATATATATACGCCACCTTTCATTGTGTGTTCAATGTCAAGCTTACTGCGCTCAGTATAGCCTGTGAAACAAAAGTTCCACATGTGCAGTTACTTGAGTGTCTCTCCACCCTACAATGAAGTATTGGCTTAGTTCCTTGTTTCTTAGCCGCTCTCACTGTGCACAGCTTACTACTCATATTTTAGGTATCCGGAACAGTTAAACTCAGGTGCATTAAATATATTCCCCTATCTGCTGGGGGTGCAATGCAAAAACAAAAAGCTCTGTGTCAAAAATCTATTGTAATTCTTTCTAAAAAGAAAAATTATCTGAATATTGAATGGGCATAGAGACAGAATATGTTGTTGACCATGAAGACAAAGATGCAGTGTCACCAGGACTAATAAAACTGCATTAATTCAGACATATTAACATGAAAATATAAATAATGACGTCTGCAAGTAGGCACATAACTAGATATTAACTTGGTATATCATAAAATATTTCGTTATGGCAATCAGTTATTACATATAAAATAAAGGTATATTGCTTCATAAAACAAAGAAAAACAGTATCTAAGTAAGGCCACCCCCCATTAGAACAAGAAAAACATGAAGACAGAACATTGGGCGTATAGTTTAGCACTTTTGTCCATAAAATGAAGGGTGCAAGATGTCTTCTGTGGCAAAGGATGGGATGATTCTTTTAGATCAATGACAAATGGTATATACAGTTCTCACAGTATGGCGCTTCTCTGACATTGAAGCATAGTCTTGTAACTCTCATTAGGCTAGATGTGTATGTTATGGATTAAGGCCCAATATAAGAGCAAACAATTCAAATTAACCAATAAGAAAATTCCATAATAAATGTCAATAACTCCCTGCATCTAATAATCCCTCCATACACTATTACTAATCTGCATAATATTCCCACTTTACTATGAGGTAACATACATTATTCAAAACCACAAACAACCTAGGTACTCAGACATTACACAGAGACACATATTTCACTTAACTGACTACATAAATTCATTCATTGCATTCTTCTAATCAAACACACAGACAACACATAAAGACAGACAACAAAAATTTGAGCTAAAAAATTAGACCAAAAATATTTGGATCGATGCAAAATGAAACAAAAGTCAGAATTAAAAAAAAAAAAAGAACGGATCTGTTTAAAATATTGGGGGAAATTCTTTAGATTCTGCATCTGGCAGAGCAGACATCATCTTGTTAACCTGTAGAAATCAAATCTCACATAGGAAGAAAAATTAATTCATCTTTTAAATCTAATCACATAGCAAGACAAAAACAGCTACAGGATACTTTTTCATTTCTAAATACTTAAAGTAGAACACTATTATGATTATTTTACACAATTTAAAAAAAGAATCCTATTCTGTTCTAATTACATGATTTTGATTTATTAAGCAAAGAAAGTAAAAAGGAAGCTTATCTAATCTCTTTTAGCAGATCTCTGTATAAACAGCTACAAACATTTGCTTTATTCAAAGATCACAGCATTGCGAAAATCAATTGTGTTTTTCAACTCATTCTGTGATACATGTTGTAACGTACAGAGTCCTTCACTAAATAACAGTATCTATAATATTTCATTACATATAATATGGATAAAAAATAAAAAAAACCTTATAAACACAATCACATAACAGGCATTCCGGTCTGTTGATTCAGGACCAAAACATACATTATATTCAGAGAAAATGGACAAGACAGCTGAACTTCCCTATTTCCTGATCAGAGCCTTTCACCTTCCTTATCTAACTCACATACAAGTATTTATCCAGTGTTTAAAGAAACCATATGTTGTTAGTTTCTATAGAAATTCAATGCTAGCCATTAAGAGAAATATAAATTCTCTGCTGTCACTTTGAGAAGTTACAGATTGCACTTCACTGCAAATGAAACTAGACTTTCTTAAACAATCTATTAAATTAAATTCATTTTCTGAAAAAAAAAAGCACCTCCCCACATTTTTAATTCCCCATCAGTCCATTCATAATTCTCAAACAGAAAAATCAGTTCATTTAAATGAGTTTTCTCTTCCATTTGTATTTGCGTGTGAGAAGCACTTTCAGTTTTACATATCCTCTGCTTCCTTTTATCTGCCAATTCAGTTAACTCTCCAGCTCCCTGTGTCCTTTCAAGTTTTAAAACTTCCATGGCAAGTGTAAATTGAGACTGAGCTGTAATTCTTGGAGTGGATTCCCACTCCAGCAATTCAGACATATTAACTTTTCAACTTCCAGGCTGACATAGAGCATTGGCCCCATTCTCCTCCCAGAGAAAGTAGCCCACCAGGCTCAGTATCAGTGCAAGGCTCCTCAATACTGATTAAGGATCCCAGTATTCCTCTCTCCTCTCACTTGGGACGCTCACCACCCTTGTCCCCATCATTTTATATCTTTATTTATTTATTTATTTTAAAACATTTCTTATCTGCCCTTCCTATGTTCAGGGTGGGTACAATATAATCATCATCGAAAGGTCTATCATCTGATGAACCGCAGGTACCTCCTGAGCACATATCTCCACCGGAGGACTTAACATACTCTAAATTTGTGGAGAAGATGGAGGAGTACATTGAAAAGTAAGATGCCAGACCCACGTGACGAGGTGTTTGGCATTCTAAAAATCCTGGATATTCCATCTGAACCTTCAGTACTACCTCCTCATGCAGTTTTGGATAAGGGACTACTGAAATCTTGGGACACCCTGCAGTCCAACCTGCCAGTAGCCAGGAAACTGGACCTAAAGTTTTGATTAAAAAAAAAATCCCAATGCTATGGAATGGTCCAACTGCCACATACATATGTAGTGGTAGAATCAGCCAAGAAGAAGGCAAAGAAGTCCAATCTTCATTTCAGTACGCTGCCGGGCAAAGACAGCAGAATCTTGGATGAGTTTAGACAGAGGGTGTTTCAAAGTTTGATATTGATATCTTGAATTGAGCAGCATCAATTCTATATGGTGCAGTACATCTATGAATCTCTTCAACAATTGAAACCCTTTGTCCGTTCGGAGTCAGGTGAACAAATATCACCTCAACCACTCCAGGATTTAGAAGAAGGTCTGAGGCATCTGTTAGGGTCGGTGTAAGAAGCGTTTGAAATGACATCACGCACATCTGCGACCTCCATTGCTGCGTGCTGTTCAGCATTACTAAGAGCCAGAGCAATAAGAGAAGATGTCCATGAAAAGCTTACTGACCTCCCTTGTTTAGGGGGCAATCTTTTTGGCAACATGCTAATGGAGACAGTAGCCCAAATGAAGGAACAGAATGTAGCAGTACAGTCCCTGACACAACAAACTGACTGACTTCCTGCATTCAGACGATACTACTCACAATATAAGAAGCCATACTTCCAGAGGAAGTCCTACAAGCAATATAGCCAATATTGCCCGCCCATGTACCAGCAACCACGTTCCCAGCAACAACAACCCTCTCAGAAAGGACGCAACATGATTGGAGACCACTGAAGCAGCAGTAGACTTCAAAGAACCAGCAGGGTTTTTAAAATCCAGCAGGCCACAGTCGCCATTTCTGGTCAGGGACAGAATTTCAAGTCATTACACAGCATGGTCCCAAATAACATCAGACTGCTAGGTAATGAACATCATTCAGTTCGGATACAACCTGGATTTCATCGCACCTCCAAATCTCCCTCACCTAGCCCTGCCCACTCAGGATATTTCTTACATTTCCCTCTTGCATCTGGAAGCAAGGAAGCTGCTGGCACAAAATGCCATCCAACATGTTCCACCAGCTTTCATTCACAGAGTTTTATTCCCAATATTTCCTCATCCTAAAACACAGGAAATCTTCACCCAATCTTAGATCTCGGTCCTCTCAATAAAACGCTGCAAAGGGAAAAATTCAAAATAACGCTCAAATCCATACTGCCTTCAATACAACCGAACTACTGGATGTGCTTACTCGATCTCAAAGATGCGTATGCACACATTCCAATACGCCCTTCATGTTGGCAGTACCTTTGCTTCCAGATATGAGGTGAGCACTACCAGTGCAAGGTGCTCCCACTCTCCTCTGCCCCGAGAATCTTTTACCAAGTGCATCTTCATTGCAAGGTACTGTGGATCTTTCTGTATCTCAGTGACTGGCTGATAGTGTCGCCAACAGCGGAAGCCCTTCAAGAGGATCTTCTTGCAAAAGTACATTGCCTAGAAGAGTTATTTATTATTTTATATTTTTTTATATACATTTTACATTCAGAGGGCTTACAATCTAAGTTTGTACCTGAGGCAATGGAGGGTAAAGTGACTTGCCCAAGGTCACAAGGAGCGACAGTGGGACTCGAACCCTGGTCTCCTGGTTCGTAGCCCACTGCTCTAACCACTAGGCTATTCCTTCTCCCGAGACAGTTGGGCTTCATAATCAATTTCAAGAAATCATTTCTTCAACAGCCTCAAATGATTCAGTTCATTGGCGCAACAATAGACTGCACCTGCACAAGAGCATTTCTCGCTCTACAAGTGATGCACCACACAGCAACGATGGTACACAAGTTCTAGTTCTGCTAGGCCATTTGGTGGCAGCCATTTATGTACTTTCGCTAACCAGACTGCAAATGAGAAGGTTGCAGTGGAGTTTGAAAGCACAATCGACGCATCGACTGCAGCCAGTGCCTACCAGAGTAATGCTAACAGACTCCATGAAACAGGACTTAGGCTTGTGGCTCAAGCCAAAAGTATTAAAAGAGGGAGCGCCCTTAAGACCAATCCCTCACCAACTGATTCTTGCAAGGAGGCTACCCTGATATGGGACTGGGCGACCAAGCATTCGATCACACTTCAAGTGACCTATTTGCCAGGTATAACGAATTTGCAGACAAGCTCAGCAGAATATTTCATCTACATGAATGGGAACTGGATCAGGAGGTGGCCGATGACTTCACGTGGTGGGGTCACCCAGACACGTACCTGTGCAACAGAACACATACAAAACTGCAGAGGTTTTGCTTCCTTCTGCCCAGTCCACAAAGACAGTTGCAAGATGTGTTTCTTTTATCATGGTCCACAGGTCTTCTGTATGCCTTTCCATCAATTCCACTCATTACACAGATAGTACAGAAGTGTATGCGGACAAGGCAGATATGATTCTGATAGTTCCAGCTTGGCCGAGACAGCCATGGTATGCTTATCTAGTACAATTCTCAATTTGACAACCAAGGTGGTTGGAGTATCGCCCAAATCTGTTAACTCAGGAAGACAGAACGCTCCTCCACCCACTTCTTCAATTGCTCCATCTCACGGCATGGAGATTGAACACGAAGTCTTAGCATACTTACATCTTCCAAGAAACACACAAAATGTTCTCCTCTCTTCTCAAACACTCTCCACTCGCTGCAACTATTCTTTTAAATGGAAACATTAAGCAGATTGGGGTAAATCACAATCAGTAGACCTTCTTGAATGCTCTCCTGAACACTTGCTAGACTACTTATACTATCTTTTCCAAAAGATAGACTCCGTCCTTAAACAGGCCTTTGAGGTATGAGAATAGTACTTCAGATGGTGGTGTGTTGCTGTATTGTGGTGAAATCTGGGCTCCATCTGGTACAGGATGCCCAGGATGAGGTCTCTTCGCTGTTGGAATCGGGAGCAGATTATTTGGTGGATACTGGCTATGATTTGGTGCATGGCATCTGGTATAACGGCTCAGCATCTTCTTTGAATGGAAGCCTGGGTGAGAGCTTGTGTCTGTAGGTGTGAATGGAAGCCTGGGTGAGAGCTTGTGTGTGTGGGTGTGAATGGATGCATGGGTAAGAGCTTGTGTGTGTGGGTGTGAATGGATGCATGGGTAAGAGCTTGTGTCTGTGGGTGTGAATGGGTGAGAGCTTGTTTGTGTGGGTGTGAATGGGCGAAAGGGTGAGAGCTGGTGTGAATGGGTGCGAAAGCTTTTGTGTGTGATTGAGAGCTTGTATATAAGAGAGCATGAGTGTGTTTGAGAGAGACTGGTCAGGAAGATGACTGATGTGAAAGAGACCGAGACTGGTCATGGGGTCTGATTGGGGATGTGTGTGTGTGTCTGAGTGACTGGTTGTGGGCGCTAAGGAAGAAGATTGAGGACAGAGCTTCAGCAGCCCTTGCTGCTTCTGGTGAGTGCTATTGGCCTGGAAGGGAAAGGAGTAGGAGAGTTGCTGGAGAGGGTAAGTAAAAGTGGCTTTTTAAATTTATTTTTCTTGATTGACTGCCATTTAAATTATTGGGTATTATACGATGTCTGCTGTTTTGAAATATTTTATTGATATTTGGACATGTTTTAATAATTTTTATGAGTTTTTAATTGTTGGATATTCTGTTCAGCAGCTGTTTTGTAACATTTTTAGTATAGCTTTACATTTCTTTCTGTGTGGGGCTCTATAGCAGCTTGGCTTATTCTGTTTTCCCAATAGGAAATGTATTAGTGTTTAGGGCCTGGTTTAATAGTTGTATTTCTTAGATAGGGTTGTTACTATTTGAGTGTGTTCCATAATATAGGCGTAACTTTGTGTGGATTAGTTTGTGTGCATTATTGCAAATCCTGAGAGTCTGTTATGTGCTATATTTCTCTTTCCATTTCTCTAGGTTCGCACTGCATGCAGAGTGGCTTTTTTGGTTTTCCATTCCAGTTTCTGTCTCCATATTTATAATTTGTGATTTTTCTGTACTTGGTGAAGGTCAGTTCTGGGTGTGTGACCGAGGTGAGGTCACACACCCAGAACTTGAAATAAGACTGTAGAGAAATTTGAAAATTTTGAAATTTGAAAATTTTCAAAACCAATCTGAAAACCTGGCTTTTTAAACAAGCTTTTTATAAAGATAAAGAGAAGGAGAAAAACAGATGAGGAATAAAGACGCACTAAAGTTAGAAGCTGTTATTTTTAACCTAACAATGCATTGTAATGGTAAAACCAAACCGCCTAAATGTTCCCAACAAACAAGCTTAACATACACACTTAGTTTATAATTATGAATTGTTACCGTACAATGATGGCACATAACCAGTTTGTAATCTATACCACCCATATGTTTCATTGCTGTGCCCTTATGTAAACCGTTGTGATGGTTAGCCAACTTAACGACGGTACAGAAAAGTTTTTAAATAAATAAATACATTTTACTAGCATGTAGGCATTTGTATCAATCTTATTTGTTGTGTTTTCTCAATAGGATATGCATTAGTGGTAAATTACTGTCTTTTCATAAGGAAGGCTATTATGCCTGGTAGTAAAGGGAGTTTGTTTTGCTTTTACTGAGATGTCATCAGAACCAGAATATCTTTTTTGTATGGCGAGTTGTACAGGGTAATGCCCTAGATCTGCTCTGCACTCATTGCTGGCTGTTGAGGGGATTCCTGTGGATGCAGAATGCATGTTTACATTTAGCCCCGTGATGGTCACATGTTCAGTGTGTCACGCATGTGAGAACAATCTGTCAGGTGTGTCCCGGCTAAAAAAAAAGTTGAGAACCACTGTCCTAAAGGACAGAGCTATGGCTCTGCCTCAAAGTTATTTTTCTCACAGTAGGTATCAAGATTCTTGAAGATTCAGGCAGAGCTGCAATTCTTCAGGAAAAAGGAACAGGTCTTTTTCCAGGTTTCAGTCCTTTCGTTCTAAGAAAGGAGAGAAGAACAGGCAGCAGGCTTTGACTTCTCCAAAACAACACAATAATTGCTTGGGAGCGCTATCTCAGGTAGCATAGATAGATGGATATCTGTCTATTCTTTCATAGATGGACCCAAATTACATTGCATTAATGGGACCTGGAGGTAATAAGAAATGGCTATGCTCTGGAAGTCACCCATCTCATTCCTGACGATTTTTTGGTGTCTCCTGACCACTCGGCTGTGAAAAGAGAGATGGTAAAAGCTACTCTGCAGAGGCTTCTTGACTTGAAGGCCATGATTCCGGTTACAAAGTCCAGGAAGGATGGGTACGCTGCTCCATTTACTTTGTTGCTCCAAAGAGGGAGGGTTATTTTCGCCCTATCCTGAACCTGAAGCTCACTTCAAGATGGAAATCTTAAGGTCCCTAATCATGGTGGTTCAGAGGGGGGAGAGTTTTTGACCTCCTTGGACCTAATGGAAGCTTATCTTCACATTCCAATCTGGAAGGATCACCAGCGTTTCTTCTAGTTTGCCGTGCTTGGTTGCTATTTTCAGTTTTAAGCATTATCCTTTGAATTAGCGACAGCCCCAACAACCTTCTCCAAAGTGATGGTGGTGCAAGCCTATGCAAGAAAGGGATTTTGGTGTATCCTTATCTGGATGATTGGCTGATAAGGGTGAAGATCTTTCAGGAGAACGTTTCTGCTTCTCAGTGGGTAGTCCAGGTGTTACAAATGGGCTGGATTGTTAATTTTTCATAAGTAATCTTCATCCTTCTCAAAATAGATTATCTGGGGCTCGTTTCAATATGAAGATAGGTCATGTACGTTTAACGAACCAAAGGATTCAGAAGTTGTGTGGACAGGTATGGGCATTGAGAGTGGCTAGAAACCCACCTGTGTTTACCTTCAGTCTCTCTGTTCCATGGCATTGGGCTTGGTCCTCATACTGTGGGCAAAGGCGCACATGCTTCCTTTTCAGAGGGCCTTACTTTGCAGGTAGAGTCCTCAAACTCAGGAATATTCGGTGAGATTGTGTTGCGTTCATGCCTATTCTCGCCCTCGCTCCACCCTCTCTACCTTTGTGGCGTCTCCCTTCGGCTCAGACGGACAGATACAGCTGCGGCTTCTCTCCGCCTCTTGGTCCCGGAATCCCCGGGCTGGCTTAATGCTACGGATCCGCCATGTTCCTGATGACGTAAAGGGTGCGCGCGCGCTCCAGACTTTGTACCAGCAAGGGCGCGAAGCTTCGGGGGCGTCCCCTCGTACTGACGTCATCCGTTTTCAATTTAAAAGGTCTTTGTTTGCTAACTACAAGCGAGTTAGCAAGGAACTCCAACGGGACTTACTTCGGCAGTCCACGCTACTTGCAACTACGTTCCGAGTCAGCAAGGGGAATTCTTCTCCACTGCTCGGCCTTTTCAAACTTACCAGGAGTACCTGCCCCTTGGGGGCTCCGCTCTCTTTATTCTTGATTTCAGATTGTTGGACGGGATCCGGTACTCGCTCCTCGAGGGCCTACGTTCCCGAAGACTCAGAAGACTCATATTGCCTGGAGGCGATCGCAGATGTGAACATAGTGAGTCCTATTACAGACAGGAACCGGTACTCGCTCCACGAGGGCCACTGTTCCTAATCGCTAAGGCTCCCTTCAGTCTAAGACGTTATCGCAGGTACGGAGATCGTGAGTTACCATTGCAGATTGCAGATAGGCCCTCGTGGAGCGAGTACTGATTCCTATGTTCCTAATTCCTTTCTCATACTCTCATCTTCCTCAGAAGATATCGCATACCTACATCTTATGGATTACTATTACAGATTAACAGATAGGAACCGGTATTCGCTCCATGAAGGCCTATGTTCCTAAATCTCTCCTAGCCTCTCTTCTATTCCAGAAGCCATCCCATACACAGTTATTGTGAGTTCTATTTCAGACTGCTTACAAGAACCAGTACTCGCCTGAGTCTCCTGTTCCTGAATACCGAAGACTCTGTTGCATATAGAAGACACTACAGAGATCTAGAATTGTGAATGTATCATCTATCACTGGTTATGCCCAGCATACCCTGTCTACTCACTATCTATAGTCTCTCCTTACAGCTCAGCAACTCAGAGATCGTTGTTCCAGTATCAGAGGGTCTTCAGCCCTGCCGGGCATATCAACTCACTTCTGCCACCTCTGGTGGTTCTAATTCCAGTCTAATAAAGAACTATCTGTGTTTATCTCAATACTCCAGCCTAGCCGGTGGTCCCTCTCAGGATCTCCACTTGAGGGCTCTGTCAACTGCCATTGACCCAAGGATTCACTATTTCTACTGAGTGTTATTCCTACACTAATAAGAGCGGTATCATCATCTACCACTCTGTGGGAGCCAACCCACATCAGACCATCACTCCTCTCTCTGCGGAAGCTGATCCATATCAGATAGCTATCTCCCCGTGGGAATCATACAGATTGCTGGTTCATCTTTCTACAGGAACAAGCATAACAGTTGCTACTCCTTCCCTCTGGAAGAGCAGAGCACTAACAGATTACTATTCCTTAGCAAGATCCGTAACAGAGTGCTACTTCGCCCCCCGGCGGGGTGATCGCTTATAGATTGTTAACTCCTCCTTCAACGGGAGTATCCAGCATCCAGATTCATAACAGATTACTAACTCCTCCCCTCTGGGGAGCTGGTCTCTAACAGATTGCCACTTCAGATTCCACAAAGCAGAGCTTGCAATGGTGACTGGATGTCAAGCACTTGGAATGGGGGGGGGGGGGGGGGGGAGGCGGGGGTGTGGACTTGGTCATCCCAGCCTGGATCATAGTGACGACGTGTTGGACTGGGAGGCGAAATGTCAGGAGCTGTTTGCTCAGGGTCAATGGACTCTTGGGGAGGTGGCCAGGGCTATTAGACTTCTCTTCTGCAAATTCATGCCTAGTCAGAGTGATGTCCGACAATGCCACAGTGGTGGTGTACATAAATCATCAAGGGGGAACTCTGAGCCCTCAGATGTTGTTGATGGACATTTTTTTCTCTTGGGCAGAAATGAATTTACAGGCCTTGTCGGCATCACGCATTGCAGGCATAGATAAATGCAAGAGGACTTCCTCAGCTACAGAATTATAGATACAGGGGAATGGTCCCTTTCTCAAGGAGCCTTCAGTCAGATTATCACAAAGTAGAATCTGCCCAACTATGATTTGATGGCAGACAGCCAGATTGCAAAGGTACAGTTGTACTTGTAAGTTTACATACCCGTGGCAGAATTTGTAAGATGTGTAGCATTTTAAGAAAACATGAGTGATCAGACAAAACACTTCTGTTAGTTTAATTTGAAACATATTAAAAATATTATGCATCACAGAATATCACAATTTTTAAACAAACTATAGCAATAAAGGAAATAATAAAATGGGCTTGTTCCAAAATAAGAACATAAGAACATAAGAAAATAAGAAAATGCCATACTGGGTCAGACCAGGTCCATCAAGCCAAGCATCCTGTTTCCAACAGTGGCCAATCCAGGCCATAAGAACCTGGCAAGTACCCAAAAACTAAGTCTATTCCATATTACCATTGCTAATGGCAGTGGCTATTCTCTAAGTGAACTTAATAGCAGGTAATGGATTTCTCCTCCATGAACTTATCCAATCCTTTTTTAAACACAGCTATACTAACTGCACTAACCACATCCTCTGGCAACAAATTCCAGAGTTTAATTGTGCGTTGAGTAAAAAAGAACTTTCTTTGATTAGTTTTAAATGTGTCCCATGCTAACTTCATGGCGTGCCCCCTAGACATTCTATTATCCGAAAGATTAAATAACCGATTCACATCTACCCATTCTAGACCTCTCATAATTTTAAACATCTCTATCATATCCCCCCTCAGCCGTCTCTTCTCCAAGCTGAAAAGTCCTAACCTCTTTAGTCTTTCCTCATAGAGGAGCTGTTCCATTCCCCTTATCATTTGGTAGCCCTTCTCTGTACCTTCTCCTTCGCAATTATATCTTTTTTGAGATGCGGCGACCAGAATTGTACACAGTATTCAAGGTGTGGTCTCACCATGGAGCGATACAGAGGCATTATGACATTTTCCGTTTTATTCATCATTCCTTTTCTAATAATTCCCAACATTCTGTTTGCTTTTTTGACTGCCGCAGCACACTGAACCAATGATTTCAACGTGTTATCCACTATGACGCCTAGATCTCTTTCTTGGGTTGTAGCACCTAATATGGAACCCAACATTGTGTAATTATAGCATGGGTTATTTTTCCCTATATGCATCACCTTGCACTTATCCACATTAAATTTCATCTGCCATTTGGATGCCCAATTTTCCAGTCTCACAAGGTCTTCCTGAAATTTATCACAATCTGCTTGTGATTTAACTACTGAACAATTTTGTGTCATCAGCAAATTTGATTATCTCACTCGTCGTATTTCTTTCCAGATCATTTATAAATATATTGAAAAGTAAGGGTCCCAATACAGATCCCCGAGGCACTCCACTGTCCACTCCCTTCCACTGAGAAAATTGTCCATTTAATCCTACTCTCTGTTTCCTGTCTTTTAGCCAGTTTGCAATCCACGAAAGGACATCGCCACCTATCCCATGACTTTTTACTTTTCCTAGAAGCCTCTCATGAGGAACTTTGTCAAACGCCTTCTGAAAATCCAAGTATACTACATCTACCGGTTCACCTTTATCCACATGTTTATTAACTCCTTCAAAAAAGTGAAGCAGATTTGTGAGGCAAGACTTGCCCTGGGTAAAGCCATGCTGACTTTGTTCCATTAAACCATGTCTTTCTATATGTTCTGTGATTTTGATGTTTAGAACACTTTCCACTTTTTTTCCTGGCACTGAAGTCAGGCTAACCGGTCTGTAGTTTCCCGGATCACCCCTGGAGCCCTTTTTAAATATTGGGGTTATATTTGCTATCCTCCAGTCTTCAGGTACAATGGATGATTTTAATGATAGGTTACAAATTTTTACTAATAGGTCTGAAATTTCATTTTTTAGTTCCTTCAGAACTCTGAGGTGTATACCATCCGGTCCAGGTGATTTACTACTCTTCAGTTTGTCAATCCGGCCTACCACATCTTCTAGGTTCACCGTGATTTGATTCAGTCCATCTGAATCATTACCCATGAAAACCTTCTCCATTACAGGTACCTCCCCAACATCCTCTTCAGTAAACACCGAAGCAAAGAAATCATTTAATCTTTCCGCGATGGCCTTATCTTCTCTAAGTGCCCCTTTAACCCCTCGATCATCTAACGGTCCAATTGACTCCCTCATAGGTTTTCTGCTTCGGATATATTTAAAAAAGTTTTTACTGTGAGTTTTTGCCTCTACAGCCAACTTCTTTTCAAATTCTCTCTTAGCCTGTCTTATCAATGTCTTACATTTAACCTGCCAATGTTTATGCTTTATCCTATTTTCTACTGTTGGATCCTTCTTCCAATTTTTGAATGAAGATCTTTTGGCTAAAATAGCTTCTTTCACCTCCCCTTTTAACCATGCCGGTAATCGTTTTGCCTTCTTTCCACCTTTCTTAATGTGTGGAATACATCTAGACTGTGCTTCTAGAATAGTATTTTTTTAACAATGACCACGCCTCTTGGACATTTTTTACTTTTGTAGCTGCTCCTTTCAGTTTTTTTCTAACAATTTTTCTCATTTTATCAAAATTTCCCTTTTGAAAGTTTAGCACGAGAGCCTTGGATTTGCACACTGTTCCTCTTCCAGTCATTAAATCAAATTTGATCATATTATGATCACTATTGCCAAGTGGCCCCACCACCGTTACCTCTCTCATCAAGTCCTGTGCTCCACTGAGAATTAGATCTAACATTGCTCCCTCTCTCGTCGGTTCCTGAACCAATTGCTCCATAAAGCTATCATTTATTCCATCCAGGAACGTTATCTCTCTAGCGAGTCCCGATGATACATTTACCCAGTCAATATTGGGGTAATTGAAGTCTCCCATTATTACTGCACTACCAATTTGGTTAGCTTCCCTGATTTCTCTTAGCATTTCACTGTCCATCTCACCATCTTGACCAAGTGGACGGTAGTATACCCCTATCACTATAGTCTTCCCCGATACACAAGGGATTTCTACCCATAAAGATTCAGTTTTGTATTTAGTCTTATGCAGGATGTTTATCCTGTTGGACTCTATGCCATCCCGGACATAAAGTGCCACACCTCCTCCCGGGTGCTCCTCTCTGTCATTGCGATATAATTTGTACCCCGGTATAGCACTGTCCCATTGGTTATCCTCTTTCCACCATGAGATGCCAATTAAGTCTATGTCATCATTCACTGTTATACATTCTAATTCTCCCATCTTACTTCTTAGACTTCTGGCATTAGCATACAAACATTTCAAAGTTTGTTTTTTGTTTGTATTTTCATTCTGCTTTTTAATTGATAGGGATAAGTTAGAATGTTTTTAGCTCAGGTGAATTTTTAGTTACAGGCACTTGGACTATTTTTCTAATTATTGGAACCTCACTGTCGGGATGCCCTAATTGTAATGCATCATTAGTATCCTTTGAAGATACCTTTCTCTGAACCATGCGCTGCTGAGGGACTGTCGGCTTTCCCCTTAGAGCAGCTTTTAAACTAGAACAATCTCCTTTTTAAAGGTTAGCGCCAGCAATCTGGTTCCACCCTGGTTAAGGTGGAGCCCATCCCTTCGGAAGAGACTCCCCCTTCCCCAAAAGGTTTCCCAGTTCCTAACAAAACTGAATCCCTCTTCCTTGCATCATCGTCTCATCCACGCATTGAGACTCCGGAGCTCTGTCTGCCTCTGGTGACCTGCGCGTGGAACAGGGAGCATTTCAGAAAATGCTACCCTGGAGGTTCTGGGTTTAAGCTTTCTACCTAAGAGCCTAAATTTGGCTTCCAGAACCTCCGTCCCACATTTTCCTATGTCGTTGGTGCCCACATGTACCACGACAGCCGGCTCCTCTCCAGCACTGTCTAAAATCCTATCTAGGTGACTCGTGAGGTCCGCCACCTTTGCACCAGGTAGGCATGTTACCAGGTGATCCTCACTTCCACCAGCCACCCAGCTATCTACATTCCTAATAATCGAATCACCAACTATGACGGCTGACCTAACCCTTCCCTCCTGGGCAGTAGGCCTTGGGGAGATATCCTCAGTGCAAAAGGACAATGCATCACCTGGAGAGCAGGTTCTTGCTACAGGATCCTTTCCTGCTGCACCTGGTTGGTGCTCTCCCATCATGAGACCTTCTTCCTCCAAGGCAGCACCAGGGCTGCCAGTCTGAAGTTGGGTCTTGACTACTATGTCCCTGAAGGTCTCATCTATATACCTCTCTGTCTGCCTCAGCTCCTCCAGGTCTGCCACTCTAGCCTCCAGAGATCGGACTCGTTCTCTGAGAGCCAGTAGCTCTTTGCATCGCAGGCACATGTACAACTTCTCACCGGTGGGTAAAAAATCATACATGTGACACTCTATGCAAAAGACTGAGAAGCCCCCCTCTTGCTGCTGGACTGCTGCCTTCATCTCAATTTTGATCAGTTCCTAGTTAAGTTTTAGTTTGCTATGGGAGTAGGAATGTGTCTAACGTCCTTTAAATGTATTAGTGAATTCACTATGTGTCTGGTAGTGGCCTTGCGGGGTCTGATCGAATTCTCAATAAAGTTTTTGTTGATGGGTGGTTTTTTTTTTTTTGTGAAAGTGGCACCTGCCTATAAATTAAGGGATGAGTTCGGGGTGGATGGGCGAGGGGTGGGAGGGTTAGGAAATCCAAACAGTCTAACTTCAGTTAGTCAGTCAGAGTGACTCACTGCTCTCTTGATTAACAAATGTTGGTCCCTATTCAAACCCAATCACACTACCTTAACACCTTTCCAAGGTGAGTAACTGAGCTGAACTATTCAACTTTTTTACTTAGGTCTCATCTATATACCTCTCTTATTTCTAGCTTCTGGCTACTTTTTTTTTTTTTTTTGTGGGGTTTTTTTTTTTAATACAAACACTGTTTATATTAAATACAAACACTCAGTTCTATAAAAGTCTGCAGAACACTCAGTTCTGCAGACTTTTAAAAATAAACACACTACCTACTGCTTACTAGCTACCTTATTGACTGACTATTTAAAAATACAGTCTAACTTGTTTATTCACTGCCTTTCTGACTATTAAAGGCACAAACACAGTAAATAATATTCCCAAATAGTTAACTTTGCCCCAATATTTTTAAAAAAGACAATGTCCTAAGCAAAAACATACTGATTCCTTTCAGCCACCAGCAAGGTGATCCTCTCCTCTCAGTGTTCCCACCAGAATGTGTTCCAAAGTTTGCATACCCTTAGTTCTTAATATTATGTATTGCCCCCTTTTGCATCAATGACAGCTTGTGATAGTTGTGAATGAGGCCCTTTATTTTCTTGTGTTATGTCGTCCATTCCTCTTGGCAAAAAGCTTTCAGATCCTGTAAATTCTTCGGTTGTCTGGCATAAACTGCATGTTTGAGTTCTCTCCAAAGTGGCTCAATGATGTTGAGGTCAAGAGACTGTGATGACTATTCTAGAACCTTCACTTCCTTCTGCTGCAGCTACTGAGGAGTTGACTTGGCCTTATTGTTTGGATCATTGTCATGTGGAAAGTACAAGTGCTTCCCACATGCAGCTTCCTGGCTGATGAATGCAAATTCTTCTCCAATATTTTCTGATAAGATGCTGCATTCAATGATATATGGATTTTTGGTAACTGCTCTGTGACAGACCTTTGTATCTTCTGACTTACAAGAGCCCACTGTTTCATGAGGATCCGGATTGATTTTGTTTCACAGTTTGGCTTTTGTCTTACTTTTCAGTTACCCATCTAAATGGCTTTTGAATTGACCTCAATATTATTAGTTGCAAGTACTTTTTTGTAGGGAATCTTTCTTATTGATTACTAAGGAAGGGGTCCAGAATTGTACAGTTCCCTCCTTCCTTTTGAAAGTCATCTCAGAGTTTCATTTGAATCAGGCATTCTCCTTGCCTTCTTTTAACAGGCAGGCTGTCTCTGAAGACTATGCACGCCTTCCCCCATTGAACGTGAGGAGGTACCTTTTGCGATATCTGAAAGTTGCTAGTGCTCTTAGGTGCTCTGATCATCTCTCTTTGCTTTGTATGGTGGAACGTGGAAGGGTGAGGCGGCCTCTCAGGCTACAGTTTCACATTGGATTATGGAGGTGATTATAACAGTTTATGTGAATGTTGGTGCTCCATTGCCAAAGCAAGTGCAGGATGTTTCCACAAAGACACAGGCTGTTTCCTGGTCAGAGTTGCGTTTGGTCTCTCCTTTGGAGATTAATAAGGTGGCGATGTGATTGTTTTTGCATACCTTCTCTAAGCATTACCACCTTGATGTCTTAGCTTGAGGGGAGGCTTCTTTTGCATTGGCACTGTTGCTATGGGCTGAAGCATCATCCTGCCTTATGAGGAAGTAGCTGGTCTGGCTGGGTCTGGATGTAGAGGAAGGTGAAATTACTACTTACCCTGATAATTTCCTTTCCTTTAATATAATTAGATCAGGCCAGCGCCCTCCCTATGCTGGTGCTGTATTTTGGAGTGTTTATATATTTTGTGCCTTCCTGAACAATTTGCTTGCAAGCAGAGTTGAAGATCAGGAGTATGAATATACCTTGCTGCAGGTAAGTGTTTTATAGTTTATTGCTGGGAGATCTCTGTCAATTCTACTTTCTTGTACTTCTGGAAGTCCACTAGTTTAAAAAAAAGAAAAAAATCCAAAGTGATGGTTTTTTGATAGTGAATGGTCTTGATCTTGTCCAAGGTTAGCTTTTTACAGGAGTACTGGCAGGCTGGTGGTAGCACTAAGTTATATAAGGGGTGACATCAGCAAGCCTATTGATCTCTGCCTCCATCTGCTGGTTGGCATGCATAACCCACTGGTCTGGCCTGGTTTGACTGTATTAAAGGAAAGGAAATGTCAGGTAAATAGTAATTTCACCTTTTATTTTGACTACAAAAAAGACATGCAGCTGTGAGAGAGCCCTCTGGAGTTTTCTATTTTACCTTTGGCTACAGTGCAAGATTTAGTTACCTCATTTGTATTTTATCTTTTTAAACATTTGAAGTTTTGTAGCTTTTTAATGTTTAATTCTGAGGCTATTGTATTAGCAGATTGTATATTTTTAACACAAAGTTATTCAACTTTGACATCAGAAAAAAATTAAATGACATTGATCTAGTAATTTAACACTTAAGATCTGAAAGGGTGTGATTTCTGTATTGGGCACTTGCCTGTAAATTGATTGTCATTGAATGCAATTGGATTTGGATAATTAGCAAGTAGTATAAATCAAAATATAATTATTTTAAATAATGGTGACTCATAGACTGCCTAACTTTGTGCCTCCATCCTAATGGGTAGAGGAGGGAGGTACAACGTGCAGGCACATGCACTTTTTTAGACATGCCTTTCTAGTCAAGCAGAGTTTTTGGCAAGAGGGATGACAGATTTCTGACAGAGAATGGGGGGGGGGGAGGAAATAGGAAGAGACTGTTTTATTTATTTTATGTGAAGATGGCAGCTGACAAAAAATGTCTTGCATAAACAAAGCAATAATCCCACTTCCTCTCTGAAGTATTTCCTTAAGAGCCTGGTTCACAAGCATGTAATAAAGTTTTTGAGGAATTTTTGATATTCAAATGAAATTTATTTTACTTTCTAGGACAAGAGTATTTACAACCTAAATATGAAGGAAAGTGGCAAAATCTTAAATAAAAGGAAAGAATTATTGTAAGGGCATGACATTTGCTTTTACCTAAGCATTGTTTTGTTCCTAGGCAACTGCTAGAATCCATAGAAATATAGGTGCCAATGATATCCCAGATACCGGGGTGTTTTTTTGTTTGCACAATATATTCTAATTGTGTATAAACATGGAAGCATAATACATAAATAGAGGCATGCTGCTATCTTGAATGTGTCATTCATGTGACTGGAAAAGTTTAAAAGTAGAGGAAGAGTAGTAGAAGTGGTGGTTGACAGAAGGAAGTGAGGGGGTAGTTGAGAAAAGAATGACTTGCATGCATTGGGTATGTATGTTTGTATTTAACTAATTCATGTTCTTCAAAGTTGACTGAATTTAAAACAGCAGTGCTACATTCAAGCTCAGTTTTTCTACAAATTTGTTTCCATTAAGAAGAACAGATGGGAATTAATACCAGGAGAAGACTCGCCACTGTTGAGCTGGTTTGGGATGTCCTTTTCTTGTTTGCTCTCTCTCTCCCCTCCTGCAGAGCAACTAGCACAGGCATCATCTGTCTGTGATAGACTGAGCCCATTTAACAGCTAGGCATGCATCGTGAGAGTGGGGGTTAACATGAAGAGTAGACATGCCACTGTTGAGCTTGTTTGGGATTTCCTTTCCTTGTTTACTCTTCCTCTCCCCTCCTGTGGTGCGACCATTGCTGACGTCATTTGCTTGCGACAGATCAGACCTATTAACAGCTAGGCTTGTGGTGCATAACTGCTGACATGCTGTTGAAGTGATATGCCAAAGGGAAGGACGCACCCCTAGGTGAAGAACTCCTGAGGAGACGAAAGAGCGATTTCTATTGATTTTGTCAGCTTCAATAGCGAAGAAAAGGAAGGGTAAGCCTTTTATTTCCTTTGATTCAAGGCTTTATAGATCAGCACTTTCAGTGGATCTTGGACCCATTGCCATTGTGACCTGATGAGGCCTCCTTTTGTTATGGGGTCTTTCTCAGTCTGGGTGTTAGTAGCCACTGCTTCAGCCCATTATATAGATGCACAGTGTGGCTTCATTGCATCCAAATCCCCCCGTATCTATTGGAAATGACCTTTAGACTAGCAAGGAAGATCCTGGGAGGAATCAGCCCAAATCACCAGATGCTATTATTCAGACTGATCAGTCTCAATTAACAGTTTGGGGGAGGGGGCTGGAGGGGACTGAGGCCTTAGAGAGCCCTTTTGTGAGGCATGGACAACATAATGTCCTTGATGTCTTAGGAACATCTTTCTGTGCTATTGATTCCACAGATTTTTCGTCCCCCTAAGGTGGATGATGATGTCTCTTCAGGGAAAGGTCTCACTTCCATTGTTTATTCTCCCTCCTAGTGTGGCATCTCCTGATATTGAAGAACCTGGGAATATATCTTTTATAGATGTACTAGCCTTTAAGCCCGTAACAACGGGCTACATTAAAAAATTTTTTTTTTCGGTCCATTTCCTTCCCACTCCCTCCCCTCTTCCTCTTCCCCCCCACCCTCCCCCTCTCCCCTTCCTCCCTCTCCCCCCCTCCCCTCTCCCCCCTCCCTCCCCCTCACTCTCTCCTCCTCTCCCTCTCTCCTCCTCTCCCTCTCTCCTCCCCCTCCCTCTCTCCTCCCTCCCTCTCCTCACTCTCTCCTCCCCTCCTCCCCCCTTCCCCTCACTCTCTCCTCCCCCTCTCCCCTTCCTCCCTCTCCCCCCTCTCCCCCCTTCCTCCCCCTCACTCTCTCCTCCTCTCCCTCTCTCCTCCCCCTCCCTCTCTCCTCCCCTCCCCTCCCCTCCCCCTCACTCTCTCCTCGCCTCTCCCCTCCCCCTCACTCTCTTCTCCCCTTCCCCTCCCCCTCCCCCTCACTCTCTCCTCCCCCTCCCCTTCCCCTCACTCTCTCCTCCCCCCTTCCCTTCCCCTCACTCTCTCCTCCCTCTCCTCAGTCACTCCCCCTCTCTCAATCCCCTCCCCTTTCAGATCATCCACAACCGGCAGACGGAACATCTCCGGGGGGGGTGGGGTCCCTCCCGCGCGCGCGGCGCCGCTACTGCTCCTCCCACTCCTGCTCCTTGCCGCCGCTCCTGCGGCCCCAGCGCCATTTTTTTCATCGCTGCTGCCGCCGCTACTGCACCTCCCGCTCCTGCTTCTCGCCGCTGCTCCTGCTCCTTGCCGCCGCTCCTGCTTCTTACCGCCGCCGCTCCTGTGGCCCCAGCGCCATTTTTTTTTTTCATGCACGCTCGGCTCTGACCGATGTGCTCGCCCGCGCATGCGCGGTAGAGCTGCTCTCTACTGCGCATTTGCGGGCCGTCGGTCAGAGCCCATTTATAAGGTAGATGACGGGTGGTTACAAGATTGGAAAAAACTTTCTCACTCTGTTTCTCAATTACATAAGTTTACTGGTGAGACACCAAGTCCAAATTAGAAGAGCATGAGTCACGATTAACTGATTTGGAGAGCTTGGTATCAGCTATAGGCCTCAGGTGCCTACTTTACAAGTCTTCAATGTAGTCCATATATTATGACCGTCGGTCACAGACAGCTGCGACCGCATCTACTCACGTCCTGCTTCCCTCTCCGGGCCTGCTCACGGTGGGGCTAGCCTCTTCCACTGCGTACCCCATGGTTCCTCGTGGTGGTTGGGACACCGCTGCCACCCACGCTGACTCTGGGTCTTTCTAGATGCGCGCGCACGTGCCACCGGGCCCTCTTTTGAAGCTTCTACAGTGGGAGCCTTGGGGTGTCCCTGTTTGATGATTTCATTGGATCAGGGTTCTTAAGCTCCACCTTCGCCCCCAGCTAGCCGACTTGGCAACGAGTTCCATCGCTATTCTACGAGCTCCTGTCTCCGTTGGACCTGTGGTGATGCTAACGGACCCTACTTGGACTCTGGACCCTGCCTGGTACCCGCTCCTCTGGGGCCAGCATGTGCACTCTACGGAGACTTGGTCTCCTGGCTTCCCCTGCTCCTCAGGCTGGCCCTGCGCCTTCCAGAAGTCCTTTATTGCTGGCTCTCCGCTCCTTGGGGCTGCCTCTGGGAATGCCTTCACCACTTGGGAGTTCTATCTCTGTGCTTCCCCGCTACTCTGGGCAGTGCCTACGTTCTACACTTGGGACTGTCAGTGCTTCCCCACTCCTCGGGGTAGTGCCTACATTCGATACCAGGGACCGTTGTGCTTCCCTGCTCCTCGAAGCAGTACCCTTGATTCAACCACTGGTCACTACCGGCACCTCCCGCTTCTCGGGCTGATCTACGTTATCATCTGGAGACCTGACTTGGGCTTCCCCGCTCCATGGATTAGCCTACGTCATCGCATCAGTACCTCCTTCGCTGTGCAGCTACGCCCCTCGGGGTTGCCTCTATGGAATACCTCCTGCACATCCTGTCTTGCACTTCCCGCTCCACGGGCCTGCCTAGCGCCAACCCCTTCAGAGTCTCTGCCCAGGTACTGATCTCCAGCCTGCTTACTTACTATGGGGATCCCTCCTTGCTGGGTCTCTTACCCCGTTCCTCGGGACCTCTCCACAGTTTCACCCGGAGCTCCCCACTGTGCCTGACCTCGTCTCCCGACGGTGTGGACCTGTGGGCTCCTCCCCACAGGTGGTAACAACTCTCACCTCGGGCCAAGGGTCCACAAACCCACTAAACATTTCACATATCAAGGATAATTTAACTCTTCATGATCAATTGGAAAGTTTGGAAAACTTTCAGAGAATGAGAAATTTATTATTTTTCAATTTTCCTTTGATTAGGCTGATGTCAGCACAGAAATTGTTTAAAAAATACTTGTGAGAAATTTTGAATATACTGAAGGAGAGGGCATCTGCCTTGTCTAAGATGTATTATATTCCTTGATTTAAGAAAGTTTCCACTGAGGTTGAAGGAGAGATGGATACTTTGCTTACAGATAGTCCTGATATTTCTGCATTCCTAGAAGCCTCTTTGGATGATATACCAGGTAGGGCTATTTTTTTTGGTATCTTTTGGTGTTGAGAAATATTTTAGAAATGAGGATTTTCTTTTTTGTGGACAGAAAATAAACTTTTCCTAATATTTATCATATAATGCAGCTTTGGAGGGAAGCAGTTCCTCCAGGTGTGGAGGAATTTGTTGACCCTTGGGACTATGATTTAATGCTAGCAGCTGCCACTTACTCCCCTGTCCGTTGACCCTTCAATTTTCTTTGTCCATACCTTCACCACCCCTCCTCAGTGTCCGTTATAATAATAACTACACATACTCTGTCTTTTGGTATAAATATGGCCGAAGCTTTTATTTTTAAACGGCATGATAACTTTTCTGGATACCTGAGCCGGTAGTATGTTTCCACCGCTGCATGAACCAAGCAAGGCAGCCTGACTCATTCGGCCCCTCGCCTTGTTCCCGAGCAAGGGGGCCATCTCCTTCTCGCCTCCTGGCGCTAACAGCTACCTCGCCATCCTGTGATGTCACCAGCAGCACTTGTAATCCTGCCCAACCGGCCTGGGTACCCTCCCCTCCCTCTCAGCTGCGACATAATCCCCAAACATTGTTAAGCATTGAATTTTGCTTACTAACATACAGGTCGATACAGTAACGTTCAGTTAAAGATTCCCCGTCTGTAACGTGCTGGGAGCGCACAATACAGACGAGTAAGGCGGTCCAGCAATACAGTCTCCAGTTTCACGCGTCCTTAGCGCTTCCTAAAATAAACACATAACCCTTTCCGCACCCAGCATGTAAATGAACGAAAAAGCTGTATATTGAAGGAATTAGCTATTCCCCTCCGATACTGTAACGGGCGCTGATATTATCTCCTCAGTAACCCGCTGTTCTGCCGCGGCCTTAACGTGCTAGTTTACCGCCTCCCCCTAGTAGGTGTTAGTGTAGTGTAAAAAAACATTGCTTACCCGCCCTGGTCCCCGGTCCAGCCGTCCGGTGTAGCCGGTCTCCAGCCCGTCCGGTCTCCTGCAGCCCCGTCCGGTCCCCTCCTCCCGAAGCAAAAAAAAAAAAAACCGAAAAAGTAGCAAGGCTCGGGCCTGCTATGGTAGTCCCTTCTCCCTTCCTCCCGATTTCGCGGGTAAGCGGCAGTGGGGGGGGGGGGGGGGGGGCAGCAGCGGCAGCGGGGGCAGCAAAGAAGCAAAAAAAGCGGCATCCGGGGGCGGCAGCGGGGGGGGGGGGCAGCGGGCTCCGGGTAGGTAGCAGCGGCAGCAGGGGGGGAGTGGCAGCGGGATCCGGGGGTTCGGCAGCAGGATCCAGGGGCGGCAGCAGCGAGAAGCAAAAAAAGCGGCATCCGGGATCCGGGGGCAGCAGCGGCAGCGGGGGGCAGCAGGATCCGGGGACAGCAGCGGCAGCGGGGGGGGGGGGGGGCAGCAAAGAAGCAAAAAAAGCGGCAGCGGGATCCGGGGGCAGCAGCGGCAGCGGGGGGGGCAGCGGGATCCGGGGGCGGCAGCGAGATCCGGCGTATTCGATCGGGCGGGTAGGTGGCAAGAAAAGATGGCCGCCTGCACGGGGGGAAGCGTGCAATTGGCCGCCAAACGTCGTGACGTCACGTCTTCAGCGGCCAATTGCACGCTTTCCCCGTGCAGGCGGCCATCTTTTCTTGCCACCTACCCGCCCGATCGAACACGCTGGATCTCGCTGCCCCCCCGCTGCCGCTGCTGCCCCCGGATCCCGGATGCCGCTTTTTTTGCTTCTTTGCTGCCCCCCCCGCTGCCCTGCTGCCCCCGGATCCCGGATGCCGCTTTTTTTGCTTCTCGCTGCTGCCGCCCCTGGATCCTGCTGCCGCTGCCGGATCCCCCGGATCCCGCTGCCGCTCCCCCCCTGCTGCCGCTGCTACCTACCCGCCGCTCCCGGATCCTGCTGCCGCCCCGGATCCCGCTGCCCCCCGCTGCCGCTGCTGCTCCCGGATGCCGCTTTTTTTACTTCTCGCCGCCGCCTGCCTGCCCGCCCACCCACCCACCGGCCGCCTGGACCCACGGCCCTCCGACAGGTATTTAAAAATTTTTTTATTTTTTATATAACACACAGGTTTTTGGTTTTTTGTTTTTTTACACTTTTTACACTTCCTGGTGCCTGTCATTTCAAATGTCATTTGAAATGACAGGTACCAGCGCACCCAGGTTACTGTATAGGCGCTGTATTAAGCGCCTATACAGTAAAATGGATTGCGCGGGCATAACCCTTCCCTAACGCTTCACAACCTCGGCATGCATTTGCATGCGATTAGGAGACAGTATCAGGCGCTAGGTCTAGAGAACTGTGCGTGCGGGGAGGAAGGGTGCGCCTGACACTGCCGCACTGTTTTTACTGCGGCCTTACTGTATCGACCTGATAGTTATACTAACTGTCAACAGTTAGTTATTGCATGTTATTGTATTCCTGCCCTTGGGCTGGGTGGGTGGGTTTTCCTCCTGCCTTGTGATCTGAAAAGGATCGCTCTTTAAAAGGGCTGCTAATGTCATCCTCAGGTGCGGCAGGCACGCCTTTACCGCGTCATAGCCTCAGGGCGGGGCTATGCTGCCGCTCTTTCTCTTCTCGTTGCGGCTCGAGGAAACGGGGAGGGGGGGCGGGGGAATTCCCCGGCTGCCCCATGCTTCCTGCGCTCCTCAGCCTCCCCCCCCTTGTGATTCTCTGTGTCGTGGGCGCGTGGCGGTCAGTGGTGGGGCTCTGGCCATGTGGCGCAGGCCCACCTATTAACGCTAGCAGCCGCCACTTACTCCCCTGTCCTTCAACCCTTCAATTTTTTTATCCATACCGTTACCACCCCTCCTCAGTGTTCGTTATAATAATAACTACACGTACTCCGTAACTACACATACTACCGAGCCGGTAGTATGTTTCTATCACTGCCCGCTACATGAACCAAACAAGGCAGCCTGACTCCTTGGGCCCCCTGCCTTGTTCCCAAGTAAGGGGGCCATCTCCTTCTCGCCTCCCAGCGCTGACCGCTACCCCGCCGTCCTGTGATGTCACCAGCACCACTTGTAATCCTGCCCAACCGGCCCGGGTATCCGCCAAGACACGAGGTAGGGAGGACCCTTGCCTCGTGTCCCCCCACTAATATATAAGCTGGGCCTTTTTACCTTACTGTCTTGTGCCTCGATGGCATCCTGTAGGGTATTATTGAATATGTCATATCTGATATCTGACAAGTGTGTTCCGTCCAGTCTGAACAACCCTGGGGACATATCGTCAGCCCATTGATGTCTTATCTGCAGCCCCTCCATTTTTTGTATCCATATCTCAATTTGGCGATTGACTTTCTTTCTTCCCTGACCCCATAATTTTGCATATTTCCATTTTGGCCTCGGTGTGATATCCGACCAGCATACCAAGTCATTCGGGTATAGATCAGTTATCTTGGCCAGGTCACTTTTTACCTTTTATACCAAGTGCTTGCATGTCCATGAACCCAAGTCATTGCCCCCCAGATGTAATATCATCACATCTGGAGCTGCCCTTGCGTGCCTTAGGTGCCATAAAAAGGACAATAACTGTTCCCATTGCATGCCCGATTTTCCCTTCCATTCGATGAGCCAACTTTTCAGTGCGATTTCAAATTCTGATGATGCAATTGCTGATAACTGTGTCCATAAAGTCCTCAGCATGTCATGTGTGATAGGATGTCTGCTATCCCTGGTGGGACCTACTCTTCTCGCCCATCCGGTCATCATCTTTTTGATGATGAATGCCTTAGTTGGGTCACCCAACTTGCGTGCTTTAGCCAAAAGCACCTGTCCCGTCAGGCATTTGATTACTGTGTTTCTTGATACTCCGTCCTCCTTTGCTGAGTCTATGTATTTGACGATCAGCTCCAGACTTATTGGGCCTTGTCGCCAACCGTTGTCTCCCAAGAACTTGGTCACTACTTTGTTTCCCCGGCAGTAAGAGTTCCAAGTAGATGGGGCGATAGATCTGCGTATTAATTCCCATGTGGTTGCAGACCAACTTTCCATAGGTGCGCTGGCATTGGTGTCCCTGTTTCGTCCGCTGTTGGTACCTGCTTACGAAACAAATGACATTTAGCACGAGATAATGCATCCACAGCGCCATTAAATATTCCCGGCACGTGCTTAGCCCACAGTGTAGTATTGTTTCTTAATGCCTCTAACACTATGTCCCTTAGCAAATTGACAACCATCGGGCACTTGGCCGATTGAGCATTTATTACCTGCACCACAGCTTGGTTGTCACACGAAAAGGTATTATGAAACCGTCCCAAAATCCTTGGGCTATCTTATGTGCCTTCTGTTGATTTGGGTATATGTCCAACCATGGCTGAATTGCTTCCAATCTGATGGGTGACGGTGCTTTGTCGAACTGTCCTTTCTCAAATTGCTTTAGGTTTACTCCCAGTCAACTGTTTTTTCGGGCATTTTGTCTTTGGGTGTGGTGCTGTACAGACGTGCTTAAATTTGCAATCCGGGAAGGTACATGCGGTCTTATTATAACGCCAGCATGTGTTATCCTGCACATGTGCCTGTCGTGCAAAGTGCCTAGTTGGCAATGTCCTTCTTGTTTTCCTTGCTCGTCCCTGATCTGTGGGTTTGTTGCATTCAGAGATTGACATCCTGGGTTCCCCATGTCATGAACTTATTCTCCTCCATTTTGTCCCGGAATTTCTCGTCATAGTTGAGCCATGCCCAACTGTTGTGTTCCTGGTACGCTTGTAAGATGGTAACTGCATAGCTCATAGCTCAACATGGGTCCATATTGCGGCTCGAGGAAATGGGGTGGGGCGGGCTGGGGGGATTCCCCTGCTGCCCTGTGCTTCCTGCGCCCCGCAGCCTCCCCGTGTCATGGGTGTGCGGCGGTCAATGGTGGGGCTCTGGCCATGCGGCGTAGGCCCACCTGTTTCCTTACATTTCCTTGAAAATGTTAATTACCTTCAAAAGAACTAGTTTATTTTTTCCGATCCATTGTATTTAGAAACTTTTCTTAGTGATAATGCTCTAGGGGATTGAAGTCTTTATTGTAATTATTCTATGGGTATTGATGTGATTGGTTTGGCTATAAGATTAGATGAAGCCTCTTTTTTTCCTTTTGTATTTTTACTTCTGAAAATGTTTTTCTCTCCTCCCCCCATTTACTTTAAGGATGGGGACTTGACACTGATTTCACATTGTTTATCTTTTTGCATTATTTTTTCTTTTTGGTTCTGGTCATTGTCATGACTTCTTGGTTTTATTTCATTTATTGTAAATGATTTACATTCCATAAAAATTAAATAAAAAAAAACCAACTAAAAGCCATGTTATAAAAAAGGTTTTGATCAATGATAAATGTTTTTGTGCATATAAATCACATTTTCCCAAAGGTGTGCAGGGCCTACACTAGCAAAATGTTAAACAACTGTAAAAAAACATATATATCATAGCATTTGACTTTTTTAGAGTGTAATCGTACTATAGTTCTTTTGGATGACAGGGAAGATATTTTGTGTTAAGTGAAAAAGAGACCTGGTGCAGTTGAAAAATTTGCTTCTTATCTGAAATCTTAAAAATGGCAATTGAATACATCTTCTGAAAAATTGGAAGGTGTTTATCTGCTTGACATTTGCTAGCATCATCAGCTGCAATCTCTTTACACACTGGAATAATTTCCTTCTGGACCAGCTTTTTGAATAGCTTCAACTTTGTTCTCAAGTGCTTTGATGTGGTTGAATGTTTGAGGCTCTCTGTGGCCTTCATTATACATTTTGACATTCAGAGCATTTCATTGCTTTTTTTTTTTTTTAATATTTGTGATGAAAGCCAAATCATATAGCTTGTTCTCCATCGTGTGCAAAGGAGACTTTCTTTTCAATTAATGAAATGTTTTAATTTCTCACTTTGAACACTTGCTGTAGATATGAAGCTCTGCTCAACCTATTTGCAGCATAAAAGTATCATCACGGTATTCTGCGTTTTGTTCCTTCAGAATGGTTAAGAACTGCCACTGGTTTATTATATAACATCAGATAACATTCAGGTTTTGCTACAAATTTTGGCATAGTGTGCATGTTTATTCTTGATTCAAAAATCACCAGGAGAATTATAGAAAGATTTTTTTCCCATATTTGTTTTTGAGTTCATACCAGCCTTACGGTTGTCATTTATTTAACTAAGTTTTGTGCCTTACCAAGCTGTAAGGCCCTTCCAACAGTAGTTAAACCACATGGTATTTCACCCAAGCCAAGCTCCAGCCCTCTGCTCTTATTTTTCAATTATTTTCCATTGATAAGCAGGTTGAATTAGTCATTATGTGTGGGTGATGTCATCTGGTGGCACCAAATGGACTCCTCTCCAAGCTAGTTGAGCTTTAAGCTCTACGCTCTACTGAGCATGTGCTCAGTCATTTTTTGTCAGAGTACAAGCATGGACATGTACTCATTTTCCTCATAATTTTTCTCTAAATTCTTAAAATTCAATAATTCTACCTTAGTATATTCCTTTTCAAGTTGCCCTGCTGCGCCTGCAGCACCCACAACAGCACTTTTCAGTGCTACTAAAAAAACCCCCAACACTTTATTTGAATCTGTTATTATTGTAGTAAGCAAACAAATTACAAGAGAGCCAATCAAATAACAACCATTACTGGTACACATTGAACTCTGATGCGCACCAGGGCAACTGAATCAAAGAACATTCGCTTACAGAATTTTCCTCACCCCCTTTCCCCCTCCCACCTCCCCTGGGTATCCCCTCCAAATCGAACTACAAAGCAAAGCAAGAGAAATCAAAAAGTTACATATTGAAAATTAGGTCCCTTACATATTGAAGAAACAGCCCTAAAAAAACAGCACCAGACTCTTAGCTTTAGGAGACAGCAATTGGATATTTTTGTCCCATATTGAGATAAATCGCAATTTACTTTTAAAAGATTTGACAGTATTCATATTTTAATTTGTATTAAAACATGTAAACTGTTTCTCCAAGCCCAATAAGCCAGACCCTCTCTGTCACACTATACAGAGAGCATAGCCTTTTTCTTCAACAACCACGCCTTCCTAAGGAAAAGACAGTGACTCCTATCAGTGATATCCAACACCTCTGTACAATCAAACAGCACTCCTCCTGGGGTGAACGAGAGGGAGCTATTTAAAATCCATTGCAAGTATCATTTCATTTTTCCTCAAAACACTTGAATAACTGAGCAAGACCAAAAATAATGACCCAAGTTTCCCCTAGCAGAAGAGCATTTAGGGCACATATCAGATTGCGACACTCCTGCTCAAAATAGTCTAGTTGGAGGTAAATACAGTCTCAGTAGGAATTTAGATTGCATTTCCCTCAAATTGGTATTCCCAACCAACTGTGGAATCCTCGCAAAGTAGGACAGTAATTGTCAGCCTACCAACTGGAATGGGAGCTCAGCCTTTCACGTTTCCAACAATAGATCTACTACAGGTGCAGTTTGGAGATCTAACAGTGCCTTATATAGGTTGGATACACTCATCCTTTTCTGCACCCCAATTTGAAAAAATTCTTCAATTTTTACCTTAAAGTCTTCCTTAAGATTATTTCTTATCAGCGATGGCCAATAATGTTGTAATTGAACACAAATTGCTGTCCTATAGACATCCCAAATTGGGTTTCCATTTCTTGAGAAGAAATGAGGTAACCTTCAAGAATCATCATTTGTGCCACATGGCATAACCCTCTCCGTGCTCATTAAATAAAAGATTTGGACTGTGACCCAGGTAAAACGTCCCCATTACCCTGAAGGGGTAGAAAAAAAAATAGATTCCTGATAGCTATGCTGAAACCCACTACAAAGAAATTGCCACGCCGTCCTGAGAGATAAAATAATCCATTTTTTAAAAATGTTATCTTTATTACTTTTTATCAAAAATTACAAAGAAAAAAACTTTGCAAATGCAATAATAGGCTGAACATGTGTTATCATAATCTAAACAGATAAAAGAAATTTTTAACTTTTCTTTTGAAATTTTTCTACACATATTCAGCACTTTTCATCATAAAGGTAATATGCAGGAGATTAAACATTGTAAATGAGGATTAATAAAAAAGAAATATTAACTAACTTACTACCACAGATATGAAAGGCTCCAACTTAATAATCTAATTACTTCCATCATTAATAGAAACTAGCATCCTAGCATTCAAGAATTCTTGTAATTGAGTGACTTCAAAGAAAAAATATATATTCCCATGCAGTTTTAATACACATTTACATGGATATTTAATAATCATTGTTGCACCTAAAGCAATAACATTAGGCTTTAACAAAAGAAAAGCCCTATGTCTAATCTATGTATTTCTAGCAAGGTAGGGGTAGATCCTAACCGAACCTCCCAGAAATAATGCACCCATATTCTAAAAATATGCCTGCATCACAGAATTCATTTCTTGTTGGGTCTGAAAAGTCACTAAAAGAGTAATACGTTCCACAATCTCAACTTGTGTTTCCTCTAAGTATCGGGTAAGATTTTGAAAATCAATGGGTTCCCTAGGAACACTATTGCTTATAGAGGTTTGTTTAAATGGTAAGTGTATTAATTTTTTTTTTAATTTCAAGAATATTGTCTAAAGGAATTTTTAAAGTTTTCTTCAGATATTTTTTAAAGGTAATCAACAAACTCTCCTCTTTCACCTTTGGAAAATTTAATATTCGAATATTTAAGTGTTTAATTGTTTTCTCAAGGAACTCCATTTTCCTAGATGTAGCAAATCTTTCTCGGGTAATAACCTCTGTTAAATCTTTTAAACCCTTTACCTCCCCTTCCAAGGATAGAATCTGTGTTCACTGTTCTGAAAGAATTCGCTGATGGTCTTGCGTTACAGAATCAAGCTTCTTAGAAACTTGCTGTAATATTTTTGATTGATCCTGAATACTATTTGCTAGTTTCTTCATTAAGGGGTAGATTTTATAAATGTACGCGCGGGCGTACTTTTGTTCGTGCACCAGGCGCGAACAAAAGTATGCTGGATTTTATAAGATACGCGCATAGCTTATAAAATCCGGGGTCGACGCGCGCAAGGGGGTGCACATTTGTGCAACCTGCGTGCGCCGAGCCCAGTGCGCGCTGCCTGTTCCCTCCGAGGCCGCTCCGAAATCGGAGCGGCCTCGGAGGGAACTTTCCTTCCACCTCCCCTCACCTTCCCCTCCCTTCCCCTACCTAACCCACCCCCCCAGTCCTATCTAAACCCCCCCTACCTTTGTTGGCAGATTTACGCCTGCGCCAGTGGGCTGCTGGTGCGCTATCACCTGACCCGGGGGCTGGTACGGAGGCCTCGACCACGCCCCCGGGCCGGCGCCACACCCCCAGGCCCGCCCCCGAAATGCCGCATCACTCGCGGCACGCCCCCGAAACGCCCGTCACTCGCGGCACGCCCCCCAACACGCCTCTCCATGCAAGCCCTGGGGCTTACGCGCGCCGCCGAGCCTATTTTGCATGTTTTATCAGATATAATGGTAATAAAAAGTTATCAGCATACAAAAAAAAAAAAATGGAGTGCCAATGGCGATACCCATTCCGCCTCCCAAATTCTGGGAGTATAAAATGATGGTCATAAAGCCAGTCTTTTAAGTGTCGCAGGACACAGACTATATTGTATCTCTCAAAATGAGGGAACCCCAGACCTCCTACTTTCCAACTACCCAATAATTGAGTAATAGCTATGTGAACCCTCTTGCCCCATCAGAGAAAAAATAAATGGCAAAACCTGTAAAACATAAAGCCACTGTGGCCATAATATCATTTTTAAAAGATTGATGTGGCTTGTCAGTGATAAAGGTAAAGATTTCCACAGCAACAACTTGTTCTTCATTTGTTTTAGTAAAGGAAGAACATTTAGATCATATAATTGAGCCAGATCCAAGGTAAGGACTATACCTAAATATATAAAAGACCCAGGTGGTCACCTTAACAGAAACATTCCCCCCCCCCCCCCCCCCCAAAGATTTAACGCACTGGGAAGATACTAAGGCTTCGGATTTTCCCATATTAAATTTAAAACCAGAAAAGGTCCCATATTGAGAAATTTCATCAAATAACCTAGCTAAGGAGTCATATGGCTTTGAAAGATGAGCCAATAGATCATCCGCAAAGGCCACAATTTTATACATCTGGTCTTTAATGAGAATTCCTACTATTCTATCATTAGCCTGTACCGATCTCAAAAGGGGCTCCAGAGCTAAAAGGAATAACAATAGAGAGAGAGGGCGGCCCTGACATGTCCTCCTTTGAATAGTAAACTCCTCTGTTAATTGGCCATTCATTAAAATTTGTGCCTTGAGAATAGAATATAACAAGTGCACAACATTAGAAAAAACCCTCGAAATCTCAAATTGTTCCAGCAGGCCCACCACCCAGCCCATCATGCTGCTAAACCAAAACAACTTTACGCTGCCTATCCTAGAACAGAGGGTGGAGAGTGTTATGTTGCCAGTAACTCCAACAAGAATTCTATTGGAGGTTCTTTTCTTGGAAATACTGGATCTGGTATGTTTCATAGTCCTATTCAAATCTAATAGTCCACCTATTCAGATGCAGGAAACCTATCCTCGTTTTGGAAGAGGATGTTCCACTTTCCATCCAGGCCAATGGAAACATTAGTTGCTTAACTAGATTGCAGGTTTGATGGGAAATCTCTTTATGTCCCTGACTAAGGAGATGGAAGGAACAATTCAACCTCACCTCTCCTTCCTCCATTACTGCGGTGCCTCCCCAGACCAGAGTCCCAATCTCGCCTATTGGCCTGAACATATCAGAACCCATATTTTGAGGTTCCTCGTCATCATCTTTTTGGTGAGAAACTCAGGGAAACGTTCATTTAGATTAAAGATCAGAACGTAGTAGGGCTATCTCTGGATTGCCTCTGAATAGCTCTCTACTTCAAGAAGTTCTTTCTTTGTGTGCAAGCGACCATACTTCTAAAGCGTCACTAATGATCTTTTCAGCAGTGCCATCTGTCAGCTCTTCCGACCCAGTGTCAGCTACTTCTAGCCAGACTTGCCAAAGGGATGTCGTCAGCCTAAAATCATGCAACAGGTCCAAACCTGGGCCAAGTTTTGATTCTTTCAAACAGTCCCCACCCCTCCATTCCAGTGGGGGGATGAATGCAGACCTTCTTACAAATGTAGTGTCAGATCACCATGGACCTCTGGGTCCTCAAAATCATGCAGTCTGGCTACTGTTTGCATTTCTCCCAGCTATTATCTCTCCCCCATTATGTACCTCGTAGTCCAGATCCTTGTCACCTATCACAGCTTTGCCTGGAGGTCCAATCCCTTCTTCAACAGCGAGTGATAGAGCTGATCACTGCATTCCAACATGGGTAGGGTTTCTACTCATGATGTTTCCTCATCCCCGGAAGTCACGAGGGTTGAGGCATATTCAGGACTTGAGACAGTTGAGTAAACATCTACTTTGAGATAAATTCAAAATGAATTCTCTCAGCATGATTCTTCTTACATACAGAAGGATGAATGGATATGTGTCCTGGATCTAAAAGATGCATATTTTCACATACCCATCCACCCTTCTACTGGTGCTAATTTCACTTTCTGGTAGATTCTTCCTACTACCAATACAAGGTACTCCCATTTGGCCTTTTGGGAGCTCCAAGAGTCTGTACAAAATCCCTCATAGTGTTAGCAGCTTATCTTTGTCATCAAGGAATACAAGTTTTCCAGTACATGGACGACTGGCTATTTATGACAAGTTCTCAAGAGGAGGTACACCGTTTTCTGCATAAGACTATTTGTCTCTTACAGTGACTGGGCTTCATAGTCAACTTCAAGAAAGGCCCACTCAGAGTCTCAAGTTCTTTGGAGTGTGAATAGACTCATTCCAGGAGAGAACCTTTTTACCTTCAGAAAGAGCAAACATTTCATCACTCATTCTCCTGTCCATACTCAACAGCCAGAGATTTTAAGACATGGTGGAGCCATCCATGTGGTCCTGCTGACTTGCCTCCATATATTTATTTCAAAAGATATTTTTTATCTGAGCACTATAAATTCATCTATATTGACAATAGTTGGGTCTATCAACTCTCTCAATGCCTGTGATTTTGTTTGATTTTTGTCATTGTTGATTGATTCTTATGTAATTTTATTATGGTTTTTGTTTGTACGCCACCCTGAACTTAGGAAGGGGTAGTAATAAATATTTTAAAATAAATCAGTCATCTTCCGTTGGGGCCTATGATTTCAGAGAGATTACTTATTCCAGCCATTACCAACTGTGGTACAAGTCACAAGGGACATGAGGTGGGAGTTGCAGTAATGGTTATGCCTCCTGATGTCTCAGAAGGAGCTCCTCTTCGGGTGCTCCCTTATCAAGTAACACTAATGACTGGCTCTTCCACCAAAGGATCCAACCAGGAATCAAGCTCTCCTGCAAGAACATAAGAAATTTCCATGCTGGGTCAGACCAAGGGTCCATCAAGCCCAGCATTCTGTTTCCATAGAGGCCAAACCAGGTCACAAGAACCTGGCAAGTACCCAAACACCAAGAAGATCCCATGCTACTGATGCAATTAATAGCAGTGGCTATTAGCTAAGTAAACTAACGCCAACATGCTGGCAGATCACCTCAGCAGAATATTTCATCCACATATCCATTCACTACAACAAACATTAGTATACATAACTGTTTGACTTATGGGAGTCTGTCATCAGTGAAATCTGTTTACCTCAGAACAGGAAACAAAATCAGTTTTGCTCAGTTTTACCCAGCAATCTCAGACTAGCTCAGGATATTTTCTTACTTGACTGGGTAACAAGCCTAATGTATGCTTTTCCACACATATCATTGATCACCAGAACAATACAGAAGTTTCTCCAAAATCACACTCATCTGATCCTTAGAGTTTCAGCATGGCTTAGATAGATATGGTTTACATATCAGCTTCAACTCTTCAGTAGTTCTGTCATACATCTGAGGATGGACCCTACATTGTTAATTCAAGACAAATGCTTTATCATAAACCTAACAACTTGGATGTTGAGCGCTTGATAATCCCAGATCGTGATCTTCCTAGAAACATACTGATCTCCTCCAAAAAACCATTGACTAGAAGAAATTATGCTTTCAAATGGAATAGATAATCCAAATGGTGCCATCAGAACTTTTTGGACTCGTTGTCTTTTGAACCTAAGTATTTGCTAAAGTACTTACTCTGTCTTTCGGATTTAGGTCTCGCCATCTCTTAAGTCCAAGTGCACCTTAGCATCATATCGACATACCGTGGACAGTAAGCCAATTTCTACTCATCCACAAATGTCTAAATTAATAAAGGGGCTATAGATTAGCAAACCTTCAGTGCAGAAACAGTGAGTCCCATGGGACCTGAATGTTGTTGTTTCTTGGCTCATGAAGCCTTCTTTCAAACTGTTAGCTTTACTTAAGTTTTCGACCTGGAAAGTACTGTTCTTCATAACGGCTATGTCAGCCAAAAGAGTCAGCAAACTGCAAGTGCTTGTTCAATATCCACCATACCTGTAATTCTTCCACAACAGGGTAGTCCTTTGTACTCAACTGAAATTTCTGCTAACAGTTGTCTCAGTTTTTCATATTAATCCATCATATTCCTACCTTTTTTCCAAGACCTCATGCCCATGAAGGGGAGAAAACCCTTCACACCTTGGACACAAAAGAGCCTTGCTTTTTATAACAAGAAACAAACTCAGCCATTTCATCAGTCTTCTCAGTTTTTCAAGTCATTCAACTCTTAACAGACTGGGCATGCCAGTCGCCAACCTTGTCCATCTGAATAGCAGAATGCATTCAACACTGCTACACTTTAGCAGGTTTACAGATCACAGACTGACAAAGCTTATCCAGTATGAGCTATGGCCTCTTCTGTTGCTCGCCTGCAAGAAGTATCCCTTGAAGACATCTGCAAAGCTGCAGCCTGATTGTTATTTCATACCTTTACATCCCATTATTGTCTGGATAATCTATCAAGAGCTGTCAGTAAATTTGGCAGTTTTGCATAACCTGTTCTCACAGTAGCCTACTGTCCACAGTAGAGTCTAGGTTAATTATTCAGTAAACACTCTATTGCAGCTCTCAGCTTGGGATTCCCCACACGTAAAAGGCTAATGCAGCCTGCTTATTGATGGAAAAAGCAAGTTTGCTTATCATTAATGGTGTTTTCCTTAGATAGGATGAATTAGCAATGGAATACTCACCCACCTTTCTGAGAGTTGACCTCATAGCTGGATTTAGTTCTTTTATAGTCTGAAGAGGCTCACAAGTCAGTGTCTGCATGGGAACTCCTGCACATGCTCAATAGAGCTTAAAGCTCTACCAGCTTGGAGAGATGAGTCCGTTCAGTGCTAGTGTATGATGTCACCCACAATTAATGGCTATTTCATCCTGATAGCTACAGAAAACACCATTTACAGTAAGCAAACTTGCTTTCTCTACTAAAAGATCGCTTTCCTTTCTTCTTCCTTCTCAGCTTTCTGCAAAGAGCCACCATGTATGCCTGTTGCATTTTTTCATTTCTCCTCTCAGATCTAAGTAACAAGCCATTTCTACACCTATTCTCTGCTATACCATTGATTGTTTCTATCACCAATTCCCTACTGGTTGGCAGTGCTTTTTCTTCAACACTTCTGGACTGCTAAGAGGTGAATTAAATAACTTAATAGGTTTTCAGTAATCCAATCTAACAAATTCCGTTAACTACTTCGGATGACCACCATTTCTCTAAAAAATTACCCTCATGACTGCATTCATGGTGGAAGATATGCTTTCACATGTTGACAACAGCATTGGAAAAATATTTCTGGCATGCAGAACTCTGATCAGCCCCTTAATTTTGGAAGTCCCTTTGTCTCATCAATAACCTTAGTGTCCATAGAAATTTTTGTTATTGTTATTTCTTAAATATTTGTTATGAAAGAGTATATCGGAATGCTATTTGAAATTGAAATACAATATCTAACATCTATATCTGGCCAGCATGGACAGACAGACAATGAAATAGTAACAGAAATTAGGGAAGCTAACAAAATTAACACAGTAATAATCATTGATTTCAATTACCTCGTTATTAACTGGGTAAATGTTACATCAGGACATGCAAAGGAGGTAAAGTTTCTAGATGAAATGTATGTGACTGCATTATGGAGCACTGGTACAGTAACCAGCAAGAGGGGGAGCTATTTTAGACCCAATCCTGAGTGGAATGCATGATTTAATGTGAGAGGTAAAATGGTGTTGGGTTCATTTGGCAATAGTGATCATAACATGATCAAATCTGACTTGATAACTGGAGGGAGGACACTAAGGAAATCTACTGCAATAGCATTTAATGTTCAAAAGGGAGACTATGGTAAAATGAGCAAAATGGTTAGGAAACAAAATGAAAGGTGCAACTGTAAAGGTTAAGAGTTTACATCAGGCATCTATGTTAAAAATTAATCTGGTCTAGACTTCCAAGATAGTATTTGTAAACACACAAACCTATTTTTTCCAGTGAAATAATCAAATTAGCCTCTAATCCAAAAGCTCACTGGTATCCAATTTCCTAATATTTTACTATTTTATTTAAGTTTTAATTTTTTTTCTAAGCTTATCATAATATGACTTTGAAATATCTCACTACTAAGAGCATTATTGTTTTCATGCTTTCAGCAGAGAGGTTTCCAAATATGTTTCTCAGAATGTTCTTACTCTTGTCTCTTAGTATATGTTGCTCCTGTCTACTGAGAGGAGATGTGCCCTATGGGCTGAGTCAGCCTCAGTGGCAACGCCTTGACGTGATCAGCAGAGGGTTTGTATAGTAGGGTGTTGCCTAACATTGATTTCTATAGCCCAGAGGCTATTTCTTTATAAATCTGCATCCATGGGGGTCTACCTCCTTGTATCCTTCATTTCTTTTGACTTTCTGTAGTTATGTCAAGGGAGAAGCCATGGTATGATTTGGTGTGTCTTAGCAACAAATATGAAATTCCTACGATTACCAAAATCAACACTCCATCAATCTCATATTAGTTCAGCTATCAACCGCACTTACTAAAACGCTGCCCTCATATGGAACCGCTTCATCACTCTTCTCATTGATCTGAAATAAATGCAGAACTTCTTAAATTGCTATAAACAAAGCTCCATCTATCTCATTTCCCATATTACCACCCTTCTTGACCACACTTACTATGCCACTAACACCATTACAAAACACTTGAGGGCATCATTCCTTCCTGACACGGAATCTTAAACACGCTTTTTGTTCTCTTCATGAACCAGCCTTACACCATCTTGTGGATACACACTCCTTCTGCGTCAATGAGCCTAACCCACCCCATACCACTATGCTTTTAAATCTCCCTAATCCAATCACGATACCCTACGAAGACTCACGTCAACGTGCTCACATCCGGGGACCGGAGCTCTCAACAAATGTTATTGCTGTCCACCTGCTCTATGCTTTTCATGCCTGTACTTATAATACTTTTTGTATAATGAACCTAACACTTCTACATTACTCTCTCTATTATCCACAATATTATACATCACATGCTGCCCCGCTGATAACCCAAACACACTCAAACCACGAATTCAATCACAATAGACTATGTGTGCACAAGAAGTGTACAACCCAAGAAATGAGGATTATTCTAAATGACACAGCTTATGAACCATAAAATGCATCCCATTCCACTGATTCATTAAGGCCCCACGGGTCTACCGTATTCCATTTATATATATATTTTTGCTCTACCTTTCTCAATATTTTCTTTTTACCCCCTTGATGCTGAATATGACATTGTTGGATCACAAAAAATTTAAGCTGTTCAATATCATGATTAGCTTCTTGCCAATGGGCTACAAGTGGTGCTCCTATTTTTCCAGTTCTTAACCTACTTTTGTGCTCAGTAATTCTAATTTTTATTTTTCTCTTGGTGTGACCTATATATAGTAGCCTGCATGGGCAGGTGATTGCATATATCAACATGCTAGAATTACATGTATATCTACCTTTAGTAATGTAGGGATACCTTATAGAAGAAACCTTAAAAGACTTGATAAGCACATTATCGCATACAGAGCATGACCCACAGGTATACTGTCCCCATAGATCTTAATCTTCATATGTTCCTCTATATGTAAGCATAGATCTTAGGTTCATGCCTTTTTTCATGGCAAAAATAGGAGGTTCTTCAAACCCGGGTAAGGTCTTAACTATGGCCCAGTGTTTAAAAATGCTTTAGAAGAGATTGGTAAACTGCATACAAGCCTTCTTAATTGGGTTACAAGATGTAACTAACAGGAAATTTTTCCTGTTTGCATATAAGGCTCTTATAAGCCTGTCTTATGCATCTATTAGGATACCCTCGCTTCTTAAATTTTTCCATTAATGTGTTAGCACATTTTTTGTACTCACCTACTGACGAACAATACGTCACGAGAAATTGACTTATGGGAATACTTTCTTTGAGCTTTTTGGGATGGAAACTTTGAAAATGTAGGGTGGTATTTCTGTCAGTTGGTTTAACATATATTGATGTATATACCTTCCTATTCCGTAATTGTATACTAATATCCAGATATGATAGTTGAGTAAAGCTAGATTGTAAAGTGAAGGTCAAATTAGAATCGCAAGAATTCATGTACTGCTCGAATCTATTCAATTCACTGGAATCCCCATTCTACACCCAGAACAGATCTATGTATTTCTTATAAAATCCCACATGTTGAAAAAATTCAGAAGCATACAAATATGTATCTTCATACAGGCCCACATATAGACAAGCCACTGAGGGGGCAAGCGGCGAACCCATCGGAATTCCTTTAATCTGTTTAAACAGCTTTCCTTGGAATTGAAAATAAAATTGTGAAATAACAATCTCAGCCAACTGTATCATAATAGATTTTCTTTGACCACTAATTTGTAATCTAGTAAGAGACATTTCTATGATGCTGAGGGCCTCCTTTTGGGGAATGTTCATATAAAGTGATGTGATATCGGCTGTAACTAGCCTACTTCCTTCTGATATATTATCCAGCTCCTCAATCATACTAATATATTCTGTAGTGTCTCTAACATAAGACTTGATGGTTTTGACTAGAGGTTGTAACATATTATCAATAAACTTGGCAGCTGCTTCGAAAACCGAAACCCTCCCTGAAACTATAGGTCTCCCTGGTGGTTTAACAAGAGATTTATGTATTTTGGGCACAAAGTAAATGTAGGGCGTACTAAATGACTCTACTTGCAAAAACCTCTTTTCCTTTTTTGATACTACAATCATGTACTGTTTTGTCTAGGATGTTAATCTGATTCATAATATCATACCCTGGATCATTATCAATTCTCTCATAAAAAGTAGGATTGTTCAGTTTTAGTAAGTGCGGTTGATAGCTGCGCTAATATGAGATTGATGGAGTGTTGATTTTGGTAATCGTAGGAATTTCATATTTGTTGCAGGTTTATGGAAAAAGGAGAGGACACGTTGAGGTGTTAAGTAGTGATATTAAAAAAAAAAAAGAGAGAAATAACCAGCCCGACGTGGGAGTACGATGGCGATTGAAATAGTCTGGATGTGAATTTTGTGAAGGAATGCATATTAATCCTTAAACCCGGTACTACTTATATAATGGGGTTGGTGGTAAATATTCACCAGTTTTGTATTAGTTAAATGTCTACTGAGATGCAGAAAGTGTGTTTATAATTAGGATTGTGTTTATTATATTGCAGACATCGCTATCACACATTGGACCACGAGTTATAATTAGAACTGTTAGCTTAAAAATTGGGTAAGAAGTTGATGCACGTTCAAGAATATGAGAGATTAATTTCCCTAAGGAAGCCCTGTGAGACAGGGTGAAACGAGACGCTTGTTGGACAGCAAGAGGATAGTATGATGTAATAACTCCTTGGAGTGCCTGTGAATATCATTGGTGTATTATGTAAGGAATATTGAATGAAAAACAGCTGGAGAACAGGGTACAATTATAGAACCAGGAGATATTGATCTTTACAAGTATTTCTGAATTGCTTGATATAATGATAAATGTACTATGAAAAACCAGCATTACAGTACAAAAATATATAGTGTGTCATCAGCAGATACAGACAAATTGAGACAACTGTGGTTGTACTTTGTAAAATACGTTTCAGTATGGATATGGTTTTATGTGAGGGATGTGTGAATGGTATGAATGGAATGATTGGAGGGTAAAGTATGGATGGGGGATATGTTATAGGATTTTAGGTACATACATAATGGGATTATATGGTAACATGGTCCATATGTGCAAAAAATTGTGTGTTTGAAACATTGTTGTAAACAGATTGTATAAAATAAAAAATACAGTATGGCATGTATATTTGCCTAGGCCCTCTGATTCAATATGTTGATGTATTCATCTTCAACATGGGAACGTAATTTCTACAAAAAGAACAGTAAACTTTGTAATCTTGAATATTTGGGATCAGCAAAATTCACATTGCTTATTGTAATCCCAAATTTCAGGAAAACGTCTGTGCCTACAATTGAACACTGGAGGGGACACATGCACGATATGGCATTGATTGAAAAACAAACCTTTCAGTTGCATGATAATATTGCAATGTATGATAAAGTGTGGGATCGTTACTGGGCATTTTATAATCATAGTCGGACTTAGATGTAGACATTACATACTATATTTTGTAGGATATATTGTTTTGAATAGGAAGATCTGAACAATATTTTACTGGACCTTCTCTGTATCGTTTGGTATGTTAATTAAAAGGTTTAAAATAAATTCTGGAAAACTAATGTATTTAAAGTGATTTTAAACATAAATATGAAATTATATGTTTGGTTTAGGTCAAAACCAATCAGAATCTATAAAGGTTAATCTTCTTTATTTGCCACTTCTTGACTATTTCCCCTGGGAAATATTAGCAAGTACTGCCCTACTATTTATTTATTTTATTTATTTAATAACTTTTATATACTGACGAACGTTGGGAACATCTCGTCGGTTTACACAGAACCGAACTTAGCAACAGCCTTTACAATTATTACATAATTATATAAGGAACATTAAAAAACATATAAATAACAGAGTAGGTTATACAAGATTATACAAATAGCAGATTAGATTATACAAGTAGAAATTATATACACTATATTTTGTCCTGATAAAATACACTTTAGAGAGGGGGGGGGGGTAGAAGGGAGGTGGAAAGTAAGTGGGGGGGAGAGGGAAGGAGAGAGGTTAGGAATTGGAGAGGGGGGGGTGAGAGAGATTGGTCTTCAGGGGGAGTGAGGGATTGTGTGAAAGTTAGGTGTAAGAGTGTTTGAAGAACCAGGTCTTAAGGTTTTGCCTGAATATTTTTGGGCAAGTCTCTTGGCGGAGGGAGGTGGGTAGCTTATTCCAAAGAAGCGGGCCTGCTAGGGATAGGGCCCTATCTGCTTAGTTTGGGTCTCAGAGTCATATATCTTATACTTGTCCACATTAAATCTCATCTGCTATATCTCTGCCCATTTGTAAATAAAGGAATTTTTGAAAGTTATGTGGAATATGTTTCCAAGTCCTGTACATCTGGCCCTTTTCTGGAAAAACAGCTGGACCTATCTGTGAAATGTTGAATTTGCTGATATGACCTTCCGGGCATTATAGTTTCATTGGTATGAAAACTTTGAACTCTTCATATGGGCAAACTATGAAATTCTAAATTATATTTTTATTGTTAAAAAAGTTTTTTTTTCTTTCTGAGTGTTATATAAAGTTATGGAAGCATTTCAGCATAGTTGGTTTTTGAGTTTGCAATTTTTAATTGATTCTTTAAGATGAGGCAAAAATAATGATCTTCCATTGTCTAGCCAGACTTAATTTTAGAATCAGAAAGATTCAACTCAATCCCGTATGGGCATTTTCATCCTGCCTGCAGTAGCATCACAGTTATGAGGTTTCTAGATAATAAACGTTTTTAGAGCTTATTCACTTCTGGTTTCTAGGATAGCAGCAAGCAAACTTTAGGCTATTCCTTGCTTCCATCCAGTCCGGACCAAGACTCCATTGATTGGGTCTCTCTTTTCCTGCAACTTGTGATCAGCTATTTGATATTGTCACTTAGAGGAGTTAATATTTTTCCATTTTCATAAGTTTCCAGAAGATTTGGTTGGGAACAAAACATGGTTTTGTCGATTTAGAAAACTGTTGTATGGAGTGAGTGTAGTTTAATATATACTGGTAATAGGCATGTGTTGCAGTAGCAAAAGTTTGTATTGAATGGCATAAGTTGATTGAGAAACATCACATTTTGCTTTGATAGATCTTGTTATATGGCTGTGGGCTGCTATTATCAGGGCTTATTGCACAGTTTGTAGTACTGTACAGTTGCAAACCTTCATAATGTTTGATTTGGTTTTTTTTGTTTTTTTTTCCTGTTAAGGATTTCTGTCCCTGAGTCATGGCAGACAGAAGACCAGAGAATTCATGTGAACAAGCATGTGAATCACTAAGAAGAAAGGAGTACGAGGTGGCAGTGAAGCACTGCACGGAGGCACTCATTTCTCTCAGCCAGTACCCTCTGACTCATTCCCCAGAAGCATGCCAGCCAGAAATTGACCGCATCAAAATTGAGAGTCGTCTTTATAGAATTGCCTCATTTTTACAGCTTGTGAGTTTGTCTGTGATAACTTTAAGCTTAAACTTATTATTGCTAGTAATGCTTTACAGTAGCATGAATCTGCTGCAGATGAAAATGTGATAAATCAATTAAAAAAAAAAATCCAAAGCATGAAAACTCCACATTTGGTTGTTTGAAAATTCTTTTTATGAGCAGGAGTTGCGCGTTGGTGTTTATTATTTAATAAATTTGATATACCACATGTAGCAAAAACATCCAAGTGGTTTACAGTTGAAAATTATGCATAATCATAAACAAAAAACAACAGTCAAGCAGTATCATAATATAAATACAAAGCACAAGTAAGCATACAAGACGCTAAGTATAACACTTGTTAGACAACTATTGACAATGTTCTATTACTACTAAAAGAAGAACTAACTAAAATTAAAACATAAAATAAATTCATACTATAAAATAAACACAAATATTTATTTATTTATATTCAGCTTGTTTAACAGTCATTCCAAGTGGATTACATACATATGACATTGACTGCAATATAAAACATATAACGTATATAAACTCATGCATAAAATAAAATAATCATTATGTAGTAATCCTATTACTGCTAAGCTAAAAGTTCTAAAAGGCCTCCAAAAATACACAGACAGTACCTCAGCATATTCTGCGAATGTCAATATAGAAAGGTCATTTCTAACAGTTGTTCACATGCTAATGTTTCTCCTTCGACAAGCAGGGCTGACTTAGCTATGTCATGTGGGTGATATCAGCAGATGGTGCCGAATGGACCCTTCTCTCTAGGTCAGTAGAGGTTTTTTACTCTGCTGAGTATGTGCAGCAGTTCCTGTGTGTTGCCTCATCATCCCCTCAGTCTTTGTTTGCACTGCTGCATGGCTGTGTACTCTTCTACCGCTTTTGGTATTTCTTCTAAGTTCTTACTAGTCTTTTTTTCAAAATGGCAGCCCCCAAAAGCAATTTTTAGTGCTAAGTTTAAAAAAAAAAAAAAAAATGGCGGCATTTTAAAATCGGAGACGCTGCACCTCTCCTGTTTCCTGTTCTTTTGTTTTGCTCCTTTTTGCTACCTTATCTACAGAGAAGAAAAGGAAGGCCAAAATTTGGGTTGTTCCATCTAGATCTGTTCTGTCACCTGTTGGTCCTATGGGATTGCTTTTTAGTTGCAGCAATGACTCCTGTTTCTATCCCTGTGGCAGGTTCACCTAGAAGGGAGATCTTCTTGGTGGGACTGGCTCTCAATTCATCGTCAAGGTTTGATCTTTCATCTTGCTCGGAATATTGTGTCATTCCTCAGACACAAACCTTGCCCAGCTACTTAAAAAAAACAAACCACCTTAAAACATGGCTATTCAGCCAAGCCTTCCCGGACACTTAATCTTCCCTCACTTGCAACCTCTCTTTCTCAAGTAAACTTTCCAATCAGACACCATTGTCCAGTTCATTATCTCCGTTGTTTTATCCAGTTTTCATCTCATTTGTTTTGAGATGATTTGCTTTGAGTTATCATGTAAGGATATGTTATGTTAGGTCCCGTTCTACTGTTAATTGCTACCTCTGTTCTTTGTATCGCCCTGAGCAAATGTTTTAGTTGCATTGTAAACCGTTGTGATATGTATATTTTACAGGAACATCAGTATAGAAAAGTTAAAAATAAATAAATAAATAAATTTCTGTGCAGCCTTTGCCAAGGCTTCAATCTCTTGGGCATTGCAGTTCAGACTGATGATGCTAGCAAGCAGATACAAAATGGAGCAGAGCAGTTTGGAGCCAGTTCGGCAGTGGCTGGAGATCAAGGCTGTTAAGTTCTTCAAGATACAGAGAAGGTTGTGCAGACAGTTATTCAGGTACCTGGAGAAGCTGAACCTATTGATGCAATTTCTTCAGACAGGGCTTCAAATTTGTTTTTTCCTGGAACTTATGTTGGGTAAACTTCCTTTAATTTTGTTAGATGAGCTTTGGTAGGCCATTTCCACAATGGGGAAACGCTAACTATCAGGTTTCTCAGTTTGTGGGGCAAGTTGATGAATTAAAGAGTAGAGGAGAGACCCATGAAAACCAGTTTAAGCAATGTCATGCCAAGATGGACGAAGTGCACAGTAATTGCATGAATGTTGAAGAATTAAAGAAAATCAGCAGTTGAGCAGGTTGAAAATTTGGTACAGTGAAAACCTTTTAAGGTTTTAAAATTTTCATCAGCTTTCCTCAGTGGCTCCTTTAAATATTTTTAGGCAGTGCTTGAATGATTGTAGTCTTTCCCTGCTGATTCTATTCCACCAGTTTATAGTGTATTCTATGACCCTTCGTATCTTAAAGCTGAAGCTCCAGTAGAGGATCTGGCTCTTCCTGAGTTTCAGATAGCATGGATTTTTATTTATTGCTTAAAAGATATAATCAAGTATTATCCCATTCAACAATGGTTGTGAATTTTGCTTTAGAATCTGATGCAGAATTGGTTTTTCAATCCTTTTTAGGTCTAGAGACAAGCTGTTTCATAATTCTAGAATCGGGGGTTTTCCTGAGGTACCTAGAGAGACTCAGAAAAAGAAACAGGCTTTTTTGCTCTGTAGGCCAAAAGTTTGCAGATTGGTATTTCTTTCTTTTTAAAAGATTTATACAAATGTCAAAAATTAGCAAGGGGTAAAATATATTTTTGAACCCTCTCAGCTTTCTATGTTCCTTTCTGATAAGTCATTTTCTATAACCCCTGATGTAACTTGAATGTGATGTTTATTGATATATTATTGTCTTTTGCTCTGCCTGTTTTCTTAGTTTTTCTTTATATATATATATATATATGTTTTTGGAAATTGGATCCCTTTATGTGAATTGTTGCATTCTTAGCTAGTATTGTCGTGCATTAACAAAAAATTGTCTGTTGGGTAAGGGCCCCACCCCAAGTGAGTTTAGGGCCTGCTTCTATGACTGCTTCATATCTTTGACATGAGGTCTGCTATAAATGCCTGAGTCCGGACCAAGACTCCATTGATTGTTACCATGGTGGACACATACCCTCGGGCACAGAAAACCTAAGCCTACAAAATGGCAGAACTCCTCAGGTCACTTAGTCAATAGAGCTGCTCTTCTTACCACTCCTCTGGTTCAAGTAAGAATTCCTTTAGGTAACTGCTTCATCAGGCCCCTCAGAATCTTCCGCTAATTCAGAGTCAAGCAAGGCATGAAAGTGTAGGGCAGCAGAGCCTGTTGTGTTTCCAATTATTGTTGCCTACAGGAGCCTTTTGAGGCTCCCAAGAGGAAGTGTTGCATTCCTTTTGGAGGACCAGGTAAAGCAATTTGCACTGCCAAAACACCTGGTGCCAACAAGGCATGACACTCTGAAGCATTCTACACTGGTGGTCCCTCCAGCATTCATAACTCTCAAAGCATTAATCCTCTGGGACTAGGTGAAGGTAACCTGGGAGATCTACAAAGGAGTTTCTTCCAGGTCCCTTCTTCATTCATGGCCTGCAAAACTTCGTTGTTACCCTCTCACCTCTTCTTCCTGTAGTTTAGACCAGCCAGGCCAGTGAAAGCTCAGAGTTCACATCCTTGCACCAGACTGGAATCCCCAGAGCCCATTGCCTTTAGTTTCTATGGGATCTGTAACAGACCAACTTTCCTTGAGTCCTTTGAGGGTCTCCAAGGAAGATGAGCTAATCCTGGTTTCAGAAGAGGATGTCTATTCCCCAGCCCAAAGGACACAGGATTCTGTGGACCAGACTGATGAGCTCCTTGATGGGAGATGACCAAGAAGACGCTCTTCAAACACTTCTGTTCAGGATGACTTGCTTATTCTCAAGAAGAGTCCCGTCACCATCTTCAGGGCCTCTACTAATGGCTCTGCCAGTGATCCCCAGCCTAGGCCTCTGATGGGACTTTCCAGCTGGCAGAGGATCTGGCAATATTTTGGAGGTTTAAGCTTGAGGTCTAGGCAATGCAGATTCCCACAGGGTTTTTCACCACTTGAGACAACAGAGACTTTTATCACGATTGCCTTCATCTTCATCGAGGTTGTGAGGCTATGTCCCTCACCCTACCTATGAGTCTGAGGAAGAGGGGTCTACTATAATCCCCTCTGACTCATTACCTGAGCACTCTTTTCCAACTGAAGAGCTCTCCTATTCCAAATCTTTGACTAAGATAGGCATGATGATAGGCGTCTGTGTTCTCAGAGATGTGTATCCTTGTGCAAAGGTGTTTTTTATTCTCCAGATATGGGAAACAACTTCAGAGCTTGCAGCCATCCCTATCCATAAGATCCTGCAAACTAAAATGTGAGACAATCTGTTATTCTGTCTACCGGTCTCTAGGAAGCTGGTCCTTAAGTACAGGGTCTAACAGACCTCAGGATTTGGGATGGTTCAGCTCCCCCATCACTCTGTGATTATGGAGTCTGCCCTGAAAAGTGCTAAGAAAACCTATCTTCCCCAACACCTGTCCTCCCACCACCCCATTCACCTCTTGGTAAGGACCCTTGGCTGTTGGACAGTTTTAGCCTTAAGGTGTTCCAAAGCTCCATGCTGAATGCTCAGATTGCAGCCCACCAGTGAGGTATATCTTAGATTTATGACAACAGAATGAGAATCTGCTATGGGAGAAGTTCAAGATGAATGCACTCCACATTATTCTTCCCGTCGTTCAACGCAGGGATGGATATGCGCATCCCAGTTCATTCTGCACATTGGAATTTCCTTTGCTTCATGGTGGTGGAGTCTCACTATCAGTACTGAGTCCTCTCCTCTAGCTTCTCAGCGGCATCAAGAGTCTTCATGAAGTGCTTAGCAGGGGTGGCGGTGGCGGCGTATCTGTCACTGAGGCATGTGTGTCTTCCCGTGTTTGTATGATTGTCTTCTCCCGGACATTTAAGACTGTCTTCTGAGACAAACCTGTCACGAGCCAGTCATCCTCTTTTAGTCCCTGGGATTCTTCATCAATTATCCCAAGTCAAATCATCCTTTCTCAACAAATCAAGTTCATTGGGGCTTGGATTGATTCTCTGTTAGAAAAAGAGTTCTTCCTTCCCGAGAGGGCCCTTTGCGGGCCTTAGCCCGTGAGCTCTCATGACATCCTCAAACTCCAGCTCAGTCCATTCTGGAGGTACTAGGCCAAATGACTGCAGCAGTTTTCAGTAGTGCCTCTCACTGTTTCAACATGAGGTCTCAACTGAAATGGGAATAGCTAACTCAGCTCCTGGCTCACCCAGTGATTAATAACCAGTGCAATGAAGCCATCTCTTGGCTGGTGGACAAATCTTGTGGAGGTGGAGTCTCCTCTGCTCCTCACATGACCACCGAGTGTTGGGGGGTACACATCAGCCCCACTCAAACTCGGAGAATGTTGTCTGTGTCAGAGCATCTGCTTCATATCAGCTTGTTGGAACTGAGAGCAATTTGACATGCTGAAAGAAGTTTTTTCGTCTTCTCCAAGGGATGAGAATTCTGATCCAAACAGTCAATTAGCGATGTTCTGTGTCAGTAAGCAGGTTGGCACGGGATCATTGATGCTTCATCAGGAAACCTGCTTCAAGCAGCCTATCTCCCAGGCATTGTGAACATGCTAGCAGACCTACTCAGTTGAATCTTTCTTTCTCATGAATGGGCACTGGATCAGTAAATGGCAAACATGCTGTTCATCCTCTGGGGCCGTCCCTCACGACCTGTTTGTGTTGGAGAGTAACAGAAAAGTCAGGAAATTTTGTTCAGTTCATTAAAGCAAGGGGAAAGGCTCTTTACACACTAGACTTCAAAAGGGCACTGGCCTATTATTTAAAGAGAACACAACCACATCATCAGGCCTTTCAGCTGTTTGTGTTGTATGATCTTTATAGACTGGGGATAGCAGTTGCTAAACGTACCATCTCCAAGTGCCTAGAAGACTGTATTGCGCATTGTTATGCACTAGCTGCCCTTCAGATTACGAACTCTGTCAAGACTTATCAAATCGGAGTCATTCTGCTTCACCTCAGACCTGCCTCTGTAGAAGACATCTGCAAAGCTGCATCTTGGTCGCCTGTTCACATCTTCACACTACTGTCTGGACGATCTTTCAAAAAATGTAATTTTGGACAAGCAGTTTTGCACAGCCTGTTCTCCCAGTAGTCCATTTTCCACAGGGCAGCTGGGTTGCTTTTTCACTAAGTGCTCTGCAATGCAACACTCAGCTTGGCACTTCCCACATGACATGGTTAATTCAGCCCTCCTTGTTGACAGAGAAAAGCATGTTTGCTTACTGTAAATGGTGTTCTCCGTAGACAGTAGGATGAATTTGCCATGCTAATACCCTCCTGCCTCTTGGAGAGTTGACTACCTCGCTAAAGTTAAGATACAAATGGACTGAAGAGCTCCTTAGTTATGTGTGTGGGAACTCCAACACATATTCAGAGTAAAAAAGCTCTACTGAGCTAGAGAGAAGGGTCCATTCGGTGCTGTTGGATGACGTCACCCAGGTGTCATAGCTATTTCATCCTGCTATCTACCATTTATGGTAAGCAAATGTGACTTTGTCATAAAAGTCCTAAAGTTATTTTGAAGGGGAAAATTTTGTTTCTGGAAATAACTAACTCAGGACATTATAACATAATTTGTTTAAACTAGCCTCAATGCCCAATAGAGCCAAAACATTGAAATTCTCTGAGGGAATTTTATAAAGATATGACGTGCTTCTTAAGTTCTCATTTAAATAAAATAGGACTAGAAAACTTATGTTTTACAGGACAGAGCTGAATGATGATTTATTACACAGCCTGAAGGGCTGATCTCTCTATTGAAGAGCAGAAGTAGTTACTTGGGCATTGATACACTAATCTACCAGATTTCCTGCAAAAGTTTACTACAGATGCAAATAAGCTCTGTAGCAAACTTTTGTAAGAAACGTAGCTGTGGGGCACAGCAGAAAAAAATAACCACACCTCAATGAGATGTAGTTATCTTTTTTGTGAAAACCGAGCTGTGAAGACATCTTTGCTCCCAAGTTTTTGCTGAATTCTGAATTAATGAGCTGCTTTGCATGATATTGGTGTGTGGTGTGTTTGCATATGAAACCCCATTTGGGAAAACAATTTGCACCTTAGTACATTGGCCTCTTGGTCTGGTTTCCTAATACCCACTCTTATCCATCTTGTAGTGATTTACCTCGTGAAAATGGAAGTAGTTACTGTACGAGTGTTGTTATTCAGTAAGGATGTGCATTTGTTTAAAACGAAACTGCAAAAATGCGACAAATAAGGCTAATTCATTTCATTTGGGGGCCCCAAAATGAATTGGGGGACCCTGCGAATGAAACAAATCTTATTTGTTTGTTTTGTTTTTAAACTAATGATTTTGCCCTAGGTCTAGGCCCGAAGCAGGGGCTTCGCCTAGGACATAGGCTGAGGCCCAAAGCAGGGGCTGTGGCCTCAGCTCAAGTGCGATGCTAGGAACTCGGCGGAGGCACAGGCTGACACTAGGCTTTGGCCAAGACCCCCAAAAATTAAACAAAAAGCACAAAAACTTAACTTATCCGTCGGATATCCGACAAAGGCTGGGTCCCAATGCTGGTGCCTAGGCCTGGTCCTGACACCGGGGCCTCGGTCTGGACCCAGGAACGATGCCGCGACCCGACCTGGTGGCCGAGTCCCGATACCGTTGCCTTGGCTGGGGCCCAAACCCAGGCCCGACGCTGGGGCCTCGACTGGGGCTCAGATCCAGGCCTGATGCCGCAGCCCGACCCGGAAGCCGGGTCCTGATTCCAGGGCCCAGACCCAGGCCTGACGCCGCAATCCGACCCAGAGGCCGGGTGCTGACGCTGGTGCCTTGACCTAAACCCAGGCCTGATGCCATGACCCGCCAGGGCTTGGAACCAGTCCTGATGCTGCAACCCGACCCGGAAACCACGTCCTGATGCCAGGGCCCGGACCCAGGCTTGATGCCATGATTTGACCTGGCAGCCGGGTCCCGATGCTGGGGGCTTCAGCCTGCACCCAGGCCCGATACTGTGGCCTCCCCTAGGGCATAGGCCGAGGCCCAAAGCAGGGGCTTTGGCCTAGGCCTGAGTGCAATGCTGGGGCCTCGGTGGAGGCTCGAGCTGACGCTGGGGCCTTGGCTGAAACCCCAAACAATTAAATAAAACAAAAATTTACATTATCCGCTGGGTATTAGACAAGGGCTGGGTCCTGACGCTGGGTCCTAGGCTGGGGTATGGACCCAGGCCTGACGTCGGGGCCTCTGCCCAGACCCGACACTGGGGCCTTGGCCAGAAGGCCGAGGCCCGATGCCTGGGCCTCAGCCCAGGGTCAGGCCTAGGCCTTAGAGCCTCTTCTTGGTCCTCTTTGTTCTTTGCACTTGCAAGCCAAATGACGCTGTCTGCTGGCGTTGTGCCCGAGTTAACTAGGCCTAGGCTGAGGCCGGGGGGGATTCTGGCCCAAGGCATTTTTTCAGATGGGAGGTCCTGGGAGGCCTTGTTTTCATTTTTTGGCTTTTTGGGGGTTTTTTTGTTTGATTTGTTTTTTTCTCATGAATGAAAATGAATTAAACAATCCACAAACCAAAATTTATGGGGAAAAAAACCTCCCAAAAACAAAACAAAAACTAATTTTTTTCTCTTGTGCATCCCTACTATTCAGCACTTCCCAGCAGATAGCTCAGCTTTCTACTGTGTCAAGATCTTTGATTGTAGTGTGTACAAAAATGGTTTTCTAGTCCTAAGAAAGATTTAACTTTTCTTAGAAATATTTTTAAGCAGACTGAATATAAAACTATGTAAGCGGAATGAAGAGAGGTTATTTGGACATTAACTTAATTGATGGCTCTTATGATAAAAGAAAAGGTATCTTACTAAAGTTGACTTTGTGGTCTGGTTATATAGTATGTCTGCTGTATAACTTCCAGTCTGGACTAAGTTTTTACTTTTTAACATTCCAAGTACTTAATGTGGGTTGTAAAACTTTAGTTACTCAATTGTTGGAGATATGGCAAGAAGGAACACAAGGAGATTTTCATAGACCAATTTTACTAGGCAGTAACTGCATCCAAAAAGATAGGTTGAGCACGTTTTGACCAGTTGGTACTGCTGTAGAAAAACACATGTTCAAATTGCAAATCTTTGTTACACAGCATGGAGAGACAGCATAAAAGGTAAAGTCCATTATGCAAATAATTATGTAGTTAAAAATGCACTGCCTATTACTCGGACAAAATGAACATAAGACAAAATCTGAAGTTAAGGCCTTGCTGAAATCAGTAGTGGTGAATGAAAAACTTGTGGTTTTGAATTACTATCATTATTCAGCTGTTCATCTGAATATTTATCATGGTGTGGAGTTTAGTGAATTGTAATCTAAGATCACGTATACAGGTTGCAAAAATCTGTTTAACTTAGTGGAGTCCACAGTTGTAATGGGGTCTGCTGTTTTTTTCCATCTCAGTTTGTATACAGTCTCAGATTATGAGCCAGTAAGCTTAACCTGACAATACTCAGATGATAGGTGGAAGTTTAGAATCATTTCTGAAATGACAGTCTTTTACTCATCTTTTAAGGAGGATCATCACAAGGATTGTTTTCTCAAGTTTCTCTCTTTAGGAGTAAAAGGTGATTAAAGCAACTAGGATCTGAAAAAGTGGTTTAAAGGCACTCAGTATTTCTTGTCCTTCTCTCCAATCACACTGCTAATCATTGGATGTCACTTGAAAACACCAGATTGGTTGCTAGGGGGGTATAAAGTAGAAGTCAGTGTGAAGGAAAGGGGAAACTGAGAGAATGTCTGTCTTTTTCATAGTGACAAGTTAATATGAATTTTTTTTTTTTTTAATGACGTGGGACTTCTTGTTTTGAAGTGTGATATTAGCAGTCCTTTATTTTAAGAATATTTCATGGCAGATATTAATTTCGTTGCACATAAAGAAATTTTAGTTTCAGGGAATAACCATCATTGCATGAGATAATTAAAGCCTGTTTAAGTTTCATTTAATTCAGTAAGAAATCAGTCTGTTCATTTGCTTAAGACTGTGGGATTGAATATCCAACACTTAACTAAACATATTGGGGCAGATATTTAAAAAAAAAAAAGCTGAGCTCCTAAATTTCGGCCTCTAAATTAGGGTCCTAAGTTAGGAACCTAGTTTCAGTCGAATGCAGGTACCTAAGTTTTCAGCTGAAAATTCACATACATTTAGAAGCTTAACAGGTAGGCTCCTAAATTTTAGGCCTGCTATTTATTTGCCTAGATTTAGCTTCCTAAATTAGGTGCCTAGTTCTGAAAATCAGTGCTAAGCTCCTAACTTTCAGGCCGATACAGTACAGTGCACTCCGATGGAGCGCACTGTTAGCCTGCCATTGAATGCGCGTTTTCCCTTACCCCTTATTCAGTAAGGGGAGGAAAACACGCCTACCCAAAGGTAGGCGCTAGTTTCTGCCGGCACCGGGAAAGTGCACAGAAAAGCAGTAAAAACTGCTTTTCTGTGCACCCTCCGACTTAATATCATAGCGATATTAAGTCGGAGGTCCCGAAGAGTAAAAAAAAGTTAAAAAAAAAAAAAAATTTAAATGGGCCGGCGGTTGTCGGGCCGAAAACCGGATGCTCAATTTTGCCGGCGTCCGGTTTCCGAGCCTGTGGCTGTCAGCGGGCTCGAGAACCGACGCCGGCAAAATTGAGCGTCGGCTGTCAAACCCGCTGACAGCCACCGCTCTGGGCTAAAAGGAGGCGCAATGGACGCGCTAGTGTCCCTAGCACCTCCTTTTGCCCCGTTTCTACCACACTACCTAATTTGAATACTGAATCGCGCGCGCCGGCGAGTGGGCGTTCGTCCGCTCTCCCGCGGACTTTACTGAATCAGCCTGTTTGTTTCCCTGCCTTAACTCCACCTATGTAGTGACCCACTTTTTAGGATCCTAAATTTAGGATCCTAATGAAACCAGGGGCCAAAATTTAGGCACTCAGCCCTAATAAATTTTGAAAAGGGCTAATTTAAGAGCCTAACTCCAAACGTTAGGAACCTAAACTCTTTGAAAATTGGCTCCTTATGTTTTCATTTCTAGTTTGGAAACTAAGATATAATGCTGAAAAATTCAGAGTTGTGCATTTAGGTTGGAAAAGCACAAGGGAGCAGTATAGTATGGTGGTGAAGATTTTCTCTGCTCAGAACGGAGAGTGGGGATCTTGGGCAACAGCAAAAGCCAGAAAGATGCTTGGATGCATAGGGAGTGGAACAGCCAGCAGGAAAAAGAGGTGGTATTGCTTTGGAGAGACCTCATTTAGAGTACTTTGGTCAATTCTGGAGACCGCATCTTCAAACGGATACAAACCAAATAGAGTCTCTCAGAGGACAGCTATTAAAATGATCCATGGTCGTCATTAAGCATATGGCAACAGACTTAAAAGTCTAAACATGTTTGCTAAGCATTCGAGTGGGATATGCAACTCTGCCAGCAAATGGAGGAGTAAAAGCTATAATAGACCCACCCCCAACATCAGCCCACCAGTATTCTCCGATGCCAGCAGATGGTGGACATGCATTTTCCTTTAGGAGATTGCCTGTGAGTAAAAAAAAAAAAAAAAAAAAAGAAAGAAGTTGGAAAGGAGCTGTATATGTAGTACTGCTTGCCTCCAGAGGTGATACCATGCGGTCCCTCCCTCAGTAGAGTGCCTCAGTCCGGTAGCCTTGACTTACAATGGACCTAAATTCCAAATAGTGGTTGCAGGCTGAGAGAGGCTCAGCGGTGAAGGCTTTAGCCCTCTCCCCCTACATCCAGGATCCCTTCTTACCTTCATCCAGATAGGGCTGAGCTCAGGTAAAACTTTTTTGACAAAAAAAAAAAAAAAATTCAGCCACAGGAAGACAGCATCAGAAGGGACTGTTTTCTTGGCATTCAGTTGTCCCGTCCATATCTCTGGGGAGTTCTGTGAGGTGAGGAGAGAGGGCAGGCATATGGTGGGTTGAGCAGCCGTTTGGCTAGGCCCCGCTTCCAGGCTTCTCCCATGTGGGCGCGCAATGGACCGTGGGGAACGTTTGCATGCTTTTTTGCTTTAGACCGTTGGCGCGTGCTTGCGCGTCCAGGTGTGCGCCTATTTTTGTTTGTGTGTGGAATTGGGCATTCTTCCTTCTGCATGCACATCTTGTGTTCCCAATTTAGGCATCGGTCCTGGGCACTCAGGCTGAGGTAGATCTTAAATAAGTACGCCAGATTTTATAAGATACGTGCGGCTGCGCAAAAAATCAGCAGCCTGTGCGTGCCGAGCCGCGCTGCCTGCCTCTGTTCCCTCCGAGGCCGCTCCGAAATCGGAGCGGCCTCAGAGGGAACTTTCCTTCCGCGTCCCCCCATCTTCCCCTATCTACCCCACCCCCCCAGCCCTACCTAAATCCCCCCCCCCCCACCTTTGTTGTGCAAGTTACGCCTGCTTGAAGCAGGCGTAACTTGCGTGTGCCACCTCGGCATCCCCCGGCACAGGCCGCAGTGCCGGGGGACTCGGGACCGCCCTCCCAGCCCGCCCCCAAACCGTCACCATGCCCCTGGACCCGCCCCGGACCGCCCCCTGACATGCCCCCGGACACGCCCCCTCCCACCCCTTTTACAAAGCCCCGGGACTTACGCACGTCCCGGGGCTTTGCGCATGCTGGCGGCCTATGCGCGAGTGCCCTGTGCGCGTAAGGCTTTTACAATCTAGCCCAATGTGTGTCCAGTAGGAGAGTGGCCTGGGTGCATCAGTTTGTACGCACATTTTTTGTGTGTACATATTAGGCATGTTTGTATGTGCAGGAAAGCTATGCTTGAGCCTTCATTGGACTGTGCGCTTATAGTATGGTGCCCACATTAGAGCCATTCAGCTGGAGCTTTATTAAACCTGTGTCAGCGCTGCCTGGATGCTTGGGAAAATGTGCCTCCTTCTGATTTTACTGACGATGGTCCATCTCCTTGGTCTGAGGGGAGTGAGGCCGAGGGAGACACTACAAGGGTGTCTCCTCCTCTGATTAGTCCACGGGTCCTCAGGATACACTGGCATGTAGGATGTCTTGTTCAGGCCTATGGGGCCTGGAATAGACCCAGCCTCCTTTTCCTGGGTGAAAGTTTTCCAAGGATTGCAGAAATTTTTACAGGGCTGGTCTGCTGAAGCAGCAGTTCCTACTAAGTTGGATCCAGGCACTCTGAGTGGTCCTCCGCTTATTTCCACAGTCAAGCGCAGTGTGGTCTGACAGAGCTTGATTGTAGGCTGATACCAATGATGACAGTGGGGGCTCCTGGTGAGGAAGGGGATATTCCCCCAGATTTGGAGCCCTATAGAACTCTTCTACGTTTCTTTCAAAGAGATGAGTTGCAGGGTCTCAGACCTTGAAGATCCTCGGAGTGGCTGGGCCTGACTCCCTGGGGACGCCGAAGAAGGACCCTATTTTGGTTACCCTGCGCAAGGCTTCTTGTTTCTTTTCCCTCTTGGATGAGATTCAGGAGTTGATTGATCTGGAATGGCATGTGCCAGAAGTGCCTTTAAAGGAGGTAGTGTCTCAGTGGGTCTGTATCCCTTTTGTTGCTGGAAAGGGATGCAAGGCAAACTAACCTCAGACGTCTTTGCCCTCATTTGGTGTGAGGGCCTGCTGTATGCATATTCTCCAGTTCCACTTGTCACGAAGACTTTGTTGAAGCTGACATAAGGACTATAATTTTCATAGTCCATTTTGGCTGAGACAGATTTGTTCCCAATTCTGCAGGAAATGTCCATCAGGGTTCTGATCAGCATGAGGAATTCCCCAAATCTCATCACTCAAGATCAAGGTCAGTTGTGCTGTTCCAACAATCAGGTCCATGGTTCTCATAACCTGGATGTTGAGAGGGTAATTGCATCCCCTGGATCTTGCAGAGGATGTGTAGGGACCTTCATTTTCATTTTGCGTGCAAATAAAAATATTAGAATCAAAAAAGGTTACTGATTTATTTTTTGTTTTAACATTGAAATTCCCAGGCAAAATAAAATAAAAACTGAAAATGAAATTCTCTAAGGATGTGTTTCGTGTTCTGTTTGCTTCAAGGAAGGAGTTCACAAGGAAGTCCTATGGACTGAAATGGAGGAGGTTTGCTTTGTGGTCTGTCTCTTTTTCTTGGTCCACACAAAAACTGCTTGATTACCTTTTACATTTGTCTGACTCACGAGTCAAGACCAACTCAGTAAGGGTTCTCCTCACTAAACTTGGCACTTTACCAACATATGGCTGGTAGAATCCTCTCTGGTTGTCTCCTCTCTGGTTCATGTGGGGCCTGCGTCATTTGAAGCCTCTCATTGATGGACTCTCTACCTGGGTAACATCAAGCTAGGTTGAGAGAACATTGTACAAATCTCATCGTTGTGTGAGTTTCCTCACTCCGAAGGATATCACATTTTCACAAGCGTGTACTGTTCTATTCGTATGTCTCACTCTGCATGTCAAAGTGGCCCCTAACCCCTACACTACTACCTGAACCTCACCTCTAGTTACTAGATGGGCCTCCTATAGTAGCATAAACAGCTGCTTACTATGGTGCCACCCCCCAGAGGTGCGCTCTCTCTCTCTCCCTCCTCCTTCCCTCTCGCCTCTCTCCTCTCCTCCCCTTCCCTCTCACATCTCAGGCCCCTCCCCAGCCTAAAAATGCCCAAAACACAATTTGTGAAAAAAATCGCAATTTGCGTTATGGGCATATTGCACAGCTTAACCCCAATGAAAAAGGCGTAGTTATTTTTGGTGTTAAAATTGTGCGATATCATGCATTATGGCTTCACAAAGTGCGAAGCCAGCCCACTTTTACAAAAATCTCGCCCCCGACTCCTCCCCTTTAAAAAATTACCATTGTACCAAGTGTTATGGTGCTTTTCGCATATGTTAAGGCATTTTTTGCATGCGAAAACACGCAATCGAAAACGCCATAAGGCGAGTTGGAAAATAACCCCCTAAATCCTATAGGCCGGCAAGCATCATGCAGACTAGCAATAAAAACTAAAATAATGACATTTGAATAACTGATGCTTTTTTTTTCATTTTCAGAAAAACTATGATCAAGCAGATGAAGACTGTAGGCATGGTATGTTGAAATTCTTAAACTTACTTGTGATTTGAAGACTAATATTGTTGATGCTACTTTTTTTTTTTTTTTTTTTAGTCCACAGTTTCCTCCTGCTTCAGTTAAGTTGGAACAAGGTTTGGATCTGGCACCATGAGCCTTGATTCGTAGTTACCCGGGGATTTATTCCTTCATTTTTATATCCGTTCACAGATCACTTTTAGTCTTGCCATTTCAGTGTCAGTCCTCAGCTGAGGGCCATGCACCAGGGCTCTTTCTAGAACCCTGCCTTCATGTACCCTAAATTCGGCCACTAGATGTCTTCATAGTGTGATGAGTATGACTCCCTCTCCTTGGGGGCACTGTGAGCATTGCCTCTGCAGCATCCCCAGCTTTCCCAAGGAGTGGAAGACTTGAGCACTGCCACCGAGCCATCAGACTAGCCTTACAGTACTAATTTTTTATGCTTTTTTGTTAAACTAAAAGGATAGTTTCCGAAACAAGTATAATTCCATTCTTGAAATCTCTTGGAAAGCACAAGATGGAATGAATCTAACTAGAAATCTGGGGTAGAGCAGTGTTTGTATTGGTCAACCATAAAATGATTGGCACAGACACTAAAGTGTCAGGATTGTGATATACTTGTGGCCTGTATGATGAGGATGTCTTATGTTCTGAACAATACACAGTTCTTGGGGAATGACCTAGTTCTGTCCTATCTAACTATTGTTCTGTGGAGAGTGAAGTTTAAGGATTATATAATTCTTGTCCTCTCACTCAATCTCTTGCATAGGGAATTAAAGGACACTGCATTTCCTATTTCCTTTGACCACCATCCTGGAGTTAGTTAAGATACTGAGCACATCATCCTTCTCTTCTGCAGGAATAAATGTTCATATGATACTCTTTAAAAGAGGCAGGCAAGTCCTTGCTTATCCATATCTTACCTCTAGCTCTCAGGTAGTTTGATTCCAGGAAGGGGGTGCAAAGGACCCTAGTACTGGAAAGGAGAGAGAAAATTGTTTTTTATTCAAGGTGGTTAGCTAATTCCTCCAAGCACTATGCATCAATAAACATTACTGTTCCTGTCTAGAGAAATGTTAACAAGTACATTATTATAGAAATTTTATACTAATAAAACACAAAACACAAAATCATTTATTTTAAACTTATAAGAACATAAGAAATTGCCATACTGGGTCAGACCAACAGTCCATCAAGCCCAGTATCATATTTCCAACAGAGGCCAATCCAGGCTACAAGAACCTGGCAAGTACCCAAACAGTAACTAGATCCCATGCTACTGATGCCAGTAATAACAGTGGCTATTCCCAGTACGTACCAGGATCAGTCCAGACAGCTGGGTTATGCCTCCCCTCCAGCAGATGGAGTCAGAGAGAAAACTGAAAGCACCCCCTAGATATACTGGTGTGCCTCCTGCGGTCCTTCAGTATATTCTCTGACTCCAGCAGATTGAGAGGCATAACCTGCGGTTCTGGTCTGGTCAGTTTCTCGGTACTGGGAAATAGAAAAAAAAAAAAAAAGGGGAGACAAGGGACAAGATCAATTGGTTCGTCTTTTCTGTCCTCTGTCTGCCTGTTTGTCTCTGTTAGTTTGTCTTGCGCTGCGAGTTTGTAGTTCAGTGTGGGGCAGGCTCGGAGGGTAATACCCTCCTCTTATTCCCGGGATAGAGTGTCCGTGTGGCTGGGGGAGAGCTTAACGGTGGGCCGGTCACCCTCCCCCCCCAATACCAGGGATTTGACCCTGAAGGGGGTTTAAAAAAAAAAAAAAAAAAAAAAGTTAAACTGAAGAGTCATTTAAGACCTGTTGGGGACAGGCAGTAAGCTCCCCTGCTTAACCCCGAATAAAAAGCCTGCCCGTGCCTTTCGGACCCCGGAGGGGGTGGCTAGTTCACCCGGCGCGCGTTCGCGTTCCGAATTTCTCCTCACCAGATTTTTGGCGCCTTTTTCGACGACAGTACAGGGCTCCCTCTTAGGATGCCGCGATCCTCGGCTTGCCGGACATGTGGGGAGGCGGGGGCGCGACTCTCCCGAGAGGGTCTCTGCCCCCGATGTATTCCCGGGGGTGAGGGACCCTCGGGGGGGCCGAGCGCTGCCCGCAGCCGCTCTCCTCGCCCCTCTGCGTCGCGGCACAGCAGCGCCTCCGGCAGCCGGTCTTCGGCCCCTCCTCCCTCGGGGAGGAGTGCGGTGGCCATCTTGGCCACGCGGCAGGATGATTTTTCAGCATCGGAGGAGGAGAACTCCCCTCCTCCCTCGCCGGACGCACGCAGCCCGCGCTCCCAGCCCGATGTGGGGTCTCCTCGAGGCCCCCCCTCGTCGGATGCCCCGAAGAAAGGTTTAAAAAGGTCAGTGCCGTTTTCGTCGGATTTTGTGCTTTTAATGCACAAGGCGTTTTTACAGGCAGAATCCGGCTAGGAGCCGGAGGTGCCCCCTCCCCCGAAGGTGCCCAAAACGACTTCCTTGCCCCGGGGGAGTCCGCCGGGGGTGGGGTCTGCCGGGGCTACGGCTCCCCGCCCGCGGGGGGGAGGAGCTGAGGACCTGAGCGATACAGGGGCCGCTCCAGAGTCCCTGGGGGCTCCGGATTTGCTGACGGCGGACGAGCAGGGGTCCGTAGAGGGGGATGACCCTCAGGTGCTCCGTTTGTTTGCTAAGGAGGAGTTAAGTGCCCTTATTCTCCACGTGCTGCAGGAGCTGGAATTAACGACGCCGCCTCAGGAGGCGGACTCGTCCACGGGGGATATCGCGATGGCAGGGCTTCGGGCCCCCCCTCAGACTTTTCCTTTCCATCACAAGGTCTTGCAGATTGTCTCGAAGGAATGGGAACTGCCAGAGGCTTCCCTGCGTGTGAATCGAGCCATGGATTCGGCCATAGATTCGGCTGTCACGGCTGTGGTCAAGCATACGACTGTCCCCGTGACGGGGGGTATAGCATTGAAGGACCTCCAAGACCGCAAGCTTGAGGTCTTATTGAAGCGTATTTTTGATGTGGCGGCACTGGGGGTCCGAGCGGCGGCTTGCAGCAGCCTTGTGCAGAGGGCCAACCTCCGCTGGGTTCAGCAGCTGCTGACCATGCAGGAGCTCCCTCCGGGCGAGGCTGAGCAGTCAAATTGTGTTGAAGCAGTGGTCGCTTATACAGCGGATGCCTTGTATGACTTGTTGCGCACATCGGCTCGCATTATGTCCTCGGCGGTCTCAGCCAGGAGGTTGCTGTGGCTCCGTCGTTGGTCGGCGGATGCCACCTCCAAGGCAAGGTTAGGTTCCTTCCCCTTCAAGGGCAAGTTGCTGTTTGGCGAGGAGCTGGATCAGCTCATTAAGGACCTGGGTGACAACAAAGTTTACAAGCTGCCGGAGGATAAGCCTCGGCAACCTCGGGCGTTTGGTAACGCCAGGGCTCGCTTTCGGGGGCAAAGGCGTTTCCGTGGGGGAAGAGGGGGTTCCTTTTCCCAGCGGCAGCAGGCGACGAGATCCCAGGCCTGGTCGTCGTCTTCCTTTCGCGGCAGGAGGCCTCTACGCGGAGGCTCCTCCCAAGGTTTTGCTGCCATCAAGCCCGCACAATGAAGGTGCGCGGGCCCACTCCTCCGTTCCCGTTATCGGAGGCCGGCTGTCCCGGTTCTGGGAGGAGTGGGTCAAAATTACTTCGGATCAATGGGTTCTCGACGTGGTTCGGTACGGCTACGAGTTGGATTTTGTACGTCCCCTCCGGGATCTCTTTATGGTATCGCTGTGCGGCCCGGTAGAAAAACAAGTAGCTATAGCCCAAACGGTCGCTCATCTACAGGCTCTGGGGGCGGTGGTTCCGGTTCCGCGGGACCAGCTTCGGACGGGTCGGTATTCCATATACTTCCTGGTTCCCAAGAAGGAGGGCACCTTCCGACCCATTCTGGATCTCAAAGGAGTAAACAAGGCGTTGCGTGTGCCTCGCTTCCGAATGGAGACCCTCCGGTCTGTTATTGCGGCCGTCCACAAGGGAGAATTTTTGGCTTCTTTGGACCTGACAGAGGCCTATCTACACATCGGAATAAGAGAACGGCATCAAAGGTACTTGAGGTTCATGGTGATGGGGGACCACTACCAGTTTTGCGCCCTCCCCTTCGGGTTGGCCACCGCGCCGAGGGTGTTCACCAAAGTTCTCGTGGTGGTAGCGGCTTCCCTCCGCCGGCAAGGCGTCCTTGTGCATCCTTATCTCGACGATTGGCTCATTCGAGCGAAGTTGCATGCGGCCTGCACCCGGGCGGTCTCCTTAGTGGTTCACCAGCTGCAGGAGTTGGGTTGGGTAGTCAACTTCGCGAAGAGCAGACTCGAACCGACCCAACAGCTGGAGTTCCTGGGAGCTCGGTTCGACACCTTGGTGGGCAAGGTTTTTCTTCCGCAGCAAAGCATGCTCAATCTCATGACTCAGGTACGGCGCCTGTTGGAGCTCGAGATTCCCACGGTCTGGGATTATTTACAAGTCATTGGTCATATGGTGTCTACTATGGAAATGGTACAATGGGCTTTTGCGCATATGCGTCCGTTACAAAGGGCACTTCTGTCTCGGTGGGATCCCCGCTCGGAGGAGTACGGGATAGAATTGCCTTTGCTGGAGCCGGCTCGCTCCAGTCTCTCTTGGTGGTTGACTCCAGATAATCTCCTACAGGGGGTGGACCTCGAACCCCCGTCTTGGTTGGTGGTGACAACGGATGCCAGCCTGTCGGGCTGGGGAGCGGTCTGCCAGTCCCGTGCAGTCCAGGGCACCTGGTCAGCACTCCAAGCGACTTGGTCCATCAACCGATTGGAGACCAGAGCGGTCCGCCTGGCCTTGCGTTGCCTCCTGCCACTGGTACGCGGACGAGCAGTAAGAGTTCTGTCGGACAATGCGACCACAGTGGCGTACATAAATCGACAAGGAGGCACGAAAAGCCGAGCAGTAGCGACAGAGGCGGCGCTGTTGATGTCCTGGGCGGAAAGGCACATAGAGCGTCTCGCGGCCACCCACATTGCCGGCGTGGACAACGTGCAGGCGGATTACCTCAGCCGGCAGCACCTAGATCCAGGAGAATGGGAGATCTCGTCGGAGGCGATGGCTCTCATCACGCGGCGTTGGGGGACCCCGCGCTTGGACCTCATGGCGACCCGTCGGAATGCAAAGGCGGTTCACTTCTTCAGCCGGAGGAGAGAGCACGCGTCAGAAGGGGTGGACGCGCTGGTCCTTCCGTGGCCTCGTCACATCCTTCTTTATGTGTTTCCTCCGTGGCCTCTGGTAGGGAAAGTGCTAAGACGCATAGAGTCCCATCACGGTCCGGTGATTCTCGTGGCTCCGGAATGGCCGCGGCGTCCGTGGTTCGCGGATCTGGTCAACTTGGCAGTCGACGGACCACTGCGTCTCGGGCATCTTCCCAATCTTCTTCGTCAGGGTCCAGTATTTTTCGATCTGGCGGATCATTTTTGTCTGGCGGCTTGGCTTATGAAAGGAAGCAGTTGAAGAAGAGAGGTTATTCGGATGCGGTGGTGTCTACTCTCCTTCAGGCGCGTCGGTCTTCCACTACACTCGCCTACACGAGGGTTTGGAAGGTCTTCCATGATTGGTGTGACACGGCGGGTGTCTCGACCAGACGTTCGTCCGTGGCGGATATCCTTATGTTTTTACAGGATGGCCTGAAGAAGGGGTTGGCGTATAATTCGCTGCGAGTTCAGGTGGCGGCTCTGGGCTGCTTGAGGGGTAAGGTCGAAGGCTCTTCCCTTGCGAGTCATCCAGATGTGGCACGGTTTTTGCGAGGGGTTAGAAACTTGCGTCCTCCCGTCAGGCTTCCCTGTCCGTCTTGGAACTTGAACTTGGTACTCCGTGGTTTGTGTGCGGCTCCATTTGAACCTATCAAGGCGGCTTCCTTAAAGGATCTGACTCTCAAGACGATTTTTCTTGTGGCCATTTCTTCGGCTCGCTGGGTTTCGGAGCTTCAGGCTCTCTCTTGTAGAGAACCTTTTTTGCGCATCTCGGCGTCGGGAGTTTCTCTACGAACTGTTCCTTCCTTCTTGCCTAAGGTGGTCTCCACGTTTCATGTCAACCAGACGGTGGAATTGCCTTCCTTTTCGGACGAGGACCTCCAGTCTTCTCAAGGTAGGGATTTGAGACGTCTCGATGTTCGACGGATTCTTTTGCGCTATTTGGAAGTTACCAACGAATTTCGAAAGTCGGATCACCTTTTCGTGTTGTGGAACGGTCCCAGGAAGGGGCTTCCAGCACGCTGGTTAAAGGGTGCTATTGCGTCTACGTATGTTGCCTGTGGTAAGCTGGTTCCCACTGGGCTAAAGGCTCATTCTCTGCGTTCTCAGGCAACTTCGTGGGCGGAGAATCACTTGGTCTCTTGTCAAGAGATTTGCAGGGCGGCCACGTGGAAATCCTGGCATACTTTTTCCAGGCATTATCGACTTGATGTCCGTGGCCCTCTTACAGAGTCCTTTGGGAGCAGTGTGATTCGAGCGGGACTCTCAGGGTCCCACCCCAGTTAAGGCGGCTCGGGTACATCCCAGCTGTCTGGACTGATCCTGGTATGTACTGGGAAAGGAAAATTAGGTTCTTACCTTTGCTAATTTTCGTTCCAGTAGTACCATGGATCAGTCCAGACGCCCGCCCTTGGTGCTTCTGGGAGTCCGCTCGTATTCTATCGTTTCCATTGCAGTTTTTTGTCTTGTGTCGGTCGCCACAGTGTCATGGGGCCGGTTGCCATTTTATAGTGTTCTTGTTGTACACTTGTGGTGTCCTGTTTGTTGTTTCTGGTTTTTACCTGTTTTCCAGGATGTGGCTACTTGATCTGGTCACTGTTTAAAAAAAAAAAAAAAAAAAATTTTGTGGGGGGACTTTGTGTGTAGTGCTTAAGTCATTCCTTCTGCTTTGATATCACATATACTGAAGGACCGCAGGAGGCACACCAGTATATCTAGGGGGTGCTTTCAGTTTTCTCTCTGACTCCATCTGCTGGAGGGGAGGCATAACCCAGCTGTCTGGACTGATCCATGGTACTACTGGAACGAAAATTAGCAAAGGTAAGAACCTAATTTTCCTTTCCCTAAGTCAGCTTGATTAATAGCAGTTAATGGACTTTTCCTCCAACAACTTATGCAAACCTTTTTTAAACCCAGCTACACTAACCACACTAACCACATCCTCTGGCAACATATTCCAAAACTTAATTGTGCGTTGAGTGAAAAATAATTTTCTCCGAATAACCAATTCACATTTACCCGTTCTAGAACACCCATGATTTTAAAGACCTCTATCATATCCACCCTCAGCTGTCTCTTCTCCAAGCTGAACAGCCCTAACCTTTCCTCATAGGGGAGCTGTTCCTTTCCCTTTATCATTTTGGTTGCCCTTCTCTGTACTTTCTCCACTGCAACTATATCTTTTTTGAGATGCATCGACCAGAATTGTAGTACTCAAGGTACTGTCTCACCGTAGAGCGATACAGAGGCATTATGACATTTTCCGTTTTATTCACCACTTCCTTCCTAATAATTCCTTACATTCTGTTTGCTTTTTTGACTGCCACAGCACATTGAGCCTACGATTTCAATGTATTATCCACTATGACGCCTAGATCTTTTTCCTGGGTGCTAGCTCTTAATATAGAACTTAACATTGTGTAACTACATCATGGAATATTTTTCTCTATATGCATCACCGTGCACTTGTCCACATTAAATTTCATCTGCCATTTGGATGCTCAATCTTCCAATCTCGCAAGGTCCTCCTACATTTTATCACAATCCGCTTGTGATTTCACTACTTTAATTAATTTTGTATCATCTGCAAATTTGATTACCTCACTTGTCGTATTCCTTTCTAGATCATTTATAAATATATTGAAAAGCACTGGTCAAAGTACAGATCCCTGAGGCACTCCACTGTTTACCCTTTTCCATTGAGAAAATTGACCATTTAATCCTACTTTCTTAACCAGTTTGTAATCCATAAAAGGACATGCCTCCTATCCCATGACTTTTTAGTTTTCTTAGAAGCCTCTCATGAGAGACTTTGTCAAACGCCTTCTGAAAATCCAAATATACTATATCTACCAGTTCACCTTTATCCACATGTTTATTAACCCCTTCAAAAAAATGAAGCAGATTTGTGAGGCAAGACTTCACTTGGGTAAATCCATGCTGACTGTGTCCATTAAACCATGTCTTTCTATATGCTCTGTGATTTTGATCTTTAGAAGTTTCCACTATTTTTTCCGGCACTGAAGTCAGGCTAACTGATCTGTAGTTTCCTGGATCACCGCTGGAGCCCTTTTTAAATATTGGGGTTACGTTGGCTACCCTCCAGTCTTCAGGTACAATGGATGATTTTAATGATAGGTTACAAATTTTAACTAATAGATCTGAAGTTTCATTTTTGAGTTCCTTCCGAACCATCCAGTCCAGCTGATTTGCTACTCTTTAGTTTGTTAATCTGGCCTACTACATCTTCCAGGTTCACAGTGATTTGGTTCAGTTCATCTGACTCATCACACTTGAAGCCATCTCCGGAACTGGTATCTCCTCAAAATTCTCATTAGTAAACACAGAAGCAAAGAATTCATTTAGTCTTTGTGCAATAGCCTTATCTTCCCTAAGAGCCCCTTTAACCCCTCGGTCATCTAACGGTCCAACCGACTTTCTCACAGGTTTCTTGCTTTGGATATTTTATGAAATTTTCAGCATTCTTCCTCATTCCTTGTATGATATGGATTCATTTGTATGCTACACTGGACTAGAATCCTATGTATCTGTCTGAGGAGGGCTTTTCATTTGTATGTTGTGTTAAAATTCAGAATCAAAACAATTTTTGAAGACAAAAGATCATTAGTCACATTAATTACAAATAGGCTTTAATTCTGGTTAACTTCCACTTCCATTTATACTCTAAAGTAGTGATTCCCAACTATTTTTGTGTTGCAGCACACCTGGCACAGGGTTCACTTCATTTTGGCACACCATCACCTTCACCATCCTCACCACCGCTTCTCTTTCCTCAGCATTGAAACCACTTTTTCTTCCCTTTCCCCTGGCTTCACCTTCTTTCCCATCCTTTTCCCTTCACCCCCCTTTGGTATGATCATCATCCCTTTCATTCTCCCTCCACACCTCCTGGCATCATTATCATCATCCTCTTTCCTCTCCCTCCACCCTTCTCTCCCCTGACGTAATCATCATCATCTCTACTCCCACTCCCTGGCAACATCATTATATTCCCTCCTCCTCTCCCTCTATTTCGCTTCTTATCCTCAACCTCCTGGCATTGTAATCACTTTCTCTTCCCTTTTCCTGGACATCATCATTCTCTTCCCTTCTCCCTCTCTCCACCTTCTTTGGCATAATCATCATTCCCTTTTTTCCCCCCTTCCTTCTCCATCCACCCCTCTCCCCCCACCTCCTAGCATCATCACTTTCCCTTTCCTTCCCTGTCTAACACTGACCTGGCATCATTACCTATCTTATCCTGTCCCTTCACCGTCCAAGGCACATTCAGCTGTTCCTTCTTCCTCCCTGCCCTGGAACTGGCAGAAGTGTGAGCAGCACTTATCTGATATTGCTTCTTCCTCCTGTGCCGGCTTCCTTCTGAAGTCCAAACTGCACAGAGCCAGTAGCTCTGGCAAGACTGCAAGGCCTTGTGCAGTTTGCATTGCAGAGTAAAGTCAGTAGAAGGGCAAGCAGGAGCAGCTGCAGATAAGCCCTGCTCTCTGACCCCCCCCCCCCCCCCACCTTCTGGCATGAGGGCATCCTGCCGGCCAGGAGGGAAAGAAAAAATGAAGACTGCAACTACGGCACACTGGTTAGGAAATGCACTAAAGTAATTTATACTCAGACATGCAAAACTAATAAATTGTATCACAAATTGTCATGATTTCGGCAGCATTATATCTTTAGATCCCCCTGTAATTAATTTTTTACAAAGGATCACTGAAGGCTCTATTCAGTTAAGGAAATTGGGAGGTTGGGAGGGAAATGTTTGCTAGTTAGGATGCAAAGAAAAAGCATTTTCCATTTTTACCTGGTGAGTACTGAGATTTGCCATGTTAACATTTGGAATGCTGCCTGGAGCACAGTAAATACAATAGCTTTATTGCTTACAAGATTTTGTGTACAATTATTGTCCAGTGTGCTCATTATGCACATTCATGCCAAATGTAAAAGCACACACCACAAAGAGAAAAAAAATGTAAAAGTTTACTTTCTTTTAGTGCAGCTTCGCCTCTTAACTGCCCAGCTGCCTTTGTTGCTCACTTATTCTTGTAACAAATTTCCAAATGATTGGAATGCATCTGTGTTATCTGTCTCCTAGCAGGTTTTTGTTAACTATTTGTAGATGTTTCCATTTTCTAGGGAGAAAACGTTTTTTTTTTGTTATTGTTTGTTGTGGTTTTGAATGACAGTGTTTCAAGAATGCTGAAGGGAAGGTGAAAATTTTCAGTCTGGCACATGCTATAGATATTCCACAGGGCTGACATACTATAGGCTTTAGAAGCTAATAAGTATTCTGGAAAGCAATGCATTTATAGTCTAAATTTAAATAGACATATAAAACCTGTCCATTATGCATTGACTGTGTATATAGTTTGTCTTGTGCGATGGTTTCTTGATTAACTTCGAAGTATTTATTTCATATAAGAGTGTCTGGCATTTTTCCAGTAGTGTTACTTTTTTTTAATTGCAGTTCTGGGAGAGGGACTGGCGAAGGGAGATGGCTCTTTCCATGCAGTGCTTTGCTGTATGCACCTGGAAGGGAAACTGAAAACTGTATCAAATGTTCTTTCTAAATCACTGGTGGGGGAATCATTGGTAAGTTGCTTTAGTTCTCTATATGCACTGAAAAAGTACAGTGTACAGTACCCATTGTGGCTTAGGATGCCTTATATTGGGGACAACTCTGGAGATCTAAAGGTCACCTGTAGCGTTTGTTTCTTGTTTCATGTTTTACTCCTTGATAAGTATGACTAAAGTAGAGGTTAGTACTCAGGAAGGGTGATGAGTGTTGGAAGGGAATTGTTGTTTGCCACATTGATGATGATATCTTATTGACTACCCACAAACCTGGATTAGAAGTAGCACTTGAGGAAACTGCATGCATCCTACTACCAGTCACAGAATGTCAGAGAGTTATCTATCCTGTACATGGTAGGAGATATGATAGTTAAACTGGGAAGACACAGGAGGTAAGTTAGAATAGTTTTATATTGAGAATTAGGTGGGGTGGGAGCAAGTAAGGAGCTGTGCCTTGTAGAAGAGGATAGAGAGAAAATAATAATTTTTTACTACAAAATAACATAAAAATAATGCAATAGAAAAAATGTGTTAGATGTTTGTAAGCATAATAATGTGTTTAGATTCTCTTCCATAAAAAGGATATTTTATAGCTTTTACCAATGTTTTGGAACCAATGCATTCATTTCAGATATCAGTATTTTGAAATCACTTGCCTGTGGGTAGTCCATTAGGAACAAAAGGCAATACCTGTGTATGGACATTTTCATTCTACATAGGTTTAAATTGTATGTGTAGACTTTCTTTCTAAACCTTGCACCCATGATTATCATAGGTGTCAGGAAACGTAGCTCAGTCTTCATTATAAAAGCATATATTTCTCTTTATTTATTTATTTGTTTATTTAAATTACTTATTCCGCTACTTCCAAAGAATATGTTCGGCATGGATTACAATTGAATATCCACAATAAAGTAATACAATAAAAACACTACATAAGCATAAAATAAACATATAAAACAAATATATATAAAACAAAATATACATGTGCAAAATTGTAAAATTTGGGTCAAGCTGCTTCACCAAAATACCTCAACAAACAACGTCTTCAAGTCCTTTCTGAATCTTTAAATCCTGTTCCTGCTGAAGCGCAACTGGCAATTTGTTCCATTCAGCAACTGCTGCTGAAGAAAACGCTCTTGCCCACATTTGAGCCCCACTAAATGTATACAGTTCTAATATTATTTTGTTTTTATTTTTGAAAGGATTAGATTAAAGTTTTAATTGTTTGTCCATTTTGTTTTTTCATTTCATAATTCTTCACATTTAGTATGTTTGTCTCTCTTATTGCTAGGCATCCTCTCTATAATATGAAATTAGTGTAAACCATGTGTTATGATCTATACCATTCTGCATTGTTCAGTGCCCAGTATTATGCTCTTATGCCTCTTCTCCACCCCTCCATACATATGTACTAAATTCACAACTTTCTTTATCTTCCTTGTGCCTTTGCAAAGAAAAAGTAGAATGTCAAAGGGAAATAAGGCATGTCAATCTTCACCAGTGGGTTTTGGACTTTTGCCATCAGATGGAGACTGAGCAAAAGCTGATGTCACGGCTACATAGTCCTGCCCCGACATCAGCTCACCAGTATTCTCTTGTCTCCAGCAGATGGTGGTCATGTATTTCCCTACAGGGAATTGCCTGTGAATAAAAGGTAAAGAAAGAAAAGAAGAACATAAAATAAGAACATAAGAAGTTGTCATACTGGGTCATACCATGGGTCCATCAAGCCCAGTATTCTATTTCCAACAGTGGCCAATCCAGGTTACAAGTACCTGGCAAGTACCTAAACATTAAATAGATCCCATGGCTACTAATTCTGGTAATAGCAGTGGCTATTCCCTAAGTCAGGTTGATTAGTAGCAGTTAATGGACTTCTCTTCTAAGAACTTGTCAAAACCTTTTTTAAACCCAGCTACACTAACTGCACTAACCACATCCTCTGACAATAAATTGTCAGTTTTCCTACTGGATCTGTTTCCTCAGCGTTTGGCCTTCCCTCTCATGTCTCTGGAGAGTTTTGTGAGGTGTGGAGGTAGTTCAGGCATGGCGAGTTGAGCAGCCTTTTGACTAGGTTCCATTCTTAGACTTCTCCCTATTTGAAACGTAGTAGGCCATGATGGTGATTTCACACATTTTTTTACTGTATGCCGTTGGCACGCGCATGGCGTCTATTGCTGACTGTGCATCCGAAATTGGGCGTCCTTTCTGGATGCACACATTGGGCGCCTAACTCGCGCGTTCCTTTGTGAGTGTGTGTACCTGGATGCCCGGTTTGTGCATCTAGTTTGGGCAGGCATACTATACGCATGTACCTGAATGCACATTTTTTGTGTGTCTCATTTTGAAACGCGGCTTTTATGCACAGGAACCTGACCGTACTTTTTTGTATGTCTAGCTGGGTGCATACCTATTCCTGACTGAGCACTTTACAACCATGGTGCCTGCGACGAAAAAGTCTAGGTGCGGATCTGTTTGTGCTACGTGCCACATCAGGGCGATACAGACAGAGATTTCTTTAAGCCTGTGACAGCACTGCCTGGATGCTTGTGGGGATTTACCTCCTTCAGATTTTGCCAACTATAGTCCATCTCCTCAGTCTGATGAGAGTGGGACCGAGGGCGACATGTTACAGGTGTCCACTTCTTCAGTTGATGCATGGGCTGACTCCTCAGGGGAAACTTGCTCTCAGGATGTCAGTTTCAGGCTTATTGGGCCTGAAATAGACTGACTTCCTTTTCCTTGGTGGAATTTTTCCAGGGATTACAGATCTTTCTGCAGGGGTTGTCATTTGAGCCGACATTACCTACTAGTTTAGGTCCGTGCACTCAGAGTTCTCCTGTACCTGTTACCATAGTCAAGTGCTGTAATGCATCATGGCCTGGCAAGACTCACATGCAGGTGGGTCAAGACACTGATGATGATAGGGTGGCTCTCCTGTTGAGGAAAGGGAGATTCCCTCAGATTTAGAGCCACATAGAACTCTTCTCCATTTCTTTCATAGAGATGAGTTGCTGAGCTTGATCTCTCAGACTTTGAAGACACTCGGAGTGGCTGGACTGACTCTTTGGGGTGCAGTAGAAGGACCCCATTTTGGTCACACTACACAAGGGTTCATGTTTCTTTCTCCTCCTGGATATGATTCAAGAGTTATTTGATCTGGAATGGAGTGCACCAGAGTCTTCCTTTAAAGCCTTGTCGGATATAAACCCCTTGGATCTGCAGGCCAGAGAGCAGTTGCATTTCCCTAAGGTGGATTCCTTGGTGTGTTCTGTCATGAAACAAACCACCATCCCGGAAGAGAGAGGTGCAGCTCTGAAGGATGCTCATGATAGAAGAACTGAGGCTGTCCCAAAGCAAGCCTTTGAGGCAGTGGCAATGAACTTACAAATTGCTTCTTGTTGTACCCTGGTAACTCAGGTTACCTTGCATCTTTTTCAAGAATCTGGCAGTGCCGATTCCAATAATGGACACATGGTAGAGCTGGGGGCTGCCTTCTTAGCTGCTGTGGGCTGTGACCTGTTTTGCACAGCTGCCAGAGTCATTGCTTCCATTATTGTGGCCAGGCGATAACTGTGACTGCACAACTGGTTGGTAGATACTATTTCAAAGTCCAATCTTACCAAGCTGCCCTTCAAGGGTTTGCTTTTATTTGCAATAAATTGGAAAAAATGGCAAGTAAATGGGGGAAAACCCTGGTCCCTCGCTTGCCAGAGGACAAGAAGCCAGTTTTCTGGACTTCTCAGGTGATTGGCTGCTCTCGAGACTACCAGTGTTTTTGACCTTATAGGAGAGGTTTTTCCCAGAGATTCTGCCCCTTCCGCAGATCTCAGTTTTTTCACCCCGAAGATCTCAAAAGGATGCAGGCTCTGGAAGTGGAGCCCCTAGATCTTCTCAATAATGATTTGCGGGCTCACTTGTTGGTGCAGGAGATGGGTGGCTGCCTATCTCATTTTTATCACGGGTGGGTCCAGATTACTTTGGATCGATGGTCCTCGAAGTGGTCCGGGACGGGGTATGCTCTAGAGATTCTTCACTTTCCTCCAGGTGCCTTTATGATAAGTTCTACTGTAAAGCCACTGTGGCTGCATTTCTGTTTAATGGTAACCGATGTGATGTTATTAATGAATGTCGGTATATAAAAACGTCGAATAAATAAATAAAATAAATGATATCTCCATGCAACTCCTCTCAGAAGAAGGTAGAAGTGGAAGCTACATTATAAAAGCTGTTGGAGCTGAAAGGTGTGATTCCCATTCCTGAATCACAGTAAAATACAGGCCATTATTCCATTTATTTTGCTGTGCCCATACTAGATCTGAAGGGCATTGACCATCTTTTACGAGTTACACATTTCAGGATGGAAATGGCAGTACGAGCGGATTCACATTGAGGCACCCCCCCCCCCCCCCCCCCCCCCCCCCGCATCTGATTGGGCTTTCCTTTCTGCAGTAGGTCTGTTAAAGGAGCAGTCAGGCTTGCGAATTGAGGAATAAATTTCCGATAATATTACGCTAAGCCCAAAAAAGCTTGGGCTTGTTTTTTTGTTCTGGGAACAGAAAATTCTATAATAGTGCCCACCTTTGGACCAGGGGTTTTATCATCCCATTCCCCACGACTTGTCCTAGGTATTTATTTATTTTATTTATTTATTTAACAACTTTTAACATACCGACGTTCGTAGGGCACATCATGCCGGTTTACAAATAACTAAAGCAGACAGAAATTACAATGAACATGGGAGGGGTGAGGGGAGCAGGCAAGAAAGGGGAAAAAGGGGGGGGGGGGGTAAGAGTATCAGAGGAAAAGTGCAGAAAGGCAAGAAGTGAGAGGAATAAACAAAAGGAATGGTTAGAAATATAGAAAAAAAACATATCTGCATTGAAATTCTTAAGTGACAAAATAAGGCGAGGTACATATTTACAAAACGTTTCGTTAGCTCAGCTGTATGGCGGAAGGCATATAGTAGAGAGGAAAGAAGGATGGGGGGCGAGAAAGGCACCTAGGGGGGCATAGGGTATAATGTTGGGGGGGGGGGGGGCAGAGGGGGTAATGCCAGGGTAAAAGGATAGAGAATGAGAGTTAGGTAAGATATATGATGGAGGATGGCAGCAGATATTTAACCTCCTGCTGTCCCAGAGTGCATTTCTTTGGATTCGCCTTCAATCCTGCTCACCTCAAGGCATCAAGGATAGCCTCTAGATACTACGTGCTTCACCCATGTTTTCGAATATTTGACCACATCATCCAGATAGGCCGTGGCATACTCCCAGTGAGGCCGCAACACAATATTCATAAGACATTGAAATACTTGAGGAGCCCCATGAACCCCAAATGAGAGTACCTTAAATTGATAGAGACCTTGGGGAGTGATAAACACTGTGCTTTCTTTAGATGTTTCTTCCAAAGGTGTCTGCCAATATTCTTTTGTTAGATCTAGGGTTGACAATTATCCAGCCCCCCCCCCCCCCCCAATTGCTCCAAAAGATTGTCGATACGTGTCATGGGGTATGCGTCAAACTGGGAGTTAGCATTAACTTGTCAAAAATCTATACAAAAACGTATGGAGCCATCTGACTTCAGTACTAACACAACCGGACTAGCCCATTCACTGGTGGACTATTCGAGTACTCCTAATTTAAGTATCTCTTCGATCTGTTCCTTTATTTCCTGTCTCTTGGCCTCGAGGATCCTATAGGGTATGGTAACAATGGTATGCTGCACCAATTTGGTCTGACCTGGTATGGAGGAAAACACATCACCAGCCCTGTTCACCAGATCCTCCAATTCTTCTTTTTGTTTGTTGGACAGGTTTTCTCCCAACCTAACCTGCTCAGAGTTCTGCAGGTTCCCCACCTCAGGGCCTAGTTCTTCCTCTTCTTCCCCATAAGTGACTAATAAAGAATCCCTTTCTTTCCAGGGTTTTAAAATGTTGACATGGTAAACTTGGGTCCGCTCTCGTCCCTGCCAGACCTCATAATCCACCTTCTCGAACCATTTCTTTATTACAAATGGCCCTTTCCATTTAGCCAATAGCTTATTTGGTGAGGTGGGCACTAAGACTAGCACTTTTTCCCCAGGTTGGAAGACCCTTTCCCTGCCCCCACCCCCCCCTTGTCATAATAAAGTCTCTGTTTTTCCTGCGCTTGCAGCAAATTAGCTTGAGCCATCTGTGCTATCTTCCGCAAATGGCTCCTTAGTTCACTAACATAACTGATTACGTTTACTTCCCAGATCTCTTTAACCATATCCAATACCCCTCTTGGTTGTCTTCCATACATTAATTCAAAGGGTGAGAACCCTGTAGAGGTTTGAGGTACCTCCCGGGCTGCGAAAAGTATGAGAGGAACTACCTTGTCCCAGTCCCGTCCCCCCCCATCCCCCTGGATGCACCATCATAGCATCGCCTTTAAGGTTTGGTTAAACTATTTCACTAGGCCATCAGTCGGGGTGGTATGCAGAAGTTCTAATATGTTTTATTCCGAACATGAAATTAGTGCCCCAGTCGGTTAGGATTTCTCAGGGGAATGCAACCTGGCAAAAGATATTCATTAGCTCTGTAGCTATTACCTGGGCTGAAGTGGGCCGTAAGAGGACTGCCCAGGGGAACCTAGTGGCATAGTCCTCCATTACCAATATGTAACCCTGTGTACTCTTTTCCAAAGGACCATCTATGTCTGTGGCTACACACCCACAAGGATCTGAAATTACTGGTAATGGAATAAGAGGGCTCTTGAGAGGCATCCAGGGAGAAACATTTTGACACTCAGGGCAAGAGGTGCAAAACTCTCGCACAGCCTGATGTATCCCTGCCCAGTAAAATCTAGCCAACAGTCAATGCAGCGTTCCCTGGCCTCCCAAATGCCCTGCGAGAGGGTGTGCGTGGGCTAGCATTAACATTTCTCCTTGAAATATCTTTGGGACCAATAACTGCCTTTGCGTTCCTTGCTCCCCGGGCCCCTTCTGTACGCTATACAATAAATCATTCTCTACCTCAAAATAAGTATATGATGCCAGAGCATTTTTATCCAACTTTTCCCTAAGACACTGTCCACTTTCTGTTTCTCTTGAAAATGAGGAAACTTCTTGAGCACCTCTACTCCCAGCCCTTCAACTCCTGCAAGTACCCCTGCTACCTCGCCCTGAAACAGTCCTGCTTTCTTTTCCCACCGCTGTTGTGCCCGGGGCTTCTGATCCTGCAAAGGGGAAACTTTGTTGTAAGTTCTTCTCCCCCTGTGCCGCCTGGGCCCTCATAGAGACCCAGGCCTCGTTGACTTGGTGTTATCCCTCTAGGCCTACCCAATCCCTTCCCATTATTAAAGGGAATGGCATCCTTTCTACCACTGTCACCCACAATGGGGTTTGTTGGTCCTCCCACTCAATCACCACTCTATAAAATGGATTAGACCGTATGTCTCCATGTACATGCTGAACTCTTACCCATCGTTTGTCCTGTTTCTGCCCATCTATTCCCTTCCAAACTCTTAAATTCTGGGCTAGGGGACCCGATATAAGGGACTGATTGCTCCCAGTATCTAGAATGGCTTTTAGCCATTGGCCTTTTATTTTTACAATCCGGTCAAAGACACTTGTTCCCACTATCCAGTATTCTTGGGTGAAGGTCCCCCTTTCGCATACGAGCAACCCATGTAGGGTCAATCTCGCTTGAAATGCCCCTCCTTCCCACAGGTAAAGCACTTGTAGATCCCTTTCCTCATGGGGGCCCCCTTCCCCTCCCAGAGCTCCATCATCCTTTTTCCGTCCATATCTTGGGGTTTATAATGACCTGACGTCCTTCCTAGTTCCAGGGTTCCTTTCCTTGGAATCACCTCTCTGGCCCCTTTTCCTCCACCTGGGGACCCTTCCCCCCCAATATGTGGGTTTAACCTTAAGAACATAAGAAAATGCCATACTGGGTCAGACCAAGGGTCCATCAAGCCCAGCATCCTGTTTCCAACAGTGGCCAATCCAGGCCATAAGAACCTGGCAAGTACCCAAAAACTAAGTCTATTCCATGTAACCATTGCTAATGGCAGTGGCTATTCTCTAAGTGAACTTAATAGCAGGTAATGGACTTCTCCTCCAAGAACTTATCCAATCCTTTTTTAAACACAGCTATACTAACTGCACTAACCACATCCTCTGGCAACAAATTCCAGAGTTTAATTGTGCGTTGAGTAAAAAAGAACTTTCTCCGATTAGTTTTAAATGTGCCCCATGCTAACTTCATGGAGTGCCCCCTAGTCTTTCTACTATCCGAAAGAGTAAATAACCGATTCACATCTACCCGTTCTAGACCTCTCATGATTTTAAACACCTCTATCATATCCCCCCCTCAGTCGTCTCTTCTCCAAGCTGAAAAGTCCTAACCTCTTTAGTCTTTCCTCATAGGGGAGTTGTTCCATTCCCCTTATCATTTTGGTAGCCCTTCTCTGTACCTTCTCCATCGCAATTATATCTTTTTTGAGATGCGGCGACCAGAAATGTACACAGTATTCAAGGTGTGGTCTCACCATGGAGCGATACAGAGGCATTATGATATTTTCTGTTTTATTCACCATTCCCTTTCTAATAATTCCCAACATTCTGTTTGCTTTTTTGACTGCCGCAGCACACTGTACCGACGATTTCAATGTGTTATCCACTATCACACCTAGATCTCTTTCTTGGGTTGTAGCAGCTAATATGGAACCCAACATTGTGTAATTATAGCATGGGTTATTTTTCCCTATATGCATCACCTTGCACTTATCCACATTAAATTTCATCTGCCATTTGGATGCCCAATTTTCCAGTCTCACAAGGTCTTCCTGCAATTTATCACAATCTGCTTGTGATTTAACTACTCTGAACAATTTTGTGTCATCTGCAAATTTGATTATATCACTTGTTGTATTTCTTTCCAGATCATTTATAAATATATTGAACAGTAAGGGTCCCAATACAGATCCCTGAGGCACTCCACTGTCCACTCCCTTCCACTGAGAAAATTGCCCATTTAATCCTACTCTCTGTTTCCTGTCTTTTAGCCAGTTTGCAATCCACGAAAGGACATCGCCACTTTTCCCATGACTTTTTACTTTTCCTAGAAGCCTCTCATGAGGAACTTTGTCAAACGCCTTCTGAAAATCCAAGTATACTATATCTACCGGTTCACCTTTATCCACATGTTTATTAACTCCTTCAAAAAAGTGAAGCAGGTTTGTGAGGCAAGACTTGCCCTGGGTAAAGCCATGCTGACTTTGTTCCATTAAACCATGTCTTTCTATATGTTCTGTGATTTTGATGTTTAGAACTTTTTAAAAACTTGTTATATAACAGGACACTGCGCAATAATAATGTTAAAATTTGCTATTTTACAAACCTGTCACATAACTGCTATAGTCCACTGGTTTGCCTTCCAGTGCTGTGCATCTGCTTTCTGTTCCATTTAAGATTGTTCTGGCAGCACCAGAAAAAAAGCAAGAGGAGGATAGCATGTGCTGGAAGTCAAGTCCACATACAGCTATGATGGACAGCTGCTTGAATCCCTTGGTCCCATGCTTATGTAAAAAAAATGGCTAATTTTAGAATAGTAATTTTTGGAGACACTTTTCCTTTCTGAAAAGGCTGCCAACTGATACATATTCTTTTTTTGGGAATGAACATGTGGAGGGTAATTGCCAGAAGATTTTTCTGTGTTAAGGGGTATTTATGTGTGAAAGCATGCCTTCTGAAAATTGCCTCCTCCTCACTCCCAGCGTTGGGGAAAGTATGCATGCAGGCCACAGCGTGTATACTTTTACCCTGCAGAGAAAAAGGGCAGGTCCAGGGTTGTCCTGATAAAGTATGCCTGGGGAGTTTATTTTTAACTCCCCATGCCTATTTCTCACATATGGACCTGGCCATGCTTATTGAAGCTTGGCTATTAACCATGGTCCATCCATATAGGTCTCCCCCAGCCTTCTTCGCAGCCCAATGCCATTGTGCCACTGATGTTTAGGGCTGTAACCACAGCTGTATGCAGTTTACCCAGTTCTTTTTCAGAGACCTGATTCTATCATACCACATGTTACCCCGTGCCTTCTTGGAAGACAATACAGTCTTATCACTGCTGGTTTGGACTGTAACAACCATTCTTTGCAAGTCATCCTAGACCTTCATTATCATCATTGCTTTAGTCATACTGACATCAGTTTATAGTAAATCACTGACTTACAGTAAGTTAGTATTCATTTGTAACCTTTAAAGAACTGGAGACATAACTTCACTTACTTATTCTAAACATTTGAAGGATGTATGCTGTGTGACTTGTATTATAGTATAGATCTCTGTAGTGGATGCAAGGAAGCAACAAAATTAGTATGATAGGAATTTTGAAATTATCTAAACAGCTAAAGTCATAAGTCTAGGCTAAAATTCCACTGAGTAACTACAAAAAAACTTGTGGAGTGACACACACCAGTAATATTGTGTTTTAGTATTTCTCTGGAACTCCAGCTATGTCCTCTTTCTCCTTCTCCTAGAACGGAATGGTAACGAAGGATCTGACAAGATTAAAAACGCTTCTTGCTGAAATAGAGGTAAGTGTTTTATGATCTATGCAATTCTATATTGGAAAAATTTAAAAACCTTGAAAATAATTGCATACATGAAAGCTCATCATATGAATTTGTAAGGTGGGGTTGGTAGGAACACAGGCAAAAATACCTGTTCTCCTAGGACAAGTAGGAAGTTGCTAGAAATTTTGACTAGCACACTGAGCATGCGTCCACACGGGGTCCCCCTTTGGTCTTGTATTTTTCTGCAAAGCTTTCATCTCGTGGTTGTGGAGCTCTGCTCTTTTCATCATTTTCTTCGTGATTACCGACTTCCTGCACCGGGGTCCCTCTTCCATCCCGGTCGGTGCCTCGGTAGGATTCCCGGCAGTGTTGCACGTCGTGGCCTCTGTTCATACACTACTTGCTGGCTCTTTTTTTATGGCATCGTCCGGTTTTCACTGATGTTCCTCGTGCCCACGGACCATGTCTATCATGCATCCACATGTGGTCTGTATCTTCTCTCTGGGTGCATCGTACGACATCCGAGTGTGTCGTCTTTGCGATCAAATGACCCCCAAAGATCGTCGAGCCCATCTGGACAAGATGAAGAAACTTTTTGGGTCCAGAAATTCTGTTTTCCCAGGACAAGCAGGATGGTAGTCCTCACATGTGGGTGACATCACTGGACGGAGCCCTATCACGGAAAACTTTTCTGTCAAAGTTTCTAGAACTTTTGACTGATACACTGAGCATGCCCAGCATGCCATAATCCCTGTAGCCACAGGGGTCTCCCTTCAATCTCTTTTTTTCCGCGCTGCAGTTTGCCTTGTGGTTAGGAGCTTTGTGAAAATTTTCTCACTACTTTTCCTCATGAATTCTTTACAAAAAGTTCCCTCATAGGGGTCTCCCATCGCAAAATTGCTTTCCTCGACGCTCAGTGAGTAATTTCCACCGTTTTTGGTCGGTTCAGACTTCCTCACCCTCGGTTTCCTGCAGGCCACCGACAGTTTTTGCGGCCCCTTTTTCCCAAAATGGCTACGGGCTTCAGGAAATGCCCAGAGTGTCTGCGTACGAAGGCAATTACAGACCCACATGATGTCTGTGTGTTGTGCCTCGGCTCAATACACGATGTTCGACGATGCCCAAGCTGTGCTCAAATGACCCCGAAGGGTAGGCGTGCCTAACTGGACCCCGAATGGTCAAGCTCCCTGCGCTTGACCATTCGGGTGCTGGAGTCCCTCGGTCTCAATCTTTTTTAAAGGTTTTGATATCTGGTTGTGTTCTTATTTCAATTGGTAATGTGTTCCAAAGGGCGGGGCTGGCTAAGGATATAGCTCTTTCACAAGTTTGTGTTCAGATGAGTGGATCTTAAATGAGGTATTTTGAGGAGGCCTTTGTTCGTTGATTCGAAGGTTCCTTTTTGGAGCGTGGGGTACAATGTATTTGCTCAGCCATAAGTTTTGTTGTCCTGTGATTATTTTATGAAGGATTGTTAGAAACTTTGTATTCTATTCTCCACAAGCATCTCGCCCCACACCTTTCCCTCCTACCTACAACAGCATCTCCCACCACCCTTTCCCTCCCTATCACTACCTTCCTCCCACACATCCCTTCCTCTCCCCTCCCCCCTCTACACTCCCTGCTCTCCTTACCATATTTATCCTCATCAACAAGCCATTATGTACATAATGTTATATACTATAGTCTAATGTTCCATGTACTCCTGTTAGTTCTGTTACAACTTGTATATTTATTACCATGTTATAATGTAAAATATTCTTGTTATATTTATTACCATGTTATAATGTAAAATATTCTTATATCTATTTAATACCATGTTTATAATGTAAAATAGGGCTGTTACCACCCTATTCCTTTAGTATCTGGAAACCGATGTGATATCTCGATCGAATGTCGGTATACAAAAGAAATAAATAAATAAATAAAATAAATATTCTGTATTTTATTGGGAGCCAGTGTAGAGAGATAAGGGTTGGCGTGATATGCTCGTGTTTCTTGTTCCTGTAATAATTCTGGCTGCTGTGTTCTGTAGTATTTGGAGCAGACGTATGGTAGTAAGGGGTAGGCCAAGGAGTAAAGCATTGCAGTAGTCGAGGTTGGAAATATAAGTTAGTTGTAGTACTGGTCTGAAATCCTTCTGTGTGAGAAAAGGTTTAAGACGCCTGAGTGTGAGTAATTTGTGGAATCCTTCTTTGATTTATTTGTTATGTGGGTTTTGTAAGATAGATCTTTGTCTACGGTTATTCCTAGGTTTTGAGCGTGGCTAACAGGAGAGATAAGAGTTTTAGGATCTTCCCATTTGGAGTGGTTGCATGGGAGCTTCACTGACTTTTTTGTCTAGGATTATTAATTCGGTTTTCTCAATGTGTATTATGAGTTTTATGGAAGATAGGCACTGTTTGATTTCTGCGAGATAGCTGGTTATACTCTTGTAAGTTCAACAAGCAGGGAGTTACGGGGTTGTTCCTCTTGTGTCAGGAGGCTGTTCAAAATTGGTCATGGGTGTATTCCCAGGGCATTCTGCTCTGAGCTGTGTACCTGGCCAGGTCGGAGAATGTAGTGGTGGACCGGCTGAGTCGAGTATTTCGTCCCCAAGCAGTTGGTGATTGCATCTTCTGTCTCTGGGGGAATCCCTGACATGGACCTCTTCGCCTCCCCCTGCAACAGCAAAGTGAGGCATTTCTGCTTCCTGTACTGGAGGGACAGCAAACCGGCCTCGGATGCCTTTGCCCGCCATTGGGACAAGGGCCTTCTATATGCATATCCTCCGCTTCCCCTGATGATGACTCTCCTGAAGCTCCAACAGGACAGGGGGACCATGATTCTCATTGCCCCTTGGCCGAGGCAATTCTAGTTCTCACTCCTACAATATCTCTCTCTCAGAGAGCTGATCAGTATGGGGACCTGATCAGGGCAGGCTGCTCCATCCAAACTTCAGGGTGATGTCTCTAACAGTTTGGATATCAAAAGACTAGTTCTGCATCACCTTGACCTCTGACAATGTATTTTGGGTCCTGGTAGCTTCCAGGAATTCTTATAGCCTGAAGTTGAAGAGGTTTTCCGTCTGGTGTGAGAGCCATGGCTTGGCTCCATTTTCCTGCTCCACTCCGAAGTTGCCTGACTTCTTGCTGCACCTTTCAGATGCTGGTTTAAAGACCAACTCAGTCAGAGTACATCTGAGTGCCATCGGTGCTTACCACCCGGGTGTTGACAGTTCGCTCGTCTCTGTGCAGCTCATAGCGGGGCAGTTTATGCGGGGTTTGCTTCAGCTGTTGTATCTGGGGACCTCAGCGTGATGTTGGCTCAGCTCATGCGAGAACCTTTTGAGCCATTGTGCTCCTGTGATCTGAAGTACCTGACCTGGAAGGTTCCTTCTTGGTTGCGGTCACTTCAGCGCGTAGTGTCGGTGAGCTTCAGGCATTGGTGATCTAAACGCTCTAAATTAAATTCTTTCATGATAGGGGTGGTATTACATACTCACCTGAAGTTCCTGCCTAAAGTGGTGACTGATTTTCATCTTAATCAGTCAATCATTCTGCCCACCTTTTTTCCCAGGTCTCACTTGCACCAGGGTGAACAGGCTCTGCACATCTTGGATTGCAAAAGAGCCTTAGCTTTCTTCTTCAAACGGACAGCAGGCCACAGGCAGTCCACGCGACTTTTTATCTCATTCAACAAGAATAGATTGGGAGTTATGGTTACCAAGAAAACACTGTCAAACTGGCTGGTGGATTATATTTCCTTTTCCTATGTGCAGCTTGAAGGCCATGGCAAGGCCTACTTGGTCAGAGCCATGGTGGCTTCGGTAGCCTACTTGTGTGCGGTTCCTGTAGCCAAATTCTGCAGAGCTTAGACTGTTCTTTCCACACCTTCACCGCCCATTACTGCTTGGACGTGGATGGCTGACACAACAGCAGTTTTGGCCAGTGTGTCCTTCGAAATCTTTTTCAGCTGTTAAACCCAACTCTTCCTGCCTAAGGCCCTTTTTTCTAGTTCAGGCTGTCTCCTTCTGTTACCACAGCACCTGTGTTGTTGTGCCCATTGGCATCTGGTTAGGTGTATGTTGGTCTTACCTGTTGTTTGGGGAGAGCCTGTAGCTATGCATTCACCCATGTGTGAGGACTACCATCCTGTATGTCCTAGGAGAAAGCAAAGTTGCTTACCTGTAATAGGTGTTCTCCTAGGACAGTAGGATGTTAGTCCTCACGAAACTCACCCACCACCCTGCGGAGTTGGGTTTCTCCTATGTTTGTTGTTTTATTTTTTCATAATTCTCTGTTACGAGACTGAAGGGGGACCCCGCTGGACGCACGGATATTGGCATGCTGGGCATGGTCAGTGTGCTAGTCAAAGTTTCTAGAAATTTTGAGATAAGTTTTCTGTGCCGGGCTCCATCCAATGATGTCACCCATGTGTGAGGACTAACATCCTGCTGTCCTGGGCGAACACCTGTTACAGGTAAGCAATTTTGCTTTCCTTGGGGGGGGGGGGGGGGCGCTGTACACATGGAACAGACTTCCTGTAAAAGTAGTTGGAGTAAGAAAAAAAAAAAAAAAAAAGGCAGAATTTAAGCATGCATGTGACAGACACAAAGGGGGACCTTAGTGGTGGGAATGGGAGAAAATCACTTTAGAAGCTGAATTGGCAGAGTGGATGACCAAGTGTGTTTTCTGTCGTCAACATCTATGTTTCTGATTAAGAGATCTGCAATGCTTCTAATCTCAATCTTAAAGCCATAAGGATTACCTATTTCTCCTATTTAAATTTAGTTACTGGTCAAATTGCTATCACTGCTATTGATTATGGAAAACAGAAAAAACATTGTAAGTAGCAATAATTGTGATGGAAATAAGTCATTTTTGTTAACTTAAGAAATGTTACATCCTCTTTCATGTATCTCATACATGACATCATGAAGTTAGATAGATAGATTCTAGGTGATTTCATCTGTTCCACAAATCTCATCATCAAGTGCATGTGTACCGGATTGAGAAAATAAGTCTTTTTATTATTCAGCTCTTTTAGTAGGATTGTATTAAAATATGTTTAATCTTTATTGGGACATGCATTTTAAATATACTTTTATTGATGATTACTCAAAGGGCAAGTAATTAAGTGTGGATAAAGATAAATATAAAAACAAAATTTGTTTTCCATTCCTTACTTGTGACAAATCTGTTTATCTTTTTTTTTTTTAATATATATTGTGGCTATGCACTAAAATGCACACTAAAGTTTAGCACATGCATGCTAAAGCAGTTCTTGTTGGGAGATGCACAATATTTTTTTGGCATATCTGTTTTAGTATTGTCTCTATAGTAAGGGCATAAAAATAGTGTAAACATTATCTCAAAAAGTATAGTGCTTACATTCTCAATGTCCCCCTCAGTGATTGACCCAATGTGAAAGACTTGGTTAGCACTGGGGATTTGATTCCTACTCTCCTTCTTCCACTTGCTTTTTCCAAAGTCCTTGCTCAGAAGATCAAAGGAGGTAGCATAAATTCCTCCTGCCTCTCTGCTGCCAAGATCCAAAATGGTGCCTGTTGGCTTAAGTGTAGAGCTCATAAGCTGGTAAAGTCTGTGATGTCATTCAGAGTGTTGATGTGCTCATGTGTACCAAAGAAAGGAGGACACAATTTACACATGAAATATTATGTAATATTTAATGGTTAATGTTTAAACAAATTTGTATCCTGTGCCCTCCAAAGTTTGGCGGATTATAATTAAAACATACATAATAAACATATAAAAGGTACTAAAACCAAAACAATACCAAGACTAACAGATTGATCAAAGTCTCCAAAGAAGTCATCTGTGTCCTCTGTCTGCCTGAGGCCATCACACAATGTCCGTGGTTGCAATCTCTGTGCCCAGATGACCCCCAAGGGCCGTCGGACATGTTTGGACAAGATGGAGAAGCTGTTTGGTCCTAAATATTCAGATCCGTCGTTGGCGTCTGGGACTTCTACCCCCGCTCAGAAAGGAAGTCCCGGCCTCGACCCTCTTGGATTCATCTCCTCTGCTGCTTCTCGGTCCCGAGGTGGGCAAGGGAGACCAGGTGCAGTCGATGTCGTCCCATTCAAGGTCAGGCCCTTTTCTGTCACTGTCGGTCTCAGGTAAAGACCGAGGTGAGCATCAGGAGAGGTCGAGGAAACATCGCCACCGTCCATCTTCCTCCAAGTTGGACTGCGGGCAGGCATCGACCGCATCAGTGCCTCCCCCGAAATGGTCTCTTGCGGAGGGAAGCGACTCCCTCCAGTCCTTCCGAGGACTCTTGGTGGCCTCCACTGGTGCCGGTGGAGGGTTCGGTGTCTCCCCATGACTCAGGGGACACTCCGATTCCGCTGCCTTTTCCTCCTCAAGCTGTTTCATCCTTGGCTGCTTTTAAAGAGGAGTTGGAGAGGCACGTGCGGTTGGTGGTTGGCTGAGCCCTGCAGGGCATCAAGCCTCCTGTTCCACCGGGACTGCCATAGGAGCTGACTCCAGTGGTGCTTGCACCTCTCCTGGAGTGGCTGGATATGCTACTTGGTATCTTGCTGACACAGCTGGCTCCGATGTCCCAAGCACCTTCGTGATTGAAGGGAGCATCGATTCTGCCACCATCGGTTCCCATTCCAGGTGAGCGATTCCTCAGACGAGGACAGGCCGTTGGAATCGGCGGTGCCTCACTTGCGCATGGCACCCTGCCAATCTCTGGCTCTACCGAGGCCATCGGGACCAATGCCCTCGGTGTCATTGGTGTCCCTGACGTTTCCAATGGATCCGATGGATCCATCGGTGCTCATACGGTCCCAAGCCCTTTCGGTACCCTTGGTTCCCTCTTCGGTTCTGACGGTGCCTGCATGGCCCCCTGGCTTAATGCTTAGGGCACAGTTGGACGCTCGGCCCCCCACGTCTCCAGACATGAAAAGTTAGGGGAAGCCCCTTAGGATCCCTGGGAAGGGGAGGTATCCGTTTCCTCCACCGAGGAATCGGAGGATTTGCCCTCGGAGCCCTCTCCTCTGGAAGAGCAACAGAAATCCCCCCCAGAGGATCTTTCCTTCGTTGGGTTCATTAAAACCATTGCGGAATCGGTGGCTTTCCAGCTGTTAACGGAGTAGGACTCTCGGCACAAGATGCTGGAGATCTTGCAGTTTTTGGATGCCCCAAAAGAGATGGTGGCTGTCCCAGTCCGTGACAACTTTAAGGAGCTGGTACCCCGACTCTGGGAGCACCCCATCTCAGTTCCTCCGGTGAACTGCAAAACGAATGCAGTTTATCTGGTCCAGCCCACCACCGGGTTCGCGCTCCGACAGCTCCCCCACCAATCGGTGGTGATGGAATTGGCCTTGAAGAAGGTGAAGAGGCTTTCCACTCATGCCTCAGCCCCCCTGGGCCAAGAGCATAGGGCTCTGGATGCTCTCGGAAGCCGGATGTTTCAAGGCACTATGTTAGTGGCCAGGATCGGTTGTTACCAACTCTATATGGGTCAGTACTCCAGGAACCTCTGGAAACAGGCCCAGGAGTTGGAGAAATGCCTCCCTCAGCAAATTCAGGAGGAATTTCAGAGGGTAGTGGAGCAGGGCCTTGAGTATGATAAACACAAGTTCTGCTCTGCGTCCAGGACCACTTAGCAAATTTGACTTGTACGGGTGAAAACCTGTTTGGGGACAGGATTAAAGAGGCGGTGGCACAACTGAAGGACTATCATGAGACCCTTCAACAGTTTTCAGCCAGTACTTCCGACACCAAGCCTCCCAAGAAGCCCCCTAGGCAGTATCTGAGGTAGCCTTTTTACTGGCTGTGGAAGTACTACCCACGGTTCCTAGAGCAAGACCTCAATGGTCTCTGGTGAGACTGAGGATGCGGCAACCTCATACGCCCCATCTGACCCCAGCCCTGCCACAGGATTTTGACTGCCGGCCAAGGAACATGAGTCAGCCTCCCCTGCCCCATGGTGTTGATTCCCCAGTGGGGGGTTGACTGCAGTTATTTGCAGACTGATGGACTTCGATTACAACAGACCTCTGGTCCTATCTATCATGCGCTAGGGGTACAGATTGCATTTCCAATGAGTTCCAGCCCACTGTCCTCCGTGTCCACGGTGGAAAGCAGTAGGGAACCTGTAGATACTTTGAGTAGAGCTCTCCGCCCTCTTAATGCTTTTAGAAAAAGCATTTTAGCACAGAAACCCTACTCTTCTCACTGTCAGTCACAGTTAAGAGAGGATTTGTTAATGGACACAGATACCTCCTCATACTACTTGATCTCTCTGCAGCATTTGAGACAGTCAACCACAAAAGTCTTATCCGAAGACTCACTGATATCAGGCTCAATGGCAAAACATTGCAATGGTTCACTTTCTATCTGAGCAATAGATCATTTCAGGTAAACATGAACAATTTTACATCCGATACAATAATGCTAGACACAGGAGTACCGCAAGGCTCCTCCCTCTCAGCTACCCTCTTTAATATATATATGCTTCCACTCTGCCACCTTCTGTCTGGACTAGGTTTAACCTACTATATTTATGCTGACGACATTCAGATTATCATACCGGATAATGACACATTAGAACAGACCTATAAAATAACTATGTACCTTAATATCATCAAACAATTACTAACTCAAATGAAACTTAGCTTAAATATTGACAAAACTGAAATCATTCTCCTTGAAAGGAAAATTTCCACATCCAGTCAAAATAGCACAATGCCGTACGAAGATTTATCAATTAAGCTAGGAGACAAAGTTCGAGATCTTGGTATGTGGATTGACCCCGAGCTCAACTTCAAAAAACACATATCAATCAAAATTAAAGAGGGATACAGTAAACTATTAATGCTAAGACGTCTGAAACCACTTTTAAATCCTAATGACTTTAGAACAGTTCTACAGTCAATCTTTACAGGCATAGATTATTGCAATCCTGCTCGGCCTGAAACAATCCACGATTTGGCCTCTGCAGATCCTTAAGAACTGAGCTGCCAGAATATTAACAGGTTTCAAAAAGAAGGAGCACATCACCCCAATACTGAAATTGCTGCATTGGCTTCCTATCGAAAACGTATCCAGTACAAAATACTTTGTATTTTACACAAAGCGATCTATGGGGAACAAGTTGAATGGTTAAATTCAGTCGTCCGGCTTCATATCCCTCAGCGGAACCTTAGATCAGCCAACAAAGGTTTATTGTCAATACAGTCTGTCTCTTCAGCTAGACTTACCACAGTTAGAGAGAGCTATATCACTGGCAGGTCCCAGATTATGGAACACCCTTCCATAATCTGAGGTTACAGGCCAATCTTGTTCAGAAAAAAATCTTAAAACCTGGTTATTCGAACAGGCATACAAAGAAGGCATTGGTTAAATTATCCCCATCTTTACTTTGCACAATCTGTTAATTTTAATTTCTTTTATGGATTGTTTTTTAGATCATGTCTTTCTCTCTATTTTATAGTTCTTAAGCTTGTTATTCACTTGTATATTATTTGTTTAATCATTAGAATATCTTGTTTTTATTCTATTATCAGTAATATATTAGGTTTATCAATTGTTGAAGACCTGTATTTTTCTCTTACTGATCCATGATTTTATCACCTGCTATTGTTTTATAATTTATTGATTTCTATGTACTATTTTAAATTTACTATAAACGTTGTGACGGCTAGCTCCAAACATCGGTATAAAAAAAAGCCAAATAAATAAATAAAGGCTTGGGCAGTCGAACCAGTTCCACCAAGCCAGCAGGGCGACGGGTTCTACTCCAGGTATTTCTTGATTCCCAAGAAAACTGGTGGCCTTTGGCCAATTCTGGACCTGAGGGCATTGAACCGGTTTCTGGTCAGAGAAAAGTTCAAAATGGTCTCACTTTGATTCCCCTCCTCAGGGCGGGAGACTGGCTCTGCTCCCTTGATCTCAAAGATGCCTGTGCCCATATCCCTGTTCTCTGGTGGATCGGCAATACTTGTGATTCCTGGTGGAAGTGAAACACTATCAGTACCGGGTGCTCCCTTCAACCTAGCAATAGTTGAGGCCTATCTTTGGAGGCGGAGGGTTCATGTCTTCTCTTACCTCGACGATTGGCTTATCAAGAGTGACTCCAGACAGGGGCCGCAGAGTGCCTTGCGAATCACAATCCGAGTCTTGGAAAATCTGGATTTTCTGATCAACTATCTGAAATCCCATCTCCAGCCATCATTACAACTGGACTTCATTGGGGCCCAGCTGGACACCGTTCAGAAAAAGGCCTTTCTATCTCAAGACAGGGTGGAGACCCTCTCTGCTCTCGCTCGGGTAGTCTCCAGTTGCTCCCATGTCTCAGCGCACCAGTTTCTTCGACTGCTGGGTCATATGGCGGTGATGGTGCACTCTACACCATTTGCTCGACTTCACATACGCCGGGCTTAGTGGACGTTATGCTCCCAGTGGTGTCAAGCCACCCAGGGTCTATGGGCTTGCGTCCTGATCACCATTCCCCTTCAGCAATCCCTCATGTGGTGGGCAACCCCATCAAATCTGGAAAAGGGGATTCCCTTCTGGAGCCTGCAGCCCCAGATTGTCCTCACCACGGATGCATCCCATATGGATTGGGGAGCCCATGTTGCAGACCTCCACACACAGAGTCTTTGGTCCTTGCAGGAGGTGCAGTCCCAGATCAACTTCCTGGAATTACGGGCGATCCAGTATGCCCTGCAGGTATTCAGAGAGCAAATGCTCAACAAAAGTGGTCCTTGTTCTGACCAGCAATCAGGTGGCTGTGTGTATCTGAACAAGCAGGGGGGAACAGGGTCGTACACCCTCTGTCTGGACGCAGTCCAAATCTGATCGTGGACCATTGTTAATGGCATTCTCAGGGCGGTGTACCTCCCCGGGGTGGACAATGTCCTTGCAGACTCCTTGAGCCAGGCTTTCTGACCTCATGAGTGGTCCCTCAATCAAGAGGCAGTGAACCACATCTTTGGCTTGTGGGGGACCCCAGACATGGACCTCTTTGCTTCCCTAGAGAACAAGAAAGTAGATTGCTTCTGCTCTCTGGACCAGATGAGCAGATGATCGATGTCCGATGCCTTTTCACTTCACTGGGGCATTGAGCTGCTATACGCTTACCCTCCCCTTCTGCTCATCTCAAAAACGCTCCAACAGGACCAGGGTACAATGATCCCGATTGCCTGGTTTCCACTTCTACGGGAGCTGGCCTTGTGCCCCCCCCCCCGATCCAGTTGAGGACTGTTCCGGATCTGATCTCTCAGGACCCAGGGCATTCTCCGCCACCCCAACCTCCAAGCCCTGTCTCTCACGGCTTGGATGTTCGCCGGGTAACTGTCCAGGCTTTAGGCCTTTCGGAGGGCGTATCGCGTGCCCTGTTGGAGTCTAGAAATCTCTCCATGAGAAAATCCTACAATCTCAAGTGGAAGTGGTTTTCGGCTTGGTGTGTGAGACACGAGCTGGATCCCTTCTCTTGTTTCCCACTGAAGCTTTTGGACTACCTATTGCACCTCTCCGAATCTGGTCTGCAGACCACATCAGTGAGGGTTCACTTTAGTGCCATTGGGGCATACCATCAGGGTAGGGATGGTACCTCCATTTCCACACATCTGCTTGTGGGGAGGTTCATGAAGGGCTTGTTACAACTTAAGCCCCCCACACAGCCGCCAGCAGTCTCCTGGGACCTCAGCGTCATCCTGTCTCAGCTCATAAAGGGTTCGTTTGAGCCATTGCCGTCCTGCGACCTGAAGAACCTATCATGGAAAGTTATCTTCTTGGTTGCGGTTGCAGCTCGCTCACCCTGTGCGATGAAGTAAGCTCTGGTGTCGTACCCGCCTTATACCAAATTTTGTCATAAGTTGGTTCTGGTACGCACCCGAAGTTGCATCCTAAGGTGGTCACAGAGTTCCATCTCAATCAGTCCATTGTGTTGCCTTCCTTTTTTCCAAGACCACACGCTCACCAGGGTGAATGGGCTTTGCACACATTGGGTTGTAAAAGGGCTCTGGTCTTTTACTTGGAACAGATGGCACCTCACCGCCTATCCACTCAGCTTTTTGTCTCCTTCGACAAAAACAGATTGGGGATCGCTGTGTCTAAGTAGACCTTATCCTGTTGGCTTGCAGATTATTTCCTTCTGCTACGCTCAGGCGGGCTTGTCTTGAAGGTCACGTCAAGGCTCATTCCATGCGAGCCGTATCAGTCTTGGTGGCTCACTTGCATGCAGTCCTCATTCACAAGATTTGTAGAGGGGCGACCTGGAGTTCTCACCACTTGTTTGCTTCATGTGGCCTGGATAAGGATGGCCGGCAGGACAGTCATTTTGGACAGTCCATCCTCCATAATCTCTTTCAGCCATAAAAATCCAACTCTCCCTCCGTGGGCCCTATCTGTGGGTGCAGGCCTGCTACTCTGGTTATTGCAGCTCTAGTTGTGCACGTTGGCGCCTGTTCTCTGCTCCGCATGTTGGGAGTGGCCTGGAGCTACATAATTACATAATCACCCATCTTGCTTGTCCTTGGAGAAATAGTTGCTTACCTATAACAGGTGTTCTCAAAGGACAGCAGGATGTTAGTCCTCACAAAACCCGCCCGCCACCCTGCAGAGTTTGGTTTCTCTCGGTTTATTTTATTTTTTCGCGAACACTGTTATAAGAGACTGAAGAAGGACCCCGCGTGGACGCGTGGTTAGTGGCATGCTGGTCGCCATCTGATGATGTCACCCATATGTGAGGACTAACATCCTTCTGTCCTTGGAGAATACCTGTTACAGGTAAGCAACTCTGCCTAGTTCTGGTAGCAAATTCCAAAGCACAGGTCTAGCCACTGAGAATGTCTGGTCATGGGTTTCAGCAAGATGCACAGATCATATTTATGGTATTTTCAATTTTCCCTGTCTAGTAGATCGTAGCACTTGAGGGAGTATATAAACCCTTAATATGGAATTAATCCATGGTGTGTCAGTATGATTGAAGAATTTATATACTAATATCAAGATCTTAAACTTCTCTCGCCACTGAAATTCGTCACTGAATTGGGAGCCAATGACGTGAGCCCAGGACAAGGGGTAATGTGTTCCTGTGGTTTTGTGCATGAATGATTTTGAAGAGACCTTAAATAACTCAATAGTAAACCAAGATAAGGTGAATTACAGTAATCGAAAGTATCAATACTTGATGAAAATCGTCTGACCTTAGGAGGACAAAGCAGTCTTAATTTATAAAAACCAGCAGAAACCACAGCTTTAAGATGAGACTGTGGTCGATGATAATATCCAGATTTTTTGCCTGAAGTTTGTGAACCTTCAAATACAAAGCCAGAAGGTGTATCTGCAATTAGAAATGTGGTTAATATGATCGCCTCAGTCTTACAAATGTTCAGCATGAGCTTGTTAGGGGACAACCAGTTTTGTTTTTTTTTATTATTATATTTATCTCTTTATTAATTTTTCCAAAACAATACAGATAAGTGTTTTATACCTTACCATAAGGTATAGCATATAAACAAATACATGCAAGAAAAGGGGACAACCTGTGTTTGATAGTGGACAGATATATAGATGCAAATTAAAATGTAGAAGCCAAAGATGATGACAGTGGGGTAAAAACCTATTATCAGCAGCGTAAATCTTATAATTTACTCCCAGCCCAGCAAGAAGGGGCAAGGTAGATGTTAAATAGCATTGCAAATAGGGTGGAGCCCTCGGGGACTCCAGTGGAAACTGAATAGCAAGCAGGGGTTTCTGAGGAAACCCTTATCTGCTGCTGCTGCTGCCATCTGTCAGGTATGAGTTGAACCACAATAGAACAATACAAGAAATCTCAATATTGGAAAACCTGGTCAGCAGTCTCTGATGATTTAAGGAGAAAAATCTTCAGAGGGACAGCCATGTTAGTCTGGTGTAGCAAAAATGACAGGAATCAAGTGGCATCTTAAGACTAACCAGTTTATTAAAGCATGAAATTTTGAGGACAGAGTCCACTTCATCAGATGCAACATAACTTAATCAAAGGATATAAATTGTGGGCCAAAAGGCCAGGGAGCAACTAAGTAGTACATAGGCTGAAATCTGAAGATGTTAAAACAATCATTTCATAGGGCTCAGATATATTTACCTCAGAAGGAGTCAATTTCAAGCCCTCTTTAAAAGCAGTTATTAAGCCACCACTTTTCCTTGCATGATGCCAGAATTAATTATGGAGTAACCAGAGGGGCAGATCTGATTATATAACACCATATCAGTCTCTGCCAACCAGGTTTCCGTAATGCTTAAGCAGTCTGCTGACTTATCTCGTAAGATATCATAGACAACAGGAAGCTTGCTTTTAATGGATTGAGCACTGACTAACATAATTATTAGTGCTGATAACATTATAGACATCATTGGAGCAGTTGAAACCAGAGCCAAATTAGTGTGGGTTGGTTGAAAGTAAAAAATGGGGCAATAGAAAGGTTGCCATACCTTCCGTATCCGACAAGTACCAGTATCATGGCTTCTGTAGGCTCCTTTGTCTCTCTTCCCCAAGAGCAGTAACAACAAAAAAGAAAGTGAAGAGTCCAGAACATTACAAAGGCTCTGTTAAGGTCACACAAAGGAACACCTTTGTGTTGTGCTCCTTCATGTACATGAAGAAATGTGTGCCTGCTGCTGGTGACCCCTGGGGCCTTTTCATCATCGCTCCTCCCAGTGACATCACCAAGGGGCCAGAAATTAAAGTGCAGGTCCTGAGAGAGAACCAAGGCCATCTAAAGAGCAGATAGCAGCAGATGGTCGGTGCTGGTCTGTGAGGTGGCTGAAGGCGACGACAGCTGTCCATTCCACGGGCTCTCTCAAAACAGCAGATGTTTATTCGATATGGGATTTGTTTCTAGAGAATGTGGTTCATACTAATATAGCTTATGGAAGTTATCAATGTGGAAATGACTTTCCTATTGGGTTCTACCAGGTACTCCCAAGTGATCTGGATTGGCTGCTGTTGGAGACAGGATGCTGGGCTTGTTGGACCATTGGTCTGACCTGGCATGACATTTCTAATGTTACCTGATATGTAGTAGTGCCATCATTTGCTGAATTGATTTTGCAGTTGGTTTAGTAGATTTTGTTTCTGTATTTAATATATATTTTTAATATTAATTTGATATTATATATACCTGATTTCCTATACAAAACTAAATTTTCACAAGACTAATAGAAGCACAGTATGTACTTGTAAAACAAGATCAAAATGTGCCTGTCTATTCCAAAGCTTGTGTTTTGTTTTGTTTTTTTTTAATTACAGGCTGCAGGCAGTAAAGTACCATCACGATACCATGTGGAAGACTTGGAAGATGGTAAGCACAAATGAATGGAATGCCAACTGAGTTGGGTGGCTTAAGTAACTTTTATTTTCCTTTCAAGATAAGATTAAGATGTTAAAATGTGCGATGTAAAACATATTTGTATACAGTATAATTTCAGATTTTAGTGGTGAAATCTATCTTTTGATGTATCCCTTTCAGTGTTCCCAAACAATTTTTTCTTCTCTCCTCATAGAAATCTTAGCTCTTTTTTAAGTGTTTTGCACTAGTGGATTTGAACCATCAGTTGGAAATATTTTGTCTAAAAATTTAGTCTTCGAGAGCCAAAATTAACCAGTCTAGATGTTCTTTATGGAATTCATTTTGAAAAAGCACTGAGTGATTTTAGGCCGGAAACCTCAAAAGTCTTAGGAAACTGCTACCTTCTAGATATAACATTAGATTATACTTTGACTAGCCCACCAGCAGAGGTACTACTGGTAACAGATTTCAAACAAATCCCCAGGTACTGATGGTAAAGGGCAAGGGAGGTGATGGAGTCTTGGTAGAAAGGGGCAGCTAGGCAGGTTCTGAGGACCCAGAAGTTATTATCAGCCAGCAGTTACCCTGTTACTGTGTATGTATATTATTGTGTTGAAGTTCAAAACTGGTCTTGCTGTTTTTTTTCCTGTTTTGGTAGATGTGAGATACCAAAAGAAAATTATTAACAGGAACTTGCCCCTTTTCATTTATAGGGTCCCAGGAAGGCTGGCAGTTCCGCCCTCCTCCTAGAGGAGTCACAGCAGTGAGGCAGTACACGATTATGTAAAACGGTAAAAAGGATGTACTTCTGTGTGCAGTGTTATGATAATCACATATTGTGTTAATTGAGTACATATGGGAGGGTGGCCATAGTTTCTCGATTACAGTCATCATGTGTTAAGTGATTAATAATTTGATAATTTAAGGGCTTTTATCATTAAAAGTATAACCTATCTTTAAAATTGTATTAGCGTATTAGTGTACTATGTGTTCAAAGACTTTGAACACAAGTACACTAATAGCTTTCACCACATCCTCTGGCAACGAATTCCAGAGTTTAATTATTCGTTGAGAAAAAATATTTTCTCTTATTAGTTTTAAATGTATTACTCAGTAACTTCATTGTATGTTCCCTGGTCTTTGTATTTGTCAAAAGAGTAAACAACTGATTAATATTTGCTTGTTCCATTCCACTCATTATTTTATAGACCTCTATCATTTCTCCCGTCAACCGTCTCTTCTCCAATCTGAAGAGTCCTAACTGCTTTAGCATTTCTTCACAGGAGAATTGTTCCAATCCCTTTATTTTGGTTGCCCTTCTTTGTACCTTGGGCATCCAAATGACAGTTGAAGTTTAATGTGGACAAGTGCAAAGTGATGCATATAGGGAAAAATAACCCTTGCTGTAGTTACACAATGTTAGGTTTCATATTAGGAATTCCCACCCAGGAAAAAGATCTAGACGTCATAGTGGATAATACATTAAAATCATCTCAGTGTGCTGCGGTGATAAAAAATCTAAACAGAATGTTAGGAATTATTAGGAAGAGAATGATGAACAAAATGGAGAAAGTCATAATGCATCTGTATCACTCTGTGGTGTGACTGGTTGCTGCATTTCAAAAAAGATATAGTTGCACTAGAGAAGATACAGAGAAGGGCGACCAAAATGGTAAAGGGGATGGAATGGCTCTACTTTGATGAAAGGCTAAATAGGTTAGGGTTGTTCAGCTTGGAGAAGAGACGTTTGAGGGGGGATATGATAGAAGTCTATAAAATCATAAAAGGACTTGAACGGGTAAATGTAAATCAGTTATTTACTCTTTTAGATAATACAAGGACTAGGGGACACTCAATGAAGTTAACAAGTAGCACAATTAAAACAAATTGAAGGAAATATTTTTCACTCAGTGCACAATTAAGCTCTGGAATTCATTGCCAGAGGATATGGTTAAAGAAGTTAGTGTAGCTGGATTTAAAAATAGGGTTGGATAAGTTCCTGGAGAAGTCCATAAACTGTTATTAATCAAGTTCATTTAGGGAATAGCCACTGCTTATTACTGGCTTTAGTAGTATGGGCTCTATTTAATGTTTGGGTACTTGCCAGGTACTTGTGAACTGGATTGGCCACTGTTGAAAACAGGATGCTGGGCTTGATGGATCCTTGGTGTGACCCAGTATGGCAGCTTCCACCCCCCCCATCAATTTATTCTTTGTCAGCTGTAGCATAATGCAAAAGCGCTTCAGCAACTGCATTCTGTCACATAGTAGTTATACTTTGCAGACAGAGTTTAAGATACTGACTTTTTTTTTCCCAAGGAATGATGTCACTTCCATTCATGATGCGAGTATTTTCTAGATGTATGTGTATTTTTACAGGATCCTCTCATGGGACTTACTCTAGTGCAAATAAATAAGTGAAGGATATCCGTTCCTCTTTTGGCAATCATTCTAAATTGTAAAAATATTTACATTTTCTTTTTTGTTGCTCTTTTTGTCCTGGCATCTTTAATATCTGCCGTAACAGTGCTAAGGAGCCATTATGATATTTCATTTTCAGCTATCTAGGTGTTTTCTCCAACTTCCATCCAATACTACTATCTCAGCAACAGTGCTTCAGCTGAAGGGCACAGACTGCTGCTCCTTCGGGAACCCGTCATATATGCACTCTAGAGCCAGCCAGTACGTGTTACTGTTAGACGATGGCTAGGAATCCCTTCTCAGATGACTTTGGTTACTGGCTCTCCAATACCATTCTTATAGTTCTTAAATGTGAAATTTAAACTTGGGGAAAATAGTTTCAATTTAATAATCAGTATATTAGAAAGTTTATTTCGACTCATGACAATATTTTTGCCTTATTTTTAATTTACTTTGTTAGGTAGCCTCTGTCTCTGTCTTGGTGATGATTTGCATTTTTAGCCATCGTATTAAAAATTAATCTTTCATTAACCATCTTTTTCTCTCTGTCATTGGATGACTGACTTGGAACTTGCTGTTCCTGCTCTTATTCAAATCATTTTGCATTCACCTTTGAGTCTGTGAGCTTTCAGATTCCAAGTAAGACATAATCCGGTACTGACCTTTTGTCTTTGATAAAAAAATATTCATCTGATTATACATACCAGATTTGAGTGTTTAAAAACCACCTTGTTATAAGCTTGTTTGAGCTGCTAAAATGGGGATTAAAAAAATCTCTGAAAGTTATCTCTTTTTGAAAGCAATTTTCAAACCTGTTTACATGGCTTCTTATATGACTAAAAGAGCTTGTTTGAAAATTGCCCACCCTATTTGTGCATAAAAGTATGCGTGGTGGTCCACAGAACGTGTAGTTTTCCTTGCATTCTCATGGAGGAGTTCCTGGGTGGGAATATGCAGGAGAGGCAACAATTTACATAGTTTTTTACATTTTGAAAACTCCTTGGTCTATGTGTGCCTGAAAAAAATATCTACAGAAAAAGCAGGTGTAAATTTCTGCGGGATGTATTTTCTTCGGCAATTTTCAAAGAGAAAAGTACACCATGTACTTTCCTTTGTGAGAAGTGGTGCAGGATCTGCGGATAAAAGCACCCGCAAACTTTGCAGCTGCCCACTCACTTTTGAAAATATCCCCTTTTATATCGCAGTGGTGTGTGTTGGCAGTTATTTTGTTGCATTTATTTTAGCACGTGGTTGTTTTCAGTTTTTATTTAACCCTAAAACGTCTGAGCCTGTTTTAGTATCACAAGGAGCGGCATTTAATTTTTAGCACTGGTGCAGCAGCAAAGATATTCAAAGAAGATCTGGTTCAGCATGATGTGAGATTCTTGTTGCTTCAGGTTGCCTGTTTGCTGCTGCACCATGATTTAGGAAGTTGTCCACAATTGTTATAGTCCCATTTTCAGGGTTTCACACTTCTGCTCAGCAGGGGGGTGAGTGGACTGTCTTGGCTGTTGAGCCCAGGGGAGAAGGCGGTGGCATCTTTTGTACTGATCAGAGAATCAGGCTTGACGGGAGAAAGCAACATCTCTGGCACCAGTCAGGGCCTGGATGTAGGGGGAGAACAAGGAGGAGGAGACCTCTTTGGTTCTGATCTGTACCTGGGAGGAGCGTAAAGGAGTTTGGATGGCATGAGGCGGGGGAGAGGGGAGAAGAAGAAGCAAGAGAGGGAAGGGGAGAAAAAATGAATATGAAAGGGGGAGGGAGGAAGGATTGGAGGAGGAGAGAGAGGGTCTGCCTCTGAGTAGAGTGGAGGACGTGGAAGGGGTGTGAAAGTAGAGGGGAGTGTGAGAGGATTGCTCCATTGGGGGAATTGAGAGGCATGTACTGGCTATGTTATAAATGCACTCACCATGTGCTCCCATTGCCTCTAACCTTCTCAAAACTCAAAGCAAATTATTGTAGGGGGTAGGAGGGAGGGCAGTAAATGTCCTTGACAAGTAAACCCTGGAGTAACTTTAGGAGCCCTGCCCACCTTACTAGTTTACAGCCTCCCTTGGGTAGTGTTGTATATCATTTGTTAGTCAATTAAATGAAAAAAAAAAAACCAAACCATTTAGTTTTAGATGGTTCTGTACACCTTAGTTGCAAGGTCAGGGTGCTGTATAAAAATTGGAAACCAGAAGTGATAGTTCAGTAGTTTATTTTTTTCATTTTCTTATTAAAATTCCCCTTTTTAACCAATTTGGGAATACTACAACACTATTACTGAGCAGTCTGCTTTTACAAAGCCTGTATCTAAACTAGTTTAACTAAGATCTTTTAGGGAGATTTGTATACAAAAAAAAAAAGTCAGTATCCTAGCAAGATGGTTTCAGTATGTAAAACAGCAAAGTACTTGACATTTTTGGTTGTGATAAATTTACCACATATTAAACTAGTCTTTTATACTTGAGAAATTAGTGTGTGCCCTCCTAGTTCCTTATGGAATGTTCTGGAAAGAAATTAGATAGCTACTTTTGGGACTAGGCGTGCAATCTAATTTTTGCATGACTAAAAGCCCTTGAAAGACATTTTTACTGCTTTGGGATTAGTAATTTGATGAGCTTCCATATTTGCAAAGGTTTTTTTTGTTTTTTTTGTGTGGAAGTTTGCCATCCCCTTTCTGAAATGAAAAGTTATCTAACATTGTTCTAAGTTTTGTCCTACCTTTCTTTTCCTGTAGTATAAAATAATTGTTCTTCTGAAAATGTGTGCAGAACACATGGCAAGGTGAAATTGAACTAGTGGCTTTTAATTGTGGTAATAATTTTTATGCAGTTTACTTGTTTATTTTCATTGTAGACAATGACCTTTAATACAGCTTACCATTAGTATTTCTTGTGTTACTATGAAGGGAAAAAGGGAAGCTTGTGGCTGTTGAATCAATTGAGTCTTTAGAAACCTTTTGCACGTTGTGTAATTTTATTTGCTTAACTCTTTTCTGTCATGTACTCTGTCGTCCAAATCACTGGAAGAGGGCCGGCTTGGTGGCTCAGTGACAATACTATGCACTACCATGCAGCGGGACTTGAGTTTGATTCCCAAACCAGGACTTTGCTTCCTAGGCCGGCTGCTGATGTTGCTGAGGCAGCTTTCACTGTCCCCAGGGGAAGGAAAACCACAGCCATCACTCAATGGTGACACCTAGTGGACATGCTCAGGCATCATGATTGCATGCTCTGGAGAGAAGCGTGATTATGTGGCCTTTGGCCATGTACTGTTGCTACAATGGCTGGTGTAAAGAGAAGGAATGCGATTATAAAATAGAGGGAGACTATCCCAGATAATTGCAAATGTTTATAGCTTTGGTTCCAGTTGAGCTGGAAGAATAGAGGAGGCAAAAACCACTATAACAAAAATAAAAATCACTGGGAGTATTCCAGCGAGTATAGCATGCAGTGCGGTTTAAAATCTGACAGGGCGATACAGTACAGTGCGCTCCGACAGAGCGCACTGTTAGCCTGCTCTTGGACGCACGTTTTCCCTTACCCCTTATTCAATAAGGGGAGGAAAACGTGCGTCCAACCCGCGGCACCTAATAGCGCCCTCAACATGCAAATGCATGTTGATAGCCCTATTAGTTATGCGCGCGGGATACAGAAAGTAAAATGTGCAGCCAAGCCGCACATTTTACTTTCAGAAATTAGCACCGACCCAAAGGTAGGCGCTAATTTCTTCCGGCACCGGGAAAGTGCACAGAAAAGCAGTAAAAACTGCTTTTCTGTGCACCCTCCGACTTAATATCATGGCGATATTAAGTCGGAGGTCCCGAAGAGTAAAAAAAAGTTTAATAAATAAATAAATAAATTAAATTTGAATTCGGCCTGCGGCTGTCGGGCCGAAAACTGGACGCACAATTTTGCCGGCGTCCGGTTTCCGAGCCCGTGGCTGTCAGCAAAATTGAGCATCGGCTGTCAAACCTGCTGACGACCGCCGCTCCGGGCTAAAAGGAGGCGCTGACGTGCTAGTGTCCCTAGCGCCTCCTTTTGCCCGATTCTACCGCACCACCTCATTTGCATACTGTATTGCGCGCACTGGCGAGTGGCCGGTGCGCGCGCCGGGAGAGCAGGCGTTCGTCCACTCTCCCGCGTTTTTACTGAATCGGTCTGTGAGTATTTTAAGTCCTCAAGTAGTGCCATTCAAATATGAGCTCGTTTGAATTTCAGTTATTATGATGCCATGATAGTGAAAGATGATATATTTTGGTGTATAGTAGATTCTTCTTTTTAAGAACGGACTTCTTATTGCACATGTATTCTTTTACAAATGTCTTTGTTTAGGTTTTTAGAACAAGGGATCTGCAGGTATGGTGCTCAGTGCACTTCCGCTCATTCTCAGGAAGAACTGACAGAATGGCAAAAACGGTATGCCTCACGGTTAATACGCTTAAAGCAACAGAAGGAGAGCAAGCAATTTTTGGGCAGTTATATGGAATCCTTGATTGAGAAATGGATGAACTCTTTATCTCCTGAGAAAGTGGTAAGGAAAGTAAATTAAAACTCTATATGATTTATAGTCCCAACTAATTAACTTGTTTTAACCCTGATAAGTATTGAATATAAAATCCAGTGCTCTTTTATTGATTTAAAAAAATCCATTAAACTATTTTCACTTTTGAATTTTAATAAAGCTTGTTTTTTAACTGACAAATTGGATATTAAGACAAACAAGATGGTAACAGGCAAAAGGGAAGGAGGAGGAAGTGGTGGAAAATGACCGATCAATTCTATGCGCTGTGTTTTCGCATGGCAGAATATTTTTTGCTTGCTTAAAGCTAAGCTGAGCACCAAGAGAGTTGGTGCCACCATTTATCAACCTTCGTATAAGAAGATGGCATTTGTTGATGACAGCTAAGGGGGTCTTTTATTGCACCGTGATATTTTATTGCTGTGGGGAGGGGAATTTTCTGAGGAGGGTGTTCCTGATATTTAGCCCTTCTCATGAAGAAAATATTATAGGGAAAGGGTAAAAACTCATGTTGGTGGCTCCCTTTGCACAGGGCCGCCATCTTCTAAAAGGCCAGCATCAGCCCAAACCTTCCTCTCCTACCTTGAAAACAGCCCCTTCCCCGGAATATTAGAAGACCCCTGCCCCACACCCTTTTGCCTCTAGAGGTGGCTTAAAAGAAAAACAATCATAAATTGCCAGTTTAAAATCACATGATGATACACTGCTCCCCTTTCCAAAAAAATCCCTCCTCCCAGCTCCACTATGAGGAAAGGCTAAAGAGGTTAGAGCTGTTCAGCTTGGAGAAGAGACGGCTGAGGGAGGATATAATAGAGGTCTTTAAAATCATGAGAGGTCTAGAGTGGGTAGATATAAATCGGTTATTAACACTTTCGGATAATAGAAGGACTAGGAGGCACTATATAAAGTTAGCAAGTAGCACATTTAAAACTAATTGGCGAAAATTCTTTTTCACTCAATGCACAATTAAGCTCTGGAATTTATTGTCAGAGGATATGGTTAGTGAAGTTAGTGTAGCTGAGTTTAAAACAGGCTTGGATAGGTTCTTGGAGGAGAAGTCCATTAACTTCTATTAATCAAGTTGACTTAGGGAATAGCCTCTGCACTACTGGCATCTGTAGCATGGGATCTTCTTGGTGTTTGGGTACTTGCCAGGCTCTTGTAGCCTGGATTGGCCACTGTTGGAAATAGGAAACTGGGCTGACTCAGTATGGCAATTTCTTAAGTTCTTATGTTCTCCCATCAAGAGCATCCTGCTCTTCTTCCCCAACCCCAGACCCCTCCCAACATTAAAAATAGGCCCTGGTAGTCTAGTGCAGTGGTTCTCAACTTTTTCCTGTCGTGATACACCTGACATACAGTGCTCACATACATGATGTGCTGCTTACAACAGTCTATGGCTGGACTATAAAAAGCCTTACTTTTATTGTTACGAATGACAGAAATTTCATAATTTTTATATAAGCTGTTGTAATGTGCCTAAGGATCAGGAAATTTTCACACTCAGTGATGGGTGAGGTTATACATGCTGATTTAGATAATAAGTTAAAGCTTTAAATCTTAGTTTAAATTTAAACAACAAATACATCACAAGTTTTACATAATTGATTATATATTATTTATATATATTTCTGTTTGGATGGATAGTTTTTAGACTTTCAGCCAGCAGAAAAGATGAAGCTTATAACAAGAAAACAAATACATTTTAACAATGAAATGAATCATTCACATTAGTAAGCAATACCACTTCTCACAGTATAAATAGAAACATGTAAACAGCATCCGAACTGGAAACTGCAACAAGCAATTAAGCAATGGAAAAACATAAACATCACCAATCTTCATAAATCCATTAAACAATAAAATTAAGAAATATAAATCAATCTAAGTGAACCATACTAATGAATGAATATTGCCAAAGAGCTGATGAATAGAATAATATCCAGTAATTAAGAACTGATATATATACAATTTAAATTTTTTTCCAAACAGCAATAAAATATTTCAAAATAGCGGACATATCAAACACCAAATAATTAAAAAACTAATAAGGATGGCAACATCTTCAGCTCTCCATACCAGAAACCTTTTGATTTCCATTCAGCTTGTTGTGGATTAGTGAGGGTAGCACAAACCTTTTTCACAGGCCAGAATCCGTGACAACCTGAATACAGGTGGAGTCAGAGTTAGGCAGTGATCAGGGCAGGCGGCGTTCAGATTGGTCAGAGTTAGGCAGCGGTCAGGGCAGGCGGTGTTCAGGTTAGTCAGGCAGGCAGCGGTCAGTGGCAAGCAGAGTTCAATCATAGATGAGATGCTCGCAGCGGTCAGAGGCAGGCAGAGTTCAATCGCAGATGAGAAACAGGCAGCGGTCAATGGCAGGCAGAGTTCATTTGTAGATGGGAAGCAGGCAGTGGTCTGTGGCAGGCGGAGTTCATTCGTAGACAAGAAGCAGGCAGTGGTTAGTGGCAGGCAGAGTTCAAACAGTTGATGTCTGGTAAGCTGCGGTCAGAGTCAAAGATCCATCCAAAGGCAGGCAGAACAGCTGGGCAGGCAGGGAGGCAAGGAAAAGAGAACTGAAGAATGGAAGAGACTGACCATTAAGACAAGACAAAGGAATTCGGGACCACAGACCAGGAAGTGACAAGACGAGGACCAGGAAGGCAGGAATGAAGATGAGGAACACACTGAGGCAACTTGCTGCTACCAATGAAGTCGACCTATTACCAAGGCACTGGAGAGGCATCTGCGGGGGCCTTTTATAGGCCTGAAAAATTTTGTTGCCTCCTGGCTTTTTCTGCCACTGGTTCTTTAAATTAGACAGGATTGGGCGCGCATGCGCCCTAGGAGGAGCAGGAACCAATGATGGCAGCGGTGTCCTGCCACATTTGTCAAGAGCAGCATCCTACTGCAACATGGTGCAACTTCCCGCCAAGTTTAGCGGAAGGGCAGTCTGGCAGAGTAGAACAGCAAGGGTCCGGATAGAGTGATAAGCACGACAGTTCAATCCGGCGAACACTGAACACGACAGTAGTCTACCATACACACACGCGCGCACACACACTCACACACAGGCTTCCATTCTCATACACACAGACATACACACTAGGCAGGCAGGCTTCCATTCTCATACACACACACACACACACACCAGGCAGGTAGGCAGGCTTCCATTCTCATACATACACACACACCAGGCAGGCAGGCAGGCAGGCTTCCATTCTCATACATACACACACACCAGGCAGGCAGGCAGGCTTCCATTCTCATACACACCCACCAGGCAGGCAGGTTTCCATTCTCATATACACACACACACACACACTCGCTCTCTCTCTCTCACTCTCACACACACACACAGGGCAGGCTTCCATTCTCTCGCTCGATCTCTCACTCTCTGTCTCACATATGCGCACGCACACACAGGCTTCCATTGTCATACACCCACACACACACACACACCAGGCAGGTTTCCATTCTCATACACACACACACCAGACAGGTTTCCATTCTTACATTCTCATACACACTCACGCACCAGGAAGGCTTCCATTCTCTTTCTCTCTCGCATGCACACACACACATACACAGGGAAGACTTCCATTCTCATACACGCACACACACGGCAGGCTTCATTCTCTCTCGTTCTCTCTCTCTCACACACACACACACACACACACACACACACACACACACACACACACACCAGGCAGGCTTCCATTCTTTCTTTCTCTCTCTCTCACACACACAAGGCAGGCTTCCTTTCTCTCTCTCTCTCTCTCACTTTCTTTCTCACACACCAGGCAGGCTTCCATTCTCATACACACGCACACAAGGCAGGCTTCCATTCTCACATGCACACACACACACATCACACACTTCCATTCTCACCATGCAAACACTACGCAGGCTTCCAGTCTATCTCTCTCTCTCTCTCTCTCACACACACCAGGCAGGCTTCCATTCTCTCAGACACACTCACACAATAGCCACGTGTTTTAAACTTGCAATTTGTGATTTTTTTTACTTCTAGGCCATCTCTAGAGGCAGCAAGGGAGTAAGAAGACCCTTGGGGGGTCTTTTCCACTTGGCTGAGGGCCCGATTTAGGGCCGCTGATGCCCTTTAAGAAACATCTTGGGGACATTGAGATGCGCATTAGCATCAAGATGCTCCTGTAAACAATTATCTACAACTACCGAGTTTTCGTTAAAATAACATTGCTTATTATTATTATTTTTTTTTTTTTGCGGAAAGCTGCTTTATTTTATTGTATAGGATTACCTATGCATTGGCTGCTTTGCACGCATTAGTAAACTTTTTGCATGTGATTGCATGGAAAGCAGCTAATTTCAATAGGGATTAGTTTTTAGGTCAAAATATCATACAGTATCACAACAATGTGATTATGATGTGATGAGCAATGTTTTATGTGCATAAATTCTGTTTTTCATTTGTTAATCACTTATTGCGGCATAGGAAATGTACCCCATAAGCCAGCTACATATTTTGTTACTGTTCAGAAACTCTTATAGGCTGATGATCAAGTTTTGTTTTGATTACAGAAATGTAATATTGCTTCCCCCCCCCCCCCTTTTGTTTTCTAGCTTAGTGAATGTGTAGAAGGAGTGAGGGTAGATCACAGTCCTGAACTATCTGTCACTGTAACCACCAAAAAATCTCATCAAATATGGATGTTTACTCTCAGTTGTAAGGTATGATTCCTAATTTACTTCCTTTTAAATTGTGTTTGTCTTATGCCCAACTTTTAGCAAGGTTATGTGTACATATGCAATAAAGAATAATAATCAGTTTGGAAGTCTCCAAAATATCAACCATTAAAAACCAATATCGAGCTGTGTTTTCTGAAGTATTTCTTTGCAGTGTTTGTATTTTTAAAATGTTATATAACATGTTTGTAGTGTAATAACTTTTTATTAGCATTTTAAATGATCCACACATTGGTGATAGTGAAGAAATTTGTTGGTTATTTTTAGTATCTGTGTTAACAGGGATAACAATAATAAAGTTAGGAGTAAAAAAAAGTGCAGTGAGCATCCATCTAGAAACAGCTTGAGTGCTGTATGATCATAAAGTATGCCTAAACCATCTTAAGGCCTGAGTTTTACAAAACAAATGTATGTTGAAATGACTTATTTTTGAAAATAGTTTGTATTCATGAATCTCAGACAGATTCTATTTCTGGAATATGATATTATATTGTTACAATATAATTTGCATACAATTCATCACAACACTGGTATTTTCTGTAATGTATCAAGTTAAAGGATCTATAGACCAGATCACTGTGCATTCCTCTGTCAAGAGGCACAAGATGCAGTTGCCTTGCTGGCTATTTGATTTTTATTTGGATTTATTTAAAAGTATTTATTATCTGCCCCCTCCTAACAATTTGGGGCGGGGTACAAGAAAACAAACACAGTAATTAAAAACAAATATAAATGAAGAAATACAACAGAGCACCGTATATACTCGTGTATAATTCATTCTCATGTATAAGTTGAGGGTGGTTTTTGGGCACCAAAATCAAGATTTACCTGTCACCTGTGGATAAGTTGAGGGTAAAACCTAGGGGACTTATGAAATGGTGACATCACACTCAGAAACAAACCGATAACGTAAGAAAATCGTTTTCAATCCCTCCCCCCCTCCCTCCCATGGCTGCCCTCCCTTTTCAATTCCTCCTCCCTCTTCCTATGGCTGCCCTCCAGTCCCTCCCTCCTTGGCTGCCCTCCCTGTTCAATCCTTCCTCCTCCCTATGGCTGCCCTCCCTGTTCAGTCCCTCCCTCTCTCGCATCATGGCTGCTCTCCCTGTTCAGTCCCTCCCTCCCTACATGGCTGCCCTCCCTATTCAATCCCTCCCTCCCTAATACTCACTGAAATTCCCTGGTGGTCCAGTGGGGGGCCCGGGAGCGATCTCCCACTCCTGGGCCATCAGCTGCCAGTAAATCCCTTGCCCCTTCCCTCCATGGCTGCCCTCCCTATTCAATCCCTCCCTCCCTCCCCCCCCCCCCCCCAAAGATGAAATCCCTGGTGGTCTAGCGGGGGGCCCAGGAGCGATCTCCCACTCCTGGGCCGTTGGCTGCCAGTAATCAAAATGGTGCCAGCCACCCTTTGCCCTTACCATGTTACAGGGGCTACCGGTGCCATTGGATGGCCCCTGTCACATGGTAAGGGCAAAAGGCCACCGGCGCCATTTTGATTACTGGCAGCCGACGGCCCAGGAGTGGGAGATCACTTCTGGGCCCCCCCCGCTAGACCACCAGGGATTTCAGTGCTTCTTTGGGGGGGGGGGGGAGTTGGGAGGGAGGGATTGAACAGGAGGGGGAGGGATTGAATAGGGAGGGCAGCCATGGAAGGAGGGGGCAAGGGATTTACTGGCAGCTGATGGCCCAGGGAGTGGGAGATCGCTCCCAGGCCCCCTGCTGGACCACCACGAACTATCAGTGAGTTTTTTTTGAGGGGAGGGCTGTATGTAATACGCATGTATAAGTCAAGCCAGCTTTTTTGTGCCTTTTTTCTGGCATAAATTTCTCGACTTATACGCGAGTATATATGGTATTTATGTCAGATGAAAAAAAACATACTTTAACCACAAGACATGGCTGCTGGATGGCTAATATTACAATGGTATGCTACAAATGAAAGTTCTTCAGAGTAATTTACAGAGGTGAATTATCAGGAAAGCCAGCTGAAATACGTGTGTCTTAAGTAGTTTAAACAATTTGGAGTCGCTAGTTAATCTTATCTTTTTTAAGAGGGAATTCCATAGAATGAAAAAGGCTGCTCCCTTGTCACCATAAGCCATGCAACGTTTGGAGAAGGGATATCAAAAAGATGTTGATCTGAGGAACGCAGGGTGCAAACTGGGGTGTGAATTGTTAATGTAGAGTGCATCCAAGGTGAAGTGATTTTATGAAGAAGATTTTGAATGATTACAGCAATTTTATATTGGATCCGATAATGAACAGGGAGCTAATGGAGTAATTAGAGAACCTGTGTTATATGAACACAAATATGTGTTCCAGTGAGTAATCGAGCAGAAGAGTTATAAGTCCCTTTACCCTCCATTGCCTCAGGTACAAATTTAGATTGTAAACCCTCTGGGGATAGGGAAATACCTACAGTCCTTGAATGTAAACCGATGTGAATAATAATAAAATAAATAAATATATTATTTGAAGCAGGCCTAATGTGGATTGTGGTAAACCTGCAAACAAGGAGTTGCAGTAATTGAGACCAGATAATATTAGAGCTTGTTCTAAATGGGGTTCAAGATAACTAAGTAGTTTCAACTTAAAGAATGAAGATCGAACAACTGATTCTATGAGGTTTCATGGAAAGTTTAGGGTCAAGGAGCACTCCAAGATTATGTTCTTTTTGAGAAAAATGAGAATCAGACCCATTATTGTAAAAAGCAGAGGATCTGGATAAGAAGCAGGTTGATCTAAGGAAAGAACTTCAGTCTTTTTGATGTTAAGGGAGAGCGTATTCTGAAAGAGCCAATCCCAGTACCTTAGACAATGAGAGAAGAACTGATTAGTTTCATGCCAGGTTGATTTCAACAGGAAGGTGAACTGGATGTCATCAGCATAAAGTTTAAATGATATACCAAGTTGGCCAAGAATCCAACATAAAGGGGCAAGATAAAAATTAAAAAGAACAGAAGAAAGAGCAACTGTGGAACACCAAACTGAATCTGATGCCATGATGACATGAAAGAATTAATCCTGATATGATAAGCTCAATTGGTCAAACAGGAAGAAAACTAATTGAGAATGGAGCCACCTATACCTAAATCATTCAGTCTTGATAACAGAATACTCTGATCTAAAGTATCAAACATGACACTGATATCCAACAATACAAGAATATATCCTGTGCTGGATTAAAATCCTCTATAAAAGATGTCAAGTAAAGAAATGAGCAATGGCTCAGTGTTATGTGCTTTATAGAAACCAAATTGTTGATCCAATAGTGAATTATCTTCCAGAAATAGTTACTTGACTAAGTACAGAGGGCTCAACCATCTTTGCGAGAAACGGAAGAGACAAAATTAGTCGATAATTGTTTAATTCTAAAATGTCAAGTGACGGCTTCTTTAGGAGTGGCCTAATAGAAGCTCTTTTTAAACAGTCAGGAAGATTAGCAGAAGATAATGAAAGATTGACAGTATCAGCAATAGCTCGACTAATTTAGTCTCGACAACACTTTAGTAATACAACTGAACATGGATCAAGAGCCCAGGTGGTACTATTCATAGAATGAATAGAATTAGCAATTTCTAATTGCGAAACTTCATCAAAATGATCCCAAATGATGGGAATATTTGCATTTACTGAAGTAAAAGCATCAGAATTGGCAAAAGGCGATGACAGTTTCAGAACCATATTGTCAAAATGTTTAGCAAAGGAATTGCATAGTGAATTAGAAACTGTAGAGATGGGAAAGCTATGAGGATTAGGAGAAACCCTGGTTAGAAATTTAACAGTATTGAAGAGTTGTTTTGCATTGTTGCATTATTTCCATTTGGCTGCAAAAGTGGCCTGTCTGTATGAATCTAAAATTTGCTTACAAAGACTAAAATTATCCACTGAAGGATATTTACATCACTTGGCTTCTGCTGTACGAATTTGTAGCTTGTGAATAGCTAATGAGTTAGTATACTAAGAGGCACAGTTAGATCTATGGAGTTTATGTACTTTTTTTGGGGTCAAGTTTGTCCATCATTATACTGATAGAGTTGTGCCATCTGTGAACAAGTTGTTCAATAGAATGTGAAACAGGAATTGACAAAAGATTATTCAGTTTTTCAGAAAATACTAAAGAATCAACATGAGAGCATCTATGAAATTCTGTAGATTCCTCAGGAGTGGAAGAGGATGCCGAATTGCGATTCAGTTACATTAATGAGCAAATGGTACAACCAAGGAATTTTGGAAATGTCTATATTGGCATTATTTATTGTGAAAAATGCACAATTAATAAAAATTAAATCTAGAGTATGACCAGCCCTATGAATAGGGCTATGAATAATTCTGCTCTCAACCACATTTATTGGGAAATGTGAGCCCTGAAAAGTGCTGGAGCACAGCTAAACAGAGTTTGTGTAAACAACAATATACTCCATTTTCTGAAAGGATAAAGTCTGTGTGAGTTTTAAAATTCAGAAGGTACTAATTGTTCAGAGGATTAAACAATGTCAGTTTGGCTCTAGGTTGGGGCTTGTATTGAATAGTTAACTCTGACTGTTTTTTTCAGTTAACCAGGCAGAATATTTGGAGCAAAGCATGAGATCAACACTATTAATTTAAATTTCTAATGAATCTGATAAAGACATTTTCTCTATAGTAAAGAGAGAGAAAATTCTTATATACTCTTCTGTGTTTTGGAAGTGACAGTTCCTTGGTTGAACGACTCAAATTCTTTTAACAAAATAATGTATGGAGTTTGTGTCAGGAATACCCCAATCCCAGATTTTAAATGCCAGTTTTATTTCCGGCTGAACTGAACATGATTAATTTAAAATACCTTTTCTTAAATGTATTTGCTGTCAAAGTATTTATGGAAGAATATATTGAAAGCAATATCATCTGATGGAGCCCGGCACAGAAAACTTACGTCAAAGTTTCTACAACTTTGGCTGAGCATCTCTGAACATGTTCATACATGCAATATTCCACGCATCCACAGGGGGGTCCCCTCAGTCTCTTCTTTTCCACATAGCCTCATGTCTCTCGGTTAGTGAGTCTCTCTACTTTTTGTGTTGTCTTCTACAGAAGTTTTTGGCGTGTTAAATTGCTTTTTTCCCGATTACTCGGGATCGCACAGTTTACATGGGATTCCACCTCCCCCCCTCCCCCCCTTGGTTCTCCGCTTATTGTCTTAGCCAGGGTTTTTTACTGTTTTGGTAAGAATCATTTTACAATTAATCCCCCTGGAGCGGCGATGCACTTGGTGCCCATTCGCCATCGAAGGCACATGCCAGCGATTTTGATATTATGTCCCTTTTCATTTGCGACACCATGTACTCATCGAGTTTTAAGTGGTGCTCTCGGTGCATTAGGACCATGTCTATCACGGATCCCCATGATAGATGTGTCCTCTGCTGGGGGCATCACATGACATCCGGGGTTGCAGCATGTGCGCCAAGATGAACTCTAAAGGGCATAAGACACGGCTCGATAAGATGGATTGCCTCTTTGGACCGGACAAAACTGATCCGTCAGCATAAGAGACATTGTCATCGAGGGACCTTGGAGCCACACCAATGGTTATTGAGCTATCGACATCTGTGGGGCCATTGGTTCCGTCGACATCGACAGCTTCCAGTGACATGGGAGATAGACCATCATCTGTCTCTTCCAGGCTGAAGACATCGTGTTTGCATTCTTCAGCCTCAGCACTGAGGATGGACCAATTTGAGCATCAAGGGAAGCTGAAGAAGCTTCGGCATTAGTATTTATTGATGCACAGTGCTGGGCACAGGGATGCATCAGCTTTAATTGTGAAGTCCCCAAAGCGACCCCGTGGTGAGGAGCGCCAGTCCTCCATCGATTCCAGGGGTTCACAGTGGTCTCCACTGGTCCCGATGCCTGCCACCGATCCTCCTCTCAGTTCTGAAGAGGATTTGGTTAACACCTCCTGGATCCCAGCCAGGTTTGGCATTGGCAATCTTTGAGGAGTTGGCTGGAGAGGCGTGTGCAGCTGGCCATGGAGAGGGCCATGCGTGGCCTCGGAGTTGCGGCACCAACGGCACCATCCATTCTCAAGCTGCTGCTCGAATCCCTGCATGCGCTCATCAGAGTGCTATCAACTCAGTCACCAGTGTTGGTACCTGGAGCTGTATCGATGCCCATTGGGACATCGGGGCAGCCACTGGCTAATCCAGTGGTTGTCCCTGATTCTTCGGAGAAGGAAGCTCCCTGGCGATAGGGGTGTTCTTGGGGTCCAGGCCCACCAGCCAGCTGAGTCAGTTTCCATACTGCTGGCTGGGGACCGAGCACCTCTGGCTCTGTCCCCTGTCTGACAGTGAGGATGAGGGGCCTTGTGACTCCTGGGGGGAATACTTTTCCAGTGTTTCAGACTGCCCCCCCCCTCAGAATTGCCGCCTCTTGACAAAAGAAAGAAATTTCCACCGGAAGACCTCTCCACAAGTTTCAGCCAGTTGATGGCAGAAGCCATCCCCTTTCAGTTACAGACAGAGGAGGATACCCGGCACAGGATGCTGGATGTTCTCCAGTAGGTAGAGCCTCCTAGCAGTCCCAGTGCATGACATCCTTTTGGAGTTATTCCTGAGAATGTGGCACACCACCTCTCGGTGCCTCTTGTCAATAGGAAGGTAAATGTGATGTATCTCCTCCAGAAGGCTTTCAGATTTAAGTGTCAGCTGCCACCCAATTGGTGGTGGTCAAATCTGCTCTCAGGAAGGCCAAGCGCATTTGGACCTATTCCTCAGCTCCCCTGGAGAAGGATCAGAGGGCCATGGATGCTCTTGGGAGAAAAGAGTTTCAGTTGCTATGCTTATCGCCCATATAACAGCCTATCAGCTTTTCATGGTCCAGCATATGCAGGACATCCTGAAGCCAGGTACAGGACGTGGCCGAGCAATTGCCTAAACAGCAGCAGGACACTCTTCAGTTGCTGTGCAGATGGACTCAGGACCAGTGGGTTTTGCTTCCCTGCCAGCAGATGGAGACAGAGCTAGCTGACCTCACAGTATATATACTCCTGCAGAGACCCCAGCCTCAGTATTCTCCATCTCCAGCAGATTGTGGACGTGCATCTCCCTACTTTGCTTTGCTTTGATGTTAAAAAAAAAAAAAGGAGAAATAAGGAAAATAATTTTGCTCTGCTCTCCTGCGGTGATACCAAAAGGTCCCTCCCCCAGTTGAGAATTCCAGAGATGATTTCCGTGGTCCCTCAAAATGAATGCCTTGGTCCAGTAGCTGGTTTTTTTCAGCCGGCATGGATTTAGCTTTTAAGCAGCTGAAAGGTAGCAGATGCAGAAAGCCAAGCCCAGCAGTGAAGGAAAATGCCCTCTCCTCCCACAGTCAGAGACCGTCTCTGTACTCAGTAAAGTAAGGCTGAGTTCAGGTAAGTTTGGGGGGAAAAAAAGAGATTGAAATACAGAGACAGTGAAGGAGGGTTTTTTTTTCCCTGTAGGGCTTCCTCTTTTTCCCGGTCTCCTTGCTCGGCGTGCCATTGTGACGTGAGCAGCCTCTATAGGCTAGGCCCCGCTCTGAGGCTTTTTTGCTGTGCCCCGCATGGTGGGCCTCAACGGCGTTTTGTATGTGTTCCTTAGGCTGCCCTCTACAGGATTGTTGGTTCGATGTGTGCGTCTAGTTGTGTGTCCAAGTTGTATATCCAAATTTTGGATGCTTAGGCAGGTCTGGTAGTGTGTGCGTCCAACTTAAGCTGCACCTTAAGTGGCCGTCTGTTTACGTGTATGCACAAGTTGAGCATTAGTGTGCGCTTAATTTTTTACAGTGCCTATGCTAGGGATGCCTAAGTCTTGGGCACCTAGGTGTTGAATGCCTAATTTTTGGATGCCTAGGTTGGACGCCTAGAATTTTTGAATGCCTCAAAAAACCCCAGAAAGCTAGATTCATGCTTCCAGCCACAATCGGCGCACTGCCTGTCTAATGGTGCCTATATCTAAGAAACCTCTTTGCACTGCCTGTCATATTCAGGCATCTCAACCAGGAGTGCCCACTGACTTGTGCTAGCACTGTTTGGAGGCTCGGGGAGGCTTATCTTTCTCTGATTTCACTAAACATGGTTCTTCCCAGCTGGATGTAGGCCTGGGCAAAGACTTTTCAGGTTTGGCACCTGATTTTGGAACTTCTCTAACTGGTTCTTCAGCAGGGGAAGACAGCTCAGTGAGTACACTTCAGGTATCTCCTGGTCTGGATACTTCTACATTTTCATGGGTAACATTTTTCCAGGGATTGTAATCCTTTCTACAAGCACAGTCCTCAGCCCCGTCCAATGCTCCCAGGTCAGAGTCGCAGGTGCAAACCTTGCCTGGACCTACTGGTAAACACCGGAGTACTCCTAGAGCAGCAGCAGGACTACCTGATAGAGATCTGGATGGCACAGATGATGACGCCGATCCGGACTCTTTGAGGATGGTGAAATTACTCCAGGATTAGAACTGTATAGGACTTCAGTGTGGGTTACATCATCCTATGGGACTTTGAAAGCTTTGAGCATGATGTACTGAGCATGTGCAGCCCCTAGCCACCTCCCTTTCTAATTTTTCTGCAGAACCTGCAAATCACGGATCTTTGCTGTCACAGCTATTGCAGTGAAAGTTTCTGGAACTTAGCTCATAGGGCCCTGTGGGTTTTGTTTTCTCCCTTGTGCATCTTTAGATACCTTTTGCTTGTTTTTTTTTTTTTTTTAATACTTCTGTCAACTGCATGGTGCGCGGACCTAGTGCCCAGTGAATCTGGTTGGAATTTTGTTTTACACTAATAAATAATGCTGCCCAGCAGCTTATGAGTTTTAATCTATCCCGCAGCCTTCGTATGTTTTTTTCTTTTGTTTATTGCCTCATGGAACCTGCAGTTCGCAGGGTCCCTGTGTGTTGGATTAGGCAGGATCGGATTTAAGATTATGGTGCACATAGGTAGAGGACCAGGTGTGGGGGGATTTTTTTCCCCCAAATTCAGACAGCAGCACATGGTGTCCCAGTTTTTGGGTGCCTTCAGAATGTGGTACCCAAGACACGTGTCTATGTTCCCTTTACCTAAATCTGGCCCTGGGGCTAGGCCACCAGCCTGGGGACTTGTCTGAGTTCTCATCCAGGCAGGAGATCTATGAGATTTAGTTTGACCCCTTGGCTTTGACAGAGGCCCAGGCTGCGAAGGATCCAGGATTGATTCCTCCCACATTGCTTTTATTCTGAGCGGGTCTGTGTGGGGTACCGGATGAAGGAACGTTTCCATGGGGGGTGAGCTCATTTTCCTCACATTCCTGGGGACTACACTAGTTTCTAAGGGCCAAGTTAATCATCACTTCTGGTGCCATGGATGATGTAGTCTTCTCTCTTGTCTGCTGATATGCTTTGGCAAGGCAGTCTCCAAGGAGGAGTGGGAGAGGCTGAGTAGAGGCAAAGGGCAAACTACTGATGGTGCCATGCCCTGACATTGGATACTCATGCATATTTAAATGCCAGAGCACCGGTGGGACTCAGCCTACTGGGCCATTGCATATCACCGACCTGAGGCACTGAGTGCCATGAAGCCCAGGGTGCTAGGGGCTGTTCAGCGTTGGTGCTACGTACCATCCAGCACCAGCCATCATAAGAGTGCAGTCAATTCTGTGGCTGCTGTAGACATGGGCACCATTAACATGGGGTGAAATAGAGCGCCATCAAGCATTGTGCAGTGCTGGGTGCCAACAAGCACTGCTGGGTGCCACCGAGTATTGCCAGTGCCAGGTGTCACTGAGTGTCACTAGGCACAGTCTGCCATGAGCACCTACCACAGCTGGGCACTAGGCGTTGATGGAATTGGCACTGGTAAAGTACACGATGAGTGCTTGTCGGTGTCATCTCAGAGCACTGACAGAGTCCCTATTTCCACAGGTGCAAAATCCTGTGGCATTACTGTTTCCATCTCTTAACAGAGAGATTCTTGGACTTATGCCTCAGGATATTCTTACCCTAGACTGGAGTCTGGGGTATTTATTAGATTTTACTTGAATCGTTCAGTTTACATGGCCATATGTATACTAAGAAGAAACTAGACCCTGTTGGTTAAGGCAGATTCAGTGTAAGCTCCCTGAGAGAACATTTATCAGGGAGTTAGTAAGATTGGGGAATTGCTCACTGTTGATCTGTACAGCTTAGGGGCTGCTTCTCTATCCCTGCAGCCCTGGAGTCTCGCTACTAATATATCTTCTACTCTGGCATCCGGAAGGGATTTCAGTGGAGAAACCGTAGTGTGAAAATAAACTGTCTTAACATATGGCTTTGAGGAAAGGTCCAAGAACTCTGTTTCGCCAGAAACCTGTTTATAGTGCTTTCTGCATTTTCATACATTGGGTAACCAATGCGATTCACTTTCACTTAAGTGAAATAGACATTTATTCTGCTGTATGGTAGATAAGTCTCAAAGAACAGTCTTGTATGTGATTTATACTGGTGGGCTTCAGTCAAAGCTCACTGCAGAGCCTTCGACTGTGTTGTGGGATCTCAGCACAATGCTTGGCTGGTGGTTAGAAGCTTTTTACATGCCTCTGTATTCTTGCATAATATCTGATCTGAGAGGTCAGGTTTTTATTAGTGATCACTCAGAAGGTGGAGTCTGCCACAGACCTTGGTGCCCTTCCAACATTATTTGACATTTTATCCAAGTAAATTGTTTCTATGCATATTTCTAGTCACTAACTATTGTCATTCATAAGTCTATAAAGGCAATCTATTGCTACTCTTCGAATACAAGTAATCCACAGTCTACCATCTGGAGGGCTCTAACGTCTATTCGTTTTCTTCCTGATATAAAAAAAACTGTAATGTCTATAGCCAAGAGCTCTATTTTTCCTGGTTAGTGAATTGTGCCCTATCTCTAGCCCAGGAGGACCTGGATCTAGTGGGGCATGTCAAAGCTCACTGTGCTGGAGCTCTGACTGCATCTGTTTTGAAGTGGCGAGGTGGGATTTTCACCACACATTCACCCCTGATTTGGCAAGGTCTCCTGATGTGAAACTGAATTTTAAACAGTCTATCCTAAGGAATGTCCGTGAGATGTAGAATCCAACTGAATACCCATCTACAGCCTGATATTGATCAGACTGCCTCCAAAAATAAATAAATAAATAAATAAAGGAGGGGGGAAAGCAAGATTATATGAGATTGGCCTATTGACTTTGAAAACAGTGCCTTTGACATTGTTTAGTTTTTCCTTTTTATTTGAGGCAGCCTGTAGCTTTGGAGTCCCCACATGAAGCCTGCTTGTCCTCTGAGAAATTGAAGTTACTTACCTTTATAGTAGTGGTTCTTCAATGACCAGCAGGATGTCAGTTCTCATAAAACCCTCTCATCTTCTCTTGGAGTTGGTTTTTCCAAATCTTAGCTTTATCATGGGTTGAAGGGGTCCTACCTAGGAGGCAGGGAGGTAGCTATGGGCTGCACATGCTCAGTAGAGCATGCTCAAATCGTCTAAAAGATTTGAATCAAAGTTCTGTGCTAGGCTTCATCGGACAATGTAACCCATATGTAAGGCCGGACATCTTACTGTCCATCAAAAAAAAACACTGTTACAGGTAAGTAACTTCACTGATTCCCCCATCCCTTCCATAAAAAGCATATTCTGATGGTTGTATGAACCCTCACTGACCTGAAAGTTGGAGGTGCACCCTGAGAACCACTTATTGACTAGCTGGGGCTGCCACTGAGGCACCCATGGTTTCCATCTATTATCCCAGGACAGGCAGGATGCTAGTCCTCACATATGGGTGACGTCACTGACGGAGCCCTATTCCGGAAAACTTTCTGTCAAAGTTTCTAGAAACTTGACTGGCATCCTGAGCCTAATGAGCATGCCCAGCATGCCATGATCCCTCGAGCCACAGGGGTCTCCCTTCAGTCTTCTTTTTCCCGCGAAGCCGTTAGCCTTGCGGTTCTAGGAGTCCCTATGTGGTGAATTTTCACCTTACAAAAAAGTTGATAAAAACTCGGAAAAACTTTAGACACCGTAGGGGTCTCCCTTTTTTCCATCGCGGTAAGTCTTAAAAACTTTTACGGTCGGTTCCGCGACCGTCAATCCGTGCCCGAAAGTAGTCGATGGCTGTCCGACTCTCATTATGGCTACGGGTTTCAAAAAGTACCCGAATTGTTGCCGCACCATGTCCATTACGGACCCACACATCGAGTGTGTACTCTGCCTCGGTGAGGGACACGACGTTTCGACGTGCCCAAGATGCACCAAGATGACGCCGAAAGGCAGAAGACTGCGGATGGAGAAAATGGAGCATTTGTTCCATCTCCAATTAATGCCATCGACATCGACGTCCACACAGTCATCTCCGGCTGGAGTGATCAGGAAGGTCGTCCTTAAAAAATTTAGATTGGATGAAGCAGGGGATCGGCCGTCACCGACCCCTTGAAAATCATCAATAAAATCTACGTCTGTCATCGAGAAGGGCGTCGAGCACAGGCAGAACCATCATCATCGGCATCTGAGGCCTTATGATCACGAAATCGATCCGATAACCGGAATTCCATTGACGGGTCTCGAATCAGCGCCGAAGAAACCTCGGAGAGAGGACGTTCCGTGTCCATTGAGGCCTTCCACTCCTAGGCGATCCCCACCGATATTGGTGCCGGGAACTGTACCTCCACAGGGCCCTGTGGAGGTACCAGTATCGCCTTCGCTGCCTCCCCCCATAGCTGCTCTGGTTTCACCAGCTATGCGGGCGGAACTGGACGGTTACTTCCGCCAGGCAGTTAGGGACGCGCTCCTGGACATGCCTCCAATGCCAGCACCGAGCACGATTCCGCCATCGAGACCAGAACCATCGCCAGTGCCGGTTCCACTCCCATCACCGGTGCCCATTCCGATGCCATTGCCGATTCCATCGCCGGTTCCACTCCATCCCCGGTTCCACTCCATCCCACACTGATGCCGATGCCGGATATGTCCTTTTTCGTGCCAATTTTAGCAAAATTGGACACACTTCTCGGTGCCATCCCGGTAAAATCACCAGATATACCGATGCCAACACCGAGGGAAGAAGAAATAGTAAAGGAAGTACCAATGCCTGAACCTCTCCCAGGTCCATCGGGAATCACATGCCCACGTCCATCGTTTTCTCCACTATTTCCGTCGAAGCCACTGGAGAAAACCATCGATGCCGTCGATGCCATCTCTTCCCATTCCATCGACGCCTCTTCGTCCACATTCACCGGACACTTGGGAGGATCCCAACACTGAATCTTCTTCAAAGGAAGTCATCTCAGGACCTTCTCCTCCAGAGGATCTTTCCTTCTCAAATTTCATTAAGGATATGGCTGACACCATCCCCTTTCAGCTTGAATCCGAAGAGGACACCAGGCAAAAAACTCTGGAAGTGTTACAGTTCGTGGACCCACCTAAAGAAGTCCTGGCAATTCCAGTTCACAAAGTCTTCATTGACTTGCAACACAAGCTATGGGAGCATCCCTGCATCATACCACCAGTGAATAAAAGAACTGATACTACATATCTCGTCCAGCATATCCCAGGCTTCCAAAAAACTCAACTACCTCATCAATCAGTAGTAGTTGAGTCAGCTCAAAAGAAGTAAAAAAGAATAAAGCCTCATTCATCTAATCCTCCTGGAAAAGACAACAGATTTTTAGATGCCATAGGCAGGAAAATGTTTCAGGGGTCCATGTTAGTTTCCAGAATTGCGTCCTACCAGCTATATATGACACACTATCAGCGTAATTTGTGGAAACAAATTCAAGAACTCTCTGAATCTCTCCCCCAGCAATTCCAAGATTCCTTCACTTCTATCATCCATAAGGGCCTGGAGGCTGGGAAACACGAAGTTCCTGCAGCTTACGATAGCTTTGAGACTTCATCAAGAATGTCTGCCACAGGTATAAGTGCATGCAGATGGGCCTGGCTCAAGGCCTCCGACCTGAGACCAGAAGTACATGAGAAACTTGCTGATCTCCCTTGCGCAGGGGACAATCTCTTTGGAGATAAAGTAAAGGAGGCAGTTTCTCAGCTAAAGGAACATTCGGAAACCTTGAGACAGCTTTCCTGTGCTCCTCAGGAGTCTCAAACATCGTCACGAAGACTCCCAAGGAAAGATTCAAAATGGCCATACTATAGGCCACGGCGGTACTATCCACCTCCTGCCCGTGGAAGGTCTTCTAGGCCAGCTCAAAGAACGCAGACCCGACAACTAAGAGCACCTAGAGCTCAACCCCCTCCGCAAACAGGGTCAACTTCTGGATTTTGAAATCACACCAGGGAACAGAAGCCTGTCTACCAATCCGACCCCAAGTTTGCCAGTAGGAGGTCGAATCACTTTCTTCCAACACAATTGGTCACACATCACCACAGACCAATGGGTACTCTCTATAACATTTCAAGGGTACCACCTGGACTTTCTCACTGTACCAAACAATACTCCACCCACCTAGTCTTGGACAGTAAACAATCAATCTACACTCTTACAAAAAGAATTATCCACCCTTCTGAGAGCCAGGGCCGTGGAACCAGTTCCCCGACCTCAGCAGGGCAGAGGATTCTACTCCCGTTATTTCCTCATTCCAAAGAAAACAGGAGGCCTATGTCCCATATTGGACCTCCGGAAACTCAACAAATACCTGAAAAAAGAGAAATTCAGGATGGTGTCATTGGGCACCATGCTACCTCTACTTCAAAAAGGAGATTGGCTCTGTTCTCTGGATCTTCAAGACGCTTACACTCACATTCCAATATTCCCTCCTCATCGCAAGTATCTGCGATTCCTCGTAGGAAGTCAACATTTCCAGTACAGGGTGCTACCATTCGGTCTTGCCTCAGCACCTCGAGTGTTCACAAAGTGCCTAGCAGTGGCAGCTGCCCACTTGCACAAGGAAGGCGTGCACGTGTTTCCTTACCTGGACGATTGGCTCATCAGAAGCCAAACAAGACAAGGAGCTCTCAACTCTCTCAAGCTCACAATAACTCTACTCCATTCGTTGGGATTCCTCATCAACTACCAGAAATCTCACTTCACACCATCTTACCTGCTACAATTCATTGGAGCAGAATTAAACATCATAACGTCAAAAGCTTGCTTTCCAAAAAACCGCACAGACACTCACCTCGTTAGCGGGCTCTCTTCGCGCACGTACTCGAATAACAGCTCATCAATGCCTCACTCTTCTGGGTCATATGGCCTCCACAGTTCACGTCACTCCTATGGCCAGACTAGCCAATGGACACTCAGAAGGCAGTAGATACAAGCCATTCAACCACTGTCTTATCCAATTCAAGTAACTCAACAACTACAGTCCTCGCTCCTATGGTGGACGAATGAGGACAACTTGCTCACAGGCCTACCTTTCCAGCAACCGATTACGCAAGTGACATTAACTACAGATGCATCCACCTTTGGCTGGGGAGCACACATTGGTCATCTGCAGACTCAAGATACTTGGACAAAACTCGAAGCTACATTTCAGATAAATTTCCTAGAGCTTCGAGCTATACGTTATGCGCTGCATGCATTCAAGGACTGCCTTTCCCACAAGACTGTTCTGATACAAACAGACAACACAGTAGCTATGTGGTACATCAACAAACAGGGAGGTACAGGCTCGTATCTCCTTTGTCAAGAGGCAGCTCAGATTTTGGACTGGGCCCTAACACACTCAATGTTTCTCTGGGCCACTTATCTAGCAGGCATCCACAACGTAGTGGCGGATCGCCTCAGTCGACACTTCCAACCTCACGAGTGGTCTCTGGATCCAAAAGTGGCGACCAAGATCTTTCAAGGTTGGGGGTCATCCAACAGTAGACCTCTTTGCATCACAAATGAATTACAAAGTGGACAATTTTTGCTCCCTCTAAGCAGAAAAACCACTTACCCAGGGACGCCTTTGCTCGCCACTGGAACTCAGGCCTTCTCTACGCATATCCCCCGATACCGCTAATAACCAAAACTCTAGTGAAGCTTCAGCAGGATAAAGGATCCATGATACTCATAGCCCCATATTGGCCTCAACAAGTATGGTTTCCAATACTTCTCAACCTCTCGATCAGCGATCCAATTCGCCTGGGCACAGAACCCACTCTCATAACTCAGGATCAGGGCAGGTTGCGACATCCCAACCTTTAATCCCTATCCCTAACAGCATGGATGTTGAAAGCTTGATCTTGCAACCACTCAATCTTTCAACTAATGTCTCTCAAGTGCTTGTAGCTTCACGTAAACCCTCCACACGAAAGAACTATCGTGCTAAATGGAAACGGTTTACCACGTGGTGCACACAAAATAGTGTCAACCCTTTTTCATGCACTACATCATCTTTATTAGACAATCTATGGCATATCTCAGACTCTGGTCTCCAGACCTCATCTGTAAGAGTACATTTAAGTGCAATCTCAGCTTATCACAACACCGTCGGAGATGCACCAATATCACTTTTACCTACATTAAATATGTGCCTACATGTAAACCGTTGCGATGGTATTTAACTTAGCAACTGTATAGAAAAGTTTTTAAATAAATAAATATCAGTGCAACCCCTCGTTAGTAGGTTTATGAGAGGTTTAATTCAACTTAAACCTCCACACCGACCACCGGTCACAGAATAGGACCTTAATGTAGTCTTAACAAGGCTCATGCTTTTTCTTTTTGAACCCATGGATTCCTGTGATGTTAAATTTCTCACTTGGAAGACTATCTTCTTAATAGCCATCACATCTGCTAGAAGGGTTAGCGAGTTACAAGCACTTGTCACATACTCACCCTACACAAAATTCTTACATGACCGAGTGGTACTCCTTACACACCCAAGATTTCTCCCCAAGGCAGTTACGGAATTCCACTTGAATCAATCCATCATCTTTCAACTTTCTTCCCAAAACCGCACTCTCACCAAGGAGAGAGGGCTTTATACACCTTGGACTATAAACGTGCGCTTGCGTACTACTTAGATCGCACTACAGCCCATAGGAAATCCACCCAGCTCTTTGTTTCTTTTGATCAAAACAAACCTGGAAAAGCGGTAGGCAAGCAAACTCTATCTAATTGGCTTGCAGATTGTATTCAATTTTGTTATGAAAAAGCAGGCCTTCCTCTCCAGGGGCGAGTAAAGGCTCACTCAGTAAGAGCAATGTCAACCTCAGTAGCACACTATCGTTCATTGTCAATAGCTGACATATGTAAAGCCGCAACATGGAGTTCTCTTCACACCTTTGCGGCTCACTACTGTCTCGACAAGGAAGGACGACAAGATTCAGCCTATGGACAATCTGTCTTAAAGAACTTGTTTCCAGCATAATCCAACTCCTTCCACATCCAAACTTTCATGATTTCAGGCTGCCTCATTCTTCCTAACAGTACACCAGTTGTTATGCCTGTTGCACAAGTTGTACGCTGTTGGTCCAATACAAAGATGACTCAACCTGTAGCTTGCAAATCACCCATATGTGAGGACTAGCATCCTGCTTGTCCTGGGATAAAGCAAAATTGCTTACCTTGTAATAGGTGTTATCCCAGGACAGCAGGATGTAGTCCTCACGAAACCCGCCCACCACCCCGCGGAGTTGGGTCCGATACGTTTTATTATTTTATTTTTGGCTAACGCTCATTGCTACAAACGAGACTGAAGGGAGACCCCTGTGGCTCGAGGGATCATGGCGTGCTGGGCATGCTCAGGATGCCAGTCAAATGTTTCTAGAAACTTTGACATAAAGTTTTCCGAAATAGGGCTCCGTCCGTGACGTCACCCGTATGTGAAGACTACATCCTGCTGTCCTGGGATAACACCTATTACAAGGTAAGCAATTTTGCTTTCTAGGGCCTGAGCACAGCACTTATGTATTACAGCCAGTCCTGATTTGAGGGAATCCAAACATAATCTGCCGCACCATGGTACTTCAGCCTGAGTTACAGGGCCAGCTCAGGCACTTTGTTTATGTATAGATTCTGCTGTGGATTATAGAAGCGGATTGCTATAGTGAAAATGTATAGCTTATGCAACCATGACACATCCAGGCCCTGCATACCTTACATTAAACACTCAGTAAACACATAGAGACAATTATTCAAATGGAAATTAAATAAGACCACAGCTTTCTTAATAATAAAACCCTGAAAATGGAGTTTAATTTGTGTACTTGAGATCTTGCATAATGTAGATGATGCTAAGACAAGGGAGAAGAGGATCGTACACCCAGCCCATACAAAGGAAGCAGAGCCAGAGCTCCATACAAGTAGAGCTGTCAACTGTCTGGACTTGTAATATAGACCAGCTGAGCATGACCGGCCTGTTGCCAAACCAAGACCTGTCTCCTAAGTGAGATGACTCCAGCCATTCTAGTGGGCCTTGTATATAAAAGTGTCCAATTATAGATGACTCTTCTCCCACTCTCCCCAACCTAAGGTTTGGGTACTTCTGCCTGACTGTACCATTTATATAACTAAATCAACAATATTAAATGGATTACAAAATGGCTTAATAACCATACTGAAATAATGATCAGACCTCATGGTCTAATACAAATACAACTAACTGTTCCTGCCCTGCATAGACTATATATATTTGGGTGAGTGTTCGGTGCAAGTGAGTGCCTGTCCCCCAGGAGGAAGGAGAAAGAAGCCGGGCCAGCCACTGTCCATGCCTCTTATCTTCCCCCAGCTTACCAACCTTGCTCTCCTCCCCCCACAACCAGCTGGCAGTAGGGTTGCTGTACCACAATGTGGGGGGGGGGGGAACCCCAAGGTAGATCCTGAGCCCGAAGAAGAAACATGCAGGCTGTGCAGGTGGCAGAGGTCATCTGTGACGGCTGGAAGTGAAGGCCTGCAAAACTGCGCAGGCAGATCTCTCCCCCCCCCCCCCCCCCCCCCCCCCCCCCCCCCCCCCCGAGACAGATAAGCAGTGGGCTGCACAGCACGGGCATCTGGTTACATGCAGCACCCATGCTCTTTGGATGGCACCAGTCTTATAGATTGTGCAGTGGAAGTTTATTAATGATCATCTAGTATAGTGCAGCTAAGAAATTCATTATTGAATATTGGTTTTAATTTTATTTTACTTGAGATGGCAGAATTTCTATATGCATTTGATACCTTTGTTTAGTTTGTACTCTGGTCATTGACTTCTATAATCTGTGAACTGGTTTACTAATCCTTTCTGATCATGTATTTCTTCTTTTTTTGTTTCGGAGGTATGCATCTTATTTTGCTTATGTTTCTGTTTATATTGGATAAGGTAAAGGAGCATCCTTTATTATTTTTCTTGAAAACAGATTAAAAAATAATTAAACATTTGAAGGGCTGTTTAAGATAGATGTTTTTATATGTTACTTAAACTCTTCCTTATTGATTTTTATTTGGATGTTGTTAAAATGTGTGTGGTATTGATTGTACATTAGTTTGAAGGCCACAGGCCAACCTCTGAGTGAACTCCTGTTTACTGTCTTGCACTGTGAAATGTTTATGAACAGGCAAGAGTCTGTTTATTTAGTTATTCCACTATGATGAGAAAACTAGCAATTAACTTATACTAAAGCCTGAGAGAGAAAGTGAAGGCCACACAGCTGTGTCTGAAATCTGATAAGAACTCAGAGAGAAGGAATGCCACTACTTTCACAAACATTTGTAGTGTATATGGAGAGACAGCAAGAAAGAGAGAGGAGAGAGAGAGAGAGGAGTTTTATAAGAGAGGTGTGCCGACACCATAGATAGTTTTCCCGGTTCATTCCCAGTTTGCCCAGTTAAGGGATAGGACTTCCCACACCACCTAGTTTAATAGTCTTCCTTTGCCCTATTAGCCCTGACCCTTAAAGGTCCACTGACTAGCCTAGAGGTTTTTATTTTATTACTTATACGTCATTCATAGCAGTAGTAAAGTTGCGCAGTAGGGGACCCTGGCACGTGCACATCTCTTGCTCTTCCTCCATCATGCCCATGCCCCACCCCCTTTTAAAAATGTTTGACTTGTGCGCATAGATACACATATATATGGGCAGCTTATAAAATCCTCTCAGCGCGTGCCAGCATGTATCTCCTAGCTTTGGCATGCATAGGGCTTTTAAAATTTGCCTTTAACATTTTGGCATGTGCGATTGATTTTAGCGTGCACTATTTTAAATAATGTGCACCAAATTAGAATGGTATGCACTAAAATCAACAGTGCTCATTAAAACAAAAAAATACAGCAGTTAGTGTAACTGGATTTAAAAAAGGTTTGGATAAGTTCCTAGAGGATAAATCCATAAACTTCTATGACTGTAATTAATAAGCAGTAGTAGTTTGTGATCTATCTAATGTTTGGTTATTTACCAGGTACTTGTGACTTGGATTGGCCACTGTTGGAAACAGGATACTGGGCTTGATGGACCCTTGGTCTGACCCAGTATGGCATTTCTTATGTTCTTATGTACATTGCTTTGAATGTTTTTTATCAGGAAAGTGGTATACATATTTTTTTAATAAATAGTATATGAACCATGGAACTGGCAATTTTTTCTCTTTTGTATAAATCTTGGAATAGGCTTGTGCAAGCTAATAATTTGTAGGATTTCAAACAAATTATTTTGATCTGTTTTGTGTAAAGAATGTTAACTTTCTTTTCATTCTAGCCTGCAAGAATGCTCTTCAGAGTAGCATTGCTGTACGATGCCCATCGCCCTCATTTCAGTATTGGTACAATATCTGCAGGAGATTGCACTACACAGGTATCTCAGGAGGTCCCAGAAAACTGTCAGGAGTGGATTGGCGGAAAAATGACTCAAAATGGAATAGATCATTGTATATATAAAATCAGTATAGCATTCAAGACTGAAATCTTTGGAACTTTTCGACAGACTGTAGTGTTCGACTTTGGGATGGAACCTGTACTCATGCAGAGAATTATGGTGGATGCTGCTTCAACAGAAGGTAATCCTTACTTTTTTTTAAATTAGTACAAAAGTGTGATATATATATATAATCAGAATAACACTCCTTCAGGAGTGGGGTACAAGCACATATTACTTCAACTCTTATTATATACTAAACAAATTTTCTTATAACAATATTCATACAAAGATATGATTCACATTTCTCAAGCATTAATTATACAAATCATCAAAAACAGTGTTTAATAATGCAATTAAAACATTATCTCTCTCACACCCATACATACTCAATCATACTTACACCACACTCATAAAATTCTCATTAAATTAATACTATCACAAATATTCAAAATGTTTCTTCTAATTATTCTCCCTATTATATCTGTCTCATGACTTAGTGGCAACAAAAACTCCCCTACTATTTACTTTTTTGATTCAAATTATATATGAACCCATATTATCCTCTTACTCAATATTTACTACCTCTGATGTCTTTAATCTCTTTAACGTATCCCCAACACAATTTTAATGCAATCTCATTGGATCCCAATGACAAAAATACCCTTTATAATTGCTCCTGCAATCTCATTGGATCCTGATGACAAAATTTATCTTTTGTAATTGCTCCCGACAGAGCCCTTGTTTCGCCTGGTGGCTTCTTCAGGGGAATCTTGAATATAATTCATATCAAAAAATAACTCTCCTCATTGGGAAGGAACTATTTCACGTTTGTTACTTGTTTCTTATGTGAATAACTTATATGTTGCGCTCGAACTTCGCAGCCACTTTACTGCATTGACACTGCAATGCTTGATGCTGTCATTCTTTCGTATATTCCAAAAGCTTCACTGGCTTTTTCATCACCTTCTTATTAGATATTCTTTCCTGCTTTTTAAATAGAAAGTGAACCTCTCATTCGAAACGCTACCAGCAGATTATTCTGTCTCCGACACACCTTCTTATTTAGCACGATATCCCCGGGCGGTTAACCTCCACACTCAAATCACTTCAACTCATAGCCATTGAACATTATTTCTCCCTCTGAGATGTTCACATCTTCAAAAAACCGGTTAAAGACATCAGAGGTATTAAATATTGAGTAAGAGGATAATATGAGTTCATATATAATTTGAATCAAAAAAGTAAATAGTGGGGGAGTTTTTGTTGCCACTAAGTCATGAGACAGATATAATAGGGAGAATAATTAGAAGAAACATTTTGAATATTTGTGATAGTATTAATTTAATGAGCATTTTATGAGTGTGGTGTAAGTATGATTGAGTATGTATGGGTGTGAGAGAGATAATGTTTTAATTGCATTATTAAACACTGTTTTTGATGATTTGTATAACTAATGCTTGAGAAATGTGAATCATATCTTTGTATTTATTTATTTATTTATTTTACAGACAGCTTTTCTATGCCGATATTAAAATACACATCATATCTGTTTACATTATAACAAAATGATGGAAAGTACAATAAACAGGGGAGGGGGAAACAGGACAACCGATAACTATGATATAGGAAGCAAGGAAGAAGCAAACTTAACAGAATGAAACCAATAAGGAGCGATAAAATAAAATAGAAAAGAGAATTTACAAAAATGCAACAGTATTACATAATTACATGATTCAGCAGGTTACTTTGGAACAATAAGGATAACATCGAAGGGCATAGGGGGGTAGAAGTCTGCGAGAATTAATCTGGGAAAGCCTGGTGGAAAAGCCATGTCTTTAGCATTTTTCGGAATTTGAAAGGGCATGGCTCCAGGTGGAGATTGAGAGGTAGAGTATTCCAGTGAGTGGGACCAGCAAATCGACAAGGCACGATCTCTTGTGGCTGTAAGTCGGGCTTTCTTAAGTGGGGGGACTTGTAATGTGCATTTGCGGTTCATTCTAGTAGGGCGGGAGGATTGTGTAAGTTTCAGTGATTCACTTAGCCATGAGGAGTTATGTTTGTGGATGGCTTTGTGTATGATGGTAATATTGTTCTAAGAAAATAAAATTTTTTAGTATATAATAAGAGTTGTTGAAGTAATATATGCTTGTACCCCATTCCTGAAGGAGTGTTATTCTGCTATTTAGTGTTAAGCACTGATTAGGTAGTAATATTGCCTAAATTTGGGGTGTTATATATATATATATATATATATATATATATATAAATTAAAATGTTTTAAATTATTTTGGGGTTTCAAAGAGAATGCCTTTACAGATTATTCCTGTCTGCTGTTTCAGACAAGTCAATGAATGGCTTCTTAATCATTTCTTTCAGTACAAGATTTTTCAGTGTGTACTTAATAACACAGTAAATGATGATAGATAAAAACCAAAGTGGCCTATTCAGTTCGACCACATGAGATTTGTCCACTTTGGGTAGTTGTGTATAAAAATTCCCTTATGAAATCCAGTGTCAACTCTTTCCCCATCCTCCCCAATATCCTTTACTTGACCTTTCAACTCTTTTCCTACCACTGCCCTCCGTTTCTATTCCAAGAGTGCCCAAAATCTGTTATAGTGATGGGCTCCAGCACTTTCGCTAGTAAACCATTTCTGGCTCTGCATCTTCTTAACTTTATTTCTTACAAAACCAATACTTGAACCAAAACAGAGTCCCCTGCTGTGTCTTATTCCCAAGTGTTGTAATAATCCCTACAGCCACTAAGTTTAGTAAAGTTGTTGTAAAATATCTGGCCTCCCTATGCTTACTGAAGTTTGGGTTCTAACTATGGACTCTCCATGCAGGGCACCTCAACCCTTTTGGTAGCCCAATATTGTTGTATCACTGTTCGATTCTCTGCAGGTTACTGCTAGTTTCACGAAGAGCTTAAATGCAGGAACCTAAATAGTGGGTGGGGAAAATATTAGGAGCCTAAATCTTGGCAAATGAATTACAGGCCTAAATTTAGGAAAATTTCATCTGAAAATAGTAAATTTAGGGTCCTAAATTTAGGAATTCAGGGTTTTGTTTTGTTTTTTTTTACTACCAGACTGTAATCTGTAGACGTTCTGATAGAACCACTTTTCTATGCCTCTGGTCACAAATCCCAGAGATAAAAGGAGCTAGTGCATTATCTTGACATCCCTGTGCTTTTTTAATTTAATTTTTGTTAACTAATTTAATTTTAAATTGTCACTGCATTCATCTGCTCCATTTGTGGTGGTGTGGTCCATGCACTCCACTGCTTGTGTGCTTTATAGGGTAATCATTGTTTTTCTAGAGTTAGAATTGTAATAAATATATTTATATACCAATTTACATACTAATTGCATATTAGCAAGGGACATCTACTATGCGGTAGATTTTTCTACTTAAATCTGTACCTGACGTTGTAACACATTTGAAATCTTAACGAGCCTAGTAAAATATCTGTAAGTTCAACAACATACATAGGCAACAAAACAAATTAATATATAAGACAGGTGAGAATGATTCTGGGATTTTCTGAGAAGGAACAACTAAAACACTAACAGGTTGCATTTACTGTTAGTATTTTAGTCATGGGCAAAGAAAGCTGCTTAAAACATTATTCTTTTAAAATTTAAAAACAAATAGTGTGGGCTGTCTTTTTTGATCACCAAACATTTTACTTTCACTAGAGAATGTTGCAGGTTTATTCACCACTTCTTATGGCCATAAAATGCTGCCAGTCCTGCTGGTGTTATGCTGAAAATGAAAATGTTGTAAAGACCATCGAAATGCTTAAAATATTACATAAAGATGATTCTCCAAGGACAAGTAGGATGGTAGTCCTCATAAATGGGTGACATCATCAGATGGAGCCCGACACGGAAAACTTCCAAGTCGGACCACGGGAAAGCATCAGCTGCATCTGTTCCTGCCCTGAAGCGGTCTCATGTGGAGGAAGCAATTCCCACTGGTCCTTCCGAGGACTCTTGTGGCCTCCACCAGTGCCGGTGGATGGTTCGGTGTCGCCCTGTGACTCAGGGGTCACTCAGATCCTGCTGCCGCCTCCTCCTCAGGCCGTTTTATCCTCAGCAGCTTTTGAGGAGGAGTTAAAGAGGCGCGGGCTGTTGGTGGTTGGCCGGGCCCTGCAGGGTATCGAGTCTCCGGTTCTACTGGGACCATCACTGCCGCAAGAGCCAACTCCAGTGGTGCTTGCGTCTCTCCTGGAGCGGCTGGATATGCTGCTCGATGTATTGCTGACGCAGCCAGCTCAGATGCCCCAAGCTTCTTCGCCGCCACTGGTACCCATTCTGGTGAGCGATTCCTCAGATGAGGAAGGGCCATCAGGGACAATGGTGCCCCGCTTGTACATGATGCCCTGACAACCTCTGGCTCTCCTGGGGCCCTTGGGACCAATATCTTTGGGACCATCGGGGTCCCCGGTGCTCTTGAAGGCGGTGGATCCATCGGCGCCCATGCGGCCCTGAGTCCTTCCAGTGCTATTGGTTCCGCCTTCGATTCCACCCGGGCCCACGCAGCCCCATGGCTTGATGCTTAAAAGCGCAGAGGAGCGCTCTACCCCCCCCCCCCCCCCCAGCACCTCCGGACGTTTGGAGCGAAGAGGAAGCTCCCTATGATCCCTGGGAAGTGGAGGCATCTTTTTCCTTCATAGAGTAATCAGAGGATTTGCCTTCAGAGCCCTCAATTTCTGAGGAGAGGCGGAAGTCCCGTCCCCCCGTCCCCCCAAGAGCTTTTCTTCATGGGGTTTGTTACAGCCATGGTGGAGTCTGTGCCTTTCCAGCTTTTAACGGCGCAGGATTCTCGGCACAAGATGTTGGAGGTTCTGCAATTTCTGGATGCTCTTAAGGAGAGGTGGTGGTAATTCCAGTTCATGACATCTCTAAGGAGCTGGTAACCCAACTTTGAATCGCAAAACGGATGCAGTCTATCTGGTCAAGCCTTCCACCGGGTTTGAACATTGACAACCCCCTCACCAATCGGTGGTGATGGAATCGGCCCTAAAGAAGGTGAAGAGGCTTCACACTCATGCCTCGGGCCCCCTGGGCCACGAGAATAGAGCACTGGATGCTCTTGGATGCCGAGTATTTCAAGGCTGTATGTTAGTGGCCAGGATCACTTGCTGTCAACTCTATATGGGTCCGTACTCCAGGAACCTCTGGAAACAAGCCCATGAGTTGGAGGAACGCCTCCAGGAACAATTTCAGGAGGAATTTTAGAAGGTTGTGCAGCAAGGCCTGGAATGTGATAAACACGAGGTCTGCTCTGCGTACGACATGTTCGAGATGGCTATGAGAATTGCCACAGCGGGAATTGGGGCTTTGTACATGGAGATGCTAGTTATTACAGATAGAGGGCATATAGCATCTCCCAGGAACACTTGTCTTTGACTCTTCTTTAAAAAGCCAAATAAACTAAATTTTAAACCTCTTGCTGAGTCGAAGTGTTCTTGTTGCCCTGGCCCTGAGTACAGAAATTATGTACATTTTGCCATATGGCTTGGCTGCACGCCTCCGATCTGCGCCCCGAAGTCCAGGACTGTCTGGCAGATCTGTCTTGTATGGGTGAGAACCTGTTCGGGGACAGGATCAAAGAGGCGATGGCACAACTGAAGGACTATCATGAAACCTTCAACAGTTGTTGGCCAGTACTTAAGACACCCAGCCATCCAGCAAAAAGGTTTCTAGACAGTATCCGAGGTGGCCTTTTTACCAGCCACGCAAGTACTACTCACTGGCCTCTAGATCGAGACCTCTGCCTCCATCAAGACCAAGGGCTCAGCAACCTTGTGTGCCCCATTTGATTCCGGCCCCAGCACAAAACGCCATCGTGGGATTTTGACTGGTGGCCAGGGAGTGTGAGCCAACTTCCCCTGCCATGTGGTGTCAACCCTCCACTGGGGGGCTGTCTGCAGTTATTCGCAAATCGATGGAAGTCGATTACATTGGACCTCTGGGTCCTGTTCATCGTATGGCCGGGGTACAAATTGTATTTCCAACGAGTTCCACCCCGCTTTCCTTTGTGTCCATGGTGGGAAGAAGTTCGGAACCAACATGTGCTTCGTGTAGAGCTCTCCACCTTCTTAATGGCTCGAGCAGTCGAACCAGTTCCGCCAAGCCAGCAAGGGGACGGGTTCTACTCCAGGTATTTCCTGATTCCCAAGAAATCTGGTGGCCTTTGCCCCATTCTAGATCTCAAGGTGTTGAACTGATTTCTGGTCAGAGGAAAATTAAAAAATGGTCTTGTTAGGCACTTTGATTCTCCTCCTTAAAGAAGGGGACTAGCTCTACTCCCTCGATCTCAAAGACGCACACGCTCATATCCCCATTTCTCCAGCGGATTGGAGATACCTATAATTCCTGGTAGAAGGGGAACACTACTAGTACCGCTTACTGCCCTTCTACCTAGCTTCAGCACCCCGGGTTTTTACAAAATGCCTGGCAGTATTGGGGGCCTATCATTGGATGTATGAGGGGTTTATGTCTTCCCTTACCTCGATGATTGGCTTATCAAAAGCAACTCCAGGCAGGGGGCTCCCTAAAACCCCTGGGAAGGGGAGGTATCATATCCTCCTCCGAGAAATTGGAAGGTTTGCCTTTCTAACCCTCTCCACTGGAGGAACGACTATGATCTCCCCGCGAGGATCTCTTCTTTGCGGGATTTGTTAAGGCAATGGCTGAATCAATGCCTTTCCAACAGATCAAGACTCCAGGCATAAAATGCTTGAGATCCTGCAATTCATAGATGCCTCGAAAGAGGTGGTGGCGGTACCAGTCCATGATATTTTCAAGGAGCTGGTACCAGTCCATGACATTTTCAAGGAGCTGGTGACGCGCCTGTGGGAGCATCCCATCTTGGTGCTGCCGGTTAACAGGAAGACGTCCACTGGGTTCGACCACTGTCAACTCCCCCCACCAGTGGGTGGTGGTAGAGTCAGCCCTGAAAAAGGCTAAAAGGATACGTACCCTTGCCTCCGCTCCTCCAGGGCGCGAGCATAAAGCTCTTGATCCATTGGGGCACCAAGTGTTTCAGGGCACCATGCTTACTGCCCTCATAGCTTGCTACAGCTTTACATGGGACAATATTCCTGGAACCTGTGGAATCAGGCCCTGAAATTTAGTGAGCATCTGCCTCAACAGTTCCTGGAGGACTTCCAATCTGTTGTCCAACAGGGCCTGGAGTGCGATAAGCACAAGGTTCGCTCGGTTTATGACATCTTCGAGGCAGCTATGAGGACTGCCATAGCGGGCATAGGAGCCCGACAGACGGCATGGCTACGGGCCTCCGACTTGAGCCCTGAGATCCAAGACTGTCTGGCGGACTTGCCATGTACGAGAGAGAACCTGTTTGGAGACAGAATTAAGGAGGCTGTGGCTGAGCCGAAAGACTACTAGGAGACCCTTCAGCAGTGGTCGGCTAGTACTTCTGACACCCAGCCTACCAGAAAACCCCCACGGCAATATCCTAAACGGCCTTTCTATCGGACTTGTAAATATTACCCACCCGCACCGAGGTCCAGGGCTCAAAGGCTTGTCCCCAAGTCAAGACAGAGACAGCCTAGGCCACCTCGGGCACTTAGAGTTCCACCTCGGAGCCCCGCCACAGGGTTTTTACTGGCGGCTAGGGAGCATGAGCCAGCCTTCTCCATGGGACCCCGCCCCCCTGTTGGGGGTCAACTCCAGCTATTCGCAGATCAGTGGATCTCGATCACATCGGACCTCTGGGAACTTTCCATCATCCTTCAGGGGTACAGGCTGCATTTCCAGCGACTTCCACCCCACTTCCCTCCATGTCCCAGGTGGGGAGTGGCAGGGGACTTATGGATACTTCGAGTGGAACTCTCCGCCCTTGTTCTTGCTCAGGCGGTCAAAACTATTCTGCCCAGCTAACGGGGTGAAAGATTCTACTCCAGGTATTTCCTAATCCCCAAGCAGACAGGTGGCCTCCAGCCCATTCTGGACCTGAGAGCTCTAAACCATTTCTTGGTAAAAGAAAAGTTCAAAATGGTCTCGCTGGGCACCTTGATTCCCTTTCTCAAGGCCGGGAGACTGGCTCTGCTCTCTCGATCTCAAAGACACGTACGCCCATATCCCCATCTTTCAGGCGGATCGGCAGTACCTGAGATTCCTGGTCGACGGGAATCACTATCGGTACCAAGTTCTGCCTTTTGGCAGGCATCTATGCCTCTGTTCTTCACAAAATGTCTGGCAGTTGTCGGTGCCCATCTTTGACGGCGGTGAATTCATGTTTTCCCCTCACTCGATGATTGGCTCATTAAGGGCAACTCCCGACAAGGGGCTCAGAGTGCCATCGCCTCATGATAGACACCCCGAAGACTCTGAGATTCTTGATCAACTATTCAAAATCCCATCTCCAGCCGTGTTTGCAACTGGACTTCATTGGGGTACGCCTGGACACTGTCCAAGCGAAGGCTTTCCTACCTCGGGACCCAGGGCAGAGACCCTCGCGGCTCTTGCCCGATTCAGCTCCAGTTTACCCCCATGACTCTGCTCACCAGCTCCTCTGACTGCTGGGCCATATGGCAGCGACGGTTCATGTTACCCCATTTGCTTGGCTACACATATGCAGGGCACAATGGGCATTGCACTCTCAATGGTGTCAAGCTATACAGTACCTGCGTGCTCATGTTCTAGTCATGACACGGTTGCAGCAGTCTCTCCAGTGGTGGACAATCCCCTTGAACCTGGAGCAGGGTTGCCCATTTTGGAGTGCTCAGCCCCAGGCCACATTCACCACCAACGCTTCTCAGATGGGGTGGTGAACACATGTTCTGGGCGTCCACACCCAAGGGTTCTGGACGGTACAGTTGCGGCTCCATATCAACTTCTTGGAGTTGCGAGCGATCCACTGTGTGTTCCAAAAGCAGCTCATGAACAAGTTGGTTCTGGTTCAGACCGACAATCAAGTGGCCATGCAGTACATGAACAAACAGGAGGGGATGGGTTCATTCCCCCTCTGTCAGGAGGCGGTCCATGTTTGGTCGTCGACCATCCAAAACAGCATCACCCTCCGAGCGGTGTACCTCCCCAGGGAGGACAACATTCTCGCCGATGCCTTGAGCCGGACATTCCAGCCGCCCGTATGGTCCCTCAGTCAGGAGGTAGAGAACCGCATCTTCTGCTCCTGGGGGACCCCAGACATAGACCTGTCTGCCACATTGGAAAACAGAAAAGTGTGCCGCTTCTGCTCCCTCGGCAGGAGGGGCAGGGGATTGATAGCGGATGCCTTCTCGATCCACTGAGGCACAGGGTTGCTATATGCTTACCCTCTCCTTCTCATATCCAAGACGCTTTAGAAGTTGCAGCAGGATCAGGGCTCCATGTTTCTGATCGCCTCCTGCTGGCCCTGGCAAGTCTGGTTCCTGACTCTTCAGGACCTGACTGGACGGCCCTGGACCTAATCACCCAGGATCAGGACAGGCTTTGCCACTCCAGCCTGCAAGCCTTGCTCTCATGGCTTGTATGTTGATCGGGTGATGGTATGGCCCCTTGGCCTATTGGAAGGGGTAGCTCATGCCATTCTGGAGTCCAGAAAACCTTCCACCAGAAAATCCTATAATCTGAAGTGGAAGCGGTTTTCAACATGGTGCAAGAGTCATGGTTTGGATCCCTTCTCTTGCTCCCCTGTGGCGCTCTTGGACTACCTGTTGTCCTTCTCTGAGTCTGGTCTACAGACCACGTCAGTGAGGGTTCACCTCAGTTCCATCGGGGCATACCATAGGGGTTCGGATGGTTCTGCAATTTCCTTCAATCCGATAGTGGGCCGATTCATGAGGGTCTTACTACAACTAAAGCCCTTCACTCGCCCCCTCCCCCAGCAGTTCCTGGATCTCAATGTAGTTCTCTTGCAACTCATGAAACCTCCATTTGAACCATTGCATTCTTGTGATATAAAGTACCTCTCCTGGAAGGTGATCTCTTGGTTGCGGTCACATCAGCTTGCAGGGTAGGTGAACTGCAAGCTCTGGTGTTGTACCTGCCTTATACGAAGTTTTGTCAAGACAAGGTGGTCCTATGGACATACCCGAAGTTCCTTCCCAAAGTGGTTTTGGAGTTCCATCTCAACCAGTCCATTGTATTGCCTTCTTTTTTCCCGAGACCTCATGCTCACCAAGGTGAATGTTCTCTACATACATTGGATTGCAAGAGGGCGCTTGCCTTTTACTTGGAACGGGACAGCGCCTCACCACATCTCCTCTCAGCTTTTTGTTTCTTTTGACAGAAACAGATTAGGAGTTGCCATCTCCAAGCAGATTCTATCCCACTGGCTACTGGATAGCATCGCTTTCTCTTACGCACAGGTGGGTTGCAGCTTGATGGCCACATCAAAGCTCACTCTGTCTGGGCCATATCGATCTCAGTGGCTCACTTGCGTGCAGTTCCCATCCACGAGATTTGCAGAGTGGCGATCTGGAGTTCCCTCCACATATTCACCTCGCATTATTGCCTGGACAAGGATGGCCGACAGGACAGTCATTTCGGACAGTCCGTCCTCCATAATCTCTTCCAACCATGAAAACCCAACTCTCCCTCCGTGGGCCCTATCTTTGGGCGCAGGCCTGCTCCTGTGGTTGTTGCAGCCCTAGTTGTCGTGCAACATGGCACCGGTTCTCTGCTGCACATGTTCGGAGAGGCTTGGAGCTACTTAACCATGTATGAGGACTACCATCCTGCTTGTCCTTGGAGAAAGCAGAGTTGCTTACCTGTAACAGGTGTTCTCCTAGGACGGCAGGGTGTTAGTCCTCACGAAACCCGGCCTGCCACCCCGCAGAGTTGTTTTTTCTCACGTTTTGTTATTTCATTTTTTTGCAAATTCTATATTATAAGACTGAAGAGGGACTCTACGTGGACACGTGGTTAACAGCATGCCTGCTGCTTATGATCGGAAAAATACTATCTCAAAAGTCACTTTTCATTTGTGTCTCATAAGATGCTCAAATTCTTTTCCTTTTCTTCCACGTACTTGAAAGTGTGCTACCGCACAAAGGGAAGCAGATCATAAGCAGCAGACACTGACATCTCTATGCAATTGTGAATGTTAAATACATTAGTAAAATCTGGACAACTGAGCCCCTGATGCAGCCGAAAAGGCGAATCTCAGCCAGAGTCGGGCATTCTCATTTCTAATCTGGATTAATTAGAATAAAATATTTTACTTTCCATGTCAACGGTCTTGTTTTGTTTGTTTTTACCCATATGTGAGGACTGACATCCTGCTGTCTTTGGCGAACACCTGTTACAGGTAAGCAACTCTGCTATCTTAGGAGTTACCACCCAGGAAAAACATTTAGGTGTCATAGTGGATAATACATTGAAATCATTGACTCAGTGTGCTGTGGCGATCATAAAGGCAAACAGAATGTTAGGAATTATTAAGAAAGGAATGGCAGCCATCAACTCCCTGATCACCAACCTCCAACTGGCACTCAATACCAGCAAAACCGAACTCATCTCCTCCAACTCTCCTCCCTCCCCCCCCCCCCCCCCGCTATCTAATGACCCCAAGCTCTCCATCACCACTGCCCAATCATCTGGTAGGGATCTTGGTGTCATCCTCGATCAACAATTAAACATGAAGAAATACGTTAACTCCATATTTAAAGATGGCTTTTTCAAACTTAATGTCTTAAAAAAACTGAAACCTCTACTATACACCCAAGATTTCCGCACAGTGATCCAAGCCACCATCCTCACCAAATTAGACTACTGTAACGCCCTTTTCCTTGGGCTCCCCTACTCCACGATAAAACCTTTACAGATGCTGCAAAATGCAACAGCTCGAATCCTCTCTAATACCCGCAAGAGTGACCATATCACCCCCATCCTCAAAGAGCTACACTGGCTCCTGATCCTCTCCCGCATCCATTACAAAACTCTGACCATTGTACATAAATCCCTCCATGTCTACAATTCTAACTGGCTCGACCTGCCTTTTAACCCCCACCAGACCTCAAGATCCATCAGAACAGCCAATAAAGGCACCCTAATCGTACCCCCACTTAAAACAGCCTGCCTCTCATCCACACGTGACCGCGCCTTCTCAATTGCTGGCCGGTCCCTCTGGAATGCTCTTCCCCTTACCCTGCACCTCGAACCATGCTCCATCAAATTTAAAAAGACGTTAAAAACCTGGTTATTTAAACGTTCCTACCCAGAATAGTATCTCCACTCCCTGCTCTGCCAGGTACGGCTATATTCTGATACTGCCTTCCTTGCGTTCCTTATGTTAAGTTTCCCTAGAGTTACTTTTTGTTGTATTTAACCTCTCCTTCAATGCTGCTCTCAAGTTACCACCTCTCCCAGTTCTTCCTCCCTGTTAACATGTAATTTCAGTTCTTTTGTTCAATTGTGAACCAGTATGATGTCCCTACTAATCCCGGTATATAAAAGCTGTTAAATAAATAAAATAAATAAAATAAAATGACAGATGTCATAATGCCTCTGTATCGCTCCATGGTGAGACTGCATTTTGAATATTGTGTGCAATTCTGATCGCCACATCTCAAAAAAGATATAGTTGCACTGGAGAAAGTGCAGAAAAGGGCGACCAAAATGATAAATGGCATGCCCTGTGAGGAAAGACTATGGAAGGTTAGGGCTGTTCAGTTTGGAGAAGAGATGGCTGAGGGGGGATATGATAGAGGTCCACAAAATCATGAAAGGACTTGAACAAGTTAATGTAAGCTGGTTATTTACTCTCAGATAATAGAAGGACTAAAGGGCACTCCTTGAAGTTAGCAAGTAACTCATTTAAAACAAATTGAAGAAAATTATTTTTCAGTCATAGTTAAGCTCTGGAATTAATTGCCTGAGGATGTGGTTATAGCAGTTAGTGTAACTGGGTTTAAAAAAGGTTTGGATGTTCCTAGAGGAAAAACTCATAAACTGCTATTAATTAATAAGCAATATTAGCTTGAGATTTATTTAATGTTTGGGTACTTGCCAGGTACTTGTGACTTGGATTGGCCACTGTTGGAAACAGGATACTGGGTTTGATGGACCCTTGGTCTGACCCAGCGTGGCATCTCTTATGTTCTTTTGTTCTTATAAGGAGGCTGTTTAGTGTCCTCTGTTTGCCATGTCCTTCTCTGTTTGGCTGAGAAGATGCACCATAGTGCAGATTTTACTATCATCCTCTGAAGGTAGAATGAACACCAAGAAACCATGGAAGGGTGATGTAGCTGTGGAAGGGCACCACTAATGTATTAATTTCAAGGAGCTTTAGACTAAGTAGTCTAATTTAATTTGGAAGTTTGAGAACTGCTGAGGTGGATCTGACTAATTTTCATAATTTAATTTCCCTCTGGTTGTTATGGTTCTGTCCATTAAAGCTGACCTTGGCAGTACAGTTAATAAGATGCAAGTATATTCTAATTTATGCATTCTTATTTATTAGAAATACATTCTGCCTCTAGGTCTTCATAGCTTTGATGTCTAGAATAATTTTGTGAAGGTAATCAGAAACTTTTGTTCAGTAATCATAGTGTCAATCATGCCATGGAGTTTTTAAGCACTACCGTCAAAACTACTGGTCTTTCAGAGCGGTGTACACCTTGTCTCTAGATCAAGGATCCCCACACTTTTCAACAGAAGGATCACATAGGACATTGCAAATCATTGTAAGGGCTAGGAGGCAGGTCCTCTTTTTAGATTTTGCTGAGCTAGGAGGGAGGAGGGGAGGAAGGGAATGAGCTCTTTGCGAGTTGTTTGCTGTAAAGGGTTGATGGGGGAGACAATGACAGGCCCTTTCAGTGATTTGAAATGTAGGAAAGGTGGGGAGGTTAGGTTGCAGGGTTCCCAGAGGTTTAGGAGTATGGCAGAGTGCTAGTAACTTTTCTAGATTTCTCAAAAGTTGGCAGTCTTGTCACATACCCAGCATCCTTGCCCCCTGCTTCTCCTTTTCCCCAGTATATGCCCGCCTAGAGAACTAGAGGGCAGAGAGGGAGGTGAATAGATGGCAGGATGGGTGTGTGTGTGTGGTGTGCTTTCTCTTGCTCCCTCTCTGCTTCCTTCCCTTTTCTCAGCCCTTCCTCCCACCCCTTCTCTGTTCCCCATTGTATTTTTTTTTTGCATTTGATGTATATTCTGCCTTTCAGACACTCCCCTCTTCCTATTCTCCTCTCACAATATGCCAGATTCATGGTTTGAGCAAAACAGCCCCCTCTGGGTATCCTAATCCAGGGAGATAGACCCAAACTTAGTATCTTGGTTTTAATAAGGATTTCTGCTCTGTACCCCTCCGTAGCAGCTTCCTTAGGGGGGGTGATGTCTAGAATACCCTCCCCCACAGTTCTAAAGAGATTGCAGCATGGTTGGGAACTCCAGGAACCACCATCCTTACCTGGCTTTTCTTGGCAGCCCCACAGAGAACCTAAGGCTTGGTACTGCCACTTCTTTCCTCCCTATGACCTTTATTGCCCTTCCCAGTGGCTGAAAACTTGTGGCTGTGCTACAGCCTCAATACCTGTCTTTGGCCCAAGAGGCTCCAACTGATCAACAAACAGCATCACCAGCAATGCAAAGCACATCCAGTCAGTGGTGGTTTTGCACTGGCATGCCCTACCTGCAGGGCTCTGACATGCTACTACCTGAACTTCCAATTTCAAGTATTTGAGCTGGCGGTAGCGGCGGAATGTGCTCTGTTGCCACCACTGCAGGCCAGATCAAACTCCTCCTGTCATCGCTGTTGCAGGCTGGATCAAGCTCTTTCTGCTGTTGCTGCTGAGGGTCGGATGGAGTTCAGCCAAGGTCTGCATCCAGCCCTTGGGCTTACTTTGGGGCCACTGATCTGGATAAATCAGTGCTAAAAATAGATCAAGAATGCAGGCATCCTAAAAGAAGACATTCATAAGACACATTGTTGGCCTAACTACATTTAACTTTTATATAGAATGCCAGTATCCATACTAAATATATAGGTGACTTTTCTACATGACTGAGCTTTATAAATAGATTAGCACAGAGGGATTGTCACCATTAAAACCCAGAATCGCTGGTGAAGCAATCCATTGTGCTATGGATTAAGCTAAAATGATTCATGGATACAACTGAAAATCAATACAAAAGTAAAGCAGGCAGGTTTTTTGAGGAAAAAAAAATATACTAAAGGGTGTGGTTAAAGAACTATATTTTAAGGCAATGTGCTAACTCATGAATTGGAATGAATCACCATATTTGTGATTGAAAGAGGGAGGGGGTATGTAATTTTTTTCGTCACTACAAATGCACAGTTCTTCTTTTTTCTTGCCTTTCCCTGGATTATCACTTAAACAGGCTGATGCAATATAGTGCGCTCAGGCTAGCGTACCGGGTAACACTTTATTGGACTTGTTTTGGATGCGCTAAAATAACTCTCGATGCACTATGGGTATTAGCGTGTCCAAAACTCACATTCAATCGAGCACATAGCTAACAGTGCTCATCACATGCAAATTCCATGTAGATGAGGCTATAGCTATTACCCCACGATGCCAAAAATTGCTGCACTGCCAAGCCCTTTTAACGTGGGAAATTTAATGCCTGCCATACAGAAAAGGTCACTGAAAAAAAAATTCCTGCTTTCTGCGATTCCTCCTGTTAGTATAGTCATGAAACTAAGTAGGAGGAACCACAAAAAGCAGAATCATACTGCACTCAAAGGCTCAATTAAAAAAAAATAATTCTGCTTTCTGTGGTTCCTCTTAGGGGGAGCCACAGAAAGCAGCATCTCCAATGTCTGGCCCAATTGGAACTCCTACCCAGCAGTAAGTGAAAGAGTGAATAAAGTAATATTAAGTGTCGGGCACGAATTATTCAGTTATGTCCTCCTTCACTTACTGCCGATTGGGCCATTCACTGTCACATGTCAGTGAAAGGACTAAAGGCTGTCCTGAAAGGGATTGGCCCCAAAAAGCACGGCGATCTATGAAAGCCATTAGGAAAAACAAAAGAGATAGATGCCTTTAGTCTTTTTCAATTCCTTTATTGAAGTGGAGACGTAAAAGAATGATATAGCCCGACTCTGGCCGAGTTTCGCCGCGTACTACGGCTGCCTCAGGGGCTTAATTGTACGTTCATGGACTCTTGATTATGGAACAGATATTAATGTCTGTCTGGTTTGTTGTTACAAGTGGAGACTCGTATCCATAAGTGGACTATAAGGAGTATTATTGATTTTCTGCTGCATTATATGACCACTGTGATGGTTTAATCCAGGAGCTATTAGATATATCGTATTCACGAGAATATGATTGACTGTACAAGCGATAAGATCTAATATTGTTGCGGATCAGACAGACATTAATATCTGTTCCATAATCAAGAGTCCATGAACGTACAATTAAGCCCCTGAGGCAGCCGTAGTACACGGCGAAACTCGGCCAGAGTCGGGCTATATCATTCTTTTACGTCTCCACTTCAATAAAGGAATTGAAAAAGACTAAAGGCATCTATCTCTTTTGTTTCTTCTGAAAGGGATCAGCTCTGCTGAGGGTGGGAGGGAACTCTGGCCAGGCAGTTGTGGATGCACAGCCATGTCTCCTGGGTGCTCGATGCAGAGTGCTAGGAATACGCAAAGTACCCATTGCATGCCCTTTTAGCACGGCAGCTCATTTGCCTAGTGTATTGAACGCCCAGGAAAGGTGGATGTGTGTGCATTCCAAAAACGTGTGCCCAGTTTGGACTTGCTTTTTACGTGATGATAGTGCATTGGCCTGAAAGAGAGCAAGATCTGTCACATAATCAGAAGAATATTAGATACCATAGACCACTAGTTGTCTTTCAACCTAATAAACTGTGTAAATGAGATGGGATGGTATGCACTAACACAAGTGGGATCAAGACATCTTAAGCAAAAACAAAATATTAGAGGCATAAACTACTTTTTGTATCTAATATGTCCCCAAAACGTCATGGACTGTCATGGCAAATAGAGCAAGCCCACATGTGTCAAACCATGAATCCAAAATCTAAAACCCAGGCACTCTGAAAGTAGATAAAATGAAGCACATTACAAACAGGAATTTTCCTTCGTTTTATCGACTCTAGCTGTGCCTGACTTTCAGATTTCAAATGCCTATTGGTCATAAATACTATAATATGCATTAGCTCCTGCTTTTGATAATGCAGAATTTGAGTCCAAAAGGATGAAATTCACACTAATTTATTTTTCACTGTTAGTTTTACTAATGAACTGCCCTAATATGTTAATATGTATTAGGGGAATTGCGGTGAAAAATGAAAGAATTCCCTTCTTCTGATGTATAAAATGCTGGGACAAGTATTTGCATTTGCTGGCAGAGAGAGCCAAAACAGGCGTGGAAGATCTCTTAAGGTTACAATGGCAAAGCACATAAATGTCTCCCCTCTCTACCACTGTCATGCTTTGCTTCATACTTCAGTTGCATTCAACCCAGCACTTCCACAGACCCAGCTCCTGCTGACTGGTGCTACTGCTGTTGCCAGAACAACTCCTATGGCTCCCAAGCTTGACTTTCTTCTTTTATCAATGCCAGTCTCAGAACAGCACCATGGCTCTTTGTATCTTAAGTTACCCCTCTTTACACATGCAGCTGTTGCCATGTTTGAGCCAACTACCGGATGTGTTCCCATTGCCACGACCTATCTCAGTTGTAGCTGACTCTCCTACAGCTCTGGCTCTCTTTTTGAGGCCCAAACTTGCTGCATACACAGATCATATTGGTGCCTCTGCCTTCTCCGTGGATAAGCATAACAAAGCAACCAATCAAGCTGGTGATGCCATCTGACTGTACCATGTCAGTTCTTTTTCTCTCCTAGCCCAGAAATTTCTTTCAGTATGTTCTGGGGATGCACGTGAGTTTCCATGTTAATATCGCCGCATGCCTCTCTGTGAGTCTTGTTTTGTCTGCATTACAAATGATAGACTATTCTCTCTCACCACTGTGATTCTTAAAGGACAACTTACAAAGAAGATCGGGAAGTCAGACTCCTCAGGATGACCTTGACAAGTGCTTCTGAATGAAAAGGGTAAACCCTTTTATATTTTGTGAGAAATGCAAGCACAAAATGGTTTTGGCAGACCATCATAGCCATTGCCTCATTGGACCATGATAGTTCAAATTGTGGCCTCTGTGAAAGAATGTTTCTGAAGGTAATTATCTACTGTGACCTTAAGCTACAGCATCAGTTTAAACTCTCATCAAAGCCAAGGGGATTGAAAAATCATTAAAAAAAAAAAAAAAAAAAAAAAAAAGAAAAAGTTGGCTTTAAAAACATATAAGAGGATCCAAGATGGCTGCAGAGGAATGAACGGCTGAACGCTGAGCTCCGGAGCGAAATACAATTTTTGGCTTTATTTCCTGGAATATTTTATCTTTCTTACCGGCTTTCGATAGCAGGATGCCCCATACAAAACGTAAAGCCAAAATTAGAGAAATTACATCTACACCGATTTCCTCCATCAGACAGCTCCGTATTGAGGAAGCTTTCGCCGGACTAGTGAGTGAACACCCCGAGGGCGGAGCTGCTGGCGGCTTAGGCAGAGAGCAGACGCCGAGCCCCCTGGCTTAAGAGACATCACTAAGCCTGGGTGCGCCTTCTACACCTGACCCACCGCTCGGGAGAATGTTTGCCGAGCAGAATTCACCTACTACGCCACAGGAAAGAACTGCTGAGGGGGCCGTGGTCCAGAGAAGGGGCGACGAAAGTTTCTCTCCTTCGGTGAGTCAGAGCATGCCTGGCTCCAGCGACCGACCAGACCCAGCATGGAGGCGAGTTGAGGAAGAAGGTGAGCCATTGGATAAGAGTAAAGGTGACAAGGGAATCCATGTTGTTTGTGGGGCTCCTGAACTTAATCCTAAAAATATAACATTAACTGAGATTATGAAAGCCATTACCTCTATGGAAAAATCTATTTTGCATTTGACTACAATGGTAAAAGAAAGTATTGAAAAGCATCAAGACACAGAAAGAAGAGTGGGAATTCTAGAGAATTCTGTTAAGGGATTTGAGCAAAAAATCATGGATGTAGAAAAAATTCAGGGGAACCTGATAAAATCTGAAAATATACAGATGGTAAAAATGGAAATTCTCGAGAATCATTTAAGAAGAAATAATATAAGGATATTGAATTTTCCCAAACTGAGGTTATTATCACATCGTGAATTATTCAAAAGTTATCTTCAGAATTTGCTAAAAATTCCAGAACAAAATTTTCCAACAATTGTCAGAATTTACTACTTGCCTCAGAGGGATAAAGAGAAAAATCCAGATCAAAAGGAAAATTCTTCGTATGATTTAACGGATATACTAGAAAAATCCCATGAGCTAACAGTGGAAGAAAGAGCTACTCTTTTTATACAATTTGCAACATCGTCTGATAGAGACTTAATTATGAAAACTTTCTTCCGTAATCAACATAAAAAATTTTATGGATATCCATTAAAGATTTTCCCGGATATAACGAAGAGTACTCAAATTAAAAGAAAAAAATTCATTGCCATGAGGGAAGAAGTTACTGCTAGAGGAGCAAAGTATATTCCCATGTTATTGTTTGTTAATTTATCAGAATTCACGATATATTTTCAGGGAACCAGAACAACTATGAGCTTACCTCGACTCCCACTCTGCTTAGTTCCAAGGGTTGAAGGTATAAATTTAGGGAAGACACTAGTTAATTTTGACGCAATCTGTAATAAATATTTGTTGATATTTCCTAAGTTGACTGCTTGTATCTGCATCTTGGATCCACAATTTCCTTTAATTGATAACACAGGGTAAAATTGTTTATACTTTTCTGTGATGTAGAATGTTCTTGAGATTATATGAGTAATTTCTTTTACTGGTGTTTAACTTCTGAACGATAAAAGTTCTGTATATTTGTTTTTGAAAAATCCAATAAATAAATAATTAAAAAAACAAAACAAAACATATAAGACCTCAGTTTAGCAAAAGTCAACATCACCTGCACTGAAAAGCCAAAGCAAGGATGGCTCTGAACAGTCAGTGCCAGGAAACATCATTGCCAAAACAGACCATGTGTGGACATTGGCACCGAAGAAGAATGGGGCAGAGACGTTAGTGCAGCAGAAACATGGCATACATGCCTCCACCCAGAGAGAATGGCATTGACTCATCTGTGTTAATAAATGATGCAGTTTGACACCAAAGAAGAATCATTTAGTGCCAAGAAAAATGGCACCAATTCACTGGCTGTGACTGAAAAAAATGCAGGAAAATTGGTGCACTAAAAAATATAGGTGCACTTTGCATATGTCTATTTCTAGAAGCTCTGGGGTAGATTTTTAAAAATGGCGCGTTCGCGTACTTTTGTTCACGCTCCAGGCGCAAACAAAAGTACGCTGGATTTTAGTAGATACGCGTGTAGCCACACGTATCTGCTAAAATCCAGGATCGGCGCGCGCAAGGCTGCCGATTTTGGGCAGCCGGCACTCGCCGAGCCGCGCAGGCTGCCTCCGTTCCCTCCGAGGCCGCTCCGAAATCGGAGCAGTCTCGAAGGGAACTCTCTTTCGCCCTCCCCTCCCCTTCCCCTCCCTTCCTCTACCTAACCCACCCCCCTGGCCCGATCTAAACCCCCCCCCCCCCATCCTTTGTCCGGGGATTTACGCCTCCCGGCGGGAGAAGTAAATCCCCGCGAGCTAGCGGGCCGCTAGCGCGCCGAGATGCGACCCGGGGGCGGTTCCGGAGGGCGCAGCCACGCCCCCGGACCGCAACCACGCCCCTGGGACCGCCCCCGAAACGCCGCGTCCCGCCCTCAAAACGCCGCATCGATTGGCCCCGCCCCCGACAAAAAACCCCGGGACTTACGCGAGTCCCGGGGCTCTGCGCGCGCCGGCAGGCCTATGGAAAATAGGCGCGCCGGCGTGCAAGGCCCTGCTCGCGTAAATCCGGGCGGATTTACGTGAGCAGGGCTCTTAAAATCTGCCCCTCTGTGTCTTCACCAATAAGGTTAGAGCTAGAATCATTACCCTCAACGAGCTGAGCAGACTCTATACTACATTACCCACTCTACCAGATTGTTATACGTTTGTTGAGAAACTGGACAGATTTTGTGAAAACTTATATGAAAGACTTGCCTGGGGTTGTTGTGCCTGGCCTGGCCCTCCTAAGCCCTTTCATCCCAGGCTCTGCTGCTAGGAGAGTGACTTTGGAAGAACTGCCCCCCCCCCCCCCCCCCCCCCGCTGGCTCCTGTATCAACAATGGTGCCCAGCCCCTCCCCCCGATGATGTCACCTTTCCGGGGGGGGGGGGGGGGTGAAGAGCCAGACTCCGGAGGCTCCATCACACGCATTAAGGAGCGCAATAAAGGAGTCCTTTGTGCACTCCTTCGTGCGCGTTGAGTGCAGCTGAGGACAGTGACTCTATTCAAAGAGCTGGACATCATGATTATTTTAATATTTCCTCTCTTATTGGCGAGGGCCGCTATGGTAACCTTGCCTCTCTTAAATACTATCACAGTTCTTGACCATCTCTTTTCTTAAAACGGTGTCCTTAGAAACACATAAAGGTTCCTCTGCTAATTCAATACTTTCTTTCAGCCTTATTAATGTGCAGTTGGTGAGGAGTAAGTTTCAGTTGGTTCACAATATTATTTTTCGTGAATGAATTGATTTTTGCTGTCTCACAGAATCCTGGTTATTGGACTCAGATGCTATTACGCTCAATCAAATTTGCCCATCTGGATATTCATTTGTGTCTTATCCTCGTCAAAAGAAAAGGAGTGGTGGTTTATTGGTGATTTACAAAGACATGGAAACTTAAAATGGAAACTTTTTGTCATGATTTTTTTCTGGAAATGCTCATAGTTTGTCAGTATTTTCTCCCTTTGTTTAATCTATGCTCTGCCCAAACTGCTCGCCAATAATCTGTCACCTCTGTTTGAACTTTTAATGCTCTCCAAGACTGATCTGAATACTATGATCATTCTTGGAGACTTTAATTTACAAATTGATATCTCACCTCCTCTACTGTATTGCTCTTTATTTCTTGAAATCATGGATTCTCTTGGTTGGCGTCAATTTCTGGACCTACTCACAAATTAGGCCATATCTTAGACCTTGTCTTTGTTAACAAGTGTATTTCTCAATCTGCCATTTCTTCTTTAACAGTTAGTCAAGTTCCATGGTCTGATCATTATTGGATTCAATTTTGCTTTCATACTCTCAATCCGTCTCAATATGGCTTTTGTTTTCATACTTTTTGTTTTCGTACTCTCAGTCCTTCTCAATATGGCTTTCGCAAATCACGCAACACAGAAACCCTCCTCAACTCCCTTACAGACCATATTATCATGGGCCTGGATAAAGGTCACTCATTTTTACTAGCCCTTCTAGACATCTCGGTAGCATTTGACACAGTCAACCACACCATCCTTCTTAATCGCCTCTTGGACATTGGACTAACAGGATCGGTTCACAGATGGTTCAGATCCTTTCTCACCAACAGAAGCTTCAAAGTCAAAATTAACAATAAAGAATCACCCATCATAAATTTTTCACTAGGTGTACCTCAAGGATCATCCTTTTCACCTACCCTTTTCAATTTTTACCTCTTCCCGCTTTGCCAGCTACTAACAGATCTAAACTTAATTCACTACCTCTACGCGGATGATGTGCAGATTCTGATTCCTGTAACTGAATCCATCTCAAAAACACTCACTTTCTGGAACAACTGCCTTCAATCCATCACCCACCTACTCACCAGCTTGAACCTGGTCCTTAATGCCGCAAAAACCGAACTCCTCTTTATCTCCTCCAACCACGACAATCTTCCCCCCACAGACCCACCCCAACACCCAGGTCACACATGTAAGAGACCTCGGAGTAATCCTCAACAACCGCCTAAACCTAAAGAAAGCTATTAACAACACGACCAAAGATTGTTTCTTTAAACTTCAAGTTTTAAAAAGGCTTAAACCCCTCCTTTATTTCCATGACTTCAGGACAGTCCTACAAACCATGCTCTTTGCCAAAATAGACTACTGCAACGCTCTCCTCCTGGGACTCTCCATCTCTACCACCAAACCTCTACGAATGCTACAGAACACTGCGGCCAGAATCTTGACTAACACCAACCGCGGAGAACACATCTCACCCATCCTCCGGAACTTACACTGGCTCCCAGTAAGCTACAGAATACTACACAAATCCCTCACCATACACAAAACCATCCACAAACAATTACAGCTAGACCTTGAAATCCCTTTCAGACTCCATACCTCTACCAGAGCCGTCAGAGAAGCATACAAAGGAACTCTGCAAGCCCCACCAACCAAAGCCACACATCTTACTATGACTAAAGACCGGGCATTCTCGACAGCAGGCCCGGCCATCTGGAATAACCTCCCCACAGACCTTAGACTGGAGTCCTGCCATTTAACATTTAGGAAAGAACTTAAGACCTGGCTATTCCGTCAAGCCTTCCAGTAATCCTCCGAAACATACAAATGGCCCTTGGCCATACCTCACCAGTTATGCTACCAGGATCCTCCTACTAAGTATTTAATACGTTTAATCGCCTAACTCCTAAGCTTATTGTTCTTTATCTGCCTCCCCTTACCCTATTTCCGGCTTTCTTAGCCTCCAAGTTATTCCACCTTGTTGATTGTAACTTTGCTCCATGTTTTTATCCCTTTGTTCTGTGTAAACTGATCTGATATGGTTATGACCATGAAGGTCGGTATAGAAAAGAGTTAAATAAAAATACTGCAACTAATTTATTTGCTAGTTCCCAGAACACTCCTAGTGTAGTTAAATGTAAAATTGATGCCAACCTGTTCTCTTCTACCATCACGTCAGCTACAACGATGTCTTTTTCTAATATTTTTAATTCAGTTGTTCAGTAGGATGACACACTTCTTTCAACTCAATAGCTCCCCTCAGATCCTTTTCTCTAAAGTCCTTTAAACCCCAGCCATGGCTTTCCACTGAAATTAAATCAGCTCGTCAGCACCTGAGAAGATCAGAACGTGCTTGGCGCAAGCGTCCTTCTTCTCATCTCACTCAGGCTTTCAGAACATCTCTTAAGATTTATCAAACCTGTATCTTGGAAGCCAAGTAAAGGTACTTCTATGCTTTAATAATGATGGTTATGACACGAAAGTTCTTTTCAATATCGTTAGACGCTTTACTAATTCAACATCGCTGAATCTGTGATTCTTTAATATTCTTTCTGCTGATTCTTTCCTCAAATTTTTCAACCTAAAGATTGAGAAACTTTGTCTCAATTTTGTCAGTATTCCAAAATGGTACTCTGAAGAAACCATCTCTCTCATACTGCCCTGGGAAAATGTTGACTATGTTTCTTCAATAGAAGTTTCCAATTTCATTACTAAATCCAATACCACAATTTGTCCACAAGCTGTTTGCTCTTCTTCATTGTTTAAAGCCGCTAAAGACACCTTGGCTCTTCTATTCACATGTTTAATTAAGCTGTCCCTAAATGAAAGTGGTGTTCCTGACAGCCTTAAACAGGCAGTAGTTCGTCCTTTGCTGAAAAAAAACTAATCTTGATCCCTCCGATCTGTCTAACTATAGGCCCATCTCATCATTACCTTTTTTCTCAAAAATTTTAGAAGCCTCATTCTTGACCCAGTTATCAGATCATGTCAAAAAATTTGAGGTTGTCGATCCCCATCAGTTTGGATTTTGCCGTGCTCTCAACACAGAACTTCTGCTTCTCTTCTTAACTGACACAATCGATGATGGCCATCAATTCATCTTAGTCTCCCTTGATATTTCTTCAGCTTTTGATACTGTGGATCATAATATTCTACTTTTTCGTCTACAGGAACCAGGTCTATCTGGCATGGTAATAAATTGGTTCCGTTCCTATTTATCGAATCGTACTCAATAAATAAAAATTCACAATGACTTTTCACCAGTTTCTCACATCAAAACCAGAGTCCCTCAAGGCTCTGCGCTCTCTTTACTACTGTTTAATATCTACTTTTTTCACTCCTATTCCCCTGCACCTCTCCGCCCCGCCCACCTGCTCCCCTCACCGCCCCTCCCCTCGCCCTCCAGGTCCTGACTTAAATCCCCCCTACTTAACTCTCTCCCCCTAGTATATTATTATTGTACATAAGCTATATTTGTATTTAACTATGTTTTTGCGTTTAATTACTTGTACAGCATAACCTTGGTTTCCCTTATCCCTCTACCCCCCCTTCCCCCCTCCCCCCCCTCCTAGTTCTTTTAGCAGTTTCATTGTAAAGCCCCTTCCCTCTACCCCCGCTCCCCCCCACCCACTAGTTCTTTTATTCAGTTTCAATGTAAAGCCCCGTTGGCCACTTTTTGTTCTATGGAAACCGATGTGATGTTTTCTTAACGAATGTCGGTATACAAAAACTTAAAAAAAATAAATAAAAAATTACTTAGCACCTCTCTGCAAAATTCTATTTTATTTGACAGATTCATACAAGTTATATGCAGATATTTAATTCCTCATTCATATTTGGTCAACTTGGGATGATACAGAAAGTCATATTAACATCTGCTTTTTCTCAATTAAGTCATGGCTGTGGAACATAAGAAATTAACACTTAACATGTCAAAAACTGAATTCCTTTCTTTATCTAGACCTTACACTTTTTTTCTCAATCAACCATTTGTATTAACTCCTCTCTTTTTACAATAAGCAACCAAGTTTAAAATCATGAGAGGTCTAGAAGGGGTAGATGTGAATTGGTTATTTACTCTTTCGGATAGTAGAAAGACTAGGGGGCACTCCATGAAGTTAGCATGGGGCACATTTAAAACTAATCGGAGAAAGTTCTTCTTCACTCAACGCACAATTAAACTCTGGAATTTGTTGTCAGAGGATGTGGTTAGTGCAGTTAATATAGCTGTGTTTAAAAAAGGATTGGATAAGTTCTTGGAGGAGAAGTCCATTACCTGCTATTAAGTTCACTTAGAGAATAGCCACTGCCATTAGCAATGGTTACATGGAATAGACTTAGTTTTTGGGTACTTGCCAGGTTCTTATGTCCTGGATTGGCCACTGTTGGAAACAGGATGCTGGGCTTGATGGACCCTTGGTCTGACCCAGTATGGCATTTTCTTATGTTCTTATGTTCTTAAGTCAAAAGTCTAGGAGTTGTTCTAGACAGCACCCTTTCATTCAAGCCTCAAATTAAACAGGTGATTAGACAAGGTTTTTTCAGACTCTGTCTACTCGCTGGTTTCAAAAAACCTTTTCCTTCAGGCCTTTATCTTTCAGGCCTTTATCTTTCCCATCATTGATTATTGTAACACACTCTATATTGGTCACCCATTCTCTACCTTATGACTCATTCAGTTACTCCTTAATTCATCTGCTCGGCTCCTGTCAGGTGCTAAGTGTTCTGATCACATAAACCTACTCTGATTAATCTTCATTGGTTATCCATTGCTGAATGCATCAAATATAAACTTGGCATGACATTGTATAAACTTATCAATGACGAATCCTGCCCCTAGACAAATTCTCTGCTCAAGTTTTATCAACCAACACATTCTCTATGCTCTTCACAGAGTAGCCTTCTTGAAGTTCCCTCACCAAAAATTTCACGCCTTCACATTACACGTGAATGCTCCTTCTTTGTAGCAGGCCCTCAATTTTGGAACTCACTTCTTTTTGAAATGCGGCAGTCCGATTCTATAAAAAATTTCAGAACTCTCATAAAAACATTTCTGTTCCCACTGGCTTATTTTTAATTTTATTTTGAAGTCCATTTTTAACGCATTTTTGTTTTATGCTGCATCATGATTTTATATTGTTCTTTTTATTACTTTTATGTGTGCTTTACTTATGTTTGGAATTTTTGTAAATCACCTAGACCACCTGTGTGTTAGGTGATTTATAAATCCAATAAAATGTAAATGCCTGTTAAAAAAAAAAAAAATCCTATATTCCAAAAGCCTATTTTAGAATGCTTAAGAGAAGAACTGGAATCTAAGCTTCCTGCCCCTTATCATTTGACCTAATTTTTATCCTGCTTAGCTTACCTGGAGGGTTATAAGCAGGATAAAAATTCTTTTAAATAAGCATATTAAAAAAATGATATACACAATATATACTATAACAAATTTACGTATCAACAATTATTTTAAATTGCATATCATTCTCATAAAATCACATAAAGCACCACACACACATTCATACTCAAACCCCCTCACACCTAAAAACAAAACATTTATCTCACATCGTGTTTCTCATATTGTAGCTTCTTCAGGGGAGAAATACCAATTACAATAAATCTGTACATCAGCGATCCATTAGACATACACAGAAAACATCAAATAAGGTGAATACATTTCAAATTTTCTAAGATGTATATAAATGTCTATAAGGACTTTTTCATTAGCCAATCAACCAATCCAAATGTTCATCATTGGGGCTTGTGTCTTCACATATTATCGAGAAACTCTCAAGCAGAAAGGCTTTACATTATCTCCTTGAGACCAAAACATCATCTCCCAGAACTCCTTCACAATGGATTTTAATACTTATCATCAAACACAGAAGAAAGACCAAATGCATCAAAATACTCACAGCTGCTAAAATGCCATCTTTATAAAGATGACACAAGCCCCAGAAGATTCTACCTATTCAGCATTCATCCAAAAAAGTCCGAGTCTCTACCCTTTAATATTAAGGAGGGAGAAGAAAACATCACTGAGTTAACAGGGGTTCTTCAATGCGTATAACCTTTAAATTAATTCAGGGTTGTCCTTATGTATCAAACCTTACAAGATGTACAGGCAAAATTATGGAAAACACCTTATTCCATAACCCTGTAAAATAGTATATGTTAGACCCTCCTTAAAAGTCCAAGACCAGGTATTTAGCCTGGTTCACCTTAAGACAGCCAGAAGAGGTATCCTGTTGCAGAATGTTTCCCTTGGGGAGAGGGATAAGATGCCAGGCCCCAGATGAGAGTTAAAGAAAGACAGAACTTTGCTGTAACTATATATCTGTAAACTGTTATATTTCTGTTGTCAGTACTTCTGAAGTAAGAAGGCTTTTGTTTAATTTGCTTAAAAATAATAAAACTCTGAAAAAAAGAATAGCCAGATTCCAGACTGCTCTGTCCTCCAGCAAGGCATTGACTGCTCATGCTGTGTTTCATATGGTGTAATTCAGTGGGATGTTCTGCTCTAAGCACCTGCACACACAGAGACCCACCTAGCAGCAAGGAAAGGAAGAATTTTTTTTCTTGGAAATCTGTCCTGCCTTAATTGTTTTCATGGAACAGGGACGTGTGCTGAAGGAGTTCTGCTCCAAAAGTGGCAGCACAGAGCAATGAACTTGTTAAAAAAAAATAATAAAAAAAAAAATAATTTCTGGGGTCTGGTTTCAGCTGCAGCCATGAGGTACAATACAGCAGGCAGAGGCAGGTATCCCCACCTGGTCAGGCAGGAAAAAAAAAAGTCAGAACCAGACAGGCTAGGATTATTATTTTTTTTTTTAACTTTTGAATAAGGCAAGGAACTGCCACAAGAAAAGTCTTTGTGGTGCCAAGGCTTAGTAGCTAACATGGAGTGATTAGTGGAGACCCTCGGTGAAAGGCAGCAGCAACTCCAGAGAGTGGTTCAAATTTTACATGAACAGGTTAACCAGCTATCCCAAGCAGTGCAAGCCACCACAATCTGGACAACCCAGATTGTGTTCTGACCATCATGCACAAATCCTTAAACAACTTAGCCCCAATTGATCTTACCTATCAGCTGCGCACCAACAAATCCACGAGACCGATTAGAAAAGCATACCAAGGCACCCTTTTTGTCCCTCAAGCCAAAACCTCGCTAAGGAATAGGGCACTATCCACTGCAGGTCCTACCCACTGGAACACACTCCCACCAGACCTCAGACAAGACCCCTGCCAGCATTCCTTCAAGAAAAAACTGAAAACATGGCTGTTCTGCCTAGCGTTTCCCTGATGGCTCACAGTTTACTTCCCTTGGCAACTATGATTTGTTCTATATGTTATCAATCCACCCTTAAACCCTCCCCTAAATCCACCAATTCTGGATCCACTGTTTCTCTTATCCTCCATCCCCGTGTCCTCCCTCCGACATCCTCCCCCCTGCACTCTAGCCCAAATTCATTCGATGCATTCAACTGCTTGTTTACTTTTAATTTTAATGGCTTTTTGCAAGGCATCTAGTATAAGATGTATACTTCAATACCATGTTACTTAAAGTTTTTTATATGTTCTTCGTTCTATGTAATGCTTTCGGGCAAGTTTAATTGTTTCACTGTAAACCGGTTTGATTTGTATCCAATGCAAGAAGATCGGTATATAAAAAAACCCATAAATAAATAAATAAATAAATAAATAACCCCATTGCCTCCGGTCTTATTTAAAATGAAGACAGAAAAAGACCCAAATCTTATCCTAAGGAATTTTGAAAGAACTGTTTGCATGGCTGGCTGGCCAGAAGCCACCAGGACAACATACCTAGCAAATTTGTTTATAGGCAAAAGTCAACCAGCTGTTCAAGCTGCTAATCCATATGAGAGAGCCAGATATTCATTCTGGAAAGGGTGGGTTACACAACTGAGACATACCAGCAACCTACAACCTGGGGAGAACCCATGGAGCCTTTTTCATCGACTAAAGGAGGTCAGATGGAAGTAGCTACAGAAAAAGGCAAAAGCAGGCCTCAAAGTAACCAACCAGGTCCTCCTGGAGCAGTTCCTGGAAGACCAACATATGTGGACGTGTGTGTGCCAGCACCCAGGGCTTATCCTGGAGAAAGCAGTGGAAGTGGCAGACATCTTCTATCAGACTTATTGATGCTAGAACTATTACGACGCTAGAAAAGCATCCTTCAATTGGTCCCCAACGCAACAGTGAGAGTGGAAGATCCCAGCAATGGTCCGCAGAGCATGACAACTCTGGTTCCATGCTCCAGTCACAGATCCCAGGCTTACCAGCTTGTTTTAAATGTGGGAAGATAGGTCAATTGGCCTAAGATGCTGCTACAGAGGGAGCAAACCTATGGACTTCAGCCTGGTGACACAGCCAGCACCAGATGTTAAAGTTCATTGCATTGTCATGACATCTCTGGAAATACTCCACAGGATATTGCAGATGTATACTGCCCAGAGGCAAAGATGGTCAGATCATGGAGACCGCACCGGAGAAGGAAATCTGAAACTTTACTGTTTCAACTGTGTATGGTGACATGTATCAGAGGGAGCTGTGGTTAGTCCAGGAACCCCCTGATTCCCCAGAAATGATGGGGGAGGGTAATCCTGGAGAATCCACTCAAAAACAGCTCCCTTGAGTTGGGCTGGAAGTATGTTATGGGTTTTGGAAGGGAAGGTACACTCAAGGGGACCCTGCACCTACTCTGCAAGGAAAAGAAATAGTCAGCCCCAGTTCAGGCGGGGAATGAGAAATAGGAATAGTGAATTACTTTACTGGGAATTAACCTGGATAGAGGCAGATGCTTGACCTGACAAGGTCAAGCTGAGGGAAAGGGTATGTAAAGGAGTGTATGTTAGACCTTTATTAAAGTCTAGGACAAGGCAGTTAGCCTGGTCTACCTTAAGATAGCCACATGGGAATCCTGGTTGCAGGGAGTTTCCCCTGTAAAGGGATAAGCAGGCGCCAGATGAGAGTAGAAGAAAGCCAGAACTTTGCTGAAATTACATATCTGTAAACTACTACATTTCTATTGCTAGTACTGCTGAGATAAGCAAGCTTTTTTGTTGGTTAGTTTGCTTAAAAATAAAATCCTAGCAAAGAATAGCTGGAGTCTAGACTGCTCTGTTCTCCGGCAAGGCAATGACTGCTCACACTGTGTTGCAAACCGCAGTAGCCATAATGTGGATATCAATTACAGGATGCAGAAACATTCGGGTCACAATAAGGTCCAGTTGCCACATGAATCGCTCATTGAGAATTGGCGATGAAGAAAGCCAAAAAGGCCAAGACATTCAAATATACTACTGGGAAAGATCTAAGAATACTTGATACCATAGGAAAGAGAGTATTCCAAGATGCAACTTTGTAGTCTAGAATAGAATCTCATCAGTTGCAGATGATTAATAGTTTAAAAAAGCTGAAGGATTATGCAAATAAACTGCCAGAAGAAGAACATAAAAAATTTGAGGTCATGGCTGATACAGAAGACTGCACAAGAATTATCACGCGCTCCATTTATGACATATTTGACACCTCTTCAAGAGTTTCAGCAACAGGCATAGTAGCCAATGGTTCCAGACATCTGGACTCAAGGAGAAGATTAATGAGACGTTAACAGACACCATAGGTGCAGAGGATAAATTGTTCGGGGACAAAATTAACAAAACAGTGCAATCCATCGAGAATCAAACCACAGCACTTCAATTGTTATCTCTTTCTCAGATGGATACATCCTCACAAAGAAGGTATTGGTAGGACATGTACAGAAAGCCTTTCTACTACATGCAAAAAAGAAGATACAACCCTTGTGTCTACTACAGGCAATATCCTTTATCATTACCACAGCCTCCGCAACCACAACAGCAAATGCAACAATTACAACCAAGGTAAAGTGTTGCGAGCATGGATGGGCACTTCAGAGCATGAGCCCCTGTCCCGCGACGGAACCTGCACAGCCCTGGGGTTGGCTATGGTCCATGCTGCTGGCAGGCGAGCGCATCTGGGAATGGGCTGGCTGAAACAGGAACCCTCTTGGCTAGGAAATAGGAACACTCTTAACTTGGACCAGGAACCCTTGGACATCCAGCACACTCCAGGAACTGAAAGCCTTTTCAGAATGCCTCTTGAAAGCGGTTTGAGCATGAGGACAGATGGAGACTGAGGACTGAGAAGATGACTCTGGAGACATGGACAAGTTGCTGAAGACTTGGACATGATGAAGGCTCAGGATGTGGAACATGACGAAGGTTCAGGACTTGGAAATATGACTAAGGCTCTGAGAGAGACCGGGACTACTGTGCACCCAACACAACCCTGGGGCTGGCCGGTACTGGACTCAAAGACTTGGAATAAGACAGAAGCTGGAACAAGAACTTCAAGGACCAGGGACAGGACTCAGGAACTCAGAACTCAGACTTTAAAACCAAAGAAGGACTTCCGAAGGCTTGAACTAGCAACAAAGACTCTGAAGACTCTAAATAGGACGAAGGCTTTGAACCAGGAACAATGCTAGGACTTGGATTCAGGAATAAGACAAAGAGACCATAGGAACCAGGAGAACTAGGAACATGAAACAGGAAACGCTGCGGTCCCTTTAAATTCTAAGCAGAGGTGCATGCACCTAGGGAGGCAGCACACTGTGACAGTGAATATCAGCAGGGTTTCAGGCCGCACAAAAAACATGGGTGTCATCGGATGGGGATAGGCTGCACAGGAAGCAAGCAGCGTTGGTGGCAGCTCCTGCCTTGGGGTGCAGTGGCAAGGCTGAAGTAGCATTGGCAGCATAGGTGGAGTTGGAAGATGAGTGAGGCTGCTCAAGGGGCCCTCCTTTGAGCAGAATCACAACAGTAAAGGGGTTGAGTCTGACAACAACAGAGGCAGGCTGAGCGGCCTATCCAGAGACTAGCACCAGGCTTTTGAATTGCAAGAACAATCCAAATCCATTTCCATACATACAAGTAGAGGGAACACTACAATTTTTCATAGAACGATAGTCACATCACTATGGATAAATTGGTATTAAAGATTATTCATCAAGAATATTACCCAAATTTCAAAAATCTACCACCACAAAAGCCCCTGCACCGTTATCAGCATTATTTAAAATTACAGCTGGAAGTATTATCCCAAGAGTTACAAGCACTTGTTCAATCAAAAGTAATTCAACCAGTCCCTTGTTGACAAGGGAAAGGATTTTTTTTTTTTAAATCTTATTTATTTATTTTATTTATTTGCAGTTTTTATATACTGACATTTGTTTAGTAACCTCACATCGGTTCACAATTAACAGAAACATTGCAGCTGTGCCAACTAGAACGAACATGTGCAACAGTATGTATACAATTGAAAAGAAAAACAGCATAGTGGTATCTTAATAATACATATTAATCCATAACAATTCACAAGAAACTTATAAATACCATCATTACTCCCTTGGCCCTCAAAGTGCAGGAGATCCACTCTAAGAAAAGACTAAATAAGGAAATAAATAATAAGCAACTATTTAATTTACAGAAAGCACTAGATAGGAATTATAAATTATTTAACAGAACAGTTTAGCATTTATGAGGTTACTCATGCACAGGGATCGGGCTACTTTCTGGTCTAGCGGTCACGCTATCATTTATAAACTTTTCTAGCTGAAACGGTTGAAAGAAAGTGTAACTTAACTCTTTAAATTTGACAAGGCACTTGCAGGGAAATCTGAGAAAAACTGCGCACCCAACTGTATTACTCTTGATTTTAACTCTAGGAATTGTTTTCGCCTTAACTGGGTTTCTTTAGAAAAATCAGGAAACATTTGAACTCTCAGACCCATATATAACTCCATTTTACTACGGAAATAAACTTTAAGGACCCAGTCCCTATCAGTGTCCAATAGGAAAGAAATTAACAATGTTGCTGGTTGAGCTTTTTCTTCAGCCAATGTTTCAAGAATTTCAGATAAGTTCAATGGGGACAATGTTTGCATTTCTCGACTTTCAGCGGGGCTTTTTCTTTTCGTAGGAAGGTAATAGATCTTTGATAGAGGGGGTAGCATAGCCTGAGACATTTTCAAATTCTCCATTGCATACTTATTCCACATTTCTACAGGAGAAACTGGAATCTTTTTTGGAAAATTGATTAACTTCAAGTTCTTACTTCTCATTTGGTTTTCCATGTTTTCAACTTTCCTCAAAAAATATAAATTATCTTTTACCATTCCAATATGTTGTTTTTTCACCTCCCCTATTTCTAGTTTTAATATATCCACTTGCTTTTTATTTTCTATAAATTCCTCTTTCAATTTTAGTATTTGCAGCTCCAATTGGGTCAGTTTTTTCACAATGGGTCTTATTTGCAGAGAAACATTTTTATTCAAAGTCTCAATCGCGATCCAAATGGATTCCAAGGAAAAAATGTCTGGTCTTACCATCGGGGCCAGGTCTGTCTCAAACTCCTGCAGTGTTCCTTCATCCATGTCTATTCCGTTCTGCCAGGCAGCAGTCCGTTCCCCAGCCTGAATCTTTCCTCGTCGGGATTCTCCTCCGTCTAACCCTGAAGTTGCTGGCTGTTCTGCGCTGGCTGGAGCTTCCTCCACTCCTTGCGGGATCTCCTCCCTGGTGTGACCCGGATACCGTTCCGGGTGGCTCAGGTTAGTCATCCGACTTGCAGCAGGGTTCTTGGGAGCTGTTCTCTCCGCTGGGGACAAAGATGTTATTGAGTCAAGGAAGGCGCCGGATGTAAGTGCCTCTCGTCGGCTATCTTCCAGCGACTCCGCTCTCAGTATATCAATTCCTCGGAGGATATGTTTGTCCATTGGCCCACGAATGATGCCTTGTGAAGAGGCCTCCAGATTCAGCCTCTCATGGGCAAGTCTTGCCACCCCCGGACCTTCCTTTAGGCACACATGTGCCCAAAGTCAGCGGTCTTGAAGAGCCTGTGGCGTCCTTGGATGACATCACAGCACTTTGCCCTGTAAAAAGGTTCCTCTAACATTCCATCCTTGCCTCAGCAAACAGGTCCCTTGCCTTGCTCCGGTCTTCAGCCTTGCTTCAGCTGCAACCCTGCTCCACGTCCACCTTCAACTTCAGCCTTAGCCTTGTCTGGGTTCTAGCCTTCGCCTGCTTCTCGGATCTGACTGTAGTCCCAGCCCTCTGGATCTAGTCATAGCCTGGCCTGTGCCAAGACTCATTCGCCGCCATTTATTTATTTTATTTATTTAGGCATTTTTATATACCGAACATATTGTATACACCTCATGTCGGTTTACATAGTTTAGTGGACAGTCTTTAACGAACTGTCCTAAAATCATTCAAGAGAGTAAAATAACAATAAATAAAATAAATATAAAAATAAACTAAAAAATACAATCACCCTGTAAAAACATATAAAATTATATCCTAATCATTCTAAAATAACCATAGGGCTTTGCTCCTGAGGTTGAGTCAATTGCACCACAGCAAGAAGGGCTCACGCTTCGTCACTCTCAACATCTAGGTGGCTTTCCCATTGTATAGCTCATTGTCATAGAAGCAAAAATCATCAAATTCCACAACCAGTAAAAACCAATCAGTTAAGAGCTGTTGCCACAACATTGCTCATTTAAACTCCTCATCCATACAGGACATTTGCAAAACAGCAACTTGGTCCATAATACATACTGCTACACAGCACTATTGTTTAAAGCAAGAATCTCGAGCAGATAGTAAATTTGGACACTGTGGGCCTGATTTACATGCTTAAGCTGGATTTACATGTGTAAATGCACTTTACCCGTGTAAGTGGGCTTTAGAAAAATGCTACAGTATATGCCATTAAATTGTCCATAGAATATTCACGTGTAAGTGCACTTCACGCACATAAATGGCTTTTGAAAACTGTTACAATAGTATCTTACATATATATGTGTAACTCTTTTGAAAATTCACCTGTTAGTGCTCAGCAGTGTTTTAAATCAATAACCAACTTCCTGCTCAATAGCTTGGGCTGCAAAAAAAAAAAAAAAAAAAAAAAAAGATTTAAAGGAGTAGCCCTTACCTGGGGAGACCTAGCTTCTGTGCCTGCTTTGTTATGCTTGTCCACAGAGAAAACGAAGTTGCTTACCTGTGACAGGTGTTCTCCATGGACAGCAGGGCAAACAGCCACACAATCTCTCCTTCCTCCCAGGGAAGTTGAATTCAAGCTTGGAAAAGGACTGAGGGAGAGGCGTGATGTGGCATTACCATGGGAACTCCCACTTATGCCAAGAATATACTCAAAGAACTTTCTGGACTAGGAATGAAAAAGAACTGTCATGGCACCGTCTGAGGACATCACCAGCTTGTGTAGCTGTTTGTTCTGCTGTCCACAGAGAACACCTTTTACAGGTAAACAACTTCACTTTCCAGCACTGCCTCAACTTGTTTCCTGCAGCTCCTTTCTGTTATTGGACCAGCTGCTATTTGTCTGACCCTGTGGTAGCCTAGTCCCTTAAAGGGTAGATTGGGTGAAGGTTGATAATACAGGATGGAGCGGAGCCCAAATTCCAGGGAGAAAGCATGTGGTCTGCTGACATAATCCAACAAGGGTTTAGTTTGACTAATAGGAAGCTTCCTTCTGCATGAGAGAGAAACAGGTTTTGACCAATAGAAAGCCCAGGGTTTGCTTTCACCCATCGGAAGCTTACTACAGTACTACAGACAGACAGACACTGGCTTTCATTATATAGGATAAAATGAAAAAATATAATGATCTTTTTAACTAAAGTATATACTCTAAACTCAAAATGTGGCATGTAGGCCCATCACATTAATAGTGTAGGTGCAAGATGTGAGCTTGATGAAGTTTTAATATTGTATTTTAGTACAAGGATTTCATAATCTTTGGATTTTAATAAACCACATTGCAGATATAAGAATATAAAACCATAAGATTTGTCATACTGGGTCAAACCAAAGGTCCATCAAGCTCAGTATCCTATTTTCAACAGTGGCCAATGCAGTGCCAGGATCCCAAAAGGTTGATAGATTCTGTATTGCTTATCCCAGGGATAAGCAGTGGATTTCCCTATCCATCTTGATAATGTTTTATGAACTTTTCTTCCAGAAACTTGTCCAAACCTTTTTTAAACCCAACTACACTAACAGCTTTTACCACATTCTCTGGCAACAAATTCCAGAGTTTAATTATGCATTTTCTCCTATTTTTAGGGACCAATTAAAACTCGCTTATCTGGAATAGTGATTGAAGCAAACTGTGCTATTAAGTAAATTTTTCCAGCAGAGATTTGCAGAACATTTGCTTGGAGTTTATCTTTTAATTTTACTACAGTTATTCTGCAGGAAGAAGATTATTTTATTTTTGGTTTATTTTGAGAAAAAGCTTCTTATGCTATTTATTTGTCAACTTATGTAAACCCCTTTAGCCCTGATTGCCCTTCTTTGGGGAAGACCTGGGGGCTATAGCTGAGGTACCATGGACTTTTATTTGTGATCACTGTGGGGCAGATTTTATAAATCTGCGTACACGCGTACTTTTGTTCGCGCACCAGGCGCGAACAAGAGTACGCGGGATTTCAGTAGATACGCGCGTATCCATTAAAATCCGGGGTCGGCGTGCGCAAGGCTGCCCAAAATCGGCAGCCTACGCGCGCCGAGCCGCGCAGCCTGCCTCCGTTCCCTCCGAGGCCGCTCCGAAATCGGAGCGGCCTCAGATGGAACTTTCCTTCGCCCACCCCTCACCTTCCCCTCCCTTCCCCTACCTAACCCACCCCCCCAGCCCTATCTAAACCTCCCCCTACCTCTATCACGAAAGTTACGCCTGCTCGAAGCAGGCGTAACTTTGCGCGCGCCGGGCTGGCTACCGCGCTCCATGTTCCGGTCCGGGGGCTGCTGTCATGCCCCCGGGCCGGAACTACACCCTGGACATGCCCCCGAAACTCCGCGTCACTCCCGGCATGCCCCCTGAAACGTCCCCCGACACGTCCCTCCATGTAAGCCCCGGGACTTACGCGCGCCGCCGAGCCTATGCAAAATAGGCTCGGCGCGCGCAGGGGGGATTTGGGGTAGGTTTTCGGGGGGTATGCGCGTACCCCTTTGAAAATCTACCCCTAAGGGTTTTGCACTGATTTTTGCCCACTTCCTCTCTGTAGTCTAGCCATTGTAATAACATGCCTTGTTAGGGAACCACAGAAAATGGCTACTTTTGAAAGCCAATATCTGTATAGACTAAACCTTACCTCTAGATTTTATTCATTTAAAAGAATTTATATCCCACATCTTCACAGTTTGAGGCAGGGAGCATACAGAAACATTCATAAAAGATGTTGCTCTTGTGCAATGGCTGGGATTTCATTTCCCTAGGGATTGTGAATGCATGGTTTTCCCCAGCATATGGGAACTTTACAGATTGTTCAGAATTTTAGCAAACACCTTGTGACCGTATAACTACAGTGCTTAAATCTCTCTGCCTTGGTTGCCTATTGAATGGTGTATAAAGTACAAAATCTCCATGATAGTTTACAAGCTACCAACAGCAATATAGCTCCTTAGATTGGTGCAATTTTATGGCTGTATGTGCCCACCCATGCTCTGCATTCTGCAGATAGTGGGCTCTTAGAGATTCCATCTTTTTGAACTGTTCACTTGACAGAGCATTTTCTGTTGAAGGTCCATTGCTCTGGAGTATTCTCCCCATCTATTTGTGGTCTATGTCTAATCCTACATTATTTAGGAAAACATTAAAACCATTTCTTTTTAAGATGGAACGTGGGGATGATTCTGTGTAGTACCAGGTATTTGTTATTTAGGAAAATGTGAAAAACCTTTTTGGTGCTCAGGGATGACTCCAGTACACAGTATCAGGTATTCTATTCATTTATGAATTCTTTGGTACTTATACTTTTGTTATGTATTTTTTTTTTTACCAGTAGGCTAATAGTGTCTGTTTCTCAGTTTTTACTTGCTTATTTTATTTTGATTTATCTGTTTGTTTTTATTATGTCTATTCTGTAATTTTTATATGTTATATTCTTTTAAGATTTTTTGTTTCTGTTTTATTAGTTTTTTATATTTTCTATGTATGTTTTGTTGTAATCCTCCTTGAACCATGGAATGTATGGAATGTAAATTATCTAAATTAAAATCTACTGCCAGGAATTTAACCCAGGAAACTTTGAATGTAAGTAAACAATACCTCTTGGTGCCACCTAAGTAATTTTAAATAATTACATCTAACATATTAAATAACCAAGATAGTGTTTACTGAATAATATATTGAGCACTAAACATGTTTTTTTTTCAGTGTTTTTAGTTGTATTATATTCTTCTGTGTGCATCTATGTATTAGTTGTGCTTGCATGTACCCAAGTATCTGGAGTTCCATAGTAGAGGTCATGGAGAATACATTTGGAAAGCTTATATTCTTACATCAGTTTGAGTAAAATATCACAAATAAGGTAGCAATCTAAATATGTATCTTCTCGCAGGAGAAAGTCATGTAATGTTGGGTGATAGGTTAGAATATGTCCCTTGTATGTATATATCTCATAGTTAACACTGTTTTGGGGCATATTCAAGTATATTAATAGATTCAAGAACTGTAGATTTCCTTATTTTATGCAACTTAACTTGGATACAACCCAGAAACCTTGCTTATGTAGGAAAATCACCTTTATTACATTTTTTTCATGCAGATCTTGAATACTTGATGTATGCACGACAACAGCTCTTAACCACAGCTAAGCGTTGGGATTCTACTTCTAAGACAATTGTAGATTTTGAGCCTAATGAAACTACTGAATTAGAGAAGAGCCTCCTTATCCGATACCAAATTCCTTTGTCAGCTGACCAACTTTTTACACAGTCTGTTCTGGATAAATCATTGACCAAGTCGAACTATCAGTCAAGATTGCATGACCTCCTGTACATTGAAGAAATAGCGCAGTATAAGGAAGTCAGCAAGTAAGTAAAGATTTTAATAGCTTTTATTGGTTTTCTTTTCAGAAAGCATGTAGTGTCTAGCTTTCTTGTTACATGAAAATGTACCTCAGTTTGGCTTAAAGTAAAAGACACAGCTATTTTTTCCATTCCATTGGCAGGATGGTAAGTTGGTGCAGAAACCTGGAAGTATGAATGTTAGTTAAAAGAAGAATAGATTGACAATGATGCATAATCAGATGAGTGGTAGCTTTTAAGATAGAAGTGAGCTAAATGCTTCAGAAACATAGGTCGAATGATGAATCCAGCGAAAACGGGGGTCGGGGGTGGGGGTGTGGGGTGTGGCGGGCCTCTGAAAGCCCACAGCCTTCGCACCACCACGGTGTGCTGGCTTTCGCACCGAATAGTGCCACCGTGAAAGGTGCTATTCGGCGTGCTACTGCCAATGATAACATTGGTAACGTTATTGCCGGCAGTGAAAACACCACCCACTCCTCCCCTCCCCCTAATTTGCATGCTATTGCCCACGAAAAGGGCCTTTTTGCGTGCGATAGAGTCTTATTGCACGCGATACAGCCATATCGCGTGCGATAAGCCTTTGATAAATGACCCCAGTAGTTGGTATGGATGGGCAGACTAGGTAGGCTGCACGGTCTTTTTCTGTCCATCATGTTTCTGTATTCCTATGATTTAAATTTCAAATGGCCCTACAAAGAAAAGCTGAATCATTTGTCTGTTAGTTATGGAAGCCAACACTGGCCCTTGGTACGAAGATTGCTAGTAAAGTAAGTTCTTGAGGTTCAGGACTGGGAGTGTGGTAGAGATTTTTATAAATGTGCTCAAACGGTGATGAAGATCAGTATCGGTGGACTTAAAGTTACCATCATCACCCTCTTCTCTTCTGAGCTTTCTGTGTAGTTGATTTCTTAGTTTCCTGCTGCTCAATTTCTTTTAGTTTGCAGCAAAAAAAAAATGGAAATGACGTAACAGCTCAGGAAGTTCAGAAGGTGTAAGAAAAGATAGAAAACTTTACAAGTTCTCTCTGGTATAAAGGGTTAATCTGTTGATGGCTGATGCTGAAATATGTTAAGATGTAAGAACTGTGCCTATTGTTTTCTTTTATTAAGGTCACGATTAAAAGGTTTTATTGCCAGCATCTCTCTACATGGTTCATTAATGGATTTAGCTGAATGCCATGTTTTTATTGCAAAATATGTCCTATGTAGTTCTTATGTCTAATGAATTAGAAACTCAGAGGTGTGTTATGATTTTTTTTTTTTGTTAAAAAAAAAATAAAATTCAGCTGTAGGGTATGGATTCCTTTTGCTATATTCAATGATCCAGCAGTCATTCCCTAGAGGAAATAGCATTGTCCACAGAATGATATATGGGCTTGGCAGCCAGTTCAACAATCCAGCAGACTACCACCTAGTGCTTTATAATAATGTTACTATACATTTTAATTTTAAAGTAAGTTATTGGAGAAATTATGTTTTCCTCTAAGGACTGATTAATCTGAAACATTTTAGATACTTCTCAGCATCTAGTTTTCATAGCATGTGAATTAGCAAAATTATTATATATAAGCCCAAGAGAGGTTTTGTTCCGCAAAAAATTAGTATTAATACAGTCACACAAAGCATGAATTATTATTATTATTATGTAACTGTCAAAAAAGTAATTATGCCTTTGTTTAGTTTATATGCAAGTGAATGGTAACTGGTACTTAGACTTATACATTAAATTAATTGAAAATGCGACCAGAACCTAATTTATAATGAAGATATTTCTATCAGTGCTTATTTATTTATTTATTAAAAGTATTTATATTCCGCTTATATCAGACTACAATTATTAAAAAACAGAAAAAAATATACATACAGACCATATTCAAAGTAAAGCAACAATAAATATAGGACAATTAAAAGCAATTGAAATTATACAGATGAAATAAAATTGAAAAAGAAAAAAAATTCTTATTGAGCAGCATAAAACATTAACTATTAAATTTCAATCCAATTGAAAGGCCTGTCTAAAAAAGTACGCTTTCACTTTTTTCTAAAAACACCGATGTCTTTGGTAACATGTAGTGTCAACGGTAATGCGTTCCAAAGGCTGGACCCTGCTACAGAGAACAACCTTTGACGTATCTCCTTTAAACGGGCGCTCTTAATGGAAAAAACTAACAATAAGGGGTCAGTTTTAAAAGGTGTGTGTCCATGTGCGAGCGGCTCCTGGCGTGCACACATGGATGCGCCAATTTTATAACATGCGTGCGCATGTGCGGGTGGGCTCCTCCACATGCGGAGGAGGGGGAGGGGTGTTTTTAATTTATTAAATTACATGTGGAAACGCGAGTAGGGCTTCCCCTAACCCTATCCTTCCTCCTTCTTTCCCTTTCCACCCTGACCCCTAAACTAACCCTACCTATCCCCAATTTTTTTATTTTTATACTTACTGCTCCTCTGGAGCAGAAGTAAACTCCGTGCGCCGGCTAGCTGCTGGCACGTGCTTCACTGGGACAGTGTCTAATTGCGCTGTCCTGGCCCACCCCCTCCCTGCCCAAAACATGCCTCCCAGCCCGTCCCTTTCAGTAGGCCCAGCACTTGTGAGCGTATTGGGGGGTTACACTTGTGGCCCGGCCCGTTCTAAAATGCGCCTGGCGATGCGTGTAACCCTCAATTTTACTGTACACAGGTCTTTGAAAATTCAGGCTTTAGTTCTGATCAGAGGAACGCAATCGATTGGGAGCATAAGATTGCAACATGTTTGTCAAATAACTTGGGCCATTCATATGCAATGCTTTAAAAATTAAAACTGCAAATTTAAATTTAATCCTATATTCAATTTGTAACCAATGTAGTTCAATAGGTTTTGGTGAAATATGTTCTCGTAACTGAGTGGCCATTATTAATCATGTAGCAGAGTTCCGCAAAGCTTTAATAGCCCATAAAGAAGTTGATGGTAACCCTAAAAAAACAGAATTACAGTAGTCAATGGTACAACCAACAAATGCCTGCACAATAGACTGAAATTCATTTATTTCTAGGATACGTTTCAAATGTATTAGAAGGCAGATTTTGAAATATCCAGATTTTAGTATTCGGGCCGTATGATCTTTGATGCTCAATCTATTATCAAATAATACATCGAGATTTCGTACAGAGTTTTTTGAATGGGACAGTGGACCCCAAAATAGCAAGCAAACTGATTTGATATCTGGATAAAAAGTCATGTTCACATGACTGATGACCTCAGTTTTATCTATATTGAGGATAAGATGGTTTATCATTAATCTCCTGAAAACACATAGAGATCCGATTCAGGATTAAACGTGGATCCCCTTTTACAATAAAATAAAGCTACAGATCATCTGCATAACATTCTAAATGGAATTCCAAGTGTATCCAGGAGTGAGCAAAGCAGTCTGAGATATACATTAAACAAGACTGCTGCCAGTACAGATCCTTGTGGTATCCTACCTTGTGGAAGAAGTATGTGAATAATTTGAAAAACTTAAAAAAATAATATTTTTTGTTTACAAAATGGATTTTAAAGACATTTTACTTGTCTTATAGTAATATTTTAATGTAAATGATAATTGTAGCAGTTACAGCAAATTATAAGCCTCATAAGGTATGAGCATTCAGATCACATATTTGTTTCCTAATTCCTAAAGGTTTTTTGCTCATTGGTAAGTGTGTTAAATATGTGCAACATTCTTATAACAAGATTTAAGCCATAGCCTTTTTAGTCAAGGGCTCTCTATGTTATTAGCTTACAACAATGATTTGGTTTATAAAAGATGAGACCTGAAGATCAAAATTTATCAAGTTGAACAGCCCTAAACTGAAAAAAAGGCATTGCTGTCAGTATATGATTGTTTTGGGGGGGGGGGGGGGGGTGTCTGGAACTGTACATTTTTATTAGTCTACTTTCCGAAGGAAGAAAAAGTAAGCATATAATTCCACCATGTCTGTGTCCATCTCTCTAATAACTTTTGTGTTTCATGTCCTATCCACACCATATTTTAGGTCATGACAGGGATCTAAGAGAATCCTGACACAGAGAGATTTTTGGAGCCACATATATGTGTTGGGACATGTGCAACCCGGAAAATAGGCTGGATTAGTTCTATGTGCAACTTATAGATTTTTTTTTTTTTTTTTAATTAAAAAAGATGTTTTAGTGTTGCTTGCCAGTGCTATCACATTAATGTTGCGCGCTGATGAATAGAAGAGTTTTTGTTTTGTAGAATGCTCATGGCATGTATCTACTGTGAGATGCCACACATTGCTTAGTGTGCTTAAGGGTGAATTTTAAAAGCTTGGCGTGCACATCAATTAGAGGATATGTGAATATGTTGGGCCGAGCGGATTTTAAAAGCCGCCCAGATATGTGCATTTCTACTGCTGCGCGCTCAAAAGTTTTTCCCAAAAAAGGGACGGGGTGTGGGCTGGTCTGGGTAGGGCATGTACGTTCCTGGATTTCACATTGAAATTAACATGTAAATACTTACATGCACCAGTATGCAAGGGTTCCCAGTCGCATAACTTTACTTCTGCTATGGATAGGGTGTAAGACATAAAACATAAAAAATAGATCAGTGGGGTTTTAAGGGCTGGGGCTAATGGGGGAAGGAGGGCTATTAAACTAGGGGGGTTTAGAAGTCCTATTCCTTAACTGAGAAAACGGGGAATGAACTGGGAAAATGGGCAATGACAGAGTGCATGACTATTAAAATGTTCCGTATGCAGTAGAAGTGGCATTTGCACGCTTACCGTATTTTTCGCACCATAAGACGCACCTAGGATTCAGAGGGGGGAAATTAAAAAAAAAATAAAATTTTTGTGCTAAACCGGCTCTGTCCCCGGGCTGGGCGTCTTATGGAGCAAATTAGGGGAGTGCATAACTTTTTTTTTTTCTCCCCATTTTGTTTTCTGGTCTGGGGAAGGCCATTTCGGTCCACTCCCCAGATCAGAAAACTTTTCTTTCTCTGGGAACCCCTCCATCCCAACCCTTTAAATTAATTAACAACCCCCCCACCCTCCTGACCCACCTCCAAGACCTGCCAAATTAATTTACCTCAACCCCCCACCCTCCTGACCCCCCCCAAGACCTGCCAAAAGTCCCTGGTGGTCCAGCGGGGGTCCAGGAGCGGTCCAGGAGCGATCTCCTGGGCTTGGGCTGTCGGCTGCCAGTAATCAAAATGGCGCCGACGGCCCTTTGCCCTTACTATGTCACTGGGGCCGACCAATGGCAGTGGTAGCCCCTGTGACATAGTAAGGGCAAAGGGCCATCGGCGCCATTTTGATTACTGGCAGCCGACGGCCCAAGCCCAGGAGATCGCTCCCGGACCGCTCCTGGACCACCCGCTGGACCACCAGGGATTTTTGGCAGGTCTTGGGGGGGTCAGGAGGGTGGGGGGTTGTAGTAAATTAAGTTGGCAGGTCTTGGTGGAGTCAGGAGGGTGGGGGAGTTTTGTTAGATTTTTAGTTTTTTTTTTTAATATTTGCTCCATAAGTCGCACATACATTTTCCCCCCACTTTTGGGGGGAAAAAAGTGCGTCTTATGGAGCGAAAAATACGGTAGTTGTGTACCCACTTAAAACTGAGCACCCGTGTGTGTGCACTCAGCCTATTTAATAACATGCGCATATACATACTTATGTTTTAAAATAGCCATGTCCCTGGGTGCGAGCCAGCAAACACGGGCATATGTGCGCCTGTGAACCGATTTAAAAGGTACTGTCCCAGGATGTATATATTTATTTAATTTGGAAAATTATCTTAGGAATTTTATAAGAGCAGGTAGGACTTCCTTATTTGTGGATGAAATAAAAATTCCCTCAGTACTTAATACTGTTGCTTCATATGGCTTACTTAGTAGATGGTTCTACAGATGCTTTGAACAGTAGCATATATTTCACTAAGTTTAATTGCATCCTCACTATTGTCAAACCTTTTACTTATTATATTTACATTTTGTTCAGGAAGAGAAGAAATAAGAATAAAACTTTTCATAATTTAGTAGACAGGTTTATTACAGGAGTTTACAGTTGACCAATTCGCCCATAGGTGTCACTGCAGCCAATGGAAATAGTATTATGATTTTTAAGTCAGTACTTGGCAAAGAGCTCAAGCTATCTTTTCAACAGTGAAGTTTGTATTATGGACAGTTTTAATTTTTCATTAGACAGGGTTTAAGCTAGTGTGCTCATCTGGAGCAGTGCTCATCTGGTGCAGTTTTTGCAGATTTGAAATCATTTGATCAGGCAATGACAGCTATAGCAACAAATCAATTGTTGCTGTATGCTCTAGAGCAGTGGTTCTCAACCTTTTTTCCATCATGACACACTTGACAGATGATGCTCATGTGCGTAACACATTGCACAATACATTTAACAGCTATACTAAAAAAGAAATCCTAGATTTTTTTTGTTGTTGAAAATGATGCAGGAAAAAGATACCATTCTTTAATTTCATTAACTACTTATAAAATCATTATTAAATGTTATTTTTTTCACAAAAGTTTTAATCTTTGCTTTCTGCATCAGTGAAAAATCTGAGACTGATATGTGTATTCAGCACACAGTTTTTCGATACAAACTCTTTCACTGTCAACCTCAGGAAGTTCTGACCTCTTCTGGAGTTTATACAGAGCAGATTTAGGAAATTTCCTCTACAACTCACCATATAAAAAATATTTTCAAATTCTGATATCCACTCACTAATAGTACTTCAAAATCCCTTTTCTGGCAGCCACTTTGTGAAATATCATGAAAACCTGCTAAAAAGACATTTAGAAATTATATAGCATACCAATCATATCATAAATATCACTAATAACCAGGACTTGAGCAGCAACACTAATATCACTAATAACCAGGACTTGAGCAGCAACAACCTTACCTATGAAAAAGCAAGACTGCAGGTATAGAACACAGTACACGTACTATTGGAAAAGCAAAGCCAGACTGTTCTAGATTCCTACACAGAATCTACATCCTAGTTAGCAGAATCTATCACCTCTGTCAAACATGCAGAATGCAGACTAACTCTTATCTAATACAGAATGAAAGACCATAAATTATAAACAAGCATACAGAGAAAAACTGAAACTCCAAGAAACGGGGAGGGGGGAGGTGCGGCGGGGTAGTGGGGCAGGATACAGCATGCCTGCAACATTTCTGGCTTGGATTGGTGGTGGCAGTGTTTGCCACGGTTGAGGGAAAAGCAGCAATAGGGAGCGGTGATGAGGAATTTTAAGTAACATCTCTTTACTCTGCACTCTCCTCAAGCAGCAAGCACATGTGGTATCTGTCATTTCAAATGTCATTTGAAATGACAGATACCAGGAAGTCGGGACCGCCAGCCCCCCTCCCCCCCCTCCCGAAGCAGGGCGCGAAAAGCAGCCTTGCTCCGGGAGGAGGGGAGAAGAGACCCCAAAAGTGATCTGTCAAGATCCCAAAAGTACAACTTACTTTTTTTTGCAGCCAGACCCGACCCGGACCCGGACCCGGACCCGACCCGACCGGCCAAGAAGGTATCGTGGCTCCCCTTTTTTTTTTTGCTTCGCCGCTGTCAGTCTGTTCTCCCTCCTCCCGGAGCAAGGCTGCTTTTCGCGCCCTGCTCCGGGAGGAGGGGAGAAGAGATGACAGCGGTGAAGCAAAAAAAAAAAAGGGGAGCAATTTTCCAAAAGCGACAATTTTGGGTTTTTTCCAAAAGCGACTTACTTTTGGGATCTGTCAAGATCCCAAAAAGTAAGTCGCTTTTGGGCACCTGCACAACTTACTTTTTTTTGCAGCCATCAGCAGGAACACATGGCGATCGTGGCTCCCGTAGCTCCCGTAGCTCCTCCCGACGAAGATGGCCGCCTGCACGGGGGAAAGCGTGCAATTGGCCGCTGAAGACGTGAAGTCACGACGTTTGGCGTCACAGGATGTGACGCCACATCTTGAGCGGCCAATTGCACGCTTTCCCCCGTGCAGGCGGCCATCATCGTCGGGAGGAGCTACGGGAGCTACGATCGCCATGTGTTCCTGCTGATGGCTGCAAAAAAAAGTAAGTTGTGCAGGCGCCCAAAAGCGACTTACTTTTTGGGATCTTGACAGATCCCAAAAGTAAGTCGCTTTTGGAAAAAACCCAAAATTGTCGCTTTTGGAAAATTGCTCCCCTTTTTTTTTTTTTGCTTCACCGCTGTCATCTCTTCTCCCCTCCTCCCGGAGCAGGGCGCGAAAAGCAGCCTTGCTGCGGGAGGAGGGAGAACAGACTGACAGCGGCGAAGCAAAAAAAAAAAAAAGGGGAGCCACGATACCTTCTTGGCCGGTCGGGTCTGGGTTCGGGGTCCGGGTCGGGTCCGGGCTGGGGGAAAGCTTGCCACCTACCCTTACCCCTCCCTCTACCGCAGGGGTCAGGGTAGGCGGTAAGTTAGCAGGTTAAACGCGCGACAAAACGGCAGGGAAAGGTAGCGATAGTCGGGGCGCGGGTTACGGGATGCTAGGGAATAGCTAATTTGCTCGTTTGCATGCAATATGTATGCCGCGTGCGGAAGGGGTTGGCTGGGGATTTTAGGACGCGGTAGGAGTAGGTTAAAGGGGATTCGGGATCGCAGGAAGGGCTAATGCGGCCGGAAAGTGAGTAGAGAGCCGGTTAGGAACGGGGAAACCGCGGACGCACTTTACAGGATAGACCTGAATGTTCTGTATGTCAAAAGTTTATATTTTGTTTTAATACCAAAAGTAGGGATGAGCTTTATTCTTAGCTCTCTTATACTTACTGCAAATACTACATACAAGCAACAAGACTTCTTTTCAAATATGCAATCTGAAGTGCGAGTCTGTAGGTCTTGGCTTCCTAAACTTTTAGCTAATGTGACCTTATTTTAGTACTTGAAAATTTATATGACCCCAGAGGATGACTCAAAATAAAAATTAGTAGGATGTGGTCCCCTTGGTCTGAACCCAGTATGGCATGTTCTTATGTTCTAATTGCTCCATTCTCTTCCTACCCACACTCCTACTTATTCCCTCTCTCAACCTCCAGTCACTCCTCTTTTAACCTCTTGTCTAGCAGAGCCCCTCTCTCAACCTCCACTCTACCAGTTGATTACCATTTTACATCCCCTAAGCCAATATAACTCCAAACTGTCATGCCATCCTCACCTATCCCCCATTCTCTCTGTCTTCTCCAGCCCTTCTCACTCACCCCTAGCTGATTCCCTCTAATTCCTCACCTTGTCTTACATCCCCCAGACAATTTTTGTATTCTTCTTCTCCTCTCATCCTTCACAGCCAATCCCTGTCCATCTGATCCATGACTCAAATCTCTCCTGCTTTTAATCCCTCCCTTCTAACAGCCCCTCTTCCAAACATCCCCCTGGCCAGGGACATTGGCAACATTTTCCTTTGGTCCCTGGATGACAGCTGGTTGGAAAAGTGCACAGGCTGATGACAGGGGCAACATTTTCTCTTGGGTAGGTTCAGTGGTGAGGGAGATAGGGACAGTAGCAGTCTTCAACAGCTCATGCACACTCAGCCCTCCACTTTGATCATAGCTGATCTGAAGCCTGCAGTAGCCTTGATTCCTCCTCATGTATGGCTTATTTTTGCCATAGAAACTATATTTGGGAAGGCCATCTCTTAGCCCTGGGAATAAAAAAAATATAGAAGGTTATACCTTTTTATTGAACTAACTTAATACATTTCTTGACTGGCTTTTGGTATGTATTAAGTTAGTCCAATGAAAAGGTATCCCCTTATACTTTTTGTTATTTGTTAACCTTTCATTTCCACATATTCAAATGGACTGACATGGCAACCACACTAATCCCTGGCAATGAGGAACAAGAAACAGATCAGCCACTGGGGATCTGCCGGGAACTTGTGACCTGAACTGACCACTGTCGGAGATGGATTGTGGTCTGATCCAGCATGGCATATCTTATGTTAGCATTTACCGCTTGGATACTCAGTCTTTGTGATTCTGTGATTAAGTATAATCCAACTATTTAATTCAGTTTCATTTTTATATATTATATTTTTTTCCATGGTATCAGGACTGTACCTTTTAGAGGGACACATGCAGCCACTCACAGAAAAGCCTACTTTGTAGAGGTTTTGTAATTTTCTCTATTCTTTTTAAGTTTGCTGCAGTTTTCCATGTGTAGCAAATTTACCTATTTGTGTTTTGTCATATTTGTTTCTTGCCTAAGTATCAAAGGTAGTTTAAGTAAGATACAGCATAAATAAGAACATCACCATGTAAATACAAAATAGCATAATAAAAGTAGCAAAAATAAATATATTGAAATGTGATTGTCATCCGCTACTAGGGGTCTCTAAACCTGATTGTAATCCACTTTGAAGTAGCTGTCCAATTGTGAAAGGCAGAATAGAAATTGAACATTAAATTAAAAATAGGGACAGGTTTTTGGTCACAGGAGACTAGATTGACGTTTGTATGATAGGGTATGCAGGACTTTAAAAAATTAATTACTAGTGTCTAATCTGCAACATTTTTGCAAATATTTGATGAAAAACCTCCGTAATTTTAAGGAAAATTGTTCACAGATATCCAGTGTCCCTGGTCTTCGTTAGTTATCATAAACTGAGAGAAAGTGCCACAAGGGGGTGCCATTGTGACGTAAAGGAAACATGTCTGTGTTCTCTCTGAAGCAGGTCAGTACCCGTGGCGTCTCTCATAGCCTTGCAAATATGGTTTCTAGAGCGCAGAGTCTCACAGAATGTCATTATTCAGTATTTTTTTTCTTGTAATTTCTAGTTTAGCAATTAAGGAAATTTAAGGTCAACAACACTATAAAAATATAAAGTGATACCTTTTTATTGGACTAACTTAATACATTTCTTGATTAGCTCTGGCAGCTGCATACCCTTCATCAGGTCAAAATAGAATGAGCTGATTAAAGGCAAAGAGTGATGTTTCTTGAATATACATGTGATCTCTGGATTACAGTAGAGTAGAGGTGTGAAGAAGGAAGAAAGGACGGGTATGAAATGTTAGGGTAGTCAGGATGACATGGAGCTAGGTTCTTATCTGATAATAAGTGAGGAAAACCATGTTTCTCTTATGTTGGATTTGAAATGCCTTATTTTAGTTTTGCATTTCTTATGTTCTTGGATAGTTCTGAATTTCCCTTTTAGTATGCTGATCATAAGGTCCTGAAAAAAATATTCCCTTACAGAGGTGTTACCTTCCTCCTCTTTGTGATGTTAGTTTCGTTACTTGTAATCATGTGTGTAACATGCCACACACAGGGGTCTTTGAGCATCTTCGTGCACAAGGGTGTAATATACAGAACGTTGGTTTGTTATCATTCAACTATACAGTGTCCAAAGCAAAATCTTATTTTTTAAAAATATTTTTGGCCTGTTAAAATAGATCTCATCCAATAAATATTTCATGAGAATTAAAATGTGTGCTTCCATCTATAAATCAAAAGCTGCCCATTTTTCCCTTTGTTTCTCAAGATTATTTGCTGTAATTATTTACATAGCTAGGAGCTCAAATGCTTTATTTAGCCTGATGTTCTCAGAGGAAGTTCTGGTTTGACCAATAGTTGCCCCTTTCAGATTGCTGTGATAAAAATGTATATGCATATTTAGCTCTTTGATAGTTCTTATTTCTATAGGGTAAAGACTCATTAAACCGCAAAGGACATCCCTGGAGACATTGCACACTATTACATCATTAATAATTTGAAAATATTTCCCCCAATGAGCAGGAAAGTTTGTAAAAGATCAAAATATTTGGAGAGTTGTCTACATTTCTCCAATGCTTGTCTGCTGTTGTTCATCTCTAGTTTTTCTTTTTGCCTAAGGTATATATCAATATTTATTAGTTTTCCAATCAGATTCTCTCTTTGAAGGTAGTATGTAGCTTGGCATGAAATTTCAGAGACTGGTTTCTCCTGTTAATTTGCAGTTTCTTTCTTTCTCTCAGATTTTTAAAAGATCATCAAATCCTTTGTCTTAGAGGAGTCACTATTATGATGTGTATTTTAGGAGATGCATTTCCTAACCTCCTGACCTGTTATGACATTCTACATTAAATTGCCTAACTCTTCTGTGAGATTTTCAACAGATTATCATTTTTCTTTTATGTTTTGTAATGTATAATTTGTAAATATATTGGAAACAAAAGTCCTTTGAAATTTTAATTGTTCTCATGTTTGCAGAAAAGATTTCACTGTGGTTCCCTGTACTGACTACTCTGTGCTTTGTAGTAATTCTGTTTAGTGTGTTAAGATTTCTTGTTGCAGCAGGTTAAATAGGAAAAGAGATGAGTATCTTCCAATTTTAAAACCTAAAAAAAACAAACTCATTATATAATTTTAATAAAAGTAGCAAGGGAAATGGATAGCTATTTCATATATTAACAGGTTGGCCTCCTCCCTTTTTTTGGGAAAAATTATATTCTGCATTATTTCCTTAAATAATTTCTATTTTTAGTTTTTCATTCTTTTTGTCCTAAAATCTGTCCAGTTGGGCCTGCCTTTGTTGTCTGGTAATGTGATGCAATTACCTGAACCATGGCAGCTGAATTTATCTTATATAATTGATGTTGCACTTGGAGGTGGACCCTTGTCCTGGAGCAGTGGAGAATGGCTCCCTGGTAGGGACCAAGAAGCACCTGCCCCCAGGGGGCGGAGTACTGGAGGAGACAGAGGCTAGGATGAGCTTCACCACTGGAAGCCCACGGTCGTTCCCCCCTCCCCCCCCGGGGTGGAGCCCGTAGGGACCTGGGCCGCTTGGACTTAGGTGGGCCTCGCAGGGTCTCCTGGAGAGGTAGTAGATAGGCATGCCCACGGACAGCAAGGGAGCAGGGTCGGACTCTAGGCTGTAGGTCTGGAGGAGCAAGGAAGACCAGAACAGCGTAGGCGTTGACAAGGCAAGGGACAGAGCCAGAATCAGGAGACGTAGTCAATGGAAGCCGAGGTCAGAATCTGAGGATCACTCCGAGAAGTAGTCAATGAGGCAGGGGTCAGATTCAGGAGGTCAGATGAGGTCAGGATTCAGGCAGCAGACAGAATGATCAAGGAGCAGGCCGAAGTCAATACCAGAGAGACAGTCCGAGGGAACTACCTGGGGAGACAGGACAGAAGTATGCTGGAACAGAAGGATGCTGTAAGGCTGGAACAGTAGAAGGCTGGGAGCAGTAGGACACTGGAACAAGGCTGGAACAAGACTGTGAACGTGGAGGCAAACTTGTACACTTACAGTGCCGACCCGATTGCCAAGGCAAGGAAGTGCAGGCAGGAACTTCCTTATGTAGTACGTTCAATCAGGGTGCACCGCGGAGCTAGGACCCGCCCCTGGGCCTAAAAGGGGCTGAGCGGTCCGAGCATGCGTGCGTAGGGATGTGGCCAACGCCACTGGAGACGTCGAATTCTGGCATGAGGCCTGGTGCGCAGTGAAAGGCCTGGGGACCGCCGCCATGGGACACCGAGGCCTGGAGGAGCTTGCGGCTGCCGCTGGGGAGGCCGACCTGTGACCTGCAGAGAAGCTAGTGAGGTGAGCAGGCCCATGCGTGGGCAGGGCGCGGACGGGGCGCGCAACAATTGATAATAGTTACTACCTTTCCACAGTAAGTACCTAGTCTTTTCTTGTTATTCCTGCTACCTTTGTTATCATATATTTATCTGCTTCCTACTCTTCATCTCCATGAACTATGCAGACTGAATTTTTATTTTTTTATAGCAAAAAAATAACTTGATGTAGTATTCATAGATAATTGTTAGCTATTCTGTATCTGATGAAACATTAAATCATAAATCATGTACAGTATAGAAATTTAATTTCTGTCCTTTCTTATAGTATGTTTAATTCTATAGTAAATCATATACTACCCAGGAAGTAAATACTTGCCAGCACAAAAAAAAATTCAAATTCAAACTTACAATATACAGTAGGCAAAATTTTTGTTTTGGCTCATTTATTTTTGTTGTAGGTCACCTCCATTTGTTTCATTAATTTCAAATGTTTTTTCATTTCCCATGAAAGTCAATGGGAGAAGCAATGCAGTTTATTTTGAGCTTCAAAATTGGGGTTTTCTAATCCGTTCTAATGAAACTTGTGATAGATAACATCAGAAGGGGGACGAGAGTTACAAGCCTCCAAGAATCTGGCAAAGTGGTACCAAAAAGTGGCATGAATAGCCTAAGGCACCATTATGGACCAAAAGGGTACAAGCAATAGCAGGAATTCTCAAAGGCATCATTAGAGGAACAGAGCAGCAGCAACATTGTCAAGAAAACTCCAGGGTTTCAAAAGAAGGCACCAATAACAGTGGCATGAACCCACAAAGGCAGCATGAGAAGCACAAAATGGCATCAAGACTGTCATGACATCCTAAGGCACCATGAAGGGGGGAGAAAAGGAACAATATTGGCAAAGAAAAAAAAACAAGCTCTGGTAGAGGGACAAAGCAGCACTAAGGATGGCATGAAGACTCAAGACTCCATGAGAGGTACAAAGCAGCCACTCATATTGGCAAGAGACCTCAAGGTGAAGAGTTTGGGGTGTGACAGCAGGACCCCAAGGTGTAAAGTTTGGGTATGGCAGAAAGACCCTTAAAGTGTAGCATGAGGAGTATGGCAGCCAGGCAGAGTGGCTGCAAGACCCCCCAAGGTGTGCATCAGGGGCATGGCAGAAAAGCAGAGTGGCAGCAAGAACCCAAAGATTAGAGTGCAGGGAATTGCAAAAGGCACAAAGGTATTAAAATACCCCAAGGATTAGAGGGCAGGACTCACAAACAGCCCAAAGGCATCACACCTCCCATGGCATAGAGTACAGGGAATTGCAAACAGTACAAAGGCATCAAAACCCCCAAGGATACATGAAAAGGGCAAAGGGAACCAACAGTAGTATGAGCAGGTAAAGATAGTAAAGGCAGCACCAACAATGGCATGAATATCCCTAAAGAAACCACAAAGTGGCAAAGTGGTATCCAAAGTGGCAGATTTTCACCATGGCACCAAGAGAATGCCAGGAGCAGGCAGGACAGGCTTATACAGCAAGGCATAAAACTAGAAAGGTGGGGGAGGGGAGAAGAAACACACATTTTTTTTCTTTTTTCTCATTTCTGTTTGGGGAACATAATATTCTATTGTGTAACCAAGAAAGGATCAGGGTAGGATAACTAGGCCAGGATTGTAGAGGGCTACAACAAAACAGGTGGAGAACCAGAAAAAAATGGGTTACAAAAAGAAACGTGTATTTTTTTTTCTTTTTTTCAAATTTTTATTTTGGGGACAAAACACCCCAGTATAATAATAATAAAAAAAGAAGTAGCATAGCAGACCTAGGCTGGGATCTAAGCAGCAAACAATATGAAGTTGATATCCAAGCATTGGTCTTCTGTCGAAATTCCTTTATTAAAGGTTGTATATTGTATGCATACCACTGTTTTGGATCCCTATGAACCATGACTCCTAGATATTTAATTTTCTCAATCGCTCACCACAGAGGAAATCCAGACCAACCTACCTCCAAATGCCTTATGTGTAACCCCTCAGATTTATTCAAATTAAATTTCAACCCTGAGAATTTCCCAAAATCTGTTATCAGTTGTAAAACCTGTGGAAGAGAGGATTTTGCCTCTGACAGGGTTATTAAAATATCATCCGCAAACATCAAGATTTTAGAGTTTAGAGGGCAAATGAAATGCCTTTAATAGATTCCTCCTGCTTGAGTCTCCTTATCGAAGGTTCCAAAGTTAAGAGAAAGCAAAGGTGATAAGGGACATCCCTGTCTGGTCCCACGGATATAAGGAGAATGCCTCCGAAAGTGCCCCATTAGCCTGAATATAGGCAAGCAAATTGGAATATAATTCCTGTATCGCTGCCAATATATATCCACTAAAACGAAATGCACCCAGTACAAATTGAAGGAGAGACCAGGAGACCCTGTCGAAGGCCATCTCCGCATCAAAGCTTACAGCCAGCAGATCTGAGACCCTATTAAACACACTCTCCTTCATCGCCAGTAACAACCGTTTAATATTAGCATTAGACTGTCTTCCAAAAACAAAACCTGACTGCTCCTAGGAAATTAAAGTACACACTTTAACCTATTTGCTAATAGTTTTGCATACATTTTTATGTCCAAGTTAAGTAAAGAAATAGGGCAGTAAGATGCAGGACAGCCTGGTTCTTTCCCTGGCTTGGGCAAAACTATCACCACTGCCTCCCGGGATGAGTCTGGCATGCTCCTAGATTGTACCATAGAATTTAAAAGACAGGAAAGTGGCTCCTGAATGTACTCAGTTAACACTTTATAAAAGAGAGCATGCAGACCATTCGGACCAGGAGACTTGAAGGATTTGAGTTCTTTGATAATGCACCCTATTTCCCCCTCTGTAATTGGTTGATTTAATTTCTGTAATCCTACTTCCCCGACCTGGGGCAAAAGTACCTTGGACATAAATGCGCCCCTTACTAAAAGATCCTCTGCCTCAGCAGAATACAAATCTTGATAAAACTCCTTGAAAACTTTCCCTATCCCCTTAGCGTCATAGCACCACTCTCCTTTGGCATCCTTTAAACCTTTGACACGTACTGAACCTCTCTGAGCTTTCACCAAGTTTGCCAGTAATCTACCAGACTTATTGCCATGCTGACACAGTTTGTGTTTTAAGGCAAACATGGAGTTTACTGCTCATTGATGAAGATGGTCATTTAATAGTTTTTGCGTAGTCAAAAACTCCACCCACTGAGCAAGCCCAGTGTTGTTAAAACGTTGCTTACAGACACTCAGACTGTGAGTGAGTTCTAAAATAATTCTATATATATATAAGGAAAAGTAACCCACACTGTAATTACATGGTGTTAGATTCCATATTAGAAGTTACAACCCATGAAAAGAATCTGAGCTTCATTGTGGACAAGACTTTTAAATCGTTGGCTCAGTATGCGGTGGTGGTCTTAAAAAAAAAAAAAAAAAAGGCAAATGCTTGGGCACGGGCTGAATGGTCCAGAGCTTGCGGGTAACCTGGTGCTGCATCCCAGTTCATCTCCTTTTCCTCCATCCCTTCCGCTATCGTGGGCTGCGGCCATTTCCCACTGCCCTATCCACGCACTTTTGTTTTGCATACCCATGCCAGGTAATGTAATTGGGTGGAGGCGACAGGTCACGGCCCAGTTACGTCGGGCTCCCTTTTTAAAGGCGAAGTCCTAGGGCAGCCCTTCTTCTTTTCAACTTCAGTGTTCGTTGCAGGAAGCAGAAGCCAAAACACCATTCCTGGGAGGTGGAGATCCCTCCCTTTCAGTTTCAGTCTTCAGATGTTGCTCAGGTCTGCCGATTTTTTTCTCCCTTGTTTCTAGCTTCAGGTTTACTGTGCTGGCCAAAGAACTGCATTTGCACCAGCCACATGGCAGTAAATTGTCCATAGAACTCTCTCTTTAGGAAGACAAACTCCTACACATGGCCCTCGATCCCCTCCTACCCCAAATCGTTCTCTATGAAGTGGATCATGCAGGTAACCTGATTTACAGCAATCTTTTCCTGCTTAAGTTCAGTGGCGGAGAGTGCCCAGTCTCACAACCTGCACTTGGGGTCAGGGGCCCATTCACTATGCCTCCAACTGGGATGTCAAATGATGAATTGACCGGGGAAATAGGTGGCAACATACAATCCACAGGGGAGGTGGTACCTGTGACAGTGACCAAAAGAAAATGCAAAACCAAGCGCAAGCACAGGGTCTCTCCCAGTTTGAGTAGCTCCAATGTCTCATCTGACTCGGACACCACATCAGAGGGTAGCCCACCACGGCCATCTGTGGAGTTAGAACAAGCATTCAGGGGCCCTCCAGCTCACATTCTTATCACAGCTATAGGAAAGTGTACCCAAAGCACTCTGGAAGAAGATAAAATGATGGAACTACATGGACATTTTCAGAGTGATGGAAGGAAGAAGTAGTTTTCAACTGTTTGGGAATTTATTTCCCATAGGTTCCTCTGATGCAGTCCCTATGGTGAAACACAGCTGTATCGGGGGACTGTATTTTATGAGATTGATTATGAAGCTTTAAATAAAATGATACCTTAGACACAATTGTAATATTATTTTTGCTTACTTGGAACAGCTCTATCTTTGGTCACGCACCTTGCTTTGTTGGATCTTCTGCAGTTCTCACTTATGTGAGAATGGACAGCCACTCATGAATCTTAAACTATCTTGTCAGATCTGCAAAGATGTCAGCAGACTGTATGGATCATAGGGCATTGATTTGTCCGCTGGGCTGCAAGGAGGGCCTGTGAACGCCTACTTGGTTCATTGAGGTGTTAACATTTTGTGGAATGGTAAGCGGGATATGCTTACCATTGCTTCATTGGCTTACCATATGCTTCATTGGCTGCCCATACACTTCAGAATAATCTACAATATATCTACATATGCATAATAAGCATATGGTAAGCATATGCTTACCATATGCTTCATTGGCTGCCCATACACTTCAGAATAATCTACAAGGCCATTCTCACCATTTTCAAAAACATCCATCAATTAGCTCCAATCGATCTCCATATCCCCCTCCGATTACACCACTCTACAAGACCGACAAGAGATGCTTACAAAGGTTCACTTCAAGTACCTCCAGCCAAAACTACCAGACACATCACGCTTAGAGATCGGGCATTCTCCACAGCCGGTCCAACTTTATGGAACTCTATTCCCCCAGATCTTAGAATGGAACCCAGCATCTCAACATTCAAGAAAAAACTCAAGACGTGGCTGTTCACGCAGGCATTTCCTAACTCCAACATTATTTAATCTCCCATCAATCAACACGTTTCGCTAGTAATAACGTTAATAAATGTTATTTATTCAATGCTATCTATACTTATATATAATTATCTGATCTTCATTTTCCTTCTCACTCCAAGTTATTGATTTCCTTGTTATATGTAACTGCTTTTTCTGCACTATTGTTCAAATTGTAAAGTTTTATTATTATTACACCCCTGTTTCTTGTGAACCAGCATGATGGGACTATCGTCCTGAATGTTGGTATATAAAAAAACTTAAATAAATAAATAAATAAAATATGCTTTGAAAGCAGCTTGTTTCTCTTTTGCACAGACAGAGTGATTTGTCGACTGTACCTGACGCTTTGGTATTACATTTTGGAGGCAATGACTTAGGCAGTCTTTTCTGTAAACAACTGTTTAAGATGATCAAGGATTTCATGTCTAAGATAGATGCTTGGTTCACAAGGACTTGCCTTTTCTTGTCTGACTTCATCCCATACCTAAAATGGTATGATGTGAAGTTTTGAGGGAGAGGGTGCAAGAGGGTAAACCACCAGATTGGTATGTGGGTGCAGAAGCTGGGAGGGCACTAGATTAGGCATGGATGGGCTGCATAAGATACATTTGACAGACATTGGTTATGATATTTTTAATATTGCGTTGCAGGAGGCTTTGGAGGACCTATTTTGTGTTACAGGAGATGGTCGCAGATGAGTGTTGGGGGGGCATGAGGGCTAGAATCCTTGTACTTCATGCCTATGGTGGGTACCCGAGCCATTGACAAGTTTCTTATTGCTGGAGATGTTTTGTTTTATTTTGGGTTTTTTTTGCCATGGTACCAGGTCAGCCATCAGCTGGCAAGAGGATGCTTTTATGGCAGAATGGTGAGGCATGGGATATACCTTGGAGGTGTGGCCCCCTTGCTTGGAAGCATGGCAAGGGGCTGGAGCAAAGATCACTGCCTTACTTGATATTCACGTTCAGTGGCAAAACTGGTGGGCATAGCCCAGTTCCTATACCACAGCTCGGATATGAATTTGTTAATATCGGTTTTTTATAATAAACTGTAGCCTGTACTTCCAATTCAAATTTTTCTTGTATGCATTCAGTATGTGTCTGGGACTTCATTCACTGAGGGATATGTAAGTGGGGGGAGGGGAGTTGTATCAGGCAGGCAGTTATTTCAGATGCCAGCTTTATGTTAGGAATTATTAGGAAAGGAATAGAGAATAAAATGGAGAAAGTCATAATACCGCAGTATCACTCCATGGTGAGACAGCACCTAGAATACTGTGTGCAATTCAGGTTGCCACATCTAAAAAAAATAATAAAATAAAAAGATATAGCTGAATGGGAAAAGATACAGAGAAGGGCAACCAACATGATAAAAGGGATGGAATGGCTTCCTTATGAGGAAAGGTTAAAGAGATTAGGACTGTTCAGCTTGGAAAGGAAATGGCTGGGGGGGGGGGGGGGGGGGGGGGTATGATAGAGGTTTATAAAATTGTGAATGGAATAGAATGGGTAAATGTGAATCAGTTATTTGCTCTTCAAATAATACAAAAATTAAGGGATGTTCCATGAAGTTAGCAAGTAGAACATTTAAAACAAATTAGAAAAAATTCTTTTGTACAATTAAGCTCTGAAATTCATTGTTGGAGGGTCTGCTAAAGGCAGCTAGTATAACTGGGTTTAAAAAAGATTTGAACAAATTCTTGGAGAAGTTCATAAACTGTTAAGCAGATAGACTTGGGAAAAGTCACTATTTTTTCTTGGGCATTAGCAACATGGGATCTCTTTACTGTTTGGAATTCTGCCAAGGTACTTGTGGCCTGGATTGGCCATTGTTGGAAACAGGATACTGGGCTTGATGGACTCTTGGTCTGACCCAGTATGGTAATTATTATATTCCTCTATGGTGAATTGCCACTGCAGAAGCATGGAAGAGGGCTTCTGGCTTGCAATCCGACTGGTGGAAGTGGCAGTGGGATCAGTTTTCAACCACTTTTCTCTGGCTTTTTCTTTGAGTAGCAGAGGGTCTCCAAGCTAATACTGCTACCCTTCCCTGATGCCAGTGCTTGTGGGTGCTGCTTCTGCAGGTGATGCATACCAGCATTTTTCATATGTCTATCATCTTCCCTTGACTGATGGCCTTATTGCAGGGAATTCACTGACCAAACAAAGGTTCTCACTCACTTTAAAATAATTCTAAAAATGGATGTCTTGCGTGATCTCTTCTCTGCATCCTTGGAGGCTGCTTCTGTCACTAGAGTTGTGCCTGAAGGTGGACTGTGAGGAAAATGGCCATGGGCATTGCTCTTGCTCTCTTTCTGCAGTGTCTGTTCTTCCTGATACTGACAGTGTTGCTCTCAACACTGTCAGTATCCTCTGTCTCCCCACCCATTACCTCACTGGAGGCTAAGACAATACTGATGAAACCTTCCAAATTTTCTTCAGTTATTAGCTCTTCAATTTTTGATTTAGGGATTCCCAGACAAGATTCTTCACCAGAATCAGTTGTTGAAAATAGCGACTTCATTGCCTGAGAAGCAGTAAGTATAGAAGACCATGCTGCTAGTTTTGGGTGTTACACCCCAAACTAGCTGCCCCTACCCCTGTCCCTGCCCTGCTAATGCTAGTCTTGGATATCTCTCCTGCCTTTTGACCATGCTGCAGAACAAGAGGGAGAGGAACAGGCGGCAGTGACACATGCTCTCCAAATTTCAAGTTCTTCTGGCTTGAGCTAGTTTCCACTGATGGTATTCTGTGGCTGAAAAAGGCTCTCAAGTTTAGGAGCAGGATTGCCTCTTTTCTTACTGTTACTAGTATTGCTTGTACCTCTTACAGGTTGGGCTGCCTCTGCAGCAAATTCTTTACACTTGCCATTCCCTCCTTTGCCCTTACACTTGCCATTCCCTCCTTTGCCCTTTCCTTGCATAATGGAATTTGCAGTGCCTACTGAGGGTTTTGATGTCACAAAAATAATTTATTTATACTGTACCACTACTCACAGTACAGCTCTAGTGTGTAGAAAATGTTTGTTTCCCACACACACACTCCTACCCTACCCCTAATAAACATACTTGTCAATTTTAAAAGCCTTACATGGGCCAAAATGGGAGATATGTGCGTGACTCAGCCTGGTGTATGCCATTCGAATTTTAAAGCCTGCGCAGTTTCGTGCGTATCTCCCAGTATGTGCATAAAAAGTTTTTCTCACCAAAAGTGGCGGGGCATGGTCTGGGCGAGGCATGGGTGGGCTGGAACTGCCCCATGAAGTCTGCTTGTGTTTACATGCTCAAGCGTGCATCGGGGTCCCGTACCACTTAACTTTATTTCTGCTATGGATGGCATGTAAGTCATGTAACAAAAAAAACTAAGCTGGTCAGCGGGGTTTTAAGGCTCGAGGCTAATAGGGTAAAGGGGAGGCAAGTTAGCTAGTTGGTTTAGGAAGTCCTCTCTTTTACCGGGCCGAACTGGAAACAAACTGGGGAAACAGGTAATTGCATTGGCGCACATAGCTACTAAAATTCCCCTCACTTACGCATTCGAGACACGCGCCAATATAAAATTGTGCTTCTATTCACTGCTATTAATCAAGTTGTCTTAGAGAATAGCCAGTGCTATTACTGGCATCAGTAGCATGGGATCTACTTAGTGTTTGGGTACTTATCAGGTACTTTGGGCCTGGATTGGCCAATGTTGGAAACAGGATGCTGGGCTTGTTGGACCCTTGGTCTGACCTAGTATGGCAATTTCTTATGTTTTATGTGTACATGCACAAATATGCACATGTTATAAAATCGCTGCGTTCATGTGCGCACGCTGGTAAATGCCTGTACATGTGCGCCCACATGTAGGTCTTAAATTTGACTTCATAGAAAGCAGTGTCACTGCCTCTATTTCTGTCACAGTGTGTGAGATACCACTGACTGCAGCAGAGAAGATCAGAAAAAATCCCTTTACCGGTGCAAAGCCTAATTTTAAACCTTTTTAATAACTCTGACCTGCTCCTGAAAAGAGATCCTTCTCAGCAAACTGCCAGAGAGCAAATAGAAAGTTTCTTGTACATGCTCAGCCCTTTTAGCAAGAGGACGTCAGTGTCACTTAATCCAGATGGCAGCTGTAGGCTAGCTAAAAAGATGTTTCACTCTAATTTGTCCTCCGATTATTCACCTTGTGAACTTGTCCCACCTTGGCTCCCAGCAGGCTCTGACATAACACAAGCAAGAATTGGTTGCTGTAGTTATCAATTAGACCCTACAGCTGTTGTTTGTTTGCTCAGCACAGCCATAGACTGAATGGGAAACATAAACAGATGAGATAAAAATTTTCATTTAAATTTGTGGGCACCCTCCATTTATTTTAGGGTTCATGAATGAAATTAAAATGGACTCGTGTATTGCATTTTATCCTTCTGTTTCAGATGAGTGCACATCCCTAGTGTACAGTCAGCTAGTTTTAAGTAATAGGATTTTTTTTGTGTGTATCTTGGAGCTCAGAGAAGAATTACTATAAGTTCTTAATAATTAAAAATATGCAACTCTATAGACCTGGGGTGACAAACTCTAGTCCTCAAGAGCAGCAAATAGATCAGGTTTTCGGGATATTCTCAGCTAATTTGAATAAGAGTCATTTTATGCACTGCCTCCATTGTATGGAAATGTATCTCATGCATATTTTTTGAGAATATCCTGAAAACCTGACCTGTATAGCTCTTGAGAGTCTGTTGGCTGTCCTTACTATTGACTGTATCAATTGAAGTTAATCAAACATTGTATGTTCTCAATAACACACTCAACTTAGTTACATGCAAAAATTGACAGGTGCCTACATCTTTAAAATCCCTCTACCCATTAGTACCATTTAACCAGTTTTCTTACAGCTGCAAAAAAAAGCATGAGGACCAGATAACTTGTAATTCCATGGGTAGGCATTTTAGGATATTATTTGCTTTTGTATGTATTTTAGACTGTTCTATTTATTGATGAGTTCTTTTAAGTATTAAGTTGATGAGTTCTTTTAAGTATTTTAGTGTATTGTTTTGTAGAAGTATTTTATATTGCTAATGTATTTTAAGTTTTAAATTGCTGTTGTGTTTATGAATGTATGATTTGTATTCTGCTTAGAATTGTAAGTAAGCGGGTTATAAGTTTTTAAAATAAAACTGTTGTATCACATTTTAGAATATTATGGGAAAGTTTGAAGTGCTGCTCAGTGTTTTCTACACAGATTACACTAGCAGAAGCCACTTTTATCATGAGAATGTTTTTCTGGTTAATGTTCTTTAAAAATACTGTAAAAATGTATAGATACTGATTCCAGTATAAAGGCAAATTCTCATTTGTGGGGGTTTGTTTTGTTTTTTTTTGGCCCTAATGATTCCTTCATATCATTAGGGCTTCCAATTCAATCAGAACCTGCCTGTAGGGGAGCCTTGGTACTATTAGCCTTAATTTGTAACTACCTAAGGTTTTTATCCTCTTCCTCTCTCCACTCTTAGTCCAACCATCCTAGCAACAATTCTCAGCCAGGGGCCACACATCATAGCATCTTTCACAACCTGATATATGTGCACCTTGAGTCTAACCAGTAGGTGTTATTGTTGGTTCCTGACTTGCGAATGCTGCCTGTAAAACATGGCACAATCTTTTTACTTACATTTCTCTTATGTTTAGGTGATCACACTTCTTTTGTACTAAAATATAACTAAATTGTTATCCAGGTAAAATTGAAGGGGGCCGGAAGGCTGAAAATTGTCTTTTCCCTTCTGTGGTTAAAAGTACCTGTGCTGCAGAAGGGCAGGACAGGGAAAGAGTGGGACCGGTAAGGAACGTGCTTGGATTTTGATTCAAAATACCCATGAATGCTTTATGGTTCAGACTTTGCACCTGCTGTAAAGTAGGTGCAAATAAGTACCCGTAATTTACTTGTGGGTATTGCTGAGGGTCTGCAAGCCCAATGTAAATTTAAAAAATTGCTCCCATAATTTTAAAGTTTGTGTAACCTTCTCTTATGTTGTACATTTAGTTCTATTGCTTCTAAAGCTAGTATAATAATTTTCATGCGCTGTCTTTGTTTTTATTTAGGTTTAACATAAAAGTGCAATTGCAGCTTGTAGCAAGCTTTATGCTCACTGGTGTGGCTGGAGGTGCAAAATATGCTCAAAATGGACAACTTTTTGGTCGCTTTAAGCTAACTGAAACACTTTCTGAAGACACTTTGGCTGGACGGCTGGTGATGACCAAAGTCAATGCTGTTTATTTATTGCCGGTCACTAAAGAAAAATCAGTACAGACACAGGGAACCAAAGAGAAGGTTTTTGAAGCAATTATTGAGGAGAAAACAAAAGACTTTATCTTTCTGCGGTTATGCAGGGATTGTTGTGAAGAACTCAAACTTCGAGCTGATCGTGAAATGCAGGTATTTATTAAATCTTGTTTTGCTTTTTACAAATCATTGTACTTTGTAACAAACTACAAATATACAAGTTTTTGTGGAAGGTGAGGTATTTACTGTGCTACTATAGCAAAGAATATAGATACAAAGGACATATGTAACATGGATAACAGGCCAGACATTTTTTCAAAGATACTTTTATATACCATCATAATGAGGTATTGCATGTTTTTTTTATATTTATTATTTAAATTTCTACTCCATTTCCTGTAGATCAGGGGCTTTCAACATCAACAAATAATACAATGCGACACAAAAATAAGACCAGATAAAAACAGTGCCTGACTATACAACACAGATTATGTACCACCTTTTATGATGCTTCAAAGTGGATTACATTCAATGAATTTATCACAATAAACATAATTGTTGTCAGGTATTAAAATATTACATATTCAGCAATTATTTCATATAGCGAACAGCTTCAAAAAGTTTCATGGACCCCCACACACTTCTCTTTAATTTTTTCATGCCATAACAAAAGAAATAATGATACACACCCCAGAATCATTCATAATGTATAAAACATTGTTATAAATTGAATACATAGGGCAATTTCCAAAGCTATTTAAAAATTGCACCCATAACTGAAGTTTGAGGTCAATGGAGAAAAGGAAGCAAGTTAAAAAAAAATTCCAGGTTGGCCACTTGGTGTGACTGACTGTAAATCAGCATCAGAACCTGCAGACCTACAATCTTAATTTTCAAATGGAAACTGCCCACAGAGTTTCCTTTTGAAAACTTGGGCTGGAGGGGGAAAGCCAGTATTTTGTTTGTGTGTACTTTTCATCTGCTTTGAAGCAGATGCAATGTACATATATGAAAATTTGCATGAGGATTTCAAAATCTCTGCACTTTCCTATCCCCAATCTAACCTTGCTTCTTTTTCCCCCTACAGTTAAAAATATGCATGCTATTCACAGTACAGGTATTTTTACCTTCAGTGGCAGAGAATAGCAATTTTCAAATTGCCTTTTTACATGAGTAAACAGGCATTTACCCACATACCCTCCCTGATAATTGACCCCCCCCCCCCCTTTAGGACCTACCTTTCTTTTATACTTTATTTTTTTTAATAATTCTTACAAATACGTACACAAAAATGATAGTTGCAAAATAATTTAGATTTTAGAAAAAGCAAAACAATAGCCTGCTTTTCAAAGGGAAGAAGGCTTATGAGTTCTCCGTATTTGTCCCCCTAAATCATTTTTGATCCTGATATTCAAAGCTATTTAGCCTGGTAAGTAGTGACTTATCCGGCGAATGGTAGCTACATTATATCCTGCTATGCTCAGTGGTCACCACTTATCCAGATAAGCCACTTATTCGGCTAAGTAGGTAGCCGAATAAGTCAGGGGTAGGCAATGGGCCTAACAGGGTGGAACTATTTAGCTGGATAAGTGTCGATGTTTGGACTTAACTGGATATGTTAGACCTGCCATAGAGCAGCTCTGACTTAGCATTTTGTACATGGATATTCAGCAGCATAGCCGCTGAACTTTCATACCCAGATAAGTCTATATATCAATATCTCTTGTATTTGTTATATCCAAATCTGGATGTTGTCCTATCTTCCCTTCTTCTTGGTCCCAGGCAGTCATCTTTCCCTTTTTCCCCTGGACCATCGTCTTCTCTCTACCTCTTCCAGCATGATTCTGAGGGTCTTCTCCTTCTCTCCCATGATAGGCTGCCATCCACTCTCACTCCCTCTAACCAGGTCAATCATGGATTCCTGTTTCCCTTTTTCCTCCACTTTTTCCTTCATTTTTCTCATTCCTTCTCTCTATCTTTCCCCTCCTACTGTCAACCCCAGTCCCATTTCCTCCTTTGAGCTATTCTAATCACTTTTCTCATGTAGCTCTCCTCATCTTTCATTTATTTATTTATTTTTTTTGCAATTAAAGTTTTTATTCATCACCAACAAACCAAATACAAAGTCTCACATAAGTTTTCCGTCGATAAGCAGGGCATTTAGCCATGCATACTGGGTGAAGTCATCCGTGATGTCACGAAGGCGGAGCTTTCTCTCTAAGCTCGAAGAGCTTTGAAGTGCACATGATCACAGCTTCCCGCGCTCCTCGAGCTTCCCCTCAGTTTTTGTTTTCCGCGGCACTGCACGGACATGTGGAACTCTCTCTCTCATCCCTCAGAAGACAAAAATTTCTTCAACTTAACGAAAAGGTGCCCAAGAGCCCGGGATTCAAATACTGTTCATGCGGTAAGATCATATTGGTGACTGACGGGCATAATTATTGTTATTTATGCCTTGGTCCCGATCATGATCAGGCCGCATGTAGAGACTGTGGAAGAATGTCCCTGCGGGCCAGAAGACAAAGGGCAGAGAAGATGGAGAGGCTGAGGCACTCATATGCCCCCTCTCCGGCAGATAAAAGGTCAACAAAGTCCTCCTCGGGTAAGCAAAAAACCCGGTCCGAGACTCCTCAATGCGCACATTCGGCTTCAGAGAGCCGTGCACCGCAGACTGCGTCGGCAACTGCGTGGATTGCATCGAGCGTCGCATTGGCAATGACGCATGCGCCGTCAAATCCAGTGTCGAGTCGCCCTTCACTGCCTTGTACAACGCCTTCAATGCATGCATCGACCCCATTGAAAATGGCAAAAGCCACGACGCATCACGACACATCTAACAAGTCTACGATGCAGTCCATTCATAAACATGACAAGACCACTCATACTCCTTCAGAGCAGCCAAAGATAGTCCCTGGACCGCCTGAAAAAACAGGAAAATCTACATCAAAAACAAAGCATGTTATACCTTACACTTACGCAAACAGGGCATAAACATTTTTCCTTATTTGGACGACTGGTTAATCATATCTTACGATATCCAGTTACTACGGAATCACATAGAATGCACACTCCTCTGTCTAGAAAAGTTAGGTTGGATAATAAACTATGAGAAATCTCAATCCAACCCAAAACATTCATTTCATAGGAGCAATCATCAAACCCCACTTTCCAGGGCCTTTCTACCTCCAGAAAGAATCCAAACTTTACGGTCCCTGGCTCAAAATCTATTGCATCGGAAAAAAGTTCCAGCTCGGCGTGTTATGGTGCTGTTAGGTCATATGGCCGCAGCAATTCATGAGGTCCAAAACACTCAACTCCACATAAGACGACTCCAGTGGGGTCTAAAATCTCAATGGAACCAACTCAACCAATGTCTTGCAAAGTTCAGGTTACAAGCTCCATGAAAAAGGATATCAGATGGTGGCTTCAACCATCTATTTTAGAGGAGGGAAGCCCACTCCAACACCCCGCTCATCAATTAATTCTCACCACAGATGCTTCAACAAAGGGATGGGGAGCACATCTCCTCCATCTGGAAACTCAGGGACTTTGGTCCACAGCCAAGAAAAAATTTCAAATAAATGTGTTAGAACTCAGAGCATTAAGAAACTCCCTACTGGCGTTCCAGACATGGATACAAGGAAAATCTCTGATGATCCATACCGACAATCAAGTAGCAATGTTTTATATAAACAAGGAGGATCCGATTCCTTGATTCTTTTTAAGGAGGCGGTTCAGATATGGAAGTGGGCGGAACACAACCAGATCTTCCTTCAAGCATGCTACCTATCGGGCCTTGCGAGTACAAGAGCAGACAAACTCAGCAGAGTTTTTCACCCACATGAGTGGTCGCTGAATCAAACAGAAGCAGACAAGATCTTCTCGTCCTGGGGAACTCCAGAGATAGATCTCTTTGCATCGGAAGAGAATCGAAAAGTAGAGAAATTTTGCTATCTGCTTCCCAGCACATACAGGACGTCGCAGGATGCATTCCTCATTTCGTGGAACAGAGGCTTGCTATACGTTTTTCCTCCCATCCCGCTAATCTCACGCACAAACCAGAAATGTATGGCAGATAAGGCAGACTTAATCCTCCTAGCCCCTGCATGGCCGAGACAGCCATGGTATGCCTATCTTCTTCATCTGTCAATAAATCCTCCAATGACACTGCCTAAGGACCCATTCCTCCTTTCGCAAGACAAGGGAACTCTAATTCACCTAATGCAATCCTCCCTCCTTTTAATGGCATGGAAATTGAATGGCAAATATTAAGCTCATTGGATCTCTCATCCAACATCACAGATGTTCTCATTGCAGTGAGAAAATCTTCCACCAGGCGTAACTATGCTTTCAAATGGAAGCGATACTCGATATGGTATGCCCTTCACAAACTCGACCCCTTTTTTTGTCCTCCAGCGTCACTATTGACTTATTTGCATAGTTTATCCCTTTCAGGACTATCAGTAACATCCATTAGAGTTCACCTTAGTGCTATAGCGGTTTACCATCTTTTGGAAAAGGGCGGCTCCATCTCATCCCATCCTTTGATTTCAAAGTTTATGAAGGGTTTGCTGCATGTACACCCGCCTATTAAGAAACCAATAGTGCCATGGGATATCAATTTAGTCCTGGAATCATTGATGAATCCACCATTTGAACCCATGTCAACCTCTTCACTAAAATTTCTAATCTGGAAAGTTCTTTTCCTGGTAGCTGTCACTTCTGCAAGAAGAGTAAGTGAACTCCAAGCACTGGTAATCAATTTTCCATATCTCCAATGTCAACACGATAAAGTGGTATTACGAACTCATCCTTCCTTTCTACAAAAGGTAGTTTCTCTTTTCACTTAAATGAAACAATCTCCTTACCAGTTTTTTGCCCGAAGCCACACTCTGACAATCGGAAAAAACTTCTTCATACCCTAGATTGTAAAAGAGCCTTAGCTTACTATAAAAATACCACTGAAGCAATCAGACGTTCATCGCAATTATTTGTTTCCTTCAACCCAAACAATCCAGGTCAACCAGTTTCGAAGCGAACTCTTTCAAACTGGCTAACAGCTTGTATCCAATACTGCTATTCTGCGAAATCTACGCCTCTTGACCGGCCCAGTTAAGACCCATCAAATCGCTTCCATTGTGCATATCCAGGGAGTGCCAATCCAAGACATTTGCAGGGCAGCGACCTGATCTTCCATTCATACATTTACTTCTCACTATTGCCTAGACCAGCAATCTGCGGCAGACTCCTCCTTAGGTTCTGCAATTCTATGTTCTGTTTCTAAATCATAACGGCTGTCCACGTTTCCACTGGTTGCAAAAAAAAAAAAAAAGCTTGGGCCTCCCAGTATGCATGGCTAAATGCCCTGCTTATCGACAGAAAAAAGCAAGTTTGCTTACCGTAAACGGTTTTTTCCGTAGATAGCAGGGAATTTAGCCATGCATTCCCTCCCACCTCCCTGGACAGCCATACTTCATTATAATACCTACACCAGCATTAGCCTGGAAAACCAACTGAGGGGAAGCTCGAGGAGCGCGGGAAGCCGTGATCATGCGCACTTCAAAGCTCTTCAAGCTTAGAGAGAAAGCTCCGCCTTCGTGACATCACGGATGACGTCACCCAGTATGCATGGCTAAATTCCCTGCCATCTACGGAAAAGACCGTTTACGGTAAGCAAACTTGCTTTACTCCAATCCACGTGTACATAGGAACATATCCCCACATGACTCAGTTAAATATTGCTATAACAGTATGCCATGTACGAATCTTAAATGTAATAAAACATAAGATACAGTACCTTTTATTCGCATGGTTTTACATCTTCTATTTTTTTTATAACTCCCACCCCACCCCACCCCAAACCAACCCCAAACCCCTTCCTAGTAACCTCTATTCCTCCCTTCTCTTATCATGCTTTATAACTCATAAAGGAGGTAACTAAACCAAATATGAATAATTCCTAACATGTGGGAAAGCAGCCTTAGCATCTTGTAACTATTCCTTCCATGCAACATAGGAATACCAGTATAATACTAAATTAGTCAACTGTTTCCTTTTCATTGCTGTTAATTTGTTCATATAATATATTTTGTTCAATCTTACACACCTTTGACAAAGAGGGAGTCCAAGGATCCTTCCAATTGCAAGCCATCTCACATCTGGCCACCAGAATAACTTGTGCTACAAATCAAATTTATTACTTTCAAAAGTAGGTACATTTAACAGAAAAAATACAGGATCTTTAGGAACCATCTTCCCCACAATATCATACATAAACTGCAAAATTGCATTTCAAAACTGCTCTATATCCAAACCCTGCCAACACACATGTAAGATGGTCCCCTTCTTGCCAGAACCTATCCAACACTTATTTCTAATTTGGGGTACAGCTTTTGTTGGCAATCTGGAGTCATGTACCACCAAAATAAAATGTTATATCCATTTTGAACAATATTAGCTGAGATAGAACTATTTTTCACAGATTGAAAACATATATCCGACTCCCTTTCACCCACTATTGATCCCAGGTCCCGTTCCCATGCCAAAATATGAGATGGTTTGTGGGCTAAATCTCCATTCATCAAAGTATATATTTTGGATATTCCTTGAGTCTCCATATGCCCTTGCCCACAAAAACCTTCAAAAAGAGATTACATTTCCTTAAAGTTTCAGATACCTCCCTTGATTTCAACCACTGCACAATCTGCATATAAAAATAATAGTCTGTATAATGTAAAAGCTTTCCAAATGGAATCAAAGTCCATAACCCGATTCCCATCTCATAATTACTGTATTCTAGAGCATCCCTTCTTTCTTCATCTAGTTGCAGCCACTGTCATCCCTTATCTTTCCACCTAGTTGCAACCGCTGTAGTATACCCTGGAGTGAATTCCCTATTATAATGAAAGGAAATTGTATGTCTCCTCTCCTTTCTGTCAGGCCAGTAGCAGAGTACATAGCAGTAGTGGGAAATGTTTTCCTCTGCTTTCCTCAGTGTGAAGAAGAGACTGCAAAGATTCTGAAAGCCACAATTGGCCCTTCTTCCCCACATCCTCAGGAAGTGCAGCTGCAGTCTATCTCTGTCTTCTCCACTTCCACTAAACATGTGGCAGTGTGGTTTGAGGCTTCTAATGGGTGCAGTCTCTTTCTGTCCCTTCTCTTCCTGATCTGCAGCAATGTGGGGTGAAGTTTTCGGGGCCATAATAGGCCCAACTCTTATTCTCCTGGCCTGTACCGAAGCCTGCTCATTTTCTCCCTAGCTGAACTTTCTTGCATCCCTTCTGGAAGACCCTCTGGGATAGTCTCACGGACCCCAAGTTAGGAACCACTGTGGTATAAGAAGTTGATGCTTCCTTTACCACAGTGCCATTCTTTTGTACAAAGATTATGGACAGATTTTGTAAAAGCATAATGAAAGAATTAAATAAGTACTTATGGTAAGTTCTACTTTTGCTTCTAATATCAGAGGTGATTTTATATTGCTATCTAATGCTGCTGAATGATTTTTCAGCCTATCCATTTCAGTAGTTTCTTTGGAAGATGCCTTGGATGATTCCTATTGATGTTTTGTGTCAGTCCCTTGTCAATATGATGTTTTATTGACAACATAACGATGCCGTGATATTTTGGTGCCACTGCTTTTTCAGCTGTATGTTTTAGCACCAACGTGTATTTGCCATGTTGATTTTTCGGCTCTGAGGTTGAAGAGAATTATGTACTATGATGTTTTGGTGCTGATGAATTTGATTGATTGCTTTTTTATTGAGCAATCCATTGAGGGGGGTTGATAATGCTTTTTCTGTGACATGATGATGCTTTTTTCTTACCATGCTCTTAATGAGCTTGAAAGCTTGTATTTGTGCCTGAGGACACGAAAAGAAAATGCCTGTGGGGACATTCTGCCACAGGGGCCACAATTTGCAATGTCAATGTCTGGTTTGAGATATCTAAGGCAAATGTTGTGTAGATTGGAAATTGCCGTTTTATGCTGACATTTCTGACAAGTCTTAAAATGACTTTTGTCCTTTTTCTTGCCAGACATCTGAAAAGTTGAAAATTTCAATGTAAAATTGTGAATTATCATGGTGGGTCATTGGAGCAGGATGTTATCTAACAGTTTGTGAAGCAGATAGAAACAGACTAAGGATAGGGCACGTGGCGATGCAAGCTAGGAACATCTGCATATGCTCAGGAACTAAAATAGAAATTTTTGAGTTATGAGAGAAGTAAAGCTCAACTCGGTGCCATAAGATGATGTCACCCATCTTGTGTGTCTGAATTGTGCTGCTTGGTCATGGAGAAGGGATATTAATAGAGATGTGCATTCATTTTCATTGGGTTTAGAAGTTTGTGCTTATATTTTTTATATGCATAAAATTTGATTTTGTATGTTGAAGTAAAGCCTTCATACATAAAATTCAATTTTAAGCATACATATAAACTACCAAAATAAATTAAATGAACCAAAAAATGAAATAAAAAATGATGGGCGAGATCATGTGATGTGGTAAGTCAGAGCAGACTTCTTTGATCTGGCTCTGGATGCCATCTCCCAGAAATTCAGTAAAATCTGCTGCATCCGGTGACAAAAACAGCTCAAGTTTGGTGAGTTTGGCTTATGTCTATAGATAAATACATGCAGAAATTGCCCTCTAAGATGCCCTTGAAAGGGGGAAAAAAAGACCAAGAAAAACCGCGGGAACTTGGTGAAAAAATGGTGGTTGAAATAGAGAAAGAAATGAGTCTTCTTTAAGCAACGAAGCGATTGCTGATCTTACTACTGCAGTAGTAGCTGCCCTAAACAGCAGATTCAATGCTATTTCAGAACAATTTACAGAACTCAAAGCCGTGATTACAGAACTCGGCCGGGAATAGACACAGTTGAAGGGAGAGTTTCCCTCCTGAAAGACGATTCATTAGCTCTTGCTAGTAAGTTGGCGGCGTTAAAAAAGAAAGTTGAGTCACAAGAGGTTAAAATAGAAGACCTAGAAAATCGATCTCGAAGGAGCAACATTAGATTAGTGGGGCTGACGGAAGGAAGTGAAGATCGAAAGCTGGTGGATTTTTTTGCAAAAATGGCTGCCTGAGGCCCTACACTTGCCAGAACTTCTGGGGGAACTTAAAATTGAAAGAGCACACAGATTGGGCAATAAATGTGTCAGGGAAGCTACACCACGTATTATAATAGCAAAAATTCTTAATTGGCACCATAAATAGCAGATTATGCAATCCTACCACAGATGCCATGCACTGGTCTATCAAGAAAAACTGATCCGTATCTTCCAGGATTATTCGCTAATAGTGTCCATGCAGCATAAAGAATTTACTCCTCTATGTGTGCAGTATTAGATCAAAAACAAATTACATTTGCACTGCAATTCCCTGCACAACTTTGCATTTGGCATGCAAGATCAGCACATATATTTGTATAAATATGTTTATTATTTATGATCATAAACAGAACAGACAATGATTGCACAATACCTAATCAACTCTACTAGACATAACAGTTCTAATTAGGGTTCCCTTCTCTTCCCCCACTCGTCCCTCCCTCCCCCCCTCATCCCCCTTGTTGTAACAAGCTATAATCGCTCATAGACAACATCCTCACTAATTCCAGAGAGATTAGAATGATACAGATGAAACAGTGCTACTATGTGATACATGCAAATAGTTACACCTCTGTTTCCAGTTTAAGAATATCCCGAGTATCTTTAGACAAGCTCTTAATATATGAGCCCCTAATAGCAAGGAACTTCTTAGTTCGATTCTGTTCCCTAACCCAGGTTCTATAATCCATCATCATTATCTTGAGCATTGATGTTGACCATGGCCCCAGTGTTGGGGCTGACGGCTGCAGCCAGTGAGTCAGAATACATTTTTTGGTATTCGCTAACACTTTATAGAGGAAGCAAACATTGTTGTCCGCCACAGATAAAGTATCAGGTAATAGCCCAAACAGACACAGCTGTACTTGCTTAGATGGAAAATCTCTCGACACTTTGCGAACCACCTGCCACACTTGATCCCAAAAAGTCTGAATTGCAGCGCAGTTCCATATGTTATGAAGTAGTGTGGCCTGTGGATGGGAGCATTTAAAACATTGGGGGGAGGTAGTAATTCCCATTTTATGGGCCCTGTACAGGAGATATCACACATCTGTGGGCCAGACATGGGTACTGATCCTGAAGATCCGCCGATACCGATAAATATCTGCAAAACACTCCCGCAAGTCAGCTACCTCCATCACCATTGAGGCCTCTCTATCCCATTTTGTGATAGTTTCTGCTAACAGCTTGGAGTCTACCGTTGTTTGTAAAAATGTATACATCATGGACAGTTTATAAGTGCTATGCTGATATATTAAGAGCAATTTTTGGAAGGCGGTAGATGTGAGCTGGCCAATCTGTTCAGTTAAAAGGGGTTTACATATATTTGATAAGCTGAAGGAAACTAAACACTTTATAAGTTGCTATGATTTTTTCTTTTTGAAACTCAGTTTCGCTCAGTTACTTTACAGCATAACCGGATTGTTCGTTTATTTAGATTGTTAATGTTGGGTCAATAAAGTTTTCACAATATTGAAGCCTAGCACTATCCCAAGAGGGCAGATGAGATTGATGTCATGGAAGTTTACTTTTTTGACTATGCCCAATGTCATTAAAGGGAAACAGGACTTGTGATGTTCCAGTTTGAGGCCAGAGAACAGCCCCCTTGGTTATCTGGTGGTGCCTGATTGATAGGAACCGCTGGAGGAGAACCTGAATCGTGTGGGCATCCAACTTGGGTTTTCGACAGAAGTGTTTCACAATCGTGATTCTGCCATAGATCGGCGAATTACACAGGCAGAAAATGCCTTTTAGAATGCGGATGGCATAAAACTTTCAAAAATCAGAAAGCTGGTACTGTCCCATGATAGTGGGAAAATCAGTGTCACTCAAAGAAAATAGAGCTTGCACTGCAGAAATCTCAGACTAACTGACAGGAAATCTGTCTATAGGCAGAGGCCTGATTAATGGGAACTGCCAGTTGAAACTCCGAACCAATTGGATACAACAGAATTTTTTGAAGGAGGAATTGTGGTCTTGAACTTCTATCTCAAGTCGGTGACTTAATCAGGCAAAACATTCTCCAAAGTTAGTACTGTGGTGCTGGCTGCATAAAACATCAATGGAGGAGAAAAAAAAAAAGTTGACTGACACAATGCTAGATTTGTGATAACGGCCCGAAACATTTTGTAGAGCCATATTGTAGACGACCCAGTGCTGTTATCGGGTGAAGATGGGGAGGACTTCTGCATTAAAATTTTGCAAATCAAGACCACCAATAAGATTTAAGACAGTCTTTGGGACAGAGCATATGTTACATTATATTTAACCTTTGCCTTTTACCAACTGTTTTCAATTATGAGTTATGTAATAGGAGGAATGAGCACTCTGATGCTAAAATATGCTCAGGAATTAAGGTAAAGTTGGAGGGATACCAGTGGAAAACGACCCTTTACGTTTTATTAGCTGTTGGGGGATGGCACCCGTACACCTCATGCTTGCTAAAGGGGAGCTTTTTGCTTTAGAGGGATGTAAAAGGAATTGGGCAAAGAGGGGAGGGGAGGCAAAAAGAAAAGGAGAGTTTGTCTGGGGAAAGTTTTAAAAAAGAAAAAAAAGAGAGGGGAATCCTAACTGGGAGAATTCTCAAGAAACTATTTGATACATCAGTATTGGCTAAAGTCCATTTTATAAATAATAATCAGATATTTATTATCCTGGTTTCTCAAAGGGGAGGGGAAAGCCTGGGTGCCCCAAATCTGTTGTTACAGGTTTTACAGTCTCATTTTAAGGTACAACTTCAAAATTAATATTACCTTGAGGTTCATCTCTTGGAATGTTAACGGGTTAGGATCACCAATTAAGAGGAAAAAAGTATTGCAAACTTTGAAAAGGCATACAGCCTCACTGGCTGTTTGCCAGTGAGAGTAAAAAATTAAAAAGGGGGTGGGTGAATGCTTGCTTTTTCTCGGCAGCCAAAGGCAGGAAAGCAGAAGTAATTATTCTAGTGAGTAAGAGTGTTCAGCTCCAAGATGATAAAGTAATACAGGATCCAGAGAGGAGATTCATAATTCTGATGGGAAAACTTAATGGGAAAAACATTACTATCTGTAATATATATGCTCCCAATGAGTGTAATCGCTTTTTTTTTTTTTTTAACAAATTTGGTAAATCTCCTAATTGGGAATATGAAGGGATCCCTGTTTCTGGTAGGAGATTTTAATTATGTAAGTGATCCCACTGTTGATAAATCTCTGTGATAAAACAGCAAAAAGGAAGGGGATCTCACATCTATGCAAAGAATTGCAATTAACAGACACCTGGCACCTATTGAACCCTGAAGTTAAAGATTATACACATGTTTCTAGGGTGCATAATTCCTTATCCTGGATTGATTATATTCTAACATTTCAGGATTTCTTCTCAAATATTATCAAAGCTATAATAGGTTTTCTTTCCATTTCAGACCACTTTCTTATCTGGCTAGATTTTTAACTATTGGGAGAGGGGAGGACAGAACAAATATGAAAGTTCCCCAGTTTCCTTCCCTCAGGGAGATACAGATTTTCAATCATTTCTTTGCAAGAAGTGGAAGGAGTTTGAGATGAATAACTCTCAACATATAAAGAATAATTGACTCATTTTTGGGAAACAAGTAAAGCTGTTCTTAGAGGGGAAATAATCTATCTGATTAGTAGGAATGCTAGATTGAATAAGTCAATTTTCCAACTTGAGGAGAAATAGAAAACAGCAAAAGAAATTTTAGTGTTGAAGAGGAGAATAATCTCTCCGTTTTGGAAATAAGGCTGGAAGATTCTTAGCTAATGCAGTAAAAGTATGGAAGGGGAAAACTTTTATCGAACAACTTCAAAATAAAGGGGGAATAACCACTAAAAGTGCAGATATTTGTAAAATTTGGAGGCAGTTCTATGAAAGGTTGTACTTTTGGTGGCTTTTGGAAGAAGATGTCTTTTTTCAAGATATATATAACTTTCCTGCATAACTGTACAATAGTTAGAATTTTTAAGTAGACCTATATAAACCTATGAGATTCTTCGGGTTATTAAGTCTAGTAAATCTGGCAAGGCCCCCAGGCTTGATGGTTTTTCTTATGCTTACTATAAGATTCTAAGCCAGCAAGTTGTGAGACCTATGAGTAATTTGTTTTTAGAAGCTCTTCAAAAAGAGGCTTCCTCTTCCCAATTTAGCAGAGCGTACATAACAGTTTTAGTTAAACTGGGGAAGGACCCACTTTCTCCGGCCTCATATAGACCCTTTCCCTATTCATTTGTGATTTAAAGATCTTCCCTAAAATTCTAGCAGAGAAGGTGAATTTGATAATACCAACCCTTATTTCTGACAATCAGGTAGGATTTATTAAAGGAAGAGTAGCTTGTTCATATATAGTAGGGTTAGTAACTGCAATGTCCAATTGTAAGACCAACAATATACAGGCAGTGGTGATAGGCTTTGACTCTGAAAAGGCCTTCGATAGGGTCTCCTGGCTGTATTTATTTTCAGTACTTGAGAGGTATGGCTTTACTGGAGACATCTTAAAATATATATCACATCTGTATAGATCTCCATTCTCAAATACTGCCAATGGTTATTAGTCAGAAGATTTTAGCATACAGAGGGGAGTGAAACAGGGCGGTCCCCTATCCCCACTACTATATATATTGGCAGTAGATCCCTTATTGAGAAAAATTGATAATGACAGGGCAATCCAGAGATTTATGAAAGAGGGTAAACCATTTAAAATAGCAGCCTTCGTAGGCGATGTTCTAGTTTTTCTCACTGAGCCTATGAAAGATGTTCCAAAAGTCCTAAAGCATCAGAATAACTTTGGGGAATTTGACTGATTGAAAATTAATCAGGAAAAGTCAGAAGGTTTAGATGTTCAGGGAGCATTGAAAGAAGCATGGGAAGGAGATTTTCCAGTATGTTGGTGGAAAAGGAAAAGAGATATTTGGGGATAAAGATCCCAACTGATATTACTAAGGTATATGAGGTAAATATGAAACCCTTGTTGAAAAATATGACAAATTCTCTGTCAGAATGGAGGAAGATGCCATTGTCTTTGATAGGTAGAATACACCAACTTAAAATGATGGAAATACGCAAGTGGCTGTATCTTATGCAAATGCTCCCTTTCTGGATTTGCAGGAAAGACCTTAGAGAAATAAATAGAAATATCAAACTTTTCCTATGGAAGGGGGAAAAGTTTAGAGTTCCGCTGTTATGTTTTGATATGGATGTGAACCCTGGGCCGAGGTGAGGCATGTCACCGCCCACAGGGAGGAGCCCTGTGGGCCTCACCATTGGTAGGCGTATTCTCAGTAGCTAGGACACAGCTGTAGTATAGACTTTATTATGGAAGAAAGAGAGAGTATAACTCGTGGAGCGGGCAATGCAGTTAAGTGCAGTTCTTGAGCAGAACCTGTGGAGCGGGTAATGCAGTCAGTTCTTGAGCTGTGGGATATACCCAGGGTGATACCTCAGATGAAACGATCCGGTAGTGGCCCGCAGCGCGGGGTACGCCAGACAGTCTTCTCAATAGAGTAGCAAATATCTCAGGTGTGCAGATCCGGTAGTGGTCCGCAGCATGGGGTACGCCGAAGATGACTGTACGAGGCAGATGGTGTTGAGGTAGTCTGAGGTCCTGGAGCTCAGAAGTACTTGAAGATGTAGAAACAATATCCCACAGCGCAGGGAAAGATGTAGCGAATCCTGCTGGTGAGAATGCGGTAGTGGCCCGAGGCAAGGGGTACAGGGAATCCCAGCAAGGCTTGGCAGAGATTAAGCTAAGTAGTACTCATGAGGCTTGGTTCCAGGAGATCAAGGCAGGAAGGCCCTCCGAGGAGCGGATAGCCTAGGAACGCGGAAGAGACCCCGAGGAGCGGGTGCTCAGAGCATTCACCACCGAGACAGGAACAGGAACCGGAAGTCCAAGGAGAAGCGGATTCAGCAACGAGAAGAACTCCTTGCTAACTCGTCTAAGCGTAGGGCCAGTCAGTTTAAATACAGCGAGGCAGTAATGTCATGTGGAGGGGATGCCCCCGCCATGACGTGTATTAAAGATGGCCCGTGCGCACGCTACGTAACTCCAGGAACAAGATGGCGGTCGGCATCGCCCAAGCTGTCCTGGGGACACCAGGGAGGTCGGCGTTCGCTGGTGGAGGCCGCCACTCTTCTGAGAATTGACAATGTAACAAGAAAAGAGGTGAGCATGAGAGGTTGCAGCCGTCTGCGACAGACAGGTGCAACAGTACCCCCCTTCTTAGGGCCCCTTCCCGGGTGTTTTGATTTCCTAGGATGGGAAACGTGGAATTGCCGGATCAACTCCTTGTCGAGGATGTTGCTTGCAGGCTCCCAACTATTCTCCTCGGGTCCAAATCCTTCCCAGGATATGAGGTACTCCCAGCGCCTTCCATGTTTTCTTACATCCAGTATATCCTCGACCTGATAGGTGATGTCCTCTTCAGCAGTAAGAGGTTGAGGCTCAGGATTCTTCCTTGAGAATTTCAAAAGGATGAGAAGTTTTAGAAGGGACATGTGGAAGGCATTGTGGATTCGCAATGAAGAAGGTAACTGTAGGCTGTAGGTGACGGAACCCAGGCGGCGGCGGACTGCAAAAGGCCCGATGTATCTAGGTGCAAATAGAGCAGAGGACAATCTTAAGCAGATGAAGTGGGTACTGAGCCATACCTAGTCTCTGGGTTGTAACTGTGGAGCTGTTCGATGGTGTGCGTCATAGAATTTCTTGGCCTTTTGTCCAGCTTTTTGCAGAAGGTCCTTGGTGTGTTGCCAGAGTTGATTCAGTTCTTGTGCTGACGCCTGGGCTGCGGGAGATGATACTGACAATGGCAGCGGTAGAGGAGGTAGAGGTTGACGTCCATAGACGAGTTGAAAGGGTGATGACCCTGTAGAAGCTGATGGATGAGAATTCAATGCAAACTCAGCCCATGGAAGTAACGGCCCAATTGCTTTGCCTGGAGTTAACATAGGTACAGAGAAACTGTTTTAGCGTGCGATTCGTTCTTTCAGTTTGTCCGTTTGCCTGAGGATGGTAAGCGCTAGTGAAATCCAGAGAGATGTCACCTTTTTTTGACAAAACTTTGCGGTGAACTGGACCCCTCTGTCGGAGAGGATATGTCTTGGCAAGCCATGGAGGTGAAAGACATGGCGGATGAATAGCTTTGCCAGTTCTGGAGCTGAAGGTAGCCCGGGTAGCACCATGAAATGGGCCATTTTAGAAAAACAGTCAACTGTGACCCAGATGGTGTTATTGCCGTCGGACTTAAGTAGGTAGACGATGAAGTCCGTCGCTATATATGTCCACGGTTCACTTGGAGTGGGTAGTGGCTGAAGAAGTCCCCAGGGATGACCAGGCAGTGGTTCTGTCTTGCACAAATAGGACATGACTCCACATAGGCCCAAACATCTTTTTTCATGGAGGGCCACCAGTAATACCTTTGTAGAGTAGCAAAGGTATGGGACTGTCCAGGATGACCTGTGAGCAGAGAGTCGTATCTTCTCCGGAGTGTCTGTGGGACCACTGTCTTCTCCTGTGAGTATCTTCTTCCGGAGTGTCTGTGGGACCACTGTCTTCCTGGCTGGAACCGTGTATGTAGCAGAGAGAGAAGTACCCTAGCAGGGTCGATGATGTGGCGTGGAGTGTCAGAGACATCTTCCATGGTTAAAGAACAGGACAGAGCATCCGCGTGAGTGTTCTTGTCCGCTGGGCGATACTTCAAGAGGAAATCGAAGCGGTTAAAAAATAATGACCAATGGGCCTGTCTGTGGTTCAGGTGCTGTGCTTATTCAGGTGGTCTGTCATTATGACATAGACTAGTATTAAGCATCATGCCTAAAATCATATAGTGTGATATAGGAAAGTACATTCTTCAGAGTTGAGCAGGCATGTTGAACAAACTTATGAGGTGTGCTTTAGTGCTTGCATTAGTCATTTGATCATTAAGATCAATAGTACTACCAGCATTAGGTATTTCTCACCTGGAAACCTCAACATGAATTGTAAGTGAGTGGGTAAAGGAGGTTTTAGTTTAACTTGACATTAAAGCATAAGGTTAAAGACTTCAGTATTGATTTTAAAAGGTTAAATCTTAATGTTTACTGCCTTGTAATGACTGAGAAAATTTATAAGACCCATAGACTGTGTGACTTTATTGCTTATGACATTTTCTTTCCTGACAATGTAACCCATATATTTATTAAAATTAATAGTAACATAGTAATGATGACAGAAAAAGACCAAAATGGTCCATCTAGTCTGCCCAGCAAGCTTCCCAAGGTAGTAACTGCCGCTCTGTGCAGGTTATCCCTATGTTTCTCTTAAGGGTAGTATCTGCTGCTCCATACAGGTTACCCCCCTATGTTTCTCTTAAGGGTAGTAACTGCCGCTCCGTGCAGGTTACCCCCATGCTTCTCTTAAGGGAAGTAACTGCCGCTCTGTGCTGGTTAAGCGTTTTTATTTATTCCCATCCTCTAGCCTTTTACGGATCCACAGTGTTTATCCCATTCCCCTTTGAAATCCTTCACAGTTTTAGTCTTCACCACTTCCTCCAGAAGGGCATTCCAGGTATCCACCACCCTCTCAGTGTAGAAATATTTCCTGTCATTGGTTCTAAGTCTTCCTCCCTGGAGTTTCAAATTGTGATCCCTAGTTATACTAAATTGTTTCCAATGGAAAAATTTTGTTGACGACCATGGGTCATTAAAACCTTTCAAGTATCTGAAGGCCTGTATCATATCACCCCCTCTCCTCCAGGGTATACATATTCAGGTTTTTCAACCTCTCCTCATAAGTCATTCGATGGAGACCACCCACCATTTTGGTCACCCTTCTCTGGACTGCCTCCATCCTGTCTCTGTCTCCTTTGAGATACAGTCTCCAGAACTGAACACAGTACTCCAGGTGAGGCCTGAGCAAGGACCTGTACAAGGGGATTATCACTTCCCTTTTCTTACTAGATATTCCTCTCTCTATGCAGCCCAGCAATCTTCTGGCTTTGTCGACTTCAGGTTGTTAGACACTATCACCCCAAGGCATCTCTCCTGCTCTGTGCGCATCGGCCCTTCACCCCCAATGCATATAGGGGTAGATTTTAAAAGGTGTGCGCGGGCGTACATGTGCACCTTGTGTGCGCCGAGCCGTGCTGCCTTCTCCCTTCTCCCTAGCCTGACCTTCCCACCCCTTCCCCATGCCTTCCCCCCCTAGCCCTACTCTAACCTCCCCTAACCTTTGTCTTACCTGCCGGCAATGGCCACTGTATCGGAGGCCTCTAGCCCTGCCCCCGGGTTGCCCCGCCCTCCCACCCTGCTCCAGGACCACCCCCTTAGTAAAGCCCCATGACTTACACTCATCCTGGGGCTTTCTGTGCGTTGCCAGGTTTACGCACTAGGGCTTTTAAAATCCGGCCCATAGTTCTTTCTTGGCATTGAATCCCAGCTGCCATATCTTCGACCACTCTTCCAGTGCTCTTCCCTGATCCAGTTCTCTAGTCACCCCATCAAAGAAATCAATTAGATTCGTCTGACAGGACCTTCCCCTGGTGAATCCATGCTGCTTCTAATTGAGAACACACTGGATTGTAGATAGTTCACTGTCTTTTCCTTCAGCAAAGTCTCTATTAATTTTCCCACCACTGAGGTGATGCTAACTGGCCTGTAGTTTCCAGCTCTTCTCTGCTCCACTCTTGTGAAGCGGGACCACCACTGCTCTTCTCCAGTCACTAGGCACTACACCCTTTTCCAAAGATCTATTGAACAGGTCACACATTGGGACCCGCCAGCACATCTCTGAGTTCCCTCAGTATTCTGGGGAGAGCCTCATCAGGCCCCATGGCTTTGTCCACTTTCAGTTTTCTTAGCTCTTCTCATACATTATCTTCCGTAAATGGAGTTTCATCTACTCCACCCCCTTCTACAGTCTTGATAACAAGTGACAGTCCTTCTCTGGGGTCTTCTTTTGTGAACACTGAACTGAAGTATTTGTTTAATATTTCTGCTAATTCATCATCTCTCTCCAGTCATTGATCCTTATCCCCTTTCAATTTCACTATACCACTATGGACCTTTCTCCTTTCTTTGATATATCTGAAAAATGTTTTGTCACCTCGCTTTATCTCCTTGGCAGTCCTTTCCTCTGCCTGACTTTTTGCTTTCTTGATTACTTTTTTCGTCTTTCTCAGTTTCACCAGGTAATCCTCCCTGTGTTCCGCTTGGGATTCTTTATATTTCTTAAAAGCTGCTTTTTTTGCTTTTATTACATCAGCCATCTCCTTTGTGAACCAGATTGGAATCTTATTTCTATTACTTTTATTTTTCTAACATACAGATTTGTTGCTTTTGTAATTGCTCCTTTTAATTTGGCCCACTGTTGTTCGACCTCTCCCATTTTCTCCCAGTCCAAGTTCTGCCTCAAGATATTTCCCCATTTCGACAAAGTCTGTTTTTTTGAAGTTTAAAACTCAGATCTTTGTGACACTTCTTCGGATCCTATTTGCAATATCAGACCATGCTGTTTGATGATCACTGGTGCTGAGGTGGGCACCCACCTGGACATTAGAGACATTATCCCTGTTAGTGAGCACTAGGTCAAGTAAAACTCCCTCCCTCATGGGTTTCATTACCATTTGTTTGAACAGAGCCCCTTGCAGGGCATCAACTATCTCTCTACTTCTGTTAGATTCTGCAGAAGGGATTCTCTAGTCCACGTCTGGCAGATTAAAGTCACCAACAATCAACACTTCCCTCTTTTTTCCCACCTTTATAATGTCTTTGCTCAGATCTCTGTCTAGTTCTTCCATTTGAGTCGGAGGCCTGTACACCACTCCAGTAAAAATGGATGTACCATCATCTTTTTTAGGACTGCCCATAATGCTTCATTACAGGGTTAAAACAAGTCCTGATCCTTGATGCATGGATCGTTTCTATAACTAATTTCCAAATACATAGCTTTTTAACCCTATTTTATGAGACAGCATCTCTCAATGAAGATCTGAGATATGAGCTGATGGGAGCTCATCATTTTCATTTTTCTTGACAAACCTCAGTTTTTTCTGTAGTTGGTTCTTCAGGTTCCATCTGTTCATCTCAGTCAAATCTATTAACCGAGCAGAAAGGACATGCTCAATTTCTCTACATATCACATTGGCAATAATGAGAAGTAGTGAAAAAAAAGCAGTTTCCTATAATTTTACTCATGATATTTTTACAGGGATATAATTACACACAGATTTTGCCATGGACAAACAGGACAAATCCAGCCACACAAGTGGCTGATGTAACTGCATAGTGCTGATTTCAGACATGCTTTTTCAGAGCTCAGAAAAAGTAAAAATCTTTTTGAACATGTATGGGAGTTCTATCCTGCCACTGCAATGCGAGTCCCCTCAGTCATTTTGCTTCTGTCTTTGTGAAAGGACCAGTCTCTCTCTCTTTCTTTTTTTATCTCTCTCTCAAGAGCTGCTGCATTTTTGCTTGTTTCAGAGTCTTTTCTTCATTTATCTTTATTTTCCTCAGCGTTAGTTTTCCTTTGGTTATTTTGCAAGTCTCACCCCAGCCACGCACCCTTATATTTTGGTTTCCCTTAAGGTCATCTACCATCAAGAGAATGTCTACTAAAAATTCAAGGTCTGATAAGACTCCATTTAAATTATGTAAGAAATTTGCCCACAAAATGGCCAGTTCAGATCTTCTAATTGTATAATTACACCAATATTTAAAGTAAAAAAAATGTAAAGTGCAAACAATAGATTGAATAAACAGCACTCACAATTATATTTCAATGAATTTCATTTGAAAAATATATTTATATAACTTGAGCCAAAAAAAAGTTTGTATATGGTGATAGGACCATTCGTAATGTCCGTACTTCTGCTTTAGATTATATGCCTCGGGTCAATTATAATCATCATAGTCCTATCTGCTGCCCTACGGCATCTGATTTTTTGAATTTTTTCAAGTATGTGCAGGTAAAAATAAAGAGCCTTACTATCCTTCAGTTCTAATCCTTGGTAGGTGCTCTTTCAAGTTGTCACATTATATGAAAATAAAGCTAGCCCGACATAGTACCATGCTTTGCTTAATGCTGCTTCAAGGGCATCTGGCTGAAGTTGTTGCTAATTTTCCAGTGCTTTCAGCTGTGAAGTTAAATGTGCATGTAAGAGAACACAAATTGCACATTGTCGTAATTCCTACTCAGTTTATAAAATATTACCTGCATGCTTAAACTGCAGCAATCCATATAGATGCTACCTCGCTCTTTCATCTAAAGGAATGGCGACATCCCTTTAATTGATTTCTCCTTTTCATATTAAATTGTGTGATGTCACAACATTACATCAAAGTTCTTATATGAAAGTGCTTAAGTAGTATCAGAGATTAATGTCTTATTGAGAATGGCAAAAGATTATTGAAACGAGTTCAATTTCTGAATTTAGCACAGCAGGGTATACTCTGTTGAGCCGAAAAATTCATGATTGTTCCCTTTGGCTCAGTGTTTTTACCCTGTCCACTTCCCGCCAATTTGCACATACATGGACCAGTATAGACCATTTAAGTTCTTCAAAGTAACATTGTTTCTCCAAGCAATTTAAAACAATTGGAGCATTCTCATGATGTGTTTTTATGCAACTTCTATGCTCAATCAAGCGGGTCTTAATTTTTCTTTTTGTTTTTCTAATATATCACAGGTTGCAAGGATAGATAATCAAAAAGATGATGAACATGGCTTGACATGACCCATTATATAGATCCTTAATTTGTTGACCATTTGATGGTATTGCATAATTGGTAGCCTATTTTTGCAAACAAATTTGGCATCAGTCACCACACTCAGGGAACTGTATCATATTGTATTTAACATAAGAAGATTGTAGGGGAGATTGAGCCATCTTTTCGCTGATGTTATATCCTCTTGAAAAAGTAAACATCAAACCTTCCCCTAGTACTGAATGATTTTGTAGTATGGGCCAATATTTAATGATATTACATATCTGGGGGGTCAGCATAGAATGTCTTACCATGCAAACTTGCTAATCTGAATCTTCTCTTGTTGCGGACGTCATTAGTAATTTGGTGTTACTTTATAGAACTCAGCGGTATGCATACTTTATTACATGACCAGAGATACCCCATTGCAATAATCGCTGAGCCATGATTTTTGCTTTGTATTTTGAATCCTGAATTTCAGAACCTAATCTTCTCAAGCAGAAGAATTGGCCCACAGATTTCTTTTTAAATAACTAGGATGAAAACTAGTGAACATGAGCAAATTGTTTCTTTTATTGGGTTTTCTGTAGAGTGTTGTGAATATATGTTATTGGTTCTTCTGGATCCATATGTCCAAAAACAGCATGGATCTTAATGGTTTATCTAATTGATTTATCCATTGATGGAATTCTTTGAATGATGTAGATCCCCCTCATTAAAAAAAAAAAAAATATCTATATATCACTTCCAACTCTGGATTGACTCCCACCATTTACTTGAATAATTATATTTTTTTTCAAAAGATAAGACATAGATGTTAGTGACATCTGGTGCCATAGCTGCTCCCATAGCTGTGCCTTGTGTTTGTAATAAATATTCAGTCTGAAATGAGAAACAATTCTTGCTTAATGCCAACTTGGCTAGGTCTGTAATGAATGATTTATGTATTTGCTATGGAAGGAGGACTCTTACTGAGAATCTCTTTTATGGTTTCCAATGCTTGTTCTTGGGGAATTACAGTATATAGTGACTCAATGTACATAGTCACTAGAATGTCATCCATTGTGACTTGTACTTGGCTTAGAAATTGCAGCATGTGGGTTGTATCTTTTATGGATGAAGTTACTGATGGCACAAATGGATTCAGAATGTGAACCAAAAAGATTACAATTAGTTCAAGAACAGATTCCTTTGCTGATACAATTGACTGTTCCAGGGAGGAAGTTACAGATTTATGTATTTTGATCTTCACCAGATTGGCCCAGAGCCCAAACACAATACAAAAAATTGTGATGCTTATAGGAAAATCCCAGAGTTCTCTCCTTCAGAGAGCTAAAATTGAAATTTCAACTCTCAGCTCTAGAGAACAAAAAGGGCTCGGTCAACCAGAATCAAAATCAGATAGAACAAAGTCCTCAAAGCAGAAGGAGAAAAATATCTTTCTTCTCCTGTGCTATATATGTGAGCAAGAAGAGATCTTCATTTGCCCCATCAATTTCCAGAAATCATTGAGCAGAATCTTATCTGGTGCTGAAGGCTTGGTGCAGAGGGCTTGGTGTAGAAAGCACTGTAACATTCTTTTGCACCGAGAACACCATTGAATGTTGGTGCAGAAGGCATTGAATCACTTTACTATGCTTGAACCATCGGCGCAGATCAGTGCTGGTAGTAGTAATTGCTTAGATGATATAAAACTTAAACATACTCTTTTGCTGTCTTCTCCACCAGTGCTAGTCCCAGAGTTGTCATAAACCTCTCATCTGTAAGAATGCCATCCATTGACACACAAGATGTGGATGGAGTTTGTGCATAAATATATGGCAAGTTTTCCATCCACTTACCAAAACAAAGGCAAAAAAATGACCATCTAATAAAAATTCAGTCAAAGAAAGATGTCAATAATTGTACAAAATTGTTTTAATTAAAACTTATACAAATTTTAAATACTTTTTACAAAACAATAAATCAATTATAATAAAACCAAAGAATAATTCACACTCAGTAATCTTAAAAAATGTACCAAATACAAAACAAGAGACTATACAGAAGTGCCCACAAAAAATACACACACAAACCAAACTCGCAAGCACATACAACGCTATAAAAAGTTTCATAGATTTTCTTCTTGCCAAGCAAATTGGTGAGGATAGAAAGGCAAAACGCCAAATGTCCACTTCAAAATCAGTAGCGACTTATAATATCCAACATGTTTCGCTATTAGCTGCTTCAGGGAGTTTACCACTACTATTGTTGGTCAGGATGCTTTTTATACTAGTTCACAAATTATAGTCCATCAAAAATCTGAGTAGGGTCTTCACTAATTCCCCATCTCCACATTTAAGGCAAGATATTCTTCAGGAACATAATATTCCAATGGGAATCATCACACATATCATCCCCTTGTCAACAGATTTCTCCTGTATCATCTCTAAAAAAAAAAAAAAACCCCCCCAAAAAACAAAACATAAAACATACAAAAAAACTACTCTCAAACAGCAAGACCTAAAAACATATCAAGACTAAATGTAATCCAAAACCTACCAAGATAAACAAGATGAATATACATAAAGAATGCCAACAAAATGGCTTCATCATTATATAGGAAGAGCAGCTTCCACTAAAAAGTCCAACCCCCTTAATTATCATTGGCTGTTAGGGAATACAAATACCTACATCTCGTTGGTTCCCATAGGAAAAAAAAATCAAAGAAACACATTTCATTTAATTTATTATTTATGTACCACAAGTACCAAACTTATATAGCAGATTAAGGCAGATCACAACAAAATAAAATAAATAAAAAGAATATTAAATCCCTCAAAACCTCTCTCCAAACCATCTATAAAATTCAATAATCTTTAACCACTATTAGCTCTGAGATCCTGCCGCCTCCCCCTTTTACTACCCCATTTCCTATACTGCCACCATTACCACAGCAACTCTTTATTGAAAAAGCCATGTTTTCACTTTCTTTCTGAAAACCAAGTAATCACTTTCTTGTCAAACCTCCTTAGGAGCAGAAATCTATAATTCCGCTTCAAACACTGAAAACATTCTTCTACGATTCTTCACTTTACCTATTTCCCTCCATGAAGGTGCTTATAAGCAATTTTCATTTCCTGACCTGAGCTTAAGAGCCTAAGAAATTGCCATGCTGGGTCAGACCAAGGGTCCATCAAGCCCAGCATCCTGTTTCCGACAGAGGCCAAATCAGGTTACAAGAACCTGGCAAGTACCCAAACACCAAGAAGATACCCAAACACACCCTCTGGAATTCCTTGCCCCCAAACCTACGCATGGAAACCTCCACACCCAAATTCAAGAAAAAACTCAAAACCTGGCTCTTCCTACAAGCCTACCCATCGCTATCTTCTCATGCTAAATCTTCCCCTTCTGTTACTTACTGTTAAAAATACCTCCTCACAATTGTCAGGCCTCCCTTTCTTCCCTAATTTTCAATCCCAATTTCAGAATCAGTAATTGTAACAAACTTATTATTTGAACCCTGTACATAACCTCTCCTATAGTGATTTTTATCCCCCTCTCCTAACGTAAGCTACCCCTAGTTGAAGTTATCAGCTAAAGTATTTGGTTTATTGATATATTCTTGTTGACTGTTCCTACTGTTCATGTAAAGGCCATGCCTATTTTATACTTTGGTTATAAGTTATATGTAAACCGATGCGATGTGCAAACGGATGTCGGTATATAAAATCATTAAAATAAAATAAATAAATAAATAAGAACCCATGTTACTGATGCCAGTAATAGCAGAGGCTATAACCCAACTTGATTAATAGCATTTAATGGACTTCTCCGCCAAGAACTTATCCAAACCTTTTTTAAACCCTAGATGGAATATACACTTTTAGCAGCTGACCCAAATAACCTTCCTCTCACTGCCTTAAAAATCAGTCATGATCTTAAACTTAATCCATTCTTTCACTGGAAGCTAACGTAACTGGTGTAACAAAGGGCCTGCACTCACTCTCCTTGAGCAGCCATAGATCAATCTAGCTGCCATATTCTGGACTATCTACAACTTAATGAATAGATCTTTCAGGCAATCCCATCAACATAGTGTTGCAGTAGTCCAGTTAAGGGGTAAAAGACACCTGTAGAACTTTATGAAAAGTAACAATAAAGATAGCAATGGTCATAACTGATGCAATTTAAAAAAACGCTCTGCAAAATTCCGGGGATGTGAGTATCCATGATAAAATCAAAATCTAAAATTACACCCAGATCCTGTACTATTTCATCTAGCCCTACTTCCTTCAGATCTACTTTTATTTTCAACAGGACTGAAGGGTCCTTAGCACTTTTATTAGCAGCATCTCCATTTTAGCTGCATTCAACAACTGATTAATGGTTGTCCAGTTTGAGATGTTCTGTAAACCCTCATTCACCTTATTCAGGGTTGTTTCCCAATCTTTCTGCAATTGTATATCATCAGCTTACAAAAAGCCCTTGAAACCTAAGGAATGAATTAACCTTCCCAATGGCCTCAAAAACAAATTAAGTAACAAAGGAGGCAATGTGGATCCCTGTGGCACTTCACACTTCATTTCAAAAGTCTCAGATAATATATCTCTCACAGTAACAACAGACATTCTTTCATTTTAAAATGAAAGAATCTATTGCACCACCTTCTTACCCACTCTTACCTGCTTCCAACAATATAGTGTGGTCCACTATATCAAAGGCACTTGACAAATCTAGCCAAAGTATCAAATTTGTTTCCCTTTTATCCCAAAGACGCAACACTTCTACATTTACTGAAGTTTATTTCTGTACTATATCCTCTTCTAAAACCTGATTGGTATTCATCAAAACCATTAATTTCCTTCAGGTCTATGGTATGTTGAACTACTACTTTCTCTGTCACTTTGGATAAAAAATATATTTGCCACTGAATGATAATTCATTCAGTTTGTCACTTGCAATGACTGTTTGTTCAACAACGGAATCAAAGAATTTTTCAACTTTGCAGGAAGTGTACTCTCCTTGCAGAGAATTTACAATCTGAACCAAAAACAAAATAAAGCAATCAACAAACATTTTAATCACAAACGATGGGCAAGGATCAAATAGACACCAAGTTGCTGTACAGCCTGATAAAATCCTATGTAACTCCATTGCATTCACTTCCTTCAATTGCAAACTAGGACCCCACTCTCCCAAAACCAAAGAAACACATTTCATTGGCTCTTAGGGGATACCAATAACTACATCTCATTGGTTCGCATACAAAGCAAAACCCAAAAAAACACATTTCATTGGCTCCCAGTTTTCCATCCATACCTTGCAGGTAGAACATAAACAATTTATTTTGGAAAAACTGGAGACATAATTGAGACCCATTGAAGATTCCAAATGAAAGTATCATGGGTTCCACTAGTGTTTAAGGAATGTCAGGAACAATTGTTAGACTCAGTCCAAGAGTCCATGTTGTTTCATATGTCTCCATCACTTATATCTCAGGAGCATTCAGTAGTTTCCATCTGATCATCCCAAAGCACGGTGCTTCTCATCAGCTTCAGTGATATGTCATACTCCCATTTTATTCAAAAAGTAGCTCATGTAGTTCTTTTCCATCTGGAGGAGGAAAAGCCTACTACAGGGAATCTTCCAGGAGTATTTGAAATTCTTGCAAGCGCCCAAACAATCCATGGTGGTACCAGTCAATGAAGCTCTACAGGGTCTGTAGTCCAAATTTGGCCGTCACATCCGAGTTCACCACCTGTAAATAGTTTAGAGGGATAAGGTGCAACCAGTCACAGGCAGAAACATCTTCCACACAGTCATAGAAGTAGCTCTGAAAAAATCAAAGAAGATGAAAATACCCTCTTCTCCTCCAGAAAAAGAGAGAAAGTTTTTGGATGTTTTAGCAAAAAAGATATTTCAAGCTACAGTTTTACAATCCAGAATATCAGCACACCAATTTCAGATGGTGCAATATCTGTACAATACTATTCTGAACATAAAAGAAACATAATCATCATTTCTGTCTGATAATTGACTACAGAATCACTCAAATTAATGAAGCAGAAGAATGCACAAAGCATCTCATAAAATCTGTCTAATGCATATATCATCTCATCATGGGCCTCAGCTACAGCTATAAGATTAAAGAGAGTAGCATGGCTTAAAGGTCTGCGGGAAGATGAGCCATGCACAGGCAAACATTTGTGCAGAGAAAAGGTTAATGAAGCGATGAACATGAGAAAGGAACAATGTACAACTTTACAAACACTGGGGAACTGTTAAAACAGAAAAAGGGGGGCAATATTAGCCTAATAGAAGGCAATTTTATTACCCATGAAGAAGATACCAGCCTTTTTCAGATTCTAGACAAAGGCCACAAATACAGCAAACCCTCCATTGCCTCAGGTACAAACTTAGATTGTAAGCCCTCTGGGGATAGGGAAATACCTACAGTACCTGAATGTAATCCAATTTGAAGTGTTGAAAAAAAGTTCAAAAAGCGGAATATAAATATCTAAATAAATAAATAAACAGCAAACAATTCTGTATCTACAACAGCAACCAAAGACATGTCTACAGGAACAGACTCAACAAAGAACCACCCAGCAGGCAATGTAGAAGTCTGGTCCTAATTTTTTACTTCTTCCATTGTGCCACATTCGATCTTTTACAAGATCTTCCAGTGGGAGGGGAAAGATTATTTTCAAACTTGGTGGTCTTTGATAATATCAGTCACCTGGGTTCTACAGGTAAATCAAACTAGTTATCTCAATTTTCAAAAGATTCTTCCAAGCAACCCATCACATATTTATATAGTACCTTTGGAGCAAATCCTGGTTTTCAAACAAGGAAATAGCCTCCTTATTGGCATGAATATAACAGAAACAACCCCAACTCCAGGGAGTGCTGATTGGAGAACCTTCATCTGATGATGGTAAGTTGGACTTGCTGGGAAAGAATGCTAAAATCTTTAAAAAAAACACCTAATTTTTTAAATAATTAAACTATTACTGGAGGTATTTATTATGTGTTAGTCTTTAAGGCTGGCTGTTTGCAAGTGTAAAAAATTGTGTGAATTTAGGGATAATAGTTTTTGGGTTAATTTTGTGAGTTTGTATGTTAGTGTTGTTGCTAGTGTTAAGAATTATAAGAGATTAAAGATAGTATTTTTTTGTAAGTATTAGTTTTGTGTGTTTGTTAAGGTCACTTACTTTATCTGAAAAGATAAGAGTACTGGTTCCTGAGCAACTAGTCACTAGTGGTTTTTGAAGGTGTAAATAAGCATGTACATAATGTGAGCCAGCTGATATAGTATATTTGGATTTTCAGAAGGCATTTGACAAATTACCCCATGAGAGACTCCTCAGGAAAATTGCTAAGTCATGGGATAGGAGGCAGTGTTCTATTATAGGTTGGTAACTGGTTAAAAAGCTTGAAACAAAGGGTAGGACTAAATGGTCAATTTTCCAAATGGAGAAAGATCATTAGTGGAACACCATAAGATCATTAGTGGAACACCATAGGACCTGTGATGTTTAACATATTCATCAAAGATTTGGAAAAGGGAATGCCAGAGTTTCTTTTTATACCTAGTCAGGTAGTCCTGGCTGCAGGACCTATAAAAGGAGTGCAGGAATTTCTAGACAGGATCCTAGGATGCAGCATGGTGCAGGAAGCTATACTGGAGGTGCTTGGACGTAGGGGGTTTTACACTTCAGATGGAAGAGGTTCTCAACTTTGTGTACTAACCACAATGCAGATTCCTTCAATTGTTCAATATTGGAAGTACTGCAATACCTTCTTGGCCTTTCGGAAGCAGCTTTGAAGACAGATCCCGTAAGAGTTTGAGTGCTATTATAGCGTATCATAATCACTGGGAAAGCCAACCAATTTTTCAACAACCTATGATATCAAGATTCATAAACAATCCGTTTCAATTAAATCCTCCTACTGGACATACTCCTACACAGTGGGACCTCTAGATATTCCTCTCTGCCTTAATGAATTCTCCCTTTGAATCTCTAGCAATAATAGACATTAAATTTTATTGCAAGATTTATTTTAATAGCAATTACTTCAGCTTGCACAGTAAGTTAGTTTCAAGAGCTAGTAATTCATTCTCCATACATGCAAATTTTCAAAAAACGAGCAGTACTGAGAATGCACCCTAAGTTTTTACCAAAGATCCCAGTTGCATTTAAACCAGTCCATAGTTTGGCCAGTTTTTCCCCCTGAAACTTTACATTTCTACAGCACAGGAAACTCTTCATTCCCTGGGCTTTATTATTTGGAAAGAGCAAAAAGTTTCAAAAATCATCCCACTTATTTGTTTCTTATGCTACAGCAACTGAAGGTTTTGCAATAAAGAAACACTGAGGTCCATATTCAGACACAGTTTGGCTAGCAAAGTTAGCTGGATAGAGTTATCTGACTAACTTTGGAGGTATATTCAATAATGTAGCAGTACTTTTGAATATAGCTGGCTAATTTAGTTAACCAGCTAACTATAGTCACCTAACTTTAGGACAGCTCTTTGGCCTGGCCAAACTTATAGGGTCATTCATCAAAATGCATTATGGCATTAACGCCATTAATGCGATAATCGTGTTACTGCATGGTGTGAATGCTCATTTTTTGAAGGGGTGGGATTGGGGAGGGGTTTGGGCCTGATTAATGAAAATGAGGGGCGATATTGCACTGTGCAATAGTATAATGCATGCTTTCGCATGGTTTTAACGCTGAAAATAACTACACCTTTTTTCCTGGCGTTAAGCTGTGTGATATGCCTGAAATGGCTGTAACGCAATTTGCGTTAAAGATTACAAATTACATTTCGGCCATTTCTGGATTGGGGGGGGTGGGGGAGAGAGCACCTCTGGGGAGGCCTTCACAGTATTCAACTATTTATATCACTATGGGAGGGCCAGCTAATAGCTCGAGGTGAGGTGTTGGTAGTGGTTTAGGGTTTAGGGGCCAATTTTACATACAGAGTGAGACATACGAACAGTATAGTACACCTTGGTGAAGATCTGACATCATATGGAGTGAGGAAAGTCTCACAAAGTTGAGATTTTGACTATGTTCTCTCGCCCTAGCTTGATAGTACCCTGTTATAGAGTCCATCAACTAGAGCGAAAGAGCATTGTAGAAATCTCAACTTTGTGAGACTTTCCTCACTCCATATGATGTCAGATCTTCACCGAGGTGTACTGTGCTGTTCGTACGTCTCACTCTGCATGTCAAACTGGCCCCTAAACCACCACCAACACCTCACCTCAAGCTATTAGCTGGCCCTCCTATAAAGATATAAATAGTTGACTGCTGTGAAGGCCTTATAAATAGTCTCTTTCTTTCTCTCTCTCTCTCATAATAGCTACCTTCCCGTCAGTTTGCGAGCTGTGAAATAGAAGTATTGCGTGGTGTGAAAACTTTACCGCACCCCGTGATACTAACTATGTGAAGTGCAGTGTTAGCACAGCTAAGTCATCTGTCTAATTCTGAATATCAGAGTTAGCTGGCTAACTTAACCAGCTAACTCAGCTCCTCCCAGTTATGTCTTTGGAAAACTTAGCCAGCTAAATTCTAGCCAGTTATCTTATTAGAAAATAGCTGGATAAATGCCTGAATATTCATTTAGCTGGCCAATTTTTGAGTTAGCCGGCTAAATGCTTTTGAATATAGACCTCTATGTTATTGAATTGCTATCCAGCTGTATTGCCCATTTTTACACACTTACAAGAAAACATCTTACTACCAAAGTAAAACCACATCAAATAAGACCATCTTCAATATCCATAGCTCATCTATATTCAGCTTCATTACCCGAAATCTGTAAAGCAGCTACTTGGTCTTCCATTCATAGTTTTACCAAACACTATTGTCTTGAGGAGATATCTCATAGATATGGTAACTTTGGTTAAGTAGTCCTAAGAAATCTCCTTCTAGTCACCATTTACCAGGTTGCAACTACTCTGCATCCATCAAGATTTTAATTTTTTCATTGCAGCCCTTAGCTTGGGAATCCCCACTTGTGTGGCTGGATTCGTCCTGTTTGTCCACAGGACAGTAAGACAAACCAGCCACGCAATCGCATCCTCCTCCCCATAGAGTTGAAACTGTTAGCTAGATATTAGATTGAGAGGGCTTGCACAGTGGAAGCAGCATGGAAACTTTCATGCATGCTCAAAGATTTTTAGTCTTTCTGAGCTCTGACAGAGCACATCTGAGATTGGCACCATGTGGTGCTGTAAGCCACTTGTCTTCAATAACTTTTATTGAACCAACATAAGAATAGTTCAAAGCTTTTCTGAGACAGGACTACTGTGGTCTCAAAAGCTGATGTAGTAATCCATTTTAGGATTATTCTTAGCTTGGTATTTAAACCTATAGAGAATCCAACCTATCCAGGGCAAAAGCAACTTCTGGGCATTTTTGTGTCTGAAAAGCTCATTTTTGTTTTGACTTAAAATGTTGTGTTAAATTTTTTGTTAAAATTGTCATTTCTGGAAGCTACAAAAGATAATAGGGCTTAGAATTCTTGCTATAGATGGGCCACTGACAATTTACTATGTCATTAATCATCGGTAAAAGTAGCACTCTTGTTTCTTTTTTCATCTTTTTTATAATTTCCTTCTTTATAGCATCAATAGGACATTTCTCACAGTGCAGTTTTAGGGATAATTGTGTTCCTTGGATAATTGAGGTAATTTGGCTTTAGACCCCAAACCCACTGTGCGCAATATTTTGTATCTCACTTCTTAACAATACTGCATGCTTTTAACATTGCCATTTATTTGGAGGCAAAAGAAGCAACTAAGAGCTTTTAAAATTAATAATCACAGTAGAACTGCACAAAAATTACAGGCTTATCTCTGTGCTATTAAATAGTATATTGTACTTTTTTATTGGTTGGAGTAACAGAGTAAGTCAAGCCTGCAGACTTTCTTGTTTGCAAATTTTAAAACTTTAAACTTGATTTTCATTATGTTCTAAACTTCCATAAATGTAAAATTACAAGTTTTGGTGAGTGTACTGATTTTGTCCTGGGAGCTTCTCTCCTTTTTGTTTTTTTCTTATCTTTTAATTCAATAGTGAATTTGTCTAAGTTCATTTATTATACAGCATTAATTCCATGTTTTAACTGTGGATAATAACTTGCTGTGTATGAAATTCATGTGTTTTAATTTTATTTTATTTATGAACATTTAATATTCTACCTTTTCCCAAATGGGTCACAAGGCAGTTTACATTAAAGATAAAGTACATTCAGCATTTGGTAGTATATACACTAGGATGGCCCTTAGTTGTATATGATTTTGTGAAATGAAATATTTTTCATCTCCCAATCCCCAAAATTGTTCCAATCCGTGTAAAGTACTCTCTGTAAAATTTCAGCTCAATCAGATAATATTAAAATGGCCCCCAAAGGCCCTGAAGATTCAGACTTTAACAAAATCGATATTTTTTATATTAAACTGGTTTTATCTTCTTTATCGTACTTTTTTCGAAAGAAGTATAGAATATGATTGAAAGAGAATTTAATTTGCAATTAAAACAATTCTTCTGGAAGCTTATAGAAGGCTGTGGAAGGTTCTAGAACCTTCTACAACCATCAAGAAAAATCTGAGATCTATATATAGATGGCTTCACTCAACAACTCTGTCAGTTCAATTCAAGTCTTATAGCCAGTGAGGCAGTTTTCGAAGTTCAGACCCAGATTTCAAGTTACAGTTCTATTCGTTAATATTTTAGTAAGTTCTCATATTAGTGAATTTGTGCTTTGCGAAGTGGTAGTTCATTTGTGTGATATAATGGCATCATCATTATCAAAGTCCACCTCGACTTTCGGGCTGCTTTCGGAAAGATTACAAATGTAGTCTCATCGGAAATGTAACAAACCACATTGTAGGAGTGAAACTACCTTCAAATTGGCAAGTACTCAGTGTTCTTTTCTTCAGTTTACGTGTTGTTAAATTATCAATCAAAGAAAGTGCAACCTTAGTTGTAAAAGAAGTTCTTGTTTTTTTGGGAAAACGGATGAATTCCCCCAAAACGAACTGAGCATTGCATTGAAAAAGTTATATCACTTCATAAAGAATAGCAAGATTTACAGAAGCAGTTGGGTAGAGACTCAGATGTGGAAGCGAAAAAACAAACGAAATTCCTGGATAAATTAGATGATTTATTCAATGTTGCTCATGAAAATGCATTAAACATCATTAAGAATGAAGAGGATAAGCAGTTATTATTGCAACGCAAGAAAGGACAACCAGGTTCCATGGCTGGCATTGATCCTAAAGCCAATGAAGAAGAAGACCAGGAACGCATAGAAAAGGAAACAGAGAGAAGAAAGAGAACTTAAGAGGAAATGGAACGATCTTATTACATTTTTATTGTTATTTCCATTTTAGATGTTATTTTGTAAAGTACTATTTTTCTTTTGGTTTCAAGTTTTGCTCAATATCTTTGCTAATTTTTATTTCATGTAAATAACTATCTGAAGAAAATAGTTATAAATAAAATTGTCTTTCGATTATGCTTGACTATTATTTTCCCAAACAATATTTGAAAATGAAATACAAAAGTTTTAAATAAGAAATACTAATTTTCAGTGAAATTTGAAACTTTAAGGCCTTTGGGGGGTCACCTTAAAATAGTTCAATTGAGTTGAAATTTGATAAGGAGCAGTTTTCATATATTGGAGCAAGATTAGGGGTTGGGAGCAAAGAATTTCAAAAGTTGAAAAATAAGGGCCACCCTAATATGCAGATATGAGGTACATTTAAGTAGTTATCTTAGGGCATAATAGTAAATATACGTAGATAAGACAGAACAAGAGAATATTTGGAGTATTGAGCAGCAATAAAATAATTAGCAATCATAAATAATGCTCACAAGGAATCCAGTTTTATAACAGCCAGCATGTACAAAGTACATATGGACTTCAGCACTAATTTTCAACATGGACTCGATCATGTAATCTGGTTTAAAAATTATTGGACTGTGTGTACCTTAGCGTGGCAATGGGGCACACATTTACACCTGCTATATGGCATACGTTTGAGAATTGACTGTACATGTGTAAATGATTTCTCCATTCCTGCTCTCACCCAGAAACACCTCTTTGCAACAGGGCAGATTTTCAAAGGGGTACGCGCGAAAACCTGCCCCAAGCTCCCCCTGTGTGCGCTGAGCCTATGTTGAATAGGCTCGGCGGCGCGCGCAAGCCCCAGGACGCGTGTAAGTCCCGGGGCTTTCCTGGGGGGCGTGTCGGGCGGCGTGTTGCAGTGGTGCTCCATCTAGGGGCGGGGCTGCGGGCGTGGTTCTGGCCCGGGGGTGTGTTGGGGGCAAGGCCGAGGCCTCTGAAACTGCTCCCGGGCCAGGGAATCGCATGCCGGCGCCCGGCGCGCGCAAGTTACGCCTGCCTCGGGCAGGCATAACTTGTCCAACAAAGGTACGGGGGGTTTAGATAGGGCTGGGCGGGTGGGTTAGGTAGGGGTAGGGAGGGAATGGAGGCAGGCTGCCGATTTTGGGCAGCCTTGTGCGCGCCAACCCCGAATTTTAAAGTATACATGTGGCTACGCGCGTATCTATTAAAATCCGGCGTACTTTTGTTTGCGCGGGCATAGTTTTTAAAAATCTACCCCAATATGCGTAAAAATACGTTCAAAATTGCGTTGGCTTAGACTTTTAAGCACACAACCCTACAACTTTCAGTAATTTTCAAAAGCCTATTTAAATGCATGTATGCTTTTGAAAATTTACCCCAAAGAATGTAAGTTGGTAGAACTTCATGGACTGCCGGTGGCAATGTGGGCACAGTTTAAGATGCTGGTGATATTATTTAAGGTATTTAGGGGTGACAGCCCACAGAATTTAAGGATTCTTGTAGAGGAGTATGTTCTGGTGCAGTCACTGCGGTCAGTTGATAAATCTCTTTTGGTTGATCTGTTTTTTTAAATTTAGCTGTTTACAGATGACTCACAATAGGGCCTTTTTGATGGATACTTCATGCTAGAATGCATTTCCTTTGGCCCTTTAAGAGGCATTTGATGAGTCCACTTTTAAAAAGAAATTAAAAGCTTTTATTTTTGTTGATTTAGTCACCTATTTGTTAGAAATTTCTGAATAGTTCAGGAACAAATATCTTGCATACTGTGTTTGCCTATATTTGATGGGTTTTTATTTAACAGTGATTTTATATGTATTTTACCGATGTATGTTTCTAGTATAATCCACCTTGAACAAGTTTTGTATTACATGGAATATGCATTTTTAAATAAATACTTTTTGCCATAAAAACACCATTAGTGGAAAAATAGACCTAGAATATGATTGCTGAGCTAGAATATGAAGGTTGCTTTTGTAAACCACGGTGATCTACTTTTGGAATGATGGTATATAAAGAACTTAAATAAACAAATAAAAATAGATCTGAACATAATCCATGTTAAATTAATTTTTTTCCAAATTCTTGATTCTTCCTGTAAGTGTACATAATGTGGTCCCAAGAATCTGGTGAATTGCAAAAAAGCTGCTTTAAAAAGCACTGTAGGTTCACAGTTTGATATACTGCGTCCTTTTTATTAAAAATTATGCATACTCTCTCAGATTATGAAAGTTTTAGCTGCTGCTGATGGCGCTAATCCCCTAATTAAATCATCTATTTATTCGCTATTCAAGGAATAGTATTGTTTCACCTACTGCTCAAATCTGGGCCTCTTTGAATCATGGTTGAAGATGCATATTCTATTACTGTTGCCAATGCTGCAAGTTGGGTGCAATTGATGGTGACCCAAGATCCATGATGGTTTTGTTTACTTTAGTTCTATAAGAACTTAAGAAATTGCCATGCTGGGTCAGACCAAGGGTCCATCAAGCCCAGCATCCTGTTTCCAACAGAGGCCAAATCAGGCCACAACAACCTGGCAATTACCCAAGCTCTATTAACTATTTTTTTTAACATTTGAGGATCAGTAGCAACTAAATCTTCTTACATTTAGGGATCCTCAGTTTAAAAAAGGAGGAGGTAAGATTTCATATTCCCTAAAGAAAATTAAAATTGATTGGGCAATAACATTTGAAATTAATATAGGTAAGATAATTGCTTGCTATGCATATGTTTTTAAATTATTTTTAAATTTATTTTAACATTATTTTAATCTGGTTTAAAAATTATTGGACTGTGTGTACCTTAGCTTGGCAATGGGGCACACATTTACACCTGCTATATGGCATACGTTTGAGAATTGACCGTACATGTGTAAATGATTTCTCCATCCCTGCTCTGCCCCAGAAACACCTCTTTGCAATGGGGCAGATTTTCAAAGGGGTACGCGTGAACCCCCCCGAAAACCTGCCCCAAGCTCCCCCTGCGCACGCCGAGCCTATGTTGAATAGGCTAGGCGGTGCGCACAAGTCCCGGGACGCGCGTATGTCCCGGGGCTTTCCTGGGGGGCATGTCAGGGGCGTGTCGCGGCAGCGTGTCATCCGGGGGCGGGGCCGCGGACGTGGTTCCAGCCCGGGGGTTTGGCCGAGGCCTCCGAAACCGCTCCTGGGCCGGGGAATCGTGCGCCGGCGGCCGGCCCGGCGTGCAAGTTACGCCTGCCTGCAGCTGCTAGCACCAACAGCCAAAATCCAGCAGCTGTTCCAATATCCTGAACTTCGCTCAAGTCAGTTAACAAAAAAAACTACTACCCATTTGGTCATTCATAGCAAAAATCAGGAAATCACTACTATGGATCCAATGAAAAAACAAAAATGTCCTGGGGTTGCAAACCACATCTGACTGGAGTGGCTATCTTGCTTTCTTGCTATGTGTAGTTTTGAAGTACTGTACAGCAATTATATTTCATGTGCATTTATCCTTATCAAATATTGTTAAAAAAAAAACAAACAAAAAAAACAACAACCCTGTACCTTGGAGGGTTATTAGGATTGACTAACTCCAGAAATTGGTACTCTAGTTAAAAGCAATTAAAATCTTGTGGAGAAAATTTTAATGTTTACTCATTTCAGGTTTACCTTTATGATTGATTACTAGTATATGCAGATACTCAAGCAAACTGTTCCGGTGGAAACTCATCTTGCTGTGACCTTAAGTATTCTGAGATCTTTACAAATATGTTGCCTAAATAGCTTGTTAGAGCTTGTTAAATTAGCAGTTCATGCATGCAGTTATGGTGGTTTTTCTGCTAAACCTGTCCATTGAATTTTTTTTTTGTTTTTTTTGTTGTTTTGGCAGGTTGAACTTCAGTTTCAATTAAATCGACTACCCCTGTGTGAAATGCATTATGCTTTGGATAGGATCAAGGATAATAGTATTCTCTTCCCAGATATCATCATGAGTCCACTCATACCGTGGAGTCCTAACAGGTATAAAAATGCAAATGATCCAACAGTTTTCTTCATGATATCCCATTATAGAGGCTCATTGTATCCTTTGTCCCATAGTCCAAGGGTAGTAGAAAGATTTTAAAGGCATGCACTGAATGTACTGTAACCAAGAAACTATACTGATGGTATTTATGATCCTATCCTGTCCCTTTCTTTACTTTATTGTTTAGAGCGTTGGTTCTCAGTCTTCCAGACACCTAGCCAGTCAGGTTTTCAGGATATCCACAATAAATATACATGAGACAGATTTTCATGCACTGCCTCCATGGTATGCAAATCTGTCCCATGCACATTCATTGTGGTATCTTGAAAACCTGGCTGGCTAGATGTGTCTTGAGGACTGGATTGAGAATCCCATTATAATATGCATTGTATTTGATTTAAAAAAAAAAAAATTTGAGTCCCTTTAAAATATGTAATCCTAGGCAAGTGTTTCCCAGACGTCTTCTTGAGGTACACCTAACTGGTCTATTTTTCATGATTGCTACAATAAATATGCATGAGATAGATTTGCATGCATTGAGTCTCCATTATATGCAAATATATTGTATGTATATTCATTATGGATGTCCTTAAAGTGTGCCTCCAGGAGAGGGTTATGAAACACTGTTCTAGACCTCATCAGCTAGGCATATATCACTTCTGCCCAAACAAGTACCATGTTTTTCCAATGACTAAACACAGTCCCAGACCTAAGTAACTCCAGTGGACTGACCCATGCAAACAGTGAGGCTTTAGTTTCCTGCTGTGAGCTATCATAAATAGTTTGGGGGTGTGTATATAATGTGTCCAACCACAGTGTTCTCTTAAATGTGATAGTTTTTATTCTGTTGACACACAGTACACTGTAGCAAGGGATATATGTTTTGTTGATAATTACTTAATAATCTAATGGAACTAGTTAACTTTAGAAACCAAATTTCTGAATCTTTTCTTCGAAAAGTACTCAGCTTAGTGAAGTATCCTTCTTAGTGTTTAAACTTTTTAAGACCATAATAAAATAAAACTTTTCCTTTTCACTGTGGAGCCACTCAGATATGTTTCTACATAATTCTGATGCAGCTTAAAGGAACAATATCTTAGAACTATTTTCATCACCAATAAATGTAACAAATCAATGCAGTGTTCTTAGACGTGTTTAGGACAGAGTTTCCAAAGGTTCCCTAAATAATAATTAAGTTTAGAAGGATAACATTATATACCTTGGGTCTGACCACATGGTTCAGACCACAACGTTCTGTGCTGCTGTGCAGGGGATCTGGGCAGATTTCATGTCCATTGGAGTCAGTCAGGTCTGGCAATGGAGGTGGTACACTCAGGTTTCAGGAGGGTGGCTTTTGTTGCAGTGATGGCCCCTATCAACTAATAAAGGTTGCACCTTGGAGGAGGTGCCCTTCCAGTCCTTGAGCCTATAAAGGATCTTAGTATTGACCTGGCATACCATTAAGGATGTGGGAGAAAGATGGAGAGAGCAAAAGGCAAAACAAAAAATAATAATAATTATATAGTACTTGCCCTGAATATAGACATTCATATTAAAAAATAAAGTGCTTTATTTGCTGTTTTATATAACTAAGAATTATGTAGCTGCATTTTAAGCAGTTTTGCTTTCTTCTGTGTAGGCAATGGGATGAGCTATTGGACCCTCGATTAAACACCAAGCAGAAGGAGGCTGTTTTGGCGATAACAACCCCACTTTCAATACAGCTACCTCCTGTTCTTATCATCGGTCCCTATGGGACAGGCAAAACATTCACTTTAGCTCAAGCAGTCAAGCACATACTCAAGCAACAGGATACCAGGTATAGAGAATACAAGATTGATTTAGAATCAGAATGTCACATTTCACTTCAAGGAGAAGTCAAAATTAAGAGCATGGAACATCCATCCAGCTTAGCAAAATCAATTGTTTTAATTGCCTTCATCAGCTTGCACACAAGGCACTATTAGTATATTGTTACGAGAAAATACTGGGTTAGCTCTTGGTATCACAATGAGCAGTAATTGCTTTTGTATTTTGGAAGTTTTTGCTACCATTATTTTTCACTCAATAAATTATAATCTATGCCAAGTGAAATTCTCTTGCTTATGATGTGGTCTTGTGTTCTTTTCAGTGACGTAGGTCTACTAGTTGTACTCTTATCGATAAAACTTTAGAGTGCGCACCTAAGTAGTTTTATCATGACTGATGCTTTAAGGTATTTAATTCAATTTCAAGCACTTACCAGCATTAAAAATACCTTATTAATCTGTATTAATTTATTTTATATTTATTGCAGTTTATAAATACACAGCATGTAAAAAGTAAACAAAGAGCATGTAACAAACATCAGATCCAATCATATAATAAACAAATATTAATGTATTCTTTTATGAATCCTCTTTCCAAAAATTCAGAAAATATAACTACAGGAAAACAGCATTAATCTTAATCATCATAATTTGCAACAAATGCAGAACAGATCTATTACATGCAAAAAAATATATTCAAATTCTGGCATCACCTTAGTATCAACAAAATAAACTGCTTCCAATGCCAAACATTTTGTGAAGTAAGACAAATCCCTACCAAAAAAAAAACAAACCCACCTAGAACCTTATCTACAAAAAGGCAGCAAAGGATTGCATTACATCAAGACCTAGAACACTAATATACCACCTAGTGAGCAAACAGAACAAGCTGAACTGCTACAAATCCCTACAGAGAAATTACATGCTAACCAAACTACTGTACTTTTGTCACACATGCACAACACAGACAGACTCTTACCCAATACATAATAAGGCAATACAAATTAAAAACAAACATGCAGACAAAACTGAAATGAAAAGCCTGAGAATCCAGACACTGTGAACACTGGAATACTGAAGAAACAGCAAAATACAAATATATAAGAAATGCATTCCCAAAGATGGCATATTTCAATCATTGAAAGTCAAAATAATTTTTTTTTACTTTTGTTGTCTGATTTTATTTTTCTAATCTGTTGGTCCCAGTCTTTTTGTTCTCTTTGTCTGTCTTTTCCTAATTCCTTTTTCAGTCTCTTTTATTCTGTTTCTTCTCTCTAATCTTGTCGTCTTTCCTTCCTCCTTCATACATACACACAGAAGCTCTCTCACACATATGCTTTCTCTCATACAAGCTCCCACTCTTGCATCCTCTCTCTCACATACACACAGGCTTCCATTCCCACACACACTGTCTCACTCAGGCAGCCACTATTATATGCTCTCTCACACATGCATGCTCCCACTCCCCCGTACACACTGGCTCTTGCTCTCACATACTGTCTTTTAAATGCAGGCTCCCATGCTCCCTCATAGACATACTCGAGCTCTCATTCGTACATTCTGTCTCACACACATGTTCACATTCCCACATAAACACACAGATTCTCACATGCAGGCTCACATACACAGGGTCTTATTCTCACAGCAGGCTGTTACTCCCACACATAGAGGCTCCCACTCTCATGCTGTCTCTTATAAGCAGGCTCCTATTTCAATACACATACGCTCCTTCACACACACACACACGGTCTCACTCCCACATGCTCTCTCTTTTAAACATACATTCTCTCGCACTCACATCCACATCCACAAAACTCTCTCTCTCTCACACACACACCTTCTCCATTCCCACGTGTTGTCTCTCATACACACATATACCCCCTACCCCCCAGGCAGGCTCCCATTTACACCTCCCATTCACACAAACACCCCCACCTCATGATAGACGTCCGTTCACATACAGGCAGGCTCCCATTCACACCTCCCCCTCCAGGCAGGCTTCCATTCACTCCACCCCCTCCAAGCAGTCTCCCATTCATACCCCCAACCCCACCCCGTGGCAGGCTTCCATTCACACTCACATACACACACGCAGGCAATCTCTCCATCAGGAGCAGAAGGGGGTCCCGTTCTGCTGCTGCTCCTTGTATGCTGACCTCTGCACTATACACAACTCTTGCAGTTAGTACTTCCTCTATTCTGATCTCAATCATCGTGAGATTCAGCATAGAGTATGTGCTAGCCGCAAGAGTCTGGAATGTTGTAGGGCTGGTATACAAGGAGGAGCGGTCAAAAGGGCTCTCTCCTGGTGGGGTTCTCTTCTCGACCTCCAGTTAGAAGGGGGTCCACTGATGGCCTCTTGGGTCTCTTCTTTCTTTGATTAGGGCCTCCCATGCCACATTTTCTTCCCGGAAGCCGGTGGGATGGGAACCACTGGTAGCCTTGCGGGACCGCCTCCTCTCATTGGGAAAAGGGTTCATCAGCGGCCTCCCGGGCCTCCTCCCCTCTTTGGCTGCTGCTCCGCTACCTCTCTTCAGTTGCCAGTAAGAAAAGTGTCCACCGACAGCTTTCCAGGCCACCTTCCCTCTTTGGCTGTAGCTCTACTGGCAGCGCCAGGCCTGTTCACAGGGGGCCCTATGATAGGGTCTCTCTTCTCGGACCACCAGACAATGCTAAATGGGTGGGTCTGAGCACAAAGTGGGTGGGCCAGGGCCCACCTAGGCCTACCCATGGTTACGCCACTGGTTCCTTCAGAAACTAAAGATCGTCTTGCGATGTTTTTTTTAGACCACGTTTTACTCATTAAATACATCCATTTGATATGAGATTGCAGTTGTGAGCTGGTAAATTTAATAGATCTGTAATATTGTTTTTGAGTTTCAACATTGGTTTATTTTAAAGAAAGCTGCAAATTTATGCTTTCTGTCAGAAGCAGCTTGTAGCTCATTGACAACAGAGTAATAAATAGCATATTTAGCTAATACATTTATCCAAAGTACTTTTCAGACAGATTGAGCAATTGTATTTTTATCCCAGGACAAGCAGGATGCTAGTCCTCACATATGGGGTGACGTCACTGATGGAGCCCTATCATGGAAAACTTTCTGTCAAAGTTTCTAGAAAATTTTAACTGGCACACTGAGCCCACTGAGCATGCCCAGCATGCCATGATCCCTCGAGCCACAGGGGTCTCCCTTCAGTCTTCATTTTTCTGTGCTGCAGTTAGCATCAAGGTGAAGGAGCCCTGAGTAAATCTCTTCTTACAAACTTGTGAATAAAAAAAGTTAAATTCTTTTTCAAATTTCATCCCCTACATAGGGGTCTTCCTCCGACCACCGGCCGGTGAGTAAAACGTTTTTCCCGCTCAATTTGAGTAACTTACTTTTTTAGTCAGAAGGCCATCAACGGCTGTTTGGCTTTCATTATGGCCACGGGCTTCAAAAAACGCCCGAACTGCACTCACACAATGTCGATCACCGACCCGCACGCTGAGTGTGTTTTGTGCCTAGGGCAATCGCATGATTTATTTATTTATTTATTAAAGGCTTTTATATACCGACTTTCTTGATACAAATCAAATCAACTCTATTTACATCGAACTAAGCAGTAACTATAACCAACCAATCAACAAGAGATATATTAAGAGGAGCATAAAGTTACATTATAACAAGGAAGCCTTAACTGGGAGTGGGAAAAAAAGAGAGGGAGAACAAGATAAAGTACTATATACAATGGAGTATGGGAAGGAGGCAAGGAGCTGACCTCATGATGACTAGTGAACGTAATTAGCGTTTGTTTATTTACATAAGAGATGGAACAGTTCTATGTTTCTTCCTGCCTGAAATGTGCAGAGATGACTGCCAAGGGCAGAAAGGCCGGACAGGAAATAATGGAACATCTTTTCCATATACAACTTATGCCTTCAACGTCGACCCAATTGTCTCCAGCTGGAGCGTCAAAACGATTAGTTATTCGTAAATGTTGCATGGATGGCTCCAGAGACCGACTATCCCCGACTCCGTCTGCGGCATCAGTAAAATCGACATCTGGGCTTGAAAAAGCCACAGAATATCGACAAAAATATTGTCATCGACATCGACGTACTTCGACGCCAGAGTCCTTGCTATTGCCAAGAGAACCATCACCAAAATGGCCTCGTTTACAAGAACTACCAAGGCCTACTACTCCGAGGCGTTCCCCACCTCCAAAGGTGTCTGGCATCAAGCCACCACAGGGCCCTGTGAAAGAGCCGATGATGCCTTCTCTGCCACCACCTATAGCTGCTCTGACTTCACCAGCTGTAAGGGAGGAACTGGATGGATTTATCCACCAGGCAGTGAGAGAAGCTCTCAGAAACCTTCGTCCATCGATAGACACCTCTGGAGCCGATGCCTGTACCGGTGCCTTCACTGATGCCGGTGCCTGTTCCAGTGCTGATGCCTACTCTGATGCCGATGCCAACTCCGATGCCGATACCGGATTTGTCAATATTCCAGCCACTGATGTCGAAGCTCGATGCCCTCATCGGAGTTCTTCCAGTGCAGCCCATTACTCCTATTCCAGTCTGTGACGATGATGCTTCCAGTACTTCTACCATCTGAACCTCAGCCGGGACCCTCCGGACTCTCCTGACCGAGAATTCTGGCCTCTCCATCAATGCCATTCTTTTCACCACAAAAACCATCAATGCCATCGAGACCTTCTCATGTTTCTCCTCCAAAGCATACTCCATTGGACTCTTGGGAAGATAGAGACACCGACACATCTTCAGAGGACTTCATGTCTGAACCGTCCCCTCCTGAAAACAGAAAAAAGTCACACCCAGAGGACCTGTCTTTTACCACTTTTGTAAAAGATATGGCTGACACTATTCCATTTAAACTAGTGTCTGAAGAGGATACTAGACAACAGACCTTAGAGGTCCTTCAGTTTGTAGAACCTCCTAAGGAAGTATTAACTATTCTGATACATGAGGTCCTGGTAGAACTACAGCACAGATTATGGGAACACCCATGCTCAGTTCCACCAGTAAATAGAAGGAATACCACCACCTGTCTGGTGCAACACATCCCCGGCTATCAGAGGGCCCAGCTTCCACATCAATCTGTGGTGGTGGAATCTGCTCAAAAACTCAAAGAGAGTACGGCCTCATTCATCGACTCCACCAGGAAAAGAACAAAAGTTCTTGGACACTCTGGGCAGGAAAGTCTTTCAAGGCTTGATGCTTACTTCCAGAATAGCGTCATATCAACTTTATATGATGCAATATCAGCATAATCTCTGGAAACAGATGCAGCAATTAGCTGAGACTCTGCCTCAACAGTATCAGGACTCAGCTAATGACATTATCCACAAAGGTTTGGAAGCAGGCAAGCATGAGGTCCGTGCTGCCTATGACAGTTTTGAAACCTCTTCATGAGTAGCGACAACTGTTATCAGTGCATGTCGTTGGGCCTGGCTCAAAGCTTCAGACCTCAGGCCTGAAGTTCAAGAAAAGCTGGTAGATTTACCTTGTGTGGGCGATAACCTTTTTGGAACAAGAGTTCAAGACGCAGTAGCCCAACTTAAAGAACACTCTGAAACTCTGCGTCAACTATATGCAGTCCCACAAGATAACTTCATCTGCCTCACGCCGCACGGCACGAAAGGATACCAGAAAACCTTACTATAGGCCACGTAGGTACTATCTACCAGCACCCCGTGATAGACCATCAAGCCCACTGCAAAGATCCCAGCCTAGACAACCCAGGGCTTCTAGGCCTCAACCTCCCCCTCAGACAGGCCCAGCATCAGGCTTTTGAAAAACAGCCAGAGGACAGCAGCCACTCCACCAACCCCAAACCAACCATACCAGTGGGAGGTCGAGTCTCTCTCTTTCACACCCATTGGTCAAATATCACAACAGATCAATGGGTACTATCAATTATAACACAAGGTTACCAACTGAATTTTCTCACAGTACCAAAAGACTCCCCACCACAGTCTCTTTGGATACACAAGGATCATATCACTCTTCTGCAAGCAGAATTATCCACCCTTCTGAGAGCCAGGGTCGTGGAACTAGTTCCCCGAACTCAGCAGGGCAGAGGATTCTACTCTTGCTATTTTCTCATTCCAGAGAAAACAGGAGGCCTACATCCCATCCGAGACCTCCGAAATCTCAACTAATTTCTATGAAAAGAGAAGTTCAGAATGATCTCCTTAGGCACTATGCTTCCCCTTCTTCAAGCAGGAGACTGGCTCTGTTCTCTGGATCTGCAAGACGCTTACGCTCACATTTTAATATTCCCTCCTCATCGCAAGTTTCTAAGTTTCCTGGTGGGTCATCAACACTACCAATACCGGATTCTGCCATTCGGACTTGCCTCAGCACCCCGAGTATTCACAAAGTGCCTAGCAGTAGCAACAGCTCATTTGCACAAGGAGAATGTACACGTTTTTCCTTACCTGGACGACTGGCTCATCAGAAGCCAGTCAAAGCAAGGAGCTCTCGTTTCTCTCAGGCACACAATCAATCTGCTACACTTGTTGGGATTTCTAATCAACTACCAAAAATCCCACCTCCTCCCATCTCGTCTACTACAGTTCATCGGAGCAGAATTGAACACCATAATATCAAGAGCCTTCCTCCCGGCCAACTGGGCAGAGACACTCTCCTCATTAGCAAACTCTCTGCGCTTAAAGAAACAGGCGACAGAACATCAATTTCTAACTCTGCTCGGCCACAAGGCCTCCACAGTTCATGTCACTCCTATGGCCAGATTGGCCATGAGAATAACACAATGGACTTTAAGATCACAGTGGACACAAGCCATTCAACCACTGTCGTCTCCAGTTCACATAACCCACCAACTAAATTCTTGTCTCCTCTGGTGGGCGAACAAGAACAACTTGCGCAAAGGCCTACCTTTCCAACAACCGGTTCCGCAAGTAACTTTAACTACAGATGCATCCACCTTAGGCTGGGGAGCTCACATACACAATCTCCAAACTCAAGGTACTTGGACAAAACTTGAAGCAACCTTTCAAATCAATTTCCTGGAGCTTCGAGCTATACTTTATGCTCTACATACGTTCAAGGACTGCCTTTCACACAAGAATGTTCTGATACAGACAACACAATTGCCATGTGGTACCTGAACAAACAGGGAGGTACGGGCTCGTATCTCCTTTGTCAAGAAGTCACACAGATTTGGGACTGGGTCCTGACACGTTCCATGTTTCTCCGGGCCACTTATCTGGCAGGCATTCACAATGTAGTGGCAGACCATCTCAGTCGGCAATTCCAACCTCACGATTGGTCCCTGGATCCCTTAGTAGCGACCAGGATATTTCAACGTTGGGGTCAACCAGCGATAGACCTCTTTGCATCCCAACTGAATCACAAAGTGGACAACTTTTGCTCCCTGCACAAACACAGAAATCAATTAGCCAGGGAAGCCTTTGCCCGCCCCTGGAATTCATGTCTTCTATACGCGTATCCCCCAATACCACTAATAACCAAGACTCTAGTAAAGCTACAACAGGACAAAGGGTCCATGATACTCATAGCCCCGTATTGGCCTCGACAAATGTGGTCCCCATACTTCTGGACCTCTCGATCAGGGAACCGATTCACCTGGGTACAGCTCCCACTCTCATAACTCAACATCAGGGCAGGCTGCGCCGTCCCAACCTTCAATCCCTATCTCTAACAGCCTGGATGCTGAAAGCTTAATCTTATAACCACTCAATCGTTCAACTAATGTCTCTCAAGTGCTTGTAGCTTCACGTAAGCCTTCCACACAAAAAAAACTATAGTTCAAAGTGTAAAAGATTCACCACGTGGTGTACACAGAAAAGTATTGACCCCCTTTTCTTGCTCCACTACATCTTTGTTAGATTATCTCTGGCACCTTTCAGACTCGGGTCTCTAGACCTTGTCAGTAAGGGTACATCTAAGTGCTATCTCAGCTTACCATCATACAATAGGGGATGCACCAATTTCAGTGCAACCCCTTGTCAGTAGATTTATGAGAGGTTTAATTCACCTTAAACCCCCATTATGGCTACCAGTCACTAACAAGACTCATGCGTTCTCCTTTCGAACCCATGGTTTCCTGCAATATTAAATTTTTTACATCTGCTAGAAGGGTTAGTGAGTTACAAGCACTTGTCACATACTCACCCTATACAAAATTCCTACATGACCGAGTAGTACCCCGTACTCATCCAAAATTCCTTCCCAAGGTAGTTACGGAATTCCACTTGAATCAGTCCATAGTCTTGCCCACATTCTTCCCAAAACCTCACTCTCACCAAGGTGAGAAGGTTTTGCACACCTTGGACTGTAAACGTGCATTTGCTTATTACCTAGATGCACTGCAGTCCATAGAAAATCCACTTAACTCTTTGTTTCTTTTGATCCAAACAAACCGGGTAAAGCAGTGGGCAAGCAAACTCTCTCCAACTGGCTTGCAGATTGTATAGAGTTCTGCTATGAAAAAGCAGGCCTTCCTCTCCAAGGGTGAGTAAAGGTGCACTCAGTAAGAGCAATGTCAACCTCAGTAGCACACTATCGTTCAGTGTCAATGGCTGACATATGTAAAGCAAAAAGAAAAGAAAGATATAAAAATTTCCTTTTATGATGTTATTCTGAACTTGATATGTAAAGCTGCAACATGGAGTTCCCTTCACACCTTGCAGCTCATTACTGTTTGGACAAAGAAGGACGACAAGATTCAGCCTACGTACAATCTGTTTTAAAAAACTTGTTTCCACCATAATCCCAACTCCTTCTACATCCAACCTGCTGTGATTTTAGGCTGCCTCAAGTTTTCCCAACGGTACTACAGTGTTGATCCACTACAAAATGACTCAGCCTATAGCTTGCTAATCACCCATAGGTGAGGACTGGCATCCTGCTTGTCCTGGGATAAAGCAAAATTGCTTACCTTGTAATAGGTGTTATCCCAGGACAGCAGGATGTCCTCATGAAACCCACCCGCCACCCCGTGGAGTTGGGTCCGATACGTTTTATTATTTTATTTTGCTAACGCTTATTGCTACACACGAGACTGAAGGGAGATCCCTGTGGCTCGAGGGATCATGGCATGCTGGGCATGCTCAGTGGGCTCAGTGTGCCAGTCAAAAGTTTCTAGAAACTTTGACAAAGTTTTCCGTGATAGGGCTGCGTCAGTGATGTCACCCCATATGTGAGGACTATAACCTGCTGTCCTGGGATAACACCTATTACAAGGTAAGCAATTTTGCTATATGCTTAAACGCATGTATGTTTTCAAGTTATTAAACACTTATTAACTGTAAAATAAAATTATTTCCATTTCAAACTGAATTTTGTGTGAACTCATGCATTTTATAGGTGTGTTCATTTCAGTCTTAATTGAAAACAATTAATTTGCCCTTCTAGGTTAACACATTAAATTCTGTATTAATTTCATGAATAAACTTAAAATATTTTTCAATTTTGATCACATCACATGAGTCTTGTAGGTTGTGCAATTTAATTCATTTAGGTAAAATTGACCAATATGTTCTTATTTTGAGCCTTCTGCTTTTGCTAATTACCATATGTTTCACTGGTTCCTTTCTTTGTGTTATGTATCCCAGCAGGATTCTTATTTGTACTCACTCTAACAGTGCTGCTGATCTCTACATAAAGGATTATCTGCATCCCTACGTAGAAGCAGGCAATCCCCAGGCAAGACCTCTCAGGTATTTCTCATGGCTAACTGAGTGAATATAATACACCTGATATGATTATGAAAATGTGTCTTTAGGGAGTTTTATGGAGCCACAAAGGAATTAAAATCTAGCTACTTAACAGCAATGGTTTTAAACAACTTTAAAGAATTCTGAATATGCAGAGTCATAAAAGTATACTATTAATATAATTTGATTTATAAAGTGATGGTACACAAGTGATTAAAGTAGGTCTTCAATGGAACATAGAAACTGAGAGCAGTTAAAGATCAAAGCAGCCCATCCAGTTGAGATTCGCCCACTTTAAATGTTCATATAAATTCCCACATGCAGTCCAACACCATTTTCTGTCGACAAGCAGGACTGAATTAGCCATTGGACGTGGGATATCTCTAGCTCAGTAAAGTGGGAGTTCCCATGCACATGCTGCCTTGTGAGTCCCTCGGTCTTTTTTTATCCAAGCTTCTGAACGGATATGTACTCTCTTAAAATTTGTTCTGTCTTCTGCATTTGCAGTCTATTTTCCGTATTTTCTTTTTGCCTCACTATCTCAACAACACCTCAGCAACACTTTTCAGTGCTACTGAAAAAATAGAAAAGAAAAGTGTAGAGATGTTTGGTTCTGAGAATGCCACAATGTGGCTTCAAAGATTGTGTCTGTGGCCACAAAATGTCCATCATTGATGGCCATAGCATCTGCTATAAGTGCCTGGGACATGATCACAAATCTGGCAGCTGGTGTGATTGTAGGAAGATGTCACCTAGATCCCAGCAAAACCAGGCATTGAAGATGGAGATGCTCTGCAGGTTGGTTAGTAGATGGAGCCATTTTTCCTCTCTGAGCAGGGCCTTCTCTGGCTCCCTTTTCACCGAGTCTAGCAAAAGTTCCTTGACCAGGGCTCCTCCCTCCTATGAAGCTGGACTCCAGTTATGCTGTAGCCCAAGGATGAAGCAAGGTGCTGAAGCTAGCATCTGCTCTCAAGCTTCATCCCTCTCAGGACCCATTGGCCCCAAAGAAGAAGTGTCATTTGCAGTCGACAGCATTAGTGTGGAAAGCAGCGCTGATGCACTTGCCCTCAGTGCAGAAATCTGTGGGGCGACCAGTGCCATTAGTGCAGATGGTGACCATAGTTCTGAGCCTCAATGAGGATTTTTCTCAGGAGCCCTCTTTGTTTTTGGAGCCTTTATCACCATCCCGCCTCCTGTTTTTAGGACCTCATCAGCATCATGTGCCTGGAGCACCCAGTCTGGGCCTCTCGCACTGCATCTGGAAATTTTAGACTCCATCTGATCCATTGTGCCCTAATGCAGGTTACCCAGGAGGAAGTGTCTGCCTTTTAAACTTTATATTTATTAAGTTTTATATCATAACAGAGTAAAACATCAAGCAAAGATACATGTAAAGATACATATTAAGAAAATAAAAAATAACAATGCAATGAATCTCAAGTTCTCATTATTAAAGGGAAACAAGAGAAAGGAAAAAAAGAGATAATAAGCAATGCTGCTAGTAGCTGTCCAAGCGAAACCTCCTGACCCAAAATATCTCAATTACCCTGAGCTTTAACCATCTGAAAAGTTTCTAAATGTAGAGGATCACAAAAGATAAACTTATTTTTCTGAAAAATCACTTCACTTCAGAAATAACAATGTACCCAAAACCAAGACTCGCTGTTTAAAATGCAAAAATTGTTGCAGTCTCATCTGAGTCTTCCTGCAAATGTTTGGAAAGATCAGGAATTTCTGACCACAGAACAAAGTATTTTTATATTTAAAATACTGTGAAAACACAATATGTTTGTCAGTATCTACAAAAGAAACAATAAGAGTACTACGAGTGGAAATATTATCTTGAGAAGATTGAAGGAAATTAGTCCTATCAGAACTATTAAAGGGAGCAAATAACTCAGAGGAGCCCTCAGCCGAATTAGGAACCTTGTGATAATATAACATGTAATAGCAATTGGAGAGCATAAAACCTTTGTCAGGAGAAAATTGCAAAATCTCAACAACATATGTCTTGAACAACTCCTGGCAGATAGAAACCTTGTTTTGGGGAAATTCAACAGGTGAAGATTCTTAGATCTCATCCAGTTTCTAAAAGGTTCTTGTCTAGAATGCAAAGCCAAACTGTCCTTAATTGCTGCAGTAGCGCTAGATTGCACTGATGTAATAGCAGCTGCATTGTATAGTGTTTGAGATTCTAGAATTTCAGTTCTCTGTTCTAAATCCAAACATTTTGCAGAAACCCCAAAAGAATATTGACATAGCTGGGGAACAAACTGGGACAAAGATGATTCCAAACTAGTGATAGCATTCAGTATATCTCATAGAGAAATTTCTGTAGATTCAGAAAGTTCATTTGAGGTTCTTCTACTATCAGAAACCTTGATGGGTAACACACGAAGAAGAAAGGAACCCCGTTGAGAGAACAGGCTTCTTCAGGATTAATGTTAAAATGAGGTATCACGTTCTCAGTTGAGGGATCCTTGAGAGAGGGCACCCTCGAAGGAGTGAGATCACCTCCAACTCCATGATCTGGGATTCCTGTTTCCTGTCCAGGAAAACCAGGTTTGGTTACATAGTTCCTCTCTTGATCCACACTTGACTGGAGATGGGTTAAACCAGGAGGTAGGTGTGTATCCAGTCTAAGAGAGGTGACTAAGCACCCAGTAGAAGAGTAAGGTAATGAAGAATCAAGATGAAAATCATTAGCGCCCATAGGACCCCTTACCAAAGTCTATGCCATCAGGGTAGTCATGATATGCCCCTTTCTTTTCCTTCCCATAACTTCAGCGAGAAATCGGAACCAAGAGGAATGCCCCTTAAATGCATGGCTTTGGTGTACTGGCTGTGTGCCTCTAGGCTGCTACTTGTGAGGGCTCTCTCATCACGCTCGATGATGTCAGTGCTTGTGGCATGCTACCATCCAGAGTTGCCATCTTCCTCCTTCCAACTGCAACAGGGAAGCACGAACTGCACAGGCAAGCTGATGTTCCTAGCTTAAAGTCACCAGGTTACCGCTTTTGAGGGCTTCCTCATCGCGCTCAATGATGTTGGCACTAGTGCCATGCTACCATCTAGGGCTACCTCCTCTTCCTTCTGACTGTAGCAGGGAAGCGCGGATGGCACAGGCAAGCCAGTGTCCCCCAGGAAGTCTCTACCTGGAGTTCAGTGCATGCGTCTCAAGGCAGAAAACCTATACTGGTTTTAGAAGGGGATATTTCTTCTCAACTCCAGTCCAGAAGACACATCAGTCCATCGACAGTGACAAGGGAGACAAGCAGATTGTGATAAATTGCAGGAAGACCTTGTGAGACTGGAAAATTGGGCATCCAAATGGCAGATGAAATTTAATGTGGATAAGTGCAAGGTGATGCATATAGGGAAAAATAACCCATGCTATAATTACACGATGTTTGGTTCCATATTAGGTGCTACAACCCAAGAAAGAGATCTAGGTGTCATAGTGGATAACACATTGAAATCGTCGGTTCAGTGTGCTGCGGCAGTCAAAAAAGCAAACAGAATGTTGGGAATTATTAGAAAAGGAATGATGAATAAAACGGAAAATGTCATAATGCCTCTGTATCGCTCCATGGTGAGACTGCACCTTGAATACTGTGTACAATTCTGGTCGCCGCATCTCAAAAAAGATATAATTGCGATGGAGAAGGTACAGAGAAGGGCTACCAAAATGATAAGGGGAATGGAACAACTCCCCTATGAGGAAAGACTAAAGAGGTTAGGACTTTTCAGCTTGGAGAAGAGACGACTGAGGGGGGATATGATAGAGGTGTTTAAAATCATGAGAGGTCTAGAACGGGTAGATGTGAATCGGTTATTTACTCTTTCGGATAGTAGAAAGACTAGGGGACACTCCATGAAGTTAGCATGGGGCACATTTAAAACTAATCGGAGAATGTTCTTTTTTACTCAACGCACAATTAAACTCTGGAATTTGTTGCCAGAGAATGTGGTTCGTGCAGTTAGTATAGCTGTGTTTAAAAAAGGATTGGATAAGTTCTTGGAGGAGAAGTCCATTACCTGCTATTAAGTTCACTTAGAGAATAGCCACTGCCATTAGCAATGGTTACATGGAATAGACTTAGTTTTTGGGTACTTGCCAGGTTCTTATGGCCTGGATTGGCCACTGTTGGAAACAGGATGCTGGGCTTGATGGACCCTTGGTCTGACCCAGTATGGCATTTTCTTATGTTCTTATGTTCTCATGTCCAGGGTGGTAGATTTGTTCTCTCAAAGGGAGTCCTTCCCACTTCCATGCCACAAGAACTCCCATCAGAAATCCCAGCTAGGAAGCTAGTCCCTCTCCATTGGGTAGGCCATCCTTCTCAGAGGAGGAATTCAGCCTTCATTCAGAGGATGAAGTGTGGGGCACAGCTAATTGGCATCTTCCCTGGGTGTTTTCCCCTCATAAACTACTGAGGTCTCCGCCCAGACTGCCATCTTCTTCATCTGGGTCATGGTTGGCATCCCTTCACCATTCGGCTCAGAAGAGGGGTCTATAGGGATTCCCTCAGACTCCTGTCATGATTTGCCAGAGCATTCATCCCCACCAGAAGACCTGTTAAACTCCAGATTCCTAGAAAAGTTGGGTAAGGCCATTAAAGTCAATGTCTGTAGGGACAAGGACCGCTATAAGGAAGTCTTCAGCCTACTTCAGATTTTGGAAACTCCTTCCTAGTCAGAAATAATCATAATTCATCAAATTCTGTGGGACCTGCAAATGAGAATGTGGGATAATCTGGCTTCCTGCTGCCCTCCCTCTTCCCAGAAGTAGCCAGGAAGCTGGATCTCAAATACAGAGGACAGCAAGCACTTGGTTTTAGCACAGTCCAACTGCCCCATCATTTGTTGGTGGTTGTGGAATCAGCTTTGAAGCTGACTAAGAAGACCTGGATATTTTCTAACACCTCACCTGGTAAGAACCTTAGGTTGCTGGAAAACTTCGGGAATAAAGTCTTCCAGAACTTGATGCTAAATGCCTGCAGTACTTAAAATGACTGCATCATTGTGTGCCTAGACAGGGAGCAAGAAGGGTTATCATAAGGCCCTTCTGGTTGCAGAAGAGTGTGAATGGCATCTTACTTCTCCTGTTGATGTATGAATCTTTTGACCCCATGGCAAGATCTTCTGCAGCAGCCATTGGATCATGTTGAATGGTCTGGTTGAGCGCCAGTAGTCTGCGGAAAGATGTTCATGACAAGTTGGTTAAAGTCCCATGTTCTGCAAAACAATCATTTTGTGGATAAGGCCAGAGAAGCTGTTGCCCAGATTAAGGAGCAGCATGCTGCCATTCAGTCCTTGTTGGCAGGAGCTGACCAACATTTTTCTTGTAGGTACACTTACATGGCGAGAGATGAAGAAATGGCAGAAATATTAAACAAATACTTCAGTTCGATGTTCATTAAAGAAGACCCTGGAAAAGGACTGTTGCTAGTTAACAAGAAAACGGAGGGGGCTGGACCAGAGGAAGGTCCTGTCAGACAAATATGATTGACTTTTTTGATTGGGTGACTAAGGAATTGGATCAAAGAAGAACACTCAATGTGATCTTCTTGGATTTGAGCACAGTTTTTGATATGGTCCCGCATAGGAGGCATTTGAATAAAATGAGAAGCTTGGGAGCGAACGCCAAGGTGATGGCCTAGATTACAAACTGGTTGACAGAAGAAATTGTGCGAAGGTAAATGGAACCTGCTCTGAAGAGAGAGCAGTGCTAAGCAGAGTATCACAAAGATCGATGTTGGGACCAGTCCTGTTCAATATCTTTGTGAGCGACATGGCAGAAGGGATAGAAGCTAAAGTTTGTCTTTTTGCGGATGATACTAAGATCTGCAACAGAGTGGACACGCCGGAAGGAGTAGAGAGAATGAGACATGATTTAAGGAATGTTGTATGGTGTTCAAAGATATGGCAGCTGGGATTCAATGCCAAGAAATACAGAGTCATGCATCTAGGATGTGGTAATCCAAAAGAGTTCATCTTGGGGGGTGAAGTCCTGTACATGGAGCAAGAGAGGGACCTTGGGGTGATTGTGTCTAGCAATCTGAAGTCAGCGAAGCAATGTGACAAGACGATAGCTGAAGCCAGAAGAATGATGGGCTGCATAGAGAGAAGAATAACCAGTAAGAAAAAGGAAGTGATAGTCCCCTTGTACAGGTCCTTGGTGAGGCCTCACCTGAAGTATTGTGATCAGTTCTGGAGACCATATTTCAAAAGGGACAGAAATGGTGGGGGTTCTCCTTCAAATGACTTATGAGGAGAGGTTGAAGGACCAAAATATGTATGCCCTGGAGGAGAGGAGATACAGGGGAGATATGATGCAGACTTTCAGATACCTGAAAGGTTTTAATGATGTACAATCGACAAACCTTTTCCACTGGAAAGAAGTCAGTAGAACTAGGGGTCACGTAATGAAACTCCAGGGAGGACAACTCAGAACCAATGTCAGGAAATATTTCTTCACAGAGAGGGTGGTGGATGCCTGGAATGCCCTGCCAGAGGAAGTGGTGAAGACAAAAACGGTGAAAGATTTCAGAGGGGCAGGGTATAAAGACTGGATCCTTAAAAACTAGAGGATGGAAATGAAGAAAAAACTGCATGTGGGTAACTTGCTGGTGTGGCGGTTACTACCCTTAATCATTAAGCCTTCATATTGTTGATGCAACTCCATTATTGCTCTCTGCTTTTACGGCATGGGGAAAAGGGGAATTAGATTCAGACAGCAACTAACAATGACATTGGATTTTATGTTTGGGGAAAACAAGCATGGGGGTAACTTGCTGATGTGTCTGTTACTACTCTTAACCATTATGCCTGATACTTTGAATGCAGCTCCAACATTGCTCTCTGCTTCAATGGCAAGAGGTAACAGGGAATTGGACTCAGAAAGCAACCAACAAAGGCCCTACTTTGACAATTTGGAAAACTAAGTAAGGGGGAGGGACTTGTATGGTGCAGCAGATGCTTCCATAAGCTTGCTGGGCAGACTGGATGGACCGGTTGGTCTTTTTCTGCCGTCATTTTCTATATATTTCTGCTTCCCTTTTAAGTGGTCCTTCTCCAGAGATGCCCCTTCTGCCAGTTTCAGCGATATTGTACCACTCCTGTGCTGCCACAGCAGCAGCTTCCAGCCTCTTGATGCCCGCATGAGAGAGGTCAGCCTAAAATGCCACTGCAGTCTCAGCCCAAAGTGGAGCCTAGCTTTTGACAAGTCTTGATTCACAGATCTCTATCCCTCCAGTAGGGGGAAGGAGTTAGCTGTTCTTCAACGAGTGGAAGAAGATTTACTTATTTATTTATTTAGGCGTTCTATATACCGTCGTTCCAAAAGAAGATCACAATGGTTTACAATATCAGCTTTCATATTCTTGGTCAACGATCACATACTGTGTCTCAACATTCACCTTCTAGATCAACACCACAGCAAATACATATTCTAGTTCATATTCATACACATCCTAGGATATCACAATAGCTAGTATATAATCTAGTTCATATTCATACATTTTCTAGGTCGACACAATAGTAAATACAAGTTCTAATTCTACTAATAATACATTTTACATCATTCATTACTTGTTGCTCATTCCACTAACATTATCTCTGGTACTGATGTTGAAGTTTTCAGCATATTGGTATTTTACGTTAAATCGTATACATTTCTAAAGAGCCATGTTTTCAGTTCATGCTTGAAACTCTTTCTTTCTGTTATCTGACGTAATTACTCTGGAAGTGAGTTCTACAACTTGGGGCCTGCTATGGAATACATTCAGTCTTATTTGCGTTAGGTGTGTGTTCTGAGTAGAAGGTACCATTAAAATTCATTTGTTTTGTGATCTTAGGTCTCTCTGTGGTGTGTAGTGTTGAACTGCACTCCTAAAAAAAAACATGGATTAATATTGTTGATGATATTGAAAATTAGAGTTAATACTTTATAATGAATTTTGGATTGTACAAGAAGCCAGCATAGTGCAATCAGCGAAGGGGTGATGTGTTAAAATTTCCTTGTCCCTAGTAAGAGTCTTGCAGAGGCATTTTGAAGTAACTGTAGTGGTTTTAGTAGACTTGAGGGTAGGCCTTTAAAGGGAGTTGCAGTAGTCTAAATTTGAAAATAGTGATTGTAAGACAGTGCGGAAGTCCTGTATTGTTAGCAAAGGTTTCAGTCGATGTAATATTCTCAGCTTGGAGTATCCTGTTTTGATTGATTTGCTTATATGCTTTTTCATAGTGAAGTTCTCGTCAATCTGAATTCCTAGGTCTCGTGCTTGATCTGAGGGAGTGTAATATTAGTAATTCCTAGGTCTAGGGATGGCGGTTTGATTATTGTGTTCTCTCCTTAACCACACAATTTCATTTTTTGGGGGGTTTAGAGTTAGTTTCAGTTGAGAAAGTTTGTTATATGGCCTTCATGTATGTTGACAGAGACGACACAGTTTTTTCAAATGTTTTGTCAAAAGGGATGTAAAATTGTATGTCATCTGCATATAGGAAGAAGTTGATTCCTAGATTTGCTAGTAATGCACATATGAGCAGCAGATAGATGTTGAATAGTGTGGCCGAGAGTACTGAACCTTGGGGTATGCCTGTATTGACTGGGAAGGTGTCTGAAATTTATTACCCAGTTTGACTTGGAATGTCCTATCTTTTAGGAAGGAAGAGAAACATTTTTTGACATTATCGTCTATTCCAATTTCTCTCAGCTGGTGGGATAGCAGGGTATGGTCAACTGTGTCAAATGCTGCTGTTAAATCTATTAGTACCAGGATATATGATTCATTTTTGTCAAAGCCTTATAGTACAGGGTCGGCTAAGGACATGAGCAGGGTTTCTGTTGAGCAATTTTTTTCTGAATCCGAAATGGTTTGGGTATAGTATATTGTTGTCTTCTAGGTAGTTCTCTAATTGTGATAAAACTGCTTTTTCTAGGACTTTCCCGATAAAATACAGGTTGGTTATTGTCGGCAATTGTCCCAATCATTGATTCTGCCAGTTTTATTTTTTAGAATTGGTTTAATCACAGCTTGTTTTGCCCTAACGGGGAACAATCCTTCTGCTAGCGAGTGGTTTATTATGGATGTGAATATTGGGGTTATTATGCTGTTTACTGTTTTCAGGGCACTTGCAGGGATAGGGTCCAGTGAGTGGGTAGCAGGCTTCACTTTTGTGATAAATTGGTTTACTTCAGATTTGATACTGGATCGAATGAGTTACATTTCACTTGATCACATTTTTCTTCAGGCTCTTTTGTTGGTATGCAGGGGGAGAATTGTGATTTAAGTGTATTGATTTTCTTTAACAATGAAGTAGCATATTCATTGCATGAGTTCTTTGTAAAGTCATAGTTGTTTGAGATGGAGGAGGTTGGGTCCTTGATTAAGTTTTTAACTATTTTTTTTTAATTATATATTTATTGATTTTTACAATAACACAGATAACTTTGTTTAGAAATACAGCAAAGGTTAACATATAAGCAAAATATTTCTTGCAATATATCGAAAAGCAATAAATTTCCTTTTACATTTTCCAAAGAAATATGGAGGGAGAGAGAAGAAACTATGAAGGAGAAATCTCAAGGAAAAATTAACAAAATTAAAGAAAGGCTCTCTGTTAGTACCCTCTTTCATACTTTACGTGACTACATTAGATAGTGGAGTGGACTTCTTGGCGTTTATGAAATCCCTTAAATGATCAGGATTATAAAACACATACACATTTCCTGAGTACCTAATTACACATCTAGCTGGATATCTTAGCAGAAACTCTGCTCCCAGTGTACGAACCTCTGGGCGCATTTTCAAGAAATCTCTCCTACGTAACTGGGTAACTCTAGACAAGTCAGGAAATATATGGACAAGCTCTCCCAAATAAGTAACGTTTAAAGCTTTAAAGTAATACTTCATAATCAATGTTTTATCATATTCTGAGTAAAGTGAAACAAACAACACCAATCTCTCTATTACTTCTAGGCCTGAGCTTTCTAAGTATTCAGACAGATTCTCAAAATCTCCTGTAGCCCCAACGGGGGATATCTGGATTGGACTCTGTCTCTGTTTTAGAAAAAGAATTTTCTTCGGGGTTGGTATCATTTCCTCCGGGATCTTTAAAATTTCCTTTAAATATCTTTTAAAAGTAATTAATGGCAATTCGCCACCTATCTTGGGAAAGTGCAAGATCCTTATATTCAATTATCTTAAATAATTCTCCACGGACTCAAGCCTCCGCATTGAGGCTACTTGTTCTTTTAAAGATGTCACAGTTCAGAAATCTGTTTCAAGTCATTTCTAACTTGTACTAAGTTACTGGTTTGTTCTTCACTCTCTCTTTTTAGCTGGTTTTCCAAAGAGGATATTTTCAGGGAGTTCTGATCCGTCTCTCGGGTATATTCATTAACTACCCGGTTCATTCCAACAATCAAGTCCCATAAGGACTCCATGGTTATAACAGCCGGTCTTATTACCTGTAGGGGATTTCTCTGACCACCTCCAGCTCCATTTCCTCCTCCATCCATCGATGTTGTTTGGGGTACTCTCCCGGTATCTTCCTCCCTCCTTACCGGGCTTTCCGGGGTCATGGGAGAAGGTGGTATGCTCCCCTGCCCAGTCACCTCGCCAGAACTTCCACCCAGTTGAGGAAAGACTGCAACTTCCTCCGCAGTCAACTCAGCATGTTCGGCAGAGGCTAGGGCGGTTGCCCTCGGCTGTTCTCGCGGTGTTGGCGGGGTCAATGATACTTCCCCAGGCGGTGACGACTCTCCTCTGCCGTTTCCGCCAGCGGGGCTCAAGACCCGAAGTGAGGGTATCGGCGTCGCATACTGCGGGATGACTCGCTGTCCAGTCGAAAGTGTGGGTTCGGGTGGATAAACCCTCACTTTGCCCTTTCTCTTGTGGGGCATTTTAGCTTCGGAAGGAAATTCTTCTACGGTAAGAGGAAATTCTGGGAGCGTCCGTAAGTGCGACCGCTCAGGGAGCCATCTTGGATCTCCAAGAAGTTTTTAACTATTTTGAAGAGTAGTTTTGAATTAAATATTACACCCGTGAATCTGTTTTGCGAAGTAGTCTTTTTTTGCTTTATTTGTTCATGGTATTTTGTTAATAGGGATTTGTATTTTTCTAGGGATCCATAGATTGGCATTTCCTCCATTGCTTTTCAGATTTTGTCAAGGTCTGTTTAGTGTGTCTTAGCTCTTCGCTATACCAATGTTTCTTTTGTTTATTTGTGTTGCTTTCATTTTGGAACTTTTTTTCTGGATTGATGATTTTATCCCAGGAGTCAAAAGATGAGAAGGCATTATCATGATTGAACTCAGTTATTTTATTTTTAATAGTTTCTTCAAGTGTTTCCAGTTCTATTTCTGTATGTGAAAGATTGATTATTATGTGAGTTTGAGGACCGCTGGGTCCTCAAAATTGTTTTCCTCAAAATAATTAGTTTGCACTTTTCTCAGGCCTCAACATTTCACTGCTATTTGGCCTTCAATCTGAATCCATCTCACTCAACCCAGCTTTGTATCAAGGTGGAGCCGCTGGTCAACCAGCAGGCAATAGAGCCAGTCCCTCTCAAAGATCATTACTTTCTTATCCCCAAGAAGTCATAGGGATTGAGACCCATCCTGGATTCACAAAGGTTGAACAGAGGGCTGTTACTGAAGAAGTTCAAAATGAATTCCTTCCACACTATCCTGTCCTTCATCCAGGGGAGAGATAGGATGTGTGCCCTGGATCTAAAGGATGTTTATATTCACATCCTCATCCTTCCGTCTCACTGAAAATTCCCCAGATTCATGGTGGAATCAGTTCACTACCAGTATGGGGTTCTCTTTTTCTGCCTTTCAACAAACCCTGGCAGTCTTCACGAAATGCCTGGCAGAGGTGGTGGCACATATTTGTTGTCAGAGAATGTTTGTTTTCCCTTACCGGGACAACTGGCTGGTGATGAGACCTTCTCAAGCAGAAGTGCTAGACTTCTTGCACAATACTGTCCAGTTCCTTCAGTTGCTGGGGTTTATCGTCAATTTCGCCAAGTTGAATCAAGTTCATTGGGGCATGGATAGACTTGTTAGAGGCGAAGGTGTTCCTCCCATCAGAAAAGGCAATCTGCCTATGTGCATTGGTCCAGAACTTGCTGTAGCGAGATCAAGTCCTGCCTGAACAGTTCTAATGGTCCTAGGACACAAGGCAGCAGCAGCAGTGAATGTTGTCCCCATGACTCCCCTGAACATGAGAATTCTTTATTGGAACCTCTGCTCCCAGTGGGCTCAGTTGCACCAATCCTTATCTTCCCCTATAAGGGTAACGTCCGAGATTAAAACATCCGTCCTTTAGAGGCAGAAACCAATGGCCCAGGAAGTAGGTTCTCCTCTTCAACTTTTACTTCATCTGGTCACACTGGCAACTGATATGTACACCAGGGGTTGGGACACGCATACATTTTCCTTACAATCTCAGGGAACTTGGTTGATGATGGAACGTCTGTTCCAAATCAACCTCTTAGAACTCTGAGCCAGTTGGCTTGCATTGAGAATATTCTCTCATCTTCTTCAGGGAAAGAGAATCTGATGCAAACCAAGAACCAAGTGGCAATTTTCCATGTGAACAAACAACGGGGCATAGGGTCTTGGATCCTGTGCCAGGAATTTTGGAGAATTTGAGAATGGGCTTTACGTCACAGGACTTTTCTGCAAGCATCATATCTTTCGGAGTTTCCAACACATTGGCAGATCTCCTCAGCTGAATTTTTTGACTCCAAGCGTAGTATCTGAACCAGGAGCAGTGTGCTGTCCCGTTATGGGCTATGGCTATTGTGCACCATGGATGACTACGATCTCAGGGGCCCTGTGCTGTTGGGATTGGGGGGCGTCTGAGTCCTGTTTATAATAGTCCCCATCTGGTTTTCTGCCCTAGTGGGGCTATTGTCAGCCATAGCTGCTGATGAGAGACACCATCGAGCTTGCCACATTGACGCCCTTGGACAAATAGATGAGCCAAGAGGGACAGTCGATGGTGCTGGTAGTCATTGGTTCCTTTGGGCATCAATGTGCTATGTTGGGGCTACAGAGTTTCTGCCTGCAGGCGCCCCTGGCATCCTTGGTACTGCCAGGCCATTGATGCCTTCAGGTACCAGTCGATCAGATCCTGATTTGGTCAAGCGCAGTCGAAGCCCTGGGTGCTGCGTCGTTTGGTGCCCTTGATGTGACCCTTCGTTGGTACATGCATCTGCGCTATGGGCCCTATGGGCACAGTCACCACTGCGGGCATCAGTGGATGTGGTTGGATGCCGCAAGACATAACCACAGGACTCCGTGGGCACAGTCGGTCGGCATGGAAATTGCTGCTATTGTTCCTTGAGGGAAACGAAGGTGAGCCTTTTCTGACACAGTTTCAAGGGTCGTGTCCAGCCTCTTGGAGCATTCTCAGAGGGTGACGCCATGACCACCCACCACCAGGCCATGTCCAGTGCACCAGTGGTCCTGGGACACCTTCGTGTCACTGTTCCTGTTCACGCCACTGTGAGATACTGTGACAGTGAAGCGCATTATGCACGGTCGGATACGACAAGGCATCTGTTCCGAGTGCCTCGGGCGTTGACAGACAGCATCTCCCTATCTGCAGTTCTGTCATTGGATTCTATCATTGTCACGTCATGGTATCTGCCTCCTCGTCAGTTCTGTACCGTAAAGTGCTGGGAAGCACTAGCGGAGAAGGCGTCATCACACACTGTTACTTGTCTTTTGGCAGCACTTAGCCACCTACTCCAGCAAGTGGATTCCACTGTATGAGTACTGGTCAGCATGTTTTTATAGCGAAGGGCTCTTTTTTTCTGGTTGCCCTCCTCTGTTTAGGTGTTTCCTTGTGTGTGTGTGTGTTTTTCCCTCATGGCGAGCACAACAGGTTGTGTGTCACAGCCACAGGACTGATCTAGGCCAGCATCCTGATTGAACCCTAAGGGTAATGGACACCGAGAGGGTAGTGTCAGGAGTCCTCTTCCTCAGAAGAGGAATATGTCTCTCGACCCCTCCTGTGTCACAAGCCACCTTCATGGGGAAGTCCTTGAGGTTTCATCCCTGGCATGTTTAGCTCTGAGCTGGAGTCTCGAATTTTGAATCGGCGCATCTCATAGGGGGCCGGGGCCAGGGCCAGGGAACAGCAGAGGCAATTGTTGGATCATTTTTGTTGGGGATCCTCCATTGATTACTGTGACCCAATCTTCTGAGAGTAGTTGCCAAGGAAGGGAGATTCCACTGAGTTCCCCTCTCGACACCCGATTGTCCACCCCTACAAAGGATGTCCCTCGTTCTTCATTCCCGGAGAAGGGATGTCACCTCTTCTACTGGTGGTTGCTCTCGGTTCTTCACGAGTGCTGAGAGCCGGTCGAGCGGTAGTGCTCTCCTTCAGTCACTCTTAAGGCACAGTGGATCTATTTAACAAGAGAGTCTCTCTGGAGTAGCTCCCAGGTAAACCTTCAGGGTTTCTCCCATCCAGGAGTCACCTTGATGCCTGCTGCAGTCAGTGGGCCGTTATGGCCGTCATTCTTACCTGTGGGACCTTGCCTCTTTGAGGTGGGTCCTAGGCCATCTACTTGGTGAGTATGCCTCTCAGTCTCTTCCCATATCTATGGCTAAGGGAGTTGGAGGATGAGGGACCCTGCAACAGAGGGTGCTGCTCTTGATTGCAGTGGCTTCCAAGCTATACTTCCCTATTTTGGAGATAACCCTGTCTATGGACAGGGGAGTCCTGGCTCATGCAACACTTGTTCCATTACGGAACCAAGTGCTTCTTTGGGGGAAGTATTTGCACTCATGGCTGGGGTATTGATACCTTTGCCATGTGCTTGGCGATCTATTCCGAGATCGTCCTGACCCTGCCTTGGTACCTTTCGGGTTTCTGGGCTGGTGGAGAAATTCTGTTTGGGTTGCATTTGGGGCAGCCTGGCTTACTGTCTCTTAGTGGAGTATTTCTGGATTTCTTCACTGGGGAATTCACTCTCAGTTCAGCTGTTCCAAGCAGGCTGAGGGCTCTGTCTCGGGGTAACTACCTGCTGGTATCAGCAGTGTGTGATTCACTTGGGGTTGGGATATACTACCTAGCGACTTGTGCTTACCCCAGCAGTCCAGTGGTCTGCCTCCTTGTGTTCTCGCTCCCTCCGACCTCCAGCTGGAATGTCAGGGGGAGGAAAAGCTAAGGCATTCGTGGTATATCTTAGTGAATACCTGCAGGGAAAGATACATCACGTTTTCCCTATATTGGCTCCGTCCAATACTGCTTTAGCTTTCTCACTTCACTAGGTTTCCCAAAGTGCCTTCCTGCTCACCTGACGAATCCTATAGACAGAATGCATGGTCCTGCCTTTGACAGGATGCAGTGTGGGTGAACTTCAGGCCTAAATTTTCTCCCTGCTCAGAAGTTTGGCTAGCGATCCATTCAGGGATTGCCGTTCATTCCCTGGAACCCCTGCCGCTATCCTGCTTGGTCTGGTGCTTCGGCACATAAGGTCTGTCTCAGACCCTGCTATTGTTGCTGATTATTCTCCAAGTGTTCCTTGGGCTTTTCTGCCCATTGTGCTTATCAGTCACACATGGGCACTCTTCTGCAGAGACATTTTGTCTTTTGGATGTCAGTGGACCACAGTTTCTTTCTGGTGAGTTCTCAGGCCCCAGCTGGGTTTTCGGTTGTCTTCTAATACCGAAGAAAACTGTGCAGTCTTCATCCAAGAGTCCTTCTCTTGTTTGCATCTCTAGGCTTTTCCTGTACCCAGGAGGTTCTAGGTCTACTTCATTGTAAGGGTTACTGTTCCAAACCCTGCTTGTTATGTTTTCCGTGATGCGGAATATGCTTCTGCTTGCACTCGTTTCACTCCTCTGCCTTAGGTGCCTCTGCTACTCATGAAGGTTTTGTGTCTCATTCATTTCTATGGTTTTTCTTTGTAGAACCCAATTCTTTTCCAGCCTGGACCCCTTGTGGGTTGGCTGCCTCACAGGCAAAAGGGAGATGGGTAGTGCTTCTGCACTGTGTGATTTCCCGCTTTGTCGTGCTCGGACAGCCAATAGCTAGGGATTCACCCATGTGTGAGGACTACCATCCTGCTTGTCCTCTGAGAAAGCAGAGTTGCTTACCTGTAGCAGATGTTCTCCAAGGACAGCAGGATGTTAGTTCTCACAAAACCTGTCCACCTCCCCTGAGAATTGGTTTTTCCATGTGTTAGCTATATCATGGACTGAGGAACTCTGCCTGGGGGCAGGGTGATGACTATAGCTGCACATTCTCAGTAGGGTATGTTGAAAGTTCTAGATTCTTTGAGATCAAAGTTCTGTGCTGGGCTTCATCTGATGATGTCACCCATGTGTGAGGACTAACATCCTGCTTTCTCGGAGAAAACCTGTTAAGGAAAGCAACTCTGCCTATTTTTTTGGTCCCATTACCAAAAACCCGCACCAAAAAATGCAAACTTTTCCTTATTTCTTTTTTTGTTTTTTTGTTATAATTATTATTTGTCAAAGAACTATAAAATAGTTCTTTGACAAAGAACTATTTACAAATTAATTAAAAAAAATATAAAATATAATAATTATAACAAAAAAACAAAAAAAGAAATAAGGAAAAGTTTGCATTTTTTGATGCGGGTTTTTGGTAATGTGATATTTGGTTTACCCCCACGTCAGTGGATAAAATTGAGATTATTTTTTTGGTCCAGCAGTTTGCTCCTGTGCCTTTAGGCTTCCAGCTGAATCAAAAGTAGACCTTTCAAAATCTACATGCCATGAGCTTTCATTCACAGTTATCTAGCACCTCCCTCCCTATTTTTAACCCCCTATCCCTCTAGCCCAGCCATAAAGCAACATTCATCTGACAGGGTCCACAACTGTGTTTCCCTCTGGAATCCAGTATGCATGAGTCTGGTCAAATAAATGTATCTTTTGAGCAGAGGTTGACATTTTTCTTTGTACTACAACACAGCATTCCTATCTTTGATCGGCCTGAGAATCAGAAGTCAAACTTGTGAATAAAACCCAAATTTCCTGCTTGGCAGTACCCCAGTGATATACACAATAACTTGAACATAGATATAAAAATATAAATGGGTCATAAATCTGTACATGCAATACCAGATTTAATGAATATATTTTTTGCCTTCTTCTGCTTGTGAATATTGAGATACTACGGTAGCTTTAGTATTACTTAAGGATTGATCAGGGGTTCTCATTTCCAGCCCTCGACAGACTGCAAGCAAGCCTGGTTTTTCAGAATGTCTTCAAAGAATATTCATTGTAACATTATCAGAATCCTAAAATATTGATAAATGGCAGCAGATAAAGATCAATTAGCTCATTCAGTCCGCTCAGTTTTTATTGGTTTACCCAGCTAAAGTTAAATCCCATTTGTCACATATAGAAGCTTAATACCATGCAGTATATTATTGCTTAATTAAATCAGTTTTTGAAGTCTTCTGCTTTGGGATGGATAAGCATAAAAGTTCCCATAATGAATCCTAGGCTCTCCCACCCTTCCATGTCTTTCTACCAAGCTTTTTAATAGTTTAAAGAGCTACCAAAATTAGCAAGTTTGTTTCCCTTTATGTCTCCATTATGTCATCATGACTGAGCTGGATGGTACCCAGCCACCACAAACCTACTGGAGTCAACCTGATTGTTTTCTGGGAGTTGTAGCTTGCTGGGTCTCACGGGCTATCCCTGAGGCTTGGAGTGTTGCTAGTTCATGCTTCCTTTATCTGCCCTTTGTTTTCTCTTTAGCAGCTCTCCCCTAGCATCTGTTCTCAAGGGAGTGAAGGGTGGGTTAGTTGCAATACTGCCCGTCCATTCAAGATACATTAGATATATTTGCATTCTCTTTGTCCAAAAACTAGTCTAATATATATTTTTGGTTCTTCTATAAATTTGACCTGTTTGGGGATCAGAGTTGAAAATCCCTAGTGTTGATACCCTCAAACCTAATTAATTCAGTGTTTTAATAACATTCTTTCTCCACGTCAAGCAGGATGGTAGTCCTCACAAGTGAGTGACATCATCCGATGCAGCTGCGAATTGTGCGCTCAAATGACCCCAAAGGCCGTCGGGCCAGGTAGGACAAGATGGAGAAAGTTTTTGGTTCAGGAAAATCCGAACCTTCCACTTCGGCATCAGTGTCATTGACGTCTAAGGACCGAGGAGAACTGTTCGTCCTCGATACCTTGATGACCACTCCTCCCCCGAGGCTTGCGGGGGAAAAAGGCTCCTGGGATCGCTCATTCTCTGTCTCCTCCAAATCACGGACTTCAGGATCGTCTTCCTCGTCCTTGGTGCCGGGGAAGGACCGGGCCGAGCACTGTGGGAGGTCTAGGAAGCACCATCACCAGTCCCCGTCTGCACGCGGTGCAGGGCTCGGGCTGACTACAGCGCTTGTCGCCTTGCCTCCAAAGCAGCCATGGTGAGAGGAGGCACCATCTTCCCTCGATGCCGGTGGCCCGAGGCCATCCACACCGGTCCTGGTGCAGGACGTCGATCCTCCTCGGGGCTCTGAGGAGGAGTTAGCCTCCTTCCTCCCTTCTCAGCCTGGCCTTTCATCGGAGGCTTTTGAGGTGGAGTTAGAACGTCGGGTGCGCCTGGCGGTGAAACATGTTTTGCACAATAGAGTGCCCCCGCCACTTGGGCTGGTGCCTTCTTCGATGCCGGTGCTGTCACCGGTACCCGCACCAATGCCACCTACGGTACCGAGGTTGTAACCGTTGTTGGACCGTCTTGCTGTCCTCCTGACCCAGTTACTGCCGGTGCCACGCGATTCCTCGGTGGGCCGTCGGGCACCAAAACGCAAGGCATCCGAGCTTGTTCTCGTAGGGGATTTCCCTGAGGAAGAGGGCCCCTCGATGTCCTCTGCTGCACAGGGCTCCCTTGTCCCCCGTTCAGCTCTACTGGGACAAGGGCCCAGGCCTTCAGGTCCCTCGATGTCCTTGGGTCCCTTGGTACCGCTACCTAGGGATGTGCCCCTATCTCTGGGTGGTTTGAGACAAGCCTGAGGGCCCGTACAACCCCTGGGGGGAGGACGCCTCTGGTGCTTCATCAGTGACTTCCGATGATCTTCCGTCAGATCCTTCCCCCTCGGAGGAGCGCTGCCATTCTCCACTAGAGATTCCAGGTCTTTCCATATCTGGACGACTGGCTGATCAAGAGTGGCACACAAGCAGGGGCATTGCGGCTCTACGCTGGAAATTTCAGATGTTGGAATTCCTGGGTTTTCTAATCAACTACCCAAAATCCAATTTCTGTCTGTGATCACGGCTGGATTTCATTGGAGCCATGTTTATGGTTTATTATTTTTATATACCGTCACATCGGCATGGCCTTCACAATGGTTCACATTCAATAACATAAAAGAAATACAAAATATTTATCAAATATAGTGGCATCTAAAATACGTTAAAAAGGACATAAAATTACATTTTAGATGCTAAAACAATAAATAATTTTAAGTAATAGTAATAATCCTAAAAAGCCGAAATACATGACAATCTACATAATATAAACACATTGCAACAAATAAAATAATAAAACTCATAAAAAAAAATCAAGGGATACATAACAATAAAGTAAAAACATTTTAAAAAACAATTTAGGCTAAAGATAGAAATAGAAAATAAAACTAAACCTTTGGATGCGACACAGGCGAAGGCCTTTTTGTTCCACATCAGGGCGCATGCACTGCTAACCCTGGTGAGGAGGTCCAAAACCACTGGCTGGTCTCTGCGCGGCGTATGCTGCCACATTTGGGGCACATGGCCGCGACGGTCCATGTTGCCCCGTTTGCCCGCTTGCATATGCGTTGGGCCAAGTGGAACCTACGCTCTCAATGGCGGCAGGCCACTCAGGGCCTTCAAGTCCACATCCAGGTTTCACCCTCTCTCAGGGCTTTCCTGGCTTGGTGGAGGTTCCTATCCAATCTGGAACAGAGGGTGCCCTTTCTGGTACGCGCTCTGGGCCTTCCTGGATTGGCTGTCCAACAAGGTGATCCTCATTCAGACAGACAATCAGGTGGCCATGTGGTATATAAACCAGCAAGGAGGGGCACCAGGTCCTTCCACCTTTGTCAGGCGGCGGTTCAGATCTGGAGCTGGGCCCTGTCTCAGGGGATATTGCTCCGGGCCGTGTCCTTGGCCGGTGCGGAGGTCACCCTAGCAGACAGGCTATGTTACACCTTCCGGCCCCACAAGTGTTCCATGAAGCAGGAGGTGGAGGACCAGATCTTCCGTCTCTGGGGAACCCTGGACATGGATTTGTTTGCCTCCCCCTGCAACAGGAAAGTTTCTCAGTACTGCTCCCTGTCTAGGTCAGACGGCCAGTCAGCCATGGATGCCTTTGCCTTCCACTGGGGGGCAGGCCTCCTGCATGCATACCCTCCAGTTCTGTTGGTGATGAAGATGCTTTTAAAGTTTCGCCAGGACCAGGGGACCATGATCCTCTTTGCCCCCCATTGGCCGAGACAGGTCTGGTTCCTGCTACTACGAGATCTTGCCCAGCGGGACCCAATCCGTCTGGGGACTGCCCCGACCTCCCTACACAGGCTCAGGACATGTTACGCCACCCCAACCTCCGGGCCCTGTCCCTCACGGCCTGGATGTTGAAAGGTTGATCCTGCAGCCTCTGAATCTCTCAGAGGACATGTCTCGGGTCCTGGTAGCCTCAAGAAAGCCTTCCACCAGGAAGTCTTATGCTTTGAAGTGGAGGAGGTTTGCAATCTGATGTGAGCAGAAGGGCCTCGATCCCTTCTCCTGTCCAACCTGGGAACTCATGGATTACCTGCTGCACCTTTCGGAGACCAGGCTTAAAACCAACTCCATTCAGGTGCACCTGAGTGCCATAGGTGCGTACCACCATGTGGTGGATGGCTCGCCCATCTCAGTCGAGCCCCTTATAGGGCGTTTCATGCGTGGATTGCTTCAACTGAGGCTTCCCCTATGGGCCCCCGCAGTGTCCTGGTACCTAAATGTGGTGCTGGCCCAATTAATGAAACCACTGTTTGAGCTGCTGCGCTCCTCTACTCTTAAGTATTTGACTTAGAAGGTCATATTCCTAAAAGCAATCATGTCGGCACACAGGTCAGTGAGCTGCATGCATTGGTGACTTATCCGCCCTACACAAGGTTTTTCCATGACCAGGTGGTCCTATGAAGTTCTTGTCAAAGGTGGTTACAGAATTGCACCTTAACCAGTCCATTGTCTTGCCCATCTTTTTTCCCCAGGCCTCATTCTAACCCAGGGAAAAGGGTGCTACACACAATGGATTGTAAAAGGGCCTTGGCCTTCTACCCGGACTAGACAGCAAGCCATAGACAATCCGTCCAGCTGTTTGTCTCTTATGACTCCAACTGGCTGGGTATGGCTGTTACCAAGCAGACACTTTCCACCTGGCTAGCTGAATGCATCGCCTTCTGCTATGACAGGCAGGGCTGCAACTGGTGGGCTACGTCACATCTCATTCTGTTAGGGCCATGGCCACTACTGTAGCCCACCTGCGTGCAGTTCCCCTGGGGGAGATCTGCAAGGCTGCGACGTAGAGTTCTCACTACACCTTCATGGCTCATTATTGTCTGATCAGGGACGCCGTCATGATAGCAGATTTGACCAGGCTGTCCTCAGAAATCTTTTTCAGCTGCGATTCCAACTCTTCCTACCTATGGCCCTATTTTGGGTTCAGGCTGTTCCTGATGTTACCAATAGCGCCTTTGTTGTTGTGCCCGTTGGCACCTAGTTTGGTGTCTATTGGTCTCGGGTCCAGCCTGTAGCTGGGGATTCACCCACATGTGAGGACTACCATCCTGCTTGTTCTTATAGAAAGTGAAGTTGCTTACCTGTAACAGGTGTTCTCCTAGGACAGCAGGATGTTAGTCCTCAGGAAACCTGGTTTGTGGCTTTATTTTTTCATGATCTACTTAAAAGACTGAAGAGACCCCGTGTGGATGCGTGGATAGTGGCATGGTTAACTTTGTCTCTCCAAATTCTTCAAAACAAAAAGTAGTTTTGATCCCACTATACTGAACTGTTATGCACTTACTTTTTATATGCATGTATTCTCCCTACACATGGATGCAATATCAGGAAAATATATTTATTACTTTTAGACAAGCATAAAAGTAAAACATTTTAAAATTTGTTGATCTTTTGGCACATATCTTTTTTCTGTCTTGGTATAAATTTCTAGGTTAAATGGAAGACTAGAAAAAGAGTCCGTTTTTTATTTATTTGATAAATGGGCATTGTAGCATTATTTCCTGATAAAGGTAATACTTAGGTAATATGCTTATGGAAAAATATATCTCATAAACAGGCCCATTCAATAATGTCCGCAGGAGAGCTGGCGCTCCGAGGTGAGCGCCCGCTTTCCCGACACATGCCTAGGCCCTTCTCCTGGGTGCGCAATTCTTGATTTAAATTCGGGCCCGCGCTAATGAGGCGCTAGGGACACTAATGCATCCCTAGCGCCTCCTTATTGGCGGAAGCGGCGGCTGTCAGCAGGTCTGAAAGCCGACACTTAATTTTACCGGCGTCGGTTGTGGAACCCGCTGACAGCCATGGGTTAGGAAAACGGACACTGGCAAAGTTGAGCATATATTTTCCAACCCGTGGGCAGATTTGTTTTTTTTTTTTTAAAATTTTTGGGGCCTCCGACTTAATATAGGAGGCATTAATTTCGGCACATTTTACTTTCTGTATTGCGGGTGACTAACTAATAGGCTCATCAACATGCATTTGCATGTGATGAGCGCTATTATTTTCGGGGGAGGGGTTGGCCAAAGCGGTTTCCACGCGCTATTACTACCCCTTACAGTATAAGGGGTAATAATAGAGCTTCAAAAACGTGCGGACAAATGGGGGCTAAACGGTGCGCTCGGCTGAGCGTACCGTTCTGTGTTGGCCTGAAAGGGAGAAAGAGGTGAAGTGATAAGCCATTGCAGAAGGGAATTAGGATCATTATAGTATGTTTTCTAATGATTTTTATTGGTTAATACATGACTCCAAGGAGGAAAAAAGAAACAGGAACTCCATGAATGACTTGTTATGAAGACTGATAACTGCCATTTACTATTTGAAGAAGGTTATGTAACATTTTGGGCTCTTAGTTTGGAAGAAGTCTCTGTCACAAGTCTGACAGCATAGTTCCCCCCCCTCCCCCCCTCCCCACTACTAGTGCTAAAAACTCTTAATATATGACAGCACCAAGGGTCCTTTCACAGTGGGACACCTGGTCAATTGCCTTCTTCCTCTCAATGATAAATATCTGAGAAATTATGTTGAAAAAAATTTGAGCAAAAGAATTGCAAAAGGTATAACTACATGAATAAAAGGGTATGGTGAATACAAAATATTTAAAAACCATAAACCAGTGTGTGCCAACCCTCTCCTAGAGGCACACCTAACCTGTTGGGTTTTCAGGATATCCATAATGAATAAGCATGAATAGCTTTATTTATTTATTTATTTAAAAACTTTTCTATACCGTTGTTAAGTTAGTTAACCATCACAACGGTTTACAGAAGGGCACAATAATGAGAAGTATGGGTGGTATAGATTACAAATTAGTCATGTGCCATCATAGTACGGTAACAATTTATAATAATAAACTAATTGTGTATGTTAAGCCTGATTGTTAGGAACATAATAGGCGATTTGGTGCGTCTATATCCATCAACTGTTTTTCTCCTCTTTATCTTTATAAAACGCTTGTTTAAAAAGCCAGGTTTTCAGATTAGTTTTGAAAATTTTCAAATTTCTCTGCAGTCTAATTTCTAGTGGCATGGTATTCCATAGTATGGGACCAGCCAGTGACAGTGCTCTTTCCCTTACTTGCGTGAGATGTGCTGATTTGACAGAGGGGATAGTTAGAAGAGCCTTATTCACAGATCTCAGGTTTCTCTGTGGAACATGTACGCGCAGTGCTGTGTTAAGCCAGTCAGCTTTTTCTTCGTGTATTAATTTATGGATTATACAAAGTGCCTTATATTGTATTCTTTGTTCAATTGGATGCCAATGAAGTTCAGCGAGTATTCCTGTAATGTGGTCACTTATTTTTTTGCCAGTCAAAATTCTAGCAACGGAATTTTGCAGTATTTGCAGAGGCCGAATCGTAGATTGAAGAAGTCCTAATAGCAGGGAATTACAATAATCTGTGCATGCGAATATCATTGCTTGTAGAACTGTGCGAAAATTGTTTATCGTTAACAGGTTTTAGTCTCCTCAGGATCATTAGTTTTGTGTATCCTTCCTTTATTTTCTGTGAGATGTGCTGTTTCATGTTTAGTTCAGGGTCAACTATTACGCCTAGATTCCTTATTTTTATTGCGAACTCAACAATTTTTTTTTTTTTATTGTGAGTGTTGGTTGTATATGGTGTGTGTTTTTACGTTCAAGGTGTAAGAACTCAGTTTTGTCAATGTTTATTACCAGTTCCATCTGGTTTAGGAGCTATTTGTTTATTTCAAGATACATATTGGCTAGTTTCATTGTTTCTTCACTGGTGTTTACAATGGGTATCAATAGATGTATATTGTCAGTGTATATGTAATGTATGATTCAGAGTCCAGCTAGTAGGTGACAAACTGGGAGGAGATAAATGTTAAAGAGTGTTGCAGACAGGGCTGATCCCTGTGGGACACCGGTTAGCAGTGTAACTTTGAGAGTGTATTTTTGATTTGTACCTGGAAACATCTGTTATTTAAGTATGACTCGAACCATTTCATTGTTTTATTAGTGAGTCCTATTTCTTTCAGTCTATTGATTAGAATTCTGTGATTTACAGTGTCAAATGCTGCGGAGAGATCTAATAGAACCAGAATGTAGTGTGTTCCTGTATCGAATCCTCTTAAGATATTATCTGATAGAGCTAATAGCAATGTTTCTGTGCTGTAGTGTTTGGGCATCCGTGTTGTGCTGGGTATAAGATGTTGTTATTTTTGAGGTGGTTTGTTAGTTGTTTTTGTACTGTTTTTTCGATTAGCTTGGCTATTGGGGTAGGTTGGAGACTGGTCTATAGTTGCTAAGATTTATGGGGTCGAGGTTCTTTTTCTTAATAATTGGTTTGATTATGGCTCCTTTCAAGGTATCTGGCATTACTCCTTCATCTAGTGAGAGGTTGATGATTTTAGTCAGTGATGGGGTTATTGTGTTGGCTAGTTTTTTTTAATTCTATAATGGGTATGGTGTCAATAACATGGGTAGCAGGGTTCAATTGATTTATCATTTTCTCGACTTCAAAATGTGATACTTCCTCAAATTCTGACCATATACTAACATCTCTAGTGGGCATCTTAATTTCTTGTTTTGTAGAGTTGGGGATTTTTTTTCTTAGGTTCTCAATTTTGTCTTTAAAGAATTGAGCTACCTCATTGCATTGGTTTTCTTGTAGAGTTAAGTGATTGTTTGTGTTGTCGCTTGTTAGGTTCTTTACTATGTTAAAAAGGGTTCTGACATTATTTGTAAATTTTTCTATTTTTGAACTGTAGTATTTCTTTTTGGTGTCTAAAATTGTTTTTTTGTAGTATGCTAGTTGTTTTCTGTATTTTGTTAAATTCTCAGTTTTGTTATTTTTCCATTTTTTTTCTTTTTTTCTAAGTATCCGTTTAACTTCTTTGATTTGTTCACTATACCATGGATTATTTAACTTTGGTTCTTTAATGCGGGCCGTTTTTAGAGGGTTTAGTTCATTAGCTAAAGCAGTGGTTCTGTTTAACCAGTAGGTTGTAGAATTGTGGGTATTTTCGTAGTTGATGTGTGTTAATCTTTCAGTTAGTTTGTCTGTAAGAATATCTGTGTTGAAAGGGGGGCGGTATGAGAATTCAGCTGGTTCAATGTTTTGTTTTTTTATTGGTCCTGTGTGCTTGATCTGAGAGTTAATGAGGAAGTGGTCTGACCAAGGGATTTGTGTGCATTCGGTTTTTATGTTTTCAAAGAGGCTACTGTTAATGAAAGTTAGGTCTAATGAGTGTCCAGCTATGCATGCATAGCCTGGATCTCCTATGCATGCAAGGCTATGCAAATCTATCTCATGCATATTCATGGTGGTTGTCCTGAAAACCTGACTGGTTAGGTACGCCTCCAAGATAAACACTAATTCCTGTGTAAAATATTTTACATTATAATGTATATGGTACTATGTGACCATTGAATCAGTTTTATCCCAGGACAAGCAGGATGGTAGTCCTCACGTATGGGTGATATCACCGGACAGAGCCCTATCACGGAAAACTTTCTGTCAAAGTTTCTAGAAACTTTTGACTGGCACACTGAGCCTACTGAGCATGCCCAGCGTGCCATTATCCCTCGAGCCACAGGGGTCTCCCTTCAGTCTCTTTTTTTTTCCGCGCTGAAGTTTGCCTTGCGGTTAGGAGCTCTGTGTGAATTCTCACATGATTTTTCCTCATGGAAAAAATATTTAGAATTTTTCAGAAAAACATCCCCTCATAGGGGTCTCCCATTTAAAATCTTTTTCTTCGACTCAGTGAGTAAAATACTCAGTTTTTGCAGTCGATACTGTTCTCACCGTCTCTCGGTGCCCACAGGCCGTCGACGGCTGTCAGGCCTCAAACTTTTGTTATTATGGCAACAGGTTTTGGAAAGTGCTCGGAGTGCCCCCGCACAGTGGGGTAGATTTTAAAAAAATGCGCGTTCGCATACTTTTGTTGGCGCACCAGTCGCAAACAAAAGTACGCTGGATTTTAGTAGATACGCGCGTATCTTCTAAAATCCAGGATCGGCGCGCGCAAGGCTGCCGATTTCGGGCGGTTCCGGAGGGCACGGCCACACCCCCGGACCGCCCCGGGCCGAAACCACGACCCCGGGCCCGCCCCCGAAACGCCGCGTCCCGCCCCCAAAATGCTGCGTCGGTCGGCCCCGCCCCCGACACGCCCCCAACAAAAACCCCGGGACTTACGTGAGTCCCGGGGCTCTGCGCGCGCCGGCAGACCTATGGAAAATAGGCGCGCCGGCGCGCAAGGCCCTGCTCGCGTAAATCCGGGCGGATTTACGCGAGCAGGGCTTTTAAAATCCGCCCCTATGTCAATAACTGATCCTCATGATGTGTGTGTCTTATGCCTTGGCCCTACACACGATGTCTCCTCATCTACTACATGTGCCGAAATGTCATCGAAAGGTAGGCTGGCTCGCCTGGAAAAAATGGAAACTCTGTTTAAACTTCAGTTGATTCCACCGACGTCGACACAATCTTCACCGGCAGGGTATCCAAAAAAGTAATAATAAAAAACCCGCCAGATACATGAAGGCAGTGGTGACCGCCTATCACTGACGCCATCAAAGACATCGACGAAATCGACCTCGGTGCTGGAAAAAGACCGGGCCGAGCACCGTGAAAAACATCGACACTGGCACTGAAGGGAATCCACACCCGGTGCTGGCACTGATTCCGGAGCGGCTTTGATGGCCATCAAGCCACCCCAAAGAGGACAAGGTTAGAGGAGCCAACTATGCCCTCGACACCAGAACATCCAAGGCGATCCTCACCGATATTGGTGCTGGGTACTGCGCCTCCACAGGGACCTGTGGAGGAGACAGTTCCGCCTAATCTGCTACCCCCTGTAGCTGCTCTGACCTCATCAGCTACACGGGAGGAACTGGATGGTTTTATCTGCCAGGCAGTCATCGATGCCCTTCGGGAACTACAACTGTCGGTGCCGGTCCTTATACCAGCACCGACGCTGGTGCTGGTTTAGGTCCTGGGATAAAACTGATTCAATGGTCACATAGTACCATATACATTATAATGTAAAATACTTACCAGGCTAGATACATTGATCGGTGCCCTACCGACACAGCCAGCGCCACCGACATCCAAACAACCGGTTCACCCTCCAAAGGACCCGATTCCTATTCCCGGATTGTTGGATGAAGAAGGCACAGACTCTGGTCCACAATCACCGATACCTCAACCGATGCCTGGACCATCAGGACTCTTGGGACCGAGACGTCCGCAAGTTTGCTCGATGCCATCGGTGCTACAACCATTTCCATTGATGCCATCAAAGCATACATCAAAACCATCGAAGGATCCATCGATGCCTTTACATCCTATAACACCAAGCTTCCTTCCTCGTCCGGTATCTCGAACAGAAACCTTCTCAGATACTTGGGAGGATGTGGACACTGACTCTTCGACAGAAGATATATTGTTAGAACCCTCTCCTCCAGAGGAAAGGAGAAAATCTCCTCCTGAAGACCTCTCCTTTTCAAATTTTATCAGAGAAATGTCAGAAACAATTCCATTTGATTTGATAATGGAAGAAGATACAAGACATAAGACATTGGAGGTACTACAATTCGTTGATGCTACAAAGGAAATCGTGGCTATTCCAGTATACGAAGTACTGGTAGACCTGCAGCATCGACTGTGGGTACATCCATGCACTGTTCCTCCAGTGAACAGAAGAACGGATGCCACTTACTTGGTGCAACACATACCCGGTTTCCAGAAACCACAACTACCACATCAGTCGGTAATTGTAGAGTCAGCACAAAAGAAGTAAAGGAGGCTTCGTCCCCATTCCTCAACACCTCCTGGAAAGGATCAAATGTTTCTGGACATTTTAGGACGCAAAATGTTCCAAGGCTCCATGCTGTTGTCAAGAATTGCCTCCTATCAGCTATGCATGACACAGTACCAAAGAAATCTGTGGAAACAAGTTCAGGAAGCAACAGAAACTCTTCCACAACAATATCAAGAATCTTTTAATACCATTATACATAAGGGCCTTGAGACTGGAAAGCACAAGGTCCGTGCAGCTTACGATTCATTTGAAACAGCCTCTCGAATGTCAGCAATGGGCATTAGTGCCAGGAGATGGGCATGGCTGAAAGCATCAGACCTCAGGCCTGAGGTTCAAGATAGGCTAGACAACTTGCCTTGCACCGTCGAAAATCAGTTTGGTGAAAAGGTTCAAGACACAGTTACACAACTTAAAGACCACAATGAAACTCTGCGTCAGTTATCGATGACCACTGCAGAAGCACTTTTTTCTGCCAGACGCTCATCTAGGAGAGACACTAAAAAACCATTCTACCGCCCATGTAGATATTACCCACCTGCTCCTCGTGGGAGAACAACTAAGCCACCTCAGAGAGGACATCCTAGGCAGCCTAAAACATCCAGAACCCAGCCTTCACCACAAACAGGCCAGACATCTGGATTTTGAAGAAATTCTAGAGAACAGCAGCCCCTCCAAAAATCCAAATCAAAATTTACCAGTAGGAGGTAGAGTCCATCATTTCATATCCAATTGGATGAACATCACCACAGATCAATGGGTAATTTCCATTATAACACATGGTTACCGTCTAAATTTTCTCATGGTACCCAAAAATTACCCACCCAACTCACTGTGGATACACAAAGATCATACAACTCTTCTAGAGTCAGAATTATCCACCCTTTTGAGCACAAGGGCTGTGGAACCTGTGCCCTGACCTCAGCAGGGCAGAGGATTCTACTCCCGCTATTTTCTCATTCCAAAGATAACAGGAGGCCTCTGCCCCATCTTAGACCTCCGCAATCTCAACAGATTTCTACGAAAAGAAAAGTTCAGAATGGTGTCCTTAGGCACCATGCTTCCCCTTTTACAAACAGGAGATTGGCTGTGTTCTCTGGATCTGCAAGACGCTTACGCTCATTCCAATTTTCCCTTCTCATCGCAAGTAGCTACGTTTCCTAGTGGGAAATCAACATTTTCAATACTGGCTCCTGGTTTTCGGACTTGCCTCAGCACCCCGTGTATTTACAAAGTGCCTAGCAGTAGCTGCAGCCCATCTACGCAAGAATCACATACACGTCTTTCCTTATCTGGACGACTGGCTCATCAAGAGCCAATCCAAGCAAGGAGCTTTCGACGCTCTCAAGTTAACTATCAATCGGCTACACTCTCTGGGATTTCTCATCAACTACAAAAAATCCCAGCTGACTCTATCTCACCTCCTCCTAACTTTCATTGGAGCAGAGTTGGATACCACCGTTGCAAAGGCCTTCTTGCCCATCGACCACGCAGACACACTCTCCAGACTAGCTATATCTCTGCGCACAAAGAAAACAGCTTCAGCCCATCAATTCCTAACACTGCTAGGACACGTCTTATTTTTTATTTATTTATTTATTTATTTATTTATTTATTTATTTATTTATAACTTTTATATACCGAGGTTCAATTAACAAGATTAATTATCACTTTGGTTTACATTACAACCAGCCAAAAAATAACAGAGACAAAGTCTTGTTTTGCAATGAACAGGGTAGAATAACCTGGAAGAAACAATGAACAGGGTAGAAATAACCTGGAAAACATAAAATGGGTGAGGCAAGTATGGAGAATAGGGTTTGTATAACTTGGGCGAACAGTGGGGAAATTAAATAGCAGAGGACTGAGAAGGCCTCAAGTTGAATAGTGTACACATGATGCGGATAAGAACCAAGGCTGAGGTGAGTAGTTATGGGAAGGCTTGTTTGAACAACAGAGTCTTAAGTCTCTTCTTAAAGGTGATTGGACATTGTTCCAGTCTTAGTTCAGGAGGGAGCAGGTTCCATTGCTTGGGGCCAGAGGCGGATAAAGCTCTTTTACTGAAGGAGTTCTTGATGGTGGGTGCTTGAAGAGAGCCTCTCTGGGCTAGTCTTATTGGACGGACTGAGGTGTGGAGTTGCAACGGTATTGTAAGATCCAGAGGAGTAATGTTGTGTATGGCTTTGTGAATGACTGTTAGTAGTTTATGAAGGATTCTAAACTTAATTGGTAGCCAATGTAGATTCTTTAAAATTGGAGTTATATGGTCCCTCTTATTGGATTTTGTGAGGATCCTGGCCGTGGCGTTCTGTAGTAGCTGGAGAGGTTTGAGTGAAATATCAGGCAGGCCGTGAAGGAGTGAATTACAATAGTCAGTTTTGGAAAATATGATGGCTTGTAAAACTGACCTAAAATCGTGGAAATGGAGGAGGGGTCTTAGTCGTTTTAGAACTTGGAGTTTAAAATAACACTCCTTTACTGTTTTGTTGATGAAGCCTGTCTTCAATGGTCCACGTCACTCCCATGGCCAGATTAGCCATGAGAATAACGCAATGGACTTTGAGATCAGTGGCTCCAAGCCATTCAACCACTGTCATCTCCAATTCAAATAACCCACCAGTTACGTCTGTCTCTTCTCTGGTGGAAGAACACGAGCAACTTGCTAGCAGGTTTACCCTTCCAACAACCAATTCCGCAAGTAACCTTAACCACAGATGCATCCACCTTAGGTTGGAGAGCTCATGTGAACAATCGTCAAACTCAAGGTACTTGGACAAAGCTCGAAGCAACATTTCAGATCAACTTCCTAGAGCTTCAAGCTATACGTTATGCTCTTTATGCATTCAAGGACTGCCTTTCTCACAAGACTGTTCTAATACAAACAGACAACACAGTTGCCATGTGGTACCTGAACAAACAAGGTGGCTTGGGCTCTTATCTCCTCTGCCAAGAAGCCGCACAGATCTGGGATTGGGCCCTAACACATTCCATGTTTCTCCGGGCCACTTATTTGGTAGGCATACACAATATAGTTGCAGATCGCCTCAGCCGTCAGTTCCATCCCCAAGAGTGGTCCCTGGATCTGGCAGTAACGACCAGAATTTTTCAACAATGTGGTCAACCAACAATAGACCTCTTTGCATCCAAACTGAATCACAAAGTGGATAGATTCTGCACCCTGCACAGGCAGAGAAACAAGTTAGCCATGGACGCCTTTGCTTGGCCCTGGAACTCAGGCCTTCTATATGCGTATCCCCCAATACCGCTGATAGCCAAAACTCTCGTGAAGCTACAACAGGACAAAGGGTCAGTGATACTCATAGCCCCGTATTGGCCTCGACAAGTATGGTTTCCCATACTTCTCGACCTCTCGATCAGAGAACCAATTCACCTGGGCACAGCGGCCACTCCCATAACTCAGAACCAAGGCATGTTACGCCATCTGAACCTTCAGACCCTATCCTTCACAGCCTGGATGTTGAAAGGTTGATCCTACAACTGCTCAGTCTTTCAACTAATGTCTCTCAAGTGCTAGTAGCTTCACGAAAGCCTTCCACACGAAAATGCTATAGTAGTGGCATAGATTCACCATATGGTGCACGCACAAAGGTATAGACCCTTTTTCCTACCCCACTCCATCTTTATTAGACTATCTCTGGCACCTTTCAGACTCTGGTCTCCAGACCTCTTCAGTGAAGGTATGCCTGAGTGCCATCTCAGCGTACCACAAAGGAGTTGGGGATGCCCCGGTAACAGCGCAACCCCTTGTGAGTAGATTTTTGAGGGGTCTATTACAACTTAAGCCTCCTTTACGGCCACCAGTTACTGAATGGGACCTAAATTTAGTACTCACAAGGCTCATGCGCTCTCCGTTTGAACCTATAGACTCCTGCGATGTTAAATTTTTACATGGAAAGGGCTCTTCCTAGTAGCCATTACATCTGCTAGAAGGGTTGTTGAGTTACAAGCACTTGTTACATGCTCACCCTATACCAGGTTCCTACATGATTGAGTGGTCCTCCGTACTCACCCTAAGTTCCTTCCCAAGGTGGTTACTGACTTCCACTTGAATCAGTCCGATAGTCTTGCCCACATTTTTCCCAAGGCCTCACTCTCACCAAGGTGGGAAGGTTTTACACACTTTGGACTGTAAACATGCACTTGCATTTTACTGGACCGCACTGCAGTCCATAGGAAATCCACCCAACTCTTTGTTTCTTTTGATAAAATCAAACCAGGAGTTGCTGTGGGCAAACAAACTCTCTCCAATTGGCTAGCAGACTGTATTACATTCTGCAATGACAAAGCAGGCCTTCCTCTTAAGGGACGAGTAAAGGCGCACTCAGTGAGAGCCATGGCAACCTCAGTAGCACACTACTGTTCAGTGCCGATTGCTGACATCTGCAAAGCTGCAACATGGAGCTCTCTTCACACATTTGCAGCCCATTACTGCTTGGACAAGGAAGGACGACAAGATTCAGCCTTTGGACAATCTGTCTTAAAGAACTTATTTCCAGTATAGTCCCAACTCCTTCCGTATCCAACCTGCTGTGATTTCAGGCTGCCTCATTTTTCCAACAGTACACCAGTTGTTATGCCTGTTGCACAAGTTGTACGCTGTTGGTCCAAAACAAATATGACGCAGCCTGTAGCTTACTAATCACCCATATGTGAGGGTTACCATCCTGCTTGTCCTGGGATAAAGCACAGTTGCTTACCTGTAACAGGTATTCTCCCAGGACAGCAGGATGTAACCCTCATGAAACCCACCTGCCATCCAGCGGAGTTGGGTCCACAACGTTTTATTGTTTTATTTTTCGCTCGCCCTTATTGCTACAAATGAGACTGAAGGGAGACCCCTGGGGCTCGAGGGATAATGGCATGCTGGGCATGCTCAGTAGGCTAGGTGTGCCAGTCAAAAGTTTCTAGAAACTTTGACAGAAAATTTTCCGTGATAGGGCTCTGTCCGGTGACGTCTCCCATATGTGAGGACTACATCCTGCTACCCTTGGATAACACCTGTTACAGGTAAGCAACACTGCTTTTCTTTTACTAGTATAGTGATAAAATCATGTACCACAAGCAGGTGTCAGATATGGTATCTTTTTTAGTTTTTAGTTGCAAATAAAACCTCAATCCAGAACTCAACCCTCAATTAATGTAGTTAAAATGGAGATATGCTTATCTCTTCATTTAGCTGAAAGAGACAATAATAAGCTCTGACTGTGTTATGAATCCTGCCCGCAATTCCCATGAGCAGGCTCCTTTCCATGTTGCTTGCTGCATTTTCCATCGCGGCACGGAGCTGCTGAAGTCGGGCCTTCACCACGGCCGGAGCCGCGGACTCTCTCCTCTTTTGGCCCGGAGGCCGCCCATCGGGTCTCCCTTCACGGCGGCAGGAACCGTGGACTTCTGCCTGCCTCCTCTTCACGGCTGGTGCCGCTGCCGCCGTCCTGGTCATCTTCGCGGCTGGAGGCCGCAAGCCTTGGTCTGGATTGGCGGCCAGAGCCGCCCTCGGGGCCTCCTGCAGTGGCAGGAGCTGCTGCCGTCGTCAGGGCCTGCCTCTAGGCCCAGCCCTGCTTCTTACGCTGACGTCGATGCAGGACCGCTGTCCATGGTCCTGCACAGCTTCCTGCTTCCTCTCTAGGCGCACGGCCGCTCCTCTCTTCAAGATTTAAAAGGCCCACGGCCGGATATGCCCTGGGTCCCACCTTCAGACTGTTTCCTGTACCAGCCCTATAAAAGGGCTGCTCCTGCATTTCGTCTTCGCCTTGCATCGGAGTTACTTCAGTCCTGGAGGCTTCTGCCTGCCAGCGCTCCATCAGGTCCTTAGTGTTCTTCGTGGAGCTCCTCGTCTCGTCTTCTTCTTGCCATGTCTTCGTTACCTGAGGCCCTCGTCCAGGTCTCCTGATGTCTCGTTGTCTGATGACTCGCTTCTTGGTGTTCCAGCCCTCCTTGGTGTTTTGCTCCTGTGCTCTTGAGCTTTCTGTTTTGCCAGCCGTGGATCTCCGGGTGACACGTCTCTATCTGTGGAGATGCTGGCAGTGGACTTCTGTCTTGTGCTCCTGAGCTGTCCTGTCCTGCCAGCCTTTGTGGTGCTCCGGATGACACCGGCTCCATAGTCGAAGTTCCGCCTCAGCTGGATTCCTTCCTGCGCTTGTTCCGCTCTCCATGTGGTCCCTGACCAGCCTCCTTGGACTGTGTAGGGCGCACAGTGGGGCAGGGTGGTCCGTGACCAGCCCATTGGGTTTGCCCATGAAGGTGGGCTAAGTAGGGCGCCCTGAGAGACAGTGCCAAGGTCTACCTTCCCAGCTTCTCGTCTCGTCTGGACTTCATCAAGTTCCTCGTCTCGTCTGTGATGCCATTGCATCAGCCCTCGTCTGTGATGTCATAGCCTCATGTCTTCGTGTCAAGGCCTCCATCTGCCCTCATCCTCAGGCCAGCCTGCTGCTCCATGCCGATTCTAAGCGGCAGGTCCGAAAGGGCTTGGAACGGTCGGAGGACTGTTCACCTTCCAACATCATCTTGTTGGCCTTGGGAGCTTGCAGGCCTGGCAGAGTGTAAGACCGTGTCTCTGCCATGCTGGGACACGCTGCCAACCCTCGGTTCGGTCCTGGATCCGTCTGGGGTCGGGCCGAGGCCCAAGGGCACACGAAAAACCCCTATGTAACAGACTGAAGTGATACAGGCTAAAAAAAAATTACTCTTCATCTGGACTTCCACACAGTAGGGAAAGATGACTCAATTCATGGTTGGTTAGCATTATTAGATAACAGAGGATTCATACTGAAGTCCATATCCTAGAGGAATCCCAACACAATGGGCAATCCGGCAGAACGAATGCCTGCTTCAGAGGCAGCAAATTACTTCAATTGAAAAAGAGTAGCAATATGTTACACTCAATGTAGTATTCTTTATAAAAGTATATACCACCAAAGACAGGAACCATATTCTGAAAATATTGCATATGTAAGTTTAAAGGGTAGCAAGCAAAGGGCCATTTTATATTAATCACTAACTGGCTGAATCTGCCCAGGAACATTTTCAGCTGGCTAAAAGTATGTGCGTACTTTCATAATGTGCGCACTTTTAGCTAAAGTAACAAGAGGCATCGCCAGGGACATAACTTGATTGGAGGAGAAAACTCCATGCTTACATTAAAGTTTTTTAAAAAAAAGTACGTACATAAAGGACACATGTACGTACATAAAGGACACATGTACTTTTAACCCCATAAGAAGTTGGAATATCAGATGGATTTGTGAGAATTAAGGAATAGGCACATAGAGTGCCAATTAGTTACCCTAATGAAAGTTTGACTCAGTCGTGCTTTACTAATTTGTGATTTCAGCCATATTTAAAGTGTCTTTTCTTAGTGTGACCTCCTGTTAAATTCTCAAAAAAAAAAAAGACAAGAGCGGATGTGGATGGGCCACTATATCCTCCTGTTAAATTCTCAAAAAAAAAAAAGACAAGAGCGGATGTGGATGGGCCACTATATCCTAAAATAATTTTCTGTTATGAGAACGGATTCTCTCCCCCCCCCCCCCCCTCCACCCACACTCAATCATGGGAAAATCTTGTAGACAGATGGACTCAGGACTAGTGGGTTTATGCTCCCCTGCCAGCAGATGGAGATGGAGCAAGCTGACGTCACAGTATATATTGTCCTGCAGTGATCCCAGTCTGCCAGTATTCTCCATCTGCAGCAGATGGTGGACATGCATCTCCCTGTGGGGATTGCTTCGATTTTTTCGGATGGAGAAATTTGAAATCTAAATTAAGGAAAAGAAAGCCCCACTCCTGCAATGATACCTAAAGGTCCCTCCCCAGTTGAGAATTCCTGAGGTGATTTCCGTGGTTCCTTAGAGGTGTGCCTTTGTCCGGTAGCTGGATTTCTCGACATGGACTTAGCTGCTACTTCAGCTGAAAGGTAGTGGGTGTAGGAGGCTGAGTGTAGTGTTGACGGCATCTTCCCCGGGAGCTGGAGACTGTCTCTGTACTCAGCCGGTAAGTACTGAGCTCAGGTAGGGTTTAAAAAGAAAAAGAGAGAGAGAAGTTTTACCTTTGAAACAGAGACAGAAGGGTTTCAGGACTTCCTCTGGTCTCCGTACTTGGCGTGCCATACTGATGTTTGTTCCTGCTCCTCTTGGGGTTGGGGAACTGGGCTGCCTAGTGGGTTGATGGTCCCCGGTGGGCTAGGCCCCTCAATTAGGCTTTTTTCTTGCACGTCGTATGGTAGGCGGTTTTTGCGTGCTCCTGAGCATGCTCTGCAGCCCTCTACAGGCTGTCAGTATGCACAGTGTGTTGGCTCTGCGCATGCGTTTTTGGGCGTGCTTTTTATGCACACATTTTAAACTGTTCACACGCTTAGTTTGGAGCACGAGTTATCGTTCGCCTTGCCACGCTTCCTTCTACGTGCTTATTTTTTGTGCGCATACCCCCTTTTGAGTGCGAGCCATTCAGATGTACGATTACTGCCACATTGGCACCAGTAAGCAAGAAGCCTAAGCATCTTCCTATTTGTATTGCCTTTCATATTAGAACTTCTTAGCTTGACCTGGCTTCTAACCTGTGTCAGCGCTGCTCAGACACTCATGGAGCGTTGTCATTGGATTTTGCTAAGCCTGGCTCCTCCCATTCTGATGATGGGTTGGTCACGTCCTTGACTGGAAGGATGCCAGACCTTGATTCTCCCTTGACTGACTCCTCCGCAGGTGAGGGCAATTCTGTGGGACCAGCTCCAGTTCTTTCTGGGCTTGGTTTGGATCAAGCTGCTTTTTCTTGGGTGGAATTTTTTCAAGGATTATAAGCCTTTCTTCAGATGCACTCTTCTGCTTCCCCCATGCCTGTCCAGTCAGACCCTCAGCTGGTGGTGGCTCCCTCTTCCAGTCCTATGCTTAAGCACTAGAGCTCGCCTCAGCTTCCTGCGAGTGTTCCCGACAGGAATCCGGATTGCACTGATGATGAAGTTGATCCTGATTCTCTGGAAGATGGGGAAATTCCTCCAGGACTGGAACCGTATTGAACCATGTTGCGGTTCTTATATATCGATGAACTGATGGTCCTGATTTCCCAGACCTTGAAACAACTGGGTGTCCCTGGTTCAGATGCCACGTCGGAGCCGAGGAAGAATCCCATTTTGGTTTTCTTATGTAAAGCCTCTTGCTTTTTCCCCATGATGGATGCCATTCAGGAATTGATTGATCTGGAATGGGATGCCCCAGAGGCAGATTTTAAAGGGGGTTGGACTTTGGAAGGCCTGTACCCCCTGGATCTGGCTGTGCGAGGGCATTTTCATTTTCCCAAACTGGATGCATTGGTATGTACTGTCTCTAAGTGGATGAGTATCCCCGTAGAGGGAGGAGTGGCCTTGAAGGATGTAGAAGGATTGAGGCTATGCTTAAGCAAGCCCTTGAGGCAGTGGCAATGACTTTACAGATTGTTTCCTGTTGTGTCCTAGTGGCACAATCTTGTCTGCTTCTCTCTCAGGGGGTTGATGAGTCTGGGGTTAATTCCAGAGTGGTTATGGAGCCTGCTGCTGCCTTTTTAGCAGATACAGGCTGTGATTTAGTCCAGACCTCAGCCAGAGGAATGGCTTTAGTGATAGCGGCCAGGCATCAGCTGACGCAGCCTCCAAAGCTAATCTTACCAAGATGTGCTTTAAAGGCTCACTTTTGTTTGGGAGTAAATGGCCAGTAAGTGGACTGAGTCTCCAGTTCCTCGTTTTCCAGAAGATAAGAAGCAGTTACAGCTCCCCTTTGGTATGAGGAGTCGTCTCTGGGGTGCCAAGCGGTTTCGTCCCTACAGAGGGTTGACCTTTCAGCAGACTTGGCCTTTCGGAAGGTCTCAGTCCTTTCATCTCTGATAGCCTAAGAGAGAAGTGGACTCGGGTGGCAGACCTTCCTGAGCTTCCCAGTGAAGGTTTGCCCCCCCCCCCCCCACCTTCCGGAACAAGTGATAGAGGAACATCTCTCTCTCTTTTATCGGAGGTGGTTCGAGATCACATCTGACCAGTGGGTTCTGGAGGTGATACGAGAAGGATATGCGCTGGAATTTCGCAGTATTCCTCGGGACGTATTCATGTTGTCCCCTTGCCCCTCCCCGCAAAAGAAGCAGGCAATGGAGTTCACGCTTCAAAGGTTGCTTAGGCTGAAGGCTGTGGTTCCGGTGACCATGTCGCAAGAAAGTATGGGACGATATTCCATTTATTTTGTTGTGCCCAAGAAGGGAGGGCTCCTTTTATCCCATCCTGGATCTCAAGAGGGTCAGCCTTCATTTGAAGGTGACTCATTTTCGCATGGAAACCTTTTGCTTTGTGATAATGGTGGTGCAGTCGGGGGAATTTCTGACCTCTCGAGATCTGTCAGAGGCTTACCTTCATATTCCTATCCGATTGGAACACCAACTCTTTCTACGCTTTGCAGTGTAGGGGCGCCATTATCAGTTTCAGGCACTGACTTTAGTCTAGCCACTGCTCCCAGAACATTTTCCAAGGTTATGGTGGTCGTAGCAGCGGCCTTGTGAAGAGAAGGGATCCTGGTGCCACCCGTATTTGGACAATTGGCTGATTTGAGCCATGTCTCAGGAAGAAAGCCACCTGATGACACACAAGGTGATCTCCTTATTGCAGGATCTCGGTTGGGTGGTGAAACTGACCAAGAGCAATCTTCAGCCATACCAGTCATTGGAGTATCTGGGGGTCCAGTTCAACATGGGACAGGACAAAGTTTTCCTACCGAAAGTTCGGATTCAGAAATTGATGTCTCAAGTGCATCAGTTGGTGAGCACCATACGCCCGACGGTGTGGTCCTACCTACAGGTGTTTGGCTTGCTGGTGGCAACCCTGGAAGTGGTGCCGTGGGCGAGGGTGCATATGTGTCCTCTTCAGTGCGCTTTGCTGTTTTGTTGGAACCCGCAGTCTCAGGACTCTGAGGTTCGGCTCCACTTGCCAATGGAAATCTGCCCCTACCTCAAGTGGTGGTTGCAGGAGGATCATCTAAGAAAGGGAGTTCCCTTGTCCTCTCCGACTTGGTTGGTACTCATGACAGATGTGAGTCTCCACGGTTGGGGAGCTCACTGTCTGGAGTTAACGGTCCAAGGGTGTTGGAATGCCGAAGAGTCCTGCTGGAACTTCAATCACCTGGAAGCCCGGGCGTACGGCTGGCATGCTTGCAGTTCAGCCACAGGCTGTGGGATCAAGCATTTCATGTGATGTTAGATAACACCACAACAGTGGCCTATATTAATTGCCAGGGAGGGACCAAGAGCCAGCAAGTGTAGCAGGAAATAGACCAGCTTATGGATTGGGCGGAAGGTGATCTGCAGATGATCTCGGCCTCTCTTATTGCAGGAAAAGACAACGTAAGAACAGATTTTCTCAGCAGGGAGGATCTGGACCCAGGAGAGTGGGTGTTGTCAGCCGAGGCATTTCAGCTGATTGTGGATTGCTAGAGCTTTCCATTCTTAGACCTGCTGGCAACTTCTCGTAGTTCAAAGGTTCCTCAGTTCTATAGTCGCAGGAGAGATCCGTGGTCAATGGGAACAGACAGTCTCATACAGGTCTGGCCGGAAGACAGATTGCTTTATGCCTTTCCTCCATAGCCCTTGCTGGGCAGGATAATTTGTAAGATCGAAGGCCACAGGGGGTTGGTACTCCTGGGGGCACCAGAATGGCCCAGTCGACCATGGTATGCAGATTTGTGAAGACTCCTGGTGGGGATCCCCCTTCCCCTTCTGCTGCACATGGATCTGTTAACAGCAGGGACCGGTATGAGGATCCAACTTGGTTCTGTCTTACAATTTAGCCCTTGAGAGGGATAAAACTCAGCTATCACTCAGCCTGTTGAAGCATGGCTATTCCTCTGCAGTGATTGCCACCTTACTCTGCGCTTGCAAGTTCTCCACTTCCATGGTTTATGTGCAGGTTTGGAGAGTTTTTGAGGCCTGGTGTGAGGAGCAGGGTCTTCTTCCTCGTTCAGTTGAGACATCACTCATTCTGGATTTTTTGCAGGATGGGTTGAATAAAGGGTTGGCCCTTAATTCCTTGAAGGTGCAGATTGTGACTCTTACTTGTTTCAGGGGCCAGATGAATGGTGGTTCATTGTCATCTCACCCTGATGTGATCTATTTTTTGACGGGAGTGAAGCATCTTAGGCCTCCCTTGAGGTTACCGGTTCCCTTGTGGAGTCTTAACTTGGTGCTGGATTTTTTGGCAGGCTCTACGTTCTGACCGCTGCGTAGCCTTTCCTTGCGGTTGTTGACCTTGAAGGCTGTGCTCCTGGTGGCTATATGTTCAGTGCGTCGAATTTCTGAGCTGCAGGCCTTGTCTTGCTGAGAGCCATTCCTTCGGGTGACTCTGGGGGCATTACAGCTGCATACTGTTACGTCCGTTTTGCCCACAGTAGTCTTGGACTTTCATTTGAATCAGTCTATCTCCTTGCCATCCCTGGATAAGGTTAGGGATGCGGAGGAATATTGCCTCTTGTGCTTCTTGGATGTCAAGCGACTTGTGCAGTATCTGGAGGTTTCTGAACCTTTTCGAAAGACGGATCGCCTGTTTGTTCTCCATGGTGGGAGTAAGCAGAGCGCTCTGGCTTTGTGGGCTACCTTAGCTCATTGGATTAAGGAGGTAGTCATGGCTGCATATGTGAATGCTGAAAAGCTGTTGCCTACTCAGGTTAGGGCTCATTCCACTAGGGCTCAGGCAGTGTCATGGGCGGAGGTTAGTTTGTTGTCTCCTATCGATGTCAGCCAAGCTGCGACATGGTCCTCCTTACATACTTTTTCCAGGTTTTATTGTCTGGATGTGCAGACCTGGGAGGATGTTGATTGGACCGTGGGCAGCCTCCCACCTTGTTGGGAAGTAGCTTTGTTACATCTCACTGGTCCTGAGTCCATCTGTCTACACGCTAGGAAATGGAGAAATTACTTGCCTGATAATTTCATTTTCCTTAATGTAGGCAGATGGACTCAGCTTACCACCCTCGGCTGCTGCGTGAGTGTGTCAATAGTCCTCCTGTGGGGATATGGATCCCAAGGGATTACTGGTAAGTGTTCATCCTGTCCCTAGCTTAGGGTACGTAGAATCATTTGTGAGTTCAGTGATTCTTGTTGGTTGAGTACAGTTCTGGTTGCCTGTTTTTAATCATGTTTTAATCAAGTATTTTGCTAGTCTGTCCACCGATCCTTTTGAAGAGAATACTGGCAGGCTGGACCCACTACAGGATTGTATGTACTGTGATGTTAGCTTGCTCCGTCTCCATTTGCTGGCTGGGGAGCATAAACCACTGGTCCTGAGTCTATCTGTCTACACCAAGGAAAACGAAATTATCAGGTAAGTAATTTCTCCATTAAAGTTTGCAATGCTAAGCTTGCCTTATCAGTCATTTGCTGGTGAATTGATCTACAAGTAGAAGCAGTACATGTTTTTTTTTTTCTTTCCAGGGTTTATTTCAGAAATCGATGGGTGAAAACTGTCCATCCAGTTGTGCATCAATACTGTTTGATTTCAAGCACGCGCTCCACCTTTCAGATGCCACAGAAAGAAGATATTGTTAGACACAGAGTAGTAGTTGTTACTTTGAGCACCTCACAGTATCTTTGTCAACTGGATCTTGAACCTGGTGAGTTATTTTTAATTAACTGTTATGATCTTGATACATCAGTGAATTTGTAGTGGTGCAAAAGATGTGGCCAAATTTTTGGCTCAGAAGAAATGACAGCAAAGTTTTTAAAATGGAACTGGCTCGGGGGCTTAGCAGCAGTAATACTCACTGCCATGCAGAGGGCCCTGCGTTTTATTCCAAGCTGACTGGGGATGAGGTTCCTGTGGAGGGAAACCTCAGCTATCACTCAGCACTGATACCTATTGACCAGACTCGGGGACCATGATTGCACAATCAGAAGGGAACATGACTTGGCTCAGGCTGTCACCATAATGGTTTAAGTGTGAGAGATGAATATAAATTAGGGGTAAAAAAATACTTCAGGTCATTGCGAATAAAGGCTCATAGAGACATTTCCCAGCCCTGGTTCTGATTAAAGTAGAAGAATAAAATAGTAGGAGAACAAAACTGGGCCAGATTAAAAAAAAAAGTGTATTGTTAGGTACCAGATTAAGTACCTGACCAGAAGTAAGGGCCTGTTGCATCCTGATAGTATTAGGATAGAAGTCTTCTATCCATAGAAGGCATTTGTTCCAAACAGTTATGGCAAAGACCTATTGCTTCTAGGGAGATAGGAATAAGAGACAGTCATATTTTATATGTGTTTTCTCTGGAGGGCCCAGCAGGTGTTTGTCAGAGCGTGCTAGAGAAACTATCAGAACACCTTAAGTACAGATCTTAGAGCTCTGGTCCTAGTCAACCTTCAGGCGAAGTGTTCTGGGTGCAGTATGTTCCTCTGAGCAGGAATACAGCTTAGACTCAGAGGAAAGCTAAGAGGGGCCCTGGGAAGATGAGAAGGCGGCTCTAGTTAAATATTGCTTTGTTGATGTTTTGTGAAGTACTGCAAGGTTAGCAGTTTCAGATTTATGTTAAATGCTGTGAAGAATAAAAGATTTGTGCAAAGAGAGGAGACAGAGTTCTGCATGTTTTTGGCCTCAGGCTAGCTTTAAACTGCTTGTGCTATACCACATATGGTGTCAGGTTGGGGATTTTCTGCACTATGTGACGGCACAGGCAGAAGCCCAAGGCCAAGAAGAGTGAGAGAGAAAAAAGTGTCAATGTTAAAAACTGTTTTCTCTAAAACAGTTCTATAGAGCAGATGCTGGTGTTACAGGAATCTGAATGATATAGCAGCCCAGAGCAGTGCTCTACCCAGAAATGAAGACGGGAAAGAGACACTTTTTTTCCCTAAGCTGAGAAATCTGGGCCTCATGAGACACTGGCCAGATTAACACAGTGTAGAAAGTGCACACAGAGAAGAGAATTTCAGAGGAGCCTGATTGCAGACACAACCTAAAGGTTTGGAGTTATAATGGGCCAAGGAAGGTATTTCTGCCCAGGTGGATAGTATACAAAAGTCAGTAAGTGCTGGACAAGCAAGACTTTTTTTTTTGTGTTGCCTTTTTCTGTTCTGGGAAGTAGATGAGAGGTTTGCTGGGATACTTTCCTGAACAGCCCTTGTGAAAACCCCTGTACTGCCTCATTGCTTCCCTGAAGGAAAAGGAAAAGTTTGTACCTATGGGAGAAAACAGGGCAGCCAAGAAAGCTGCTACCAGGATTCATGGAGGACATGGAAGCTTTTGGTCAATCTTTACTAGAGTGATACCGACAGCTGGAACACTGCTTTAAAGCCCATCAGCAGGCCTGAAAGCAGCAGATGCATACCTTGAGAGAAGAGCAGTAGAGACTACAGAGATTGTTGCAGGAGCTATCATAAGAACAGCCAATACCACAGGTGGAGAAGCAGCTGGAAACCATGGAGAAGGTGGAGAGAACTGAGGAAATAATGAAGCCAGAGAGCCCAGCCCAGGTGGAAAAACTGGAGGGGCCAACTCCAATCTGGAGAGTTCCAGAATTACTGCAGGTTGGTGGGGATCTCACCCAGTGCAGACACAATAGCCCCAGTGCAGAAGGAAGAGAAGCAGTCACCAGTTGAAAGTGAGACTGAGCAAACCTTCAGAAAGCTGGAGCAAGTTAATCAAGGCTGCAGGGATCATGAATCTCCAACAACAGTAACCTGGGTTCAGGGGATCCGGTAGCAGTTCTTTAACCTGGATGAGCCACTTTCAAAGGATCAGATGGCAGAACTCAAGGAGGATTTGTTCCTTGTTGGAGTTGACAGAGAAAACCCCAGGGCTACCAAGGAACTGGGATTGGTTATACACTCATGGGGGCAGGACCCCACAGAAGTCAAACTGTAGGAAGGGACTAATGACAAGGAGAAGACAGTTCCAGTTAAATACTGCTTTGTTGATGATGTTGTGTGAAATACTGCAAGGTAAGCAGATTTATGTTAAATGCTGTGAAGAATAAAGATTTGTGCAAAGAAGAGACAGAGTCCTGCATGTATTTGGCCTCTGGCAGGCTGTAAACTGCTTCTGCTATACCACAAGGTGTTACATAGAAACTTATTGGAAACCTCCGGCCATTGTGACCATGAGATACCATACTTTAATGTAAATGGCATGGCAAAAATAGGGAAAGATAAAGGAAAATTTAGCACTGATCTTTACACTCAAGTTAAAGAAGTTGGATTTCTGCAACTTTGGCTTCACATGAAAGAGAAAAGGCTGGTGCTGAGCAAGAATCGGGCTCTGCCTAATTGTTTGCTAATGAAAGAAAACTTGCTCTAAATCTAAAAAAAAAAAAAAAAAAGTACTGTTGGAAAGAGTTAAGAAAACCCCTTTAAACTTGTCATAAATGTATCGGCAAATAAAGCATTTATCTTCCTTACTTCAGTTCCCAGTGAACTTCATAAAGATAACTCTGTTAAGTGTATGTAGTGTGTGTTTATCAAGTAAAACTTATTACCCACTTACTGTCTAACACTCATGTCATAATGAAAAAAAAAAGAAAGCAGAATGTTACTTATCATTTACATGTCAATTATTGGAGATTGTTATAGCATATTGCAGTATGTTTTTTCACATTTTTATCGAGATTTTTAAATTTATAAGGCTGGAGCCCTAGTTTACAACTGTTCAGCAAGGTCAGAAATATTGTTACAGCAATTCTGAGGGTACGGAATTACAGCAAGAACATACAGCAAGAAGTGATTTTTCTGTTAATTTTCTCTTACCTTTATATGCCTCAGGTATTTTGTAATGCCTGAATTTTGAAAGATAGGTGACTTAAAGCCCTGGATGGCTATTGGACTAAGTGTATGCCTTGGAGAGGTTTACTGGTAACACAAAATGGATTGCTGCTCCTAATAATACATTTTTTTATAGTGTATTCTTTCTGCTTCTGGCACTTATGCCTTTAATGCTTGTATCACATAGCCAAAATATTTATTTTAAAAATGTATAATCCAAACTATCTATCATTCTAGATGGCTAACAAATCGACCATACATAATACAAAGAATATAAAATAAAAATAAAACAACAAAAACCCCCCATATAACATAACTATACATCATTTGTAGAATGTTGAGGTACTTCACTTAATTTCAAATTTTCATTTTATAAGAACATAAAAAGTGCCATGCTGGGTCAGACCAAGGTCCATCGAGCCCAGCATTCTATCTCCAATAGTGGCCAGTCCAGGTCACAAGTACCTGGCAGAGCCCCAATAGTTAAATCTGTTTTTTGTATCTCACTACCAGGAATAAGCACTGGCTTTCCCAAGTCTACTTGCCTATTCACAGTTTATAAACTATCAGGTCGATACAGTTATGCCGCGTTAGAAAGAGTGCGGCAGTGCCAGGCGCACCCTCGTTCCCCGCACGTACAGTTCTCTTCACCTACCGCTCGATATTCTCTTCAAATTGCATGCAAATGCATGTCGCGTCTGCGAAGCGTTAGGCGAAGGTTAGGCCCGCGCAACTCATTTTACTGTATAGAGCGCCTATACAGTATCCTCGGTGCGCGGGCCTAACGCTTCACGGCCACGCTGGTATCTGTCATTTCAAATGTCATTTCAAATGACATTTGAAATGACATTTGAAATGACAGGTACCAGGAAGTGGACAGTTATGTTCTCCGATGCTCGGCAAACTTTCCCCCAGCCCCCGCTCACCTGCCCTGGCCGCGTCCGGTCTCCGGTGCAGCCCCAGTCCTATCCCCTCCTCCCGAAGCAAAAAAAAAAAACCAAAAAACCGAAAAAGTAGCAAGAGAGCGAGGGGAGAGACGGGCAATCCTAGGCTCGGGCCTGCTAGTCCCTTCTCCTCTCCTCCCGAAGCAGGGCGCGAAAAGCAGCCTTGCTCCGGGAGGAGGCGGGGGGGCAGTTTAAAGCGACGAAGCGACTTACTTTTGCAGTCCCCCCCTCCGGACATCGGCGACGACCGCGGCTCCAGCCTCCAGCTGTCAGACAGACGCATCGCACGTGGGAAAGCGGCCCCTATGCGTGCAATTGGCTGCTCATGACGTGACGTCACGATGTTTGGCGTCACGGCATGTGACGTCACGTCTTGAGCAGCCAATTGCACGCATAGGGGCCGCTTTCCCACGTGCGATGCGTCTGTCTGACAGCTGGAGGCATGAGCCGCAGTCGTCGCCGATGTCCAGAGGGGGGGGGCTGCAAAAGTAAGTTGCTTCGTTGCTTTAAATTGCCCCCCCCCTCCTCCCGGAGCAAAGCTGCTTTTCGCACCCTGCTTCGGGAGGAGAGGAGAAGAGACTAGCAGGCCCGAGCCTAGGATTGCCCGGTCGTCGTCGCTGATGTCCGGAGGGGGGCTGCAAAAGTAAGTCGCTTCGTTGCTTTAAACTGCCCCCTCCTCCCGGAGCAAGGCTGCTTTTCGCGCCCTGCTTCGGGAGGAGAGGACAAGGGACTGGCAGGCCCGAGCGTAGGATTGCCCATCTCTCCCCTCGCTCTCTTGCTACTTTTTTTTCGGGGTTTTTTTTTTCTTCTTCTTCGGGAGGAGGGGACAGGACTGGGGCTGCACCGGAGACCGGACGTGCCAGGGCAGGTGAGCGGGGGCTGGGGGAAAGTTTGCCGCCTACCCTTACCCCTGCCTCTAACGCAGGGGTAAGGGTAGGCGGTAAGTTAGCAGGGTAAACGCGCGGCAAAACGGCAGGGTAAAAAAGCGATAGTCGGGGCGCGCGTTACTGTATGGGAGGGAATAGCTAATTCGCTCGTTTACATTTAATATACATGCCGCGTGTGGAAGGGGTTACCCGGGGATTTTAAGAGGCGGTAGGGATGAGTTAAAGGGGATAGTGTATCGCGGGAAGGGCTAACGCGGCCGGAAAGTGAGTAGAAGGCGAGTTAGGAGCAGGGTAACCGCGGCCGCACTTTACTTTATCGATCTGTATGTTAGCTGTTTTGACCATGTCCTCCCACAGCAGATTCCATAGCTTGATCGTATGCTAAGTGAAAAAAATACTTCCTACAATTTGTTTTAAATCTGCCCGTTGCTAGTCTCATGGAGTGTCCCCCTAATCATAGTGTTGTTTGAAAGGGTAAGTAACCGTTCCCTATTTACCCGTTCCACCTTACTCATGATTTTATAAATTTCAATCATATTCCCTCTATTTCTTTTCCAAGCTAAAGTGCCCTAATCTGTTTAGGCATTCTCCATAATGGAGCTTTTCCATCCCATGTATCATTTTCCTTGCTCTTTTCTGTACCTGTTCTATGTCTGCTGTGTCTTTTTTGAGTTGGGGTGGCCAAAAGCACACACAGCTCGAAGTGGATCTATACAAAGGTGTTATAATATTCTCAGTTTTGATCTCTTTTCCTTTCCAAATAATTCCTAACATGCTGTTTGCCTTCTTGACCTCCGCTGCACTCTGAGCCGAAGATTTCAAGGCCTCTGAGATCCTTTTCCTGGGTGGTGACTCCTAACATGGAACCCAGCATCGCGTACTTGTAGTTGGGATTATTTTTGCCTTTGTGCATTACTTTGCACTTGTCCACATTAAATTGCATCTGTCATTTAGAAGCCTAGTCTTCTAGTCTCACAAGGCCCTTCTGCAGTTCTTCACAGTTTGCTGCTGTTTTCAAAACAATTTTGTGTCATCTGCAAATTTGGTCACCTGATTCATCATTCCTTTCTCCAGATCATTTATGAATATGCTAAATAGCACATGTTCCAATACAGACCCCTGGGGCACTCCACTAATGACCTTTCTCTATTTGGAAAACTGACCATTTAGTCCTACCCTTTGTTTCCTGTCTTTTATCCAGTTACCAATCCTCAATAGGACATTGCCTTCAATCCCATGACCTCCCAATTTCCTGAGGAGTTTCTCATGAGGGACCTTGTCAAATGGCTTCTGAAAATCCAAATATACTGTATCACTAGATCAACCAGCTCACCTTTGACACATGTTTTACACCTTCAAATACTCTAGTAAATTGGTAAGGCAAGACTTCCCTCTGCAAAAACTATGTTGACTGTCCCCCATTAAACCATGTCTATTTATGTGGTCAGTAATTTTGTTTTTAAGACTAGCTTCAACCATTTTGCCTGGCACAGGCTTACTGGTTATAGTTTTCCAGATTACCCATAGAACCTTTTTTAAAAATTGATGTGTTGTTGGCCATCCTCCAGCCTTCTGGTAATATGGTTGTTTTAAATGATAGATTGCAAATCACCAGAAACAGGTCTGCAGTTTCATTTTTTTAGTTCCTTCAGTTCTCACAGGACAAGCAAGATGGTAGTCCTCACATATGGGTGACATCACAGGATGGAGCCCAATCACGGAACACTTCTGTCAAAGTTTCCAGAACTTTGACTGGCCCCTACTGGGCATGCCCAGAATGGCACTAACCCTGCAGCCAGCAGGGGTCCCCCTTCAGTCTTCTTTTTTCCACGCAGCAGTAGCCACATGGTTAAGGAGCTCTGCAGAGATTCCTGACAGGAATTTTCCTCACGGAATTACTAAAATTTAATTTACCCCACAGGGGTCCCTCCTTCAACTTTTTCAAGCCGCGGTACTCCGGTAAGTTTTACCCATTCTCCGTCGATTACTGTCGAGTTTGGCCCTCGCGGCCTACTGGCCGTCGACCGTACCACGGCTCAATTTTTTCGTTGCTATGGCGTCGGGGTTCTGCCGGTGCCCGGACTGTAATCACACCATGTCCATCACAGACCCCCACAAAGTCTGTGTAATGTGTCTCGGATGTGAGCACGATGTCCTAACCTGCACCAAATGTGCCCTAATGACACCAAAAGTTCGCAAGGCCAGAATGGAGAAAATGGAACTTCTCTTCTGTGCTCAAACCTCGACGCTGTCTATTGCATCGACGTCGTCAGAACCGGCACCGTCAACTTCGCGCCAGTATCGACCTCCAGCCGGTGACCGTCCGGCGTCGATGAAGTCTTGGCCTTTAACACCCTCTACTCCCCCTCAGGACCGTGGGAATCATAGAGATAAACATAGCCACCGGCATCGAAAGTCTTGGGCCATCGAGGGAGCGAAATCATCGACCTCACCATTGTCTGAGCCGCCGTCGAAGAAACCCCGTCCAGAAAAGGCACCGACCTTTTCGGTGACCGGGTCACCGAGTCGGCTGCCTCGGGTATTGGGAGTCGGCTGTCGGGTATTGGGAGTCAGGTATTGGGAGTCGGCTGTCGGGTATTGGGAGCCGCGACTCCTCCTTTAACGGTGGTCCCTCCGGCTATGCCTCTGCCTCCTTCTTCTGTTCCGGAGCTGGGGCTGCTTGCTCCAGGTCTCCGAGAAGAACTGGACCGGATAGTTCAGGAGGCCATCGACAAGGCGATGCATCGACTCCAGGTTCCTCCGGCACTGATACCGGTACCGATTGCGATACCGACCACTGATCCGATTCCAGCAGCGTTGACACCGCTGCTCTCGAGGATGGAAGCGCTCATGGCCGCTTTTCCACCGATGGACCCTGGGTCACCAATGGCTCCAGTGCCCTCCCCGCTTACTTTGTCATCGGGAGGAGAAACACCGTTCCGCATCCCTCCATCGGGATTTCTGCCGATGCCTCAGCCATCGATGCCGATACATCTGTCGGTGCCACCGATCCATCCATCAGTGCCGATACGTCCATCGGCGCCACCGAGCCATCCATCGATGCCTTCGATGCCTGCACCGGTGCCTTCGATGCCTTCATCGGTGCCTCCAGTTATTCCTTTGAGTCCTTCGGAGCCTAGACCAGGACCTTCAGGGATCCCACCGCCCCGTCCTCCTCTAGTCCCTAGAGGAGCAGGTGCTACCTTGACTGATAATTCTTCACCAGACACCGATGATTTGCCTTCACCACCTTCACCTACTGAAAGCAGAAAGCGTTCTCCTCCAGAGGACCTTTCCTTTATAAATTTTGTGAAGGAGATGTCTGAATTGGTTCCCTTCCAATTACAGATGGAACAGGACGATAGGCATCAAATGATGGAGTTGCTCCAATTCCTGGATGCTCCCTCGGAAATAACCTCCATCCTATCCACCAGGTTCTTCTGGATCTCCTCAAAAAGAACTGGGAACATCCTGGCTCTGTTGCTCCAGTCAACAGGAGAGCTGACACCACCTATCTCATACAGTCAGCTCCAGGCTTTCACAAACCTCAATTGGATCACCAATCTGTGGTTGTAGAATCTGCCCAGAAAATAGCAAGGAGATCAAAACCTCACACTTCTTTCCCCCAGGCAAGGAACAGAAATTTCTAGATGCCATTGGTTGCCGTGTCTTCCAGGGATCAATGCTCATCTCCAGAATTGCCGCTTATCAGCTCTATATGACCCAATATAATAGGGTCTTATTTAAGCAGATACAAGACTTGACGGACTCCCTGCCTCAGCAATTTCAAGATCAACTCCAAACCCTAGTAAACAAGGGTTTTGAGGCAGGCAAGCATGAGATCAGATCATCTTACGATATCTTTGAAAACTGCTACCAGGGTATCTGCAGCTGCTATCTCGGCAAGACGATGGGCCTGGCTCAAGTCTTCCGACCTTCGCCCTGAAGTACAAGACAGATTATCCGACCTGCCTTGTGTAGGAGATAATCTGTTTGGCGAGCAGATTCAACGATAGGTGGCGGAACTCAAGGACCATCATGAGACCCTAAGACAGCTCTCTCTGATGCCTTCTGAGTACTCTTCAAAACAGCCCTTCCGAAAGGACTCAAAGAAGTCATTCTTCCGCCCGAAGAAATCCTACCTGCCACCAGCTAGAACCCGTTCTACGAGACCGTTTCAAAAAACCCAGTCTCGTCAGACACAAAAACAAAAACCGCAAGCAACTCCTCAACCAGGTCCTGCTTCTGGTTTTTGACTCCTGCATAGAGAGCAGCTTCCATTGCCCCACATACCAGTGGGAGGTCAATTGTGCCATTTCAACAACAGGTGGCACTCGATCACCTAAGACCAGTGGGTCCTGGTGATAATTGCTCAGGGTTATCATCTGAACTTTCTCTCCATTCCACGGACTCCCCACCTCTACCAACGTGGAGAACATCCGATCACTCCATCCTTCTGGAACAGGAGGTCTCCCTCCTCCTTCAGTCCAAGGTAATAGAGCCAGTACCCTACTCTTAGCATGGCCTAGGGTTCTATTCCCGGTACTTTCTAATCCCCCAAAAACCAGGGGGGGGGGTGTTCGTCCAATTCTGGACCTAGGGGCTCTCAACAAGTACCTCCAGCGAGAGAAGTTCAAAATGGTAACCTTGGGCTCTCTTCTTCCTCTTCTACAAAGAGGAGACTGGCTCTGCTCTCTAGACCTCCAGGACGCATACACTCATATCGCGATAATTCCATCCCATTGCAAAAACCTGAGGTTTCTAGTAGGCCCCAAGCACTATCAGTACCGAATGCTTCCATTCGACCTCGCGTTTGCACCACGAGTCTTCACAAAATGCCTCGTCATAGTTGCAGCCTTCCTCAGGACTCAAGGTGTTCACGTCTACCCCTATCTAGACGATTGTTTAATCAGGGCTCCCACTCAGCAAGCTGCTCTGTCATCCCTACATCTTACCTTACACATTCTAATTTCGCTCGGATTTCTCGTCAACTATGACAAATCCTACTTTGTCCCATCTCAAACCTTATCGTTCATTGGGGCAGACTTGGACACCTTGCAGGCAAAGGCTTTTCTGCCTCGACAGCGAGCTCTCACTCTCGTGTCTCTTGCGCACCAGCTGCAGTGTGAGTACTCCACGACTGCACACCACTTGCTCATCCTCCTGGGACACATGACATCTTCAGTTCAGGTCACCTCAATTGCCTGCTTGGCCATGAGAGTCATGCAGTGGACTCTAAGGTCACAATGGACTCAATCCATTCAGCCCCTGTCGACCATTGTCCACGTAACCGACTTACTCCGTCAGTCTCTCGCCTGGTGGAGAAATCAGGTCAATCTCCTCCAAGGTTTGCCCTTTCAGGCTCCAGACCCTCAAATAACTCTCACCACCGATGCTTCCAACTTCAGCTGGGGAGCCCACGTGGCCGATCTGCAGACACAAGGATCTTGGTCTCCAGAGGAAGCCAAACACCAAATACATTTCCTGGAGCTTCGAGCAATCAGATATGCTCTCAGGGTATTTCAGGATCGCCTCTCCAATCAAGTTATCCTGATCCAGATGACAACCAGGTGGCCATGTGGTACATCAACAAACAGGGAGGGACGGGCTCCTAACTTCTGTGTCAGGAAGCTGCACGGATATGGGCGGAGGCCGTCTCCCACTCGATGTACCTCAGGGCCACCTACTTGCCGGGAGTGGACAATGTGTTGGCAGACAAGCTGAGTCGCACCTTTCAACCGCATGAGTGGTCTTTCAACCCCTCAGTAGCGAACTCGATCTTCCATCAATGGGGTTATCCTCAAATAGACCTCTTTGTGTCACCTCAAAATCGCAAAGTAGACAACTTCTGCTCTCTCACTCACAGCCAACACTATCAGCCAAGAGACGCGTTCTCCCTCTCATGGACAACCGGTCTCCTACATGCATTCCCTCAACTTCCACTTCTCTCGAAGGCCCTCATGACGTTACGTCAGGACAAGGGAACCATGATCCTGATAGCACATCACTGGCCGCGCCAAGTGTGGTTTCCAGTACTTCAGGATCTCTCCATTCGCAGGCACATTCCCTTGGGAAAGGACCTGCTTCTAATCACTCAAAACGGCGGGTGCCTACACCACCCCAATCTTCAAGCCTTGTCCCTGACAGCATGGATATTGAAAGGTTAATCCTTCAGCCACTTATCCTTTCTGAACAAGTTTCCCGTGTCCTGATTGCTTCACGGAAGCCTTCCACGAGAAAATCGTTTTCTTACAAATGGACCAGGTTTACGTCATGGTGCTCTTCTCAGTCCCTTGACCCCTTTACCTGTCCAATCACGAAGTTTCTGGACTATCTCTGGCACTTGTCAAAGTCAGGTCTAAAAACTTCCTCTATCAGGATGCATGTCAGTGCGCTAGCCGCCTTCCATAAAGGTGTCGGGGATGTTCCCATATTAGTACAACTCCTTGTAACACGTTTTTTGAAGGGCTTGCTTCACCTCAAGCCTCCTCTGCATCCTCCGGCCCCTTCTTGGGACCTCAACCTAGTTTTGGGTCGGCTCATGAAACCACCATTCGAGCCTCTTCGATCCTGGGACCTTCGATATCTCACATGGAAAGTGATTTTCCTTTTGGCAATCACTTCCTCTCGCAGAGTTAGTGAATCACAGGCTCTAGATACCTATCCGCCTTACACTAAACTTCTGAAGGACCTGGCAGTATTCCGCACTCACCCTAAATTCTTGCCTAAGGTAGTTTCGGAGTTTCATCTCAATCAATCCATTATACTACCTACCTTTTTGCCCAGGCCCCATTCCAATCCAGAGAGCAGGCTCTGCATACCCTTGACGGCAAACGGGCTCTAGCGTTCTACCTAGACCGTACAGTTGCCCACAGGGAAAGCACCCAATTGTTTGTCTCTTTCCATCCTATCAAATTGGGGCAGCCTGTGGGTAAGCAGACTCTCTTCTCCTGGTTGGCGGACTGCATATCCTTTTGCTATCAGCAAGCGGGCATTCCACTTCAAGACCGTGTTAAAGCACACTCTGTGAGGGCCATGGCAACTTCAGTAGCACACCTACGCTCTGTGCCACTTCCCTGACATTTGCAGGGCTGCCACCTGGAGTTCTCTCCATATCTTTACAGCCCATTATTGCTTAGACAAAGCTGGAAGACAAGATTCCATGTTCGGCCAGTCTGTCTTGCGCAACCTATTTACAACATGACGTACCAACACCCTTCCGCCTGCCCGGTGGGGTTCAGGATGCCCTCGGCCAAATTTCATCCCAGGCCTAGTGCCTTGCACGCCTGAGTACATTTGGTGCATACTCGGACATCCTCAGCTCGGTACTCACCCATATGTGAGGACTACCATCCTGCTTGTCCTGTGAGAAAGCAAATGTTGCTTACCTGTAACAGGTGTTTTCACAGGACAGCAGGATGTTAGTCCTCACGAAACCCGCCCGCCGCCCCGTGGTGTTGGGTTTGTAACGTTTTCTTATTTTATTTTCGGCATTACCTGAAGCTTTTTAACAAGACTCTGGAAACTTTGACAGAAGTGTTCCGTGATTGGGCTCCATCCTGTGCTGTCACCCATATGTGAGGACTAACATCCTGCTGTCCTGTGAGAACACATGTTACAGGTAAGCAACATTTGCTTTTTCGGCTCCTAATATTGCAGTTAGTGAAAGAAAAAAGAAAACACTCAGTCCTGATGATTTGTTAAGCTTTAGTCTATCAGTCTGAGGAGTTATGTCCTCTAGTTTTATGGTGATTTTATCTAGTCGCTAAAAGTTATCACTATCAAAAAATGTTTCCAGTGTGGGTATGAGTTTTACATTGTCCTCAATAAATACAGAGGCAAAGAATTTATTTAGTTTTTCTGTTCTTTGTCCTTCCTGGATGCACCCCTTTTACCATTCAGTCATCTATTGGCCCAACTGACTTCCTGACAGGCTTTTTGCTTCAAATGTGCTTGCAAAAGTTTTTATTACTTGTTTTTAATGTCTATTTCAAGCTTCTTTTCAAATTCTCTCTTAGCCTGCTTAGTTACTTTTTTACAACTGTTTTGCTGGTGCTTATTCTCGTCCCTATTTTCCTCATTTCAGCCTGCTTTCCATTCTTTGAATGATTCTCTTAGCGTTAATTACCTCTTTCACCTCACTGATAATCCACACTGGCAGTCATTTGATTTTACTTTGACCTTTTCTAATGGATGGAATTTATTTTGTGTGGGCCTTAATGATGGTCATTTTAAAGAATGCCCATGCCTCTTCCAAGTTTTTAATCTTGTAGTTTGCTTCTTTCATTTTTTTTTTTAACAAATTTCCTAATTTTATCATAGTCTCCCTTTTTATAGTTAAATGCTACTGCTGTAGTTTTCCTTAGTATTCACCCTCCAATGATTGTCAAATTTATTACATTATGATCACTCTTGCCAAGCGGATCCACCACCTTTTTCTGTTGCACCAGGTCCTGCATTACAAAGAGAACTAGGTCTAAAATAATTCTTCATTGGTTTGATGATCAACTGCTGCATGACACAGTCATTGATGATATCCAAGACCTTTACCTCACTTGCATATCCTGATGTGACACTTACCCAATCAATTCTCGGGTAATTGAAGTCTTCCATTATTATTGTGTAGCCCATTTTACTAGCCAATCTAATCTCTTTGGCACCCTGACGGAGTTGTTTTTTAAACTGGCTTCCAATAGGGAGAAGAGGTAATCAAGAAGTTTGCCAGTGGAACAAGAATATGGATCCAGACCACGTTGCTCACACCACACCGAAAACCTCTTATATTTTAGCCCATAGAACTTCCTAGTGGAAGGTTTTCGGGAAGCCACCAGGACTCAAGAGACATCATCTGAGAGGTTGAGGGGACGCAGGATCAGCCTCTCAACATCCAGGCCATGAGGGACAGGCCTGTAAGTTTGGATGCCGCAGCCGGCCCCAATCCTGAGTGATGAGATCTGGGAATGTCCCCAGTCTGATTGGTTCCCAGAAGGAAAGCATCTCGCAGAAGCAGGAACAAGACCTGCCTTGGCCAGTGCGGGGCCACCAGAATCATGGTACCCCAGTCCTGACAAAGCTTCAAGAGAGTCTTTAACACTAGCAGGATAGGAGGATACATGTATAGAAGGCCCTGGTCCCATCTGCAGGCAAAGGCATCTGAGGCTGGGGTAACCTCCACTTGAATCAGAGAGCAGAACTGAGCCACCTTGTTGTTGCTGGGGGCTGTGAACAGATCCATGTCCGGTGTTTCCCATAGACGGAAGATCCGGTTCGCTACCAACTGGCTCAGGGACCATTCGTGTGGCTGGAACGCTCGACTGAGCTGATCCGCAATCACGTTGTCTGTTCTGGCGAAGTACATGGCGTGGAACACCATCCCCAGGGACAGGGCCCAGAACCAGATCTGAACCACTTCCTTGCACAGGATGAACAATCTCGTGCTGCCCTGCTTGTTGATATATCTCATCGCGACCTGGTTGTCGATGTGGATCAAGAACATCTTGCTGGGCAACTGGTCCCGGAAAGCCCAGAGGGCGTACCTGATCGCTCGGAGCTCCAGGAAGTTGATTTAGCATTTGGTGGACCACAGGCCTTAGTTGTGGAGCTCCTGCACATGGGCTCCCAACCCCAGGTGGGAAGTGTCCATGATCAGCATGATCTGCACAGGGTGGGGGGGAGGGGGCGCTGAAATGGCAGCCCTCTCTCCAAGTCGGAGACTGTCTTCCACCACGACAGCGAGTCCCAAAGAGACTGCATTACCCAGATGCGAACTCCGAGGCTCTGAGTGGCCTGATGCCACTGAAACCTCAGATTCCACTGGGGCCTGTGCATATGAAAACATGCAAGGGGAGTAACCATGTTCCCACGCAGTCGCAACATGCGCCTGGCAGAGACCTGTTGGCTCCGCTGCACCTCCCCAGCTAGGGATGCCAAAGACAGTGCCCGGCTATGAGACAGGAAGGCTTTCGCCTGTGCCGTGTCCAGCAAGGTTCCAATGAAGTCTAGCTGCATCGACAGACTCAGGTGGGACTTTGGGTAGTTGATAATGAACCCCAAGGATTCCAGTACCTGGATGGTTAAGTGCAGGGAACGCTTTTCCCTCACCCAGGTGTTGCTCTTGACTAGCCAATCGTCCAAGTAGGGGGAAACCTGTACTCCTAATGTGCACAGGTGCGCCCCTCACCACAGCCAGCCACTTGGCAAAGACCCGTGGTACGGAGGCCAGACCGAATGGCAACACCAGATACTGAAAGTGGCGTACGCCCACCACAAACCTTAGACACTTCCTGTGTCCTTGGAAGATCTCGAGGTGGGTATTGGCATCCTTCAAGTTGAGGGAGCAAAGCCAGTCTCTTTTATGGAGGAGGGGAATCAAGGTGCCCAGAAAGATCATCTTGAACCTTTCTCTTTTTAGAAACTTGTTCAAGGCTCTCAGATCCAGGATAGGACGGAAGCCCCCAGTTTTCTTTGGAATCAGAAAATACCAGGCGTAGAACCCTCGTCCCAATCGCTCTGTTGGGACAGGCTCGACCACCCTGGCTGTTACTAGGGTGGAGAGCTCTGTCAAGAGAGTTTCCTGGCACGCTGATGGCCCTCAAAAAAGCGCTCGGAGAATCTGACAAAACACCCAGCAAATTCAGCCTGTATCCCCGGCACACCATGGACAGAACACACTGATCTGAAGTGCTGTCTGGCTATCGATCCACAAAGAATTGTAGCTGACCTCCGACTGGGGGGACCCTGGGCATGGGGATGGCCAGCTGGCTCTTGCTCCCTCCTAACCAGTCAAAACCCCATAGCAGGGCTAGGTTGGGGAGCTGGCTGTGGCTTGGGTGCTTGTTGCTGCCTGGAACGGCCTCGAGAACTCCCCCTCTGCAGGCAGAAGCAAGATGCGGGCGGATAGTACTTCTGCTGACAATAGAAGGATTGTTGTGGCCCTTGTCATGTTGACCTCCTGGCCGAAGACGGCGGGTCAGAGGTACTGGCAGAAAGATGCTGGTTGTGGTCGTCTCTCAACTGAGCCACCGCATTCCTCACCCTATCACCAAAAAGATTCTTGCCTGTACATGGTAAATCTGTGAGCCTTTCTTGTACCTCCAGCCAGAGGTCTGAGGCCTGGAGCCAAGCCACCCTGTGGGCGCCAAACCCGGGAGCCGCTACTCTTCCCGCCATTTCAAAAACATTGTACGTAGAGCGTACCTCATGCTTCTCACAGTCAAGGCCCTGATGCATGATCACCATTAGAGCATCCTGCTGCTGCTGCAGGGGAGAAGATTGGCCACTTCCTGAATCTATTTCCAGAGCTGGTAGAAGGCAATGCGGGCTATCAACATGGCACCCTGAAAAACCTTCCTACCCAGCGCATCCAGTGTCCTATGTTCTTGCCCTGGGAGAGTCGAGGCATGGGTCTGGGAGTGCTTAGCCTTTTTTAGCGCCGACTCAACGACCGACTGGTGGGGGAACTGATGCTCCTCATGTAATCCGCTTACTCTCTCCACAATCCAAGGCCTATTGAGCCTGATCTAGCTTACATAACTGTCCCAAGCTTCCTTCCCATAGAAAAAACCTTTCCTTGCCAGGTACAGAAAGGTTTCAGCTGATTACACTCTTGATGCTCTCACCCAGCTTGAATTTGATTGCTGAAGTCAGGACAGGCTCGATGTATTATTGTTGTGTCACTAGTTTGAAGATATACATGAGCCTGAAAAAAAAATAGACCCCATGACTTCTCCGATGATCTGTGCATAAATTCCTTAGGCTTACGTCTCCGGCATGAATGCTTGTGAACCCTCAGTCTCCATAACCAATATGTTGAGAATCCTGCATAAAATCCGCCACTCTCACTCTAAAATGTTTGTGTTGCGTCTGTCGGTCTCAGATGGCTTCGACCCTTGTGCCTCACCTTTTTCTCTGCTCTCCCCGCTAGCCTTGGGAAGATGGCTGCCGCCGCGTCTGCAAGCCGCGTCCTCCAGCATCGCCGGAATGGCTATGGCAAAGCCTCACGCCATGTTTCTCCTAAGGGCCTCCTGGGGTGTGCGCGCGCACGCCACCCACATCTTTATCCACGTCATGGCGGGAACCTTGGGAGCGTCCCCCTCGAGTGACATCACGCCATCCGGGTATTTAGCCTACGCTTGTTTGCTAGCTCGTTGAGTTGGCAAGGACTAGGATTGGATTGAAGGATTGGACTCGTTCGGTCTAAGCTACTCTGCCGCTTCCTTGCTGCCGCTGGAAGCCCTCTCTGCCCTTCGGGGTATACTCTAACCTGGGTACCTGCTCCTTGGGGGCCCTCTGCTTTCTTTCAGGTGCCTTACTGGGATCAGGTACTCTCTTCTCGAGGGCCTGCTCTCCCTGCCTCGGTGCCTGTTACCATCGACTTCTGCCTGGTGGAATCATCTACCTTACAGCTACCATCTAGTGAGTAATCTAATTCTCAGTCTGTCTCATCTACAGCTCTGCTGTGCTGGGAAACCTACACCTGGATATCCCTATACTATCTTGGTGAGACTGGTTCCCTCTGCCGAGGGTCCCTGGACTACTACCTCTGGTGGTATATATATGCTGTACAATAAAAGACAAAACTCTGTGTTTGTGCGACCTGAGTCTAGCCCAGTACTGTGCCTCCCCTCGGGGCTCCTCCCCGTGGGCGTGGTCATCTGCCACAGTACCCAAGAATCTACTCAAGCACCTCGAAACCATAACTTTTTGTGAACGATTAAACTGATAGTGGCCAACAAAGTAACAAAAACTCTTCCTGTCACCATGGCAAGTAGGAAACTGTATTTTTTCACATTTTTTTTTTTGCTGAATCTCCTCCTGTGCTGGGTTATTAAGGGAGCTCATAAATGTTTGCACTTCCTCCACACGGTCAAAACTCGTATGATCCCTTCATACCAAACTCGCAAATGAACCTGATACTAGAGCATAGACTGGATCTGTTTCTCTACCATTGTTTGGCAAATTGAGGTAAAATCTTTTTTTTGCAAAGAAACTTGAGAAGAGTAATCTTGAAATATTTGTACTTTTCTTGAAATATTCAAACTTTTTCTTGAAATTTCATTTCCTGACATTTTCTAAAGGCCTATAGCAAAGCTTGCTTGTGTGCAAAATTTAAAATGTTTGTCAAGAATTGGGGCCTGGTTTTCCCCTCCTTTCAAGTTCCCAGCCGGTACACCGTCTCAATCACTAGGCTGCCATGCAGATCAGTCACACCCAACGCCTCAGGCAGCCATTGTTCTAGTAACCCGGGAAGCTTACTTTCCTCTATCGATTCTGGTAAACCTACTATTCTAATATTACTTCGGTGGGAGCGATTTCCAAATCATCTAATTTTGTTTCCCTGGGTTTTGATTTTTTTCTCTAGCATTGCCACTTTTTTAGCTAGCGTCACTCTTTCATCTATGGAACTTAATTTTTCTGACAGACCGTGACAATCGCAGGAGTCAAATTGGCAATGGCGCTGCTATTGAGAACATTCCCCAAGGGCGTATCTACACTCACTGCCATTTTATCAACACCAGCTTTCGTTTTTTCCTTATCCCTTTTTGCTACTTTAGGTGGCATAACTCCTGGTGACTTGTTCATAAAACTATCAATGGACATAAGTCCGACTCACCCTGATAGTTTTCAGAAAGAGATTTTCTGTAAAACATGCTGATGGAAAGGGATTTCACAGGGAAGGTGCCCGGAGCTCAGAGTCACACATCCACCTGAGCTTAGCACATCACATGACCTCCCTATCTCCTTTTTAAAAGTTAGTGCCAGCAGCCTGGGTTCCACTCTGGATAAGGAGGAGCCTATCCCATTGGAATAGGCTTTTCCTTCCCCAGAATGTTCCCCAGTTCCTAACAAACCTAAAATCCTCTTCCCTACACCATTGTCTCATCCACGATGAGACTTTGGAGCTCAGCCTGCCTTTGAGCATGGAACACGGAGCATTTCTGAAAATGCAAGGCTGGAGGTTCTGGATTTCAATTTCCTACCTAAGAGCTTAAATTTAGCCTCCAGAAACTCCCTCCTGCACCTTCCTATGTCAGTGGTCCCCAGCTCCTCCCAAGCACTATCTAAATCTTATCTAGGTGGTGTGTGAGCTTCACTACCTTTGCACCAGACAGACATGTCACTAAGCAATCATGATGACCAACAGCTGCTCAGTTATCTACTCTCCTAATGATCGAATCACCCACAACAGCCATCCTATGTATTTATTTATTTATTCAGTTTTATATACCGATGTTTGGATTTTTACCTTCAGAATGGTTCACAATTTCTGTATATAATCAATAAATAGAAAGAATATTAAAAAGTAAATATTAAAAAGTCATAAATAGAAAAAATAGTTAAAAGATAAAAGTAATAAATTTAAATTAAGACATAACAAGAATAATAAAATAGATAAAATAATTAATAATCAGTTCATTAGTAGATTAAATTAGATTAAATAGCATTGAAATAAAATAGAATAAGAAAATAAAATTACTGGCTGACATCTGTTGCATACGCTTGTTCAAAAAGCTATGTTTTCAATGCTTTTTAAAAAAATTTCAAATCCTTCTGGAGCCTGAGCTCAACAGGTAAGGTGTTCTACAATTTTGGTCCAGCTAATGAAACAGCTCTTTCTCTGACAGATGTAAGTTTAGCAGATGCAACAGATGGTATAGTAAGGAGACCTTTATTAGCTGAACACAAGTTTCGTTGTGGAGTATGAATACGAATAACTGCGTTCATCCAATCAACGTAATCAGTATAAATCGCTTTGTGTATTAAACATAATGTTTTGTATTTAATTCTATACTCGACTGGCAACCAGTGGAGGGCAATTAAGACAGGAGTTATGTGATCTTGTTTATTGACTTCTGTAAGGATTTTTGCAGCAGAATTCTGAAGTATTTGAAGTGGACGAATTGTTGTTTGGGGGAGACCGAGAAATAATGAATTACAGTAGTCTATATTGGTGAATATTAAGGATTGAAGAACTGTTCTAAATTCATTATGGTTCAAAAGAGGTTTTACGCGTTGCAGTATTCGAAGTTTATAGTACCCTTCCTGTATTTTCATAGAGACGTTTTTTAAGACTGAGTTCTGGATCAAGCCAAATACCTAAATCCCGTACTTTACTCCCTAATGTAATAGTAGAGTTTTCTAGGACAAAAATTTTACATTGATCAGTAGGTGAAAGTTTACGTTCAAGTAGCATCCCTTCTCTTTAAAACTTGCACACATTAAAAGGATGTTTGTGGCGAGATACATTACAACATACACAGGGGTACATATTCAAAAGCTATTTAGATAGATAACTGAAAAGTTAACCATCTAAATGGACAAACCACAAATTTAAAACTCTTACCCAGCTATATTCTAGCCCGATGATGAGTTATCTGGCTAGAATATAACCGGGTAATAAGCCGGGGCGTTCCGGGAGGAGCAGAATAGCCGGTTTTCCTAACTGGCTAACTCTGGCTGCACTGTAGGGCAGGTCTAAAGTTAGCCGGGTATATTCAGCAGCGCAGCCACACTGCTAAATATCCCAATTAAGTTAGCTGGATAGGTGTATCCGGCTAACTTAACTAGCTGCTCAACTGCTGAATATCTACCCCACAGTATTTCATAAATGTAGATATCAGTCAACATGGTAGTTACATACAAAACATAAAAAAATGACTTGCAAATGCTTAATGTTACATCTGGAAAATATATGTTGCTCGAAGACATTCATACAGTCTTAAAAATTTATAGTACTCATAAAGCAGCTCATATAGTCTGAGGATGTCAATCTGCCAGTATGCTGGAAATAAAAAAAGAACAGTTTGAGGCTTCTTAAAAGTTGTTTGAAAGTCTGCCTAAATAAAAATGTTTGTAATGCTTTTTTGAAGGATTGAGTGGAAGCCATAGTTCGTAATTGTTCCAGCAAAGTGTTCCTAAAAGCTAAGGGGCAAATTTTAAAAGCCCTACGCTCGCCGAGCCTAGTTTGCATAGGCCCGGCATGCGCAAGCCCCGGGATACGCGTATGTCCCGGGGCTTGCGGGGGCGTGGCCAGAGGCCTCTGTAGGGCCTCTATGCCAGGGGATCACGTGCCGGCACTTGGCCGGCACACGCAACCTACGCCTACCCAGAGGCAGGCGCAACTTGCATAACAAAGGTATTGGGGGGGGGGGGGGGGGGTGTTTATGTAGGGTTGAGGAGCGGGTTAGGGAGGGGAAGGTGGGGGCGGAAGGAAACTTCCCTCCAAGGCTGCTCTGATTTCGGAACGGCCTCGGAAGGAACAGGGAAAGCCATCGAGGCTGCCCTAGGGCTTGGCGTGCGCAAATTGCGCGCCAACCTTGGATTTTATAACATGTGCGCGGCTGCGCACACATGTTATAAAATCGGGCGTAGATTTGTGCGCGCAGGTACTAAAATCTGGCCCTATACACACAAGATGGACTGATTTTTTTAATTTAGATTTATAACAGGATTTCTAATTGGTTCAGAGACAATGAAAGATGTAGAAACAGAAGGAGCTGTTCACTCCAGTGTAAACATTTGGTCATCCAACAGGTTCTAGTCAGTGTGATGATTTCACCTGGTTTCATTTGGCTTCTCATAACCATTTCATGAAACAGGTATAGATTAGCATTTTTGTTTCATAGCAATAAAATACCAGTGTCTTAGGAAAGTTGTCCTTTCCTCCAAATGTAATACTACTTGTAACCTTAAACTTTGTCAAATATAATTCTCTGGTAATTGCAATACATCTCCATTATAAACCCATATTTACATTTTATTGTTGTTTATTTTTAGGTTTCTTTACACACATTCTGTTAGATGAAGCTGCACAAGCCATGGAATGCGAGACCATCATGCCGCTAGCACTGGCTAATAAAAACACCAGAATTGTTTTAGCTGGAGATCACATGCAAGTAAGGCCTTGAAGAATTATGTGCATTTAATTAAACTATGTGATATCTGTATTTTAATTTAGGTGTGGGAAAAGGACAAATATTGGGATTGTAGAATGTTGCCATTGTAGCAAAAGGCACATTACTTTTACTTGATTCCTTATTTTGGTAAAGTTGCTACTATATATTTGTGTAGTTAAAGGAACCAATGTAGATATATTTTATGAGTTATGTAGATCAGTATTTCCCAACCTTTTCAAGCCCAAGTTACACATACACTAATATTGTGTGGCATACCTCCATGAAGCAGGCAGTGCAGGGAAAGAGAAGACTCATATGGCCAAAAGAAATGCCAGTGAAACCTTGAAAGATCCATCAGTCTCTTCCAAATTTTAAAGCATAGGGAGAGAGAGGGTGGAGACATGTATGAACCCATCACAATGGACCAGTTTCCTCTATATACAATGCAGTAGAAGAGAAAAAGTCTGTGTGGTGCAGGCAGCCGGTTCAGTTAGTTACCTTGACTGCCACATGTAGCTGCCACAGCTCTTCCATTCAGCTGTGCCCAACACTCAGTGAGTCACATCCAGTGCTCAGTGCACGCTCTCCCTGTCTAATTCAGCCTGGGGATTGAACAGAAGCTGGAAAAATTCAAAGGAGGAGGCTCAGGAAGAGGAGGACGAGGAGGTATTGTGTGCAGTGTGTCTGCTGCACAATGCAAGGCCATCTGTTTATGCCCCGCATGCTGCTCATTAATTACCACATGCTCATGCTGTAGTTAGAAAGAGGCATATATGATTATGCATGTTTTCAAAAAGAAGCTCCTGAAGGGTTTAAGAGACACTGCTGGTGTCTTTGTTGCTTCGAAGTACTGAGAGCAGCTTTCAGGTGCTGGTATGGATCCAAGCTTCAAGCAATGGTTTCCATGGCACACTTGATCAATTCTGAAGGCGCACAAGTATACTATAGCACACTGGCTGGTAAATACTGTTCCTGTTCATACCCATATCAGTACAGACTCCTGGTTTTGCATCCCTGCCAGCAGATGGAGACGGAGAAAGTTTCACTGACAACTGTGTATAACCTAGTGTGCTATCTGCAGTCCCCCCAGTATTTCTCTGTCTCCAGCAGATGATGTAAAACCTGCAGTCTGGAGAGGAAAAAAATATAAGGAAGAATAGAAGATTGCTGGATCCTCCCATGGGGTTGTGAGGTCCTGGTAGAGCCATCCTCCCTGGTTTAAGGTGGTGATCCTTTTTGCTGGCTCGATCATACAGTCTATGGGTTGGACATTTGATGGTCCAGATATCTCATCCCCCATGAGCCAGCATTGGGACACGCCAATAGCTCTGCACTGTCAACCCTGAGGAGCAAGGAAGCATATTTTTTATTTCCCATGAACCAGGGCTAGGTTGCTAATGTTTGTATAAAGTTTGTTTTTAAAATAAAAGAAAAGGAGCAATTGTCTCACGGTTTATTCTTGCAGTGCTGGGCTTGCGGTTATTCTTGGCAGCAACATTTAGTGCTTGAGTGGTAGGTCGGTGCAGAGCTGTTTTCCAGCTTCCCTCTGGTGAGTGCAGTGAGGTAGCAGCATGCGGCCCCAGCCACGTGATTATGGCACGCAGCAAGGCTTGCTGCACTTGCGGAGGATAGCGTTCGCATCTTAATCGAGCAGGCCTGTGCTCGGGATATGTAACCGGAGGAAAAAGGCACTTCAGGGAGGTCTGCTTCTTCTGTTGCTGCTTCTGAAGTCAACAAAGGTCTTGCGGGTGTCCAGGCTTGCCAAGGAGGGGGCCGTTGGCAGCGCGGGTACAATTTCCATATTAGCTTCTCCGGCAGGGCTGTTGGCAGGGGAGGCCAGGGGTTACCCACTGCGGCTGTCTCCCTCTGTTGCTGGTTCCAGGGAGGACCGGGGAAGTTCTAATTTTGATGATTTTTCCCTGGTTAGGGGAGACTTGGATCTGGATAGGGATTTGGATGGATCCCAGGCTTTTTCCACTGAGTTTATTTTGCTTATGCATAGGGCTTATTTAGCTGCACATCCAGCAGGAGATAATCCTAGGTCCAGGTCTCGATCCAGGGATGAAACCCGGCCCATGAAGAGCCCGTGCCAGTCAAAAGAAAGCATTTGAGAGTGTTCACAGTGTTCTAGGTCTTTCCTCGCCGGCAGGTGGAACTGAGGAGTATACTTATGACTCAGATGATCCAGAGGTTGCGACAATGGTTTCCCCAGGTGGAGGCCAGATGGTGGATGTGGCAGACCTGGTCGAAGGCACAGAGGAGGTTCCAGTGGCCGAAGGGGATGAACCCAAGGTTGTATGCCTTTTTCGTAGAGAGGAACTTTGGCCTTTGATTTCATCTGTGCTTCAGGAATTGGGTATTAAAGTTTCTCCGGAAGAATCAAAACTGGAGGGGACTTATCCCGTGTTGGATGGTTTGCATGGACCAGTGAAAGCCTTTCCCTTCCATAAGTCTTTGAAGAAGTTTGTAGTTCAGGAGTGGGACACTCCGGAAACCGGCTTAAGGGTTGGCAGAGCTATAGCGAAGCTTTATCCATTGCTGGAGGAGACATTGGAGCTTTTAGCATTCCTGAAGGTCAGTGCTTCCGTGTTGGAGATCATTAAGAAGACTACCATTCTGGTAGTGGGCTCGGCCATTCTAAGGAATGTGCAAGATCACAAGTTGGAGCTTCACCTCGAGGATTTTGATGTGTCTGACCTGGGCATAAGGGCCATAATTTGCAGCAGTTTTATGCAGAGGGCTTCTCTGCATTAGGTCCAGAAGTTGCAGGAGATGCATGCTGTGTTTGGGCTCAGCAGTGCAGCAGGCTAAACATTTAGAGGCAGCTGTGGTGTATAGGGCAGATGCCCTGTATGACCTGATCTGAACATCTTCCAGGATTACTGTGTCTGCAGTGTCGGCTAGGAGATTATGTGGTTATGGAATTGGACAATGGATGCTTAGCCAAATCTCAGCTGGGGGCTCTTCTGTTTAAGAGCAAACTATTGTTCAGAGAGGACTTGGAGCAGATCATGAAGCATCTGGGGGAGTTCAAATTTCATAAGTTGCCAGAAGATAAGCCAAGAGACAGATGATTTTTTCCTGCACGGGCATGGATTCAAGATAAGAGATTTCGCTAAGCAAAAGGTTCTTTGGGCCCTCAGAGGCAATCCATAGTCAGGCCTAGGACCTGAGTATGGATTGCCATCCCGAGACAACCCTGGTACGGGCACAGGAAACGTGAAGTCCTCACAATGAAGCAAAGATGGTCCACTCTTCGGTTCCGGCCATCGGAGGGCACTTGAAGCTCTTTTACAAGGAGTGGACCAAAATTACAGTGGACCAGTGGGTCCTAAGTGTGGTAAAAGATGGCTACATTAGAATTTGCTTGTCTGGTTCAAGACGCTTATATAGTTTCCCCTTGTACTCCTAATGCCAAATGGGTATCTTTTCAATTGACAGTGGACCGCTTGGGCATCTAGGGGCTATAGTGCCGATTTCTTGGCAGGAGCAAAGAATGGGTTCTGAAAAAGGAAGGAATATTTTGGCCAATTTTGGATTTAAAAAAGGTAAATTCTGCTCTCAAGTTCCTCATTTCTGCATGGAAACTCTGAGGTCAGTCATAGCAGAAGTACGCAAGAGGGAGTTCTTGGCGTCTCTCAACGTGACAGAGGAATATTTGCACATAGCCATCAAAACGGAGCACTGGAGGTTTCAGAGGTTCATGGTCCTAGGGGGATATTTTCAATTTTGAGTTCTTCCCTTTGGATTGGCAACGGCTCCATGTACCTTCACCAAAGTGATGGTGATGGTGGCAGCAGCCTTGCGAAGGGATGGTGTGTTGGTGCATTCATATCTAGACAACTGGCTCATTTGTGCAAAATCAGAGGAACTCTGTCAATACAGAAGGTACTGATATGGTTGAAGACTCTAGGATGGGTGGTGAATCTGTCAAAAAGCCACCTTGTCCCCTTTCAAACACTGGAGTATCTGGGAACTCGATGCAACACGAAGCAGGGAGAGTTTTTCTCATGGAGGAGCAGTTCTTGAAGTTGTAGGGTCAGATTTGACACCTGTTAGGGCCTTCAGTACCCAAGGATCGGGACCATTTACAAGTTCTAGCTCTATGGCATCAACATTGGAGTTAATGCATTGGACATTCGTGTATAGGCGGCCTCTTCTCTCCCGCTGGAATCTGTTATTGGAGGAGTTTCATCTTTCACTAGAGGGGGAAGGCAGGGACAGTCTTTCATGATGTCGTATTCACACCAATCTCGACGGTGCTGCGAAATTGGGTGGTAATCGCCACCAATGCTGCTCTCTAGGATTGGGTGGGGGGGAGTGTCAGGATCAGTCAGCGCAGGGCCAGTGGTTGAAACAGGAAGCCTCATGGTCTATCAATTGGTTAGAGTTGAGAGCCGTGCATTTCACATTACTTGCTTTTCTGCCACAGTTTTGCGACCATACAGTGCAGGCTCTATCGGATACCACAACGATGGTGGCTTACATCAACCATCAGGGCAGAACCAAGAGTCAGGCGGTAGCTCAAGAGGCCCAAAGGTTTCTCTGGGTGGAGCAGCACTTGGAGCGGCTGGCAGCATCTCATGTCACCTGGGTAGATAAAATTCAGGCAGATTTTCTCAGTCAAAGAAAACTAGACCCTGGGGAGTGGGAACTGTCAGTTGCAGCAATTCATCTTATTCACAGGAAATGGGGGTATTCCCATATGGACTTAATGGTGACCAGACAGAACACCAGTGCATGTCGGATTTACAGCTGCCGAAGAGAATATGGTGTAGAAAGAATCGATGCTCTGGTTCTGCCATGGCAGTGAGGAATTCTTTTTTGTTTTCTCTCCATGCCCACTAGTGGGCAAAGTGTTACAGTGGATAGAGAAACATCCGGGTAGCATGATTCTGTTGGCTCTGGAGTGGCCATGTCGACCATGGTTTGCAGATCTGATCAACATGGCCATAGATGGGCCGCTGAGGTTTGACCATCTGTCTAATCTTCTCCACCAGGGCCCAATATTTTCAGATAAGGCGCCTTTCTTCTGTCTTGTGGCCTGGCTTTTGAAACGAGATGACTGAGACAGAAGGGATATTCTGAAGCAGTTATTACCACTTTTTTGCAGGTCAGGTGACCTTTCACTTCCTTGGCATATGTCAGGGTTTGGAAAGTCTTTGAGTCCTGGTGTGCTGTTAACGAGGTGCAGTCTGTGCAGGCTACGGTCTTGCATATTTTGGCTTTTCCACAGGGAGGTTTGGTCAAAGAACTGGCCTTTAACTCTCTGAGAGTCCAGGTAGTGGCTTTGGACTGTCTCTGGGGTAAGGTTCATGGGTATCCTCTGTCCACATATCCAGATTTCATACAGTTTCTTCGGGGGGGCTAAGAATTTGCGTTCTCTGTGCAAAAGGTCTGTATGTCTTGGAATCTTAATCTGGTGCTTAGAGGAATGTGTGAGGCTCCGTTTGACCCACTAAGGAGAGCAACATTAAAGGACTTGACTCTTAAAGTGATTTTTCTGATAGCTATTTGTTCAGCCAGAAGAATCTCAGAGCTCCAGGCTTTGTCGTGTTGGGATCCCTTTCTGCAGATTTCTGATTCAGGGGTGTCATTCCGCATTGTGCCTTCTTTTCTGCCAAAGGTGGTTTCAGCTTTTCATCTTAGTCAGATGGTGAAACTCCCTGCTTTTCTGGGTTTGGATTTTTCCACGCCTCATGCAAGAGAGCTTAGGCTTTTGGATGTAAGGTGGGCATTAGTGAGATATTTGAAAGTTACTAATGATCTTCATAGATAAAATCACCTCTTTGAACTGTGGAGTGGTTCAGAGAAAGGAGGTAAAGCATCTAAGGTTACCATTGAGCAGTGGCTTAAGGAAGCAATTGGTCGACTTATATTTCTTAAGGTCATCCTGTACCTGAGGGTTTAAGGGCTCACTCGACACATTCTCAGTTGACCTCTTTGGTCGAGTCACAACAGGTGTCTCCGCAGGAAATTTGCAGGGCGGCTACTTGGAAGTCATTGCACACTTTTACTGGGCATTATCGCTTGAATGTCTAGGTTCTGGCTTCCATGTGCTTTGGTGAGTGTGTTCTACAAGTGGGACTCTCCAGGGCCCACCCTGTTTAAAGGAGCTTAGGTACATCCCAGGAGCCTGGACTGATCTGGATATGAACAGGAAATGAAAATTGGTTCTTATCTGCTAATTTTAATTCCTGGAATACCACAGATCAGTCCAGAGACCCGCCTACTGGCGGGGCGAGGGAGAGTTTGCCACTCATACTGATCGGTTATATATAGTGAAGAGTTGTTGGAGGTTTTCAATGCTGTTTGCTTATGTTACTGTTGAGAAACGAGTTTTCCATTTTGTTGGAATTTCATCTTCCTCCTGCTCGTTAGGGGGGAATTTTCATTTAGGATTCTTAGAGTTGCTGTCATCTTGGCTTGAGTATAGGTCAATACTGAGGGATTGCAGGTGGCACACTAGGTTATGTACAGTATCAGTGAAATTTTCTCTGTCTCCATCTGCTGTCAGGGATGGAAAACTAGGAGTCTGGATTGATCTGTGGTATTCCAGGAACGAAAATTAGCAGGTAAGAACCAGTTTTCCTATATTCACATCATTTGGAAATTCTACTATTTTAAAGCCTTGTAAAGGGCTTTTACTGCATGTATGGTTAATTAGTTTTGTCTCTGTGTGTGTATTACAGCTCAGTCCTTTCGTCTACAGCGAATTTGCCAGGGAGAGAAACCTTCATGTCTCATTACTTGATCGACTCTATGAGCACTATCCTGCAGAGTTTCCATGTAGGATCCTCCTGTGTGAAAATTATCGCTCCCATGAAGCTATCATCAAGTAGGTGTGAACTTTTCCACCATACCGCACTTGTGTTTGCCTGGTGTGAGAGAGCCTAGAATTGCAAAACTGTTATTCAAGAGGCAAATGTTATTGAAGTTGATGCTAAAAACTAATATAACATAATATGATTTATTTCCTTTTAATTTTTCTTATGTATTTTAAAATAAATTGGTGAGAAACTTACCATCCATTGATTGTAACAATAATAAAGTATGTTTTTTTTCTACAAGAAATGTTGGCCATTCCATTTTATTTGCTTATGTTTTGATCAAAAGAAAAAATAATTGTGCTTTATTTGGAGCAAGGTAGAGAAGAGCTATTGGAAGGTATTTAGTATGTCAGAGCTTTTAGTATTAAAAGAAAATTGCTTGAGACACTTGATAAGTGTACTGGCAAGAAATTGCATCCTTGCTTAATAACTTTGAAGGATTTTTCATTAATCATTTTATAGTCTTCTTTACTGTGTAGACAGTCACCTTTATAATTATGCTAGAAAGCAAAGTATTACATTAAGGATGATAGCCTTATTCAGAGCGTTTGTCTGGCTGAGTTTGGCACTTAAGAACATAAGAAATTGGCATGCTGGGTCAGACCAAGGGTCCATCAAGCACAGCATTCTGTTTCCAACAGAGGCCAAACCAGGCCACAAGAACCTGGCAATTACCCAAACACTAAGAAGATCCCATGCTACTGATGCAATTAATAGTAGTGGCTATTCCCTAAGTCAACTTGATTAATAGCCGTTAATGGACTTCTCCTCCAAGAACTTATCCAAAACTTTTTTGAACCCAGCTATACTAACTGCACTAACCACATCCTCTAGCGACAAATTCCAGAGCTTTATTGTGCGTTGAGTGAAAAAGAATTTTCTCTGATTAGTCTTAAATATGCTATTTGCTAACTTCATGGAATGCCCCCTAGTCCTTCTAATATTCGAAAGTGTAAATAACCGATTCACATCTACTCATTCAACACCTCTCGTGATCTTAAAGACCGCTATCATATCCCCCCTCAGCCGTCTCTTCTCCAAGCTGAACAGCCCTAACCTCTTCAGTCTTTCCTCATAGGGGAGCTGTTCCATCCCCTTTATCATTTTGGTTGCCCTTCTCTGTACCTTCTCCATCGCAACTATATCTTTTTTGAAATGCGGCGACTAGAATTGTACACAGTATTCAAGGTGCGGTCTCACCATGGAGCGATACAGAGGCATCATGATATTTTCTGTTTTATTAACCATTCCCTTCCTAATAATTCCTAACATTCTGTTTGCTTTTTTGACTGCTGCAGCACACTGAGCCGACAATTTTAAAGTATTATCCACTATGATGCCTAGATCTTTTTCCTGGGTGGTAGCTCCTATTATGGAACCTAACATCGTATAACTACAGCAAGAGTTATTTTTCCCTATATACAACACCTTGCACTTGTCCACATTAAATTTCATCTGCCATTTGAATGCCCAATCTTCCAGTCTTGCAAGGTCCTCCTATAATATATCAGCATCTACTCTGAATAATTTTGTATCGTCCGCAAATTTGATAACCTCACTCATCGTATTCCTTTCCAGATCATTTATATATATTATATTGAAAAGCACTGGTTCAAGTACAGATCACTGAGGCACTCCACTGTTTACACTTTTCCACTGAAAAAATTGACCATTTAATCCTACTCTCTGTTTCCTGTCTTTTAACTAGTTTGTAATCCACGAAAGGACATCGCCTCTTATCCCATGACCTTTTAGTTTTCTTAGAAGCCTCTCATGAGGGACTTTGTCAAACGCCTTCTGAAAATCCAAATATACTACATCTACCGGTTCACCTTTATCCACATGTTTATTAATCCCTTCAAAAAAATGAAGCAGATTTGTTAGGCAAGACTTCCCGTGAGTAAATCCATGTTGACTGTGTTCCATTAAACCATGTCTTTCTATATGCTCTATGATTTTGATCTTGAGAATAGTTTCCACTATTCTTCCTGGCACTGAAGTCTGGCTCACTGGTCTATAGTTACCCAGATCGCCCCTGGAGCCTTTTTTAAATATTGGGGTTACATTGGCCACCCTCCAGTCTTCAGGTACAATGGATGATTTTAATGATAGGTTACAAATTTTAACTAATAGATCAGAAATTTCATTTTTTAGTTCCTTCAGTACCTTAGGATGCATACCATCCGGTCCAGGTGATTTGCTACTTTCTAGTTTGTCAATCTGGCCTACTACATCTTCCAGGTTCACAGTGATTTCGTTCAGTTCGTCTGACTCATCACCCCTGAAAACCATCTCCGGAACTGGTATCTCTCCAACATCCTCATTAGTAAACACGGAAGCAAAGAATTAATTTAGTCTTTCTGCAATGGCCTTATCTTCCCTAAGATCCCCTTTAACCCCTCGGTCATCTAAATGTCCAACCGACTCCCTCACAGGTTTCTTGCTTCGGATATATTTTAAAACGTTTTTATTATGAGTTTTTGCTTCTGTGGCCAACTTCATTTCAAATTCTCTCTTCGCCTGTCTTATCAATTTTTTACACTTGACAGTTTTTGAAAAATGTTTGGTTTTTTTGTGGCTAAAATAGCCTCTTTTACCTCACCTTTTAACCATGCCTTCCTTCCACCTTTCTTAATGTGTGGAATACATATGGACTGCACCTCTAGGATTGTATTTTTAAACAATGTCCATGCCTGTTGAACACTTTTAACCTTTGCAGCTGCACCTTTTAGTTTTTTTCTATTTTCCTCATTTTATCAAAGTTTCCTTTTTGAAAGTTTAGTGTTAGAGCTGCAGATTTACTTATTTAGATTTATTTAGATTTATATTCCACTTTTCACAGTGCTTCAAAGTGGATTACATTCAAGTACTGTAGGTATTTCCCTATCCCCAGAGGGCTTACACTCTAAGTTTATACCTGAGGCAATGGAGGATAAAGTGACTTGCCCAAGGTCACAAGGAGTGACAGCGGGACTCAAACCCTAGTCTCCTGGTTTATAGCCCACTGCTCTAACCACTAGGCTGCTACTCCTCTCCACTGATTGTCCCCCTTCCAATTGTTAGTTTAAATTTGATCATGTTATGATCACTGTTGCCAAGTGGCCCCACCACTGTTACCTCTCTCTCCAAATCCTGCGTTCCACTAAGAATTAAATCTAAAATAGCTCCTTCTCTTCTTGGTTCCTGAACCAATTGCTCCATGAAGCAGTCATTTATTACATTCAGCAAGTTCTGATGTTACATTTACCCAGTCAATATTGAGGTAATTGAAATCTCCCATTATTATTGCAATGCCAAATTGGTTAGCTTCCCTGATTTCTCTTAGCATTTCATCATCTGTCTGACCATTTTGTCCAGGTGGACGGTAGTATACTCCTATCACTATACTCTTACCCAACACACATGGGATTTCTACCCATATAGATTCTATTGAGCATTTAGTCTCTTGTATGATCTTTATCCTGTTGGACTCTATACCCTCCCGGACATAAAGTGCCACACCCCCACCAAGTTGATCCTCCCTATCATTGCAATATAATTTGTACCCTGATATAGCACTGTCCCATTGGTTATCCTCCTTCCACCAAGTCTCTGTGATGCCAGTTATGTCAATCTCATCATTTGCTGCTATACACTCTAATTCTCCCATCTTACTTCTTAGACTTCTGGCATTGGCATACAGATATTTCAAAGTGTGTTTTTTGTTTGTATTAACAACCTGCTTTTCAGTTGTTAGGGATAATTCGGAAATCATTAGCTTCGGTGATTTTTTACATATAGGCGCATGGATTATGTTTGCTTTTAATGGAAGCTCTCTGTTGGGATGCCCTAACTCTCCTGTTTCATTAGTATCCTTCAAGGATACATTTCTCCAAACCATGCAGTACTGAGTGACTGTCTGCTTTCCCCCTTGTTCTAGTTTAAAAGCTGCTCTAGCTCCTTTTTTGAAAGTAAGTACCAGCAGTTTGGTTCCACTCTGGTTAAGGTGGAGTCCATCCTTTTGGAAAAGTCTCCCCTTTCCCCAAAGGTTTCCCCAGTTCCTTACAAAGCTGAATCCCTCTTCCCTGCACCATCGTCTCATCCACGCATTGAAACTCTGGAGCTCTGCCTGCCTCTGGGGACCTGCACGTGGAACAGGAAGCATTTCAGAGAATGCCACCCTGGAGGTTCTGGATTTCAGCTTCCTACCTAAAATCCTAAATTTTGCTTCCAGAACCTCTCTCCCACATTTTCCTATGTCGTTGGTGCCCACATGTACCACAACAGCCAGCTCCTCCCCAGCACTTAGCAGAACAAATGCTAGGATTTGAAAATCCTGCTAGTTAGACCACCCTTGACATAGCTGGATAAGATTTTAGCCAGCTGAAAACTTATTCGACAATGGCAGTTTGGTATGGGATCATTCCAGGTCGGAGTGATGCTATCTGACTAACATAGCTGGATAAATTTAGGTCTTCCGAAGAATGGCCCTAAAGTTAGCTGGGTTTATTTAGCAGTGTACCCATGTCAGTGATTGTCCCAGCTAATTTAGCTGGATAACTTGATAGTATTTTATTAGTTTGGCGCACTAGCCTTTGGGAAAACACAACATGCTGTGTGGCTAGACTAGATAATTTAAAGGAAAAATTGTGCTGATAGTTATGTAATACTTTATTATTATCTGAAGCTCTATTACAGTGGTGTTCAAAGATTGCCGCAAAGAATGTTGTGCTTCCTCTTCTTCTCCCGTAGCTATCACAGATTTCTTAGAAACAAAAAATGCTATTGTAACAACCGTTGTAATTTCTTTAGGTATCTTTAAAGATTCTAAGATATATTCCTTTAACATTTCAACTGGATTTAATCTCTTCACCACAGGGAAATTCACAAATCGAAGGTTTAAATAGCGGAGTGAGTTTTCTATATTTTCAAATTTTCTTTCAGCATTTACCTTAGCTTTTATTAAGGTCTCTTGTACTTTTCCCATTTTAGTAATCTTTTCCTCAAGTTTCTCCACTTTTTCCTTTTGAACTTTCACCACTTTTTCAATGTTTAAACCTCTTTTATTAGAGTCTAGAAAAGCCTGAGTCAAGGTAGTAACAGCAGATTTGATTGAAACCAGTGCATTCCATAAAGTGTCTAAAGTAACCATGGGAGGTTTTTGAAGAGAAAATACAGGTTTTGTTTGTAACTTTACCAGATCTTGGAGTGCTGTTTCTCCTACGTTGTCCCGCGCCGGCAAAGCTCTTTGGGGTAACGGAGTGGAGGTAGCCAATCCCTCCATTGCTCCTCTAGCTCCTCTGAACGCCATCTCCTCGCTATCTCCGTCGGGCCGATTGGGGGGGGGGGGCTTGCTCGCTCCTCTCCTCCTGCGAGTCTCGCGATGTTTCCTCCCCCTCTGCTCTTGTCTGACCTCCCGGGAGCGGTGGCGGTTCTGGAGCCCCAGGGCTGAGTGAGATTTCTTCGACCATGAGAGTCGACCCGAGCTCCTGGGTCTCTCCCTCCGCGGTCTTCACTCCCGGCGTTTTTGGGGTAAGATCAAAAAAATTCTCGATCTTTGCCTGCTGACTGCCTTCTTTTGAGATTATATTTTCTTTCAAACAAGCTTTACGCTTCATGTGAGACATTATAGAATTTCAAGAAGGGAAAAATAACCAAGGAATTATAAATTTCCAGGAACAAGTATAGAGAGAGCTCTTTATCTGCTTCTCATATGGCGGCCCCAGTGATTCCTGTGTTTTGTGGTCCTGGGGCAGCATTTCAAGTTTCAGGCTCTCCTGAAACTTGAAACTTCGTCAATGTGCACAGCGCTGTCTGGCAACAGCGCTGTGCACATTGACGAAGGTGATGGTAGTGGTAGCGGCGGCCCTCCGCAGGGAGATCTTAGTTCATCCTTACCTAGACAACTGGTTGATTTGAGGGAAATCGGAAGAAGAATGTTGACAGTTGGTGGGGAGAGTGCTGGATCAGTTGCAGGCCTTGGGCTGGGTGATCAATTGGGCAAAGAGCCACTTGTGCCCCACCCAAACAGAGTACCTGTGGGCGAGATTTGATATCTGCGTTGGAAAGGTTTTTCTCACCTCCAAGAGGATTCTGAAGTTGCAGAATCAGGTGTGACGATTTATAAGGATGGTAGTCCCCAAGGCTTGGGATTAACTTCAGGTGCTGGAGTCGATAGCGACTACCTTGGATTTGGTACCTTGGGCCTTTGCTCACATGTGTCCACTTCAGGGAGTGCTGCTCTTGCAATGGAATCCGTTATCAGAGGAGTTTCATCGATGGTTACCGTTGCTGGGAACATCCAGGTCCAGTCTCTTGTGGTGGCTGTTTTGGCCAAATTTGGAAAAGGGGATGAATCTGAAAATCCCGAGCTGGGTGGTGGTGACCACGGAGTGTCAGCCTCAAGGGTTGGGGAGCAATCTGCAGGGTTAGTCAGCCAGAGTGACTCACTGCTCTCTTGATTAACAAATGATGGTCCCTATTCAAATCCAATCACACTACCTCAACACCTTTCCAAGGTGAGTAACTGAGCTGAACTATTCAACTTTTTTACTTAGGTATACACTGCTCCTAGCTTATTTCTAGCTTCTGGATACTTTTTGTTTTTTGTTTTTTTTTTGTGGGGGTTTTTTTTTTCAATACAAACACTCAGTTTGTATTAAATACAAACACTCAGTTCTTTAAAAGTCTGCAGAACACTCAGTTCTGCAGACTTTTAAAAATAAACACACTACCTACTGCTTACTAGCTACCTTATTGACTGACTATTTAAAAATACAAACAGTCTTACTTGTATATTCACTGCCTTTCTGACTCTTAAAGGCACAAACACACTAAATAATATTCCCAAATAGTTAACTTTGCCCCAATACTTTTAAAAAAGACAATGTCCCAAGCAAAAACTTACTGATTCCTTTCAGCCACCAGCAAGGTGATCCTCTCCTCTCAGTGTTCCCACTGTGTGTGTATTTAGTCCTAGACAAACTGGTACCCAGGCTGGTACGGTAGTTGCCAGAGATCAAGCTACACCACCACTTCCACTGCCTACCATGATGAACAAGCAAGGCAGTATCGAACCCAGGCCCCCCCCTGCCTTGTCCCCAAGCAAGGGGGCCCCCGACCAGTGGCGTACAAAATGTCCCACCCTGCGCCGCCCAAGGCATCAGTCCAGTGCTAACCTGGACCGTGATGCCCACCTGCACTACATCTGAAATATCCCTTCTGACCAGGATAACTGCCACAGGTATGAGGTAGGGCATGCCCTTGCCTCATGCCTCCACCAATATCTAGCTGTGGCCAACATCAATCCCCAGCAACCATCCCTGCAGAGCCTCCTGCAGGGCGTTGTTGGATATATCCTAGCCAATGTACGAAAGATAGCTTCCATCTGACCTAAACACACCTTTAGCTTTGACATCCACCCATTCGGGCCTTACCTGGTGACCACCCAGCTTGTGGTTCCTTCATTGATCTTCTGGTTGACCTTCTTTCGTGCCCTCATCCACAATCTTGAATGCATGAACCAAGCATTTAACTTGGCCAAGTCATTCTTGATCCTCATAATTAGCTGCTCGCTTGATAGTTTGCCTCAGGTCATTGCTCCTTCAGTTGCTTTATGATGGCATTTGGGGCTTCTATTGAATCCCTCAAGTGCTGAAGAAAAGGGGCAAGAAATGGTCCCAGTGTGTACCTGGCTTACACATACATCTCTCAGCCATCCCATAGGTGCCAGTCCCAAGTGCAGTCCTTATGGGCGATTGAGTGCACTCCTGTCAGCCCCCGACATAGGTATTGACTGCTGTTGGTTTCCATCTTCCTATCTGCTGTTTGGTGTTGCTCCGAAAACCTGCTTGTGCCGCATTTGTGGTCGCTCCAATCCTAAAGCAGAGATATAGGACCCCCGCCTTGCCCCATGCAAGGAGGTCCCCTACCTGGCTTATGTAGTAAGCTGACCATGTGCAACCAGCTAACGATCCTATGAGGTCTCTGGTAGTCAGTGACAAATCCCATAGGAGGTTCGGGTCTTTAGATCCTGTCTCCTCCACTGTGTGTACCTGCTTGCGACTAATTTCCCCTTATCAGTGGGATAAGCATCTGCAATGCCCATTAGTAAGCCCCTGGTACGTGTCGCGCTCCAGTAGTGGCATTGCTGTGAAAATGGGCCATACCACCTCTAAGCAATTCTGCTAAGCACAGAGACACAGTGTATTGACGGATGAGGATGAGGAAGCCGCTAGATTTTTGCACCCGCATATGATTTGCTTATTCTGCAGATTAGCAAGTGTCTGGCTCAGGTGCGATAGCCATGCATCCAGGCGGTATCACCCAAACCTCCTCCGGAGGCGTCCTTGCGTGTATCAAGATCCCTGCTGGAAAGTGGAAGCTCCTTCCGCAAAGATACCCCATCGAATCGGCAGGGAAGGATATCCAAATGCGGATGCCATTGCGCATGGGTCGCAGTATCCTAATGAAGTGATAAGGCCTGCGTGCGCCTGGAGGCGCCGCTGCCTGCCTTCTGAGGAAAATCCTTCCCGTGGGTATCACTCTATGTGAGAAATTCAGGTTGCCCATGATGGGTTGCAAATCTTGGTAAGTCAGCTTTTCGCTCTTGCCGCTTTGCTGAACCTAACCTGCAACCTCACCATTTTTTCTTAAAGCAATCTGTATGTCATCTCTTCTGAGTCGAGCTTGATGTTGCGAAACGGATACAGTTGGTGGGGCCTTTGATCTTCTTCTGTTCTGAAGGGACTCTGAAATTGGTTGCCATAGCCTGAAAATCATGGGTGAGGTGTGAACAGCTGTTGGACTTGCTCAAGCCAATGAATAATAAACCATCAGGTAAAATATGAAGTTATGAACCCCGGAACGTTTGACCACTGCCCAATGCAAAAAGAGCTGAACAGTTCAAAATAAGCGCAAATCTTGGTAAGCTGACTTAGCAAGATTTGCAACCCATCTTGGGCAACCTGAATTTCCCATCTCGTTTTACTTATTCGCATCCGGTGCATATTCACCCTAAGGCTCTCATTACCTCCTCCCTACAGCTCAACTCTTGACCCAAACCTGAAGGAATGGCCACCCCAGCCAGTCTCTGTTGGCCTGCTGCTCAGGCCCAACCCTCTGCTCTAGGGAGGTGCCACATCACTAGCACCCACTGCACCGATGTGGCCCACCCCTAGAGAGTTCTCTGGGCCCCAACTCGGGCCCCCCCCCCCCCCCCCCCCCCCCCAAGGAGACCACAGCTCATGTCTCCACCACCTGCCCTAGGAGAGAGCCCCATGAATGCAACACCTCCTCCCCAAAACACCACCTTCTGACAATGATCCTGAGTCCACCATCCTGGAGTTCCACATGCTGTCTTTCCGCTCGGGAATCCTCCCCATATTCGAAAGGCTCATTCCCCATGCATTACCACCATCCCCCGAAAGGTGGCAAGAAGGGAAACCCCACCCCAGGTGGGACATGAACCCACAATCCTAGACTTAGAAGGCCCGTATCTTAGCCATAAGGTGATTGGGATTAAATGTACTAGCATCACTCCGCCGCACTATCCCCACAAGCCACAGACTAACTCCGAATCCAATGCCGATGGGGAAACCGCCAGAAAAGTGGCCTGTGTGAAACCAAAATGGCCCCTGCTCCACAATGCATGAAGATTATCTTCAAACAGAGAACCTGGTAGCAGTGGGATATGAAAACCCCCCCCACCCACCCCCTGAGAGACTGGAGCCTTAGACTGCTCGGCCATGCTACCTCGAAGAACAATGTGCACCTGGCTCAGATTGCAGCCGAGACATCACCAGTCTAAGTGAATAACAGTCCACCGCAGACCCTGGATTCTATAGGAGCATCAACTAGCATCCACCCATGTGAAAACCCCTTGGGTCAATCACGAAACGCCCCCCTGTTCCCCGCTCAGAACCCATACGTCCATGAGACTTCCATCCACCCAGTCTGGATGAACCCTGCCAATGAAGAGGATCCTCCAAGTGCACTCATGCCCTGTACTAACCTTTCTCCTCCTCCAGGCCACACGATCTGCCCCTGGGGTCTCCAGTGAAAAGGAATGACTGTCCTCTGTGATATGCAAGCAAAATTGGCTCCAGAGTACCTATATCGCCAGACAATAAGCAGGTTGTGGATTCCCAGCTTCCCTGTTTCAGGGCCCATCACTCTGACCACTAGGCTACTCCACTTCAAAACCCGCCCCAATAGCCTGACTAGCACCCACTTTCTACCTCCTGCTCCCTTCACCCAAGATGTATTCAAAATCACAGCCCTTGGCATCCCCGCCTAAGCCACCAGGTCAAGAACCCCTACATGAGACCCCAGTGGGGGCGGTAAAATCACCTTGATGCAGAGCCGCACCCCACTTGGCTCCGCAGCACTCCCCCACTAGGTAGAACCACCAGCCATACCAAAGGATGCAGCTCTGGTTGGAATACCAAGCCTTCCCTGAACCACCAGACAATTACTAGTTGGCCTTTATTCCTACCCGGTCTGGCACTCCGTTTCTCAAAGAAAAAAAATGGACTCTGAGACTTTCAGGTTAAAGCACCGTTCTTAAGTTTTTAACTTGTACACTCTATGGTAACAATACTTTTACCGGCCTTTCTTCTTTCCAGCTTGTTGCAAGCTTCCAAGTTCTCTCCCCCTGTTGATTGTAACTTTGACTTATTCCTACTTATTGTTATCTTTCGTTTACGTGAATTGTTACTCTAGTTTTTCCCTTTGTTAAACTGTAAACCGATCCGATATGGTAATTTACTATGAAGGTCGGTATAAAAAACTGTTAAATAAATAAATAAATAAATAAATAAATAAATACTAATCTACAAACTCCAAGAAATATGAAGCAACAATCAGAAAAATGAAGAAAGTCTACATTTCCAAATAAGTTGATAAGCTTCATTGGATGATTTTTCAACTAGTGTGAAAACTATTGAATCCCGAACCCCAAACACCATCTCCCATCTCTAATGACCTAGGAGCCCACGCACAGCAGCCTCCACCGGGGAAGACCCAGCCCCGAGTCCTGCTTTGGCCTCCCCGGCGCCAGGTCCCACCACTGTCCAGTGGTGCCGGACCCAGCCACCCAACACTTGACATGACCCTCAGCTCCCTGTCCCCAGTCCCTGGGCCTCTCATGGCCGCCCACGCCAGCTCCCGAGCGCCCCACCCAGACCCGATTCGTACCTGCAACTGCCAAGGTGCCTCTCATTCTATCGCTGGTTGGGATCTGAGAGGCCGGATACGCCTCGGTTGCAGCCTTTTAAACAGGCCATGAGGTCATTAGCCCACGACTGATCCTCCCTCTCCCTCCTCCCGGCCGCAACATTGTTGAGCCGGGCAGAGGTGGAAGGGAAGCCATGCCGCGGCTTGCCATGACACCGGAGCACCAGGGGCTGGACACAACTAGGCTGCACATGCGCAGCGCGCGGTTACAGGTGAGCTCCAGGGGCCCAGGCCCACTCATTTTCCCTTATTTACACAGTAGTTGGGGTGGTTGTTCTCTAATCTGGCTTGGGTACAGGTCAATACTGAGGGACTGTAGGTGGCACTCTAGGTTATGTAGCTGTGCCTCAAACACTTTGGTTCTCTGCATCCATCTGCTGGTAGGGATGCAAAACCCATTTATCTGGACTGATCTGTGGTACTTCAGGAACAAAATTAGCAAGCAAGAACCAATTTTCCTTTCTCTCTTCCCAGGTCAAATCTGATAAGATGAAATATTTCTTTTTATTATTTCCTTCCATTTTTATACCACATATTCTAAAACAGTTCAGTGTGATTTACAATATAGAAACATTAATATACAAAATATGCAGTACAGACTATATTTTAAAATGTTAATCTGCAAAGACAATCAATAAATTCACATCACAGTAATAAAACATCAAATAGATAATCTTACTATCCTACTGAGCAACTGCGAGCTTGTTGTGTCCGTCGCTGTCCGACATCTCTGCTACGCCCACCTTACCTCGTTGGCGACTCCCTCCAGGGTTGATGGAAGGCTAGCTGCTGCGGTGTCTCCAGGCTGTCCTCCTCCGACGTTCCTGGACTGGCTCAACGTTGCAAGCCACCATGTTGACCAGATGCCTAAGACCGTGCGCGCAGCCCGACTGATGTACCGGCATTGGCGCGAACCTCAGGGGCTTCTCCCTGAGATGATGTCATCAGCTCCAGATATTTAAGGTCTCAGTTTTTGCTAACAGGAGGAGTTAGCAAGGGTTCGCTTCCTCCAGGTCGCTGCGGATAGTATTCGCTCTCCGCAAACCTAGCTACTCTGCCTCTTCGAACTTCACTAGAAGTACCAGCTCCTCGGGGGCTTCGCTCTCTTTTTCTTTTCAGGTCGCAGTCCGGAACCAGTTCTTGCTCCTTGAGGGCCCACGTCCCGGACAAGCTCCTGAATACAACTTCTGCTAAGAAGTCATCGCTGCTTACAACATTAGTGAGTTTCCATCTATCTCTCAGAGCCTTCCCTGGGATCAGGTACTCACTCCTCGAGGGCCTACTGCATTCCAACTACTGGGCTGCCTTAAGAGACTTTGGTGTGAGTGTTATCATCAAGGACTTGTTCCAGAACTCTGCATATCCTATCTACTCACTTTCTTAGTTTCTCTACAGCTCAGCCACCTTGGGATCGCTGTTCCAATACCTGAGGGACTACAGCCCAGCTGGGCGCTTCCAACTCATTACTGCCATCTCTGGTGGTTTAATATATTGTCTAATAAAAGAACTAGTGTGTGTCTGTTTCCTATACTAAGCCTGACCAGTGGTCCCTCTCGGGAGCACCCCCGAGGGCGTGGTCACCTGCCAATGGTCCAAGGATCCACCCACAACTATTCTAAATAATAACATATTGCTATCTCCAGCAACTCCGTTAATAACAGATTGCTATCTCTCAGCTTTAACAATAGAGCTCTAATAACAGAGCTAGACAAACTAAAAATAGGATGGTATAATAAAACCTAACAAGAACAGACACCTAACATTAAATCTGATCCTATCTTACAATACTATGTAATAAAATATCAGTAATAAAGACAATTTCAGACATGGTTAAACCAGAGCAGAAGAGCCAAGCTTTACAGTGTTTCTTAAAAAAACATATAATCGGGTGATGTAGACGGTTTGTGCTGCCGCAGCTCCCATTTTGCTTTTTTCCTACTACCTATTTAAACCAAGTTTAGTCTTAGGAATTAATAAATCATACCGCGTAAGTGCAAGGGCAAGATCAGTGTATGCCCTTATACCATACGTCCACGCAGTGTCACTCTCCAGTCCCTCTGTTTTTTAGCCCTGTGGAAAACATTGTTTTTCGCGAGTTTATTCTTGTTGTTCCATCGCTGGGTTCCTCTCAGTTTCTTCCTCTAGTGACTCCTAGTCAGGGTTGCCATTTCGGCAAGACGCTGGGCCTGGCTCAAGTCTTCTGATCTTCGCCCAGAAGTACAAGACAGGCTCTCTGACCTGCCCTGTATAGGAGATAATCTATTCAGTGAACAAATTCAGCAAATTGTGGCTGAGTTAAAGGACCATCATGAGACCCTCAAACAGCTCTCATTGATGCCTTCTGACTTCCCTTCTAGACAGCCCTTCAAGAAGGACTCCAAGAAGTCATTCTTCCATCCAAGGAAGTACTATCCCCCACCAACAAGTTCCCGAGTTACGAGGCCTTATCAGAAATCTCAGCCTCGCCAGCCCCGGAAGCAAAAGCCACAAGCAGCTCCCCAGCCGGGGCCTGCTTCAGGTTTTTGACTTTCACTTGGAGAGCAGCAGCCTGATTCCTCTGCCAAGCATACCAGTGGGAGGCCGATTATGCCACTTCTATGGAATATGGCAATCAATCACAACCGACCAATGGGTGCTGGCAATCATTGCTCAAGGTTACCATCTGAATTTTCTTGCTGTTCCACCAGACTCCCCACCTCTACAAGCGTGAAGAGTAACTGACCACTCTGTCCTTCTGGAGCAGGAGGTTTCCCTTCTTCTCCAGTTAAGAGCAATAGAACCCGTTCCTCCTTTACAACAAGGCCTAGGGTTCTATTCCCGGTACTTTTTGATCCCCAAAAAATCCAGGGGGCTTCGTCCAATTTTGGACCTACGTGCCCTCAACAAGTACCTCCAGCGCGAAAAGTTCAAAATGGTAACCATGGGCTCGCTTCTACCTCTTCTACAAAGAGGAGACTGGCTCTGCTCTCTGGACCTCCAGGATGCAAACACCCACATCGCGATAGCTCCAGCTTATCGCAAGTATCTCTGGTTTTTAGTAGGCCCAAGGCACTATCAATACCGGGTGCTTCCATTCGGCCTAGCATTGGCACCACGAGTCTTTACCAAATGTCTCGTAGTTGTCGCAGCTTTTCTCAGGAAAGAAGGTGTTCACGTCTACCCCTATTTAGACGACTGGTTAATCAGGGCCCCATCCCAGCAAGCCGCTCGGTAGTCCCTGGATTTGACCCTACACACTCTAATTTCTCTAGGATTTCTTGTCAATTACGAGAAATCCTATTTAGCCCCATCTCAAACCTTGTCTTTCATTGGGGCAGACTTGGACACCTTACAGGCAAAAGCCTTTCTACCTCAACAACGAGTGCAAACCCTTGTGTTTCTCGCTCACCAGTTACAGTCTCAGTATACAGCAACGGCTCGGCAATTCCTTGTCCTTCTTGGACATATGGCGTCCTCAGTCCATCTCACTCCAATGGCCTACCTGGCCATGAGAGTCATGCATTGGACTCTGAAGTCACAATGGATTCAAGCGACTCAGCCTCTGTCAACCATTGTCCACATCACCGACGCACTCCGTCTGTCTCTCGCCTGGTGGAAAGATCAGAACAATCTCCTCCAGGGACTGCCCTTTCATCTACCAGATCCTCAACTCATTCTCACCACCGATGCTTCCAACCTCGGCTGGGGAGCTCATGTGAACGATCTACAGACACAAGGATCTTGGTCTCCAGAGGAAGCCAAACACCAGATAAATTTCCTGGAGCTTCTCAGAGCTTTTCAGGATTACCTATCAAATCACGTCATCCTAATTCAGACGGGCAATAAGGTGGCCATGTGGTACATCAACAAACAGGGAGGCACAGCTTCCTTCCTTCTGTGTCAGGAAGCTGCGCAGATTTGGGCGGAAGCGCTCTCCCGCTCGATGTACCTCAGGGCCACCTACTTGCCGGGAGTGCACAATGTCTTGGCAGACAAACTGAGTCGTGTCTTCCAACCGCACGAGTGGTCGCTCAATCCCTCGGTAGCGACCTCTCTCTTTCAGCAATGGGGTTATCCCCAAATAGACCTCTTTGCGTCCCCTCAGAACCACAAAGTAGACAATTACTGCTCCCTCATTCGGAGCGAGTGCTCTCAGCCCAGAGATGCATTCTCCCTCTCGAGGACAACCGGTCAGCTTTATGAATTCCCTCCACTTCCTCTTCTCTCGAAGACTCTCATGAAGCTCCGTCAGGACAAGGGAACCATGATTCTGATAGCACCTCACTGGCCACGCCAAGTATGGTTTCCAATACTCCAGGGTCTCTCCATCCGCAGGCATATTCACTTGGGAAAGGACCCGCTTCTGATCACTCAGAATGACGGATGTCTACGCCATCCCAATCTTCAGGCCTTGTCCCTGATGGCATGGATGTTGAAAGGCTAATCTTTCAGCCACTTAACCTTTCAGATTCGGTTTCTCATGTCCTGATTGCTTCGCGAAAGCCTTCCACAAGGAAATCTTATTCCTATAAATGGAAAAGGTACACATCATGGTGCACTTCGCAGTCCCTTGATCCCTTTTCCTGTCCAATCCCAAGGTTTTTGGACTATCTCTGGCATTTGTCTGAATCAGGTTTAAGAACCTCTTCAATCAGAATGCATGTCAGTGTGGTAGCCGCCTTCCATAAAGGTGTCGCGGATGTTCCTATATCGGTCCAACCCCTCGTAACACGTTTTCTTAAAGGTTTGCTCCATATCAAGCCACCTTTACGTCCTCCAGCCCCTTCTTGGGACCTTAATCTCATTCTCGGTTGGCTCAAGAAACCTCCGTTCGAGCCTCTTCACTCCTGTGACCTAAAATATCTCACATGGAAAGTGATTTTCCTTTTAGCTATCACTTCAGCTTGCAGGGTTAGTGAGTTACAGGCCCTAGTTACCTATCCGCCTTACACTAAACTCCTGCAGACCGGGCGGTACTCCGCACTCACCCTAAGTTTTTGCCTAAGGTAGTTTCGGAGTTTCACATTAATCAATCCATCATACTACCCACCTTCTTTCCCAGGCCCCACTCCAACCCAGGGGAACAGGCTCTGCATACCCTTGACTGTAAACGGGCTCTAGCATTCTACCTAGACCGTACAGTTGCCCACAGGAAGAGCACTCAGTTATTCGTATCTTTCCATCCCAACAAATTAGGGCAACCTGTGGGTAAACAGACTCTCTCCTCCTGGTTGGCGGACTGCATATCTTTTTGCTATCGGCAAGCAGGCATTCCTTTCCAAGATCGTGTTAAAGCACACTCTGTGAGGGCCATGGCGACTTCAGTAGCACACCTACGATCGGTGCCGCTTCCTGACATTTGCAGGGCTGCCACCTGGAGCTCACTCCACACTTTCGCAGCCCACTATTGCTTGGACAAAGCTGGAAGACAGGATTCCATCTTCGGCCAATCTGTCCTGCGTAACCTATTTCCAACGTGACGTACCAACACCCTTCCGCCTGCCCGGTGGGGTTCAGGATGCCCTCTACCAAATTCCACCCCAGTTGTTGTGCCTGTTGCATGCCGTTGGGTACATTTGGTGCATGTTCGGACATCCTCAGCTCGGTACTCACCCATATGTGAGGACTACCATCCTGTTTGTCCTGTGAGAAAGCAAATGTTGCTTACCTGTAACAGGTGTTCTCACAGGACAGCAGGATGTTAGTCCTCACGAAACCCGCCTGCCGCCCCACGGTGTTGGGTTCGTAACATTTTGTTGTTTTATTTTTCGGCACTGCCTGTAGCTATCAAATAAGACTGAAGGGGGACCCCTGCTGGCTGCAGGGTTAGTGCCATGCTGGGCATGCCCAGTAGGGGCCAGTCAAAGGTCTGGAAACTTTGACAGAAGTTTCCATGATTGGGCTCCATCCTGATGATGTCACCCATATGTGAGGACTAACATCCTGCTGTCCTGTGAGAACACCTGTTACATGTAAGCAACATTTGCTATATTTTAGATACCTTTGCACATAATAGCTATGGTTCAGTAAATTGTGATAAAATGTAGAATTTAAAGGAGCAGTTCAAGGAAAATCCTTTTAGATAGATTAGTTGTCATACTGGCAAAATCATTGTTTTCTTGTTCTGATTTATATTTCATGCCACAGGTATGCTATGTGTGTTAATTTTTGAAAAGTCCTCTTACTCAGCTATTCCCCACTATTATCAGACCGTCTACGCTGGAGTGTTTATTGTATTATATCACTGTCTCCTATTGCACGTCATTCTTCTTCCTTCTCTTTCCATTCTTACATATTTTAGATAGGGAGAAATAAAACGTTCATATTTTTCACTTTACTTTTTTTAAATTTCATATTGTATTTTTATAGACTTATTTTGTTATTGTGAAGCCATCATAAAACAGATTTGCTTCTTAACTCCACAAAGCTCCTAAAAGAAGAAAACAGTCTGTATATGTAGTGTTACTAGATTAAAACTATGCATTTTTAGTTTAACCTTCCTATTATAGATAGATATATATATATATATATATATATATATATATATATATATATATATAAAATTTATAATTGAAATAAAAGTTTTTGTATATAACCAATGAAAAAGTTTCGATTCATGGTGTTTATAATAATATAGATTGACGTGCTTTTTTCCATTCTCCATTGGGAATAATTTTTGTGTTTTATATATTTATATATATATATATATATATGTATATATATATATGTATATACATATGCATTATAACAATAAAGGTTAGAAATAAATCTAAAGCTATTTTTATTTACGGCACTAATCTGGTATGGTTTAAAAGCAGATGGGTAGGATTAGTGTAATCCATGCCCTGATCAGTTAATTAGGAATGTCATATACGCTTTCATTCTCCTTATTCCTTCTATACAACTGTTCTGTGTGTTCCACCATTCACAGTCTCCAGTAATTTCCCTGTTTTTCTTCCCACATCACTTCCCTTAGAGTGGGTATGTCAGTGCCATCCTGTGACTCAGAATGCAGCCTCCTTCAAAGCCATATCCTGTGCTTATCCAGTGTTTGCCTGTTATGTTTGGGACAAGCTGAAAACTGTTACTTCAGTAGCACTCCCAGTTCAATTCATTTTTCAAACTTTTTTTTAATAGCTACTTGACAAGAAACAAGTTTGCTTATCATAAACTATGTAATTCGTAAATAGCAGGATGAATTCGTCTTTAAAAGTGGGTAATATCCAGAGGTACCGAACAGACTCATCTCTCTAAGCTAGTAGAGCCTTGAGCACTACTAAGCATGTGCAGGAGTTCTCACGTGAGTCTCTCCAGTCTATACCAGAGCTAATCTAGCTATGTAGTCAATTCTCTAGGGTGGCGGTAAGCAAACTTGCTTTTTTTCATTGATAAGTAAGCCGAATTAGCCATTACATGTGGGGAGTCCCAAGCTGAGAGTTGCAGCGGAGTATTTACTTAGTAAACAACCCTGCCCTCATGGAGCGTGAACTACAACAAGATCAGATTTTGCAAATCTGCTTGTCCAAATTTACTGACAATCTTTTGAGAGGTTAACGAGACAGTCCGATGTAAAAGTATGACCAGAATACCAAGTTTCAGTTTTGCAAATATCTTCAATAGGTAATTCTTGAAGATGAGCAGTGGTTCTCACTTGATGAGCCTTTGTAGTCCTGCTAAGGTGTAGCAGTGAAAATAAAATACACTCAGCCAGCCAGATAGTTAAGGTATGATTGGTGATCACTACTCCTAGCCTGTTGTGATCGTTTGAGATGAATAGTTGGGAGGTTTTACAATGCGATTGAGTAAGTTTCTTTAATATGCTAAGGCCCTTTTGCAGTCTAGAGTATGTAGGGCTTTTTCATGTTCTTGCACATGGGGCCAAGGAAAGAAGGTAGGCAATACAATGGATTGATTGATACGGAAAGTCAAGATGACCTTTGCCAGAAATTAAGAATGAGTATGGAATCAGAATGCTCTTCCCTTACACAACAGGGTGAATCTCCATACTCATTCTTTTTTTTTTTTTTTTTAATTTTTTATTTAAAAAAAAAAAAAAAGAATGAGTATGGAGATTCACCCTGTTGTAGAAGAAATGCATGGATGGAGGATAGTGGACGAGAGCTTGGAGTTCTCTGTCTCTCCTAGCCAAAGTCACTGCAACAAGGAACACCACCTTCCACGTTAAATACTTCAGAGAAGCTGGCTCCAGTGACTTAAAGGGAAGATTCATTCAGGTCCCACGAAACAGGTAACCTTTGTACTTAGAGCTTGACATGCCATAGGCCTTTCATGAAACAAGAAATCTATGGATGAGTAGAGATTAGTTTGCTATCTACTCAAGTATGGTAATCTGCTATAGCACTGAGATGCACTCACACCGAAGAGATAGCAAGGCCTGAGTCAGATAGGTGGAGCAAGTATTCAGTAGGTTCTTATAATCGCAAGAAAATGTCTAAAGATTTTTGTTGACACCAACTGAATTATTTATTCCATGTGAAGGCATAGATTCTTTTATTTGAAGGTTTTCCACATAAGACTAGTATGTCCACAGTCTCTGTAGGTAAGTGAAGGTCAGCGATCACTAAACACTCAAAATTTAACTTGTGAGGTTGAGGTCCGAAAGGTGGATACAATGCCCTGTCTTCCTGAGTTAACAATACAGGTTTCATTCCAAGAGGTATGCGGGGGGACTGCTAGAAAGTTGTATGAGATATGCACACCAGATCTGTCTGGGCCTTGCTGGAGCTATAAGGATCAGACAAGCATGGTCCTGAAGAAATGGATTCACTGTTCTGGCAATCAGCAATAACTGTGGAAAAGCATACATGAGATTCTCTCCCCATTCAAGGGAGAAAGCATCTTGAGCTAGTCTGTGATGGCTTGGCAGAACTGAACAAAATTGATTTTGTTTTGTGTTCTAATGTGATGCAAAGAGGTCCACCAGTGGTAGACCCCATGAACTGAAGAGTTAGTCAGCCACTGATTGCTGTAGAGACCACTCGTGTGGTTGAAATACTCTGTTGAATTGACCTGCCATTATGTTGGAGAAGCCTGGCAGATAGGTGGCCTATAAAACACCTCGGTTTCTTTCCATCCTATTCCAGATTTTCAGGGCTTCCTGGCAGAAAGGCCGTGATTCTGTTCCTCCTTGACTGTTGACATAAAACATTACAACTTGGTTAGCTGTTTGAATCAGAATGCTCTTCCCTTGAAGATGTGCAAAGGTTGATAGTGCATATTTGCTTGCTCTCAACTCTAGAAGATTGATTTGATAGTGGCTGTCTTGAAGAGTCCAGATGCCATGTGTTTGAAGGGTTCTTATATGTGCTTCCCACACTTTGGGCAATGCATCTTGATAGGGGAGCGAGCATTCCCACACTTTGGGCAATGCACTTGATAGGGGAGCGAGCATTCCCACACTTTGGGCAATGCACTTGATAGGGGAGCGAGCATGGTTTCATGGTCGCTGTGAGTTGCACTTGAGATGACAGCGGTTGTGTTAATGCTACTGGGTATGTAGATCCCATTGGAGGTGATGGATGTGAAAATGGGTCAGTAGAACCACATGGATGGCCATTTCCTTGTGACCAAGGACTACCGGAAGCTGTCTGGTGAACGAATGTGTAGAAGAAAAAAGGATGAGCAATGTCATGTTGTTCGCTCAATCAAGAGACAGGAATGCTCTTTTCTGTATTGAGTTCATTCAGCCCCCAATGAATTTGAGTGTCTGAAAGGGCTCCATGCTTGATTTGTTGAAATTGATCAGGAAATCTAAGTGATGTAGAAGAGCTATGGTTGAGCTCAAAGAATGGAGCATTTGGTCCCTTGAGTTCGCTGTGATAAAGCCAAACATTCATGTACAGGAAGACTTGTACTTCCTGGCAACAAAGAAGAGCTGCCATTACTGTGAGGCAATTCATGAAGACCTCAAGGCTGATGAGAGGCCAAACAAGAGTACTCTGTACTGGTATTGGGAAGTATCTACCTGGAAGCAGAGGTAACACCAGTGCAAAAAATGGATGGCAATGTGAGCATATGCATAATTTAGATCAGAGTTTCCCAAACCTGTCCTGGAGGATCCCTAGCAAGTCGGGGTTTCAGGATATCCACAATGAATATGCATGAGATAAAACTTGCATGCCATGGAAGCCGTGCATGCAAATTTACCTCATGCATATTCATTATGGGTATCCTGACAACCTGACTGGCTGGAGGTCCTCCAGGATAGGTTTGGGAACCACTGCTGTAGATGTAAGGCACATATCTTCTGCATATAAGGCAGAATTGTGCTGAGGGATTCATTTTGAATTTCTCTTGGAATATGTTTTTTCAGGCATCTCAAATCTAGAATGGGCTGCAGTCCCCCCCCATCCGTCCGTCCCCCCCCCCCCCCCCCCACACACACACATTTTCTTGGAGATAAGGAAATGTCAGGAATAGAAACCCAGAGCATGTTCAGGCACTGGGATTGGTTCTATCTCTTGTTGCTGAAGTGACTGGACTTTGAATCAAAGCTGCAGTAAATGAGAGGGATGTGGATGGAGACTGGGAGAATTGCAACCAGTACCCAGACTGCTCAATTTGGAGGACCAGGGGCCCTGGTGATCCAACGCCATTTCTTCACAAAATGTTGGATTCTTTCCCCTGCTAGGAGAGTGAGAAACAGATTGTTCAGAGGGATCAAAAATTGGCCCCAGTTTGGACTGACCCTTATGCTGATGGCGTTCTTTGCAGAGGCCTCACCAGAAGGGGCAGCAAATAGTACTGTTGAAAAGACCAATAAAGCCTTCTTTGGAAGTATGGTCCTTTGTATAGGTAGAAGTGATATCAAACCATGCGGGCTGTTCAGGAGCCGTCGAGCATGACTACACTGCCACGCTCTGATCCTTTATCTGAGCAACTATCTCCTGGAGCTTTTTGCTGAAACGTTTGTCCCCCAAGCAGGAGATATCTACCAGTTTTTCATGAATGCTACTTGCTTGAAGCCACACCATATGTCTAGACCCAATAAAGGCAGAGGAGGTACCTGAAACGGAATCAAAGGAGTTACGTACTGTTCAGAGTAGATGGCGAATGCCCTCTTCCTCATACAGATGTAGTTGTAGATAATGGTCTTAGTCCATGGCTGATAAGAGAAGCTTTAACTTTTGAATGCAATCGTGAATATACTGCACCATGTAGAATTGATGGATAGTAATATGTACAGATAGTATTGCACTTTGAAAAATCTTCTTTCCAAAATTAACTTGAAGTTTATTGTCTTTTCCGAGGGAAAATTTGAGTGAATCCATGTCTTTCTTACTTTTTTCATAGCAGATTCAGCTACTATAGACTGGTGAGGCAGCTGGACGATGCTAAAATGTGTTGAGTGCCAGACCTTGCATTTCAGTTCCAACATTGTAGCTGTGGGAGTGACTGAAATGGTTTCCCACATTCTCATATGTAGAACATTGAGGATGTTATGAATTGGAAGGGCTGCTGGTTCGTCTGGAGTATCCAGTATTTGTAGAAGTTAAAGAATCTCAGAACATGACTCTTTATCTTTGTGGATATGGATACTCAGCACTGTACTCATCTTTTTGACACATTTAGAATAGGTGAGATTCTCTGGAGGCAAGGTATAGTCCAGAGGATCTTGAAGAGGACTGAAGGGTATGCAGGTAGAGTCTTCATCTGAGTCTAAAGGTATTGCACTTATCCAGTACTCCAATGATGAAGAGGGCGAGCCAGGAGATGCTTCTAGTTGACTAGGAAGGGGTGCAGACCTGGTGTAACTCCTCTGACCTAGTAGAAGCTGCTGCATTGGATGATGAAGAACCCCTGAGCAAGGGTTTTGATGATGAGTTCATCTCTATAGATTATAATGGGACTCTGGTCTCTGGTATCACCATAGCGATAATTTAAAGGAGCAGCTGGAAAGTTCCTTCTGTCTCCTTAGTCAAAGAAGTAAAGAAACTCTTCATAAAGTCTGCAGTTTGGTCAAATGACTGATTGTGTCCTCTATCCTGGTGTAAGTGGTGGGACATCCTCTTTTGAAACCAGGATAGACTCCTGCATGAGAACTGAAGCCTGTTAGAAAGTAGTGGCATTATGGAGGTGACTGGTTCTGCAGTTTCCAGACAAACTCCTGGGGGCGGCGCTAGAGCAGTACTTTCTTCCACAGATCTAGGATGGGCTATAGAGCTATGTAGGCTGAGATGGATGTTCAGTGGCTTCAGTGGGGTAGAATGTTTGGACACTTTGGATGCTTTGGTATGTCTTGACAGATCTTTTTAGACACACATCGAGGACTTTGGCGCAGGTTGACAAGATTGCATCAGTTGCATTGGAGCTGTGCCATGGGTCCTTGCACTGTGCATCTTGGGATTGTGTTATATAGGATTCTGAGCATCGTGCGACCTCAGGACAGATGCGTTGGAATGCATTGATACTGCATGCTTTTGTGGCCTCAGAGCATTGTGTCAAGTGCCCTGATGCGCCATCCGTCAGTTGGATCAATGGAAGATGCATTGGGCGAGTCGGTGCAACATATGCAGCCATTGCTGTTGGCGCTGATAATGGCCACATCTACTGTGCTGGTGCTGATTCACTGTGCTTAAAATGTTGGTGGTGGCTCCAGGGATTGATGCCTCTTTGACTTTGACACAGGGCGGCTGGTGGAACTCAACCTCAGGGCTTCGGCCTGAGTGGGTGGGGAGGTTTTGATGAGCTCTTGCTCAGTTATTTTCCTGGCAAAATGAAAAAAGCTGTACTGTGGGATGAGAGCCTACTGCGACTCTGGAGAAATGTACACAGTTCCTCGACGTGAAGCTCCCTGGATTCTTTGATTGTGGGAACATCCGTCCATATGCATAGCAGTTCTATTGGTCATGTTTGGATCGAGGCATCAGTTACCTGTTGGCGAGAAACATAATTTTGCCACAGATACAACTTTTGAAACCACAGATTTCTTCTTCTGTCCAAACATGGTAGAAGATAAGCCCACACTTTGGTGATATGGTGTATTTTTTGGTAGCACAGAATAGTGCTGTTGGGGCTGCAGAGGCAGTGAGGCAAATTAATAATAAGAAAAAGTATCAAATAGAAAAATGGTTTTAAAGATTTTTACAAGAAATTAGAGGTTAGACAAAGTTCACGTCCATGCAGAGCTTGGACAAAAAGTGACTGAGTAGACTGATGAAATAGCACATGCACAGGAACTCGACACATGCTCAAAACTTTATTAGCTTGGAGAGATGAGTCCATTTGGTGCCACCAGATGACACCCACATTTAATGGCTAATTCAGCCTGTGTATTGACATAAAATTTGCAGTTTAAGAAATAGTCTTTTACTGAATGTTGAAAAATACAGTTGTGCTCATAAGTTTACATACCCCTGGTGGAATTTGTAATATGTGTAGCATTTTAAGAAAACATGAGTGATGAAACAAAACACATCTATTATTTTTAATGTGTTTCAAATTCAACTATTTTATTCATCATAGAATAGCACAATCATTAAACAAACCATAGCAATAAAGGAAATAATAAAATGGTCCTGTTCAAAAGTTTACATACCCTTGAATGTTTGGGCTGATAATATACAAGTTAATACACAAAGGATGAGATGGCAGTGAAGGGCAGGTATCCACACCTGTGCCTTGTTTGATTGTAATTAGTATCTGTATATAAATAGTCAGTGAGTTTCTTGGCTCTTGAGAAACCCTTGTGCATTTCATCCAGGGCTGCACTGACTTTGGTGACTTTGGGAAAGCAAAAGAACTGTCAAAGGATCTGTGAACAAAAGTAATTCAACTTTATAAATCAGGAAAAGGATATAAAAAGATATCCAAAGATTTGAAAATGCCAATCAGTAATGTTCAAACTCTGATCAAAAAGTGGAAAATTATGAGTTCTGTTAATACCAAGGTAAACCAAGAAAGATTTCAGAGACAACTGCCAGAAAAATTTGTTGAGATGAAAAGAAAAACCCACAAGCAACTTCTGCTGAAGTATAGGCTTCTCTGAAACAGTGGTATGGGTGTTTCAGCATGTACATTAAGGAGATACTTGAACAAAAATAGGCTGCATAGTAGAGTCATGCTGCTCCAATGCCACAAAACAGCCTTCTTTCAATACTCCAAACAGTACCTAGAGAAGCCTCAAAATTTCTGGAACAAAATAATTTGGAGTGATGAGATCAAAATTGAACTTTATGGTCACAGCCATAAATACAATGTTTGGAGAGGAGTCAACACCATCCTTACTGTGAACCATGGAGGTGGATCTTTGCTGTTTTGAGGGTGTATGAGCTACAGTGGCACAGGGAATTTAGTCAAAATTGATGGCAGGATGAATATTGGAGGAAATTTGCATTTATCAGCCAGGAAGCTGTGCATGGGGCAAACTTGAACTTTCCAACATGAAATTGATCTGAAACATAAGGCCAGGTCGACCCTTTAGGGGCTGCAGCAGAAGAAAGTGAAAGCTCTGGAGTGGCCATCACAGACTCCTGACCTCAACATTGTTGAGCCACTTTGGGGAGAATTCAAACATGCAGTTCATGCTAGACAACCAAAGAATTTACAGGATCTGGAGGCTTTTTGTTTCACAACATGAGAAAATCAAGGGCCTCATTCACAACTACCACAAAAGACTTCATGTCGTCATTAATGCAAAAGAGAGCAATGCATGATATTAAGAACTAAGGTATGTAAACTTTTAAACTGGACCAATTTATTATTTCTTTTATTGCTATGGTTTGTTTAATGATTGTGCTATTTTGTGATGCATAAAATAGTTTAATTTGAAACACATTAAAAATAAAAGAAGGGTTTTGTCTGATCACTCATGTTTTCTTAAAATACTACACATCTTACAAACGGGCCGATACAGTAAAAAACACGGGAGAGCGCCCGCTCTCCTGTGCGCGCGATACAGTAAATACATTTATTTAAATTAGGCCCAGCGGTAAAAAGAGGCGCTAGGGACACTAGCGCGTCCCTAGTGCCTCTTTTCGGACAGGAGCGGCGGCTGTCAGCGGGTTTGACAGCCAACTCTCAATTTTGCCGGCGTCGGTTCTTGAGCCCACTGACAGCCACGGGTTCGGAAACCAGACGCCGGCAAAATTGAGCGTCCGGTTTTCAACCCGCTGTGCACTTTCCGTGCCCGGAGAAATTAGCGCCTACCTTTGGGTAGGCACTAATTTCTGAAAGTAAAATGTGCGGCTTGGCTGCACATTTTACTTACTGAATCGCACGGGAATACCTAATAGGACAATCAACATGCATTTGCATGTTGCGGGCGCTATTAGGTTCGGGGGGTTGGACGCGTGTTTTGGACGCGCTATTACCTTTATTGAATAAGGGGTAAAGCTAGCACGTTGAAAACGCGCGTCCAAATGCCGGCTAACAGTGGGCTCCGACGGCCTGAAAGTCTGCTAGAAGTATGTAAACTTATGAGCATAACTATAATTATCAGAATAGGCTTTTTTAAATAACTATTTCATTTCTTTTCATTCATTTATTAATATTTATTTATTTTTTTCCAGATAAAAATCACTCAAAGTGATCAACAACACAGTTATTTTACTTCCTTATCTGTGAATTGACATGTGTTTTTATACTGCTTTACTTTACGCAGTTACACATCAGAATTGTTCTATGAAGGTAAACTTATGGCTAGTGGGAAACAGCCCTCGCATAAAGATTTCTACCCGCTGACATTCTTCACAGCACGAGGAGAAGATGTCCAAGAAAAAAACAGTACTGCCTTTTACAATAATGCTGAGGTAAAAATTAACATTTATTTAGGTAAAATGAATTTAACTTGAAATATAAATTATAGTTTCATTTTCGTCTGCCTTGTTCCTCTTAAAAACTTAATTGTTGTAATACAGTCTACAAAATTTTCTTGTAACAAATAGCACACACTTAGTAATACTATCCATATTAGTATCCTATGTAATAATAACAGTTTCCATCTGTCATGGTCCTTCTCGTTGACCAATCAGCTTTTGAACCAGTTGCCAAGCAACCACATTATCAGTGTTGCTCAAAGCCTCCGTTTTGTTTCTCAAATTGCTGAAGAAGATTTCTGCTGCTCTCTCTGCATCCATATACACACTTGGGAATTGAGGCTGAATTGGGTGGGGGTGGGAGGAACTGAGGGTGGGGAGGAGGGAGGAGGAAAGGACTGCTGAGAATGAGGAGGAGATTAAGGGGGGGGGGGGGGGTGGCTGGGCTGTCAGTTCATCCTGCTGAGATAAGGGAGAAATTTGAAATTGGGAGCTGGGAGTGGGAGAGAACTGAGGATTGAACACACTCAGAATGCATGTGTACTATGCTGTGAAACTTTCAGTCTCTCAAATCCTGTCATTTGTGATAAGTGCTCTTCTAGTAAAATATTATTTGACCTTGTGCATATAATTTAATGCAATATCAGCAGCACAAAAAATCCTGTATATGGAACAAAACAATTTTTACAGCTTATATATGCTATAGTTTAGCTAACAGAATACAAGTCTCAAAGTTTTATATGCGGTAGAACTGAATGCCTGAAACTGTTTGGTAGATAAATGCTAAAGATCAGTGACTTGAGGACAAAAGTTATTTAGTAAAGATTGGTAATGGCATTGATTGCATCTGTAAGAGAATCAGCATATATTTCATAAATGAAAAAAGGTTGTGAGAGGTCTTAAAACAAAGAAAGTGAAGACAGCATTACAGTCATTATCGATTGAAAGTAGAGTTGTTAATGGCCAGAGTTGAAGGTTAGGGGCAAAAACATTTTGATAGTGACAAGAAAGACACGAACAGTAATGTTGTTAACATTCATCTACTATGGGGGGGGGGGGGGGGGGTCGTTTTAAAGAAGGCTGATATGCTTTCAATTGTCCAGTGTTGCAGTACTATATTCTGGCACTGTGAAGGAGTTGAAGGCTGTAACATCTGCATAAGAATAATCGAAGTGTAATTTTTTATTACTGATTTGCATTCTTGGTAAAACTAAATAGCATTTGTTAAAACATTGGGTTTCTATGCGATCAAAATGTCAATAATTAAATGTTTTAAAATTAGTTAAAAGAAAACCAACTAAGTTGTTGGATAGAAGTGATAAGCTTCATGGTGATAATTTTAGAACTGCCTGCATTTGTGCAAATTCTGTAGTTAACCACATTAATTTTCACTCTGACAATTATCCCAGAAAAACTACCTACACAGGGTTTACACCTGCTAAGTTGTGCGGATCATTTTTCCAGGAACCATTGCCTGCATACTTTTGAAAATGCAAAAGTATATTTCCTCTGCACTCAGGCAGGCCAAACCACACAAGTAGGTTGTTCACTCTACCAGCAGATGGAGACAGAGTAAAAGCTGACATCATGGACATATTGCTCTTGTTATGGGAACTGGCCGCTGTAGGCCGCAGCCTGCTCCCTCCACCTACTGCTGCGGCTGCCTGCCGCTTGCTAGCCCCAGGAGTCTCGCGGCCGCGGGGCGCCACAGTCGCCGTGCTCTCCCTGCGCCGGGCCTCTGGCACAGCTGCTCCTTCCCGGCCTTGCGCTCCTTCTGCACAGGGCCTTCGACGCTGTTGCTCCTTCCCAACTGCACGCTCCTTCCACGCAGTAACCCCGTCAGGCATCCAACACTGCTACTCCTTCTCGGCCGCACGCTCCCTCTGTACAGGGCCTAGGCCTCCGATGCTGCTGCTCCTTCTTGGCCTGGACGTGGTGGTGCCCGGTCCGGTCCCGCAGGGATGCCCCGTGCTCCTAGGCACACGCGCGGCCTCTGACATCATTTAAGGGAATCGCTAAGGGAGGTGCTAGGACTCCTCCCTCTTGACCTGGGACTATTTAAGGCAAGGCCTTCCTGCAAGCCTTCGCCTTGGCTACTCAGCTCCTGCTTGTGTTCCTAATAGTCCCATTCCTGTATTCGTGCTTCTGACCGGCTAGACCTCTGCTTGTTCCTGACCGCTGAGATTCGCTGCTTGCCAAGACCTCTGCTTGTTCCTGACCTCCGAGATTTGCTGCCTGCCAAGACCTCTGCTTGTACCTGACTTCCAAGATATTCTGCTTGCCAAGACCTCTGCTCATCCCTGACTTCTGAGACACACTGCTTGCCAAGACCTCAGCTTGTACCTGACCTCCAGCCAAGTCATCTGCCTTGCCTCACCAGCTCCTGCCTTCTACTCATCACTGCCTGCTAAGAGCTACACCTGCACCCGGACTCTGTCTCCTGAGGCCCCACATAAGTCCAGCCGGCCCCGGTACCCAAGGGCTCAACCTGAAGGGAACGTGGGCTGGTAGTGGTGAAGCATCCATGAGGTCTCGGGCTTCCCATTAGCCTCGCTTGCCAACGGTGGAGACCTGTGGGACTCCTCTTCACAGGTGGTACCAACTTCCCCTTGGCCTAAGGATCCATGTTCCGTAACAGCCCTGCCCCAACATGGCATGGCGGTCCAGAGGGAGGTCTGCGGCGCGGCTCGCCAGCCGCAACTGCCAGCTGAAGCGAGGTTCCCGGGTCTGAGGAGGCGGAGTCGGCCGAGCCGGTAGGTGGGGGGTTTGGCTACGGTCCCGTTCAGCCGACTTTCACAACAGAATGGAATGCACCAGATGCAAGCTTTAAAGGGGGGTATGCTTTGGCGAGTTTCTATCCCTTGGATCTGAAGGCAAGAGAGCAGTTGCGTTTCCTGAAGATGGATGTGCTGGTGTGTTATATTACTAAGTGGTCCATCATTCTGGTGTAAGGCGGGGCAGTTCTAAAGAATGCTCAGGTTAGAGAAAGTGAGGCTATCCTTAAGCAAGTCTTTCAGGCTTTGGCGATGAATTTGCAAATTGCTTCTTGTTGTTTCCTAGTGGCTCGAGGTAGTCTGTATCTCTCCCAGGAATCTGAGGGAGCGGGGACGGATAGCAGAGTCATAATGGAACCAGGAGCTGCCTTCTTATCTGATGCAGGCTGTGATCTTGCTCGCACTGACGCCAGAGGGGTTGCTTCTGAGATAGCGACAAGGCATCAGCTGTGGATGTTATAGGCCAGACTCCCCGAGCAACATCAGGAACATATTGCTCATTTTATATAAACAAGCAGGAAATTGTGGTGTCTGCAATGCTTTGCAGAGAAGTGCTCATGATATGGAGTTGGTCTGTCCCAAGAAACATCACATTATCTGTAGCCTATCTTCCAGGGAAATGCAATGTGTTTGCAGATGTCCTAAGCTGTCGGCTACAACTTCATGAATGGTCCCTTCATCAGTTAGTAGCTCAGAGCTATTCTAGTTCTGGGGGACACCAGAAATAACCTCTTCGCTACTCCTTGGAAACACAAGCTCCTCCTCTATTTTTCCAAACAGGCCAGTATTGGAGGCTTTGGCAATAGATGTGTTCCTCATTTACTGGTTCTCCAAAATGTAATGTATGCTTTTTCTCCAGTACCCCTCATCTAAAAAATGTTCAAGTTGAAAAGGGATGCAGGTGTAATGATGCTGGTAGTTCCATTCTGCCCTGGTCAGATTTGGCTCCTGTGGCTTCATAACTGGTCCAAGCTCCACCAGTCTTTCTTCCAATCTTTCCAGATCTCCTCACGTAGTTCAGAGGTTCTCTTCACCATCCCAATCTACAGTTGTTAGCACTCAGCTTGGATATTGAAAGCAACATAGTAATGTAGTAATACTACACAAAAGCCAACAGGTCTGTTAGAAGAGAAGTTTTTCCCAGTCCTGGGAACTGAATTCTATGATTCCCCAGGGATCAATACTTTCCACAACTTTAATATTTATCTTGCTTCTCTTGCCATCTTGATAGAGTACCAGGGTCTTTCATATGTGATATATGCTGAAAATATACAAATCTGTTGTCCTTTGGCTATTGCTCATTCTTAATTCATAGCTCATGTCAATATTTGTTTACAGGAAATCAAACAATGGCTGGCATATAGTAAGCTGAAACTAAATCATAACACCACCAAACTTTTATGGTTAAAAAGGCTGTACTGGTAATTAGATAGTCCTAAGTTCCACATAGTCACATGCCATCTCTCTAAGCAAGAAGTAAAACTTTTTGGAGTCTGGTTTAATTCAACTTTAACAGTGGGAAAACATATTAGTGTTAAAGTGAAAACTTGCTTTTTTCACCTGTGCAATATACACAATATCTTCGTCCATATCTGGATAAAGATGATCTTTGTACTTCAGTCCAGTTACTAGTCTATTCTTTGATTGGCCCTGACTAAATATCAAACCCACAGACAGATTCAAAACACAGCTGCTTGTTTGATTGCTATACAGCCAGTGCTTAAGATACTCTACCAGCTGCCTATCACTTACAGACTGGAATTCATGTTGTTGTGTATAGTTTTCCGCATTCTTCATGACCAGGCTGCATTGTATTTAGCAAAACTTATTTCTCGGTACCAGCCCAGTTGGGTCCTTTTATCTTCACAGCAAATATTACTGGCTACTCCTTGAATGCATTTAATGGAATCTAAGCACAATGCCTTTTCATGCATCGCACCCACTTTGTGGAATGCATTGCCTATTAATCTCAGATGAAAAGTAGATTATTATTTTGAAAACAATGTGAAACTTTTTTTTCTGATCTGTCTTTATGTAATTACATCGTGTTTCTGTTTTATTGTACATCTCTTTGTAAACCAATGGGAAAGATGCAGTTTATAAATCCAAAAATAAAAAAATGACTTTGCCATTTTCTGGACGAGTGAGAGAAGTTTTACTGGCTGCAAGGAAACTTGCCATAAATGCTCTTACAACTTTAAGTGGAACAGATTTTCATGTTGGTGCATTTCTATAGAAGAGAACCTCACATCTGCACTTCTACACTACCTTCTTCAATTAGCAAATACAGGTTTAAAATCAAATTCCATCAGAGTGGAGTGGAAGAGTATCCTAGTGGTTAGAGCAGTGGGCTATGAACCAGGGAAGCCAGGTTCAAATCCCACTGCTGCTTCTTGTTAACTTTGGGGAAGTCCCTTAATTTCCTAACCCCCCAATCCCCAAGCGCCCTTGCAAAGAAAACATAATGCTGTTTATGGACAGATTATGATCATAGTATATTATAATCTAGATAAGATAACATTACCAAAACAAACAGAATCCAACAGTAATATATTGGCAAACCTGAAAATGTATAAACCTGAGCTTGCCAAACCTGAAAATGTATAAACCTGAGCTTGCACTAATGCAGACGGTCATCTAAGCCATTGCAGCCTTAATTACGCTTGCTTTTACCTGGCCATAGAATCATAAGAATGAGCCTGCTGTAGGATAACACCACATCACCTAGCTAAAGGCCTGAAATACAGATTTTAGATGAGGACTGGACCACTAGCTTGCAAAGAATGCGATAGAAAGGCGCAGCAAAAAAAAAAGGCATGTCTCATAGGCGCAAAGCACACAGTTTCAAGCACCTGCATTAACAGCATCAGGGAATTGTAAGTAATGGGGCACCACCTGTCCTGGGGTGTTCCCTTAACACTTGCCTAGACCATCATTAGTCTTTTGACAGTGAAGTGGGCCATGGGGCTTTGTACATACAGTGCTTTCAAGAAGGGGCTAGACTCGGGAGTAATCTTAGAAAATATTTCTTTATAGAGAGGGTGGTGGATATGTAGAACAGCCTCCCAGTGGAAGTGGTGGAGACAAAAACAGTGTAATTACGGGGATAATTACAGGGGATCTCTAAGGAAATGATGAGAATTATATTGCTAAATTAATTGAATGGCTGGGCAGACTGGATGGCCATACGTCCTTTTTCTGCCATCATGTTTCTAAGAACGCTAAGCCTGCAGGGTGATTTGCACTGTACATATGGCTATGCTTGCTTTCTTATAGTGTAATATATGCTGTATCAGTGATTCCACCACCATAGACCAGATCACCACCCCACCCTCATTTAAAAGGAGTGTCTGAAAATAGGATAACACCTAGCAGTAACTCCTCCTTGTGTTCTCTGCCAGAGAGTCTATCATCTTCCAAACATCGGGGGACCAAGCTGCCATACCTCCACAGATACTGAATTGCTGACCTGATCTGCCTCCAGAGTAAGCACCTGAAAGAGGCCCACTTAAAGCAGGAGAGAAAATCAGCTACATTGTTTACCACACCCAAGACATGTGCTGCACAGAATGTGATTGTTATGCTGTAAGCAGGCGAGCATCAGATTCCTAAGAGGTGCATTTGCACCCAGTGACATAGCTGAGAGTCTGTTTCTGGGTTCGACCATGGACATATTGGCTGATCAGAAGATGCTGCTTGCATTGTCAAGTGATTTCCCCAGATCCTAAGGATGACTACAATTGGGAACAATTCCAGAAAGGTTAAGTTAAGTCCCTCATGATCCTGGTTTAATGTTACTCCTAGGGGCCAGTCCGTGGCACACCAGGCTCTCCTGAAGTATATGCTGAAACCTAGGTCCCTGGACACGAGTGTGCTGATGCAGTTGGGTGATTATTTGAAAAATTGTAAAGCACTTGATAAGAACATAAGAAATTGCCATGCTGGGTCAGACCAAGGGTCCATCAAGCTCAGCATCCTGTTTCCAACAGAGGCCAAACCAGTCCACAAGAACATGGCAATTACCCAAACACCAAGAAGATCCCATGCTACTGATGCAATTAATAGCAGTGGCTATTCCCTAAGTAAACTTGATTAATAGCAGTTAATGGACTTCTCCTCCAAGAACTTATCCAAACCTTTTTTGAACCCAGCACACTAACTGCACTAACCACATCCTCTGGCAACAAATTCCAGAGCTTAATTGTGCGTTGAGTGAAAAAGAATTTTCTCCGATTAGTCTTAAATATGCTACTTGCTAACTTCATGGAATGCCCCCTAGTCCTTCTATTATCCAAAAGTGTAAATAACCAATTCACGTCTACTCATTCAAGACCTCTCATGATCTTAAAGCCGTCTCTTCTCCAAGCTGAACAGCCCTAACCTCTTCAGCCTTTCCTCATAGGGGACCTGTTCCATCTCCTTTGTCATTTTGGTTGCCCTTCTCTGTACCTTCTCCATTGCAACTATATCTTTTTTGAGATGTGGCAACCAGAATTGTACACAGTATTCAAGGTGCGGTCTCACCATGGAGCGATACAGAGGCATTATGACATTTTCCGTTTTATTAACCATTCCCTTCCTAATAATTCCTAACATTCTGTTGCTTTTTTGACTGCTGCAGCACACTGAGCTGACAATTTTAAAGTATTATCCACTATGATGCCTAGATCTTTTTCTTGGGCAATAGTTCCTAATATGGAACTTAACAAGCAGGATGGTAGCCCTCACCTATGGGTGACATCACAGGATGGAGCCCAATCACGGAACACTTTTGTCAAAGTTTCCAGAACTTTGACTGGGCATGCCCAGCATGGCACTAACCCTGCAGCCAGCAGGGGTCCCCTTCAGTCTTCTTTTTTCCGCGCAGCAGTAGCCTCGTGGTTAAGGAGCTCTGCAGTGATTCCTGACAGGAATTTTCCTCACGGAATTACTAAAAGTTAATATGCCCCACAGGGATCCCTCCTTTAACTTTTTCAAGCCGCTGCACTCCGGTAAGTTTTTACCCGTTTTCCGTCGATTACCGTCAAGTTCGGCCGTCGACCGTACCGCGGCTCAATTTTTGCCATGGCTTCTGGGTTCCATTGGTGCCCAGACTGTAATCGCACCATATCCATTACAGACCCCCATAAAGTCTGTGTATTCCCTGTACGTACCAGGATCATTCCAGACTGTGGGTTATGTTCCCTGTCCAGCAGATGGAGTTAGAACCAAAAATTCCCAGGGGAGGACCTATATAGCCACGCCTCCCTCGCCTCAATCCTCAGTATAGTTCTAACTCCAGCAGATTGAGCAGGGGACATGGTGGTCCCCAGCACTTTTCTAGTTTTATTTTCTCTTTGAGGAATCAATTAAATAATATTAGATAAAGGTTTTCTTCTAAGGGATAGGTTCTGTAGTGTTCTGACAGGACCACTCCGTTCAAAGAGAGACACTGTTTTCCAGTCAGGAACTTGCTGACAGGCTGTGTTTTTTGCCTGTCACTTTATTTCTCTCTTCCTATCTCTTTGGTTTTTTTTTTCCTCATCCTTGGCTGGCTAGAGTGTGGTAAGTGTTATTTCTATTTCTTTTTCAGTCGTTGGTAGGAACAGGAATTTATGAGGGGTGAAAGTCTGTAGTGCCGACCGCTCCCCCTAGCCCCGGAGTTTTCCTTTTCCCCTCCTCCCTTTCAGGGAGTGATTGGAGTTCCCGCCCTGCAGCTCTGCGACGACCCATTCCCCGGAGCTGCTCACCGTCGGGACGGCGTTTTTCCCCGACGGTCTCTTGGGGACGGTGAGGGGTCCGGAGGCCAAAGAGTTTTATTAATTTGCCGCTTCAGTTGTTGCCGCACGCCGCAGCCGCCCCTCCCCCTCCCTCCCGCCGCGATGCAAAAATCGCCGAACGGCTCCGGAGCTCGGCACGGGCTTCAGCAGACCTCAGAGGGATTTTCTTCAGCTTTTCCTGAGGGGGGAGTATGGCTTACCTGGTAGGCAGCTTGGAGGAGAGTCGGCCCGCGCTGGCAGGAAGCGGCATGCCCCGTTTCCCCTCAGCGCGGAAACGGCGGCCATTTTCTCAGCTGACTCGGAGGCAGCTCTCTCTGAGGAGGACGTCGACGCTCCTCTCCAGGTTTCCTCTAACAGTATGGAGTTTCGGAGCGCAACGGACCAGGGCAGGCAAGGGGACGACGTCTCGGGGGGCCCCTCATCAGCACTTCCCGCTTTTTCGTTAGAATTCATTGTTTTAATGCACAAGGCATTTTTACAGAGCAGGGATCCGAATCTTGGAATTTGGGGTCCCCCTCCCCCCAAACTGGCCTGCTTGACACAGCTTTCGACGGCAGACCCTCCCTTAGGGAGGGCTTCTTTGCCCACAGGGGGTGCGGGGTCCACTCAGCCCCCCCCCCCGTGGTTCCTTTACCATTGCAACAACCGTCGGGGGATCCATGGCAAGATCCAGATGCGGATGATCCCTCCCTGGCGGCCCAGGTAGAAGGTGACGACCCGAGGGTCCTCCGTATTTTTCAAGCAGCGGAATTGGATGATCTCATCCCCCACATCCTCCAGGAAATGGACATTGACCCTCCTCCGGATCCTGTGGCTCAGGATCCGAAGATTAAGAAAGGGGATCGTCTCCTAGCGGGCTTACGACCTCTAGCGAAAGCTTTTCCCACGCATCACAACATCTTGCAATTGATTTCAAGGGAGTGGGATACTCCTGAGGCCAATCTTCGAGTCTGTCGAGCCATGGAAAAGTTATACCCTCTCCCCACTGATTTCTTGGAGATTCTTAAGGTTCCTGCTGTTGATTCAGCGGTATCCGCGGTCACGAAACATACTACCATCCCGGTCACGGGCGGGACGGCGTTGAAGGATGTCCAGGATCGCAAGCTCGAGGTTTACCTCAAGCGTATCTTCGAAGTTTCAGCGTTGGGGATGAGGGCTGCTATCTGCAGTTCCCTAGCACAGCGAGCAGCTCTGCGTTGGGTACAACAGCTTCTCACTTCCCAATCTTTGCCACAGGCAGAGACTATTCAGGCTGATAGACTTGAAGTGGTGGTTGCCTATGGAGCTGATGCTTTTTATGATCTGTTAAGGGTCCTCGCTCGTTCCATGGTGGCGGCGGTGTCCGCTCGTCGTCTTTTGTGGCTACGAAACTGGGCGGCAGATGCTTCGTCTAAGACACGCCTGAGTTCCCTTCCTTTCAAGGGTAGGTGCCTATTTGGGGAAGATTTGGATCAGATCATCAAATCTCTTAATGAGAATGCGGTGCACAAGCTACCAGAAGATCGTCCACATTCTTCTAGATCTTTTTATTCCTCCAGAAATAGGTAGCGGAATCAACGGAGGTCGCGTCCTACTAGACAGCAGACACCTCGGGCTCCTTCTACACGATCACACACCTGGAACCAGTCCTTTCGGGGGCGCCGCCACGGTAAGGATACTCAAGGGGCAGGTCCTTCCTCGAAGGCTTCACAATGATGCCAGAAGGACCCAAGAGGGGATCCCCCACCTGGGGGGTCGCCTTACTCTCTTTTACAAGGAGTGGGCCCAAATTACGTCGGATCAATGGGTGCTGGACATCTTAAGACAAGGCTACGTATTAGATTTTGTACACGAACCCCAAGATCATTTTCTGTTTTCTCCTTGCGGTTCCCGTCTCAAACAATTAGCAGTCCGACAGACTCTCGATCGTCTGCTACAGCTGGGGGCGATAGTACCGGTAGTGGCCTCCGATCTGGGAAAAGGTCATTATTCAATCTACTTCGTGGTTCCCAAGAAAGTGGGCACTTTTCGACCTATCCTGGATCTCAAGACGGTCAACAAGTTCTCAGAGTTCCTCGTTTTCGTATGGAAACGCTCCGTTCAGTGTTAGCAGCCGTGCATCCGGGAGAATTCTTGGCCTCTTTGGACCTTACAGAGGCATACCTTCACATCCCGATCCATCACCATCATCAGCACTTCTTACGCTTCAAGATTTTGGGACAGCATTTTCAGTTTCGTGCTCTCCCTTTTGGTCTGGTGACGGCTCCGCGTGTCTTCACCAAGATCATGGTAGTGGTGGCGGCGGCGCTCTGCAAGGAGGGTATCCTTGTACATCCCTATCTAGACGACTGGCTCATTCGGGCGAAGTCGAGGGCGCAGGGGTTACCGTGCTGTAGACAGGGTAGTACAGCTTCTTCAGTCTCTGGGATGGATCGTCAATTTCTCAAAGAGCAAACTGATACCATCCCAATCGCTGGATTTTCTGGGAGCACACTTCGACACCAGCCGAGCCAAGGTATTTCTGCACCCGGACAGAGCTCGGGCTCTGCGTGCTCAGGTAACACGGTTCATGGCACTAGTTGCTCCCACGGCGTGGGATTATCTCCAGGTACTGGGAACCATGGCCTCAACAATCAATTTGGTTCCGTGGGCCTTCGCTCATCTCAGGCCTCTCCAGAGGTCTCTACTTTCGCGATGGAACCCAGTGTCGAGAGATTTTCAAGCAGTACTGCCCATCCCGGATGTTGTCTTGCTCAGCTTACAGTGGTGGCTGGACCCTCAACAATTAGCTCAGGGTGTGTCTCTACAGAACCCGGATTGGGTGGTCGTCACCACGGATGCCAGTCTCACCGGCTGGGGGGTGGTCTGTCAGGACAGGTCTCTCCAAGGCCGATGGATGATGGAACAGTCCACTTGGCCCATCAATCGGCTGGAGACCAGAGCAGTCCGTCTAGCGCTGCAGGGGTTCTACCCACTGGTACGCAGTCGAGCGGTTCGGATTCTTTCGGACAATGCAACCACAGTGGCGTACATCAATCGCCAGGGGGGCACCAGAAGCCATCTAGTCTCGTTGGAGACCGACGAGTTGATGACATGGGCGGAGCTACACTTACAGCGGCTAGCGGCTTCGCACATAGCGGGCGTGGACAACGTTCAGGCAGATTTTCTCAGTCGACAACACCTGGATCCCGGAGAGTGGGAACTCTCAGAGGACGCAATGCGAAGGATAGTACAGCATTGGGGGAGACCCCATGTGGATCTAATGGCAACCGCGACAAATGCAAAGGCCGCCCGGTTCTTCAGCCGCAGGCGAGAGCGCGGCGCGGAAGGAGTCGACACGCTGGTTCTTCCCTGGCCTCGACAGTGTCTCCTGTATGTCTTTCCTCCGTGGCCTCTAGTGGGCAAGGTTATCCGACGGATAGAGACGCATCAAGGTCCGGTGATCCTAGTTGCACCAGAGTGGCCTCGTCGACCATGGTTTGCAGATCTTCTCAATCTGGCAGTAGACGGCCCTCTTCGGCTCAGTCATCTGCCACGTCTTCTTCGCCAAGGACCAATATTTTTCAAGGAGGCAGATCGCTTCTGTCTTGCGGCTTGGCTTTTGAGAGGCATCAATTGAGTCGGCTTGGATATCCAGAATCTGTCATCTCCACGCTCCTGAAAGCTAGGAAGACATCCACGTCGGTTACTTATGTCAGAGTATGGAAGGTTTTTGAGGAATGGTACGAGTCAAAATCGATTCTACCAACGCAGGCCTCGGTGACACATGTGCTTTCCTTCCTACAGGCTGGTCTGGATTTGGGCCTTGCCTATAATTCTCTTCGTGTGCAGGTGGCGGCGTTGGGAGCCTTCCTACGTAGTAATGACATGGAGCTCCTGGCCTCACATCCAGATATCCTACGTTTTCTAAAGGGGGTAAAACACTTGAAGCCTCCAATTAGGCCACCTTGTCCTTCTTGGAATCTCAATTTGGTACTCCGGGCTCTATGTGCACCGCCTTTTGAGCCTCTGACTTCGGCCACACTCAAGGATGTCACCCTTAAGACCATCTTCCTGGTGGCGATCAGCTCAGCACGTCGGATCTCTGAACTACAAGCTCTATCATGTAGGGAGCCATACCTTCGTTTCACGCCAGGGGGAGTATCCCTGCGGACAGTTCCATCTTTTCTGCCAAAGGTGGTCTCGACTTTCCATCTCAACCAATCGATAGAGCTTCCGTCATTTTTATCCTCTGATTCTTCTGACCTGCGTCGGTTGGATGTCCGACGTTCTTTGATAAATTATTTGGAGGTCACTAATGAATTTCGACTCTCCGATCATTTGTTTGTCCTTTGGTCGGGACCCAGGAAGGGTTGCATGGCATCCAAACAATCAATCGCTCGCTGGCTGAAAGGAGCGATTATAGCCGCATACATCGGAGTGGGTAAGTCTCCACCTTTAGCTGTTAAGGCGCATTCTCTCCGCGCTCAAGCGACGTCGTGGGCGGAAAGTTCTGCAGTTTCTTCTCAGGAAATCTGTAGGGCAGCCACATGGAAGTCTCTCCACACTTTCGCAAGACATTATCGTCTAAACATTCGCGCGCCGTCTCACGGTCAACTTGGAGACAGGGTCATACGGGCAGGGCTGTCCGCGACTCACCCATGATGGGGAAGCTTTGGTACATCCCACAGTCTGGAATGATCCTGGTACGTACAGGGAAAAGAAAATTATTCCTTACCTGCTAATTTTCGTTCCTGTAGTACCATGGATCATTCCAGACCCCTCCCTGGTTTTGGGGGTTCTTTGTGGGCCATCCCTGCTTTCCTGTCTTCACAATATTTTCACTCTGTATCTCTAGTTATTGTGAGCTGTGTCTTTGAACACAGTGCTGTTTGCAAGTTCTCAGTTACAGTTTTTTGAGTACAAGTTAGTTGCTGTCACTTACAGCTGTTATTTTTTCTCTATATTTTTGAGATTAATTGATTCCTCTGGTTCTGTCTCTTCTCGTCTTGGCTTTGCTAGTCCAGTTACTGAGGATTGAGGCGAGGGAGGCGTGGCTATATCGGTCCTCCCCTGGGAATTTTTGGTTCTAACTCCATCTGCTGGTCAGGGAACATAACCCACAGTCTGGAATGATCCATGGTACTACAGGAACAAAAATTAGCAGGTAAGGAATAATTTTCTTATGTGTCTTGGACAAGAGCACGATGTCTTGACCTGCACCAAATGCGCCCTAATGACACCAAAAGGTTGCAAGGCCAGAATGGAGAAGATGGAACTTCTCTTCCGTGCTCAAACCCCGACTCCGTCCATTGCATCGATGTCGTCAGAACCGGCTCCATCAACTTTGCGCCAGCATCGACCCCTGGACTGTGACCGTCTGGCGTCGACGACATCTTGGCCTTTGACACCTTCTACTCCCCCTCAGGACCGAGGGGATCGTAGAGACAAACATCGCCATCGACATCAAAAGTCTCGGACCATAGAGGGAGTGAAATCATCGACCTCGCCATTGTCCGCGCTGCCGTCGAAGAAACCCCGTCCAGAAAAGGCACCGACCTTTTCAGCAACTGGGTCACCGAGGCAACCCTCACCCGACAGGGTATCGGGAGCTGCGACTCCGCCTTTAACGATGGTCCCTCCGGCTATGCCTCTGCCTCCTTCTGTTCCGGAGCCGGGGCTGCTTGCTCCAGGTCTCCTAGAAAAACTGGACCGGATGGTTCAGGAGGCCATCGACAAGTTGATGCAATGACTCCAGGTTTCTCCGACACCGGTCCTGATTGTGGAACCGCCCACCAACCCGATTCTGGCAGCGTTGGCACCGCTACTCTCCAGGATGGAAGCGCTCATTGCTGCTTTTCCACCGATGGACCCCGGGTCGCCGATGGCTCCGGTGCCCTCCCCGCTTACTCTGTCATCGGGAGGAGAAGCACCGTTCCGCATCCCTCCATCAGGAGTTCTACCTCAGCTATCAATGCCGATACGTCCAGCACCACCGGTCCAACCATCGGTGCCGATACGCCCGTCGGTGCCACCGAGCCATCCATCAATGCCCTCAATGCCTGCGCTGGTGCCTTCGATGCCTTCATCGGTGCCTCCAATTATTCCTTCGATTCCTTCGGAGCCTAGACCAGGACCCTCGGGTATCCTACCACCCCGTCCTCCTCTAGTTTCTAGAGGGGCAGGTGCTGATCCCTATGATACCTGGACTGATGATTCCTCCCCAGACACCGATGATTTGCCTTGACCACCTTCACCCACTGAAAGTAGAAAGCGTTCACCCCCAGAGGACCTTTCCTTTATAAATTTTGTGAAGGAAATGTCTGAATTGGTTCCCTTCCAATTACAGACTGAACAGGATGATAGACATCAGATGATGGAGTTGCTACAATTCCTGGATGCTCCCAAGGAAATAACCTCCATCCCTAGCCACCAGGTTCTTCTGGATCTCCTCAAGAAGAACTGGGAACATCCTGGCTCCATTGCTCCTATCCACAGAAAAGCTGACACTGCCTATTTGGTGCTGTCAGCTCCGGGTTTTTAGAAAACTCAATTGGATCACCAATCTGTAGTGGTAGAATATGCACAGAAAAGAGCAAAGAGATCAAAGCCTCACACTTTGATCTCTTTGCTCTTTGATGTTTGTCTCTACGATTCCCCCTGGCAAGGAACAGAAGTTTCTAGATGCCACTGGTCGCCGTGTCTTCCAAGGATCAATGCTCATTTCCTGAATTGCTGCTTATCAGCTCTATATGACCCAATGTAATAGGGTCATTTTTAAGCAAATACAAGATTTCACAGACTCCCTGTCTCAGCAATTTCAAGATCAGCTCCAAACCCTAGTAAACAAGGGTTTTGAGGCAGGCAAGCATGAGATCAGATCATCTTTGACACTGCTACCTAGGGTATCTGCAGCCACTATTTCGGCAAGGAGATGGGCCTGGCTCAAATTTTCCGACCTTCGCCCTGAGGTACAAGACAGGTTATCCGACCTACCCTGTGTAGGAGATAATCTGTTTGGCGAACAGATTCAGCGGACGGTGGTGGAACTTAAGGACCATCATGAGACCCTAAGAACAGCTCTCTCTGATGCCTTCTGACTACTCTTCAAAACAGCCCTTCCAAAAGTACTCAAAGAAGTCATTCTTCCGCCCGAAGAAGTCCTACCCGCCACCAACCAGATCCCGTTCTACAAGACCTTTTCAGAATGCCCAGTCTCGTCAGACACGGAAACAAAATCCGCAAGCAGCTCCTCAACCAGGTCCTGCTTCCGGTTTTTGACTCCTGTATAGAGAGCAGCAGCCAGCTTCCATTGCCCCACATACCAGTGGGAGGTTGATTGTGCCATTTCAACAACAGGTGGCACTTGATCACCTCAGACCAGTGGGTCCTGGTGATAATTGCTCAGGGTTACCATCTGAACTTTCTCTCCGTGCCACTGGACTCCCCACCTCTACCGATGTGGAGAACATCCGATCACTCCATCCTTCTGGATCAGGAGGTCTCCCTCCTTCTCCAGTCCAAGGCAATAGAACCCATACCCTCCTCTCAGCATGGCCTAGGATTCTATTCCCGGTGCTTTCTAATCCCCAAAAAATCGGGAGGCGTTCGTCCTATTCTGGACCTACGGGCCCTCAACAAATACCTCCAGCGAGAGAAATTCTAAATGGTAACCTTAGGCTCGCTTCTTCCTCTTCTACAAAGAGGAGACTGGATCTGCTCTCTGGACCTCCAGGACGCATACACTCATATTGTGATAACTCCATCTCATCGCAAATACCTGTGGTTTCTAGTAGGCCCTAAGCACTATCAGTACCGAGTGCTTCCATTCGGCTTAGCGTCTGCGCCACGAGTCTTCACAAAATGCCTCGTAGTAGTTGCAGCCTTCCTCAGGACTCAAGGTGTTCACGTCTACCCCTATCTAGACGATTGGTTAATCAGGGCTCCCACTCAGCAAGCTGCTCTGTCGTCCCTCAATCTAACCTTACACACTCTAATCTCATTAGGATTTCTCATCAACTACAACAAATCCTACATAGTCCCATCTCAAACCTTGTCGTTCATTGGGGCAGACTTGGACACCTTGCAGGTAAAGGCTTTTCTGCCTCGACAGCGAGCTCTCACCCTCGTGTCTCTTGCGCACCGGCTGCAGTCTCAGCACTTTGCGACTGCACGCCACTTTCTCATCCTCCTGGGACACATGGCGTCCTCAGTTCAGGTCTCTCCAATGGCCCGTTTGGCCATAAGAGTCGTGCAGTGGACTCTAAGGTCCCAATGGACTCAAAGCATTCAGCCCCTGTCGACCATTGTCCACATAACCGACTTACTCCGTTAGTCTCTAGCCTGGTGGAAAAATCAGATCAATCTCCTCCAAGGCTTGCCCTTTCAGGCTCCACACCCTCAATTAACTCCCACCACCGATGCTTCCAACTTCGGCTGGGGATCCCATTTGGCCAATCTGCAGACACAAGGATCTTGGTCTCCAGAGGAAGCCAAACACCAAATAAATTTCCTGGAGCTTCGAGCAATCAGATATGCTCTCAGGGCATTTCAGGATCACCTCTCAAATCAAGTTATCCTGATCCAGATGGACAACCAGGTGGCCAGGTAGTACATCAACAAACAGGGAGGCACGGGCTCCTTCCTTCTGTGTCAGGAAGCTGCACAGATATGGGCGGAAGCTCTCTCCCATTCGATGTACCTCAGGGCCACCTACTTGCCGGGAGTGGACAATGTGTTGGCAGACAAGCTGGGTTGCATCTTTCAACCGCACGAGTGGTCTCTCAACCCCTCAGTAGCGAACTCCATCTTCCAACAATGGGGGATATCCTCAAATAGACCTCTTTGCGTCTCCTTAAAACCACAAAGTAGAGAACTTCTGCTCTCTCATTCACAGCAAACACTCTCAGTCCAGAGACGCATTTGCCCTCTTGTGGGCAACCGGTCTACTTTATGCATTCCCTCCACTTCCTCTTCTCTCGAAGACTCTCATGAAGTTACATCAGGACAAGGGAACCATGATCCTGATAGCACCTCACTGGCCACGCCAAGTGTGGTTTTCAATACTTCAGGATTTCTCCATTCGCAGGCACATTCCCTTAGGAAAGTACCCGCTTCTGATCACTCAAAACGACGGGTGCCTTCGCCACCCCAATCTTCAAGCCTTGTCCCTGACGGCATGGATGTTGACAGGTTAATCCTTCAGCCACTTAACCTTTCTGAACCAGTTTCCCGTGTCCTGATTGCTTCACGGAAGCCTTCCATGAGAAAATCTTACTCTTACAAATGGAACACGTTTATGTCATGGTGCTCTTCTCAGTCCCTTGACCCCTTTACCTGTCCTATCACGAAGTTTTTGGACTATCTCTGGCACTTATCAGAGTCAGGTCTAAAAACTTCTTCCATCAGAATGCATGTCAGTGTGTAAGCCGCCTTCCATAAATGTGTCGGGGATGTACCCATATCAGTACAACCCCTTGTAACAGGTTTTCTGAAGGGCTTGCTTCACCTCAAGCCGCCTCTGCGTCCTCCGGCCCCTTCTTGGGACCTCAATCTGGTTTTGGGTCGGCTCATGAAATCACCATTCGAGCCTCTTCAATCCTGTGACCTTCGATATCTCACATGGAAAGTGATTTTCCTTCTGGCAATCACTTCGGCTCGCAGAGTTAGTGAATTACTGGCTCCAGTTACATATCCGCCTTACACTAAACTTCTGCAGGACCGGGCAGTACTCCGCACTCACCCTAAATTTTTGCCTAAGGTAGTTTTGGACTTTCATCTCAATCAATCCATTTTACTACCTACCTTTTTTCCCAGGCCTCATTCCAATCCAGGAGAAGAGGCTCTGCATACCCTTGACTGTAAACGGGCTGTAGCATTCTATCTAGACCGTACAGCTGCCCACAGGGAAAGCACTCAACTGTTTGTCTCTTTCCATCCTAACAAGTTAGGGCAGCCTGTGGGTAAGCAGACTCTCTCCTCCTGGTTGGCGGACTGCATATCCTTTTGCTATCAGCAAGTGGGCATTCCATTTCAAGACCGTGTTAAAGCACACTCTGTGAGGGCAATGGCGACTTCAGTAGCACACCTACGATCGGTGCCGCTTCCTGACATTTGCAGGGCTGCCACTTGGAGTTCTCTCCACACCTTTGCAGCCACAAGGCCAGGAGACAAGATTCCATCTTCGGCCAGTCTGTCCTTCGTAACCTATTTCCAATGTGACATACCAACACCCTTCTGCCTGCCCGTTAGGGTTCAGGATGCCCTCGGCCAAAGTTTTATCCCAGTCCTAGTGCCTTGCACACCTGGGTACATTTGGTCCATTTATCAGACATCCTCAGCTCTGTACTCACCCATATGTGAGGACTACCATCCTGTTTGTCCTGTGAGAAAGCAAATGTTGCTTACCTGTAACAGGTGTTCTCACAGGACAGCTGGATGTTAGTCCTCACGAAACCTGCCCGCTGCCCCGCGGTGTTGGGTTTGTAACATTTTCTTATTTTATTTTTCGGTACTACCTGTAGCTTTTAAACAAGACTGAAGGAGGACCCCTGCTGGCTGCAGGGTTAGTGCCATGCTGGGCATGCCCAGTAGGGGCCAGTCAAAGTTCTGGAAAGTTTGACAAAAGTGTTCCGTGATTGGGTTCCATCCTGTGATGTCACCCATATGTGAGGACTAACATCCTGCTGTCCTGTGAGAACACCTGTTACAGATAAGCAACATTTGCTGATCATCAGTTAGGTTTTAAGACACATCATAGTACGGAGATGTTGTTATTGTTGCTTCTTGGTACTTTGTTTTATAACTTGGAGATTGGACAGTATGGGATTCTTGTCCAGTTACATATTTTGAGTGCTTTTGACACAGTCAAGCATGATATTCTTCTTATACATATCCATAGTATTGGGATATCTGGGGTGATATATAAATGATTTTGTTCCTTTTTACAAGGCAGGATGCAGAAGGTTCAGATGGGGGTACAGGTCTCTTTATAGAGGGAGTTGACCTCTGGAGTACCTCAGGGATCAGCCCTGTCTGCTATATTTCTTAGTTTATATCTTTCCCCTTTAGGGGTGATTCTCAAAGGGTTGGGACTGGTTTATTATCTGTATGCAGATGATGTACAATTTTATATTCCATGTGATGCGAATGGTATTTTTCCAGAAAATGTTTTACAGAAGTTTTTGACTGAGGTAAAAACTTGGTTAGCTAGAACTAGTTAATGCCTCATTATAATGAAAACTAAGCTTTTGTTGGTTGAAAAGAATCCCTCTGGCCAAAATTTGCCCCATTTTACGATTGAAGGAACTTTGATACTATTGTCTTCAGAGGTAAGAAACCTTGGTGTTTTATTAGATTTGCAGTTAACTATGTGCCCACAAGTAAAGCAGATGGCCAAGACATCTGCTTTACTTGTTGCACAAATCACTAAAGCAAATCACAAATCACTAAAGCAAATCACTAAAGCAAATCACAAATATGTTGCACAAATCACTAAAGCAACCCCCCCCCCCGTCTATACCAGACGAACAAGCTCTATCCAAGGCTAATGATCTCGCCTCTTTTTTCCAACAGAAGATCTCGAATACGCTAGCCCTCCTCCCTTCTATTACTACACCACTCATTTCAGACGGGAATCCTCACCCCCTCACGGGAGCCAAGTTCAATAGCTTCGAACCAATCTCCACCAAGGAGATTGAATCCCTCCTAAAAAGACAGAAACCATCTAGCCACCCAGCAGACAATATCCCGTCGAAACTCTTATTTCTCATCCCAAACACGATTTCCGGATCTCTGACAAGCATTATAAACTGCCTTCTAACTCAAGGGAGCTAAGAAACATAATTTAGACCCCAACGAATTAGTCAATTTCCGCCCCATCTCTAACCTCCCCTTCCTAGCCAAACTAACGGAGAAACTGGTAAACACCCAGCTTTGAGAGTATCTAGAAGATCACAACATCTTATACCCTTCGCAGTATGGCTTCCGCAAATCACGCAACACGGAAACCCTCCTCATCTCACTTACGGACCATATCATCATGGGATTAGACAAAGGCCACTCCTTTATACTAGTCCTGTTAGACATTTCGGCGGCATTTGACACCGTCAACCACTCCATCCTCCTGGATTGCCTAACAGACATTGGTATTTCCGGATCAGCTCATAGCTGGTTCAAGTCCTTCCTCTGCAATAGAACCTTTAAAGTCAAAATCAAAATAAAGAATCACCCTCAACAAAGTCCCCACTTGGTGTACCACAAGGATCCTCCTTATCTCCAACCCTTTTCAACATCTACCTCCTCCCCCTTTGCCATTTGCTAACTGATCTTAACCTTATTCACTACCTTTACGCAGACAACGTACAGATTCTGATCCCTATAACAGAATCTATCTCAAAAGCACTCTCCCACTGGAATAACTGCCTACTATCTATCACCAGTCTTCTCAACAGCTTAAACCTGGTATTCAATGCTTCGAAGACAGAGCTCCTCCTCATCTCTCCAAACCAAGATAACGTTCCCCCACCACACCCCCACCACACCCCGACAACACCCTTCTCACCCATACACATGTAAGAGACCTTGGGGTAATTCTCGACAATCGACTAAACTTAAAGAAAATGGTCAACACCACAACCAAAGACTGCTTCTACAGACTCCAGGTTCTAAAACGACTCAAACCACTCCTATTTTTCTACGTCTTCAGGACAGTTCTCCAATCCTTGCTATTTGCCAAAATTGACTACTGCAGTGCCCTCCTCCTAGGCCTCCCCAAATCTACCACTAAGCCACTGCAGATGATACAGAACGCCGCAGCGAGATTGCTGACCAACACTAACCATGGAGAACACATCGCACCCATCCTCAGAAACTTACATTGGTTACCAGTTAAGTTCAGAATCCTGCACAAATCTATCACCTTAATATACAAATCCATCCACAACCAACTTCACCTTGACCTCGAAATCCCCTTCAAACTTCATTCCACCAACAGACCAACTAGAGAAATTCACAAAGGAACTCTGCAATTTCCCCCAACTAAAGCCACACGCCTCACCTCGACCAAAGACCGAGCTTTCTCGACAGCAGGCCCATCCATCTGGAATAACATCCCCTCAGACCTCAGATTGGAACTCTGCCTCTTAACATTTAGGAAAAAACTCAAGACGTGGCTTTTCCGCCAAGCCTTCTCAGATCCCCCAGATACACACTAGTCTGTCCTTCTTCTCTGCCTGAACGATGGACCTTTCCTCTACCTGAACGATGGTCTCTGGTACTTCTAAGCACATGATGATTTAACCTGTTTTTCTCTATTGTATTATATTTATAATTATCGCCAGTTTCTAACCTCTCTTCCAGCTGATTAAGCTTCCAAGTTCATACCCCTTGTTTGAATGTAACTTTGCCTCTTCCACTTCACTTGATTATTTTATTTTATTCTAGTTGTCACTCCAGTTTTCTACCCTGTTCGATATAAACCGATCCGATATGGTTTTTTACTATGAAGGTCGGTATAGAAAAGTGTTAAATAAATAAATAAGACTGCTTTTTATAAATTGAAAATCTTAAGACCGCTAACATCCTGGTTACCAGCTGAACTATTTAGAACAGTGCTCCAGATTTTAGTATTAGGACATCTAGATTATTGCAGCAGTTTGTGTGTGGGGCTTCCAGATAAGTTATTGCATGTTTTACAATTGGTTCAACATGCAGCTGCACAGATACTCACGGGTTTATCAAAATATGCACTGCACTGGTTACCAGTCATATATATATCTAGATTTAAATTATTTGCACTTACATATAAATTAATATACTCAGAGAGTCCTTGCGTCCTTAAAAGAGAGGATTGGGTGGTACATATACTTCTGTCAGGTTTAAAGTCTCTAGGAATTCAAGCCACGGTTCTTTCTTGGTTTAAATCTTTTCTAACAAATCGCTACTTACAAATAAAAGTTAATAATTACACATCAGAACCCTATCCTTCTTTTTCTGGTGTTCCACAAGGTTCCTCTTTATCCCCATTACTTTTCAATATCTATTTACTTCCTCTTTGTCATATTCTCGCAGCTTTAAATGTGTAATTTCAAATTTATGCAGATGATATTCAATTGTCAGTTCCGTACTCATCTTCTTGGTCAGATACTCTTTCATCAGTTTCATTATATTTAGCTACAATAAATTCCTGGATGGACCATAATCGGTTAAAACTAAATCCTTCCAAAACTACTTTGACTTATTTATCCTTATTTATCCTCCATAAATAATTCAACATTAGGACCACCTTCTCAATTATTGTTTAAGGGCATTTCAATCCCCATTGGCTCTTCTACCAGCAGTTTAGGAGTTATAATTAACTCTGATCTTTCGATGGTTCTAGTGTCACTAGAAAATCCTTTTTTAAACTAAACTTATTAAAAAGAATCCATCCTTATTTGTTTCCTCAAGACTTTCGGACAGTTTTACAATCTTTAATTTTTTCGAGTTTAGATTACTGCAATGCTTTATTTTTAGGTTTACCGGACTCAGTCATTTTTCCATTATCAATTAATACAAAATTCAGCAGCTCGGATTTTATCTGGAGTTACTCGCCACTCACATATTTCTCCGATTCCTTTTTCCTATCATTGGTTACCAATTAAATATAGGGTTCAGTATAAAGTATTAAATATTATACATGCGCTTATCTATAATACAAACTCAGCATGGCTCTGTTCAAATTTACGTATTTACAAACCCGTAAGACAGCTCCGGTCATTCTCAAAAAATTTACTAGATATACCTACTGTTAAATTGGCTAGATTGGAACTAACCAGGAAAAGGGCCTTTTCAGTCGCCGGCCCTATTCTTTGGAATGCATTACCGGACTCTCTTCGTCTTACATCCTCTGCTTCACAATTCAAAAAAATGTTAAAAATTTATCTTTTTCAGAAAGCCTATAGTTCTTTAACCATTACATAATTTTGGTATCATTAACTTCTGGTTGTTTTTCATTATCACAACTTAATTTTACCATGCTTCCATATTTTAATAATTTTTACGGTTTCATGTTATTCATTAGTTTTTTTTCAGTTTTTAATTGTTTTTAGTGGTTTTGTTGCTGATATTGTCAATTTTTAATGATTGTTTTGGCGGTCAAAATTTTGTTATTTTATGTTATTTTTATGTATGTTTATTGTAAACCATTTTGATTAATTCTTTGAATTGTAAAGGCGGTATATAATAGGGATGTGAATCGTTTTAGGACGATTAAAATTATCGTCCGATAATTTTAATATCGTCTTAAACCGTTATGGAACACAATACAATAGAGATTCTAACGATTTATCGTTATAAATCGTTAGAATCGTGAGCCGGCACACTAAAACCCCCTAAAACCCACCCCCGACCCTTTAAATTAAATCCCCCACCCTATCGAACCCCCCCCCAAATGACTTAAATAACCTGCGGGTCCAGCGGCGGTCCGGAATGGCAGCGGTCCGGAACGGGCTCCTGCTACTGAATCTTGTTGTCTTCAGCCGGCGCCATTTTCCAAAATGGCGCCGAAAAATGGCGGCGGCCATAGACGAACACGATTGGACGGCAGGAGGTCCTTCCGGACCCCCGCTGGACTTTTGGCAAGTCTTCTGGGGGTCAGGAGGCCCCCCCCAAGCTGGCCAAAAGTTCCTGGAGGTCCAGCGGGGGTCAGGGAGCGATTTCCCGCCGCGAATCGTTTTCGTACGGAAAATGGCGCCGGCAGGAGATCGACTGCAGGAGGTCGTTCAGCGAGGCGCCGGAACCCGCGCTGAACGACCTCCTGCAGTCGATCTCCTGCCGGCACCATTTTCCGTACGAAAACGATTCGCGGCGGGAAATCGCTCCCTGACCCCCGCTGGACCTCCAGGAACTTTTGGCCAGCTTGGGGGGGGCCTCCTGACCCCCACAAGACTTGCCAAAAGTCCAGCGGGGGTCCGGAAGGACCTCCTGCCGTCCAATCGTGTTCGTCTATGGCCGCCGCCATTTTTCGGCGCCATTTTGGAAAATGGCGCCGGCTGAAGACAACAAGATTCAGTAGCAGGAGCCCGTTCCGGACCGCTGCCGTTCCGGACCGCCGCTGGACCCGCAGGTTATTTAAGTCATTTGGGGGGGGGTTCGGGAGGGTGGGGGATTTAATTTAAAGGGTCGGGGGTGGGTTTTAGGGGGTTTTAATGTGCCGGTTTTGCGATTTTACGTTTTTTTCGATTTTTCACGATATTTTACCCCCCCAAACGGCAACAATACGATTCCCTCCCCCTCCCAGCCGAAATCGATCGTTAAGACGATCGAGGACACGATTCACATCTCTAGTATATAAACATTATAAATAAATAAATAAATACATGCCCACATGCTCATTATGCTCTGAAGGTAAAAAGTTATTACAAGTTGCTGCTAATCAGGTTATATAAACATCAGTTTACGCATGCAAGGTCATTTTCTTTTATCTCACTGATGACATGGAATGAATTGCCATTGCAGCTCCGGGATATTAAGGCATTCAGAAAAGGTGTTAAGGCAATCTTGTTCAAGGAAATGCTTGATTAAAGTGTTGAGCCAGTATTAATTAATAAATTTTGTGAGTTTTTGTATGCTCCAAATATGTATATTTTAATATGTGTTTTGTATTAATGTTTTATGTTTTTACTATTGATTCACACCGAACACTTGGTGCAGGGAAGCTGTGGAATATATGATTTTAATAAATAAATACTTGTAAAGCTGCAACTGTTACTGCCTCTGGGAGAATCCTGCCATAAATGCTATCTCGTTGAATTCTTATAGGAAGTACTCCACACTTACAAATCCTGCTTAAGTGCTTTGGTATCCTTGATATGGTGATGCTTTCTCATGATATGTGCTCTAGTAACACCAACCTGCATACGAAAGCCCTCCCCATTGGGATGACATGGCAGGAGGCGATTTACATGCAAGGATGTCTCTACCAGTGAAGAAAAAGTCGTCCAAATAGTGTACCATGTTTGTGTATTCTGACTTCTGCTCAACTACCCAATGTACCAACGTGCTGAAATTCTCAAAATAGGCACATGAGATTGAGTGACCCATCGGGATACACTTGTTAAAGTAGTGTACTGGCCCTTGAATTTGAAACCTAAAAGGTGGAAGGAGTCGAGATGCAGTGGCAGGAGGCAAACGTCAGAATTGATGCCTGCCTTTGCCAAGTGTGCATGGTTGCCATCCCTCCGATGATGACTATGGCCTGGTCTAGTGATGCATAAGAGACCGCAAACAATTGCGGGTCAATCATGTTCTTCACCGATCTGCCTGCGGGATAGGACAGATTATGAATGAGATTGAACTTCCTGTGCTTCTTCTTTGGGACCATTCCCAATGGAGGCATATCACCATGTTAGTAAAGGGGGAGGGTCTGAAAGGGATCCCCACCCCTACCTAGGGCAATTTCCATATAAATTTTCTGCTTGACTGCTGCCTCTTGTGAAGCTAGCGAGAGTACATTGCTCAGGGGATATGGCTGAGCAAGAGGTTCCTGGGAGCAGGGGATGATAAAACCTTGTGTGAAGCCTGAGGCAATTTCCATGGCTCGAGCCCTTCGTGGGTATCGCTCAAGGCAGGGAGTCATGGCCTCAATGTTGACTGGAGACATTGCCAAATCCTTCAGGATTGCACAGCGGGTGAGGGGCCTGCTGCCTGCAATCTCTTGATACCCGGCACTGAGTAGCTGGTTGCGTGCCTTCAAGTTTTGCAGACATGCTTAAATTTACAATGCACCTATGAGCAGTGCCCAGCATTAAAGGCCTACATGTGTCCCCCAACCCTCCATTAAATGATGAGGCTCTGCCCTAGCGCCATTGATATCATAACTTGGCTTTTCCAAGTTCAACAACTTCTTCGTTTTCATCTCGACGAGCCAAAGTCCAAGACCCGGTGCTTCCATGAGATGGAGTTGTCCTCGGCCATGCTGCTCAGGAATTTGATGGCATAGTTCAGCCATGCCCACTCCTGAAATGCTTGTTAGTCTTCATTATGGTGTCCAAGTACCTAATCAAGTAAGGCACCTGCTCAGATTCATGTTCCACTATAACACTCATAATTTTGAGTTTTTTTGACATTGGCCTCCCTGCCAATGTCTTTGGCCTTGCTCTCACTGGCTCTACTGTCATGGTCTCTAATGAGCAAAGAAAAGATATCAACAAATTCCTGTCTCCTGATCTTACAGGCCATACCACAAACTAGTGTATTGATGCCATACAGGTTGTCCTGCTTGTGGAATACCGCTTATAATGCCTGCAAAGGTGCCAACACGAGGTTGCACATGTGTGCTGTAGCTCCCCTTTTGACTGCACACCACCACTCCGAACAACCCCCTCTGAGCCACCTTTATTAGCCTCCCTCCCAAGAAGAAGAGGGAGGCTAAAAAAATTGGCTCAGCCCTCAATTTCATGTCCTTGCAGGTGACTGCCCCAGATTGCTTCTTTGGGGGCATTGCAATGTTGCAGCTGCACTACTGAAAACAGAACACTGAGAAAAAACAAAAAGGTAATTTGAGGATCGCACTGCACTGCAAACGCATACGTGAACTGGAGTCCCACCCCATCCGGGTGTGTTAAGGCAGCTAAAGACTGTCTGCTGGCAAAGGCAATGGATTCCAGCTGCAATGGGGCTAATAGCAGGAACACCTGATCAGCCAACCCACTCTGGCAGACTGTGGGTTGTGGAAGGTGCCCACTTGCATCTAGCTGTGCTGCAAGCTATTAGTGCAATTGCCATTCTTTCTTCTTCTTCTTTTTTTTTTTTTTGCTTGTGCCATTTTGCAGGCTGAGGCAATATGCTTCCTGCCTTCATGCTTGGTACCTGACTCCCCACTCAATTTCAAGTCACAAGATGGCCAGCAAGGCCAAGATGCCACCATCCACAATACCGGAAGCCCCCAGCCATATGGCTGCCTGTTGTGAGTGATGCTCACAATGGCCTCAGTCTTTCTTGGCCCACCCAAGATGCCCTAGAGGTAAGAGACATATAATATAGCCGCAAATCCTTCCCAGAAATCACCAAGATAGCTGCCCTGCCTGCTCTAGCGACCATGCAGTTGGGACCTCTCAAGCCACGTGCTGATGCTTTCTTTTTTTTTTCTTCCTTTACCAGTCTGTCGTATATGCTCATCTTGTGATTTTTTGACCAGCTCTACACAGCCTGAGGATTCCCAATTGCCTTGAGGCTCAGCCCTCCCCAGCCCCAAGGATAGGACACCAGCATGGTGGCTGCAGATGTCTTCCTGAATGTCTGCCCCTCCTCATTGCTTTAGTCCTGCTTAGATCGGGGGGGGGGGGGAAGAAGACTACTATTAGATATTGCATATCTCCCCCATCCTAAAAGATCTCCATTGGCTCCCAGTAAACTTCAGGATCCTTCATAAATCACTGACAATTATCCACAAAAATATTCACCATCAGACTCCATTAGATCTTTCACACCCTCTCAAACTGCACTCGACGACCAGACCCTTAAGAGATGCTTACAAGGGATCCTTACATGTTCCCCCAATCAAAGTTGTACAACACGCAAACATCAGAGACAGGACATTCTCTACCACAGGACCCTCCATCTGGAACGCCATACCTCCGGACCTCAGGCAGGAAACCTGTCTACTAACTTTTAAAAAGAAATTAAAGACATGGCTATTCTGCCAAGCCTTCCCCGCCAATAGCCCAACAGCCTGATCTAGAATTATCATATCGCGTATGTAAATAAACAAACGCTAATCTTGCTCAAAAGTCATCACGAGATTCTGTCCCAGCCTCCCTCCCATACTCCATTGTATATAGTAATTTATTGTATATAGTAATTTATCTTCGTTCTCCCCCTCTTTTTTTCCTTCTCCCAGTTAAGGCAACCTTGTTAGAATGTAACTTTTATGCTCCTTCAAAATGTCACTTGTTGGAATGGTTGGTTATAGTTCTGCTTAGTTCGATGTAAACCGAGTTGATTTGATCTACATCAAGAAAGTCGGTATATAAAAGCCTTAAATAAATAAATAAACAAATAAATAAATACCTCTCACTATAGAAGGGGAACTCTTATGCACCAGCCCAGCTCTGACCTTGGCCATGACCCTTCTTCACCCTTTTATTTATTTATTTATTTTTGAGATTCATCCAACACATTGGCCCACGACACGCAGCATGTTTCCCTCCCACTGGAGAGACTGGCCTTCAGGGCTGAGCCATGCCACCCAATACCCCACAAACTAGTGGCCTCCGTGTGTTCAATCCCACCGCTAGCAGTACAGAATGCAGGCTGTACACAGGGTTCCATAGTCCCATCTTGTTCCTTCCTTCCTTTTTTTTTAAATATCTCTAACACTGCTGTCGAATTATCCTGCAATGCCGCCACCTGCCAAACAGATGGGGAAAGTCTCCCGACACCCACCCTGCACAAAAGCCGCTGCTTTGCAAAGCCAATCCCGGCCCTCTTGTTGACTAATGCCAGTAATGCCTGCCAAGGTAAAGAAGGGAGCTGGTACCATGGGAAGATAAATTCATGTGACTTAGCAAAGGAAAAATGGGCTGTTTTAATGCCAGCATGCCCTTTTAAATTCTGTGCCACCCACCGTGCTCCCAACCCCTCTTCCTTCGTATCTATCCCCCCTTCCCTGCTCCCACCCTGCAGGAACTAGGCACCCATATTGTACCTTGCTTCCTGAAGGGTGCGTCACAGGGTCTTAGTGGTCTATCCTCCATATATGCACATTTTTTTCAGATAAAGTCCTTTTGAGACTGCATTCAGTGTTCTTACCAAAGGTGGTTTCTCATTTCCAGTTAAACCAATGTGTTATCCTGCTAAGATTTATTTCCAAAACCTCACTCTTCCTCAAGGAAGCAAATGCTTCCTACTTTGGATTATTAAAGAGCCTTATTGTTTTGTAGTGACAGAACAGAGAATTGGAGGAAGTCTTCCCAGTTATTTCTTATGTTTGATGAAAATAGACAAGGATGTCCAGTTAAAAAGCAAACCCTCTCTTCCTGGCTTTTCCATTGCATCTGTTTGCTTTTCCTCTGTCACATACAGTGAAAGCACATCAGATCTGAGCTAGAGACTTCTGTAGCTCAGATGAGACCTGTTTCGGCATAGGTCTTCTGTAGAGCTGCTACATGGTCTTCAATCAGTACATTCCTGAATCATCATTGTTTAGATCAAGATTCCCACAGAGATTGCCTTGCTGGTCAGTTTTTCAAGGCAGCCTTCAGCTTGGGAATCCCCATTTGTGTGGCTGTTTATTCCACAGAGAAAACAAAGCTGCTTACCTGTACTCTGTGGACAGCAGAACAAATCAGCCACACAATCCCATTCACCTCCCAGAAGTTGAAGCTCAGCTTCCAAATAACTAAGGAGGACTCGTGCAGTAGACCAGGAATTCCTGCAATGCTTGTTCTTTTGGAGCTAGGAGAGAGAGCAAATTTTATACAATGGCGCCGTCAGACTACATCACCCACATGATAAGCAACTTTATTTATTTAGATTTTTATATTCCAATTTTCTCAGCATTTCAAAGCCCCAGAGGAATTACAATCTACGTTTGTACCTGAGGGTAAACTAACTTGCCCAAGGTCACAAGGAGCGACATTGGAACTTGAAGCTTGGTGTACTGGTTCGTAGCCCACTTCTGTAACCACTAGGCTACTCCTCCACTCCACTCCACTCTCTCTCTTTCTAGATTCCCACTATTAATATCTTTCAAGTCTGGCAGACTTAAGTATGAATGGAAATTGCCTGTCTAGCTTCCTGTAGAGCACTTGTTCTAAATCCGGTTCTCAGGACATACCTAGCCAGTCAGGTTTTCAGGATATCCACAAGGAGTTTGCACGAGATAGATTTGTGTACAATGGAGGCAGTACATCCAAATCCATCTCATGGTTTGATAACCCCTGCTGTAGAACATGCTGCACCTCAGAATGTCTCTTTAAAATAAATATTCCTTGAGAGTCAGATCTAACGCTAGGTGAAACTGGGTCATGTATTTCTGAAACTCCTCTTTTTTTTTATTCTTTTAAATTTGTTTGGGGCTTTTTAGCCCCTTCACACATCCAGTTACTTGTTACAGCTGCTTCCTTTCTTTGTTGGTTCTTTGTTCAAAAGCAGAGCATGAAGCTTTCTGTTGACTAGGTGTTGTGTATCACACGTACTCTGCACATGAAGTTAAACAAAAGTTGAATGCACTTGGTAGTGCTGTGGTTTTTTTTCTTGTATGTGTATAATGTTTGATATATACTTATTTGTGTGGCTGTGTAAAAAGAAACAAATAAAGATTTGGATGTATGTGTATATGTATGTATATATATATTAGGAATGTGCTTCTGTTTTCTTTACCAACATAAGTATTTTTGTTTCAATTTGCTTCTAAACTGAAAGGGTAAAATTCACAAAATTTCATTTTTTAATTTTTATTTTAGTGCACACTAAGTTAGTATGTAAGTTTAAAACTCAAATAGTGCACACTAAATCGAAAGTAATATGCACTAAGCAAAAAAGAAAGAGAGAAAACTTAATGAAACAAATGAAAAGGGAGGACAAACAAAACAAAATGAACCAAAAGTTTTATTGTTACAAACCTCTAACATATATAAGTATATACTGTAAACATACCCATATACATGAACACAAATATGAATAGGATATATAATTTTCTACATGTATCCAAGAAAAGGTTCAGTTGACATGCATACATCTGTATTTAATTATGTAATTGTATCCTTGCCTAATTTTTTTTTGTTTTGTTTTATTTTATAATATGTCTTGAGCAGTGCAGATCTAGAATTGTGTTTGGGTTGATGAGCAGTTAATTATGTTTATTTGCACTTTGAATAAATGCTGTAGGAAGATAACTGCAGATAATTTGCTATTCAGCTGCTGCTATGTGGCATTACATGGCCCATTTCTCAGCATAGTTATTACTTCTAAGTAAAATAAAATATGCTGTTTGAAATAGGAAAAATTAGAATATTGAGGGTTTAGTCATTGAACTAAAGTGCCTACGTTTCATATAAAATGCTTACTAATGGAACTGACTTTATGGTGTAATTTCCTAAATCTCTGTTTCCTTTCCTTTTAAGCAAAAGCAGAAATCTCAGTTGAAGGCTCTTGAATACCATTAAAAATTTGAAGACTTGTTTATCTTTCTGGTCAGGGCTGCTAGCTATAGAAATTATTTTCTGAACTTAAATGTAACTGTACAGGAAGAATTCTGTATACGTCCCATATTTGTCTACTTTCACATGGTTGAATGGAAAAGATGTGTGTTTGTGCATTTTTGGAAGGAAGTTTGAAGGGCAGAATGAACAAAAATCCAAGTCAAGAACAGGATGAGTTTGTGCTTCTGCATTATATTATAGTGCTTCTAGCTCCCAAGTGTACAGTGTTAGCCTTACTGCCTTCACTCCCAAGTGTACAGTCCCATGGCCCTGCTCCCTTTGCTCAAAGCTTCATGTTTGTGTGTGTGTGTGTGTATTTATTATTTATATAAACTTATATTCCGTTGAATTCTAATAAAATTGACCCAAGAGAATTACAATAAAAACATTCATAATTCAGTAAAAACAAACAAAACGTGTTTTATCTGTCTTGACTAGATTGTAAGCTCCAAGTATTAGGGACTGTATATTATGTGTGTCTTCCAGCATTTCATACGTCTAGTATGCGCAGTACAAATCATGATGTTTGGAGTTCTGTGTATACAGTATATTCAATAAACTGTCACATTGACACATTGGACCAGTCAGTTTTACCAGTTTGAAGAATTGTTTCTCTCATTTGTCTTGTTACAAGCTCTAACAGTGATTCTGTTTTCAGGAAGGTAAACTCCTCTGTAGAGCAAGGGGATGTCAAAAATGTATTCTTTTCTGCAGTCACAATTGGAACTTTTCTTCTTTAGCTTTCAATATAATTTTAAGGTGTTTTTTTATTTGCACTACAAAAATAAAATAAACAGTCTTTTAGAGCTAGATCTAAGTAAAAATATTTTGAGTATCTTTGATGCCAGTCTATATCTTACTCCCACTGCTGCCTAAAATGTCTGTTTGATGGGATCCTTCATAATGTTAATCAGACGTTTCCTGACCTCTTTTTTTTAAGGTGTTTGAAGTCGTAGAGCGTGTCGAAGAGCTAAGGAGGAAATGGCCTGTGGCTTGGGGAAAATTGGATGAGGGCAGTATTGGTGTAGTAACACCGTATGCTGATCAAGTGTTTCGAATTCGTGCAGAGCTTCGAAAAAAGAGGTTTATCTGATGTCAGTGTAGAAGGGTGCTGAATGTTCAGGGTGAGTATTAAATAAACCTGATATTCTGCTTGCAATTTATTGAAATTATAAGCTCTGATGGAAGTATCATCATTGCTTTCTTTTGTTTGATAGAGAAACTCAGAAAATATAGGAATATCCTTTTTAGGGAAGGAGAGAATTGTGTTTTGTGTATATCATAGAATGATTTCCAATTTACTAATAGTTATGATGTTTCACATGTGAGTTTGTTGAACTTTAGAACTGTTTATCTTTATGATGTAAGCAATGTTGATATAAAACTGCTTAACCATAAGAGAGCTGAACAAGTAACCAGTAATAGGGAAATAGTATACATTTGTTGTTTTCCTTTGCTTGGATGTTATAAAACATATGAGATGTATTTTTTGTTTGGAATTCTGTTTGTTGGAGCTCTAGTCTTGGTCACAGAGAATTAAGCTTAGCCACAGATCGAGTGTTCATTTTGCCTTATATGTAGGAAAGCCCAGCTTGGCCTTCCAGATTACATAATAACCATAAATAATGGTAGTTAAAGGCCAGTTGGTCTATCCATTCTGCTCAGTCTAGACTAAAAACATAAGTGCCATGCTGGATCAAATCAATGGTTCATTGAGCCCAGTATCCTATCTCCAACAGTGGTCAATCCAGATCTCTAGGAAGTACCCAGCAGATCCACAAAGAATAGATCTATTTCTTGTTGGCCACTTCCAGGAATAAGTGGTATATTCCTCATGTCTGGTTCTCTACCATTTTGAGTATATAAACATATAGACTCTCATCTTTAAACCAACATCCTTGCCATGTCTTTAACTTGACTGCTCAACCCTATTTTTACTGCTGCCTTTTATGTCTGTCCTAAGCTTGTTCAGATTCTATTAGAGTGTGCTGGCTTTAACCATCTCTGCCAGTAGGCTGATTTAGGCATTACCACCATTCTCTTTGATTTTTACAAGATCAATGATTAAATCAACATCCAGGGCCTTTTCCTTATGTTGGCACCCAATTTTGTAACAATCCTCACAACCATCAAAAATCTATAAGGTTGTCCAAAAACATTGGCCTCCAGTTGCTCATCAATGATTTGGTTACCCCAGCCTTGCAATTGTACCTTTGATCACTTCTGTTAGGGTTGTAACTGCTGCTTTGTGCGGGATACCTCAGATGCCTTGCAAGGCTTGATGCAGTGTATGTACTACTGTTAGAGTTGTAATCGGATTAGCTTACTTGGGGTTTTTACTAATGTAATACAAGTCTACTTACCAGAAAACTTGTGACTGGATCTGGAACTAAAGAACATTTATTGTTTAACAGATGAAGAAATGAATCAGTGTAATCAAAATTTTAAGGTTTTACGCAGTCCATTAGTGTGTGGTCATTTTTTTCAGTAGTACCTGCTAAGCTCTTAAATTATCTGTGCATTCTTTCCTTAGGAAAGCAGTTTAGAGTTTTATTTCTCAGCACGGTACGGACGCGGCATACTTGCAAACACAAGCAAACACCCATTAAAAGGAAGGAACAGTTATTGGAAGATTCCACAGAAGACCTAGATTATGGCTTTCTATCCAACTATAAACTTCTCAACACTGCCATCACCAGAGCACAGTCCCTAGTAGCTGTGGTAGGAGATCCTGTTGCTTTGTGTTCCATTGGAAGATGCAGGTAAAGTAGTTATGGTTAACAGTGTTATTAAATGCTTAAAACTGTTTTCATGTGTTTATAGAAGTTATTTATTAATTTTAATATAATTTCACTGTTCATAGTAACATAGTAGATAATGACAGAAAAAGACCACACTGCAAGGATATATCCCAGCAGTAAAAGCTTAACCCAGTTGTAGAAGATCCTCAGTGGGTTTGTACTGTTTTGGGTAAACAAAAATACAAGATCTAACAACAGACCCTTCCCCTTATGTTTTGCCACCAAGCTTTGTAATACTCTAAACAGCTACCAAAACTAGTAAGGCTATTAGCTGAATATCCAGTGTCTTAGGTCTCTGTGGCCTTCCTAGATACCTAGCCTCCACCACTTGCTAGTAATAACCTGGTTGGTTTCTGCGGTATTATAGCCTGTTTGTACCAACCCATAAAATCAAGGTAAATAAAATTGGAATAATTTTTTTTACTTTTTATTTATGCAATTTTTCAAATACACTCAAATCAAATTCTTGCTAGAAAAACATAGAATCAAACAGAAAAAAACCCCAATTCTAAACAGAAAAAAGAACAAATTTTGTTACATTAATACTTGATTCTAAATCAAGTCCTCAAAGAGGGGGATACAGTTACACAACTTCAGGATTAAACTAGAAGAAAAGAAAAAAAACCTGTGGTATTACCTCGGCACATTATACATAGCAGAACCAATATTTAACTCAGCGAGGAGGAACTGCAGGTTGACTAGTGCTCAGAAAGCTAGTTAACTGACTAGGGGCAAATAAAATATACGAATTCTCCTGAAACCTAATGTGACACTTGCACAGAAACTTAAGTAAAAATAGCACCGAGCTGCTGGACTTTAGGACTTAGTAAAAGAAATTGCCTACATTTCTTATTTGCTGTATAGCCGCATCCAGGAATACTCTAACTGTAAGTTGTAAAAATGACTCATTGCAATGTGGAAAGAAAATTCTCAAGAGCCAGTCTTGGTCTGGTTCTAAGACCAAGGAAATAGTCATGGTAGAAGGAATAACCAAAACAGAATCTGAATTTTCCAATAACTGAGTCACATTCAAATTCTCTTCAGCAGCCAGAATCGGAATCAAGTTTGTAAAACTGGAAACAGACCCTTCTTCTTTTTTCATGAAAGGAGGCAAATAGTAAATCTTAGAGACAGGAGAAATTGTTTGTTCAGGCAATTTCAAAACTTCTATGAGATAACTTTTAAACATCTCTTTTGGGGAGATTGATGAAAGTTTTGGAAAATTAATAAATCATACATTTTTGCTTTTAGCCTGATTGTCCAAATCCTTCAATTTTCTCTCAATGAAAGCCCTGTCTATAGTACACAGTCTTTCGCAAACTTTAGTTGTTTAAACTCTTCCTGTCTTGTGAAATTTGCTGTTCCAACAGTCTCAAAAGCTAATCACCGAACCCGACTGTTGAATTTTTATTTGCTACAAAAAATAATTTTAAAAATATGTTTTTGAGCATTACATTAAGGTGGATGATTGAACTGTCCAGATGGACCTTGCTTAAGTCAGCGAGACACATCAATTAGGCTTGCTAACACTTTTCTTTGTATTTTATAAAGTTACAAATTCAAAATGTATTTTTTGCAGACTATGTAAGAATCTCCCATTTTGGGCTCCCCCTTTTTTTTGTTTTAACTAGTTAAGAACGTCTCCCAGAAGCCAACTGGGTTGGTGCTGGCAGGCTGGTGGTGGCCAAGTACTGTCCAGCAAGGTGATAAGGAGAAAATAAGATAAAAAAAAAATGTGACCTAGTGACTACAGGCTTCACTTTTTCTTTTACCCATACTACTTAGTAGTATGGGTAAAAGTGCCTTTCTCCTCTGATTCCCTAAGTAAAATTTTTTCTTATGGTACAGAAATAACAGATTTTTTTTCCATTGATAAGTGTAATTGGCCATTACAATTGGGTTACGTCAACTGGTGGCACCGAATGGACTTAGTCTATCCAAGCTAGAAGAGCTTTGAGCTCCTCTAGGAAAAAGACCACAAATTTCTAGAGAACTTCAGCAGGAAAGATTTTCAAAATGCAATACTTTCAACTCACATATTTATCCACCAATTCTACATGGTACAGTATATTCATAACTACATTCAGAAACAAACCTTTCCTACCTGCTACTGAGTAAGGCAACTGCTATCCTAAACCATTCCTGGATGCAAAAGAGAGCATCTGCCATCTACTTCGATCGGTCTGCAACTCCTTTGATTCTATTTCACGTACCTCCTCAGCCTCCATTAGAGCTAGATGCATGGCATGGCTTCAAACTAGCAGCATCCGCAAGAACATCCATGAGAAACTGGCAGATCTCCCCTGCTCTGGGGATGATCTTATAAGTGAAAATCTCTTGGAAATATTTGCACAAATAAAGTACCAGAATGTGGTAATGTAATCGCTCTATATAGCTGCTGAACAGCTATATAGAGAGATTGAGACATTGAAATGTCACTTCTAGCCAAATAGATGACTATACTTCCACAGGCGGCCTTACCGGTCTTTTTAACAGTACTATCTGCTGCCCCTTCAGGCCCAGTGTCATCAACCACTTCTAGCCACGCATTGACAGAAAGAATACTGTCAGCCAAAATTCACACAGTAAGCCCAGTCCAAGCCAGGGCCTAGTTTTTAATCCCTCTAAACAGTCTTGTTTCCCTTTTTTTCAATAGGGGGGATTGGGAACAATTCAGCATTTCATGCAACAGTGGTGACAGATCATCAAGGACCTTTGGGTCCTCCAAATTGTGCAGCCTAGGTTACATTTTGAAGGGGTTAATAAACATGTGGATAAAAGTGAACCGGTAGATGTAGTGTATTTGGATTTTCAGAAGGGGTTTGACAAAGTCCCTCATGAGAGGCTTCTAAGAAAACTAAAAAGTCATGGGATAGGAGGCGATGTCCTTTTGTTGATTACAAACTGGTTAAAAGACAGGAACCAGAGAGTAGGATTAAATGGTCAATTTTTTCAGTGGAAAAGGGTAAATAGTGGAGTGCCTCAGGGATCTGTACCTGGACTGGTGCTTTTCAATATATATATAAATGATCTGGAAAGGAATACGATAAGTGAGGTTATCAAATTTGCGGATGATACAAAATTATTCAGAGTAGTTAAATCGCAAGCAGATTGTGATACATTACAGGAGGACCTTGCAAGACTGGAAGATTGGGCATCCAAATGGCAAATGAAATTTAATGTGGAAAAGTTCAAGGTGTTGCATATAGGGAAAAATAACCCTTGCTGTAGTTACACGATGTTAGGTTCCATATTAGGAGCTACCAACCAGGAAAAAGATCTAGGATAATATTTTAAAATCGTCGGCTCAGTGTGCTGCAGCAGTCAAAAAAGCAAACAGAATGTTAGGAATTATTAGGAAGGGAATGGTTAATAAAACAGAAAATGTCATAATGCCTCTATATCGCTCCATGGTGAGACCGCACCTGGAATACTGTGTACAATTCTGGTCGCCGCATCTCAAAAAAGATATAGTTGCGATGGAGAAGATACAGAGAAGGGCAACCAAAATGATAAAGGGGATGGATCAGCTCCCCTGTGAGAAAAGGCTGAAGAGGTTAGGGCTTTTCAGCTTAGAGAAGAGACAGCTGAGGGGGGATATGATAGAGGTCTTTAAGATCATGAGAGGTCTTGAACGAGTAGATGTGAATCGGTTATTTACACTTTCGAATAATAGAAGGACTAGGGGGCATTCCATGAAGTTAGCAAGTAGCACATTTAAGACTAATCGGAGAAAATTCTTTTTCACTCCGCACAATTAAGCTCTGGAATTTGTTGCCAGAGGATGTGGTTAGTGCAGTTAGTGTAGCTGGGTTCAAAAAAGGTTTGGATAAGTTCTTGGAGGAGAAGTCCATTGACAGCTATTAATCAAATTTACTTAGCGAATAGCCACTGCTATTAATTGCATCAGTGTTCACTACACAACAACCAACTGTGTTCCCTTGTGTCAACAATCTTCAACAACCGTGAATCAAGGGAACCCCTTAATGCGCGGTCTTGTAAGGTCACTATGTTTAGGGCAACCACTCTGTGGCTGTCCCCCTTTGTATAGCTCCCGATTTTATTCTTTATTTACTTAAATCAACATATTTTTTGTTTTTTTTGGTGTCGGGCAGGCGGGTCCGACCCCATAGGAGCGGTAACAATTAATTGACAATAAGAAGTATTTATGAAAACCTGAGTAGAAAAGCAGGAAAATCCCAGGCAGGTCGGACAAACAGCTGGGGAGTAGAAACAAAGCACAAAAAATCTAAAAAACAAAAAATAATATGTTGATTTAAGTAAATAAAGAATAAAATCGGGAGCTATACAAAGGGGGACAGCCACAGAGTGGTTGCCCTAAAGATAGCGACCGTACAAGACCGCGCATTAAGGGGTTCCATTAATTGCATCAGTGGCATGGGATCTTATTAGTGTTTGGGTAATTGCCAGGTTCTTGTGGCCTGGTTTGGCCTCTGTTGGAAACAGGATGCTGGGCTTGATGGACCCATGGTCTGACCCAGTATGGCAATTTCTTATGTTCTTATGTTCATTTCTCTCAGCCACTCTATCTTCCACATTGTTTGGTGCTCTATCCGGATTCATCTCATCTGCCGCTTCTTTGGAAGTCCAATCACTTATCCAACAACAAGCAATAGAGCCAATCCACACATCTCGACATACGCAGGGTTTCTATTCCTGATATTTCCTTGTCCCCAAGTAAATGGGGTATTGCGGTCCATGCTGGACTTGAGTCATTGGAACAAACGTATTTTATATAAGAACATAAATTGCTATACTGTATCAGATAAAGGGTCCCTCAAGCCCAGCATCCTGTTTCCAACAGTGACCAATCCAGGCTACAAGTACTTGGCAAGTAACCAAATACTAAGTAGATCCCATGCTACTGATGCCAGAAATAGCAGTGGCTATTTCTAAGTCACCTTGATTAATAGCAGTTAATGGACTTCTCCAAGAACTTATCCAAATATTTTTTTAAATCCAGCTACAGTAAGTGCACTAACCACTTCCTCTGGCAACAAATTCCAGAGCTTAATTGTGTGTCGAGTGAAAAATAATTTTCTCCAATTAGTTTTAAATGTGCTACTTGCTAACTTTATAGAGTACCCCCTAGTCCTCCTATTATCTGAAAGAGTAAATAACCGATTCACATTTACCCATTCTAGACCTCTCATGATTTTCAAGACCTGTATCATATCCCCATCAGCCGTCTCTTCTCCAAGCTGAACAGCCTTAAACTCTTTAGCCTTTTCTCATAGGGGAGCTGTTCCATCTCCTTTATAATTTTGGTCATCCTTCTCTGTAACTTCTCCATCACAACTATATCTTTTTTTAGATGCGGCGACCAGAATTGTACACAGTACTCAAGGTGCAGTCTCATCATGGAGCAATACAGAGGCATTATGACATTTTCTGTTTTATTCCTCATTCCCTTCCTAATAATTCATAACATTTTGTTTTCTTTTTTCACTGCCACAGCACACTGAGCCGACAATTTTAAAGTATTATCCACTATGACGCCTAGATCTTTTTCCTGGGCGGTAGCTCCTAATATGGAACCTAACATCATGTAACTACAGCATGGATTATTTTTTTCCTATATGCATCACCTTGCACTTGTCCACATTAAATTTCATCTGCCATTTGGATGCCCAATCTTCTAGTCTTGCAAGGTTGTCCTGCAATTTATCACAATCTGTTTGTGATTTAACTACTCTGAATAATTTTGTATCATCTCAAATTTGATTTCCTCACTCGTATTCTTTGCCAGATCATTTAAAAATATATTTAAAAGCACCAGTCCAAGTACAGATCCTTGAGTCACTCCACTGTTTACCCTTTTCCACTGAGAAAATTGACCATTTAATCTTACTCTCTGTTTCCTGTCTTTTAACCAGTTTGTAATCCACGAAAGGAAACCGCCTCCTATCCCATTACTTTTTAGTTTTCTTAGAAGCCTCTCATGAGGGACTTTGTCAAACACCTTCTGAAAATCCAGATACACTAATCTACTGGTTCACCTTTATTCACATGTTTATTAATTTATTTATTTGAAACATATTTGTCATCTGCCACGCCAACGATCATAGTGAGGTACGTAAAATATACATAATAAAAAAAATTATGATAACAAGACAAAAGTGACCAACCTATCAAATATGGGACGTAACTCATATAGCCAAGAAGATATTCATCAGGTTTCATAACAAAACAATAGTACATACAATTTTTAGACACTGCATAGTCAACTGGTGAAAGCTTGTTTATACAACCATATCTTTAGATTCTTTTTAAATTCTTTAATATCGACTGTAAGCCAAATATGTACTGGCATGGAATGCTACGTTAGAGGACCAGTCAAAAAGATTGTACACTCACGCACCACACCCATATGTGCTTGATGTATAGTAGGAACTACTAATAGGTCTCTGATTGTAGTGTTCATTGTGGGGCATATATATGAAGAACAGCACCCATATGGAGTTATTGTTGAAATGATTTTATGTAAAATGTTAATATTTTATTTTGAATTTTGAAGGGGATTTAACATAACTATTAACCAGTATAACATTGAGAAAGTAGGTATGATGTGATCATATCTGGAATGACCAGTTAGGACTTGGATTGCCGAGTTTTGTAGTAACTGAAGTGATCTTATTACACAATCAGATAAACGTAACAATAGTCAATCCCTGAGAATATTAATTGCAGTAACACCGTTCTGATGTCTGCAGGTTCTAGGAGAGGTTTTAATCTACATAGTATTCACAATTTGTAATATCTAGTTTTAATCAGGTTATTGATATGTATTTTCATGTTACGATTTGTATCAAGTAGTACTCCAAGTTTATGTACATAAGGAGATATGGTAATAGTATGATTACCAAACACAAACTTGGCTAAATCTTCATATATACTCTGAGAGAAATTCAAAATGAACTCCCTTGGCATGATTCTCCATTACATACAAAAGAACGAATAGATGTATGCCCTGGATCTAAAGGATGTTGGCACTATCTCTGTTTCCAGGTGGATTTTTCCTACTACCAGTACAAAGTAGCTCCCATTTGGCCTGTTGTCATCCCCGAGGGTATTTATGAAATGCCTCATGGTAGAGGTGGCTTATCTGCATTACCAAGGAGTACAAATGTTCCAGTAACTGGACAATTGGCGTATCACGGTGAAATCACGAGAGGAAGTTCTCCACTCCCTGTGCATAACAATATCTCTTCTGCATTGCTTAGGTTTTCTGATCAACTTCAGAACCCAAAGCCTGGAACCCACTCAGAGATTCAAATTCATTGGGGCTTGGATGGACTCGCTGCAGGAAAGAGCATTCCTGCCTCCTGATCGAGTGAACATCATGATATCACTCATCCAAATGCTAATGTCCTCTCAATGCACAACAGATAGAAGGCTGCTTATCCTTGATTATATAGCAGCGACAATCCATGTTGTCCTACGACCCACCTTCATATCTGTTACCTCCGGTGGGGTCTACTTACCAAGTGGGATGAACTAACTCAACCGCTATCGTCTCCAGTGCAAATAATGACAGTGTAACGGGAGTTGCGGTGGTGACTGTGCCCCTGAATTCGCTAGGAAGGAGCTCATCTTCTTTCACTCCCCTATCAAGTGGTACTGTGATAGATGTCGTCACCAAAGGATGGGGAGCGCACACTGGGAACCATTTGAACACTGGGCAAGAGAGCCATTGTCAGATCAATCTACTGGAGTTGAGAGTAATCAGACACACTCTGTCAGCATTTGTGCATCTCCTTCAAGGAAAGAGCATCCTAATTCAAAATTGGCAATCAAGTTGCCATGTTTTATGTCAACATTCAAGGAGGAAAGTGATCATGGCCTCTCTGTCAGGAAGCCCTAAAAATCTGGAATTGGGGAGAAAGAAATTGAGCTGTTCTGCCAGGCATCTCCACCACACTGTCAGATGGACTCAGCAGAGTATTTCAACAACACAAGTCAGTGGCCAACTAACTGCTTGGCTTATATGGTCCTCCAAGGATGGATCTATTTGCATCACAGCATAACACAAAACAAAATCAATTTTTCTCAGTTCTGCCTAGCGATCACAAACTACTTCAGGACATTTTCCTACCTCGACTGGGGGCAAAGCCTCATGTACAATTTTCCATTGTTACTGTTGATCACTAGAACAATCCATAAGGTTCTTCAGGACTCTGCTCAGCTGATCTTTTTTTTTTTAATAATCTAAAACTTTATTGAATTTCTTCAAAACAATTCAAGAATATTTAAGAAAAGAAATATATGGGTTATTACGGCCCCCAAAAGAAATGTAATATCTCAACATCAAATACAAAGTTCAAGCCACATTAAAGAGTAGCAGGGAGTCTAATTTAGGAAATGAAAAACAGAACATTTAAGCAAAAGAACTGGAGGGAGAGCAAAGGGTACATTATTTAAGATGCAACTATACCCACCAACCCAAAGAACCCCAATAATATATCAGCTCTTATCAGAGGTAAATGCTTCCAGATATAATGGATCGTAAAATACAAACTTATTACTCTGAAAAGTAACTAAGCATTTACATGGGAATTTAAGAAAAAAGGTCAGGCCAATTTACAGCACCTTCTCTTTTAAGGAAAGAAAATGCTTCTTTCTATTTTTGTTTCTCGTGAAACATCAGGAAATACTTGTCTTTTATTACCACAAAAGGAAAAATCATTTTTCAAACTATATTTCCGGAAGAAAATATCTTTGTCCTTTTCTAAGCTGAAAGAGACAATTAAGGTGGACATCTGGACTACCTTACACAGATGCTGTTGGTAATCCTCCACATTTTTTCTTTGCCTAGATAAATATATTTTTGAAACACAGAATTTGATCCTCAGAAAAACCCAAAACATCCTTTAAATATAATTTAAACATCTCATTAGGTGACAATAATATTGTAATAGGAACACTCAAAAATCTTACATTTTTTGACCGCATTTTATTTTCCAAAGCTTCTAAATGATAATGAATAATCAAACTATCTTTTATAGAGGATAATCCTGCATTTTGTACAGAAGTTAAAGCTACATTAAAATGTAGCATAGTAGCACCCCTAACGGCATTAACTAAGAAGGGAGCTAACACTAAGCAGTAGCCAGATGAAGCCATCCATGCCTTCAACGAATTGAAGAGGGCATTTTTGCAAGAGCCGTGTCTTCATCACCCCGATCCAGCTAGTCCATTTATCGTGGAAGTGGACGCCTCTGACTTCGCAGTAGGGGCGGTACTCAGCCAACACTCTCCTCAAGGGACTCTTCATCCCTGCTCTTTCTTCTCCTGCAAGTTTTCCCCCATGGAGAAGAATTATGGAATAGGAAACAAAGAACTGTTAGCCATCAAAATGGCTTTTGAAGAATGGAGACAATGGTTAGAGGGGGCACAACACCCCGTTACAGTTTACACCAACCATAAGAACCTTGAATTCCCTCAGTAAGGCTCAATGGCTAAACCCACGCCAGGCCCGGTGGACGCTTTTCTTCAGTCGTTTCGACTTCGTGCTACGTTACCGTCCCGCAGCTAAAAATGCACAAGCAGACGCACTTTCCAGGCTGCATGAGGCTGAAGATGCACCGGAGGTAACCCACTACATCTTGGATCCTGCCAAAGTCCAGCTAGCGGCTACTGACACTATACCACAAGGGAAGATGGTAGTTCCCCTCCGCCAGCGACCAAAAGTACTTGGTTGGGCCCATGACTCTCTTACTGCCGGCCATCCTGGCAGAACTCAAACCTTGCCGCTATTGTCCAGATACTATTGGTGGCCTCAGATGGCCCAGGATGTGAAGACCTATGTTGACTCTTGCCTGACTTGTGCGCAGCAAAAGCCCCTGCCTGGTCAGCCTTGGGGACTACTCCAGGCTCTTCCTGCCCCTCAGGAACCATGGACACATATTTCCACGGATTTTGTGGTAGACTTTCCTACCTCTTCTGGCAATCATGTGATATGGGTCGTGGTTGAAAGATTCTCTAAAATGGCACATTTTATTCCTCTACCAAAACTACCCTCCACTCCTGAATTGGCACGACTATTTCCTCTGCACATATTTCATCTGCAAGGCCTTCCCCGGCACATTGATTGCGATCAGGGCCCCCAATTTACTGCCAAATACTGGCGTGCCTTATGCAAGAAATTTGGGGTGCGCTTGGACTTCACCACAGCCTTTCACCCACAAGGGAATGGACAAGCCGAACAGCTGAATCAGGGGTTGAAGACCTTTCTCTCCGATCCTTCGTGGGAAGCCACCAAGATGATTGGTCTTCACTGTTACCTTGGGCGGAATTTTCCCACAACTCACATGTCCACTCTGCTACTGGATTGTCCCCGTTCCTAGTGGTCTATGGGAGGCATCCTAGGCCGCCATTACCATTGCCTCTGTCGGTACCCTCCCCTGCAGCACAACTCACTGCAGGCCAGATGCATGACCTATGGGAGACCACCAATGCTAAATTGCAAAAGGCTGCTGACTCTGCAAAATGCACTTCTGACAAGCATCTCCGTCCGGCTCCCCTCTTTAACTCGGAGGACCGGGTCTGGCTCAGCACTCGCCACATCCGTCTTCGGGTTCCATCCATGCGACTGGCATCCAAGTACATTGGTTCTTTTTCCATTGCTGAACGTCTGGGCCCAGTAACTTAACATCTATGACTCCCTTCCAGTCTCCGGATACACAATTCCTTCCATGTGTCTCTCTTGAAGCCGTTGGTGCTTTCTTCGTACCATACTGACCACCAAAAGCCCCGGAGGCAGTTTTGGAGGACAATCCAGTCTATCAGGTTCGGGAGGTCCTAGATGTTCGACGACACCATAGACATTGGGAGTATTTGATTGCCTGGGAAGGTTTCGGTGCTGAAGAAAACTCTTGGGAACCATCATCTAACATCCTGGACAAGTCCTTACTTCAGCACTTCCATCATACTCATCCTGGCAAGCCCGGTCCTTCCATGAGGGGGCGTAAGGGGGGATACTGTTGCGGCACCTGGCTGCGGCAGCCCCCAGCCAGGCCCCTCTACCTCTGCAGTCCGCCCGGCGTGGCGGCTCTCCCCCCATGGGAGGCCTAGAACGCTCAGCCACGTGGCTAGAGCAGCATCCTCTCAGGCAGCATCGGGGCCTCCCCTGACGTGCACGCGAGAGGCCTACGCCTCTTAAAGTGGCCGCGGCGGGAGAATCAGCCTGGCCCCGGAAGATGACGCCTATAGGAGGGGTATTTAAACTCCATTGCTGCTCACCTACTTTGCCTTTGCAATAGGTCTCCTCTGTTGCTACCTGGCTGTGCTCCTGCCTTGCCACCGAAGTTCCTGCCTTGCCTCTGAAGTTCCTGCCCTACTCCAGTTCCTGCCTTCGTTCCTATACCTGGTCCTTGGCTTGATCTCCAGGTTTGACCTCAGCTCGTCTTCTCATCTCTGCCTGTCTGCTGCCTGTCCTGACCTTTGGCCTGTGTCTTCATTCCATTGCTTCGCTGCCTGCCCCGGATCTTCTGCCTGGACTCCATTCCGTATCTTCGCTGCCTGCCCCGGATCTTCTGCCTGGACTTCACTCCGCTTCTTCATGGAGTTTCGGTTCCTGTCTCGCTGGGTGAACACTCTGAGTACCCACTCCTCGGGGCTGTCCTGCGTTCATAGGCTATCCGCTCCTCGGAGGGCCATCCTGCCTGATCCCTTGGAACCATTCCATGTGAGTTCTTCTCTTTACCAGCGCCACCTCCCGGAGACGAGTTCCATTGGGGGCAGTCCCTCGGTGGTCATCACCGCTCACTCCGGCTCAAGGGTCCACAACCGTAACAGTTTGCAAAGGCCATGGACTCAGTGGACTTGTCTAGCCTCCAGGCTATTCCGGGCCTGGCTCAATGACTATTGCAGCAGCAGCATTCCCTGGAAACCTTGTCCATCATAGTAGAGCGCCTGTCAACTCTCCTTACTGGATGATAAAGCCCTGGCCTGGGCATCTCCACTTTGGGAGTGTGGAGATTCTATTCTGGGAGACCTGCCTCGGTTCGTCCAGACATTCCATCAAGTATTCGATGAGCCGGGTCTCCAGTCTATTGCCACCTCTGAACTGCTTAACTTCCGCCAAGGCTCTCACACCCTGGCCGACTTCGCAGTAGAGTTCTGTACTTTGGCATCCGAACTGGGATGGCGTGATGACAGCCTGCGTGGTATCTTCCTAGAAGGATTGTCCACCCGCATAAAGGATGAGTTATCCGCGTGGGAGTTTCCGGGTGACCTCAAGGCACTCATTGAACAGGCAGGTTGGATCGATCGACGATTACAACAACGTGCTAAGGAATTTAAGCCAGCCCGTCGCTCAGTTCCCCTGGCCCCGACCTTTTCTCGCCCAGTGGTCGCTCCAACAACTTCTGGGACTTCGCCGGAATGCAGGGAGGAGCCTATGCAGCTAGGCCGTAGCCACCTGACAGCTGAAGAGAAACAACCGTAACATATGATGCATTGCTGTCTGTGGGTGGGTTTATCTGAGTGTGTGTCTCTCTGTTTGCCTGGTTTGTTGTGCTCTGTGTGATATGGTGTGTCTGCCTGTGTCTCTCTCTGTGACTGGGTGTATTGTGTGTCTACTGCTTAAAAAGATTGTTCCAGACAAACCAGTATGCTCTTAAAGTAAATTTCAGTCACAATTTTTTCTCCACATTTTTTGTAAAGTAAAATTAAAAACTGAAAAATGTTGCTTGCATGAGTATTCAACCCCTGTGCTGTGGAAGCTCCAAGTTTACAGAGACTAAAGATATTGCCCTAACAATTGATTTACAATTGGCCTCTACTTGTAAGTCATTTAAAAAAAAAAAAAAAAAAAAAGGGGTCAGCTTTTCTGAATAAGACCCCCTAATTCCAGAACCATGGGTCAGACTGTAAATCTGTAATGATTTACAGGTAGAGGCCAATTGTAAGTCAATTGTTAGGGCAATATATTTCATCTATGTAAACCTGGAGCTTCCACAGCGCAGGGGTGAATACTTATGCACGCAGCAGTTTTCAATTTTATTTTACAAAAAATGCAGAGAAATAATGAATTGTGGCTTTGAAATTTTATTTTAAGAGCATATTGGTTTGCAATAAACATACTGTCTGGAACAATCTGTGTGTCATTTGTAATCCCCCTTTTTAGGGGTCGAATAATTTTGCAAGCCACTGTGTGTGTGTGTGTATATATATAAATATATATAGACATACGTTTTTCTCTCTCTCTCTCTTGAGAGATATAGATAGTAGTAAGCAAAAATATGCCTTCAGGAGATCAAGAACAGCTTCCTTTAAAAAAAAAAAAAAAAAAAAAAGTTAATTTACTGTGGCACAAAATGTTCACAATTTTCTTGCAGCATATCAAAATTATTTGGCATTTGATTAACTAATTGTTCATAATGATTTTTATCTTTATATATTAGAAAATTTTGGGAGCGGTTTATCACTATATGTCATGAGAATGAAAGCCTGCATGGTATCACATTTGAACAGATCAAATCTCAGCTGGAGGCTTTGGAGTTAAAGAAAACCTATGTGCTGAATCCATTGGCTCCTGAGTTTATACCCCGGGCTTTAAGACAACAACATTCAGGAAACAGCAGCAAACAGCAGCAATCGCCACCAAAGGTAAAATTTAGCTGGTAATAAAAGTTGTCAGGCAGTGGGAGTGAGGATGGAAATGTGTGCTGAACACGACATAAAATGTCTATTCAACTATTTATTGCTTTCATTTAAATTGTTCTTGAGAGTGTGAACATAAGGGTTAGATTTAATTTCTGTTAATGTAAAATTATTTTTTTAACAGCTTTACAAAATGAGCATACAGGAAATGTATGTTACTGTAGCATAGAAGTCACTAGTCTGTGAGTGGCTGAGAATGGAATGATACAGTACTTTAATATCAAGCTTATTTAGGACTTTATTCACTCAAGTTGTCATGAAAATAAATCTTGGGCAGTGAAAAAAAAATGCATTACAGGCCTCAAATCGTCCATAAAATGAATTGAAGTCTTTGTTCTCAAGACTTTTGGAAAATCATTAAATCGACAATCAAGAAAAATGTTTGTGTGAACTAAGCTTCCTACCTTCTGGAGTGTAATCTGCACACACTGCTTTGGGAGTGGATTTATTTATTTATACATATTTATATTCTGCTTATAGCTAGAACGTGCTAAGCGTAATCTTTCTTTGTATGCGTATATAACTGTTTCCCTTATAACCAATGCAGTTTGCTCTTGGTTGCTGTGATTAAAGATCCACAGCAGTGGTACTCAAAATAGTTGATCTAGGGTGAATATAGTTACTTTGCCTGTAATTCAAGAACTGTCCAGTAATAGATATACTAGAATGATATACACCAAACATGTAAAAGCAATTTATTTTGATATTAGTTGGCAATATCAGGGAAGGTGAGTGAAACACTGAAGTGATTTAAGTGTGACTGATAACTTTTAATGGTTCAGAGCTCCGAATGGAAAAATATTTAAATTCATCCAGAGTCTTTCTTTTATTAGATTGTAAAATTTGGCATATTATGTTTCTATATATATTGCTTAAAGACTGGGAAAAATGTTTGTGTGTGTTTTTATTGGTAGTAACAAAACCACATTGTATTTATAGATAGAAAATAGATTGTGTCAACAGATTGTCTTTCCAATTATCAATTTTTGTTGACCATTCTTACCTTGAGTGCCAAATTTTGGCTGATAAAAATGATTTGAAAATGATGTCAAAATTTTGAAAGATGAAGCAAGAAAGATTTTGTATGGCATATGATGGTGGAATATATTGGATAAATATAATTAGTAACATAGTAGATGATGGCAGAAAAAGACCAATTGGTCCATCTAGTCTGTCCAGTTATTCCTAGCTACACTATAAGGATATATCTCAGCCGCAAGCTATAGAAGCTTCACTGGATATCACTCCTTATCCAATTCTTTTTTTTTTAATCCCTCATTGATTCTATACCATTCTTACTCCTGGGGGAATTCTGCTCAAAGAAATTTAAAATTCTGCAAACTTTATTTTGGTCAAAATAACTCACTTTAATGACAGTCTTTAAGTAATTACATTTTAAATTAATACAGAAAACGTTATTATTTAGAGATGCAGAATTTTAAATATTTTGAGCAGATTTTCCCTAGAAATTCACTGTAAGAGTGTCCCTTCCACTCGCTCTCCCTACTCCCCCGGCCACTTTGCCCTTTCAGGCCCCAACTCCTCCATCTGCCAGTATCTCTCCCCTCCAACTCTAGGCTCAACCCCTTCTACTCTATTGCCAGTCCCAGAGTTTGACCCCGTTCTCAGTACTGCCCCTCACACAGGCTCCCTCTCTCTAATACACATACACACACCCTCATACTGGCTCCCTCACTCTCTCGCACACACATCCCCTCATACAGGGCCCTCTCTTGCATACACACCCACACAAGCTTCCTTTCTCTCTCACGCATACATCCTCACATAGGCTACCTATGTCTCTCTCTTTATGCACACCTTCACACAGGCTCTGTCTCACACATACACAATCCCTTCACATACACACCAGCTCCCAATCTCTCACACACATACACACTCCTTTACAATCTCCTCATATAGGCTCCCACTCTCTGGCACTCATACTCAAGCATCCTCCCCTGCTCTCTCACCTCCCATGCTCTCTCTCCTTCTCTCCTTCTCACCCTCCTGCTCTTTCTCTCACCCTCCGCACCCCTCTCTCACCCTCCCCTCCCTGACCTTCCCCCTCTCTCACACCCCTCTTCCTGCTCTCTCACCCTCCCCTCTCCCATACCCCTCTCCCTGCTCTCTCACACCCCCTCCATTTCTCACACCTCTCCCCTTTCTCACACACACATTCACTCTCACCAAGGCCTTCATCTTCACCGCGTTGAGCGAATCCTGCGGCACACAGGGGCCTTCACCTTCGCAGCAAACATCGCGCTAGGGCCTTCATCTTCACACACTCCGTTCGCGGCATGCCAGGGTCTCCTCTGCCATTTTCTGCGCAGAATTTGGCAATTCTGCACAGGGGGGGAATTCTATGCAAATTCTGCACTCCACAGTAGCACAGAATTCTCCCAGGACTACATTCTGGGCAGATTAGCATACAAGATCCCATGCAGCCTAACACTCTGCCATGCTATATCTTACCACCAAGTTTTGTCATAATCTAAACAGCTACTTAAACTAGTGAGGCAGTTGCAAACATAATCGAACCTTCTAGGTCCCTATGGCCTTACTGGACAGTATCTGGCCACCACCAGACTGTTGGCACTGACCTGGTTGGTTTTGAAGTGTATTGATACCATTCTGACTACTCCATGGCCTGCAGTATGACTATATTTTACTGCTTTTATCTGCCTTTGGTTTTATTTTTATGACTTCTCCCCTTGTTTCTGTTCTTAAAAGAGTAAAGGGTGGTTTATTTACAATACTGCAACCTCCTGTTCCTACAACTGCCGTGGAATCTGACAGCAGATAATGGGCCATTAGGCACATCTAGTCTGTTCACTGTCATTCTTAGTGCACTGCCATAGACTACAGTTGATATTTGCCTTTTCCTTCACATATTTGCCTCTTGTTGTATTTGGAACTTGGTCTTAGTAGTACTCTGAACTTTGTAAGGGGCTGTATATCTCAGAATCACGAATTCTCCGAGAACAAGCTGGATGGTAGTCCTCACACATGGGTGACATAATCAGATGGAACCCTGACATGGAAAACTTATGTCAAAGTTTCTAGAATGTTGACTTGGCACACTGAGCATGCCCAGCATGCCCTGTACCACGTGTCCATGCAGAGTCCATCTTCATTCTCTCTTTTTCTGCGGAGCTGTAAGCATTGCGGTGTGAATGAGCTCACTTTGGCTTTTTGGCCTTGTGGAAAACTTTTCCCTTTTTTTTCCACTTTTTTTCACCTTTTCATGGGTTTTCCTCGCAGTGTTTGACGTCGGGTCCCTCTCATTGCTTCCCCGTAGTGTTCCTAGTCAGAGTTTGAGCCGCTTCTGGTAAGTTTCCTTTCACAGTCAATTCCCCCTCAGTGGCGGTGCCTCAGTGCCCACTGGCCATCAGCGCCCGCTGCCATTGATTTTGGTTTGTGTCCCTTTTATTGTGGCCTGTCATAGCCACATCTGGTTTTTGGCAATGCCCTTGGTTCCTGAGGACCAATTCCATTATGGACCCTCATGAGACATGTGTCCTCTGCCTGGGGCCATCACATGACATCCAGGGTTGCTGCTTATGCACCCAAATAACCCCAAAGGGAAGTCGTCTTCAGCTGAATAAGATGGAACAGCTCTTCGGGCCAAGGAAGACTGAGCCATTGGCATCAGCGGCATCGGCATCGAAGGACACAAGCACCATTAACATTGACGGGATCGTCCGTGCCATCGGCAGATAAGGGCGCCGAAGACCAACCACTGTTGATCTCCTCCAGGCCAAGGATGTCGGGTTCCTCGACATCGGCCTTATCCCCGGGGAAGGACCAGGCTGAATATCGAGGGAAACTGAAGACGCATTGGCACCGGTCCCAGTAAATGCACAGCGCCGAGATGCCCCCAAAGCGACCCCCACGGTAAGGTGTGCCAATCCTTCATTGAGTCCATGACAGTCTCCACCTCTCCACTGGTTCTGATGCCAGTCACCGTTTGCCTTGAGGGTCCAAAGAGGATCTGGCCATCCCTCCTTCCTCCCAGTGTTGGCAGCTGCTGGTTGAACAGGTGATGTAGGGCATTGGTGCTGAGGCACCAACTGCACCGGAACCTGTACCGTCCTTCCTGGAACTGCCACTGGAGAAGCTGAATGTGCTCATCGGTGTGTTACCAATACAGCTGGCATCAGTTTCCAGGATGGCATTGGTGCCTGTTGGGGCACCACAGCTCCACTTACCAATATGGTGGTCGTTGCTGATCCCTTTGAGGAGGAAGCTCCACCCAGGCTGGCAGAGGCACTGAGGCCTGTAGCATCCTGTCCAGTTATGCCACTGCTTGCATCTCTGGTTGAAGGCCGAGTGCCTAGGGCCCCATCCCCTGATACATACAGTGAGGATGAGGGTCCCTATGAGCCCTGATAGGATGATCCCTCAGTGTCCTCCTCCAAGGGCCTCTTGTCAGACCCTCCGTCTGAGGACTTAACCTTCACAGGGTTTGTGAGGGCAATGGCGGAGGCCATCCCATTTCAGTTATTAACAGAGGAGTATGCCAGGCACAAAATGCTTGAGATCCTCCAGTTCGTGAAGCCTCCTAAGGAGATAGTGGTGCATAATATCCTTAAGGAGTTGCTGCCAAGGATATGGGAACACCCACTCACACTTCCTCCTGTTAATAAGAAGGTTGACAGGGTTTACGTCGTCCAGAAGGCTGCTGGAATCGAACCTGCTCAAGAGAGACAAGTGTTTTCAGATGCATTCCTTGGCACCCCTGGGGAAGGAGCACAGGCCGATGGACACCCTTGAGAGAGAGGTTTCAAGGGGCCATGCTCATTGCCTGCATCACTTCCTATCAGCTCTACATGAGCCAGTACTCGCAGGACATCTGGAAGCAGTTGCAGGAGATGGCCAGGCAGCTGCCTTAACAGCAGCAGGGCACTCTCATGTTACTAGTGCATAAGTGCCTGGAGTGTGGAAAACATGAGGTCTGAGTGACCTATGAAGTTTTTGAGACGGTGTCGAGGGTCTCTGCAGCGGGAATTGGTGCCCACAGAATGGCATAGTTGCTGGCCTTGGATCTATAGCCGGAGGAAAAGAAACGACCTGCTCACGTGCTATGTACTGGGGAGAATCTCTTCGGAGATAGGGTGAAATGCAGTGGGCCAGCTTCAGGACTATCATGAAACCCTCCTACAACTCACCGCCAACTCTCCATTTCTGTCCTCCTCTGCTAGGAGGTCAGTGTGATCAGGGCATAGGAAGTCTTTCTTTTGCCAGAGGAGGTACTATCCTCTACCCCCTCACTTCTGCAACAGTATCAGGGCTCCTGTGGCTGTCCCAGGCAGCAGATAGTCCCTAAGTTCCAGCCAGCACCTCAGTCAACTCCAGGGATGGGGTTTTGACTGGGTTGTAGGGAGCGTAGGTCAGTCGCCTTACCTGGGACATTGGACCCTCTGGTCTGGGGCAGGCTGCTGTTCTTTGCAAACCAGTGGCCCAGTATAACCTTGGACCAGTGGGTTCTTTCCATCATCCGTCAAAGGTACCAATTGAATTTATTGGGTATCCTGCCAAATTGCCCTTTGAGCCCGTTTTGGGGGCTCGGTAGCACATCAGGAGGTGCTGCTAGTGGAGCTTTCCTCCCTCTTAACAGCCAGAGCGGTTGAGCCTGTCCCACCAGTGCAAAGAGGGCAGGAATTTTACTTCAGTAACTTCCTGATTCCAAAGAGAACAGGAGGACTCTGTCCCATCCTAGACCTAATGGCCTTGAACAGATTTTTCAAAAAAGAAAGGTTCAAGATAATTCTCTGGGCACCTTGTTCCCTCTTTTGGAAAGAGGAGACTGGGTATGCTGCTTGATTTTAAGGATGCTTACACTCACATCAAGATCTTCCCCACTCACAGGATGTATCTGCAATTTGTGGTGAGAAACAGCACTTCCAGTACCGGGTGTTGCCATTTGGGCTAGCACCAGCCCCACAAATCTTCACAAAATGCCTGGCCATAGTGGTGGCACACCTCTGTAGGCTGGGGGTACATGTTTTCCCTTATCTGGATGATTCGCTGGTCAAGAGCATAATTCAGGCAGGGACTGTCAAGTCCATGCGCTTGACCACCCGGGTGTTTGAGTCACTAGGATTCATCATCAACTACCCAAAATCCCATTTGGCGATCACCTCAATTGGACTTTATAGGAGCCCTGCTAGAGATGACTCAGGCCAAGGCCTTGCTGCCTTGTCAAAGGGCCATCACTTTAATGACCATCATGGCAGAAATTCAGCAGAGCCAGCAGATGTCAGCCCGGCACATGTTGAGACTTTTGAGCTATATGGCTGCAACCGTCCATTTCATTCCTTTGGTACAATTACATATGTGCAAATCCCAATAGACCCTGAGGTTACAGTGATACCAGGCCATGCAGAATCTCCAGGACTCATCCTGGTAGTGGGTGCTTTCAAATCTGGAATGAGGGATGGCTTTTCGAAGTTCTCCTATCAAAATGATCTGGAAAGGAATACGTTGAGTGAGGTTATCAAATTTGCGGATGATACAAAATTATTCAGAGTAGTTAAATCACAAGCGGATTGTGATACATTACAGGAAGACCTTGCAAGACTGAAAAATTGAGCATCCAAATGGCAGATGAAATTTAATGTGGACAAGTGCAAGGTGTTGCATATAGGGAAAAATAACCTTTGCTGTAGTTACACGATGTTAGGTTCCATATGTTTTTAAACTCCTTTAACTATTTTTATATGAGAGAAAATGACACTGAATAGACTTGACAATTACAAAGTGTGCTGCAGCAGTCAAAAAAGCAAACAGAATGTTAGGAATTATTAGGAAGGGAATGGTTAATAAAACGGAAAATGTCATAATGCCTCTATATCGCTCCATGGTGAGACCGCACCTGAAATACTGTGTACAATTCTGGTCGCCGCATCTCAAAAAAGATATAGTTGCTATGGAGAAGGTACAAAGAAGGGCAACCAAAATGATAAAGGGGATGGAACAGCTCCCCTATGAGGAAAGGCTGAAGAGGTTAGGGCTGATCAGCTTGGAGAAGAGACGGCTGAAGGAGGATATGATAGAGGTCTTTAAGATCATGAGAGGTCTTGAACAAGTAGATATGAATCAGTTATTTACACTTTCGAATAATAGAAGGACTAGTGGGCATTCCATGAAGTTAGCAAGTAGCACATTTAAGACTAAATGGAGAAAATTCTTTTTCACTCAACGCACAATAAAACTCTGGAATTTGTTGCCAGAGGATGTGGTTAGTGCAGTTAGTGTAGCTGGGTTCAAAAAAGGTTTGGATAAGTTCTTGGAGGAGAAGTCCATTAATGGCTATTAATCAAATTTACTTAGGGAATAGTCACTGCTATTAATTACATCAATGGCATGGGATCTTCTTAGTGTTTGGGTAATTGCCAGGTTCGGCCTCTGTTGGAAACAGGATGCTGGGCTTGATGGACCCAGCATCCTGACCCAGCAAGGCAATTTCTTATGTTCTTATGTTCTTAAAATTGTCCTTAACACAGATGCATTCACTCTGGGCTGGAAGCTCATGTAGTTGGGCTCTTCAACCAGGGTCTCTGTTCTGCTCAGGAAAGCTGTTGTCAAATCAACTTCCTGGAGCTTCAGGCAATCAGGTATGTGCTATGGGCTTGCAGAGATCGAAACAAAGTTGTCCTGATCCAAACTGACAGCCAGGTAGTGATGTGGTATGTCAACAAGCAGGGAGGTACGGGATCGAACCTCCTATGTCAGGAAGATCATGGGCCTTGTCCCACGGGATGGTGCTTAGGGCTGGGTACCTGGCCAGGAAGGACAGCATGATAGCAGACAGTCTGAGTCATGCCTTCAGACCCCATGAATGGTCCCTGAACCAGGGGGTGGCAATCGGATGTTTCGCCTCTGGGGGAGCCTGGACATAGATCTATTTGTGTCCTGTTACAACAGGAAGGTGCCTTGATTCTGCTCCCTGTACAGGTCAGATGGCAAACCAGCCTCTGACGCCCTTGCCTTTCATTGGGGCAAGGGTCTTATGTACGCGTATCCTCTGATTCCCTTAGTGGTGAAGACTCTCTTGAAGCTTCGCGAGGACAAGGGGACTATGATCCTCCTAGCCCCTTACTGGCTGAGACAGGTCTGGTTTCTACTCCTACAGGAGTTGTCCATCTGGAGACCAATCAGTTTGGGGACGTCCCTAGATCTCAACACGCAAGATGAAGGCAGGTTGCGACATCCCAATCTCCAGTTCCTGTCGCTCACAGCCTGGATGTTGAAAGGTTAATTCTGCAACCACTCTATCTTTTAGAGGAATTGTCTCAGGTCCTGGTGGCTTCTAGAAAGCCTTCCACTAGAAAGTCCTATGGACTGAAGTGGAGGAGGTTTTCCGTGTGGTGTCAACAGAAGGCCCTAGATCCATTCTCCTGCCCCACATAAAAACTGCTTGATTACCTTCTACACCTATTGGAAGTTGGCTTAAAAACCAACTCTGTTAAAGTCCATCTCAGTGCAATTGACTCGTACTACCATGTTGTAGATGGTAAGCTCATCTTTGTACAGCGTATAGTTGTACAATTGATGCGGGGCCTGCTTCAATTAAAGCCTCCCCTAAGGCCTCCTGCTATGTATTGGATCCTCATTGTGGTGTTAGCTCAGCTGGCGAAAGCTTTTTTTGAGCCACTGCGCACCTGGGACCTGAAGTACCTGACCTGGAAGGTCATATTTTTGGTGGCAGTCACCTCAGCACATAGAGTCAATGAGCTCCAGGCCTTAGTGACTTTTTTCACCTTACACTACTTTTTATCATGACTGGGTGGTCTTGGGTACATGCCTTAAGTTCCTGCCTAAGGTGGTGACAGACTTCTATCTTAACTAATCCATCGTCCTGCCAACATTCTTTCTCAGGCCCCATTCTCACCAAGGTGAATAAGCACTTCACAGTTTAGACTACAAGTGAGCCTTAGCCTTCTGTCTGGAGCGGAAGCCCATAGTCAGTCCACCCAATTTTTTATTTCTTTTCATAGGAATAGTTTGGACGTTGCCATTGCCAAACAGACACTATCCAATTGGCTAGCAGATTGCATCCACTTCTGTTATGTCCAGGCGAGACTGCATCTTGGGAGTCATGTCAAGGCTCATTCTGTCAGAGCCATGGCAGCATCATGGCCCACTTGTAAGCAGTTTCCATGGAGGAAATCTGCAAGGCTGCGACATGGAGTTCTTTCCATACATTCACATCTCACTATTGTCTGGATTTGAATGGTCAACATGACAGTAGGTTCAGCCATGCTGTCCTTTGGAATCTATTTGAGGTGTAGAACCCAACTCTCTCTGCTAGGGCACGTTGTTTGGGTTCAGGCTGTCTCCCCCCTCTATTACTTAATAGCACTGTTGTTTGCCCATTGTCATTTGATTGGGTGTCTTTTGGCCCCTTTTGTGTTGGGGAGCAGCCTGTAGCTAGGGATTCACCCATGTGGGAGGACTACCATCCTGTTTGTCCTTGGAAAAAGCAGAGTTGCTTACCCTGTAATAGATGTTTTCTGAGGACAGCAGGATGTTAGTCCTCACGAAACCCACCCACCACCCCGCAGAGTTGGGTTTCTCCTAATTTTTCATTTATATATATATATATATATATATATATATATATATATATATATATATATATATATATATATAGGTCTTTGTTATAAGACTGGAGAGGGACCCCACATGGATGCATGGTATAGGGCAGGCTGGGTATGCTTAGTGTGCCAAGTCAAAGTTCCAGAATCTTTGACTCTATTTTTTCCTTCTATATAAGTTAGGGCAAATTAGAGTATTTCTTGTGCTTATGCTTGCAAAATGCCAGTAGAAGGGCCAGCCCAGTGGTAGAGCTGCACACTATCATGTGAAGGAATCAGAATTTGATTCCTAGCCCAGGTCTTTCACTCCCTAGGTTGCTGAGGATGCTGCAGAGGAGGCTTTCGTTACCCTTGAGAGGAAGTAAATTATAATCATCGCATAATGGAAAGGTGAGTTGGGAGGAGATATAATATAGGAGAAAAATCCCTGGGTAGTTGAACATGAAGGCTAATGGTTCTAGATCCCAACCCTGGTTTCAAATTGAGCTGGAAGCCCAAAGGAGTAGGAGGAGACTGCCATGTATGTCCCCAAAGAATACTATTAGAAAATATGATTTACAGTATAGAAGGAAGACTTATTGATTCAGAAAAATGTCACCAAAGTCAGTTTTCCTCAATGATATTCCTATAAACATTGGCAGCTGGCCATTGTATGGGCTATTACCCTGACTTGTGTCACAATCTCATGTCAGCACTTTGGATGATGAATGACAGAGATGATGACCCACCATTTGACAGAAGCTAGCATTCTAAATCTGAGTTTTCATACAGTAATTATGATCCAACTGTTGTATGGTTTGTAATATCAGAATTTGCTTTCCTATATTGCTTGTCATTTTCTTAGATAAACCATGATACTTTCTACTTTGAAAGTTTATTTTTTTTCCATAGAGGTTTTGAGAAGCAGTTTAAATATTTTCATACTTAAAATATCATTTTACAGCTATGTTAAGTATAAACGTTATCTGATATGTTGTGAGAAATAATTCCTCCCTTAAAGATATTTGTACACAAAAGTCATTTGGAAAATTGAGGATAGATAAGTTTAACTCTCGGCTTCTTTGCCATAAGAAAAGGTTATTGTACCTTAATATTGAATTTAAAACTGTCTGGCAAAAATATGAAAGTGTTAGTTGCTGTCTTTTTAGTTTTACCTCACTTCTTATGGACTGTCATTAGTAAAAGAGAAGTGTTAACATTATCACTTATGAAAGATTGAAGGATTAAGCTGTAAGTCATTAAAATAATAGTTGTGATTCTCATGGGCTTTTTATGTATTTAAAAATAAAACTCTTAAGACTTAGTAGGGGGGATTTTGGTAAATACTGATTTTTGTGCAGATGTACTCTGTAATTTTGGTCCTGGAGAAACACCTGGCTATGACCGCAGATTTACAGTCCTTGAATCTTTAATGAAAAATTACACAGCTTTTACTGCCTGCCACTCTTCAAGCAGCTGCAGAATCTTGGCACAAAAACGAATTGTTCATGTATTATGCATCACACTTGATTATGCTGAAGAATATTTCCAAGTGTTGCATTCAGTGTGATACTTTAGTGTATGTTACATAACTAGTGAAAAGGATTCAGTTTAAACCAATGTTTGGCCTTTTCAGAAAAGACAGTTTCTTATTATACTGATTATGCTTTCAGCACACTATAAGCTTCTGTTTCAAAAATGCTTCAAGTTTATAGTTTAATATATTTTGATTTTGAGTTAGTTTTCTGTTCTGAACTTGAGGAATGAGCTTGGCATAGGACTTCATATTTTAATTCTGTTTCTGCAGAATATTTGAAGTTATGTTCCTTTAAATGTCATAACTATTTGATTTCATTACTTGATTTTGTTCATTTTCATTTAAAACAACACCTGAATTCTATTATTCTTAGGACATCTGTAGACAGTGGTGATAAGGGTGAAGGAAGAAGATGACCAGAGATCAAGTAGGATCTTTGGTGACCTGGCAGACTGAGTGGGCAAGAGGTTGACAACTGCTAAGTTAATAGTACATCTAGTCAAAGTCAAATATTTACCTTTTTGATTGATGTGCAATATTGTTTTAGAATAACAAGTCAGGTCTGTGTCTGCTTGTTGCTGACAACCATTAAGCATTAGTACCAACAAGGGTAGATTTTGCAATATGTTTTTTTAAGTAACCTAACTTAAAAATGTAGTATTAACTATTTATTTTCTCAAGAATATAATAAATTACTTTATTAGTTTGCAGTAAATAAATTATATTTTCCATCTAGATAATATCAAATGACTTCAAATATTGCTTTTGCAATGAACTCTCTTATCTAAAACAATACTTTTGCATGAAGTAAAAACAAAAAATATCAGTCTTCAAACTTAATCCTGAAAGCTTCTGCATGCCCAGTACTGAAAGTTACAATAGGATCTGATTGTGAGGTTTCAGAGAATCGATTATTGCTTTTCTGTATTAAAGCAGCAGTGTCTGCCTACTCATTGCAAAAATTAATTTCGCAAGTAGAAGGCTTAGACGAGAATAAGAAATGGAAGCATTTCTCCTAGTCGGATTGGTAGACATAAGAACAGTTCTTCAGGTTAGGAAAAATGATAGGCAGCTAGCTATAGCATCTCTTCCTCCGTGGCCTGTCAGACTCCCTGCCATCATGGGAAGACTATTTCAAAAACACCCAACTGATGCCTAAAATAGATGGAGCTGAGCTGAGAAGGGGCAGGAAATATGATAGCTCATTGCTCAGTCTTCTCTGAGTCTAGTTAATTGCTGTTTTTGAATTGACTGGTCAGCTTTGTTATAATAAATAAATAATAAGAAGCTTAGGTGTGGTATTTTAATTTACCCTTGCAGCAAATAGAAGGCATTGCTGTTTTAATTATGGTGATTCGATAAGTGAAATAATACTTAACTCATTTTTTTTCAAGGCTAAAGGCCATCATCATAACCAGAATGAGCACTTTCAAACTGATGGACTTGGTAAGGGTTTTTTTTGTTTGACTTTTTTTTTTTTTTTTTTAAAGTAAAAGTTATGCATATGTTAGCATTTTGTTTGGTTTATTAGCTTTTGAAGGTGTATTTTCATTTGGAAAAGGCTTTTATCCTCCTCATAAAGATCTCTGCCTGTGCTCGGAATTTGAATGTTTAAGGGCACATAAATTGAAGTTTTTGTGACACAGTATTTATTTTATTTATTGTTTAGATTAATTATCCAGTAGAACTGTAGAAAAAAATATAAACAGAGGAATTGTAATAAATTGTAAGTTCTGATGATTGTCTATGGTTCCGCATCTGATAACAGAAGAGAAACGTCCAGACTTGCACCTTCCATTTAGTTTCACTTCTGTTCCTTGGGTTGTGCTATTGATGGAATTTAATGGCCATTTGCCTAATACTAAATAATTTCCATAGCTGTCCCTCATAATTTTATGTCTTTAATCACAATATTGTGATTGCAAGCATGATCATGCTTTACACATTTGCTAGCAATTTAAAAAATAAAATTTCAAATTTTAAAAGATAAAAAAATTAAAAATTATACTTCTTAAAAAACACCTGTATCATGTAAAACTTTAGTAATTAACCTGTAGAATTTGTCTGGTCCTTGTGTAATACTTTTATTTTCTATCAAAGTAGAATTGTTTACAAAAAAACATTTTTGGAAAAAACAAGCCTTTACTTGAATTTAAAGCAATAGTTTGTAGATACTTTATATGGGTTTCCACATCCTCTTTTTTTTTTTTTTGCATTGTTTTTTTGTTGGTTTTTGTTTCAGTTCAGCAGCCTAATCCTTCTGTACTCATTGGCAATCCTATCCGAGCATATACTCCTCCCCTTGGACCTCACCCCGCCTTGGGAAAATCTCCAAGCCCCGTACAAAGGATAGATCCTCATACTGGGACAAGTATTCTTTACGTACCTGCTGTCTATGGAGGAAATATGGTTATGTCTGTGCCTTTAACTGTAAGCATTCTGTTATATTTTTTGGTCTTATAAGCTTGAACCTCTATACATAGATAAGCCACAAGGGCCGCTCTGGTGACCCGGTGTTAAATACTTTATGCTGCTGTGCAGGAGACAGGAATTCTTTCACACCACTCAGTTTCCTGCTCTTGAAAGAGAATGGGTCTGGGAGTGCTGATGAAGTAGCACTTGGAGCACCTGCAGGAGGAAGAGTCAGATACTGCTCAAATGAAACTAGTGGTAGCTTGCAAAAAAGCAGTATTGAATATAGTTCTGCAGAGTGCAACTTCCTGCCCGCTTGGTGACAGGAAGTTTCCTAGAACAAGAAACCGGTCAGAATGGTGTTTGTTTTGGAAAGGCAAGCTTACTTTGTAAAGAAATATTGTATTTACGAGTGAATATATTTCCCAACAAACATTTGCTGACAAGTATTGCATTTGTTGATGACCACTACATTTTGTTGACAGCCCACTTCTTTGCCCGCAACCATAAATTGCTGTTGTAATGCTGTTATATATTTCGTGATGGGATCAAGTTAATAGATATTGCTATTCTAATAACTATATCTCCTGATCTTATCACTGTATAACAAAATAATTTTATTATTGCAACGTAACTAGGTTTGTTGACATGCTCATTTTCTTCTTCTTATCCCCCTAAGAAACTGGTGCTACATTAAGAATGTCTCTTTAAAGTGGAATTTATATATTTTTTAATTTTTTCCAATATATTTATGTGACACATTCACTGTAGATAGATCTTTCTGGTGTCCAGACATAATATCTTTATTTTTCAAGAGTTTTTTTCTTTAAGATGTAATCTTAAGCCTATGCCCCTTTGATTGCTTGAGAGTTTATGATCCCAAAAGGAAGGTTTTATTTGGTGATTCTCACATCTTATAAAACTGCCCAAGAGTTTTTTGATACAGAACCATATTGTGGAAGTAGAAAATGAAAATTGCAGTTGTTCATGGTAAGCAATAGTGCCATCATAGGTATGACCATTTGCTGGGGGGTTTTTTTTGTTTTTGTTTGATTCAGTCTTGGGACAAAAATATCATTGCTGTGCTGACAACTACTCTCTTTTATTCTGAATTTTTTCACATTTTAAATTGTTACCTAACGCCCAGTTAGATACCAGTTAATTTATTCTGAATTCTGTTATTCCTAACTTTTCAGAACAATTAAAATAGCTATGTTTTGTGTATATGCGGTGTTAAAACATATGTTGATTTTTTAGTTAAGGTATTTGGTATGTGACAGTGAAGATGATAGGATATTACAGTGTTGCTGTAGGTGTACTGTAGGTGACTCAAGTAGGAAGTGCCATATACTACCATGCAGAAAATCTGGATTTGATTCCTGGGCCAGGATTCTTCTGCCTGGATTGGCAGAGACTAAAGTGGACTGAATATGCAAAGGGAACGGATATAAAAATAGGGAGGAATCCCCCACCAAAACAATAGTGTTGCTTTTTACTAGCGTTTGACCTAGTTGGTTAAATACCTAAAAACAATTAAATGATGAAGTTACTCCGATTGGCGAAAATATATTGGAGCTAGATTCACCTGATTTGAGGAATTTTAAATTGGTATATTCAATCAGAAATGGCGATAAATCTGGTTGAATGAGGCAAATGGCAGAATTTACAGTTACAGGAGGACTATGTCTGGTAAGAGGTGAGGAAAACAATGTACCTATTAAGTTGTTTTGTGTTTGACCATTTTAACTTTGAATATCTTATGTTACTAGATGATCAGAAATCACTATAGCTAGAAAATATACTACTAACTGCTCATTGACTACCTACATCCTCTTGTTCTGATCGAGCATATATACATAAAGCATGTAAAGAGACCCTCATGCATCGATCTTACTCCAGACACAGCCATGTGTCAATCACATCAATATCCCCATTTTAATTATAGGCCTCTGAGTCCACTTAATTTTTCAAATGTTCAAATGCAATAGCGTTTTTCACCGTCTTTATAAAACACTCATAAAGCTCCAGGTAGATACTTAAACTCTATATTTACCCAAACACATATTTCTTAAAAGCTGGTTATTCAAAGGTATTCCGTTTCTGTTGATCCAATACAGGTGCCATGCTTCAAATAATTCTGCTTGAAGGTTTTACTAAAAATGCTTCCGCCTGGATATCCAAGCTTTCTCACCCCCTTCTGAAAATATCACCCCTCACTTCCTCCATCCTTTCACTTTACAACTCTGAAAACAAATGCCAGCATGCCATCATAATAATGCAGTCTGAATTCTATATGTATATTCGGGCAACAACATCCCTAGCTCGTTCTGTACTGGTCTAATGAAGGAGGCATAGCTCTCAACATCAGTCACAAATCTATTAAGATAGTCCACTATAAGGGTATCACTTACAATTTGTTTGACCTTTATTTCTACAAATTTCAAATCCCGAAAATTGCTAGTTGGAAAAATAAGCTTCAACCATATACTGGCCTACACATTCCCTTTGACATTATCTTTTTTTCCGCAGCCTTAATCTTTTTTTAAAAATTTATTTTGATTTTTATGTAACAAATTCTATCATATCAGCAAGAAGAGAGAGTGAAGAATTTATACCACCAGCATATGATATACGAAGAAAGGAGAAAAAGATTTAATAGTTGTAGAGGGACTTATGCCTTGTTGAGCAACTAACCATGTAGATTCATCAAGTAACTATTATCAAGACATCAGCATAGACCATAAACAAGGTATAAACAAAGAATGAATCACTTAACTCAGACCACAGCTAATCATGCATTACCACTTATATTTCTTCATTGTTATCCCCCTTATCACCTTACTCTTAATAACTGTCACATAATACTCTGGAGGCTTTGTAAGCCAGGGCCTATCCAGAGGGCCCTTAGATTTTAGAGCATTAACAAAGGAAATAGCCTACTCAAGCATTACTATAAACCTCCTAACAGCCCCTGTGGGACAAGCTGTCCTAGCTATTGCTCAAGTAGAGCAGTTGCCTACTGGTTAGAGCAGTGGGGTATGAACCAGGGAAGCCACGGTTCAAATCTCACTGTCTTTCCTTGTGACTTTGGGCAAGTCACTTTATTCTCCATTGCCCCAGGTACAAAACTTAAGATTGTAAGCCCTCTAGGGATAGGGAAATACCTACAGTACCTGAATGTAATCCACTTTGAAGTGCCAAAAAAGCAGAATATAAAACATAAATACTGGCTGGAACTAGGATACATACATATCAGGATCTTTGGCTCCAGGCAAAGAACTAGCATAGCAATGTCTGGGCTAGAGAGGGTTATAAAAATAGGGGACCCCTTAGGTAGTTGTTTGTGAACGAACACTTATAACACCGTTGCCGAGTAAGGGTTGGTTTCTGCTTGAGCTAGAAGTCCAAAGGAGCAGGAGAAAATCCTCAGGCCAAAAATACAATAATAAATCTCCCAGCAAAAAAAGTTATTAATGTTAATAATACATTACTTTTAGAAATGCCATGGTGGAAGATTTTGTATCCTTGTGATATCTTTGGAATACCAAACTGCTGTAGTGAATAGAATACTGGTGGGCTGCAGGAGGCCTAGACTTGAATTGTAGGTTGTAGTTTTGTATAGAGGTTTGCAGAATGTTTTAGTTCACCATTGCTATTCTTTATTGGTAAAATCCATGGAGCCAGTTTCTATAGCCTTTTAGGACTTTATGAAGATCACAATGATGAATCAAAGAAGAATGTGCATCAAAATGGTATGCATGTCGCACACACTGGGCCAACAGAGCCTGCAATGCCATAGAGGTAGTCTGCTGGTTACCTCTATAAAACAGATGAGCAGAAATGTTCAAATGGTATATGAATAAAATGCAAGCAGAGTGTCTGATTATTAATTAACAATGAATTAGCAATGTATGGTAGTAACAGAATAAGGAAGCTTCATGTCTGTGTGGAATACAGAAAAGTTAATACATATTTCATGTAATTAAGGAGCAGAGATTTACGCCATCAGTAAGTTTATACCAAATATGAGAACTTTTGAAATTGTTTATAAAAATTACCTTAGTGTTTTATCCGTTTATTTATTGTTATGGTTAATGGTGTCTGGGTGGATCCTTGGACACTGTGGCAGCTGACCACGCCCACAGGGGGCAGCCCCATGAGGGACCATGGTGTCAGGCTAGACTCTGGACAGACAAACACAGAATTGAATCTTTCATTAAACAGTGTGAATGGCCACCAGAGGTGGCAGTAGTGAGTAGTGGTTGTAGATCCTCTGCAAGGCAATGCTGTAGTTGAAAGAGACTGAGAGTTATGAGCACACAATAAGATTAACATTGAGTCCCAATGTAGAAATTGGAGAAGCTCCGAGACAGGGAGAGCAGGCCCTCGAAGGGCGAGTACCTGATAACTTAGAGCAGAGAGACTCGGTAGCATTGTACTCACTTAGCAGTAACAGAGATTCCACTAGACGAGAGGTCTGGCACCGGAGCAGAGAGCAGGCCCTCGAGGAGCGAGTACCTAATTCCAGTGAAGCAGTACTGTGGAGAGAGATGGTTTCTGTACTCACTGATGGGAGCTGTAAGTTAGTTCTTCCAAGTAGAAGGGTAGAGGTTGCAGGCAGCGACACAAGGAACATGGGCCCTTGAGGAGCGAGTACCAGTTTCCTGATAGCACCTGAAAGAAGCAAAGAGGCCCCCGAGGAGCGGGTACCCATTATAGAGACCCCGAAGGGTAGTAAGAGTGGCAGAGTAGCTTAGGAACGGAGAGCGAATCCCATCTGTACGAATCCTTTTGCTAACTCAACGAGCTAGCAAATACTGTAGGCAGATATACCCAGAAGTCGTGACGTCAGAACAGGGGGATGTCCCTGAGGTTCGCGCCAACGTAGAGTTAAAGATGAGGGCGGCATGTGTGCGAGCACTCTAGAGGTATCTTGAAGGAGAATGGCGGGAGGCAGCACCAAAGCCGGTCCGGGGACGCTGGAGAGAACGGCAAGCAGACGCCACGGCGGCCATCAGTCCAAGGTGAGCGGGAGGAGCCGAGAGTAGAGAGAGGTAAGCGAGGCGAAGCCGTCGAAGACCGACGGACGCAACAGTACCCCCTTCAAAGGGCAGCCTGCGGTCCTTTTACCAGGTTTAGGTTTGTGTGGATGCATCTGATGAAACTGAAGAAGCATCTCCTTATCCAGGATATTTGCCATTGGCTCCCAAGAATTTTCCTCGGGGCCAAAACCTTCCCAAGACAGAAGGTATTCCCAAGTTTTGCCACATCTTCTTACATCCAGAATAGCTTCAACCTTATATTCAAGGTCGTCCTCTGTGTTAATAGAAGTTGGTGCTGGAGACTTGGATGAGAACTCACTGAGAATGAGTGGTTTCAAAAGTGAAACGTGGAATGCGTTGTGGATTTTCAATCCAGATGGTAGCTTCAGACTGTATGTAATGTTGCCAAGACGTCGGAGAATTGGAAACTGTCCAACGTAACGTGGAGCAAATAGAGTATAAAGTAACTTTAGTCTCAAATGCTTAGTTGACAGCCAGACTTTGTCACCAGGTTGAAATACAGGCGCATTAGAGTGATGAGTGTCGGATGATTTCTTTTCTCGCTCACCCGCTTTGATTAGCATGTCTTTAGTCTGAGTCCATGATTGATGGATATCATCAGCAGTGGATTGAGCTGCTGGGGATGACACTGAGAGAGTCAGTGGAAGTGGCGGTGAAGGTAGTCATCCATAAACCACTTCGAAAGCTGTTGATCAAGTGGATGACGCTGGATGTGAGTTAATGGCGAATTCTGCCCATGGCAACAGTTCGGCACAGTTATTCTGACGGCAACTCACATAGGCACGAATGAACTGTTTTAGGGTCCTATTCATCCTCTCAGTTTGGCCATTATCTTGGAGTCCAGCTGTCAAAACACTGCCTCTCACACAAACCTTTGTGCATACAGACAGCATAGTGGCAATGTGGTATTCCAACACACAAGCACGCACAGGCTCTTATCTGCTCTGCCAGGAGGCCGCGCAGCTCTAGGCCTCGGCCCTTGCACACTCCATGCATCTACGTGCCATTTATCTAATAAGCATACCGAACGCACTAGCAGACCATCTCAATAGATGTCTCCATCCTCACCAATGGTCTCTGAATCCATATGTAGCAAGCAAAATCTTCTAGCGCTGAGGTCAACCAACCTTTGACCTCTGCGTCCGAATCGAACCACAGACTCTACTCCCTACACATGCATTGAAATGTGTTCCCATGGATGCCTTTGCTCGCCCCTGCAACAAAGGCCTCCTACATGCATCTCTTCCGATACCGCTCATAGCCAAAACTCTAGTGATGCTACAGCAGGACAAGTTTCCAATGATTCTCACAACCACGTTCTGGCCTCGACAAGTATGCTCCCCATACTTCTCATCCTATCACTCTAGTACCCAATTTGCCTGCTTACAGGTCAGTTTCATAACACAGACTCACTGATATTCTCAGGTACTTGTACCTTCACAACAGCCTTCCACACGTAAATCTTACCATTCAAAGTGGGCAAGTTTTACCACATGGTGGGGTAGATTTTATAATTTAGTGCGAACGCGTACTTTTGTTCGCGCACCAGGCGTGAACAAGAGTACGCGGGATTTCAATAGATACGCGCGTAGCCATTAAAATCCGGGATCGGCCGCGCAGCCTGCCTCCGTTCCCTCCAAGGCCGCTCTGAAATCGGAGCGGCCTAGGAGGGAACTTTCTTTTGCTCTCCCCTCACCTTCCCCTCCCTTCCCCTACCTAACCCCCCCCCCCCCCCCCCCGGCCCTATCTAAACCCTCCCCTACCTTTATCGCTGGATTTACACCTGCTGGAGGCAGATGTAAATCTGCGCGCGCCAGCGGGCTGCTGGCGCGCCATCACCCGACCCGGGGGCTGTTCCGGAGGGCATGGCCACGCCCCCGGGCTGAAACCACGCCCGCGGCGCCGCCCCCAAAACGTCACGTCACCCGCGCCATGCCCCCGAAACACCGCGTCACGACCGCCGCGCCCCCGACACGCCTCTCCATGCAAGCCCCGGGACTTACGCGCGTCCTGGGGCTTGCGCGCGCCGCCGAGCCTATGCAAAATAGGCTCAGCGTGCGCAGGGGGGGCTTGGGGTAGGTTTTCGGGGGGTACGCGCGTATCCTACGCGCGTACCCCTTTGAAAATCTACCCCGGTGTGCACAAAAAGGTATTAGCCCCTTTTTCTGCACCACTCCATCTCTCTTACGCTATCTAGGATACCCCTCGTATTCTGGTCCCTAGACATCCTCCGCACGGGTACACCTCAGTTCCATTTTAGCGTACCGCCTTGGAGTAGGGGATGCCCGATTAACGGCTCAACCCCTTATGAGTCAGCTTATCATGGGTTCTCTACAGATTAAACTTCCTCTACGATCACTGGTTATGGAATGGAGCCTACATGTAATGCTTACAAGACACATACGTTCCCCGTTCGAGCCTTTACGTTCCTATAACTTTAAAATTCTAACATGGGAAATTCTTTTCCTCATAGCCATCACTTCTACTAAAAGGGTCAGTGAGTCGCAAGCCTTTGTTGCATACTCACCCGACCCTAGGTTTCTCCGTGACCGAGTGGTCCTCCATACTCACCCTAGTATTCTTCTTAAGGTAGACGCAGCCTCTCACCTTACTCAGAATATACTCTGCCACTATTTCCCAAGGCCTCTCTCTCCCCAGGGTGAGAGGGTTTTCCACACCTTGGACTGTAAGCGTGCACTTGCATTCTATCTAGACCACACCACACTCCATAAAAAATACAACCAACTCTTTCCTTCTTGACAAAGACAAGCTGCGAGTTCCAGTAGCAAACAAACACTCTCCAACTGACTAGTAGAAGGTATCGAATTCTGCTATGAGGCAGCAAGCCTTCCTCTCTAGGAATGAGTGCAGGCATATACTGTAACTGCCATGACAACATCAGTACCACACTATCATTCAGTACCAATTGCCGACATTTCCTAGGCTGCGACATGTAGCTCTCTTCACACATTCGCAGCCCTCTACTGCTTCGATATGGAAGTCTGTCAAGACTCTGCCTTTGGCCAACCTGTCTTGAAAAGCTTTCTTCCACTATAATCCCCAACTCCTTCCACAACCACCTGCTGTGATTTCAGGCTGCCTCATCATTGCCAATAGCACCCCAATTATTGTGCCTTTGCACGAGTTGTCTGCTATTGGCCTGTTGTAATTCGAGTCAGCCTGTAGCTTGCTAATCACCCATATGTGAGGACTACCATCCTGCTTGTCCTGGGAGAAAGAGTTGCTTACCTGTAACAGGTGTTCTCCCAGTACAGCAGGATGTAGTCCTCACGAAACCCACCCGCCACCCTGCGGAGTTTGGTCCGCTATCGTTTATTATTTTTTCGCTCACACTTTTTGCTACAAATGAGACTGAAGGGAGACCCCTGTGGACACAGGGATCATGGCATGCTCAGTGCACTCAGTGTGCCAGTCAAAGCTTTCTAGAAACTTTGACAGAAAAGTTTTCCATGATAGCGCTCCATCCAGTGACGTCACCCCCATATGTGAGGACTACATCCTGCTGTTCTGGGAGAACACCTGTTACAGGTAAGCAACTCTGCTGTCTAGAACGGGTAAATGTGAATCAGTTATTTACTGTTTCTGATAATAGAAAGACTATGGGGTACTCCATGAAGTTAGCATGTGGCACATTTAAAACTAATCGCACAATTAAATTCGTTGCCAGGGGATGTGCAGTTAGTGTAGCTGGGTTTAAAAAAGGATTGGATATGTTCTTGGAGGAAAAGTCCATCACCTGCTTTTAATTAAGTTGACTTAGAAAATAGACACAGCTATTACTAGCAACAGTACATGGGATAGTTTTTGGGAACTTGCCAGGTTCTTATGGCCTGGATTGGCCACTGTTGGAAACAGGATGCTGGGCTTGATGGACCCTTGGTCTGACCCAATATGGCATGTTCTTATGTTCTTAAGAGAAAATATTTTTTTACTTGACGCATAATTAAGTTCTGGAATACGTTGCTAGAGGATATGGTGAAAGCTCTTAGTTTAGCTGTGTTTTTAAAATGTTTGGACAAGTTCCTGGAGGAAAAGTCCATTAACCATTATTAAGGTAAATTTGCAGAAACCCACTGTTTATTCCTGGGATAAGCAGCTTGGAATCTATCTAACCCTTGGGATCCTGCCAAGTACTTGTGACCTGGCTTTGCCACTTTTGAAACAGGATACTGGCTTGATGGTACCCTTAATCTGACCCAGTATGGCAAGTCTTATGTTCTTGACAAATCAAAAAACAAAGAGCATAAAGTAGGTCCTGGAAATGAAAATCCACAAAACACAAAAGGCACCACCTCTCACTTGAAAATCACTTATTGGCACACTAAAAAACTAGGAAATGTGAATAAAGAAAAAAATTATTTATAAAGTAAGAGTCGCATCTGCAAGCCTGACGGCGTGTTCAGCCTAACCAGGGTGAACCATCCGGTCTATTCTTCATTTGCGGCTCTTACCCGGCCGTGAAGCCTGATAGTAAGTATTGTGGGCTATTAAGCCTGAAGGAATATATTTTGTAGATAACAAGTTTTTGTAAATTTTAAACAATGTCCCAATGTCCCGTTGATGTATACAAACAATCTCCCCGACAGCGGCCGGTGTTTCGCTGCGCAACTTGCAGCTTCATCAGGGGTAAAAATACCTTTTAAAGAAAAGAAGGCAGATAACAAACTCAATCAACTTGTATTACGGGAATGGTAAAAGATCATCACTTAACTTGTATTATCGCTGAGCCAACCTCCTCTTGTAACTGTCTGAACCAGACTGCAGGTCTCTCAATGATGTATTCTTGAATGTGGGACAGAGACCGATTACAACAGGGTAGAATGATTAAATAGCCCGCGCGAACTAAAGCATAATGATGTCATGACGCTTGATCGTCATGGTTACTGTGTCAACAAACTGGTGTCAAAGGAAAAATTGCAACTCTAAGGCTGAATTGAGACCATTTGGATGTACAGTGTCTAGCAAATGTATCCACCGCTGTTCCTCTTGTAATAGAGCTCCATTGAAATCACCCCCACGCCATGAGGGAAAAAGCTGTTTTAAGACACAGACACATAGAGATTCAAAACTATGAGCTTTCTCCAAACAATGTGTAACCAGAGGAGCTGTAGTACGTGCTTTATTCAGGCAAAGATCTATGCCTTATCATTCTGGTTTTTAGCTGTCTTCTTGTTTTGCCCACGTACCAAAGGTTACATGGACATTGAATCAGGTAAATGACTCCTGCAGATGTACAATCTGTCTTCTGTTTTAAAGACAGTGTGAAATTCAATCTGGAGAAAAAAAGAACTTCAGTGTCTTCATCACTTTGCACACAGAGCACGAGCCACAAGCGTTATGAGACCCTGTAATGCTTGTGTGTAGTGGTCTGCTTGAGTCTGAGTGCACTGACTGATCCCGTAAATTAGTGCCTCTAGTGTATGTGAACCGTGGGATGTGTTGGAACTCTGGATGAAGTTGCAAAATATGCCAATTATGCGCAATGATGTTTTTCATTTGGTGCGTCATAGAGGAAAAAGGAAGCACGCAGGTGAGATATCCGAATGTTCATCAGGTTTCTGTAGAAATAACCAATCTCTGTGTGCAAACTTGGCTTGCATGTAAGCTCGTCTGATACAGCGTGTTGGATAACCTCTCGCCGCAAATCTTGTGCTCAATAAGTGTGCTTGGACTTTAAAATCCGCTCTGGTGGTACAAAGCCGTTGGATCCGAAGAAATTGACTTACTGGCAAGTTTTCTCTGAGACTGCGAGGGTGGGCGCTAGTAGCCCACAATACTTACTATCAGGCTTCATGGCCGGGTAAGAGCTGCAAATGAAGACTAGACCGGACGGTTCACCCTGGTTAGGCTGAACATGTCGTCAGGCTTGCAGATGCGGCTCTTACTTTATAAATAATTTTTTTCTCTTTTTCTTTATTCACATTTCCTAGTTTTTTTAGTGCGCCAATAAGTGATTTTCAAGTGAGAGGTGGTGCCTTTTGTGTTTTGTGAAGTCTTATGTTCTTACATTCACAATGGCATCTGAAAGCTCAGTGGGATCAATGTATGCAGCCACTTTCCCACAAGGTGTGAACATTTCTAACAATCTCACCTAATCTCTTGCAAGATAGCCGAAAACTGTAAATCTGTTCAGGAGTCAATCCTTCCACCAACCTCAATTTCAGATTGCAGTAATGACAGATGTCTCCAGTTGGGGATGAAGAGCTCTTCTCAACAACTGTTGTTCTCAAGGAACTTATTCTTCACAGGAAAATGACTTCACATAAATCACCTAGCGCATAAAACTCCAGTGCTTTAAAAGTTTTCAATTCTTAGCTAAAAGAAAAGGTGGTTTTAACCTAGACAACCAAGTAGTATGTTCTATATCAAGAAATAAGGAAAAATGGGGTATTTCACACGAGGCATGCAAATTCTGGAAATGGGCAGTTTCCCAAGGAATTTTTCTGATAGCTGTCTAACTCCCTATAAACCAAAACCAAATATCAGACGAGCTATGTCGATACCTGCAACCATACAAGTGATCACTGAACAATGAAATAGAGCAAGAGCTTTTTCATCTTTGAGGTATTCCACAGATAGACCTCTTTACAATGCCATTAGACAGCACAGTTCCCATGTATTGTTCCAGGAGACCAGCAAGGAATTGTATGGCAATAGATGCCTTTTTGATTCCATAGAATCAAGGACTTCTTTATGCATTCCTTCCAATTCCTTTTATAGTTGAGACATGACAAAGGTCTAATGATTTTGATAGTCCTTTTTTGGCCTCATCACATTTGGTTTCCATGTCTTCAGCAGCTAGCTGTCCACAACCAATAAGATTTCATATATTCCCAGTCCTGATCACGCAATACAACGTAATATCCTTTATTCCAAATACAGTCACTAACTGCATGGATGTTGAAAGCCAATTGGCAGTTGCCTGCAGGAGTAACTAAGGATGTTTTAGCATCATGAAAACGCTTTACCAGAATATCTTACAAGTTTAAATGAAAAAGATTCTTGATCTGGTATTCTTGAATAAATCAAGATGTTTTAACTGACTTATTCCTCTCTTTCTTCAATATCTCTAAAAACTGTTTGACGCAGGTTTGAAAACTAGCTCATTCCGAGTTCATCTCAGTGCTATAGAAACATACCATAACAGTTCAAAAGGAATTCCCATCTCACAGTAGCCTATAGTTGCCAGATTCACAGAATGCTTAAAGATTCTCCCACACCTTGGGTCTAATAGTTCTTGCTCAGCTCATGGAATTGCCGTTGAACCTCTAGCCACAACAGATTTAAAATTCCTTTTGTGGAAAGTGTTGTCTTTAATAGCAGTAACTTCTTCCCACAGAGCAAGCTGATAATAATCATTAGTCTCTTCTTATAATCAAATTTACAGCAGATAGTTTTGAAAACTCACCCTAAGTTTCTACCAGAAGTGGTCTCTCAATTTCATCTAAATCAATCCATTGTATTATTGTTGTTTTTTCCAAGACTGTATCCCAGTAAGGTTGAGCAAGCTCTTCCTATCAGAGACTGCAGAAGAGCTTTATTTTATTTGACGAGAACGAAGGCTTATAGTAAGTCTTCACATCTCCTTCAGTTTAATCAAACAGGGGTATTTGGTTATGGAAAAAACTCTGTCCACTTGGATTTCAGATTTCATTTCTTATTGTTATGCTCAGCCGGGACAACAAGTTCAAAATAAGGTAAAAGCCCATCAAGTCAGGGCTGCCAACGTTTCCTTAGATCGTCTTTGCTCTGCTTCCATAAAAGATATCTGGAAGGCTGCTACAATGTCCTCTATCCAGACCTTCACAAATCATTACTGCCTGAGAATGCTTCATGTCAAGCAACAGTTTCAGTCAAGTATTCTCAAAAGCTTATTTAATCTCCCTCTGACACTAGCACAACACGAGTTGTATATTCTTTGCTGAAATACGAAAATAGCAAACAAATGCAGCCTTCAGCTTGGGAGTGCCTACTTGTGTGACTAAATATTGTCTTGCTTATTTACAGCGAAAATAAAGTTACTTATCTGGAACAGGTGTTCATCAAGGACAGCAGGACAAATCATCCATACAGTCCTACCAACTTCCCCTTAGAGCTGAAGGTTAGCTTGGTACAACTGAGGAGATTCATGCGGCAGCTGCATCAGAACCCCCTGTGCATGCTCAGAAAGACTTTCTTGGTCTTTCTGAGCTCCATCCGATAACATCACCTGTTTGCAAGGCTGATTTGTCCTGCTGCTACAGAGAAGCACACCTGTTACAGGGAAGAAACTTTGCTTTAGCCATGGACAAGTTAGGCAATAACGAAAGCCTTGATTTCTTCAGGTAAAATTCTGTTTTGTCTGTAGAAACAGCTTTCATTATTGCCCTGGCCATGTTCAACCCCCATCTTTCCAATATATTCATATGTATCTTTCTGTTTATAGAGAAAATTGCTAATTTGCACTGGCTCATGTTTCTGGCTGCTTCTGATGGACATTTAAGCTTTTACTTCTGTTAGAATTCACTCTCCAGACTAGTAGGAGCAGAATGCAAAACTTTTAATTTTCCTTTGAGATAGCCATGCAGTATATTTAGTCCTTTGTTACATCACAATTAGATTAGAGGTAATGCTAAAGTGATATCTGACTTTCCAGTTGCTTGTAGCAGTCTTTTTGGTTCAGTCACCATTAGATTCATGCTTCAGATAATCCTGTTTTGTGAACAAATATGAAAATGGTGCATTGTTAGTAGGCTTGTTTGCTTGGTGAGGTATTGCTTCCATAGATGGAAAATGATTAAAATTTGAAACATTTTAATTACAGCTACAAAGATAATTACTAACCATCCAGCATACTGAATTGTTAGTCATGTTTTTTACACATGTATTACTTTCAAATTAAACAATTCGGTTTGCAGTTTCTAATGCTAGTTGATAATGGTTCTTGGTTAAGAAAAATAGTCCAAGGAAAGGAACTGTATAGATGAATGTCCCTAGTGAGAATATTGTAATTTTGAGTACCTTTGAATCTTAAACTTTATGAATACAAGGTTCCATTGTCAAGGTGAATGTAGTTCAGTAACAGCCATAAAATACCATTTAATAAAACATAGTTAATCATTATTGCTCCTGGAACTATCAAAGGAGACTAGCTCTGTCTTCAAGATACAATAAGGCTGATGGTAGTAAACAAGCACTAAATTGTAGAATAATGTCAAGATAACAAAACAGAATTATAACTGAAAAGAGTAGGTTAATGGAAAACATCAAATGAAATGGTAAGACTAGAGTGTAGGATTAGTGTTATTTATTATTGGTTAATATCTGCTTGTAGTTTGTTTCACTCTTTTTATGGAACCTTATTTTTCTCTTCTTTCTTTACCTATCTACTGAATACCATTTTATATAAGAGATAGTATGAGTTTGTGTTGAGATAATTTATAAAATACATCTGCTAGTATCACCTGCCATATGGCATGAAACACACTGAATTTGAAGAATGGTGTGATAGTTTCACTAAAGGTCTTGTTGACAATGATGACATGGTCATTTTCCATAAATGATGATGGTGCAGTTTTTTCTTTTTACTAGTTCAGAAAAGCTTTCTTTCCAGGGTGGTATTGAAGGTCTTCATTTGCCAGGTTTCTTTAAAAGCAAGGCCAAAAGTGTTATCTTTGGAATATTTACGCATTTTATAATGTTTGCTCTGATTTTATTCTAAGTATATACAGTACTGTGATTTTATTTACAATTAACATTTAGTGCGCCATATATTTTTGATAGTTCCAAAAAGAACCAGTACTAGTTCTTCACGTTCTGGCCTTCTGGAATGACTGGAAGATAGTGCAGATATCACTAGTTGTTAATACAAGAGTGGGGATAAAAAAAAATAAAAGGAATGGTTTCACTGAGACACAGTAGGTCATTCCAACATATTTTACAGTCCCTTAAGGCAATGTGTTTCCAATTGCATTGGTTATTCTACATCTACATCACCCTTATATTCCCACCCTTATTATAGCTGCACAGTTCATATCCTTTGACACTAATCTATAATGTTGGCTTCTGTGTTATTGTTCATCTCTCCCTCTTCTCTTTATCTCTCTCTAGTCCTGCAGCATCATAGCCTCAGGCTGCATTCTCTACTGTATAGCATCAAGGCAACTCTCCCTACCCCTCAGACATCTCTCTTCCTTTATTTATTGGTTGATGTAGAATAATCAATGCAATTGAAAATGCATTTTGCCTTTAGAGATTATAAAATATGTTACAACGCACTACTGTTTTTCTAAAAAACAAAATATAAAAACCATGAACATGTTCTCTGGATTCTCTCTCTCCAAGCTCAAAGTTTTCTGTGGTTTCTTTCAACAGTGGTAGAACATGGTTTGTTTCCAATGTGCAATAGGCTATGGATTTTTAGAATTACTGTCGTTTTTAATTTTGTAGGTACCATGGGCGGGGTATCAGGGTAGGTTTGCAGTTGACCCTCGATTCGTGACTCATCCAGCTGCTATGGCATATAACATGAACCTTCTACAGGCACATGGGCGTGGTTCTCCTATACCTTATGGCCTTGGACATCATTCTCCCGTCAATATAACGCAACAGGGGCAGCAACAGCTTCAGCATCAAGACAAAGAGCAACATGAACAAAACCGAAATGGTGAGTCCTCATTTTCTGTAAATGCCTGAGTAACTGATATTTATGATTATTAAATCCAGTTTGAAGAAACAATTACATTTATATCCATGTCAACAGGATGTAAAAACACCAACTTTTGTTTTAAGAAAACTCATGCAGAAAACGTGCTTACCATTTAAATTTACTTAAAATTCTGTGTATTATTTTTCATAAAATGTTTCATTTGTATTAACTTGCTTATAGATTGAACTCATCAATAAATCATTCATATTGCTTACCAAAACTGAATGTAGAAATGAGAGAAGTAAATATGCTACTTTCTGTGACTAGGAAAGTACAAAACTTGGGTTGTTTTTTGATATACTGTTCTATATCAAGACAGAAAAAAATAGTCTGAACATTTCTGAAGAATATCAATTGAAATTAAAAAAAAGATTTGTTTTCAGTTTGAGAGACGTTGTATGGTTTTCTTCTCTAGTGGGAATAAAGTTCAAGTATCCGAGAAAGTTAATAGCCGATCATAATGTCCCATATTGTTCTCCATCAACAAGCAAGGTGACATCACCCATTTGTGTGGCTGATTCAACCTGCTGTCTATGGAGAACTCTCGTTACAGGTATGCAACTTCATTTTACTAATACTGGTAACCATACCAGAGGAGACATACTTCATATGTAATCCATGCTTGTTGTTTTCTCTTATAGTAATTGATCACATTACTTAAAAACTAATTAAGCATATTGTGAAAAATAAGGTGTGTCAAATTTTTTTAAATGAAAAATTTGAAGTTAAAGCTGTATGTTCATAACATTTTTGTAAATTCATCTAAAGCATTTGAACACATTGTAGGTAAAAATGAAAGCAATTTAGGATCAGACATGAATAAACTTCGGACCCCTGAGAAAAAACCTCCAGAACCCAAACAGGTATGCTTGTTGCTGGCTGCTAAAAGTTTAATATGTGTTGTTTATATCATTATATATATAAGGAAGAACTTGGATACAAAGAGCAATTTACCGTGTTTTTCGCTCCATAAGATGCACTTTTTTCCCCCCAAAAGTGGGGGGAAAATGTATGTGCGTCTTATGGAGCGAATATAAAAACAAACTAAAAATCTAACAAACCCCCCCACCCTCCTGACTCCCCCAAGACCTGCCACCTTAATTTTCTACAACCCTCCTGACCCCCCCCAAGACCTGCCAAAAGTCCCTGGTGGTCCAGCGGGGGTCCAGGAGTGGTCCGGGAGCGATCTCCTGGACTTGGGCCATCGGCTGCCAGTAATCAAAATGGCGCCGACGACCCTTTGCCTTTACTATATCACTGGGGCCGACCAATGGCAGCGGTAGCCCCTGTGACATAGTAAGGGCAAAGGGCCGTTGGCTGCCAGTAATCAAAATGGCACCGATGGCCCTTTGCCCTTACTTTGTCACAGGGGTTACCGCTGCCATTGGTCGGCCCCAGTGACATAGTAAGGGCAAAGGGCTGTCGGCGCCATTTTGATTACTGGCAGCCGACGCCCAAGCCCAGGAGATCGCTCCCGGTCCGCTCCTGGACCCCCGCTGGACCACCAGGGACTTTTGGCAGGTCTTGGGGGGGGTCAGGAGGGTGGGGAGTTGTTAATTAATTTAAAGGGTTGGGATGGGGTTTTTATTTGGGGGGGGGGGTGTTCCCAGAGAAAGTTTTCTGATCTGGGGAGTGGACCGAAAACAAAATGGGGAGAAAAAAAATGTTACGCACTCCCCTAATTTGCTCCATAAGACGCACAGACGCCCGGGGACAGAGCCAGTTTAGCACAAATTTTTTTTTTTTATTTTCCCCCTCTGAATCCTAGGTGCGTCTTATGGTCAGGTGCGTCTTATGGAGCGAAAAATACGGTAATTGGCTAATGAAAACTGAGGCAGATATAAAGTGGGAAGAAGCATGTTATAAACGCATTAATATACCCAATGTGTTCGTTCATGCTGGGAGAATCATTCTGATGAGGATGTTTGCAGCTTATGTGTCAATAGTTATAGTGGGAACACATTATTTTTCATTTTTTGCTTATCTGCATAGCTAACTTGGGATTTTAGCCCAAAAAAACTTGACTAGAAGAGTGATTGTTTTGCCACGTATTCACCCATTGCATACCATGCTCTAGAAATGAGTATCCTTTGATTGTATTTTGTTTGGTTTGTCAATTGTTGGAAGCTTCTGCCTTATTGGTCAGCAGTGCCTAGTAAATGTGCTTCTTATTCCTGCTGTTCCAGGAATGAGCAGTCTTGGATCTCAAATTCAGACCTGCTTGCAGCATGCCAAGATGCTGGGCTGACATGCAATTGAAATAACTTTGCTTTCATGCTGATGCTGAATAGAAACTGCTCATAGCAATTTGCTGCTGCTACTGCTGCATATCATTTCTATAGTGCTGCTAGATGTACACAAAACGACAGTCTCTAATCCCCTGCTGGATTCAAATCATAGGATCACTACTTTCTGAGCAACTCTGATACACCCTAGCAGAGTGTTCACAGGCAGCCAGTTACATAGATGAAAAATAGAATTTTAATATGACAGTGAATCTGCTGGGGTCTCTTGAATTGCTCGGATGGCATGATAAATCTTAGCAGGGCGTGGGAAAGCTACGGACAGGGTTCTTATGCACTAATATGCAAGTAGAGAATAAGTATTTTTTTCCTGTCGATAGCAGGACTGAATTAGACATGGTGTCTGGGCTGTCCTTCAGCGGCCCTTGAAGCAGAGCGTCTCTTAAAAATCACAGAGCTGTGCGTGTCTTCCTGCATGATCAAGCGCCATCTTCTCAGTCTTATTTCTTCCATGCTGCCATCCGCACACAGAGCGTTTTTCTCCTCTTCTCTGAGTTTTCCTGTGAAAAGAAGAACATCAACAGCTCTTTTCAGTGCTATCATGGTCCCCAAACTACCTAGCTTTAAGTACTGCCAGTGTGGAAAAGTTATGTGTGCCTGGGACCCAAACGTGACCAGTCTACTTGCCAAGAATGCAGTCGTATGTCACCCCGGGCACAGGGGCAGCACACCCAAAAAATTGTGCCCTTCAGAGAGGGGGGCGACAGCTCCTACGCCCCGATGTCAGAGTGCCACTCATCCCATTCCTCCCCAAGCCCAGAGTTGGACTGCCTGGAAAAGTAACGAAGTGATTCTTCCCTGGGGCCCCAGGATAAGAAAGCAACAAAGAGCCAGTTGGTGCAAGCCACCCCAGTGATCCCTCTCCTCCAGGACCCACAAGAGAGTGGGGCGTCGGGAGATGCATCGGTTGTCCAGGCCCAGGAGCTACGCCTGGCCGACACCAGCATCGAAGCACGCCAACCATGAAGGTCCTCATTAGAAGGAACCGACGCATCAATACAGGCATCGAAGCGCAAGCAACCAACTCTTCGGTGGAATGACGTCCTGGCATATGACACATTGAGCCGCCAGAGTACCACAACGCGGCAAAGTGTGCCTCCCAGAAGCCACACACACCATCGCAGGGCCAGGTTGACAGTGTTGACACATGTCCATGACGGGAAGCATCGGCCTATGAAGCATTCAACACAAGTGTCACACACATCTGCTCCGAAGCAGCAGAGTGGCGAGGCCCAGCATAAGAAGCAAAAGGATAGGCCTTCAGAGAAGAAAGGACCAGAGCAAAACTCCCAGGTTTTCTTTACACCTGAGGAACTCTGTGACCTGGAGTTTTCAGACGTAAACCTGCTCTCCAACTATCCTACCTCGGAAGCCTCCTCTGTCTCTTCAAGCCAGGTCTACTCCGACATCTCTTCTGTGTCCAAACTCAAAAGACTGTCACCCCAGATGCAAGAGCCCCTCTCAAAGCATCACAGGCCACCATATGAAGTGGTGCCTCGGCTCACTGCCCCCGCGGACCGGATTCTGATATCCTCCTAGCTGCATGCCTTGTACATCCACACAAAGAAATCTCACCATGGTTAGTGGGACAGAGTAAGCTAAGTCAGCTGCTCAGCACATCCCCACTGAAGGTGGTCTGGCTTCCCAGGTGATGTCGCAGATTTCCACAATTTTAAGTAACTTCTTCTCATCCTTGGAGTCACGCAGACTGGAGCATCCACCTACAAGCCCCTCTTCGGAGGAATTCTCCCCTGAGGATGAATCCCCTCCCCAACAGCAGGAAGAAGTTGTTCCGCAGGTAGGGAAGATGCCTCAGCCGTAGTTCTCCCCATAGCCAAGTTCATATCCGGATGTCTCTCCCCCCAGTTCTCCAGGATCATGAACCGGATTACCATCCGACCCACCCGAGGAGCCTCCAGAGCCCTCCTCACTGCCAGAAGATCTCTCCTTCTCAAATTTCATTGAGAAGGTTAATGCACATCTCAGCGTGGAGACCAGAAAGGTGCAAGACTCTAGGGCAGAGATCCTAGCCATGTTAATCATTTTGAAGGTGCTGGTTGAACCAACAGTGCTGCCTCCCCACGCAGACTAGATGTGGTCCTGGAAAAAACCTGTGAGCCCCCTTTCTCGAGTCTGGCCACATCCAGAAAGACGGATCTAAAATTTAGGATGAGAAAGTCTCCATACTACAGTGCGGTACAGCTCCCACACCCCTCCATCATGATAGTCAGCCATGAAAAAGGCAAAAAAACCTAGACTCCACTCTATTGCGCACCGCCAGGTAAGGACAATTGCTATTTCGATGACTTTGGGGGGAGGTCCTTCTAGTTTGCTATGCTGAACACAAAAATACACCAGTTTTATATCATCCAGTATCTCTATGAGTGCCTGCAGTCCATCAAGCCTCTATTTGAGGAAGGCACCTCCAGCGCAGGGCTGCCAAAACCGGTACTGGACATGAAAGAGGGGCTGTGCCACCTCCTCCACACCATCTACGAGTTGTTTGAAACATCATCCCGCACTTCATATTCAGCCATAGCGGCTCGTCAGATGGCCTGGTTAAGGGCCGGCACCATCCGGGAAGACAAACATGAGAAGTTAGATCTGCCATGTAAGGGTGACAACCTTTTTGGAGACAAGCTACGGGAGACGGTCTCACAACTAAAAGAGCAGTCTTATCCCTGGCCTCACCAAGTGCACACATCTGCAACCCAGAGGTATTATCCAAGCTACCATAAGCCAAGTTTCCAAAAGCGCCTGTTCAGGCCATACACCCCTTACAAAGCACCGTCGTTTCCACAGCCTAGACAGCAGGTGTAACAACCGCAGCCCAGGGGCATGCCTAGTGGCTAGCACCAGCAGAGACAGCCGTCAACCTCCACCCAGAAACCACCACAAAGTTTTTGAAGACAGCGGGGCCACCTCTTCCGCTCCCCATGGAGGACAGAGTAGCGCATTTCTTCAATGCTTGGGCAGCGATAACATCTGACCACTGGTGCTAGGAATTGTTCGCGGAGGCTACCATCTCAATTTCAAGGAGATTACATCTCTTCCTTGCCTAGCAGGTTTTCAGTGGGACCAGGAGCAGATGCAACTCCTGCAAACAGAGGTGTCCTCACTTCTTACTCGGCAGGCCGTACATCACACAGATGCAACAGGGGATTCTATTCCTCATACTTCCTAAGTCCCTAGAAATCAGGAGGCCTCCGCTCATTCTTATACTTACGGGCTCTCAACAAATTCCTCGGAAAGGAAAAATTCAAGATGATGTCCCTAAATTCTGTTCTCCCTTTTCTACAGCCCAGTTATTGGATGTGCTCGCTGGACTTCAAGGATGCCTACTCCCACATTCCGATGCACCATTCCTCATGGTGGTAATTGTGCTTCCAATCCAATGGGCAGCAGTACCCGTACAAGGTGCTCCCATTTGATCTATCTTCCACCCCGAGAGTCTTCACCAAGTGTTTAGCTGTGACCGACCTCAGACGAAAGGGGAGTCAGCTTTTCTCCTACCTGGACGATTGGCTTCTGGTGACTTCGGAGAAGACAACCCTCAAGTTTCACTTGAAGGACACGATCAACTGCTTGCAGTCACCGGGATTCATACTATGAGAAGTCCAGCCGACTCAGGTCCTGCAGTTCATCGGAGCGAAGATAGACACGGTGCTAGGGGAAGCTTTCTTGCCCAAAGATAGGGCCCAAACCCTGCGTGATCTGGCAGAATGATTACAGGCCTGTGCACAACCCTTTGCTCACCAGGTTTTAACCCTGCTGGGCCACATGGCAGCGGCAATATACGTGGTACCTCACACCGACTACACATGCGCTGCCTGCAATGGGGCTTGAAGTCTCAATGGATATAGTTCATTCAACAATTGTCAGACATAGTACTCCTCACCAGGGCCATGAAGACAGCCTAGTGGCTGTCCCCACTAACGCTCATAGAGGGAGCCCTGTTCCAAAGCCCAGTTCATGAATTAATTCTCACCACAGACGCTTCTAACAAGGGGTGGGGAGCCCATCTCAATCACCTAAAGATTCAGGGCTTGTGTTCGGTCTCAGAGCGTTACCGAGAGATAAACCTGCTGGAGTTACCGGTGGTTTGGAAAGCCCTTCTTATCTTTGTCAGCCAAGTTCAGGGCAAAAATGTCATGGGTCACATGGACAATCAGGTGGGCATGTTCTACATAATCAAAGAAGGAGGGTCAGGTTCCTGGATACTGTGCAAGGAGGCAATTCAATTTCTAGAATAGACAGAGAAACATTCTGTCTCCCTAAAAGCGACCTACCTTCCCGGAATTGTGAATTCTAAAGCGGACCGTCTCAGCAGAATATCTCACCCATACGAATGGTCTCTAAACAAGAGTGTGGTTGACAGGCTCTTCGACTGATGGGGTCTCCTGTGCATGGACCTCTTTGCAACAGTGGTCAACAGGAAAGTTTGCAGATTCTTCTCAGTGTTTCCAAGTCAAGAGAGATTCGCACATAATGCTTTTCTAGTCCCATGGATGGAAGACCGCCTCTATGCTTACCCTCGATACCACTCCTAAAAAATGCGTTGTGGACATCGTCAACCTGATCCTTATAGCCCCAGTGTGGCCGAGACATCCCCGGTACGCTTATCTGGTTTGGCTGTCCATTGCTCCCCCTATAGCACTGGGGGACAGAGCGGATCTGCTGACTCAGGATGGGGGAATATTGCTAACCCAATGCACTCCTCGCTTCATCTCACAGTGTGGAGGTTGAAAGGATACTATTAAACCACCTGGAAGTGTCATCAGAGGTCCAAAATGTCCTGATATCATCATGCAAGTTTTCCACTCGAAAGAACTTTCAGCTCAAGTGGCTTCGTTATGCAACCTGGTGCCATGGCAAACAGGTAGACCCATTCTCCTGTTCGCCAGAAACCCTCCTGGATTATCTTCACACGCTTTATCAGTCACCTGGTCAAGATGGTGAGACTGACAGTGAAATGCTAAGAGAAATTAGGGAAGCTAACCAAATTGGTAGTGCGGTAATAATGGGAGACTTCAATTACCCCAATATTGACTGGATAAATGTATCATCGGTACATGCTAGAGATATAAAGTTCCTGGATGGATTAAATGACATTTTTATGAAGCAGTTGGTTCAGGAACCGACAACACAGGTTGCAATTTTAGATCTAATTCTCAGTGGAGCACAGGATTTGGTGAGAGAGGTAACAGTGGTAAGGCCGCTTGGCAATAGTGATCATAATATGATCAAATTTGAATTAATGACTGGAAGGGGGACAGTAAGCAAATCCACGGCTCTTGTGCTAAACTTTCAAAAGGGAAACTTTGATAAAATGAGAAAAATTGTTAGAAGAAAACTGAAAGGAGCAGCTACAAAGGTAAAAAGTGTGCAAGAGGCATGGTCATTGTTAAAAAATACCATCCTAGAAGCACAGTCCAGATGTATTCCACACATTAAAAAAGTGGAAAGAAGGCAAAACGATTACCGGCATGATTAAAAGGGGAGGTGAAAGAAGCTATTTTAGCCAAAAGATCTTCATTCAAAAATTGGAAGAAGGATCCCACAGAAGAAAATAGGATAATGCATAAGCGTTGGCAAGTTAAATGTAAGACATTGATAAAACAGGCTAAGAGAGAATTTGAAAGGAAGTTGGCCGTAGAGGCAAAAACTCACAGTACTTTTTAAAATATATCCGAAGCAGAAAGCCTATGAAGGGAGTCAGTTGGATCGTTAGATGATCGAGGGGTTAAAGGGGCACTTAGAGAAGATAAGGCCATCGCGGAAAGATTAAATGATTTCTTTGCTTCGGTGTTTACTGAAGAGGATATTGGGGAGGTACCCGTACTGGAGAAGGTTTTCATGGGTAATGATTCAAATGGACTGAACCAAATCATGGTGAACCTAGAAGATTTGGTAGGCCTGATTGACATACTGAAGAGTAGTAAATCACCTGGACCGGATGGTATACACCCCAGGGTTCTGAAGGAACTCAAAAATGAAATGTCAGACCTATTAGTAAAAATTTGTAACCTATCATTAAAATCATCCATTGTACCTGAAGACTGGAGGATAGCTAATGTAACCCCAATATTGAAAAAGGGCTCCAGGGGCGATCCAGGAAACTACAGACCGGTTAGCCTCACATCAGTGCCAGGAAACATAGTGGAAAGTGTTCTAAACATTAAAATCACAGAACATATAGAAAGACATAGTTTAATGGAACAAAGTCAGCATGGCTGTACCCAAGGCAAGTCTTGCCTCACAAATCTGCTTCACCTTTTTGAAGGAGTTAATAAACATGTGGATAAAGGTGAACCGGTAGATGTAGTGTACTTCGATTTTCAGAAGGCGTTTGACAAAGTTCCTCATGAGAGGCTTCTAGGAAAAGTAAAAAGTCATGGGATAGGTGGCAATGTCCTTTCGTGGATTACAAACTGGCTAAAAGATAGGAAACAGAGAGTAGGATTAAATGGACAATTTTCTCAGTGGAATGAAGTGGGCAGTGGAGTGCCTCAAGGATCTGTTTTGGGACCCTTACTTTTCAATATATTTATAAATGATCTGGAAAGAAATACGACGAGTGAGGTAATCAAATTTGCAGATGATACAAAATTGTTCAGAGTAGTTAAATCACAAGCAGATTGTGATAAATTGCAGGAAGACCTTGTGAGACTGGAAAATTGGGCATCGAAATGGCAGATGAAATTTAATGTGGATAAGTGCAAGGTGATGCATATACTGAACAATAACCCATGCTATAGTTACACAATGTTAGGTTCCATATTAGGTGCTACCACCTAAGAAAGAGATCTAGGCATCATAGTGGATAACACATTGAAATCGTCGGTTCAGTGTGCTGCGGCAGTCAAAAAAGCAAACAGAATGTTGGGAATTATTAAAAAGGGAATGGTGAATAAAACGGAAAATGTCATAATGCCTCTGTATCGCTCCATGGTGAAACCACACCTTGAATACTGTGTACAATTCTGGTCGCCGCATCTCAAAAAAGATATAATTGTGATGGAGAAGGTACAGAGAAGGGCAACCAAAATGATAAGGGGAATGGAACAGCTCCCCTATGAGGAAAGACTAAAGAGGTTAGGACTTTTCAGCTTGGAGAAGAGATCGCTGAGGGGGGATATGATAGAGGTATTTAAAATCATGAGAGGTCTAGAACGGGTAGATGTGAATCGGTTTTTTACTCTTTCGGATAATAGAAATACTAGGGGGCACTCCATGAAGTTAGCATGTGGCACATTTAAAACTAATCGGAGAAAGTTCTTTTTCACTCAACGCACAATTAAACTCTGGAATTTGTTGCCAGAGGATGTGGTTAGTGCAGTTAGTATAGCTGTGTTTAAAAAAGGATTGGATAAGTTCTTGGAGGAGAAGTCCATTACCTGCTATTTATTAAGTTGATAGCCACTGCTATTACTAGCAACTGTAACATGGAATAGACTTAGTTTTTGGGTACTTGCCAGGTTCTTATGGCCTGGATTGGCCACTGTTGGAAACAGGATGCTGGGCTTGATGTACCCTTGGTCTGACCCAGTATGGCATGTTCTTAGGGTTGGCAACAGCCTCTTGTCAGGGTTCACATCAGTGCCATAGCAGCCTATCATCACCCACACAACGGCCTTCCAGTTTTGAACCACCCATTGGTCTCTCGGTTCATGAAGGGACTCTTGCGACTGAGCCCTCCGGTTCCCTGGGATCTTAATCTGGTGCTGGAACAGCTCATGCTCCCACCATTTGAACCTATGGACAGTTGCCATGTGAAGTATTTGACCTGGAAGATGGTATTCCTGGTCGCTCTGACTTCTGCAAGACAGGGTCAGTGAGCTGCAAGCCCTAGTTCACTCCCTCCAAATCTGCAGTTCAACCACGATAAGGTGACCTTGCGTACCCACCCCTCCTTCCTTCCTAAGGTAGTTTCAGCTTTCCATCTAAACCAAACCATAACATTGCCAACGTTCTTCCCAAAACCTCATGGCAGTGTTAGAGAACATCTTCTACATAATCTGGATTGCAAAAGAGCTCTGGCTTACTACAAACGTAGGACAAATGCTGACAAAAGAGCTTCACAACTCTTTGTCTCTTTCATTCCTAACGCACCTGGTCTACCAGTGGCAAAGAGAACCCTCTCAAGCTGGATAACCCAATGTATTAAATTCTGCTATTCCAAGTGTTCAGCAGAACTTCCTAGCAAAGTCAAGACATATCAAGTTCGGGCGGTTGCTGCTTTAATAGCGCACCTTTGCGTGACAGCAGGATTGCATGGCTGTGCACGGTAAGAACAGGTTGGGCAAGCAACAATCGCCTACAGTACTAAGGGAAGCCATCATAAGTCCAATAGCGTGCAAGAAGCAACCCTTTGCTGGGGACTCCCAGAGAGCATGGCTAATTCAGCCCTGCTAGCAACAGGAAAAAAGCAAGTTTGCTTACCATAATTGTTGTTTTCCATAGATAGCAGGATGAATTAGCCATGCTGATCCACCCGCCTTCCTGGTCAGCCTCCTGGACACAGCTCTGTGATTTCTAGGAAAAGCTCCGCCTCAAGGGCCGCCAGAGGACATCCCAGACAGCATGGTTAATTCATCTTGCTATTTATGGAAAACCCCATTTTCCTGTAAGCAAACTTGCTTTTCAGGTTGTTTTTTTTAATGCTGGACGATGTATAGTTTTATGAAATAGTACTGTAACATTTCAGCATGATCAATATTTACATAAACTGTCATTAGAAAGGAATTAAGACGGTCTCATAGAAAAATTGAATGTTCACAAAAGGTCCATTCACTAAATTTGATTCATTCAGATTTTGCAGAATCATTTTAAAGGTGATAGTTTACTTACTTACAGTACCTGACTCCAAATTTAGAAGTAGAAAACTATTGAGATGAGCTGTAGGAAATTGTATTGGAGCATGATGTATTTGTAACTCTGACAAGATGTTGCAAACAGTGACACAGCTGTTAACCTGTTCCAAGGGTTGCACAGATTTTATTCTGGTGAGATGTCAGAAATCATTAAACTGTATTATAGCTAAATGATTTTCTCTACTGTCTCATTCTAAAAATACGGTATATGCAAGTTGCTGCAGGTTGTTTACAGCAAGTCAGTGAAACTAGATATAACCATAAGATAATCAGTCTTTGCCATTCAATTAAGATGTATGCGTAAGAGGTTCAGCTGCCTGAGGTTGAGAGAATATATTTACAGTTACATGTTCTGAGCTGTGAAAGAAAAGTTAGCTAAAATCAGGTCAGTGAGGAGAAATTTTTTTCTATGAATACCAGGAGTAATTAGATTTAGAAAAGTCAAGTTGGAGTGTTCAGAGGGAAGACTATCTTCAAACTAACTAAGCAGTTAACTGGGTAAATTCCTCAAGCTGAAACTTGTCCTCTACTTATCAGCTAAAAATAATTTGTGCTGTTTTACAGCATCCCTACTTTTAGCTATGGAGAAAATAGGTAGGGCCGTGGGCAGAGAGGCAGATGCTACAAAGGGTTTTCATTTGTGTGATCCCCATGTGTACTTCATGAAATGTATCTTCATCATTGCAGTCCCTGCTGGCCCTAAATTTTGAAAGGAATCTCTGCCAGGCATTTTCATTTGAAAACTAGCATGTAGCTGCGCACATATAATCTACCTGCAACCTACTCCAGCAATCTCACAGTTGCCCCTTGATTGTTTAGATTAGTGATTCTCAACCTTTTTTCTGTCATAGCACCCCACTATCTTTACCATCAACACCTTCTCTTCCCTTCCATCTACCCCACTAACCTGGCATCATCCTCATCACCTTTCCACTTCCCTCTACCCCCTAGCATCATCACCACCCTTCCTTTCCTCTCTTCCCACTCCAGGCACCATCACCTTCCCTCTTCCTCCACCCCCTGGCAACATCCTCATCATCACTTGCCTTCCCTTCTCACCTGGCATCACCTTCTCTTCCTCTTTCTCCTCCACTCCCCTAGAATCATCTCCTTTTTATCCCTTCCCTCTCCCTGCACCCCTTGGCATCATCATTCCCTCTCGCTCTCCTCTCCTCCCCAACATCATCATTCCCTTTAACTCCCCTCCCAGGATTGTCATCATTCCTTCCCTCTTCCTCCACTCCCCAGCATCATCACCTTCTCCTAACTTCTATCTAGCTTCATCACATTATCTTCTTCTCTGTCATTATTAATTTCTTCCTTTTTCTTTCCCCTCACCCCTCTTCCTTAGCCCATCATCATCCCTTTCCTTTAACCCCTGGTATCATCATTCTCCCTTTCTTCTCCCCCCTCACCCCCAGCATCGCCTTCTCTTCTCTTTCCCTCCAACCCCTGGCACCATCACCTTCCCTTCCTTCTCTCTCTCTCCCTGCTATCATCATCAACCTCTTTCTCCCTCCATCCCTCTCCTTCTATCCTCTGGCATCATCACTTTTACTCTCTTTCAACCCCTGGCACCATCACCTCCCCTCCACGGCTACCTCTTTGGCATTATCACCTTCCCTTACTAGCCCCACTCCCTGGCATCATCATCTTTCATTCCTATCCTTTCCATTCCCTTCCCTCTCTCTCCACATCCTGTGGCACATTCATCTTTCCCTCCCTCTCACAATCCTTGGCACATTCAGCTCCCCCCCACACATCCATTTCCTGGAACCTGCAGAAGTTTGAGCAGTGCTTACTTTGGTGTTCCTCCTCTACCAAGGAGATTGCAAAGAAAAGCCAGCAGAGGGGGAAGCAGCAGCAGCAGCAGATACACATTGCTTTCTGACATTCTCTGCTGTTGGGAGGATATCCTGTGGCCTGGAAGAACATTTTTATCGCAGAACCTCGCCTTTTGATTGGGCTCTTTTTGCAGTGCACCTGCATTAAAGGCACATTGGGTAGGGAAACACTTCTTTAGATGGCTATAAAGAAATTGATATTTTTAAAATGCACTCTAGTATTTTTCAGAAGTGAATTTTCTGTGTACCCTTTCCCTCAGGCATTTGGAGACTGTTGTTGTCATAAATCACATAGAAATTGGAAATTTACTTGTCCCAAACACATTTATTTTTTTCGCCTTCCATTTGATATTTTGCCTTTTCCTAGGAAAGTCATAAGGTAGGTTAGAAAGAAGGATGTGAATTACAGTACATGTTTCTAGGGATGGGGAGAAGAAACAGGGAACATAAAACTGGAAATGGATTAAAGCAAAACTGTACAAGTAGCAATACATGGTGTATAGTGATTTCATAGTATAGGGAAAGATGCCTGGCAATAAAATGACACATAAAAGTAGAATACTGTTTTCATAGTTAAGGAAGGATACTTACAGGTAAGATGGATGGAAATGCAGAGTTGAGGAGAAGGCTTTGTTCCATTTTTTTGAAGAGTAACAGGTTTCCGTGCATAAGTCCTGTGGATATTATTACATAAGTTGGGAACAAAGTAACTGAGTGCATAAAGCCTTGTGCAGGCTAGCCTTGCTGTAGCTAGTGAAAGGGCGAGATAAAAGGGCCTGTCGAGAAGACCAAAGTTCTCTCATTGAGGTGTATATGGGCAACAGATGGGATAAGTACACTGGTGCTGTTTGGTTCAAGCATTTGAATACAATACAAATACATATTTTACTTATCCAGATCTAACAGAACGCAAAAGAATTGGAGACTAAAATAGCTAGACAGTATTATTTTAATGTATTATGAAAAATGTATTCTAGGAACTTTTATTAAATTGGTGCTTTGAAGCATGTTTAGATTTTTGGCAAAAAACCGAATAATATTTTAACTTACACGATTTGTGAGGGATTTTCTCTTGCATAACATCACCCAATATTAAAACATTTACTGTGTTTGCAGATGTCACGGGTTAGGGTGGCAGGCGGGAAACTGCAGAACTTTTGAGTTTCCTTGGGTCAGCTGCTGAATGGTTCATTGTAACAGGGAAGACCATACCAAGCAGTACTAGTCTAGCTAACCAATGATTTTGTAACTGGACCAAGAATCAAAATTAAACCAGTTCCTAAAAGATTTGTTTGTGCTTTGCAATTAAGAGTTTTATTTCATTTGCTCTAGGTTGATGTAGAAGGCAATTCACAGACTAGAAGCCCGGAATCTCGTTCCAGCATTGTTTTTCCTAATTCTAAATTTCATCGCAAAGATAATCTTAACCCCAGGCATTTGAACGTTCATCTTACTCCTCCACACCCACAGTATGCAGTTCCCAATCGCCACTTCCAGCACCTGTCCCAGATACCAAGACAGCCATATCCTGTGCAACAGCAACAAAATCTATTAACACCACAACAAAACCATCTGTCTGAACAGCAAAACCAAATGCCCCCTCAGCAAGGCCCAGTAGTTCAGCAGCACAACCATTTGAATCAACAGCCTCAACAACCACCATCACAGCTTTCGCCTGCCTTCCAGACAGGTCCCAACCATTCATTTTTTAACAACCCTTTGCCACATGGGCCCCAATCTCCTGGCCTAGATGCTGTAGTCCCAGAGCATCCCCCTATGCTTCAAGAAGTCAATAACCTTCTGAGGCCTGTTGCACAGCATAACTCTCTGCTGCCGTCACATTTGAACAATTTCATTGAAGAGAGCCCTTCAGGACTGGCTGTAGGGGAAGCTTTAGGTAGGTGGTTGTTTTTTTTTGTTTGTTTGTTTGTTTTTGCTTCATGAGAAGATTTAATTGGTGACTGGTAAAAATGAAAAGCTAATTTCTCAGAGGTTTCTGTGTTCTCCCAGGACAAGAAGGATGGTAGTCCTCACATGTGGGTGATGTCATCAGGCGGAGCCCTATTACAGAACACTGAGCATGCTCAGCATGCCATGATCCCTGTGTCCACAGGGGTCTCCCTTCAGTCTCTTTTTTTTCCACACTGCAGTTTGCCTCGTGTTTAGGAGTTCTGTGAGATTTTTCTCACAACTTTTCCTCACGGAAATACTTGAAGTTTTACTTCACAAATAATTTCCCTACACGGGTCTCCCTTCATGTACATTTCATCGACGCTCAGTGAGTACTATGCCCTGTTCTCCGTCGGTTCCTGTCACCTCACTATCGGTTCCCCCGGGTTACCAACCGAATTGCGGCCCTCCTTTCTCCCTAGGTCTGCCCCACGATGCCTGCGAGTGACTTTGCTGCGATCTTCCACCAGGTCCATCTGGGCTAGAGGGATTGGGGCATCCATGGTTCCCGTTGCGGTCGCCGTACATGCCCCCATCGATGCCCTCGTCAATGCCATCGATACTCCATCCATGCCTTAGTCGATGCTTCCATCTATGCCTTCGTCGATGCCTTCAATACTATTGAAACCGCCATCGATACCTTAATCGATGCCCTCAACTAAAGAAAACGCTCCATACTTCGGGTTCTCAACCAGAGCCCCGTGCAGTCCTTGGGCAAGAAACAATGCCAGGAGCAGTAGAGGCATGGTGACCGTCTGTCAGCAATGCCATCCATGACATCGGTGGCATCTTCCTCGGTGCTGGACAATGACCGGGCCGAGCACAGAGGGAAACATCATTACTGCCACAGTAACAGTCCATCACCGACGCCATTCTGGACATCGGTGGCAGTTTCCTCGCTGCTGGAGAATGACTGGGCCGAGCACTGAGGGAAACATTGTCACCGGCACCAGCATGGTTCCGCATTCGGTACCGGCACTGATACCGCACCAGCATCAATGTCCATTGAGCCAGTTGCAAAGCGGGCCCGGGTACAGGAGTCTCCATGCTCCTCTGCACCTGAGGCACCGGGGCGCTCCCCACCGACACCGGTGCCGGGTACTGAGCCAACACAGATTCATGTGGAAGTGCCAGTAACGCCTAGTCTGTTTCCCCCTGTAGCTGCACTACCTATACCAGCTTCCAGGGAGGAACTGGACATCCTCGTCCGTCAGGGGTCCTCGATGCCTTCCGGAATCTATTAACACCTGAGCCATCGATATTTGCTTCGTTGTGGCGCCTACCAACAACAGCCTAAGTCATCGACGCCAACTCGTCATCCTGAGCCTCCACGGACCCCTATACCTATCCTGGGATCCTCAAAGGGCGATGGGCACACTAATCCCACATCGTCACCAATCCCATCGAGACCTAAGTAAAGGACGTGTCTGAAATCATCGCTTTTGACCTGGTCACTAAAAAGGACCAGAAGTTTTCGGGAGGATCTAGGTCGTAACATCTTCCAAGAACCATATTAGTGTCACATATTGCTATATAGCAGCTATATTTGACACAACATCAAGGGAACCTGTCTGCCATCCACATGAAATTCAAGCAACATGTGATTGCATCGAAACGTCCTCCCATTGCCAGCAATAGGACTCCGTAGTAGATGGTAACCTGGCTTCCGGCCCCTGATTTACGGCCCGAAGTTCAAGATAAACTAGCTGATCTGCCATGCACCGCAGATAATCTCTTCGTGCACAAGGTCCAGCAGACAGTAGCTCAATTGCAAGACCATCGCGAGACCCTGCGACAGCTCTCTACATTTCTTGCACAGCAAAGAGGGATGCTAGAAGGACCTTTTACCGCTTCCGCGTGAGACCAACTGATATCCAGATCACACCAGCTCTGCCAGTCGGGCAGGCTCCTGGATTTTTCAACCTTGCCAGAGAACAGAACGCTCCATCCCACTGAGGACCAGGGCTCGGGATAATGTTTCCCAGATGCAACAAGGCAGAGGATTTTAATCCCGCTATTTCTTACTTTTAAAGAAAACAGGTGATCTCCGCCCATCCTGGACCTCAGAAATCTCAACAAATTTCTTCAGAAAGAAAAATTCAGAATGGTGTCTCGCGGCACCATGCTTCCCTTACTAAAACAAGGGGGTTGCCTCTATTCTCTGGACTTTCTATATGCTTCATAATGAGTCAACAACATTTTCAATACCAAGTTCTGCCATTCGAACTAGCTTCGACAACTTGTTAGTGATTAGAGCAGTTAGTGTAGCTGGGTTCAAAAAAGGTTTGGATAAGTTCTTGGAGGAGAAGTCTATTAACGGCTGTTAATCAAGTTTACTTAGGGAATAGCCACTGCTATTAATTGCATCAGTAGCATGGGATCTTCTTAGTGTTTGGGTAATTGCCAGGTTCTTGTGGCCTGGTTTGGCCTCTGTTGGAAACAGGATGCTGGGCTTGATGGACCCTTGGTCTGACCCAGCATGGCAAATGTCTTATGTTCTTGTGTATTTCACCAAATGCCTAGAAATGACTGCCGCTCATCTACAAAGAACAACAGCATTCACGCATTTCCTTACCTGGACGACTGCCTAATAAGGAGTCAATCCAAACAAGGAGCTCTAAATTCTCTAGGACTCACTATAAACCTACTACATTTGGCTGGGAATTCTGATCAACTACCATAAATCCCATATGGAGCAGATCTGGGCACTACAGTCGCAACGGCCTTCCTGCCCAACAACTGCGCAGACATCCTACCAAATTGTCCACATCTCTGCGCACATGCAACATAGCCTCTCTCAGCCCATCAATTCTTCCATTGCTGGGCCACATGGTTTCCATGATCCACGTCACTCCTATGGCCAGACTAGCCATGTGAAAAACTCAGTGGATTCTAAAATTTCAGTGGCTCTAAGCCATTCAACCGCTTTCATCCTTGATCCATATCACCGATCCTGTAACCAAATCCTCAGATGATCTTGGCCACGGTCTCATCCAATGGGTTGGAGAGCTCGTATCAACACCCTCCAAACCCAAAATGCATCGACTCCGCTCCATGAAAAGTCTCAAATCAACTTCCTGGAGCTTCAAGCCATGCGTTATGCCCTTTATGCCTTCAAACACTGCCTCTTACTTGTTCATACAGACAGACAACATAGTGGCAATGTGGTACTCGAACAAACAGGAATGCACAGGCTCTTATCTGCTCTGCCAGGAAGCTGCACAGTTCTGGGCCTGGGCCCTTGCACACTCCATGCATCTCTGGACCACTTATCTACAAACATACCGAACATACTAACAGACCATCTCAATCGATGTCTCCATCCCCATAAGTGGTCTCTGAATCCATGTGTAGCGAGCAAAATCTTCTAGCGCTGAGGTCAACCAACCATCAACCTCTTGCATCCGAATCAAACCACAGAGTGGACAGATTCTGCTCCCTACACAGGCTTCGAAATACGTTAGCCATGGGTGCCTTTGCTCGCCCCTGCAACAAAGGCCTCCTATATGTGTCTCTTCCAATACCGCTCATAGCCAAAACTCTCGTGAAGATACAGCAGAACAGGTTTTCAATGAATCTCATAACCCCGTACTGGCCTCGACAAGTATGCTTCCCCATACTTCTCAACCTATCACTCCAGGAACCAGTTCACCTGCCCACAGGTCAACCTCATAACAGACTCACTGATATTCTCAGGTACTTGTAACTTCACGAAAACCTTCCACACGTAAATCTTACCATTCAAAATGGGCAAGATTTACCAAATGGCGTGCACAAAAAGGTATTGGCCTCTTTTTCCTGCCCCACTCCATCTCTATTAGGCTATCTAGGATAGTTTTCGGATTCTGGTCCCCAGACATCCTCCGCACGGGTACACCTCAGTTCCATCTCAGTGTACCAACAGGGAGTAGGGGATGCCCTGTTAACGCTCAGCCCCTTATGAGTCTGCTTATCATGGGGTTTCTACAACCTAAGCCTCCTCTACGATCACTGGATATGGAATTGTGCCTAAATATATTGCTTACAAGGCTCATGTGTTCCCCGTTCGAGCCTTTGCATTCCTATAACATTAAAATTCTAACATGTAAAATTATTTTCCTCGTAACCATCACCTCTGCTAAAAGGGTCAAGTGAGTTACAAGCCCTTGTTGCATACTCACCCGACACTAGGTTCCTCCGTGACCGAGTGGTCCTCCGTACTCACCCTAAATTTCTTCTTAAAGTGGACACAGCCTCTCACCTTACTCAGTCTATAGTCTGCCCACTCTTTCCCAAGGCCTCACTCTCACCAGGGCAAGAGGGTTTTGCACACCTTGGACTGTAAGCGTATACTTGCATTCTATCTAGACTGCACTGCACTCCATAGGAAATCCACCCAACTCTTTGCTTCTTTGACAAAGACAAGCTGCGAGTTGCAGTGGGCAAACAAACTCTCTCCAACTGGCTAGCAGACCGTATTGAATTCTGCTATGAGGAAGCAGGCCTTCTTCTCCAGGGGTGAGTGCAGGCACATTTTGTAAGGGCCACGGCAACATCGGTAGCACACTATTGTTCAGTACCAATTGCCAACATCTGCTAGTCTGCAACATGTAGCTCTCTCCACACATTCGCAGCCCTCTACTGCTTAGATAAGGAAGTCTGTCAAGACTCTGCCTTTGGCCAATCTGTCTTAAAAAACTTTGTTCCAGTATAATCCCCAACTCCTTCCACAACCGTGACAGTCCAAGACAGAGTAATCTCTATCGCAGGCCCAAGCAACTGGAACACCTTGCCAGCTGAGTTGCGACTTGAACCTGAGTCAAAGAAATTCAAGAAAGCAGCTCCATCACTGCTCTCTACATTAATGGTGGGGGAGGAAGGGAAATAGAACCAAGAGCTAAAAGAAACAGATAAGTATGAGAGAAAAAATGTGTGAAGCTTGCTGGGCAGACTGGATGGGCCGTTTGGTCTTCTTCTGCCGTCATTTCTATGTTTCTATGTTTCTATGAAAATGTGGCTCTTTGAGCAAGCCTTTATAGATAATCCACAAGCATAGTTTTAAATTAAGAAGTAATTACCTCTGATTACTGTACTGTACATTTGAAGTTTTTTAATTGTGTTATATTTTGTACTGTATTTGATTATTGTTCCTTGACCGATGTATTTTAATGTTTTTTTTAAGGTCTTTTGTACACCGTTATGATGTAATTATGAATGACGGTATATAAAATCTTTTAAATAAAAATAAAAAAAATAAACAACCATCTGCTGTGATTTCAGGCTGCCTCATCATTGCCAATAGCACCCCAATTATTGTGCCTGCTGCAAGAGTTGTCTGCTATTGGCCTGTTGTAATATGAGTCAGCCTGTAGCTTGCTAATCACCCATATGGGAGAACTACCATCCTGCTTGTCCTGGGAGAAAGCAGAGTTGCTTACATGTAACAGGTGTTCTCCCAGGACAGTAGGATGTAGTCCTCATGAAACCCAACCACCACCCCACGGAGTTGGGTCCGCTTACGTTTATTATTTTATTTTTTCACTCGCGCTTTTTGCTACAAACGAGACTGAAGGGAGACCCCTGTAGACACAGGGATCATGGCATGCTAGGCATGCTCAGTGTGTTCCGTAATAGGGCTCCTCCTGATGACGTCACCCATATGTGAGGACTACATCCTGCTGTCCTGGGAGAACACCTGTTACAGGTAAGCAACTCTGCTTTCTTTCATTTTGGAGAACTGATGCAATGTATGTGTGCTAAAATAGCCTGTGGACTTTCCACACAACCTGGGCTATTGAAAATTGCCCCCCCCCCTAAGTTTCTTTAGTTTAATGCCATTAAGAATGCATTTTTATTGTGACAGAAGTCATAATTAAGTATTTGGTTATATGAATAATTTAAAATTATGCTAAAGTACATTTTTCTTAACATCTTGAAATTTGTAGCTCAGAAGTCCATTTGAATAACAGATCATGTAACCTTCTGGATGGCTTAATCTTAAAAAATTAGCTACTGTCCCCTTCTCTGGGTTCCAGCATGTTAAACTCTTACATTTGGAAGCCTCATTCAGTTCCATACTCAAGAACTTTCTTCAGACTGTAGCAAATGCTTCTGCCCTTTCCGTTCTCAGTTTCAGACCCCCTGGGCATACCTTATCCTAGAGCATATGCTGCTGCTCCTGTGACCTAAACTTTGAATTAGAGCCTATGCTGCCACCCCTTTTGTACTTGGCTTTATGCCCAACTGCCTGCCCCACCAATTAAATATTGCTGTGTCTGCTGCCACTACTACAGGTGAGTGAGTGCATCTGGAGTGTAAAATGATGGGAGTGGAAGGTCAGTAAATAGTCAAATCCTTGTGATGACACAATTTCCCAGGATAGTGTCTAAGGTGCACCGACAAAACTTTAAACTTCATAGTGTTTATCTTAAATTCATAGATTCCTTATGAGATTAGTTTAAATGTGTTTTTTCTATATCTTGAAAAACCTCTTAATATAATAGTAAAAGTGTCTTTTATTATAATGTGCCCTTTGATGTATAGTATAGAATACTTATGGACTCTTAGGACTATGTTAGAGTGTATTATGCATTTTGAGAGACCAGATGACTCCAGTAATATTTAGAGAACACAAAGAGCAAGGACTGCACTTAAACGAATCAATATGCAACACAATAGTACAGACAAATATCATAGTCCAAATCAAATTCACAAATGGGTATTTATTTTTTCAATTTTTGAACAGCAACTCCACTGGCTTAGAACATCACAAATTCAAGGGGGTCAAGTGCCACTCCCTGCCAGGTATGAATTCTATGTACTAAGTGCCTCTCCCTGCCAGGTATGAATTCTATGTACTAAGATCACAGCCTCGGCAAAACACGAATCCGTGTCAGGGTACCCCCTTGAATTTGTGATGTTCTAAGCCAGTGGAGTTGCCGTTCAAAAATTGAAAAAATAAATACCCATTTGTGAATTTGATTTGGACTATGACATTTGTCTGCACTATTGTGTTGCATATTGATCCAGTAATATTTAGACAGTTTCATCTTGCCATGTTTTGGGGACATTTTGTGTATTTACTCACATCCCAAAGCATTCTGGGATTTGTAGACCTGTATATAAAAGCTGAAAATTCCTGAAAGCTTTGAAAGACACTATACAGTGGCTTGCAAAAATGTTTGACCCTCTAAAAAGTCAGCAGATTGGTTGGAAGTGACGTCATCTGCCTAAGATGGCCGCTTGAAAATCTTCTCCGTCAATCTCCCTCATATTTTAAGATTTATCATCCGTCTTTCCACTACAAAAGCGAATAAATAGTGTGGTGAGATAGACCAACCTTAAGACAACATGTCCCTCTGGAAAAAAGCGATGGATTTGCAAAAATTCTCGTATGATGCCGGCAGATCAAGGTTTGCGGCCTTGGGGGAGTCAACACCTATGGCAGAGTTAGAGAATGAAGAGATGGCACTGGAGCTGATAATGGCAGTGCTGGAGGTTGAGGATAAACCGCTTACAAAAAAAGACTTTCAACGTGGTTTCAAGACATCAAGATGGAAATTCGGACGCTTAAGGAAGAGTTTCAAGAGACTCTGTCAGATATATGTGCTGATCTCATGGAACTTGGCAAAAGGGTTGAAGACACTGAAGGGCAACAAGAGGAACAGGCTTCTCAAATTAAATCTATACTATCAGCACAACGAGATCACCCATGTCCAAGAAGAAGTTGCATTAAAAATGGAGGATATAGAAAATAGAACACGCCGGAATAATCTGCGCATAAGAGGTCTACCTGAGGAAGCAGCTTATGCACATGTGCCACAAATTGCACAGCAAATATGTGAGGCGGTGTTGAAGGTAGTAACTTCATCGGAGGAAGAACACCTCTCCCAGATAGTAATTCAAAGAGCCCACAGGGCCCTGGGGGCCATATCAAGGAATGCACTGAGAGACATTGTTCTATTCATGAACAGCTTTCTAACTACGAAGGCGATTATGAGGGCCGCACGCAAGTTGGACAGAGTTGAATGGGAGGGACGTGAGCTTTTCTTCTATAATGATTTTTCTCTAGCTACTCTAAAAAGACGAGATATGCTACCACTAATGGCACTACTACGGAAGGAGAGAGACAAGTACCGATGGCTTTACACATGGGGCCTAGCTTTCACCACCAATGGAGAGAGTCAAAGGTGAAATCACTGGAAGAGGTGGCATCCATTATGGAGGCAGCGGGTCTCGAGCAGTTAACAGGCGAAAAGAAACGAGTGATGGAAGAGTCCCCACAGGAGCAAACGAAATGGCAGGAGGTCGCCATCTCAGAAGGAAATCAGCAGAAACGTCACTACAGTTGCCAACGGCGGAGTCACCGGGACATCAAGAACAACTCCCCACCTGAGCTACCTCCCCAGGAACTTGTGAGGCAAAACTTTAAGGTTAACATGCTTAATTTGGCAGGATTTCAGCGGTTCAGTGAGGAAACTGGGGAGTAACTATGTACAACTGAAAGACTGATTAGGATTGTGGTAGACATCATACTGAGTATATATGCTTGAAAGAAGGACGTTTAAATTCATAGCCAAGTTAAACAGGACAGCTGGGGGACGACACAAGTTATGGTATCGTTTTCTCATTTTTATCTGTTAATGATATGGGAAAAGATGGATGGTAATTATAAAAAAAAAAGGAAAACAAAAGTAAAGAACATCTTGAAATGGAGGGAGTGAAGAGGGATGAATCACTTTCTCAGGGTAGGTTTTTCCAGGGCTATGATGAATAAAAATATAGGGCAGAGAAATGGAGGAAGGGAGGTACAGGAGTTTCAAGGGAAACAAGGGGAGAAGGGAGGGAGAAGAAAGGAAAATAGAGGGAAGGGGACAGAATTTCTTAAATAGGTCATTTACAGGTTGGAGGCACTGTGATATTAAGGCAAAGGGATTTGCGAGAGAAGTTAATGGCTAAGATAAAGTTTGTGTCATTGAATTGAAAGGTCTTAACTCGCCATTTAAGCAGCAGATGCTGTTTATCCCTTCGCATCTTAGATGAAGGGATGAACGTTTGCTAATATCCAAGGGATTCCCACAACTGTTTTTCGCCTCCAATACACGCTTGAGTAAATAGTGGGATGAACATACTTTTTGCATCCTCCCTAAGAGTGCAGGTTAGAAAGGTCCGATCCAACCCCTCAGGCCGCTACTTGATGGTGCAGGCAGATATTAATAATATGAGATTTATACTAGTAAATGTTTATTGCCCAAATGTGGATCAAAGACAGGTATTGGACGAAATTGGGAAACAGCTGCTATTGCTTAATGATGGATATGTGGTGGTGGGGGGAGATTTCAATATGGTAGGAATGTCTAATCTAGACACCTCATCGGGGGTGACAGGTGTTTCAAAAAGAGACAGATTAATTGTCATTGAAACATCTAATAGAAACATGGCACTTAGTGGATATATGGAGAACAAAATACCCAGCTAGTAGAAATTATACTTTTTATTCCAGAACACATAATTCATATTCACGCCTGGATTATTTCCTTATAGATAGAGAACTGGTCCCCAAAACTAGAAAGGTGAATATAGAGAGCATAACATGGTCCGATCATGCTCCTATCTGGTGGGAAATAGAGCAGAGAGACTCGGAAGGAGGGAAAAAATACTGGAAACTTAATGATATACTACTCAAAGTTAAGGAATACAAGACAAAGATTCAAAAACAAATAGAGGAGTATATTACTACCAATGCAGGAGCAGAGCTATCCCGTATATCTGTATGGGAGGGTCTAAAAGTTACAATTAGGGGTTACTTGATTAGCCTGGGGTCCTATCACAAAAGGGAAAAGGAGAAGAAACGGAAAGAGTTGGAGCTTAAATTACACAATTTGGAGACAATCCATAAACAACACCCTGGGTCAATCCCTCTGAAAAGCTTAGAGGCAGGGAGGGCAGCTTTAAAAGATCTGGATGCAGGAGCAATAGCATATCATTTGGATTTAGTGAAACAAGAATACTATGAGTATGGAGATAAACTGAGTAAGCTATCAGCCCACAAGCTAAAAGGTCACCGTACAAAAGCATATATATATCGTATTAAAGATACTCAAGGCCAAATACAAACGGAGGCCAAGGCTACCAAGGACCATTTTGTGCAGTTTTACACGGAGCTTTATGAGAAGGAGAACACGTCATCCCAGTTGGATATAGGGAACTATTTAGAAGAGGTAAATCTCCCAGTGCTTTCCCCCAATGCGCAGGAGATGCTAGGCCGGCCAATCTCTATAGTGGAAGTAAAGGAAGCTATTAAAGGGCTGAAATCTGGAAAAGCACCAGGGCTGGATGGCTACACCCCATTATTTTATAAAACTTATGTAGAAATCTTAGCCACACCACTGATGCATATGTTTAACTCCATTAGAGAGGGGGGGCGGATATTGGCATATAGGAATATGGCTGGGATAACCGTTCTTCCTAAACCTGGCAAAGACGAGTCTAGTTGCGGATCTTACCGGTCTATTTCCTTGATCAATTTGGATCTCAAATTATTGGCAAAAATACTAGCCAATAGCCTACTTTCAGTGATAGGCACCCTTATCAAAGATGATCAGGCAGGCTTTATACCCGGGAGATTCACCTCAGATAATATACAGAAGATCCTCGATCTAATCTCTGTGGTCCAGCATAGGCACACTCCATCTTTGTTACTAACAATAGATGCAGAAAAAGCCTTCGCTAGGGTTCACTGGCCTTTTCTTTTAGCAGTAATGGATAAGATGGGGGTGGATGGGTACAAGAATTATATCGGGAACCCTTAGCATGCTTAAAAATAAATGGTAGTTACACCCAGCACTTTACCATTAAACGGAGAACAAGACAAGGGTGCCCACTATCACCTCTATTATTTGCACTTAGTGTGGAACCTCTATTTATTTATTTATTTTTATTTATTTAGAGCTTTTCTATACCGACATTCATGATACAATCATATCATGCCGGTTTACAGGTAACAGGGGGTGTAATAACCTTAAGCATTTAACAAATGGAAAGGAACAAAAGTTACAATAAAACAGGGTTGCTGGAACTGGGGGAGGAAGGAAACAAGAGTAGGAGTAACTTTACAGTAATTTTACAGTAAAAATTATTTACATTGTGCTGAAAGGTCTCTTAATAGTTTTCTTAATAGTTGTTGTTTTTGTGGTGACTAAGTTAGACTCGGGAAAGGCTTGTTTAAATAACCAAGTCTTAAGCCTCTTTCTAAAAGTTAGTAAACATGGTTCCAGTCTGAGATCAGGGGGTAAGGTATTCCATAGATATGGTCCCGCTGTAGAAAAGGCCCGATCTCTGAATGCTAGATGGTGAGTGGATTTAGATGGGGGAACAAGCAGCGGAAAGGGTTAGAAAATCTATGGAATAACAAGGAGTGGATATTGGAAAGCAACAATACAAAATTTCATTATATGCAGATGTAATTATTTTTATCTTGACTGCTCCTGATTTTTCCCTTTCAGAGGTGGCGGGAGAGTTGAAGGAATTTGGGAAGGTGTCCAGTTTTCAAGTAAACATGGACAAATAAAGATTTTGCCAATTGCCTTGACACCAACCCAATGCAGCAAGTTAAAGCAGGCTTATTCCTTTAAATGGACAAAAGGACCAGTTCACTATCTAGGGATAAATATAGTTTTAGATCAAAAGGACTTATTTAAAGTTAATTATGAGCCTCTATCCGGGGCACTTAAAGGAGATCTCAGCAAATGGGACAGACTTCAGTTTTCATGGATGGGCAGAATAGTGGTGATTAAGATGAATTATCTACCCAGGCTAAGCTACTTGTTCCAGGCGTTGCTATGTGTTCTAACAGATGCATATTTAAAAACACTGCAGCAACAGGTTTTTTCCTTTATATGGAAAAGACGCCCTCCCAGGGTTGCAAGAAAGGTTCTCTACAGAAAAAAAGCAGAAGGTGGCTTGGGTGTTCCTAATCTCCTACATTATTATATAGCTTCCCAATTACAGACAGTGGGGGAATGCCACATGGAACAGCAACAAAAGCAATGGATGACCATTGTGCAAACTATATTAAGATATACTCCAATAATTAGTTTATTTTGGAGACAAAAACTGGCAAATATAGGGGAATTAAATATCACACCTTCTCTGAGATGTACACTTGCACTTTGGACAAAATGGCGGTCAAAAGTAGTAAGGAAAGAAGGGGTGTCTTTTTCCATCCCCGATAAGATATCTGGAAGGCTTTTCCAGTGGTAGATCTTTAAAAAGTGGGAAAACAAGGAGATATGAAGGGTGGGTCAGATTTGGATGGCGGGCTCAATGATCCCTTTTGCAGAACTTCAGTCTGGGTATAGAATACCACATAAGGATTTCCTGGCATATGCACAGCTACGCCACTTTCTCAATACAAAAGAAGCTAAACAAGAACTGACTAAAGGGGCCTCTCTATTTGAGGTATTTTCATAATGACCCAAAAGCCGCCCAAATTGATCTCTAAAATCTATAAAGTATTAACAGATGAGGATCCTTACTCTGACCCTCACATTAAAGCATGGGAAGGAGATTTGAAGGCTCAATGGGACAAATCCAAGTGAGATGACGTTTTCAGAGGATAGGGAAAAATGTGGGGGCCAATTCCATGATTGAAAATAGATGGTACTTATATCCTGCCAAGCTAGCTAGGTGGTACCCTGCAATATCTGCTAAATGCTGGCATCAGTGCCAATCGATAGGTACTTTTTTCATGTGAGATAATACAGAAGTTTTGGCTTGGGGTTAGACAAATGGTTACAGAAATTCTAGGTTACGAGGTTCCCGCCCAACTAGAGGTGTGGCTACTGGAGGTATGCCAGAAAAACAACTTGACACCCCAAAGCCACCTTATTAATTTTGCTGCTACAGCCGCAAGCCAAGTGGTGGCCGCATGGTGGTCTCAGGGTGAAAAGCCTCCAAGATCTTTAGTAGTTAAAAAAATTAATGGGTATAAGAGGGATGGAAAAGATCTCAGCATTAAGACAAGACCAAGTAGCCAAATACGAGTTAATTTGGACACCTTTTGAAAAATGGCTGAAAGTACAGCAACTGTAGTATCCTTCATAAACCAATGTGCCAAATCCCAAAGGGTTTTGTAGTCCGAAAGTGGGTGATATACCCAGGGGAGAGGTTTAAAGAATCCCTGACCTGTAACAAAAAAGATGAGAAAGTGGGGGTTAAAAGGGGGGGATGGGAATGGGGAATAAACAAAAAAGAGAGGTTGGAGATTATACTATGTATATGTTGGATGTTGTTGATGTTTTGGAATTGTTCTGTATTACAACTCTCTCAATAAACAGTTAAACATAAAAAAAAAGTCAGCAGATTTGTGTGGATTACAAATGACACTTATAGAGCTTGTTCCAGACAGTATGTTTATTGCAAACCAGTATGCTCTTAAAGTAAATTTTCAAAGTGTGGCAAACTCCAGACATGTTTTGATGTGTTTTTTCTTCAGGAATGGCTTCTTTCTAGCCACCCTTCCATGCAGGCCAGTTGTATGCAGAGCTTTTGATATGGTTGACTGGTGCATCTCCAATCCAGTCTCAGTGTTTGAACTCTGTAGCTCCTTCAAAGTGATTGTTGGCTTCTCTGTGGCTTCCCTCACAAGTCTCCTTCTTGCTCTGATGCTGAGTTTTGAGGGATGGCCTTGTCTAGGCAGTGTCTGAGTGGTATGATGCAGCTTCCTTTTCTTAACAATTGATCCAGCAGTGTTCACTGGGATATCCAAGCACTTGGATATTATTTTGTAGCCTTTTCTATCTTTTGCATGTCTATAACTTTGTTAATTTCCTTAGAATGCTCCTTGATCTTCATTTTCAAAGATTTCCTTCACATTCACAGTCTGACCAGTGGTACTGGAATTGGGGAGGTCTTTTATCCATAAAAGCTGATCTTTTGTAATGATTCAGAGATAGAAACAAATTGTAAGCCAGTTGTTAGGGCAATATCTTTCATCTATGTAAACTTGGAGCTTCCACAGCACAGGGGTTGAATACCTATGCAAGCAGCATTTTTTCAGTTTTTAATTTTATTTTACAAAAAATGCAAATAATGGTGACTTTGAAAATTTACATTGAGCATACTGGTTTGCAATAAACATACTGTCTGGAGCAATGTGTGTAAATGTCATTTTCTTAGTGTCTAGTCAGATGAATCCAGAGCAAGTGGGTTATGCATTCCTACCAGCAGATGGAGATGGAGTAAACTGACGTCACAGTATATACACCCCTGCAGTTACATCAGCCTGCCAGTATTCTCTGTCTCCAGCAGATGGTGGATGTACATCTCCCCACTGGGGATTGCTTCATTTTAAAATAAAGGAGACTTAAGGATAAAATTTGCCCGCTCTCCTGAGGTGATACCAAATGGTCCCTCCCCCAGTTGAGAATTCCTGAGGTGATTTCCGTGGTCCCTCAGATGTGTGCCTTGGTCCGGTAGCTGGTTTTGCTGGCGTGGACTTAGCTGCTTGAGCAGCTGAAAGGCAGCAGGTGCAGGAAGTCGAGCACAGTGGTGACGGCACATGCCTTCTCTCCCTACAGCCGCAGACCGTCTCTGTGCTCAGCCAGGTATGGCTGAGCTCCGGTAAGTTAAAAAAAAAAAGGGATAGATACAGAGACTTAGCAGGAGGTTTTTTGTTGTACAGGGTTTCCTCCTCCCCTGGACTCCGTGCTTGGCGTACCAGTCCAACATTCATTCCGCTCTGTGGGAGGTCGAGGGACATGAGTAACCTTCTTAGGCTAGACTCCACTCCGAGGCTTTTCGCTGTACGCCATGTGGTAGGCTGCAACAGCTTTTCGCATGCTTTCTAAGGCTGCCCTCTACAGGATTGTGAGTTCAGCGTGTGCGACTTGCTGTGCATCCAGGTTGTGCGCCCAGTTTTTGGACGCATATTGGGGTTTTGTAGTCTGTGCGCCTACGTTAAGTGATGCATAGTGGCTGCCCACTTACCTATGCACACAAGTGGTACTGTGCGCTTATGTTTTTTGTGTGCTTAATTTTTGGCCGCCTAGGTAAGCGCCTAAGTGTTGGATGTATAATTTCTAGGCGTCTAGTTGAGCGCCTATCTCAATAAAACAAACAGCTAGACGCACCACTCAAGCCACCACTCAGCAAGTTGTCTGTCATCATGGCATCTGTGCCTAAGAAGCCTAAGCATCTTTCTCTTTACATTGCTTGTTATATACGGGCATCTCAGCCAGGAATGCCCGCTGATTTGTGCCAGCGCTCTTTGGAGGCACAGGGTGAATTGTCTTCCTTTGATTTCACAAAGCCTTGTTCTTCCCAGCCAGATGTGGATCTGGGTAAAGATGATTTAGGTGGTGCACCTGATTTTGGAATTCCCCTAACTGATTCCTCAGCAGGAGAAGGTAGCTCAGTGAGTACACCTCAGGTCCCTCACAGTCTGGATGCTTCTGCTTTTTCATGGGTAGAATATTTCCAGAGTGTGCAGTCCTCAGCCCTGTCCCATGCTCCTAGAGCAGAGGCGCAGGGGGAAAACCTTGCCTGGATTTTTTGTTGGGCGTCTGAGTACTCCTGGAGGGGCAGTGGGACCTCTGGATAGAGATCTGGACAGCACGGATGATGACGCCGATCCTGCCTCTCTTGAGGATGGTGAAATTCCCCTGGATTTAGAGCCGTATGGAACTATGTTGCAGTTCTTTCATGGAGATGAACTGCCAGCTCTGATTCCCAGATCTTGAAAATTGTTTGGAGTTCCTGGGGCAGATTCATTGTCTGAGCCAAAGAGAAATCCCATTTTGGTTTCCTTGCGTAAAGCCTCTGTTTTTTTTTCACCATGATAGAGGCCATTCAAGAATTGATTGAACTTGAGTGGGGCACCCCAGAGGCTATTTTCAAAGGAGGTTGGATTTTGGAAAGCCTGTACCCTCTGGATCCAGTGGTAAGAGAGCGTTTATGTTTTTCCCAAGGTGGAAATGCCCTTGTGTGTGCAGTCTCCAAGCGGACCACTGTTCCTGTGGAAGGAGAAGCGGCCTTGAAGTTTGCTCATGCTAAAAAGATTGGGACTATCCTTAAGCGAACATTTGAAGCAGTGGCATTAACCTTGCAAATCGCTTTTTGTTGTTGCTTGGTGGCTCACTCTTGTTTGCTTCTATCCCAGGAGGTTGATTACTCTGGGGTAAACGCCAGGGTAGTTGTGGAAACAGCTGCTGCCTTCTTGGCAGAGGCGGACTGTGATTTCGTCCACACTTCATTCAGCCAGAGGGGTGGCTCTGATAGTAGCGGTCAGGTGTCAGTTATGGTTGAGAAATTAGTCGACTGATGTGACCTCCAAGGCTAACCTCACCAAATTGCCCCTTAACGGCTCACTTTTGTTTGGCTGCAAGTTGGAGAAACTGGCCAGTAAGTGTGGCGAATCTCTGGTTCCTCGTTTGCCAGAGGATAAGAAGCAAGCACAGCGCTCCCTTCACATGAGAGGTTGTGCTAGAGGATCCAGTTGTTTTCAGTCTTGTAGAGGGGCGACCATCAGAGGACTCAACCCTTCAGTGGGTCTCAGTCCTTTCGTCCCTGACAACCCAGAATAGGTGCAGGCTTGGGTAGTGGAACCTCCCGAGCCTCCCAGTGAAGGTTTGCCAACCCACCCCCAGGAACAGAAGATAGGGGGATGCCTCTCTCTTTCTATCAGAGGTGGGTCGAAATCATATCTGATCAGTAGGTACTGGAGGTAATATGAGAGAAATATGTGCTGGGGTTTCTCAGTGTTCCTCGGGACGTGCTTATAGTGTCTCCCTGCCACTCACAAAAAAAAAAAAAAAACTGGCAATGGAAACTGCATTGGCAAGGCTCCTCAGTATGAAGGCTGTGGTCCCAGTGCCCACATCTCAAGAAAATACGGGACGATTTTCCATTATTTTGTTGTGACATAAAAGGAGGGAACTTTTTGTCCCATCCTCGACCTCAAAGGCATCAATTGTCATCTGTGAGTGAAGCATTTTCGCATGAAGACATTGCGCTCAGTGATAATGTCCGTGCAGTCAGGGGAATTTCTTACCTCTCTGGATCTGTCAGAGGCGTATCTCCACATTCCCATCCATCTAGAACATCAGTTCTTCCTGCGGTTCAGAGTTCTGGGAGCTACTTTCAGTTTCGGGCATTGCCCTTGGTCTGGCCACCGCTCCCAGAACCTATTCCAAGGTATTGGTGGTAGTTGTGGCAGAGTTGAGAGAGGATGGACTTCTAGTACACCTGTATTTGGATGACTCGCTGATTCGAGCCAAGTTGCTGAAAGAGAGCTGCATGGTGATTCACAAGGTGATTTCCCTGTTGCAGGAGCTCGACCGGGTGGTGAACCTACCCAAGAACAGTCTTCAACCTACTCAGTCGCTGGAATACCTGGGGTCTGTCTTGGTAGAATCTGCAGTCTTAGGTCTATTCGATTTGGCTCCACCTGCCAATGGAGGTCTTCTCCCACCTGCAGTGGTGGCTGCAGGCTGATCATCTTTGGAATGGAGTTTCGCTATCCCCTCCAGAGTGGATAGTCCTGACAGTGGATGTGAGTCTCCTTGGTTGAGGAGTTCACTATCAGGAGCTGATGGTGCAAGGACACTGGAGTGCAGAGAGTCTCTCAGGAACATCAATTGCCTGGAGGCCAGGGTGGTCCAGTTGGCATGTTTACAGTTCGGCGACAGGCTGCAAGGTCGCTCGGTCCACATAAAGTTGGACAATGCAATGATGGTGGCTTAAATCAATCGGCAGGGAGGTACCAAGAGCCAGCAAGTGTTGCAGGAAATAGCTTATCTTATAGAATGGGCAGAGGTTCATCTCCAGATGATCTCAGCCTTGCACATTGCAAGCTAAGACAATGTGAAAGCAGACTTTCTCAACAGGGAGAGTCTGGACCCAGGAGAGTAGGAATTGTCAGACGAGTTTCAGCTGATTCAGAATCACTGGGTCTCCTGTTCCTGGACCTATTGTCAACTTTGCGCACTACGTAAATTTCACAATTCTTCAGCCGCAGAAGAGACCTGAGGTCATTGGGAATCGATGCCCTAGTGCAGGAGTGGCCAGAAGACAAGTTGCTGTATGCCTTTCCTCCATGGCCCATGTTGAGCAGATTGATTCAAAGACTCGAATACCACAGAGGGATGGTGTTCATGGTTGCTCCAGATTGGCCCAGGAGACCGTGGCATGTAGATCTGCGGAAGTTTCTGGTATATTCGCCTCTTTAACTTCCGGCACACGCAGGAACCTGTTACAGCAGGGGCCTGTCCTTGACGGGGCTCGATTGCTGAAACGTGGACAATCTGCAGCAGTGATCTCTGCCTTGCTAAAAGCTAGAAAGTTCTCCACTTCCTTGGCCTATGTGTGGATTTAGAGAGTGTTTGAGGCCTGGTGTGAGGATTGCAGTTCTCTTCCTTGCTCAGTCAAGATACCATTCATTTTGGAATATTTGCAGGATGGCTTGACTAAAGGCTTGACCCTTTATTCTTTCAGGGTACAAGTAACTGCTCTTACCTGTTTCAGGGGTCCAGTCAATGGTGGATCCTTGTCGGCTCATTCTGATGTGGTCCATTTTCTGAAAGGAGTGGAACATCTTCATCCTCCTTTGCGTTTCCAGTGCCCCTATGGAGTCTCAGTTTGGTTTTGGTTTTGATAGGCCCTATGTTTCGACTGCTATGTACTCTGTCCTTGCACTTTCTGACCTTGATAACAGTATTCCTTGTGGCAAATTGTTCTGCGCATAAGGTTTTCGAGCTGCAGGCCTTGTCTTACCAGGAGCCATTTCTCCTTTTACCGAAAATGGTCTCTGAGTTTCAGCTGAACCAGTCCAACTCCCTACCATCTCTGGTCAGGGAGAGAAATGTAGAAAAGTCTCTTTGGTTGTGGCCCTTGGATGTCAAGCAGCATATTGTCTGGTATCCGGAGGTCACTGGACCTTTGCGTAGGTCAATTCACCTGTTTGTCCTCCATGGTGATACTAGACAGGGAGAGCCAGTTTCGCAGGCTACAATAGCTCGCTGGATTTAGGATGTAGTCACTACCACATACGAGGGTGCTGGGAAACTGTTAACTAGTCTGGTTCGGGCCCATTCCACTCGAGCTCAGGCAGTGTCATGGGAAGAAGTTAGATTATCTCCCATCATTTACTGAGCTGCGACATAGTTCTCCTTACACACCTTTCCAGGTATTATCGTCTGGATGTACAAGCCCAGGAGGATTCAGCCTTTGCACAATCAGTTTTATCTGGACCACAGGCAGCCCCACGCCCTATTCGGGAGAAGCTTGGGTACACCCCACTTGTTCTGGATTCATCTGACTAGACACTAAGAAATGAGAAATGACTACTTAACCTGATAATTTCTTTTTCTTTAGGACAGTCAGATGAATCCAGCTTCCTTCCCTTGGCTGCCATATGATTGTATAATGATCCTCCTGTGTGTCTACGTGTTACAGAGCTTACTGGTAAGTATTACTCTAGTCCCTAGACTAGTGTTATTACATTCTTGTCTGAGCTCAATGTTGCCTGTTGGCTGAGTATTGCAATAGTTAACTCTTTTTCATCAAGTTTTTTGCTAGTCTGTCCACAGATGCTTTTGAAGAAAATACTGGCAGGCTGATATAACTGCAGGGGGTGTATATACTGTGATGTCAGTTTACTCCGTCTCCATCTGCTGGTAGGAATGCATAACCCACTTGTTCTGGATTCATCTGACTGTCCTAAAGAAAAGGAAATAATCAGGTAAGTAGTAATTTCACATTGTAATCCACACAAATCTGCTGACTTTTTAGGGGGTCAAATAAATTTCAAGCCACTGTATCTATATTCATAGGCATTATCTGGGTACTCCACATTGTGACATGAGTGAACTCTCTTCAAAGCATAACACATATCTGGAGCAAGCAATTAGTCCCCTGTAACTTAAGCCATTAATGAGAATTTTCACATGCCAAAATGTTTCATCATTTGTTTGCAGTTAGTGCATTATCTGTAGATTATTATTCTTTATGACTGACTGAGACTGGGTGTGATGGTCCAAGCATGCCACCATTTTGGAACAGTTCTGTTTTTGTATAGTTTTAAAATTAAAAAAGTTATTGTGAAAAATAAATGGCTTATTTCCTTTTAGACCCTCAGTTTACATTAGATGTGTTTATTTTTATGTGCCACACCCAGGCATCTTATGTTTGTTTCAGCACTTCTAAGTAGTGCTACCAATTAAGAAATGCTATTCCATTTAGAAATCTAGAATAATCCTTGCAGTAATGTTGTTTATATTTTAATTTTGTCACAGTGGATACATTTGATTCCTGGTACTAGATCCTCAAACTAAGAGAGGGTATGGGTAAAATATGGCAAATTTTGCAATTGTTTACAGATCGCATACATGGGAATGTAGCCTTGGAAACATTAAGGCAACAGCAGCAAGCCAGGTTACAGCAATGGTCCGAACATAATGCCTTTCTCAACCAGGGCAATTTGCCATATCCACATCATCACCATCCTCACCTTCAACACATTTCCCAGCAACCAATGGGATTACCTCCTCAGCCAGTTAGGGCAAACTGGAAGCTTGCAAATAATGCTGAAGATGAAACTGATGCAGCATATTCAAGGTATTTGTCTTTTACATACAGAAAACATATTTTGTAAGAAAAAAATGTAACAGGTAGATTAGTTCATAATCAAATGTTTCTATTTTGTTGAGTGAAACGGCACTTCTGTTTGTCTCAAAAGTACTTAGGTTATTTTTTATACAGATATTTTAGTCTTTTTACTCTTTCTCCCCTCAGCTATCTCTGCTGTAGCCCTCTCCCACTGCACCCACAGGATAGTAGCATGTGTGTATGGCTTAAGGTGTCTTTGCAGGCATGAGAGGTGGCACCCTCAGTGCGGTTTGTGGACCAGCCAGAGCTGCCACAGTAGTAACAGCTGTCTCCCTTCCATCCCTGGGTTATGTAGAAATTTTTTTTTATTGTTTCTTACTTTCAGATTAAATGCTGAAAAATAGACAAGCTGTTAAGGGATAATCACCTCCCCCCAATTTTATCATATGTTAACACTCTAGCACATAGCATATTAGCATACAAATAAGTATCTATAAATATAAGTAAAATAATTGCAGTGAAAACTTTGATTTTGAAAAATCTGTTGGAAATTTGAAATCATGTTGAAATATTTGTAAAACTATTTACAGCAGTTCAATTTGTGAAATCGCTAAAATTGTACTGATGATCTTGTTCAGGTTGGTATCATGAGACCATTTATCTTTTTAATATAGATTTCAGGAATTCCTACGAGAATTATCCCATCGCGATCAGAGTGAAAACCGGGAACTTGCAGAAATGCCGCCTCCTCAGTCCAGACTGTTGCAATACAGACAAGTTCAGTCCAGAAGTCCACCAGCACTCCCTTCCCCATCAGCCATGTCCAACCATAGTGGTCCCTTTTCCAACTTCAGTGAAAACAACAGAGACATTGAACTGTCTGGCAATCCAGCATTTCGGCAACATCTGCCCCAAATATACAATGCCCCTTACTCCCTGCAGTCTGGACATATAACCCCACCTCCACTGAAGTACCTGCAACCCGATGGATCATGGACATATGCTAACCTACAACAGAATCACTTAATGGGGCAAGGCTTTCATTATGGTATGCCTCCGTTGCAACATAGGCCACAAAAGAACCCTTTTATACAATTACAGAATCATCAGCATCCAATTGGTCAGGAACCATTTCACCCATTGTCATCTCGAGCAGTATCTGCTTCTTCACTTCACAGCTTAGAAGAGGTATTTATTTACTTTTTAAATTTCTAGGTACAAGTTCAATGTAAATAATTAAATGCATGTGTGGCCTGATGGCCTAGTGATAATGCTGAGTGCTGCTTTGCAGCAAATTTGTTTAATTCTCAGGAGGTTCTAATCCTGTCAGATGGCAGGTGGTTGCATCTAAAAACACAGAAATTGTTGGCAAAAAATGGCCAGTTGGTTCAGGGCAAAGTGTATCATTTGCTATTCTAACAGCAGCAACCAGATGAAGGGAGACTTCCTCTAACTTGTCAGATTCAAGTGATTTAAGGAGGACTAAGGTTACACTTTAAATGCCAATAATAAAGGAAAATTACAGGATTTGGTTTAAAACAGTTCTTTGTCTTTGCTTATGATGGTAATGTAGAACAACAAATTGCTATTTAAAGCCCAAATCATATATTTTAAAGATTTTTACTTGAGAAAATTGCAAGTTATCTATTAAGGTAACAATATCTGGAAACAGTGAAGCACAGACTTTAAATGTTACTTTTTTATGCCTACTCCTAAAATTGCTGGAGAATATTTTTAGAGGGAATTTCATTTCTTTTATAAGCTTAAAGCAGCATTCTACATAATCTACTTTCTCAGTGGAGAAAAGTAAATTTTGGAGTGCCCCAGGGGCCATCACTGGGATTGTTGTTTCATTTATTCATTAACAATCTGGAAAAGGGAACAATGAGTGAAGTGATCAAGTTTTCAGGTATTACAAAAAATATTCAAATTTGTTATAACAAAGCAGACTGTGAAGAATTGCATAAGGACCTTGCCAAACTGGGGAATGGACATCTAAATGGCAGATGAAATTTAATGTAGACAAGTGCAAGTGACACACAGAGAAAATAATCCAAAATATAGGTGCATAGTGCTGGGTTCCATATTAGGTGTAACCACTCAAGATAAGGATCTTGGAGTCATTATGGATAATACATTGAAATTCTCAGCTCAGTGTGTGGCAGAGGGTAAAATAAGAAAACAGAATGTAGGTATTATTCGGTAAGGAATGGAGATTAAAACAGAATATCATAATAACTCTACCTCTATGGTACCACGTCACCCTGAGTATTGTGTATAGTTCTTGTTGCCCTTTCTCAAGAAAGATATAGCGGAACTACAAGAGGAAAGGAAAGGGCAACAAAAATAATAAATGGGATAGTAGGGGTGTGCATTCGTTTTCGCCGTATTGGCGATCCGCAACGTTGCACTATTCGTAGTATTCGTGGGGAAGCGAAACGTATTGCGATTCCCCACGAATACACGAATCTTCGCCAAATTATACAGCCACCTAAATAAAAATTTAAACAAACCCCCCACCCTCCTGAACCCCCCCAAGACTTACCAAAGCTCCCTGGTGGTCCAGCGGGGGGTCCAGGAGCCATCCCCTGCACTCACACCCTCGGTGCCGGTTTCATCATGGCGCCGATAGCCTTTGTCACAGGGGCTACCGGTGCCATTGGTCAGCCCCTGTCACATGGTCATCGGCGCCATCTTGTGCTCCTACCATGTGACAGGGGCTGACCAATGGCACCGGTAGCCTCTGTGACATTGTATGGGCAAAGGCTATCGGCGCCATTTTGAGTACTGGCATCGGACGGCCGGAGTGCAGGAGGTCGCTCCGGGACCCCCGTTGGACCCCCAGGGACTTTTGGCCAGCTTGGGGGGGGCCTCCTGACCCCCACAAGACTTGCCAAAAGTCCAGCGGGGGTCCGGGAACGACCTCCTGCATGCCGGCAGTCCGATGCCAGTACTCAAAATGGTGCCGATTGCCTTTGCCCTCACATGTCACAGGGATCGCCTGTGATTGCCTTTGCCCTCACATGTCACAGGGATCGCCTGTGACATGTGAGGGCAAAGGCAATCGGCGCCATTTTGAGTACTGGCATCGGACTGCCGGCATGCAGGAGGTCGTTCCCGGACCCCCGCTGGACTTTTGGCAAGTCTTGTGGGGGTCAGGAGGCCCCCCCAAGCTGGCCAAAAGTCCCTGGGGGTCCAACGGGGGTCCCGGAGCGACCTCCTGCACTCCGGCCGTCCGATGCCAGTACTCAAAATGGCGCCGATAGCCTTTGCCCATACAATGTCACAGGGGCTACCGGTGCCATTGGTCAGCCCCTGTCACATGGTAGGAGCACAAGATGGCGCCAATGACCATGTGACAGGGGCTGACCAATGGCACCGGTAGCCCCTGTGACAAAGGCTATCGGCGCCATGATGAAACCGGCACCAAGGGTGTGAGTGCAGGGGATGGCTCCTGGACCACCAGGGAGCTTTGGTAAGTCTTGGTGGGGGGGGGGGGTCAGGAGGGTGGGGGGTTGTAGTTAATTTTAATTTTAGCTGGGACACGAATAGAAATCGCCGTATTAACGCATCGGGGCGCCATACGGCCAAATGCAACATATCTGCTGCCCGACGAATCCGAATCACGAATGCAATGTATGGCGTCCCTCTGCACATCCCTACGGGATAGAACAGCTCCCTTATGATGAAAGGCTAAACCGGTTAGGGCTCTTTAGCTTGGAGAAAAGACTACTTAAAGGGGATATGAAAGAGGTTTATAAAATCACGAGTGAGGTGAACAGATAAATAGGGAACTGCTATTTACCCTTTTAAATAGGGAACACTCATCAAACTAGCAGATTTAAAACAAATTGTTGCAATTATTTTTTCACTTAATGCACAATTAAGCTGTAGATTTTGTTGCCAGAGGATATGATTAAAGCATCTCCCATAGCTAGGCTTAAAAGGGGTTTGGACATGTTCCTAGAAGAGAATTCCTTAAACATTAGACAGGTGTACTTGAGGGAACTCTGCTTATCCCTGGGAGTGAACAACAGCGAATTTGATCTTCTCTTTGGGTTCTGCCAAGTACTTCCTAATGACCTGGATTGGCTACTTTCTCTGCAATGGCATATTCTTATGTTCTAAAATTAATAATTATTGGAGGTACTTAAATGACATTTGTTACAAACAAACAATAAATTTACATGATTCCTTTTAATTTTCTTCTGCTATAAAACTTAAGTCTTCTCTTTAATAGATTTGAAAATATTTGGTCAGATGGCTACGATGTGTCTTTGCCACATCTTCTGCAATTTGTTTTCTCTCCAGTCTTTTAATAACCTCTAAATAAATATTCATAATGAATATTCATAAAATGTTTGCTTACATTTGGCCTAAAAACTAGGTTAATTTGCATAATAAATGAATTGTTACCCTGAAAACCAGAACTGAAGGGGCCAAGAGGACCAGATTTGAGAACAATTGCCTTGGTGCAATGGTTCTCAAATCAATCCTCGGGACCCTCTAATTGCTATAGTTTTCAGGGTATCCTTAATGAATATGCAAGAGATATATTTTCATACATTGAGTCTAAGAACCATGTTGCCATATGCAAATGCATTTCTTGCATTTTCATTAGGGATATCCTGAAAAACAAACTGGTTAGGGGGATCTTGAGAACTGTTTTGAAAACCACTGCTCTAGAACTGCCTAAAAGTTCATTCATCAGCAGGTGGCCCTAACATCTGCAGAAATCAACTATTCTCAGTTTCCTTTTAGTGCATTTAATACTTTTAGAGCACTCCTGACATCCATCCTCTTTATGGTGGTTCTTCTGGTAAAGCAAACTGATTTTGCTTTGTGGACTTCAAGGAGGCTTGCACCCACATGGACCAAGTGCAGCTCTACTCCAGTAACCAGTGATATGTCCTCCCTTTTGACTTGGTGTTGGCACCATATATCTGTAACATATTCTTAGTACGGATTGTGCCAGGGTTGTGTGTATGCATTTATTTCTCTACCTGGATAACTGGCTAATTAAGGACACCTCTTTAGCAGAGGCCAAGATATCCTTGCCAGTTCAGTCTCTTGTGTCAAGAGATTCACAGATTTGGTATTATCTAACAGATTAGTCTTAATTGCCATTCCCTCCTCATCCAGCCAGACCAGTCCAGATGCATGAGTTTTGTTCTCCAACCAGCAGATGGAGACAGAGAATGAAAGACTTGCTGACATTATCTTTTATAGGACCCTTGCTTTACTCAGCCTGCCAGTATTCCATGTCTCCAGCAGATGGTAGGCAAGCATATCCCGTGCTGTGTCTGAGACCTGGTGGTTATAGGTCATGTGTATAGAAATGTGGATTTTGACTAGCTCCTTGGGTGATTAGTCCTGGACTGATGCTCCTGGGTGAAAACCTTTTGACTTCCTCCCCTAGTGGAGCCTAGCCTTATGGCCAGGGAGCTTCCTTCTGGAACCAGGTCTGTGCAAGTGTGCTATGAGTACCTCTCCTCCCCATTTATTGGGTGACGTGGGGAGGGGGGGGGGTGATTACTCTCTTTTGTGCGATCTCTTCTGCAAGAGTTTCTTTATTTTTGCTTGTTTTTTCTCCTCCTTGTGCTGGGCAAGCTTAAAGTTTTTTTTTAAAGAAAAAGAAAGGGATCGAGCTGAGCTCTTCTTCAGTGGCAGCTTCACTGCAGGTTGCTTCCTGGAGCCATTTTTCTTTAGGAACAGGTGTTTCTGGTGTGTGTTCTTTTTCCTGAGCTCCAAGTTGAGTGGGAATGTTGGCATGGGAAAACGTCCCCACTCTGAAATGCTTGTATTGTGCATCAGGCTTGGCTGGGGGGAGGGAGGAATTGTGCAAGCTCTATATGGAGGAGAGGGAGAGATACGGGCACCCAGAATTGGTGCTTTTGGGGTAAGCCACTGCTGTGGAGGTCATCAGGCCAGCCGGTTCCCACTGGCAGGACTGCTTCTGCAACTAGACTGGCAGTCATGCTGAATCTATAGGAAGGGGGAAGCTCAGAGAAGGGCCCTTTCCCTTGCTTCCATAGCATTGAAGTTTATTTTGGTGGCTGCTTGGGATAAAGGGGCTGGTTTGAACAAGACCAGTGGGCTCTGTTTCTAAATTGCAGGAACTGTTGCCTGCATAGGCCTGGTCCCTCAGCAGCAGAAATTTTAAAATGTCTTCACCAGGCCTTTTGCCTGGGGCAGTCTGCAACTCCAGGAGCCTTGTATGCCTCTTCTTCCTCACAGGTCCCACAAGGTTCCCTCCCTTAGGAATTTGGAAAGAAGAGATCCAGGAAAGAAGTTGAAGAAGATTTGCAGGATATTTTATCCTCTGTATTTGAGCCTTCCATGGAAGATTTAGGGAAGTCTAAACTCAGTGGTCATGACAGTGAGGAAGAGGAGGAGTATGCCTCCATCAGGGGTAGCGGAACGCCTTTTTGGTTGGGAGGCCAACCAAGCTCCACCCCCTAGCTACATCCCCACTGCCAGTTTCTTATTTACATTTACAGTTAATGTCATTCTTTCTTATGTACATTATTTGCATAAATGATAGATTAGAATTATTAATTCCTAGACCTACCAATAAAATACTTGATGCTAGAAAACCACTAGGGTCTTCTTTCTACCTGCAGGCAGGGTTGGCCTGCCCCTAAGAAAAACAGCATTACTAAAGAAGTGTCAGTATTAAGTGACTATTCTGTACTATGTATTAGAAAGAAGATTATCAAGTACCAAGAGATGTAATCAGAGACCAAGAAAATGTGGCCCAAAGGTAATAAAATAGTCCTAATTTCTTGGGCACTATTCGCCTGATTAAAAAAAACTTCCAAGCTCACCTCGATATGTCACCCCAGCATTTGCCCCTGGGGAAGTGGGAGATGGTTGAATGGTGAGGGCTTGTGTGTGGTGGGCTTCTTCAGTGTCGATGCAAGAGTATTAGGCACTCTAGGTGAATCTTAAAGCCTTGTGGCCTCTCCCCTCAGCACACAATTAATAATTTTGGTTTTATAACAACAAAAGGGCATTCAAAGCATTAAAATTATCACTTACATTTACATACACTGCTGTGGTGCAAATGAGAAAATGCTGCAAAAGACATTTGGAACCCATATGGTATCAGGCCTATTGTAAAGTCTGTTGGGTTTGGCACTTGAACCTCATAAAGCCATATGTAAACTGACTACAATTACAATATACTAAACCTTCCATACAAAAAGAACACTAGCTACCAGCATTCAGACAGTAAAAACCCTACCTATAAAAATGCATTACTGCAAATATTACACCAGGCCTCAAAACACCAATACACATCCTATTAGGAAAACAGAACAAATCAGGCTACTATAAATCTCTACACAAAAATTACACAGTAACAGAATGCCTCACCTCCATCACACATGCAGAGCACAGACAGTCCCTCACCAAATATAGAATAGAGACCATAAAATATAAATAGAAACATGCAGGTAAAACTGAACCAGAAACAGGAACAAACCAGACTGTTTGCAGTGCAACAGTGGAAAAACAGAAACATTACTATTCTTCATAAAACATTAAACAATGCAATCAAGAAATATACATTTCAATCAGAATAGTAAAATCATACTGATAAAAATAGTAAATATTTCAAAACAGCTGACAAATAGAATAAAAGTCTACAAATAGCCATAAAATTGTTTAAAGAATTCATAAATATCAATAAAAATTTTCAAAACACCCAATAATTAAAGCTAATAAGGATAAAGAGATTCCTTACTCTCCATACCTGGGAACTTGATTTGCAATCACTCTGAGATTATTTTGGATTAGTGGGGGGGAGGTGGCTGTGCACAAACTTTGATGGACCCGAGAAACAAATCAGAAACCGATCCAAGATTGTTGTGTAGCGACAAAAAAGGAGGAGATCGGTGTGTAAAAAAAGAACCTTTTATGTCCATTCTCTCTCATAAACACACTCGCACTCACTATTCTCCCACTATGGAACGCACAAATAGCAGCAGGCTCCACCTTCAGCCTACAGAGCTGACTGGATGATGACTCCTTCCACCTTGGGGTATGGGTGAATGTAATTTTGCTCCTTCCTGCCATGGCGACTGCACCCTCTTTTTCCCCATCTGCACAGGCCCACAAGACACAGCTTCCTCTTCTGGGCCTATAAAGAAGGAAAAAACAAGGAGTCATAATTGTTGCAGCCTTGCCTCTGCTGTGCCACCCCCAAAATTGTGGTGCTGTAGGCAGTTGCCTAGTATTTCCACTGGCCCTGCACTCTCTCCCACTCACCCCCACCCTTTCTGTCTTACTCTCACCTCCCTCACACCACTTCCAGTTCCTCTTACTCGCATCTCCCCTTCCCTTTCCTCCCCTCATTCACATCTCTCTCCCCTCTCCTAACCTCTCTCACTCAACCTCTTTACTTCCATCCCCTCTCATTCAATCACCCCTTCTCTTTTCTCCCCTCTCACTTCCATCCCATCCCACTGACTTACTCATCTCTTCCCCTCCACTCCAGTCTCACTCACTGACTCCCTCCAGTCCCATCCCCTCTTCACACACACACACAGACATTCTCAATCTCTCTCACTCCTTCTCTTCTCTTCCCTCACACGCCATCCACCCACAGGGTCATCTTCTACCTCTTGGATGTGTCACCACCCTGTGCCGTTGTGGGTTCCTCCTGCTCACAGGGTGTGGGAACCCGCAGTCAGGTCATCATTTGGCGGTGCTGCTGTCACAACAGCTGGGATCTTTCTGCCTGCAGGTGGGGATGGCAGTCGGACAGGCGAGGACCTGGGTTGCTCACACTATTCTGACACCTATGTCGTTACTAACTTCTACTTGAAGAACATCACTAGATCTACAGTGAAAAGTCTCCAGTTTGGGTAAAATGTAGCTAAAACTATGTTGTTACATAGAGGTGTCAGCAAAACTGGTAAACATAATAGGTTGTTCATCAAGCCACGTTAGGGCCTCCTTGCACAATAAACATGGTCTAACACGCGATAGATGTGTGACGTTTATCGTGTCACACATTGGTATGTAAATATGATTATGCAAAAGCTAGAAAATTATGCAAATGAGGGATTCCTTCATTTCACAGAAAAATAACACATAGTAATGTGGAATTTAACATGGGAAATAACACCTTTTTGATTTGTGGTAGAGTGGAAAAAAGTTTTTATCACACCATAGCAGCCATTATTGTGGATCATGGCTATTATCATCTACACAGCCCTGGTGGGCCAATAAAAATAGCTTTTCTTACATACCTTGTCTTCCAAAAACTACAGTATAGGGGGAAGTGTACTAGTAGTGGGATACTGGCTGCTTCAGGTTGTTCAACAACTGCTACTACAACAGGCAAGGGAGGTTCCATAACCTCCTAGGGAAGTACCCGCACTGGAGACAGAGCTGTAAGCCCCACTGGTGGATTGTCTGGTCCCCGTCGGGGCTTGCTATGCAGGAGAACATGCAGGCAGTACATTGAGTGCATCTTTCATCCACGCACCACTTTGCTGGGGATGCCAGAGGACCACATGGTTATGAAGCATTGCCTCAGCTCTCAAGCTATCATGGAATTATATTAAGAACTCAGAGGGGATCTGGATCTGGTCACAGAAAGGTTCTGTGCTATACCATGCCTCACCAAACTATTGTGCACCCTGCATTTTATGACATCTGGCTCATTCCAAACAACAGTCAGAGTCATCAAGGGAATGTCCCAAGCATCGTTTTCCCATTGTGTGGGCCAGGTCCTAACAGCTATACATGGCCGCATTAATCATTACATTAGATTCCCTCATGAAAGGCAAGTCTTGCTGGACTTGAAGAAAGGATTTTATGCCATTGCCAACTTTTCAAATGTTCTGGGAGCTATTGTCTGTACTCATTTAGCCATCATCCCACTCCCATCAGTGTGCAAGTGGTCTATGTCGTTCAACTGCCATCCTTGACGTGGTTGCCAGGTACCCAGGAGTTGTGCACAATTCTTTTATAGTTAGGAATTCTGGCATGCTCGAACAGTTTGAAGGCAGCCTCTATGGTGACAGTTGGCTCATAGGTAGGCGCTCTTCTTTTTTCTATTGGCCCTCTCCAGCTATGTATTTACAGCAAATGGCAGAGGGGCTGTTGGGGATGTGACTGCATCAGTTACATGACAAGTGGCTTACACAGTTAGGTCAGTAAGCCATCATGCCAGGATTCAGCTTTCTGTCTCCATGCTGTAGAGGCTTACTATTTTTAGGTGTCCCTACAAAGCACTTTCCACTAAGATCAATATTTGACAGAGTACTATGGACTGTCAACTGGTCAGCTTAAAACAAGTGGCAGTTCAAATCCTCTCTCATGGAGCTTTGGAAAAGTCACTTGTTTACCCAAACCTATTTGGGCGCATGGTGCAGGGACTCTTAAGGTCAGATGTGCCCTGTTAGTGCTCTGTCGGTCCTTAGCTAATGGTGCCCATATCTGTATCCTGTCTGCAATGCTTTGGTTCTGACAGCCATGGGCCACAGTTTGTCTTCACCATCACAGGGGTATACGGGTTAAAGGGAAGCTGTGGGAGTAGCCTTTTGGGGACAGTCCTATTCAGTGTGCCATGTCTGACAATTGTGTATCTCTGCAGGACATACTGCTGAACAGCCAGGGACATGAACAATCATATCATGAGGTTGATATCTTTCTGCAATGATATATGTGACAGCTGTGATGTACAGCTTCGTGTTACAGGAATGCTAGAACTGGGTAGAGATTGCTTGCTTGTGAGTGACATGCACACATTTTGTATGCACCCTAGATGCTTTTTTCCATTTGTGAAGATCAGACACAGCATAACAAAGGGCTATAACGTACACATCGTGTTATAGTAAAAGGTGGCATGGACTAAGAGTTTGGAAATAATTTTTTATGCCTCTCATCAAACTAGAGCTTTGCTTCTAGTGTTTTATAGCATGCTGTGGGTTGGCAGCAAGATAACTAAGTCACGGATGTGAGTGATGCTGCAGTTCTCTCTTTGGCACAGGAGATACTGGCTATGGTTGCAGGACCTGAATTCTCACACCTCTCTCTCTTCTGAACATGCCAGTAGAAACGAGATACAATGAGACCTTATGTTCTACCCTTTGTTTCATAGAACACACCTTCAGAGTTCTCAAAAGTAGATTTCACTGTTTGGACAAAATGGAGGGAGCTTTAATGTATGCCCCACCCAGAGTAGTTGAGATAGTGCTGGTCTGATGTGTATTCCATAATCTGATCTACGGTGTGGCAACCCCGTAGACATTGTTTGTTTATTTATTTATTTATTTATTTATTTATAGAATCTTTTATACCGAGGTACGTATAGCTATACATCACCTCGGTTTACAGGGAACAATAAATTAGCAACAGGCTTTACATATAACAGTTTACATAGTAGAACAATAATCAGAAACAGGCTTTACATTAAACAGCAACAGTCTATACAAATAATAAAAATAATGGCATTCAAGGTAAATCTGTTCCAGATCTACCTGAGGATCACCCTTGTCACGCTACAGAAGCCAGGGAGACCGCAAGGACTAGCAGCCAGCTTCATCTTAGAAACATAGAAACATAGAAATGACGGCAGAAGAAGACCAAATGGCCCATCCAGTCTGCCCAGCAAGCTTCACTCATTTTTTCTCTCATACTTATCTGTTTCTCTTAGCTCTTGGTTCTATTTCCCTTCCACCCCCACCATAAATGTAGAGAGCGGTGATGGAGCTGCATCCAAGTGAAATATCTAGCTTGATTAGTTAGAGGTAGTAGGGGTAGTAACCGCCGCAATAAGCAAGCTACACCCATGCTTATTTGTTTTTACCCAGATTATGTTATACAGCCCTTATTGGTTGTTTATCTTCTCCCCTGCCGTTGAAGCCAGGAGCTATGCTGGATATGCGTGAAGTATCAGTTTTTTTCTTCTCCCCTGCCGTTGAAGCAGAGAGCTATGCTGGATATGCATCGAAAGTGAAGTATCAGGCACATTTGGTTTGGGGTAGTAACCGCCGTAACAAGCCAGCTACTCCCCGCTTTGTGAGTGTGAATCCTTTTTTCTTCTCCCCTGCCGTTGAAGTTATGCTGGATATGCGTGAAGTATCAGTTTTTCTTATCCCCTGCCGTTGAAGTAGAGAGCTATGCTGGAAATTCGTGATGTATCAGTCTTTCTCCCATGCCGTTGAAGCAGAGAGCCATGCTGGATATGCGTCGAGAGTGAAGTATCAGGTACGTTTGGTTTGGGGTAGTAACCACCGTAACAAGCCAGCTACTCCCCGTTTTGTGAGTTCAAACCCTTTTTTCTTCTCCCCTGCCGTTGAAGCAGAGAGCTCTGCTGGATGTGTGAAGTAACAGTTTTTCTTCTCCCCTGCCGTTGAAGCAGAGAACTATGCTGGATATGCATTGAAAGTGAAGTATAAGAATGGAGTGATCAAGCTAGTTGAAAGGCATCAGGAATAGAGGAAGGTGGAGGTAGTAATTTGGTTATTTGGTTTGGGGTAGTAACCACCGTAACAAGCCAGCTACTCCCGTCTTTGTGAGTGCAAATCCTTTTTTCCACATTTCCTCTTGCTGTTGAAGCTTAGAGTGATGTTGGAGTCACAGTAACCAGTTATACAATGCTACTTTGTTGGAGTCACAGTAATCAGTTATACAATGCTACTTTGCCTGTTAGTTCTCAGCTAGTCCTTCCCCTTCCATGGAAAGGAGTGGTTTGAGCTGGTCTCATCTCTATCTTTCTTTTACTCACAGGTCCTGTGTCTGGGTCAGTGTGTAACAGAAACCACTTAGGCCTAGTTAGGCAACAACGTGATAATGGAACAGTAGGTACAATAGACAGTAATAAACAAAGTAGATACAAACCTAACACCAAAGAGATGTGGTTGTCCTAATGTAATCAGATTGATTGTCAGTCCAAAAGAGTCATGTCTCACCATGGTGTTCATGTAGGACTGCCAGCACAATGTGCATTGCTTGCTATAACTTGTGCCTTCTTGCTTGCCTCGGTTACTCCTTTGACTCTGTCCTAGCCCTTACATGTTGGCCAGATATTTGCATAACTTTGCTAGAACTCCAGCAGGGCCTATGACATGGAGCCAAAAGCTCTATAAGTCATAGAAATCATAAGTAGCTCAGCTGCTTAAAGGCACAGCCTGATGCTACAACTTGACAGTTACAATCATCAATCACAGACTCAACATTTTACAACCAGATTCCCTAACTGACATTCATGTATATCTGAATATATCAACATGTACTTTGGATGCATAGTATCATATAGGCCTGCAAAGACACAGGTATCAGCACTGCCTCAGCTGTTTCTCAGGCAGTGCTGATATCTGAGTTCTCACATAGCAGGCCTCTTACAGCCTTTTGGGAAGCACATGTAAAAAATCATGGCAATCCCAAACTTCTCACAGGTCATTGCAAGCTATCAATCTCATAGGGGTTGCACATGACCATGTTGGGCCCTGCTGCACCTAGATAAGCAAACAGTCAACTCTCATGTACAGATGGTGAAGGCCTTTTCTCTTGGGCTGTCATGTTATGTTAGCTGTTCGGGGAGGCTATACGAGGATTCTGGTCTGATTATCTGAAGGTAGGATTGGGAATAGTATAGTGTCATGCCTTTACTTGTTGCTGAGTCATCTCTGAAATGTATAGGTCAGAGTTTATTTAGTGATGACAATAACAGCACCCACATGTTAACAAAAGGTTCATCTCATTGAGCCAAAGGCAAAGCAGTGCTAGAAGCTATTAACCTAGCCTGACATGCTCAGATAGCCATTGGGAAATATTGAGATGTCAGGGCGCAGCAAGGCCCTTTGCTTGTTCAACTCAGGACGAGTACTGTTGTCCTGCTTTATATAGGTACATAGAAAATCTGCTGAGTAGTTTGTTTGTTCTGTTTGCTAATAGCAGTTACAATCCTTATCCTAGAAGTGGGCAGCCTTAAAGCACAGGCTGAGGACTCCAGGGGAGACAAGCTAGTATAATAGTCATTTTCCAAGCAGAGTTGTGACCTTTCAGGTCTTTTCAGTTTTGAGGCCCTTGCTTGTCCACATGGCTGCCATGACTTTAGGCCAACATAGAGAGTTGCTGTCCCATCGGATGGGTCTCCTATGGTAGTTGTCCATTTTACACTTTGCGGATATAGAGACGAAGGCAGGTGTGCTGCTTGACTCTCAATTATCAGCTCTGTGCATAGCATTAAGGCAAGAGAAGGTGTCAGCTGATGGCCTCATAAACCAACAACAAGCTTCTTTCTGAAGCCTGCCACTGTGCAAAATGTATAGGCCAACTGCTCCCAGAGGTATCATGATGTCTTCAGCAGTTTGTGGTGTTATTTATTTATTTATTTATTTAAAATTTTTATATACCGGCATTCATGTTGCAAACACATCATGCCGGTTTACATATAACAGGGGTGTACAGTGAACAATTCAATAACCTATTTGTGTAGAAGGAAGCAGTTACAAATAACAAGGTAATAGAACTGGGAGGAGAGAAGAAAAGGGAGAGAATAACATTAGGTATAGGTATTTACATTAGTAATAACATTTTTACATGTGGAAGTGGTAGAATCTGGCTGAATAGAATTAATCGGTGTCCGGGAAAGCTTTTTTAAACAGCCAGGTCTTGAGTCTCTTCCTGAAGGTTGGGAGGCTGGGCTCCTGTCTAAGGTCCGGTGGGATGGAGTTCCATAGAAGGGGGCCGGCTGTTGAAAAGGCCCGATCTCTCAAGGTAATGTGTTTGGTAGTTTTGGCTGGGGGCACTTGAAGAGATCCTCTGAGTGTGTCTCTTGTTGGTCTGGAGGAGTTATAAATTTGGAATGGGGCTTGTAAGTCGAGTGGGGTGAGTTGATGGATGGTTTTGTATATTATGGAAAGAGATTTGTAGAGGATTCTAAAGTGAACAGGCAACCAGTGGAGATCTTTTAGGATTGGAGATATATGGTCCCTCCTCCTGGAGTTTGTCAGTAATCTTGCCGCAGCGTTTTGTAACATCTGGAGGGGTCTAGTATAGGAGGAAGGTAGGCCCAGAAGGATAGAGTTACAGTAATCGATCTTAGAAAAAATGATGGCTTGTAGAATGGTTCTGAAGTCCTGAGTGTGGAAGAGTGGTCTAATTCTTTTCAGAACTTGGAGTTTGTGGAAACAGTCCTTGGTGGTTCTGTTGATGGAAGCTTTAAGGTTCATCCGGTTATCAATTAATACTCCTAGATCTCTCACCTGTGTAGTAGTTGGGATAGTTGGAGGATTAGAGATGGCATTGTTATCTGGGGAGATGAGAAGCAGTTCTGTTTTAGAGGAGTTTAAAACTAGGTTTAGGTTAGCCAGGAGATGTTTAATTTCGAAGAGGCAGTTTTCCCAGTGAACCAATGTTTTTGTGTAGGATTCTTTAATGGGTATCACGATCTGGATGTCGTCGGCGTAGAGGAAATGTTTGAGGTTAAGGTTGGAGAGGAGTTGGCAGATAGGTAAAAGATAAATGTTAAAGAGTGTAGGTGACAGTGAGGAGCCCTGAGGGACTCCTATGGATGCGTCCATTCATGAAGATTCTTTGTTCTGTATCTTAACCTTGAAGCCTCTGTTGGAGAGAAAAGATTTAAACCATGAGAGAGCGGTGCCTGAGATACCTATAGAAGCCAGAATGGAAGTGAGAATGGAATGATTGACCGTATCAAAGGCGGCTGATAGGTCCAGTAGAATTAAGAGGAAGGATTGGCCTTTGTCAAGGCCCATTAATATGAAGTCAGACATGGAGATGAGGAGGGATTCTGTGTTCAGTGATTTGCGAAATCCGTATTGTGATTGGAATAGGATTTTGTTTTCTTCTATGTATTCGGAGAGTTGAGAAAGACAAGCAATTAGGGGCACATGAGGCCTGGAGGGGCCCATGTCTGTAACAGCAAAAAATCTGTGAATGTATATGCTTCTAACAAATGTCTGTCAGGCTGCCTGGGTAGACTATCTTCTGTGAGGAGTAATGACTCTGACTACCTCATTAGCAGGTAGGGACAACCTTTACACAGAATCATTGATGGCTGATGATGAACAGGCCAGGGCCAGCAGGTTTGGGCCTCAGTAGGTTACCAAAGTGCTGGAGGTAGTCTGTAAACAACAATGTACTAACTTGTGTGTCTGGGTAATGTTGCGGGAGTGGACCCTTGGCCCGAGGTGGAGTTGGTGTCAGGAAGCAGAGCTGAACAGAAAGCGGAGGCTGACTGGAGCTTCACCAATACCAGCCCTCATTTCCCTGCAGGTTGAGCCCTTGGGTATCAGGACCGGCTGGTCTTAGGTGGGCCTCTGCGTGGTTGATCCTCGAGAAGAGTGTCCAAGGCAAGGTGCCAGGAAACAGCAGAAAGGCAGGGTCCAACGGAGCGAGGTTGAAGACAAAGTCAGGTTCAAGTTGAAATCAGGACAGGCGGCTGGAGATAAGGTCAAAAGCGAGCAAGGGTCAGAGCCAGAATCTGTCCAAAGCGTGGTCAGGAACAAGCGAGGGTCAAAGCCAGGAATCCATCCAAAACGTAGTCAGGAACAGGAAACTGGTACTGGAACTCAGGAACAGGAACGCAGGACTGGAACAAACAAGCTCAGGAGCAGGAAACAGGAACACGATGGCGAAGCAACTAAGCACACGACAAGAAGCATGGAGACCTGTTGCCAAGGCAAGCTCTGTCTGTCAGAACTTTCCTTAAATAGTCCCAGAACAATGACATCATCGGGGAGGGCCAGCAGCCCTAGCCTACCTCGGGCCCTTTAGATGAGCTAGAGAGGCACACGCGCCTAGAGGAACCAGATGCGAGGGGCAGACTGCGGCGGCATCTTTGCCACGTTCCAAGGCCTGCCAGCGGCAGGCAGGGCCGCGAAGAGGAGAGCAGCACCAGAGCACCCCCTCCGCATCATCGGGGAGCTGGGGCCTGCCCCTGGCAAGGCGGAACAACGCCAGGTTAGAAAGGCCGGTCGCAGGCCCCGCGGCCGGCCGACGTAACAGGTGAGGGATGTGCTGTATTAGTCTCTATCTATATCTGTATCTAGGAGTGATGCAGGGCTCATAGCTATCGTCCTTACCTTACCAATGCATACACCAGAGCACACATTGGCTTTTGACACAAACAGTCCTGTGTTTCCATTCTCTCGAAGGATGCTACAGATATGCTAATGTCTAGGCAGGAAGAAAGTGACCTCATGCATTGTAACCAAATATTCCATCTTGACCTGATACTATGTATTCATTCAGTCGAGGGGGGGGGGGTGAAAATTGGCAGTGTAAGAGCTCAGATATGCAGTTCCTCTTTGTCGGATGAATAGATATCTGCCTGTTATTGGCAGTAAATTAGCACATTTTATTAACTCCCACAATGTAGCTTGCCCACTATGGCATACAGGCAAAGACCTACATACTTATGAGGCAAAGTGCAAGCTGATTGGGAAATGTGGTGGCATTAAATCAAGTTTAAGAATAGCATGGTGGTTATTAGTCTGCGTATGAGCGAACATTTGGTGTTGAAACAAATTTAAGAATGTTACGATGGTAATATAACCAGCCTTTTTTAAAAGGACTGATACATGGTTATTTCAGCAGATTTAACAAATGAGAACATGTAGGAGATCTTAACAGACCATTTGAATTGAATGCAAGTATCTATCCAAACTTTATAAAGAAGCTGGAAATAAGTTCAGGACACGAGATGGGCATTTGAATGAAGATCGGGACTATGTGACAAAATTTCCCTGAGGAAGCCCTGTGGTGTGGGGTGAAATGAGGCTCTCTTCGGAAGAGTGGAAGATTCATTTTGATAATGCGTCAGGTCTGAAGGGAAGAGTAAACATAGTATAAATGGTGACCCGTTAGGTTTGGAGGAGATAGATTTAAAATAACCATTTGTTAGGTCTAAAGGAAAGATTGAAAAATAAGTAGAAACATAACTTGTTAGGTTTTGGAGGACAAACAAATGCTTGTTTGGTTTAGTATCAACAATCCAAAAAGAGTCTGTTCAATGCAGCATAGAAAAGTGTTATGCGGTAATTAAAGACTTGATCGCCCATTAAGTATACTACATTTTAATATATGGGGGGTATTTTTTATATGAGGGTAATGTATGCATGAGGAGGTATGAGTGGTGTGAATGAAGGATAGTATGATTGTGGATATATGAGTATGATACTTGATGGTTTGCATTTGAAATGTTGGTATAATAGTGAACCTGTTTCTCTCATTTAAATGTTTGTATAATATTACAGTGGTCTGTGGTCTGTTTAAAAATGTTTTTCTGATCCAAATATATTTTATTTAATAAAGTAGAATTCACAGGTATAGATTGTTAGTGACCTCTGATTTTTGGTATAACATGGAAATGTGAGAGCACATTCCACCAGAGCACAGGCAACATCATGGATGGATCTTCATTTAGTTTCTTCTTCTGAGATATGTAGAGAGCACATGGTCTTCTCTGCATTCTTTTATAAAGCATTATCAGTTGGATGTCCAAGCTAGAATGGAGACTTCTTTTGGCTCAGCTGTCCTGAAAGCCGATTTTGCAGTTTTGCATCTGGTTGAAGGATAGCTTGGGTATGTCCCATGCATCTGGACCAGCCTTTCTGAAGCAGGGTTCCTTGAGAGATCATGATTGAAAAAAAATAAACATTGTTTTTTGAACTTTGCACACCATCCAGCATTTCACAGGAAAGCAATGAACATTTTGCTGTAGTTTTCAACTTCTTACATGTGGAGCAAATTTTGTCTTGTTTAACAAGCATTGAGAATAAGGACAGAAATTATCTCATTTCAGTTGAAGATGAAATCCGTGTGTGCTTATTTCAAGTTCGACACAGAATTAAGTATTTGTGCAGCAATAAACAAGCTCAGGTTTCACATTAAATAAGTCAATTTCATTCTTTATTTTTAGATTCAATAATAACACTTTTTATGCATATATAGGCCTATAAAAGAGATCAAGAGTTTTTAAAATTTATGGAGTGGGTTCTAAACAAAAAAAATAGGCTAATAAGTTGGCCAAAATAAACAGATCCACAGAAAAATATCATTCTGTACTCAAAAGAGCTTTGGCAATTATTAGATTATTATTCTACAATTTACTGATCATGCTAACTTACCATCAGCTTTAGATATAATCATTTTTATGCAGGGGTTCCCTGAAACCTAAAAATCATGTCAAGCATTCCTCCACAGTAAAAAGCTTGAGAAAGGTTGGTCTGAATGATGAGGGAAGGATAAATTTGGTCTTACCTGTTTTCCTTTCCTCGGGTCCAGTCAGACCAGTCCAGAACCTTCTCTAATTGCTAATATCCTTGTTCCTCTGGGGTTTCTAAGAGTGTTCTTTCATAGGTTTGTGCAACATGATCTGTGTGGTTTTCTTTTTGATGACCCATTCTGGGTCCATAGAGGTGAGTTCTTTATGAGTGTTGTAAAGTTCTGTTGTTATGAATGTTTTTATTTGCTGGTTTCCTGGAAGCCCTTGGTTTTCATGGCATTGGGAAATGTTGATTTCTTGATTAGCTTTTGCATAGACTACTGGCAGGCTGGGTGCACTATTGGGACCCTATAAGAGGTGATGTCAGCGAGCCTTTAATTCTCCGTCTTCATCTGCTGGCTTTCACTCCTGCCTTAACTGCATTAGTGTTAAATATATGAATTACATTTTCTTTTGTAAATAGTACTTTTGAGACTGTCTCAATATTGACCTGAATGTCTTATGATTATATATATCTGATTTTTTTAATGTGAGTAAAGACTATAAGAAAATAATCTTTCATTTTAGCAATTTAGAATGGCTAATCTTGAAAAAAGTTAAATTTCATGAAGTATTCATTTCAGATTAAACTTTAGATCTCTGCTATTACTAATGTAAATGCTAATGGTCATGCAGGACTGGGTATTTTCTCTGACCTGCCAACTTTTATATTTGATATTGTCACTAAATGTTGGCATGTTAAGACAACTATATCCCAGAATTCTCTACACCAGTTAATAATCATCTCAACAATGAACATCAGCAAAATTTCAGCATTTTGGTTGCATAACAGCAAGTCCTTTAAATTTCTTTGGATTTGTAGCTTCCAAACTGCACTGGAGCATCTCCAGTTATCAAGCTAAATAGATTTTAGTTATGATTTATAAGACATCAAAATTTATTTAGGATTTAGTATGTAGTTATGTGAGTGGGAATCAAGCTTATCTTGGTACTTTATAGATATGTGGTTACTGAATAGCCCAGAGAATCTCAGAATATCTTACAAATACAAAACGCAAAATCTTTCTTTTTTACAAGCTTTGTCTTTGCATTCCTTGAGAGCATTTTTGATAACAAAGAAACACCTGCAATTTCTTTTCTCTTCCCTTTACAGCACATGACATTTTAATTTTTTAAGATACTGATTTTTCAATGTACATAATTTTAGACTTTTTTGATGAATTTTCTGGAAAAGTTAATTTGTATTTATTTTTTACTAGTAAAATAGCAGCTGTTCCAGCATTTTTCTAAACACAGATGCCTTTTATTCGCAAGCAATGCCAGTCTATCACATTAATGTAAATGTTGGATGAGCCAGCTGGAAATATGAAGATTAGGTGCCTAGCAGCTATATTCTTCTTAATATTATTACTATGCCCATTTCTCTTGATGCTTTTATCTAGTACATCTTGTAGAGCATTTGTGCTTGAAATAATCAGAGTTTTCAACAAAGTTGCAGGTAAAGAAAGATAGAGAATGAGAGAAAAGAAATGAGCATGTCAAACTAAAGTGAGAAAGTATTTTATTATTTATTTACTTAAAAATATTTATATTCCGCCTATGCAACAAATGATATTCCAAGCAGATTACAATAAAATATTGACATCATTTGTCAGTAAAGACATAGTAGAGAACAGATGTGATTTGAGTATTGATAGAGCAGCAGAAAACTCAAGTATGGTAATCATTTGTTTGCTTACTGATGTAAACTAGTGGTCATATTTTATGGTTGCCATTAATCACTGAATACAATGTCTCTGAAGGTTTTTGGGCATGTTGCCCATGCTAAAAACTTGTAGCCACATCAGATTTTATGGTTGCTTTTCGCTATATAGTCAATCGATTTTTGCCATGAGTGTGGACCTAAATATAGCAAAGAAGAAAGTTGACCGGGTTAAAAATGGATGCTAGTTACAGAAATAAGTAGCAAATAAGTGAAAGTCACAAAGCTAACAATATAAGAAAAGTAGAGGCTGAGATTGGATAGTATGCTCAAGGAACTTGGAAAGAATAGGGAGTTGCAAACTTAGGGCTGGATTTTCTTTCTTCGCACGCCTTCCTGAATCGCAGGGTAACCGGGGGCGGTGGCGAAGTGGGGGCAGGCCTGTGAAAGCCAGCAGCGATCGCACCACTGCTGTGTTATCGCTGCCAGCTTTCGCACCCAATAGCACCACCTTTTACGAGGTGCTACTGGCGGCGATAAGGAGCCTTACCTTTTCGCCGTCTGCGAAGTTTCCGCGGCGTCCGCCCCGATGCCTCCTCTTCCAGTGCTGATGCCACCCCTACTCCGCCCCGATCTAGGTATTGCAAGCAAAAAGACCCTTTTTGCGTGCGATAGGGTTAGAAAATAACCCCCTTAGAGTGTAGTTATAAAATGAAAATGTTTGAGGAGGGTTTCTTGTCTAAGTAATTGCAGTGCTAGCCATATTTAAGATTGAAGTACTATACCACAGATCAGGGAGTAGTTTAACACAGCAAATGTGAAGAAATTGGACATAGTGAGATCCTGAAAGAATATAGCAATAAAATCCATAAACCCTAGTACAAGGCTTTCCAGAGCTGTCCTGATGACCCCACAGCCAATCAGGTTTTCAGAATATCCACAATGAGCATGCACAAGATAAAATTGTATGCATTGGTGAATCATTATTTGCACGTTTGAGAAACTCTACTCTGGCAGCAAAAATTGCTTATAGAATATCAAATGGAGATGCAGGAAAGAAATTGGGAACAGTCGAGTTTATGGAACCAGGCGAGGAAGGACGAGGGGTGGGCAAAGATGTTGGGGGAAGCGGCTGAAAATTAGTTCTTAACCTGTCAATCTTGTTGATAAAAGTTGATTAGTTCTTAACCTGTCAATCTTGTTGATAAAAGTTAACAAAATTAATAAGGGCAGATGGTAAAAGGGTGCCAGTTTTATGGATATTGAAGAAATTATCCGTGAATAACTTATGCTTAGTAGCAAGAAATCTGATTGAAAATGATGTGGTAGAATGATTGAAGAGAGATCAGTAGATATTTTCATTTTCTGATCCTGACACTTAGCAATGTGAAAGATAAACACAGGATAAGAGTGCGAGGGGATTGGGGGGAGTATCCTGAGAGTTCAGGACGAAGGAAGTGTGTATTTGGATGCCAGCAATATTTCATTCCTAGACTGGGACTAAGGACAGCCCCACCATTGGTTATTAAGATTGAATTTCCTGCATGGCACATACATTAGTAATGGCTTGCTAGTAGAATTGAAAATGCATGTATTGCTTCTTATTAAGAAAAGTTAAATTATTATTATTAAAGCTTTTACTTCACCAAATTCCAAAACCTCAGCAATGGCGGTAACAATACATAAAAATATTATCTGGACAAAAATAAAACATATGCATAATAAACATTTAGGAGCCAATAAGATAACTAAACAGCATCCTAGTTATCACAGTTCTGTGGCTTTGGTCCTAACTAAGGCACAACTAACCAAATAAAAATCATATTTAAAATGAATGTAAGTCATAATCTATAAATTAATTTTTTTTTAATTTTCTTTTTAAGTTTTCAAATAATTCCAAAGCATTTATAATCTTTGTACAGAAATTATTAGTAACTTTCCATGATATATCAACATCATTACATCAATTATCCCAGAGGAAAATATACTTTTAATTAGTCCACAAATAAAGCAGGGGCGGAGTAAGAAATATAGGAAGCCCCTTTTTACGTTAGAAATAACAAGAAAACACCAATAGCCTACTAAAGCTTTACCCATTATTACATTGCTAAGTTATAGGACTAACTAAGAGTGATGAAACATTCACCACCCTTCTCTGGGATTTAAGCCACGACTTAAGTTGTTCTGGGATCAGGAAAATATAAGTATTGTTGTTAAACTTAATAATGCATCTACACAGGTACCTGAGTTGGAAACTAGCATCCAATGCTTTTGTTTCCTGTCTTAATGACAAGAAACCTTTCCTGCACTCCTGCGTGGGTTTTGCCAGATCAGGAAAGATCTGGACAAATTGGCCCCTAAAATAGGCCCCCATATTTTGAAAATATTTCCTCATTATTAACCCCACATCATTCTCATAAATAAAGGAAATTAACAATGTGGCTCTCTCCACAATTCAGTGGTTGAAGATTCTGTCAAATTCCCAATATCTAGTTGATTATTTCTATTATCTCTCGAACGAGCATAAGGTAAAAAGTACACCTTGTTGAAGGACGGTATATCTTCAGAGGAAATATGTAATATCTCGCTCATATATTTCTTGAGCGTGACCCTCGGTAACTCTCCAATAATCTTAGGGAAATTTAACAGTCTTAAATTAAGTCTCCTGAGGCGATTTTCCAACAGCTCAGTTTTTCTGTTCAGAATGGTACAATCTTGAGTCACAACAGACTATATTTTGTGAAAGTCTTTAAGCTGATTCTCAATTAGCTGTATCTTATCTCCTTGTTCATTTTATTTACTGTTGTGGTCTTGTGTCACAATGTCCAATCTAGTAGAAATTTGGGCAATTTGTGCCATACAAGTCTGGAGGGCCACATTCTGCTGGGCCATTAATTCCCAAATTGAGTCCAATGTACCCACAGGCGATTTGGACAGCATCACAATTTCTAGTCTGCTCTCTTGCACTGACATTATTTCAGTATTAACTGGAACAGTCTTATCGCCTTCACATTGTTAGGTCCCCAAACTTCCAGCCGCACTCCGAAATGGATTGCCTCCTTGCCTCGTTGTTCCAGCTTCCGTTTCCACACTTGCCACTGCTCCCTCCATGGTTCCCTCCAGGCTCTGCATTCCCGAGGCTTCCAATGCAGTTTCTGGCGGTATAGACAAGGAGATTGCCTGAGGATTCCTTAGCATTGAAAGACTGAGTGAAAGTTCCCCAGATGAGACAGTGGCCTCCTTTCCAGTCTCGTCAGCGGGGATCAGCTTCTCCTCTTTCAGGTAAAGTTGCGCGCTCTCAATGATCGAATGCTGTCCCGCTGGGAGTGAGGGTGTTGAGGGAAAGACCCTCACTTTCCCTTTTCTTTTTGGGGGCATATTCTACTCTCAGTGAAGCTTTTCGAAGGAGAAATCAGCAGGAGCTCTGAGGCGTGCTGCTAGCGGGCGGCCATCTTGAAACTCCGCCCCCTCCATCTATAAATTCATTTAATTTGAAGTATCTAATATTAGCCTCCCAGGACCTCTGTGGAATCTGATAAATAAATCAGTCCTGTCACAACCTATTTAATCAAGATCTGAAACGGAGACCAGGTTTTATGCATAGTAGTCCATCCCTCCCATGGCCAATGCAATAAAACCCATGCTAAAATTGGATTTAAATTTAAACATGTTTTTTTAGCACTAGTATTACAAAAAATGGAGTTCTCGTGGGATGCAGTAATCTAATGGCATACAAATGCCCCATGAGTAGAAAAAAAGCATGCTATTTTGCATGCCTATTAGAACTGCAAATCTGCTGTATAGCGATAGAGGTCCAAGCAAGAGCAGAGGGGCTGGTTCGGCTGGTCCAGGCTTGGATTTGGTCACTGAGGTGAGGTCGGGCACTTAATAGTAATTCACTCCTTTCTGTCTACTGATTGGTCCCTCTACTGTCAGCTGACAGTGAAAGAACCAATCTTCTTTCAGATTGCTGTGCGTTCAGAATTCTGAAAGGGAATTGTTCCTTTTACTGACAAGTGACAGTGAAGGGACCAATCCTGTTGTCAGTGAGCGATCAGCCTTGCCGGAGGAAGTAAGACCTCTCCTGCTGGGGTTGTCTGTGGGAGGGAGTATTTTGGATGGCTGAGGCTGCTGCTATTACATGGCCTCCATAGATTGGAAGGGGTTCTGGAACTGTGAATTTCTTTTTAAAGTGAGTGAAAGTGGGGGGGGGGGGGGGCACTGAGAGGAGAGGATCATCTTGCTGGTGGCTGAAGAGGATTAGTAAGTATTGCTTTGGGAAATCTTAGAACTTAAAAAGTTTTGGGGAGAGGTAAACTATTGGGGTATATTCTTTAATGTGTCTGTGTGTGTGTGTTTGTTATAAAAAGCAAGCCAAAAGGTAAGAAATAGCTTAGAGTTTGTCTTTGTCTTTCCTCCCACCTACCCCTAGCTCATCCTTTGGTTTATAAGCAAGAAATACTTTCATATTAAAAATCAAGCAGCCTTTTATCTAAAACATAGGATTGCCCTAGCCCATAACAAAAGTTTAATTATCCCATTGCAGGTCACTACCAGATTAATAGTGAATATCCAATAAATTTAAAGGACACTAATTGTTTGTAGTCATACTCCCATAGCAACCTAAACTTAACTAGGAGCTGAACTAAATTAAGATGAAGGCAGCAGTCCAGCAATAGGAGGGGGATGGGGTCTTACTATCTTTTGCATCAAGTATGTGTGCACCCAGTGCAATGAGCTCCTGGTTCTCAGAGAACAAGTCCAATCTCTGGAGGTTAGAGTGGCAGACCTGGAGGAGCTTAGGCAGAAAGAGAGGTATATAAATGAGACCTTGAGGGATATAGTTGCCAAGTCCCAACTTCAGTCTAGCAGCTCCGGTGCTGCCTTGGAGGAGGAAGGTCTCCTGGTCAGAGAGCATCAACCTGGTGCAACAGGAAGTGATCCTGCTCTAGGTGATGCATTGTCCCCTCACACAGAGGATGTGTTTCCCAGGGCTTTTGCCCACGAGGAAAGGGTTAGGTCAGCCATCATAGTTGGTGATTCAATTATTAGAAATGTAGAGAGCTGGGTGGCTGGTGGATGTGAGGATCACCTGGTAACAATGTCTGTCTGGTGCGAAAGTGGCGGACCTTACACGTCACCTAGCTAATGTGGGCATCAATAACATAAGAAAATGTGAGAGGGATGTTCTGGAAGCTCTTGGGAAGAAAGCTGAAATCCAGAACCTCCAGGATAACATTCTCTGAAATGCTCCATGTTCCATGCGCAGGTCCTCAAGTCAGGCAGAGCTCCAGATGAGATAATGGTTCAAGGAAGAGGGATTCAGTTTTGTAAGGAATTGGGGAACCTTTTGGGGAAGGGGGAGTTTTTTCCCAAAGGAATGGGCTCTCTACCATAACCAGGGTGGAACTAGGCTTCTGATGCTAACCCTAAAAATGGAGATAAAGCAGCTTTTCAACTAGAACAAACAGAAAGCCGACAGTTGCTCAGCAGCACATGGTTCAGAGGGCGGTATTTATGAAGCAAGAGAGTTAGGGCATCCCAACATTGAGGTTCCAATAAAAGCAAAAGTAAAGAATCACCTGAGCTAAAAGATTCAAAATCATCCCTGTCAACTGAAAATCAGGCTGTTAATGCAAACAAAAAGCACACTTCGAAATGTCTGTTTGCCAATGCCAGAAGTCTAAGAGCAGCTTTTAAATTAGAACAAGGGGGAAAGCAGACAGTCACTCAGCAGTGCATGGTTCGGAGGAATGTGTCCTTGAAGGATATTATTAAAACAGGAGAGTTAGGACATCCCAATAGAGAGATTCCAATAAAAGCAAACGTAGTCAATGGGCCTATACGTAAAAAATCACCTGAGCTAAAGATTTTCAAATTAACCCTATCATCTGAAAAGCAGGTTGTTAATACAAACAAAAAACACACTTTGAAATGTCTGTAAGCCAATGCTAGAAGTCTAAGAAGTAAGACTGGAGAGTTAGAATGTATAGCAATAAATGATGAGATTGACATAATTGGCATATCACAGACCTGGCGGAAGGAAGATGACCAATGGGACAGTGCTATATCAGGGTACAAATTATATCACAATGATAGAGAGGATCAACTTGGTGGGGGTGTGGCACTTTATATCCGGGAGGATATAGAGTCTTAACAGGATAAAGATCATACAAGGGACTAAATGCTCAATAGAATCTATATGGGTAGAAATCCCATGCGTGTTGGGTAAGAGTATAGTGATAGGAGTATACTACCATCCACTGGACAAAATGGTCAGACAAATGATGAACTGTTAAGAGAAATCAGAGAAGCTAACCAATTTGGCAGGGGGGTAATAATGGGAGATTTCAATTACCCCAATATTGACTGGGTAAATGTAACATCAGGACATTCTAGAGACATAAAGTTCCTGAATGAAATAAACTACTTGTTTCATGGAGCAAATGTTTCAGGAACCAACAAGAGAAGGAACTATTTTTTATTTAATTCTTAGTGGAACGCAGAATTTGGTGAGAGATGTAACGATGGTGGGGCCACTTGGCAATAGTGATCATAACATGATCAAATTTGAACTAATAACTGGAAGGGTGACAATAACACTAAATTTTCAAAAGGGAAACTTTGATAAAATGAGGAAAATAGAAAAAAACTGAAAGGTACAGCTGCAAAGGTTAAAAGTGTTCAACAGGCATGGACATTGTTTAAAAATACTATCTTAGACACGCAGTCCAGATGTATTCCACGCATTAAGAAATGTAGAAGGAAGGCAAAATGATTACCGGTATGGTTAAAAGGTGAGGTGAAAGAGGCTATTTTAGCCAAAAAACACATCCTTCAAAAATTGGAAGAAGGATCCATCTGAAGAAAATAGGAAAAAGCATAAGCATTGTCAAGTTAAGTGTAAAACATTGATAAGACAGGCAAAGAGAAAATTTGAAATTAAGTTGGCCATAGAGGCAAAAACTCAAAATCAAAATTTTTAAAAATATATCTGAAGCAAGAAACCTGTGAGGAGTTGGTTGGACCATTAGATGACCGAGGGGTTAAAGGGGCTCTTAGGGAAGATAAGGCCATTGCAGAAAGACTAAATTAATACTTTGCTTCTGTGTTTACTAATGAGGATGTTGGGGAGATAACCAGTTCCGGAGATGGTTTTCAAGGTGATGAGTCAGATGAACTGAACCAAATCACTGTGGACCTGGAAGATGTAGTAGGCCAGATTGACAAACTAAAGAGTAGCAAATCACCTGGACCGGATGGTATGCATCCCAGGGTTTTGAAGGAACTCAAAAATGAAATTTTAGATCTATTAGTTAAAATTAGTAATCTATCCTTAAAATCATCAATTGTACCTGAAGACTGGAGGGTGGCCAATGTAACCCCAATATTTAAAAAGGGCTCCGGGGGTGATTCGGAAAACTATAGACCAGTGAGCCTGACTTCAGTGCCGGGAAAAATAGTGGAAACTATTCTAAAGATCAAAATCACAAGGCATATAGAAAGACATGGTTTAATGGAACACAGTCAACATGGATTTACCCAAGGAAAGTCTTGCCTAACAAATCTGCTTCATTTTTTTGAAGGGTTTAATAAACATGTGGATAAAGCTGAACCGGTAGATGTAGTGTATTTGGATTTTCAGAAGGCATTTGAAAAAGTGCCTCATGAGAGGCTTCTAAGAAAACTGAAAAGTATTGGGATAGGAGGAGTCCTTTTGTGGATTGCAAGCTGGTTAGAAGACAGGAAACATAGTAGGATTAAATAGTCTGTTTTCACAGTACAAAAAGGTAAATAATGTAGTGCCTCAAGGATCTGTACTTGGACCAGTGCTTTTTAATATATTTATAAAAGATCTGGAAAGAGGTACGACGAGTGAGATGATCAAATTTGCAGATGATGCAAAGTTATTCAGAGTAGTTGTCACAAGCAGATAGTGATAAATTGCATTAGGACTTTGTGAGACTGGAAGATTGGGCATTCATATGACAGAATGCATTTAATGTGGACAAGTGCAAGTTGATGCATTCAGGGAAAAATAACGCATGTTGTAGCTACGTGATGTTAGGTTCCATTTTAGGAGTTAACACCCAGGAAAAAGATCTGGGCATCCTAGTTGATATTCTCACAGGACAAGCAGGATGGTAGTCTTCACATATGGGTGACATCACAGGATGGAGCCCAATCACGGAACACTTTTGTCAAAGTTTCTAGAACTTTGACTGGCCCCTACTGGGCATGCCCAGCATGACACTAACCCTGCAGCCAGCAGGGGTCCCCCTTCAGTCTTCTTTTTTCCTCGCAGCAGTAGCCACGCGGTTAAGGAGCTCCACAGAGATTCCTGACAGGAATTTTCCTCACGGAATTACTAAAAAGTTTCATACCCCACAGGGGTCCCTCTTTCAAATTTTTGACTCCGCGGTACTCCGCTAAGTTTTTACCCGTTTTCGGTCGATTCCCGTCAAGTTTGCCCCTTGTAGCCTACTGGCCGTCGACCGTACCGCGGCTCGAGTGACCATGGCGTCGAGGTTCCGTCAGTGCCCGGACTGCAATCGCACCATGTCCATCACAGACCCTCATAAAGTCTGTGTAATGTGTCTCGGATGTGAGCACGATGTTCTGACCTGCACCAAATGTGCCCTAATGACACCCAAAGGTCGCAAGGCCAGAATGGAGAAGATGGAACTTCTCTTCCATGCTCAAACCCCGACGCTGTCCATTGCATCGACGTCGTCAGAACCGGCACCGTCGACTTCGCGACAGTATCGACCACCAGCCGGTGACCGTCCAGCCTCGACGGCTTTTCGGCCTTTAGCTCCCTCTACTCCCCCTCAGGATCAAGGGGATCGTAGAGAGCACCATCGACATCGGAAGCCTCAGACCATCGAGGGAGCGAAATCATCGACCTCGCCATCATCCTAGCCGCCGTCGAAGAAACCCCGTCCAGAAAAGGCACCGACCTTTTCGGCGACTGGGTCACCAAGGCAACCCTCACCTGAAAGGGGATTGGGAGCCGCGATTCCGCCTTTAATGGTGGTCCCTCCGGCTATGCCTCTGCCTCCTACTTCTGTTCCGGAGCCGGGGCTGCTTGCTACAGGTCTCCGAGAAGAACTGGACCGGCTGGTTCAGGAGGCCATCAACAAGGCGATGCATCGACTCCAAGTTCCTCCGGCACCAACATCGGTACCGATCATGGAACCGACCGCTGACCCGATTCCGGCAGCGTTGGCACCGCTGCTCTCGAAGATGGAAGTGCTCATCGCCGCTTTTCCACCGATGGATCTCGGTTCACCGACGGCTCTGGTGCCCTCTCCGCTTACCTTGTCATCAGGAGGAGAAACACCGTTCCGCATCCCTCCAACGGGAGTCCTACCGATTCCTCAGCCATCGATGCCGATACGTCCGTCGGCGCCACTGATCCATTTACAATATCTTTGACACTGCTACCAGGGTTTCTGCAGCTGCTATCTCTGCGAGAAGATGGGCCTGGCTCAAGTATTCGGACCTTCGCCCTGAAGTACAGGATAGATTGTCCGACCTGCCCTGTATGGGGGACAATCTGTTCGGCAAACAGATTCATCGAACGGTGGCGGAACTCAAGGACCATCATGAGACCCTGAGACAGCTCTCTCTGATGCCTTCTGATTATGCCTCCAAACAACCATTCAGGAAGGATACTAAAAAGTCATTCTTCCATCCAAAGAAGTCCTATCCACCACCGTCTAGGACTCGTTCCACGAGACCTTTCCATAAGGCCCCAATCTTGTCAGACATGAAAACAAAAGCCACAAGCAGATCCTCAGCTGGGCCCTGCTTCCGGTTTTTGACTCCTGCATAGAGAGCGGCGGCCAGCTTCCACTGCCTCAGATACCAGTGGGAGGTCAATTGTGCCATTTCCACAACAAGTGGCACACAATCACCTCAGACCAGTGGGTCCTCGCCATAATTTCTCATGGTTATCATCTGAACTTTCTCTCCATCCCACCGGACTTCCCACCTCGGCTGATGTGGGGAACATGCGACCACTCACCACTTCTGGAACAGGAGGTCTCCCTCCTCCTCCAGTCCAGAGCAATAGAATCAGTACCCTCTTCCCAATGAGGCCTAGGATTCTATTCCCGGTACTTTCTAATCCCCCAAAAATCAGGCGGCGTTCGTCCAATTCTGGACCTATATGCCCTCAGCAAGTACCTCCAATGAGAAAAGTTCAAGATGGTAACCTTGGGCTCCCTCCTTCCTCTTCTGCAAAAAGGAGACTGGCTCTGCTCTCTAGACCTCCAGGACACATTCACTCATATTGCGATAACTCCATTTCATTGGAAAATACCTGAGATTTCTGGTAGGCCCCAAGCACTATCAGTACCATGTGCTTCCATGTGCTTCCATTCAGCCTCACGTCTGCACCACAAGTCTTCACGAAATGTCTCATAGTAGTTGCAGCCTTCCTCAGGGCTCAAGGTGTTCACGTCTACCCCTATCTAGATGATTGGTTGATCAGGGCTCCCACTCAGCAAACTGCTCAGTCGTCCCTGCATCTTACCTTACACACCCTGATTTCGCTAGGATTTCTCATCAACTACGACAAATCCTACTTAGTCCCATCTCAAACCTTATCATTCATAGGGGAAGACTTGGACACCTTGCAGGCAAAGGCTTTTCTACCTCAACAAAGAGCTCTCACTCTTGTCTCTCTTGCACATCAGCTGCAGTCTCAGCGCTACACGGCTGCATGCCGATTTCTCATCCTACTGGGACACATGTCGTCCTCAGTTCAGGTCACCCCAATGGCCCGCCTAGCCATGAGTCATGCAGTGGACTCTAACGTCACAATGGACTCAATGCATTCAGCCCCTGTCGACCATTGCCCACGTCACCGACTCACTCCGTCAGTCTCTCGCCTGGTGGAAAAATCAGACCAATCTCCTCCAAGGCTTGCCCTTCCAACCTCCAGACCCTCAAATAATTCTCACCACCAATGCTTCCAATCTCGGCTGGGGAGCCCATGTGGCCAATCTGACACAAGGAAGTTGGTCTCCAGAGGAAGCCAAACACCAAATCAATTTCCTGGAGCTGCGAGCAATCAGATATGCTCTCAGGGTATTTCAGGATCGCCAACCAATCAGGTCATCCTGATTCAGACAGACAACCAGGTGGCCATGTGGTACGTCAACAAACAGGAAGGGACGGGCTCCTACCTTCTGTGTCAGGAAGCTGTGCAGATATGGCCAGAGGCCCTCTCCCACTCGATGTACCTCAGGGCCACCTACTTGCCGGGAGTGGACAATGTGTTAGTAGACAAGCTAAGTTGCTCCTTTCAACCGCACGAGTGGTCTCTAAACCTCGTAGTGGCCAAAACCGCAAAGTACAGAACTTTTGCTCTCTCACTCGCAGCCAATACTCACAACCAAGAGATGCGTTCTCCCCCTCGTGGGCGACAGGTCTCTTATATGCCTTCCCTCCACTTCCACTTCTCTCGAAGACTTTCGTGAAGTTACATCAGGACAAAGGAACCATGATCCTGATAGCACCTCACTGGCCTCGCCAAGTGTGATTTCCAATACTTCAGGATCTCTCCATTCGCAGGCACATTCCCTTGGGGAAGGACCCGCTTCTGATTATGCAAAACGACGGGTGCCTGCGCCACCCCAATCTGCAAGCCTTGTCCCTGACGGCATGGATGTTGAAAGGTTAATCCTTCAGCCACTTAACTTTTCCGAATCAGTTTCCCATGTCCTGATTGCTTCATGGAAGCCTTCTACAAGAAAATCTTATTCTTACAAATGGAACTGGTTTCAGTCATGGTGCTCTTCTCAATCCCTTGACCCCTTTACCTGTCCAATCACGAAGTTTCTGGACTATCTCTGGCACTTGTCGGAGTCAGGTTTAAAAACTTCCTCCATCAGAATGCATGTTAGTGTGGTGGCCGCCTTCCATAAAGGTGTTGGGGATGTTCCTATATCAGTACAACCCCTTGTAACATGTATTCTGAAGGGCTTGCTTCACCTCAAGCCTTCACTGCGTCCTTCGGCCCCTTCTTGGGACCTCAAACTGGTTTTAGGAAGGCTCATGAAACCACCATTCGAGCCTCTCCATTACTGTGAACTTTGCTATCTCACATGGAAAGTGATTTTCCTTTTGGCAATCACTTCGGCTCGCAGAGTTAGTGAGTTACAGGACTTAGTTACCTATCCGCCTTACACTAAACCTCTGCAAGACTGGGCAGTACTCCGCACTCACCCTAAGTTTTTGCCTAAGGTAGTGTCAGAGTTTCATCTCAATCAATCCATTATACTACCTACCTTTTTTCCCAGGCCCCATTCCAATCCAGGAGAGCAGGCTCTGCATACCCTTGACTGTAAATGGGCTCTAGCGTTCTACCTAGACCATACAGCTGCCCACAGGAAAAACATTAAATTGTTTGTCTCTTTCCATTCCACCAAATTAGGGCAGCCTGTGGGTAAGCAAACTCTCTCCTCCTGGTTAGCGGACTGCATATCCTTTTGCTATCAGCAAGCAGGCATTCCACTTCAAGACCGTGTTAAAGCACACTCTGTGAAGGGCCATGGCGACTTCAGTAGCACACCTATGATCGGTGCCACTTCCTGACATTTGCAGGGCTGCCACCTGGAGTTCTCTCCATACCTTTACAGCCCACTATTGCTTGGACAAAACCGGAAGACAAGATTCCATCTTCAGCCAATCTGTCCTGCATAACCTATTCACAACTTGACGTACCAACACCCTTTCGCCTGCCCGTTAGGGTTCAGGATGCCCTCGGCCAAATTCCACCCCAGTTGTTGTGCCTGTTGCACGTCTTGGGTACATTTCGTGCATACTCGGACATCCTCAGCTCGGACCCACTTATACATTTCCATGTGCTAAACACAAATGTGACTGTAAAAATGCAAAATTGGCTCTAGTTTTTTTGTAATATGCAATATTATAATTACATCTTGAACTGTATGCCAATAGCTCACTGGGCAACAAATTTTCACAAAAGTCATGTTACTGAAATGAAATTAGTCAATTCTTATACATTTCCATGTGCTAAACATGAATGTGACTGAGAAAATGCAAAATTGGCTCTAGTTTTTTTGTAATATGCAATAATATAATTACATCTTGAATTGTATGCCAATAGTAGGAGCCCTACGGTTAATACCATTTGAAAAATGAAGTCATAGACTACGTCTTAGATTTCTTTGCTTGTCTCTTGTACACCTGTTCGGGAGCATCTCCGCGGAGTGTCCAGCTGTAGTCAGCCAGCATGAATATTTCAAATGCTCACCCTTTCTGACTGGGCTTCATATAGTACACTGCTAACGTCAGCTTACTCAGCAGCAGCATGGCAGTAGAACTGCATTGCATCAGAAAATGATGTAATAAACTCTGGATGATGTGTGCATGATGGTATTATGCAATATGATGCAATATTACATCATTTTAGGCTTATTTATAGTCCTACTGGATAAATTTACATGACTAAACATAGAAAGTGAACTATATTAAATATCTTCAAAACGAGAGCCAATAAAAACTTTTCATGGTCATATTCGTGTTCAGCACATCAAGATACTACAGAGTAGGACCTTTTTAGGTCAGTAACACTTTCATTGTTGCCCAGTGGGCATGGTCCATCAAAGGTAATTCCACCTTCTTGGCTTGCTTAGAAGCATCATGCATGCAGAAAATGTCCAGTTTGATCCCTGAGTCAGGTCCTCTGCTGCTCAGGTCAGTTGGGTCTGGCAATGAGGATGCTGTTGAGGCAGCATTCACAGCCCCTGGTGGGAGGAAGTCATGGTCATTTTTCAAGGTGATAATTAAAGGCCAGATATATAGGGCCCATGATTGCAAAATTCTAGAAGGCTGCATTTAAAACTTGATCCTTGGTTTTCCTTAACTATGGTGGTCTTGACTGTACCATTTTTTCTAGGTAAATAAAGCTCTCAGAACTCTTTATTTATCTTATCTGTGTCTTGATCAGATTGTAAACTTCATGGAGCAGGAGCTGTCTACACACATATATGTCTATGCATGTCTTGTAGTGCTATATAAACGATTAGCACTAATAGCAGTAGTAACAACTCTAAATTTTCAGTGGCATTTCATTGTGATGCCTCTCTTTTGGCTTACAACAGTAGAGCACAGATGACTTCTGTTCTTTGATTTTCCATTTGTGCTTTTTTGCAGTCTGTTTAATTCAGTATAGCATGAATAGTGATATCAGGTGGTGGTATCTTTAGAAAAGATGAATATATATACATTCAGGGGAAAGAAACATTGTGGCTTATAATTTGAAGTGCTTGGGTTTTTGAAACTTGTGTGATCAAAAATCATTTGTGTTAGCAAGATATTATCTTTCAGTGCTCAGAGTTATGATATTCTATATCATAGCTTTTCATCGGAACATCTGGTTCCTTTGTGTTCTTAGAATTGAAGAATAACTGCTGGCAAGCTTTAGAATTTAAGGTTACAGTTTTATGCTGCGACAGGATGTGAGAAGCAGAGATAAAGGAAATGTTAAATATCATCACAAAGATAAGTTTCATTACTCGGGAGTTTTTGCAGAGCTATAAGCCCTGCTGCTTGAAATCCATGGCTCATGGTAGGAGAGGGAGGCCATTGCTAACACTGTATTAAGCTTTGCTCCCTTTTGTTAGCAAACTATGGGTATTCTGGTAACAGAAGTTGTATGGGGAATTTTAGCAAATGTATTTTTCATCTTTCATTTTGTTATTCAGAAAATGTAATTTCAGTTTCAGGTGAAGTCAGTTTTCTAAAATCACTAGTAGAGAATATCATTACTCATGACTGATGAGCTATACTATAAATTATGAGCAGGTTATTGTTCTTATGGCAACACATGCAAGTTAGAAGCTATACTAGTACTGATCAGTCTGTCCCTCAGCCATATTGGCAAGGCTACCAAAATTTATGTGTGAGACTTTTTTTTTTTAGATATACTAGCAAAAATGGGATTGTTAAAACTAGAGGTGAAATGGGGAAATAATATGTAGAGGCTGACAATGAAAAAAAAATGAAATTGCAAGTTCTTGGTGTAGGACCACAGAAAAGTGCCACAAATAGGAGTGGAAGTGAGGTAGAACTCTAACAATTTTCAGAAGATTGTGTTCATAAGGGGTAAGCAAAACTAAAAGTAGATAAAGCTATGGGGATGGATGGGATATTGCCAAAGGTATTAACAGGGCCGGTGCAAGGGTATTAGGCACCCTAGGCAAACCTTACAGTCTGGCACCCCCTCCCCATTCACAATTTTAAATTATGCATTTATAACATATTTTACATGAAAAATAACATTCTGAGGTAAAATTAATATACAAGTTGTTGTGATAATTTCATGCACTGTTGTGATGCCAACAAGAAAACTTTGCATCTTGGAATTCATATGGCATCATACCTATTATGATATATTTCAGCATGGTCCTCCCGTATCAACACAGTACTATCTGCCAACACTCAAAGAATAACAACCCTACCTATGAAAAAGAATACCAAAAATATTACACCAGAATCTAAAATATCAATACACCTCCTATCAGGAAAACAGAACAGGCCAAGCTCTACAGATCCCTACAGAAAACCACATGCTAAAAGAATGCTTCATCTCAGTCTTTGCATGCAGAACACAAACCCTCACCAAATACAGAATAAAGCCACATAAAGTATAAATAGAAATGTGCAGACAAAAACTGAACTGTAAAACGCATCACGCCAGACTCTATACAGTGTAACAATGGAAAAACAAAAATTTCACCATTCCTCGTGAAACAAATCAATAAAATCAAGATATATAAATCATTAATAATAAAATCATACAAATAAAATAATTTCAAAACAGCTGATGAATAGAATATCCAATAATTAAAGACTCATGCAAATTTTGAAAGCTTTACCAAACACCAATAAAATATTTCAAACAGCAGACACATCACATACTACCCAATAATTAAAATGGTAGTCAGAAATGAACTTAAAAAGCCACCTTTAGTTACCCTTTCCAGCAGTTCTCCTACTCCTTTCCCTTGCAGGCCATACCAGAAGCAGCAGTAGCTGCTGAAGCTGTCCTCACAGTCCTCTTCCTTAAGGACCACAACCAGTCTCTTCTCTCTCTCTCACACACACACACCAGTCACACCCTCAGGATCAGTTTCTGTCTCTCACACACCAGTCATCTCCCCAACTAGTCTCTCTCTCTCACACACACACACACACACACACACACACACACCAGTCATCTCCCTGATCAGTCTTTCTCACACATACACTCATCACCTCTCTGGCCAGTCTCTTTCAATCACACAATGCTCTCGCTCTCTCTTACTTACACACAGGCTTTCAATCACACACATGCTCTATTTCACTTACACACAAGCTGTCAATCACATACATGTTCTATCTCACTTACAAACAGGCTCACACACATGCCCTCTCTCACAGCCACAAGCCAACCAAAAACATGCTCCATCTCTCTCGCACACACACATTGACGCACAGAAGCACCCTCCCTGACTCACATATACACCACACACATACAGAAGCACCCTCCCTGACTCACATACACGAAGCACCCTCCCTGTCTCACATACACATTACACTCTCACAGAAGCACCTTGCTTTCAGACTTGCAGCATTTTTCACTTTTACTAAAAGTGAAAGTGATGCTCCCAACCGTTAAATAAGGAAACCACAAAGGAGAAATGACACCCTTCCTTCAGGTTCTGTCCTCCCAAGGGACAGCCACCCACACTGTACAGCTTCTCTTGTTTTAAGCTTTCAGGCAATAAAGCAAGTGTCTTTCTTCAAACTATCAGTCGTATGATGATTCATGTGGGAGATATGGAGCAGAAAGACATCCTTAGTCGGCTTCCCTTTTAAATGGGAAGATTCCAGTCTTAGTCATTTAAAAATATACATTTTCTAAAGGCTTAAAAAAAAAAGAAAAACAGTTTCAGATTCTATTCTAGTCTTCATGCTTAAATTATGCTTCCAAAAAAAAAAAAAAACCAAACCCCACCTGGCATCAGTATCTTAAATTTGTGATTTTGCTGAGATGAACATTTTAAATACTTTAATTTTTTTTGCTTTAGTATTTGTCTCTACCCACTTTAAGTTACATTTTATTTTCCAGAAGAGGGATGCTTAAAATTCAGTAATTTCATCTTTCATTCAACTTTTCAAAAGTTCAGGTATATGTATTATCATATTTCATTTTTTTAAACTGGCAGATTCCTTTCTCACATACACACACACTCACGGAAAGAAGATCGGCGCCAAGACTTAGGGGGCGCCGCGGCAGGCAGCCAGCTCCCGACTCGCCCTGCCTCCCCACCAGTGCCACCCTCCCGACACCCCCCTAGTGGTCCAGCAGAAGTCCCGGGAGCAATCTGCCGCTCCCGGGGCCTCGGCTGCCACTAAGCATGTAGGGGCTGAAGGCCACCGGCGCCATTTTGCTTAGTGGCAGCCGAGGCCCCGGGAGCGGCAGATCGCTCCCAAGACCTCCACTGGACCACTAGGGGGGTGTCGGGAGGGTGGCACTGGTGGGGAGGCAGGGCGAGTCGGGAGCTGGCTGCCTGCTGCGGCGCCCCCTAAGTCTCGGCGCTTGGCCTCCATCTAGGCGAGTCGGAGGCCGGCAGAATTTTGAAAGGGCACTTTTTGCCCTTTCAAAATTCTGCTGCCTGCCGCAGCACCCCTTAAGTCTCGGCACCCTAGGCATAGGCCTAGCTCGCCTAGTGGTTCCTCCGGCCCTGGGTATTAAGGGATCTTACAGAAGTTTTGGTAGCTCTGCTGTCTGACCTTGAAAATGGTTCCAAAGGACTGGAGACAGACGAGATAGTTCCTCTTCACAAAAGTGGAAGTAAGGATGAGTCTGAAAAGTGCAGGCCAGATAGTCTTCAGTGGTGTATAATTAATGGAATCTGTGCTAAAACAGAGGATAGTGCAGTTTTTGGAATGAAAGTGTTACAGGATCCAAGGCAGCATGCCTTTACCAGAGTTAGGTCTTAACAGATGCTCCTCTGTCCCTCCCTCTCTCCCACACATGCTCCCTCTCTCTAGTACACCTACACATACCCTCATACAGGCTCCCTCACTCTCTCGCACACACACGTCCCCTCATACATTGCCCCTCTCTCTTGCATACACACCCACAAAGCTCCCTTTCTCTCTCACACATACATCCTCACAGAGGCTAACTATGTCTCTCTCTCACGCACCCCTTCACACAGGCTGTGTCTCACACATACATAATCCCTTACACATACACAATCCCTTCACACAGGCTAGCACCCTCACATACACACGATCCCTTTTTCATACACACGTGCTCCCAGTCTCTCACACACATACACACTCCTTCACAATCTCCTCATATAGGCTCCCTCTCTCTGGCACCCACACTCAAGCATTCCCCCCGCCCTCACCTCCCGTGCTCTCTCTCACCCTCCCCTCCCCTCTCTCACCCTCCCCTTTCTCACACTCCTCTCCCTCACTTCTCACACACACACATTCACTCTCACCAAGACCTTCATCTTCTTCACGAGAGGCGCACACTCGCAGCACTGGGGGCCTTCATTTTCGCCGCAAGTGGCGCACATCCCATGGCACCGGGGGACCTTCATGTTTGCCGCAAACAGCGCTCGTCCCATAGCACCGGGGCCCTTCATTTTTGCCGCAAACGGTGCACATCCTGCGGCACCAGAGGCCTTCATTTTCGCGGCGAACAGCACACATCCCATGGCACCAGGGACCTTCATTTTCTCTGTGAATGGCGCACTGGGGCCTTCATCTTCGCACACTCTGTTCGTGGCATGCTAGGGTCTCCTCTGCCATTTTCTGTGCAGAATTGCCAAATTTTGCACAAATTCTGTGCTCCGCAGTAGCGCAGAATTCTCCCAGGACTAATATTCATTGCAGATATCCTGAAAACCTCACTGGCTGGGGATCCCCCAGAACTAGTATGTGAACCACTGATCTAGAATCTGGCAGCTAACATTTCATGCTAAAAGAAAATGTAAGGTCATGTATTTGATTTGCAAATACCCAAGGAAGCAGTACAGTCCTGTGCACATAAAGAGTAGGATCTGCGGGAGATCATATCTGATGAGCTTAAGGTGGCCAAATTGGTAGACAAGGCGATTCCAAAAGCCAGAAGGATGCTCGGATGCATATAGAAAGGAATAGCAAGAAAAAGGAAGTGATATTGCCTCTGTACAAGTCTCTTGTGAGACTTAATTGGAATACTATGTACAGTTAGACTACATTTTCAAACGGATATATACCAAATAGAGGTGGTCCATAGAGCAGCTACTAAAATGGTCAACAGTCTGCATCAGCATATGGGGAAAGACTTCAAATCTAAACGTGTATTCTGGATGAAAGGAGGGAAAGGGGCAATATAATAAAGATATTTAAATACTTCCAAGAAATCAATATACAGGAGGTGGGCTTCTTTCAACACAGAAGACTCTGGAACATGGGGTCGTGGGCAGAGGGTAAAAGAAGATGGACTCGAGAACTCAAAGAAAATATTTCTTTACAGAAAGGGTAGTGAATATATGGAACAGCCTTCCTTTGGAGGTTGTGGAGACAACGACAGTATCAAAATTCAAGAGAGCATGAGAGGAACAGAGGATATCTGAGGGAGAGGAAAAGACTATGGAGCCAATGCAATAATTATGCTCAGAAAACGGGTGCGCCTGTTTTCCTAACTTCCACCCAGCCACCTCTTCTGGCTGCGCGATTCAGTATTTAAATGAGGGGTTGCGCTGAAAAGGAGGTGCTAGGGGAAAATGTGCATCCCTAGCGCCTCCTCGGCATTGACCACCAGAAGAGGTGGCTGTCAAGCCAGTTGGGAAGATGGACGCTCAATCTATGAGCATCTGTTTTCTCCTGCTACTGGCATAGAAACGCACAAGGTACACGGCCTGGACCATGTATCTTGTGTGTGTATTGGGCATCCAGAATTTTTTTTTTTTTCAAAAACTTTTTTTTAAACTAAATACTGCTTTATTTGGTTCCTCCTTCTTAGTATCGCAACAATATTATTAGGAAAATCCCAGAAAGTAGGATTTTTCTTTTTTTTCAATGCTTCCTTGAGTGAGGCATACCAGGGCTGGTATAAAGTTTGCCATGTTGCAAGGGCGCATTGGTCGCGTGGAAAATCTATTGGATCAAGGGATTAGCTAATAGCCATATCTACATGAATTTACATGTGATGGACGCTATTAGCTAGGCAGTGATTTGAACATGCGTTTTGGATGCGCTAATCCCTGTATTGGATCGGGGGTTATGGACCGTGTCAAGCCGTGTGCAGCGGCTAGTACACAGTATTGCATCAGCCCCTATAAGGCTAACAGGAGCTGAGGATGGGCCCATATGGCCTTTATCTGCTGTTATTCTATGTTTTTATGAGTTAACTAATGTCTTGGATAGCCACATAGAAAATTAAAGCAAATGGCTGCTCTACCGCGCATTCAACTCAAATGCCAACATTTTAAATTGGATCAAAAATCACCTTAATCAAAAATGTTGATTTTGTTGAAGCAGTAATACGTTGTAAGTTAAGTTATAGTGAAATATCTTCACTATATCCCTAGTTCCATTGAACTTTATATTGTTACTTACCCTTGTGTTACCAGGGTACTTTGAGTCACAGTGTTTTTATTATTCAGGTAAAAACTTTACTTTTTATCTCCATAAAAAACTTTGAAAGACCTAATTCTGTGAAATACTATTTCTCTCTTATTGTTATAATGTTAATTGTGTACATATCTTGATTAATTGTAATAGCTTCTGTCAAAAATTTCATTTAGGTAGACAAAGCTAGTCCAAGAAAGGACTTTTAACTTCTTTTTAGCTGTCAAGTAGATGCTGTTTTCAACTTATTTACTATAAGAACATAAGAAGTTCCCACACTGAGTCAGACCGAGGGTCCATCAAGCCCTGCATCCTGTTTCTAACAGTGGCCAATCCAGGTTACATGGCAAGCACCCAAACATTAAACAGATCCCATACTACTAAAGTCTGTAATAAGCAGTGGTGGTTCCCTAAGTCAACCTGATTAATAGCAGTTTATGGACTTTGCCTCTAGGATCATATCCAAGCCTTTTTTTAAACCCTGCTTTACTAACTGCCTTAACCACATCCTCTGGCAATGAATTCCAGAGCTTAATTGTGTATTGAGTGAAAAATAATTTTTTCCGATTTGTTTTAAATGTGCTACTTGCTGACTTCATGGAGTGCTCCCTTGACCTTATATTCTCTGAGGACAAGCAGGATGGTAGTCCTGACACATGGGTGACGACATCAGATGGAGCCCCGACACAGAAAACATATGTCAAAGTTTCTAGAACTTAGACTTGGCATACTAAGCATGCCCTATACCAAGTATCCATGTGGGGTCTGTCTCCAGTCTCTCTTTTTTGTGGAGCTGTAAGCATCATGGTGTGAGTGAGCTCACTTTGGCTTTTGGGCCTTTTTGGAAAACTTTTTTCTCACTTTCCGCAGGTTTTTTCTTAGCGGTGTTCGATGCCGGGTCCCTCTTGGTGCTTTCCCGTAGTGTGCATAGTCAGGGTTTTCGACGCTTCTGGTAAGTTTCCTTTCACGGTCGATTCCCCCAAGGCAGAGATGCTTCAGTGCCCGCCAGCCATTGATACCCACCATTGATTTTGATTTTGTGACCCTTTTATTTCTTCCTGTCATGGCTACATCCGGTTTTCAGCGATGCCTCGGGTGCCCAATGACCATGTCCATTACATACCCCCACGTGATATGTGTCCTCTGCCTGGGGGCATCGAATGACATCCAGGGTTGCCGTTTGTGCGCACAAATGACCCCGAAGGAACGTCATCTTCGACTTGACAAGATGGAACAGCTCTTCAGGTCGAAGAATGAGCCATCGGCATCAGCATTGGCAGCATTACCATTGATGGACCCTGGAGCCACACCAATCGACACCACGCCTTCGACATTGGCAGGACTGACAGTTCCGTTGGTGCTGTTGGCAGATAGGGGCGCCAGATACCGACTACTATCGATTTTCTCCAGGCTAAGGACATCGGGTTCCTCGTCATCGGCCTCGGCACTGGGCAGAGCATTGAGGGAAGCTGAAGAAGCATCGGCACCAGTCCCAGTCGATGCACAGTGCCGGGCACAGGGATGCACCAGCTCATGCAATGCCCCCAAAGCGACCCTGTGGTGAGAAGCACCAGTCCTCCAATGGTGGTCCACGACGGTCTCCATCGGTCCTGATGCCAGTCGCCGATCCGCCTCTTTGGTCTGAAGAGGATTTGGCCACCCCTCCTCCTTCCCAGTTGGTGTTGGCATTGGCAACGTTTGAGGAGGAGCTGAAGCAGTGAGCCCAGTTGGCAGTGGAACAGATGCTGCAGGACATTGGTCCTGTGGTACCAATGGCTCTGGAGCCGGTATTATCCATCCTGGAACTGCTGCTGGAGAAGCTCAACGTACTCATCAGTGCGTTACCGACCCATCTGGCATCAGTCCCCAGGACGGCATTGGTGCCTGGCAGGGCACTGATGCCTCCCCCTACTGAAACAGTGGTCATTGCTGTTTCCTCTGAGGAGGACGCCCCACCCAGGCTGGCAGAGACACCGAGGTCTGTAGCTCCCCGTCCAGCTTTGCCGCTGCCTGCACCTCTGGACAAAGGCTAAGTGCCTAGGGCCCCATTCCCTGTGGCTTACAGTGAGGATGAGGGTCCCTATGACCCCTGAGGGGATGATACCTTGGAGTCCTCCTCGAGGGCCCTGATTGTCTCCCATCAGCCCTCCTTCAGAAGAGCAAAGGAAGTCTCCGCCTGAGGACTTATCCTTCGCAAGTTTTGCAAGGGTGATGGCGGAAGCCATCCTATTTGTTACTGATGGAGGAGGATGCCAGGCACAAAATGCCTGAGATCGTCTAGTTCGTGGAGCCTCCTAAGGAGATTGTGGAGGTTCCGGTACACGATATTCTTAAGGAGTTGCTGCTGCTGAGGATATGGGAACATTCCCTCCCAGTGCCTCTTGTTAACAAGAAGGCTGCCGAGGTCTACCTCATCCAGAAGGCTGCCGGATTTGACAAGCGTCAGATACCTCACCAGTTGGTAGTGGTTGAATCTGCTCTCAAAAGAGCCAAGTGTTCTCAGACTCATTCCTCGGCACCCCCAGAGAAGAACCACAAAGCGATGGACGCTCTTTGGAGGAAAGTGTTTTAGGGGGCCATGCTCATCAGCTCTACATGAGCCAGTATTCGCTGGACATCTGGAAGCAGGTGAAGGAAGTGATCGAGCAGCTGCTTCAACAGCAGCAGAACACCTTCATGTCACTGGTGCATAAGGGCCTGGAATGGGGGAAACATGAGGTCTGAGCGACCGATGTTTTTCAGATAACATTGAGGGTCTCTGCAGTGGGAATCAGAACCCACAGAATTGCATGGCTGCGGGCCTTGGATCTCTAACCAGAGGTACAGGAATGACTCGCCGACATGCTGTGCACTGGGGAGAATCTCTTCAGAGATACGGTGAGGGTTGCAGTGGCCCAGCTTTAAAACCACCATGAAACCCTCCAACAACTCTCTGCCAGCACTCTGGACCCATCCTCCTCTTCTAGGAGTTCGACAAGAATGGAACAGAAGAAGTCTTTCTTTCGCCAGAGAAAGTATCCTCCGCCCCCTCACTCCCGTCACCAGCATCAGGGCTCCCGTAGCCATCCCAGGCAGCAGAGAGTCCCTAAGCCCCAGCCGGCACCTCAGTCAACTCCAGGGATGGGATTTTGCCTTTCGTAGGGAGCATAGGCCAGTCGCTCATACCCAGGATATTGGAGCCTCTGGTCGGGGGCAGGCTGTGGTTCTTTGTGAACCAGTGGCCCAGTGTAACCTTCAGACCAGTGGATTCTTTCCATCATCCATCAAGGGTAGGAACTGAATCTATTGGGTGTCTCACCAAATTGCCCTCCATGCCCATTTTGGGGGCTGATAGTGCATCAGGAGGTACTGTTAGCGGAGCTCTCCTCCCTCTTAATGAGCCAGAGCGGTCGAGACTTCATAGGAGCCCTACTAGACACGGCTCAGGCCAAGGCCTTCCTGCTTCACTAAAAGGCTATCATTCTGACGACTGTTGCAGCAGAGATTCAGCAGAGCCAGCAGGTGTCAGTCTGGCACATGTTGAGGATGTTGGGCCATATGGCCGTAACCGTAGATATCACTCCTTTGGCACGATTGCATATGTGCAGAGCCCAATAGACTCTGAGGTTGCAGTGGCACCAGGCAGTGCAGAACCTCCAGGACTGCATCCGAGTCACCCCATCTCTCCAGGACTCATTGTCCTAATGGTGGGTAGTTTCAAATCTGAAATGGGGGATCTCTTTTCAAAGTTCTCCTACCCAAATTGTCCTAACCACAGATGCATCCACCCTGGACTGGGGAGCTCATGTACATGGGTCAACTTTACAATTCTTTTATAACCATCCCTAGGCTTGTGCCTTTCAACAACTTTGTCTTGGAGATCTTTGGACTGCTCCTTGGTGTTCGTGGTTAAGTCTTTACTTTGAAATATACTAGTCAGATGAGAGAATGAACAGAAACTGCTGAATTTATCATGTCGTCTTGTGAATTTAACAAGTGGGTCCAGTTATTTTGGTGTCTGTCTTTTGAAGGCAATTGGTTACACCAGAGTTTTAAGTATTTATAATTGTTACAGAATTATAAGAAGGGTGGACATTTATCCAATCATGCTATTCCATGTTTTTATTTCTACTTCTTTTTCTAAGAAATTCTGGAATATATTTTTCACTTAGCAGTTGTAAGGTAGGATGTGTGGATACATGGAACAAACACTGCTTTAATGTTTCCAGGTATAAAGCAACAAAATGTGAACATTTTGGAAGGGGCTGTAGACTTTTATAGAGTATATTTGTATTGGCTTTTATTTCTTCATGTCCAAGTGGACTAATATGGAGGTTGCACTAGTTTATCCAAACAATTTAAAAATAGTTTTGAGTTTATATAAGTTAGATGTTCATACTGACCTTGCAGTACAGAGTACTAGTATTTGTTTGTACCCCCTGTAATGGTTGAACCCGGATAACAGTTCCAAAGGCCATATTTCAAGTTAATAGTTTAGATGGACACTGTCATTGTGCATAATATTTATGTTCCGGGGTTTCCTGCACGGAGGGAAAGCTTCCTTTCAAGGCCCTCACATTGCTCTTTACTTTTCCCATAGGTAAGTCTCCTGCACACAGCACTGATAATCTCAGAGGATAACAAAGTCCCTACTCAATAAGACACATGAGAGTTGTTTGGTGGTTTCCAACATTTTGCTTTTACTGATAAGATACAATACTGAATTAAAGTCTTTACAATGGGGAATCTATTTCAAGTTGTTACAAATCATTTTAGTAAGTTTGTGGCCTCTTACAATCTTTCTTAAGTTTTAGATGTTAATTCAATTGAATCAGTTCTTTAAATTCTTTGTTACTTGATTTCTTCCCTCCCATTGGAAGGTAGGGCAAGTGTGGTACTTCCCTCCCAATGTAGATGAAGAATCATAGATTGTATTTTAAAGGTTTTAGTCTTTTATCTCATACCTCCTCTTGTAGTATCAAGGGTGATACCTTTTTCTTCTTTTCATTTTCAGTAGATATTCATGGGCCATTGATTAGGTCCATCTCCTCTCCTTCTCTCCCCTGTCTCCTTCCTCCTTCTGTCAGGATGGCTGGAAGTCATTCTCTCCTTGGATTCTGGTGATCTCAGTTCCCACTTGCAAGAAGGGAATCTCTTCCATTGGTTAGAATAGAAAACTCACAGTTTAATTGTGTCCAAAAAAATTTCAAACTCAAATAAGTTAAATGTGGCATGAGAGGGTGGAAAGAAACTCTCATCCAAAACAAAAGACTCCATGGAGCTTAAAGTTAACTTAGAAAAATGAGCGCACAGCTTAGGGCATGCTGCCTCCTTCAAAGCAAAAAGGATCCACAAGGGTAAAATGGTGATCTCTTTAGAAAACACTAAGGATACTACCATTGCTAGCTGCCACATGGGGGGATCTGTAGACTCCAATCTGTCTTTCCTCCTACCCCTATTAATAGGGGACTAACAGGATCCCTACATATATTTGTCCTGGAGAAAACTGGAGTCTTTCTAGGTTGTGATGCCTTTTCAAGGGCCAGCAGGAAAGATGATAATAGTACACGAGAGGTCTGTGAGTCTTAACCTCTCTTCTTTTTGGTGATCGTGTAAAGAGATTAGCTTCGAGTCTGACCCTGTGCCTCAGAATCTAGATTTTCCTCAGTTTGGTCCTATCAAAGATTTGTGTTGGTTAAGAACATAAGACATGCCATGCTGAGTCAGACCAAGGTCCACCAAGCCCAGCATCCTGTCTTTCACAGTGGCCAGTCCAGGTCGCAAGTACCCAATAGATCTTGAATAGTTGATCTGTTTCTTGTATCTCACTCCCAGAGATAATGCTGGCTTTCCCAAGTCTGTCTGGCTAATAAGTGTTTATGGGCTTTTCTTTCAGGAACTTGTCCAATCCTCTTTTGAACCCTGCTATGTTAGTTGCTTTGACCATGGTTTTCACTTTAATTTTTAAATTGCATCAGTAGTTTGAAAAGACTTAGCCATTCTTGTCATAATCTGTGTATTGTGCTCACATAATTCTAGTGTTTTTTGTCATCTGGTTGTTCCCTCCTGCTTCTTTGTAAATCCATCTCATTTGGAACAAGGACTGAGATCTGGTACCATGAGCCTTCATTCGCAACTGCTCAGGGATTCTCTCCCCTATTTTGTATCCCCCCCCCCCCCCCCCAGCATACCTAGTTTGGTCATTACAGCAATGGGTCCTGTGCCAGAACCCTGCAATCATGGCATCTGATTCTAGCCACTGGGTGTCACTCTTAAGCAATGACAATAATTCCCTGCTCTCCCAGGGGCCATGAATACTGCTGCCATAGTATCTCAGCCCCAGCTGATCCAGAAGCAGAATAACTGTTTCGGGGATCAAACTGGGGACTTTCTGCTTGGCTGTGTACCTCACTGCCACTGGGCTGGCCAACATGGCTCTTGTCTTGATGGAAGAGTCTTGCTTAAAATTTGCAGACTGTATTTCTTATCAACCATAATAGATAATAGAAGGACTAGGGGGCACTCCATGAAGTTAGCATGTAGCACATTTAAAACTAATTGGAGAAAGTTCTTTCTCACAGGACAAGCAGGATGGTAGTCCTCACATATGGGTGACATCATCAGGATGGAGCCCAATCACAGAAAACTTCTGTCAAAGTTTCCAGAACTTTGACTGGCCCCTACTGGGCATGCCCAGAATGGCACTAACCCTGCAGCCAGCAGGTGTCCCCCTTCAGTCTTCTTTTTTCCGCGCAGCAGTAGCGTCGCAGTTTAGGAGCTCTAAACATGTTCCTGACAGGATTTTTCCTCACGGACTTATTTAATATTATTTTGTCCCACAGGGGTCCCTCCTCTAACTTTTCTCAGGCCGCGGTACTCCGGTAAGTTTTTCACCGTTTTTCGTCGATTACCGTCGAGTTTGGCCCTCGCGGCCTACTAGCCGTCGACTGTACCGCGGCTCGATTTTTTCTATGGCCATGGCATTGGGTTTTCGTCGGTGCCCGGACTGTATTCGCACCATGTCTATCAGAGACCCTCATAGAGTCTGTGTAATGTGTTTAGGCCGTGAGCATGATGTCCTGACTGCACCAAATGTGCCCTCATGGCACCAAAAGGTCGCAAAGCCAGAATGGAGAAGATGGGACTCCTTTTCTGTGCTCACACCCCGACGCCGTCCATCGCATCGACGTCATCGGAACCGGCACCGTCGAAGTCGCACCACCATCGACAACCGTCCGGTGACCGACCGCCATCGACATCTTCACGGCCATCGACTCCTTCACGGCCATCGACTCCTGTTTCTCCCCCTCAAGATCGAGGGGATCAAAGAGAGAAACATCGGCATCGTAAGTCTCGGACCATCGAGGGAGCGAAATCATCGACCTCGCCACCGTCCAAGCCACCATCGAAGAATCCCCGTCCAGGAACGGCACGACCACTCCTGCGACCAGGACATCAAGGCCACCCTCACCCGATAGAGGTTTGGGAGTCGCGATTCCGCCTGTAAAGGTGGTCCCTCTGACTGTGCCTCAGCCTCCCTCTTCCATCACGGAGCCGGAGCTGATTGCCCCAGGTCTCCGGCAAGAACTGGACCGGCTGTTCCAGGATGCCATCGACAAAGCGATGCAACGACTCCAGGTCCCTCCGGCACCGACACCGGCACCGAGAGTGGAACCGGTCACCGACCCGATTCCAGCAGCGCTGGCACCACTGCTATCCCGGATGGAGGTGCTCATGACTGCCCTTCCACCGGTAATTCCCGGGTCTCCGATGGCCCCGGTGCGCTCCCCGATGACAGCTTCATCGGGAGGAGAAACACCGTTTCGCATTCCTCCTTCGGGGGTATTGCCTCAGCCATCGATGCCATGTCGTCCCTCGCCACCGATTCATTCATCGGGAGCGATACGCACATTGGCGCCATTGATGCCAGCACCGATGCCCCCCAGGGCATCCACGGTGCCCCCGGTGATTCCTTCGATTTTTCTCGGAGCCTCAGCCGGGCCCTTCGGGTATCCAACCCCCTTCTCGTCCTACAGGTCAGCCTACTGATCCTTATGACACCTGGGGTGATAATACTTCCACAGACACCGATGACTTACCTTCACCTTCCTCTCCTACTGAAAGTAGAAAGCTTTCTCCTCCAGAGGACCTCTCTTTCATTAATTTTGTGAAGGAAATGTCAGAATTGGTCCCTTTCCAGCTTCAGACGGAGCAAGATGATAGGCACCAGATGATGGAGCTTCTCCAATTCCTGGATGCCCCTAAAGTGATCACTTCTATTCCCATTCATCAAGTTCTTCTTGACCTCCTCAAAAAGAACTGGGAAAACCCTGGATCCATTGCCCCAGTACACAGAAAGGCTGACACTACTTATCTGGTACAGTCAGCCCCTGGCTTTCAAAAATCTCAGCTTGACCACCACTCACTTGTGGTGGAATCGGCTCAAAAGAAAGCAAAAAGGACGAAACCACACTCCTCTACCCCTCCTGTCAAGGAACACAAGTTCCTCGACAATATTGGTCGTCGAGTGTTCCAAGGGGCCATGCTTATCTCCAGGATTGCTTCTTACCAGCTGTACATGACCCAATACAACAGGGTCATTTTCAAGCAAATACAGGACTTCTCTGAAACCCTGCCTGACCAATTTCAAGAACATCTTCAAACCCTTGTCAACAAGGGGTTTGAGGCAGGAAAGCATGAGATAAGAACAGCTTACGATATCTTCGACACCTCCACTAGAGTGTCTGCAACTGCCATTTCGGCAAGACGCTGGGCCTGGCTCAAGTCTTCTGACCTTCGCCCAGAAGTACAAGACAGGCTCTCTGACCTACCCTGTATAGGAGATAATCTGTTCGGTGAACAGATTCAGCAAATAGTGGCTGAATTAAAGGACCATCATGAGACCCTCAAACAGCTCTCATCGATACCTTCTGACTTCCCTTCTAGACAGCCCTTCAAGAAGGACTCTAAGAAGTCATTCTTCCGCCCAAGGAAGTATTATCCTCCACCAACAAGGTCCCGAGTTATGAGGCCTTATCAGAAATCTCAGCCTCGCCAGCCCCGGAAGCAAAAGCCACAAGCAGCTCCCCAGCCAGGGCCTGCTTCAGGTTTTTGACGTTCCCTTGGAGAGCAGCAGCCTGGTCCCTCTTCCAGGCATACCAGTCGGAGGTCGATTGTGCCACTTTCACGGCATGTGGCAATCAATCACAACCGACCAATGGGTGCTAGCAATCATTGCTCAGGGTTACCACCTGAACTTTCTTGCTCTTCCACCGGAATCACCACCTCTATAAGCGTGGAGAGTAACCGACCTCTCTGTCCCTCTGGAGCAGGAGGTTTCTCTTCTTCTCCAGTTAAGAGCAATAGAACCCGTCCCTCTTTCACAACAAGGCCTAGGGTTCTATTCCCGGTACTTTTTGATCCCCGAGAAAATCTTATTCCTATAAATGGAAAAGGTACACATCATGGTGTTCTTCGCAATCCCTTGATCCCTTTTCCTGTCCAATCCCGAGGTTTTTGGACTATCTCTGGCATTTATCGGAATCAGGTCTAAAGACCTCTTCCATCAGAATGCATGTCAGTGCGGTAGCCGCCTTCCATAAAGGTGTCGGGGATGTCCCTATATCAGTACAACCCCTCGTAACACGTTTTCTGAAAGGCTTGCTCCATATCAAGCCACCTTTATGTCCTCCGGCCCCTTCTTGGGACCTTAACCTGGTTCTCAGGCGGCTCATGAAACCACCCTTCAAACCTCTTCACTCCTGTGACCTAAAATATCACACATGGAAAGTGATTTTCCTTTTGGCTATCACTTCAGCTCGCAGGCTTAGTGAGTTACAGGCCCTAGTTACCTGTCCGCCTTACACTAAACTCCTGCAGGACCGGGCGATACTCCACACTCACCCTAAGTTTTTGCCTAAGGTAGTTTCGGAGTTTCACATTAATCAATCCATCATACTACCTATCTTCTTTCCCAGGCCCCACTCCAACCCAGGGGAACAGGCTCTGCATACCCTTGACTGTAAACGGGCTCTAGCGTTCTACCTAGACCGTACAGTTGCCCACAGGAAGAGCACTCAGTTATTCGTCTCTTTCCATCCCAACAAACTAGGGCAACCTGTGGGTAAGCAGACTCTCTCCTCCTGGTTGGTGGACTGCATATCTTTTTGCTATCAGCAAGCAGGCATTCCTTTTCAAGACCGTGTTAAAGCACACTCTGTGAGGGCCATGGCGACTTCAGTAGCACACCTACGATCGGTGCCGCTTCCTGACATTTGCAGGGCTTCCACCTGGAGTTCTCTCCACACTTTCGCAGCCCATTATTGCCTAGACAAAGCCGGAAGACAAGATTCCATCTTCGGCCAATCTGTCCTGCATAACCTATTTCCAACGTGACGTACCAACACCCTTCCGCCTGCCCGGTGGGGTTCAGGATGCCCTCTACCAAATTCCACCTCAGTTGTTGTGCCTGTTGCACGCCGTTGGGTACATTTGGTGCGTGTTCGGACATCCTCAGCTCGGTACTCACCCATATGTGAGGACTACCATCCTGCTTGTCCTGTGAGAAAGCAAATGTTGCTTACCTGTAACAGTTGTTCTCACAGGACAGCAGGATGTTAGTCCTCACGAAACCTGCCTGCCGCCCCGCGGTGTTGGGTTCGTAACGTTTTGTTGTTTTATTTTTTCGGCACTGCCTGTAGCTATCAAATAAAACTGAAGGGGGACCCCTGCTGGCTGCAGGGTTAGTGCCATGCTGGGCATGCCCAGTAGGGGCCAGTCAAAGTTCTGAAAACTTTGACAGAAGTTTTCCGTGATTGGGCTCCATCCTGATGATGTCACCCATATGTGAGGACTAACATCCTGCTGTCCTGTGAGAACACCTGTTACAGGTAAGCAACATTTGCTTTTTCACTCAGAGCACAATTAAACTCTGGAATGGGTAAATGTGAATCAGTTATTTACTCTTTCAGATAATAGAAGTACTAGGGGGCACTCCATGAAGTTAGCAAGTGGCACATTTAAAACTAATCGGAGAAAGTTCTTTTTAACTCAACGTACAATTAAACTCTGGAATTTGTTGCTAGGGGATGTGGTTAGTGCAGTTAGTGTATCTGGGTTTAAAAAAGGATTGGATAAGTTCTTGGTGGAGAAGTCCATTTCCTGCTATTAATTAAGTTGACTTAGAAAATAGCCACTGCTATTACTAGCAACAGTAGCATGGGATAGACTTAGTTTTTGGGTACTTGCCAGGTTCTTTTGGCCTGGATTGTCCACTGTTGGAAACAGAATGCTGGGCTTGATGGACCCTTGGTCTGACCCAGTATGGCATGTTCTTATGTTTTTAGATAAATATAGTATTGATAAACAATAATAGTATCAATTTTAGTATTTAATAATTATTCCTTTTAATACATTTGTGGATAAGAACTGAAAAAAGTGGCAATTTATATAGATACTAGATTACCTAAAGGTTAAAATTCATAACTTGAGGATTAAATTTCTCCTTGTATGCTTCAACATGGCTGACAAAAAACTACCGGTAGGCCCTGACTCGTTAATGTCCTAAACTGAGAGACTGATGATCGATGCTCATTTCTGTGAAATCTAGAATCTTTTTAAAAGTGACTTGCTTTTAAAGGGCATGTCTTTGATGAATTTCTAATGAAGCTTTTTCTGCACTAGATTATTCCAACAGTATGCAACAGATTCATTAAAAGACTGTGTACTGCCTTGAAATGCTTCTTGAGTGCAACTTGTAGTGACTTATAAAGATGTGTAGGCAGACTGTTAGGTAATCTCCTACTTTGAAAATAAAGATCAAAGTCATACTTAGTGTCAGTTTTTAATGAAAGCAGGGGTACTTTGTGGATTTAGCAGCTGATTTTTAGTTCATGTTGTAATGAGCAGGGATTCATAACTAAGTTTCTAGAAGCAAAAGAAAAATAAACTTGATACATTTCGTGTCTTTACATTTTGATTCCTCAAATCAGTCTTTATGGTGATAACATGTCTTGTATATATCTTATCTCTCTCTCTCTTTCTCTCTCTCTCTCTCTCTCTATATATATATATATATATATATATATATATATATATATACACACACACGCATGTATATAAATATTTTTTAAACAATAGGGGGGATGCCAAGGTGTCCTATACTGACTGTAGGGTTGAATAAAAGGTAGTATTTGATTTTTGCCAAGAGAACTGCTTGGTTTCTCATGGAGAATAAATCAGATGGGAAAAAGAGGGCTAAGGTTACCCCTATCTGGATTGTGAGGATAAAATGTACCCCACTAGTGCTGAATCAGTATGCTTGGTCTGTGGAGTGGGGCAGAGTCGGAGAGCCAGGGGAGACTCTTGGATACTAGAGGGCAGAAGGGTGAGAAATATAGCAGAAAAAGACCATATGGCTCATCTAGTCTGCCCATCCATCTAATTTATCCTAACCCTTACAATTCTTATCACTCCTTTAGAAATCCCCTGCATTTATGCATTTCTTGAATTCAAATACTGTTGGGTTTTTTTAATCCACCTCCAGTGGGAGTCTGTTCCATGCATCTGTGACCCTCTCTGAAAATAAATATTTCCTAAGATTACTCCTGAGTCCACCCCATTTCACCCTCATCCCATGACCCCTTGTTCTAGAGTCTCCTTTCCATTGAAAAAGGGATAGCCTCCTATGCATGGAAATCTTTGAGATATTTAAATGTCTCAACCATATCTCCCCTATCTCACCTTCCCACTAGGATATACATGTTTAGATCTTTGAGTGTTTCCCCCTATGCTTTAGAACAAAAACCACTAAATGTTTTAGTAGCCACCCTCTGGACTGACTCCAACTGGTTTATATCCTATTGAAGGTGTGGTCTCCAGAATTGTACACATTATTCCAAATGAGGTCTCACCAGGGATCCATACAAGGGCATTATCACCTCCCTTTTTCTGCTGACCATTTCTCTCCCTATGCAACCAAGATTCTTTCTGGTTTTTGCTGTCACTTTAGCCATCTATTTGGCTATCTTAAGATCATCAGATACAATCATCCCCAGATCCCGTTCTTCTTTTGTGCTCAGAATATCTCCAATACTGTACCTGTCCCTTGGGTTATTTCAGACCAAATGCATTACTCTGCATTTTTTAGCATGAAATCTTAGCTACCAGTCTCTAGACCATTCCTCAAGCTTTGAAAGATCACTCCTCATGTTTTTCACATCTTCCTTCTTTCTATCTCAGGGATGACAAACTCCAGTCCTCGAGTGTGACAAACAGGCCAGGTTTTCAGGATATCTACAATGAATATGCATGAGATAGATTTGCATACAATGGAGGAAGTGCATGCAAACCTTTCTTATGCATATTCATTGCATTTATCATGAAAACCTGGCCTGTTTGTGGCACTGGAATTTGCCATCCCTGAACTACCCTGTTGCAGATTTTGGTGATATTAGCAAAAAGACAAACCATTCCCAACAATTCTTCCACTATGTTGCTCATGAAAATGTTGAAAAGAACCATTCCCAGAACTGATCCCTGAAGCACACCACTAGTAATACCCACCTACTCAGAGTAAACTCCATCTACCACCTTTTGTTGCCTCCTATTCAGCCAGTTTCTAACACAGTCAGTCCCTCTAGGTTGCATACCAAGGGTGCTCAGTATATTGAAAGAAATCCAAGTACACTATGTCAAGCACTCTCCTTTGATCCAACTCTCTGGTCACCCAATCAAAGAAATTGATCAGTTCGTCTGACAAGATTTACCTCTAGTAAACCGTGCTGCCTCAGATTTTTCAATCTATGGATTCCAGAAACTGCACTGTCCTCTGTTTTAGCAGTGATTCTATTAATTTGCTCACCATATAGGTCAGACTAATAGTTACAGTTACATTTTTTACATTTATTAAAATTTTATTTGTCACCTAACACAGAAAAGGTCTAGGCAACATACAAAAACAATCATAAATTCAAATAAAACAGACTAGATAACAAAAATAAGATGGCATACTGCAGAATGCTAAGATGGTGAGGAAGCTAAACCTAAGCCAATAGAAATAAACTTTTTTAAACAGGAAGGTTTTTAACAAACTTCTAAGCGTTTTTAAACAATTGCAGAGTCTAAGTTCCATAAAGAGAGAATTCCAAAGAACTGGACCTGCAATAGAGAATGCAGATTCCCTTATAAGGCATAGGTGAACACTTTTTAAAGATGGAACATCAAGGAGGACTCTCTAAGAAGATCTTAACTGATGTGAGAGTTGATACAATTTCAATAGAGCATTAAGCCATGGATAGGATCTCAAATTAAGGAGTTTGAACACAGCCTGATTTTGTAATCAATGTGTCGTAGCAGAGATAATCAGTGTAACTGTATAAAGATTGGAGTAACATGTTCAAAACGTTTGTTTCCAGAAATCTGATGTGCGGCTGCATTCAAAAGCAATTGCAGTGGCTGAATAGTAGAATCAAGGAGACCCAAGTAAAGTCCATTACAATAGTCAACAAGAGGAAAAATAGAAGCCTGCACAATAGTGCAAAACTCTGTAGCAGATGTTTTAAACCAGAAAGGTCTCCAAGCTTGTAGAAGCCACCCCCGACTACTGTCTTAATGTGTGTTCGAAATGTAAGATGTTGGATCGAGCAAAACATCCAAACTTTGATAGTTTGATTGATAGTGAAAGTAGAGCCATCAAGAGTGATGGAAGAATAATCAAGCATGGAATGCACTCTTTGAATAAGAAGAAATTCATTTTTATTGGTGTTGAGCGCTAATTTGTTCTGATGAAGCCTTAGTTTTATGGTGCTAATGCAGATTTGAATATGTTCAACAGTATCGTGCCAGGTGGGATGGAGACATATGAAGAACTGAATGTCATCTGCATAGATTTTATAACCATCAAAGTAGATAAAAATGTATAGATGGAGGGAAGGTAGGTATTGAAAAATGTGGAGGATAAGGCAGCCCTGAGGGATACCAGTCTTGAGGAAAGACCATTGAGAAACTTGATTTCTAATTTTAAATTGTTGAGACCGAGGAGAACCAGGCTAGAACGATCCTTCCTATACGCATGCCTGTAGGCGGTGGAGAAGAATGGAGTGGTCAATAGTATCAAAGACGGAAGAGATGTCTAGGGACACAAGGATGTAACAATGTCCATTATCTAAGCCACGTTTAAAGAAATCAGTCATGGAGAGCAATAACAGTTCAGTGCTATGATAATATCTAAAACCAAATTGATGAAGATTCAGGATTTCCTTGTTCTCAATAAATTCGGAGAGTTGTTTCAACACCACCAATTCCAATAATTTAGCCAGAAAGAGCAAGGAGGAAATCTGTCTGTAGTTATTTATATCTGACACATCCACATTAGATTTTTTTTGACAAGGGATGAACAACAGCTTTCTTCAAGGAAGCAGTAACATAACCTTGTTCAAGAGACAGATTGATAATAGAAGTGAGATGAGAAGAAATGGTGTCTTTATTAGCTTTAAATAGAGCAATAGAACAGTTGCCTACAGTGCAGGCAACATTGTTCATGGAAGACAAAACATGCTTAACTTCAAATTGAGATGTAGAAGAAAAAGTGGACCCGCACAGTGTAACATCTAAAACAGCATTACACGTGGAATTGCTAGAAAAACTTAATGTGGGGAAAAATCTTTGAAAGAGAGTCTGATGAAGAAATATCAGCAGAAAATAAAGAGTGAAAAGAGCCTCCAGTAAGGTTTTTTTTAGAGAGACCAAAAAATGCTTTTGGATTATAGCCCATCATCTTAATTTTTCTAGAGTAATAGTTCCTCTTGGCTTCTAACCAGCCTATATTTCCCATCCTCCTCCTTAGTTCCACTTTTATGAACAGGAACCACATCTGCCCCTCTCCAGTCCTCCAGAACTATTCCCAATTCTAAAGAAGCATTGAAAAGGTCACACAGTGGAGCTGCCAGAACTTAAAGATGTATCCCATTTAACACCATCGCCTTATCTACTTTGTTTAGTTAGTTTCTCACGAGCATACTGTTCTGAAAATCAGAGGTTTAATTCATTTCTAATCTTATTTGTGTTTGTTTCATGTAGTCCTACTCCAAGCCCTTCCACAGTGAACATTGAACGGAATTATTTGTTAAGCAACTTTGCTTATTCCTCATCAGCCTCTACATATACCTCCCCCTCACCTCAGAGTCTCTTAATGCCACTTTTACACTTCCTTCTGTCACTAACCTATCGAAAAATAAATGCATAAATAAGTCTTGTCCCCCTGTTTACCGTGTTTGATATTTTTTCTTTCGTTTGAATTTTTGTATTCCTGACTACTTTCCCAACTTCTCTTAGCTTTTCCAGATATTGTTGCCTATCTTCCACTTTCTGTAATCTCTTGTAGTTTATGAATACTAACCTTTTCTTCCTTACCTTTGTAGATACTTCTTTTTGAAAGCCATAGTGGCCACTTTTTCCTCTTACCTTTATTTACTTTCCTAACAAAAAGATTAGTTGACCTTTTTATATCTCCTTTTAGTTTTGCCCACTGCTCTTCTACTTCCCCTAGATTTTCCCAACCAGCTAACAACTGTTTGAGGTACTTCCCCATTTTAGCAAAATTAGTTTTCCTTGACTTAAATGAATCTTCATCTCTAATACTGAATCACACCATCCAGTGATCACTGAATCCCAGATGATCATAATTATAACATCAGAGATACTGTCCCCATTGGTAAGCACCAGGCCCAGTATCACTCCTTCCCATGTGGGTTCCGTTTAAGTTGACAAAACAATTCTCCTTGCAGAGAATCCAAGATCTCCTTGCTTCTAGAAGGCATTGCAGCTGGGATGTCCCAATCAACATCTGGCAGATTGAAATCCCCTAAATAGCACCTCCCCTTTCATAGCAATTTTGTGAATATTCTCATTAAATCTCAATCCATCTTTTTTTGTCTGTGATGAGGTCTGTATATTACACCAATATAAATAGATGTTCCATTCCCTGTTTCCAAATTAACCCATGATGCTGCCTCTTTACCTCATAAACCCTGCAATTCTGTTGCTTTAATAATATTTTTTTATATATAAATACACGCCCTCCTCCCTTCCTTCCTACTTGGTCCTTTCTGAATAGATTGTAGCCCAGTAGAACTATACCCCAGTCATGATTTTCTTTGTACAATGTCTCTGTGACAGCCACTACATCTAAGTCAACTTCTTCACTCACTGCTTCTAGATCCAGGACTTTATTTCCCATAAATGATGTAATTTTTTTAGTTGTTTTTGTTCCCTGTGAATGTTTTAATCACATAAACCACCCTGATCATGTTCGGAAGCACGGTATATAAATACTTGAAATAAATAAATACTGTGAGCTTTATTGTACATAGCTTTCCAGAAATTGCGCTTTTTTCCCTTTTTCTATAATGTTTTACTTACCTTAAGGATTTGTTCACCTCGATGATTCTTGTTATAAGTCTTTCTCAGTAGGTTTCTCAGTCTGTGCTGAAAGATGCTGTGCCCCTTCTTCAACAGGTGGACCCCATCTGCACTCAGCAGTATTTGAAACATCATCCCATGGTTCAGAGAGCCAAAATGCTCTCATCGACACCATCTATGCAGCCATTCATTTATCTCCAGAATGTGAGCTTCCCTGCCCAGGCCTTTATTCTTGACTGGGAGGATGGAGGAGAATACCACATGTGTACCTCTCTGCTTTACCCTCTCTCCCAGAGCCATGGAGTCACTTTTGATCCGATCTATGTGGTACCTGGTTATCATTCATGCCAACATGAATGAGCAACATCAGATAGTGGTCAATAGGCTTGAAAATTTAATCAATCTCTCCATTAACATCTTTGGATTGTAGCACCTGCAGACAGCACACTTCCCAGGGCAACATGTCTGGTTGCAGATGGATGCCTCCATGCCCTTCAGAAGTTAGTCACCAACCACCATTACCCTCTGCCTTCTAGATACAGTGTTGAGCCTGCAGCTTTGGGGTCTGAATGCTTTGGTTTCTCCTCATCCTGGGATGCTTTCTCCTCCTCCACATTCAGGTCTGCATACCAGTTTTTCAGCTCAAAAGAAATTAAAGTCAGGGTGCAGGGTCTAGTTGCCATAGTAATTTTGGTCCGACTGTCATCTCGTGATCCAGTTACACATTCCTCTCTGCTTGAGTTCTCTATCTTTGATGACTCATTAAGTATTTTATCGATGTAGTCCTCATTCTCTCTGATGCTTCTCAAGTCTTGCTACTTCCTCTCTGAGTTCTGCTACCTGTTTCCTGAGGGAGTCGATCTGCAGACATCTTTTACATTGACTGAGGTCCTCATGATGGATCAGGACATCTGTCTGGACAGTAATAGAAGTGATAACAGCGATGACAGCTTTGATGGTACAGTGTTTCCTGGCCATCCTTCAGTTGTTTGTAGCTTCTGGTACCATTTGAAAGAAATGAGAAAACCTGGTTACATAGCTAATTGACTCTTGTTTTGAAGTAATTCCCTGTTAGTGTATCAACTCAGTCCTCTCCTGCTGGAAGTCTGCAAGGCCTGTGGAAGCTGAAGTCTGGACTGGATTCTGGAGTCCTCTACCAAGGCTTCTGGGTGAAGTATGCAGATAAGCCTTCTGGTCCTTTCCTCCTGGAAGTGTGTGGGATCTGTGGGAGCTGAAGCCTGGACATTTCCCAATGTCTTTTGGAATCCTCTGGAGTCTTCTGCCAGGTTTCTGGGAGAAGTATACCTGTAAGGGTGTAGGTTGGACCATTAGATGACCGAGGGGTTAAATTGGCTCTTAGGGAAGATAAGGCCATTGCAGAAAGACTAAATGAATTCTTTGCTACCGTGTTTACTAATGAGGATGTTGGAGAGATACCAGTTCAGGAGATGATTTTCAAGGCTGATGAGTCAGATGAACTGAACCAAATCACTGTGAACCTGGAAGATGTAGTAGGCCAGATTGACAAACTAAAGAGTAGCAAATCACCTGAACTGGATGGTATGCATCCTAGGGTACTGAAGGAACTCAAAACTGAAATTTCTGATCTATTAATTAAAATTTGTAACCTATCATTAAAATCATCCATTGTACCTGAAGACTGGAGGGTGGCCAATGTAACCCCAGTATTTAAAAAGGGCTCCAGGGGCAATCTGGGTAACTATAGACCAGTGAGCCTGACTTCAGTGCCGGGAAAAATAGTGGAAACTATTCTAAAGATCAAAATCGTAGAGCATTGTGAAGGCTCACGGCCCGGGCTGTCCTGGTTGTCGTTCCTCTGTCTCTGGAACAGCTCTTTCCCAGAGCATAGATATCCCTGGAGTCCTTCAGCGGCCCGGAGCTCCCTGGGTTCCTGTCTCCACAGGCCCTGGTTTAGCTGGGCTTCTTGGGGGTTCTCCTTGTATGGAGTTGGGGGAGAAGCAGTCCCCAAACCCCAAAGATGACACAGAGAGAGAGAGAGAGATTCCTCAAAGCATTTTATAAAGCAAAACAGCTGAATCGTTACCTTTACATTCTTTACCTCCGTGGCTGAACAAATGACCCTGCCCCCGCCCTCCAGCACTCCTGCTCCCTAACTCACGTGCTGGAGCAAAGGTACTTTTTAAGTCCCCAAACCTCTCTGGTTCCACAGCAAACACCCCTGCCTTCCCGAGCACTTCCCCCTGTCTTCCTTTAGGGTACTCTGTATACGTTCCCCTTTTCTGTCTAGTCTGTATCCATGGGAGAGCTGGAAGATTCCTCTCCACCTGAACCTACCTCCATTTCCTCCTCCTCTTGCTCACTGGCCCTGGCCTTTTCTGGCCAGTCCCACCATGTAGGCACGCCCTCTTCCTCTAGCTCCATAGGAGCACCTGTGTCTGACTCATTAGTCCCTGCGTCTGCCACCTGCTCGCCTCCATGCTCTCCCCATGGGTCAGGTGGTGGTTCTAAGAACCTGGGACTTGTAGGTTTTCTTAACCTCCACTGCACCCCCTGCTGTCTGGTCTTAGTATTACTTGCTGCCTTATGGTGTCTTGCCTGTTCCTGACCGCGGCAGTGCTGCACTGCATCACAGCATATATAAAGACATGGTTTAATGGAACACAGTCAACATGGATTTACCCAAGGGAAGTCTTGCCTAACAAATCTGCTTCATTTTTTTGAAGGGGTTAATAAACATGTGGATAAAGTTGAACCAGTAGATGAAATGTATTTGGATTTTCAGAAGGCGTTTGACAAAGTCCCTCATAAGAGGCTTTGAAGAAAACTAAAAAGTCATGGGATAGGAGGCATTGTCCTTTTGTGGATTACAGACTGGTTAAAAGACAGGAAACAGAGTAGGATTAAATGGTCAATTTTCTCAGTGGAAAAGAGTAAACAGTGGAGTGCCTCAGGGACCGGTGCTTTTCAATCTACCATATATAAATGAGCTTGGACCGACGTGCCACAAATGCGCAGTAGAGAGGAGCCCTACTGAGCATGCGTGAGAGCACGTCGGTCAGAGGGGAGCCCAGCGGACGGCTGTCTTGGAAGCAGCGAGGAGGAGCAGCGGCGGCAGCACAGAAGGTCTCCGGGGGGGGGGGTCTCTCTCGTGTGCGGGAAGAAGCAGCGGCACAGATACAGAAATGGGAGGTTGCTGGGAGTCTCTCTCTCGCGCGCGCCTCATCACCGAGCCCGGTGGAGCGGCGCGCGCGAAAGAGAGATCCCCGGAGACCTCCCATTTCTGTGTCTGTGCCGCCGCCGCTGCTTCTCCTCGCGCGAGAGAGAGAGAGAGACACCCCCCCGGAGACCTCCAATGGAGGAGCAGCGGCGGCGGTTTAGTGTCAGGCGGGCCAGAGAGAAGAAGAGGGAGTGGAGGAGGGCTGAGGGAGAGGGACAGGGTTGTGGAGGAAGTGGGAGGGGAAGGAAGAGGATGTAAGTGGGGAGGGTAAAGTTGTGGAGTACAGAAGAAGGGAGTGGAGGATGGCTGAGGGAGAGGGAAGGGGTTGAGGTGGGAGGGGAAGGAAAGGGAAGATGAGAAGGGATGGAAGGAAGATGATGTAAGTGGGAAGGGTAAAGTGGAGTAGAGAAAAAGAGGGAGTGGAAGAGGGCTGAGGGAGAGGGAAGGGGTTGTGGAGGAGGTGGGAGGGAAAGGAAGAGGATGTGAGTAAATGGGGAGGGTAAAGTGGAGTACAGAAAAAGGGAATGGAGGAGGGCTGAGGGAGAGGGAAGGGGTTGAGGTGGGAGGGGAAGGAAAGGGAAGATGAGAAGGGATGGAAGGAAGAGGATGTGAGTAAGTGGGAAGGGTAAAGTGGAGTAGAGAAAAAGAGGACGTGGAGGAGGGCTGAGGGAGAGGGGAGAAGGGGAAGGAAAGGGAAGGTGAGTGGGGAAGGAAAAGGGAAGAGGATATGACTGAACAAGTGGGAAGGGTAAGAAGTTCTGAAGAAGAGAAAAAAGAGTGGAGGAAAGCTGGGAGAGGGAAGGAGTTGAGGTGGGAGGGGAAGGAAGAGGATGTGAGTAAGTGGGGAGGGTAAAGTTGGGGAGTACAGAAAAAGGGAGTGGAGGAGGGCTGAGGGAGAGGGTAGAAGGGGAAGGTGAGAGGGGAAGGAAAAGGGAAGAGGATATGACTGAACAAGTGGGAAGGGTAAGAAGTTCTGGAGAAGAGAAAAAAGAGTGGTGCAGGAGGGCTGGGAGAGGGAAGGGGTTGTGGAGGAGGTGAGAGGGGATGGAAGGAAAAGGGAAGTTGTGGAGAACAGAGCGGCTCTAACTGTGCCGGTCTGAACGATGGAATCTCGCCCGTTTTAAAGGGCTTAACTGCTAGTATATATATAAATGATCTGGAAAGGAATACGATGAGTGAGGTTATCAAATTTGCAGATACAAAATTATTCAAAGTAGTTAAATCACAAGCGGATAGTGATATATTACAGAGGACTTTGCAAGACTGGAAGTTTGGGCATCCAAATGGCAGATGAAATTTAATGTGGACAAGTGCAAGGTGTTACACATAGGGAAAAATAACCCTTGCTGTAGCTACACGATGTTAGGTTCCATATTAGGAGCTACCACCCAGGAAAAAGATCTAGGCACCATAGTGGATAATACTTTAAAATCGTCGGCTCAGTGTGCTGCAGCAGTCAAAAAAGCAAACAGAATGTTAGGAATTATTAGGAAGGGAATGGTTAATAAAATGGAAAATGTCATAATGACTCTATCGCTCCATGGTGAGACCGCACCTTGAATACTGTGTACAATTCTGGTCACCACATCTCAAAAAAGATATAGTTGCGATGGAGAAGGCACAGAGAAGGGCAACCAAAATAATAAAGGGGATGGAACAGCTCCCCAATGAGGAAAGGCTGAAGAGGTTAGGGCTGTTCAGCTTGGCTGAGGGGGGATATGATAGAGGTCTTTAAGATCATGAGACGTCTTGAACGAGTAGATGTGAATTGGTTATTTACACTTTCGGATAATAGAAGGACTAGGGGGGCATTCCATGAAGTTAGCAAGTAGCACATTTAAGACTAATCGGAGAAAATTCTTTTTCACTCAATGCGCAATTAAGCTCTGGAATTTGTTGCCAGAGGATGTGGTTAGTGCAGTTAGTGTAGCTGTGTTTAAAAAAGGATTGGATAAGTTCTTGGAGGAGAAGTCCATTAATGGCTATTAATCAAGTTTTCCTAGGGAATAGCCACTGCTATTAATTGCATCAGTAGCATGGGATCTTCTTGGTGTTTGGGTAATTGCCAGGTTCTTGTGGACTGGTTTGGCCTCTGTTGGAAACAGGATGCTGGGCTTGATGGGCCCTTGGTCTGACCCAGCATGGCAATTTATGTTCTTATGTTATATATTTCAGAAATACAAAATAAATTGCTGAGTTATAGAAAGCAAAATAATATTTCCAAAATGTGTAGCAAGTATTTGCAATTTGTCATTCATTTATTCTCTGAAAGCACTTGAAATCTTTACAGGAAGTGATTTGGAAACCAAATACAGTTATCTACATAGAAGTTTCTAAATTATTACCTCATAAAGTTAAAGAAGCATTTCTTAATCAGGATTACCTCTGTATAGCAAGAGTGTGTATTTTCTATACTCTTATATGTAAGATTAAGAAATGTGCCACGATTGTGTTCCCTTTTTTTCAGTGAGCTATCATCATACTTATATAATTGTTGTTTATAGAAACTATTGAAATATATAATTTATTTTATTCATGCCTCCACCCTATTCTATAGGGGATCAGAAAACATATAAGATGAACAGCTTATTCACACAGACTTCACATATGACATTACATAAACCCCCAAGTAAAATGGGAAGGAAAAACATTCAAAATAAAATGCAAAATTACTTGTGAAAAGTGAAAAGATTCATGAAAAGTTAAAAACAAAACCAAAACATCTGTTCAGAAAAGCAAAAAGCAACAAAAAAAAATAAATTTGAGATTAATTCTTTTTTTTCAAACAAGGATGGGGCAGGGAAACAAGGAATCTAATCTTTGATTTCTGGGGGGAAAAACATACAGTACAAAAAAATAAGACAGTGAATATACTTATTAGTGTACCTGATATGTGTACATACAGTTAATGTAGAAGAATAGGAACACCTTAGGGATTGGCACAAAAATAACAAAAATTCTATTAATTTTTCACAATTATATAAAATAATACAATATAGAAAAGGATTGTCTAGCACCAGATGTTGAAGATGGTAAAAGTCCAAAAATGTCTTTATGCAGAGTTGTTAGTGCTACAAAGTCTTTATAAATCCTGTGGGGGCAGGGATTTGTTCCAAATTGTAGGAGAAACTTATGTTTGAAATTATATGCAGCACAAATTTTGCTTAAGGAAGCTGTTCCATTATAAACCCATGTGAAATCAACTGTTCACTGCGTAGGCTATCATATTAAAGAGAGTGTAGAGTATTCATACATGCACTGGAAGTTCACTACTGAACATACCCCCATATTCTGTACAAACTCTCGCTTCTTTTGGACAGGTACACACGCACATACCATATTCATTTATTAGGTAACTATCTGAGAAAAAACTTAGCATGATTCTCCTCTTCCCAAGTTCTGTAAAAAGAGAAGGGGGAGGGGGGAAGATGATGGCATAAGTTTCTTAGGAGAGGGATAGAGAAGGATGGATGTTATCTTTTCTTTCTGTAATACAAATTTTTACATAAAATGTTAATTCAATTTATAAATCATATCCAAGGTAAGACAAAAATTCTTTGTTTTTAAACAAGGCAGGAAATACCTACTTCCTGTCCTGTATCTTCATCTGTGATACGTTACTTTATTAATTTATACAGAAGGGAATAAATCTTTCTGTTCTAGCTAAATAATTTTTTCTTAGGCAAATTAAATCATGTGTTTCATTCCCTCATTCTACAAAGGCCTTGCCAAGTGTAATTAAGTGAATGTTCAAAATGTTTCAAGTTAATATGTACAGGGAAAGAAGGGATGGAAAAAAATTTCAAGCAGAAAGACAGCAGAAAGAATATTTATTTTTTATGGCCAATTTAAAAGGTAGAGACCGATGCAAGCAAACGCAAGGAGAGAGAATAGTTTGCTACATAAATAATATTCTTATCTTGTACATACTTCCTACTCGTTCCAAACAAAAAGCTCAGTGCTAGTTGACTTGCCAAGCAAAAATTAGCACACAGACCATGAATTATACTTGAAAAGAAATGAAACAAAACAAACATTTACATATTGACCATCAGTTGGTACTTATCTTATAAACAACTGTTTTCTATTTATCAGTATTTCTAGCCTGTTTCTGTTTAATTTAGCTTCAAGACAGTGTAATATACTGTTTTCCATTTTCTCTGAGGTTGGCACTTTCTTTGTTCTCCTTGTCCTGTACATTTCCAAAGCAAACAAGCTTATTTTTGTTGTGAGGTGGTGTACTCTTATTCCTTAGAATAGTGTCCTCCTGTCACAGAAGGAGTGAGTACACTCTACCTATTGGTATTTGTCTGTGTGAAAGCACCCTACTGTTATACTTTTGAATTTACTGGATTCACTGCACTTACTTGAACACCAAGGTTTACTGGAATTACCGCACTTTCCCGCTAGTGACAGCGCGGACTGTTTTACCTCAGGATTTACTGGCGTTATTGGGCTGACCTATATAGCAGGATGCACTAGAATTACCAGGCTGACACTCTCACATGACATTCAATTCCCCCCCCCCCCCTTCCCCAGAGGGACCTAATGTCAGATGGTACTCATCATCCACTCATCATCAAGAAAAGCTGTCAATCTATCAATTCTTCTCTAATTTCATAGCAACAAAAATTAGTGAGAAATGAAACTAACACGCATCTTGGACAAGTTCTGAAATACACATCATTGGAATGGCAACATAAAGAGCAATCTCAAAATGATTGTTTAATTTAGACATGAAAATTGACTTTGTATCCAGTCTGCCAATGTGCCCTTGTAGTAACTGCTCATCTTCAATTTGCACATCTGAAGAAATAGAAATAAAGGTGTAAACACCAATAAACACAGTAGTATGGTCTGAAGCCAGCAACAATTTTCTCAAAACCAGTGGAAGTTATTCGAAGCTTAATGGATTGCTTAGCTCAGTCAGACTAAACACAAAACAGAACACTGACTGACACCACAAAGGACAACAAATATTACTTCTCACTTTCTCCTTCTGGAGCAAAACCCCTTTCAGTCACAACAGACTTAAAAATGACTTTCATACGGTACTATTCAGAGATGCTAAACAATTGCAGTTAGTCAACTTAAACATATCAGTAGTTTCAAGAAAAAAAAAAGAGCTTGACAGGGGGAAGAAATTAGCAAGTAGTTTCAGAGATGAGACACTTGGGAAAAGGAGACATGATTAAGAAGAAAACCTGGAATGGCTCATTACAATAACACTGGAATCTTGGGAGCCACGAATCCTGCTCACAGTGCCAAATTTGTTACAGGTTTGCTCAGTGGGTGTGGTAAAAATACATGGACACAAAGTGCTTGTATTATGCAGTCCCCTCTGACAAGATCTGCTATCCAAAGCACTATATGCCACACTCATACTGAGTCAATACAACTGGATGCCAGGATATGAGGTATTTTATTACTAATGCTAGATTATACTCCAGAAAGGCATGCAGTAAAGGTTAAATGCAGATAATAGCAAAAACAATAGTTGCAATAATGTAAAACAAATACTTTTCTTACAATTATTAGGAGGCTGAAGATTCCGTTTTATTTCTCCGTCTTTCCCTCTGCCATCTCCTCCCCTGCCTCTGTTAGTCTTTTCATCTGCACATCAGGAAGCATATTTTGAAAGACATATATAATTTCCCAGAGCATACTGGCTTTATTTATTTATTTATTTATTTTAAACTTTTCTATACTGACATTCATGTGCAAAAGAACATATCAGATCGGTTTACAGCGAACGAGAAACACATTAAACGAATGCATTACATCGAACAAGGGATAATTAAACTGGTATCAAAGGGGTTGCAAATGAGAAATAAGCATACATAAAGGGTATAAAACATACTTAAAGGGTATAAAACATACTTTAAGTGTACAGATAACAATAAGTTTAAATTTAAATTTAAACTCTTCTGATTCTAACTCCCTCACCATGGAGCCTGCACATCTGGTGTTTACTCTTGTTCTCACAATTGTTTTGCAGTCATGTAATGGGGGGTTGGTATGAGATAACAGTTCAATGAGGCCTACCTTCTAGATATATCCTAAACCAAGCTTATCAGACTTAGGCCAAGTAATACCATTACATGCCAATGACCAAGTTCTAGCAGACACAGTTTACAGCAATGTCAACAAAGGCAAGGGAATGAGTCTCTGTTAAGAAAAGGCCTCGAGCTAAAGCAGTGGTCAGGTGACTTTCTTCTAGGGTTCTATAACGGGATTAGCCTTTGAAAGTAAACAATTGTTTGATAGATAGTTAGAATCTGAAGAAGCAATTTGTATAGTCTCAAAAGCTATCACATCCTACTAAAGATTACATATAGGCAAGATTGAAAAAGATACTATAGAGTAAAAAGACTTGTCTGCCACTGGATGCCCAAGTAAGCAGCAGGAGGCTATCAGGCAAGAAACAGAATGATTTAAAAAAATAATGATTTTATCAGAATGGAACTCACCAGAGACTGTTGCGTCTGTCGGTCTCAGACGGCTTTCACCTCTGTGCCTTCCTTCTCTCTCCTCCTTGGGAAGATGGCTGCTGCCACATCTTCATACCGCTCTCTCCGGTGTCCCTGGATTGGCAACAGCGACGGTGTTCGCCATTATTTTCCTGAGGGCCTCCTAGGGTGCGCGCGCGCATGCCACCCACGTCTTTATCCACGTCATGGCGGGAACCTCGGGGGTGTCCCCTCCGAGTGACGTCATCACATTCTGGTATTTAGCCTGCCCTTCGTTTGCTAACAAACTGAGTTAGCAAGGATTGGATTGCCTCTGGTCTAAGCTGCTCTGCCACTTCCCAGCTGCCGCAGGAAGGTCTCTCTGCCCTTCGGGGCATTTCTTCACTAACCTGGGTACCCACTCCTCGGGGGCCCTTCTGCTCTATTTCAGGTACCTATCTTGGGATACTGGGTACTCGCTCCTCGAGAGCCTGCTGTCCCTAATCTGGTGCCTGCCATTGAACTTACTTCTGCCTGCCAGGACCTTCAAAAATACAGCTTTCTGCTTCAGTGAGTACTAACTCTTTCAGTCTGTCTCATCTTCAGCTTCAGTGCTCTGTGTCTACATCCAGGACCTGTCCCTGCTACGCCGTGCTGCCTATCACCTTCTTGAGTGAGAGACTGGTCTCTTCTGCTGAAGACTCCTGGATTACTTCACTGGGTTACCTTCACTGCTGCCCGCTTCTCGGGCAGTACCACCGAGCTGTACAATAATACAAATTCTCTGTGTCTGCGTGTATAGAGTCTAGCCTAGTACTGCGGTTCCTCACGGGGCTCCTCCCTGTGGGAGTGGCCATCACCGCAGTGCCCAAGAATCCACTCCAACACCTCATAATCATAACAGAGACTGATTTTAGATGTAAACAAAATTATTGAAAACTATACCCTCTACCTATAAAGGTACAAGAGCATTTATTTCAAATACCATGGGTTGATGCAATGGTCACAGCAGTGACCAGAAAAACAACTATTTCTATGGAAGGGGACACTGCAGTAAAGGACCCACAAGATAGAAAAATAGAACTCTTACAAAAATATGTGTTCACATCAAATGCCTTAGCTATTCTGATGACAATCTGTACAAGTTATGCATCTAGTACCCTACTAAGATGGATAGAGCAATTAAATGATGATGAGGAAGTTGCACAGCTTGAATCTGCAGCAGCTTATCTTTCTGATAGTTTTATAAGTGTCATCAAGATCTTCAACTTGTTGCACTTGGCAAATAAGACTACTATGTCCGTCTGATAAATTCTTACATCCAACCCTCACCGTCTCTTTGCCAACATTCAATTCCCTCCTCAAATTTTCCTCACCTCCCTCCTCCCCTTCACTCTCTGCCAGACTATGGCTGACTATTTCCATGACAAGATTCACAAAATTAGTCTTGAGTTCTCAACTAATTCACCTTTACCTTCCTCTCCCTCACTTCTTTCCTCTATCCTTCCCCTAGCTTCCGCCACTCTCTCCTACTTTACTGAAGAGTCAGTGGAGGGAACTGCTCATCTTCTTTCTTCCTCCAAACTCACTACTTGTTACTCTGACCCTGTCCCCAACCAGTTTCTCAGCTCCATTTCCAATGTATTCATCCTTTCCATCTGTCACATCCTCAATCTGTCACTCTCCACTTCTGCTGATCCTGCTGCCTTCAAACATGCTGTGATCATATCACTCCTTAAAAAATACATCACTGGATCCTACCTGTCCTGCCAACTATTATCCCAGCTCTCTTCTCCCTTTTTCCTCCAAACTACTTGGCTTTTCACTGCTGCTGTCTTGACTTTCTTAATCTCAAGCTATTCTTGATCTTCTCTAATCTGGTTTTTGCTCTCTACATTCAACTGAAACAGCCCTTGCCAAAATTTACAATAACCTGTTTATAGCTAAAGCCAAAGACTTCACTCGGTCTGCTGTTTTTGACACTGTTGATCACCACCTACTGCTTGATACTCTGTCCTTGCTTGGATTTTGGGACTCCATCCTGTCTTGGTTATCTTCTTACCTCTCCCATCACAATTTTAGCATTTCCTCTGGTATTTCCACCTCTACTCCCATTCCACTATCAATTGGTATGCATCAGGGTTCTGTCCTGGGCCCTCTTCTCTTCTCTCTGTATACTAATTCCTATGGTGCTTTGATTTCCTCTCATGGCTTTCAATACCATATTTATGCTAATGACTCCCAAAATAGCTTTCCTCACCAGAAATCCAGTCCTGAATCTCAGCCTGCTTGTCTGACATTGCTGCTTGTGTATCCCGCCACCACCTTAAACTCAACATGGCCAAGATGGAGCTCCAAATCTTTCCCCCCAAGCCCACCTCCCCTCTTCCTCCTTTCTCTGTTTCTGTGGATAACATAGTCATCATCCTAGACCTATCAGCCCATAACCTTGGAGTCCTGTTCAACTCCTCTTTCTCCTCCTCTACACATATCCAAAACATTGCTAAAATGTGCTGTTTCTTTCTCTATAACATTGCCAAAATGCATCCTTTCCTTTCTGAACACTCTACCAGAACATAAGAAATTGCCATGCTGGGTCAGACCAAGGGTCCATCAAGCCCAGCATCCTGTTTCCAACAGAGGCCAAAACCAGGCCACAAGAACCTGGCAATTACCCAAACACTAAGAAGATCCCATGCTACTGATGCAATTAATAGCAGTGGCTATTCCCTAAGTAAACTTGATTAATAGCCATTAATGGACTTCTCCTCCAAGAACTTATCCAAACCTTTTTTGAACCCAGCTACACTAACTGCACTAACCACATCCTCTGGCAACAAATTCCAGAGCTTTATTGTGCGTTGAGTGAAAAAGAATTTTCTCCAGAACCCTTATCTACTCTCTCATCTCTTCCTGCTTAGACTATTGCAACCTGTACCTCACAGGTCTCCTAGCAAGCCATCTCTCTCCACTGCAATCTGCCCTAAATTCAGCTGTGCAACTTACGTTTCACCAAAGTCACTATGCTCACATAACCCCTCTTCTAAAGTCGCTGCATTGACTCCCTGTCCTCTCACACATACAATTCAAACTCCTCTTTCTCACCTACAAATGCCTTCACCCTGCAGCACCTTCACTACCTCTCCTTTCTTATCTCTCTCTACATCCCTCCTCATGCACTTCACTCATTGGACAAGTCACTCCTCTCTATGCCCTTCTCTACTGCCAATTTCCGATTCCGTGCTTTCCACCTGACTGTGCCGTGTGCTTGGAATAGTCTTCCTGAGCTAATGTGTCATGCTTCCTCTATTGCCATGTTTAAATCCCATCTAAAGATTCACCTTTTTGAAACTGCTTTTAAATCTTATGCCTGATTGTATGCTTTTAGTCTTGTTAACTAACTGTCTTTCCTTTACTTTTTAATCATTGCCTTGCTTTATGAAATACCCCAAATCACTTGTCCTTAATGTTTGTCTTATTAGATTGTAAGCTGCATTGAGCAAGAACTGTCTTTTTGTATGTTTGTACAGCACTGAGTATGTTGTGTAACGCTATAGAAATATTTAGTAGTAATAGTAGAAGATTACTAAGGCTCCAACATTGCATCACTGATTCCTGGTCCAAATTGCATCTTTCTAGATTGCCTTTCAAATGAAGGCTTCTGTTTGGGGATGAGCTGGAAAAACTAATTAAAAGCCTAAGATAATCAAGGCCACAAAAACTACTAGAAGATAGAGTAAGACCTTATTATAGATTTAACAGAGGTCACGGTTAATTCTGTGATTCTAGAAGGCAGAGAAGTGGTAGTCAATTTTCTAGTCACCCTTTAAGATCTAGAAGAAGATTTCAGTCCTTTCGAGGAGCAAGAAAAACAAGACCTGATATAACCATAAGAACATGCCATACTGGGTCAGACCAAGGGTCCATCAAGCCCAGCATCCTGTTTCCAACAGTGGCCAATCCAGGCCATTAAGAACCTGGCAAGTACCCAAAAACTAAGTCTATCCCATGCTACTGATGCTAGTAATAGCAATGGCTATTTTCTAAGTCACCTTAATTAATAGCAGATAATGGACTTCTCCTCCAAGAACTTATCCAATCCTTTTTTAAACCCAGCTACACTAAATGCATTAACCACATCCCCTGGCAACAAATTCCAGAATTTGTGTGTTGAGTGACAAAGAACTTTCTCCAATTAGTTTTAAATGCCTCCTAGTCCTTCTATTATCTGAAAGAGTAAATAACCAATTCACATTTACCTGTTCTAGACCTCTCATGATTTTATATCATATCCCCACTCAGCCGTCTCTTCTCCAAGCTTGAACAGTCCTAACTTCTTTAGTCTTTCCTCATAGAGGAGCTGTTCCATCCCCTTTATCATTTTGGTCATCCTTCTCTGTGCCTTCTCCATTGCAATTATAACTTTTTTGAGATGTGGCAACCAGAATTGTACACAGTATTCAAGGTGTGGTCTCACCATGGAGAGATACAGAGGCTAAATTTTCCGTTTTATTCACCATTCCCTTTCTACTAATTCCCAACATTCTGTTTGCTTTTTTGACTGCCGCAGCACACTGAACCGACGATTTCAATGTGTTATCCACTATGATGCCTAGATCTCTTTCTTGGGTGGTAGCTCCTAATATGGAACCTAACATTGTGTAACTATAGAATGGGTTATTTTTCATTATGCATCACCTTGCATTTATCCACATTAAATTTCATCTGCCATTTGGATGCCCAATTTTCCAGTCTGACAAGGTCTTCCTGCAATTTATCACAATCTACTTGTGATGTAACCACTCTAAGTAATTTTGTATCATCTGCAAATTTGATTACCTCACTCGTCGTCTTCCTTTCCAGATCCTTTATAAATATATTGAAAAGCACGGGTCACAGTACAGATCCCTGAGGCACTCCACTGCCCACTCCATTTAATCCTACTCTCTGTTTAAGAACACAAGAACATGCCATACTGGGTCAGACCAAGGGAACATTAAGCCCAGCATCCTGTTTCCAACAGTGGCCAATCCAGGCCATAAGAACCTGGCAAGTACCCAAAAACTAAATCTATTCCATGTTACCATTGCTAGTAATAGCGGTGGTTATTATCTAAGTCAGCTTAATTAATAGCAGGTAATGGACTTCTCGTCCAAGAACTTATCCAATCCTTTTTTAAACACAACTATACTAACTGCACAACCCACATCTTCTGGCAACAAATTCCAGAGTTTAATTGTGCGTTGAGTGAAAAAAACTTTCTCCGATTAGTTTTAAATGTGCCCCATGCTAACTTCATGGAGTGCCCCCTAGACTTTCTATTATCTGAAAGAGTAAAAAACCGATTCACATCTACCCGTTCTAGACCTCTCATGATTTTAAACACCTCTATCATATCCCCCCTCAGCCGTCTCTTCTCCAAGCTGAAAAGTCCTAACCTCTTTAGTCTTTCCTCATAGGGGAGCTGTTCCATTCCCCTTATCATTTTGGTAGCCCTTCTCTGTACCTTCTCTATCGCAATTATATCTTTTTTGAGATGCGGCGACCAGAATTGTACACAGTATTCAAGGTGCGGTCTCACCATGGAGCGATACAGAGGCATTATGACATTTTCCGTTTTATTCACCATTCCCTTTCTAATAATTCCCAACATTCTGTTTGCTTTTTTGACTGCCGCAGCACACTGAACTGACGATTTCAATGTATTATCCACTATGACGCCTAGATCTCTTTCTTGGGTAGTAGCACCTAATATGGAACCTAACATTGTGTAACTATAGCATGGGTTATTTTTTCCTATATGCATCACCTTGCAATTTGTAATCCATAAAAGGACATCCCCACCTATCCCATGACTTTTTACTTTTCCTAGAAGCCTCTCATGAGAAACCTTTTCAAACGTCTTCTGAAAATCCAAATGCACTACATCTACCGGTTCATCTTTATCTACATGTTTATTAACCCCTTCAAAAAAGTAAAGCAGATTTGTGAGGAAAGACTTGCTTTGGGTAAAGCCATGCTGACTTTGTTCCATTAAGCCATGTCTTTCTATATGTTCTGTGATTTTGATATTTAGAACATTTTCCACCATTTTTCCTGGCACTGAAGTCAGGCTAACTGGTCTGTAGTTTCCCGGATCACCCCTGGAGCCCTTTTTAAATATTGGCGTTACATTAGCCACCCTCCAGTCTTCGGGTACAATGGATGATTTTAATGATAGGTTACAGCGCAGTTTTAACTCAGTACAATTCCTAATGAAGTCTCATGGATCCACTCTGTGATAAAGCCACTAGGTGGACACCTTCAACTATTTTACAAAGAGTAGATCCACATTACTACAACTAAGGGGTCTTAAATATATTCCAAAAACGATATTCCTTAGAGTTAGCAACAGCAGTGCTTCATGCTTTCATGGTTTCATCATGTACAATGCCAGCAAAGAAAGCTGCAGTTCAGGCAACATTTTCCAAATTACTAATGCTAGAGGCAATATGTCCTGTTCCTTAACAGGAGTGGGGATAAAGTTGTTCTCCTAGGACAAGCAGGATGGTAGTCCTCACAGATGGGTGACATCATCAGATGGAGCCCAACACGGAAACCTTTTGTCAAAGTTTCTAGAAACTAACTAGCAAACTGAGCATGCCTAGCATGCCACTATCCGCGTGTCCACGCAGGGTCCCCTTTCAGTCTCTTTTTTGTTCCACGGTGTTAATTGCCTTGCAGTTTTTGGAGCTCTGCTCTTCAAAATTTTCTTCTTCAGAATTTCTTGTTTTTTCAGCATCGGGTTCCCCATCTACGATCGGTGCCCCTTGGCAGCATCGATCGTAGGTTTTCTCTTTTTTGTCTCCTAGCGGTCGATTCCCGACATGTTGCTTCTCGGTGGCCGCTGGCCATCAACCACTCACCGGTTATTTTTTCATGGCGGTTTTCGGTTGTGCCCACGGACCATGTAGATTACTGATCTGCATGAGATCTGCATCCTCTGCCTGGGGGCATCGCATGACGTCCGAGGATGTCAGCTGTGTGATCAGATGACCCCACAAGACCGTTGTGTTTAGCTGGACAAAATAGAGAAGCTTTTTGATTCTAAAAAATCTACTCCATCCACGCAGGCATCAGGGACGTCGACACCTCGGGGCCAAGGGGAGCCCTTAGATATCTTGTCCCTCTCTGCACCCCCGACAGGATCGTCCCAAGAAAGAGGAGATGGTGATAGGCCCTCTCTGTCGCCGATGCTATCAAAAGCATCGGGATCTTGAGCATCCTCGCCAGGGAAGGACCAGGCCGAGCATCGAGGGAAATCTCGAAAGCACTGTCGCCGGTCACCGTTGGTGCATGGCTCTGGTGCAGCATCGGCAGCTGCAGTGCCACCACCAAAGCGACCCCAAGGTACAGAGGCCCCATCCTCTGATAAACCCAGGAGTCCCAGGCATTCCCCACCGATATCGGTGCAAGGCACCAAGCCTCCTCGGGGCTCCAAGGAGGCTCCGGTGATGCTTCATCCCCCTCCATCAGTCCTGGCTTCCCCAGACTTCCAGGAGGAGTTGGGCCACAGGGTACAGAGTGCGGTGCTCCAAGCTCTACAGGGTATCCAACCGCCCCCGGCCCCCATACCAGTGCCAGAGCCTGCGCCTTCTCTCTTGGGTGCCCCTGCTAGAGCATCTGGATGTCCTCCTCGGTATCCTTCTGACTTAACCAATGCCCAGGGGACCTTCAGTTCCCCAGTGGCCATCAATACCCTCTTCTGGAGTGATTCCCATTATCAGGTCCTCCGAGGAGGAAGATATGCCGCAGCCACCTGCACCATCAGGTCCTTTGATCCCGAACCAAGCCCATGCTTGGGGCTTCAGGAACCTCCCTAACATCTGTGCCTTTGCTGCCCTCGAGGCTACCGGTGCCATCACTGCCCAAGCCGAGTGGCTTTTACAGGGCTTCCCGAGCAGGCCCCCTATGACCCCTGAGGAGATAATATTTCAGACTCCTCTTCTGTGGACTCTGGTGACCTCCTCTCAGAGCCTTCACCACTGGATGAGAGATGTAGGTCTCCGGCCAGAGGACCTCTTCTTTGCGTGATTCGTCTGGGCCATGACCGAAGCCATTCCCTTCCAACTCCTCACCGAGGAGGATGCTTGTCACAAGATGCTGGAAGTTCTCGGTTTGTTGATGCGCCAAAGGAGGTAGTGGCTGTCCCAGTCCATGAGATCTTCAAGGAACTTTACCTGAGAATTTGAGAACATCCGGTGTCAGTTCCTCCTGTCAATAGGAAGGCAGATGCCATCTATTTGGTTCAACAGGCATTGGGATTTGAGAAGTGCCACCTCCCTCACCAATCAGTGGTGGTGGAGTCCACTCTCAAGAAAGCCAAGCAGTCCCGCATCCATGCCTCCACTCTCTGGGCTGAGATCACAGAGAGCTAGTATTCCTGGTGGCGCTGGACTGGCCCAGGCTTCTGTGGTATGCAGATCTGCGAAGACTCCTGGTGGAGACCCCCCTTCGTCTTCTGCCACACATGGATCTGTTTCAGCAGGGACCTGTTCTTCACGAGGATCCTACTCGGTTCTGTCTAACAGTTTGGCCCTTGAGAGGGCTCACCTGTTGAAGCGTGGATATTCTTCTGCAGTGATTGCCACCTTACTCCAGACTCAAAGTTCTCCAATTACTTAGCCTATTTGAGGTCTGGTGTGACGAGCATGGTATTCTTTCTCATTCAGTTAACATCCCACTCATTCTGGACTTTTTGCAGAATGGGTTGAATAAAGGATTGGCCCTTAATTCCTTGAAGGTTCAGGTTGTGGCTCTTGCTTGTTTCAGAGACTGGTGAATGGTGATTCCTTGTCGTCTCATCCTAATGTGGCTTGTTTTTTTAAGGGAATGAAGCATCTTAGGCCTCCCTTGAGGTTACCAGTTCCATTGTGGAATCTTAACTTGGTGCTTGACTTTTTTGTTGGGCCCTACGTTCTGACCACTGCGTCAGACCTTGAAGGAAGTGTTCCTGGTGGCTATATGTTCTGCGTGTCGAATTTCTGAGCTGCAGGCCTTGTCTTGCCAGGATCAGTTCCTTCAAGTGACTCCAAGGACATTGCAGCTGTGTACTATTCCATCCTTCTTGCCTAAGGTGGTCTCTGAATTTCATTTAAATCTATCCATTTCCATGCCATACCTGGATAAGGTCAGGTATGCAGAGGAGTATCAACTCCTGCGCCGCCCCCCCCCTCCCCCCTTGAATGTCAAGAGACTTGTCGTGCAGTATCTGGAGGTTTCTGAACCTTTCTGGAAGACGTATCGCCTGTTTGTCTTCCATGGTGGAAGTAAACAAGGTGCTCTGGCTTCGCGGGGTACCATAGATCATTGGATTAAGAAGGTGGTCACAGCTGCGTATGTGAAGGCTAAAAAGCCGTTGCCTACTCAGGTTCGGGCTCATTCCTCTAGGGCTCAGGCAGTGTCATGAGTGGAGGTTAGATTGTTGTCTCCCGTCGATATCTGCCGAGCTGCAACGTGGTCCTCCTTACATACTTTTTCCAGGTTTTATCATCTGGATGTGCAGGTCTGAGAGGATGCAGCCTTTGCACATGCAGTGTTGACTGGACCGTGGGCAGCTTCCCACCTTGTTCGGGAGTAGCTTTGCTACATCCCACTCGTCCTGAGTCCAACTGTCTGATTCTGAGACCCGCCCCCTCCCCTGACATCATCGCAAACAGAGCCGGGCAGTTTGAAAGGCACCAAGCAAGCACCCCTTCGTGCAACCCTTTGTGTTATTTCTTTAATATGCTCCTTGTTATACCTTTTGCTTAATTGTTAAGAACTTTGATTTTGATGGTTTTATTTTTGCAATCTCTTAGCCTCAGGTACAAAAATTTTAGATTGTAAGCCCTTTTAGGGGATAGTGAATTACCTATTGTACCTTATTGTAAACCGATGTGATATCTCTTTTTGAAATGAACATCGGTATATAAAAATCATAAATAAAAAAAAAACAAAACTGTCTACACGCTAGGCAATGGAGAAATTACTTATCTGATAATTTCATTTTCCTTAGTATAGACAGATGGATTCAGCTTCCCACCCTCTGCTGCCGAATGAGTGTGCCAGTAGTTCTCCTGTGGGCTCCAGGTCCCAAGGGATTACTGCCAAGTGTTCATCCAATCACTAGATTGGGGTACCTAGTTTCTTATGTGAGTTCAGTGTTTCTTGTTGGTTAAGTACAGTTATTACTCCTGGGGGAATTCTGCGCAAAATATTTTAAAATTCTGCGCACAAAAACTGAAAATTCTGCAAAATTCTGCAAACTTTATATAGATCAAAATAACACAATTTACATGACAGTCTTTAAGTAATTACAATATAAATTATTACAGAAAAAAGTTGTTACTTAAAGTTGCAGAATTTTAAATATTTTGAGCAGAATTTCCCTAGACATTCACTGTAAGAGTGTCCCTTCCTCTCGCTCTCCCTACTCCCGTGGTCAATTTGCCCTCTCAGGCCCCAACTCCTCCACCTGCCAATATCTCTCCCCTTCACCTCTAGGCTCAACCCCTTCCACTCTATTGCCAGTCCCAGACTTTGACCCTGTTCTCTGTACTGCCCCTCACACAGGCTCCCTCTGTCCCTCCATCTCTCACACACATGCTCCCTCTCTCTAATACACATACATACACCCTCATACAAGCTCCCTCACATACACAATCCCTTCACACAGGCTAGCACCCTCACATACACTCAATGGCTTTTTCAGACAAATGAGCTCCCAATCTCTCACACACATACACACTCCTTCACAATCTCCTCATATAGGCTCCCTCTCTCTGAAACCCACACTCAAGCATCCCCCCAGCCCCCCTCTCTTACCTCCCATGCTCTCTCTCACCCTCCTGCTCTCTGACACACCCTCCCCTCCCCCACACCCCTCCTCTCATATAGGCTCCCTCTCTGAAACCGACAAGCATCCCCCCACTCCCCCTCTTACCAACCCAGCCGTCTTTCACCCTCCCCCACAGACCCTCGTCTCTCTCACACACACATTCTCTCTCACCAGCATCCCCTTCCCCTCTCTCTGAAACTCACACTCAAGCATCCCCCCCCACCTACCCTCTCTTACCTCCCATGCTCTCTCTCACACCCTCCTGCTCTCCCCACCCCCTCTTACCAACCATGCTCTCTGTCACCCTCCCCTCTCTCACACACACATTCTCTCTCACCGGCATGCCGCGGGACGCCCTCCATTCACAGCATGCCAGGGTCTCCTCTGCTATTTTCTGCCTTGCTGCAATGCCCCCACTCTCCGTGTGCCACCTGTGCCCGCGATGACTTCGCTGTCCCGCGATGGTCGCTGTCCATGTGCTTCCGGTTTTGAATCCTCTTCCGGTGAGGGAGGAAATTGGCAAAGCAATGAGGGAGGAAATCTGCGAGGTGAGGGAGGAAATCTGCGGAAAGGTGGAGTTCTGCGCAAATTCTGCATTCCACAGTAACGCAGAATTCCCTCAGGAGTAAGTTATGGTTGTCTGTTTTTAATCAAGTTTTTTGCTAGTCTGTCCACATTTGCTTTTGAAGAGAATACTGGCAGGCTGGGGTCACTGCAGGGCTATATATACTGTGACGTCAGCTTGCTCCATCTCCATCTGCTGGCAGGGAAGCATAACCCACTGGTCCTGAGTCCAACAGTCTACACTAAGGAAAATGAAATTATCAGGTAAGTAATTTCTCCATTTTCTTCTTTCCCCTCTGTTGTTCAAAGGCAATCCTTAGCTAAGGATTCCTTCTTACAGGGACTGCTATCCTGCTTGTCCTCTGAGCAAGAAATGTTGTTTGTCTGTAACAGGTAGATAGCAGGATACTAATCCACCTAAAACCACCCATTGATCACTCGTGGGATTTGTTTTCTACCAAATAAGTTTTGGATAAGACTGAGAGAGGTGCCTTGCATAGTGGTAATGATGCAGATTGTCTCATTCACGCTCAATAAGAGCGTGGAAAAAGCTCTTGAAACTTCTAAAGAGTTCCAATCCTTGACACCATCGGGTAATGTCACGCACATATGTGGACTGTTATCTTGCTGTTCATGGAGAACACCTGTTATAAGTAAACAACTTTTCTTTGCCATCTTTGACTATTTTTCTCTTTCAGATGGAGCCTGTAGTTAGAAAGTGTGGTCTGTAGGATATAAAGCCTCATTTATATTATCACTGAGGTCCTGTATTCTTGACATTTGTGAAACTTAAATACTAGATTTACTAAAGTTCATTTACACGGTCATTAAAATGAATATTGACTTTTTTTGTACATAGAATCTCAGTCCCGTACAATACAAAGGATATAAGTGTCACTAAAAATTGGTGACAGTGCTTACCCACTTTTCAGTTAACTAAAGATTTTGAAAAAGTGACTTTTGGCAGCCATTTTTTTTTTATAATGCCTCTTTGTATTATTCCCTGTAGTAAAAAAAAAAAAAAAAAGTCCTGCATGAATAGTATTGCTTCCCCTAATATATGTCTAGCCATTAAGAGGGTAATTTTATAACTCACAGCATAGCAGTGAAGTCTACATTTGAACAATGCACATATTTTCACTTTGAAAATCCTTTCTTAATTGACCCGGTATGTGTGAAATTCTCCATACACCTACGGCTCCAGGCAGAGCATAACTTGTTTGTGGTAACTTACATGCTTACTTTCAAAAATATAAAAATATGTGCATAAGTCATATCCCCACCCCAACTCAGTCCTCTGAAACACCTACTCTCATTTCGGGTAAAAGTATGAGCAAAACCTGGCAACATGCATAAATTTATGCACACTGAGCATGGGGCTAATTTGTAAAGGCCATTTACCTGCACCAAACTGGGTTTTACGTATGTAAATGGCTTTGAAAACCCAGCCCTATGTGGCTGGGTTTTCAAAGCCACTCTGAAGCTTCCTCTGAGTCGTAGATCTACCTTGCAACACTCCAGTTCCTTGCCAGCACAATGTTAAAAAGTCCATGACAGCTTTAACTAGAATCTGTACCACAGTTCTATAATTATATTATCACAGGCACAATCTCTTGCATTTGTTATATACCAATAATATCTTTTCTGATGTCATCAAATAAAACAGCTTTCAAGCTGCTGTGGAACTTGAGAGTTACCCCTGTAAAATTATCAGCAGATAACTGTGAATTGAATATTGAGCAAGTAATCTTTTCATGGTTTCCTATCAAATTGACATTTTCATGTAAGCCTCTTTTCTGGGATAGTTCTTGTTCATGCATTAAGGGTATGTGAAAGCAGCTTGATAACTCTTACATCAAGCTACAAATCACAATTTTTGTACTGTTTTTGTTGCACTGTATCATATGTCAAAAATCCTTTTTTATTAGTTTTCCTAAGCTACAGTTCAAAGGAAATGCAACATTTAAAAGATAGTGAGTAGTATTAACAATGACTTTAAATAAGGCATTTACTGAATGTTAGCATTGTACCTGCCAGCTGAATTTGGCAGATATAAAAATCAGAACATTTATATATATATTTTTTACGTCAATAAGAAAGCTGAATTAGCCATTGCATGTTGGTAACATCCAGGGGCACCGAATGAACTCATATCTTCAAGCTTTAGAGCTTTTAGCTCCACTGAGCATATGTGGGAATTCTTGTGCGTGCATTGCCTTGTGAGCCTCCTCAGTCATTTTTTGTCCAAGCTAAAGCATGGGTGCGTACTTAGTCTGTCCTCTGTTTTTATTTCAATTTTGATTTTCCTAGCATGTAGACAGACTCACGACCAGAGGGTTTATGCTCCCCTGCCAGTAGATGAAGAGGGAGCAAGCTGACGTCATAGTATACAGTAAGTGGGGCGAGTCTCCGGTGCCTCGGTTGCTAGAGGTTGATAAACATTACAGCGCCCCTTTGGTATGTGGGGCCGTTTCCTGGGTTCCAGGCAGTTTCATCCCTTCAGAGGGACGACCTTTCAGCGGACTCAGCCTTTCGGTTGGTCTCAGTTCTTTCGTCCCCGGCAGCCCAAGAGAGAAACCGCCTCAGATGGCAAGGTGGGTCGGCAAACCTTCCTAATGAAGGTTTGCCGACCCACCTTCTGGAACAGGAAATAGGGGAACGTCTCTCTCTCTTTTATCTGAGGTAGGACGAGATCACGTCGGACCAGTGGGTCCTGGAGATGATACGTGAAGGGTATGCACTGGAATTTCGCAGTATTCCTTGGGACTTGTTCATGGTATCCTTTTGCCACTCCCTGAAGAAGAAGCAGGCAGTGGAGTTCACGCTTCAAAGGCTCCTCAGTCTGAGGGCTGTGGTTCCAGTGCCCATGTCTCAAGAAAGAATGGGGCGATATTCCATTTATTTTGTTGTGCCCAAGAAGGAGGGCCCCTTTTGTCCCATCTTGGATCTCAAGAGGGTCAACTGTCAATTGAAGGTGAATCATTTTCAAATGGAAATCTTACTCTCTTTAATAATGGCGGTGTAGTCGGAGGAATTTCTGGAACACTAACGCTTTCTACGCTTTGCAGTGTTGGGAGCGCCATTATCAGTTTTGGGCACAGCCTTTTAGTCTCACCACTGCTTTCAGAACATTTTCCAAGATTATGGTGGTGATACCGGTGGCCTTGCGAAAAAAAAAAGAATCCTGGTGCACCTGTATTTGGATGATTGGCTGATTCAATTCAAGTCTCAGGAAGAGAGCTGCCTGGTGACACACAAGGTGAACTCCTTATTGCAGGAGCTTGGTTGGATGGTGAACCTGACTAAGAGCAGTCTTCAACCATCCCAGTTGTTGGAGTATCTGGGAGTCCGGTTCGATATGGGACAAGACAGAGTTTGCGTACCGGAAGTTCAGATCCAGAGATTGATGTCTCAAGTGTGTCAGTTGATGAACACCATATGCCCAATGGTGTGGTCCTACTTACAGGTACCCGGTTTGATGGTAGTTACCCTGGAAGTGGTGCCGTGGGCAAGGGTGCATATGCATCCTCTTCAGCGCTCTCTGCTATCTCATTGGAACCTGCAATCTCAGGATTATACGGTTCGGCTCCACTTGCCGATGGAAATCTGCTCCCGCTTCCAGTGGTAGTTGCAGGAGGATCATCTGAGCAAGGGAGTTTCCTTGTTCTCTCCAGCCTGGTTGATACTCACGATAGATTTATTTATTTATTTATTTAACAGTTTTTTATACCGACCTTCATAGTAAATAACCATATCGGATCGGTTTACATTTTAACAAGGGAAAAACTGGAGTAACAGTTGTGAGTCTCCATGGTTGAAGGGCTCACTATCTGGAGTTAACAGCCCAGGGGTGCTGGAATGCCGAAGAGTCCCACTGGAACATCAATCCCTTGGAGGCCCGGCAGTACGGCTGGCATTCTTGCAGTTCAGCCACAGCCTGTGGGATCAAGTGTTCAAGTGATGTTGGACAATGCAACAGTGGTAGACTATATCAATTGCCAGAGAGGAACCAATAGCGAGCAAGTGTCGCAGGAAATAAACCAGCAAATGGAATGGGTGGAAGGTCATATGCAGATGATCTCAGCCTCTCACATTGCAGGAAAAGACAAAGTAAGAGCGGACTTCCTCAACAGGGAGAGTCTGGACCCAGGAGAGTGGGTGTTGTCAGCCAAGGCATTTCCTCTGATTGTGGACTTCTGGGGCCTTCCGTTCCTAGACCTGTTGGCGACTTCTCAAAATGTGAAGGTTCCTTGCTTCTACAGTCGCAAGAGAGATCAATGGTCCCTGGGAATAGACACTTTCAAACAGGTCTGGCCGGAAGACAGATTTCTTTATGCCTTTCCTCCGTAGCCCTTGCTGAGCAGGATAATTCGCAAGATCGAAGGCCATAAGGCGCTATTACTGCTGCTGGCGCCGGACTGGTCCAGGCATCTGTAGAATGCAGATTTGCGACGACTCCTGGTGGAGGCCCCCCCCCCCCCTTTGTCTTCTGCCACATGTGGATCTGCTTCAGCAGGGACCGGCTCTTCACGAGGATCCGACTCAATTCTGTCATACGGTTTGGCCCTTGAGAGGGCTCGCCTGGTAAAGCGTGGTTATTCCTCTGCGGTGATTGCCACTTTACTCCGCACTCGCAAGTTCTTCACTTCCTTGGCTTATGTGCGGGTTTGGAGAGTTTTTGAGGCCTGGTGTGAGGAGCAGGGTGTGGTTCCTCATTCAGTTAGATCCCTCTTATTCTGGATTTTTTGCATGATGGATTGAATAAAGGTTTCGCCCTGAATTCCTTGAAGGTGCAGGTTGCAGCTCTCGCCTGTTTCAGAGACCTGGTGAATGTTGTTTCCTTGTCGTCTCATCCTTATGTGGCCCATTTTTTGAAAAGAGTGAAACAACTTAGGCCTCCCTTGAGGTTACCCATTCCATTGTGGAGTCTTAATTTGGTGCTGGACTTTTTGACGACCCTACGTTCTGACCACTGCGTAGCCTTTCCTTATGATTGTTGACTTTGAAGACTGTGTTCCTGGTGGCTACATCTTCTGCATGTCGGATTTCTGAGCGGCAGGCATTGTCTTGCCGGGAGCAGTTCCTTTGGGTGACTCCAGGGTCATTACAGCTGCGTACTGTTCCATCCTTCTTGCTCAAGGTAGTCTCGGACTTTAATTTGAATCACTCCATCTCCTTTCCATCCCTGGATAAGTTCAGGGATGTGGAGGAGTTTCGCCTTTTGCGCTCCTTGGATGTTAAGCATCTTGTCGTGTAGTATCTGGAGTTCTCTGAGTCTTTTCAAAAGACGGATTGCCTATTTGTTCTCCATGGAGGGAGTAAGCAGGGCACTCCAGCTTCACAGGCTACCATAGCTCATTGGAATATGGAGGTGGTCACGGCCGCATATGTGGATGCTGGAAAGTCGTTGCCTACTCAGATTAGATCTCATTCCACTACGGCTCAGGCAGTGTCATGAGTGGAGGTAAGTCGGTTGTCTCTCATCGATATCTGCCAAGTTGCAATGTGATCTTCTTTACACACTTTTTCCAGGTTTTATCGTCTGGATGTGCAGGCCCGGAACGATGCGGCCTTTGCCTGTGCGGTGTTGACTGGACCGTAGGCAGCCTCCCACCCTGTTGAGGAGTAGCTTTGGTACATCGCACTCGTCCTGAGTCCTTCTGTCTACACGCTAGGAAATGGAGAAATTACTTACCTGATAATTTTGTTTTCCATAGTGTAAACAGATGGACTCGGCTTCCTGCCCTCAGCTGCCGCATGAATGTGTCAATAGTCCTCCTGTGGGGCTCTGGGTCCCAAGGGATTACTGGTAAGTTTCATCCAGTCCCTAGTTTAGGGTACCTAGAATCTTATGTGAGTTCCGTGTTTCTTGTTGGTTGAGTACAGTTCTGGTTACCTGTTTTTAATCATGTTTTTAATCAAGTTGTTTGCTAGTCTGTCCACATTAGCTTTTGAAGAGAATACTGACAGACTGGGGTCACAGCAGTTTTATGTATACTGTAGCAGGGGAGCATAAACCCACTGGTCCTGAGTCCATCTGTCTACACTAAGGAAAATGAAATTATCAAGTAATTTCTCCATTTTTTTCTCTTCTGAAATTCCTCCTGCCTTGCTTTGCTGCTTCTGCAACCACCAAAACAGTACTTTTAAGTTCTGCTTAAACAATTAATAAATTTAATAAGATGGAAAAAAGACTAGACTGCTGAAAATGATGACCCACAAGAAGTCCACAATTGCAAGTGGTTTCAGAAGTTGCCTGTGTGGGAAAAATCATGTCCCTCACCAGTGGATTCGAACTTTGCTAACATTGGGACCAGATCATGACCAGAAAGGACTGTTCAGATGTCCCTGCACTCAGAACATATGAAAGAATTGCTTAGATCTCAAAGGAGCAGCAGTCATTTTTCTGTAGTGCAGCATTATCTGCCTCTTTGGGAAAGCCCATGAGTCGCAAACTCTCAAAAACTTTTTCCACGAAGGCTGAGATTATAGGATTGAGTTCAGCTAGCCAGCAGTCACTGATCCACAAGTAGTATCATTCTCTTGAGCCATCCCCCATGCATCAAAGAAACACAAGCATCATAGAACATCAGTGCCAACACAGCGACTTTCTGTGGTGCCACCGGTACAGCAAGATGTGTCGAAGCACCAGTGCATTGATGGACCCCAGATCTGCATTGGCGCTTCCAACACATTGTGAGGCCAAGCACTCAAAGAACAGTGCACTGATGCAATTGAAGCCCATTGAGACACTTGATGCACGATGCACCAGCACTCCTGAGCCACGGTGTACTGATGCTCTCAATGCATGATGCATCCAAGCATTCGATGTCATCCGCACCAACGCAGCTTATAGCAATGTACCAATCATCGATGTACCAATGCAAGTTTCCCAACACATTTGACATGTGTGGATTCTTCCAATGTATGACTGTCTTCTCAGCATCATGTCCTGGTGCACCTGATGCAAGCTACAATCCATTTGACGGCTTGCTCCATGAGGTACTTGGGCCATACTCAAGCATACAGCCAACAGAGTCCTCCTCTGCATCACCCAGAGACTCTGCAACTTCATCTTGGGATCCAAGAGGTCTTCCAACACAACATTTTTCAGCTCATCCAAGGTCAACAGGTAAAGGAGTCAAAATATTCTTACTATCTCCATTGGTTCGAAGGCTGACACCCCCATGATTAATGGCAGAAGGTTTGCACCTACAGACGAGGGATCTGATCCTGGTTATCTTGCTGATCACCTCCATTAAGCCACTTGTTACATATCAAGAATCAATGCTAGTTTCATAGAAACATAGAAATGACGGCAGAAAAGGACCAACTGTCAATCCAGTCTGACCAGCAAGTTTATGGTAGTTTCTGCTGCACCATACAAGTCGCCCCTGTGCTTATCAGTTTCCCAGACCATTAAAGTCAAGGCCCTTGTTGGTTGCTGTTTGAATCCAATTCCTCATTTCCTCTAGCCATTGAAGCAGAGAGCAGTGTTGGAGTTGCATCAAAAGTTAACAGGCTTATTGGCCAAGGGTAGTAACAGCCGTGTCAGCAAGTTACCCCTATGCTTATTAGTTTTCCCAGATCACAAAATTCAATGGCCTTGTTGGTTTCTGTCTGAATCTAATTTCCCTTTTCCTCTTTTCCCCCAGTTGTTGAGGCAGAGAGCAATGATGGAGTTGCATCAACAGTATGAAGGATTATTGGTTAAGAGTTGTAACTGCCACACCAGCAAGTTACCCCCCCTATTCACTCATTTCTTCATTTCCATCCTGTAGCCTTTAGGGATCCACAGTGTTTATCCCATGCCCCTTTGAAATCATTCACTGTTTTTATCTTCACCACCTCCTCCAGAAGGGCATTCCAGGCATCCACCACCCTCTCCATGAAAAAATATTTCCTGATGTTGGTTCTGAGTCGTCCTCCCTGAAGTTTCCTTTCAAGACCCCTCATTCTACTGATTTCTTTCCAACGGAAAAGGTTTGTTGTTGTTTGTGCATTATTAAAACCTTTCAGGTTCAGAAGGTCTGTATCATATCTCCCCTGCACATCCTCTCCTCCAGGGTATATATATTTAGGTCCTTCAACCTCTCATCTTAAGTCAGTTGATGGAGAACCCACACCATTTTGGTCGCCCTTCTCTGGACCGCCTCCATTCTGTCTCTGTCGCTTTTGAGATACAGTCTACAGAACTGAACACAATATTCCAGGTGAGGTCTCACGAAGGACCTGTACAAGGGGATTATTACCTCCCTTTTTTTTTTTTTTTAATTAGTTTATCATTTCTCTATGCAGCCCAGCATTCTTCTGGCTTTAGCTATCGCCTTGTTACATTGCTTCGCCGTCCTCAGATTGCTAGGTACTATCACTCCAAGGTCCCTCTTTTGTTCCGTGCATCACATACCGCTCTTTTGGATTACCGCACCCCAGATGCATGACTCTGCACTTCTTGGCATTGAATCTCAGCTGCCATATCTTTGACCACAGTTCAAGCTTTCTTAAATCATGTCTCATTCTTTCAACTCCTTCCGGCGTGTCCACTCTGTTACAGATCTTAATGTCATCCACAAATAGACAAACTTACCTTCTACCCCTTCTGCAATGTCGCTCACAAAGATATTGAACTGAACCAGTCCCAACACCGATCCTTGTAGCACGCCGCTTAACACCGCCCTCTCTTCAGAGTAGGTTCCATTTACCATCACATGCTGTCTTCTGTCCGTTAACCAGTTTGTAATCGATGCCACCACCTTGGCACTCACTCCCATGCTTCTCATTTTATTCACAAGCCTCCTATGTGGGACCGTATCAAAAGCTTTGCTGATATCCAAGTAAATCACATTGAGCGCTCTTTCTCGATCCAACTCTAATCAAAAAATCAATTAGATTTGTCTGACAGGACCTTCCCCTAGTGAATACATGTTACCTCAAGTCCAGCAATCCTCCTGACTGCAGATAGTTCAGTATCGTATCCTTCAGCAGTGTCTCCATTAATTTTCCTACCACTGAGGTGAGGCTACTGGCCTGTAGTTTCCAGCCTCCTCTCTGCTACCACTCTTGTGGAGCAGGACCACCACCGCTCTTCTCCAATTACTCGGCACAACTTCTGTTTCCAGGGATCTGTTGAACAGGTCCTGCAGGGGACCTGCCAGCATATCTCTGAGCTCCCTCAGTATCCTAGGATGAACCTCATCTGGCCCCAAGGTCTTGTCCACTTTCAGCTTTCCTAGCTCTTCTGTAAACGGAGTTTCATCTACCCCATCTCTGTCAATGGCTGGTCATCCAGCAACGGTCCTTCTCCAGAGTCTTCTTTAGTCCCTCCACCAACCCTAGGCCAGAGGATACAGCAGTCTTACCAATATATAGTTGGGTTGGTGAAGTATTTTTTTGCATCACTTGCCCAGGAGACCAATAGAACTCTCCAGCCTCTTTTTTTCCACCATCTCATCAGCGGTTCCTGAGACTGGAGTCCCAAACTCACTTTTAGGGGTGCCTTTATCATCAGAACCTCTTCTCAGGGACTCCTTATCAACTCATTCACTTGCAGCTGTGTCTGGGCGCTCAGAAATCATAAGACAAGCCATTCCTCTGAAACCTCAAATAGAGAAATGCCTTTCATCCCCTTCTTCTTAGTGAACCAGAACTCTTAGGATCGGAAGACAAGTTCACTGGAATATTGTCCGATCCACTACCCGACCTTCTGGAGCATTCCTCGTTTCCAGATTTGTGGAGAAGTTTGCCCTTGCCCTGGATATTCAGATCTGTAAAGACAAAGACCCACAAGTGGAACTTCTTGGTTTACTCAATATCCTTGACAAACTGGCTGAACCTACGGTCTTACCATGTCTTAAAATTCTGAAGACTTGCTGATGAAGTTGTGGGAAATGCCCCTCTTGGTTCCTTCCATGTTTAGAAAACTAAATTTTAAGTGCCAAGTAAAACTGTCTGTTGGTTTAGGTGGAGTCCACCTACTGCATCAGTCAGTTTTTGTGGAGTCAGTTATGAAAAAAGGCAAAGAAACACATATTTACTCCAGTTCACCACTGGGTAAAAATCATAACCTACTTGTCAATTTCCTCAAAAAAGTATTCCAGACTACAATGCTGTCCACCCATATTGCTATTCACCAATATTATATGGTTCAATACATTCATGATTGCCTACAAAATCTGAAACCTTATTTACCTTTGTCTGACCAAAATACATTTCCATAGCCATTCTGGGATGCAGAAGAAGCTGTGTGGTAGCTTCTCCATTCGGTTTATGAAGTCTTTGATACTACCGCGAGAACCTCCGCCACCTCCATTAGAGCCAGATGTATGGCATGGCAATGAGCCATTTCCATCCTAGAGGACCTCCCATGCCTCAGAGACAGTCTCTTTATAGAGAAACTTCAAGAAATGGTCCCACAAAGAGACTAAAATGTAGCAAATCAGTCTCTATCTCTGGCTCTGAAACAGCCTGCTCAGTCACGACTTACCTACTACCCTATAAGAGTCAATACTTTCACAGGCGGCCTTTTCGGCCTTATCAACAGAATTGACTCCCGCCTCTTCCCCAACAATGTCAACATCTTCTAACCAGGCCCAGATAAAGGGAGTACTGGCAGCAAAAAAACTACCCAGTAGGCCCAATCTAAACCAGGGCCCAGTTTTTGATCCTGTCAACCAATACATTCCCAGTCTTTTTGGTAGCAGGATGAATTCAACATCTCCTTGACAAGTCGAATCAGGTAACCCAAGATTCTTGGGCCCTCAGCACTGAGCAGCATGGGTACTGGTTGCGTTTCTCCCAACTCCTATCCCTTCCTTACTACTCTCCACTTCCCATGTCCAGATCCCTCTCATCTGCCATAAATCTTGCAAGAAGTGCAATCTCTTCCCAACCACCTGGCAATGGAGATCCTCCCTGTTTTGCAAAACCAGCAGGGTTTCTACTCCAGATACTTCTTTATCCACAAGAAACAGGAGGATTACATCCAATCCTGGACTTGAGGCCTCTTGATAAACATATCCTTCAAGAGAGATTCAAAATTAACTCCCTCAGCACAATCCTCTCATTCATTCAACAAGGCAAATGGATGTGTGCTGTAAATATCAAGGATGCCGATACTCATGCTCCAGTTCACCTAGCCCTTTGCTGCTAGCTATGGTTCCAAGTGAAATTATCCCACTAACAATACTAGGTCCTTCCATTCAGCCTCTCTTCTGCTCTATGAGTATTCACAAAGTGCCTCACTGTAGTTGCAGTGCACCTTTGTTGCCAGGGAATACAGGTGTTCTCCTACCTAGTTGACTGGTTGTTAACAGTGAATTTTCAGAATCAGTTCTCCACTCTCTAAATACAACCATAACACTCCTGCAGAGCTTAAGATTCTTCATCAACTTCAAGAAGTCCAATCTGCAGCGCACTCAGATCCTACAGCTCATAGGTGCAACATATTAGACTTCTTGATTTAGATGGCTTTCTTAGCCAGCGACCAGAGATCAGTCATGCTCTCACTCATCCAGCCACTGTTTTCCAATCCATGATCCACAGCCAGGAAACTCACAATCATAGTAGGGCATATGGCTGCAACCATCCATATCATACCCTTAATTTGCTTCCGCGTGCAGTATTTACAGTGAGGTCTATGGTCCCAGTGGGATCAGCTAACTCAACCCCTCTCTTCAGTAATATGCAGCACACCATCAATGACGAGAGAATTGCACTGGTGTTGTCGACCTCACGAGTTATGGAATGGAGGCCACCTCAGCTTACCTCCACATCAGTTTATACTTATGATGGATGCCTCCACAAAAAGCTGGGGAGTACACGTGGAATCCCTCCATACCAGGGACTTTGGTCACTTCAGGAATCCCTCTATCAGATCTGTCTATTAGAGCTGTGAGCGATATGGCTCACCTCATCACATTCACCCATCTCTAAAGAAACAGCAGCATTCTGATTCAGACAGACAAGTAACAATATTATTTGTCAACAAACAGGGAAGAATGGGATCGTGGCTTCTTTGCCAAGAAGTCCTAAAAATCTGGAACTGGGCAGAATGCAGTCATTCAACTCTACAAGTGATTTATCTGCCAGGTATCTTAAACGTCCTATTGGATCATCTCAGCAGAGTTTTTCAACCACATGAGTAGACTCCAGCAATCAGTAGCAAACAAACTGTTCGACTTATAGGGTCTGCCAGCAGTGGATCTCTTTGCATTACAGCAAAACACAAAACTAAATAAATATTCTGCTCCATTCTTGCAAGCGACCTCAGACTTGCACAGGACATTTTCTTCTCAATTGTGGCCAAAGGCTCATGTACACTTTTCCACCAATACCTTTCAGTTCCAAAACAATATAGAAGCTTCCTCAGGATCAAGCCTGCCCGACCCCAATAGCACCTGCATGGCCTAGGCAAGTTTGGTGTGCGTATCTCATCAGACTTTCCAGCAGTCCTTCCATACTATTGGGATCAGACCCTGTTCTCCTAACACAAGACAACGAAATGCTCTTTCAACCCAGTCTCACAGCTCTCAACCTCACAGCATGTCTGTTGAGCATAGAGTGATTGCAAATCTTCAGCTACCATCAGAGATCGAAGACATCCTAGTATCCTCAAGTAAGCCTTCGAATTGAAATTATGCCTTCAAATGAAAAATTTTCAATCTGGAGTCAGCAGAATGCTTCTGATCCTTTTTCTTGTGAGTCTCCGCAATTATTGAAATACTTGCTCCATGTATCTCATTCAGAACTCACCACTTCCTCAGTAAGAGCTCATCTGAGTGCAGTTGCTGCATACCACTCCTTTGTGGATAACAAGCCCATCTCCATGCTTCCACTTGTATGCTATTTTATGAAAGGTTGAAAGGTTTTAGTGATCCAAAGATAATGACAAACCTTTTCCATGGAAAAAAAATCAGCAGAACCAGGGGTCACGATTTAAAACTCCAGGGAGGAAGACTCAGAACCAATGTCAGGAAGTATTTCTTCACGGAGAGGGTGGTGGATGCCTGGAATGACCTTCCGGAGGAAGTGGTGAAGACCAAAACTGTAAAGGACTTCAAAGGGGTGTGGGATAAATACTGTGGATCCATAAAGTGTAGTGGATGTGAATGAAGAGTGGGTGGCTCATGGGAACGACAGCTACTACCTGGTGATAATACCCTTATTCAATAAACATACGCACGGTTAATGCGACTCCAACATTGCTCTAAGCTTCAACGGCAATGAGGAAATGTGGGGAAAAAAGGATTTGCATTCACAAAAAAGCAGGGAGTAGCTTGCTTGTTACGGCGGTTACTACCCCAAACCAAATAAGCTTGATACTTCACTTTCAATGCATATACAGCATAGCTCTCTGCTTCATTGGCAAGAGAGAAAGACTGACACTACACTTTCAATGCATATCCAGCATAGCTCTCTGCTTCAACGGCAGGGGAGAAAGTTTGACACTTCACGCATATCCAGCATAGCCTTCTGCTTCAACGGCAGGGGAGCAAGACTGATACTTCACTTTCAATGCATAGCCAGCATGGCTCTCTGCTTCAACAGCAGGGGGAATGAAGAAAAGTGGATCTATATACAGACAGCAACCAACAAGGACTGAATTACATAGTCTGGATAAACAGATAAGCATGGGTGTAGCTTGCTTATTGCGGTGGTTAATACCCCTAATTAATTAAGCTATTTCACTTAGATGCAGTTCCAACACTGCTCTCTACATTAATGGCGGGGGTGGAAGGTAAATAGAATAAAAAAGGTTACTAAGAGCCAAGAGAAACAGATAAGTATGTGAGAGAAAAAAAAAGTGCGAAAGCTTGCTGGGCAGACTGGATGGGCCGTTTGGTTTTCTTCTGCCGTCATTTCTGTTTCTATGTCTCTGACATGTCTGCTTTAATGCATAGCCATGGTACCTAAGTTCTATGGTTTCACAGCCATGACAAGTACCACAGAATCTGGACCTTGCAACAGAAAACAGCTCATCAACTTGCATGCTGTTGATTCACATGATTCTGCCTTCTGTGCTGCAAGCTCACCTGTCCATCACCTCTTCCTGTACCGCCACCACTTTCCTATCCACTTCTTCACATTAGTGTGCCTGCTGCCTCCTGTGCAGTTGGCCACATGGTTCTCTGGGGCAACTTGTGCATAATCCAGTATATATTTGCTTTTATTCCTTGTCTTGGGACCAGACTCACACTGATTTTCCTTTGGAATAAATAAATATTTGTCTTTCAAAAATTATGTATTTTTTGTAACTGAAGTTATGATGAGCCATCATGCATTATTAAAGTTGTGTTTTCATTGGTTAGTGTTTTACAATATTTTGATGCTGCATTAAAGAATTTCAGCTCTTTCATATGATGCTGTGTCACTTGATTGATTTTACCCACTGAAATGAAATGATTTTTTATGAAGCAGTGGAAACATATGCATATAAACAGCAAAATCATATGGATGGTTTCAATGTGTTGTGCATGAAGTTAACTCTTTGTGCCTCATTCTTCAAGCTTTATAGTTAAAGATATCAGATATTTGCTGATAGAGGACAAAGAATAAGTGTATCTTTTTTAAAAGCTATTACATCACTCTGATCAGTTGACAAAAAAGGCAGCTGTATAATTGTTTCTTTGGGTTTTTCCCTCTGTGGTGTAGCTACCTGACTTTTATAAAACATGTAAATTGTCCTTTTTGAGGTATATCATTAACAATCAGAATAGTAGTCATGTTGCCAAAAAACATTGAAGGAAAATTGCTGTGCATTGATGTTCTTCTGTTCCCTTCTAAGCATAAAACTGAATTCAAAACTGCTAATTATTTTATTGATAAAGATTGTGGTTAGTGTCATTTTTAAAATTCTTATGTAACCTTTGCGTGCCTACTAACTACTGATGGGGCCATATAATAATTTGTCTCTTCCGGACTGGAATCACTCCTAACTCTCCCTTTCATAGGCTCTCCTTCCCCCGGGCCTGGATTCATTGTTGGTGGGGGGAAATATTCATCTTTAAGGGCTTGGAGTGACAGGTGTGCCATTTTGTAACTTCCATTCCCCTGGGAGAGGTGTTTTTTTTTTTCTTTCACTGTGTGCATGAGGAGTGCTAATAAAAGTGTCTTTGGGTTAGTGTCCAAAATTAACTCCTTTACTGATGGGTAATCAGGTGAAGTGACAGCACAATTAACAAAGTCTTCAGCACCACAGCAGTTTTCAGATTACAGTTCTTTTGCCTCAATCTGTGTAGGACTTTCTATTACCAGGACTGAGGGGCTCTCATTTTCCAGGGAGTGGAGGTAGCAAGGCTCCTGGGTGAGCAGGGTATCCTTTGTTGGGTCAGGAAAAACACCTCCAGTCTGGCAAAATAGGCAAAAAAAACAGTCTCTGCACAAGGAGTTCAACAATCCTCTCTCCCCAGGGCTTGAAGACTCTGAGAGGGTGTCCTCAAAGTTCTCACTTGTTCTTACTCACAGTTAGTTGATATTTCCAGTTCTCTTTCTCTCTGTCTTTCTGTGATTCCTGATGAAAGGGATTGTCTCAGAAACAATGCAGCTCTCGATGTTCCCTTGTAGGCCAAGAAGATGGGCAGCAAAATCTTCCTCCCTGTTCTTCTGCTTAACAAAAATTATTGTCCCAAAATGGAAGATAACACCAAAGTGTCCTTGCATCAGATCACCCCGAGACCTCCTTCCTCATGGAGAGTACAGAAGGACAGGTCTTCCTCACCCCAGGCCCCCAGGAACAGAGTTCCCTGTGCCCAGAACCCAGGTAACACCCAGGGGTCTCACAAGGCCCCCTGCAAAGAAAAAGTATTAATCCCAAAAACAACCCGGAGGTGCTCCAACCAGTCAGTTAATGGTCTGGAAGTGCAGCCTCCCAACCTTGCTTAGTCCCTCAGGCAGGGTTTGCCTGGGTTCTCCAAATAGGCCTGACAAAAATAACAGAGGAATAACTGTCTTATACTGTCCTATACTGCCACCTCTACTGTCCTGTACTGCCTCCTGTACTGAAAACCGAAAACACTGCCACCAGACTCTCAATAGAGACTCTCAATAGAGACTCTCAATAGACTCTCAGTAGAGTGGAAAGTGTTCTAAGCATCAAAATCACGGAACATATAGAAAGACATGGTTTAATGGAACAAAGTCAGCATGGCTTTACCCAAGGCAAGTCTTGCCTCACAAATCTGCTTCACATTTTTGAAGGAGTTAATAAACATGTGGATAAAGGTGAACCGGTAGATGTAGTGTACTTGGATTTTCAGAAGGCGTTTGATAAAGTTCCTCATGAGAGGCTTCTGGGAAAAGTAAAAAGTCATGGTATAGGTGGCGATGTCCTTTCGTGGATTACAAACTGGCTAAAAGACAGGAAGCAGAGAGTAGGATTAAATGGACAATTTTCTCAGTGGAAGGGAGTGGGCAGTGGAATGCCTCAGGGATCGGTATTGGAACCCTTACTTTTCAATATATTTATAAATGATCTGGAAAGAAATACGACGAGTGAGGTAATCAAATTTGCAGATGATACAAAATTGTTCAGAGTAGTTAAATCACAAGCAGATTGTGATAAATTGCAGGAAGACCTTGTGAGACTGGAAATGGCAGATGAAATGTAATGTGGATAAGTGCAAGGTGATGCATATAGGGAAAAATAACCCATGCTATAGTTACACAATGTTAGGTTCCATATTAGGTGCTACCACCCAAGAAAGAGATCTAGGCGTCATAGTGGATAACACTTTGAAATCGTCAGTTCAGTATGCTGCGGCAGTCAAAAAAGCAAACAGAATGTTGGGAATTATTAGGAAGGGAATGGTGAATAAAACGGAAAATGTCATAATGCCTCTGTATCGCTCCATGGTGAGACCCCACCTTGATTACTGTGTAAAATTCTGGTCGCCGCATCTCAAAAAAGATATAGTTGCGATGGAGAAGGTACAGAGAAGGGCGACCAAATTGATAAGGTGAATGGAACAGCTCCCCTATGAGGAAAGACTAAAGAGGTTAGGACTTTTCAGCTTGGAGAAGAGACGGCTGAGGGGGGATATGATAGAGGTGTTTAAAATCATGAGAGGTCTAGAACGGGTAGATGTGAATCGGTTATTTAGTCTTTCAGATAATAGAAAGACTAGGGGGCACTCCATGAAGTTAGCATGGGGCACATTTAAAACTAATCGGAGAAAGTTCTTCTTCACTCAACGCACAATTAAACTCTGGAATTTGTTGCCAGAGGACATGGTTAGTTCAGTTAGTATAGCTGTGTTTAAAAAAAGGATTGGATAAGTTCTTGGAGGAGAAGTCCATTACCTGCTATTAATTAAGTTGACTTAGAAAATAGCCACTGCTGTTACTAGCAACGGTAACATGAAATAGACTTCGCTTTTGGGTACTTGCCAGGTTCTTATGGCCTGGATTGGCCACTGTTGGAAACAGGATGCTGGGCTTGATGGACCCTTGGTCTGACCCAGTATGACATGTTCTTATGTTCTTTTGTTAACCTCAGGGGACTGACCATCTAGCACCCTCAAAGGGAGAGGCTGTACTAAATGGTGCCTCCTCACTCCTAATCCAACCTATACTGCCTAGCTGAAAGAGTTCTTCCAGGACATTAATGGTAATGAGTCTGGGAGGGCCATTACACTTAATTTAATCATATTTGTGTTGTAGCATTGGTTTCTTTTCCTGAAACAAGTATAATTGCATTATCACCTATTGTATAAACCCCTTGGCGCAGGTGTCAAAGTAATAGTAGCAGGCATATACTGAAATTGTAAAGTGTGTTAGGATTCGCTTTACGTGAAAAGTGCTACATAAATCCAAGTATTGTTATCCTGAAGCTCTGACTTCTCGTTGTATTAATAAAGAACTACAGCTTCTGTCAATTTCTTTTCCATTTTAACTTTTAATAGTGCATGCACTGCCTGATGTAATTTTTCAGTGGAAAGGAAGTTCTGGAGCAAGCAATTGCATCCTATGGCTCAAAAGGTGTAGATTCAGGAGTAATGTTAGAAAATATTTCTCCACAAAAAGGGTGATAGAGGCTTGGAACCATCTTCCATTGATGGTAGTGAAGACCAAAATGGTTTAAAGAAATCATAGGATAAGTACAGAGGAGCCTGATTTGCAAAGAAGGGAAGGAAATGCCAGAAATCAACCGTGGTCTATGAAAATGGCAACAAATTGGGAAGACTAGCTTATCTTACTGTCCTTATCTGCCGTCATATTCTATGTTCAATTAGTACTGTGGTCTTAATATAGTGCTAAGAAATTATAAAGAATGTTTTAACTAACTTCTGCACCCAAGAGATTAAGTAGAGTCCAGGTAAAGCACACATTGGATGTCTTAGTAGTATTAGAAGGGAGCCTTCTTTATTGTTTTTCTTTTTATTGACTTTGAACATAAGATCTGTCATTAATTACTTCTTTCCCCCTACAATATATATACAATATATATCAAAAGATAGACTCGTATTTGCTGGCAAGAAATATAGTTTTTTACCCATCTCCATTTTGCCCAAAATGCTTAATTGTTGCAAATAAGAGCATCATAACATGCATAATTCTCCAGGGGATTTTGTTTCTGGGTAAATATTCAGGCTAAAATGGCCTAAAATATATCCAAATCTTAGTTTGCAGGGTCACTCATGTTTTCACATTCTTTAGATCGGACATAAAACGAGTAGAGCATTTTTTCACAATTTATTCCTGTATATGGACTGTCTACTACTGTCCCCTCCCCCAGCCATTTCATGACAGGTACTTACCCTAATGCAAGAAAAGGAAAAAACTCTGCCTCTTAATGATTTATGTATGGCTTGAGTTATATTATGCTTGGATAAAAATGCTTTACAAATGACTACAATAAATCCAAGTTTGTAGTCTTAAAATATGGAATGCTTTGTGTTCTTGCTAAGACACACATACTTTCTCACATTTATGTCCTCAGTATGTAGTGCTCTTAAGTTAGTTATTGTTAAAGAAAGTGTTCTTTTTGGAAACATCACATATGCACACCAACTGCTATTGTAAACTTTTGGCAAAACTCTTCAAATGCTAAGAATTTGTACTACCTTGCTATTTTAGTTGCATCCAAAGACATTTTCTTGAAAAGACCAGCATGGTATTTCATCACCATGAGGCAGGTATGCATAGCAAACCTGCTGCATTTGAAACATTGTATGTTTGATTTTTTTTTTGTATGGGTAAATTGCATTTATAGTGGTAGAAAGTTTGTATCTTCAAATGCCACTCCTGAGCCCATTCCTAATGAGTATCCTGCTGCGGGTAGGACATTTGTAGGAGTTTCAGAAGCATTTCCCTGTGACCAGGGTCCATTTAACTCTATTACATGTTGCTGGAAAAAAGTGTTTTTGCTAGACTTTTTTGGGACTTATATGATTGAATCACAGATTTAAATTAAGTGTTATTGCTGCCAGGGATGCTGTATCAAAGGAATTTCTAAGAGAAATTATAAAAAATGTGTTTTGACACAACCAACCATGTATGAAAACTTGCAAGAACTTTAAATATCTTTCTTTTATACAGTATGAACCAAGAGGACCGGGCAGGCCATTATACCAAAGAAGAATCTCATCTAGTTCAGTCCAGGCTTGTCCTGAAGACTTAGGCACTCCTCAAGAAAGTCATGGTCAGTGTAAAGAGCTTCAGGATCATAATAATCAATCTTCATTCAAATATTCATCGCCTGAGTTATGGGTAAATGCTGCCACATCTGCCTCATATCAGAACATTCCATGCAATGGATCCAACAGAGCAGTGCCACCCAGGGACTTGTTAGGTAAGAAACAGCATGTCACTTCCCAATTTTTTCTTGATGCTTGACCATAACACTTATTTTTCCTGTTTTTGTAACTTTTTTCACAGCTCACCATTAAGTAGTGAGGGTGGGGAAGCACGTTTTTCAAAGGATTGTACTAGTAACAGTGTATTACTTACTATAAACAGTCTATAAGTGAAACACGGCATATCTGATCTAATAGCATAGCAAATGGTGACCCATCCACTCTTCCCAATTGTGCCACTCTACTTTTCTATCTAAGGATGTATCTTATCTGTGAGTGCTACAAATTTCATTGCTTGAAAGTTGTTATTTCTTATTCAAGTTCATTTTCTTGTCTCCCTTCTTTGGTTCTCTACCATTCTGTTAGATGATCATAACAACAGCAACACTTATTTTTATAGCACTATTGGACATATACAGCACTGTACAATGGTGATAAGTATTTTCCATCGATAAACAGGCTGAATAAGTATTACTTGTGTGTTATGTCATCCAGGAGCACCAAACAGACTTGTCATTCCTAGCTGGTAGAGCTTTGACCTCTACTGAGCATGCACAGGCATTCCCATGTGAGCCTCCTCAGTCAATTTTTGTCCAAGCACGGCATGAACGTGCATTCAGTCTCTCCAAATATTTTTTCTAAATCCTTTAAAATTTTTATTTTATTGTCATTATTTTCTTCACTTTTCCTATTTTTAGTTGCCTTGCTGCACTGCAGCACCCGCAACAGCACTTTTCAATGCTACAAAAAAAAGGGCTTTTGCCTCCTCAAAATGGCCGGGAAACCTACCATGAGCGGGTTCAAGAACTGCATTGGTGGTAAGGCCTTACCAAATGTTTTCCTTCTTTTATTCTGGACTATGATTAGGCAGTATGTTATGCCTGTGGACAGATATCCTATGTTCTCAATGCTCCAGGGCACACCACCTGGAGGAACTGTATAACAGAAACATAGAAATGACAGCAGAAGAAGACCAATCGGTCCATCCAGTCTGCCCAGCAAGCGTCACACTTCTTTTTTTCTCATACTTATCTGTTTCTCTTGGCTCTTAGTAAGCTTTGGTTCTATTTCCCTTTTACCCCCACTATTAATGTAGAGAGCAGTGATGGATCTGCTTCCAAGTGAAATATTAAGTTTGATTAGTTGGGTAAGCGGCAGCATAGCTCTCTGCCGTTGAAACAGAGAGCAATGCTGGATATGCGTGAAGTATTAGTTTTTCTTCTCCCCTGCCGTTGAAGCAGGGAGCCATGCTGGATATGCATTGAAAGTGAAGTATGCCTTGAAAGTCACATTAACTATCATCAAATATTGAAAAGCCTAATAATTGGTAATACCTATAGCCCATAAACCCATCCCTGTTTTGTTTTGGGTTTTTTTGTTTGTTTTTTTCTTTTTTTTTAATTGGGAGATGGCAGCCCTCCATCCTTCCGCTCTGTGAAGGTGGAACACCAACCACTGGCCACTGGCATCCCGCTCCGTGAATGCCTCTGTGGCTACTGCTGCTTCGTGCAGTGTTTTGCTGCCTACTCTTTATACGCGTCCTCTAGACCTGATGGATCCACAGTGTTTATCCCACGCCCCTTTGAAGTGCTTCACAGTTTTGGACTTCACCACTTCCTCCGGAAGTGGTGAAGTCTCTCAGAAGCTGCAGTGGATCCTCCTTCCGCAGTGCAGTGTTGTCTGCCTTGCCAAGACATGAGTTAAATGGAGCTCCTCAAAGATTCCCTCATAGGCCCAAATTGATGCCACAGGGTCATGCAATACAACGGTCTTGCATTAAACCGGAACCTGCATCAAAGAAGCACAAGTCAGCATCTGCACCATCAGCACAAGGCGCATTGACAAGCTCAATGAAAGGTGCAGAGATTCACATGATGAATTGATACTCTCAGTGCACTCGCACAGAAAGCATAGGCATGCCATCCTAAAGGTACATTAAGAAAAAACGAGTGTGATTGCCTATTTGAAACCAATCACTTCGATGCAGGCAATACACGTAGCGACAAAAAACTTCCTCGCTATGCACTCCATCAAAGTATTCAATGCACTGAGCCTGAATCAGAATCATCAAGCTGCATTACTTACACAACTGTATGCAAGCCACTTTAGGCTAGCTGCTGAAAAGGTCATCTTATCTTTGCCCTTTCCAGTTAGCACAGCCCTCATTCCTTTTAGGTTGATAGCAGAGGGCTTCTGTTTGGAGACTCCAGCTTTGGTATGCCTCATGCTGTCATTTGCTTCCAAAAAAAACTTCCTATTGAGTTACAGGAACGTATCCTTATCTCTGAAGAGGATGTTCCTCCATCTGCACCAGGTCAGAGGACATGTTAGTCGCTTGACCAGATTACCAGTCTAATGAAAAATCTCTATACATCTTCATCTATAGAGATGGAAATAATAATCCAGCTGCTTGTCTCCAGCATTGCTGCAGTGCTACCTCAGACTGGAGTCCCAATATCACTCATCAAGGTGAACACATCATCTGAACCCTTGATACCGGGTTCTTCGTCTTCCTACTCAGTGGCAGAGTTGCATGGCAACTGTAAGAGCCACCCAGTTCATCTTTGTCACTGGGATCCTGGATTAGTAAGTCCTTGCATTCAGCAGAAAGGTCCGTAAATATATTTTCTAACTAATGTCCAGATATGCCTGACTTGTTTTATTCAAAGTTCATAGAAAAGGTGCAGACAGTGTTTAGCTTCAAAGATCCCCAGCTTAGAAGTCTTTGGGCCCCTCCAGATATTGGATGCCACTTCAGTTCCAGCAGCTCACACAATCCACAGCATTCTACACTGGTTGCAGATGAGAATGTAGGAAACCCCTTCCCTGGCATTCCTGTGACTAGGAAACTGGATCTCAAATACAGACTCTAGAAATATCCGTGATTTGGAGTTATCCAAGTGTCACATTAGTCAGTTGGTATTGAGTCAGCCCTGAAAACTTTGCTAGACAATTTTGGCAAGAAAGTCTTCCAAAACTCCATGCTTCCTGCCCGTATCTATACACACCAGTTCTATATAGTGCAATACCCTCACAACTTTATTCATAATCTGAAGGCTTTTCTACAAACTGCAGAAGGAGGTTCTTCTTACCTACAGCTGCTTTTGATGCTTTGTGAGCCACTGTGGGTCTTGGTATCAGCAGCATATAAATACCAAATAAATAAATGAAGGCAAATGTGTACATTTGCCACCTTTTCTATTCAGTCTACAGATTTTTTTACTCTGTTTTCACACACCTCCTCGATTTCATTTAGAGCTCAGCATTTCACATGGCTCAGGACGCATAGCATCCGAGATGTCCATGAGAAGTTACCCAAACTACTTGATCTTAGTGACAAATTAAGAAACTGAATGTAATGGTCCAACCCTTCGAAGATCCCTGAGAGCTTCTACATTTACAAACAGTCATACTTTTACAGGCATCAGTTCCAGTTTTTTCAGCAGTGCCATCTACTGCTTTTTCTGACCCAGCGTCAGCATTATCAACCTAAGACAACAAGCGTAGCATACACCGGGGCCTAGCTATCCCTCTGAACTCCATTCCTCATGGAGACGTGGCTTCAGATAACCAAGGACCCCTGTGACCTCCAAACTATTTAGTCTGGATATCGTTTGCGTTTCTTCCAGCTACCATTCCTTCCACACTGCTCAACCCTAGAGTCACATCCTTCTCACTTAATGCACCTTTGCCAATATGTGCAATCCCTTCTTCACCAGTGAATGATAGAAGTAGTCCCTGCATCCCTGCATGGACAGGATTTCTACTCCCAATGTTTCCTCATCCTAAAAAAAAATTAGGAGAATTGAGGCACATTTTGGATCTGAGACCCTTGAACAAACATCTGCTTCAAGAGGAATTTGAAATGAATTCCCTCAGTATGATTTTTGCATCCAAAGGCAGGAATAGATATGCACTCTCAATCTGAAGGATGCATATGTTCATATAGCCATCCATCCTTCCCATTGGCACTTTCTTCGCTTCAAGGTGGGTTCCTCTCACTACCAGTACAAGGAACTCCCATTTGCCCTATCGTCAACTCTGAGAGTTTTTACCAAATGCCTTGCAGTAGTAGCTGCACACCTACGTCGTCTGCGGATTCAAGTTTTGCCATACCTGGACAACTGGCTAATCACAGTGAGAACATAAGATAGCAACTTAATTCACAGACAACCAGGTTGCTATGGTTTATGTCAGCAAACAGGGAGACAATAATGGCCTCTCTGCAAGGAAGCATTAAAGATTTGGGAATGTGCAACCAGGTATTGGCCTATTCTATATGCCACCTGTCTTCCAGCAATTTCCATCATGCTGCGACTGCCTCAGCAGAGTATTCCAACTGCACGAGTGATTCTTACAACAGTCAATAGCCAATTGTAAACCGGAGTGATAAGTAATTCTGTTACCTGAACTTTGGTATAAAAAAAGTTATTAATTAATTAATTAATTAATTAATTAATTAACTATCCAACTTAGGGGATGGCTGTCGATTGACCTCTTTGCATTGGAGCAGAACAGAAAACTAGATCTATTTTCCTCAGGTCTACCCACCGATCTCAGACTTGCTCAGGACCTTTCTTCCTTGATCAGGGTCAAGTCTCATGTGCATTTTTTCACCAGTACTACTGATTGCTAGAACAGTGCAAAAGCTGCTGCAAGACCATGCTTGCTTGATTCTTATAACTCCAGAATGGCCTAAACAGACATGCTTTGCATATCTAGTACAACTTTCCAGCAGTCTCCCCATATATCTGGGGACAGACCCTATGTTCACTCAGGACGAAAGAGTACTCTATCATTCAAATCTTCCATGCCTCAATCTATCAGCTTGGATGTTGAACGCTCAATCATTGCTCATCTGTCTTTGCCTTGAGTAATCAATTACCTTTTGGCTCCAGCTAGAAAGACATCCAGCAGAAAGAGTTCTCCCTTCAAATGGACATTGTCTATGAATGTACATCTCAGTGCCTTAGCAGCTTACCATGTTCAACTACATGCTAAACCCATCTCTATTCATCCACTGATATTGAGATTTATGAAAGGCTTCTGCCGCGTTAATCCCCTGACATGAAAACCTCTGCTTCCATGGTCCTTGCATATTGTCCTTTCTTAACTTATGAAGCCATCTTTCAGGCCTCTACAATTGGTTTTTCTTAAGTCCTGACCTGGAAAGTAGCATTCCACATCGCAGCTATCTCAACTACAAGAGTCAACAAGCTCCAAACGTGTGTCCACTATATGCCATACATGGAATTCTTCCATGATCAGGTAGTCCTTCCCACTCCCCTGAAATTTCTACCAAAGATTATCTCTGCTTTCCATATCTATAAATTTATCGTGCTATCTACCTTTTTTCCAAGACTGCATGTCCATGAAGGAGATAAAGCCTTTTATAGCTTAAACTATAAAAGAGCCTTTACTTAGTATAAGAGGAAAACTCAACCACATTGCTAGGCTTCCCATTTATTCATTCCATATGACTCTAACAGACTTGGCCTCACAGTTGCCAAGCATACAGGGGTAAATATTCAAAAGCCATTGACATGGATAACTGAAAAGCTATCCATTTAAATGGCTAATTTGGCAATTTCAGCCACTTATCCAGCTAAATCATAGCCAGATAACAATTTAGCTGGATATAAAAAGGGTGTTGTGAGTGAGTTCCGAGAAGGGGTTCAGTTATCCAGCTAACTTAGCTGAATATCTAGTGCATCCAGCTAATTTAGTCAGATAATGTTAGACTCACTTCAGAGCAGATCTAAAGCTATCCAGCCTCATGTTTCCAGAAAACAAGAATATTTTCCAGTACTCCACCAGGAAAGGATCCTAAGTTACTAGAAAATTGTGGTAAAAAAAAGTATTCCAGACTCTATGCTCCATACACAGATTTCTGCTCACCAATTCTACATGATTCAGTACTTACATGATTACATGCAAAAGCTGAAGCCATTCCTTCTATCAGGTGATACCGGCTCGGTATATCCATAATCGTTTCTAGATGCAGAAAAATGCATACGACTGCCCGCTCTTCTTTGGCCTCCGTAGGAGCACGTGGCAGGCTTTGTTACGTACCATCAGCTTGTGGGATGTTGTCTATGATAAGCTAGCAGAGACCATCTTTTCAGAGATAAGCTCAAGGAAACAGTTGCTCAAATCTAAAAGAATATGTGACACTCCAGTCTCTGTCAACCAGCACAAAGCAACAGTCTACTTCATGTCAACTGTACTACACTTTTAAAAGGCCATACTTCCAGAGACGCTTCTTCTGGCAATTTCAGAGATACTGAATCCCACCTCTGCTTCCGATGCACTAGCATCTTCCATCTCAAAGTTGACAGGATAATGCTTTCATCCTGAAGTGGCACAGCAGGCCCAACCAAGCCTGGGCCAAGTTTTTTATCATCCTCCAAACTCAACAATCATCCTCCCTGATAAGGGGGTGATCCAGGTCTACCTGAAGGAACAGTGCAAGATTACAAAAGACTGCTGAATATCAGTCTTTGGTAAAGTCTGGATACCTCTTAAGTTCTTCTCAACTTCCTGTGCTTCCTCATTGCTCAGCCTTCAATACGGATCCATCTCACTCAGCACAGCTCTACCTAGAGTTTTTTCTCAGTCAACAAGCAATAGAACCTGTTCCACTCAATCAGCATGTCCAGGGTTTCTACTCCTGTTCAGGGCCAGTGGAAGCACTTGGTGAACTAGGCGACTGCGTGGAGTGCCACAGGTTTAGAGGAGGGTCGCCTACTGCTCAGAATTGTACAAACAACATTCCTGACACCAGTGGCAGCTACAATACTATGGCAATTGGGCTTCTTTCCCATCCACAGGGACTGAAAGAGGAAATGTGTTGTGGGTCCACGCAGGTGGGAAGAAGGAGGTCACAGCTGGAAGGAGCAAAATAGACCCCTTAGGGCCAGAAGGAAAGACCCAGAGGTCACAGCATTACAGCATGAGCCGGGCCCAACTGGCTTCAAAAAGCAGAAGTAGCAGCAGCATTGACAGGCCTTCTCGGCCAAAGAGAGGAGGCATAGCAGCCTGTCGGGCCACAATGCCAAAGAGGGGTAAAGCAGCAGACCAGTCCGAATGGCCACAAAAAGGAAAAGTTGCAGTAGCAGCAGGCAGGCCTGGGCGGCCAAAAAGAAGAGCAGCAGCAGACACCCCATGTGGTCAAAGAGAGGATCTGCATCTGCTACTCTAGAGGTGGCTTCCTGATGACATGGGGGCTTAAGAAGAAAGCTGCTATTACTGCCTTCACCTTCTGGAGAGAGAAAAAATGAGTGGATGTGTGTGAGCATATGTATATGTGTATATGCATGTGAGAGAGCATGTGGAGGAGAGAGTTTGTGTTTGAGAGAGAGAGCATGAAGAAAAAAGAGAAAGCATGAGTACTTGTGTGAGAGCATGTAGAGAAGAGAGGGGGATGGGGAAGAGTGGATGTATGAGCTAGTGCAGGGGTGGCCAACTCTGGTCCTTGAAGCTGCAAACAGGCCAGGTTTTCAGGATATCCACAGTGAATATGCATGAGATAATTTATATACAATCGAAGAAGTGCATGCAAATCTACCTCATGCATATTCATTGTGGATTTCCTGAAAACCTGGCCTGTTTGTGGCTCTTGAAGAGCAGAATTGGCCACCCCTGAGCTAGTGTGAGTAAACGAGTATGTATGTGTTGGAGAGTGTGTACATGAGAGAGAGGAGAGAAAGTTTGTGCATTGCCACCGTCTCTCATTCCCAGGTATGGAGAGACAGGGATTTTTTTTATCCTTATCTTTAATTATTGGGTATTTGTATCTGCTGTTTTGAAATATTTTATTGGTGTTTGGGAAAGCTTTCAAAATTTGTATCATCTTCAATTATTGGATGTTATTCTGTTCATAAGCTGTTGTGAAATTCTTTTATAAGTATGATTTTACTATTATGATTAATGATTTATATTTCTTGATTTTATTGTTTGATGTTTTATGAGGAATGGTGGTGATTCTGTTTTTTCCATTGATTCACTGTATACAGAGTCAGATTTGTGTTTTACAGTTCAGTTTTTGTCTGTAACTTCTATTTATATTAATGGTCTCTTTATTCTGTATTTGATGAGGGTGTGTCTCTGTTCTGCATATGTGACTGAGGAGAAGTATTCTGGTGGCGTGTGGTTTCTCTGTAGAGATTTATAGTATCTTGGTTTGTTCTGTTTTCCTAATAGGTGTATTGGTGTTTTAGAGCTGGAGTATTTGCAATGTTGCCTTTTCATAGGTAGAGTTGTTACTATTTGAGTGTTGGTAGTTAGTGCTGTGTTAGTATGGGAGGGCTAAGCCTATTAGAATAGGCCTAATGATCAAAAACAAGAATAATGCATGCAAATAGGTTGTGAGTGTCCACCACAGTCAATGAAGCATTATCAAACATAAATGCAGACTTTATTCAAGAGTTTCAAAACAGCACAGTTTGAAATGGTTGGCAGAGCAGCGCGTACCCCAACACGGACCCATGTTTCACCCAGAGGTTGCAATGGGAGGGACTGAAGGGCAAACAGCTCAAGCTACAACATAGAGAATAAATAAATATAGGGTCTTGAAAACAGACATTTGAGGGGACATTAAAGAGATGGGAAACATACTGAGCAATGACACATACCTTTTACAAAGTGTTCATGTTACTTGACAAAGAAGCTCTTACCGATACTGACAGCACACAACGATTTCAAAACCAAAATGTTTGCCAAAAGAGGGTAGTCAATCAAAAACTGTTGGAGGGGATAGCCAATCAGAAACAAGGGTTACAAAGCTATACAGCTGGTACTGTGAGTGGGGATAGTCAATCAGAGGCTATAGGAAGTTAGCCCGTCAGAAACCAGGGTTGCAAACCTGTATAGCCAATTTTGTATGTGGGGGTAAAAATAACAGAGTTGCTAGATGTTAAGGAAAAGAAGAATCATAGAAAAATGGACCACTCAATATCCTGATTCAAGCTATCAGAGGATAGAGTGGAGTCTATGAAGCCAGCATTGTTCCCTTTGTGTCAGTAAATCAGAAAAATTACCTCCTCTCAAGGAGGGATTTGCCATATCAATCAGAAAAAAATTTAAGTCTGCAAGGGTATGTGAAGCATCTGACCAGTGTGACACTAAGGGTGCTTCAACGTGAGCAGTACATAGACAGAAGAGATGTTTGAAAATGCAAGTCTTAAGGGGCGTGTGGTTTTACCGAAGTGAAACAAAGAACAAAGCAAGGGTAATTGATGACACACACTTCTTTGGAGACACAGGTGGAGGAATGTTGGTAAGAGCTTCTTTATCAAGTAATATGAACGCTTTGTAAAAGGTATGAGTCGTTGCTCAGTATGTTTCCCATCTCTTTAGTGTCCCCTCAAATGTCTCTGTCTTTTAAGACCTTACATTTATTTATTCTTTGTTTATGTTGTAGCTTGAGCTGTTTGCCCTTCAGTCCCTTCGTCGCAGCCTCTGGGTGAGGCATGGATGCATGTCGGGGGATTCACCGCTCTGCCAACCATTTCAAATTGTGCTGTTTTAAAGCTCTTGAATAAAGTCTGCATTTATATTTGATAATAGTTTCGTTGATTGCAGTGGACACTCATAACTATTGCATACATTATTCTTGTGTTTTTGAATGCGTGATCACCTACTCCCCAACTTAGAATAGACCTAATACCAAATGGGTTCCAAGCATCTTTTTTTTTTATAGAGTTTTCTGGTTGGTACCACAGCAGTGCATGTAACTATCACAACATGTATATTATATTTTTTTTTACCTCAGAATGGTCTCTTTCATGTTACCAATGCATAATTTTAAATTGTGTGTGGTGAGGTCAGGGGGAGGGTTGCCAGTCTGTAAGGCTACCTAGGGCACCTAAAACCCTTGCACCGGCCCTTCTTCTGCTGCTACTTTATCCCCAAGAAAACTGGGAAATTGAGACCCATCCTGGATACAAGAAGTCTGATCAAGAATCTGCTCCAGGAGAAAATCAAATTAAACTCCCTTCACACAATTTTCCCCTTCATCCAGAAGAAGTAGTTGATGTGTGCTCTTGATTTGAAGGATGCTTATACTCATATCCCCATCCATTCCTGCTACTGGCTTTATCTATGCTTTTATGGTGGATTCCTATTACCAGTACCGAGTACTCTCATTCAGATTATCAGCGGCACAGAGGGTCTTCAACAAAAGCCTCACTGTAGTAGCAACACATCTTTGTCGTCAAGGCATCCAGGTCTTCCCTTATATAAACAATTAGCTAGTGATGGCAAACTCTCGGGAAGATGTTCTCGCCTCCCTGCAGAAGTCGATTCAACTCCTACAGTCATTAAACTTCCCACCCAGAAAATAAAATTCACAGGAGCGTGGATAGATTCCCTGCAAGAAAAAGCCTTTCTTCCGTCAGACTGGGCAAATATACTCAAAACCCTTGTATATAGACTGCTGAATGCAAATCGGACAGCAGCCAAGGACATTCTAATCATTCTGGGACACATGGCAACAGCAGTTCATGCAGTCCCAGTGACCCAACTCCACTTGCAATTTCTACAATGGGGCTTCCATGCTCAATGGAACTAATTAACTCAACCTTTGACGATCTTGGAGGATGTCTTGCTGGACATAAAACAGGAGCTTCTCTGCTGGCTACAATCCTTTATTCTGCAGGAAGAAGCACCAATTTATTTGCTTCCTCACAAAGTAGCATTGGCAACACAAAATAATGAAGAGATCACACAGGTCCCTTCCAAACGAAAGACAATTTCAGATCAATCTCGTAGAACTGTGAGCAATCAAAAACACTTTGACAACTTTCACGCTTCTCTACCAGGAGAAGAGCATTTTCATTCAAATCGACAAACAAGTAGCCATGTTCTATGTGAACAAACAAGCTGGCATGGGGTCATGAACTCTCTGCCAAGAGGTGATAGAGATACGGGAGTGGGCATACAAGCATCAAGCTGTCCTGTAAGCAACCTACCTTCCAGGGATTTCCACCATGTTAGCAGAGTATTTCACCTACTCGAATGGTCCCTGCAACAAGCAACTGCTAACATACTGTTCAGTCTTTGGGGACTTTCAGCATTCGACCTCTTTGCATCAGAGGAAAACAGAAAAGTGGAAAGATTTTGCTCCATTCTTCCCAATGAACTCAGATCTGCTCAGGATGCTTTTCTTTTCCACAAATTGTATTGATTACCATGACAGTGCAAAAAGTACTCAAGGACTGGGCCCAGCTGATTCTTATTGCACAAACATTGCCCAGACAAATATGGTTTGTGTATCTGGTACAGTTGTCTAGCATCCTTCAGATCCATTTCAGGGAAGATCCATCTTTACTGTCTATATCATCCAAACCTTTCCTTCCTCAATCTACAGCATGAAAATATGGTAGTATCTGCCAGGAAGACATTTATTAGAAGAGCTTACAGATTTAAATGGAAACTGTTCTCATTTTGATGCAACAGACTTCCTTGGACCCATTCATATATGAACCAAAAGACCTACTTAAGTAATTGCTGTCTGTGTTTTCCTCAGGTCTCAGTACTTCATCAGTGAGAATTTATCTCCATTCCATAGTGGCCTACAACTTCCAAATTGAGGATAGGCCAAACTTCACTCTTCCTTTGGTATCCAAGTTCAGGAAATTCTTGTGGCATACTAAACCTCCAGTTGTCAAACTTCCTGTTCCATGAGACCTGAATTTGGTTATGGCATAACTAATGAAGCAATGATTTGAACCACTGGAGTCTGCTTCTCAAATTTTTTACATGGAAACTATTATTCCTAGTCAGAATCACATCAGCCAGAAGAGTCTGCATGTAGCTCATTACTCTCCTTATTTGCAGTTCTTCCCCAATAGGGTGGTGCTCCACACGCATCCAGAGTTTCTACCAAAGTTGGTATCAGCTTTTCTTATAAATAAAGCCATCATCTTACTTACCTACATTCTTTTCGAGACCACATGCACAGGAAGGTGCAAAGTCCTTTCATTCCTTAGACTGTAAAAGAGACTTGGTTCACTATAGGAAAAGAACTCAGACACATATTCAGGCATCACAACTCTTTGTCTCTTATGATCCTAACTGTATGGACATAACAGTTGCCAAACAAACATTGTCCAGTTGGCTAGCAGACTATAATGCACATTATTATTATTATGTCCTTGCAAGCGTGCAGATCACAGACTCTATCAAGGCTCATTAAGTGAGAGCCATGGTCGCATCTGACGCTCATCTGTTAGATATCTGCAAAGCTGCAATTTGTCGTGAGTGCACATCTTCATATTCCATTACTGTCCGGGCAATATATAAAAAGTGACAGAAATTTGGACAAGCAGTTTTGTGTAACCTGTTCACCTAGTAGTCCACTCTCCATGGTGGAGTCTGGGTTGCTTATTCAGTAAATGCTGTGCTGCAGCCTTCAGCTTGGGACTCCCCACATGTCATGGATAATTCAGCCCTACTTGCCGACAGAGAAAGCAAGTTTGCTAACCAAAAATGGTTTTCTCAGTAGACAGCAGGATGAATTAGCCATGCTAAATACCCATATGCCCTCCTGGAGAGTTGACTGCTTTGCTATAAAATCGATTCAGGGGCTCATGAAACAATGCTTACATGGGAATTCCTGCAGATGCTCAGTAGAGCAAAGGTTCTCTGAGCTTAGAGAACAGTCCATTTGGCACCATTGTATGACATCACTCATTTGTCATATGGGGAACACTGTTTATGGTCAGTAAACTTGCTTTCCCCAAAGAGCTTACAGTTTAAGTGGGATTTGAACTCTGGCTTCCTTGGTTCTCAGCCTATTGCTGTAACTACTAGGCCACATTTCCTCCCATACTAGTTTTCATACTTAAACTAAAACCCAGACTACCACCTCAATACCCACTTCAAGTCCCGCTGTCGCTCCTTGTGACCTTGGGCAAGTCACTTTACCCTCCATTGCCTCAGGTACAAAACTTAGATTGTAAGCCCTCTGGGGATAGAGAAATACCTACAGTACCTGAATGTAAACCGATGTGATATCTCAGATCGAATGTCGGTATATAAAAATAATAAATAAAATAAATAAGTCTTTTACCCAACCTGTCAACCCTTTTTCTACCACTGCCCTCTGTGTCTGTCCCAAGCATGCTTTAATTCTCTCGCACTATTGGTTTCCACCACCTTTGCTGTGAGGTTATTTCAGACATCCCCCAACTTTTCAGTAAAGCAGTATTTTATTAAAAGAAAAGCTGTTCTTATATGTGAAAAATCCTTTTTAATGTCCTTAGATGAAAAATCATGATTTGTATTAGTTAACCACTTTTCTTGTCTGTAACTCAACAGGCAATTTGGAAATTTGATTTAATGCCATATGGTTGTAGTGATGGTACATTGAAGACCCAGGCACTCTTTATATTGCCACACTGTGGCTGCTAACTAGTATGGGAGGAAATGCCACACTGTGGCTGCTAACTAGTATGGGAGGAAATGTGCCTGACATCACTGAAAAAGTTCTTAGGTACAATGGAACTGCTTTAGAAAAAAATCACAGAAAGTTATATGTGTAGAAATGTGATGAGCATGACTGAACACAGCAAGGGCATGAAGATGCACAACAATATGGCTGAACAGCAGGTGTAGAGAAAAATTGCTCAATGTGGGAATTTTTAAATCTCCTTCAAACAAAAGTAAGTAGGTCAAAAGACAAGATGCGGGACTACTCCCACAAGCTAGAAACATGACCATGCATTGAAAGCACTCCCTAAAATATCTGTTGTTTTGCTAGTTTCATCCAGTAGAGTAGGGATATATCAAGTCTGTGTCCTATTTATTGGACATTATCCACATTTCATAGCAAATTTCTTAATACTGCTCAAACTAATGAACCATATATGATAATTGCATAGCTAGGTTTAATTTTTTATATTCTGTGAAGACCTAGATTATTAAGTTATTACATGACTATGGTACAAAGCAGGATTTCAGTCATTATAATGGTACCTGGCAATGTCTCATTTCTATTTTTATACAGCTAATATAATTATAGGACCTATGTTAGGCTAGAGTTGCAGTACCAGCAAGTAAATGCAACAAGCACAATGGCCCTATCTCCTGTTATTGATGGCATACTTTATTCTTTTGCCTTTCTTTTTCTTAAACTTTTTTTTAAATAAGATCAACAGGTTTTATTTTGACAGCTACTGGTATCTTTGGCATCTATAAAAGCCAGATGCTATCTGCTCAAAATATAGCTTTCTAAGAATGGTATGAGGATTTGCTGCTAGATCTTTCTCTGGAGCTCCTTCTGGAATATTCTAGGAGCCAGTTGATTAGCACAAGAAACAGTAGCTATACAAAGTCTATACCCCTTGAAAATTTTTCACATTTTGATGTATTAGTATATCTGACTTGTATGCATTTAAATACGGATTTTTTACCACTCATCAACATACTATTCTCTACAGCTTTCAGGGCCAAAAATGTTATATTGGAGGACAAAGCATATATAAAACTAAAATCCCTTGGATGAGTCTCCACCTTCCGAGTCAGTACTTGGTGGAAGCACCTTTGCCAGTAATTACAGTTGCGAACCTGTTGTGTTAGGTCTTTACCAACTTTGCATCCCTAAATTTGTCATCATTAGACACTTCTTTATTACAAAACTGTTCAAGCTCTGTCAAGCTCCTTGAGGAGCATTAGTGGGCAGCAATTTTCAAGTCATACCACAGATTGATGAATGGATTGAGGTTGAAACTCTGACTGGGCAGTTCCAGGACATTTGCCATTTTGTTCTTTAGCCACTCCAATGTAGCTCTGACTATGTGCTTCAAGTCATTGTCATGTTGAAAGATGAACTTCCATCTCAGTCTCAGTTTTCTTGCATACTTTCTTCAAGGACTTTTCTGTACTTTTCTCTATTCATTGTCCTTTCAATCCTGACAAGTGCCCAAATCCGTGCTGATGAGAAACATTCCTGCTACCACCATGCTTTCCAGTAGGGATGATGTTCTCTGCATGATGTGCTGTGTTGGGTTTGCACCAAATGTAGCACTTCACATTCAGGTCAAAAAGTTCTATTTTAGTTTCATCAAACCACAATATCACTGAGTGTTCCTGTGCATACTTCAAATAGGATTTATAGTGAGCTTTCTTGAGTAATGCCTTCCATCCTGCCATCCTGTCATTCAAACCAGATTTGAGTGCTTGGGATATTATTTTCATATACATACTTTACCAGTCTTGGCCATGGAAGCCTATAGCTCTTTCAAAGTTGCCAGTGATCTCTTGGTTGCCTTCCTGATCAGTCTCCTCATTGCTCGGTCATCCAGTTTGGTCTGATCTATGCAGGGTTTTGGTAGTGCCATCCATCTTCCATTTTTTAATATTAATTTTGACCATGCTACAAGAAATATTTATTTATAGCCATCCCTATAGCTATACCTTTCCACAATTTTGTCCTGGAGTTCTTTTGACACCTCCTCGGTCCTCATGGTTGGGAAATGCATTGCCCAGCAGAGAGAATCAATATGAACTGCTGAATTTATCCTGTCATCATGTGAATTAGTACAGTTTAACACAGTTGGGGTGAATTCTCTTGGTATATGCTTTTAAAGGTGATTGGTTACACCAGAGCTTTAAATATTTAGGATTGCTACCGACATATAATAAGGTGGTTGGATACTTATCCAAGCAAACTGCTCCATGTTTTTATTTCTACTTCATTTCTTAATGAATTCTGTAATATATTTTTCACTTGTCAATTGTGGGGTAGGATTTATATATACAGGGCACAAACACTATTTTAATGCAGTTTACATCCAGGCTATAAAGCAACAAAAGGTCAACATTTTGGAAGGAGATGTAGATAGGTGGCGATGTCCTTTCATGGATTGCAAACTGGCTAAAAGACAGTAAAAAGAGAGTAGGATTAAATGGACAATTTTCTCAGTGGAAGGGAGTGGATAGTGGAGTGCCTCAGGGATCTGTATTGGGACCCTTACTTTTCAATATATTTATAAATGATCTGGAAAGAAATACGATGAGTGAGATAATCAAATTTGCAGATGACACAAAATTGTTCAGAGTAGTTAAATCACAAGCAGATTGTGATAAATTGCAGGAAGACCTTGTGAGACTGGAAAATTGGGCATCCAAATGGCAGATGAAGGCTGTGATTGACTTTTGGCAGAGAGGGAGCACCCAGTGAGCTCTGATATTTCCTCTAACCTTTTCCTGCTAGCCCCAATGTCATTGGGAGGGGCCGAGGAGACGCCATAAGAGCGGCGTCAGAGATACCTGTTTGCTGTGATTGACTGTTGGCAGAGAGGGAGCACCCGATGATCTCCGAGATTTCCTCTAACCTTTTCCTGCTAGCCCCGACGTCATCGGGAGGGGCCGAGGAGACACCATAAGAGCGACATATCCTAGGTGTGCTACTGCTGCCGGCGCGCGCCTAAGGGGCGCGCGGCTTTGCTCGGCTTTGCTCGGCTTAGCTCGGTTAGAGAGGTTGGAGGGGAAACTCTGCCGGAGAAATCACCACCACAGAGGCAAGTAAATTGCATTGTTAGCGGGAACGAACTGCTTGCTGAATTGAATGCTATTAAGATTCTTGATAAGATGCCATCTAAACGGAAGGGGAAAATAAGGGTGTTTCCCTCAGTTCCCCCTCCGTCTCCTATTCAACAAGACATTGTTTCGTTTTATGACTGCGCCTGCATTAAATCCAGCATCTAAGGATACTGCTGACTCTGGCCTTTTGGGAGGACGGCTTGAGTCTATAGAGGAGGCATTGCTGAGTCCCAATCTAGATATACCACCATTATACAGGGCAGCTGAAGCTCTACTTGGAGGCACCTTAGAGGAACTCAGTATTTCTGAGTCAAAACCCCGATTAGAATTATTGGAGGTGGAGATGGAAAATCGACTGAGGCCGGAGAACAAGCCTCGGGTGGTGACCACATAGAGACTTTAAAGCACCCTGCGGTGGTTACACTGGAACTGTTATGGGATATGATGGCTAAAATGTCCAGCGATATAAAAGGGCTAGAGAAAAAAGTGGATATAGTAGCAGGGAAAAGTCAGCAGGATATAATGGAAATTCGAGATAATGTTAAAAATTCTGAGGAAAGAATTAAAATTTTAGAGGATAGGGAATAGAAGAATTCTGAATTTCAGGCAAGAGTAGTAAAAGATAGAGACTCGTTATCTAGACGAATTGAAATCTTTGAAAATAATAGTAAACGTTTAAATCTACGCCTACTCAACTTCCCTAGGGTAGTTAGGCAGGTACCGATGGAACCGTTAAAGAAATTTCTGGTGGAAGTATTGAGTTTTTCTGAAAATGAATTACCAGTAATTAGTTATTGCTTTTTTCTGCCAAAAAAAAATTTAAACTTCAATATAGAAGAGATGCCCTTTCAGGGCAATCTCACAAATTTTCTGGAAAGTATAAATAATCAAATAATAGATAGGGGTATACTGGTGGTTTCTTTTCTGAATTTGCTTGATATCAATAAAATTATGAAACAGTATTTTGGTAAATACCCTATTACTTTTCATGATAGTTTGGTAAAAATGTTTCCAGACCTATCTATTACTACACAGTTAAGGAGAAGAGAATTTCTGGTTTATAGGCAGGAAGTTTTATCAGTGGGATTTACATTTACCCTGCGATATCCCTGCAAATGTGTCATTAAGAAACAACAGGATATTTATATATTCTTTATCCCTGATCATTTAAAAACATTTGTTGAACAAAAGAGAATAGTTGAAATACCCTTACAGTCCAGTGAAACATAGAATTGTATATTGCAGGGTTATTTATTTATTTTTTGTTACAATGCTTAAATTCAGGTAGATGTTTTCTTTGTGTTTCTCCCTTATTTTGCTAAAGCCTCTGGAATATTAGATGTTGATTGAATGTGATTTTGTTTGATTACATCACAATTAGATAAAATAAATTGATACCGAAAGATTGAATTCTGATTTTGAAGTGATAATAATTATGATGCAAATAATGTAATTATTCATCTGTCTAATTTGAAAATCAATAAATATATAAATTAAAAAAACAAACAAATGGCAGATGAAATTTAATGTGGATAAGTGCAAGGTGATGCATATAGGGAAAACTAACCCATGCTATAATTACACAATGTTGGGTTCCATATTGGGAGCTACCACCCAAGAAGAGATCTAGGCGTCATAGTGGTTCAGTGTGCTGCGGCAGTCAAAAAAGCAAACAGAATGTTGGGAATTATTAGAAAGGGAATGGTGAATAAAACGGAAAATATCATAATGCCTCTGTATCGCTCCATGGTGAAGACCGCACCTTGAATACTGTGTATAATTCTGGTCGCCGCATCTCAAAAAAGATATAATTGCGATGGAGAAGGTACAGAGAAGGGCTACCAAAATGATAAGGGGAATGGAACAGCTCCCCTATGAGGAAAGACTAAAGAGGTTAGGACTTTTCAGCTTGGAGAAGAGACAGCTGAGGGGGGGGATATGATAGAGATGTTTAAAATCATGAGAGGTCTAGAACAGGTAGATGTGAATCAGTTATTTACTCTTTCGAATAATAGAAAGACTAGGGGGCACTCCATGAAGTTTGCATGGGGCACATTTAAAACTAATCAGAGAAAGTTCTTTTTTACTCAACGCACAATTAAACTTTGGAATTGTGGTTAGTGCAGTTAGTGTAGCTGTGTTTAAAAAAGGATTGGATAATTTCTTGGAGGAGAAGTCCATTACCTTCTATTAAGTTCACTTAGGGGCGGATTTTAAAAGGGCCTGCGCGCGTAAATCCTTCCGGATTTATACGCGCCTTAAGTCCCGGGGCTTTCGAAAAGGGCGGGATGGGGCGTGTCCGGGAAGCGTTCCCGAAAACGACGCGGCGTTTGGGGGCATGCCGCAGCATTTCGGGGGCGGGCCTGGGGGTGTGGCGCCGGCCCGGGGGCGTGGTTGAGGCCTCCGGACCAGCCCCCGGGACCGGAGGACGGAGCGGGGCTGCCGGCCGGCGCGCGCAAAGTTACACCTGCTGAAAGCAGGCTTAACTTTGTCGACAAAGGTAGGGGGGTTTAGATAGGGCCGGCGGGGTGGGTTAGGGAGGGGAAGGGAGGGGAAGGTGGGGGGAGGGCGGAGGGAACAGGCAGTGCGCGCTGGGCTCGGCACGTATCTTATAAAATCCAGCGTACTTTTGTTCGCGATCCCGTATTTTTTAAAGATCTACCCCTTAGAGAATAGCCACTGCCATTAGCAACGGTAACATGGAATAGACTTAGTTTTTGGGTACTTGCCAGGTTCTTTGGCCTGGATTGGCCACTGTTGGAAACAGGATGCTGGCTTGATGGACCCTTGGTCTGACCCAGTATGGCATGTTCTTATGTTCTTACTAGGGTAGATTTTAAAAAATTGCGCGATCACGTACTTTTGTTTGCGCACCAGGCACAAACGAAAGTACGCTGGATTTTATAAGATACGCACGTAGCCGCACATATCTTATAAAATCCGGGGTCGGCATGCGCAAGGGGGTGCACATTTGTGCAACCGATTTTGGAGCGGCCTCGGAGGGAACTTTCCTTCGCCCTCCCCCCACCTTCCCCTCCCTTCCCCTACCTAAACCCCCCCCCCTTACCTTTATTCCACGATTTACGCCTGCGTCTGCCGGCTGCCCCGCTCCGTGTTCCGGTCCCGGGGGCTGGTCCGGAGGCCGCGGTCACGCCCCTGGGCCGAAACCACGCCCGCGTCGCCGCCCCCGAAACGCCGCGTCATTCGGCCACACCCCCGACACGCCCCCTCCCCGCCCCTTTTAAAAAACCCAGGACTTACGCGCGTCCCGGGGCTCTGCACGCGCTGGCGGCCTATGCAAAATAGGTGCACCAGCACACAGGGCATTTAAAATCCGCCCCACTATCTATAATCACTGTAAATAAAATGATGTACATGTGCCTGTATCTGCTTTTTCCCTAACTAAAACCATATTCCTTTAATTCTTGTTCTTAGTTTCATCAAAAACAGGAAAAGCCTCTGAGGATCACCTGAAAGCTGAAACCATCCAGTTACCAAATTCCTTCAACTACAATGTACTGCAGCACCTCGGCCAGTTCCCACCTCTTATGCCCAACAAACAGATTGTTGAATCCAACAGCAGCAGCAGTGGCAGCAACAACCAGCAGAATGCTAGCGGGAACAAGCCTGCCATGTCCTACGCAAGTGCTCTGCGGGCACCACCAAAGCCCAAACCCCCACCTGAGCAGGCAAAAAAGAATAGTGATCCCTTATCTTTGTTTCAGGAACTTAGTTTAGGTAGTTCATCGGGTAACAATGGCTTCTATTCCTATTTTAAATAACCAGCTTAATTTGTTTTTGTAGCCAGAATTTCTTTTTAAGTTTTATTTGTGTTAATAGCGTAAGGTAGGTAGGCTTCACTAGTACTTGCAGATCTTCACTTTGTTTCTACTAGTAAATATATCACCAGTTAATTGCTTTGCTGCTAGACATGCAACTATTTTTTTTAAATATATATTCCATTTTATTTTGCAATTTTGATGTGGGTCAGAATTTTGATGGATTTTATGTAGAAAAGAACAAATATTTTTTAATTTGTGTAATGTAAAATATATGTTGCATTAGCTAGCAGCTAAGACGTTAACTGTTGTAACTATTAAAAAAACTAATAAAAAAAAGTTTGTCTAAGTTGTATTTTTAAAAAAAAATGTAAGTAGCATTTACATTAATTCAATAACATAAGCATTCAATTACTGGGTTTCTGTACCAGAAATGACCAGTTATGTAAAAAATGTATGTTATTTCTGCTTAAATTCATTTACTTTTTTTAAAATAAAGGTGCAGCATCTTCTAAATACTTTGTTTTATCCGCTATTTTTTTTTTTTTTTGGTTAAAGGATGCTGCATTTAAAGAACTTTCTGTTTTAGAGTATATAATGTGGTCTTGTCCCCTGCTTTCATTGGAGACACCAAATACCAATGTTTTGAAATGAAAAACACTGGTATACTTAAATGCTCTCTACATTTTATTTTCAGACAAGCTACAATTTAAGCTTGTTTTAATGTTAATTTGGTAGATTTTTTAAAAAAGAATCATGAACTTATAAATAAATAAATTTTTAGGTATGTTGGTGCTTAGTAGATTTAATAACTATTTTAAGGGAAAAAAATGTGTGAATTTAGTAAAGATACTTGTTTCTTTTCACTATGCATGTGTAAATGTTTGTAAACTGGCTCCCCCCTCCCCCCCACCACACCCTTTCCTCTTCATCCTCTTGTTCCCCCTTCACAGTGGTTAGGAGACTTGTCCTCCCAAAAAAAAAAAAAAGAAAGAAAAAAAAAAAGAAAAAGAGAAACAAAAAAAGAAAAAAGTTCCTCATCTCCTCTGGTAAAACTTTTGGTACATTATTTGATGTTTACATTAAAATGTGACAATATTGAAGAAATTTAAAATATTTTGCTAACTGTGTTCTTTAAGGAACATCATTATAACATTGAGCAGCAATTTAAAGTTAACAAAAAAAGCAATTTAAGGTTTGTCAAAGCTTTACCCAAGTTGTTTGAGTTCTGGAGTGGAGAAAATTAGCCTTTGTTTTATCACAATCAATTTTGCTTACAAAAAATGATGCATCTTAATTTTTCTAAGACCTCAAGTTGAGATTGAATTCTAGGGTATGCAAAATGGCTACATATCTTAAGACAAGAAATGGAAAATATTTGTCTTTCGAAATGTTTCATTACTGTTGAAGTAAGCAATATTTGTAGGCTTGCCAGATAAGATATAGTAATACCTCTTTTATCCTACAACATTCTCTTTGATTCAAGATTTTACTTCTATTTATAAAAAGACTGGTCGGGGTCCATTTGTAATATTTCCCTTGTTCATTAATGTTCAGGGTAATTGCCTACCAAATCCAGAGCTCTCCATTACTGGAGTAATCCATTCTTTGTTCTAAATACAATCAGTTTATACAGTCACTTGCTTGGTTTCATGTTTAAGCTGTGCGTCTTTACTTTGGAAGTCTAAAGTCTGCCTCTCTTCACTACAGAGATTTGGTTTTGTTTTACAACAATCAATTTCAGTATTTTAACAAAATACCTCACAGTAATTCTTTTTGCATTTAGTGGGTTTTCTAAGAGATAGTGAACAGCCTTGTGATAATCTACATCACAGAATTCATAGAGAAAATGGCAAAGAGCTCATCTGCACTTCTAGATTAAGAGATACAAAAAAGCTATTTCTGGCTACAAAATCATGCTTTCCTAGTACATAATTCAATATGTTTCTCCGTCAGTTGTTCCGAAATTTTTCTTAATGCAGATGTCTGAAGACATGTATCAAAAGAATGACAAAATTTTGGGATCTACTACAAAATATCAGATATGGGGGATGGATAATTTTCAGAAAATTGTTCTATGGAAAATTTTCCATTTGTAAAAATTTCATAAAATTCATTAGTAACAATGATGGATGTTGATGCACTACTAGGCAAGGTTGGTAATTTCAAGCTTTAAATGTGTTTTAGTATAATATTTAAATCACATTTATTGATTTCTTACCCCCCCCCCCCAATCAAATAATTCAACTACTTGGATACTTAAAAATAAACAACTTTGAGCATGGGAAATGTAAAATAATGTGGTGTTTTAACTTAAAATTTAGGTCAGATTATGGCATCAGGAAAATTTGCATAGTAATATTTTTTGATAATTTTATGCAAATAAGAAAATTTTCCAAATCAGAATTTTCTGTAAAACCCACATCGCCCCAAAACATATTCATAAATATTTTTTCATAACTTTCTATATTGCATTAATTCTGTTACCACTATAATTCTGCAGTGCCTCAAATTTTTGAAGTGATGACTCCTTCAGCTGGCCCTGTCAGTCTCCTTTGTATTTAAAAACACAAAAACATCTGTCTTGCTATCTTGATTTTTACTCTTGTTTTTCCTAGTTATCTTGGACTCCACTTGTGAAACACATCTTCATATAAGCAAATTCTAGACCCTAACTGGGCGTTTTATAGCATTAATATTATAAAATGCCATTTGCTTTTGGTGACTCATCCTAAACTGCTGGTATATCAGGCATAACTATATAAAAATGAAATCACTGAACTCATCTCCTAATTAGGGTCAATCTCCCTTTTCTTGCACTTCTATGGCGTACTTGGTAGCCTTCTCTGAGGGCAGGAAGAATGGCAGTCCTCACATGTGAGTGATGTCATATGGAGCCCGGCACAGAAATTTGATTTCAGAAGTTTTAGAAACTTTGACCATGCCCTACTGGGCATGTGCAGCATACTATACTACCTCATGTCCATGCGGGGGCTCCTTCTGTCCCATCTTTTCCTTAGAGCCCTTGGGACAGCGGCTAATGGTGTGGCCAGGCCCTTTTGAAAATGTGCACGGCACGGCCACACACGTACATGGTGATTTTTACATGCGTGGCCGATTTAAAATTCGGCCGTTTGTCTGATTCATATGGGGCTTACTTCACTTGAAGCCTCCCATAAAGCCTTCCATTGTGTCATGGGACCTCAGTGTGGTATTGACTCAGTTGATGAAAGCTCCCTTTGATCCTATAAACTCTTGTGAGCAGACGTATCTGACCTGGAAGGTCATATTTTAGATGGCACTCATTTTGACCTGCACCAGTGAACTGCAGGCCCTAGTAACTTATCCACCTTATACCAAGTTTTTTCACAATAGGATGGTTCTGTGCATGCATCCCAAGTTCCTGTTTGTAATAGTATCAGACTCCACCTTAACCAGTCAGTCATCCTTCTAACATTCTTTTTCATGCCGCATGTCCTCAAAGGGGAGAAACCCCTTTGAGGACATGCGGCAAGAAACCCCTTTGAGGACAGAACTGCAAGAAAGCCTTGGCCTTCTTTTTCAGAGTGGACCAAAGCTCTTAGAAAGTCCATCCAGCTTTTTGTTTCTTTTAACACCAACATCCCTGGAATTGCCATTGCCAAATGCATTCTTATCAAATTAGCTAGCAAATTGCATCACTTTTTGTTATGCCCAGGCAGGTCTGAATCTGATGAGCCAGGTCAAGACCCAGTATCAGTCATGGAGGCATTGGTAGCCCACCTAAAATCAGCCTCCATGGAGGAAATCTGAAAGGCTGCTACCTGGAGTTCTCTCCACACATTCACATTGCACTATTACTTGGACAGGGACTCCTATGCTACAGTAGGTTTGGCCAGTATGTCCTGAAGTCTTTGATGTAGAACCCAATTCCATTCCCCCTAGAACCCATTATTTGGTTCCAGGTTGCTCCTATAAAAAATATAGAAAATACAAAAATGGCTTTTGCCATAAAAATAGTTTTGCTTGTTGGCACTATTTTAGGTTTCTCCCCTTTCTTTATTCAGGGCAATTCTGTAGCTAGGGATGCCCAATGTGTGAGGCCTGCAATCCTGCCTGCCTGCTTACTTGTAAAAGATGGATTCCAAGAACTGCAGTATATCAGTCCTCGCCAAGTCCACCCACGTTCTCTTTAAGAACATAAGAACATGGCCATACTGGGTCAGATCAAGAGTCCATCAAGCATCCTGTTTCCAACAGTGGCCAATTCAGGCTACAAGTACCTGGCAAGTACCCAAAAACTAAGTATTTTCCATGCTACTGATGCTAGTAAAAGCAGTGGCTATTTTCTAAGTCTTGAAATAGCTTTCTCCAAGTCTAAGCTAAATTATAGGCTGAAAGGACCCACATATGACAGTGTAATGTGCTGCCCATGCCTGTTAGGGAATGCTCAAAGTTTCTCAAAACTTTGAAATCAAATTTCTGTGCCAGGCTCCATCTGATGTCGTCACCCATAGGTGAGGGCTGCCATCTTCCTGTCCTTGGAGAACACCTATTAAAGGTAGGCAACTGCTTTACTGGAATTAAGCCACACAGAAACAAACAGTATTGTTTGGCTAAGTTTATATTGAATTTTTAAGTTTTGGCAATAGCCATTATAATATAGATACAAATACTGTATTTCTAAATATAGAATTTACTGGCGTTAATATTACTAATTATGAGGTTTTCTGAATATATTTTATAGTTATTCAGTTCAGGCTATGATTGTAACATGGACAATGGAGTTAAGGGGTTTGTAGGGCTGAGCATAGCATGGCGAATGAATGATCTTGCTTGGGCAAGCAAACTAATTTGTTGGATCTCATATTGTGATTATCTGTAGACCTATACCTTTTCAATTGAGGATTTTATTTTTAATTGAATGGATGGTGTTTGCAAACTCATAAGGAGGGATACATTAGAAAGATTTTCAAAGTTTGCCCTGTAGTACATTGTGAAGCATTAGGTATAGGGCCTCCAGCACCTAGAGGGTACATGCACTCCAAAGATCATGTTATGTACTGGAACTTAAATTTGAAAGGCTTTGTTGTTGAAAGAAAAAATGTCAATTCTAATGCTCTCTCAGCTGAAATTTTAGTGTGGCTAGAGCACATTATGAACTCATTAAGCACTGGTAAAGCCTTTAAAGCTAGCTGGCAAATCAGTGCTTTGATTTTTTAACAACTGTATGAAAGTGCTATTATCTACACAGTATGTGGCAATAAAGGTTGCAAACTGCAGTGTACAGAGATCCTTGGTGAGGTGTTGATGTCACCAGTGCATCCAAGATGAGTCAATATTTATAAAAATGGATGCCAACACAAAAGGTTAAAACTGAATATATTCTTTTCTACTCCTATTCACAGAACCTGTCAAAAGAAATCTCTTCTAAGGTATATGAAAACAAAAAGGCTGGATAGTCCTCTGTTAAAAAAAAATGGATATTTAACCTATCAGTTATTGTTCTGAAAACCCTGACATTTTTGCAAAGTACTGTATTGCCATGCCATTCATAGTCAGCAAGCCAACATTTTCATACTGTCACTTTTTTAAATTAACTGGATCATTTAGTTGGTATAGATTACTGTAAAGCACTGTTCTCAGTTATGTCATCTGAGAATCTACCTGCAAATGCTAAAATCTCCAGTCTCGGTTTGCAAATTCTCATGAAACCATTCAAAATAACTTTAAGGACAAAATGTTTTGTGGATTATGTTTTCTTTTCTAGGTTTTGAATCCAGTATAATTGTTATATGGAACACAAACTGCATATAACTACTGAGTGGAGCTTAGAGGGTCCTGCCTTGTTGTCACACTTGATGGCAAACCACCAAAAATGTTCCTTAACATTTTAAGGTCCCTATGACAGCATAAAGTAGCAGTCCCTATTAGCTAGCCAGTCTTTTCAGTCAAGAGCTCAGTTTACCCAAAATCCTTTTGGTTTCTGGCATGCAAATAGTGAGGAAAAAAACCAAATTAGATCTGTTGTAAACGCAGATCCTTGAGAGAGATTAATTTTAAAAAATTAAAAAACTATATTGAAGACATGAATATATTGGGAGTGTGCAGGAAGTGAAACTGCCATTACTGTTAATGCCCTTCATGTGATTACAGATGTGTCCATAACTATTCACCCAAATACATTTCCTTCCAACAACTCTCAGACCTGATTATATTTACTCCTTCTCCAGTCCCCTATGAATCTATGCCAGGGTGCTGCCACAGATACACAGCTCCCATGGGAGCTTTAAATAGGAAAGTTAGCTGGGGATAACCGCCTTTTTTTTTTTTTTTTTTATCTCTATCAGATAACACTGCAGCAAATGTTTTAACACACTTCTCTATTTTTAAATACTGGCTTCAGTTTTCCACTCAAAAGCCACTTTTAAAGGGCCAGTGTCTCATTTCCCAGTCATCTTTTAAAAATTTTGACTAAGCTACATAAAATTTTGTATCATACATAGTCTTCTTGCACATTCATGCATGCACCATTGTGTATGTTTGTACTGATATATATATATATAGAGAGAGAGAGAGAGAGAGATGCCTCTCATCATTGTAAATAGTTATCCTGTTGACTTTTGCAACCTTTTTTAATTACTAGTGCTCAAACCAATCCTCAGGTCTGCCCAAATATTTGGATTTTCAGGATATCCCTATTAAATATGCTTGAGATACATGTGGTGTGGATGGACAGACTAGAAAATCCGTATTAGGGGTATTCTGAAAACCCAAATAGCTGAGGGAACCCGAAGACTAGTGTGATAACCATTTACTTAATCTGCCAGTCTACAATTTAGGGATTACACCCATACAAAGCATCAAAATGGATACAGAAAGAGGTCTACCCTCTGATTCCCTCCTCCCCACGCTCATACACATACACTTTCGACTCCAATTTGTGCAGTCCTGTTTGCTTGCTCCAATGTCACTTAGTTCCTAGACTGTCAATAGAAGAATGTGCAGGTAGGACACATCAAATACACATATGACCACAGCAATTATTATAAAATGAAATAGGATAGGCAGGAGGATCTTCCAAAAGCAATAGCTAGGCAAAGGTGGACAATCTTGACCCATGGCAAATACACTCAAAGCCACCATGGAGATCAGACAATGAGGGAAATAATGTGAGGGATGCAGCTTGACATCAAAGTAGTACTGCAGAGGAATGTATATGATCACTGACCCTTTAACACTGAAGAAAGAGATGAATCAACAAAGGATTTCAATAAAGGATCACTAGTATAGATAAGTTATATCACATATCCTACCTTATTACTCACTTGACTTATTGAAGAAAGATTTATGATTTGCGTGACTAAGTTATTGAACTTCCTGTTTCATAACCACTATAAAGACCTAATCCCAAGGTACCATAAGACACAAGTGGTGTTAGTATATCCTGTATTGTAGATGTGTTCAATCCTGTGTGGATGCTGTGGGTACCTGGTTCATCCATGAGAGAGGAATGATGGCACCGTGCTTCTGTGATATAGGCCACTAGCTCAATTATATTTGAACCTGAAAATGCTTTTGATCTCTTACCAAGGAAGCACTATTTTCACATTCTCCTGTCCTGAGGATAGTTTTCTGTCTGTTGTGCAAATATGTATGCACGTACATAGTATTCTCAGAGGGGTAGAGTAGAGAATGAAACTTCAGGGTAATGAAAAGCATGCATGTGTAGTGTCTGAGGGATTTTTCCTTTTTGATGTGCATTGCTGCTGAGGCAATGAGGACAAGGCAAAGTATGCAAATGGAATATAAGATGTTAAGCTTAAATTGTATTCTGCATGTGAACATTCCATAACTTCTATATATCATTGTTTTTAACATCTTTTTGTTTGACATTGTTTTATCTACCAAAAATGTTAAATTAATTTTTTTATTTTTTTTTTAGATAACCTTTTCCTATGGTTTCCTTTGCAGTCAAAGGGTACAAGTGATTTGAATGATTTTTAAATGAGGCAGTGTGTCGATGATATGTAGCCACGTGGTTAAGGCTTCTTATCTGTAATTTAAATTGACGTCCAAAAGGCTGGGGTAAGCTGCACCATATGGCTATGATTATAACCACAGGTTGGTTGGATAGTTTGGCCAATAGCCTCAATTGTTTTGGTAGCTGTTTTGAGTTTTTATAAAACTTTGTGATAAGACATGGACGGGGGTGTAGGTGTTGGATTAATTATGGGACTTGAAAAAAAAAAAAAAGGAAACAAGGCAGAGGTAGTGGAGGCAGCACTGTAACAAAATGTGAACATCCTTGGGACATCCTTGTGAACATCCTTGGGACAACTATAGGTCGCAGTAGTAGAAACAAGTTTGAGAGGATGTATAAAAGACACGGGGGAGCCCTTGTTGGTTTAAGTAGGAACCAGAGAAGAAAACTGAGCAGACTATATGGGCCAGTTGGTCCTTATCTGCTGCTGTCATCTACTTGTTTTTCCACCCAGTTTGTAATGTAGGTAAAATCAAGAGAGCTATTTGTATGTCCATGGAAAGAAAATGAGGGCCCTGCTTATTATAATGAAATCAAGAATGTTACACAATTCGGAATGGCAGCCAGCATAAAATTCCTACTTAAATGGGGATTATTTGGTTGCGCTGAGACATGCAGGGCCTCTGAGGCACATTTTCTAGTCACAGAATGTGATTATTTTTACTTTCTGCTAGAAATATTTCCAGGTTCTGATTTTGGGTGAATTGAGCTCTAAGACTAACTTTTAAACAGGCACATGGACACACATGGACACACATGGGTGCATGGTCATCAGCCCGCACCCTGGGATGCAGCCATTTTACAAATGGGCTAACCGTGGGCACATGTGCACTCAGTTTGCAATGGGCTTGCGCAAATGCCACTTCTACTGCATAAGTGGGGGGGGGGGTTAATAGACAAGCACACCGACACCATTGCCAGTTTTTCCACTTCGTTCCCAGTTTGCCCAGATAAGGAATAGGACTTCCAGACCCCTCTAGTGTAATAGCTTCCCTTCTCCCCTGTTAGTCCAGACCCCTAAAACCCTACTGACATGTCTAGATTTTTTATTTTATTACTCATACTCCATCTATAGCAGAAGTAAATTTGCATGGCAGGAGACCCTGGCGCATGCTTGTGCGCGTAAGTATTTACACCCTGGTTTCAATGTAAAATCCCGGAACACCCATGCCCCACCCAGACCATGCCCATGGCCTGCCCCTTTTTGGGAAAAATATTTTGTGCACGCATCAGGAGACACTCGCGTGTCTGGGTGGCTTTCAAAATCCACTCGGATTCGCATATCTCCCGGGTTTTGGCGAGCATCAGGCTTTTAAAATTCAACTTTAAGTGAGATTAGTTCCAGCAAGTTACACCGTGAGCCTCACTTCGTATGCCATTCTTCTTTATTGTGCCTTGTGGGTCATAGCCCTGGTTTTCTTGCTTTTTTTAAATTTTCAGATAAAGGTCAAGCCTAAAAAATAAGTACAGTGAAAAAAAAGCCGATGTGCCCAGGCTAACTGGAAAAATGTCCAGTTGACATGGACTGCTACTTTTATCCTAAAATATTATTTTGCTTGGTGGTGCTTTATAGCAGCATTCAGGTCCACTAATCTAACAAGTGTTAAGGCAAGTTCATGGCTACTCTTTATAATATCTTCTTATAGGACCTCCATGACCTTGCTTTTTTTTTTTACACTATAAAGTGCTGTTGTAATATGATTTGGGGAATAAACCAACACCACCTGATTTTTTATTACAAAGCCTGACAGATAATTTAATTTTATAATTAGGTGGGGCTGTGGAGCCTTAAATGCAGGTAGAAAGTGGCTAAAATTTTAAAAACTCAATACAAATTCATGTACTTAGAGAAAATAAAGCCAGCCTCCCCTTTCAATGCAGTGCAGCCATCCATCCATTGTCATTCAGTTGCGTGTGGAGACCTGCCTTTTGAAGAAAACGTGTTGCAACCTTCAGCTATTCCAATGACCAAATTAGCTGATCACCCACCCTCTTTTATAATTATAACTCCGTTAAGTCTGTGAATTTTCTTGTTGCACTCCTTTTAAAGATTAATAGTTACAGCAAATGTATTCTATTGCACTTAAATTGTATTTATAATAAACAGATGCATTTTAAAGAAATAAAATTAACCATGTTATATTTACACTGTGTCATTGCTCAATGTATCACTAAGGGCAACATGATTTCATTTAAATTGATTTTTATTTTTTTAGGAAAAAAATGTTTATCATGTAATATAGAGAAAAAGACTAAATAATTTCATTTTAATGTCATTCAGTCTTTAAGTTAAAATTGTGTTTAAAGCTCCAAAAAGGAACAGCAGTGACAAACGTACCCGTGCATTGCATAATTTGTATTAAAATAAGCACCCCACTACTCTACATCACGTCACACCTGCATATTCAATATAGAAAACATTTATTTGTAAATTGTGACTGATCTTTAAAGGAGGTAGGATCAATAAGTCTATTGTAGAGAAGGAAGGCAGTCTAGCATCACTCGCTGCATGCCTGCAGGTTCACGGTAGTCATGAGGCTATTCTGGCCCTGCTTTACTAACTACTTGTTACAGTTCACAAGGAACCAAGCAAACTTCTGCAGAAACATGGATCTGAGCCTGATCTAGTGTATACTTAAAAGTGCCTCTATACTGGCTAAAATGTCCAGTTCAGACTAAATGGCCTGGTTGCTTGGCAACTAAATAAGATGGTTTGTATGTGGGAAATGAAACCGTTTGACCGCCCAGTTCAGCTTAGTCAGTCCATAGCCTAGTTACTGCTTTTCAAATTGGTCTCGTTATGCAAATAATATTTGTGGGGTTTCTTTGTTTGCATCTCTTATATAAGCTATACAAAGAGAGAATGTTGTGTTAGCCCATCAAGGATAAAATTAGTTTAAAAAAAATTTAAAAAAACAACCCCACACACAGCTCAATCTATGGATAGATATATCTTTATAAAGCTAACAGATCTTTAAAGATGCAATCTTACAGGACTGCTAAGGTCCCCAGACATTGACTACTAATTAAAAAAGAAAAATATTTAACATCCACTGACATTGTTTGCTCTAGTGTCTGGGAGCAAATACAGAGGCAAACTATGATAATAAGTTGTGCAGCGCTTATGTACTGTGATAAGATAGTATAATTATGAGATGGCCCAAATTGTATTCTTCCTGCACATAACATCATCAGGTAGTCTGTTGGTGTACTTGTGTGATGAGGTAACAGGCACAGAAATTAGGAACATTTTCATGAGCTGTTAAAAATAGCGTACAGACCATTTCACGCCATCTAGTCCTCACAGACATAATATGCCCTTGTGTGAAATCTGTTTTTGAAAAAAAAAAAAAAAACTTAATAATAATAATGATCTTAAGTGTACAAAATTATTTTCTGTGAATAATAATCAGATGAAAATTATAATGAAGCAGGTTAGTGTATAGTAGCTATACTGGAATCACTCTGAAAGTAGACCACAGCTTAAACTTTTGGCTTTTTTCTTTTGCAGTGTATATATTGTATTTGATGTTGCAAATGATAAAATCATATTTATGGTCACTGATAATACATCAGCTAGTCATGATTAGAAACACCCACTTTGATTACTAGATAATGGTTAAATAAATGCTTACTGTTGGAAAATACATTTTTATTTAAATTTTTGGCTTATTTGGAAAATAGATTATTTGTAATTGTGCTTCATTTGCTTCTCAACAGTTTGTTAAAAGGTTTAATTGAATTTGAGTTTGGGATTATTTTTTTTGTTTTTGTTTTGGGGTTTTGTTTTTTTTTTTTTAAAGCTGATTTGTGTTCCATTCCCTGCCAATGATGCTTTTTCCCATTGTTAATGGCCGGTGATAACTAATCTGTTGGTTATTTTTGTAATTTTTATCTCGTGTTACTCTGGGTATTCCAGAAGATACAAAGCAATTTTCTGCTCTGCTTCTTCCCATTTTCCCCCTTGCCCTCTTTATTAAAGTATTTTATTGCAATTTCTCTGTCAGTGCTCTTTTTAGTGGGGGTGGGGAGGAGGGTAGAAGATTCAGAGAGGTCTCTTCAAGATTCAACAGTCTATCTCAGACCTTTTCTTTTCCAAACAGTCCTGGGCTTTAATAAGGCATTATTAAACTGTATAGGAGAATGGACTGTATAATTTCTACAGTGATTCCACAATGAAATTATCAATGTGTTTAAGAAAAAAAAAAAATAGCATTTCATATAAAATAGGATGTAGACCTTTAGAGGGTCATTTTTCATTAGCCCGCTTATTTGTTCTGAATTTTCACAATGGACTTATGTCTATAAAGCCACTTTGAAAATTCCCCAATTGTGCCGATGCATACGTGAACGTACGCCCAAGAACTGAAACCTGCTCCTGAATGGGTGGAGTTTTCTACATGTGCACATATGCGCATGTTTTGGAAAATCAAAAGCATGCACATAAATGCTATCCCTGCTGGAACACTTACAACCAGTGCAGGGAGTTAAATGTCTAATCAAGTTAAATGTATACTTTTCCCTGTATATCCCTTCTCCCCTCCCCACCAGATGATTTACATGCGTAATTTGGAGTTTATGTGCAGAAATTCTTAAAAAAAAAATAAATATTACCATCGAGGACAATTTTCAAAGCCATTCCTGCGGGTAAATAGTATTTACTTGAGTAAATTGGCCTCTCAGTATTGCCCAGCTAAAAATGCATGTGGGTTTCCATAGCATGCACACTTTAAGCGAGGTATAAAAGAGGCATTCTCATGGGCATGCGTAGATCAGGGGAGTGAAACGGCAGGCGTACATTCTATTTTCAAATGTATGGGATGCTATTGTGCCGCCTCTCGGCCACCCACACAAATAACAGATAGGAAGCACTTTGTGGCTGCTGATTTTTAAGGGGAAGTAGTGCAGATGGCTTCCCTTTGAAAACTAGCTGTATTGGACATGGGCTAAAAGTGCCCTCATGCAAAGCAAACACCACGGGCAATTCAGAATTGTCCCGTAAGGATATGTTGGAAATGACGTTAACTGCACTCAGGTGAGCTAGGACATGCAACCATGCCTTGGGTATCTGCATCACAATAATTATGTTTTACCTCAAAACGCTACACTCCCCTTTCTGTCTAATGCAGAATTACGGATAAAAGTAGTAAGTGTTTGTTTAGTCATTGTAGCTTATCTGTGTGCACCATGGGATAGATACTCTCTGAGAAGTATCATAATGAACATGTTGAATAGAAACTACTCCATCTCAATGCATTACAGTCACTAATTCGTAGCAATTTACATAATTTGAATACAAAGGGATTTTGCTTTCTTATAGGGGTGAGGGGGTGGCCCCTATTTTCTTTAAAATGTCAATGGGCAGAAGACCCTAGGGGAGCAGGGTTTTTTCCTGGTTATTTGTAAGCAGTTCATTTTGTCTTTGGTGCTTTTTCAGTGCTTGCAGTCCCGGCAGTAAGTTTTTATACAGTTGTGCATTATATGGGTTAACATATCAGGTACCATCAGGTAATCATTCTGTAATTTTAGGGTAAGGGGAAACACATGCATCTTCCAGTGGCATACAGTGTTTCCCAACTCTCCTGGAGGCATGCCTACCAGTTGGGTTTTCAGGATAATCCATAATGAATATACAAAAGTTAGATTTGCATTCTTTGGAGACCCAAGGCATGCAAATCTATCTCATACATATTCATTGTAGCAGTCCCAAAATCCTGACTTGCTAGATGCATCTCCAGAGGAGGATAGGGAAACACAACAATGCACTAAGCAATCCTGCTATTTGGAGCCAGCACTAGCATGAAAATAAAATTGTTTCCTTAAAACTAACACCTGAAAAAATCTGGCCAGTGCTCCCCTTTGTTTGGGGTTTGTTTGTTTTTTGAGAGAAAATGGGTCCTTGAGAGTGCTGAGATAACTACAGAAGTTTGTGATGTGAACACCACTGATTCATTATTTCAATATAGGATGGAATCAACATTACAAAAACAGAACCAGCAGCCAAGCAAATTTCAGCCAAACTACAGCAGTCCCTTACACTATTATATACAATGCATTTAGAAAGAGGTACGATTTTAAAAGGATTGTGCATGGCAAAACCTGGAGATACGCATGAGACTCGCAGATTGTAAAAGGGCCACGGCCACGCGCATATCTTCCAATACGTAGATAAAAAAGGTTTTCCAAAAAAGGGGTGGGATGTGGGCGTGGTCTGAGCGGGCTGGGACTGCACCATACAGTCAGTTATGTGCACTAGCATGCGCCGGGATCCCACAACCACGTAACTTGCTTCTGCTATGGGCTGCGTGTAAGTAAATAATTTTTTTAAAAAGGTAGTTAGTGGGGTTTTAAGGATCAGGGTTAGTAGGGTAAAAGGGAGGCTAGTTAGGGGGTTTAGGAAGTCCTCTTTTACTGGGGCAAACTGGGAAATAGGCCTATAATGCATCGCTGAGCACATCTACTAAAATCCCCCCCACTTATGCGCTCAAGACTATTCGCGCGCCTATGCACGTCAATTTAAAATCGTGCACGCATGTACGCGCAGGTAGCCGATTTTATAATATGAATGCATGCGTCACTTTGACAGTTACCGCTAAAGTATTCAGACCCTTTCACATTTTGTTACATTACAGCCTTATTCTAAAATGGATATGCATTTTTCTCTCCTCAATCTACACACAATACCCAATAACGACAAAGCAAAATCAGGTTTGTAAAGATTTGTGCAAATTTAAAAAATCGGAAATATCCCATTTACATAAGTAAATGACACTCAAAGTTGAGCTCAGGTACATCCTGTTTCCGTTGATCATCCTTGAGATGTTTTTCCCTTTTGATTGGAGTCCACCTGTGGTAAATTAAATTGATTGGACATGATTTGGAAAGGCACACACCCGTCTGTATAAGGTTTTGCAGTTGACAGTGCATGTCAAAGAAATTGTCTGTAGACCTCTGGGACAGGATTGTATCGAGGCACAGATCTGGGGAAGGGTACAAAAAATTGCTGCAGCATTGAAGATCCTGAAGAACACAGTAACCTGCATCAGAACCACCAGGACTCTTCTTAGAGCTGGCCACCCACCTGCCCAAACTGAGCAATCGTAGGAGAAGGGCCTTGCTCAGGGAGGTGACTAAGAACCCAATGGTCACTCTGAGTTCCGCTTTGGAGATAGGAGAACCTTCCAGAAGGACAACCATCTCTAGCACTCCACCAATCAGCCTTTATGGTAGAGTGGCCAAGTGGAAGCCACTCCTCAGTAAAAGGCACATGACAGCCCACTTGGAGTTTGCCCAAAGGCACTTAAAGAACTCTCAGAGCATGGGAAAAAAGATTCTTTGGTCTGATAAAACCAAGATTGAACTCTGGCCTGAATGCTAAGGATCATGTCTGGAGGAAACCAGGCACCGCTCATCACCTAGCAAATGCCATCCCTACAGTAAAGCATGGTAATGGCAGCATCATGCTGTGGGGATGTTTTTCAGCTGCTGGAACTGGTAGACTAGTCAGGATCATGGGAAAGATGAGCGGAGCAAAGTACTGAAAGATCCTTGCTGAAAACCTGCTCCAAAGCACTCAACCTCAGACTGGGGCGATAATTCACCTTCCAAAAGGACAATGACCCTAAGCAGACAACCAAGACATGCAGGAGTGGCTTCGGGACAAGACTGAATATCCTTGAGTGGCCCAGCCAGATCCCTGATTTGAACCCGAATATCTCTGGAGAGACCTGAAAATAGCTTGCATCAAAGCTTCTCATTCAACCTGACAGAGCTTGAGAGCATCTGCAGAGAAGAATGGGAGAAAATCCCCAAATCCAGGTGTGTCAAGATTGCAGCATCAGACCGAAGAAGACTGTAATCGCTGCAAAAGGTGCCTCAATGAAGTACTGAGTAAAGGGTGTTAATACTTATTTAAATGTGATATATCAGGTTTTACGGTAGTTTGTAATTAATTTGCCCAAACCTGATTTTGCTATGTCATTATGGGGTGTTGTGTGTAGATTGGTGGGGGGGGGGGGGGAGCATATTATCCATTTTGGAATAAGGCTGTAATGTAACAAAATTGGAAAAAGTGAAGGGGTTTGAATACTTTCTGAATGCACTGTATATAATTACACAATTCTATCCTAGAAGGCCGACCTCCCCCCACCTGCCCTCGAGAACGCTCTTTTCCTCAGTGGCTAAAAGTATGCATGCTGTTACACAGCACATGCACTTTCCCCAGCAGCTAGATGAATGTGTGCTGAGTCAGTGCTTGCAATTTTCCAAGGGGATAAAAGTGCACACACTGTTAGACTTTTATGCACACAGAGGCCAGGTCATGACCAGAATGCTACTTTAGATATTTAAATACATTTTTACCTTTGTGGAGAAGGCAGGAAATTACTATCTTTGCATCTCCTGAGAAAATCTTTTTTTTTTTTAGTATTATATTTTGTCTTTAAAAAATTAAGAGACAATTATGGGTGAGATACCAAAAGAAAATTAAATCCCATCAACACTGATATGTTTTTTTGGAGTGTGACTGACAGTAGTGACCAACACCAAAATGCAGCAAAATTAAGTATAGAAAAGTGACTTACACTCCTTTATGTTTAAAGCTCTGCTTTCTTTTAAACTCTACTGCTCTTCATTGTATTTGTTCCTCTTTCTTTTATTTTGTTTACATAAACTACATTTTCACTGGCGTTGTACGGTGTGTGTGGCAGTTCCTTGTTTGAGCTTCCAGCTCAATTGGAGCCAGAGCTCAGATCCAGCTCCATGAACCTTCATTTACAAATGCCCAAGGATTCCCCTCCCTCCCCCCCCCCCCCGCCCGCCCCCTCCCTTTATATGCCCCTTCCAACTCCTCTAGCCTAGCCTTTGCAGGGGCAATACTCGACCTGGTACAACATGCCCAAGACTCCTCCTGGAACTCTGCAATCTTGGACCCTTAGTCTGGCCACCAGGTGTCACCATTGTACAATCACTGAGACTCCCTCCCTCCTAGAGGCAGGGACCTGACTTGGGGAATAGAGTTATGATCCTGAAATTTAACCAACAATCTGGGCCAGCCTTGCAATACTTTTTTTTTTTTTAACAGAAGATGTAAACAGTATTATAATTTAAAAGCAAGAAGATTACTTGCTGAAAAAATAGAATAGTTGCTGCACCTTCTATTCTCTACATATTATATGTGGGGCATCCTTTTCACCACTTTGTTATTCTGGTCTCTACAGTTTTATAATTGCCATGTTCTCCTTTTAATAACTTCTCTCCCTTGTGGTCTCGCTTCAGTTTTCCTGCATTTTTACTAATGCATTTTGTTTATGTTTGGAAGCATTGCCAGTGACAGCAACACCAGTTTTTGTAAATTCATGATGGAATTTTTCAGAATTCTCAAATATTTCATCCCGAGAAGCAAATAGAAATCCCAGAGGAAAAGTTTTTAGGTTGGTGGCTATTCATACTATAACTACCTCAGTGAATTATTTAAAAAGAACTGCTGCTGCTATTAATAGGTTTTTTTTTTTCATGGTGGAGATGAACAAATGAAATTCAGCCTTATTGTTGAGTTGCTCATTGATGTTCCCATTCTAAATGAAGCACATGGGAGATAAAAGTTATTGTTTTCAAGTTTCTTGTGCTTATGTATTGTTTTTTTCTCCACGTCATTACTTGTTAAAGCATGTCGCACCACATTATCACCTCAACTGTACTTTCTTCCTGATTCCTTGCAAGTTGTTACAGCAGCAAATAGTAAAAGAGATTTCTGGCAGACACTTGCAATGTCACATGGTGAATTATGTCTGAAAGGCTGATTAAAAAGGCAGCGTAAACTTGCTCAAAGAAAACAGGGCGCAGTGGTGGCTTTGAACATTCTAAGGGAAACAAATTAGAAAAACATCCATCGAATCCCAGAAAATCCAGCACAGTGGTATCGAGGGTTCCAGAAAGAATCAGGTCCTGTTTAATTTTTGTTTCTTGACTGAACAGTTATAGATGGTATATCCTCATCTTTTTTTACGGTTGGAAATATATTGATTTTCTTAACGGCCATGCTTCTATTATTGCTACAGATATCTCTAGGTTTCTAATAGAAATGCTCATTACCTTTAAGCGCAAAACACATTTGTGGTGGATTCGATATGGTATGTAATACAGTAACTGGTGCTTTGCTCTCAGCGATAATTGTTTTTATGGTACCTCCATGATCCCTAGTTCAAATATGTTCCTTACCCATGCTGTCAGAACAATAGATGAATGAGGTATAGTCACCTATTTCTTGAACAAGAAGTCAACATTGTATATTATTATGGAAAAAAAAAGTGGCCAGATGTAGAAAATAAATCCAACATATACTGTGCTGATCATGTGCTGCAGAACTCTTGAGAAGAGAAATCTTATCCATCTGTGTGCCTGGGCTTTGCAATTAAGGCATATACCAAATCAACATAGTAAGGCGTGTACTTGTCTGGGAACCAAGAAAAGAAGGTTTTGTCATACTGTGTCACATTTATCTGGGCACGGCATAATCACAAAGATGGTTTTTTTAAATCTATCTTTCTGTCTAATCTTATTTTAAAGACACCTTATGAACATGAAAATCAGTTTATAAAAAGACCTTTGTATTTCTGACATGAGGCTTTTCTGCAACTTACATATCCTACCTGTTCCGCTAGCTAATTAAAATTGTGCCTACTGTACAGGGCATTAGAACTTTCCATGATTCTTTAAAGAGCTGGTGTCATTAGACCAGCAAATCTTATTGTTTTCAGTATAGTAGCTTTGGACAGAACCTTTTTCATCTTAGCATTCTCTTGTACTTATGCTTGAGTGCAAAGTCATTTAAATAAGTTAATATTAGAGACATAGAATCATAAAATATGTTGGCAGAAAAAGAACAGTTGGTCTACCCAGTGCCACTTGTTTAGCATTCTGTTACAGGTCTTACTTGATTTGTGGTCTTCTCACCTCCTTCGGCTTTGTCTATCCCATGCATACTTGAATTCTGCCACTGTTGATGCCCGTAACCACCTCTGGAAGCCTCTTTCCAGGTGGCCACCATGCTCTCAGTGAAAATATTTTCTCACATTTTTTTGAGCCTCCCTTAGGGTTTTCAGTCTCACTTTAAAAAAAGATGTTTGTGGCTAGCCTGGTGCTGTGCATGCCATGCAGAGCACATGGATTTGATTCCCAGCTCTGGTCTAAAACTCCCTGGGCTGTCTGGGGCTGGGAATGTTGCAGTCACCTAGTGGCTGGATTTAAGGTCCTTATATAATTACAGGATAAGGAAGGGAAGCCAGATGCATAGCCTCCTGTAGAGGATGTAGCTATGCTAATTGGGCTAGGTGAGTTGGGAGAGGAAATAAAATTCCTGGATAGATGCAAATGAAGATGTATGGTACTGAATCCCAACCCTCTTTCTGAATTAGCTGGTAGCTCTCCCCTCCCCCCCACCCCCTCCACTACCTTAAAGAATACAACAACAAATATTTAAAAGATCCAGAGATAAAATTACATACATATGTCATTTACTGAAGTAGAATTTCATGTCAGCTTAGTTGGTAGTGAGGAGTTCTGGTAGCTGATTTTGTCATAGAGAAAAACAGAATCTTTGCAGGACCTGATACCTTTTATTGGAGCAAGAAAAAAAAGAGATAGGGGCTGTTGCAATATTATACGCGGAAAGCAGGCGCTGACTTTTCAGCACCCGTTTTCTTAACGCACGCATGGCACCCGCAAGGGAGGGCGCCATGCAATAAACAAATTAGGGGGTTGCGCTAACAAGGACGCGCTAGGGTTGCGCGATCTTAGTGCCTCCTTGCTAACGCGACCCTGCAGTTTCCGGCGATCTGCCGGTTATGAACAACAGACGCCGATAAACTGTTTTCATCACTGCAGTCAGGCGGTTATGAAAATGGACGCCGAGTTTATCGGCGTCGGTTTTCATTACTGCAGTCAGCTGGTTATCTTCAATGCGGCTGGCTGAGTTATTTTTTTTACTTTTAAAGAAGTACAGAAAAGCAGTTTTTTCTGCTTTTTCTGTACTTTTTTTTTCAATGTGCACAGCTATTAACGCCTGCTCCAGGCAGGCATTAATATCTAAGTGATAAATGTGCGTCTGAGACGCACGTTTATTTTTTTGCATTTGGAGTGAATGAGTAATAGCCTCATTCACATGCATTTGCATGTAATGAGCGCTCTCTCATTCACTCTGTGTCGGACGCACGTTAATCAGGCACTAATCCCCCTATTGCATTAGGGGGTGGATTAGTGCCTATTTAACCTGCGTCCGCCTGAGGGTTATATAGTGCGCCCGGCCCCATGGTGTGGCACTTGAGCTTTCAAGATCACTATGGTCCCTTCTTCGGATGCAGCTGCTTCAGTCTAGCATTGAGATCTGAAGAAGGGACCTAGATAGGGTTTTGAAAACTCAAGTCGTCATCTTTGTTAGACCAATAAAAGTTCTCTTTAGATCCCAGATTGATTGCTTGGTATTCTGCTCACACACATTCTGCTCTGAAATAGAGGAGTGCTCCAAGGTGAGCTGCACAGAAACCAGGTTTAAGTAGTATTGAACAAGTTTAACTTAGCAGCATATTGATCACATTTGGATGCTGTTGGTTGCAGTGTGTTTATTCTCTTTAAGACATTGTACATATAACACAAAGACATAGGCTATGAAATTTTTATTTGAAACAAGCGAGTTAAATTCATCTCTGTCATTTCTCAGACATTCTTCATTAAAAAATAAAACATTTTAGAAAGTTCAGAAATTGAGCAGAATGCTCAGCTGATCCACTGTTTAACAACCAGACCTGCATCTTGCATATTGCTGCCATATCTACCACCATACTTATCCATTAAAGAAAAACCCTTAAACATACAAATATTCTTGCTGGTAAACAGTAAATTTTCTTAATCCTGGGTGCATCCTTTGTTATTACTTTGTTTACATTAATAGAAAATGTGTATTTTTAATGCTCAGAATGTATGACATTTGCCCTCCCTCTACTAAATGTGAAAAATAGGTATGGCTTATCCTTAATTGGCTCTAAAGAGTGCCATCATCGGGCTTCTATATATGTAATCAGCACATTACATCTTTAAAAGGTTCAGTCAATATTTCAGGAGCACAGGTTAGATCAAAAAAGTAATCTACTATAATATGGGAAGGGACCCAACGTACAAATGTAGCCCTGTGATTTTTATGACCACTCTTTTCTATTGAACCTATTCAGTCATCTGTTAACTTAAGAAACTTGGAGTCCTATCCTACCAGTCGTGTAAGTTTCTCACTTCCTGGCAGTGCTTCAGCAGCATTCCTAAACAGAACGTTTTTAGTTCTCTGGTTCTGCATCCATGCAAGTCTCCCATGGGTTTCTGGGCATGCGAGGCAAGGAGATTAAGAGGAGAGCAATTCCACAGATGAAGAGCAGCACAAAGGCTGCACAGGCACAAGCAAAAGACCAAGAATAATAGTATTCAATCCAGACAGTGTCCTCGCTGTCTACCATCCTCTTCACTGATTGTCTGATAACTTCAACAGCGATGATGATGCAAAGACCTGGAAAAGGAGAGATGAAATAAATAGTGCAATGTGGATATGGAAGAGGTTTGGTCTCCCTTATGCTCTTAATTCCATTTCTATGTCTGTTACCTCCAACCCCATCACAAGATGAAAGCACATGATGTGTCTTCTACCACAGATTCTAAAATCACTAATTAAGTGTAAAGAGGATAGACAGATAAACAAAAGTAAGAGTTGCATCAAAGCACAATCAGGTACTACTTCTGTCTCTTGTGAAAATCCTTAAGAGGATGGCTGGCTAATCCCTGGAGTTAAGTGAGAGTAACTCTTTACTTTGAAACCTGACGATCACTGATTCTCTGAGTAACTCTGAACAAAGCATTTTATCAGTCTGCATCTTAATTTACCCATGCAATGAACCTTAGCTTGCATGTCAAGGCCCTTGTGCATGCTAAAACTTGCAAGCTATGCTAGAAGGCCTTATCCACATTAAAGAGTTTGGTAAAGAAGTTAGAGTGAGCATACAAAAATGTGACAGTCCATGCATGCAAACGAAGGAACATTATATATACAACTGAGGGGTATACCGTGCTCACACTCCACGTTATTTAGTGACAGCTTGCTAATTGAGCATTGTTTATTATCTGCTAGGACTTGGTGTTAACATACTAATGTAAGCATGCTGCTTAGCAAGGGCAAGCTAAATATCATGATAACATTAAATTGATCATGCTGTGAAGAGGGCTCAGCCAATTGGAAACAAAGGCCCTAGAATACGAAGGCCACGGACAGGATTTTGCACAAATTGACAGAAAATTCATGTAACAAATATGTCTTCTCAAACAAAGCACTGACATTATGGAGCCTCTTCAAGCAATGCTCCATGCCTCACAATATACAAGAAAGAGATTTCATAATGACATGGAAATGGACAAGCTCCAAAGTAATGGCCTGATTCTCAGGTTTATTGTTAGGGTTAGTTTGGCCGCTCAGCACTGCAGGTTTTCCGAGACTTCATAGTGAACAAAAGTGTTTGTGTGGGTGGGGGGCCCAATCCCAACCCTGGCTAATCAGAAAAGCAGGGGGACTCCCACCCTCAAGGACAAGCAAATAGGCTCTCCAGGCCTTCTTCCAAACCCCTCCAAAAAAAGAAAGAAAGCTTTCACAGGGCACCAGCAGGACAGTGAAAAGGAAGGAGACACACTAACCCATTTTTGAGCACGTCAAAAAAAAATCCATCTTTGTATACTCAAGATGAATGTATTTCCAACAGGTTTCCAGAGGACACTGACATTGTTTGTGTAGGCAAAGATTACTAGCATTCAGAGGCTGAAGAGCAGTCTAAAACTCAAAAACTCTCTTTCAACTGAACAATTGGTTTGGTTTGCATGCAGAGTTCATGCCAATAAACTGAGGCAGTTGTGGATTGTATGGTGCAGCCATTGCAGTGCCTACACCGGTTTTTCCCAACCATTTCCTGGAGGACCTAACTTGTTGGATTTTTAGGATATGTCAAAACAGATCGCCAAAAGTACCAACTGAACATATCAGTGAGAGACGCTTACTGTGTGCTTGACACTCATAATAGGCTTCATTGTGCAGTGGTATCACTTTATGACTCAGCCTTATGTTTAATCATTGGTCAATTCCAAGTGAACATATATGTTTTTCTTTTTTATACATGCTATAAAGTTTCAACTTAACTTGAATGTAACACTGTTTTTATCCAATCAACTCTGAAGCCTCGCATTCTAAACAAGCTTGTTTTAGATGCGAGGCTTCACATTGGGTATTTGCCATAGTCCTTCACTTTTTCAAAGATACGGGGTTATGTGATTCATTTTTTGATGGGTATTAGGATATCCATAATGAATATGCATGAGATGGAGCTGAATACACTGGAGACCCAGCGAATGCAAATCTGTCTCATGCATATTTGTTGTGGCAATCCTGAAAACTTGACTAGCTTGATGTGCTTCCAGGAGAGAGTTGGGAAACACTGGTCTACACTATAGGGGGGGTTATAGAGCGGGGAATGGCCAGATGCTGGAGCTCTTGAGTCAGGGCAGCCAGATTCCTCTCTGTCTCACTCTTGCATGCTCCCAACTACATCTCTGTCACCACTCTTTGACGATCCTTGCTAGCACAGAAGACAGATGCTTCTAAATATGCAGTCCTATCAGTTTTCTGCTCTCATTTGACTTCCTCACCTGGAATGTACTCTGTCTCCCTCATATTCCCACAGCTTTGACAAGCAACCTCCATGTGCTAGGCTTAGCTGTATACCTGAAGAAAACTAGTAGGAGGAGCCAAGAGCAAAAAAAGAAGTAAGCATGCTCAGTTTAGTGTGCTCATGCTATTAGCATTCCCTCTGTAAGTAACATGCTCACACTATTTTTAGCCAATAGAGTTCCTGAACATACCCAGATCAGTCCAGATCAGTGGGTTGTGCATTCCTACCAGCAGATGGAGTCAGAGAACAATTAGAAGTTTGGGCACTGCTACATAACGAGAGTGCCACCTGCAGTCCCTCAGTATTTCTCTGACTCCAGCAGATGGTAGAGATGGAAACCTACAGTCTGTTAGTTATTAGGGAAAGGTTTTTTTCCTAGGATAGGCTAGTTTGTAGTTAGTAATGTAGCTTCCTGTGGTGTTAGGCACCTTCGTGGGCCATCCCTCAGTTGAAGTCAGGCGTCCAGGGGGGATTGGATACCTCTGCCTGTGTCTCACCCTCATCGGTGCCAGTGTCTCGATAACCAGAGGCTCCTGATTTCCTCGACTACTGAGGAGGCTCCTCTAACTCCTTCCCTCAGACTCCAACTCTGTCAGGGTAAAGTTTTCTTCAAAGAAGAAAGCAAGGACGAAGCCTTTCCAGGTAGGAGCAGTTCATTTGGGGGACAGATGTGCCGTTTAGTCGGCAGGCTAGCTAGAGTGATGAGCTTAACCCCGTGCAAAGGTTTTCTGACTGGAATGTTTTTCTTTTTTTTTTAGCCGACCGTGTTGCTGCTCGTTTTTCTCAATGGCACCCCGGCCTAAGTTGGGAACCTGGCGTGCGTGTCGGGCAGCCGAGCAGGCCATAAATGCTAATTCCCTGTGTTCTGCCTGTTCTTCAGGGCAGGAGGGAACTTCCTCGGGGGGAGCAGCAAGCAGGCAAGGGCTCCGGTCCTCCTCGCCAGGGGAGGGTAGCTCGCAGTGGCTGCCAGGGGAGGAGGAGGCCCATCCCATTTTTTTCTCCGGTGGACCAAATTCCCACTTTTGGGGATGACCCTGGGCCACGGACCCTCCTGCAGGGGGTGGTGTTGATTCAGAGGAGTTTTGCCCTGAGTTTATGCTCCTGGTGCATCAGGTGTTCCTGGCTTGGAAACAGGAGATCCTGAAGAGAGCAGCGCAGCCAGACCCTTTAGCAGTATCCACCAAAGGGGATACCCACGGGGTCCCTGGACCGCTATCACCCTGCAGGGGCTCACCAAGGGGCTCAAGGTGTGGATAGGTTGCTGGCCCCACTCAGGGATCCCAGAGACCCTGGGGCAGATCAGGATCCGGGACTAACCCAGTGATGGGTGATGTGATACAGGATGACCCGGATCAAGATGATCTCTCACCCTCAGAAGGCAATGAACTCCAGCATCATGCGCTTGTTTAAGCGAGAGGAGCTTCGACCTCTCATTCCTCAGATCTTGGAGGTCCTGGGGATCAAAGTTTCACAGGAGGAATCAGACAGTCCTGGATGGGATTTGGGGATTTGGGGTCCGACAACTTCCTTTCCATTACCTAAGAAGGTCCGCAAGCTAGTGAGCTGGGAGTGGGACTCGCTGGATGCGGGTTTAAAAGTGGGAAGACCCATGGCGAAAATTTACCCGCTAGCAGAGGATGTTTTGGATCTTCTAAAGATACCGAAGGTGGATGCGGCGGTGTCTGCCGTGACTAAGAAGACCACCATTCCTGTGGCCGGGGCCGCTGCGCTGAAGGACATTCAGGACCGCAAACTGGAGATTCATCTGAAGCGAGTCTTTGAGGTCTCAGCGCTGAGTCTCAGGACGGCGATTTGCGCCAGCCTCATGCAGAGAGCCTGTCTTTGGGTTCAGGAGGCAGCCACAACCCCCAGTCCCGACGGCAAGGGGCCTTTTCACGCCGCGCATTTGGAGGCAGGAGTTGCCTTTGTCACAGACGCGTTGTATTACTTGATTACTACCTCAGCGAGTAGTATGGTGTCTGTGGTTATGGCTCGTAGATTGCTCTGGTTGTGTAATTGGTCAGCAGACTTATCTGCTCTCAACTTTGTAACCTCTCCTTTAAGGGCAAGCTTCTCTTCGGAGAGGGTCTCGACCAGTTGGTGAAATTTCTGGGGGAGTCCAAGGGCAACCGATTGCCAGAGGATAAGAAACCTTTGGGTAAGGTTTTTCCCCCGCGGGCTTGTTTTCAGGATTTTCACAGATTTCGCCCTGGTAGGTCTTTAGCTCCTTCGGGGTCCAGGCCGGGTTCGGGATGTCAGCAGTACTTTCGTGGAGGACGGCGCCCAGGCAGACAGTCCACGGGCCAGGGTGCTGGTTGTGGAAAAACCTACCCAATGAAGGCAGGGGCACCCATTCTGTCGTAGAAGCTGTCAGAGGCAGATTGTCTCGAGTTTTCACACCCGGTGCGGGAGGCCTTTGTGGAGTCTCGCATCGCTTCTCGTCAAGCGCGAGGCAATACAGGGGATGCTACAACAGCTGCTCGATCTCCTGACCATTGTTCCAGTTCCTCTGGCGGAACAGGGCAAGGAATGGTATTCGGTCTACTTTGTTGTTCCCAAGAAAGAGGGCACCTTTTGTCCCATTCTGGATCTGCAGAAGGTGAACAAGTGTTTGCGAGCTCCCCGTTTTTGCATGGAGACGAGAACTGTGGTGGCTGCGGTATGCAGAGGAGAGTTTCTCGCATTGTTAGACCTCACCGAGGTGTATCTTCACATCCCGATTTGCCGGGTTCACCAGCGGTTCCTCCACTTCAAGGTGATGGGCCAACTTTTCCAGTTTCAAGCTCTTCCTTTCGGCCTGGCAACGGCTCCACGTACTTTCACCAAGGTCATGGTGGTCATGGCGGCGTTTCTGCGCAAGGAGGGAGTCCTTGTTCACCTGTATCTCGACAACTGGCTAATCCGAGCGAAGTCTCAGGAGGACTGTGTAAGATCAGTTCAGAGGGTGATGCTTACCTTGTAGTCACTCGGCTGGGTCATAAATGTCCAGAAGAGTCGTTTGGAGCCCACGTAGTCATTGGTCTATTTGGGAGCGCACTTCGACACTTTCCAAGGCAAGGTTTCTCTGGCAGCAGACCGTGTAACAAAGTTGCAGGATCAGGTCCAAGCCCTGCTTCAGAGGAAGAATCCGACAGTTTGGCATCACTTACAGGTTCTGGATCCATGGCCTCCACCTTGGATTTGGTCCCATGGGCGTTCGCTCATTTGCATCCGTTGCAGCGTGCGCTATTATCGCGGTGGAGTCCGGTGTTAGAAAAGTTCCATATACCGTAACCCCTCCTCCTAGAGTCCAGAGTCAGTCTATCATGGTGGCTTTCACGCAGCAACCTGGAACAGGGAGTAGACTTAGACCCTCCGAATTGGGTGGTTATCTCCATGGATGCCAGTCTATCCGGATGGGGTGCAGTCTGCCTCAACAAATCTGCCCAAGGGCTTTGGTCTCCAACGGAGAAATCCTGGTCCATCAACCGCCTCGAGATGAGGGCTGTCCGGCTGGCCCTCTGAGCATTTCTTGCTCTGGTCAAGGACACAATGGTTCGAATGTTCTCAGACAATGCAGCGACGGTAGCTTACATCAACTGGCAAGGTGGAACATGGAGTCTCGTGGTGGCATTGGAGGCGAGGCTATTGTTCGCTTGGGTGAAGCACATCTCAAAGGAATTGCCATGTCTCATGTCACGGGCGTGGAAAATGTACAGGCGGACTTCCTCAGCAGGCAACAGCTCGATCCGGGAGAGTGGGATTTAGCTCCCGAAGCATGGAACCTCATTTGCGCCAGGTGGGGCGTGCCTCAGTTGGATCTGATGGCAACTCAAGCCATTGCAAAGATGGAGTGCTTCTTCAGCTGTTGTCAAGAAATAGGCTCGGTAGGAATGGACGCTCTGGTTTGTCCGTGGCCCACGGGCATTCTTCTCTATGCCTTTCCTCCCTGGCCTCTCATCAGTTGGCTTCTACGACGCATAGAGCGGCATCCAGGCAGTGTAGTGTTGGTGGCTCCAGAGTGGCCGCGTCGCCCATGGTTCGCGGACATGGTGTAATTAGCCTTGGAAGGTCCTCTACAGCTGGCGCATCTTCCGCATCTACTCCGTCAGGGGCCCATATTTTCAGATCGGGAGGATCGCTTCTCTCTTGCGGCCTGGCTTTTGAGAAGTGGCGATTGCGATTGAGAGGATATTTCGAGCAGGTCATTTCCACTCTTTTTCAGGTGCGTCTGCCTTCTACTTCTATGGCCTATGTTAGGGTCTGGAGGTTATTTGAGGCATGGTGCCGCCAGCGCTCCTTGGATCTTTTGTCAGAGATTCCCCAGGTGTTGGACTTCCTGCAACAGAGGTTGACTAAAGGTTTAGTTTAGGGTTCAAGTGGCTGCCTTAGATGCCTTAAGGGGCAGAGTTCACGGTCGGTCACTGGCAGCGTATCCAGACATTTCGCGTTTTCTCAAAGGAGTAAAGCATTTACATCCTTCTGTACGCCCGTTATGTCCGGACTGGAGTTTGAACCTGATGCTTCGGGTGTTTTGTGGAGCCCCCTTTGAGCCTTTACGGAGGGCTTCCATTAAGGATTTGACCTTGAAGACTGTTTTCCTCATAGCCATTTGTTCTGCTCGGCGCATTTCAGAATTACAGGCTTTGTCGTGTCGAGATCCTTTTCTTAGGATTTTCGATGATAGAGTTTTGCTGTGCACGGTTCCTTCCTTCGTGCCCAAGGTGGTCTCTGCTTTTCATGTCAATTAGGCAGTGGATCTGCCAGGATTTCCAAACTGGTTCAGGGATTCTCAGGAGAAGGAACTTCATCTTTTGGATGTGCATCGCGTTCTTTTGCGCTATTTGGAGGTTACTAATGACTTCCGGCATTCGGACCATCTGTTTGTCTTGTTTGGGGGTCCTAAGAAGGGTGACAAGGCTTTGAAGGTGATGATTTCGCGCTGGATTAAGGAGGCTATTGCTGCGGCTTATGTTGCCCGTGGGCATCAGGTGCCCATGGATCTGAGAGCTCATTCCAATAGAGCCCAGGCTACCTCCTGGGCTGAGTGTCAGCTTCTGTCGCCTCAGGAGATCTGCAAAGTGGCGGTTTGGTCCTCCCTGCACACTTTCAACAAGCATTATCATTTAGATGTGAGGGCGCAAGATGAATCATCCTATGGGGAGGTTGTACTGCAAGCGGGTCTTTCGGGCTCCCGCTGTGTAGAGTAGCTTGGGTACATCCCACTGGTCTGGGTATGTTCAGGAAAGGAAAATTGGTTCTTACCTGCTAATTTTCGTTCCTGTGATACCACAGATCAGTCCAGAGACCTGTCCCCCTTTTCAGATTCTAAAAGACTACCTTGATAGGTGATATTTCCTGCAGAAACAATTTGGTCTTTTTACAAATGCTCCAGAAGGGACAAGTTCTGAAGTGGTTTAGTGGTTTGTTTTATTTGTTCCGGGCAAGAGGTTGGCGGTTAAGTTTTGGGTTCCAATCCTTTTCGCCTTTTTAAGTAAAGTTTGGTTGTTTAGGCTTGGGTACAGGTCAATACTGAGGGACAGCAGGTGGCACTCTCGTTATGTAGCAGTGCCCAAAGTTCTAATTGTTCTCTGACTCCATCTGCTGGTAGGAATGCATAACTCACTGGTCTGGACTGATCTGTGGTATTACAGGAATGAAAATTAGCAGGTAAGAACCAATTTTCCTATATATAGCTCCAAAGTTTTCTGTTTGTTTTGGGGTTTTTTTCATTTTGGGGGTTTTTGTTTTTATTTGGTTTGTTTAATGTTTTTTTTGTTTGTTTTGGTTCATTTACCAAACTGAAAAAAAAACCCCAAACCAATTAAAAAAAAAAAAAAACAGGCCTCCACTGGCCCTGACTGAGCCTTCCCAGGCCAAAAGACTGCCTGGGTCCATCTTCAAGGCCTAGGCTTGGGCTGGAGCCCTTCTCTATAAAGCTGATGGGGCCAGGGAGCTCCCACCCCGGCCCCCATTTATTTTCCTAGATCCTGCTGAAAATGAGCAAGAGCGAGGCCCAGTTACTCCTGCCTGGATCCCAGCACTTTAAAAATGGCACAGCTGCCTGTGCGATGGTGATGTAGTGATGGGCATACATCAAAAGATAGTGCCAGCTGCACCAGAGGAAGGTGCCAAAATGATGTCACTTCAGCAGTGTCCTCCAGGAGGACGCCACCATTTTCAAAGCACTGGGACACAGGCAGGAGCAACTGGGCCCTACTCCCGCCCTATTACAGCATGATCTGGGTAGGGGGCAAGTGGGGACTGGGTTGGGAGCTGCTTACACCCGGACAGTTTTTTGGCCAGGAAAGTCCAGCCAGAGCCACTGGAGGCTCTTTTTTTTTCATGCTACAAATATGAAAATATCTAAAAATTTGGGTATTTTCATAGGAGGCCTCATTCATTGCAGTGTTAGCATTTGTTAAAACTAATGCCCATCCCTATTAGCCAATGCATTTTCAGGTTTCTGTGCATGGGAATAGCATGAACATGCTTTTTCTGACATGTTTTATCTTTTTTGCATTGCTCATTAAGTGACTTTTTAATGAGCCCATGCTAAACTTATTTTGCATGAGTTTTATTGCATAGTCCCTTATCTTTGAGTAATAATATTGTTCTTTCTCCCCTTGAAAAATATCATGAAATTAAAATGCTAGGTACCCAGAAGGCATGCTGTGGTCTTATCTGGATCAAAGATACTGTATAAATCCATTTTAGACTCTCTTCTACCAAAATGAATGTGAATATAATTAAAAGGTCAGAAAAAGTTCTCACCTGCAAATGTATAAAACATTGCTGCTGGCTTTAGCAGATAGTCCCTCTTTTTATTGAAGGCCAAGAGGGTGCAGATGGTTGCCAGGATCATGAAACCAACCCCGATAATAGCTAAAGCTGCTGCTGAGATGCTGTATTCTATCGACACAAAATGTTAAAGAAAGTCTTTACATAAGATGGCAGTAATAATCTTAATCCTCACCATACCAGTAACTAAAAGTTTTTCACAAGAATGACTTTCCAAAGAAACATAGAAAACCATGGCAGATACTGACCACCAGGTCCAACCATTTTCTCTGTCTCCTTCAGTACTGCAGACCCTATTTGTTCTCCAGTTTTCCTATCACTTGACATTGGAGTAGGGGTTGACTTATTAATAACATAAGGAAACATTTCTTCAATGAAAGTGTGGTAGAGATATTTATTTATTTAAAACTTTTCTATACCGACATTCATATAAAATATCACATCGGTTTACATGAAACTCAGGTAGCTTAACACAAACGAAGAGGCAAAATTACAATAAACGGGGGGAAAAAAATTTGGAAATAGAAGGAAACAGAAATAGATTAAGATAGGGTAGTATGGCAGTAAGGGTGCCTATCTGGTGCATAATACAAATGGAGGAGGGTCTAGGAAGCTAGACCAGCTGTTGGTCTAAAGGAAGACTGATCAACTGTTGTTCTAATGGTAAAATAAGTGAAATAAAACGGTGATTTATATACAGTAATATATATAGCATAGGGTTATATACAAGGTTTATATACAGTTTATATACAGTTCAACTATTGGTCTAAAGGAGATATGCAGAGGAAGGATACTGATCTACTGTTCACCTAATCGGCTTATCCACATTTCCCCTGTCAGATTAAAGGAAAATATGTGGTGGGAGGAGACGGAGGTTAATGTAAAGTAGGCGGTATAACAAAGGATTGTATATAATGTTTATATACAGTTGATTATATAACATAGGGTTATAAGCAGGTTTATCTGCAAATTCGGAGGGAAGGAGTTCTATCTAAGAGGTCAAAGGAAAGGGGGGGTATAGATAAGATAGAGGGAAGGTTTACTTAGGGAGGTTACTTAAGAAGGCAAGGGGGGCGCAGTTAGGGGAGGATGGAAAAGGTGGAGGAAAATCTTAACGAGAGATGGGGGTTATAAACAGGTTGAGGGGGAATTCGGGGGAGGAGTACTAAGAGGTCAAGGGAAGGGGGCGAATAGGGAAGAACGGGAAAAGGTTAACTTAGGAAGGATTACTTGAGAAGGCTGGGGGGGTGGGGGCGGTGGCTCGGGGTGGAAGGTAAAGAAGAAGGAGAGTCATAATGAAAGAAGGGGGGGGAGAGGCTTCGTCAAGAGGGAAGTGGCTAGGAAGAGGCTAAGTGAAGGCTTGTTTAAAAAGCCATGTTTATAGTTTTGTTTTGTTTTTTCAAAGGTTTGGGTACAGTGTTCCAGGCATAGATCTGGAGGCAAGGAGTTGCATAACTTAGGACCTGGAAGAGCCTCCCATTGGATGTGGGGAAACAATGGTATCAGACTTCAAGAAAAAATGGGACAGACACAGAAGAACCACAGATGAGGAAGTGATAGGAAAACTGGAGAACAAGTAGGGTCTGCGGTACTGAAGCAGACAGAGAAAATGGTTGGACCTGGTGGTCAGTATCTGCCATGGTTTTCTATGTTTCTTTGAAAAGTCATTCTTGTGAAAAACCTTTAGTTTTAATCATTAAAGGTGACCCCGAGGGGTGAATATACAAGTGAAAATCATGAACTTGTTCAACCGCGGGGTGGTATGAAGGTCTGAAGTAAAACATAAAATATATACAATATAAAAATACCAAGTAAAAATATAAGTTAAGTATTTTCTGATACATAAAAAAGATAAGAGCTTGATACAACGTGTTTTCTAGTTACTGGAAAATACCCCATATCTGAGCCTCTCTAGATCTGATGGATTACCTGTTTCCATGAACTCTTTCATCACCAACCTGGGTACAGGAGCTAAATTGGGTAGTACTGGATAGATTGTTTTTATTTTGTGGTTTGTGTGTCTGGTCAGTAGCATTATTGGGTTATTGGTTAGACTGCTGCACTAAGGCGGACATCCATCGTCTTTGATCTTCCAGGTCAATCAGAATGTGCTGCAGCCCTGCACTCTTGATGTCAGGAAGGACTCAAGCTGAGCTGCCATGGGGGTTTTCATTTGTGGTCACTATGCTTTTTTCCTTCCATTTTAGTCCATCCACCTACATGGATAAATGCTTGGTTGCAGAGGCAGCGCATATCCAGCTGAGAATTCTATGTCACAGATGTCTCTGAAGCTTTGAGTAACTGTGCTATTAAGTCACATAGGTTCAGTTTTTCCCAATCCTTTCCTGGAGCACACCTATCTAGTGGGGTTTTCAGGATTGCCACAATGAATATACATGAGAGATTTGCATACACTGGGTCTTCAATGTATGAAAATCTATTTCATGCATATTCATTACCAATATCCTGAACACCTGTTTGGTCAGGTGCACTTCCAGGAGAGGGTTGGGAAACACTGCTAATGGGCAGTATTTTCTAGATCTGGTCATGTAGAAATCACAACATATTTGGTTTTCAAGATAACCAAACTATAGAAATCAAGTTGGCTCTTATACCTAATACATACAAATACATATCATGAATATTCATTGTGGATATTCAAAGCCAGACTTATTGGGAAACCAGTGCAATAGAATCAGGATTGATGGGGGAGGGGGGGGTGAAGAGATTTTCATATTAGGAGATATATGAAATTGAATAAATAAAGACATATTTGGATCACATGCATAGTAGCATGCAACATTGCTACCAGGTTTTTAGAAGCTTCTTTAAAAAAAATAAAAAAAAAAAACCACTGAGGGCTGGGCCAATGGTTTAATGGCAGTGCTGTGTATTCCTATGCAAAGCACCTGGGTTTCATTTCTAGGCCAGGACTGGGAATGATACTGAGGTGATATTCACAGCCACTCATGGGAAGGTAGTCTCAACCATCACTTAACTGTGACATCTAGTGGCCAGACTTAGGATCTACAGGAGCCATGAACTGGGCCCATGGCCAAAGGCTGTCACTGTGAGGGCTAGGCTGCATTGAGAGCATTGTCCCCTCAAAGCTGTGCACGTGTGTGTGCGCGCTCATACGTCATGGACCCTGCGCACATGGCAAAACACGAGACATCCCAATGATATTTGTATCGTTCTGGCTTGTAACGCATAAATTTGAACTCAACTTATAAAATGTTGCACAAAAGAAGATTTTTATGCACATGGCCTTTCAAAAATTTGAAGGAATGTTCATTGGGAGGTAGATATCAAAATGGAGTAGGGGTTAGAATCCCTTGGTATTTATGAATGAGGTCTTATGGCGATGTAGCCAAAGGCAGATTTCAATTGAGTTGGAAACCCAAAAAAATACTGAAAGAAACCGTCAGACCCAAACAGCTGCCCCCAAGCCCACCACCCCAACTAGGCTGATTATCTTGCATATGCTCTACTTTTCTCTTTCTATCTTCCATTAAGACTAATGAAACCAAATTTTTATATATGGTATTTCCATCAACATTCACAAAGCTGTCAGTCTTGCATGTAAAATAAATGGACACAGCAGCAGAGCCGAGAGAAGAGTATAACACGTAGGGGGGCAAATCACGTGACTTGGCTGATTTCTTAAGATTTTTTTTTTTTCATTTGCTTTAGCATAATGACATATAAAGCACTGGATAGGGAAATACCAACTGCACCTGAATGTAACCTGCCCTGAGCTGCCAATGAAAAGGGGTGAGCTGAAGTCGTCTTTTCCCAATTATTGTTGCACCACGTCTGCTACACTGTGCAAAGCCGCTTTGTTGAGAGTCAACAAATTAACTGTAGCGAGGGACCACTCTAGGGTGCATGCAAACTACCAGGGAAGTCAGGAATGGAAATGATTTACTGCCAGCAGAGGATGTAATTTACTGACAGAATTATATCAATATTGTTCTAAATGTCACCAGTCCCCTGCTACCAGGGCAGTATTTACCTACTATTGAGTGAATATTGCACTAAAAAGTAAGCGCCGTTGACTAGGCAGAGTTCATTTTACACGACCGACTGGAAAGTTATTCATTTTAAGCTGCAGCATGTGATCTTGTCTGAATCTATGGAAACTGAAGAGAAGAAAAAAAAAACACACCCTTCCCCAGTTCATCCAGCAGAGAGAGAAGTATTAAATCCCCTTTGGTTTCTTCTGCATTAATATGATGGTAATTGACACTCAGCTTTTAACATAATGGAATTCAACATTCAAAAAATCTTTGTGCAAATTCTTACCTTTTTGGGTAGTCACTTCAAATATCTCTTCATTCTCCCCGGAGGTGAAATGTTTGAAGTATGAACAGTTATGCTCTAAAAGAAAGAATGTGAGCAGCTTAATCTTCAGATTACAATAAATTACTCAATCAAAAGAGAAGCCAGGGAAATGAAGGGTGCATTTCATGCAGATGGAAGCGCATCGCAGTAAGAGCTCTGTTTTATTAGACAGGATACAAGAATCTTTAAGAAGGGACGTGTTGGGCAACTGGCAATAGAAATGATTTCACTTCCTCAGTAAATAGAATTGAAGGACAGGGTATCATCATCTCCACCAAGCTTGAGGAGTAAAATCCAAGGCATCGGTCAATCTGATGGTTTCCGTTGCCTGTATGGCACACAGTCTTCTAACCAGGGTTTCTCAACCCAGTCCTGAGGAGGACACAAGTATTCAGGATATCCGTAATGTATGTGCATAAGGTATCTTTGCATACAATGGAGGCAGTACATGCAGATCTATCTCATGCATGTTCACTGTGGACCTTGATCTGACCTAGTATCCACAATGAATATGCATAAAATAGAATTGCATGCACTGCCTCCATTATATGCAAATTACCTTATGCATATGCATTATGAACATCCTGAATACCAGGCCTGTTTGTGGTTCTTGAGGACCAGGGCTGGCCACCCTGCTATAAACTCTCTTTTCACTGGAATTAATTTAGATTGGGATAAAATACCTTTCAACAGTGTAATAATACTACTTATTTTTTTACAGTACTACTGGACATATGCAGTGCTTATAGAATGGTGATAAATATTCAGATATAATAAGTCCCTTCCCTCAAGGGCTTACGATCTAAGAGGTTGATTTTAAAAACATTGCTTGTGCAAAAATGCCAACATATACATGTATGTGGCTGCACATGAGCAATGCGGATTTTAAAAAGCCGCAAAGTATGCACGTATCAAAAATAAGAGGGTGGAAAAGGGCTGGGGCCAGCACTTACACACGTAACTCCGTATTTTAAAACCGGAGACTGCGGAGCACGGCGGCTTGTTATCCGCGTAACTTTACTGCTGCTCCTGATAAGGAGCAAGTCTGTAGATCTCGGGTTTTAGCGGTTACAGGACAGGACGAGGGGTCCGGATCAACTGGGGGTATGCAGGATGAAAAACCAGAGGGGTCTGGGCTAATTGGAAAAACTGGGTTGTCCCTCGCACGAGCATGTTTTAAAATCTGCCTACATACGCCCGTAAAAGCCTGCAAACTCCTAGGAAAGATCCGTGAAGTGCATTTTCTCAAGCAATCTCCTAAGACTAGGTGCGTTTTTATGCACAGGAGGTGTTTCTTTAAAAACATATGTATGCAAGTACGTGCACAATTTAAAATTGCAGGGTATTACCACTCAGGTGCTGATATGCGCATGTATGGGTGCACACACGTTTGTTTTCAAATTAGCTTGTAAGTGGTACCTGAGCCAATGGGAGATTAGGTGATTTACTCAAGGCCACAAGGAATGTCAGAGATGTGCTTTTGTACTAACCACTAGGCCAGGGCTTCCCAAACCTGTCCTGGGGACCCCACAGCCAGTCGGGTTTTCAGGATGTCCACAATGAATATGCATGAGATACCATGGAAATCCAGTATATGCAAATTGAAACTGATATCATGCATATTCATTGTGGATTTCCTGAAATCCCGACTTGCTTGTGGGGTCCCCTAGGACAGGTTTAGGAAGCCCTGCAATAAGCCATATCTTCTCTCCATGATGAATGGAAGTGAATTTAAAAAGCACAAGAAAAATATTACAGATAACCCTGTAACCCCATCTCACCCAGATTAGGGTGAGATGGGGTTACAGGGTTATCTGTAATATTTTTCAACAACCAAGGCATAGTTCTCTCTGAGCTGAGCAAACGGGCCTGCTCACCTCTCTGGTTCCACGGCAGATCCCAGGTCGGCCTCCCTAGCGGTAGCTGTGAGCTCTTCCAGGCCTCGGTGTCCTGCGGTGGCGGTCGCCGGGCCTTCCACTACGCACCAGGCCTCAAGCCAGAGCTCGGCATCCTCAGTGGTGTTGGCCATGCCCCTATGCGCGTGCGGACCAACTGGCCTCTTGTAGGGCCAGGGGCAGGTCCTAGCTCCACGGTGTGCCCTGATTGATTCCCTGATATAAGGAAGTCCCTGCCTGTACTTCCTTGCCTTGGCAATCGGGTTTGTACTTTGCTAGATTGTCACTGCATCTGAACCTTGTTCCAGTATTTTTCCAGTCTCGTTCCAGGATCCTTCTGTTCCAGCCTTGTTCCTGCATCCTAGTATTCCAGTGTCCTTCTGTTCCTGTTTCGTCTGTCCGTCTCCCCAGGTAGTACCTCCAGAATGTTTCACTGGTACTGACCTCGGCTGGCTCTTGACCTGCCTGCCTGCTGCCGGCCTTCTGACTTCAGCCTGCTCCTTGACCTGCCTGCCTTCTGACTTCAGCCTGCTCCTAGACCCGTCTGCCTGCTGTCTGCCTTCTGACCTCGGCCTGCCTGTGACCTCGTCTGACCTCCAGAACCTGACCCCTCCTTTGTTGACCACTCCTCGGACTGACCCCCGGAGTCTGACCATCTGCCTGCTCAACCATGTCTCCAGATTCTGGCTCTGTTCTTAGCCTTGTCATCACTTACGCTGTTCTGGTCCTCCTTGCTCCATCTGACCTCCAGTCTCGGACCTGACCACACTCCTCTTCTGTCTCTGGGCACGCCTGTCTACCATCTCTCCAGGAGACCCTGCGAGGCCCACCTAAGTCCAAGTGGCCCGGGTCCCTACAGGCTCCTCCCGGGGGGGACCTCGGGCTTCCAGTGGTGAAGCTAATTGAGGCCTCTGCTCCTCCAGTGCTCCGCCCCCTGGGGGCAGGTGCTTCCTGGTCCTACGAGGGAGCCATTCTCCACAGCTCCAGGACAAGGGTCCACCCCCGAGCACAACAGAGACCAGAAAGAAAGGAGCAAGAATAACCAAAAAAATAAGAGAAATAATGAGAAAACAATCACTGCAATATATCAAATTTAGCAGATTCTGCAACTAGTAACTTTTAGGTATGTGAATCCATTAAGGCCCTTAGTTGTGAAGGTTCGAAAAAGACATAATCAACATTAAGATGCTTCACTAAACACTTGCAGGGATAACGCAATGTAAATTGGGCTCCCTTTGACAAAACCTCAGATCTCATAGACAAAAAAATCTTTTCCCGCGATCTTGAGTCGTCCTAGTAATATCAGTATAAATCCACAATTTCTGGCCATAAAACAGAAGCAGCCTGTTACAAAGAAAATACCTAAACACAGTATTCCTATCTACCAAAAAAGCAAAAGATACAAGCAATGTGCCTGTTTTGGTAATCTCAGTCTCTTTGTGATAATTCAAGAATATTAGTCAAATCAAGGGATAAATCCTGAGGCTGGCTTCCACCTGTCACTTCCTCACTTTCAGGCTGATACAGAAAGAAACGCGGGAGAGCGGGTGAGTGCCCACTCTCCCGGCACGCGCACAGGCCAGTGTCCTGTGCGCGCAATCCAGTAAATAAAAATATGCTAATTAGAGCATGCGGTAAAAGGAGGCGTTAGGGACACTAGCGCGTCCCTAGCGCCTCCTTTTTGACAGAAGCAGCGGCTGTTAGCGGGTGTGACAGCCGATGCTCAATTTTGCCGGTATTGGTTCTCAGACCCGCTGACAGCCACGGGTTCGGAAACCGGACGCCAGCAAAATTGAGCGTCTGGTTTTCAACCCACGAGCCACGGGCTGATTTTAAATTTTTTTATTTTTAATTATTTTTTATTTTTGGGACCTCCGACTTAATATCGCCATGATATTAAGTCGGAGGGTGTACAGAAAAGCAGTTTTTACTGCTTTACTGGACACTTTCCCAGTGCCGAGAGAAATTAATGCCTACCTTTGGGTAGGCGCTAATTTCTGAAAGTACAATGTGTGGCTTGGCTGCACATTTTACTTTCTGAATCGCGCGGGAATAACTAATAGGGCCATCAACATGCATTTGCATGTTGTGGGCGCTATTAGTTTCGGGGGGGGGGGGGGGGGTTGGACGCGCGTTTTCGACGCGCTATTACCCCTTACTGAATAAGGGGTAAAGCTAGCTATTACGCGCTATTACCCCTTACTATTACGCGCTATTACCCCTTACTGAATAAGGGGTAAAGCTAGCGCGTCGAAAACGCGTATCCAACCGCGGGTTAACAGTGCGCTCCGCCGGAGCACACTGTACTGTATCGGCCTGTTTGTGGTAAATAACATGCCTTAGTTATAACAGGCATTGCAGCTGTAGTAATTTTCAAAACCTTGAAAAGTTCTACAGAAGCAATTAATTTTGTATAAGGAAAATTTAGAACTCTAAGACTGAGGCTTCGGAGGGAATTTTCAATATTTTCAAGTTTCTTTGAATGGATCAGCTCAGACTGAACCAACCCATTTTGAATTTTTTTTTTTAACAGAGGCAATACATGAGTCCAAAACATCCAGTTTAGCTTCCTGAGAATGAACTTGTTTTTCAATTGCCAAAATCTGATGATTAATATCCAAGGAAATCTTCGTTAAAGAAGAGAAAGAGATTTCAAAAGAAACCAATACATCCCATACCGCATCCAAAGTTATAACAGAGGATTTAGATTACTCTGATTTCACAACCAGGCTTTCCTGTATCACTTCACCTAGACTCGATGCAGTATCACCACCCAAGCTCCCAAGGGGGACTGGAGTCGAGGCCCAGGCCAGAGGACCTACTGCTCAAGGTGCCCCAGAGAGAGGAGAATTCTCCTCACCAGCAGAATCCAAATCTGCTGCCGCAGAACACAAAATGGGTCCACTGACCTCCTCCATAGCTGTTCCTTTTAAAACCGGGATCTCCAGACTCACCCCAGGAGAAACCAGCTGAGGCTCCAGACAATCCAACTGCCCCCAAGAGGGGGGAGATGGCATAATCGGCGCACCGGGGCTCAAAGAGATCTCCTCGGCCAGCATGTTCAGCATTCGCTCCACGACGAGTCCCGCAGCGACCATCGCTCCCGGACCAGAAGTCGGCGTTGTAGCAACATACCCCTCAATCCATGGCTGATGTAAGGCGGGTAGGGGAGAACTAGAAATGTTCTCCCTCACCTTAGCCTTGCGCTTATTATCAGGCATTAAGAAAGGTAATCCTAAAGAAAAATTGCAAATCAGGAAAGAGGGCTCTTGCACTGCTTTCTCATACAGCGGCCATCTTGGTCTTCCCTTGGGTTGAATATTTTTTATAATTTCCTGGGAAGGGAAGTTCATGTTCATGGTGGAATGAATATAAAGCCCACTTAGATTAATTTTCATTTAGATAAAAATTATTACTGATAATTATCAATATAGTATTTCTGAAATATTAATTTTACCTGATCCCAGGTAAGTAAATTATAGGTTTTTCATCCCATTCACTTGTGCTATTTGATATCAGATTTAGAGGAGTCTCTCTCTCAAATACTTTGTGGTAATAGTAATACAGCAATTATTGCATTTCCTACCTGCAACCACTGGGGGTGAGAGAGAAAGAGAGAGAGAAGGAGAGACTATCTTTAAGGCCCTTGTAGGAGTTAGTATTTATGCTACTATAGGAGGCCCACCTAGTAACTCGAGGTGAGGTTTAGGTAGTAGTGTAAGGGTTAGGGGCCACTTTGACATGCAGAGTGAGACATACAAACAGAACAGTGCACTCTTGTGAATATTTGATGTCTTTTGGAGTATGGAAACTCACACAATGATGAGATTTGTACAATGATCTCTCAACCTAGTTTGATGGACTTTCTACCTGGGTAACATCAAGCTAGGTTGAGAGAAGGCACGGCGGCAGCTCCCTGCCGCCACAGAGAGGGAGGATGACGTTGGAGGCCCCTGAGCCATGGAGGCACACAACAGCGGCGGCTCCGATTGCCGCAGACCACAGGTGGCAGCCCCAGGCTGCAAGAGACGGTGCCAGGGCGGCCTGGCGGCAGAGGTAAGAGGCTGCTCACTGCTAGGCCCATGAACAGCATCGCAACAGTGGGTTACCAGTCCTAGGGCAGGTGCACTGTTAAATGTTTTACCTTCTGAGAAATTAGGAAGATAATTTTTTTTACAAGGTTTGAGGAGGAATTCTTTAAAATAAGGGATAATTGTCAGAGATATGAGTTTAAGCAATAAAACAAATTACGGATGTAGAATGGAGCTTTATATAATTAAAGCCCAACACGATGTTCCATTTCACAGTTTATTATAGCCAAGTTGAGCTTTGCAATGCTGATCTTGGCAATTTCTTAGTATAAAGTTATGCTTCTTATGATGCCTAGGAATCTCGTATACCTATTCAAGAGGTACAAAACTGGACTTAAGAACATAAGAATTGCCATACTGGGTCAGAATGAGGGTCCATCAAGCCCAGTATTCTGTTTCCAAGCCAGATCACAAGTTCCTGGAAGCTTCCCAAATAGTATCTAGATCTTATGCTGCTAACATCCAGAGATAAACAATGACTTTCCCCAAGTCTACATGGTCAATAAATGTTTATGGACTTTTCTTCTAAGCTTATCCAAACAGTGGCATAACCAGAACTGATATTTTTGGTTGGGCCCAAGGTTATCTGGGTGGGATGTAGGCATACAGGTCTGAGCCCTACTAGTTGTACTCTTATTGATAAATAATGCCTTAGCATGCTCCCTACAATAGGTTTCTAAGTAGTCTACAACAGCCATTATGCATCATGAGTGAAACTATTTCAAATATTTTAACTCAATTATTTCAAGCACTTACCGACATTACAAATTAGAACATAAAAACATAAGATATGCCATACTGGGTCAGACCAAGGGTCCATCAAACCCAGTATCCTGTTTCCAACTGTGGCGAATCCAAGTCACAAGTACCTGGCAAGTACCCAAACATTAAATAGGATCACAAGCTACTATTGCTTATTAATTACGTAATAGAAGTTTATAGATTTATTATTATTTATTCCTTATTAATCTGTATTATTTTATTATGTTTATTGTAATTAATAAATACACAAGAATATCATGTAAAAAGCAAAGAACACATAAACATCAGATACAATCAATTATGTCATAAAACAAATATCAATGTATTCTTTCATGAATCCTCTTTCCAGAAAGGTAGAGATCATCATAACTACAATAAAATAGCAATAATCATAAGAACGGATGCAGAGCAGAACTACAACAGTTACATTACAACCCAACATGAAAAAAAGCCTATATTTAATTCTGGAATAACCTCAGCAAAAAAAAAAAAGACTCCCTCTACTGCTAAACATTTTGTGAAGTAACAAAAACCCCTGCAATTAAAAAAAAAAAAAAAGACACCTAGAACCTTTTCATACCATACAATCACAGCACTGACTCTCAGGACTCAAATAACAGCAACCTTATGGAAAAGCAGCAATGCAAATACTACATCAGGCCCTAGAACATTAATACATCACCTACTGGGGTAACAGAAAAAGCCAGACTGCTACAAATCTCTAAGGATAAATTAGGGTGGCCAATGTAACCCCAATATTTAAAATAGGCTCCAGGGGCGATCTGGGTAACTATAGCCCAGTGAGCCTGATTTCAGTGCCGGGAAAAATAGTGGAAACTCTTCTCAAGATCAAAATCGTAGAGCATATAGAAAGACATGATTTAATGGAACACAGTCAACATGAATTTACCCAGGGGAAGTCTTGCCTAACAAATCTGCTTTATTTTTTTGAAGGGGATAATAAACATGTGGATAAAGGTGAACCGGTAGATGTAATGTATTTGGATTTTCAGAAGGCATTTGACAAAGTCCCTCATGAGAGGCCTCTACAAAAACTAAAAAGTCATGGGATAGGAGGTGATGTCCTTTCGTGGATTACAAACTGGTTAAAAGATAAGAAACAGAGAGTAGGATTAAACAGTCAATTTTCTCAGTGGAAAAGGGTAAACAGTGGAGTGCCTCAGGGATCTGTACTTGGACCGGTGCTTTTCAATATATATATAAATGATCTGGAAAGGAATACGACAAGTGGGGTTATCAAATTTGTGGATGATACAAAATTATTCAGAGTAGTTAAATCACAAGCAGACTGTGATACATTACAGGAGGACCTTGCAAGACTGGAAGATTGGGCATCCAAATGGCAGACGAAATTTAATGTGGACAAGTGCAAGGTGTTGCATAGGGAAAAATAACCCTTGCTGTAGTTACACGATGTTAGGTTCCATAGTAGGAGCTACCACCCAGGAAAAAGATCTAGGCATCATAGTGGATAATACTTTAAAATTGTCGGCTCAGTGTGCTGCAGCAGTCAAAAAAGCAAACAGAATGTTAGGAATTATTAGGGAGGGAATGGTTAATAGAACGGAAAATGTCATAATGCCTCTATATCGCTCCATGATGAGACCGCACCTTGAATACTGTGTACAATTCTGGTCGCCGCATCTCAAAAAAGATATAGTTGCGATGGAGAAGTACAGAGAAGGGCAACCAAAATGATAAAGGGGATGGAACAGCTCCCCTATGAGGAAAGGCTGAAGGGTTAAGGGCTGTTCAGCTTAGAGAAGAGACGGCTGAGGGGGGATATGATAGAGTTCTTTAAGATCACGAGAGGTCTTGATCGAGTAGATGTGACTCGGTTATTTACACTTTCGAATAAAAGAAGGACTAGGGGGCATGCCATGAAGTTAGCAAGTAGCACATTTAAGAATAATCGGAGAAAATTCTTTTTCACTCAACGCACAATAAAGCTCTGGAATTTGTTGCCAGAGGATGTAGTTAGTGCAGTTAGTGTAGCTGGGTTCAAAAAAGGTTTGGATAAGTTCTTGGAGGAGAAGTCCATTAACTGCTATTAATCAAGTTTACTTAGGGAATAGCCACTGCTATTAATTGCATCAGTAGCATGGGATCTTCTTAGTGTTTGGGTAATTGCCAGGTTCTTGTGGCCTGGTGGTTTGGCCTCTGTTGGAAACAGGATGCTGGGCTTGATGGACCCTTGGTCTGACCCAGCATGGCAATTTCTTATGTTCTTATGTTCTTACATGCTAGCAGCAATATTGCAACTCAGTCACACACAGGCAGAACCCAGACTGACCCTTATCTAATACAGAAATAAGGGACTACAAATTAGAAATAGAAACATTAAAACAAAACTGAAATAGCCTGAGAGACTAGACTCTGAATAGTAGAACCTAAAGAGCAAAATACAAAAATATAAGAAATGCACATACCCAAAGATGGCATATTACAATTGCTAAAAACTCAAAATAATTTTTTTAGCTTTATTATCTGATCTTTTTATTGATCTAATCAGTTCCCAGTTTATTTTTCCACTTTAACCCTTGTCAGTCTTTTCCCAATTCCTTCTCCAAGGTCTCTTTCTGTTTCTTCACTCATTCTCTCTTCTTCCCTCACACACACATACAGAGGCTTTTGCTTTCTCTCACAGACTCCCTAACACACACAAGCTCTCACTCTCACATACTCTACCACACATACAAGCTCACTCTCTCACTCACACCCCCAGGCTCCCATTCTCAAATACACACACAAAACCCAGTCTCCCATTCTTACACACACAAACACTCACACGCAGCCTCCCAATCTTACACACACAAACACCTACACTCAGGCTCCCATTCTGATACCACACACACAACACAGGCTCCCATTCATACCCCCTCCCACAACACAGAATACCATTCTCACATACAAAACACACACACACACACACACACACATATACCTAGGCGTCCATTCTCACACATATAAACACCCAGGCTCCCATTCTTACACACATAAACACTCAGGTTCCCATTCTTACACACACACACACACAACCAGGCTCCCATTTTCACACACAAACACCCACATTCAGGCTCTCATTCTTACACACCCACATCCACATTCAGACTCCCATTCTTACACACACACACACACAACCCAGGTTCCTATTCTGACACGCGCACAACCAAGGTTCCCATTCTCACACACAAACTCTCACACTTGGGCTTCCATGCTCACATGCAAACACCCACACGTGGGCTCCCATACTCACAGACACCCACAAACTCAAGTCCTGCCTCCCACCAGCATAAGCACTCATCCTCCAGTGTCTCTGATATGCTGTTTCAAGTCCCACCTCCCTCTCCCACCAAGTAGCCAAAGTACCTGCTGTTTGGTACCCTCAAAGCAGCATTTGAAGTGGGCCACACCCACCCGGCTCCCTGGCCCGACAAAAAAGTGCAGTGCTACAGAGCATGGGAGCCTCAGCAAGCTGCTGCCAAGAGAGAGAGGAGATAGATAACCTGGAACCACCACTATTAAGGATGAATGCTGTTGCAATGGGGGGAGAGGGAGATTCTTCTTGTGGGTCTGGGGAGGGTAAGGGATGGGAGTAGAGGGAGGATCTGCTTAATATTCTTTTATTGTCCTGGTTTCTATCCACCATAATACACTCTGATATTTGCCCAGAAAAATGAGTCACTTTTTTCTACTGATTTTCTCCTTTTTTTTTTTATTGTCATAATTCACCCTTATAAATTCCTGTGAAAATAAAAAAAAACCCCAAAAAAACAAAAATGAAGGTCCCTGAGAGGTGGCTGCTGTATGTAGCCAGATATTCCGTGGCTGCCAATTAGCCAGAGAAGTCACTACTTATCCAGTTACATAGCACTGAAGTGAATATCAGCCTCTTTGTGAAGTAACACAAACCCCTGCAAGATAAAAACCACCTAGAATCTTGTCATTGCCCTTCTATTACAACACTAACTCTCAGGACTCAAAACAGCGGCAACTTTATCTATGAAAAGGCAGCAAGGCAAATAATACACCAGGCCCTAGAACACTAGTACACCATCTACTGGGCAAACAACAAGCCGGACTGCTACAAATCCCTACAGAGAAACTACAGACAAACAGAAATACTGCACCTCAGTCACATGTGTAGAACATAGCCAGAGCCTTACCTAATACAGAATAAAGGACTATAAATTAAAACAGAAACATTCAGACCAGTGGCGTAGCCACGGGTGGGCCTGGGTGGGCAGCTGCCCACCCAATTTAGACCCAGGCCCACCCAACTGACACCGGAACTGCAAGGCTGTCGCGGGATCCCATCCCCGCGACAGTGAAGAGGAGAACCCACGCCTCGCGCGCCATCACGGCACACGTGGGGAAGCGGTCCTACAACCATTTGGCCGACCGATCTTCCTGTTTGGGGGGGGGAGGAGAGCGGAAGCGCCGCGCACAGCTTCCGCTTCCTCCCCCCAGAGCAGGAAGATCAGCTGCCTCTCCTGCAGCCACTGGCCTCCTGCTATCTTGGGGCCGTATGGCCGACCGATCTTCCTGTTGGGGGGGGGGGGGGGGGAAGAAGAGCGGAAGCACCGCGCACAGCTTCCGCTTCCCCCCCCAGCAGGAAGATCGGTCGGCCGTATGGCTCGAAGATAGCAGGAGGCCAGTGGCTGCAGGAGAGGCAGCTGATCTTCCTGCTCTGGGGGGAGGAAGCGGAAGCTGTGCGCGGCGCTTCCGCTCTTCTTCCCCCCCCCCCCCAACAGGAAGATCGGTCGGCCATACGGCCCGAAAATAGCAGGAGGCCAGTGGCTGCAGGAGAGACAGCTGATCTTCCTGCTCTGGTGGGAGGAAGCGGAAGCTGTGTGCGGCGCTTCCGCTCTCCTCCCCCCCCCCCCCCCAAACAGGAAGATCGGTCGGCCATACGGCCCCAAGATAGCAGGAGGCCAGCTGATCTTAAACTGTGCACAGGCTTGAATGTGTATGTGAGGATGAGAATGGGAGCCTTGTGTGTGTGTGGGTGAAAATCAGACCCTGGGTGTGTATGGGAGTGAGAATGGAGTCTTGAATGTGTGTGGGTGATAATGGAAGCTTGAATATGTGGGTGAGGATGGAAGCTTGAATATGTGGGTGAGGATGGAAGCTTGAATATGTGGGTGAGGTTGGAAGCTTGAATGTGTGTATATATGGGTGAGGATGGAAGCTTGAATGTGTGTATATATGGGTGAGAATGGGAGCCTGGGTTTGTGTGGGTGAGAATGGAAGCTTGAATATGTGGGTGAGAATGGAAGCTTGAATATGTGGGTGAGGATGGAAGCTTGAATGTGTATATATATATGGGTGAGAATGGGAGCCTGGGTTTGTGTGTGTGGGTGAGAATGGAAGCTTGAATATGTGGGTAAGAATGGGTGCTTGAAAGTGTGTATGTGTGGGTGAGAATGGGACCTTAAATGTGTGTATGTGTGGGTGAGAATGGGAGAATGGGTTTGTGTGTGTGGATGAGAATGGGTGCCTGGATGTGCGTCTGTGTGTGCATAAGAATATAAGCCTGGGGAGGGGTGAGAAAGTGAGAGCTTGTATGTGTGTCTGCAGAGAATGTGAGCTGGGGGGGGGGGGGGGGAGCATATGAGAGTTAGAGCCTGAGTGTGTGAGGGAGTCTGTGAGAGAAAGCATTTATGTATATATGTGTGTGTGTGTGTGGAAGGGAAGAAGACAGTAGTAGAAAAGACACTGAAGAGGAATTAGGAAATGAGCGACAAGGGAAAAAATGGGAAAGAGAGACCAGGACCAACTGATTAGAAAAATACAAAGATCAGACAACAAAGGTAAAAAAAAAAAAATGTATATATATATATAGAGAGAGAGAGAGATGTTAGCAATTTAAATATGTCATCTTTGGGAATGTGCATTCTTATATTTTTGTATTTTGCTCTTTCTTAAGTATTCCACTGTTCAGACATTTTAGTTTCTCAGGCTTTCTATTTTGGCTTTATCTATATGTTTCTGTTTCTAATTTATAGTCTCTTATTTCTATATTAGGTAAGGGTCGGTCTCAGTTTTGCCTGTTTGTGACAGAAATGAGTATTTCTAGCATATAGTTTCTCTGTAGTAGTAGTCCAGCCTGTTCTGTTATTCCCGTAGGTGATGTATTAATGTTCTAGGGCCTGGTGTAGTATTTGCATTGCTGCTTTTTCATAAGGTTGCTGTTTGAATCCTGAGAGTCAGTGCTGTGATTGTTTGGCAAGGTTCCAGATGCCTCTTTCTTTGCAAGAGTTTGTTACTTCACAAAATAGCAGTGGAGGGTTATTTTTTGCTGAGATTACACCAGAATTTGAATTTTTTTTTTCATGTTACTTGTAATGTGAATTGCCGCAGCTTTGCGCTGCACCTGTTCTGATGATTAATTATATTTTATTGTATTTATGAAGATTTCTGGGTTTCGCAAAGATGGTTCATGAAAGAATACATTAATTTTTGTTTTATTATATGATTGGATTTGATTGTTTTCTATACTTGAAATAATTGAAGTAAATTATTTTAAAGTTTCATACATGACACATAATGGCTGTTGCAAACTACTTAGAAAGCCATTCTAGGGTGCAGTATATGGCATTATTTATCAGTAAGAAAACAACTAGTAGACCTGCATGCCTTGTGCCCACCTATGTTAACCTTGTGCCCACCCAAAAAATCAATTCTGGCTACGCCACTGATTCAGACACAACTGAAATGGAAAGCCTAGAATCCAGACACTGTGAACAGTGGAATACTGAAGAAAAAGTAAAATGTAAATATATAAGACATGCGCATTCCCAAAGATGGCATATTCCAATCACTCAAAGTCAAAATAAAATATATATTATATTTTTTTTAATACTTTATTTTCAGATTTTCCAATAATGATCCCATACAACAGCAGGTTTACTACAATTTAAGTACAACTTACCACCCCTAAGCCCCCTCTCTCCCTCCCCCCCCCCCAGCCCCCAGCAGGTGCACCGCTATAACAATGATTATGTTCACCCCGCATATCAAATAACTTCAGTAGCAGGCATATTGTCAGTTCCGATTACAAGTGTAATAGTAGAGAAGCAACAGTCACCTTGTCTATGCAGATTTCAAGGACACAGTAGACTAGTAGACAAGTATGAAAGGATACTTAATGAAGACTATGCGCATTCCCTGTGGCAGGATGCAAGGTGACCCTGAGCCGTGGTGCAAGAGGTCCATGGCTGTATTAGAGGGCAAAGACCCGACTCCGCGCGTTAGCATTAAGACAGAGCAGAAATGCAGACCATGTGTCCATGTATTTCTGATATTTAGCAGGAGTCGATTGCTTAGCTGTGAGATACTCTAAGAAAGCCGTACGGTGCAGTTTTACTCGCCAAACAGTCAGTGTGGGGGGTACGTCCTGCAGCCATACCTCTAAGATCGCCTTTTTTGCCAGCCAGAAAGCTATCTGCAGAAACTTCTGTTGGTTACGTGAAACTGCGTTCGGTCTTCCGTCCATCATCTCAAAAAGGCAGAACTTCGGATCCTCCGGGAGGGTAATATTTAAAACTGTGTTCAAGAAGTTCAGGAGATGACGCCAGAAGTCCCGTATCTTACGGCAGTCCCAGAATAGGTGAAATAAGGTGCCCACGTCAGTCAGACATTTAGGGCAAAGAGTGTTAGCGGTCAGCTTGGCCTTATAGGGCCAGACCCGGGAAACAAAAAGCCATCTGAGGAATTTATATTGAGTTTCCCTGAGGAGCATATTGTCTGAGACCTTAGGGAGGACCACCAGGCACTGCTTCAACATTTCATGTGTAATCCCAATATTCGTTTCCCTGGTCCAAACCTTCGCAAGGGCTTGCAAGAGACCCAAGGATGAGAGTCCCCCTAGCACTCGCTTCAGAGAGGCGCAGGTCACTGGTTGGCCCCACGGCATGGCAAAGAACTTCGCGAAGATGGCTGTATTGATGTTGCGGGAAATGGCTAGGAGTGCATGTTCAATGAAGTGTTGGACCTGTAAGTACATGTAAAATTCTTTATGCGACAGGCCAAACTCTCTTCTCAGGTCTTCAAAAGGGAGCTCGTGTCCAATGTCTCTCTGTAGATATTGAAGTAGAAACTCCAGTCCTTTAGATTCCCACTGGTTGAGTACCGAGGGGTCAAGTCCAGGGAGAAAGCCAGGATGTCCACGGATTGAAAGAAATGGTGATACCTCCCATGACACACCTAGTTTGTGGTAGAGGCTTTGCCATGCCGTTCTGCAGTGAAGTAAAAAAGGTTCCAAAATATAGCCTTGGGAAGTTGACCACCAGGCACCTGTAAAATGTTTTGGAGTTGGATGGGTCCACAGCATGCCTGTAATATGGGAACAGGGGTGAAATTTCAGAGCCCATTAAACAGTCCCAAACATGCCGGAGGAGACGTGCTACATTGTAATCCTGGATTCTTGGACAATCCATGCCTCCCTTTACCATTGGATACTGTAGAGTGGACAAGGAGATCCGCGCCCTCCTGCCCCGCCAAAGGCAAGCAGCCAGGCTTCTCTCTAGGGCCCTGACAGGCAGCATTTGAAGAACATAAAGCCATTGGGGAAACTCCATCATTTTAAATAGCTGAATTCTTCCGCTTAGTGAGAGGGGAAGAGTTCTCCATTGGTCCAGTCTGTCTATGGTCTTATGGAGCAGTTGCATTACATTGCAGCGATAAATATTGGCCACGTCGATGGGGATCTTTATGCCTAAGTACCGCATCTCCTTTTCCACCCAACGGAGCGGAAAGGGGCCCGGCTACCGCTGTTGCAATACTCCCATAACATCCAAGGCCTTGGACGTGTCGAGGTTAATTTTAAGTCCCAAGAAGGCACCAAAATGCCATTGATGTTCCATCACTCTAGGCAGGGACCTGGTGGGATCTGTTAGGAACACTAATACATCATCTGCAAAAGCAGCGATTTTAAAAGTTTCCCCTTGTACTTGAAAGCCCTTAATATCTGGGTCAGTATTTATTTTCCGAAGTAATAGGTCCAGGGACAATATGTATAGTAGGGGAGACAGGGGGCATCCCTGCCTAGTCCCCCGCTTTATATCAAAACAACTGGAAATATCCCCATTAGCCAGAATGCAGGATGTCGGGGCCTATAGCAGGGAGATGTTATGTATAAGAGCTTCTTCTAGCCCATACCATCTCAGTACTGAAAAGAGATATTCCCAGGTCACCCTATCGAATGCTTTCTCAGCATCAAACCCCACTGCCACTGCTGGCGTACCCCTAGTTCTGCAATGAGCCATTGCCATCCATAACCGAATAATATATTTACCTGCAGTCCAGTCTTTAACAAACCCACTTGTTCCTCAGATATTAGAGAGGGCAGAATCATATGGAGCCTGGTAGCAATAATTTTTGCGAACAATTTGATGTCATAATTTAAAAGAGAGATGGGCCGATATGACGCGGGGTGTAGATGGTCTTTCCCACTTTTGGGGAGGACCGTGATATATGCCAACGTGGCTTCCTTGGGAAAGGCCTCTTCATCGTGGTCTGTTTGAAAATACTCCCGGAGGTCCGCGCTTATTTCATCTCGCAGTATTTTATAGTACTCCGCATTGAAACCGTCTGGACCTGGAGCCTTATGTGCTGGACTGTCCTTTATCCCCATAGCAATTTCCTGGATATCAAATGGCCGTTTGAGCCAGTCTAATTGTTGGGGGGAGACTCTGGGCACTTGCAGTCCTTGAAAAAAAGCTCCTTCCTGCATTTCTGCCTTCTCCACCCTTTCCACGCTATACAGTTGTGCATAGAATTCCCTGAAAATGGCACAAATGGCCGCAGCTGAGCTCTGCTGCACTCCCTGGGCATCTCGCAGCGCATTGATATGAGTTTGCCCTCGGTGGGCTCTGACCAAAGTGGCCAAGAGCTTCCCAGCTTTATTGCCAAAGGATAGAGATGGTGCGATGCATTTAGCATATGTGTCTCTGTTTTCTGATGAATATAACTATTGAGGGATATAAGCACTTCCCTGTACGACTTTTTATTAAATTCAGAGGGCGCCTGAATTAAGCGGGCCTTTACCTGTCTTAACTCCCTTTCCAGCTCTAAAATGCATTGATTGAGGAGTCGAGCTTTGCGGATCACGAATGCTGTTATGACCCCCCTGCATGACCGCTTTACCCTGTTATGTTAGGGGAGGCCCTGAGAGGCCTTGCATTCTGTTATGTTATGGGAGGCCTTGAGAGCAATCCCAACTTGAGGGGAAAGTGTGTCCTTAGACCTCGGCATGATCCCAGACGAATCCAAGACAGCACCAAGGACTGGCGTGGCGTGTCCCAGCATGGGAGAAGACAAAGTCTGACCCTCTGCTGGACCTGCATGCTTCTGGAAGCCAACAACATTATATTGGTTAGTGAACAATACTCCGACCATTCCCAGCCCTTTCGGACCTGCCACTGTGTATCGGCAAGAAGCAGCAAGCCGGACTGAGGATGAGGGCAGACGGTGGCCTTGTGACACAGAAGACTTGAGACGAGACGAGAAAACACTGAAAGTGGATGAGGATCTTGGAAGACTCTCGACGAGACGAGGAACTTGGAAGACTCTAGGACGAGACGAGAAGCTGGGAAGGATAGACATTGGCACTGTCTCTCAGGGTGCCCTACACAGTCCACCCGCGGGACTGGTCGCAGACCACCCTGTCCCACTGTGCGCCCTACACAACCTGAAGAGGCTGATCACGGACCATGTGGAGAGCGGGACAAGAGCAGGAAGGGAATCCAGCTGAGACGAAACTCCAATGACAAGGCCGGTGTCATCCGGAGAACCAAAGGAGCTGGAAGGTCAAGAGAACTAGGAAACACAGGAAGAAATCCAGCTGAGACGAGACTCCAATGACGAAGCAAGGTGTCATTCGGAGAACCACAGGAGCTGGTGGATCCAGGAGAACTTGAAAACACAGGAAGAGAATCTAGCTAAGACGAGACTCCAATGATGAAGCGAAGTATCATCTGGAGAACCACAGGAGCTGGTAGATCCAGGAGAACTCGAAAGCACGGGAAATGGAACACCAGGAAACCTGAAACATCAGGAAGCCTGGACTAGGAACCTTGAAACATGAAGACATGGAACATCAGGAAGTCACAGGAAACAGCAAAGACACTGGAAGCACGACGAGACATGGAGCTCCAATGAAGAACGAAGACCTGACAGAGCGCTGGAAGACGAGTCTTCCAGAGACAAGTAACTCCAATGCAAGGCAAAGCTGAAATGTAGGAGAAGCCCTTTCAGAGGGTTGACACAGAAAGCAGTCCTTAGGTGGGGCCCAGGGCACATCCGGCCGTGGGCCCTTTAAATCTGGTAAGGAGGCGCGGCCACGCGCCTACAGCAGGAAACAGGAAGCTGTGCAGGACCATGGTCAGCGGCCCTGCACAGATGCTGACGAGGAAGAAGCAGGGCTGGGCCGAGAAGCAGGCCCCGACGTCAGCAGCGGCTCCTGCCGCTGCCGGAGAGATCAAAGGCGGCTCCGGCCGCCAGGAAAGACTGGGGACTGCAGCCTCCTGCCGCGAAGATGCTGCTGATGTTGGCAGCGGCCCCAGCCGCATTGAAGCACGGCGGCAGACCCACCGTGCCGGAGAGGCAGTCCAAAGTCCACAGCTCCTGCCGCAGTGAAGATGAACAGCTGACTGCAGCACCTGCCGCGAGGAACGTCGGCGGCTCTGTGCAGCATAGGTGAAGGCAGCATGGGAGGTAAAAGGCCTCTCGCGGGGAGAAGCTCCGCGGGCAGGAATCATAACATACCTGCAGCCCAGAATAGAAGTGGGTCAGCTTTATGCTGTGCATTGTTTAGGGTGTAATCCACCCATTTTTCCCTCAGATAGGCCTGAAAATTCAGATCTCATGCTAAATGCGAGGGGAACCTCCACCTACGCGGCCATCCCATTACCTCCCCCCAAGTTACTTCCATCCAGATCAAGGAATGATCAGAAAATTCTGGTAGCCCAATCTCCGCCCGTCGAACCCGAGGCAGTTCCCCCCTAGCAATGAGAATGTAATCTATCCTTGATAGTGTCAGATGGGCTCGGGATACATGCATATAATCCGCTTCCTCTGGATGGAGGGTTCGCCATATATCAAGAAGTTGTAAGTGATTACATAGATAGGAGATCCCCTTATTTTTCCCTAGAGCTGCGATAGCCGACTGTGAGGATTGGTCTAGGACAGGATCTGCCATGCAATTAAAATCACCTGCTACCATCATGGGGTCTTGAGCCACCCATACGAGTTCCTGCATTAGGGTGAAAAAGAATACGTGTGAGTATACGTTGGGGGCATATACACTACAGATAGTAAGGATCCGACCGCTAATTTTCCCTACTACAATTAGATAGTGGCCTATGTCATCCGCGATGGTGGAGAGCCACTCCCATGCCACTTGTTTGCCTATAAGAATTGCCACCCCCCCCCCCCCCTTTCCTGTGCACTGCTGGGGCCGCATATACTTCTCCCACCAGGTCTGATTTCAACTTGCAGTGTTCAGAGGCGGGTAGATGCATCTCCTGAACGCAGGCAACTTGCGCTTTGTATCTGCGTAAGGATGCTAACAATTTTGTGCACTTAATGGGGATCCTATGCTCGCCACATTCCATGAGACTAGTCGAACAGTTTCACCCATATTTAATCCAGTAAATTTCTACAAATATTGTTGAAAAAACTGTTTCTGTAACTTAGGGTTTGACTCCTCCCAGCCTAGAAGCCAAACCACTAGCCTTCCCTCCACCTCCTGATGGTAAAACATGAGGAACTTGCATCCTACATTGCACACTTGTTCACCTCGGGGCCATGAATCCCTTCCCCCCTCCCCTCCCTCTTTCCTTCTGAACCCATCCCCTTTAAACAGAGAGCCCCCCTAAAGGGAGGCATCGAGACCACATCACAATCCGGACCAGTCCCACCCCCCCCCCCTTTCCGGACTCACAACTTGGAACTTGTAATGAACAATTAACGATACTATATCAAAGTCCTTCTGTGGTTTTAGCTACTATCTAGCTGCGTTGCTTCAGCTTGGTTAATCGCAGCCGCAACAAAAAAGAAAAAGTCCCTACTTCTGGAGTCACCTCGATCACCATCCAAGGCCAATTTAGGCTTAGGTAGCCTGAGGTTCCACCTGAGAGTCCAGGAATTGTTGGGCGCTGGCCGCTGTTTCAAAGGAGCGCCAAGATCCGTTGTGCTCCATCTGCAGGATTGCGGGGTATTGAAGGGAGAATTGTATTCGTTTTTGAAACAGGGCATTGCAGACGGCTGAAAATTCTCTGTGTTTGGCAGACACCCTGGCCGAAAAGTCCTGGAAGATCAAGATTCTGGTGCCATCATGCTCTAAGCGCGCAGTCTTCCTATATGATTGGAGAATTAACATTTTGTGTGCATAATTGAGGAAACGCACAATAACCACTCGTGGCCTGACATATCCCGGCTGGCATGCCCCCAATCTGTGCACTCTTTCCACTGAATATTGACCTCTCAGGCTTTAAAGCCCTAGCGCATCCAGGAGCCCATCCCTCCATTAGGGGTGTCAGGTCACGGTCCGAGATGGATTCCGGGAGGCCCACGAACCTTAAGTTGTTCTGGCGGGACCTGTTCTCGAGGTCCTCCACTTTAGCCTCCAGCGTCTTGATCTGTTGCCCGAGGGTGTTCTTCTGCTGCTGCTGCATAGTCTGTGAGTCAGATTCAAGGTCCACAGTCTGGGTTTGGGTATCCTCCACCTGCCTCTTAATGTCGGCGAGAATTTCATTGCCTGCATTTATTTGTTGAGACAGAGCAGCAAATTGGGCGTCTAATGCCTGTACCACTGCATTTATTACTTCTTCTACCAGCGCCCCTGCCGCATTGGTCCTGCGCTGGCTCGGGCTCGGTGGCCCGTCGGCCATCTTGGATTCGGCCATCTTTCCCAGGAGCTTTTTGTCTCTCTGCGGCTTCCCCGACATCTCACTGCTGCTCTGCCAGAAGTCTGCTAGTTGGCGTTGGTTAGCCACGGAGGAGGTAGGGCTGTGTTCCCAGCTCCGAAAAAGTTGTGAAATTGCGACGATAATCAGCCCGTTTCAGGGGGGGACCGGGAGCGGGCAAGGCAAGCGTCCTACCATGCATCGGATCACGTGGTCTCCATATATATTTTTTTTACTTTTGATGTCTGTCCTTATTTTTCTAATTGGTTGGTCCTGGTCTCATTTTTCCCACTTTCTTCTTGTTTATCTTTTCCCAATTCCTTTTTCAGGAAAACATTTTTCCTTCTGTTTCTTTTCTCGCCTCCTGTCTTGTTTCCTTCCTCCTTCAAACACACACAGAGGCTCTCTCACACTTATTATTTCTCATAAGCCATCACCCTCGCATGCTCTCTCTTCTAAGAATATAAGAATTGACATACTGGGTCAGGCTGAGGGTCCATCATGCTCAGTACCCTGTTTCCAACAGTGGTCAATCCAGATCACAAGGACCTGGCAAAATCACAAACAGTAAATAGATTTCATGCTGCTGTCACGCAGCAAAGAAAATTCTAAAAAGAGGAGTTGATATGTACACTACAGTGTGTATATCAACTCCTTTTCATCACTTATAAGGTCAAAAATTCTTTAATGATGTCAATTTTACAATGGATTTCTCTGAATGTGTCTGTAACACCACTCCCCTAACCCCAATCCACCACCCGAAAACTCACCCCGAATCAAAGTGCCCCCTTACAATGGTCCATATATATATAGTATCAGACTGAGCCCTATCAAGAGTATCCTATCTCTCTTTCTCTCTCTCCTTCCAATGTTCACCAGACTCCTGTGCCTAACAACTTTCTGGGCAAAATTCACATACCTCTTGCACATATGTGGCAGTTTTTGCACGTGCAAGGCTTTTAAAGTCTACCTTTAAGTCTACTTGGTTAATAACAGTATATGGATTTCTCACAGGACAAGCAGGATGGTAGTCCTCACATATGGGTGACATCACAGGATGGAGCCCAATCACAGAACACTTTTGTCAAAGTTTCTAGAACTTTGACTAGCACCTACTGGGCATGCCTAGCATGGCACTAAACCTGCAGCCAGCAGGGGTCTCCCTTTTGTCTTCTTTTTTCCACACAGCAGTAACCACGCGGGTTAAGGAGCTCCACAGAGATTCCTGACAGGAATTTTCCTCACGGAATTACTAAAAACTTTCATACCTCACAGGGGTCCCTCTTTCAAATTTTTGACTCTGCGGTACTCCGGTAAGTTTTTACCCATTTTCGGTCAATTCCCGTCGAATTTGGCCCTCACGGCCTACTGGCCATCGAACGCACCACGGCTCAATTTTTCAAAGGCCATGGCGTCGGGGTTCTGTCGGTGCCCGGAATGTACTCACACCATGTCCATAACAGACCCTCATAAAGTCTGTGTAATGTGTCTCGGGTGCGAGCATGATGTCCTGACTTGCACCAAATGTGCCTTAATGACACCAAAAGGTCGCAAGGCCAGAATGGAGAAAATGGAACTTCTCTTCCATTCTCAAACTCCGACGCCGTCTATTGCATTGACGTCGTCTGAACCGGAACCGTCTACTTCGCTCCAGTATCGGCCACCGGCCGGTGACCGTCCGGCGTCGATGACTTCTCAGACTTTGACTACCTCTACTCCCCCTCAGGACTGAGGAGATCATAGAGAGAAACATCAGCATTGACACCGGAAGTCTCGGACCATCGAGGAAGGAAAATCATCGACCTTGCCATTGTCCGAGCCGCCATGGAAGAGACCCCGTCCAAAAAAGGCATCGACTGTTTCTGAGACCGGGTCACCGAGGCAACCCTCACCTGGACGGGTATCGGGAGCCGCGACTCTACCTTTACGGTGGTCCCTCCGGCTATGCCTCTGCCTCCTTCTTCCCTTCTGGAGCTGGGGCTGATTGCTCCAGGTCTCAGTGAAGAACTGGACCGGATGGTTCAGGAGGCCATTGATAAGGCGATGCACAGATTCCAAGTTCCCCCAGCACTAACCATCGATCCCATTCCGTCAGCTTTGGCACCGTTGCTCTCGAAGATGGAAGTGCTTATAGCTGCTTTTCCACCGATGGATCCAGGGTCACCGATGACTCCAGTACCTTCTCCGCTTACTCTGTCATCGGGAAGAGAAACACTGTTCCACATTCCTCCATTGGGAGTTCTGCCGATGCCTCAGCCATCAAAAACGCGCGTCCAATCGTGGGTTAACAGTGCGCTCTGCCGGAGCGCACTGTACTGTATTGGCCTGATCCTGCTGTCCTGTGAGAACACCTGTTACAGGTAAGCAACATTTGCTTTCTCTAGAAACTTTTTCCTCCTCCAAGTTATACATCCTTGTTATAATGTAACTTTACTCTCCTTCAAATTGTATTTACTGTTTGGTTGGTTATAGTTCCTAATTGTTTGATGTAAACCGAGTTGATTTGATTTGTATCAAGAAATTTGGTATAGAAAAGCCTTTAATAAATAAATAAATAAACTTGTCCAAATCTTTTTTTTAACTGAGCTATGCTAACTGCCTTAATCACATTCCAGAGCTTATCTGTGCGGAGTGAAAAAGAATTTTCTCCAATTTGTTTTGAATGTATTACTAACTTCATGGAGTGTTCCCTAGTCTTTGTATTTTTGAGAGAGTAAATACCCATTACATTTACCCATTCTATTCCACTCATGATTTTATAGACTTCTATCATACTCTCTTCATCCATCTCTTTTCCAAGCTGAACAACCCTAACCTTTTTAGCCTTTCTTCACAGGGGAGCTATTCCATCCCTTTTATCAATTTGGTTGCTCTTCTCTGTATCTTTTCCAATGCAACTATATCTTTTTTGAGATGCAGTGGCCAGAATTGTACACAGTATTCCAGGTGCAGTCTAACTGTGATACAGAAGCAATATAACGTTCTCCATTTTATTTTCCATTCTTTTCCTAATAATACCTAACATTCTGTTTGCTTTTTTGACAGCCACCACACAACAAACAGGATTTCAAAGTATTGTCCATTATGACACACAGTTCCTTTTCCTGGGGGCTAACTCCTAATATGGAACCTTAAATCTTGTAACTACAGTGTGGGTTACGTTTCCCCATGTGTATTACTTTGTTCAAATTTCATTTGTTCTACCATTTTGATGTCCAGTCATCTAGGCTTGCAAGAATCTCTTGTAATTTTTCACAATCTGCTTGTGATTTAACTACTCAGAATAATTTTGTGTCATCTGCAAAATTTGATCACCTTATTCATAGTTCACCCTTTCCAGATCATTTATAAATTTATTAAAAAGCACTCGTCCCAGTACAAATCCCTGAGGCACTCCACTGTTTACCCTTCTCCACTGAGAAAACTGACCATTTAGTCCTATTCTTTGTTTTCTATCTTTTAACCAATTTGCAATTCACAATACGAAATTGCTTCTTATCCTGTGATTTTTTAATTTTCTCAGGAGTCTCTCATGGGGCACTTTGTCACTCACACATACTAGCTCTCCACTCCCACATGCTTTCTATTTCACACACACACACACACACACAGGATCTCCACTTCTACATGCTTTCTCTCTCTCACATACACACATACAGGCTCCCTACCCCCACATTCTCTCTTTCTCACACACATATACAGTGTGTATATGTGTGTATATGTGTGCTACACATATACAGTGTATATATGTGTAGCAAAAAGCCCTCTCTTCTGGGCTTTTTGCTACAAAACATCCTCTTCTCGAGCCACCATGGGACAGGCTCCATGTTGACCCTGCGGCAGGGCCTCCATCCAACTGTGGGATGGGCTCTGCAGTAGCTCTGCGGCAGAGTCTCCTCTTCTTGTGTTGCCGCAGGATGGGCTCTGCAGCAAGCCTGTGACAGGGCCTTTTCTTTTCAGGCCACCACTGGATGAGCTTTGTGGCAACCCTGCAGCAGGGCCTTTCTTCTCGAGCCACTGGGCAGCACTGTTTGTGAAGGCTTGAGTCCAAAGTGCAAGGGCTGCAGCCAGCCACTCAGGCCCACCTGTGGCTATGCCACTGTTCCTGGCTCTTCCACGGTAAACACTTTGCAGAAATATATGTTAAGCAAGTTCTCTTTTTTTTTCTCAACTGCCTCTATATATTCTCTTTACCTCTGAGGCTTACAATGCCACTTTTGAACTTCCTCCTACCATTAACATATCTGAAAAAAGTTTGGCCTCCCCATTTTACCATATTTGCTGTTTTTTCTTCCATTTGAATCTTTGCATGCTTGACTCTTTCCCACCTTCTCCAGATATTATCACTGCGATCTCTTGTAGTTTTTGAAATACTAACTTTTTTCCCTTAAATTTTTACTACTTTAGAAAACCAGTAGCCTCTTTATTTACTTTCCTAACAAAAAGGTTAGTTGCCTTTATAATATCTCCTTTTAGTTTTGACCATTATTCTTCTGCTTCCCCTAGATTTTCTCATCCAGCTGATGACGCCTTGCGGTATACCCCCATTTTAACAAACTTAGTTTCCTTGAAGTCTAGGGCCCTCACTTTTGAATGAGCCTTCAATTCCTGCACTCTAATACCGAACCATACCATGCGGGGATCACTGGATCCCAGATGATCATCCACCACAACATCAGAAGCACTGTCCCTGTTGGGGAAGCACCAGGTCAGTAGGATGCTGAAGAAAGTCATGAAAAGCTCGAAGCAATGGGAGGGAGAAATGCAGGGATCAGACAGGCCGGGGCCAGCAGCCGGAGATGTCACATGAGCTCCCTGCAGCTGCTGTCCGTTTTGTGCACATTCTCCCCCTCCCAACTTCTTGACCTTCATTACCACAGCTCAGATAGGACTACAGGCAAGGAAACTGAACATGTCTTTCTGTAGCTTGTCACTAACATTTTTACCATTATCTAAAATGATGAATGTAATTTTATTTATTTTGACAAAGACAGCAAAATATGCCTTTCCCAATGGTCACTGGTCCTGAATTCCCTAAGCCCCGGGAATCCTGGTGCAGCAGTGTAATGCCATTATGGAGGGTTCATTTTTTAAAAATATTTATTTATAAACATGAGACAAGAATATTGTGCACCACCATAATCCATAAAAATAATATAAACTCAAAGAAACAGCAACTAACAGAGGAATCTTGTGTGTGCCTACCGAAACAGAAATCCCAACCTGTCGCACTGAGCAGATCTAAATATTACTATCTGTAATAGCCAACATTCAGAATAGCTTAAACCTGCAAGCTTAGGACATACCTGTACAGGTGATGTATTGTGGAATGACTCCCATGCTTTAACATAATCTTTGATACTCTCCTGTGCATAATTATTACATCCAATCATTCATATTGCATCCAGTCTACCATTTTATAAGGCATAATGTAATAAAGGTGTTGTGACCGTCGGTCTATGACGGCTTCACCCCGCCTACCTTGCTCTTCTTACGGCATCTCCCGCTCACCTCGGACTACTGGCTGCCACGGCATCTGTCTGCCGATCTCTCCATCGTCCCCGGACCGGCTTTGGTGCTGCTTCCCGCCATGCTCCTCCAAAGTACCATAGGGCACGCGCACGCTGCCCTCATCTTTATTTCCTCATTGTTGCGAACCTCAGGGGCGTCCCCCTGAGATGATGTCACGCTGCCAGGATATTTAAGCCTTCCTCTTTTGCTAGCTAATTGAGTTAGCAATGATTCGATTACGGATTCCTTTCTGGAACGATTATGGATGGGATTCGCTCTCCATACCGTAGCTACTCTGCCACTCCAGCGATATCTGGAACTCTTACTGCTAACGGGGTACCCGCACCTCGGGAGCCTCTTCTGCTTCTTTCAGGTGCCATCAGGAAACTAGTACTCGCTCCTCGAGGGCCAATGTTCCCTGAGACACTGCCTGCATCTACAATCCTTTCTACTTGGAAGACCTCACTAACAGTATCCATCTGTGAGTACAACTACCATCTATTCCACAGTACTGCTTCCCAGGAACCAGGTACTCGTTCCTTCAGGGCCTGCCCTCTGTTCCAGTGCCAGACCTCTCGTCTAGTGGAACCGCTGTGTGAGTACAATACCACGGAGTCTCCCTGCTCTAAGGGATCAGGTACTCGCTTCTCGAGTGCCTGCTCTCCCTTTCTCAGAGCTTCTCCTATTCTACCTGGGCCTCTGTATGTTTCTCACTGTGTACTCATAACTCTCAGTCTCTTTCCACTACAGCACAGCCAAGCAGAGGATCCGCTGTTCCAGCATCCTGTGGGATACTCGCCCAGCCGGGCTCAACATCTACTACTCACTACTGCCACCTCTGGTGGATTCCAAAACTGTTTAAATAAAGATTCAATCTGTGTTTGTGTGTCCAGAGTCTAGCCTGACACTTGCAGGCCATCCCATGCCCGGCCCGGCGCATTGCTGAACAAGACGCATTGGAGAAACTCACTACTGCGTTTCATCAGCTGCACGCACAGAAGAATTAAGGCTCTACTTCCAGTAATGAAGATCAGTTACCTGAAGAAACTGTAAAGACTACTATGCCTCTGGCTGCTCCAGTTCGTTTCTCTGGAGAGATTCAAAGAACTAGAGGCTTCTTAAACCAGTGCTGCATGCATTTTGCATTACAGCCCTCTCACTTCCCTACAGTCTACGCCAAGACTACTTACATTCTATCTTATCTTGATGGAAGGGCCTTGTCTTGGGCCTCTGCGCTGTGGGAATTCAAAGATCCTATCCTCCAGGATATTGATGGATTTATGGATTTGTTCAAATCCATTTTTGATGATCCTGCCCGACACACTGTTGCTGGTTCTGCTTTGGTGGACCTGAAGCAAGGCAACCATCCACTGGCTGATTTTGCTATAGAGTTCAAGACTCTTGCTACTGAATTATTTTGGGACCCTAGATGCCTGAGAACCCTCTTCTTCAGAGGTTTGGATTCCCGCTTGAAGGACGAGCTGGCCGCTCGTGAGACACCTGACTCGCTGGATGAGCTAGTGGCCTTAGCTACTAGAATTGATCACCGGCTTCGTGATAAAGTGCAAGAACTCAAGCCTGGTAAAGGACCTGTTCAGAAAGAAGTTCGTGCTAAGCCTGCACTCAGGATGGTCCCTGTAATGCCTGTGGCCAGTGGTGAAGAACCGATGCAACTTGGTCGCAGTCACCTGACATCCAAAGAGAGACTTCGGAAGCGGAATGGTTTGTGCATGTATTGTGGACAAGCTGGTCATGCAGTCCAAACATGCCCCATCTGTCTGGAAAACAGACGGGCCTAAGTCCTGCGGGAGGACTTTTCATAGGCCTTACTATGCCCTCTCCTCCGCTCTCTCTCCCTGTCTCTCTGATCTGCGGACAGTTGGAATTCCAAACCCTTGCCCTGGTGGACTCAGGGGCAGGAGGTAATTTTATTCTATGATGACTTGTGGAACATTTGAGGATTCCCCTCACCACTTTGAAGATTCCACTACTCCTATCATCTATTAATGGAAAGTCGTTACTGGGCGATGTTACCAGTTGTACCGAACCGGTAGTCCTCTGCACCGGAGCCCTCCATACTGAGTCAATTTCCTTCTTTGTGTTAGAGAAGGCCATGCACCCTATCATTCTGGGGTTACCCTGGTTGCAGCTGCACATGCCACAATTCAACTGGGCTACATTGGAGCTCTCCCGTTGGGGCCCAGAATGTCATGGCAAATGCCTAAAGGAGGTCTCTCCTATTCCCTGCATGCCTACTACTCCAGTGATGCCAAGGTTGCCACCTCAGTACGCATCATTCCATGATGTTTTCTCCAAAGAAGCTGCTGACATCCTTCTGCCACATAGATCTTATGACTGTGCCATAAGACTGAAACCTAACGCTGAACCTCCTAAGGGATGTGTCTACCCACTATCAGCGGTAGAGAACAAGGCCATGTCCGAGTACATCGAGGAAAACCTGCAAAAAGGTTTCATTAGACCATCTAAGTCTCCTGCGGGCGCAGATTTCTTCTTCGTGGGGAAGAAGGACGGAACCCTGCGTCCTTGTATCGACTATCGAGGTCTGAATGAGATCACGATTAAAGACCGATACCCCTTACCTCTGATCTTAGAGCTGTTTGATCGACTTCAAGGAGCCAAGATATTCTCGAAACTTGACCTAAAGGGAGCCTATAACTTGGTTTCTCACTGTGTACTCATAACTCTCAGTCTCTTTCCACTACAGCACAGCCAAGTAGAGGATCTGCTGTTCCAGCGTCCTGTGGGATACTTGCCCAGCCGGGCTCAACATCTACTACTCACTACTGCCACCTCTGGTGGTTTCCAAAACTGTTTAAATAAAAATTCAATCTGTGTTTGTGTGTCCAGAGTCTAGCCTGACACCGTGGTCCCTCACAGGGCTGCCCCCTTGTGGGCATGGTCAGCTGCCACAGTGTCCAAGTATCCACCCAAACACCAATAACCATAACAAAAGGGTACCACCTTCTTCTACCCAATAATGTAAAATACACACCTTGGCCAAGATTAAAGCCACTTGTTTAAATCAGGCATACTCTTTAGACACCTCTATATCTCGTATCCATGAACCCAACAAAATACATTGCCCCAGGGCCATGGGGCAGTGATGGAGTGGAGAGGAGGGGTTCGACTCTCACCCCCACCCCAAAATCATCTCTGTCGTCCTCCCCTACCTCCAAGCAACTCTAAAAAGAAAAATACGACAAGGGGCCTCTTACTGTCAATCGTACTCAATCAAGGCCTTTGGCACCCTTTCCCCTTCTCCCACACAGGCTTCCTGATACTATGGAAACCCAAGCGAGGGGTGGGGCTACCGCAGGGCCTTGCAAGCCTGCCCGGCAACAAGAGACCCCAAGCTTGGATTTTCTTTTTAGAATTGTATTGCTGCTACTGTTGGAGCTGAGCCCTGCCGCAACTTGGAAGCACGGTAAATATACATAAAGGGTAAATAACTACAACTCTCTATCCACTTGTCGTATAATTACACATAATATAGAGAGCCCAACAATAATACGTGAAATACACAAAATTTATTTAAAGATATCACACAAATATACCTATATAGACAATAAAACTGAACTAGCACACTCACACATTCATACCCACAAATTAAAAAATATGTTGTATTGAGATACAATGTATAACTTTGTTTATATTGCCAATTAAGTTTACAAATAAAATTTCAATTGAAACTCAATAAATTATTATAAGCTTTAAATTGGAATTGTGTACTGTTTGTGTCCGACAAAAGCAGATGCAAGATCTCTTCGTTTCACCCCCGTCTTTTGGGGCTTCCTCAGGGACTTATGTAAATATACACTTTACAAGTGTATTACCACACTGAATCACAACAATTTATTCAACCTCTTACACTTCGAACTCCTTACAAAATTCCTTCAACACAGCGTTCCCCTATATTCATTAATCATGACTCTCGGCCATCTGAATTTAGCGGCGTTTCTTTTAACCCTTATGGTTTTCTATACTTCCTTCCTTCTTACATGTCGATCAAATAGAAAACGCCAACCTATGATCTCAAGCCAAACATATTGTCTGATCGGAAGTGACGTAACACGACGTCACCCGCTGAGAAGAATTTTGTAAGGAGTTCGAAGTGTAAGAGGTTGAATAAATTGTTGTGATTCAGTGTGGTAATACACTTGTAAAGTGTATATTTACATCAGTCCCTGAGGAAGCCCCAAAAGACGGGGGTGAAACGAAGAGATCTTGCATCTGCTTTTGTCGGACACAAACAGTACACAATTCCAATTTAAAGCTTATAATAATTTATTGAGTTTCAATTGAAATTTTATTTGTAAACTTAATTGGCAATATAAACAAAGTTATACATTGTATCTCAATACAACATATTTTTTAATTTGTGGGTATGAATGTGTGAGTGTGCTAGTTCAGTTTTATTGTCTATATAGGTATATTTGTGTGATATCTTTAAATAAATTTTGGGCAACTTGGAAGCAGGCACGAATAGAAGTATAGAAGCAGTGGCAACGCTCCGGTGCCTATCAACATTTGGTGCCGGAGGCAGTTGCCTTTGATGCCTATGCCTAAATCTGTGCCTCGATGACCAGTAAATGTTGGTCAAACAGAGGCCACTTGTTTCACAGCATTAAACACCTTTTTCTAAAATTGAAATAACTTAGAACAGAAAGCAAACTTATATATCAAAGTGTCGTACTCAATTTTACACTTGACATATAATGGTGCTATACTCATTTTATGTGCTTTAACAGAATCAATATAACTATGATGTAATAGCTTAAATTGCATTTCTTGAAGTTTAGCAGCAATAGATACCTTATATAAGGAGTCAAAACAAAACATTAATTCCGATGAGTCTACCTCTACACCAAGGGTCGTTCACCAATAATTCAGTTTGGCCAGAGAATCAGTAGAGCATTTATACCAGAAAGAAAGAGAATTATTTTGCTTAGTTATATGCCTTATCACATCCTCTAGAGAATTTGGTTGAAACAATGTTTTATGTTTAGATTGCAGCGACTGAGTATAATGTCTTGCTTCTAAAAATGAATAACAATTTTGGTGAGGCTGCTTATAAATTTTGCCGTAATTTATCAAATGTCACAAGTGTTTTCTGCTGATCACAATAAAAATGTATGAGTTCACTTAAACCCTTCATGTTCCATTCTTTAAACATAGCATTTCACAAGGCTGGGACAAATCCAGGATTACCTACCAATCAGGCCGATACAGTAAAGTGTGGCCGCGGTTGCCCGTTTTTTAACCCGCTTTGGACGCACGTTTTGAACGCACAAGGCGGACCCGCGATTCAGTATCGGCTTTTACGCGTCCTTATCGCTTGCCGAAAAAGACGCGTATCCCTTTCCGCCCCCACATGTATATGATATGTTAATGATCGGATTAGCTATTCCGTTCGATAGAGTAGTGTGCGCCCAATTTATCGCCTTTTTAACCAGCTTATTTGCCGCGTCTTTAACCTGAATATTTACTGCCTACCCTGACCCTGGCGTTAGTGTGGTGTTCAGTCAGTTTCGTACCGGACAGCGCCATGGACAACAGGCATATACTGGCTCTGAGACAGAAAATTCTGTTTTAGTGGCTCCCCTAATATCATGGATGCCCGGATATAGGTGGGAGGGTCCATAGACGGAAGCCGCGACCTTGGACGTCCGGTCGGGCACTCAAGGCAGCGGGGCTTCCGATCATGGACGCCCGGATACAGGCGGGAGGGTCCATGAACAGAAGCCCCGAACTTGGACGTCCGGCTGGGCGCTCAAGGCAGCAAGGCCTCCGATCATGGACACCCGGATACAGGCGGGAGGGTCCATGAACGGAAGCCCTGAACTTGGACGTCCAGCCGGGCGCTCAAGGCAGCGGGGCTTCCAATCATGAACGCCCGGATACAGGCGGGAAGGTCCATGATCGGAAGCCGTGACCTTGGACGTCTGGCCGGGCGCTCAAGGCAGGTGGGAAGGTCCATGCGGGTGGTCTGTAGAAAAGAACCATCCACTTACCTGGTGGAATGACATTTCAAATGACAGGTACCAGCGCACCCTGGATACTGTATAGGCGCTGTGCTCTATACAGTAAAATGGATTGCGAATGCCTACCGCTTCATTGACATGCTTTGGATGCTCATTTACCACCGCTTGGATTTGCGTCTAATTTGAATACTAAATCAAGCGGCTTATGAACCAAAATGTTCACGCGCGAGCGGGCACCCGGCACTGCCGCACTTTTTCTTATGCGTCCTAACTGTATCGGCCCGAATGGGAGGAGACTGGTGACTGCAAATGGCATGCCCCACCATTTGCACATATATCTCCAAGCCACTGAAACTGGGCACACCAGTTTTCCTGGGATCATAATAGCTCTAGCATGCACCATCTCCATTAATGACCGTGATTTAACAACTATCGCCAAAAACCTAGGAGTACAACATTTATAATACTGGAGTACCATGAATAAAAAAAAAAATCCTTTTGACAGGCCACATTATAAAAATGAAAATCTGGCATATTTAATCCAGCATGCCTTTTACTTTTCACTAAGGTACTTTTCACCCAGTCCTAACTGAGAAGAGGAGACCCTGCTGCCACAAAAATGGAATAATAAGGGACATAAGGATTTTTTTTTATATCTCTGGTCATTAGCCAGAGTGGAAGCATTTGAAGTTTAGATAATGGTTTTAGCAGAAGTGTCATTTTATACCAAAGAGCGATAAAGACAATTCTGCCCAAGTTCTGATCTGATCTTGAAAATCATTGAGTGTAGAGGTAATGTGTAAAGGATATTAATTTTTACAATTCCGAGGAAACAATAAACCCAAATATTTAAGATGAGAGGTTTCCCATTTAAAGGAAAATGTATCATTCCATGCTAATTGCATTGTTAATGATATGGGCATAGCCTCTGGTTTATCATAGTTAATCTTCAACCCAGCAAAACTACCAACATATTTAAAAAGAAAATCTCAATGATTTTCAAAACAGAAAGGCCAGGTTTACCTACAAAAAGCAACACACCAGCAGCAAAAAGACATAGTTTACAGATATTGTCACTCATTTTAAAACCAGCAACTTCAGGAGTATTCCTAATTTTAATAGCCAGAGGCTCAATCAATAACATTGCATATAAGGAGGACAGAGGGCACCCTTGTCATGTTCCACTTTGTAAAGGGAAGGCAGAAGAAATCAGCTCATTAATTCTAATTCTTGCTTGCAAATTACACTATAACAAAGATATCCAGTTCACAAAGGAGGCTGGCAATCCAAACCCCCCAAAAGATACTTCCACTGGACGCAAGCAGATGCCTTCTCTGAATCAAGGCTGATAACCATGCCACCTTTATTTTCTGTGCCAGCTTTCTAGTGCTAGTCACCCCATCAAATGTCTACCCTTCATAACAACAAAATGAAGTTGCCTTGCTAATATGGATACCAAAATTTGAATACCCACATTAATCAGGGATATGGGATAATAGAACTGTTGCTAAAGTAGGCCTGTACCTTTCTTTGGAAACACTGTTATTAAGGCCTGATTCGCTTCCCCAGAATAGAATCCTCCTTTAAAGCAATGAAGGAGAGAGTCTACTAGGGTGACTATGCAGAATTCTGTAGAATTCATGGCCTAAGCCACCTATGCCCGCTGCTTTCCCCAACTCCAACTGACCTATAGCAACTTCAGCTTCTAATTTTTTTACTGGGGCTTCCAGCCAATTTTTTTTGTTTAGCATAATTTGTAAGCAGTGTCTCCTTTTGCAGCACAGAGATTCTTATAGAGCCTCATGAAAACTTGGAAAATATCAGAAATGGACAAAACCTACCTTACCAATCAGATCCTTCATTTTTTAAATATGTCTTGGCTAATGATTATTTATTTATTTATTTGTTTGTTTGTTTATTTATTTAATTAGAAGTTTTTCTATACCATCATTAAGTTATTTACCATCATAATGGTTTACAATAGGGCACAAATAGCAAAAAAATAGCAAAAAAAACTTTACAATGAAGGTGCCATTAATAATCGGTAACAATTGAATCGCTATAAACTATTTGATTTCTGACATAAGGTGTCTATTGGTACCTGTCTTTTGGGTGGGTACCTACGGTTTATTGTTATTTATGCTTATCAGTATGAGAAAGATAATTTCCAGGGATGTACCTGGAGATTATGTGTTAGGTGCTATATGCTGGCTCTTCCTTATCTGTTTTCCACATTCTCCTTGTAAAAAGCCTGTTTGAAAAGCCATGTTTGAGGTTTGTTTTGAACATTTTGAAATCTCTCTGCAGTCTTAGTTCTAGGGACATGGAGTTCCATAGGGTGGGACCCGCCAGTGATAGTGCACGCTCCCTCACCTGTGTTAGTCTTGCTGTTTTTACTGATGGGATGGTTAAGAGAGCTTTATTTGCTGATCTTAAATTTCTATGTGGAACATGTACTCGCAGTGCTGTGTTCAGCCATTCTGCTTTTTCGTCATGGATCAGTTTGTGTATTGTGCAAAGTGCTTTGAATTGAACTCTTTGTTCGATAGGTAGCCAATGTAGATCTGCTCATGTATCTGTGATGTGATCTCGTTTTCTTTTGCCTGTGAGGATTCTTGCCGCAGAGTTTTGTAATATTTGCAGTGGTCTTATTGTATGGTAGGCCCAGCAGTAATGCATTGCAATAATCAGTGCTCGCAAATATTAGTGCTTGGAGCACTGTGCGAAAGTTTGGTAGTGTCAGAAGTGGTTTTAGTTTCCTTAGTACCATTAGTTTGGCATACCCTTCTTTAACTTTTAGAGATATGTGCGGTTTGAGGCTTAGCTTTGTGTCTATTATAACGCCAAGGTTGTGTACCTTCTCTGCTAAATCGATTTTTTGATTGCTTTTGAGTATTATTAGAGTTTGAGTTATGTTTATGTTCTTTCTTTCTAAGTGTAGGAATTCGGTTTTCTCAATATTAATTACCAATTCCATTTGGTTTAAAAGCTGTTTGATTATTTCGAGATACATATTGCTTAAGCTTAGTGTTATTTCAATAGTGTCTTCAATTGGTAGGATTAATTGAATGTCATCGGCGTAGACATAGTGTATGATTCCTAGCCCTGTGAGGAGATGGCATAGTGATAACAGATAAATATTAAAGAATGTTACTGATAGTGATGATCCTTGGGGTACTCCTGTTTTTAGTGTCATTTTTTGGACAAAGTATTATTAATTTCTACTTGGAACACTCTGTTGCTAAGAAATGATTTAAACCATATGATTGTTTTGTTGTGTAGCCTATTTCCTCAAATCTTTTGATTAGTATTTCGTGATTCACTGTGTCAAATGCAGATGATAGATCAAGTAGTACGAGAATGTAATGTTTTCCGCTGTCGAATCCTCTTAGTATATTGTCTGTTAGTGCGAGTAAAAGTGTAAAGACCAAAAGCGCTAACAACCAACTTGCCTTATTCCCATACTTAAACAGATGACTATGAAACATTTGAATGGATTTTAATTCCCTTTAAATTCTTCCTACTGTCATCAGAAAGTCCTTCATTTCTGAAGTCATAAGTTTGATATGCTCTGCTTTCAGGCACTGTAACTGAGCTTTCAGCCTTAGAACTCTTTATCCCTTTCTTTATTTTTGGAGATAGTATAAGCAATAAATTCCCCTCTCATTGCTGCTTTGCCTGCAATCCAGACGATCTCTGGAGAAATCTCAAGAGCTACATTAAATCCTAAATAATTCTGCCACTTCTGTTTTAAAAACTCACAAAAAGTTTCATTATGTAAAAGAAAGGCATTCATGCATCACTGAAAAGCTAAAGATGAGACATGTTTAGTCTTAAGGGTGTCTGAAATTGGTGTATGATCTGATAACTTTGAAAGAAGTGCATGCATTACTCTGTACATAAATATAGAGGCGTGCATGCTCATGTGCTTTTATTTTATATCATACAGGAAATTATGCGCACATCATGGAAATCACTCACAATTTTACCTGCAAGATTACATGTGCACGTTCCACGTACATTTGTGTGAGTAACAAGTCTCACGCTCATGAGCGCTAACAGTTCATGGGAACACTGCCACAATGTATGATTTTCGGTTCCTCGAGGGCGTGCCATACAAGAAGTTCCTGCTCCAGCCCAGCAGCTGAATTTCACCACCAGGAACATCCAATGCCTGGCATCTCTGGCGATGGAACATGAGGCTCAACTGTTCTATGTCCTGGGTTTGTGACTAAACCTGAGATGCAATGAAAACACCTCTGCGCCTACTGCACACTTTTCAGCCGCAGTGCCTTGTACCCACGTGGAAGTGACTGCCTGTCAGCCTCGCTGCTTCTGCCATTCCTGGGTGTCTTGGCTTCCTGTTTATCATGCTAGCATCCCAGGCCCTGCTTCCTTTGCTGCTGGCGACCAGTGAAAGAGGAAGGTGAATAAATCAGGGGATTGGGGGGGGGGGGGGGGGAGAGAGAGTGAGATGAGGGATCAGAGGGATTCTGACATTTGAAAAATAAAAGCAGGTTGGGGGGGGGGCAGTCTGTGAGTGAAGTTATGGGAGAGAGTAGAGGAGGGGAGGATACAGGATTGGGTGTGATGATGAAGGGCCAGAGAAGACAGTGAGTAAGGACAGAACAGAGAGCAGGGGATCACTGACCTGGGATAGGGGCCTTAGGTCTATGAGGAGATGGTAGAAACAAGGGCCACAGGGAATTATATGGTGGGGGGGGGGGCATGGAAAAGGGGATGCAGATTCAGGCTCATGAAGGAACAGAGGAGGAAGGGGCTGAATACGCACAGCACCGTTCTCTCAATCTGCCTTCTCCACCTGAATTCTGTGATCCTGCATTCCCACCCCCCAGCTGCCCATGTACGCTAGATGTGTAAGGGTATTTTTAAAGGTATATTAAATACTGTTTGTCCCAGGAGTGCTACATGTGACATGTAAACCGGAGTGAAGGCAACTCTGCTATACCTCGGTATATAAAAAAATGCTAAATAAAAATAAATAAATAAAATCAAATAAATACTTCAATTGTGTTGCTAAAGATTTGCTATGCATATGTGTTTTAAAAATGTTGTTGTTAAGGAAATATATGCAGACAACTTCTCTCCAGCCTCACAAGGGCTTCGCTTACTGTTAAGCCCCAACTTTTTACGCTGATGGATGACATAAATAAATCAATAATAAGGTGCAGCGCAAAGCGCATAAGGATCCTTAAAGTTCAAATAGAAAATCCAGTCACTGCAATAGGTGCCAAGCAATGCCATCTTTTAATATATCAAAATATATCCTTGATATATTGTCATCAATTAGTTTGGGCTTTTTGTTCCTCCCCACACAGCTGGAGTGGCGAAACACAGTCCGTGTCGGAGGACCAACTTCTGTTTCTTTTAGCAAGGCAGCTAGGACCTGATCTAAGCAAAACAAGCAAGGGCGGTGGAGACCTTGACATGTGCTGGCAAGGCATGGCCCTTCTGGCTGATAGGTTGTAGGTCCTGCTGTAACTGCTGGCATAGATACAGTATGGTTTCCTTATTAAACCTGAACCTGCGCATCATTTGCTCCTCTGACAGATCTAAAAACTGTGCCCTAGTCCTATAGACCCTATGTGCAGGATACCTCTTCCTCCTCCTTGTCTCTCTCTCCCCCTCAGCCTTATAGACCTCAGTACCCATATGGTGATTAGGGTTATATTGAAGAGAGAGTCTTGCCCACAGTCTCATAACACCCAGTGTGTTCCAGTAATTCACCCTCCCACCCCCCCCTTATGGCCCTTTATATCCCTGTTTCCTCCAATCTGTTCCTCTAACCCCCCAGCCGAATGCAGTATGTTGCAGGTAGCTATCAGAATGGCCTTATCCCTGGTACTCTCACTACAACCCCCCCCCCCCCCCCATGTGACCAAGTCTGTTCCTGTTCCCACAATGTACGACCCAGTGTCCTCCAGTTGTTCCTAGTCCATACCTGATGTATTCCCTGGCCAATTCCCGGCATTCGCTGAGAGAAGGCAACCCAGAGAAAGCCAAGTCTCTATTCAAAAGTCTCTTTCGTGGCAGTACGCGAAACTGAGCTGTAGCAAATCTATGTGCGGGTATGTGGGTGCAGGCGTCACTTTTAAAGTACATGACATGTGTGCATATGGTCATGCCTAGGCCACATCTCTAACATTCCCCTTTTTTACACATGGTCTGTTGCTGCACACACGCATATACATGCATAAATCGCCCCTCTTTAAAATACGAGTTGTGTGTGTTCGGCCCATATACTTGTTTGTAAGAACATAAGAACATAAGAAAATGCCATACTGGGTCAGACCAAGGGTCCATCAAGCCCAGCATCCTGTTTCCAACAGTGGCCAATCCAGGCCATAAGAACCTGGCAAGTACCCAAAAACTAAGTCTATTCCATGTTACTGTTGCTAATGGCCGTGGCTATTCTCTAAGTGAACTTAATAGCAGGTAATGGACTTCTCCTCCAAGAACTTATCCAATCCTTTTTTAAACACAGCTATACTAACTGCACGAACCACATTCTCTGGCAACAAATTCCAGAGTTTAATTGTGAGTTGAGTAAAAAAGAACTTTCTCCGATTAGTTTTAAATGTGCCCCATGCTAACTTCATGGAGTGCCCCCTAGTCTTTCTACTATCCGAAAGAGTAAATAACCAATTCACATCTACCCATTCTAGACCTCTCATGATTTTAAACACCTCTATCATATCCCCCCTCAGTCGTCTCTTCTCCAAGCTGAAAAGTCCTAACCTCTTTAGTCTTTCCTCATAGGGGAGTTGTTCCATTCCCCTTATCATTTTGGTAGCCCTTCTCTGTACCTTCTCCATCGCAATTATATCTTTTTTGAGATGCGGCGACCAGAATTGTACACAGTATTCAAGGTGCGGTCTCACCATGGAGCGATACAGAGGCATTATGACATTTTCCGTTGTATTCACCATTCCTTTTCTAATAATTCCCAACATTCTGTTTGCTTTTTTGACTGCCGCAGCACACTGCACCGACGATTTCAATGTGTTATCCACTATGACACCTAGATCTCTTTCTTGGGTTGTAGCACCTAATATGGAACCCAACATTGTGTAATTATAGCATGGGTTATTTTTCCCTATATGCATCACCTTGCACTTATCCACATTAAATTTCATCTGCCATTTGGATGCCCAATTTTCCAGTCTCACAAGGTCTTCCTGCAATTTATCACAATCTGCTTGTGATTTAACTACTCTGAACAATTTTGTGTCATCTGCAAATTTGATTATCTCACTCGTCGTATTTCTTTCCAGATCATTTATAAATATATTGAACAGTAAGGGTCCCAATACAGATCCCTGAGGCACTCCACTGTCCACTCCCTTCCACTGAGAAAATTGCCCATTCAATCCTACTCTCTGTTTCCTGTCTTTTAGCCAGTTTGCAATCCACGAAAGGACATCGCCACCTATCCCATGACTTTTTACTTTTCCTAGAAGCCTCTCATGAGGAACTTTGTCAAACGCCTTCTGAAAATCCAAGTATACTATATCTACCGGTTCACCTTTATCCACATGTTTATTAACTCCTTCAAAAAAGTGAAGCAGATTTGTGAGGCAAAACTTGCCCTGGATAAAGCCATGCTGACTTTGTTCCATTAAACCATGTCTTTCTATATGTTCTGTGATTTTGATGTTTAGAACACTTTCCATTATTTTTCCTGGCACTGAAGTCAGGCTAACCGGTCTGTAGTTTCCCGGATCGCCCCTGGAGCCCTTTTTAAATATTGGGGTTACATTTGCTATTTGTACATTTGTACGGGCCTTTGTATGCAAGAAACTCTTTTAAAATTCACCTAGAAGTCCCTAATTCTGCTCTAACAATTTTAGAGAATGAGAAAGTTGAAAGGAAAAAAATAATAAATTGTAGCATAGCTATTGTGAAGTTTGGAATAAAAAGTGAAGTCTAATTCCTCTGGATGTAAAACTCGCCATACATCAAGCAATTATAATTCCTTCAGGAGAAAGTGTATTTCTTCTGAAAAGGTTTTAGCTCTACTCAATCGCGGAGGCTTAGCATTGTCTACAATAGCATTAAATCCTCCCCCATCAACAGAATATGGTCTGAGAATTGACTCATTTCAGTAAACAAGCGAGAACAGAACATTTGGAGCATAAACATTGCATAGCACGTACTTCTGATGATTAAGCGTTCCACTGACAGTGACAAAGCTACCATCACTGTCTGTAATCTTCTTTTTGATTACAAAGGATAGATCCTTATGAAACAAAGTAATGACTCCCCCGTTGTCTACTTATAAGCTTTGCCATTGAATCAGACCACAGGTCCACCAAGTCCAGTAACCTGTTTCCAACAGAGGCCAATCTAGGTCACAAGTAGCTGATAAGATGCCAAAAGGTCAATAAAGTTCATGCTGCTTATCCTAGGGTTAAAAAACAAGAAGAAAATACTACTTGCACTACCCATCCTTTTTTTGAATTTTTTATGTTCCTTATCCATTAAATGGGTTTCTTGTAAAAACACTGCATGTACGTTTTCCTTTTGAAAGGGCGTCAATATTTTTTTAGGTTTTACAGGAGGGTAAACACGGTCCACATTCATGGAAAATACATTAAGCTCACCAGTATAAGAAGAAAAGGACCACATTTGCTTGAGTTTTCCACCTGAATATGAGCCCATGCGACAGTTTCAATCCTAATAGAAAACGAACCTTAAATCGAACTGCTTCTGTACACCATTTATTTCAGTTAACCCACCATATCACATACATACCCAAACATCCACACACACAGAAACATATAATAGCAATATTCCTTTTCTTACAAAAACAAAAGCAGCTACAAATAAAACAAGATGATCCAAAGGACAGCATCTTCAGCACACTCTTCTTCGTATTTTGTTCCGAAGATAGTCCCTCAGAGTTATTCATTAATACTGTCATGTTGTTGTTTGGAGCCCAATAGAAAGGCTCTTCCAAGAAGGTTCTGAGTATGGATACCAAAAATAAAAAGAAACCAGAAATCTAGCCCAAAACTATGCCAGCATGTTACATCATATTCGGGCGTACTGTTATATGGCCATAATGAGATATCACTAGTCGTTCATGTCACTACTTTACAAAGAAAAGAAAAAGAAATGATGCGCTGATGAGTGGCCTCACCCAAAGTCCAGAAAATGTCTGAAGTTTCATTGTGGCGCAGTTAAATAAGATTTCCCTGTAATCAACTAGAAGATACCAGTGGATACAAATATATAAAATAAATATAGTATCCGATTAGTTTATGTAACCACTCAGCCAAAGGATATATAAATGTTATTCTAGTAATATTGGCCTGTATTGCAAAACACCAAAAATAAGCTACGGCCTTTCATGTCACTCGTATCTTGGCATCAACAAATCAAATAAACCAGGTTACAAAAGTATCTTAAAGCATATGATAAAGCTTATTCACCGCAGCACTTTTGCAATCTTAGCCGTGTTAAACGGCCGGCGCCATTTTGCGCAAAATGGCGCCGGCCGTACGGCAAAACGATTCGACTGCAGGAGGTTGTTCCGGACCCCCGCTGGACTTTTGGCAAGTCTTGTGGGGGTCAGGAGGCCCCCCCAAGCTGGCCAAAAGTCCCTGGGGGTCCAGCGGGGGTCCGGAACGACCTCCTGCAGTCGAATCGTTTTTCCGTACGGAAAAACAATTCGCGGTAGGAAATCGTTCAGGACCCCCGCTGGACTTTTGGCAAGTCTTGTGGGGGTCAGGAGGCCCCCCAAGCTGGCCAAAAGTCCCTGGGGGTCCAGCTGGGGTCCGGGAGCGATCTCCTACGCTCCTGACGTCGGGGGACAAAAAAACAAAATGGCGCCGGCGCTACCTTTGACCTGTCATATGACAGGTCAAAGGTAGCGCCGGCGCCATTTCTACAACGCACGGAGGACCGAGAGTAAAAGATCACACCGGGACCCTTCCTCTGGACCCCAGGTAATTTAAGGCATTTTGGGGGGGTTCGGGAGGGTGGGGGATTTATTTTAAAGGGTCAGGGTGGGTTTTAGGGGTTGTTTTAGTGTGCCGGTTTTCCCGCCCTCCCCCTTCCCCCGATTTATGATTTTTTAACGATAAATCGGGGGAATTATTATTGTATCGCGGCTCTAACGATTTTTGACGATTTAAAATATATCGGATGATATTTTAAATCGTCAAAAAACGATTCACATCCCTAATAACCAGTAAGTAAAAGGAAGTGATGATGCCCTTGTACAGGTCCTTGGTGAGGCCTCACCTGGAGTTTTGTGTTCAGTTCTGAAGTCCATATCTCAAAAAGAATAGAGACAGGATTGAGGCTGTCCAGAGAAGGGTGACAAAAATGGTGTGGTATTGGTATCAGAATACCTATGAGGAGAGGCTGAAGGTTCTGAATATGGACACTCTGGAAGAGAGGAGGTGCAGGGGAGATATGATACAGACCTTCAGATACCTAAAAGGTTTCAATGATATATGGTCTTCGAACCTTTTCTGATGGAAAGAAAATAATAGAACCTAGGGGTCATGAAATGAAACTCCAGGGGGATGATTCAGAATCAACATCAGGAAATATTTCTTCACAGAGAGGGTGATGGAGGCCTGGAATGCTCTTCCAGAGGAGGTGGTGAAGAAGAAAACAGTCAAAGAATTCAAAGGGGCATGAGATAAACACTGGATCTTTAAAGGTTAGAGGACGGAAATGAGATACTGTGGATGGGGATAACTTGCTGGGATGGCAGTTGGTACCCTTAGCAGAAGGCATGTAGATTATTACCCTTAACCCCCTTAATCAATATGCTCTGATGCTTTTAATGCAACTGAAACATTGCTCCCTGCTTAGATGGCAGGGGAAAAAGAGGAATTGGATTCAGATGACAACCAAAAGCCCCAACTTCCATGGCCTGGGATACTGATATGCAGTCAGAAGGGAAAAAGCAAAAGACTGCTTCTACAGCCAAGTCTTACAGGAAACGAAGAAATCATGCATGGAGGTAACTTGCTGGTGCAGCGGTTTATTACCCTTAATCAATGACCCTTGATACTTTTGATGCAACTCCAATATTACTTTCTGCTTCAACAGCAGGGGAAAAGGGAAACTGAATTCAGACAACAACCAACAAGAGCCCCGACTTTTATGGTCTGGGGAACTGATAAACATGGGGTTAACCTGCACAGAAGGCATGGGATTACTACCCTTAACCAATAAGCCTTGATGCTTTTGATGCAACTGCAACATCGCTCTCTGCTTCAAAGGGGGGGGAGGGTGGAGGGAAAGAGGAACTTGGATTCAGAGACAACCAACACGAGCCATGACTTTTTTTTTTACAGTCTAGGGTACTGATACACAGACATTAAGGAAAAAGCACAGGACTGCTTGTATGGCCAAGTTCATAAGCAAAGCACGTCACTGACTGATACATAGGGGGTAATCTGCACGGCATGGCAAATACTACCATGGGAAGCTTGATAGGCAGATTTGATGGTCCATTGGTCCTTTTCTGCTACTTTTCTATTTTTTATATGTGGTTAAGAGTGTTCATGATAAATGCCGTCTGATTAGATGGGTGATACAATCAAAATAATGAGCACACATCTAAACAGAGCATTACATTATCCGACTTTTTTGCTGAAGCACTAGGCCTGCCAGGTTTGGTATTTCTACCAATGATGACAGAAAAAGAGCAAAATTGGCCCATCCAGTCGCCCACTTGAGCCTCTTCATCTTTGGGTAGATGGAGCATACAAATTTCCATATACAACACCAACTCCCCAACTGCCCATCTTGTCTTTTACCTTTACCTACCACTGCGCTTTGATTGCAGAACAGAAGTGACCTAGCAATTACCTGACTGCTAACTGCATATAGTGACAGAGGCTCTTACTACCAGGTAAAAGCTTTTGAGTTAATTTTCAAAGTAATTACACCTATAAAATTAGCAGATGCACATGAAAGTAGCTTGTGCTCACAGACACGCTATTATTTTATAAACATCAAAAGTACTTAGGTATTTTTGGTTTCACATGCACATTTACTTGTGGCCTAAGAGTGTTACGGAGTGGTTTCAAGAGAACGGTGTGTGAAGTTGCTATTTTATAATAGATTTACGCAAATATTTAGGAAACTTCTTTGCTCAATTTTATATCTGCTGATTATCTAGTGCAATTGATATTGGACTTATCTGTTGCCTGCTATTGTTGGGTGGGAGGTCTGGGTGAACTGGGGGAATTCTCTGTAAACTGGAGACAGAATGGGTAAACTGGTGGAGGTATCAGCAAAATGGTGATTTCAATTCCATGCATATTTTTTTAAGTATATCTACTTCCATATATAATCAGGGTTTTACGTGAATAAGTTCTACTTAATTTAATTTAAAAAAAGTATAATTTGCTATTCTAAAATTCTTAGTGGGGTACAATAAAAATGATACATAATATTCTTAACATATAATAACAAGAATAAAAATACGATAAAAACATAAAAATAAAATCAAGACAAACAATCACAGCCCAAATCAGCCAATAAAATGCATCCTAATTTCAGCCTGGACATCAATGATGTTATAATTAAGGCTAAACTAGAATACCTGTTTAAACAGGCAACTCTTCCGTGCCTTCTTGAAAGTTTTTTGACAGGACATCATGTGTAACTGTTCCAGTAGTGTATCCCCCCCTGTACAGGACTGGCAACAGAGAAAGCCAGTCACATGTTTCAACCAAGTGCACAAGCTGGGGAGAAGGTACTTCCAGTAGGCCCCTATTGGCAGACCTTAAGATCTGTGAAGGACTATGGATACAAAAACAGCATTAATCCAGAGTTTTGCTATGTTATTCAACAATTTGCAGGGCTTAATTTGTGGGGGAACAGCCTGGAATAGACTTCCTGCACTTCTTTTCAGACTTAAGAGGCAGAGCAGGAAGTCTATTCCAGGCTGTTCCCCCACAAATTAAGCCCTGCAAATTGTTGAATAACATAGCAAAACTCTGGATTAATGCTGTTTTTGTATCCGTAGTCCACAGATACACCGGGGTCAGGGCAGGCGGCTTACATGGATGGTCAGATCCAGGTGGCAGGCAATCATGATTAAGTCCAGGCAAGAAGTCGAGATCCAGAGAGTTAGGTCAAAGGTGCATGAAGATACACAGAAGACACTGGACAAGATGGACTGGATAAGACTAGACGAGGAAAGGATGGAGAGACAAGGCTGGATGAGGCAAGGCTGATGAGACAAGGCTGGACGAGGCAAGGAATCAGGAACACTGGAATGCTGAGGCAACATGCACTGCTACTAAACAGGAGGTCCTTTGTTGAGGCAATGGCAGGGAACACAGGCTGTGTTTAAGTAGGGAAGTCCTTCTGACATCATCATCAGACGCCACCGTGCCTTTCCCGCCAAAGGCCCTTTAAATATAGGATATCTTGCCCTGGATATTCAGTGGGATAAACGTTTCACTGAATATCCCTGATTAAAGGAATCCAGCTAACTGTAGTCAGATAATTTTAAACCTAACTGACTAGATTTTGAATATCACCAGTTATAAAGTAATTTGGCTATAGTTAGCTGGATAACTTTTGTCTTAACCTGCTATACTGAAAAAAAATATAGCTGGTTAAGTGGAGTGGTAAGGCTTTAAAAAAAAAAAAAAAAAAGAAAAAAAATTTGCAGGCCTACTGGCCCTAATGTCTCCCACCCGAGATCCAATGCTCGTCTGCAGCCCCCCCCCCAAAAAAAATCCCCTTCCTTTTGTTAGAAAAATGTGCATGCCGCAGCCAATCCCAGTTTCACCCCCTTCCTTCCTCCTCAAACCCCCTGCTTTCAGGCCCCATCAAACGATCACAAAATGTATAATCTTCAGGCTCCCCACCTCCCGGTATCTTAATTTCTTTTATATTTCCATCCGGATCATAGTAGTCCTAGCATAGTGCTTATGGAGCCATGCCAGAAGACTACATTTCCAACGTAGCTGCTAAGCAACAGCAGAAGTGTCAGGCCTGGGTCATGGTAGGCCACTATCGCAATCCAGGCTGAAAAATAAAGGACATAAAAGAACCAGAAGGATGAGAGGAAGGTGGGGGGCTCTGGAGAATATAAGAACATAAGAAGTTGCCATACTGGGTAAGACCGAGAGTCCATCAAGACCAGCATCCTGTTTCCAACAGTGGCCAATCCACATACCCAAACATTAAATAACTGTTAACCAGATAGGCAAGGGAAATATTCAAAACAAAGCATTTAGACGGATAACTTGTGAGTTCTGTATCTAAATGGCTTTGACTATTGATCTCCCTGCTATTTAAACAAAACCTATCTTGGGGAGAGTGAGGAGCCATACCATCGACAATTCTAGAGGTCCTGGGTTGCTGTACATGGAGGACGCTCACTGACATAATCAGACGGGGAATACTGCTCCTTTAAAAACCTGATGGCAGCCTCCTTGGAAAAGTGAGAAGCCTTGCCATCAGTGATTCCAGAGTTTCCAATTTCCTAGGAATGAAAACCAGCCATTGATGTAATCAGACGGGGCCTTCTACCCCTTTAAAATCTCTTGCCCGGTGGCAACTTCCTTGGGAAAGTGAGGACCCTTACCATTGGCGATTCCAGAGATCCCAGGTTGCTTTGCATGGAGGATACTTGCTGTCATCATCAGATGGGTACTTCTGCTCCTTTAAAATCTCTTGCTTGGTGGTGTGTCAAAGCCGCATGCCAAAGGGCCACTCCTATGGAGTTGGATTTTGTTGCTCCTCAGGTATGCATTTCATAGAGTTGGTAGTATGGATAATAAAAGCAAGGGCAATGTTTGTCCTCTCCCTTCCAAGCCTTCTGCACTGTCTTCTCTTATCCAGTCAACTTTAAAAATGTTTCAGTTTCAAAGGAAAAATATTTTAGGATCTCAAGAGCTTGGTGCTTTGACCTCCGCTCCTCCAATATCATCTGTGTCATTGAGCCCTGATGACCTCTCTCTACTGCTGGCATCAGATACCATGTCTCCTTGAGCTGGAGTTGAGTTTGGGATGATAAGATCGTCTACTCCTTCTTCTATCCTTGGGGGCCGATTTTAAATTTTACGTGCGGGGGGGTACATTTACTGCTTGTGCACCTTGCGTGCCGCTTGTGCACCTTGCGTGCGCCGAGCCCAAGGGGAGCCCCAATGGCTTGCCACGTTCCCTCCAAGGCCGCTCTGAAATTGGAGCGGCCTTGGAGGGAACTTTTTTTTTGATCCCCCCCCCCCCCACCTTTCCCTCCCTTCCCTTATCTAACCCACCCCCCGGCCCTACCTAAATCCCCCCCCCCCCCCCCCACCTTATTCGATGGAGTTATGCCTGCGCCGGCAGGCATAACATGCACGCGCCAGTGGGTGAACCTCCAGCACGGCTGATGTGCCGGAGGACTTGGGAATGCCCCCGGCCCGCCGCCATGCCCCTGGCCCTGCCCTCGGCCCGCCACCATGCCCCCAGCCCCCACTCCTGATCCACCCATTTTCGAAAGCCCCAGGACATACGCGTGTCCTGGGGCGCACTCAGGGGTAGGTTTTCGGGGGTTACGCGTGTATCCCTTTGAAAATCTACCCCTTGGTGGAGAGCTTCCACTGTTTAGCAGGGTAATCTCAGATGATGCTATTGTTACCACAAGTATTTGATCAGGGAGAGGTGGCCCCTGCTGCCGTAGTGACATTGGATAGGTAATGGACTGCGATTATTCAACTTGAGAAATCTGTCTCTTCTTGTATGGATGCCGCATTGATGTCCCTTAGAACTCTGTCCTCTCAAGTAACGGCACATTCCAGGTTGACCAAGGTCCATTCAGAGAAGCTAGCTGAAAGATCTAATAGTGTTCTTCTATGTATGAATTTCAAGTTTTCTTAATGAATGATAAGTTACTCCATCAGAAATTAGAAAATCTAGGTAATTTCTCTAGGAAGTTAAATTTAAGATTCTTAAAGTTTTCACATTCATTAATTTCTCCTCTAGAGATATTACAAAAGTTTTAGCTTTAGTTTTTGAAATTTCCGAAAGATCTCATACCTGCCTTCTGTCTGATTCGGGTAGAAACCTGTTGATTGAAGAGAATGAGGAGAGAGTGGAACCAATGAATAAAAAATGTTGGCATCTCTGTTTATTTGGAATAATCCCAATAGGTGATTAATAATAGTGCTAGTCTATTGGTTTCTTTCAACCAGGAATCCGAGAGGCAAATGACTCTTAAGGACACCTGCTTCTTGGGCCATAAAATTGCTGACTTCCTTGATGTAGAATTTTCCTTTTAAGGAAACAAAAGGTGCTTGCCCTAGGGGTGACCTTCCTTTATAAGTTTCCTTGCAAATGTGGGATTAGGTTCCAGGGAATAAATGTGTTTTTAAATCCTCTACAAATGGAGGGATTTCTATGGAATAAGAGTAATTTGTCTTCTGTATCATAACATTTGAGTATCCTAAATTGGTAATATGCCTAGCTACAAAATAGTTTCCTTTATGAGGTCCACTGAATTACCTAAAAGTTTTCTTTCTTTATATTTGCAATTTTAATTCAAAGTTTGTGCTTTTATTTATACACATTTTAAAATTAGATAAAATGTAAACAAAACCTATCTTGCTTAAACCATAAGTTTACATTCTAAGTAATTAAAAAGTGATCTGATCATGTTATGCATGTATGTTTATAAAATAGGTAGTAAAAGTACACACTTTTAATGCATTGCTCATAATTGTATGTAATAAACATATGTGCATATTTTATAATCTGCATGGACCAGATGTGTGCAGGTTATAAAATACTACAGTAGATCTCTGCATGCCCATATACGTGTGTGCATATAGGGCCGCGCAGAGTTGTTTGAAAGTTATTCTCCCCGTGTATAAGAATAGTGCATTATGCCACACTTCTTGTCTGTGACAGAAAGCGCCAAGTCCTGTAGTTTGACAGTAAAAATGCACGGGAGACAGAAACATAACAGTAGGCATAAGGCAAAGAATCCAACAGCAAAGCCGACTAGGCCTCGTAGGTGAATGGCCAAACTAGAGAACCAGGAATAGAAAGAATCCCACCAAGATATAGACAACTCTCCTTTAAAATCACTAACTTGAAGTCTAGCTAAATCCTGTATCTTTTGCATAGCGTTGCATACAATGTCAAAATGATTTACCACAACTGTACAACATTCTGAACTATTTAACACGGTGCATAAGCCACCTTGAGCAGCAAGCATATAATCTAAGCCAAGTTATATCAACAAAACTGTCCACTTCTCTCCTCCCTGGGACTGAGGAGCAATCAACATATAAATCAACCATACACACCTCCAAGAGTTCTCACGGATCACTCCTTAGTTATATGAAATACAATATCTGTGTAATCCCTGATTATGGGGACGGGAATGAAGCCTGTTTGGCCGCATGGATTGCTAAATTAACACTGTTAATTCAAAGGAGCCTTCCAGTGACACGTTAGCTGCATAAACTTTTGCGCTGTCCCTGTGTTGATGTCCAGTAATTTGAGGGTAACATTAGCTCCCTTCTATTACTTTTTTCGACACAGTCCCTGTTCAGTGCAAAGTTCTAGTAACCGTATTGTTGTCTGCAGGAAGGCCCTTTTGTGTTCTTAACAGCTCATACATGGTATCCTTGGATAATGCTTCTGTTACCCAGCAAAAGCACCTCAGCCTGCAAAGAAGGCCTAGGCAGTGAATATATGCCATTAGACTCTGGATAAGGCTTTCTGAACCAGAACTGGGCAAGAGTGTGATGTCCTCAGAATTCAGATAATCCTCATCTAAATGAAACCAGTTCGGACAAAAACACATCCTATGCGTCATCTTCCACTTTCTCTTTACAGTAACTGACCCCAAGAAAAGGGATTTTTATCTAGCAAACTGGACATCAAGTATTAGCAATGCTCAGCAACCTAAGGGTCTCATTCTTACTTTTCTATCTGCAGGGGATTTTAAAGCCTGTAATATTTATACATTTTTTTATAGGATGTTCATTGTAATCCCTTATGATCCATGTTGTGTAATATAACATCCAAATGCCAATTAAGACAGAAAGGAAAAACAGATTAAAGAATAAAACCATTAGGACCTGAAAAAGCTCTCTGAACAAATATAAAACAAAATGATGAGAGAAAAAAATGGACCTGTGGAGGTCACAGAAGCCTGGAAAGAACAATCCTTTGAAACGTACTGTGATTTAGTGACAAAATAATGTCTTTTTTTTTATTGGCAAAGGAATTACAAACTCCATATGCACTCTCTCTCTCTCTCTTTCCAACAAATCACTCCATCCAGCAGTGGAAGAAATTGGACATAAACGCATTGCATGGCCATTCACCGCAAAAACTCTAAACTGCAGCCAGGCAAGAAAGATTTGTCATCCTAAACCCAGCGAAAAATCAGGGTGTTCATCTGCAGACTGGGTCTAACAAAATACAAATCAAAATCACCAAAAGAATGATCCAAGGAATCTCAGATAAAATAAAACCCCTGATATTGTGCCCCTTGTGCCCCATTCCTTAAAACTTTAAAATGTAAAATGGAGACTATAATCTAGGGCACTATTGTTTGTATCATGGTACAATCACCAACTTCACAATCATCATCTTCTCTTCCATGTCACCCCACCTCTGGCATCATCACCTTCCCTCTCCGACTATCTCTTCCTTTCTCTCTCTCCCACACCCTGGCATCATAACCATCCCTCTGCCTTGACCCTTCTGGCATCACCACCCACCTCTTCTTCCATCTCCCTTCACCCTTCTGGCATCATCATCACCTTCTCTTCCTTTTCTCCTGACATCACCTTGTTTCGTTCTCTCTCCACCCAATAGCATTATCACCACTTTTTCTTCTTTCTCTCTCCACCCCCCTGGCATCATCATCATCTTTAATCTTCTCTTTCCCGTGGCATCATCACTACCTTCTCTTTCCTTTCTCGCCACCCTTTTGGCATCATCACCACTTTTCCTCTCTCCCAACCTTTCTCCCTCCATCTCCTGGCATCATTACCATCTTCTCTCTCCACCCACCTGATATTATCATGATTTTCTTTTCCCGTCCCTCTCCACCCTTCTGGCATCATCACCACCTTCTCTTCCCTCTCCCCTAGTATCATCACCTTCTTCCCTTCTCTCTCCCTCCACCTCTGGCATCACAATCTTCTCTCTCTCTCTCTACCCCCTGGAATCATCTCCACTTTCTCTTCCCTTCCCTTCACCCCTCTGAGAACAATCATCATCTTAATCTTCCTTCTCCCCTGGCTTAATCACCTTCTTCCCTTCCCTCTTTTTTTTTTTTTTAAAGAACATGCCATACTGGGTCAGACCAAGGGTCCATCAAGCCCAGCATCCTGTTTCCAACAGTGGCCAATCCAGGCCATAAGAACCTGGCAAGTACCCAAAAACTAAGTCTATTCCATGTTACCTTTGCTAGTAATAGCAGTGGCTATTTTCTAAGTCAACTTAATTAATAGCAGGTAATAGACTTCTCCTCCAAGAACTTATCCAATCCTTTTTTAAACACAGCTATACTAACTGCACTAACCACATCTTCTGGCAACAAATCCAGAGTTTAATTGTGCATTGAATGAAAAAGAACTTTCTCCGATTAGTTTTAAATGTGCCACATGCTAACTTCATGGAATGCCCCCTAGTCTTTCTATTATCTGAAAGAGTAAAACCCTGATTCACATCTACCCGTTCTAGACCTCTCATTATTTTAAACACCTCTATCATATCCCCCCTCAGCCGTCTCTTCTCCAGGCTGAAAAGTCCTAACCTCTTTAGTCTTTCCTCATAGGGGAGCTGTTCCATTCCCTTTATCATTTTGGTCGCCCTTCTCTGTACCTTCTCCATCGCAATTATATGTTTTTTAAGATGCGGCGACCAGAATTGTACACAGTATTCAAGATGCGGTCTCACCATGGAGCGATACAGAGGCATTATGACATTTTCCGTTTTATTCACCATTCCCTTTCTAATAATTCCCAACATTCTGTTTGCTTTTTTGACTGCCACAGCACACTGAACCGACGATTTCAATGTGTTATCCACTATGACGCCTAGATCTCTTTCTTGGGTAGTAGCACCTAATATGGAACCTAACATTGTGTAACTATAGCATGGGTTATTTTTCCCTATATGCATCACCTTGCACTTGTCCACATTAAATTTCATCTGCCATTTTGATGCCCAATTTTCCAGCCTCACAAGGTCTTCCTGCAATTTATCACAATCTGCTTGTGATTTAACTACTCTGAACAATTTTGTATCATCTGCAAATTTGATTACCTCACTTGTCGTATTTCTTTCCAGATCATTTATAAATATATTGAAAAGTAAGGGTCCCAATACAGATCCCTGAGGCACTCCACTGCCCACTCCCTTCCACTGAGAAAATTGTCCATTTAATACTACTCTCTCTTTCCTGTCTTTTAGCCAGTTTGTAATCCACGAAAGAGCATCGCCACCTATCCCATGACTTTTTATTTTTCCTAGAAGCCTCTCATGAGGAACTTTGTCAAATGCCTTCTGAAAATCCAAGTACACTACATCTACAGGTTCACCTTTATCCACATGTTTATTAACTCCTTCAAAAAAGTGAAGCAGATTTGTAAAGCAAGACTTGCCTTGGGTAAAGCCATGCTGACTTTGTTCCATTAAACCATGTCTTTCTATATGTTCTGTGATTTTGATGTTTAGAATACTTTCCACTATTTTTCCTGGCACTGAAGTCAGGCTAACCGGTCTGTAGTTTCCTGGATCATCCCTGGAGCCCTTTTTTTAATATGGGGGTTACATTAGCTATCCTCCAGTCTTCAGGTACAATGGATGATTTTACATGTTTTTTTTACGGGTGACAGGTTACAAATTTTTACTAATAGGTCTGAAATTTCATTTTTTAGTTCCTTCAGAACTCTAGGGTGTATACCATCTGGTCCAGGTGATTAAGTTTGTTAATCAGGTCTACCACATCTTCTAGGTTCACCGTGATTTGGTTCAGTCCATCTGAATCATTACCCATGAAAACCTTCTCCAGTTCGGGTACCTCCCCAACATCCTCTTCAGTAAACACCAAAGAAAAGAAATCATTTAATCTTTCCGCGATGGCCTTATCTTCTCTAAGTGCCCCTTTAACCTCTCGATCATCTAACGGTCCAACTGACTCCCTCACAGGCTTTTTGCTTTGGCTATATTTTAAAAAGTTTTGACTGTGAGTTTTTGCCTCTACGGCCAACTTCTTTTCAAATTCTCTCTTAGCCTGTCTTACATTTAACTTGCCAACATTTATGTATTATCCTATTTTCTTCTGTTGGATTCTTCTTCCAATTTTTGAATGAAGATCTTTTGGCTACAATAGCTTCTTTCACTTTCCCTTTTAACATTGCCGGTTATCGTTTTGCCTTCTTTCCACCTTTCTTAATGTGTGGAATACATCTGGATTGTGCTTCTAGGATGGTATTTTTTAACAATGACCACGCCTCTTGCACACATTTTACTTTTGTAGCTGCTCCTTTCAGTTTTTTTCTAACTATTTTTCTCATTTTATCAAAGTTTCCCTTTTGAAAGTTTAGCATGAGAGCAGTGGATTTGCTTACTGTCCCCCTCCCAGTCATTAAATCAAATTTGATCATATTATGATCACTATTGCCAAACGGTCCCACCACCATTACCTCTCTCACCAAATCCTGTTCTCCACTGAGAATTAGATCTAAAATTGCTCCCTCTCTCGTCGGTTCCTGAACCAATTGCTCCATAAAGCTATCATTTATTCCATCCAGGAACTTTATCTCTCTAGCATGTCCCGATGATACATTTACTCAGTCAATACTGGGGTAATTGAAGTCTCCCATTATTACCGCACTACCAATTTGGTTAGCTTCCCTAATTTCTCTTAGCATTTCACTGTCAGTCTCACCATCTTGACCAGGTGGACGGTAGTATACTCCTATCACTATAGTCTTCCCCGACACACAAGGGATTTCTACCCATAAAGATTCAATTGTGCATTTAGTCTCGTGCAGGATGTTTATCCTGTTGGACTCTATGCCATCCCGGACATAAAGCACCACACCGCCTCCCGGGTGCTCCTCTCTGTCATTGTGATATAATTTGTACCCCGGTATAGCACTGTCCCATTGGTTGTCCTCCTTCCACCATGTCTCTGTGATGCCAATTAAGTCTATGTCATCATTCACTGCTATACATTCTAATTCTCCCATCTTACTTCTTAGACTTCTGGCATTAGCATACAAACATTTCAAAGTTTGTTTCTGCTTTTTCATTGATAGGGATAAGTTAGAATTTTTTAGCTCAGGTGAGTTTTTAGTTACAGGCACTTGGACTACTTTTCTTATTATTGGAACCTCACTGTCGGGATGCCCTAATTCTAATGCATCATTAGTATCCTTTGAAGATACCTCTCTCCGAACCATGTGCTGCTGAGCGACTGTCGGCTTTCCCCTTTGTTCTAGTTTAAAAGCTGCTCTCTCTCCTTCAACCCCTCTGGTATATCATCACCTTCCTTATCCAACCACCCAGCCTCGGTCTAGTCCTTGTCATCATCATCATCTTCCCTCTTTCCCACCCCCTGCCATCATTACCTTCCCTCCCTTCACTTCCCTGGCATCATCACCCTCCCTCTCCCCCACCCCATGGCACACTGATCTTTCCCTCCCACCACACTCCTTGGCACATTTAGTTGTTTCTCCCTCTCAACTCACTCACTCCCCTCGCCCCCCCCCCCCAAGCCAGCTCAAGTCTTAGCAGCACTTACCTGCTGCTGCAGCTTCCTCCTCTGCCAGCTTGCCTCTGCAATAGTAACAGCACAAGGCCAGCGAGTCTTGAAACGGAGAGCTAGCAGAGAAGGAAACAGCAGTGACAGCAGATAGGTGCTGCTCTCCGACGCCCTAAGTCCTGGTTTTGCAGATGTCCAAAAATGAATATGCATGAGTGGATATTTGTATCTATTTGGTCTAAGAATTAGGCTTATGCTAGATACATTCTGAAAAAAAGAATTGTGTGTGTCCCTCAAGGACTGGAGCTGTATATCTCTGCTCATTAACTGTTGCTGTGATAGAGCAGACAGTAGGATTCCTGCGCCTTCCTAGCTTGACGGAAAGGTCATCTTCACGCCAGTCTATAAAGGCCTTTCTCTCACACCAACGTCTGGGTCCCTTCAGTTTCCTAATCCAGGGAGACACCAGGTCCTCTGGCCAGAAAGTGTCCCTGGAACGTCCCATACATAGCTCTTTGTTAACTTAAGAAAAGGAAGCAATTTTTATTCTTGTCTGCCATGTACTTCAGCAGAACAAAGACTAGAAGAGCTGCTCCAGCTGTGAGACATTTAATGCCAATTAAGCCAGTTTTGCAGCTGACGTGGTAAAAAAGGTCCTTGAGCTTAAGGAAGCAATTTCTTTGTGACGCATTCCTGAATGTTATTGGTACTTGTTTTGAATGTTTTCTTCTCTATTCACCGTGTCTGGAAGCAGAGTCTATTAGGGATGTGCAACCCCAAAATTTTTAGTTTGATTCATTTTTTAATTTTAGGGTGTTTTTTATTTGTTTGTATTCAGTTTGTTTAATGGGTTGGGGTTTTTGTTTTTTTGGGGGGTTTTTTTTTGGGGGGGGGGGGGGTCGATTTGTTTACCAAAATGAAAAAAAAGCAATGAAAAAAACCCAAACCAATTTTAAAACATGACCTCCAGTGGCCCTGAATGGGCCTGACTGGACCTTTCTGGGTCAAAACACTATCCAAACCAAGCACTGAAACATGGCTCCAAGCCATGTACAGAGGTCTGTGCCTGGGCCAGGGCCTCCAGGTCCTCTGCTGTATCCTGGTACTTGAAAAATGACTCCATCCACCTTGAAAGATGGCTCCAAAGTGACATCACTTCAGCACCTTCCACCATTGCAGCCAGCAGATGCAGATTGACCTATCAGGCATCCTCCGCTGAGCTGGTCCATTTGGTCACATGACCTGTATTGTGTCCCCCATGCTCTGGTAAATGGCCCAGAAAAGCCACTACTGGAACCTGGCTAGTGGGGCCCCAAACAAGAAAAAAGAGGCTGCAGCCTGCCACCTGTGGCCAAAGAAGAAAAAGAGAGAGGCTTCAGGCCACCTCTGGAGCCAAGGCTGGCGGCGGTCAAAGAAGAAAATGAGAGAGGTTGCCAGTAGCTGAAACAAAAAATGAGGCTGTGTGTATGTGGGAAGGAACCTATTTGTGTGTGCCTACATGTGTCTGTGAGAGGGAGATAGAAGGAGCCTGTTGTGTGTGTGTGTGTGTGTGTGTGTGAAAGAGAAAGAAGGAGCCTGCTTGTGTGTGTGTGTGACAGTGAGAAGGATCCTGCTTATGTGTGTGCATGCGTGAGAGTGAGAAGGTGCCCGCTTGTGTTTGCCAGAATGAAAAGGAACCTGCTTGTGTGTGTGTGTGTGAATGAGAAAGAACCTGCTTGAGTGAGAAGGAACCTGCATGTATGTGTGTGTGTGTGTGAGTGAGAGAGAGAAGGCACCTGCTTTTGTGTGTGTGAAAGAGAAGGAGCCTGCTTGTATGTGTGTATGTGTGAGAGAGAGAGAGAGAGAAGCCTGCTTGTATGTGTGTGTATGAGAGAGAGACAGAGAAAAGGAGCCTGCTTGTGTGTGAGAGAGAGAGAAAGAACCTGTTTATGTGTGAGAGAGAGAGAAGGCGCTTACTTGTGTGTGTATATGTGAGTGAAAAAGAACCTGCTTGTGTGTATGTGTGCGTATGAGTGAGAAGGTGCCTGCTTGTGTTTGTAAGAGTGAGAAGGAACCTGTTTGTGAGTGTGAGAATGTGAAGGGGGCCTGCTTGTGTATGTGTGTATGTGAGAGACAGAGAGAAGGCATCTGCATGTATGTGTGTGTGAGAAAGAAAGAAAGGAGCCTGCTTGTGTGTGTTGTGTGTGTAAGAGACAGACAGGAGCCTGCTTGTGAGTGTGTGTGTGTGAAAGAGAGAGACAAGGAGCCTGCTTGTGTGTGTGTTTATGAGAGAGAGAGAAAGAAAGAAGGAGCCTGCTTGTGTGTGTGTATGAGAGAGATGGAGACAGAGTGAGAAGAAACCTGTTTGTATGTTTGTGGTGTGAGAGAGTGCTTGTTTATATATGTGTTTGAGGAAGGAGAAAGTTTAAACACCTTTCTCCTGCTAATCCGTGACAATCATGGAATGGCTGGAAATCAAACATTATCAGGTATAGAAAGCAGGGAATATTTTTTTATCCTTTCTAATTTTAATTATTGAGAGTTATTTGATGTGTTTCCCAAATCCAAAAAAAAAAATTTCTAAACATTCAACTTTTAAAGAATGAGAATTTTTATTTAAAGCTGATAGATGCACAGGTGAGTTTTTATCTAAAGCAGATATGTGACCAAGTAAGTTTTTATTTAAATAGAGAAGTGCGCAGGTGGTATTCTCTTCAATCCTCCCAGTTAAGAATAAAGCGTTTTGGCTTCCTAGATCATGGGATGATATTTCAAGGATTGCTGAGCCAGAGAAGAAGGGGGCACAGCATCTTGCAGCACAGAATGGCAAACCTTTTGAGGAGGGCTTTAAACTAGAATCATCAGGGATGGGTGAACAAAACCCTAAGGTAAGCAAGCAGGCTTCTTCTCTCAATCTCTCACACCACAAGCAGGCTCCTTTTCTCTGTCGCTCTCTCTCTCACATACGCACACACACAAGCAGGCTTCTTCTCTCAGTCTCTCACACCACAAGCAGGCTCCTTTTCTCTGTCGCTCTCTCTCTCACATACACGCACACACACAAGCAGGCTTCTTCTCTCAATCTCTCACACCACAAGCAGGCTCCTTTTCTCTGTCTCTCTCTCTCACATACGCACACACACAAGCAGGCTTCTTCTCTCAATCTCTCACACCACAAGCAGGCTCCTTTTCTCTGTCTCTCTCTCTCACATACGCACACACACAAACAGGCTTCTTCTCTCAGTCTCTCACATATGTTCTGCATGTGTGATTGAGGTGAGGCATTCCCCCAATAGGAAGTGTATTCGGGCTTTCAGAGGGTCAAACCCACACCCAACACACATCGCAGTAGTCCTAATACCATGTGGGTTCCAAGTGTCATGAAAAATATAAATGCATAACTCTTAACCGTGTGTGTGGAATGGGGTGGGAGTGGGGCCATGCATTGTGCAAGGCTATAAGGTTTGCCTGGGGCACCTAATACCCTTGCACCAGCCATTGGTACGGGGGAGGGGGGTGTCAGTTTTTAAAGCTTGCATTCCTGAAGGAAGCTGGGCTTTTTTTTTTTTTGGTGGGCCCAGGACAGAGAATGAATGACTATGGGGGTGGGGGGGGGGACAGCACAGTAATTGTTCGCACAGGGCAGCAAAAAAGCTAGCACAGGCCCTGTATCTGTTCCCTGTGTCCAATATATACGTCCATATCTTTTGGTGTATCAATCTGCTTTTGATCATACTTGGGAACTTTTGAATTCTGCTCACCCTGAGATTTCTCAAGATTAGCAGGGGGGAGGGGGGGAGCGGGAGGGAGAGCAGGGGGAGGGGGGAGGAGAGCAGGTACAGCTGCACAACAGACTTTCTCGCTTCCTTCCCCCAAACAAACAACAGGCATTCTTTACCACGGGCTCCTGCAAGCTTCACGCACAGGGCCGGTGCAAGGGTCTGCAGTGCCCTAGGCAGACCAATTTAACACTGCCCCCCCCCCCCCCCCCCCCCCGACACCTAACCCACCCCTGAATTAAAAGTGCTCTTCTTCCAGTGGTAGATATATAGATATCTATATATCTTGATTTATGTTCTCCCTCTTACAGTGCGCTCTCTCTCTCTCCCTGCTTCCCCCCTCCCCGGTTTCTCTTTCACGTCTGCCTCCCTTGGAGGCCCATGCCTAGGGCACCTGCCTGGTCCCTTGTGGCCTCTTCACCTCAGGTGTCTGCTGTTGCTGAAAATCGTCATTGCCCTACTCCGCCTGTGACATGAAGTGCAGCGAGAGGAAACAAGAGTGAGGTGGCAAAGTAAGAAATAGTGCCACCCGGAGATTTTATGCTGCTGCCCGCAGACCCGGTAATTTGTCTAAATCTCCGGAGACTCTGGGCTAGATTTGGAGAGTCCCCAGGTATGCTGATGATGAGGGCATTTTTAGCAGACATAAATAAGCTTTTATACACAGAGAGATGACCAGGACTTTCTCAAGAAAATATAAAAAGGATGGTCGCATTACTTCGATTCAAAACAAAAGTGACATTTCACAGTTAAAAGTTGGTAACATATGTCTTCACTTGACAAACAGTTGATTTTTTTTGTACTTGGTACATTTTCTATTTGTATATAGTTTAAATATTGTTTAAAAGCAGTCGGCCGGATTTTCAAATCTGCCGCACGCGTAAAAATCGCTACTTATGCGCGTGGCCGGGCCCTGCGCGCACGTTTTGCGCAGTTTAAAAACGGCCTGGCCACGCGCGTAAGTGGCAATAAGTGCATAAGTGCCGGGCCCTGACAAATGCGTGGGCCAGGTGTGGGGATGGGTGGTCCAGGGGACGGAGAGGGGTGGGCCGGGACAGCGCCATTCATCGCTGTCCCGGCGCACACAGGTTACTTCAGATTGGGCCTTAAAGTAACTTGAAGAAAAAAAAGGTAAAAAAAAAGGGGGGATTTAGAGGGTGGGGAGGAGAGGGGAAGGGAAAGGAGGTTAGGGTAGGGCGTAGGAAAGTTCCCTCCCAGTCCGCTCCAGTTTAGGAGGGAACTGCGGGAGCCCAGATCTCGTCGCCGCACGAATTTGCAAAATTTTACCCCCCTTGTAAGCACTGCCCGTACGGGTTACAAAATCGGCATGTCCATGTGTGCATGCCAGGTAGCACACGCATCTTTTAAAATCTACCCCAATGAGAATAGTTTGTATCCCCTTTTCCTTTCTCTCAGCTATTTTACTCTTCTCACAGCCCATGTCCCCGCTCTCTCTGCCCTCTCTGCTTCTTTCCCAGCCTCTCTTGCCCTCCCAGCCTATGTCTAATCCTTTCCCTCTCCTAAAGCTCCTTTTCCAGTCCCTCTTCCCCCTCACACTTCCTCACTGCCTCCTCTCCCAGCCAGAATTTCTCTTACAGCAATTTCCTCTCTCCCGGCCAGAATCTCTTTTTACAACCAGCCTTCCCATCTCTCAGCCTGCATTACCTCTGCTCCTTGCTCCAACTCCCAGCAGTTCTCTCAACCCCTATCTGACTCTCCTTATACTGTGTAGCTCCTCTATCAGCAGCCTCCCCATCTGCACTACACCTCAGGAAGCCTGTCTGTTTTACAGTGCTGCTGCTCTCTGCTCCCAATGCTGCCTAGCGTTCAGATATTCCACAGCCAACAGACTGCAACGGGAAATGGGAGCAGTATCAGAGGAGACGCAGGTGCTTCCTGCCTGCCTTCTCCTGTAGCCCATTGGTCAGACATTCCACAGCCAGCCAATAGGCTGCAGGGGGAGGCGGGAGCAATAGCAGGGAGCTAGGAACACTTCCTTACCGCCTAACGTTCAGCTCCCAATCAACAGGAATGCAAAAGACAATTTATGGGGTGGAGCTGGCACCTGTGGTTAAAGGTTTGGCAGCTAGGATTCAATGCCAAGAAGTGCAGACAAGTGGACTAACATGGGAGCCAGACTACCTTACCCAAGAAGTGTAGATTCATGGATTTGGAGTGTTGTAATCCAAAGGAGCTGTATGGGATCGTGGAGGCAAAAGATTGATCTCGGGATGATAATGTCTGATGATCTGAAGACAGTGAAGCAATGTGACTAGGTGGTGGCTGAGGCCAGAGGATTACTGAACTACATAGAGAGAGGCATAACCAGCAGGAAAAAGGAAGTAATAATGGCACTGGAGAACTGTATTCAGTTCTGGAGACTGTATCTAAGAAAAGACAGAGACAGGATGGAAGTGGTCCAGAGAAAAGCAATTAAAATGATGTGGGGTCTGCACTGAAAGGCTGATGAGGAGACTGGAGGACCTAAATATGTATACCCTGGAAAAGAGGAGAGATAGGGGAGATATAGTACAGACTTTTAAATTCCTGAAAGGTAGAAGTGATGCACAAGAATCAATCCTTTGCCGATGGAAAGTAAACTGTAGAACTAGAAGTCATGATCTGAAATTCCAAGTGGGTAGATTGAGAAACAACACCAAAAAATATTTCTTCATAGAAAGGGTGGTGGATTGTTAATTTCTTCTGTAAAAAATGGTGCCAGCCTGGATCTAGGCCATTTTGTGTGGAAGAAATTAACAATGGCACTGACCTCAGTCTGCCAACACCATTTGTATACATAACTCTAGTGGGATAGGAGCGACCAAGGATCACTTCTGCCCCATAAGGAGAAAGAAAATTATGGTAAGACGGTTTGGGGGAAGGCCAGATTTTTATTTTTCTGACAGGGCATGACTTTTTTTTTTATTACTTTTTGAATATTTTTGTGTTTTTTCTTCATTTTTTCTTTTATTCTCAATAAATGAAAAGAAGCAAAAAAAAAAAACCCAACACCCCAAAATGAAAAAAAAAAACCCCTACTTGCAAGCTCATGGGTATTAAGCTTGCAACTTTGTGAGGGTTTAATTATTGCCCATTATATCTGTCATATGAATTGCAAAAAAAAAAACAGAGGGACACCTCTGAGAAAATTTAGCCCTTCAACTTTTGGTAGGTGTTACTGACCAGGCTACAGTATGAGAAACAGCAGTGAAGACAGTGATGAGGACTCTTATTGAAGCCATAGGGAAATAGGAGTGTGCCTCGTTAAAAGGGGCAGGTTTGCATGCTTTATGTGTGTTTCTCTCGTGCAATTCTGTATGAAAAGTGCCTCATAAAACTGCACATCTAATCAAGTTACCTGGGCAACTAAGGGAAAGAAAATTAAACCACCAACACAAATGGACCTTTCTGTTTTGTTTTGTTTTTTGTTCATTGATCTACTATCTGTGAAACAGTAGCTTTGTTCATACTCATCTTTACAATCTGAGAGAAAAATCCTTCCCCTGCAGTCATCTGGGGGCCACTGGTGTCTGTTCACAGAGGGATAATAAAGAATTTAACCAGTGATAAGGCTGTTACCAGGTTGGTAATAGATCTTTTAATTATTTTATTCTGATAAATTATTACAAAAACTAAAAATATATTAACTAGGAATCTATCTTTTTTTTTACATACATACAAGAATATTTTGGCCATAAATATATATATAAACGTGCAGTTTATACATTTATAGGACTTCGGTACAGCTAACAGAAAATACCTGCAAAATGTATTGCCCTTTTGTGAATAGACCCCCTTCAAGCATATATGCAAACAAAAAAGTTTAGAAGTACTTCTTCTGGATTAAATTATTCTTAATGAAGAGGTGGCAGCTTATGATTTTTAGTACAATCTGTTTTTTTTTTGTTTCTTGTGAAATTTAGCACTGTTTAATGAATAGACTCCTATTTCTCAACTAGTCAGTTGCAATGAATTAACATTTTTATCCTACTATCCATCCAAAGGTAAAGAAGGCTTATGAGATTGTCATATGTGTGCTCCTAATAACTTTTTTGTCTAGGGTCCTATCCTCACTGAATTTTCAAGATACGTCAGGGCAGGGGACATTAGGACTCCAATAGGGTGTGTTTTGCAGATACACACATATGTGTGGACCGTGGATGCACGCGTGCACACACACGGGTCCCAGAAAGTAGGCTCTCTAGTTTTGGGTGGAGTTTGTCATCTGTTAAATATGGGGGAAACTGTCACCTCCAGGAAGGCAAGAGATGCTAGTACTAGCTGACGTGAGGGATAAAATATTTCTCTAACTTATCAAGTCCTAATCATGAGGCTAGTTCAAAAAGTCAGGTAGCTTGAAAAACACCATGTGAGAGACGGTAGAAAGAAATACCCTCAAAAGGAAATGTTCACCTGCAAATTAAATTTGTCCTGTAATTCCAGGGCTTTTATGCAAATGCCACTCAACCAGTGCTTCCCTTTCATCACCTTCCAGCTCTACCAGGAAGCTTTCATGGAAACATGTGGCTTTCTGCTATAATGCTGAAGGGTGTAGGAACACCTCTGAGAGAGAACAAATGAGAGAGACAGATACCATGCCTCAAATAAAGAAGATACTTTTGATCTGATGGCCTGTTTTCAGTAGCAATAATCAAAATATAATTTTACGGTCACCAAATGAATATAAAGAAAATTAAGAAAATACATTTGTATGAAAGAACACAATATAAAGGTGGGAGAATTGACCTTGCCTTGGCTATGTTGTTAAGGTCATATGTGATCCCATCCAGCAAAATCTTCCCGGAGTCAGGGATGGAGGATAGGAGATGGATGGATGCCATTTTTGGCACGTTTCCCTTTGCTCTGCTCATTTTCTGATGTTTTCATTTTAACCTTTCACTCCATAGATACTGACAAAGCAGCACAAGACTTCCTAGGAGGTTTTGGTGATGCCTGAAAGGACTTTGGAATTTAATAACATTTCATACATTCAAACCTGGAAGAATTCTCATATGTCAAAATAATGCAAACAAGGGAGAACATACCCTGTATGCATGATTTTCGACACTTTTCAACTTTTGCCTTCTTAAAAAAATAACTTCACCCATATCAGGGTGAGGTAATTTTCAATAGAATAGTTGTCCCTTTGCCTTTTCTATCAGGAGTCTGATCCTGATAGAAAAGTTATCTTGCCGCCATGTGGACAGATTTAAACACCGCATTTACGCCTTGTAGTCTAGAGTTAAAAAGTGCTAAAACGATGGTTCCTCTTAAATTTGCCACTTAATTTTTGGATTTTAAATAAGTAAATATAATATGGGGCTTGGCAAAGATCTATCTATTAACTTTGATACAGTAAGGTAGGGGATATATTTTATGAGGTTTATCTCCATTGATATACTTTCTTGACTGGACAGATTCTCTGCAAATGTTTTTCTAATCTGGTGTGTTTTGAAACTAGAGCATTTTAAAACCCCCAATAAGTTAATATCTTATAACTGGAGGTTAACAGAAGCAGTAAATATTCTGTGAATAGAGGGTGAAAATGTGATAATTCTTCCAATAAATGTCTATTGAGTTGTTGCAAGAGACTGAAATTAAATATGGATCAAAATTGAGAAATATCTGTGTGGTGAACACAAAAGATGATGCAGGTTAAACTAGGACTGGGGTAGCTGTCCTTAATTCACAATCTGCCTTGTAGGTTTATGTGATACAAAGGCATAACAATAGGATAACTCCAGTCCTCAGAGCATAAACCAAGCCAGTTAGGATCTCCACAATGAATATGCATGAGATAAATTTGCATGTGCTGCCTCCATTGTGTGAAATCTATCTCATGCATATCCATTGTGGATATCCTAAAAATCTGACTGGCTAGTGGGATGTGCAGCCCCAAAATTTTCATTTTGGTTCATTTTTTCATTTCGGGGGAGGGGGGGGGGGGGGTTGCTGAACCAAAAAAAAATAAAATTAAATGGAAAAAACCCCTCCAAAACAAACAAAAAAAAAAAATACAGAACCAATAAAAAACAAATGGGCATCCTGTGACCCTGGAAACTCCTTCCTGCCCAGCAAAAAGTGAACCAGGGACATGGAGCTGCCCAGCTGTGCCTTCCTGGGCCCTTCCGACTCCTACTTCCAGCACTCAAAACTAATCTAGCCTGGAACCTGGGCCCAGCTGGGGCCTCCCTGGGCATCTCCTGCTCCCCCCGCATTTAAATCTGCCAAGGCCAGGGAGCTCCCATCTCAGCCCCCGCTTACCCACTTCCCAGGTCCTGGATAATCTTAAAAGGCAGGAGTGAGGCCCATTCACTCTTACCCATGTTCCGGACCTTTAAAAATGGCACCATCCATCAGGAGGATGGAGCTGAAGTGATGTCATTTCGGGGCCTTCCTCCAGTGCAGTCAGTGATACTTAAAACTGGCGTCAGCCACATAACAGAGGACGGCACTGAAGCAACATCACTTTGATGTCCTCCTCCGGGCTGACGGCACCATTATTAAAGTTCCTGGACCTTGACAGGAGCCAAGTGAGTTTCAGTCCTACTTTTTAAGGCTTTCCAGGACCCAGAAAGAGGGTAAGTGGCGACCACAGTAGGGGCTCCTCAGCACTGGCAGATTAAAACCGGGGGGGGGGGGGGGGGGGGGGGGGGGTTAGGGGCTCTCTTTGGACTACATGACTTTTGTGGGCTAAATGTTGGGATCGAAGGGACCCAGGGAGAGGCCCAGCCAGACGGGCCCAGGCCCCAGGTTCACAATTGCAGGGCAGGAGGGGATTTCCAGGTTTGCAGGAGGCCCATTAAAAAAAAAAAAAAAAATGCAACAAATACAAAAATACCCCCAGCTTTTCAGGTATTTTCATTTTGAACAAACTGAATTAATTGTATTTATGCATTTGTTATAAATGAATGCCCTTCCTTACTGGCTAGGTGTGGCCTAAAGACTGAGTTGAGAATCCTTCTGCTATACCATTTGCAAGCTGTGATTCTAACCTTCCAATGTTAGAGATCTGTGACTTTCTTCAGACTAGGTTCATGGAAAGTTTGATGAACCGAGAAGGATTTTGTCAATAAACCTCTTATAAAGACAATTATAAGCAGATTTCAAAATTGTCCTCTGTTGGAAACAGGATGCTGGGCTTGCTGGACCCTTGGTCTGCCCCAGCATGGCAGTTTCTTATGTTCTTATGTTAACTCTCAATAGTATTTCAGAGGTGAATTGTAAGACCCATGTGTTTGCTGGCTCGCGCACATGGATGCGGTGATTTTATAACATATTTATTTATTTAAATCTTTTTCTATACTGTCGTTAAGGTGGGTACCGTCACAACGGTTTACATAAAGGCACATAATGCTATTGTAATCTTACATGTTACATGGGTGCCATACGGTTCGGTAACAGTTTTTAAGCAAGATTAATTATTAAATGAGGTTGAAAAAACATGTCTAGTTCAATTCTATAGCAGTTTGAGTACAGGACTCATTCTCTAATTGTAGCTTTATCCTTTACTGCAGAGTTCACTTAAAAACTACACACTTAGTGATTACTGTTGTGTGGTTGGGTGTTTCTTGTTCGTACCATGCACTTCCCTGGTTTCATTCTCCCTTCTCTTTTTGAAAAGCTTGTTTAAAGAGCCAGGTTTTTAGGTTTTTCCTAAATGTTTTGTTTTCTCTTTGTAATCTCAACTCCAAGGGCATGGAGTTCCATAGTATGGGACCTGCTAATGATAATGCTCTCTCTCTTACCTGTGTTAGTCTCGCTGTTTTGACTGATGGAATGGTTAGTTGTGCTTTGTTGGCTGATCTTAGGTTTCTGTTGGGGATGTGTACGCGAAGGGCGGTGTTAAGCCAGTCTGCGTTTTCGTTGTGTATTAATTTGTGTATGGTGCATAGTGTTTTGCACTTATATGCACATATACATGCGCCTCTTATAAAATTGACTATACCAGAGCCGTAGTGTGTCTATGGCCAATATGGCCGTGTCCAAAGGCGCCATAGTGCTGCCATGTGCCAAAGAGAACAGTGTGGCTGGTGGGTCCTCAGGAAAGGAAAAAGCGTGGCCCTGCCAGAATCAGTAGTGTTGCCAGTGAGGCTGCGCTGCTTCTTCACTTACTAAGGCCACGCCAACCACACGGTCTATTTTGCCGGGGCCACGCTGCTTTTCCACTTACTAAGGCCACGCTTACCACGCAGTCATTTTTGGCGGGTCCGCACTGCTTCAGAGGAGGAGGAGCGTGCCCTACTGGAAGTAGTCCAGTGCTAGAGCTGGTTTGGCCCCATGGCCAAAAGTTATTCCCTTGGCCACAGGGGCTGAAGAAGGAGACTGCTGCTGCCTGCTAAGTCAAGGAGGAAGTGAGTAGGAGAGAACATATATGCTTGTATGTGGGAGAGTGAGAGTGAAAGAAAGCATGTGTGCGAAAATGAGAGAGAGTATGTGTGCTTGTGTGTGGGAAAGTGAAAGCATGTGAGCATGTATGTGGGAGAGTGAGAGGGAGCATGTGTGCTTGTGTGTGGGAGAGTGAGAGAGCATGGGTGCTTGTGTGTGGGAAAGTGAAAGAGAGCATGTGAGCATGTATGTGGGAGAGTGAGAGGGAGCACATGTGCTTGTGTGTGGGAGAGTGAGAGAGCATGGGTGCTTGTGTGTGGGAAAGTGAAAGAGAGCATGTGAGCATGTATGTGGTGGGAGTGAGAGAGAGTATGTATGTATATGAGAGGGAGCATGTGTGTGCACAACTACCCCAGTTTTCCTTGGCCAGCACATGTGCTACTTTGCTACCCCTCTTCGGTAGCATGCCGATACAGAAAGACGCGCGGGAGAGCTGGTAAGGGCACAGGCCACTCTCCTGGGCGCGCGATTCAGGAGGGTGGCCTATGCAAATTAGGGCCCGCGGTAAAAGGAGGCGCTAGGGACACTAGCGGGTCCCTAGACTCTCCTTTTTGACAGGAGCGGCGGGTGTCAGTGGGTTTGACAGCCGACGCTCAATTTTGGCGGCGTCGGTTCTCAAACCCGCTGACAGCCACGGGTTCGGAAAACGGATGCCGGCATAATTGAGCGTCCGTCTTCCGACCTGAGGGCCGATTTTTAATTTATTTTTTTTTTTACTTTTGGGGCCTCCGACTTAATATCGCCATAATATTAAGTCGGAGGGTGTACAGAAAAGCAGTTTTTAGTTTACTGCTTTTCTGTACACTTCCCTAGTGCCGGCCGAAATTAACGCCTACCTTTGGGCAGGCGTTAATTTCTGAAAGTAAAATGTGCGGCTTAGCTGCACATTTTACTTTCTGTATCGCGCGGGAATAACTAATAGGGCCATCAACATGCATTTGCATGTTGCGGGCGCTATTAGTTTCGGGGGGTTGGATGCGCGTTTTTGACGTGCTATTACCCCTTACTGTATAAGGGGTAAAGCTAGCGCAATGTACTGTATCGGCCTGTAGGTGAGGGAGAGAGAGAGAGACTCTTTATAAGGCTCAGTCTGATATTCTATATATGGACCACTGTAAGGGGGCACTTTGATTCGCGGTGAGTTTTCGGAAGGTGGGGGTGGGGGGTGTTACAGACACATGCAGAGGTATCCATTGTAAAATTGACATCATAAAAGAATTTTAGACCTTACAAGCGATGGAAATTCTAACAAGAGGAGTTAATTTGACACTGCAATCTCTGCTTGCTGCATTGTACAAATCCACTCCTTTTCATCACTTAACGTGCGTACATGCATGCACGACTTTAAACTGACACGCGCATGTATGCGCAAATGCCGCCTCGATTGCGTTAAGTGTGTGGGGGGGGGATTTTAGTAGATATGCGCGATGACGCAATTATCTGTTTGGCCCAGTTCGTTCCCAGTTCGCCCAGTAAAGGAGAGGACTTCCTGAACGCTAACTTGCCTCCCTTTTATTCTGTTAACCCTGACCCTTAAAACCCCGCTGACTAGCCTAGTTTTTATTTTATTGCTTACACGCCATCCGTAGCGGAAGTAAAGTTACGTGGTAGGGGACCCTGGTGCGCATGCTTATGCAGGTAAATACTTCAGCGCAGACATCATGTTTGTTGAACTTTTGAATTTGTGTGCATCACAGGAGATCCGCGCATACTCGCGAGGTTTTTAAAACCCCTGCGCACCGGGCCAAGTCACGAGTGTAACTCCTGGCTTTTGGCACGCATAGTGCTTTTTAAAATCCATCGGTCAGTTTGACCGATGAATCTACTGTCAGATTTTCAGAAAAAAAAAAGATATTTGGGAATTTTTCAGATCGTATTTGAGCTTTTGGAATTTCCTTCAAATTTCACTCTAGTTTGGCTTGGAAAATTCAACAGATTTGATCAGATTTATCTGGGTGAAATTCAAAATGCCTGTCAAAACCTGAAATGGGCCCATTATTCGGACATCTCTGTTTCCCAGTGGTTGCGGTCAAAAGCGTTTCTATAAATCCCCAAAAATATTGAATTAATTGATGGAACAAATATTTTCAGTGATCATGATTTAATAATGCTTTCCAAAAATCCGGAGAGGAGAACGAAGATGGTAACAATGCAGAGCATTCTTCACCTTAAATGATTTATTTTTTTCATACTTAGAAAGCAAAAGGAGTGACTTTGGTTTCTGGCTAAATTTCAACCAGGCGTTTATTATTTGCATTTCTTTTTTTTTTTTTGTAAGCATGCCATTCCAAATAATGTTCAAGCCATCCTATAGCATTATTAGTAATTACGGTTAACTAAGTCCCTTCCCCAAACAGCTTACAATCGTGGGGCAGTGGAAGTGTCAGTGGGGGACGTGGGATTTGAACCCTAGTTCTCAGTACATTGCTCTAACCATTAGGCCAAGTTTTGGTTTTACAGTCTGGTCTATTTACTATGGTCGCTTTTTAAGAATCACAGTGCCAAAGTAATAAAAGCTTAACGTGTGTAAATAGCAAATAAATGTAATTTTTTCTAACAATAGACAATTTTACCCCTAAGGTGATATTGCCATAATTATAGTAAAGTTGCCTAACAGCATAGTAGAACGTGTTGGAATGAAATTTATGAAAGGAATTTGTCTGCACTAAGTATTTTGAATAGTTTTCCACAGTTGCTGCCTCCCCTCCACCATCTGCGTCTCACATTAGCTTTCATTAAAGAGTAATTACTCTTGGTTCTATTCCATAATGTCGGGCTTTTCGTGTTATTTTAGGAGCAGCATTCTCATCCCGAGGACATGAACGAACAAATGTGCCAAAACACAAGCCGTAGGTAGTAATGCACTTGGAAACTGCACTAATGGAAAGGCCCATTGGTGACAGGGCAAGAAGTGATAGGGCCTCAGCTGAAGCAGAGGTGATTTAGTTTGGTCATTAGGAACCAAGTTAACTAGGAAGGTGCTGCAATGGCTGTCGTTGAATGGTTTCTGCCAGATTAATGTGACCAGGATAGTTTGGGTACAGGAGATCCTGCCTGGAAACAATGGGGGCAGAGATGTAGGCTGGATGGCCTTTTAAGGATCCGTTTAATGCTGTTTTTTCACGATTCTATGACAACGTTTTCCCATCCTTTATACTAGATCAACGGGTTGCTAGCCTTTCCGTCCAGCCAGAGGGGCACAGGGCTTTAGAGCAAGGTGCAGAGATCCTGCATCTGTGGTGCAAATAAAAGGTCTGAAATAAAGTCCCATTCCACCTGAGTGGGTGGAGGTACAATTTATTTATTTATTTATTTATTTTTGTAGCTTTTAACCCAATCCTCTTACTTGTTTGCCTCGGTGCCTTGATTAGACTGTAACTTCCATGGAGCTGGGACGGTCTCTTGTGTTTTTCTGTACAGCACTGTGTACATCTGACAGCACTTTAAAAATAATGGAGAACAGGGCCAAATTTAACGTGATAGTGCCCATAAAGGGGTGTAGGGGAGCCCCCCCCTGAAAATCAGGTAGGGGTCCTGATTGGAAAGAAGTGAGCAGTGGTGAGGGTCCCCAGTTTTTCAGAATTTGACAACCTAGCGCATGCCTACGTTGTCTATGCCTAAATCGGACCCTGATTAATAGTCTAGAGCAGTGGTTCTCAACAGGTGTGCTGGGATGAGGTCCTGGGAGGTGTCGCAGGGCCAGCTGCCTCCTTATCAGCCCGGGTGGGAGTTGGTTGACTTCTCTTACACTGGGCCTGATGGGAGGCTCCTCTCACTTCCTTCTCTTCTCTTCTTTCTGGCCCAGTGGGAGGCTGTTTCCTCCTTCACCCAGATCAGAGGGAGACATTGCCAGCTCCTACTGTTTTGGGCCTGATGAGATGCAAACTTTATCTTCCCCTGCTGAGTCTGGGAGGGATCCTGCTGATGATCTCTTCACCCTGTGGAGGGTCGCGGGAGGGTGGGGGGGGGGGGGAGTATGGGTTGCAAGGAAGATGAAGGTGGAACGGAGAGGGAGTGTTGGGGCTGCAGAGCAGGAAGGGTTGGGAAACAGGGGGTCAGGGTAGCTGGGCAGGCAGGGAGATGGGCTGAAGGGGGTAGGGAGAGTCAAGCAGGAGAGAGAGGGAGCACAGGGAAGAGGATGTGGGGGGTCAGGAATGCTGGGCAGGGATGTGAGTGCGAGCGGATAATCGAAAGGGAGTATTTGAGAAAAGTGAAGGATGATGGAGGCATGGAAGGGGAGTGATGGGGTGCAAGAGCCATAATATGTCAGTTTGGGGAATGTGCATTTCTTCTATCTTTGTACTTTGCTTAGTGTAGGAGGATCTGTATTTCTGTTTCTCGCTCTCCAGTTTTGCACAACATGCAGGGTGGCTTTTTGAGGTTTCCATTCCAGTTTTTGTCTCCACATTTGTAATTTGTGGTCTCTTATTCTGTATTTGGTGAAGGTCAGATCTGTATGACTGAGGTGAGGTATTTTATAGTAGGTAGGGATAAATATCAATCTTCTTTGTTGCGTTCTCTCATTCTCAATAGGACATGCACGGGTGCTGCACTGCTGCCTTTTCATAGGTAGGGATATTGCTGTCTGAGCTCTTGGAATTAGTGTTGCAGTAGTTGGAAGGTTTGCCTCACATGTGCTGGGTGGATTTATTTTTCAGGTTTTGTGTTTTACAATGCGCCTGGTAGTAAGGGATTTTGTGTTTCTGTTACTGAGATAGCACCAGAATCAGAATATCTACTTTATATAAAGAGTTGTATTTCAAATATCCTAGTTCTGCTCTGCATCCAGTGTTTGGGGGGGGGGGGGGGTGTACAGGGTGTACAGATACCTTTTATGTTTAAAACTGCTGGAAAGTAAGAGTCCTTTAAAGGTGAACTTCCAACATCTGAAATGATATAATATCAAAGAAAACACAGCCAAAAGAAAATGAGAGAAACTGTACAAATGTAAAAATTGAATAGAAAATGTCAAAACAATAAAGTTTCTGTGATTTCCATAACTCCAAAAATAAAACAAAGGTTAGATTTTCAAGCAATAGTACTCAGAATTGCTTTTTTTGTTTTCTCACGGTTAAAAGGTGAATCATAAGAGCCCGGTGTGCATTAATTAAGGGATGCGCGAATAAGTCGGGCATGCACACGCTGACCGTATTTTTTAAAAGTGTCCACATTTGAGCGTAAATGCTGCAGCGCGTGCATCTCACAGTTTTTCAAGAATGGGTGGGTCCTGGGTGTGCCGGGGCCTGGCCAAGAGATGCGCATGTTAAATGCACACCCCAAAACACCCCGAGGTCCCCTGCCGTGTAACTTTATTTCTGTTATAAACGACGTGTAAGTTTAAAAAAAAAAAAAAAAAAATGCTCGAGCCATTTTGAAGGGGGTTTAAAGGGTCTGGGGTAACTGGACGGAGTACAGGCTATCAAACCAGAGGGCGCAGCCTGGAGGACCGGGCTGTTAACTGGGCAAATTGGTGGACGAACTGGTAAACTGGGCAGTGTCTGTGCGAGCCCCCTTTTAAAACTCCCTGACTTGCGTGATAGAAGCGGGATTTGCTTGCCCATGCGCGCGCCCACTTAAAATTTGGTGCACATGTGTGCGCGGCCAGGCTATTTTATAAAGTGCACATATATGCGCGCAAGTTATAAAATAACAGCATCCCTGGATGCAGACCAACATATGCGCACAAATGTATACCCAAGCACCGGTATGAAAGTTACCATCTAACAGGTAGATTTTTAAAATGTTGCTCGCGCAGAAAATGGTCCCATACATGTGAACCCTGAATCTTGCAAAGGCTTATCCTAGAGCTCGTTGCTGTGTTATCCTCATAACTTTACTGCTAGTCCTGATGAAGCAGGAGAGAGAGAGAGAGAGAGCCTCTGTTAGAGAGACAAAATGACACTCTATATATCTCCCACTTTCAAGTCAGGGTGGGTTTGGGGGGGAGGCGATGTTATATTGGTCTGCCTAGGGCGCAAGGGTCTGTAGACCCTTCTAACACCGCCCCACCCTGAGTTGAAAGTGCCCCTCTTACCAGGGCCGGTGCAAGGGTGTTAGGCGCCTTAGGCACTCTTCTGCCTTGCGCACCCCCTTCCCCACATCGCGCTGACCTCCCCAAGACTCACCCAAAGTCCCTGGTGTTCCAGCGGGGGACCCGGGCGTGATCTCCCGCTCCTGAGACGTCAGCTGCCAATGATCAAAATGGTGCTGGCGGCCTTTTCCCTTACCATATGACAGGGGGCTACCAGTGCCATTGGCTGGCCCCTGTCACATGGTAGGGGTCATCTATTGCCCCTACCATGTGACAGGGGCCAAGCCGGTAGTCGGGTAGGTTGAGGACGGACGGGGTCGCTCGTTGGTCGGCAGCAAGAGAGAGATGAGATAGCCTCGGCAGCGGCTGTCTCTTCTCTCTTGCTGCCAACCCTGGCGCCTTAGGCCCCCACCTAGTTCGCCTAGTGCTTCCGCTGGCCCTGCCTCTTACAGTGGGAGATTATAGTGTCATATTGTCTAACAGAGTCTCTCTCTTTCTCTACCCCCACACAAAAGTGTATCTTTGCTCGAGTGCCCAATACGGCGTTTATGGGTGCATGCACGGTCCTTTTAAAGTTGCAAATGTGTTAAGAATGATTGAGAAATGCTTTGAGTGTAGGGTTCTGGCAATGGCTGAGTGGTAAAATCCTCAGGTGTTTGTAACAGAAGGCTTATGGCACCAGATCCCGGCCCTGGTTCCCACTGAGCCCAAAGAAATTGCTTAGGGGTTTCCGAGGTGGTTATTCAATAGTAAGCGACAAATGAGGAAGTCGAGTACTGCACAGTCAAAGCTGAAGTAAAACTGGGTCCGTGCCATCTGACTTTTTCTTGTTTCATAAGCAGAATAGTTGTTCCCCACCATAAACTTTCTAGATGAAACCAAACTGAAGAATGAGGGACCATGTGTTGAAATGGTTATCGCACTCTAATTTTGACAGTTTGAGCTCTAGTTTTATTTCCCAGTGGGGCTTCTTACGGCGCTCCTCTAGCCATAAAAGCTGCACAGAGAGGGATTAGACTGGTCTTACCCCGTCTCCAGCCTTTTCGCTTACCGTGCACATTCAGGAGGAGCAGTCAGCAGTGTGGAGGCGCGGGTATGTAAGGTATGTTTGCTCCACACATGCACATGCTAATGTCTGTCAGGAAGGGGAGGGCACAGCCATGCATTACTCACCGCAGTCCTGTTTTATGGAGACAGCTGCAGATATGTGAATTTCCAGTTTAGTCATTCATACGCTCTAAATCTATCTTTCTGCAGATTTGCATATTTTATCCAGCTGACCAAATCTGATATACATAGTTTGTTTGTTTTTTTAATACTTCTCAAACCCTTCTCTAAAATATCTTAGCATACTGTGAGTGGCTATTTTTAAACTGAAGCTGTTTTAGGCTTACCAGAAGGCTGGGGTAACCGGGACAAGAACGGTCGTGGGTGCAGTCCAACCATTAGCAGGATGGTCGCACTAGGTTTTCCAAGAAGGCTAGGCTAGCCCACATGGAGCACTGGCAGCCAGGGTTATAACACTAACATTAATTAAATAAGTTTAAAACAATTTATATCCCACTGATTCCAATTAAGTTCATACCGGATAAACAACCCTACACACATAATAAAACAGCATTTAATAAAGAATAAATACATATCACATGATATGTACAGCATATAACTACAGAACAAAAGTGCTATCCGACAGATAAAGGCCCAAGTGGGTTTCTATCTGCCATCATTTACTGCGTGTATGTCTGTGGGGGAGGGGGGTGTTAATTTTTTTTAATTGCCAGCATTGGTGCAAAGGTCTGCAAGTACTTTTTACCTGCTCCCTTTGCCCTAGTCTTCAAAGTAAAAGGATGCTTGTACCTTCACTTTGACAGTTGTTTCATGAAAACGACCCGCCCCACGTTTACACCTGCTATTTTCTGTGAGTTATTTTCCCCCAAGGAAAAAAAAAACACGTGCAAGCCCCCTCCAGCCCCTCCCCCGGGGACACACCCCGCTCTCGCTGCGGGGTGGCGCTAGTCACAGGGCTTCACCCACCCTCAGGCTGGGCAACTTTCAAACAGCCCATTTCCAGGCGTAAATCTGTTTCTACCTGTGGAAAGGGCTTTCAAAATTACCCTCAAGGTGCTTATCTTTATATCAGGCCTTATTTGCTCTGCATCACCGAGTCCTAATAGTTATATCGCCCTAGTGTTGGAAATATATATAGAAAATTAGGAGCTGGGGATAATTTTTTTCTGTTTTGTTTACCTTTTCATGCTTTTTTCTTCCTTCCCTTTATTTTGGCTCTTCTGAATTTTAGGCACCAGGTGATGAATTTTAGAGTCCCGGTGATGTGACTTTTGCAGATTTTCTGACCCCGATGAATTCATTAAGTCTAGTGGTTAGAGAAGCAGGCTATGGACCAGGGAAACCAGGGTTCAAATCCTGATGACATTTCTTGTGACCTTGGGCACGACATTTCACCCTCTATTGCCTCAGGTACAAACTTAGGGGCCAATGCAATATAAAGCGCAGAAAGCGGGCGCTGAAAAGTCAGAGAAGCGGCAGGCGGACATGAGGCAAGGGCGGACGAAGACACTGGAACATGGTGATGAAGACTCTGATGAAGATAAGGATGAAGACGGACTCATACGATGATCAGATGGACTCAGACGATGATCAGACTCAGTTGAAATGAGAATCTGCACTGGATTGATAATGTGGCCGGGAGGATCAGGCGTGTCTTCTGCCTTGAAGGACCAAGAGAGGGCAACTGCTTGGGCATTCTTGGTTGCCAGCCTATATCTCACCTCAAAGTCGAAGCGGGTAAAAAACAGGGACCACTGGCTTGGCGGGCGTTCAGACATTCGACATGGCGGAGATGGTCCAAGTTCTTATGGTCGGTAAATACTGTAATGTGGTGTTGTGCTCCCTCCAACCATTGTCAACACTCTTCGAGTGCCATCTTTATGCCTAATAACTCCTTGTCTCCAATGCCATAGTTCTGTTCGGCAGGGGAGAATTTTTGGGAGAAGAAGGAGTAAGGCTGGAAGACCCCCCTTTGTCAGAGTGTTGACTCAACATGGCCCCCACCCCCATGGAGGAGGCGTTGACATTTAGAATGAAGGGGAGCATGGGATGTGGCTGGCAGAGACATGGTTCCTTGAGGAAAGCCTGCTTTAACTTGAAGAAGGTAGCAACTTCTTCAGGAGGCTATTCCTTGGTATTTGCCCTCTTGGTGAGAGCCGTGAGGGGTGCAGTGATCTGAGAGTAGGTAGGGATGAAGTGTCGATAGAAATTTGCAAATCCCAGGAATCTCTGTAAGGAGCAAAGACCAGAAGGTTGGGGCCAGTTCTGGATACAGGCTACCTTCTCTGGGTCCATGCTGAAGCCGTGCTAGAAATTATGTACCCTAAGAAGGGTAGGCACTCCTTCTGAAAAATGCACTGCTCTAGTTTAGCAAACAGTTTATTGGCCCATAATTGTTGGAGGACTTGGCAAATGTCCTGGTAATGGGATTGGAGATCTTTTGAAAAAGTAAGAATGTCATCGAGGCAGATCACCACGCAGACATACAGGAGATGCCTGAAGACCTCATTCAACATGTTTTGGAATACCACGGGGCATTGCACAAGCCATAAGGCCCAGTGACGTCAGCAGAGGGTGCCACGGAGGATTTCCCACCGCAGTTCCTTTAAATAAGGCTGACTCACACACGCACCTAGGGGCATTCATTCAGCTGAGTGGCATCCCCAGTGCAGCCTAGCCAGCGTGGCAGCCTGCCGCATCTCAGGTTGTGGGGCTGTTTCAGCGTCGGTGGTCCTTCCTCTGCCCAATGTTTGAGGTAAGTGAGGCCAGTTGTGGGGCAATCCCACAGCCTGCTGAGCACAACAATTCGTCTGCTAGGCTGCATCAACCACGCCACAACCAAAAGCTTACACTCCTGACAACAAGAGAGAATATTAGTCACAACATAAGAAAATCAATAGCTAATAATTTAACTTGCAATGGGAAAAGGCCTATCGTACTTCAAAACTATATAAACATGAACTTCATTACTGAGGAGAAGATGAAACCACAGGAGCAGGAGATCCCTGAATTGTCCTATCGATCAAAAATGTAACCAAATGAGAAGATTCATAAAATATGTATTTAACATCTTTATACTTAATTACGCATTTGCAAGGAACATGTAATCAAAATAATGTGACCAACTGGAAAACCCTTGGCTTCAGCAAAAACATAATTTCCTCTTGGCATGAGTCATCTTAGCCAAATCTGAAAACTTTTGTATCTTGAGGTCACAAAAAAGAGCCTCCTTATTTTGAAAAAAATAGTCTCATGAGACAGTCTCTATCAGAATCAAATGTCAAGTTAACTATTAATGTAGATGGAACCACTTGCTGCTCTTGTGATTTCTCCAAATAAGATTTCAGATCCAACACATCAAAAGAGTTTTGAGCCTCTAGCTATTTAGAGAAGGCTTCTATGCATTTTTAACAAAAGATGGCAGGAAATAAAGCCATGAAACAAGAGAATGAATATTTTCAGGCATTGAAGTACCTCAACTAAATATTTCTTCCACAGATCAGTGGAAGCCACAGATTTCATCTCAGAAAAATGTACAAGTTTTATATTTCTCCTGCGCACCACATTCTCCACCATCTGAAGCTTATTTTGGAACAATGTCTGTTGATTCTTGCATAAGTTTTTCTCAGATTCTACAACATCAAATCTCTGCTTACCTTGGGAAATATCCCTCTCATAATTCTAATGAACTACGGCAACTTCTTATTGTTGAATCAACAATTGCCCTAATTGTGAAGTCAGAGTAGCTATAGACTCCCATATTCCTTCCTAAGTAATAACTTGAGGTTTAGTTAACAAAAACCTGGGATGTGTTGGCTGGGACTGATTGAGGACATCAGATTTTGCACAGTCAGTGATCTTTCAACTATAGTAGCCCCTTCCACCAAATCCCCATCTCTTATGCCCTGGGGATTCCCCTCCACAATATTTGGACTCCTTTCACTTAAAGCAGCCACAGAAAAGTCCCCTTTACTACTGCTGGGAAAACTGGTATTACGGCTGTTGATGTCATCACCATAACCAGTGACATTAATCCTTGTAAGCCCCAGCTGTGGAGGGGATTCACGGAGTTCCTGGGACAAAAATACTGGCATGTCTGGAGAACCATTAGGAAAACAAAAAAGATAGATGCCTTGGTCTTTTTCAAATGTTTATTAAAGTAGAGAAGTGTTGTTTTTTTTTTATTTTGCCCGACTCAGGCCGAGTTTCGCAGCTCACACAGCCGCTGCCTCGGGGGTTTGAACACTCTCTGGGCTCAAATAAAGTTAAGATGATGTGGATCACACCAAATGACTAAGTAGGTGATTCACAGTAATAATGAATCTTATGTCACGCTGTCCAGTGCTCGGTCTTTACCCTGAAAGAGTAAAACATTTGAAAAAGACCAATGCATCTATCTTTTTTTGTTTTCCTAACGACTATTTTAGATCGCCTACCTCTTTGCTTTTTCGGACCATGTCTGGAGAACCAGGCAGCACACTTCCCCCCTGCTGAAGAACTCAGCGACACATCGCTGGGGCTTCTTACCACTGCTGCCTTCAACCACACCACATCGGCATCAATCAGATCCATCGGAGCTTGCAAAGGAGGAACCCCAGGGTAGGCACTTCCCCATAACAGATTGCAAGAAGAAAGAAAAAATAAGCAAGCACAAGGGCAGGCAAGATCTTTTGTGGTGGTTTAGCTACATGTGGCCTTCTTGACTTCTTCTACTCACCTAAAAAAAAAAAAAAAAGTACTTTCTCCCTATGTCCAGGCCTAGGAAACCTGACCAAGACTGAAGGTGAGGGGGTCGTCTATTTTAATACAATTGTGGGGTTTAGCCTGGGGAATGGCCTGGAAGAAAATTGAATTTTTAATCTCTTATTTTACCTTCAGCATTTATTGAATCATAATGTCTTGTCAGTTAAGCAATGGAAGGTCCGAGGGGGCACCATTGTTGGGCTGTGCTTAGGGTATCAGTTGGCCTTAAGCCAGTCTTGATTAAGAACATAAATATATTTTGAACCTTTACAATTAGAAAGGTTTATTTAATAAGAGAAAACATAAATATTTCTTTGACAAGATTTGTTGTTGTGATTTAGGGTGACTTTTGGAGTAGTTCTACATTGCAATTTTTGGATGGGTTATGGATTTATTAGATCTTAAGTTTATGACCCTGATTGGTAGTGACTAGCATTATTGTAAGCTTTATCTGTGTATAAAAGGCTTGCATCTGTTGGCCAGCAGATGGCGCCCTGTGCACTGTGCAAAGACAATATGCTCTGTCTGCAAAGCCCTGTCTTTCAAGCACACACACATATACACGCAAGCTCTTCTCTTACTTTGTTAATACATTAAAAGAATATGTATCTTTTCCACTTTTGTTTGGTTTTGAAAATTTACGTAAGCTGTGAACCAGACAATCTGAGCAACGCCAGGTACTTTTTGCTAACATGTTCTGTCTGCAAAAATTGTCTCTCAGGCTCCCACACACAGGCACACTCACACATAGTCACACATGGATAGATAAGCACACACACACATACATGCAGGCCCTTACACATACACACACACACATGCTCCCCACATACACAAAGTCCCACACATGCATTCACATACACACCACACCCCATTCACATATAAACGCACACACACACACAAGGCCCCTCTCACACACATATACACACACACAGGACATTTTCTTCAGGTGCCGCCAGACCCCTTCTTCCGGCGCCGCGTGATGAGGTCCGTGGCGGCCCTCTCCTTCTTTGACACAGTAGGATGGGAATCATGGCAGCCATCCTGCAGGCCTCAGGTATTGGCCAGCCCTGATTGTGTGATCCTGAGCCCCGAGTGGCTGAGCCATGGACCACCCATGCCTATGCCATTGTTATGAATTGTGAACTAGTTAAAAGACAGGAAATAGAGAGTAAAACTAACTGGTCAGTTCTCTGAATGTAGCATGGTAAATATTGTAGTGCCCCAGGGGTCTGTACTGGAACTGGTACTTTTTAATCTTCTTTTATAACAATTGCTATTTAGTGCTCTCTTGAATTGGGCAATGAGAGGCATCTAATATACTGTCAGTGTAGTTTATGAAAAAGTTCCCTACATTTCTATATGCTTACAGTTAATTACCTAACAAAATAAAACAATATTCATCATTTTCACTCTTGTTCGATTTTACAGTTTATAGCTGTTTATGGACCAGACAACCCGAGCAACGCTGGGCAGTTTTTGCTAGTGTTTCGGATATATCTGGTGATGTGGGCTGCTCTGTGAGCTTAAAGAATGTTATGCATTGAATTTTCTTAATTCATAACTTGAATTTGTTCTTTTTTTTTTGCTTAATATTGTTTCAGGTTTATTGTATGCTTGGCAATACATAATTGTGTACAAAATTTAAGGAACACCCCCCCCCCTTCCATCTTATATGGTCATTGCCAACCTTATGGATGAATATAATATGAAGCACTATTACACTGATCCTTATCAACCCCCATGCAGACATTACACTGATCCAAGTAAAGCATGAACCACACCTATAACCAAAAAGTGATTCTTCATCAAAGACCCTGCAAGTGTCTCACCAGTACCTGTAACGTGTGAAGGCAGCATGGGCAGCTGGAGAGCAGATCTTCAGCAAAACTCTACACAGATGTCTCACCGATCAGGTCCATTGCTGGGGATGATGCAAATTAGGGTAACTACCCCAGACCATATGATTCAATCTGCTTTCCCCCTTCCCCACCCCTCTACATGCTGGGAGGAGGATACCAGTGCTTTCTAATAGTGGCTGCCTCCTCTGCCTGCTTCAGTCTGGTCTGAACCTGGTAAGGCTGTGCATTCAAACTTCAGATTGAAGCTGGCAGGAGGAGGAGGCAGCTGCATTTAAGAAGCTGCCGTCCTCCTCTGCATGCGTGTGGGGGAAGGGGAGAGAGAGGATTATGCATTTCGGAGAGGATCCTGCTGGGCAGGGGGAGGGAGGGAGGGTCACAACCTCAGGCCTACTTGCTGATTTGCCCGGCATGGCCAACTGAAGATTGGATCTTTATCAGAACCCCATTCTTGTGTCACACAAGATACATATAAATCAGGAATGGTGCTGAAAACTGAAAATTGATCCTTTATCGCAGAAACCTGCAAGTAAAGCATAGGCAAATGCTATGGGTGTTCATCAGTGCCCCATGCATGCCCGACACCGATGCATGTAAAGCGTGAATTTGGCATGGGTTTTAGAAAAGTGGAACTTCATAAAAAATGTGATGAAACCTCTTCGCTGATACATGTGGAGCATGAATAGGACATGGACAGCGCTGAACAACAGATCCTTATCAGATTCCTATGTAGGTCTCGCACAAGTAAAGCTGAATGTATCACGGAGACAGCTCAAGTGGAATCAGAGCTAGTAAGGTTTGTAAATGAGAGGGGACCGAATATTTTATTTCATTTATTACTTGCATACTACCTCACCAGCTAACAGATCCTGCCTGAGGTGATGAACATAGACTAATCATGAGAAAACATAAAGAAAACCCCATCCTCCTAAGATAAAATACAAAATCAGAATAAACACTTTCCCCAGTACATGTTCCTTCTAGCCCCTTCTATCACACCCCAGCTTTCACAATCCCACCAAAATCCAGCCCATCCAACCCACCCCACAAAAAAACAAATTGCCCTTATAAAACCAGAGGCCGTCAGTGACAGCAGACAGAGTCCCCAATAACTCCTGTTCTCACCACTTATTTTACTGTGGAGTGAGTTGGGGGAACAGCCATGGTTTAACGTTTTTTTTCCTGAAGGCCCGGTAATTTTAGATTCCAGCCTTTATCCAGGTGTTTCAAAGGGAGGGGGGCGTGCCACAGAAAATGCCCTCTTTCAGAAGTTAACTTTCTGTTATCTCACAAAAGGAAGACACTTGCAATAAAGCTCCCTGACTAGATTTTACCATCCAACCTGGTTTATACCACAGAATAAAGAGGAGCCATTTGCCCTCATGGTTCTGAAAATAGGATGGGGGGGGGGGGGGGGCAGTTTAAGCTGGACTCGTGCCTTAACGGGAAGTGAAGGAAACTTTGCCAAGAAAAAGGGCTTGCACTCTGCCTCTAGGACCAGCCAAAGGTGGCTCTTGCTACAATATTCTGCATCAATTGCCACCAATGAACACATCCTGCTGGCAGCCCCACAAAGAAACAATTGCACTAGGCCAGCATAGGAATTCTGTACCGCTGGAACACCATTCTAAATACACTATTATCTGCAAAAGGATACAACTTCGGTATATGTCCAAGTTTCAGGAAAGCATTTGGAGACACCAGTGAAATATGGGAGCCTAGCTCAAAACTGGACCTGAGCCGCACTCCCAAATCTTTCACCTTGCAGGAACAGCAAGGAGAGGACTGGTTTAACCTATAACTCAAGAGAGGTCACAACCTGCTCTCCACCGATTTACAAAATCTCAATGTTTTTTTCCTTCATTTAGAGCCAGGTGGCTAGATCGAAGCCATTTAACACTTTCTTTTAATGGAAGGCATCTCTACTGCAGGATCTTTCCCAGCTGGACGACATCCAGACAGAAGTATTCCATTATGCCAGAAGTTTGGATGCTGCTCCCCAGAGGTAGCATAAAACTATTGAACAATAGCAGGGACCTGGATGAGCCATGAGGGTTCCCATACCCCATCCCTCTTAGACTAGATAAAGGGCTCCCATACCTCAATTTCAGAGAATCAAAGGATATCCACTCAATAACAATCCCAGTATCCCTCTTCATTTGCATCTGTCCAACAACCATGAGTGACAAAATCAAACACACTTGTTCTGCCTAGAAGAGCCTGAAAAACTACCCCTTCTTTAGCCCTACAATGAACAATCTCTTCAGCTGCTGATACTAATACAGTCTCTGAGCCGTGGCCAGTTCTAAACCCTGTGAAGCACAACTCCAACTACGCGCTATTCTCAAAAAACAGTCAACTGCATGGTAACAGATTTTCCAATGATTTTCGACAGTAACGGCATAATAGAAATGGGTCGATGGCTCTCACATTGTGCCGCATTTAGAGATGACTTTGTCAAGAAGGGGATTACGATACAGTGTTTGAGAGGAGAAAGTACATAACCTTGCAAGCTTCAACCTTTTGTTTAAAAAAAAAGTGCAAAAATGTTTTTTTTTAATTATATTACATAAAAAAAAAAAAGTGAAGAGACCTAACAGTAGGACTGAAAAAGCAAGCAGGAGATGCAAGAAACGGGCTGATCATTTGAATGGGACTGCTATTTGAATGTGATAAGTTAAAGCCATTTCTTTGACACAGTACATTAAATAGTATTTACAAGCGCTATCAACTCCAGGGCATGTTGAATCATAATTGTACGACAGCACATGGGCCAAATGTTTCTGGAAAGTCAGTGCACATTGCTATTGAATTTATGGGGGGGTGTTTCTTGCAATGCCCAAGTTTAAGACTGTAGAATGTTACCCCTCTGCCAGAAATGTGATTTCCCAAACCTGCTGTTGCTACTTGTCCAAAGTGCACTGCAGAGTGCCTTGTGAGCGCCTGCATAACTTGTGATCATCTAATGACTGTACAGAAAACTTTTTGCCTAGCATGAACGTTGCACAGATCCAAGTCCTGAAAGGAGGAAATCCCACTGTGAATAAGGTGCAATCTTCTGCTCACCTACTTTTCCTCCCCCCCCCACACACTCTATTTGACCAACTTCCTGCTTTCTTTTTTGAGTAAACAAAGAGACTTACCACCTGTTCTGAAGATCAATCTCTAAAAAACACATTGAGGGCAATTTTCCAGCTGCCTGCGTTGGTGCAATATCCATGCCTAGCTCTGTACTGCATGCTTTGCACCGGTTTTCAAAGGCAAAACGCATACAGACGTTCCCTTGGAAAATTTCCGTGAGTATGAAATAAGTCTGCTTGCTTGCGCCTGCTTTTTTTTTTTTTTTTTGCAAGTACAGTTTTGCTTGAAAAGTACACGTGAAAGATTGGAAGTGCCCATCCATGCGTGTGCTTTTCCTTCCTCCGAGCTAAACATGCCAACCCCTGCCCCCCCCCCCCTCGGGGAACGCTTCCTCTCGAGGCATCGTAAAGCCCAGCTACATGGGTTGTGCAACACTGCACCTACTTTTAATCACATGGAGGATGGGCAATTTTTAGACAGATAATTATTTGGATCAAATGCATTTAAAGCAGCATACATTTCTAGGAGAATTGTGCTCATTATATACTGTAGGGGGTTTGTATTCAGCTACAGGTAGAAGTTTACCAACACCTTATGAATCTACAATAAAAACCAAGGGACTCTGGAACAAAATATATAAATGACTGCGTGACCAAAGCACTGTTTCACTAAATACAATGGTAAATTGGAACAGGTATTTGACGTGAACTTGGTACTTTCCAGTAGAATATAGCGTTTAATAATATAAACAAGAATCCCACTTCTTTCTTAGCCACCTTTTGGGTACGTATTCAATAAGTATAAATAGAGATACCCTACCTCCAGGTAGACTCAGCGGTCCACATCCCTTGCCCTTGGGGTCCGGCTCTTGGATATATATCCGTTTTGTGCAGAACCGCCATAGCCCAAAATGAGCTGCATCACAGGTAGTGTTCAGTTTCTCGACTTTTGGACTTAACACTGCCCAATGATCTGTCACCACAGCTGCCAACATCAAGGATATTCCAACCAAGATAAAGCAGAAAGCGACCCTAATTTTGGTTGCCTTGCCTTCCATTGTGGTTGAGGTCGTGGATGTGGAGAATCAGAGCCTCTCGCTTCCCCTGTCTGCTGCTTCTCTTTGCCTGTGGTCAAGAATCTCTGCAAGTTAAGTGCTCACCCCCCCCAACTCTTGGCACGTCTAAGCACTTTCAAATGTCACTGGGACACAATTAAGCAGAGCGGCTTGTAGGCTGGAATGAACTCATGGCCATCTGGACAGCTGTTGAGGTATATCAGGAAGGTTTACAAGCAGACACGTGAGTGTGGATTCTATTAATGCATAGAATGAGTAAAGAAGAAGTGGCTAGCACTGCTCTGGTTACAGAACGTTCTTCCTTGATTTGCTTTGAGAATTTTATGATCCCAATGGTATCAATCTCGGTTGTTGGCTGAATGAAATTAATAATCGGATTTCTTGGACTGTGCTGTTATGCAACATATATATATATAGAGAGAGAGAGAGAGCACTGTAATCAAGCTATTTTTCCCCTTTCAATAATTATCAAGTGGATGGTCCAGAAGCTAAATACCCTGCTCCCTTGATATTATGTGAGGTTGTCAAAACATTACCTCTTAATTCAACCCACACAATGCCCATAAATATTTAGTAAGCTTAGTGGGGAAAGGAACTACCTTATACTTGGTAATGTAATTGTATGACTTGCAGTAATCATTGCATCCCTGTATTGACTCGTTACAGTCCTTCTCGTGTACAGTAACCTGAGTGTACTGTCTGCTTTATCAAAAACAATTCATAAGGCAGAGAGCTCTTTTAACAACTCTCCAGACCTGACTGACTAGGAATTTACTGCTATAGACCTAACCGTTATTAGTTTGACTATTGTCTGGTATCGCTGCCTTACAACCTAGGAGAAAACAAGCGAGCCATGGAGAAGAAGCAAAAGAAAGTCATAATTGGAAAATGGTTTTTTTTTTAACTGTTCCACAAAGCAAAGCTCTCCAAAGGCTTCTTTATCTGATTTGCCCTGCCTGTGAAGCAAATAGCAGGCGGTGTCCATTGGGCAATGTGGATAGGCCGGTGCAAGAACTGGAGAACGAAGGGAAATACAAATTGATGTGTTATGTGCAGTAAACCTCGCTTCGTTGTTTCGCATCTACAGTAATAGCAATGAGTACAAATTGTTACAGTATGATACCTTGTGAATATTGTGTGGGTGATTATGTTAGACACATTTAAAATGGCACAGATCCCCATGGGTACCAGTTCATTTTAAGAGCCAAGCTTCCACCAATGAACTGTATAATGAATGAATTGCAAAGTTTTAGGAGCCTGGAGAAAGCTGAAATATTAATAGGCTGTAATAGCCTGGATTGTACTGACTTAAGATGTTGCGGGACACATCTGGAGAAGGGACCTACATGATTCAAACAGCATCATCTTTTTATATTGGTCTGACAAAAGGTGTCACGACTAATGTAGGCATTCAACTCAGGTGTGAAGTGTTGGATAAAGCAGTGGTGCTCAAACCGGTCCTCATGAGCCTGCTAACCAGTCGGGTTTTCAGGATATCCCTAATGAATATGCATTAGATATTTGCAAGCATTGTATTGCCTCCAGTGTACATAAATATATCTCATGCTTATCCATTAGGGTTAACCTGAAAATCTGACTGGCTAAGGATGCATAGGACTGGTTTGAGCACTATTGTTATTGTTATTATTGTTATTATTATTATTATTTATTGGACTTGATATACTGCATGTAGAAATAAATTATCCAAGTGGCTTACATTAAAATAAATATAACAAATTACACAGTATCAAATTGTTACATAATATGTAAACAATTAACATTAAAATAAACAGAAAAATACAGATAAAATATATACTGGGACAGACACATGTAAAATAGGAATATTCAATCCAGCTCACGTTTTCTTGCCCAACAAACCCATACAGATTTTGTCTCAGTGAGTAGCACACTTTTCTTGAGAAGCATAACAATAAAATGTGAAAAATCACATACTGTCACTAAAATATCAATAACAAAGAAGCAAAAACCCTCTCCAATTAATGATCAATACAGCAAAAAGAGAGGAAAAAGGATACAAATCCCATATACTAAAAATTCTATATCATAAACAACTTATATGCTAGCAGATGACAATATCATCAATGATTGCCTCAAAGTTTCACTCTGCAGCCTCTCGCCACTCAATGGGCCGCAAGCCGTAATCGGTCACTGAAGCATTTTGTTATTTGTAATCATTTATTGTCATCATGCTGCAAAGTCATTACTTTAATTACTTTATTTTAATGTATGAAAAAAGTTATTTATTCTTTTAATTTATAAAGCTGTGATAATCCACCACTAAAGAAATCTAGATTTCTAGATTTCTTTAGTGGTGGATTATCACAGCTTTATAAATTAAAAGAATAAATAACTTTTTTCATACATTAAAATAAAGTAATTAAAGTAATGACTTTGCAGCATGATGACAATAAATGATTACAAATAACAAAATGCTTCAGTGACCGATTACGGCTTGCGGCCCATTGAGTGGCGAGAGGCTGCAGAGTGAAACTTTGAGGCAATCATTGATGATATTGTCATCTGCTAGCATATAAGTTGTTTATTATATAGAATTTTTAGTATATGGGATTTGTATCCTTTTTCCTCTCTTTTTGCTGTATTGATCACTAAAATATCAATGACATGCTCAGAGGTTCTCCAGACCAGGTTAGAGGGGTTTTTAAGGAATGTTTTATTTACTTTTGGCAAAAAACTAAGATCAAAGTAGTTTACAAAAACTAGCAACATAACATACAATTTATTTATTTTTATTTATTTATTTTAAAACTTTTCTATACCGTCGCTAAGTTATATACTGTCGCAACGGTTTACAAATAGGCACATAGACTAAGGTAAGTAGGATATCGTACATTCTAACAGGTGCCAATAAAGTTCGGTTACAATTTCATAAATAAAATCATTATTTGAGTAAAACATGAAACAGTCTCAAAACAATTTATATTCATAAACATAAATCAGAACTGAACACTTCATATAAACCATGACACACTAATGTTAACAAACAATATAAATAATAAAAGAAAGTATAATAAAAACAATGTACAAAATAGCTGCTAATTCATCTACAAATAAGGTAGGACCAATCAGCATCTCCCAAATCATTTTCCTCTGAGAAAGTAACATTATGGGGTAACTTTTTTGCAACTGGTCCTGTGCATTGTGCTATCTCCACACACAAAAGGGAGAATCAAACCCAACTTGTTACCTGGAGCATAGGTCCTGGATGTAAGAACTCTGTACAAACATGGACTTACAGTAATGAGATCATGAAGAAAACACCAGCATCTGAAATATGGTGTTATGGATGAATTGTTAAGATTAGCTGAAATTACATGATCCCAAATGAAAGGTGTATTTTATTGTACCATGCCTTAAATACTTAAGTAGGAAGCTGGGATAGAAATGGAATGGAATAGATGGATGGGAAGTGGAAGAATCCTGGCAGAAGATCTGGCCAACATGGAAAATGAGATTTGCAGTTATGTGCATATCTGGAAACTCGTCGGGTATCTATATGAATTGCAGGATCTCCAGAGAAACACTAGAAAGTTTGGCCTGGTGCAGGATTGGTCCGGCCCTCTGGTCGGACACAGAGAGCACCTGCCACCAGGAGGCGGAGCACACAAGGAGACAGAGGCTAACTGGAGTTTCACCAATAACAGGCCGGGGTTTCCGCAGGCTGAGCACTTGGGTACCCAGACCACCTGGATTTAGATGGGTCTCTGGTGGTCTCCCAGAGAGGTAGCGGAGGGGTGTGCCCACCACGAGCAAGGGTGTGTGGCTGATGCAGAGAGGATGAACTAGACCCGAGCTGGAAGCTCCGGAGACCTCAGGAAGGTTCTCCGGGCGAGACAAGCAGTGCCTGTGGGTCTAGTCACGTGGAGGCTGCGGTTGGTTTCCAAGCAGGTTAGTCCAATGGTCACAGTAGGCCAAAAGAGAGTGTCCGAGTGAAGCGCAAGGGTCAGAGCCAGAGTATCAGTCCAAGAGAGGTCAGCCAAAGCAGGGTTCGGTTCCAGGCGGCAGACAAGAGAATGGTCAGACAGGCAGTGGTCAGTTCCAGGCGGCAGGCAAGAGAATGGTCAGGCAGGCAGTGGTCAGTTCCAGGTGGCAGGCAAGAGAATGGTCAGGCAGGCAGTGGTTGGTTCCAGGTGGCAGACAAGAGAATGGTCAGGCAGGCAAAGGTCAGTACCAAAGATCAGTCTAGAGAGGTACTACCTGAAGGATACGGGAACACATGGAGCCACTGGGAACGGAAGACACAGGAACACAGAGACGCTGGAACAGGAGATGCTGGAACAGGAGACACTGAAATGCAAGGCAAACTAATACACCAACGGTGTCGACCCGATTGCCAAGGCGAGCTCCTGGGGACATGGCCTCACCTTAAGTAGTGAAAATACGTGACGTCATTGGGAGGCGCCCCTGTGGGTTTTCCTGCCTTGGGCCCTTTAAAGGGCTGCATGTTGGCCATGGGCGACTAGGGGCGTGGCCGACGCCGACGCCGACCCAAAGCCCCGACAGGAGCTCCACAGTGAGGCCTGTGAGGAAGATGGTGAGTGGGGAGCCCGAGGACGCTGTGAACTGGCTGTGGTCACAAGTGAAGGGTGCCTGGAGCTGGTTGAAGGGAGCGTGAGATGAGCAGGCCCGGCTGTGGTGCCAACGCGGCCGGGAAGCGCAACAGTACCCCCCCCCCCCTTCTAGGCCTCCCCCTTACCTCCTCCTAGGCTTCTCCGGGTGGTCCCGATGGAAATTTAGATTCAGGTTCTTATCATAAATGTTGTGTGAGGGTTCCCAGGAGTTTTCCTCTGGGCCGAAACCCCCCATGATAGGAGGTACTCCCAATGGCCATGACGACTTCGAACATCAAGGACCTACTTGACCTGCATGGTATTCTCAGGTTCCGCTCTATGCTGAGTAGGAGGAGGAGGCCTTCGGGAAGGCCAAGACAGGACTAGGGGCTTAAGTAATGACACGTGGAATGTGTTGATTCCCATGGAGGCAGAAAGTTGTAGCTGGTAAGTGACTGCTCCAATGCGTCGAAGAATAGGGAATGGCCCGATGAATCTGGGGGCCAGCCATTGAGACGGCAGTTGTAGTCGAATATGTTTCGTACTGAGCCAGACTTTCTGGCCAGGTCAGAAGAGTGGTGCAGCCCGACGATGGACGTCAGTAAAGCATTTGGCTCGCTCAGCTTCTTGATTTAGCCTCTCCTTCAATTGGTTCCAAAGTCTGCGTATAGTTTGTGCTGTAGACTGAGCTGCAGGTGAAGGTACAGTGAGAGGAACCAGTAGGGGTAAGCGTGGTTGGTGGCCAAAGACTACTGCAAAAGGTGAGACAGTAGCAGAGGCAATGTGAGTGTTATGGGATAGTTCTGTCCAGGGCAGGAGATCAGCCCAGTTATCTTGATGGTTGTTGACATATGATCAGAGGAATGCTGATTTGTCCTCTCGGCTTGGCCATTTGCTTGTGGATGATAGGCTGAGGTTAAGTTTAATGTAATACTGAACTTTAATTTAATTTAGTGAAGTTGGATTTTCTGTTCCCTGAGTCACTGGGGCTGGGGATGCTGCAGAGGCAGTGTTCATGTCTTTTGGGGGGGGGGGGGGGGGGGGGGGGCAGGGAGTCATGATCATTGCTCAGGGGTGACACCTAGTGGCAGGATTCAGTATCAATGATTGCAGGGTTCTAGAAGGAGCTCTGGTGACTGCCCCACCCCCTCCAGCCCAAGAAATCTTTGTAGGGCATGGAGGCCACTGGTTGAGGCCAATCTCGAATACCCTGGAGTTTATCGGGGACACTTGGTGAAGCCACAGTTGGAAATGATGTAGCCTAAAAATGGAAGACTGGGTTGTTCAAAGATACACTTTTCCAATTTCGCAAAGAGATGATGGTCTCTGAGACGTTGGAGGACCGTTTGGACGTGGGAATGATGGGAGTTTAAGTCTTTGGAGATTATTAGTATGTCATCCAGATAAATCACAACAAATGAGTATAAAAGGTCCCGGAAGATTTTGTTCATTAAACACTGAAATACTGCAGGGGCGTTGCAAAGCCCAAAGGGCATTACTACGTACTCGTAGTGGCCGTCTCTTGTGTTGAAGGCGGTCTTCCATATGTCTTCTGGTTAGATTCGCACAAGGTTATACACCCCTCGGAGATCCAATTTCGTGAAGATTTGTGCACCTTGCAGATGATCAAATAGTTCACTAATAAGTGGTAGTGGATACTGGTCCTTACGAGTTACTGCGTTCAACCATCTGTAGTCTGCAGGGTCTCAAGCTGCCGTCCTTCTTTATTACGAAGAAGAACCCGGCTCCTGCCGGGGAATTGGAGGGTCTAATGAATCCCTTATCCAAATTCTCTTTGATGTAAGCTGACATGGCTTTTGTTTCAGGAAGTGAAAGAGGATAGGTTCTGCCCTTGGGAGGCATGGTTCCAGGTAGTAATTCTATGGGGCAGTTAAATTCTCGGAGTGGAGGCAGAATGTCAGCATTTATTTTGGAGAACACATCCTTGAATTCCTCGTATAGAGCAGGTAACCCCAGAAGGGTTGATGTGTTTAGAACGACCATGGATGGAGACACTTGCCGTAAACAGTGGTTTTGACATTGAGGGCCCCACTGAGTTACTTGCAGGGATTGCCAGTCAAAGTGGGGTGCATGTAACTGGAGACAAGGAAGTCCAAGGACCACAGGATGCGTGGACCATTTCAGGATAAGGAGAGAGATTTCCTCGTCATGGAGGGTTCCAATGGTGAGGCGAATGGTCATGGTACAGTGAGTGATACGACCAGGAAGATGCGCTCCTTGAATCGAGGTGGTACTTCCAATCGTTGAGCTGAATCTGAAGAAGCTTGACAATATCCTCCATGATAAAATTTCCATTCACCCCAATGTCCACAAGGGTGGTGGTAGTGAAAGAACGGGTCTCCCCTAGGAGGGAAATTGGGAGCAACAGTTGAGGGCCTTCCCGAAAGTGCTCAAACTGCCAGACATATCCTCCAAGATGAACCAAGTTTATCAGGTCTGGACATACACTGGAGGAATCACGAGTGGGAATACCTGATTTCCTGGGAAGGCTATGGCCCAGAAGAGAACACATGGGAACCCACTTCGAACATTCTGGACAAGGGTCTTTTAAGGGTATTCCACGCCACTTACCCCAGAAGATCGAAACCTCCGGACGAAGGTGCTAAAGGTGGGAGTACTGTTAAACTTTTCAAGGAATATATGACGCATATTTTGAAAATTCCATCAGCCATTGTTAAGGTGTATTATATAGGGTCTAAGAAAGAACAAATAAAAAATCAGGAAAATATGGAGGAACAGAATTCCATAAATCAAGCTCTGAAATACTTCAAAGTTCTCAAGAACTAGAAGTAAAAAAAAGAGAGACCCTCTTGATAACCTTTGCTTTCATATCTGAAAGAGATAATATCATGAGATTTTTCTTTTGATCAAGACTGGCTACATTTTACGGACAAAAAGTTTGGTTGTACCCTGACCTTGCAAGGAGCACACAAATACGCAGGAGAAAATTCTTAGCTTTAAGACAGGATTTGTTATCTAAGGGGGGAAGTTTTACTTTAAAGTACCCAAAAGGCCCTTTAGTTGTTCCGGGTCAGAGAAAATAACATCATAGTTTTCTGATAATATATTAATCAGGGGGTCCAGTGTTTTCATTGTACTTTTCCATGGTATTAATTTGCTCCATATTTCTATGTCCTTCCTCATTTACCCATGATAAGATGGGGTACTTTGTTTTCTTTTATTAAAGATTAAGTTTACGCTAAAAAATGTTTCTGTAAACCTCATTTACACTTAAACAAGAAAGTATTATTGTAATATGTTTAGAATGCTAATAAAAATAAAATTATTAAAAAAAAAAAAAAGGTGGGAGTACTGTTACATTTGGCCAGCCGCGAACTTGCCCCATGGCCCACCGCTCTTACCTTCCCCAACTGGGGTTCCAAATACCATGGCAAAGACTCGGCAGGCCACCACCATGCTGAGGATGCCGCTCCGAGCAGGGGGCAGTCCTAGGCGCGTGTGTGTACGCTGCGGGAAGATTTAAAGGGCATGCGGCGGTAAAACCTCTGCGGCGCCCTCTGATGACGTCAGCGGGGCGCGGGTATTTAAACCCGGACCCAGCCAACATCAGATGCCTCAGCAACAGGTCTGACTCGTTGGCTCCTGACTCATTGGCTTCGGATTCTTCGCCTTCTTCTCGGATTGACTCTTGGCTGACCTTGGACCTCCTCCGGACTCCGCCTGGCTGCCGCCTGCCCTGACCTCTGGACTGTCTTTGTTCTTGCTGCTTGCCGCCTGCCCTGACCTCTGGTACCTCTTGACTTCACCTGCTGCCTATCTGACCTTCGCCTGGACTGACTGCTCTTCAGCAGATCTCCAGCCTCCACTGGATTCTTCGCTGCCCAGGGACCCACACCTAAGTTCAGCCAGCCCCAGCACCCAAGGGCTCAACCTGCGGGGAACAAGGGCTGGTATTGGTGAAAGTCCAACTGGGTCTCTACTCCAGCTAGGTCCGCCTGTGGACGGTAATGACCTGCAGGGCTCTGCCCTGCAGGTGGTGCCAACCTTGCCTCTACCTAAAGGTCCACTACCATAACAGATGGCTATCGGAAACCTGGCTGCCAGTAAGAGCTGACCGACCAATGGTCTATATTTTCAAGAACTGATGACCCAGCCCACTTCCCTAGCTGGCCTGTGAATGGCATTATGCACACCAGGAATCCCAGAATATCGGCAATTTCTTACGTGACTTGGATTTAGATCTTTCAATCTGAGAGATCCAAACATTCTGCCACAGGGGAAAGTCCCCCCCCCCCCCCCCCCCCAGTCCTCTCTCTCAGGCCTGCCTGAAGGGTGGACAAAATATTTCCTGCCAAATAAAAATCACAACACACCAAAACACTCCAAAAATCAGTAATCAATAAGACCAAGTCACCAGCCACTGGATGTGAGCTAGCAAATTACAAACATATGACCTATTTTGCCTGCTCAGCCACAACTACTCAGCTATAGAATTCCTACCACTCCCTCAACAAAGAGGTTTTAGCCCGTACTGAAAATAGAGGAAACTACAAAATTAAACCTCTTCCTTCAGACTCCAAACAAAAATACCACTCTGTACCTAGAAGTCACCTGTTAATATGCAGGCAGGAAACTACCATTGCAGCAATCTCCAGTGGGGGTGACTTGATGAGATGGAACATTCCTCTCCCCTTAACTCCTTGGTGCTATCACTAGACCAAATCTTTAGTAGAGATCCTAATGGGGTCTCTACATACAAAACCTTTCAGACCAAGATGATCTAAAGCTGTAATCTTGAGTGACTGTCCCAGATAGATTGAAATCTAAGAAAAACATAGCCACCATATTTCATTAAATAGATTTGAAGCCAGTACCAGGGGTTCAGATACAATTTTTCTAAGAAAATTATTCAAGTACTTTAAAAGTAACATTTTTAAAGGGAATTCCTTTGCTTCATTTCAGTTGCACTAACATGAAACAAAATTTTGTTTTGTGTCATTTCATTTTAAAAATGGCACAAAATGACATAAGAGATATCATTTAAAACAAATGCACATCCCTACAGAAAATTTCCCCTTTTATTCTGGCTAAAGTATTTATGGTATTCTGCAGCATACATACTTTTAGCCATGTTGAGGGGAGCTATTTCTAGAGACAGGGAGAGAGCAGAATAGGAAAGCAATGTGCGAAGATTGGATTTTCAAATTTACAGGCATTTATTTATTTATTTATTTTATTTAAAATGCCTATATTCCACCACTTCCAAATATAAAATTTGCCCAGGGCGGATTGTTTTTTAGCTAATTTTTTCCTACAGAAAAATATAGGTGCAAAGTCCATAGATACATCATACCCACCGCCCTTATAAATAATTTTCAAATTTGAAATTTAGCTACAAGATTCTTTAGGGATATGTGGCCTTTCTGAAAATTGCCCCTGTAGGTGTAAGAGGATGAAGAGAGCTCTAGATGAGGCTGTGTAAGAAGGGATGAAGTTAAGGCCAAGGGGACCCATTTACCTGTTGTACAAAGCTTGATAAACCTCTTCTGGGACCATGCATTATGAATGAATTCCATTTTCAATGACTGAACACCTGTCTCTTATCCGGTACAAAAATAGAATTGTGTGACATGACTTAGATTTCTCATTCCTTAGCTATAGCCAGGGGTTTTCCTGAAAGCTTAGAGCCTAATGAGCGTTTACTCAAAATCAGAAAAGGGATTCATTAAAAATTGAAGGCCTTTTCTTTTGAATTAGTCTTCTGTTAAATCCCACTCGACATCGATCGATTTCAAGAACTTCATTTTTTGTTGACTTCAAGATAATCAAACTCTGTAAGATTTTTTTACAGGTATTATCACAGAGGTAACACCTCTGTATAGTTTCTGTACCTCTGAAAAAGGGGCCTGTGTGGTCTTGAAAGCTCCTGAACTACAACATGACTGTGTTATTCTTATGTTGGTCCAATAAAACTATCACAGGCCTGAAAGGAATCCAGATTTAAGAGCAGAATGTTTATTCATTTTTACAGCATATTCCCACTAATAATTCCTTTACTCCATTGGTTCATAGTGGCCCCCAAGCAGATCTGGTTTTCAGAGGCCTAACTAAGATATGCAAATTAGTCTGATTCTTAGACCAAATTCATGTAACCATATCATGTATATTTGTTGTGGGTTTCCTGAATAACAGACCCGTTGCAAATTTTCAAGCTATGTAGGTCTGGGGTACACAGATTTCGATGCTAGCAAGTTTGACTCAGTCTTTTATCCTTCTGAAGTAGGCAATATGAGTACAGATGTTAATGGATAACATTTGTGTATTATATGTATGTAAAGGTTTCAAACACTACTTAATATAAGACTCAAAAAATAGCATGTAAACAAAATCACTGTAAATATAAGACCTGCTATATGAGAAATTCTTAGTGAGATCAAGATTTACCTTCATACGATGCTATTAATGCAATAGCTATCGTGTCTGTGAGCCATTGTTATTAGGCTTCATAAATCATTAGGTAACTTGATCACTTCTACACAGAGAAAATAAAAATAAGAATCTCCTTAGTTATTGTAAACTCACTTAACCTGCGGATACTAAGGCTGGAAGCTGATACATACTTGTGAAATGTCACGTCAGCGAACTGTTCTATGATGGGATTTTTGGTGCGGCTGGCTGTGGACGGTACACTGTCACTGCGATCCGGTCTGCTTCGCAATGAATTGGAAAATCACTCGTGCTGATCAAGGGTATTGCCAAGGTTTCATTCAAATGGCAAAAATTTCAATTCTGTGTTGCTGCAGGAGGTAATTGGACTGTGCAAACTGCACTATTTCACGAGTGTTCTGAGCCATGCGGAGGCTATCGCTGCAGAAGGCTGTAAAAATACACAGATATACCAAAAATTACAGTCTGTCCTGCTGATGTGTGTGGATTTGTTAAATAATAGCAATATTCACTGTGAAAAAACGGACGATATTGGCGGCTCTCAGCGATAAGAAGGTGCTACACCTTTAACCAGCGCGAAAACGCTGAGAAAAGCGCCATATTTAAAGGGAATCCCTTCGTGATGAGCGGATGACAAGCGGAGCCGGTGTGGAGTGATGTCACTGGCCAAAATAGAACGTGAAAAAATATTTACATTAAATGAGGGAAAACCACTCTATTTTATCATTGAGGCCAAAAGGTTCCAGAGTATTAAGACGATCCATGCATTTTCTTTTTGATTCAAAATACTGGCTCTGTCACCTCCTCTCCATGACGCTTGTACATGCTTAATGATTGCCCATTTAAAATCAGTGAATGTATGTCCATTGTCAATGCAGTGCTGGACTGCATTAGAGCATCCAGTCCAGAACCAAAAACCCACATAGTTGTAGGCCAAACACCATGTAGTAAATGTTCCTTCTGCTCCCAAGCTAATCAAGGCACCACGTGGTGCAATCCTAACACTGGATTCAAAGTCAAACTCAATAGTGATGTTAACTGTAATACCGATTTCGTGGTCTATGCCCTACAATGCCCATGCTCAAAAATATACATTGGACAGACTAAACGCAAGATCAGGATATGTCTCATCGAGCACAAGTGCAGGATAAATAATCAAGATATCAGGGCCCCTACAGTCCAGCACTTCATTGACAATGGACACACATTCAGCGATTTTAAATGGGCAATCATTGAGCATGTACAAGCGTCATGGAGAGGAGGTGACAGAGCCAGTATTTTGAATCAAAAAGAAAATGCATGGATCGCCTTAATACTCTGGAACCTTTTGGCCTCAATGATAAAATAGAGTGCTTTTCCCTCATTTAATGTAAATATTTTTTCGCGTTCTATTTTGGCCAGTGACATCACTCCACACCGGCTCCGCTTGTCATCCGCCCATCATGAAGGGTTTCCCTTTAAATATGGCGCTTTTCTCAGCGTTTTTGCGCCATTTAAAGGTGTAGCACCTTCATATCGCTGCGAGCCGCCAATATCGTCCATAATAAGTGTCTCCGTTTTTTCACAGTGAATATTGCTATTATTTAACAAATCCACACACATTGGCAGGACAGTTAGACTGTAATTTTTGGTATATCTGTGTACTTTTACAGCCTTCTGCAGCGATAGCCTCCGCATGGCTCAGAACACTCGTGAAATAGTGCAGTTTGCACAGTCCAATTACCTCCTGCAGCAACACAGAATTGAAATTTTTGCCATTTGAATGAAACCTTGGCAATACCCTTGATCAGCACGAGTGATTTTCCAATTCATCGCGAAGGAGACCGGATTGCAGTGACAGTGTACCGTCCACAGCCAGCCGCACCAAAAATCCCGTCATAGAACAGTTCGCTGACGTGACATTTCACAAGTATGTATCAGCTTCCAGCCTTAGTATCCGCAGGTTAAGTGAGTTTACAATAACTAAGGAGATTCTTATTTTTATTTTCTCTGTGTAGAAGTGATAAAGTTACCTAATGATTTATGAAGCCTAATAACAATGGCTCACAGACACGATAGCTATTGCATTAATAGCATTGTATGAAGGTAAATCTTAATCTCACTAAGAATTTCTCATATAGCAGGTCTTATATTTACAAGGTTTCAAACACTACATATAAGAATAGCATGTGGAGTGGTCCAATCCTTTCATTCTTGATTGAGAAGTTCATTGCACCTTGATTTGATGCCTTATTGGAGACAACTGAGAAAGAGAAAGAAGGTGAGATTCACATGGAAAGATTAGAATGCACTGTTACTTTTTTTTAATACCTCAATTAATAGGCTTGTATGCCAATGCAATTTTTGTATAGCATTGTATAGTCTAATTCTGTGTTCCAAATGCTTTTCATAATGAATTTGTTGGCTCTTAGCCCATTTGCCATCATGGGAATCCACTATAATTTGTCTGATTTATGCCTCTTGGGTCATATACATAATTCTAGAGAGCACTGGTTGACTAGCACTACACATAGCATTTTGGGATTTGTAGTCCTCTTTTTTCTGTTAATTAAATGGAACTCCATAAATGGATATTTAGCACTAAGATTTAAGAAATCTGGGACCATAAAAAAGTGTAGGTCAGAGGAGTCACGTGATGTGGTGAGCTGGGAAGGACGCTTCTTCCTGAGCTCCGGGTGCCATGCTTCTTCACTTTCTGACAATCACCCGAACCCTCTCTTTTTATAGGCAGTGTATCTCAACAATTACAGAGCACATGTCAATTGAGCCCTATATGAACAAATTTTCTCCGGGGATGCCCGCGCGGAGTGGAAAAAAAAGGTAAAGAGAGACCACACTCCGCAGTCAAAATGGTGGTGGCAGCAGCAGAGCATGAACTTGTGGTGGAACAGACCCCACAGGCTACGATCATCTGTAAAATCAGAGTGGTCGTCCTAGCTGCCCTAGATGAAAAGTTGGCTGGTATATCCTCTCAGTTGGAAGAAGTTAAAACCGCGACCACAGACTTCGGTCCCAAGTTTGACCAGGTCGAACACTATGATTCGGTGCTCGAAGATGATACACTAGCCACTACATCTAAAATAGCTGCCTTAGAAAAAGCCGTGATAGAGCAGGTGGCAAAACTGTACAATTTAGAAAACCGCTCAAGATGTTCAAACCTAAGATTTTTGGACTTACCCAAATCTATAGAACTGAGTCTGGGAGAAATCTTGGAAACATGGCTCTTGGATGCCCTGGGTCTTGAAGACATTAAAGTTCATTTCCATATTGAAAGGGCGCATCGCATTGAGGTGAAAAAAGACGGCGATTCCCGACCACGAGTTGTCATTGCAATGCGCATAAAGTATTAATTATGCAGGCTTTCTGCAAGTGTTAAGAAATGACTTACAGAAATCACAGGATCCGGATTTTTCAAGATTATTTGGCCAAGGTGGCCTCCCTTCATCTGAGTTTTTCACCTATCTGCTCAACCCTTTTTGCATGCCACATTCGATTCTTGATGCAATTTCGAGGCAAGTTGAGAGTCTGGTATTGTTGCACCTGGGTGGCGGTTGTGGACCCTTGACCTAGGCTGGTATTGATGCTCCCCGTGAGGGTTGAGCCCCCATGGGTCACCAGCACTAGGAGGCGAGACCTGAAATGAGCAGGGGCCAGCTGGAGCTTCGCCACTACCAGCCTTCGTCCCCCGCAGGTTGAGCCCGTGGGTACAGGGGCCGGCTGATCTTAGGTGGGGCCCCTGCGGAGACGCCGGTAGGCAGGGCGAGGTCTGAGTCAGAGGTCATAGGCAGGTGAGTAGCAGACAAGGATACGTCCGGTCTGAAGGTCGGGGCAAGTGGCAAGCAGGCGAAGTGATGTCTAGTCCGAAGGTTGGGGCAGGCGGTGGGCAGGCAAAGTGATGTCCAGTCCGAAGGTCAAGCCAGGGAGATCCGTCTGAAAGCAAGCAGGAGGAGAGGTCCGGAACAGGTGGAGGAAGGCAGGAACAGGTATGGGAAGGTGGAAGCAGGTACCGGGAGGCAAGAGCAGGAACAGGAGTACTGCGAAGAACACATTAGGAACATGAAGAAGAGACTCGTTGCCAAGTCGAGGAGAGATGTCTGTTGCCTGGTTTTAAAGGGCAGAGCCCTGACGTCAGCAGGAAGGGGCCAGTGGCATTTTCCCACCGCGGGCCCTTTAAATCTTTGCTGAAGGCGCGCGCCTAAGCAGAGAATCAGCCAGGGGGGCACTGGCAGCGTCCTGCACGCTGGTAGGCCTGCACCAGCAGTGAGGGAGGCCCTCCGGCCTCGGGGAATGGCACTGGGAGGCCCGGTCAGCGGGACACGGGCCGTGAGTACAACAGGTATGAGAGCAAGACCAGGGTGTTTGACAGCCCTGAAGAGGCCCAGTCCTTTGTTATTACATTTCCGGAAGGAATGAGTGACTGATCTCCGTAACCATTGGCTCTACAGGGAAGACTGAAGACTTGGTCCAGACAAACGGATCTGAGTCTATGGACCTTGCTGTTTCTCACTTTTCTTTTTTATCTTTGTTTCTGCTACTTGACAGCAAGGATCCAACTACATTGCTAGAGGAAAATGTCTCCCATGTATAGCAAAGAGACAGTGTTCATTTCTGAGTGGAAGGATGGCTGCGACAAACTATCTTAGATTCGATTTGTATGGTTTAACAATCCCAACAAATAACTCTTGGTAATTCTGGAGAATTTAAAATGTTACCTCCCTTTGTAAAATTCATACTGGACAAGAGTATACCTGTTAGTTTATTTCGAATGGGTTAGTGGCGTTTATTCCTAAGCTATATTTGTTTCTTTTTATTTTTCTATCTTTTGGGGGAACCGGATCATTCTCCTCTTGCAATAAGTTGGGCTGTGGCACCCGAACATGAAGATCGCATGACTCCAACCCTCTATTGTATTTGGGGGACACTTTTGATTTGTTGCATGTTGCAGGGAAGGGTAAAGTTCAGGGGAAGGGGTGGGAGGGGTACCAGGTAAAGGGGAATCTTAGAACACTACATTATTATGTGATCTGGATCATTTTAGAACCATGTCAACTCTCAGTTGGGGATAATCAAGGTCACCTATGGCAACTTTCTTGTCAGACACCATTCAAGGGGCATCTGGTCCTCTTGGATACACTCACCACCCTTTATTTACCACTCACCACAAGCTACCTGTATGTCCTTGCAAAATTTGTGGCGGGTGAGGCCTGGCTGGGAGCCCTGCATGCTACTGCACACTCATTGATATTCCATAAGACCCTATGGTCAATACTTCCCTTTTTGATGTAATGCACAGGGTAATTTCATGGAATATAAATGGCCTGGGCTCCCCTATCAAAAGGAAGAAAGTATTACAGCATCTGAGGCTATGTAAAGCGTCTGTAGCTTGTATCCAGGAAACCCATCTGTTGAAAAGTGAGAGTGAGAAATTGGTTAGAGAATGGGTGGGCTCGTGCTACTTTGACCCAGCCAAAGATAAGAAAGCAGGCATAGCCATTTTGATTAATAAAAACACTCCCTTTACAGTAACAAAATCCCTGGCAGACCCTAATGGAAGCTACGTTTTCCTTACGGGATGCTTGAATGGTAAAGATCTCACGATTTGCAACATTTATGCACCCAATGTCTATTCACACTCTTTCTTTGTTAACTTATATCAGACCGGTTAACTTTGTTAACCGGTCTGATATGAATCTTGTCATGAAGTTCGGTATAGAAAAATGTTAAATAAATAAATAAACTTATATAGTATGATAACATTTCATTCCCAGGGGACTCTCTTCCTTGTAGGAGATTTTAATACGGAACATGATCCCTCTCTCAATAAATGTCCATCATACTCTCAAGGAGGGACAATTAGGAGAAGAGGAGTAGCCTACCTTTGCCAGAGACTTGGGGTATTGGATATCTGGAGATCTTTACACCCAGGAGGAAGAGATTATATGCACGTCTCTAGGACCCACACATTTCTCTCATGAATAGACTACATTTTGGTTTCTAGGGAAATTTTCCCCTACATCATCAGAGCCGAGAATGGTTCTCAAGTAATTTCGGACCATGCCCATTTGGGCGGATTTTGCCCTCTCAGGTACAGAGGTATGGGATCACATATGGAAATTTCCTAGCTTTCTGAGCTCAGACCCAGAGTTTCTGTCTTTTTTAAAGAAAAGATGGGAGGAGTATACATTTCATAACCAACAGCATGTTATAACTCCTCAACTATTCTGGGAGGCGGGCAAGGCGGTGTTGAGGGGAGAAATTATTGCATTTTTAGATCTAGAAAGAAACAATTAAGCCAAACCATCCTTCAGTTAGAAGAAAATTTAGTTAGCTAAAGAGCGGTTGAGTCAATCCCCCACTAAAGAGAACAAAAATACCTATTATTCTATCTTAGAGTGCTTAAATGTACACCTTCACCGAAGTGCTCAGGAAAGCCTACAGGTTGCCAAGCACAACTTTTTCAGATTTGGGAAAAAGACAGGGAGACACATGGGGAACCTAGTTAGGATCTTATGGGGAAAAACAGTTATTGAGCGGATAAAGACAGCACACGGGAGAGCGGTATCCTCCAAATCAGAGGTAGTCAAACTCTATTATGAATCCCTCTATACTGATGATACCCTGGATGGGAAATCAGAGGAAGATAACTTTATCTCCGATTTGAATTTACCGGGGTTAACATTGGCCAAATTAGAGTTTCTGAATAGGCTGGTCCAATCCTTTGAGGTCCTCAATGCTGTCTCCACTACTAAAGTAGGCAAATCTCCCAGCCCAGATGGTCTTTCCTATGACTTTTACAAAGGGTTAAAGGCGCAGCTGGCAGCTCTCTTAAATGTGTCTACACAGATGCCCTGGGAAAAGGTTTTTTTCCAAAAGATTTTAATACGGCACACATTACGATATTGCAAAGCCAGGTAAAAGCCTCTTGCTGCCTTCTTCATATCACCCCATCTCATTACTTAACTGCAATTTTAAGATTCTGGCAAAGGTTCTGGCAGATAGACTTAGTTTGGTAATACCCGCATTTATTTCAGAACAACAAGTGGGGTTTGTCAAGGGTCAAACTGCTAGTACACGAATTATCAAACTAATCATTGCTATGCAAATATGCCAAAAATCCCAATTGCAGGCTTTGGCTATTGGCTTTGACTCAGATAAAGCTTTCGACTGGGTATCCTGGCCCTATTTTTATTCGGTGCTCAAAAGATTTGGGTTTGAGGGCAATATAATGACGTATATTACCCTTTTTTATTCCAACTCCTGCTCTTATATCATAGCTATTGGCTGCAAATCGAATAGCATAGCAATACGGCGGGGCGTGTAGCAAGGATGCCCGCTATCACTAATTCTGTACATCCTTTCCATAGACCCCCTTTTGAGGAAGATAGCCTCTAATACTAATATTACAGGCTTTAACCATGGAAAGATGTCCCTTCAGACTGCCACCTTTGCGGACGACATTCTAACCTTTCTTACTAACCCAATGAAGGCGCTACCCCATCTTCTTGCACTGCAGGAATCCTTTGGCCACTTTGCAGGCTTGAAAATTAATTGGGACAAATCTGAGGCTTTAGATATAAGTGGGAATGTTGCCCAAGTCTGGGTAGGCCAATTCCCATTGAAATGGGACCCAAAAGAAATGAAATATTTGGGAGGTAGAATTCTGGGCAATCTGAACTTGCTGCACAGGGTGAACATATCCCCCCTGATCAATTCAATGGCCAAATCGCTATCCAATTGGTGAACCCTACCTTTGTCACTTATAGGTAAGATCCAGTTACTAAAGATGATGATTGTCCTGAAATGGTTATACATTTTGCAAATGGTCCCCCTATGGTTAAACAAAAAGGATGTAAGAGAAATTAACCACATAATGTGTAACCTACTTTTGGAATGGTCAAAGAGCTCATCTTCCCTTTCAGGTCCTTTGTAAACCTCAGGAACAAGGAGGTTTGAATTGTCCAGATTTCCGATTATATAACCTAGCCTGTATGTTGAGAAGCATGAGGGAATTCATCCTAGAGTGGTCCTGTACAATCCCTTATGAGCACTTGACTCAATGGTTAGAGGTTCACTCTCTCAATTTCCTGCCACAAATAAAAGCTAAGTTGTTACCACCTGCCCTAAGAAAGCTATTAATAGTCCAATCCTGTAGGAAAGCTTGGTTCCACCTCTGTCATCTAACTGGCCATTCTGCTAAGATATCCCCCTTACTGACCATCTGTAACAATCTTATATTTCCCCCGGGGATAGGGCGATCAGCTTTTACTGCTTGGAGGGAAACGGATCTAACAAATGTATCTCAACTTTATTCAAATACTACGTAGCATTCAGGAACTGCAAGAGACGTTTCAGATCCCTCGTACAGATTTCTATGCCTATCTTCAAATTAGGCATTTTCTTCGGTCTTTTGGAGATACCCTCCAAGAATCTCCCTCGGCGAAAAGGTTAAGGGAAATAATAGTTGGAAACAAACTGCAAAAACCATCCATAGCTTTCTTTTGTAAGGAGCTACAGGAAGTCCTACCTGAGGAAGTATTATACCCACTTTTTTTAAAATGGCAAGAATGATCAGATTTCGGTCTTTTGTTTGTAGAGCTCAATGAGTGCTTTTTAGATATTTCGGATTTAACCAAGAATATCAATCTGAGAGAAACACTATTTATTTATTTATTTATTTATTTATGAGCTTTTATATACCGGCATTCATAGGACACATAATGTCAGTTTACAAGTAACTGTGAAAGGAGGAAATTACAATGAACAATGATAGAGGGCTAGCTATAGGGGAGGGGGAGGGTCGAGAACTGGGAGAATAGGGGAGGGAGGGGGGAAGAGGGAAGAAGCAGGGAGGAAGATAACCCAAAATTACAAAGGGCAGAAAAAATTAATAACAAAGCATGTCACAAATGTGTTAAACAGAATAAACTTATAAACAATTAAAAGCGAAACCTTTTGATATTATATACAGTAAGGCGATATGGCAAGTGGGCTAGGTGGGGGGGTGATGAAGCTGGAAGGGGGATGATCAGGGAGCTAGGTTGGTTCAATAAAATAAAATAAATTAATTAATAATTAACAATTAAATAAATAAAATAAATATATAAAATAGGAGAAACGTGTGCGGCAATTCTAGGGTTTCAGATCCCACTCCACCCAAATATTTGGCTATTTGGCAATTTTGCATGTGTTCAACCACAGTACGAGGTGAATGTCTGCTCCTTACTGTGGAAAATAGGCATGGTGGGCAAGAAGACCTTTTTGGCACATTGGAAAAGTGATATACTTCCCACTCAAGAGGCCTGGTTTGCCCGAATGGTAAAGATCTTTAATTATGTGTTTCTAACTACAGGCTCAAGCAGACACAAACGTATTTAATCCATACTGGACATATGGGGACTCTTCCAGGCATATTTAACCCCTGACACATGACCGAACATAGTGGTATCTACATAGTTGCTTTTCTATATATTTTTTTTAAATTTAATTTTATTGTATTTTATTTCACCCTATCTTATCTCTAGAGAACCCAATTGTGGCAATGAGAGGCTGACCCTACCCCGACTGTGTATGGGAATCTATCCTTGATTGCATGATGGTCCCCAGTTACTGGTTTACCTGAGGGGGAGGGGAAAAATCTGAAGCAGATTGCATGAAGTTTCTAAGATGTAAGATGGGGGGTCTACTACTATCTTTTTATTTGTCATCAGTAACTTGCATGGATACAATCATGGCCGACATGTCTTTTCTTTGAAGTTTATAATATATTCTAATATGTTAACAGTATATTTTCTCTTTTGCCCATGTACTGCTTCAAAATATTCAATAAAAAAGATGGAAAAAAAAAAAGAGTAGGTCAGTGATATTCACTTCCAGTCCTCAAAGGTCACAATTGTGTCAGGTTTTCAGGATAATTCTAATGAGTATGCATAAAATAGATTTGCATACAATTTAGGCAGTGTGCATGGAAATCTATGCATATCTATCTCATGCATATTCATTGGGGATATCCTGAAAACCTGAACTGTTTGCAGTCCTTGAGGACTGGAAGTGAATACCACTGGTGTAGGTGGACCTTATTATAGCAAATGGCCCACCCGCAGCTACTCTGCAACTTCATTATATCAAGGTTGGTGCAATGTCCTTTCTAAAAAGACTAGAAGAGATTGACAACTTGGTACACCGACAAGCTGATTCAGAAAGGTGCATTCAGTCGAACGCACCATTTTACCTGCCTTCAAAGCACATTTTCTGAGTGCAAGACTTACTGTCAATGCAGCAAAGAGTTTTGCACGCAAAAAACGTGTCCCCCTAAATGGGAATATTGTTTAGCACCTTCCTATGGAAATCCCATGCAAATGAGGGCATTAAGTATTACTCTCCAATGCAGTGAGGTGTGTTGGCCCAACTCAGATTTTCTTAGTGCTGTAAACCTAGCTCCAGGTCAGAGGTGGAGTTAAGTTTCCACTTAAAGCCCAAATTAAGGTGAAAGAAAGGCAAAAAAATGAAGTCAGGAACACATAGCCAGATGAGTTCTCATTAATCTGTCTATCGGCCCTTGTTCATTGCTACTTAGCCGGATAAATACTCTCTCCTGTCAGCCATAATACCCACTCCCGTCCCAAGGTAAAATGTGCATTCTGCCTATGCCTAATGCACATTCTCATTTTAATGCGCTTTTTTAAAACTCAGGGCCAATGCAATATCAAGCACGAAAAAAACATGCGTCCAAACTGGACGCACATTTTTCAACGTGCACACATCCACCCCTCCTGGATGCCCGATGCAATAGGCAAATGAGCTGCCATGCTGAAAAGGACACACTAGGGATAAATTGTACGTCCTTAGCGCATCCATGGCATTGGGCTCCCAGGAGATGTGGCTGTGTGTTGGTTAGGAAAATGGATGCTAACGAGCATCTGTTTTCCTAACCCGCACACAGCCAAAGGTTAGGGAAACGGACACTTGTAAATTGAGCATCCATTTTCCTAACCTGACCACCGTCAAGATGGTTTTTTTTTTCATGCATGCCTCCTGTGGTTCCTCTTACTTAATATCGGGAACCTCAGAAAAGCAGCAATTTCTGCTTTTTTTTCCGAGCATTAATTCTTGCATGTAAAAATATGCGCATCGGGCGCATGGTGACTTTTTGCATTGGGTGCAATAATTTATAGCCTCGTCTACATGGCATTTACAGGTGATGAGCACTATTAGCTATGAGCGCGTCTGGACGTGCATTTTGGACTCGCTAATACCCTTTTTGCATCGGGTGTTAAGCCTAGTGCATCCAAAACGCGCATGCAATCACGAGCTAACCTTTGCACTAGCCTGAGCGCACGATATTGCATCGGCCCCCACCCCCGATGCATTAGCCCAGCATCAGCCTGTGAGAACGCAGAGGGGCCAAGCAATTCATTTTCAGCAAGGAGACTTCTTTGCCTATTTCTGATTTTTGAGCTTGCATGTTGCATCCCCAGCGTGCGGTGGTATTTAGAAAATTAGAATCCCATGCGTTCTATTTTGAAATCGTCACCAGAGGTGCCAAAATGAAGCAGAAGAGATTGCCAGGAGGAGCCGACCTATACTTTCTCTGAAGAAACTGGGTCACTTGATACCAAGAGGTGACACTAAGTAAAGTTTTTTTTGGTTTTTTTTCCTTAACAGTTTCTTTGCTTCTCTAGACATGCTCCTAAGTGTGGAAATCAATAACAAGTGAACTCTGAGCACGCCGTTAATGAGGAGCTGTGGAACAGCACAGGGAGTCATAATTAGCTGCACGTCACTGCTGTGCCTGAGATACTGGTACGCTTCCCCCTTTTAGGCAAGGCTTAGAAAGCTTAAGATAAAAAAAAAAATACAACACTTGTAAATATTGTATATTTAAAATACCATACCTTGCCTTCTGTGGGATTTTTCTCTTTCTCCCTTTTGTCTGATAATGGCAGTTTTGATCTTAAAGGGCCAGTGCCAAATGTAAGAAAAGAAAGAGAAAGGGGGGGAGTATTTTATTAAAGCACACACAAGACCTTATGATGGCACTAGGAAGGAAAATGCGCAAGAGTGTTAAGGACCTCTAAGTTCTCTCGGTATAATTCTTTCCTGCACTTTTGTCCTAATAATCTTTACTGATTGCGGATTATTGGATAGCCGCATGCCATCAGGGACCGGAGGAGTATTAGCTATGGGGGTCCCTGGCCGTGTCCTTTTTTTGGGTCCACTCCCTACGGAGGGGAGGGCAGGGCTCCCTCTTCTTCTCTCCTGGTCCCCCTGGTCAGATCCTTCAGACCTTGGCATGCACGGGTAATGCTGTGCACTCAGGAGTTGTGCCAAGTGTGCTGCGTAACGAAGAGGGCGCGGCAAGCCAGAGAGAAGCTGCCTCGATGAGCCGGTGCCGATCTAGAGCCTTCCGTGCCTTGGTTTCACAGACTTTTAGCAAAAATTAAGACAGCTGCGTAACTAAGGACACGTGGAAGTGTTCCGGTCAGACTGTATCTGACATTTTCACCATCCGCTGATGTCTGCTGAAAGTGTTCCCATGCGGTGACCGGATGCGGGTGGGACCAGTTGCGTTTCGGAGGGCGCAGCCAGAGGGGTTTTATTTTCATTCCCAGCATTGTACACGAGTGCAGCCGTTGCGGGAGGAGTTCCGCTGGGCGTCCAGCCACACCCCCCTCTGTTTCTAAAAAGGTTCAAGCTTGAGATGATTTATACACTGTAATTGGAAGAAGGTCATGCACTGTTTCTATTTCCTACTAATGAGGGCTCTGACAGGATAAAGTGGTGAGGGAAGGGAATAAGCAATTAGCTCGAGTAATTAGGCTCTCCTGTTAGCTGTGCGAGCTGCTCACTGGTAGATTCATTGGTTTGGAGATGGAAGGTTGTAAGTTCAAAGAAACCTCAACATTTCTGGATGGAAAATAGGCAGCAGGGCCACCCTGGCGCAGTCAGGAAGAGAATCGCACAGGTTCAACAATTCCTTTCTCGGCTTTATTCTGGGATTCTTTGTCTTGAAGTAGTGTCAGAAAGCTCAGGGTACTAAGCCCCCCGCCCCCCAATCTGCAGGGCGTGATCCTTTCCTCATCCACCTGAGTTCAGTTGAGCTGATGCCAATGTTTGCCAACCCTATGGTGACCATGGCCCTCCCTCGCCGTGCTTCAGGGATGGGCTTTCCTTTGAAACAATAACAGGAAAGTTTGTTGAAATTTCCTTTTTGTTTTAAAAATGAAAGAAAAACAAATGTTGTTCCTTTTTAGTTTTATGTTTAAAAAAAAAAAGGTAGTAGCAGTCGGTCCTGAGGCCCCCCTTCCATGCCGCAAAAATTGTGATTCTTAAATAATAAATAAAGTCCCGCTGGGTCTTTTTCTCATACCCCAACTGCCCTAGTCACCTTGAACCCCCCCTCCCAGCACACCCACAATTGTAGGCATCTTCACAGGGAAGGAGTGATTACCAAATGTTCTTGCCATTCTGGTGCTCTGGTGCCATTTTGAATGGAGCATCTGGGCATTGCTCCTGCCCGGCGAAGATATTTATAATTGTGGGAAACTGTGAATGGGTAGGCGTGAAGAGGAAAAGGCCTGGCAGGACTTTATTTTTTGGAATCACTATTTTTGTGGAGGAGGACAGACTGACCCCTGGGTTGGCTACAATTGCCTTTTATTTTTTAAGCATGAAAAGAAAATTAAAAAAAAAGAAAATACAAAATAGAATGACCCCCCCCCCCCCCACCACCACCTCCAACAAAACAAAATCAAAATGAAACAACAAAATAAAAACCCATTGCATGCCCCTACCATCATGCGTGTATGTACTTTAACGAACTGGCATATGCAGGATATAATGAATTGACCTACAGCTGCTTAGACTTTTCTAGGTAGCCACTCACTTCTAGGTGGTAAGGACAATAATCCTGTTTCTAACTCCTATTACAAAGTCTTTTCTAGTGAACGAAATCTTAGAATGCTTGCATTTCTAATCTCAGCTATGAGAAATGCAACAGGAAGAGAATTAAAATTCAGGATGGATTTGAGTCTCTCCAAAGACAGCTTGTTAGCACTGGCATATACGGAGTGTGTGTGTATCTACTTAGTGGGTATTTACTTCTCTTCCATGTAGTCTCCTGTGCACTGTGCCAGGACTTTTAAAACACAAAGGGCAGTTGGCTGAAATGGAAGAGCCCAATGAGATGAATAGGAAAGGAGAAAGAAGAGAGAACTTGCATGGGGAACTCTCAAAAAATAAAAGGGCTCAAGGACATTCTCAGTTATCTGTTGCCCCTCCACCCCCCACGTACTGGATTCACTAGTACCAGAATTTTCCCCATAGAAATTAAAAAAAAAAAAAAAAGAGAGAGGTAATGTGCATTAATGCAAACTAGTCTTGCCCTGAGCAGCTGGGTTAGTCTGTGTGACCATCCATGCTGGAGTGGATTCAATTTATGCCACTGGCTTCACAAACTGAATAGCCCTCTGTTTGCGTCCTTCTTTCCTGTTACTTCAATGTCACCATTCAGGCCTGCATGTAGACAGCGGATCTGATTCATTCAGCTGTAGGGGTGGGGGGATTACTTTTGTTGTTTTTATTTTTTTTTTTTTTGACAATTTGTTTTGACGCTGCATAAGGGTGTGTGCACTTCCTGCTCCTTGGCTCGGACTGCTTTTTTTTTTTTTGATTGATATTAACTTCTGGCATGAGCTTAATGAAAAGAGGTTTCTTCTCTTTCTTCAACCAAATTTTTTTTTTTTTTTTTTTAATTACAAACTAACAAGTCTAAGAAAGTAGCTGCAGCTTAGGTCCACCAATCAAAATCTGCTTACACTGGGGGGGGGGGGGGGGGGGGCTGGCATAATCTGCTCTCTCCCATGAGTGTTTACCCTTATGTATAATTTATGGTACACCCATAGGACCAAGTGCCGTCTAATGACACAGATGTTTATCCATCTTGTCTTACATTAATGAACACCTTTATCACCAGCAAAAAAAATTTTCTATAAATATTTAATGCAGTATTCATAACTTCCATAAATGAATACATTTATGAATTTTTAATGCAACACCAAGGAGTAGAACACTTCAAAAAATGCATTTATTTTTAAAAAGGTTACTATCTTATACACAGTCATGATAGTGTGGCAAAAATGGATCCGTATGGGTCAGGATATTTAAGGACAGAGAAATACAAGCCTCAAGGGATGCGGAGAAATAGCCCTTGTGGATAGATGACAGGAAAATCAATACACTGTAGGAAAATACAGGTCTTATTTGCAGTAATTTACTAGTAAAAATGTAGACCGTGCGTATCATTGTGGTTCAACACATTGTTCATCCAATCCTGGAGAAAATGAAAGGATATGGTGTTTAAGGATAAAGAAATGCAAGACAAAGTAAACAAGAAAAAAAGAAAACAGGTCAATATTCATCAGTATACTAAAAAGAAACTGCAGTGTATTTGCTCAGGATGAATTCCAACCATGAACTAATATCTTCATTTTATCGTCTCAAAACTCAAATGGTAAAAGCCTGGAGACTTGCCATCAGAAACCTGAAAAAACACAACAACCCAAAGGGAATATTACAGAAACTGCCCGTGATGCCTTGCATCAGTGGGCAATGACATCTTGTTGCTGGGTGGACTATCTATCCTTTAGTTCCAGAACAGGTAGGCTGCCTTTGATGGGACCTACCCAGAGATGGACGACTGAAGAGCACATGCTTCAGCAGTCCGTTTGCAAGAACTCAAATTTGACACTGGAAAGGGATGAAGAAATAAAATACCCATTTGTTGACATGATTAGGTTAGCAATGGAAGGGTAGGATGATAAAAAGTAAAATTCTCCAAACATTTTAGTAAAGATTTGGTCCTTTTTCCAAATACTTTCACCAAAGTAGTCAGTAGTGACAATTTCCATAAAAAGCTGCAAAGGCTTGGAAAAATATGGCAAAATCAGTGGGCCATTTAAAATATGTTTCTGAGGCAAGATGGCAGCAGAGTGTAAGGCATGCTTTCTCTGACCTCCTGCTTGACTGGGTGTTGGGAAGTGGTAAAAATGTCAGTTTCTTCTCACTGAAGGTGTTTTGGTCTTTGCCTGCTGTTAATGATCACATTAGGAGCCAGGGTGGGTTCCCTGGTGTTTGAATGTAAGTGGTGCAGCCACAGACTTGAACTGGCATACATGGATTTTCAGGAGGTTGGGGAAATGACGCCCATGGTGTATAGAGGGAGGGGGGTGGGATGGGGTGGATAGGAGTTTCTTGTGGCATCTAAAGGGAGAAAAAAGGTAGTAAAGTGGTTCCCATAGCACCTGGGGTAGTTAATGAGCATCTCCCACGACATTTGATGGGTAGGGAGGGGAAGAGGAATTAGGAATGTCTGGTAATTGTGGTGGTCCTTGAAATGTCTGTGCTGTAGTTGCTTTCGAAAAAGCGAGCACTAACGTCTAGTGGGGGGGGGGGGGGGGTAATCCCTGCCTCCAATCTTGGTGGCGGCTGAATGGAAGATTTGGTTATCTCTCGCTGTTTCCTTTGTTTTTGTGCACAAATGAAGGGGGAGGTTAGAGTAGATCTGTGAATGTGAGGCTGCTGCTGGATTTTTTTGCAATGAAGATGCCTCGTTTGCTCTGTTGGCTCCTGCATGCCCCGTATTGCTCAAATGCTGCTGCTGCTGAATATTAATATTGTTAATCAGGGCTCGGTCTGGAAGAGTAAGATTTGGAAGGGAAAGGAAGGACAAACAGAAGAAAGAACTTTGAAGACATTCCCCCCTTTCTTGTCAATAATTAGATCTTTTTTGATTTAGCTGTATTGTACTGACCTAACTCTATTGCAGACGTAGAAAAAACAGTTGAACATTCCCATGAAATATGTAAGACTGATGATGGAGATTCCGAAAGCACAGAACCACATTCTGTTACTGTATGTCCTTAGGTAAGACATTTTAATTCCCCCATGCCCCTGGACTCAATTGAAAGCAAGGCCTTTGCTTTAATCTGACTTTCCAGCTCACAAATTGTATATTTTTTTTCCAATTAAAATAGAAAAATGTGATTCTTGAGGCAGTTAAGGGGGGAGGGAAGGGAATCCTAGTCACTGTGCGAAAGTGACTACTAGAGGCTGCATCTAGGGCCCATGGTTGCAGGGTTCAGGATGTAGCCATGGTTCACGGCCCCCAGTCAAAGATTGTTGTTGCGATAATTGGGCCGTGTGTTGGGAGGGCGATATAACATACAGTGGAAATCCTGGATAGCTGCAAATGAAGGCTGATGGTGCCAGGCCCCAGACCCAGTTCCGATTGATCTGGAAGCTCAAAGCAGCAGGAGGAGACTTGCCAGGCCAAAAAAAGAAAAAAAAAAGCTGTCCCTCAGAATGCTAAGAACAGCTGTTCCACAGTGTGTCAGGGAGCTCAGTTTGGTATAAACTTGGGGGTAGATTTTAAAAGAAGCGCGATCAGCCTACTTTTGCTTGCGCATCAGACTCAAGCAAAAGTACGCTGGATTTTAGTAGATACGCGCGGAGCCGCGCGTATCCACTAAAATCCTGGATCGGCGCGCGCAAGGCTATCGATTTTGTATAGCCTGCGCGCGCCGAGCCGCGCTGCCTCCCCCCGTTCCCTCCAAGGCCGCTCCGAAATTCGAGCGGCCTCGGAGGGAACTTTCCTTTGCCCTCCCCTCACCTTACCCTCCCTTCCCCTACCTAACCCACCCACCCGGCCCTGTCTACACCCCCCCCTTACCTTTGTCGGGGGATTTACGCCTCCCGGAGGGAGACGTAAATCCCCGCGCGCCAGCGGGCCTGCTGCGCGCCGGGCCGCGACCTGGGGGCGGGTACGGAGGGCGCGGCCACGCCCCCGGGCCGTAGCCACGCCCCGTACCCGCCCCCAAAACGCTGCCGACACGCCCCCGCAACGCCGCGCGCTCCGGCCCCGCCCCCCGACACGCCCCCCTCCGAGAACCCCGGGACGTACGCGAGTCCCGGGGCTCTGCGCGCGCCGGGAGGCCTATGTAAAATAGGCTTCCCGGCGCGCAGGGCCCTGCTCGCGTAAATCCGCCCGGTTTTGGGCGGATTTACGCGAGCAGGGCTCTGAAAATCCGCCCCTTGGTGTTTTTTTCCTTATGCCTTGTGGACAGAGTAGCCCTGTGAGCAAGTAGTTATAAAAAGAAACATTGTCCAGTGCAAATCAAGTTATCAGGGGATAGAGAGTGTAGCACTATGGAATTAATGGTAGCAGTAGCAATACTTTGCTAATAAGAATGGAACATGAGCCATCTGGACCATACTCGTCAAAACATAATTCTAAGCAGTTCCATTCTGAGTGTTTTGGGTTTTTTTTTCATGCTTCCCATTCCTCTTTCTCCCATATGACCAGGGAATACAAAAAAAACCACCTTTACTTTATAAGAGCAGACTACCCCAGGAAGTCTGAGTGGAGACGACTTCCTGCAGTATATGGCAACAACCATTTTTTTGTATGTTTTTTTTTTTTTAACAAAAAGTATTTTTTTACCTTTTATGAGCAGCATCATAATATTATTAATACCTTCAGGCCAATGAGATGTTTAGCTATCCAGCACAGAACTCAGCCTTTGTATATATCTGTCTTATGTTAATCACATAACTACACCTACAGTCTATAATGAAAGGTAAATTTAGAGCATTACCATCAATTAAACACATTCTGATCATCCGCTGCTCCGTGCAAGATATAGTCCCAACAGTTGAGACTCAGGCCCAGTACACACGATATAAAACAAACAAACAAAAAAAAATGGCACAAATATCCAAGTGTCTGTAGGTGTGAAACATACTTCCAACAAAGGTGATACTCCAAACAGAGGAGATTCCTGACACCACCTGTAGTGTGATGACTCAATCAGGATAACAGGAAATCATTCAAAACAGTGTACATACATTTTAAAAGACAACCCCAGAAATCCAATTGGTTGTTCCATGGAGCAAAGTTTTAAACTACAGCAAACATATAATGGGGATTAATTTCTACTTATCTGTGTAGTTACATATGGGAACAGTAAGTGTGGGGTACTTGGAAATACATAGCTACTACAACTATATGTTGATGAGTACTCACTAGGACACCCCAATGAAAGCTTTGTGCAAGCTACTATGTCTATTACAGTTGGTTCATGTTTAATGTTAAGATATATGAAAGCTGGAACTCTTATGAATAATTCTAACTTTAAAGTATGTGAGTTTAAAAAAAAACCAACATTGCTATCAAAGATTAATCTGAAAAATATGTGCGTATATATTAGACACACGGTATCAGATACAAAAGGGGTTGAATTAGCACAAGGTTCAAATCTGTGAGCAGCCGCACCAACCATCGAGGCTTCAATGTTGGCTGCTGTCCTTTTTTTTTTTTTTATTATACAATCCATAATTCAATCATCTTAACAACTAATTTAAAATGGAGAATACATGTCCCATTTACTTACCTCATGCTCGGAGCAGAAGTGGCTTGGCTGTAAAAATGAGTTTCCTTGTGAAATTTAAATATCAAAAGGGGAACAGGTTTGTGGGTCAATGTGATTGGAGGAGGAAGGGAAGAGGGCTGAGGGAAGAGTGTTTCTTAAAAGTAGCCGAGATGTCCTGGGAATTCACCAAAAATGTAGGAGGAATCCTACATTGCTAGGATCCTCATCTTTATCTTATACAAATTTCAAAGCTTGTTTTAATTCTTTTTAGGATTTCCAGTTTAATTAAATGTACTCCTTTAATTAAATTAATTTAGATGGGACAGTGTAAAAGCAGACTGAGTCAGGTATAAGATAACTAAATGTGAGAGACTCCCCCAGTGGAAAATGTTTTTGTTCTTTTTTAAAGATGATTGAATTATGAATGTATATGAAAAATACATGAATGGACAGTGGCCAGAGCTGAAGCCTTGACTAGTAGCATTGCTGCTCGCAGGTTTTGAACTTGTGCCAGTTCAACTCCTTTTTGTGTCGGTCATTGATCTGAAACATTAGCCACTAAGAGTTCACAGTAGGAAGACAACAGTGCCCTCAAAACTTTCCCCCTAGCTCAATTGTATTTTCAGGTATAAAATATGCTAATATTTTTTCCCTTCTTCAAAGCTGTAAATAGCCCCTGCATGACAAATATTATTCTTTTAAGAACCTCATAGTGCATTATAAAATAAATGAATGTCTGATGCAATTCATCCCCCATGTCCCTTCTTTAGAAAGAAACGAATTTGTTTACGAGGTCATGTGTACTGATTTGTTGTGTGGTACTTATTTAAAGTTATAACTAATGGAAATAGGAATAGGAAAGTCTTCGTTTCTGGGAAAAAAAGGCTTTTGCTGATTGCTTCTAATGCAGTAAACGATGGCAGAATAGGATCAGTTGGCCTACTCGGTCTGCCAGCTTGCTGCCTTCTGTAGTGCTCTACCTAAGGATAACTCCTAACTGTCAGCTATAAAACTTGACCGCCAGAGGTTATTGTTCATTATCTATGTTAAATATCCTTGTCATCGCTCTTTTGTCCTCTTCCTTTCTCTGTAGATGCGCATACATTTTCCCATATTTAGGGGTAGATTTTAAAAGGGCGTGGGCCGGATTTTAAGACGAACGCGCGGGCGTACATTTGTGCGCGCAACCTGGCGCGCACAAATGTACGCCTGAGTTTATAACATGTGCACGCAGCCGCGCACATGTTATAAAATCCGGGGTCGACGCACGCAAGGGGGTGCACACTAGTGCACCTTGCGCGCGCCGAGCCCTAGGGGAGCCCCGATGGCTTTCCTCGTTCTCTCCAAGGCCGCTCCAAAATCGAAATTGGAGCGGCCTCGGAGGGAACTTTCCTTCCGTCCCCCCACCTTCCCCTCCCTTCCCCTACCTAACCCCCCCCCCCAGGCCTACCTAAACCCCCCCAACCTTTATTTTATAAGTTGCGCCTACCTCCGGGCAGGCGTAGGTTGCGCACGCCAGCTGATGGCCGGCCCGCGATCCCAGGCACAGTGCCAAATGGCCACTGTTCCTAGAGGCTCCGGCCCTGCCCCCACCCTGCCCCTTTTTTCAAGCCCCGGGATTTACATGGGAAATAGGCCTGGCGCGCGTGACCCCCCCCCCTACGCCCGTAAATCCTCGAAAATCTGCCCCATGCGCGCTACCCGGCGTGCGCACATGTACACCCGATTTTATAACTTGCGCACGCAAGTTATAAAACCAGGGGTCGGCATGCACAAGAGGTTGCACAATTGTGCACCTTGGCACGCCGAGCCGCGCTGCCTTCCCCTGTTCCCTTCCCCCTAGCCTGATCTTCCCACCCCTTCCCCTAACCCCCCCCCCCCTGACTTTTATCTTACCTTTTGCTCCCGCCTCCGGACCGCCCCTTTAGTAAAGCCCCGGGACTTACACGCGTCCCAGGGCTTTACTCGCGTTGCCGGGCCTTTTTAAAATAGGCCCGGTGCGCATAACACCCCCCCCCCCCCTTCACGTGTAACCCCCCCCCCACCTTCACACGTAAGGCTTTTAAAATCCGGCCCTTAATCTACCACCCAGTCCCCCCTGCATGTCTGTTACCCAACCTCTTATTCCGCAAAGGCAAACTACTAATTTAGCCAGGACACTTTTTAATAATTTAAACCAGCATTAGATTATGGCTTTGGGATACTGGTTATCCCGATTTGCTCGCGTAAGAATTATAACAGTGCACACGCATAATAACCCAGAAGTGGACATGGAGGCGGGTATTTTATAAAGTATGTGCATACTCCATTTCTCAAAATACTTGCGGGCATGCTTGGCATCACCAGTTCACCTAGACTCTCCAGCACTTCACCCCAAACCCCCACCCAGACCTGCCACCCAAAAACTACAAACTAAAGGCAAGTCCGATTTCAATGGCACCAGTCTCTTAACAGGTGTAAAAATGTGTACGGACAAGGTTGGTAATGTATGTATGTATTCCACTTACAAAATAGCAACCAGTGTGTGTTCTTCCAAACCCTAAACGGCCCCTTTTTTTCCCATTAACGTCTACACACAACACTACAAGTATGTGCGCACATGTGAGGTTTATAAAATAGGATACGCTGCTATATGGGGCGGATTTTAAAACGAGCGCGAATAGCCTACTTTTGTTTGCGCTCCAGGCGCAAACAAAAGTACGCTGGATTTTAGTAGATACGCGCGGAGCCGCGCGTATCCGCTAAAATCCTGGATCGGCGCGCGCAAGGCTATCGATTTCGTATAGCTGGCGCGCGCCGAGCCGCGCAGCCTACCCCCGTTCCCTCCAAGGCCGCTCCGAAATCGGAGCGGCCTCGGAGGGAACTTTCCTTTGCCCTCCCCTCACCTTCCCCTCCCTTCCCCTCCCTAACCCACCCGCCCGGCCCTGTCTAACCCCCCCCCTTACCTTTGTCGGGGGATTTACGCCTCCCAGAGGGAGGCGTAAATCCCCGCGCGCTAGCGGGCCTCCTGCGCTCCGGCCGCGACCTGGGGGCGGGTACGGAGGGCGCGGCCACGCCCCCGTACCCGCCCCCGAAACGCTGCTGACACGCCCCCGAAACGCCGCGACGACCGGGCCCGCCCCCCGACACGCCCCCCTCGGAGAACCCCGGGACTTACGCGAGTCCCGGGGCTCTGTGCGCGCCGGGAGGCCTATGTAAAATAGGCTTCCCGGCGCGCAGGGCCCTGCTCACGTAAATCCGCCCGGTTTTGGGCGGATTTACGCGAGCAGGGCTCTGAAAATCCGCCCCTATGTGCGCATATATGCAGTTTTTGTGCGTGCCAACCCCATGCAATCTTTGAGAATTACCTCCAAAAGGATTTCAGAACGCGGCCCTGTCGTTATGTATATAAAATCAATAAAATGATTCAGATTCCTAATTGCGGCGGATTCCCCCAAGCTGTGTTTTTCTTGGGCCTTAGAGCACCCCTGAGGTATTACAGCTGTAAAACATTACAGAGCAAGTCACTGAGAAATGTTAACTGCAGTTAGGTACCACCGGCCCCTGCTCTGAAAAATTCCTGAGCCATGTAAATGTTCAAATATGTAGGGATAGTCGGCCCATGCCATATTTATCTCCTGCAATAAAAAAACAAAGGGTATTTGGGCTGGGCTGGAGGATATTCAGCCCTGTTTTGAGGAAGTTTGCCACTGTGCTTTTAAGAGGTTTTTGTACATAACCGAATCTCACAGAACAGAGGCCTTTCTGACAGATTTCCCCTTCTGAGACCCACATTGTGCTGTTAACCCCCCTTCCCCCCCCCCCCCTGCAATGTTAACTAAAAGATTGCAGACGTTCACCGTGCCGTGCTTGTTCTTGGCAGCCGGCTTCCCGCTTCCCCACATTTTGTTTTGAGACTGACTGGAAAGCCCCAGAATGCGTATGGTGCCAGGTGAAAACCAAGACTGGGCTGAAAGTGTGCCTGAGGGAATGGAGGTCAGGGGTGCGATGGCACCTTGCAAAATAGACTAGACCTGCAGACAACTGTTTCACTGAACCTGCTTTTTAAAATTTTAAAACTCAGATAGAAAAGCAAGCCTAAGAGCTTTAAAACGTAACCTTAAAGCTCATGTATGTGCGTATGATTCGCTCAAAAAAAAAAAGTGTCCCTGCTTCTTCTTCTTGCTGTCTTGTTCTGTAAAACAGAATGACTCCTGGAGCTCTCCATGCCGGGAGCTGGCAGAGAGCGGAAAACAAACAATCAGCTCACTATGACCTAGATTCATCATTTTGCATGAATGGCACCCTCGCTAAAAAAAAAGGGGTGAAATTAGGGACATTTTTGAGATACTGCACTGCATGGTAAATTTAGCTGAGAGAGAACAAAAGAACATAAGAAAATGCCATACTGGGTCAGACCAAGGGTCCATCAAGCCCAGCATCCTGTTTCCAACAGTGGCCAAACCAGGCCACAAGAACCTGGCAAGTACCCAAAAACTAAGTCTATCCAATGTAACCATTGCTAATGGCAGTGGCTATTCTCTAAGTGACTTAATAGCAGGTAATGGACTTCTCCTCCAAGAACTTATCCAATCCTTTTTTAAACACAGCTATACTAACTGCACTAACCACATCCTCTGGCAACAAATTCCAGAGTTTAATTGTGCGTTGAGTAAAAAAGAACTTTCTCCGATTAGTTTTAAATGTGCCACATGCTAACTTCATGGAGTGCCCCCTAGTCCTTCTATTATCCAAAAGAGTAAATAACCAATTCACATCTACCTGTTCTAGACCTCTCATGATTTTAAACACCTCTATCATATCCCCCCTCAGTTGTCTCTTCTCCAAGCTGAAAAGTCCTAACCTCTTTAGTCTTTCCTCATAGGGAGAGAGAACCTCTTTATAAGGCTCTCATATTAGTCAACTGTTTATACCACTGTAGAAGGGTCAACTAGTAACTCGGGGTGAGGTCTAGGGTTTGGGGGGCAGTTTTACATGCACAATCAGAGGTACGAACAGCACAGTACACATCAGTGAAGATTTGATGTGATTTGGAGTGAGGAAAGGGACACAAAGATGAGATTTGTACAATGTATTCTCGCCCTAGCTTGATAGCAGCTAGGTAGAAAGTGCATCAAACTAGGTCGAGAGTACAATGTACAAATCTCATCTTTGTATAACTTTCCTCACTCCAAATCGCATCAAAGCTTCACTGATGTGTACTGTGCTGTTCGTACCTCTGTGCATGTAAAAATGTCCCCAAAACCTCACCCCGAGTTACTAGTTGAACCTCCTACAGTGCTATAAATAGTTGACTAATATGTATGCCATTCTAGAGGTTCTCTCTCTCTCTATTCCACTCCCCTCCCCTCCCCTGCCCATTTCAGGCATATCTGACAGCATAACACCAGGAAAAAAAAGTGTAGTTATTTCCAGTGTTAAAAGGTGTGATAAAATGCGATAATGTGTGTTATGCTATCACACACAACATTAAACACCCCTCATTTTCATAAACTCCTCCCTTTAGACTTCATTTTAATAATTTGCATACGAATCTCGCAATGAGTTATTTATCGCATGTGTTATGGTGTTTTCGCGGGCATTGGGCCCTAACACCTGCAATAAGGCCCTAGCATGATTTGATAAATGACCCTATATGATCTTTGTGGACTGAATGTATAAATACTCTTGGGTTTTCATGTAAAGAAGATATTATACCCAAATCGAAACATTATTTTTTTCATTGTAATTGAATTTGAGTTTAATTTTTCGTATTTAAGGACTGCTTGGCTGTTGGACTTCCTTTCCTCATGCACAGGTGGTTTCCTGTTCATCACCCAGCTAACCCAGTTATATTCTTAAGCAATGTTGATGTTCTGACAGGTCACTAATCTGGAACCTTTTGGAACCATAGCAAATTAATCAGTCTTTTCCCCACTGCAAAATGGAGGCCACTGCTGGACCCGACTCAGTACGTTTTTAAGAAAATCATCACTGCTCGTAAGAGATGGATCCTCTGGAGCGCTATTTTCACAGAATCTCTGCAGCCTTTAGAGATGCACATTCATGTCAAAACAGTGTAGAACCAGTCATGCCTTGTGAAAACCCCAGTGGGTGAGATCTTAGTGGATCATTTCATGGTTACACACTTTCTGTTTTCTCAGTACTAGCAAAAATGGCAGGTAAAAATACTTTTGCAAATACTATTTAAAAATATAGAAAGCTAATTATAAACACATATCAAGTGAAAAACCTTGTTTTTTTAAAACCTGAACCTAGAATAAGTACTGCTTGTGTGTTTCTGTAAAGTATCTGTTTTCACAGAGAGTCTTCTTTTATAAATAAATAACTTAATTGGAGAGATATCACTTGAATTCAGTCTCCATGCTGAGAAATACTTCTGACCTACTTAAGGGTCTAGCATAAAGGAAGCTCAGGGAAGTCAAGGAGTTGAAGGCAGGAAGAAGGGTGGAGCTGCTGCTTCTCCCATGATTCTTGCTGTAGACCTTGGACTGCAGAAATTCATTGCAACCGACAACATTTTCCCCCTTGGAGTAGAATTTGCACATTTTCTTTTTCCTCCTCTCTCTGCTGTATCTGCAGCCTTCCATTATGTCCGTAACCCTTCACTGCATGTGCTCCCCGATATTCTAGCAGCATATTCCTGGCTGTGACACTAGAGGCAATGTCTCTACAGTCAGTAGTACCAATAATCCTTCTTATCCAGAACAATGCAAGTGTGCTCTTGTACACCTTCCCCTGGACAGTGCTGTTTCTAAGTTCTCTTGGAGAAAGTACTTTTTCAGTTACTCCCAGTCTCTCATCCAGTGGCCAGATTAGAAGCTGAATCTTGCCACCATTTTTAAGTGGTTGTCTGTTAGGTGTAGAGCTATTGCCCTAGGAAAGTATTTAAATTTTAGGGGCTACAATGTAATACAGTTTACTGCAGTTCGTTTACAGTTTGTTACTGAGTTGATTATGAATTTTTCCCAATTTTGTGAATTGTGTACTACAGTAGATAATGTGTGTCTTAGTTCATAAGACTGTATACTCTCGTCTGACACTTGGCAACCTAATTAAAACTCTGTGTCCAAACAGCGAAACAGTTCCATGTCAGCTCTCCGTTTCTATCAGTCTTCCTCTACATTTCCTTAGTATGGTAGATTCTTCACCAGCATATGATATATCTTTAGAAAAGAGGACAATTTCAAGAATCTAGTCCTCTTCAGAGAGGATGCATCCAGTCATGATGTAGAAAAGGTAATACTTCAAACGGGCGTGGTCCTGCGATTGACCATACTAATGTTAATCCCTTCTTTTTGAAAGCAGTTGTGGACTTGCAGAAAGCTGGCTTCTTGTTCCGGATCATAGCTTGCCGCTGTTGTCACTTTCAAGGGCTCCCTAGAGAGAGTATACATAGACAGCTCGCTCATGGGTATAGAACTGCCGATCTTCATGCCAACCGGTGACACATCCCTAGACGGGGAAGGTTCAGTGGATCGAGAACTGGATCTTGATCTCCTCCTCCTGTATCTGTAGCTTGGCATCCTGGCATATGGAGAGGAGGAAGACGTCTTGAGGAACTCCCTCTTTGACTTGAATCTCAACTCTTTATTCTTTTCAATGTAAATGTTCACAGCAAGTACACCTATGGTCTCTGCCACAATGAAGGACAGTGCGCCAAAGTAGAACGACCATCCATAACTGTACTGGTTCTTTTTGTCTTCATCCTTTTTGTCACTTGGGTCTCCTGCATTGCTGGATATGTAGACAATGATGCCTATGATGTTACTTAGACCTTAAAAAAAAAAAAAAAGCAAAAGTCATGGTTAGTTTATACTGTATAAGTGCTCACTGAATGCTGCAGAAAATACATTCAACATGGACATGGTATGAGTTCAGTGATGAAAGCATTAGGTTAACTGTAAGCATTCTTTTTCTTTCAAAATATATGCACAGTTTACACAATATGTTCATGTTTTATGCCTGTAAGGAAAAAAAAAAAAAGAGTACAGTGTTTGTTTTTCAGAGGGGGATTCATTTTCACCTCAAGCCATGCAAATTGATCAAGTGCTCTCTGGAATTAATATGTACAAGGTATATGTGCACACAGTAGATTTAGGTAACGTTACTCTGTATATGACTTTATTAGCCAAAAAGCCTGCTTGGTATTGTTTCCCCAGAACTGGAGCCACCTATCTCTTGGGTAATTAATGCTTGTTCTAAAAGTGCCAGAACTTAAGGCCAGTGATCCATTCTTAGAAATGGTACAGAATCAGCCTCAGCTTTTCCTTTCAGTCTCTTCCATTGTGCTTCAGCCCTGCAGATGATGCTTGTTGCTGATGTTTGATAAATGTAGTCTGTTCATTTTGTGTGTTTGTGTGACATGGACATGTAACATCTCAGTAACTGGAGTGAGAGCATAAACTCAGTTGAAAAGGCATGATCCCTACCCTGTATGTGTCTGTATGTGATCATGTAGCGGGACTTTACTCCCTAAACAAAATTAGATTAGATATACCCAATGATTAGTGTGGCCAGGGAAAATCCGTGTGGGGAGGGATCCTCCCGCTCTGCTTTGACCAAAGCTGTGATCATTTTCTTACTTGCCCCTTTCTAAAAATGCCACCCATATATTTTTTTTCTCCAAAGCTTTTTGACATTAATAAAATAACTTGATTTTACTCCTACTCGGGGTTGGTTTGCATCCTCTCCTCAGCTGGTTTCAAAATATCTTTTAATGCAACCTATTCAGCCACCCAGCTCCTCTCGTTTTCCTCTTATAAAATCTCTCTTCGCTTTCAGGATTGGCATCTTCATGGTAAAAGATTCTTGTTTTTGGTGATTGTTTAGTAACAATGAGTATTTTCGCTGATGGATTCTGAGAACAAAAGTCCTAAAACATATTCAAATGAGCTATGTTTAGCTCTCCACACAGCCGGAAGAGCATTTGACTTGTCGGTACTTACTGGCTTGCATGAGGCATACTTTTACAGTGCTGGAAATCTGCGTATGTTGTGCAGGGCGGGCGAAGGGTCATAGGTAGGATGGGTAAGTTTGGGAAAAGGGGGGGGTGTTTGGTGGTTGCACCTCTTTTGGGAGGTATAATAGTAACTAATATTGATGGTTTTACTCTTGTCGAGGTGAGGCAAAGTAAGAAGGATATCATTGTTTTCCAAAGTAATTGCATTACCGTGCCATGTCACCGAAGACTGGCTGGCTCATTGTGCCACCAGTGCAAGTCACTAGTGTCACTTCTTTGCAGCAATATGTTGCGATCACTGGAAGGAGAAGCCCCCCCCAGGCCAGAGTGCCAAGGCAAGCGGAGTTAACTAGGCACTGTCACCCACCCGATGAGGGGAGGGGGAGGGGGAGGAGGCTCTGTCTGCAAGGGTCATTTTCTCCTGTAGGGTCAAGGGTGTGGTGTGCAGGTGGAGGCCGAGCAGCAGGTGGGTACAAAAGGGGGCGAGCCAGGTGACTTGTCCTCTTTTCCCTTTCCTGCTACTGCCCATCCCCTCTATTTTTGTTGTCAATAATTTTAAATAGGGTTTGTTTTTTTTCATGCGGGGAAGTATTTATAAAAGGGGGTGCGTGTTTCTTATGTCACAGCTGGGGGGTACTTGAGCCGGTGAATGCACGAAGTAGTTTTGGCAAGGATGATACCGGGGCCCCAAGTGGCTGGCGCAGCCAGAGGCATGGACCGTTGCCCGGCCTGTGGTGGGTGGCAGTGTGGGGGGTGTGGGTTGGTCCCAGATGGCCGCGCCAACCACTACAATGGTCCGGCTAGTCCTGGGATGGCAGGCTGTATGGTAGCAGAGGAACGAGAAGACTCCACCGATAGGAAAATTGGAACTGGCTGAGGGCCAGTAATGTCACGCGTGTAAATATTTAATAAAGCTGCAGCCCGATTATACCAAAGAACAAAGCGTGGTGTGGTGTGGTGGTTTGGTAGTGGGCTGTAATGGTGACAGGTGGGGTGAAAGAGGGGAACTCACAGCTGCCTAAGTTAGAAGTCTTTCGGCTGGTGCTTTATGTAGGGGATGATTATGGCTCTATTGGGCTTTTGTTGAGCATTGTCAGATAACTGCAGATTAGCTGAGTCATTCCTGGGCATGTCGCTTTGCAATCAGGGACAGGGACCTCCAATCTACCTAAGACAAGCAGGTCTGAAGTTCTGTGTGTGCATCAGGATGGGGGCGCTCAAGTCAGAACATGATCTCTCTCTCTCTCTGAGAGTATTAAAAATCACTTTATCTCTATTAAAAATTTCTTAATCGTTAATGCCTTAGTTCTAAGTGATCTACAGAGAAAACATACATAATAAAACAATTAAAACAAGCATAAACAACCCATGCCAACATTACATCAAGACCAAGAAAATTAGTTATGAAAGGTTCCAAAAATAATATGCCAACCTGCAGGGATGGACTATGATCATCCCAAGCTATGAGTCCCCTATGAATGTCATAGAGTTGCTGTAGTTCAGTTCTGGCCCTGCTGTAACCTTTCAGCAGCCAGCGCTGTACAGCAAGGGGGTCCTCAAATCCAGTCCTCAAGATCCACAACTCAGCCAGGTTTTCAGGATTTCCAGAATGAATATGCATTAGGTCTGCTTGCAGATAATGGCGACAGTGCCTACAAGTAGATCCTAATGCATGTTCATTGTGGAAATCCTGCAAACCCGACGAGGGCCCCATTTTTACTAAGGTCCCTTCAGCTATTTCCTGTCTATAGCCAAACTCTGGACTTACAGTGAGTGGTGGATTTCTAGCTAGTGGTGCTTCAAATTAACTGTTCTGTTGGAAAGAAAAACAGAAAATCAATGTGGAAAAACAGTTTCTCTTTTCTTTTTTTTTTTACCTGCTGCTACGAACAGAATCCCAGCACTAAGGATAATGTTACTTTTACTGCTGTAAATCCTTCCGGCTCCAACACAGAGGCCTCCCAGCAACAGTAATATTGTACTTAGAATGGGAAATACACTGGAGGCACGAACTATGCCTGCAAACGAAAGAAATACAACAGACCATAATCAGTGCGGATATTTTACCAGACTCAGACAGGGAGATTATGGAGGCATTTGCACATCTCTCACTGCAGGTACTATTGCTGCAAAGCACATGCACAGCAGCAAGCTTTCTTAAGCCCAAACAACTCTGTTAGCCCTGTGGCCTATATAACAAGTATAAAGCAAGTTGCCCTACAAGCTTACTTTCATTTATTTAACTTGAGTACTTATATTTATTTATTTATTTAAGGTTTTTCTATACCTATATATATATATCTTCTCCTGGAGAGTTCTGGATTGGTGTCTGTGGATTGCAAGCAAGATTTCCTCCAACCATGATGCAGCATTTTTCGGAATAATTCTAATAACTAGATCACAAACATTCATCTAACCCAGTGAGCGTCCTGTCTCTGATAGTAGCCAGCAATGGATGCTAACAGGAATTAAGTATATAGGACAAGGAGTCTGTTCTGACCCTGTGGCGGTTTAGGGATGCATTCTTGACTGTTAGGTCGATCATAGGCATGATTGTCTTTCTAAGTCAGTGTTTCTCATCTCTCTCCAGGAGGCACACACAGCCAGCTGGCTTTTCAGGACTGCCACAATGAATATGTATGAGATAGGGGGAATGAAGAAATGTGGATCTATATTCAGGCAACAACCAACAAGGACTGAATTACATAGTCTGGATAAACAGATAAGCATGGGTGTAGCTTGCTTATTGCAGTGGTTAATACCCCTAACTAATTAAGCTATTTCACTTAGATGCAGTTCCAACACTGCTCTCTACATTAATGGCGGGGGGTGGAAGGGAAATAGAATAAAAAAGGTTACTAAGAGCCAAGAGTAACAGAAGTATGAGAGAGAGAAAAAAAGTGCAAAAGCTTGCTGGACAGACTGGATGGGCCGTTTGGTCTTCTTCTGCCGTCATTTCTATATGCCATTTCTAAATATGTTTCTATAGTCATTATGGATATCCTGAAAACCAGATCAGTTTTCAGGATATCTGGGAGAGGGCTGGGAAACACCATTCTAAGTAATAATTTGTTTCACATGGAAACCTTTTCTCCACCTTGAAACTTTGGACTACTCCACTGTGAAGGAGCTGACACTGGTAGAACAGGGCAAGCTTTAAGCATTGAAGGAAAAGCGTTGTTTTTCTTTCAACTCTTTCTATGTTTCTTAAAGTGTCAACAAGCTACAGTGTTTTGTGTTTTGTTTTGGCAATTACTGTTTCTGGTTTAGTGCAATTAATTTTTATTTTATTTTTAAGTTTAAATTGTAACTCAACTGACACATCCTCTAGGACAGCAATTCTCAACTGGTGTGTCGCCACGCACCGGCAGGTATGTCACATGCTACTCGCAGCCGGTGGGGCTGAAGATCGGAGTCACTGGTTGCTGCTGCCGGAGACCAGACCAGCGGAGCCGAAGAAATGAAGACCAGCGCTGCCGGCAGTGCTGAAGACTCGAAGACAGATGCTGCTGACCACTACTGGAGACCAGGCTGGTGGGGCCGAAGAAACAGACCGGTGCTGCTGGCCACCGCCGGAGACAAAGCCATTGGGGCCAAAGATCGGAGCCACTGGCTGCTGCCGCTGGAGACCAGGCCGGCGGGGCTGAAAAAACGAAGTCAGCACTGCTAGCCTCCATCGGAGACCAGGCTGGTGGGGCCGAAGATGAGCTGTTCACCTGGGGGCTTTTGTGCACGTGTGGTGTGTATTGGAGATCAGAAGGGTGCTTCTGTGTGTGTGTGGTGTGAATGTGAGGCAGGGAGGGTGCTTCTGTGTGTGTGTGGTGAGTATGTGAGAAAGGAATGGTGCTTCTGTGTGTGTGTGTGGTGAGTATGTGAGAAAGGAATGGTGCTTCTGTGTGTGTGTGGTCTGTATGTGAGACAGGGAAGGTGCTTCTGTGAGTGTGTAGTGTATATGTGAGACACTAAGGGTGCATCTGTGTGTGTGGTCTGTATGTGAGACAGGGAAGGTGCTTCTGTGTGTGTGTGGTGTGTATGTGAGGCAGGGAGGGTGCTTCTGTGTGTGTGAGGCAGGGAGGGTACTTCTGTGAGTGTGTAGTGTATATGTGAGACAGGGAGGGTGGTTGTGTGTGTGTGTGTGTGGTGTGTATGTGAGGCAGGGAGGGTGCTTCTGTGTGTGTGTGAGGCAGGGAGGGTACTTCTGTGAGTGTGTAGTGTATATGTGAGACAAGGAGGGTGCTTGTGTGTGTCAATGTGTGTGTGCGAGAGAGAGATGGAGCATGTTTTTGGCTGGCTGTGGCTGTGTGAGAGAGAGAGAGGGGGCATGTGTGTGATTGAGCCTGTTTGTAAGTGAGATAGAGAGAGCATTATGTGATTGAGAGAGTCTGGTCAGAGAGGTGACACGTGTATGTGTGAGAAAGACTGATCAGGGAGATGACTGATGTGTGTGTGTGTGTGTGACAGAGAGAGAGACTGGTTGGGGAGATGATTGGTGTGTGAGAGACAGAAACTGGTCCTGAGGGTGTGAGGTGTATGCGTGTGTGTATGTGTGAGAGAGAGAGAAGAGACTGGTTGTGGTCCCTATGGAAGAGGACCACAAGCACAGCTTCAGCAGCTACTGCTGCATCTGGTGTGGCCTGCAAAGGAGAGGAGTAGGAGAACTGCTGGAGAGGGTAAAGGTGGCTTTTTTAAAGTTCATTTTTCTTGATTGACTGCCATTTTAATTATTGGGTATTATGTGATGTGTCTGCTGTTTTGAAATATTTTATTGGTGTTTGAAGAATTTTTAATAATTTTTAAGAGTTTTTAAATTGTTAGATGTTCTGTTCATCAGCTGTTTTGAAACATTTTTTCATATAGTTTTTCAATTATTTCTGTGTGGGAATCTATAACAGCTTGGCTTTTTCTGTTTTCCTAATGGGAGGTGTATTGGTGTTTAGGACCTGGTTTAATATTTGTAGTGGTGCCTTTTTATAGGTAGGGTTGTTCTATTTGAGTGCATGCCAAAATGCAGGTGTAACTTTGTGCGGATTAGTTTGTGTGCATTATTGCAGATCCAGGGACTCAGGTGCTATATTTCTGTTTCCATTTCTCTAGGTTTGCACTGTATGTAGAGTGGCTTTTTTGGGGTTTTCATTCCAGTTTGTCTCCATATTTGTAATTTTTGATCTTTCTGTACTTGGTGAAGGTTGATCTTGTGTGTATGACCGAGATGAGATATTTTAACCTGCATGTAGGCACATAAAATACCTCATTTTATTTGTTGTGTTTTCTCAATTGGACATGCATTGGTGGTGAACTGCTGTCTTTTTATAAGTAGGGCTATTGTGCCTGGTAGTAGAGGGAGTTTGTGTTGCTGTTATTGAGATAACACTAGAATATCTTTTTTGTATGGTGAGTTGTACGGGGAATGTTCTAGTTCTGCTTTATACCCATTACTGAGGGATGGGAGTGGGATGGGGTTAGCTTTGTGACTGTCATGTGTTTAGTGTATCTCGCATGTGAGGACCATCTATCAGGTGTGTCCTGATAGAAAAAAGGTTCAAAATCACTGCTATAGGGAGTGAGATTTAGTTGGAAGTTTGGGATCTTATTATTGTTCTGTGGTTTTTAATTATATTTTCAATTAATTTTTTTATGAATCTGTTTTACTTGTAATATATATTTTAGGATGCTCTATATTATAATTATGAGTTGTATCTTACTATGTTGTAAGCCATTTTAGGTGGTCCTCTGGAACTGAGAAGGCAGGATGTAAGAGTAAAGATTAGAACAGATTAGAATCTAGAAAATTGGCAGTGTTATTGTTTATAATTGATGTTATCAGATAGGAAGAGGAAGAGCTCATCTACAAGTTTGTGCTCCATTTTCTCTCTGCAGTGAGCACTTGTATAAAAATAAATGACTTTTAACTATTAAATTGGGTAGAGAACATAGAAGCCAGAAGGGTTGGAGGAGTCACATACAGGAGTTGCAGAAGTTTCCTGGGAATGGTGACCCATTAGCAGAGGGTTCATTTTGAGTATTGGAGACATTCTTACCATATTGATGGCACAGCAGGATCTTTTCTTTTATCTAATTCTCAGATTTTCCTCTTTAAAGTACCAGGCTCTCTGTGCTGCATTATGGCATCCTGTATGCTGGGTGAAGCTACTTCAGAAATTACAGGTCTAGATTATCTAGAACATCTCAACATGCTGGGCATCCCAGTCAAGATCATACTGACTTATTTAGCTGTTTCTAGCCTATGAAATAGGCTCAGACTTGCTGAGAAAGAATGGTTCTGCAAATTCCTGCTGACAGTGACTGGAATTGGTAGCCCCCTCTGTTAAAGGCACACACTGAGTTAACTAGCTTCTAGCCTTTTGAGTCACTGTGTGCAGGCACAGAGAGTGAGGAATACTCTTTGCTGTCCCTGCATTTGAAGTGCTGGATACCATATACAGGAGATATATATAAATCTTAACAATTAAAATGGGTAGAAGGCCAGATTCATGAACCGCATTCTGTGAGATGAGGGCATGAATTGAAGACTTGAGTTATTTGGAAACAGTAGCAACTCAAACAAAGCCATGAAAAGGAAAAACAAATTAATGAAATTAAAAAAAAAAACCAACAACTCCATGGATGATGAATGCATGCATGGTCTTCTCCTACTTCAAAACTATGTGATGTGGTTAGTGTGAAGAGTTTGTATTTTGAGAGTTCAAATAGGCCAGCCAAAACATTTCATAAGAAGCTTTTTGGGCCATTACTCAGGCCAGCTTTTGTTTTCTGAATTACTCTGATTAGGGGCAAAGTGTCCTAAAACTTTTGACTTCAGAATAAAACCTGCCGGCATTGCTATATAAGCAGTTAACTGTAAACCATGATAACTTGCATTCTGGAGTCACTGGGTGATAAAATCTCCTAAGCCTCATCTGATGTAGAACATCCTGCAAAACCATTCATTAATGTCTTATCTAGAACCTTTTCAATGAATGTTTAATATAAAGGAAGGCAAGGTATTCCGTTATTTATTTTCATTAAATGTAACATCCTTCCCTTCTTTCCCATCCTTGTCATCAGGCCAGTCTCCCTTCCCTACTTTTAGATCAGAGGTGGCCAACTCTGATCCTCAAGAGCCACAAACGGGTCTGCTTTTCAGCATATCCATGAGATAGCTTTGCATGCACTGCCTCCATCAAATGCAAATCTCTGTCATGCATATTAATTGTGGATATCCTGAAAACTAGGCCTGTTTGCAGCTCTTGAGGACTAGAATTGACCTAGATTTTAGGATATCCCCAATGAATACACATGATATATCTGTGCATACATCAGCCTGGGTCTTAAACTCCAGTGTCCACAAAAATATCTCATGTATATTTATTGTGGACAGTTATATTATCGCTACATCATCAAGAACAGATTGCCCCATGTGTACAGTATAAAACCTTGTAATCCTTACTTAAATCAGAACTACATGTCCATACATTCAGGGGGACAAAAGCAAGGGCTGATGACCTGGAACCCCCTAGGTATCTCCTGAGGAATCTACACAATGCACAGAACATCCTGAACGTTCTAAAGTTCTCAGGTATCCTTTTCTGACTAGATTCAGTCTGTTTTAGCATAAAATGCTTAGTCAGATGACGTCAGTCATTTGACAGGCTAAATAATATACCATGTTTTACTGTACTCATTATCTGGATCTGTTTATAGGCTAAGAAGGGCAAAAACCTCAGATTACAAGCCAAAATTATATTGTTTTGGGCACATTTATTCACAAGAAATTTGTGGATGCTGCTTGAATTCAGACCCAAAAATGTATCCACTCATAGTACAATGCTCATGCTTACTTATTCATATATTAAAAAATGTCTCATTCGTTTTCTGTTCTCCAAGATATTGATTTATTTGTCACAGTAACAGAAGGTAAACTTAATCAACCTTTTCTTTTTTCAACTCAATTTTATCAACAGCTCGAATGGGGACAAAAAAATCCCACATTACACTCAATAAACAAACTTTTGAATATCGTAAATTAGAAAGTGGAATGGATTTTGACAAACTCCTCTGCTTTAACAGGGTCTATCTAAATGTTCTTACATAATACATTTATCAAATGATGCTCCGAATAGTGTAATTCATATTGAAAGGTTTGCACCCTGAATAATTTACAATGCAAATGAAGAGAGATCAAGGAAAACAGTCTGGGAAGTTGAATACTAGGAAGCTTTGGTGACTTATACCAGTGTTTCCCGACCCTCTTCTGGAGGCGTTCCTAATCAGTCTGGTTTTCAGGATATCCATAATGAATATGCATGAAATAGGTTTGCAAACACTGGGTCTCCAGTGATTACAAATCTCTCTCATACATATTCATTGTGGCAACCCTTGGGTGTTCCTGCAGGAAAGGGTTTGGAAGCACTCACTTATACTCAGGCCGATTCAGTACAGTGTGCTGAAGCCAAAAGCACCGTTAGCCCCCATTTGGAAGCGCATTTTAGACGAGCTATTATTACCCCTTATACAGTAAGGGGTAATAGCGCGTGGAAAACACGCGGCCAACCCCCCCGAAACTAATAGCGCTCATCACTTGCAAATGCATGTTGATGAGCCTATTAGTCCCGCGCGATACAGAAAGTAAAATGTGCAGCCAAGCCGCCCATTTTACTCTCTGAAATTAACGCCTACCCAAAGGCTGGCGTTAATTTCTGCCGGCACTGGGAAAGTGTACAGAAAAGCAGAAAAAATTGCTTTTCTGTAAACCTTCCGACTTAATATCATAGCGATATTAAATCGGAGGCCCCAAAAATAAAAAATAAAATAAAAAATCTACCCGCGGCCCGTGGGTTGGAAAACAGATGCTCAATTTTGCCGGTGTCCGTGTTCCAAACCTGTGGCTGTCAGCGGGTTCAACAACCGACGCCGGTAAAATTAAGCGTTGGCTGTCAAATCCGCTGACAGCCGCCGCTTCTGCCCACGGGCCCTCATTTGCATACTGAATCGCGCACCCAGGAGAGTGGCCTGGGCGCGCGTTGGGAAAGGGGGCGCTCGCCTCGGAGCGCCGGCTCTCCCGCGTGTTTTACTGAATCGGCCCGACTGTGAGGAACAGAGCTGAGATTTAAATGTGAGAGGATTGGGGAAAGGGGCTCTCATGTTTCACTGCTCTGGGTTCTAAGCCTCCAGCCACCCAAGCCTGGATCCTGCTTCTTTGCATGAATGCAGAGCTTTCTTTCTGCTGAGATCATAAGACTAGAATGCCCAGATGGGATAGGGTCGACCCGGAGAAGATGGTGACATAGTCCTGGGTTTTTCTGGAGACGGTCAGAATTGCGTCTCTCTCTGCAAGCACTGGGGCAAAACCAGGGCAAACTGGCAAGCGTCACTCTGAGGAAAGAAACATGAAAGCCTTTGGTGTTGTAAAAGCAATACAGGTGTGCTTTACTAAGCTTCAGTTCAAACCAACCTTTTGGGAGACAGAAAACCACTTAGTACACAAAAAACAGTGATTGACATTTACACTCGAGTCCACTCTGTTCTTTATTTAAGTAAAGATGGAATAAGCCCAAAATGAAATTAAGGAAAATTGTACCCTGGCCAAACGTATTTCAGTGTCACGAATGGAACACGAAAGGGGTTTGTGCCCAGTTTCTTTACTGTCCCAGGGGGCCTTCGATTCTGTAACTTTAGTTTTTGGTTCTGCCGGGGAGCTGGCAGCAGAGTGTCAGGAATGCTAGCTTTCTTTTATGTAAATACCTGCTGAAAACGTGAAAGAGCAGCCAGGAGCCAGTTTCTAAGTTTAACCCTTGCAGGATTAAAAAAAAAACACTTTGTCATTGCTCTAAGGAGGGGGAGGGGTTTGTGGTGGGGAGGGGGGGAGAAAGGAGGGCAGTGGTAGGGAATTAAATGCAGCATGTCTGCATTAAATGCTGCTGACTTGAAAGTCAGAAAATAGAACTGCGACCTAGCGTGAGCCATTGAAACAAAGCAAACGTCTGCATAGCCTCGCTTGGTCACACATTTAGGGAAAGCAAGACCTGGGCAATGGGGAGAAAACTGACCCCAGTACCACTGAGACATCTATTACCTATTTCAAGAAAGTTTTCAGTTTTTCTGCACGAGTTTAGGTGAAATAAAAAAATTCTATACAGATTTTTTTTTTTTTGTACTTACGCAAAAGATATTCTGAGCTATCGTGGTCATAATCATTATCCTCTGGAAAGTGATTGATTCGGAAACAATTTCCTTTATAAAGACCTAAAATAGCAGGAAATAATAAATAAAACGTAAGTGCCTTGCCATGCTTGGAAAAGGGACTATAGTTGCAGAAAACCTCTCCATTTAATTTTAGCTTCTTGCATGACGCCTTTGGTAACATTTTGCGCACCACTTTCTGTAAAACTCTTGTTTCACAAAACCTTGTTTTGCCAGGATGCAAAGAGGGTGAGTAGCCCAGAGGGTCTTTTCGAGTGCACCTCCATGGACGAAGGTCACTCTACAAACATGGAGCCTCTGGGTAGCCTGTGTTCCTGCCTGCTCACTGGTTATCAGGCCCACATTGCTGGGGAAAAATTACTTTGGGGCAAGTTTGGATTGCTTGCACGGGTGCATGTTGACATTTTTTTTTAACCACAAAATGCTGAATTGGCCAATCAAACTGATTGATTCTGTCCTTTATAGCAACAGGAACCTCCGTAGTTGACAAAGGAAGCCATAATGTGACCGCTTGATTGTGCAATCCACTGAGTAAACTATCATGTCAGGGGGGGTGTGGGGGGTGGGGGTGGCAGAAGGGCGCATTCATCCAGCTCCGCAAACTGGAAGGCCGATGCAATGAGGTGTGCTCAGCCCAACGCACAACTCTATTTGTGCTTGAATACACATTGGGGGCCGATGCAATAAAACTCGCTTAGAAAGCGGGCACTGAACAGTCAACGCCCACTCTCTTGATGTGCCCTCCCCCAAGGTGGGCACCATGCACTATATAAATGAGGGGGTCGTCTTAGCGCCTCCTTGCTAACGTGAACCCAATCAGTTTTCGTGACTGCCGTACGTCGGTCACGAAGACCCATGCCGAGTTTATGGGCGTCGGTTTTCCTTACCGGCGGACAGCCATGAAAACCGACGCCGATAAACCCGGCAAGGGTTTTCGTGACTACCGTTCGCCGCTGAAAACCAACGGCGAGCTTATCGGCGTCGGTTTTCGAAGCTGTCAGCCGGTAAGGAAAACAGACGCCCAAAAACTCGGCATTGGTTTTTAGCAGTGAACGGGGGTCACAAAAACTCGGCGTCGGTTTTTTATTTCTCATCTTTTTTTGATGTGCACAGCTATTAACGCCTGCTCCTGGCAGTTAATAGATGACAGTTAAATGTGCGTCCGAGACGCACATTTTTTTTTTTGCATCGGGAGTGAATGCCTAATAGCCTCATTCATATGCATTTGCATGTGATGAGCGCTATTAGATTCACTCCGAGTTGGACGCGCGTTGAATATGCGCTAATCCCCTTATTGCATTAGGGGCTTGATTAGCGCCTATTCTACCCGCGTCCGACTGCGGGTTAACAGTGCGCTCGGCTCAGCGCACCATATTGCATCGGCCCCATTTTGTGCAGGTAAAGCTTACTGCCAATGCAGGAAGGAGTTTTACATGCGCAAAATATGCATTGAAAACTGTGAGTCCTGCGTCGCGACCTTGCATAGAAATCCCATGCAACAGAGGGCATTAAGCAGAGCTCCTTGATACAGAGAGGTGTGCTGGTCCTAACCCAGGTTTTGTTACGGCTGGAAACTTTACTCCCGATCAGAGATGGAGTTAAGTTTCCGGCGCTGGAAAATCAGGGGTGCCAGAGATAGCGACTGAGCTACTATGGGGAGGGGCGGGGGCGGAGGCAGGCCCTGTGTGAAGCATTCCCAGCCAGAAAGCCTGCGGGCTTGTCACCATCACCCAGCGAAAACCTTTTGAGCGATCTGTGCCAAGCAAGCCCGTCCAGATCACTCATCAATCTGCTCGGGCTGTTCTTTCCACCAGACAGAAACAATGCAAAGAAACAGGTGCTCGCCTTCAAATCCAGCAACAAAAGCCAAACCTGAGGGGAGTTATAACAGCCGAGTGCCATATCTTTCATCTCTCCATAAAGTGAAGCCACTAAATTTGTCTCGGAAAGCAGCCTGCAATAATCAGATCTCTTTCCCCCCCCCCCCGTCTCCCGTTCAGCGGGGTCCTGCCAAGCTAAGCGCATGTTTTAACTTGTCATACACACACATTTTAACTCCCGATGCATTAACATAGCATTATCTTACTGCACCAGGAGTTTAAAAAATTCTGATCTTTGCAATAAAGGAACTGCATGCTGGATTTCAGCTTACAGTTTTAACGCAAAGATTATTGCATCAGTCTATGGGCCAGGATAAAGGAGGGGAGGGTTAATGCATCGGCAGAAGCCGCACTGGGGGGAGGCTTACCTGCTATGCCATAATCGTTATTTATTTATTTATAAACGTAGAGTCCGCATCTTCCGAATAAAACATTTGTCCAAGATGGATTACAGCAGTGCACACATAATAAAATTAAGACAGATAATCCACAGATTAAAATAACTGGTACACATCACTCTTCATTCAATTAAATGCCTCTTGAAAAAGATATGTTATGATGCCGAGATGAACCTGGAACGTGTGCTACAAGGCCAGCAGGAGGCTACTCTCTCCTCATCAGCCTGGGTGGGAACTGGCTGACTTTTCCTGCATTGGGCCCGATAGGAGGCTCCTCTCGCTTCCTTCTCCTCTTTCTGGCCTAGTGGGAAGCTGTTTCCTCCTTCACCCAGATGAGCGAGACGTCGCCAACTACTGTTCTTCTGAGCCTAATGGGATACTAACTTTATCATCCCCTGCTGGGCAATGGGGTTATGCTGAGGTTTCTCTCTCGGGAAGTGAGGTAATCAGATTTGCAGATGACACAAAATTGTTCAGAGTAGTTAAATCACAAGCAGACTGTGATAAATTGCAGGAGGACCTTGTGAGACTGGAAAATTGGGCATCGAAATGGCAGAAGAAATTTAATGTGGATAAGTGCAAGGTGAAGCATATAGGGAAAAATAACCCATGCTATAGTTACACAATGTTAGGTTCCATATTAGGTGCTACCACCCAAGAAAGAGATCTAGTCGTCATAGTGGATAACACATTGAAATCATCGGTTCAGTGTGCTGTGGCAGTCAAAAAAGCAAACAGAATGTTGGGAATTATTAGAAAGGGAATGGTGAATAAAACAGAAAATGTCATAATGTCTCTGTATCGCTCCATGGTGAGACCACACCTTGAATTCTGTGTACAATTCTGGTTGCCGCCATCTCAAAAAAGATATAGTTGCGATGGAGAAGGTTCAGCGAAGGGCGAACAAAATGATAAAGGGAATGGAACAGCTCCCCTATGAGGAAAGGCTGAAGAGGTTAGGACTTTTCAGCATGGAGAAGAGACGGCTAAGGGGGGATATGATAGAGGTGTTTAAAATCATGAGAGGTCTAGAACGGGTAGATGTGAATTGGTTATTTACTCTTTTGGATAATAGAAAGACTATGGGACACTCCATGAAGTTAGCATGGGGCACATTTAAAACTAATCGGAGAAAGTTCTTTTTCACTCATCGCACAATTAAACTCTGGAATTTGTTGCCAGAGGATGTGGTTCGTGCAGTTAGTATAGCTGTGTTTAAAAAAGGATTGGATAAGTTCTTGGAGGAGAAGTCCATTACCTGCTATTAAGTTCACTTAGAGAATAGCCACTGCCATTAGCAATGGTTACATGGAATAGACTTAGTGTTTGGGTAATTGCCAGGTTCTTGTGGCCTGGTTTGGCCACTGTTGGAAACAGGATGCTGGGCTTGATGGACCCTTGGCCTGATCCAGTATGGCATGTTCTTATGGGAGGGGGGGGGGGGTAAAAGGAGGTTGAGGATGCTGGGCGGTGAGACGTGGGAGAGAGGTGTTGGGGCTACTAAGCAGGAAGGCATGAGAAAGAGGGGGTCAGGGGGCAGAGAGTCAAGCAGGGGAGAGAGGGAGAGTGCGGGGGGGGGGGGAGGTGTTGGAAATGCCTGGTGGAGTGTGAGGGGTTGATTGAAAGGGAGTAATTGGGAGAAGTGAAGGATGATGGAGGCATGGAAGGGGAGTGATGGGATGCAAGAGCCATAATATGTCAGTTTGGGGAATGTACATTTCTATCTTTGTACTTTGCTTAGTGCAGGAGGAAATGATTTCTGTTTCTAGCTCTCCAGTTTTGCACAACATGCAGGGTGGCTTTTTGAGGTTTCCATTCCAGTTTTTATCTCCACATTTGTAATTTGTGGTCTCTTATTCTGTATTTAACGAAGGTCAGTTTGCCTGCGTTCTCTCTGTGACCTCAGACATTCCTTTTGATGAGATCACATTACCTATTTCCACATACATCCATAACCTAGGAGTCATTCTGGACTGCGAATTATCTTTCAAACCTTACCTTCAAGCTCTGGTAAAGGCAGCATTTTTAAGCTCCATTTACTGCACAGGTTAAAGCCTTATTTAGAGGCCGATAATTTTCGTACTGTTTTACAGGCGCTAGTGTTTAGTAGGCCGCATTATTGCAATTCGTCATTGATTGGGCTCCCCTCTCTGAGAGCTTTATAAAATGTGCAAAATGCCGAGGTGAGAATTCTTACTGGATGTAAGCTCCCCGGACGTTTTACTCCCGTTTTGTACACCCTTCATTGGCTCCCCATTGCATGGAGCATAACACACAAAGCTGCAGCAATAATCCAGAAATTGCTTACAAACAATTTTTTTTGCGACTATAGGTTCCCATATGCGCACTGCATTCGGCAAACACTGGCTTACTGGAAGTGCCCTCTTACTGAACTGCACACCTATCCGCGAACGGGCCTTTTCCATGGCAGGCTTGACCTTTTGGAACATCCTGCCTGCACAGTTAAGAACCATGCACAATCCAATGTTATCCTAGAAAGCCTTAAAGACTTTCCTTTTTAAGCAAGCGTTTGGCGCTGACGAATTATGATCTCAGCCCACTCGCGCTTGTTAGTTCCTATGGTTTTCTGTTGCTGTTATATTGATTTGCTTCTTTGTTACTTTTGTTTCTGTTTATCATTTATGTTTAGTTTGTCTTAATTGTTTTTATCTGAAACATGAGTTAATCTTTATGTATATTTATGGTTTTTACTCTTTGTATTTACATATTTTGCAAGTCTTCCTGTAATCCACCTTGAACTATGGATTAAGCAGGATAAAAATCTTTCAAAGAAATAAATAATGTATTTTATTAGCATGTAGGCATTTGTATTTGTCTTGTTGTGTGTTCTCAATAGGACATGCTTTGGTGGTGCACTGCTGCCTTTTCATAGGTAGGGCTGTTGCTGTTTGAGTCCTCAAAGTTAGAACTGTTTGGGTATTGCAGGTTTGCTACACATGTGCTGAATTATTTGGTTTTTTTCCTTCAGGTTTTGTATTTTACAGTGTGCTTACATTTAGCCCTGTGACGGTCATGGGTTCTGTGTGTCATGCATGTGAGCATCATCTGTCACTTGTGTACCGACAAAAAAAAGGCCGAGAACCACTGATCTATTCAATATTCAACTGAACAACTTCCTTCAATGTTGCTGACCATGTAGCCCCTCTTTTCAGGTCACTACAATGGCTCCCTGCCTGCTTCCACATTGACCTCAAGCTTTTCTTGCTCACCTACAAATGCATTCACTCTGCAGCTCCTCGTTACCTTACTTCTCTCTCCCTACACCCTTTCATATGGACTCCGTTCATCAGGCAAGTTGCTTATATTTGTGTCCTTTATTTCCACTGCCAACTCCTGACTCCTCACTTTCCACCTTGCTGTGCCATATACCTGACAGACTCAATGAGTCACTGCATGATGTTCCTTTGCTGGCTATAGTCTAGAAACTCAACTTTTTGAGGCTGCTTTTAAATTTTAACCACTGTTCTATAATAAATACATTTTCCCTAGACTTTCGTTTGTCATGCACGTTTGTCTTCACTAGATTGCAAGCTCCATGGAGCAAGGACTCTCTCTTATGTATATCTGTACAGTGCTGTGTACATGGAGAGGTGCTTTAGAGAGGATTAGTAGTAGGTCGTAATACTGCAATTGGCGTCAAGTCCCCAGTTCATGTTCAGGGACTATTTTAAAGATTCCATTGCATAGAAGTTTGGACTATTCCTGCCCATGCCTGAATACGCAAGATAAGTATATTTTACCTTTGCACATAAAAAAAATATTCAAACATGCTTCAGCTCAATGTAAGAGCTGGAATGGCTCCAAACTGTTTTGCAATGAGAGTCTTAAAGCATTTTCTGTTCATAGAAAGGCCAGAAACTGTAGAAGATAAACTAACCTTCACTCATGAGAGTGGTCCTTCCAGAAGAGTGGCTGAGGCACGCCACTGGGGCTATATTATGGAGGTTATTGTTTGCTCACGCTATGGAGAAGTTCAGGGCTTCTGTTTCCAATACTGTCAGTCAGTCTAGCACCTTTCACGAGCACTAAAAAATGAAGAATAAACAAATCTGACATTTTTCCTTGTTCCTAGTGTAAAAGGAACTAAGGATGCCTTGCATTTTGCTTTCCGTTGGCAGGCTATGCCTTTTTCACCTGCTTCTGTTGGAAAAGTTCAAAGACTCTTCAGCTTCTCCTGGAAGTGACAGATCTAACAGCTTATATGTTTGTTTGGTTTTTTTTTTTTTTTTTTTCACACAAGGTAATAAAAACAGTACGGTGGGAAAAGAAACCTCTTTTTATCTGCTGCTCCTGGAAGATGTCCCACTGGAGACGTTGTTCTTCTGACTCCTTTATCTTAGTGTGTGCTTTAAAACCTAAGAAATATATGATTCCCTTTTGGCTCCTTTCTCTTCCCATTGTCTGTGCTTTTTCTTCCTTAAAATACCATGCTGGTGCTTTTAAAACCTCCGGAAAGGACCGGCCACAGCAACAGCCTAACAAGGACTGCACTGCAAGGCCACTCTTGCCTCACACAAGCCTCAGCTGTCAATCTGCTGTCAAGCCCACACGGCTGCCATTGCTATACACTGATGTTAGTAGAAGATTGTGCAGTGATCTTGAACAATGGGTTTTGTCCTTTTATCTCCGTTTTCCACAAACTTGGCATTGAACATTTTAATATCCAGGGTCTCATTGGATCTTAGTCCATCCTCACTTAATGCTCCACATATTTTGTTTTTCACTTTTTCTATGTGTGTTCCAAAACTTTGTACCACTAGGTGTTCCAAATTTTGTGCTGGGGTATCCCAATTTGTGTTCATTTAGATTTACCATTTGCAGGAGCTCTTGCTGACCTTCGTCTTCTCACTGAAGGGTGGCCTGAGTCATGCTAATTTTTAAAAAGGGTACTGGAGTGATTCAGGAAATTAGATTGGTAAGCCTGATGTCAGTGCCAGGAAATATTATTACAATTTATTTTAAAAAACAAAATGACTAAACATATATAGAGAGACATAATTTAATGGGACAAAGTCAACATGGATTTAGCCAAGGGAAGTCTTGCCTCACTAATCTGCTACATTTTTAAAGATGTGAATAAACATGTGGCTAAAGATGAGCCAGTTGATATATCTGGATTTTCAGAAAGAATTTGACGAAGTCCCTCATGAGAGACTCCTGAAGAAATTTAAAAGTTGTGGGTTAAGAGGCAATGTTCTAATGTGGATTGAGACGTTGTTAAAAGATTTAAAAAAAAGAGCGTAGAGCGAAATGGTCAATTTTCTTAATGGAGAAAGGTGAGTATGGAGTACCCCAGCTCTGTACGAGGACCACTGCTTTTTAACATATTTATAAATGACATGGAAATGAGTGAAGTGAACAAATTTGTAGACGATACAAAATTATTTAAAGTTATGAAATCAAGAGAACTGTGAAATATTACAGGATGACCTTGCAAAAATGGAAGACTGGGCATCCAAAGGGCAGATGACATTTTGGGGTAGATTTGAAAACATACGCATGCGCGTCCATGTGCGTGCAGTTCCCGGTGCGCAAACACGGATGCGCCGATTTTATAACATTATAAAATCCGTTGGCCGCACGCCCATGTGCTCTGGATTTTATAATCCACGCGCGCATGGGAGAGGGGGGGGGGGGTGAATATTTGCAAGTTTCACGCGGATTGGGAGGGAATTTCCCTAACCCCCCTGCCTAACCCCCCTGCCTAACCCCCCTGCCTAACCTTCCCCGCCCCCTAAACCTAACCTACCTTTCCCCATTTTGTTTTATTTTCGTACTTACTGTTCCTCAGCGGTAGAAGTAAGTTACGCACGCCAGCCGGCTGCTGGTGCGAGCTTCCCCGGGGCAGCAGCTAATGGCCGCTGTCCCGGCCGGCCTCCATCCTGCCCCACCCCCTCCCTGCCCAGACCACGCCCCCCCGGCCCGCCTCTTTTTTTAAGGTCCAGCCCTTGTGCGCGTATCGTCACTTATGCGTGTGGCTGGGCCCTTTTGAGAATGCACGCAGCGTGTGCAGGGCCCGGACCAGCGCGCCGGGGCTTTTAAAATCCAGCCTTTAAAGCGGACAAGGGCAAAGTGATACATGGCGAGAAGAGCAACTCAAATTATAACTACAGATTGCAAGGTTCCACTTTAGGCGTCACCACCAGAAAATCCAGGCATCATCATGGTTAGCATTTTGAAATCCTCTGCTTAATGTGCAGCAGCGGCGGCCAGGAAAGCAAATAAGATGCTAGGAATTAATAGGAAAGGAATGGAGAATAAAATAAGAGAATATTGTAATGCTTCTGTATCGCTCCATGGTATGAATGCATCTTGAGTATTGTGCGCAAATCTGGTAACTGCATCCAAAAACAAAATGTAGCAGAATTAGAAAAGGTACAGAGAAAGGTGACCAAAATGATAAAGGAGGAGGAACGATTCCCTTATGAGGAAAGGCGAAAGAGATTCAGTTAGGAGAAGAGATTTTTGAGAGGAGATATGATAGAGAGCTATAAAAATCACGAGTGGAGAGGAACAGGTGGACATGAATCATGAGAACATAAGAAGTTGCCATCAAAGGTCCAACAAGCCCAGCGTCCTGTTTCCAACAGTGGCCAATCCAGGTTACAAGTACCTGGCAAGTACCCAAACATTAAACAGATCCCGTGCTACTAATGCCAGTAACAGCAGTGGCTATTCCCTAATAGCCTGATTTTAAATGCCCGGTGCATGTAAAAAAGGGGGCTTCCGCGTGTGGCCAGGCCTTGCATGCACTGCACGCATTTGAAAGGGGCCCAGCCATACCCATAACCCTCGTTACGCACACAAGAGCCAGGCCATAGAAAAGGGGCAGTCCGGGGGGTGGGACAGGGTGGAACTGGAGGTGGCTGGTGCAGCGGGCATTTGTCGTTGTGCCAGGGGATCGCGCAACTTACACCAGCTCAGGAGCAGGCGTAAGTTCTAAAACAAGTAAAAAAAAAAAAAAAGATAAAGCCTTCTAAGGGGTCGGGAGGAGAGGGGAAGAAGGAGGGAGGGTAGGTAGGGGGAGGGGGAAGGAAAGTTCTCTCCCAGTCTGCTCCTTAATTGAAGCAGTCCAGGGGTGTGGCGGAGCTGGAGGCGGCCGATGCAGCGGACATTTGCAAACTGTGAGGGAACTGGGGGAGGGCCGATCTCGTCACCGCGCTTAGATTGCAATTTTCAACCCCCCCCCTTGTGCGCACCACCCCCGATTTTATAACATGCACTCGCCAGCGCACGTGCAAGTTATAAAATCGCGCATCTATGTGTGTGCACCGGGTTGCACACACACATGGACCACGCGCACATTTTTTAAAAATGTTTCCCTTAGTCAACTTGATTAACAGCAGTTTATGGACTTCTCCTCCAGGGATTTATCCAAATCTTTTATAATCCCAGCTATACTAACTGCCTTTACCACATCATCTTATTTATTTATTTATTTATTGTTTTTGTTATACCGAGTTTCATGATAGGCATCACATCAACCCGGTTTACAAATAACAAGGAGTGTAAAGCATAACGTAACGTAAAAAACAATCTGGTAATGAATTCCAGAATTCATCTGGAATTCATCTGGTAATGAATTCCAGAGCTTAATTGTATATTGAGTGAAAAAGAATGTTCTCTGATTTGTTTTAAATGTGCTACTTGCTAACTTCAAGGTGTGCCCCCCCCCCCCCCCCCCTAGTCCTTCTGTTATCTGAAAGAGTAAATAAACGTTTCTCAGTCCTAACCTCTTCAGCCTTTCCCCATAAGGGAGCCATTCTATCCCCTTTATCATCTTGGTCGCACTTCTCAATTGTTTACTCTTTCAAAAAGTACAAAACTAGGGGACATGTATTAAACTTACTAGGTAATACATTTAAGACAAGTAGAAGAAAATATTTTTTTAATCAACACATAACTAAACTCTGAAATCCATTGATGGAGGAGGATTGGTGAAAGCTATTAGTGTGGCTGGGTTTAAAAAAGGTTTAGACGAGTTCCTCGAAGAAAAGTCTATAAACAATTATTAAGGTAGACTTGGGGAAATCCACTGCTTATCCCTGGGATAAGTAATATGTAATCTGTTGACCTTTTGGGATCCTGCCAGGTACTTGTGACCTGGATTGGCCCCTGTTGGAAAAACAGGATACCGGGTTTGATGGACCTTTGGTCTGACCTAGTATGGCAACTCTTATACCATATGTATTTCTTTAAAGCTAACACTGTCTATCCTATTCTGAATTTTCCAATGTACAATATTACCATGCTAACCATGAACATTTCTTATTGAATTTCTATAGGAATGTATGGGCATACTGCAACCTTGAACTATTTCCCATGTTTTGTCTAAGGCAGAAATATTCATGCTAATTGGTTGCAATCAATGATTCCTCTTTTATTCTCGATAGTGGATAGAAGCTGTTACATTTACACCCAATCTTGCTGTCAAATTGAGAAGTCTGCCCTGCAGCCTAAAGATCAGCTTTAAATTAATGTTACAGAAGCAAACATGACACAGACGTAGGTGTTCTAGCTTGGATCTGTCAACTTGCTCCGCAGCATCAGGGACATTTTGAATCTGTCCTAGTTTTCCCGACACCTTATCTGTAAGCATTTAGAATGTGTAGTCCTTAACCGGTCAATATATTAAATGCAAAATCGTAATAGCACAAGCTTCACATTTTTTAAGTAGCACATCAATAGAACATGATTACTTGTTAAGTTTAAAACACGTTGACATAAAGAATCAAATGCAAAGCAAACTATTATCTACTTTACTTTCGAATTCAAAAAAGTTAATGCTGAATTTAGTGCTCACAAGGCTGCTAGATTTACAGCACTGGAAACTGAAAGTTATCTTTAACCCACAGACCAGGCACAGCAGCAACAGTGGCCCCTGCAAGCTTCCCTACCCTAATCTACCCCACTAAAAGGTTCAGTCTGAAAATTGCCCAGCCTTAGCCCAGCAAAAAGGTACCTGCGGGGTACCACTGCACGGGGATGTTTAGCAGGGTTAAGAAGAAGTGTTTCAGGGGACTGGGGGGATGTTCTGAATGGGATTAGGGAAAAAAAAGCTCATATATGTTGCATTTTCAAATGTACACTTACTATTTCCCAACCAGAGTTAGCCAGCACAATAAACTGATGCAAGTCTGCGGCCCAGTTGTACCTATGGGCAATTTTCAAAGGTAAAGTATTTATTTATTATTTATGTTATTAGTTTTATAACCGTCATTTGGTAAAACCATCATAACAGTTTACAATTAAGCAGTGCAATTAATAATACAATAAATTATAAAATAAGAACAATAAAATGTATAAAACATTAGTGAAAACAGACTAAACATTGGAAATAAAAAAGTTACTCTTCACAATATAAATATTTGGACTTTGCATCTGGGTGGCCTGTTCTGAAAATTGCCCCCTTTTGTCATTAAAACATTTGCAAATTGTGCTTTGTCGTATTCCTTCACCCCTGTCCGTGGCTTTCCAAGAGCTTCTCAGGCAGAGATTGCTGAGGTCCTAGTGAGTAGTTTCCTTTTTAAAAATAAGGAAAGAGAAAAAGTAAACTTGAAGTGCATATTCTTTGCTGCAACATACTGTATAAAAATTGATATTCTTTATATAAGAGCAAGTGAGGCACAAGGAGTCCTGGTACAAATCCTCTCAGCTTGCTGGCCTGTCACCCAAACTGACTCCCTGAATCTGGGCTGAAAGTCTAACTCTTATAGTAAAAGGTTCCAAAAAAAAGAGCGAACAGTAATAGGATAATGGGCAACCCTACCATGTACCTCGACCTATGGCAAAGCAATCCCCATAACTGCCATTAACCTTCCCTTGAGCTTTTGGGGAATCATATAGCTTCTCAATCCAGTGGATTAAAAAAACACAAAAAAGACCAAACTGCATTTTCTGTAATATCTTGAACAGGAAAGACCAGTGCACCATGTCAAATGCTGTCTCTGCATCAACAGACAGTAAAATAGTAGGGGTATGTTCTTTACGTACCCACCATAACAAGTCAACAATTTTGCGAACATTATCTGCCGCTGAGCAATTGGGCATGAAGCCTACTTGATCATGGTGCACCAGCTGAGGTAAAATTCCATTCAGACATTCGGCTAGGACCCTAGCTAAAATCTTGAGGTCCAGATTAATTAAAGAGATCCCACAGAGGGTGGGATCCCTGCTAGGCTTTGCAATAACAGAAATGCCAGCCACATTAGAATTTATTGCAAGAGAGCCCTCCTCCCGGAGAAAACTGAACATGTAAGTCAAAGGAGCAACCAAAATATGGGAAAACCGCTTATAATAACCACTAGACAGCCCATCCAAACCCGGGGATTTGCCCACCTTCAGGTTCTTAATGACCTGCAAAACCTAGACTGTGCTGATTGGACCATCCAAAAAACTCTGTTCAGGGGTGAGGCAGGAGAGTGATATGGGATTAAGATATGGATCTATATCAGCATCAGCAATGGCTGCCTCTGTACTGTGAAGGGTGGTATAAAACTGTGTAAAGCAGTTCTGAATTTCTGCAGATTTACTAATCATATCCCTCTGTGCAGTTTTAACTTTGGCAATAGAACTCTGGATATGTAAAGCTTTTAGACTCCTTGCTAAATATCGGTCAGCCTTGTTCCCCCCTTCAAAATAATCCTGCTTAGCTAATTCTAGCCTATGGAGCAAAGTAGCGTCATCTTGTTACTGTAATTCTGATTGCGCTAGTGATAATCTGTGAAATACGGACTTGGATTGTGTCCACACGTGCACTCGCAATAACTGTGTTATCTCATTCAGTAGCTGAGACCGTTTAAATTCCATTGCCTTTTTGCAATGGGCAACCTGAGAAATTTAAAGGTCTCTCACTACGGTTGTAGAACAATCCCAAATCACATCCTTAGTTGTAGAAGTATGGGCTTGGAGCTGGAAATACTCTAGCATTTGCTCCCCTAGAGAATCAGCAAATGAGTCATCTTTTAACAAACTTTAGTTAAGACACCAAAATCGTTGACCACAATCCAAATTCTGAAAAGAAACATCCAGCCAAATTAGGTGCATGGTCGGACCAGGTAATGTTCCCTTGTCAACCCCTACTACTCGATTTTGCAACATTTTGTCAATAAGAAGATAATACGGGAATAAGATCCGTGGCATGATGAAAAATGATATATACTCGAGAGTTAGGGTATCTCCAAATATCAAGGAGACTCCACTGAGATATTAATGAGCAAAGCATTTTCCTCACCTCTTGTAAGGACAATGGCAATTGGTGCAAGTTATCTAGAATAGGATTTTTAGTAAGGTTAAAGTCTGCACCCAGGATTAAAAGCACTTTTGCATGAGAGAGTAAAATAGAATCCAGCAGTTCCAGAAATGTGGCTTGGTCAGTATTAGGAGAATATAAATTAACAAGTGTGAGTACAGCTCTACCCACTCTAATTTTTAACAATAAAAATCTGCCACCCAGGTCCAAAAGCTGAAAGAGCAATTTGAGGTAGATTTTAAAAACATACGCGCGCGCATACTTTTGTTCGCGCACCAGGCACGAACAAAAGTACGTTGGATTTTATAAGATACGCGCGTATCTTATAAAATCCGGGATCGGTGCGCGCAAGGGGGTGCACATTTGTGCAAGGGGGTGCACATTTGTGCAACTTGCGCGCGCTGAGCCCTGCGCGCGCTGCCCATTCCCTCTGAGGCCGCTCCAAAATCGGAGCGGCCTCGGAGGGAACTTTTTTCTACCTCCCCGCACCTTCCCTTCCCCTACCTAACCCACCCCCCCACCCGGCCCTATCTAGACCCCCACTACCTTTATCGGGCAGTAGTAACTTACGTGCGCCGGCGCGGCAGGCCCCGACACAGGCCGCTGTGTCGGGGCACTCGGACACGCCCCCGGACCGCCCAAACGCCCCCCCGGACACGCCCCTGATCCCTAACCGTGCCCTCCTGGCCACGCCCCCGACCACCCCTTTTTGCAAGCCCCGGGACTTATGCGCGTCCCGGGGCTTGCGCGCGCCGCCGAGCCTATGCAAAATAGGCTCGGCGCGCGCAGGGGGGGGTTTGGGGTAGGTTTTCGGGGGGTATGTTTTCGGGGGGTACGCGCGTACCCCTTTGAAAATCTACCTCACTGTGTGTAAAAAAAAAAAAAAAAATTGAAATCAAGATGGCCACATCAGAATACTTGACCCCTATGGTGCTAGTGCGGGTAGTCTTTATGTGAAAAGAGACGCTCATGCCTTTTCCGTAGGTGAGTCTTTGTAAAAATACAATGGAGGCTTTGTAGGTTGTTAGGTCCCTAAATAATAACTAGTGTTTCTGAAATGAATTGAGGCCTTTAACATTAAGTGAAAAAATCCTAGTCTCCATTAAACATTATAGAAGTCCACACCTCATGACCCCAGTTACCACTCTCTGGAGATATGTATAAAGAAAGCAAGTTCAATCTGCCCCAACAATGTATGTGTAGTAACAGTAGAGATAATAACCCCCCCCCCCCCCCCGCCAAATTCCCACCACCCAATTCACAATCCGCCCAACCTCCATAGCAGATCTGCCACCCCCGGGAGACATAAGTGAAAAACCAAGGTGGAATAGAAGCCAATTCCCCCGATCACCCAATAAAAATATCATGCAAGAAATAATAGTAATTTTCCATCAGTTAAGCTTGAAAAATGCAATAAATAGCATTGCAAAATGATCAATACAACAAGGACTACCTGCCAGACCAATAGTACTGCAAAAAATAGTGGCCAGGTTCAAAGAGAGACAATTAAAATTGCAAGAGGCAAATAGACAGTTCCACACGTCAACCCTGATCAGACAGAGCTGAACAAGAGTCCTCCAACTGCCAACGCAGCCTCCTACTTCCTTTCCCAGTGCGTTGCCATCTTGGGTAAGTATCCATTTTAGACGCTCCAGATGCCATCTTAGGTACAGGAAAGCTGACAGAAATATTTGCTTGCTTGAAAGCTTCCACAGCTTCTGGAACAGTTTTCACTTCTGTATGTTACACCCTTGACCATAAAATGTAAGCCAAAGGGGAAAGTCCACCAGTAACGGACTTGCACATCCCGCAGCGTACGGGTCACCTCCCACAGCTCGTAGCGCTTGTGAAGGGTAGATGGCGCAAGATCATGAAAAATTGCAATGGGGTGTCCTTACCACTGCCGTTTGGCCTGCTTATGTGCCGTTTCAAAGATGAGAGGTTTTTGGGCAAAACTGTGCACGCACAAAACTGTCTCTGGCCCGATTCTCCGGTTTAGGGCCCAATGCCCTGTGGGTACGTTCGATTTTCACCAACAGCATGAGGTCATCAGCAGTCAAGGCACCAGACCCCGTAGTTGAGAGTTTGAAGGTGCATATATTCAGTGCCACTGCCATGGCATCTTTGTTATCTTTAGTTTCGAACACCCTCCGAATTCTCAAATTGTACCATTGTGAGCAGTTTAAGCTTTTCCAATTTTTCAGTGAGAATTGCAGTCTTGTTTTGTATTTGCTTCTGCTGCGCCATTTAATTATTAATGGCATCAGCATGGCCTTCAATGCGAATGTTGAGCTCATCGACACAGGAGCCCAGGGCCACCAAATCATCCCAAACCTCTGATATGAATTCTAGAAGGTCTTTTTTGTGCTGCTTCATATCAGCTCGGAGCTCTAAAAACTAGCCCCTTAGTTCTTTTCTTGATGATAGATCAGTGGTGCCTCAGGTAGTGAAGGTACCAATACGGCATCTTCCTGAGCTGGGCCTCCTGTATCTTCTGCAGCCTGGCTTCCATCAGTGCCGAGAGATTCAGAGGTCTGTTTGCTAAACAAAAAAACTGTTTCAAGTCCGTAGTCTTTCGTTTAGTCGCCATCTATGGGGATTACCTTGGAGTATAACAGCCGAAGACTGCAAAAAACAAGCACATAGCAATGCTATAGGATGGAATTAGTGATCAGGAGTAGAGAGCTTCTCAGTTATGCATCCATCTTGGTTGGTCAAGGAAGAGCGCCCCCAGCAGGAGATGTTTTAATCCTTATTAGTTTTAATTATTGAGTGTAATTAGATGTTTTTTCTGTTTTGAAATATTTTATTGTTTTGTTTTTTTGATTAATGGATTTTTAAAAATATTTTATTGGTGTTTGGGAAATTTTGGATGTTCTTTTCATTAACTAGTTTGAAATATTTATTCTTTTTAAGAATATGATATTACTATTATGTTTTATATTGATTTTATTATTTAATGTTTTATGAAGAATGGTAATGTTTCTGTTTTTCCATTGTTGCTCTGCAAATAGAAGCTGGCTTGTTGTGGGTTCCAGTTCAATAGTTCTCAGCACATTCCTGTTTATACTTTCTGGACTCTTTATTCTGTATTCGGTCAGGGTCTGTCTGTATTCTGCATATGGGACCGAGATGAGCTATTTTACTGGCATGTAGTTCCTATGTAAGGATCTACAGCAGCCTGGCTTGTTCTGTTTTCCCAATAGGAGGTGCATTTGTGTTCTAGGGCCTGGTGAAATATTTGCAGTGTTGCCTTTTCATAGATAAGGTTGTTACTGTTTGAATGCTGGCAGTTAGGATTATTTTGGTATGGGAGGTTTTCTATATTGTAATGGTAATTACGTTTATTCATGGATTTTTGAGGTGCCATTATAAATTACATATGAGTTCCAAGTACCTTTTTTGTAGAGTTTTCTGGTTGGCACCACAGCAGTGCATGTAAATATAATATACATGTTGTAAGTGATATTTTGCCTTAGAAGACTGTACTTGTGAATGTATTTTTTCATGTAAAATTTGTTACAAATGCATAATTAAATTTTCTGTGGCTATAGAGGGTGTGGGAGTTTTGTGTGTGTGTGGGGGGGGGGAGGGATGCAAGGCTGTAAGGTTTCCCTAGGCTATGTAATACCCTTCCCTTGACCATGGGTTCTGTGAAGGAGTGGATGGGTGTCAGTTTTTAAAAATATTGATTGCTGGAGGGAGCTGGGCTTTATTTGACAGGCCTGGGACAGAGACTGAATGAATTGTGGGGGGAGGGAGTACAGTAATTATTCATACAGGGCAGCAACAAAGCTGGCTCCGGCCCTGAACCTGATGCACAGGCCCTCCATGACCAGGTGTGCATTCCGTGCATTTGCACAGGGTGGCACACACCGGGGGACAGCAGCAACAGAAGAGGACACAGCGCTGCCAGAGGAGCCAAACCCACCAGCTGCTGAAGAGGAAGAGAGGTCGCTGGCAGAGTTCAATCCGCTGGTGGCTGAAGAGAACGAGAGGCTGCCGGCAGCCGAAAATAAGGATTGGTGCGCCACGCTTCGGTGGCAGTGTTCCCTGTAATATGCTGTGTGTGCGCCCACGCACAATTTTTCCTGCTTCAACGCCAAACCCCCTCCCAAGAGCAGGAAGGCCAGCGGGTTGTGGTTGGGCCGAAGAGAAGAAGAGCCCACGTGTGGGGCTGTGATGGAACTCATCCCACCCAGGGCCGGTGCAAGGGGATTTGGCGCCCTAGGCGAGCCTTCTTCCTTGCGCCCCCCCCCCCCCCCCCCCCCCCCGGTCTCGGCCCCGACTCCTACCTCATTCTCAATCACGCCCGCTGACTGGGGTTTTCTGGGTCGCGAGCAGATTGGGCACTGCTTGCGGCCCGCCAAATCTCCACTCCTCTTTGCCACCACTTGCGGCCCCATATGGCTCGCACCCAGTGGCACACCAAGGGTCTCCAGTGCCCGGGGGCCAATGCATTTGTGTGCCACAGAAAATCAGTGGCATCTCTAGACAGAAGAATTTGTTTTGGGTGGGGGGGGGGGGGAGCCAAAATGACATTTCTTCATCACACCCACCTCTATAGCATGGATCCTGCTTTAAAATTGGTTATAAAAAAAAGTGTTGTTAAAAAAAGTCCAAAGGGTCTTCTGCATTATTTTAAAAAGCTGGCCAGTTTCACACTTCTAGTAAAACTACTATAAAATTATTTGATAGCCTCATTCAACTAATTCTATATGATTATGAGAATGAAGTCTGGAATATATAGGAAGGGACAGAATGTCAATACAAATCCTGCACCTCCAGTTCTGTATCTCTGTGCATCCACTGAAATTCCCCCAAACAATGGAGCTTGGATGTTTCCCTTACAGCTCATCATACTAAAAGATATTTTCAAATTCTGGTGTCACCTCACAGTAACAGCAGCACAAACACCTTCCACTGCCAGACACATTGTGAACTAACATAAAGCACCGCAAAAGAGACACCCAAAATCTATACTGCAATCCCATCATAACATAACAGTAATAACACCAAGGATTCAAACAATAATAACCCTACCTGTGAAAAAGCAAGGGTAAATATTACACTGGGTCCTAGAATACCAATACACCACCTACTGAGGAAACAAAACAAACCCGATTGCTATAGATCCCTATACAGACACTACATGCTAGCAGAATCTCTCATCGTGGTCACACACACAGAGCAGAGACAGACCCTCACCAAATACAGAATACAAAATAAAGGAGCACAAATTAGACAAAAACTGGAATGGAAACCCCAAGAAGCCAGACTCTGTGTATTAATAATGGAAAAACAGAACCACCATTCCTCATAAAACAAATAAAATCAAGAAACAAAGCATCAGTTATAATAGTAAAACCATACTAATAAAATATTTTAAAACTACTGATAAATAGAATTTCTATTAATTAAAATCATATACATTTTTTACAATTTCCCAAACACCAATAAAATATTTCAAAACAGTACATATATCAAATAACACACAATAATTAAAATTAATAAGGATTTTAAAAAGCCCCTGCTGTCCATACATGGGAGCTCTTGATTTCCAGTCACCCTGATATTGTCGAGGATTAGGAGGTTATCCTCTCTCTCTCACACATACTCACATGTCCATTCTCTCTCACACATACACTGTCACATACATACACATTCATGCTCTTATACCCAACCATAACCTCTCGCTCTCACAGACACTGACACACTCAGGCTCTAAGGCACTCTCTCCCCCTCCACACACACCCCCACACAAACTCTTACTCCCCTGGATTTTCTCATACACACTCATGCTCTCACTCTCACTGGCTCCCTCACATACATGACACAAACACACACTCCCAGGCAAGCTCCCACTCGTTCTCACACACACACACACACAGGCAAGCTCCTAGTCATTCTCACACTGAACCCCAGGCAGGCTCCCATTCCTTTTCACACCACTCCCTCCGCATCCCCCAGGCATGCACACATTCATTCTCACACACACAGACCCCCAGGCAGGCACCAATTTATTCTCACACACACCCATACACCACAAACAGGCAGGCACCTATTCTCACACATACAAACCCCAGGAAGACACCCATACATTCTCATTCACAGACACACCCTCAGGCAGGCACCCATGCATTCACACACATACACCCCCAGGCAGACTCCCATTCATACACATGCACACACTAAAGGCAGAGACCCCCTCTCTTTCTTTTGCCAGCAACCTCAGAGCCTCTCTCATTCTTCTGCTGCCACTGTCACTGCCGCTGTATGGCTATTGCGGAGGTGCTGATTGCTGCTATTGGCACTGAAGCCCATTCTGCTGCCTCCTCTGTGCAGGCCCCATGGGCTTCCAGTTCCTCTATGCTGATCTCGTACATTGTGAGATCCGCATAGAGAAAGTGCTACTCTTGCACATTCCCAAAGATTACATGTTCCAATCAGTAAAAAGTAATTTATTTCTTTTTACATTTGCTGTCTGATCTTAGTTTTCTAATCGGTTGGTCACAGGCTTTTTTTTTTTCCACCTTCCCTTTCTTATTTTTTTGCCAATTCCTTTTATAACATATTTATTTTCTCTCCATCTGTCTGCTTCCCTCAAACACACAGTCAGGTTCTCATTCTCACATGCTTTCTCTCTCTCACATACACAGGCACTCATTCTCACATGCTGTCCCTCATACAATCATTTATACAGTCTCTCTCTTGCACATGCTGTCTAACTCTCACTCCCACATGCTGTCTTGCTCAAGCACAGGTTCTCACTGTCACATGCTCTCTCTCATACAATCATTCCTACACACAGGCTCTCACTGTCACATGCTGACTCACACACACAGGCTCTCTCTCACTTCCACATGCTGTCCTGCTCAAGCACAGGCTCTCACTGTCACATGCTCTCTCTCATACAATCATTCCTACACATGGGCTCTCACTGTCACATGCTGACTCACACACACAGGCTCTCTCTCACTCCCACATGCTGTCTTGCTCAAGCACAGGCTCTCACTACCACATGCTGTCTCTCACACACACAAAGGCTCTCCCATGCTGTCTCTGCAAACATTCAGGTCTTCACTCACACACACAGTCTCTCAACTCATCTCATACACACTGTACAAACCCTCAGTCTCTCTCTCTCACCTCTGGGCCTCCTCTTCACGGGCCACTGCAGGATGGGCTCTGCAGCGGCCCCGGTCTTCTCGAGCCGCGCTGCTCCTCTTCTGTACGCGGCTGATGCTCCTCCTCTTTCCTGCCCGCGCGGCTCCGGCAACATTTTTCTTCCGGGGCCGCGCGGGCAGGAAGGAGGAGAAGTTCCTGCATTGGCTGATGCTCCTCCTCCTCCTTCCTGCCCGCGCGGCTCCGGCAGGAAGGAGGAGAAGTTCCTGCATTGGCTGATGCTCCTCCTCCTTCCTGCCCGCGCGGCTCCGGCAACATTTTTCTTCCGGGGCCGCGCGGGCAGGAAGGAGGAGAAGTTCCTGCATTGGCTGATGCTCCTCCTCCTCCTTCCTGCCCGCGCGGCTCCGGCAACATTTTTCTTCCGGGGCCGCGCGGGCAGGAAGGAGGAGAAGTTCCTGCATTGGCTGATGTTCCTCCTCCTTGCTTCTCCTCCTTCCTGCCCGCGCGGCTCCGGCAACATTTTTCTTCCGGGGCCGCGCGGGCAGGAAGGAGGAGTAGCACCAGCATGTTTAGACGCGACTGTACCACGGCCCTGCGATCTTCTTGCTGTGTGTATCTGCCATTGGGATGACGTCCACCGGCGGCCATTGGCCGTCAGCGGCTCGGCGCCCCCTAATGCTCAGCGCCCTAGGCGATCGCCTAGTTCGCCTAGTGCTTCCACCGGCCCTGATCCCACCACAGCTTGAAGAGAAGAGTAGTTCGCAAGGCCTTGGTGGAACTCATCCCACCAGGCCCAAAGACAAGAGGAGGCCATGAATGTGTGTGTCTGAGTCTGTGTGACAGCTTATGTATATGTGTATGTCTATGTGCGAGTCAGTGTATGTCTGTGTGAAAGCATTTGTGTGTGTGTGTATGTGTGAGACAGCCAGTATGCATGTATGTGTCTGTATGAAAGCTTGTGTGTCTTTGTGAAAGCCTGTATGAATGACTGTGTCTGTGACAGCCTCTATGCATGTGTGTGTATGAGAGCCTGTGTGTACATGCGCCTGTGAGAGCCTATGTATCACATTATAGGCTCTCACAGGCATGCGCACACACACATTGGTGTCTGTGAGGGAGAAAGGGAGGATGTGTAAGAACACAGACATGTATATGAGATGTGTGAGAGAATCAATGTGTTCGTCTATGGGTGTGAGTGTGTGAGAGAGAAAGAGAAGATAAAGTTTGTGTGGCTCTATCTCCCCGAATTGACAAAAATCTTAGGGTGACGAATTCAAAACATCACAGGTATGGAGAGCAGGAGATTTTTAAATCCTTATTAGTTTTAATTATTCGGTGTAATTTGTTTTTACTGTTATGAAATATTTTACTGTTTTTTGGGGAAATATTAAAACATTTTTTAATTATTGGATTTTTTAAAATATTGTATTGGTGTTTGGGAATTTTGGATATTCTATTCATTAACTAGTTTGAAATATTGTTTTTATGCATATGATTTTACTATTATGTTTTATATTTCTTGATTTTATTATTTAATGTTTTCTGAAGAATGGTAATGTTTCTGTTTTTCCATTATTGCTCTCATATAGAGGCTGGCTTGTTGTGGGTTCCAGTTCAGTTCTTCTCAGCACGTTTCTGTTTATACTTCTGGACTCTATTCTGTATTTGGTCAGGATCTGACTGTATTCTGCATGTGTGACTGAGATGAGCTATTTTGCGGGCATGTAGTTTCTATATAGGGATCTATAGCAGTCTGGCTTGTTCTATTTTCCCATTAGGAGATGTATTTGTGTCATTGGGCCTGATGTAATATGTGCAGTATTGCCTTTTCATAGATAAGGTTGTTACTGTTTGAGTGCTGGCAGTTAGGATTGTTTTGGTATGGGAGGTTTACTGTATTGTAATGGTAATTACGTTTATTCATGGCTTTCTGAGGTGCCATTATAAATTCCATAGGAACTCCGTCTTTTTGTAGAGTTTTCTGGTTGGTACCACAGCAGTGCATATAAATATAATATATATGTTTTAAGTGATATTTTGCCTCAGAAGACTGAACTTTCGAATGTTCTTTTTCATGTACAATTTGTTACAAGTGCATATTTAAATTCTGTGTGGCTATAGAGGATGTGGAAGTTTGGGAAGAGGGGGATGCAAGGCTGTAAGGTTTCCCTAGGCTATGTAATACCCTTCCCTTGACCATGGGTTCTGTGGAGGAGTGGATGGGTGTCAGTTTTCTAAAATATAGATTGCAGGAGGGAGCTGGGCTTTATGTGATGGCCCTGGGACAGAGACTGAATGAATCGTGGGGGGGCACACAGTAATTGTTCGCACAGGGCAGCAACAAAGCTAGCACCAGCCCTGCAGATGCAGGATATGTGTGAATCCCCCTTCACCTGATGTTATTTTAATGATGATATATTTATATTGGTCTGTTGGTTTTAATCATATGAATGTTTTATTGTGAACCACTTTGGTTTAAAATGGTATAGAAGAAATTTTAAATAAAATAAAATGCAAACTGCACTGCTGTCTCTTTATAAAATTCCTGCTGGTAATTTCTCTTTTATTTGATTCAAGCTTTAATATAAAACAACACATGAACTAAAAGAAAAAAAAAACCAGGATGGCTGTTGTCAGTGGCAATATGAATATATATATATATTGTAAGCATGGTACAAAGGAACATTTATAAATGTTACTTTGAATTACATTAATAATAAGAGAAACTATTGCTGAAAACTGTGATTTGACATAATACACGGCTAATAAATGTACAGGCTGAGACTGAACTTCAAAATAATTTTGGTTAAAATACTAAAACAAACAGATGAAACAGAAAATTGCACACCAGACGTTGTCTGTATATTGCATGACAGCAAAAGGATTAGAAAGAAAATGATTTACTTTTCTGCTTGCTGTTGCTAGCTGAAACCAGAGGAATGGCAAAAAATTTCAATGCTCTGTATTTTAGCTTTAATTAATCCTGGTGTGTTTTCCCATCAGCAAAGACTGAGATTGGAACATTTAACCTATTGTTCTTAAGTGCAGAGAATTCACTTTCCTGTTCCATCCACTGATTTAAAAACGCAGACTATGACGGCAGATAAAGACCACTGGGCTCATCTCGTCTGCCCATGCTCCCCCTCTTTTGCAGTATTGAAAACTCTTCTTGACCCCCTACTATCACCTCCCTTGCAATGACAGTATCCTGTGTTCTTATCCCATACTTTCTTGAATTCTGATGCTGTTTTTACCTCCACTGGGAGTCTGTTCCATTCATCCACCACCCTTTCTGTGAAGAAATATTTTCTTACGTTACCTTCTTGCAGTCTCACACCATGACCCTTTGTTCTAGAACTTTCTTTCCACTGAACAAATGCTTGCCTCATATATGTAATGCATTTGTTTGTATTTGAATGCCTCTCTCATGTCCATCTTTCACTCTTCTAATCTAGATTATATAGTATATATCTTTATCGTGTTCTCCTCCGAGGACCGCTAGAAGTATTACTTTACAGATGTTAAACAATACTGGGTCATTTAGTATGCTGCAGGCAGCATAGCAAGAGAAAGAATGCATGCAGTACAAAGGGTGGAAGCAAGCTTATGACTACCATATGGATTTACAAAGATACTATGAAGAAATGGATTGCAGTTTGGGGTTATCCTTATGGGAGCAAATTAGTGCGACTGCCCTGTACCTCACGCTTTGGGGGCCCCGACACCCACTGTGGTAGCCTCACCCCTAGCGTTATAGCTTCCTGTTGGCATGCAGGCCCAGCTGCACACATCGGCATTCTGGGGCCCTGCTCTGACCGATTTACTTCAGGCTCCCGAGAGTCAGCCCTGGTGCAGATTGCATAAACGTAAATAAGGAATATTATATAGCAGAGAGAATGCGATTTTAGAAAATACAGGAGAATATATTTCATCTAGACTCCCTACATTACAGACGCCTTTAAAAGAAATGAACTTTAAAATGTAGCAGCCTTGGAAACTGGTTGTTTTGAAATTCTTCCTCAAAGTTTCCTCTAAGATACAGATCTACACACTAGGGATGTGAATCGTTTTTTGATGATTTAAAATATCGTCCGATATATTTTAAATCGTCAAAAATCGTTAGAGCCGCGATACAACAACAATTCCCCCGATTTATCGTCAAAAAATCGTAAATCGGGGGAAGGGGGAGGGGAAGGGGGAGGGCGGGAAAACCGGTACACTAAAACAACCCTAAAACCCACCCAGACCCTTTAAAATAAATCCCCCACCCTCCCGAACCCCCCCAAAATGCCTTAAATTACCTGGGGTCCAGAGGAAGGGTCCCGGTGTGATCTTTTACTCTCGGACCTCCGGTGCTTGTAGAAATGGCACCACCTTTGGTTTTTCCGTACGGAAAAACGATTCGCGGCAGGAAATCGCTCCCGGACCCCCGCTGGACCCCCAGGGACTTTTGGCCAGCTTGGGGGGCCTCCTGACCCCCACAAGACTTGCCAAAAGTCCAGCGGGGGTCCGGAACGACCTCCTGCAGTCGAATCGTGTTGTCTACGGCCGGCGCCATTTTGCGCTGCTTGCGGCGCAAAATGGCGCCGGCCGTAGACAACACGATTTTGGGTATACAGCTGGGTTTTTGTGGCTTTGTGGGGAGTTCTTTTTTTTTATAGTCCGGAGCACATAAAGACTTAACACCAGCCCTGGGGCTGGCATTAAGTTTCTCTTGTTAAAATGTGTGCATCGGGGGGGGGGGGGTAATAGCTAATAACCTCATCTACATGAATTTACATGTGGTGAGCGCTATTAGCTACACACTGGTTTAGAAGCACATTTTGGACGCGCTAATCCCTTATTGCATCAGGTGTTAGCCTAGCATGTCCAAAATGCGCATTCAAGAGCTCATTAGCCTGTACACCAGGCTCAGCACACAATATAGTATCGGTCTGATAGCTTGTAGAAACCTGACTTCACTAGCTGGGATATGTGTGCTTTCATATCGTATCTTCTATCCAGTGTATTGCCTAGGTCAGGGGTGCTCAACACGGTCCTATGGGCCCCCCAGGTGGTCAGGTTTTCAGGATATCCCTAATGAATATGCATGAGATTTATTTGCATGCACTAACTCCTGTGTGTGCAAATATTCCTCATGCATATTCATTAGGGATATCCTGAAAACCCAGCTGGCTAGGGGGGCCCATAAGACTGGTTTGAGCACCCTTGCCCTAGGTCACGAACACTAGAGAAACAAATAATCTGACCTTCAAATTTAAAAGAAGGATATTTACCTACTACTGTTTTTCTCAACAATATAATAATTTAGATTTTCACTACATTCAATGATAGTTTATTAAAAATACTATCATTTTATTGCAGATAAATACACTTCAAACAGTTTAAAAAGAGTGTTCAATCAAATTTTCAACTGGAATAAAAAATATGTCATCAGCAAAAATGTGAAAGTTCAAACTGAGGCCACCTAGGAGCTTGCATAGGGGAGCCATATACTGTATATTTTAAACAAGGACATGAATAAAGAGGAGCCCCGAGACACACCTGTCTTCAGTGGAGCCCAAAGGACTCGTTTCCTATTTTTACTTACACTGAACGACCTAATAAAAAGTATTAAACCATTTTAAAACCTGCCCTGAAATTCCAAATTCTTCAAGGCGAGCCACTAAAATAGAATGATCAACTGTACTGAATGCAGCTGACAAATCTAACATTGCTAAAATATGTTTGCCCATTGTTGGTAAAATGTATAGAAACAGTGTATTTAATTAATGGTATTTTTTTCTTTTTTTGAACTGCTTCATTTGATTTTGTTACCCTTATTTTGGACTCTTTTTTCCTATGATACACGTGGTTAATAGAATTACAGAACAATAGTTTGTACTTTAAAATTATGCTGTATTGATGATGATTTTCATTTCTGTAAGAATTGACCTTGTTAAGATGTTAAAAGTAATACAAATAAAATTTAAAAAAAATTTTTTCCCATTGTCGAAACCTCTGCATAAAATGTCAGTTATTGATAATAATAGGCTTTCAGTAGAATGATTTTTTTTTTCTGAAACCACATTGATTTGGATTGAATAAATGATTTTCACTACTTTTTCAATATTTTTTACAAGGAAAGGCAGGGAAGAAATAGGTCTGTAGTTTTCCAGTTTAGAAGAGTCTGAAGAAGACCTGCTTCAGCAGTGGGAGGATGGAAGCAATATTTAGAGTATCTGAGGCTTCCTCTTCCCTTAACAATGAGTTCTTAATTTTAGTGGTACTAGGGGATAAATCTTTAGCTAACACTTTCACAGGGTTATTTTTCAAAACACGATGGGCCGTTATCCCACACGCTAATGCCCGCATCGCAACTTTAAAATTTAAATGAGGGAAAGGGCATTTGGGTGGGGTTTAAAAAATTTAGGGCCAGCAGTACCATCGGAAATAACTACACCTTTCCCATTGGCAGTACTGGGGCGAAAGTGTCAGCACATCTGCAACCGCGGCGTGCGAAACCGCACTGCTGCGATGCGGCCGGCTGCACAGTTTCACCCCACCCCTTTTTTCCCCCCCATGGATGATCATTCCGCTATATTTATAGTGAAATGAAAAATCTAGGGCTCAGAGAGTTAGCTGAGATCGGATCGAAAGGAGAGTAAGAGGAATTAGTTTTTAATATGAAGGCTTCTATTGCATTATCTGAGAGGAGAGACAAACAATCCCAATTAACGTCAGGTTTCTCTCTAATTTTAATAATCTTGTCATTAGTCGGAGGGAATTTTGAATATAGCTAGTCTACTTTTTCTAAAAAGAATTATAAGAATTTGATGCAATTTGCAGGTACAAGAACTAACATCTGCTTTCTTACCAGAGTTAAAATTGGTAAGAGATTGCACTGTGGAGAATCGAGCCTTTGGGTTGAATATCCGAACATGAATCTTTTCTGAAAAATTCATGGTAAATTAATAACTAGTCTCTATATAAACTCAGGTTGACCTCAGATTTATCTTTTCTCCACTTGTGTTCAGATTTTCTCAGTATCCTCTTTTCATGACTAAGGGCTTTTGTATACCAAGGGACCTTTGGTCTTTTTTATTTTCTTTAATTATTATAGTTTGAACTGGAGCTAATTCATCAGCTGTGGTCAATAGAATAGAACTCCATTCATTCACTGCTTTTTGGATATTCTCGCTTTTTAACTGATTAACTCGGGCAGGTAATATTTCTTTCAATTTGTCATTGTCAATATATTTCTGCTTATGAAGAACACTTAGGCTTAGTTACAATATGGCAAGGTGGTGCATGAGATTTTAATGAAATGGAAATCAATTTATAGTCGGATCAAGGCGCAACTATTATAAGAAGATCTAGACAATGCATATCGAAATAGGAACTGTTCAGAAAAACTAGATCTGGGAAAATCAGGATGGCATCCTAGAGGTAGGACGCTGAAACTCTGAGCTCCTGTTGGGATTCTTCTTTTACCAATGGGGAAGAAGCAGAAAGGGGAAGTTACTCACCCACTGGTTCAACTACCTTCCACCTTTACTCAGCTGTCAATATTTCCATTTGTTTCTTCAGAGTTTTTTGCCCCCACTCCCGGGTCAGTGCCTCTTGTTACCGGGATGGGAGAAGGAAGCCTCTCCCCAGTCTGAGGCCGAGGTCTCTCTCAGCCCAGAGCAGCGTAGAATACTCCCACAGCCTGAGCTATTGGCTTCTCCTGGAGTTGGACTCCTCACTGACAGGGCGAACCCAGATGTGGAAGAGTTGCTAGGAGTTGGAGCAGCTCCGCTCAGCTACCGGGTATGCAGAGGCCAATGGCTTCCTCTTCTGTTGGAGGTGGATGGGAGAAGGAAGCCTCTCCCCAGTCTGAGGCCGAGGTCTCTCTCAGCCCAGAGCAGCGTAGAATACTCCCACAGCCTGAGCTATTGGCTTCTCCTGGAGTTGGACTCCTCACTGACAGGGCGAACCCAGATGTGGAAGAGTTGCTAGGAGTTGGAGCAGCTCCGCTCAGCTACCGGGTATGCAGAGGCCAATGGCTTCCTCTTCTGTTGGAGGTGGATGGGAGCAGTTGCAGGAGATGTGGAGGGATGTTTCCTTGATGCCAGGTGCCTCAGGAGAGGTTTGAACATCTATGGGAGCATTTTTGCTTAGCCTTCCATTCTCTACCTCTGCATCCGAGATGCTCCTCTGCGGAGCAAGAGGTGAGATCTCTCTTGAATCTATTTGGAATGCTATTTGCACTATGAATCGAATCTCCTATGAGAGATAATAAATATCACATTGAAAGAGTGGAGCAATCTGTCAAAGTTTTCTCTGAGATACTTTCTGCTTGTGAAGGAAGGTTAACGTGGGTCCAGGCTAATCATGAAAGTCTGCAAAAGGACTTGGTTACTCCAGGAAAATTGTTCAAGAGATACATGCTGGAGATTTTAAAGTTCACCCCAGAAGTATTACCACCTCTAAATAAAGATTTTTTTATCTTCCTCAGAAAAGCGTATAACTGCTATTGAAATGCAAATTGAAGCTGGGCAAGAGCAGCTGAATATAGACACCGTAGTACTGTCGGCTCATCTACAGATGAGGTGACTTCTCGGGCCATCTTGTTGGTATCTTTCGTCTTTGAGTCTGATATGAACTCTGTAATGCGCCTTTTCTTTAGAAATAAGGAATGTTTGTTTATGAGCCAAAAGATGTGGTGTTTCCCAGATGTATCTTTTGAAACATAGGCCAGACTTAAAGCAATACCTGCAGATGAAGGAGGATGTGCTTAATATTTGTGGTGAATCTTTTGGTTTCTCTACAAGTGCCTTGTAAAATTTGAAAATAAAGGTTACATATTTTTTGAGCCTTTACAACTGAAAACATTTCTTGATGCAGAATTTGCTGTTGGTGCTGTTAACATTTCCACTTAGGATGTGTTATAAACTTTCCTAGATTCGAGGAATGATCCTTTTCTTATGCCTATTTCATTGTTTTATTTTGGCTTCCTTATAAGTTCTGATTTCCCCCAACTCATTGTGGGCTTAAAAGAGGATTATTAGAGATATTGTAGTTTGTTTATTACTATTTTGTGTTTGCCGAACATCTCTGTAACCTATTTTCTTTAACAAATATTAATGTATTGATATTATCTGTTAAACATGAATAAATATATAGTTAAAAAAAATCATAAACTAGATCTAGCATGTGACCTGCTCTATCAGTTACTCCTGGGGGAATTCTGCACAAAACAATTCTGCGTAATTCTGCAAACTTTATATTGGTCAAAATAACACAATTTACATGACAGTCTTTAAGTAATTACATTTTAAATTAATACAGAAAAAAGTTATTACTTAAAGTTGTAGAATTTTAAATATTTTGAGCAGAATTGTCCTAGGAATTCACTGTAAGTGTCCCTTACACACATACACACACCCACCCTCATACAGGCTCCCTCACTCTCTCGCACACACACACATCCCCTCATACAGGGCCCTCTCTCTTGCATACACACCCACACAAGCTCCCTTTCTCTTTCACACTTACATCCTCACACAGGCTACCTATGTCTCTCTCTCATGCAGCCCTTCGCACAGGCTCTGTCTCACACATACACAATCCCATCACACAGGCTAGCACCCTCACATACACACGATCCCTTTTTCATACACGAGCTCCCAATCTCTCACACACATACACACTCCTTCACAATCTCCTCATATAGGCTCCCTGTCTCTGAAACCCACACTCGAGCATCCCCCCAGCCCCCCTCCCATGCTCTCTCTCACACCCTCCTGCTCTCTCTTACCCTCCCCACACCCCCTCTTACCAACCATGCTGTCACCCTCCCCTCTCTCACACACGCATTCTCTCTCACCGGCATCCCCCCCCATGCTCGCTCTCACCCTCCCCTCCCCAACACATTCTCTCTCACTGGTATGCCACGGGACGCGCTCCGTTCACGGTGAAGATGAAGGTCCAGCGCGCCATTCGCAGCAAAAAGGGAAGGCCCCCCGTGTGCCGCGGGACACGCTCCGTTCGCAGTGAAGATGAAGGCCTGGAACGCCATTCGCAGCGCACGGGGGCCTTCCCTTTTTGCCGTGAACGGCGCACCAGGCCTTCATCTTCGCCGCGAACGAAAGCGCGTCCTGTGTGCCGCGGGACGCGTTCCGTTCACAGCATGCCGGGGTCTCCTCTGCTATTTTCTGCACAGTAGCGCAGAATTCCCCCAGGAGTAATCAGTAGGGCCAGTAACAGCAAGGTCCCATCCTAGTGCCTGTTAGGAGTCGAAAAAGGTCTCACAGGGTGGGGATAAAAGAAAGGAATCCAGGAGGAGATTGAAATCACCAACAATAATTGTTGAGGCCATATCAAGTTTTAAATCAGAGAGCAATTCAATTAAAGGTGACATATTGTGATGAAGCAGCCGAGGAGGGCAATAAACTAAACAAACATTAACCCTTTCAGGCTTTAACAGTAGGACCTCAAAAGGAGAGACAATAAAAACATCAGTCTGTTTTGATATATAATCAATAACCATCGCCCTCTCCTCCCAGTTCTAGGCAGTGATATGCAAGATTACTCTGGAGTACTACAGCATGAAGAGGACAAACTGGAGCATGTACTTCATGAAATGAAATAATGACCTAACAGTAAAACATCCCCATCCGTTATTACTTTCAAACTAGAGCAAATGATCCATTTGAACACACCAGAATGATTTCAGCATTGGTGAAATACTGATCAGACTTTTTAAAAATTTTTTGCCTTACAATTTCCTCTTAAGGCTTCCAGCTCAATTCGAAGCTTCCTCTCTTGGGCTACAGCGCCTTGAGCCTTCGATTGCCACTACCTGGAGTTTTTCATTGCCCTTATTTTGTGCCCTCTCCCAACACCCTTAGCTCAGTCATTGCAATGACTGTCCTGGGCCAAAGGCCGTGGGCACCCAGGCTCTTTCTGGAACCTTGCAATCATGGGACTGGCCACTAGGTGTCTCAGCAGCATCCCCAGCCCTGAGTGACCCAGGGAGTGGTGGAATACCTGTGGGGCTGTATTTCCATATCGCTGGTAGGGCCACATTCGAGCTATGGCCCCTGTTACAGTTAACACCAGAGAATCGAACCCAAGTCCTCTACAAGGCAGTGCACAGCACTTGACTCACCAGTTTGGCCCTGTATTTAAATATTTCTTTTATTATACTTGTTTCAGAAAAAAAGTTTTCCTTACATGTGTGTGTGTGTGTGTTTGCATTTCTCTGCAAAGAGATATTACAGTTGCTAGACAACTATATCATTTGGAACAAAACATGTAGCTTCTAAAGACCCAGACCAGGGCTATCTTTTCGTTCCATGTAAACCGGACTGATTTGTATTGTATACAGGAATTCCGGTATATAAAAAAAAAATTAAAAATAAATAAATAAATAAAATAAAGACCAGCTAGACTGACACCTTAGCAATTGCTATTATAAGGAATCCTTTACTAAATACCGTGGTTTATGCTGTTGTTAATCATGGAAGGTGAAAGTCTGAAGCTCCTAATGTGCATTCTAATGCCCTACGCTACCTCCTACTTGAATTTGGTGCCAATGTGAGAGGAAGGCAGCATAAACCAGGAGAAATATGGCAGCCTTTTTAAACGTAGTCCAATATGTGACCCTCTGCTTTATTTCCATTTAGAGTATGGCTTGAGTTCTGTATGACAACCTTCTTGTGAAGTTAAGCAATGATTTTGCTTTGCAAATCTGTAACTGCTGAAAGAAGCAGACCTTTGCTGGAGACCTGGAACATCAATGAGAGCCCAGCAGTCCCTCAAGACAACTGCCCGACGCTGGCTGCTGGCCTTGTTAGCAGCTGATATTGTATTTCTTAAAGAAATTAGTCAGAAATCTCTCGAAGCCAGGTCTTTCCACTCACATCAGTCCAGACTTTTGAGTGAATGTCTGCTCTTCTAGCCTTCCACCAATATGACGACTTAATTGGGAACATTATGAGTGCAAAATGGGACTCCGTGCCGTGAGGAGGGAGATGGAAATAACCAGGGCTCACGTTTGGGAGGAGAGGCAGTGGACACAAGGGTGACAGAGAAGCCTGGATTTCAGACTGAAGCCTGGAGGGTCTGTGCACTAAGCATTTTCCCCAGAGATGCAAAAGAAATGGGAAAACCCCTTTACTACGTCAGGCTCCGGTCCACTACTAGTGAACATGTACTTAGCAGAATGAAGACGTTCAGAAAGGGCATATGATGTCCGGACGTTGCTGTGTGCTTTTTATTTTAATTAAATTTTTGCCCCCCGCTGTTCTTGATATTGAAAGTTGCGGAAACTCCGTTTTCCTGCAAAAGTGGACATTACGTGCAAGTCAAGTGACCAGAAAGCAGCTTCAGGCTTCAGTCTGTGTACCGCAGCCAGACACCTGCCTACACAGTAAATAAACAAATGTTATTGCTCACTGATGAAACAAGCAGCAGGGGAAAGAATAGCAGAAATTGTGTATTCTTTTCAAATGCTTTTCTGTCCCTGAAATTTAATATGTTTTCTCCCCAGATAAAATGCACAGGATTACTTGCTAACATAACAGAGGTTTTAGACAGAGCCTTAGCTCCAGTAATTGGAAAGCACTTACCTGCTAGCATGCCTCGCCGCTTTCACTTAAAGGGAACGCATCCTTTCAGCGCAGAGGCACATTGATGCCCGGATCCTAAGTCTTCATTGCATTTGCAGACTTGGCTGCTTTTGCCCTTAAAAGTTGTTCTGATAAACGATAACCTCAATTACCTCAAGAAACTGTCTCCTTTGTTCTAATTAAACAATTTAACGGATCTGGCATATCACATGTGGAATGGAAGGAAGGGCTGTGAGATACGGAGGACGGAGAACGGCTCTTCCACCAGAAGAAGAGAGTGGGTTTTTCACAAATGTGATTACCATAATGCCTCTAGGCTCTCTTTGACTTCTTTATGCTCTGAAACAAAACATTCCCAGACTACTAAAATACTTAAAGCTGAGGCAGAGTGATAGGAAAATGATTGCACTTGTATCAGAATCTAATTTCATTATTCATTCAATAATACTTAAATGAGTACGTCGCACACACTTTCACTGTAAAACCTAACATGAAATGACTTTGCTTTACTCCAGACAAAGGCTTGCAAAACGCTACTAGAAATGTTTCAGCAGAGGGTGCCCTGTAAGTGGTGTCGGCTTCTTTGCTTTCCTTATTCAGTATGGGAGATTGGTTCCTTAGCCTCCCAAAATATACCAGATACAGTGGGACTTACGTAGTGACACGCAGTGGTGTCCTGCAATAGAAAGGCCCAATCATTTCAATCCCTTCTCTCTTTCCTTTATATTTCAACTGGTTTTACATTAAAATCAGATAGCGCTGTGATTATTTTTTTTTTACCCTATGTTCATTTTATTTTAATAGTGCTCTTTTTCCTACCTTTCTTTTTCGCCTATGGATTTGTTTCATTCTCTCTCTATTCACTCCATACCTTTTTAAAATTCATATTAATTCTGAAAGTGCAAAACAAGTCTAACTGGCTAAAGGCAGGAAATAGAGTAGGATTAAATGAAACAGAAAACCAACAAAAAAACAAGCCAAAGTAACCTCCAACCAAAAACAAAATTTGGGGTCCTTGCCACAGTCGGGGGAAAAAAAAGCCACCCCCACAAAACCCTTCCTGGACCCTCACTGATTCCCCGCACCTCCCTTACTTCCTGGGATCTTCGTACGCCGAGTTGTCTTCCTTCACAAGGCAGGAGTGTTCTCCAGTCACTCCTGTGCCACCAGTGGTACAACTGCAAATGGTGCCAGCAAACTGAAGCCAGCACCATCATCAGTTTTTTTCCACACAGGCAAATGGCACCAGCCTGGCTCAGCTCAACACCATTTTCTTATTTGGGAGAAATTGACGACGGCACTAGCTTCAGTCCTGCCAGTGCCATTTGCAATTGCGTCATTGACAGGGCACACACAAACCGTGGGGGGGGGGGGGGGGGGGTGTCACTCCTGCCCTATGTAAAAAAGACAGACTTCGTGTAAGAAGCATTACAAATTGCTCAGCATATCGCAGCTAGTATTCTCACAGGTGCCCAACTACTGTGAGCACGTGGCACCAGTCCTCTTTGCGTTACATTGGTTGTCCATAGAATGGCAGATAAAGTGTAAGGTCGCTACTCATTAATAAGCCTGATACTTCAAATAAGCCTGATACTTCAAATAAGCCTGATACTTCACGTTCAACCCATATCCAGCATAGCTCTCTGCTTCAACGGCAGGGGAGAAGAAAAACTGATACTTCACGCATATCCAGCATAGCTCCCTGCTTCAACGGCAGGGGAGAAGAAAAACTGATACTTCACGCATATCCAGCATAGCTCTCTGCTTCAACGGCAGGGGAGAAGAAAAAAGGATTCGCACTCACAAAGCGGGGAGTAGCTGGCTTGTTACGGCGGTTACTACCCCAAACCAAATAAGCCTGATACTTCACGTTCAACCCATATCCAGCATAGCTCCCTGCTTCAACGGCAGGGGAGAAGAAAAACTGATACTTCACGCATATCCAGCATAGCTCCCTGCTTCAACAGCAGGGGAGAAGAAAAACAACCAATAAGGGCTGAATAACATAGTCTGGGTAAAACAAATAAGCATGGGTGTAGCTTGCTTATTGCGGCGGTTACTTCCCCTACTACCCCCAACTAATCAAGCTTGATATTTCACTTGGATGCAGCTCCATCACTGCTCTCTACATTAATGGTGGGGGTGGAAGGGAAATTGAACCATAGAGCTAAGAGAAACAGATAAGTATGAGAGAAAAATGTGTGAAGCTTGCTGGGCAGACTGGATGGGCCGTTTGGTCTTCTTCTGCCGTCATTTCTATGTTTCTATGTTTCTATTAATCGTGATGTGGCTCATTGGATCAGTGCCACCTTGCCTGTGTATGTCCCGGCCCACAGCAGCAAAAAAAAAACAAAAAACCAGGCCTCCTGAAAGTTCCATTGGTTCTAACAATTCGTCTTGTTCAGGCTCGGGACTGCGCTTTTTCAGTGGCAAGCCCCACATTCTGGAACCACCCTCCCTGCATAGCTGCGATGCTTTATCTAAGAAAGCACTGAGGACCTTTTTGTTTTCGACGGCTCTTGGTGAAGAATCCATTTAGTACCACACCTTATACTTTTTAATCTGTTATATATCTTTTTGATCTTTATACATACAGGGCCAGATTTTCAAAAGGTTACGTGCGCCGGGCCTATTTTTTAAAAGGCCCGGCGGTGCGCATAAAGCCCCGGGACGTGTGTGTCTCGGGGCTTTACATAAGGGCGGGGTGTGGGCGGGGCCAGAGGCCTGCAACACAGCAGCCATTGCCGCTGTGTTGAGGGATTGGGTGCCGGCAGCCTGCCGGCGCGCACAAAAGATAGGATAAAACTTTTGGGGGCGGGGTTAGAGTAGGGCTGGGGGGGGGGGAGGGATCAGAGGAAGGCAGCGCGGCTCGGCACACACAAGGTGCACAATTGTGCACTCCCTTGAGTGCGCCAACCCCGGATTTTATAACATGCGCTCGCATGTTATAAAATCGGGCATACATGTGCATGCGCCGGGTAGGCTGCGCACGCATGTTATAAAATCTACCCCACAGTTTTTATTTTGTATTCTTCTACGCCTAAGCTTTACCTATCGTTGGGTTTCTTATTTTAATTTGTTCATTCAGTTTTATATATATCTTTTTATTTCATGGTTATTGCTTTATGTTTTTATCATTCGTCTAGGTCATTTGTACATTTTATATTTTTATTATGAATGTTTTCAATGTAAAATATGTGGAATATAAATCTTGTAAAATAAAGAAGAAGATCCAGGGAGGCTGAGAGGGGACTGAGGGAGGACCTGCGAGGAATCAGTATGTTCTTTTTTTGGGGAGGGAAGGGTGTTTTGCACTAGTGTACCCTGTTTTTAAAACACAACTCATGAAAACAATTTAATTTGTTTTGCATTTGTTTCATTTTAAAATCAAAATGAAACAAAATGAGAAATTGTATTAAAATTTCTCATTTTGTTTCCAACAAATGCCCATCTGTAGTGGAGTTGCTCCAGGGATCTGTACTGGAACCAGTGCTTTTTAACTTATTCATTAATGATCTGGAAAAGGAAGCAAAGAGCAAGGTGGTCAATTATTTATTTATTTATTTTTATTCTGCCTTTCAGCCACTTCAGAGCAGATTACATTCGGGTGCTGTAGGTATTTCTCTGCAGATGACAGAATTACTCAGAATAGTTTAAAACATGAGCAGACCGTGAGTAACTGCAGTAGGACCTTGCAACACTGGGGAGCTGGCCTCGGCAAGAACAGCAGGATGCATTGGGCCTGAGCAGGAAGGAGAGATGCATAGGGGATAAGGGATAGGAGGAAAGAGCAGGGACTCTCAGGACAATTATAATTAAGCTCCCACAGGCTGGACTCCTCCTTTTCCCCCATTTAAGATCACCTGGACTGCCATTGATCCTGGTAATGGCTCTGTGTAATATGGAAAAGTGCATAGTAATACAGACACAGAGAGAAATAATCCTAACTATAGGGATGCAATTCTGATTTCCATAGTAGGAGTCAGGAAAAAGACCTTGGAGTCCCTGGCTCACTGTGCAGCAGAGGTCAAATAAGCAAATAGGTTGTTAACAGCAATTATTCAGAAAGGAATAGAGAATAACATGGAGAATGTCATAATGCCTCTGTATAGATCTATTGTGTGACTGCACTGTGAGTATTGTGTGCAGTTCAGGTCGCCCCCATCTCAAAACGATATAGCGAAACTAGAAAAGGAGCAGAGAAGGGCAACAAAAAATGATAAAGGGGATGGAATGGCTCCCCTATGATGAGAGGCTATACAGGTTGGGGCTCTTCAGCGTGGAAGAAAGAAGAATGAGAGGGGATATGACAGAAGTTTATAAAATAATGAGTGGAGTGTAATGGGTAAATAGGGAATGGTTATTTACACTTTCAAATAATACTAAAACAAGGGGACATGCCATGAAACTAACAACTAGCAGATTTAAAACAAATTGTATAAAGTATTTTTTTCACTCAGCAAACAATTAAGCTATTGAATCTGTTGCCAGAGGACGTAGTCAAAGCTTATAAGAGGTTTGGACAAGTTCATGGAGGATAAGTCAAACAATTATTAGCCAGATAAACTGGGAAAACCATTATTTATCCCTGAAAGTGACCAAAAGGGATGTGCATTTGTTTGAATCGAATGGGTAAAATGCAACAAAGTAGACCATTTAATTTCCTTTGTGGACCCTCTGGAACAAATGGCAGGTCTCAAATTTAAACAACAATTTTTCTTTCATTTGTTAATGTTTCCTATTCAAGTCTATGGCCCATTGAAAAGTTCTGCAGCAAGACTGTGAACTATAACAGCCATTCAATTCCTGTGTGAGGTAGCAGCCTGGCTGGAGCCAAGATGAGAGAAAAAGGCAAGTAGAAGGATGGAGCACCAATCAAGATGAAGCATTTTTTTTTAACTAGCCTATAACTGGTATCTGGATCAAGTGATGCTGATGTCCTCCCTCTGAAAGGTCTGATCATGTGCAAGAAACTCCATTTTGTCTGTTGGAGTCTTCTTGTGGTTTCAGAGGGTCTCCTGTGCCCGGGGGGAGGGGCCCAGTGCATTTGTGTTGCCTCCCCTGCGCCCTCCTTTGTAGAAATGCTTGTGGTTACAGCAGGTCATACTAATACAAACACCAGAAAAGAAAGTAACTGACAGACTATTGTGAGCTACCTATAGGTTAAAAACGTCCTTGCCTCTAGACAAGCCGCCAATAGAGTTTTCTTTTGTGCCTTCCCTCTGAGGTACTGCGAGTAAACAAAAAGAGCCTTTGATAAAAAAAAAACGAGATTGAGAGTCAGGGACTGTGATGTAAATTTTCTAAATTCTTCCAAAATTTCCAATTTTTCACTTCTTACCATCAGGAAAAAAGGAAAAAAACATTCCAAATTTGTTCTATTTTTCAGACCTGCACACATTATTGCAGTCTCATTATAGCACACTGCTTATCCCCTCACCAAATACAGAATAATTACTAATTAGAAGGAGAAAGGTGGAAACAAAACCTGAATTGAAAATGCTAAAAAACCAGACTGCCTGCAATACAACATCAGAAAAATAAATAAAAATTGCATTTTCCCTGTACTTTAAAAAAAAATAAAAATATTCAGATGCACATTTCCCAAAAATGACCCAGAGAAAATCAAATTCTTCCCACTTCCCGTCTCAGAGAAACAGAAGTAATAGCAGTCCTACTCTCCCAGTCCCCAGCAGACTTGCTCCCTAGTCCTCTCTCCCCTCCCAGCCATTCATATACACTGCAATAATGCAAAAACAGATACATCACCATTCCTCAAAACAAAATCAAGAAATATAAATCAATTATAATAGCAAACCATACTAATAAAAATAGTATTTCAAAGCAGATAACTATAGAGCCTATAATAAGAACAAGAATAAAAAAAATAAACTTTAAACATTTCCAAAAAAATGAATAAAATATTTCAATATAATAAATAAGGATAAAGGGTAATACAATACAATAATAAGGATAAAAAATGTCCTCCTCTCCATACCTGCGAACATTTGATTTTCAGTCACCCTGAGATTGTCGTAGGTTGGGGAGAGCAGGGAACATACACACACACACACCCCTAGTTTTTTTGCTCCCCTGTGCAAACAATTACTGCACTGCTGGAACCTCCTCATTCTGTTTTTTTTTAATGCTTAATTTGTTTTTTCTTTTTTGAATCAGGGCCAGTGCAAGGTATTAGGCACCCAAAATGAATCTTACAGCTTTGTGCCTGACCTTCCTTCCCACCATGGCCCTCTGTATATATAATTTAAAATTCTGCATTTATACTAAAAGATTTTATATGAAAAAGGACACTCAAAGTATAGTCTTTTGAAGTAAAAGCATCACATCCTAAGAACATGCCATACTGGGTCAGACCAAGGGTCCAGCATTCTGTCTCCAACAGTGACCAATCCAGGCCATAAGAACCTGGCAAGTACCCAAAAACTAAGTCTATTCCATGCTACTGTTGTTAGTAATAGCAGTGGCTATTTTCTAAGTCAACTTAATTAATAGCAGGTAATGGACTTCTCCTCCAAGAACTTATCCAATCCTTTTTTAAACCCAGCTACACTAACTGCACTAACCACATCCCCTGGCAACAAATTCCAGAGTTTAATTGTGCATTGAGTGAAAAATAACTTTCTCCGATTAGTCTTAAATGTGCCACATGCTAACTTCATGGAGTGCCCCCTAGTCCTTCTATTATCCAAAGAGTAAATAACCGATTCACATTTACCTGTTCTAGACCTCATGATTTTAAACACCTCTATCATATCCCCCCATCGCATGTATATTATATTTACATGCACTGCTCTGGTGTCAACCAGAATACCCTACATAAAAGCCAAAAAGACACATGAAACATATGGTATCAGGACTATTGTAACGCATATAGGATGTGTGCTTGGTCATCAGAAAGCCATGAGTAAATTCAATTTCAATTACAATATAATGAACTTCCCATTCCAAAATAGCTCTAACTGCAAACATTACACCAGGCTCTAAAACACCAATACACCTTTTATTAGGAAAATAGAACAAGCCAAGCTGCTATAGAACCCTACTTAGAAAGGACACGTTAGCAGAATACTTAAACTCAGTTGTACATGCAGAACAAAGACCTCACCAAATTCAAAATAAAGGGCTGGATTTTAAAAGCCCTGAGCGCGTAAATCCGGCCGGATTTACGTGCGCAGGGCACTCACGCGCCGGCGTGCCTATTTTGCATAGCCCCGGGACGCCCATAAGTCCCGGGGCTTCATAAAAGGGGTGGGAGGGGGCATGTCGGGGGGGTCAGGGGGTGGTTTGGGGCAGGTCTGGGAGGGTGGCGCCAGCCCGGGGGCGTGGCCGAGGCCTCCTGACCAGCCCCCGGGTCGGGTGATGGCGCGCCAGCAGCCCACTGGCGCGCGCAGATTTACACCTGCCTCGGGTAGGCGTAAATCTGCCGACAAAGGTAGGGGGGTGGAAGGAAAGTTCCCTCCGAGGCCGCTCCGATTTCAGAGCGGCCTCGGAGGGAGCAGGCACTGAGCGCCGGGCTTGGCGCGCGCAGGTTGCACAAATGTGCACCCCCTTGCGCGCGCTGACCCCGGATTTTATAAGATACGCACGGCTACGCGCATATCTTATAAAAATCCAGCGTACTTTTGTTCACGCGTGTTGCGCGAACAAAAGTACATGCGCGAGCGCTGTTTTTGAAAATGTACCCCAAAGTGACTATAAAGTATAAAAGAAAAAATGCGGACAAAAACTGAACTGGAAACCACAACAAACCAGACTCTGTGCAACAATGGAAGAGCAGAAACATCATCACTCCTCAAAATAATACAATCAAGAACTATAAAACTATATACTAAAAATATATATTTCAAAACAGCTGACGAATAGAACAACATCCAATAATTAAAAACTCATGTACAAATTTTTAAAAATGTCCTAAATATCAATAAAATATTTCAAAAAGCAAGTACATCATATAGCCAATTAATTAAATCAATAAGGATAAAAAAAAACTGCTCACTCTCCATACCTGGGAAGTTTAGACTTCCAGTCACCGTAAGATTGTCGTGGATTAGTGGGAAGGGGAAAGCAGGTGCACAAACTTTCTCTTCTGTTATAAACTTACACATGCTCCTTCTCTCTCAGGCAAATATACTTACTTTCACACACACACTTCCTCTCTCTCAGGCACATATGGTTTTACACACACACACACACACACACACACACACACTCTCCCACTTTCTCAGGCACACATACACATGCTCTCTCTCAGGCACACATGCTTACCCATACACTCATACACACGCTTCCTCTCTAGCAGGCGGGCAAGGCTCGATGCAAGGCTCAATCCCCTGGCAGCCACGGAGTCTCCTCCATTTGGGCCGCCAGGCAGGACGCGATACCCCGGCAGCGTGGGGCCTCCTCCATTTGGGGCGCTAGGTGGGATGGGATCCCTCGGCGGCTGTAGTGCCTCCTCCAGTTGGGCCATCTGGCAGGATGGAATCCCCGGCGGCGGTGGGCCTCTTCCATTTGGGCCAGCAAGCCAGGGCCTCCTCCAGTTGGGCCGCTGGGCAGGATGGGATTCCCAGCAGCCATGGGTCTCTTTTCTCCTTCGACCGCGGTGGGTTGAATTCCATGGCCCTGCTGCTCTTACTGCGCCGTGGAGGGGGGGGGGGGGGGTATGGGGGCAAGCTGTATCCGGTAGAGCACATGCGCAGTTTAGGGAACATTTGCCAGCGGCCATGGGTCTACTTCAGTTCAGCTGCCAGGTGGGATGGAATCCCACCTGGCAGAGCTCCTGCCGCTGCTGGCACCCTTTTGCCCTTTTCAGTCCTTAAGGCTATTTATGCTGTTTTTGGTGCTACTTTCTCCCCTCCCCCCCCTTCTAATGATATCTACCCACAAGTTTCATTAGAATTGATTAGAAAGCCCGAATTCTGGAGCTCAAAATAGGCTGCATTACTTCCTCCATTGACTTTAGTGGAAAACAAAAAAAATGAATGGAATGGATTCACAAAATTGTTTTGGGGTTTTTTTTTTTGTTTGTTTGAAATGAACCAAACAAATGGAGGTGACCTATGAAACAAATGAACTGAAACAAAAAAAAAAAAGTTCTTCTGCACATCCTCAGTAAGCAAAAAGAAATAGAACTACTTTTTAGCATCTGCTGGGTACTCGGGACCTGAACTGGCCGCTGCCAGACACAGGATGCCTGGCTTCATGGACTTTGGTCTATCACGGCACAGCATCTCTTATGCTTTTTTTGCCAGCACACTGAGCTGAGAATTTCAAAGGAATCCTAAAATGGAATCCAGGATTATGTGCCTGTAATTGGAATTATTTGTCTCTTTGCACTTATCCACATTAAATCTCTGACCCAGATTGGTGGTACTTATGTTCTTTAAACACTGAGGGCATACAAGAATTGTGTGTGATAATTTATATTGTATGACTGTGAGTGTATGATGGTATTTTATTAAAATGGACATACTGAATGAAGCATCTTTTCTAATTAATGGAATATGTGCTCAGAGGTTACAAGAGTCTCCTTGAATTATTTTCCATGAATTTCTTTTGATTACACAGACAGCATGCCACAGGCATCCTGTTCCTCTTAATATAACTCTATTTGCTTCCTTATACACATGTAAAAACAGTTCCATTTTAGCAATAATAATGCCATATACTACATTCAAGTTTGAGTCCCTTAAAAATAAACTGTTGACTCACTTGATTGCATGCACAAAAACCAATGCAAAAAATAAACTGTCATGTTATCCACTAAAACCCACTTTTTTCCTATTCTAATAACATGCTAAGTGAGCTTTAAGGTTACATCCTCCTCTGAAGGCCATGCCAGACCACCGGCCACTGGCCCCAGTCTGCCTCATCCACTCCTGAAGTCACATGTAGCTCCAATGGCTCATACTGCTGCTAAACCATGCAGTTGGATTGCTCTCCTCTTGCTGTGTGGCATCTAATTTAAGAGTAGTGCAATATAATCTTATTCCGTTTTATATCAAATCAATCATACAACTATATCTATTACATTTTGCATTTTTTGGAAATATTTACACAAATAATATAGTAATTATACTGACACATGATAATATCACCTTGATGTAAACCATTGTGATGGTAAATAACTTGACGACGGTATAAAAAACTATTAAATAAAATAAATAAATCATAAAAGAATAATGAACTATAATACGAGCTTTAGAAAGAGAATTTGAGCAAGTAATGACGCATGGAAGGTCATTCTTAGGAAAGGGTTCAAGAAACATGGCTAACTTATATAGTACAGACGTGTTATTTGGGTAATTCAAAGTAACAGTACTGTGATGTAATAATAAACTAGCACCCCACTATGGATCTTCTAATATTAGCATTCTGATTCCCATGGAGGCATGGTGGTTTTTCATGATTTTATTTAGAAATTGATTTTTATGGTATTATGTGTTTTCTTTGTTTCTATTGTCTACTGTGTTTGCATTTTTATCTGTTATTTATTATGTAATTGCTTTTATGATATGATGTTGCATTTGTTTTGATTTGTTATATATTGATTTTATGATCTGAAATAGCAGATCTATTACTAGTAATTTCTAACCTATCATTACAATCATGTATTGTACTTGAAGACTGGAGGGTGGACAATGTAACACCTGCCTTTTGAAAGGGCTTCAGGAGTGATCCAGGAAACTATAGATTGGTAAACTTGACATCAGTGCCAGGAAAACTGTAGAAAATATTCTACAGAACAAAATTACAGAACATATAGATAGATATAGTTTAATGGGACACAGCCAATATTTATTTAACCAAGTGAAGTCTTGCCTTATCAAGTTGCTACATTTCTTTAAAGGGGTTAATAAATGTGGATAATGGTGAGCCAGTGGATATAGTGTTTTGGGATTTTTCAGAAGGTATTAGACAAGATACCTCATGAGAGACTCTAGAGAAAATTAAAAAGTCATAGGATAGAAGGCAATGTCTAAGTGGATTGTGAACTGGTAAAGACACAAGAAACAGGGCATAGGATTTAAATAGTTATCTCAATGGAGGAGAGTAAATAGTGGAGTACCCCAAGGATCTGTACTGGTGTTGGTGCTTTTTAATATATTCATAAATGATCTGGGAAAGAGAAAGTGAGGTGATCAAATTTGCAGACAACACAAAATTATTTCAAGTTGTTATATCACAAGCAGATTGTGAGAAATGATGATACTGGAAGACTAGGCATCCAAATGGCAGATGAAATTTAATGTGGACAAGTACAAAGTGATGCACATAGGGAAAAGTAACCCACGTTGTAGGTACACGATGTTAGGTTCCATATTAGGAGCTACCACCCAGGACTGGGAGGATGCTGGAGTTCCCAAACTGAGCCTGCGGTTTCTAGCATTTCCTTCCTGCCTTTGTGACCTGATCTACATTTGCCACTGGAGTCTGAGTTCTAGCTCACTCCTAGCCCAGAAAAGCATTAAGCCTTGCCCACTGATATCATCATGTAGGGGTATAGAAAGACTGGGACGGCACCAGTGGGATGCACACCTCTTTTGTGAGCACAGAATGCAACAAAGGAGTTTGTCCCTTTATGTGCATGTTTGTCCATGCTGAGTGCCCTGAGTGTTGTTGGGTGCAATATAGTGTGTCCTTGAAGTCTTTTATGAGATCAGAAGAGTTTAAAATGTTATCTTCTGTTTCAAATGATGTTAGTTTCTCCTATCTCAATAATTTTTAAGTTTATTTGTCATGTTTTGTATACCGTCATTCGGTTTCGCCATCAGAACGGTTTACAGAATTTGGTAAGCGTGTGTTAATTAAAAAAAACAAAACATTACAACGTATTGTCATCAAATCAGTTTACAAATTCGTGATAAGTTATGGTTAGTTGTTATAACGTGCTCATACAAGTGGGATGGGGTTACAGGGTGAGGTAGTTGGGTAGGAAAGCAAATGGGATGAGTCAAACAAGTCAGTTAGTAAAACAGGCTTTCAGATTGGACATATAGTTAATATGCAGTTAAATATGCTTTTTAGGCTAGTTATAAATGTCTTAGAATTTCGAGAGGTCATAGATATGTCGCTGTTCATGGGATGGACTGTAGTTTCTTGTTGCTGGTATGCATTGGTGTATGGCAGTGCGGTTGATGGTGTGAGTTTGCGTAGGCTTTGGTGAACAGCCAGGTTTTCAGTTCTTTTTTGAAGGTTTTTAAGTTGGGTTGCGTTCTTAGTTCAGTTGACAGTGAGTTCCATAGTGAGGGGCTGGCGATGGATATAGCTCTTTCACGGGTTGTATTTAGTAGTGTGTTTCTGGCTGGAGGGATTTTGAGGAGGCCTTTAATCTTTAAGCGTAAATCTCGTTTCGGAGTATGGTGTTCAATGGTTTTGCTTAGCCAGTTGGATTGTTGTCCTATGATTAGTTTATGCAGGATTGTTAGTGCTTTGTAGTCTATTCGATATTTTATTGGGAGCCAGTGTAGTGATGTGAGAGTTGGCGTAATGTGTTCATGAATCTTTGTTCCGGTTAGGATTCTGGCGGCTGCATTCTGCAGGATTTGGAGTGGGCGGATAGTTGCGAGTGGTAGGCCCAGAAGTAGGGCATTGCAGTAGTCAAGGTTGGCGAAGATGAGTAGCTGGAGGACAGTTCTGAAGTCATCCTGTGAAAGGAAAGGTTTAAGGTGTCTGAGGGTAAGTAGTTTGTGGTATCCTTCCTTAATCTTGTTAGTTATGTGGATTTTGAATGATAGGTCTTTGTCTATGGTGATTCCTAGGTTTCGAGAATGCATGACAGGGGAGATTGAAGTTAAAGTTGTTATCACAGAATTAGTCAGAGTAGATATTTGAAGTCATTAGATCTAGACTGAATCATATATATATTCCATTGTATTCAGGCTCTGCTATTCCATCTCATTTGTCTATATATCTGATAAATGCAAGATCAATAAAGAGCAAAATAGTGGTGTTTTTCAATCTTTTTATGGATAATCAGCTAGATATTTTTTTGTATAACTGAGTCTTGGCTTTTCAATTCTGACTATGCTTTGCTTGCACAATTATGTCCTGCTAATTATTCTGATTTCTCTAAACCTCGATCAGGTAGACAAGGTGGGGGGCTTGCTAATATTAGTTAAAGAATCATTTTCATTATCTACAATCTGACTGACCTTTTTTTGTCCTTGGACCTTTAGAGAATGCCTATTTTATTGTCCCCCTGCAGTACTGACTGCTAGTTATTCTTCTTTAATAAAGTGAGTTATGGAGATTAAGCTAGAACTAAACAATATTATTGTCCTGCATGATTTGAATCTACATATGGATGAATCCCCTTTATTAGCTGTCTGAGTTGATTTTTTGGCAGCAATGTCTGCCTTGGGTAGAAATCAGTATGTACATGAATCCACCCATTGGCTTGGTCATACTCAATTTTTGAGTAATAAATTAACTTTAATCTCATCTCCTAATGTCAAGGTTCAGGATGTATCATGGAGTAATCATTATTTAATAACGTTAGAGACAGATTTTTTTCTATCTTCTAACAAAAATATTGTTACCAGTCAACAGTATCTAAAGTGAGGACATACTGATTTATCTACACTCTGCTTTTTGGCACTTCAGAGTGGATTACATTCAGGTACTATTTCCCTATCCCCAGAGGGATTATAGTGTAACTGGGTCATTCATCAAAATGCATTAGAGCCTGAACGCGTGTCAAACGGCTCTAATGCGTGCGATAAATAACACAACGCATCTTAGTATGTAAATTTTACATTTTGTATGCAAGTGGGAGGAGTTAATGGAGATAAGGGTCTGCTAGTGTGGAATATGGTAGAGTATCACGGGATTTAACATCTGAAATAACTACACATTTTTTTTCTTTGCGTTGTCCTTGCGTTACTGGTGCAAAAATGTTTTTATCATACAACTGCGGCCGTTATACATATATATCTGTGAGAGAGAGAAAAAGAGAGAGAACTTTAATAGGGTGAATAGGACTCTATATTTAAAGTAGCACTGTAGATGGGCACATTCAATGCAGTCTCAAAACTGCATTATAACAAATCAACTCCTCTTGTTGTACCTTTCAGTGATTCAAATGATAGAAATTCTTCAATGACATCAAATTTACACTTAATTCTTTTGATTGTGTATGAACCCCCCCCCCCCACCCCCCACCCTGAGTTGAATGTGCACATCTAAAGTGCTACTTATATATAGAGAAGTCCTATTCACCCTATCAACTTGCTCTCTTAGCAACGCGATAACTGCTGTGGTTGTGCAATCAAAACAAATATGTGATAATGTACCATGTGTTGTGATATTTGTCTATGCAATATGGTAAGTCTACAATTTGCCTAACCACACCCATTTTTTTTTTAAATTGCGAGTGCCATTTCTGCTACCATTTATAGCATTTTGATGAATCTAGGGGTAAATTTGTACCTGAGGCAATGGAGGGTAAAGTGACTTGCCCAAGGTCACAAGGAGTGACAGTGGGATTTGAACCCTGGTTTCCTGCTCACTGCTCTAACCACTAGGCTACTCCTTAGATCATCTTCACACTATTTGGTTACCATGACCAGATAATTTGGCTTTGAAGGATGTTAATGATGCAGTTGGAATAGATCTTTACAGGTGGTTGTTGAAGAGGTCGCCCCATTGCAATCTATTAAGTTTAGAATAGCTAACTGGATCCCTTGCTTCTCCTCAACAATAACAGGATCACAAATCCAGCATCTTGAGCGTCATTGGCTAAACTTCATTCTTTTGAAGCATTATCTGATTATAACTACACTCTGGATCAGTGTGTGAAGGTTACTGAGGCAAAAAAGGCCTGTATTTATAAAAGAATTCAAGAGGTTGGCAATAATTCAAGTGAATTATTTCACGTGATGTCCCATTTAATAAATTGCCCTCGCTGTTCTTTACTATCTTTTTCTAGTTCTTCTGCTGCCTTACATCCTAATAATGTATTTGCAAATTTTTTACAAAAAAGTTTGTTCATTTTTGTGCTGGTTTGAAACCCAGTTCTGATATTTTTACTTTGCAATGGGTATCTTTCAAAGTTAGGTGAGAAAAATTTGATTATGTTTCCAAGAAGGAGAAAACTGATATTGTGAAGGCAATGAACCATCCTAATTGTCCATCGAATCTTTGTGATATTGTTGATGACATTAGTGTTCCTTTGACTCAATTTGTCAATGCTTCTCTGAATGAGGATCATTTACCAGTTTTTTTTAAAGTGAGCTTCTGCTTGTCCTTTACTCATAAAACCTTAGTTGGATCAGACCAGTCCCAGTAGTTTTCGCCCAGTTTCTTCCATCTCTTTTGTAATGAAAGTTATTGAGACTGCTGTTTTTAAACAGCTACACAATTTATTGGATATGCATATTATCCTTGACACATATCAGTTTGGATTCCACTCTAAATTTAGTGCTAAATCTTTAATTTTATCCAGTCTTAGTATTTTCTGCAGGGGATTTGAATCTGGCACTGATTTCATCTTATTGTTGTTAGATGTCTCAGCTGCTCTTGTACCTGTTGCGATCCCTCCCGCGGCCAGAGCCACGGGAGGTCTCTTACCTCCGTGGCTGGAGGCCGCTTGCATCCCCGGAGAAGTCCATTACCTGCTATTAAGTTGACTTAGAAAATAGCCACAGCTATTACTAGCAACGGTAACATGGAATAGACTTAGTTTTTGGGTACTTGCCAGGTTCTTATGGCCTGGATTGGCCACTGTTGGAGACAGGATGCTGGGCTTGATGGACCCTTGGTCTGACCCAGTATGGCATGTTCTTATGGACTTTCCTAAGCGACAGGAGCCGCCCGAGTGTTGCTCCAGCCAGCCCGACTCCCGACACCATCTTGTCCCGCGGCCTGGAGGCCGCATCCCTGGACTCCTCTTCGCGGCTCAGGCTGTTGCCCATGCCGCCCCTCAACAGGCCTGGAGGCCTGCTCTGCAGTGGCAGGAATGCCGCCTTGCTCCGTCTCCCATGTCGGGGCCTGCACGGCCCAGCTCCGGCTCCTCCCTGCTTCAGCATCTGCATGGCTGCTGTCCAGGGTCCTGCTGACTTCCTCTTCCTGCTCCTCCTAAGGGGCAGGCCCGCAGCTCTCTTCCCTACTTATAGGGCCAGCCAGGTGTGGCCCCCTGGAGACTCTTCCCTGGGTGTTGTTCTTCAAGCCCTACAAAAGGGCTCCTCACTCATTCGGTCTTTGCTTCGGCAAGGGGCTTAGTCCTCCCAAGGACTCCTCATCTCCAGCTCCTGCCTGGCATCTCTGATCTTCATCCATGGATCTTCTTGTATGCTCCGTTCCAGTCCTGATGCTCCAGGTCCTGAACTACCCGTGCCTCCGGAGGTTCCTTGCTTTTAATCCGAGTTCCAGGTTCCACGTTTTATCTACTTCTGAATTCAGTCCTGACTCCGGAGGATTCAAGGGGTTGCTTCACTCCTATGCAATGAGACCTCCCGAGCTTGCCCCGCTCCCCACCTGGTCCGCGACCAGCCATTGGGATATGTAGGGCGTGTTGGGGACAGCGTGGTCCATGATCAGCCTCCGGGCTGTGTAGGATACCTGAGGGCCTTGCTCGCTCCCTCTGTGTCTTTGTCCAAGTCTTCCTCATCTACTCCAAGTCTTCAAGGACTTTCCTAGTCTATTCCAAGTCTTCATGCCTGCTCCAAGTCTTCAAGGACTTTGTCTGTCCTAGCCTCCCAGACCTGGACTGGTTTCACCGCAAGGGTACACACTCTCCTCATCCCACACTGGAGAGCTCCCAGTTGCGCTCCGTCCAATTGCAGTGCAACAATACCCTTGATCATGATGTTTTATTGACCTGTCTATGTGAAATCAGGATAGGTGGAATTGTTTTGGCTTTGTTCAAATCATATTTGCTGATCATCTTCAGCATGTATGATACAATTCACTTGCTCCTAAATCTGTTTCTATTTGTGACTGGTGTTCCAAGACTTTTCACTCTCCGCTACTTTGATTAATGTTTATCTCCATCCAGTTTGTAAGTTACTGTCTGCCCTAGTCCTGCAGTATAGAATATACACTGATGACATCCAATCTTTCTTCCCAGTCACATCTGATATTAAAACAAGCTTAAGTTTAATTTTGATCTGCCTGTATAGTATTAAAGCCTGGCTAACCAGTAGTAGGTTAGTTTTGAACTTTGAAAAGACAGATTATTAGACTTTGTAGATCTACCAGACCTAACAGTCCTACCAGTTTTCAATTCAAGTGTTTTTCCATCCCGATTGTGAATGAGGAAAAGAACTTTGTAATTATTTTGTTCCGGGTTAATCTTTTAAAGCCCATGTTAAATCTCTGGTGCGGACTTCTTTTTTTAAATTATGCATGTTTCATAATTTAAAGTCATTTTTACAACCATACGATTTCTGTATTTATTCAGGCTTTAGTTTTGGCTGGATTAGACTACTATAATTCAATTTATCTGGGTTTTCCCTCATCTACTTTACAGGGTATTCAGAAATTGGCAGCCCATGTACTCACCAGGTCATGCCGGTTTGTTCACATTATACCTATTCTTTTCTCCTTGCATTGGCTTCTGATAAAATGGAAAATCACATTTAAAATATTAACCTGGATTCACAAAGTATTGAGCAATGATGTTCCTCTCTGTATAAGCTCCCTGTTGAAGATTTGCCGGCCCAAAAGAAATCTGAGATCTGCGGGACAGTGTTTGCTGGATATTCCTTCTGCTCAGATAATGTGGCTTGTGGAATCCAGATCGATTGTTTGCGGTTTCAGGGTCTACTATTTGGCATATTCTTCCTCTGACTTTGCAGAGAGAAGCTTGATCAACACTTTCAAAAAGATTTTGAAAACCTTTCTTTATGATCAGGCCTTTTAACAATATATGTAAGTTTTAAAAAGCTGTTTTACAGAAAGGTGATGTGGTCAGGTTGTAGTTTTCCAGGTTGGGATAGGGATGGTAAATTTCAAACGGGTGCACATCGGCACATATATGCCAGCGCACACAGAGATATGCAGCAATTTTATAACTTGCGCACACAAATGTGCATTCATTATTAAACAGACTGGCTGCGCATACATGTGTGCACAATTTTAAGTGTGCGCATGCCCAGGCACATAAATCAGGTTTGTACTGCATAAGTCAGGGTATTTTAAAACCGGTGTGTGTCCACATCATGACCAGTTTCTACCAGTTTTAGTAGAATATGTCCACCAGTACGCCAAGAGTTGAGCTAGGTCCTCCAAACTCCCCTGGTTTAATAGTCTGCACCCCCTCGCTACCCCAAACTCTTTTAAACCCCTCCAAAATGGCAGGGATTTTTTTTGTTTCTTTTACAGTTACACCTCCTCCATAGCAGAAGTTAAATAATGTGACAGAGGCCCTAGGCATGCAACTTGGGCGTGTAAGTACGGTATATACATGCACATCTCTTGGCCACGTCCTGAAACATCCATGCCCCGCCCAGACCATGCGCCTTGTTGAAAATGAGTGAGATGTGCGCGCAGCGGGAGATACATGCGCATCTGGGTGGCTTTTAAAATTTGGTCGGCGCATGCAAACCCAACTTGTGCGTGCATCCCCCAACTGACTTGCATGTCGGGCTTTTAAAATCTACCTCATAATGGGGGTCATTTCGCATGCGATACCTTGATCGGGGCGGGTTCTGGGCAGCGTCCGCACCAGAAGGGGAGGAGTTGGGGCAACACCAGGGCGGACGCCGCGAAGACATCGCTGACGGCGAAAAGGTAAGGAGCCTTATTGCCGTCAGTAACGCAGCCAATAGCTACATCTTTCATGGTGGTGCTATTGGTTTGCGTAAGCCAGCAGCGATAGCACCACGGTGGTGCGATTGCTGCCGGCTTTCACAGGCCCACCCCCCGCTTCGCCTCTGCCCCCCCCCCCCCGTTACCGCCAGATTTTCTAAGTTCTCCGAACTTAGAAAATCCAGGCCAATATACATGGTATGCATTTTGTTTTATCTGTATTTAGTTTTGGTTTTAATGAATTGAAGTCTATTTATGTATGCTTTATTGTAAGACACTTAGAATTGTGGAAATGCAATATAAAAATGTATCGCTCTATCACAATTGCATCTAGGATTACTGTGTGCAGTTTTGATCGCCAGATTTCAAAAAAGATATAGTGAAACTGGAAAAGGTACAGAGAAGGGCAACGAAAATGATAAAGGGAACAGTTCCTCTATGAGGAAAGGCTAAAGAGGTTAAGGCTCTTCAGTTTAGAGAAGAGATGGCAGAAGGGAGATAGAAGTCTATAAAATAATGAACAGAGTGCAACAGGAACAGTTTACACTTTCAAAAAATAAAAAAAAGACTAGGGGACACTCCATGAAGTTACTAAGTAGCATTTGTTTTCACTCAACGCACAATTAAGCTCTGGAATTCATTGCCAAAGGATGTAGTAAAGGCAGCTGGATCACAGGGGCAGAAAAGTTCCTGGAGGAAAAGTCCATAAATCGTTATTAACCTGGAAGACTCGAGGAGGCCCACCGCTTATCCGTGGGTGTAAGCAACATGGAATCTCTCTATTATCTGAGATCCTGCCAGGTGTTTGTGACCTGCCACTGTTGGAAATGGGACACCAAGCTTGATGACCCTTGGGCTGACCCAGTATGACAGTTCTATGAACCTGCAAATTTGTAAGTCATCTGAGGCAGTCCTTTGATAGGGCATCAATTTAAATGTAAGCCAATAAATTAATTTTGACATAATTGCCTTGTTGTTATGGTATTTCATTGGGGTAGAAAAAGAAGATCCAGGCACTCCAAATTAATAGAAAAATGTAATTCATGTATAATCCAGTGTGTAGGTCCTAATATGGGACCTTCAGCAGAGATACTGACGAAGGCCCTGTTTTAGGACCAAAATGGTGGAATATAGATTTAGGTTGGGGGTTTTTTCGCTTACTCTGTTTTTAGTGCCTGATTCTATTTTACATTTTGCTGTTTTGGGGCATTCCACCATCTCCATTATTTTCTATTTTGATCTTTTTATTTACGGCACTTAATACGGCACTACATTTACCATGTACCACAAAGAAATCTCAGATTGGCTAATAAGGCATTACTGACTGTTCCATCACTTAAGACAGCACGACTGACCCAGGTAAGGGACTGAGCTCTGTCCTTAGCAGGCCCTAATTTGTGGAATGCAATGCCCCTTGAGGTAAGACTACAAAGAAACTACAAATTATTTAAAGGAATTTTAAGAACCTGGCTTTTTAAACAAGCTTTTTATAGTGAGAATGGAGATAGCAAATAAAGGGCTGTGCATATTAGAATTTTATGGCTACAAGATTGACTGGCGAATTTAAGCACTTAAAGAATTTTAATTTGTGTACATCTTTTATTTTCTGTTAGTCTTAACACTTTTATTTTATGATATTAATTTTATGAAAGGGTTTACGTTTTTTACATGTAGATTCCATTTCACATGTATTTAAGAACCAAGGGAATAGAACTAGCTCAAATAGATCTTATATGATATTGCTTTGTAACCGCATTTTAATGGAATGGAACTTTTATATTTTATCTCATTTTAGTTATTTAATGTTATTTTATGTGCCTTGATGTAAACCGTTGTGATAGTAAATAGCTTAACGACGGTATATAAAACTATAAAATAAAATAAATAATACTTATTAAACATGTTTATATTCTGTCAATAACAGAGCTCTTGTGCTAAATGGATTACAGAGTAAATAAAGCATATAAAACAATGAATAAACAAATTAACAGAAGTAACTAACCAAACACAATTATTAAAATAAACAATTACATAAACAAATTCTGAGCTGTATATACAGCTGTCACGTTACCTTCATGGACGTGAGAAAGCAGATTTAAATAAGAGAGCTTCAACTGTTTATGAAAAACAACTAAGTCATCTATTACAAGCAAAACTTCTGTTAAGGTGTTCCATAAATAAGGGCCCCTTAAATGAAAGGCTCGGATCCATGTCTTGGCACGTCAAGAAGTCTTAACAGACGAGACCTCAGGTAAAAATGTTTCAGAGGAGCGCAAGGGTCAGGAGGTCGTATATGATTTCAGCAAACTATTATTACAGAGATAGGTCTTGTCAGAAGAATCTAATCAATTTTTTTTTGATTGGTGACAGATAGTTAGGTCGGGGAGAGTGCTAAACTGTGATTTCAGCTCAGGCAATTTATAAAATAAACTAAGGGGCTGACGCAATAAAGTGCACCCAGCACGGGTTTACACGTGGTTGGACGCACATTTTGGACGCGTTAGACCAGCACCTGATGCAATAAAGAGATTAGCGTGTCCAAAACACATGCCCAAACAAATGCATAGCCAATGGCTATTACCCCCTGATGTAGTAAATTGCTGGTCGCCCAATGCACACTTTTTATTGCAGCAAATTTAACTCCAGCCCCAGAGGTGGCATTAAGTCAATCCGCGAGTCAAGGGCACAGGAGAAATTTAAATAAAATACGGTCCTTTGTGGTTCCTCCTACATAGTATCATTGCGATATTTAAATCTACCGCTTGCGGTGTTTAAGAATAAAGATATAATGCAATGGTTTGATGCAAAAAAACCCCCAACATTCTGTATGCACAGTACACACACTGCAGGCCGATTTCACCCCTTGCTATTGTGCTTGTATATTGGGCAAAAAATCAACCTGAAGCAGGATAAAATGGACGCTCGTATTGAGAGCCCGTTGCAATTGTGGGCGCCCGATGCATTTGAGCGCTAGGGATGCAGAATTCTTTCCTAGTGGGTCCCTTTTTACTGTTTAAACATTGCATTGGATGCCCAGGAGACATGGCTGTGCGTACATTAGGGAAAAGGGAGCTCAATATGAGCGCCTGTTTTAACAAGTGACTTATTGCATCGGCCTGATAGCGCTCTAGGTATGAGCCTAAAAGTGACTGACTAGGTTTGAAACTGGTTGAGTAGGAAGTGACAGAGTTAGCAGTAAATGGAGGTCATTCAGAGAACAGGGAGGTTACCAGGTGGTGTCCCGCAGGGATCAGTCCTCGGTTCGGTTCTCTTAAACATTTTTGTCAGTGACAGTGCAGAAGGCCTATTGGGAGAGGTTTGCCTTTTTGCAGATGACACCAAAACCTGCAACAAGGTAATCAGCCAGGAAGGTTGTTTTTATTATTGGTTTTGTGTGAATTGTTTTTATTGTTGTTCAGACATTTTATGTATGTGATGCTGTAAACCGCATTGAAAATATTTTTTTTTTAAATTTTTCGGTAAATAAGCTTTTAAATAAATAATTAAAGGTGTGGAAAACATGAGGAGGGATCTAGTGAAGCTTGAGAAATAGTCTGCAGTTTGGCAGCAAAAATGTAAAAGCTAAAAAGTGAAGAACTGTGCATTTGGGTTGCGAAAACCCAAAGGAACAGTGCAGTATAGAGGATGAAGTTGTGTGCACAAAACAAGAGCAGGATCTGGGAGTGATGGTATCTGATGATCTTAAGGTGGCCAAATGTCATGGACTTGCTCTGGCAAAGCCAAAAAAGGTATCATGCTTAGGCTCCTGATCAGCTTCAGAGCAGCCAAGGTATTACTACTGAAAAGGTGGTGCAGGTGGTTTTCTGCCTGAAGCAGCTGCCTTTCCCTGCAGGTTGGGCCCTTGAGTGCAAGTGGCTGCCAGGACTTGCAGGGCGGGGGAGGGGGGGGGGGAGGTGTTGATCACTGGGGAGAACTCAGGCAGGAGTCGGACCTTCAACAAAGACTAGGAACCAGGAGTGAGACAGGAACCTGGATCAGAAGCAGGAGCCAGGGAACAAGGCAGGAACAGCCAGCAGATTCCCAGAGCAAGCTCTAAGACCAGCAAGAGTGTCTTATATTCAGCCCTGTTTTTGGCACACCCAATGCTGGTCCAATGGGAGCCTGTAGAGGCATGTCTAGCTTTCTCTAACCCAAAAGATAAATAGAATATGATTCCTTGAACAGCCAGCAGCCTCTACAGCTCTGCTGCGAGGTCTCCCAGCCTTGACCACCCATAGGCCATGAGTTTGATCCCCATTGGCCCTGACACCAAACAGCAAAAGCCAAAAGGATTCTTAGGTGCATAAGAAGAGAAATAGCCAGCAAGAAAAAAAGAGATGATTCTGCATAAGGCTCTGGTGAGACCTCATTTGGAGTACTGTTGTATAGTTCTGGAGACTGCACCTTCCAAAGGATATAAACCAAAGAGTCAGTCCAGAAGGCAGCTACTAAAATGGTCAATAGCCTTCATCATAAAGAGCACATGGACAGACAAAGATCTAAACATGCATACCCCAGATGGAAAAGGGAGCTATGCTAGAGACACTTAAATATTACTGGACAATTCAGTAGAATATGTAGGAAATGAAGCTGTTAACAACTGTATACTGTAGACAAAACCAATACAGATTTTTATTTTTACCCCTGTATAAATCTATTAAGAGGTGACATACAATCTATATTGTATGTACAAGACTTTAAACTTGGATTAAGCTTAAATCTTAAATTCAAGGCTTGCATTCTTCCTCGTTGTGCAGCAGTATCACATCTATCACTGTTGTGTGCCTTCACTGAGTCATCCCTTGCTGTTGTCTGCAAGTAAAGGCTACAGCTCCAAGCAGAAATAATGTGTTGTTTGCGCATAACCTTTCCAAGACATTTGAAATATCTTACATGTACAGCTGTCTGCACTATGAAGCAAAATGCAAGACTACAGCATAGTTTCAACTCTTGAGTTCTGAGTCTACCAGACTAATAGCTGTATTAAAAGCTGATGCAGACAGAGCAGATCTTAAAGGTCCCGTCCAGCAATAAATATTGGCCTGTGTAATGTGCTGTATGTGTTCAAGACTCAGATCGTTTGATTGGACAAGTCCCTGTGTATGCAATGATATTTATTGCTGAATGGGGCCCTAGTGACTTTATCTTGGGCATAAAATGAGAAACCAATCTGTGGTGAGACAGATTCAAGTAACTTGATCTACTGCTATTGTACTATGTAGCACTATGACCTTGCCCTCTACTCCAACATTTATTTTATCTCAGCCGTGGGTAGGGCAGCATATGGAATTCTGTTATTGCTATTTAAACATTGGCACAAAAATGATTGCTTATCTTGGCACCTGTCCCTACATTTATACCATCATATGACTCATTGCCAAAGCTCCATCAATTTCTTGTCAGGAAAATTTTGTTTGGATATTTGTCATTCTTTCATTAACAAGCTCTGTTTCTGTGTTACAAATGCAAAAGATGGTTTTTTTTCTATATGCATAATACCATTTAGCTGAAAAAAAAGTGTGGCAAAGCCCATGCTTACACTTTCAGAGGGTCTTATGTACTAAAGAGCATTAAAAATACACTTTAACCTGTGTTTTTAATGCACTTTACTCTCCCTTTGTGAGCTCAGAATTTACTAATGGGTGTTAAACTGTACAACAAAATGGCGCCGCCTCAGAGCCACACAACAAAATGGCGCCGGCCTCAGAGCCACACAACAAAATGGCGCCGGCCTCAGAGCCACACAGCAAAATGGAGCCAGCCTCAGAGCCAGCTGCTGCCATTTTCAAATCAGGAGCTGGCAGGGCAAGAGTGACTGGGAATCACTTCTGCCCCCTTTCTACTTTGGAAACCGCTGTGCAAGGGGTAAGCGTGTTCCAGGGAGAAAGACTGTTTCTCTTCTTTTTTTTTATGTAATGCTTATTTTAATTCAGCAAACAAAAAGCAAACGTTAAGCAAACCAAAACCCAAATAATACTGCAACCTCTGTCGAAACAAAGGGTCTGAGACAAAAAAAGCTAGGCCCCTAAATTAGGTTCCTAAGTCTGGTGACAATTTTCAGTTGAACGTAGGAACCTAAAGGGTAAATATTCAATGCCATTTAGATGAAAAACACACAAGTTCTCCATCTAAATGGCAAGTTTCTGAATATTGAGCTATTTATCCGGCTAAAATCTAGCTGGATAAAAAAAAAAAAAAAAAGGTGTTCCAGAGGTGTTTTGGGGAGGAGTTAAATTATCTGATTATCCTAGCTGAATTTCAGTGCCATCTGGCTAAGTTAACCAGATAACTTTAGACACACTTGAGAGAAGGTCGAAAGTTATTCGGCCTTGTGTGACCAGATAACTTTCTACTTGACCGGATATCTTCAAAATATATTAAAAAAAAAAAAAAAAAAAGAAGAAGAAGAGGCCTGTGGCCTGATTCTCCCTCTCCCCACCTCCCATATTTCATCTATAGACTTGTTGAACCATGCCCTCTCCCACTCCTTAATCCCGTCCTAAATGTAACAAGGATGTTCCTGGTCCACAGGTCAGGTCAGCTCAGGGCCCCCCCAGCCCCTTCCTCGGTTCTGTTAATAAAATTAAATTGTGCTGCCTCCAGATCCTCCTACCCACCTGCAGCCCAAGTGTCCCACGCCTCATCCCCCCACCTCCCCCAGACCCCTCCCTCCCCCGGGCATGAACTTAACCCACTCCCAGTGCTCGGGCGCTGCTTCTGGCACAAGCAGTTGCCGGAAGTATAAACTGCTCAGTTTACGTTTGTGACAGAAGCAGCGCCGGAAGCGGGTAAGTTCTGGGGAGGTGCGGGGCGAGACATTCGGAGAGCAGGTAGGTGGAAGGGTCTGACGGCAGCACGATTTCATTTTATTAATACAATTGGGGAAGGGGCTGCGGGGGGAGGCCCCGATCTAAAACATCTTTGTTACATTGACAGTGGGTTTAGGGGGGGGGGGGGGGATCGCATGGCCTGACAAGGTCGTGTATGAAATATGAAGGAGTCAGGAGGAAGAAAATTGGGCCTCAGGCTCCTTTTTTTTTTTTTCTTCAGTGCTCCCTAACTGGATATATTTTGAAGATATCTGGTTAAGTAGCAAGTTATCCGGCTAAACAGGGCCGTGTAACTAAAAAAAACCTAACCAATTATATTTAAGCAGCCAGATAGGGTTTTTTAGTTATCTAGCTCGTAACTTTTCAGCTGAAAATTCACAAATTTAGAGGCCTAAAACTTAGGGCTGCCATTCATTTGCCTTGATTACAACTCCTAGGTTAGGAGGCGTATTTCTGAAAAGCAGGGCTAAGCACGTAACTTTATTTTCCCGCCCTAACTATATCCCTTTAGCCACCCTAAATTTAGGGACCTAGTGAAACTAGGATCCTAAAGGTAGGTACTCAGCTCTAGCAAATTTTCAAAAGGGTCGATTTAGGCTCCTACTTTTAGGTATTAAGTATTGTTTTATAAATGTGCATGCATAATACAAATAGGATTCAAAAATCTTGTCTGATGAATGTGTGATCTGTGATTTTTAGAGGGTAAACTGCCAATAAAAATTAAGAAATACATAAATGTATAAATTAAAAGAAATCTAAACTGCATTGGTGGAAGATAATTTCTGAAATGGTTGGCTAGATTGAACTAGGATGTTCCCCTTACTACTCACTCACCATAGGGGGGGGGGGGGAAATCTAATTTTGTTGTCCCCTCAGTTATAATAACAAACTCCTATTGCCAGCCATTTTTTGAAGTACCACAAACTCTGTGAAAACAATATATATAGCATACCTGCCATACGAGAACATAATACTAACTGCTAGAGCATGAACAGCAACATCCTTATCTGAGAAAGCAACACTGTAAATATTCCACCAAGCCTTAAAGCACCAAAATATTCCAGCTTTAGTTTTGTTTAATATATTAAATATATTACCCTTCAAAAGATAATCAGAGTGGTTTACAATTTAAAATAAACTACAGCATCACTCATAAAAACCCACAACACCAATTACAACAAATGAAAGTAAGGAGGGGATATGGTGACACAGCAGTGAACAGCAGAGCAAAGAAGAATTCAGTTTTTGTTACCATATTTCTATTTCTAATTTGCGGTCACAGGGATGGTAACTTTCAAACCGTTGCGCTGGCGCACATTGACACATGCCCAGAAAGGTGGCCATTTTATAATTTGAGTGCACATATGTGCGCACATTGAGGCAGATTTTATAAATCTGCGCACACGCGTACTTTTGTTCGCGCATCAGGCGCGAACCAGAGTACGCGGGATTTCAATTGATACGCGCGTAGCCGCGCATATCCATTAAAATCCGGGGTCGGCGCAACCTGCCTCCGTTCCCTTCCCCTACCTAACCCACCCCCCCCCCGATCTAAACCTCCCCCCTACCTCTATCCCGAAAGTTACGCCTGCTGAAAGCAGGCATAACTTTGCGCGTGCCGGGCCAGCTGCCGCGCTCCATGTTCCGGTCCGGGGGCTGGTCCGGGGGCCGCTGTCACGCCCCCAGGCTGGAACCACGCCCCGGACACACCCCTGAAACACTGCATCACTCCGGACACCCCCCCGAAATGCCGCATCACTCCCGACACGCCCCCTGACACGCCCCTCCATGCAAGCCCCGGGACTTATGCGCGTCCCGGGGCTTGCATGCGCCGCCGAGCCTATGCAAAATAGGCTCGGGGTAGGTTTTCGGGGGGTATGCGCAAACCCCTTTGAAAATCTGCCCCACTGTAAAATAGACAGGGCCCACGCACATATGCGCACAGGCACCCAGCCATGTAAATTGGGTTTTTACTGCATCCATATCATGACCAGTTTCACCAGTTTATCCACCAGTTCACCCAGTCTATAGTTAGGTCCTCCAACCCCCCCCGGTTTACTAGCGTGCACTCCCCCCAGACCTTTTAAACCCCTCCGAAATAGCTGTTTTGGGGGGGGGGGGGTTACAGTTCTCCCTCCTCCACAGCAGAAGTAAAACTACAGGACCGAGGAGCTAGGCGCACACGGGGGCATGTAAGAATTTTCAGGCCCCACTCTGAAATGTCCAGGCCTCACCCAGCCCATGCTCATGCCATACTCCTTTTTGACACTGAGTGTGATGTGCGTGCAGCAGGAGGTACACACGTATCGGAGCGCAGCTTTCTATTTTCCCACACACAGCTCTTTAATATTTTCCTCATGTTGCCTTGAATTTTTAAGCGTTATTAATAATACTCACTAACTTGCTTTTTAAAATGCACTCAGCGCTGAATTTGGTGTTTAAATATACATTAACGTATTAACAATCGCTTAGTAAATAGGCCCATGAATGCAATTTCTTCCGGGCTTTCCACGTAATGGAAAAAACCAAGAGACACTAGCTCGCTCGGGTCAGTTGTACCAAAGAGTATCCCCTATTTATTTATTTAGGCAGTTTGTATACCGAACATATCATATGCACTTCACGTCAGTTTACATAAATATTGGATAAGTCATTAACACTTTATCCCAAAAACTCGTAATAAAATGAAATTAAAAACCCCTAGTCTGGGTTTGAGAAACTGTTTCATACAAATGGCCCCCTATAATTTTAAACAGTGAAGCCGGATTGCCAGGGGCTTCTAGGTCACTGATAGCGTGTAGAGTCAGATATGACTTCTGACCCGCTCCCTTCCCCACTAAATCTATTTCCAGTTTTCTCTCAAAGGCAGGACAACAAGAAAAAAACACCTGAAACATCTGGTAACCCTATGAAATAATATAAGCAGTGTTCAATATTCTGCCATACTGGGCTTTACTGAGGAACATTCTAAGCACATATTGTGCTGGAATGTCATAGGCTGAGGACCAGAGAAACATTCTGAGCAGGACTACATTTAAGAAAATTTCTACTTTACAGCAGCTTGTTTCTGTAGGTAGTGGCTTGTCGGGAATATGTAGAAATGAGGGGCAACAAACAAGCTGTAGGTGAGACCCTTTCATTGGACAATCTCAAGTCATCTGTGGCAGTTGAATGAAAAGGTCTTACCTACAACGTATTTATTGCCTCTCATATCTACGTATTCTAGTGGACTGACTCGGTCACTTTGCTACCTACAGAAACAAACTTCTTGCTGCAGTAAATTAGGGATTTTCTTAAGATGCAGCAACGCTCAAAGTGTGTCTTTAGTCCTCAGTCTGTGTGTACTGTAGAATATGGGCTTCAATGTTAAAGGACACCAAATATGGGCACTAGGAAGACAGAGAATAAACATCTTTAGTGAAAATGCTCAGATGTGAACAGCTCCAGGGAAAGCCTTCCCAGAGTAGATGCTGCCTTGTTGTCATTGCTTTTCAAGGAGCCATGAGGTCAGAGATAGGGTCAGGCTGGCAAAGTGAAGCTCCCATTCTCATTCCAGCAGTGCATTCTAATTAGAAGCTGGCAGAAGAGAGATATCACTTTGCTCTCACCTCCCACTTTAAGCTAGCATAAAGTAAGTTCTTAATTATTCATTTATGGTTGTAACTTTGTTTTTTTTCTTTTTAAGATTGTATTTTTTTTAATTCATGTCTGTGAATTTGATTCATGCTTTGTCACGTGTGCTTTTGAATTGACAGAGATGAGAAAAGTTCAGAATATGAGAGACTTATGTGGAAAATGTTCAAGTTTTTGGCAGGACCAGATACTGCTACTCACAGCCTATCTGGGCGAGGAGGATCACATAGAAATACCAACCAAAAAAATAGTAGAATACTTAGTTGTTCACGTGTTGACTCTTCCTCAACCTTTTCGGGGTGATGAGTTAATTGGTGTAACCATTCAATGTGAATTTTGAGCCAGACTGCGAAATTTTAAATCTGTGGCATGAAGTATTTTTTTTCCTAAAGAGATGTTACTTCACACATAGAAACAGACATGGGATGTCTACAATGAATTACATTGGGGCCCTTTTAATTCACATTTGAAATGTTGGAGCTCACAAGAGCTTGGCATGGGCTACAAGCTTTTGACTAGTGTGACTAGCCCTTAGAAAAGATATGTATTTATTTTGTTTATTTTATAGCTCACTTAAACTAAGGATGCACTCAGAGCGAGGGACAACAAATATAATATGAGTGTAACTCATGACTCCGGCAAGCCTCAGAGAGTCAAGGGGCACTCGCAATACCGGGGCTAAGTCTCTGCTCATAATGTGTTGTTCTCTCGTTCCCTGGTGGGAGGATTCTTTGTGGAATAGAAGGATTAATCTCCTAGGTCATAGGCATCAACACTTTAGTCCTTGCATGAGTGCTAATAAGCCAGATACCGCGATGGTGCTCCAACATGAACTCTACTGATGAAATAGTTCAAAAATGAAAATACGGCACTTTGTACAAGTCTTCCAGTGATAATATACACAAAGCAGGTTCAAAATAATGAATCTGTGATCCCTTGATCTATCCCCTCAGGGTCTCTTCTTTATCCTTGAAAAGAATGTGGAGCCTCCAGGGGTCAAACTGTGGAACATGGGCTGTTTCTCTTCCAGTTTATTTCCACATGCAAGATCTGCAGCTCTCAAAATCCATAAACAGTTATTAGCCAGGTAGACTTGGGAAAGCCAGTGCTCCTACGTGGGAACGAGATACAAGAAACACATCAACTATTTGGGGTCTGCCGGGTTCCTGTGAGCCGTACTGGCCACTGTCAGAGATGGGATGCTGGGCTGAGGGGACCTTGGGTCTGATGCGGCAGGACACTTCCTACGTTATCTCCATCTCCCAGGCATCCTGGGGACACCTCTTCAGCTGTTTGATGTGGCAGAGCATCCAGAATGGCAGCAGAGATTCTCCTTCCTCCTCCCAGTGATGATACCGTCTAGGTATCCGGTCCTCCTCCTCCAGTTTTGCCAGATGAGCAAAAGAATCCCTCGGACTGAGGAGCACGAAGATAACTTGGGGGAAAAGAAAAAAAAAAGTTCTCCTCTGTGCTCACTGCAGCTGATGGGTAGGAAGCATGGATCAAAAGCTCCTCCCAACAACAACAACAAAAAAAAAATCATTTAAACTACTCCAAAATCTCTTAGCGACCACCGTGTATATAAACTGGAAATTAATCTCTTACTTTCTAACAGGTGAATTTTACAAGGCCAGCATGCACCAAAACCGGGAGGAACGCGAATGTAGCCCCCTCTTAAAGTACAAGTCAGGTACGGAGGGGGACAAAGTTATTTGTAAGTTCTTTGGGGCAGGGACCTTGGCTAGCTTTTACTTCTCCTCCCATCCCAAGGTGTAGGTCCTTCGGGCTAGTGGTGGAAGGAATCCTCTCCGGTCCCAGTACGGGGTGACTAGTATGGCACAAAAATCTAAGTTGGCACAGAGTATTAATGTCTCTCTCTCTCAGGGCTCTTTGTGGGCACCAGATGGGTGTCCTCCCTTGAATGTGGATCTTTTGCTCTCAGTTAGTAGATTAATCTTCTGGTGGGATCCCTGGTGGTAGGAATCCTTGCAGACTGCTGTACTTGGCAGAAAAACACTTCCTCCCCAACTTAAACAACTGCAGGAATCTGCGGCAACGGATCACCGCATTTGTTGGGCAGATCTTCCTTAAACACTGTTGCAAGACCTATTAGTATCCCAAAAAGCGATCTGGGTTACATGACTATATTGGGCCAGCACGTGCCGAGTGGATTTTAAAAGCCGCCCGAGTGTGCACGTATCTCCCGCTGTGCATACAAATGAAATGTTCCGAAAAAGGGGCAGGGCGTGGGCCTTCCTGGACGTCATCTTCAGATCTGCCCATAAACACTTCCGCACACAGGCTCATGCCGCGTAACTGTACTTCTGCTATGGAGGACGTGTAAAAAATAAAAGATAGACAGATAGATCGGTGGGGTTTTAAGGGTCAGGCAGAACAGGAGAGAAGAGAGGCTATTAGACTAGTGCTGTTTCAAAGTCCTATCCCTAACCTGGGCGAACTGAGAATAAACTGGGAAAACTGGTAATGGATTAGTGCGCGTCTATTAAATCCCCCCACTTACGCAGTAGAAGTGGCATTTGTACGCGACCAATTAAAATTGCTCACACGTGCGCGCATTCAGGCTTATATTATGCAAGCACGTATGTGCTTATGTTATAAAATATATACTCATACACATAGAGAATTATGTAAACATTTCAATGTTGTGCAATAATTGTATTTTTCTATCAAACTTGTGAAGAATTACATCATTAAAATACACCAATCAATCACTCTCCATTCATACATTTCTTGCCATATGTTATAAAATAGCCACATCCCTGGGTGCGGGCCGACAAATGCATGCGTGAGGAAAATAGGAGAAAGCATAAGCACGGGCAAAGTTAAATGTAAAAACGCTGATAAGGCGGGCTAAAAGAGAATTTGAAAAGATGCTGGCCATAGAGGCAAAAACTCAGAATAAAAATTTTTTTACAATATATCCGAAGCAGGCAGCCTGAGAGGGAGTCGGTGGTAATCTCTGCAGTTTTGGTTACCTCATCTCAAAAAAAAGATACAGTTGCACTGGAAAAGGGACAGAGAACTGCAAACCAAAATGATAAAGGGGATGGTACGGCTCCCCTATGAGGAAAGGCTAAAGAGGTTGGGTCTGTTCAGCTTGGAGAAGAGACGGCTGAGAGGGGATATTGTAGAGGTCTATAAAATCACGAGTGGAATAGAACGGGTAAATGTAAATCGGTTATTTACCCTTGAAAAAAAATAAAATACAAAGACTAGGGGGCACTCCATGAAGTTAGTAACAGATTCAAAACAAATCGGAGAAAATTATTTTTCATTCAACGCACAATTAAGCTCTGGAATTCATTATCAGAGGATGTGATGAAAGCAGTAAGCGTAGCTGGGTTTAGAAAAGGTTTGGACAGATTACTGGAGGAGAAATCAATAAACTGTTATATTAACCAAGTAGACTTACCACTGCATGATAGCAGCATGAGATCTATTTACCGTTTAGGATCTTGCCAGGTATCTGTGACCTGGATTGGCAACTACTGGAAAGAGGATGCTGGGCTTGTTGGACCCATGGTCTCACCCAGCATGGCAAATTCTTAAGTTCTTATTCTGTGGCAAATGTTTACACCCCTTGTTAATTGTAAACCAGCATGATGTGATTGTATCATGAATGCCAGTATAGAAAAGCTCTAAATAAATAAATTCCCTCTCCCACCAGGGGCTGTGGACACCGCCTCTGCAGCATCCCCAGCTAATGTGAACTGGGAATCAAACCCAGCCATTGGGCCAGTTCAATGCTGGGATTCTGTTGGCGGTCACTATTATTAGTGTAAACCCCCAACTCCAGGTGCGGGTTGCTACCCGATGAGGCCATGAAAATATTTGTTGTGCTCATGGGGACAGGAACCTTTCCCAGGCTAGCTTGACCTCTGACTCTTTCTTCCAGGGCCTGGATTCTTGGACAAATTGGGGGGGGGGGGGGGGGGGGGAATGACTCCCAGGGCCCCGAGTGCTAAGGGTGACTCTCTTGTCTCCTTTATTATTTCCCTGGAGCAACCAATGTATGTCTGTCCCACAGTGTGCTGGGCTTGTCCAAACGAATCTTTACTGATGAAAACGAAACTGGCACAATCTTAATTTGCAGCAGCACAATGATTTCTCTTGTTACAATTTCCTCCTTAATCTGTGCAGGAAGGTCAAAGCGCCAGCCAGGGGAAATCCTACCCTCCAGGGCTTGGGGTGGGCAGGGTGTTCTTTTGATGGGCAGAACCGTCCCTTCCAACTGGCAAGGATATTTTGTTGCAGCCTCTCTCTCTCCCCAGGGTTTGGAAGCACCGGTTGGGTGACCTGGCTTTGCCTTTACTCACAGTTTGTTGGATTAGTCTTGGTTACTGTCGCAGTCCTTGTTCTTTTCTTTCGGGTCCCGGATGGGAGGGATCCCTTGGAGCAGGATTCTTAACGCTCCCCGGCAGGAAGGAAGGGCAGTCACCTGGACCTTGAAACGAGGTTTATCAAAAACTCAGGAAAACTCTGGGGTGGCCCACAGCGGGTCACCGACACCCCCTTCCTCACTGAGGCTTAAGGAGGGCAGCTCTGCCCTAGCCTGCTCAGGCCCAGACCCAGGGCTCCCCGTTCCCTGAGCCTGGGAGCTGAACAGGCTCCAGAGAGGCCCCAAAACTTAAAGGGTATCAGTTAAAAATAAATAAAATAAAATAAAAAAGACCCAGAGGGGAAATGCCCAACCAGCCCGGAGAGTGGACTGGAAAGGAAAACCCTCTTTCGACCCTGGCCAGGACCACCAAACAGGGCTTGCCTGGCTGAACCCGGCTGGGTCTGTAAAATAACAAAAATCTAACCCCTCTCTACCTTCTGTGCTCAGTACTAAACCCAAAGGACAGCCTCGTCAGCTGTAGCTGGGGAGCTATTATAGATATATATATATATATATATCTATATATCTATCTATATATATCTATATCTATATATATAGCATTGCTAGTGGGATGGCCATGGGAAAGCCCGCAGAAGGAGGGACCTGCATCTGCATGGACCTCCCAAAATCCATCCTACTCTGACTGACACTGTCACTAAATCCCCAGGGCTTACTGGTAACCTGAGAAGTGCCCCAGCTATACTAGTAAAGTCCATTTTCAGCTTTTCAGTGGCAGGGGACCCGGGAGTCCACGCTCACAACTGCCGAAAGACTGACATTTAAAAATATTGAAAAATACTTGAGAAAAAAGATCCCTTCCAGAGTCCCTCGTGAGCTCCATTCATCCAAAAAACTCTGAACCTGGAAAACTTTCCAAGAAACAGTAAGCAATCAGATCCTGTGTTTAGGAAAACAACTGGGTGTCAAGGGTAAAGGAGCTGAGGGAAGGGACTGGCCTCCTGCTTCTGAGCCACTGGTTGGCTATGCAAAAGAAAACTAAGCACAGATCCGCAAACCCTGCCCCGAGAAACTGGATTGGTCCTCTGAGCTCACCAAAGATGACTGCTGGGAACAATACATGGTTCCTGGCAATTTAACATCAATAAAAAAATAAAATAAAATAAGGCTCCGGGGGTGACCCAAGTAATTACAGATCAGTGAGCCTGACATTAGTGCCTGGTAAATACTTGAAAGCTTATTGCTAAGAACAAAATTATTAAACACAAGGATAAACATGGTTTAAGGGGGAAGGGCCAGCAGGGTTTAGCAAAGGTAGCTCACGCCTTACTAATCTATTTGCATTCTTTGAAGGTGTGAGTATGCAGGAGGACAAAGGAGGGTCAGATGGCACAGTGTAACACCCTTATCCTCAGGGTTATCTTCGGAGGCTGCAGAGGGTGGTGAGTTACACTGCTGCAGCCCCAGGAAGAATAAAAGTCCACCGGGGATCATCAACTGGGGACCAGACTGTGTCTGGAAGACCCAAAGGAAAACTTACCGTGCAATAAAGTTCAAGGTCCACACCGTTAGTTGGTCCCAAAAGAAATTGAATTTTAGTTGTAAATCCAAATCCAAATGTCAAGACAGCAGGAAACAACAGTAGAATCTTGAACGGAATAACTGGATACAATCCCACAAAAATGAAACAAATTCAATAATCTTTCACTCTTCTCTGAGTAGGAGGAATCCCACTCACAACTCTTCTCTAACCCCATGGCCTTCGGGTTAGTATCATAGTTCTTTCACTGGAGCTTTCCCAGACAAAGAGTTACTCTTACATAGAAACATAGAAGTGACGGCAGAAGAAGACCAAACGGCCCATCCAGTCTGCCCAGCAAGCTTTCACACCTATTTGTTTTCATAATCTGTTACTCTGACCGCTGAGGTCAGGGCCCTTATTGGTAACTTTTTGGTTCCAATTCCCTTCCACCCCCACCATCGATGCAGACAGCAGTGCTAGAGCTGCATCTAAGTGAAGTATCTAGCTAATTGGTTTGGGGTAGTAACCGCCATAATAAGCAAGCTACTCCCGTTTGTTTACCCTGCATGTGCAATTCAGCCATTGTTGGTTGTCTGAATAAAAATCCTCTTTACTTAATTCCCTCTGTTGCTGAAGCAGTGAGCTGCGCTGGATACTTATTCCAAGTCAAGAATCATGCTTAATTGATTCGTGGTAGTAGCCACCGTAACAAGCAAGCTACACCCATGCTTATTTGTTTACCCAGACTATGTAATTCATTCCTTGTTGGTTGATGCTGATATAAATCATCTTTTCTTCATTCTCTCTACCGTTGAAGCAGAGAGCTATGTTGGATGTGCATTGCAAGTGAAGTATCAGGCTTAATTAATTTGGGGTAGTAACTGCCGTAACAAGCCAGCTACTCCCATGCTTATTTGTTTACCCAGACTATGTAATTCATTCCTTGTTGGTTGATGCTGAATATAAATCATCTTTTCTTCATTTTCCCTGCTGTTGAAGGAGACAGCTATGCTGGATGTGCATTGAAAGTGAAGTATCAGGCTTATTTGATTTGGGGTAGTAACCGCCGTAACAAGCAAGCTACTCTCCTGCTTTTTTGTGGATGCAAATCCTTTTTTCCACATTTCCTCTTGCCGTTGAAGCATAGAGCAATATTGGAGTCGCATTAACTGTGTGTATGTTTATTGAATAAGGATATTAATCTCCAGGTAGTAGCCGTCATTTCCGCAAGCAAGCCACCCCTTGCCTCTTCTCTTCATTCACATCCTCTAGACTTTATGGATCCACAGTGTTTATCCCACGCCCCTTTGAAATCCTTCACAGTTTTGGTCTTCAGCACTTCCTCCAGAAGGGCATTCCAGGCATCCACCACCCTCTCCGTGAAGAAATACTTCCTGACATTGGTTCTGAGTCTTCCTCCCTGGAGTTTTAAATCGTGACCCCTAGTTCTGCTGATTTCTTTGCAACGGAAAAGGTTTGTCATTGTCTTTGGATCATTAAAACCTTTCAAGTATCTGAAAGTTTGAATCATATCACCCCTGCTCCTCCTTTCCTCCAGGGTCTACATATTTAGATTCTTCAATCTCTCCTCATAAGTCATTCTATGAAGACCTTCCACCTTTTTGGTCACCCTTCTCTGGACCGCCTCCATCCTGTCTCTGTCCCTTCGGAGATACGGTCTCCAGAACTGAACACAGTACTCCAGGTGAGGCCTCACCAAGGACCTGTACAAGGGGATTATCACTTCCCTTTTCTTACTCGATATTCCTCTCTCTATGCAGCCCAGCATTCTTCTGGCTTTAGCTATCGCCTTGTCACATTGTTTCGCCAACTTCAGATCATTAGAGACTATAACCCCAAGGTCTCTCTCCTGCTCCGTACATATCAGCCCTACTCCCCCCATCGAATACAGTTCTTTCGGATTTCCACACCCCATGTGCATGACTCTGCACTTCTTGGCATTGAATCTCAGCTGCCATATCTTTGACCATTCTTCCAGCTTCCTTAAATCCCGTCTCATTCTCTCCACTCCTTCCGGCGTGTCCACTCTGTTGCAGATCTTAGTGTCATCCGCAAAAAGACAAATCTTACCTTCTATCCCGTCCGCAATGTCGCTCACAAAGATATTGAACAGGACCGGTCCCAACACCGATCCCTGCGGCACTCCACTCAACACCGCTCTCTCTTCAGAGTAAGTTCCATTTACCATCACACATTGTTTTCTGTCCGTCAACCAGTTTGCAATCCAGGTCACCACCTTGGCACTCACTCCTAAGCTTCTTACTCTTTTCTTTCATAGGGTGTCCTCCCTCTTGTAGGCCACCAAAAACCCTGGTCTTCAGCTTAGAATCTTTCCTTTGCTTCAGAAATCAATGGATGTCTCGCAAGCCCTCTTAGGATCCACAAAAATCACCTAACTGTTGCCAGGGGGCATCTTACATGGACTCTCACCCCATTCCCCTGTGGCGGGAAATTACCTCCTCTCATTACTACCTTATCTCCTGCATCACCTCATCCTTTCCAGCACCAGTTCTCTACATTCCTTGGCACCCCTCCCCTAAACAGGAAGGGTAACGGCAAAGCACACGGCCCTGCGGTTTGCATGAGCTCTGCACTAGCAGAATTCTCTGACCTCTTACTGAACTCTCTGTAAACCTAAAGAGCAGGAACCCTCCAGAAACTCTAGTGGCAAAATGGGGGATCTAGGGTAACCATTATTCTCTAAGTATACTTAGCAAAATACACTCAAGGCATAGACATTAAACCCCTTCTTCATGCAGAACACTTGCAAAGGATTGGATCCATCTCTATTGGTTCCTATGTCCAGTATAGGGCAGCACCTAGGATTCAAAAGTTAAATATACACTACACCTGTAAATAAATCACAATTAGTACATAACACTCCATAATACAAACACATATTTCCGCTGAACAGGGAGATTGGCATATAACATTTAACACACCCTCACAATAACAATACTTCTTATGGTTTTGAGAGGAATCCCAAAACATATGGAATCAATTGAAACACTAGGACTTTTGATACTCAAACTCTACCTAGAATGACATGAATTGCAGTGCTACCTGGATTCGAGGGGGTCTTAGATTCAGTCACCTTCAGCAGCTAAGAACATGAAACCTCCACTGATCACAGTGGAATCAGCAGGGAACCACAGAAAAATCCCTTGCCCAGTGCATGGCACCAGAGTCAGCATCCATCAATCCTTGGGGAATTGATAATAACATCCAAAATAGAAAACAATAGACACTGCTCGCCTGAGGAACATACTGAAAGGTATCCTCTTAAGCAGAGAGAATACCGAATACCCAAATGGTGCTGGCTTCCAGTGGAGAGCCGCTACTCCTCCATCGCCACCTAGAACAGGTTGACTCCCTTGGGAAGAGTCACCACGTCTTCTTCCATCTCCTAAAAGAAACAGGTTAAACCGTCTTCTGGGAAACACAGGTTAATACAGGAGAAAATGAAGCAAGAGACAAAGAAGACAGAGAACAGACATTTTGGAACCTTTTGAATCTTTATAGGGTTTTTCTTTCCTTTTTCACTATTTTTCTTAAATTAATGCAATATCCAGATTCAAAAGATTAGAGAAATAAAGAGTGCCATTTTTCTTTCTGCAGCTAACAAATAACATTAGTCACTTAGGCAAATGGTTCAGGGGTCCATAAATCAATCGTAATCTTCTTGCCTTCTGACTCACTGGTTCCTGAGCCAGTCAGTCAATCGGCTTCAGGGATGAATTCCCAACAGAAGAAAATGTCCAAAGGACGCTTCTGGTCACAGCCACTAATTTCCATGCCGATAACATCTCAGCACCTGAAAAAAAAATCACAAACTTACACAAAGAAATGTCCCTTCAGGCCAACTGGACCCTTGGAAATCCAAGCTTGCAATGGCAAGAAAACAGTGTGCAACAGATAATTACTTAAACTGGGGCAGCCTCAGATTAAGGGCTATACCAAGCCAGGTCAGGAATCTGAACAGTAAACCCTCCTGGCAGGATTCTTGTCACAAACATCCATTAGGCTTCACAATCTCCATGGCGTGTTTTTTTTATACAGCACCCAATCTTCCATTGCTTGCACTGGGCCTTGATAGTGTCTTGAATCATCGGGTGGTCACGTGCTAAACCCCTGTAACAAACATCCTGCTTGATTTGGTAATAAATTTCATCAGACACCCACTTGTCTCTTTTGATCTCCACGCTACTCATGATGTAAGTGGTACATATGGATAAGATAAGAGTAACCCCAGTACTTAGATACCATCCCGTGCACCCATTGTACCTTCTCGACCAGTTAATCAGTTGTCTTTGTCCTGGACACCTGGGAGCGAGCAACAGATCCTTTAGTATGGCTTTGATGATGAGTATGGTAGATAGATTTACCTCCAGAACATAAGGGGGCATTATCGCACCTGAAGGCCTATTTCTCTCTCGCTCACCTTGATATTCACTGGTGATTGACTGCTGATCCCAATCAGGAATGGCAATGGTCCAGCCTGGGAATATGCCAGATGTGGAAGCTTGTTCCACTAGGGTTCCCACCACCAAGTTCACATAGTCTTGTACGGTTTCTAACTTGGGCAGCCCAATGCAAACTTCCTTCTTTATAGTACGGATACAGCTGCTGGTAATGGGAGGTTACATCAGACGCAGGCAAGCTCTTTGCCTCCCAAGACTCCACCCTGTCAGCCCAAGTGGGTACAGGTTCGCTGTCTGGCCCCAATACCTCTTCACGCAACCACTGTATTTCTTTGCCACAGCCTCGGTTTTCTTCTGGGGTACCTCCCACCCCCACAAGCGGTAAGGCTGGTTGTAAAATGCTCTTGGGTTCCCCTCGTGATTCACCACTACCATGCTGGCTAGCAATGCAAGGGACCACGGCGGTAGACTTGCTTCCCTGACCTACAGGTTCCAACTGACTCCCAGACTCGAACTCAACTCCCTTTGATTTTCTCACTTCAAGTCCCTCCAGGGTGGCGATCACCAATTGTGGTCCGATAGTGAGGGTCTACAGAGCTAAGATGCTTGCGCCACTCTGATGCTCTTATACTCCATTTCCGGCGGGGTCCTGACCCCTCTGGATCCCGTCCTCTGTCCTCCTGGATTCTCTTCTTCTGGCACTGCACCAGGCAATCCTGGCAAATAGGCTGTAAAACCAGACGGAGTCTCAAAGGTTGATAGCAGCAACAGTTCAGCATGCTGTTCTCGGTGAAAAAGATGGTCCAAGCAAAGCACACACTGCAACACTACTGGTCTGGGTTCTTGAATGTGGTGACATCAGGAACACTCTACTTGAGCCACTGAAGCTCAATCCTCAATGCCCAGCAGCAACCAGTTGTTCAGGTGATTATAGACACTGTGAAACACAGACTCGCTCTGCTATAAAGATGGCACCAGCTTTCATGCACTCCCTGCATGCTCTTTTAGGGCACATTAAGGGAGCAGATAGGGCTGTTTCCTGCAGGTTCATCAAGGACGTCCTCCCAATCCCAGTGGTTGATGGATGCGAGCACACCGTATTCAAGTGCAAAGTTGCAGAAAGGCCATCCGCAGGAATGACGGCCATCTTGAAAAATTTGTGGGAAGCATCCAAAAGTAGAAAAATAGTGAAAAAACAGGCAAAATCTGGCAATCCTTTAAACCAGAGCTTTCCAAACTTTTCATGTTGGTGACACACTTTTTAGACAAACATAATTTCGGGACACAGTAATTCAGTCTACTAGCAAACCAGAGGTTGTATGCAGTGTAACAAAGGAAAAAAGAAACATCACCCATCCTTATAAAACAAATCAAGAAATATAAAATCATCAGCAGTAAAACTGTACTAACAAAAAGAACATATTTCGAAACAGCTGATGAGTGGAATATCCAATAATTAAAAACTCATATAAAACATTTCCAGATACCAACAAAATATTTCAAAATAGCAGACACAAAGACCCAGTAATGAAAAATAATAAGGATACAAACATTTTTTTGCTCTGCATACCTGGGAACGTTTGATATCCAGGTCTCCTGAGATTGTTCTGAATTAGCAGGAGGAGGGGTGGTTTGCTTGGAACTTTCTCCTCTCTCAGTCACATACCAGCGCTCTCTCTCACACTGGCTCTCAATGACACACCTATACACACATGCTCTCAGTACTCACATATACACATGTTTTTTCTCTCTCACTTATATAGGCTCTTAATTACACATTTACACACATGCTATCTTTTCACGCTTACACACACACAGGCTTTCAATCACACACATACATGCTGTCTTTTTCTCTCACACACAGACTCTCATTCACATGCTTACAAACATGTCCTCTCTTTCTCTCATTTACACACAGGCTCTCAATCACATACTCACATGCTCCCTCACCTAAATCAGCTCTCAATCACACACAGACACACATGGTCTCTCTCTCTCATTTAAACACAGGCTCTCAATCACATACTCACATGCTCCATCACCTAAACCAGCTCTCAATCACACACAGACACACATGGTCTCTCAATCACACACAGACACACATGGGGGGGGGAGAGAGAGAGTGAATGAGCGAGCCGCTCATTCACTCTCTCTCCCCCCCACCCCCACCCCGGGAACTCGCAGCAGCAGCAGCCTCCTCCCAACGCTAACCTCTTCATTTTCAGCCCTCGCGGAGGCGGAGTCCCATCGGCCGCGGTTGAAGCTCTTCATTTTCCTCCGAGCCGCGCTGCAGTCTTCTTTTCTTCGGGCCGATGCCGAGCGCACTAGCGTGGCCTCTTCTTGCCACGCAGGCACCCGATACTCTCCACTTCCTCTTCCGGGGGGGGGGGGGGGGGAAGAAGAGAGCACGCCGGTGCCGCTGACTCCAGCTGTCCTGCCGCGTTCCGCCCGGGCGGAGGAGGACCGGGGAGCAGCTGGGTCAGCGGGAAAGTGTGGCGACTGTCTGCGAGCCAGATGCAGCCCTCAAAAGAGCCATATCTGGCTCGGAGCCATGGGTTCCTGGCCCCTGCACTTGCCGGTGTGTCACGTGCACCGGGCTTGCACGACACACCGGCACACCTCAGGCGACACAGTAAAGTGTCGCGACACACACTTTGGAAAGCTCTGCTTTAAACCAACCTTCAGAACTGAGTATGGACTCAATTTCTTCACTTCCCTTGAGTCCCTTTTCGGGTGCCACTTACGTAATCCAATTTTCCTCAGGTTCACTTTCAGAGGCTGCAGAGATAGTGAGTTACACTTATGCAGCCCTGGGAACAGCAAAGGTCCACCAGGGATCTCCAAGTGGGGACCAGACTGTCTCTGGGAGGCCCAAGGGAAGACTGACCATGCATCAAAGTTCAAGGTCCACACTGTTAGTTGGTTCCATAAGAAATAGATTTTTTTTGTAAACCCAAATCTAAATAAGATAGCGAGAAACAACCATAGAATCTTGAATGGAATAACTGGATACAGTCCCACAAAAATGAATCATTTAATAATCTTTCACTCTTCACTGAGTAGAAAGAATCTGACTCATACTCGTCTCTAACCACACAGCTTTTGGGGTAGCACCATAATCAAGCCCGGCGCTACCAGGTGTGCAAACCATGCAATTGCACAGGGCGGCACACCCAGTAGAGTGGCATTGGAAGCAGGGAGAGGCCCATGCTGCCTCCAGTGAACCAAATCCCACCAGTGGCGGAAAAGCAAGAGGCCCATGCTGCCACCGGTGGACCCAATCCCACTGGCAGTGGAAGAAGCAAAAGACCTGTACTGCCACTGGTGAACCCAATCCTACCAGCAGCGGAAGAAGCAGGAGGCCTGCGGTGCCACCAGTGGACCCAATCCTACCGGCAGCAGAAGACGCAGGAATGCCATAGCAAAAAAGGAAGCCTGATCTACAGCTCCTCCTTATGTGCTGGCCCCACGGTATTCAACATTCGCGGTGCTAGCACTTCCTATATTCTCATCTCGTAATGCACAAGATGAGAATACAGGAAGTGCTGGCACTGTGAGTGTTGAATTACCGTGGGGAGTTGTAGAACGGCTGCTCTCCACAAAGAAGGTGGTACATGCTGGCAGCAGCAGCAGCAAAGGAGGAATGACCCATGGACCCTGACTGCGTGGTCTGCATGTGTGTGTGTGTGTGAGTGAATGGGAGGCTGCCTGGGAAGAGTGGGTGTGAGAAAGGGAGCTTGCCTGGGATGGGTGTATGTGTGTGAAAGGGAGCCTGCCTAGGACGAGAGTGAGTGTCTTTTTATGTGAATTGGAAGCCTGCCTAGGATAAGAACATGCCATACTGGGTCACACCAAGGGTCCATCAAGCCCAGCATCCTGTTTCCAACAGTGGCCAATCCAGGCTACAAGTACTTGGCAAGTACCTAAAAACTAAGTTCATCTCATGCTACTGATGCTAGTAATAGCAGTGGCTATTTTCTAAGTCAGCTTGATTAATAGCAGGTAATGGACTTCTCCAAGAACTCATCCAAACCTTTTTTAAACCCAGCTACACTAACTGCATCCCCTGAAACAAATTCGTTGAGTGAAAAAGAACTTTCTCTGATTAGTTTTAAATGTGCTACATGCTAACTTCATGGACAGCCCCCTAGTCCTTCTATTATCTGAAAGAATAAATAACTGATTTACATTTACCAGTTCTAGACCTCTCATGACTTTAAATACCTAAGAACATGCCATACTGGTTCAGACCAAGGGTCCATCAAGGATGGGAGTGTGTGTCTTTTTATGTGAACTGGGAGCCTGCCTGGAATGGATGGGTGGGTCTGTGTGAATGAGAGCCTGCCTGGGATGGTGGGGGTATGTGTGTGTGTGTGTGTGTGTGCACACATGCATGCATGGAAGCCCTTCTGGGATGGGCAGGTGATGTGTGTGTGAGTATGGGAGCCTGCCTGGGATTTGGGTGGATGTGAAATCTGCCTGGGTGTGCGAGTGAGTGAGAGAGAAAAAATAAGGGCTGCAGGTGGATTCCAACCTGTCAGCAGTTGAAATGAAGATGAGAGCCTGGGGCTTCTGGCAGATCCCAATCAAAGAAGAGCTGGAGATGTCTGCAGGTTTATCTAAGAGGGAGTGTATGCGTGTATATGTTTGTGTGTGTATATAAGAAAGAAAGAGAGGAGAATGTTTGTGCATCCTACGCCTCACTAATCCACGACAATATCAGGGTGACTGGAAATCAAAAGTTCCCAAGTATGGAGAGTGTGATTTTTTTTTTAAATCCTTTTTAGTTTTATTTTTCAGGTGTTATTTGATGTGTCTGCTGTTTTGAAATATTTTATTGGTGTTTGGGACATTTATAAAACTTGCATATGTTTTTAATTATTTGATATTTTGTTCATCAGCTTTTTTGAAATATTATTATTAGTATGTTTTTAGTATTGTGATTATGTATTTATTTTGTTTGATTTTTGAGGAATGGTGATGGTTCTATTTTTTCATTGTTGCACTGCTTAGAGAGTCTGGCTTCTTGCGGTTTCCAGTTCAGTTTTTGTCTGCACATTTGTATTTCTACTTTATGGTTGCTCTTTTCTGTATTTGGTGAGGGTCTGTTTATGTTCTGCATGTGTAACTGAGGTGAAGCATTTTCCTCATAGAAAGTGTATTCGGGATTTCAGAGGGTCAAGTCCACACCCAACAGACATCACAACAAGCCTAATATCAATTGGGTTCCAAGTGTCTTTTTTTTGCAGGACTTTCTGGTTGGCATCACAGCAGTGCATGTAAATATAAAGTAAGTGATATTTTTACCTCAGAAATATAAATGCATAACTCTTAACTGTGTGTGTGTAATGGGGTGGGGGCATTGTGCAAGGCTATAAGGTTCGCCTGGGACACCTAATACCCTTGCAGCAGCCATGGGTTTGGGGTGTGTGTGTGTGTGTGTCAGTTTTTAAAGTTTGTATCACTGAAGGGAGCTGGATTTTTTTTTTTTGTGGGCCCAGGACAGAGAATGAATGAACAGGAGGGGGAGGGCAGCGCAGGAATTGTTTGCAGAAGGCAGGAAAAAAGCTAGCACCTACCCTGATCGTAATCAGAAAATTCTTTCACTGGAGCTTTCCCAGAAAAAAGAATTACCCTTTTGTCAGATAGGTTGTCCTCCCTCTAGTAGACTACCAAACATCCTGGTCTTCAGCTTTGAATCTTTCCAGTTCTTTGCTTCAGAAATCTATGGATGCCTCGCAAGCCCTGTTTCCTCTCAGGGCTCAAAAATAACCCCTAACAGATGCCATGGGGTATCTTATATAGACTCTCACACTATCCCCCCCCCCATCATGGTGAGAGTCTATCTTATATAGACTCTCACACTATCCCCCCCCCCATCATGGTGAGAGTCTATCTTATATAGACTCTCACACTATCCCCCCCCCCACCCATCATGGTGAGAGTCTATCTTATATAGACTCTCACACTATCCCCCCCCCCATCATGGTGAGAGTCTATCTTATATAGACTCTCACACTATCCCCCCCCCCCATCATGGTGAGAGTCTATCTTATATAGACTCTCACACTATCCCCCCGGGAAATTACCTCCTCTCATTACTACCTTATCTCCTATATCACCTCATCCTTTCCAGCACCAGTCCTCTACATCCCTTTGCACCCCTCCCCTGAACAGGAAGGGTAATTGCAAAGCGCACGGCCCTGCAGTTTGCATGAGCTCTGCACTAGCAGAACTCTCTGACCTCTTACTGAACTCTCTGTAAATATGAAGAGCAGGAACCCTCCAGAAACCCTCTAGAAGCATTTAGTGACCCTAGGAAGGGTTACAATAGTGTATTTGGATTTTAAGAAGGTGTTTGATAAAGTCCCTCATGAGAGACTCCTCAAGAAACTAAAAAGTCTACTCAATGAAGCTGCGGCTGGCTGGAAGATGTGATCTTTCCTGTCTTCTGTCTCTGCCACCTGATTCATTGCCAGTTCAGAGAAATAGCTAGGGGGGACGACACACTTCTTGTCTCTCATACATTAAGATATGGAGAGCACTACATAGAAAGATTTGATCTGCTGCTGGACTGGTTTCCACTTTGTCTTCTCTGAGAGGAAATCCATGCCTGTCTGTACACACTTATAGCAGGGATGTGGTGGACTGCTGGAGGGTGGGGCCGAAGTTTGTTGGACAGTTATGGGAGGAAGGGAGTGCAGAGTATAAATCTTTTTCAGACCTCCATTCTAACTATGGGGGTGCGGGATGGATCCCTGATTTTCCACATGAGATTGCCTGATAGATCTTTGGCGTCATCAGGATGAGTCTGGGAACCTGCTATTCCGTCATTATTTGAGAAGGTTTTTCTACAGGATGACGTACCCAGGTGGCTCTCCCAGCCGTATAAGGCCATTTTGGGGGACATGCTTGCTCAGGTTCCTCCTCTTGCTTGTATTGCGCAGTAGAACAGGGACCTCCAGTTAGCTTTAACTGAAGCAGAGTCACACAAAATGTCACGTTGCATATGGAGAGTGGAGTTGATGGTGAGGCTGCTACGCCATACTTATCGTTACCTTCTCTTTTATACTGTTTTCTTGCCTGGGTCCTCCAGGATGTGCTGGCGGGGACATGGCCTTGAAGGGTCCAATTATGACATGTGGGTGGACCTGTCGTTTGCTCTTGGCCTTTTGGGGCAGTCTGGGTGGGATGATATCTACTACTTTGGGAGGTACCTTCTCTCTTTCACCAGGACTTTGTCTGTTGGGGGCCTGAGGAGATCATAGCTTGGCTACCTCTAAAAGAATTTTGGTGGATCAATGGATACATACGGGCAGATTTACTATTGCATTACTTTGGAAGACAGCTCCATCTCTTGAGGAGTAGCATAAATAAATATATGAAATAGCATTAAGAAAAAAGTTAAACCTTCATGTTGAAAAACAACATGATGATGTATGATAAGTTTTAGAAAAGTTTTTGGGAGTACTAGGCAAAATGAAGTGTATAAAATCTGCTGTTATTTCTCTTTTGAGAGTATATGTATTCTGTTTTGTGTTCTTGTCACCTGTCTTGGATTTCTGTTTCTCGTGTGGAGTTGTGCTGCTCTTGTTTAAATAAACAGTTATAAAAAAAAAAAAAGAAACTACAAAGTCATAGAATAGGAAGTAAGGTCTTACTGTAGGAAGGTAATTGGTTATAAGATAGGAAATGAAAAGTAGGACTAAATGGTCAGTTTTCCCAATGGAAAGCGATAACTAGCAGAGTGCCTCAGGAACTGATATTGGGACCTGGGCTGTTTAACTTATTCATAAATGATGTGGAAAAGGAAGCAACAAGTGACATGATCGGATTTGCAGAGGGCACAAAGATATTCAAAATAGTTAAACACACAAGGAGAGCATGAGGAACTGCAGAAGAACCTTGCCAGACCTGAGGACTGGGTACCTTATTGGCAGATGAACCTAGGGAAAGATAATCCTAACTACAGGTACATGATATTAGATTCCATATTTGCAGTCACTATCCAGGAAAAGGATCTTATTGCCATTATGGACAATACATTTAAATCCTCAACATAGTGTGCAGCAGTGGTCAAAAAAGCCAATAGAATGTTATGAATTATTCAGAATGGAATAGAGAACAAAATTGAGAACTTTATAATGCCTCTGTTCTAGATCTATGGTGCAACCATATCTTGAGTTCTGCACTCAGTTCCAATTGCTCCATTTCAAAAAACGATATAGTGGAACTACAGTGCATCTTCTACAGTCCCACTATATCTTTTTTGAGATGGGACAATTAGACCTGAATGTAATGCTCAAGATATGGTTGCACCATATCTTGCAATAAAAATAATAAAAAGGATGGAATAGCTCCCTTATGAAGAAAGGCTAAACAGATTAGGACTCTTTAGCATGGAAAAAGACAGAGGGGGATATGACAGAGGTTTATGAAATCACGAGTAGGGTGAAACAAATATATAGGAAATGGTTATTTACTCTTTCAGATAATAAAACTGTATTATTTTTGCACTGAGTGCACAGCTGAATTATGGAATTGGTTGCTGGAGGATGTGGGCAAGGCATCTGGCATGGGCTGAGTTTTTACAAAGGCTATGGACAAGCTCCTGGAAGAGACAATTATTCGCCCATTAGACTTGGAGAAAGTCACTACTTATCTCTGGGAGTGGGAAGCAAAAAACAGATTAGTCGTTGGTATCATCTAGATACTTCCTAGAGATCCGGACCGGCCACTGTTGGAAACAGGATGCTGGGATTGATGGACCCTTGGGTCTGACCCAGCATAGCACTTCCTATGTTCTTAATTGAAGGCTAGGAGGGTCATCCTGAGAGAACCCAGAGGAGACCAGTAAGCAGGATCGTTGTGAGGCCAAATAGTGGCCTGGGTGATCTGGGGAGCATCCCCCCTCTTAGGCCGCAGCCAGCTGGGAGAGAGGGTGTCCCTCTCTGATGATGCAGTTGGCCTGCCAGCCAGTCCCCTAGCAATGAACTAGTGGGTGGACCTGCTGGAGCTCTCCTTCCCTGCAGCGCACAGAAGTGAAGGCACCAGATTTTCCAAACAGCATCACATGCTGGCACCTTTCCCCACCACACCAACACCCCAGGTCTGGCACCTCAAGGGGTTCAGCCTGTGAATCTTGTATTTAAAAGCACATTTTGTCTATGCCTATGGAGGTGAAGAGTGGATTTACTGTTGTATCCAGTTTTTGTAATAAATATATTTCAGGAGACGTATCTTAGTATCCAATGAGATTCGGTCTAATAGACTTGATTTCTTCTAGACATCATACCTTCAGGCAGTAAGCTTTTTCGAGTAATAATTCTGACAATTTTTAGTTACTATAATGGCCCATAGGAACCATGCATAGTGCAGAAGATGCCTTTGGGAAATGGAATAGACAGAGAGAAAGCCACCGCATTATTGAACATTACAGTTGGGGACAGGGGAAAATGTTCAGTTATTTGTGCTCTGTGTTGCAAAAGGAATTATTTCTAGTATATGAACAGAAAAGGGCTGATCTGAGATCCACAGTCTGGAACTAGGGAGGACATCAAATTTAAATTACTATTACTTTATGCAGGGATCAGGCAAAGAAAATAACAAAAAATGAAAATATATAAAAGGGGCTGTTATTCTGGGGTTTTTTTTTTTTTAGCATGAGGAATATGATTTTGTTATGTATGATTTTGTGTTGGCTTAGTCTCAATGGATTGTCTCATCCCCTGCTGCTTGAGAAATGCACACTATCTGAAAACTAGAAAAATGAGCTTTGACAGTTGAATGTCAGTGCTTTGTTACTGCCATGCTCAGAATCGCGCTACGGCAAGTGTTTTTCCCATTGGGCAGCACTTCTGCCTGGCTGCTGTGAATCGCTGAATAAATGTTTACACTACATATTGGACACACTGGGTATTATGATGTGGCTGTGGGTATTGCTCAGCCAAGAGGCTACTTGACTGACATGGATGCCTCCTTTTGGCATGGTCGCACCAATACATCAATGATTAGGCAAATCCCACAAAAATCACAAGCTTTACATTTTTTTTGAAGATGCTCCTTTCAGGTTGTGCATTACATGGCCTTTGTAACAGGTATAGTATGAGAGTGGATAGATTGGATAAGTTTACTTCTAACTGTAATCTGAGTAAACATGAGTATAACAACTGGCGATTCGTATTGCTTATAGAGAGATAATTTATTAATTTATTTATTTAGGGAAACCTCATTAGGCTTTCACCATTGGATATAATTTGGAACTTTCCAGTAATGGGAGTAGAGGATTCAGTGAGTGATGTATATGGTCTATCCCCACCAGGAGTGTCCCTTTTAACTAATTTATATACTAAGGGGTGGATTTTAAAAGAATACGCAATTTTATAACATGTGCGCGCAGGTTATAAAATCGGGGGACGGCGCGCGCAAGGGGGTGCACATTTGCGCAACCTGCGTGCGCCGACGCCCGCAGCCTTCCACAGTTCCCTACCCCGAGTACTAACCTTCCTACCCCCCCCCCCCCAATCTTTGTCTTACCTTTTGCGCCTGCTTTGAGAAGGCGCAGATTGCGCGCACAGGCACCCTGCTGATATGCGATTCTCCCGGCACAGCAGCAAATAGCCGCTGTGCCGGGCATCTCTGGCCCCGCCCCTCCAGAGACCGCCCCTTTAAGCAATCCCTGACTTACACGCATGGCCGGGCCTTTGAAAATAGTCCCGGCGCACATAGTTCTTTTAAAATCTACCCCTATATGTGTGTGTCAACATCTTGAATGAGTGAAGAAAGGCAGCAAGGATGCTGGTCTGCTTTCTGAAGAGGCCACTTTTCTTTCCACAAGGCTCAGTAGGCCTGTCCTTCTGTTTTGTACAAGTGAGAGAGACTCCTTTGTTTTCTTCACAAAGGGAGGAAAACTCGCTCTAATTGTTGACTGCACTATTGGAATCTTGACTTCTAGTTCTGTGATTCTGACATCAACCGTTCTCAACCATAAGAGCCAGAATATTTGATGTCTTCCTCTGGGTTGTTGTAACTTAATATTTCATATATCATTCAATGTGATATAGGTCTCTCATTGTTACTATAGTCATCTGGCAAAGTGCTCTCTCATCCTTGAATGCTCATGCCTCAATAAATCAGTTGTCCAGTGGTATTCGCTTTCGTTCTTTGAGGGCTGTAAACAGGTCAGGTTTTCAGGATCTCTCTGACAAATATGCATCAGATAGAACTGCATACAACTGAGGCAGTGTGTATGTATATCTATCTCATGGATATTCATTAGGGATATCCTGAAAACTTGACCTGCTCGCAGGCTTTGAGGATTGGAAGTAAATATGACGCTAAACAGAAGGCATGGGGTAACCTGCACAAAGCAGCAATTACAACCCTAAATACCTTTCTGGGCAGACTGGATGGACCTTTTGGTATTTATCTGTCATCATTTACTACCTTCCTATGACTATGTGATCAGCTTCATAGTCATTTTTGCTCTTACTAACATGGCTATGCTTCTGGAATATTATTGCATGTTTTAAATGAATCTGGAAAATCTTATCTTGTGGTAGATATGTATTTATTGCACAATGTTGTATATTTTAACTCATTGTGAGGATGTGTTAAAGAATGATTTTCTTTGATGCTGTCCTATCCTAAACCAAGCTATAATACGTCACAGAGAGACAACATACATTAAAATATAATTTATCATTTATTAGAAATCACAAGGTATTCACCTATCTAAACATTTTAAAATCTGAACTCACACATTCAACCACCATTCATACACCAACATAAAAATCTATATTGCACAAACAATATTCAACAATCCTAAATTACAATTAACACATATACATCATTGTTACTACTTTAAAGTATCGTATCCAATTTTTTCAAATATTTCTTGGCTTGAATATTGTTTGTGCAATATAGATTTTTATGTTGGTGTATGAATGGTGGTTGAATGTGTGAGTTCAGATTTTAAAATGTTTAGATAGGTGAATACCTTGTGATTTCTAATAAATGATAAATTATATTTTAATGTATGTTGTCTCTCTGTGACGTATTATAGCTTATGGGCCACCAGAGAGTTGTATAAAAAGAATTTCCCTCTGTTTAATTACCTATCCTAAACCAAACCATGTTCAGTATCAAGATATACGGCGTGAGAAGAGCACTGAGCTCCATGAATACTGTTTGATATATCCTTTGCTAGTATTATGAAATTGACTATATCTGATGATAGATCATTAAAAAAAAAACAAAAAAACTCCAAGAAAATATAATCTAATGCATTGTAACAGCATCAAAGCGCTATATAAATTATATGATCCACAAGATATAAACAGTCATAATTTAACAACATAAGCTGTGGTATAGTTAGTTACCCATTTTTGCTGTCTGCTTGCACATGATTTAACAATGGTAATGACTGTATCTATTCAAACTGATTCTTGAGAGGAAAGGAAGGTGTTCCTTGATTCCTTGTCTGCTCTGGAAAAGGTGTTAAATATATGACTTTGGCTCAGCTCCATTTGGAAGCATTTTGCTTTCCAAAAAACCAAAGCAAAATGACTAAGAAAGGTTTCCCTCTTCAAGGTGGAGTTGTCTTATTTTTTACTTTCAAAACCTAGGAGATGCTTCCAAATTTGATTTCATTCAGCTTCTTGGCTTCCACCTCCAAAAAAAAATTTAACCGTAGCTCTGGATAACTATAAAATGAGGCTTAACAAAAGTGATTCAGGGTTACCACCAGCTATTGGGGGTGGGAGAATCTTACAGCGCCAGACCACACACAGACACCATCGATCGCACACATCCTGAAAGACTGCACGGCACATCTCATAGCAGGTACTTTTCTTGTTTAACAAGTGGATTAGAGTTGGTGTTGTCTACCATTTATTCAATTTGTAGTATTATTGGTTATAGACAGAAAAGGAAGCATTCACTCCAACAATTTAAAGATATATGCAACATACATTTTAAAAATAATTCATTAAATACCAGAACATTAAGACAAGAGGCGGGTGGCACCTTATAGACTTAACCCATTAATTGAGACATAAGCTTTCAAGGACAGAGTCCACTTCATCAGATACATTTCACATTACCATGCACTGGCTTATTTTCCCAGGTTGCATGCAAGTTTGTTCATAATTAAAACGTTTCTTGTCCTGAAAATTGCTCTTCTGTATAACAGTGATGTGTGTACCACCTTCAAATCTACTGTATACAGTGCATGCAGGTTTTATATTTTGCTTTTAAATTATAAAACCACTAATCAATTTATGAACTTTTTCTCGAAAGGAGTAATAGGCAGGGCTTATAAGTTTGGGCTCAGAAAATATTCCTGAGCACATGTGATACTGGACTCTACGAAGAAGAATGAACCACAACATGGAAACTGTGAAGATCCATTTTGCCAAGTTGTGTTAACTGAATTAGGCACACTAGAGTTAAAATGCCAAGAGCATTTTTGCAGAAAGAAAAAACTACTGACTTTTAAAAAGCGAAAAAAAAAAAAAAAAGAGAGACACAGCTCCAAAGCTTCAGGAAAAACCAACAGCTTATTTTTTCGAAGCTATGCTCTCATCTATAGCTGGAAGTATTTGTTGACCGTGGGTACAATCTGAAGGTCACCCATAGCATGGGGCACTGATGCCCTCCCACATCACTGAATCTGACACACACTCTTGAAATTAAAAGTGGCTGCATCTTTACAGACTGTATTACAAAAAAAAACAAACTTAATAAGTGATGCTAGATATGCAGCCCACAGTTCACAATGTGTACATTTCCAACAACTGTATAATTAACTTGACACTTAGAGCCTGCTCTGGGGCCAACTGTACTATTTAATGTGTGTTTAGTCCACCTTGTGCCCACTGTTGAGGGGACGCATTGCTTGTCTAGACACACGTGGGACATTCTCATACTAAGTTAAAAAGCTTGATGCCAGAAAACCAGACATTATCGGGTCAGTTTAAAATCCCCGGCGTGCACGAATACCGGGAGATACGCATGTGGCCGAGCCGCATGCGCACCGCACGCATTTTCCAAGCAACCCAGCCATGCTCGTATCTCCCAGTATGCATGGACGTGCCGGGGGGCAGGCTGGCAGCTGGCCGGCGCGCAGAACTTATTTCTGCTTGTGAGAGCAGGTAAGTTTTAAAACAAAAAAAAATTTAGGTGAGTTGAGGGAGTTAGGGGTTGGGACGGAGAGGGGAAAAGGGAGGAAGGATAGTTAGGGGATTAGGGAAGTTCCCTCCCAGTCCGCTCCTTTATTGGAGCGGACTGGAAGGGAACTGGGGAAGGACCGATCGCGTCGCTGCGTGCTTTTAAATAAAATCCCCCTCCCCCCTTATGCGCACGAGTGGGCACCCGTGCGCACACTGGATCAGATTTTATAACATCCGTGCGGCGACATGCGCGTGTTATACAATTGCCGCTTCCATGCGCCCGCGTCAGGAACTGCGCAGGCAACCTTTTTAAAATTTACCTTTATGGTACAAGAGAAAAACACAAGAATGTTATTGCTTGAATACCAAGAGACTACTCTGAACTCTTCTGATTAACAAGTACCAAAAGATGGAAATGGAGACCAGGAAAATGTGGCAGAAACATACCGAAATAACCCAACTGTCTGACGCACCACTGGCCTGATTGAAAAGAACTTCAGAGCACACCTTGATTCTTTCCCTGTGTATATTTACACCTTATGAGTTCCAGAAGAAGGCTCTCTTTACAACAATGCAAGTTTTAAGAAAGTTCAGAGCTGGTGCTAGATTTTATGGTGCCCTGTGCAAACAATTAGGGGTAGATTTTTTTAAAAAGCGCGATCACGTACTTTTGTTCGCGCAGCAGGCGCAAACAAAAGTACGCTGGATTTTATAAGATACGAGCATAGCCGCGAGTATCTTATAAAATCTGGGATCAGCGCGCACAAGGCCACCGATTTTGGGGAGCCTGCACACGCCGAGCCGCGCAGCCTGCCTCCGTTCCCTCCGAGGCCGCTCCGAAATCGGAGCGGCCTCGGAGGGAATTTTCTTTCGCCCTCCCCTCACCTTCCCCTCCCAGCCCTATCTAAAAACCCCCCTTACCTTTGTCCCTAGATTTGAGCCTGCTAGAAGCAGACTGCTGGCGCGCCGTCATCCGACCCGGGGGCTGGTCCGGAGGCCTCGACCACGCCCCTGGGCCAGCACCACGCCCCCGGTCCCGCCCCTGAAATGCAGCTTCATTCGGCCCCACCCCCGACACGCCCCCTCCAAAAAAAAACGGGACTTACGCGTGTCCCGGGGCTCTGCGCGCGCCGGCGGCCTATGCAAAATAGGCCGCCGGCGCGCGAGGGCCCTGCTCGCGTAAATCCGCCTGGATTTACGCGAGCAGGGCTTTTAAAATCCGCCCGTTATTGTGCTGCCTCCCCCCTAACTGCTTTCATTCGCTCTCTGTCTTAGGCAACCATAGAAAGCCCAGCTCCTTCCAGAGACCTAAACTTTAAAAACTGTTACCCACCACCCTCCAGGTCTTCACCCCCCTCCCCTGGAACCCATGGCCAATGCAAGAATATTAGGTGCCCTAGGCAAACCTTATACCCTTTGCATCGCTCCCCCCCCCCCCCCCACACACCTCCCTGCACATTATGGGCTGGATTTTAAAAGGGTTACGCGTGTAACCGGCCTTATGCACGCCAGGCCTATTTTAAAAAGGCCCGGCGGTGCACGTAAAGCCCCGGGAGGCGTGTAAGTCCCGGGGCTTGCAAAAAGGGGCAGCGAGGTGGAGGGGAAGGGGCGGGGTCAGGCTCCCGCACAGCGACCAAATTTGCCGCTGTGCAGGGGATCGCGCGCTGGCAGTCAGCCCAGAGGCAGGTGCAAAAGGTAAAACAACATTTTTGAGGGGGGTTAGAGTAGGACTGGGGGAGGAACATAAGAACATAAGAACATAAGAAAATGCCATACTGGGTCAGACCAAGGGTCCATCAAGCCCAGCATCCTGTTTCCAACAGTGGCCAATCCAGGCCATAAGAACCTGGCAAGTACCCAAAAACTAAGTCTATTCCATGTAACCATTGCTAATGGCAGTGGCTATTCTCTAAGTGAACTTAATAGCAGGTAATGGACTTCTCCTCCAAGAACTTATCCAATCCTTTTTTAAACACAGCTACACTAACTGCACGAACCACATTCTCTGGCAACAAATTCCAGAGTTTAATTGTGCGTTGAGTAAAAAAGAACTTTCTCCGATTAGTTTTAAATGTGCCCCATGCTAACTTCATGGAGTGTCCCCTAGTCTTTCTACTATCCGAAAGAGTAAATAACCGATTCACATCTACCCGTTCTAGACCTCTCATGATTTTAAACACCTCTATCATATCCCCCCTCAGTCGTCTCTTCTCCAAGCTGAAAAGTCCTAACCTCTTTAGTCTTTCCTCATAGGGGAGTTGTTCCATTCCCCTTATCATTTTGGTAGCCCTTCTCTGTACCTTCTCCATCGCAATTATATCTTTTTTGAGATGCGGCGACCAGAATTGTACACAGTATTCAAGGTGCGGTCTCACCATGGAGCGATACAGAGGCATTATAACATTTGGAAAGGTTAGAGGAAGGGGTGGGAAGGTCAGGTTAGGGGGGAGGGAACAGGGGAAGGCAGCACGGCTCGGCGCACGCAAGGTGCACAATTGTGCACCCCCTTGCAGGCACTGACCCCTGATTTTATAACTTGCGCATGCAAGTTATAAAATCGGGTGTACATGTGCGCGCCTGGGTAGCGAGCGCACACGTACGTCCACACGCAACCTTTTAAAATCTACCCCTATGCATTTATAATAACAGATTTTACAAGAAATAATATTCAAAGTACAGTCTTCTGAGATAAAAATATCACAACATGTGTATTCTATTTACACGTACTACTATGCTGCCAACCAGAAAAGCCTGCAAAAAAGACGCTTGGAACAGATATGGCATTAGGGTTATTGTAATACGTGATAGGTGAGGGCACCCTCAGAAAGCCATGAGTAAATGACAATTAAAATATAACAAACCTACCACACCAAAACAGCATTAACTGCCAGCACTTAAAAAGTAACAAGCTTACCTATGAAGAGGCAAAACTGCAAATATTACACCAGGCCCTAAAAGACCAATACGCCTTCTATTAGGAAAACAGAACAAACCGATTCCTACACGCAGAAGACCTCGCCTTGGTCTCACTTGCAGAACACAGGCAGATCCTCACCAAATACAGAAAAAAATAAAAAAACAAAGTATAATAGAAACATACAGGCAAAAACTGAACTGGAAACTGCTATGTCAGACTCTGTGTGTAGTACAACAAAGGGAAAACAGAACCATCACCAATCCTCAGCCATCAGGACAATAAAAGCAAGAAATATAATAAATATATTAATCCTAATGGTATAAACATACCAATAAAGAATATTTCAAAACAGCTGATTTAATGGAAGATCCAATAATTAAAATATACAATACTGTCTCATACACACACATTCTCCCACTTACATATGTTCAGATGCACATGCTCCTTCTTACATACACATGCTCAAACACACACACTCACCCTCTCCCACACACACGCAGAGAAACACACGCTCACATATGCTCCCTCTTACATGCACATACTCACATACATACACAAGATCCTTCTCTCTCACACATACATGCTCAGACACATACATGCACGCACACACACACACACACACACACAAAGAGAAGTGGCAGGCTGGACTCCCACCCACTGTGCTTCAATACCCCAACCTTTCCTGATATAATTTGCATAATTTACTGCTCAAAAGAACTTGCTACTTACTATTTAGACCTCTTAGTCCTTCTCACTAGAGCTTGGTCTCTGCACTTGTCTCGGGACTCCCTCTCTCACACACAGACACATATGCTCAGACACACACACAGCAGCTCCCTCTCCCACACATACTAAGGTTTCTCTCAGCAGCCCGGAGCCCTCCTCTTCTTCAATTCCGCCAAGGGGCAGATTGGGAACTGCCTGGTGGTCTTTTTTTTCTTTTGGCCGTGTGGCTGACTGGGAATCACCTGCGGCTCTTTCATCTTAGCCATGTGGTGGGTTGACAACCACCAGGCGGCCACGTAGCTCTCTCATCTCGGCCATGCAGCGGGGTGGGAAACTGCTGGGCGGCCCCGCAGCTCTCTTATCTCAGCTACGCAGCAGGTTGTCAACTGACAGGCAGCCTCACGGTTCTCTCATCTCGGCCGCACGATGGACTGACAACCACCAGGTGGCCCCAGACCACTGAACAGCTTTGTGGCATTGGCTTCTTCAGGCCCCCTGATGGGTTCCTGCCAGGTGGGCAGTGGCCTCTCTCTCATTTTGGGCGCTTGGTGGATTGCAGTCCAGAGGCGGCAGCGGCATTCTTTCATTTTGGCTGCTGGCCCTGCGGCTTTCTCTTGACGTTGGGCCCCGGTACCGCCCAGGCTGCCGCCCCCTTCGGCCCACCACCCTGTGCAAGGGGGTTGCGTTAGCCCTGTAAGAAAGTCACTAGCAGTCAATTTCAAAAAAAGAGTGCAATCTGTATCCAACATATCCTGGCTTACGAGTGAAGTTCATTCCTGCCCTGGTGTGTGCAAATCAGATCCATTTGTGGATATTAACTGAGAGAATCCATTAAGTTTTCCCAGCCTGCTACAGAGCCCATCTGTTTCTGACCTGCCGCACTGAAGCCCGTTTTCTTCTAGTTGTATAACTCGCTGCCACACGGGTCCCAGATGCTCTTGACCAGCCCAAGTTTTCCTCTGCTGCTTCATGCCCAAGGTTGCTTTGAACTCTTGTCAACTCAAGGATGATGCATGCCAAGGCGAGGCCCGGGTCTTGCAGAGCTCCACCGCGAGCAGCGGCGCCTGCTTACTCTGGCACGCTCTCAATATGCAGCTGCCCATCTACCCTGGCTCTACACGTCCGAAGCCTCAATCTCTTTCCAGACCATGTTAAAGACAGAACTGTCCGAAAGCACAAAGGGAGAGCACACACATTTAGATAAACAGCAACAGAATAATGTGCGGCAAATAATTATACTGAGCAATAACAGTTTAACAAACAAAACAATTTTTTATTTTACTTGTGCACACATCGATGTGTGCACAAGTAAAATAAAAAATTGTTTTGTTTGTTAAACTGTTATTGCTCAGTATAATTATTTGCCGCACATTATTCTGTTGCTAAAGACAGAACTGTCACCAGGGAGCACAGCACTGCCACCCCTCTGCAGCACTCAACCCTCCCCTGCTCCCATGCTACCTGCCCCCGACCGAACCGTGATGGGTCACCATTGACTCTGGCAGTATATTGGTGGGTCTTGGGCAGGATGCTGAAAGGGGCCGGGCAGTGCGTGGCTCGCTCCTCTCGCCTCCATCCCTTGGTGGGAGCCCATCTTACCCATCTGTACTGATGACCCTGACCGAAGATGTTTGTGTCAGTCCCTGAATGGTTACCCCTCTCCTCCCCCCGTTATTCTTACAAAGCCCTCTACAACTGGTTGATGGGACATACCAGACAGTCAACCCCCTCCAGCCTTACAAAGCAGGCACGTGCAAATCCAAAGCCACAATGTCGTCTGGTTTTCAGGATGAGATCTATTTCTATGTATGTGGTAAGAAACAGGTGCGATCGATAGTGTTGGTTACACTGAAAACCAAACTCACAGAACAGATTTATATTAAAATCACTGCTTTTCTTAATAATCTTCTTCTTGTTCTTTCTTGCATAAGACGTGCCATGCTGGGTCAGATCAACATCTATCGAGCCCGGCATCCTTTCTCCGAAACAAGGTACGTGCCTTAGTTGGTCCCAGGGTGTTCCTCTTCTGTACAGCCACGTAACCTCTACTCTGCCTGCCAAATCAAGGCATTCCTCGTCCTCATATTATCTTTCCAAAGACATTTATGGAATGTCTGTTACATTTGGTTGCAAGTCCAGAGTATGGTTTCTCAGGCTCCTATCCACCTGTACGAAAAGGTTTAATCCCACTCAGTCAAACCTGAAACCCTGGCCAGGTGAGAATCATTATTTCCTTATGTTCCCCCTCCTAGCTGATGACTCCTAGCCCCAGTTCTCTTCATTGCCTGCACTGCCTTATAGGTCCTAAAGTTACTAACTGTGTAGCCTATGGTCTGATTTCATCATAAGTTGGTGTTATTTTTTACAATGCATCAGAACCCCTTTACTTTTAGTTTCTGGTTTTTTTTCTACTTTTAGTTTATTGCTTCACCTTTTTAATCTGAGAGTTACAGCAGGGCACTCAAATTTGTGTAAGGTCAGCCAGGGATGCACCTCCCCAGACTTCTGCAAGGTGTACCCGAGTCTTAGGTTTTGAAGCATGAAGTAATGATTTATTAGACAATTTTAAGCATTACAAGCCTCAGAAATTAGGATTTTTTCTTAATCATGGCAGCACAATACATATGCATCATTTCCTTCTGAGTTATTTACATGTTTATTATTGCTTGTTGATACAGAGGCTTGGTGGCACCTTCTAGACTAACAGATCTATTGAGGCACAAGTTTTTGAGGATAAGAGTTCACTTTGTGCTTATGCCTCAATAAATCTGTTAGCCCAAAACAGAGGTCCCCAAACTTTTTTAAATAAAGGGCCACAAACATTGCCAGGGTGGATTTGATGAGTTTTGATGAGCAGGGAGGGGGGGGGAGTTTTGCCCCTCCCTGTATTTTAAAATGCTGCAGAAAGGGGGCAGGGTGAGGCAGGGTCCCCACAGAGGTCTGGTAGGTAAAGTGCCAGTAATAATGCTCCTAGGAAGCTGGCAACCCTGCCACAGCCATGGAGACCCTACCACCTGGCTCCCCCCCCCCTATCTGCATCTGTCCCTTGGGGGTGTGGGGGTGAATGGCAGGGTGATGTGTTTAATGCACACTCTCTCCCACTCATTCGCCCCCTCCAAGTGCTCTTTCTTCCCTCCCCTTTATCTCTCTCCTCCATCCCCTCTCATCCCTTCTTTCACTCCCCCCCCCCTCCTCAAACCAGACCCCCTCATCTCGGGCAGGACTTCTCTTCTGCCGGGGGGGGGGGTTTGGGGACCTCACTGCACTGACCATTTCTCCTGCCATCCCCCCCCCCTGAGATTTCCTTTCTTGCCAGCAGGGGTTGAGCACCCTACCAGCACTGGTCATTTCCCCACCACCGTGTGAGACTCTCTTGCTGGCGGGAGTTGGGGACCCCCCCCCCTGCCTACACTGACCACTGCCCCTGACATCTGAGCCTCTCTCTTGTGCTGGCAAGGGTTGAAGACCGAGCCAGCGCTGGCTGCTGCTTGAATCTTTTTCTCTCGCTTGCTGGTCGGAGATGGGGTCCCTACCAGTCATGGTTGCTGCTCTCACAAGTTTTCCTCTCTTGCTGGTGGGGGTTGGGCGCCCCCATCAACACTGGCTGCTTTCTCTGCCAACATGTGTGGTTTAAAAAAAAACAACAAAAACCAAAACAACAACAACAAAACAAAAGTTAACCTTGCTCCATGGGCCAATGTGTTCGTGAGCAGGAAAGTGCCAGAAAAAAAAAATGCTTGGGGGGGGGGGGGGGGGGAAGACACCTTTAGAAGTACTGTACTGATTTATCTTTAGAAGTTTTTCTTAAAAGTAAAGCAGCAGAAAGGGTTACTTAACAATAATTGCATCTATCTGCTGAAATCATGCTTCCTCCCCCATCCACCTAACTTAACACCCACTCGGAGCTAAGCTATCAACTAAAGAAACGCATATACTCCTTTCCTAGCAAAACCGGGCATATTTTTTTCCGGATTCTTTAAAATATAAAACCCAAACAGGTTGAATTGCTTCAGAAGTACTTTTTGTTTGACGTACACCCATCCAATTTATACACCTTCCTCAATCTCTTAAATGTCCTTTTTTAACCATCTGGGTAGCACCAGTGCTTTGATGCTGGCCGATCGCATAGCCTCCTCGCTTTAAATAAAATCACAGAAAAGGCCCAGAACATTTCATTTCTTTAAAAGGTTGAATAGGAGCGCCCCACTGACACAAACCTGAAGTCTGACACTAGTTTGATCTTAAGCTCTGCATATTATAGCGCCGAGGTCTCCTTGTGATTCAGGCAACTGCATCCTTCGCTTTTTTTTTTTTTTCCCCCTCTGCTCCTTTTATACTGGAAGGATGCACAGCTCGCTCATGCTAGCCACGGATGTTTTAAGTCAGTATAATAACCTACAGCTTGTTTGGCGACTTTTATTTCTACCTTAAATAATGCACCTTAGAACAGAACATATTGATAAGTATCTGGGAGGTTGTACCCTCTTACCTTGTTACCTGCCTATCAATTATTTCATTCAAGCTGTGCATTATTCAGCCCCTCACACACCCCCCCAAAAAAAACCAGACCAGCTCAAAAGCCCCCTTTCTCTGATCTGTTTGACGAAATCATGGTATGTCCTGCTAAGAGGGGAAAAGCCGAATCGTCGGAGACAATTTTGGGGGGGTTTTTTTATCCCTCAGCATAGAGAGTCTGAGCGAAACAGCCACCGCTGGACTTTCCAAGAGCGCTAACGCGCTCCCCATCAACTTTTTCCTCGCATCCCAGGGGCCTGGCACTGAACTCGTCCCACCTCCTCCCCCCACATTGCTGCGATCCAGGCATTCCCTGTGCAACAGTTAAGAGAAGATTTTTGCTCCCCGGAAGGGAGTGCTTCAGACACCCCCGTGCATGCACACACACGCACGCGTTTCGGTTACCCTTCCCGAGTTTAAATAACCGAGACTTATTAACCTCAGACATAAGAGGAGGCTTGCATTTCAGGCAGAGGATCCCGAAGACTGACCTGGCTCAATCCATCGCACTGTGCCTGGCAAGGTTCCCATAGCAATCGTACAGATAACCGGTTGCCGAGCAACGGCATCAAATACGAGACGGGTTTTACCTCTTTCGATTCGTTTTGGGACTCAAGCGCTTCCCAGACTTGAAATATTTTATTCCAGCATCTGCTGCCTCTGCCGCCGGCTCTCCAAATATCTGCTGCACACAACAAGCATGAGCACCCCCCCCCCCCCCTAGCTCTCTCTCTCTCTTCACTTTTCTGCTTTCTCTTTCGTCTCCGGGCTCAGTCACAGAGGGACCCGTTCTGTCGTTTGCCCAAGTTTCAGCAGAAAAAAAAATGAAAACGAAAACGAAAAGAAAAAAAGACAAGGCACGGTACCTTCAATACAGCAGATCCTCCAGAGTCCCGAGTGGGTGAGGTCCCCCTTCGCCTTCTTGGGCTGGCTCTGGCTCTCGTCCATGCTGGCGTTGGTGCTGTTACAGATGTGCGCCCGCGAGTAGAGCCAGTAGTCGGTGCCGATGGCGATGGTCATCAGGCTGAAGGCGGCGAAGGCGCCCGCCGTGGTGAGCAGCATCTGCACGCCGCGCTCACACCAGCCCATGGTGCCTCATCGTCCGGCACAGCCCATCCTTCTCGGGGGTGGGGGGGGGGGGGGTGGGTGAGCGCCGGCCGCGGCTCTCAGAGCCTCAGAGCAGCAGCAGCAGCCTCTGCCCGGCCGCCTGCCCCCGGCTTCCCTCCGGGCGCCCTGGCCGCGTCGGCGCGCATGGCTCAGCGCAAAGAAACCCAAACGGCATGGGGGAGCGCCAAAGTGCAAGGCTCGCCCGCACTCCCCGAGAGAGAGAAAAAAAAAAAGTGCTCCCGGCTCCCCCCCCCTTCTGCAGCAGAGGCGAGGCGAGGCAAGACTTTGGGAAGCGCGCGCTCCACTCGCGTGCTCCACCCTGCACCCCCGAACTCCAGACTCTCAGGAGTCGGAGAGGGCTCCGGATGACGCTCAGCTTCCCCTCTCCCTGCCCCTCCCAGGGGTGGGGAGAAAAAAAAAAGAATGCATATGCAAAGAAGAGGGGTGGAGACAGCTTCAGCAAGCACCCAGGGGGAAAATGCCCCCCCCCCCACCTCAGACTCAGACCCACCCCCTAAGAGATTTTCTTCTAGTGTTTGTTTTTCACTGAGGGGGGGGACCGGTGTGCTGCAGCCGCCGGCATTTAAACTTTATAGCTGTGACTTGAATCCAGCAAAGCTTGCAAATCACCTTCTGTGGGTCCTTTTTCAATGATATCGCAGCATTTATCTATCACTAATGTATTTATTAACTATGCTTAAAGTGAGAATACGATAATAAACCAATACAGTCCCTACCAGACTATTATAAGACTTGTTTCCGTCTGTTCTCCCTTCTATTTTGGATTGGAAATAAACTACGGTAGAGAACTAGAGATGGCCAAATCCGGTTCTCATTCAAGAGCCACAAACGGGCCTGATTTTTCAGGATATCCACAACGAATATATACGAGATGAATCTGCAGGCGCTGTCTCTCTTGCGTGCATATCCTGGCCTGAATTATGGCATTCAGAGAGAGGTGTGCTCCTGGATATGTGGTTGGAGGTGAGAAGGCGTCTTGTTTCGGTTCTGCTCTACTCGGTTCATGCTCTCCCACAAAACCGAGCTGAATGGGAATCAGTTCTCCTTGTCCCCGGGTACCATAGCGCAAACCTACTCAGATTATCCATAGCCATCCAGGGCTCCCACACTCCTGCTGACTAGAAGCAGACAATTCCTTCTCCCTTCAGTTCATTTCTTGGTCTGCGCTCTTCCAGACAGGCTTGTTCTCACCCCGGCAATACTTTCTGATGACATCTAATCTCGCTGTCCCACGGTATGTGGGGATCCTTTCGGAAGGGTCATGAAGGGTGGCAGGTTGGGTGTTCCTTTGGTCCAACTAACCCTCTGGGAAAGTCAAGTGCAGGGGAATTTCAGGGCCTATGCACTAATGCTGTGCTGTGCAGAGTGCACCTATGCTATGGTTCAGGCGCTTGTAGCATACCTGCATTATGCAATCATTGCTTTATTACATTCGGCCGATGCAGTAAAATGCGCTCAGGCTGAGCGGACTGTTTGGCCGCGAGTTTTCGACATATTTTTACCCCTTGTACAGTAAGGGCTAATAGCGCGTGGAAAACGCACAGCCAACCCCCCCCCACCCCCCGAAACTAATAGCGCCTGCAACATGCAAATGCATGTTGATGGGCTTATTAGTCATTCCCGCGCGATACAGAAAGTAACGCCTGCCAAAGACAGGAGTTAATTTCGGCCGGCACCAGGAAAGTGTACAGAAAAGCAGAAAAAAACTGCTTTTCTGTATACCCTCCGACTTAATATCATAGCGATATTAAGTTGGAGGCCCCCAAAATTTAAAAAAATCCAAAATTTAAAAAAAAAAAATTTAAATCTGCCCGCCGGTTGGAAGACGGATGCTCAATTTTGCCAGCATCCGTTTTCCGAACCCGTGGCCGTCAGCGGGTTCGAGAACCTACGCTGGTAAAATTGAGTGTCAGCTGTCAAACCCGCTGACAGCCGCCGCTCCTGTCAAAAAGGCATCCCTAGCGCCTCCTTTTACCACAGACCCTAATTTGCATGCGGGCCGTTACTGAATCGCGCGCCCAGGACACTGGCCTGTGCGCGCGTCGGGAGAGCGGGCCCTCGCCGGCTCTCCCACGACTTTTACTGTAGATTTTAGTGTATCCTTAGTACAAAGGCTCCTTGCATGACTGGTAGCCAATAGAAGAGGAGGCTTGATGTAGCTATGAATTGCTGCTCTCCCCCCTGCTTACCCAGGAGGGGAATGAGCAGCAGCAGACATTACCCTGTCAAGGGAGTGGGCGCAGGAAAGATGATCAGGTGATTAAACTGATGGGAGGGGGACAGAGACAAACAGGAAACAGAAGGGAGAGAGAGGACCAGGAACAGAATGTGGGGGGTGGGTGGGGGGGAAATACTTGGGAGAATGAAGACAGAGGGTGAGAAATGGAGATGCAGAGAGGGACATATGAGGAAGGAGCGTGTGGGGATGAGGGAAGAGTGGGTTAGGCCAGGGAGAAAAGATGATAAAAGTAGAACAAAGGAGCAGAAAGAAAAGAAACTGAAATGAAGCAAAGAATGTGGACTTAGTAAGGGAGGAGAAGCCTGAGGTGAAGGATAAAAGGAGAAGCCTGTAGACTAGAGGATGAAAGACACGTGGCAAGATGAGAGGAGGGGTGGGAGGGTCTGAAAGGGGGGGGGGAGGAAGCTGGAGGGCTGAGAGGAGAGGAGCGATGGAGGTAGATGGGAACGCAGGAATGAGATGAAGGAAAACGGTATCAAATGTGGTGGATGATTTTTAGGGCTGTGCATGGGAAAAGATTACATTTTGTTTCTTACCTATTTTCATTTTTACACATTTTGGTTTGTGTGGTGGCACCAGAACTGCCTTACTGGTTAAGGGGGCAAGAAGCCCCAAGGAAAAAAAAAGAAAAAACTGCCCTCCCCCTCCCCACACAACACTGTCTCTCCCATCCCTTTCCCCTGAAAAAATGTGCAGTGTTAAACCCTTCCTCCATCCAAAAAGTGGAAAACGGGCCCCCTCTGCAGCCCCCACCCCTGAACTCCCCTTACCCTAAATTGAATTTTGTGCCCCCCCCCCCCGGCCGGGACAGGATCGACCCCCAGTTGCTTCTCCTCATTCAAACCTGCACTGGCTTAACCCGGAGAGAGAGGGGAGGGGGCAGACGCTGTGGAAAGGGGTAAAAAAGACTGAGGGCAGATGGAGCAGAGAGGGAGAAAAGTGGAGGGCCGGTGGATGCAAGGTGTAAGAGGCATGGGGGGATATGAAAGGAGGCGTTAATAGGGATGAGGAACAGAATGAACATAGAGGGGCAGGAGGAGGGGGTGGGAGACAAACAATACATGCACATTTCATTCCATTCCTTAACAAAAAAAACATTATTTGCCACTGCTATAAAAAAAAGAAGGCCCCACTCCGATCCCCAGCCCTTGAACCCTCTTACCATATTTTTCCTTCTTCGTGGAGCAGGAGTGGTCCCCGCCGGTCGCTTCCACCTCGGAGGTGAAACTTAAGACATCGCCCCGGCAGATGGAGGCCGTAGAAGTCGGTTCTGATCCAGCTGGAACCCTAACGGAGCAGCGCGAAACTGCTGGCCCCAAAGAATAAAGGATCCCCCCCCCCACCTCTCCCCACCCCCCACTAGTGCAGACTGCCAGCAGGGTGAGTGTGTAACGACCCCAGGAAGGGGGAGAGATGCGACCCCAGTGATCGGGAAATCATCGCTCCCCGAGGCCTGGGCCCCAGATTTCGGACTCCCACGGACTTGCTGGGTGACCCCCTGGGGCCAACTCGCGTTCCCTCCCCGCGGCTCCGAGAGCCACTCGCGAGCCTTCGTCCGCCTTTCCCCCTCACCGAGTGCCTATTCGTCTTCCTCCCGAGCAAGGCCCCATGCTCAGCCGTGCAAAAGTTTGCCTTGGTCAGGACTGGTGAGGAGGAGGGCGAGGCAGCGCACAGCTGCGGAAAGACCACCCGGCAGCCCGGCTGTTTCTGCCAGGAGATGTCCCGCAGGTAGATTGTTGGCTTCCTGTCTCGGAAGGCATAAAATGGTCATGCGGTTTGGTTTATTGCAGACGACAGGGCGGCGGCCTACCCGCTGCCCGGCGATGGAGGGAAACGGCTGCAGCTCTCCCAGAGGCGCGAGTGCAGGGTTTCAGCTGCTCCCGGCGGATGCATGAAGTCTGCTGCTCTGAGGAAGGGACATCTGTCGCAGACTAAATATTTAAAAAAAGAGCATTTTTTTTAATTTCTATTTTTTTTGCAGAGACAGATTAGATGCATACATATTTAATGCCGCTGCTGGACCTATTTGGAAGCCGAAAAGCTATAAAGCTACCGCCACGATTTGGCGACATTTCTGCGAATTTGCCTTTTTGCACTGAACATGCAAAACAAAAACAAAACAAAACAGAAGGCTGTTTGCGTCCCTTTCGCTGTCAGGTACGAGCCCAGGGCCGAGCAGGCTGGGATCATTACACGGGCAGAGAGAACGGGCCTGGGTTTGTTGTCAGCTTCCTGGGCTGGGGGGCAGCTCAGGGACCCCCTCCCCAGATGCCTCCCAGCTTGCTGGATGGCCTGGGAGATTCCCCGGTCCAGCATGGGGGGGGGAGGGCTGACTGGCGCCATTAGGCATCTACAGGGCCCCTGTGCCCCTTCCAGCCCACAGCAGAAGGAATAAACATCTATGTAAACAGGGCCGATCCTCTGCCTCCTGCTCGCCAACGTGGTTGCCCTGTCAGGGACACAGGTCAGAAAACCGCTTTCAAGTGAGACCTTTTGGTTGGGCCAACTCGATTCGTTTGTGGCTGACTTTCCGGAGTTCAGTCTCTTGCTTTCTCATTAGCTCGGAGCAAGCCTCTCTCTCTCTCTCTCTCTCTCTGGTATTTGAATACTGATTGAACCGCCACCGGTAGTAAATAATTCTGCGAGAGAGATTCAGCCTGTTCCAGTCTACGCCTCTTAAGCAGAATGGCACCGCAACCTGGGAGAAATAACACCAAGCGTGGCCGAGGCTGGCGGCCGCTTCGCTTTCAGCAGACAAATAAGCAGCTGGCTTACCCTCTGCAGAGATGAAATGAGGAGCGGGCTGCTTTCTGCCACTCTGGCCTCCGCTGTTGCACGATTTATTGCTGTGCTGCGAACCTTGGTTGGTATTTCCGCTTGATAATGAATAGACCATTTGGGTTTTATCTGCCGTCATTTACTATGTTACTCTAACTAGAAATGGATTAAAGTTCCACTTCGGCGCCCATTAAACTAAACAAGCATGGCTGAAAATAAATTGTCTTATCTACTGTACAGATATATGTCGATGTATTAGATGGGCAACAGAGAGGGCATGAGTCTCTTCGCTTGCGGGCCGATTCAGTAAAAACGCGGGAGAGCGGACGAACACCTGCTCTCCCGGTGCGCGCGATTCAGTATTCAAATTAGGTGGTGCGGTAGAAACGGGCAAAAGGAGGCGCTAGGGACACTAGCGCGTCCCTAGCGCCTCCTTTTGACCCCGAGCGGCGGCTGTCAGCGGGTTTGACAGCCGACGCTCAGTTTTGCCGGCGTGGGTTCTCGAGCCCGCTGACAGCCACAGGTTTGGAAACCGGACGCCGGCAAAATTGAGCGTCCGGTTTTCGGCCCGACAGCTGCTGGCCCAATTTACATTTTTTTCTTTTTTTTTTTTATTACTTTTTACACCCTTCGGGATCTCCGACTTAATATCGCCATGATATGCTTTTCTGTGCACTTTCCCGGTGCCGGCAGAAACTAGCGCCTACCTTTGGGTAGGCGCTAATTTCTTAGTGTAAAATGTGCGGCTTGGCTGCACATTTTACTTACTGTATCCCGCGCACATATCTAATAGGGCCATCAACATGCATTTGTACTGTATCGGCCTGTTGGTTAGGATTAGTCTATCATGATCTTCTGCTAGGATCTTTGTCTACCTGCTTTCTAGCTCCAACAGCATTAAAATACCGTTTCCTCTAGTTACTGATCCCATCTCCCACCTAGGGACCTGGTATTTGGGGGACCTATCTGGCCTATACCAATAGCAACATGTTATACTGGCATACAGCAATCTTACATAAGAACATAACTTATGCTATCCTGGGTCAGACCAAGGGTCCATCAGACCCAGTATCCTGTCTTCAACAGTGGCCAATCCAATTCACAAGTAGCTGGCAAGTACCCAAACATTATTTATTTATGTATTTATTTACAGGTTTTTATATACCGGTATTAGTGAGGACATCATACCGGTTTATAAATGAACAGCAGGATTGAAATTACATTGTAACAGGGGAGAGGAACTGGGAGGGAGGTAACATAAGAGCAGCATTGAAAGAAAGGTTATATACAAAGGGGTGTAAACACAAAGAGGAACTTAAACTACAGTATCATACATTTAATAGATCCCATGCTACTAATGCCGACAACTAGCAGTGGCTGTACCCTGTTGATTAATAGTAGCTTATGAACTTCTCCTCCAGGAAATTATCCGAGCATTTTTAAACCCAGCTACATTAACTGCCTTAACTACATTCACCAGCAACGAATTCAAGAACTTAATTGTGTTGAGTGAAAAATAATTTTCTCTGATTTGTTTTAAATGTGCTACTTGCTAACTTCCTGGAGTGCCCGCTAGTCCTTGTATTATCTGAAAAGTAAATAACCAATTTACATTTACCCATTCAAATCCTTTCATGATTTTGTAGACCTAAGAACATAAGAATATGCTATACTGGGTCAGACCAAGAGTCCATCAAGCCCAGCATCCTGTTTCCAACAGTGGCCAATCCAGGCCATAAGAACCTGGCAAGTACCCAAAAACTAAGTCTATTCCATGTTACCGTTGCTAGTAATATCCCTCCTCAGCTGTCTCTTCTCCTAATTTCTTTAGCCTTTCCTCATAGGGGAGATGTTCCACGCCCTTTATCATTTTGGTCTCCCTTCTCTGTACTTTTCTCTAGATGCAGTGACCAGAATTGCACACAGTATTCAAGGTGTGGCCTCACCATGGAGCGATTCAGAGGCTTTATTTGACATTCCCTTCCTAATAATCGCTAACATTCTGTTTGCTTTTTTGACCACCACAGCACACTATGATGCCCAGAACTTTTTCCTGGGTGGTAGCTCCTAAAATGGAACCTAACATTGTGAAACTACAGCAAGGGTTATTTTTCCCTATATGCATCACCTTGCCCTTGTCCACATTATATTTCATCTGCCAGATGGATGCCAAGTCTTCCATTCTCACAAAGTCCTCCTGCAATTTATCACAATCCACTTGTGATTTAACTACTCTGAAAAATGTTGTCATTTGCAAATTTGATCACTTCACTCATCGTATTCCTTTCCAGATCATTTATAAATATATTGAAAAGCACTGGTCCAAGTACAGATCCTTGAGGCACTCCACTGTTTACCTTTTTGCACTGTAGAAACAGACTATTTAATCCTGCTCTCTGTTTCCTGTCTTATAGCCAGTTTGTAATCCACGAAAGGACATTGCCTCCTATCCCATTACTTTTTAGTTTTCTTATAAGCCTGAGGGACTTTGTCAAACGCCTTCTGAAAATCCAGATACACCACATCTACCAGTTCATCTTTACCCACATGCTTATTCACCCCTTCAAAAAAATGTAGCAGATTTGTGAGGCAAGACTTCCCTTGGGTAAATCCATGCTGGCTGTGTCCCATTATATCATGTCTGTCTATATATTCTGTGATTTTATTATTTATAATAGTTTCCACAATTTTTCCAGGCAGCGAAGTCAGGCTGACTGGTCTATAATTTCCCAGATCACCTCTGGAGCCCTTTTTATGTATCGGGATTATATTGGCTACACCCAGTCTTCAGATACAATGTATGAATTTAATGATAGGTCTGAAATTTCATTTTTTGAGTCTTTCAAAATCCTGGGATGGATACCATCCAGTCCAGGTGATTTGCTAATCTTCAGTTTGTCAGTCTGGTCAGTTCATTGGAATTGTCACCCTCGAAAACTGTCTCTGGAACCAGGGCCGGTGCAAGCACCAGGCAAACCAGGCCTGGGCCTAGGGCACTGACCATTAGGAGACGCAAGCCATGTGGGGCCACGAGCGGCGGCAGCAAAGAGGAGTGAGATTCAGCAGGCTGCGAGCAGCGCCCAACCTGCTTGTGGCCCAGAAAACCGAGAATGAGGTAGGAGTCTGAGTCGGGGCCAAGACCGGGGGGGGGGGGGGGGGGGGTGTGGAGCGGGCACAAGGTGCCTAGGGTGTGCAAACCCCTTGCACGGCCCTGTCTGAAATGGTTATCTCCCCAACTTCCTCCTTAATAAACACCGAAGCAAAAAATTAATTTAGTCTTTCCACGATAACCTTATTTTCCCTAAGGGGCAGATTTAAAAAAACTACGCCCGCGCGTACTTTTGTTCGTGAGACCGGCGCAAACAAAAGTATGCCAGATTTTAATAGATACGCGTGTAGCCGCGCGTATCTTTTAAAATCTGGGGTTGGCGTGCGCAAGGCTGTGCAAAATCAGCAGCCTGAGCGCGCCGAGCCGCGCAGCCTGCCTCCGTTCTCTCCGAGGCCGCTCCGAAATTGGAGCAGCCTCGGAGGGAACTTTCCTTCCACTCCCCCCCCCTCCCCCGCACCTTCCCCTACCTAATCTTCTGGGCGTATCCCAGGCTTTCTTGAGCTCCAGTGCTGTTCTTCCCCCCCTCCCCCATCACTTCCCCTGAGTGACTTTTCCATCCATCCACCTACCCATCCACCCACCCTTTCTGTAAAGAAACATTTTGTTATTCCCGAGTCTGCCACTCCCCTTTCAGAATTTGCTAGTATGCAAGTATTAAAGGAAGTGAAAGCAAACGCACTGAACAGAAATACAGTGAACCGGGATCCTGATGTGCTAAGTGGGACAGGATGGGTCACATGGTTTGCAACATGGATTGTGTACATTGTAATGTGTAAATGACTGAGGTGTCAGAACGTTTGAAGTACTTTGATAACTTTTAATACATTTAAATGCACGTAAAAATAGCTAGGAAAGTTCTAGCCCCCTTTGATGATTGACACTAAACAGTCATGTATTGACAAGGCACACTGATTCAAAGATGGCGCATGGTATTGCTTTTAATTCTCCTAAAATTTATTTCAGACAAAATACTCGTCTTGGTTAGACCTCAGGGAAACGCCTGCTGGAACATGACATGGTAACATTGACTGAGATTGCATGCACAACAATAGTCGCCAGGTTTATCCTTCAAACAGGCCGATACAGTACAGTGCGCTCCGATGTTAGCCCACATTTGGCCACGCGTTTTCGACGCGCTATTTTTACCCCTTATACAATAAGGGGTAATAGCACGTCGAAAACGTGCGGCCAACACCCCCCCCCCCCCCTGAAACTAATAGCGCCCACAACATGCAAATGCATGTTGATGGCCCTGTTAAATATTCCCGCACGATACAGAAAGTAAAATGTGCAGACAAGCCACACATTTTAATTTCGGCCGGCACCGGGGAAGTGTACAGAAAAGCAGAAAAAACTGCTTTTCTGTGCACCCTCCGACTTAATATCATAGCGATATTAAGTCGGAGGCCCCAAAAAAAAAAAAAAATTTAATTAAAAAAAAATGTAAAATGTGCCCACGGCCCGCAGGTCGGAAGACGGATGCTGAATGATGCTGGTGTCCGTTTTCTGAACCCATGGCTCTCAGCAGATTTGAGAACCGATGCCGGAAAAATTGAGCATCAGCTGTCAAACCCGCTGACAGCCGCCGCTCCTGTCAAAAAGGAGGCGCTAGGGATGCGCTAGTGTCCCTAGCGCCTCTTTTTACTGCGGGCCCTCATTTAAATTTTTATTTATTTATTTAACACTTTTCTATACCGACCTTCATGAAAAAATTTCATATCAGATCGGTTTTCATGTAACAGAGGGTATAACTTAAACATAATTAACCAGAAGCGGAAGTTACATATAACAAGGGTAGATAACTAGGGGGCTAGGCTAGTCAGAGGTAAAGGACAGAGTAACAAAAAACAAGATAAGGCATTGAGACAAAGAAATAGCGGCTTAGTATACCGTCTAAGCATGGCGGGGCGTTAGCCAGGAAAGCAGAGTCCTGACTGGTTGACAATTAATGGCTCAGTAAGTTATGGGAAGGCCTGGAGGAAGAGCCAGGTCTTAAGTTTTTTTTCGGAAGGTTCGAGGGCAGGGTTCTAGTCTGAGGTCTGAGGGCATATTGTTCCAAATGGTTGGACCCGCTGTAGAGAATGCTCGTTCTTTTGTGGATGATAGGCGCGTGGATTTCGTTGGGGGAACTTGCAGGGTACCTTTGTACGCTTCTCTTATAGGTCTTGAGGATGAGTATAGTTTGAATGGAATCTGGAGGTCTAGTTGTTGCTGATTGTGTATGGTTTTATGAATTGTGGTGAGGGCCTTGTGTAATATTCTATATTTTATTGGCAGCCAATGAATACTTGATCGCGCGCCCAGGAGAGTGACCTGGGCGCGCGTTGGGAGGGGAGAGCGGGCACTCGCCTCGGAGCGCCGGCTCTCCCGCGGGATTTACTGTATCGGCCCGATAAGTAGGCCTGAGCAGCAGATCCATAGTCTAGTCCAGTCCATGTCTTCCATTCAGCTGGGGGGGGGGGGGGGGGAAGACTTGTATGGAGGAATTTAAAAAAAACCCTGACAAATCTTGGAATTAAACAGTGGATGTGCTCTGTAATGCGGCAAAGGTTTATCTTTTAATCTCTTAAATGGAATCCTGCAGGTAATCTTCTCCCCACATTGCTGCACCACCCCTCAGTGGTACCAGCTTCCTGGTTTTGCATTGTTTTATGCTGCTCTCTTCCTCCTCAAGATGGACCTTGGATTGTGGTCCACACTCCCCTCCTCCCCACTCAGCATCTGGGTATTTTACTGTTGTGACTGGAGATCTGATTAAAATGATCCAGGAGTGCTGGGGGAAAAAAACCTCAAAGTTCTTGATTGCTCTGAGGGTTTCTTTAGATCATTTTAATATAATCTCAGGCCATGATTCAGCAAGACCCGCCCTACAGTAAACACCCATGATCCAAGATGGCGCATTTCTCACCTGCCTCTTCTCGTTTTTATTTGGCGTTTTCCTTTTCATGGATTCCAGTTGTCTAAAATATATGAAAGACATACAGGCTGATACAGAAAGGTGCGTTCAGCCAAGCACACCTTTCTGCCTGCACTTCAGCGCACATTTTCTGTGTGCAAGACTTTACTGCCAATGCCGCAAGGAGCTCTGCACGCAGAACATGCGTGTCCCTAAACAGTTCTGCTGGGTACCCTCACATGGAAATTCCCTTGCAAATGAGGCGTTAAGCAGTACTCCTCCATGCAGAGAGACTGCTTTTGGCCAGCATGCTTTTTTTTAGCGCTGGAAACTTAACCCCTGGGTCAGAGCTGGAGTTACGTTTCCAGTGTTGCTGCGCTGGACTTAAAACCCTTAAAAAAGTGGGGAAAAAAAGTGAAAAAATTCCAGAACACTTAGCTGGATAAGTACAGACTTAGGGTAAGTGGTGGCATGTGCAGTTAATGCATGTTTTTTTTTAACTCCCAATGCATTTGCATAGCATTAGCTTACTGCACTGGGAGTTTAACAAAAATGTAATCTGAGCTTTAAAAATGTGAAAACCAGCACACAGTTTCTTAACACTCAGATTATTGCATCAGCCTGATAGAGGGCAATTTTCAAAGTAATTTCTGCGGGTTAAATTGCCCTGTCTGAAAATCTCCTCTTTAGAGGGGCTAAAGGTACATATAGGATTCTGCAGCACATGCACTTGTAGTCATGCCGGGGGGGTCGTTTTCAAGCTAATAGAGGGAAACCACAAGTTGACAGTAGATTTCCAAACATCTGCACACTATTATGCCCTGTTCGGTCCCCCTGCACAAACAGCAGGTGCAAAACACAGGTACCTTTCGTGTGTGCGGCTTGATCTAATTTTCAAAAAAAGAAACTCTCTAGTTATTGGAAAATATGCACACTAAACGTGCCTGTGCAACTATGCAGGTGGTGTGAAAATTGCCCATGTGCTTTTAAGTTACTAAAATACATCTGCAGAGGCTTGCAGTATAAAGCAGGAAATTACATAATCCCTGAACTGGCTCCATTTCTGCTGGTCAGGCTCATCTGGTCTTGGTTTTTACCCTGTTGCATGCATGGACTTCCACTTCCGAGTTCCCTAAAAAGCAGCCAGGAACTACAAGACCATGCGTTCAATGGGATAAAACCAGGACCGGATCAGCCTGACCAGCAGACATGGAGTCAGCTAGGAGCCCCTACAAAAAGCCTGCAGATGTCAGGGAGGGGCAATGATGTTCCAGGTTCGGACTTTCATCAGCACACTTTCTGTATGTGGAATAAACTTCTGCGGTTTCTTATTTTGGAAAGGTTGAAGCAGGGGTCCCAAAATGCAGGAGAGTGTGCATGTAATTACCAGGATTGGATTCAAATTGGAGGGCACTGCAGGGGTTGACTACCCTACCCAGCTGATCAGCCAGCATCAAAGATGCCCTCTGAAGCCTCCCACACACCCCCCACCTCCACCCCAGCACTGGCCCTCAAATAAATCCTGAAAAAAATTCCAAGTAACACCACAAAACAGCATTTCCAGGACTCTAAAGCCTGAGCACATCTGACTGCTTTATCCCCTCCCCCCCGCTTGCCAATAATTCTACTGTGGAGAAATGAATGTGCAGTGTCCCCTCCCTTCCCCCGCCCCAGTTCTAACTTTCATAATGTAAAACCGGGAGCGCTCCAGATTGTTTGATAGACGCATGCAGCGCACCTCAATAATGTGCTGGCATGGCCCAATTAAATTATGCAGCGGCTCGCGGGACCTCTCAATGCTGGGACGCAGGATATTACATTACCGGCCAAATGGTAAATTTTGTTTTGCTTTTATTGTTGGCCGCTGCCATCAGCATTAGAGACACAGCGTTATTACTCCTCACATATCCAGGGGGCCTTGTAGGATTATTTGGCGGAGACTAGAATCATTTTTCAGAGATCAATTTACCTCCAGCTTACAGGGCTCCCGCTCTGCGGCGAGTGCTTGTGTATCCCTGGCAGTAATGATGTATTTGAGAAGGGACTGTCTTGTTTTGTCGGTGGTTGATAAAGATGTGAGAATGAAACAGTGCAGAGGAGGGGAAAGGAGGTACCAGCCAAGTGCTTGAAATACCATAAATGCTCCCTCCACCCACTGAAGCACAGTCCAGTATGAAGGGGTGGTTCTATCATTAGGCACAGACAGGTGGACACCTCAGGTAGCAAAATTTGGGGAGCACCAAAATGTGTCTCCTAACCCCGAAAATATTCCTGCAGCAACTGCCTCAGCATGCTGCAGACATGTTTACTAAAGGTACCCGCAGCCCAAAGAGAGGTCCAGCGCGACTGCGATGGATCCCATCCTGCTGTGGCTGGGCCACAGTGGACCCCAATCTCTCCGTGGCCCAAAAAGAGGCCCAGCTGTGATGAACCCCAGTCTGCCGCAGCTTGAAAAGCAGCAGGGCTGAGGAAGACCTCATCCCACCGCAGCCTGAATAAAGGCCCAGCCATGGCCTGAAGAAGAGAGGGGCAGGCCCACAGTGAGTGAGTGTGTGTGGTGTGTGTAAAACAGAGTGAGAGCCTATGCTGAATGGGTGTAAGAATAAGTGAGAGCCTGTGTGCATATGTGTTTATGAGAGAGATAGAGATAGTGTATGTGAATGCGTGCCTGTGTGCATGTGTGAGTGTGTATGTATGAGAGAGGGAGAGTGTGCGAAAGAACCTGTATGCATATGTGTGTGTATATATGATAGCAGGTGTAAGTGAAAGTCTGTGTGTGTGTGCGTGGGAGAGAGGGTGTGAGCGAGAGCTCATGTGCATGTGTGTGAGAGAGAGAGAGGGCATGTGAATGAAAGCTTGTGAGCATGTGTGTGTGTGTGTGTGAGAGAAAGAGCCTGTATGCATGTATGTAAACCGTTGTGATGGCGAAACTGAACAATGGTATATAAAACTCGATAAATTAAATAAATATATAAATGTGTGTGAAAACGAAAGAGGGTTTGTTTGAGAGCCTGTTTGCATGTGCAAGTGTGAGTGTGTGCGAGAGAGAGAGAAAGTGTGCATGAGAGCCTGTATGTGTGTGTGTGTGTGCACGAGAGAGAGAAGGTGTGATTGAGAGCATGTATGTATATGTGAGAGAAAAATTGGGTGTGTGTGCATGTATGTGTGTGAGGAAAGTCTATATGCATGAGTGGGGGTGTGAGAGAGAGAGTTTGTGTGAGAGTCTGAGTGAATGTGTGAGACAGAGGGTGTGCATGTTAGCCTGTGTGCATGTGTGTGAAAGAGAGAGGGTATGTATAAGTCTGGGTGCGAGAAATAGAGGATAAAGTTTGTGCGGCACCCTTCCCCCAGTACAGGACAATCTCAGAGTGACTGGAAATCAAAAGATCCCAGGTGTGGAAAGTGGGGAATTCTTTTTATTCCTAATAGTTTTAATTGTTGGGTGTTATTTGATGTGTCTGCTATTTTGAAATATTTGGTTTTTTGATGATTTAAAAAAACTTTGTTTAATTATTGAATAATGTTCAGTTCGGCAGCTGCTTTGAAATATTTATTCTCTTAATGTAGTTTTATATTACGATTGATGTGTTCTATTTCTTGATTTATTTTATGAGGCATGATAGTGTTTTTGCTGTTCCATTGCTGTTCCATTGTTGCACTGCATACAGAGTCTGGCTTCTTGCAATTTCCAGTTCAGATGACTGAGGTGAGGTATTCTGCTGGTATGTTGTTTCTGTGTAGGGATCTATAGCAGCCTGGCTTGTTCTGTTTTTCTAATAGAAGGTGTATTAATGTTGATCTAATATTTTCAGTGTTGCCTTTTTCATATGTAGGGTTGTTACTGTTTGAGTGCTGGCATTTAGTACTGTTTTGCTACGGAAGGTTTACTATAATTGTAAAGCAATTTACTGATGGCTTTCTGAGGGCCAAGCCCCTGTCATACGCACTTTACAATAAGCCTAATACCATTTGGGTTCCAAGTGTCTTTTTTGCAGGTTTTTCGGTTGGCACTGCAACAGTGCATGTAAAAATAATATGCATGTTGTTGTGATAGTTTTACCTCAGAAGACTATACATACCCTTTTTCATGTAAAATCTGTTACTACAAATGTGCAATTTTTGTGTGTAGTGAGGGCTGGAAAGGCGGGGCACGCAAGGCTGTAAAAGTTTGCCTATGACACCTAATACGCTTGCACCAACCTGGAGAGAGTCTGCCACACACAACCCTCCACCCCATTCATCCATGTCCCACTGCTCCAGGGGGGAAATGGTAGAAGGCAGGTGGTAGGGTTCCTGGTAGTGTGGCGAGGCTGCCAGCTTCTATCTGCCACCCCTCTGGAAACTCTGACCCTCACTTTCTCCCTTTTGTGGCATTTTAAATCACTGACAGGACCAGACTCCAAGGGGACACTCCCTTCCCCTTGGCCTTCTCAATGATTTGACCTATGCCGTGCCTTTGGTGGGGGAGGGGGGAGGAGAGTGGCATCTCATCTCTTGCCTCAGGCAGCAGATTGCCTTGAGCTGCCCCTGTTTGTGTGTTGGGGTTGTAGCAATGAGGGGTAAGGCAGAAGGGAGAAGGATAGAGGCGTAGGGGTGGGGGTTGACTGGGAGGGTTTAATTGGAAGAAGCTAAGTGAAAATGCTTTCAAAGTGAGAATCCAGGGTAAAAATTAATGAGGTGGTGTTGGTGAAGAGAGGCGAGCAGGGGCCCCCAGTCTAAGGGTAATATTAAATAGGGGCAGTATATCATCCTCCATTTCTTTCTCTCTATCTTTTATATCATGGCAGACTTCAAGATTTAATCCTTTTTAATCAAATGCTTTATTCTAAATAAAAATAAATCTCTTTCTGGAATATGCATGTTTTTCCTTGTATTTGTGAGCGCTGAACAGTGAAGCAGTGTATGGCAAGATGACGATCAAAAACGAATAAGCTTGAGTTGACATCCTCTGGATGCCTCACTGCAGCATAGGGACCATGCTCCACATGCATTGGGAAGCTGAGTTTTATATACTGCACCCTACAAAAATTGCTTGGGGGCAACTCACAGAAACACATTCATATTAAAACCTATTCAAGAAGACGTTCATCAGAATAAAGAATAAAATATTTATTTTAAGTAATGTAAAACCTCTGTTTTTCTTTCAGATGACTAACATGAGCTAAGAAAGTAACAGCTCTGCATTCATCATATAAGATGGTGTACTAGCCTGTGTTGTCAAAGGCCTTTTTAAACAGAAAAGTCTTAAGATTTTGTTTAAACACTTTTGTGCTTCAATTAACCGCAGAGAGTTAGGTAACGCATTCCAGAGGCTAGGGCTTGAGATTGAAAATGTGCATTTTCTGTTGAGATGTATTCTTGCTATTTTTGGTGTTGCAAAGTCTAATAAATGTTTGTCTGCAGATCAAAGTTGTCTGGAAGGTTTATAAATTCGGAGAGAAGTACATAATCAGATAGAGGAATTATTATGGAGTAAATTGGGAATCAAGATTAAGGTTTTATATTGACTTCAGAAGAGGATTGGTAAATGTTACGATTTCGCCTGCTGTGTAGCCTCATCATACCCTTAACTCAGACGACTATGATGCCTCCCCACCTGCAGAGGCCTCCAATGAGCTCTGCTCCTAGTCACCTAAGCCATCTCCTCACAGGGCATCCAACGCACCCTGTGGTACAGCCTCCTATCCACCAGGAGTCCTCAGCGAACCTAGTTCTCAGCCTTGCCAAACTCCTCTATGCATACACCATACCCAAACTCCAGTTTTACATAACCCAGCCTTACCAAACACTCCTCGCTTATACATGGAGTTGCCCTTGGCTCCTTGTCCTGGCCTCTGTTTCCTTGCTTGCCTTGCAGCCTTCTCAGGCCTACTTTGCCTTGTGCCATCCGGACCTTCATGTTCCTTGCAGCCCATTCAGGCCTACCTTTGCCTTGTGGCCTCTGGGCCTTCTTGCTCTTTCCCTTGCTCTGTGATCTATCTAGGCCTTGCCCCTCAGAGTCTTTCCTTGCCTAGCGCTCTATGGGCTTCCTGTATCGATGCCTTTGAGCGTTTATGTTCCTTGTTTCATGTTGTCCTTGTCTCACCCTGTCCTATCTTGCCTTTGTCCAGTCCTTGCCTGCACTCGAGCCCCAGTTCCAGTCCCTACCTGCACTCTGTTCCAGTTCAAGCTCCAGTTCTTATCTGTTCTCACCATGATGGACTGCCGCCGCAGCCAAGTCCTACTGTCCCCCAGATTCCCAAGGGCCCAAACTGTGGGGAAGGGGGCTAGCTTGGCAGAAGACTGGCCCTTGGCCTGACCTGCTGTCCTGTACCTTTCCCCGGTTGGTGTACCCCGAGCCCAGTCCAGCAATTCATGATAATAACCAGTATAGTGAAAAAAGGATAGGAGATATGTGATCTCGGTGGTTTGAGTTTGTTATGATGCGGGCTGCAGAATTTTGAATTAGTTGTAACAGATGAATTGTATAATAAGTTAAACCTGAATATAAAGAGTTACAATAATCAAGTCTGGTGAGTAATAGTGCTTGCAGTACCACACGGAAATCAGTCTAATTTAGTAGAGGTTTCAGAAGTTTTAGGAGTTGTAATTTGTAGAAAGAGGATTTGACAATGGATGATATGTGAAGTGTCATTGAGAGCAAGGGGTCTAGACTTACCCCAATATTACGGGCTTTTTGCACAATAGAAATACGATAGCCATCAATTGTTATAAAGTTAGGAGAAGACTGTGATAGTTTTGCTATTGCTGATAGGCGAATAATTTCCGTTTTAGCAGTATTAAGTTTGAGATGGTTATGGGATAACCTAACGTTAACTGAGTTGATGCAAAGTTATAGAAAGGATAAGGTATTGGCCCATGATGTATCATAGGGAATGAGATCATTATTGATCATTAAGGTTAAATCCTTCAAGACACATTGTCTGATGAGATGCAAGGTTACTTCCATAGCAGCCCTGCACCCCCAGCCCTCCCATTCCCATTTAGTATCCAACCCGCCACACCCACTCCCACCCCGAAGACGATTCAGTATTTTAACATCACTAACAAAGGATTAATGCAGTTTCGTATGGTACTTCTAACTTTGACTCACACCCATTTATTCTGAGCACCCCTTTCTACCCAGAATAACATTTCTTTTTTTTTTTTTTTTACATATGTTTATTGAAGCAAAAGTAAAGTACAAATCACAAGTTATAACAGACTTAAGAGAACGATGACAATAACAGCTTTGACACGAAACATGCTACTTTAACAATCTATTTGCTTCATCACTTTGTAATCTTTTCTCTACTTGCATGTTCCCATGTCAAACCCATTCATCCTTCCACGTTTCTGAATTCAGCATCGCTATTGTATATATGGTGGAGGGGAGGGACGTTTCTTGCTTTGCTCAGTCATGAGAAATGGGGATGTTCAGAGTTGTACGAAGACTCCCTTATGTTAATAATGATTAATTATCAGAAGGCCCCACTCGGACTAGGTATGGAAAATACCAATTAGGACCTTATACAGATAGATGGCACTGCCTAGGCCCTGACAGTAACCAAAAAAATGTGAGGGAGGTGTAGGAGAAAACAGAATACAAGCATACCAGGTCTACACTCCCAGGAAATGGGATGTTTAAGAAAATCAAATTTAAAAAGCATGAACACTAAAATGGATTGCCAAGGTAATTTTTAAAGGGGGCTGCCCAGGTGCTCTCTTTGAAAGTTTGCTTCTTCAAGGTCTATGGCTACAGAAGTACTTAGTTTACATTTGCTTTGCATGGGAAAGTATGCGCAGGAGGTTTGTAAAAGACATCTCCAGGCCTACTTTCCCTCACCTGGCTTCCCCCCCTCCCCCCGCCCCAGAAATGCCACATTTTCTTCCCTATGGCTAAATCAAGCCTTCTTGTGAAATTTGCCAGCAGAGCCGAAGCAATAATATTAGGCACCCCAGGCAAACCTTCGGTCTCGTGACCTCCCCACTGAGATATACCTGCTGGCGACAGTTACAGTTCAGCGCTCCCTTCTTTGGTGATATAAGCCTGTTACTTCACTTGGAAAGCATATCCAGCGCAGCTCACTGCTTCAACGGCAGGGAGAATGAAGAAAAGAGGATTTATATTCAGACAACAACCAACAAAGACCGAATTGCACAGTCTAGGTAAACAAATAAGCATAGGAATAGCTTGCTTATTGCGGCAGTTACTACCCCTAACAAATTAAGCCTGATACTTCACTTTGAATGCATATCCAGCGCAGCTCACTGCTTCAACGGCAGGGGGGAATGAAGAAATAGGATTTACAGCCAGACAACATCTAACAAGGCATTGATCTGAGCAGTATGAGTATACAAACTTGCTCGATACGACGGTATCTGAGCAGTATGAGTATACAAACTTGCTCGATACGACGGTTACTACCCTCAAACATTAAGCCTTATACTTCACTTTGATGCAATTCCAACACTGCTCTCTGCATCAATGGCGGGGGTGGAAGGAAATTAGAATCAAAAAGTTACCAATAAGGGCCCTGAACTCAGCGGTCAGAGTAACAGATAAATATGAGAAAAATAAGTGTGAAAGCTTGCTGGGCAGACTGGATGGGCCTATTGGTCTTCTTCTGCCGTCATTTCTATGTTTCTATGCAATATTAGAAAGAGGAATTGGTGAGGTCACACAATGGATACAAAGTACAGAATAAAAACCAAAAGTGTGAAGTTTAACTGTACTGATGCAAGTCCTATAGAAATAATCCATGGTATCATATAAGTGCTGTTTGGACACTGAATGAATTCTATGTGACAGCCCGGACCATAGACACTTTAATACAATCATCTACCATAATTCTCTCATGTGACACAGCACATTTCTTTCTTTGCAATGAAAGCATTGGGTAAACATAAGATCCCAGCACCCTGGCCACCCTCTTACCATTCCATCAACACTATGGAAGGAGTAAAAGTGACAGGAGTGATCTCCAGTCACTCCTGCTCCATTGGTTTTGCTTTATTAATTATGGCTAGTCAGTGCCATGTTGGTTAACATCCATTAAATACGGACATTACGCAATATGGGCCAGATTTTAAAAACTACGCCCAATTTTATAACATGCACACGCAGCCGCGCGCATGTTATAAAATCCAGGGTCAGCGCACGCAAGGGGGTGCACAATTGCGCAACTTGCGTGTGCCGAGCCGCGCAGCCTTCCTTCGTTCCCTCCGAGGCCGCTTCAAAATAGGAGCGGCCTCAGAGGGAACTTTCCTTCCGCCCCCCTGCCCTACCTAACCCCCCCCCCCCTTACCTTTAATTTTTAAGTTGCGCCTGCCTCCGGGCAGTCCCGGAGGCAGGCGCAATCCTGGGCACAGCGCAATCCCGGGCACAGCAGCAAATGGCCACTGTGCCTGGAGGCTCCGGCCTGCCCACTCCCCGCCCATTTTTTCAAGCCCTGGGACATAGGCTCGGCGCGCGCAGGAGGCTTTTAAAAGGGTTACGCGCGTAACCCTTTTAAAATCCGCCCCTATGATTGTAAAACAAGCTTTACAGACGCATTGCTTTACAGCCATTTTTCAATACTTTGGCCTTAGACCAATATGGCACCAGCTGACTCTGAGGCTGGTGCCATTTTTAAAGTGGAACCGGTGGAGCAGGAGGGACTCCTGCCCTTTTTACCAGGCCACCAGCATTGTAGGGATGGTGAGGGGTATGTGTGGGGTTTTTTTTTGTTTGTTTTAATTTCTTGGCAAAAAGTGTGCACTATTAATAGTGCACAATATTTGCCAAAAAGAAAACCCACAAATTTTAAGGTTTTCCATAGCCAATAGGGATTTGGTTTGTTTGAAATTAAACAAACCGAGCATGGTCATTTTCAGTTTGGCTTGTAAATGTGTTTCATTTCATTTCTTCAACTAGTTCTGCTCCTCTAGTATTCCTTCGCTCCCTGGCCATTACCTTCTCACGCTGTTTCACTACATTGCAATCATCAGAAATAACTGGCCCAAGGTCCCTTTTTTTTGCTTTATGGACATCGGCGTCTCATCCCTATTGTGTACTGCTCCTTGGATTTCTATACCCCAAATGCTCAGCTCTGCATTTTTAGTAATGAAAACTTAGCATCTAAGTCATAGACTCCTTTCCAAGGTTTCTTAGACTATTTCTCATTTTGTCTGCTCTCTGAAGGGTGTCCACTCTGTTCCAGATCTTAATGTCATCCTGAGGACAAACTTTTCCTCCTAACCCCTCCACAATATTGCTCTCAATTTTGAACAGTTAGCTTTCAAGTCTCAAACTCTTATAATGCATTTTAGGTGATGATGCAATTACACAGAACTTCAGGGGGAAAAGGGAAGATTTGAATGTCAGGTATAGGAAACAAAGAAAACATCTTGAGACATAAATAGTAGTAAACATTTAATTGAATAGAAACAGATGACAGGGGTCAGCGTCAGGGGCCAGACTGTACTTTGCTGTGTGGAAGACCCCTGTTTGATTCCCAGGCCTGACTTTTGCTCTCTGAGTTGCCTGGAGATGATGAAGAGATTGCATTCATAGCCTCTGGGGGAGGGGTGGGGAATCCCAGCCATTGTTCAATGGGTGATATGGTGCACGCCTCCCAGGTTCCAGAGGAGAATTACGGTTTGTGACTCCACATTAAGAAGAGTCGCTGCAATGGCTGGGCCCAGGCAGCTGCAAATGAAGGATCATGATGCGACTGCCCGAACAGAAGCCCGTTCTTATTAAAGCGGAAGTCCAAGGGAGCAGGAGGAAATTTCCAGGTCACAGTGATAAGAAAAAAGGAAATAGATGATTGGAGCTGCCTGTTAAGGAAGGAAATAGCCTGCAAAGCTGAGCCATACTGTGATATTGGGCAAGAAAACTGAGTAATATACTGTACAATGTTGTTTTCAAAGAGAGTAAGATACGCTTAGGGTATGCATTTAATAGCAAGACAACAGTTTATATCGTTTCTCCTTTAATGGATTAATTCCAGCACTATGGGTCAGGTTCCTTTAAAACTCTTCTAAAAATTCTGACCTCACCTACACTTCTGCATGTGTAGTTGAGGTCAGAAGTGTATAATTGTTCTTGCAATGGAGAAAATAAGAAATGTCATGTGGGGTCACACTAAGGTCCATTGAGCCCAGCATCTTGTCCCCAGCAGTGGCTAGTCCAGGCCATAAGTACCCGGTAGATGGCTTTCCCAAAGCTTGTCCAAATCGCTTTTAAATCGTGCTATGCTAGTTCCTTTCACCAGGTACTCTGGCAACAGAATCCACAGCTTGACTGTGAGATTAGTTTCATGGAGTTTCTCCTTGTATTAGAATTATTTTAAAGGATAAATAACCACCCATTTCATAGCACTCATGATTTTATAAACTATCATATCCCCTCTGTCTCTCTTCCAAGCTGAAGAGTCTTAACCTGTTTAGCCTTTCTTCATAAGGGAGCTGATCCATCCCCTTTATCGTTTTTACTGCTCTTCTCTGTACTTTTTCTAGTTCCGGTATGTCTTTTTTGAGATGAGGCAACTATAACTGTATGCGGTACCCAAGATGTGGTCGCACCATGGACTGATATAAAGGCATTATGATATTCTCCATTTCATTCTCTTTTCCTCCTCAAATAATTCCTAACATTCTCTTAGCCTTTTATGACCACGGCTGCACACCGAGCCGAAGATTTCAAAGTACTGTCCACAAGGACTCTGAGGTCCTTTTCCTGAGTGGCGATTTCTAACATGGAAACTAGCATTGTGTATTTGTAATTGGGATTATTTTCTCCCTATGTGCATCACTTTGCACTTGTCCACATGTGTCTGTATTGGCCATTAAACTAATGAATTATACCATTAATGCTCTAGCCTACTTGAAGTTAGTCAAATAATAACCTTTTATTTCATACAGTAAAAAAAAAAAATTCAGAAGCATAGGACCACTAATCAAATTTACAGATACAATGCAATGATTTAAAACCCTTCCAAGAATCTTGATTTGATAGAGCTGCGCTTTATTGTAGTGCTAAGGGGCCAAGTAACAAAATGATTTATCAAGAAAGCTCCAGATTGTTAAATTAACTCTGGAGCAGAGAGAAGACTGACACTGAGATAAACAATTTCAGAAAACCAACATAGGAGACCAGTAATTTATCTGAAGTCACCTTGAAATTAAATAAATGTTTTATAAAAGATTTAACTTGCAGGACTCTGTAGGCTTTAGGAGAGAGGAGTTATCTCTCTAATCATCTGCCTATTCACAGAATGTTTTTCTATTAATCTAAAAGACTTGCGGCACTGCATACTTAGAATTATATTAATAGAATTATATTTTTCCTTTTTCACCCACTAATTACCTCAAGATATCTTACCGTAGTCCCATAACTTATCAAAACTGAACAGCCCTTACTGAAAGACTACCACTACTTAACATTTCTATACTGCTTCTAGATGTACATAGCACCTAGACTAAGCTCTTTTGAGAGAGAACTGTTTATCTGTTTGTACAGCACTGCATAAGTCGTGGAGCGCTATAGAAATATTAAGTAGTAGCAGACAGTATACGGAAATATAGTGAGAGATCTTATAATGGCATATGCCTTACTGTACATATATTTGGAATATCATTTTTCATTTAGAATACATTTGCATGTCCAGATGTTCGTATACTAAAAGATAAGCTGGCGGAGCTCGCTGCTCAGGCTATGTGTAGAGCCTGTTCAAATCAACAGCTACCAGGAAGGGTCACCATATTTCATCAAGGTCAACGAATCTATCGGTATCGGTTCTCCCATTAAAATTGGAGAAACCTATGTGCAGTGTGTACACGGTAATCAGAAACTGTGGAAAGGCTGATGTCATTGTATCGGCCATTAACATAATGAATTATACCATTACTGCTCCAGCCTACTTGGGACTTAGTCAACTAATAGGGTTTGATTGAGAACAGTTAAGAGTAATAGCAGGCAATTAAGAAACTTCTTTTCCTGTAGCTTCGCCTTGTTTGAACTTGGGATTATTTACAGCTTGACATGTTAAAAGGTTCCATAGTTTCTGTCTTGGAATGCATTTTGCTGGCTTATTTTTAAATACATTTTACGACAATGTTGATGTATTTTAGGAAATTGATAATGGAAGAATCCTTTTTTTTTTTTTTTATCAGACAGCTGCATTTACATTTTAGGGCTACGAATGTAAAAAAATTGTTTGAGATTTCATTTTTCTTTTCTTTTCTTTCTTTTTTTGGAGTGGTTGTTCTAATGCAGATAGGGGTGGCCAACTCCCATTCTCAAGGGCCACAAACAGGCCTGGTTTTCAGGATCCCTATAATGAATATGCATGAGATGACATTGAATACACAGGAGGCAGTGCATGCAAATCTCTCTCATGCATATTCATTGCGGATATCTTGAAAACTAGGCCTGTTTGTGGCTCTCGAGACCAGAGTGGTTCACTCCTGCTCTAATGTGTGCTAAATCTATTCAGCATGTGCTACGATGACACAAACTAAATGAAACACCGCTCGCCGCTGTGATGGCAGGGGAAAAAAGGGGAATTGGATTCAGACGACAACCACCGCCATGCCCCGACTTGTACAGTCTGGGGTACTGAGATGCAGACATTAGGGAAAAGGCACAGGACTGCTTCTACAGCCAAGTCCAAAAGCAAAACACATTCAGGCAGCATTCAGGGTCATTTATCAAATAGCATGCGATAGCACCATAACGTATGGTGCGATGCAAATCAGAAAAAGAGGAGGAGTTAGGGGTGGGAGTGGGCTGGGTACACTGTTTTGTGAAGCCCTATCGTATGGCTTTAATGCTGATTTTAACTTCACCTTTTCCAGTAGCGTTAGGCTGCGCGATAGGTTGCATTAGGGCTTTATTGCACATTGTGATGTTTTTGCCCATGCTGGTTTTAGTTGTTTTGTGAGAAAGACAGAGAGAGAGCACCTAGCCATAGTGCCCTCACGCTAGATAGATATTTATATCTCAAAGTGAGACTTACGAACTGCACAATAGGGATGTGAATCGGGCTTCGGACGATTGAAAATATCATCAATATTTTCAAAATTGTCTGAAATCGGGGGCTCCCACGATATTGTTCGTAGGGGCTCTCTTATCGTTTTGGGGGAGGGCGGGAAAAACGGCACACAAAAATAACCCCTAAACCCACCCCGACCCTTTAAAACTAATCCCTTAGCTTCCCCCACCCTCCCGCCCCCCCCCCCAAAAAAAAACTTTTCATAGGTACCTGGTGGTTCAGTGGGGGTCCCGGGAGCAATCTCCCGCTCCCGGGCCGTCGGCTGCCACTAATCAAAATGGTGCCAATGGCCCTTTGCCCTTACCATGTGACAGGGTATCCATGCCATTGGCCGGCCCCTGTCACATGGAGGGAGCACTGGATGGCAGGTGCCATTTTTTTTTTTATAATTTATACTTTATTGATTTTTCATGACATTTACATTGTAAAATCACATTTCTTTTACATAATATAAGGAAATAATTAAAGCAGCTTTAAATTCCTAATACGTATACCAAGTTGTTAAACTACAAAATAAACCAACAAGCTGCAATAAAAAACTAATAATGTGGGAGCCCTTAGCCAAATAATAATACCTCTTTCTATATTTAGACGGAGGGTGAAATAGTCTAGTATCTTATTGGGCTAACATTGATGATACATCGGTTTCCAATTGAACCTGACTCTTATCTCTAAGGAAATTTTCCAAATGAAACGGTTGGGAAAGAAAGTAGCCCCAAGTTCTAATACTCTATTTTTTAGGGCAACAAATTGTCTTCTCCTGACCTGGGTTGGTCTGGATACATCTGGGAATATATAAACTTTATGCCCACAAAATAAAATATCTTTACTTTTGAAAAACTTTTCCATAACTATCTCTTTATCTCTTTCTGAAATAAAGGAGACAAACAGAGTTGCTCTTTTATTTATCAAATCCACAGATTCCTCCAGGAAGGTAGATATTCCTGGCGAGCTTCCCCCCTCCCTCCCAGGAAGATCTCCTGTTTGAGATGGAAAATAATAAATTTTTGAGATAGCTGGTATCTCATTCCATACCAAAATTTCTTTTACATATTTAGCAAACATTTCAAATGGTGACAATAATCTTGTCACTGGAAAATTTACAATGCGCAAATTCTTTTTACGCATTAAATTTTCCAAGTTTTCCATATTAGAATGTAAAACCATATTATCAGATGTATGCATGCTTTCCAGTTTTTTTCCATTTTCCATTTCCAACTTTACATTTTGAACAGATGTTTCTAAATTACTCAAGCATTTCCCCTGTTCCTGTATGAGAATCTTATTTTTATTAACCACTGCACCTAAAGAGATATTCATCTGTGTTACATTGGAATCCAACTTTACCATCATCCTCCACAAATCCCCCATCGTCACATTGGTCGCGTCCACAGCTGGAAGTCTGACGCTATCAATGTTATTTATCAAGGTTCCCTCACCTGTTCCTTGCTGTACTGGCTCGGAACAGGGGGCACATGCAGTATTCAGTTGTTGTGAAATAATTTCACCGTCACTTACTATTGCTGATCTTCCTGTGGCTTCACTTGATAATTCCAATTGGGGCTGGAGAGGTGTTGTCCCTATGCCAGGGCTTAGGGAGACTTCAAAAGTATCCCTAACTTCATCCCTTAAAGGCGATACTTTATAGACATGTGCGTCCATAGGCCCTGATCCAAACGGGGCTGGAGAAGATGCCACGATTTTTGCCTTCCTCTTACGCCCCATAAATTTCAATAAAAATCAATCTCACACTCTCCAAGCGATCCAAGTCGATCTAAGTCGAAACGCACGCCCCTTGGACGCACGCGGCTTAGACGATACGCCGGCGGCTCGATACGCCGCAGTCCCCCGTTCTTTTCAGGACCCGGGCGCAGGAGTGATGTCACCGGCAGAGGGTCCACAGCTGTGCAGGTCTCAAACGTCTCCGCCTCCTTCTCGGGCTGCCTGCGTCGGCTTCTCTCCCTCCTCCTGCACGAGTCAGGCTCCGGTCTCAAACTGCACTCCCGCGGTCTTTTCAGGACCCGGGTGCAGGAGTGATGTCACCGGCAGAGGGTCCACAGCTGTGCAGGTCTCAAACGTCTCCGCCTCCTTCTCGGGCTGCCTGCGTCGGCTTCTCTCCCTCCTCCTGCACGAGTCAGGCTCCGGTCTCAAACTGCACTCCCGCGGTCTTTTCAGGACCCGGGCGCAGGAGTGATGTCACCGGCAGAGGGTCCACAGCTGTGCAGGTCTCAAACGTCTCCGCCTCCTTCTCGGGCTGCCTGCGTCGGCTTCTCTCCCTCCTCCTGCACGAGTCAGGCTCCCGGCAGGTGCCATTTTTAAAGATCCCGGGACCCCCACTGAACCACCAGATACCTGTAAAAAAAATTTTGGGGGGGTCGGGAGGGTGGGGGAAGCTAAGGGATTAGTTTTAAAGGGTCGGGGTAGGTTTTTTGTTTATCGGCTCGGGCGCTAAAACCTCACAGATGGAAAAAATAACAATGCCACAGCGACCAACACAATCAATCTAACAGAGGACCTTGCCACATTCTTCAAAGATAAAATCAACAGGATAATGAAAACATTCAACAACGCCACACCCTCCGAGAATCAAATCGAAACAAGGATCATAACACCTTGGTCACAATTCAACCCAATTTCTGTCACCGAAGCCGAAAAAATGCTAAAAAAGATCAACCCTGCTCGTCACGACCTGGACACCATCCCTACACGTAACCTAAAAGAGATGTCCATATCATCGCCCCAACCATAGCCGCCATCGTCAACAAATCACTCGAAGAGAGTGAGCTCCCAACCGCTTTAAAAACTGCAACCATAACCCCATTTCTAAAAAAGAAAGACCTGAACCCCAAAGACCTGAACAGCTACCGTCCAATCTCAAACCTTCCTCTACTTGCCAAGTTGACCGAGAAAGCTGCTCTGTCTCAACTAAATGAACACCTAGAAAACAACAAAATTCTACATGATACACAACACGGGTTTAGAAAAAACCGCAGCACAGAAACACTTCTTGTCAACCTCTCGAATGAAAGTTTAAGAGGACTCGACAACAAAATAAATCATATTCTAATACTTCTCGACCTATCTGCGGCTTTTGATACCGTCAATCACAAAAGCCTACTACCAAGTCTTTCTAACATCGGCCTCACAGGAAGTACCCTCAACTGGTTTTCCTCTTACCTACAGAATAGATTCTTCAAGGTCTCCATGAACAACAAATCATCTAACCCCTTTCCTCTCGAAACTGGCGTACCGCAAAGGTCCGCCCTATCTGCAACCCTCTTCAACATATATCTTCTCCCACTATGCCACCTCATCTCAAGCCTCGGAATTTCTTACTATATATATGCCGATGACATCCAGTTCATCATCCCAATCTACAGCACACTAGAAGAGGCACTCTCCACAGCAGCAAACCACCCAAACTCAATTAGCAACATGCTAAACAAACTGAAGCTATGCCTGAACATGACTAAAATGGAATGCATCCTCATAGGAAGAAATCTCACAGAACTAACCATCAATACACACTCCCTAATAATCAACGACATTAACATCCCGATAAAAAATGATACAAAGAACCTCGGCATATGGATTGACAAAGATCTCAACCTAAAAAAGACCATCGCAACCAAAACCAAAGAAGGATTCTATAAACTGCACGTCCTGAAAAATCTAAAGCCACTTCTCCACCATCAGGAATTCCGCACAGTTCTTCAATCACTAATTTTCAACAGCATTGACTACTGCAACTCGCTTTTATTAGGTCTTCCCAAATCTACACTAAAACCTCTCCAGCTACTACAAAATGCCGCAGCCAGAGTCCTAACAGGCAAAAAAAAATCGGAACACATCACCCCTGTGCTAAAAAGCCTTCACTGGCTCCCAATCCAACAAAGAATCGAATTCAAGACCCTTACTATAGTGCACAACGCCTTATACAAAACGGAGAACACCACACTCAGCAACATGATCCATCAACACAAACCTCAACGTCACACCAGAACTGCAAGCAAACAATTTCTTGACATACCATCACTTCCAACAGCGAAGCTCACGAGTACGAGAAACAGAGCCTTCTCAATTGCAGGCCCAAACTTATGGAACACCCTACCTCAATACCTAAGATCGATAATCGATTGCAAATCCTTCAAAAAAGAACTGAAAACCTAGTTATTTAGCCAAACTTTCAGAGATGGCGTGGGCTAAATGTCATAACCCCTCCACCAGCACTTCCCTTACAAGATGAACTCAATAAGCTACGCTAGAGTCTTGTCTCTTTCTCTTTGCTTTTTTGTGAACCCATTTCCCAGTTCCTTCGATGCAATGCAAAGTTTGTTAAACACGCCGCAACCCTGTTCAAACGATTAAGTTTTATTCTATGATTCTATGTTACCAGTTCGATGTATTCTCTGCCACTCTATTTTTCGTGTCCTGGTTCGATGTAACAAGTTGTTCTACTGTAAACTGGGGTGAAGGCTAACTGCTAAACCTCGGTATATAAAAGCACCGAAATAAATAAATAAATAAACAAAACCGCGATCAGGCCCAATGAAAAAAAACCCACATGTGGATCGGAACCAGAATCCGAACCGATTCCAGTTCCGATTCACATCTCAACTGCACAGTGCTCTCTTGTGAAGATATGAGGACCTTCGGAGTGAGGAAACTCAGCCAAAGATGAGATTTGTGCAATGTTCTCTCAACCTAGCTTGATGTTACCCAGGTAGAGTCCATCAAGCTAGGTTGAGAGAACATTGCACAAATCTCATCTTTGGCTGAGTTTCCTCACTCCGAAGGTCCTCAAATCTTCACAAGAGAGCACTGTGCTGTTCGTACGTCTCACTTTGAATCTCAATGTGGCCCCTAACCCCTACACTAATACCTAAACCTCACCTTGAGTTACTAGGTAGGCTTCCCATAGAGATAAATATACCTATCTAGTGTGAGGGCATTATGGCTAGTCTGTGTGTGTCTGTCTGTCTGTCTGTCTGTCTGTCTCTCTCTCCCCCCCCCTCCCCCCCCCAGTGGTTGTATGTAGGAAATACCACAATTCTGGCACTTATCTCAAAAGTGCAAAAAAGTTATGGCAAATAGCAGTAACTTAGTGCTTCACATAGATGTTAGTGCATTTTGATAAATCCAGGCCATTGTCTGAATTAATAAGGCTGCTCACGCTATTTGATTAATCAGTAATAAAAATTATAAATTAAAAAAAATAGTTACTAGCAGTAATTCTTGTTCTGGTTTTGAGAGGGCTTGGTTTTGATTGTAAATATTTCTACCCTTAACATGAGTCTTGGGGGTAACCACATAGAGCATCAGATACTACCTTTAACAGAAACAAGAGGGTAACCTGTACAGAGTTGCAGTTAGTATCCTTAATAGAAATATGAGGCTAACCTGAATGGAGCAGCAGTTTCTACTATAAGAAACTTGCTGGGCAGACTGGAAGGACCCTTTGGTCTTTTTCTACCGTCATTGCTATGTTACTGTGAAACAAAATTTCATTTTTGTGTTTTAAATGGGGAATGACATAAACAAATTTTTTTAGTGTTTTGTGGTCTTTTAAAAAAAAAAACACTTTAGCATATCCCGACTGCATTTCTGAATTATCAGTTAATTCAAAACTGGCCCCTGCGGTAGCTTTGGTGCCTCGTCAAGTCTGATAAGCAGGCGCCAGTTGTCAAGGCTTCAGCCCTCGTGAATCTTGTATAAACTTTCCTAATTAAATTATGTTAATGTTAACAAAAGTTAATTTAATTATATATATATATATATATACACAAAGAAACCCCCAAACCAAAATCTTTGGGGAGAAAAGGAAAGCACTATTATTCTTATTTGCTTTAACCACACAACTACATCATTTAGTAAAAAATTATTATGCTTTATTGAAAGTATAACATAGTATCAATTTTGCTTTTTTTTACATCATACCATCATCTAATAAAATAATTTTTTACTATTGAACCTCAATAGCAAATAAGAAGTAATAGTGCTTTCCTTTTCTCCCCAAAGATTTTGGTTTGGGGGGTTTTTTGTGTATACCATATGGTAAGCACATATAATATATAATACGTTGTCATAATTTTTTATATATATATATATATATATATATGTTGAAAGGCATGTGAATGGACAGTAGCCTGGATGACTGATGCTACTTGCTCATGGGTTTCCAAATTGTGCTTTTTGTGTCTGTTACCTTGCATTATTTGTCTATGACACATGACTTCGCAGTAAGTAATCACAAAGTAAAACTAGAGAAAAAATTGTGTGAATCCTATTAAGTGCTTCATAACTTTACAAAGTAGTGGGTGAAACCTGCTGCTATTAAGGTGGCCAACCTTTCCATGGACTGTAACTGGACACCCCACTAAACCATGCTTTAGGAAGGGAGGTGTTTAGTAGGGATGTGAATCGTTTTTTGACGATTTAAAATATCGTCCGATATATTTTAAATCGTCAAAAATCGTTACAGGCGATATTTAATAGGAATTCCCCCGATTTATCGTCAAAAATCGTAAATCGGGGAAGGGGGAGGGCGGAAAAACCGACACACTAAAACATCCCTAAAACCCACCCCGACCCTTTAAAATAAATCCCCCACCCTCCCGAACCCCCCCAAAATGTCTTAAATTACCTGGGGTCCAGTGGGGGGGGTCCCATTGTGATCTTCCACTCTCGGGCCATGGGTGCGTTGATAGAAATGGCGCCGGCGCTACCTTTGCCCTGTCATATGCTTCCTGTCCCCCGACGTCACGAGCGTAGGAGATCGCTCCCGGACCCCCGCTGGACCCCCAGGGACTTTTGGCCAGCTTGGGGGGGCCTCCTGACCCCCACAAACTTGCCAAAAGTCCAGCGGGAGTCCGGGAACGACCTCCTGTACTCGAATCGTGTTGCCATTCGGCCGGCGCCATTTTGCAAAATGGCGCCGGCCGTACAGCAACACGATTCGAGTACAGGAGGTCGTTCCCGGACTCCCGCTGGACTTTTGGCAAGTCTTGTGGGGGGCAGGAGGCCCCCCCAAGCTGGCCAAAAGTCCCTGGGGGTCCAGCGGGGGTCCGGGAGCGATCTCCTACGCTCGTGACATCGGGGGATAGGAACCAAAATGGCGCTGGCGCTACCTTTGCCCTGTCATATGACAGGGCATAGGTAGCGCCGGCGCCATTTTCTATCAACGCACCCATAGCCCGAGAGTGGAAGATCACAACGGGACTCCCCCACTGGACCCCAGGTAATTTAAGACATTTGGGGGGAGTTCGGGAGGGTGGGGGATTTATTTTAAAGGGTCGGGGTGGGTTTTAGGGATGTTTTAGTGTGCCGGTTTTCCCGCCCTCCCCGATTTACGATTTACACGATATTTACAAAAACAAAACCGCGACGATTCGATTCCCTCCCCCCCCCCCAGCCGAAATCGATCGTTAAGACGATCGATCACACGATACACATCTCTAGTGTTTAGACTACTGTCAGGATGTCAATCCACTCATTACTCGGCTTTCAAGCACACCCCCCCCCCCCCCCTCAATTTACTTTGTTTTATAAAATGTTATTTCAACTATCCTCAAACACAACTGCAGCCTCTCTCATGCAGATTTGCTCTCTATTACAACTAAAGCCTTTCTAATACTCACCCACCTCCATGCTTCCCCATAAACACATGGCCTCCTCTCTCATCCACATTCCCAAACACACGGCCTCCTGTCTTGACACAGGTGGTTCTCTCTCCCTATCTTTAAACATTTCCCAGCCTTTCATCTCTGTCTCCCTTGTGCCACCTGTCTCTCACTATGCCCTCCCCCCTCCTCTGTGCAACCCTCCTGTCTCTAGTTCCCTCCCTCCCTATGCTCCTGTCTTTCTCTCCCCTCCTGTGTCCCCCCATCTCCTTGTGCCTCTTCTTTTTCTTTCTTCCCTTCCTCCCTCTCTTTCTCCTTCCCTCCTACCCTTGTTGTGCCTCTCCCCTTCCTTGTGACCTTCCTTCCTTCCCATAACCCCTCTGTTTCTTTCCTCCCTTGCGTCTATCTTCCTTTCCCACCCTTTTTCTCTGTGTTCCCCTCTGTCTGTCCCCTTTCCTCACCCTGTGGCTCTTATCTCTTCCCCTCCTCTGTTCCTGTAACCCTGGGGCTGGCTCGATGCAGCCCCCTCTCCCAGGTCTTGGCCCAGCACTCAGTTAGGGAGGGGGGAGGGACCTAGAGGGATGTGCTGTGCCCCTCCTCCTCTCCCCATTCCAGCCAATCGCAACACAGGAAAGGAGGAACCAGGATGAGGACACAGTGCAGCTCCTGGCTCTGTCTTTCCCTGTAACCAGGAAGCTTTGGGAAAGAGGAGCCTCTTGCAAAAACCGGATTTCCAGTGTCTATGCCAGTGGTTCTCGACCTTTTTTCTACTGGGACACATCTGGCAGATAATGCTTACAGGCGTGACGCACTGAACATTTGACCATCACAGGGCTAAATGTAAACGTATACACTGCATCCACAGGAACCCACACCTGTACCCCCCCCCCCCCCCCCCAAACACTGGATGCAGAGCAGAACTAGGATATTTCAAGGTCAACTTGCTATATAAAAAAGATATTCTGATTCTGGAGCTATCTCAATAACAGAAACACAAACTCCCTTACTACCAGGCGCATTGTAAAACACAAAGGGGGTAATTTTCAAAGGAGTTACGCGCATAAATGTAACTACTATTGTAGCAATTTTCAAAAGCCATTTACTCACGTAAAGTGCACTTATGCGAATAAATCCTATGGACGATTCAATGGCATATATTGTAGCAATTTTCAAAAGCCCACTTACTCGAGTAAAGTGCATTTACATGCATAAAACCCAGATTTACGCATGTAAATGCTTTTTAAAATCCGCCCCAAAACCTGAAGGAAAAAAAACACTCAGCACATGTGTAGCAAACCTTCCATACCATTACAAAACTAATTCAGGAATTTCCTATGAAAAGGCAACAGTGCAGCACCAATGCATGTCCTATTGAGAATGAGAAAACACAACAAAGAAGATTGATACAAATCCCTCCTTACTAGTAAAATACCTCACCTTAGTCATATGAACAGATCCGACCTTCACCAAATACAGAATAAGAGACCACAAATTACAAATGTGGAGACAAAAACTGGAATGGAAACCTCAAAAAGCCACTCTGCATGCAGTGCAAAACTGGAGAGCTAGAAACAGAAATACATATCCTCTTACACTAAGCAAAATACAAAGATAGAAGAAACGCACATTCCCCAGACTGACATATTATGGCTCTTGCAACTTGTCACGCCCCTTCCATGCCTCCATCATCCTTCACTTTTCTCAAATACTCCCTTTCGATTATCCGCTCGCACTCACATCCCTGCCCAGCATTCCTGACCCCCCACATCCTCTTCCCTGTGCTCCCTCTCTCTCCTGCTTGACTCTTTCTACCCCTTTCATCTATCTCCCTCCCTTCGACCCCCTGTTTCCCACCCCTTCCTGTGCAGCAGTCCCCACACTCCCTCTCTGTTCCACCTTCATCTTCCTAGCATCCCCAACCTCCTTTCCCCTCACACTCCATAAGGTGAAGAGATCAACAGCAGCATCAGTCCCAGACTCAGCAGGGGAAGATAAAGTTTGTGTTTCATCAGGCCCAGAACAGCAGGAGCTGGCAATGTCTCCCTCTGATCTGGGTGAAGGAGGAAACAGCCTCCCACTGGGTCAGAAAGAAGAGAAGGATGTGAGAGGAGCCTCCCATCAGGCCCAATGTAAGAGAAGTCAACCAACTCCCACCAGGGCCGATAAGGAGGCAGCTGGCCCTGCAACACCTCCCAGGACCTCGAGACACACCTGTTGAGAACCACTGGTCTAGGCAGTACTTCTGACCCGACACAGGTACAGCACAGCTGAAAACCTGGCTGTCCGGTCCAAAACCAGGCAGTTGGCAACTTTATGCTGGTCGAAAGCCCCACTGTCCTCCTGCACTATCAAGCTGGCAGGACAACCAGAAACAGAATCTCTCTTAATGTTAGGGCATGCCAGGCAGGGCCGGATTTAAAGTTTATGGTGCCCATAGGCAAAGGAGTCAGGGTTAGGGATGTGCAATAGTTTGGGAGAACCGAAAAACGATTGAATTTTTTTCCAAAATTTCTGAAAAAATTCATTTTCGAGTTAGTGCGCGCTAACTCCCGATAGTGCACACTAACCCGAAAATCAGGGCCCCCGAAAAAGAAAACCTTGAACCGTGGGAAAAATGAAATTCCCGCAGGGGGAGCCCCGAAATGAAGCCCGTCACAATAAAGGAACCTGAAGCACATCTCTAGTCAGGGTAGGAGAATTTTCCCCAGGAAATCGGAGAGTAGTGGGGGGGGGGGGGGGGGGAGTCCCAGTTTTTGGACGCCTTCAATTTTGGTGTCCTAGGCAAGTGCCTATGTTGCCTGTGCCTAAATCCAGCCCTGATGCCAGCTCTTTTCTTTGACATGGAGTTTATGGGTTAAAAATATAGAAAAAAAAATCGCATACTATCAATCACAGCAGTGAGAATGAATTGAATGGAAAGCTGAATAAAAGTAAATCCTGTCCTTTTAAATTGTGTTCCATGTTGAGTAAGCATTGTACAAATTCAAAAATAAATATATTCAGTTTTTGCCTAGATTAATATCTATCTATTGGGTATGATTGTCACTTGAAATTATTTTTTTAATGAGGCAAGATTAGTATCCTGGTTTAATGTTTTTTTCCCTTCAAAATCAGATTTCATTTTGTAGTCTATTTGACCTTCTAAAGAAATGGTTTCCAGTAGCCTCAGAAGTAGTTACAGCCATGTTTAATCTGCAGGGATTTTTTTAAAAACCTGGAATAGTCCCTCTAAAACAGGAGTGGGGAACCTCCGCTCCTCAAGGGCTGCACGTCTATGGAATTTTCAGGATATGCCTAATGAATAGGCATCAGATTTGCATGCAGCTGCCTCAACTGTATGCAAATCTCTTATGCATATTCATTAGAGAGATCCTGAAAACCTGACCAGTGTGTGGCCTTGGAGGCTCCTCACACATCTTCTAAAGTCTCAGGTCAGTAATCTACCCCTGCAAGCTGGCAAAATATGTGCATGCAAGCCCCATGTATATACTGCACGAAACCATGTTTGTAAACATTTCTGGAGAAGAAATGTTAAGGAAAGGATGAGTCATCAAATATCTTAATCCACCTGAAGCAGAAAAACAGTTATATTAACTGGGATGTTAGCACATAGGTATAAAAAGCTTTTTTTTCCTGCTCTTCCAGAAGACTTGAGTGAATGCATCGAATTTAGAAGCCATTTGGAATGTAGACTGCACCTGCCACTTTTGTAGCCAATGGGGCATCTTTAGATAATTACACTGTGTGGCAGTGCTTAAATGTCTCAATGGCATTATTGTGTTTTCTAGTATCTTTTGAAAACGCTCATGACTAGAATCTGTTTTTGAGAGATCAAGTTTAATTGGCTTAAAGTGAAAGCATGGCAACGGCCAGTTTCTGCAAGCAAGCTGCTTTGATCACATCCTGCAGAAGCGCAAGCAGATAATAGCCACAACAAAATATTGAAAGTGCAAAATGGTAAACCTCAAAAGCTTTTGTGAGATTATCTAGTCACAATCATTAACTGTTTATAAGGTATTTTTCATTGAAGAATCTTTGAGACCAAAAATATAAGAAAATGTTGGTGCCCTATTAAGGGCCAGAATTAAAGATCAAAATACCCTGGAGAAAAGATGAAAAGAGAGATGATTAGAGAAATCTAAATACCTCCAAGGAATAAATGCACAGGAGGTAGGGCTCCTTCAATTGAAAGGAAGTTCTGGAACAAGGATCATGTGCTGAGGTGAAAGAAGATAGACCCAGGAGTAAAATCTAAGGAAAAATGTCTTTTCAGAGAGTGTAGATGCATGGAATAGCCTCCCCCTGGAGGTGATGGAGAAGAGGATAGTATCAGAATTAAAAAAAAACATAGGACAAGCACAGAGTATCTCTGAGGGAGAGGCAGGGACTATAAAGCTGAGCAGGAGATGTAGATGGGCCGTATGGTCTTTATCTGCTGTCCTCTTTTATATTTCTATGTTAGATATTAGTTCTCAAGGTTAGTACAACATACAAAATATTTGGTTTATATTCATTTTTACATAACCTGGCACAGCAGGTGAGGCTTGGGGAACACAGTCCCTCCCAGAAGTCCCATCTCCTCTGGTGTGCTTCAGTGTTCTCTCTTCAACTGTATATACCTGCAGCCCTTAGGAAGATTATACGCATTTTTAGAATATGTTGGTAGCTTATTATCTATCACTTTGAATTCATTTATTGCCTGTATTCAAATGGTGAATACATGGATGCACCAAAATAAGTTGAGGCTTAATGTACAGAAAAACTTGAGGTATTTTGGGCGTTCCACCGCCCCAATGACCCAATACCAACTACAGATCAATGATACTGAGCATCCTTTCTCAACAGATTCATGATCTAGGGGTAATATTGCATTTCAGGCTACGTAATTTTAAAACCCAGGAACAAATCACAGCATTGAAATCTTTTTCAAGTTTAGCTTAATTTGCAGGCTTAAGTACGTCTTAAATAAGGATGATTTTCGCACAGTAGTTCAAGCATTGGTGCTGACTGTAGTTAGAAACATTTAAACATAGAAAGTGATGGCAGAAAAGAACCCTACGGCCCATCTAGTCTGCCCTGCCCAGCAAGCTTCCAAAGTTATCAGTTTTCCATACCTATCAGTTACTCAGACCTCCAAGGAGAGGGCTTTTGTTGGTTACTGTCTGAGACTAATTTCCCTATCCCCCTGCCGTTGAATCAGAGAGCAATGTGCAATGTTGGAGTTGCATCAGTAGTGTAGCGTCAAGGCTTTTGGTTACGGGGACTAACCACTGCATCAAGCAAGTTACCCCCCAAGCTCATGTGTTTTCCCAGACCCTACAGTTCATGTCTTTGTCATATGAGTATATAATTTTGCTTAAAATACATTGAGGCCAATATTCATCTCTATCCAATTGACAAGTTAGTCAGATAAACTTATCCGGCTAACTTGGCTGAGATATTCAATGGCAGGACTGCCCCACTGAATATAATCTGCTATCTGATAGCTTGCTAGAGGTAGGCCTACTGAAATACCTGCTAAGGCTACTTCAACACCTGCAAAATTCCACTGCACGGCTTATAACAGGTTGTATTCTCTGAGATCACATCACTCCTAGTTGGCTAGAGTTGTGTAGTCTCCTCACAGTGCAGCGAGTAAATTTTAAGTTGGTTAGTCTGGTGCACAAGGCTCTTGGGGGAGGGGGGGGGGGCCGGCCGGCCTGCAGTACATTGCTGAAATATTGCAGATTTACACCTCCTATTCCTATTCATTGCTTGTGCAATTGTAATCCTATGGGCCAGTATGCATAAAAATCCCTCGGCCCAATATTTTCACATAACCCGCCCCTGACTGTGATTATTCCTGATGGAGACCTAGAAAGACCACTGCTCATCGTATTTTTGTGCCTACCGAGTGTTTTGTTTTTCATTCCTTGGTGGGGTTAGGAAAAGAGGCAATAAGACAAGTTTCAACTAAAACAGATACATGACAAAGTGTTGGGAAATTTCCAAACTTTTCGCACCCGTTGAAATAGTTTGCTTGTAATATTTTTGGATAGATAAGATATTGCATAAGTAACGATAGGTATTCTTATGTCTGTGATTTGATACTTACGTGATAACCTTCATTACATCTGAAGATCTGCTTCCAGCCAATATAAATATGTCTTTATAAAAATAAGGTCAATATTTACTGCCACTTAGCTGGCTAAGTGGTGCTATCTGAAAATCTGGCAGCACGGATTGACCGCTACTTAGCTAAAGGTTGATCTGGCTGAACAGCTGGAAAAGTGAGAGGTAGGATGGGGGTGTTCCAGGGAAGAGCTACTTTGCCAGATGAGTGCCAATTTTCAGCCCTTTCCGACTTAGCTAGCTGGATAAGTCTAGGACAGCTATTTGGCCGTCCTATAGTTAGCCAGATGAACTTATCCATCTAACTATCAGATAGCAGATTATTCAGTGGTGCAGTTATGCCATTGAATATCTCGGCCAAGTTAGTCAGATATGTTTATCTGACTAACTTGTTCAATTGGCTAGAGCTGAATATTGGCCTCAATGTACTTTAAGCAAAATTATACACTCATATGAGTTGAAATAGGCAGCATTCAAAGACTGGCCATTGTCCAGTTGCAAAGCTCATAGAATGTTTACTTTGAATATTTACAAAGTCAACATCTGGCTGCTTACTAGATATAAGATCAAAAATGCAAACAAAGAAGACCACATATAACAAATGGAGACACAGACTTGAAAATTTTCAACCACTCACAATGTTCTATACTATGGATGATATAATTTTGCTGAAACATGAGTTATCTGTCTCAAGGGTGGGCAACTCTGGTCCTCAACAGCCACTGATAGGCCTGATTTTCAGGATAACCACAATGAATATGCAAGAGCTAAAAATTGTATATAATGGAGGCAATACATTCAAATATCTCATGGAAATTCTAAAAACCAGACCTGTTTGTGGCTCTTGAGGACCAAAGTTGGCCACCCTTCTCTACATCAACTATATATATATATGAGTGAAAGTTCAATATTTGAGGAAAAGTTGAACTGCCTCCTTTCCCATTTCCATCCCTTATGGTGAAATGTTGCAGAATTTAAGGAAAACCACAGTACCACTGAATGCATAATTCATCGAGAGGAATACCTCCATTTATAATTCATAGAGGTACAAAGAAAGCATATATAAGGAATGCATGAAACAGGGAAAGCACTGAAGGAGAACATCTTGGAACACCAGGTGACAAGTCGTATGTTTGAAGATCTTCCCACTACTAAATACCCAACACTGCAGTGCCCATGCTGTTCAATATCTCTTGGGTAGATTTTGAGTAGCATAGGCAGTGGAATTGGGTGTGCCACCACAGCTATGGCCTGTTCAACTTTTTTCCCGCACAAAGCATCAACAACTTAGGAGCGGGGGGTAGGAGGCCAGTGGCAGTTGTTGATTTGCTTGTCCCCTCCCTAACCAATAAAGCGGTCCACTGTCCCTGATTAAGTAATCAATGTAGGATATCTGACAAATGAAAGACAGGTACCTATGAGTAGTTGCAATTCACTGTATTCCTCAAAGTCCTGCTAAATTTCTAAAAATGTATTTCTCGTACAAAAATGGTTACATTTTTCAAGTATATTCTTTTAAAGATTTGTTCTAAATATTCTAACCTCGCCAAGTTTCTAAATTTGTACTACTTGTAAAGATCTTAATACATTTCTAAATGTATTTAATAAAGATTATAGTGATTTTTTTTTTCAAATAGCACAATACTTTTCTATTTTAATGTCCATGTCTGTTGATATCAGTCTCTACTGACTGAGCAAAAAGCACTATGAGCCTTCATTTGCATCTACTATGTATTCTCTTCCCCGCCCCCATTTTAAACTCCACCTTCTATCTAGTCCTGCCATCAGAGAGACTGCTGTTGGCCAGTGCCACGGACTATGGCTCTCTCCAAAACCCACAACTCTTATCCTACACCCTGAGTTCTTCCCAGTAAGTATTGCTGTTGAAGAATAGTGGAGCTTCCATCTCCACTCTGTGAATTCCACCTCTGCTGCTTCCCCCAATGGGTTATGTCAGGCTTGGGAATAAAGAATAAATGTCTTTCTATTCAAAACTTGTAAATAGTTAATCACACCTTAAACATTGTCTAATGGAGACCTAGTTGACTCTGTAGCAACTAATCCAATCATGAGCATGAGTGGCCTGTCTCTCTGGGGCTTCATTCAGATGTCATGACTGCTCAATATTTTCCAGGCATGTCGAATTCCATCACTCAGACAGACCACCACAATTTTATTTTTTTCTCTCTTCCTTCTTAAAAAAAAAATAAAAAATCCTTTTTCTGTGTGTGGCCTTCCCCTCAGTTCTTTCATTTTAAGATTCGCCCCCCACCCAATAATATCCTAAAACTAACCACATCTCAGCTATAATGTTCCCTCCAACAGTATGTAAATGAACTACAAATCTCATTTAAATTGCTCTACATATATGGGAAATTGTTTTCTATCAAGTATGAAATGTCTGAACACATTTCCTTCTGTCATCTAAAACCATCTTAAACTTGGTTTCCCAAAACATCAGGCAAGAAAGTCAGAGTTCTAGTAGTCCTCTTGTTCCTGTGCAGAACTGGAATATTTATTTAGTTATTTTTCCTTTGACTTATTATTAACCACAGCAGATTTACAATTACGTACATCATATATATATATATATATATATATATATATATATATATATATATATATATATATATATATATATATATATATATATAAAAAAAATATAAAAACCCCCCAGAGCATTATCAGAAACTAATTACTTAACACAGAATACCAAATTTGGCACAATCCAACACAACTAAAGCATACAATTCAAAATCAATATACATTAAGCAAATCATAACACAAAGCAACATCAATATAAAACAAGAAATAAAAAGATCAAATTTAGTGTAGGTTGTGATACCTTTTAATGAAGGTTTGAATAAATTGATGTAATGCAGAAGGGCCAGTACTGAACACTCACTGGTAGGAGAACTATGGAACATGGAGAGATAAAAGTAATTTTGCTATTGTATTACAAAAAAAAAAAGCACTGCTTTAGCATCCCTGGTGCTAGAATAAAAGGTTTTGGACTAGCCTGGTGGCAGTGTTGTGCATTACCATGTGGATGATCCAGGCTGGAAGACTTGGTCCAGGAATCATTTCCCCCTGGGCTGGACCAGAGGAAGCATGCATAAGCCCTGTTGGGGAGGAAGTCCTAGTCATTGTGCAACACCCCCACCTACTGGCCACACTTAGGTCCCACAATTAGAGGGAGGAAGAAACCCTATGCTTGACTTCTTGCTGAGCACTGGCACTACATTGATTGGGCTAAGTGAATGGGGGAGGGAGGGGGGGAAATACCAAAATAGGTAGAAATGTCTGGATAGTTGCCAATGGAGGATCATGGAACTTCACCCTAACAAAGATGGATTCCAGGTGATCTGGAAGCTCGAAGGAATTAGGCGGAAAATGCTGGACAAATAAACAATGTTTATCCATCACGTTTCCCTGATGTTTACAGAGGGAAAAAAAAGTATCACAAGAGTATCACAGTATATAGCTGAAGTTGCATTGATCAATCTGCATGAATTATGCCAAGGCTCTTGCCATCTTTACACCTGCTATACTAGCAGTGTACTCCCTGAATCTGTGTAAGGTCTAACTTTTGAATAAATGAGAGAAAACGTTAAATATTTTAAAATGCATGACATTTTTGAAAATGGCTTTGAAAGCAAGAGCAAATGCTTTTGTTTTTTCATTTTATACAAATATCCCTGGGGGCAGACAAACTTACTGGGTTACAGGATGTCATTGTGCTGGGTGTTCCTTTAGAATTCAGAGGGCGTTTCTGGTAAATATCTGCAGTACAGTTTTTATTCTACAGTGAATGTGTAAAATGACTAAAATCGTACATAGATGGCAACTGGGCTACCCTTAGGCCTGTTATAGCATTTGTAGCCACATGCACGCATCCTGAATGCCAGAGTACAAATTTATATCTATATCCATACACACACACACACACACATAAAACCAAAATAATAACCCTGACTGTTTCCCAGAGCCTATTCATTCTGAAAGTAACATTAAAGTTATAGAAATCTGGTTTTAATAAGCTGTTTTCTTTAGATAGGTGTATATCAGCCTCTGTCCACCACGCTGCTATTCCAGTTCAGCTCGAATAAATAAAGTATAATTAAGCCCATACGTTATGCTGCAGCATTTCAGCGTAGGGCGGCAAAGTATTTCTAATGAACTGGTTTAAAATAATACAGAAAGAAGAATCGATCTTCCCTTAATGACCTCCCTTATTTTCCCAGTGTCAGACGTAAGGGCACCACCTAGAGCGGGGAGGTGAGAGTGCTGAGTTTTGCCTTCCATTACCTGCTGCGTTGTGTGTACCGCCTTAATCCATTCTCGCCGCTTTTTTTTTTTTTATTATTGTTTAGCGCACCAGCATGAAAGAGGGAGGCAGGGAAAGTGATACAAAAACACAAAATATGTCTCCCTGCCAGGAAACTGCTTACTGGGATAAAGGAAAACGGGGGAGGGGGAAGGGTAGACGGTATCCGAGCACTGTCGTTGGACAGCGGCGGGGTGGAAGGGCTTTTGAGTGTACATTGTTGTATTTTTACATTAGTGAACATTTTTTTTTCATGGACAATATAAAATGTTGTTTAAAATGCTCATCAAAGAAGGCAGTTTTCAAAGCCATTTACTCAAGTAAAATCGTGGTTTGTGGGGATAAGCATTTGTTTTTGGTTTTTTAATTGGCGCTAAAAAAAAAAAATATGAGTGCACACTATTTTGATTTAGCTCACTAATGGTGCACACTAATAACATACAAAACGAACCGAATAAAAAAAAAGAAAACTGAAAAAGAAAATGATTTTTTCTTTCTGTCTACACAGGCCTATAGATTTACTTGGATGAACAGGCCTGTGAAACTCTTCCTCACACGGGCCTGCCAAAAGTGCAGACACGCTTTCGGTCAGGCTGCCCGGAGGCTCTGCCAGAGGCGTGTTTAGGATGGGGGGTATAAGTCACAGGCATGCCTGACATTTTGACAAGTGTACATGCTCGCTATTTTCTCTCTGCACAACACAACTGGTGCAACGTCCTGGGCTGCTTTTAATGAGGGTGCTTTACACTCATTTTCAAAGAGAAACTATATTTTTCCTCAAAATGAGCATTATGCATGCACACTGAGCATCTCTGTACTTTATAACTCTGCGGGCAATTTAAAATCCCTCCCCCCCCCATTGATATTGTATCCATTGTAATGCAGTCATGGAAAATGTTTCTTCTTCTTCCATTAAAAAAAAAAAAAAAAAAGCTCCTTTTAAATAAGGTGACTTCCCCATTTTTTTCTGCCATTGGGTACTTCTCTGCCACGGATAGTTCATACATCAGCATAAGTGTTGCAGAATTTAGCACCGGGAAAGAATGAATGAGCGCGCGCTTCCGAGTGTTAGATCAAACTTTTTGTTCATTCTCGCTCGGTTCCGCCCGCGTGAATGAAGGATGATGCCACGGAGCTGGCTGAATGGGTGACAGATACTTAGCACAGCCGATAGTGAATGCCAGCTGAATGAGATCCCAGAATTAAAACAAACAGAGAGAAAAAAAAAAGACGCTTATGTCTCTCTCTTTGAAAAAGAATTGCCCCCTCCCCCCAAAAAGAGAAAAGCATGCTTTTATTTCTTAATGAGCCAGCTGTAGAGATTTTGTAAGAAGGGGATTTAATTATGCAGCTAATGGGAGGATCCACCATCTCAGCAATCTTACAGCATTTGTAATGAACAGTGGCTTTTTGAGGGATATCTGTGAAAAAGAATTAAAAAAACACCAAACAAACAAAACTATAGGCAGGCACATTATGAAAATTTCAAAAATACTCTGCCCAACTCCTAATTGTGAAAAAATATATTTGTGTGTAAGCCGGACCAGGTTTTTATTAAATGACTTTGCCAAGATCAGAAACCAGACAAGGATTGATATTCTACAAGCAGCCAAGCTTCTATGGCTGGCAGCTGAGATATGTCCTTGACAGAGTGGACAGGAATAACTGGGCAGACTGGATGGACCAATTTAGTCGTTTTCTGTAATGATCCACTATATAAATATAAAGAGATGTCCTAATAGAGCCCGCAGGCTCGGAAAGATTAGAAGGCAGGCTCCATCGGTAGCAGTTCAGAGTGCTCTACTGTGTGCCTCTCTCACCCTGTGGATATTTGGGGTCATGTTCATTTTGCATGAGGCGGTTAGGATGAAAGCTGGGCAGAGGTTACTTGACCAACAGTCATTGCAAGGTCCACCCTGGTCATGGGCAACTATAGTGTGGTGGAAAATGTTTCAATAAAATTTGAAGCCCCGAACCAATCTGAACTACATACAGCAAACGACAGATTCTTTAAAAAGAGAGAGATACGAAAGCTTTGAGTATCATACGCTCCCCATACCAGTATTTATAATTCCTTCTGGGCCAGTGCAAGGGCATTGGGTTCCCTAGGAAAACTTTCAGTCTTGCACCCTGCCCCTCCCCCTTCCACACCTGCCTGCAGGCGGCAGCACTGGCACAGTGTTGCTTTCTCTCCCTGCAGTCATCCAGCTCACATTCTCCTCTCACCCTCTCCCAATCATGCATCCCCTCCCTTCCCCCTCTTTTTGCATTTGTCCACGGTGCCCAAAATCCTTTTTCACTGTTCTGTCCAGCATCTTCTCCCCCCCCCCACAGCATCCTTTCTTCCCTGACTCCCTGCTCAGCACACCATCACGCAAATCTCTCTCTCTCTCTCACCGGTGGTGTAGTCAGAATTGATTTTTTTGGGGTGGGCATGCAGGTCTGAGACCTACTAGTTGTCTTCTTATTGATAAATAATGCCATATACTGCACCCTACAATGGCTTTCTAAGTAGTTTGCAACAGCCATTATGCATCATGCATGAAACTTTACCTCTATTTCAAGTGCTTACCAGCATTAAAAATTCCTTATCTGTATTTTATTTTATCTTTATTGCAGTTTATAAATGCACAAATATATCATGTAAAAAGCAAAGAAAACAATCAGGTCCAATCAATCATTTAATAAAACAAAAATTCTGGTCACCGCATCTCAAAAAAGATGTAGTTGCGATGGAGAAAGTACAGAGAAGGGCAACCAAAATGATAAAGGGGATGGAACAGCTCCCTTATGAGGAAAGGCTGAAGAGATTAGGGCTATTCAGCTTGGAGAAGAGACGGCTGAGGGGGGATATGATAGAGGTCCTTTAAGATCATGAGAGGTCTTGAACGAGTAGATGTGAATTGGTTATTTACACTTTCGGATAATAGAAGGACTAGGGGGCATTCCATGAAGTTAGCAAGTAGCACATTTAAGACTAATCGGAGAAAATTATTTTTCACTCAACACACAATTAAGTTCTGGAATTTGTTGCCAGAGGATGTGGTTAGTGCAGTTAGTGTAGCTGGGTTCAAAAAAGGTTTGGATAAGTTCTTGAAGAAGAAGTCTATTAACTGCTATTAATCAAGTTTACTTAGGGAATATCCACTAGGAATGCGAATCGGGCTTCGGACGATTGAAAATATCATACGATATTTTCAAAATAGTCAGAAATCGGGGGCTCCCCCAAAACGATAGGAAAACCCCACGATATTGTTCGTGGGGGTTCTCTTATCGTTTTGGGGGAGGGCGGGAAAAACGGCACACAAAAATAACCCCATAACCCACCCCGACCCTTTAAAACTAATCCCTTAGCTTCCCCCACCCTCCCGACCCCCCCCAAAAAAAACTTTTTACAGGTACCTGGTGGTCCAGTGGAAGTCCCGGGAGCGATCTCCCGCTCCCGGGCCGTCGGCTGCCACTAATCAAAATGGCGCCGATGGCCCTTTGCCCTTACCATATGACAGGGTATCCGTGCCATTGGCCGGCCCCTGTCACATGGTAGGAGCACTGGATGGCCCGCGTCATTTTTAAAGATGGCGTGGGCCATCCAGTGCTCTCTCCATGCGACAGGGGCCGGCCAATTGCACAGATACCCTGTCACATGGTAAGGGCAAAGGCCATCGGTGCCATTTTGATTAGTGGCAGCCGATGGCTCGAGAGCGGGAGATCGCTCCCGGGACCCCCACTGGACCACGTGGTACCTGTAAAATGTTTTTGGGGGGGTTGGGAGGGTGGGGGAAGCTAAGGGATTAGTTTTAAAAGGTCAGGGTGGGTTTTTTGTTTATCGGTTTGGGCGCAGCCGATAAACAAAACCGCGATTGGGCCGGACGGAAAAAAAAAACACGATGTGAATCCGAACCGGAATCCGAACCGATTCCGGTTCCGATTCACATCTCTAATATCCACTGCTATTAATTGCATCAGTAGCATGGGATCTTCTTGGTGTTTGGGTACTTGCCAGGTTCTTGTGGCCTGGTTTGGCCTCTCTTGGAAACAGGATGCTGGGCTTGATGGACCCTTGGTCTGACCCAGCATGGCACTTTCTTATATTCTTAATGTATTCTTTCATGAAACCTCTTTGCAGAAAGCCAGAAATCATCATAATTACAATAAAATATCATTAATCATCAGATCAGGTGCAGAGCAGAGCTAGGACAATTCACATTACAACTAACAGGGAAAACAAATTCACATTCTTGGTGTCACCTCAGCAAAAAAGATCCCTCCACTGCTTTTTTGTGAAGTAACACAAACTCCTGCAAAGAAAGAGACATCTAGAACCTTGCCATACCATACAGTCACAGCACTGACTCTCAGGACTCAAATAACAGCAACCTTACGAAAAAGCAGCAATGCAAAGACTACATCAGGCCCTAGAACAAGCTGGACTACTATAGAGAAACTACATGCGAGCAGAATTCAGTCACACATACACACTGGCAAAACAGAGACCGACCTTTACCTAATATAGAAATAAGAGACTACAAATTAGAAACAGAAGCATGCAGACAAAACCAAAATAAAAAGCCTGAGAAACTAGACTCTGAACAGTGGATTACTGAAGAGACGCAAAATACAAAAATATAAGAAATGCACATTCCCAAGTTGCTAAAATCTCAAAATAAATTTTTTTTTTTACCTTTTGTTGGCTCATCTATGTATTTTTCTAATCAGTTGGTCCTGGTCTCTCTTTCCCATTTTCCCTTTGTCACTCATTTCCTAATTCCTTTTCAGTGTCTCTCTTCTCCTACTGTCTTCTTCCCTTCCTCCCTCACACTCACACACACACACACACACACACACACACACGGTCTCACTCTCTCACTCCCCCCCCCCCCCCCCCGGCTCCCATTCTTATACACACCCAGGCTCCCATTCTCACCCGCACACACACATAGGGCCTTTTCATTAGGCACAGCCAAGGTCCTACTTCTGCTGCCGCGGGGATGGGATCCTGCGGCGGCCTGTCTAGCCCCTTCCTGTTTACTTTGACTCTTTAATGTCCCATTCCCTCAATGAAAAGATCGTTATTAACTTAAAAAAATCAAAACACCTGGTTCAGGTCCCTACTGAGCGTATGTTCTTAAACTAGGATACCCGAGGGCCTCCTGCTATCTTTGGGCCATACAGCCCACCGGTCTTCCTGCTTGGGGGGGGGGCAGAAGCTGTGCACACATGCTCATGCCCGGAAGAGGGAATGAGCAAGCACCGGTGCGCTCTCCTTCTTTGGCCGCTGGTTGGTTCGGCTCTACCAACGGCCCACAGCCTCTCCTGCTGCCGCCGGCCCACAGCCTCCCTGGGTGTGCCAAGCACCCCCGGTTGCGCCAGGCCTAGCCTTGCAGCTCAGGCTCTCCTCTTTGCCATCGTGGGAATGGGATCCTGCAACTGCCTTGCAACTCCGGCCCTTCTCTTCGCTGTCGCAGGGATGAGATCCCACAACAGCATTGTTCCAACAGGGCTATGATGAAATGGGTCAGGGAGTACATCAAGCACCCACTTCAGCTTACAAAGTAGCAGGAAATGATGCGTGCTTTCTTCTATATGGTTGGCATGCTAACTGCACCCATGTCACTCTTACTTCTCCACATGGGGGAGAAATGGCATCCCAGAACAGGGAGCACTTCCACTCCCTGAATATACAATGAAGATCATTAATATTGTCTCCAAATTTTCTGGAAGCAGCCATGACTCCTTTATCCTTGTGCAATTGGCATTGGCTCGAAATTTCACCTAAGGGAAATACAGCGAAGAATGGTGGCTTGGTAAATCAAACCAAAGCGGGAAGCTAAAATGTCAAAATGTAAGGTGTCTGGGGTGAGTACCGAAAGTGGAATAGTGCACATTTTTTGGTGCCAAAAATGTGTACTTTTCCACTATACAATCAAATGTTAGCTGTCTGGGGTGGGTACCAAAAGTGTTGGCTGAACTATGGGATGGGTATCAATTGATCGACAGCACAATTTGGGGTAGATTTAACATGCACATGTGGCCTACATGTGCGCGCGCTACCCGGCACACGCACATGTACACCATGGTGGGTCTTCTCCCGCCTGGCACTTGGCCCTCTCTATCTGTGCCAGCTTGTCTTTGACAGCTGCCCTGGTGCCCGCCACTGATGCTTCAGCTGGTCCACTGTCCTGGTAATCACTGACAGGCTGCTGACATCCTTGGTGATGCTCTCCCAGATCTTCTTGCTCTTCGATGATGTCCTGCCCCAAGAGTGCACTGTGCTTCTCGCAAACCCGCCTCACCAGAAGATCCTTCTCTTCCTCCATGAATCGCATATCATGTTGACACCACTTCTCCTCCAGCTACTGGTCCCTGCCTGCTCATCACTTCCAGATGATGTCCAGGATGGGTCTTTACCTCCCTGAGCACTACTCCCCTACCCCTGCTCTGACACCCCCCCCCCACCCATTTTCTTCCCACCTCTTAACTGCCCCCCACACATGCCACTCTCCTCCTGACCCATCTGCCCTTCTGGCTACACTCCACCAACTCTTGCACTACACGCCTCCTATCCTCTGTCACCATTTGCCCACCTGTCATGCTCAACAGCTCCCCCACTCACACCCCCTCTGTCACGCTCCATTCTCTCATAGCCACGGACACTCACTCTACTCAGGAAACTAAATACCAAAGTGGCCAAAAAGACAGATAATCTTAGACAAACAATGAGGTACACTCTAAAGATTCATTCAAGAACACAAAGACAAAAGGATGGGGAAACAGCAAGAGAAAAACAAGCAGCACAAAAGATACCACTCAGCAATCACAAAGTACAAGAATAACCACCACTCCTCACCAAGAAAACCTCCAATGTTGAGTCAAGAACTTACCTAACACCATCCAACACTGAGAGAATGGCCCTAGGAGAGGCCACCTTTTATGTCCATGCGAGGAGGCGTCTCAGCCTAGGTAACTTCTATCAACCAATAGGGAACACTGCAGCATTTCTCAAACTAGTGCTAATTTTTATTGCCGTTTTTACCATGGTTTTTTGCATGTCTGTTTTAATGCCTGTTTGGGCATGCATTTTGGACTTGCTGCAGATTTTTATTGATTTGATTTGCATGCCATTAGTTTACAACCTGACGTGGGTCCGCGGAATTTATTTATTTATTTATGTTTTATTGAGATTTGTAATAAGTACAACATTGCAATGAAAATACATACAACATGATGCATCAATTAATAAGCAATAAACTGGTGTAGTACGTCGCATCCATGGTCTCTTAATTATGTGTCAGTACGTGTTGTATAAATTGATTCATTCCCTTCCCCCTTGGAAGGTATCCCTACCCCTGCTCCCCATATAGTAGACAGTATTATGAAACCACCTTTAACAATACAACATTGTGATATTAAGACAGTTGATAATATAACATTTGATTGTCACAGCACTCACCGAAAAGCCAGACCAAAATGGTACATTAGCATTGATTATTCACGTTTGAGGGTAGTATGACTTCATGTGATATAATCAGTGCGAATCATGCTCTCATCGTGGTTGTAGTCATATCATTATTCATTCGTCCCTTAGTACATGTTTCCTTATATTAAGCTAAATATGTCAAAGATTGGTTTATATATGTGAATAGGTTTTTCTCACCCCCTTCTTTTGTGTGTTTTCCTTAGCTTATAGTGCTTGGAGCCAACTTCATATCCGATAATATGATCCGAGAGTGTTGTGTCTGACTGCGGTTAAGTATGCTAGCCGCTGTTGGCTATGTAACTTGGCCACTACTTCTGTCAGAGTCGGCACGATGTGCAACTTCCATTGTCTGGCAGGCAGCATTCAAGCCATTATGCACACTTGCCTACAAAATGTTTGCTGGTCACCGTTTAACTCTTCCATTGAGCCACCTAGCAGGATAATTCTAGCTTTTAACTTTAATAGTATGTTTAAAGTATTATTTACCCATTTTAATAGCTCAGACTAGAATTGTTGGTCCACGGGACCGCGGAATTTTAATGCACATGGTATTAAAAATTAGCTAAACTTTTGTGCTAATGTTGGAACAGATTGTTATTACTCACAAGTAGGGAAACGTAGAAATTGATGGTAGATGAGGCCCACGAGGTCCATTCACTGGGCCCACTTTCATTCTTGGTGCATTGCCATAGGCCGCGGTTGATCTCCGGCTTTTCCTTCACTTCTTTGCAACCAGTAGAGGTGCATGCAGACGTTCATTGCTTTGTTTCATGTCTTTTCAATTAATTTAAAAAAAAAAAAAAGCAAAATTTAGAAACAATCAAAAGGTGGTGTGCAGCCCCTGCCCCCAGTCCTGGGACCTCTCAGCTCCCCCGCACCCTCTCATCCATTTGTTGAAAATGTTTTCATAGGGAAGGCGTGATTCTGTATGTTAAAAATGTACGGTGGCATCAGCCTCAGTCTGCTAGCACCATTTGCAACAGCAGCTGTGAGGCTCCTTCAAGGATGAAGAAATGTTCACCAAGCAGTAAGAGTTCAGGGGTTGGGGAGGGAGCTGGGCTAGATCAGGAGAGGGCCCAGGATTGGGATTTTTTTTTTTTCTTTTTGGAAACAGTGATGGCTTCTTTTTTTTTTTTTTTTGCCATTCAAAATGAACAAAAAAAAAAGTTAATTTTATTTTTCTTTTGTTTCTAACAAATGCACATCCCTGGCAACCAGAGATCCCCTGGTCTTATCCAAAGCTTTTCTGAATTCCGTTACCTTGTTTGCCTCCATGACCTCTCCTGGAAGGACGATCTGCATGCTCACCTCCTCCTTTCTGTTAATTAGTATTTGCGATAATCATATTTCATAGGTTATACATTAATAATTATATTTTGTAGCTTATGCTCCAGGTCGAGGATAAGCAACAAGGAGTTAAATCTCTCTCGTCTATTTCCTCGAATTTATCGCATGGACTGAACTCATCAGCCTTTGCATCCTGCCAAATGCTGGTTCTTCTCCGTTTCTGCCCATCTTCATCAGGCTCTTAACCACCCATGACAAAGCTGACCTTTTTATTCCAGTGGGCTGGAGATGCTGTGTAAGGAAAGAAACATCCTGGAGTGACAAGGGGAGCTCTATTACCAAGTGAGCCTGTAATTTGCTGTTTCAAACCTGGATAACATTTACAGCTACAGAAGGGAAGGGGGCGAGCAGCCTCCATCCCTTTTGATGTTTAGTAAGCGTAACCACCTTTGTGGTTATGGTTAGCGTTCGGAGAGGATTTTACTCACATCAATTAAATATTAGCCCTACTTAATTAAGACTTAAAAAGGCGAGAGTAAATGAAGCTTAAAGGACGGGAAGCAAATAATTTTCTTTAAACCACATGTCTGCTGTGATAACGTTGACAAAGATCTATGAAGCTTTCAAACAGCCTTAACAAAGATGTATTCCCAGTCTAATGATTTATTCATATGTACACTATGCACTGGAGGGATGGCAACAAAACCTTTATTCCAGGAAAACTGGGAAGACTGAAAATCTGTATTTTCTGTTTTTTTTCTTATAAAATTTAGCTGTTGATTTACTACATTTTTGAAGTCCATATTCAGTAAGCCAGTGAGTGGAGGAAGTTACTCAGATAAAATTACCTAGATAACTTTAGTCTAATATTCAGGAGCAGGATGTAGATCAGTAAAATTATTGTTTCAGATTTGATTTGTTTCATTAGGTGCCCATTATTTTTCAATGTTTGTTTTTTTTTTGGTGGTTTTATTTTTCATTTTAGTGCACATTATTTCCATTTAATGCACACTATTGTAAATGAAATAATGTGCCCTAAATAGAGATAACATGCATTAAATGGAAATCATGCACATGAAAACAAAATATAAAAAACAATTTTGTGGGAAAAAAAACTCATTTCAATTTTGAAACAATATGAAATGACATAGGCAATATCATTGACATTGCCTATCTCATTAAAAAAAAAATGCCAGCACACCCCTGTCGCTGAATGTACTTAGCTAAAGTTATATGGATACATTTTTATTTGTCATTTTATTAAAATTTATTAATCGCTTATCACATACAGGTCTAGGCGATTTACAATTTAAAAAAACCCAATATCTGGGTAACTTGGCTCACTGTTTTACTGATTATTTGAAAAACAAAATTGTAGCAGGCCAAGTGCTGGATCACCCCTGCTGCTCCTAAGATAAAATAAAATGCAGTGGGATATGCACCCAGTCTCTCTCTGCATACTACAAAATGTGTGGGCCAAATCTTTACTCCCAACCCCCAGTAGGAAGAGGAGAAGCAACTGTTCCTTCCTCCTGCTGGACTGAATATTAAATGTCAAGAGCTCTGATAGTATTCATTTATGCATGTCACTGCAGATTGAGTGACGCCATTCAGAGCTCAGTACTGAATGGCTGCTTCCATGGCAGTGAATTCTGAACGGGGCTTGGTCCCTTCACTGCACTAGCTGGATACAATTTAGCCTTGCCCCTGAGCTGACATCTGCCCCTCCTCATGCCACTTCTTTTTATCCAGTCTTTTCGTGGATTACAAACTGGTTAAAAGACAGGAAATAGAGAGTAGAATTAAATGGACAATTTTCTCAGTGGAAGGGAGTGGGCAATGAAGTGCCTCAGGGATCTGTATTGGGACCCATACTTGTCAATATATATATAAATGATCTGGAAAGAAATATGACGAGTGAGGTAATCAAATTTGCAGATGATACAAAATTATTCAGAGTAGTTAAATCACAAGCAGATTGTGATTTATTTATTTAGATTTATATTCCGCTTTTTGCACTTTTTCAGCACTTAAAAGTGGATTACATTCAGGTACTGTAGGTATTTCCCTATCCCCAGAGGGCTTACAATCTTAGGGGCGGATTTTAAAAGGCCCGCGCGCATAAATCCGGAAGGATTTACGCGCGCAGGGCCCTCGCGCGCCAGCGCGCCTATTTTGCATAGGCCGCCAGCGTGCGTAAAGCCCCGGGACACGCGCAAGTCCCGGGGCTTTCGAAAAGGGGAGGGAGGGGGTGTGTCCGGGGCGGGCCGCGGTGTTTTGGGGGCGGGCCCGGGGCGTGGCGCCTGCCCGGGGGCGTGGTCGAGGCCTCCGGACCAGCCCCCGGGACCGGAGGACGGAGCGGGGCTGCCGGCCGACGCGCGCAAAGTTTCGCCTGCTTTCAGCAGGCGTAATTTTGCCAACAAAGGTAGGGGGGGTTTAGATAAGGCCGGGAGGGTGGGTTAGGTAGGGGAAGGGAGGGGAAGGTGGGGGGAGGGCGAAGAAAAGTTCCCTCCGAGGCCGCTCCAAAATCGGAGAGGCCTCGGAGGGAACAGGCAGGCCGCGCTGGGCTTGGCGCACGCAGGTTGCACAAATGTGCACCCCCTTGCGCGCGCCAACCCCGGATTTTATAAGATACGTGCGTATCTTATAAAATCCAGCGTACTTTTGTTCGCGCCTGGTGCGCGAACAAAAGTACGCGATCGCACAAGTATTTAAAATCTGCCCCTTAGTTTGTACCTGAGACAATGGAGGGTAAAGTGACTTGCCCAAGGTCACAAGGAGCAATAGTGGGACTCACTGCTCTAACCACTAGGCTACTCCTCCACGCCTTCTGATAAATTGCAGGAGGACCTTGTGAGACTGGAAAATTGGGCATCCAAATGGCAGATGAAATTTAATGTGCATAAGTGCAAGGTGATGCATATAGGGAAAAATAACCCATGCCAGAGTTACATGATGTTAGGTTTCAAATTAGGAGCAACCACCCAGGAAAGAGATCTAGGCGTCATACACATTGAAATCGTCGGTTCAGTGTGCTGCAGCAGTCAAAAAAGCAAACAGAATGTTAGGAATTATTAGGAAGGGAATGGTGAATAAAACAGAAAATGTCATAATGTCTCTGTATCGCTCCATGGTGAGACTTCACCTTGAATTCTGTGTACAATTCTGGTCGCCGCATCTCAAAAAAGATATAGTTGTGATGGAGAAGGTACAGAGAAGGGCGACCAAAACAATAAAGGAGATGGAACAAGTCCCTTATGAGGAAAGACTAAAGAGGTTAGGGCTGTTCAGCTTGGAGAAAGACGGCTGAGGGGGGATATGATAGAGGTGTTTAAAATCATGAGAGGTCTAGAACAGGTAAATCTGAATCTGTTATTTACTCTTTCGGATAATAGAAGGACTAGGGGGCACTCCATGAAGTTAGCATTAGGCACATATAAAACTAATCGGAGAAAGTTCTTTTTCACCCAACACACATCAGTGCCAGGAAAAATAGTGGAAAGTGTTGCCAGGGGATGTGGTTAGTGAAGTTAGTGTAGCTGGGTTTAAAAAAGGATTGGATAAGTTCTTGGAGGAGAAGTCCATTACCTGCTATTAATTAAGTTGACTTAGAAAATAGCCACTGCTATTACTAGCTGGTAACATGGAATAGACTTAGTGTCTGGGTACTTGCCAGCTACTTATAGCCTGGATTGGCCACTGTTGGAAACAGGATGCTGGGCCTGATGGACCCTTGGTCTGACCCAGTATAACCTTTTCTTATGTTCTAAAAGAGATAATGATTTACCCAGCTAAAGTGTAGCTAATAAACAGGGTGGTGGGGGTTATATTTAAATGCTGCATATTGTCCAGCTAACTCCAAAAGTTATTTGGACAAACACTTTGAAGATCAATCTTTTTATTTATATATAAAAATGATCAGAATTTTTTTTTTTATAAATGGAGTGATCAATTTGGCTTCAATGCCATTAAGTTGCCAGCTAACTATGCACCAGTAGACAAAGCACATGCTATTGTATCAGAAGACATCACATCTTCCTATTGAGATTTTTTTTTTCAGTCAGTTTGGTCTTGGTCTCTCTTTTCAGTTCTAATTTTCCAGTCCTTGATTTTTTTTCACCCTTTGCCTGTCTACCAGCTTTCCATCTTTTTCTTTTTAATATACTGACATTCATTCTGAGATATCACATTGGTTTACATTCAGGTACTGGAGGTATTTCCCTATCCCCTGAGGCAATGTAGGGTAAAGTGACTTGCCCAAGGTCACAAGGAGCGACAGCAGGACTCAAACCCTGGTCTCCTGGTTCATAGCCCACTGCTCTAACCACTAGGCTATTCTATCTCCTACTCTTATGCTCTCCTCAGCCCTTCATTCCATTCTCCATTCTTTTTGACTCCTTCCTCAATCATCTACTTCCTTGTCTCTCTATTTCCTTGTTTCTTCCTCAACCCTCATCTATCTTCTTCTGCCTCTGATCCCCTCATTAGCCCAGGTTCCTTCCTTTTCACTCATTGCCTTCCTGGCCTCCAGCCCTTTTCTTTTGTCTCTCACTGTCAAATTGAGTACCTTGCTACAATATAGGAATCGACTGCAGTTGAAGGCATATGTAGAAGTTTAATCAAAGGTTTTTAAGCAGAAGTAAAATAGAAACCTGACAATTTTCTGCAGGGTTAAACTATATAGTACAGGGATAACAAATTTAATTCAAGATCCAGTTCAGGTCAGTTAATCTAGGAATAGTATATCAATCTTCTACATACTTGCCATAGGTAGACAAAATCCTAAATCATTAAGTATTCATACTTCCAGTGAAATCAAAATAAAAAATGAAAACCAGTCCCAACTAATCAGCAAAACTTTGCCTAGCAGTTGTTATAATGCTGTAAGGGTCACGCTGGCTTCATACACTTCAAATTCATGCTGACCTCTTTCTAGTCTGCTATTACACTTGCCAAGCAAGATTACTGTGTCCATCTGACAAACTCTCTTGCCTTCAACCCTTGCCATTTCTTTGCCACGCTCAATTCCCTACACCCACTGCCTTTGTCTCTCACCCTACTCCTTCACTCTCTGCCCAGACTATAGCTGACTATATCCATGACCAGGTTCACAAAATGAATCTTGAATTCTCAACCAGATCACCTCTACATCCCCCTGCCTTTCCTTCCTCTCCGGTTCCTCTGGCCCTGCCACTGATGATTCCCAGATCCTCCTCTCTACCCCAGAAATTTCATCAGGAATCCAGTCCCAAATTTCAGCCTGCTTGACTGTCATTGCTGCCTGGATATCCTACATCCATCTTAAAATCAACATGGCCAAACTCACTTCTCTCTTTCCCCTTTCTTTATTTCTGTGGATAACACTTTCATCCTCCCTGTTCCCTCAGCTTGTAACTTTGGGGTCATCTTCAATGTCTTTCTCCCCTTCTCTGCACATATCCAAAACACTGTTGAAGTGTCATTTCTTTTTCTATAACATTACCGAAATCCATCCCTTCCTGTCTGGACATTTTCCCAGAACTATTCAACTTTTTTACTTTGGTATATACTGCTCCTAGCTTATTTCTAGCTTCTGGCTTCTTCTCCCTTCTATCAACTGCCGTCCCCTTGATCTCGAATCTTTTACCCTCTTCCAAGGCTGGATTAAGGGGCAGACCTAGAGTACCTGCCTGTTGGGACACTAGGGGGCTCATAGCTGTGGCTCTTCGCCTGGGGCTGCAGGTCAGATAGATCCTGCCTGGGCTTGATGCTGCAATACTGGTGAGACTCAGGTTCCTCTGTCCATGGTAAAGCTGTGGCAGCGTGCGCAGGGCTCGGTGCGCGCAAGTTGCACAAATGTGCACCCCCTTGCACGCGCCGACCCCGGATTTTATAAAATCCAGCGTACTTTTGTTCACGCCTGATGTGCGAACAAAAATACGCGCGCGCGCTGTCTTTTAAAATGTACCCTTAAATGTCTCTGTCTTTGCAGGAGTTCGTGTTACTTCACAAAATAGCAATGGAAGGATATTTTTGCTGAGATGACACCAGAATTTGAATATTTTCTTTTTCAAAGTGTGAATTGTCCTCGCTCTGCTCTGCACCTGTTCTGATGATTAATGATATTTTTTATTGTAGTTATGAAGATTTTTGGCTTTCTGCAAAGAGGATTCATGAAAGAATACATTAATTTTTGTTTTATTACATGATTGATTGGTTCTGATTGTTTTCTTTGCTTTTTACATGATATACTTGTGCATTTATAAACTGCAATAAATATAAAATAAATACATATTAGGAATTTTTAATGCTGGTAAGTGCTTGAAATAATTGAGGTAAAATGTTTTAAAGTTTCATGATTGATGCATAATGGCTGTTGCAAACTACTTAGAAAGCCATTGTAGGGTACAGTATATGGCATTATTTGTCAGTAAGAAGACAACTAGTAGGTCTCAGTCCTGCATACCTACAGCCCACCCATGTTAACCTTGTGCCCACCCAAAAAAAATCAATTCTGGCAATGCCACTGACCAGAAGGAAAAAAAAAAGTGATTCTGTATAACTCTCTGGGGATCCCTCATTTGTGAGAAGCAAGGGGGTAGAAATTGAGTGCCTCTTTAGGGATTTATGTGTTTGTAGATTTACTGTACTTTTGCTATATTGTATGCATATGTTATAAACTTCTTTGGGTTTTTTTGGGGGGGGGTTTTTAGGAAGGTGGTATATAAATACAAAAAAAAAATAGAAAAAGAAAAGAATATATGATACTGGACCATAGATTTATGAGTTAACTGGTACTTCTCAATAGATACAGGTGTCCCCCAGGGTTCAGCACTCTCGGCGACACTATTCAACATTTATATGCTGCCTCTATGTACTCTACTAGCGGAGCTAGGAATCAACTTCTTCCTATATGCAGATGACATACAATTCTATATCCCATTCGACAAATCACTTAAAAAAATGCTTCGACTGTCAACATACATGAAGGCAATACAACAAAAACTCTCTCAACTGAAACTACACTAAACACAAACCAAACTTAAATTGTGTGCTTAAGGAGAAATACAATGACAATCAAACCGCCAACCCTAAACCTGGGAAATTTTAAAATTACACCCTCAGAAGAAGTACAGGACCTAGGAATACAAATCGATGAGAACCTTACAATGAAGAAACGTGTAAAGAAATTGATTAAAACACTCCAAGCCGAGAATACTACATCGGCTGAAACCATTAATAACAACACAGGACTTCCACACCATTTTACAAGCCCTATTTTCAAACATAGATTACTGCAACTCCCTATTACTAGGCCTACCCTCAGGGCTATTAAAAGCACTACAGTTACTACAAAATGCCTCAGCTAGACTCTTACTAGGGACAAGGAAATTTGACCACATCACCCCCTTCACTGATTGATCTGCACTGGCTTCCTGTACAATCCAGAATTCATTACAAAGAATTAACTCTCATTTTTAATAGCATAAACAACAATAACCCATCCCTAATATGAGTGTCACGTCAACCTTACATTCCACAGAGAGCCCTAAGATCACAAAACAAAGGACTTCTAAAGGGGCCTACAACACAAAACACACATCTAACACAAATAAGAGAACGAATGTTCTCCATTGTGGGCCCCAAGCTGTGAAACTCTCTTCCAGAATTAATTATGTCCTATAACAGAAAGAAAGAGTTTCAAACGTGACCTAAAAACCTGGCCCTTTAGAAATGCATATGATTTAACGTAAATTACCTATATGATGATAACTTCACTATCAGAACCATAGACAATGGTAGTAGATTGAGCAATTATTCAGCGATGGAAAGTATATCATGACATCAGACTGGATTATTACATGAAGGTTAATGAAATGGAAAACATGGATTACAATCCACTATAACAACACTTGACTTAACTGGTACTTGATGTTGAGGAATTGACCTAGAACATGTATTTGATGTTATGTTGACCTAGATTATATATGACCTAAAATATGTAATATTACCTAGAACATGTAGCTGCTGTAGTGTTAACCAAACTTGAATGCTGACCTAGCATGTGAATGTCGACCCAGAATTGGAATACTGACTTTGTAAACCGACGTGATCTACTATTGAAGCGACGGTATATAAAACGACGACATAAAAACAGATAAATAAATTTGTTTAATTTTTCTGATTGGCCGAAGCACCACTCAGAAAGTGTTTAAATGAGGGCTATTTCAGCCTTAGACCCCCAAAGCTCTGCTATTTAGTAGGGATGTGTATTCATTTTACTTGAATGGGTACCTTACAATGAAGTAGTTGATTTTTTTTTCAGTTTGGTTCATAGTAGGGATGTGAATCGTTTTTTGACGATTTAAAATATCGTCCGATATATTTTAAATCGTCAAAAATCGTTAGAGCCACGATACAATAACAATTCCCCCGATATATCATCAAAAAATCGTAAATCGGGGGAAGGGGGAGGGCGAAAAAACCGGCACACTAAAAAAACCCTAAAACCCACCCCGACCCTTTAAAATAAATCCCCCACCCTCCCGAACCCCCCCAAAATGCCTTAAATTACCTGGGGTCCAGAGGAAGGGTCCCGCTGTGATCTTCCACTCTCGGACCTCCGGTGCTTGTAGAAATGGCGCCGGCGCTACCTTTGGTTTTTCCGTACGGAAAAACGATTCGCGGCAGGAGATCGCTCCCGGACCCCCGCTGGACCCCCAGGGACTTTTGGCCAGCTTGGGGGGGGGCTCCTGACCCCCACAAGACTTGCCAAAAGTCCAGCGGGGGTCCGGAACGACCTCCTGCAGTCGAATCGTGTTGTCTACGGCCGGCGCCATTTTGCGCAAAATGGCGGCGCAAAATGGTGCCGGCCATAGACAACACGATTCGACTGCAGAAGGTCGTTCCGGACCCCCGCTGGACTTTTGGCAAGTCTTGTGGGGGTCAGGAGGTCCCCCCAAGCTGGTCAAAAGTCCCTGGGGGTCCAGCGGGGGTTCGGGAGCGATCTCCTACGCTCCTGACCTCGGGGGACAAAAAACAAAATGGCGCCGGCGGTCCGAGAGTAAAAGATCACACCGGGACCCTTCCTCTGGACCCCAGGTAATTTAAGGCATTTTGGGGGGGGGTTCGGGAGGGTGGGGGATTTATTTTAAAGGGTCGGGGTGGGTTTTAGGGATGTTTTAGTGTGCCAGTTTTCGATTTTCACGATTTTCACGATTTTTAAAAAACCCAAACGGCAACGATCCGATTCCCTCCCCCTCCCAGCCGAAATCGATCGTTAAGACGATCGATCACACGATTCACATCTCTAGTTCATAGTAACCTAACCTGAAGCATTAACTCATCTGAAAATATCCCAAACTTTTGGGATATATTCAGTTTGGCAAGTAATGCGTACCCTATGCCATTAAATATTTTTTAAAAGCCACACCTTCCCCCCCCCCTTAGTCTTTCCATGAGGTCTTTGATGAAAAAGGGGTAACAGCCGACTCTGAGAGACTTTCACCAACTTGGCTTGCCACCATCAAAGAACTTGGCAACATTTTTCAACCGGAGCCGGCAGGTCAGGAGTGACTAAGGATCACTTCTGTCCCTTTTTTCTCAGAATCCCCATGGAAGGGATAAGGCGGGTTGGGGGGGGGGGGCATTATCTTGTTTATTTTCTTTTGGTTTTTAATTTGGCAAATGAAACCAGAAAAAAAAAAGAATCTCTGAAACTAAAAAAAAAACAAAAAACAAAACCCCCAAAATTGAAAAACTTTCCCCTGCACCTCTTTACTATTTACTTAATAAATTCCACAAATATTCCCTAAAAAAGATGCAGAAATAACGAACCACAAAACATGCATCATTAGTCATGATTTATCGATCACTGTGACTAAGTGGTCAAGAGTTACTTCAGCTGCAGACTAAGAATTAGATTGCTCCTAAATGTAATTATCAATCTATCCTGTCTCCTGGATGTGGTGACAGAAGGGACTTACAATTCAGTGTGACACGTCGTCAGCTCCTCCTGAACCACAGCTGCATGGTAGTGTGGGAACTATAGTATTCAGGGTCAACAGAGGCACTGGGCAGACTAGGTAGCCACTAGCCACCTAGAAACCTGGTTCTGGGGGAGGCAGCAGGACTGAAGCAGCAACCAATCAATCAGGCCAGCCTCACTTGCCCCACGTGGCAGTGAAGCCCGAGGTGAGAGGCAGATGGGACAGCCAGGCAGAGACAGTAATGGACTGCTGCTAGGGCCGGTCACCTATCTTCACCCTCTCCCCGAGTGCCTGGTAGTCCTCCCAGCAGAGAAGCACGGGCTAAGTGTTGCCTGGCAGGAGGGGATAACAGGAGCAAGACAACATGGGAAGGAGGGAAACCGGGCCTGTTTCATTGTCAGACTCCCAGCTCTGATCCTCCCTCAGAAGCCGGAGCCCTGCTGCAGTGTGGAGTGCAGGCTTGATGGTCCCCTCTACCGCCTCCTACAGTTTCTTGCTGTGATTGCACAGCCAGTGCAGCACAGAGGAGGCCTTACAGTTGGGCTTCAAGTAAGTCATCCCAGTGCCCTCATTCCCTGCCTACTTGAAAAAAAAAAAACCCAAAAAAACCCCCCACTGACCTAGGAGGGTGACTATGCTATGGGACAGAGTGTGCTCAGCTGCTAGATCCTGTGATGCACTCTGTCCCATAGCACAGACACCCTCCTAGGTCAGTGCTGATTTTTTTTTTCAAGTACCTTGTCCACCCGCAGTGTAGAGCTAGTAGTGCAGTTCTCTGGCTGTCCTGTGTGTTTTTTTTTGTGTGGGACATCCAGCTCAGCCAGGAGTTGGGACTAGAGAAGAATCTGTCTCCAACTAAGCCACATGGCTGAAGGTTTGGCCAGGGGCAGTTTATACACTTGCACTGGTCCTGATAGTACTATAACATAGGTAACACATGTGGAGATCTTCATATATGTCTCATTATCTTATATTATAGTGAAATGGAAACGGAAGGTAGTTTTGATCTTCTTCCCTTTTACTACCAGACAAAGCTATTACGAAAATCCTTTACCTTTAGACATTTGCCTGTGCATCTCCCTCTAGAACTGATCTATCCTTGATCGGTTTCAGCAGGTGAATGCTTACTTCTCATTACGAGCAATTAATTCCTCAAACTGGCATAACACCAATTATTTTCAGCCAGGGTGGCTGGATTTATGGCCTTTCTGAGGGGAACCCTGCATCCACTTATTCTGATTCCAAACTTAGGAGGTTTCCTATTTGAGTCTGAAAACGAGGACACTCACTGTGGGTTTGCAGCCTCACCTTCCAAGGTGTCGCTTATCATTCAGTCTTAATCTTCCCCATTCAGAGCTTTGCAAACAGGCAGCCAATTAGAGACAGATGGCCACACATACTTATCCATGGTGCATGTCTGCTGTAGACACAATAATGGTTTTGTTTATAAATACAGTATTATGCAGTGAGAAATGAGTGGCTGAGCTCTTCCAGTTGCTGTTATTAATGATATTCTTTTGATTCAAAATATGCAAACCCCTGAGCCTGCATATACGGAATGCCTTTATTATTAATTGATATCAAGCCTCTTACATAGCAACCAGCTTAGCGACAGCCATCAGCTGCAATTAACATGACTTCATGGGCTCATCTTATCCCATTTGGCTGTAAAAGCCAATCCTATATGATATGATAAATCAGTGATGGACACAGACGTTTATTAGGGTATCGTTCTATGTTTCATGGCTTACCAATGTTTACTTAAGATGAATAAAAGTCATTTTAAGATGATGAATGTAGCAGGCATGCGAAGAAAGTGGGAAAAAAAATTATTCAAAACCACAGTCAACGCTTGTGGTCTACCTCGTCTATTCTCCTTTTCAGAAAGTCCTTCTGCTGCCTGGGACCTCAGCAGTACTTTGCTGGCTGCATCCACTTAAAGCCCATAGGTTTGCTATTACCAGAATGCCACATGTAAAGTGTATTAAACAATGCCATAACAGCTCATTGCTGTTTCAAACATAAGTGCAATAAATAGTAAACTTTTTTTTTGTATTTGAAAGACTGTAAGTGCCTGTGTAGGCATGAATCTTTCTTCCTGCCATCACACAGGAAGTTATGAATATTATATTAGTGGAAGCACAGTAAAATAGTAAATGACAGCAGATAAAGACTCAAATGATCTATCCACTCTGCCAAGCAAAAGGTTTAAGGTTGTAACTATTGCTTTGGGCAGGTTTACCCCCATGCCTACAGTTTAGGGCTTGGAGAAAACAGTGGGGGTCTCAGGAATTGGGTGGGAATGAGTGGGGGATGTTAGGCTGGGGGGCGAGTATGAGTGAGGGTAAGAGAAGGGGCTGAAGGATAGTCTGAATGATCTGGAGGACTGGAGAGGGAGAGGCAGTGGAAAGGGCGGGGTGCCAGGAAGGAAAGAGGTTAAGAATAGGGTTGGAAAAGCGGTAAGAGAGGGGTAATGGAAGGCTGATTGAAGGTAGGTGTCAGGGCAAAATCTGCTCTGGCCATCTCCGAACTAGGGTAGGCCTTGCAGGGGCTGCTGCTTTGCATGTAGAGCCACAATGTAGCTTAAGCAGAGGCAGGCCTAGCAAATGGCCCTATGCCAGAGGATCGGGATTGGTCTTTAGACTTTCCAAAAGGTATTTCTGGGAACAGGACAGCGTTCTGCCAAGTTGAGGGCGAGAGGCTGAGATGAGTTTTGCTGTTGGGCCCGGAAAGCCCCAGGAGTGCTCATATCTATTTGTTTGTTCCTGTTTTAGAAGAATAATGTAGAAGGAAATCGGAGCGGCCTTGGAGGGAACTTTCCTTCCACCCCCCTGCACCTTCCCCTCCCTAACCCACCCTCCTGGCCCTATCTAGACCCCCCCCCCTACCTTTATCTGAACGTAAGTTACTACTGCCCGGAGGCAGTAGTAACTTACGTGCGCCGGCGCGGCAGGCCCCAACACAGGCCCCTCGCTGGTGCTCGCGATGCAGTATTCAAATTAGGTGGCGCGGTAGAAACAGGGAATTGGAGGCGCTAGGGACACTAGCGCGTCCCTAGTGCCTCCTTTTTGACAGGAGCGGCGGCTGTCAGCGGGTTTGACAGCCGACGCTCAATTTTGCCGGCGTCGGTTCTCGAGCCCGCTGACAGCTACAGGCTCGGAAACCGGAAGCCAGCAAAATTGAGCGTCCGGTTTTTGGCCCGACAGCCGCGGGCCAAATTCAAATTTTTTTTTTTACTCTTCGGGACCTCCGACTTAATATCGCCATGATATTAAGTCGGAGGGTGCACAGAAAAGCAGTTTTTGGGTCGGCGCTAATTTCTAAAAGTAAAATGTGCAGTTTGGCTGCACATTTTACTTTCTGTATCCCGCGCGCATACCTAATAGGGCCACCATCAACATGCATTTGCATGTTGAGGGCGCTATTAGGTGCCGCGGGTTGGACGCGCGTTTTCCTCCCCTTACTGAATAAGGGGTAACGAAAAACGCGCGTCCAATAGCAGGCTAACAGTGCGCTCTGACGGAGCGCACTGTACTGTATCGGCCTGCTAAACAGATAAGTATGGGAAAATAAGTGTGGGAGTTTGCTGGGCAGACTGGATGGGCCGATTGGTCTTTTTCTGCCATCATTTCTATGTTTACCTAATATAGAAATAAGAGAATACAAATTAGAAATAGAAACATGCAGACAAAACCAAAATAGAAAGTCTGTGAAACTAGACTTTGACCAGTGGAATACTGAAGAGAAGCAAAATACAAACATTTAAGAAATGCACATTCCCAAAGAAGGCATATTCAAATTGCTAAAATCTCAAAATAATATTTTTTTCTTTACCTTTGTTATCTGATCTTTGTATTTTTCTAATCAGTTGGTCCTGTTCTTTTTCCCTTGTTGCTCATTTCCTAATTCCTTTTCAGTGTCTCTCGTCTCCTACTGTCTTCTTACCTTCCCCCCTCACACACACACACACACACACACACGCTTTCTCTCACAGATTCCCTCACACACACAAGCTCTCACTCTCTCAAACGCACCCACCCTCCCCCAAGCTCCCATTCTTATGCACACACAGACCCACACCCAGGCTCCCATTCTCATCCACACACACACACAGGGCCTTTTCATTAGGCACAGCCAAAGTCCTACTTCTGCTGTCGCAGGGATGGGATCCTGCGGCGGCCTGTCTAGCCCCTTCCTGTCCACTTTGACTCTTTAATATCCCATTCCCTCAATGAATAGATCGTTATTAACAAAAAAAAAACCTGGTTCAGGTCCCTACTGAGCATATTTTCTTAAAATAGGATACCCGACAGCCTCCTGTCTTCGTGCCGCAGGGCCCACCGATCTTCCTGTTTTTGGGTGGGGGGGAGGGACCAGAAGCTGTGAGCAGGCGTGCGCGCACACATGCTCATGCTCAGAAGAGGGTATGAGCTTGCACCAGCGCTTTCTCCTTCTTCAGCCGCCGGCTGGTTCAGCTCCTCCAGCAGCCCCCAGCCTCTCCTGCTGCTGTTGGCCCACAGCCTCCCCAGGTCTGCCAAGCATACCTGGTCGCACCAGGCCTAGCCTGGCAGCTCCGGCTCTCCTCTTCACCATTGCGGGAATGGGATCCTGCAACGGCCTTCTAGCTCCGGCCCTTCTCTTTGCTATTGCGGAGATGGGATCCCAAGGCGCCCTTGCAGCTCTGGTGCTCCTCTTCGCCCACCCGTGGGTACACCACTGCTTCTGGCTATTCCTCTCCCTATATACCCAAGCATGGCGTCTGGCCTCCTTAAGATCATAAGGTATAATTAACCCCAGATTGAGCTCTTGTTTGTCCATAGATGAACTTTGCTCCCTAAAACTGTACTGCTCCCTTGGATTTTTACAACCCAAATGTATGACTCTGCACCCATATTTTAGCACTAAATCTTAGGTGCCACACTAGACCATCCCTCATGCTTCACTGGATCCCTCCTTCAGATTTTCTATACCTTCCAGGGTGGCTACCCTATTAGAGATTTTGGTATCATTCACAAAAAGGCAAATCTTGCCTGATAGCCCTTTCTCAATATTGCACAGAAAAATGTTAAATAGAACTGGATCAAGGATCAATCCCTGTGCTACACCACCGGTACACCACCCTGTTCCGCAGAATGAACTCCATTTACCATCCAACCAGTTTGTAATCCGGTCAATCACTTTAGGAACCGTACCTACAGCATTCAGTTTGTACATCAGCCGTCTGTGCGAAATCATGTCAGAGGCCTTGCTGAAATCCAAACACACCACAACTAGCACTCTCCCCCCAAAGTCTCCACTCCCAAGCCACATCTAAAATGCTCTCTCAACTGAAAAACAACTCATAACATTGTCAACATCCCAACAAAGAAAATCAGGAATAAATACCTTGGGACAACATAGAAATACATAACAACCACCTCATCTATTGCTTGACGACAAAACTCCCAGGGTTCCAAAGGAGCTATTTGGAATAAATATTTTGTTCTAGAACTGATCAACAGATACAGAGTGAGTAATGACCACAAAAATAACGGTTTTAGCTTTTTGCCTCAGATTTCAGCATATCACTGTCCATTAGGCTTTATCAGTTCGGATGCACTTTGATTTAACATGATGTGGCATAACAAGCCCTAATGCAATCTAAAGTAATACACTGAATATCTGGATGCGGCAACCATTGCCGCTTGTTTCTATTTTTCTTCCTCTACGCTTTTTTTTTTTTTTGCTTTTACAAGAGAGATGGTTATGAAATAAGAGTATCTGCAGAGAGTCTGACTGACTTGTATTTTGACTCACAGATTGTCATGTCTCTCTAACAGAAACAGGCAAGCCGGGTCATTTCCTGAAATTACTCATTTGCATCTGTATGAAATCAAGCCAACAGAAGAAAAAAAACCCCAAAACAAAACAATATGGTTTGCTAAAATGTGATGAGTAGTTAAACACTGGAAGCTTGCGTAGCATGCATAAATCAAACAGGATGGATAAAGAATGCCTCTTAAACATCTCTCCCCTTAATCTCTGATGTCAGGACAGCAAAATCCTCTGAACAGGCATGATTGGAGGAATGGAGAGATACAGTCTGCAGAATAGATTAACATCTTCCAGTGTGATAATTAGTTTAGTGAAAATAAATAATTTTGTCATCTATTTGGTTTCCTGGGCTGTCAATCAGAGTTTCATAAATGCAGACAAGTTTCATATAAGCCAGTTTTAATACGTGTAATAAACTATATTGGCTTTCCAAACAAGATTTAAATGAGTCAGCACATGGGTAATTAGCAAGAATCAATCAGGGCAAAACATATTTATTTCCTGATAAGATTATAATTTAGTTTGCTCCCAAAGAAAATATCCTATTAGAAAACCATTGGAACCATAAACACAGCAAGGCAAGAGAAGATACAGCAAAATAAGTGGAACACAGTTTAATAATCGGAAAGATATAGCCCTGGGTCTGTTCTGTTCTCACTGTTGGACTTTTTGACTCCTTGATCAGAGCCCTTTTAAATTTAAGGCTTTAATCCAATTTGTGTCAATAGCAAACATGAATAAGACCCTTGGCTTTCATGTAATCTCAAGACAGTACCCTGTTGGATCAATTCCTGTCAAAGATGGCAAACTCTACATAGCTAATTATCTGGATACATACAGCAGTGACGATTCCCAGCTTGGCACTTGAAGAATAATTGTTCTGTGAATTGCAGTGAAGCAGCAAAGAGACTGCTAGCTATAGTGCAGCCCCGGCTAGCTGTGTCTACAGTACCATATTATCTTGAATAGAAGTGACCTTCAAAATGCAATCAAGTCACACCAGAATTCAGCCATTTAAGTACAAACCACCTGTTGTGTCTTGGTGAAGAACGGGAAGTAAAGCACGACATAATAATACTTTGATGCATAGTTTTGCAAGAGATACTTTTAGAATTGATATCCTACTAAAAGGACAAAATACATGTCTTAGCCACTGTGTGCTGTATTGCCATCATTTCCCACATTTTAAAATAACACCTTTCAGTAACTAGGATACAATATGTCATGCGACTGTGGCACTTTTGAAACACACTTGTAGTCTCCACTGTGGATAGAGAAGAGGGGAGGAGAACCAGTGCTATTGCTGCAAAGGCCGGAGGGTACCTGCCAGGCACCTTTCTCTAGTATCTAGATCAGAACTCCCCCTGTCTGAAACTGACCTTTAAGTCATGGCTGAATATGAAAAGTGGCAGAGAAATGGAACTCCAGTCAGCCAAATGCTACTACTGAACTGAGCAGCACTGAATGAATAACTAGGGGGGGGGGGGGGAATATAGTTTGCTCCTCAGATGAAAGACCATCTTGTCAAGTTTTTGCAAGAACAGTGATCTGAAATGAATTGGACTGAGAATACGTGGTGGGAAGAGGAGGCAGAGGGGAATAGGAAACATCAGGGTTAATGCTTACTGCAAACATCATTGGTGAATCTACAGGTGCTCCCAGTTAATGCAGGCCAAGCTGCTGGAAATGTAATAGATTGCCCAGCTTTCATACTTTCCCCTCATTGCTTCTGATTGCTTTCATATGGCAGGAGCATAGATCTCCGTTTTACCAGTGCATCCATTTTGCTTTGCACATTTGCACAGATGACAGTGGCTAATGAATTCTTAGCCATTGATGGAGATGCCTCTCCCCCTGACCCCATAAGCATCCTTCAATTGCCCCTAAATAAACCTCAACAGAAGAGCCCCACTCTAAGATGGGAATCTGCCCTTTCTAAAGAGCACAGACTAGTAATCTTCTTAACAGCTATAAATCATGTTTTCGGTTACTTTAATTTTTATCCAATAGAAAACTAGTCTTCAGGGAAGGGTGGCATTGTAGTTTTGATTCATTATCTTTTAAAAGACCCCGACAGGATAGATGACAACAGATTAAGCCACAGGCGCAAGCACACAGGATGGCAGGAAAGAGAGTTTAAGAGGGTACTGCAGACATATTTTATTGTATTTCAGAGCATTTGGTGAGTGTTTTATATATATATTTTTTCCCTCTGGCGTTTAAGATTTGTTTCAATGTGGTGGGCTTTCTAGACTTTATCAGTGCTTTGTGGAAAGCTTTTTGCAGCTCTTCACAGCTACAGCATGATAGACAATAGACCTTAATTACAGGGAGATGCTGTAAGAGCCTTTTAAGACAGTTGTTTTCTGATACAGAACTGCAAAAAAAAAAAAAAAAAAGGGGGGGTTAGGAATTTAAGGGGGTACGTTTGGCTGTATTTTTTTTATTTTTTTAGGACTTTTTGGTGAATGCCAGGTCCAGTTTTCTTCAAAACTGTTATGACATTGAGAAAGGGAAAGTTTATCGCTTTGCAGAGGACACGAAAACGTGCCACAGAGTGGGTAGGTTTGATTTGATTTATTGATTTCTTACTCACCTCCACACATCACGATCGAGGCAAGGTACAATTAAAACCGTTCATAAAAAGAAAACACGGAAACAGAACAGCACATAAAAACGGATGGAAAGAGGAAATCTGATATTTACTGAGGAGATTGTTACCCCGCATTCCAAAGAACCGCAGCAAACTTTGTAGCTCATTTGTACTGAGGGAGTTCACAAAATATTCGCTTAACATTAATAGCCAACACAAGAGTACATTTACATGGGAAACTTAATGTGAAAAACTGCGCTCAGGGCCAAAGCCTGAACAGGAAACGTTTTTCTTTATTCCTGCGTTGTCTCGCACAGTAAGTTGAACATTTTTGAAAGAATGATTAAAGGTACGGCAACTAGGCCTGAATCCAAGCAAGAAAGCAAAAGTGTGCGTTTTGGGATGCAGAAGTCCAAGAGCCAAATACCTATTTGGGGGAAAGATCTAGCAGTCATCCAACAGGGTAGAGACAGTAATAACGCATTTGAGTGCATAGAGAGAAGCGTGAGCGGTGTGTGACTCCGCTGGGACTCCTACCAAGGCATGGCCTTGTAGAAAGCAGTAAAGAGGAACATATCATCTACGCCACGTTACCCCTCTGGGAGGCTGCTGCAATGGTTATTTCCTGTCTCTGTATAAGTCAGAGACCCCGAGAGTTGTTGATTTTTTTTTTTTCTGTTGAAAGTCTCAGGGAGAAGAGTTTTCAGTTGCCTTTTTCCTGGAGAAATCCTAGGCCGGATCCAGCGGGACACGGATCTGTGGAGATTTAAGATACTTCATGATTGCTTTTACCTTATGCAGTTAGAGAAGATTCTTTATTCTGGATTTCACCTTTCTTTTTTTTGTTTTTGTTTGTTTTGGGCTTTGTTTATTCGCCATCTAATTCAAGAACTATTGGGCTAGGATTGCTCAAGGAATTCGTTTCAATGTTTGAAGTGGACATTCCCAATGAGCCTCGAATATTTGTTTTCTCTTCTGGCCTATGAAGAGTGAGGTGGTGTCTTGGTGATGAAATTATTAGGTCTTGGGAGAAGAATAATGCTGTGATTGTGGGGAAATCTGCACCTCCTGAATATACTGATTGGTCGGAGGGGGGGTTAGAAATGGGTGGAACTAGAATTTCTATCTGCTAAGGTGCAAAGGAAAGGAGTAGTGCAGAACATGTGGACGCCAGCGCTTACGTTTTTTTCTGCAATATGTAACGCTTCCGTGAGTTAGCTGTATATAGGGGTCTGCTTCCTTTCCTCTTTCTGAATGCTATGGGTGGGCGGGGGAGGACAGGAGATGGAAAAAGTGGATGGGGGGGGGGTTGGGATATGTTGAAACCTGTGTTGAGTATTTTGCCTGCCTTTGCTCATTCGGCCGAATTTTAAATCGGCCACGCGTGTAAAAATCGCCACTTAAGTGTGTGGCCGGGCCCTACGTGTAAGTGGCAATACACACACAAATGCCAGGCCCCGAGAAAGGAGCAAGCCAGGGGCATGTTCTGGGTGGGGCGGGACAGCAGCCATTAGGCACTGTCCCGGGGAAGCATGCGCGCTGTAAATTACTTCTACTCCCGAGGAGCAGCGAGTCATAAATAAAAAAAATTCTGGCAAGGTAGGTTAGGTTTAGGGGCTGGGGAGGAGAGGGGAAGGGGAAGGAAGGTTAGGCAGGGGGTTAGGGAAGTTCCCTCCCAGTCCGCTCCTTAACCGGAGAGGAATGGGAGGGAACTGGGGAAGGCCCGATTGCGTCGCCGCGCAGACTTTGCAAAAATTTCTCCCCCCCCCCCCCCCCCCCGTGCGTGGATTATAAAATCCGGCGCGCATGGTATAAAATAGGCGCGCGCACGTATGTTTGAAAATCTACCCCATAGTGTTTGCATGACTATTTTGGCAATATGTTGAATATAAGTATTGGTTTATTGTTGTATCTTTTTAAATTATATGCGCAATAAAAATTATAAATCAAACAAAGCTCTTTGCCTCCAGGGAGGAAGGAAGGGAGGGAGCAGTACAAGGTGTTATCCTCACCCACCCCCTCCCCTCCTTCACTCTTTATACACCCACCTCTGCCTGCTTCACTCACAGACTTTCCACTCCTTCTCCCCCCACACACACTCTGATCATCTCACTCATACCTCATTCCTTTCACTCAAACCAAAATACTTTTGATCCCTTCACTTTCTCTGTCCCCACAAATCCCACAGCCCCTCTGATCTGGCTCACTCACTCTTTTGCCCTCCCATATCCCTCACTCATTCTCCCCTCCCTCTCTCTCTTGCTCCCTTCCACCCTTACCTTTCTTCCCTTTGATCAATAACTCTCCCACATCCCCTCACTCTCTGGTCCCTTCCCCTCTCTCCTAGTGTGGTAACCAGGGGCAGTAAACATGCAGTGAAAACAATTTTTTAATTGCAACAATACAGCAGCACATAAATCCTCCCCCCAAGATGGCCAGATTTTGTTGTAGCATTGTCAAGGAGGTTCTATCAAACCAAAATCCTCTGTGTTGAAATGCCAAAGTCCTTATAAAACATTTCTGTAACCACAAAATCGTGTACGTAACAATGTAAATTCCCTCCTCACAATAAGAGCAGTGGAAAAACATCAGTGTGGCAAATGTTTTGTGTGTAAACATGTTTGGGAGACTCGATCAAGACAAAATTCATCTTTACCAATATTACCCACTCTTAAGATTTTTTTTCAGATTGTAAGCTTTGTGAACTTTATACATTGGGTGCACTAAACATAAGACCAAGAGGAATAGAAAGAAGAATAACCAGTAGGAAAAAGGAGGTGGTGATGTGCTTGAACAGGTTTTTGGTGAGGCCTCACCTGGAGTACTGTGTTCAGTACAGGAGTCCATATCTCAAAAAGGATAAGGAGAAGATGGAAGAGGTCCAAAGAAAGGCGACCAAAATGGTGAGAGGCCTGCATCAAAATCCATATGATATATATATACCCTGGAGGAGAGGAGGTGCAGGGGAGATGTGATACAGACCTTCAAATACCTGAAAGGAATGGATACACAAACATCAAACCATTTCCTCTGGAAAGGAAACTGCAGAACTAGGGGTCATGATATGAAACTCCAGGGGGGAACAACTCACAACCAATATCAGGAAATATTTCTTCACAGAGAGGTTGGTGGATACTTGGAATCCCCTCCTGGAAGAGGTGATGAAGGCAAGAACTGTAATGGATCCCTACAGGCTAGAGGATGGAAATTAAAAAAAAAAAAGGGGTAACCTATGTTAACTTTAGGCATAACACTCCTGCATGGGGATAACCTGCAGAAAGTGGCAGTCGCTGCCACCTTTAACAGAAGGCAAGGGGATAACCTGCTCAGAGCAGCAGTTACCACCTAAGCAACTCGCTGGGCAGACTGGATGGACCATTGGGCTTTTATCTGCTGCCACTTACTATGTTACTATGTTAGAATGGGTGAGCATTTGAGCTGCGAATGGAACGCTCACCAAGAGGCTCCACTGGTCACTCATTGGCTGCAGTTTCATCACAAGGAAGAAGACTTGCAATGTTCTATCTTAGATATATTATCTTGTCTGCATGGAGTGATACAGGATGTATATGGATCTGTAGAGGACAGTGAGGGATTTTCCAGTGGTAAACTGTAGCCCTGACTTGATTAAATCGAGAAGCAGTATGGAATATTTTTCTATAAAAAAAAAATTTTTCCATAAAATTTTTTTGTGTTGTTATTAGATATGAATGTCAGTCTAAGGAGGTCGCAAGCTTGTATTGGCTAGTTCAACATTTAAAAAGAGTAAGTGAGACACACTCTTATAGTCCTTGGTACCGCTTTCAGAGAAGTATACAGAGCTGCATGGAGAGAAGTAAACTGCTGTCATAAGTATATTTGCCGTTTCAAGGTTTTTTTTATGTTTTACATGTTATATAGGTTTTTCCACTGCTATTATTGTGAGAAGGGGATTTACATGTTTACGTATACAATTTTGTGATTACAGAAATGTGTTTTTTTTAAGACTTTAGCAGTTCACCGCAGAGGATTTTGGGTTGATTGAACCTCCCTACTAAAGTTACAACGAAACACGGCCATGTCGGAGGAGGAATTGACGTGCTGTGAGGGAAGTCTAGAAACATGTTAAAACATTGTTTTCACTGCAAGTTCAATGCATTTTTTTGGTGAAATAACCATGGATTATTGTGTATTAGAGAATCTGTTCAAAGTTCTTTGACTTATTCCAAGTGTTTTTGGTGCCTGATGAGTACCGAGCGTGGGTGCATAAAACCTACTCCCCGCTCGCATCCTCTTTTCCTTGTGCTGCGGTGGGAGGCTGAAGTATGCAGACACCTTTCCCACTTGTTTTCACATTTTGTTTATGAGAGGAACATCAGTGCTTCATCTGTTTTCAGATTTAAACAATGTATTATGTTTTTAAAAAGACAGGTCATTCACATATACATATACAGGGTATATATATTTTTGAATCATTGTTTTCTGTGCTTTCTGACTAGATTCCTGCCTTGATCCAGATTTATATGTCCTTGTTTTCGTTTTTTATATTAAGGCTTCAATAAGATAAGAAGGTAGCATTTTGCTTAGAATGAAAAGGAGGGGGGAGGGTCCTCCATATAAAGCAGAATGGAGGACGCTGAACAGTAATGTGAGAAAATGCTTTTTCACTCATAAAAAGGTGAAGGCCTAGGACAGACTCCTAGTGGGGGTGGTAGGAGCCAAAACAGTAGCAGAATTCAAGCCCACATTTTCTTAATTCAGCTTACTTCATGCCTGGTGTTGTTTACTACAATATATATATATATATATATATATATTTTTTTTTTTTTATTTTTTTTAAATTTCTCACATCTATACAGCTTCTTCATATCTTTTTTGAGTTGAAGAAACATTTTTAAGACTAAGATCACGGCATTTAAGACACATTCCCATACTAGCAGTAGGTAGGAATGCACAAATTTGTCTTTTAGAGCTAAACGGGAGCATTTCCACTGTTCATGAGCTGCGATGCTTGAAAAAGGGCATGACCTTGAGCTGCAGTCTGACAAAATCAAAATGTATTTATTTACAAAACTCGCAGTCAAGTGCTTGCGTTTCCCAAGAAGCGTTTAGCAGAGCCCCGGGAGGCAGAAACCTCCCTTACGCTCATTTGCTCGCTGTGTTTAATATAGAAGTTGAGTGAAGTGGGGAATATTTTTTCCTTCATCAGCAGTTAGTGGAGCAACAGCGAACCAGCGAAATCAAAGCAACTTCTTGTATTTTTGTTCCAGTGAAATGGCAGCCGTTAAATTTCCCATTCTCTGCTCCATACAGAGGCATTTTGAGGAGCAGCGCGCGCAATGCCCTGGCACCCAAATACGCTCAGTCACGGTTTGTACACTTGGAGGGCAGGCTTCAAAGCCATTGACCCTCCCACTGGCATTTCACAACGCGGGCACATTTAGCCACATTAGGGGGAGGCATTTGCAGAGGTGGGTTTTGGGGCGGATTGGAAGGCAGCATGCTTAGGGGTAGATTTTAAAAGAAGCGCGATCAGCCTACTTTTGCTTGCGCATCAGACTCAAGCAAAAGTACGCTGGATTTTAGTAGATACACGCGGAGCCGCGCGTATCCACTAAAATCCTGGATCGGCGCGCGCAAGGCTATCGATTTTGTATAGCCTGCGCGCGCCGAGCCGCGCTGCCTCCCCCCGTTCCCTCCAAGGCCGCTCCGAAATCGGAGCGGCCTCGGAGGGAACTTTCCTTTGCCCTCCCCTCACCTTACCCTCCCTTCCCCTACCTAACCCACCCACCCGGCCCTGTCTACACCCCCCCCTTACCTTTGTCGGGGGATTTACGCCTCCCGGAGGGAGACGTAAATCCCCCGCGCGCCAGCGGGCCTGCTGCGCGCCGGGCCGCGACCTGGGGGCGGGTACGGAGGGCGCGGCCACGCCCCCGGGCCGTAGCCACGCCCCGTACCCGCCCCCAAAACGCTGCCGGCCCGCCCCCGCAACGCCGCGCGCTCCGGGCCCCGCCCCCCGACACGCCCCCCTCCGAGAACCCCGGGACGTACGCGAGTCCCGGGGCTCTGCGCGCGCCGGGAGGCCTATGTAAAATAGGCTTCCCGGCGCGCAGGGCCCTGCTCGCGTAAATCCGCCCGGTTTTGGGCGGATTTACGCGAGCAGGGCTCTGAAAATCCGCCCCTATGATTGTACTTTTGAATCCACATGTGTCAGGGCTGGTGCTAGTTTTTTTGCTGCTCTGTGTGAAAAATTACTGTGCTACCCCCCCCCCCCCCCCGGTTCATTCAGTGCCTGTCCCGGGCCCATCAAATAAAGCCCAGCTCCATCCTGCAATCTATATATATTTTTTTTCATTCTTTATTTATTATTTTCATTTCACATATACAAGGAAAAAATTCAGATCCATTAGTATATACTGTTAATACTAATAAAACATATGTAAGAATTCTTCTTAAATATTGTATATCTGAAAACAAAAACATTTGACTAATCATTCAATTAGAAAAAGAGGCTGAATTAAGGATACTTAGGTCAAATATGGAGACAACTGGTAGAATTCTATATGCCCTGCTTTAGCTACTCACTAGTTAGTTGGTAAAACATTTGAAGGAGATGACTCTGCAATAGGCAATGTTGCCAAGGCAATAGGTTGCTGAGCTTCCACAAACTGTTGTATCTGATCTATTTGATAGAAAACATAAGTATGTTCTCCCTTCTTAATTTCACATCTACATGGGTAACGTAGAAAGAAAGTAAATCCTAATCAGATAATCTGTTGCCGCAAGGCCAGAAATTCTCTACGTCTTGTTCTAGTAATCGGCACTAAATCTGGGTACATTTTAACCGCTTGCCCATGAAACATCGTTGGAAACTTATTAAAATATGTTTTCATTACACTGTTTATATCTTGAGTTGTTATAAATGATACAATCAGTGTACTCCTGTGTACGACATCCAAATTTTAGTCTTCTAAGAAATTAGTTAAATTTGCAGGAACTGGGGATTTTTGAGATAAGAAATAACAGGTATTAATTGGAGGAATTTCTTCCTCTGAATATGATAATGTTTCTCTAAAATATCTTTTTAGAGAAATATAAGGAATTTCTCCCAGGACCTGCAGAAAATTAGTTATCCTTATATTTAGATGACATACACGGTTCTCTAGCAATTCTAAACGTCGTGCGCTAGCAATCTGATCCTTAATTAGACAAACATGAACTTTCTGCAAAGACTGTATATTTCTTTCATTCTCGTTTACTTTACGTAAAGTCTCGAGCAGGCGTTAATTTCTGAGCAGGCCAAAAAGTGTACAGAAAAGTGTACAGAAAAGCAAAAAATACTGCTTTTCTGTATTTCCTCTGACTTAATATCATGGCGATATTAAGTCGAAGGAACCAAAAGGACCAGAATGTTTAAAATAAATAAATAAATAAAACTTTTTAAAAAAATTGTGCCAGCAGTCAGGTTAGGAAAAGGGAAGCTCAATTAAAAAGCGTCCCTTTTCATAAACCATGGCTGTGCACAGGTTAGGAAAACGGACTCTCGTAAAATTGAGCGTCTGTTTTCCTAACCCGCTGACAGCCACCTCTCCTGGGCGCCCACTGTCAAGGAGGTGCTAGAGGTGCACATTTGTCTCTAGCACCTCCTTGGCAGCACGACCCCTCATTTAAATATTTGTTCACTTGCCCAGGAGAGGTGGACGTGCGTTAGGAAAGCGGGCGCTCAACACTGAGAGCCCATTTTCCACACGGATTTATTACATCAGCCCAGTTATGCTCAGGTTTTGCTACCATTGTTACTGCCAGCGAGAGTAATCCAATGCTACATAACCACATCCAGCCCTTGCTGGAAATGGACAAACATAAGCAAGGGTCGACCTGATCATATGTATCATTTCTCTCAAATCAATTTTAATTCTGAATTTCCATTAATAAATACAAATAATACATCTTGCTCTAATTGGATTTCTTGCCTGCACTGTTTGCAAGTCAAGAAATTATGATGCTAGCTCCCTCCAGGAAACCTTTCAAGAGTTAATCACCGCATTGCTAACCCTCACCAAATGAGATTTTACCTACTTCATTATTATTTGAAATGCATTGCGTGCAGTGTGGCAAAATATATTATTCAACAACAAATGCAGAGAGAGGGAGAAAGGAAGGCAGCTGCAGAAATGAACAAACAGACCACTGTACTTTCAGAGGTTCATCAGGATTGTGTCAAAAGACAAGGACTGGTGGATTCTTCTCTATGGAAGAAAGCAATCTATTCATTCAAGAAGCAGTAATCAGTCTTGGTAAGATGCACTGAATGAACCAAGGAAAAGTATAAATTCCTTTCATGCTGCTGGTGATAATGTGTCTAGACAGCTCTCTGAGCAGCCTCTGTGAGCAAGCATGTAAAAAATAATGCATTAGAAGGTCGATGAAAAGCCAGGAGTACTATTCCAATACTATTTGTAGCAAGCAACCTTTTTATATAAACAAAAAAAAAAAAATATATATATATATATATATATCCTATTGGAAATGACACCCAGGCCATCCCGTTTGCTCAGTTACAGTGAGCTGCCATGCAGAAGGTCCCCAGTTTGATCCCCGAGTCAGATACGGCGGGTGATGCTGAAGAGATTGTGCACACTGCCCCCAGGAGGGCAGGGAATCATGGTCATTGCTTTAGGGTGACACCTATGGGCTAGATTCAGGGCCCATGACTGCAGGGTTCTGGCAGGAGCCCAATGCTTGGCCCACCCCTCCCCTGGCCCAGGACTCTGTAGAGAACCCTATTGGGGGGGGGGGGAGCAGAAGTAGTAGGTTGGGTTTGGGTCCCCCGTGTGGGAGCCCTTAATGGTAGAGTCCCAGACTATAAAATCCAGTGCCTCCTTTTTAGGGTGTGGATGTTGAGTTAGCCCTTACAGGAGGCTAACTCTATGTCTGCTCCTGCTTTTGGTTGTTTTCATGGGGAAAGGACCCTTGGGCAGCTAGGATTGACGTCTGCGAATGGACAAGAGGAAAGGACGCTTCTTTTACCTTTCTTAAAAATGTCATTTTTGCCCCTTTTTGAGTTTGGGCGAGGGAAGTTTTTTCACCCTTCCTTCTTCCCCTATTGGGTTCATGTTTTCTTAAGAACTTTATTTTTACCGCCTACCTGAGTTCCCTAGGTCTCAGGGACTCAGAGTAAGGACACGAGAAAGAGATGGGAGTCTCTCCACCAGAGAGGTCCAGTGGACTCTTGGAAGCCCTGTGGGGGGAATGAATCTGTATTGATTCCTGGGAGAAGGAGAAATGAGAAGTACAGAGGAGACTTGTTGCACCCATCCGGTGCTAACCATGACCAGATCATCAGGATACTGAAGATACGAGTGAGGAGGTGCCCTCCGGGTAAGGAGCAAGGAGAAGGAGCAAGATGTTTGTTTTGAACAGCTGACTAAAGGTGTGAGGTATGAAACTTTCTGTCTAAACTGGGAGTTGTCATCCTACCCACCAAATTCTGGAAGGAAGCTTTAAAACTACCCCATTAATTGGAAAGCATCAGGAACCAAAGAGCTAATCGACATCGGTAACTTCATAAATTAAATGGAAGCTTAAAGTCACAGATTTATTGGAAGAACTAAAGCTGTAAAATGGATTGTAAAAAAACCCAAGAACTTGTAACTGGATATTTACCTCAGTTTTCTATCTTTAATCAGTAAATGTTAAGTAGGAAACCAAAATCAGCTTTCAGCCTGATTACTGCTGCTGTGTACAAGAGACTTTAATATTGACTCAATTATTGAACGATGCTCAGGGCCTAGGAGATGTTCTACCCCCCACCCAGAGAATCCTGGACTTTCAGAGAGGCTTAACATCAGGAGAGGAAAGTTACACACAACTGCCCATAAATCGGGCTCCTGTGATGGGACACTAGTAGGGTTGCCAACTGTCTAGATTTTCTCCAGACTGTACAGAAATTAGGGGGACTCTCCGGACGCCAGGAAGGAGCCTGAAATGTCCAGAAATTGTTTGCATTTTAGCCCTCCAAGTGCAACTGGATAGGGATATACCCAGCATCTCTCTCTTCTAGGCTAGCGTGCCTTCTCCTGCCCAGTGTCGGCTCCTCTTCCATCGATCCTGCACAGTTGTTTGCACTGCATGGTGTTCCGTAAATACGGAGACCCGCACGGTTCAAATAGCTAACATTTGATCTTTGCGCCGCAGGAGAAACAAGAGGCGCCAGCTGCATAATCAGTATGCACTTGGCTAAATGGAGCTATGCTGGGAGGTGGAGCAACCCAAATATTGTGTCCATCGGTGCTAGTCGGCTTCACCCCATTTGCCTCACCTTATTCATGGCTCCTCCCACTTACCTAGGAAAGATGACTACCGCCGCGTCTACAAGCCAACCTCTCTGGCGTCCCCGGAACGGCTATGGTGCAGCCTCCCGCCATGCTCCTCCCAGGTACCTACTAGGGTGCGCGCGCGCCATCCATGTCTTTATTCCAACTTTGGCACGAACCTCAGGGGCGTTCCCCCTTGCTGACGTCACGCCATACGGGTATATAACCTCTTCTATTTTGCTAGCTTGTTGAGTTAGCAAGGACTTGTATGGTCTTGAATCTGGACTCGTTCCATTCCTATCTAAGCCACTCTGCCGCTTCTGTGCTGCTGCTGGAAGCTCTCTCTCTGCAGGGCCAGTGCAAGGGGATTTGGCACCCTAGGTGAGCCTTCTCCCTTGCGCCCCCCCTCCCCGGGTTGCGCCACCACCCCCCGGTCTCGGCCCCGACTCCTACCTCATTCTTGATCACGCCTGCCGACTGTGTGGTTTTCTGGGTCACGAGCAGGTTGGGCACTGCTCGCGACCTGCCAAATCACCACTCCTCTTTGCCACCGCTTGCAGCCCCATATGGCTCGCACCCAGTGGCGCACCAAGGGTCTCCAGTGCCCGGGGGCCAATGCATTTGTGTGCCTCTCCAGCATCCCCCCCTTAATCCTTCTTGAACTAATGCTTAAGGTCACAGAAAATCAGTGGCATCTCTAGACAGAAGAATTGTTGGGGGGGGGGGGGGGGGGAGCCAAAATGACATTTCTTCATCACACCCACCTCTATAGCATGGATCCTGCTTTAAAACTGGTTATTAAAAAAAAAGTTAATAAAAAAGTCCAAAGAGTCTTCTGCGTAATTTTAAAAAGCTGGCCAATTTCACACTATAAAATTATTTGATGGCCTCATTCAACTAATTCTATATGGCTATGAGAGTGAAGTCAGGAATATATAGGAAAGGACAGAATGTCAATACAAATCCTGCACCTCCAGTTCTGTAACTCTGTGCATCCACTGAAATTCCCCCAAACAATGGAGCTTGGATGTTTCCCTTACAGCTCATCATACTAAAAGATATTTTCAAATTCTGGTGTCACCTCACAGTAACAGCAGCACAAACACCTTCCACTGCCAGGCACATTGTGAACTAACACAAAACCCCGCAAAAAAGACACTCAAAATCTATACTGCAATCCCATTGTAAAATAACAGTAATAACACCAAGGACTCAAACAACAATAACCCTACCTGTGAAAAAGCAAGGGTAAATATTACACTGGGTCCTAGAATACCAATACACCACCTACTAAGGAAACAAAACAAACCCGATTGCTATAGATCCCTATACAGACACTATATGCTAGCAGAATCTCTCATCATGGTCACACACACAGAGCAGAGTCAGACCCTCACCAAATACAGAATAAAGCCACATAAAGTATAAATAGAAATGTGCAGACAAAAACTGAACTGTAAAATGCATCACGCCAGACTCTATACAGTGTACCAATGGAAAAACAAAAAGTTCACCATTCCTCGTGAAGCAAATCAATAAAATCAAGATATATAAATTATTAATCATAATTATAAAAACATACAAATAAAATAATTTCAAAACAGCTGATGAATAGATTATCCAATAATTAAAGACTCATGCAAATTTTGAAAGCTTTACCAAACACCAATAAAATATTTCAAACAGCAGACACATCACATACTACCCAATAATTAAAATGGTAGTCAATCAAGAAAACTAAACTTAAAAAGCTACCTTTACTTACCCTCTCCAGCAGTTCTCCTACTCCTTTCCCTTGCAGGCCACACCAGAAGCAGCAGTAGCTGCTGAAGCTGTCCTCACAGTCCTCTTCCTTAGGGACCACAACCAGTCTCTTCTCTCTCTCTCACACAGACACACACACACACCAGTCACACCCTCAAGACCAGTTTCTGTCTCTCACACACCAATCATCTTCCCAACCAGTCTCTCTCTCTCGCACACACATACCAGTCATCTCCCTGATCAGTCTCTCTCACACATACACACGTCACCTCTCTGGCCAGTCTCTCTCAATCACACAATGCTCTCGCTCTCTCTTACTTACACACAGGCTTTCAATCACACACATGCTCTCTCTATTTCACTTACACACAAGCTATCAATCACACACATGCCCTCTCTCACAGCCAGAAATAAATAAGAAAACCACATTCCTATCAGAAGGCGAAATGACACCCTTCCTTCAGGTTCTGTCCTCCCAAGGGACAGCCACCCACACCGTACAGCTTCTCTTGTTTTACGCTTTCAGGCAATAAAGCAAGTGTCTTTCTTCAAACTATCAGTCATATGATTATTCATGTGGGAGATATGGAACAGAAAGACATCCTTAGTCAACTTCCCTTTTAAATGGGAAGATTCCAGTCTTAGTCATTTAAAAATATACATTTTCTAAAGGCTTAAAAAAAAAAAAAAAAGCAAAACCGTTTCAGATTGGAACTATTCTAGTCTTCATGCTTAAATTATACTTCAAAAAAAAAAACCCCAAACCCCACCTGGCATCAGTATCTTAAATTTGTGATTTTGCTGAGATGAACATTTTAAATACTTTAATTTATTTTTTTTGCTTTAGTATTTGTCTCTACCCACTTTAAGTTACATTTTATTTTCCAGAAGAGGGATGCTTAACATTCAGTAATTTCATCTTTCATCCAACTTTTCAAAAGTTGCTCTACCAGCACAAAAGTTGAGGTATTTGTATTATCACATTTCATTTTTTTTTTTTTTAAAACTGGCAGATTCCTTTCTCACATACATAACACACACACAGAAGCACCATTCCTTTCTCACATACACATCACACACACACACACACAGAAGCACCATTCCTTTCTCACATACACATCACATACACACACACACACACAGAAAGAAGATCGGCGCAGCCGGTCTAGCTGATCACGTGGCCAAAGAAAGGAAGATCGGTGCAGTCAGAGACCAGACGCCGAGACTTAAGGGGCGCCGCGGCAGGCAGCCAGCCCCCGACTCGCCCTGACACCCCCCCCCTCCCCCAGTGCCACCCTCCTGACGCACCCCTGGTGGTCCAGCGGAGGGCCTGGGAGCGATCTGCCACTTCCGGGGCCTCGGCTGCCACTAACCAAAATGGCTCCAGTGGCCTTTAGCCCCTACCATGTGACAGGGGCTACCGGTGCCATTGGTTGGTCCCTGGCACATGGTAGGGGCTAAAGGTCACTGGCGCCACTTTGCTTAGTGGCAGCCGAGGTCCCGGGAGTGGCAGATCGCTCCCGGGCCCTCCACTAAACCACCAGGGGGAGCGACGGGAAGGTGGCACTTGGGGGGGGGGGGGGGGAGGCAGGGCGAGTCGAGGGCTGGAAGAATTTTGAAAGGGCACTTTTTGCCCTTTCAAAATTCTGCTGCCTGCCACAGCGCCCCCTAAGACTCGGCGCCCTAGGCACAGGCCTAGCTCGCCTAGTGGTTCCTCCGGCCCTGTCTCTCTGCCCTTCGGGGTAATTGCTAACCTGGGTACCCGCTCCTCAGGGGCCCTCTGCTTTATTTCAGGTGCCTTACAGGGAACAGGTACTCGCTCCTCGAGGGCCTGCTCTCCCTGCCTCGGTGCCTGCACTTCCTTCTACAACCTGGTGGAATCGCATATCTACTGCAAACTCCGAGTGAGTAACTCTCAGTCTATCTCATCCACAGTACTTCCTTGCTGGGAAACCTACTTCGGAACCTTCCAAGACCAACGGGGTGAGAAGGGCTCCCTCTGCCGAGGTCCCTGAGACTGCAACTCCCAGACTGCCTCACTACTGCCACCTCTGGTGGTACTCTCCAAGCTGTATAATAAAGAACTAACTGTGTTTGTGCGTTCTGAGTCTAGCCTAGTACTGTGGTCCCTCACGGGGCTCCTCCCCGTGGGCGGGGTCATCTGCCACAGTACCCAAGGATCCACCCAAGCACCGCTGATCCATAACTGATTGCTAACTCCATGGATCCAGCTCAGCTCATCGCATTGCAAGCCATTGCAGGCGTGGCCCAGCGAATCTCCGAACAGCAGAATGCGCTGGAGGGTTTGACCGCTGCATTCAACCTACTGCACACATAGATGAAATTACATATACGCTGACGATATTCAATTAATTTTACCCATCAATGACACAATAGAAAAAAACATTAAACATAGCTAACATGTATCTTGATATCATCAAACAGCTACTAAACCAAATGGAACTAGTTATTAATATAGAGAAAACAGAATTCCTACATTTAGAATGTAAAAATATTGAAATCTTTCAAAACCCAATCACACTCAAAAACAACCAAAAAATAGAATTAGCAGAGAAAGTAAGAAACTTAGGAGTGATAATTGACACGGAGCTAAGCCTGAAACAATACATTTATATATTTATTTATTTTTGGATTTATATACCGGATGTTCCTGTATAATATACATATCACACCGGTTTACAAGGGAAAAAAACTATCGCCTCGATGGCGGTTTACATTGAACAGTTAAACAATTAAATCTTTAAAAGTGAGGGAAGGATACGCCAAACTCATGACTCTTAGAAGACTAAAACCACTACTAACAACTAATAACTTCCGATCAGTGTTACAAGCTCTGATTTTCGCTAGCACTGACTACTGTAATGCCCTTCTACTGGGTTTACTAAACACCACGATAAAACTGCTGCAGATACTACAAAACACTGCCGCAAGAATTCTGACTGGTAAAAGCAAAAGAGACCCTATCACCGAAACCCTAGCTAAACTACACTGGTTACCCAGTGAGCAAAGAATACAGTACAAAACCCTATGTACCGTACATAAATTAATACATAACGAAAAAGCTGAATGGCTGAACACAGCTCTTCGTGTCGACGTCCCTCACAGAAACCTGAGATCAGCAAATAAAGCACCCTCGGTCAAAACAGCAAGACTAACCAAGTGAGGGAAAGGGCACTTTCCTAAGCAGGACCTATACTATGGAACACCATGCCGGTAGAAATCCGTTTACAAAGAGACATCAGAACCTTCAGAAAAAATTTAAAAACATGGCTATTTAAACAAGCGTATCACAGAGAGAATGGAGAGTAGAACCCGAGGAGTATAGGATGCGGTCTGTAGAACACCCACGCACATTACCCTAATCTATACATGTGTGTATTGTATTTTTTATTTTTTCATTCAACACCAAATGATAAGATATTATATTAATCTATTCTAAAGCTGTCACAGATAAGAATCGTCATGACTTACCACACCCACTGATTAGTATTTATGATGAAACTATGTTATCGTAACTTGATGGCACCTGTTTAGTGGATATAAATCAAGACATATACCAACATTTATTATTTATGCCTTGTTGTAAACCGTTGTGATGGTACCTAGCTTAACGACGGTATAGAAAAGATTTTAAATACATAAATAAATGAATTACCTACTACCACAGGTAAAGAAGCTATACCGTCTGAAGTGACGGACAAGACTATTGTACCTCTATCTGCTCCTAACTGTTTCTCGGGGGAAGTTTGGAGATGCAGAGGTTTCCTTAACCAGTGCTGCATGCACTTTTCCCTGCAGCCCAGCCATTTTCCCACAGCTTATGCCAAGACAACCTATATCTTGTCGTATCTAGATGGACGACATTGTCTTGAGCCTCCTCGCTGTGGGAGCGCGAGGATCCGATTCTTTATGACCTTGAAGGATTCCTCGAACTGTTTAAATCAGTTTTCGATGACCCTGCCCGGTATACCACTTCAGGATCTTCTTTGGTTCACCTGAAGCAAGGTAATAAACCATTAGCTGACTTCGCTATCGAATTCAAGACACTGGAGTCTGAAATATTGTGGGACCCGAAATGCCTGAGGACCCTCTTCTTTGAAGGACTGAACTCTCGTCTGAAGGATGAGCCACCGCTCTGAGATGCCTGAGACCTTGGCTGAACTATAAGAACATAAGAACATAAGAAAATGCCATACTGGGTCAGACCAAGGGTCCATCAAGCCCAGCATCCTGTTTCCAACAGTGGCCAATCCAGGCCATAAGAACCTGGCAAGTACCCAAAAACTAAGTCTATTCCATGTTACCATTGCTAATGGCAGTGGCTATTCTCTAAGTGAACTTAATAGCAGCTAATGGACTTCTCCTCCAAGAACTTATCCAATCCTTTTTTAAACCCAGCTATACTAACTGCACTAACCACATCCTCTGGCAACAAATTCCAGAGTTTAATTGTGCGCTGAGTAAAAAAGAACTTTCTCCGATTAGTTTTAAATGTGCCCCATGCTAACTTCATAGAGTGCACCCTAGTCTTTCTACTATCCGAAAGAGTAAATAACCGATTCACATCTACCCGTTCTAGACCTCTCATGATTTTAAATATCTCTATCATATCCCCCCTCAGCCGTCTCTTCTCCAAGCTGAAAAGTCCTAACCCCTTTAGTCTTTCTTCATAGGGGAGCTGTTCCATTCCCCTTATCATTTTGGTAGCCCTTCTCTGTACCGTCTCCATCGCAATTATATGTTTTCTGAGATGCGGCGACCAGAATTGTACACAGTATTCAAGGTGCGGTCTCACCATGGAGCGATACAGAGGCATTATGACATTTTCCATTTTATTCACCATTCCCTTTCTAATAATTCCCAACATTCTGTTTGCTTTTTTGACTGCCGCAGCACACTGAATCGATGATTTCAATGTCTTATCCACTATGATGCCTAGATCTCTTTCTTGGGTTGTAGCAACTGATATGGAACCCAACATTGTGTAATTATAGCATGGGTTATTTTTCCCTATATGCATCACCTTGCACTTATCCACATTAAATTTCATCTGCCATTTGGATGCCCAATTTTCCAGTCTCACAAAGTCTTCCTTCAATTTATCACAATCTGCTTGTGATTTAACTACTCTGAACAATTTTGTGTCATCTGCAAATATGATTATCTCACTCATCGTATTTCTTTCCAGATCATTTATAAATATATTGAAAAGTAAGGGTCCCAATACAGATCCCTGAGGCACTCCACTGTCCACTCCCTTCCACTGAGAAAATTGTCCATTTAATCCTACTCTCTGTGAAGCTGGCAACAAGGATTGATCGCCGACTTCGTGACAAGGTTCAAGAGACCAAGACTCTCAGAAAATCCTTCCATACCCAGGCCGGTTCCTTCAGTCCCAGTTGCTGGCGAAGAAGAACCTATGCAATTAGGCCGCAGCCATCTGACGTCCAAAGAGAGAAGAACACGGAAGAAATTGGGGCTGTGCATGTACTGTGGACAAGCTGGCCATGCTATTCAATCATGCCCTATATGTCCGGGAAACTGGCAGACCTAAGTCCTGTGGGAGGACTCTTCTTAAGTCTTACTGCTCCTTCTCCTCCACTCTCTCTCCCTGTATCCTTGATCTGCGGACCTTTAGAGTCCTTGGTGGACTCAGGGACAGGAGGCAATTTCATTCTACAACGTGTAGTGGAGCACCTACGGATCCCCACTACCGTTATGAAGTCTCCACTACTTCTGTTGTCCATTCATGGAGAGCCCTTACCGGGTGAAGTAACCCAACTCACCGAACCAGTATGTCTATGGACCAGTGCTCTCCATTCTGAAAATATCTCCTTCTTTGCATTAGAGAAGCCCATGCACCCTATAGTACTGGGATTACCGTGGCTGCAGCAGCATATGCCTCAGTTCAATTGGGCTACACTGGAACTTTCACGTTGGGGTCCAGACTGCCATGGTAAATGCCTGATGGAGACCGCTCCTATATCCTGCATGCCTACCACCCCAGTAATGCCGGGGTTGCTGCCTCAATATGCATCTTTCCAAGGTGTCTTTTCAACAGAGGCTGTGGACGTACTACTGCCTCACAGACTCTATGACTGCGCTATTAATCTGAAGCCTAACACTGAACCACCCAAGGGACGGGTGTACCCTCTCTCCGTGGCAGAGAATAAAACCATGTCCGAATATATTCAAGAAAATCTCCAAAAGGTGCAGATTTCTTCTTTGTGGGGGAGAAGGACGGAACTTTGCGTCCATGTATTGATTACAGGGGTCTCAACGAAATAACAGTGAAAGATCGTTACCCCCTGCCTCTGATCTCAGAGCTATTTGACAGACTCCAGGGAGCCAAGATCTTCTCCAAGCTTGATCTGAAAGGAGCCTACAACTTACTTTGCATTCGAGCTGGCGATGAGTGGAAAATGGCCTTCAACACCCGGGACGGTCACTTTGAATATTTAGTGATGCCCTTCGGCCTGTGTAACGCCCCGGCTGTCTTTCAAAATTTAATGAACGACATTTTCCGGGATCTCCTCTATAAGTGTGTCATTATATATCTGGATGACATCTTGATATTCTCTCAAGACATGACCACTCACCTAGAGGATGTCAAAAGAGTACTGCAAAGACTCTCTGAGAACCATCTCTACGCCAAGCTATCCAAATGTGAATTCCACAAGGAATCAGTGCCCTTCTTGGGCTACATCGTTTCCAACCAAGGCTTTCAAATGGATCCACAGAAGCTGGAGAGCATCAAGAAATGGGCACAACCCACTGTTCTAAAGGCTCTCAGATATTTCTTAGGTTTCACCAACTATTACAGGACTTTCATCAAGAACTACTCCTCACTTACAGTTACGCTTACAGCTATGATGAAGAAACATGCCAACGTTACAAATTGGTCTCCAGAGGCAATAGCTGCATTCCAGAAATTAAAAGATGCCTTTTCGAGCAAGCCGTGTCTCCGACATCCGGATCCCACCAAGCCCTTCATCGTTGAGATCGATGCCTCAGATGTTGGCGTAGAGGCTGTACTAAACCAGGCCGGTGATTCGAAGGTTCCACAACCATGCTCATTCTTCTCCCATCGCTTCTCTCCTGCAGAGAAAAATTATGGAATAGGAGATAAAGAGCTCCTGGCTATAAAGATGGCATTCGAAGAATGGCGCCCTTGATTCGAAGGAGCGCAACATCAAGTCACTGTCTTTACAGACCATAAGAATCTGGAGTACCTCCACCACGCACAGCACCTAAATCATAGACAAGTGAGATGGTCTCTGTTTTTCAACAGATTCAACTTTGTGCTAAAATACCACCTTGGAGATAAGAATATCAGAGCAGATGCCTTGTCTCGCTCATTCCTCTCAGAGGACATTCCAGAGGAACCGCAACACATCATTGACCCAGAAAGGGTTATTTTGGCAGCTACTCACTCAGTACCTGCAGGAAAAACCATCGTACCCAAGAACCTCAGAAAGAAGTTGTTAGAATGGGCTCATGACTCTAAACTGGCAGGACACCCTGGCCAATGCAGAACTCTGTCTAAGCTACAAAACATTTATTGGTGGCCCACCATGACGGAAGACACATTCTCCTACATTGCTTTCTGTGCAAATTGTGCCAGACAGAAGATGCCACCTGGTCGTCCTTGGGGTTTGCTCCAACCCTTGCCAGTACCAGATGAACCGTGGGCACACATCACCACAGACTTCGTGGTAGACTTACCACTTGCAGGAGGAAACACGATTTGGGTAACTGTTGACCGGTTCTCAAAGATGGCTCAATTTGTGGCTCTCCCTGGCTTACCCACCGCCATGGAGCTCGCCAAGCTCTTCATCACACACATCTTCCACCTCCATGGCATGCCTAAGCACATAGTGTCCGATCGAGGAGCCCAATTCACAGCTAAGTTCTGGAAGGCACTATGCAAGAAGTTTGATATTTCTCTCGACTTCACCTCAGCATACTATTCACAATCGAACGGGCAAACAGAGAGAATGAACAGGACACTCAAGCAGTTCATTCATGCCTACGTGAACACTCGCCAGAATAATTGGAGTGAACTGTTGCCCTGGACTGAATTCACCATCAATTCTCATCCAGCTACATCCACTGGTTCAACACCATTCGAAGTGGTTTACGGACGACTACCTCTGCCACCACTGCCACTTCCATTATCAGTGTCGTCCCTAGCAGCTCAATCTACTGCCAAAGATGTTCAACAACTATGGACTCAGACAAAAGAGATGCTTATGAAAGCAGGACTTCAAGCTAAAAAGGGATACGATGCTCACCACTGCAAGGCTCCAGAGTTTCAGCCTGGTAAAAAGTCTGGCTATCCACTAAGCATTTGAGATTTAAACTACCTTCAGCTTGCTTCGCTCCTCGCTTCGTTGGACCATTTCCTATTCTCCGGTGACTAGGCAATCTCACTTATAGTCTGAAGCTACCATCTACATTGAAGATCCACAATGCATTCCACGTCTCACTATTGAAGCCATTGATCCTTAGTGAGTTCTCCAACAAGACACCAGAAGCTACACCAATAGATGCAGAAGAAGACATTGAATACAAAGTAGACGTTATTCTCGATGTGAGGAAAAGAGGCAGAGTATGGGAATATCTTCTATCTTGGGAAGGCTATGGAACTGAAGAAATTTCTTGGACTCCATTGGCTAATATACTGGATAAAGAGATGCTACAAGACTTCCATAGATTGCATCCTCAAAAACCAAGACCTGGTAGGAAACAGCATGGACGCTCTTTGAAGGGGGGTATTGTTGCATCCGTCGGTGCTAGATGGCTTCGCCCCGTTTGCCTCACCTTATTCATGGCTCCTCCCGCTTACCTAGGAAAGATGGCTCCCACCGCGTCTACAAGCCGACCTCTTCGGCGTCCCCGGAACGGCTATGGTGCAGCCTCCCGCCATGCTCCTCCCACGTCTTTATTCCAACCTTGGCGCGAACCTCGGGGGCATTCACCCTTGCTGACATCACGCCATCCGAGTATATAACCTCTTCTATTTTGCTAGCTCGTTGAGTTAGCAAGGACTTGTATGAACTTGAATCTGGACTCGTTCCGTTCCTGTCTACGCTACTCTGCCGCTTCTGTGCTGCCGCTGGAAGCTCTCTCTCTGCCCTTCGAGGTAACTGCTAACTTGGGTACCCGCTCCTCGGGGGCCCTCTGCTTTATTTCAGGTGCCTTACAGGGAACAGGTACTCGCTCCTCGAGGGCCTGCTCTCCCTGCCTTGGTGCCTGCACTTCCTTCTACAACCTGGTGGAATCGCATATCTACTGCAAACTCTGAGTGAGTAACTCTCAGTCTATCTCATCCACAGTACTTCCTTGCTGGGAAACCTGCTTCAGAACCTCCCAAGACCAACGGGGTAAGAAGGGCTCCCTCTGCTGAGGTCCCTGAGACTGCAACTACCAGACTGCCTCACTACTGGTGGTACTCTTCAAGCTGTATAATAAAGAGCTAACTGTGTTTGTGCATTCTGAGTCTAGCCTAGTACTGTGGCCCCTCACGGGGCTCCTCCCCATGGGTGGGGTCATCTGCTACAGTACCCAAGGATCTACCCAAACACCGCTCATCCATAACACCAAAGAAGAGCAGGTAGGACCCCCACCCCACCCAAAACACCCTTCATCCCTTCAAACAGAGCAGGAGGTGCCAAGCGAGATTCCCTGCCCCAAATCCCCTAGCCCACATGCCCAGTGAAGAGCATCCACTTCTCCTGGAAGCTGGCAGATGAAGCCTGAGAGCATTTCTTTCATCTCACTGGCACGGACCCTGAAAAAGAAGTGGTGTCGTGGACCCGCGGCAGATGGATGAAGGAATCGCCACTGCCGCGGTAGGAGCTGGCTGTAGCAGCTGCGGAACAGCATCGGGCTGAGGAAAGGCGGTGATGCAGGACGTCTTGCACTGTCAGGGCTGAGAAATGGTGAAGCTGCAGGAGACGAGGTGGGGTCGGGCCCATGGGGCTGAATAAAAGCAAAGAAGATCGAGCAGTGTTTTGGAGTGTGAAGCTCAAGAAATCAGGCAAAGCAGGAGCCCGAGCAGTATTTAGCCTGAAAAGAGAGCAGCAGCAGGAGCTGCAGCCTCATCCTGCATGGCCCATAAAATTAGGAGGATGAGTCCCATGGGCCGTGCTGGCTGAAAGACAAGGCTGCTACTGCTTGAGTATGTGTGTATACATGGGGGTGGACAGTGAGTGAGTGTATGTTGAGGGTGGGGGGGGGGGGCGGGGGAACAGAGTGTATGTTTGGAGAGACAGAGTGAGTGTGTGTATGTATGGGAAATGAAAATGTATACACGCAACAACCAACACTGCCATGCTCTCCTCCCGCTCCCACTAATCCACACAACATCCTCAGGACACCTGGAAATCAAATGTTCCCAGGTATGGAGAAGGGGGTGTACTTAGTTTAATTGTTGGATTTTATTTGATGTATCTGCTGTTTTTAACTTTTTTTTTTTTTGGTTTTTGGAAAAGTTTTGTTTTATCTGAGTTTTAATTACTCACTTTATTCTATTTGTCAGCTCTGTCGAAATATTTATTTTCATTAGATTTTACTGTTATTGATGTTTTATATTTCTTGATTTTATTTGATGTACCTTGAGAAATGGTGGCGTTTCTGATTTTCCATTGCTGCACTGCATACAGTCTAGCTTGTTACGCTTTCCAGTTCAGTTTTTGTCTGCATTTTTATACTTTATGCAGGCCCAGTGCGACCGGGTGTGCAAACCATGCAATTGCACGGAGTGGCACACCTGGGGAGGCAGTGGGCCAGCCGGTCGGCTGGTCAGCAGCGGCAGAGGATGGAGAAAGCACCACCACCGGAAGAGGGTATGAACATGCGAATGTCGGTGCACATATCCTCTTCCGGCAGCCAAAGAAACAGAGGGCCATCTGCGCTGCCAAGTGGGGGGGAGTGACGCGGCAGAGTGAGGAAGGCATAGGGGAGCGCTACAGCGTGGGGGCGGCGGTGGGGATTCTAGGCACAGGGTGGCGCAGAAGCTAGTGCCGGCCCTGACTTTATGATCTCTCTCTTTTCTGTTTTTGGTGTGGGTCTGTCTGGGTTTTGCATGTGTAACCAAGGTGAGATATTCTGCTTGCATATAGTTTTTGTTTAGGGATTGATAGCAGACTGGATTTTTTTGTTTCCTAAAAGGAGGTATATTGGCATTTAGGGCCTTGTGTAATATTTGCAGTGCTGCCTTTTCATACTGTGAGCGCTGTTACTGCTGTTTTGCTATGGCAGCGCTAACAGCACTCCATACTGTATACTGTATTGTAATTCAGTTTACTCATGGCTTTCTGAGGGCCTAGCCCGCAGCAAATGCATGTTACAATAGGCCTAATAACCTAAAAAATACTCCTTGCTGTTATATCCTAATTAACATAGCCAAAACAGAGTTCAAGAACCATCAGAAACAAGCCTGCTGCAATTTGGTATGCAAACATAGGCTTAATGTTTCAATCATCATTCCAGTCATTATAAGGTCCCACAAGAACTTTCTAGAATTTTCTTATGCAAATAAAAACACTTATCTCATCTCAAGCACTACAAGGATCTCCCAACATTAGCTGTATTTCGGAATTACTGCTTCAGCATTAATCAAAGACAGCCATCTTATCTTGTCATTTCACATGGACTTGTTAGATTTTATAATGACCGGCTATGTCCATTAGGACATAACAGCAAGGAGCATTTTTTTTAGGTTGTTGGTTTCCAGTTTTTCCACAGTTTTATGGACTTTTTTTTTGGTTGACAATAGTCCTTGTACCATATGGATTCCAAGTGGCTTTTTTGCAGGTTTTTCTGGTTGGCAGTGGCACCACAGCAGGGCATGTAAATATAACATACATATTCTTTGAATGTCCTTTTTTCATGTAAAATCTATTATTATAAATCCATAATTTTTAATTGTGTGTGGGGAGGACCGCGGAGGATGGGAAAGCAAGGTTGAAAGGTTTGCCTAGGGTGCCTAATACCCTTCCAACAGCCAGGGCCGGCGGAAGCACTAGGCGAACTAGGCGGTCGCCTAGGGCGCCAGCTTCCCGGGGGCGGCACTGCCCCGGTAAAATTAAGAGAGCCGCTGCCAGCAGCCCGCCCCAAAAGACCCATCTGACCTCCCCCAGTGGTCCGCGTGCTCCCGGTCTCTCCCGCTGCTCTTTCTTCCCTGCTGCCGATGCCGCCGGGCTATCAGCACGTTCAAGCCCAGCGGGAACGGCAGTGGTGCAAAAAAAAAAAAAAGCTGTGGCATCCGCAGCTGCCCTTTTCTTCCTCCCGCCCCCCCCCCTGACCCGGAACAGGAAGTGATGCGCGGGAAGGCGAAAGAGCGGTGCCGCATGAAAAAAATAGCGGCGACAGCAGCATCGGCCCCCGAGCAATTGAAGCAGCCGGTAATCGGGAAAGGAGTCAGCAGCACGAGCCTCCCGCGGCCGATGGGATTCTTCCTTTTTGGCCTGCGGGGGCTGGAGGAGGAGGCTGTTGCAGCTACCATGGGGGGGGGGGAAAGTGAGTGGGGGGAAGTGAGTGAGAGAAAGAGAGAGAAGCAGCCAGCCAGCCTGTGTGTGATTGAGAGAATGTGTGTAAGTGAGAGAATGTATTTGATCGAGAGCATGTGTGTGTGATTGAGAGAAACTGGTCAGAGAGCTGATGTATGTGTATATGTGAGAGACAATGAAAGTGACTGCTCAGGGAGATGACTGATGTGTGAGAGTGTGAGACAGTCAGGGATGTGACTGATGTGTGTGTGTGAAAGAGAGAAAAAGCATGGAAGTGAGAAATCTGGGTATGTGAGAAAGCATGGGAGTAAGAAGCCTGGTGTTGTGGGGGTGTATGTGAAAGAAAGCATTGGAGTGAGAAGCCTGATTATGTGAGAGAGAGCATGGGAGTGGGAAGCCTGTGTGTGTGTGCATGTATGAGAGAGAGACTGGTTGGTAAGGTGACGGTGTGACTGGTGTGTATGTGAATGTGAGAGAGAGAGAATGTGATTCAGGGAATGAGAAGTCTGTGCACCTGGAGAGCGAGCATGGAAATGAGAGAGAGACTGGTGTATGTGTGTGTGTGTAACAGAGAGAAAGTGATTATGGGAATGAGAAGTCTGTGCATGTGAAGAGAGTGAGCATGGGAGTGAGAACCTGGGTGTGTGTGAGACACAGCATGGGAGGGAGAAGCCTGTATATGTAAGACAGAACAGGTGACTGGTGTGTGTTTGTGTGTATGTGAGAGAGAGAAAGAAAGTGATTATGGGAATGAGAAGCCTGTGCATGTGAAGAGTGAGCATGGGAGTGAGAAAGCTGGGAGTGTGTGAGATACAGCATGAGAGTGAGAAGCCTGTATATCTGAAAGAGAACATGGGAGTGGGAAGCCTGTGTGTGTGTGTATGCATGAGAGAGATCAGGTGACTGGTGTGTGTGTTTGTGTATGTGTGTGAGAGAAAGAAAGTGATTATGGGAATGAGAAGCCTGTGCATGTGGAGAGAACAAGCATGAGAGTGAGAGACTGGTGAGTGTGTGTGAGAAAGAGAAAGTGATTATGAGAGTGAGAAGCCCATATATGTACCGTAAGTGGAACACGGGAGTGGGAAGCCTGTGTGTGTATGGCATGAGAGAAACTGTTCAGGAAGGTGACTGGTGTGTTTGTCAAAGACTGTTTGGGAGATGATTGGTGTGTGAGAGACAGAAACTGGTCATGGGGGCATGACTGATATGGTGTGTGTGTGAGAGACATGGGCTTTAAGGAAGAGGATCATGAGTATAGAGCTTAGCCACTACTGCTGCTTCTGGTGTGTACTACAGCCTGCATGGAAGAGGAGTAGGAGAGCTGCTGGAGGGGGTAAGTAAAGATGGCTTTTTAAGTTTATTTTTCTTGATTGACTGCCATTTTAATTATTTAATATTATGTGATGTGTCTGCTTTTTTTGTTTGCGCAACAAGTATAGCTTTGGTTTATGTTTATTTTATTTATGTTTATTTATTTATTTATAAAAGTTTCTATACCGTCGATAAGACAAATCATCTCAATGGTTTACATGGCATAAAAATGTCAAATAAGTGTTCTGTTATAAATACAGACTTCGTTATTTTCATTAATGCACAATGTAAGTTAATTGTGTGTGGAGGCGGGGGGGGGGGGGGGGGGCGGCAGAGCTGACGTTTCGCCTAGGGCGCCTAATACCCTTGCACCGGCCCTGCCAACAGCCATGGCAGAGTCTTGGGCTTCACCGAGCTTCCTCTGCTTGGCTTGGAGTGGCAGCAGTTTGATGAGACTGTGAAGGGATCACTGGGGGTTTTAGCAATCACTCGACTCCAGTCCCTGCCTCCCCCGAGTCCTGAGTGCGGTACCTCCAGATCTGCTGTTTTAGGAGAAGGGGAGGGGGGGCTGTATTTATGCAGCTCTAGTAAATATTGCGGAGTTTGCACCGAGACCAGTGTGCGGTGACTGCTATGGCCAGCCGTGGATGATGACGCAGCTGGGGCTCAGGAAGGCGTCAGTACTCCCAGGCTATAGACAATGTGAGGAGGCTGGAGCCAACAGGCGGGTCAGTACTCCAGGCTGGGTAAGGAAATTCTAGATGCAGCAGACTTTTCTCCGGTTCCCCAGGGTTGTATTTTTTACAAGTTTTGTGTTCTCTTCCACTTTATGAATGGATCTCTATAGCTTGTGATACTTTATATTGGAGCAACAGAGATTTTAGTATTTTATAGATTAATTTTTTTTTGTAAAATACCAGTGGCTTAGCAAGATGTAATGTATGTATTTTAATACTTTTTGAAACTTCAAGAATTACAAAAAAAAATGTTTAAAAAAAAAAAAATCCCATCCAGACTGAAGAATATTTTTAATTTGCTTAGTGTACGAGGTATTAGAAAGTTTGTGTGACACTGATAAATGACAAGTATTTATGATGCTTCCTAAGGATAATCATGTATGGATGTGGAAGGACCGTCAGCAAAACGTTTACTTGACTCCTCCAAGTGTCTGGAATTTTCACAGTTGAAGGCTGGCAACCCTAGACACTAGCCCAGAGGTTCCAACTCTCCCTGCCATGACCAGCCTGGGTATGTTTTGGAGATATAAAACAGGAATAGAAAAAAATCGCCGAGTAATTATGAATGAAGGCTGAGGGAGCCATAATCCCAGTTCTGGTTCTGATGGAGCCGAAAGTACAAAGGAGCAAGAGTACACTGCCTGGTCAAAAAATAAAAGAAAGAAAACGACCCCTATTTGCACAGTTAATCTTATGTTTTTATAAAATGTCCCCAGCATGCGTGCGCCCTGGCTTGGTGCTTGTCTGATTCTGGTGGTACTCAGATCATAAAACCTACCACATCGCTACCACAGCATTAGAATTTGTGATCCCTTCCTTTCAAAAGAGCTCCCCGTGGGCTTTCTCATTTTGGCGCTTCGGGCAGGTGTGGGTATCCTTGGGATGGAAGTACGAGCCACGCCTTCTGTTCTGAGGCGAAGTGACAAACGCCAGTGTGGGGATAGGGGAATAATAATTGTTATTCAGAAGCAATCCATACACAAGCTCGCACTTTGCAAGTTTTGGTCTCGTATTCAGTTTCTTGTTAGAATAAGATTTATCCTCTCAGAAGAATTTTCTTGTTGCTTTCAGATGGGTAGGTTTAAAAATATCTGCACTTGTTTTCATGTTGGGATGAGGTGATTAGTATTCTTATCATGCTGATGTGAGTAAACAATGAGACAGCTAGGACGTGCAGTATTGACTAGTGTTACATTGTCATAGAAGCCCATGCTCAACAGCCGGATGTCATAATGGGAGTACTGGATGGCACACTGGGGACATTACGGTGACTTGCATTACTGTGGCCAACATGACATGATCCCAGTGACCTGATGGGGTATGATTGGGGATCAGAGTGCTGGAATTGTATTTTTTGAATAACAGAGGAATGCTTTGACTGTTGGTTATACATTGCAGCCTACTGAAAAGCAGGAGGACCATACATGGCAATGATCGCAGATCCAGCTGAATCCATTGGACAGCAGTGCACAGGTATGCAATGGTTCAGTGCAGAACCTGCAGACATTAAAACTGCATAAGCATTGTCAAATTAAGTGTAAAACATTGATAAGACAGGTGAAGAGAGAATTTGAAATGAAGTTGGCCATAGAGGCAAAAACTCATAATAAAAACGTTTTAAATATATCCGAAGCAAGAAACCTGTGAGGGAGTCGGTTGGACCATTAGATCACCAAGGGGTTAAAGGGGCTCTTAGGGAAGATAAGGCCATTGCAGAAAGACTAAATGAATTCTTTACTTCCATGTTTACTAATGAGGATGTTGGGGGAGATACCAGTTCCGGAGATGGTTTTCAGGGGTGATGAGTCAGACGAACTGAACGAAATCACTGTGAACCTGGAAGATGTAGTAGGCCAGATTGACAAACTAAAGAGTAGCAAATCACCTGGACCAGATGGTATGCATCCTAAGGTACTGAAGGAACTCAAAAATGAAATTTCTGATCTATTAGTTAAAATTTGTAACCTATCATTAAAATCATCCATTGTACCTGAAGACTAGAGGGTGGCCAATGTAACCCCAATATTTAAAAAAGGCTCCAGGGGTGATCTGGGTAACTATAGACCAGTGAGCCTGACTTCAATGCCGGGAAAAACAGTGGAAACTATTCTCAAGATCAAAATCGTAGAGCATATAGAAAGACATGATTTAATGGAACACAGTCAACATGGATTTACCCAAGGGAAATCTTGCCTAACAAATCTGCTTCATTTTTTGAAGGGGTTAATAAACATGTGGATAAAGGTGAACCGGTAGATGTAGTGTATTTGGATTTTCAGAAGGTGTTTGATAAAGTCCCTCATGAGATAGGGGCGATGTCCTTTCGTGGATTACAAACTGGTTAAAAGACAGTAAACAGAGGGTAGGATTAAATGGTCAATTTTCTCAGTGGAAAAGGGTAAATAGTGGAGTGCCTCAGGGATCTGTACTTGGACTGGTGCTTTTCAATATATATATAAATGATCTGGAAAGGAATACGATGACTGAGGTTATCAAATTTGCAGATGTTACAAAATTATTCAGAGTAGTTAAATCACAAGTGGACTGTTATACGTTAAAGGAGAACCTTGCAAGACTGGAAGATTGGGCATCCAAATGGCAGATGAAATTTAATGTGGACAAGTGCAAGGTGTTGCATATAGGAAAAAATAACCCCTGCTGTAGTTACACGATGTTAGATTCCATATTAGGAGCTACCACCCAGGAAAAAGATCTAGGCATCGTAGTGGATAATACTTTAAAATCATCGGCTCAGTGTGCTGCAGGCAGTCAAAAAAAGCAAACAGAATGTTAGGAATTATTAGGAAGGGAATGGTTAATAAAACGGAAAATGTCATAATGCCTCTATATCGCTCCATGGTGAGACCGCACCTTGAATACTGTGTACAATTCTGGTCGCCGCATCTCAAAAAAGATATAGTTGCGATGGAGAAGGAACAGAGAAGGGCAACCAAATTGATAAAGGGGATGGAACAGCTCCCCTATGAGGAAAGGCTGAAGAGGTTAGGGCTGTTCACCTTGGAGAAGAGACGGCTGAGGGGGGATATGATAGAGGTCTTTAAGATCATGAGAGGTCTTTGAACGAGTAGATGTGACTCGGTTATTACACTTTCGAATAATAGGACTAGGGGGCATTCCATGAAGTTAGCAAGTAGCACATTTAAGACTAATCGGAGAAAGTTCTTTTTTACTCAACGCACAATTAAACTCTGGAATTTGTTGCCAGAGGATGTGGTTAGTGCAGTTAATATAGCTGTGTTTAAAAAAGGATTGGATAAGTTCTTGGAGAAGTCCATTACCTGCTATTAATTAAATTGACTTAGAAAATAGCCACTGCTATTACTAGCAGTGGTAACATGGAATAGACTTAGATTCTGGGTACTTGCCAGGTTCTTATGGCCTGGATTGGCCACTGTTGGAAACAGGATGCTGGACTTGATGGACCCTTGATCTGACCCAGCATGGCATGTTCTTATGTTCTTATGTCCATAATTTTCTTTAAATGGATGGACATACTCATTGTTACTAACAATAGAGGATAGAGTAGCAGTGATTTGACCCAACTGTCCTGAAGGAATCAAATCTATGCTCCATGATGCTAAACCAAAGCAGATTGTGTGTTGGTAGTAGTAGTGTGATTTTTTTTTTTAATACTAAATAAGAAAGAACATGTGTAAACCACTTTAAGACTTGGGAAGTGTCCAGCTATGAAAAATAGATTCTCCTTCTTGATTGAAATGCCTGTGAATGATGGTCGCGCCAACTCAGCCCAAACGTCTGCCTTTAGCTGTGTGATTAGTACCAGGTAGGAAAGCCAGGCCTGCTGTTGCATCCAGAAATGCTGCACAAAAAATGAAGACAGACCTGAGTAAAATTGAGAATGAAATATTGATGATGAAGTGCTCTTTGATTCATCCAACAGTTTGGGGGTTTCTTACTTTTTAAGACACTTACAAGATTAAGTTGAGAAACGTGTGCTCAATAAATCACTGAACTTGGCAGCAAGAGACACAGAGGCGTAAAATCCAAATCTTTCCATTTGCTGAAAAGGATGAAGAATACATTACTGGGAGCCTTTGCTCGCTTCACAACCCATTGAAAGTAGGACTTCAGGAGCTCTCCTGCCATCTCCTGTTGGCAGAGAGTTTCACACTTGAGAAAATAACAGCGACTCTCTCGTTTAGAGATCTCAGAAAAATGATTGCATAAGATCACAAGAGGAATGCATGGAGGGTGGGAGAGAGAGGGGAAGGAGCCGGGGGGGGCTTTAACTTGACAACTTTGTGCTGCTGACAATTTTTTTTTTTTGGGAGAATGAAGATCCTGACCCAGGCCCTATTGTTGTGTTGTTTTTTCTTTGTTTTCCATTCGATTTATTCTTTCAAATAAACACCCCCCCCTTCCCCAAAACATAACTCAAAAAATGTAAGTGCACATCCCTAGGTCACAGCTGCCATTTTTTGACTCCGATGTAGAGGGATCTATGGATTTAAATTGCTTGAAATATTGTCAAGGTAGTAAAAATCTTGAAATACTTTGAGAGTAAGTGGAAGTCTGCAAATGTTCCCACTCAGGCTGGGGCAATGAGCTCCAAACTGGATGACTGGAGGGGGTGAAGTGACCTGTCCTGTGGGAGAATCGTCCTCACTCGATGGGGCGCTCACTTTCAGTCAGACCAAGGGGAAGTATTCCGGGGGAAGGGATTTTTATTTGATTTATATTCCGCTTTTCAGGCACTTTGAAGAGGATCACATTCAGGTATTGTAGGCATTTCCCTATTTCCAACGTTCTTACAATCTAAAGGCCCGATTTACTGGGCACAATTGCTGCCCAGGTTGGCTTTTCAAACCCCAAAAATGTGTCTGTGGACAAAGCAGCTGCAAAAGTCTGTGAGTCCTCTGTACCTGTGGTTCGAGTCCCTTGGGCGGGAGGAGGTTGTACGCGTGAACTTTGCCTCCAGGCAGGCTCGCCCCCCCACACACACACACAGTTTGGGTCCCCTGTGGTTTCAAATCAGCCCAGATTCCACCTGATGCCTAGGCAGCGGGTTTTCAGCCCTGTCAGCTTGCCCTCAGCTGGGGGGAGGGTGGCTGTGAGAGTCCCAGACCAGTGGCCCCCCTCCTGCTCCGAAATCAACTCCGCAGAGGCCCCTCAGGATCCAACATGACCTCCACAGAGACCCAGCAGCCACGCGGCGTGCTCGGGAAGGGCCATGGGCCATGCTCAGAGTTCCCGTTTGGGGAACGATGCACTGACGCTCTTTCATGCCAAAATGTGCTTTATGCAGTAAGCTTGGAGGGCTTTCCCCCCATTGTATGCTCACGGCAGCCAGGACTCCTCAAGGCTCCTGGCAGCAGGAGACTTCCTAGAAAAAAAAAATCTTTTGAAAGAAACATTACATTTTGCAAACCATCAAATTAGATTCTGCACAGAGGAAAGTTTAAATTGGCTCATAGCAGCCAGAGTAAAATTCCCATCAACTGGAAACTATATAAAAACATAAAATAAACAGTGAGGTATTACACCAAGCCTCCCTGTTTCTTGTCGTCTTCTGCCTCTCTGCATATGCCAGCATGCTGTGTTAGCCATATAGTGTTCTGGACGCGCTAATCTCCTTACTGCATCGGGTGCTAGTCTTGCACACCCAACCAAGCGCAAATCCATGAGCTAGGTTGGGAGCATTTTATTGCACTGGCCCGTGATTGTACAATACCGAAAGCAGTTGATGCTCTTTCTAATGCTTTGGCAGTTACCATTGCTGGTATAAAGCAGACTTGTTGATACCTTTAAAAAGGAAAAGTACCTCAGCTGTACAGTGCAGCTATTATATGAGGATAATTAAGGCTTCTGTTTGGTTTAATAACTTTCCTCTGTCAATCTAGTATCACGGCTGAATCCTGCCACCCACGCAGTAGCCGCTGCTTTACGCTGCCGTGGACGAGTCACGTGCTCGGTGTTAATGGACGCTCCCAGCACCTTTCCGGGAGCCTCTGTTTCCAGAGCCTGCTCGCCCGATGATTTGGCATCCTGTGAAGGCGCAGGCACAGCCCACGCAAAAGGGAAGGCTTCCAAATTCATTTCCGCAGCATTCCAGTTGCATCCTAGGTAGCTGTTTGCTGTCTAGTAATCGCAGGATGCCAGTTTAGTAATGAGGGGAGATTTTTATCACACTTGGCCTTCATGTATTTCACAGAGTTTTGAAGATACAACTTTACACGTTCCTGGAACGCAAGCAAAGTGGGTTGGGGTTTTTTTGCCGTCCTACAAAACTGTTTTATTCCCATGGAAGTTCTGCTGTTTTGTCTTGTTTTGCTCTGTTATTTTATTGTGCTTAATGCGTTATTTTTGGCTTTTAATCCAGTAGCCTTTTAGGAGCTTTCATAGTTCCGCTTAGGTTGATCTCACTTGTCTGTTGCGGTGGTTGTTGTATTTGGTTTTGTTCAGTTGTATTTACTTCACCTTGAGAGTTGTATGTTCAGAAGGCCAACTTAGAAATATGAATGAATAAATAAATGTTTTATTGGCCACATCCCCACCCCCAAACACAAAACTGTGCAAGTATACGTCTTGCTGAGTATTAGGTTTTAGGGCCCCGGAAGCTGCTTTTCACAGGTTTCTGCAACAGCGATATCAAAGGCAGACTTTGTATTTCCGATTCACATACATTTTTTTAATATGTGACTGAGTACAACAATGTAAATTCTACCAGCAAGGAGCTCTTTGATGTGAAAAATGTGCCTTCCCCTTCCCCCCCGTTTATATCTCCTTCCCCGTCTCACCTAGCCCAGTCATTGCTGTGACAGACCCCCAGCTGGGGGCCACGCGCCAAGTCACCTCCCAACCTCGGCACCCTTGGGCCCTAAATCCAGCCCCCAGGTGCTGCTGTTGTGTGATGGCTGGCACTCCCTCCTCCCAGGAGCTGTGGACCCTGCCTCTGCCGCAGCGTAAGCTGGCCTGCGAAGTGGTAGACCTGGCCCGGCAATTGAATCCCTTGCATGGCCATGCACAACATGGCTACTGAACCACCGGGGGCCAGCCTTGACTGTGCGCGCAACTCTTAAGTTAATAGAAGTTATCTCCGTAGCTGCCATGCTGCCTTCATAATTATTCTTTGATTATAAAGACAGGTGAAATAATTGTGGTCAGCAACCTTGATCGGAAACTCTTACTTGCTTAAAAGTGATTACAATCTTTCATCTCGGCCAGGAAATCGGATGAAAAATGACAAGGCGTTCAGAATGGGAGAAAACCTGTAGTAAATTGGGACAAGACCCTGTTTACTAAGAACATCTATTTATTGCCATGCCAGAGATCTGGGTTCAGTTCCTGAGCCTAGCGTCTGCTTCTTGCGCCTCCCAAGGCTGGGAATGCTGAGGAGGGAATGTTCACAGCCCCCGATGAGAAGAGTCTTGGCCATTGCACAACGTGGCACCTCATGGCCCTATCAAGCTCCAGAGGAAGCTGTGGACTGCAGGCCCCAGGCCATCACGTTTAATGGCTGGGGGCCAGACAAGAAGGCATGGAGGGGGCTTAACAAAAGGGGAGAGCCCTAGGTAGTTTTGTCAAAGGCTTATGTTATTATGGGCCTGGTAGAGACCGGTCCTAATTGAGCTGGAAGCACAAAGAAGCAGGTGGAAAAAAAATCCACTTTATTAAGAATGTGATTGCTGTTTTCTGCAAAACATTTTTTGTGCACTGTAATTTCCCTATTAAAATATTTTAACATCCAGGACAAGGTTGTTCTCAATGCTGGTTGCAAATCCAATGCATATTAGAAGCAGTGAGGAAAAAACAAATACGGACTTTTAAGAACTCTGCTTTTAATGAGCCTTCCATTTTAGACTATGAAAGATATAGACACATCAATATAATGCTGTCTCTTTTGATCAATCAAATAAGACTTGCGGATAAGATTACTTGCAATGAGGCAATATGAACCATGACTGGAGTCCTTGCATGCGATAATACTATTTTTGGACTCACCAGGAGAATTTTCCAAGGACAACGATGGACACAAGCTTTTGCAACCACATGCAAAAGGTCCCATCGGGGGAAAGAGAGAATCTCTGTGGTTCTTAACAGCTCGTGTCCACTATCATTGTGTTTGGAAAATTGTGTTGCTCCTAGAAAAGGTTTGGCAAACTGCAAAGACTAGGGATGTAAAGAGAAAACATTTTCCTTTTGGTTTTTTGAAATTCGTAATCTTGCTTTAGTGCACTGTGAAGCAGTGGCCCTACTTCCCCTCCTTAATCTATGCTGGATCAGGCATCTAGCCAGGACCGCCTTAAATCCGACAGGGGGAGAGAGCTCTGTGGGTGGAACCCTGCTTGGGCAGGGTAAGAATGAGAGCATAGCTGGGATCTGGAGGCCCCAGCGTCTGGAGGAGAAGAGCTCCTGTATACAGCTCTGCATGGAGGGATTGTAAGCGTGCACCGCTAGATGAAGATAGGCAGTCTATTTGTTTGTTTGTTGACTGAATGGAAGAATAAAGTTTAAGTTGCATGAAGAAAGGCTGGAGTCTCTGAGATTTCTGTCTCCAGCCAGTGAAGATTGCCCAGTAATCCCAAATATGGTGTCAGTTTGGGGATTTTTCTCTATTCAAGGCACAGAGAAAACCCAAGTCTCCAAGGGCAGGACAAGAAAGGGAAAATATTTGTTGTGTGTGCCCTACCTAAGGAAATAGGCTTAGGACAGAAGAAAAGTGCTGCTAGAGGTACAGAGCACTGACGATTTAAAGCACTGTGGCTTAAAGAAGAGCACAGAGAAAAAAAAATGTCCCTTTAATTGAAAGTGGACTTTGGGGCCTGTAGGAGAAAATACGTTTAGGTTGGAAATGAGTAAGGGGACAAGTTCTGCTCACTTAGGTCAGGGAACTAATTAAGTGGCTAGAAAAGCAGGATTTGTTTTTATTTATTTTTACCCTTTTTCAAAGAAAAAAAAAAGAGAGCAGAGAAAACTTGTGTAGAAACAGGGCATAGTCCCTACAGAGAGGGAACCTGCCTGTATGTGTGTGTGTGTGTGCACGGGGTGTGGCCTCCAACAGCAAACTGTGGCTCTGCAGGAAGCACCAGAATTCAGCTGGGTGGAAGCATGACTGAAAGGAGTATGCAAGCATTGATTCAGAACTTCCTGGAAGGACAGAAGCAGCTGCAAAAAAAGTGTCTTGAAACACCAGACTGCTTTGGCACATGCCTAGAAGGACTGAGAAGCAAGAGCAGTGCTCCTAAATCCTTACCTGCTGAAAGTAAAACCATGTTACATGGAAACCGATGTGATGTTTGCCTAACGAATGTCGGTATACAAAAATTTCAAATAAATAAATAAGACTGGATTCAGTACAAGTGGAAGCAGAGGGAGCACAGCAGCTGACTGAGTCACATGACTGCAGCTCCACCCTTCAGAGAGACACCACTTCAGGGAAACTGGACTGAAGCCAAAACAGACCCTGTGTTGTATGAACAAGGAGAAGATCAGGTGATTGAATCTGTAGTGACTGAGTCTGAGGTACGAAAAAGCTCATGGTGGAGCATCATTGTTAGACTGTCGCTGCCCGACATCTCCACTCCGCCCTCCTTACCTCTCTGGCGACTCCTCCTGCGGTTGACGGACGTTTGGCTGCCGTGGCGTCTGCCTGCCGTCCTCTCCGGCGTCCCCGGTCCAGCTTGGGCGCTGCCTCCCGCCATGCTGTCCAGTTGCCTTAGGGCACGCGCGCCATGCGGCCCTGCTTCAAGTACCTTCTTTGACGCGAACCTCAGGGGCATCCCCCTGTGATGATGTCACGCATCCCGGATACAAATAGCCTACGCGATTGCTAACCGTCGAGTTAGCAAAGGTTTCCTAATGGATGGGATTTGCTCCTCCACTCTACCTCCACTATTGGACTACTCTATTTGGGGTACCTGCTCCTCTCTATTCTCTTTCAGGTCGCTGTCTGGAACCGGTACTCGCTCCTCGAGGGCCAATGTTCCTGGACTCGCTACCTGGACTTCTCTTCTGCCTGGAAGACACCGCTGCCTATACCATCAGCGAGTTACCATCTATTTCTCTCAGAGCTGTTCCCTGGAACCAGGTACCTGCTCCTCGAGGGCCTGCCTTTACTTCAGCCCCTGTGCTCCATACCGAGAGAGACCGCTTTGTCAGTACTATACCTACGAGGCTCTATTCCTGAGCCCTGCATATATTGCTTGTACTCACGATCTCAGTTTCTCTCCACTACAGCACAGCCTTTGTGGGATCGCTGTTCCAGCCGGGCTACATTCCTGCTCACTACCGCCACCTCTGGTGGCTCCTCAATACTGTTTAATAAAAGATCTAACTGTGTGTGTGTGTGTCCTAAAGCTGAGCCTGACCTGTGGCTCCTCACTGGACTTCCCCCCTTGGGCGTGGTCAGCAGCCACAGAGTCCAGGGGTCCCCCAAATCCTTACAAACAATAACAATCATAGCCTTAACCTGGGCTGGACCAGGCATCTAGCCTGGTCTACCTTAAATCCTACTGAGAGAGAGCTCTGTGGGCAGGACCCTGCTGGGGCAGAATAAGAATGTGAGCATAGCTGGGATCCGGAGGACTTAGCATCTCCAGGAGAGGAGCTCCTGTACCTGTATACAGCTCTGCATGGAGGTATTGTAAGAGTACACTGCTAGATGAAGATAGGCAGTCTTCTAGTTTGTTTGCTGATTGAATTGCAGAATAAAGTTTAAGTTGCTTGAAGAAAGACTGGAGTCAGCGTGATTTCAACCAGTGAAGACTGCTTGGCTATCCCCCATGCACACTAAAGCTATTTAGCTCACGCTAACATGTAATAACAAATGAAATGTTGTGGTTTTCGATCCCATATGACACAAATCAAGACAACACATTTTGTTGTTGTTGTTTTTCCCTGTCATTGTCAAATGACAACACATCCTTAGGAAAGTCTTCAATATGGCTGTTAGGACTTTGCTCTGACTGGGAAACCTTTATGAGAAGAGGGACCTATGGTAAAAGTTATCCCATTTTTTTAAGGTACTTACAAGAGCACCTTGTATCAACTGGTACAAAGCATAAAAGGCTAACAGACGAGGATATGTTTTGCATAAAGTCCCACCAGCAAATGTTCAAGGGAACGTCACTTTTGTCACCCTGCCCTAGTTAGACCAACCTCTTGTCCATTCTAATCCATAGACTTTTATGGTGGTGTTTAATTGTAATAGCTTTAGCCCACATGAATATTGTATAATAGAGGCTGCCTTGGGATCTGACCTACTTTTCCTTCTAAAGAATGAATCTCAAGCAGGATTTCTTTTCATCATGGGACTGTTGTAACCATTTTTTTTTTTTTTTTAACAGTCAAAGACTGTTAAGATGCACCGGTGTAAGCTTCTGACCTGCTAATTCATTAAATTCAGCATGTGCCAGTTGAAATACATTTCAAACTTCACATGTCTGTTATTTGATAGCAAACTCCCTATCTCCACCCCACCCAGCAGGTTTCTCCCGCTCCTTTTGGGTTTCCTGTTCAGTTGGAGTCAGCCTCAGTAAGGGCTGGGGTGCCATGAGCCTTCATTTGCATCCACCTTGGGGATTTTACCCCATTTTTATCTCCCCCTGCCTTCACCCAGTCCAGGGGGATAGGCAACTCCGGCCATCAAGTACTGCAAGCCGGTTAGGTTTTCGTTGTAGCCACACTTAATATTCATGAGGTGCATTTGCATGCACTACCTCCATTGCATACAGATTTATCTCATGCATATGCACGGTGGATATCCTGAAAAACTGACCAGCTTGCAGCAGGCGAGGACTGGAGTCGCTTGCTCCTACCCTAGATCAAAGATTGCATCAATAATCCTGCCTCCAGGAGCCACAGACAGCTCTTCCCTCAGCAACCCAAGATGAATATATCTGTCTAACCAGTAGGCGTCACCGTTGCACAATGGCTGTGAGCGCTGCGTCCGCAACATCCCAGGGAACAGAGGCCAGGCTCAGGAATCAAACTCAGTGGGTCCCATGTGGTGGCACACAACACTCCGGCTGAGTTACCAGGCCAGCCCGCTGTAATTTGTGTATACTATTTACCATATGGATTAGGAGCTGTCCAACCCGAGACTATATCTCATGCTAAACAAATTGAGATTTAATAGGCAAATGTTTCTACATTTCAACTACAGAACTGGGGCCTGCTGCCTGGGAAGAAGGGTGGTTGTTAAAAAAAATGATTTTTGTGTAAGGACATTTGTTGGCTTCATGATCAGTGGCATGCATCATATTTTGTGCAGCCTTCCCAGGAAGACCTCATGCTCTATTCCCTCTCATCTGGCTTTTGTTTATGATGTATGTTGTATTTATTTATTTATAAGCAGTTGATAGCCTACCATTTCCTAAAGGAAGGCCCAAGGCAGATTACATATGGTTTCCAGGATTTACCCATTCTTCTATCACGTTTATATGTCAAATTTTGCAGTGACCTGTGGATGAGAGATTAGAACATCTTGAAGCAGCTGCTTCTACTGCTGTTATTTGTTCACTTTCCTAACAGCAGTATTTGGCTCACCTTCCTGCCAAATTCTTCTGCAGCAGCCCCTGATAGCTTGAAGAAAAGGAATATAAAAATTGATCATACGTACAGCCCCATAGGTTAACACCCATGCACCCAGCAGGTTATTAATCCAGATTTACAGTGAACATGAAGACTTTTGGATCCTCACATTTTCCTCACTGTTAGTGGAGCTTATGAGTGAATTTACTGGTGCATCTGAGTCCCCCATTATCTCTATACTGTTGATTCCAGCTATGGACAGGGCCGGTGCAAGGGTATTAAGCGCCCTAGGTGAACCTTCTGCCTTGCACAGACACTCCCACCCTACCCCCGATCCAGGCCACGGCTTCAGCCCCGACCTCATTCACTCAGACAGGCCCCCCTCTCTTACACACATTTAGGGGTAGATTTTAAAAGAAGCACGCACACATGGACGCACCAATTTTATAACATGCGCGGGCTGGCTCGCACATGTTACAAAATTTAGGGGCCGTGCGCACTTGCGCCAGATTTTATAATCCGTGCGCGCATGTGCGGGCGGCGCACACAGTGGGGCCTAATCTTACAAACATACGCACGGCGACGAGAGCGGGCCTCTCCGAGTTCCCTACCCCCCTCCCTAATCTCCCTTACCCTTTCTCCTACCTTTTTGTTTTGTTGGAGCAGTAGCAAGTTGCGCGCACCGGCAGTCCCTTCCCCGGTACAAAGGCAAATGGCCACTATATCAGCTGCCTCCAGCCCCCCCCCCCCCCCAAACTGCCCCTTTCCGTTGGCCCGGCACTTCTGCACCCAACAGGAGTTACGAGCATGGCCGGGCCCCTTTAAAAATGCGCGTGGTGCGCGCAAGGCCCGGCCACACACGTAACCCCCATTTTATACTCGCGTGGCCGATTACAAATTCAGCCGTTAGGTTCCTTGTCTCATTCACACACGCCCCCTTACACAGGCTCCCTCCCTCTCTCTCTCTCACACCATTGTTCTTTCATACACACACAAACCCTCTCACTCACACACACACACAAACAGAGGCGCTGCTCGTGGCATGCCGAGATTCTGCTTCTCTCAGCCACAAGCAGGATGGGTGCTGCTCGAGGCCTGCTGAGTGTCTGCATTTCTTGGCCGTGAGCAGGATGGGTGCTGCTCGGGGCCTGCTGAGTGTCTGCATTTCTTGGCCGTGAGCAGGATGAGTGTTGCTCGGGGCCCGCCAAGTTTCTGCTCTCATGGCCCCACATGGCTGCTCTTTGTCGCACCCTAATGGCTGGCACCCTAGGCGACCGCCTAGTTCACCTATTGGAACTCGCCGGACCTGGCTATGGGGAAAAAGAAAACAATGCATTTCACTTGACTTCAGCTGTGAGGATTGCTGCAACCCAAGGATGGTACCTAGTAGGGATGTGAATCGGGCTTTAGATGATTGAAAATATCGTACGATATTTTCAAAATCGTCAGAAATCGGGGGCTCCCCCAAAATGATAGGAAAACCCCACGAAATTGTTTGTGGGGATTCTCTTATCGTTTTGGGGGAGGGCGGGAAAAAGGCACACAAAAATAACCCCTAAACCCACCCTGACCCTTTAAAACTAATCCCTTAGCTTCCTCCACCCTCCCGACCCCCCCCCCCAAAAAAAAACCTTTTACAGGTACCTGGTGGTCCAGTGGGGGTCCCGGGAGCGATCTCCCGCTCCCGGGCCGTCGGCTGCCACTAATCAAAATGGTGCCGATGGCCGTTAATGAACAGATTTAAGTAAGACAGTAAAAGGACTGTACTTGTGTTGGGGGTCATGTTTTGTTACTTTTGCTGAGGATGTATTTAGAGGTTAGGCTGTATGGATTCAGAGTTCTCACCCAGACACAGACTAGTTTGAAGGCCACAGGCCAACCTCTGAGTGAATCTTGTTTACTGTTTTGCACTGTGAAATGATTACAAACCGGCAAGAGACTGTTTATTTAGTTATTCCAGTAGGTCCAAGATGAGACAGAAAGCAATTAACTTTATACTAAAGCCTGAGAGAGTGTGAAGGCCACACAGCTGCGCCTGTGATTGATAAAAACTCAGAGGGAGGGAACATCACTGCTTTCCCAAGCATTTTTAGTGTATAAGGAATAATAACAGCTAGGGAGAGGGAGAGCACGCTTCCGGGTGTGATAGCACAGGCTGATCCTTTGGAAACACGTAAGCTTTTTATATACATGTAGCAATTGTCATTATCTACCATTACTTCTTCTGTATGATCTGATTTTATTTGTTTGGGCAGAGTAAATAAAAATGAAGGGTTCTTAACATTGCATGCGATAGCGTAATGCATGCTTTCGCTGGATTTAACACCAGAAATAACTACACCTTTTTTCCTGGCGTTATGCCTGCGATAGCTGTGTGTGATGGCTGAACTAGGATTTGTGATAAATATCACAAATGCCATTTCGGGCAGGGAGGGGAGGAGGGAGATTGAGAGAGTGTGTGCATCTGGGGAGGCGCACATATTAGTCAACTTTTTATACCACTGTAAGAGGGGGCATTCTGAACTCAGGGTGAGGTTTTTATGGTGTGCTAGGTTTGGGGGGGGGGGGGGGGAGGAGGCAGTTTTACATGCAGTCAGTGGTACGAACAGCACAGTGACCATCAATAAAGTTTTTATGTGAATTGGAGAGATGAAAGGTACACAAAAATGAGATTTGTACAATGTACTCTCGACCTAGCTTGATGCACTCTCTACCTAGCTGCTATCAAGCTAGATCGAGAGTATGTACAAATCTCATCTTTGTGTACCTTTCATCTCTCCAATTCACATAAAAACTTTATTGATGGTCAATTTGCAGGCTGAACATTTAGCAAAACGATTTTTGCAAAGGGGGTACCCGGTGTCCTGCGTGAAGAAGGCATATCGACGTGCTCTGTACTCCAATCGAGACTATTTGTTCCTTCCAAGGAGGCTGTCAGATTCGAACCCGCAAACCTTGGTTATGAGGCATTCATTGGCGTCTCCCTCTATCAGCAGAGCCATTAGAACACATTGGTCTATCTTGCAGGATCTTCATCCCATGTTCAATGAACCCATACGAATAGCCTACTCCAGAGGCATGAACATTAAGAATCAAGTGGTGCATTCAAGTCTATGCGAACCATCAATTTCTCACACCACAGACACTACTTGTGCTGGTTGCACGTTGTGCACTCTAAAATCATCTCAGACCACAATCTGCACTGCAATAGGACGTACCATGAAGTTACCCCAATCTTCGTGTAGAACATCACATGTCGTCTATGCCATCTTCTGCCCTTGTCCTTTAATCTATGTGGGCATGACAAAGCGCCCCGTTCGTACCCGCTTAACAGAACATAAGTGTTGTTTAAAAACGGGAAGAATTGAGGAGCCACTGGTCACACACTTTTTGGAACATAAACATGTATTCACAGAGATAAAATGGACTGTTTTGGAAATTATATCTCAACATAGGAGACGGGGTGATAGAGTACAGCGTCTTCGCCAATGTGAGCAACGATGGATTTACATATTAAATACAGTGCATCCTCATGGACTCAATAAAGAAATTGAGTGGGTCCATTTTATGTAAACGTCATCTCCGCAGCTGAATTGTACTGATTCCATGCACAGCTGAATTGGATTGATTTCATACAGCTGAAAAATCATTTAAATTCAGTGGACTTCTCGCGGCAACTTTGCTCAGACGCCGGTAAGAGGAAATGGCGGCAAGGTTGGGTGAGTTTACTGTTGCTTCCATTCAGCACCCCCAAGGTATGTGCCAAATTATTTTATATTAATACAATGTGCTCCATTAAGTAACTACAAGTTGTTTGTCCTTCGCAGAAAATTAATAGCCAAGCAAGTAATCTGAGTAAAACGGGGCAATCCGTAAAAAATTGAAGCAGAGTGTGTTTCAGTCCCTGATGCAGCGATGTGAAACACGCGTCGGACTGATTTGTGATTTTGACATTTTGAGTCACTTCAAAGAAGATTCAACCCCGATACAGAATTTTATGAAAAATGAAAAAATTTAAAAAATACGTCGTAGAATAAAGGACTAGAGCCAATGATTAAATGTGACCTGAAGTGGCAAGACCTCAAAGCAAAAAAACGCTGGTATGCCTGCAGGTGTTATGATGGCTCTGTAAGTAATTCAGCACATTAAGCAAAATTATATTTACATGACGTCTTTTTAGAGAAGATTTCAATTACTCCAATACTGACGATGTAAATGTCTCATCAGGACATGTGAGGGAGATAAAGTTTATAGATGAAATAAATGTTTCATGGAGCAGCTGGTCCAACAAGAGGGGAAACTATTATAGACTTAAGTCGTAGTGAAACACAGGATTTAGTGCAAGAGGTAATGGTAGTGAGGGCATGTGGCAAGAGTGATCATAACACTATCAAATTTGACTTAATAACTGGAAGGAGGATATTAAAGAAAATTAGTGTCCTAGCATTTAACTTTCAAAAAGGAAACTATTAAAAAAATGAGATAAATAGAAAAAAAAACCTAAAAGGTGCAGCTGCAAAGGTTGACTTTACATCAGGCATGGCCATTGTTTAAAAATACTATCTTGGAAGCCCAGACCAGATGCATTCCATGCATAAAAAAGATGACGGAAGGCCAAACAACTGCTGGCATGGTCAAAAGGTAAAGTGAAAGAGGCTATTATAGCCAAAAGAACTTCTTTCAAAAAATGGAGAGAGGATCCAAAAAATGAAAATAGGAAAAAATAAATAAACACTGGCAAGTTAGATGCAAATCCTTGATAAAGCAGCCAAAAGAATCTTACTGAAGTGGCAAAAACTCATAATAAAACCTTTTTCAAATACATCCAAAGTAGGAAGTCTGTGAGGGAGTTGTTGGACCATTAGATGATTGAGAGATAAAAGGGAAGACAAGGCTATAGCAGAAAGATTAAATTAATTCTTTCCTTTGGTGTTTACTGAGGAGAATGTTAGGGAGATATCTAAAGGGTTGGACTATTGCTAGCTGTATAAAGATGAGTATTTACCTATTTGGAGATACTATCAAAATGATTTTTAGAAAAATTTTAAAAATGATTTAAAGATAAAAAATTTATAAAAATAAAGTAAAGGAACCTCTTACCAATTTGAGTTTGATTGACATACAAACTTGGGAAGTGCGGGTCCTACATAAATAATATACCACACATATCTATATATTAAATGTGGCTATTTGGAATGTGTTTAAGTATATACCAGTAGACTAACTGTTGCATTCATGCCTGTTCTCGCCCTCGCTCCACTCTCTCTACTTTGGTGGCGACTCCCTTCAGGTCTGACAGACAGATGCTGCCGCGGCTTCTCCTTACCGCTTCTCCCTGGAATCCCCGGGCTGGCCTGACACTGTGGATCCGCCACGTTCCTGATGACGTAAGGGCGCGCGCACGCTCCAGAGTTTGTACCGGCAAGGGCGCAAACCTCGGGGGCATCCCCTTGTAGTAACATCATCCACTTCCAACTTAAAAGGTCTTTGCTTGCAACTACGAATAGAGTTAGCAAGGGGAACTCTTCTCTCTGCTGCTCTGCCTCCACAAACTTACCAAGGGGTACCTGCTCCTCTGGGGCCCCGCTCTCTCTTCTTGATTTCAGATTCTAAGACAGGAATCGGGACTCGCTCCTTGAGGGCCTATGTCCCTGTGTGCTTAGAAGACTCCCTAGTGCCTGGAAGCGATCGCAAATGTGAACACTGTGAGTTCTATTACAGATAGGAACTGGTACTCGCTCCATGAGGGCCCATGTTCCTAAAACCCTACAAAAATTCTCTTCTATCTCAGAAGCTATATAGAAACATAGAAACATAGAAATGACGGCAGAAGAAGACCAAACGGCCCATCCAGTCTGCCCAGCAAGCTTCACTCATTTTTTCTCTCATACTTATCTGTTTCTCTTAGCTCTTGGTTCTATTTCCCTTCCACCCCCACCATTAATGTAGAGAGCGGTGATGGAGCTGCATCCAAGTGAAATATCTAGCTTGATTAGTTAGGGGTAGTAGGGGTAGTAACCGCCGCAATAAGCAAGCTACACACATGCTTATTTGTTTTTACCCAGACTATGTTATACAGCCCTTATTGGTTGTTTTTCTTCTCCCCTGCCATTGAAGCAGGGAGCTATGCTGGATATGCGTGAAGTATCAGTTTTTCTTCTCCCCTGCCGTTGAAGCAGAGAGCTATGCTGGATATGCATCGAAAGTGAAGTATCAGGCACATTTGGTTTGGGGTAGTAACCGCCGTAACAAGCCAGCTACTCCCCGCTTTGTGAGTGTGAACCCTTTTTTCTTCTCCCCTGCCGTTGAAGCAGAGAGCTCTGCTGGATGTGTGAAGTAACAGTTTTTCTTCTCCCCTGCCGTTGAAGCAGAGAACTATGCTGGATATGCATTGAAAGTGAAGTATCAGGCTTATTTGGTTTGGGGTAGTAACCGCCGTAACAAGCCAGCTACTCCCGTCTTTGTGAGTGCAAATCCTTTTTTCCACATTTCCTCTTGCTGTTGAAGCTTAGAGTGATGTTGGAGTCACAGTAACCATGTGTATGTTTATTGAATAAGGGTATTGTCTCCAGGCAGTAGCCATCATTCTGGTGAGTCACCTACTCTTCATTGGCGGCCTCTTGACTTTATGGATCCACAGTGTTTATCCCACGCCCCTTTGAAGTCCTTCACAGTTCTGGTCTTCACCACTTCCTCCGGAAGGGCATTCCAGGCATCCACCACCCTCTCCGTGAAGAAATACTTCCTGACATTGGTTCTGAATCTTCCTCCCTGGAGCTTCAAATCGTGACCCCTGGTTCTGCTGATTTTTTTCTTATGGTAAAGGTTTGTCGTTGCCTTTGGATCATTAAAACCTTTCAAGTATCTGAAAGTCTGTATCATATCACCTCTGCTCCTCCTTTCCTCCAGGTGTACATATTTAGATTCTTCAATCTCTCCTCATACGTCATCCGATGAAGATCCTCCATCTTCCTGGTCGCCCTTCTCTGTACCGCTTCCATCTTGTCTTTGTCTTTTTGTAGATACGGTCTCCAGAACTGAACACAGTACTCCAGGTGAGGCCTCACCAAGGACCTGTACAAGGGAATAATCACTTCCCTTTTCTTACTCGATATTCCTCTCTCTATGCAGTCCAGCATTCTTCTGGCTTTTGCTATCGCCTTGTCGCATTGTTTTGCAGACTTCATATCATTAGACACTATCACCCCAAGGTCCCTCTCCTGCTCCGTGCACATCAGCCTTTCCCCCCCCCCATCGAATACAGTTCATTCGGATTTCCACTCCCCATATGCATGACTTTGCACTTCTTGGCATTGAATCTCAGCTGCCATATCTTCGACCACTCTTCCAGTTTCCTTAAATCCCGTCTCATTCTCTCCACTCCTTCCGGCGTGTCCACTCTGTTGCAGATCTTAGTGTCATCCGCAAAAGACAAACCTTACCTTCTATCCCGTCCGCAATGTCGCTCACAAAGATATTGAACAGGACCGGTCCCAACACCGATCCTTGCGGTACACCACTTAAAACCGCTCTCTCTTCAGAGAAGGTTCCATTTACCATCACACATTGTCTTCTGTCCGTCAACCAATTTGCAATCCAGGTCACCACCTCGGCACTCACTCCCAAGCTTCTCGTTTTATTCACCAGTCTCCTGTGCGGAACCGTATCAAAAGCTTTGCTGAAATCCAAGTATATGATATCGAGTGCTCTTCCTCGATCCAATTCCTTGGTTACCCAGTCAAAAAAGTCAATCAGATTTGTCTGACAGGATCTTCCCCTGGTGAATCCATGTTGCCTCTGGTCCATCAATTCTCCAGACTGTAGATAGTTCACTATTCTCTCTTTCAGCAGTGACTCCATTACTTTTCCCACCACCGAAGTGAGGCTAACCGGTCTGTAGTTGCTAGCCTCCTCCCTGTTCCCACTCTTGTGAAGCGGGACCACCACCGCTCTTCTCCAATCACTCGGCACCACTCCCGTTTCTAGGGATCTATTGAACAGGTCACACAGTGGACCCGCCAGAACATCTCTGAGCTCCCTCAATATCCTTGGATGAATCCCATCAGGCCCCATGGCTTTGTCCACTTTCAGGTTCTTTAGCTCTTCCCACACATTTTCTACTGTAAAAGGATTTTCATCTATTCCACTTCCCTCCAGTTTCTTGTTATGTAGAGATGGTCCTTCTCCAGGGTCTTCTTTAGTGAACACAGAGCTGAAGTATTCGTTTAATATTTCTGCCATTTCTTCGTCTCTCTCCACACATTGATCATTACCACCTTTCAATTTCACTATTCCACTTTGGACCTTTCTCTTTTCGCTGATGTATCTGAAAAATGTTTTGTCACCATTTTTTATCTCCTTGGCAACCCTCTCTTCTGCTTGATTTTTTGCCAACTTGATTATTTTCTTCGTCTCCTTCAGTTGATACAAATATTCTTCTTTGTGCTCCTCCCTTTGGGATCCTTTATATTTCTTGAATGCTGTTCTTTTAGCTTTAATTTTGTCAGCCACCTCCTTTGAGAACCAGATAGGTTTCAATTTTCTTTTGCTTTTCTTTATGTTTCTAACATATAGAGCAGTTGCCTTGGTGATTGCTCCTTTTAGATTGGTCCACTGCTGATCCACATCTCTCTCGTTCTCCCATCCTTTAAGTTCTTCCTCCAGGTACTTCCCCATTTCCTCAAAGTCTGTGTTTTTGGACTGTAAAACTCGGGTCTTTGTGGTTCTTTTCCCTATTCTATTAGTGATATTAAACCATACCGTTTGATGATCACTGCTGCTGAGGTGGGCGCCCACCTGGACATCTGAGACATTATCTGCATTAGTGAGCAGTAAGTCGAGTATAGCACCTTCTCTCGTGGGTTCCAACACCATTTGTTTGAACAAAGATACTTGCATGGCATCCATTATCGCTCTATTTTTAGTTTCTGCAGATGGGATTTTCCAGTCTACATCTGGCATATTAAAGTCACCCACGATCACCACTTCTCCCTTCCTACCTATCTTATGGATGTCTTCAATCAGATCTCTGTCCAGCTCTTCCTTTTGGTTTGGAGGCCTGTAAACCACTCCAATATAAATGGACACTCCGTCATCTTTTTTTAGGTCGACCCATAGAGCTTCTTCTTTACCCCAACTTATCTCAGAAGCTATCGCATACCTATATCTTGTGAATTACTATTACATATTGCAGATAGGAACCGGTACTCGCTCCACGAGGGCCTATGTTCCTAAAACCCTCCAAAGACTCTCTTCTATTCCAGAAGCCATCTCATACACAAATATTGTGAGTTCTTATTCCAGACTGCATATAGGAACCAGTACTCACATACGGCTCCTGTTCCTGATTATACTGAAGACTCTCTGTTGCATAGAAGCCATTACAGATATCTACAATTGTGAGTGTATCATCTACTACTGGTTATGTATCCAGCATACCCTGTCTACTCACTACCTATAGTCTCTCTCTACAACTCTGCAACCCAGAGATCGCAATTCCAGTATCTGAGGGACTTCAGCCCTGCCACGCACATCAGCTCACTACTGCCACCTCCGGTGGTTCTACTTCCTGTCTAATAAAGAACTATCTGTGTTTGTCTCCATACTCCAGCCTAGCCGGTGGTCCCTCTCAGGATATCCTCCTGGGGCCGCTGTCATCGGCCCAAGGATTCACCAATTTACCTTAAAGTGTTCATTCCTTACACTACTAGAGCGGTATCATAACAGACTGCCACTCTGCAGGGAGCCAACCCACAACAGATCACTAACTCCATCTATGGAGTACAACGGACTGCTGGCTACTCTCCTCGGGGTAGCAGATTCCATAACAATTGCTACTCCTCCTCTTTGGAGGAACAGATCTACATCAGGTTGCTAACTCCTCTCCTCTGGAGGAGTTGATTACTAACAGTCTGCTAACTCCTCCCCTCTGGGGAAGCAGATCCATAACACTAACTGAGTTGTGCTAGGGAGATATCTATGCCAGAAATAGTATTTAAATTTGATGATTTGGAGAAACTGAAATAATCACAGTAAATAGTGCAAATTGATAAACTAAAGGGTAGCAAATCACCTGGACCAGATGGTTTACACCCCAGAATTCTAAAAGAACTAAAAAATAAAATTGCAAACTTATTACTAGTAATTTGTAACCTATCATTAAAATTATTTATTGAACCTGAAGATTGCAGAGTGTCCAATATAATGCCAATGTGTGAGTGAGGGATGCGGTCACTTTCTCGAGAGTGAGCCCTTGGATCACAGCACAACCTCAGGGCAAGGATCCAAGGTAGATACCAGGAGAGGTGAATATATCCAGGCATTGGCTGGACTTGGATCATGGCTTGGACTTGGAACAAGGTTCTCAGGCCTCCGCTGAACCGGCACACACAGAGTGAGCCCCAACAATGCAATACTGGTCTCTTGGGTAGCCCTCCGGCCACTCGATAGCCCTTTCAGTCCTGCCGCTTGGAACGGTGAGTGCGTCAGGACAGATGAAAGCTGAGGATAAGACATGGCATGACGAGGAATGTGGACAAAGACACTGAAGGCTTAGCACTTGGACAAAGGCTCTGGAGACGAGAAACATGGACGAAGGCTCTGGAGATGGACAAAGGCTCAGGATAGAGTTCAGCTTCCTGGGGCACTGTACCTCAGTGCACCCTACACAGCCTGCCGTGGGAGCATTGCGGACCACACTGTCCCACTGCATGCCCTACACAACCTGCCACAGGTTGGCCACAGACCACGCCGGGAGCAAGACAGGCTCAAGATTGAGACTCAGATGAAGACAGGAGCCAAGGCATCTCTTGGAACAAGGAACATGGAAATCCACTGGCTAGACAAGTTCTGGAACTAGGAACATGATTAGGAAATTGAGACTTGACTTGAAACTTGGAACTCTAAAAACAAGGTTTGACTCCAAGGACTTAATCCAGCGAAGATGTTCTTGGAGACAGGCCTTCTACCAGGAGGCACCCTACATGGCCCCCCATGGGCTGGTCATGGACCACGTCCCTGGCACACCTGAAGGAAGGACAAGAGAGGATCTAGAAGGCAGACCTTGTAACAAAGACAGGAACACCAGGAACTTGTTTGAAGATTCAGAAGACTTGGATGAGGCGAGGACTCAGAAGATGTGGTTGAAGAAATGATAAGATACCAGGAACATGGAACATAGAATATGACAGAGCTCCAACAAAGAACAAGGCAACCAGGAACATGGAACAGGAACATCCAATGAAGAACATGAAAACCATCACAGCAGAGGTGTGACCACGGAAGACCTTGAAGGGCAGAGAGGCATGTACTACCATGAGAGTCCCTTGCGAAGGCCCTGAGGAATTGGTAGAGAGCCCTTTTATAGGGCTGAGGATGTGATGAGGTGATGATGTCATCAAATGGAGCCGTGGGGCTTTCCCCACTGGTGGCCCTTTAAATTGCAAGGAGAGGTGCATGCAAGCATCTAGAGCAGTGGTTCTCAACCCTGTCCTGGGGACCCCCCCAGCCAGTCGGGTTTTCAGGTTATCCACAATGAATATGCATGAGAGAAAATTTGCATACACTGCCTCCATAACATGCAAATTTTCTCTCATGCATATTCATTGTGGATATCCTGAAAACCCGACTGGCTGGGGGGGTCCCCAGGACAGGGTTGAGAACCACTGATCTAGAGGATGATGGGGAGAGCTGGAGGTCATCAGGTGCAGGGGTGATAGCGTCAGCAGCATTCCAGCCGCATCGAGAAGCCAGTGCCAGTGGCGTCTATGCCACGAAGAGGAGTGATGTCAGCGGCCCCGCACTGCGAGACAGAGGACAGCATTGGCAGTGCTCCCACCGCGAAGATGGCAAAGTCGGCGGCACTCCTGCCGCACGGCAGCAGGAATCAGCGGCCCCATGCCACCAAGCGGAGGACAGCATCAGCAGTCTCACCAGGCCGCAGAGGTGGAACTGAGCCGGCGTCTGTCAGCAGGAGGTGAGTGAGGATGTTCGTGGTCAGGCCTGCGAGCGGCCAAGTGTAACAGCCAATCTTTAAAAGGGGCTCCAGGGGTGATCCAGGAAACTAGACTATTAAGCTTGATGTCAATGAGAGGAAAAACAGAAACTATTCTAAAAAAATAAAATAGAACATTTGTTTATTTATTTCAAATATTTTATTTATACCAATGTATATTCTGCTATTTCCATAATGTTTAATGCAGACTGTAAGATGACATACATATTAAAACATATAAAATATACATTAAAGCATATAATAACATTATTAAAACATTCGTTAGCCACTGAAATTGAGTTCTCCCAGAAAATACCCTCAGTATTTATCCTGGAAGAAAATTTCGAAAGCTGTACTGGGCCTAGATAAAGCTTTATTAGCCCAAATTGTCCCTATCTCAGCAAACAATAGAGCTAACTGAGGAAAGAATTGAGGACCTGGAAAAATTTAAGAAGGAAACTGAAGATTATCTATCTAATGTTGATATTTCTATTAAATGGACACAGGGTGTCCAAGAGGCAGCAACTAAAGACAATGTAATGCTTGCATCTCAGTTGGAAAACTTAGAATTTTATGCCTAATTAATTGTCCACGTCGTCTTCGTTAGTTACTCCTCTGGACATGTTTAAGAGGTATCTGAAAGAAATACTGTATTTCGGGTCACAGAAGAGTCTTTCCCCCCAGGGTCAAGAATATATTCACCTTCTTTTAAAAAACATGATGGTTTGGAGTTGCAGGATAACTTGTCCCCTATTTCAGACGGCAGTTTAAATTTGTCTGCTATTTTGGAGACATCTGATAAAATCTGGCTAAACCTTGATGGTAACATTTGCCTTGGACCCAGCTAGAGATTGGCTTCTGAGACTATTTTTTGAAGATCGGAATGAACTTTTTCTTCAGTTTCAGAATTCTATATTTCTAGATGTAGCTAAGACTACTCGAAAGAGGAAGAAACAGTTTTTCTTAGTGAGACCCAGAGTCTTACATCTTAAAGTAACCTTTTTTCTTAAATTTCCATGTACATGTCTAGTTAATTACAAAAATGCATCATATATTTTCTTTAAGCCTAGTCAATTAATGCTTTTTCTTAGTGATAAATTTGCAGCCATGGGCTCCGGTAATGCTAATGATATAGATTAATTTTTTGTCCTTGAAATATGGTAGCTCTGTTCAAGATTATTTGGTCACTGTGTTTTGGTTTCTTTTCCTTTTTGTTTTTTCCTGGGATTGTGGACTGGGTCCACTATTAATTGAGGGCTTGAAATTGTGGAGACTCTTATTATTTTTATATATATAATTATTTCTTATGAATTGTTATTTCTGGAGTACTTCCTAAAATACCTATTCGAGATTTTTTTTGGAAAGTTATTATAATTCAGTAAAGTTTTAAAAAAAACCATTCTCAGAAATGTGCAAGGTGGAGAACATAAGATACATATGTAATTAAAAGCAAACCAAGAAAATCATAGTTATGAAAGAAAATCAACAAACACAAAAGGAGGAGGGAACCGCGCGCTTCATAAAATGGGAAGGCTCCCTACTGAGGGATTAGCTGAGGGATAAATCAATGCTTAAAAGCCTATGAAAAACATATTCTTAAAGGATTCCTTTGAATTATGCAGATATCTTATGCTGTCTGGAAAAGAATTCCATAAGGATGAGTCAACAACTGAGAAAGTTCACCTTGAGGAAGCCAGAGCACAAACTATCCAGAAGGAGGGGGCTTCAAGTATGCGAATGTGTGCTGATCGTAGTGCACGAACTGGAACATAGAGCGAATTTAGGGAACAGAGTTATCCGAAAGAAGCCTATGCACCAGACCAATGGTCCCCAACCCTGTCTTGGGGACCTACAAGCCAGTCGGGTTTTCAGGATATCCACAATGAATATGCATGAGAGAAAATGTGCATGTCATGGAGGCAGTGCATGCAAATTTTCCTTCATACATATTCATTGTGGATATCCTGAAAACCCGACTGGCTGGTGGGCCCCCAGGACAGGGTTGGGACCACTGCACAAGAGTGATAACCTTATATTTGACGCGCTATTCAATTGGCAGCCAGGGAAGAGATTTGAGGAATAGAGTGATGTGCTAGTGAAAAGAAATGCCAGAAAGGGCAGAACTCTGCTGAAAAGATTCTGTCTGCAATGCTCTGAGAGTGGTAGCTGGTAATACAAGAAGAAGGGAATTACAGAAGTCCAGCCATGACAGTTCTAGGGCCTGGACTATGATATGGAAGTCTTGTGCAAAGAGTAATGGTTTTAAATCTTCGTAATATTTTTGGTTTGGAAAAAGATCTCCTGATCAGAGTTTTTATCTGTAGTTTCATAGAAATGTTCGAATCAAGGATGAATCCAAGATTGTTTAATTCCTGTTTCCGTCTTTGTTCCCAATCATCAACTGCAAAGCAAACTGGTATATCAACTGAAGAAAACCTGCTGATAATGATGATTTCACTTTTCTCTAGTTAAGGGCAAAACAATGGTGAGTTAACCATGACTGGCTGTGGGGTTCACTGAAACACATTCAAATGCTCCCTGCTGTAGAATAAGACATCATGGTATGAGGCTTCAAAGGGTTAGACTCAGGAGTAATATCAGAAAATATTTCTTCACCAAAACAGTGGAGCTGTAGAAGAGAGAAATATGGTAATGCAATTCAAAAAAACACGGGATAAGCCCAGAGGAGCCCCTTTTGAGAAGTGAAGAAAAAGCCAATTGAAGCCTATTGTATAGCACCAGCACCAAAACTGGGCAGACCAGATGGACTCAACATACGTATCCGCCATCTTTTTTTATATTTCTATGACACCTGTTTGTGTTGTCCAACCTCATGCATGCATATATCTTCTGTTCCGTTTGTTTTTTTTCCATGAATACTTCTCTAGTTCTTTTTGAGCAAGTCCCTGGCCAGGTCGAATCCACCTTTATGGAAGCACTATTTCTTCTCACTCACATGTCAGAAGCACTTCATGTAAAAATCTGAATCAGCATAAACCTGAATGATGTAGGGGGGCCTACTGCAGCAAAATGTTAGATGGGTTTCTGATGATGCAGGAGAAACTGAATATGTTCTTACAGAAACCCCCCCCCCCCCAAAATAAAACAGAAAATGAATGGAAAGCGAAACCGGCGCTTTTATATTAAAGGGGGTGATCAGCCGTTTGTTCTGACGAAGGCTATGGTATCCACAGAAGAGCAGATGCATATTTTTTTCTGAAATATTTCATCTAGAAGAGATGACAGACATGGTCAGATTCATTGCCCTCCAGGATTTCAAAGGAATTTACCTAGGTAAATAGGTTTGCACATGAGTAGAGTGGCCTGGTTGCACGTCGTCCTCTTTAGAATGGCTAATGGTAGTCAAGGGCTTTCATGATGGACACAGTTTCAGCCCAGTTGAAGCAAGGTCTTCCCGGTGGAGGAATGTACATTGACGGTTTCAGGTGTAGGTGCTCTGCTTTACCAGCGATCCACCCCTGTCAGCCACAGTAAGCTGCAAAGCGCACAAGTCCACTTCCAATCTGTGTACTTTTACCCACATTGTACTGGAGCCATTCCTTGGGTGGGGGAGAACAATATGAGGATAGTTTCAGACTTTTCCAAACGGCACAGAGTTTTGGCTAGAAAAAAGTACCTGCAGGAAAGAGCAGGTGCCCGTTTCTGCAGGCACATTTTCCACGCGGGGGGGGGGGAGGGTGTGTGTGGGGCACTCTTCCAAAGTAAACGCACGCTGGGATTTTTCTTTTCAAAATTGATCCAAAGACCATGGGTAAAAGGTAGCCACAGATTTTGCAGCAGTTCAAGCAGATTGAAAATAACGCTCTAGTGATTTGCATGCAGAGTTTTTAATAACGGATACAATTTCTTCAGGTTGACTCTGGCAGTACAATGTAGCCTGGAGGTTGACAACAGACCTGGCATCCGTACACACATGAAAAAAAGTGCCAATGTAATGTCCACAGATGAGAGAGAGAACCTTATCTTCATCTCATCCAAAAGACACCTTTATCGTGAATATAGCTCCTCCAAACAGTGAGTATGACATTAATCCAGCACGGATTCGGAGAGAAGAATTTCTTCTACAGAGCCACCAACATCACCTAAGCTTTCCAGGAGGTCATTCTTTCAAAGCTACGACTATATTTAACCTTGTTGAGCTGCTGAAATGTCACAAGGTTCAATAAAGGAGCAGACTGGGAGGAACTTTTCTATCCCTAACCCTACTCTTCCTACTTCTTCCCCTCTCCACCCCAAGCTCTATATCTTTCCTATCCTTTTTTTTTGTTTTGTTTTATTTCAGAACTTACTTCAGGCCCGGAAATGAGTCATCGGGACAGCGCAAAATGGCGCTGTCCCGGCCCATGCTCTGCTCCTCTGGCCCACCCCTTCAGAGAGGCCTGGCACTTGGGCTTTACGTGCGTGGCTGGGCCCGTTTTAAAATGTGCAAGGCCCGGCCACGCGTGTAAATCCTGATTTTTACGCACACGGGCCTTTGAAAATTTGGCTTACAGTGTACATGTGGAATATTGTGTTGCTTTTAGGAAAGTCTATTTTTTTTCTCTTTAAGGATTTAAGAATTTTCTGCAATAATTACAGTGATTACAAGTGATGTGTAGCCAGCCTTAGTGAAGGAGTTGCTATGATATACTCTCTATAAATGAAAAAAAAAATACAGAGGGATAGAAGAACAGTGGATTTATTTACTGGCTTATTATTTGTACAGCAGGAGCGTATATCCAAGCCTCTCTAACCTTGGTAGGTCTAAGATCAACTCATTTTATCTTAAAGATCTGTTGTTTATCCTGTAGACATGCAGATTCCATTTTTTATCACATTAAAACACTTGTTGGATGGAGAGAAAAACCATCTGACAATTGACCACCTGACTCAATCTCTGAATGCATTAAATTGATTGCATTAAGTAACGAGGAGGTTTAACTTGAGAAATGTAGGGCCTTATGACCCTATCAGGGACATCACAACAAAGGATAATCATAGTTCTTCCAGGAAACATAGCACAAACTCATGCATGGAAACTAAACAAATGCTTGTTCCTTTGTGCATGCACATCGCCTAAAGATCTGCCACACAGAAACAAAGTAGTGTGCACACACATACAGATATGCAAGCGCTCTCGAGAGGTCACAAGAAAGAAACTCACGTGTTGAAAAGGACCCACCGCTGACAGGCATGGGTGGCACAGTATCACTCTGCTCACGCCTGCAGGCAGAGATATATATACCCCTATATATCATCCCCTAGATCATCCCTGTATCAGAAGGGATAAGAGCCTCCGCCAATGACCCCGTACCAACAAGAGGGTGTTCGCTTCACATGTCTACATCCAAAAAATTACATTTTGCATATCTTTGCATTTATGACATGGTTATACAGTAACTGATTCACTACACGTTCACTACTCCTCTTTCACTGACTGGGCAGATGAACTCTCCACAAATTACTATATTATAATGATAGAAAGATGCTACTTACTGGTTGGAGAAGCAAACAGAGGACTTATTCTAAGTTGTGGTACTGTGCAAGATGAGTTGGAGGAAATGGGGAAGGACTTGTGTCATGGTTACTCAGGTAATGGGGAAAAGCCATGGGATGGTTGTGTTTTTATAACCCTGTAGCTGACCACAAGGACAGCAGAAATGAGCCAATGACTGTGGCCGTGCAAAATTCACACTAGTTCACAAACTTATCAGTCATCAGGTCATTTAGATTGGAAGAAAGGATTGTCGGTATAAGAAGTTAAGGTGTGGGATATCATGTCCCCACTAAGTTGGCTTATTTAAATTTTCATGTACATGTGTGGTCCTGCATGACCATATGCTTCCTGTGGCTAGGTTGCTCAGTATTGTGCTTTGTAATGCTGTTGATGCATGCTAGCCTAGGAGGGATGTAGTGGAGAATAAAGCTTCTTCACTGTTGTGGAATGCAGAAACATGTTGTTTATAAAGGGAAATGTTCCATCAGGTGCAGTGCTGCTAAAGTCCATGGAAGAGTAAGGAAAATTGGGCAAAAGGATTTGAAAGAAAATTTTCTTTTTTTTTTTCATTCCACCTACACATGAATATTCCCTAACTCCTATCTATAATCATGCATAGTACAACAAAGCTGATAATATAGTAATACTTTTAAATACTAAATATTTCTATTTGGCTGCTTGATGTATGCAACACTGAAGTAGTCTCTGCTCAGTAAAGCTTACAGTCTAATCAAGATAAGCATATGGGACAAATGAGAATGGGAATTTCATTTATTAGGACAATGGTTAAAAATTAATGAGACTGTAAGTAGGACAATCCGGGGTTAAGATTTAAAAGCAGCCTCAAAAAGGGGATTTTTACGACTGGATTTAAATAAGGCAAGAGAGGGAGCAGGATGCACCAGCAGAGCAAAGGCTAGCATTCAATGCAGAGAAGAGGGGTTTATTTGTTTTGCCTCAGATGTGCAGCACTTTTAAGCCACATTTGATAAAGGATGCAATTGTTTTTATTTATCACATATGCTTACAAACTCTGAGCCGTAAATCTTTCAGAGTTGAAAATTTGGGTGAACAAAGTTTTAGCTATTGAGGGCTCATATTTCTTGATTTAAGTGTGCAATTTCTAAATTCAGACAGTTGCCTATATTAATAAAACTCTGAAATTAGCTAAAATTTAAGCTTCCAAATTGCTAAGGTAACTGCAAGGCTGTGATGAGATGTATGTTCCTTTTAGAGCAAAGATGGCTGCAGTTCAGGACTACATATCCCAGCAGGAGCAAGGTGCCTGTGTGCTTGACAGACAAAGAGAGTGGGAGGGCTCTGTGGGTGGAGTCCCAAATGAGGGAGGGAATGGATTCCCAGCACACAGAATAAATGAGACACAAGTGTTCTGACTTTTGGAAGGGGGTGGGGCAGAGAAAGAGAGGCTGCAGAGCCAAAACGGCTGCAACTCATGAGCTCCCTAACTTCATAAGGAATGCATAATTTCTAAGAGGGGCCACAAAATCAGAAGGATTACAAACTGTGAGTTCTCTGACTTCAGGTGGGTTGCTGGATTTAAAGTATACTAGAAATGGTGAGCCCTCTTGCTGGGATATAAAGTCACAAACGATGAATCTTCTGGCAGGATGCTGAATAGTGTCTTTCTGGCTGGGTCCATCTTTGTGGCGAGACTGTCTGGTGAATAGGGAGTCAGAAGTCCAGGCTGTGTTACAGTTTCACTAGGGATTACCATGGAACTTTCTACAAAGACTCAGCCAATTTCTTATGAAAACAGAGCCCAAACTTTATCAGTTAAATCACCTTACTGAATACTTTGTGTAAAGAAGGTATTGATGTGTACAAGCTCCTTATTCTGTGAACTCTCTCCCCTTTCTCAGCACTGCACTGAACTCATAGGTGTCGGAATGGGGGGGGGGGGGGGAGGGCACAGGGGTCATGGCCCCTCCAAAATTTGTTGCCCCTCTCCTGCCCGTTCCCCCCATCCCAGCCGTCAGGGCTACTACTAACCCTGTCCCTGCCACGATCCCCTCAATCACTCTCCATGCGCTGAAAGAGGAGGAGGATCACGGCCTTGGCAGTGCCTCAGGCTGCTTCCTCCTCCTTGACTGGCATCTCAATGTTGTCATCCGGCGCCGACAGCTGAGGAGAAGGAAGCGGCCTGAGGCACTGCCAAGGCCGAGATCCTCCCCTCAAAAATGCAGGCAAACCTGAAGAAAACCATGGTGGAGCAGCAATGAAGTGCCCGCAGGATTCCCACCCCCCACCCGGCGGGCTGAAGAGAACCAATAGCAATGCTGACGAGGTGCTGGCAGGCCAGAGGAGATGGAAAGACTGAGGTGGGAAGGGATGGGAGAGAAACTCCCCTGCCTCCTCTCCCAGTCACTAAAGACTAAAGAGGTTAGGGCTGTTCAGCTTGGAGAAGAGACGGCTGAGGGGGGATATGATAGAGGTGTTTAAAATCATGAGAGGTCTAGAACGGGTAGATGTGAATCGGTTATTTACACTTTCGGATAGTAGAAAGACTAGGGGGCATTCCATGAAGTTAGCATGTGGCACATTTAAGACTAATCGGAGAAAGTTCTTTTTTACTCAGCACACAATTAAACTCTGGAATTTGTTGCCAGAGGATGTGGTTAGTGCAGTTAGTGTAGCTGTGTTTAAAAAAGGATTGGGTAAGTTCTTGTAGAAGTCCATTATCTGCTATTACTTAAGTTGACTTAGATAATAACCACCGCTATTACTAGCAACGGTAACATGGAATAGACTTAGTTTTTGGGTACTTGCCAGGTTCTTATGGCCTGGATTGGCCACTGTTGGAAACAGGATGCTGGGCTTGATGGACCCTTGGTCTGACACAGTATGGCATGTTCTTATGCTCACCTTGTTTTCCTTCCCTCTACTTCCTCCTTCCTGAGAAGGCTAGGTTTATATGCAAGACTCACATCATTTTCTTCCACACTGGGCCCAAGACAAAATTCTCTTGAGAATAACCGCTGCTAATGCCAAGACAGAAACGCTGCAGATGAACCAGCGCAGGTACAAACTCGGCACCCTTTATTCTTGGTCTCATTTGCCAGTATTACACCAGAGCTCATTTTAATACATGAAAGCATTTTTTTTTAACAAAGCCAAGACAATGTCAAAAGTGAACTCTCCTCTTAAAATTTCCTCTGAAAACAAGGTGAAGGCGTCAAGCCTGGCCCTTCGCTCTCCACATCACTTCATTAGCCTATGCTAATAGAAAGCAGTGACAGGTAGATTTATGCCCAACCGTGATAAGAAGCTGCAAAAGAGGCTCTGAGAGAACGTTACATATGGTCCACCTGATTATCCTGCGGTATCCACCAAGATGGTGAGATGTCTGTAAATGGGGATACTCTTAAATGAAGAGGGACAAAAAGCTTAGCTGGAGGCACGCTGTAGATTTCTGTGGGCCACACGATGGCATTTCTCTGGGCACCTGGAGAGACTTGGAATGGCCTGGCCAGATCTACTAAAAAGGTAAGGAATTTTCAAAGACTCTAATTTAGCCGCTTAACTCCTTACTTAAGTGTCCAGATTACTTTGAAAGTTGGCTCCCTTTGCGTCTAAATTTCTCCCACATGCTGCAAAATTGGCTTACATTTTCGATGTTGGCTTAAGTCCAGCTCTGAGCACGGGGCTGATTTATGTTTAAAATCAAGGACATCCGTACCACCACCCCCTCTTCTACGGCGTGTGCATCAGGCTCAATGGGTTTTTCACAACTTTCAGAAAAATGTGCCATTATTTCCGACAAATCCCACGTTCACTGAGAAGTTAGGGCATTCTTAGAATATTTATGATCAATACATAAAAGAGCGTGAGATAATTGCTCAAGTACTTATACACTGTTATTACAGGGTATTCATGGACAAAATGTAATCTTTAGCTGAAATGTCACATCATGCTTCTAGAACACAAAAGTTTACTCTACTGTTTATACAGAACTGAAAAAAGCAATGCAATTAACAGTTTAACATTCACCAGCCTAAGATAAGTAGTGTCTGAAATAGTCAGAGACAACTTAGTTACATATAGCATTTAAAATGGCTACAATTTATTATAATAAACACAGCATTTAGAGATCATGGTGCTGAGGGCTCCCATCAAGGCTGTTCCTGTCTATAAGCATATAAAAATGTTTAAAGAGAAATGGCAGTGTTAGAGTGAGATCCAGCATCTAAACAGCAGTAGGTCATCTGGAACGGTCATTCAAGTGGAATAGCCCAGCTGTACGCTGTGTATACAAGTGGCCTAAAACGAAGCACACCTGCAAATCACCAAGTCTCTTGGCATGTATTTGAATGGAAGGAGAAAATATACCATACTACCTAGTAATAATAATAATAATAATAATTTAAAAAGCGCAAGTCATGGGGGCAGTTCTATTTTTTCAAGTGCGCTTACACTGTCTTGTAATTACTTAGCGATGGATAAGAACTCACCATCGCTGAGAGTTTGTGTTTTTCTTAAAAAGAAATAAAAACATTTAAACATAAAAAGTGCAAGTCATTGGGGGAGAAAAACCCTGCAATAAAACTACATTTGAAATCTTAACTAGGAAGAAAAAAACAATTGAGTACATATATATCATGGCAGCACTTGTTCTTTCTGGTAAAAAAAAACCCCAAAAAACCCCAGAAGTTGTTTTCTCTCTAGCCTTGTGTTTCAGTGCTGGCCTCCTGCCAGGGAGCACTCCTGTCTAGCTGGGTTTGGGGCGGGCAAAGCTGAGGTTCTGCAAACCAGAGATCTGTTGCATTTGCCAAACTCCCGATTTCGTGAAACCCTTACTTCGCACCTTCTTGCCGAACAGATTAATTCACTTATCTAAGTCATCTCACAGAGCCAGTCAAGTTCATCGACACTGCTAAGGTGGTTAGGTTACACCAAGGCTTTTCCATAGCATGAGATGATGCGCCTCTCAGGTGATAGAAACAGTGATACATCTCCAGTCAACCACGGCGTGATGGGACAGACTTTCAGCAACTTCGTGACACCACAAATGTTTCATAGTTTTAAAGATAAGTCACATGTATAACCTTATACACTATTTACATATCAATTGATATTCTCAGTGCTTCTAAAAGATATTAGCTCAAAATGACAATGCATTTATTTTTTTACTTTTAATTATTGCACAGACTGGCAGTCTGGCACCGCACTGAGAAAGCAACAGTGCAATCACACAGCCCTCAGCCACATGTGGCATCCGCCTTTGCCTAGTATAATTTTCATACAGCAAGCTTGTTTAGCTTTGCTTTAGAGTCCTAAGTACAATACACACTAGTTTAAAAAATATTAACCTTTCAAAGAAATGGCTGAATATTAGTGTGTCCCGAAACAGTGACTCGAGCAGCCTCGCAGCCCAGGAAAAGTTGTCCTACTCCCTTACTTGTCCAGGCGGGCATTGACGGTTCAGCAAGGGGACGATGACATCTGGTCGTAGTCTGGACATTTGAGCAGGGCAGGGTAATTCGTATTCATCTGCAGAGAAGCTTCGCTGGAGATATCCGATGGGCTGCGGCCTCGAACCCAAGCGTCTGGGTGCAGGAACTGACCTGAGTAATCGGAACAATTGCTAAGCCTGGGGCGATAGAAGCCCGGGTGGGGCCGGTAGATTTCCTCCGCTGTGTATCTTTTCATGAACAGGTAGACGGACATCACACCAGCACTCTACAAGAGATCATGCAACAGGGATACTAGAGGGGTCAGCATGGGGAGAGCCAGAATCTCGGATGTTTTTTTTTTTTTTTTTTTAAACGCTATTAAACTATCTGCCATCAACACATGTAATAATTTTAAGCTACCTGGGAGATGGGAGACAAAACGTAGGAGAGAAAGGGACTGCTGGGGCCCGATCATTCCAGCCAGGTAAGGAGGTAATTTGTACAACTCTGCGGATTGTTGCAAAGCCTGCAGGTACTTTATTCAAAAAAACGTCTAGTCCGCTAATCCTAAAACCTTTCCTTTAGCAGACAAGAATCAGATAGACATAAGATCCAGCAAAACATATACAAGAAATGCAAAGAGAAAAACCAACAGACTGAACACAAATAGCTTGGATAATTCTGGCTTTAGCAGAAAAAAACAACAACTTTTCCCCCCCAGAGTCTGCAACAATTCCCAAGGGGAACGTGCACATGTAACGTTCCCTTTGAAAACTGCCTCATGGAATATGTATCTGCAGGGATCTGCTCCTGCTTTTTCTGTGAATATGTTTTTTTTTTCCTGAAAAGCAATGCGCATAGTTCTGAAAATGCAAGTCTGCATGCACTGTTTCCTCCCCCCGCCAAACGCCACCTCTTGACCCTCATCTCATTTTCCCATGGGCAAAAGTCATGCACGGTATACATCCCATGCATGCTGAGATGGGGTGGATACTGTAGTTTTCAGAGAGTTCTTTTATTCAGATAAATAGTCAATGTGATTGAAAGCTGCCTTTAGGGTAATCATTTTCTCCTACCCGCAGACTATAGCTCAGATTTTGAAAGCAGGACTTCTGCGCATACTTCTGCTTTGCAGTATTCGCAGATGTCCCCAGCACGTGCACCGACATCTGCGCACAAAAGTCACGCCTGCTCCCAAGCACGGAGATTTATGCACATTTTCAGAAATTGAATGTTTGCATAGAAATGCTTTCCTTCTCTCCCTAATGCCTCTTCCCACTGCAGGAGGGATGTATGTGCAAAATTAGGTTTCATGCATACTTTTCCTTGCAGAAACCAAGGACTGATTTTAAAGAGTGATTTACATGCATAAAAGAGGGTGTAATGCACATAAAGCACTTTGAAAACCAACCCCCTAAATGCAATTAACTAAACATAGCAAGTTATTTGGAACAGTTTGATTTGGGGAAGTAAATGAAATGCATGCTGCTTTAAAGTTGTCTGAGAAGTACTCCTGTACTTTGAATGTGTTTAACTGGAATGACCACACTGCTAGAGGATTCTAATGCCTTTCTACAACCTGACCTTTGAAGTCATTCTCCTTCCCCATTCCTTCTTAGAACTGGACTGAGACTCATGTGACATGTTTACCAGCTGGCAGATGCCAAGCCTGTTCTAAAACTGCAAGTCCCTAGGCCATTCATGTACAATGCACTTGGATCCTGGCCCTAGGTCACATGCCTGGACACTGCTTTGCACTTCAGAATTCACCATACAACCCTGTTGTAATTGTGAATCCAGGGTCAATTTTCAGAAGGAGAGAGAGAGAGAGAGGCCATAATGCTCTCACACTAGATAGGTATTTATATCTCTATGGGCGGCCCACCTAGTAACTCGTGGTGAAGTTTAGGTATTTGTCTAGGTGTTAGGGGCCACTTTGACATTCAAAGTGAGACACACGAACAGAACAGTGCTCTCTTGTGAAGATTTGATGACCTTCGGAGTGAGGAAACTCACTCAAAGATGAGATTTGTGCAATGTTCTCTCAACCTAGCTTGATGTTACCCAGGTAGAGAGTCCATCAAGCTAGGTTGAGAGAACATTGCACAAACCTCATCTTTGTGGGAGTTTCCTCACTCAGGTGGTCATCAAATCTTCACAAGAGAGCACTGTTCTGTTCGTATGTCTCACTTTGAATGTCAAAGTGGCCCCTAACCCCTATACTAATACCTAAACCTCACCTCGAGTTACTAGGTGGGCCTCCCATAGAGATATAAATACCTATCTAGTGTGAGGGCATTACTACTAGTCTCTCTCTCTCAACATGGTCCCCCCAATTCTGGCACTTATCTCAAAGTGCGAAGATAGGTATGTTTAATTTTGCCTCTTTGAAAAGTGACTGGGAGCTGGGCACCTTAGTTTAGGTGCTCATTTTTTTCACTGTATCCAAAGGTTTTTTGTGTCTGTAATGAAAAGTCCTCCAAAGGTAATCCTATAACTGAAAAAGAAAAAAAACAAACAAAAACTGATGGCAGTGAGATCCCTTAGCGGGAGTTCAGTATTGTACCTCTGTCAAGAGGAAAGATATCGCAGCGAATGCAAAGGACCATCCATATTTATAACTGAAGTGAGCCTCCGAGTCCTTGGTCCTGTTCAACAGCTCATCGTTAATGCTCGAGATGTACAGCACCAGCCCCACTACCAGAGATAAACCTAGAAAATAAACATTAAACAAATAAACTGATTACAGTGCTGTACGTACATGAACAAACTGGGGAGGTCTCTGTTTTACAGTGTAAATACAGCATGAGAGGACAGAAGTAAGTGCCAGTCAACATTGTTTTCTGTAAGAGAAATGAAACCATCAGGATTTCATTCCTTCTAGAAAGAGTTATCAGAACTCTTGCTGCATCTTCAGAGAAAGGTGACATTTGTTGCTAGATCAGAACGGTGTGCCATCACAAAGCAGCCGGACAAACGTGCTAAGTCAGTTAGACCAGAAAACAGAGGCCTACCCGAGAGTATAAAGAAGATCCCAGACACGAATGCTAAGATGGTTCTGTGGGGACGGATGTGTCCAACGTTGCTCATAATAAATCCAATAAACATGAAGAAGAGGCTGACCAATGGGAAAGGGGTGGCAGAGCGAATCATCTCTGGGAAAGGAGAAGAGAAAGAAAGCGTTACTAATCCCTTGCAGTAGTGGGGAATTGGCCAAGCCATTTTAGCTGCAGAAAAATAAATAGCAGAAGTTGCTTACCTGTAACAGGTGTTCTCACAGGACAAGCAGGATGTTAGTCCTCACATATGGGTGACAAAGGATGGAGCCCAATCACGGAAAAAGTTTGCCAAAGTTTCCAGAACTGTGACTGGCCCCCACTGGGCATGCCCAGCACGGCACTAAACCTGCAGCCAGCAGGGGTCCCCCTTCAGTCTTTTTAAAGCTACAGGAAGTGCCAAAAAATAAAATAAGAAAACGTAACGAACCCAACACTGCGGGGTGGCGGGCGGGTTTCGTGAGGACTAACATCCTGCTGTCCTGTGAGAACACCTGTTACAGGTAAGCAACTTCTGCTTTCTCACAGGACAAGCAGGATGGTAGTCCTCACATATGGGTGACTACTGAGCTGAGGATGTCAGAGAAATGCACCAAACGTACCCAAGATGTGCAATAGGCACAAGGACTGGGGTGGAATTTGGTAGAAGGCATCCTGAACCCTAACAGGCAGGCGGAAGGGTGTTGGTACGTCAAGTTGCAAAAAGGTTGCGCAAGACAGACTGGCCGAAGATGGAATCTTGTCTTCCAGCCTTGTCTAAGCAATAATGGGCTGTAAAGGTACGGAGAGAACTCCAGGTAGCAACCCTGCAAATGTCAGGAAGCGGAACCGAGCGTAGGTGCGCTACTGAAGTCGCCATGGCCCTGACAGAGTGTGCTTTAACATGGTCTTGAAGTGGAATGCCTGCTTGCTGATAGCAAAAGGATATGCAGTCCGCTAACCAGGAGGAGAGAGTCTGCTTACCCACAAGCTGTCCCAATTTGGTGGAATGGAAAGAAACATATTTGAGTACTTTTCCTGTGGGCAGCTGTATGGTCTAGAAAGAATGCTAGAGCCCGTTTACAGTCATGGGTATGCAGAGCCTGTTCTCCTGGATTGGAATGGGGCCTGGGAAAGAAGGTTGGTAGTATAATGGATTGATTAATGTGAAACTCCGATACTACCTTAGGCAAAAAATTAGGGTGAGTACAGAGTACTACCCGGTCGTGCAGATGTTTCGTGTAAGGCGCATAGGTAACTAAGGCCTACAACTCACTAACTCTGCGAGCGGATGTGATTGTCAAAAGAAAAATCACTTTCAATGTGAGATATCAAAGATCACAGGATTGGAGAGGCTCGAATGGTGGTTTCATGAGCCGACCCAAAACCAGGTTGAGGTCCCATGAAGAGGCCGGAGGGCGCAGTGGAGGTTTGAGGTGGAGCAAGCGCTTAAAAAAGCGTGTCACAAGGGGTTGTACAGAAATGGGTACATCCCCAACACTTTTATGGAAGGCGGCTACTGCACTGACATGCATCCTGATGGAAGAAGTTTTTAGACCTGACTCTGTTAAGTACCAGAGATAGTCTAGAAACTTCGTGGTGGAACAGGTAAAAGGATCAAGTGACAGTGAGGAACACCATGACGTAAAACCTGTTCCATTTGTAAAAATAAGATTTTCTCGTGGAAGGCTTCCGTGAAGCAATCAGGACACTGGAAACTGGCTCCAAAAGGTTGAGTGGCTGAAGAATTAGCCTTTCTACATCCAGGCAGTCAGGGGCAAGGCCTGAAGATTGGGGTGTCGAAGGCACCCGTTGATCTGGGTAATCAGAAGCGGGTCCTTCCCCAGGGGAATGTGCCTGCGAATGGAGAGGTTCTGAAGAATCTGAAACCACACTTGTCGTGCCAGTGAGGAGCAATGAGGATCATGGTTCCTTGTCCTGACGTAACTTCACGAGAGTCTTCGAGAGAAGTGGAAGTGGAGGAAATGCATATAGGAGACCGGTGGCCCATGAGAGTGAGAAATCGTCTCTTGGTTGTGAGTGTTGGCTGCGAGTGAGAGAGCAAAAGTTCTCTACTTTGCAGTTGTGAGGTGACGCAAAGAGGTCTAAGTGACGATAACCCCACCGTTGGAATATTGAGTTCGCTACTGTGGGGTTGAGAGACCACTCATGCGGCTGAAAGGTGCGACTCAGCTTGTCTGCCAACACATTGTCCACTCCCGGCAAGTAGGTGGCCCTGAGGTACATCGAGTGGGAAAGGGCCTCCGCCCATATCTGTGCCGCTTTCTGACACAGTAGATAAGAGCCCGTTCCTCCCTGCTTGTTGATGTACCACATGGCCACCTGGTTGCCTGTCTGTATCAGGATGGATACAGACAGGCAACCAGGGATCGCCTGGTTGGACAGGCAATCCCGAAACAACGTGAGAGCATATCTGATTGCTTGTAGCTCCTCCAGGAAATTTATTTGGTGTTTGGCTTCCTCTGGAGACCAAGCTCCTTGGGTTTGCAAATTGGCAACATGCGCTCCCCAACCGAGGCTGGAAGCATCGGAGGTAAATGTTATTTGGGGCCTGGGAGGGCAGGCCTTGGAGAAGATTGATATGATTTTTCCACCAAGACTGACGAAGTGGGTCGGTAATGTGGACAATGGTTGATAGTGGTTGAACGGACTAGGTCCATTGTGACCTTAGAGTCCACTGCATGACTCTCATGGCCAAGCAGGCCATTGGGGTAACCTGTGCCGAGGATGCCATGTGTCCTAGCAGAATGAGGAAATGGCGTGCAGTTGAGCAATGTTGAGACTGTAGCTGGTGGCGAGAGAAATGAGAGTGAGAGCTCGTTGTCGAGGCAGAAATGCCTTTGCATGCAAGATGTCCAAGTCTGCCCCTACAAATGATAAAGTTTGAGATGGGACTAAGCTGGATTTCGCGTAGTTGACGAGAAATCTTAGCGAAATCAGAGTGTGTAAAGTAAGACGTAGGGACGACAGGGCAGCTTGCTGAGTGGGAGCCCTGATCAACCAATCGTTGAGTTAAGGGTAGAAGTGGACACCTTGAGTCCTGAGGAATGCTGCTACTACTAGGCACTGGGTGAAGACTCGTGAAGCAGATGCCAGGCTGAATGGAAGCACTCGGTATTGATAGTGCTGTGGGCCTACTAGAAATCGCAGAAATTTGCGATGAGACTGAGTTATTGCGATATATGTGTAAGTGTCCTGGAGGCCTAGAGAGCAGAGCCAGTCTTCTCTTTGCAGAAGAGGAAGGAGGGAACCCAAGGTTACCATCTTGAACTTTTCTCGTTGGAGGTACTTGTTGAGGGCATGCAGGTCCAGAATTGGACGAACGCCGCCCGACATTTTGGGGATTAGAAAGTACCGGGAATAGAACCCAAGGCCCTGTTGGGAGTAGGGCACTGGTTTGATTGCTCTGGATTGAAGGAGGAGGGAGACTTCCTGATCCAGGAGTAATGAATGGTCTGATGTTCCCCACGTCTTCCGAGGTGGGGAATCCGGTGGAATGGAGAGAAAGTTCAGGTGATACCCTTGAGAGATTATGGCTAGGACCCACTGGTCTGAGGTGATTGTGAGCCATATGTTGTTGAAATGACACAATCGACCTCCCACTGGTACATGCGGCAGTGAAAGCTGGCTGCTGCTCTCTATGCAGGAGTCAAAAACCAGATGCAGGGCCCGGCTGAGGAGCTGCTTGTGGTTTTTGCTTACGACGTTGTCTGGACTAGGCTTTTTGAAAGGCCTCGTAGAGTGAGCTCTAGACGGTGGTGGAAAGGACTTCTTTGGACAATAGAATGACTTTTTGGAGTCCTTCCAAAATGGTTGTTTGGTCGAATATTCAGAAGGCATGAGAGAGAGTTGGCAAAGGGTCTCATGATGCTCCTTGAGTTGTGCCACCGTTTGCTGGATCTGTTCACCAAACAGATTGTCTCAGATGCAAAGCAGATTGGACAATCTGTCCTGGACTTCAGGGCGCAAGCCCGAAGACTTAAGCCAGACCCATCTTCTTGCAGAAAAAGCAGCTGCAGAAACCCTGGAAGCGGTGTCAAAGATGTCATAAGAGGACCTTATTTCATGTTTCCCCGCTTCAAAACCTTTGTGAACTAGGGCTTGCAGCTGTTCCTGGAATTGCTGAGGGAGAGACTCCACAAACTCCTGTATTTACTTGAATAGGACCCTGTTGTACTGGGTCATATAAAGCTGGTAAGATGCGAACCGAGAGATAAGCATTGATCCCTGGAAGACATGCCGACCAATGGCATCCAGGAATTTCTGCTCCTTGCCTGGAGGGAAGGAAGAATGGGGCTTTGAGCGTCGTGCCCTCTTTTGGGCAGATTCCAAGATTGGTGATCCAGTTGAGGTTTTTGGAACCCTGGAGCTGACTGGACCAAGTATGTGGTATCTGCTTTCCGGTTGACTGGTGCTACTAAACCAGGGTGTTCCCAATTCTTCTTGAGAAGATCCAAAAGTACTTGATGGACAGGGATGGAGGTGATTTCTTTGGGAGCATCCAGAAATTGTAACAGCTCTATCATTTGATGTCTATCGTCTTGCTCAGTCTGTAATTGGAAGGGAACAAACTCAGACATTTCCTTCACAATGATCATCAAGGTCTTAACGCCGTAAACATAATCCCTCAAAATCCTCCAAGAAACCTACGCTCTAATAACTCAGGTTACCTAAACATTCCCCCTATCAAAGATGCGCATCTGACAACCACAAGAGAAAGAGCCTTTTCAATTGCCTCACCTAAACTTTGGAACACCCTACCTAAATTCCTGAGAACCCAACACGACCTAAAAACATTCAAAAAAGACCTAAAAACACTAATGTTCCGCAAATTCTACATTGACCTTCAGATGCCTGATCATCCCAACTCTCAACTGAACTCTCAGTTGTAAACCTCTTAATACATTCTCTTCACCCTGAACCTGCATACCCTCCTCATCCAACCTAACAATGCTCTCTGGACTTGATATGCTTATTTCTGATATTGTTCAAATTGTTTTTACTGATGCACAACTGCTAAGAAAATGTATAACGTTCACATTGCTTTTCTGTTACACAACTGCTAAGAAAAATGTATACTTTTGTAAACCGTTGTGATGGCTCTGCCGAATGACGGTATATAAAACTCAACAAATAAATAAATAAATAAAATTGATGAAGGATAAGTCCTCTGGAGGAGAACGCTTCCTGATTTCAGTAGGAGAGGGTGGTGATGGTAAATCATCGGTGTCTGGAGACAAATCGTCAGTCCAGGTGTCATAGGGATCAGCACCTGTCCCTCTAGGAACCTGAGAGGGATGGGACGAAGGTATTCCAGAAGTCCCAGTCTAGGCTCTGAAGGCATCGAGGGAGCTACTGGAAGCACCGATGAAGGTATTGAGGGCACCGATAAAGGCATCGAGGGCATCGATGGACGGATCGGCGTCGCAGATGGTTGCACCGGCATCGATGGTTGCTGCATCGGCAGGACTCCCGAGGGAGGAAGACAGAATGGTGTTTCTCCTCCCGATGACAGAGCAAGTGGAGAACGCACCAGAGCCATCAGTGACCCGGGTCCATCGGTGGAAAAGCGGCTATAAGCGCTTCCATTCTCGAGAGCAGTGGTATGGGGGATCGGTGATCGGTTCCGCAAACGGTGCCGGGGTCAGCATCGGAGGAACCTGGAACCTTTGCATTGCCTTGTCGATGGCCTCCTGAACCATCCGGTCCAGCTCTTCATGGAAACCTGGAGCAACCAGCCCCGGCTCTGGAAGGGAAGAAGGAGGCAGAGGCATAGCCGGAGGGACCACTGTTAAAGGCGGAGTCGCGGCTCCCAATACACATCCGGGTGAGGGTTGCCTCGGTGACCCGGTCTCAGAAAGGGTTGATGCCTTTTATGGATGGGGTTTCTTCGATGGCGGCTTGGACGATGGCGAGGTCAATGATTTTCCTTCATCGATGGTCCGAGGCTTTCGGTGTCGATGCTTCTCTCTACGATACCCTCGGTCCTGAGGGGGAGTAGAGGTAGTTGATGGCTGGGAGGTCGTTGATGCTGGACGATCACCGGCCGGTGCCCGATGCTGGCGCGAAGTGGAAAGCGCCTGTTCCGACGACGTCGAAGCAATAGACGGAGTCGGAGTTTGAGAACGGAAGAGAAGTTCCATTTTCTCCATTCTGGCTTTGCGACCTTTTAGTGTCATTAAGGCACATTTGGTGCAAGTCAGGACATCATGCTCACACCCGAGGCACATTACACAGACTTTATGGGGGTCTGTTATGGACATGGTGCGAGCGCAGTCAGGGCACCGACGGAACCCCGACGCCATGGCCTTTGAAAAATTGAGCCGCGGTGTGGTCGACGGCCAGTAGGCCGTGAGGGCCAAACTCGACGGGAATCAACCGGAATCGGGTAAAGAACTTACTGGAGTAGCGTGGAAGCAAAAATTCGAGAGGGGGGACCCCTGTGGGGTATGACAGTTTATAGTAATTCCGTGAGGAAAATTCCTGTCAGGAATCTCTAAGAGCTCCTTAACCCGCATGGCTACTGCTGCGTGGAAAATAGAAGACCTGAAGGGGGGCCCCTGCTGGCTGCAGGTTTAGTGCCATGCTGGGCATGCCCAATAGGTGCCAGTCAAAGTTCTAGAAACTTTGACAAAAGTGTTCCGTGATTGGGCTCCATCCTGTGATGACACCCATATGTGAGGACTACCATCCTGCTTGTCCTGTGAGAAAAATATAAATAAATGAATAGGGAAACTTACATAAAAATAACCCGACAAAATTCAGTATGAAATCACAAGAGGAAATATAAACGTTCACTGCTAGCTAAAACGCACAGAGGTGGCAGCGCAAGATGATCCTCTCTCTGCCCTCGAATGCCCCGCAAAGGCCCACTGGATGCAGCTCAGGACCCAAATCCTAGGTCTTAGCATTTGCCACAGCGCATCGGAACAAGGTAAAAACAGGCCAAGAGAGTTCTGCTTAAGATGGATCCCTCACTGCTGCCTCGACGTTGCTTGCCCTGAAGAGTCCTGCTTTTTGTTGTGAGCATGCGTCGCTGGCACAGGAAGCTGCTGTACACTGTGTTACACACGTTCAGTGGGGCCAGAGCGCTCGTGTGATATTTTGGGTTCCTGTTGCTTTTAGCTTGCCCTTTGTGTTTGTGTGGTATATGGAAATATAACACCTACCTTCTGTAGATGCCTTATCTTTGATTGGTCTGAACCTTTATAGCATGAAAACATCTGATTTCACAGTTTCTTAGATGTGAATTACATTTCAAAATCCTATGACATGCCTGCAGGCTTTGCTCAGCTGACATAAGCAATACACACCTGAATCTGACTATACTTACTATATAAAGCTCTTTGCTGCTTTACTATTTATTAAAAAAAAAAAAAAGCTACCCAGAAAGTTATTCTTGTATAAGATTATGTACACCTCATTTATCTTTTCATTTCAAATGTCCATTTTTTTACTCACTTGCTAGCAGTCTACAATTTGGAAACAAGCATCCCGCAAAGTGGGAAAAATGAGATCAGACACCTCTCTGAGAGAGAGATTTTCTGTTAATCAGCTGATCCAAGGTGTAATTCTGACTCAGACAACATCTGTTAACATTTCAGTTTCCCAAGCTGTTGTGCAAGGCACACGCAGTAAGGACACGATATAAAATGGTTTATATTAGTACGTTAGAGATTCATGAATATCCATTTTGTACTGTAGCTTTTCTTTTTTCATGTTAATAAAAGAAAATCAAAAGTGTTTCAAGCAGAATTAACTTAAGAATCACCATACTGAGTCAGTCCAAGGGTCCATCAAGCCCAATATTCTGTTTCCAACATTGGCCAATCCAGGTCACAAGTTGCTGGCAGGATCCCAGATAGTAGAGAGATTCCATTCTGCTTATGCCCAGAGATAAACAGTGGATTTCCCCAACTCTACCTTGTTAATAATGTTTTATGGATTTTTCCTCCAGGAACTTGTCCAAACCTTTTTTGAACCCTTCTATTAGGTGAATTTTAAAAACCTGGCACACGCCATAACCGGGAGATAAATGCACAAATTGGGGCGGTGTGCGCCGAGCGGATTTTATAAGCTCCCCATGTACGCGTGCATCTCCCATTGCACGCAGAAATAAAAGGATTAGAAAAAGGGTGGGGTGTGAGCACGGTCTGGAGCAGGTCACGAGTGTTCCGGGACTCAGACTTTAAATTTGCGCAACCATATGTACACACACTGGCGCAAGCTGGAGTCCCCTGCCGCATAACTTTACTTCTGATATGGATGACGTGTAAGTGTTTAAAACAAAAGAAAAATCTAAGCATGTCTGCAGGGTTTTAAGGGTCAGGGCTAACAGAGGGAAAGGAGGCTATTAAACGAAGGGGGTTTGGGAGGCCTATCCCTTAACTGGGTGAAATGGGAACGAACTGGGAAAAGCAGCACTGGCGTTGGCGAGGGCTGACGAACATGCATACATGTGCACCTGTTTAAAAGTTACCCTCCCGGTTAACTTGCCTTTACCACCATCTCCGGCGATGCGTTTCAGAGCTTAACTGGGCATTGCGTGAAAAAATATTTACTCAGATTTTTTTGTAAATGTGCTACTTAACAGCATCATGGAATGTCCCTTAGTCTTTTTAGTTCTTTAAAGAGGAAACAACCTTAATGACGGTGCCACCTCATTGGTTACATGTTCATCAGAAGTGGAAAAAAATGTGATCTTGCGGTTGTTTTTCTCTAATAGGTATCGGTTATTCATGGGGCATAAGCTGTGGGTCTTTCCAGATGTCTGCAAGGAGACCCAACTTACAGATGTTGTTCTTGGGCTCGGGAGGGTATCTTTTCTTTAAGATACCATGCTAAATGCATAATTCGCCTTTCTAGAAATAAATATGTTTAACTTTGAGCCCTCTCAATTGAAGGCTTTTTATTGAGAATAGGTCTCCGCAGGTTCTCACTTCAACCCCTGCTCCTCTGAGAGTCTAAGAGATAGTACATGATAATGTTTCTTACAAACAACGGGCTTTAGTAGTGCTGTATTCTTTTTATTGGTGTCTCTTTCTCTCTTATTCTTCTTTTCAGGTCTATGGGGTTTTTTTGGGCTGTAAAAATGATTCTTTGTACTATATTATTTTTTTTGTATATTCTTGTGACATTGGCCTTTATTTTCTGGAAAGCATTTCTGTGCTTATTGTAAATTAAGAACATTCTAAACAAAAAGTAATTAAAAAAAAAAAAAGTAAACAACCAATTTGCATTTATCAGTACCACCTCACTCATTTTTTTTTATTTTATTTATTTATGTGTTTTTTTATACCGAAGTATTAGTGTTGGCCTTCACTCCAGATATTTTAGTCTTCTATCAGATCTCCCCTCAGCCATTTCTTCGCCAGTCTGAAGGGCCCTAACCTCTTTAGCCTTTCCTCATAGGGCAGCCATGCCATGCCCTTTATCATTTTGGTCACCCTTTTCTGTACCTTTTCTAGTTCCACTATATCTTTTTTGAGATGTGGTAATAAGAATTTCACATCGTACTCTATGGGCCTGATTTTTAAAAGCATTTACATGCTTAAAATTGGGTTTTACATGTGTAAATGCACTTTGGGGTAGATTTTTAAAGTTATGCGTGGGCGTAGATTTGTTCGCGCAACCCGGCGCAAACAAATCTACGCCCGATTTTATAACATGCGCACGCTGCCGCACGCATGTTATAAAATCCAGGGTTGGCGCGTGCAGGGGGTGCAGAATGGTGCAACCTGTGCGCGCCGAGCCGAGCAGCCTGCCTCCGGCCCCCCCCCACCTTCCTCTCCCTTCCCCTACCTAACCCATCCCCCAGCCCTAACTAAATCCCCCCCACCTTTGTGCAGAAAGTTACGCCTGCCCAAGGCAGGCATATAGCTTGCGCGCGCCGGCAGGCTGCCAGCGCACCATTCCCCAGCCCGGGGGCTGGTTCGGAGGCCTCGGTCACGCCCTCAGACCGGCACCATGCCCCCGCCCAGAATGCCGCGGCGCCCCCGACACGCCCCCAAGCAAAGTCCCAGGACTTACGCCCGTCCCGAGGCTTTGCTCGCGCAGGGCTTTTAAAATCTGCCCCTTTATGCGTACAAGTGGGCTTTTGAAAATTGCTACATTAAATTGTCAAGAGGTTTTTCCCCATATTAAGTGCACTTAACACGGGTAAATGGCTTTGAAAATTGCTACAATAGTATGTGTTACATTTACATGCGTAACTCCTTTGAAAATTCGCCTGTTAGTGAGGTATTAAGATATTCTTCATTCCTTTCCTAATAATTACTAACATTCTGTTTGCTTTCTTGATTGCTGCTGCACACTGAGCCGAGGATTTCAAAGTATAGTTTGCATTATTTTTCCCTATGCATATCACTTGCATTTCTCCACTTTAAATTTATTTATTTTTATTTTATATACCGATATTCAATCTGACATATCACATCGGTTTACATTCAGGTACTGTAGGTATTTCCCTATCCCCAGAGGGCTTACAATCTAAGTTTGTACCTGAGGCAATGAAGGGTAACGTGACTTGCGACAGCGGGACTCGAACCCTGGTCTCCTGGTTCATAGGCCCACTGCTCCTCCTCCTCCCATTGGATGTCCAGTTTCCCAGTCTCACAAGGTCCTCTTGCAAATTCTCACAATCCACTTGGGATTTAACAGCTTGGAATAATTTTGTGTTGTCTGCAACTGTGAACACCTCTCATTGTTCCCTTTTCAAGATAATTTATAAATTATGTCAAAAAGCATCTGTCCCAGTAGAGATCTCTGGGGCACATTTAAAACAAATCAGAGAAAATTCTTTTTCACTCAATGTACAATTAAGCCCTGGAATTCTTTGCCGGAGGACGCGGTAAAGGCAGCTAATGTAGCTGGGTATAAAACGATTTGGACAAGTTCTTGAAAGAGAAGTCTATAAACCATTTTTAGCTAAATACATTAGGGGAAAGCCATTACTTATCCCTAGGCATTAGCAGCATGGGATCTATCTACCATTTGGGATCCTGCCAGGTACTTGTGATCTGTATTAGCCAATGGTGGAAATAAATACTGGGATTGAAGGACTCTGGGTTTGACCCAGTATGGAAATTTCTATGCTATGTTCTTATGTTCCTCCATTGAGAAAACTGATCATTTTGTCCTACTCTCTGCTTCCTATTTTTTAACCACAAAAGGACACTGCCTCCTATCCCATGATTTTTTGATTTTCTCAAGAGTCTCTCATGAGGGACTTTGTCAAATGCATTCTGAAAATCCAGATACATTATATCAACTGGCTCACCTTTATCCATGTATATTAACCCCTTCAAAAAAGATGTACCAGATTGGGGAGGCAAAACTTCCTTTGGATAAACCTATGTTGGCTGCGTCCCATGAAATCATGTCCATCTATACCTTCTGCAATTTTAATCTTTAGAATAGTATCTACCATTATTTCTGTCATAGGCTTTCCAGTCCATAGTTTCTCTGGAACCCATTTTAAAGACCGGCGTTACACTGGCCACTCTCCGGTCTTTGGATACATTTCTGAGCTGTTTACAAGCAAAGTAGTATCAGAAGCATTAAGGGCTGGATTTTAAATCACCTATGCGCATAAATCCCGGGGGTTTATGCGCGTGGCTGGGCCTTACGCGCGCCGGGCCAATGTAACTCCGGTCTTTAAAGTCCCGGGGTTAGTGAAAGGGGCGGTCTGGGGCGCAGGGCAGTCCGGGGTTAGAGGCGCCTGGCACAGCGGCCGGGGGATCGTGTGCCTGCAGGGTGCTGGTGCGCACAACTTGCTCCTGCTCAGAAGCAGGAGCAAAGGGTAAGTTAAAGATTTTGGGGGGATTTAGGAGAGGGATAGGGGGAGGGCAGGATAGGGGAAGGGAGGTCAGGCTAGGGGGGGTTGGGAAGTTCCCACCCAGTCCGTTCCTTAATTGGAGTGGACAGGTAGGGAACTGGGGAAGGCCCTGATTCGTCGCTGCGCGTAACTGCAAATATCTTCCCCCCCTTGCATGTGCCGACCCGGCATTTTATAACATGCGCATGTTATAAAATTACGCGCCGGGTAGCGCGTGCATATGGACACGCGCACACAACGTTTTAAACTCTACCCCTAAGTCTGTGTGGTCACCTCAAGAGGCTGGTGGCTATCTGCCCCTTTTCCTTGTGTGTCACCCCACTGATGAAATGGGGTGAGCAAATCTTATTATTTTTAACATTAACCTACTAAATGTAGACACTGGAAGTAAATTGAATTGCCCAAGGTCACATGGAGGGCAAATGCACAGCCAGGACTAGATAAGCAGGTCTTGAATCCCAGTTCTAAGTTCCAACTGTTACGCACCCTGTCCGCGCACAGGCCTGCTCACCTCCATGGTTCCATGGCAGGTCCCGGGTCGGCCTCCCTAGCGGCAGCTGCAAGCGCTTCCAGGCCTCGGCGTCCCGTGGCAGCGGTCGCCGGGCCTTCCACTGCACACCAGGCCTCACGCCGGAGCTCGGCATCCTCGGCTGTTTTGGCCACGCCCCAACACGCGCGCGAGGACCACCCGGCCTCTGGTAGGGCCAGGGGCGGGTCCTAGCTCTGCGGCGCACCCTGATTGATTCCCCGATATAAGGAAGTCCCTGCTTGTATTTCCTTGCCTTGGCAATCGGGTCGGTGTTTGTGCTAGATTGTTACTGTGTCTGAACCTTGTTCCAAGTCTCGTTCCAGGATCCTTCTCTTCCAGTTCTGTTCCTGCCTTGTTCCTGCTTCCTAGTTCTCCAACGTCCTTCTGTTCCTGTTCGTCTCCCCAGGTAGTACCTCTGGACTGTCTCTGGTACTGATCTCAGCTTGTTCCTTGATCTGCCTGCCTGCTGCCTACCCTCTGACTCCAGTCTGTTCCTCGACCTGCCTGCTTTCTGACCTCGGTCTGCCTGTGACCTCGTCTGACCTCTGGAACCTGACCACTTCTCGGACTGACCCCTGGACTCTAACCCTTGCCCGCCTGACCACGTCTCTAGATTCTGGCTCTGTTCCTAGCCTTGTCATCACCTACACTATTCTGGTCCTCCTTGTTTCATCTGACCTCCAGTCTCGAACCTGACCGCGCTCCCCTTCTGCCTGTGGGCACGCCGGACTTCCATCCTTTCAGGAGACCCTGCGAGGCCCATCTAAGTCCAAGCGGCCCGGGTCCCTACGGGCTCATCCCGGGGGGACCTCGGGCTTCCAGTGGTGAAGCTCATCCCAGCCTCTGTCTCCTCCAGTGCTCCGCCCCCTGGGGGCAGGTGCCTCCTGGTCCCTACCAGGAGGCGGTTCTCCGCTGCTCCAGGACAAGGGTCCACCCCCGAGCGCAACACCAACAACTGGAGCCCACACTACATTACAGGAATGCATACAAAAAGTTTACATTTTTGGGGTTGTTTTTTGTATTCATTTTTCAGTTCATTTGGTGGTTATTTTATTAGGAACAAAACAAGCATCAAAGAAGGGAGAAAAAAGAAAAACAAAGGGTCGTCCCCTTCTCCCCCCCCCCCCAATGATGAATCTCCAGCACTGACTTAAAAAAAAATTAACCCCCTCTCCAAGCTCCCTGAATGTCTCTTGCCCCGCCCGCGGGCTGGCTGGTGCCATTTTGAAAACAAGGCCTGGCAAGGTAGAAGGAACTGGGGACTGCTCTCGCTCTATTTGTGCTACGGGAAACTCATCGATGGAGTTGTGGAGTAAAGAAAAGCCCGGGGATGGGGAAGGTGGGGTCAATTTTTAACTGCTGGAAATACTGGGGGGGGGGGGGGTATCTTTTACCCATTTCTGAAATGAAGGGGAACAAAGTTCTCAAATTTTGGCAAGGGTTTTTGGTTTTCCATTCCATTTTATAACAAATGAGTTTTTGCATCGTATTTTTCATTTCATTAGAAAACAAATGCTCATCCCTACACCACATATCACCGTACAGTCAAAGTGCAACGTAGCAGATGACAGCAGAAAAGAACACTTGGCCCATCCAGTCTGTCCATAATGCCATGGCTATATCCTGCCCACCAGCTGTAGAAGTGTGACTGCCTGTAGGATATCATTCCTTATCCAAACCAGTTTCTGTTCTAGACATTGGTTTTCTACCATCCTGCGTAGAAAAGCATACAAGTTTCCATATTTAATAAAACACTTTGCTTCTGCAGTTTTGTAATAATCTGAAACAGTGAGCTTCATGGGGACATATCTAATGCAGTGGGTTAAGGAATCACAACGTCACCTACTTAAAACGTTGACCGTGGATTCAGATGTCAACTGTACATTCATTGGCATGACATATTCAATTGTAAAACACCGTCCACGCTCTTCACCTGTATGCAAAACAATTCATTTTATTACTCCTTTTCTCAACAGTACAATGTTTGCAACATAGCTACAATTCTCCCTTCCTGCAAAACAAAAGCAGCAAAATAGGTTTCTTAGAGAATGATATCCTATTACTCTGTTTCCCAGGGGAGCAAACCACTTTGCTTTAACATGGTATACAGGCCCAGCGCCACCAGGTGTGCAAACTGTGCAAATGCACAGGGCGGGACACCTGGGGGGGGTGCAGGAAGATGCTCATGTGGCTGCCAGTGGCCACAATCCCACCGACGGTAGAAGAAACAAGAGACCTGCACTCCACGACTCGGAAAAGGAAGCCTGTCCTGTGGCTCCTTGTCATTTGCCAGCCCCGCGGTATTAAACAGCCCCGGTGCTATCATTTCCTCTACGCTCATCTCGCGGTGCACGAGATGAGCATCGAGGAAGTGTTAACCCTCGGCCGGCACTTCTGCACTTACGCGCGTGGCCGGGCCCCCGTTGTAAAAAAGCACAGAAACCACGAAATTTACGCGTGTAGCCCTTTGAAAATGTGCTTGTTTATGCATAACTTTTATAAGCAAAAAAATATAACTTGCTTATGTGAACCCCTGATTTATTCGTGGAAGTCGGTATATATTACAATATGTATGTGTAATTGAAATCACTAGTTTGCCAATATCTCCACCAGTTCATTCTTGTCTTCAGGTGATTGAGACCCTCCTGGTTCGTCAATCTGAACAACCCCCCACCAGTAAACCCAGCCTCCCATCCACCCAATAGCAGACAACAGACGAGTTTGATATCAATTGCTCTACATGATTAGCAGGTGTAAAATTGCACAAATAAATTGCCAAATGTCTTTGCATAAATCTGTTATAAAATAGCAATTTCTAAATGTACCTCTTTGACCTGCTCTGGAATGCCCTAGACTGCTCCATTTTTTGCGCAGTTAAATGTGCATACAAACCCGAAAATACCTGCATATTTTTTTATATTTATAAAATAGCATGTATGCAAGTACAAGCTTCTTACATGAGTCTTTGCTACTTTTATGAGAGTTACTCCTTTGAAAATTCACTTTATACGTTATAAATTACCTGCTTCCACATATAAATCTTGGTTATTATGTGTACATGTTATAATTTTTTATACACCGAAAATCTACTTGCATATGTTTAGAAAATAGGCATCTACTTTTTCTTGCACTGAAAATCTTGGCATTTAGTGAAACATTTGCCTGCACTTTCAGAGTAGACATACATAGTATTTTATTAACTGTGCAGCTCCTGCCGCCCAGTTTATAAAATACTAGCATTAATCTCTATACATCCACCCACATGCAGAAATGCTGTACTGAGGATAGGTTTGAAAGTCAGGCTCTATGTGTGGCAGTATTGATCTCATAGTTAATGAAAACAAACCAAACATTTCATGTGATTTGTTTTGTTGGTCAAACAGAAAGCCTCTGATAGATACAGTTTCCATCCAGATATACCTACATCTCAAAAAGCAAAAGGCCAAAAACAGAGCACCAAATTCTAGTGTCTGGGTGAAAATACGATGCTAACTTGGTAACTTTCAAAGCGACCTGTGGGTGCACATGTGCACACGTTCGTCAGCCTGCGTCCAGGAACATGGCTATTTTATAACATACGCTTGTATATGCGCGCATGGTACAAAATAACCTGGCCACGCACACACGTGCGCCTAATTTTAGGTGGACGCGTACCTCTGTGTGCAAAATCCACTTCTACCACATAAGTAGGGACATTTTAAAAGGGACGCGCCGACGCCATTGCCTGTTTTACCAGTTCCGCTCCTGTTCGCCCAGTTACCAGCTAGATCAATCCCCTGGATTGACAGCCTGTACACTCCCCCCAGGTACCCCAGACCCTTTACACCCCTCAGGTATGGCTCGTTAAATTTTTTTTTTATTTTTTTACTTACACACCATCCGTACCAGAAGTAAAGTTACGCGGCAGAGGGACCTTGGCACACTTTGGACCGCGTTAAGAATTTTACGCGCAAATTTCTGTTTCAAGTATTGAAATGCCCATGGCCCTTATTTTTCCCTGATTCCAAATTTTAAGAGCCGATGGAAGGTTTCGAGAGCCACACAGTCTAACTGGCTGAATATCCCAGGGTGTTTTTGCTTTGGCGTCAGCAGGCTGCAGCGAAGAATTGTTCACCTGCATCCAGGAAAAGCAACTCGAGATATGAAAGCTTTCAGAGAAAATGAGTCGTTAGCTAATACAAAAGAGGACGCTATGAGGCGCCCTTGGTAGGTAAATATCCCGATACTTAGAAATATTGAGCTCCAGTTTATATTCTAAAGAGCGATCATTAATTTTCTATATCGTGGACTCGGTTTAACTCTCTGCCAACCTTATACATGTTTGAGAATCCATTCTCATTGGTTCTGTTATTGCTGTGATAAAGCAAAAACAGCAGAGGGCACTCTGATTGGAAGTTTAGAATTAAATGAGCAGACAATCTTATTCTTCAGTCTTCACGATCCATCAGCACTTTGTGTGACTTATTTTTTATGGTAACCTCTCGCTAGCTGCATCCAAGTTATGAGGAGAAAGGAGACATGTCTCAATTCACTTTTCTGAGCACCATCAAAATGAAAACATATTAAGCTAAACTCCTTAGGTTGACCTGAAAACAAGCAAACATATAATAAGGCAGTTTGTTAAAATGATTCTGGGGTTTCTGATATATCCACAGAGAGAGGGATTTTTTTTTTTTTTTGCTTTGAAACAGAAATTGCCTTCAGAGCCCCTCCCCTTGTAGGCTACAAATGGGGCACATCTGTTTCTCAAACAGGCTCCTTCCTCGGTGGATGCTATCCTCTGCTATTAGTACTTGGAAGGTTTAATGGCTTGCAAATACCATGCAGGAAGATTTACAAATTAATTTCACAATTCAGTGGCGCAGGACACAACATCATCAGGTGGTGGCGGTGGGAGAAGGTTTTGATGGTTCTGCATAACTCTTCCTTAACGATATTTCTTCATGCTGAGAATTTAGGGAGTTTCATCTTGCAAGAAGACAGAATTTTACCTTCTGGTGCGTCTCACACTGACTTTCCCCCTCGTACGCTGCACAAAGGGTAATGCCTGCTGCTCCTCTGCAATGGCGGCCACCTGGTCCTTGGCAAACGCACACTTTCATTTACCGTACCAGGAGGCGCACCCCAAGAGCTGGCAGTCAAGGGGGAAAAAATAGCAAGGGGGTTGGCTTTGACTATAGTTTTCTGTATTCTTTAAGCTAACATCAAATGTTAGCGACTTTGTTTTGATTGAACAGGAACACGGATTCTTCTCATCTACAGCCAAATAATCTGGTGTGAAACAAATCACAATTTTTGTACAAAAGCATAAAACTGATGACCATCTCAGGATGAGCAAACAAATTCTGAGTCCAGCTTTAACCAGGTGGACTTTTCAACCCAGATCGAGTTTGACAAAATCTGTAGATTTTGTTGAGATTTGTGCTAAAACAACCATCTTAATTTTTTTTTTTTTGTGATGGGGGTTCTCAGAAAAAAAAAAATCTATTATGCCCATTGTCTGGAATAGCTTGCCCTGGACTATTATATTATTTGCTACGTATTTATTACATGCCTTTTTGAATATAAAATTCACCCAAAGCGGTTTACAGCATAGAGTAACAGCAAATAAAAAGAAGGTCAACAGCAGCTTCACAATAAAAAAGGTGCAAACTATTTAGCATGGCAACAAAAATCATATCCTTAGCAATAAAAAGGTGTTCTTTTAGCACTGACTTTGATAGATCAACTAGGGTCTGCGTGTCCACTAGGCGAACGCCTAGGGCACCAACCAGTAGGGAGCAGCAAAGGGCAGCCATGGGGGGCAGCGAGCAGAGCCCATCCTGAGGCTAATGGCGCTGTCCCGGCCCACACCCCGCCCACATCATGTCCCCCTGGCCCACCCCTTTGGAGAGGCCCGGCACTTCGGCAAGTAACGGGGTTTATGCGCGTGGCTGGGCCCTTACGAAAATGTGTGCGGTGCACGTGTGGCCCTTTTAAAAATCGGGCTCTTTGTGCACAAAAAAACCCGGCTCCCCATCAGCTAATCCACGACCATCTCAGGGCATCTGGAAATCAGTTTTAATCATTGGGTGTTAATATTTGATGTTTGATCATTGGGTGTTAATATTTGATGTTTTTCAACTTTTGTTTTGGAGCTGGAACTTTTTTTTTTTTTTTGGAGTTTTTAATTATTGGATGTCACTATTTATCTGCTATTTTGAAATATTCCTTTTTCCTAGTATAGTTTTGTTATTATTGATGTTTTATATTTCTTCATTTTATTGTTGCATAATTTTTATTTGAGTGTTTGGGCTGGGGAGGGCGGGGCCTGGACTTGGGGAGGGGTGGGCAAAGCAGAAGGCTTGCCTAGGATGCCCAATGCCCTTGCATTGGCCCCGAGACCAACACGCATTGATTAACCTCTACTAACATAGCAGGGATACTAGCAGCTCGCTCGGAACTTAAATAATCCAGCAGCAACAAAAATAATCGTTTGTAGCAGCATATTTACAGAATTTAGATGATGCCATGCAGTTTCTGAAGTCAATTTAGCATCTTTTTTGAGTTCATAGTTAGGGATTAAAAGCTTGACAGAAAAGCCAGGCTTTTATTTGCTTCCTAAAGGCAGTGCGGATCAGCGCGGGCTCAGCACGCGCAAGGTGCACAATTGTGCACCCCCTTGCGCGCACCGACCCTGATTTTATAACATGCATGCGTGCTGAGCCCGCGCTGAGCCACACTGCCTTCCCCCCCTAACCTTCCCCCCCCTAGCCCTACTCTAACCCCCCCCCCCAAATTCTTATCATACCTTTTGCGGCAGGCGCAGGTCGCGCGCGCCGGCAGCTTGCCGGCATGCGATCCTCCAACACAGCAACAAATGGCCGCTGTATCGTAGGCCTCTGGCCCCGCCCCCGGACCACCCCTTTAGTAAAGCCCCGGGACTTAGACGCGTCCCGGAGCTTTACATGCATTGCCGGGCCTTTATAAAATAGGCCCAGCACGCGTAAGGCGATTTACGCACATAGAGCTTTTAAAATCCGGCCCATATTCTTTTGCTCAAGTAGGTAAGCCCATCTCCTTTTACAGCCTTGAACATCAATGTCAAGGTTTTGAATTTCACCATGTATAGTATTGGTAACCAGTGTACTTTGTGTAGGACAGGTGTGATGTGTTCGCACGATTTATGCCCTATTAGTCGTGCAGTGGCATGTTGTATTATCTGGAGTTTGTGAAGCACTATCAGTTGGACTCTTGTAAAATGCATAAGTAGACCAGCCATATGGTTTCTGTAGCAGGAATCACTGTAAGTTTGTCTTCTTATTAATGAATTTATTTAAAAGTATTTCTAAACTGCACTCATAGCACGAGTTCGAGGTGGTGTACACAAGCTAAAAGACATACATAATTTAAAACAAAACAGTATAACAAGACAATACAATACAGTCGAACATACATACCTTCAGACAAAAATATGGCGGCCTTTGTGCTGCTCCTGGAGTTAACTCACGTCCATTAATAATCTGTCGAAACTTAAATTCAGTCTTGGGCAAATGAAGGCTCGCTAAATGCTTGTGAAGACAAGTATGTTTTTAACACCTGCTTAAAAATTTTAGGGCAGGCCTATGAGAACGCCTTTTTCCTGGTGGGATCGAATTGAGCTAATCTGGGAGATGACACTTCCAATAGGTTTTTATTGGTGGATCGTATCGTGCGAGTAAGTTTGTAAAGATGCAAAACTACATTAGATCATAGGGTGATATCACTGTATAGTACTGTATGCATGAGGGTTGCTAATTTGTACCGGATGTTCCATTTTACTGGAAGCCAGTGTAATGAGGCAAGGACCGGAGTGATATGGTCATGCATTTGCATGCTTGTAAGAACTTTGGCTGCTGCATTCTGGACTATCTGCAGTGCCTGGTAAGCACCATTGCTTGAAGGGTTGTTCTAAAATCTTGTAGTTCCAGAAGAGGTCTTAGGTGTTTCAGCATATGTAATTTATAAAAAGATGATTTAACAACTTTTATCTGAACGTGGAATGACAATGTGGTGTCAAGGATTATACCTAAATTCCGTACTGCGTGGGCAATAGGAATCCTGTGACCATCAAATTGAAAAGTAGGAAAGGTTATAGACAGTGATCAGGCAGATAGAACAATCAGTGCTGTCTTTTGAACATTTAACAGTTTATTCTGAAACAGCCACTTCTTTACTGTTCTTATACCCATAGGGGTAGATTTTCAAAGGGTTATGCACGTAGCCCCTGAAAACCTACCCCTGCATCCCCCTGCGCGCGCCAAGCCTATCTTGCATAGGCTCGGCGGCGCGCGCAAGTCCTGGGGCTTGAAAAAATGGGCGTTCCGGGGCGGGAACAAGGAAGGTCATGGGGGGGGTGGAAGGAAAGTTCCCTCCGAGGCTGCTCCGATTTCAGAACGGCCTCGGAGGGAACGGAGGAAGGCTGCTCGGCGCGCGCAAGTTGCACAATTGTGCACCCCCTTGCGTGCGCCGATCCTGGATTTTATAACATGCGCGTGGCTGCGCGCGCATGTTATAAAATCGGGCGTAGATTTGTTCGCGCTGGGTTGCGTGAACAAATCTACGCCCGCACGCATGTTATAAAATCTGGCCCATAGAGACTAAGTCAAATGTGTTTATCCAAGAGGAAGCATAGGGAACAAAAAATTGCCCGCTTAAACTTTACAGTCTACGCCGAGACATGCAAAGATTTTAGAGAGAGGAGAATAGTATATATATTAAAAAGTGTTGCCAATGAGGCAGAACACTGTTGAACTCCAGTGATTGCCGGGTTCCAATTAGGCTGCACTGTCCGGTCTAACCTGTTGAGATCAATCAGACAAGTATGAAGTACACCAATCTAGTACTATGCCGAACAGACCAAAGACATGAGGACTGGCCAAAATAATTTTATGATCAATTGTGCTGAATGCAAATGATATATCTAAGAGGACCATTACACAGGTAGTAGCTCTGCTGAATCTATGGATGATAGTGTTAGGACTAGACAAAAACAAGAGACTTGAGGAGCAGGCACAGTCTTTGTAAGGTTCATAACTGAAAGTGGCAGCTCGTTACTGAATATCAGGCCGCAGACAAATGATCTTTTCTTCAGGAGGCAGGTGAAAACCGGGGCGCTCCTAGTTCACTGTTGCTATGTCATAGGGACATGATCCCATACGGCTGACCTGCAGATATTCCTTAAGGAGCCACCACTTTGGTATATACACTGCCAGACATTTCTGACTTTGCTGGAATTGTGATTTGGGCAGTCTTGGTTTGTTGGTGCCCATGTATTTAATGGGCAGTTTTATTAATATATGGCTCCTGTGGGATTTCTATTGTTTTTAAGTGCTTTGTGTTATTTATTTGTTAGTTTTATGTGCTGACGTGGTTTGGCGCTCTCGTTAATGCTCTTGAATTCTGATTTGCCCATCAAACAAATAAATAAATAAATACCTGCTAAGAAGCAAACTCTCCAGAGCCCGGAATGCAGGGACATTTTGATTTCTGTCGTCTGGTTTTGGGGTAGGATGATACCTTCCTCCAGATAGAGCCAATAATCCGTGCTAACTGCAATCCCTAAAAGTCCCAGGCTGCACACAGCAAACACACTGCTGAGCAGGGTCAAAGCTTTCCTGCTGCATACACCCATTCCACAAATCATCAGGTTGGAGGTGGCAAAAAAAGAGAGAGCGCTGCAGAGAAAAAAGGAACATTAGTAGCTGGGACTTGCTGGTGCATAAAAACTTAACCACCTTTTCTTTTTTTTTTTCTTCATCCTTTCTGTTTTTTTATTCTGATCATGCAGAAATCACTTTTTTTTTTTTTTTAACAAGTTCATCAACCACTCAAGAAACAGAAGAAGGCGATTTGCACTGAGGTTTTAAAACAAGGAGGTCAATATTCAAAAGGATTTATCCAGTTAAGTTTGGGACTTAACCAGACAAACCTAGGGATTTAATATTTCCTCCCCCCCCTCCCCACTGATTGGCTGTTTTAGCCAGATAAGAGAGGTGGAGTGGGGCTTAAACTTAGCCAAGTAAGTAAGTCTGGTTGTGATATCTTAGAACTTAATTGGCCATATTAAATACATAGCTGGTTAAGCCCCCCCAAAAAACCCTTGGTTGCAGGCCTGATCCCTCACCTTCTTCCCAACCTCCTAAAGAAAACATTTAATTGAATTTAAAAACACTTAACATGCTGCTAATCTATAGTCCTAGGCAGTTTACAAATTAAAACATTCATATTTATCATAAAGCAAACATACAAATGAAACAATTTAATAGAACCATGCTCTGCCTCAACATGCATCAGCCAGCATTTATACTTGCTAAGATGATCATTTAAAGCTTTATTTAGTTTAGTATTAGTTTAGCTTATTCCTTGATTAACTGAAATGTTTTGCTGTCTTAAATCAGAGTGATGCACAATAAAGAATTTTAAAACTAACATTCTAACCAATATAATAAAAATAAATAAAAAACAGTAATAGTAAAATAATAATAATAAAACAGTAAAACAAAATGAACCATATAAATAATTTAGCTTTACAAAAATCAATCAACATCAAATTCATATACCAACTACTGTAGAATAAATGCTTCACAAAAAATAAATCAACAAGACTCCTGCCACAAACATTCTGGGAATGAATTCCATAAAAACATGTGGAACATAGCAACCAATCCTACTCCCCACAAACTTCATCAAAAGAATTAAAAAAAAAAGTCATGGACCATAGCAGCAAGATGCCCTCTCCAAACCATATATTTAAATTAAAGGAATGGTTCCAGGCCCCCTCCTGGCACACTGGCACACTTATCCCCACACCCAGCTCCCCAGGCTGCACCGGGAACGTCTCTGCCATGCTCCCAGTGGCATCGTCTGTTGTATCTGCCCCCAGATACTTCTGTCTAAAGATGCCACTGACATCTCCTGTTCCAGCTCATTTAAACGAGGGACCCACTTGGTGACCACAGAACTGTATGCTCAGAGCCCAGTATTCAAATAGTGCTGAGTGCCTCGAGCTAGGACTCGAAGTTAGGTGCAGATTTTAGATGCCTAACTTCTACGCACCCTCTTGAAAACTTGGTCCATTGTGCATCTTTTGGCTAGCAGTAATGGGGCTTGTTAAAGCAGGCACCCATCATTCAGATTCTCTGAAGCTATCAGCAAAACCAAAACAGCTTAGTTTTCATGACTTCTGCCAATTAACAATATATTCTATAAATGAACCATGCTCTCACTTTACAGTACAACACATGTAAAGAAAAAAAAAAAAAAGAAGAAGACTGGCCAATGCCAAGTAGCTCAATAGTCAATCATGTCTAGACAAGAAAGAACAGAGTTATCAGAAATGCTGGTGTCAATACAAAGCATCAGCTCAATACTGTGTACATATAATAGGTGCATGAGCTGGGGAAATATGATTGCCGTGGCTTAATATGGATTTTGCTACAACTCTTGTTACAGTATTCTATAAAATGCCACTTTCTAAATGAGAAGGGACAAGGTTTAGAGAGACCATTTGAGAAAATAAGGACCCAAGAGGACATCACCAGTGGGTTATAATTACTGTCAAACATTCCAGCGCTGATACCTGGGGTTTTTGCTGGGACTGCAATAATTTACTAATAATTTTACTCAAGACCTCCAGGATGCAGAGAGCCTCAGCACAGACTTTGGTTTGGGTTTTGTTTTTTTTGGCCAGTCATACTGCGCACAGCTCACTGGCTTATTTTTAAACAAGCCCTATTTTAACCCCCCTTATAATCATCTCTGCGGACCCAGCTGGCATGCCTTGGTGACGCGAACAATTTTTCCAGACTGACAGCTGGAGGGAAGAGTCCTGTGAGACTAACGCCCTGTGTTTGAGCCTGGCCCCCCAAACCAGGCTCAAACACTTCTCCCCTTAACTCCTCTGAGCAACAAAAAATGAAGGGGTCTTTAATCTTCTTAGGCCAAAGCGAACTATATTTTATCACTCTGAAAGTAAGGGGGGGGGGGGGAATTATGGAACATTTTGCTAACAGGGAAGGTTATGTCCGCAACACTAAATAAATTCAAAAGAAAACTGGACAAGTATTTGAAGGACAATAAAAAAAAAGATCAGTGAGGTTTGAGAATGAAGTTATACCTAATGCTCTTCACAGCTCCGAGGCAAATGAATGGTAAGAGGAGACGACATGAAAATACAGATTTCCATAAGAAAAAACAGAAAAGACCAAAACCGTTTTGTAGTGCTTCCCAATGAGTTAAAAGCAGAAACATAACTGTTGATGGCGACAGTACTTCTGCATTTCCCCTCATGTTCTATCACAGGATAAAATCAATTCCCTAAGCTGGAGCATCCCTGGCAGTCTTCTATCTGACCTCCGTGGTCCATGCACATTATGCTGTGTGCTCTGCTCTAATGAAACTTCTAACAGAAGATCACAAAAAAAATGTTTATTTTCCAATAACAATACCGAAAGGCACTTAATTCGGCCATTCTTCTCAGCCTCCGTCTATCCGCTCACATGGAATACACAGGCTGCAGGAAGGGCCAATGTCGATCCTCAGTCCACAGACTGGGCTGGTTCTCAGAATATCCCTGATGATTATGCATTGCCTCAATACTATGCAAATGCATCTCCTGAATATTCATGCCAGCCCAGCATGCAGCCCTTGAGGGCTGGAATTAGACTTCTCCACTGTGGAGTCTGCATGGACCACACACACAACTACTAAATGAACTTTCTTTGGACTTTCTCTTGAATTGATTGACTGGTCGGTGGTCTAAGTGCTATATTGTGATCAGAGTCACTTTTGAAAATTTATTTAACCTCTTTGTTTCATCTGGCCCTGAGGACTTCTATTATTATGTCTCAGACCTGATTCCAGAGAGGCTTTTTCCTCTCCTGTCTTATTACATTCCCAGTCGTGGTTTCTTTAATGTACAGATTAAATGAATGTAAGTCACTTGTACTAGCTGAACTCTCTTTATTGTGCTGTCTCTCATCCTCTCTTACCATCTCTAGGGAGCCACTATAGATCTGCATTCCTTAATGGAGTCCATTGTGCTCAAGGAGCTTCTTGTAAAATGAATGGATTTCTCTACTTGTAAAGAATATTGAATTCTTGGTTTGTAAGAAAATCATTCTTGCCAAAGGGACACAGAAAACTGCACTTGAATACAAATTTAGAAACAATATGAAATCTGAAAGGCTGAGATAAAGCTCTGTAGTAAAAGGATCACAGGTGCTTTTTGGCATTGCTTTCCCAACCCACATGATTAATAACATTATAATTTTCCCCCAGATTAAATGGAAACATTTGCTGTTTACACCCCTGCATGGTTCTATTATTGACTTGTCATATCCACTCTTCCTGGCAGCAGGGAGACTAACACTCACTAGTGCAATCAGTGTTCAAACATGGGTACTTCTGTCTTGCGAAAATCACATTTCCAACTTGCACCTTCCACTATTTTTAGCCAAGTGTGACTGTGAGAATCATTCATCCTCTCCAAGCCTCTTGGGAAATTAGGTTGTAGAAAAATAAGACCACACACTGTGATTTTTCAGACGTCCATAGGACATGTCATTCCTACCTACCCTGTTTCAATTGAAAATGTTACTCAGATGTCAATTTTGGAGCCCCTTAAGCCGCTCCCCTGCAGTGCTCCTGGACACCTGTGAGCCATCATGTTTGAACTAGCGGGTCACAGTACACCAGGCCCCTTGCTTTCCATTCACTTATGCTCTGCGTGACATCACTATCAACACGAACCAGGCAGGTCTGGGTTATGAAGGAAGGTGATTTATGGGACTTGATCTCTATGGGGCCGATCCAATACAGTGCGTTCAGCCGAGCGCACTGTATAACCCGCAGTGGGCGCTAATGAATCCCCTACTGCAATAAGGGGATTAGCGCCTATCCAACTCGAGTCCAACACAGAGTGGGGCAGATTTTTAAAAACTGCGCCCGTGCGTACTTTTGTTCACGCGACTGGTGCAAACAAAAGTACACCGGATTTTAATAGATATGTGCGTAGCCGTGTGTATCTTTTAAAATCCAGGGTCGGCGTACGCAAGGCTGCCCAAAATCGGCAGCCTGTGCGCACCGAGCTGCGCAGCCCTCCTCCATTCCCTCCGAGGCCGCTCCGAAATCAGAGCGGCCTCGGAGGGAACTTTCCTTCCACCCCCCCCCCCCCCAAGTTCCCCTCCCTTCCCCTACCTAACCCACCCCCCCCAGCCCTATCTAAACCCCCCTACCTTTGTTCGAAAAGTTACGCCTGCCCAAGGCAGACGTAACTTGCACACGTCGGGCCAGCTGCCGGCACGCCATGTTCTGGTCCAGGGGCTGGTCCGGAGGCCACGGCCATGCCCCCGGGCCGGAACCACGCCCGCGGCCCCGCACCGGAACACCACGGATGACACACCGGCCGCGACACGCCCCCCGACACGCGCGTCCCGGGGCTCAGTGCACGCAGGGGGAGCTTGAGGCAAGTTTTCGGGGGTATGCGCGTACCCCTTTGAAAATCTGCCCCGGTGAGTCTAACAGCGCTAATCACATGCAAATGCATGTGACTGAGGCTATTAGTATTCACTCCAGATGCAAAAAAAAAAAATGTGCGTCTAGGACGCACATTTAGCAGTCAGCAATTAACGTCTGCTCCTTAAACCAGTGCAGAAAAGCAGAAAAAAACGCTTTTCTGTACTGCCTTCTACTTAATATCGTTGCGATATTAAGTAGAAGGAAAACCAAAATTAAATAAAGTTAAAAAAAAAAACCCCCAAAACTCTGGCAGTCAGGTGCATGAACCAGACGCTCGAATGACAAGCATCTGTTTCTGAACCCCCTGGCTGTGCGGCTGTGCGGTAGACCGCCAACACCGATTGAGTTCTCGTTAGCAAGGAGGTGCTAGGGGCGCGCAAGCAACCCTAGCGCCTCCTTGCTAATGTGACCCCCTAATTTAAATATTGCATGGTTCCCCCCCCCTTGGGGGCGCAGGGGGTGCGTTAAGAAAGCGGGCGCTGATTGTTCAGCGGGCGCTTTCTATGCAAATTTATTGCATCGGCCCCTATATATAGTTGCTCCCTTTGATGTAGTAGAAATAGAGAAGAGCTTCTTGGTGGAGTTTAAAACTAATTTCTTGAAATAAAAATTAGCAAATGGATGCACTCTGCATATTCCCGCTTAAAGCGCACTTTTGTAACATTGCATGGCTCCTGTACACGCTGCATAGAATTTTCTTTAAATCTAGACTTTGTGCACCGAGCCCATTAAACCTTTTCTGCCTGATAATGAACTTATTCCATTAATTTATGTGGCGTTCAAACAGGCCTGTGTTCCCAAGGGGTGAAAAGCTGCAGAATTCTGATTCCTTGTTTTCAAGAAATAATTGAATACAGTGCTTGGTAGAACGGTGAAAATGGTATAAGTCGTGTTACACCTCACCTCCAGGGCCCCCACCCATCCAAACTGCAGCTTTCATCCAAAACTAACAAAAATAAGAATCTTAATTTCAGGTTTTGCAGAAACCCCAAACATAAATATATTTTCAGAGGTCAACACAGATATCAGGTAAATTAAAAACAAGTGAGGAAGAAATGAGACCTGGAATAAAATCATTAGGGAACAGCTGCTAGATGTCTAGCGAGCCACATCTGAAATTAAAGGAAAAACCATGATGCAGGCCAGCTTGAATAGAAATACGATCTACGATCTACAGGCAAGAGAAGACAAAGGTCACTCTATGGATCACCCCCTTCCTTTTCAAATATATAAATGCAGGTGGTAGAGCTATTTTCTTAGTTGATGTCATGTTCTCTTTTTAAGATAAATCAATTCTGTTGAGCAAACTGTAGTTGCCATGGCTGTGTTTCGTGATATGTCCTAAGCGACTGGTTCTAGCAGTAGTGATTCAACAGGATCTGCTGATACTGCACCTAACCTGAACATGTTCAGCGCCAGGCTCAGACTTCTGTACAAGCAACACTAGGCTTGTGTCTAGGGTGGCATGAACCTGGCGCAGCAGGCTGGCTTCCAGCTGTACCGAATCTCAGTCAGCAGAAAACAGCCCTCTGCTTCCTGATCCAGTTCCTCCCCTCCCCTCCTGGGCAGTATACAGGGAACAGGACAGGAGGGGGAGCCGGAAGGAGACCGAACAAAGGATCATTTTGGGGAGGTTAGGAGGGGGGCGAGTGGGGATCACTGGGGTGAAGAGAGAGACGGGGGATGAGAGGGGATCAGCTCAGGGATGTGTCTGTGTGCTAGAGAGAGACGGGAAGGGGGTAGTATTCATGTGTGGGTGCGAGAGAGAAGGGATTGGTGCTGGCTAGGTGTGCATATTCATGCCAGATTGGGTGGGAGGTTAGCGATGGATACATGTGGGAGCAGGACTGAAGCACAGACAACTGTCTCCTCCCTCCACCCCCATCAATGCAATTCTGATCCTCTTTCCCTTGACCTCTTCCTTCCTATCTCTCCCTTCTCCCCATATCCTGGAATTCACCACAGCCACTCTTACTCCCCTCCTCCTCAATCCCTGAACCTCCCACCCCAGATTCCTGATCTTTCCCCCTTCCTCAATCTTCTGTTTCTCCCATCCTCAGTCCTCTCTCTCTCTTTCTTCCCCTCATCCCCAATCCTCTTTCCTTCTTCTCCCTATCCCCAGTCCTCTCACCTTCTCTTCACCCCATTCCCGGTCCTTTCACCATCTCCTATCCCCAATCCCTAGATCTCTACCCACTGCTGATGCTTCACATTTTTTTTCTCACCCAGTAAAAAGAAAAAAAAAGTTGAAAAATATTTAATTGTTATAACCTAATATAAAATATGGAAATGTTTGTCAATGTGCTTCAGAATTTTCTATTTTTTTTGCCACAGAATCTGTCCCTGAGCTGCTGCAGAAAACTGTAGGTCTGTGCCTTAGACCTTCTGCTCCCTATTGTCTGACCTTATGGGAATGGGTGGAGGCAACAGCACCAACAGTGCCTTAGGGGTGGCAAAAGCCTAAATCTGTCACTGTTCACCAGGAGCATCATTAGCATTGGGCACACGGGGCCTGTGCCCCATGTCCAAAGCTCAGTGCCCCAAATCTCAGCTGCGGCCTCCAATTTTTTTTTTCAATCCCAAAAACATCTTGCCCGCACTATCCAGTGCTGCAGCGCTTCTTTCAGAATCAAGGCCACTTGTGTTTTGCTGGGACCCTGCTCACAGAAGAAGACAGCAGACTGCTCTTAGTAAGACCTACCCTGCCAAAGGAGGCTCCTACAATCAGTAGGGCTCACGCAGGGAATGAGGCTGCTGCAGTGGGCCATGGTTGAAAGAGACTTCTGCTTTGGCTAGGCCGTGCAACTGAAAAAAGAAGTCTGCTGTTGCCTACACTGTCAAAAAAAAGGCTGCTGTCTGCATCCTACACGCTTTGGGGAGAGTGTGCGTGAGTGAGTGTGTATATGCATATGAAAGAGTGATTAAGAGAAAGAGAAAGTGTGTGTATGTGCGTGAAAGCATGTTATAGTACATAAGTGTGTCTATGTGTGTGTGAGAGAGAGCATGTGTGTATGTGTGAGTAAGCAAGTGTGTGTGTGTATGTGTGTGTTGGAGAGTATGTAGGAGAGAGAGGAGAAGTTTGTACAGCATTTCCCTCCCCTTCATCAATCCATGACTGGAAATCAGATGTTCCCAGATATGGATATTAGGAGATGTTATTAAATTCTTATTTGTTTCAATTATTGTGTGATATTTGATGTATCTGCTCTTTCAAAATATTTTATTGGTGTTTGGGAAATTTTTTAAAATTTTTATATGAGTTTCTACTTATTGGATTTTCTTTTTGTCACCTGTTTTTTTGATTCATCAAAAAAAATGTGCAGCCAAGTTGCACATTTTACTTTCAGAAATTAGCGCCTACCCAAAGGTAGGCGTTTATTTAATTTCTCTCGGCACCGGGAAAGTGTACAGAAAAGCAGTAAAAACTACTTTTCTGTGCACCCTCCAACTTAATATCATGGCGATATTAAGTCGGAGGCTCCAAAAGTAAAAAAAAAAGTAAAAATTAAAAAAAATATATTAAAAATTGGCCCGCAGCCCACGGGTCGGAAGATGGACACTCAGTTATGCCGGCGTCTCTTTTCCGAACCCGTGGCTGTCAGCGGGTTTGAGAACAGACGCCGGCAAAATTGAGCGTCGGCTATCAAACCCGCTGACAGCCGCTGCTCCTTTTACCGCGGGCCCTAATTTGCATAGGACACCCTCCTGAATTGCGCGCCCAGGAAAGTGGCCTGTGCTCGCCCGCTCTCCCTCTCGTTTTTCTGAATCGGCCTGATAGTGAGGTATTCTGAGAGCATGTATTTTCTGTGTAGGGATGAGTAACAGCTTGGGTTGTTCTGCATTCCTAATAGGAGATATATTGGTGTTTTAGGGCCTGGTATAACATTTGCAGTGTTGCCTTTTCATAGGTAAGGTTGTTTCTGTTTGAATGGTGGAAGTTAGTGCTGTTTTGGTTTGGGAGGTTTACTTTAATTGTAACTGTAGTTCACTTTTATTTTTCAGAGGATTCATTGTCAATTTGTTTTCAGCATCAAATTAAAGTCAGCAAAATTTTTAAATGTAAGTGGCTTTGCTGTACTGTGCTTGAGTCCCTCAGCCAGCTGTGAGAGCTCCTTAAGAAGAGATCAATTAAGGATATGGATGATTAACTCATAATATTTCCCTAACATTGGGAAAAATGAACAATGCACCCATAATACACATGCATGCACAATTAATAGAATGCATACATCTACATATTATGCTCCATCATTCTTATGGTATTCACATTGAATTATCAGTATATCAGTCATCACTGAAGGCCCTGTTGATCCATTGGTAGATTGGTTCATTACCACTGTCCTGAGGAAGCTAGAATAGGAGGCAGTTTCAGGAGCAGTAGCAAATTTATGCAAATGATATGAGGGCCAGGTCCCCTCCTCAAGTGTCCAGTCCTAGTCTATGGAAAAGTTGGCAACCCTGGTAGGGAGAGAAAGGACCTATGAGCCTGTACCCCGAATCTTTGAAGCACCTAGCAACTCCCCTGCTGTTCACTAGGATTACATTTTTCCTTCTGCACCTAATGGCATTACCTGAGATGCTGGGAGTGGGACTCCTGGGCTCTGATGGTTCAAGACACATCACAAAGCAAGGTGTTATTTTACTGATTCTAGACTAAGCTGAAAGGAAGCTTCATAAGTTGTGGAATATTATTGTGCTAGCAGTTTCAGAACGACTTTTGGATGTGAGCACCTGAACATCGCAGACACATGTGGCCCCTATGCCACAAAGAAGTTTATAGAAGCTGAATATGTTAGCGGAGTGCAGATGAAGGAAAGGTCTCCTTTTGCATGGAGGCCTGTGTGCTAGAAATTTTTTAATCTCTAAATAAACAACTTCTGGAAGTGCACAGGATGTGCACGGAGGCAGGGGGTCAGCTGGAAGGAAGGAGAGAAACTTCCAGAGCCCTGGGTCATCTTCTGTGCCAAGGGCTGTCGCTCACCTCTGACAGACAATAATTTATCCAAACCATTTTTAAACACAGCTATACTAACTGCACTAACCACATTCCCTGGCAACAAATTCCAGAGTTTAATTGTGCGTTGAATGAAAAAGAACTTTCTCTGATTAATTTTAAATGTGCTACATGCTAACTTCATGGAGTGGCCCCTAGTCCTTCTATTATCTGAAAGAGTAACAGACCGATTCACATTTACCCGTTCTAGACCTCTCATGATTTTAAACACAAACATTACATTGCATAGTGATTAAACACTAAGGCATCTCACAGCTCCAGCACTTGACCCATAGTTTGGGTCATGTATCCCTAGGGGGATTGTTCTAGTTCTGTACATGCGTGGGGACAGGGAAAGAAATGGAGTGGAAAGCAGCCAGGCGTGAAAAAAAATGGATTTTTCACCCTTGTGAATTTCTTGCAAACCAAAAATGTTTACTTTTCACACACCCAAAGAACAGAAAAGGCAAAAGGAGAAGACAAGAATGATTTAGGCATTGCTACTTGGTGTGTGTAGACCGCAATTCACAACTGGATGTGGGCTTGTGAGCAAGTGAAATGTAGCCCATAATTGTCACAGTTAAAGAGAGGAAATGTTCAGGCAGCACGCTGAGATAAAACCAGGCACAACACACACTGCTTATTATAGAATGGCTTAAAGAATTTAACAAAAACCATGACTAATATATACTATTATTCTGCTATTGTTTTGTGCATGATTGCAACTGATCACCAAAGAATTAAAAAAGAGTGAGCAGGAAAATCCCGAGGACCATGAAAAGTGCAAAAGACTAGTAATGGGCATATGCTTTCTCAAGACTGACAGTTATATAGGATCGTGATTACACATCTTTCAGGAATGGGGAGTGCAAAGCAAACAGCTGGAGATGCTATGCTAATTCCAGGTCACTGGAATTACTATGAGGATGGCTTTTTTTCTTTCTTTTTTTTTTTTTTAAGCAGCTTGAAATCATTTGGCACCATATGCACTATCCCGCCCCCTCCACCTAACTCCATGCCGCTGTGTGATGGGAGATGACATGAGTGTTGCATGTCATCGCATGTTTTATTCCTGCAAGGTTTGTTTATTTGCTTTAAACGTCCTATTTCAGTCCACATTTTTTTTTATCATATAAGCAGGTAATAAATGAAGCTTTATGGGGTAGTGAAGTCCACTTACATTTTATTTTCTGTATGACCAATGCATTCTTCCCTTCTGCATTGCAGAAAAATCCAGTTCTGTCCAATCTGGTTTTATTTATAGTCCACTTTTTCAAAACTGGTCAAAGCAGCTACCAATACTACACAGCAAATAGAAATCTACTGCAGCACTCTATAAAATAATAATAATAATAATAAAACAAAACATTGATAGGGCTACCATTTAACCAATCGGGTCGATCTCATAGAGACTGGTTAGGATAGATTCTGCCCTCATAGACCAACTAATATAATCGGGCCTGTCGTGATCCACTATGGATTAAACTAATGTAGCCTTATCTTTACACAGCTTTAAATTCTGCTATATATATTCTAGAGAGTTGCTGTAACCACATCAGGCTTTTCTGGCTCACTCTTCATCTGCACATACTGCAGAGGGAAAAGTGTAAAGCAGCCATAGCAACCTACAGGCCCTCTCTGCCAGTGACTAACCCTTGCATGATGTAACTAACGTTCAGCCATCAGTTGTCATTGTAACTTCGCCAGTAATTGCAGACTCCATGAGACGGTGCCCCATTTATTCCCATTTTTCTACACAAGTTAAAATCTATGTTGTAGAACTACAGGGATATTGTCTACAGCTATTTTTTTTTTAAGGTAGCGCCACTTTCACAGCGACCTGGCAGGCAAGGGAAGGCATTCTGAGCTGATCTATAAAGTGAAGTGGGAAATATTTATCAACACCATGCCAACTGCTTAAGCTTCTTGTCCATAGCTGAAGGATTGAACCTAGTCGTCAACTGGTCTAACCACCTGTGTAAGTAGTTGTGACGGTGACTTTTAAACAGGAGTGCACGTGTTTGTCAGCTCATGCCATTTTATAACATACGCGCATATATGAAATAGCCCGAACACGCTCACATGTGCACGCAATTTTAAGTGGATGCATGCCTATGCTCACAAATGCCACTTCTACCACATAAGTGGCAGGATTTTAAAAAACACACACTCCAATACCATTACCAATTTTCCTAGTTCATTCCCTGTTCACCGAAGTAAGGGAGAGAACTTCCACACACCCCTAGATTAAAAGCCTTCCTTGTTAGCCCCAACCCTTAAAACCCTGCCGATCTATCAATTTATCTTTATTTTATTACTTACATGTCCTCCAGAGCAGAAGTAGAATTATGTGGCAGAGGTTCCCAGCCGGGTGCACGTGCCCGTAAGTATTTACGCGCTAACCTGAAGTAGAAAGCCAGGAACGCTCAAACCCCGCCCCTTTTGGGGAACTTTTCATTTGTGCACGCAGAGGGAGATACGCGCTTACTCGGGCACCTTTTAAAATCCGCTAGATGTGCGCCAGCCCGACTTATTCGTGAATCTCCCAGTTTTGGTACATGCTGGGCTTTTAAAATTCACTTTTAAGAACACACATACCCTGTTCCCTAAAAGAGTTTATTTGGATTTTGGATTTTAGATTTAACTATTTACCCTTTCCAAACCTGAGCTCAAGGTAAGTTACATTCATGTACAGTAGGTATTTTCATGCCTCCCAGGCCGTACAATCTAACCCCTACATGTATATGGGGTGTGGAAATCCGAAAGAACTGTTTTCGATGGGGGGAGTAGGGCTGATGTGCACGGAGCAGGAGAGAGACCTTGGGGTAATAGTGTCTAATGATCTGAAGTTGGCGAAACGATGTGACAAGGCGACAGTTAAAGCCAGAAGAATGCTGGGCTGCATAGAGAGAGGAATATCGAGTAAGAAAAGGGAAGTAATTATCCCTTGTACAGGTCCTTGGTGAGGCCTCACCTGGAGAACTGTGTTCAGTTCTGGAGACCGTATCTCCGAAGGGACAGAGACAGGATGGAGGCGGTCCAGAGAAGGACAACCAAAAAGGTGGATGGTCTTCATCGAATGACTTATGAGGAGAGATTGAAGAATCTAAATATGTACACCCTGGAGGAAAGGAGGAGCAGGGGTGATATGATACAGACTTTCAGATACTTGAAAGGTTTTAATGATTCAAAGTCAATGACAAACCTTTTCCATTGGAAAAAAATCAGCAGAACCAGGGGTCACGATTTAAAACTCCAGGGAGGAAGAATCAGAACCAATGTCAGGAAGTATTTCTTCACGGAGAGGGTGGTGGATGCCTGAATGCCCTTTAGGAGGAAGTGGTGAAGACCAAAACTGTGAAGGATTTCCAAAGGGCATGGGATAAACACTGTGGATCCATAAAGTTTAGAGGATGTGAATGAAGAGAAGAGGCATAGGGGTGGCTTGCGGGAATGACAGCTACTCCCTGGTGATTAATACCCTTATATTCAATAAACATACACACAGTTAATGCGACTCCAACATTGCTCTATGCTTCAACGGCAAGAGGAAATGTGGAAAAAAGGATTTGCATTCACAAAAAAGCGGGGGAGTAGCTTGCTTGTTGCGGCGGTTACTATCCCAAACCAAATAAGCCTGATACTTCTCTTTCAATGCATCTCCAGCATAGTTCTCTGCTTCAACGGCAGGGGGATGAAGAAAAGAAAATTTACATTCAGACAACAACCAACAAGGACTGAATTGCATAGCCTGGATAAACAAATAAGCGTGGGTGTAGATTGCTTGTTACGGTGGTTACTACCCTTTGGGGCGGATTTTAAAAGGCGAGCGAATAGCCTACTTTTGTTTGCGCTCCAGGCGCAAACAAAAGTAAGCTGGATTTTAGTAGATACGCGCGGAGCCGCGCGTATCCACTAAAATCCTGGATCGGCGCGCGCAAGGCTATGAATTTTGTATAGCCGGCGCGCGCCGAGCCGCGCAGCCTACCCCGTTCCCTCCAAGGCCGCTCCGAAATCGGAGCGGCCTCGGAGGGAACTTTCCTTTGCCCTCCCCTCACCTTCCCCTCCCTTCCCCTACCTAACCCACCCGCCCGGCCCTGTCTAAACCCCCCCCTTACCTTTGTCGGGGGATTTACGCCTCCCAGAGGGAGGCGTAAATCCCCGCGCGCCAGCGGGCCTCCTGCGCACCGGGCCGCGACCTGGGGGCGGGTACGGAGGGCGCGGCCACGCCCCCGGGCCGTGGCCACGCCCCCGTACCTGCCCCCAAAACGCTGCCGACACGCCCCCGAAATGCCGCGACGACCGGACCCGCCCCCGACACGCCCCCCTCCGAGAACCCCGGGACTTACGCGAGTCCCGGGGCTCTGCGCGCGCCGGGAGGCCTATGTAAAATAGGCTTCCCGGCGCGCAGGGCCCTGCTCGCGTAAATCCGCCCGGTTTTGGGCGGGTTTACGCGAGCAGGGCTCTGAAAATCCGCCCCTGAATCAATTAAGCCTGATACTTCACTTGGAATACATATCCTGCACAGCTCACTGCTTCAACGGCAGCGGGGATGAAGAAAAGAGGTTTTATATTCAGACAACAACCAATAAGGACTGAATTGCACAGGTTGGGTAAACAAATAAGCGTGGGAGTAGCTTGCTTATTGCGGCGGTTACTACCCCTAACCAATTAAGCTTGATACTTCACTTAGATGCACTGCTCTCTACATCAGTGGCAGGGGTGGAAGGTAACTAGAACCAAAAAGTTACTAATAAGGGCCAAGAGTAACAGATAAGTATGAGAAAAAAGTGTGAAAGCTTGCTGGGCAGACTAGACCTATTAGGTGGCCCTCCCATAGAGATATAAATAGGTGCACACAGTGAGGCCCTCCCCCGAGGCTCTCTCTCTCCCCCCCCCCCCCACCCCCAGCCCTGAAATGGCCAAAATGCAATTTAAAAAATTTATTGTGAAATGCATTATGGTCATTTCGGGCATATCGCACAGCCTAACACCAAGAAAAGAGGTGAAGTTATTTCTGGCATTAAAACCATGCTATATTACCCCTAATTTAACTAAACCCCACCCAAAATCCTCCCCCCGATCCTGTCCCCCTCAAAAATTTGCATTTGCGCCATGCGTTACCATACTTTTCACACGTGTTATGGCGTTAATGCATTATTGCGCATGTTTAACGCCATAACGCATTTTGATGAATGATGGGGTGAGTTCTTGCCTAGGGCATAGAGGATGAAATGCTTTGCCCAAGGTCAGGAGGGGCATCAGCGAGAGATGTCGGATTTGAACACTGGCTTTTTTTAAATTTACAGCTTGCCCAGCCTTGTAAACAAGGTTCTAGACAACCTACAACAATAAAAACCCTTTAGAATTGGTCCAATGTTTTGTTTGAGATTTTAGTGCTCAGCATCTTGCATGCTACTGAAGCTCCCGCCATCACATGACTTGGGAGATTGGGAACATTTAAAGGGCCAGAAGTACAAAGCACTTCACCCACCCATTGACACAAAACCAGGATAATCTGTTAAGTGCATCTGTGCCCGAATGCTAGAACTGAAAAAGAAAAATGCCAAACATTTGCTCAACCTTTGGCTACTGTGTGAGCTGGTTTTCAGCCCCTTGACGAGACTTCCCAAAGGAAAATGGGGAAAATATGTTGGTAAAATCCATGATGTGACGGCTCATTGCATGCAAGAAGTAATATACAAAGTTAATGAGCAGTGACCATGACCAAATCTGCTGTTCATTCCGGCCTTACCCTGTCCCTTTAGTTGCCTCTATATTAGTGACTTCCTACATGTTATCTTCCAAGGCTGCACAATAATTGAATATTAAATGAACCTAGCTGACTTGTTTTCAGCCTCCCAGCACCACGTTCACAAAAGCAGAATGCGGGAGCACGGATGACAGCATTATTAGTCCCAGCAAAACCCTCCTCCCCACCACTAAAATCATTGTTGCCACCCGTCATGTGCTTGTTGTAGCTTCTATCAAATAAATGTTCGGCAAGCATCGTACCATAGTCCCATCACTGAACGTGGCATGCAGTGACGAAGCAAACTATCGCTGACTACTTGAAAGTGACCACTGTCACGTAGTAGCAGAGCAGATGATGGGCCCCATGCAGTCTGCCCAGTTATTCCTGTCCACTGTTAAGGATATATCCCAGCTACCGAGTGTGACCACTTGTAAAATATCCCCCTCCGGCCAGAAGAAGTTTTTAGGTTATCTGCCCCATTTGTACCCTGTCATCTAGAGCAGGTGAGCATACGGGATGCCACCCTTACTTCACACCTCTCCCTTCCCATGTCTAACCACAAAGCTTTGCAGACGTCTAAATACCAGCGTGGCTGCTGCCCAAACATCTGGCTTCCAAGGCCCCCTGCGTTAGTGTGCCCGATAGACTTCAGGTTATATTATGGCACTTGCAGACCCAGCTGCCAGTTAATTGCATCATCGCAGCCTGGCAGAGAGAGCAGGCCACATGGGTGCCTGCATTTCTGCAAACGCTTATAACATTTCATATTGCCCACCTTGCCATTCGTTCTTAACAGTCCCAGCATTTGTCGGCTCTCTCTCTTAAACGTGTTCCGCGGCTGTGCTTCTGCTTTCTCCTCACTCTTTGCTTACGCCATGCCTTCCTTCAAGTCCGTTCCTGTTTTAGCCTCCATCACCTGCATGGGGGAGGGTGTTCCTCGCGTCCACCCCACCCCCCTCCCCCCTTTTTGTGAAAAAGTATTTCCCATCCTTGCTCTTAAGTCTGCCTTCTCAGAGCCTCGTACTAACAGCCCCTGTTACTTCCTGCGCGCCATTAATACCTTTCAGGTATTTGAATGTCTTTGTCAATCCTCCTCTATCCTCAGGAAGTGGTTCTCAATCTAGTCCTCAAGGACAGCTCTGCCTCCATTGTTGGAAGAAGGAGTGTGTGTGTTTGGAGGAGGGGGCGTGTTCCTGTGGATTCAGAAAATATATCTAAAGAGCCTAAGGTACAGAATTTGTATTGGGTTTATCTTGCACATGCAATGACAAGAATGAGCCTCACTCTTAAGCCAGGCTATGTTGGGTATGATCCCATTCTCTGACATTTAATGCTAGCGCTCTTAATACTTGCATGCTGCAAAACAGATTCTTTCTGAAGCTTGTATGGTGTTAGTATATACAGGCAGCATATCGAGGTGAGCCTGAAAGTTCTTTTTAATCAGGCGAGTGCTGCCTAAACTATTAGGACTGTATCCGTAGGCCACATTTTCTTGGCCTCTGATTCTTGGTACCCGATGCTCTTCTCGCTCTCCATACATAGTACAGGATAGTCACTTAGTACTGGCACTCCTATTAGCGATGCTGTTTTTTTTGTCATTTTCTCTTTTAACTCTGCATCTGGTCTTCTAGCGTCAAACTTTCTATCAGCTGGTCTAGGAAGGAATAATTATACTCTATGATTTAGGCAAAGAATGTATGTAAGAAAAGTGATATTAACTGTAAACGTCAAGGAAAAAATTATCAGTGAGAGCTGGGGACGGAGCTTGGTTACCGCTCAACCAAAAGGGCATTCTGCTAACCCTGTTCAGTTACCATCTCCCTGAGGTCTGTTTCCTGCTCTGTAGCCATCGATATCTCAGATTCCTTCATATACTGCTCTCTCAGACTTCTTCACCTCAATGCATAATGCTCTATTATTATTATTATTATTGTTTTTTGTTACTCCTTCAGTTTTCTTAGATCGCGTCTCATACCATGGGCACCCTCAGGCCTATCCACTTTGCTGCAGATCCTGGTGTCACCCACACAAGTGTCAGATGCTTTCACAACTGTCAGTGACATCATAATGATGTCACTGACAGTCCTTCTGTGATGTTTGATCATAATGAAACCACCATAACCCGAAACAGATGTGTTAGAACGTTATTGAACATCCCCTGAAGAAATATAAAATGCATGCAGGGCAGAAAGAAGGCCTACAATGGTTGTTCATTAGAATCAGGATTTATTGTTCGACCGGTGCTCGCTCAATTATAAAAAGCCTTCCTTCAACCATGAAAATAAAATCTTTATGCATTGCTAACTGTCTAAATAAATCATTGCCAAATAGTATCAAGAAGTGCATGTCACCTGTAAATGCATCTTCACCACTTGCATTAATTAAAGTGTAAGTGAACCTGCCTGCAAGCCTGTGGGCTAATGTTAGATTCACTCGATCTGAGCATATGGCCCATTTTTTCAGTTTTTATTTTTAACGAATGCAGCGTGACCAGAAGCAAATGTTAAAACAGACTTAATATGGCAAGAGATTACATTTCTACATAGTGACCCATCAGTACGTGTGATTGCAGGATCAGACACAGCAGGGTAGCTTGGGATTTAAAAGAAAATTTTCGCTCGGAGACAAAAAAAAATAAATAAAAGCCTGCAAGTCTTTCAACAGAGGAACTGAAATGTGGAAAGGAAAGGGCACAGAGCATTATTAATGGATGTGTAGCCTTTTGACTTCTTTTAGTGGATATTTCATGCATTAATGACATACCATATACAAGGCTTACAAGAGAAGAGTAGAAACATATGTAGTTATATATAGAAAATATGCACCATTTAAACCTGGGGGGGGTGGGACACTTTACTCAGGGATGAGTTCAAATAGTAAAATCAATGACTAAGAGGCATTACGTTTACATAATAGGAAGAATCCAAGACTAGGAAGTGCAGCTTCAACACAAAAGGGTAGAAAGCCACACAAAATGTACAAAAAAATCCAAGGTGGTCGGGATACTCCAGCCCTATACTTCAAAAACTATTATTTAATAAATCATAAGGAACTGCAAACCCAACATTTTTATAATGGTGGGCCAGGGAAAGTATCGCTACCTACTAACATACACATTTTCGCCAGGGCTGATGGGGGCTATTAGAGCACTGCACGAGCTGCTTTGTCTGAGGAAAGAAGTGGAATACAACCCTGTAGCTATTATGTGCCGGCAACGGACAGCCCACTTTTGAATTTATTGCTGTACTGTAAAACTCACGCATGGCAATTCAGAACACTGCTTGAGAAAACTCCCTGATTTCCTGCCAGGTCACCAATCCGGAAGCTTTTTGAAATGACTTCCTCTTCCCCGCCGGGGAAACCATGAAGGTGGAGACTACCACTGGCCCTGACCCAGGACCTTTTTTTTTTTTCTTCAGAAAATTACCACCGAGAAAAGAATGATGGTGCTGAAGTACAATTATCTAGCAAGAGCCAGCACTCCTACGTATTATGCTGAAATATTAAAGTATTGCTTGAAAACAAAATATTCAACATATGCTAAAACACTCTGTCTGCCATTGTTTGTTCTCCTTCATTAAACCGCCAGGTCACAGTTTTCGTAGTGCTTGGCTTGAAAACACAATAGTTTTTGAAAGAGGTTACCCAGTATACTTTATTCACTATTTTTGGGGCCTCATGTCTCTCGTCCATAATAATACACATTAAAAACAAAAAGTGCTGTGCTGCTATAAGATTCTTCAGATCACAGCCCATGAGGCAATGGACCTAGCCGGAGTGAGAAGAAATTAAGTGCGTAAATGTGGTATCCATCTCTTTCCCAGTTCCTTGGACTTTGTCTAGCATCTAAGAACTGTTATCCACCCAGGGTTCTCCAGGAGGCCATTAAAAAGAAAAGAAGAAAAAGTACTGGGTAATTCCAACAAGCCGGTGGTCTTCTAGCATGTCTACAAGTTTGTTAAACCTGAGCCAATAAGGAGGAGTTTTTTTGGGAAATACTCACTGGCTGCTAGATTTCCTTAACAGAAGGAATGGGGGAAAGCTACGCTACGGTGCCAGTTACTACATTAAACAACTTGCTAGCAGACTGGATGGACCACTTGGGTCTTTATCTACCGTCACTTACTAGGTTACTATGGTTAGAGAAAGACAAGCAAAGAAAAGTCAAATGGCCACGTCAGGTGGAGATGTAAAAATGTGCATTCCTAGTAGAAATGTTATAGAAGCCCTTCAAGCTCTATTAAACTGAGAGAGGAGGAGTCACATGGAGGAACATTGCTGAGCTCTGTTGGCTGCTTTCTTTATTGGTACAGGAAAGAGAAAAGGGAGGACCAGAACCTAGCTGGTGGAGTCCTCTGCTTTCGGGTCCCATGGATTCCTTTGTGCAGAGAGAAGGAGCACGGGCTTTGGTGGAAGGCTCTAATGTTGCATCGCTGGGTGTTGCGGGGAAGGAGGGGCCCCCACCCCCTCCCACATCTTCTCCCCAGATCCTGAGGTTTCTCTCACCTCAGAGCTGCAGGAACCTCTGCAACAACCTGGGACAACGTGAGAGTTGCATCTGGGATCGGGTGATCCATTGTGTCTTGATGATATTGGTATTGCTGTACTGGAGAGGAAAGAATTGTTTCTTTCTCCAAGAGAGGTCACAGAGGAGGAGATGGTTAGCATGGTTCGGCCTGCAGCGAGAAGACTTGCAGCTTTACCTTCTGCTTCAACTCCAGTGGCTCCAGCAGGTAAAGGTCTGGCATTTGCTTCTGAGAGGGTTTCTTTGCCACTGATTCTCGTCCTCTTGATCCAGTGTTGTAAGGTAGTCACCTTAGAGCAGGGATGGGCAATTCCAGTCCTCGAGGGCCGTAAACCGGTCGGGTTTTCAGGATATCCCTAATGAATATGCATGAGAGAGATTTGCATGCACTCTGCCTCAGTCATATGTAAATCTTTTTCATGCATATTTATTAGGGATATCCTGAAAACCCAACCGGTTTGCAGCCCTCGAGGACCGGAATTGCCCACCCCTGCCTTAGAGGGTATATGGGAAGCTACTGCAGGCCTAACTGGCCACATAATTCAAATTTATGTCCCAATCCCAGTTTCTGATGGCTGATTTTATCTCTAAACTGAAGGAACTATCTATTTCTAACCAAAAAGTTGAGTCTCTGGAAGTGAAAGTTTCAGCATTTCAGAACACGGAGAATACCTTGGTACTGGGGCTGTCTCAGCTTCAGAACAAGGTGGAAGCCTTGGAAAATGTTATTAGATGGAAGAATTTTAGACTTATTAATTTTCCTAAGCAAAAGTTTGGGACACCTGTGGAGAAGTTTAAAATATCTCCTCCAGGTTTTGAAAGTGCCTGAGAAGTTGATTCCTCCTGCCTCTAGGATTTAACATGTGCTGCTGTATAAAAGAACTGAAGATACCGCTGCGTCCCAACAACCTTCCATAGACTTTTCAAATGTTAGAAAATTCTGGTGATGAAGAAATCATTCCCTCTATATATTGATAGGAAATTCATTGGTCGACTCAGGGATTGTTTGTGGATGTTATATTTTCATAAGAGGAATGTCCTTTTTCTCAGTCTGAGGGTAGCTATGCTTCCTGAAATCACTACGTTTACGCAACTTAGAAGGAAGCGTTTTCTTCTTCTTGGGGCAGGAGTCCAGTAATTAGGGGTGTTTTTTTGTTTTGTATTTTTTATTAAACCATCCTTGCTAATGTATCATTAAGTTAGCCGGGATAAAATGTGTGTTCTACGATCCTGTTCGTTTGACTCAGCTCATTAGTAAAAGACAAGCCTTATCTAGACCTGATATATCATCTTCGCTCTAGGTAGCCTCATCCTCAGCATGATTTACGTTTGTTAGGAATCAAAAGCCTGGAAGAGTGTTTCTGTTATTCTTTGATACCTTTTGGTTTTAGTCCTTTGATATGCATTGATTTTACCTCTCCTCCTTCCCATATTGTGGATTGAGCTTGCGCTTAAAGATTGTATTTTCACGTTAGTTTATTTGTGGTACTTTTCCTGGTTTTGATCTGATGTTTATATTGAAAAATCTTATAAATAAAAAGTTTTAAAAAAATTGAGAGGGAATTTCCTTTAAAGTGGGCAATAGATAGAATAAAATACCTAGGGATTTGGATACCAAAAGATATTACTGACTTATACGAGGTAAATATTGCTAAACTGCAGGATAAAACGGAAGCTTCTCTGAGCTCTTGGCTACATCTTCCCCTTTCGCTCATTGGCCGCATACACTTGCTGAAAATGACTGTGCTACCTCGTTGGCTGTACATCCTAGGTGTCCTTCCCATCATCTTAAAACAACGCACAACAGTGAAATTTCAGAGGACTGTGACAAGATTCCTCAGTTAGCACTAAAATGTTTGATGTGCCCAACTTCCGTGGGAGGCTTCGGCCTGCCAGATCTGAAAGTTTACAATCATGCCATCAACCTCAGACACATTGGGGATTGTTACCTGAACACCTCGTTCTTCTCTGACACTACCTATGAGTCACAGCTACTTTCTCCCATATCTCCATGCTATGTTCTTCATGTGCCTCTCGCATCGATTTCAACGGCTATTAGTTCGGGACTCTTGTTGCAACCCTTACGACAGACGTGGACGTGACTTATGAAGAAGGCTTCGCTGCCAACAGCTATCTCCCCGTTTCTTCCACTTAGCGGTAACCAAGCATTTCCTATGGGTATCGGCTCATCTAAGTTCCGTGAGTGAGAGATGAAAAATCTTACCTGCATAGGCCAAATGATCCAGGTGGATGGATCACTGATGACCTTTTCTGGGGTATGCAACCTCTTTGGGACCTCATCTAAGGATTTTTTCCAGTACCACCAGTCCGGCACTATGTCCGATCGCTCGGACATGTTCACTTTTCGGACCCCAAGTGGAACTTTCTGCGTGACTGGTTCAACTTAGACAAACCCGAAAAACATTCCATTTCCTATTATTATCGGCGCCTGGAAACCACCTATAAGAGTTGGTCTCTAGATGATGTGCAGCTCAAATGGCAGGATGAGCTTGCTTACTCGATTTCTCCTGCGGAGTTCCAGTCTGCTTTTGTTAAAACGCCACGGATAACCAGTAACACCCTGCTGAGAGAAACTTGATACAAAATTATTTACCGGATGTTCATCTCACAACGCCAGGCATATTTGGCGGGGATTACGGATTCTGAAGCTTGCATCAAATGCCATTCTAGTGGGGTACATTTACGTCACTTACTATGGGGTTGCCCAATGATACAAACCTTTTGGAAGAAGGTTTTTCGCTTTGCCAATGAAATTATGGGACTCAAGATACCATACTCACCTCTGGTAGCGCTCTTCAGCATTTTCCCACACTCTTTCATTGGGAAAAAAGGGCACACTCTTTGGATTACAAAAGTTTTCCCGCTAGCCAGCAAAGCCATTCTCACGGTCTGGAGGAAACCGGAAGGACCATCTCTAGCACACTGGCATTTGTCTATCCTGCATCTCCTCACGATGGAAACTCTGGCCAGCAACCAACTGTCCATCAGGATCCGGCGAGCTCTCACTGCAGTTTGGATGCCCTTTATCCTGACCTTGCCACAGGATGCTAAAAGTCAATTTCTTAACTGTATAGACGTGTAATGCAATTGTGATGATCTTCTTGGATTTCTCATTTTTTACTCTGTTGCTATTTTATTTTTATTGTCCCTTTCAGTGCCGGGGGGGGGGGGGGGGGACGACGACAAGTTGGGACTGCTGGGGGGTTATGAAAAATGTTCATAGAAGTTTCCTGTTGTATGGTATGTAACAGAACACATTATGTATCATGCAAGATATTTTTTGGTTTTCTTACCTATATTAATAATAAAAAAAGATTTCACATAAAAAAACTGAGAAAGGGGGTCAGTATGGATTGCTATTATGTGACTGACTGAAACCATAGCTATGTTTCACTGGTTAAATGATGGCAGCCTGGGTAACTCATGTGGAAGGGCAGGGTTTCATGGACCCACATTTCTCATAATAGGATGTACTGTGCTTTTGAAATGGCAGGAAAAGGCCAATGATATTTCCTCTTTCATTTTGTGTCATTATTTTTTTTAACAAAATATCATTTGTGTTTATGTCACTTTAGCACACACTAAAATATTTTAATGCATACCGTAACAATATAATGTATGTTAAAAGCAAAACGAACGAAAAATAAACAATATAGATGGGAACATGAAAAAAATAAATGAAAAATAAAAATCATTTTTTTTCAATGCACACCCCTAGGTCATAAGAAACGTTGGACAACAAAGATACACCACACAACTTGTGCACTGCATTATATTGTACACTGCCTAGAGTCCTTCAGAATTAGGAAATTTATAAATATAATAAATAAATCCAGGGATGATAAACACAGTTAAGTCTTCTTCCACTGGTTAAAAAAAACTAACAATACATAAAATTTATAGATATAGTAACCCAAATAAACTACAAAAATAACAGAAGTAGAGCTGCACTTATCACAAAATTGTTGACCATGTTAGATAACTACACAGGAAGGAGGTCATGCAGTATGGACCATCGTTATTGATTGATATAACATAGAGTAAACACATTAAGGTATATTTTAAAATCCCAGCACGCGCCAAAATCGGGAGATAGACGAGTATGTCTGGCTGGTACGCACTAAGCGGATTTTAAAAGCCACCTGTGTATGCGCATATTCCCCGGTATGCGCCCAAGTAAGAAAGCTCCAGAAGGGGCAGGGCATGGATGTTCCAGAACTTTAACATGAAATGTGCACGTATTTACGCTCACAAGCGTGCGCTAGGGTCCCTGCCGCAAAACTTTACTACTGCTTATGGATAGCATGTAAGTAATAAAACATAAAAAAAAAAGTAGGCTGGTCAGCAGGGTTTTAAGGATGAGGCTAACAGGGGGAAAGGGAGGCTAATAACCTAGGGGGGGACTGGAAGTCTTATCCCTTAACTGGGCGAACTGGGAACAAACTGAGAAAACTGGTAACTGCATCAGCGTGCGTCCCTTACAAAATTCACCCACCTATGCAGTAGAGGCAACATTTGCACGTACATGCGCCCTTCCATAACCATGCGCGCATATACACGTGTATGTTATAAAATGGCCATTTTTTTGGCGCAAGACAGCATACGTGCATATATGTGCGCCCGCATGCCAGTATCAAAGTTATAATCATTGTATCTCACTGCAAGGTCAACTGTCATTTTTTTTCACTAGCAGACAGATATTCTAAAGTGATGTTACTACCCTATTCTTTTAGTTATCTGGAAACCGATGTGATATCTCGATCGAACGTCGGTATATAAAATAAATAAATAAATAAATAAATGTATGAATGAAACAGCCTCCAGGGGAGTGATGGAGACAAGAATAACAACAGAATTCCTGCGCAAGACCCAGATGATCCCCAATTGTAAATAATTGAGGGCAGGGCCAGTGCAAAAGTATTTGGTGCCCCAGACGAACCTTGGTCATTCATCTACTACCCACAACTTACAAAGGCAACACCTTCAGCACAGTGCTCCCTTCTTTAGCAGTACTGGCATTTCCCCTCTGGGCCTTGTGCTGGTGGGATTTTGCCACTCCCCAAATTTTGGCAGCCTAGGTGACTGCCTAGTTTGCCTAATAGAAGCACCAGCCCCGAGTGAGGGGAAAGCCAGAGATCAATGGGCCTGATAGTACTTACCTGCCATAATATTCTATATTTCTATACTGATGTATCCCATGATAAATGCAAAAAATTCTGAAAGTGTATTTCATCAGTAATTGGAGTATTTGAAAATTGGTTTTGGAGCCAAAGGACATGATTATTGGCATACAGTCTTTGTAAAATATATTTCTTCATTGTTATTATAATGAAAATATTTAAGAAATCTTATTCTTAATATAGAGCTTAGAAACAACATAGTGCTCTGGATTAATAAACACGATGGCCCAGAAGACTAATGGAATGGCACTTCAATCTACAGTACTTATTAGTTGTCATATTCTAAATGGTGGCACTAAGGGGCCGATGTGCTATACTACATTGAGATTGGCCGTTAGCACATGCATCAATGGCTAATGCTAATAAGATGCAAATGAGGAATGTGTTAACGTATGCATGTTAATGCAGATAGTAATATGAAGAGTTAACTACACCTCCCAGAGGAACAGTTAAGTGTTTTGCGTAAGGCATCTGAATTACATTTTGTGCATTTCAATGTGTGTTAATAGTACAGTGAGAAATATGTAATGAGTTATTTAACATACTTTTGCATCTCATTACCTCATTAGCATAGATTTTTTAATTTAATGCTGATTAATGCTACCATAAGCAAATTTATGCACATTAAAAGCACTGTTAACTTGCACTAATGCTAGCATTACTTTTAATGCAGTTGAGTACAAAGGCCCCTTAAGATAGGTTTTACTCATCATTGGATATTTGTACTGAAAATGAATAGCAAAGCTGTCAGACAGCCAGCAGACAAAACCATGAAAAGCACACAGCATGGCCTAGTCTTTGTCTTCTGCCACCAGAGGTGTATTGCTAAAATAGTATTTATATATTTTTAAAAGTGAAAGAAACGGAAGACTCAGTAAAGAATGTTAAAATATACAAACAAGAAGTAAAACTCAAAGAAAGAATAAGGACTTGAGGGGGCCAGCATGCTTTAGTCAGCATAAGGGCGACAGTGTTTGTCGAGTGTTTGCACATTGTGCTGCAGAGTTCTGTAATTGGTAATGGGCCCCATGTACTGAGCTCAACCTCCTTCTGACTGTTCAGCAGCTCTTTCTGGAAAAAGAGTACATTATTTTTTATCCAGCTGATTGCACCCATTCCCCCCCCCCCAAATGCCCATCAAGAATTGTTTTTATGCATCCATAATGTACTTATTATATACATAGATCAAAAGCTATAAGTAAAGTCAGGGATGAGAATTAAAGAGAACTGGAGCTGAACGAAAAGAATGTAAAACAAATATTGGAAAAAATGTAAAGCTTGTAAATCTTGATGTCTGACATACAGAGCGGGCAATAATGAAAACCCTTTCCATTTTGCCTGTGGAAATCAGGGCTCTCTATTGCCCAACCTGTCCATGGGTAAAAGTATGGGCATTGGTCAACAGCAGAAGTGAAGAGGCAGAGTGGGGGCGATCAGGGGGAATGGAGACTAGGACAATGTGTGCAGTTTTGTACAATCAAAAAACATGTTCCTGCTTTCTCTGTAGGAAATCTCTGTGGGTAGGTTATCTGGAAGGGCAATAATCAGAGGAAAATCCTGCATTGGCTTTGGTTTTGATGACCAATGCAAACTACATGGAGTTAGCAGTGACGTGGCCAATTCTGATTATTGCCTCATACAGCCTTCTCAAATTAGGTGACTTGTATTAATAAGCATTGTTTAAAAATACAATCCTAGAGGCGCAGTCCATATGTATTCCACACATTAAGAAAGGTGGAAAGAAGGCAAAACAATTACCGTCATGGTTAAAAGGTGAGGTGAAAGAGGCTATTTTAGCCAAAAAACATCCTTCAAAAATTGGAAGAAGGATCCATCTGAAGAAAATAGGATAAAACATAAGCATTGTCAAGTTAAGTGTAAAACATTGATAAGACAGGCGAAGAGAGAATTTTAAATGAAGTTGGCCATAGAGGCAAAAACTCATAATAAAAACTTTTTAAAATATATCCGAAGCAAGAAACCTGTGAGGGAGTCGGTTGGACCATTAGATGACCGAGGGGTTAAAGGGGCTCTTAGGGAAGATAAGGCCATTGCAGAAAGACTAAATGAATTCTTTGCTTCCGTGTTTACTAATGAGGATGTTGGGGAGATACGAGTTCTGGAGATGGTTTTCAGGGGTGATGAGTCAGACGAACTGAACGAAATCACTGTGAACCTGGAAGATGTAGTAGGCCAGATTGATAAACTAAAGAGTAGCAAATCACCTGGACCGACTCCCTCACAGGTTTCTTGCTTCGGATATATTTTTTAAAGTTTTTATTATGAGTTTTTGCCTCTATGGCCAACTTCATTTCAAATTCTCTCTTCGCCTGTCTTATCAATGTTTTACACTTAACTTCACAATGCTTATGTTTTATCCTATTTTCTTCAGATGGATCCTTCTTCCAATTTTTGAAGGATGTTTTTTGGCTAAAATAGCCTCTTTCACCTCACCTTTTAACCATGACGGTAATTGTTTTGCCTTCTTTCCACCTTTCTTAATGTGTGGAATACATATGGACTGCGCCTCTAGGATTGTATTTTTAAACAATGCTTATTAATACAAGTCACCTAATTTGAGAAGGCTGTATGAGGCAATAATCAGAATTGGCCACGTCACTGCTAACTCCATGTAGTTTGCATTGCCTTCTTTCCACCTTTCTTAATGTGTGGAATACATATGGACTGCTCCATGGTGAGACCACACCTTGAATACTGTGTACAATTCTGGTCGCCGCATCTCAAAAAAGATATAGTTGCGATGGAGAAGGTACAGAGAAGGGCAACCAAAATGATAAAGGGGATGGAACAGCTTCCCTATGAGGAAAGGCTGAAGAGGTTAGGACTGTTCAGCTTGGAGAAGAGACGGCTGAGGGGGGATATGATAGAGGTCTTTAAGATCATGAGAGGTCTTGAACAAGTAGATGTGACTCGGTTATTTTCACTTTCAAATAATAGAAGGACTAGGGGGCATTCCATGAAGTTAGCAAGTAGCACATTTAAGACTAATCGGAGAAAATTTTTTCACTTAACGCACAATAAAGCTCTGGAATTTGTTGCCAGAGGATGTGGTCAGTGCAGTTAGTGTAGCTGGGTTCAAAAAAGGTTTGGATAAGTTCTTGGAGGAGAAGTCCATTAACGGCTATTAATCAAGTTTACTTAGGGAATAGCCACTGCTATTAATTGCATCAGTAGCATGGGATCTTCTTAGTGTTTGGGTAATTGCCAGGTTCTTGTGGCCTGGTTTGGCCTCTGTTGGAAACAGGATGCTGGGCTTGATGGACCCTTGGTCTGATCCAGAATGGCAATTTCTTATGTTCTTAAGCAAAGGCAGGCCTGGCGCAACCAGTTGTGCATACCATGCATATGACAAGGTAGTACAACTGGGGGTGGGTGGCTGTAACAGGCAGAGTCAAACTTGTGATGGCCTGCCAGTTTCACTCACTGTGGAGCAGAGATGAGACACTGAAGGGCCACCAGCGGAGCCTAACCCACTGACGGCTTGAAAAGAGGAGAGGCTGCAGCACCAATGGAACAGCCTGCTTGTATTTGTATGTGTGTTTATGTTAAGAGAGAAGGAAGCCTGTTTGGGTGTGAGAGAGAGAGGAAGCCTGCCTGTGTTTGTGTGTGAGAGAGGAAGGAAGCTTGCCTGTCTGCGTACATGTGTGGGAGAGGAAGGAAGCCTGTCTGTGTGTGTGTGTATATGTGTGAGAGAGGAAGTTTTCTGCTTGCTTCCGTTGTGTGTGTATGTGAGAAAAGAAGCCTTCTGTCTCCCTATATATATGGATGAGAGGTGCCTCTGGGGGTGTGTGTATGTGAGAGGAAGCCTGCCTCTATGTCTATGTGTGTGAGAGAGAGGAAGCTTGCTTGCTTGAGTGTGTCTGTGTGTGCGCATGCGAATGGAAGTATGCTTGGTATGTATGTGTATCAGTGAATGGAAGCCTGCTCGGGATGCGTGTGTGTGTGTGTTTATGAATGGAAGCCTGCTCGGGATGCCTGTGTGTGTGTGTGTATGAATGGGAGCCTGCCTAGGATGTCTGTATGTGTATGTATGAATGGGAGCTTGCCTGGTACGTATGTGTGTGTGTATATATGAATGGGAGCTTGCCTGGTACGTATGTGTGTGTGTATGTATGAATGAATGGGAGCTTGCCTGGTACATATGTGTGTGTGTATGAATGGGAACTTGCCTGGTACATGTGTTAGTATATGAATGGGAGCATGCCTGGAATGTGTGTGTGTATGAATGGGAGCCTGCCTGATACGTGTGTGTGTGTATATTAATGGGAGCCTGCCTGGGATGTGTGTGTATGAATGGGAGCTTGCCTGGAATGTGTGTGTGTATGAATGGGAGCCTGCCTGATACGTGTGTGTGAGTATATTAATGGGAGCCTGCCTGGGATGTGTGCGCGTGTGTGTGTCTGTATGAATGGGAGCCTGCCTGGGATGTGTGTGTCTGTATAAATGGGAGCCTGCCTTGGATGTGTATGTGTGTATGAACGGAAGCCAACCTGGGATGTGTGTGAATGGGATCCTGCTGCTCTGGGTATGTGTGTGTGTGTGTGTGTATGAAAGCCTGCTTGGGTAGTGTGTGTGTGTGTGTGTGTGAGAGTGAGAGAGAGAGAGAGAGAGAGCTTTCCCCGCCTCTCTCCTATTAATTCATTTTTTAAAATCCTTATTTGTTTTAATTATTGGTTGGTTTTTGATGAGTCTGCTGTTTTAAATTATTTAATTGGTGTTGGGAAATTTTGAATATTCTATTCATTACCTGTTTTGAAATATTTATTCATTTTATGAATATAGTTTTACTATTATGATTGATTTTATTGTTTAATGTTTTATGAAGAATGCTAATGTTTCTGTTTTTTCCATTGTTGCTCTACATATAGAGGCTGGCTTGTTGTCAGTTCTAGTTCATTTCTTCTCTGCATGATTCTATTTATACTTTCTGGTCTCTTTATTCTGTATTTGGTCAGGTTCTATGTTATGTATATGTCACCAAGATGAGGGATTCTGCTGGATATGTATTTTCTGTGTGGGTATCTATAGCAGTCTTATTTATTCTGCTTTCCTAATTGGTGTACTGGTGTTCTAGGGCCTGGTGTAATATGTACAGTGTTGCTTTGTCATAAATAAGGTTGTTACTGTTTGAGTGCTGGCAGTTACTAAATTTCCTATACCAAAAAATCCCTGTATTGCAATGATAATTCCATTTATTCATGGCTTCTGAGGGTCAAGCCCACACCCAACACACATTACAAAATGTCTAATTCCATATGAGTTCCAAATGTCTTTTTTGCAGGGTTTTCTGGTTGGCACCACAGCAGTGCATGTAAATATAATAATATGCATTTGGAAAGTTGTATTTTTGCTTCAGAAGACTGTACTTTTGAATGTTTTTTCATGTAGAATATGTTATAAATGCATAGTTTAATTGTGTATTTCTGTAGAGGGAGTAAGGGGGTACAGAGCTGTAAGGTTTGCCTAGGGTTCTGGGGGGGGCGGTGTCAGTATTTTAAAATAGAGATTGCTGGAGGGAGCTGGGCTTTTTTTTGATAGGCCCAGGACAGACACTGAATGAATGTGGGGAGAGAGGGGGGAGGCAGCACAGTAACTATTCGCAGAGGGCGGCAAAAAAGCTAGCACTAGCCCTGATAACAAGCAAACATCTATTCTACAGGATGGCTTTCAAAGCGTGTTCTGTTGGTTAACAGCTGTTTACCCATGTAACACGCCCCAATGAAAATTGCACACCCCCCCCCCCCCACACACACTAAGGGTTGAAGTATCTGTGCTGTTCTCAGCCCCACCCATACTTTCTGCCAGGGCCAGATTTTGGGGTGGGTGAGCTGAGCAGTCACCCAGGGGGCACCTTGATCACTGCCAGCATCGTCCGTCCCACCACAGCAGAAGAGAGACCCGGAAGTGGTGCCATCAGGTGATGGTGGGGTGGCGCTTTCCACCCAGGGTGCCAATTGCCCAAAATCCAGCCCCGCTTTGTTTCCATATGTTAATTTGCAGCTGCTTCGAAGGGAGTGCAAATGTAGGTGGACACTAAGTACTTGCTGTGCACTGACAGCCCAATTTTCAAAGGGAAACACTGGCATGAGGCTTTCCTTTGAAAATCTGCTTGCAGTTTTATGTTTAATATAAAAAAAAGTTAGCTCTCCTTTACTGTGTAACAAATCTATTTGTGACACCTGAAGACTTTGGTTATATCATATACAATATCTCTGGCAATGCTTTGCCCATCTTGCGGCTTTTGATGTCTGCAGAGCATTCAGAGAAGGACAAGGGCAGCGTCTGAGTTCAAGAGAGCATAGGATGAATAGAGGAGGTCTCTAAAGAAGTGATGGGAATTATAAAGCTAAAATAATTGGGTGGAGGAGCAGACTAGAAGGGCCATGTGGACTTTTTTCTGTCATTGTGTTTCTTTCTATGTTTACTCTTGCTTAGATATTACTCTCTGCTGGACTGTTTTTTTGTCACCGTTGTGGGGATCCTTGGCAAATTTCAGTTTTTATTGAGGAAACATGTCTGGTCGGTTTGTCATTTATAAACTACTACAGCATTTGCGACATTTACAATCGAAAGGAACTGGCTATGAAGTCCTGTAGACGTTCCTCTAAATGTCACTGGAAGTTCCTTAGAACAAGCTGTACAGAACTCACTAGGCTCATGTGTCCAATTGAGTTTAGTATGCATTTCCCTCAGCAGTCAGGCAAATGACCTTAGATGAATGCCTTTAAACCTTCTAGACTTTACATCAAGTGAAAATGAAAATATTAATTACTTTCCACCTCTAATTATTTTGCCACTCAGGTGACCTTGCTTATATACAGCCTGAAAACAGATTCTAATTTACATCTGAATAATTATCAGCGGCTTTAACCAAAGGAGCCCAACCAGAAATTCTTTGCTTACAATGCTTTAGTAACCTGATCTGATGCCAAGCAATAATTTAAAAAATTATTTCATTAGAATATGACAGTTTGCCCTACGTTCGTTGCCCAATAGTTTACTATTTCATTTGAATATTTCCCCAAGGGGTATTAGCCTAAGTCCCTTTCACAAGCAGAGTGTTTTTCTAGCATCCTGCTATTTTGACACTGCTTCCCATAACCTTATTAACAGCCTCGCTCCTATCCCCCACTAATGTGGCAGTAATATGTGCGATCGGGCTCCGTGCACCTTCTACCTCATAAATCGCACAAATGCTTTTGCCTATGGTGCTGTTTTAGCAGACAAACAGCATCGTTTCTTCCATCAATCTGCTTTGCATTCATCCACGCCTATTCATAATAAGTGGTCTTCCAGGTTTCCAGTGAAACCCTTCTGAGTCCATAAAACCGACCAAGTTACCAACCTGCCTATGTATTTATTTATCCAGCCAGCCCACGCTATGATTTATAAACATTACTAGAACTCGATTCTCAGTTAGGGCGATTCAAACAGAGCACTTTAAAGAAAGACTAGGACACGAGTTTGAAAAAGTTCCATTGCTGCCAATGCAGATTGCTTAATTCAGAAATGAACATTTCAGACCAAGCTGTCCCCGTGTTCCGGTGCCAAAGAAAGTATCTCTGTCGCCGCTGAATTCCTCCAGAACACAAACCAGAATTTCACTAAATATTTAACTCCGAAGCGAACTAACACTAAGAGCTAAGGCATAATAGTTCCTCCCCAGAGGAGCTTTTAGAGATCATAGAAGCATTGAAAATTCAATACAATGAAAAAAAATGCATTTAATCGAGGAAATAATCCCAGAATTATTCCCCCCCCCCTTCACTCGATAAATTTATACTAGAGTCCAGGAGACATAACATCTCTTGGTTGATTAGTGCTAAACAGTACATCAATCTTTCTTCCCCATTTATGTGGCGAATCTCTTTACAAGAAGCACTGGAATATTCCTAATTTTCCTAGTAATGAATCGTGACTACAGCATCCAGTTCCTCCAGAAGTCGATGCAATGACACCGTTCCTTTCCATAAAGATAGTTTAAAAAAATCATCGTCAAAGGTGTAAAACCCCTCTTACCTGGGCAGATAATGAAAGATTTAATGTTGGTGCGATCAGATAATAAGCAGAAACTTGACCGGTGCAATACTTTTTTTCCCCCCCACGAAAGCCCTTCAGGAGAGTCGAGAAGAAGCCATAGGAACAAGCTGGGGCAGCTCCGGGGGAGCAGGGCGCTGGGAGCCCAGAGCTTTCCCGGCGCTTGGCTCTCACTGTGCTGATTCGATTTTGATCCTGGGAATGGTACGAGGGAGCCAAAAGCACCCAGAGAGGAGGCAGAGCCCGCGTCCAATCAGCGGATCCCTTACTGCTGTATACCCTGAGCACGTGACAGTTGGCTCCATGCCCTCCCACTTTGCAGAATTCCCCTTTGCAGCTTTATTTGCCTCCCTTGTGCCAGAAGACTGCAAGGACTTCCGAAGCTCGCCTTGGAAAGACGGTTGCTGCAGTTGGGTTGATGGTTTCCTTTGGTCGTCGTCCCCAGGCAGATCCGGGATGGAGAGAGATTGCCCCATCTTGGATGGCTTGAGGAGATACTTGAGTTTCTGGACCGGAGGGTTGTCGTTGTCTTTCCGGGAAACTTTTACCATCCTTCAGCCCCTCCGGACAGTTTCTCTTTGGTTCTGCCGGCGTATCCCGCAGCGCTGGCATTCATTATATAGTGAACCCTGAGAGTCCGAAGAAAACCAAACCAAACTAAAGTAAGGAGGGATGGAGTAACAGATGTGCATCCCCCTGCCATATAGCAACTCCGATTAATTATTTAATACTGAATGCGTACCAATTTCCCGGAAGAAACACAGGGAGATTTGTCACGCTGTTCACTGTAATAATCTTTGATTAGCTTTTGCTAGGACTTTGTCAGTGTCTTCTGCTGCCGAATCTACAATAAATTTGGAAATGGCTTCGACTTCTGTCAGGCAAATTACAGACTGTTGGAAGTCCTGCAGCGAACGGTTGCAGCACTTAGTTACTGGAGCTTAGAGACACACCCCCTCCCCGCCTCTCATAGCAAGGATGACTGCAAAGGCAAAGGGGTAAACATTTTGCGACAAGCATGACAGAAAAACTAGTGATCTTCCATTTATAGATCATCCCGGCAGTACCCTATAGGGGAGGACACTCAGTTCGGGAATCATTTGTGTACCATACTAGTGCACATGAAGCTTTCTTATGCTGGAACTCTCTGGGTCCTAATGCCCAGACTTTAATTTCCTGGTACTATGTCACAGACCTCTCCCAAAAATTACTTTGTACATGATAACACAGAATCCTAGAGACTGGCTGCATTCATTGCTAGTAACTGGTCAAATGGAAGCTATTAAACCTTAAGGTTCCCTTTAATATTTGCCTGGATGGCTGCAGGGGTGCATGGCTGTTGTACACACAATTTTAGCCATGAGCAGCAGGAAGTGAGGGCTCCTTTTATATCCCCCCCCTCCATGTTCCCTCTAATTGTTTGTTTTTTGTTTTTTTTTTTTGGGGGGGGGGGAGGCACAACTGTTGCACACATAACTTTGAAATTGTGGAGGCTGGCCCCAGGGTGTGCCCTTTCTAGCTCTCCTCACTAGTGTGCTATCCCTGCTGTAGCACTGGCTCCTGCTGCTGCTACCACCACAGATCTGAGCTCCATTTTTCTATTCCGTTCTCTCTTATTCTCTCCCTCTTCTCTAGTTCCATCTCTCTCCCTTTCATTTGCCATCTCGTATTTACTTCTTGCTCCTCCTTCGCTTTTCTCATATCTTTCACCTACCCCTCCACCCCATTTTCCTCTCCTGTTCCTTTACTGTTTCCCATCTTCTTCTCTCCTTCCCCCCACCAGAAGGCAAGTCGGAGAACTGTCTCAGACTTGGCTGATTGGCTGCAGGAGGGAGGTGGGTAGGAGGACTCAGAAGCTCCACAGATTGGCTATGGGAAACCAGGAAGTGGAACTTGAAAGCGGCCAAACCCCAATCTGCATGAGAAAGGGAGCTGTGCAGAGCACAGCCATAAATATGTGCAACTTAGTGAGACATGGTTAATCATGCTCAGCAAACCAACAGGAGAACTAAATGGGTCCTGTACAGTCCCGCTCTTTAAAAGTAGGCAAACCACCATACCCATGAGACTTGGGAATTGGTCTATGCCCTAGGCAAAGCCCCGGTGCTGCGCTCGGGCATAGGCCACGGCCCTTGCTTTATACCTCAGCCTATACCCTAGCCGAGGCCCTCGCTTCGGGCCTAGACCTAGGCCCAATGCATTATTAGTTTAAAACGAAACAAATTAATAAGGTTCTTTTCATTAGGGGGACCCCAATTTAGTTCAGGTCCCCCGAATGAAACTAATTAGCCTTATTCGTCGTGTTTTGCACTTTTGTTTTAAAGAAATGCACCTCCCTAATGGCTAATGCCCTCTCTCATTTTAAGAAGTCTCTTCAAGCAGCTGGCTCTGGGAGCAGATATGGAAGGTGGACTGTTACCGGTGGATCTTTGGCACTTTGGGATGATGCAATATGGGATTTACTGAATAGAGTAATGTCCCTGGCAACTCGGAAGGTATACAAGCAAGGCTTCAATGTCATTTATGGTTTTCTGAAGGGAGTGGGAATGGGAACAGGGCCTGGTACCAGAAGAGGCACTGGTGGACTATATCATGCAGGCCAGGAGGTATGGGCTGGCCAAAGGAGCATTTGCTACACACGTGGCCAGCCTGACCTTTTATTTGCTAAGATCTTGGACTGGGGGGAGTCCATAAAAATGTTCTGTTATCATGAAATTATTCAAAGGTTGGGCAAATAAAAACTCAGTGGGATGGCAGATGCCTGGTCATACATGAAATATTTTGCCGGTTGTCGGACGAGGCGCCTCTAATATGCCAGTCTGCATTCGAAGCAACCCTTTTCCACCTGGCCTTCTCCCGAATATATTCTGGAGCCCTGTGCATGAATGAATTGGCGGCGGCAGCATCAAAGAATGACAGCAGTGGCACTGGTTTACTGGCGGGCAATGTGGTTTTGCAAGGTGACAAGGCGCAGTTGAAGGTATGCAAATCCAAAATCGACCAGGAGGGCAGGGGGCAAAATTGGTGCAAAAGGCGACTTCTGCCACTACGTGCCTGGTTAGCAATCTGAGGGCATGCCAGGCATGTAGACCTAAGGATGGGATCCACTTGCTGATCCACCCATCTTGTTTCTCCTTACTCAAGTTCCAGGTCATAGCAGTTGTCCAAAAGCTGCTGGTAGCAGTGGCATTGGACCCGAGTGCCTTTGGGATGCAGTCCTTCTGGAGAGGGACAGCACTGGAGGTGGCTCGCTGCAGTTTGCCTAAGGCAACCATACAGAGGATTTGGATGTGGTGGTTTTCGGCATTATGCAACTTATATGTGCAGTGAACAGGGCATGATTTTTTGGGCTCTTGCATGTGATATGTTTGCTAGGATACCAGATGTACTGCATGTGACCGAGCTTTCAAAGTGTACTCTGTGATGCATCATCTTGGTCACCATTAACGCTGGGTGGGGATGTAGTTGGGTTGCCAGTCACACAAGGTCACTTTATCAGGTTGATCTAGTCCAGGATTTGCCCCGTTGCAGTTCTCTTTGTCCCCTGAATATGCCTTAAATAGTCTGAATTCCTACTCCAGGCATTGAACAGGCCAAAATCTGGAGTGGATCAACCTGGAAAGATGGCAACCCAGCTGTGCAGATAAAGGCCGCCTTATGTTGAGGTTTCCTGCATTTGCATGTATGAAGGCAAACCCTTCCCATCATGCAAATGGGACTGTATAACTTCATTACATGGGAAGATTATTTTCCCTGGGCCTAGAGTGCATGTGTTTGGAGGTTTCTTTGGATCTCTAATCTTTGCCTGCTAGGAATTAATGCTGCTGAACTGTTCATCTCTGCCCGTGTAGCTTTTTTTCTTTCTGCAATCACTTGGCCCGGGCACAGTAGAGAGAAATCAGTGTCACAGTGCTGGCACGTTGCTGCACAAGGGAATGGATGGCTCAGAGGCAGGTCTCTAGGCTGTACTATCGGTATGTGACTTGGTGGTAATGTTGTTGGTGATTCATGTCTGGACTTTCATTGTGACCAAAGCCAGAGGCTAATAGGGGAAGTTTTAAACTCTCTCATAGCTTCTTAGGTCAGCCTTGTAAAGTATTGTAACAGTAAGACCAAACATTTACGTTCTGAGAATGTTGCATGGCTAACGGCAAACCCACTAGCTTTGACCGGTGATAGGGTCAGCTGTGGGCACTTCACACGCGCTTTCTCTGCTACACAGGTGACGCCAAACATGGCTGCTGGCCATAGTTCCTCACCCCTGTTCAGTCTAGGACACCTGCACAAAGGAGGTACAATGAAACACTCTTGTCCACTCACTCTGCAGTCGAGTATACTTTTGGCTTGTTGATGGGGGGGGGGGGGGGGGGGGGGGGGGGAGGGGTCAGGTTTTTGGACAAAATAGCAGGGGAGGGGGAGGTAGGGACCTTGCTGCATGAGCCTCACACAGTAGCTGAATCAGTGCTTGCCCACAGCTTGCTTCACAATGAGGCTATCAGGTATGGCATCCCAGCGGGGATAGAGCCAGATTTAGAGGAGGATCCAATCTTCTTCCTCCCCCGAATCATCAGGAGAACACAGAGCGGAAGTCAGGTTTTCTGCAGAATCATCAAGCACTTCTTTGCCTGTAAGTCTTAAGTCTCGCCCTACCAGGACAGTGTGTTACGTAAATGCAGAGTGGGTGTTCCAGAGCTGGCTCCCCCCTATTGTCCTACAGGACAATATTTGATTTGGCTTGCTCATGGAAGGATGGCCTCTGCTGCGTACATCTGAGGAAAAGGCAAAAAGGGAAGGAGTCATACTGAGCACTTTAGGGGGAAAGGCAGGCGCTGCTGAGTTACAGGCCATGCAACTCTTGTATGCATACTATTGTAGGGCTCTACAATAGTAGGGCTCTTTGTGCACATTGACAAGGCTGCTGCAGTTTTCCCTTACGGGGCTGTAGCTCAAACAGCTGACTGGGGGATCACATCTGGGCCACTTGTGACTATCTTTCCCCATCTGCCTCTTGGTCTAGCCACAGAAGGTGACAGCCGAGCATCTAGCATTTGTCTGTTAGAGGCAGCTCTCACACACATTGGAGGCTGTGTGTGAGAGCTGATGCTCAGGGTGGCTGCATTGTAAGGCCTGTAGCCATACCTGGGAACTTCTGCGCTCTGCTCACCCTGAGATGAATAGGGCTGAGGGGTGGGGTTAGGCGGGCTGTTCAGACTCTCTCTCTCTTCCTCCACTTACTTCTTCCCCACCCATGAACTACTTTCTTCTTAATTAATGTTCTGTACCAGACAAGTACAACCCTTGCTTTGGAGGCAAATTGTCCAAGGACACGCAAAATAATTTATTTCTGTAGGGGCTGCCTCTCTTGCCGCTGGTAGCCCAGGGGCGAGTCCTTTCTGTGAGGGAAAGCTATTGCTTGTAGCCCAGGCGGTGAGGGGGAGCCCTTTCTCAGTGTGTGACTGGTTGATGTGGTTCTGCTGCTTGGCAGGGATAGATGACGCCGGAAACAGGCCTGGGTGTTCAAATCATAAATGTTTACTGATTGTGTCAGAAGTGAATCGAGGACCATGAAGTAATAAGTCAAAATATATAGGAGTGTCCTGTTCTCTCCAGGGGCAGATTGCAGGCAAATATCAGCCATGGGGGATTTTTTTCAAAACCGGCCTACAGGGTATCAGTGACTCACTCATGTGCTTTCTGCTCAGCAGTTGCTTCATCACCTTCCAAAAGCACACTGAGCTAATCACTGAGAAGTACCTCACATGACCTACAGCCTGTCAGAACTGAGACAAAAAATTCTCCAACATAAATTACACCTTTTTCCTAAAAAATTAAGTGGAACATATCCTAAACCAGGGGTGAGGAAACAGAGCTGCAATCCCCTTCCATCCATGTAATCGGTTGGATCCTGGATTCCTAGTCTGGTGTTAAAGTCTCTTGCCAACCAATCAGTTTTTTAACCAATTGCCAAGTAATAAGACAACCGCACTGCCAGCCAGTGGCTCACACACACACACACACACACAAATCCATTTGCTATTGTGCTGTTTCTCTTGCGCTTATTCAGTGAGTGAGTACCTCTCTGTCCAAGCACTGCCGCAGCCAGCTACCCCTCTAAGAGCTCAACCCAGCCACCTCAGACTGAAGCCTCACCAACACTACAAAGGCATCCCCTTCTGGTTCACCCCCTCCCTTTCTAAACAGTATCTTGCCTCCTCTTCCCAGGGCCTCCCCAGAGGCCAGAGTGTACAGAGATAGAAACTGCAGAGCGCCCAGAGAGAGGCATTGAAGAGTTTATACGAGGAAACTGTGGAGGGCCAGGGGGAGGCACTACAGAGTGTATAGAAGAGGAAACCACAGACAGCCCAGAGGGAGGTGCTGTGGAGAACTTGAAGGAAGAGTCCACAAAGAGCCTAGAGGATGGTGCTGTGGAGACTCCAGCAACTGAGGATACTGAGGAGCCAAGAATGGGCTCTACATCAGAGATACCAGGAAGCGGGCATAGCTGGTTATAAAGGAACCAGCACTGGTAGTTCCCCAGTCATTTCATAAAGCTCCAGAGTGTAATTTGCACCCATAGCCTTCAAAGGACTCAGTTAAAAGACTGAGGATGTGCACTGCGTGAATGGTACACTGGGTGGTGGCCATGATGCTGTCAAGGGTAACTTTAAGAGATAGGAGTGAGCATTTCACTAGGTCCCTGTTCCCAAGCGTAGCTGGTGGGAAGCCAGAGGAAAGGGCATGGGATGTCTTTGACTCTCCTGGATGGGATCCAGGAGGGAGTAGGGACGCTGATGGTTCCAAGCTAAGGGGAGGGATATGTGAAGCAGTACTCCTAGTGTTTCCCTATTTACCTGTGCAGGGCAAGGCTATACTCCTGCTTCACCTTAAATTCCTTAAGGAGAGTATGCTGTATGGGCGGGATCCTGCGGGGTAGGTTGGGCTCAGAGGGGGAATAAGAGCTGGGATCCAGGTGAAGATAGGTAGACTAGACCCAGGTATCCAGGAGGACAGCAGCTCCTGAAATGTAACACTGTCCAAACACTGAGCTGAGACAAAGCTGAACTGTGAGTAATTAAGAACATTGTTCTGAAGGGAAGATGATCTACTGCTGTGTGATTGTGAAGCTGTAATAAAGATAAATGTTTTAAAAATGACTAGAATCAGACTAGTTTGTCTCCAGGCCTGTGGGAATCACCACTTGTTCCTACAGTGAGAATTATGGAAGATAAATCAGTTGAGAACTGTTTTAACTGTGAAGGATGTCCTGCCTGAGTCACTGTTTCTTCAGTAATAGTTAGAGCTGTCTGTTGTGGAAAGCTCATATACTAAGCCGGTGATGTTAGCAGTATCAATCGTTTTCACCCTTGACTGCTGATGTAATACAGATATGAAACCACAGTTTGTACAAAGCTGTCTATATACTTAGATGGAGCCTTGATTAAGGAACCGATACCTGAAATGATCGGGTGTCCCAGGGGTGTGGTCAGAGATTTATATATTTTGGGTACAATGTAAAACATAGATATTTTAGGATTGCGTTCAAACAAAAAATCAAATAGTTTTATATTAATTAACTTTTGAGATAAAGCAACTTGTAAATCATCATAAATCTCTTTCTGAACATATGCAGATGTCAAAGGACAATAAAATTCCCTGTCTTGTAACTGTCGCATAACCTCTGTTATATATGCTATTTTGAATATAACAACCACTCCTCTCTCCTTATCCACAGGTTTGAAGATGATATCAGGATCATCCTTCAAATTATGAATGGCCTGTTGTTCGAAAGAAGATAGATTGTTTCAAAGGCACATACTGTTCTCAATTTACCTATATCTCTGAGAACTAACCTCTTAAACACTAAAATAGAAGGATCTAAAGCAGGGGTCAGGAACCTTTTTGGCTGAGAGAGCCATAAACGCCACATATTTTAAAATGTAATTCCATGAGAGCCATACAATATGTTTAAAACTAAATACAAGTAAATGTGTGCATTTTATGTAAGATCACACTTTTAAAGTACAATAAGTCTCTGAAAATATTACACCAGGCCTTAAGACACCAATACATCTCCTATTAGGAAAACGGACCAAGTCAGGCTGCTATAGAGTCCTACACAGAAACTACACGCCAGCAGAAAACCTCACCTGAATCACGTGCTGTCCCTCACCTAACATAGAATAAAGAGACTAAAACGCATAACAAGAAGCATGCAGACAAAAACTGAATTGGAAACTGCAACAAGCCAGAGTCTCTGTATGCAGTGTAACAAAGGAAAAAAGAAACATCACACATCCTTATAAAACAAATCAAGAAATATAAAATCATCAGCAGTAAAACTGTACTAACAAAAAGAACATATTTCGAAACAGCTGATGAGTGGAATATCCAATAATTAAAAACTCATATAAAACATTTCCAGATACCAACAAAATATTTCAAAATAGCAGACACAAAGATCCAGTAATGAAAAATAATAAGGATACAAAATTTTTTTTGCTCTGCATACCTGGGAACGTTTGATATCCAGGTGTCCTGAGATTGTTCTGAATTAGCAGGAGGTGGGGTGGTTTGCTTGGAACTTTCTCCTCTCTCAGTCACATACCAGCGCTCTCTCTCACACTGGCTCTCAATGACACACCTATACACACATGCTCTCAGTCACTCACATATACAAATGTTTTTTCTCTCTCACTTATATAGGCTCTTAATTACACATTTACACACATGCTGTCTATCTTTTCACGCTTACACACACACAGGCTTTCAATCACATAAATACATGCTGTCTTTTTCTCTCACACACAGACTCTCATTCACATGCTTACAAACATGTCCTCTCTTTCTCTCATTTACACACAGGCTCTCAATCACATACTCACATGCTCCCTCACCTAAATCAGCTCTCAATCACACAGACACACATGGTCTCTCTCTCTCATTTAAACACAGGCTCTCAATCACATACTCACATGCTCCATCACCTAAACCAGCTGTCAATCAGACACAGACATACATGATCTCTCTCTTACTTATACACACAGGCTCTTAATCATACATACACATGATCTCTCTCACACACAAAGGATCTCAATCATACACACATACTCTTTCAAACAAACAGGTTTTCAATTACAAACTTACACATACAGGTTCCCAATGGTAAACTTACATTCATGCTCTCTCTCTCACAGGCAGGCTCTCAATCACAGACATACTCTCTTTCACATATACAGGCTCTCAATCATTCACATACATGCAATCTCTCACTCACACACACAGGATCTCAAACACACATGCTTGCTCGCTCATTCATTCACTCTCTCTCTCTCCCCCCCCCCCCTGGGAACTCGCGGCAGCAGCAGCCACCTCCCAACGCTAACCTCCTTCATTTTCAGCCCTCGCGGAGGCGAAGGCGGAGTCCCATCGGCCGCGGTTGAAGATTTTCATTTTCCTCCGAGCCGCGCTGCAGTCTTCTTCCCGTCGGACACTAGGGTGCCTGCGCGGGTCCGATGCTCTCCACTTCCTCTTCCGGGCCGCGGGGGGGGGGGGGAGGAGAAGAGAGCACGCCGACTGGAGTCATCCGGGTGCATGCGCGGGAGTCATCGGGTGTCAGCCGGGCGGCACCCGATGACTCCAGCGCTGGCACCCGGCTGACTCCAGTCGGCGTGCACTCTTCTCCTCCCCCCCCGCGGCCCGGAAGAGGAAGTGGTGAGCATCGGGTGCCTGCGCGGAAGAAGAGACCACGCTAGTGTGGTCTCTTCTTCCCGCGCAGGCACCCGATGCTCTCCACTTCCTCTTCCGGGCCGCGGGGGGGGGGGGAGGAGAAGAGAGCACGCCGGTGCCGCTGACTCCAGCTGTCCTGCCGCGTTCCGCCCGGGCTGACAGCATTTTAAGCCCGGGCGGCGGAGGACCGGGGAGCAGCTGGGTCAGCGGGGAACCGCGAAGTATGGCGACACTTGTCTGCGAGCCAGATGCAGCCCTCAAAAGAGCCATATCTGGCTCGCGAGCCATGGGTTCCCGACCCCTGATCTAAAGGATCTGGTGGCATCCATCTACAACCTCTTGCAAAAGAGGAATTGTGTCTCTTGAGATGTAAACGTAGAGAAGAATTTAGCCATTTTGAGATGTCAAAAAAATTTAAACATCTCTACTTGCAAATTAAGAGCATAAGAAGTTGCCATAGTGGGTCAGCCCAAGGGACCATCAAGCCTAGCATCCTGTTTCCAATAGTGGCCAATCCAGGTTACAAGTACCTGGCAAGAACTCAAAAGCTAAGTAGATCCCATGCTACTGATGCCAGTAATAGCAGTGGCTATTCCCTACTGATAGCAGTTTATGGACTTCTCCTCCAGGAACCTATTCACACCTTTTTTAAACTCGGCTACACTAGCATCATGACATGTTGGGATAAAAGATAAACCTTTATTCAAAACATTTAACATCATATGTCAACATCTTTGTAGATAAATTAAAGCCTACCCCATCACCCTTAAATGCTGGAACCTGTGGTTGATTCTCAACCATGGATTGGGGTAAGTAGACAAACAGGTTTCCCTTGGCAAATCAGTTTCATGATCATAAAAAATGTGATGATGGCTCTCCCTCATTTACCTTGGGGTGAGTGAGTGTGAGTGTGTGTGTGTGTGTGTGTGTCTGTAAATGATACAGTTTTCTTAGAACGAGTGACTGAGGTTGGTATCTTATCATCCAAAGACTCTTCTAAAGAGGATGAAAATGTAATTGTTCTCCTAAATCTATTACTTCTAATTTTATTCATCCTATTTTTTGTCATTTTCATTTGGTCTATACAATTTAGTATAGCTTTTTTAATTAAATTAAGCTGCTATGTGTTAATAAAGTAATGCATTTTATTCTTGAAGTTTTAATTGTCCTGTGAATTGTATAGCCATACAATATGTCATTTATTGTTATATTATGAATATTAGTGGTGGGGTCCTATAATATTGTAGCTTTATTGTGCCGTTTAGATACCAGATAATTACACCTTTGATTTTGATTTACCATTGGAGGATTGTCAGGATCCCAGGGCAGACCAGGAAACGGCCTTGAAGACAGCTCCCTGATTTCTGCCTCTTCTGTGAGAATTCTCCTGCTCTGCAGCCTGTTTCAGGCTGCTCTTCCAGCACTGTCTCCTATGTGTCCTGTCAGGTACTGGGTCCTATGAAAGGAAGCAGAAGAGCTTATAAGTCAAGTGGTCAACACATCGCAACTGTCAGTCTGCGACAGCTTCGCCCCGCCTACCTCACTCTTCTTGCGGCTCCTCCCTCTCACCTCGGACTACTGGCTGCCGTGGCGTCTGTCTGCCGACCTTTCCAGTGTCCCTGGACTGGCTTTGGTGCTGCTTCCTGCCATGCTCCTCCAAGGTACCATAGGGCGCGTGCGCCACCCTCATCTTTATTTCGTTGGCGCAAACCTAAGGGGTGTCCCCCTGAGATTACGTCACGCTGCCCGGATATTTAAGCCTACTACTTTTGCTGGCTAATCGAGTTAGCAACCCGGAATTCTACGGATGGGATTCTCTCTCCATACCGAAGCTACTCTGCCACTCCAGTGCTATCTGGAACTCTTATTGGTAATGGGGTACCCGCTCCTCAGGGGCCTCTTCTGCTTCTTTCAGGTGCTATCAGGAAACCGGTACTCGCTCCTCGAGGGCCAATGTTCCCTAAGTCGCTGCCTGCATCTACAACCCTTTCTACTTGGAAGTCTTCACTAACAGTTTCCATCGTGAGAACAACTACCATTTATTCCACAGTACTGCTTACCTGGATCCAGGTACTCGCTCCTCAAGGGCCTGCCCTCTGTTCCAGTGCCAGACCTCTCGTCTAGTGGAATCTCTGTGTGAGTACAATATCACTGAGTCTCTCTGTTCTAAGGGATCAGGTACTCGCTCCTCGAGGGCCTGCTCTCCCTGTCTCAGAGCTTCTCCTATTCTACCTGGGATTCTGTATGTTTCTCACTGTGTACTCATAACTCTGTCTCTTTCCACTACAGCACAGCCAAGCAGAGGATTTGCTGTTCCAGCATCCTGTGGGATACTCGCCCAGTAGGGCTCAACATCTACTACTCATTACTGCCACCTCTGGTGGTTTCCAAAACTGTTTAAATAAAGATTCATATCTGTGTTTGTATGTCCAGAGTCTAGCTTGACACAGTGGTCCCTCACAGGACTGCCCCCCATGGGCGTGGTCAGCTGCCACAGTGTCCAAGGATCCACCCAAACACAATAACACCACAAACTTCACATCATAACATTTTCACTTTTCTATTACAAAAGGTGAAAATCTTAATACTTGTCATAAATATCTGATCCCCAGATACCACCCAAAGGCCTATGTCAAGATCTAGTGCCACTCCCCAGTCGATTTAATAAGCGCAGCTCCATAGCCATGAAGGTAATGGTGCATGGTATGCGTCTTCTGGTCTCTTTCTCATATTTAGATATCTTGGCCTTCTGGCTGGCCTTCACATTAAAATGCCTCCATACTGCCAGTCTTCTGGGTTATCTTTGGTCCAGATCTGCCACCCGAAGAGTTGATCATAGTTGGCAAGGGCTCCCTTGATGAGCAGTTTGTTCTCAATGTGGGAAAACATGAGGGCACGTAGTTATTTTGTACAACAAATGAGGCCATTTTCAGGTTGTACAAATGATGTGAACCAAAAATAGGCCTCAGATGAATATTCATAGAACTTTATGTGTACATTTGTATTTGTTTGCCTAAAAAACCAAAAACAAACAAAAAAAACCATGGCCTCCAGTGGGACCACACCTCAACCTAGTCCCTATGCCTAGGCCCAGTTCAAGGCTGGATCTCAATCGCTGAAATATGCCTACCCCCCCCCATTGCTGAGGCCTGGGCCTAGGCCCGAGGCCAGTTTCTTAGGCCCAGATTCAAAGCCAGGTCCCATTGCCAAGGCCCAGGCCTGGATCTGGACCTATGCCCCACGCTGGGACCTGGCCTGAGGCCAGATCTCTGTCTTCAAGGCCTAGGCTCAGGTCAGACCCAAAAGCTGATCCAAGGCCAGGTTGCTGAGGCTCGAGTATAGGCTAGACTTAGGCCTAGGCCTGGAAGTAGGCCTTCCAGCTTCTTTTTTTTGTGATCCAGCAACTACAAATAACATCCTCTGTCTGCTTAGCTAGGCCCCTGCATTTGGTCTTGGCTAGGCCTAGGCAATGGGATCCAGTCTAAGCTGGGCCCTGACTTTGCATCTGTTCCTAGGCCCAGGTCTGGGCCTCGGCAACATTGCCCTGCCTCAGCAACAAGTCTGGGCTTTGGCAAAGGAATACGGACTCAAGCCATCTCCCAGCGTCAGGCCTGGGCCCTGGTGATGGGACCGATCTTTGGGCCAGGTCCCAGCACTTGCCCTTAGCCCTGGCCCAATTTTCTTTTACAGTGAAGTTAAAGGAAGATGAATAGAATGAATGAATACCTTTTTTCTTATTCCAAAACTAATGAATTGAACTGAGGTACCCAAGAAAAAAACAATGGACTGATAGAAAATTTTCAAAGCTGTACATCTCGTCATTGCTTGCTCGTGTTGCCACTTCCTGAGTAGTCAGTTCCCCATCTTCCTCTTACCCCTACTTCCAGCTCCCTTCCCTTCTCTCCCCCCTGCCTTCCCCTTAGACCTCCTTTCTCCCACTTACACTCTCATAGTCTCTGACGATATACCTCTCCTGCTGCTGCTCCATGCTACTTCTGGGCCCACTAACACTCCAGCCCTCCTCCCTGGCCCTCTCCCAGCCTGCCTTCCCTCCCCTCTCCTGTCCTCCCTCACCCCCTGCACACACCTATCACACCCACTCACTCCCCTGCCATGCACCATCCTCACTTCCAGCATGTACACACACTACCCTTTCACACACTAAAGAAGAAAGGACACACATAAACAAGAATGACAAAACAAATACATGTATGCTTCTTTCATATATAGATATAAACAATGGGAAAGATAAACAGAAAGAAAAGCAGACATGAGACAAAGCACTCAGGAAACTGATAAAAAAACAACCTTCTTCTCTCCTCTCTCTCATCCAACAGCTGACCCATCGTCAAAAGAGCAGCTGCAGGAGGCAGGCTTTTATATTGCTAGAAGTAGTAAAATATCCCCTGCAGTATTCTATTAGAGTGGAGGAGTAGCTCGTGGGTAGAGCAAAGAGCTGAGAACTAGGGAGGCAAAGGTTCAAATCCCACTGCTGCTCCTTGTGTTCTTGGGCAAGTCACCTCACCCTCCATTGTGAGCCCTCTGAGGCCAGGGAAATGCCTACAGTACTTGAATGTAATCTGCTTTAAAGTGTCTGAAAAGCAAAATATAAATAAATGCAAATTTGTTTTTTTTTACCTGCTTTGCGTGAGGCAGTAAAATACCATGCATTGTGATATATTCATAGTGAGGCTTCCTTTGCTTTTGTGAATATCATGGTAAAGTTAAGTATTAATGGGTGGGTTTGGTTTTTGTTTTGGTTTTTTTTTACACAGTACTGCACATTAATACCTCTTTACTGCAGCTAAATAAATGAGGTCCTCAGTAATTTGTAGCATTCTGGCCAGGATGCCAGTTGTTTGGGTAGGGAGAAAAGATTTTTAGGAAAGAGTAAGGACAAATATGGTTTGTCAATTTGATGACTCAAAATAGACTGGAAATTTGGGGGCATTTTAACCAACTTGTGTCTGTCATGTTTTCACCCTATTAGCTTTTACCTGGGGTAAACAGTTTTGTCTGAAAATCCCTAAAAAAATGTCAAAAAGAGGTAATTTCCTTACCATCTCAGAGCATCTCATTGGACTCTTTTAAGGAAAGATGGAAAAGAGAGTATTTATTTCAGCACCAAATACCATATGAGTTAACGCCAACTCATTCTTGGACTGCAAGGTTTCTAAGTGCTTTTGATGCCTTTGGAGTAAAATATTTAAACAAGTAAACAAATCAATTTGATGAATAATCAGGCAAGGGAAGGCTTCACTCAGTGTTTATTAACCCTTTCCATTGTATCCGTGCAGGGATCCATACCTTTCTCTTATGCAATAACCTGCTACACCAGTGGTTCTCAACCTGGTCCTTGGGGATTTCCTGTTGAGTCTGCTTTTCAGCATATTCACATCAAATAGGCAGGGCATATTCATTATGGATATCCTGAAGACCAGACCTGACCAGGGGATCCGAAAGGACCAGATTGAGAACAACTAACTGTAGAGTATGGAGGCAAAGAAGACACTTGAGGCAGCTTTCATCGCAGGCAGGAAGAGAAGGGCTGAGCCCTCACGAGGCTCTTCCTTTTATTGTACATTCATACAAAGGCAGATGATGTGTCATTACATGATTGGCTACTTTCCCATAGCAACAGACGAGTCCCTACACTATTGGCTTTGGCTCAGGGGGTGTGCACGGATCATCTCATTGGCTGCTGAAATCTATACCTCCTGACTTTGTCCTGCCTCTGACTAGGGAACACCCAGCCCCTCCTCCAGGAATTCAGGGCTAAGCACAAGCCAGAGAAATACATGATGTCAGGTATCCTTTCCTAGGCAGAGAGGCTTAAGCACAAGTGATGCTTTTATTCAGGCAAAGGTCAGGGAGAAGGGAAGTTAGTGTTTAAACCCTGATGAAATGGCTTGCTGGCAAGCGCATATTTCCCACATCTCACCCTTTCTGTTTTTGTTTAGGCAGCTCAATAAAGCTTTAGACCCTTACTGAAATCTGTTATGTCTTGGTATGGGCTGGAAATAGGGGAAGGGGGATTATGGAGAGAAGAAAGCTGATTCGACGTGGTGTGCCAGCTGCCGATGAGCTCCTGAATCTCCATATCACCCAGAGCTGGTGCAGGTGGTGTGCCAACGCTGCAGGGCTCATGATTCCCTATTAGGCATCTTACAAGACATCTTTGTATCCGGGCTGAGAGCAAGGTTTCAGTATGGATATGAGGTTGGGTATGCACTGAATACAGCATCACAGGCAGATAATTAAGACAATTATGGTCATTATAATAGAAATCACCCTTTTGAGACCAGAAATATCAGGGAGTCAGGACCATAGCCAATCCCATGGAGAAGTAGGTATTCTGTCTGAAAGTGGTGCATCAGCAACCATGGTTTCTATCTGCTCTATGGTATGTGTGAGGTTTGCTTTATAGACTGATATGTACACATAGCAATGAGATCCAATTAATGCACAAACACCACCCTTTAAGGCTAAAATTGTGTCTAAGGTATAGCTGTTCTGTAATGCTACTTCTCTAATCTGAGAGACTTCTGTTGTGAGTAGTTTTAATACATGGACTGTCTGATTAAATATGGCAGTCGTCCAGTTAGCTAGGATGTGTAAGTCTCTGTAATTCATATCTGTCCCCATTGGGGGAAACAGGCTTCTAGCTATCTGAGTTTCTGTATACTTTTCTATGGGATTATTTATCGCCTCCCTTTTGTTGCGGGGCCTTGCTTTGGGTAAATTTTTGACTGCATAGTATGAGGGGAGGATGTAGCCTAAAGTGCATCTGTCTCTCCATCTTGGGGAAATGTACATATATGCTCTACGCCCACATAACATCCATATGTTTCCTAACAGATAGTGGACATGTCATTGGTTATCATTTGGGCTATATAACTACAAAGGGTAAATCCTTCATCCCCTCTATACTTTCTGTACTTGCTTGGGTCTCCCACTGCACATCCTGAAATCTGCCAATTGCATACATATATGTGGTATAATTATGTAAGTGTTCAGTGATTAATACAAAGGTTCGGTTACAATATGGACATTTCCCACCTGAATCCTCTTCCCATCCCCTGTATCATAGTCCCAACAAAGAGCGGCAGTCTCTTGAATACAGCTACCAATGTGTAGTATGGTATTATTAACTGGAGAGTTAATGAAAACCTCTCTGTAAAGGATAATTAGTCCATACTGTAAGGTTAAATGGTACAGCATGCATCAGTAGTTCTCCGCAGGCTTGGGTTGGCATGTGTGAGCAGATCCAACAGTCTGTTCGATTCAACAGGTGTGAAAAGTTCTGTCAGAGTCCTTGTTCTGAAATCGCCATAGCTGGAGAAATAAGGCAAAGGAGGAGGGTGCAGAACACAATTGTTAATGAGTTGGCATTCAGGCAAGAAAAAGCGGCTAATAAGTTCTCTGGAGTTTTCTCAAGGCCTTGCTGTTCTAAGAGTTGTGCAGGTTGGTTGGATAGGGCCTTGATCTGTCCCCAGGTCATGTGGTGCTGCTTTTTGCAAGGAGTCCGATCTCTGTCCTTCTGAGGGCTGTGGAGGCTCAGGGAGAAGTTTGGGATCGGGTCCTGTAGACCTGGACACCTTTCCATCTTTCCACAGCTTGATACCTGTGGAAGCAAGCAGAGAAACATATCCTCGTTCCCCATTTTAAGGGAACGGGACCGTACCAGACATTAAATATTCTATACAAAACTGAGGGCTGTGGGTGACTAACCCCAGTCCCATAATGATTACTCATGGCTGTGGTCTTAAATTTGATATGTTTGGATGATTTAAAGTGATTTAAAACAATACTTTGTTCTTGTTCAGCCAGTCCTTCTTAGGGGGAAGTCCAGGGGCAATTATCCCTCCTTTTTGTTTTTGTTTTCAAGAGCTCTTAAGGGTATGATTGGCTCTCTCCACAATGGCTTGCCCTGTGGTGTTGTAGGGGATGCCAAATAAGTATTTAATGTTCAATTATTGACAAAATTCATGCAAAGGAATGGCTGCAGTAAGCAGGGCCATTATTAGTTTTCATAACAGAGGGTAACCCCATTATCAAGAATTTTTTTTTTTTTTTATGCAGTGATCAATTTTCATTCAGTAAATTAGCAATAAATGTAAATTAATCATTTAAAGGAAAAGTCATTTGCAGTAAGCTGGATCACAAATGACAAGTATGTCAGACATTATATTAAACATATGTTACACAAGACTGACACATATTCATTCATCTTGCAAATATTCATTTACACAAAACTGACACATATTCATCCATCCTGCAAATATTCATTCATAGTCTTCTTGACATCAAGACAGACAACAGATAACACATAATTTAAGCTAAAAATCTTATCAAAAGGTATCAAAAACAAAATTAGATCAAGGATCAAAAGTCAAAAGGCGTTAGAAAAATGTTAAAATAAACTGCAAAGTGTTCACCTTCACATCTCCTCATGGCAGGAAGGCTGTAAATCTGGAAAATATTAAAAACTGGCATACAGCAAAAAATTACTAAGGTAAGGATTAAAGTGAAATTCTTACTTTTTTAACCTTGGAGAATCAATTCTATCATTCAATTTAATAAAATCAATTTGGATTTGCAAGAAAAGGTTTGGGAGGGATTGCTTTAGATGTAGCAACCTCTGTCAGTAAAAATTTTAAGGTTCAGAATTCTGTATAAATTTTGTGAAAAAGAAAATAAAACTGAAGTTTCTTTAATACAGAAGGTCTGTAGGCCTGAAAAATAAAAACTATTATACAACAGAATTATTAAAACAATAATATAATATAACTTGTAGAATAGCATAGCACCTCCTAGTGGAGACCCCATCATTACTTTATAGATTGCAACTATTGTTCCAGGTTGCAAACAATAATACTCTGAGCTTACTTTCAATGTGGAATATCAGAATATAATTTCTTCATATAATTATTAGAATAGGAAATTAAACACGCTGTTCGCTCTGCTCTGTCTGCTGCACGCTAAAGTTTGAAAGTATTAAAAGATTAAAGACAGATTGAGAGGAAGGGCTAGTACAGGAATGCTGAGTTATAACATATAGAATCTAGAGAGAGAAACTGCAGTACTAAGTCCAGTTTTTTTTTTTCTTTTCAAAAGTTCTCCCTCCCTCCCCCATGAGTGGCAAGCAAGAGTTAACAGAAAGACAGAAAAGGGGGGGAGGAGCAGTGTTTCTCAAAAGAAAAGAACTGCACCCAAGGAATTAATCCTTCAGTCAATAGGAACTGAAAGATAGCATTGTTTAACAATAGATAACATCAACCATAGACAATGGCTTGGCAAGGACTTGCTGATTCCTTGCAGACAGATACTATTTTTATTTACCTTTGTCCTGAAAGGGAGAATCACAGTAAAAATATAAGTTCTGTACGCTAGCAATTCAAACTATAAACTTAAATCTCAGAGAAATGGAGTCATTTTAAATGTGAGCCAAATTAATTTTGCAAGAAGTGAACATCTCACATGAAATTCACACAGTAATTGTTCAAACTTCAGTACAGTTTTAACATAAGGCTGTGCATACACTTTGTGTGGGGAAAATACTCTCAAAGTATGCAGACTTTCTGTAACTGAATTCAAAGACTAATAGAAACCATTTTTTCCAAATCTGTACTGTTTGTTAAGAGAAACCATTTTTTCCAAATTTGTACTGTTTGTTAAGAGAAACCATTTATTTTTTTTTTCATAGTGATATTTTCTTTGCTTGTAACGCAGGAGTCTAATTAAATCCTTTTTTTCATATTGATATTTTCTTTGCTTGTAACGCAGGAGTGCAGCTGCTTGGCCCAAGGTCTTATACGCTGATTTCTTTGAAGACCTGGGGGCATAGCCACTGCTCATGGCGCTCCGGGCTGCACTCAACTCTATTGCTGCCACACCCAGCTCTTTAATCCCTTTTGTAATAGGAGAGGCTTGAATCCCTTTCAATAATTCCTCTCTTGTGAGATTTCCATGTTCTAGATGAAATCCCATGCTGACCGCGGCACATAAATTGTTACCGGGAGCAGTGGTTTGAGATGGTAATTTACCTGGATAAATTGATGATGCAGAATCAATGACTGTCTCAGGCAATGGCAAATGGGGGTACAGGGAGTGGTTGGTGGGGGAAGGGGGTTGCAGGCAAGATGGAGGAAGGCTAGTTTTTCTGACCTCAGTGTTTTCTATTTCCTGGGGCCTTTTCTCTGAGGTGGACGCAGAGGAAGCCACAGGAGCCATGTGAGTGTGTGTCCCCAGATGTTCTATTTCATTTTCTGTCCCCCTTTGTTCATGGTTCTTTTCTGTGATGGGGAAGGCTTGAAGTCCTTCTAATAATTCTTCTCCTGTAAAGTTTTCTTTCTGCGGTTTCTGCTGAAATTCTATGCTAACCGCCCCACCCAGGCCAGGTTGTGGCTCAATTGTTCTCAAGGGTTGCTTTTCTAAAGAAGTGGGGAAGGTGTGAATGGGCTTGGGTGTGGGTATGGAGAGCTGATACAAAGAATTTGCTGTCTCTGAGGGAGACTGAGCATAAGATGGGGGAAGGGTATTCTGATTGAGTCTGCCTGCTTCTAAAAGCACATGGTTTGAAACTGCTGTCTTTAAACTTTTTTTTTCTATGTGTTCGATGGCCTCTATACATTTTTGCCAGATTAATCTTTGCTTTATGGGAGCTCTGGGAGCCGTATGAAGACAATTGCCGATTGAAATCCATTCCTGGGTATTTAGAGTTCCCGCCTCCCTTGAATACCAAGGGCAACGGCAAGCTATTTCACTTATTAATTTTTCTAAGTCCCCCAGACTGACTTGCGCTATTTTTCTTCTGGTGATGAAATAATGATTATTGATTATTTTCTGCAGCTCCCTGGCATGTAGCCTCTGCTGTACAGTCAAATCACTGCCCATGTTTACGAGTGTGGGGAACAAACTTGCTGAGAAATACTTTAAAAATACTAAAAAGTACCTTAAAAATACTTACGATTGCAAATCTGTTGAACGGTACGTACCTAAGGCTATGACCAGCCGAAATAAGCATGGAGTATCACGGTCGGGCTCACCAGATGTAGAGTATGGAGGCAAAGAAGACACTTGAGGCAGCTTTCATCGCAGGCAGGAAGAGAAGGGCTGAGCCCTCACGAGGCTCTTCCTTTTATTGTACATTCATACAAAGGCAGATGATGTGTCATTACATGATTGGCTACTTTCCCATAGCAACAGACGAGTCCCTACACTATTGGCTTTGGCTCAGGGGGTGTGCACGGATCATCTCATTGGCTGCTGAAATCTATACCTCCTGACTTTGTCCTGCCTCTGACTAGGGAACACCCAGCCCCTCCCCCAGGAATTCAGGGCTAAGCACAAGCCAGAGAAATACATGATGTCAGGTATCCTTTCCTAGGCAGAGAGGCTTAAGCACATGTGATGCTTTTATTCAGGCAAAGGTCAGGGAGAAGGGAAGTTAGTGTTTAAACCCTGATGAAATGGCTTGCTGGCAAGCGCATATTTCCCACACTAACATACAGTATACAGGGATTGTGATCCCAAGCTTCATGCACTGTGGCTACTGAACGTAGCTCAACAGTGTGAAATTAAAGCATAATGAAAGATTTTATAACCCCCAAGGGATAAGTTGCTGCAGATTAAATCAACCTGTCTCCACCTCCCCTCAGCCTTCAGAGACAGTAACTTTCAAACTGGCACGCCGGTGCACATGTGCACACATTTATCAGACCACATCAGGGATGTGGCTATTTTATAACTTGCATGCGTATAAGTGTATAAAATAGCCTGGTTGCGTGCACACGTGCGCCAAATTTTAAGTGGGCTTGCACAAGTGCACGCCCACTTAAAAGTGTATCCACTCCAGCTCTGTAAATAATTAATTATGAAGTTAACTTACTTTTGTCTTTCTCTCTCTTCTCCTAGTTCCATTACCCTTGTTCATTGTAACTTCATTTCCTATGCACTAGTTTCAGTTTTATTGTTAACCTGCACTCCTTGTTCAAATGTAAACCGGCATGATGTGATCTTATCATGAATGCCGGTATATAAAAAACCTAAATAAATAAAATAAATAAATAAGTGCATGCAAATGCCACTTCTACCTTGTAAATCGGGGGATTTTAAAAGAGGTACACACACTAACGCCATTTCCAGTTTTGCCAGTTCATCCCCAGTTTACCCAGTTAAGAGACAGGTCCTCCAAACCCCCCTGGTTTGATAGTCTTCACTCCCCCCACTTATCCCCGACCCTCAAAACACTGCAGATACACCGATTTATCTTTATTTTATAACTTACACTGCATCCATTGCAGAAGTAAAGTTACGCAGCAGGGGGCCATCGCAGGCACCAGAGCACGCAAGTATTTACGCGCACATCTCAGCTTCGTGCCCTAACCAGACCACGCCCACACCCCTTTTGGAAAACTTCCGAAATGCGTTCACTGTGGCATTTACCCGCATATCCAGATGGCTTTTAAAGTCCACTCGGTGTGCGCAAACCCAACATATTCACGCATCCCCTAATTAATGCACACATCGGGCTTTTAAAAATCACCTTTAAGTGTAAGGGACTTGTTTCAGCACCTGAACAGCTCCAGTGTGACTGGGGAACATTTCTTTCCCTGGAGAGTGGAACTCTGTCCCGCCCCTCCCCCCTGTAGAAACCTTGTGGTTTGTGTGATCTGAGATACAAACAGCTGGAGGGCATCTGGCCACTGATTGCCTGGCATGCTCTGACCTCTGAGGCTGATTGGACTCCATATACAGTACACAAGGGACAGAATATTAAGTGACGACTTTATGACTGAAAGATTTTTATTCGAACAGCGCTTGGATTAATTCAAATGGCAAAGTGCATGTTAAAAATCCACACCATTCCCACGAACCGCTCACTTCAACTTCGCTCATGTTTTCCAGGCAAGTTAGCAAATGCAGACCTTCTGTATTAAAGAAAACAAACAGCAACTTGGCAAAATATACCATTAAATATGTGAAAATATGTTGATCTAAAGAGGAAGGAATAGGCATATACGCTATGTATATAGATGGGCTGTTAAGGATCACCAGGAATCATCTCCTGTTTCAGAGGGGGCTTTGAATGTTACTGCTTTATTGGAAGCGTCAGTGTGCTTGCTCAATCTGCGACTATGATGTTAGTCTCCTTAGCCTTAGAAACTGATAAGAGTCTGGCTTTTGAGGCTTTACTTTAAGCATACAACAATCTTTTTTTTTTTTTTTTTTTTCGGCATAGGGTCCATGCTCTTTCTGGATATGGCTGAAGAAACACAAAAAGAGACGTAAGCAGCTTTTGATTATGAGACCTAGGGCCAGATTTGTAAACATGCGCGCTACCTGGCGCGCACAAATGTACGCCCGGTTTTATAACATGCGTGCGCCTAATCCTGGCGAAGTTAATGTTCAAAGCTATTTATTTGGTAACTAGCAGTTTACTTGGATAAACAGGCTGCCTGAAGGCTAAAAGTGTGTGCTGTCTTCTAGAGCATACATACTTTTAGCCGAACTGTGAGGGCCGTTCCCAGTGTTTTACTCAGGGAGAGATATAATGCATATAGGTTCTTTTTTTCAAATCTATGCGCAATATTTTCTATTGAAATTTCATCAGCACATAAAGCAGGTGCAAAATCCATGGCTTCCTTTATACTTGTAGCCCGTTTTCAAAAGGGAAGGTATGCAGGTACATTTCCTTTGAAAAATTAGATACTAGGTCTACAGGTAGAAAGGACTCATGAAAATTGTACCCGAGTGGGGAGTTTAAAAAAAATTGCCCCCTTCCCTCCATCTCATAGGAAGCAGAAGCAGCAACAGCTTGTAACACAGTCACACATAAATCTGATTATCACACATTTTACATCAGTTTTGCTAACAGCACTTCATCTTGCAGTCTGCTTGCAGATCTTCCATGCTTCACTACTGGTTCTAACTCTTAAAGGTTACAAATCACTGGCTTAAGGAACTGTGAACTCATGCTCCCTGGTCCTATGATGAAAAAGAATGGGCAGTTATTTGCAAACTCAAGTTAGCCTGCCTGTGTGAATCTACATCAGTAGGAAGATGTTGACTGGGAAAGTCAGAAAACAAATGCCTTGATATCTGGATTCCAGAGAGACTGTGATGGGCTCACATTGGCCAGGGATGCAGAGTCAGTGGCAGAAGCAGGCCTTGAACTCATATCCCAGGGACTTCTCTTTCATATAATCCAGTTCTCTAACCCCACCTCGAGTCCACCCTTCTGTGCTCTGCCTTGGGCTGGAGAAGATCTAGCGCTTGGAGAGGATGGTAGATACCAGGGATGTGCCTTTGGTTGAATCGGGAAATTTTCAATTGAACTTCCTGATTCAATTCATTTTGAAACAAAATTTTAAAAAATGAATGAAATGTATTTATTTGAATTTATATTCTGCCTTTTGACACTTCTAAGTGGATTCCATTCAAGTACTGTAGATATTTTTCTATTGTCAGAGGGCTCACAATATAAGGACCAGATTCATTAAGGCTTTCCTCCTCTTTTGTGTCTAAGGAAAAAACCCTTAGGGCCGGATTTTAAATGCCCTGCGTGCCGGCGCGCGTACAGCTCCGGGACGCGCTTAAGTCCCGGGGCTTCGTAAAAGGGGCAGGGAGGGGGCGTGTCTGGGGCATGTCCGGGGCGGTTCCGGGGGGGGCGTGGTGCCGGCCCGGGGGCATGGTCGAGGCCTCCGGACCAGCCCCTGGGTCGGGTGATGGCGCGCCAGCAGCCTGCTGGCGCGCGCAGATTTACGTCTGCTTTCAGCAGGCGTAAATCTGCCAACAAAAGGTAGGGGGGGTTTAGATAGGGCTGGGGGTGGGTGGGTTAGGTAGGGGAAGGGAGGGGAAGGTGCGGGGGGGTGGAAAGAAAGTTCCCTCCAAGGCCGCTCCGATTTCGGAGCGGCCTTGGAGGGAACAGGCAGCGCGCACCGGGCTCGGCGCGCGCAGGTTGCACAAATGTACACCCCCTTGCGCGCGCCGACCCCGGATTTTATAAGATACGCGCGTATCTTATAAAATCCAGCGTACTTTTGTTCGTGCCTGGTGCGCGAACAAAAGTACGCGCTCACGCAAAATTATAAAATCTACCCCTTAGTGAATTAGGTACTAAGTTTATTCCTAAGGCAAAGGAGGGTAAAGTGACTTGCCCAAGGTCACAAAGAGCGGAAGTGGGATTTGAATCCTGGCTTTCCTGGTTCATAATCTGCTGCTCTAATCACTAGGCTATTCCTTCACTCAAATTTCATTTATTAAAAAAAAAAAAAAAAGGTTTCCACCATAGGCACCCTCCCTCCCCACGCTTACCCTATTCTTTCTTTCTTCATGGGACAGGAGTGATCCCCAGCCACCTATGCTTATAAATAGCATTGGCAGATGAAGCCAGCACCATTTTCTATGGAAGACATTACAAATGGTGCAGGTCATGGTCGGGCAGCACCATTTTAATGTGTACCACAGGTGGGGCAGGAGCAACCAGGCATCACTCCTATCCCGCGAGGAAAGGAAAATATGGTAAGAGGACTGGGGGAGGGGAAGAGGAAGGAGAATTCGGTTTTCCTCCAACGGGCCTGACATTTTTTTTTGTTTCTTTTTTTATGAAAAGAAAAACGGAGACCACGTGATGTGGCGAGCGGAGAGGACGCATTCACCTCGCCCCTCCCCTAAAATCATCTGTAACGCGGCAAAAACTTCTCTAAACGGGCAAGATGAATAGCGCTGTCATCAAGTAAGGCACAGCCTGGAAAATAATTTAGTTTTGAGACGGGATGTCTCAGCGCCCGACCCGCAAAGAGAAAGATAAGCTGGCAAAACCTGAAGCCAAGATGGCCGCCATGGCGCCAGCCAGCCCCAAAAATGCAAGTAACTTAACTTCCACAGCGTCTATAACTGCTGTAGTGGTAGCAGCAACCCCAAATTTGAGGAGATTTCCTCCCAAATAGCTGAAATCAGCAACTCGCTAGCCGACTATAACGCGAGACTGGACGTAATGGAGGGCCGCATACAAGTGGTGGAAGATGACTCCCTCACGCTGCAAACGAAAATTGCCAAAATGGGAAAATTAATAAAAGCGCAGGATTCTAAAATTGATGATTTAGAAAATTGATCGTGACTAGCCAATCTGCGGTTTGTAGGCCTGGATGAACAGGTGTCAGATGATAATCTCACTCATATATTTGAGATATGGTTGCCAACTGAGCTAGGCCTCCCTGAACTTGTGGGCCAGCTTAAAGTGGAGAGGGCACATCGCATAGGAGCCAAACAACCGGGTAGTAAATCCCCCTGCGTTGTAGTGGCTAAAATATTAAACTATGCACATAAAGTTCAACTACTTCAAGCATACCACAAAAAGAAGGATTTGTCGCATGGAGGAAAACGTTTATTAATTTTTCAGGATTTCTCCAATTCTGTGGCTCAGATGAGGCAGGCGTTTGTACCTATTTGCACTAATCTGGTGAACCACAAAATAAATTTGCTATCATTTATCCTGCTAAGCTTAAAATCTGGACTGACTCCGGGTGCCAGTTCTTTGAAGCTCCCAAAGAAGCGGAAAAATTCATCCTCACTCTTCCAGAGGCTAATTCCTGAAGTTCCTGGTTCCAGGTTTCTATAACAAGGCAAAAGATATAGAAATACTCCTTTTGGAGTTGCTGTGGTTTCTATGCTAACAACATTGGTAGATGAAAATGTATTTATGTTACCCAGCTCTTGTTAATTGGTGATGGGAAGTATACATTCTACTTCCACAGTTACTTATATGTTCTCTACCAGGCAAAAGTTCTAGAGTTTGTTAAAGTTTGAATTTATGTTGAACTGCTGTTTATCTGGTACAAGCATGTGCTCCATGTATCCCTATCACCGGGGTCTCCTTGGAGGTTCTAGGGCATGGCAGTAATAGGGGGAGTGGCACCTACGCGTTTTAAAAGTGATATGCAGAGAAGGGAATGGATCCCTTTGATATACGGTGGAATATGGGGGGACAGTTGCGGGAGGGGGGAGGTCTGGTGGGGAAGAGGGGAGGGAAAGAGGAACTCATTCAAAGGGGACAAATTATTTGGTATAGAGTGAGATATAAGGAGAGGTCTCTGATAAGGTATGCCACGGGGCTCTCGTCCAGGGGAAATCCCCTAAGGCCTCGTCATCTCATGCTGTTATCCACAGGTCCAGAGTACAAATGACAGAGTATGTGCAGTATTTGTCCTGGAATGTGGTGGGGTTGGGCACCCCAATCAAGCGAGAAAAGGTTTTATCCAATATCAATAGACTGAAGGAACCATTATATTCCTTCAGGAGACTCACATGAAGGCACATGCCCACCTGAAACTCAAAAAGAAAGGGTTTAATCAAATCTTTGTGGCCCATGGGACATCACATAGCAGACGTGTGGCCATACTGATTCATAAATCTCTCTCTTTCCAACAACAGAAATCCTTGGCCAACCCGAATGATCGATATATTATAATTGAAGGGCTGCTATTTGGTCAACCAATCAAACTGGCATCCATTTATAGTCCCAATCAATATAACCATCAATTTTTCTCCGACATAGTGTCTAAAATAATGTCACTTAGTCAGGCTCCTCTAGTGTTGGGTGGCGACTTTAACCGTGTGGCAGACCCTGATTTGGATCGGATCTTGCGTGCTCCTAACAGACCTTTAGGACAGCACAAGGGCATTCCTTTCCTGTGTGATTCTCTACAGTTAATAGATGCTTGGAGAATACTAAACGTCGGTTGTAGAGAATTCACACACATGGCACGAGCGTTGGATACCAAATCACGGATAGATTATGTTTTAATCTCAGACTCGATGTTCCCACAATTACACTCCTCGAGTATAGGGCCGCTGATAATCTCTGATCATAGTCTAGTTTCCTGCCGAGTGGGGAGAAAGGGAGCATTTAGAGATCCCGCAGCCTGGAAGATGCCAGCTTGGTTGGTTCAAGATAAACACTTTAGAGACTTTTTGACCGCTATATGGAGAGAATTTCAAACCTTTTTCGCTGCTCATCAGTCTACCCCAGTTCTGTTTGAGAGACTGCCAAAGCAGTATTAAGAGGCAATATCATTGAATACTCCATAAGGCATAAAAGGGAATTAGATAAAGACATTATAACCATGACTTCAAAATTGTCCGCATGCAAAAAAGAGTCATGGTCCAAAATGATTCCCCAGCGGCCCAAAAAGCGTATAACCTTACTCGCACTGAAGTAAATGAGTTGCTGCATAAACAGGTAACCTCCTCACTGTTTTCTTTAAAACATCAACTCCATCTATATGGAAATAAGGTGGGGAAACTACTTTCACATCTTGTTAAAGGGGAACCGGCATCTAATCACATATCCCATCTTAAAGACCCCACAGGAAAATTTGCCACTACCACTGTACGAATAGCCGCCTTATTTCATGACTATTACCGGGAGTTATATTTTGCGGACCCTGAAAATTTAGAGGAGAGGGAACGATTTATGCAGTCTATTACCCTACCTCGCCTAACTGAATCCCAGACGGCCCAACTTAATGTCCCAATTCAGGAGGAGGAAATATTAAAAGTGCTTCAGGATCTACAGAGTCTTAAAGCCCCAGGACCAGATGGTCTATCCCCATTTTTCTATAAGGTACTCCAGAAGGAACTTGGGGGAAGCCTGGTTGTGATGCTTAATGCCATGGTCAGCGAGGGCAGAATGACAGAATCACTCCGAATGGCTACCATAATAGTACTTCCCAAACCAGGATGAGCCCTAGACTCCCCGTCAGCGAATCATCCAATTTCATTACTAAATATAGATATCAAAATATTTGCCAAAGTGTTGGCGAATAGGTTAGGGGATATATTACCTAACTTGGTTTCCGCGGGACAAACAGGTTTTGTGAAAGGGCTCAAAATCTGCACCTCTGTCAACAGCGCCATTTTGTAGATCCTGTCCTCATGGGATTTGACACAAAAAAGGCATTTGACAGGGTGTCTTGGTCCTTTCTTAAATACACTTTGGGCAAAATGGGGTTTGAAGGCTTTTATTACCAAGCAGTACAGGTGCTTTATTCCAATCCAGGGGCAAGAATCATGGTTAATGGATGTCTGTCGCAACCTTTTTCGTTAACCTGAGGCACAAGACAGGGGTGTTCCAATGTCCCCCTTACTATTTATACTGTCTTTGGAGCCTTTAGTCTGCATCTTACAAAGCATTTTAGATAACCTTACTGGTTACAAAGTGGTGATGCTGCCTAATACCTTTTTATTTGCGGATGATATCCTGCTTTTTGTTCCCAGGGCACCTATTTATCTTCCCAAAATTTTACATACTTTCGCAACTTTTGGTTTATTTTCTGGTCTTAAGTTGAATCTTGACAAATCGGAGGTATTGGATATAATGGGGCATTTGTTGTTTCTCAAGACGTCCAATTGGACATATTAATATTCCAGCCCCTGGATTTGAGATTTATATTCCATGCAGCCAGTCGAGAGATACCCGTCCAGTGGCATAATAATATACTGATTACTTATGGACGATATGGGTGGCATACTATGAGGAAAAAATTGAATCAATGTTCAGATCTCGTTATTAATGCCTCTGTGTGGTAACCCCGATTTTATTCCAGGTCAAGTGGATATCTTTTATCAGCAGCTAGAACAGAGAGGCTTAGCTCTAATTGCAGACCTCATGGATCCGGCTACTTCTAAATTATATTCTTTTTCCCCCGCTATCAAGAACTGTTTGACTGGCACCCGAGTGATTTTCTTCATTATCTCCAGGTAGCGAGCTTTGTCACGAAGGCCACACACAGCGCAAGGCAAGGCAAAGCAGGGTAGAAGGCCCAAAGGCCACACACAGCGCAAGGCAAGGCAAAGCAGGGTAGAAGGCCCGAAGGCCACACACAGCGCAAGGCAAGCCCAAAGACCACATGCACAGCAAAGCAAGGAAGGCTAGAGCAAGGAGCCCAGGCGAGCTCGATTCCGAAGCACCGAGGGAACTGCCAGGCAGGGATATAAAGGGAAGTCCAGAACATAGAGTGAACAAGGGAGATGGACTGGGCCCGTCAGGAGAGCCAGCTCTAGAAGGACCCCTGGTGGTGAGGCGGTTGCACAGCAGCCATAGCCGTAACAATTGGGGCTGGCGAGAAAGTGTATCTTAGCAAAGTGGAAACAACAGGATTCTCCGACATTAGAGTTTTGGCTTTCAGAAATGTATACCCTAATGCAGTTGGATTACCGCACCTGGTGCATGTCCAAACCTCGCAAGAAGGGGGCATTTGCCAAAATCTGGGCCCCATTCCTTCAGAATCTACCACAGGAATGGCAGGACAAATTTACAGAAGTCGGGGATATGGAGACTTAACACCCGTGGAAGGATGTATGTCAACAATGTCTTCCCAAGAGCACTGATACCATGACTGATTTTTAGGGTATTTACAGTGATCAGTTTCAACTATTGACCAACTACGCTTGCTATACTCACTAGCCGGGCCATACCTTCTTATACTCAGTTACTCAGATTGTATTTTCCTCACTTACAGTTCATGTAATCCATGATCCTCTTAAGGGGGGGTGGGCGGGAGGCTGAGCAGGGTGGGAGGGACAGGGACAAACGTGAAAATGGTTCATATGTACAAGTGTTATCTTATCATCCAGTGCATATTTTTTGTATTGTTGGTTGTTTTTCAATAAACATTTTGAACAAAAAAAAAATTAAATGAAAAATAAAACATGAAAAAAGTCTATGCGCAACCCCTACTAGATGCCTTGTGCTATAATCACGTCCACTGTGTCTCACTGCGGTTAATTTATTTTATATCAATGGATAATGCATCTTTTGCAGCTCAGAAGAGGAGGATGTGCATGGTTACGAGGGCAGGCATGCTAACATGATATAAAAGTGAATGATTCTGGACCTGCAGCTCTAACCATTTTAACTTGGTAGCTTGAATGGCAATTTTGCTTGGGGAAAAAAGTATTGATTCTATTTAGCTGGAAAGAGGATAAGCTGCCAAATTCATGTATTTGGAAAAGAAAACTTGGACAATGGAGATGATGGCACAACGTGAAGCTGAAAAGGATAGTAATATATTTTTTGTTGAATGTCAGGGTCTTATTAGAAAGCTTGCCAGAAAATGAGCAGAAGATACTCTAAGACATTCAGATATTGTCATCACCTGTCAAGCCCTGCTGGAAATTATCAAAGACACATTTGTGTGTGTTTTACGACCTACCTATTTGTTAATTGTTTATTAGGTTTCAGCCCTAGCGTCTTGACATATGGCACATATGTTTGAAACCATGGGGGCAGACACTGAAAGATCTGCAATATTGAATTGCAAATGTTTATTTTATACACACATCAATAAAAAAGATCTGAAAAAAAAAGAATAGTCATCTGCTAATGGAAACTCTGTGTAGGGGGGGGTCTGTTAAAAATCAGTGAAGAGGTCAACCTATTAACATAACCTTCAGGAGCATCTGAGAGTAAAATCAAGCAATTACCACCTCATGCCTGGTTTTGGATTATTTTGCCCCGTTCAGGGTCTTCAGTAAGGATTAAGGCATAATGTGTTAGTGGGCATTGTGTGTATGTGGAAGAATCAAGGACTGGGTGTGGTCACAGTCAAACTAGATAATTACAAATATGCATCCAAATAGTTAGCATTTATATTTAGAACATTTCAATACACATTTGACTTTGTATACAGGACTGCATTTTTTTTTTAATGCAATTGCCCAAAAGACTTCACAATGAAAAAATTATATTACAAGGTTACACAAGTTTATCTGCTTACGTTCTTTAAGGAGTTTGAATAGATATTCAGTTCTTTTAGTTCTAATTAATTACTCTCAGTTTCAATTAATAGAAGTTGGCATGTCAGGATAAATGTTACGCTGTTGCTTCATTTAGCTCAATATATTCGTATATCCTTTGGATGAACTTCCAAACATAACTAGTACAAACAAGATGTTTGAGATTTATATCCCATGCTAATCTGATGAATTATAGCTTTTAATTTTTTTAAATTTATCCTAATAAAAGGCATTCTCCACAGCCTCCCAGCATGTATGTAAATGCTTCACATCATCTGTTACTTTGGGAAGCAGGTGGTGCACTTCTAATTGGTTATAAGAAATATGTCCCAGCTGATGAGAAGAGGTTTTCACTGCAGTAAAATTCAGATTCCAGATACAGTGCAGCCTCCTTAGATATACTGAGATGTGCATTAATAAGACTGGTTCTCTGCGAGGAATGTGCCCGTATATGACAGGATGGACACTGGAAAGGTCCTTTATCAGGATAGGGCTCATAAGGTCAGGGTAGGGCAAACTGGGTCTGGATCAAACCTGGAACAAGGCCCTCACTTCCATTTCTCTGCTTGAGTAGGTGAAGCTCAAGCAGAAAGAACAACCTCCAGGGACTTCCCGGCTGACTTGCACATCTTCAGTCTCTACTATTTATGGACATGGGCAAAGCATTAACTCCATGTGTTATGTTGACCTTAGAGGAAAACTACATTGCCCAGGGGCTGTGAAAAGTTTCTAACTTTGTAAAGCAAGTAACGAGGCTTCTCTTGCACTAATGTCCTCATGATTTTATTAATATCCTTTTAGTTGTAATTTATTCCCCTGGACCCCTAGGGACACATCATATAGAATTAGGGTCGCCAGCCGGCTCTATTCTAGAATGGCAGCTAAATGCAGTCCTGCTTTTACCTCATCGTATCCATAGCCCTGTAACTACTTTTGTTAGGGAAATCTGAGCTCCTTTTGACTTGACACGTCAAGATAGCTTAATCCGAACACAAGTAATATACTGACAGTAAACTGGTATATCCTTTGGATGAACTTCAAAACATAACTAGTAGAGGCATTTGAAATTTGTCTCATGCTAACATGATGAATTACTGTTTTTTTTAAAATAAAATTTAACCCAATAAAAAGCATCCTTCCTAGCTTTCTGGCATAAATTACAAAGCACATAAAGGCTCATGACCTGACAAAACAGAGCCAGCTGGTAATCCTGCAATAGAATGGTGTTTAGTAGATGCCTTGATGTCACAGCCAATATACATCAATCAGGTTTAGAATATGATGTAATTTATAAATGTTTCAATGAAAAATGGTTAATAAATAAGTCTTTGCTTATACAAAAAAAAACAACCCAACAGAATTTAGTGTCCTTTCTTCCTGTTTCACTTTTTAAAGAAAAATAGGAAGGTTTCACAGTAATCCTGTCATGTTTCTAGAGAGTGGTGAGAGTACATTGCTCACAACATTCTTTGAAGCACTTGAACCACAGAACCAGAATTATTTGTTCTTCAGTCTTTAAAGAATCTCATTTGAAAATTGTTTTGGTACCCTATTACAAAATAAGATGTGATGCTAGCCGAAAAGTCCCAGGCAATCAGTCATATCATCATAATATGCCTATAGACAACTCTATTGCTAATTAGTCAGGCCACAGAAATATATATTTATATAGGATATCTTTTAAGATAACTAGAGAAGGAGAATTTGTTTTAATGTCCAATAGAATGGAAGGCCATTTTTAGCAACACAGGATCTATGAAGTACTTAAAGGCCATTGGAAATGCTTGAGTCACAAGGCAGGTTCTTTTCACTGGTCCTTTTTTGATTTCACATAAGTACAGAGCAATTAAATGAGTTCTTTCTACAGTGTGACTTTTGAAACCATTCATTCATGTATTATTTCTCACCAGCATCCCCAGTCCACTTTGATCCTCCATTCAGGCAGAGGTCAGATTTAGAGCTACTGAGTAGGACTCCAGAGTTCCCTACAGAGTTACAGTATGAAGTTTGAAGGTATTTTTAAAAAATCTTTATCCATCCATACAATACAGGAGAGAAAGGCATGACCTTACAGGACATGCAGCCTTCCTGTGGAGACAAAAAGCATTTTCACGATGACTACAACAATAAAAGCATAACATTAATGATGGGTTGAATAGTTCAATGACACTGGGGCTACATAATGGGCAATTATTTGTTTGAATCTTTTTGCATAAGACCATCATTGGTTTAATTTTTCTTGGATTTGTTGATGCACGATGTCATTGTTGATGCATGATGTCATTGTTGATCTTTACATAGCTGATGTATTAATTGCTGCCTTCAACTGCCTTACCAATATTGAACTATTCTGTTATTGCAGAAAGAGTTTTAATGCTGCTGTGCAGAGGGAGTGGAATCCTCCTGTAAAGGAAGGAAGTGCTTATGTTAATCTCCTAATTACAGGGAAACTGGAAGCAGCAGAGGCAATGCCCCCATTGTAAGAAAATAAGACGATGCTCCGTGCCTCCGTGCTTTAAGCGGGCAGTTTTCAGTAAGCTGGTTAGATGCAAGATAAAGGGTTTCTTTATATCCATGCACTCAGGTAGTTTCATTCTGAAATTGGCTACAGGGAAATTGGGTTAAAAAAAAAAAGAAGATACCCTGCACATGCTATATCCGTGGGCCAACTATACACTGGGAAATACACACGTGTGTTTGAAAATTAAACATAACATTTTCCTTTCCTAAACCACCTCTCCTAGAATGCATTGGGATAAAGTTCTCTGGGTACTTTTACCCACAAGCTTTGCTCCAGTTTGAAAGAGAATGTCCTGTGTGTTGTGAGACCCTATAGTTATATTTAGCCAGAGCACCTGGGACAGTTTTCACTTCCAGGCACGAAGGCGCCTCCGTTGCTTGAAAACTTGACTCCATTTTGAGAGTTGATGGACTCGCATGTGGTTGTCCTTTCCACCAGCTGTCAGAAAGAAAACAAGACATCCCGTGACCAGCCTGCTTTAAATTGATCTGGGGGGAAAAAACCCCTCGCAGTCATCAGATTTAATTATTGGGCTAGAATTTCCACATTTCATTTTGCTCATCTTTTAGGGCTGAACAGTGTTTATGCACAAGATTTTATGCCTCATGCCAAATTAAAGATTTTGGGCAAAACTTGTGCCATTTCCAAACCCACATGTCATCTTCGGAGACATGTTTTGCACCATATATTGGAATACAAAAGTAACGAATACAGCAAGGCCTCATTAGAAATCACAATCTAAACAACTTGTTATGACGAGTTTAAAATGACAGCATAACCAAATAGAAAACAGATACAAAGAATGATTCTCTGCAACTTTTCTCTCTCTTTTTTTTTTTTTTATTATATATATATTGTGCCAACTCTTAGAGATTAAAGAGCAAACCTCCACTCACACTCAACACCCACTCATACAAACATTCTTGACTGATTCTATCTTCTTAATATGACTTAAAATAGTCTGATAATTTTCTCCCACAAATTAAAATGCCCTCTCATTATCATCATCTATTTGGGTTGTTGAACACTTATTTTCCGCAGAACTTCCAACTGAGCCATCTGCCACATCAACTCTTTCCATGCGCCTACTGTTGGCAACGCATCAGATTTCTAATTTAACAATATATGCTTTTTTGCTAGCATAATGGCAACAATGATACATTTCTTCCCCCCCCCCCCCTCCCCGAGGAAGTTATAAACCACTGTCTATTAGATGCAACTAAAAAAGTGATCCTGACCAAGGGATTTCACAACCCAAGGTATGATCCAAGAACCTACAGATAGGCCTCCAATAGTTTTGCAGTTGACACAGCCCTTGAACATATGACAAAGTCCCCCCTCTGGGCATTACATTTTGTACATAAATCTGACTCCCAAAGATGCATAGTGCAACCTAAAACTCGTTGATATAAATCCTGTGTAGTGCTTTAAATTGGATCTCTCAAGTTAGTCGACAGATGATGTTTATATACCCAAGAGAAAACAAGATTCAAGTTCTCTTGCCCCACCGCTACACCCAGGATCCTCACTCCACTGTATTGCTAGGTGCTTTAAATGAGATTCAGACAATTCAGCTTTTAAATTATCTGCCCAAATAGCAATTTTATTAAACTTAGGAATAGTTTCCAAAAATTATTTATTTTATTTATTTAATACTTTTTTATACCAACATTCATGATAAAGATCATATTATATCGGTCTCTTCCTCTTCAGAAAGATACAATAAGTTCAAATCCCCCTTACACAGTTGTAAACAATAATGCCGTCCTTGCAAGTATGCAAAGAATTGCTTGTTCGACAATTCCCATGTTTCTTTTTACTGTTGAAAAGAGTAAGTGGAAGTAGAATAAATGATACCCATTGTGACACTGACTGAAAGCCCATATTAGAGCATTCTTTGAACACCTTGCAGTCTTTCCCTGGTGAAAAATCATAATGACCGTCTAAGGTCAGAGATGACGATACCTTGAAACTGAGTCCAATGCATTTCCTCCACCATATCCAAGCTTTTCGCAAGGGTGATATGGAGATGACCAATCCTTCAGCAGGCAATCAACATCAAATTTCTTGTGGTTGGAAATCCAAACTTGAATGTGGCACAGGAGGCACAAGACATTGTAAAAGCACAAATCCAGCAATGCCAATCCACCGTGTTGTTTACTCAATCTGAGTGAGCCATACATAATGCAGAGATGTTTACTCCCCTCCCCCAGATAAAAGATCCTATAGCAGACCGGAAAAGCCTGTATATCATTATTTTTAACCCAAAGTGGAATCATAGTGTAGACAATAAAGGAACTTGGGAAGGATACTTTTCACCAAGGTGTACTACCCCATAAGTGACAGAGGCAAATTTCTCCATTTCCTGAACTGCAACTTAACCTTGTCAAGGGTAGACATACATATCAGATTCATTACGTGTCAACATAATCCAGATAATGTAATCTGTCCTTTGCCCATCTTACAGACAAAGAACAAAATAAGGGACAGGCTTAAGATGTATTATAATTGATCTGCAGTCCAGTAAATGACCCAAAGGCGTCAAAATTCCTCAAAATATCTCCCTTACATTACCCAGGGTAGCTCACAAACAACATATACATTTAGTTTCACAGTTTTATGTTTAATACATACGCCATGAAAATTCTCCTGGTTGTGTAGTTTTATGGCTAAGGGTTCTAGTGAGAGGGTGAAAAGCAAGGGAGACAGTGGGTAGCTCTGTCTAGTGCCCCTACCCTAGGCAAAGGCAGTAGACAATACTCCATTCACCAACAATTGAACTTGAGGGTTGATAATATAGAAGCCGAATCCAACTTATGATCTCCTAACCCAGTTTTTGCAGCACTTACAATAAATATGCCCATTCCACACAGTCAAAAGCTCTGTCTGCATCTAAGCTAACCAACATCCTATCCTGCATGCTAGTTGCAGAGGACTGAAGTGTCAATACATTGTTAGAGAGTTTGCCTTTGATAAAGCCAGTCTGGTCTGGCGACACCAAAGCCTGGACAACATTATTCATTTGAGCAGCCAGTACTGCTGCCAAAACTTTGATATCTTGATTCAATAACGATATGGACCTATACAACTCAAAGCAGAAGGGATCCTTGTCCAGCTTGGGCAACAATCCCACAGTGGGTAAGTTATATCCCACATCAAAGAATCCCCTCTCTCTGTTAGCATGAAACATGCATTTCAAAGGCCCTAAGGTCGCCCCTCCTAAGAGTTTATAAAATTCCAGGCCCAGCCCATCCAGTCCAGGTGCTTTGGCCAATTTAGCTGCTTTATAACTAAGGATTCCAGATCCTGGATAGGAGCCTCCAGGCTGATCCGAGCAGCATCAGACAATTTAGGAATATCTAGGCCTTCAAAGAAGGCATACCTTCCCTGTTCTGCAGTGTTTCCCAATGCACATACTCTCTAATAATTCTGTATAAAACTGACAGTATATCTGGGGTATGTGTAAAAGAGCAAGAGGCATACTTAAGCTGAGTTATCAGTCCCCTGGACCCCTTGTCATTCTTAACTAACATTGCCAATAGTTTTCCTGGTTTATTTCTCCATTGATATAATTTATACTTATAGCAAACAATATTCTGTTGCACCTTAATAGTCTGTATTTCATTAAGTTTCCTTTTTGCAGCTAGTAATTCTTCCTTTGCAGATGGTGAGAGATCACCCACATGCTGCCTTTTTAGAATTTGCAACTTTTTTGTGAGGTTCAAGATCTTTTTTTCCTGTTCCCTTTTTTTTTTTTTTTTGCTTACCTGATATGCCAAAATGTGTCCCCCCCCACTTAACCGCTTTAGCGGCATTCCAAAATATGCCATTTGTGTGCAGTGTGCTATTACATTCTATATACTCCTCCAGGTTTTTTTGTTTGTTAGAAAAATTGCAAATTGTTTATCTTCATACAGACAGGGAGATATCTTCCATTACTTCTGTCTGCCCTCCCCCCTGTATTCCATGCTAGCGAGGAGACAACCATATTATGATCTGAGAAAAGAACAATATCAATGCTGCTGGATTTCAATTTAGCAAACAAAGTTTCTGTAATCAGTATATAATCTAGTCTGATGTAAAGATTATGCACATGAGAATAATGCGTGAATTCGGCATCCACCATATGCAACGTATGCCAAGAATCAATCATCTGCAATTCTTTGCACAGGAAACTTATCAATATCGGCTTGGTTTTAGGTGGCTTGCAGCCTACTCTAGGATTGTCTGTGATGTTGAAGTCCCCTCCCATGATGACAGCATAATCTTCCTATTCTAAAAGTTTAGAGATTAATTGAGTGAAAAAAACATGAGAGCATTTGTTAGGAGCATAAACTCTGACAAGTAATACTTTCATTCCCTGGAGCACCCCTCGTACTATCACAAATCTTCCTTCAGTGTCAGTTGCCCAACATTCCTTAGTAAATGACAGCTTCTTACTCATCAATATCACGACCCCTCTTTGGCTAGTCGTATAGGTGGAGTAACAACAGCAGTTGACCCAGTCTTTTTGTAGTTTTTGATGCTTCAAGTAGTTTAAGTGCGTTTCCTGCAAAAGGGTCATGGTGATGATTTTTTCTTTTTAACTCAGACAACAGTTTTTTCCCTCTTCATAGGAGAGTGCAAAGCCAGCAATGTTAAGAGAACTCAGAATAACATTAGCCATTCAGAAATTTATCCCAAGCCAACCTTGCCACATAGAGTCCATTTTGAAAAGGAGAGATCTACCAGTCATATAGTTCCATTCCAGACCCGTACAGAACTAATTCAGAATCAGCCACATATATACATTCACTCACAACACCCCCCCCCCCTCCCTCACAAAAACAGACATTAAATCTCAATAACTCTCAAACCCAAAGTCCGGCTCAAGTCCCAACTCGGACGCTTTTCTTCAGATGGAAACTCCAGTGTGTGCTGAACGTTGTGGATCCGGAACAGAGACCTCGAGGCTCTGGCTAAAGGCGAGACATATAATAGAATGCTTTTAACCTGCACAGCTTAAACTGACAACGTTTCAGAGAACCAGAAAAGAGAAGAGAAAATGCATGTGAAAAAAGAAAAAAGGTCATTGCCTTCCAAAATCGTCTTCTAGGGAATGTTCACACCAGCATTAGTCACAATAATAAAATCTCCCTCCCAGAATGGGATCGCAGCTTAGGTCCCACACCAGATGAGATAAGCCGAAAACAGAAGCTGGAAGAATGAACCACCAACTGTAACCAAGTGTCCTCTGAAGACTTGCCTGGGTATAATAAAGCCCATCGAGAAACTGCTTGATTTCATCCTTGGAGTTAAAATTACGAGAAGAACCTTGGTGGAACACCCACAGATGAGCAGGATACTGCAAAGCAAACCAGATTCCTTTATTGTAGAGTTGGGGGCAGTATGGAGTGATCTCCTCGCGCGCCGCCAAAACATGTGCTGAGAAATCCGGAAACAGGATTTTATTCCCTTCATAGAGCAACTGTCTTTTCTTCCTAAAGGCCTCCAGGATCTTTGCTTTATCAATAAAGTTAAGGTACTACGTGACTGCTTGCCACAGCTTATGATTAGTGGTTATATTGGGCCCCAGCCGGCGTGCACGCTCCATGATTATTTGCTGACTCGCATTTCTCAATTGCAAGGCCTCCGGCAGTCAGTGCTCAAACCACTGCAGTAGGGTTTCATTCTGGAGATGCTCAAGCAGGCCCAACACCCATATGTTATTTCTCCTGCTGCGACCCTCTAATTCATCTAACTTGTTCTCCAATTCTTGGTTTTTCTTTTGTAGCAGCACTAATGAGGCCTCCGTGTCTTCCATTTTGCCCTCCTGCTGACTTACTCTGGCATCCATGGCATTTAACGCATTTTGGTTGCTTTGTCAGCTTTTTGTGTACTTCATCTAGAAGACTGCAGCTTTTTAGTTGGTCATTCAGTGCCACAGACTGCGCCTTAGTCAGCTCTCTTAGTAGAGTCTCAGATACTCCGTCTGCTAGTGCATGAGTGCAAGCTGCTATTTTGTCCTCCTGCAATTCAAGCTTTTCTGCCTCCACTTTTTTCTGTCTCTTGGACATATCGATAGGTATATTTACAACAAAAGCATCCATCCACCTAATTAAACTTACTATATGAACCAGCTAGTAATACATCTCAGGTTATTGCAAGCAAAAAGGAAAAGTCTCGCAGAGACCCGAAACTGAGTGCCAACAACCGTTCAGCTCTGCGTCATCGCTGGAAGTACCCATCCAGTTATTTTTGTCCATGCTGCCAAGGATATATCCCAGCTTCCAGCCATAAAACATGATCCCTTGTAGGACATTTCTCCTTATTAAAGTATTTCTTTTTTGTCTTCCTTCTTTTTACTCTATCCTTTTGGATAGATGAACATGCAAGATCCCCTATTTAGTTCACCCCCAGCACCCTTCCCATGTCTAACCAGAAAACTCTGTAATAATCTAAATAGCTACCGGTGCTACCATGGCTGTTGCCACCTCCTCCCATAACCAATAATAGCATGTTAATTAGAAGGGTAACACTTTAGTACAGCTGGTGTTCTCATTGCTACAATCTGCTTACAAAAGATTCTGTAGGGAATGTGCCATAACACTATACACATGATTTATTAACCTGTTAATAAGGGAGCTATACCCTTTATCACTCAAACTCCCAAACTAAAATAGCTTCAAGAAAGGGCATTAATCATAGACTATTATAAGAATCTATCTTGATCATAAAATATATTTGCAAGTTGCTGCTAATTTACTCAAGCCTCATTTTGAAAGAATGTAAAAGGGTTAACACTGTTTTTAATGTCATTTACAGAGGAGATGTACATTATGTGGACAAGTGATATTGCATTTGCTGATAATTAAATTTAATGCATTTGTAATTGACATTGGGGCTGGTGGCATGGGGTTATAAACCACAGACTTGTAATACCTGGACAGCAACATTTAAGTCTCATCTCTAGAAATAATAGTCGTCTGCATTGATTATGTTTTTCTTTTTCTTGCCTGTTCATCTCACGAGGACTGAAAATTCTTTTAAGTGTCCAAATCTATAGTAATCCAAGTTGTGCTTTCAGAATCCTTTGTGGACCCTATCCTGTTATGCAGTTTTTAACCTCTGGAACCTTTTTATGGTTTTGCTCAGCTTAATCAGAAACAGTGCTTTCCACATATGAAAATCTCACATGGCCTTGGCTTTCTCCCCCTCCCCCCCCAAAAAATACAATTTCATTAACACACACAAGAAAAGCATTGGTACCATGAGGAATGATAAGTTGACCTAACTTCTGTAGGAATGTATTAATGTGAGAAGCAAATGTTTTCCACTTACTACTACCCCCTTCCCCCTCAGCTCATTTGAAACAAATGGACTTAACTTTCAGATTCAGATATAGGAATCTTTACTGGCATGACAATTTGTACTTGCTGCTGAATAAATAGAGTAATTAAAGAATAAGAGAAAAGAAACTGTGTGCATAACAGTAAAGTACAAAGGACAGCTCCTGGATTCTGTGTTGGGACTTTATTGTTGCTGTTTGGATAGCATTTCTTGTCTGCTGGTAGGATACTACATATTTTTGAAACTATAGCTCATGTCTTTCTTCCCCTGAGGATTAGACTTTTTTTCTTTTTGTTCTTTTGTGGGATTTTTTTTTTTTAATGTCAAAGCGGAAAAATGTGCTTCTCCTCTGTGTAGTTTGCACAGCACAGGAAGGAAATGCATTTCTGTTTCTATTTTTTTTTTAGTGTTGCACTGCATGCAGAGTCTGGCTCCTTTGGGGTTTCCAGTTCAATTTTTGTCTGTGTATTTCTATTTCTTATTTGTGGTTACTTAGTGAGGATCTGTCTGTCTCTGACCCTGGAACAGCTGTTTAAAAGAGAAGTGTCGGTATTGCTGTTCAGATTTGGGGAAAATGAACTCCAAGGCTTTCCAAGGAAGAGATTTTGACATCCATAAAACCACACTTAAGGAAGTCAAGATAGATTAATTTCCATACAATAAGATGTTCATGGTTATTTAGGCTGAATAATGCCTGTTCTTGTCTGAGGGTTAGCTATCTTTATAATTTTTTTTAATGGGTTGGGCTTTTCTCTCATCCAAGGATCACAAAAACATAAGTTTTGCCATACTGGGTCAGACCAAGGGTCCATCAAGCTCAGCATCCCATTTCCAACAGTGGCCAATCCAGGTCACAGTTCCTGGCAGGATTCCTAAATTCAATAGATTCCATGTTGCTTATCCCAGGGACAAGCAGTGGATTTCCCCAAGTCCACCTTAATAATGGTTTATGAATTTTTCTTCCAGGAACTTATCCAAACCTTTTTTAAACCCAGCTACACTATTTGTTATGTTTGGTGGCTCACAGGACTTCCCCGCGAGCCACTGCATTCAGCCCCACCGCTGACCTAGCTGCCAGAGGCCTCCTGTCATGGCAGACTGCTGCCATCGCCACAGACTGCTGCAGATACCATCTTCCCTTAGGCACGCACATAATATAGGCCCCACGGCAGGAAACACTGAGCAGCTTCTCACAATGATGTCAGGCAGACGGAGCTATTTAAGAAAAGGCCCTGCAGCATTACCTCTCCTCAGAAATGGGCCTCCTGCCTAGTAGCAGCACGTGTTGCTCTCCTGCGTTCCTGGTGGTGCTACGCTCCTGCTTGTTCCTGAGCTCCAGCCTTGTTTTCTGTGTGTCATTATCTCCTTGGCCTGATCTCCTGGACTGACCTCTTGCATTCTGCAGTTTATGCTTGCCTGCCATCTGCCCCAAACACTGGTCTATTCCTCCACTCTCCTGCCTGTCATGACCCTGTCATGCCTCTAGACTCTTGCTCACTCTACTGCCCTAGGGACCCACCACCCAAGTCCTTCTGGCCACCAGAACCCAAGGGTTCAACCTGCGGGGGAGGCAGCTGTTACAGGTGAAGCTCCCCTCTGTCCCACATCAGGGCACATTCGCCAGCTGTTGGCATAGGCCTCATAGGCCTATGAGGTTGCATCAACTACACCACCACAACAAGGGCTCACTCTCACGCTGCTCATCACACACTAACAGCTTTTACCGGCAATGAATTCCAGAATGTAATTACGTTATGTAAAATAGTATTTTCTTCATCTTAAATGTATCACTTAGTAACTTCACTACATGGTCCCTAGTCTTTGTACTTTTTGAAAGTGTAAAAAACGGATTTGCGTTTATCAGTTCCAATCCACTCATTATTTTATAGACCTCTATCAGATCTCCCTTCAGCCATTTCTTCTCCAAGCTGAAGAGCCCTAACCTCTTTAGCTTTTCCTCAAAGGGGAGCAGTTCCACCTCCTTTACCATTTAGCTGCCCTTCTCTGTACCTTTATCAATTCCGCTATATCTTTTTTGAGATGCATGGACCAGAATTGCACATAATACTCAAGATGAGGATGCACCATGCAGAGATAGAGGCATGATAATATTGTTTTAGTCATTTTTTATTTTTATTTATGCATTTTTACAATACCATACAAAGAAAAAAAAAAGAATTTGAAAATACAGATGCCTCAGATCTAATTAGCAATATACATAACTTTGTATTAATTACATTGTCTGTAACAAAGAATTCTAAATAAACTCCAGGAGAAAGCTGAAAAGAATAAAAACAGTATTAAGGAAAACAAGGGATTACCCTCTAAACAATTGAAAAAGAAGACATCTCCCAGATTATTTTCATTTTTCCTCGTGGCCTGATGCTAAATCTTCATGGGGTTGAGAATCAAGAAATTTGCGTAATTGTGTAATTTAAAAAAATACATAATTCTGACTATTTCTCAAGATCTCACATCTACATGGATATTTTACAATCATTTTACCTCCTGGTATTTTCTACTTCGGACCTCAGCTCAAGGAATTTTCTCCTCCTCAACTGTGTCGTTCTAGAAAGATCGGGGTAGATCCAAATCTTACCCCCATGGAAATTTTCTGTTCTATTTCTCATATATAAACGAAACACAGCTTCTCTGTTAGTAGCAAATACAAAGGAAACATGTAATGTTGTTCTAGTTTCTATCTTTGTTTCTACAGAAGCTTCTATTACTTCAGTTAAGTTTAATGATAGTTCAGCTGACTTATTCTCACCTGGTGTAATACCTTTAGTTACAACATAATATATCTTAGAGATGGTTGGCATAGATTGTTGAGGCCATTTCAAACATGAATTAAATATTCAAGGTGACACCCAATCGAGTTTAGGAAAGTTAAAAACTCTAAGATTTAAATACTTTTGAGAATTTTCAATTATCTCTAATCTTTTTATTATGCAGTATTTCAGTTTTCGTAAATCTTTGGTGGCATGTTTCTAAGGAAGTCATTCTTTTTTCCATCAATTCTCTTTCCTTGTCAATTCTTGCAATAGAAGATTCCATGTTTACCGATTGGAGATTTGAATCAGTTGTTTCGTCAGATTAACTAGCGCTGTTTCTAGTGATGTAATGGCAGACCAAAGAGATTCCAATGTTATCTCATTTGGTTTACCCGGTAATATTTTCATCTCAGATCCTGATTCCCTTGGACCCCCTTTAGCCAGGTCCTCTCCATTCCTCACAGAAATAGGTACTTGTGCAGAGTCAGAAAAAGGCAATTGAGGTGGAGGAGGTGTACACAGGGCACCGGGACTAAGAGGGGCGCGCGGTTTTGACAGAATTTCAACGTGGGATAACATATTCAAGGACGCTCCCGATACCACTTAACAGTTAAAAGTGAGTAAACTATATTAATTACTTAATTCTGCATGCTCTGAAACCCGCCCAGGATTGGAAGTTTTGTTTTGACTATTTGAAGACACTAGAGGGAGAGAAATTTGGTATCATAAATATACATTTACCTTTCATTATGCCTCATACGAAAAGGAAGGCAAAGATATGTGAGGTAGTGACATCATCTCCATTATCGGAGCCTGTCCAATCCCAGATACCAACATTTTTCTCGCCAGCTCCCAGTAATCAACCGGAGAAAGGGGCCATTGAAGATAAAAGCATACGGGTAGATTTTAAAAGGGTTATGCACATAAGGTACGTGAGTAACCCTTTTAAAAACGCCCCTGCGCGTGCCGAGCCTATTTTGCATAGGCACGGCGGCGTGCGCAAGCCCCTGGACGTGCGTAAGTCCTAGGGCTTCGCTGGGGGGGGGGGCGTGTCTGGTGGGCGGCGTGACGTTCGGGGTGTTCCGGGGGGCGTGACAGGGGGGCATGGTGCCTGCCCGGGGGCGTTCCGGGGGCGCGGCTGAGGCCTCCAGAACAGCCCCCAGGTCGGGAGATGGTGCGCCAGCAGCCCGCTGGCGCAGGTGTCACTTTTCAAGGGTAAGGGGGGGGGGGTTTAGATAGGGCCGGGGGGGGGGGGGAGGGAATGGGCAGCGTGCAATTTGCACAAATGTGCACCCCCTTGCACGCGCCGTATCTTATAAAAATCCAGCGTACTTTTGTTTGCGCCTGGTGCGCGAACAAAAGTACGCACCTGCGCTGTTTTTTAAAATGTACCCCATAGAGCAGATGCCTGATCTTCCGGCCGAAACATCTATTCTTCATTTCTTTCCTAATAATCCCTAGCATTCTTTCTGCTTTCTTGCTCGGCACCTCACACTGGGGCAGAGGATTTTAACGTTTTATCTACGATGATGCAAAGTCTTTTTGCTGGGCGGTGACTGCCAATGTAGAACTTTGTATCATGTAACTATGGGAAGAGGGCATAAGGCGCAAAACTGCCTTGCACCTAGTGTTATTATTCACTTTCCCCACTGCAAATCATATTTTCCTTCTGTTTTATGCTATTCAGATTTGCTTCCACAATACAATTCCCAGCTCACTTATTTTCTAGGACCCCAGATTTAGGGCCATCGAGCAGGGAGGAATGAAGCAAAATGAAATTGAATTGCTCCAGGTTTTGTGTTACCAAAAAAAAAAAAAAAAAAAAAGTAAAGGTCATTTTATTTTTCTCTTGCTGACTAAATGAAGCAGAAGAGATCATGCAAACTGTAAAGCTAATGTTCTATACACCTGCTGTATTGCTGTTCTAATAATAATGGGGTTTTTTTTTGTTTTACTGTTTACAAAGAGAGATTGAAAGTAAAAGTGATTTTAATTAGTGAAAATGAACGGGCCATACACAAATGTGCTAGCAGAGGAATAATTTCCCCTAAGGCTTAATGTAAAAAATGTTTTTAGTCCTGAGCTCAGTTTAAGACGTCTTAATACACAGTGGGTGGCTGGGCACTACATTAGCTGGCCAAGTTTCTGGCATTAGGATAGACAACAGTAAAACCCTCCTATGGCAGAAGTTGGTAAACTATGGCCTTCCCACACTTACCGGCCTGAAATTCCAAGGGGACCCTCCCATCTCCCTTCCTTGGCCTCATCTGTTCCCTTCCTAATGTGCCCAAGCATTTGCCTAACCCTGCCCTGTCATGTACAGAATACCATAAAATGATGTTATTTGGCCTTATTTCCTACTAGTAGCAAGTCTGTCCAATGATGGGGAAATACTACAAAGTGTAGGAGTTGTGTAACTGAGATGCATGGTAGAAGAGCGTGCAGGCTGATCTTCGGTCCACTGGGTGGTAGAGGAGAGAGGGTTTGAAGTGTATGTGTGTGTGGAGGGTGCCCCCAGTGTGCAGGATTGGAGGAAGCGTTCTTATTGTGGGCTAACTCTTTAACCAGCAGTGGTGACACCAGAAACAAACTACAATACAATGTTTTGTTATTTTTGTGTCGTTTGAAAAGAAATGACATCGAATGAGGCAAAACTTGTTGGTGTTTTCATATCACTTTAAAATGACAACCTACCTCTGTTATCAGTAAATTTCCGATGGCCAGATAACGCTCGGCTGACATTTTTTTTTTTTTTTGGGCCCCAAGTACAAACAGCAGACCAGCTGCAGGAAGGTGAGGTGGAGGTTGAATGTGGATGTATCGTTTTACCTCATCTGCTAGTCCCCAGCAGAGCCTTTCATTTAATTCTTTTGTATTTATACAGTCATTAGGCAGACGTCCACTGATTTGGTGGGGAAACAGATTTAGAGGGTATAGGTATGTCATCTCACCCAGGTCAATCCAGTGCATGCATGAAGCTGTAGTTCTTTGCTCCCTAGGTAGGCTTAAGTTAGATGGGTAAATCTAGCTTTTTCTTAATGATTGAAATAAAACCAAACTAAACAGTCTAAATTGGCAAGGAACCAGATTAAATGTGACTGTAAATCAAAAAGAGAAAGCAAAGTTGCTTACCTGTAACAGGTGTTCTCTGTTCACAGCAGAACAGCCACACAAGATGGGCGATATCATTCGATGGCGCTGTGTACTCTATTATCCCACTGGCCCAGAAACCTCTGGAGTGTTCTGGGCATGCGCAGGCGTGGCCATGCTACCATTGCTGCATGCCTCTCCCTCAGTCTCTTTCCAAGCTTATCTTCAACTTCTCAGGGAGGAGGAGGGAAGGATTGTGTGGCTGTTTGTCCTGCTGTCCACAGAGAACACCTGTTGCAGATAAGCAACTTCACTTTCTCCATGGGCAAACGCTACAAAAAAAGGGACATCCCAGCTAAGGGCTGGTTTATTCCGTTAGGTGTTTTTTTTGCAACCTGTGACCATTGTACAGGAAGCTATACAGCTATGTAAAGATGTTATTGCGCACACACTGTCCATACTTGCTTTCTGTTTGAGATTTTTGTTCCAAAACAGCAGTGTTGTGCAAAAGCGTGTATGGATGACCAAGACGCTGCTTTGCAATGTCCTGCATGGAAGAATGTTGTGCCAACAGCCCTTAGTGGATGAGCTTTTTATCTGGTGTGGATCTTGAATGTTTTTAGAGTCAACTGTGGTGACAAAACAAGAATGTTTAAATGGGAAAGCATTTAGACAATGTTTGTTTTGTCACCACAGTTCCTTTCTTGTTTTCTTCAAAGGCTATAAATAGCTCAGGTGCAGTTTCAGTAATTTAGTTCTATTTAGAACAAGATTGCTCTCCTACAGTCCAGTGTATGGAAAGCTTGCTCCTTTGGTTGTGGCTTTGGAAAAATAGTAGGCAACAAAATCCTTTGGTTTAGCTGGAACTGGATTACTGCTTTCAGCAGAAATTTAGGGTGAATGCATAAGACAATCTGATTGTACAGAGGAGAGGTTACTAAAGCTTGCAGTTCACTCACTCTGTATGCTGATGTTATGGCTATTAAGAAAAGTGCTTTCAAAGTTACAAATTTTAAATCTGTTGTGGCCATAGGTTCATATGGAGGTTCCATTAACTGCTGAAACACTGTGTTGAGATCCCATTGTGGTGGTTTTATATTGTAAAGACCTTTCACAAGTTTGGCTACTATAGAATGATGAGAAATTGGTTGTCCTCCTTCATGGTCATATGATGCTGCAATTACGCGGAGACGTGCCTTTACCGAGTTAGATTTTAAACAAGTTTTAATCAGATGCAGTATATAACTGAGTAATATGGTAATATTATAGGATAAACTTTGATTCCCACACCAATTGCTAAATCTCATCCATTTATAGGAGTACAATCTTCTTGTTGCGTTCCCTTGCTGCCAGTAGTTTCTGGCAGCAAGGGAACGCAACAAGTTTCTCATTTACTTCTTGCATCAAAGTTTCTGAATCAGCTACCCCTCAGCCTCCACCATTGTTAGTGCTAGAGAGTGGAGTTTGGGATGGAGATCTGTTCCTCTGAACTGAGCCAGAAAGGTTGGCTTCAATGGAAAGCTTATAGGTGGTGTTACTGCAAGTCTTAATAGCTATGGGAACCAACTTTGGCAAGGCCAAAATAGAGCTATTAGAATCATTCCCTTGAGTCTTTGCAATTTCAGTAACATTTTTGCTATTAAAAGATATCGGAGGGAACTCATACAGTAGGCCTTTGTTACATTGGTAATGGTAAATGCATCTGTTACTACAGCCTGGTCAGTTGGTCTTTTGGAACAATACTGTTTTAGGTTGTGATTAAAAGATAATGTAAATAGGGATATGGTTGTTTCCTATAAGTTGAAAAGACTCTGTACAGTGTCATCACTGATTGACCATTCCTGCAGTTGAAGTTGATGGCTCAACCTGTCTGCTAGCAAATTCTGCTTCCCTGAAAGGTAGATTGCCCAGAGTTGTATTTTACTTTTTACCGGGAACATTCAAATATGCAGTGCTTTTTTGCAGAGGTGGTAGGAGACTGTTTCCCCTTGTTTATTTATGTAGAACATGCAACTTGCCTGTCTGTCCGAATCTGAACAATTTTAGGTATCTTTGGAATACTTTGAGGGCATCGAGGATGGCTGTCATTTCTAAGATATTGATGTGAAATGACAACTCCTGTTCTGATGAAAGGCTTAATTACACAACAAGCTGGAATAAGCTCCCCAGTTGTGATTCAATGCTTCTGTTATTAACCTTTGAATTTGCGGAGAATGTATGGGTTGCCCTCAGAGGAGGTTCTTTACTGTCGCCCACCACTTCAATGAGTCCAGTAGTTATTTCGTTAATGGAACCTGTGGTTGAGTGGTTGAACTTGTTGATCCCAATGGTTCCTTAGGTATCATTAGCTTGTCTCATTTTCAGTCACACTACAAGTGAAACCTATACTTCAAAGCCATATGACCTAATAGTTTCATATGTTTGTAAGCTGTTTCCATGTGGCTGTGAATAAGGATTGTATCAATGTCATTTTTTGCACTCTCTGCATAGGCAGGCAGGCAGGCCTTTCCCTGGGCCATGTCCAGTCTCTTCCTATTAACACTATGTGCTGAGTAGGTATTAGGTTGGATTTTGGGAAATTCAATATAAATTGAAAGTTTGCATGACACATTACTTGCCTTATATCTTCTATAGAGATTTTGTAAGACATACTCTATATTAGTTTTTTTAGGTATGGAAATACTAGTAAATTCTGCTTTGTCAGGTGAGTGGTTGCTACTCCGAAACATTTGCTAAAACCTCTCGGAGCTGTTAGACCAAAGGGCAGAACCCTGCATTAATAGTGCTGCAGGGTTAATCTTAGATATTTTCTGTGTTTCTTGTTGATTGGAATGTAAGCATACGCATCTTTGATGACCAACAAAGTCAACCAGTCTTGATGAAGGATTGTTAGGATTATATTTAAAGAATACATTCTAAACTTTTCTCTGTTTAGACAGGAATCTAGATTTCTGAGATTAAGATTAGTCAAAGATCTCCTGTTTTCTTTGGAATGAGAAGTACCTGGAATAAAATCTTTTTCCTTGTAGACTGTAAGGGGCTGGTTGGACTGCTCCGGATTATGATAGGGCATTCACTTCCTACTAAAGCTTTAGTTGTATGGATGAATGCTGAAAACGGGGATGGGGGTGGGCATAGTGGTTTATGGTGGTAAAGATTCGAAGTTGAGAAAGTATCTTTAATGGATGATCCTCAAAACCCATTAGTCTATTGTTACTATTATTTATTTATTTATTTATTTATTTATTTAAGGGTTTCTTATATACCGAGGCACGTTTGTAAAAACATCACCTCGGTTCACAGTGTAACATAACCTAGCAACAAGCTTTACAATAATAATAATAATAATAAAATAAATAACTAGCAACAAGCTTTACAATAGAACATTAACTAGTTTTCATTGGTGTTGGAAGAATTTTAACCTTTCTCCTAGTTGGATATCTGGACATGGGTTTTATGGAAATGCATTTTATGGTTCAAAAACCAGTAGCTAGCCTTGAGAAGGCTGCTGAGTTTGCACCTGCTGATGATGAATACGCCCTCCTTTGTCTGGATTGTGTTTGCTGGATTTGTTGTTGGGTCTACTTAAGTTCTTGTAGCACTATAGGCCACTGCCTATAATAAGCATACAGATTGTAATGTCTTCATTGAGAGTAGTATTATGTTTTTTTAAATTTAAGTCTGAATGATATCTCCCCTTTGAGCAGATGTATCCATTTGTGAAGCAGATAGTGACTTGAGCAGAGCTTTGATTTTTGATGGATTCTAGTCTCATTGATTTTTTCTCCAAAGAATTATCTCCTCCACATGGAGTGTCTGCTAATTTCTTGTGAACTTTTTCTCTTAATCCCAATGGCCGAAGCCAAGTTAATCTCCATGCAATTATGGCTGATACTGAAACTCTGGTTGATATGTCAAACAAGTTGTACATTGAATGGATCATGTGATGTGGACAACCTTTTGTCTTTTGCACTTAAACTGTTTTAATTCTTGCATTACCTTTTGGTTTCTGTATCTTACTGAATAAATATTAGATCATTTGAATTTGGTGGGCTTCTATCCTTGACTGTAATGATACATCTTGGAAAACTTTTATCTATCATAAGGATCCAAGGGTCTTTATCTGGAGGATTGTTGGAAAATGTTTTCATTTTCTTGGCTTTCTTCAGGGCCAATTATTTGGAAGTGGGGTGATGGAATAGGGCATCTTCCAGAGCTTTGACTGAACTTCCAACAATGTGTAATGAACAGGAACTAGGAATGTGATTTCATTTGAAATGCCAGTGTCAACGACATTATCTATTATCATTTCATGTCTTTTTAAAACTGATAGGTGGTTTTTTCCTATCTTTTTTGTGCGCAATATTTGCAAATAGTAATCATCTGTTCCTCCAACGAACATCCCATTGTGATGATCTCCAGAGACCTCCTGTCCCACCCCCACCCTTGGAGGCAGGCAAAGTTCCCCCATGAAAGGCAACAAACCCAGTCAGAGGTCCCATCCCAGTTCTTCTCCTTTGATAAAAAATAGCCCTCCCCCGGACGTTGTAAACCCTAACCCACCTTCCCAACTCTTCCCCACAGACTTACTGAATCTTCCTGGGTGATCTAGTGGGGACCTACAGTGACTCCAATGCTCCAAGCCCAGTGGCCAACATTTTCAAAAATGGTGCCAGACCTTTGCCCCTGTCAAATGATGGGCCAAAGGGCTGGCTAGTGACATATTGGAAAATGATGACCATCTGGTCCAGAGGATAGTTGTTCCAGGCCTCTACTATATCTCCCGGGAAGACTTGGTAAATCGGGAGGGGGGGGGGGGAGTGTCTGGACAGTGGACTAATGTGAGCAATGGAGTTCTGGTCTCCAAGGTGGGGGGCTATCTTTTTCCAAATGGGAGGGGTTGAGAGTAGGACCTTTGACAGGATTTTTTTTTGCTTAAGTATAAGGTTTCCTGGGGAGCTTTGCCCACCGCCAGGGGCGTGTGACGGAGAGGGGTCTCTGGTGACCCCCAGGGTGGGATGTTTCTTTCATTTTTTTTTTTTTAATATAGCGGAAAATAGCACACACTGGGGCGGATTTTAAAAGGGTTATGCATGTAATATACGTGCGCAACCCTTTTAAAAGCTTCCTGCGTGCGCCGAGCCTATTTTGCGTAGGTTTGACGATGTGCGCAAGCCCCGGGATGCGTGTATGTCCCGGGGCTTGAAAAAATGGGCGGGGAGTGGGCGGACCAGGGGCGGGCAGGGCCGGAGCCTCCAGGCACAGCGGCCATTTGCCGCTGTGCCTGGGATTGCGGGCCGGCTGTCGCTCGCAACCTACACCTGCCCGGAGGCAGGCGCAACTTAAAAATTAAAGGTAAAGGGGGGGTTTAGGTAGGGCTGGGGGGCGGGTTAGGTAGGGAAAGGGAGGGGAAGGTGGGGGGGTGGAGGGAATGGAGGAAGGCTGCGCAGCTTGGTGCATGCAAGTTGCACAATTGTGCACCCCCTTGTGCTCGCCGACCCTGGATTTTATAACATGTGTGCAGCTGCGCGCGCATGTTATAAAATTGGGCGTAGATTTGTGCGCGCCAGGTTGCGCACAGAAAACTACGCCCGCGTGTAGTTTTTAAAATCTGGCCCACTATTTGCAAACAACACACACTAATTTCTGAAACAAACAAACTAAAACCAAAAATGTTTCCTCTGCACACACCTAATAGGAACTGCTTTAAAATGTCCTGGAAATTGCAAGCATTGTAGAACTCCTTGCTATTCCATAGTAGTTATATGCTCATCCTGACTATTGAAGGAAAGTGTTTCCTACACTTTCTGAATAAAACAAGAATATTTATTTATTTATTTGGTTACTTTATATACCATTGTCCAAGATATGCCATACTGGATCAGACCATGGGTCCACCAAGCCCAGTATCCTGTGACCAACAAGTCACAAGTACTTGGCAAGTACCCAAATATTAAATGAATAGATCCCAAGCTACTAATCTTTATTGATTAATAGCAGTTTATGGACTTCTGCTCTATGAACTTATCCAAACCTTTTAAAACTCAGCTACACTAACTGCTGAAACCATATCCTCTGGCAATGAATTCCAGAGCTTAAGTATGTGTTGAGTGAAAATGAATTTTCTGTTTTAAATGAGCTACTTGCTAACTTCATGGCATGCCCTCTAGTTCTTGTATTATCGGAAAGAGTAAATAACCAATTCACATTTACCCATTCAAGTCCTTTCATTATATTGTAGACCTCTGTCATATCCCTCCCTCAGCTGTCTCTTCTCCAAGCTGAACAGCCCTAACCTCTTTAGCCTTTCCCGATAGGGGAGCCATTCCATCCCCTTTATCCTTTTGGTTGCCTAAGTACTTTCTCCAGTGCAACTATATCTTTTTTGAGATGTGGTGAACAGAACTGCACACAGTATTCAAAGTGCGATCTCATCATGGAGCGATAGAGAAGCATTATGACATCCACCATTTTATTCGCCATTTCCTAATAATTCCTAACATTCTGTTTGCTTTTTTGATTGCCACAGCACACTGTGTTGACAATTTCAATGTATTATCCACTATGACGCCTAGATCTCTATCCTGGGTGGTAACTCCTAATGTGTAACCTAACTGTTTAATCACAGCAAGGGTTATTTTTCCCTATATGCATCACCTTGCACTTATCCACATTAAATTTAATCTGCCAGTTGGACGCCTAATCTTCCAGTCTCACAAGGTCCTCCTGCAATTTATCACAATCCACTTGAGATTTAACTACTTTGCATAATTTTGTATCATCTGCAAATTTAAGCACCTTACTCATCGTGCCCCTTTCCAGATCACTTATAAATATATTAAAAAGCAATGGTCTTAGAACAGATCCCTGAGGCACTCCACTGTTATCTTTTTCCACTGTGAAAACAGATCATTTAATCCTACTCCATTTCCTGTCTTTTAATTAGTTTGCAATCCATGAAAGGTTTTCGCCTCCTATCCCACGACTTTTTAGTTTTCTTAGAAGCCTCTTATGAGGGACTTTGTTGAACGCCTTCTGAAAATCCAAATACATCACATTTATCGGTTCACCTTTGTCTACATGTTTATTCACCTCTTCATAAAAGTGTAGGAGATTTGTGAGGCAAGACCTTCCTTGGGTAAATCCATGATGGCTGTGCTCCATTAAACCACATCTATCTAAATGTTCTGTGATTTTATTCTTTATAACAGTTTCCATGATTTTTCCCAGCACTGAAGTCAGGCTCACTGGTCTATAGTTTCCTGGATCTCCCCCAGAGCCCTTCTTAAATATTGAGGTTACACACTGGCCACCCTCCAGTCTTCAGGTTTGAAATTTCATTTTTGAGTTCTTTTAAAACCGGTCCAGGCGATTTACTACTCTTCAGTTTGTCAGTCTGGCCTTCTACATCTTCCAGGTTCATCATAATTTGGGTCAGTTCATCTGAATTATCATTCTTGAAAACCGTCTCTGGAATGGGTATCTTCCCAACATCCTCTTCAGTAAACACTGAAGCAAAGAATTCGTTTAGTCTTTCCGCAATGGCCTTATCTTCCCTAAGTGCCCCTTTAACCCCTCGATCATCTAACAGTCCAACCAAATCCCTCGCAGGCTTTCTGCTTCAGATATATTTTTAAAAGTTTTTGAGTTTTTGCTTCTACAGCCAACTTCTATTCAAATTCTGTCTTAGCCTGTTTTATCAATGTCTTACATTGAATTTGACAATGCTTATGCTTTGTCCTGTTTTCCTCTGATGAATCCTTATTCCAATTTTTGAATGAAGATCTTTTAGCTAAAATAGCCTCTTTCACCTAACTTTTTAACCATGCCGACATTGTTTGGCCTTCCTTCCTCCTTTCTTAATATGTGGAATCCATCTGGACTGCACTTCTAAGATGATATTTTTATGTTCAAATGATTTTTATTAATCAAAAGATAACATAATTCTCGGCATTCATGAATACTTATGCACCCCAAGCAATGAAGAGATTAACATTCAAAACAGTACATACTACAAACAACATGACAGCCCATCCTTCCCACTACCCCACCCCGCTCCCAGCCATAGTTAAGGGAAATCATAAGTACACCAGTGTTCATAGTAAAATCATAGCACATAAAATCATGGTACATAAAATCATGGTACATAAAATCATGGTACTCAAGCATTCAAAATTACACTACGGGATCGATGTGGCAGAGTTTGAATGTAACATTCCCAAATAGACTCCGATGCTTAAATGAGACATGAGATAACATTATCCATTTGCATCATATTATGAAGCAGGTTCCTCCAGTACAAAAGAATTAACTTTTTCCCCACAGCACACGCTTTCTTGACAAACAAGCGAGGACCTAAGCCCCGAATAATCGGGGGGTGGGGGAAGGCAATCAAACAGCAATAACTATGGAGTGAAAGGAATCTGTACACGCAATAGTTTTTCTAAATAAGCCACAATTTTTCCCCAAAAACAATTAAAAACAATTAAAAACAATTAAAAACACATCCCAGAACTTGAATCATTCTCGCTTTTATAATCATATCAAACAACTCCTAATTTTATCCTTGGTCTCACAATTCCAAATCATTAAATATTTGAGCATGCTACACCAATACCTCTTAATCCAGATGTAACCTCAGTTTTTGAAGTCTTCACTCCTATAGAAATAACCGCCAGTTCTTATTTACTTAACCCTATTCTGTAGACGTAAACTTTTCATGAAGACTGTAATCTGTAAACACCTGTATTTATTATAAGAATTTGTATTTACTATTTATATTTATTATTTAGCCATTAACATTGTTCTGTTACCACTTGGTACTATTTCTCTCCTTTACCTCAAACTCTAAGTTCCTACTAAGTTAGCCATGTTATTTATACCCAATTGTTGGATGTAATTGTATATTTGTTTAATTGTTCAATCTGTTTGATGTAATTTTCTGTTCCTTGTTCCGTGTAAACCGAAGTGGTATGCACTAGTGCATGAACTCCGGTATATAAAAGCCTTTAAATAAATAAATAAATTAATTAATAGGGGGCATGCCCAAAAAGAATGATACATGTTACGCACACTTGCAGAAAATTTTTCACACGTCAGAAAGAGAGAGTTTATCTTTAAAGGCCAATTGTTGGGACACATAAGCCCTCCAAAGAAATTTATACTACATTTCCCTAAAATACATATTGGTAGATATATCTGACATGTTTAAAACAAAATTGTATAGTTTGTGGGGCTACAGAAACCCCCCCCCTCACTATTCCACTGATCTGAGGAGATCTGACAGGTGTCAACCTCAGTTAACTTCCTAAGAGCTTTATGCAAAATAGATAAAAGACAAATGTTGAAAAGCCTTGAAAAGGAAGAAATCATCAAATAAATCAAAGATCAAGGACACTAAAGATTCCTGCAAAGATGATATTTTTAAATAATGTCCATGTCTGTTGCACACTTTTCAACTTTGTAGCTGCACCTTTCTGTTCTTTTCTTTTTAAACTATTTTCCTCATTTTGTCAAAGTTTCCCTTTTGAAATTTTAGTGCTAGAGCCATGGATTTACTTACTATTCCCTCTTCCTGTCAAATATTCAATCATGTTATGAACATTATTGCCAAGCGGTTGGTGGTATCTTCAGACAGTGTTGCTACTCTGTTTAGTTCTGGTGAGGGGTCTAATAGTGGATCTGGAGTACAGCTTCTAGTTATATATTCCTCTGTATCTCAATGATAAGAATTTTCTGAATCTAAAACACAGAAGATGAATGTGATCTTGATCCTTCTGATGATATTTTTATAGCCTCTTCTACTGGTTTTTCCTCGGCTTTCACAAAAGAGGATGAAGTCTTGATCTTAACTTTTCCCTCAATATTTCTAGGATAGGTTTCTTGAAATCCAAGTGCTTATCTGGTAACTCCTTCACATAAATCTTCAAATAGTCAATAAAGCTTTGATTCTTTATGGTAGCTGCAGACAACCTTCTGGATGTTATATGAATGAGGGTGGTGGGAAGAGAATGATAAAGCACCCAATGATGCTGATGAAATTGAAGTGTGCTTATGCTTTGCTGTTCTCTTCCACATCATAGATTTAGCACTATGTTTTGCTTGGTGCTGATGGAGTTGCACGGTTCATTGCCTGCACCGATGTTCTCATTGTTCAGTACTGTTGGCGCTGACTCATGCTTGCTCGCTTGTGTCTGCACAATCTCTTCTTGGTGCCAATGAATCTGCATCGATTCCTTCCTGCACTGCGTAGTTCATGCATGCCATCTTCAGTGTCCTTAGTACAGCGATATTAAAATGCTGCACTGATCTTTTGTTTATTTTTGTGCAGGTGGCCTATTTTCATGGACTTTTTGTGCTATGACTAACCTCTGGATCTTTTTGATTTTGAAGTATCCAACGAAGGGTATCTTTCCCTCTTTTTTTATGGTGTTTACTCTTCTTGTGCTCTGTTGAGCTCTTAAGCTCATGTTTGAGCATCAAATCTCTGTAGATGAGTGCCCTTGGGGACATTCTGCCACAGAGGCTGCATATGTTGTACTATCATGCTGCAGACCTAAGTAGCTCAGGCACCAGTTATGCTGATCCGCTGTGGCCATCTTGTGATGACATTTTGCACAACTTAAAAGAAAATTTTCCTTTTTTGTCAGATGACATCTTTCAATGTTCTTCTTCAAATGTTCTGACATGCATCAATTTTTTTTTTTTGCTGCTGACAAGAGAGAAATGCGATAGTCTGCAAAGCGGCCAAAATTAGACTGAGGGAGAAGTGCGTGATGATGTTAGCGTAGGAACTCCCGAATATACCCAGAACAGACTCCAGAAATTTCTGGGCTAGGAGAGAATAGAGAACAGAGTTGGAACTGTCAGATGACATCACTCATCTTGGGTGGCTGCATTGTGATGCATGTCCACAAAGTAAACAGTGCATAAGAAAAGCTGTATCCAACAGAATCCAAATCAAACGGGAGGGGGAAAGGAGGGCCATAACCCCAGCAAGAGGGGTTGCTCACATATAACTAAGGTATGACTACAAGACATGTTTTTACAGCCAAATGTCTCCCTTTTCCTGTAGAGAGCCATCAGGCCTTCTACTGCCTAAGAAAAGCAGGATTAAAAGTCCATGCATGCTCTGGATTGATCTAGATGAGGTGACAACCATACAATGGCATTTTCACTCAGCAATTTGCCAATTAATGGAATTCTAGTGATTTATAGCACCCACCACAATCATAGGAGTTACCAGGTAGCTCAAGCTCATCAAGGATAAGCTGAACTATTGTTCTTAGGGAATTCAAAACTATAAGATTGTATCTACAATGAAGCAAAAACCTGGACTGGATCATCTTTTTCCTGATGGTCTGTAGTCAGCTACAGGGGAAGCCAGATCAAACAATCCTATTGAGGCATTTGTGGCCATGCAGCTGTTCTTTATTGCCTGAGCTTAAAAAGCTGACATACAGAACCTGAGTAGGCCCCTAAGCTCCAGCTACTGTTTATTTGCTGTAGACAAAGAAAGAACATAAAGCCTAAGAATGGCTTTTAAACAGAGGGTTTCTATTCACAAAAAAAAGGGAGAAAACTGTAAATAGGAACCCCTACCCCGTTTTTATAACATCATTAGAATTTTGCTAAGGCTGAAAAAAAAACAGGACAACATCACAACTAATGATAGTTATCTTTATTCATATATATCTGCTTTCAAACTGCAGTTGATAGAGCATATAATGCAAACAAAGAATAAGGTGGTTTTTTTTTGTTTTGTTTTAGTTTTAAAGAGTTAAGGAAAGCAATGCAGTAATTTATGCATCACCCTTGCCAGTTTACTGCCAATTGTTTTATAAACTTATGTCCTCTACAATTTTCTGTCATGGCTTGCAGAAAATAACATTTACCTCTTTATAAATACTGGGTTAAAAATATTTTGCAGCAATAAGTGATGTCAAAATGTTAACACAGATAATGAAATGATCTCAAACATTTTGAGTACTCTGTAAAATGCTAAGAGGTCATAATTACAAATATTGTAAACTGCACATTTAGAGAGGGAAAGAAAGCATGAACATTTGATAGAACTACTTCTCTTCAATTCATTACTTGATTCTTCTATAAACACAAAAGAGGAACAAAATCTGTAATTTTTAGGAAACAATATTAATTCCATAAATTGAATACCCATGCAAAAATGGTGCTTCTGATTCTATTACAGTAAAAGGGTTTGCGTGAGCTGGAAATACAATATTTCAGTTTGTAAGAATGTTTAGTTGGAAAAAAATTCAGACAAAGTTAAAAGCATGACATCTTTAAATCAACTAGTCTCCTCACCAGTGCAAATAGAAGTATACTTCCATGCTAGTGGTAGTGGAAAGGATTGATGTCAAAACCTGAGTGTTGGCTATACAAAAACACATTAACAATGGTGATAGCGTTGGTGGCGCCATCTTGAGCTTTTATATGAAAAATAAGACTTCAGTAAGCAGTAAGAAACTGAGGATATAAGACTAAAGAAGCTGTATAAAGGTGTTCATAATGCAGCAGCAAAGTGAGTCCAATTAAAAATTACTGCAGTGGTATTTTGTGAAATGCCATGACATTCTATAGAGTGACTTGGGTTCCTCAAGTAATTAGAATAGTAAAGTAGCATAGTAAGGATGCCATTTTAAAAGCATTCCTAACTTGTTAGATGTCATTTTGTGAAGATGGGATGCTTGAGTCCTGAGTACATCCCTTCTCTGTGACTTCCAGACCAATCAGCTCAGCTGTCTAAAAACAGGGTGACTTTATTTTCACCCATTTTCATTCTCTCTAGATTTCTGCTCAGCAACATTGAATGTTCAGTCAGACTCATTTTCAGCTTGGGTTCCCATTGCTCATGCTATCAGCAGGCCACTGTCTGATGTTGTAAGCAAGAAAGAAAATAGCTTAAGCTCAAAGCCCAGTTCTGTAGGGACCGGAGAGGGTAAAAAACAATTCTAACTGGAGTGCGGAATAGACGGAGTAGGAATCCAAACGTCTGGACTTCTAATGCTGAGACTCTGAGCAGTATGCAAAGGATGGTTATAGACCTTTAGTGTACATAGCACTAGAGAGAGATAAAGGTCCCTTCCCAAGGATATTTAAGGCTAGAACACACAAATACAGGGGGGGGGCTATGCATACTGATAAATACATCTATGGAACCTGTGTCTTCAGCATTCACAGATCTAGACTAATTAGCCAAATTGCACTGCCAGTCTCAATATAAAGTGTCATTAGAATCCTTTTCATAGTAACTTTCAAATTAACTTGTGTTACAATTCTGGTACCTAGGTAATGAACAGACCACAGGAGGAAGTGGAGAACAGCACAAAAAATTAGTGCATGAACACATGAGAGCTACAGATCCATTCTGCAATAAAACCAGTGATGTGTAATCTTCACTGACCAGAAAAGCAACAATTCAGAACCTTTACATTACTACTGATGCCTCCTCGAGCTGTACTAGAATAAAATTATGTGCAATCTCATCAAGCTCACTGAGAATCTGCTCCACAGTATTATACTTTCCTAAAGTTTACAATTGCACATTTTGTAAATGATGTAAATTATTCCCATAGTTGAAATCAGTACAGAAACCTGGATGTAAAACTTGGCATCATAATGTGATTTAAGTTAACGCCATTGCTGCATCTGATCGCCTGCTGTAAAATTCCTTTCCAGATCTTGTTCCATTTTTGAAAAACATTTATCAGGATTTCTTATTTACAATGAATTGCATAATCCAGGGCTTCCCAAACCTATACTGGGGACCCCACAGCCAGTTGGGTTTTTAGAATAACTATTTTGAATATGTATGAGATAAATTTGCATATACGGAGTCTCCATGATTTGCAAATTTATCTCATATTTATTCACTGTTGATATTCTGAAAACCTGATTGGCTATGGGATCCCCAGGACAGGTTTGGAAAGCCCTGGCCTACCCCAATTTCACTTTGAAAATGGCAGAACCATATCTATGATCACTAGTCTACTTTCTTGAATTTACTGCATCCTGTTGTATTGAATATTTTATGCACATAGAATGCATATTGGATAGTGAAATCTCTGATACCATGACCATTTCCCTCAGTCCTGTTTTCTACGAATGGTATTTCAGTGGAGCGAAACCCCTCCAGCCTAGAATCTCCTTTGATAGGAGCTGATTTATCAAGGGTTTTTTCCTTTAGTTCTCAGTGGAAAAACTACATTTGGGTCAGTTTTTTTCCCCTTTGACCATGTCTTCACCTACGATTCTGGGCAGACACAAAATGAGCTTTTCTTGCTAGTTCATCTGCTTTTTTTGGTATCCAAAAAGCTACAGGTTCAAATCTGGAGGCTTCCAATTGGAAAGCAGGCTGCGGCAACAGGGATTATTGTACTGAGTGCATCCTCAAACAATGAAAGTTATCAAACTACGAAATAAGAATTAACTCTTAATTTAGCTTCCTATCGATTCAGAACTTTTTTTTTCAAGACATATTGGGCAATTTTCAGCCTATTCACTTTCGGACAAAAGTCACAGATAGTTTTCTAGAACTCTGCATCAAATTCAAAGAGAAAGAACGTGGGTGCTTTTACTCTGAAAAACTTTGTAATGGGTGACTTTCATACCTGCTCTTTATGTGGGTAGATGCTCTATGGAAAATAACGCAGACAGACTTGAAAATACAATCTGTTATTTTCTGATCCCATTCAAAGCACACCCTCAGGAATGCTATACTTAAAGGCGGCATGTTAGGGAACAATGCATGTAATTTTAGCCATATTGAGGGAGGGCAATTTCCAGACAACCAATGTGTAAATTGCTATTTACCAGCATAAATGGCTTTGAAAATTAATTGTTCTCCTAAGCTTTTAATAAAGCCTTCATATCTCTGCCACAGATCCAAGCATACTGTAAATGCAAAAATGAAAGGTGCCAATCGACAGTGTTATCACAACGATACACAACAGAAGTGCTACCAATAAATCCTTTTGTTTGAAAAGTATCTGTCATGGTTTTTCACATATCTGCTAAAAAGTTCACTATGAAAGGATTTCACTGTATAAACAACTGGAAATGGCACAAGAAAGACTTTACAGCTAAGTCACAATACATGTTATACAATAGAAGAAAATTTCAATTCTAGAAAGTCAAATTCTGGTCAATTTTTATTGGTTTCTCTCAGTTGACGGTCTGTCAGATTCCATCATATTATTTTTTCCCTTTGTGTGAATACTTTAAAATCAACACCTTGGCTCTGGAGTATCAGCTTTTTCAAAGAATAGTTATATAGTACTATATGTTCAGTTATGTCATGTGAGTTAGCCATTTGATTTTGATGCATTAAACATTAAAAAGCATGGAAATAGCTAACTGTGCTTCAAGAAACACAATTCGCTGACAGCTGTACTCTGCTAATGAAATGTTGCAAAGGAAGACAAACTTATGTGAAAGACAATAATCCTGTCACATAACCGAATGGCTATCAATCAAACGTGTTCTGGAAGTATAGCATGCAAGTTCTGAAATATGCGTATTTTGTCAAGGTGACAGAAGTATGAACAGAAAGCACTGGACTAAGTTTCTTACTACATACAACAGAAGAAGAGTTGGTTTGAATGATAATGTGCGTAAAGGGAGTGTGTTTCAGCCACCAAAGTTTGCTTTTTGTTTTGATGACTGCCAGGTAGGGCTGGTCACCTTATGCAGTGGACAGTTCTTGATCATTCTGTGGCATAAACTGGAAAGAAAAAAGATGCAGAAAGAAGAACCATGTGCAGGTGGGAGAAAACATTAAAAACATAAAGGAACGAAAAAATACAGTGTCTTGTAAAACCTTTTATATTTTATAGGGGTAGGAGGTCAATACGGTTTGCCGTGCTGAGATATGCAAGAAAACATTACTGGAAGCTGGATATTAGCTTAGAGAGAGAAAAGATAGCAAATGAATATTTTCTATCCTCCAGAACACCAGTGCTGATACTCTCATAAAACTGTCTGGTGTGAAATAGGGATAATTTTATATTTAGGGAAAATGAAAGAAATGTCATAAACATTTAAGACCCAGCATTAAGTGAGGGTTATGGCTATAAAAAGTAATACAATTTTAGAAACCAATGATTTAGAAGAATAATTCTGTGCTTGTGGTAGGGAAAACTTGAAGGAAAAAATGGCATGAAGCCTGAAGAAAGAAGACTTAAAAGAAATGTGAGGAACTTTTATTGAAATAGTAGAGTCTGTTTGCAACAGCCTGCCAGCAAATGAGAGGGGATGACAACCAAAAAGAGAGTTCAAACGTGCCTAGAACAGAAGCAGTGCGGGGTCAGGACAAGGGAGAGAGATGACCATAGACTGTGAAGGCTCTGTGGTGCCCCAATAATAAGGAACTGGGCACATTTCCTGGGCCAAGAGGTCCTTATCTTCTGATAAATAGTATCTTACTACATTACAGGAAGCATCCAAAAAGCTCCGGAGCTCTGACTGCAGAGTAGAAAGTCATTTCTGAAATCTCCCATTTGTATTTGTCTTACAGAGCTCAGAGCATGTATACACCATTCTAAAGATTCAAAATTAAATGCTGTCAGTAACGATCATTTTTTTAAAAATATAAAACTCCTATACATTCTCAAAAGACATCCCATTGTACATAGCAGGCAGTTCACACATGTAACACTGGGAACTGATTGTTAACCTTTATTTACTGCACATTGTCTTCATGAATAGGTTTTCAAAATATGAAGCAAAATAAGTTTGACAAAACCTGCAGCACTGGATAAAAAGTGTTATGAATTTATCATTTACAATTTTCCATTAATGAGCAAACCATGGGATGTCCCTTTAAAAAATATATATATTTAAAAGGTCCAGTCCTAGTGTGACAGTTCAGTTTCTCACAGAAACACTCAAGAAATCAATTAACGTTATTTTAACAGTATTTGGTTCTCAGTGGCGTCCAAATATTGTCTGAGGTTTGCTCTGACTGAATCTGTGAGCACCAGGAGCTGCTTTTTCTGGAACACATTGTGATGTTATTTTACCTTGAAAAAGCAGGGCTAACATCACAGTAAACTTCTTGCTTCAAAATAAAAAAAATAAAAAAAAAGGAAGTGCTTAAAATTAACAATGGAGAACAGAACCATCAAGAACAACGACAAGAAACCTTTTTGAAGGATTTCAAATAGCAGGTTTCATTTTGCTTTGGGCCAGTCCATGAATATAAAGTCCCAACATGCAAAGTGCCATCTTAGCAACGAACATGGATGATACAAAGGCAGCCTCTTCCCAAGCTTGGCGGATATTGTTTTGACAAAAAAAAAAAACAAACCCAATATTTTTACACAATTTGTCTTGAAAGCATTTTAAACGTTTACATTTATTACCTTTACATTACTAGAGTAACAACAACAACAGTTTTGACCCCTTTTTTTTTTTTTTTTTACTCTCTTCATTTCATTGATCAATGGTCTAGCAGCGGATACCAGCTCGGGCACTTGATGATCTTCTTCTCATGGAAACTGATGGGGGAATGAGTGAGTATTGCTGGGCTGATTACTAGAAACTTCTATGTTGAAAATATTCCATAATTAATTTGCTGCTTTACAGTATAATCTTAATACGTTTTGATAATTACCAAACAGTGCTTACGGGCTGGCATGGTGGGCTCTTACCCTATCCACTTCCACTGATGCACCTCTTAGAATTGTTTCTCCAAACATTACTGAAGTATTTCTGTACTGATAAAAATCACTTTGTATAAAGCTGACCTGCAGGTTATGCTGTACATCTGTTATAAGATTCCAAATTCATCTCTGCCTAGATTAAAAAGCGTAGAAAAGAACCAAAGGCGTAGCCAGCTTTACAGTACAGTGGTTCTTTAATTAATCATAATAATAATAGACTAAGGACTTTTAGCACAATTTCTAGACCTTTATTTCATAGTTTTTTCTACAATTTTCTCTCAGCCTAGCTTGATGGACTCTCTACCAGGGTACTATCAAGCTAGGGTGAGAGAAGACTGTAGAAATCTCATCTGAGTCTGACTTTCCTCACTCCAAATGACATCAAATCTTCACTGAGGTCTACTGTGCTGTTCGAACATTTCACTCTGCATGTATAACTGGCCCCAAAACCCTGCACCACTACCAAAACCTTACCTCGAGTCATTAGCTGGCCCTCCTAGAGTAATATAAATAGGTGACTACTATGAAGGCCTTATAAAGAGGCACTTGCCCTCTTCTCCCTCCCCACCCCCCTCCTGAAGCACGCAGTGTGGCAATTCTAAAATTCATAGCCATGCACATTTTTCTTAACGCGGGCATTATCCATGCGAAAATTATAGCATTTTGATGAATCTAGGGGTAATTAGGTACTTAAATTTTCAACTGAATATCTGCATGAAATTGAATCCTATAATTTATTTGCCTAGATTTAGGGACTTAAAAAGTTAGGTGCTTAGCGCAGAAAATGACTAAGGCCTGGATTCACCATTCTAACGCAGAATGGTGAATCCAGTGAAGACAGGGGGGGGGGGGGGGCGGGCCTGCAAAGGTCAGCAGCCATCACACCACTGCGGCGTTATCGCTGCTGGCTTTCGCACCCAATAGCGCCACCGTGAAAGGTGGTGCTATTGGGTGCGCTTACTGGCGACGAGAGCGGTGCTTACCTTATCGCCGCCAGCGAAGACATCGCAGCTTCCGCCTCCTCGCTGCCCCGACTCCTCCCCTCACCGTCCAGACTCAGCCCCCAGCAAGCTATCACAAAAGCACGCGATAAGCGATAGAAAATGACCCCCCTAAGTCTCTTACTTTCTTCTCTTCACAATAATTCCATTCCCATAGCCACTTGCTTTTTAGAGTTTTAAATGTAGGTGCTTAGACTTAGTTTACGAAGGGGCTGCTTTAGATGTCTACTAAACCTTTGAAGACTGACCTCTTAGTTATATGTTGTTAAAATGTTTAGCTCAGCCTTACAAAACACCTTCATCAATCTGTTGTCAGGAGCAGACAGAATCTATAAGAAGATTTACTAAGCCACGATAAGGCTATAACATGCAAAAAAACAGTTTTTTTGCATGATAAACATGGTTTATCGCATGATATGCTCATATCATGCCTTTTTTTTTTTTTTTTTTTACATAAAAAGATCCATCCCTAATGAATTAGCTACTTTCCATACATTTGAATGCATAAAATTTACTAATGTATGCAAAGCAGCTAATGCATAGCTAATCCTATTTAAATACAACACAGCTTGCCTCAATGCAAATAAGCTGTGTTACTGTAATGCAAATTCAGGCGTTGTATATAAAAGATCTTGGGGACACATCCCATGACCCTGAGATGCTTCTTAAATGGCCATGCGGTCCCAAAATAACTCTCCCACTCTTCAAACTTCCCCCCAAGGAATCTGAGCAGACTTTTGCCCACCTCCCCCTGCCTGTCAAGATGGCCTAGAAGGCACAAAAAGATAAAAATATTTAATTCATTAGTTGTGCAGTAATGCTTTGGCTTCCAAATCCAACCCCCACCAAGCCCAGACCTCCTCCCAACATAAACCATAATATCCCTGATAGTCTAGTGATGCCCCCACTTACACAGCAATTAGACCCTGGTGGTATAGGGGTACCCTTGAACCCACTAAACCCCACCCCAGACCTTCCCCTTACATAAGGGGCAAAGGCTGGTTGGTGCCATTTTGGTTTATGGCGTCAACCGGCCCGGAGCAAGGGGTGCTCAAGGATGCCACTGGATCACTTTGGATTTCTTTGGTAATGGGGGCCTGGGGGCAGGGCTCAAGGGCCACTAGACTACCAGGGATTATGGTTTAAGTTGGAGTAGGGCCTGGATATGGGAGAGGAGGTCTTTGGTTAATGTAGGGGGTAATTTTGAAGAAAAGGGAGGGGCCTCGCTACGTGACAGTAAACTTATTTTTTTAAAACTTTTGGGCCTGCTGAGTTACCTTGACAGGGGGCAGGTGATGGGTTGGCTGAGGTCTATTCAGACATCTGGGGATTTCTGGACTCATTGAGGGGGTTGTTCTGGGCCATATGACCCTTTAAGATGATGGTGGTCTGGGTGAGGTGGGCTACCATTGTGTGTTACTGAGCCTTTCCCTGCACTATTTTTTATTGTGATTTTTTTTTCCATGACAAAAAATAGTGCAGAGAAACTGCCATGATATTTTCCCAGGGAGGTGAAATTCTCAAGAATGTTTCTCCCCCTGATATTTTGCCCCTTCCATGATAAAATTGCAGCATAATAAATCTCCCGCATTGTTTGAACTTCAGAATTAATCATCATCTGGTTGGAACTAGTGGTTCAGAAGTTAACGGCAATAGTAGGTAGATAATGTATGACCAGCTGTAAAGCAGCCACAGACTGGCAACCTCATCTTGAGACAGTGAGATAAAGCAGTACAGAGATGCTTCAATATATGTTAACAAGCAGAAGGGAAACTATTTGTTGACAAATGTTAGTGAACTGTAGACATAAACTAACAAAATCTTAATGCCATCAATAAAACCTTGAAATACTGGTGGCAGAATTGACCATTTTATTGTAATGGAATTTGTCAGGACAGACCATAATCACATCACCCCTACATTGGAACCTGGCCATCTGTCCACTGTAATTGAGTTACTCATAATTTGGCACAAATATCTATTTCACTCTAATGTGCATGTATGATTATAAACTTGCAGGGGAGCTTGACTATTGGAACTGATGGTTAAAACAGTCAGGACTATGGACAGAACAAATATTTTAAACAGTTTTATGGCAAATGCTCATCTTTGCATGAGCGTGCCCAGACATGCTAGAAAAATGGTAGCTCAGTCTGCATGCGTCCATTGAGAAAACATGCATCCGACTTCAACATGCACATCAGGAAGGCAAAAATCTCTAAGTCACTGACATTAACAAGGCAAAATTAAACAAAACCAAATGTAAAAATGAAAGAAAAAAAACCAATATACCAGATTACTTGCCATAACAGAATCAAACAACGCACAGATATACTACAGACAGTTTAATCACCACCTTCTATGTCATTCTAAGAGAAAGTACTAATAGTTTGTTGTACCCATGACTGTTGATGATGCCAAGGGAAAAGATTACATTAAATACGGTGCTTTAGCATTGCTGAAAAATGTTTTTCTTTTAACGAGTATAAGCAGATATGTCAAAAACAGCCCAACTGAGACTTGCATAAAACCTGCAAGTGGAAATTATTTAAAGAAGAACTATGTAAAAAAGTATATCCTAAAACTGATGAGGATGATGCACTGGAGGAGGGAGTTAAGCAAGTCATTAACCTAGATTCAAATAAGAAAGCTCATTCAGAACAAGGACTGTCATAAATATAACACAATTTTATCTTATAAAATTATTGTAATACTCTCTTTATATGAGATAATGTCAATTATATTATAGAATTCACTTGTTAAGGTTTAATATAAACATGCAAAACTCATTGCATGATGCATATGCAAAACATATCAAATTTCTTCATTCAACAAAAACATTTTCAACTGCTTTTTCATCTACATTCTACCATGCCACCTCATTTTTTTCCTTAAATAAACGTGAATCCGTCCACGGGGAACCTGGTAGTAATGTATTAGTCACCACTCACTGTACATAGTACCTTGTGAAACTCTACTGCAGTTTACGAAATGCACCGCACGTGGAAAGGAAACTGCTTAGATTAGAATTTCTATTAGCAAAGGTGTACAGTAAACACCAGTTTTTGTTTGATATTTTGGCATTGTTAATATGTGAAACATAGATTTTTAAAGAATCTCTTAGAGATTAAAATTAACAACAAAATTAGGCAAATGTAATTGATGGCCACAAATTCTAACACACGTTATTTGGCAATGTTATTAACCACTTGGCTTCTTTAGAAATTCTGTTTGAATTATATCTTACTCAATAGCTTGTAGTACAATTGATTTTACAGTAATCTCAAGGGCCATATATGTGTGTGTGTATATATATACATTTTTTTTTTTTTTACATAACCAGTACCAATTTATCTTTGATGCTAATAGTTATTGAAACTTCACTATCCCTTCCTTCTTTGCTCTTTTGTTCAATTCTTCTAAAAGAAGCCACCAGGAAGACCAGAGGAAGAAATGGTCTCTCAAGGCCAACTGCTTTCATCTCTGCCATGCTGTACTTTTATAATAAGAACAAATGACTTAAGTTTAAGGTGTTTTCACTCTATTGGGTAACCTTGCCTTTCTTCTAAACTCTACAGTGAAAAATTCCAATGGTTAAAGGAGATAATTAGAGATTATGAAAATAGACTTAATTTGTGCCAAAATGGCTTTGTTAGCTTTCTATAGATGATAAAATCTACAGCTAGTTGTGATCTCAACATGAGTAAAATGGATGCTGGGTTATTACCTCATTTTTCACAAAGACGACATTCCTTTGTTTCAAGACACATCCTCTGCTAGTGATCTCTGGTATGTTATACTTCTAACCCTACAATTTTCAGGTCCTACATAAAGAACACAGTCATGACTTTAAAATTCTAGGGTTAAGGACCATTTCCCATTGTATATTTCTGTGCACACATTTCGGTTTCATACTGCGCAGTGTAAGATGGAGTGTACAAACTGGTGGTTCACGTAGGAAAACCCTTCAAAATCTGCTTGATCGATGTTGGCGATAACCAGCTGGTCAGGTGGTGTCAACACTGGCTGTCCTCGTGTAAAGAACTTGTCAAAGTTTTCAGCACCTTTGCCGCACTGTAGAAAGAAGGGAAAATAACAGATATTTTAAATAAGAGAAGCTGAAATATGAGCATAATTTGTTGTGTCAAACAGCAGATTTGTGTTCTCAGATAACAGATGGTTAGGTTATTCTTTTACATTTATTTGGCTGGGAATGTGTTTAACAACAATCAAACACTTACTTGGATTTAAAAGGACACTATCCCCTATAACTTCAATGCTGCTCCTAAATATATAGACAAAAGGGGGAAATGCTATACCTAATCTGGCCTGTGCTTTTCAGTTTTAAATCATCATCTTGCTTTGTAATAGCTCTCCATCATACTCTCTTGCTATTTTGAGATTTATGTTCAATGCAAACTGGTCTTCTGCAATGGCATCTACTAAAATTGAGAACAAGTGTTGTGAAGGGAACTATATGAATGTATTACAATATCATCTGAGGAAAAACACTCATAAGTGTAATGTAGTCCCAAAAATAATGGTATCATACATTGTGCTAGTCAACAAACATATTGGGTCATCTATCAATTTGTGCTAGTGTGAGGAGTTTGGGGCAGATTTAATGGGAATGAGGGTCGGAAGCACCAATGCCATACAGCAACGCAGGATTTAGAGCCGGGGAGAGAGAGAGACGGGGGGTGGGGGGTTGGTATTACAGAAACATTCTGAGGTATTCATAGTGAAATTGACATCACAAAAAATTTGTAGTCTTTATAATGGATGAAAGGTATAATCCTGATTCAAAGTGCCCCTCTACAGTGGTACATAGATATAGTCAGACTGACTCTAAACAGAGGCACACGTGCTCTCTCTCTCTCCAAGATGTATTAATCAGTGTGCAAAGTGAAAAATAGTGCACCTTGCAGAAATTACCTATGTGATGTGGGAGCAGGATAATTAGCTTGACCACGCCCCTTTTTTTGTTATCACAGGCACTATTTCTGCTATATTTATAGCATTTTGATAAATCTAGGCCTTAGTAACAAACGTTTTGAGTTAAGCAGAACCATGGTGTAATCATCTATCACAATCATATCAATATCCTGTAATTTAATGTTTATAAATTTATAATGCAAATAAAAATGTTTATTGTGTGTTAAATATACAGCTGTTTAACGTGCGTTGTAGCCATAATGCAGCTTAGTAAATCTAAACCTACGTCTGTTGACTATTTAGCAAGGTGCACAATACCACCTTTTTTGGGACTACATTACACTTATGAATGTTTTTCTTCCTCTACATTTTTTTGATTTTGATGATTTTGGCTAATATGAGGATTTTTTGCTCCTCTTCTTGAGTTTAGTTTATAATATCTGCCAGTCTGGATGAGTATGCCATATCTCCAACTCAAGTTGAAACACATTAAGGGCTAGTCATAGCTTTTGGCAATGTGATTTCTCTACTCACAATGGCTACATGACCAGCCCTTAGCGTGAACAGATGGTCTTCATGGGGTATTTAAAAAAAAAAAAAAAAAATTACTTCTTGTGTTATTGTAAGGTTGAAAAGCAAAGCAAAAGCTTGCTAAGAAAAACTTATAGGAATGAAAGTCACTTTCACTGTGCTGCCTGCTATATTATTCTTCTAAGTACTTTTGTTTGTCTCTGGCAAATGTCCACTGAATCACTGTTACAGGGAGGGTCAATACAGCAGACAGCAAGTGATAATATCCTTTTTAAAAAAATGACTGACGGCAAACAGCTAAAAGCAGGAGGGTGGGTATGGAAGAGCTCTAAGACAAAAGGAATTAAAAGCAGACAGTAGGGGAGAAAAACGGGACAGAAGCAAGCAGCTCAACCTTAGTAATGCCGCACAGATTACAATCCTGATGCAGACATGAAAAAGGGAAAAAAAACCCCCACTTTATTTCTCCCTCCGATGTAGAACCCATGTCCTGTTCTGTTTAGCAAAGACGGAATATTGACACATCTAGTGTTTAGCATAAAAACCCCTCACCCATGCACGGATTTGAGTCGTGTTTTTTAACCACTCAAAGATTCTCTCTCTCTCTTTTTTTTTTTTTTTGGAGGATTTTATGTATTTGAAAAATTGAAACAATTGTGAAAAGCCCTCCAGATTAGGCAACCCTTAATTCACATGAAATTCAGAGTTTCCCTATTATAGTGGAGCTGAAATACTTTCATGACTATTTCCTCAAAGCCCTGCTTCTTCCCTCTGTAAACTACTGAAGCAGAAAGACATGCAATAGTGGAAAGTCTTTGGCATTCCCACAGGCAGCCATGGTGGAAAGGTGCTGCAGGTTGTGGATTTGCTATGACTGGTCCCAGCAATTTGCAGACCGCTCCACAGAGTTACAGTGCATGGATATCTGCAGCTGGTCCTGGGAAATATCCAGACCCACCACACATTTCAGCTCAGTCATAGCAAATGGCACTATGTATTCAGCAAAGATGTTCTCCCATCATGTGTCAATGGGAAACGTGAATCATACGTGGACAGAAAATACTATTATAATGGATGGCATGGCTTTCCATGTCCCTAGTTATTAATTGAAATGGACATAATTTACAAATGCAGGACTAGTTCAGTGACGTCATTGCCTGTCTGTACTCTTTACTTAATACAGCATGCATCTGATACATTGCTCTATGGTTTGAGAGACAGGTGAGTGAGAAGACCTCTCCCCCTGACTTGCCAACATAACAAAAAAATTAGAAAACTCAATAGAAGAATTGGTTTCTTAAAGGAAAGAACATGACAATGAGTTTCAGTGTAGGACAGCTCTCTGAAAGTTCACTGGCTCCTCACAGTCTTATCAAATAATGTCTCTAAAATGTCAGTTACTCTCCAGTTGGCAGGTGTGTCTTGGTGCTGTGCTGTTCAGGTTTATTCCCCACCATGCACTCCTCAGATCTATGGTGTTCAACAAATGGATCTTCTCCCAACGATACCAACATCTCATAGCCATGTCTAGAAAATGGAGTATTGCAATGCTACACTATATAATCTGTGGATATACAGTAGGGCACCTATGCAATCTGTTTTCTTCTTGCTATAGGACTTTTAGGGAGATTGCAACTCTGACAAGATATCATTCAGAATTCTGGTGTGCCAAATCCTAACAAATGATCACTATATACCATGTTCTTCTGGAGATTATGGAAAATAGCCCTGCATCCTTTTCCCCCACATCAATATCAGACTAAGTTTTGGGTTTTTTTTGCATGACAGGTTCCTCCTGATCTTTCATTGCTACAGCTGCATTCATAAAGAAACAATGAGATGCAGAGCGTGTTGGTTTACTTTCACGACTTAAAAACCTAGAGAGACTCCACAAAACCACAAGAGACACAAGCACTCAGAACACAATTAAATGAATTGTGGGGGTTATATAGAATCGTTGGATACAGCGACCCTCGCGCATCAATTGGAAATCACGCAACCAAAATATTTCGAGGGAGGAAACAAGGCGGGGAAATTGTTGGCCCACACATTAAAACAAAGACAAGCACAGTCCATCATATTAAAAGTGAAGCACTATGTTAACGGACAACACCTCCATACGACAACAATTTCACCAGTTTTTCTCGGAACTTTACTCTGGGGATGGGGAAATCAGCAATGAGGAGATAGACTGATACCTAGCCTCTTTAAGTATACCAGAATTAATTGAAGCCCAACAAGCCGTGTTATATAAGGATATCACGGAGGGTGAAATATTAATAGCTATAAAATCTCTGAAACCTGGGAAATCACCAGGGCTTGACGGCTACACTAGTAGATTTTACCAAGTTTTTGCCAGCCATCTCACCCCTATATATTGGTAAAATATTTTCGGGCTCTGAGGGACGGGACACCACTTTTACCCACAGCCAATACAGCTGGCATTACAGTTCTACCTAAACCGGGTAGAGACCCGACTATGTGGCTTGTATAGACCAATTCTTTGATAAATATAGATTTAAAATTACTAGCCAAAATCCTAGCGACCCGCTTGAACAGTTTTATAGCTTCCATCATACACCCAGATCAAGCCGGATTTATGCCAGGAAGACAGGAGAGCGATAACGTTCATAAAATTTTGGATCTGATCTGGTGGGTGACAAAACATGATATCCCTACATTGGCTTTCTCGGTTGACACCGAGAAAGCTTTTGATATGGTGATTTGGCCCTACCTTTCTACTTTGCTGCGAAAAATGAAATTTGGACATTATTTTCTACAATGGTTACAACAGCTATACAGTGATCCTCAGGCTTGTATAAAGGTCAATGGAGGATATTCCTCAACCTTCTCAGTGAAGCGAGGCATGAGGCAGGGTTGCCCCTCGTCTACGCTCTTGTTTGCTATTTTTTTCAGAACCCTTTGCCATAAAGGTGAGGAATAACAGTGGGACAATTTGTCTCTAAATTGTCACTATTTGCTGATGTTGTCTTGATAACTGACACAGATCCAGAGATATCTCTACCCAGTCTGACTAATGAACTGGAGAGCTTTAGCAAGATTTCCGGGTTCCAAATTAACGGGGAGAAGTCAGAAAATCTCAATGTAAACACAAATATTCACTTGACAAACCTACTCCGCACCCAATTTAAATTTAAATGGGCACCCAAGAAAATAAAATATCTGGGGGTATATCTAAGTGTCACTCACGACCTGTTTCAATTGAACTGTTAAAAATTGTCAGGAATGGAATAGATATCAAATATCCTGGCTGGGTAGGATTGCAGCTGTTAAAATGACGGTTTTGCCCAAATTGTTATACCTATTTCAAACTCTTCCTATTGCAGTTCCACGACATCTCATAAAATGGCAGAAGCAGCTAATGATTTATATATGGGGAGGCCGAAGACCCAGGACAGCGTGGCATATTATGTTTCAGCACCGACTGCAAGATGGTTTAGGTGTCCCCAACCTAGAGCGCTACTTTATGGCTGCGCAATTTAAAACATTAGTAGACTGGCACAGGCAGTACAACATAAAGCCATGGGTCCAATTTAGCCAACAACTGATGGGTGATATTCCTCTCTCCAGTATATTATGGCAACCTAAAAAAACCTGGAAAGTACAACCTACAGATCTACTTCTGCCTTCTATACTTCCCTTAGATCTCTGGATTAAAAAGGGTTACCTACTTATAGGCTCCAGGGAATACCAACAGAGTACTTGTATGCGAATAGTACTTTTATCCTTGGGTATGAGAACCCGGTCTTTCGGGTATGGAAATTCAAGGGTATCTGACAATGGGAACATGTATGGACCAGTAGGGAGATGATCCCTTTCCGGGAATTGCAATTGAAATTCGATTTGTCTAACTCTGATGTCTACTCCTATTCTCAGATACGGCACTTTGCTCATATGTCTATGATTGGAGGTCATTTACAAGATAAGTCTGATTTTGAGATTTTATGTCAGAAAGCTGATCATACAACCAAATTGATGTTGACAATTTATACATTGATGGGACAGGTGTTGTTTGCCAAACTTAAGCACCTGTTAGCTTGGGAAAGAGATCTTCAGAAAAGTTTTTCTCAACAGGAATGGGAAGGGATCTTTAAACGACTGGGTAAAGGACTAATTGCAGCCTCCATGATAGAAAATGCTTTAAAACTGCTATTTCAATGGCATTATTGCCCAGTTCATTTACATAGAATGATACCTACCATATCCAATAAGTGTTGGAGGGGATGTCTTGACATGGGGAGTTATATACATATATGGTGGGTATGCACATTTATTCGTAAACTTTGGTGTGATATTGAGGCTTGAGTTGGCCAATTGTTTCATACCCAGTTGGTGATTCACCCACAACATGCTTTACTGTGTGTCCCACTTATACCAAACTTGGAATATGACAATAGAATGCTCTCTTATATTTTTACTGCTACTAGAGTTGAAATTGCCAGGAACTGGAAATCACCCATTTCACCCACCTTAGGGGTGGTTCAACAACTTACCCGGAGAAAATCCACATCCTGGCAGAAATTACTGCATGTAAACAAAAGTCTCATGGACAGTTCCAGCGGACCTGGCAGACTTACAGAACCTGGAGACAGACTATTCAGAAGTCACCATCGAGAATCCAAGGATTATAATTACTCTATAAACTATACTACAACAGATCATCTACAATCTTACAGTTTTACTTTCAAGCAGAAAGGGAGGAGAAAGGGGGGAGGGATGGGAAGGGGGATTTCTGGAAATGTATAAGGAAAAATATCCGACACACTACGATATATTGGGAAAGGATCTTATTACCCTTTATTACCTCATTGAGACAGCTACAAGATAATGGTGTAACATGGGCGATGATATCGTAACTATGTGTTATGAATCTTCCTATAGCTGTGCTATGGGAGGCTTCTCACCCTCTTTCCTGGAGGCCGCTCCGAAGCCGGGGTCTCGCCTACAAACTATCCAGGATTTGCTCCAGAGCCTGGGAGGCCTTTGATGTCCTTGGGACCTGCATGGACTTCCTGGTTTGGGCCATGCCCTTCTCCCTAGGGGCCGGCCCACAGCACTTCTCCTCAGTTATAGGGCCAGCTAGGTGTGGCCCATCCAAACTCCTCCCAGGGAGTTGCCTGTCTTCAGCCCTATAAAAGGACTTCAACTTCCAGTCAGTTTTGCCTTCGCAATGAGCCAGTCGTCTGAGGAGCTTCTCCTTCCCCTTGGACTCCATGTTCCTGCTCTTGCTTGGTGTTCCAGTATTCCAAGGGATCCCTCTTCGTTTCGTCTCTGCTGTTCCTGATCCTGATGTCTGATGTCCTGATGTTCCTGTCATCCTCCGTCTCGGCTCTCCTGATGTTCCAGAAGGCCTGACGTCCTCGATGGCTAGAGGTCCTTATGTACCTGATCTTCCTGATGTCTGTTTCTGCAATGTTGCAGCTCCCAGAGTCCTCCAGATGGCCACTTTGAGGGTAAATCCGTTCCATCCGGTTCCTGTTTCCGGTCATTGGAGCCTCTGTCCACGGACCACGCGGGAGCCTGCCCTGCTCCCGCGTGGTCCGTGACCAGCCTCCTTAGGCTGTGTAGGGCGCATAGAGGACAGGGTGGTCCGTGACCAGCCCTTTGGGTCCACCCTGAGTAGTGGGCTGTGTAGGGCGCCCTGAGGAACAGTGCTCACTAGTCTTCGTCTAAGTCTTCCAAGTCCTTTTCGTCTCCCAAGGTCCGTAAGAGTCATCCTTGCCTCGGACATTTCTGTTGCCTTTAGACTCCACCTACTCTAGTCTCAGATGCCTTCTATGACCGGAGCTTCCATCTGCTCGTCTTTCTGGATGTCGATGCCTTGTGTTCTTCTCCTGAGTCCTGAAGCCTTTGCCTCAGCTTTCAAGCTTCAGCCCTTGTCCGCCCTCGTCTCTTGTCCGGCCTGCCGCCTGTGCTGCTCCCTGCAGCAGGTCCGAAAGGGCTGGGAGTAGTCTGAGGACCACTCAGAGACCAACCTTGCGTGGTTGGCCTCGTCCAGGCATGCAGGTTGGCAGGGGCCTGGTCACCTCCAACCCTAGACGAGGTCCGTCTTACCGCAAGGGGCACATATCTCACCCCTAGCGCTCCCAGCCACCGGAGCGCAACACTATGTTCATGTTCCTGGTAATCATACGAATGAGATGTCTAAGTTGTATGTCTAGTCTTACTATGAGGGAGTTTTTCTGTTTCTATTTTATACCTTTCTTAAACCTTGTTAACTATGTTTTACTGTGTCTTTAATACACCATTAAAAAAAAAAAAATACTACAAATTTCCTGAAAACCAGTGTAAGTACTTTGGGGAACAGGCTGAATTTCTCAAAAGAAAAATAAGTCCAGTTAGAAATAGATTTTTTTTTGCAAACTGTCCAAACCTACAAATGGCAAATGTTTACTTGTAGGAAATTCTGAATAATTAATTTTTTAAATTATTTTTTATTTATATTCCACCTTTCATGACTGGTCAGCCACTTCACAATAAAATAAATTCAAGTACAGTATGTGTTTCTCTATCCTCAGAAGGCTCACAATCTAGGAGCCTCATTTATTAATCATTCTTCCCATAGACACAGAATGGGAATAAAGCCTTAGTAAATCAGGCCCCTGAGTTCGTTTCAGAGGTGACTTGCCCAAGATCACAAGGAGCAACAACTGCAGTCTGGCTTCCCTGGTTCGCAGACTGTTGCTCTTACCACTAGAGTTTTCCTCCACTCCACACTCTTGTACTGTCATCAATCATTTGGGAGCTGATGAGACCATAGGGGGAGTAATCTGCTTGGAGCCATTATTGGACAGGTGGCATATAAGTGGATTAAATAAATATTTCAGACCCTGTGCATCTCCAGCTTTAGGGCTTGAAATCCACTCCACATTCATAGCACACACATATCCTGAAGGAAACTATTATTTCCAGGCTGCTGAAGTTAACAGGCTGCTTATCACTAAAATATAAATCCACTGGTTGTTTATGGAGTCCCTTGGACCATGAGAAAACAAAAGCAATTATTAAGCCAGGCTTCTAGTGAAAGTGAACAATTGTTACTGCCCAGGGCATTAAACTAGAATATGATTGTTAGAAACATGTTAAACAATATTATGAAGGGGAAATACTATCACTGATCCTTCATTTCAATATCATACCTACTCATTCTTTCCCCTACACTGGTTAATTTACCCTCCTCACTTGTAATGGCAATTGATACCCAACAAAATGGAGGCGTTCTTTTGTGCCACAGCTAAGTGGTTCTTTGCTTAAAACACTGTCTCAGGCCAGTGGCAGTGCCGTGCGCTGCCATATGGACAGACATGAGTTTGATTCTGCTTCCTGGGTCTGCTGAAGAGACTGTGAAGGCAGTTTTCACAGTCCCAGGGTGGATGTGGGGGGTGGGGTGAGGTAGAAGAGTCATGGTCATCAGTAAGGGTGACAGTGGCCGGATTTTAGGGTCAATAACTGCAAGAGTCCAGAAGCAGCGCTGGTCAATAGCTGCAATGGCCAAACTAGGAACTATAAAAGCAGGGCAGGAGGGAGAGAGAGTCTATTAAAAGAGAGAGAGAAAAATCACTTTGTGGTTGTAAGTGAAAGCCCACCAGGCTGGAGGGAGCGGAAGAAACCATCAGGCCTGCCCCATTCCATCCTCACCCCCCAAAAAACCTCAAATACTTCATTATCTTGTTGAAAAAGATGAGAAGGGTCATGTTGATAGCACAGTGGTAGCTGTGCGTGGTACCACGAGGTGTTTGGGGGAGGGGGTTCAATTCTTAGCTCAGGCCAGTCCGCAGAGGGGCCTTCAGCAGAGAGAATGTGCAAAAAGCCCCATGTGAATAATGCTGGCCAAAGGCAATGTTACTGCATTTCCAGGCAGAAATGTCCTCCTTTGTCACAGCAGGTTGGATCAGGGCTCTGCAGAAACAAAAGTGATCGGGGGAGGGAAAGGGTTGGGTAATGTCTGAATATGTCTTGTACGAGTTATTTGAGCCTCTTTCCTTTTTGCAGTGCTAGCTGGGTCCATGTTCTTGTGAAGGAGGTTAAGGAGGCGTTATAACGATAAGCATAAACTAGAGGTATTATAACGGGTTAAGGAAGAACTTAAGTGAAATTAGACGGACACTTATCACATATATTATTCATTAAAGTGTGGTTAACTGTAATTTTTACAAATGTTTTAAAATTGGGAACCACTTACAGTAACAGGTGTTGCAAAAGTGGGTTATAAAAAAAAAAAAAAAGCATGTTTAAAATAAACAAAACAAAACAAAACAAACACACACACTTGGAACAGGCGCAAAGGGAATTCATTGGCAGGGCAAGAGTGGGAGGGGATCAATGTTTCAGTAGGATCCAGTCTCTGACAGCAAGGCAGATAGGTACACAGAGACGGGACTAGGGGGGGCGGCTGTCCTGGGTGTCAAGCCCAAGAGGGCGTCACCCTGCTTTTACCTATGGACATAAGCACACAAGGCTCTGCTCCGATGACTCTACTGGCCAGTGCCCAAAATCTCAGGCAGCAGATATCGGCCCTCTGCTTCCTACTCCATCCCTCCCTTCCCAAGCAGCATGCAAGGAACTGGATGGGGGTGGATGTGAGCCTGGAGTAGACAGAGCACAATGCAAAGCATACAAACTCCAGCCCCTTCTCCTCAGAAAGTGGGGGAGAGGGGACTGGGGAGGAAAACAGAACATTCAGTTTTTATCTGCATATTTCTTTTTCTAATTTGTAATCCTTTATTTTATATTTGGTGAGAATGTGTCTGTGTTCTATATGTGTGAGGGAGGTGAAGTATTCTGTAGCATGTAGGTTCTGCATAGGGATCTGTAGTAGTCCAACTTATGTTTTTCTCACTAGAAGATGTATTAGTGTTTTAGGCCCAGGAAGAATATTTTCAGTGTTGCCTTTTCATGCAGGGTTGTTGCTGTTTGAATTCTAGGAGTTAATACTATATTGATATGGCAGGTTTGCTATATAGTTTGTGAGTGACTTTTTGCAGGTTTTGTGTTACTTCACGAAGTGCCCGGTAATGGAGGGACTTTGCGTCACTGCAACTGAAGTAACAATATAATTTGAATAATTTTCCTATGAGTGGTAAAGGGAAAAAATTCCAGTTCAGCCCAGCCAGCCATTTCAGAGATTACCTTCGCACAATGTGTTATGAATATCTTTTAACTGATTCATTTAGATATTTCTTGGGATTTATTTTTTTTTTTTGCAGTCTGTTTTCAAAAATCATAGAACATGTATTGAAACCATGACATGATTTCTGAAACATATTTTACAAAACAAAAGTTTAATATTTTAAAACATGATGTCCAGTTATGTGATTTTGCAGGACTGTTTTGGCAAGGTTTGTGGTGGGGACATGATGATAGTTGAGTTTAATTGTAACAACTGAGTGGGGGGGGGGGGGGCTATAAAAGACTGAAAATTAATTGAAGAGGGTGCACAAGACTGAAGGACCTAGGGAAGTGGTTCCCAAATCTGTTCTGGGGGACACCCCCCCCCCCCCAGCAAATCATGTTTTCAGGATTCTGCAATGAATAAGCTTGTGTAGGAGAAAGCTAGGGGCTGCCTCTTGGCTCACTGGCCCTGTCTTGATTTCAAGTTTCTTCAGCTATTGCCGTTGCTGCAGAAAAATCCACAGCATTACAAGACGAGGAGCACAGGAGGCAGGAAAGACGGCGAAGGGAGGGGGATATCGCCTGGCAGGGGTAAAGAGGGGAGCCAAAGAAAGGACTGATGCTGTGCAGTAGATTAGGCATGAGAGAGAGAGAGAGAGAGAGAGGCAGCTGCTGCTGCTGGGTAGGGGTAGCTGGGGGAGAGAGGCTGCTGCTACTAGGCTGGGGATGAGTAAGGGTGAAAGGAGGATGCAAGACAAGTAGTGGGGAGTGAAGAAAGAAGATGACCTAAGGCGAGTGGTAAGGGGGTGCAGGGCAAGGAGTGGGGAGAAATAGGAGGATTCAGGGCAGGGAGTGCTGGGCGTGGAGTTAGGGAAGAGAAAGAGGGCGATGCTGGGTGGAAGGGGAGTTCTTTGCTGAAGCTGCAACCACTAAAAGGACAGCTGTACCTTTGCTGCTAAAGGAGAAAACGCTGTGTCAGAGCAGACATCGGTAAGTGAAAGGGGGAGGAGGGGAGGCATATTTCTGAATATCTGCCCCGGGTGAAGAAAAATACTGGTCCCGGCTCTGCAGGTACAAAATGGCTCTTTTTTTGCCAACATCTCTATTTTGAAGTGAATTTTCAAGCCTCCATGTAGTGCAACAGAGTATTATACACTGTCTTAGTGCATAAGAACTGTAATAGCAACGATTTCAGTTTGTTCTGGACTGCAAAATATACAGAATATTAGCAAATATTACTGTTGCAGAGTTGTCAAACTCAACCCCAGGTATAAAAGAAATTCAAGTGGTTATTCCTTACTCAAAAACTCTGCAATTTCAGCACTCAACTGTCAGTCTCTTTCATCCTTTTTCATTTTTAACAAATTCAAGACCAGTAACTTTCCGACAAAGGGGACTTTGAACCAGTGGCGTAGCCAGAATTGATTTTTTGGGTGGGCACAAGGTTAACATGGGTGGGCTGTAGGCATGCAGGTCTACTAGTTGGTTTTTTTACTGATAAATAATGCCAAATTATGCAGCATAGCATTCACATCTACGCCTAAGTATGAGGTTTACTTAATGATACAAACATAATTCACGGTGATTTGTGGTACTTTAGCCTTCTTATTATTACGATTTTATACACGGCTCCTACCTGTCCATAAATTTTGAGAGAGCGGTTGTGTTGCTTATATTTAAATTGCTAACATCTCAAAATATAGATATATATTTTTACCTTTGTTGTCTGATCTTTGTATTTTTCTAATCAGTTGGTCCTGATCTCTTTTTCCCATTTTTTCCCTTATAGCTCATTTCCTAATTCCTTTTCAGTGTCTTTCTTCTATTACTGTCTTCTTCCCTTCCACACACACACACACACACACACATACACGCTTTCTCTCACAGACTCCCTCTCACACACTCAAGCTATCACTCTCATATGCTCTCCCCCCCCCCCCCCACAAGCTCACATTCAAGTTCTCACTTTCTCACCCCTCCCCAGGCTTATATTCTCATGCACACACAGACGCACATCCAGGCACCCATTCTCACCCACACACATAAACCCAGACTCCCATTCTCACCCACAAACCCATGCTCCCAGTCTCACCCACACATATTCAAGCTCCCATTCTCAACCATACATATACACATTTAAGGTACTATTCTCACCCACACATACACACATTCAAGCACCCATTCTTATCCACATATTCAAGCTTCCATTCTCACCCACCCACACAAACCCAGGCTCTCATTCTCACCCATATATACACACATTCAAGCTCCCATTCTCACCCACCCACAAACCCAGGCTCCCATTCTCAACCACACATACACACATTCGAGCTCCCATTCACCCACATATTCAAGCTTCCATTCTCACCCACATACACACCCAGGCTCCAGTTTTCACCCACACACACTCCCATTCTCATCCACACATACACATTCAAGCACGTGCACAGCTTCCGCTTTCTCCCCCAGAGCAGGAAGATCAGCTGCCTCTCCTGCTGCCACTGGACTCCTGCTATCTTCTTCGGGCGTCGGGCCGTACTGCCCGCCAAACTTCCTGTCGGGGGGGGGGGGGGAAGCGGAAGCGCAGCGCACAACGTCCGCTTCCTCCCCCCCCCCCCCCAAGCAGGAAGATCGGCGGACCATACGGCCCGATGCCCGAAGAAGATAGCAGGAGTCCGGTGGCAGCAGGAGAGGCAGCTGATCTTCCTGCTTTGGGGGAGAAAGCGGAAGCTGTGCGCAGCGCTTCCGCTCCCCCAAACAGGAAGTTCGGCGGGCCGTTTGACCCGAAGATAGCAGGAGAACGGGAGGCAGCAGGAGAGGCAGCTGATCTTCCTGCATTGGGGGGAGGAAGCGGAAGCTGCGCGCGGCGCTTCTGCTCCCCCCCCCCCCCCCGAACAGGAAGATCAGTTGGCCATACGGCCGCAGCAGCGCTTCCCCATGTGTGCCGTGATGGCGCGCGAGGCATGGGTTCTCTTGTTCGCTGTCGCGGGGATGGGATCCCGCGACAGCCTTGCAGTTCCGGTGCTAGTTGGGTGGGCCTGGGTCTAAGTTGGGTGGGCACCTGCCCACCCAGGCCCACCCGTGGCTACGCCACTGCTTTGAACTCTTTGGATTTCCTGGTTATGAGACTGGTGCTTCAGACTTTGATAAGCACTGTATTCATGAGTGTTTGCTCACTGTTGGCTCCATTCCTGTCCTAAAAAGTTTGCCTCGTTACTCAAGAGGAAAGTCATTTTTCCCTTAGAGTCTGGTAGATTAGAAAAGCACATAGATTACTATAGGGGAAAAAAGGAACCATGAAAATGTATAACATGTAACACTGACTTTGCTCTTTCATAGCATTACATAAGAAATGTTTTTATGTTTTCTTGCTCTTAGGATGATGCATGAATACAATGAACTGATATGGTGCTCACTATCCCAACTTAGTGGTTCCTAACTTAGTCCTGGAACTTCACCCAAAAGATTTGGTTTTCAGGCTATCCATAATTAATATGCATGATTATTTGTTTGTTTATATTCCACCTTTCTGCCACTTAAAGCAGATTACATTCAGGAACTGTCTGTAGTTCCCTGTTCCTAGAGCAGCGATTCTCAGTGTGTTGGGTCATACCAGTGTGCTGGCTAAGCACCAGCAGGTGTATTGCGGCTCCTGGTGTCCCACTTCCCAGTTGTGCTTCTCTCCTCCCTTTTTCCTGCCCTCGCGGGCCAGTGGGAAGCCTCTTCCTGCCCCTGCTGGCCAATAGGAAGCCTTCTCCCGTCTTCCTGCCCAATGGGAGTAGGAAGAAGGGAGGAAGCCTCTGACTGGTCGGTGGGGCAGGAAGAAAGGGGCATCCCATAGCCCACAGCAGAAGCAGAAGATGAAGAGGGCATGGCCTGAAGATGGAGAATTTTCATGGCTGCCGGGGTGTCCAAAGGAGGAGATTGCTTTCGCTGGTAGGGAGAGAGAGTGTATGTGTGGGAGAATGCGAGAAATGTGAGCAAGCACGTCTGTGAAAATGAACATGAAAGTAAACATGTGAGTTTGTTAAGAGTGAGTGTGCATGAGGAGAAAGCTTGTGCGTATACTTTGGAGCCTGTCCCGACCCCAAATAATGGATGCAATCTCAGGATGACTGTAAATCAAAAGTTCCCAAGTATGTGCATAAAGTACTGGCAACAGCAGGGGCCCGGACCAAAATGAAGCGCATAGGCATTCAACGATGGGAGAAAGAACAGTTAGGCCCCACAGCTGCTGGGATTCCTCAATCTCGAGCCACAGGGGCTGAAGGAGGCTCCTGCAACTGCCATTTGTGCTGGAGAGGAGGGGGAAGTCATGAGTGAGAGTGAGTTAGAGCATGTGTGAGATTGAGAGCCTGTATTTAAGTGAGAGTGCATGGTGTTATTGAGAGCTTGTATGTGACAGAGCATTGTAATTGAGAGCTTTATGTAATTAAGAGCATGTGTGTCATTGAGAGCATGTGCAATTGAGAGAGAGACTGAGGGAGATGACGTGTGTGTGTGTGTGAGAGACAGAGACACTGGTCAGAGAGGTGACTGGTATGTGTGAGAGAGACAGAAACTGGTCAGGGAGGTGACTGGTGTGTGTGTGTGTGAGAGAGAGACTGGTCAGGGAGGTAACTGGTGTACGAGAGAGATTGGTCAGGAAGAAGACTGGTGTATGTATGAGAGACTGGTCAGGGAGGCGACTGGGATATGTTTGTGTGAGAGACAGCAACTGGTCAGGGAGGTGACTGGTGAGACTGTGTGTGAGAGAGACAGAGAGACTGGTCAGGGATGTGACTGTCGTGTATAAGAGACAGACTGGTCAGAGAGGTGACTGGCGTGTGTGAGAAACAGACTGGTCAGAGAGGTGACTGGTGTGTGTGTGAAACAGACTGATTGTGGGCTCTAAGGAAGAGGACTGTGAGAACAGAGCTTCAGCAGCCACTGCTGCTTCTGTTATGTACTTTTGGCCTGCAAGGGAAAGGAGTAGGAAAGTTACTGGAGAGGGTAAGTAAAGGTGGCTTTTTAAGTTTATTTTTCTTGATTGATTGCCATTTTAATTATTGGGTATTATGTGATGTCTTTTGTTTCACAATATTTTACTGGTATTTGGACAATTTTTAATAATTTTATGACTTTTTAATTGTTGGATGTTATTCTGTTCATCAGCTGTTTTGTAACATTTATTAGTATAGCTTTACAATTATTTCTGTTTGGGGATCTACAGCAGCTTGGCTTATTCTATTTTACTTTTAGGAGGTTTTTTAGTGCTTAGGGCCTGGTTTAATATTTGTAGTGTTGCCCTTTCATAGTTAGGGTTGTTACTCTTTGGGTATGTTCCATAATGCAGGTGTAACTTTATGCAGATTAGTTTGCATGCATTATTGTAGATCCTGGCACTCTGTTAGGTGCTTTATTTCTCTATCCATTTTTCCAGGTTTGCACTCATGCAGAGTGGCTTTTTTGGGTTTCCATTCCAGTTTCTGTCTCCATATTTATAATCTGTGGTCTTTCTGTACTTCGTGAAGTTCAGTTTTGTGTGTGTGACCGAGGTGAGGTATTTTACTAGCATGCAGGCATTTGTATCAATCTTATTTGAGTGTTTTCTCAATAGGACATGCATTAGTGGTAAATTACTGTCTTTTCATAAGAAGGGCAATTGCGCCTGGTAGTAGAGCGAGTTTGTTTTGCTTTCACTGAAATGTCATTAGAACCAGAATATCTTTTTTGTATGGTGAGCAGTACGGGTAATGCCCTAGTTCTGCTCTGCGCCCATTGTTGGGGTGTCAAGGGGGTTTCTGTGGATGCAGAGTGTATGTTTACATTTAGCCCCATGACAGTCATATGTTCAGTGTGTCACGCATGTGAGAACCATCTGTCAGGTGTGTCCCGGCCGAAAAAAGGTTGAGAACCACTGTCCTAGATAGGGCTCACAATGTAAGTTTGTACCTGAGTCAATAGAGGGTGAAGTGACAAAGAAACAAAACACAAACCAAAAGCTAAAGGAAGGCGCATAAAAATCGGGTAAAAGGACCAAGGGAAGGAGACAAAGGCAGCGTGAACTACCATCAAAACAAGTCTAAGCCGTGTCAGCAGGAAGCGACCCTGATAACGATGTTATGCTAGATAGAGCCTCGGTGGGGGCGGGGCTAGCCTAAAAAATGCACGAAACCAGATGGAAAGGAAGCAGTGGGGAGAAAGAAGCTGCAGTAATATTGGGGGAGGGGGGGGGGGCGGCTATGGGAGGTAAAACTAACAGGAGCAAAGCTCAATGGTAAACAAAAAAAAATAACCATGCAGAATTGACCTGTGTGAGTTGATATATGTTCTTTCCATCTGGTTTCATGCATTTTCGAGGCTATCCCCGCCCCCGCCGAGGCTCTATTTAGCCTAACATTGTTACCAGGGTCGCTTCTTGCTGACACGGCTTAGAATTGTTTTGACGGTAGTTCACGCCTTCTTCCCTTGGCCCTTTTACCCGATGTTTCTGTGCATTTTATGTGCCTTCCTTTAGCTTTCGTTTGTGTTTTGTTTCTTTTTTTTGCTGCAGTCTTGTTGCGTCCGGTCGCAGACAGCTGCGACCGCTCTGCCTTACCTCTTTTCTTCTCCTTGGGCAAGATGGCTGCCTCCGGTGCCGAGTGTCTCGGCTTCTCCAATCTAGCATGGGCGTCCCAGTCCGCCATGCTCACTCCCATGGCCTCCTAGGGCGTGCGCGCGCTCATATCTCCTACGCTCAAATACGCGTCATGGCGGGAACCTCGGAGGCAGCCCCAGCGCATGATGTCAATACCTCCGGGTATATCAAGCCTCCATTTCGCTACTACCTTTGAGTTAGCAAGGACTTCGGTTTAGATATTCTGACCGCTCTAAGCTGCATGCTTAGACGCCGCTATCACTCCAAGGGCCTCGCTCCTCAAGAAGGTCTAGACACCCGTTCCTCAGGGGTCTTTCGCTTCCAACTACCCTTCGGGGCCTCTACTAATTAAGACAACCACTCCTCTGGGGTCTTTCTCTCTCTTCTCCATTTCAGGATTTCAGACTATCAGGTACTCGCTCCTCGAGGGCCTACCAGCCTATGTATCCTGCACCATGGACCTTCGGTCCATTTCATCATCAGGAAGATGCCTGCATTCCTGTGAGTACCTCTACAATCTGGTGCTCCAGCTCCACCCATGGCGTTACCCACACCGCGGGCTCCCGCCTATCGTGAACATCTGGGTGAGATTATACATCCGAGCCTGTTGAACATATTGGCACCTCGTGGATCTCAGTGCCTTACCTTCCTGCCTACAACATCCATCTACAGTAGTACAATAAAGCCTCTATCCATACTGTGTCTGCTATCTGAGTTCAGCCTATCGCTGTGGTTCCCCACGAGGCCCCTCCCCGCGGGCGGAGTCATCTCCACAGCGACCAAGGGTCCACAATGCCACAAACACAACAAGTTTGCCCCAGATGAAAACCCTTTGATGCCATGGTGCTGTTTGTTTACAAACCTCTTTGTTCCAGCACTTGTCGCTATCAGTTGTAATACAAATAGACATAAAAGTACACATTACATTACCCGGCCTCTGTTATGTACCCCCCCCCCCCCCCCCCACCACCATCTAGCTTTAGATTTATTTTCATTTAGGCTTATTCAAGTTCTTTAGATTTATTTCCACCATCCGTTTTCCCGCTTGTCCTGTTTTGATTTTGTCTTTTTCCCAAATCAGCGATCAGCGACGCTATCACAAGGGCCGTCTGAAATACATTTCTGCAGTCCTTGCATTTCCTTGGCACGGTAAGTACTTCCTAATATACACACTGTTGTGTGGCCTTTGGCCCCTGATATTCCCGTTCTGCTTACTTACCTTTATCCTCTTCTTCTGATAGTTTGGGGCCATTTCAGCAGGAAAACCTTTCCTGATGCTGTGCAACTAGGTATTGCTCAGATTGTATACTTCAGTTGAATCTTTGTGCTTTTTCCTTTCTCTGTTCCCTCCCCCTCCACCGCCCCTGTCCCCCCCCCCCTTCCCCCTCCCTAAATTTTTCTTTTGGATCACTATTTGATACTATTTTTTTTCCTTTTAGGTTCACATTTTTGATACTATTTAACATTTTTTCATTTCTTCTGTCTTTCTCCATTATTATAGTTTTTGTTATATTATATATAATCTATACACAAAACCCTGATTCATTGGAACAATTGTTTGCAACAAATCAATCATCTTCTTGCTAGTCTTAATCTTATTCTCAACAACAACAAAACTGAGATCCTAATTATCAATCAGGACATCAACAACAAGTTGCTAAACCCAGCTAACCCACTCACTGCAACCATTCCTTTACTAAACAATTCACCACAGGTACGAGACCTAGGCGTCATTCTAGACGATCAGCTTAACCTTAAAAAATTTGTTAGCACCACCACTAAAGACTGTTTCTACAAGCTACAAGTCCTGAGAAAGCTGAAACCTCTCCTTCATTTCAATGATTTCCGGTTGGTCCTTCAAGCCATTATACTAACAAAAATCGACTATTGCAATTCGCTTCTCTTCGGCCTCCCAATCTCATCCTTCAAAACCCCTCCAAATGTTACAAACTCTGCAGCTAGAATTCTTACAAATACGAATAAAAGAGATCACATCACCCCCCATTCTCAAACTCCTCCATTGGCTTCCAATTAAGCAAAGGATTCTTTATAAAGTGCTCACAGTAATTCACAAATCAATTCATAATATATCCCCACTTCAGTTAAGCACCCAACTACGTCATCACTCTTCAGCTAGACCCATCAGAGGAGCTTACAAAGGCACTCTACATGTTCCCTCATCAAAATCCTCGCTCCAGAAACGTACCATATCTACTGCTGGCCCCATTCAATGGAACGCGCTCCCGCCAGATATCCGTCTAGAGATTTGCCACTCCACATTCAAAAAGAAACTGAAAACCTGGCTCTTTAAACAAGCCTTTACAGGACCATAAGCACTTTTTTTTCCCTACAACCAGCAAGAGTTCCTCATCATATCATTCTCCAGGATCTACCTGACTCTATATCCATTCTCTTGCTGCAGGTCTTACATGACATCTACTGTTTTTTTTTTTATTTATTTATTTATTTATACTGCTCTATGAGTTTTGTTAGCTAATTTGTTTACATTACAATGTTTATTTTGATCTAGTTTACCCTTTTCCAAGTTCCATAACCTTGTTCTATGTAATGCCTATTGGCAAAATTTATGTTTAGTTTCAATGTAAACCGATGTGATTTGTATTTCATACAGGAACACCGGTATATAAAAATCTATAAATAAATAAATAAATAAATTATTGTTCCATATACCTGTTTTTTTTATTAATTTCTCTTGCTACACTTATCTCTGTTATGTTATGTTCATGTTATATTATTGTTTCATATCCCAGCTAAGTATTTGTTTTATACACTTTCCTTTATATAATTTACTTTATATGTAAATTATATGATTTAATTTGGATCCTTGTTTGTTGACACCCTCCCTTCTATCTGTTGGCAGTTTAGTTGTGGGCATCTGTCCCTCCTAACGCAGCCTTAGTGGCAAAACACATTCCATGTTGGGGGACCAAAACCTACTGCACTTTTGAATAAAAGTTGGAAGTGCTGGACTACATCTTTATTGGACTTTTGATTTGAATCTCTCTACAAGGATCCCAGAACCTCTAGGGCTATTCTATTGACACATGGTTTGCCAAACTATATGAACATAAGATTTGTTATATTGGGTTAGAGCAAAAGCCCATCAAGCCCACTAACTTGTTTCCAACAGTGGCCAACCTAGGTCACAAGTACCTGGCAGGATCCAAAAAATTAAATAGATTCTATGCTGCTTATCCGTGGGATAAGCAGTGGATTTCTGCAACTCCACCTTAATAATGGTTTATGAACTTTTACTCTAGGAATGTATCCAAACCTTTATTAAATCCAGCTATAGTAACAGCTTTCACCACATCCTCTGGCAACAAATTCCAGAGCTTAATTATGCATTGAATGAAAAATATTTTCTCCTATTAATTGCACTACTTAGTAACTTCATTGCACGTCCCCTAGTCTTTGTTCTTTTTGAAAGAGCAAACCACCGATTTACGTTCACTCATTCCATTCTGCTCATTATTTTATAGACCTGCATCATATCTTCTTCTCAGCTATCTCTTCTCCAAGCTGAAGAGCTCTAACCTCTTTAGCCTTTCCTCGTAGGAGAATCGTTCCATCCCTTTTATCATTTTGTCACTCTTCTCTGTACCTTTTCTAATTCTGCTATATCTTTTTTTGAGATATGGTGACCAGAATTGCACACAATACTCAAGATGTGGTTGCACAATGAAGCAATACAGAGTCATTATGATATTCTCTATTTTATTCTCCATTCCTTTCCTAAAATTCCTAGCATTCTATTTGTTTCATTGAAGTGAGGCTTGCTCAATGTTCCAGTAATGAGCAATGGTAAGAACATTTTCAACTGCGTAATGATTGGTTGGAGTATTGCCTTTCATTGGGTTAAGAGGGACTCAGCTTATTTCTTTATTAATAACTAGAAGGATCTTGATCCATAGGTTTCTTTACCTCAATTTCAACTAAGAATGGAAAGGCCTCAATTAGAAGGCAGCAGGATTCTGCAAGTTTGCTTACATTCGACCTTTTATGTATCACATACTTTGTAAAGGGTTGACACATGATGCAGGAAACACCAGAAGACGCTTAGCTTGCAGAGCCTTCTACCTATAAATCAAAGTTCAGCTCTCACTAGTTTAAAAAAAAATCATGAATATTTCACATTAAGTACTACAAACACTATTGATCTTAAATTTGCTTTTAGAACACTGCAGCTTCATATCTTGGATACTGCAAAGATAAAAGACATTTTATAACTGCTAAATATTAGGCATAGAGCTTATCCACGGTGTGGAATTCTATGAGAAAAGCAAAAGTGTATTCCGTTGACAAGAGACCCAAAAAATTAGGGCATGCGCAATAAATCAACAGATACAGAATATTACTGTAGGATTAGGCATTAAGCCCATTTATGCTTTGTCCTCTTCCTGGTTTACTGTATCTACTGCAACTTCTGTTTACAAAATGCACCAGCATTTTATGATCTACTCAAGCAATGCTTAATTAACAGATAAAAGGAAGGATTTCTTCCCTCAGCTTTATAGGCACAAATTATCACACCTTTTCTTTTTTGCGTGTGCAAGGATAGGGGGCAAGTGATGATGTATTTTAATTAATTTTTGTTGCAGTTTACTACTAGTTTTCCATCACGATAATTCACTGGATGCTCTTTTTAATGCTAAAAATTCTTAAAACTTAGCTTGGGTCTGTGATTCGTGCATTTTTCAAACATAAAGGTAGCCATGACAGATCAATATTGTAAATAAAATAAGAACAAATGTACAGATCTCTTAAAAGTTGAACTGTCTTAAATAAAATGAAAAGGGGCTGATTTTTACAATAAGTACAGGGCCAAACTTAGCCACCTAAATTTTGTCTGGCTAGGCTGAAAACATATTAAAGTCTAGCTGGCTAGATTTAGTTGCTCTGTGAGTAAACGTTTAGCTCCCTAACCCTTTAAGCCAAATCCCTTTGAATAGTGGCCCCTAAGTGTCACACATCTCAGCGCTAGTTAGATTTTCAGCACTAGTCTTTAGCCTGTATAATCAAACAAAGAACAATAACGAATGCACAACAATTATCTTTCTTCTTTTTAGGGGATTGGAGATATTGTTCTGAAAACAAAACTAACATTTTATAAACATATTAGGAAAGTCATAGTAGGCCAAACTTCATGGCACATGTTTTAAATATGCTAATTAACTGTCACACTTGAACAAAGTGATTATAGCTATCTAATTTTGCTTTTTCTTTGCACACAACTTATTTCCATGTAGGAGAGACCTGCACTGAAAAACCAGCAACATGTTCTCAGATTTTACAATGTGCACAATATACAACCATAGCGCTGGCTGCCATACTGCAGGGTAATGGCAGCCTGTTTCCTCAGAATCAAAGTCAGCTGCTGTACACACAGACTGTTAATGAGACAGAAGCGCTGGATTATGCCTAGCTGTGTAGTTCTCAGTGTATAGTACCCAAGATAGGCGATACAGAAAGCACCACACAGGACAGGCATACTAAATGATTTAGGCCTCTCTCTGATTACACCACTCTCCATGCAATCGATCAATATCGAAGACAAAATTGATTCAGAGCTACTGAGGCCCGTCAGGCTGCAGCAAACGTTTGCAGAGTCTAAATATATTAAGTGGACTTGGGCAGTAGAATAAACACCACTGCCACACTCAGCACGCAAAAAGCTTTTAACGAATGAAGAGAAAACAGGATTTAAACAAAAAAACATTTTGCATGCAATTCTTCCAATTTTTTGCAGTTTATGTTGACACATGTATTTTGTAAAAGCCCATTTATCTTCTTGAATTAACACTTCTATTTGGATTTCACCAACAGAGGTTTCCCATGATAAACCGAAAATCCAGATTCAATCAAAGTGCTAAACTGACATATACACTTAAGCAAGCTTGCTGTGGGGGATGGGGAGAGAGGGAGGTGGGGGAAGGGGTCAAGAATCTGAAAATTTCATATACAGTCAGATGGTGATGGAGTCCTTGTGCTTTCCCCATAGGGAATCTGTCAAGTACCAATTTAATTCAAGCCAATCAAATAAAATACCTGGAATTCTTTCCTTAATGGAATGGACTCTGTATAATGCTATTTCTTTTCTCATAAGGCAGCACACGCCGCCGCCAACAGATCTCTTTAATACTGTGTGACATGTAGGGTGCCAAAAGTTTAGAAGTAAGGGTAATATTGTTGAGAGGGACTCTGGTAACAGGTGTGTCCACATCCCTTTGGAGCTAAATCAAAGCAGTGCTCTTTGTCTTATTAGACTCGCTACTGTAATTGGTATGGGCGTTAAAGGTAACTTCAGCAAAATACCCTACTGTTATTTAATAAACATACCAATAAAATAAGTGAGTGACTTGTAAGGTGATGGGGACAAGGGTCATTTCTGAACTTCTAGAATGGATCCTGGTTAAAAAGGTGGTTTAAATAAGTTAGCAAAAACTGTGCCAGCCATCCTTGAGATGGCTGCATGCATAGTGCTGAGGCCCAATTGCTATTTCTTTGTCCTGATGCCACTGAAAAGAAAACTTCTTTGTATATCAAGGTGCATTATTCCCATTGTTATTTAATTATAAATGAACCCCCTCCCCACGCCGCCATCATCTAACTATAATAAAGAGGAAAGTTGCCCCGTACCTGCATAGCCAGTATGCCACCCTTCTCCCTCCCTGTACTCTCCAGCTCCGCCCTTCTCTCTGTGTATGGGAACTGAGCTCTGCCCCTCTTTTCCCTGTACTCTTCAACTCGCCCCTCTCTCTCTCTGCATTGTAAAATCCACTCTACTACCTGTAAGGTAAATGCCAGTGACCCTAAACAAGGATGTGCATCATTAAACTTGAGGCCTGCAGCTATGCATACAGATTGAACAAAAGATTACAGGCCTAAAGAACCTCAATATGGAGTACTGAGCAATGTGATTATTTTGGCAACTTCATATGAGACTGTGATTCACACAGAGGAGAATAAAGCAGATTTGCTTACCTGTAACAGGTGCTCTCAGAGGACAGCAGGATGTCAGTCCTCACACATGGGTGACATCATCTGATGGAGCCAGCATAGAACTTTGATCTCAAACATTCTAGAGCTTTCAGTACTTTCTACTGAGCATGTGCAGCTGTGGCCCCCTCACTGTCTCTCAGGCAGAGTCCCTCAGCCCATGATATAGTAGAAACATGGAAAAAGCAACTCCCAGGGGAGACTGCTTTCCATGGCGAACACCTGTTAGAGGTAAGCAACTCTGTTTTCTTCAAGGCAAGCAAGATGGCAGTTCTCACACATGGGTGAATCCCATATGAGAGGCTACCAAAAGCAGGAAAAATGGGGAGAACCTTTAGTGAGGAAACACCACAGTTTCCCCCCTCCTCCCTTTTTCATTGAGGCAGCTGACCTCTAAGGGCTCTAGGAAGGAAAAACGTTGGGTTTTTCACCTCAAAGAGATTGGTATGACAGAGATAAACCCTGATACACAGCAATGCGTTCAAACACAGGGGCATAATGTGAGCACAGGATGAGAAGCCCACTGAGCCGCACAAAAGCCAATACAGTCAGTTTCCCAAAAGTGACTCTAACACCAGTAGGCCTACAACCCCCTTGGGTTTAGGTAAAGGGACAAATTACCAAGTAGAAGAGAAAAAAGCTCTTGGATCAAGACCACACGGTTTTTTTGTTTTTTTTTCCTTCTTTGATGTTGCAAGACAACTGAAAATCAGCTGGGGCTAGAGAGCCAGCAGAAAGAAAACTGCAGTTCATTATCAACCAAGTAACAAGACAGATTGAGCACACAGAGCAATGCCCAAAGTATGTCCCAAAGGAATAGTGGGTATGGAAACCAAACGACCACCCGGAGTGGAAGTGGCAAGAAGTATCAGGGTCTGCTGAAAGCAAAAACAAAAATGCTGCAAGAGGAAGCCCCTGTGGAAGAGGACTTCCTCACTGATCTGGGAACCCTGAGTATACCAGAGGAAGAGCAGTCTGATCTGCAGAGTAGACTATCAACCAAGCAAAGGTATCAAACTTATGGCTTGAGATAAGTTTGTGGCACAGAATTGGAAGCATCCGCATGGATAGGGACTGCCTTGTCAGCCAATGAATGCATTTACTGACAGGGTCACCTCTCAAAGAGGAAATAAGAACCATTAAGTGAATGCAACATGGGTGGGGAGCAGCCTTTGTGAAATCCTTTGTGAAATCTCTAGAGCACTAACTAACTTCATAAACTGTTCCCTAACCCAAGGAAACTACCCAGATGAGCTAAAAACTGCATCTCTCAAACCCCTCTTGAAGAAACCCAACCTGGATACAAAAGAACTCTCCAATTACAGACCTATATCCAACCTTCCGTTCCTAGCAAAGCTCACAGAGAAAACTGTGAACACACAACTCTCTGACTACCTTGAGGAACATAAAATACTATACCCCTCACAGTACGGTTTCCGGAAATCCTCCAGTACAGAAACCCTTCTCATCTTCCTATCAGACCACATCCTCTTGGGTCTTGACAAAGGGCTTTCATACCTACTAGTCCTCCTAGATATCTCAGCGGCTTTCGATACGGTAAACCATGCCATTCTGCTAAACCGTCTATCTGACATTGGAATCGCTGGACTCGCCCTCAGATGGTTTAACTCTTTCCTCAAAAATAGAAGCTACAAGGTTAGAGTCAACAACAGAGAATCACCAAGTTATAAAGCAACGCTGTTACGAATGGGCTCCGGTCAGGAGCCGTGAACACCACCCAGAAGGGTGGCTCCAGGTGGAGAGAGACAGGAATGGCTAGAAACAGTGTCTGGGTCCAGGCTGGGTCAGGGCAGGCGGCAAGTAGCAGTGTCTGGGTCCAGGCTGGGTCAGGGCAGGCGGCAAGTAGCAGTGTCTGGGTCCGGGCTGGGTCAGGGCAGGCGGCAAGTAGCAGTGTCTGGGTCCAGGCTGGGTCAGGGCAGGCGGCAGATAGCAGTGTCTGGGTTCAGGCTGGGTCAGGGCAAGGCAGGTCAGAAGGCCCGTAGGCCACACACACACAGAAGGCCCGTAGGCCACACACAGTAAGCAGGGCAAGGCAGGTCAGAAGGCCCGTAGGCCACACACACACAGAAGGCCCGTAGGCCACACACAGTAAGCAGGGCAAGGCAGGTCAGAAGGCCCGTAGGCCACACACACACAGAAGGCCCGTAGGCCACACACCGTAAGCAGGGCAAGGCAGGTCAGAAGGCCCGTAGGCCACACACACACAGAAGGCCCGTAGGCCACACACAGTACAAGGTAGCAGGCCCAAAGGTACACCCAGAGCAAGGCAAGGTAGAAAGCCCGAAGGCCGCGCAAGGCAAAGCAAGGAATGAATAAGGCCCGAAGGCCGCGCAAGGCAAGGCAAGGAATAAGGCCCGAAGGCCGCGCAAGGCAAGGCAAGGAATAAGTCCCGAAGGCCGCGCAAGGCAAGGTCCTGGGACCAAACGCACAGCAAGCAGGGAATGAAGGCTAGAGCAGGGAGCCCAGGCGAGCTCGATGCCGAAGCACCGAGGGAACTGTCAGGCAGGGTTATAAGGGACAGCCCAGAACATAGAGTGGACAGGGGAGATGGACTGGGCCTGTCAGGAGAGCCAGCACTAGAGGGACCCCTGGTGGTGAGGCGGTTGCACTGCAGCCATAGCCGTAACAAACGCTAGGCGTCCCACAAGGCTCTTCTCTATCCCCGACCCTCTTCAATATCTACTTACTGCCCCTCTGCCATCTGCTCACAAACCTAAAATTAACACATTACCTCTATGCAGATGATGTTCAGATATTGATCCCTATAAAAGATTCTCTGCCAAAAACGCTTGACTACTGGGAAAATTGCCTGAAGTCCATAAAAAGCCTCCTCTCTAGCCTGAACCTGGTTCTAAACGCATCCAAGACGGAAATCCTTATCATCTCCCCTGAACACTCGACCAACACCGACATTACAGCTCTGGACCCTCAGATTTCTCAAACTAGAGATTTAGGAATTATACTAGACAATCATCTGAATCTAAAGAAATCAATTAATAATATCACCAAGGACTGTTTCTATAAGCTTCAAGTTCTAAAAAGAATCAAACCCCTTTTCCACTTTCAGGACTTTAGAACCATCCTTCAATCCACGTTATTCTCGAAAACAGACTACTGCAATGCCTTACTCCTGGGGCTCCCCATTTCAGCCACAAAACCTATACAAATGCTCCAGAACGCAGCAGCCAGGATCCTAACCAATACCAACCGCCGTGCTCACATTACCCCCATCCTTCGAAACCTACATTGGCTGCCAATAAAATATAGAATTCTATATAAAGCTCTCACTATAATCCACAAATCTATCCACAAACAGCTCACACTAGACCTTCAGACCCCTCTCAAACACCACTCGTCCGAAAGACCCATCAGAGAAGCTTATAAAGGAACCCTTCAAGTCCCACCTACAAAATACACCCGTCTAAAAACCACCAAAGAACGTTCCTTCTCCACAGCAGGCCCTGTCCTCTGGAACAGACTACCGACTGACCTAAGACTGGAACCTTGCATTCATACCTTTCGAAGAAAACTGAAGACGTGGCTTTTCCTCCAAGCCTTCCCCCCTAGTCAAAATGACACTTCGGACTCAGCCCAAGGAATGAGATAATTACCAATCTCATAACCCGTTTTATATTATTTATTTGTTGCTAATTCCGCTCTACCTTTCTTCCTGGCTACTTTAGCCCCCAAGTTCAATGCCCTTGTTTTATGTAACTTTGCTTGTTTCAGCCTTCTTGTCTGGTTACACTTGTTAATCCCCTAAGTTCCATGTAAACCAGCCTGATGTGAATTCCATTCGTGAAGTCTGGTATAGAAATATATATTAAATAAATAAATAAATCCTTCACCCCCAACCCAAGCCACCATAGATACGGTGAGCTGTCGGAAGGCTGACAAATCAGTCAAGAAACAGAGGGAGGAGAAACCTCCTTCCCAAAGGTAGAGTGCCATGCAAACTCGACACTGATGAGTAGGAGCGGCATGAAGTGAAACTATGCATGTTGCACTCAGTAGTTATCCGAAGAGGCGCACTGTCCATGTGAGAAGTATCCACATTTGTTGCTGGGAAGCAGATTGCTGTAAGAGGGGCTCCTATCCGGGTAGCTCCTTGCCTGCTACAAGGCATCTGCACTGCACAGTAGTGCAACAGTGGAGTGAGAGCTCCTGATGGATGGCCTTCAGATCCCTTGTGAAAACAAAGGGTGGCTGCCACTCAGAGGCTAAGCCAACCTGGAAAATGGGGTGTCAAAAACAACTCCTTCCCTGAGCATAAAACAAGGCACTGAGAGGGAACCCTACTGAGGGCACAACTCCAAATCCAACAGGCAGACCTCTCATCCCCAAGGCAGGGGGAAAACACACTGAGCAACCGGAACGGTCCAATTCCGGAAACCCTCCCACTCCCTGGACGAGAATAGGGCACAATTGCTGAACTATGAAATTCTGTTGGCGACAAGGACAGTCACCAGGCTGGCAACCAGGCACAAGAAAGGAGAGTGAAAGTAGCCTAGTAGTTGAGCAGCAGGCTACAAACCAGGGAGACCAGGTTTCAAATCTCACTTCTGCTCTTTGTGACTTTAGGCAAGTTACTTTGCCCTCTGGTGCCTCAGGTACAAACTTAGATTGTAAGCCCTTTGGGGATAGGGAAATAACTACAATACCTGAATGCAATCTGCTTTGAAGTGCCAAAAAAAAAAAAAAAAGCAGAACATATATATATATAAAAAAAGTGATGCAGGCAGGCCCATTGCTATACTGATTCATGTAAATCAAGGGCTGTATCAACACCCCAGTTGGAGCCATACACCAGAGAGGGAATGCACTCTGCAGTCTCCCCCTAGTGGATCCAGAGTGTAAGCCAATAAGAGAGGAGGCCCTTAAGGGCTCATCCCCTCCTTACAGAGAGCGATATCCCTGGCATCCATCCCCAAAATGGAGTGAATAGGGATGCATTCTCACTCAAGACATCTCAGTACACCATCAACTGCGGTGCATAAGTATGTGATGTCTTCCAGCACAAGAAGGCCACACAGATGCACTCACCTAAAGGCACCTAATAACAGTGGTGCCCCTTTGCCAAATCTGTGTCCTGCAACAGTAGCAATGTGCATCCACGCTGCAGTACTCCGTTGAACCGAAAGTGACACGCATGCATGGAAAGACGTATTACCTACAGGCCTATCAGTCCATGCCACGGCCTGGATGGACACAAAAACTGTGGTGATGGATGCCGTATGAGGCGTCACCATTAGTGTCATATAGCACCCCTGAGTGCCAGACACATGATGGCACTAGAAGGCATCCACAGCGCCACCTGCTGACAGTTCTTGATGGCAATCAAGAGCCGCTACAATGATGCACCTGGCACAGGCAGTCCAGCATGTAAGGTACACGTGATGATGGTGCATGTTACTGGAGACACCCTGTATTGCATCAACCACAATGTGATAGAAGATATGGTGCCCAGGGAGTCTACAGCACCAGGGCGCCTGCCACAACAGGAATGGTGTCAATGGCGTCCGCAGTGACGATGATAATGCTGCCGCCCATGGTCCTGAGGCTCTCTATAGTGCCAACAATGATGGCAGTGCCCTGACAATGCACATGGTGATCAGAGGCAGACAAGACCCCTGCCAGTGCAACCCCACCTTCAGTGTGCCACTGTCGCGATAACGCTCTATGGCGAAAGCATTGCTCACTGTGCTCAAGTGAGGGGAATGGTGCCAAACTGCATTGCCCTATGTCGCTTGGAGGCTCCCTTCAATGGCATCTCCATGGCACTACAAGTGACATTGGGCAACCCCTATGATGCTGACATAGTCAACAGTGAAGGCTTGATGGCAATCATGGTGCTTGATATCAACCGAGGCGCTCGCTGGTGAGAGACTGCAACCCAAGCACTCTACATGGTGAACATGGTGCTCGATGGCGACCATGGTGCCTGATACCAATCCAGGCACTTGACGACTATGGCGCATGACAGCACCAATGGCATCCAAGTTGCTCATGGCGCTTGATGGTGTCCATGGTACCTGATGATTTCCATGGTGCTCAATGTCGAGTTGCCTGTTGGTGACCTAGGCCACGATGGTGCTCCTGGTGCTCAATGGCATCAAGGACAAAACTGGTGCCTGGCGGAGGAGTCTGGTGAGAGAAGCCTCTCGGTAGAGAGGTTGGCTGCAGGTCTGTGCCGGGGCTCCTCCATCTGAGCCCAGGAAACCGCGGGACTCACCTACAGCTTGACCCCTGATAAATTTGGAAGGGCTGTGGCGTGCAGCCAAAGCCGCATGCCAAAGGGGCACACGCCTTCCTAAAAATGTTACCTTTTTTCTTTCCTATCCATTTATGAATAGGAAAAGGAAAACCAAAGTATTGACTTCTTCTCTGGGTGTGCCAGTGATAAGGGGTCCCATGGATTCACATGTGGCCAGATAGGTAAGCCAATTCGCCAGAAGTGATATACCAGAAATTTCCTTTTCTTTTGGATCCCCAGAGAGTCCAAGTCTTTTGCAGTTACTTTACTTGCAGATGGATGTGCCTGGAGCAAACCCCCAATATGTGTTACAGGGTCCTTTGGAAAAAGCTAGCTCTATACAGCCCAGTTTAACTGGGAATATAGAGAATGTGGGGGTCACAGGTGGGCTCTGGATCTCAGGAGTTACAAGAATTATCTCAAGATGTAAATTTGAACCCAGAACCCATTGATCCTCAAAATGTAACTTTGGGGGAACGTGTGGAGGGTACTTACAAATATGCAAAAAACTTTGTCTAGTTCTATTTCTCAATTTAGTAAAACTACAGCTGAAATTAAGAATGTTGTTGAGAAACATGATATTCCATTAATCCAATTAGAGGAATCTTCTAAGATAGTAAATGCTCAATTGTCTACATTGCATATGTCTAATAATTCTTTTATAAAAAATAGTTTGGTAATACATAGACAAATGGAAAATCTAGAAAATGAGAATCGTGTAAGAAATCTTAGATTTCTAAATTTTCCAGTTTCTAGATTGTTGTCTGCCTTTGAGCTGCTTAAAAAATATCTTTTGGAAGTTCTATGTATTTCAACAGTAGAAGAAAAATATCTCTAAAATTTATTATATACCTAAAACCAGGATAAGGTCTCAAAAGGATGTGGAAGGACTGGATGTTGTACAACAGGAATCGCCTAACTTGACCTCCTTTTTAGAGGCATCTATAGACGATATACCTCTTAGAGCTACTCTTTTGGTTTCTTTCTGCAGTGAACGGGACAAAAACCTGATACTGCAGAAATACTTTAAAATCAAAGATTTTCTTTTTTGTGGACAAAAAAATTCAAATTTTTCCTGATGTGTCTCGATGCACTCACTTAAGGAGAAAACAATCCCTATTGTTGAAACCAAAGATTTTATCCCTTGGAGTTTTCTTTTTAAAATTCCCGTGCAAATGCTCAGTTATTTACAAAAAAAACAAGTTTATATTTCAGGAACCCGCCCATCTTGAGACCTTCCTGGTTGATAAGGATCAAAGTTGAGGTGTTAAACTGCATATAAAATGTATATTCTCTCTTTCTGTAAGTATTACAATTTTCTTTGAATACCCTTGTGGTTATTTTCTTGAATTATCCTCCCATAAATGGGGACTTCGGTTTTGGAGTACTTATATGTTTTAATATGTTTTCTTTACTTTTGTACTCAAAACAATTTCCTGGATTTTTGCAATGTAATTTGTCTAAAATCTTTAATAAAATATAAATAAATAAATAAAAACAACTGGTGCCTGATGGCAGACAAGGCCCTCAAAGGCATTGAGGGCCTCCATGATGCTCGCTGGCGTCCATAGGGTTCGATGGCACTTGGTGCTCAATGGTGTTCATGGTGCCCTATGCATCAAAGGGGATGATGGCACCCTGTCACTAGATAGCACCAGGTCCTTGGTGCCCACGCTGCCCCTCTCGACAGCTCCAATGCTCGTTTTTGCCTCTGGTGCTTGATGGCATCGATGTCACCCATGGCACTCACTAGTACTACCTGTATTCAACCCAATGACATTGATGGTGCCCTCGATGCCCAATGGCATCCATCAATGGTGACCACAGTGCTCGATGACACCCATAATATTCGATAGCATCTGTGGCATTGTCGATGGCTGCGATGTCATAGTACCCAATGGCATCGATGGTGTTGGTGGCACCCATGGTGCATGATTGTGCCTGTGGTACTCGCTGGCATTAAGGTGTCCATGGCGCTCGACGGCTGCCATGCCACAGTGTTCAACACAACCCATACTGCTTGGCGGCATCAATTGCACCCACAATGCTTGATGATGCACGTGGTGCTCGTCCATGGCCCTTGATCAAGGGTGCCAACTGGCATCCATAGTGTTTGACAGCGTTGTGGCAGCCATGGCACTTGATGGCGTCCAAGGTGCTTGATGGTATACACAGTGCTCAAGAGCGTCCACTCAAAAGCAATCTTGGTGCCCCCCGTGCTCCTGGGGCCGTCGATGCTCTGGCACTGATGTGCATGTGCAAATGATGCTGGGTATAGCACTGAAGGTGCATCAGCGAAGCTCATCATCCAGGTTCATGCTCACCCTCTCTCTGAAGGAGATGCAATGCCAGATCAATCTGACAAGCAGGAGGGGAGGCTACGTCATTCTGGGCACCAGCCAAGGAGACCAGCTCCAGGAGTGTGGGGAGGATGAGCTCTCCTCCCCATGGGAACATCTGGTCCTGAATTCCTTCTCAGTTTGAGCCTCTGTCGATGTTCAGCGGTCAGACAAAACGTCCTGCAACTCCTGCTAAGGTAGGAACTCAGGCAAGTCCCCAAGCTAGAGCCTACTTGGACCACAACGGACTGTACACTGCCAACCCTAACAGGCACCTGACAAAGGCAAAAAAAGACAAGTTAAGGAGAGGACACAAGAATAAACTGCAGATGCAGCATTGTTTATTAAGGGGCCATGCAGCCGACAGAGATGCTAGGAGAGAGAAAAAACAAATTAAACCTAAACTACCACAAGGGAAGTGAGGAAAAATAAACACCAAGGCTCTACCTGAAAAACACAGCTGCTTGCAGCTCCAGAACTGTTACAGCATTAGCTGTGAGGAGAGCAAAGCAGAACCTGCTATGCAGAAAAAGAAAGTCTAAGGGAGTCTGCCTGAGAGACAGGGAGTTGGTTACAGGTACACATGCTCAGTAGAGCATGCTTAAAGCTTTAGAAGTTTTGAGATCAAAAGTTCTATGCCAGGCTCTATCAGATGATGTCACCCTTGTATGAGGCCTGCCATTCTGCCTATCCTTGGAGAAACTGAGATTGCTCTTCCATATCAGACATTTGTCAGCATTGACATATTCCTGTCCTTAGAAAAAAAAATGTAAAAATGTAAGGAACTCTTTTATTCTGAGGACAAGCAGGATGGCAGTCCTTACCACTTAGGGAATTCATAGCTACAGAATGCCCAAATGAAAAAAAGGATAAAAACAAGTTTCAACAATATTTTGTTGGCAACAAGCCTTTTTTCCAATTTATACTTATTCTATGAGGGGCAATCTAGAACAAAAAACAACAGGCCCTAGGAGTGAAAAAATTGGGTTCTACACCTCAAACAATTTCCACATGACAGACTGGACAAACCTATTTTTGCATCGCCATTCCTATCCAAAGAGTAGTGAAATTTGAATGTGTGGAGAGAACTCTTGTCGTAGTTTTGCATATCTTTTCCATGGGGACTGATTGCAGGTCAACTACTGGTGCTGCCATGGCTCAAGAAAATAAGCCTTGTTTTGCAGCAGCTATCCCCCACAATTTGTTGGTCTCTAAAGAAACGAAAAGCTGGACAGACTTTCTATGGGATTCAGTCTGCTCCAGGTAAAGGCCAACCTGTCTGTTAAGATATTAACACCTAGCAGATATGTAGCTCTGAGAAACATCCTTTAGCTGGTGGAATGAGTTTGATTGCTCTGGTCTCTAAGAGGGAGGAGAGTTCCTTTTGAAGCAGTTCCTGATGTGGTGCATGACTCCATTTTGGTTTCAGGAAGTGGATTTGGCGGGATGCCCAACAGATTTAATTTATACCCTTGTCTTATGATGCCAAGGACCCACTGGGCCAAAGTTATTCGGGGCTAACAGATTAAGTAAAACTTTGTCGCCAACCAGGAGGTATTTGTCTCCAACCAGGAGGTATTGGGACGCTGGCTAAGCCCTCAGAGATCCAATCAAAACTTTATCCTGGGAGTTGACTGGGGTGCTGGCTGTGATTTAGGGGCTAGCTGCTACCTAGGATGAGCATGTAGGACCTGTTGTGATCAGGACCAAAGAAGCAGAGGATAGTGCTTCCTCAGTTGGAAAAAGGGCCTCTTCTGTCCTGGCCTCCGGTACGTCCTGGAAGTGGAGAGCAGGTCTGGAGCAGTAGTGGAGAGTTGCTGTAGTGTTGCACAGATCTGTGCCACTGCAGCTTTTACTTTATCTCAGAAGAGGTTCTCTCCAGTACATGGCATACATGTGTGTCTTTTCTGGACTTCAGGTTAGAAGTCTGAGGCCCATAGCCAGGCGAGTCTGAGAGCACCAATATCTACGGCAGAGACTCTTGATGCCGTCTTGAAAAAATCAGAAGTCGATCAGACCATGTGTTTTTCACACTCCATTCCTTAATCCACCAGTGACTGGAGGGTGCCTTGCTGCTTCTGAGGAAGCTGTTTGATTATCCCCTACATCTGCTTTAGCAAGAGTTGGTAAGAGACTATGTGGCTGTTCAGCATAGCTCCCTGAAAGACCTTTCCTCCAAGACTGTCCAGGGTATGAGACTTCTCCAGAGGCACAGATGAATGACCCAGAGATCCCCTTCTGGGAATCAACATCGGTTCTGTCATTGGCATCAATGCCTGACCACCAGGCAAACTAGTCTTCAATGACTTCTCCCTGAATTGGGGCAGAGGGCTTCTATACACATATATAAATTGGTTAGAGTTGGTCTTTATTCCTGGGGGAATTCTGTGCAAAAAAATTTAAAATTCTACATACACAACTTTAAATTCTGCAAAATCCTGCATAATTTATATTGGTCAAAATAATATACATGATAGTCTTTAAGTAATTCATTTAAAATGTAATGCAGAGAAAAATTATTATTTTAAGATGCAGAGTTTTAAATATTTTGAGTAGAATTTCCCTAGAAGTTCACTGTAAGTGTGTCTCTTCCACCCTTTCTCCCTACTACCCTGGCCAGTCTCTTTTCACTTTCCCTTTCCATCTGCCACCATCTCTACCTTAACCCTCTAGGCTCAATCCCTTCCACTCTATCTCCACTTCCAGAGTTTGATCCCTTTCAGTACTGCCCCTCACACAGGCCTCCTTCTCTATAGTGCACACCCCACCCCCCTCAGACAGGCTCCCTCTCTCTTGCACACACCCACACAGGCTCCCTTTCTCGCTCACAAATCACCTCACACAGGCTACCTATGTCTTTCTCTCACACACCCCTGCACACACTGGTGCTCTCTCTCGCTCATAACCCCTCTACACATAAGGCTCCCTCTCTCACACACACATACATACCTTCACACAGGCTCTCACACACACATCCTGTCAAAAAGACTCTCTTTCTTACACATACACACCCTAAAATAGGGTCCCTCTCTCACAAACAAGCACCCTCACAAATACACAATCCCTTTTTCACACACAACAGCTCCCAATCTCTCACACACATATACACACTCCTTCATAATCTCCTCACAGAGGCTCCCTCTCTCTGGCATCCACACCCTCACACATGCTCTCTTTCTCACCCCCCAGGCTCGCAATTTTACACACACATACACACACAAAGACTCACTCTCACCGGGGCCTGTTTCATCTTCACCGTGAGTGGGACAGCCTCCACTTGTGGCATGTTAAGGCCTGTTCCATCTTTGCTGCAAGAAGGACGGCCTTTACTTACGGCATATCGGGGTCTGCCGAATTTCTGCGCAGCTGTGGTAGCGCAGAATTCCCCCAGGACAAGGTCTTAGTGTGTTTGATGTTGAGGCACCAAGGCCCTGCAGCACATTTTTCAAGGCCTAGTGGATCTTCTTGTCCAACTCCTCCTCAAAAATAACTGTAACACCACAGACTGGGAGGCAGGAGGAGTGGCTATGTTCTCCTTGCAACCAAGAGGTGTAACGGTGCCTGACACCTGAACTTATGGAGGCTGATGCAAATCCCAGGACTTCTATGGGACCGCATGGAAGGTACTCAGCAGCAGCTGGACCATCCCCATTCCTGGCATTGCACCATCAATGGAGCTGATGCCAATGCTACTACGGCTTTCCTCGATGCCCTGCATTGGAAATCTGCGATATCGGGAAGAATCAGACTATGATCTGACCCTGGGTATCCTATCGGCCCTTGACACAGAAGGAACCAATGGTTTCCCTGATGTCAATGACACTTCCTTCACCAGTACAGCTTTGAAGTTCTTCAATATGAATGCTGCAATTGGTGGATTCTGCAGAAAAACAAAGACCGGAGGGGCCCTCTTGTGGATTCATGAAATGTTAGCACGTATGAGCATGCTCAGTGAGGCACAGTCAATTCTAGAAACACTGCCATAAAGGTTCCGTGCCAGGCTCCATCAGATAATGTCACCTATGTGTGAGGACTGCCATCCTGCTTGCCCTCACAGGATTACTCATTCCCATTAACTCAATGAATCCCTTTCATTATCTTGGCTATAATTTGATACCAAACAGAATTAAAACAGGCTTCATATGAACCCATGATAACTGTATTCTGTATAATTCAGATTGCTGTACTAGGCCTTGCTAAGCCTGTGCCAGCACATGTCAAATATGTGCTGTGCTGTAAGGAAAGCAGCTAATTACAACTACAGGATGTGGACCTAAGACAGCAAGAAGTGAAGGATATCTCGCAGGACATGTGTGTGTGGGCTTTATGAGAACCAACTACAAAGGAGAATACAGAGACTGATAAGAGATGTTCTATGTCTTCTTACAAAGTATTGTGGGGAGATGAAAATAGCATGGAAAGTTGGACCCGAAAGAAAGAAAGGAAGAAGACATCCAACAACTTTAAGTAACAGCATATCTAGCTGGGAAGCATCACTCGACGCTTATAAACACCTCTTCATTTGTTTTGTCCGTCACTTTCATTGTAGTAGAATAGAGTTCTACTAAACATATTGGTTCAGGAAAACATTATTTTTGGTAGGCTGTGATGACTTTTACTGGTCATAAAAATTATCCAGTGATGATGATGTACATGAGCTTTTAAGACTACATCAGCCCCTGGTCACAGCTGAAGAAGTGACTTATTTCTTGAAAGCTTACACATGCCATTATTGATGGCTAATTCTTACAGCGGTTCAATAAAGGCTATCACAACTTGCACACAGGAATTCTGGGAGTCTGGAGTGTGGTGCTGGGCTACTATAGATGAAATTAGCCACCCACAATTGATTACATATAAATCATGGAACTGTGGTGAAATGTCTGGCCTCTAGCTGGACCTCCACTCACAAGACATTTGCTGAAAAGAATCCAACATGTGAATCCAAAATTTGTGTGGGTTATAGCACTTGGTGTGACTTGAAGCTCCTGGCAGTGGGAGTAACATGGGAATTACAGCAACTGAGCAGCTTCCTGCAGGAGCAAAGGAGAGATGAACCACCTGGAAGAAACTAAATCGCCACTAAACCAAAGTTAGCAGGTCAAGGGCTGACATGGTGAAAGAAGTGCATGCTAATAGACATGAGACTTATGGAATCACTGCTAACATAGCAGATACGTTCTAGTTCTGGCATCCAATGGATTAAAGGTTTCGAGGCAGCATGGCTTTATCAGAGGCAGGTCTTGTCAGATGAATCTGATCAATTTCTTTGACTGGGTAACCAGAGAGTTTGATCAGGGGAAAATGTTAAATGTGGTGTACTTCGATTTCAGTAATGCCTTTGCCACAGTTCTAGAGTCAGCATGACAAAACTGAACACCCTTGGTATGAGCCCTAAAGTGAATGACTGGGTTGGAAGCTGGTTGAGTAGGAGTAGGGTATGGTATATGGAGGTCACTCAGAAGAGAGGGGCATTACTAGTTGTGTGCTGCAGAGATGAGTCCTATGGAACTCTTTCCCACTGGAGCTTCGTCAGTGTGATTTGGTAAAAAACTTCAGAAAATTTCTTATCACCTTTTTGTTCCATTTAACCTATTTTTAAGGTTTTTTTAATGACTTGTTTACTTATTTTTAATATGTTCTTATTATCATTTTAACCATTTACATTTGTATTGTATATTTTAATTTTATATTTGTTTTAGTTTTCTTTTCTTTCAGTATTTGATATTATGTTTTATTATTATTGAATTTTATGTATGTTCCATGTACATCGCCTAGACCTATTGTTAGTGTTAGGCGATTCATAAATCTTAATAAATGTAAATGTAAACCCTTGGACCAGTTATTGTCAACATTTTTTAAAGCGATATTATGGAAGGATTATTGGATGATTATTAAATCTACAACAGGGTAGACACCCAGTAAGGTATGGAAAACATCAGGATGGACCTAGTGAAACTTGAGGCATATGTATAGTCTAGCAACTAAGATTTAATGCTAAAAAATGCAGAACCATACATTTGGAGTGCAAAACCCCAAGGGAGCAAAATTCTATGCACGAATAAGACTGGGATTTTGGGGATGACCATATCTGATGATCTCAAGATGACCAAAAGAATAGATAAGAAAATGACAAAAGCCAGAAAGATGCTTGGGTGCATAGTGACAGGGACTGATCAGCAGGAAAAAGGTGATATTGCCCCATTTGGAGACCGCACTTTCAAAAAGATATAAACTGGATTGAGTCAATGCAGAAGTTGGCTACTAAAATGGTCAGTAGTCTTCATTGTACAGCATATGTGGATAGACTTAAAGATCAAACATGTATATCATAGCAGAAAAGTGGGGCAAGGGAAGACATTTCAATATCTCCAAGTTATTAATGCACAAGAAACGGGCCTCTTTCAATGGAAAGAAGACTCGAATGAGGGGTCATGGGATGAGGGTGAAGTGGGTAGAATTAGGAATAATCTTAAGGAATATTTTTTTTTTTTACAGAAAGGATGCATGGAACAGACTCCCAGTGGAGGTTGGAGAGATAAGGACAACATTTAAATTCAAGAAAGCATTCCACAAGCACAGGAGATCTCTGAAGGAGTGGTAGGGATTTTACATATGGGTAGACTAGATAGGCCATATGCTCTTCTTCTGCCATCACGTTTCTCTTATGTAAGGAAGGGGCAGACAATGCAATACCTTTTGGTCTGTCCATTGCTCAAAGATAGCCCTCTCCATTACATGGGATCTTGACAAGGCTAACTCATGAAGATTGAAAAGTGCTTGCTCATGGAAAGAAATATGACTTTGGTGGATGGACAGAAGAAAAAGAAGATAGCACCAGACATGCTGGATCAAATAAGAGGAATTGCACAACATACTGTTCATTTCCCGCTTCTTTTAACTGTAATTAGGCTGAACGCAAGGCTACAAAACTCATTTGGTTTGCAGCGCTGATGAAATATTTCCATATGGATATTACTGCATGAAAGGATGTGGCAGTGAGGTGCGATTATCATGGCACCTCACTGCCTACTCTTGACTTACCACTTTAGGCTTGAAAGGTGGCTGGATCTCCCGGTTCTCTAATTTCTCCCAGTCAATTCTTCTGAAGAAAGCATGTTCTCGGATGTCTCTTTCTCCCTCAGTCCCACAGCCCAGACGCTTAACAGGGTGTTTGGTCATTAACTACAAAGCAAAATAATAAAAAAGATTAATGTGATAGGTGTTCACTGTGAAAGGTTGATGCATTATTCATGAGTTTCACGCCAATTACTGCACCTTGTGCAGACATGGGAAAGAGCAAGCTTTTTGAGGATGGAAAAACAGTTCTGTAAAAACTGATGAAGGAAGAATTAGCTCTGGAAAGCTAGTCAAGAAATATGTTAGTCCAATGAAAAGATAACACCTTGTGAGTGTGTAAATATATATATATATTTTTTTATTAACCTATATTTCTTTGCATTCAGCTGAACTAACAGCAACCATACTACTTTAAAAACCCTTGAAAGGAGATATATTGAAGCACAAATAAAGTTGTTCAGCACAGGCAGGGACAGCAAGAACATTCATGCAGATCTCCCACCATTATGCCCAGGGACGGACTGGCCTATTGGGGCTTCAGGTATGCCCCGGTAGGCCGGTCCACCCAATTACGTGGTTGGTTTTGGTCACAGTGGATTCATGCTTGCGGAGCTGCTGCGACCAACACCAGGTTCCCAGCGTTTCTCAAACAGTAGGAGCCTCTTGCTATCTATTTTTATATTTGGCCTGTTCTGCTACATTTACGGTGGATGCCATGGCCTCCTGTAGGCGGCGAGAAATGTGATTATAGTAGGATCAGTGGCACTTAAGTCCCCTTCCGCTGTCTGCGTGTTTTTCGCGCAGTTCTCTATCCTCTCGCGGCTCCCTCGGATCCTCTCCCACACCTTCAGCCGCCTCTCCTCTGTGGCTCTACCTCTCAGTGGAGGGAGGTCAGGAGGCAGAGCCAGGGAGGAGAGGTGGCTGAAAGAGGGGGAGAGGATCCAAGAGAGCCACGAAAGGATAGGAAACTGTGCCTCATGTCTCCTCTGCAGACTCAACCTCTGTTGCGGGCCCCAGCAAAGCAAAACAAAAAACACTAAATTAGAGTACTGAGGCTTGCAGCCTGTGATCCCTTCAGCAAGAAGCACAATTTCCCACAGCAACAGGCATCCCATAGAGACACCTTTATCCCACGGCTTTGCCTGGACCCCCCTAACCACCAATAAGTGAGTATACATTTTTTGATTATTCACAGCAGCTGCTGCAGCTTTTAAACTCTAGAGGAGGGAGAAAAGAGAGTGTGTGAATGACTGGGCATTTGTGACAGCAGTCAGAGTCTGTGTAAATGTGTATGTGTGTCTGATCATGTGTGTGTTTCAGCAAGTAGATGTGATAGTGTATGTGTGACTGATCATGTGTGTCAACAAGCATGTGAGAGAGTTGTGTGACTGATCATGTGTGTCAGCATGTAGATGTGATAGTGTATGTGTAACTGATCATATGTGTGTCAGCATCTGAGAGTGATTGTGCGTGTGGGAGTGTATGTGTGACTGATCGTGTGTCAGTGTTTGTTTAATGAGCTACTAGTTGGCAGTGTTACTGACTTATTGCTTGGTAACTGATTTAAAAGCAGGTTGGATGGCAATACCAGGTCACAAATCCAGGATATAGATATATATAAATATATATGAAAGATCTAACCAAACGGGTACGGGGCCATCAAATGAATGGATGGAAGGGGGACTGAAGATCAGTTTGCTCATCCCTGGTCTACGGTATGCTCTACGTCTTGGTTATTTATGAAAAAATGTGAAATTTATAATAGAGATATTTTGGTTCAGGTCACATGATGGACCTTTCAAGGATTGGCTTAGCATGCTTTTGGGAGTTGTTGAAACATGTGCTGCACAGAAAACTCACAAGGGTGTCAGACATATTATCTGAGGGCCTGTTTTGAAAACAAAATCCCCATGGCCAATGTTTTCCTACAATCTGCCCGATTATGCCTTACCCTGTTGTTAAAAGGACATGGCTGAGTTGTAGCTAACCTATGGCCAATATGGCCACAACCATAGTCGCCATCCATTCTAGGGCACCAATGCTCTCTCATAATGTAATGGAAAAGCTGCCTGCCCTCCTTCTGATACAAACCTGAGCTCTCTGGTGCTTTTGGGGGGGTGGGGGGGAAGAAGATGAACTGCTGCACCTGATCTTGGTGTCTCCCCCTTGTCTCAGGGCTGTCCTTGAAGGGGGAGGGTGAATATTGGGATAACAAACCCAACACTGCCACCCAGTGGAGGCAGCCTGTGTAGGATCCCCTCCCTCTGACAGCAGTTCGGTTCTTGGGGCAGCAAGATGAATCATCGGTCTCCCCCTCTCTAGTCAGGAAGAGGAAAAGCAGGGCACAAGCCAACTTGAACAAGATATCTTGGTCTTCCTTCTCCCGATCTTCCAAATGCAGGCAGAGTAGTGCGGCCCATAGGGCCGCAAGAAGCATCATCCTCCTTCAAACTAGGCACTTAGTAGCAGGAGCACAGCCTGCAGGACCACAAGAAGAGTAATCTCCCCCTCTTCCCCCGCAGGAGGAGCAGCAATGTGCTGCCCACCAGCCATTAAGATAGACAGGAGACACGGCCTCGATTCTAGGAGGAGGAATCTGGTGGTGGGGATTAAGGAGGTGGCCGCTGCTCCTTGTGCTTCCAGAGGGGGGAAACGAGTGTGTGTTTGTGTGTGTGAGATTGAGCATAGCAGAGCGCGAGTTTGTGGATGTGGGTTTGAGATTGTGCATAGAAGGCAGCAAGTGTGTGGGTGTGAATGAGCATGGCACAGAGTGAGCGTATAGGTGTGGGTGTGATTGAGCCTGGCAGAACAAGCATATTGATATGTGTGGGATTGAGCCTAGCAGAGAACAAGCGTATGGGTGTGGTGCGATTGAGCCTGGCAGAGAGCAAGTGTGTGGGTGTGATTAAGCACTGCAGGGTGCGTGCAGGAGTAGGTGTGTGCGTATATGTATGCGAGTGACGGAGAGAGAGAGAGGAGAAAGTTTGTGTGCAACAAACCCCCTACTCTCTCCCTGCTAATCCACAACAACCTGAGGGCATCTTGAAACCAAAAGTTCTCAGATATGGAAAGTAGGGAATTAAAAAAAACAAACCCAGAAACAAAACCTTATTAGTTTTAATTATTGGGTATTATTTGATGTGTCTGCTGTTTTGAAATACTTTATTGGTATTTGGGAAAGTTTTATGAGTTAATTATTGGATGTTCTATTCATTGATTGTTTTGAAATATTTCTTCTTTTTATTAGTATGGTTTTACAATTGTGATTAATGATTTATATTTCCTGATTTTAATAGATGCTTTAAGAGGAATGGTGACAGTTCTGGTTTTTTCATTGCTGCATTGCATACAGTCTGGCTTGCTGTTTCCAGTTCAGTTTTTATCTGCACTTTTCTATTTATTCTTTATGGTCTCTTTATTCCGTATTTGTGGGTTTCTCTGTGTTCTGCATGTGTGACTTGAGGTGAGGGATTCTGCTAGCATGCAGTTTCTGTGTAGGAATCTATAACAACTTGGCTTGTTCCCTTTTTCTAATTCAAAGTGTATTGGTGTTCTAGGAGCTGGTGTGATATTTATAGGGTAATCTTTTCATAGGTAGGGTTGAATGTTTGTGCTGGTTTTTATTGCTCTTCTGGTATAGGAGATTTACTATATGAAATTGTAATTCAGTTTACTCATGGATTTCTCAGGGCCAAGCCCACACCTACCAATATACATGCTGTTAGTGATATTTTTACCTCAGAAGACTGTACTTTGAATGTTTTTTCATGAATTCTAAATACATAATTTTTAGTTGTGTGCGAGGAAAGTGTGATGTGGCGAGGGGCAGCACAAGACTTTAAGGGGGAGGATGCTGCTGGCAAGCAACATGCTGGGATTTCATTTTGAATTTCCCGTGTGTGCTTTATGGTGCTGACTTTGTATCTGCTACAAAGCAGATAAAATGTCTGTGGGTGTGCTGGCCCCCTCCCCAATTTTCAAAGAGAAACCTCATGGAGAGTTTTCCAGCCTCTCCCCATGAAACTGTGTGCATCATCAGGAGCCCTGCTTCCCTGTCTGGAATGTTAACTGATTTGGAGGAAAAAAAAAAATAATGCAGGAACTGTTGAAATTTCCATTTGTTTTCCTTACATGCTTATGACATTTTGTTAACTAAAGATTTACGCTCTCCGGCAGCTTTGCTGATGGGAGGTAATCTGCGCAGCTTGCCCTGTAAATTGTTTGCTTAATGCCAGCTTAATCAACTTCGCCATCATTCGCACAAAGCCCCCCCTTCCTGAAACAGAAAACACGTGTGTGAAGTCGCAATGCGCCGCCTAATTACTTTCACCCGACTCCCGGGTGCAATCCAGCAGTAAACCTAAGACTTTCAAGAAGGTTCCAAATACATGTTTACCATTTCACGTGCACTTCTTTGAGAGTAAAAAAAAAATAAAAAATGGATGTTTTAGGGCAGGGCTTGGAAGTAGGTTCCAAAGTAAGTATTTTTTTGTAAGCGGTGTGAGCACAAACTTGCACACACACTTTTACACCTGCTATTCGAGTTGCAGCAATTAAACCGCGCTTACCTTTTCTCTGCAGTTTTTGGACGGGAGGTCTGGGTGGACTGGTGGAAGTTTCGGCAAACTGGTAATTAAAAGTGTGCGCACAAGTATTTTCATAAGTGGAGTACACATATACGTCATAAAATACTTGCCTCTGTGTATAAACTGAGGACTGTAACACGTGCGGCTTATAATTATTTCCCTCGTAAAATAAATATGCCTACTTTTTAAAAATACTTACACAAATTATGTGGAGCCCTGCAAATCTATAAATAGCCCGGTAAGATTACAAATTTTATTCTGAAGTTATTAACTGTAAATCTGAAAATGAAAGCCCAGGTTTACATTAAAAAAACAGGACAGTGTTTCTTTTAAAAGGGCAGAGACAGGTTTGGTAAACAAAATATTAGATGTGTTTTTTTTTTAAATGTATCTCCCAAACTTTTTTCCCACTCCCTTAGTAGTCTGCTTGGGCGATGCAGAATCTCTTCCTGACTGGAGGAAAATGGCTTTCATGAGTAGCCCTGCCACTATTACTCCAGCAGTTTTCTCTCCTCCTCCTCCTCCTCAGCACACTCCAGTCCTGCTGGCACCTCCAGAAAGGAGACTCAGATTTGAGTACCCTGTGTGTTAGTGTGCAGTGCTACCAGCTGGGGCAGTTCAGACCACAGTAAAGTTGCAGAAGGAAAAACCTGCAAATATATATTTTCATATATGCCAGTGTTATCCTTTTTGTTTGATTGCTCACCATCACTTATCACGGCATTATGTTATCTTGAGAGTTCACCGAGCCTGTATACCCCAAGTACAGGCCGTCAGAAGTAATTTGTAATGATATCATATCATTTGTTATAAGTTTTATAGTATATGATGTTAGTGGCATGATTTATGGATGTTTTTATGTAAACAGCACTGAACTCCACATTTTTTGCACGTTTGTGTTATACAAGATCCTAAATAAATAAATCATAGCTTGGGCCTATCATGACAAATTATTCAGTTATTTATAAAGCACAATTAGATCTAAACAGATGGAGGTCAGGAAAAACAGCAGAAAGAAAGCAGCATGGTGACCTCAATATTCAGCTTCATAGTAGGGTGCCGTGTGATTTGGCAGAATCATACGAAAAGGGAACGGTTTCTTCTGCTAGCCCTGTGGCAATGACTAAAATAGCTTATAAAAGAAAATCATTTCGTTATACACTGATAGGATCCCTAGTTGCGAAAAGCAGTGAGGGGGAAATCCAAGAGCACCAGGAAATGATATTGGGCATTCTATATAGCTTTTCAGACTTCTTCTGCGGTCACATTCTCTGCTTCTTTGTTAACTCTGTGGCAATCCCAATGGATCCTGCCTGTCTGATGATAATCTATGCAGCGATAAAAGAGAGCAGGTGCAGCAGGAGGAGAGAAATCACATTACCTGTTAAAGGGAGAGAGCTGCAAATACCAGATGGGTGGGCAGTTCTAAGTGCACTGGTATTTTATATCTTCTTGCAGAACTGCATTTTGGATTACAGTAGAAATGAGATGTGCTCCCCTCCTCTCCACAGAGGGAAAGAGGTTTCAGTCGCAGAAAAGAAAAGAAAAAAAAATCCTGCTCTTTTACAGCTACCTTCGAGTCATACTTCTTCTTTCCTGGGACATGGAGGAAATGGAGGCTGACAAACATTTAGCCTGCACACACCGAGGATGCGGGTGGGAGAATTTTTCAAAAGGATATTTAGATGCATAAGATGAACTCTTGAAAATGCCCATTCCCCATGATTTAAAATGCTGATGCAGTAACACACCCAAACAAATTACTTGCATACGCAGGCAACATCCTGCTTTCATGCAGAGGAAAGGGATGGGGGTTGGGGGGGAGATACCTACCCCTTTGCAGATGGAAACAGCTTCTTTGGACAGTGATTTTGGATAGGAAACATTATGCTCCATTATAGACTGGAAGAGTTCATCCTCATCCTCCCCATCAAATGGAGGCTGTGAAAACATAAACCAGAGGCATCCAAACTGTTAAGTCCTACATTTATTTATTCCCGGGCACCATCATCATGCCAGCAAGCACTTAACCTAAGATATGAAGGAGCACAGTGGGTTTCTATAGGGGATTTCCAATCAGCTCCATTTATTGATGCTTCAGGATCTGCTTCATTATCTTTAATTTAGCTTGATTTACTTTTTGTTGTTGTTATTGTGATATAACCTTAAAATAAAAAAAAAACCCCACAAAACTCTGGGAAATAATGGCTAGAATGCCTTTTAGGAGGCAATCTGTAGTTGCAAAATCTATGGGGGTGCTTTTATCCCGCAAACTTTGAATTCACTTCTGAAAGGGAAAACAGGGTTGTATTCTCTTTGAAAATTACTCCAGGTAAAAAACCCCAAACAAAAATGTACCAGCAGAGGTTCGTATTTGCTGTTTCTGCAGATATTCCCCTCCCGCCTCCAGAAAAGCAATATATGTAGTTTTTGGAAACACAAAACTACTTGTGTGTTGTTGCTTCTCCTGGCCTAACCCTGTGCGCCTCTTGAGCGTGTGCAATGCTAATTCCAGAAAGTAATTTTACCCAGCGGAGAGTATGGGCAATTTTCAGTCTACCTGGCTAAATGGCTTTTGAAAATTGCTTTCACTATGATTCGGAAATAAAACTAGCCCATTTAACTGTATTTCTTACAAACTCACATTATTACCACTATCTACTGCAATTATGCTCAAGCAAGAGCAACCATTTGTTTTTTGTTTTCTTAATGAATTGTACATTTTTGCTTTGAAGCACTAACTAAGAACTGTCCTTGTTATGAATTTACTTACCAACAAAGTCATTGCTTTAAAGAATGCAGAGCAATAAAATATATGCAAAAGGCTTGCTTAGAAAGATTTAATGTGCATTAAGCGTAGGACTTTTGAGAGAGAGGACATGGCAGCCTGCATAAACAGTGCTCACTTTTTCTTGTGCTACCACAGACAACTAAAGAATGGGAAAAATGGAAAGAGGAGAGGACATTATCTGGTCCTAGTGGGGCGTAAGGAGGTGATTCATGGCTTGCAGGGGTTCAGGGGGGGATCTCGAAGATGATGTAAGCAAGCTTCTGGGGTAGGGAGGAGGTGGTAGTACAATAAACACTACCCTGGCTCTATTGATTACTACCCCAGAGCTGAGGAATCAAAGTCGTAATAAAAAAGGGGCAGGAAGAGAATGAGGTACTGTTAAAAACAAAACAAAATAAAACAAAACAAAAAACAAACAGAAAATAGTGAATTGGGGATGCTTAAAAACTTGTATGGAATATGCAGATCTTTGCCAAGAGGAAAGCATATTTTCATGAACACAGATCCATAATATGAGCCAAGTGATGGTTTTCAAATAGTGTAGCTGTCACAGCGACCAAACATAGTGTAATGTAGTACGCACTGCTTTGAACTGCTCTTTCTCAGTGAGCAGTACTCAGATCGGAAATGAAAGTAGGGCATGGGTCTAACCAATGAGAAAGCTAATAGCATGTAGCGTCACGGACAGCTGTGCAAGGAGATCTGCATGCATTATTGATAAATAAGGTTTATTAATATAGGGCATTATAGGCTCATCCTCTTGATTTTGTATTGTACTGTAAAGAGCATTTAACTCCACTGAGTTCAAACAGGGGTCTTGTATCTTTGAACACTTTAAAAGAGATTGTAAACTAACACAAATATTTCAGGCATTCATGGCTTGGTTTGTTCATTATCAAATCTAGAATGTGAGTTATGTTTTTATTACACAACAGTATCTGGTTTAATATGCAACCCTGTGTTATGCCTGAGTGGAACATCCTGGCAAAAAGATGCAGTCTTATTCCAGATATGAGCAGGGTTTACAATGAGGCAGATGAGAAGCAAGAGGACAAACTACTCAACGTGCAAGGGATTATCACAGCAATGCATGTGATTTACATAATACGTTTTCATTGGATTAAAAGCCGTACATGTCCCCCTTCCTGTGTCAAGTATGACTGGAATCAACTCATAAATTAGGCAGGCTTTCATTTGCAAATTTCACTTTCACTTTATTGCAACTGTGGCTCCCAACAGGGGGGCTTTCATTTGATAATTAAGATGTGCTGACTCAGGAGGTTGCATACATAAATAGCATATTGTTCCCTCTTTCTAAAAATTCTTGCATATGACAAACTGAAATTTTGTCCACCAAAGTAATTCCTGCGTTCAGGGGTGGCCCAAGGCAATCTGCTGCCCAAGGCAAAGGAGACAAAGGCACCCAGAAGTCAAATCACTGTAGAGGCCAAGGTGGAAGGTTCCCCACTTGAGAGTCTGGCCCTCTTGGTAATTTGAAATGCTGGAAGGGGGAACGCAGAGGTCAAGGTTCCCAGAAAAGTGACAGCTAATGTACCAGTGATAATATTCCTAGGAAGCTGCTAATCCTGTCATACGCTTAGGAACCCTATTCCCCTATCTTGCATCTTTCCCCAGCATCTGCCCCCTGGGGATGCAGGAGATGAGTAAATGGTGGGGGTCTGTGTGGGGTGCATTCTTCCATGCTAGTGCAAGGGTGTTAGGCATCCTAGACAAACCTTAGTCTTTGGCCAACTTTTCCCTCTCTCCTGCCCTCCCCACACACAGTTAAAAATTATGATTTATTTTTAAATTCTCTGACTCATAAAAAGAGATTTTACATGAAAAAGGCATTCAATGGTCTTCTGAGCTAGAAATATCACTTACAATAACATGCATATTGTATTTACATGCACTGCTGTGGTACCAACCCAAAAACCCTGCAAAAAAAATCACTTGGAATTCATTTAGTATTAGGCCTATTGTAATGCGTGCTGGGTGATAGTTAAGCCATAAGTAAACTGAATTACAATTATAATATAGTAAACTCCCATACCAAAACAGCTCTAACTGCCAACACTCAAACAGCAACAAGCATACCTATAACAATGTAATGCTGGAAATATTACACCAGGCCCTAAAATACCAATACACCTCTTATTAGGAAAACAGAACAATCCAAACTGCTCTTGAGCCCTCCACAGAAACTACACACTAGCAGAATACCTCACCTCAGTTATAAATACAGAACACACTGCATTGCAACAATCAAAACAAACACTCCTCATAAAATAAAATCAAGACATATAAAACATCAATCATAATAATAAACCATACTAATAAAAAGACATTTCAAAATAGCCGATAAATAGAATTCCTGATAAACTCAAACAACTTTTAAAATTTTTCAGAGCAGCAGACACATCAGGTAACACCCAATAATCAAACTAATAACGATAAAAAAATTGTTTTTGCTCTCCATTCCTGGGAACTTCTGATTTCCAGTCACCCTGAGATTTTCGTGGATAAGTAGCAGGAAGAATGGGTGCACAAGCTTTATTCTCTCTCACGCATACTCACCCTTTGATGCGCATATGCTTGCTTGTTCACACACACATGTGCTTACTCACCCCCCTTTCCCTTTTCACTCACATCCCTCTCACGTTACTTCCCTTTTGACTCGCCCCCTTTCCCTCTCATTCGCACCCCTTGTTTCCTGTCACTCACACCTCTTCCTTTCCTTCTTTTACTCACCCCCTTCTCTCACTCTCCCCATACCTTTCCATTCACATCCTTCTTTCTGATTGTCTCCTTCACATCTTTCCTTCCCTCTCAATCACTCATCTTCTTCCCTTACCCCTCCATCCACATCTCCTGCCTTTCCTTCTCTTTTGACTCATCCCTGCCTCCCTCTCACTTCCTTTTTGACTTACTCTCCCTTTTACTTCCCACCACGCTCACTCTTACTCCTCCTGTTCCCTCTCTGTCACTCACTCCTTTTACTATCCCTCCTTTTTTGGCTCACCACCTCCTCACCCCTCGCCTTCCCTCTCATTCACACCTCTTTCCTCTCTTCTCCATCACTCGTCTCCTCCTCTTACTTCCTCACTCCCCTCCTCCTACCAGCAGTCAGGAGTGGCCATGCTGGTCTTCTTGCTGGCAGGGTTCCCATTTTTCATTTGCTGACTGTTGAAGTGAAAAAGAAATGTGTGTTCCTTCTCATATAGGCACTAATCTTCTTAAAGTACTACTATTTTGCATTTGTGAGTTGTAGCATAGATTCACACATCACTCTGTTATCTTTCACCTTGGGTCAATGTTTCCAAACGGGTTGTATTTTGGGCAGGACATAAGAAGAATGAACCTTGCTCAAGCCGAGTACGATCCCAATCTCTCAATTTTACTACCTTTGCAGAGTAAAGCTTATCATGTGTCTATTACTAGGTAGCAAAGAGTAATGCAAAAAATTCCTTACCTGTCCAGCCAGCATTTCATATAATAATACTCCGTAGGCCCACCAATCCACAGACTTTCCATAAGGCTGATATGCAATGATCTGAAAAAAAAAATTACAAATCAAGATCATTGTGAGAAAAGCACATAATAACCAAAAGGTATGGTGTCCCAGAAGAGTGAAGGACATCCAGACCGAGCTACCCAGACTTTCTCAACCCAGCCAATCTAAGTTTTGCCATATTCACAATGAATATGCATGAGATATATTTTCTTGCACTGCCTCCACTGTATGCAAATATATATCATGCATACAGTTGCGCTCATAAGTTTACATACCCCGGTAGAATTTGTAAGATATGTTTTCTTAAAATGCTACACGAGTGATCAGACATAACATCTTATTTTTAATGTGTTTCAAATTAAAACTATTATGCATCACAGAATAGCACAATCATTAAAAAAAAAACCCAAACCCATAGCAATAAGGAAATAATAAAACAGTCCTGTTAGAAAGTTTGCCTACCCTTGAATGTTTGGGCTGATAATATACACAAGTTGACACACACAGACTGAGATAGCAATGAAGGGTAAGTATCCATACCTATGCCTTGTTGATTGCAATTAGTGTCTTTGCCTAAATAGTCAATGAGTTTCTTAGCTCTTGAGAAACCCTTGTGTATTTCATCCAGGGCTGCAGAGTTTGCTGGTTACTGAAGCATGGGGAAAGCAAAAGAGCAAAAGTAGTCGACTTTTTAAATCAGGAAAAGGATATAAAAAGATATCAAAAAATTTGAAAATGCCAATCAGTATTGATTGATCAAAAAGTCGAAAAGTATGGGTTCTGTTAATACCAAGCCACGGTCAGAAAGATTTCAGACAACTGCCAAGAAAATCTGTTGGAATGCAAAGAAAAACCCACAAGCAACTTCTATTGAAATACAGGCTTCTCTGAAACAAAGCAGTTTGGGTGTTTCAGCATGTACAATAAGTTACTTGAACAAAAATGGGCTGCATAGTAGAGCTGTTAGAAAAAAGCCATTGCTGCACCAACGCCACAAAACAGCTCCCTTACAATACACCAAACAGCACCTAGAGAAACCTCAAGACTTCTGGAACAAAATAATTTGGCGTGATGAGACCAAAATTGAACTTTATGGTCACAACCATAAATGGTATGAAAGGAAGCACACCATCCCAATCGTGAAGCAAGGAGGTGGATCTCTGCTGTTTTGGGAGTGTGTGAGCTACAGTGGCATAGACAATTTAGTCAAAATTAATGGCAGGATGAATGCAGAATCTTATCAGAAATTATTGGAGGAGAATTTGCATTCATTAGCCAGGAAGCTCAGCATGGCGCACACTTGGACGTTCCAACATGACAATGATCCAAAACATAAGACCAAGTCGACCCTTCAGTGGCTGCAGCAGAAGGAAGTGAAGGTTCTGGTGTCAACATCACAGTCTCCTGACCTCAACATCATTGAGCCACTTTGGGAAAATCTCAAACAAGCAGTTCATGCTAGACAACCAAAGAATTTACAGGATCTGGAGGCTTTTTGCCAAGAGGAATGGGCAGTTTTACCACATGAGAAAATAAAGGGGCTCATTCACAACTATCACAAAAGACTGCAAGCCGTTATCGATTCAAAAGGCGGCAATAAACGATATTAAGAACTTATTTATTTTAGATTTTTATATTCCGCTTTTTGGACTTCAAAGCGTATTACATTCAAGTACTGTATGCAAACTTTTGAACAGGACCATTTTATTTCCCTTATTGCTATGGTTTGTTTAATGATTAAACTACTAGGTATTAGGGATGTGAATCGGTTTTTGACGATTTAAAAAAATCGTCCGATATTTTTTTAAATCGTCAAAAATCGGTACAGTGCGCGATGCAATAGAAATTTTCACGATTTATCGTGAAAAATCGTTACTCCCGTTAGTGTCCACTAACAGGAATTATTTTGGGGGAGGGCGGGAAAACCTGCACACCAAAACAACCCCTAAACCCACCCCGACCCTATAAAACTAATCCCTTACCTTCCCCCACCCCCCCGAACCTCCCCAAAACTTTTTACGAGTACCTGGTGGTCCAGTAGGGGCGCGGAGACCGATCTCCTGCTCTTGGGCCATCGGCGCCATTTTGGCTGCCACTCAAAAATGGCGCCGATGGCCCGATTAAAAAAAAAACCACCCGACCCTTTAAAGATGACCCCTTAGCTTCTCCCACCCTCCCGATCCCCCCAAAACATTTTTAAATTATCTGGTGCTCTAGTGGTGGTCCCGGGAGCAATCTCCTGTTCTCGGGCCGTCGGCTGCCAATCATAAAGATGGCGCCGATGGCCCTTTGCCCTTACCATGTGACAGGGTATCCATGCCATTGGCCGTCCCCTGTCACATGGTAGGAGCACTGGCTGGCCGGCGCCATCTATAAAGATGGCCGCCGCCATTGTAAAGATGGCGCCGGCCATCCAGTGCTCCTACCATGTGACAGGGGCCGGCCAATAGCACGGATACCCTGTCACAAGGTAAGGGCAAAGGGCCATCAGCGCCATCTTTATGAGTGGCAGCCGACGGCCCGAGAACGGGAGGTCGCTCCCGGGACCACCACTAGAGCACTAGGTAATTTAAAAATGTTTTGGGGGGATCAGGAGGGTGGGAGAAGTTAAGGGGTCATTTTTAAAGGGTCGAGTGGGTTTTTTTTTAATCGGGCCATCGGCGCCATTTTTGAGTGGCAGTCAAAATGGTACTCGTAAAAGGTTTTGGGGGGTTCGGGGGGGGGGGGTGGGGGAAGGTAAGGGGTCAGTTTTAAAGGGTCGGGCCTCACTAAAAAAAAAATTAACGATGTGAATCGGAACCGATTCCGATTCACATCTCCAGCGATCAGATTTTTTTCTCCCTCCAGCCGAACCCGATCGTTAAGACAATCGGGCACACGATTCACATCTCTACTAGGTATCACAGAATAGATCAATTTGAAACATTAAAAATAGACTTGTTTCGTCTGATCACTCATGTTTTCTTAAAATGCTATGTATTTTACAAATTCTGCCAGGGTATGTAAGCCTCTGAGCACAACTGCATTTATTGTGGACATCTTGAAAACCTGACTGGGTACGTGGGTCCTGGAGAACCAGGTTGAGAATCTCTGGCCTAGAAAAAACTAAAGGAGTGCTAACGAACTATTTCTAAGATTGCAACTCACCTATGAAAGTATGTTAGATCCTCAAAACCATCTTATAACATCAAAACCAAGGGATTTTTAAGCATGTGAAAAGTTACCATTTATGTAATGTCAAACATTCTACTGCTTCCATGTAACCAGCTGATCCATCCACTCTAGATGATTCATCCTCTCTAGTTTTCTATCATGTTGGGTAGATCAGCATATAAATTTCCATGCTTAACCGGCACCAGTTCCACCTCCACCTCCCATCCCGAGTCTTTTACCCAGACTCTCAATCCTGCTTCATTCACTGCCTTGCGTCTTTGAAACAAGCATGTCTAAATTCTGTTAGAGTATTGGCCCCCATTACCATTTCTGGTAGGCTTTTCCAGGCACTGTCATCTCATTATTTGCTTCTTACCGCTTAATCCCACTCTCAGGTTCTCTTCCATTGTTTACCACCACATTCTGTAACGGTCTACCAGCTGTCAGAATCTGACACTGTTGACCAAAGCATCCAGTCTCCCCAAGCTTATTGATGTTGTATCTCTGATCGCTTTGCACAACTTACCACAACTTTCCTGGAAGACCGATCAGCCTTGCCACAACCACCAACCCAGCCTACCTGTAATGCTGCTTCATGCAGGTTACCCCAGTGTTAGAGTTGTAGCCATGGCAGCCTAATGATCAAGGTCAAGGTCATAGTTTCCCTTTAATAATTTAAATGAAGGTTCTGCCTTATAAAGGTTGCACAGAAAGTTCCTTATTTTATTCACTTTTTTTAAATTCAGAATTAATTTACATCACTGGAAATGAAAGCACAGAACAGTTTCTTGGGAGTCCAGAAATCAAAGCTGCAGCCTTGCAGTTCTCAGAAAAGTTTAATTTTTGGCTCAACAATTCAGGTTTATCTGCTGAAGGCATAAAGAGAACAGAACCTGCAAGAAAATTACTGTCTTTTCAGTGGTAATAACAGGATGCAATTTAAAATTAAGTTACCATCTCCTGGGTCCAAGCAATTGGAAATCTGTCACCTACTGAATATTAAAATACAAAGCTCTTAAGTTCACAGCTGAAATGAGTGGGTCAGATTTTTCAAATTATAGTGTTTATGTCTCAATTGTGCTGTCGTAAATCCATGCTTAGAATAAAGAATTATTTTATTTTGTTCAATCAGTGCTGGTATCTATTAATAAACACGTCCAGTTTAACCTCAATATGGTAGTAAAGAGAAACCATTTTTAAGAGCTCTGTTAAAGCTGAGAAAATGCATAGAATAATCTGGTTCAACAAAAACTGCTTTTATTTAATGTTCTTTCTGCTTCTATGATGGAGTCCCCCTATATTCCCCCTTAAACCTATGCAGGACCAGGCTAGATGCATGGTCCACCTTAATTCCCCTTGAGAGAGAGAGAGCTCCGTGGGTGGGGTCCAGCAGGGGAGAAATAAAAGTTGGGACCCAGGTGGGATAGTCAGACCAGGCCCAGGTCTCCAGGAGGAAGGCAGCTTCTGTGTAATATTGCTGTTCAAACATTGAAGCTATAAAGAAGCTGTGAGTATTGAGAGTAAACTGTCCTAAGCTAAAGACAGTCTTCTAATGTATATTTGTTGAAGCTATAAAATAAAGATAAAAGTCTTTTGAAAAGGCAGGCATCAGTGTGGCTTTGTGCCTCCAACCAGAGAAACATCGCTTGGTCTCCCACAACTTCCTTTTTTGCAAAAAGATACAGCTATTCTGCTTACCATAAAATGGTGTTCTCCATAGACAGCAGCATGAATTAGCCATGACACATGGCTGATGATGTCCAGCGACACCAAATGGAACTCTCTCTCTGTCTTAGCTCATTGAACTTTTACTTTGCTGAGCATATGTGGGAATTTCAGCCCGGGCATTGCCTTGTGAGCCCCCTTCGGTTGATTTTAGAGCTAATTCTAGCTGACAGGAGACAGCGGGTAATGATAAATGGAACCTACTCTGAAGAGAAGATGGTGTTAAATGGAGTGCCACAAGGATCGGTATGGGACTGGCTCTGTTCAATATCTTTGTGAGTGACATTGAGGAAGGGATAGAAGGTAAAGTTTGTCTATTTGCAGATGATACTAAGATCTGCAAAAGAGTGGGCAAGCCTGAAGGAGTAGAGAGAATGAAAAGTGACTTAAGAAAGCTTGAAGATTTGGTAGCTAGGATTCAATGCCAAGAAGTGCAAAGTCATGTATCTGGGATGAGGTAATCCAAAAAAAGCTGTATGTGATGGGGGTGAAAGACTGATGTGCATGGACCAAGAAAAGGATCTTGGAGTGATAGTGTCTGGCGATCTGAAGGTGGCTAAGCAATGTGTTGGGCTCATAGAGAGAGGAATAACCAGTAAGAAAAAGGAGGTGATAATGCCCTTGTACAGGTCCTTGGTGAGGCCTCACCTGGAGCACTGTGTTCAGTTCTGGAGCCCGTATCTCAAAAAGGATAGGGACAGGATGGAAGTGTTCGGAGAATTGCAACCAAAATGGTGTGGGGTAAGTGAAGACTTATGAAGAAACTATAGACTGGTGAGCCTGACTTCAGTGCCATCAAAAATAGTAGAAATTATTCTAAAGAACAAAATCACAGAACATATAGAAAGACATGGTTTAATGGAACACAGCTAGCATGGATTTACCCAAGGGAAGTCTTGCCTAACAAATCTGCTACTGTTTTTTGAAGGGGTTAACAAACATGTGGAAAAAGGTAAACCAGCAGATGTAGCATATTTGGATTTTCAAAAGGAGTTTGACAAAGTCCCTCATGAGAAGCTTCTAAGAAAACTAAAAAGTCATGGGATAGGAGGTGATGTCCTTACTTGGATTGCAAAGTGGAGTGCCTCATGGATCTGTACTTGGACTGTTGCGTTTCAATATATTTATAAATGATCTGGAAAGGGATACAAAGAGTGAGGTGATCAAATCTGCAGATGACACAATTATTCAGAGTAGTTAAATCACATGTGGATTGTGATAAATTGCAGGAGGACTTGAGAGATTGGAAGATCAGGCATCCAAATTGCAGATTAAATTTAATGCGGACAAGTGTAAGGTGATGCATATAGGGAAAAATAACTCATGCTGTAGTTACCCGATGTTAGGTTCCATATTAGGAGTTACCAACCAGGAGTAAGATCTAGGCGTCATAGTGGATAATACATTGAAATTGTCAGCTCAGTTTGCTGCTGTGGTCAAAAAAGCAATGTTAGGAATTATTTATTTATATTTTTATATTCTGCATTTTGTACTTTTTTCAGCACTTCAGAGCGGATTACATTTAGGTACTGTAGGTATTTTCCTATCCCCAGAGGGCTTACAATCTAAGGGCCAGATATTCAAAGCCCTACGCGCGTCGGGCCTATTTTACAAAGGCCTGGCGATGTGCGTAAAGCCCCGGATGTGTCTAAGTTCCGAGGCTTCGAAAAAGGGGCAGGGTGGGGCGGTCCGGGGCCGGGCCAGAGGCCTCCGGCACAGGGGCCATTTGCCGCTCTGTTGGAGGGTCGCGTGCCGGAAGGCTGCCGGCGCACACAACTTGCGCCTGCCCGGAGGCAGGTGCAAGAGGTAAGATAAAGGTCGGGGGGTGTTTAGGATAGGGCTAGGGGGTGGAAGGGTTAGGGGAAGCGGAAGGGAGGTTAGGTTAGGGGGTTAGGAATTTCCCTCCCAGGTTGCAGGCGTCGGCACGCACAAGATGCACAATTGTGCACCCCCTTGCACACTACGACCCCTGATTCTATAACGTGCGCGTACCTGCACGTGCACGTTATAAAATTGGGCGTCTATGAGTGTGCGCCAAGTAGTGCATGCGCACATGGACGCCCGCGCATAGCTTTTAAAATTTACCCCTAAGTTTGTATTTTATTATTATTAGGAAGGGAATGATAAATAAAACAGAGAATGTCATAATGCCTTTAGGTGAGACTGCACCTAGAGTACTATGTTCAATTCTGGTCACCGCATCTCAAAAAAGATATAGTTGCACTAGAGAAGGTACAGAGAAGGGCAACCAAAATGATAAAGGGGATGGAATGGCTCCCCTATGAGAAGAGGCTAAAAAGGTTAGAGCTGTTCAGCTTGGAGAAGAGACAACTGAGAGGGGATTGATAGAGGTCTATAAAATCATGGGAGGACTAGAACGGGTAAATGTGAATCGATTATTTACTCTTTCAAATAATAGAAGGACAAGGGGGCACTCCATGAAGTTAGCAAAAACAAATCACAGAAAATTCTTTTTCACTCAATGAAACATAGAAACATAGAAATGACGGCAGAAGAAGACCAAACGGCCCATCTAGTCTGCCCTGCAAGTTTTGCACTTTTTTTTTTTTCTCATACTTATCTGTTACTCTTGGCTCTTCGTAACCTTTTGGTTCTATTTCCCTTCCACCCCCACCATTAATGTAGAGAGCAGTGTTGGAACTGCATCTAAGTGAAATATCTAGCTTAATTAGTTAGGGGTAGTAACCGCCGCAATGCACAATTAAGCTCTGGAATTTGTTGCCAGAGGATGTAGTTAGTGCAGTTAGTGTAGCTGGTTTAAAAAAGGTTTGGATAAGTTCCTGGAGAAGAAGTCCATAAATTGCTATTAATCAAGTTGACTTAGGGAATAGCCACTGTTATTACTAACATTAATAGCATGGGATCTATTTAATGTTTGTGTACTTGCCAGGAACATGTAACCTGAATTGGCCACTGTTGGAAACAGAATGGCATCTTCTTATGTTGAAAGACTGAAGGACCTGAATATATATACTCTGGAAGAGAGGAGGGGTGCAGGGAAAATATGATAGACCTTCAGATACCTGAAAGGTTTTAATGATGCACAAACTTCAAACCTTTTCCACTGGAAAGAAACCAGTAGAACTAGGGGTCTCGAAATGAAACTCCAGGAGGGATGACTCAGAACCAACACCAGAAAATATTTCTCAACGGAGATAGTGGTGGATGCTTGGAACGCCCTTCTAGAGGAGGTGGTGAAGATGAAAAAAGTCAAAGAATTCAAAGTGGCATGGGATACACACTGTGGATCCCCTAAAGGCTAGAGGATGGAAATGCAGAAAAGGCTGCATAGTGATAACTTGGTGCAGTGGTTACTACCCTTAATAAATAAGCCTTGACGGTTTTGATGCAACTGCTACATTGCTCTCCACTTCAATGAGAAGAGGAAAAGGGGAGTTGGATTCAGACAACAACCAATGAGGGTCCCAAATTTTAGCAACTGATAAGCATGGGCTAACCTGCACGGAGCAGTGATTACTATTCTTAACCAATAAGCCTTGATGCTTTTGTCGCAACTACATCACTCTCCGCTCTGATGGTGGTGGTGGGTGGAAGAGGAATTAGATTCAGATGACCACCAACACAGGTCTTGACTTTTATGGTCTGGGTTACTGATATGAAGACATGAGAACTTCACTATGAAAAAGCATATAAGCAAATTAATCAAAACAGGATACTCCAAGCTGAGAATATTACATCAGCTGAAACCCTAATTAAAAATACAGGACTTCCACACTGTCTTACAAACACTAATATTTTCAAACTTAGAGTACTGCAACTCCCTATTACTAGGCCTACCCTCAGGACTACTAAAACCACTACAATTACTTCAAAATGCCTCTGCTAGTCTTATTAGGGACAAGGAAATTTGACCACATCAACCCCTCTTAGATAGCACTGCACTGGCTTCCTCTACAAACCAGAATTCATTATAAAGTACTAACTCTAATTTTCAATATCATCAACAATATTAACCCATGCTTACTAGAAGTGACACTACAATATTACACAACACAGAGAGCACTAAGATCACAAAACAAAGGACTTTTAATGGTGCCTTCTACTCGGAACACACACCTAACGCAAATAAGAGACCGAATGTTTTCCTAGCAGGCCCCAAGCTGTGGAACTCTCCTCCAGAATCACGTCAGATAACAAAAAGGAGAACTGAAAACATGGCTCTTTAGAAATGCATACGATTTAATGTAAAATGCCAATATCTTCAACATCAGTACCAGAGATGAAAATAGTGGACGAGCAATAAGCAATGAATGATATGTAGTGTATTGTAAGTAGAATTAGAATTTGTATCTCCAGTTGTGTTGACCTAGAAATTGTATGAATTTGTATCTCCAGTTGTGTTGACCTAGAAATTGTATGAATGTGAACTAGGATATGTGAACTAGGATATGTGAACTAGGATATGTATTTGCTATAGTGTTGACCTGGAATATGGATGCTGACACAGTGTGGGAACGTTGACCAAGAATATGGATGCTGATTTTGTAAACCGTGGTGATCTTTTGGAATGACGATATATAAAACTCCTAAATAAATAAAATAAAATAAATAAATGAGTGAAAAAGTACAGCAGGACTGCTTCTAAGGCCAAGTCCATAAGCAAAGCACATCAACACCATCTGAATTTTCAAGAAGGCTCATCGAATAACTGCATGGAGTGGCAGTTGCTACCCTTAGGAGAAACATGGGGTAACCCGATCGTTGCAACAGATACTACCATAAGAAGCTTGCTGGGCAGACTAGATGGACCATTTGGTCCTTTTCTGCTGTCATTACTAGGGAACTGGTGGGATCCAATATTGTTATTATTACTGGAATGGGCATATCTGAAAATATTCTCTCAAAAACGTTTCAGAAGACTATTGGTTTGGTCCTGTGGAGAGGGACTGGACTGCCATGTGCTGTTCCTTTATTTGAGCTAGAGTTTCTCTGAGCTTTTCTTCAAAAAGGTGATCATCTAGGTAGGGAACATCCACCAACTTGTCAGGAACATTGCGTAGGTTATTGGCTCTCAACCAAACGATACTGTGTGCTCCTTTGTGGGCCGAGAAGCGTACCGTGGTATCAAAAGCCTCGTAGACAGATCAAATAAGATGAAGAATACACCCTTCAGCATACAAAAGTGGCTGAGGGTATGTTATTCCACCTTTGATGGCCGGAAGAAGGTTTTAGAGTTTGTATATGGCCGGAAGAAGGTTTTAGAGTTTGTATATGTATGTAAGTGTTGAAGCACAGCGAGCAGACATCTGTGCATTAAGCATGGAGCTTTTTAACACCTTTTTACCAAATTGCCCAGTAACCTGGGATCCTTTCCTGGTAGAGTATTGGGTATATCCTTGTTTTCTTTGCGCTTTTAAGAGCCGATTCTACCACAACCGATTGATGGGGTAATTGCATTATTCCAAATCCCAGGGATTTTTGCACTCAATATTTGAGGTCTAATTTCCTTGCAACTGGGGCAAAGAAAATAGGATTTTCCTACATTCTCATTTGCAATTCCTGCAGGATATCATGGATCGGGATGGCTGCTGGCACCACCAGTATTTCCAGAATTTGGAGGAAGCCAAAGACGTTTGTGCGAGGATCTTTGTCCTTAAGCACTTTCTCCAACTTATCCAAAAATCTGGTGTAGGAAAGGATACTTTTTGGTCCCTCTTCAGAGCCTAAAAGTGAGAGATCCAGGACCCTAGTGATGAAGAAGGTAACTGGTGCACATCCTCTGACTGGCTGGTGCACATCCTCTGACTGGCTGGACTCCGCTGCAAACGAATGCTGTGGGGTTCTGCTGAGTACATGTATAAACTGGGAATACTGGGACTCCCTCCTTGTGGGAATAAATCTAGTATTCTGGAAAGGACAAGTTGGAAGGTACCCTCTTTATTCTTAACCACTAGAGGTAAAGAAATCATCACTTTGTTACTTGATCAAGGGGTTGACATGCCCTCTTGTCCTGGAGCGGGTGGTGAAAAGTCATCTTTTGATACTAAAATGGAATCCTGTATATTATCTGGGCTCTACAAATTTTGAATTGGAGGACAATTAGATGTGAGAGATACCAGAGAGCAAATGGGATCTAGTGCCTCTAGGTGTAGCCACTATTTTATTAATTAACTTATGCTCCTATTAAAATTCTGTGCAGGTCAGTATCCAGAAAGTACTGCAGCATGATGCATTGATGATGTAGCAGCCTGCTGTGATGGCAAAGGTGTTTAGGATGATGCATTTCATGTTCCAAGATTCAATGTGCTTATATCAATAGTGCCAATGCACCATGCATCTTATACGTCAACAATTTATGCATTAACAGTGCCAATGCACCATATATAAATGGATCAATGTTTCTTGGTGCTAGCTTCACTGGCAGCTCTCGAGAGTGGCACCTCTTTTTTGACGCATTCCGCTTATGTTTACTCGATCCTCAGATTTGGACTGTTCTGCCGAAGGGGGAGAAATCCTTAAGGAACCCCTGCTCAATCCCCTTTTTGGGGAGGCAGACAAGGCTGTGCTTTGGGAAGAGGACTAACTGCAGCGTCTCAAAACCTTATGTAGTTCCTCCATTTTCCAGGCCCTCGACTTCTGGGAATATGGGGACATCCAGCCACAGTCGAAACAGCTGGCCTGGTCATGGTCCAGACCTAGGCAGTAGCAGCACAGGTTGCGTCATTTATGTAGAGATCCTTTCAATATCTTATTAGGATTTATTCAGGAGTATACTATTTGGTGTGGGGAGAGGCACAGGATAACGTAGTGAGTTGCAGCTCCCCCCATGTGGAAGCCTTAAAACCATTAAAGGTAGCGTTCTTCTTGCCAAACATCCAGAAGAAAAAAAAAACTTTTTTTTTTTTTTTTTAAATAGCACTGAAAGGTTGTGCTTGGGGGCTGCTGAGGCAGCAGGGCAACTTTAAAGAAAAGGTTTTCAAGAATTGTATAAAAAAATTGGAGAGAGACTGAGGTACACATCTGTGCTGGTGCTCGGATGAAAGACTGAGGGGGCTCCTGAGGCAATTGCTGCACATGCTCAGAAGAGCAAAAGTTCTACGAGCCAAGAGAGAGGGGTCAATTCGCTGCCACAGAATGACATCACCCACATGTTATGGCTAATTCATTCTTGCTTGTTGACAGAGCGCACAGTCATATAACTTGTGTTAACAGTAAACCAAGGTCTCTATTGTTATGTGACCGATTTCCATGTATAGGTCTCCTCACCAATATTAAGCATACAATAGAAACAGTGCAAAAGAGATGCCATTGTCTGAAACTAATGCCAATTTCTACATTGACTATGATCATCCAAGCAGAGTAACGTCACTATTAAGTGAATAAGTGTTTGTCATGTAAGTATAACAGAGGAACATGAAAATGCCTGCAATAGCCTACCAGTAAATGTAGTGGAAACCCGAACTTTAACAGATTCTGGGCACACTTAGGACAGATATGGAGGGCAGTGGTAGGAAAAGGATGGAGAGGTCAGCTAAATGATATGGGAATGGGGGAGGGGGGCAAGGAAGTAGTTGATTTTTATTTTGGGGTGCATTGTGAATCTTACACATCTTACACATCTCTAACAAATCCCCAGCATGGAATATTCAAGATGGCCCCTCCACGCAAAGCATGAGCCATCTAGTTACAACTGCAAGAAACCTAGGCGTCATCTTAGACTCCCAGCTCAACCTGAAAACCAAATCAACACCATAATAAAAGAAGGCTACTTCAAACTACAAGTCCTCAAAAAAAAATCAAACCACTACTACTCATTCAAGATTATGGATCAGTACTCCAAGCCCTCATTTTCTCCAAACTCGACTATTGCAACTCCACCCTCCTTGGGCTCCTAACCTCCACCCTCAAGCCCCTCTAACTACTACAAAATGCGGCAGCCAGATCCCTCACAAACAGCAAACGCTCCACACACACCACCCCCATACTAAAAGACTTCCACTATAACATAACACAAAGAATACAATATAAAACCTTTACCCTAATGCACAAGTCCCTCAACAATGAAAAGACAGACTGGCTAAGGGGACACCCTTCATCCATACATCTCTCAAAGAAACCTATGATCCAATAACACCGGATTACTTTCCATCCCATCCAGCAAACAGGCCCACCTCGCCTCAACGCGAGATTTCAATTGTTGGCCCCGCACTATGGAACAAACTACCAGCAAATCTCAGAATGGAACCTTCATCACAGAACTTCAAGAAATCACTAAAAACATGACTATTCCAAAAAGCCTACCCAGCTAACAGTTAACCCCATGCCATCCCCAACAACCAATACCAAACAGAACTTTAACCCCGCACATAACCCATAATGAGATCTCTCAATAGTCAAATCAACGTAAGCTGTTATATTGTTAAGATAACAAATTGCCTTTATTTTACAATGTAATAATTTTATAAGTTACAAAACCTTACTTCGCTGTAATTTTACAATGTCTCAATGTAAAGATAGTATGACCTGTTATCACACTATCTCACTAAATATTATGTAAACCGATGTGATACCCCTGGGTGAATGTCGGTCTATAAAAACAAATAAATAAACAAACATCATTCCTTGCTGAGGATTCGGATAGTTTGACATCAAAAGTAAAACATAAACATTATATCCATTAACACCAAAAGTTCTCTTAGCCTAGGGATGTGCAACTGAAGCAGCTTACACAGAGCACTGAAAGCGGTGCTGCCATACTACTCATAAAAACATAAGAAACACCATGCTGGGTCAGAGCAAGGTCCATTGAGCCCAGCATCTGGTCTCTGACAGTGGCTTCTTGTTACTTACTCCTAGAGTCAGCAATAGCTTTCCTTAGTCTACCTGGCTAATAACATGTTATGGATTTTCCTCTAGGAACCTGTCTAAACTTCTCTTAAACACCGCTATGCTAGTTGCCTTTACCACATCCTCTGGCAACATATTTCACTCTCCAGGGGAGGGAAATATACACACAAAGGGTGCTCTTTGAATCACACCTCCTCCCATGACTGCCATGACCCCACCCACATAGGACACCACCAGGGCAAAGAATGGCTAAATTCAAACAGGCACGTGCACAAATGAAACTGCATACTTAGATAAAAGGGAATATGCAGCAGACAGATGATTGACTGGTTAGGCATTCATTACATTATATTGTATTTTCATGCTGGTAGGTTAAACTTGAATGTAATCTGCTTTAAGTGTCTGACTAGACACAAAAGGTAGAATATAAATCTGAAATTGTTTTATGATTTTGTTTTCTGTATTGTTTTAAAATGATTTATATCATATTTTGATGTAGTGTGCTTTGAGCAATCCATTTGGAGAGGATAAATATTAATGTATCAACAAAATGGTATACATGGGTCTTGCAAAGACTGTTTAACTGCACCTACAATTGTCCATTAAATAATTAAAAAATCCTTTTTTTTGCAAGATCCATATATATCATTCCAGGGTTTTGTTGTATTTTCTAGGTTAGTCCTTAGAGATATATTTTTTCAATTAATTATAATCATAGCCAAATGATAGAATGTTAGGCACATCCTGTTATTATGACTCTAGGTTAGTTTATTGATTTAATCACCTTTCTACTTTGTAAATGAAAGTGATGTGCCAGTGTCAAAGTGGCCCCTGAGCTCACTCTCTTATCTAGGCTCCAAATGGTTTATAAATCCATAGCCAGAGCTTTATCATGCTTTGAGCAGACTCTTTGAATTAGTTCTAGTTTGTCAGAGCGCTCGATGTCATCTACTTGGATTTCAGCAAAGCTTTTGATACGGTTCCGCACAGGAGACTGGTGAATAAAACGAGAAGCTTAGGAGTGAGTGCTGAGGTGGTGACCTGGATTGCAAACTGGTTGACGGACAGAAGACAATGTGTGATGGTAAATGGAACTTTCTCTGAAGAGAGAGCAGTTTTAAGCGGTGTACCGCAAGGATCTGTGTTGGGACCGGTCCTGTTCAATATCTTTGTGAGCGACATTGCGGATGGGATAGAAGATAAGGTTTGTCTTTTTGCGGATGACACTAAGATCTGCAACAGAGTGGACACGCCGGAAGGAGTGGAGAGAATGAGACGGGATTTAAGGAAACTGGAAGAGTGGTCGAAGATATGGCAGCTGAGATTCAATGCCAAGAAGTGCAGTCATGCATATGGGGAGTGGAAATCCGAATGAACTGTATTCGGTGGGGGGGTGGGGAAAGGCTGATGTGCACGGAGCAGGAGAGAGGCCTTGGGGTGATAGTGTCTAATGATATGAAGTCTGCGAAACAATGCGACAAGGCGATAGCAAAAGCCAGAAGAATGCTGGGCTGCATAGAGAGGAATATCGGGTAAGAAAAGGGAAGTGATTATCCCCTTGTACAGGTCCTTGGTGAGGCCTCACCTGGAGTACTGTGTTCAGTTCTGGAGACCGTATCTACAAAGAGACAAAGACAAGATGGAAGCGGTAGAGAGAAGGGCGACCAGGAAGGTGGAGGGTCTTCATCGGATGACATATGAGGAGAGATTGAAGAATCTAAATATGTACTTCCTGGAGGAAAGGAGGAGCAGGGGTGATATGATTCAGACTTTCAGATACTTGAAAAACTTTAATGATCCAAAGACTACGACAAACCTTTTCCATCAGAAAAAAATCAGCAGAACCAGAGGTCACGAGCTGAGGCTCCAGGGAGGAAGACTAAGAACCAATGTCAGGAAGTATTTCTTCATGGAAAGGGTGGTGGATGCCTGAAATGCCCTTCCGGAGGAAGTGGTGAAGTCTAAAACTGTGAAGGACTTCAAAGGGGCGTGGGATAAACACTGTGGGTTCATCAAGTCTAGAGGACGTGAATAAAGAGGAGGCAGCAAAACACTGCACGGAGCGGCAGTAGCCACAGAGGCATTCACGGAGCGGGATGCCAGTGGTTGGTGTTCCACCTTCACGGAGCGGAAGGATGGAGGGCTGCCATCTCCAAAAAAACATGGGTGGGTAAGAGTATGGGGTAGGGGTGTGGCCTGCTTGTTGCAGCGGTTGCTACCCCTAATTGAGCTGGATGTTCACTTGAATGCAGATCCGGTGCTGCTCTCTACATTGGTGGTGGGGGTGGAGGGGAATTAGGACTGGAGGGTACTGGAAGCCAATAGTAACAGGTGGGTGAGAGAAACAGATAAAAAAAAAAAAGATAAAGTGCGTAGCTTGCTGGGCAGACTGGATGGGCCGTTCGGTCTTCTTCTGCCGTCATTTCTATGTTTCTATGTTTCTTTGGAAACACAGCCTGTACTCAAATGGGAGTGACAAGCAAATTTCAACTATTCTGCTTTCTTAGAAAAATATGGCAGAAGCGTAATCTTTCTCTGAGCGAATGCTACAGACCTTGAGCTTCAGAGGAACAGAAGAAAAAAAAAGGGCTTCCGCTTTTTGATGGCATACAGGACTATATTTAGTTCTATACACCTGAGGCATTGTGTGGCAACTAGGCCAAGTCACATATTTATGTATAATGCTAGTGTGGTGTAGAAACCCAATTCTCCACAGTATTACTGGAGGACAAGTCTAATTATGCACAAATTGTATGGTCCTGAGGCATGAAAGACTCTTTTGTAAACCCTAATTAGTCACATCCCAGGTGACTCATCAATTTAATGCTCAATATGGCTTTGCAAATCTGAAGAAATGAAACGCAGGAGAGCACAACCTGTCATAATAATTTGCTAACCTGTTTATCATGGATAGTGAAATTTGCAGTCGTGTCAACACAGAATACATGGGTAGCTGTTTAAAACCCTAATTGGGAAACTGGACGAAGAATTCTGATTTGCAGAATCAGTCATAAAAGGGAATTTAACCATTTCCAGGGTAAAGCATCCTGGCATTTTCAAGACCTTTGTTTTCGTAATTATCTGAATTTTGCAAAAGGATCAGGATTTTCACATGCGCAACACTTCTCTGTGGTTCTGTTTTAGAAAAACTGACCATGTGAGTACTTGGCAGTACCTTGGTATTATAAATATTCTCTTATCAGTGTATTACTAGGTGTACAGGTATAAAAGACCACTTGATGTCACTCTCACAGCGGAAGAATAAATACCAATATTGAAAGTAGGGGCAGTGCTCATAAGACCAGCCAAAACCATAAGAGATATCTAAGCTGTATAGAGAGCTGGATTTCAGGAGATGAGCAGGAAGAGATTTCTAATAACATTCACAACACTTCAGATACTTTCAGCTGGTGAGAAATTCTGTGGGGAAACTGGCAAAATGACACTGGTTTACCCAATCAGCAAAACACATGCTTAACTTGCCATGTGATAACATAACGGAGAGTTTACTGAGAGAAAAGATACACATATGTATATTATGTTAAAGACAGAAATAGTAATGAAGCTCTTTGGAAGAACACATTTACTAAAAAGAAACCCACCTACCATCATCTTATCAACTAAGGAACTGGCTTTTCTGACTAGAATTGCTTTTATTCTTTCAGATACAAAAATCAAACAGTGGCCTCTAATTGCAGCAAATATTTCATCCATCTAATGGTAATTTAGAGTGTCAGGCTGAGAAGGACCGGATGTAAAATATTAGCTGCTTGTCTCATTCATTTCCTACCTGTTTCTCAGTGTTACATTTTCCAGCTTTCAAGATATGTCGGTGCAAGAGTCACGTACCAGAGCCACTCCTGGCCAGTCAAGGAAAGGCTGGAACATTACTTGATTTCAAGGGTGTCAGACATCCGGTCATAAATATTTATGCATCTAACTGGAATATTAATGGAGATTTTATCCAATCTAATTGCCCTGCTTTGAGCTGTAAGAGTCACTTGTGCATAGGCCACCCAGCATTACTACCAAGTTTACACAGATGCAGATAGTTAAATTAACCTCTCCCCTTTTTTACTTTTCCCGTCACAGGCAACAAAATATGAGTGGGTGATACATTTAAATGTAAAAGCAAATGTTGGGGGTGGGAATGGAGGGGAATTTGTGCTTATCTCTATTCATACCCAAGGCACTGAAAGTTTTCACCTCCTATCTTACCTTATTTTCCAAGTGTAATCTCCTTTCCCTTCTCTTGAAAGGCCTTCCCTCCCTTCCCCCCCCCCGACCTAATAATCAAATGTTCTCAGAAAGATATCCTAAAGGCCTCTGTCTTTCCCACACACACAAACTGCTAGGGTGGAAGTGTGTGTGTGTGTGGGGGTTTATAATATCCCATAAAGTCTTCTCTAGCAATCCGTCTCACTTGCACTTCATACAGATTCATACTGCTTTCCAGGGCCGATGCAAGGGTAATTAAGCACCCTAGGTGAACCTTCTGCCTTGCGCTCGTCCCCCTCCATCCCGGTCCAGGCCCCGGCCCCAACCTCATTCACTCAGACAGTCCTCCTCTTCATACACTTAGGTTCCTTGTCTCATTTACACACACACACACACACACACTCTCTCTTACACAGACTCCCTTCCTCTCTCTCTTACCATTGCTCTCTTGTACACATGCAATCCTTCTCACTCACATACACACACACACAAAAGCACCGCTCATGGCCCTCCGAGACTCTGCTTCTCTTGGCCGCGAGCAGGAGGGGCACTGCTCATGGCCCGCTGAGTGTCTGCATTTCTCAGCTGCGATCAGGATGGATGCTGCTTGCGGCCTGCAGAGTCTCTGCTCCTTTCGGCCGCGAGCAGGATAGGCTCCTCTCGCAGCCCATAGTTTCTCTACTCCTCTTGGCCGTGAGTGGGATGGGTTCTGCTCACAGCCCCACATGGCTGCTCTTTGCCACCCCTTAATGGCTGGCACATAGAAACATAGAAATAACGGCAGAAGAAGACCAAACGGCCCATTCAGTCTGACCAGCAGTTTTGCACTTTTATTTTTTCTCTCATGCTTATCTGTTTCTCTTGGCTCTTAGTAACCTTTTGGTTCTATTTCCCTTCCACCCCCACCATTAATGTAGAGAGCAGTGTTGGAACTGCATCTAAGTGAAATATCTAGCTTAATTAGTCAGGGGTAATAACCGCTGCAATAAGCAAGCTACACCCATGCTTATTTGTTTACCCAGACTATGTAATTCAGTCCTTGTTGGTTGTTGTCTGTATATAGATCCACTTTTCTTCATTCCCCCTGCCGTTGAAGCAGAGAATTATGCTGGATATGCATGAAGTATCAGACTTTCTCCCCTGCCATTGAAGTAGAGAGCTAAGCTGGTTATGCATTGAAAGTGAAGTATCAGGCTTATTTGGTTTGGGGTAGTAACAGCAAGCAAGCTACTCCCCGCTTTTTTGTGAATGCAAATCCTTTTTTCCACATTTCCTCTTGCTGTTGAAGCTTAGAGCAATGTTGGAGTCGAATTAACCGTGTGTATGTTTATTGAATAAGGCTATTATCTCCAGGTACTAGCCGTCATTCCCGCGAGCCACCCACTCTTCATTCACGTCCTCTTGAATTTATGGATCCACAGTGTTTATCCCACGCCCCTTTAAAGTCCTTCACAGTTCTATTCTTCACCACTTCCTCTGGAAGGGCATTCCAGGCATCCACCACCCTCTCCGTGAAGAAATACTTCCTGACATTGGTTCTGAGTCTTCCTCCCTGGAGCTTCAAATCGTGACCTCTGGTTCTGTTGATTTTTTTCCGACGGAAAAGGTTTGTCGTTGTCTTTGGATCATTAAAACCTTTCAAGTATCTGAAAATCTGTATCATATCACCTCTGCTCCTCCTTTCCTCCAGGGTGTACATATTTAGATTCTTCAATCTCTACTCATAAGTCATATGATGAAGACCCTCCATCTTTTTGGTCGCCCTTCTCTGGACCGCCTCCATCTTGTCTCTGTCTCTTTGGAGATACGGTCTCCAGAACTGAACACAGTACTCCAGGTGAGGCCTCACCAAGGACCTGTACAAGGGGATAATCATTTCCCTTTTCTTACTCTATATTCCTCTCTCTAGGCAGCCCAGCATTCTTCTGGCTTTAGCTATCGCCTTGTCACATTGTTTTGCCGACTTCATATTGTTAGACACTATCACCCCAAGGTATCTCTCCTGCTCCGTGCACATCAGCCTCTCTCCCCCCATCGAATACAATTCATTCGGATTTCCACTCCCCATATGCATGACTCTGCACTTCTTGGCATTGAATCTCAGCTGCCATATCTTCGACCACTCTTCCAGCTTCCTTAAATCCCGTCTCATTCTCTCCACTCCTTCCGGCGTTTCCACTCTGTTGCAGATCTTAGTGTCAAGAACAATAATGAGGGAAAAACTATTATACAATACTGAACAAGAAATTAACTAGTTGAAATAGACTGACACCCATCAATAGAATCCCACAATCTACCGATATGATACAATATAAAATACAAATTTTATTTGAAAATTACTTTTGTAAATTTTACACAATTTTTTATAAAAAAATTTTTGAGCTCAAAAATTACATTAAATATGGCCCATTATCCAACCACCTAATTTCACAATTGATTCAATGCATTTCTTTGTGTATTGAGATCATTGCTAATGATTTTTCGCCACTTAAATGCGATGATCAAATTTTAAACCGCAATTAAACTTCCAAATTGATTCTTTTGAACAGTTCAATAATATAAATCAGTCTTACTCAATGGTATTGCAATAATTCAATTAATTCAATTCATTTCTTTGTGTATTAAGATCGTGGCTAGTAATTTTTCGCCACTTAAATGCGATGATTAAATTTTAAACCGCAATTGAACTTCCAAATTGATTCTTTTGAACAGTTCAAAATTGAATTTTACGCAATTGAACTTCCGAATGGATTGTTTTGAACAGTTCAACAGTATTGCGATAATTAAATTTTAAACCGCAATTGAACTTACAATATCACAAATATTTATAATTGCATCATGAACATTTCTATAAACCAATTGCAAAATTGAAACTAATTTTATCTTTAAATACTTCAACATTTATCTGTGTGAAATTTCACTGAAAAATAGTCCCATTTATGTAATTTTAGGTGCTGGAACAATTCAGCTCCCAATGGTAACAGTTCTTATCGACCACAGTTCAAATTGTTGATGTCAATAAGCAAGAAAATTTTTTTAAAAGGTTTTTCTGAAACCATGAAGCCACAATATCTTCCCAGTTGGCTTCCGGTGATGGGATTTCCACGAACTGAATAAATCTAATATTGATGTCACCCGACAGTAATGGTGACAGGAAAACCTGTTCAAATGATGGCAAAAAAGCCTATCTTGTCCCGACAAAACCTTATCTTGTCATCTTTTAGCCCACATATCTTTCGGCTATGCGGTCCACTTCATAACCTTGGCTGAAGTTGCCGCATTCGCTTCAATTTCTTAACAGAAGCCGCCGACGTTGGCAACGTTTCGGAACCTGCATCAGGGCGAACTTGCTGCTGGACAAGAACGTCTCTACAGTCGGGTATGTCTTAGTGTCATCCACAAAAAGACAAACCTTACCTTCTATCCTGTCCACAATGTCGCTCACAAAGATATTGAACAGGACCGGTCCTAACACCGATCCTTGCGGTACACCGCTTAAAACCGCTCTCTCTTCAGAGAGAGTTCCATTTACTATCACACATTGTCTTCTGTCCGTCAACCAGTTTGCAATCCAGGCCACCTCCTCGGCACTCACTCCTAAGCTTCTCATTTTATTCACCAGTCTCCAGTGCGGGACTGTATCAAAAGCTTTGCTGAAATCCAAGTAGATGACCGAGTGCTCTTCCTTGATCCAATTCCTTGGTTACCCAGTCAAAAAAGTCAATCAGATTTGTCTGACAGGATCTTCCCCTGGTGAATCCATGCTGCCTCTGGTCCAGCAATTCTCCCGACTGTAGATAGTTCACTATTCTCTCTTTCAACAGTGACTCCATTACTTTTCCCACCACCGAAGTGAGGCTTACTGGTCTGTAGTTACCAGCCTCTTCTCTGTTCCCACGCTTGTGAAGCGGGACCACCACCGCTCTTCTCCAATCACTTGGCACCACTCCCATTTCTAGGGAACTATTGAACAAGTCACACAGCGGACCCGCCAGCACATTTCTGAGCTCCCTCAGTATCCTGGGATGAACCTCATCAAGCCCCATGGCTTTGTCCACTTTCAGTTTCCCCAGCTCTTCCCATACATTTTCTACTATAAATGGAGTTACATCTACTCCACTCCCCTCCAGTTTCTTGTTAACTAGCTACGGTCCTTCTCCAGGGTTCTCTTTAGTGAACACAGAACTGAAGTATTCATTTAATATTTCTGCCATTTCTTCATCTCTCTCCACCTTTCAATTTCACTATACCACTTTGAACTTTTCTCTTTTCACTGATATATCTGAAAAATGTTTTGTCACCTCTCTTTACCCTCCTTGGCAATCCTCTCTTCCGCTTGACTTTTTGCTGTCTTGATTAATTTCTTCGTCTCCCTCAGTTCTACCAGATATTCTTCTTTGTGCTCCTCCCTTTGGGACCTTTTATATTTCTTGAACACTGTTCTTTTGGCCTTTATTTTGTCAGCCACCTCCTTTGAGAACCAGATAGGTTTCATTTTTCTTTTGCTTTTCTTTACTTTTCTAACATATAGATTAGTTGCATTGGTAACTGCTCCTTTTAGATTGGTCCACTGTTGATCCACATCTCTCTCGTTCTCCCAGCCTTTTAGTTCTTCCTCCAGGTACTTTCCCATTTCATCAAAGTCCATGTTTTTGAACTGCAAAACTTGGGTCTTTGTGCTTCTTTTCCATATCCTTTTTGTGATAGTAAACCATACCGTTTGATGATCACTGGTGCTGAGGTGGGCGCCCACCTGGACATCAGAGACATTATCTCCATTAGTGAGCACTAAGTCGAGTATAGCTCCTTCTCTCGTGAGTTCCATTACCATTTGTTTGAACAAAGCTACTTGCAGGGCATCCACTATTTCTCTACTATTATTAGATTCTGCAGATGGGATTCTCCAGTCTACATCTGGCATATTAAAGTCTCCAACGATCACCACTTCTCCCTTCTTTCCTATCTTTTGGATGTCTTCAACCAGATCTCTGTCCAGCTCTTTCTTTTGGTTTGGAGGCCTGTAAACCACTCCAATAAAAATGGATACCCCATCTTTTTTTAGGTCAGCCCATAGTGCTTCTTCATTGCCCCATCTTTCTTGCAGCTCAGATGCTTGGATATTGTTTCTGACATAAAGAGCCATTCCTCCCCCTTTCCTATCCTCTCTGTCTTTCCTTAACAAGTTATAGCCTGGTATTGCCGTATCCCAGTCATGAGATTCCGTAAACCACCTGCACTAAGAAAGCGCTCTGAAAAGTCAGTGCCCACTTTCCGCAAAATGTATTGCATCGGCCCCTAGGTGTGGCTGACCATGAGCCATTATATTGTATGCTCTGGGGTGCTGTAGGAAGAGCCGTGCCTGTGCTACAAAACACCTGCAGTTTAATAAGACACAGGTAGAAGTCCAGCAGCAGTGCGGGGACCCAAGAGGCACCTTAGGTGACTGCCTAGCTTGCCTATTGGGATGCGCCGGCCCTGCTGCTTTCCCTCAGGGAAAACAGTCCATAATATGCTCTACTCAATGGAGTAAATGGGTTCCCCACACTGCTGCTGGACTTCTACCTGTGTCTTATTAAACTGCAGGTGTTTTGTAGCACAGGCACGGCTCTTCCTACAGCACCCCAGAGCATACAATATAATGGCTGATGTTCAGCCACACCTAGGGGCCGATGCAATACATTTTGTGGAAAGCGGGCGCTGACTTTTCAGAGTGCTTTCTTAGTGCACGTATGGCGCCTGCAAGGGGTTGCCATGCAATATGGAAATTAGGGGGTCACGCTAGCAAGGAGGCGCTTGGGTCACTTGCGCGACCTTAGCGCCTCCTTGCTAAAACAACCCCGCGGCAGCTGCTGGTTATGAAGACTGATGCGTCTGCCAGTAATGAAAATGGATGCAGTCGGCATTTTTATTTTTTTTTGAAGTACCAGTGAAAAGCAGTTTTTTTTGTACTTCTACATGCGCTTAGCTATTAACGCCTGCTCCAGGCCTCATTTGCATGTGATGAGTACTAACTCATTCACTCTGCGTCAGACGTGCGTTAAATAGGCGCTTTCCCCCCTATTGCAGCGGGTTAAACAGTGCGCTCGTGTGAGCGCACTGTATTGCATCGGCCCCCTAGGACAGTGGACAAACACTCTCCCTTCATAGGGAAAAGGGGCCCAGAGCCAAAATACAAAGATTTACATGTCAAAGGTCACACATTTGTTCAGGAACAGAAAAGGCTTCTTTCAAAGGAAACCAATCTGCCCTGCATGCTGCAGTGTTCAGCAGCTCCCACTGTTTATAAACTATCATCAGTGCAGTAGACTGGTTAAATAAATAGGCATTTGCATTATTTGGTAGGGCAGCAGCAGGCTCAGGCTACAGCCCCCCAGTTCTTATGATATGAAACTGAGGTACAACTTGTTGGAGAAGATGGAATACTTATTCATAAATATTCAGGTAGAAGGGCACAATAATTTCAGGATTCGGATATTCCTGCTCATCATGGCTAATGTCATCATTGTAGTTTACCCAGCATAACTACCAATTTGTGCTGGGAAGTAAAACACAGAAGTTGTTGAAAAGAAGGTAGTTGTGTTGGGCGGAGGGCCATTTTCGATACCTAGGGCTTTGGATCTCAGCGGAACCAGGGGTCTTATATTCACTTAATATACCCTCCTCCCTCTTACAACGCACGCGCAATCGCCTTCATTCATGGAGAGACTTGCCACTCTCTTTGGGAGGGCCGCATTAATCTTTTTAAGATGGTGGTATTGTCCCAGTGGCTATATATACTCCAGAACTTACCGTTCCTGCTCAGACGGCGTGACCTACAGGCTTTAGATTCCCTCCTTCGCACCTTTTTTGGAGGGGCCGGAAATCCAGGATTACCCTTGTGAATATATGGTTACAATGGGGCAGGGTAGGGATGGGGGTCCCCAACCTAGCCCTTTACAACTTAGCAAGTAATCTCCGCATTGTCCGGGATTGGCTATTACACTCCGGGCAGTACACTCATATCCAGGCCGATCAGACGCTAGTTACCCCATTAGACTTACGGTTTATAGTGCAGGCCCCGACTGCTTAATTACCTGAACTACTGAGGGGACATGAGCTCCTAGAACCCATTCGACAGGCGTGGAAATGTCTCTGTAAACGACTTCATATCCTCCTGCAATGCGCATATTTGCTTCCTCTACAGGGCAATATACAGTTTGTGCTGGGTTCCCACACCCCAGGTTTTAAGACATGGGCACATAAGGGCATCACCCAGTTAGATCACGTGTTCTATGGTGGGGGCAAGCTTCTCCCTTTCTCGCAATTGACTGCTCTATATACCTTATGGCCTGACCAAGTTTTTACGTATTTGCAGCTCCAACACTACGTTGGCTCTTTGTCAGCGGCAAGTAAAGACCCTGCGGTTTTTGAGGCACTTAGTAGGGTCTTGAGGTTGGAGAGAACTGCGAAACTGACTTTAGCGGAGGCGCAAAGAGGTTTGAAAGGGGTTGAGGTGACGGATGTGGGGCAACAACTGGCAGAAAGGTGGACCGGGGACGGGGTATTTCAAGTATCCTCAGGAGTGATTCAATCATGTTTTGGGCGTATCTCCCGCATATCCAGTAATTCATATTATAGAGAGATGCAATATAAATTTCTATGGAGGGCACATCTGTCTCCAGTTCTCTTATTTATGGCAGGACTGCGGGAGACTAATCAGTGCGCTAAATGTTATAAGGATACATGTACTCTATCTTACTTATTTTGGGGGTGTCCCAGGGCTCGCCGATATTGGGTGTCTGTTGTGCAGTACATGGGAAAGCTGTTGGGCGTTTCTGTTCCCTTGTCACCCATTATCATTTTATTTGGACATATCTCCCCCTCCATGGTCCCGCTTGCTGCTTCAGAAGGCCTGCTATGTGGGGAAGAAGTTGCTACTGCTGCAGTGGAAGACACCAGAGGTACCTTCCTATTGGATGTGGAGGAATGCCTTCCATAAGCTCTTACAGTGGGAGAATTTGGCATCCAGAGCATCTCCTTTGCATCGCTGTCATTTCCTGAAGATATGGAATGTATACATACAGGCACTACCCCACACAATATGCAGTTCCATTCTGAACGATTAGAAGCATAGTATTGTTATATTCCACTCTCCATGGAGTTGCACGCTATGATGGGTTTTCCAGCTCTATGAATTTTATGTGCTTTTCATATGGATATCCACGAGGCATTAAGGGGGGAGGGGTGGGCAAGGGGTAACTGTGTAACCGAGCAACCAGCATTGATGTCCTTGCACATGTTCCGGGGTGGCGAAGTGCGTACGCCCCTCTGGCGGTTTGGTTTACTTAACTTCATGTTTGCTCAATAAAAAATTGTTTAAACTAAGAAGGTAGTTGTTTCTTTGCTGGTATTTTCTTCACAGATGCTAATCTTAACTCACTTTTAATTATGCTAATTCCATACATTGTCATTCATACAAATGCACTTTTAGTTATCACTGTAGTGAGTTTCTTCTTTATGATGCAGCAAATAAACTGAATTTCAGTCCAAGAGCATCAGGGATAGCAACCAAAATTAATGCATTGTTAACATTACATTTACATTCCTGCATGGCTCCTCATGAGTTTGTTAGATCTGTGTGTGTTCTTATAACAGTCATTAGTTTTGGTAACTGTTTAGATTGCTGCAGGATTTGGTGATGTGAGGAAGTCTGGGTCTTGGATTTAGCATGGGATCCAGTATAGACATCAACCCAAGAGAGTTGAGAATCAAGGAGTAAAAAATCCCCCACTAAAGCGATAGGAAGCGATATCCTACAAGTGGTGAGCTTCTATGGTTGGCAGCTGGGATATAGCCTTGTAGTGTAGACAGAAATACCTGGGCAGATGAGAAGATAATTGTTTTTTTTTTTTGCCATCCTGTTAACTGATGCTCTGGAAAGCTTGCCAAAAACCCCCCAAAAAACACAACATCTATTCAGCTGTTAACTATAAAAAATGTTTACCTAATTTTAGTGGAGTAAGTTGCAAGGCCACCGATGAAACGCAGTGCACATAAAGTTTCAAATTGGCCAGGTAAAAATTATGCATTCTTTAAAAAAAAAAAAAAAAAAATAGGGAGCAGTGAGTACTTCACTCATGCTCACAGCTTCTGTCAGTGAGGCATGTGTGAACTTCAGATATGTGCACAATTTGTTTGGATGCAAAAGTTTTCAATGCTTAATTTTTCTCCTATTTTGTTATGTTTAATATTTATGTATATTCCTGCTTTATGGCCGTTTGCAGAAAATCTGCAGAAAACAGTAGACTGCAGGAAGCAAAGAAAGATATAATGGAGCCGATGTAATAAGCTGCTGTGGGTTTTTGTGTGTACTTACGCAAGTGTCTGTATACGTTTTTCCCGCGCTGGTCTTCCGCGTGTATGTAATAACATGTTCAGTGCAGGAAAAACGTGCGCCTAAACCCACAACTGGTTTTGGGCAAATGCATGCAAAGGAGGCAATTAATTATTCACGGGCTATTTAGGGAGCCACGCACTGATTAGTGCGGGATTTTGTACATGGGTTTTTTAGCACCTGAGTCAGGGCAGGAGTTAAGTTAAAGCATGTGTCTGGAGGCTGGTTTATTTCATTGCTCACATTAGTGTGGTTGTGAGTCTGTGCAGGACTGGGGTAATCATGGATCACCTTCACTTTTGCCGGATGCTACAATACATTTTGCGGGTTGGCTGAAGAAATCTCTGCTGCATTTCCCTTGTTTACTGTTATCCGCCAGTACAGCTGCCATGTGGTCGAGACGGAACATGAAGGGGTTAGACATTGCTCTACCCACCTTCAGTCCCATTCCTGGACCTCTAACTTCACTGTTTTCTGAAAGGGGAAGGTTTTCGCCCTGAGAATCACTCGTGGGTCGCCTCATTAATGCGGGTTTCTGCGTGGTTTATTACATAGGATCTTGAATGTGCGTTTTCGAGCGTGTTTTACTTAAAGTGGATTTTTTGTGCACTTCTCATTTGCATACCTGACCTTTATTACATCCCATGGAGGCCCCTGCTTTTGACATGTGTGCTAAAAAAAAAACCAAAAAAAAAAACAGACAACTAGCACTGATTTCACCGCAGGTCTTATTACATTGGCCCCAATATAAGCGCTGCTAAGTAACAGACATGAAAGCTGGAATCCTCATGTAATAAATATCACAGACATCTTCAAGTGGGGAAAATAAAAATCATCCAAAGGTTCACAAAAACAGCTCATGTACAATGAGACAATTGACTGGCGCATACAAGTACTTATTGGCATAATTGTTCTTGGCATAATTGTATCTTTTGCTCTTCAAAAGCTCCAATAAACTGGGGTACTGTTATTTTAAGTGAATGAATTTCCAAGAAATTTGGTAGGAAAATGTGTTTGAGCTAATACTCTTGGAGGTCAACATTCAGTGACACTTAACCGGATAAATTTAGACATATCCGGCTAAGTGGCGCCATTTCAATAGTTGGCTGTGTTCAGTGGCCACCACTTAACGTGTAACTATTTATCCATCTAAGTTTGGGGCAGAAATGGGATGTTCCAGGGCAGAGATACTTATGCGCATTAACTTAGACAGATAAATGCCGATATTCAGCCTTATTTGGCTAAGTTAGCTGGATAAGTTAGACCAGCTACTGAGCATGTCTAAAGTTAGCTGGATAAACTTATCCAGCTAATTATTAGACAGCCGGGTATATTCAGTGGCACAACTATGCTGCTTAATATCCTAGCCACATTAGTCGAATATGTTCATCCAGCTAACTTGCTAACCTAGACAGCATCTCAATATGGACTTCTTTACTTCCATTCGCTACTCAGGAATCTGTGGAGCAGAAAGCATTTTTCACATGGTACACAAGGCTCTGTATATCCCATGTTTGCAAGGTACAGGTGGATTTATGCCGAAGCCCCCAAGTAATTTTCTTTTTGTTTGATTACAGAGACCTCTCTCTCTCTGAATGTAAAATCCATCCTCACAAGAGACGTGCACACTTGTATGCACTATGTCTGCTAACAGTGGTCCAGAGTCAGAATACCAGTTTTGACCATTAAGATTAAAGAATCCTATCACTAAGCCACAGAATTGCAAGCTGCTAGCACAACAATAATAGTCCCTAATCCACTGAATCATCGCAATGAACTGTGCATGTGTTAAGAAAATGAAGTGCCCCATGTCTATCATGCATAACCCAGCAACAGCTCACAATAATAGTCTACTATTAAAGTCCAATTTAAAATCTCTAGAAAATGTTGCTACATTGGATTCATAAAGGATAAAGTGCTGAAACCCTGCTGGAAGCAACAATAAGGTTGGGACAGCTGGGTGGGGGTGGTGGGGAGATACAGATTTGGAATTTTGTTCTATGTTGGCTAGAGATGGTTAGGTACCCGTGAAAATATTAAACAAGGCTTCATTTCCATCCCTTCCCCCAGGACGTGACAAACTGAAAAAGACTCTGTGGAAACCATCATTCACTAATTGGGAATGTTGTTCTCTGTAAAATGAAGCTGCCACTCTTGAACATACAATTTTACTTCAGGTTACGACGGGCCAGTCAAAGATGTCCTTGCTTCTAACAGAAATAGCCACTATTTTTCTTCTAATAAGAACATCCTGCATTTTCTCTACAGGTTACAGTGGTAACGAATATCTTCCTTTATATAAATCTTTTAGTATTTCTCTTCAAAAATCCTTCTTCAGGGCCATGTGGAATCATCTGAAGTAAAAACATAAGCTCATGTCCTTGAGGTGTGGGTCTGTTCTGATTCTCAAACCGTGTAAAGTTTTGCTGTTATTAGACAGATGACAATATGACAATTTTAATTATTTTCTTTGGTTTTAGACTGTAAATAGTTTTCTATCTGTGCTCTGTGGTTACAGTTGCAAAACTTGACGACAGGTATTAGCAATTTGAATGGCTTCACCATATGAGATTTGCAAGATCAAATTCAAAATACTATGATTAAACTTTAGAAAATGCATTTTGCTGTTTTACATCCATGATTTTAGTCCGCGTATTTTCTAACAACTGAAAGGCAGAATTCTAGTAGCCTTATTGGTCTTGAAGAAGAACGTTTGTAGATTATGGAACCTTATGTTATGTTATGTTCTTATGTTTTTATGGAACAAAAAAAAAAGATATGCATCTTTCCAGATGGCATAAATATCTTCTTCAGATCTCACTTGCAGGGCTTAATTTCTGCTGGTATGATCCAAAATGGTGTTCTAGTACTTGTTTTCAGGGCTTCTGCACCCTAGAAGAAAGGCATGGTTGGATCCTGGCAGGCACTCTCCATTCCAGAGAGAGATGAGATAAGGCAATGCAATTAAATCTCAGCAACCCCTTCTTTCCCCCCTCTCCCTCCCGGAGGCTGTCATAGGCAGATTATGGGTGGTGTAGGCCAGAGGGAAAAGGAAAATGATTTAGCAAAACCAGCCTGTGCGTACCATAGAAGCGGCAATGGTGGCAGATTAGACCTGAACAGAAGCCTCAGATGTGGGTTCCTGATGGGACATTACTGCTCTGCTCAGCACAGCCATAGATACAGCTGATGTAGTTGAGAGCAAAGCAGGAGATGCTGCAGCTGGATGTTTAGGGAATAACTGCAGAAGTCTGGGAACTGCAGGCTCTGGCAGTAAGAGGCAACTGGGGAATCTCACTAAAATGGCAGTCCTGCTCTCCCTGCTCCTAGAGATATTTTTTGATAACTTTAGCCAGCTGGAGCAGCAGGGGAGAAAAAAGAGGCAGGAGACTGTCTCTTAGTGGGAAGATGGGGAAAGAGTATGTGAGAGTGAAAAAATGAGTGTGCAAGTAAGGAAAGTATGTGAATGTGTGTGTAAGAGTTGGGGGCGAAGAGAGAATATGTGTGTATGTATGTGTGAGTGTAAGAATAGGTCAGATAGTAGGCCAGATTGACAAACTAAGAGTAGCAAATCACCTGGACCGGATGGGTATGCATCCTAGGGTACTGAAGGAACTAAAAAATGGAATTTCTGATCTATTAGTTAAAATTTGTAACCTATCATTAAAATCATCCATTGTACCTGAAGACTGGAGGGTGGCCAATGTTACCCCAATATTTAAAAAAGGCTCCAGTGGTGATCCGGGTAACTATAGACCAGTGAGCCTGACTTCAGTGCCGGGAAAAATAGTGGAAACTATTCTCAAGATCAAAATCGTAGAGCATATAGAAAGACATGATTTAATGGAACACAGTCAACATGGATCTACCCAAGGGAAGTCTTGCCTAACAAATCTGCTTCATTTTTTTGAAGAGGTTAATAAACATGTGGATAAAGGTGAACCGGTAGATGTAGTGTATTTGGATTTTCAGAAGGCGTTTGACAAAGTCCCTCATGAGAGGCTTCTAAGAAAACTAAAAAGTCATGGGATAGGAGGCAATGTCCTTTCATGGATTACAAACTGGTTAAAAGACAGGAAACAGATAGTAGGATTAAATGGTCAATTTTCTCAGTGGAAAAGGGTAAACAGTGGAGCGCCTCAGGGATCTGTACTTGGACTGGTGCTTTTCAATATATATATATAAATGATCTGGAAAGGAATACGAGTGAGGTTATTAAATTTGCAGATGATACAAAATTATTCAGAGTAGTTAAATCACAAGCAGACTGTGATAGATTACAGGAGGACCTTGCAAGACTGGAAGATTGGGCATCCAAATGGCAGATGAAATTTAATGTGGACAAGTGCAAGGTATTGCATATAGGGAAAAATAACCCTTGCTGAAGTTACACGATGTTAGGTTCCATAATAGGAGCTACCACCTAGGAAAAAGATCTAGGCATCATAGTGGATAATACTTTAAAATCGTCGGCTCAGTGTGCTGCAGCAGTCAAAAAAACAAACAATGTTAGGAATTATTAGGAAGGGAATGGTTAATAAAACGGAAAATGTCATAATGCCTCTATATCGCTCCATGGTGAGACTGCACCTTGAATACTGTGTACAATTCTGGTCGCCGCACCTCAAAAAAGATATAGTTGCGATGGAGAAGGTTTAGAGAAGGGCAACCAAAATGATAAAGGGGATGGAACAGCTCCCCTATGAGGAAAGGCTGAAGAGGTTAGGGCTGTTCAGCTTGGAGAAAAGATGACTGAGGGGGGATATGATAGAGGTTTTTAAGATCACGAGAGGTCTTGAATGAGTAGATGTGACTTGGTTATTTACACTTTCGAATAATAGAAGGACTAGGGGGCATTCCATGAAGTTAGCAAGTAGCATATTTAAGACTAATCGGAGAAAATTCTTTTTCACTCAACGTACAATAAATCTCTGGAATTTGTTGCCAGAGGATGTGGTTAGTGCAGTTAGTGTAGTTGGGTTCAAAAAAGGTTTGGATAAGTTCTTTGAGGAGAAGTCCATTAACGGCTATTAATCAAGTTTACTTAGGGAATAGCCACTGCTATTAATTGCATCAGTAGCATGGGATCTTCTTAGTGTCTGGGAAATTGCCAGGTTCTTGTGTCCTGGTTAGGCCTCTGTTGGAAACAGGATGCTGGGCTTGATGGAATCTTAGACTGACCCAGCATGGCAACTTCTTATGTTCTTATGGTCTGCTTAAAAATTTATTTTTAGTGTGAAATAAAAAAGGAGAAATTTGTTCTCACCTAATAATTTTCTTCCCTTAAGTCTAGGTAGACCAGTCCAGATGAATGGGTTTTGGTACACTAACCAGCAGACGGAAATAGAGATTAACAGTCTTGCAGATATAGGATCCTATGTTGCCAGTTTTATCTGTAACAAGCTAACACTATCACATGAAATTCTCCTCACCACCACAAAATTACATTTGCCACAGCAGAAGAATTGATGAGCAGAGATGATTCGGACGGCACACAATCTTCTGGTTTTTTTGGGGTTTTTTTAGAGCGGAGTCAATGACATTGCAGCAAAAAGAACAATTCTCAGAATCAAACGAAGAGAGGCAATTGGTCGAGACCATTTACACAAGGAATGAATGGATCCATTTTTTATAACAAACACCATAACAGTCTTTTGAAACCTGGTTAGTCAGTGATTAAATTAAGAAAATGTTTATGGTCTAACTGATGGAGTTAATGATTTGTCTAAATTCTGGAAAAAGGGTGGCATAATTTTAAAGTGCTCAATGGGACTATCAAGAGTGTAATTCGTGTGTTCTAATAGATTGAAAGCGAATGGGACCAATCAGATTCCTTAAAATAGAGCAAGGAAATTTGAATGTGATTGGTCAGCAATTTGATTGACAACTGACAAAAGGAAATGGACTTTGTAAAATCACAAATACAATTAGAGAATAGCACATGGGAACAACACTAAATGTAATTTCCATTTTAATTAATTAAAAAAGAAAAAATATAAATAATAAAGGTAAAATTGCCACAAACAAAAATAAAAAGAGGAGGTTTTTTAGACTAATAATTTTGTTCCTTACCAGATTGACTTTCAAAAATAGTCAATCTGGCATCTGAAGTCTTTTCCTCCTTGAAAATAAAATGTTTTGGGAAATTTAAATTAATTAATTTGTGATGTGGATTAAATAATTGAGTGCGGTATAAATTTGCAGTTGCATATAAACGCACTAATTGCCTTTGTGTCTTGATTGCCAAAATAGGATCCTATGCTGACCTCAGCCTGCCAGTTTTATCTGTAACAAGCTAACACTATCACATGAAATTCTCCTCACCACCCATTAATCAATGGGCTTCCAAGGAGACAGAAACAGGAGAAACAGAAAAACTATATACATTGAGGTCCATATTCAAAAGCATATATGTCAGACAACTCAGAGAAAATTTGGGCACATATCTAGCTAAACTATAGTCTGTTAATAAGTTAGTTGAGTAGAATTTAGCTGGATAAGTTAGGGGCATTCCAAGGAGCAGCTGAGTTACCCAATAAGTTATCTAATTCTGGCTGGCCTGTAGACCTGTCTTAAAGTAAGCTGGATCAACTTATCCGGATAACTTTATGATAACCAGATATATTCAGTAGCACTGCTGAATATATGGGCTAAGTTAGCAGGATAAGCTTATCCGGTTTACTTTAGGTCAGGTCTTCAGGCCGACTAGAATTAGATAAGTTTATACAGCTAACTAGCCAAGCTGCACAGAGGCTGAATATGGACCTCATTGTCATTATAACATATATTCCTTCCTTTCTTTTACTTCTTTCCTTTTCCTCGCCAACCCCCCCCCCTTAATGTAATATTCACAGTTGTAATGAATGTTTGGCAGAATAGGGAGCTTCCTAAACTGGTCTGGCTGATTCAAGAAAAGGAAATAATCAGGTAAGAACAAATTATTCCTTTTGATTCATCCAGCCTGACTAGTCCATATGAACGGGATGTATCCAAGCTACTCCTAAGCTGGGCAGAGTACTGCCAAAACCTGCTCTCAGCATCTATGAAGCGAAGAAGGATTCCTCCCTGGCACTCATATCCAAAGGATAATATTTTGAAAAGGAATGTAAAGACCACCATGTTGCTGTTTTACACATCTCCACTAGTGAAACTAAGTAGAGCTCTGCCCACTTTATCGCTTGAGTTCTAGTGGAGTGTGCTCTGATAATCTTGATAAGAATAATCAATGTAGGCTTCTGTAATAATGTGCCAAGGAGGATTTTGTAGCTGCTTCTCTCCTTTGATTTGCTGACCACCACAAAAAGATGATGTGACTTCCTGAAGGTGTTGGTAACTTTCAAATAATGCAAAATCCTTCTTACATCTAATTTTTCCTTATACATAGCCTTATCAAAAGATGGCAGAATTTACTTGGTTACTGTAAAAAGCCAAAATCACTTTGTAAAGAAATGAAGGTACTGTACAATCTTTTATCATAATATGCATAAACTCCAAAAATGGCTTCCCACAAAAAAACATGCTCGCAATTCTGAAATTCTCCTAGCTGAGCAGATTGGTACCAAAAAGAGTGAAACGTTGTAGCAAAATATCCCTAACAGACTCAAAATGTGAACATGCCAAGAAAGAAAACATCAGATTTAGATTCCAAGATAGAATCGTATCTCTCACCGAAGGCCTAATATGCTTGACTCCTCTTAAGAAAATGGGATATATCAGGATGCGAGGATAAGGACTGAGGGACCATTTAGTTTCATTCTCTGACCACCATCTTATAGTGACCCTGCCTAGACCAGTGGTTCTCAACCGGTGTGTCGCGACACACTAGTGTGTCGCCAAGCACCGGCTGCTGTGTCGCGTGCTCCCGATCTCTCCCGCTGCTCTTTCTTCCCTGCTGCCGTTGCCGCCGGGCTATCAGCACGTTCAAGCCCAGTGGGAACGGCAGCGGTGCTAAAAAAAAAAAAGCTGTGGCACTTTGTGGCTGGCCTTTTCTTCTTCCCGTGCCTGCCCCCCCCGTGACCCGGAACAGGAAGTGATACGCGGTGCGCGGGAAGGAGAAAGAGCAGTGCCGCGTGATAAAGTAGCAGCGGCGGCTGCAGCATCGGCCCCCGAGCAATTGAAGCAGACGGTCATCGGGAGAGAGCAGCTTGAGCCTCCCGCGGACGATGGGATTCTTCTTTCTTGGCTTGCGGGTGCTGGAGGAGGAGGCCGCTGCAGCTATCATTTGTGCTCGGGGGGGGGGGGGGGGGGGGAGAAGAGGAAGTGAGTGAGAGAAAGAAGCAGCCAGCCTGCGTGTAATTGAGAGCCTGCGTGTGAGTGAGAGAAACTGGTCAGAGAGCTAATGTGTGTGTATATGTGAGAGACAATGAAAGTGACTGCTCAGGGATGTGACTGATGTGTGTGTGAGAGAGAGAAAAAGCATTGAAGTGAGAAATCTGGGTATGTGAGAAAGCATGGGCGTAAGAAGCCTGCTGTTGGGGGGTGGGGTGGGGTGGATGTGTGTGAAAGAAAGCATGGGAGTGAGAAGCCTGATTATGTGAGAGAGAGAGCATGGGAGTGGGAAGCCTGTGTGTGTGTGTGTGTGTGTGTGCATGCATGAGAGCGAGAGACTGGTTGGTAAGATGACGGTGTGTATGAGAGAAAGAGACTGCTGTGTGTGAATATGAGAGAAAGAATGTGATTCAGGGAATGAGAAGCCTGTGCAGTGGAGAGCGAGCATGGAAATGAGAGAGAGACTGGTGTGTGTGTATCAGAGAGAAAGTGATTATGGGAATGAGAAGCCAGTGCATGTGAAGAGAGTGAGCATGGGAGTGAGAAACCTGGGTGTGTGTGAGACACAGCATGTGAGGGAGAAGCCCGTATATGTAAGATAGAACACGGAAGTGGGAAGCCTGTGTGTATGGCATGAGAGAAACTGTTCAGGAAGGTGACTGGTGAGTGTGTCAAAGACTGTTTGGGAAATGATTGGTGTGTGAGAGACAGAAACTGGTCAAGGGGGTGTGACTGGTATGGTGTGTGTGTGAGAGACATGGGCCCTAAGGAAGAGGACCATGAGTATAGAGCTTAGCCACTACTGCTGCTTCTGCTGTGTGCTACGGCCTACATGGAAGAGGGGTAGGAGAGCTGCTGGAGGGGGTAAGTAAAGGTGGCTTTTTAAGTTTATTTTTCTTGATTGACTGCCATTTTAATTATTTAATATTATGTGATGTGTCTGCTTTTTTTGAAATATTTTATTGGTGTTTGGAGAATTTTTAATAGTTTTTAATTGTTGGATGTTATTCTGTTCATAGCTGTTTTGAAACATTTATTCTGCTTATTAGTATAGTTTTACAATTATTTCTGTGTGGGGATCTATAGCTGCTTGCTAGTTCTGTTTTCCTAATAAGAGGTGTATTGGTTTTTAGGGCCTGATTTAATATTTGTAGTGTTGCCTTTTCATAGATAGGGTTGCTCCTGTTTGAGTGTATTCCATAATACAGGTGTAACTGTGTGCGGATTAGTTTATGTGCATTACTACAGATCCTGGGAGTATGTTAGGTCGGTTCTGTGTCTGTTACCGAGATGAGATATTTTACTAGCATGTAAGTGTTTGTATCAGTCTTATTTGTTGTGTTTTCTCAAGAGGACATGCATTGGTGGTAAACTGCTGTCTTTTCATAAGTAGGGCTATTGAGCCTGGAAGTAGAAGGAGTTTGAGTTGCTGTTACTGAGATGACACCAGAACCAGAATATCTTTTTTGTAGGGTGAGTTGTATGGGGAATGTCATAATTCTGCTTTACATCCATTATTGTGGGTCAGGGGGTTCCCGTGGATGCAAACTGTACTTTTACATCTAGCCCCGTGATGATCATGGGTCAGTGTGTCACGCATGTGAGAACCATCTGTCAGGTGTGTCTTGACAGAAAAAAGGTTGAGAACCACTGGCCTAGACAATGAGCTCCCCAACCTGACAGGCTGGTATCTGTTATAACAGTCCCCCAAGACTGTGACCATAGATCTGCTCCCTTCTCCAAATTCTTGATGTTGAGCTATCAGTATAGATTTATTCTGATCTGCCCCAGTACAGAGAGCCTGACTAAGCAGTCCTGCAACTGAGGACCCCATCTAGATAATAAAGCCTTCTAAAGTAGTCTCATGTGATCTCTCACTCTTAGAAATAAATCCAATGTCTCTGCCATGGAACCAAAAAGGTGTAGGTAGTTTCGTACTCTCAGACAAGACTCAATAACTTCTGAATTCTTTGTTCTGTTAAATGAACCTATCCCATCTTTGTACTGAAGATAGTTCCTGGATATTCTTGAGACCATGAAGTAGAATACCGCTCTTTGAGAAGTTTACTAATCACCCCAAATCCTGCATCAATTGGATAACTCTCCTTATAGCTTATACACTCTCTTGTGCTGCCTTAGATCAAAATAAACCAATCATCCAAGTAAGAGTGAACCAACACCTCTTCCTGATGTAGTGCTGCTGCCATCACCACCACTGGGTTCTTGGGGCCATTATTAACCCAAAAGGCAGAGCCTGAAATTGGAAATGACTCCCTCTTAATACTGCAAAGCTTAGGTACCTTGATGATCTTTCCCAGTAAGTATATGGCGATATGCCTTGATTAGATCCAAAATGGTTAGAAATTCCCCTTGCCTCACTGTCACTATTATCACTAACTTTGAAGTCTCCACCTGGAAATGTGAAACCTTCAAGGACTTTTTGATTATTTTCAGATCCAGGATAGGACGAAAAGTCCCTTCTTTCTTGAGCACTATGAAGTAAAATGAATACCATCCATGACCGCATGGTTCCTTGCGACCGGTTCCACAGCTTCTCTGCCCAGAAGTCAATCGAGAGTTGTCCGTATTGCTTTCTTTCATAGGGCAGAGTGAGAAGAGGAAATCAAAAAAGTGAAAGAAAGGAAGTGAAATTTCAAGTTAATACCCACTGCAGACCATTTCTAGAACCCATTGATCTGAAATAATTTGGACCCAGTTCTGATCGATCACCTACCCTCTGATCCGGAGACTGAGTTTCCCAACCTTCACTGGTAACCCTGCTATCCCCCTAGGGTTCCATCCTTCCCTCCTCTTTTTGAAGATCAAAAGGACCGAAATCTGTTAAAAAGTCTTAATCTTCTGACCAGTCACAAACCTTCCTTTCTTATACCTTTTGGACTCTAAACCTATTAAGGGCTTGCAGTGTTCGCGACATACCCTTAGACGTATCTTCTGGTAGTCTAGGACTTTCAAATCTCCCCATACCTTGGCCATCTTTTCAAGGTCTTCTCCAAACAAAAAATTTCCTTTAAAATGTATTTATTTAAAATGCTTCTTCAAGATTCAAAGTGGGTTACAATAAAAACAATCATAAAACTCAACAAAAAGAGTACAAAACAGAAAAAATAAAATAGTAAAACAACTGAGCCAGATAAATACATACATACATACATGATTAGCTTTCCATGTCATTCTTTGTGTCACAACAATGTTATTCTTCAATATTGAAAGCTTTCTTAAAGGAAGAGGTTTTAAATATTTTTTTAAATGCAGTCTTGTCCATTGTTAAAATTCTGGCAGTGAGTTCCATTACATAGGCCCAACCACAAAAAAAGCATGAGTTTTTGTCAAATTTGTTTTGGAAACTGATCCACTGACCAGCTGCATAACCTCAAAAGTCTCCTAATGGCCACAATGGAGGCCATACTTATGGCTGCTGTGCATACTGTGTTCAAGAAAGCATCAGTCAAAAAGACTGGCTATATCTAAGATGCCTCCTCCAATACTAAGACAATGCTCTTTTTTTTTTTTTTTTGAAACATAATTTTTATTGCAATAACATGTGAACAACATCTTCCAGAGTTCAACCATAGTCTCTACCACAACAATAATCTCATAGACAGCAAAGATACAAGGTATCCCATTACAGTTATAGTATACCCGGTCAAGCGGGAGAACAACCAGAAGGCTCATGGGCTGCATCTGAGGCATTTTCTAGATTTGAGAAAAACCCTCCCCCCCCGACAATGCTCTTTAAGGTTGCTTCCTTTAAATGCTGCGACAAACCCAAACCAACCCTTGTCACAATACAATTGCAAGCCGCCAATTCACATGCCATACTGGAAGCCTCAAATGCTTACTTTAACATTGATTCTATCTTCCTGTCTTGCATGTCCTTTAAAGCCACACCTCCTTCCACTGGATTAGCAATTTGTTTAATAACTAAGCACACCAGTTCATCCACCCTGGGAAATCAAAGTTTCACTTTCTCTTGAATTACTAAATGATACAATGAGTACTCTCCTTTAAAATTAGCTTCTAGGAACACCCATTCAAAATGATTAAGATCCTGTACAGGAGAAAGGACTTAGGTGGCTTCCAAATACTGGTCATAATAGGATATTCAACAGAACTGGGCCCTTCTCTTTTCTCCTCAGAAATGTATGGACTGAGAAATTAAGAAAGTTCCTGAAACAGCCATAACAAGGAACAGCCATCCTCTCTCTCAGGAAGCCAGTCCCCTTCTTCCAGGTCTTGCATACTATTTATTTATTTAACATTTTTATATACCGACCTTCATGAAAAGATTCATATCAGATCGGTTTACATGGAACGTAGGGACTAACTAAATAAATAACCATATAACAAGAAGGCAATAACAAGTTACATATAACAAGGGTATCCAACTTGGGTGGCTATAGTAGCCGGGAAGTAGAAGTACAGCAAAAAACTAGAGGGTAAATATATATGTATACTGAGAATGGTCTGAGTGACTGGTTATCTTGCAAACCTTTAATGCCATCCAGGGAATCCTTTGAGCTGGATGATTTTTCACCATCTATTTCCACCTCCTCCTGTGTCTCTTCTGCCCTGCTCCTCCTGAAGCCCCCAGAGAAGGAGGACCCCCAGAATCCATCAAACTCTGTCCCATACAAAAGCCTTCTGCGAACACTTCAAGAATTATTCAGAGACTGAAGCCCAGGCTGAGGAAGCTTCCAAAAATGAGGAGGTAAGTGTTGGTCCTTTAAATATTGCAGTTAGCATGTGATCAAATGCAGGAAAAGCAAACCTCTCCATTGCAGTCTTAGAGATGAAGATGCAGCTCCAAGATGGCCACAGTGGTAGAAACCTTGCAGTTGGGAACTGTATGCGGCTGTCTCCCCTCTTTCCCCTGGAACATCAGAATCACCATTCCTCTCAACCCCTATCTTCTCTGCACAAGCTCAACACATTTTTAAGGCTCCTCCCACCTATCAATGGGCCTCACATATGATACACAGTGTGGCTTTCTTCCTGCAATCCACTGCCTCTGACATGGCTTTCCACCTCACCAGGACTCAAAAACATTACTCATTGCTGCAACTCCGAAAATTTTCTCTTGTTCTCCTCTCATGGAAAAGTCCTGCCTTGTGCACTACTAGAGCTCCTCCAAATAGTCCCTTTTTAAAAAAAATACTTTGCTAGCCCAGGCAAGGAAACAATATCAAGAAAGGAAAGAAAAGTGTTTTTTCTTCGTGAGGAGAAGATTCCTAAAGGAACCTATATTAGAAAAGGGATTAAAAAACAGGGGTGGGGAAGGTGAAAATAGGCAATCACAGACCTCATCCATAGCCCATTCACGAACACTCTAAGTCCCCTGATCCTCTGCCATGCTCAATGGAGAGATGCCCCTGAATTTTATTTCTCTTTATTTAGCCTTATCAGGCCTCAGCTCAGAGCATGAGATGTTCTCCTACAATCTCTGTTGGAGAGAAGAGAATACTGGCAGGCTGAGGTCAGCATGAGAGCCTATGAGTGATGTCAGCAAACCTGTTAATCTCTGTCTCCATTTGCTGGTTGGAATAGATAACCCATTCATCTGGATTGATCTGGCAGGCTGAAGAAAAATTTCTGTTAATTCTGTTTCAAAAATAATGCAAGGCATGAGAAAGTGCAAGTACATATGTATGAAAATTCATTACCGACCCAGCACCCAATTCAAAGATTCACTCAACACACAGTCCTACAAGTACATTAAGTCGAAGTAATCTAGCCTCTACAGCCCTATAATCCACATGAGAGAATACTAAATACGAGATAGATGATGACCAGGCACATTCAGTGTGGTGAAAGAAGAGTTTGGGTAGGGTTGGGGAGAGTGATCCATGAAAAACAGGAAGACTTAAAGGTGACAGACTTCATGGAAGATATGTGCTTTCAAACAAAAGGATAATGAATTTACCTCTGGTGCAATGTAGTCTGGAGTCCCACAGAATGTTCTAGTTGTTACTCCATCCACCATGTGCTCCTTGCACATCCCAAAGTCGGCAATCTTAATATGGCCTTCTGAATCCAACATCACGTTATCCAACTTCAGATCTCTGGAAGGAGGAATAATTGAACATTTACTTTGGTCTTCTTTCAGAAAAGACTGTAACCAAGAAAAAAAAATCAAACAAAAAAACACCCCCAAAACAGAATCTGGGCCGATATCCAATGGCCCAGGTAGCACTGTTCCACAGGGAAGATCTGGCTTGGATCCTTAAGTAGGAATGCTGCTCCTGAGGATCATCCGGAGACAAGATGTTCTGGAGACGGCGCTTCTGGACTTTCAACAGAATCCCTGTGAAAAATGATCTGGTGATGTCAGCTTTGTTTTATGTGGCAGGCTCCTGGAGACAGCTTGTAAAACAGGCCTGCCCCGGTATGTTGGTGCTTTCTGCTGCAGAGGCAATCATTTGCAGTTACTTGACAATGCTTTGGAATTTAGAGAATGGTAAAGCTTTAATATCCTGTTCGTTTTTACATTCTTTGAATTATTTTCCCCACGCAGATACAAAATTGGGAAAGAACCCTTTTGAAAGTCTGGCCCACGATGGTTTAAACAGACAACGAAAAACATTTAGAGAGAAATCTTAATAATTCTGGCCTGTATTCTCATCTTCTGGTTGAGACTGGCTTTCACATGTTGACATTTTTTCTCCAGATGGTCTAGCTATTGTTTTATGTTTTCCTGTAATTATTTTTTTTTTAATTACTTTTGGTTTATAACTTTGAACTCCCTCCTGTTGGGGACATGAGTGAAAAGTGACTGAGACCACATCAATGTTGCAATTATTTTCCTTTTACAAGCTTAAATGGAATCTCTCAGAAGCTTTGTCTGCTACTTCTGCTCAGTATGTTTATCTTGATTTGTAATTGCAAATCTGCTCAAAATTATTTTTTAATATAAAAATAAATGGACAAAGAGGCGGCCAGCTGATAGTCAAGCTCTATATAATACTTGCTCAACTAGGATGGCAAAATCTAAGTTTTTCTCCACTGATTTTGTGGGTATTTTCTATGATAATGATGCTCAAACTGATCTTCAGGCCCCACCCAAGCCAGTCAGGTTCTCAGGATACCCCTAATAAATATGCAAGCTATATATTTGCATACATTGGAGATAGTGCATGCAAATCTCTCATGCTTATTCATTAAGGATATCCTCACAACCGGACTGACTAAAGTGGACCCAAGGATCAATGTGATTATAACTGCTCTTTGGCAATAAATTTATTGTATCCCTCATTCCCTTAAGCATTCTGTGCATGATATACAGTTCTATTTATACTGCTTTTCCTAATTCTCTGGAAAAATCAACTCCATGAACATCTGGTCCAGTGTCAATGAAAACTGACAAATAGGCTGCTGGAACCTTATAAACTATCTGATTTTTTTGAGACATGATCTTTCAACGACAAGCATTCATTTCCTCAAATGTGTCAACGGAGAAGCACATTTATCAAAAACTTATTACGACTGCATTTTTCGGTCATGTCTTCAGTTCATCTGCTTCCTTAGAAGAGAACAAAAAGACATCTGGAGCTCACAAAATTGTTCAATATAACAACCAAAATGTAAAAGCATGTACCAAAATCAAGCATAAATGTCCAAGCCAATGCACCGACAAATATTTTAACAACTGAAAAATACTGTAGTGTGCAGAAAGGTTTACAGAAAGGCTGCTTATAACAGCCCACACACACCACGGAAGAGCTCCAGACTGCTCTGCAAATCTGATGATGGCCTTGAGCAAGCTGCAAGATGGCTCCAAGTGAAATGAAAGAATTGCCTTTGGGTGACCAGAGGCTGCTGCTGGTGGGAATCTATGACTCTTTAATCAGTTTGTACAGAATCAGTGACCTAACAAATGCTGCATTTAAGCTTTGTTTTATGACAGTTTACTGTGGGCCTCATCCAGCCAATGCCCTACAAATAATGTGCATATGAAACCTCCGCTGGCCCTCTCCAACTGACTGACTCAGGAATTCTCAAATACTAAGACTAGCCCCATACAGATGAATAATTCTCTCTGAACTGGATCTTTTGGCAGTTTTTTTTTTATTCATTTCTGAAAGTAGTATAAAACATTCAGAATTTATAATAATCAATTGTCTTATTTGATATGTTTTTATTATTTTATGTTATAAGCAGGGAAATTACTATTATTCTATTTGCATGCTATTTATTATCCTTATTGGAATATTTACTTGCAATTTATTAGTTTTATGTCATTAGGATGTATTAATATCATTTTACTATTTCTATGTTACATTTTACTTTGTTTTGCATTACTGATAAATGCAGAATTATGGTGTTACTTTGTTTATATGATGATGTAAAATTTATCTTGGGTATTGTTAAAGTGGAAAGGTAATTCATAAATAAGATGATGCTGAAGGGTATTTAGTTAGGGTTGCCATCTGGTTTATTTGCTTTTTTGGGGGGAGAAGTTGGTTCAGTGCTGGTCTTACCGCACAGCATGCTGGGACTTGCAGTCCTGCTTTACTTACAGAAATCAATAGGGAAATTGGAACTACTAGTTCATGCATGTAAAGGGGCAAAATCAGGATTGGATCAATTTGTCCTTAAAAAATCAACCAAATAAAAAATGTCAGCTGGCCAGCCTCTCTGTTTTGCTTCCAATCTCTTCCTTTAGCATATGACCAAAGCAGCACCTCTCCCTTACTGCATCAGACAGTAGAGAAACATGCTATTGGCTTACTCCTAGCATATTTTGGCATGAATCAAGTCACGTCAAGTCAAACAATGGCCAGTTTTACTTTTTGTTGCCCTATTTGTTCATATGTAATTTTCAATAAATGTATTAATCTCGATTTCAGAGGAATTAGTGCCACTGGACAGATTCTTTTCAATAAAATAATTCCTTGAACAGTCTCCTCCAGGACCCCTTTTCTCATCCACCAGTGTTTTTTTCCAGTGATGATTAATATTTAATATGTAATCTGTTTTCTGCATGCATGTGGGTTACTGAGGCTGTGGCTGTCTGGTATCCATGGCGGAAAAAAACTTGCAACTACTTTCAAATTTATTTTGAGAGATCAGAATATGTTTTTAAGGCACCTACAGTAAAATAATAGTGAAGATATTTTAAATTAGGAAAGAAATAGGCCGACACAAAGCTACACCACAGATCAAATGAGATATCAGCATTGAAGCACCTGTATGAATGCACATTTTTACACTGTAGTGAGAATCAATCATGGATGCCATTTTTTGGTACAGGCATACTGAGCTTGTTGGACATAATTTAATGCTCACCTGTAAATGATTCCTTGTTTGTGAAGGAAGAACAATCCAATAGAAATCTCCGCTGCATAAAATCTGAAAAAACAAAAAAAACCCCAGAATTTCAGGTTTGTTTGGTTTTTTTTTTGTGATGTGTAATTTGTTCAGATGATTAACAAATCAATAAAATCCAGCCTACCCAAGAAACCTATAAGATAGCTTTCAAAGATCTGGAGGGAGAAAACATTTTCTGTCATTTCCAGTATAGATCTCCCTGTTTGTTAATGTGCAAATCATGCTTTACCCTGGCATACTCACAAGGAGAATGTGTAACAGAAAGCAGGTGTCTTCCCCCAATAGTGTCAGTCAGGATTATATCACCTGAGGTTATAAAATCAGGGAGGTACATTCTGGTCCTCAAAGTCTCTAAGTAGATGCTACTTTAGAGACTTTGATTTTGGACTTTTACAGGGCTGATGATTGCAATCTCAGAACTGCTGAGTGAATAATTTATTGGCAAAGAGTTTTTTTGTATGATGGTACTTTATTTAAAAATAGAAGATACCTGGGTAGGTCATGCCAAAGCTTTCTGAGTGTGTTTCCTCCTGGGTTTCTTTAGGATTTTTTTTGTTTTGAGTATATTGTTCTCAAGTACTGCCAACAGGTCCTGTTTTCAGTGTAGTCAAATTATGCAGTTAGCCCTGCTCTTGGAAGAAATATATGCAAGTGTCCCTCATGAATATTCATGAAGGAAATTCTGAAAACCAGACCTGTTTGTGCCATTTTTTAAAAATTATTTCTTTATTCAATTTTCATTCAAAAAATCTTTTAAACAAAAATATACATAAGTAATATTGATACAATAACTTAAAAAAGAAACAAATGCACCTTTGTTTTAACCCCGCTTGTGCACGGACTATAACCTTCCTTCTGACCTTAGCAGGGCACTTTAAGAGTTTGACTCTGAATTTATCCAACACAATGTAAAAAGAATGAGCCTAATCTGCTAAGCATATTCCCTCCCCCTCCCCCCCCACCTCATCCCCACAGACAAGAGAAAAGCCTTTAGTAAAACAAGGATCTAAATATGCTTCCCTCTCTCCATGGAAAGCATCATGCTGGTCACAACTAGTAGCCAGACCCTCTTCCCTTCAGGCAGACTGACAATGTTTCTAAAGCACACTGGATTGCCATCTGAATGGGTGGATATTACAGTGGGAGGCATATTCAGCATAGCTCTCTGCTTCAACGGCAGGGGAGAAAGTCTGATACTTCACTTTCAACGCATATCCAGCATAGCTCTCTGCTTCAACAGCAGGGGCAATGTAGAAAAGAGGATCTATATATAGACAACAACCAACAAGGACTGACTTACATAGTCGAGTAAACAAAAGCATGGGTGTAGCTTGCTTATTGAGGCGGTTACTACCCCTAACTAAGCTACATATTCAATTAGATGCAGCTCCAACACTGCTCTCTACATTAATAGTGGGGTGGAAGGGAAATAGAACTAAAAGGTTCCTAAGAGCCAAGCGTAACAAGTAAGAGGAAAAAAAAAAAAAAAAGAGCGCATAGCTTGCTGGGCAGACTGGATGGGCCGTTTGGTCTTCTTCTGCCGTCATTTCTATGTTTCTATGAATGAAACATGTTAAAATATTCTTCTTCTCATGCTTACCAAAATCTAACCTCTGGCTGTGAACAGTACAGGAACAAATCCATCCAAGCCATTTTAGAAGCACATGATAATTGAGGGACAGCGAGGAGTACAGTATTGGGCCAGCTGAGGTGAAGCGGAATTGGGCGGCCATTTCCACCGATCTGAGCGGCAGGTACAAAAGGGAAAGGAAACATCGGGCTGGAAGAGGATGAGTCACCTGTGTCAATCCCCCTACCCTCCCCCCTGCCCTACAGCTGCAAATAGTTGGCAGACAAATTCTTTCCCCAGCTTTATTTGTGCCTCGATTCATATACCATTAAACAATTTAGAAAACTATTGCTCCGTTTCACCTCTCAATGAATAAATTAACTTCTGTTAACTTAAACAGCTGCCTGAGAGTAAAAATAAAATCATCATTGACAGTTTCCTTAAAATAGATATTCAGAATTGTACTGGGGTTACTTGAAATCAGAGTTTTTAAGAAGCTGTGGTAACTGCTGTAAAAATAGCAAATGACTAGAGACAGGATACTGGCCTGAAACATGATCTAAATGTTCAGTCTTTGCTTCCAGGTGGTCTTAGTGTTTTATACAATCGTTTTTGCAAATTCATCAAATTTCATTAATGTTTTAAGGGGTTATTATAGTTAACAGTAACATAGTAATAATGGAAGAAAAAGACCAAATGGTCCATTCAGTCTGCCCACTAACGGGCCGATACAGTAAAGTCCGCGGGAGAGCGGACGAACGCCCGCTCTCCCGGCGCGCGCACCGGCGAAGGGCCGGAGCGCGCGATTCTCTATTTAAATTAAGTGACGCGGTAGATCTGGGTAAAAGAAGGCGCTAGGGACACTAGCACGTCCCTAGCGCCTCCTTTTTGACAGGAGCGGCGGTTGTCAGCGGGTTTGACAGCCGACGCTCAATTTTGCCAGCGTCGGATCTCGAGCTCGCTGACAGCCACAGGCTCAGAAACTGGACGCCGGCAAAATTGAGCGTCTGGTTTTCGGCCCGACAGCTGCGGGCCGAATTCAAAATTTTTTTTTTTTGGACTTTTCGGGACCTCCGACTTAATATCGCTATGATATTAAGTCGGAGGGTGCACAGAAAAGCTAATTTCTGAAAGTAAAATGTGCGGCTTGGCTGCACATTTTACTCTCTGTATCCCGTGCGCATACCTAATAGGGCCATCAACATGCATTTGCATGTTGAGGGTGCTATTAGGTGCCGCAGGTTGGACGCGCGTTTTCCTCCCCTTACTGAATAAGGGGTAAGGGAAAACGCGCGTCCAAGAGCAGGCTAACAGTGCGCTCCATCGGAGTGCACTGTACTGTATCGGCCTGTAAGTTTCTTATGATAGTAATTGCAGCTCCCTGTAGGTTATTCCCATGTTTCTGATAAGGGTTGTAACCGCCACTCCATGCAAGTTACCCCAAGTCAGTTAAGGATAGTAACAAAATTTCTGCTAGCAACATTTTTATGGGGACAACAGACTTCTTAATAATTCAGACAATGCTGCCTAATGTACTTTGCTTTTGGACTAGGCCATAGAAGCAGTCTTGTGCTTTTTCCTTAATGTCTGTGTATTAGACATTATGGTGTAAAATGTATCTCCATGAAAAATATTTGAGGGCGAGGAAATGGGGCAAAACGCTATTTCAAGTGCTGGAGGTCATGCCCCATTCAAGAAGACTAGAGGTCATTCTCCTATGATGCCTGCTCCTCTGCCATATTCCACATTGAAGATTGAGGAGAAACAGGGCAGCAATGTCTATCACAGCACGGGCGCAAACACACATTCAAAGCTGAAGCTTCAGACCAGAGGTATTCACTTTGGCCATTCAGTGATAGCAACAGGGTCTGGTTTTCAAGGTAACCGAAATCGTCAGTTATCCTGATTCTAAGTTTAAATGCAAATATGCCCAATTATTAGTCATTGCAGACGGCCTGAAAAGCAGTCCATTTTGCATCCCTCGAGGATGGGCTGTCAAGAGCGCTGCTTTAGAAACTGTATGACAAATCAAACTGACCAGCTGGCAATCTAGGAAGGATATCGATTGAATGTCACTTTTACAGTGTTCTTAGCATTACTCCTCTGGTGCAACTGGTCTCTTCTTTACAAGGTACATTAGTCTGTGTATAGATGGGGCAACTGTCCACACTGGGTGCGTCAACGTGTTCTCATCTGCTGCTATCCTATGTGGCCTGGACACTGGCACATACTGTAAAAGCAGTTACACAAAGCAACACGGCTGGCTAAACTAATATCAATCACACTCACACTGCTTGTGGCTCCTTGAATTTTCCCACTTGCTGAATGTGATACATGAGGTCCCCACCATTTACATACTCCATGACAAAATATAGACGATCCTAGGACACAAGATTAAAACAATTAGTTAATGCAAATGGATTAACGCTGTGCAGCACAAATGAAGGGTTAATGATGGGGGCTTCCTATAGAAGGCTACTAGATTAGAAAGATCAATGGCCACTGTGAAGATGCAGTTACAACGGAATGTAGCATGTGGTACAAAAATGTACTGACTGGACGGCTCCACATGCAATGCCACAAAACCAGAAACTGACTGTCTGTTCTCGATCACCTACAGTACCTGGATGACGCACCTGAAAGTTGGAATATACAATAAATCAAAATAAATATAAATCAAATAACTATCTGCTAACACGAAATACAAGGATTCTCTGATCAGAACCCACGTTTAAAAAAAACCAAAACAAAACCCCACCCTTTGTCTGCCTGTATGCGGCTGCTCTTCAAATTTCGGCTTGTACTGATGAGAGTTCATGAAATCATTGTACATTATTTGAGTTTTATTGGTTTGTTCTTTTTAATTTTTATTTAGGGAGGAGCTCTCTCAATGCTCCAGTAGTGAAATTTCTTCCAAGGTTTTTCTTTTATGCATTTTAGTAGTTGCCCTGATTTAATCTTATTTGTTATATTCTTACATGTTCACAGCTTTTATGTATTATGGGTTGCCTGTTTTTATCATTGTTATATTGCATTTCTATTTGGTTACTTATGCCATAATTTGCCTTGTGTTCCCTTTTGGAAAGATGGACATTAAATCTGAAATTAAAAAAAAAAAGAAAAAAGACCAAAATTCTCCCATACCAAGTCTATCGAAAAATGTTTGGTGAACTGGGTGTTATTGCTTTCTTGTAGTATGTGCTTAGTTTTGCAATAAATGATCTTGCTATAATGTGAAATTTTAAAGGTTAGCTTTTAGGGTTAAGGGAACTTCCTTTTTATGAACAATTCTTGTAACCAGGTTGCCACTATAACTTAAAAAGTTCCTACACAAACCATTAACTTCTGCAGGTTTTGTCCGAATAATCTCCCTCACTGTTGCCACATACAGTATTATTCCAGAAATCAATACTTCTAAAAAAAGACAAAAGTAATTAAAAATAAAATTATAAATTATTTTTTTCCAAGAAGGTTTATATTGTTTTGTACTGGGTCATGCTGCTTACAAGAAGCACTCTTGAAAAAAAATGAATGCCTCATTTAGTCACATTACAACTGATCTATCAATTAACACGTAATTGAAGCTGCATGTTGGCTACCTAGGACCCATCAGCCAATTCAGATGTTTCCAGCTAGTAAAGCCCTTCTACCCTCCCCCCATGCTCCATAAGCACCTGTGTTGTGGCTGCCTAAAATGTTTTAATTTGATTCTATTCCCATATTTTAAAACCATGCTTCCCAACTAAACTGAAACACACAAGAGTTCAAGCCCAAACCAGGGATTCAGAGATTAAATTCAGTTAGTAAATGAACCGATCAAGTCTCAAAGAGCAAGCCAAGAGGTGTGAAATGAAGGAACAACCTTGCCATCTTACTACCGCATCATTTTAATTTCAAAGCAAGGACTTACCTTGAGTAACAAAATATTTCTCAGTCTCCTCTTTGAATAGGCAATGGCATGGCTCTATGGCCTAGCTCTAAGGGGCTGATGCAATAAAGTGTGCTCAGCCTAGCACAAGGGTTTATGTGTGGGTTGCACGCTAGACTAACGCCCAATATAGTATGGAGATCAGCGCATCCAAAACGTGCGCCCAAACAAATGCAAATTGCATTTAGATGAGGACATTAGGTATTACCTCCCCCCCAACCCCCAGATTCAGGAATGTGCTGGGTGCCCAATGCACACTTTTTAACATGGGCATATGTAACTCCAGCCACCGAGGTGGAGTAAAGTCAACTTGCAGTCAAGGGCTCATGAAAAGCATTAAAAGAAATAGGTTCTCTATTTAGCGATAAGTTTGTCCTCCCCTTTATCATTGTGACACTTTAATTTACTGCTTTTGGTGCAGAAAAATTATTTTTTTTATTTCGACTTGATTAAAAGAAAACCACTTTTCTTATGGCCATACAATTTAGACGTCCATAGCACTGGATGCCTAATATTTTGCTGAGGTTACTGAAGGGAATTATAACTAAAAAAAAAAAGAAACAGTATGAAAATGGACGCTTGCACTGAGCGCCCGTTGCAATCGGGCACCTGATGCAATAAACTATTGAGTGCGATGGACGCACAATTCTCCTTTAGCGCGCCCTTTTTAATGCTGCCTCATTTAAATATTGCATCGTGCACCAAGAGGATATGGCTGTGCACACATTAAGACACTGGGCGCTCAATACTAGCTCCCGTTTTCAGTGTGTTGGGGGTGACTGGGGAGTGGGGTTATGGATACCTTAATGGGCCATGAAACAGACAAGAAAAAGTTAAATGAACAATTGTGTCCCTTTCCCTGGTGCCTCACCATTATAGAGAACAAAGCAGCTTATATCAGCAGCCATCAACATTGCCTGTAGCACTGACATGATGTGGCAGTCTCCAAGCTATTACTCAACTACATCTATCCTAAACATACTTGATTACATCTGTAAGGCATTCCAGAAGGCACGTGCAACACTGCAAGACTATTTTTTTTCTACAGAATTATCAGATGTTTCAGGAGGCCCAGCCAATTGAGCCAGGGGTCTCATAACTGGGCAGGCATGCTCCAGTCAGCTCAAGGGGGGAAGGGAGAGGAACATGCGGCCAATAGGGCTCCCTGGCTGATTTGAAACCAAGCCAGGAGCCAATGAGAAAGGGAGGGGCAGCAAGGGCTCAGAAACAATATGGGGTGGGAGGATGGAGGTTGAGAGAACAAACCTCCCACCACTTCACAGCTCTACAGGGGGTTGGGACTTTGTCACAGTCTTAAGCTAACAAGAGGCAGGGCCCTCACCGATGCATAGGGGGTTGCTTTGGTGTTTGGGGGAGGGTCCGTGCACCAAAGATGTGGCACAGGGAAAGCTTGTGGGGGCGCATGAAGCGGGGTGCTGTTAGCCTAATAATTGGCAGAGGGTGATGGATCTAGGCAATGCATGGCACAGACCGAGATGGTGGCCGGTCTGGGTGTGGCCAAATGGAGGCCTGGCATAAATAAATAAGCGTGGCCTGCAAGGATGGCCAGGGAGTGGGTGAAGTGGCAGCACATTGCACGGAGCGGCAGAGGCCACGGCAGCATTCACGGAGCGGGATGCCAATGGGTACCACCTTCACGGAGTGGAAGGTTGGAGGGCTGCCGCCTCCCTGGGACAGCGGCAGCAAGCGGGAGGGAATAGCACAAAGTCTTTGCTGGTGGGGGTGTAGCCCAGTCTTATAAAAGGTTAAGTTTGCATGAAGTATTTCTGTATGTTGATGTTTAAGTTCATGCTTGTATGGTTATGGCTGTTTTATCCACTCAATAAAAGAGCGTTATGGACATTGTACTGCGTCATTGTTGGCAAGGGGGCGGGGTAGGATCCCAGGAAGCTACGGCATGCCCAAGTTATTTCCTTAACTACGTAAAACAACAAATTTAACATATCAACTACATTCATTCAATTAGGGAAAGTAGGTAACCTTATCATCACGGAATAGTCCCCTATGGCAACAGACTCTCCTGGTGTATTACTGGAAGAAGCCTCAATCTACAGCTTTGATGTCTTAAGTCTTTTTTGATGCAAGCAGGGGGGAAATTCTATTGAATATATCAGCTTAGACAGAAATTTTCATTTTGTCTTATCTGTCTGGTCCTTAGATTACAAGTGGGATGGAGATGCCGATGCAAGCATGGGTGACTTTTTGGTACAGGTCGCATGGTTTGTAAAATATTTTAGATTAAAAAAAACCCCCATAAAACAACACATACCCAACTACAGTGCTTCCTGCTATGGGCCCTCAAAGTCTAGGCTGGCCCTTTTATAATGGTTTTAATTCTCTCCATTTTATGTCATGACCCTTCTATCTCTGTATTCAGAAACTAAATAGAAACGGAAAGTTGACCAAAAACACTGCAAAATATACATTTTAAAATGAGAAAGCGGAAAAATGGTGAAGGTACAGTACACGGCTACAGGAGAGAGACATACCACTGTTTGAAAACAAGAATGCAGCTGTGTTAGGAATGGTGGTTTATCTGAAAGGGCTAAAACTCTCTTTTCTACCATGGTACATTCTACATCGTCATCTTGGATCACTACGTCCTTTTTCAATATTTTGATTGCATAAAGTTCTTCTGTTCCCTTTCTGTCTGCCAGCATCACCTACGAAAGATAAGCAAAGAGCAAAATGGATTTCTTGCATTGTATGTGTGTGACTAACTCAACATTTGAGGAATGGAAAAGGAACCATGCAATTTTTCAGTTTGCAGAGTTCTTCAAAGTAAGGTAGTGTTCAAACATTTTACAAAGGGCATTATTCCAAAAGGAATTTTGTCATTGGTACTAAATATGACTTATTAGAAAGGCCCCAGGTAATTATAATTGCCCTGTACTTTACGTCACCTTCAATAGGACTACAGCAAATTAACTCACATCTAAATTCTTTAGTATTATTATTGCTAAAGTTATGCATGCCTACTGGTAGCCTCTTAAGGAATGTATAATCATAATCAGCCTTAGAGTCCTTTCAGAACATACATTATTATATACAGAACAGGCCTTTAAATCCAATCTATCGTTGTGAGTCTACTTTTCCACAAAAAAAGACCTCTACAGGCAAGAACTGGATGGTCACAGCTCAATAAATATGTGGTAAATACCAGAAAGCAGACCTATAACGATCTATACAGCAATAACGGCTCTTTGAGAGCCTGAATAACCTGCCTGGTGCCGGAGCAGACTGAAAAACCTCTCTCTTGCCCTTCCCAAGATATCCATCAGGAATATTAAGTCATGAAATGATCACAATGTATACCAGTGGCATAACCCAGCAGTCCCATTTTCTTTGTTACTTGACAAAGAAAATGGGACTTCTGTCCATCACTTGTACAAAGCCTCCCCAAAAATGATTTTCTTTTGATTATTTCAATTTTTTTATTAACATTATTAAGAGTGGTACAGTTAGAGGCAGAAGCTCTTAAGCTGACAGTCTGCCTCTGTATTATAAGGAGATTCCTTAACTTCTTGCCCCTTCCCGCAAAACCTTTCCTTCTGACTAATTTTTACTCTACCAGGTGGCTCTGGCCTACTCTCGCCCACTTTGCTTCCATGAACAAAACTCATGCACAACTGAGTAACGATAAAGGTTTTCTCTTACCTTTCCAAAGCTCCCTTTCCCTAGCACCATGAGGAAGTTAAAGTCTGTCAACAGGACACGGTCAAGGTGGTTGAATGGCTTCTTGTCTTCTTGTGGACTGATCGTTTTTTTACCACCTGGGCCAAGTTTGGCTTTCTAAAACAAGTACAGCAATATAGTAATACATTTTATTACTATAGGAGGGGCGGTGCTGATGCACTGTGCATTTACATCTAAGAAACTATCTTTAAAGCAACTTGTTTCGAGACTGCATTACATAACCAATACGAGGCACATGCTTCAAGTTTCACACATGGAAATTAAAATGCTCCTAAGAAGACAAACAGAGGATGCATAAGATTCTAACCTCAGAATATTACTTATTAGGTATATGCATAGGACCCCCCCCCAATGATTTGACTACCTAAGAATAAAACATAAAACAAATCTTAAATCACCCTCCCCCCAGGCAAAAATATGCTATTTAATAACCATATCAAAACAAATCAATCCTAATGGGTGTTTTAACAGTAGTATTTTTTTGTGAACAAGGCATGCATTAGCATAGAATAGATTGTTTAAGGTGAGCAATAAATGGTTAACTGTGAATTCTATACTTTGTTTTTGTTAAATGTTCAAGCATATCAGACTCCAGGATTGCAATCATGCTATTCAGGGCATGCACATGAGAAAACCATAATGTATGCTTTTTTTCCAAATGCAGCAGGGCCTCCATTGCTAGGATATTGCTTTCACTAGCACAAATATTGCTGAAACCTAGATATGGTGCTACTATAAAGCACTAGCCATTTTTTAAAAAAATGCTGTTTCTCTGCAGAACGATGGCTGCTGCAGCTGTGCACCTTTTCCTTTTTCTTCTGTGCTGGTTTGATTTATAGAACAATAAATTGAAAAGCTATTTTTTTTTCTTAAGTGATTTATTTCTCTGTAAAATGAAACTTTTAGAGGTTCATATTCAGAAGCATTTAGCCAGATAACTCAGAAGTTAACCTGCTAAATGAATATTTGGGAACTTATCTGGCTAAATTCTAGCAAGATAACCTTTTATCCAGCTAAAATTTGGCTGATAAGTCAAGGGCATTGTGGGTGCATAACTGGGAGGAGCTGAGTTAGCTGGATACGTTATCCTGCTAACTCCATTATTCAGAGTTAGCTGGATAAGTTATCTGGCTAACCGGGTCATTCATCAAAATGCGTTATGGTGATAACACATCAACTAATCTTAAAAATGGGATAAGTATCAGAAAAGGTTTTGGTGCTCAATTTGAACTAATCCACAGGCTCTTGCCCGCAATGGGCTTCAGCTAGTATCATACACAAAGGAGCACTTTAATTCACATCATCTACTCTTCCCATAACACTACCCACAATATATCGTTTATTTTTTAATTCCTTGCAACATATAAAAATTATTTATTTATATTTTTATGACTAACCTCTTCCTATCAAATTAATTTTTCACAAACCTTTTCACTATTAAATTGATTATTCTTATCTTGAATCTTCTCATACTGTGCTAACTTTCTCTGATATTCATCCTATTTTTATGATTAGATATAGATTTTGTTATCCTCGGATTGTTGGTTTACTGGATATTTAGATACGAGGTATTTTGCCAGTTTTTTCATTGATTAGACAACACGTTAACGCCATAACGCATGCATTATTGTTCATAATGCATGGCACAAAAGCAAATTTTTTAGAGGGGCGGAATCAGGGCGGGATTTAGTTAAATGAGGAGTATTATCACACGGTGGTGCAATAGCATAACACATGCTATCGCATGGTTTAATGCCGGAAATAACTACATCTTTTTTCCAGGAATTAGGCTGTGCGATATACCTGAAATGGCCTTAACGCAATTTGCGATACATTTTTGGAATTGCATTTTGGCCATTTCTGGGCTTGGGGAGGGAGAAGGGGAAAGAGGGGAGAGGGAAGGGGAGAGGAGTGGAATAGAGAGAGAACGCCTCTGGGGAGGGCCTCACTGGGCACATCTATTTATATCTCTATAGGAGGTTTAGGGGCTAGTTTCCCATGTAGAATGAGATCTATGAACAGCACAGTACAACATGGTGAAGATTTGATGTCATTTGGAGTGAGGAAAGTCTCACAAAGATTAAATTTTGTACTATGTTGTTTCACCCTAGCTTGATGGTACCCTGTTATAGAGTCCATCAAGCTTGAGAAAGAGAACATAGTAGAAATTTCATCTTTGTGAGACTTTCCTCACTCCAAATGACATCAAATCTTCACCAAGGTGTACTGTGCTGTTCGTACATCTACTCTACATGTGAAACTGGCCCCTAAACCACCTCCATCACCTCACCTCGACCTATTAGATGGCCCTCCTATAGAAATATAAATACTTAACTACCATGAGGGCCTTGTAGATAGGCACTCTCTCCTCCTCCTCCCCCCAGCACAAGATGCGAAAAATAGGGATTATCGCATGGCGTGCTAAATTTACCACACCACACGATACTACCGATGTGAAGCGGTAAGTTACTGTGTGGTGCGGTAATTAAACAATTTCTATAAACATGCCCCTTTTTGTTATCGAGGGCATTATCAATGTGTTGGTAACACTTTTTGATGAATCTAGCTGTAAGTTTGGTTGGCCTGTATACTTGTTCTAAAGTTAGCTGGATAAACTTGTCCTGCTAACTTTAAGATAGCTGGATATAATCAGCGGTGCAGCTGAGAGGTCGATATTCAAAAGCCATTTCGACAGATAACTGACAATGTACCCGTCTAAATGGCTAGACGGCTATATTCAAAACTATAGGTGGCTAAATTTGAGCTGCATAATGACTTGTGCAGCTAGAATTTAGCCACAAAAGTTGGGGGTGTTCAGGGACAGGCGGGAGGCATTTCCAGGCAGAGCAGAGTTATCCACTTAACTTATGCAACTAATTGTGATTGTGCCATAGGACTGTCCTAAAGTTGGCCAGATATACTTATCTGGCTAACTTTAAGATAGCTGGGGATATTTAGCAGCATAGCTGCGCTGCTGAATATCCCTGTTAAGACAGCGAGATAGCTATATCCGACTAATTTAACTAGCCGCTCTGCAGTTGAATATCGACCGGCTTATCCAGTTATCTAGCCGAGCTGCAAGGCAGCTGAATATAGACCTCTTGGTTTCTGCTCTGTGACTTTCACATCTGCTTTGTTTACTTGTTAAAATGCTTTTCCCCCTCCTCCCAAATTATCAATTAACTGATCAATGAGGATGAATTACAACCTTAAGATGAAGACATGACTTTTTTTTTTTTTGTTGGTCCACTATAAACTATCGGACACTATAAACTATCGGACACTTTCTCAGTACCAATATGGCTATTAGAAGTGTGCAAAGATCAAGGTGCCAATTAGCAACTTACACCAGTTGACCAATATCACTGGACAATGGCTAACCCACTGTCTGGCAACAACTTCTCAAGGAAGAATGAACTATGAGATTTCCCTTCCATTTTCTTTGTGGGATGATAAGGTATTTTAGAAGGAAAAAAAAAAAAGATATTCGGTAAATAAGCTAAGCTGGAATGCTCAAGAGCAGTCACACACACCCATGTTTCTCTGACAGACTCTGTTTTTTTCACAGTGCCGTGAAAATAGTTATAACACACACATACACACAGACATACACGGTGTCACAATAAAACAAAGACTGTAAATCAGTCTCCGATGCAGAACATGGGGGGGTAGGAGGGGGAGAAATATTAAATTGTGTCAGCTGCTCAAATTGAAGGAGTTTTAAATGTGCAATTAAAGCCAAGAATCTGTTTCTTCAATCCAAAATATGCCATACATCTAAAGATTTAATGCTTAATTTAATTACCAAAAATAATAATAAAATGGTTAGGCTAGGTACTTGTTACAGCGATGAGCCAGATTGCTTTGTAAACATTTGGGAACCTCCCGACTATAAAGAAGGGGTGGGAGAGAGGATGAAAAAGTATTTTGGCTTATATTATGATTTGTTGGCAGTAAGAATGGTCCCAACTGTATTCTGTACTCACCACCTTATCAATAACCCAAATACTGAATAAAAAATAAAAGTGATTAGGTGTGCCTTTTCTAGTTTGATACAGTAGCATTTCCACTTTACTAAGAACTGGTTTCAGGTGTTCAGACCACATTCTTCAAAAGGCAGTGGAATCACTGTGAAATGATTAAAAAATAAATAGAATTACTTCTTTCTACGCCTGAGACAGAGCGAGAGCGAGCGAGAGAGAGAGGCAGCGCTAAGGGTGAAGGAGGGAGATGACCGGAGATCAAATGGGGCCTGTACTGACAAGAGTAGACAGGGGCACGCCTGAAAGCCTTTATCAATCACTGCTACGGTTCCTGTGGATGTGTGTGGGAAGTTATTATCAGCGAATTAAGAAATATTTATTGCCCATCCCGATGCCCTCTTTTTTCAATACTCTTTGATAGGTTAGGGGACTTGTTCTTTCGCCATCATGTTCAAGGGATCTGGTGAACACTGCCAAGGGTATTGTGTGCGAATGCAAGGTCTATCCTTTCTTATCTGTGTACTTATGAGCTGTACACGGTTGAATGTTTTCTAATAAAGCCCGCAGTAGTGCCGATTCGCATGTTAGCCAAGCGCACCAAGTCTCATCAGATGTGCTCCCCTGTTTTGAAAGATTTCTTTGTCCACGGGTTTCTGACTGTTCTGACAGACATCCTACTTGGGAAGAAAATCTTTGGCAGAGGTAACATTCCTTTTTTGTAAAATCGATAATTTCAGCCTTAATGTTTGCCATGCTTCCAGAGTCGAGTTACCATCCTCTTTACTTTATAATAGGGGTCTTGTGGAAACTGAAAACAGTCACAGACAAAAGTTTAGACTTCAGGCAGGCCTGAATGAGAAAGCCTGTACATTTGGAAAGTCGGGCAGAAAGAAAAACCACTACTAAGGATTAAAGGGGCTGAGGCCTAAAACATCTGCAACTGCTATCTCTCGTTTCTAACCATATGACGACAAAATGCTTAAAAGGTTGTAAATTCCTGGGTAGAATATATAAAGCAAAAAATATGCAAGTGGCTCCAGGTAAAGAAACCAAGTTTCCAGTTGCCGGTAAGAATCTGCCCAGTACAATTTGTTTGTTTGTATTTATAAATCTCCTGTCCTTGTCACCTAAGCCTGCTATAAAAATATCAGCAAACGCAAAAGAAGGAGCTTTTCCTGTGCATTTGTCTGATGCCCAGTCCAAAATGCAACAGACTGTTTTTTTATTCACCCATACGTTTTTTTTTTTTTTTTTTTCTTGAAACCACCATTGCCTGGCGTTTCACAAGTTACTGCACATATCCTTTGACAACACATGTAAAATTGTCAAGGCAATAAAGTTAACTGAACCTGACAACAATAAGTTGTCCGCTTCCTTTCTGGAGCTCATGTAGGCTCCCTGAACCCACTAGAGGGTCTACTACCACCACTGAATTCCCTCCCCACTTCTCCCCTACTCTGAATTTACAAAAGCTCACCAGACAGAGAGACAGTAGTAGGTAGGAAGAGAAACTAGGAAGAGAGTTTTTGCCTGGTCAAGCCTAAGAATTAGCCTGTTTTGGGGGCTGGGGGGGGGGGGGGGGAGAGAAAGTAGCTCTGTGAGACATGGAGGAGATAAAGAGGGGATAGGGAACCAGGAGGGAAGAAAGGAGGCTGAGGAGGAGAGATGGGCATGTTTTAACACTTTGGGAAGGAGAAAAAAACAAGGGGTTCAGATGGCAGGTACGGGTGCTGGTAGAAAGTGGAAGGGGCAGGGGCAGGAGAGGAAGAGAGGGAACTGGGGCAGAGGGGGGAGTGTGGTGGGGACTGAGACTGGAAGAGAGAGAAGGTGGGAAGAATAGAAAAGAAAGAAAGTGGAGGCATGAGAGAATGAGGAGTGTGTGGCTAGGTGGGGAAGCGCAGAGAGAGAGAAAGGGCTGGGAGGCAGACAGAGTGGGTGGGGGCAGGAGGTGGAGTAAGAGGGTAGTGTGAAGTGAGGTACTTTCTGCAGGGATGGGGGCTGGCATTGCTTTGCTTTCCTAGTCACATGCTGTGGAGGTGCCCTTGCTTTGCTTTCTTTTCCTGGTCAAACAAGGGCGACAAAGGGATTGTAAAGTTGAAACGAAGGTGTGGATGGGGCAGACAGGATGGGCCAAATGGTCTTTATCTGCTGTTATGTTTTGTATTTCTATGTATGTGTAAATACCTCTCCCTAGCATTGCAAATGCCTTTGCTTACTGTGGGCAGTGAGCGTGCAAGTTTACCTGCATATTAGAGGTATGCATGTAAGATTCCTCAACTTTTAAACAGCTGCGCGGGTATACATGTACACACGTAAGACGGCTCGCATGAATGGAAGCAGCCATTTTATAGCATACGCGCGTATGATATAAAATCGGCTGTTCGCGCGTACAGGTACGCACAATTTTGTATGGACATGTGCTGGTGTGCACAAATGCAGGCTCTACCACGTAAGTGGGGAAATTTTACGATATGTGCGCTGATGCAATGATTGTTCCCAGTTTGTACAGGTAAAGACTCCTGATTTCCTAACCCCAATTAACCTTCCTCTCTTTTAGCTTATTAGCCCCTGCCTTTCAAACCCCTCTGACTAGCTCAGATTTTTTTTTTTTTTTTAAAACTTAAAGACGGCATTCCATAGCAGAAGTAAAGTTACGCGGTAAGGGACCCTGGCACACACTTGTACACGTAAACATTTCCGTGCACATTTCAGGTCACAGAAGAACATAAGAAATGCCAAACTGGGTCAGACCAAGGGTCTATCAAGCCCAGTATCCTGTTTCCAACAGAGGATAATCCAGTCACAAGTACCTGGGAAGTACCCAAACATTAAATAAATCACAAGCTACTATTGCTTATTAATTACCGTAATAGCACTTTATGGAGCAGTTTATCCTTGAGGAACTTAACCAAACCTTTTTTAAACCCAGTTACAGTAACTGCTGTATCCACATCCTCTGGCAATGAATTCCAGAGCTTAACTATGCACTGAGTGAAAAATAATTTTCTTCGATTTGTTTTAAATGAGCTACTTGCTAACTTCATGGAGTGCTCCCTGGTCCTTCTATTATCTGAGAGTAAATAACAGATTTATATTAACTTATTCAAGTCCTTTCATGATTTTGTAGACTTCTATCATATACCCCCTCAGTCGTCTTTTCTCCAAACTGAACAGCCCTAACTTCTTTAGCCTTTCCTCATAGGGCAGCCTTTCCATGCTCCTTATTTTGGTCGCCCTTCTCTGCACTTTCTCTAGTGCAGCTATATCCTTTTTGAGATGCGGTGACCAGAATTGCACCTTCCTGGAACGCCCATGTCCTGCCCATGCTCCGCCAGACTTTTTTACTTTTTGATTTGTGTGCGTACTGGGAGACAGTAGATTTGCTTACCTGTATAACATGTGCTCTCCGAGGACAGCAGGATGTTAGTCTTCACACATGGGTGACATCATCAGATGCAGCCTGTTGCGCCCGGTCGCAGACAGCTGCGACCTTTGCTGCTCACCTCATTTTGCCCAGTAGCTCCGATTCTGGCTAAGATGGCCGCCCTCTGCACGCCGACCCTCACTGGCGTTCCTGGAACGGCGGAGGGCGATCCCGGTCGCCATCTTGAATCTGGTGTGACCTAGGGTACGCCTACCTCTTTGTTGTACACGTCATGGTGGGTACCTCGGGGGGTCCCCTCCGCTTGACGTCACTGCCTACGTGTATTTAACCTACCGGACTTTCCTACCTACGAGTTAGCAACGGATTCCATCTTGCTTATTCCTTTACACTGAGAAACTTCGCATCGCTGTTCCTGTCTGAGTGCCTTAGGTACCCGCTCCTCGGGGGCCTTGTTGCACTCAGGGCTATCCGCTCCTTGGAGAGCCTCATCTGCTTGTCTCACCTTCACCAGCTATGTGAGTTCTCTTGCATCGGATCTACGCTGCCGCTACTACGAATTCTCTACTGCATAGTGAGAACAAGACCTACTCTACAGCACCATGTCTGTCTTGCTGTGGGATCCTCGTGTTACCTCGCTCTGTGGACCACTTACCGAATTCACGCTGTCTTGTGCCAGTTGCCAACACCTACCTCTGGCCTACCCCACGCTGCGGACCCACTACCGGAGAGCTACAAGGCACAAGGTATACTAAGAAGCAAGTACTTTCTGGCTACCCTGCTTGCGGACCACTACCGGATTCACGCTGCCTTGTACCAGCTACCCACATCTGCCTCCGGCCTACCCCGTGCTGCGGACCACTATCGGAGTTACCACATACAAGGTCTATCAAGAAGCAAGGATTCCCCGGGTTACCCTGCTCTGCGGAACCACTACCAGAGAATCCATTCCAGGTCTTCTATTTCCAGGACTGAGTTACAACCCGCTCCTCTGGTTTTCTCTTTGGCTGTTATAATTATTCTCTTGACTCCTGTGTCCATCAGACTGAGACCCCGTCTGTCGTGGAGATTCCACACAGGGCTCCTCCCTGTGGGTGGAGTCAGCTCTCTCCATGACCCAAGGGCCCACAAACCAAGTTAAAACATAACACAGCCCAATGCGGAAAAACTTATGTTAATTTCTAGAACTTTGACTAGGCACACTGATCATGCCCTGTACCATGTGTCCATGCGATGGGTCCCACTTCACGAATTACGATACAATAAAAAATAGGAGAAACCCAACTCTGTGAAGGTGGCGGGTAGGTTTGTGATGAGGACTAACATCCTGCTGTTCTTGGAGAACATCCATTACAGGTAAGCAACTCTGATTTCTCAGAGGACAAGCAGGATGGTAGTCCTCACACATGGGTGAATCCCTAACTACAGGCTGCTTTCCCAGCACAAAAGGGGACCAACCAGACACCTAACCAGATGGCAATGGGCACAACACCATCAGTGCTGTTGGTAACAGATGGGAGGGAGACAGCCTGAACTCAAATGGGCCCTAGGTAGGAAGAGTGTGTTCTACGCCTCAAACAGGTTCTGGAGGACAGACTGGCCCCAAACCCACTGTCACGTGGGTCATCCCTATCCAGAGAATAATGCGATGTGAATGTGTGGAGAGAAGTCCACATCACAGCCTTGCAGATCTCCTGCACGGGAACTGCTCGCAAGTGGGCAACCAATGCTGCCATGGCTCTGTCAGAATGAGCCTTGACCCCAAGATGAACATAAGAAATTGCCATACTAGGTCAGACCAAGGGTCCATCAAGCCCAGCACCCTGCTTTCCAACAGTGGCCAATCAAGGCCATAAGAACCTAGCAAGTACCCCAAAACTAAGTCTATCCCATGTTACTGTTGCTAGTAATAGCAGTGGCTATTTTCTAAGTCAACTTAATAATAGCAGGTAATGGACTTCTCCTCCAAGAACTTATCAATCCTTTTTTAAACCCAGCTACACTAACTGCACTAACCACATCCCCTGGCAACGAATTCCAGAGTTTAATTGTGTGTGAGTGAAAAAGAACTTTCTCCGATAGTTTTAAATGTGCCACATGCTAACTTCATGGAATTCCTCTAGTCCTTCTATTATCCGAAAAAAGTAAATAACTGATTCACATTTACCGTTCTAGACCTCTCATGATTTTTTAAACACCTCTATTCATATCCCCCCTCAGCCCGTCTTTCTCCAAGCTGAACAGTCCTAACCTCTTTAGTCTTTCCTCATAGGGGAGCTGTTCCAGTCCCGCCTGGGCATAACAGAAGGAGATACAATCTGCTAGCCAACTGGATAGTGTCTGTTTGGCAGTGGCAATGCACAACCTATTCTTATCAAAAGAAACAAAAGTTGGGTGAATTGTCTATGGGCTTATGCCTGCTCCAGATAGAAGGCCAAGGCTCACTTGTAGTTCTAACTGTGCAGTGCTCGTTCGCCTTAGTGCGAATGGGGCCTGGGAAAGAAAATTGGAAGGACGATTGACTGGTTAATATGGAAACCTGTCACACCTTAGACAGGAACTTAGGGGGCGTACACAAGACTACCCTGTCATGATAAAACATAGTGTAAGGCGGTTTAAAGTCACTAAGGTCTGGAGCTCGCTGAACCTGCAAACTGAAGAGATGCCACCAAAAATATGACCTTCCAGGTCAGTTTCTTAAGGTAACAGATGCACAGCGGTTCAAAAGGAGCTTTTATCAGCTGAGCTAACACCATGTTGAAGCCTCAAGACACAGCAGAAGACCTTAGGGGAGGCTTCAATTGAAGCAGGCCCCACATGAAATGTGCAACTATTGGCTGTACAGAGATGGGCATACCATCTACACCGTGGTGGTATGCACCATTTGCACTCAGATGAACTCTGACGAAGCTGGTTTTTAAGCCAGCCTCCGAAAGGTGTAGAAGGTAGTCAGTTTTTTGTGTGGGGCAGGAGAACAGATCTAGAGCCTTCTGTTCATACCACACTGAAAACCTCCTTCATTTCAATCCATGGGACTTTCTAGTGGAAGGCTTTCTAAAAGCCACCAGGACCCGAGACACATCCTCAGAAAGTTGAAATGGCTGCAGGATTATCCTCACAACATCCAGGCTGTGAGTGACAGGGCCTGGAGGTTGGGATGCTGTAGCCTGCTCTGATCTTGTGTGATGAGATCTGGGGAAGTACCCAGACTGATTGTTTTCCGGATGGACAACTCCTGCAGGAGTGGAAATCAGACCTGTTTTGGCCAATGATGTGCTATGAGGATCATAATCCCTCTATCCTCACAAAGCTTCAAGAGAGTCTTCGCCACTAAGGAAACTGGAGGACTTGTGTACAGAAGACCCTTGCCCCAATGACGGACCAGGGTGTCCTAGGCTGGATTGCTGTGACTTGTAAATGGAGAACCGAGGTACCTTCCTGTTGCAGGGGGATGCGAACAGATGTATGACCAGGCTCCCCCAGAGGCAAAATATCCAATTCATTATCCCCTGGACCAGGGACCACTCGTGGGGTCTGAAGTCTCGACTCAGTCTGTCCACTACCACGTTCTCCATCTTGGCCAGGAACATAGCCCTGAGCAGCATCCCGTGAGACAGGACTACTTGGCTACTTGGTTGTTGGTTTGGATCAGAACAACTTTATTGGACAGTTGATCTCTGAAAGCCCATAGCGGGTACCTGATCGCCCTGAGCTCCAGAAGATGATTTGACAAGAACATTCCCGAGTGGTCCACAGGCCCTGAGTTCCAAGCCCATCCACATGAGCTCCTCACACCAGGGTAGATGCATCCGTGGCTAGCACAATTTGAGTAGGGAGACTCCAAACGTAAATCCCTTGTTCCAGATTGGAAAGTTCTCACCAGCAGAACAAGGAGTCCCTGAGAGACAGGATAACTCAGATGCATGTAAATAACTGTATGAAGAAAATAGTTATAAATAAAATTGTCTTTCGATTATGCTCGACTATTATTTTCCCAAACAACGTTTGAAAATGAAATACAAAAGTTTTAAATGAGAAATACTAAGTTTTGGTAAAATTTTGAAACTTTAAGGCTTTTGGGGGTCACCTTAAAATAGTTCAACTGAGCTGAAATTTTGCAAGGAGCACTTTTTCATATATTGGAGCAAGAATAGGGATTGGGATCAAAGAATTTCAAAATTTGAAAAATAAGGGCCACCCTAATGGGCACAGAAGACAATTTAGTGGGACATCCAATAGGTTCAATTGGTACCCCTGATGGATGATGGACAGAACCCACTGGTCCAAGGTTACACTGGGCTACTGGTTCACAAAGAAACGCAGCCTGCCCCTGACCAGAGGGTCCATTTCCCCTGGTATGGGAGACTGGCTTATGCACCCTATGGCCCAATCAAAATCCTGTCCCCGGGTTGACTGAGGAGCCGGCTGGGGCTTGGGAGCTCTCTGCTGCCTGGGACGGCTGCGGGAGGTCTGATGGTATTGTCGGGATTGAGGAGGCAGAGAATAGTACTTCCTTTGGCGAAAGAAAGACTTCCTTAGCTCTGGCCTCGACAGCCTCTTGGAGAACGGGTCCTGAGTACTGGCAGAGAGTTGTTGGAGGGTTTCATGATGGTCCCCGAGTTGGGCCACAGCATTCCTCACCCTATCTTCGAAGAGACTCTCTCCCATAGATGGCACGTCAACAAGTCATTCCTGTACCTCCGGTCAGAGATCTGAGGCCTGCAGCCATGACATTCTGTGGGCACTGATTCCTGCTGCAGAGATTCTCGATACTGTCTTGAAAACATTGTAGGTCACATGGACCTCGTGTTTCCCACATTCCAGACCCTTGTGCACCAGCGACATGAGGGGGTCTTGCTGCTTTTGAGGCAGCTGCTCAGCCACCTCCTGTACTTGCTTCCATGTGAGTATTGGCTCATGTAGAGCCAATATTCACATGGTAGGCAGTGATATGGGCAATAAGTATGGCGCCTTGGAACACCTTCCTCCCAAGAGCGTCCATCGCTCTGTGGTCCTTACCCGGGAGTGCCGGGGAATGGATTCAAGAGCACTTGGCCCTCTTGAGGGTGGATTTGACCACCACCGACTCACGAGGCAGCTGAAGCTTATCGAATCTGGCAGCCTTCTGGATGAGGTAAACCCTGTCTGCCTTCTTATTAACAGGAGGCACTGTAAGGGGGTGGTCCCAAATCCTCAGCAGCAACTCCTTAAGGATCTTGTGTACCGGGACTGCCACGGTCAACTTAGGAAGCTCCATGAAATGAAGGAACTCAAGCATTTTATACCTGGCATCATCCTTTGTCAAAAGCTGGAATGGGATGGCCTCTGCCATCACCCTCACAAACCCTGCAAAGTTTAAGTCCTCAGGCAGAGACTTCTTTCACTCATCTGGAGAAGAGTCTGACGTGAGACCATCCGAGTCCTCGCTAGAGGACACCATTTGATCATCCCCCCAGGGGTCATAGGGACCCTCATCCTCACCGTAAGCCACAGAAGACAGGGCCCTAGGTGCTTGGCCTACGTTCAGAGGAGCAGGCACCAATGGAACTGGATGGGGGACTACAGGCTTCAGTGTCTCCGCCTGCCTCAGCAGAGCTGCCTCTTCAGAGGAATGGGCGACTGCCACCGTATTGGTAAGGAAGGCCTTGGTGCCCCACCAAGCACTGGTGCTGTCCCGCGAACAAACACCAGCTAGGTCAGTAACTCATCGATGAGTATACTGAGTTTCTTCAAAAGCGGTATGAGGACAGGCAGCACCAGCTCTGGTGCCATAGGACCGAAGCCCTGTAGTGTCCGCTCCACCACCAGCTGAACTTGATGTTCCAAATCTTCCTCAAATATTGCTGATGCCAACACTGACTGGGAGGATGGAGGGGTGTGCAAATCTTCCTTGGGGGATTGGTGACTGGCACCAGGATTGGTGGAGTCTGTCGCTGACTCCAGGCATCGATGGAGGATGGGCGCTCCTCGCCATGGGGCTGCTTCGGGGGCATCGTGTCAAAAGCTGGTGCATCCCCGTGCCTAGTACCATGCACTGACAGGGATTGGTGCCGATGCTTCCTAGTCTTCCCTCAATGCTCGGCTTGGTCCTTTCCCAATGCAGAGGTTGAAGACTAACCCGTGTCCTCGGCCCAGAGGAGTTCGACAATGGTTGGTCTCTGGCACCCCTATCCACCGGTGACCTCAACAGAACCTACGGGCCCGCTGATGTCAATGGCATGGTGTCCATTGGTGTGGCTCCGAGGTCCTTTGATGCCGATGTCTCAGACTTCCTCGACTCAAAGAGCTGATCCATTTTGTTGAGTCGAAGCAGATGTCCCTTTGGGGTCATCTGTGCACATGAGTGGCAACCCCGATTGTCATGTGATGCTCCCTGGCAGAGGATGCATATCTTTTGAGGACCAGTGATCGACATGGTCCCCGGGCACTGGGGGCATTGGCAAAAACTGGACGTGGCCATGACGGGGCAAAACAAAAGAACCAAAAGTCGGAACAATGGCGACAGGCATCGCCACCATTGGGGGGAATCGACTGGGAAAGAAACTTACCTGAAATGCCGAAAACCCTGACTGGGGCACTTATGGGGAGGCATAGAGAGGGACCAGGCGACAGAACAAAGAAAAACTGCAAAAAAATGTGAAAAAAAAAAGTTTTCCACAAGGCAAAAAGCCAAGTTTTGAGCTCAAACTGCAAAGCTCACAGTTCTGCAGAAAAAAGACTGAAGAGAGACCCCGCGTGGACGCATGATTATAGAGCATGCTGGGCATGCTCAGTGTGCCTGGTCAAAGTTCTAGAAACTGAGATAAGTTTTCTACATTGGGCTCCATCTGATGATTTCACCCATGTGAGGACTACCATCCTACTTGTCCTCAGAGAAATACGCGTACTCAGGCGCTTCTTAAAATCCACGCAATGCGCATCAGCCCGAGACGTGTGCATATCTCTCGGCTTTGGCGCATGTACGACTTTTAAAATTTCCTTTTAAGCGCACATATTAGGAAGTGTAAATGTGTACAGATAGCTTTGGTGGGATAATTTTCAAAAGAAAAGTATGTGTGTACGTTCCGTTTGAACATGGTTGTAAAGTCTCTGGCTAATTGCCTTTAAATTTATGTGGGCTGTTACACAATTACTTATTTATTTATTTATTTAGCATTTTTATATACCGACTTTCCAATAACAGAATTATTGATCAACTCGGTTTACATTATAACAGAACAATCACATTTACAAGTAAATGTCTTACAATGAACAGGTAGATATAACTTGGATAGGTATATGTGGGGTTAACCAGTACAAGATACATTGCCTAATGTAGGCATAAGTAAAGATACAGTGCCTAATGTAGGTTAAATAAACAGTGCTAATTATAAGACTAGGTTATGATCCTCGACTGCCAAAGTTTACGTGTGTTCTATAGATGATCTGAATAGCTCTCAGGTGGATTACCACCGAGAGGATCATTGGCAGGGAAGTTCCGCGGGGTTATGGGAACGCTTGGTTGAATAACCAAGTCTTGAGTCTTTTTTTAAAAGTAGATAAGCATTGCACTGATCTGAGTTCTGGTGGGAGAGTATTCCAGATTTTGGGGCCCGCTGTGGAGAAGGCTCTTTTGCTTAATGCTGACTTCATCGGTGGTATGTGCAGGTTGTTTTTATAAGCTTGTCTTACTGGTCTGGTGGATGTGTGGAATTGGAGAGGGATTTTGAGCTCGAGTGGTGCCAAGTTGTGTAGAGCCTTGTGGGTTATTGAGAGCACTTTAAAAAGAATTCTGAATTTAACGGGAAGCCAGTGTAGGCTTTTCAGAATGGGTGATATGTGGTCTCTTTTGTTGGACTTGGTTAAGATCCTTGCTGCTGCGTTTTGCAGCATCTGTAGAGGTTTTATAGCGTTAGCCGGGAGGCCTAGTAGAAGTGAGTTGCAATAATCAATTTTCGTGAGAATGAGTGCTTGTAGCACTAAACGGAAATCTTGGAAATGGAGGAGAGGTTTCAGCCTTTTCAAAACTTGTAATTTGAAAGAATCCATCCTTTACGATATTATTTATGAGAGATCTGTAATTCATTTGATTATCAAGGATAACCCCTAGATTTCTGACTTGTGTGGACATTGTTAATTGAGTAGACAGGATGGTACTGGGATGTGTGTAGGTTCCGTCTTTGGAGATAAGGAGGTATTCTGTTTGCTTTGATTAAGAATCAAATTAAGGCTAGTGAGCAAGTTGTTGATGGCTTGTTTGCAAGAGTACCAGAAGTCCAGAGATTTTTTGGAGAGATTCAGTAATGGGAATCATTATCTGCACATCGTCTGCGTATAAGTAGTGTATGAGATTTAGTTTAATGAGGAGCTGGCAGAGTGGTAGAAGGTATATATTGAATAAGGTTGGAGAGAGTGACGATCCTTGTGGGACTCCCAAGGTGCAGGTGACTGGTTGAGATACTTCATTGTTGACTTTGACCTTATACTGTCTGTTCTGTAAGAATGATTTGAACCATTTGAGTACTTCTTTGGCTTCTTGGAGTTTCCACTTCAGTTTATGGCTGCACATTTGTAATTTGTGTTCAATTATTCTGTATTTGGTGAAGGTCATTCTATACTCTGCAAGTGTGACGAGCTGAGGTATTCTGCTCGTGCAGAGTGATCTGTAGCAGACTTTTGCACTGTATTTTCTCAACTTGAGAAGTATTGGTGTTTGTAGGGTCTCTTCATAGTAGGGTTGCTGCTGTTGGGCATCTTGTGAATTAGTGCTCCAATGATATGGCAGGTTAGCTACACGTGTTAGAGTATTTTTGTTTTTGGTTTTTTTTTGCAGGTTTTGGTATTATTTCACAATGTGCCTGGCAGTGGAAGGAGTCTGTGTTGCTGTTACTTAGACACCAGAATTTGAATGGTTTTTTTTTTGTATGGTAAGATAATATCTTTTTTCTACCCCCATTGTTGGAGGTATTTGTGTTTGGGGAGGAAGAGGGAGGTTCCTGTGGACACAGAATATATTTTTACAGAACTGGAGGTACAGGATTTATACTGGGTTTGTCTTGCACATGCAATGACAAGAATGAACTTCATTCTTAATCCAGGCTATGTTGGGTATTTATCTCAATTTCTCAAATTTAATGCAAGTGCTCTTCTTAATATTTGCATTCTGCAAAACAGATTCTTTCTGAAGCTTGTATGGTGTAATATATATATGCAGCAAATTGAGATGAGCTTGGAAATTATTTTTCATTAGGCGAGTGGTGGCCAAACAATTAGGATTGTGTCTGCACCTTTAGGCCACATTCTCTTAGTTTCTGATTACATCTCTTGGTACTTCATGCTCTTTTCTCTCTCCATGAGCTGCAATGATCATTCATGGTCTAAAGAAGTCGGATCATGCAACGCCAATACTTTGGGCCCTTCATTGGCTTCCTATTTTGTATCGGATTAAGTTCAAAGTTTTGTGTCTGACATTCCGCTCTTTACATTCAGGATATCCAATTTATCTGTCAAACGTTTGGTCCCATAGCATCCTTCCAGGATTTTGCAGTTTTCTCAAAGGGGTCTCCCTCATCTTCCCCCTCCCTCGTCATTAGACTGGAATCCACAAGACAAAGTACTTTTTCATATTGAGGACCTCTACTTTGAAATGCTTTACCAATGGACAAGAGAGCAGAATCTAGGGGGCAAGATGGCGGTGCTGTGAGCCAGACATGTTTAAATCGCTCTCCACATTTTTTCCCTTTACTTCTAAAGAATGCCATCTAAACAAAAGGGAGGTTCGTGTCTACCCTCCAGACACCTCCCTCCTTACTGGACAGTGTTTAATAACATTGTTCACATCTGAACCGGCAACAATAGAGGGGGTACCTGGTCCCGCTGCGATAACTGATGAGAGAGAGTTGGAATCGCTTGGGGAAGTCACCTTGAGTCTCCTGGATCTTCGGTTCCCGCTGGCTCCGTTAACTGCTTACTCTCCATTCTCGACTGCATTGCAGTTATGACGTTAACATGCTACTCATGCAGCTGCAGGAGAGGGCCGGAGTGGAATCCTGCCGACTTTGCCTCTGCTCTCCTCCCTGTGCTTGTCGGAGGTTTTGGGATTTCCTGGCTTTGCGGCTTGTGCTGTTACTTTTTTTCGGCTGAGACCCAGGAGGAGCGTGAGAAGATTGCTGCAGTGTCGGCGAGAGGTGTTCCAGGGACAGACTCTCCTGAACATTCGGGTGAACTTTTTCATCTTCCACCTAAGCCAGCAGTTGTTACACTTGGTGCCTTATGGGACTTAATAGAGAGATTTGGCTTTTCTATGAAAGATCATCAAACCAAGATTGAGAATCTTACTACTAAAGTAGACTCAATAGAGATAAAATTTGACGGTCGAATTAGTGAACTTAAATCTCAAATGGCGACATCAGAGGCGTCTGCTTCCAAGATTCAATCTTGCAAAGTAAAAATGATTAAAGATTTGGGCAATTTCTCCCGTAGGTTGGAGTTTCTGGAGAACTACACAAGGCATTTAAATCTCCGCTTTTTGAATTTTCCCAAGGTGGTGGGGCAAAATCCATACCACACCTTGAAGGAGTATTTCCTTGAAATTTTGAAATTTGAAATAGGGAAGACTCCTTGTAGTAACAAAATGTTTTTTCTTCCTGTTTCAAGTTAAGAGAGACTTTCTCAAGATCCAAGCCCTGATGCTATTGCAAATTTAGCTCAATTCTTAGAGGATTCCAAGGTAGAGATTTATGAGCGTTCGACTCTTCTCGTCTCTTGTCTCTGAAGAGGAACTGGGTGAAGTAATGAAAAGATATTTTAAGAATATCTGTTTCTTTTTATGGTCAGATAGTTCGTATATTTCCGGACTTTGCTCATGCCACTCAAGAACGGAGACATGTTTTCCTTGCTTTAAGACTACAGATTATATCCCTGGGTTTTTCCTTTGTATTAAGATATCCATGTAAATGTGTTATTCACTCACAGAATTAATGTTTTATTTTCTTTCTTCCTGAACAACTTAAATCCCTTATTAACTCCAGGAGTATATTATCCTTTTCTCCTATTAATTAGTAGGTTTAAAGATCCAAGATAATTAGTTGTCGTGTACACGTTAAGCCTGTTTCTTTTTTTTTTTTTTTTAAGGTTATCTTTTTAAATCCCTATTCATTGCTGCCCTCCATGTTTTCTGAATTTTGTTTTGGAAAAATGATTTATCAAAGGAATTGGCTTACTTATTTGTATATTCCATTTGTTCTTTTCTGATATTTCATTTTTGTTTTCTGGAAGTAAGGACTATCTTGTTTGTATTTTGTTGAAATTAATAAAAAAAAAAAAAAAAAGAGCAGAATCTATTTGAAATTTCGGAAACCAATAAAGACCTGGCTTTTGACTGTTAATATCTGCAGCTGGACCTTTAAGAATATGGAGTTATCTTTGACACCACCACTAACTAGTCAGTAAAATAGTGTCGGTATTTTAGTATTTTGTGTGTGCGCAGATTGTTATTAATGATTTGATGTTTTAACTTTATGATTACTATTTTAAGTGTCAATATTTTTTGTATTCAATTATGAATGTTCTATTTTGTAAACTACCTGGGTAACTTGATTGACAAGCAGTAATATAAAGTTAAAAAAAGGAATGAATGAGTACAGAGTAATAGCTTAATACTGATATTTCTACTAGTCATGCTGTTTTTATCATTTTTACCACTATATCTGGTTTTTAAGCATCCAGCTTTTTATTGTTTGGTCTGGGAATGAATAATTATACTCATTTATATGAAGAAATTATATAAGAAAGAATGACTAACTGTAAATGTAAAGTAAGAAACTGGCAGTGGAAGGTGGGGGTGGAGTTTGATCGATTTGCTTGGGCCCACTCAAACAAGAAGGGTATTCTGCTGCCTCTGTTCTGCGATAAATATTCGCAGGATTTATTTGCATACTGTGGTTTTTGTTTATGTCAGTTTATACAGTTTGGTTATAAGGAGAGTCAGACACATTTGCAGCCCTCGGAGACCCGTGTGTGAAATCCTTTCAATAATGCTAGGTACCTGCCTGATGTTCTGACTGCAGAGCCAAGCTAACCTAGTTAAAAGAAAGTTGCTATATTCACAGACAGGCCGATACAACATGGACACACTAAAAACGGCCATCCAAATTGGGTGCCCGTTTTCCTAACGCGCGCCCATCCACCTCTCCTGGGTGCACACTGAGATATGCACATGAACAGCTGCATTAAAAAGGACGCACTAGGGGAAACTGTGCACCCCTAGTGTGCCCCTGGCATCGGGCACCCAGGAGACACGCTAGGGCCGCACAGCCATGGGTGAGGAAAACGAACGCTGGTAAATTGAGTGTCTGTTTTCCTAACCTGACCGTTGTTGAGTCTTTTTTTTTTTTCATGTTGCTGCTTTCTGTGGTTCCTCCTATTTAGTATCAGAACTTAATATAGTATCAGAACTATATTAAGTTGGAGGAACCACAGAAAAGCAGTATTTTCTGCTTTTCTGTTGATGGCTTGGGGCACCTCAAGACTTGATGCCAGCTCTAGGGCTGGCATCCATTTTTTAGGGTTAAAACGTGCGTATTGGGCACACAATTTTTTTTTTTTTTACATCAGGGATACTAGCTAATAGCCTCATCGACATGGTATTTGCATGTGATGAGCACTGTTAGCTAGGTGCAGGTTTAGATGCAAGTTTTGGACGTGCCAATCCCATTAAAGAATCGGGAGTTATTCTAGTATGTCCAAAACACATGTCAAGCTGTGTGCTAGGCTGAGCACACTGTATTGCATCGGCCCCAGAAAATGTAACTTTCGGCTGTGTTAAATAACATCACAGTGACCCTGCACACAAAATATGAAACTCTTCAACTAACCCATGCGACTAACCATAATCTCTCCCCCCCCTTCATCCCCCACCTCAGCTGAAATCCTGTCAACCACAGATAGTGTTAGTTATTCATCACATGATAAAAAAAATAGCTAAAATGTTGCAGATTTCTGTAGGTGACTGCAGGAAACTCAGTTCCTTTATAGGTAGCCACGAAGGGGGGGGGGGGGGGGGGGGGGGGGGGGGGGGGGGGGGGGAGGGAAAGAGCCCAAAGCGTACTGAGCAACCTATGCCACATACTGATGAGCTAGGAAAGATTGCACAGTGCTCCATTGCCTGGCAGAGACCACACACCAGGGCTGAAATGGCTTCCTTTGTAAAAGGAGAAAAGGGTAGATGATTAAAACAATGAGGTGCTCTGCAATGATAAATGCATTATTAAAAAGAATTGTGGCACAAACCTAGGTTTCTTATACCTGCTTATATATTGGATAAAAATTCCATTGAGGAAAAAAAAATATATATATACACACACACAGTATATACACACACATATATTGAACTGTAAGTCAAACATAAGAGCTCGGTGCCAGGCTGCTGTTTGCAAGGCAAGGCATGTGATTACATGCATTAAATAAAGAACTGTGCACAGAGAAAAGGAAACATTCTTACTGCTTAACGAGGCCTTATTAAGCTATTACTAGCAGTACAAATACATAGTAATAATCAGGGCTTAATTTGTGAGTGAACTGCCTGGAACTTCTTTTCAGAGATAAGAGCCAGAACAGCAGGGGTTCCAGCCCCTCCCCTCCAGACAGCCTGCAAGGAAGAGGGAGGTGAGCTTGGAGCAGACAGAGCAAAGAACGGTCATTCTGTTCCCAAATTCAGCCCTTCCCCTCCTGCCCCCTTCTGCAGAGAACAGGAGGGAAGAGTAGGATCCCGTAGCAGACACTGCATTCTAACGAACAGAGATAAAAAGGGGTTGAATTAGCATAAATTTGAAACTTGGGTGTCTTAATTTCCACAATCTAGAATGGTGTTCTGCCACTTTTCCGGGACCTGAGGACATGGAGCAGAGCTGATGGTTCTGATGAGCAAAGAGCAGCTGGGAATTGAGCACTGGTGGGGGATCCCTGGGATGAGGAGGAGGAAGAGTGTGTTCAAGCATGGTGTTTAGGATTGTGTGTGTAGGAGAGAGTTTATACCCATGTCTGGCCCTACCCCATCGTATGTCACACCTGGCCCTGGCCCTCACACTCTTCCTCCCTTCCCCAAGCTCCACAGTTCCACTTCCTTTTTATCTACAAATTAAGCCCCGGTAATACTTAATAAAAGCCTCATACTGTGCCAAGGACTGGGAAAATGAAAGCCACTGATTTAGGACAAGGGATGGAGAGGTTGCCTCAACTGGGTCTGTTTTCCCTTTGAAAATAGCAAATTGGAGGGGAGGAGGAGTGGAGAGAGGCATCTAAACAACTATAATCAAATACGCTCAAAGGGCCTTATCTGGGCTTTCAAGGGGCTGTTTCATATCAAAGACTGAGGTACCCCATTAGGATTTGAAAGGCGAAGGTTCAAACTCTGTCACAGTGTGAGGTTCTTTATCCTGTGAGTGGTTTTAGTCATGGAAATTCCCAGCCATGGTGACTGAATACTTTAAACATGAACATGGATGAGTTCTTGGCTTAGCATGGAATTGCTGGCTAATCAGATTTGGTGAGACAGACAGTATTGCTCCAGGTGCTTGCTCCAATAATTTCTTGTGGTCAGTTATCTTGGAAATAAATAGCCAGTGCGCCACAAGATTTTTTTTTTTTTTTTTTTTTGCAACCTTCCTCCAGACAATCCACGCATAGATTATGGCCCCAAACGCAGATAGTCTGATGAAGGTTGAACTTCTTCTTCTAAGCAAACTCCAGAAGCGATTTCGCACTGTACAGCTCACGTTGGGTTTGTTTTGGACCAGAGGGACTTGTGGCAAAGGCATAAAACAACTTCTGCCTTCAAACTGTTGCAACATCCTTCAGAACAAAATAGAAATTATTCTTGAAGCAAAATCAGTTTGTAATGAAGCTGCATAAAGCCAGGAGACTCAGAATGTGGTGATGATTACTCTGCATTCACAGCAAAATATGAGTTATTCTTCAAAAGAAAACGAATCATGCATATCATCTTACTTCCTCTGGTTTGGACGCACCTTATCTTGGCCATGTCTTTTACCCTGCAACCATAGGTGAGACATGATTTACACTTGCAGAGCTCAGCGTATCCTCAAATGCATTTCCTTTAAGGCAAACTACAAGTCAGACAGTAACAGAAACCTGTATTTCAAAGTGCCCTGACGCAACATTCTAGGACACCCATGATCAGCTTTGCATACAACTATGAAAACAGCAATGCAAATGAAGTGGAGGGGGGAGTGGAGGTCAGGGAGGGGAAAAACAGAGACATGCCTGCTAAAACAAAAACCACAAATTATTCTGGAGTATAAAGTACTCCTGGTTTTAAAGTGCATCTCAACAACCGATATTTCATGGGCAAGTGTTGTTAGCACTTGTCATATGCATTCAATGAGTTTCTACCTGAAGAGGGCAATCCTCCATGGGCCTTTGGCAGGTGAAGTACTACTTCAGCCGTACAAATGGCCATGTAGAAAACTGGCTGACTAATCTGTTCATAAAATTCTGCACATACACGCTCTGTGCATGTACTTGTTACGTGCACGGGGAGAGGCATTTTGGGGGTTGGAGTCTTGAGCAGGGTTGGGACAGACATGCACGCTTTTTTGATTTTTAAAAAAGTATGCATGTAATTCTCTTGGCAAAACTACGCGTACCAAATAGCGGGTGTAATTGTGAGCGTAAGTCCACTTTGAAATCTGGTGTAACTTATGCGCCTATTTGATGGTTAATTTATGCATATCATCAAAAAATTACCCCCTAAATATGCAACCCCTGCCCATCCCAAAGCTTTGCATATTATATTCTCAAAATACAATGTTTTGCTTCTTAACAAGATTTTATTCATTTCATATGTTCTTATACTGATACCCCGAAAAAGTGTTTTTCAAATCCAGTATTTGAGGTCACCCTATATATCTTTCATGGTAAATGAAATATCCAAATTAACCTGTTTTTTTGGCCAAATGTATGCAAATATCTTTCAAAAATATTTTTACTGAAGGCAACTTGGAAAGAAGACCTCATAGGGTTCTTGAGGGCAGGATCTGAAAACCACTGACCTTTAGTCTTGCACGCTTCCCCTTCCTTTCCCAGAGAAGATGCATCATGCCATATTGAGAGAGAAAAATCCTCCAGTGACATAAGTCAAATGCTAGCAGATATCATCCCTGCACTGTGACATCACTGTGGCATAAGATGTATCCAATGACAGAATGGTGCCTGGGTCAGGTAAGGCTGGTATAAGTTTATAATGCACCTTGCTATTTCCAGGCTCTCCCAGGAATTTTGAAGAATGTGTACAGTACAATGCACAATAAATCCACCTTTCTGAAAAGTCATCTCAGCATGCCTAGTTGGACACACTCCTTTGCCCCTCCAATTCATATTGTCTTAAAGCTCTAGGATGCATGTTCATTTTAGACTGTGGGGAATAGTGTTTGCCACAGTTCATACTTTACTTATCATATAAATTGTACAAAAGCTCTAGATGTGCAGTACCCAACTGACAGCAAAATAGGCCCTTTACTGGACCCAGAGAATGGTGCTTTTATCATTTAATATGAAATATTTCTACAAGCGTGTTAAATAGCACGTGAACCACGACTGCAGACAATGATCATTTTAATTACCGAGATCATATATTACAGATTATATGGATTTTGTTTGATTAGAATACAACCCTGAAAACTTTTCTAAACTGGTATTTAACATGGCCAATCATGTAAAATAAATAATACTGTATGCACTATTTCTAGACAGAGTGGTGGTTCATTCTGAGGAAAAGTGTTGTGGCTTTACATAGTGGCAGAAAGCAGAGTTCCTTACCTGTAACAGGTGTTCTCCCAGGACAGCAGGATGATAGTCCTCACATATGTGTGACGTCACTGGACAGAGCTCTATCACGGAAAACTTTTCTGTCAAAGTTTCTAGAACTTTTGACTGGCACACTGAGCATGCCCAGCATGCCATGCTCCCTGCAGCCACAGGGGTTTTCCTTCAGTCTCGTTTGTAGCAAAAGGTGCGAGCGAAAAATAAAATAATAAAACATTTCGGACCCAACTCTGCGGGGTGGCGGATGGGTTTCATGAGGACTACATCCTGCTGTCCTGGGAGAACACCTGTTACAGGTAAGCAACTCTGCTTTCTCCCAGGACTAGCAGGATGGAAGTCCTCACATGTGGGTGATTAGCAAGCTACAGGCTGACTCATATTTAAGTTGGACCAACAGCCTATAACTTGTGCAACAGGCACAACTGGCGTACTGTTGGGAAAAATGAGGCAGCCTGAAAATCACAACAGATTGGATGTGGAAGGAGTTGGGATTATACTGGAAATAAATTCTTCAAGACGGATTGGCCAAAGGCAGAGTCTTGACGTCCTTCCTTGTCCAGGCAGCAACGTGCTGCAAATGTGTGAAGAGAGCTCCGTGTTGCAGCTTTGTAGATGTCAGCAATCGGTACTAATGATTAGTGTGCTACTGAGGTTGCCATGGCTCTTACTGAGTGTGCCTTCACTCTTCCCTGGAGAGGAAGGCCTGCTTTTTCATAGCAGAATTCGATACAGTCTGCTAGCCATTTGGAGAGAGTTTGTTTGCCCACTGCAATTCCTATTCTGTTTTTGGCAAAAGAAACAAAGAGTTGGGTGGATTTCCTATGGACTGCAGTGAGGTCTAGGTAAAATGCAAGTGCACGTTTACAATCCAAGGTGTGTAAAACTCTCTCGCCCTGGTGAGAGTAAGGCCTTGGGAAAAAGGTGGGCAAGACTATAGACTGATTCAAGTGGAAGGCAGTAACCACCTTGGGAAGGAATTTAGGGTGAGTACGTAGGACCACTCGGTCATGTAGGGTTGTTGTATAGGGTGAGTATGTGACAAGTGCTTGTAATTCACTAACCCCTTCGAGCAGACTTCCATGTAAGAATTTTAACATCGCAGGAGTGCAAAGGCTCAAACGGGGAGTGCAAAAGCCTTGTAAGTACTACATTTAGGTCCCCATTCAGGGACTGGTGGCCGTAGAGGGGGCTTGAGTTGTAGCAGGCCCCTCATAAATCTACTCACAAGGGGTTGCACTGTTACCGGGACATCCCCAACTCCTTTGTGGTATGCTGAGATAGCACTCAGGTGTACCCTTACCGAAGAAGTCTGGAGACCAGAGTCTGAAAGGTGCCAGAGATAGACTAATAGAGATGGCATAGGGCAGGAAAAGGGGTCGATACCTTTTTGCGTGCACCACGTGGTGAACCTTTTCCACTTAGAATGATAGGATTTTCGTGTGGAAGGCTTTCGTGAGGCTACAAGCACTTGACAGACATCAGTTGAAAGGTTGAGCAGTTGGAGGATCAAGCTTTCAATATCCAGGCTGTGAGGGATAGGGTCTGAAGGTTCGGATGGCGTAACTTGCCTTGGTTCTGAGTTATGAGAGTGGGCGCTGTGCCCAGGCGAATGGGTTTTTTGATCGAGAGGTCATGAAGTATGTGAAACCATACTTGTCAAGGCCAATAAGGGGCTATGAGTATCACTGACCCTTTGTCCTGTTGTAGCTTCACGAGAGTTTTGGCTATCAGCGGTATCGGGGGATATGCGTATACGAGGCCTGTGTTCCAGGGGCGAGCGAAAACGTCCCTGGCTAACTTGTTTGGTTCCCTGTGCAGGGAGCAGAATCTGTCCACTTTGTGATTCAGTTTGGATGCAAAGAGGTCTATTGTTGGTTGACCCCAGTATTGGGAGATTCTGGATGTTACCACAGGATCCAGAGACCACTCATGGGGATGGAACTGTCGGCTGAGGCGATCTGCTACTACGTTCTGTATGCCTGCCAGATAAGTGGCCCGGAGATACATGGAGTGTGCAAGGGCCCAGTCCCAGATCTGTGCGGCTTCTTGGCAAAGGAGGTAAGAGCCTGTGCCACCCTGCTTGTTCAAATACCACATTGCAACTGTGTTGTCTGTTTGTATGAGAACAGTCTTGTGGGAAAGGCAGTCTTTGAACACATAGAAAGCATAACGTATAGCTCAAGTTCTATGAAGTTGATCTGAAATGTTGCTTCGAGTTGTGTCCAAGTACCTTGCGTTTGCAGATTGTCACATTGAGCTCCCCAACCCAAGGTGGATGCGTCTATGGTAAAAGTTTCTGTGGAATTGGTTGTTTGAAAAGGCAAGACCTGTTAGCAAATTGTCTTTGTTCGTTCAACAGAGAAGCGATAAACTTTAACTGGTGGGTTACTTGGATCTAGGATGAGAGCAGATGAGTGGCTGGAGCCCACTGAATTTTCAAAGTCAATTGAGGTATTCTCATGGCCAGCCTGGCCATAGAAGTCATGTGGACCGTGGAAGCCATGTGGCCCAGAACATTAGGATTTGATGGATGATGAAGCTGTTTTCTTTGTGCGCAGAGATACAGCTAGTCAGGAGAATGTGTCTGCGCGGTCCGTTGGGCAGGAAGGCCTTCGCCACTGTGGTGTCCAAATTTGCTCCGATGAAATTCAGGAGGTGAGATGGAGTCAGGCGGGATTTTTGGTATTTGAGGAGAAATCCCAACGAGTGCAGTAGATTGATAGTGAGTTTGAGGGCATCGAAGCTCGTTTGGATTGACTCTTGATGAGCCAGTCGTCCAGGTAAGGAAAGACATATATGTGTTTCTTGCGTAGATGGGCCGCAGCCACTGCTAGACACTTTGTAATACACAGGGTGCCGAGGCAAGTCCGAAGGCAGGACCTGGTTTATGTTCCACTAGGAAGTGCAGGTACTTGCGGTGAGGTGGAAATATTGGAATGTGAGCGTAAGCATCTTGAAGATCCAGAGAACAGAACCAATCTCCTTTTTGCAGTAGGGGAAGTATGGTGCCCAAGGACACCATCCTGAATTTTTCTTTTCGTAGAAATTTGTTGAGATTGCGGAGGTCTACGATAGGGCGGAGGCCACCTGTTTTCTTTGGAATGAAGAAATAGAGGGAGTAGGACCCTCTGCCCTGCTGTGCCCGGGGAACAGGTTCCACAGCTCTGACTCTAGAAGACTTGTGTGATCTTTTTGCATCCACAGAGGATTGGGTGGTACGTCCGGGGGTACCATGAGAAAGTTTAGATGGTATCCCTGGGTTATGATGGATATAACCCATTGGTCTGTGGTAATGTTGAGCCAGTTGGTTTCGAAGTGGCGAATTCAAACCTCCTACTGGGAAATCTGATTTTAGATTGTGGAGTGACTGCGTGTTCTCTGAGTATGTTTCAAAATCCAGAGGCCTGGCCTGTTTGTGGTAGTTGGCTGAGGCCTGGATGTTTTGGGTTTGTCGAGGATTGTTCTCTGAGACGGCCTAGTAGGTTCTCATGTGAGATGCAGGTGGGTAATATCTGCGTGGGCGTAAAATTGTTTCTAGGGTCCCTTCTAGTGGATCTTCTTACAGAGAGAAGGGCCTCGGTAGTCACTGTTGATAACTGCCGCAGGGCCTCATTATGGTCTTTTAATTGAGCCACTGTTTCATATCTTGTCGCCGAATTGGTTTTCACCAGTACATGGTAAATCGGAAAGTTTGTCTTGGACTTCAGGTCTCAGGTCAGAGGATTTTAGCCAGGCCCATCTCCTGGCGCCGATTCCTGTCGCTGACATGCAAGAAGCTGTTTCAAAGGAGTCGTATGCAGCACGATCCTGTTTACCAGCCTCAAGGCCTTTATGTAGTATGGCGTTGAGACTATCTTGTTGCTGTGGGGAAGAGAGTCAGTTATTTCCTGAACCTGCTTCCAGAGATTCCTTTGATACTGTGTCATGTAAAGTTGGTATGCAGCTATGCGTGATACTAGTATAGAACCTTGAAACATCTTGCGACCCAAGATGTCAAGGAATTTTTGGTCCTTGCCAGGAGGTGTTGAAGAGTGGGGTCGCAGTCTTCTGGCCTTCTTTTGTGCAGATGCAACTACCACCAATTGGGTGGGGGTAGGTGTGGTTTTTGGAATCCAGGAATATGTTGGATGAGATAAGTGGCATCTGTCCTCTTATTCACAGGCTGCACAGCAAAGGATGCTTCCCAGAGACGGATGTTGCAGATCTACTAGCACTTCCTGTACTGGGATAGCCATTGCTTGTTTCGGTGCATCCAGAAATTGGAGAACCTCTAATGTTTTGTGGCGTGTGTCCTCCTCTGTAATAAGTTCTTTTTTTTTTTTTTTTTAATTATCTCTTTATTAATCCTTTGTCAACATTACACCCATAACCATTTCATTATCATATAACAAAAAAAAATACTCAGCAAGAAAATATATATTAAAAAAAACAACTTATAATAGCACCTTTTCTCATAATTCATACAAATATTTCTAGCTGAGAACTAATAATGAGGGGGGTCTATTATTCAAATAATTATTCTAAATAATCAAACTACATGATCAGGGACAACTACTTTTACATTTTCTGGGGCTAATACTGCTGATGTATCTAAATCATTCTCTAGACTCTTTTTATCCTTTATAAAATTCTCTAAATGAGATGGGCTCGTTAAAAATAAACTTTTTACCCTGGAAATTTACATAACATTTAGAGGGATACTTCAAATAAAACGACGCACCAATTTCCTGAGTTTTACTTTTCAATTCCAGAAACTGTCTCCTTCAAACCTGAGTAGGTTTTGAGACGTCTGGAAATATAAACACTTTTTGGCCACAAAACATTAGATCTTTACTTTTAAAGAATTTCTCTAATAATAATTATTTTTCTTTCTCTAAATTGAATGACACAAAGTGTTGTCCTATTTATGATGTCTATTGACTCCTCAAGAAAGCTGAGATACCAATAGTATTATCTTCAACAGTAGTTGTAACTATATCCCAATTTCTTATTGGATTTCCCTGCAAAATAATATATTTTAGATATAGATGGTATTTCCTTATCTTCATACATCAATATTTCTCTTAGATATTTCAATAGCATTTCATTAGGAAGAGTAATCTTGTAATAGGAACATTAACTATTCTCAAATTTTTCACCCGTAATAGATTTTTTCCATAATTTCCAATTCCGTATGTAACATCTTACTATCCCTAATAAACATACTTTCCAAATTTTGTATATTTTCAATTTTTTAGCAAACATCTTTTTCAATTATGTTTCTACCTCACTCAATCTATTACCTTGATTTCTACTAGACATCTTATTTACATTCACTAAAGATGTAAGAGAAGAGTTAACTTGAATTAAAATTAGAATCTAGTTTAACTAATACGCTCCACAAATTACTAAGATTCACATTAGCTGGGTCCACAGCTGCCAGCTGGGAGTTGCCAATGTTAACTACGATATTTTCCTCCCCTGTCTCATGGCAGGGGGTTGAGCCCTTCTCTACCAGTGCCTGTTGCGGCATAAGTCCACTCGCATTCACCGGATATCCTCAACTTGAAGTACTTCCTTCGTAGCTCCTGGTGGTTGCGGAGTAGTAGGGCCCATTGCCTGGACTTAGCGAAACATCTGACATGCTTCGCAAATTGTCCATTTCTGGCATTCCCTGCTGATTAACATGGGCGTCCATGGGGCCTTTTATGGCTATTACAGGAGAAGAGGTAGCAAACCTCGCTTTTCTTTTCCATCCCATCCAGAGAGTAGATTTCCAAATCTGTCCACTTTCAGTTGCGGTCAAATGCGGTCAAAGCGGGTCTAAGCCGTGCGCCCCTTCGGAGTGTGTGGCTTAGGCAGCGCGCCTCGGGATTTAAGTCCCGGGCCCTGGTGATGACTTTTCAGAGCTCCTGATTAGTTGTTCCTTCACTTCTCCTCCCACTCTCAGTGATCTCAGCTGGCAGCGTTAGATGTATCAAAGTTATTCAGAGTCTATCAAACCTCCTCCCACTCACAGCGATCTTCAGCTGGCAGCGATAGATGTATCAAAGTTATTCACAGAGACTCTCAAACTCCTCCCACTCAGAGCGTTTTTCAACTGGCAACTATAGATGTTTCAAAGTTATTCACAGAGCTCCTTACCAGGACGGCTGTTTGTTATCCCTTCTCATTCACAGCCTGGCCCCCCTCTGTAATAAGTTCAAAGGGAATTGTCTCTGACATTTCCTTAACAAAACTGGTAAAGGAGAGATCTTCTGGGGGAGATTTTCTCCTTTCCTCTGGAGGAGATGGTTCTGAGAAGATATCCTCCATAGATGTGTTGGTGTCAACATCTTCCCATGTGTCAGAAAAGGTCTCCTGTCGAGATCCAGAAGGAGGGAAGAAGACTGGTAGAGGAGGACGGGTTGGCACCAATGGATCCTTCGATGGAATACACGGTGGCACCGGAGGCATTGATGGAAAACGAGGGCCTCTCGGTCCCGAGAGCCCTGATGGACCAGGCATCGGGTCAGGCAACGATGACAGAGGACTGGAATCCATGCCTTCATCATCTGAGGACCCCGGAATGGAAATTGGGGATTTTAGAGGTTTTCAAGGTTGCATTGGCATCAGTGGCCCGGGTTGTGTTGGAAGGGCAGAGATGTGTGTATCCAACCTGGTTAGCAATGGTGCAAATATCAATGGCTCCGGTGTTGGTGCCACTATGTGGGGCTGGCATCGATGGCTGTAAGTCTCGGAGAGCATCGAGCTCTGCCTGGCGGATGAAACCATCCAGTTCCTCCCTGAAAGCTGGTGTAGATATCGCTGCTACAGGGGGTGGCAGGCTAGGCGCCACTAGCACCTCCACAGGAACTTGAGGGGCTCAGTACCCGGCACCGATATCGTTGAGGATTGCCTTGGTTTCTCGGGTACAGGGGGAGTTGAAGGCTCTACCCATGTCCTCTTCGTAATCGGCTCGATAGCCACCGAGGCCGATGTGGTGCTGGCACCGGGAGTCGACTCGCGCCAGTGCCGGTGCTTCCCTCTGTGCCGGTCTTTCCCCAGCACTGAGGTAGATGATGCCTTAGACGGAGTCGGTGATGGACGGTCACTGCTGCCCTGGTACTCCCGATGAGGTTTGATAACTATTTTTTTTGATACTCCTGCCAGTGACGATTGGGTGGACGTCGATGCAAGTCAACTTGATTTTGAACAGAGTCTCCATCTTGTCGAGGCGAGCCCAGCCTACCCTTCGGAGTCATCTAGGCACAACTTGGGCAGTTAGACACGTCCACATCGTGTGATGAGCGAGGCATAGTACACAGACATCGTGTGAGTCTGTGATCGACATGGTTCGGGGGCACTCCAGACATTTTCTGAAACCTGTTGCCATAATGACAGAGGTTGAGGCCCCGAAACCGTCGACGGCCTGCAGGCACCGAAAAAGGTGAGAGCGGGAATCGACTGGGAATAGTGATTTTACTCACCGAACGATGGAAAAAATATCCCGACGGTAAACCCCTATGAGGGAATGTTTTCTGAAGTAAATTTTAAGATTTTTCCGTGAGGACATTTGTATGAGAATTCTCACAGAGCTCCTAACCATGAGACAAACTGTAGCGTGGAAAAAAAGAGACTGAAGGGAGATCCCTGTGGCTGCAGGGATCATGGCATGCTGGGCATGCTCAGAAGTTCTAGAAACTTTGACAGAAAAGTTTTATTTATTTATTTATTTATTTATTTAGCATTTTTCTATACCGACTTTCCAATAACAAAATTATTGATCAATTCGGTTTACATTTTAAACAATAACAACAATGACAAGTAAATGTCTTACAATGAACAGGTCGAATTAACTTGGATTAAGATATATGGGGGTAATAACATAATTAACATGAGCGGTGCCTAATATAGGCTAGAGGCTGGGTTTTAATGATAGACTGCCAAAGATAATAGTCTGCCAAAGATAATAGACTGCCAAAGATCATGTGATTTCTAGAGAAGATCTATATAGTTCTCTAGCGTGTTACCACTAAGGGGATATTGGCAGGGATATTTCGCAGGTTGATGTTATGGGAAGCTTGGTTGAATAACCAAGTCTTGAGTCTTTTTTTAAATGTAGTGGAGCATTGCAGTGATCTGAGCTCTGATGGGAGAGAGTTCCAGAGTTTAGGCCCAGCTGTGGAGAAAGCTCTTTTACTTAATGCTGACTTCATCGGTGGAATTTGAAGGTTGTTTTTGTAGGCTTGTCTCACTGGTCTGGAAGATGTGTGGAGTTGGAGAGGGAATGTGAGCTCGAGTGGTGCCAGGTTGTGTATTGCCTTGTGGGTTACTGAGAGCACTTTGAATAGTATTCTGAATTTGACGGGAAGCCAGTGTAGGCTTTTTAAGATGGGTGAGATGTGGTCTCTTTTGTTGGACTTGGTTAAGATCCTCGCTGCAGCGTTCTGCAGCATCTGTAGCGGTTTTATGGCATTGGCAGGGAGACCCAGTAGAAGTGAGTTGCAGTAATCTATTTTCGTGAGAATGATTGCTTGTAGAACTAATCGGAAGTCTTTGAAATGTAGGAGTGGTCTCAGTCTTTTTAAGACTTGTAATTTGAAGAATCCATCCTTTACGATGTTATTTATGAGTGATCTATAATTCATTTGGTTATCAAGTATAACTCCTAGATTTCTGACTTGTGGGGTTATTGTTAATTGAGTTGACATGATGGTACTTGGAAGTGTGTAGGTTCCGTTTTGGGAAATGAGGAGATATTCTGTTTTGTTTTGATTAAGGATCAAGTTGAGGTTAGTGAGTAAGTTGTTGATGGCTTGTTGGCAAGAGTTCCAGAAGTCCAGAGTTTTTTGGAGAGATTTAGTAATTGGAATCAGTATCTGAACATCGTCTGCATATAAGTAGTGGACGAGATTCAGGTTGATGAGGAGCTGGCAGAGTGGCAGAAGGTAAATATTGAATAAGGTTGGAGAGAGTGATGATCTTTGTGGGACTCCTAAGTTGCAGGTGACTGGTTGAGATTCTTCCTTGTTGATCTTGACCTTATACTGTCTGTTCTGTAGGAACGATTTGAACCAGTTGAGGGCCTCATCTCTGATGCCAATTTCTGCCAGGCGATCTATTAATGTGTTGTGATTATTTATTTAAAAACTTTTCTATACCGTCGCTAAGTTATATACCATCGCAACGGTTTATAAATAGGCACATAGACTAAGGTAAGTAAATGTAGGTTATCGTACATTCTAACAGGTGCCAATAAAGTTCGGTTACAATTTCATAAATAAAATCATTACTTGAGTATTGTTGGTCAAGTCCAGTGATGTCACCCATATGTAAGGACTACTATCCTGCTTGTTCTGGGAAAAGGCATGCACAGCTATTACAATGTCATCCCTTAGCTACCCTCTATACCAAGGGTGGCCAACCTTTCATGCATTAAGCCAAGGAACTAGTACCAAAGAGCCTCATGTTTTCAAGAGATGACAGGGGAGGGGTGGTGTGTGTGTGAGCCGAGGTGAGGGGAAGCTGTATGAGGCCCCTTCCTTCCCCTTCATCTCCACCAATATCTATCAGTAATCCCCATTCTGGTCCCACCAATCTCTCTCAATCCTCCCACCAGTCTCTTTCTCTCAATTCCATCACTGTTCTGAACAGTTTCTCTCAATCCTCCCAGCTATTCCTTTTAAATCTCTCTTTCCCTCTTGATCAATTAATATTATTTGGATTTATTACCCACTTCTTTGAATATGAAATTCACCTAAAGTGGGGTGGAACCAATTTGAATAGCGGTATACACTCATTGGACATCTCATACAGTCCCACTACTCTCTCTCAGTCCTCACTCCTTGTTCCCATCAGCCTCCTCAACCCTCCCACCACTCTCTTTCTTGTTCTCAGTTCTCCCATCCTTTGCCCACCAGTCTCTCCTTTATTCAATTCCCTCAACTTGTCCCAACCAGTCTCTCAGTCCTCCTACTCTGTTCCCACTAATCTCTCAAACTGCCCCACTCGCCCCCCACTCATTTCTCTCTCGGCAGGCCCAGCATATCATCCTTTACCCATTAGAAGTACAAAGATGGAGGCTCAGTGGACCCAACAGAACATCTGTCACCTCACATCTTGTGCTACTTTATCCCATCTCCCCACCCCTCTGTCCAGTACCAATATCCCCCCCGATCCTTTCTTTTCCCCATCCCCCATTTGTCTTCCCTCTGCCTTCCCCCTACCCTCTGTCCAGCACAGCATCCACAAGTCCCCTCCCTCTCTCTCATTCTGCCTTTACAGCTCTTTCTCTCTCTGCCCTACTCTACCCCACCTAGTCTGTCTGTCTCTCTCTCTCAGTCTGTCCATGACCATAACACTCCCTTCATTCCCTCTCGCCCTAGTACCTTCTCCGGTTCTCTCTAATACAATCTCCACCATCTCTCCTCCTGGCTCTCATACTCATACCGTCCCTCATCACCTCTCTGTGTATCTCTCTCTCACAGGGCCAGTGCTTCTATTAGGAAAACTAGACGGGTGCTATAGTGCCAAAATTTGGGGGGGGGGGGGGGGGGGGCGGCAAAATTCCACCAACACAAGGCCCAAAGGGGAAATACAATACTGCTAAAGAAGGGAGCACAGTGCTGGAGCTCCCACCAACAGGTAAGTTAGGGGTGGGATGCATGACCAAAGGTTTGCCTAGAGCATCAAATAGTCTTGCTCCAGCCCTGCTCTCTCACAAACCCTTCCTCTTGTCAATCACCATTTCTGGCTCTCTCTCATCCCCTACCTCCATTACACCTCTGACTTTCATCCTCACCTGCATACACACACCGCTCCCTCATCCCCATTTCTGGCTCTGTCACCCTTCCTCCCCCTTTCACTACCTACTCTGCTCCCCCCCCCCCCCCACAGAAACTCATATAGTACTATCTCTGCTTTCTTTTAGACACACCCTCATTACCACTTCTACCCCACTCCAACTTTGATACCATTTCTCACTCTTTCAAAAATCCCCATCATCACTTTTGATTTTCTTACGCACACACACCCTCCCCCCCCCTCTGGCTTTCTTGTACATCTCTACCATCTTTCTCCCAATTCTTTCAAACCCCTTCTACTTCCTCTACACTATTTCACACATAACCCCCACTCTTACATGGCTCTCTAGCAACCCCGGTATGCCAGCTCTCTCTCACTCTCTCCATTCCTCCCACCCTAGCCCTGGGTCCCTCACACTGCTGTAGAACAAATGACAGTATAGAACTTGGGGAAGAATAATGTGCCAGAAAGACAAAGTTCCATTGCTGATTTCAAGGAGAAGGGAAGAAGATTATCGCCTCCCAGCATTTAACCCTTCGAGCTCCAGGCAGCAAGAGGGTGAAAGTGGATGGGATGGGGGAGAGAGGCTAGAGCAGGGATCTGTATCTTCTTTGCTTGGCTATGCTGCTCTCACTGCTCCTGCCCCTCTCTACCTTTCCTCTACAATGCTGCCTAGGTGTGGCTCTTCTCCTCCAGGCGACAGGAGAGGAAGAGCCACATTTTGCATATGAAAGAGCCACATGTGGCTCCTGAGCCACAGCTTGGTCACTCTGCTGTAAAAATATACTGTAAATCAAAGAATTCTCAAAAAACATGGTAAGGTGAACCAATAAGGAAAGATGCAGGAAGCACTCTCTTATCAATTCAATATATGGAGGGCACACACAGCAGGCCTTGCAAAAACCTTCCAGTATCAGTATAGAAACTTCCCAGCTGCAAATATTAGTGTGATAAAAGGTTGATCCAGGTACAATTTCTTCTCTACCAGTCTGTGTGGTTTGTGGACTGCTCCTTCAGTCTCTAGCCACTTGATCCTTTCATCATTCAAAATAATGACTATACTGATAAGCATGGACTATTATATGTTAGCTAATAGAATGGCTGCAGTAGGCCAACAACAAAATGTAATGAACATGGGGTGCCATCCGTAACAGAATGATTCCTCAACAATAGAATTGCTACCCACTCCTGCTGATGAGGAGGCAGTGCAAATTAATAAAATCTGTTGGAGCCTTATACCATCATTCTCCTGAGGATCCTCAGAACAGGGCATCTTCTGTCCTAACGACCTCATGGGCCAGTTGGGTTTTCAGGAGATCCACCATGAATATGCATGAGAAAAATCTATTGGCTTTAGGGTTAATCTGGACAGATTTGGGAAGTCCTGCCCTAGAACAAAAGCCAGTTTTTGAGACAGAAATCAGTTTTGCTATACCCACAGACCTAGATATTTTAAGACCCACCTGCCTTCTCAATAAATCAGAGAGAACCTCAATAGCTTAGAAAAAACCACACAATTTTCTGTAGTATAAAACAGGGCCTTCTCCATAGTCCAAGTATTGGGAGTATCCGGTGACAAATTTAGGAGTTTGCTACCCTTAGGCACTGTTGCTGCTGTTACATTCCCTCTTCTATCCCCCCCACCCCCCTACTCCTGAGTTAGGTCAGACAATAGTGAGCAACAGGAGTAAGGCACAGTCCCAGTTTGATGTGGCAGCTCAGACATAGATTCTGTGGCAAAAACTGGAAAAATCTGAAGCACATTGGCAAACATTTCCATCTTTTATATTATAAAAATTAAGTAATTTTCCAACCTTGCTTGTGTTTGTATAATTTACTCTTTTTTTTTTTTTTATTAAGGGAGGAAAAGGGATCTTAAGTTTCAATACAGGGATGAGATCTCAGGGATGGGCAAAAGAGAAGGAGAGGGTGAGAAAACCAGGAATGGGGAGAAGAAAGGAGGACTAGTAATGGGGTGAGAAGGTGAAAGGACTGGGGATAGGAGGAAGGGGTATAAAAAGAAAAGAGGACTAGAGATGGAGGAGGAGTATGAGAAAGAAAGAGGACTGAAGATGGGGGGGGGGGGGGGAGAGGTAGAAAGGGATGGGATAGAAGGAAGGGGGAAATCAGGAATCTGAGAGGGGAGGAAAAGAGGGAGTGCCATGGAGGTTCTGGGATTGATAAAAAGGGAAAAGAGGGAGGAGGAATGTTGGGGGGTGGGTTACAGGATCTGGGGGTTAGAATCTGAGATCAAGGGAGATAGAACCTGAATTGCAGTGGGTGGGGGATGAACAGGAGGGAGGTATCCCTACTGCGCTCTGGGGTCCTGCTCCCCCCTCCTTACAACTCCTCTATAACCTCTCAATATGGCGCACACATACCAGCACCAATCCCTTCTCTCTCTCTCACACAAACACTGCCCCCCCTCTTCCCGGTCCACTCATTCCTCAGCCTCTCTTCTCGCCCCAAATCACCCCCATTCAGCCCCTCCTAATCTCACCAAAATGATCCCCCTTTGCTCTCTGTGCTCCAGACTCACCCCTGCTCCCATTTTGTTCCCTGCGTGCTACCTGGGAAGGGAAGGGCTGGATCAGGAGGCTTAGGGCTATTCTCTGCTGAGCGAGATTCAATCAATCTTCAGCCAGCCTGCTGCCCCCCCCCAACAAGATTTTTAACTCCCTAGGCACAGGCCTAATGTGCCTGTTGACAAATCCAGGTCTGGAGTAATCTATGTTGTTCCTCCGTAAATACCAGAGATTTCAATGATTCCAGATATTGACTGGGCAGTGAGAGAAGAGGACAACTTTTATAAAGATTTGATGCCTTTGTTTTCAGTAACTAACATCCATGGGAACATATCCAAATACAATATAAGTTATTACAAAAGAAAAAAAAACATTCATACATTTGCTCCATTGTGTCTTGTGCTGTGACAAAAACTAATTTCAAAGTACTTGATTAGGTCTTCAGTGCCCCATTTCTAAGTGGGCAAATGAAACAATATTGCTGATTACGCTAGAGACATCATCATATTGTGAAAAACAGAAATTACAGGGGTTTATAAATGCTTAAGAGGCCTGTTGAAAACTTTTTATTTCAGATGTTTTCTGAAACAAATGGAGCAATATAAACAGTGTATTGCATATGCTGCCTACTGATAGGTATGTAAAATTATTAAACTTCTATGGGCAAAAGAGGTGACATCATAAAATCATTTGGTAGCCTCATTAAAATTGTTAAAACAGTTTTACTTTGAAATTGTTCTCTGATGGGTCATTCAATTACATTAAATTTGATTTTCAGAACCAGAGCAGGGAAAACTTATATAGCTAATCTGATTCATGCTTTGAGGACTTGGCGATACCACAATTAACCATGTAATTTTCTAGGTTAATTGCTCTCAATCTGCTGTGAAGTGGTATACAATAATGGCACTTGTGAATTTACCATATTTGGTGATACAGCAAGGGATTTTTCAATGCAGCATTAAACAGTATCAAATGGAAGCCACGGTTCCCCAGTTCAGGCACACTAACTGGGCACCATACTCAGAGCAACGCCATCACAAAACAGAATCCAGTTGGCAAGTAATTCTAGTGGTTATTTCTATTAATTAGAAATCGGGAATATTAGGATACCTTTTTATCCTGTGTTCATTAGTAGTTCTAGGCAAATAACTCTGCCATCGAACATCAGTTAAAAGGGCTGAGTGTTAAGTCATGGACAGAATGGAATATCAAAGTGTAAAAGGCACTCAGATAGTTCAATACTGTATTTTTACTGTGTAGGGCCTTTCTTCTAAACATCTTACAGATGTAAGACAAAACTGCTGCCATCCAATTACAACTGGTTTGATTGTTATCGACCTCTGAAGAATAAAGGCTGTCAATAATGCTAAAATTTGAACCCGTACTCAGATGTCACATATAATTGGTTTGACTGGAGGACCAGCCAAAAAATATATTGACTTAACCCAATAAAAAGCTATTGCCTTATACATTGCTTTATTTTGTTAACATTTATTTCTGTGCAGTGTACCCATTGAGACCAATCTTCTTTTTTAATTTTGTTACTATTTTCCCAAAATTTTGACAGTGCTGATATATAATCCATCTCCTAATAGTTAAAAAAAAAAAAATACAAGTAAATAAGATGACAAATTTACAAGGCAAAATAAATCATATACAAACTCACAAATATTTACTCTGTCTGTAGAATGGAACATCACAAAAAGCACTAAAAGTACTAAGGTAAGTTCAAACATCAACAAAGTTGAAAGCCAAAGAAAAAGTTTGTATTTATTTAACAAACTATAACAATTGTTTTAGAATAGAGGTCTTAAACTCTGGCCCTTGAGGGCTGCAAACCAGCTAGATTTCCAGGACATCCCTAATAAATATGTAAGAGATATACTTGCATGTGAAATGCCTCAAATGTTTGCAAATCAACTTCATGCATATTCATTAGGGGCATCCTGAAAACCCAACTGGTTTGTGGCTGTTAAAAACCAGAGTTTGAGACCCTTGTTCTAGAAGTTCAGAGGACACATGGGACAAATCAGAACCATTACCAGACCTCAATCTCTTAGGCACTAGGAAACCCGGCTTCAAATTCTGCTTTTGCCACCAATGTTCGCTGTAGTCTTGGATAAGTCACCATCTCTTATTGCCTCAGTAATCCACTTAGATAATAAAGGTTCGGGGCAGGGACTCATTTGTATCTGTATGTAATTTGTTTTAAAGTGCACTGCTTTAGGGCATTATATAAATGATGAAATAATAATGATGAAATAGTAACAACAGGTTTAAGACCTGGACTGTTCAACCAGGGTGCCTGTTTACAATTTTAACATCCAGCTTAAAAAGTAAAATAGGTTTTGTCAAACACGTATTTGCTTAAAGAACAATTTTATCTGTTTGAATCTCCCCACCCCTCTATCCCTCCTCTTGAAATCATACTTACTAGTCTTCTTGCATGCCCCTGCCTCACTCTAACCTCTACCTCATTATCTTTTGGTCTTTTTTGGTACTTCCTTCAGTCAGCAAAGAGGCTGTAGATTCACATCTGCAAAGCTCCTGTGGTATGTAGTATGCCAGTAATCAAACTTTCTAAATTATTTGCTCTTTGAAGAGTCGATATGGGGGCAATTTCCAACTGTTCACACTGGAACAAAGACTGCACATACTTACAGGCTTCGCACCACTTTTCAAAGTTAAAAGCACGCACACTTTCACTTTGAAAACTGCCACAGGTACAAAGTGCACATGGTCACTTGTGCTTGCTTTTAGTGAGAGTCCAGTTTACTCTACAAGTACACGCAGAGATTTGAAAATAGAATCTATACACGATTCTTTTTTTCCGCCATCACATACATGCTCCCGGAAATGCCCCCTCTCAATATGACTAAAATTTGGACTACTGCCCAAATTTTAAAAGCCCAGCGCACGTAAAAATCAGGGGACACGCACGTGGGCAGGCCTTGCACGTGTCAAGCGCATTTTAAAAACGACCCGGCCAAGCGCGTATCTCCTGATGCGCACAGAAATACCGGGCTTGATCAAAGTGGCAGGCCAGGGGGCGGGGGCTGGCCAGGACAGTGGCCATTAGACCCTAGCCCAGGGAAGCAAGCCCTGGCAGCCAGCTGGTGCTTGGAACCTACTTCATCTATACAGATAAAGTTCCGAAATAACAAAAAAAAAAAAAAAAAGGTAGAGAAAGGAGTTTTAGGGGTTGGGGAGGAGAGGGGAAAAGGGAGGCAGAGTACGAAGGGGTAAAGAGAAGTGGGGGAGGCCCGATTGTGTCGCCTTGCATAGGTTATAAAATCCCCCCTCCTGAGCGTGTGAGACACGAGCTGCCCGCATGGATTTTAAAATCTGGCGCGCATGTGCGCGCAGCCATCGGATTTTATAACATGCTCGCGCACTCCTTCTAAAATCGACCCCTTTTTGCCTTATGGAGCCTGGGGCAATTTTTAGACAAATAATTGACATGGGTAAAAAACAAATAATAAAGAAGGTGAAAGCCTGACTTACAACAAATGTAAGGAGTAGCAAAAGTAGGGCTAAGAAAATTTCTTATTATCCAATTTCTTGTCTTTATTAGTCATTAGTCCCCCTACACGGACTGTGTTTTGTGGGAAACTGCGTCGGGAGGGACCACACATCTAAATCAAAACAAATAACATTTTTATAAAGGGCAACATCAAAGCAGCAAGGCATACATAGGGATAACATTCTGCGATGACTTACCAAAGTTTATGAGGGAGTATAAAGGTTTCTAAATTTCTTTATATTTTAAAAATAAAAATATAATTTTCATCAGTGCATGGATAAACATGTTATACAAAAAACAGTTTCAGCTTATGCGATTCAGAGAGATTTGTGAGACTCACTGAGTGAATGTAACTGATTTTAAAAGGATGATACATCAAAGAATAAGTTTAAATAGATTTACATTGTGAAACAAATGACAAAATGCAATCACATGATAGCTGTCTGTCAAGTAGGGAACGCCCAGAAGATGACGTATGTATTGTAAGGACGGTCCTGTCACATACAGCCCAAGGAAGCAGGAACGTACAACAAATGTAAATGATCAAAAAAATACAGACTAGTCAATGTTAAGGTTTAAACTGTGCGGTGATATGGTATTTAAAGTGTGTATCCACCTTTTTTTCATGCTGTATTAAAAAATGGCCACCGCAGGAAGAGAAACGACCCACTTCAATTATAAAAAATCTCAGATATTCTATTGCAAGTCGGGTTTCCTGCCAGTGTTTAACCAAAGGCACATTCTCACGATTTAGGCATAGACAGGAACAGTATTCATAGATACAAGTACGCATACTGCTGGTGGTTTTCCCTACATATAAGAGTACATGGGCATTGGATAACGTAAATGACCCCTTTGGTAGAGCGTGCCTGTATGTTATTGACTTTGAGAATAAATTTCTATTCCCATCCTCTTTCTGGTCATTAAATTATAGTTTGGCTAAGATATATTAACTACACTTTCCTAGTGTGGGATGGCACTAAGATGCAACTATATATTTTCTTATACTAGTTAAACTCATGCAACCCTCACCTGCACTTCTCTGTATCCACTGATTCAGTTAAGATTGTTTTTTTGGTCATTACAGTATGTCTGGTGAATTACAAGTTTGTTACCTCGATACACAGGAAACCTCCTGACAAGAACACACTATCTTATACAAGTTGTCACCCATGTCATTTGCGCCATAATATTCCGGTTGGGCAATTTTTCTGTTTATGCACAACATGTGAATAGTATATCTGCCAAGCAAAAATCATGATCTCAGATTTTTACACCATGGCTATTCCGCCAGAGTTATTAAACACGCCATAAGCAGGTGTTCTATGTTAATCGAGACCACCTTTTCACAAAACCTCCACCCACTTCTACTGATGATGATGCAATAACATGTGTTCTCTCGTTATACCTGAAGACTGGAATGTGGCCAGGGGCGATCTGGGAAACTTTAGAGAGGTGAGCCTGACGTCAGTGCCGGGAAATATCATGGAAACTCTTATAAAGAATCAAATCACAAAACATTTAGATAGACATGGATGGTTTAATGGGACTCGATCTCCTACACTTTTTTGAAGGGGTGAATAAACATATAGACAAAGGTGAACCAGTAGATTTGGTGTATTTGGAGTTTCAGAAGGCATTTGACAAGTCATGGGATAGGAGGCGATATCCTATTTCACATTCAAACATTCACACAACTTACAGGATAGATTAGTCTCATCAGAATTAAAAAAAAAAAAAAAAAAAAAAAAGGTCTCTGATACTATTACCATACTCTTTGGTCATTCTCCTTGCGGCCACTGCAAAGCTTGTTCACGCTCTTTAACCATTTCCTCATTTACATGTCCCCATTCTTTGCAAAACCTTTCATTTGAGGTTCACTTCTGACTGCTATACCAAAGGGGTCATCCCAAGCTGAACATTAAAGATATGTGCCTCTCTGTAAACCGTTGTGATGGTGTACGGCCAAATGACGGTATAGAAAAGATTTTAAATAAATAAATACATTTACATTATCCAATGCCATGTACACTCTCATATGTAGGGAAAACCACCCACAGTATGCGTCCTCGTATCTACGAACACTGTTCCTGTCTGCGCCTAAATCAGGAGAATGCGCCTTTGGTTAAACAATGGCAATGAGCCCAACATGCAATATAAGATCTCAGATTTTTTTTATAATTGAAGTGGGTCGTTTGTCTTCCACAGTGGCCATTTTTCCCGTTTTTTTAAATACAGCGCGAACAAAGGTTGATACACACTTTGAATACCATATCACCGCACTTTTTAAACCTTAACATTGACTGGTCTGTATTTTTTTTGATCATTTACATTTGCTGTACATTCCTGCTTCATTTGACAGTATTTGACAGGACCATCCTTACAACACACACGTCATCTTCTGGGCGTTCCCTATTTGACAGACAGCTGATATCATATGACTGCATTTTGGCGCCATTTGTTTCACAATGTAAGTCTATTTAAACCTGTTCTTTGATATATCATCCGTTTAAAATCGGCTACGTTTACTCGGGGAGTCTCACGAACTTCTCTGAATCGCATAAATTGAAACTAATTTAAATTTTTTTGTATAACATGTTTATCCATGCACTGATGGGAAATATATTTTTATTTTTAGAATTTAAAGAAATTTAGAAACCTTTATACTCCCTCATATACTTTGGTAAGTCATCGCTGAATGTTATCCCTATGTATGCTTGTTGCTTTGATGTTGCTCTTTATAAGAATGCAATGTGTTATTTGTTTTGATTTAGATATGTGGTCCCTCCCAACGTAGATTCTCACAAAACACTGTCCACGTCTGGGGATCATGTAACCTACGTTAAGATCTGAATGTCTGATGATACATCTGAGTAGTCATATAAACACTAATGATTGATAAAGACAAGAAATTGGATAACAAGAAATTTTCTTGGCCCTACTTTTGCTGTTCCTTACACAAAAAAAAACAACTTTGTACTCAATGAAATCACTTTGTACTTATTGAAAGTAGACTTTCCCTTCCCCTCACGACTAAAAGTGGGTTGGATAAAGGTAGTGCGACTGCCATATAAATCCACTTGAGTGTACAGAAATGAAGGTTAACAAAAACAAAAATTATATAAGGTGACCCCTTTTTATTGCACTAACTTGACACTGAAAATTAAATAACATTTTAATGTATATGTTATGTAAAATCTATTTCTAGGAAGAAAATAAATATTTCCAAGGATACCACGCGTAGGTCTCTGCAGCAGTAGTGTCTTGAAGATGTGCTATCCATTGCCATGACAACTCGTTCAAAGCCCAGTGAGAGCTAGGGTATTAGGAAACAGTGATACAAAAATGACAGAGTATAAAAGACTTGTGCCATCACTGGTGTCATTGGATTTCATTTTTTTAATTTGGAGGTGAGCTGCTTCTCTGCAGGACTTTCCTAGTTTAGGCATTTACAAACTGTAGTGACCCCTAACAGGCAGATCCATAAAAGGCAGGCTTTGCCCTCGACTAAGTCAAAGGATTTGCCAGTGGCTCTAGCTACTCTGTATGGAGATAGCCATGTTCATTCTTCCCCTCCCCCTTCCTAAACTCCTTATTCACAAAAAGCAAGCATCACACACATACCTGCCACTTTCAGATATTACAGGTACATGCACACATCCCACCCCCACTCACCTTGCCCTTGCTGCAGAGGTGACACAAACATCCTTGGCTTTCCCGTTCCCAACCTCTATGATTTCAACGGCATCCTCTCTCTCAAATATTGGAGCACTAATCTTGCTCATCATTGGCTCAGCAAAACACAGACACAAAGATCACATCACACACCTGCATATATATTATGCATAACAGATAAAGCAGTTATTATAATAATTTATAGTTTAATATGAATGGTGTTTTAAAATTATATAGCAATACATGCACTATTTAGAAAAGCTTTTGTAATCAGTGTGGACAGGATAGAGAGCTGGCAGGCCATCACCTACCTGTACCACTCAGGAGGTACTTGCGTCAAGTAATCTATAGGAATCAGTTTATGCCAAGACTGAATATTCCAAGAGCTGAAGGTAGTATGAGCCTTATGGAAACAGATTATACATGTGGAGCTTTTATAGACCCGCAAACATACCCAGCAGCATCAACTGATCCAAATACTCAAAAAGTGCTCAAGTACCAAAGTGAACAGCCAAAATTAGTTTCCATCCTTAAGCTTGGACAATTGTTTTGATGAGTAGAAAGATTGAATGAGACTCTACCAGTGCACATGGGAAAAAAAAAGCAACACAATTTGCAAAACAAAAGAAAAAACATTATTTAGACCAACAAACAAGGAAATACAACTGTCAAATGCATAAACACAATGGGAAATGTAGAGTGTTACTTCGGAAACCCACATGGATCAAAACCTGGCACAAGAATGGCTAAGGAGAGGTGACCTTAGGCTAAGGAGAGGTAAACTTAAAGTTAAGGATGAGAGATTGATAATTGACAGTGGAATACAGACAAGATGGTTCACAGCCAACATATAACATAAAATGGTAACATATAAATGCAGATTCTGTAAAACAGGATACAGTAACACATCTCAATTATGGGTGTGATGTGCTGATGTCAGAAGACCTGTATACAGAAAGGCATAAGATGACACGGCTATCCACTAGAGACCCAGAAAACCATTGGGATCACAACCCTGAAATAATTATTCCAACAGATAAAAAGCTTGATGCAAGAAAACTGGAGATCGTGGTAAAGGAGAATTAATAGAAGTACCCAAAGACTATTCTGTGGAATGTATGGAGAGACAGAAGATCTTCAAAAATTAAAGAGGCACAATTAGAGACCAAAAAAATGTGGCAGAAAGACACCAAAATATTCCCAATTGTATTAGGACTTCCAGATACATCTTGGTATGTTGCCTGTACATATCACATCTTATGAACCACAGAAGGAAGCTTTCTTTGGTACAATGCATGTATTAAGAGCACTAGCAGTATATTTGAGAGACAGAGATAACATCCAACATGTCATGGCTTATGAAGGAGGTTCATTCCAGTCTTGGTATATGCAAAAACTGACCCACTTGTAAAACATTACCCTGTGAGGTAACAGGCAGGAAGCAGGGTATTCAATGGCAGAAAAAAAAAAAAAAGAGGCAAAAATCAATCTGTCCTTTTTCATTTAAATTTATTTCAGTGACAGTGGAAGAAATCCTTTTGTGGAGCGAGGGGAGAGAATTGCAAGTGACAGAAGAGCAGATGAGAGTTGACACCAGGTTCAAGGTGAAGGACAGTTGCTCCTGCCATATTTGTTTACAAACATTTTTATCCTTCTTGTCTGAAAATATTTACTCCTGACTCACTGTGGTTCTCTCAGCTCCCCAAAAGATTAGGTAGCGGCGCAGTACACACGATGAGGGACAAAACTAAAGTTTGAGCGCTATAATTATTTCTTGATTGTGGCCTCACCTTGAGCATTAATTAAATCACAGACATTCAGGGACTGATGAGCAAAGCACGGTGAGGACTTTACATAAACATGAAAAGAGAAACAGTAGGGGAAGTCAAGCTGGAAAGAGAAGTGGCTGTTACTCCTCTCATTTTAAGCCTGCACACACTCTTAACTCTGGACTCCCGACTCCCTGCTCGCATCCTCAGAGTGAAAAACCCATCCCTGGACTCTCCTCAGTGAGTGCTAACCAAAGTTGCCTATGGTGACAATGTTGTCGGAGCTAGAACAAATGAAGGAATGTGTTACAAATTTAATATGGCATAAGGAATATGGCACAAAGTCTCTAGTGAACTCTTGGAATCCTCATACTGTTTTATCAGGCAATATCATAAGAATCACTTAACTGCTGGACTTCAGAAAATAAGATCAACTTTTTCAATATAAAAAATGATAAGCAGTGCAAATATTGTGCTCCTTTTCCTTAATGCAGAATAGCATTAATACACACAAGATTCCACAACCAAAAAGGTGGTGCTCTTGTGTTATGGTTGTATCACAGGTTTAATAGGACAGGGGAAAAAAGCCTGCAACAGTCTCTAATGATCACATTTCTTCTATCATCTTCTTAGGTTCCATTCTGGTCTCTTGATCACAGGCTATTAAAAGTTTAAATCACAGATACAGAAGACCACGGCGGCGACACTGGGGTCTACTGGCTGCGCAGCCTGCCTGGCCTTTACTACCAGCCTCCTCCACCTGGATCCGGCGGCAGCAGCGAGGGGAGGATGAAGTAAGGAGCCCCCCCCTGAACGAGGGAGGCGCCAGTTGTCTGCCCACAGCCCACCCACCAACCAGAAGACCGCGTGGCGTTGCCAAAGATGCGTGCTCCGTAGGGGCACTCATGAAGGAGCACAACAAAGGAGCCTTGCCCCTTTGTGCTCCCTTCGTGTGTACCTGAAGTGCTTTACTCCGCTGAACCCGAAACATACCTGGACAACCATGGCTCAGATGTCCTTCACTGAGCCATTGCTAGGACGGGGTCTGTATGGAGAGATATAGAGTGCTCCAAAGAAGGATCACAAACCTGCTCTTCCCTCGATAAGTACTAACTCTTCTGCAATGTTCTCCTGTTTAATGTTTATTCTGCTTCTATTAAATGTTCAAGTCTGTCAAAAAAAATCCCACTGATCAATGACTTAATAAAGGATTCTACACCCCACGATTTTTTGCCTCTCTGAAACCAGGCTTAATGACAAAGAATGTTCTCTTAAACCAAATCTCCCACCTTAACTATGAGGTCTTTCATTTTCCTAGACCCAAATGAAAGGGTGGGGGTTTCGTAAAAAACAAAAAAACTCAAGCTAGTACCTTACACAAAGTAGAGATCTACCCACCCTATGAAGAAGCAATTCTAAAATCTCCACAACTAAACATTGGACTGGTTTATTGTCCTCCCGGTATACTACAAAAAGATTGCTCACCACTGATTGAATTATTCGCTAAGGTGCTCCCTTCACCAGAATCTACCTTAATTGTAGAAGACTTTAATCTCCATGTAGATCAGGGCTTCTCAAACCTGTCCTGGGGACCCCACAGCCAGTCGGGTTTTCAGAATTTCCACAATGAATATGCATGAGCTAAATTTGCAAATACCGATTCTCCATGATATGCAAATTTATCTCATGCATATTCATTGTGGATATCCTGAAAACCCGACTGGCTGTGGGGTCCCCTGGACAGGTTTGGGAAGCTCTGATGTAGATAAAGCTCTGAGATCCGCAGCCTGTGATACGTTTCTAGAGACAATGGAAGCTTTGGGATGGTCCCAATTTGTATCCAAAGCTACCCAAAAAGTTGGACATATTCTAGACTTAATATCTGCCAATACTGGGAACTGTCTAATCAATACGTCTCACACCATTTTACCCTCGTCTGATCACCAACTAATAAAAGCGAAAATAACCTTCCTCAACCCTACTCATGTAAGTACAGATAATAATCTTACTTTTACCTTCAGGAAAAAGATAGATATGGAGATACTTGCACAAGCAATAGAAATGAGACTCCTTGAGCTATATCGAACCAATGCCCCCTCAGCATTTGATTTCTGGGATCAGATTGTCAATGACATAGCTGAAAACCTTAGTCCTATCCAGACAAAATCTATTAATGAAGAAAGGAATACCTCTAAACATAAGAATCCCTGGTACAATGATGAATTAAGACACACTAAACAGAACTTTAGGAAAGTAGAGAAACAATGGCGGGAACGCCCATTGTCTGAATCCTTAGGAAAATATAAATCGGAGACAACGAGACCCGATGAGCGAGTGAGCAGCACAGCCCGCTCGCTCCTGGTGCTCCCTTCAAATAAAGCGTTAATACCCTTCATTTTGCACCTCTGCCGACACCAATCTTCACCCGTGGCTTCCCAGATCTCCATCGAGGGCTTTCTGCTTGGAGGCACAGGGGATATGGCAGCAAAGCAGCAGCGAGAGAAAAAGGTTCCCGGCAAGCCGGCAGAACCTAAAATAGCCGACAGCCCTCCGAGCCCGTGATCCACAGTGGTAAATAATAATCAAGGAGGCCTTGTTGAGGAGGTCACCGTGGCGGTGGTGCAAGCACTCAATGGGAAGTTTTTGGAACTGTCCCAGCAAATTGCCTCTGGAAATGAAACCCTGCAGAGTATTAAGCAACAGGTTGAAGACACCCAAAAAAGAGTGTCTGAAGTAGAGGAAGAGACACGGGCCTTGCAACACACACAAACAGCAATGGAGAAGCAAGTACAAGCCCTGGAACAAAAGGTAGACGGACCTGGAAAACAGGTCCAGACGAAATAATCTACGTTTTGTGGGATTTGCGGAATCTTACAAGGACAGAGAGGTCCACACGCTGTTAGAAGGCTGGTTGTTATCAGAATTGGGTCTGAGACATTTACAAGGAAGCTGCCATGTGGAGCTAGCACACAGTTTGGGGGCACGGAGCCAAGACTCCATGAGACCGAGAGTTATAACTGCAAGATTTCTCAATTTTGCACATAAATCTGGTATCTTACAAGCTTACATTGGCTAAAATCACTAGCAAGGTTCTTGGTACAGTAGGGAGATATTTTTCACCAACTCTCCTTGCAGACCATATCTATTTAACACAGATAATAAATAACGCCACGCCACTCGATTGAATGCTTTTTCAGCAACAAATCCCACAGCTATGGCAGGGGTATGCAACATAGCCGTCCATAATCGTACCCAATGTTTGCTTGCTGCCCTCCCAGGTACAAAGCCCACTTGGTGTGGGGAGATTAGGCCTGGCAAATTCACCTTCAGCCTATTCGCTCAATGCAAATTTTTATAAACTACTTAGTGGGGGAAATCAACACCACAGTGAAAGACATTTTCTCAGCTACCTCGCAAAGAGGTGGTTTTCCTAGAGATGCAAAAAAGGCTTTTATTACTGTACTTCCTAAAGGATGTAAAGACCTTACTTCACTGTCCTCATATAGGCCTATTTTGCTTCTAAATTTTGATTTAAAATTATTTGCAAAAAATATTAGCGAATAGGCTGAAGGTGAATTTGCCAGGCCTAATCTCCCCACACCAAGTGGGCTTTGTACCTGGGAGGGCAGCAAGGAAACATTGGGTACGATTATGGACGGCTATGTTGCATACCCCTGCCATAGCTGTGGGATTTGTTGCTGAAAAAGCATTCAATCAAGTGGCGTGGCGTTATTTATTCTCTGTGTTAAATACATATGGTCTGCAAGGAGAGTTGGTGAAAAATATCTCCCTACTGTACCAAGAACCTTGCTAGTGATTTTAGCCAATGGGGACATATCTCAAGAGTTTGAATTGCAGAGGGGTACAAGACAAGGCTGCCCCCTGTCTCCACTGTTATATATCTTAACGTTGGACCCATTGCTAAGGAAAACAGCGAATTCCCCAAATATATCTGGTTTGGAACTAAGGGGAGAATCATTTACAATAGCTGCATTCACAGATGATGCTTTAGTTTTTTTTAACGAACCCCGTCTCCTCTTTGCAACAGGTTATGATTTTACAGAATCATTTTGATAATTTTTCCGGACTAAAAATCAACCAGGATAAGTCCGAGGCCTTAGATGTAACAGGAACTCTGAAAGGCCACTGGCTAGGCTCCTTTCCCTTACGGTGGGTGGAGAGACACATGAGATATTTAGGCATTAACATCCTTGTAGATATTACAAGAATATATGATAATATTCTTCCCTTGTTACGGAAGACCAAGGAGAGACTACGGGAATGGCAGAATCTGCCTTTGTCCCTGGGAGGGCAGATCCAACTATTTAAGACGATAGAGCTACCCAGGTGGCTATATGTCTTCCAAATGTTACCAGTTAGACTTAAATACATATATTGGAGTTGGACAGAGAGCTTCGGAGTTTCTTGTGGGGAAATAAACGAGCTAGGTTAGCCCTTTCCAAATTGCAACTGTCTCGTGAAGCAGGAGGAATGAATTGTCCAAACCTGCAGATGTATAATGTTGCATATTTATTGTGGCATGTCTATGATTCGATATGGGGCTCTGAGACATTCTCCCCATGCTCTTTTCTACAGGCTTGATGCCACCCATTGCAAATTGGGAATCTGTTACATGTACCGGGCCATATTGCTTTCAGGGGACATTCAAAATAACTCGACATGTAGACAAGCCTGGAAATTATGTGCCAAACTATAGATCCCTTGGATGGTATCCCCTATGCTGACTATAATAGGCCATCCCAGGTTTACTCCAGGTCTGACTAATGTAGTCTTTCCACAATGGGCCAGTAAGGGTTTGATTCATTTGTACCAGTTTGTACAAGAGGAGCGAGGGTTAGTACGCAGCTTTCAGGATCTCCAAACTGAAAACTCACTATCACATAAAGAATTTTATGCAAATTTACAAGCCTGTCATTTTACTATAACAGATCTCCTGAAATCCCCTATACCTTTGGTTTTTACCATCAGGGATCAAGATGTTCTGTACTTCTTTTAATAGTAGCGCTGAAAAAGGTATGGGGTGCTTTGGCTTTATCTGAGTTGGTTACGGGATGGAACCAGGAGATGCATATCCCGGTTACCCTCCCTATGATTCAAACTTGTTTTGTACATCTTAATGGAATATCTGAAAATGTGCAGATGAGAGAAGTGCAACTTTCATTTCTTCGCCATATGTACATCTCATCGGTATGGGCTTAAAAAGCCAAACTAGTAAACTCTGCTGTATGTATAAAGTGCGGGGATTCTCCAGGAACACTATTTCATTGTTTTTGGGAATATACACTGATACAGGTATTCTGGGGAAAAATCCTTGATTATTTGGGAAACTTGCAATGTTGTATTTTCCCCGTATTCCCTTTGCTGTGTCTATTTGACTTCTTGGAAGAGATTAAGGATAATATCTCTGACTCCCAAGGATGGTTATTCAAGAAGGCTTGTTTATTAGCCAACAAATCAATTTTGGCACATTGGTTAGACGTTAAAGCGCCATCTATAACATATTGGAGAATCCAGCTACACCTTATGGCAGTTTTTGAGTTCTCTCTCTGCACGCTGCTCTTCCTCGTGAAAATATGCACTCTTTTTGAATATCTGGAGGGTATACTTGACATCCCTTTCACCCAGAGCTAGGAATAATCTACTGTCGCATCAATAATCAGTTTATAGGTCGGGGATCCAGTTACAAACTTCAAGTTACCTACTAGAAATTACAACTCAGCAGCTGGAGCCCATGAAGATGGACTTGCCTTAATGCTTCTGTGAGGAACTTTGGAGAATTTGCCTCTGACTGGAATTAGGAAAGCGTTTTAGGGCTTATACGTGTCAAAGATATGGATAATTGTTCTATTTTTATCTTTTTCATTAGGGTTGGGGGGGAGGGGGAAAGGAAAGGGTATACCTGTATTCAGTGTACAGAATTCTTTGTTTTGATTAACTGTTATTGAAAATTAAAATAAAGGAGTTAAAGATAAATAAATCTCTCCTAACAAAATACCGCACTCTAACTAATAAAGCAAAAAAAGATTACTATGCTAAACAGATTCACGGGGTAATATTTAATTCTAAACTGCTCTTTGATGCTGTTAAACATTTAATTAAGGATCTGTCCTCCGCCATCTTAAGAAACTATAACTTCACAAAGACTGCTTGCAATGAATATGTCACATCCTTTTTAGATAAAATCAATGGGATAAAAAATCAATTTCCTCTATGTTCTCACACAAAAGCACCTGATGACTCTCATAGACTGACTGGTTAAGTGGTCCACGTTTGACAGAGTAACTAATCTCGAAATCAGTCAAATCATTGCTAAAATTAAACCTGCTACTCATCCACGTCATCCGATACCAGCCAATTCCCTGAAACAAGTACATGGTGTTATCATTCTGACAATCTTAATTAATCTTTCTCTCTCAGAAGGAATTGTACCAAATAGGTTAAAAGAAGCTGCGATAAAGCCGATTCTTGTATTATATTCTGTATTGTAAACTAATTTTCTCAAACCTAGTCTACTGTAACTCCTTATTTCTCGGTCTTCCCACATGCCTCTTAAAACCATTACAAATTCTATAAAATGCCTCAACAAGGCTCTTGCTAGGATCCAGGAAATTCGATTACATTGCACCCTTACTAATTTCTCTACACTGGCTGCCAGTACATTCCCAGATCTACCTTAAAGTATTAATGCTAATATTTAAAATCATTCACACTAGTAACACCGGTATGATAGGTGTGACATTACAACCATACACACCGCAGAAAACACTAAGATCCCAAAATAAAGGACTACTGACTGTTCCAACATACGGAGCACACACAAACGCATGTAAGAGATAGTGGGTTTTCCATAGCAGACCCAAAACTTAGGAATTCCTTACCTGAAATGCTACGTATGATAACAGATAGAAAGAGATTTAAAAGTGAACTAAAGACATGGTTATTTAAAAATGCATGCAACCTAACTTAAAACATCAGAATGTAGAGAATTAAAATAACAAGAAGGACAAGAGATACTAATTGAAACATGATAAACAAATTAATGAGAGTTTTTACTATGTACAGAATATGTGAAAATGTATTTATTTTTGTACTTTATGTCTCATGTCCTAATCTTTATTTAATATATATTTGAGAATTCAAGTGATAGATGTTAAGGCCTGTCTATAAATACTTCCTATGTAATCCAACATTCTCTGCTGATTTATATCTATGAATGTCATTATTGTAAACTGTTGTGATCGTTACATGGAATGACGATATAAAAAATGTCTAAACAAATAAGTTTAGTTATGGCATGAGACTGAAAAGCCATATGTTATGTTCTGCATCCACAATATGGAATCTGTGTCCATGCATTATTTTATACAAAAATGTTAAACATTAATGACATGTGCTAGGTAATGCTCTTAATTAACAAGCAGAGAGGCCTCGTATCCATGGAAATGTGGGGAAAAAAATCTCCTGCATGGTCTTTATACAGTAAACTATTTTTTAACCGGGCTTCAAGGTTAGTTACATGAGGATCTGCTGAATATACTGTGCATGATATATTGCTCATAAATGGACTAGAATAAAAATGATGAAAGAGAAGGGATGTGTTGACTCATCATGTGCACAAGTTATTTGCTGTCCAGCTTTATCTGTAACTTATACATGGCCTCTGTAACCAACACATAGAAAGGGCTATCCTGGTTCTCAGGTGTGGCTAGGTCACACTACAGTATGGCAGTACCACAAGATCAAGTGTATATTTACTGTTTACATAGACCTATCTGGAAGGCAGAGATGTTTACCTGTAACAGGTTTTCTCTGAAGACAGCAGGATATTTGTCCTCACATGTGGATAACATCATCTGATGGAGTCTGGTCTAGAACTTTTATGTCAAATTTTCTAGAACTTTCACTATGCCTCATTTGTATCCACATGGGGACCCCTTCAATCTTGTTCTTTAGCATTTAAGGAGAAATTGACTCCAAGGGGACATGGGCAGCTTTCATAGGACTGACATCCTGCTGTCCTTGGAGAACAGCTGTTACAAGTATGCAACTCTACTTTCTCTGAGGACAAGCAGGATGGCAGTCCTCACATGTAGGAAATCCCTAGCTACAGACTGCCTTGAGCGAAAAAAGGGGAACAACAAAAAACTATTTTTGTTAGCAACAAGCTTTTTTTTCCATTTAATAATTTATCTATGAGGCAGCCTGGAACAAAGACAACAGGCCCTAGGAGAGACTGGAGTTGAGTTCTACATCTCAAATAAATTCCGCAGGACAGACTGGCCAAACTTACTGTCACACCAGGAATCCTTTTCCAAACAGTAGTGAGATGTGAATGTGTGGAGAGAAAGAAAGTTGGCTTACTGTAAATGGGGTCCTCCATAGACAGCAGGATAAATCAGCCATGACATGTTGGTAATATCATCAGATGGCACCAAAGAGGCCCATCTCTCTAGCTTAGTAAAGTTCTACCACTGAGTATGAGTAGGAGTTCCCATGCATGCACTGCCTTGTGAGCAACTCAGTAGATTTGCAGAGCTTGGCCTTAGCTAGGCAGTCGACTCTTCATGGAGGCAGGCAGATATTAAACATGGTTAATTCATCTTGCTGTCTATAGAGAACCCCATCTACATTAAGCAAATTTGCTTTCTCCATCGACAAAAAGAACTCAATTAGCCATGACACGTGGGGTGTCCCAAGCTGAGGGTTGCGCAACTGAGCACCTATTGAAAAGCAATACAGAGCCCCGCCATGGGGAGCCAACCTACTGTAGCAGGTCCAGATATTTGGAACTCTTTACCAGAGTTAATCCATCTGACAACTTGTTTACCTGTGATTTCTATTTTTTATGATTGTATCCGGTCTTTTAGACGAATAATGTAGTTTTATATATTGTTTTGTTATTTGTTTCATGTTTTTTTCTGTAAACCGTTGTGACGTCTTTCAAAAAAACTCCTTAACATGCATCTATTTCAGTTAGCTTTTCAGGATATTTCCTGATCTAATGCTGCCTGGTCAGTTGGCCAGTATAACTGACTTTCTCAGATATCTTCCTTCTGTTGGATGTATGATGTAATTTGCTGTATATATTTGATTTTGTTTTGTTTTATAATAAGATTTCATATTATTTTGTGTATATTTTCTGTTGTAAGCCACCTAGAACTGGGCTATAGGCAGCATAGAAATGTTTTTAAATAAATAAATATTGGGTGAACAGGCCATGCAAAACTACTTGCCGAAAGCTACCATCACTTCTTGACAAACTGACCAGACAGTAATGGGATGCGAAGGTATGAACCAAGTTGCAGCTTTGACTGTATCTTCAATGTATACAGCTCTTAGGTAAGCAACTGAGGTAGCTATGGCTTTTACTTGATGACAGAGTCTGAGATCTGGATGCCAGCTAGAGCATAGCAACATGCGATACAGTATACTAGCCAGTTGGACAAGGTGCACTTGGCAACAGCTACTCCCAGACTGTTGGGACCATAGGAAATGAAAAGCTGAGAAGCCTGATGATGTGGTTGATTTCTCTTCAGATAACAGGCCCTTTTACGGACCAGTGAATGGATGGCCTTTTCCCCTTTATGTGCATGAGGATTTGGAAAGAACAAGGGAAAAAAAATGCTTGATTCAAATGAAATGCATAAATTGCTTTTGGTAGAAACAGGGTAAGTAAGGAGTACTACCCTGTTGTGGAAAACCTGTAAGTATGGAGAATAATGAACCAATGCTTGTAACTTGCTGACTTTTCTAGCTGAAGTGATGGTGACTAGAAAAACCACTTTTCAGGTGGAGGGATACTAATCCAGGCCCCTGAAGAAGATAATGGCGATTGGGGCGGGGTCCTCTGTCGTCTTGAACAGGAATACTCCCAAGGCATGCTCCAGTCAGTGGTTCTTTTGTTCCATCCTCAGAATGGCTACATTCTACTGCAGAGATAGCTGATACTCCTGACAGGTGAAGTCTAGAATCCACCACTACGAGCTCTGATGAAAGCTCCTGAGGCATGGATGTGAGGGGGACTCCCTGTTGGGAGAACAAATCCGACATTCTGGACAAGAAAGGCTGAAGGGTACCCCTTCTTGTCACTGCTGCTAATGAAGTAAAGAAAGTCTTTACTAATTCAGCCACCTGGTCTATGGACTGTTGTGTCCTTTGACCAGGAGATGGGGAAGAGAAATCCTCCTCTGAAACCAGTATATTTATTTAAACAATTTATATTCTGCTGATCCAGAAATCTCAGTGGATTACGAACACACACAAAAATATTTAACAGCAATTGATTACAAAACAAGTAGTGATAAACAATAAAACAGAGTCATGAGAAGAAAGACAAATATTCATTAACCAGAGAACCTAAGTTATGTCAGGAAAGGCTAGAGAGAAAAAATATGTAATCCTGAAAACCTCCTCCTGGATTAACTGTGCTTGTGGCCACAAACAGAGCATATTGGATCTGGAGTCTCCAGAAGAATCCCATGATCGAGGAGGTGAGATGGAGATAAGGAGGCCAACATGAAGTGAGGTAACTAAGAAATCTCCTCCAGGATTCACCAGGGCCTGTTTCGGCATAGATTGTGTCAATGGCACCGAGGCCCAGTGCATTGATGGTGCATACTTCGATGACTTCAGCTTTGGTAGTGCCAGCTGCATAGCCAGCTGCAACAAATGGTGCTTCTTTTTCTTCGTTGCCCACAAGCCCCAAGAAGAGTGAGAGAGGGCACACAGGTGTACTGAGGGGCTCACTGGCTTCTGCTCGACATTTCTGTGGATCCAGAATCATAAGCTGCAGTTAGGAAAGCAATGCTTGAGGAGCTTGTATTTGACTCAGCATGGAGGTGTTACGCATGCCGGCCGCACTCAGCCCCCTTACCTCACTCAAGTGAATCCAGTGCCTGGTCCCTCGTCCCTGGTGGCGGTAGGCCGCCGGCTCCATCCTCGGGCCGTGCCTGGTGCCTCCGGCTCAGCTACAGATCCTTGTGCTTCGCAGAGAGGCACCGCCACTCAGCGTCGTGCCCCTCCCTAGGCACGCGCTCATCACTGTGTCTTAAGTAGGGTCCGCAGTGAGAACCGAGGCGCAGTCCCAGATGATGACGTCGGCGGAGCTTCGGTACTTAAGCCTGGGCTCCGCTCCCTAGGACTGCCTTTGCAACAGGTCTCCCTGCTGGTCATGTACTCGTTGCCTCCTGGCGATTCTCCTTTGTTCCTGGTTCCTGATCCTTGTTCCTTTTTGACTCCTGTTCCTAGTTTCCTCGTTCCTGATCCTCAACCTATCCTCGGATTGCCTCCTCGGACTTTGAACTCTGCTTTGCCTGACCACGTCGTTGCTTCTCTCCAAGCCCGGACCTCTGCTTTTTTGCCTGACCATGCCGTTGCTTCTCTCCAAGCTCGGACCTCTGCCTTTTTGCCTGACCACACCGCTGACTCTCTCCAAGCCCGGACCTCTGCATGGTCTGACTACTCCATTGCCTCTCTCCAGACCCAGACCTCTGCATTGCCTGACTACTCCGTTGCCTCTCTCCAGACCTAGACCTCTGCATTGCCTGACTACTCCGTTGCCTCTCTCCAGACCCAGACCTTTGCATTGCTTGACTACGTTCTTGGCTCTCTCCTTGTCCAGACCTCAGCCTTGCTTGCCACTGCTTCCAGATTGCCACCGGCCCTGACTTCAGCTTGCCCTACAACGCCTCTATGTCTATGTCCTGGACTTAGCCTATTCAGGCTTCGGCCTGTTCTTGCTCGGGCGCCCCCTGTCTTACTTTGGTTCTATTGGCGCCCGGGTCTCCAGGACTCCGCCTCATCCAGTACAGACTTCTCTCCTGTTGTTGCCTCTGGGCTGACCTCGATCCTTCCATCGACGACGACATATGGAGGCTCACCTAAGTTCAGCCGGCCCCGGCACCCAAAGGCTCAACCCGCAGGGAACGAGGGCTGGTATTGGTGAAGTGCCAGCCGGCTTCCGTCCTTCAGCCCACTCCGCCTGCTGACGTTGGGGACCCTTAGGATCCCTCCTACGGGTTGCACCAACCCCTCCTTGGCCCAAGGGTCCACCTCCAGCGCAACAGGAGGAGGCCCAAGAAGCCCTGCTCCGAGAAGAGGAATTACTGACTTTTCACCAACCTGTGGAGTTCTTCCATCTTCCAGGCCTCGCTCCTCTCAGGTTTTGGCAACATCGACCACAGTCTTAGCAGTTAGCTGAGGTGTGATTGGATCCCAGGCACTATAACAGATGTCATGGCTGTCAGTGATGAATATCTTGCAGTCACATATGCAGTCTTTGAAACTCTTGGAGGTGGCTTTCTTGGAGCCAGACATCTTTTATTTGTGTGTGTGTGTGTGTGTGTGTATGTATCTATCTCTCTCTCTATATATATATACAGTAGGCCCTCGGGTTATGAACAGCTTGGGTTACGACCAACATTCAAGGTTTCGGGTTCCGAACACATTTTGAGTTACGACCAAAATTTGAGTTACGACCCGTGCAACGTGCCTACATTTTTTTTTTTTTTTTTTGCGGATTGTTTGCAATTGGCCCGTTGTTACTGCCTATCGCATTTTTTTGGTCTTGGAAGGCGGGATTTAAACAGAGATTGGATGGCTAGTGTTGCACGTGGGCAGACCTGGCATGGAAATGCAAACAGCAGCATTGGGGACAGCACGGGGGAACAGCATCGGTGAACAGCATTCAGCTGGCAAGGTACAGAAGAATTTCTGGAGGGCCATAGATGCTCTCATAAGTGGTGGGGAGGGGGAAAAGAGTGTCTGGGGTTGGTGTTGTTTTTGGTTGTTCACCTTTCTAGATTTCTTTATTTTTTAATTATTTCTTCTCCCTGCAGAACACCAAAGAAGTGTTAAAAATGGCCCCAAAGATAAAGAAAGCAATAACTATTGAAAAGAAGAAGGAAATTGTGCAGAAATTTGAGAGTGGCGTTCGAGTGACCAATCTCGCTCTCATATACAGCATGTCAAAATCCACCATTTCCACAATCTTACAAAGAAACAATTTGTACAAAGAAGTTAGTGTGGCTAGAGGTGTCACTCAAATTAGCAAGCAACAATCAATAGTGATAGATGAGGTAGAAAGCCTATTGCTAGTGTGGATAAATGAAAGGCAGATGGCAGATGATTGCCTATCTGAATGTCTAATCTGTGAAAAAGCTAGAGCTATAAATGCAGATATCATAAAGGATAAGCCATTACCAAGTGAACATGGTGAAATATTTCATGCCAGTAAGGGGTGGTTTCACAATTTTAAAGCAAGAACTGGGGTTCATAGCATAGCTAGGCATGGTGAAGCTGCCAGTTCAGATAAAAAGGCTGCTGAAAACTACATACCCCACTTCGAAGCAATGACACAGAGAAATGGCTTTTCCTGTCAGCAAGTTTTCAACTGTGATGAAACTGGACTATTCTGGAAGAAAATGCCCAAGAGAACATACATTACCCAGGAAGAAAAGAAAATGCCAGGCCACAAACCACTGAAGGATAGGCTAACTTTATTGCTATGTGCCAATGCAAGTGGTGACCTCAAGATAAAGCCTCTCTTGGTTTATCATTCTGAGACCACTAGAGAGTGTTCAGAAAACAGAATGTCATGAAGAATAGGTTAGGGGTCATGTGGAGATCGAACAGAAAAGCCTGGGTGACAAGAGTCCTTTTTCTTGAGTGGATAAGGGAGGTTTTCTGTCCTACTGTGCAAAAATATCTGGAGGACAAAAGCTTACCCCTCAAGGCTCTCCTCATCATGGACAATGCTCCAGCTCACCCATGAGACTTGGAAGACGAGTTGGCTGAAGAATTCCCATGGCTCACAGTAGAGTTCCTCCCACCCAATACAACTCCTCTACTGCAGCCTATGGGCCAGAAGGTCATAGCTAACTTTAAGAAGCTATACACCAAGGAACTGTTCCAGAAGTGCTTTCAGATGGTTTCAGATATGGATTTAACCCTTAAAGAATTCTGGAAGGAACACTACAGCATCCTTTCATGTGTAGGGTTAATAGAGAAATCCTGGGCCAATGCCTCTCAAAGAAACTGAGATCTGCCTGGAAGAAAGTGTGGCCTAAAATTATAGAAGAGCGAGACTTTGAAGGAGAGGAGCCTGAGCCTGCAACTGACCCTGTAGTCAATGACATTGTCACTATAGCAGAGTCCATAGGATTGTAGGTAGACAGTGCTGATGTTGAGGAACTGGTGGAGGAACACTCAGAGGAATTGTCTACAAAAGAACTTCAGCAACTTCTGGCTGAGCAACAGAGAATGGCAGCTGAGGAGCTTTCTGAAGAGGAGGAGGAGGAGGAGCAACAATTAGTGCAGCAAATTTCCTCTTCTGGAATCAAGGAAATCCTAAAAATATGGACAGAGCTACAAACATTTGTAGAGAAGACCCACCCAGACAGAGGAAAAGCCAATCATTACATTCACTTGCTTAATGATAATGTCATGTCATACTATAGAACAGTGTTTATTTATTTAGAATTTTTTATATACCGACATCCGTTTGCACATCGTATCGGTTTACAAATAACTTGGAACTTTTAGGCATAGCCTTTACATGGAACAGTAACAATAACTATATGAGACAAGGAACAGTAACTATAACTATAAGCAAAACAAGGAACTATAGGAAACAAGGAACAGAAACTATTGATAAATAAGGTAAGGCGTAGCAAAGTTACAGGATCAGTGGCATAGTGAAAAATAAAGATTAAGATTTGAGAAAGCATGTTGTTTACATAAAATTCAGGAGAAATTAGATCAAGGAGAATTAACAGTAAATAATACAAACATAATTCTGTGAATAAGTTGCACGAGTTTCAACACGAGTTTCGAAGAAAAGATAGAAACAGACAACCTTAGACCAGTTTTTAGTTGCGAAAAGGTTGAGAACAAGTGAGCCAGAAGCAGGTCCTAGTGGGCTACAAACCTCCCCAAGAGAAAGGACACCAGAGAGCCTGATTCCAGATGTTCTAATGGAATGGGACTCTCCTTCCGAACAATAACCACCTTCCATTTCACCCTCCCTCTCCTCCTTTCCTGCAAACCAGAGATGTTAACTTTTAAATAAATAAATGAATAGAAAAATAAACTTGAATTGTTGTTTCTGGTAGGCTAAGCACATTTTATAACCTTTTGGTGAGTACACTAGGGAAGTATTGGTGTTTCTAGTAATTAACGACCTTATACAAACATTTTTTTTATTATAGAAATGGTTAGGTAAGGGGTGCTTTTGGGAGGTTTGGAACGCATTATTGGTTTTCCCATTATTTCCTATGGAAAAAATAGTCTTGACTTACAACCAACTTGGGTTACAGCCAGCCCTCTGGAACCAATTGAGTTCGTAAGTCAAGGGACCACTGTATATGTATATACTGTATATATATATATAAAAATTTTATATTGTACTGAAAAGTAGCTGTTGATGGGCTTATGAGGCAGTGAGACAACTTGAAAACGAGTTAGAAGAAGCAAACAGATTAGAAGTAAAAACTACAAATTATGCAGAGACAGAGAAGATACATGTCTGTGCCGAAGCGTGGACAAAAAAAAAAAAAAGACTCAGAGAGATCATAAGGCAGCGCACGGGAAGTCTCATGCATGCTCCATGGTACAACTTTACTGAATTAGACAGATATGTGTGTTCTGCACAGTTGGAGGAAGTCACTCATATGTTATGGCTAATTTAGCCCTGCTTGTTGACTAAGAACTTTGTGTCGCAGCCTTACAGATTTCCTCCATAGAGGCTTATCTTAGGTGAGCCAATGCTGCCATGGCTCGGACAGACTAAGCATTGACATGGCCCATCAGATTCAGTTCCGCCTGGGCATAACAGAAGGAGATTCAATTTGTTAGTCAATCAGATGCCACCTGTTTGGCAATGGTTTGTTGATGTCAAAATAAACAAAAAGCTGGGTGGACTTTCTATGGGATTCAGTCCACTCCTTTTAGATGGCCAAGGCTCTCACATGTGGTCTGGGGAAAAATGTTGGCAGGATGATTAACTGGTTGTGGTGGAATTCTGACACCACCATGGGTAGAAACCTATGAGGGTACATAGATCTAATCTATCATGATGAAATTTGGAAGAAAGTAAATAATTTGGAGCTTACTGACTTCTGCGTGCTGAAGTGACCACTACCAAAAATATGACTTTCCAGGTCAGGCATTTCAAGTCATAGAAATGCAGTGGCTCAAAGGGAGCTTTCATCAGCTGGGACAGTTGTGGTCCCAAGACATGGCTGGAGGCCTGAGGGGAGGCTTCAAATGAAGCAGACTTCCACATGAGATGGATCTACTTGCTACATGCTGGTTATGTGCACCAATTACACTGAAGCTCTTAAGCAATTGGTCTTGAGACCCAAATCATATAAATATAGAAGGTAATCAAGCAGTTTTTGTTTAGAGCAGGAGAAAGGATGTAGGACCTTTCTGGTTGTCTATTTAGACCAGGACTACTTTATTGGTTAAATTCTGAAAGCCTTTAGAGCACACCAAATTGCGCCCAGCTCTAGGAAGTTTATCTGCTGAAGCTTTTCCTGAGCAGACCAGAGACCTTGGGTGCAGAGCCCCTTTACATTAGCTCCACAACCCAGGCTGGATGCAACCATGGAGAGGACAATTCTGATTGGAGAAATTTGAAAGGATATACCCTTGGTTAAATTGAAATTGTCCCACCACCAGAACAGGGAGTCCCTGAGCAATTGCGTGACATGGATGCTGTCATTTAGATCCTAAGTAGCCTGCAGCCACTATGATCTGAGGGTCAAATAGGCTCTCTTGATGTGGAGATGTGCCAAGGGAGTTAAATATACAGTTGATGCAATAAAGTCCAACAGCCTCAACATGTCCCATGCTAATGTCTGCTGTCTCATTTGGACGTTTTCCAATTCAGATGTCAAAGTGATAACCCTCTGTTGTGGAAGGAAGGCTTTTGCCTGAGTCATATCTAACAGAGCTCCAATAAACTCCAGTTGAAATGACAGGCTCAAGTAGGACTTGGGATAGTTGTTGATTAATCCTAGTAACTTCAACATGCGGATGGTCATACGCATCGACTGTGGCACCTGCCTACAATAAGCTCTTGACCAGCTAATTATCTAGATAGGGAAACATACAGGGCTGAAGCTAGGCCAAAAGTCTATATGGGATACTGGAGGTGACTATGTCCCACAACAAATCTGAGTAATTTCCAGTGACAGGGAAATATCTTAATATGGGTATAAGCATCCCTGAGATTGAGAGAACATAGCCAGTCCCCTTTTTGAAGAAAGGGAATCAAGGTGCTCAGGGAAACCATCTTAAACTTTCCTCTTTTCAAAAACTTGTTCAAGGCACTTAGGTCTACGATGGGACCTTGATGTTTTCTTTGGAATCAGGAAGTTCTTGGCATAGAAGCCCTGCCTCTTTCCCATGGTGGAACGGGCTTGACCGTATTGGTCTCTAAGAGAAGGAGAGATCTTTTTGAAGCAATTCCTGATGTGGCAAGTGAACCCCCATCTGTGGTTCCTGGGGAGGGGGGCCCATTTGGCAAAAACCCAATATATATAATACTCTTCTTATGATGCTGAGGACTCTCATGTCGAAGTTACACTGGGCCAATGGCTTACAAAAAACATCAGCCTTCCTCTAATTGAAAGTTGCTCTGGCACAGGTGCAGGAATGCAGGCTATGCTCTTTATGATGCAGTCAAAATCCCATACCAGGCATTGACCAGTGTGTTGGCTGTGGCTTAGGGGCCCACTACTGCCTTGGACTTGTACGAGGAGGTGGAGGATATCATCTCCTTTGCTCCATCCTCAGATACCTCCTAGAAGAGGATGGTGGGTTTACAGTGACTGTAGAGAAGTGCAAAGTGTTGCATAGTGTTTACTTAATTTGTGTTACCTCCTTAATGATCTCAAAATCCAGAACTTCTAGAGTAGCATTCTCTGAAATGTTCCCTTTTCCACATGTAGGACCCCAGTGGCAGGCAAAGCTCTGGAATCTCAATGCTTGGATGAGATGATAGTGCATGAAGAGGGCTTTAGTTCCGTTAGGAGCTGAGCAACATGGTGGGATAGGGGGAGCCTATTTTGAAAGAATGGGCTCCACCTTAACAAGGGTGGAACCAGACTGCTCGCATTAACCTTTAAAAAGAAGTTAGAGGGGACTTTTGGTGATGTGTTTCCCTTGACCAGACATGGGGGAAGATGGCTCCCATGGTACAACCCCTCACTTCTCTACTTTTATGATACTAATAATTGGGTGTAAGTTGATTCAATGTGAGTCTGATTATTAACATCATATCGTGCTGACTGGAATCTAAAATACAACACACAGTGGACAGATGTATGGTAAAACGTCACAAATTGTCCGGGATAGGCAGAAGGCGGGAAAGCAGAAAATAGCAGGCACTGGAAGCAATGATAAGGTGGTGGCTGTACTCTTGGATCATATGGTGTAAGTTACTTCTCAAAGCGTCTCAGCAGCTCCAGAGACCTATTAAACAAGCTGCAATCATCGCTAGATGAAATAGAAAGAATGGAAAATCATGTGCGGCGCGCCTTGATGCAGCTGAGCAGAGAATAGCTATTCTGGAAGACAAAACTGTGAGAGTGTCTCAAACCATCTTAGAACTCCAGAAATCTAATGCCTCACTCCTAGAAAGAATAGAAGATCAAGAAAATTGTGGAGGCCGATATAATCTAAGGATTGCTAGCCTCTGAGAGTCCATAAAGGATGGTGAACTTACTGAATTTATAGAGAAATGGCTCCTGACTCAGCTCGGCCTGCAATGACCTGATGATCCAGTAAGGTGTGAGAGAATACACAGAGTCAGGGCACCTTACAATAATAGTGATTGGCTGAAACTCGTAATGGCCAAAATATTGAAATGGGTACATAAAGTCTGAATATTACTAGCAAATTGTAAGCTTAAGTTGCTGGAATACAATGGGAGCAATATTGTAATATTCACTTGTTGCAGTCCAATGGAAAATTATGGCATCTTACTGCAAGGGCATCAAGGCAACTTTACTTTTTCCAGCAAAGCAATGCTGGAAAAACCAAGGTAAAGTGCTGTTTCTGACCACGAAACAAGAGGTCTACAACTTTATCTTTAACCTGGCTCAGGAAATTAATGCAGAGGAGAATCTTACAGTTTAAGGTACAGAAGTGGTTTTTTTTGTGTTTCAAACAGGAGGAAAACACTTGAGCACCTGAGAGCACAGTTAAGAAAAGATTGAACTGCCGGCTTACTTTTTCTGGTCATTGGCCTATGAGCGCTTGCTGGTTTTTCTTTTTGAAACATTCTTTGGAAGCTCTCTTATACTGTACATATAAGAGAGCTTATACTGTACATAGGCATATACTGTACATAGACATATTATTTATGCTCCTGCTACAAGTTTGTGCAGGCTTAATTAATATCTATCTGTAAATTGGTGGTTGATACTATGGCCCTGGCCTGCTCTCTATGTATGTTTGGTGGCACTAAAATGGAATGAATGCAATTCTTTTGGAGCATGGTGGGGTGCATAAAATGTTCTTGTCACATGTGGTGCTTAATATTGTGCAAAGGTTTTAGAGAAAGCAGAGTTGCTTACCTGTAACAGGTGTTCTCAGAGAACAGCAGGATGTCAGTCTTCACACAAGGGTGATATCATTGGATGAAGCCTGGCATGGAAACTTATTTCAAAGTTTCTAGAACTTTGACTGAGCCTCTTTGAGTATGCCCAGTATGCATTATTGCATGCATCCATGCGGGGTCCCCTCAGTCTTATAGAATAGAATTGAGGAACGAAAAATTAAAATAAGAACCCACGAAGTGGAAACCCAATTCTGCCAGGTGGCAGGGTTTCGTGAGGACTGATATCCTCCTGTCCTCTGAGATCACCTGTTACAGATGACCAACTCTGCTTTCTCTGAGGACAAGCAGGATGGCAGTCCTTACACATGGGTGAATCCCTAGCTATAGGTTACCCCCCCCCCCCCCCCAACAAAAAACCAAAATAAGGGTCAACAGAACAGCTAGTTTTGTTGGTTATGGGGAGGCAGCCTGAACAGAAAGAACAGGCCCTAGGTGTGAAAAGAGTTGGGTACTACACTTCAAAGGACAGACTGGCCAAATCTACTGTTGCACTGGCCATCCCTATCCAAACAGTAATGTAATGTGAATGAATGAATTGAGCTTCATGTCGCAGCTCTGCAGATCTTCTCCATGGGGACTGCTCACAAGTGGGGCACAGACATTGCCATGGCTCAAACAGAATAAGCCTTGACATGGCCCCAAGATGCAATATCGCCTGGGTATAACAGAAGGAGATGCAGTCTGCTAGCTAATTGGAAAGCATCTGCTAGGCAATGGTGATCCCAAACTTGTTCTGATCAATATAAACAAAAAGCTGGGTGCACTGCCTATGGGCTTCTGTCTGATCCAGATAGAAGGCTAAGGCTTTTTTGCAGTCCATATCGGTAGCCGTTGATGGCTGATTGGCACTGACCACACTGCCACTCCGAGGGAATGACAAATGAAAAGAAACGTACTCAAAAAGTTGAAAAACCTAAGATAAGGGGAAGACACTGAAGGGATCCTCGAACATGAGGTCAGAAAACACGAAAAATCAACAAATCTTTATAAAAAGTAGAAGAGGCTACTTTAACCGCAAAACTCGAGTGAGACACAAAGCTCCATGGAAAAGAAGAGACCGAATGCCGCGTGGTTGCGTGGTAGAATGGCATGCTGAGCATGCTCAGAAAGGCTCAGTTCTAGAAACTTTGACATAAGTCTTCCGTGTCGGGCTCCATCAAATGATGTCATCCATGTGTGAGGACTGTCATCCTGCTTGTCCTCAGAGAATAAGCAAAATATAATATGAGAATGGTATTTAAGTATCATAATGAATCCTACAGGATAACAAGGAGAGAATCAAAGAGACTCTTAATGACAGATTTTTCTTTTAAGTAAAAAGATATTGATAAGAAAGACAAGAGTCGAAAAAAGATTCAGTGACAAAGGGCTTTTTGTTGTCTTATTTTCCAAACAGCTACTCTTCATGTGTGTCCATAATTTTTATACTCTACATGTAAGAATGGTTGCATACAGCTATGATCCTTTACTGCTCTCTAGTGGTAAATAAGCTTCAAAACAATTCTATAGAAATTGCATATTGTGTAAAGTAATGTTTTGGTTGTGTTAGTCACTTACATAGATATAACTAAAATCCAGCAAACAAGAAGCTGGTGCCATTTTTTTGGGACTAGCCTAATACATTTATGCCTAGCTGTCCAAGGTTTTATTTCTCTAGGTTAGTCCAATAAACACTTACCTTTTCCATCTTGGCTTATTTCTAAACATAGCAAAATGGAAAGTTAGCAGATAAGCTGTAGGTCAATATTAAAAAAAAAAAAAAAAAAAAGAGTGAATATTTTTGCTCTAGGGATTAGGCTGGTAGAAACCAATTTTTGGGGACCTACTTTTAAATGAGTCCCAACCCCCCCCCCCCCCCCGACTAAGGTAAAACAAGTATTGAGAGTTATCTTAGCTTTCCCTTAAGAAATCTGCCACACAAGAGGTTTTATTTTTTAATCTGTAAGTTACTTTAAGAAGAAAAAATGCTTTAAAAGAACTCCCCTTTCTCCTATGAAAGTAAAAATCAGAAGATGGATTAGAAATTTATGTCTTTGTGATACGTGGCAAAGCCTCATCTTATCTTCCCTTGAAAAATGTAATACAGCTGCAGCGATGGCACTAAAGGCCTGAATACATATTTTTTTTTTTTATTGCGGTGGGAAATGTTCCTGAGGCTTTCCCTCACATCATCCCATTGCACTCTTTGCCTTGTGAGGCAGCCAGCAGACCTCCCCGCTGCTGTCTCACCATGGCCAAAGGCCTCTTTCTGACTTCTGCCAACGATCTCCCTTAAGTTGGGGTCGCGGCAAAAAATAAGTCACCCCGCTGCATCGTGGCTTTCTACTTACCTCTTTCCACAGCAGGACCAACAGCCGGTAGCCCTGCCTAGATCCCTCCTGCCCACTAGTTTATTTTTTATTTTAATTTTTTTTACATAGTTAGAGGTGGCAGGGGAAACGAGAGAGAGTGGGAGCGTGTGAGGGAGCGTGCATGTGTGTGTATGTGTCAATAGGTGCAAGGCAGCTTTTGTGTGCGTCAGTGGATGCGAGGAAGCGTGTGTGTGTGTTAGGAATGCAAGGAAGCATGTCAGTGGGTGCGAGGGAGCATGTGTGTGTCTCAGTGGGTGGGAGGGAGCATGTGTGTGTGTATGTGTCCAGCAGATGCGAGGGAGTGCGTGCGTGTATGTCAGCATGCATGTGAGGGAAGAGAAAGTTTGTACACTCCCTCAACGCCACTAATCCAGAACAATCTCAGGATGACTGGAAAATATAGGAAGCGCAGGATTTTTAAAATTCTTATTGGTTTTCATTCTTGGATGTTATCTGATGTGTCTGCTGTTTTAAAATATTTTAATGGTTTTGGAATTTTTAAAAAAAGTTTTATATGAGTTTAATTATTGGATGTTCAGCTGTTTTGTAATGTTTATTCTTTTTATTAGTATGGCTTTACTATTGCTGATTTATATTACTTGATTTCATTATTTGATGTTTTATGAGGAATGATAATGTTTCTCTTTTTCTACCGTTGCATTGTATATGGGATCTAGCTTGTTGTGGCTTTCAATTCAGTTTTTGTCTGCACATTTCTATTTATATTTTATGATCTCTTTAGTATGCATTTAGTGAGGGTTGATCTATACTCTGCATGAGTGTCAGAGGTGAGGTATTCTGCTAACATGTAGTTTCTGTGTTGGGAGCTATAGTAGCTTAGCTTGTTTGGGTTTCCAAATTAGTGTTTTAGGCCCTGGTGAAATATTTGTAGCATTGCCTTTTCATAGGTGGATTGTCACTGTTTGAATGTGGCTGTTATTGCTGTTTTGATATTGGATTTTACTATATTTTAATTGTAATTCAGTTTACCCAAGGGTTTCTGAGTGCCAAGCCCGCACCCAACATTTGTTATAATAGGCTTAATCCAATAATGGATCCAACTGTCTCTATTTTTTATTTTGCAGGGTTTTCTGGTCGGCACCTCAGCAGTGCATTTAAATATAATGTGCATGCTATAAGTGATACTTTTATCTCATACGACCACACTTTGAATGTCCTTTTTAATGTAAAAACAGTTATAAATGCATATTTTTTAAAATTATGTGTGGGGAGGAAGAGGCTGGGGATACAAGGCTGTAAGGTTTATCTATGACACCCAATACCCTTGCAACAACCATGGCTGTACTGGATCCATGTCGAAAAGCAGGATTCTGGAGCTGTAGTGATTTAGGTCCTGTGGCTCGCCCCAGTCCTGGCCAGGGCTTCATTTTTCTTTTTAAGCGCTGGAGGAACAGACATATGTCTGGTCTCCATGCCCCTCTCCTAAAGTAGATAGGCATTGCAGAGCCTGGGGAACTATAAAAGCAGCAGACTCTGTAGCACTCAGTCAATAGGAATACGCTGGAATGGTGGAGGGGCATGGAAGTATGGATGCAAGCTACAGTCACAAAAAGGGATGGGGGTGAGCCAAGACAAAGTACTTGTGCAGTGTTGGTGAGGCTTCTGTAGGTTGGTCTTTCCTTCTGAAAGGGTTAGCTAGCTGTGGAACAGGAGTCTCCTGGAGTGGGGGTGCTAACAAGTGTTAGGGTGGGAATGAGAAAGGGAGAGGGCTGCTGCAGGATGGGGAAGGACTGGCAGCAAGCAAAAACATTTTACGTAATGCTGTGGCAGTACTGGAGTGGTGGCACTCGCTGTGTGAGCATATGAGCAGCAGCACAATGATGGAATGTGTGTGTCAGAGAGAGAAAATGTGGTGTGTGTGTGTGTGTCTTTCTTCCTGACACAGAAAGAAACTCATACACACTCTCTCTCTCTGACACACCCATACACTGAGAGCTCTCAAACACCTTTTTCCCCAAATCTAGTTTTCTTACTACTGGAACACAGAAATACATATTTTCCCACATTTTTGTCTGTAATTCTTGCCAGATTAAATGTATTGAAGTTGCTGCCAGCTCTGTCAGGTTATCTAGAATCTGGAGAAGGCTGAAGACTTCTGTGCAAGGATTCTTGTCCTTATGAACATTCACTCCTAATGCCTTTCCTAGCTTATCCAGAAATCTGGAATAGGAGATGTCCTTGGACACAGATGAGTAAGCTGGATGTTCAAATAGGGGATTGGAAGGAATTGCTGTCTATCTTTCCTCTGACAAGGGGAGAAAGAACACTGATCCAGGACCTCAATGATGGTCTAGGCAACTGAGGTGGGGGTCCTTGGTTGCCTTGCAGAGGAGTTCCACTGAGGAAGCTCCTCCAACTGGTTGGACTCCACTATGAGAGAGTGGCAAGGACTCAAATCCCCCCCCCCCCACGGTGTGTTTTCCTGGGTTCAGTGGCAAAAAGGAGCTTCCTCTTCAGGAAGTAGACCTGATACCTTGGAAGGACAGATTGAAAAGTGCTCCTTGTCCTTAGCTTCCAGAGAGGCAGTCTTCACCAACTCTGCCACTTAATCTAAGGGTTGTTCTGCTCTCTGGCCAGGCAGAGGGGATGGAACATTCTCTTCGGAAACCAGAATGGGCTCCTCTTGAAGGCCCTCTGGACTATGTAATATTTGTCTTGAGTGGGGGGTGTAGAAATCAAGGGCACCACCGAGCAGAGTATCTAGACAAATACCTTGTTCAAAAAGCCATTGATGGAGAAACAGCTCTTGAGATAGGAGGAGGTAAGAGGAGCATATCTCCCTTCATACCTCCAATCCCCCCTGAATGCATTAAAGGGACTGGCAATTTGGAGAATACTTGCTTTGGTAGCACTAAGATCTGTTGTGTCAATGGCACCGATCCACAATCTGAGGTGTCAAGGGTTCCCGTGTACAATGTGACCACTGTGCTGAGGGAGGAAGCATCACTAGTGTCGAGGCTTAATGTGTCAGTGAATGGTGTGTTAGTGAATGGTGCATCAATAGATTAAGGATAAGGCAATGAAGGTTCCTATACTGGTAGTGCCTATTATGATGGCTGATTGACAAATCTAAGAGGGTTTCTAGCTTGGCACATCAACAGTGCCACCAGTGCCGAAACTTGGTATTGCTTCTTTGGTGCTGTTGGCTCTGAGGAATGACGCTTCTTCTTCCTATTCTGTTGAGTTCCATAATGCCTGTGAGGGGCTTGCAGATGCTTGAAAATAGCATTTTTGCTGCTTTCTCATGCTGATGAGATGGAGAGGGCCCAGCCTGCTCCTAAGATAAACCTATTTGATTTGCATATAATGCAAGAAGACCGGTATATAAAAACCAAAAATAAATAAATAAATAAATAAGATAGTGAAGATTTACTCAAGGAGCTTCAGTTCAACTTGGCACATAGGGAGCTATTAGAGGCTGTGGCTCAGAGACTTACACTGCTCCTTCATCTTCTAGGCCCTGCATTTCTGAGTCTGCAAAGTCATCTGACTGCAGTGATGACACATGGGTCATGGTCAGGCCATAGACACCAGTACAAATGTCATGGCCACCTGTGAGACAACTTCTTATCAGACATGCAATTCTTGAAGCCACTGAGGATGGCCTTCTTGGAGCCAGACATTTTCTGTCAATAAGTTTTTTTTTGTTTTGTTTTTCATAGCACTGAAAAATGCTATTTGAAAGTTGCCGAGGAAGTGAGGCAACAGAGAATTTGAGAAAAGTTTTAGAAAACTAAAAAATATCAAGAGATATAACAAAATCATGAGAGAAATGTACACATCAGTGCTGTGGCTTGAACGAAAAAAAAAAAAACAGAGGGGCTCACGCGGCAATCTCCACACATGCTCAGCAGAGCAAAAGCTCTATGAGCTAAGAAAGAATGGTCCAATCAGCACCATGGATGACACCCCACGTCATGGTTAATTCATCCTGCTTTTCACCAGAGAATATATTTTTATAACACATAAAAGATTAAAACATACATACAGTGTGTCAGAAAGTCTGGAGCTCTCACTGAAATTAAACAAAAGCTCTTTGTATAGCCCAAGGGAGCTGCAGATTGCAGAGAAGACCAACAACAGCTCTCCAAGGTGGTTTTAAATGACAATCTGAATGGCCGACACACAAATGTAAACAAGGATAAATTAAAGCCCAATGAATCTTTTATAATTATGATTTTTTTTTCCAGGTTTGTAAGCTGATCATAGGAAAAAGAAAGGTTCAAAAGAAGGAAAATATTTTAGGTTGGAAGGAGAAAAAAATAGAAAGACTGGGAGAAGCTGGCTCAAAGATATTCAATAAAAATAGTACAAAAGTAATGTGGGGAAAAGTGAGAGTAATAGCAAGAGGAAGCACATCCCAGACTATAATATTTTGAGAGAGAGCAGGGTAGGAGGGCAGGCAGTAGAAGAGATGCACAGCAGTACCAATCTATTTCGTGTTGCTAGTAGATCATCTCTAGGGCTTGGCTAGTCATGTTACTTATTCATCAGGTTTGGAATTTTCAAACTAGGGGTGCCATAAATACATGTGTGTGTATATACATATATGTATACATACTGGATTCTACTTAAAGGAACTTTAGTTATGAACATCCTTCCTAGATCTACTGTTTTAATATAAGTTTCCTTCATAAAAGCATTACTGTTCCCTTCTGATCCCACAGATGTTCTTAAAAGGAGGATCCATTGTGTATATGTTGCATATATGTTTTACATAACATTATGTATCAATGTACATAAGTGGAAATGAACGTTGTCTTTGATTTATGAAACTGACAAAGTTCCATAAAGACAGAAAAGCTTGTTAAATTAAAGATGCAACACCAAGTTTTTTTTTGTTAATTTTTTTAGGGTAAAAAGAGCAAACTATTTTGCGTTAAATTTCCAAAGACAGCACACGTTACTTGCTTTGAGAACTCACCATAGTTTTTGAGCTTTTCAACTCACCATGTTACACTGAAACACATTTTCTAGATGATTTAGGCAAGCAGCAATTAGGAAAGTGTAGTGCATCTTTAAGGGTTTAACAAAAAGAGTAAAGTTGTGTGACACATTACACTGCACAATCGGTCCTGAGCAGAAAGAACTACCTTTAAGAAGTGCATATTTTTTATATGACAGCCCTGGAGAAAAAAAAAAAAGACAGGAGAAGAAACTGAAGAGAAAAATTGGCTTGGTTAGGATGAGAGAGGCAAGTTAAGGAGTAAAAGCAATTAGTAAAAGTGGCAGCAAAGGAGAAACACAGATAAAAATACACAGCTGAGAACAAGGGCAAATTGAAAAACGTAGTACATGAAGAAAACTGAAACTTAATAAAAATGCAGAACATAAAATTCTTCCGGAGGTGAAATGGGCTGTTCACTCCTGTTTTCACCTAACACATTTTAAACTGGATTTGAATTTATACTGCATTCCCAGGTCAGCTCAAAATAAAAATAATAATAATAATTTTAAAAAAGATTATATTTGGAGACTTAAAATCCACATGAAACAGTTTCCCAGCAGTTTAAAAGCACCGGAATAAAACGGCTAGCAGCTATGAAGGAACACGTTTTAATCCTGAGGAAGCTGGTTTTGGAGGCCCTGTGAACAAAGTTAAGAGGAATGTGCACGACGTCACTGAGTCGAGCCGCCTGTTCCTGTGGGCGCAGTTTTAAACCTTGAGAACAAAAGCAGTGTCATATCATGTAATCAAGATAAATCAGATCCAGACAGCCTTATGATCAAATGTAAGCGATGTCGAGAAGTTCACGAGTCATAAGATCCATCTTCTGTTATCTATCCCTTGCTGCAGAAATTTTTATTTTTTTCTAAAACAAAACTGGAGAATACGTAATGCTTCCTCTAGTCACCCTCTCCAGACAACATACACCTTCTTTCATAGAAAACGACCAAGGGCAAGGGCAACAGTCTCTACAATTTACTAACAAGTGAAGTTACAAGATGGAAACCAAGCCCCTTCAGGAGTGAATGAATGGAAACTAAGCTCCCTCAGGAGGTACAATAAAACCTTTGTATACCAGTTTATATATACACACACACATTTTATACACACACACACACACGCACACATACACACATATAGAGCAGTTGCTTACCTGTAACAGGTGTTCTCCTAGGACAGCACGATGTAGTCCACAAATATGGGTGACATCATCAGATGGAGCCTGGCACAGAAAACTTTTGTCAAAGTTTCTAGAAACTTTGACTGGCAGACTGAGCATGCCCAGCCTGCAACTATCCACGTGTCCACGCAGTCTCGTAATATAGGAAAAATATGAGCGAGAAAAAATAACACAACAAACCAAAGGTGAACCCAACATCGTGGGGAGGCGGACGGGATTTCTGAGGACTATCATCCTGCTGTCCTAGGAGAACACCTGTTACAGATAAGAAACTGCGCTTTCTCCTAGGACAAGCAGGATGGTAGTTCTCACATGTGGGTGATTAGGGAGCTCCAGACTGCCCCCGTCAATCAGGGAGACCCACAGTAGCCAAACAAGGTGTCAACAGGCACAACACAACTGCGGCTCTGTGGGAGAAAAGAAGGGACGGTCTGGTCCCACAAAGAGCACGATCAGAGTCAGTTGGGTTCAGAACCTGAACGGAGAGATACCGACCGACGTAGAAAAAACACTTGAAAAAGTTGCAAAATTATTTCAAGGCGTTGGAGCTCCACCACCATGAGACTACTGCACTGTGGAAAAGAAGAGACTGAAGGGGGACCTCGCGTGGATGCGCAGAAAGCAGCAGGCTGGGCATGCTCAGTCTGCCAGTCAAAGTTTTCCGTGCCAGGCTCCATCGGATGATGTCACCCATGTGTAAGGACTACCATCCTGCTTGTCCTAGGAGAAATATATATATACACAAACACACACACGTTAGATATATATATATATATATATATATACACACACACACATATACATATATATATATACACACACACATATACATACAAACATATTATATGCATATACACACCCATCCACAACAGTATCTTTCTGCAGAGGCACATTACATGGTTCTGTGTCAGTGAATCAAAGTATATGCCATGTTAGCCTGCAGGGATAAATTCAATATTAATAAGGCAAAATGCACATCTATCTAGGCTTTAGCTGTACTGGGGTGGGGGGTTTCATATGCCTGCATTTTGCTTTAATTGATTTTTCTGGACTGGTTCTATAGCTTGACGACAATAGTGTCTGAGCTCTTGCTCCACGGGAATAGTCAAGGTGTTTTGTGTTGTGGTGGTGGGGTTAGTGGGGTGGGGGGGGGGGGGAGGAAGAAAAATTGGCCACTTCCCAGCATCTAGAAAACTGCTGTTTGAAATGCTGTTCCTCAACCAAATTAGTGATGCTGACCCATTTACTTAACTGGTGAACATGAGGAAAGCAGAGTTGCTTACCTTTCACAGGTGTTCTCAGAGGACAGCATAAAGTTAGCCCTCACACACGGTTGACATCATTGGATGGAGCCCTGATTTCTCCTATTTTTTAATGTAATCGTTATTCTATGTTATGAGACTGAAGAAGGACCCCCTCGTGGACGCGTGGTATAGGGCATGCTGGGCATGCTCAGTGTACCTTGTCAAAGTTCTAGAAACTTTGACATAAGTTTTCCGCATCAGGGCTCCATCTGATGTCGTCACCCATGTGTGAGAACTACTATCCTGCTTATCCATGGATAAACTAACACTACTCAAGCAAGCAAGGTAGAGAAAAAATAAGCAAAGGAAGCAATTTTATGGGAAAGTAGATGTCAAAAAAGAAAATTAAATTCTGAGAGTTGCCATTGTCCATTTCGTAAAGCTGTGAACCGAGTTCTGGATTTCTCTTTTGCAGGATCTTCTATATGGAATTCACTACCTCAGCATATCGTTCTCCAGGCAAATAAAAAAAAAAAGTTCAAAGCTGCCCTAAAAAATCATCTTTTTAACATCACATTCTTGTTAAACAGTTCCTGAGATTTCCTTCTTTCTCTATGGCGCATTCTCTCTTCTTCTGATTCAGGCTTCTCTCGCAAGTTTATTCTCACTTCTGCTAAATCCAGCCCCCTTTAATCGGTACATTTGGCTGGATCAATCATCGGCTGCAGCTTTTGTTTTCTTCTTTTATTTTTGTTTTAGTCAGTTATTATTAGGTCTTGTTTTTGCGCTGTATCTGTCACATATATTTATGCTTGCATTTATGCCTGTATGTTTACACTTGTTCTCCTGTCAACTGCCCCGAATCTTGCAGGGTGCAGGATAAAAATAATTTTAAATAAAAATAAAATAAATAAAGTTCCAACCTTCAACTTTCACCTGTACTTTTTTTTTCAAAGACCTTCTGAACACTTTCTCAAGATAGAAAGAAATCTTTCTTTCCAACCCCTTAGCAGACAAGATATGACATTTACCCTTATTGTTTTCACAGAGGAAAGAGACTGAAAGAAAAGTGGAAGTGGCAGAGCCAGAGATTATGTAGGTAAATCTCTCTAGTGTGCTGCAAACAGACCTCGTACAAGGGCACAAGAATCCGAGGCATTTAAGGATGGTATTCTGTATTCAGCCAAAACCTGACAGCAAGCGCTTTAGAATCAACCAAAGAGCCATGAAATAAGTTCTTCATGTCCCTTGTATGCCAGCTGGAAGTGAATGTGGGCAGCTATGATTTACTTAAGGAGGACATGAAACCTGGACACCCCAGCCTCGATTTTGATCTAACATTTGTTCATAAATGTTCAAATTATTGTGTACTGTACAGAACCCATGGATGGTGCTCTATAAATATAAATTGCTGTAAATACTGCAATCGATACTAATTAGTTAACGCTGTAACTAGTTCAACCGAAGCTACCTAATTAAAGATAAGCATAATTCATTTTTCACAAGTAATACAGGCCATTAAAGATTAACTTTACACACTGTAGATGATTGTAAGGCCTTGGTGTGAAGGCAGCTCTCTTTCTAGCAGCACCCAAACAGGTGAAACAGGCAAAGCAAATGTTGCTTACCTGATGTAACAGGTGTTCTCACAGGACAGCAGGATGTTAGTCCTCACAAATGGGTGACATCGAGGATGGAGCCCTGTACGGAAAACTTTTCTGTCAAAGTTTCAACAAGCTTTGACTGACACTAGCACACTGGGTGCACTGAGCATGCCCAGCCTGCAATTATCCCTGTGAGCCACAGGTGTCTCCCTCAGTCTCGTCTTATAGCTAAAAAGCGCAAGCGAAACTAAAATAAAAGTATACAGACCCAACTCCGCGGGGTGGCGGGCGGGTTTCGTGAGGACTAACATCCTGCTGTCCTGTGAGAACACCTGTTACATCAGGTAAGCAACATTTGCTTTCTCACAGGACAAGCAGGATGGTAGTCCTCACAAATGGGTGAGTACCGAGCTGAGGATGCCCGGGAATGCACCAGATACACCGCAGATGCACAAAGGCGTAACGACTGAGGTGGAAATGGGAACGGAGGGCATCCGCAACACCATAATGGGTTCGTGGAAGGATGTTGGGTAGTGAATTGAAAAAAGTAAGAGTAGGCGGACTGGCCAAACATGGAGCATGCCGGCTAGTCAAATGTAAGCAATAATAGGCTGCGAAGGTATGGAGAGGACTCCAGGCTGCAACCTGATAAAAAAGTACAAGCAGCAGTAACCAAAGGGAAGCTGTTAAGGCTAAGACGGACACAACAGTATGTGGATACCCACAGTGTTGTAGTGAAATGTCTGCTTGTTGGTAGGAAAGGAAATATAGACCACTTAATCAGAAGGATTAGGTCTGTGTGGCCACTGGAAGTAGCAGCTTGACCCTTGCATGAAGGAAAGAGTCAAGTGGAATTCACATGGAATGCAGTGCAATGTAGATAGAATGTAAGCGCAGCATTACTGTCCAGGAATGTGGAAAACCCAGTCTCTCCCTAGGGCGAGAGAGAGAGGTTAGGAAAAATTAATAGAGTATTTCCTGAGGAAAGGAGATACAACATCTACCTGAAAAGGATAGAAAGTTGAATGCGTAGAACTACTCAGTGGCAGAGGAACGGAGTCAGGTGAGTATGGAAAGAGTGCATAACTCACGGACCCTGCTGGCAGGAATGACATTAAGAGGGAAAGAAGTTCCCTTGCCAAACTGTGGAAGAGAGGAATGGAAAGGCTCAAACGTAGAATGTATGAGACTTATAAGGAGAATATATATGTTCATTCCGTGATTAGAGAAATAGAGGCGGCTTGATCAGTGGATAATCCATGGTAAGCCGACTCAGAGAGGATTACCGAAAACGGGAACCCAACTCCCAAAACGATACACCTCCTAAGAGAAAGGTGTATCTATGTGGAGGATGTCTGGAGAACAGAATCCGAGGGAGTAAGAAAAAATGGTGGAAAAGTAAAAGGGGTAATACCTCTTTTTTTTTTTTTTTAGCGTCAGGAGGTAAAGCCTGCCATATTAAACGGCAAGATTTATGTTTAGAAGGTTTTGTGACGCTACCAGAACCTAAGAACATCAGTAAGTCTATGATTTGGGACTGACTGGTGAGAGAATAAAAGGTTACTGATATGATGGATTGAGAAGTATGGGAAAGCATACTGATCTCAGTCAGGGAGTGGGGAAAAGAATACTGAACCCCATCCCAGTTCAACATTAGAAGAATGCTGGCTACGAGAGGCAGCAGAAGAGATATATTGAAGAGGCCTTTGATGGAAGAAAAGGCATCTAAGGGAACGCATAGGAAACATGTGCAGGGAGCAGAACCTGTGCATCGTATGGAATGATGCAGACGCCGAGGAAAGTTTAGTTAAACTCAGCGTTAAAAGATTTGCCCTGTACACATGTAATTGAGACCATTCGAGAGGATAGAACCTACGTGGAGAAGGTCTGATAGAGCGTTCATTAAATCTCTTAGATATGTGGCCCAAGGACGCATGAAGTGAACAAGGGCCAAGGGTAGAGCTGCGCAGCTGTCTAGCAGAGCAGCTAAGAGGTAATGCGTGCTTATGAGTTGGAAAGCACATTGTCCCTATGCTGTCTGTCTGTATGCACAAAGAATTGTTGCAAAAGCAGTATTGGAAGGCATAAGGGCATAACTCATGGGTGCAACGTCCAGGAAGTTTATGAGAAACTATGCTGGAGTGCAATAGATGCATAATGGGTTGACAGCTTTCAGGAGAAACTTTATAACCCTAAGGAATTGCGAGCATGAGTCGAAGGAGACTAGGTCCTAGTTCGAACTGGGATAAGAATCAGGGACGAAAGCAATGAAACCACTTAGGTCCATTGAGTATAGAATGTCACTGAATATAACCCATAGCAGTTTTGAATTATGAGAAAAATGCATAGTGGGAAGAAACCCCATAGCCCAACCATGAAAAGTTGAAAGGCTGAGGTTATGGAAAATATGCGCAGGGACATATAACAATGTATCAGAATGTCTGTGCGCATGCTGGACAAGAGGGTCTTAAGACTGTGGTGTCCAGAAGTGTTACAGAAGGGATTTATGGCAGTGACAGTAATCCCAGTTAGTAAATGTATAGTGAGTCCTGAAAAAAGTGAGAGCTCCTTGCATGTACTGAAAGTGGTTAGCAGTAGTCTATGCAAGGAAAGTGAATGATGTTACACTCCGCAGAGAAAACAGCATTCACCAACAGTGATGCAAGAGACAGTTCACTTACCGAAGCTGGTGCCAGCGGCAGAGCTTGGGGTTGTAATGTTGACTCACCATAAAGCACATAGAAACATTAAAATAATGTACTTACTGCAGTATGGAGTGATGGTAACCAAAGATACCATTGTACCTGTGACGTCTAAAGAAAGTTGGATTTTCTTAGGTCCAGGATGTGCGGATGTGCGGAGAGTAACTATTTTCTGTTAAAAGAAAGAATAGTGCAATTAAAACTCCCCAACCCCCCTCCCTTCTCCCCTCTGCACTTCGTAGCGCCTGGGGGAGTGTACCGGGACTTTGGTACAAGGTGGGGTGGCCGCTCTGATATCTGACCAGATGGGAGACCAGGAGGTGTCCCAATGGAGGATATCATGTAGGCTCCTGCAGGTGTGTGAGCGGTAAGTGGTACCCGCATTTCTGTATGCTGTACAAGGAGACACTGAGACCTGTGGCCAGGCCTCAAGGTGGACTTGTACATGGGGCAATGGTTGCTGAATCTCATGTTTAGCAGATCAGCCAATGCAGCTGGACCTTGGTTGGGAGGGAACCAAGAGTCAGAGCATTGGTCGGCACAGGGACTTGTTACTGACAAGAGAAGAAGCCCTGCTGCAATCCCAAGAAGATAGAGGGGTTCTCCTGATATTGTGGCTAACATAGCTAACATAGCGATATGTGACACTAATACAGTTCTAAAAGGCACATGACCCAGAACTTTTCGAACCACGGTCCGAATGGGAGAACACAACTCTATGGGAATGCCGCCGAAGCGGGTACTTACCATCCGACGTGGATCGCCGCAAGACGAGCCGGTGAAGATTGTTGACTCCGACGGTCTCCGGAGTCCTCGAGGGTAAGGCCGGGGACGTAAACGTCCATCTCGCTCTGAAACCCGGTATGGTGGCACAGGTACAGAGGAGACAGGCCAGGCGTGAGTGGCGTTTAGACTGCTAAGTGTAACAGATGGCCATAGTCCCACACCACTTGACGGTGGGGCACGCCAGGAACAGAGGAGCCCTAACGGAACTCATGTTCCCTTCCCTCGTCACAGCGGCTCGATGTGTCGTGACACCAATGCAGAAGCTGTCGGACCTGGATCCGGAAGTTCTGGATCACCAAGGACTGCCAAAACTGTAGGAACAGTGCTGATGGCAGTGGTGATGTCGCTCTGCCCGAGCGTTGTCCAGCCTGGAGAAGGATGGCACCGATGTGCTGGATGGCGTCAGCGGCGGACGATCACGATGTCGGCGATGATGGGTGCCACGGTGCTCGGCCCGGTCTTTCCCCAGCACCGAGATGGAAGCCCTCGTCGTCCTGGAAGGCGATCGATGACGAACTGTCAGCACGCCTGCTCTGCTCCTGACACAATGGAGTGTCTTAAGCTAATACGGGGCTTAAAAAAGAACCCAAAGCGTGGAGCAATGTGAGGAGGCGAGGGTATTATGTGGCGGTGCTATGTCGGTATTGACGATATTGAAGGCAACCTAAGGGGCTTCGAGGATATCATCAAAATGGGTATGAAAAATCGTCGATGACTGGCCAGGAGAATGATGACAGTGACGGGCACTGACAGCAGTGGCATAGGTATCTTTGAAATGATGTGGAATCGAATAATCGAAAAACATTGCCGTTATTGAAAAAGATACCGGCATCGACTGAGTCGAAGTCGAATCAATAGGGCGTCAAGGACACCGAAGGAAAACGGAGGTGTCGAGGGCATCGATGCATGGAGGCGGGCATTTATGCCGTTTGTGGCATGGCCACGGGCATCAACTATAGGGCCACAGACGTTGACGGTATCGATTTGGACAGACTCAGATTTCCAAGTGTACATGGCATCGGTGCCCCAGACACGTGTGTCGGTGGCATCGATATGGACACGTATGGAATCGATGGCATGGATCTCCCAGTCGATGAATTCCATCCCGGCATCAACGCCAGTCCTGGAATCGGCATGGGCATCGATGCCAGCCATAAGGCTGGCATTGGCATCAACGCCCATCCACGGAATCGAGCCGGCATGGATACCCACCGATGGGACCCACCTGGGCATTGAATTTCACCGATGGGAGCAGCCTGGCATCGACTGCCCTCGATGGATGCATTCTAACATAGATGCCCATGGATGAAACACCTGGGCATCGGTGTCCATCGATGCAAAAGGACCTGGCACCGATGCCATCGACAGACGGCCATCCGGCACCAATGCCATCGACGGACAAGCCATCCGGCACCGATGTCCATCGATGGGGACCATCTGGCACCGATGTCCACCGATGGGGACCATCCGGCATCGATGCCCACCGACGAATAGATGTGGCACCGATGCCCACCGATGGAAAAGGGCTGGACATCGGTGGGGAGGATGGGGCATCGATGGCATCCCCAAAAGGGGGGGTGGCATCGATGAAGTGACCCTGGGATCGTTAAAAAGTGTCTCGGGCAGCGGTGGCGGCGACCCGAGTATGCATGGCAGTGACTAACAGCGTGTGCGTCAATGGCATGCATCCGGGTAGGGACGGCACCGAGGAAGCCCAAGGAAAAAAAACAGTGCGTAGGAGGAAAAAGCCTGGTAGCACTGAAAAGCAAAAAACATGGATAAAGGCATCAGGGCACAGTGGGGGGGAGGGGCACTGATGACATATAAAAGCCTAGGGCGGTTTAGGAGGGTCCCGGTGTAGCGATAGGGTATCGACTGCGTGAGGGTACCAGGGAACGAAGGACTTGAAGCTACAGAGGTCCTAAAGTTAAGGAAAAAATCCCTACCCCACTAGCATAAGCAAGCAGAGTGTCACAGAGATACTCGCAAGCTGTTTAAAGCTAACTGAAAAATGGGGGAAGGGAAGGCTTCAGTCAGTTAACAGCCTTAAGATAGTGACAGAAACCGACCGAAAAATAAGAATTAGTACTCACCGAGCGTCGTAAAAACGTACGCGGAGGGAGACCTGTGCAGGGAAAAGTGTTTTTTGAAGTGAAAAGTTAAGTGTTTCCATGAGGTAATTAGTTAAAAAATCCTCACAGAGCTCCAACCGCTATGCTGACTGCAGAGCGGAAAAAAGAAGACTGAGGGAGACACCTGTGGCTCACAGGGATAATTGCAGGCTGGGCATGCTCAGTGCACCCAGTGTGCTAGTGTCAGTCAAAGCTTGTTGAAACTTTGACAGAAAAGTTTTCCGTACAGGGCTCCATCCTCGATGTCACCCATTTGTGAGGACTACCATCCTGCTTGTCCTGTGAGAACGCTGCGCCCCCGCTTTGAACACATTATTTGGAACAGAGGTTTACAAGCTGAAATTAACGGTAGCCCTTACCGTTTGCACAGCAGCTATCAGAGAATACAATGTTTCCGCCAGTCAACAGTGGAGAAATCATAAGGACGTAAGACTTGCCATACTGGGTCAGACCAAAGGTCCTTCGAGCCCAGTATTCTGTTTCCAACAGTGGCCAATCCAAGTCACAAGTACCTGGCAGGATCCCAATGGATAGGTAGATTCCATGCTGCTTATCCTAAGAATAAGCAGTGGATTTCTGCAACTCTACCTTATTAATAGTTAATGGAGTTTTCCTCCAGGAACTTGTCCAAACCTTTTTTAAAACTCAGCTACACTAATAGCTTTTACTACATCCTCTGGCAACCAATTCCAGAGCTTAATTATGCATTGAGTAAAAAAATATTTTCTCTTATTAATTTTAAATGTATCACCTAGTAACTTCATTGTGTGTCCCTTGATCTTTGTACTTTTAGAAAGAGTAAGCAAATGATTAATGTTTACTCGTTCCATTCCACTCATTATTTTATAGACCTCTATCATACCTCTCCAAGCTGAAGAGTCCTAACCTCTTTAGCCTTCCTTCACAGGGGAATTGTTCCCTTTATCATTTTGGTCACCCTTCTCTGTATCTTTTTTAATTCTGTTATATTTTTGAGATGTAGTGACCAGAATTACATACAATACTCAAGATGAGGTTGTACCATGGACTGATATAGAGGCATTATGATATTTTCTGTTTTATTTTCCATTCCTTTCCTAATAATCTCTAGCATTCTATTTGCTTTCTTGCCTGTTGCTGCACACTGAGCAGAAGATTTCAACGTACTTTCAACGATGACACCTAGATCCTTTTCCTGAGTGAGTCCTAATGAGTCCTAATGTGGTGAGTCCTAATGTGGAACCTTGCAATGTATAACCATAGAAACATATAGAAATGACGGCAGAAGAAGACCAAATGGCCCATCCAGTCTGCCCAGCAAGCTTTCGCACTTTTTTTTTCCCATACTAATCTATTATTCTTGGCCCTTAGTAACCTTTTGGTTCTATTTCCCTTCCACCCCCGCCATTAATGTAGAGAGCAGTATTGGACCTGATTCTAAGAGAAATAGCTTAATTAGTTAGGGGTATTAACCGCCGCAATAAGCAAGCTACACCCATGCTTATTTGTTTACCCAGACTTTGTAATTCAGTCCTTGGTTGTGGTCTGTATAGATCCCCTTTTCTTCATTCCCCCCTGCCGTTGAAGCAGAGAGTTATGCTGGATATCCACTGAAAGTGAAGTATCAGTCTTTCTCCCCTGCTGTTGAAGCAGAGAGCTATGCTGGATATGCATTGAAAGTGAAGTATCAGGGTTATTTGGTTTGGGGTAGTAACCGCCGTAAAGCAAGCTACTTCCCGCTTTTTTGTGAATGCAAATCCTTTTTTCCACATTTCCTCTTGCCGTTGAAGCTTAGAGCAATGTTGGAGTCACATTAACCGTGTGTATGTTTATTGAATAAGGGTATTATCTCCAGGTAGTAGCCATCATTCCCGCGAGCCACCCACTCTTCATTCATATCCTCTAGACTTTATGAATCCACAGTGTTTATCCCACGCCCCTTTGAAGTCCTTCACATTTCTGGTCTTCACCACTTCCTCCGGAAGGGCATTCCAGGTATCCACCACCCTCTCCTTGAAGAAATACTTCTCGACATTGGTTCTGAATCTTCCTCCCTGGAGTTTTAAATCGTGACCCCTGGTTCTGCTGATTTTTTTTCCAACGGAAAAGGTTTGTAGTTATCTTTGGATCATTAAAACCTTTCAAGTATCTGAAAGTCTGTATCATATCACCTCTGCTCCTCCTTTCCTCCAGGGTGTACATATTTAGATTCTTCAATCTCTCCTCATAAGTCATTCGATGAAGATCATCTCCCTTTTTGGTCGCCCTTCTCTGGACCTCCTCCATCCTCTCTCTGTCCCTTCTGAGATACAGTCTCCACATAATTTGGGTAAGTCTTCCGTAAGTGCATCATTTTGCTCTTGTCCACATTAAATTTTATTTGCCATTTGCATGCCCAGTCTCCCAGTTTTGTAAGGTCCTCTTGCAATTTTTCACAATCATCTTGTGATTTAACAACTTTGAATAATGTTGTGTCATTGGCAAATCTGATCACTTCACTTGTTGTTCCCATTTCCAGGTTATTTATAAATATATTAAAAAGCAGTGGTCCCAGAAAAGATCCCCGGGGCATTCCATTACTCAAACTTCTCCAATGGGAAAATTTACCATTTAGCCCTACTCTCTGTTTTCTATTTTTTTAACCAGTTGGCAGTCCACAATAGGACACTGCCCCCTATCCCATGAATTTTTAATTTCCTAAGAAGTCTCTCATGAGGGACTTTTTGAAATGCTTTCTGGATATCTAGATTTACTATATCAACTGGCTCACCTTTCTCCATGTTTATTTACACTCTCAAAAAAATGTAGCAAATTTGTGAGGCAAGACTTCCCTTGGTTAAAGTCATGTTGGCTTTGACCCAGTAAACTATGCCTATCTGCCTGTTCAGCAGTTTTGTTCTTTATGATAGCTTCTACCATTTTGCCTGGCACAGACATCAGACTCACTGCTCTGTGGTTTCCTGGATCACCCCTTGATCCCTTTTTAAAAATTGGCATTACATTGGCAACATTCCAGTCTTCAGGTACCATTGACAATTTACTGATAGTTTACAAATTTTCGATAGCAGGTCCGCAGTTTTATTTCTCAGTTCTTTCAGTACTCTGAACATATACCATATGGTCCAAGTGATTCACCCATATACTAAACTGGTGAACATGGGGAAAATTCAGGGTTCTATAGGAATTGTCAAAGCTTCCAAAATCTAAAGTGGGAACTCAGGAAGCTAAGCCTCTCATGCCCTATACTACTATACCAGCAAAGTTGCAGATCTTGCATCAAGGAAACATTTCTATAATTCAAATGAAAGAAAAGCAATTTGCAAAAAATGACTGATGCCAGTCATGTCTCCGGTCACCCTCTGAAAAGTGCTGCTAGTATGGATAGCGGTCATAGTTCTCTTTGCATGCATTAGCCATAATTAGCAGCCCACTGAATACTGCCTCTTTTGTGACATTACCTCCCTATTTTATAAAAATATTAGGGGCTCTAGGTGATCATCATAGCATGTCCATACATGTGTGTGGGCAGCAAAACTCTCTCAGAGCTGTTGGGTGTGGGGGCCACCACTGCAAATATTAGAAGACAAATAGGAGAAGCACAGCCACACTGTGGGGGCAGAGAGAAAATAAAAAGAGCAGCAGAGCTAGTGGAGCTCCCTGGGCCCCACCAGTAGAAGAAAACGACCAAGGTGCGACGGGAGGGAGGTGCGATAGACAGTGGGGGTTGGCCTTGAAAGGATGTGGGGGGTTTCCCTAGCTTGATGGCGTCAAGAATGACCATAGCACTCAATAGCAGTCCTGGTCCCCAACATGGTCCTGATATCAACATGTCAGGCCTTCGGTGCACTGGCATGGGAATGCATGGGCAACAGATCATGGACAAAGCACTGAAGGTGCAGCAGCAATTCTGCCTGCCCAGCCTCCTGTTCACTCTCTCACACAAGGAGACTCAGTGCCATCACTGGCAAACAGAAAGGGAGGCTATGTCGTTCAGGGCTTCTGCCAAGGCCACCAAGTTCTTTGAATGTGGAGAGGATGAGTTCTTCCCCTCACAGGTGTGGTGTGGTCCTCGATCCCTCCACTGTCCAAGCCTCCACTGTCCAAGCCTCCACTGTCCAAGCCTACACTGTCCAAGCCTCCAACTCCGCCTGGGTAGAACTCAGGTGAGTTCCAGGCTCAGTTGCCTACACGGATCATCCACAGACTGCATTCCGTCAGTCCAGCTAACACCGGATAAAACAGACAGAGCAAGCAGACGACACAGAAACTAAACTGCAGGTGCATTATTTATTTCTAAGGAAAAAAATTAGACTCTGCCAGATTGCACAGCAACTAAGGCTCGCCATGTGGCTGGTAGAGAGTTAAAAGGAGAGAAAAATAAATTAAAAAAAATAAAAATAAAACTACAGTAAGGTAAAAGGAATAGATAAACAGATGCAGCTCCAGGAAAAAATCACATCAAAAACTGTGAGGAGAGAGCAAAGCTGAATACTGTGACCACTGAGGGATTCTGCCTAGGGGGCAGGGTGACAACTACAGCTGCACATGCTCAGAAGGGCATGTTTGAAAGCTCTAGAATCTCTGAAATCAGAGCTCTGGGACAGGCTCCATCCGATGATGTCACCCATGTGTGAGGACTGACATCCTGTTGTCCTCAGAGAATTCAGACACAACACCCTCCCAAACACAGAAACCTTCCCCTCCATACATACCCATATTACAAACATCTTGTACACAAATACTACCACCACCAGCCCCCTGCCCTCTACACATCTCTCACATATAGTACTGCCACCCTCTCACAGACACATTTCAACAAACTGCTACCTACACACCGCTGTGGTGAACTCTCACCACCACTATCAATCCTCCCCCCTTCACCATCACACCAAGTTCCACCACCACTGCTGTCAACACCCCCACACACATATCTCTCACACATACCGCCATCACCAATCCTCCCCTCCACACACACCCCACCACTGCCGCAACTAATTACCCCCAACGCACACCACCACCTAGTAAAGGGAAAAAAATGTAATCTGTAATAATTTTTTTTCTAACTACAGTGCCCAATCCCCTTGTTAGCAAGTTTCATTACCAAATAATGCCATGTAGTATTAGAAACCTTTCCCCATCACAAAACCTAAAATGCATAAACAGCAGCAAATAGTGTTTTAGAGGGACTCAAATGGCTACTTATAATAAAAAAAAAAGTATCTGCTGTCAACAGGAGCAGAGTACTTCTGATTTTTTGATGCAAACATTAATGAATTCATTCATGTATGTTTGATACTACCATGGAATCAGAAGAGCTCACTGCACACACAGGATGTATGACAGATGGAATGTGCTTTTTTTTAAATCAGTGTGTCCTGTTAGTAAGCAGTTTATCAGTGCATCTCCTATAGCACTGTGGGAAACCAGTCAATCAAGATGGATATCATCTTAGTCATTCAACTTTCTCAGCAAATGGCAATGGTTATACTATTTAAGTATTCATTCTTGACTTGATTTTCCGACATTCATTTTGGGATATCATGGTGGACTAAATACATAATTTGCTTATCAATAGTTCAATGAGTGTCCCTGATAATCCTGGGTTGTTTTTTTTTTTTAATTAAGATATTTTGCTTGAATTCTTAGGGTATGAAAACAGCTTGCCTCCCCCTAAACTGTTCTCTCTTCCTTGGAATTTGTATAGTATATGAATGTAGATATGAGACTAGTATTACCTTATTATATATATTTGTATTTTGGACTACTGTACCCCATTGAAAATCCATCGACAGTGGCCCTTCCAATGCAACCCCAATTCAAGGCTGACACCCACAATTTAAGGATGTCATCTTTCTCCCCACATTATCTGCCTCCATAGACTTCAACATGTTACTCTAAGAAATAGAAGGATTATTCCATTAAAACAGCAGAATTCCATCCGGTATATTCTGTTTTATTTTTTAAACGGCCAAACTCATATAAAAATGGATTTCATGTTGTATTCCAAGCCAAAGGGCTTGTGGATGATCAGAAGTGTATGAAAACAATTGGAAGAACAATGAAAACAGAAAATACCGGGCTTTTCACTGTTAAAAAAAACCAAACAAAATTGGTGATGGATTTTCTGCTTTTCCACATTTTTTTTTTTTACTATAATATTTAATCTGTGACAAAATGCTCCTGCTACAGTCTATGGTGAATATTTTCCCATTTTTACAGCATTTTTCACAAAAAAAAAGTGAAAATTGAAAATGTAAAATGTTTTCACCATCTTTTAGATGCCTTCCATCTCAGCATGCATCTAAATATCCTTTTTTTCCAATTTTTCTGAAAGTCATAACCGATGCTGTCCAATATTCTCTCAAAATAACTCATTTCATGAAAGATTCTTATGCAAATTCTCAATATACAAGTTTTCTTGTAAGGTAGGGGGGAAATAAGTTTACACTATTGATTTATATCAGTTATTTTAAGCAACTTCCTAAGTGCAGTCATGATACATTTATTTTGTGCCTTTCTTTGGGACATGTTTCTCTTCTACTGTATTTATCAACTTACGGATTTATCTGTTGGCTTTTCTCTGTTAGTATATAATTAAAATGACTACAGATTGCAGGAAGAGCAGGTTTGACTACATTGCAACTGTACAAGAACTTAGTAACAACGCCAGGAAAACATCCTTTAGTCTCCTATATCACTGTGGAAAACTGTTATGAACTGAGTATGCTAAAAAGCATTTGCACAGATGAAGTGTGTAAACACAAGAATGTTTATTCTGACATTTCTAACGACTAGTCATAAAAAGACTTGTTCCTAATGGCTAACACCTAAAACAAATATACAGTATTGCACATAAAAAAGATATTACATGTAGAACCAAAACAGACAAGAAAATATACAGCAATATAAAACAAAGAAACCCAAGTTAAAATATACATCAGCAAGATTAAATATAAAACCAATGTACTGAATGCTTGAATATAATTGAGACATGAATAACTTGAATTGTTGTCCTAGGATCTCAATCCAATTTTGTCATGGTGTACCATGGTTTAGACCAGTCAGAGGTCATTACTCCCAATGGAAGGACAAAAATTCAATGCATTGGAAGACGTTGCATTTGATTACTAGTTTACCACCATTGTTGCTTTGTCATGTCAGAAAGAAGCCAGACAATGCCAAGAAGGTTAATGAAATCAAGCCTGGCATACCCAAAGAAAGAGAAAGTATATAAACTGAAGGAAAAGTGAGAGTGGAAATGAAAAATACACCCAGCACTATACCAAATAAATGAAGGATCCATCATATCCAGAGAAATGTTCGAGAGCTCTAACAGACTAGGAAATGCAACTCTGAGTCTCTGGTGCACAAAGAAACCAGAGACAAAGTGATGGGGCTGTTTGTCAAGGAAAAAGTAAGATTATGGGACTATGAGATGAGACACATGGCCCTTAGAAATAAGAAAGATGATGATGATTCTCTATCAAGAATGATGGTTTGGTGCAACATTTTCACAAAACATTGCTTTTTATTTAGCCACTTCTTTGTTAATGACCAGAGATGTTAACAGTGCTGATCCATGCCTTATAAACCCATAGCACATAAGTGCACAGAGGTTTAGAAAGCAAAGATGGTAGAAGAGAAGACAGGCAGGGCAGGTGTGCTGATGGAACCAACCACTAAGAGGACATTTTTCTGCAGATAAGATTATCTGCGTCTTGGAAAGGTGGGGCTGGCAAGAAACATATGGAGATTTCACTTTGACACCTCTTCATGCTTTACAGTGCAGACTTTGTACTTGCAAAGTTTGCAGGTAGTAAAGTACACACAGCTTTACAGGCCTGAAGGTACAAGTACCAAGTATCCACAAGCTTGCAAGCCTTGCATAAATTTAAATAATTGCCCCCACGGTGGCTAAACACTCCCTTTATTTCCTGACCCAAAGCATACTGTACCTGTGCAGACCCGTTCAACCTGTGCTCCAAGTCCTGGCCATTATAGCGTCTCTCATGTTATTTTTAAATTCTATCACTGATTTCTCTAAGTATAATTTACAAATAGCATATGAATGTTTATAGTGAAATACAGCATGGCAGTTTGTAATAAATCACTCGATTTTAAATCTCACCTCAAATTTCTGTCTGAGTTCCAAGCTGCTGTCATCTGTGTCTGGAATGGGGACGTTATAGTACTCACCTTCTTCTTGGTTTAGCAACTTGTACCTGAAGCACAGAAGCAAAGCATTGCCAATGACCTGATGTGAGTCTAGACTGAGTATGAGGGCACTTTGCTGCATTTGGAAGCAGGATTTACCCTTCCTATCCCCCCCTCCCCCCGCCATGGTGTCATTTCAAATTTCATTAGTAATTAGACACATTGACACACTAATCTAGACAACAAGTACACGCACTCCTTGGAAATTAATTCAGTAGCAAAATAGTTTTTCACCAGACTTTTATCAAAAAATGTGTTCTATATTCTTGAATGGCTATTGGACCCTCCTTCCATAGGGGAGACAATAAGAATGAGATGCACAAGTGATGTGCATAGGATTGATATCAAGAGAGAAGGGTGAGAGGGAAAGGGAAGAGCATTGGTAATCTGATAAGACCATCTCTGTAAAGAGGTTGGATGGTAGTAACAAAGTGTATAATCAGGTGATTGCATGCTCCATAGAACCTTAAAGTACAGTTTGAAAATAGCAAATGTTGCTTACCTGTAACAGGTGTTCTCACAGGACAGCAGGATGTTAGCCTTACATATGGGGTGACAACACAGGATGGAGCCCAATCACGGAACACTTTTGTCAAAGTTTCTAGAACTTTGACTGGCACCTACTGGGCATGCCCAAGATGGCACTAACCTTGCAACCAGCAGGGGTCCCCCTTCAGCCTTCTTTTTTCCGCGCAGCAGTAGTCACGTGGGTTAAGGAGCTTCTCAGAGATTCCTGACAGGAATTTTCCTCATGGAATTACTTCATAATTAATACCCTTCAGGGGTCCCCCTATTCAATTTTTTACTTCCGCGGTAGTCCGGTAAGTTTTTACCCAGTTCCGGTCGATTCCCGTCGAGTTTGGCCCTCGCGGCCTACTGGCCGTCGACCGCACCACAGCTAAATTATTTTCAAAGGCCATGGCGTCGGGGTTCCGTCGGTGCCCTGACTGCACTCGCACAATGTCCAACACAGACCTCCATAAAGTCTGTGTAATATGCCTTGGTTGTGAGCATGATGTCCTGACTTGCACCAAATGTGCCTTAATGAAACCAAAAGGTCGCAAAGCCAGAATGGAGAAGATGGAACTTCTCTTTCGGTCTCAAACTCTGACTTCGTCCATAGCATCGACATCGTCCGAACTGGCACCATCTATGTCGCGCCAGTATCAGGCACCGGCTGGTGTCCATTCAGCGTCAACGACTTCCCGGCCATCGACTACCTCTGTTCCCCCTCAGGACTGAGGGGATCGTCGAGAGAAACATCGGCATCAACACTGTAAGCCTCGGACCATCGAAGGCAAATCATCGACCTCGCCATCAGTCGAGCCGCCGCCGAAGAAACCCCGTCCAGAAAAGGCATCAATCCTTTCTGAGTTCTGGTCAGCGAGGCAACCCTCACCCGGACGGGTAATGGGAGCCACGACTCCGCCTTTAATGGTAGTCCCTCCGGCTACGCCTCTGCCTCCTTCTCCCCTTCCGGAACCGGGGCTGATCGCTCCAGGTCTCCGTGAAGAGCTGGACTGGACGGTTCAGGAGGCCATCGGCAAGGCGATGCAAAGATTCCAGATTCCTCCAAAGCTGGTGACGATTCCCGAACCGACCATCGATCCCATTCCGGTAGCGCTGGCACTGCTGCTCTCGAGGACGGAAGCACTACTAGCCGCTTTTCCTCCGATGGATCCAGGGACACTGATGGTTCCGGTGCCCTCTCCACTTCCTCTGTCATCGAGAGGAGAAACACCGTTCCGTCTTCCTCCATCGAGAGTCCTGCCGATGCCTCAACCATTGATGTCACCGATACCGTTACTGCCATCGGTGCCGCTGATCTGTCCATCGATGCCCTTGGTGCCTTCATCGATGCCTCCGGTGACTCCCTTGATGCCTTTGGAGCCTAGACAGGGACCTTCGGGGATACCTTCGTTCCGTCCCTTTAAGGTTCCTGGAGGGCACGGTGATGAACCCCTATGATACATGGACCGATGACTTGTTCCAGGACACCGATGATTTACCATCACCACCCTCTCCTACCGAAAGCAGGAAACGTTCTCCTCCAGAGGACTTGTCCTTCATTAATTTTGTGAAGGAAATGTCTGAGTTAGTTCACTTCCAACTGCAGACTGAACAGGCAGCTTCTGGTTTTTGACTCTTTCATAGAGAGCAAGAGCCAGCTTCCACTGCCGCATGTACCAGTAGGAGGTCGATTGGGCCATTTCAACAACATATGGCACACAATCACCTCAAACCAGTGGGTTCTTGCTATAATCTCTCAAGGTTATCACCTGAACTTTCTGTCCATCCCACCAGATTCCCCTCCTCGGCTGACATGGGGAACATCAGACCACTCACTACTCCTGGATCAGGAAGTCTCCCTCCTCCTTCAATCCAGAGCAATAGAACTAGTGCCCTACTCCCAACAGGGTCTCGGATTCTATTCCCGGTACTTTCTAATCCCCAAAAAGTCAGGTGGCGTTCGTCTAATTCTGGACCTGCGTGCCCTCAACAAGTACCTCCAACGAGAAAAGTTCAAGGTGGTAACCTTGGGATCCCTCCTTCCTATTCTGAAAAGGGAAGACTGGCTCTGCTCTCTAGATCTCCAGGACGCTTACACACACATTGCGATAACTCTGTCTCATCGCAGATTTCTGAGATTCCTGGTAGGCCCGAAGCACTATCAATACAGAGTGCTCCCATTCGGCCTAGCAACTGCACCACGAGTTTTCACCAAGTGTCTCGTAGTAGTAGCAGCCTTCCTCAGGACCCAAGGTGTTCATGTCTACCCCTATCTCGACGATTGGTTGATCAGGGCTCCCACTCAGCAAGCTGCTCTGAAGTCCTTACGTCTTACCTTACACACTCTGATCTCTCTAGGATTTCTCATCAATTACAAAAAATCCTGCTTAGTCCCATCTCAAACTTTGTCATTCATAGGGGCAGACTTGGACACCTTCAAAGCAAAGGCTTTTCTGCCTCGAGAACGAGCTCTCGCTCTCACTTCTCTCGCACACCAGCTACAGTCTCGACAACGCTCAACTGCACGCCATTTCCTATCTTACTGGGACACATGGCATCCTCAGTGCATGTTACCCCAATGGCTCACTTGGCCATGAGAGTCATGCAGTGGACTCTATGGTCACAATGGACTCAATCCATTCAACCACTATCAACATCACCAACCCACTTCGTCAGTCTCTAGCTTGGTGGAAAAATCAGACCAATCTTCTCCAAGGCCTACCTTTCCAGACTCCAAAACCTCAAGTAACCCTTACCACTGATACTTCCAACCTCGGCTGGGGAGCACATGTTGCCAATTTACAAACTCAAGGGTCTTGGTCTCCAGAGGAAGCCAAACACTAAATCAATTTCCTGGAACTACAAGCAATCAGATATGCTCTCAGAATGTTTCAGGATCGCCTCTCCCACCAGGTCATACTGATTCAGTCAGACAACCAGGTGGCCATGTGGTACATCAAAAAGCAGGAAGGGATGGGCTCCTACCTCCTGTGTCAGGAAGCTGCACAGATATGGGCGGAGGCACTTTCCCACTTGATGTACCTCAGGGCCACCTACTTGCCGACGGAACCCCGATGCCATGGCCTTTGAAAAACATTTAGCTGCGGTGCGGTCGACAGCCAGTAGGCCGCGAGGGCCAAACTCGATGGCAATAGACTAGAACCGGGTAAAAACTTACCGGACTACCGCGGAAGTAAAAAAATTGAATAGGGGGACCCCTGAAGGTTATTAATTATGAAGTAATTCTGTGAGGAAAATTCCTGTCTGGAATCTCTGTAGAGCTCCTTAACCCACATGGCTACTGCTGCGCGGAAAAAAGAAGGCTGAAGGGGGACCCCTGCTGGTTGCAGGGTTAGTGCCATCTTGGGCATACCTAGTAGGTGCCAGTCAAAGTTCTAGAAACTTTGATAAAAGTATTCCGTGATTGGGCTCCATTCTCTGATGTCACCCCATATGTGAGGACTACCATCCTGCTTGTCCTGTGAGAAATTTCATGTACAGTACAGGAAGTCACGCTTTTAAAAGGGTGAAAAGGCATTTGCCATCAAGTACTTCATTTTTAATTCAACTGCTATATTTTATGATTCAGCACCTCAAAAAAAAAATCTGTGGCATATAATACAGAGCAACAAGTGCCATTGTAACTTGAACTTCTTGATTGGAACCAATCACTGTAAATGTTACTTTTAAACATATGCATCTTACCATCCACAAGCTGGCATTTTCATAAGCTCTGACACTCCAAAGGAAAAGGACCCCATAAAATCATTTCTAGTTGTCCGATCCCAGTCCCAAATCTCTATCGATAACCGTCTGTCTTTATCAGACTGCTTTAGCTTACTAAAAGAGAACACATTGACAAAAAAAAAATAAAATGGTAAAACCCATGTTCCATTACCAAACACTGCCTAAAACATAGTGCAAGCTATGTAAGCAATAAAGCAAACACATAGGCTTTGGTTAATATTCTGAAGAGGAACCCGTTACGCGAATGACTACCTCTGAAGTTCTGATGCAACATTCCAGTGTAACAGCCACAAACACCTGTGAGCTATGTAATGCCAAACTATTCCTAATGCAAAATGCAATGCTACATCTGTGGAAACAGCAGGTAGACCATATCTTCTGCATGGCGGCACTGTCTTCAGTAGGCAGAGATCAACAGGGGTCTCTGGAATTGCTTCAGGAATGAAACTGGGAAAACTAGATAGACCCTCTTGGTTCTTATCTGCTGTTATAGTCTATCTTTCAACAGCAAGGCTGGCCAAACTTTCCAAATACTGTCCTACTTAAGTAACTGGTGGTTTCTGCAATACAGAGGGAATAATGGATTTTTTCTGAGGAATGGTCTTGAGCAGGGGTGGGCAGTTCCGGTCCTCGAGGGCCACAAACCAGTATGGTTTTCAGGATATCCCTAATGAATATGCATGAGAGAGATTTGCATGCTCTGCCTCAGTTGTATGCAAATCTATGTCATGCATATTCATTAGGTTATCCTAAAACCTCGACAGGTTTGTGGCCCTCGAGGACTGGAATTGCCCACCCCTGGGTCTTGAGTGTTGGGGACAGCAGTTCTGTCCTTGAAATCGAAAGTCTGGAACAGATAAATTCCACTCTACTAGTGCAGCGGTGATAGTGGTTAGGAAGGATGTAGTGCTGAGGAAAGCATGAGCGGGGGCAAACTTACAATATGAATGACTCATTCCAGTGTGGGTTCAAGGAGGAGCGGATAGTTTTTGTTTTTTGCTTGCTTTCATTCTTTGGATCGGGGATAAGCTTCAGCTTCACATATGGATCAGACAGCCCATTAGGGTCCATAGGGATTAAGTTTCTTGCTTCCCCAACTGCAAAAAAAAAATAAAAAATAAAATAAAAATAAAGATAAAGAAATGTATGTTCACATATCCATGTGCACACATTTACTCAGTAAGGAGGGAAAACAAACAAACCCTGCCATTGTTAATTCATAAACAGCAATGAAATAGACAAAGGAGGAAAAGAAATTCCTGGTGGTGAGGACGTAATTACAATGAAATGAAAACTGAAGGATGATTTGGTTAGGCGGTGGCACCATCAGACAAGTAGGAAGGCATTCTCTAAAAATGCTCGTTGCTGACAAGATTCACCATGTTCCGCTGCATTTTTACTGTATCACGGTGGTAAATTGATGAGATGCAGCCTGAAAATCAAACAGCCTTCTTTACAAGGATAGCATAAAGGGTCTCTTTTTCAGAATGGCCACCACACTCCTTAAATAAGATGTGATTCCGATCAGGTTTCACGTGCCAGTTACTCACATCACCACTTTCAAAGGTTACCCCAGTATACTACTAAGGCCACTAGTGCGAGCTGGTTGGCACGAGACAACTCTTCCTTTGTTTGCTGTGGCTGATTTATATTTCCACACCCTCTAAATTTATTCCACTCTTGCTGGGTCCCAGCGAGCCAGGATACCTCACTGGGCCACAGCCTATGATTACAGAAAAGAAGGGAGAAAGAAGAATCAATGTATCCTTTCCCCTTCACTTGGAAGCTTAGAACTAGCACATCAGGGTTTTCCGCCACAGCCAAACATTTGGCTAGACCTCAAAACCCATTGCTGCCATTAACAGACCGTATAGAACTTTGGATTTTGCAGTATATTAAGTATTTGTTTATTTAAAAATAAACAAGCAATATTGAGCCCACCTCATATAAAGCCTTATGCTTGAGAAATCAATCATCCTGAATCTGACTCATCTGAGCATGATGTTTGTGGAATGAAATGGCTAAGCAGGCTGCAATATTAAATTAATCCTAGATTCCCTGATTAACATACAATTTTCTATTATGCTTCACAGTATAATTCTAGGTCCAAGCAACATCCTCCTGAAGGAATTTGACCCTGTCCATGCTTGCAGCACACATAAAACAGAAAACCTTTTCTTTAATCATGTCTTTGAGGTTGAGCATACCATCTACTTCAGCATTCTGCTGATTTGTTTTTGGCAGCTTATATTTGAACTGTGCACGATACTTCACAGTTACAGCATCTGCCATAAGGAAGCTAGATTTACCTTGTCTGTAGTACATTCCTTTATTTTCTCCTATTTATATACACAAGCAAGATACCATACTTGATCAAGGATAATAAATGTTTCTGGCAACAAAGGAAGATAAAAGAAGATCTACAAGGTTCAGAGAACATTTTAAAGGCTGGGAACATGACTCGAATTCTTTGCAGCTGTGGCTAATTATTCTGGGGCGTACCAGTCCATATCTCTTTGCACCACCTAGGGGACATTACTGCATTTACTTTCCAGTGACCATATCTCCTCCCTTGTACATCAGCTGCTGGAAGAAGCCACCTGCCTGGAAACTATTACAACTCCAAAAGAGGAGTGCTGTGCAATTTTCAGTTCTTTAAAAGTTACTGTCAATGAACCCTATTATTTACCATATGGAGGCTGTGGTTTGGCAACTAGAGGTTTTTTTTTTTTTAAATCACCGCTCTCCTGTGTTTTTTTTTGTTTTTTTTTTTACAGGATGCTTGTTGTAATTGAACCCAGGAGTAAAAAGACAGTTGGAAATAGGCTGGAGCTCAGTAATTGGAAGAGCTGTTGCGACATAGCAGGTGGGATGCACGTCTGTATGATGAAATGCAGCGATGTCATGGCAGGAATGCGGGTCCTTCACAGGCAGCAGCACAGTAACATTACTGCTGGAATTTCATGCTGAATGACATTATTAAAAGCCAGGTCTCCATTATTGCAATACTATACTGAAAACAAATGTGATCTCTTATTTATTTCTTTTTAAAGAACATTTTTTTGTCCAAAATTACTGCTTTATTTGATAAGCAGAGTTCATTTTGGTTTGTTTGCAGGACTGTTCTTTGCTAAATCTAATAGAACTATAGAAATGGTAAGTAGTTGTAGTAGTGGTATAAGACTGAGAACTGCTATAGCTTGCAATCCAGAAATAAACCAGGTGACATAATATTATATCCAGACACCCTCTTTTATAGACAACTAAAGTTACTCAACAGCTGTAGGAGGATGTGGGGTCCACGGTGAATCAACTGCAGCAGGTCCATATAAGGCTAAATTATAGTGTTGGGGATAGAGCTACCATAGCAGCATGGTCACCCCTATTTGCCACCACCCTGTCTTCTTCCCCAATCCCCTCTGAGGAGAGCTCTGGTTGTAGGCTAATTTTAACAAAGAGCTGCCAAGGCAGACTATTGGCTAACTCATGTGGTGAACAGTTTGGTGAATTTTGCTTCACAATGATGAAAAGAAAAAGCATCAAAGGATCATAAAGCAACACTAGTTTCGTTATTTGCTATGGCACAGTAGTTCTGAAATCTACCCACTAATGTATTATTTCACAGAACCTAGAGAAAGATGGTGATTTTATAGACATACGATACAACTAAACAAAAGGATTAGAAACAGAAATGATGGCAGAAAAGGACCAAATGGTCCATCCAGTCTGCCAACAAGCTTTAGGTAGTATCTGTCGCACCGTGCAGGGTACTTCCATGCTTATTTATTTATTTGCTTTTTTTATACCGACATTCAATTCAAAATATCACATCGGTTTACATTGAAACAAACTGTCAACAAATATTATTGAAGACCTAATACAGTATAACAGTTCAAAAACAGTGTGTGGAATAAGAAACAAAAAAAACCCCAAACTAATAATTATCAATAGATTAATATAGAGCTATATAAAATAATAACCTATCATTATCAAACCAAAATTCAGTATCTCATCGAAAATAAAAGGAACAAACCGTATATAAGGGGATGAAATCTATTAAGTTTATTGAGGGAAAGCTTTGATAAAAAGCCATGTTTTAAGTTTTTTTCTAAAGGTAGATGTGGAAGGGTCAGTCCTTAGTGGAAATGGTAGGGAGTTCCATAGAGTAGGACCAATTATAGAGGGGGCCCGATTTATAGTAGCTGTTTTGAGAATTTTTTTGCTATAGGGAATAGAGAGTAAACCAGTGTCTGTAGAACGAAGATTTCTAGTAGAAATAAATGATATAGTGGTTTTTGTAACCAAGATGAGTCATCATTGTACAATGCTTTATGAATAAGCATAAATATCTTATATTGTGATCTAAAAGCGATGGGAAGCCAATGTAATTGGTGCAAAATTGGAGAGTTGTGTTCAAATTTTCTGCAATTTGATAGGGATCTAGTGGCAGCATTTTGAAGCAGTTGAAGCGGTTTAATTGTGGAAGCAGGCAATCCTATTAAGATGGAGTTGCAATAGTCCAATTTTGCAAAAATTAAGGCTTGTAGTACTGTTCTAAAGTCAGGAGGATGTATTTATTTATTTATTTATTTTCAATTTTCTTAGAACTTGAAGTTTATAAAAGCCTTCTTTAATTAGATTTTTGATGTGAGCTTTGAAATTAAGTTCTTTATCTAAGGTAATTCCAAGGTCCTTAACTGACGTGGATATTCTATAATTAGAGAGTACTGATGGATCTATAGGTGGTGGCGTTAACCTTTTGGAGAGAAGAAGAAACTCTGTTTTGTTATGATTGAGTGAAAGTGCCATTTGAGATAAGATATTATTGATATCATAAAGATATAGTTCCCATTGTGACAATGTACTGTTGATGTTATCTTTGATGGGTAACAAAATTTGGACATCATCCGCATAAAGGAAATATGAGAGTCCTAATTTATTTAGATAGTGACATAATGGAAGCATGTAAATGTTGAAAAGGGTGGGAGAAAGGGATGAACCTTGAGGGATACCTAGTGGGAGAGGTGAGAGATCCGAAGTATTGTTATTGTACGATACTTTGAAGGAGCGATTAGATAGAAAAGACTGAAACCATTTCAGAACATTACCATTTATACCAATCTCAACTAATCTATGGAGTTGTAACTTATGGTTGACTGAGTCAAATGCAGCAGAGATGTCTAAAAGAATCAAGATAAAAGAGATTCCCTTATCGAAACCATGATGAATATTATCCACCAGAGTAGCTAAAAGTGTTTCAGTGCTATGTCCTTTTTTGAAGCCATGCTGGGCCGGAAGAAGAGTATTATTATTTTCTAAGAATTCCGTAAGTTGTAAATTAACTATTTTTTCTATCATTTTACTAAGGAAAGGTAAAATGGAAATGGGTCTGTAATTTGCTAAAATAGATGGGTCTAAATGTGGCTTTTTTAAAATTGGTTTAACAACTGCACATTTGAGTGAATTTGGGAGAAAACCTTGAGCAAGAGACAGGTTAACTATATCAGTGATAGGCCTAGCTAAACAGTTTGGAATTAGCTTTAGGGATTTAATAGGGATAGGATCAAGTGGGTGTGCAGCCGGGTTCATTTTATGGAGGATGGACTCTACTTCAGAGGGGGCAATGGTCTCTTAATGGATTTATTGTGTCAAGCTTCGATATTTTGTCATTAAGATAGTTTGCAAATTCATGGCAAGATATCAAAGGTTTATCAATTTGAGAGTCGTGATTAATGGGGAGAGTTAATTTAGATACATATTCAAAAAGTATTTTTGGATTATATTGATAATTCGTGAATTCTTTTAGAGTAAAAATCTCTCTTGGCCATATTAATGTCAGTCGAATAGATGTAAAGTAGTGCTTTGTATCTATCTAGAAGTTGACTTGAGGGATTTTTTCTCCAGGCTTTCTCAGCATGTCTTAAAAGACATTTTTTATTTTTTAGATCGAAAATAAACCATGGCGATTTATGTTTTGTGGAAGTTTTTATTTTTTTTTAAATGGTAGGGCAAATAATGTTTGCTGCATCCGTGTTAATTTTAAGCCAGGAGTTTACTGCAGATAAGGTATTTGAAGTATTCAACTGTTTTAGTGTATCTGGGAGAATTCTTTCTAGAATTTCACTAGAACAGGGTTTAATGAACTTAATGACTTTCACATTATTTTGCGAATGTAAATAAGAGCAGTCCACTTGTAATTTAGTTTTAATTAATTTATGAAACGACCAGGGAATAGAGGTGGTAGAAGGAGGTGATATGCTAGATATTTTGTTATTGATAAATATAAGATCTAAAATATGTCCTGATTTATGTGTTGGGGATTCGATTAATTGTTTAAATCCCATAGCTATTAAAGAGTTGAGGAAAAGTTCTGCAGAAGGTGATAGAGGAGATTTATCCATGTGAAGATTAAAATCTAATAAAATTGTAGGAAATTTGGAATTAATAGAAGAAGAAATGGTTTCAATCAGTGCATCTGGATTTTTATTAAGACAACCTGGAGGAGCATATACTAGCAAAATTTGCAGAGATTTAGATTTGAATAGGCTTATTTCAATGGGTAGTAAGGAGTTAATTGGAACTGATCTAAATTTTAATTTTTTAGCCAATAAAAACAAGAGTCCACCACCTTTTTTTTTCGGTCTAGGAATGGAGAAAATATTATAAAGATTAGTAGGTAATTGATTAATAAGCTTATCAATTTCCCAAACCGTAAAAGTCAGGGTCCTGTTGTTGAAGCAGAGAGCAAATGTTGAAGTTGCATCAAAAGTATCAGGCTTTTTGGTTAAGGGTAGTAACTGCTGCACCAGCAAGTTACGGCCCCCCCCCCCCCCCCATGCTTGTTTCCCCAGACTGTAAAAGTTGGGGCCCTTGCTGGTTGCTGTCTGAATCCCATTCCCCTTTTCCCTTGCCGCTGAAGCAGACAGCAATGATGCGAGTTGCATTAACAGTATGTAGGTTTATTGGTTAATGGTAGTATCCACCGCATCAGCAAGTTACCCCATGCACTCTTTTCTTCATTTCTATCCTCTAGTTTTTAGGGATCCACAGGGTTTATCCCTTGCCCCTTTGCATTCTTTCACTATTTTTGTCTTCACCACCTCCTCCAGAAGGGCATTCCAAGCATCCACCACTCTATCCATATTGGTTCTGAGTTGTCCTCCCTGAAGTTTAATTTCAGAACCCTTAGTTCTACTGATTTATTTCCAATGGAAAAGGTTTGACGATTGTTCATCATTAAAAACTTTCAGGCATCTAAAGGTCTGTATCATATCTTCCCTGCACCTCCTCTCTTCCAGGGTATACATATTCAGATCTTTTAGCCTCTCCTCATAGGTCTTCTGATACAGACCTCAGACCATTTTGGTCACTATTCTCTGGATAGCCTCCATCCTGTCTTTATTCCCCTTCTGATACGGACTTCAGAACTGAACACAGTACTCCAAATGAGATCTCACCAAGGACCTGCACAAGGGCATTATCACCACCTGTGATGGAGATGACACTGTCTCCTGATTTAACCATCTCAGCACACTCAGCCTTACCAGAGCATGGTGAAAATCTAGTCCACTACAACTTTGACTCAATTCTGACACTTAATGGTATGAAAGGGTGGATCTAGCTCTGACATTTACCTTCCTAATCTAAATGGCTCAGTTCAGATCTTTCTGATATCTGATGTGACATAAGAAGTTTTTCCCATCTCTTTGGAAAACTCTGAAAACAAAACAGTAGCCTCCAAAATAATAATGTAAGCAAGAGTTTAAGTGAATATTTCTAGTCTAAAAAAATGTCTGTGAGGAAAAAGGAAAACATTTTTAAATGAACAAGGTCAGTGTCCGTGAAACGTAAGTAACAGGGGTTCTAAATCAGGTCCCTGTTAATATGAATTTGCTCTTTGAGCAAAATTATGGGATGTCTCTTACATCTACTTCTGAGGTTATGGTGATATGTCATTATGGCAGAGGTTTATGAAAGAGCTCAGTATATTTCCTTAAGAGATTGTTTTAAGGGAGAACCACTATGGGGCATTTCCCTGCATCAATAAAAGGTGGTGCTCACAACTGGAATGTGTTTTTTGTGGAGCCGGGGCTACAAGCTGGAGTAAAGTTACGGCAGGGGAATCTCTCTTCTCTCCTGCAGCCACAGCCTGGATTCCAACAAGGCCATGGCTCCAGGAATTTAATACTAGAATCCTGGGCAGTGCCACCAAAACACCTAGAAGGAATCATGGACTACAAAGTTACTTGGTACTAACTTCCTTACCAGGAAAGAAGCTGTATGTGGATTAATAGTACTGAATCTCATCTCTTTTGAAGGACTAACCTTTTAGTCACTATGATAGAGGGAAAGGTTATGTTATTTTGAGAAGTGGATTAGTAGAGGAAGTGTATTTTTTGTTGCTGATGTCGCTGCAAACAATGCTGTACAGAACTGTGGAAAATTATTTACGGAGCTTTTAGTTAATGTGAAGAACTTTGTAACACAATAGAAATTAGTGGAGCAAAGATAATCACTAATATAGCTAATGTAATAGCTTGACATAAGACCTATAAGTTCTGAGAATAAATATGCCATTTTTCTTAACTTGCTTGTAATAAGAAACAAGTCATGAGATCAGATATATTAACGAGCAGTTACTCATGAGGCTAACTGTGCAGATATCAAGGAAAACAGGACATTAGTAACTTAACCATACCTAACTGTTGCTGATATGATTAGCATAGACAGCTGAAGTCTCAAATGACAAGAACATATTGGAGTAGCCCAGAGAAGAATTGGGGACATAGATCAAGAAAACTGGCATAAAAGACCAAAGTCAAGACAGACTAGTAGATCAGAAGAAAGAACAGCTCAGAGAAAAAACTTGTTGGACATTCCAAGTGACTAAAAATGACCTGTTCCTGATCTCCAGTGCTGCGTTTCCAATTTTCCAAGATATACAAGACTCACACTGGAAACTAAGAGGGGAAGTATCATTGTATATATTCTTAATGCAAAATCTAATCTTGTATGCTTTCACTGCTTATTCTCAGAATTGTAAGTAAAACTTCTATACTTATAAGTGTGCTGAGTGTTCTATAACACAATAACTACCAATCACCTACCCACTACAAGAACCTGTGAACCCTGATGTAATTTGTGAATTTTTAAAGTTGCTTATCTATGACTGCTGGAAATTCCAGATTGGAAAAGTAAAGTTTATTTTGTTTGAAAATACCTTTGAGCAAGACCCTCCTTAACCCCAACATGTGGGTTCAAGACACTGGTGCTTAACTCTTAAACAGGCATCAGACACTATCATTTTATGAGCCTCAAAGGGGGAAGGGGGTCTCACACTTAGAACAGCATTGCAAAGGCAAAGAAAATGATTTGGAAATTATGGTGGCACATCCCTTTCCTTTAAAGAACACGTACTCTTCCAGTCTGATGCAACTGTTTTAAAATGTAGCTGAAAATGTTAGAGATCCTACAAAAAAATCATTTGTCAAAAACAGAAGGCCAAGCCAGAAGCAGAGAACACAGTGCAAATACATTTTCAAGAGGTACAACTGGAAAATAAGCCAAAATAAAATAAATAAGATGTAGTATCAGTTTGCAATGACAACATATTCCTCTAGAGCATCACTGTACACTTCACACCACAAAGCAGTCTCTTCACTACATAATGCCTGAAATCCAAAGACGTGATAACATCCCCAGCATTTCTAAATGCATGCTGATAGACTTCATCTGATGTGAGCTGTGTGATTTCAAGGTCAGGACAGAATTTAGACTAGATCCTTAAGTGGCACCAGCAAAGTTAAGAGGTGACTGAAAGAAGCTGTCTCAGTGATGGTCTTGTAGTTGACAGTACATCGTTTCCAACCCTGAAAATCCCATTAACCATCATTCAAAATGATATCTAACATAATTGCTTTTGTGTACCCCACACCATGTTACATGAAAGCTCAGAATTGACTAGAGATGAAACAGAAGGAATCTGTCTCTCTTCATACTTTAAAGATCAAACACACCAACACTACTTAGTCAATTTTATGCATCTTCATCTAAAAAGCCAGTAATGTCATTCTTTCCTCTATAAACTGGATATTTCCAAACAAAAAAAACAAGAGGAAACCAGAAATGATTTAGCTTTATTTTTGTCATTTTCATATTTTATTAAATGTATCCTGAATATCCCAAACCCAGGAAAACTAGGATACTTTGAAAGCTGTGATATCCAAAGAAGAAACTTACATAGTTGCCCAAATGACTTATTTAATAACATCTTTGTATACATGTTTTGGGTTGTTCCAATAAAAGATATCACAGCCTCTGAAGCATCTTAATTTCAACCATACAAGGTGGAGAGTTGTAATAGCCCTATTAAACTTGTAGAAAACAGGAATCTTGATCTCTGAGGGACAGGAAGGGACTATAAAGCTGAGCAGATGTGGATGGGCAGACTGATTAGGCTGTATAGTCTACCTGCCAACATGTTCTGTGTTTGTATGATGAGCTATGATAACTTACCACCTTCATCTGAAGAAAGGGATCCATGGTGGTCTTGAAAACTTGAATGCCACATTATCTTTTTTTTTTTTTTTTTTGCTGGATCAATAAAACATCACAGCCTAGAAAGATTTCACTAAGAGGTGAAAAATATGCTCACATGTATTGGACACACAGTAGCACATACGCAGTAGGGATGAATCTGAACTTTGAAACTGGTCAGCAATAGCACCAGTCATCAAGGCTCCAGCTATTTCCTTTCGGTAATGAAATTTCCTTATTGGAGACCTCAAGGAACTCTGAGCCGATATGCCCAGCAGTTCTTATTGATCCAATTATGAAGTGAGAGAATGATTTACTTTTATTAATGATAAAATACAATAAAAAATCTAAGATAATTAAATTATAATGTTTATGAGAAATGTGCAAACGGACAGTAGCAAACTTTGAAGCCTTACTGATTTCACAGCTTGTGCTAACTGAACCCCATCATGCAATTTATATGCAGATTACCACCACTGAATGCACTATGATTTCATTCTTTTTGATTCTAGAACATTCACACTCTCATTTGACCCTGTAGAATATATTGTTTTCTGATATACCTTATGCCAAAGCAGCCATGCCTGTGTAAGTTAACATCTGACAGAGTACACAAGTTTGGCAAAATGTTGAAATATTTTAATGTGTTTGCTTTTCAAGCATCCAATGAGGTCTCTCTTACATTTAAATATTGAATACTAATTGGCTTATTTTAAGACAAACTTGATACCAGCATCAGATGTCAAGCACCACCAAGACTGCAATCTGCACAAGTTGGCATGTCAAGTAATTCTGCAATTCCATGATGATGCCAAAGCAATAATCACTGGAGCATTCTTGTAGAAAAGTACATCTTAGAAAATGAAAGGACAAGTATGCAGATCCTATGGAGGACCTTTCTAACAGCAGTCCTCTTTTACATTTGATGGTCAATGGCTAACCATTTTGAATTGCTGGCTTTGATATACCCTTTTGTGAATGGGTTTCAAATATGTGGTGGCCTGCCATTGTTTACATTCAGCTAGACTATTTTTTTGTTGGGGAAAGACAGTGAGACCTGTAATTTAGGGCTATGATGGTATCTTATTACTAAGGGAAGGTACATTAGTTGCATGCACCTTGCATAATGTAAACTGCCCTAGTACATCCATTAAAAAGCCTTGCAGGCTACTGTCTTTGTACAATTTACAGAGAAGATACCAGCACACTAGAGAATAGGATACAGTACTGCACAGATTAAAAAATGATAATTTAATCTGTTGATCAAGAAAAGTCAGATTCTTGCTTTCAACTGGAAGTACTGAGAGATGAGGTAACTTGCTCAAGGTCATACAAGCAAGTCAGCAACAGGGGTCAGTCTTTTGAAGTCGTGTTCTAGAAAGCAGAGTTGCTTACCTCAGTGTTCTCAGAGGATAGCAGGATGTTAGTCCTCACATATGGGTGACATCATCAGATGTAGTCCTTTGTGTGCCTAGTCCTTTGACTAGGCACACAAAGCATGCCCAGCATGCCTTATACCACGTGACCACGCAGGGTCCCCTCTTCAGTCTTGTAACATAGAATTACAATTAACAATAAAAAATAGGAGAAACCCAACTCTGCGGGGTGGTGGGCACATTTTGTGAGGACTAACATCCTGTTATTTTAGCTAGAAATACTTTTAAAATAAATATATTCGTTTCATTGACAGGAATGCGCACAAACTATTTCGCACAATGTGACACCTCCTCTTTGCAGCATTAACTTATGTTGGTTAATTTACACACATTCTTTATAAAATCAAAAGTATGTGTGTATGTCCCAACTCTGCAGGTGAATTAGGGTTGGGGGACAGAGAGAGAGAGACAGGTGAGAGGTTGGTGGGGCTGTGTATGGGGGATTGTATAAGAGAAAGAAGGCGAGAGAGAGACTGGTGGGGATGAGGAGATAGCAGCTAGCCTTGTGAAAGAAAATTGCTTCATTCCAAAACCTGTATTATGAAATGAACTTAAACAGCAACAACCCTACTTATGAAAAGATTACACTGCAAATATTACACCTGACCTTAAAACACCGACACCTCCTTAATAGTAAAGCAGAACAAGCCAGGCTGCTCTAGATCCCTACACAGAAAGTACAGTCACACATGTAAAACACTGACAGCTCCTCACCAAATATAGAAAAGAGAGACCATAAAATATAAATAGAAACGTGTAGATAAAAATTGAACTGGAAACCACAAGAAGCCAGACAGCATATTCAATGCAACAATGAAAACTAGAAACATTACAATTTCTCATAAAACAACAATAAAATCAAGAAATATAAATCAATAATTGTAAATCCATACTAATAAACAGAATAAATGTTTCAAAACAGCTGATGAATATATCTAATAATTAAAAACTCATAAAAATTATTTAAAATTCTCCAAAATACCTATAAAATATTTCATAAGGCACATCACATAATACCCAATAATTAAAATGGCAGTCAATCAAGAAAAATAAACTTAATAAATCCACTTTTACTTACCCTCTCTAGCAACTTTCCTACTCCTCTCCCTTGCAGACCAGTAGCATACACCTGAAGTAGCAGTGATTGCTGAAACTCTCTCTTCACAGTCCTCTTCTATAGGGCCTAAACCACTTTCCTCTTCTATAGGGCCTAAACCACTTTCCTCAACCTTGGAAGGGTGAAAACAAATGAAAGTCACCACACCACTGGTTGTCTTCTGCATTCAGAGTAGAAATTTACATACGTCACTACTCTTCCCTGCCTCCTCAGGGATGGGAAGGAATTGAACCAACACTGCAGTTTGCCTCTTCAGGGATGGGAGGATCTGCATGGATCCATCTGCTGTCTGCCTCTTCAGGGGTGGGATGGTCTGCCAGCTGTCCTTTGTCTCCATGGGTGTAGGGGGAGGGTCCCATGGACCCATCATCTACCTGCTCTCCTCCTCAGATGTTGGGAGTGGGGACCAATGACCTGCCTTACCCCTCCAGAGGTGGAGAGTGAGGCCTAATGGGCCTACCTTATCCTTCTTCTGCTTCCACATGTGTAGGGGACCCTATGGACCCAGCTTCCACCTGCTTTGCATTCTTAGGTGTTGGGGGAAGGGGCTGATGGACCCATCAGTTTTGCCTCTTCACAATTTGCTAGCAACACTTCCCGGTGGGAGAAAACTGGTCAGAGACCCTACACAGGACAGAGAAGGCGTCATTTCCTGGCACTGCAGTAACTATCTGCCTCTGCTGAGCCGGAAAGTGCAGATGTCTTCTGTTCCTTGCGGGGCCCGCTGACATTTTAAATTTTGGAGCACTTCCAATCCAGCAGGGGTAGAGGAGTTGCCATTTTCTGCTGGGCCCGGCAAGATACTGCTGCTGTTCTCCATCCCTGCAGAAGCAGGGCAAAAAAGATATCTGCCATATCCCTGGCCAACCCTCCTTGCCTGACTGGAAGGAAGAGGAAGAGCTCCATCATGTGTCCCCCACCCAAGCGGAGGAAGATTTTTGCCACGTCCCGCCTGGGCTGTTGATCTGTTTAAGCCCGGACGGAGAAGGAGTTTTCTGCGTCCTGCCCAGGTGGAGGAAATCTTTGCCGCGTACTGTCAGGCTCTTTGCAGGGGGAGGGTGAGTGAACTCAGTCGGGCCTGCGACACACACCGGTTGAGAACCACTGTTCTACAACATTTGTTGAATCACAGTCCAATGCTCTAACCCAGGGGGGTTCCCAACCTTTTTGGAAGCGTGGACCCTTTTTCAACCTTCAAAATTTTCGTGAACCCTCAGATGATTCTCTTCAATTTTTATCTGCAGGTATGTGCTGTATATAGAACATTTATTAATGTAATAAGAAAGAAATAATTATATACACACCCCAGACTCATTTGTAATATATAAAACTTATTAAGTAATGCTTACTGATATAAATGGAATACATATCATTTTAAAGCACAGCAGTAAATGTGCAAGAATGTATTCATACCCTGTTTCCCCGAAAATAAGACAGTGTCTTATATTAATTTTTGCTACCAAAGATGCACTAGGCCTTATTTTCAGGGGATGTCTTATTTTTCCATGAAGAAGAATTCACATATATTGTTGAACAAAAAAATGAACATTTATCATATTCTGAATAGTTGTCTGGTTATGCTGGTTTGTGATGACAACTAACTGTGAATCCTGCAGGGTAAAAAAATCACAGCTGCATGCTCTGGTGTTCTGTGCGACGGGCATGCTCCCAAATAAAAACTTTGCTAGGTCTTACTTTCGGGGGAGGTCTTATATTTAGCAATTCAGCAAAACCTCTACTAGGTCTTATTTTCGGGGGATGTCTTATTTTCGGGGAAACAGGGTATTCAGTAATTTATATAGTGTAACTACAGGCAACCACACAGCTGGATCTGTCTGGATTTGGAGCAATTGGGGGAATTTACTGGTAGAAGGAGAGAAAGAGAGAGACTGGTGAGGTGGGACCAGGGGCAGATTGGCCTATCGGGGGATCGGGCATCCCCTGGTGGGCCGGTCGCTCCAGTCACGTGGTCTGCCATGCGCGGCCGTGACAGAGCAGCGCTCAGCAGACAACGTGATGTGTCCTGGGCCGGCCTGGGCGGCGAATACCCGGGCCGGTCGTCCTCAGGAATCCGCCGCTGGGTGGGACAGACAGACTAGCTGTTGCGTTCGTGCCTGTTCTCGACCTGTTGGTCCACTCTTTTGTAGCTGCCATGGAATGGGGTTTGTGGCAGCCTGTGGGGCCTATTCTTGGAACTGGCAGTTCGTGGACCCCTGTTAAGGTCAGGTGGACCCCTAGGGGTCCATGGACCACAGGTTAGGAACCACTGCTCTAACCAACATGCCAGTGGTTCCCAACCCAGTCCTCAGGACACAATGGAGGCAGTTCATGCAAATCTATCATGTGGGTATCCTGAAAAGCAGACTGGCTGGGTATGTCCCAAGGGCTGAATTGAGAATGACTTCCTAGGCTATGCCTTCCCCTAAGATAAAAGTTGGCTATACCGCTCATGGTGGTCCCATGACAGCAGCACTGGCAGACCCATGGTCATCTATCACTTACCACCAAAAGACATTCTGGTGTTATTTTTCATTTCTCACAGCAATAATATGATATGGCATATTATATGAAGGCTCAGCAAATCAGAGAACTCATCATGTAAAGGTCACATGGCTAGGGAGAAAGAATATCATGCTAGTCAAACAATACAATTAAAAGAGAACCAAAGAAGTATTTGGGAAGATGATCCTATTTTTTTTTAAGACAAGTGTTTTAAAATAAAAGCCTTCAGAACTTAAATCTCTTTCTGTGGACAATACAAGGCATACACTTTAATCTACCAATCTTGTGCCTACAAAAGTCTTTTATTAAACTATAGCTAGGATTTCATCAGAACACATAGAAAGCGTATCCTTTACTATTTGCAGGCTGAATTGCACAGTTGCGTGCATTACAGAATATGTCCATTGGGAGGGCCTCTAGGATCACAATAGAACTCCTGAAACTGCACAGAACCTGCCAAGACACTACTTGTAGCTTCAGAAAACAGCATCGGCATAAAAACAGTGAAGTGAGAAACAGTACCGAGACTGATCCAAGCTGTAAAGAAAGCCTGGCGAAAACACCTCAGTTTCAATCATGAAGACTCTGTGAACATGTTGACAAACATTCAAATAGTGAGGATGCTGATGAAATTTAAAGAAAAGCAAACAGACTGTGCATTTTTCTTTCTTGGGAATTTCAGCATCCATGAAAGGTGCCTGATTCAGAGCACTAAACCTCTATGTAACCTTAGGACAAGCAGAATGTGGGCAGTGACAGCATACCTTTTCGTATACCTTTCTGGGGGGGAGCGGATCACTCAGCGGTAATATCTCCAAACCTCACTCTTTAGTGAGGGTATTTTGGCTATAATCTCAATCTTTCTAATTTTCTGCTAGTGCCCTTCTTAATACAGTGGACCCTTGACTTACAAACTCAATTCGTTCGCGAGGGCTGGTTGTAACTCAAGTTGGTTGTAAGTCAACACTGTTTTTCCCATAAGAAATAATAGAAATACCCATAAAACGTTCCGGACCTCCCAAAGCACCCCTTACTTAAGGGTTGTACAATATGTCTAATTTACCAGAAACACCAATAATTTTCCTAGTGTACTCACCAAAAAGTTATAAAATGTGCCTAGCCTACCAGAAACAATTTCATACTGTTCTCATCATTCAAGTTGACATCTTTGGCTTGCAGGAAGGGAGGAGGGGGAGGATTCCCCCCTCCCCGCCCCCTGAGAGCACATCTCTGGCCCCCAAACACTCATTTCCCCCTCCCAGCATACTCATTCCTCCCCTCCTGATACCTTCCTGTAGCCAGCTGAGTGCTACACTCCCTTTCTGCTGCTGCACAGAAGCTTCCTTAGTCACCAGTGATGCTGTTGCTTGCTGCATTGCCGTGCCGGGTCTACCTATGTGCTCCTGTGAACATTTACAGCTCTGGATGCGCCTGAGATGGATAGGCCTCATCGGCAGCAGCAGTAGCCAATCACTGCAACAGTAGAGCAAAAGTCCCACCCACCAAGCCGAAAAAAACACGACTGACAGGAAAAAACGCCCAATTAGAAGCAACAGCACGCACGAGCGGATACACATGGCCTTGGCCGGCATTCAGGTTCTAACTCAAAACTAAAATTTTGGTTGTAACCCAAGTTGTTTGTATGTCAGGCCGGTTGTAACTCGAAGGTCCACTGTACTTGCACTGTACCGAAGAAAGACTCCTTCTTGAATTCATAAAATATAATAGGCATCATATCGAGAAGTACCTGAAAAGTTATTTTTCTTTATTTTATGTAAAACTGAAATCTTATCTGTAGAGATTTTCATACTGTCCCATGTGTTGATCAGGTTACACTGGCTTCCAATGGCAGCAAGGATAAAATTTAAATTTGTGTCCTTGGTAAATAAGGCTTTGAATAATAATCTGCCTACTTGTCTAAGCACGATATTAAAGCCGTATAAGTCTAACTGACTGACATCTGTGAGGCAAAAGATGCTCTTTCATTAAAGAGAATTTGGTTAACGAGTCTTGCAGTAGAATGTTTTCTGTGGTTGGTCTTATTTGGGGGAATACTCTACCAGAAAAATTAAGAGCCGAGTGCTCAGTAAAAGTTTTAAAGAAAATTAGACAATACTATTTGTACAAGCATTTGCCCCTGAATCTGCTGCTCTTTGAGGATGTTAATCCAAAAGGAATGCCCCTATTAACTCTGATATCCTTTTCTGTATCTGTTAATAACATAAGAAAATGCCATACTGGGTCAGATCAAGGGTCCATCAAGCCCAGCATCCTGTTTCCAACAGTGGCCAATCCAGGCCATAAGAACCTGGCAAGTACCCAAAAACTAAGTCTATCCCATGTTACTATTGTTAGTAATAGCAGTTGCTATTTTCTAAGTCAACTTAATTAGTAGCAGGTAATGGACTTCTCCTCCAAGAAAATATCCAATCCTCTTTTAAACCCAGCTACACTAACTGCACTAACCATATCCCCTGGCAACAAATTCCAGAGTTTAATTGTGTGTTGAGTGAAAAAGAATTATTTCCAATTAGTTTTAAATATGCTACATGCTAACTTCATAGAGTGCCCCTAGTCTGAAAGACTAAATAACCGATTCACATCTACATGTTCTAGACCTCTCATGATTTTAAACACCTCTATCATTTCCCCCCTCAGCCGTCTCTTCTCCAAGCTGAACAGTCCCTGACCTCTTTAGTCTTCCATCCCCTTTATTATTTTGGTCGCCCTTCTTCATCGCAACTATATCTTTGTTGAGGTGCGGCGACCAGAATTATTCACATTGTTCAAGGTGCGGTCTCACCATGGAGCGATACAGAGGCATTACGACATTTTCAGTTTTATTCTAATAATTCCCAACATTCTGTTTGCTTTTTTGACTGCCGCAGCACACTGAACTGACAAGTTCAATGTATTATCCACTATGATGCCTAGATATCTTTCTTGGGTGGTAGCTCCTAATATGGAACCTAACATTGTGTAACTATAGCATGGGTTATTTTTCCCTATATGCATCACCTTGCACTTATCCACATTAAATTTCATCTGCCATTTCGATGCCCAATTTTCCAGTCTCTCAAGGTCTTCCTGCAATTTATCACAATCCTCTTGTGATTTAACTACTCTGAATAATTTTCTATCATCCGCAAATTTTTTTTTTTAATTTAATATTTATTAACTTTTCAATATTCACATCAAGTAAACATTATACAATTTGTAGATTTATAATCACAAATTAAATTCACTATCATAAACTTTTCATTTCTTACTCAGTTAAATCACCCAAGTTCTCATCTACTATTCCAAGCAATCCTGAGGGGATTTACATGATGGTTTACAAGAAATCAATCGTATACAACAAAAAAAACAAGTATCCTGTAGTGTGAACCGTATCTTCAATGTGCTGTCATCAAACAAAATTTCAAAAAATGTATTGTATCTTACTTTGAATTTGTAACCGCATCAGCAAGCCAGACAACGGCAGTGAATACACTTGCCGTCCGGACTACTCGTCATTTGCGGCAAGGTGGTAAATCAACTGTTTTTGTATCAGCTAGGTGTAACTGCAAATGCCTTCTAAGTCCCGTTTAGAAATAATATGCATCATATGCCCCGAAATGTCAAACAATGACACCCCGAATTTTACAAGCTGATGAAATCAAAGTGGATACTTAGCTTTGCATGAGTGCAGCATCACAGACCTTTCCGATGGACACGAATGTCTCTGAAGTTTATTCAGCAACTCGGGACAGAAGAACCCTGGACGCCTTAGATCTTTAAAAAGCCCGCGCTTTCCTGCACGTGATGACGTCATCACGAAATCAAAACATACTTTTCACAATAATGTTAGAATCGTAGCATTGAACTTACAATTCAATGTTACGATTACTCCAGGTTTTGGGGGGTTACTTGGTTCAAGAAACTTCTGCAATTGAGCAGGTTCAAAGAAAATATACTTCGCATTCAAATGTTTAACAATACACTTACTGGGATACCTCAGGCTAAAACTGGAGCCCCTTGCAACTACTTCAGGCCTCAAAGACAGGAATTTTTTACGTCTCTCCTGAGTAATACGAGATATGTCTGGATAAATCCAGATCTTCTTCCCATAATAAACTTCCTTCCTATTTCGCATAAATCTCTTTAAAATCAGATCTCTATCTGCTGAAAAGGTACATGAAAGAAATAATGTCATTCTCTTTTTAACTTCAGATTCCAATGATAGTTCCAAAATCTGAGTCAGATTTAACGGGTTCTCTTCTTCCTGATCCATTTCTTTAACTTTTTCTCCTTTATTTGGAAGATAATACACTCTTGATATCACCGGGAGCCCTTCTGAATGTATTTTCAATATCTTTCTCATATAATCCTTTAGCATTTCATAAGCAGAAATCTCTTTTATAAACGGAAAGTTCAATACTCGGAGATTTAAGTATTTTGTCTGATTTTCCATATTCTCAAGCTTCTTCACATTTATGTCTTCCACTCTCAAAATCTCAGTTTGAATATTTTCCACTTTATCCATACGTTGTTCCATCACATGCAACTTATTGGCCTGCTCAGTCATAGTTCTTTCAATTTTCTCAAACCTGATGTTGGACTCCAGTGTGATGTTAGTCAGATTGATAACAGCTCTTTCCAGCCCCTTCATAGCATGCCACAGGGACTCCATTGTTATCACCTTCGGCGACTCCATAGGCGTATATCTTTCCAATAACTGTTTCTGAGCCAGATCTCCCCCTCCTATCGTATTCCCGCTCACAACCTCCCGGATATCTCTATTCTCCTCGTCCTCGCTGGTTCTGGGTAAGCCACTCATATTAGATTTATCAAAGTCAATATTTCCAGGTAATATATGTAGCTCTGGAGGACTTACCCCAGCTAATACAGCTTCCGACGGGACTGGGGAGGGGGGGTTATCGGAGCGCCGGGACTTAGGGTGATCTCCTCGGCCAGCAAGGCCAACATCCGCCCTATGTTGGTGTTTGCAGCGGCCACCTCCGCCGGCAATTTTCCTGTTGCTTCAGTGGCGAAAAAAGTCTCAATCCTCGTTTGGCCAGCCTCAGAGATCGGCGATGATGAGGCCACTGTTTCTCTGAGCTTGGCTTTTCTTTCTGAATGCAGCATTTTCAAATAAAGAAATTTTTTCAAAGAATTCGGGGAGAGAGCGTTTCACCGACCTTTCACGCGGCGGCCATCTTGAAATCCCCAGGACAGCATCTATCATCCGCAAATTTGATTACCTCAATCGTCGTATTCCTTTCCAGATCATTTATAAATATATTGAAAAGCACTGGTCCCAGTACAGATCCATGAATCACTCCACTGCCCACTCCCTGCCACTGAGAAAATTGTCTATTTAATCCTATTCTCTGTTTCCTGTCTTTTAACCAGTTTGTAATCCACGAAAGGACATCGCTACCTTTCCCATGACTTTTTACTTTTCCTAGAAGCCTCTCATGAGGAACTTTGTCAAACGCCTTCTGAAAATCCAAGTATACTACATCTACCGGTTCACCTTTATCCACATGTTTATTAACTCCATCAAAAAAGTGAAGCAAATCTGTGAGGCAAGACTTGCCTTGGGTAAAACCATGCTGACTTTGTTCCATTAAACCATTTCTTTCTATATGTTCTGTGATTTTGATATTTAGAACACTTTCCACTATTTTTCCTGGAACTGAAGTCAGGCAAACTGGTCTGTAGTTTCCCGGATCGCCCCTGGAGCCCTTTTTAAATATTGGGGTTACATTAGCCACCCTCCAGTCTTCAGGTACAATGGATGATTTTAATGACAGGTTACAAATTGTTACTAATAGATCTGAAATTTCATTTTTGAGTTCCTTCAGAACCCTGGGGTGTATACCATCCGGTCCAGGTGATTTACTACTCTTCAGTTTGTCAATCAGGCCTACCACATCTTCTAGGTTCACTGTGATTTGGTTCAATCCATCTGAATCAGCACCCATGAAACCCTTCTCCAGAACAGATATCTCCCCAACATCCTCTTCAGTAAACCCCAAAGTAAAGAAATCATTTAATCTTTCTGCGATTGCCTTATGTTCTCTAAGTGCCCCTTTAACCCCTCAATCATCTAACGGTCCAACTGACTCCCTTGCAGGCTTTCTGCTTTGGATATATTTTATAAAGTTTTTACTGTGAGGTTTTGCCTCTACGGCCAACTTCTTTTCAAATTCTCTCTTAGCCTGTCTTATCAATGTCTTACATTTAACTTGCCAATGCTTATGCTTTATCCTATTTTCTTCTGTTGGATCCTTCTTCCAATTTTTGAATGAAGATCTTTTGGCTAAAATAGCCTTTTTCACCTCACCTTTTAACCATGCCGGTAATCTTTTGCCTTCCTTCCACCTTTCTTAATGTGTGGAATACATCTGGACTGTGCTTCTAGGATGGTATTTTTTAATAATGTCCATGCCTCTTGCACACTTTTTACCTTTGTAGCTGTTTCTTTCAGTTTTTTTCTAACTATTTTTCTCGTTTTATCAAAGTTTCCCTTTTGAAAGTGTAGCACTAGAGCCATGGATTTGCTTACTGTCCCCCCTTCCAGTCATTAATTCAAATTTGATCATATTATGATCACTATTGCTAAGCAGCCCCACCACTGTTACCCTCTCTCACCAAATTCTGTGCTCCACTGAGAATTAGATCTAAAATTGCTCCCTCTTCTCATCGGTTCCTGAACCAATTGCTCCATGAAACTGTCATTTATTCTATCCAGGAGCTTTATCTCTCTAGCATCTCCCATTATTACTGCACTACCAATTTGGTTAGCTTCCCTAATTTCTCTTAGCATTTCACTATCTGTCTAACCATCTTGCCCAGGTGCTTAGTAAATCAGGCCGGAAGTTTTTTGTATCTGAGGCAATGGAAGTTGAAATGACTTGCCAAAGGTCACAAGGAGTGCCAGTGGGATTTGGACCCTGGCTTCCCTAGTTTGGAGTCTTCTGCTCTTCCTACTACGCTACTCCTCTACTCTATTAGTGTTATTTTTCCCTCTTTTTTGAATGGTTCTTCACCCAAAGCTGTTTACCGCTGAAGAAAATGTTATCAGCTTAAATAAATTAGCGTATTATAATTTAGATGAATAAGGTGAAAAGAGGTATATGGATATATAAGTTGTATAGAGTATATAGGAGTGGAATAACTAGCCAATAAGGTGCGCTCAGTAGAGTGCACAGTCTTACCTGCAGTTGTGCACACATTTTATTGTATGGGTAGAAGCTGATGTTCTGACACCAGGACCTGTATTCAGAATTTATGCACAGAAAACATGCTTTTGTGCATACAAAGCATGTTTTCAGCTCATAAATATGATTTATGCATGCAAAAAATGGTTTCTGTGTTGAAAACATTTTTGTGCACATAAAAGTTGTTTATGTGCACAAAACATGAGTTTTGTACTCAAATCACATCTTAGAGTCTCCCCCACTCCAGAGTTTAAAATGTGTGTTCAGCCTGTATGCACAGGTTCCAGTCAGCGCACTTTTTAACACCTGATGCATAGCATAACATTAGCTTATTGCATCGGGAGTTTAAAAAAATGTTGAAACTATGCGTTAAACTGAGTGATGAATTTCAGTGCACTATTTTAACCCACATTACTAGGTACATAGTATAGGTAAAGTGAAATTTGATCTTAGCTGATAATTTCTTTTCCTTGAGTCTTGGTAGACCAGTCCTTACTTTAGGAATTTCCCTTCTCCACTGCTGCTGGAGACAGAGCACACACCTTCTTTTCTCCGGTTACCTCACATCCAGCTATAAGGGAGATATGACTACAGACAGGTGCCAGTAACCTTCTGACAAAGCAAGGAAGTGACAACTACTCGACAATAAACTGAGATAAACAAAAAGAAAGACAAGGAAATAAACACCCAAGACTGCCCCAGAGAGAGGCATCCCTTGATCCTCTCCAAGTAGGCCCATTTCAGAAAGTAGCAATTACTGTGCTCTATGTAATATATCATCCTTGTAATTTCATTTCTCTCGCTCTCTCTTTTTTTTTTTAAGAGACGGGGATGGAGTCTGGCCCTTCTCTCCATCTTGTAGTTAGGGTAGAATAGGAGGTAGTGTATCAGTTTACCTTGTATCAAGTCATGACTGCACCCTATTCTTGGGTGGATATCTAGACTAGTCTAGCAGGACTCAAGAAAAAGGAAATTATCAGGAAAGATCAAATTTTACCTTCCTTATCTTCCTGCAGGACCAGTCCTTACTTTAGGGAATTACCAAAACTTTTACTTTCTCAGGCAGGAAGAAGAGATTGCTACCCTTAGAAAGCTGGCATCAAAAGCTGATTCAGCTTTTGCCAATACGTCCAGCTTATAATGCTTGGTAAATGAGTGCAGGGAGGATCATGAGGCTGCTTTGCAAATTTCTTCTGGCACCATCAAGGAGACCTGTGCCCATGACATTGCCTGTGCTCTGGTTGAATTTCCCTACAGCCCCACTATTTTTGTAGTCTACTGAGAATATACATGAACGTAATTGCCTCTTTGACCCACCTAGCTAGTGTGTCGTTAGGTGCCGTTTCCCCTCTCCGAGGACCCCTTATAATACAAACAGTCTATCTTTCCTTTGGAAGGGTTGTAACCTTAAGGTACTTTAACAATATACGCCAGACATCCAAAGACTGGCATTTTGTGTCTCCCTTTCATGCTCTATGGACTCTGAAGGCCAAAAGTGATACTACCTGATTTAGGTGGAATGGTGACATCACTTTGGGGAAAAGGGAGGCAACCAGACGTAGAGTGACCACATCCACCGTAAAAGCCAGGTATGGTTCTCTGCAGGAGTGAGTCTGTATCTCTGAGATCCATCTAGCCAAGCAAATGGCTACCAGAAAGGCTGCCTTAATGGCGAGATCCTTTAAGGATGCCAGTCTCATTAGCTTGTAGGGTAGCCCCGCTAGGGCCCAAAGGACCATGTTGAGATCCCATTGTGTGACTACGTCTAAAGGGTGGTCTGATGCGTTTTGCTTCTTTGAGGAAATGGCTAATATGCGGATGTTCGGCCATGTACAAGCTCTTGATTGAGCTCCTGTACTGTGACATGACTGCTACCTGCATATTTAAGACGTTACCAGATAAAGCAGAGTTGCTTACCTGTAACAGGTGTTCTCCAAGAACAGCAGGATATCTGTCCTCACACATGGGTGACATCAACCGATGGAGCCTGGCACGGAAAACTTATGCCAAAGTTTCTAGAACTTTGACTGCGTCTCTCTGAGCATGCTCCGGCATGTATTATACCATGTGGGGATTCCTCAGTCTTAAAATATAAAATTGAAGAATAAATAGATAAAATAGTAAAACCGATGAAGTGGAGACCCAACTCCACTGGGACATGGGAAAGTCTCATGAGGATTGACATCCTGCTGTCCTCTGAGAACACCTATTACAGGTAAACAACTCTTTCTCCAAGGACAAGCAGTATTGGCAGTCCTCACACATGGGTGAATCCCTAGCTAGAGACACCACCCCTCCCCCCAACATAAAAGGGGACCAACAAAATAGGTGCCAACAGGTACAACCACAACAACAGATTGTTGGTAATAGGAAGGGGGCAACTTGAACAGAAATAATAGGCTTTAGAGGCAGGAACAGTCGGGTTCTATATCTCAAACAAATTCCGAAGGACAGATTGGCCAAAACTGCTATCATGTTGGTCATCTCTATCCAAACAGAAATACGATGTGAATGAATGGATGGAAATCAAAATGAAGCAGCTCTGCAGATCTCCTTCATGGGGACTGCTCGCAAATGGGCCACCGATGCTGCCATGACCCAGATGGAGTAGCCTTGGCATGATCCCCAAATTGCAATCCGGCCTGGGCATAACAGAATGAGATGCAGTCTGCTAGCCAATTGGAAAGTGTCTGCTTGGCAACAGCAATTCCCAGCTTGTTATGGTCAAAAGAAACAAAATGCTGGCTGGATTGTCTATGGGCTTCTGTCTGCTCCAGACAGAAGGTTAAGGCTCTCTTGCAGTCCAAACTGTGCAGAGCTTGTTTACCTTGGTGCGAATAAGGCCTAGGAAAAAATGTTGCTGGTTAAGATGGAAGTCAGCTTGGATGTTCTTGATTCCTGCAATGTGGGTTGCAAACAAAAGTTACATGTTAAACTCTGCCTTCCTGCACATTCTGGCTGCTTCGATTGCTAGCGTTCTGCTGTGAATGCCTCCCTGCTTGCTCATATATGCTATTGCAGCAGTGGCGTATGAAAGAATTCTGACTGAATTGCATTTAATTTTTGGCATAAAGGAAAATAATGCCTGTCTGATCGTCCTTATCTCCAGCTTGTTTATTGACCATGAGCCTTCTCTCATTGCCCCTTGGAGCTATGGGACCCAGCGGACCACTGCATGAGCTATGTAGCCTCCACAAATGGCTGCTTGCTAGGCCATAGTATTGGTTCAGAAGGATTGTTTCAATAAAAAAAATTAATATGCTAATGATGATCCAGCACCATGAGGGAGGTTTTCCAGTCTTTTGCACTGAGTGCCATAGCACGTGTGTGATTATTTCCCAGCTGGCGAGAGTTTGTCTATATGCACTAGGTGCAAAGAGTTCCTAGTTCTCAGAGAATGAGTCAGATCTCTAGAGGCTAGAGTAGCAGATATGGAGGAGCTAAGGGAGACAGGAAGGTATACAGAAGAGACTTTCACGGATACAGTAGAGAAGCCCCACCTTCAATCTGGCAGTCCATGTGCTGACCTGAAGGTCACCTGGAAGGACAGCATCGCCTTGGTGAGGCAGGAAGCAATTTTGTAGCTAGGACCTACCTTCAAGGTGATGTAGTATCCTCTCGCACTGAGGATATGTCTCTAGAGGCACGTGCCCAGGAAAGAAGGGTTAGGATGGCCATTGTATTTGGTGATTTGATTATTAAGAAGGTAGATAGCTAGGTGGCTGGTGGATGTGAGGATTGCTTGGAATCTTGCCTGCCTGGTGTGAAGGTGATAGACCTCATGTATCACACAGATAGGATTTTACATAGTGCTGGGGAGGAGCCAGCTGTCTTGGTACATGTGGGTACCAATGACACAGGAGGGAGATTCTGGAAGCTAAATTTAGATTTTTAGGTAGAAAGTTGAAATCCAGAACCTCAGGGTAGCATCTCAGAGATGCTCCCTGTTCTATTAGCAGGACCCCAGAGGCATACAGAGCTCCGGAGTCTCAATTCGTGGATGAGACAAGGGTTTTAGATTTGCTAGGAACTGGGCATCATTTTGGGGAAGGGGGGAGGTCTTTTCCAAAAGGACAGGCTCCATCTTAACCAGAATGGAACCAGGCTGCTGGAAGTAACTTTTAAAAATGAGATAGAGCAGCTTTTAAACTAGATGATGGTGGAAAACAGCGAGTCGCTCAGAAGTGCATAGTTGGGAATAATGATCTTTGAAGATACTAAGAGATCAGGGAAATTAGGGCCTTCCAGTAGAGAGTCTGCAATAAATGCTAAAGTGGACTGGTGCCTTTAAGTAAAGAGCAGACAGAGCAGAAAGATTTCAAATTACCCGTCCACTGATAAGTAGGTTGTTAATACAAACAAAAAAAACATACATTGAAATGTCTGCATACAAATGCTAGATGTCTAAAAAATAAAATGGGAGAGTTAGAGTTATCATACTGGATGAAGAGGTAGATATAACTGACATCTCAAGAGACTTGGTGGAAGGAGGATAACCAACGGGACACTGTGATGCCAGGGTACAAATTATATCAACATGATAGGATAGATCAAATGGGTGAAGGGGTAGCACTATATATTAAAGAAGGCATTGAGTCAAACAGGATAAATAATCTTTAGAAATCAAAATGCAATGTTGCATCTTTATGTATAGAAATTCTAGGTGAAAATAGGAATAAAATAGCAGTGGGGGTGTATTACCATCCACCTGGCCAGAATAAATAGGCAATGAAATGCTAGTAATGGGTTATTTCAATTATCCCAGTATTGACTGGGTGAATGTCTCATCAGGTCATGCTAAAGAGGTAAAGTTCCTAGATGAAATAAATGACTGCTTCATGGAACATTTGGTACAAGAACCAACAGGAGGGGAAACTATTTTATACCTAGTCCTTAGTGGAATGCAGAATTTGGTGCAAGAGATAACAGTGTTGGAGCCACTTGGCAATAGTGATCACAGCATGATCAAATTTGACGTAACTGGATGAATGACTCAATAAATCTGTGACAGCATTTAACTTTCAAAAAGGTGACTATGATAAAATGAGGAAAACTGAAAGGAGCAGCTGCAAATATTAAGCGTTTACATCAGGCATGAACGTTTGTTTAAAAATACCATCTTGGAAACCCAGACCAGATGTATTCCACACATTAGAAAATATGGAAGGAAAGTTACATGACCACCAGCATGGTTAAAAGGTGAGGTGAAAGGCTATAATAGCTATAAAAAACAAAACAAAACAAAACCCATTTTTCAAGAAATGGAAAAGGGATCCAAATGAAGAAAACAGGAAGCAACATAAGCACTGGTATGTTAGATGCAAAGCATTGATAAGGAAGGCAAAGAGAGAATTTGAAAAGAAGCTTACCGTGGAAGCAAAATCTCATACAGGTACATTCAAAATAAAAAGCCTAAAAGGGAGTCAGTTGAACCATTAGATGATCAAGGGGTAAAAGGGGCTCTTAGGGATGACAAAGCCATAACAGAGAGACTAAATTAATTCTCGGCTTCAGTCTTCACTGAGGAAGATATAAAAGCTATCCATGCCAGAAATGATTTTCAAATGTGATGATTCAGAGGAACTAAAACAAATCTCAATGAACCTGGAAGATGTACTAGGGCAAATCGACAAACTAAAGATTAGCAAATCACCTGGACCAGATGCATACACCCCAGAGTGCTGAAAGAACTGAAAAATGAAATTGCAGACCTGCTATTAGTAATTTGTAAACTATCATTAAAATAGTCTGTGGTACCTGAAAACTAGAGGGTTGCCAATGGAATGCCAATTTTTAAAAAGGGATCAAAGGATGATCCAGGAAACTACAGATCAGTGAGTCTGTATCAGGCAAAATGGTAGAAACTATCATAAAGAACAAAATTGCCATGGTAACCTGCAATTCTCTTTTATTCTTTCACTTCTATTCCACATTACCTAAAATGGTTTACATTAAATATATAACATCAATATGACATGACATATCCAATTCAATAACGAAAGTCTCTTAAGTCAAGCGTACCATATCCCTACTCTCAGAGGAGAAGTGATAAGCTTTACCATCTAAATAAACATAACATTCCCTCCCAATCAATGCAATAAAAGCCTCATCGTATCAGTACAATCAATTTAAAATATACAGCATAATATGGCACAAATAAAAAGTTACAACATAAGCAACATTATTCAATACAATTAATTTATAACAGAATAGCTAAACACAAATTAAATTAAAAAAAACCCTTGAATCAACCTTCCTTCCCTGTGTAAAAACTGGAGAGGAAATCCAGTCTGAAGGTCCTCCAGGGACAAACAAAGAGACACAGAAAGGGGCAAACCTCTGTCTTCTTTGGTAGCAAAGTCATAACAAGTCACTCACTACCCACAGCAGGCTGCTCTTCAGATCTGTGCTTCCCAAACTTTTATGCAGTATAATCCCCATTTTAACACTTGAAAATTCACAATGACAACAAAATAGACCTCCTTGCTCCCTCACTAATTCCCTCCTCTCCACTCATCTAAAATAGGAAAGCAGCAGTGGAAGCGGGAGTGACAGCCGCAGCAGTCAGCACAGGGCCTGTGAGTCAGTGGGAAAGAAACAGCTCTATCCCATTGATTTTGTGACCCCATTTGGGGGCAAGACCCACAGTTTGGGAACCTCTGCTTTAGATCTTCTGGGCGGGCTGGGACTAAATTTGCATCCCCGTTGCCCTCTCCTCAAATAATTCCTTCTAGAGATGCCACTACTGATGGGTTTGCAATAGATGTGTGCACAGACATTTTCTTTTGTTTTCAATATCGTCTTTCCTTTCCTGACATTCCTCATTTAATCTGCTTTGTTTTCCTGAGACAAATTAATATTTTAAAAAACAAAGACAAAAATGAAAGGAAAAACAAAATGGTTAAACACAAAACAAAATAAAACCACCCCCCAAAAACGCCAGGCTCCACTGGAGAAAAACGGAATTGGAAATACTGACATCAACAGTACCAATACAGAGATCAATGGTTGCCTTGGATGCTGGTGCAAGCAACACTTCAGAAACATTCATGTAGTCAGTGACTGGTTTATATCTTCAGCACAGGCACATGGGGTTTTTTTTCCCCCCAGCAGAACAAAATGATGTTGAAATGGACCTCTAATAGGGGAAAACACTTTTCTTTTTACCTTGTCTGCTCAAACAGTACTCCACAGAAGAGTCTGGTGTTCCCAAGGACCTGCACTTCATTTAGAGGTGGAAATCTTTCAAAGTCTCAGAGCAAAGACAAGACTTTTCACAGTTAATTATTCCTGGTCACATTGACTCTTTTTTTTTTTTTTTTTTTTTTTAACTCCTTCCCCCCTTCCTTGGTCTCCTCTGTGCTAGGCGACAGGCTTCCTTACGGGTTAATGCCAGTTTGGGACATCTGGCACAAGGACATCCAAGGCATCTTTTTTTTTGTTTTAAGGCAGAAGAGATTTTTATCATGATCCAGCCCAAGTGGTTAAATTTAGCAGCGTGTTGCTGGCTGGCCTTTAGCTCAAAACATGGGGGTTTTCACTCTCCTCCCAGTGCACAGCTTCTCCAATTACTAACCCTGCTGCTGAGGGGAGCAGATTTTTAAAGGATCTTGCTTACAAAATCAGGGGGAGGGGGTGAGGGAGAGAGAGAGGTGACCTTTGCATTTTGAATCCCTAAAGGACCTCCTGATTTTTCTGGCATTCTTTTACCAGGAGAACACTACAGTTAGTCTCGCCCCCAGTTTCATGGAGAAATCTCTCGACTACTCTCAGGTTCCTATTACATCTCCTGCTGATAGAGCACACCTGCTACGGATCCAGATAGGTACCTTGGATTTAACTTTGTTAGGCAAAGGGTCCTTACATGTATTATTTAAAAAATAACAATTATACTTAGCTACACCAAGGCACTTAAAGAAATCTGTCAGAGGGCAATTTAATAAACACATACAGTTTCTTTGATGTCTAGTCATAACCCAAGCTTGTATTGCACTCAAAGAAGAAGCTAACATTATTATACAACAAAAATATATAAAAATCACTAATTCTCTGATCTGAAGTCAGAAACAGGAGAAGTCAAAACTCTATGCCAATATTTAGGTATAGAGACTAAGATGCCAAAACATGCCTGCTTCCTGTAAAACTTGGGAGTGGGTTTCAACTCTTTATCAGATGTGGATCTACCTGAGGCAGTTCTTTACTAAAATTCTGACAGAGCTGTTTGAGGACAGGGATGTTAGATATATAACTGGCTGACCTTCTGGCACCACGACAACATCCACATGGATAGGATCCAATTTAGAATTTGATGAAAAACCCCTGAACTTACAGCCTTAAGAAAGAACATAAGAACATAAGAAATTTCCATACTGGGTCAGACCAAGGGTCCATCAAGCCCAGCATCCTGTTTCCAAAAGTGGCCAATCCAGGCTACAAGTACCTGGCAAGTACCCAAAAACTAAGTATATCCCACGCTACAGATACTAGTAATAGCAGTGGCAATTTTCTACGTCAACTTGATTAATAGCAGATAATGGACTTCTCCTCCAAGAACTTATCCAAACCTTTTTTAAACTCAGCTACACTAACCACATACCCCTGGCAACAAACTCCAAAGTTTAATTGTGTATTGAGTGAAAAAGAATTCTCTCCGATTAGTTTTAAATGTGCTACATGCTAACTTCATGGAGTGCCCCCTAGTCCTTCTGTTATCTGAAAGAGTAAATTACTGATTCATATTTACCCATTCTAGACCTCTCATGATTTTAAAGACCTCTATCATATCCCCCCCATCAGTCGTCTCTTCTCCAAACTGAACAGCCCCAACCTCTTTAGTCTTTCCTCATAGGGGAGCTGTTCCATCCCCTTTATCAATTTGGTTGCCCTTCGCTGTACCTTCTCCATCGCAACTATATCTTTCTTGTATATAAAGTCAGACTGAAGCTTTCTGAAAAAGCTTCAGCCTCTTTAATTAAATGTTAAGCTGCAGATGGATCCATCCTCTGTGAAATCTGAGGGAAACCAAGTCTACACTGAATACAACTTTACATACACAGAGAACCCTACTGCCATGAATACTTGATTCCATTAAGCACTATGTTGTTAACCGGTGGATCTTACTCAATGCCACCAGAAAGATATCAAATGGAGCAGGTGCGGCATACCGAGTTTTGGTTATAATGGACTTCTCTTCACCCCCAATTGTATGGTGTTGCTTTTTGTGTCTGCTGACATCTTGTAGCCCAGAGGCTGTTGCTCTTGAATTTGCATCTAAAAAGTGCTCCGTGATCCTTTGTGAACGAGAGCTGCCATAAAAGTGCAAATCATTTTTATTACTCTTATTTTCTGTGTAGTAAATTTCTCTTCAGCTTGCGTCATCTCTCAGTGCCCCTTTAATTATTGACATCCTAATTAAGAAAACTCTTGTATACCTGAATATTAATATAGTATACTGGATTTAGGCTTTAAATAAAATAAAAATCTGTGGGTACCTAAAATAGTATATCCGTCAGAGAACCCTACAATAGGGTAAGTAACACCACTAATGTTTTAAATGTTTTGATAGATGCTTAATGTTATATGCTTTATGACAAAATGGCAAAGAATACCAACACTATTCAAAAAAATAATTAAAAAATAAAATTGGCACAATAACATATTTATCAATTGCCCTAGTCAATCATTCCTCATTCACACCACTTTTAAACTCTCTGTAGTGTTATGCATTTATAACATGTATAAATATCGACATACATTGTCAAAATATTTACATAGTGCTTGTAATAAAACAATGACACTTGCAATAGAGCTAGACTTCATGAAAGATAATTTGTGAATTGCAAATGAGTCACATGGAAGATACTTTCATTAAAAAAGGGATACAGCTGAATCACAGTCCACAAGAAAGGAAACTTTGTAATTGTTTCACAGGACTGTTGTTTCAATGAATTTTCCGTACTCTATGTTCTACTTCTGCTATAACTTGTATTCTTTCTGTCCCTACAACGGCCACTGTGCCATCCAGGCTTCCTCAGGGGAAAATATTATTCATAAGTATCCTCGCGTTGATACCATGGACTGTATTCAGTGAAGAGGACACCATCTCTTATTGTTGATTCTACTTTATATGTCAATTTGCCAATTCAGGGGCCGATGCAATAATGTTCACGGAAAGCGGGTGCTGACCTTTCAGCACTCGCTTTCTTAATGCATGCATGGCGCCCGCAAGGGGGGCGCCATGCAATATGTAAATTAGGGGGTCGCGCTAGGGTCGCTTGTGCGACCTTAGTGCCTCCTTGCTAACGCGACCCGCCGCGGCTGCCGGTTATGAAGACCGATGCCAGTAAACTTGGCCTCGGTTTTCATAACCTGCCTATCTGCCAGTAATGAAAATGGCCGCCGAGTTTATCAGTGGCCATTTTCATTACTAGCAGTCAGCTGGTTATGAAAACCAAGGCCGAGTTTACCGGCGGTCTTCATAACTCGGCAGTCTGCCAAGTTATTTTATTTTATTTTTTATACTTTAAAAAAGAAGCGCAGAAAAGCAGTTTTTTCTGCTTTTCTGTACTTCTTTTACCTGCGCTCAGCTATTAATGCCTGCTCCAGGCAGGCATTAATAGCTGAGTGATAAATGTGCGTTTGAGACGCAAATTTATCTTTTTGCATGTGCAGTGAATGAGTATTAGGCTCATTCACATGCATTTGCATGTGATGAGCCCTATCTCATTCACTCCGCCTTGGACGCGTGTTAAATAGGCGCTAATCCCCCTATTGCATTAGGGAGTGGATTAGCGCCTATTTATCCAGTGTCTGACTGCGGGTTATACAGTGCGCTCGGCTGAGCACACTGTATTGTATGGGCCCCTCAGTGTCTTAAGACTTCAACTGTTGTTAATTAACAGCTTGCTAAATGCAGCATAATCATCTGTGAATTTACAATGTGGTCTTGGCCTGTTGGAAACCTTTTCAAGTCTCTTTGCTGGAACATTGGAAATTCATCTATCAAATCATTTAAAACATTAGTAGTGTTACCCTATTTATGGTTCTCTGCTGAATATTAATATATAAATCAACTTCCTTCAAAATTATTTTTGATACGCTTGGTTCATCCATTATTCTACCAGTTATATTTACACTGTTCAGGCAATTGCTCAAAGAATGTAAGTTTACATGCAGGTTCTTTAAAGGTAGTGAGTAAATACTATCTTAAATTAGTGCAAAAACATTTCACATTTAGCATACAAGAATGATGGACTAAAAAAATCAAACAGAGGAGAAATGAAACATTTTTTCTGTTTAAAACAAAGCATATTCTATACCAGCGGTTCTCAACAGGTGTGTCGCGACACCCTAGTGTGTCGCCAAGCACCGGTGGGTGTGTCGCGCGCTCCCGGTCTCTCCCGCTGCTCTTTCTTCCCTGCTGCCGTTGCCGCCGGGCTATCAACACGTTCAAGCCCAGCGGGAACGGCAGCGGCGCTAGAAGAAGTTCTGGCACCCGCGGCTGGCCTTTTCTTCTTCCCGCGCCTGCCCCCCCCCCCCCCGTGACCCAGAACCGGAAGTGATACGTGGTGCGCGGGAAGGAGAAAGACCGTGCCGCGTGGACAAGTAGCAGCGGCGGCTGCAGCATCGGCCTCCGAGCAGTTGAAGCAGCCAGAAATCGGGAAAGGAGACAGCAGCGTGAGCCTCCCGCGGCCGATGGGATTCTTCTTTCTTGGCCTGCGGGGGCTGGAGGAGGAGGCCGCTGCAGCTACCATTTGTGCTCGGGGAGGGGCGGGGAAGAGGAAGTGAGTGAGAGAAAGAAGCAGCCAGCCTGCGTGTGATTGAGAGCATGTGTGTGAGTGAGAGAAACTGGTCAGAGAGCTGATGTGTGTGTATATGTGAGAGACAATGAAAGTGACTGCTCAAGGAGATGAATGATGTGTGTATGTGAGAGTGTGAGACATTAGTCAGGGAGATGACTGATGTGTGTGTGTGAGAGAGAGAAAAGCATTGAAGTGAGAAATCTGGGTATGTGAGAAAGCATGGGCGTAAGAAGCCTGCTTTGGGGGGGGGGGGGGGGGATGTGTGTGAAAGAAAGCATGAGAGGGAGAAGCCTGATTATGTGTGAAAGAGAGCATGGGAGTGGGAAGCCTGTGTGTGTATGCATGCATGAGAGCGAGAGACTGGTTGGTAAGGTGATAGTGTGTGTGTGAGAGAAAGAGACTGGTGTGTGTGTGTGAATATGAGAGAAAGAATGTGATTCAGGGAATGAGAAGCCTGTGCAGTGAAGAACGAGCATGGAAATGAGAGAGAGACTGGTGTGTGTTTGTGTAACAGAGAAAGTGATTATGGGAATGAGAAGCCTGTGCATGTGAAGAGAGTGAGCATGGGAGTGAGAAACCTGGGTGTGTGTGAGACACAGCATGTGAGGGAGAAGCTTGTATATGTAAGACAGAACATGGAAGTGGGAAGCCTGTGTGTGGATGCATGAGAGAGATCAGGTGACTGGTGGTGTGTGTGTGTGTGTGTGTGTGTGTAACAGAGAGAAAATTATTATGGGAATGAGAAGCCTGTGCATGTGAAGAGTGAGCATGGGAGTGAGAAACCTGGGTGTGTGTGAGACACAGCATGGGAGTGAGAAGCCTGTATATCTGAAAGAACATGGGAGTGGGAAGCCTGTGTGTGTGTATGCATGAGAGAGATCAGGTGACTGGGTGTGTTTGTGTGTGTGTGTGAGAGAAAGAAAGTGATTATGGGAATGAGAAGCCTGTGCATGTGGAGAGAACAAGCATGGGAGTGAGAGACTGGTGAGTGTGTGTGAGACAGAGAAAGTGATTATGAGAGTGAGAAGCCCGTATATGTAAGTAGAACACGGGAGTGGGAAGTCTGTGTGTGTGTATGGCATGAGAGAAACTGTTCAGGAAGGTGACTGGTGTGTGTGTGTGTGTGTGTGTGTGTGTCAAAGACTGTTTGGGAGATGATTGGTGTGTGAGAGACAGAAACTGGTCATGGGGGCATGACTGGTATGGTGTGTGTGTGAGAGACATCGGACTAAGGAAGAGGACCATGAGTATAGAGCTTAGCCTCTACTGCTGCTTCTGCTGTGTGCTACAGCCTGCGTGGAAGAGGAGTAGGAGAGCTGCTTGAGGGGGTAAGTAAAGGTGGCTTTTTAAGTTTATTTTTCTTGATTGACTGCCATTTTAATTATTTAATATTATGTGATGTGTCTGCTTTTTTTGAAATATTTTATTGGTGTTTGGAGAATTTTTAATAGTTTTTATGAGTTTTTAATTGTTGGATATTATTCTGTTCATAGCTGTTTAGAAACATTTATTCTGCTTATTTGTATAGTTTTACAATTATTTCTGTGTGGGGATCTATAGCTGCTTGCTAGTTCTGTTTTCCTAATAAGAGGTGTATTGGTTTTTAGGACCTAATTTAATATTTATAGTGTTGCCTTTTCATAGATAGGGTTGCTTCTGTTTGAGTGTATTCCATAATACAGGTGTAACTGTGTCATGATTAGTTTATGTGCATTACTACAGATCCTGGGAGTATGTTAGGTCGGATCTGTGTCTGTTACCGAGATGAGATATTTTACTAGCATGTAAGAGTTTTATCAGTCTTATTTGTTGTGTTTTCTCAAGAGGACATGCATTGGTGGTAAACTGCTGTTTTTTCATAAGTAGGGCTATTGAGCCTGGAAGTAGAAGGAGTTTGAGTTGCTGTTACTGAGATGACACCAGAACATCTTTTTTGTAGGGTGAGTTGTATGGGGAATGTGATAATTCTGCTTTACATCCATTATTGAGGGTCAGGGGGGTTCCCGTGGATGCAAACTGTACTTTTACATCAAACCCCGTGACGATCATGGGTCAGTGTGTCACGCATGTGAGAGCCATCTGTCAGGTGTGTCCCGACAGAAAAAAGGTTGAGAACCACTGTTCTATACTATGGCTAGTCTCTGTCCTAATATGTGTATAGCTGCACTATGAGCAAATACACATTTGAAATAGTATTTTTTTTTATTTCTATTGTAATCCTTTGGCTGCTTTCTAAGGTCCTAAAGGTCTTTAAAAACATTACCCTTGGATATGCCTCTAAAGCATTTGGTTCTGGTAAAATGATCAGCCTTTAGATGTAAAAATAACTTAAGAAAGTTATTTCCTCTACTGTTTTGCAGCTGCTTGACTGTTCCTGCTTTCTCTGGGTAGCGCTGATCCCCGTTTGATAGGCCTCATCTGAGAACAAACCAGGGACACAACAGGGTCAGAGAGCTATTGAAAAAAGGGAGAAGCTGCTCCTGGTATTTGCTACTCTAACAAATGCAGAGAAAATAACACTAACTTTTTAAAAAGTTTGTGTTTCTGCCAAAGGATGTACCACAGCACTACAAACTTGCAGCTGGACATTTTAACATTTTCTACATTTTGAACTCTTACAGTCAATTAAATGAGCAAGGATGCTATGTTTGCAACTGGTTAGGAATGGAAACACAGGGCAGCTGTGTTCTCCTTCAAGACTGAGTAGTACCAAACCAATATAAATCTGCTATTTCTGAAATTCTGATACAGAATTATGCTGTTTTCTGCAAGAGCTCATCATACTTTTATCACTGTTAGTGTACTTATCGATTGCTTTTGTCCAAAAATCCTGTAGAGATTTTAAGAAGGAATGCATACATCAAAGCAAGAGGCAGAGGATTTTTTTTTTATCCTATTTAGGTTGTTTCCAAAGGGGAATTATTTTATCAAAGGGAATTGTAGAGTATGTGTTGGGACATAGCCAGAACTTCAGCATTCCTACTTCTGTTCTTCTTTAGTTAAGAACATAAGAACATAAGAAAATGCCATACTGGGTCAGACCAAGGGTCCATCAAGCCCAGCATCCTGTTTCCAACAGTGGCCAATCCAGGCCATAAGAACCTGGCAAGTACCCAAAAACTAAGTCTATTCCATGTTACCATTGCTAATGGCAGTGGCTATTCTCTAAGTGAACTTAATAGCAGGTAATGGACTTCTCCTCCAAGAACTTATCCAATCCTTTTTTAAACACAGCTATACTAACTGCACTAACCACATCCTCTGGCAACAAATTCCAGAGTTCAATTGTGTGTTGAGTAAAAAAGAACTTTCTCCGATTAGTTTTAAATGTGCCCCATGCTAACTTCATGGAGTGTCCCCTAGTCTTTCTACTATCCGAAAGAGTAAATAACCGATTCACATCTAACCGATTCACATCTACCTGTTCTAGACCTCTCATGATTTTAAACATCTCTATCATATCCCCCCTCAGCCGTCTCTTCTCCAAGCTGAAAAGTCCTAACCTCTTTAGTCTTTCCTCATAGGGGAGCTGTTTCATTCCCCTTATCATTTTGGTAGCCCTTCTCTGTACCTTCTCCATCGCAATTATATATTTTTGAGATGCGGCGACCAGAATTGTACACAGTATTCAAGGTGCGGTCTCACCATGGAGCGATACAGAGGCATTATGACATTTTCCGTTTTATTCACCATTCCCTTTCTAATAATTCCCAACATTCTGTTTGCTTTTTTGACTGCCGCAGCACACTGAACAGACGATTTCAATGTGTTATCCACTATGACACCTAGATCTCTTTCTTGGGGTGTAGCACCTAATATGGAACCCAACATTGTGTAATTATAGCATGGGTTATTTTTCCCTATATGCATCACCTTGCACTTATCCACATTAAATTTCATCTGCCATTTGAATGCCCAATTTTCCAGTCTTACAAGGTCTTCCTGCAATTTATCACAATCTGCTTGTGATTTAACTACTCTGAACAATTTTGTATCATCTGCAAATTTGATTATCTCACTCGTCGTATTTCTTTCCAGATCATTTATAAATATATTGAAAAGTAAGGGTCCCAATACAGATCCCTGAGGCACTCCACTGTCCACTCCCTTCCACTGAGAAAATTGTCCATTTAATCCTACTCTCTGTTTCCTGTCTTTTAGCCAATTTGCAATCCATGAAAGGATATCGCCACCTATCCCATGACGTTTTACTTTTCCTAGTAGCCCTAATGAGGAACTTTGTCAAACGCCTTCTGAAAATCCAAGTATACTATATCTACCGGTTCACCTTTATCCACATGTTTATTAACTCCTTCAAAAAAGTGAAGCATATTTGTGAGGCAAGACTTGCCCTGGGTAAAGCCATGCTGACTTTGTTCCATTAAACCATGTCTTTCTATATGTTCTGTGATTTTGATGTTTAGAACACTTTCCACTATTTTTCCTGGCACTGAAGTCAGGCTAACCGGTCTGTAGTTTCCCAGATCACCCCTGGAGCCCTTTTTAAATATTGGGGTTACATTTGCTATCCTCCAGTCTTCAGGTACAATGGATGATTTTAATGACAGTTTACAAATTTTTACTAATAGGTCTGAAATTTTATTTTTTAGTTTCTTCAGAACTCTGGGGTGTATACCATCCAGTCCAGGTGATTTACTACTCTTCAGTTTGTCAATCAGGCCTACCACATCTTCTAGGTTCACCGTGATTTGATTCAGTCCATCTGAATCATTACCCATGAAAACCTTCTCCATTACGGGTACCTGCCCAGCATCCTCTTCAGTAAACACCGAAGCAAAGAAATCATTTAATCTTTCCGCGATGGCCTTATCTTCTCTAAGTGCCCCTTTAACCCCTCGATCATCTAACGGTCCAACTGACTCCCTCACAGGCTTTCTGCTTCGAATATATTTAAAAAAGGTTTTTACTGTGAGTTTTTGCCTCTACAGCCAACTTCTTTTCAAATTCTCTCTTAGCCTGTCTTATCAATGTCTTACATTTAACTTGCCAACGTTTATGCTTTATCCTATTTTCTTCTGTTGGATCTTTCTTCCAATTTTTGAATGAAGATCTTTTGGCTAAAATAGCTTCTTTCACCTCCCCTTTTAACCATGCCGATAATCGTTTTGCCTTCTTTCCATCTTTCTTAATGTGTGGAATACATCTAGACTGTGCTTCTAGAATGGTATTTTTTTAACAATGACCACGCCTCTTGGACATTTTTTTTTACTTTTGTAGCTGCTCCTTTCAGTTTTTTTCTAACAATTTTTTCTCATTTTATCAAAGTTTCCCTTTTGAAAGTTTAGCACGAGAGCCTTGGATTTGCACACTGTTCCTCTTCCAGTCATTAAATCAAATTTGATCATATTATGATCACTATTGCCAAGCGGCCCCACCACCGTTACCTCTCTCACCAAGTCCTGTGCTCCACTGAGAATTAGATCTAAAATTGCTCCATCTCTCGTCGGTTCCTGAACCAATTGCTCCATAAAGCTATCATTTATTCCATCCACGATTGTTATCTCTCTAGCGTGTCCCGATGATACATTTATCCAGTCAATATTGGGGTAATTGAAGTCTCCCATTATTACCGCAGTCTTGAGAGGCCATATCTATATGCCCTTTATGGTCTTCTCAATCTAAGTAGGCAACACCTTCTGTGGGTGTAAAGACCTACACGTGAATGGCTCTGTTGCAATAACTGCAAAAGAAAATGGACGCAACTATGTTCGAACTTTAATGTGTCTTCCTCATCTTCTTGGGTCCACAACAGCCTTTTCTCATATTTTTTTTTAAGACCTTTGTGGAGTTTGTGTTTCCAGTGGCTACGATCTTGGGCAGATGTTTCCCAGGTGCTAACATCAAGGAGAATGGCTTTAAGATCGCTCTTGAACTGTGTCTTTAATTGCAGAACTGGATGACAGAGATCAGCTCTCCAAACAGGTGAAGGCCTGGTTGTTTCCTAGGTGACATGACTATTTCTTTTGTTGGTTTGTGTGTTTTGTTTGGGATACTAATAGCATTTAATTTTTTAATTTTATATTTTTAGGATTCTATTATGCATGTTACTTGTAAACTGCTTCTGTTGTCAGCAATTAAACATTATATAAATTTATTAAATAAATAAAATATAGGATGTCATTGGGAATTAAGCCATTGTCCATTCAATGGACATTCCTGATCCATTGGTGGTGTCTCTGTTTAAACAGGATGAACACAGTAGAAATTTGAACTCACTCCTGGACCTTTGAGATTGTATCCTCCCAGGAATGTTAAAGACGGCCTGAGGTAGTATGTTTGGAAACTGTTCAGCCTCTTCTCTTGTTGGGAAGAGAAGAGGCTGCCACAGAGGAGAGCACCAACAATATAGGATTTGCAGACTCTTGATTTTGCTGCATTCCCACTTCTTGCAAAAAGTTCTATTAGATATTTAATGTCAACCATTCAGACAATGCTCCATGAACATAACATACAAACATGGTTTAGCATCTCGTTTTCAAGATGGAACCCTCAGCACTTTAATGTCCTTTTACCCCACAATGTAGACTGGTGCAGGAAAAAGAGCATCCCCTACTGAGCCACCAACAGAGATGATTTACATTCTGCAAAGGCCAATCTTCTCATAATTAGATGGAGAAGAGCAGGGTATTGGTTTTCCTGTTTAATTTATAAGCCTATCTGGCTATTCACTGAAATAAAACCTGTTAACCAAGACTAGATGGGAGGGGGTGCAAGATTTCATTAAAATGATCAGGCAAACCCCCCCCCCCCCCAAACAAAAAAAAAGAACAAATTCAAGAAATAACTACAAGTCAGCTGTGGATAATACAGGGAAAGGTCTTCCAAGGACTAACTTGAAGGATATGACTCTTTGCAGTACATGCTAGAAAATCAAAGGCCTCAGTGACACGATAGCAGTCGTAAGAGGAAAACATTTGCAAGAATAAACTTTTTTTAAATTTTTTTTCTCCAGGGTATGGTAAAGTATTAAGCACAAACATACTTTTCTTCAAGATCAAGTTTTACTTGTTCCAAGGGTCAGTGCCCAAAACAGAAACGTTAGGACGACTGATGCAGTGAGTGATTCGATCATTAAAAATGTAGAAAGCTGGGTGGTTGCTGGGCCTAAGGATCGCTTGGTAATTTGTCTGCCTGGTGCGAAGGTAGCAGACCTCATGCACCACCTAAATAAGATTTTAGAGAGTGCTGGGGAGGAGCTGGCTGTCACGGTACATATGGGTATCAATGATACATGAAGGAGTAAGAGGAAGGTTCTGGGTGCAAGAGGGAGGTTCTGGAGGCTAAATTTAGCCTCATAGGTAGGAAACTGAAATCCAGAACATCCAGGGTTGCATTCTAAGAATTGCTCCCTGTTCCATGCTCAGAACCACAGAGGCAGGCCAAGCTCCAGAACCTCAATGCATGGATGAAGCAATGGTGCAGCGAAGCGGGTTTTAGGTTTGTAAGGAACATTTTGGGGAAGGGGAAGCTTATTCCAATGAAATGGGCTCCACCTTAACCAGAGTGGAACCATGATGCTAGTGCTAACTTTTAAAAAGGAAATAGAGCAACTTTTAAAATAGAATATGGGGGAAAGCTGACAGTCAGTCAGCAGCACCTGGTTTGGAGGGAGGTATCTTCTTTCCTGATAGAGGTGTGATGGTAAAAGCTGAAAAACCTCATAAGTATTTAAATACAGAGCGCGCAGATAAAAATGACTCCAAACAGCCTGTATCTTAAGCAGGTTACGGGTACACATAAAAATATAAATACAAATAAAACTACTTTAAAATGTCTGTATGCAAATGCCAAAAGTATGAAAAATAAGGCTAGAGTGTTAGAATGCAGGGTGCTAAAGGAAGAAATAGACATAATAGGAATCTCAGAGAGCTGGTGGAAGGAAGATAACGAATGAGACCTTGTGATATTGACATGACAGGGCAGATACAATTGGTGGAGGGGTGGCACTAATATGTTAAGGATAGGGCCTGTGCCTGTGGCCCAGCTTGGCAGGAGAGGTGTTTGGAGTATCAAAGGCTGTGAGTTTGAATCCAGCTTTGGGAAACAGAGCGGGAAGTTGAAAGTGGGTACTAGTCAGACTTTGATCTTCTTGGGTAATTGCCAGATTCTTGTGGCCTGGTTTTGGCCTCTGTTGGAAACAGGATGCTGGGCTTGATGGACCCTTGGTCTGACCCAGCATGGCAATTTCTTATGTTCTTATAGCATAGAGTCAAACAGGATAAAAGTTTAGCAGGTAACAAACTTGCAATCTGAAATCCTTATGGAGGGAAATTTCAAGGTAAAAAAATAGCAGTGGGGATATATTACTGCCCATCTGGTCAGGATGAGGAAACTGACTGCAAAATGCTAACAGAGATTAGATTGGCTAGTAAAATGGGCAACACAATAATAATGGGAGACTTCAATCACCCAAGTACTGATTGGGTAAATGTCATCTCAGGACATGCAAGGGAGGTAAAGTTCCTAGAAGCCATCCATGAATGCTCCATGCAGCAGTTGGTAATGGAACCAATGAGAGGGGGAACTATATTAGATCTAGTTCTCAGAGGCATACAGGACCTGGTGCAAGAGATAAAGGTGATGGATCTGCTTGGCAATGGTGATCATAATGAAATACAATTTAAATATCACCGGAGGGTGAATACTAAGAAAAATAACTGCAGTAGCATTTAACTATAAAAAGGGAGATTATGATAAAATAAGGAAATTTGTTAGAAACGGAAAGGAGCAATCTAGAAGGTTAAAAACTCACAGAAGGCAGGGACGCTGTTTAAAATTACCATTCTTGAGGCCCAGTCAAAATGTATTCCATGCATTAAAAAAAAGGCATTAGGAAAACCAAATGACTGCTGGCATAGTTTAATAGTGAGGTGAAAGAGGCAATTAAAGCCAAAAGGGCATCATTGAAAAAAGGGAAAGCAGACCCAAAGGAGGAAAGTACAGAAGAGCATAAACAATGCAAATTAGATGTAAAAAAGTAATTAAAGAGACTAGGAGAATTTGAAAAGAAGCTTCCACAGAGATGACTGAGGGACAAAAAGGGTGTACAGGGAGGACAAGGAAATAGTTGAAAAACTAAATGAATTCTTTGTCTCTGTCTTTACCGAGGAGAATGTTGAGGTCATACCCATACCTTAAACATTTTGATGGTGATGACAGAGATTAGATGGTATCACTGTGAAACTGGAGGATGTAATAACTCAGACTGATCGACTAAAGATTAACGAATCACCAGGACCAGATGGTATTCTCCCCGGAGCTCTGAAGGAAGTAAAAAATGAAATTGCAGACCTATTTTTGGCGATCGGCAACCTATCATTTTAAACTGCCATGGTAACAGAAGACTAGAGGGTAGCCAATCTGGTGCCAATATTTAAAAAAGGTTCCAGGAGCGATCTGGGAAACTACAGACTGGAGAACCTCACTTCGGTGACAGGCAAACTGATTGAAACTATTCTTAAAAACACAATTGCTGAATACATAGAAAGACATGATTTAATGGGGGAGAGTCAACATGGTTTTGCAAAGGGAAGTCTTGCCTTACCAATCTACTAGATTTTTTTGTGGGTGTAAATAAACATGCGGACAAAGATGAGCCGGTTGATACAGTGTATTTGGATTTTTAGAAGGTATTTGACAAAGTCCCTTATGAGAGACTCCTAAGGAAATTGGACAGTCACGGGATTGGAGGTGGTGTCCTATTATGGATTGATAACTGGATAAAAAGTCAGGAAAAAAAGGATAGGACTAAATGGTCAGTTTTCCAAATGGAGTTCCCCAGGAGTCTGTATTAGGACCTGTGCTATTTAGAGTATTCATAAATGATCTGGAGAAAGGGATTACAAGTGAGAAGACCAAATTTGCAGATGACACAAAACTGTTTTGAGGTGTTAAAATGGCAGTGGATTCTGAAGAACTGCAGAAGGACTAGGAGACTGGGCTTCTAAATGGCAGATGCAATTTAATGTGGACAAGTGCAAAGCAATGGATGTACAGAAAAATATTACCAACTATCAGTAAATGATGCTGGGTTCTGTGTTAGGAGTCACCACTCAGTAAAAGGACCTCCGATACCTTATGGATAATACTTTGAAATCTTTGGCTCAGTGTGCTGCAGCAATCAAAAAGGGAAACAGAATGTTAGGAATTATTTGGAAAGGACTAGAGAACAAAACTGAGAATGTCATAGACCTTATATAGATCCATGATGAGACCATACCTTGTGTGCAGTTCTGGTCACCTTGTAGGAAGAAGGGTCATGAGTCCCAACCCCACCTCCCTTTATGCATATACCTGCTATTTACCAGTGATTCTCCTGCTCGTTTCTTAGAAAAATTACCCAACTATCTGAAGAAAAACAAATCTCCTTTATTTATAAGTTACACAGGGCTAAGCTTAACACTTTGTAAGGCAATACATACACAGGCAATTAGGGATACAGACTATAATAAAAGCAATAGTTACAAAAGCATATTTGACATCCATTGCCTATCAGATTAAAATTAAATAATTAATGCCAACCCCATATCTTTCCAGCCATGACCTGCAAGTATAGATTGCTAATGAGCACTAGTTCCTATCCCACAGATTAGTGAATAAGTTACAGCTCTTACCATAGTACCAGCAGCTGAAATCTCTCTCCAGATCTTCAGCAGGCAGGTCTCTCCATGATTGGGACCCAGGAGTCTGAGGCGGCAGGGTCTATTTACTATACTAGGATGTCCTGAGATGAGAAGGGCTTCACTTTTCCCACTTTCTAGCAGCAAGATGTGCATGGTTTCAATACTCAGGGACACCTGGGGGAGACTGGTCTTTTCTTTCTGCAGTGGGGGCTGGGGAATTCAATCAGAGTGGAGCCAACAGTACTCTATTGACCGCCTCCTCCTTTTTGATGGGTAAAAATCTGATGATGATGGATGGCCAAGAGTGCTGTCAGCTCACCTATGCATAATTCAGCAACACATATATAGCCAGGTGAATGCGTAATTAAGGCTTTTAATTAGCAGATCTTACCATGCTTTTACTAGTCCTTTGTTTGCTGGCACAGTTCAACAAGCGGTTAGTTCTGATGAATGAGTTGCTCAGGTTTGACAGGGCTCTGATAAACTCTTATCCCAGATAGGGACTTAGGACCATAAAGAGAGAAGCCCCAATGTAATTTCAGAACAGATTCACACAGGTCAGATGGCTCAGTGCTGCTTTAGGCCTCTTTTTAGGTGTCAGCTTGGCTAGAAAGGGCCAATAAATCCATCAGCTTAGACACATACACAGCACTATGGCTGCCCATAGCAGAACATGCAATGTCCATTGTTTCCTCTGCATTTAGCTATGATTAGCCCAAATAGGCCAAAGTCAATTTTTGCTGATGTCAGAGGGTCCATCTTAGCTATTTGTTCTTGTTAGCAAGAATTCAGATTTTTCCTACAACCCTATCTCATAAAAGACATAGCGGACATGGAAAAGCTAAAGAGAAGGTAGAGAAAAATGATAAAGGGGATGGAAAAGCTCCCTTATGAAGAAAGGCTAAATGGCTTGGAAAAGAGATGACTGGGAGGGGATATGATTGAAATTTATAAAATCATGAGTGAGGTGGAATGGGTAAATAAGGAATTGTTACTTACCATTTCAAATAACACTAGGACCAGGGGTCACTCCATACTACTAGCAACTGGCAAATTTAAAACAAATCGTAGTAAGTATTTTTTCAATGCGTGCACAATCAAGCTATAGATTCTGTTGCCGGAGGTTGGTGCCAAGGCAACTAACAGTGAGGGTTCAAAAGAAAATTCTACAAGCAATTATTAGAGATAAATGTGAAAAAGCCAGATACAATGAATGGATCAACTATTTGGGATCTGCTGGGTACTTATAATCCGAATTGGCCACTGTTGGTCTGATCAAGTGTGGCATATCTTATGCTCTGAAATCATTAATACTTTGCACAGTAACCCTTACAGGGACACAGTACATAATATTCCAAATGCCTATTTCTTCTTCTTCTTTTTTTTTTTTTTTTTTTTTTAACAACTAACTTTAAAGTTTCTCTTCCAAGGAGCTTCTAACTTTCCACACCAGTTGTTCTGAAGTTTTGAAATGGGATTTCTGAATTTTTACATCTGAAACCCAAACAATGCCTTGGTCTTTTCAGGCAATGGTGAGCTATGTAGTAGGCTTTATGAAGACAATTTATTTCAGATCATCAACATTAGATAATCAGAATACAGCGAGCTCACACCCTCTGTTCTCTGTGACTGAGGTACTCTGGCTGTTACGGGCGCGTTCACCACACTGACGGGCCGAGGGTTTGAAGGCCCTCGGGTACTGTTGTAGGCGCGAGGAGCGCGGCCGCCTCTAGAGCAGGTGGTGTGAGCCCTTGGGCCACGGCGAGACCCAGGGAGGAGCCCCAAGCCACACCGAGGGAGGTGAGCCGATGCAGGCATGGAGAGCCGGGCAGGAACTGAAGCAGGAATAAGGAACAGAGTCTGACCCTCAGCCGGACCTGCACGCCCATGGCAACCAACAACGCAATGTTGATTGATAAACGGTCCTCCGACTGTTTCAAGCCCTTTCGGACCTGCCGCTGGGTAACGGCATAGGGCGGCAGGCCGGACAGAGGACAAGGGTAGACAGAGTCCTTAGTACACGGAAGACATCATAGATGAGGGCTGGTGCAGACATCATAGACAAGGGCTGGTGCAGACATCATAGATGAGGGCTGGAAGGAAGACATGGGCACTGTCCCTCAGGGCGCCCTACTCAGCCCACCCGCGGGACTGAGTCGCGGACCACCCCGTCCCATACACGCCCTACACAGCCAAGGAAGGCTGGTCGCGGACCACGCTGAGACCAGGAGAACGCAGGGAAGATCCAGGCGAGAAGGAACTCCAATGCTGGGACCAATGACATCCAAAGCCCCGTCGGCTGGCAGGAAGGGAAGCTCCAGAGCACAGGGACGAATCCCTCTTGTTGGCCACTCCAGGGCCCAACAGGACAGAAGGCTCAGGAGCCAGACGAAGACATAGGGCAGAACATCCGGAACTGGATCAGGAACTGGATCAGGTGCAGACATCAAGGCAACAAAGAGCTGTCAAGACAAGTAAGACCACGGAGGACCTGGATCAGCAGACAGAACACAGCAATGTGCAAGCTAATCCGAAGGCAACCAGGAAGTGGAGTGAAAGTCCTTTTATACTGCAGTATGCAGGCAACTCCCTGGGAGGAGTTCACCTGGACCGCCCCTTGCTGGCCCTATAACTGAGGTGGAGTGCCGTGGGCCGGCCCCTAGGGAGAAGGGCGTGGCCGTAACCAGGAAGTCCAAGCAAGCACAAGCAAGCCACAGGCAGGCCTCAAGAACAGCTAGGCCTCCCAGCTGGATGGTACACAGGCGAGGCCCTGGCTTCGGAGCGGCCTCCGGAGGAGAAGGTGAGATACCTCCTGTAGCGCAGCAACAGGGGGGATCGTAACACTGGCATCTTAAATTACATAAAACACAATGAAAGTTGTTCCATTGTGTGGTTTCCAACCAAAATGAGAACAAAAGAAAGACATTTTATTTCATTTTAATTTCTTGCCTAAACTATTTTGCCAATACAAATTAAAGCAGTTAGCATGCACCAAATGGTTTTAGCATGTACTTAATGAAAAGAGAAAATACAAAATGAAATGAAACAAAACAAAACAAAAATTATTAGAAAACAAAAATGAAAAGTAAAACAAAGAGAAAATATTTCCCATGTATATTCCTGCTCTGCCACACTAACCTGCTTCTGTGGAAAGTTGCCTCTTCTTACAGAGTCTAGTCTAGCCTGCAGAATAAGCATCTAGATGCAGAAATTACTACTTACCTGATAATTTATTTTCCTCTAATGAGGCCAATCCCTACCAGAGGGTTAAGCACCTCTGCCAGCAGACTGAGACAGAGAAAGAAGCTGATGTCACTGATATATAGTCCCGCTCCAATATCAGCCTACCAGTATTGCCTGGAAAAGCCAAACTGTGGGCAAACTGATTATACTTGAACATTATCAACCAACCACTATTGCTCAGCCAAAAGAAGTAACTTATTCACTAAACTAAGGGGCTAGATAAGCCACTTACCAGTTTTCAATAAACAGCAAGAGCAATACTCTGCAATGTCTGTCCCTAAAAAGCTAACCAAAATTTAATCAGCAGCAGTTTAGGGCAGGTCGGGGATAGGCCTGCCTCATTAGAGGAAAGGAATTATCAGGTAAGTAGAAATTTCTTCTTCCTCTGCATTCAGGCAGGCCAATCCCACTGGTGGGAAGAGGGCAGAGGGTAGGGAAGACAGATGCCCTCTACTGACTCGCCCCCTATAAACAAGCAAAGTGGGGGATATGATAGAGATCTACAAAATCATGGAAGGACTTGAACAAGTTAGTGTAAATCCGTTATTACTCTCTCAGATAATACAAGGACCAGGGGCACCCCATGAAGTTAGCAAGAAGCTCATTTAAAATAATTCAAAGAAAATTCTTTTTCACTCAGCGTATGGTTAAACTCTAGAAATCATTGCCAGAGGATGTGATTACAGCAGTTAGTGTAACTGGGTTTAAAAAAGGTTTCGATAAGTTCTTAGAGGAAAAATCCAAAACTGTTATTAATTAATAAGCAATAGTAGCTTGTGATTTATTTCATGTTTGGGTTCTTGCCAGGTACTTGTGACTTCAATTGGCCTCAGTTAGAAAAAGGATACGGGACTTGATAGACCCTTGGTTTGACCCAGTATGGCATATTTTGTAATCTTATGTAAAGGCTGCAACTTGAAGCTTCAAGGTGTTAAGAGCCAAACCTTTAACGCAAACCATTCTGCAAGAATTCCAAAATTAAAAGAATATCCACCTTGAGAGGTTGAGAGCCTTGCTCAGAATACCAGGCCTCGAAAATTTTCCAAACTCTAACATAGGCTAGAGAAGTAGAAAATTTCCTGGCACAAAGTAAGGTGGAAATTACGGCAGGCGAATAACCCTGTTTCAACAACTGAGCCCTTCCAATGGCAAAACCATGATAAAATCAACCCGCATCCTCATGTAGAATGGGTCTCTGCCACAACAGATCCTTTCGAGGCAGTAGTCAGAGGGGACTGCCCACCAGATGTCTCTACAGGTCAGCATACCTCTGCCTCCAGGCCCGATCCTGAGCCACCAAAAGGACAGTGTTCAACTGACTTGCAATCTTCTGGACAAACCTGCCTATCAGAGACCAGGGCGGGAATGCATACAGCAGGGCATAACCGGCCACTCCTGAATGAGAGCAATGACACCTAGCGCTCAGCTCTGATATGGTCCTTTCTGGCAATGAGAGAGGCGGATATGCCTAGATGTTGCTCTGCCCACATCATGAGCGCATCTCTCTCCTCCAACATCTGCTGACTCTTGATTCCACCATGACAATTGATGGAAGCCAACATGGTCGCACTGACAGATATTATTCAGACTGCACGAGCCTCTAGACACTCAGCGAACCACAAGCATGCTAACCAAAACACCGATGTTTCCAAGCGGTTGATGCTCCACTGCTGCTCCTCGGCATTCCAGTGAACTTGCACCATCAACTCTTGATAGTGAGCCCCCAACTGAGAAGGCTCACATCTGTCGTGAGAACCAATCTGGTGTCTCCAAAGAAACTCCCTTGCTGAGCTGATCTGCCTACAATCACCACTGCGACAGAGATCCCACCTCTAATAGTAGAAGCAGCTTCACCACATAGTCCTGCAACTACAAGCTCCATCGGGAAAGCAATGCACTTTGAAGAGGTTGCATATGTGCCCTTGCCCAGGGAACTACTACCAATGCATCAGTCTTCAATCCCAGGACCTGTAAATAAGACCACACTATCGGGCAAATAGTGTGTGTCAGGGTTTGTATTCGACTCCAACAGAAATACTCTGCCCTGCTTCATACTGAAGCGAACGCCAAGATATTCCAGAGTCTAAGATGGCTGCAAACTGCTCTTGGCCAGGTGCATCACCCAGCCTAGCTCCTGTAGCAGTGAAATTATCTTGTGAGAAGCCCGGAGACACTCTTCCACATTCTTGGCTTAAAACAACCAGTCGTCCAGATATGGGTGAACCAGAATGCCATCCTTGCCCAAGGCAACCGCTTCCACCACCATGACCTTGGAGATGGTCCTGGGCGCAGTGGCCAGCCTGAAAAGCAAGGCTTGAAACTGGTAATGACAATTCAGAATGGCAAACCATATGAACTGTTGATATTTTCGGCGAACTGGGATATGCAGATATGCCTCTGTCAGATCCTGAGACTTGAGGTATTCCCCTGATTGTACTGCCATTATGACAGAGCGCACCATTCCATTTTGAAATGAGTGACCCACAAATGACAATTGTCCCTTGAGATCCAGGATAGGTTGAAAGAACCCTTCTTTCTTCTTGGGCATGACAAAATAAATGGAATAGCAGCCCATGTTTTGCTTTGATGGGGGAATGGGAATCACTGCTTTCAGGTCCAACAGCCTTTGCAATGTAGTTTCCACTGCTACCCTCTTCTGAGGGGAGTTGCATGAAGATATCATAAAGGCATCCGGAGGAATGCGAAGAAATTCTAGAGCATAGCCGTCCTGAACCACTTACAGGATCCATTGATCTGAAGTAATCTGGATCCACCTGAGATAAAAATGAGATAGGTGCCCACCTTTCTCCTGCACCAACAAGTGAGCCCACAAATCTTTACTGAGAAGATCAAGGGGCTCCACCCTCTGGGGCCCACATCCTTCTGAGTCATTCGGGAGTGAAAGGACTGAGACCTACTGAAGGGATGGGATCTCTGGGAAGAAGACTCCCTATAAGGACAAAATTGCTGGTAATCTCGAGAGTGACCACTTGCCCGGAAATTCCGGGAAATTGACTTCTTATCCTCTGGCAAGGGAGGGACCTGGGCTTCCCCTCATTTATTTGCCATTTTTCCCAACTCAATGCAAACAAATGCAAACCCTTGAAGGGCAGCTTGGTGAGATTGGACTTATAAATAGTATCTGCTGACCAGTTGCTCAGCCACAGCTGGCATCAGGCTGCTATAACAGAAGCGACTCCTCTGGCGGCTGTGCAAATAAGATCATAGCCCACATCAACTAAGAAGGCAGCCCCCAGTTCTATCATAGCTCCGCTACCTGAAATGGTGCTGCCAAAATCTTGAGAAAGACACAAGGTGGCTCGAGCTACTAGGGCACAAGAAGCAATTTGCAAATTCATGATTACTGCCTCAAAAGCTTGCTTAAAAATAGCCTCAATCCTCCTATCCTGAGCTTCTTTAAGAGCCGCTTCTCCTTCCACTGGACTGGTGGTTCATTTTGTGATAGAACACATGAAAGCATCCACCTAAGGGAAACACAACTGTTCTCTGGCCTGTGGATCCCCCTTTAAAGCTCATCTCTGGCGCACTCCATTAAAGGTCAATCAACGAATCACATCCAGGAGGGGAAAGAAACGAAGCCTTGCGTAGGGTGACCAATATGGATTCCTTCTTCTGCATACCCGAAGAGTCACCCCTAGCCACTCCAAGAGTCTTCAAAATCTGAGAGATCAGCCTCAGCAACTCATCTCTATGAAAGAACTGGAGAAGAGTTCTATGTGGCTCCAAATCTGGGGGAATCTCCCCTTCCTCAGTAGGGGAGCCACCACCATCATGTTGATCCACATCCACTCGAAACTTGTCAGGATGTGCTGCGCCATGACACTTGCCCATGGTGGCAGAAACAGGGGAACTCCAAGCGCACAGACCTAAAATAGCCATTTTGCTATCTCGCTCTTGATACCCTTTAAAAAATGTCAAAACCCCTCTTCCTCCCACACCCTTTAAAAAATGTAAAAACCCTCTTCTTCCACACCCTTTAAAAAATGTAAAAACCCCACTTCCTTCCACACCCCTCTCTTTCAAGCCATTCCTCCCTCGCTCTTGATCCCCTTTTTTCAGGCCCCTCCTTTCAGGCCATTTCTCCCTCTCTATAACTTACCAAATTGTTCTAAGTTTTTCCCTCATGTACTAATTTATTTAAGTTGCGCCCAAGTTATCTCCTCCCTTGTTCTATGTAAGACAACTTTTGTTACTGTCAATGTTTTGTTGCAATGTAAACCGGAATAATTAACTCCGTTAACTGAACTTCGGTATAAAAAAGTTATAAATAAATAAATAATAAATAAGTCTGATAACCCTGTAGAAAGATTTGTAATCCCTCGAAGAATTCCACCCAGCGAAAGAAGGATAGCTCCATACCAGGCCCCAAAGGCCTGGACCTCAAATCCTGAGAGCAAGTCTTCCCTGAAGAAGATGCAGCCAGTGGATCAACCGAAAGAAGGGACACCCACTTTGTGTCGTCTTCAGTCCCTACTCCCCTCAGACCAAGGAGATGGAGTTTGTAAAATCAGGAGGCAAATTCCCACAAGCATCCAGACATAGGCTTGTAGAAAGCTCCAGCTGTTTTGCCCTAATATGGCATGTAGCACAAATAGGTAGCGCTTAGACTTTTTTGCCACCGGTACCATGTTTGGTATGCGCTCAATACATATGTATAGCCATGTGCCCAGCTGGATGCACAAAATATGCATCCAGGTACATGCGTGTAAAAAGTGTGCCCAAACTAGTTGCACAAAATGTGCATCCAGATAGAAGGGTGCCCAAATTGGACGCACAGAATGTGAGTCCAGAAAAAATGCTGTCACATATGAACAAAAAGAGACGCGGATGTAGACCTATGAGGCGCATAGGCGACACACACAAAAAACACGTGAATTAGCTGCCACAGCCTACCATATGCCAAGGAGAACCTGAGAGTGGGGCCTAGCCAAAAGGCTGCTCAACCCACCATGCCTGAAACTGCCTCCACACCTCACAGTACTCCCCAGACATGCAAGCAGAAGAAGCGGAACGCCAAGGAGGAAAGCCCAATAGGAAGAATCCTCACTAAAGAGTTCCTCTTTTTCTTTTTTTGTTTTATTACAAAGTAAAAACTTTTACCTGAGCTCAGACATCCTTGGCTGAGAGCAGAAACAGGTCCCAGCTATGGGGGGGGGGGGGGGGGGGGGGGGGGGGGGGGGGGGGAGGCTTCACCTCAGAGCCTCTCTCGGCTTGCAATCACATCGCCTTTTTTTCTTCTTAAATCCATGCCAACCAAGGCTTCCGGACTGAAGGCTCGCTACTGAGGGAGGGACCAAATGGCATCACCTCAGGAGGCAAGCGGTGCTATATAATCGTCTCATCTTCTAATTATATTCTTCTGTCTTTTTTTTTTTTTTTTTACAGATAATCCCCAGTAGGGAAATGCACATCTACCATCTGCTGGAGAGTGAGAATACTGGTGGGCCGATATCGAGGTGAGACTATATATCCGCGATGTCAGCTTCTTACTCCTTTTCCATCTGCAGGCAGAGATGCATAACCCACTGATGGGGACTGGCCTGCCAGAATGAAGAGGAATCATGTTGTTTATGACTAATCACTCCCATCTGAAAACCACCCATGGTAAAACTTTTATTATGGCAGCCATATCCTGTCCTGAAGCAGGAGTAAACCCACACTGCTAATAAAACTGGTCTAAAGAAGAGTAAACAGATTGAGTACCTAGAAGCTGCCTAGGCATCTAGAAATTATTAGTTCATAGATAAGTGGTAAAGGTTATTTTCAAGTTACTTGAGTGCACTTCGGTAAATATAAAACTTTCAGGGAGTTGAATATCCCTTTGCTATTTAATAGTTTCTGCTTTAGCTAGGGTCAATGAACAGGATGAAGTAACTACCTTCTTTTGCCAAACCTACAAAGGTGTTTTTTTTTCCACAGTTATTTGGCTACATTTACAGTATATTCTTGTCAGGAACCACAGAGCTATCAGCTGAGAACCAGTGTCTGGTTTCCTTTTGAAGCATTCCTGTGGTAGAGTTTTGGGATGTTTCAAAGTGCTTTTCAGAACTGGAAGACAATTCAGCTGAAGACAACACAGCTCTCACAATACTGCAGAAATCCAAACAGATGAAGCATCAAAAAGGTTTGTAATATTATACAGTGAGAGACTCTGTAACCATGCATCCAACAAACATGTTGCAAAGTAGAGTACATCCTCCATGTCTGTTATTTCTCCCAAAAAACAACTGGAAAGGAATGATCTGTTACTGCATAGTGCGAAGAAATACCATTTTAAGGAAAAGTCGTCATTACAACATTCAGGAAAAGCAGTGATTTAATAAGCAAAGTATCACTGCTGACCTTTTAATGGTAAAAAATGAAATTCCGCATGATAGGAAATAATGGTCATACACTAAAAAAAAAAAAAAAGTTTTGAAAATCAATGAGAAGGTTAAACTTGGGTACCCCAATTGTCCTCTGAACATTTTTCAAATGTCACGATTTGTAACATAGCTTTGACTTTTTAGTTATTAGCACAAGTTGCTGCCACTAATTTCACAGTAATTAGTTTTATGATTAAATGATAAGACCTATAATTAGAAGCAATTAAAATGCTGCAGGAAAAAGACCTGTCCAGTCAATGTCAAAGCTAATGAGACAATATTGAAACAGACCTCTCATCTTGATTTATTCTCTCCTGGAGAATGATCCATTTACAGAGGCCTCCGCAAAGCAAATCTCCACTTTTTGTGAATCACTAGCTTAGACAAGGTTTGTTCACAAGGCAAATGCAAAGTAATTGGATTCTTCTTTTATCATATGTTTTACTTATAGGCAATAATCCTATTCCTGAATAAAATTTCAATTTACTGAATAAGAACATAAGAACATAACATCATGTCATACTGGGTCAGACCAAGGGTCCATCAAGCCCAGCATCCTGTTTCCAACAGTGGCCAATCCAGGCCATAAGAACCTAGCAAGTACCCAAAAACTAAGTCTATTCCATGTTACTGTTGCTAGTAATAGCAGTGGCTATTTTCTAAGTCAACTTAATTAATAGCAGGTAATGGACTTCTCCTCCAAGAACTTATCCAATCCTTTTTTTAAACACAGCTATACTAACTGCACTAACCACATCCTCTGGCAACAAATTCCAGAGTTTAATTGTGCATTGAGTAAAAAAGAACTTTCTCTGATTAGTTTTAAATGTGCCACATGCTAACTTCATGGAGTGCCCCCTAGTCTTTCTATTATCCGTTCTATTATCGGTTATTTAAATAATGAAGATTTAAAAATATAGTGATGGTTAAAAATCACTGATGGGTCTTGGAAAAATAGAAAGTGTCTACACCAGGGGTCAGGAACCTTTTTGGCTGAGAGAGCCATAAACGCCACATATTTTAAAATGTAATTCCATGAGAGCCATACAATATGTTTAAAACTAAATACAAGTAAATGTGTGCATTTTATGTAAGATCACACTTTTAAAGTACAATAAGTCTCTGAAAATATTGCACCAGGCCTTAAGACACCAATACATCTCCTATTAGGAAAACGGACCAAGTCAGGCTGCTATAGAGTCCTACACAGAAGCTACACGCCAGCAGAAAACCTCACCTGAATCACGTGCTGTCCCTCACCTAACATAGAATAAAGAGACCAAAACGCATAACAAGAAGCATTCAGAAAAAACTGAATTGGAAACTGCAACAAGCCAGAGACTCTGTATGCAGTGTAACAAAGGAAAAAAGAAACATCACCCATCCTTATAAAACAAATCAAGAAATATAAAATCATCAGCAGTAAAACTGTACTAACAAAAAGAACATATTTCGAAACAGCTGATGAGTGGAATATCCAATAATTAAAAACTCATATAAAACATTTCCAGATACCAACAAAATATTTCAAAATAGCAGACACAAAGACCCAGTAATGAAAAATAATAAGGATACAAAAATTTTTTTGCTCTGCATACCTGGGAACGTTTGATATCCAGGTGTCCTGAGATTGTTCTGAATTAGCAGGAGGTGGGGTGGTTTGCTTGGAACTTTCTCCTCTCTGTCACATACCAGCGCTCTCTCTCACACTGGCTCTCAATGACACATCTATACACACATGCTCTCAGTACTCACATATACACATGTTTTTTCTCTCTCACTTATATAGGCTCTTAATTACGCATTTACACACATGCTGTCTATCTTTTCACGCTTACACACACACACATACACAGGCTTTCAATCACATAAATACATGCTGTCTTTTTCTCTCACACACAGACTCTCATTCACATGCTTACAAACATGTCCTCTCTTTCTCTCATTTACACACAGGCTCTCAATCACATACTCACATGCTCCATCACCTAAACCAGCTCTCAGTCACACACAGACACACATGATCTCTCTCCTACTTATACACACAGGCTCTTAATCATACATACACATGATCTCTCTCACACACAAAGGATCTGAATCATACACACATACTCTTTCACACAAACAGGTTTTCAATCACAAACTTACACATACAGGTTCCCAATGGTAAACTTACATTCATGCTCTCTCTCTCTCACAGGCAGGCTCTCAATCACAGACATACTCTCTTTCACATGTACAGGCTCTCAATCATTCATATACATGCAATCTATCACTCACACACACACACACACACACACACAAAGTGGAGAGTGGAGAGTCTCTCTCTCCCACCCCGGGAACTCGCGGCAGCAGCAGCAGCCTCCTCCCAACGCTAACCTCTTCATTTTCAGCCGTCGCGGAGGCGGAGTCCCATCGGCCGCGGTTGAACCTCTTCATTTTCCTCCGAGCCGCGCTGCAGTCTTCTTTTCTTCGGGCCGATGCCGAGCGCACCAGCGTGGCCTCTTCTTGCCGCGCATGCACCCGATACTCTCCACTTTGTGTGTGTGTGTGTGTGTGAGTGATAGATTGCATGTATATGAATGATTGAGAGCCTGTACATGTGAAAGAGAGTATGTCTGTGATTGAGAGCCTGCCTGTGAGAGAGAGAGAGCATGATAGACAGCATGTGTGTAAATGCGTAATTAAGAGCCTATATAAGTGAGAGAGAAAAAACATGTGTATATGTGAGTACTGAGAGCATGTGTGTATAGATGTGTCATTGAGAGCCAGTGTGAGAGAGAGTGCTGGTATGTGACAGAGAGGAGAAAGTTCCAAGCAAACCACCCCACCTCCTGCTAATTCAGAACAATCTCAGGACACCTGGATATCAAACGTTCCCAGGTATGCAGAGCAAAAAAATTTTTGTATCCTTATTATTTTTCATTACTGGGTCTTTGTGTCTGCTATTTTGAAATATTTTGTTGGTATCTGGAAATGTTTTATATGAGTTTTTAATTATTGGATATTCCACTCATCAGCTGTTTCGAAATATGTTCTTTTTGTTAGTACAGTTTTACTGCTGATGATTTTATATTTCTTGATTTGTTTTATAAGGATGGGTGATGTTTCTTTTTTCCTTTGTTACACTGCATACAGAGTCTCTGGCTTGTTGCAGTTTCCAATTCAGTTTTTTCTGAATGCTTCTTGTTATGCGTTTTGGTCTCTTTATTCTATGTTAGGTGAGGGACAGCACGTGATTCAGGTGAGGTTTTCTGCTGGCGTGTAGCTTCTGTGTAGGACTCTATAGCAGCCTGACTTGGTCCGTTCCCGGGGTGGGGGAGAGAGTCTCTCTCCCCCACCCCGGGAACTCGCGGCAGCAGCAGCAGCCTCCTCCCAACGCTAACCTCTTCATTTTCAGCCGTCGCGGAGGCGGAGTCCCATCGGCCGCGGTTGAACCTCTTCATTTTCCTCCGAGCCGCGCTGCAGTCTTCTTTTCTTCGGGCCGATGCCGAGCGCACCAGCGTGGCCTCTTCTTGCCGCGCACGCACCCGATACGCTCCACTTCCTGATCCGGGCCGCGGGGGGGGGGGGGGGGGGGGCGGGAAGAAGAGAGCACGCCGGTGCCGCTGACTCCAGCTGTCCTGCCACGTTCCGCCCGGGCTGACAGCATTTTAAGCCCGGGCGGAGGAGGACCGGGGAGCACCTGGGTCAGCGGGAAAGTGTGGCGACTGTCTGCGAGCCAGATGCAGCCCTCAAAAGAGCCATATCTGGCTCGCGAGCCATGGGTTCCCGACCCCTGGTCTACACTGACAGACCAATCATCTGACTCCAGGTTGTAAGAACAGTCTTCTCTCTTATTGAGAAACTGACAAAGCTTTGAAATGGGGACTAAAAACAAACCAGGAGACTGCCTGACTAGTTCCTTCCAATTTGGAAACCAGCATTCAACCTCAGTCAAAACATTATGTAAACTTGATATAACCACAAAGATCAAAAATAGAAGGAAAGGCAGTGAGTGTGGGAAATAAATTATTTTAAATGCTACTATTTATAGCACAAAAGGTGTGAAAACATCCCATTTTGCTTTGCATTTTATTACTAGTACTGGCCACAGAAGATATCAACAGACAAGGACAAATGGGTATATTCAGTCTGCCATTTGCATCAATAGTCAGGTACAATGGGAAGATTGGGTGGATCAAGTGGCGGTTATCTGTGGACATTTTCTATGTTTAATATCATCAGCCAGTGTGTCAATGACTAAATGCGGTCTGAGCAGAGGGAGACTAAAAGGAATGAAGGGAGTAAGCACTAATAAATGCAATCTTGATATGCTAAACTTTAGCACTTTAATTTCTGAGCAGTCCTGTGATCGCTGTATAAGCTTTAAAGTGAACATAGAGTGAAAAAGTTAAGAAATCTTATAATTAAAGATCCGTGCCCACCAATACATTTATAGTGTATCAGTAAAGGAGTTATTTTCATGTCTATTGCAATTTCATCTTTGTGGGCTTACCCGCTTCTACACTTCAGCCACTGCAACTCTTGCAGAATTACGTGGCTCGTCTAATCATTGATTGTAATAAGAGAGATCATATTTTCCCAGTGTTGTACGACCTCCACTGGCTTCTAATCCAATGGAGAGTTAGATATAAAAAATTATTATTAGTGCACAAATTACTGGCCGTTGATTCACTTCCACGGATTAATCCAACTCAACAACCTGACTAGAGCCCAGCGCTTTTCACAAACAACTTTGCTGGATGTGCCCTCAATTCATCAAGCTAGACTGGTTGATGCAAGAGAATATGCTTTTTTGACATTTTGAAATTTGCTACCCCAGGAGCTCAGACTATAGGCTGTACCAAGACATTCAAGAGCTTATTAAAGACATTTCTTTTCAGGCAGGCTTTCTCCTGAATAGAGATGGATGATACTGCTGTATCATATTCTGCTTTTAATTTTTTCTTAAGTTGCAAGGTTTGAGTTAATTATGTGGTAAATCTGTATATGTTTTGCTGTAAAACTGCCGAGGGCCATAGGTATCAGTGGTATATAAATATCCATAAATAAATGAAGTATTTATTTTTCCAACAAAACAAATTTAGAGACAGTCTTGCTATTACTGATTATAATGACCAACATGACACTTTGCCAGCAGGAATTTATTATAGGTTTGGTCAGTACAAATGTTACATCAAATTTGTACTGGTTATCTCCCCCATTGAAAATACTTATATATATCCATTGATAAATTTGTGAAAAATATTGAAACTGAAGCAAATCTATATAAATAAAAATGTTAAATAGTTTGGACAAAATCGCTAATCTCAGAAACCACTGAACAGATTGCTTTCAAATTTGGAAACAACCTTCATTTCCCATACAGGAAGGTTCTTCTGTACTTACATTACAGATATGTCACACCTGTGACAGGTAAAATAGGTTTAAAGATTTTTTCCAGAAAACTGCGACATCTGGTGGACGTAAGCTCCATCTGTTACACCTTACACTAACACACGCTACACTAATCATTTCGCTAGTCCAGGTCCACGTTTCACTTCCATTTTAACACATTCGCGCACTTTTTGCCGGAAGATAACTATTTCCTTTACAGATAAAATACACCCACCACCCTCCTCACAACCCCCTCCCCCACACACATGCCAAATTTATTTACTTCCCAGGCCCTCACAACACACAAAATCTGACAGAAGTCCAGGAGGCTCCAGCGGGGGGCCAGGACCGGTCCGGGACACATCTCCTGCACTACGGCTGTCAGCAATCAACATGGCGCCGACGGCCCTTTCCCTTACTATGCCACTCGGGGACACCAATGGCAGCAGTAGCCCATGTGACATAGTAAGGGCGAGGGCCCCTCTGCGCCATTTTCAGGACTGGTAGCCGGCGGACCTTTGCCCTTACTATGTCAGAGGACCTACCGCTGCCATTGCTCCACCCCACTGACATAGTAAGGGCAAAGGGCCGTCGGAACCCGTTTCAGTGCTCGCAGCCGACGGACCAACGCCAATACATCACTCCCGGACCGCTCCTGAATGCCCGCTCCACCGACTGACATTTTTATCAGGTCTCGGGGGGTCTGGAGGGTGGGGGTGGTAATGAATTTATTGCGAACATCTTGGGGATGGGTCACAAGGGGGGGCAGGTTTCATTCATTCGGCAACTCTGGGGGCGGGCGGGGGGGGTTACTGTTTTTCGCAGGGCTGGGGGAGGGGGGCAGGAGAGTGTGGGGTGGTTAGTTTAAGAGAACGTTTCTCATAGGGTTGTTTTTTGGGGGAAGGGGGAGGTCACACACAAATACATACACTAAACTTGCACGATCTCAGGAACGCACCAAAATAGCCCTCCCCAGACCACAAAACAAATTTGGAAGTGCAAATTTGGTTAGGCGCTCCCCTATTTGGCTACATAACGCACAGACACCCAGGGACAGACCACATGTAGCACCAACAATTTAAATTTCCCAGGTCTTGGGGGGGGGGTGTTATTATTTGATTTAAAGGGTTGGGATTGGGTTTTTTTTTGGGGGGGTCGGGGGGGGTTCCCACAGAAATAGAAAGACAAAAGTTTTCTGATCTGCAGGGTAGGCAGTAGGCGGGGGGAGGTGACAGTGAGGGGAGGGAGAATGAGGGGGGAGGTGAGTGTCAGGGGAGGGAGAATGAGGGGAGAAAAGTGAGTGTGAGGGGAGAGAGTTGGAGTGGGGACAGGGGAGGGAAGGGGGGGGGTGAGTAACCAAGGGGGAGGAGGATGAGTGACTGAGGTAAATGAGCAAGGGGAAGGGGGAGGGAGGGAAAAGAACCTGACTCTGCCACTGCAACGCGTGGCCGGGTACTGCTAGTAATGGATAAATCCATTTTTCAAGTCAACATTACGTGGAATAATAGTTGTCTTTGTGTATGATGGAGTTGGCCTCCATTGAGATAATTATATGTAAGTACCATGAGAACACAGAAAACCATTCCTTTGGCTTCTTGTTTTTTCTTTTTCAGTTATCTGACAGAATAAAAATGGAATGTACTTCTTGGGAATATTTATACATAAATATCCCACTATCTATTTTTTTTAATCATTCAATTGTTTATTTGAATAAGAGCCCAAAAAACAGATGGGTAGAAATGATTACATTAGGCCAACCATTTCAAAGAACAGCACCTTTGCAGTCTCAAAAGCATGCATCTTTGATCACCGAACATTTGGTCAGATAAAAGTATAATCCCTTTAGCAAATACTTTGCTGTTTTTCTTTAACTACATTTTATTTTTTGGTGGGCCAACAGCACTCCTTTTCCCTTCTGGGAAAAATAATTGTTTTGGCCACTGTAGGGAAAGATATCCTTAAACCCTGCATTAGGCAGGACTGATTTTCTATTTAGACAGAGTAAGCACTTGTCAAAGAGCACTGGAATGGAAGGGGCACTTCCTCCTATATCTCTCTGGACCTCTCTCCCAAGTACTGCTCAGTCTGAGTGACAACATTCCAGTAAGGCCACCTCTTTAAAGACACAGGAATCACTGTAAAACAGAATTGCCACTGGGCTGCTCCTGTACTTTTAAGAGGGTGAATCCAACAGGATGCTACCCTTCAGAAAGAGGAGTATGGAGATGATGGAAGTGGCATCCCTTTGGAGAGGGATGGCCCCTTCCACGACCCCCCCCATGCCTAAGAGGTAAATCCAACCTTGGTAGTATGGTTTCATTGAGAAAATCCAGGAGAAGCTGTAGTAAATAGATAGATATGTGATGTGGTACGATATGCATGCTACAGACCTCCTAGCAATTCACTGCAAAAGAAGAAATCAGCACCTGGAAACTTAGCAGATTCCATAATGAATTATCTATGCCCATCTATGCGTCAGTTTACCTATACTACAGAAAAATACATAAAAACATAAGAAATTGCCATGCTGGGTCAGACCAAGGGTCCATCAAGCCCAGCATCCTGTTTCCAACAGAGGCCAAACCAGGCCAGAAGAACCTGGCAATTACCCAAACACTAAGAAGATCCCATGCTACTGATGTCAGTAACAGCAGAGGCTATTCCCTAAGTCAACTTGATTAATAGCAGTTAATGGACTTCTCCAAGAACTTCTCCAAACCCTTTTTAAACCCAGCTACAGTAACTGCACTAACCACATCCTCTGGCAACAAATTCCAGAGCTTAATTGTGCATTGAGTTACAAAGAATTTTCTCCGATTAGTCTTAAATGTGCTACTTGCTAACTTCATGGAGTGCCTCCTAGTCCTTCTGTTATCCAAAAGTGTAAATAACCGACTCACATGTACTCATTCAAGACCTCTCATTATTTTAAAAATCTCTATCCTATTTCTCCTCAGCCATCTCTTCTCCAAACTGAACAGCCCTAACCTCTGTAGATAAGTAGCTTTACTGATGAAAATATGCTTTAGATCATTCTTCCTTTGTAATATATACATTTTTATTTATTTATTTGTGGTTTTTATATACCGGACTTCGTAGGATAACATCAGTTCGGTTTACACTATAACTTCAAAATCAGCAAAACAGAGGCTTTACATAGAACTTATAGGAAAACAGTGAATAAAATAAAATTAAATAAACTATATAATGAACGAGGCTTAAATAGAAAGACTTAAATAGAGGTTGTTGGATAACTGAGATGGTATTGAGAGAAATGGTTGGGAGATGGAGTGGGGGAAAGAAAGAAAGGGGTAGAGGGGGGATGAAGATGGACGGAATGTATAGAGGAATGTATAATTTTTCTCACTGTTCCTTTGGAAACTACTACATCATGATTGTCCAAAACTGTCCTTTCCTCTGTGAGCCATAACAGGCTAAAATTCATGATAATCACAATATGTGTTACAATATAATTACAGCCCAGTCTCTTTACTTTGACATACTATATTTGTCAAATTGGCTCCCTCTCTACAGAAGCTGCAATACTTTTAAAAGGATCAAATTAGAAAAAAAAAAAAAAAAGATAGATGTGGCACATGAGCTTTGAAGACCAAAAAACGTTCCCCCTTCAGATGTTTTTTCTCCATCTCACACATACTCTTGTCTTTTTCTGACTTTAGCCAAGTTTATTTATGTCTTTGGGCTTTTTAATTACAGAGGAACAAACTGACCTTGTGTCTTAAGTTAACATGGTAAGTACATCAACAAGGAAAAGAGCCAGGCAAATTGTATTTATCTACTAAAAGGCAGGAATCAACTCAAATGACTTCCTGCTTATTCTCAGAAAGTCAGGATGAGATGTTTTGGTTTCATCTTGATCTTGAAGCCACTGAAATAACAGTCAACAAACTAAACAAATAAAAGGTGATATCTTTTTAAGGGACTAAGAACCCATTTGACTAGCTTTGGGAGCTAATGGAATAAGCAGGTCATCAAAAGATGACACTGTAGAAAATATAAGTGAATGATATAATATTCTTGTTTGTTTGTTGACCTTTATTTCCATGCATTCAAGTGGACTAACAATTACCACACAATTTTAGTTTGATCACGATAAATGGAGTGCTAAATAGTAGACAAAATGAAATTTTTGCAGTAGAAGGTAATAATTTTAAAGATAATTATGCAAGTACAGACTGAAGGCATACACTGGCTGTGAAAACATTTATCTGTGCAGAGATCCAAGGCAAATCAGACTGTACAGAGCCCACCACCTTTTAACCACCTCGTACCACTCTGGACATCTCACGGTTTGAACTATTCTGGGACTAGTGGATCCTGCAATACTCTGGGACTCTGGCACATTTAGAAGCACAAGAAGGCTGGACTGGTGACAGGCGGCTAGAAGGAAGTAAGAAGCTACCATGCTGGTTAATGGGATTATCTTATTTTAGGAATTTTACTTTTTTGACTTATTGTGCTGTTTTATTGATGAGTAATGTTTTGCATTTTTGTTATTATATATTTCTTGTGACTTTGGTTGTATTCTCATAAGTGATACCTTTTGATTATCTGGTTGCACATTGTTTTGAGAATTGATAAAGTGAATAACAAATGTTATAAGAGAATAAACATTATATGCCATGAATTCAAAGCGTGGGACCTGTGGCATTTGGTCCGATTCACTGTTCCCTAGGGACAGCTCTGATTTTGTATGTGTGTACAATTATGTATATGCATGCATATATAATGAAATAAAGTTCAATACTCTATTGTAAAGTGCATCAGCTATTTATGAGGGAACAGCTCCTTCCTCCTTCTGGTGGCATCAAGTAAAATATTTTTTATGAAACAGGCCAAAGCAGCAGGCTCACTGTCAAAGTCTTACATTTAGGGCTGATTGAGAGAGAGTTTTGATCACTTTGGACAATTTTCAGGATTCAAGTTGAATATCTCCAAATCCGAGGTGTTGACTTTCCCAAAAATGATACGGAACTGGTGGGGAGACTATTTTCTCTTCAAATGGGCTTATTGAGCTTGGGTATTAATTTGCCAGAGGAGTTGAACTTCCTTTGAAGTTCAAATTCCAACAATGGCAAAATTTACCTCTTTCCTTGATTGGGCGTATACACCTCATGCTAGAAGCTGGGTACTGAATATCTGAGTTCCTTAGTTTGTTAAGTTTTGAGTCTTTGGTGGTTGATGTACAAGTCATTTATGGGGAAGTGGGTGGGAGAGGGGATATGGAAGGGTTAAGAAGGGTATCATTTTAGTCATGGAGGCATAAGAAACAAATGTTCTCTACGACATTCTGATCAAATATTGGATATTATATAAAGGCTTTGTAAGCTGATATTGTTGGGATGAGAAGAGATGGGTGAGGGGAAAGATAGAACCATAAAAGATGGAAAAAGACCTTGTTTCTGTTAATGTTCACATTTGGCAATTGTATTGCAATCTACTGAACTTGTTTTGTAATTTATTATTGTTTATTTTATTTATTTATTTATTTATTTACTTTTATATATCGACATTCGTGGGTACATCATGCCGGTTTACAATATAACTGAAGGAGGAAATTACAAAAAACCAGGGTGCGGGGAGAGGGAGCAGATAGGAAGAGAGAAGGGGGCGAGAGAAGAGAGGGAAAAACGGGAAGAGGAGAAAAGGAACAGTACCTGATGGAAAACAACAGAAGAACATAATAAGTAGCATTGCACATTATACACTCAGTAAGGGACTGTGTATAACCTTATATAAATTATACACTCCAAAAAGTATTATATACAACAGAAAGTATTATATACAGTAATATACATTATATTTAACTAGTACATACAGGAGACACTATATATGACATTACAAATTATGCATTAGGAAAGGCAACCATATATAGACCAGCAGGGTTTAGTAGAAATTTGATTTATTTTTTCCATAAAAAAACATCAGAAGTACTATCTTGAATAAATAATACTCTTCTTAGGAAAGCTATATTAAGAGGGGCCCATGCCAATAAATAGTTTCCAATAACTTATGTATATTATCCTCATAGAGCAAATTCAAGTTTTTAGACAAAAGAAATCCCCAAATATCGTATCTTAGTATCTGCCCACTTCAGTGGAAACTCCCCCCTCCATCACTGTATTGGCCATACTCCAACTGCCAGAGCTTCAGATTTATCAAGATTTAACTTAAATTTTGCTAATGGTCCATATCTTCCAAATTCTCGTAGCAGTGCTACTAGTTAGTGAGTCTTCTGGGTCTAAAACATGTAATAACAAGTCATCTACAAAAGCCGATAACTTCAACTGTTACAAGTGAATGTTTATACCCTTAAGGCACGGATTGCTTACTATATGGTGTAACAAAGGGTCTAAAGCTAGAAGACATCAGACAACCCTATTTCATGCGTCTTCCAAGTCTCTGTCACCAAAATATTGGCCCTCTGATTTATGTAAAGCAGATAAATATAGCGCAGAAAGGGACATGCTGGTCCATTTATTTTTAAGACTTCAAATAAAAACATCCAGTTCACCCTGTCAAATGCTTTTTCGGAATCAAAACTAATCAACAGGGACTGCAAATAATTCCGAGTGGCCAAACATTTTCATACATTCACTACTGGAGTTCTCCCTTTCACAAACCAACTTTCTCAGGGCTCACCAGGTCTTTTAAGAAAGCCATTATCTTTGCCAAAAGTTTCATATCAATTTAAAAGAGAAATGGGTTGATAAGCTCCAGGCGTAGTTGGATCCCACCCAGGCTTAGGCAATATTATAACAGTGGCTCAGTTCACCCCTATAGGTTACTTCCTTAACCTGCAGTAATGCTTCAAAAACTGATAGCAAAGATCCACTAACTGTCCATCTCGCATAACAGCAATGTAAGTTTTGCTTCCCTCTGTTTAATTAAATGAGCCATCATATAGCCAGGCTTATTACCATAAAGGAAAATGTGTGTTTATAGTAAAGCATGCTTTTTTCGTGCATTGGTGCAGCAGAATGTTTAATTTTACCTGCATTGCTAGGTATTGTGATTTTGTATGTGGGTTTGGATTACGATGGAACAGAAACTTCTCTCTCCTCAATTGACCTTCCAGCCTCAAAATCTCTTTAGTCATCATATGCTTCCTGTGCACCACATAAGCCATGTTGTCTCCCCTAAGGACTGCCTTAGCTGTCTCCTAGAATTACACTGGTTCTGATTGATGCTGGGTGTTAAAAGTGCTAAAAGTCTCCCACTTTCATATTCCTGGAATTGTTTGTCCTCGTATAAAAAGAGAGGAAATGTCCAGGAACGGGATGGGTTATTTCAAACCAAATCCTCTAATCCCATCCACACCAGCGCATGATCTGAAATTTCCAAAGGCCCAATCTCTACTTTAGATACTTGAGATAATCTATTATAGAATGAGTACTGTGTGCTCTAGAAATGTATGTGAAATCTCTTCCCCCCAGGTGTAAACACCTCCAACCATCCACCAAATTCAGTGAAGCACAGAGATAAGGGATACCCCGATTATATGTTAGACACCCTTGGATTAGCTGGCTCTTTGTCCACAGCAAGATCAAAAATGAGGTTGAAATCTCCTCCCGCTACAATAGGTACATAAGAGTATTGTGCAAGGAGATAAATCAGGTGCCCAAAAAACTATAGCTGTTCAGAGCATAAATAGAACCCAATAAAATTGGTTTCCCGAACAAAGGACCCTCTACTATGATATACCTACCTTTAGGATCTTGTATTATTTTTTGCATTTGGAATGAAAGTGAACGATTTATCAGAATAGCCAGCCCCATTCTATGACTGAAGAAGCAGAGACACTTGCCCCACACACTGTTTCAATTTTGCATGTTCAGGGTCTGTTAATCTAGTCTCCTGGAGAAGCGCAATTTCTGTTTTAAATCTTTTCATTGCACGCAGCAATTTATAGCACTTAACAGCAGACCCTATACCACATATATTCCATGTCAGCATTTTAATTGGGGTGGTCAATTGAAAAAGAATAGGAAACTGACATTATAGGCAGTACTATCCAATCCAACCGTAAAGGAGACATTCCCCAGCCTAAACATCCCCTCGTCAGCAATTGGAGACTGAAATCTGTCCAAATAATAAAAACTTCCCCGTGTCTCTTTCACCCATGTCTTATCAACCATCTCTGAAGTGCAATTTAGAATTCCAAATTTTCCCCTCTCACTACCCTCAACTATCACCTGTAACCAATTACCACAACAGCAATTCATCCTCCACCATCCCTACACACCTAATCCTATCAACATCTCCCCCAAACTCGCTCCTCCAAATAAGAGCAAAGGGGGCCATTACAGCGTGTATTCAAGCACGTCCCCCCCCCAAGATTCTATTTGAAATCCCCTTAGAACTACCAAACCCAAAATTGTCATTATTGAAAAATGTCTCATATAAACACTTCAGCATAAAATTCAACATTACCATAACTTGGGCATTCGAGAACTTAGACTATTTTGCCAGCCCACATAATCAAAATTGCTTAATTATTTTTAAACAGGTAAAGGCTGCCACAACTTTTTATTATTGTCCATACAGCGGAAATAACTGATATTCCCTCAAGCTGCCATCTCTAAATAAGTATGCAATTAAATCCAAGCAATTTGTACAACAGATTTAAGGCAGGATCATTCCAGGTGATCTCCCTCCAAGTCTCTAAGTTTAGCGTTTCCCCCATCAGAGAGCCACCTGACCAAAATCTTCAATACATTTCGATAATCCAAATTTTCACTGAAACTCATGAATCGCAAGCTGTTCCTGCAAGAACAAATCTCAAAATTGCCTGTTTTACTTTCATGAGTTTGCAGCGACTTTTCTAATTTTTGCAGTTGTACCTTGACTGTCACAGATGTATCTTCCAGTACTGGATGCGTCCTTCTGCCGCGTCCAATGTGGGGTTCAAATTCAGCAATTGTATTTTTTAATTCTGCAATCTGGCCAGAAATCTCAGTAAGTTTCCCTGACAAAGCAGCTACAACAGCCTTGGTTACTTCTTCCCACAATGAATTCCTCTCTGACTGACAAGGATCCAGATTCTTTCGCAATCGCGCCCATCTTAGAAGGCCCCACTCAGGATAATTCTTTATCTTTCTTGCCGCTTTTTAAGCACATCACCCCAAGAGATTGCTGCATGTAGCGATCTATCGACATGAAGGGATCTCAGAATAGATGTATCAATAAAATCAAATGCCAATAGAGGTCGATGGATGCAGATTAAAAGGGGATGATGCTCGGAGTCTGGAGTTCTTCTTTCCAGGCTCACCACCGCACATGACCCTCTGTAACTTCTATTTTTTTTTTTTTTTAATATAACTGTTTATTCATAATATGGTATACATAACAATTAAGAAAATACATAAACATTTTGCTTTCCTTATAATCCACACACCTACCCATCCAACCCCATGCAAAACACAAAGATCAGCACAAATCAGGGTATCTGGAAAAGAATACGTCTCAATACCTGTGATTTAACCTGTTTGTGAAAAACTGTATGATTTCTGTATTCTAGAATCCAAAGTTTTCAAAGATGATTTACATACAGCTATGTAAACATTTTTTACTTTGTTTGTTTTCAGGTCTGCTATCCTATATTCCATAGTTATCATCTCAAACAAAGCAAGTGTTGCTTACCTGTAACAGGTGTTCTCACAGGACAGCAGGATGTTAGTCCTCACATATGGGTGACCTCATCAGGATGGAGCCCAATCACGGAAAACTTCTGTCAAAGTTTCCAGAACTTTGACTGGCCCTGACTGGGCATTCCCAGCATGGCACTAACCCTGCAGCCAGCAGGGGTCCCCCTTCAGTCTTATTTGATAGCTACAGGCAGTGCCGAAAAATAAAACAACAAAACATTACGAACCCAACACCGCAGGGCGGCGGGCGGGTTTCGTAAGGACTAACATCCTGCTGTCCTGTGAGAACACCTGTTACAGGTAAGCAACACTTGCTTTCTCACAGGACAAGCAGGATGGTAGTCCTCACATATGGGTGAGTACCGAGCTGAGGATGTCCTAACATGCACCAAATGTACCCAACGGCGTGCAACAGGCACAACAACTGGGGTGGAATTTGGTAGAGGGCATCCTGAACCCCACCGGGCAGGCGGAAGGGTGTTGGTACATCACGTTGGAAATAGGTTACGCAGGACAGATTGGCCGAAGATGGAATCTTGTCTTCCGGCTTTGTCTAGGCAATAGTGGGCTGCAAAAGTGTGGAGCGAACTCCAGGTGGCAGCCCTGCAAATGTCAGGAAGCGGCACCGATCGTAGGTGTGCTACTGAAGTCGCTATGGCCCTCACAGAGTGTGCTTTAACATGGTTTTGAAAAGAAATGCCTGCTTGCTGATAGCAAAAAGATATGCAGTCCACCAACCAGGAGGAGAGAGTCTGCTTACCCACAGGTTGCCCCGCGAGGGCCAAACTCGACGGTAATCGACGAAAAAATGGTGAAAAACTTACCGGAGTACCGCGGCCTGAGAAAGTTAGAGGAGGGATCCCTGTGGGGCAATTTAATTTTAATTAACTCCGTGAGGAAAATTCCTGTCAGGAATCTCTTCAGAGCTCCTAAACCGCAAGGTTACTGCTACGCGGAAAAAAGAAGACTGAAGGGGGACCCCTGCTGGCTGCAGGGTTAGTGCCATGCTGGGCATGCCCAGTAGGGGCCAGTCAAAGTTCTGGTAACTTTGACAGAAGTTTTCCATGATTGGGCTCTATCCTGATGATGTCACCCATGTGTGAGGACTACCATCCTGCTTGTCCTGTGAGAACTGATTCTTCCACATGTTTATGTCTGGCAGAACCGAACCTAAACATCAAATGAGAATGCATAGTTTAGCCAACAAACAAGCTTTAAGAAGTAAATATTTGTGTGCTCTGCCCATATCTTGTGCCCATGTAATATGAATTAATATGGCAAATCCTCTATCGATGGGGATAGATTTCCAAGTTATTTCAACCAAAATCTTAACTGCATTCCAAAAGGCAGAAATCTTTGGACATTCCCATAAGCAATGTACCAGCATAGCTAGAGACAGAATATTTCTTACAATGAGCAGAGTCAATAATATGTATATATTTAAACCTCACTGGCGAAATTATAAGTTGGTGCAAAATACGAAATTGTAATTCCCAGTATTACAGCACTTTCGTGGACTTGTCAGTAAAGTGAAGCAAAGTCCCATACTGCCTTCATCTAAATCAGGGTTCGGGAACCAATGGCTCGCGAGCCAGATGTGGCTCCTTTGATGGCTGCATCTGGCTCGCAGACAAATCTTTAATAAAAAAGTAAAAATCTAACAAAACCCCCCATCCTCCTGACGCCCCCCAAGACCTCCAAAATTAATTTACTACAACCCCCCACCCTCCTGACCCCCTAAGACCTGCCAAAAGTCCCTGGTGGTCCAGCGGGGGTCCAGGAGTGGTCCGGGAACGATCTCCTGGACTTGGGCTGTCGGCTGCCAGTAGTCAAAATGGCGCCGACGGCCCTTTGCCCTCACTATGTCACTGGGGTTGACCAATGGCGGCGGTAGCCCCTGTGACATAGTAAGGGCAAAGGGCAGTCGGCTGCCAGTAATCAAAATGGCGTCGACGGCCCTTTGCCCTTACTATGTCACAGGGGCTACCGCCGCCATTGGTCAACCCCAGTGACATAGTGAGGGCAAAGGGCCGTCGGCACCATTTTGACTACTGGCAGCCGACAGCCCAAGTCCAGGAGATCGCTCCCGGACCACTCCTGGACCCCCGCTGGACCACCAGGGACTTTTGGCAGGTCTTGGGGGGTCAGGAGGGTTGTAGTAAATTAATTTTGGAGGTCTTGGGGGGCGTCAGGAGGGTGGGGGGGTTTGTTAGATTTTTACTTTTTTATTAAATATTTGTCTGCGAGCCCTGGACCCCCGCTGGACCACAGGTCTTGGGGGGGGGTCAGGAGGTTGGGGGATTGTAGTAAATTAATTTTGGAGGTATTGGGGGGCATCAGGAGGGTGGGGGGGTTTGTTAGATTTTTACTTTTTTATTAAAGATTTGTCTGCGAGCCCTGGACCCCCGCTGGACCACCAGGGACTTTTGGCAGGTCTTGGGGGGGTCAGGAGGGTGGGGGGTTGTAGTAAATTAATTTGGTAGGTTTTGTATGGCTCTCACGGAATTACATTTTAAAATATGTGGCGTTCATGGCTCTCTCAGCCAAAAAGGTTCCCGACCCCTGATCTAAATCAATATGTGAATTGGTCTTGCACACTGCTGCTAAAACATGAAGAGTATCCAGATTACTTAAAAACATATAAAGCAGAAAGTGAATGCTGATGTGTAGGACACATTCTTATATAGGCACGGAAGGCAGGGGACATCAAGAGAAATGTTCTATTTGTATTCTGGTGTTTTAAATATTTAAAATAATATTGCCTCATGAATCCCACATGTTGTTGCCTTTTAGCAAAAGTGTAAGTTTTCTGTGAAACTTTGTCAATAAAATCACCCAGAACGAGACTGTCTCTCCTCTTGTTGAAAGAAAGGATTATCTAATCCTGGTGGAAATTTAGGATTGACACATATAGGCAGCCAATGAGATACATTAGGAGACAATCCAAGTTTACTTCTGAACAATCTCCACGTTTTACGCATAAAACGCATCATATCCTGTCCCAGAATAGTATCCGGAAGATCTCCCACTCTAGCATGAATTAAGAACTTAATATCTATTGGGTAAAAGCCCCTATTTTCAACAGAAAAGCCCACATAATCACTGTTACCCACTAACCAATCTACCAATATCCTCAGGTTGCTAGCCAAATTGTAGTATCTAAGATTTGGGATCCCAAACCTCCCTCCTCTTTAGGCAACTTCAAACTCAACAAGGACATCCTTGCCCGCTTTTTGCGCCAAAGAAACTGAGTGCATGCAGATTCAAACCACCTAATGTCAAATCTTGACCAATACAAAGGCAGCATCTGCATGAACTACAATATTTTAAACAATATTACCAGTTTGATAAGAGCTAACCTCCCTTGCAAGGATAATGGGAACTGCATCCAACACTCTAAAGAATTCTGACACTGTCTAATTAGTGATGGTTTACTGGAGAAATACCACTGTTTAGGATCTTTATGAAGCTGTATGCCCAAATATTTGAGAGTACCCAACTGCCATTAGAGAGGAAAGTCCCTCCAAGAACTCTACAACTCTCCTTAAAATGACCAGAGCTTCAGTCTTATCCAAATTAAGCTTGAAATCAGATACCTGTCTATATTGAGCTATGATGTTCAAAGCTATCAGGAGAGAGGAACATGCATTAGATAGCAGCAATAAAAGATCATTTGCAATCAATAAGGTCTTTACCTCTCCCTTCCCTGGGGGAATAACCTTAACTCCCTCAGCTGAACTCAGTAAATACACCAGAAGTTCCAATGACAGAATGAAAAGTAACAGTGATAATTTATTTATACATTTTTTTATATACTGCTTATACACACAGGGCCGGATTTTAATAGGTATGCAGGTGTAGATTTGTGCGCGCAACCCGGTGCCCGATTTTATAACAGTTATAAAATCTGTGGTCGGCGCATGCAAGGGGGTGCACACTAGTGCACCTTGCGTGCACCGAACCCTAGGGGAGCCTTGATGGCTTTCCACGTTCCCTCCACCCCCCCCCCACCTTCTCCTATCTAACCCGCCCCCCAGCCCTACCTAAATCCCCCCCTGGAGGCTCCGGCCACGTCCCGCTTTTTGAGCCCTGGGACAAACGCGCGTCCCAGGGCTTTATGCGCGCCACTGGGCCTTTTGAAAATAGGTCCGGCATGCATAGGCTTTGAAAATCTGCCCCACAATGGACATCCTTTTCTTGTTTCCCTTAACAACAGGAAAACCTCAGAAAGATATCTGTTAGTCTTGCTGCTAAAAATTGCCCTTGAAAACCATATTTTGGTAAAACTAACCTTAAAAATTTCCAAGAGACCCAACTGAATGCCTTTTCAGCATCACATCCAATTACCAATGGGTCTGAAATCAAAGTTTAGTGACAAGCTTCTAGGGCTAGAAACGCTTTCCTAATGTTCATGGTGGACCTCCTGCCCCACTCAAAAATCACTTGATCCTTAGAGATCAAAGAAGGGACTATAAATCATAGGCGAGTGGCAAATTAAGAAGTGATATGGGCCTATAACTAGCAGGATAAGAGGGGTCTTTCCCACTCTTGGAGATTAATGTAATAATTGCTTTCCCAAGTGTAGGGGAAGACAATGATATGTAGGTAGTACATTGAAAAGCTCACATAAAGCCCTTCCGAGATGCTCCTTAAGATGTTTAAAAATCCCGGCATCTAGGCCATCTGGATCCGGAACCTTAAAATTGGCCAATTCTGTTATTGCTACCTGGATCTCATTTTCTGTGATTGGAGAATTCGACTTCTGTACAATCTGTTGCGATATTGTTGGCAAATACACTTTTTGCAAGAACTCTATACACGTTTCCATACTTTCATCTCAACTTTGGTATAAAGTAGTATAGAATTCCCGAAATACCCTATTGACCTCTTTATATTGGGTCCATAAATTTCCATGACTGTCATGTGAAGGAGGAATAAAGCTAATAGATCTTTGCCCTCTAACTAAATTTCCCCAGCATCTTCCCATATAAATAAACTTTATGTTTAAAAACAGTGATGGTATGTTGAGCCCTAGGGTGTGCAAGAGATCATTCAAAGTTCATTGTACTTGTTTATATTCTCTTGAGCAGTAGGAGAGCGTTTAAGCGCCCTCAAGCTTTCCCCCAAAGTCAAAATATCCTTATTTATTTATTTCTTTTATGGGCTACATATCCTATAATTTCTCCCCTCAAGGCAGCCTTTGCTGTTTCTCAGAACAAAAGGAGGTTCTTTCTATGTTCCTTACTGCAGTCAGAGAACAATTTCCATTTTTCTATTAGGAAAGTTGTAAATTCATTATCTCTGTACAAGAAGAGAGACATTTGCCACATGGTAGAGTTACTTTACTGGGAATTTATCCCAAAACACCTAAAAGTGGACAGTGGTAAGAGATAACTAAATCTTCAATAGTCACTCGTTGAAATTTGGAGAAGAGGTCCTCTGAAATTAACAAGTAATCAATATGGGACTTTGTGGGATGAGCCCTTGTCTGGGTGTACAGTTTACTTCCGTGGGATATAAAAACCTCCATTCATCTATTAACTGAACATGAGAGCTTAAAAACTCCACCCCCTTGCCTTTCCCCATTTCCTGCCCACAACCACTAGGAATTCTGTCCAATAAAGGATCAACAAGGCAATTTAAGTCACCTCCCAAAACAAATGGATAAGATCCCAAGAAGAATATTTGCGATTAACAAAAAAAGAATGGGTATAAAAATTAGGAGCATACACAGAGGCGAGAATTACCATGACTCCTTGTAATTCTCCCAGTACTATAAAAATCTCCCCTCTGTGTCTATTATAGACACACACACAATTTAAAGGAAATATTTTTATGAAATAAAATGGCCACTCCTCTACTCTTTGAGGTACCTGAAGCCTAAAAAACCTGGGTTAACCAGCATTTCCTCAATTTTTCATGTTCCCTGTCAGTCATATGCATTTCCTGTAACAAGGGCACACCTGTATTGAGACGTTTTAAATGACAAAGGACTCTTTCTCACTTAGGTGTTCCCAGACCTGAAACATTCCAAGTTGTAATATTAAGCATCAAAACATGTCAGCTGTAGTAAATTGAAAAATACTACAATAATTCATGTGGGAAAAGACCACTGACCCAACTTGAGCAATGATCTTCCTATCACCAGCATGGAACCCCAGAAACCCCATAAAAAAAAATTCACATTTATCCACATGACAAAACCAGTACCCTATTTGCAAGAAAGAAAAGAATAAAACCCTGACATAAACCCATAGCACATACAAAAAAGGACCTTAAGTCTTCCCACCCTGTCCTGATCCCTGCTCTCTAACTGCTGGACATCCCCTCCCCCCCGAAACACAACAAGAAAGCTCAGAAGTCATTCTACAGTGTGTATGGGTGCCAACCCATGTCACATAAAAGATTCGCTGAACAAAAAAAGTTCCTCTGACATAATAAAAATTAAATGAAAGTAAAATAATGCAACAGCCATCCATTCATCGCATTAGAAATTAGTCAAGTCATAGATGCTGCATATAGCTTCATTTCACCCATTAAACAGTGATCCGGCGACTTGCAAATCCAGCAATTCGTGAAATTCATAATCAAAACTCCTGTGCCGGAATTTGAAGAGAGAAATTTAGCTGCGTCACACCATGGCAGTCTGGGCACAGCCTAAGACTCAGTCAATAGAGACCTTATGGGAAAGAAAAAAACCAAACAAAAAACCAAAGTTAAGGAGAAAAAGAAAACATTTATGCCTTTGACATAACCCAAAATGGACAGAATCACCATCCCGAAATAGACATCAAGCACTGAAATTCCTGGAAACACAAGGTAGAAATGATTAGTCATCTCCCTTTCCAGATTCTTGAATAGACAAAGCCTCCACGTGTCTTTGGGCACTGAAGCTGACTTGAATAGCTTCATTTTTCCAGTGTTCCATATCTGCAGCCTCGCTGGGCACTGCAAGGTAAGTCGGACATCTTTCTTTACAAACTCTGAACAGACTCTGTGGAATTCCTTCCTCTTTGCAACCACAGCTGCAAAGAAATCTTGGAAAATAAACAACATTTGGACCCTGTGTGACAGAGTACGACACTTGCAATAGGCCTGTAAGATTTGAGTTTTGTGCATATAATTCAGAAACTTCGCCTCAACTACTCGGGGTCTCGTGGCATCATGTTGCTCTGTGGGCCCGTTCAATTACAATTGATCCTCTCAAGTCCATAAGGCACAGTTCATGGAGCAACCAATTTGCCAGCAAATCCAGTAATTCTGAGTCCGATATTAATTCAGAGATGCCAACAAAATGTAGATTGTTCCTTCTTGATCTATTTTCTAGATCGTTTAATTCAGGGCTTCCCAAACGTTTATCCAAAGTGACCCCATTTTGGAACTTGAAAATTCATATGACCCCAAAGGCACCCCTGGGCACTTTTGATTTCCTGTCACCCTGAGATTGACGAGGGTCGGGGGGGGGGAGGAGGAGAGGCGATAGCAGCATGCGCACAGACTTTCTCTCTCACACATTAGCACACTCACATGTTCACTCAATCACATAAATGTTTATTCTCACATATTCATTTCTCTCCCTTGCCCACATACATATGCACACTCACTTCTCTCCTTGTTCCACACATACATGCACTCACTCCTCTCCCTTTTACGCACACACACACACTTCCAAACACATACATTCACACTCACTCACTTCTCTCCTTCCCACACATACATGCATTCACTCCTGTTTTACACACACACACACTCACTTCTCTTCCTTGTCTATACATATACACGCAGACTCACTTCTCTACCTTTTCCACAATCGCCCATAAATGAATACACTCACACACACTCATTTACTTCTCTCCCTCTTCCACACACATATGCACTCTCATTCTCTCTTCTCGCCTCAATTCTTATTAGCCACAGAAGCCTCCTTTTTCCCCAGGCCCACAGGATATGTGCTCCACTTCCTCCTCCTGCAGTGTTGGGCTGCTCTGCCCTTGTTTTATTTTCAGCGGGCAGCCAGTCTGAAATTGTTGCTCCTCCTCCTGCATTTGCAGTTTCTTGTTTCCCTTTCCCGCGCGGGAGAGCAATGCTCTTGCTCATCTCACTTTTCGTTTCATTTTCCTGAGGCACAGGTGCTGACGACACTCCTTCCTTGAGCCTGCGCTGCTCCAGACCCTTTTTCTTCCGGCCTTCTGCCGCAGGGAGTTATCGGGAGACCCTGCAATTCGTTCAGAATTCCAGAGTCTCCAGGCCAAATCCGGAGAGTTCCCAAGTATGCCCAGAGGATGACCAAAACAAATTAGCAGTGATGTAGTTCCCTCCATCAATCACTCCCTTCTCACCCTTTCTGTACTCCATCTAATGCCCTCTCTTAACTTCCTCCCCTCTCTCACTCCCCGTATCTCTCACTCCCCAGCCCACCCCTTCTCTCTCACCTCTTCCAGTCCTTTTCACCTCTTCCAGTTGATTCTCTGTCATCTGCTCCCTCTCATGCCTTCTTCCAGTCTCCTCCCTCTCATCCTCTCTCAAACCTTCCAGCTTCATCTCCTTCCTCCAACCCTTTTTCCACATCTCCATTCTTTGTCCATCCCTCAGTTGATCTTCTGTCATTCCTTCTCTCTCACTCTCCAGAAGTAATCCCTCCCCACCTTATCCAACACAAAAAAAAACCTCTTACCTCTCATCCCTTTCTTCCAATAGCCCCTCTTCCAAACTCTCACTGGCCAGAGTTAATGATAACATTTTCCTTTGGGCTCTGGGCAAAAGGTGGATGATAACAGTGGGAAGAGAGAGCAGGCTGATGACAGGGGCAACATTTTTCTCTTGGTTAGCTTCAGTGGTTGGTAAGGGGAGGGCAGCAGTAAAAATCTCCACTGGCCATACACACAACCCCTCCCCTTCTTTCATGGCTGGTCCCAAGCTGCTGTCGCATGCAGATCACATCAGGCCCTGCAGCAGCCCTGATCCCTCCTTGTGCGGGGCTTCCTGCAACTACAGAAACTCATGCACGGGCTGTGCCACTGCACAAAATATGAGTGTGTGCTTCTTTACAGGTCCCATGCTGACTTCCACTACTAATGCTGCGGCTACTGGCACCTGAGGCACTTGGGACCCCAACTGAAGGATGTATGACCCCATTTGGGGCCCCGACCCACAGTTTGGGAAGCCCTGGTTTAATTTCTCATTGTAATCAGCCACCAGCTTTTCCAGCGATAGTATTTTATTTTGAGAAGCCAGGTTGTCGTCTTTTAAGGAAGAGATACGATCTTCCGTTGCTGCAATGCCAGTCCTAAAATCAAGAATCGAGGTTTTTGGCTCCCCAATACTGTCATTGATAGCGTCTAATCGGGTTTCCAAAGCGGCCTCTACTGCCGAGGTAATACTAGTAAGTTAGTAGTTCTTGGGCTGTGATGAGAGCTCTGCTATCAGTTCTGCCATTTTGCTGCCACGAGGTTTCTCTTTCTTTCTCTCTCTTTTCTCCCGATCCTCATGGTCATTCCTTGGGGTGAACGCACTACACTGATATTCATTCAACAAAGATTAAGACTGGAGAATAAGGGATTCCAAAGGAGAGCCCAAAGTAAGAAAAAACTGAAACAAAGCAGGGTTGGCACCTGGAGCCCACACAACCTGCATCCTGTCCGGCTCACCACATCATTGTGACTCACAACGTCCACTTTCATAAGAACATAAGAAAATGCCATACTGGGTCAGACCAAGGGTCCATCAAGCCCAGCATCCTGTTTCCAACAGTGGCCAATCCAGGCCACAAGAACCTGGCAAGTACCCAAAAACTAAGTCTATTCCATGTAACCATTGCTAATGGCAGTGGCTATTTTCTAAGTGAACTTAATAGCAGGTAATGGACTTCTCCTCCAAGAACTTATCCAATCCTTTTTTAAACACAGCTATACTAACTGCACGAACCACATTCTCTGGCAACAAATTCCAGAGTTTAATTGTGCGTTGAGTAAAAAAGAACTTTCTCCGATTAGTTTTAAATGTGCCCCATGCTAACTTCATGGAGTGCCCCCTAGTCTTTCTATTATCCGAAAGAGTAAATAACCGATTCACATCTACCCGTTCTAGACCTCTCATGATTTTAAACACCTCTATCATATCCCCCCTCAGTCGTCTCTTCTCCAAGCTAAAAAGTCCTAACCTCTTTAGTCTTTCCTCATAGGGGAGTTGTTCCATTCCCCTTATCATTTTGGTAGCCCTTCTCTGTACCTTCTCCATCGCAATTATATCTTTTTTGAGATGCGGCGACCAGAATTGTACACAGTATTCAAGGTGCGGTCTCACCATGGAGCGATACAGAGACATTATGACATTTTCCGTTTTATTCATCATTCCTTTTCTAATAATTCCCAACATTCTGTTTGCTTTTTTGACTGCCGCAGCACACTGAACCGACGATTTCAATGTGTTATCCACTATGACACCTAGATCTCTTTCTTGGGTTGTAGCACCTAATATGGAACCCAACATCGTGTAATTATAGCATGGGTTATTTTTCCCTATATGCATCACCTTGCACTTATCCACATTAAATTTCATCTGCCATTTGGATGCCCAATTTTCCAGTCTCACAAGGTCTTCCTGCAATTTATCACAATCTGCTTGTGATTTAACTACTCTGAACAATTTTGTGTCATCTGCAAATTTGATTATCTCACTCGTCGTATTTCTTTCCAGATCATTTATAAATATATTGAACAGTAAGGGTCCCAATACAGATCCCTGAGGCACTCCACTGTCCACTCCCTTCCAGTGAGAAAATTGCCCATTTAATCCTACTCTCTGTTTCCTGTCTTTTAGCCAGTTTGCAATCCACGAAAGGACATCGCCACCTATCCCATGACTTTTTACTTTTCCTAGAAGCCTCTCATGAGGAACTTTGTCAAACGCCTTCTGAAAATCCAAGTATACTATATCTACCGGTTCACCTTTATCCACATGTTTATTAACTCCTTCAAAAAAGTGAAGCAGATTTGTGAGGCAAGACTTGCCCTGGGTAAAGCCATGCTGACTTTGTTCCATTAAACCATGTCTTTCTTTATGTTCTTTGATTTTGATGTTTAGAACACTTTCCACTATTTTTTCTGGCACTGAAGTCAGGCTAACCGGTCTGTAGTTTCCCGGATCGCCCCTGGAGCCCTTTTTGAATATTGGGGTTACATTTGCTATCCTCCAGTCTTCAGGTACAATGGATGATTTTAATGATAAGTTACAAATTTTTACTAATAGGTCTGAAATTTCATTTTTTAGTTCCTTCAGAACTCTGGGGTGTATACCATCCGGTCCAGGTGATTTACTACTCTTCAGTTTGTCAATCAGGCCTACCACATCTTCTAGGTTCACCGTGATTTGATTCAGTCCATCTGAATCATTACCCATGAAAACCTTCTCCATTACGGGTACCTCCCCAACATCCTCTTCAGTAAACACCGAAGCAAAGAAATCATTTAATCTTTCCGCGATGGCCTTATCTTCTCTAAGTGCCCCTTTAACCCCTCGATCATCTAACGGTCCAACTGACTCCCTCACAGGCTTTCTGCTTCGGATATGTTTAAAAAAGATTTTACTGTGAGTTTTTGCCTCTACAGCCAACTTCTTTTCAAATTCTCTCTTAGCCTGTCTTATCAATGTCTTACATTTAACTTGCCAATGTTTATGCTTTATCCTATTTTCTTCTGTTGGATCCTTCTTCCAATTTTTGAATGAAGATCTTTTGGCTAAAATAGCTTCTTTCACCTCCCCTTTTAACCATGCCAGTAATCGTTTTGCCTTCTTTCCACCTTTCTTAATGTGTGGAATACATCTGGACTGTGCTTCTAGAATGGTATTTTTTAACAATGACCACGCCTCTTGGACATTTTTTACTTTTGTAGCTGCTCCTTTCACTTTTTTTCTAACAATTTTTCTCAAAGTTTCCCTTTTGAAAGTTTAGCACGAGAGCCTTGGATTTGCACACTGTTCCTTTTCCAGTCATTAAATCAAATTTGATCATATTATGATCACTATTGCCAAGCGGCCCCACCACCGTTACCTCTCTCACCAAGTCCTGTGCTCCACTGAGAATTAGATCTAAAATTGCTCCCTCTCTCGTCGGTTCCTGAACCAATTGCTCCATAAAGCTATCATTTATTCCATCCAGGAACGTTATCTCTCTAGCGTGACCCGATGATACATTTACCCAGTCTATATTGGGGTAATTGAAGTCTCCCATTATTACTGCACTACCAATTTGGTTAGCTTCCCTAATTTCTCTTAGCATTTCACTGTCCATTTCACCATCTTGACCAGGTGGACGGTAGTATACCCCTATCACTGTAGTCTTCCCTGATACACACGGGATTTCTACCCATAAAGATTCAATTTTGTATTTAGTCTCATGCAGGATGTTTATCCTGTTGGACTCTATGCCATCCCGGACATAAAGCGCCACACCTCCTCCCGACTGCTCCTCTCTGTCATTGCGATATAATTTGTACCCCGGTATAGCACTGTCCCATTGGTTATCCTCTTTCCACCATGTCTCTGAGATGCCAATTAAGTCTATGTCATCATTTACTGCTATACATTCTAATTCTCCCTTCTTACTTCTTAGACTTCTGGCATTAGCATACAAACATTTCAAAGTTTGTTTTTTGTTTGTATTTTTATTCTGCTTTTTAATTGATAGGGATACGTTAGAATTTTTTAGCTCAGGTGAGTTTTTAGTTACAGGCACTTGGACTACTTTTCTAATTATTGGAACCTCACTGTCGGGATGCCCTAATTCTAATGCATCATTAGTATCCTTTAAAGATACATCTCTCCGAACCATGCGCTGCTGAGCGACTGTCGGCTTTCCCCTTTGTTCTAGTTTAAAAGCTGCTCTATCTCCTTTTTAAAGGTTAGCGCCAGCAGTCTGATTCCACCCTGGTTAAGGTGGAGCCCATCCCTTCGGAAGAGACTCCCCCTTCCCCAAAAGGTTCCCCAGTTCCTAACAAAACTGAATCCCTCTTCCTTGCACCATCGTCTCATCCACGCATTGAGACTCCGGAGCTCTGCCTGCCTCTGGTGACCTGCGCGTGGAACAGGGAGCATTTCAGAGAATGCTACCCTGGAGGTTCTGGATTTAATCTTTCACTTGCTATTGTTTAATAAAGATGTTGGAATATAAAAGGAAACAAACGGGCAGATTCAGTTTGGTGCGCTCAACCGAGCGCACCTTTAGCCCCGGCTTGACCACACGTTTTCGATGCGCTATTTTTACCTCTCATACAGTAAGGGGTAATAGCGCATCGAAAACGTGCGGCCAACCCCCCGAAACTAATAGCGCCCGCAACATGCAAATGCATGTTGATGGCCCTATTAGTTATTCCCGCACGATACAGAAAGTAACGCCTGCCCGTAGGCAGAAGTTAATTTTGGCCGGCACCAGGAAAGTGTACAGAAAAGCAGAAAAAACTCCGACTTAATATCATAGCGATATTAAGTCGGAGGCCCCAAAATAAAAAAAATAAATAAAATTAAAATCTACTGGCGGCCCGGAAGACGGACGCTCAATTTAGCCAGTGTCTGAGCTGACAGACGGGACAATGCCAGCTGTTTGTTAATGCTGGCTCATAAGAACATAAGAAATTGCCATGCTGGGTCAGACCAAGGGTCCATCAAGCCCAGCATCCTGTTTCCAACAGAGGCCAAACCAGGCCACAAGAACCTGGCAATTACCCAAACACTAAGATCATCCTATTCTACTGATGCAATTAATAGCAGTGGCTATTCCCTAAGTAAACGTGATTAATAGCCGTTAATGGACTTCGCCTCCAAGAATTTATCCAAACCTTTTTTGAACCCAGCTACACTAACTGCACTAACCACATCCTCTGGCAACAAATTCCAGAGCTTTATTGTGCGATGAGTGAAAAAGAATTTTCTCAGATTAGTCTTAAATGTACTACTTGCTAACTTCATGAAATGCCCCCCTAGTCCTTCTATTATTCGAAAGTATAAATAACCGAGTCACATCTACTCGTTCAAGATCTCTCATGATCTTAAAGACTTCTATCATATCCCCCCTCAGCCGTCTCTTCTCCAAGCTGAACAGCTCTAACCTTTTCAGCCTTTCCTCATAGGGGAGCTGTTCCATCCCCTTTATCATTTTGGTTGCCCTTCTCTTTACCTTCTCCATTGCAACTATATCTTTTTTGATCTGCGGCGACCAGAATTGTACACAGTATTCAAGGTGCAGTCTTCACCATGGAGCGTTATAGAGGCATTATGACATTTTCCGTTTTATTAACCATTCCCTTCCTAATACTTCCTAACATTCCGTTCGCTTTTTTGACTGCTGCAGCACACTGAGCTGACGATTTTAAAGTATTATCCACTATGATGTCTAGATCTTTTTCCTGGGTGGTAGCTCCTAATATGGAACCTAACATTGTGTAACTACAGCAAGGGTTTTTTTCCCTATATGCAACACCTTGCACTTGTCCACATTAAATTTCATCTGCCATTTGGATGCCCAATCTCCAGTCTTGCAAGGTCCTCCTGTAATGTATTATGGTCTGCTTGTGATTGAATAATTTTGTATCATCACCCAGAGCTTCAGTGCATTTTCACTATGCATTTAATAGCGGCATTACAGAGAATTAACAAGAAAAAATGTGATATACCATCATGGAAACCTCACATACAAGTCACCTACGGATTTCATATTTATAAGCTGCCTTTTGTTGAGGAGATAATGCAAATTCTAATATCAGAGTTTGGTTTTCACGGGGCAGTGTCTGTACATCATGAGCAAGCCAAGACCAGATTTAAGCCAAATTCAAAACTTGTTTTAACACTACCAGAAATGACAGCAATGCAGGGCAATACACAACACACCAAGGTTATTAATAGGGCAATACATAGCACACCGATGTTATTAATAAAGGGCAATACACAGCACACCAAGGTTATTAACTCATGGCAATACACAATACACCAAAGTTTTTAACACAGGGCAATATACAACATACCGAGATTATTCATTATTTGATTGATCGCTAATTGATACCATGCTATCAAAGCAATTTAGAGTATCAAAAAATACATAAAACAAATCAGAATTAGAACAGAAACAGTATTAAAAGACAAAATTTAAAAAGACCTTTAACAATTTAAAACCATAAAACAGAAGGCAAAACTATATGGCAAATGAAGCTCATTGCAATTGTGTTGAAAAAGAAAGGAACTCACATGAGCAGATTCAGATTCCAAAACAAATGTGCAAAATAAATCATATAAGGTCCCCCCCTCCACCCAAAAAGAAATTAATACCCTTATATTCCAGGCAAAAGCATGGGGAGATGAATTTACAAAATCACATGGCAATCAGGTGTTGAAGAGATTTGGCTCTGGATACTGGACTGTCATGATCCTGTACTCTAGTCTAACCAACAGATAACAGAGTCACACCATATTAACAGGGATGCAGTGTGTTTCACAGGCCCTTCTGAAGGCTGCACAGTCACTCTCCTATATTTGTACATCTGCTGTTGTCTGCAGCAAGGCTAACAAATAATTGAATTCAATATGTTTAATTTTTGGATCAGTGGGTATTCTCAAACTGCTTGACCTTACCGACAGTAGGTGCTTTGCTCTGGCAATTATGGAAAATTTTGTTTTTTGATGCAAGTTTCTATTTTCACAAAGCACAGGGTTTCAAAAATAACACTGTACTGTGCAAGGAGAGAGAGAGAGAGAGAATCTGACCTTTGGGAAGTGTGATATTGTATGACAATGATTTTCAACTGGATAGTCATGAATCCCCATTTTTCCATTTGATGTACAATACAGAAACCCAGAGATCTTACAGTGACATACCCTGTTCGTGGTATGTTAGATTAAGTAGTTGCAATGAGAGTACTGTCCATGCAAATGCATTTTCATCTTGCTCTGAATTATAAAGTGAAGGATTCTGTAACGAATGCATGGCAGTAAATTTGATCCTGTATGTTTAAGAGGATGAACACAGAGTGGAAAGAATGCTTCCTTTGCATGCTCTGTTTTCTCTAGCGCTTGCTACAGTGCAGAAGTGTGAAAGCAGAACCCTAGCAGAGTTTGGCAGGATATCCTGCCCAAGAATATTCTGGTCTACTGAACTCCAGATCCTACAGGGAAATTTAGAAGAGAGCGATCTTAACATTCTCACAACCCAATTGGTTCCACTGGTGCAGGATAGGAGACAGCTATCTGAAAGCCAGACTCAGAGGGCTCTCTGCATCCTGTTTCCCTCCCCGCCGCCCCCACAGGAGAAGACATGCATGGTATGGGAATCAAATTCTTGAGGCTATAATCCTAGCTGCCTTGCTAAAAAGGAACATTGACCCAAGAAGCAGTGGAGAGTGCCAGGTGGTTACAGAGTGAAGTGTAAATAACTTGGTGTTCCCCAGCCCACTGTTTTCTTCGTGACTGTTTCAACGAATGGTTTGAAAAGCCAGAGTTTGACATTTCTATTCAAGCAGAAGAAACCATTTCTGGACTGAATGCTCATGTTCCAGCAGCCCTGGGAGAACGGCTGCAATCCATCAAATGAGAAAACCGGCCAGTGTCCCAACTCTTTACCCAAGGAGCGCCAGCAACATTAATTGCAAATATTCAATAAAGCTCATTCTTTTTCTTTGGTGTCCATGTAAATAATAGCTGTAGGTTTGGGGTTATTTTTTTTCTTCTTCTTTTTTGGTTTCAGGCTTTTGTCTCATCTCGGTGAATGCATCTCCAGACAAAAGCGTAACTGAAATTCTAGATTCGCTGTGCCAGCAGCCACTTCAACCAGCATTCGAGAAAAAGCTCAGATTTATTGTGGACTGGGCATGAACTTCTACGTTTTACAACATGAAGAGCAGTATTCACTCTGGGCAAACTATTTCAAGCCTTTGTTTAAAATCTCTCTATTGAAAGTTTTATTTAATGTTTATTTCTTTGATTTATATTTTGCCTTTCAGGTACTTCAAAGCGGATTACATTCGGACACCGTAGGTGCCTTACACAAAATCTATTTTTTTGCAGAACTATTTCACAGCATTAGATGAATAAAATATAGTCTGCCCTAGGTTTGAAACTGGCAACAACTCACTTTGAAGCACTTTTAAAGTGTCTTTACTTGCTCCCTTCCAAGCCCTAACTATGGGACCCCATAATTACTCTTAACTTCTAAGAAAAAAATAGGGACTATGGAGTGATTTGGATTTGCAAAAATTAAAAAAAAAAGATTCTTGTTTTGAACAGCTCCCAGATTTACATTCTGACCAGTGAAAATGCCAAATAAAACTCACTTAACTATGGTATGATATGATAATGTTATCCTGAGCCCCTTACTACCACCATTCCAGCTAATCACCCTTGATAACTGCTGAAATCATGGATTCTGGTCCGTTTAATAAATAAAGGCAGCCTACTTTCACAAATATTTTGACTTGTCTCAAGAGGCAGGCATCCTTATTGCACAGTATTTTATAAATTACTTTTTTTTTTAAATTATATTTACTCCCTGACAAGTAAATAAATCAAGAATACTGATTACAAAAGGCAGAATACAAAGAAAAATAGTATTACATAATGCTCATTATGCAATTCAATAATTTCAACCTAGCCCACATCATTAGGGGAAGAACAACCGTATCTAAATCATTACTTAAAGAAAAGAGGGAGCTAATACAAATTTTAGACTACCCAATAGCACCTAACGCTTAGCCTTATCTTTTACAACGATTTTGAGATTCAATGGATCCAGAAAAATACAACTTTTTTTGTTTTGGTTTGTTTTTTTAATACATTACCAAGCATTTACATGGGTATTTGAGGAAAAAGGAAGCTCCGGTCTCTAAACCCTCTGCTTTATCCACAAAAATTGCTTCTTATATTCTTGTGAATACGAGATACATCGGGAAATATATACAACTGTTGTCCCCAAAACAATCTTGTTTCATATTGACAAAATTTCTCAAAAATCCATCTCTGTCCTGCTCAGACACAAATGTAATCAAAAGGGTTATTCTTGAGGAAATGTTGTCAAATGAAGGCTAAAATGTAGATAGGGAGGGACTTTGCCCCTGAAACAGGTCCAACTCCCCCCTCACCAGAAGCTGCAACCCTTCTGCTTCTAGGAAGATAATAAATCTTAGACAGAGCAGGACATTTATCTGAAAGAATATGCAGAATATCTAAGATATATTTTTTAAATAAATCCAGACCCGACAATCTGGTCACTAGAAAGTTAACCCCCCACCCTCCCCCCCCAAAAAATCCCCAAACAAACAAGTTCTTCCTTCTCATAGAATCTTCCATCCTCTCAAGCTGACCATGTATCAAAAAACTATCTTTAACATATGCCATTTCGACTGCTTACACAGCAGGTATTTTAGAATTACATTTTACTATGAAATTGTCCATAGCATTAAGCTGATTATCTTGCTCCTGAATCTTTGCTCTAGAGTCATAAGAACATAAGAACATGCCATACTGGGTCAGACCAAGGGTCCATCAAGCCCAGCATCCTGTTTCCAACAGTGGCCAATCCAGGCCATAAGAACCTGGCAAGTAGCCAAAAACTAAGTCTATTCCATGTTACCGTTGCTAGTAATAGCGGTGGTTATTATCTAAGTCAACTTAATTAATAGCAGGTAATGGACTTCTCCAAGAACTTATCCAATCCTTTTTTAAACACAGCTATACTAACTGTACTGACCACATTTTCTGGCAACAAATTCCAGAGTTTAATTGTGCGTTGAGTAAAAAAGAACTTTCTCCGATTAGTTTTAAATGTGCCACATGCTAACTTCATGGAGTGTCCCATAGTCTATTATCTGAAAGAGTAAATAACCGATTCACATTTACCCATTCTAGACCTCTCATGATTTTAAACATCTCTATCATATCCCCCCCTCAGCCATCTCTTCTCCAAGCTGAAAAGTCCTAACCTCTTTAGTCTTCCCTCATAGGGGAGCTGTTCCATTCCCCTTATCATTTTGGTAGTCCTTCTCTGTACCTGTAGAGTCCAATGTTATCTGGTTCAATTATTGTAACGTAGCAGTTAGAGTCCCGTCCTATTTGGACACCACCCTCCAAATATCAAGCATTGTAATATCTCTCCTGTGTCCTGAGGTAAAGCTAATGTAACTGGAAGAAGCACCCTTGTATTTGAATTAGTCCCAGGAGAAGTGACAAATGGCTCTTCCTCTGCTGCTGCATCAGACAGGGGAGCCACAGGTATATTATCCAAACCAGGAGCGGTAGAGGACAAATTAAGCCACCAAATTAGTTTCAAGACCACTGAATCTACTCTGAGAACCAATATCTCCTAGAGTCAAAGTAAGCGAGGATGTGTCCTTATCAAAAATAGGCCGTGGTGGGGGTAGATTTGTAACTGGATTCAGCGAGGCTCCAGATGACATGGAAGTCATATGTTCCAATGGATCAACATATGGTGAACCATATGTTGATCCATTGGACCTTTGGTGGGGACTGAAGATAGCAATGGGAAAAATTCTCCCCTTCCTTTCCTTGCCCACTGGAACCCAAACTTTCAAAACAAATTGGGCAGAAGTGGCACGCGGCTTCAACAGTGTGCTGGTGGTGGCACGCCGCTACCACGTTGTTTACTGAAGAGGCTGATGTCCCCGGGCAAATACATCACAGTCTCTCTCTCCAAAATAGCAGCTGGGGGGGCGGGGGAGAAGGGCAATCACTACTGTCCATTTTTGGCTGGCTCTCCTTCACACCCAGTTGGTGTTCCCAATTACTGCCGTGTTGTTTTTGAACAGGCTGATGTCTCCAGGTGATGAAATCACAGACTCTCTCTCTCTCCATAGTGGCAGGTAGGGGGAAGAGCAGTCACCACTGCCCATTCTCAGCTGGCTCTCCTCTCTCCTTCACACCCAGCTGGTCTCCCTGTGCATAGTATTTTAAGTTAGACAATGCCAGCATATTGCACCTTGCTTTTATACAAAAGATGGCTGTTATGCCTATGGTACTGTGCAAGTTAAGACCTAGTGAGCTCAATGTGTCAAACTTCTACAGTAATTAAATAGGTCATAGGGCAATATGTGCCACCAGCAGTTTGCAGAAAGTATCACCCATGGTACTGACAGAATTGGTAAGGTGTGCCTGCAGAAATGGGCATACTCTATGCTTCCTTTCCCTCTTCCCTCCCACATGGGCAGTCCCACATGGAAATCATAATGTACCCAGTGGTATAAGAGGCCCAAGATGAATTTAGCTGTTGAGGGCAGGTGGAGGAGGAGGAGGAGGAGCAGGTACTACTGGGTCCCCTCGTTCCGAGGAGGACTGGTACCCGTCACCAACATGGGGATCGGTAGGGAGCACCTCAAACTCCCAGGAACGACCAAGGATGGAGCCGGGTCTCCCCGGGGCCGCTTCGGGGACAGCACGGTTGATGCTGGCACCGACCCGGAACCGGAGCCATGCCTCGATGGAAACCGGAGGAAGCCATGCTGGAGAGCAGGTGGTGCAGGATGGAAACAGACTACAAAAAACCCCCGGAACCGACCGCAAAGGAGGTAGCTTACCACGCAACCTCACTGACTAGAGGGGGAACCGAAGGGGGACCCCACGCAAGGTGATGAAAAGGTAAACATCGCAAGAAACTGCAAAAAAAACTTCGAAAACAGAGCAGAGCTCCACTACCGCGAGGCAACCGTACCATGGAAAGAAAGAGCATGAACGGGTACCCCGCACGCTCAGTGTGCCAGTCAAAGTTCCAGAAACTTTGACAGACGTTTTCTGTGCCAGGCTCCATCTGATGATGTCACACATATGTGAGGACTACCATCCTGCTTGTCCTGAGAGAAATAAACAGACTCTGAAGGGCTGCTTTAAAAAAAAAGCCAAAACATTTTGGATGTCAGCTGCTGCAAACGTTTTGGTGATTTAAAAGTAAAATACTGCCAGAGTTTTCATAGCATGGAAATCTTAAGCAGCCATCCTTAAACCTGCATCTACAGCACATCACAGCTAAAAGGATGGATCTAACCCACCTGAATGCAGCACTTTTCCTATGGCTAGGAAACAGTCAGACAGCGTAATCTAGTGGCTAAGAGCACAATGCTGAAAGCCAAAACATTCAAGCTCCTAAAGTGAGTCCTATCTCTCTACCAATTACTCACTGTGCGGCCTAGAGTAAGTTACGTAACTTTGCTGGTTTTTAATGCTGCCTCTTTCTCTCATCATGCTTACCCTGATTCTGACCAATGCATGAATTCAATAAATATTTCTTTACTTACACATTTGTATCCAATGGTCTAAGTGATGTACAGACTAAAATGCACATAATAAAAACATCCAAACAAAATCTTAAAACAAAATTTAAAATACACTGAAAACATACTTCAAATGTGTGAGTGAGAAGCATCAGCCCCTCTGCCCCTTGTGATGAAAAATGTGCGCTGCAACAGCTACAAAATGAATGCTGGCATTCACTGTGAACAATGAAAGCACTACAAAAATGTATTTCAGAGATTTATAGGCTGCCGGTACACAGCACTCGGCAGCTTACAATACGGACATTCATAATAAAAACAATGAAACATAAAAACAAGAACTGTCAAAAACTGTAACCAGACGGCCTAAGATATATAGAACGTAGAAGCATTAATAGGGGAGTGCATACTCCGGACCATCTTGGTAAAGGCCCTTTGCCACACACGTTTGAATGATAGGAGCAGCACTGGTGTTAAATGTATAAACCAGGAACAATATAGAGTATCTTTAATTTACTTATTAAAACTGCATTTTTTAACAGAAAAATGGAACTAGAATTTACATTTTATGGTTAAAACAAGGCACTAGCAGTATATTACACAAATTGCTTCCTATGCCTGCTGTGATAAGAACATGTTTAATTGCTCAATTGATGATGCTCTGTTTAACAGTCTGTGGTAGGCCATCTGGATATAAGACACGCCATGTTCCTACTGCATGTATAGCATGAATTTCATACATGGTGGAAGACTGATCCATGCACTGCACTGGGTTTGTCCAGTGTCCAACACATGCACAGGGTAGCCAGTAAAATGCATAAGTAGACCCAGGGTTTAGAGGGGTAGGCAACAACTGGCTGGCAGCGAATTTCAACTCGTTCCCTCCTCCCGCGTTGTTGAACCACAATTGTGGTGTGTCAGCCACCCCCCCCCCCCCCCCGCAGCCCTGGGTACAATTGCTGCTTTGAACTGTAGGGGACACAGTACAGCCATGCAGTTCAAAGCAGTAGTCGAGCCAGGCAGCAGAGGGCAACGATGCACCCCGAGGCACCACTGCTCTGCTCCTGCTGCCAATCAAGGTGAGAGGGGTGGAACCTGGGATCGCCAGGCAAAAGACTGGTGGGAGGAGGGGGGGTAGGTGCCAGGAAGGTAATTAGAGGAATGGAGGATTTATAGCTGGGGCTGGTTAGATTCTGAGCCTAGGATGGGGGAAGATGGGAGAGAACGGAAGACAGAAGCAGGAGGAGGCAGAGCTTGGTTGCCCCCTCCAACAGCATATTTGAAACCATATTTCTTTATCCAGCCCATGCATTCAAAGTCAATTATTCTGTTACAGAATCCAGAAAGCATTAACTGTTTGCAGCTCATCCATCTGATTTCTGTCCTCACCCGCTCTCTTCAGCAGCGCCATAGAAGCATAAGTGATAAGGGACAGAACCTATATTTTTATTAGACAAAAAAAAAAATACAAACTGGCTACACATCAGCAATTTGTGGCATGTCCCCAACATGCCAGAGGTTGCCATAAGAAATCATGATTTACCGCTATTGAAGTTGGTGGTGATGCAACAGATTGCTGCTGCTACGCCTGGCAAATCAGAAGCATTGTCATGGACTGACAGCATATTAGGAATGGCTGCCAACTGTGTATTGGAACAGATTTGGCCTGGAAAATCAAATTTTTTGTCTGCTGTAACTGATTGTCCATCATAGCTATGTTCCTTATTGGTAACAACTACGACTTTCCCATTTTGTGTTATATGGGATAAATGCCTAGTACCTCTGGACCTATTGTAGACAAGTCAAGTATCACCACTTTTAAATTAATTGAAATCAATTTTATAAAAATAATTGTTTGATTCTTACCTACGACATACAACTTCTCGCCAATGACTTCAGCTTTCAGAAAAATTCTCCCTCGTTTCTCTGTGTGGTCCATCCCGCACAGGTTTGGCACGTTTACGACACATACTTTGTGAACGTTCATATCACAGGCTGTGGAGGAGCAAAAGCAGAAGTTCAGATTCATACCTTAAAGCTACAGTTTAGCCCGCGCTATGCTGCTCTCCTGCAGTTGTCACACTACGCATACTCAATAGGATCATTGGTCTTTTTGTAGCTCATTCAGTAAGGGGGTTTCTTCCATTTTATGACTAAAAGAATAATCTGGAGTCTTATTTAGAAGCTGCCATCTAACCCTACTCACCCAAATAGGTCTAATCAGAAAGCAAATGGAAGAAGACAGACGACCTGACTGGCCACTGTCTACAGGAGGAACTAGAAGTGGATCCTCAATGAGGAAGGAAGTAGAAGCTTCAAAGCGGAACATGAATGATGTCATCAGGCTAAAGTAGGCTGGTTCTACTCCTAGCTTGTCCAGAGGTCCTTTTAAATTTTGAGCACTGGCTCTTCCCGGTTACAGCCTTCTTGATATTAACCATGTATGCTGCAATAAATATGCTTCCTGAAACCTCTCGTCTTATCTGAGGATGCTAACTAGATTGCAAACTCTGTAGAGCAGGCACACTGTCTTATCCACATCTGTACAGCATTGCATCGGTCTAGTAGCACAAAAGTAGTAGTTAAAAGGACGAGAAACTGCTCATGTGAAACAGTATTTGGAATCAGGATACTGTTGATGAGACATTCCCTATGAAATCTGAGCACAAACCTCAATTCAACTAACACGGAAGACTCATCTCTACAGTGCGGTTGCCTAACAGCGGACAAGAGCTGGATTTGAACTATTAGCTTGAAGGTGGTATCAATGATTTTTGGCAAAGTTTAGCTACAGTACTAAAAAGTCATTGAACAGGATGCTGAATTTTGATGCTTCGCTTAGCCATGTGCCATTTTCACTGACTCCTCAAGAAGCATGGTGGGCCCCATTTTCAAAAAAGGTTTTGCTAGGGATCTAAAACGGGAGACACCTAATGAAAACAGAGTTAAATGTTAATTATTGCTGAACTGGACCCACCATTTACTTGCTGTTTCATCTTCAACAGGCTGACTTTTCCTAGAAACTATTTTCAGACAAAATCCAGCTATTTGTTGGAATATTTTATCAGCATATATGCCAATAAATCTATATAACGTTTCGTTGCTTTCAAATAAAATCTAGTTATTGCTTAAATCACTTCTAGCTCCAGCACAACAAACGTGAACTTCAGGTCACCATGTTTAACTTGGGAATTGTAATCTTGGCTGAATGACATGTGGACGTTAATGAAATCCCTGAGAAAACTAGAAAACTTCCTCCAATTTTTATTTTGTAGAAAAACTGTTTTTACGGCATGACGATTATTGATAGCTGAACTGAGTTTAATTTGGCAACTTACTGAAAGAAGGAGTAAAAATATATTTTGCTCTCTTGCTAAGGTTTCTCCTTGCCACCCATCTGGCCCTGGAGATTTCGCTCCACGACCCACACAACCCATTGCCTGGCTACTTAAGAACATAAGAAATTGCCATGCTGGGTTAGACCAATGGTCCATCAAGCCCAGCATCCTGTTTCCAACAAAGGCCAAATCGGCCACAAGAACCTGGCAAGTACCCAAACACCAAGAAGATCCCATGCTACTGATGCAATTAATAGCAGTGGCTATTCCATCAGTCAGCTTGATTAATAGCAATTAATGGACTTCTCCTCCAAGAACTCATCCAAACCTTTTTTGAACCCAGCTATACTAACTGCACTAACCACATCCTCTGGCAACAAATTCCAGAGCTTAATTGTGCGTTGAGAGAAAAATAATTTTCTCCGATTAGTCTTAAATGTGCTACTTGCTAACTTTATGGAGTGCCCCCTAGTCCGTCTATTATCCGAAAGTGTAAATAACCAATTTACATCTACTCATTCAAGGCCTCTCATGATTTTAAAGACCTCTATCATATCCCCCCTCAGCCGTCTCTTCTCCAAGCTGAACAGCCCTAACCTCTTTAGTCTTTCCTCATAGAGGAGCTGTTCCATCCCCTATATCATTTTAGTTGCCTTTCTCTGTACTTTCTCCATCGCAACTATACCTTTTTTGAGATGCAGCGACCAGAATTGTACACAGTATTCAAGGTGCGGTCTCACCATGGAGCGATATAGAGGCATTATGACATTTTCCATTTTATTAACCATTCCCTTTTTAATAATTTATTTATTTATTTAATGTATTTATTTAAACAAATTAATATACCGTTTTCCAGTAAAATTTACCGATCAAAGCGATTTACAGTAATACAAACCTTAAATTATTAAAGGTTAAAAAATAATTTGTACTAAATAAAACTTAAAATAACTAAGTATGAATAAAAATACATCATGGTTGCATTATCAATAAAAATAAAAATGATTAACATTCTGTTTCCTTTTTTGACTGCTGCAGCACACTGAGCCGACGATTTCAAAGTACAGGGTGGCCCATGGAAAAGTAGCCTGCCTGCGTGGCAGTGGTATTAGAGGCGGGCTAATTTTCCATGGGCCACCCTGTATTATCCACTATGATGTGACCTTCTGTTTCCAACCAGAAAAATAAATTAGAAAAGGGATTCAAAAATGGTCTCTGTCTTCACCATGGAGAACAAAGTGTCAAGGGAGGTACCTCTGGGCTCAGTGTTAGGACTGCATCTTTTAAGTATCTTTAATTGCATCATTGCCGAAGAACTTCAGGAAAGATGTGCTTGTTTGCAGATAATACCAAAATCTATAATTTATTTATTTATTTAGTGGGTTGTTTTTTTTATACCGGCATTCACGATAGGCATCGCATCATGCCGGTTTACATTTAACAGGGGGTGAAAAAATAATACAATATAAGAACGTTAACAGGTGTGGAGCTTAAAATCTTGCAGTTACAATAAAACAGGAAAGTACACAACTGGGAGCAAGAATAAGAAAGGAGATTAACAGAAAGAGCAATTATTTACAATGTTATAAAATTTACAATGTAGTAGAACATTGATTATAGTATAATGGTACAATCAGAGGGTAGATTGGCAGTAAGTAAGGTTCAGCTGTGGTCTGGGAAGGCTTTCTTAAATAACCATGTTTTGAGCCTTTTCCTGAAAGTTAGTAGGCAGGGTTCTTGTCACAGGTCCGATGGGACGGAGTTCCATAAAGGTGGTCCGGCTGTGGAGAAGGCTCGGTCTCTAAGGGATTTATGTTGATAAGTTTTGGAGTGTGGTACATGAAGTGATTCTTTATATGACTGATGGGTCTGGAGGAGGTGTGTTTTCTGAAAGGGATTTGTAGGTTCAGCGGAGCGAGGCGATGGATGGCTTTGTAAATGGTAGTAATGGATTTGTAAATGATTCTGTAGTGAATTGGCAACCAATGTAAGTCTTTGAGGATAGGAGAAATGTGGTCTCTTCTCCTTGAGTTGGTCAGAATTCTAGCTGCTGTGTTCTGCACCATCTGCAAAGGTTTGGTGTGAGATGCGGGGAGACCTAATAAGATAGCGTTACAATAATCTAATTTAGAGAAGATTATTGCTTGCAGAACTGTTGGAAGGGGTGAAAATAATAAAAAGGGGTGAAAATAATAAAAAGGGTCTTGGAAAATAGAAGAATGGTCAAAGGTTTGGAAAATGAGCCCCAATGCTATAAATTATTAAACTGTGCATGTATAACACAAAAATCCATTAACTACATAGCAATTAGAAGGAAAAAACTTGCAAATGGCAAAAAAATAGATTTTATTTAAAAACATTTGATATTCTGCCTATTAGTCACATTGCAGATTACAATCAAAATAAAGATATGCACAAGTAGGTGATGCAAAATATACAGAATAACAAAGATAAGAGTAGAGAGGCTCATTAGGTACACTGGATAGCAACAAAAAAGTAAAAATAAAATGAATCAATGAGTATAGAAAACAAAATGCACAGAATTAAATTAGTACCTGGTTCAGAGATAGTAAGAACCAAATGAGGAGGATAGCTCAGATGCGTAAAACTTTGGGCTCGTGATCAGAAGAGTTCAGATAATCGTACAGTAATCTAGGAGTGATCATCTCAGATGACTACAAGATAGTAAACGTAATAAAGTAACAGAGATAGTTAACAGTATGCTTAGTTGCACAAGCAGAAGTATAGTCAGCAGGAACAATTTGGTAATACTGTCCTCGTACAAGTCACTAGTGAGACAACTGCCTCGAGAACTGGTGCAGTTCTGGAGGCCATACCTTTGTAAGGACAGAGAGGACAAACGGTTCAGAAAAGGGTTTCTAAATTGATACTTGGCCTGCAACAGAAGGCCTATTAAGAGAGGCTTAAGGAAAGGAGGGATGAGGAATATGAAAGAAACAGTCAAATATTTGACAAACTTCAGTAAATAAGCTAGTGAAATTTTCCACATAGAAAAGGACATTCAAAGACAAAGCATCATGATACGAAGCTTCAGTATGGAAGCTTCAGAGCAAATACAAGAAAATACGTCTTTACTGAGAACATGACAGATGTCTGGAATAGCCTAACACAGGTACAATGGGCAGAATATGATGATATGGCTGCATTCTTCCAAGAAGGTTGGGGTAACTTGCACAAAACGGCCATGTTTACAACCCTAATATCAACAAGTACTAAGTGACTGGATGATTCAGACAACAGCCTCACTAGTTTTGGTGGTTCCGGCAGTGAAATCGTACACGTATTATGCAAATGTTAAGAGATTAAAACATATTACCTGTTACTATAGACCTCCAATTTGTGGTCCCTCCCGACGCAGTTTCCAAGAAACATAGTCCATATGCTTAAACCTGATCATCTGATGATACATCAGAGATATCCTTATAATACTTATGACCAATAAAATTGAAAGATTTGGACAACTAAAAGATTTATTTGCCCTTCTTTGCTGTTTTTGAATGGTTTTGTGATTATTACAAAGCTTGATGGTGGTAGGGTATGGAAGGGGGCTTGGATGTTGGATTATGTATTGGACTTGTAAGAATCAAAAAAGAAGACAAGAAGGTCTGAAACAGCCTACTGGAGGAAATGATGGAGGCCAGCATTGTAACAGAATTTAAATATGCTTGGGACAGCTACAGTGGAGTGGAGGAGTGGCCCCAGTGGTTTACTACAGAGAGCTAAGAACCAGGGAAGCCAAAGTTCAAATTCTGCTGACACTCCTTGTGCCCTTGAGATAGTAACTTCACCTTCCATTTCCTTAGATTGTAAGCCCTTTGGGGACTGGAAAACATACTGTACCTGAATGTAATTTGCCTTCAGTGAAAAGACAAGCTAAACCCAAATAAATAAAGAGGAGGCAGTGATAAGAACAAGATTAAGAGATCAATTAAAAGGCATGGTTGGGGAAGAAGAGGGAGGAAATTGGTGTTAAGTCTATGAATATATATATATATATATAATTATTATTATTTTTTATTATTTATTTGATTTATATTCCACTTTACCCAAAATAGTATTAGAGAAGATGTTGAAAACTGGGCAGACTGGATGGGCCAACTGTTTCTTACCTGCTATCATTTACTATGTTATCCTTGGGCAATCAGACATTTAGGAATTTTCCCCTCTGTCATGTTTAAGAATTGACATGAAGAGTAAGATGCAACCTTTTTTCAAACAGTAAATGTAGGATGGAACTGGTTATAAGTTAGTAGGCATATGCTGAATAACAGCATATGCCAAGTACAATTTCTGGGTGAGATGAACCTGAGACAAGTACAGTTCTGTTATCTTAATCTTGGGCAAAGTAATAGTAATATAGAATAAGAGGTATACAAACTTCCTCCCTTCACTTCTTATCCATCCATTGATATCATGGACTCATAATAACCAATCTCCAAAGGAGGAGTACTCATCTGAAGGGCCACCAGGTTCAACTTTTGCCCTATGACTGAATCCTTAGTCACGAAGGGTAATATTGATTAAAATATCCCCACTTGGAACTTTACCTGTTATTCAATACTGAATACATTTATATTGTATGGATAATCTTGGGCTCTTGAAAAAGAAATAGAGCTACTTAACTGCAACAGTTATTCTCGAAGGACAGCAGAATGTCAGTACTCACACATGGTGACAATCATCCAATGAAGCCTGGTACAGAAAACTTATGTCAAATTTTCTAGAACTTTGACTGTGCCTCACTGGGTATGGTCACATCATTATACCACACGTGGGGTCCCTTCAGGCTTGTATTTAGGAATTAAAACAAGAAACAGTGAAACCAACTTCACTGGGAAGTGGATGGGTTTTGTGAGGACTGATATCCTGCTAGCCTCGGAAAGCACCTGTTACAGGTAAGCAACTCTGCTTTCTCAGCATACAAAAACAGCATAGCAGTACTAACAACTTGGGGAATCCCTAGCTACAAGCTGCCCCAATGAAAAAAGGCAGAACAATAACAGATGCCAAGGGGCACAATAATAGTTTTGTCGGAAATAAACTTTTTTCCCTATTTTGCCTTTAACACCTATGAGGAGGCAGAGCCTGGAATAAAAATATGCTGTAAGAAAAAAAGAGTCTGGCTCTTCTCCTCAATTCCAGAGGACAGACTGGCAAAACAATAATGCGATGTGAATGAGTGGAAAGAACTCCATGTCACAGCCTTGCAGATTTCCTTCATGGGGATGATTGCAGATGAGCCACCAACGTTGCCATGGCTTGGACAAAGTAAGCCTTGACATAGTACACGAGATTCAGCCTGCCTGGGCATAACAGGAGGAGAGGAAATCTGCTAGCCAATTAGATAAAGTCTGTTTGTCAATGGTAATCCACAGTTTGTGTGAAAAAGAAAAATGTTGGGTAGACTTTTTTTTGGGCTTCAGTCCACTCCAGATAAACGTACAAGGCTCTCTTGTAGTCAAAACTGTGCAGTGCTTGTGGACATGCTGCCTGGGAAAAAAACATTGGAAGAATAGCTTGACTGGTTAAGATGGAATTCTGACACCACCTTAGGAAGAAACTTAGAGTGGGCAAGTAAAACCACCCTATCATGAAACAATTTTGTATAAGGTAGACAAGCTACTAGAGCCTGGAGCTCACTGACCCTGAGCACCAAAGTGACTGCCACCAAAAAACACAACCTTCCCAGGTCAGGCATTACAGGCCACAGGAGTGCAGTGGCTCAAAGCGAGCTTTCTTCAGCTGGAATAGAACAACCTTGAGGTCCCAAGAAAAAGCAGGAGGTCTGAAGGGAGGCTTAAAATGAAGCAGGCCCCACATAAACAGGACAACTAAAGGCTGCACAGAGATGGAGTTACCTTCCACATGGTGATGGTAGGTGCCAATTGCACCAAGGTAAACTCTTATGAAGTCAGTCTTGAGACCACACTCAGACAAATGTAGAAGGTAATCAGCAGCTTTTCTGTGGAGAAGGATAGAGCATCAAGGGTCTTTTGTTCATACTACAAAGCAAATCTCCTCCACTTAAATTCATAAGATCTTCTAGTAGAATCCTTCCTTGAAGCTAAAAGAACTCAAGGCACATCAGACAATTGAAGGGGTTGCAAAATCAACCTCTACATATCCAAGTGATAAGCAATAGATGCTTGCACTACTACTGCGGAGCACAGAATTCCCCCAGAATTCCCCTCTTGTGCAGTTGCATAGAATCTGTGCAGAATTTGGCAGGCCTTGGCGTGCCATGAGCAGGCTGGCTTCTGCTCGAGGCACGACAGGGCCTGCTCCTTCTTTGCCACAAGTGGGCCAGCCGTCACTCGTGGCATGCCGGGGCCTGCTCCTTCTTCGCCGTGAGCAGGACGGCCTCCACCCATGGCGAAAATTGAAAAGGCCCTGGCATGCTGCGAGTGAAGGCTGGCCTGCTCACTGCGAAGAAGAGCAGGCCCCAGCATGCTGCAAGTGGAGGCCAGCCCGCTCATGGCGAAGAAGAAACAGGCCCTGGTGTGCTGCGAGTGAAAGCTGTCCTGCTCGTGGCGAAGATGGAGCAGGCCTTGGTGAGTGTGTGTGCAAGACTGTGAGCCTGGGGGTTGAGAGAGAGTATGTGTGAATGAAATCACTGTGAACCTGGAAGATGTAGTAGACCAGATTGACAAACTAAAGAGTAGCAAATCACCTGGACCGGATGGTATGCATCCTAGAATACTGAAATAACTAAAAAATGAAATTTCTAATCTATTAGTTAAAATTTGTAACCTATCATTAAAATCATCCATTGTACGTTAAGACTGGAGGGTGGCCAATGTAACCCCAATATTTAAAAAAGGCTCCGGGGCGATCTGGGTAACAACAGACCAGTGAGCCTGACTTCAATGCCAGGAAAAATAGTGGAAACTATTCTCAAGAGCAAAATCGTAGAAGCATATAGAAAGACATGGTTTAATGGAACACAGTCAACATGGATTTACCCAAGGGAAGTCTTGCCTAACAAATCTGCTTCATTTTTTTTGAAGGGGTTAATAAACATGTGGATAAGGGTGAACCAGTAGATGTAGTTATTTGGATTTTCAGAAGGCATTTGACAAAGTCCCTCATGAGAGGCTTCTAAGAAAACTAAAAAGTCATGGGAAAGGAGGTGATGTCCTTTCGTGGAATACAAACTGGTTAAAAGCAGGAACAGAGAGTTGGATTAAATGGTCAATTTTATCAGTGGAAAAGGGTAAACAGTGGAGTGCCTCAGGGATCTGTACTCGGACTGGTGCTTTCAATATATATAATCTATATATATATAAATGATCTGGAAAGGAATACGAGTGAAGTTATCAAATTTGCGGATGATACAAAATTATTCAGAGTAGTTAAATCACAAGCGGATTGTGATTCATTACAGGAGGACCTTGCAAGACTAGAAGATTGGGCATCCAAATGGCAGATGAAATTTAATGTGGACAAATGCAAAGTGTTGCATATAGGGAAAAATAACCCTTGCTGTAGTTACACGATGTTAGGTTCCATATTAGGAACTACCACCCAGGAAAAAGATCTAGGCATCATGGTGGATAATACTTTGAAATCGTCGGTTCAGTGTGCTGCAGCAGTCAAAAAAGCATATAGAATGTTAGGAATTATTAGGAAGGGAATGGTTAATAAAACAGAAAATGTCATAATGCCTCTGTATCACACCTTGGTGAGACTGCACCTTCAATACTGTGTACAATTCTGGTCGCCACATCTCAAAAAAGATATAGTTGCGATGGAGAAGGTACAGAGAAAGGCAACTAAAATGATAAAGGGGATGAAACAGCTCCCCTATAAGGAAAGACTAAAGAGGTTAGGGCTGTTCAGCTTGGAGAAGAAATGGCTGAGGGGGCATATATAGAGATCTTTAAGATCATGAGAGGTCTTGAACGAGTAGATGTGAATCGATTATTTACACTTTTGGATAATAGACGGACTAGGGGCACTCCATGAAGTTAATAAGTAGTACATTTAAGAATAATTGGAGAAAATTCTTTTTCACTCAACGCACAATGAAGCTCTGGAATTTGTTGCCAGAGGACGTGGTTAGTGCAGTTAATGTAGCTGGGTTCAAAAAAGGATTGGATAAGTTCTTGCAGGAGAAGTCCATTAACTGCTATTAATCAAGTTTACTTAGCCAATAGCTACTGCTATTAATTGCATCGGTAGAATGGGATCTTCTTGGTGTTTGGGTGCTTTCCAGGTTCTTGTGACCTGGTTTGGCCTATGTTGGAAACAGGATGCTGGGCTTGATAGACCCTTGGTCTGACCCAGCATGGCAATTTCTTATGTTCTTACATAAGTATCTCTGTGAGGGTGTATGTGTGAGAAGGAGGGAGACTGTATGAGGGTGTATGTATGTGGGCAAGAGAGAGCCTGTATGAGGGTGTGTGTGTGTGTGTGTGTGTGAGTGAGTGAGAGAGAGAGAGAAGGAACCTGTATGAGGGAATGTGTATGGGAGAGAGTGAGCCTGTGTGTATGTGTGTGAGAGAGACACACACACACACACATAGGGAGCTTGTGTGAGGGGCAGTACTGAGAGAGAGGTCAAACTCTGGGAGTGGAGACAGAGTGGAAGGGATTAAGCCTAGAGGGGGAGGGGAGACATAGTGGCAGCTGGAGGAGTTGGGGCCTGAAAGGGCAAAGTGAAAGGAGACAAGCCAGGGGCATAGGGAGAGAGGGTGGAAGAGACACACTTATAGTGAACTTCTAGGGAAATTCTGCTCAAAATATTTAAAACTCTGCATCTTTAAGTAATATCTTTTTTCTGTATTTCATTTTAAATTAATTACTTAAAGACTGTCATGTATATTGTTAGTTTGACCCAATATGAAGTATGCAGAATTTTCAATTTTTTTGTGCAGAATTCCTCCAGGAGTAACTGATCCACCACTGAGGCATATCTGATTCACTAACCCCATGGTTGTGGGACCACTCATGGAGTTCTAAGAACTGACTCAGTCTGTCTGTCTGTCAGGACATTCTTCACACCCACCAGCAATGTGGCATTGAGCATCATCTCCTGTCAGATGGTCTTGCCCCGTATCTGGACATCCTCCTGAAACAGAAGATATGATCCAAAACCTCCCTGCTTATTAATGCAGTACCATAACAACTTGGTGGTGCATCTGGACAAGGATAACTTTGTTGGATAGCCAATCTTTGAAAGTCTTTGCAGTGTACCAGATTGTTTGAAATTCCAGGAAATTTATCTGCTGACTGTTTCCTGAGCTGACCATAGTCCCTGGATGCAGAGCCCCTCTACATGAGCTCTTCAGGCCAGTCTGGACCATCCATCATGATAATTTGTGCCAGAGAAATTTGGAAATGGATTCCCTTGATCAGATTGCAATTGTTCCACCACCAGGACAAGGAGTTCCTGAGAAGTCTTGTGATCTGGATACTGTCTCATAGAAACAAAGAAAAATAGAAGTGACAGCAGAAGAAGACCAACGGCCCATCCAGTCTGCCCAGCAAGCTACGCAGTTTATCCATTTTTTCCCCCTCCCACCCTCAGAGGTCTTGAGTGACTTACAGCCACTGAGACCTCAAGGTCCATTGGGCTCTTCTAATGTGGAGATGTGCCATGAGAGTGATAGGTATAGTTGACGCCATGAAGTCCTCAGTCTCAACATATCCCATACCATCGGCTGACTCTTTTGTATCTATTCTACCATGGATATTAAGGTGAGAGCCCTTTGTTGCAGAAGATCTGACTTTGCCAGAGTCATGTCTAGCAGAGCTCCAATAAACTCCACTTGAGGTGATAGGCTCAAATGAGACTTGGGACAGTTGACACTGAACTCTAACTTTAAAATCTGCATGGTCATATGTATCAATTCCTCTGCTCCTGCCTGAGATGCGCTCTTTACTAGCCAATCATCCAAAGAGAGATACACATGCACCCCCTGTTTGCTTAAGTGTATCTCCACCATGGTTAGGAATTTCATGAAAACACATGGGGCAAATGCTAGCACAAAAGGTAGAATGAGATACTAGAGGTATCTGAGATATTTCCTGTGATCAGGGAAAATCTCTACGAGACTGTAAGCATCTTTGAGATCAAGAGAGCATAGCCAGTCCCCTTATGAAAGAAAGGAGATTAAGATGCCCAATTTATCTCTTTTGATAAATTTGTTCAAGACCCTTAGGTTCACGATGGGATAGAGAATCCCTGTTTTCTTTGGAATCAGGAAATACTCGAAAGTAGAATCACTGCCCCTCTTTTTGCCTTAGTGGAACAGGTTCAACTGCACTGCTCATTAAGAGGGAGAGAGTGCCTTTTGAAGAAATACCTGATGTGGCAAGTGAACTAAACTGGGGTCTGGGGGCCAATTTGGTGGGAAACAGAATAAGTTTAATATGTACCTTCTTCTGATTATGCTGAGAACCCACACGTCTGAAGTTATACTGAGCCAGTGGCTTACTTAAAACCCACTGACTGGAAAGTCCACTGGCACAAGTACTGGGATACTGGTTTTGCTCTCTGCGATCCGGACAAAACCCCATCTCAGGTGTTGACTGGATTGTCATCTGGGGCTTAGGCTCCCTTTGCTGCCTCGAATGGGCACAAGGGGTCTGTTGTGAAAGGGGCCAAAGGGTAAAGGATAGCACCTTCTAGCGTGGCAAAAGTGCTTCCTCTGCCCAGGCCTCAGATACCTCCTGGAGAAGGTGGCTAGGTCTTGAGTGCCAGCAGAGAACTGCTGGAACATTGTTTATTTATTTATTTATTTATTTGTAGATTCTTATATACCGCGGTACATATAGATATACATCACCTCGGTTTACAGTGAAACAATAACTTAGCAACAGGCTTTACATATAACAGGTTAAACAGCAGAACATTTAACAGCTACAGGGTTTCCAAAAATAACGAGTTTCAAGGTTAAAATGCTAACTTCATTAATTATGATAACCAAAATATATTCATTTTCAAAAAATTACGCAGGAGTAATTAATTGTCAAAAGCAAAATCCAATGTCCCTTTAAAGTCAATAAACATAAATTGAATAATGGATGGGGGTAGTCGCACAGCAGGATTGTCAGTATGAGATAAACATAAGAAGAGCATAAGAACATGGTGCAGGTAATTAAGAATATGAAATATCTGAATTTCAGGTTAGTTATTGATCATTGTGAGAAGGCCTGTTCAAACAACCATGTTTTGAGGTTTTATTTGAAAGTTTTGTGGCAGGAATCAAGACGCAGGTCCAAAGGCATACTGTTCCAGATGTTGATGCCAGCTATGGAAAATGATCGGTCTCTAGTGGATACGTGTTTGATGTGTTTTAGGGGATGAGCGACTAATTTAGCTTGGTGAATGTTTCTAATTGGTCTGTTGGATGTGCGAAATATAAAGAGATCAGAAAACCATTGCATCTCTTGGTTGTGAATTGATTTGTGGATGAGTGAGAGTACTTTAAAAGTTATCCTGTAGGATACCGGAAGCCAATGTAGGAACATGAGCGCTGGTGTGATGTGTTCATGTCGTCGAGTATTAGTAAGTAAACTAGCAGCAGCGTTCTGCAGCATCTGTAATGGTTGAATTGTGTTTTTTGGGAGACCCAGAAGTAGTGCGTTACAGTAGTCAATTTTTGGTAGAATTGTGGCTTGTAACACTGTCCGGAAATCCTGAGAATGTAATAGCGGTTTAATTCTTTTCAGCGTGTGTAACTTAAAGAATCCACTTTTAATTGTGGTAGATATGAAATTCTTCAAGGAAAAGTGATTGTCAATCATGACCCCAAGGCTGCGGACATGCTTCAAATTGGAATGGTCTGTTGTTGAGATAGGTGAAGGTGAAATGTTAGAGGTGGTGTTCTTGTGTGGCGTTATGATGAGGAGTTCAGTCTTGTTGGTGTTGATTGCAAGAAAGTTTTCCATTAGTAGATTTTTTTTGTGTGCAGTGATCTCTGGTCTGCGCTATTGCAACCTTCACTTTATCTCTGAAGAGATTCTCTCCTGTACATGGTACATCAGCAAGTCTTTTCTGCACTTCTAGACAGAGTCTAAGGCCTTCAGCCAAGTGAATATGTGGGCTCCAATCTCTATGGCAGACACTCTCAATGCTGACTCTAAAACATCAAAGGTTGAAAAGACCATGTATTTTCCATACTCTAACCTTTTGTCCACTAGTAACTCGAGGGCGTCTTTCTGCTTTTAAGGAAGCTGCTCAGTCAGCCCTGCACTTGCTTCAGCATGTCCCTTGTATACTGGCCCTTAAACAGCTGGTAGGAAGCTATGTGGGCCGTGAGCAGAGCACCCTGATAAACCTTCCTCCCAAAGATATCAGTTCTAGACTCCTTCCCCGGAGACACAGAGGAATGAGTTCTGAACATCTTGGCCTTTTTGAGAGTGAATTCAACTACCACAGACTGGTGTGGCAACTGTCTTCTTAAATCTGGAAGCCTTTTGGACCAGATAGTCTATGTCTGCCTTCTTATTGACAGGAGCCACAGAGAGAGTGTTCTCCCACATTCTCATCTGTACCTCCTGAAGGACTTTGTGGCCTGGGTCTGCCACAATTTCCTTAGGAGGCCCCACAAATTGAAGGATGTCTAGCATCTTACTCCTGGAACCATCCTCTATCTCAGCCATTTTCCTAACAAAACCTGCAAAGCAGAGATCCTCAGGAAGGTACTTCCTTTTCTCTGTTGGAGAAGAGGGGTCAGAGGAGAGCCCTGTTACTGCCTCCTCTTCAGAGGCATCTACAGTGTCATAGCTGTACCCCCAAGAATATTCAAAGTCCAACTTACCCTGGTGTGCAGGTGGTGAGGAATCCCTTTGATGCTTAGTCCTCAGTCAAGTTCTCAAGGACTGGTGCACTTCACTGTTTTGGCATGGATCCAAAGAAGCTTTGATGACCCAGGGAAGCTTCCTTCTCAGAGGAGCTTGAGATCAGCAGTGGGGCAGCAGTCATTAACCCTGATGCCCCTCCATACATCAGCATCAGATCTAGCACTGCTGCCTTGCCTCTGAGCACCCAAAAGGAATTGAGCAAATGCTTGAGGATAGACAGTGCCTGCCTTGGGGCCCCTGATGCCCTGGCATGGAGGACGTGCAGCGCCTTCTCTAAGGCCTGTGGATTTGTTTTATCCAACTCCTCATCGAAGATGACCTATAACACCACCAACTGTGAAACAGTAGGGGTGATTAAATTTTTCTCGGAACTGAGAGGTTGATCAGTGGCAGACACCTGGACTGGTGGAAGCTGCCCTGAGTCCCTATCCTGCTTAGAGGATGAGCTCTGCTTGCCATAGGATCACTTGGGGGGGGGGGGGGGGGGGCGGTTCTCGGCATGTGCAGATGATGAACCATCCCTGCTCCTGGCATTGGGCACTGATGGAAACTGAAGCCAATGCTTCTTCAGCTTCCCTCAAAGCCTGTGTCGAAGAGGCAGAACCCGATGCTTTTTCAATCAGGAAGAGTCAGACGAAGGCCTGTCTGCAGGGTCCCTATCAGTTGATGGTACTGAGGGGAACAGATGGCCCCTCTCTAGGCCGATGACGTTCTTTTCACTGATGCAGCTCTGGGGTCCTTCGATGTTGATGCCTCTGGTTTGGATGGATTGGTCTTCCTGTGCCCAAAATGTTTTGTCCATGAGTTTCAGTTGGGACTGGTGGCCTTTTGGGGATCGTGGTCGCACATTTGCGACACCAGTGGACATCATGTGATGCCCCAGGCACAGGATACATCTATCATGGGACTCCATGATAGATATAATCCTTATATACTAGAGGCATTGCTGGAACCCACTAGACATGTTTGGCCAAAACAAGAGAGACAAAATGAACTCTATGGTCTATGAACTCTAAGGTCGATGGGCACCAATGGCAACTGCTGCAGGGCGAGTGAGGGAAATGAATGAAAATTTAGACAACTGAAAAACCATATCTAGGGGAACCTGTGAAGAATAAAACTGTGGGACTCTGCGACAAACAATCCTGTGACTCTGGCTGAAAAGCCCATATGGCCATAACAGAAGTATGAGGGTTCCGCGGGGAAAAAAAAAGACTGAAGGGACCCTGCATGGACACAGTCTAAAGGCATTTGTGGGCATCCTCAGCAAAGCACAAAGTTCTAGAAACTTTGACATAAGTTTTCTGTACTGTCACCATGTGTGAAGATTGTCATCCTGCTCGTCTTCCGAGAAGTGAAAGTTTTACACATTCAGAATTAAATACATCTGTGTTTGATTATATGAAAGAAATGTGGAAGTTATTTAGTTTAGGCTTACACTCTAATTGGTCAGCAGAGCAGATCTTAAACTACATTTTAGTTTATGAACAGATGATGATTAAAAAGCAGCAGGTATCTCTGAGATTTTGCAAGCCATCAGGGGGCAGCCTTGTGTAAAGTCACAGACGTGCCACAAGCTGCACAAAAAGGAACTTACTATATACAATTCCTCCTGCAGCAAAATATATTGGTAAACATGGGAAAAAACTGGGATACTGAGAATGTAAGCCTTAGACTAGACTTCTAGAAATAAGTTTCCTTGCCATCTTTCTGGAAGTGGAGCTGTGGATTCTTTAGAGGGTAACAGCATAGAGGCTACACACAATTTCGGCATGTTTGGCAGTTGACAGCAGTGTCTTTATGCAAATCTGTTCATCATTCATTACTGCTGATGTATAAAGCAGAGTACATATTCTTGCTTTCCTTTGTTTCCTTTTAACATGAAAATTTCCATGTAATTTCAAAATGATTGCAAAGGTTGGATGAAGAAAATTGCTGCTGGTCAGACTATGTTACTAATCCAGGAAAATAATTTAAAAGTTTTTTTAAATTTAGCTTTAAAGTTAGGTCCTGTAATAAGTAAATTCTGATTTAATCTCAGATTTGCTACATTTTTTGTTTTTAGGGCATAAACAGATAATTAATATACAGTGTGCTGTTCAAAAGTAATTACATTTTCATACATATTAATGTATTGTCATGGGACTTTTCTTTTTTAAGAATAAAGTAAACACCAGCCTCATTAATTTTACTGTTAAATTTTAATGGCTGAGGAATGTCCAGAAGTTATAGATTTTTTTTTTCAGACTAACAAATGAAAAGGTAATACAATAACCCCAGTGTACTGACGTCTTACCACAGTATAGGAGAGCAATGAAACACAGGCTGTAAATTAATCCCAGTTAGGGACTGAAATACTGGAATATGTCTAGGATTCTCTTTTTATATAGTTTGCCGTTTCAGAGTTTTTGCACCAGATTGTACTTCATGAATTATACAGGGAGACAATACTGACTGTGAGTGAATTCTTCCTAAAAATGAAGAGACACTTTGCTGATTTGGCATTTGGAACTTGGCAGCTCCCCACAGAGCTCAGAATCACCATTTTATCCAAGTAAATATTGATACAATATTCCTGAAGGACACGATAGGGGACTTCATGGGAATAAGACGAATCAAGTCTGCATTTGTATTTATTTTTTCCAGTCATAACTGCTGCACTCGATCCAGCAAACCCACCGCAATGCATTCTACAACAGTGCTATAATGACCAGGCTTATGAGAGGCATGGAGCGGTTCGTTATGGTCATGCCAATTCTCATAGGCATTCCCCGGGTCCGTCACCACAAGTGCCACCAATTCAAGCCACAGAAAATCCATGGCCAGTCGCATACGTCCAATTTTTAAAGGACAGACCGTACATGTATATATATTCACACACACAGAACTTTTTTTTTTTTTATATAAGTAATATTGTTCTGCCTGAGGTACGGCCACCATGATCTTGCTGCAGCCAGATAGCCCCATGCCTCCTTTGGCTGATACACTGCTTTGCTTATTGTATAGCAGGAGGGATTACTGGTGTGTGGTAACTGCTACAAATATAGCTTTCTTCCTTTCAAAAGGTAAAAACTATTCAGGGTCAGATACATCAATTCTGATGTATGAGGCAATGAAAAGTGTCATGAAAAGTGGATTTGTGAGGCAGTTACATTATTAGTGAATATGGTAGTAAATAAGGAAAATTACCACCACCAGCTAAAGCAAATATAGGGACAAATATCATTGGCCTTGGTAAACCACTAATTCACTGATTATATATCACATCTAACAACCAGCAGTAGCAGTAAAACATAGCACACTATTAAATGTTCCAGTATCAGCACTGCAATAATTTATCATATAAGTGCCTGCACTGTAAAGTCTTTTTTTCACTGTATTTCATTATAACAAATATTACTTCAATATAAAACAAACAAGTCTATTGTGCTCTCTCTCTCTATATTTTATATGCATTATCTACAGTATATAACATAAGCATCAGGAATGTAAAAAATGTCCAACGACTATTATAGTAATAAAGCATTTTTGTTAGCATCTGTAAGCCTGTAATATAACTGATGCCATGTCTCATTAAAATTCCTGGTTTTCGTTTGCAGTCAGTTAAAATATTTCTCATTATACACACATACATGCAGAGCAAGGGCCTAAATGCCTAAAATAAGAATCAGCAGGATAATCTATGACAGGTTGGGAAGAATTTATTTGTGGCTCTCTCAATCAAGGCACACAATGAGACCCCAGAGAGATACAAAATAATTGTACAATGAGCTTGAGTGCTGTCAGCTACTACAACTGCATATTTTGAACGCACATCATTTCAAAATTCCTACCACTCTCACCATTCACATATCTTCCCCCCCCCCCCCCCCCCGGCCAACAAATACAGGTAGGAAGCACTAAAAAGATAACATTCCAATGAAGCTGGTTCCTTCGCTGACCTCTTAGTACCAGCATGAGTCACTACAGTTTTGATCAGTTATTGCCCTTCCCCTTGTGCCCAGAGTACATCAACTCTACAATGTGCCCCAAACTCCTAATCTTCAACTGGAGGGTAGCCAAGAAACTGAATTAAACAAGAGGGGGGGGGGGGGAGAGGGGGGTTTGGATAATCAATTGATATGGAGCACCCAGTTTAAAAAATTTAGACAAACTGGAGATATTTATAATTCATTTCATATCTTATATTCCCTTACTCCAGATCCTTTTGACCTGGTTTGAGTGAGGCTCAATTTAGGATTTGTACCTCTAACCAAAAATCACACTTCTGGGCCCTTCAAACATTTTGAAATAATATAGGTGAACATTCAGTTAAACTTCAACAAATCTCACTAAACTTGGATTTTTCTGGAGTGGAGGGAAGGGAAGCAGGCAACGATTTATCAAAATAAATGTCAGGTAAGTATTCGCAGATCTGAACCTAGATTTGAATCTGGTGAGGAGGTCATCTGAATTTCTTAGTTTCAGCATAGTTGATAATGTACCTTATAGAAATAGAAATATGTTCCCCCTGGCTGGTTTGGGCTTAGCAGTCAAATTTTTCTGTCGTTCTTTGGTTGATTTCTAAAACCCTGGTGAGCCACTTACTAAATGTGACTGGGTCCCTGGAGCTGAACCCTGGCAGAATCCAAAATGGGAGGTCTAAGAAGATCCAGGAGTATGTGACCTGGAATAGTATCAGACAAACCAATTTTTATAAACTTTCCATTGTACAAAAAAATCCCTTCCTACAAAAAGATACATTTTTCCTCTTGAATTATTATACAATTCACAACTGATTTATTTTATGGACTGTATAATGTTGTATGGTGTACTTATGCCTCAGTATTTGATCATGCTTCAACTGTTCCCAAGATAGTGAGAAACCTGCAAAATGTCACCATAAGAAATGAACCAGGTGATGAATTGAGAGTTGAAAGTGCTAAAAACTTTAGTTACTGTTATGTGAATGCTCTGTAATTTCCAACCAGTTCCTTTAGCGAGAATATTTATAGAAAAAGAAAATTAAACTTTCAAAGTTTTCAAAATGGATTATACAGCTGAAGTAGAATTTGCTTTTTGCTTGCTCTCCCCCTTCCACTACTACCCCATACCCACCGCCAACCTGTAGACACAGTATATCCAGGTGGACTCAGTACTACTCTTCAGCAGACAGGGCCTACTATGGTTGTGGCATTTGTGTTTCCTCCCCTCCCTGGGCTGACACTATCTCCAAAGCCAAGCTAGTCCTAATGAAAGGGGGATGCAAAGCTCAGATCTCCTACACTGCAGCTCTATGGCCAGAGTCACAGGGAGGACCTGATGAAATAGAATGGAATTTTATAGACTCGAGATGCAATATGTAAAGGTTTTTATCCTAAAAAGCAAGTCTGCTTACCATAAACTGGGTTCTACGTAGATAGCAGGATGGGCTCGTCCAATGGTGCCAAATGGACCCATCTATCTAACTCGGTAAAGCTGCCTTGTGAGCCCCTCAGTTGATTGTGAAGCTTATCTTTAGTTAGGTAATGGACTCTCCAGGGAAGCAAGCAGGTATATTAAGCATGGCCAATTCACCCTGCTGTCCAATTACAATAAGGAAATTTGTTTTCTCTGTCAACAAGCAAGGCTGAAGTAGCCATGACATGTGGAGTTCCAAGCTGATGATTGCATAAAGAAGCACTTACCCAGACCTCCTTCTTCCCTCCAGTAGAGAGTAGACTACTGAGTGAAGAGGCAGAACAAAACTGCTTGCCAAAGATACTGTGGCTTTTTGAAAAATTGTACAGAAAGTAATTGGACATGAAGGAGAAAACTGATGACTAAATTGCATTTTTGCAAATGTCTTTAATGGTCATTTCTCTTAGGTGAGCCACTGAGGTAGCAATTGCTCTTACTTGATGAATCTTGATAGTCAGAGGTCTGGAGGCCAGCCAGAACACAGTAATATGTGATACCCTCTGCTAGCCAGTTGGTCAATGTGAGCTTGGCAACAGCTATTTCCAATCTGTTAGGATCGTAGGAGATGAAAAGTTGAGTAGCCTGACGATGTAGTTGAGTTCTCTTCAGATAATAGGCCAAAGTCCTTTTACAGTCCAGAGAATGGAGGATCTTCTCCCCTTTATGTGCATGAAGTCTTGGAAAGAATGTTGGCAAAACAATGGCTTTATTCAAATGACATGCAGCCTCTACTTTTGGCAGAAACTTAGAATGAGTGCAGAGTGCCACAATGTTATGGAAAACTGTAGATATGGAGAGTAATGAACCAATGTTTGAGGTTCACTGATTTCTAACCAAAGTGATGACAACTAGAAATACCAGTTTCTAGGTAAGAAACTAAAGGAAGCTGATTCTACTGGCTCACAGGGAGGCTTCATCAGCTGAGCCATGACGATATTATGATCCCATGGCACCAGTGGCTTTGCAACTGGAGTTCTTGACTGTCACAAATTCTTCATGAACTCTGATATCAGAGGATGGACAGAGATCAGCTTTCCACCCACTTGAGGGTGGTAAGTGGTAATGGCCCTTTGACTGAAGTACTGAGGCCCGAAGAGGAGAGGGAGTATATATACTGAAGCAGATCTTTATAAAACAGAAAAACAAGTTCAAGGCGCCTGCCTGATACCAAGATGAAAACGCTTCCATTCAAAAAACTGTACACTTTTCTGGTAGATGACTTTCTAGCCAAAATCATAATTCCTAACAGATAGTGATAATGAGGAGACAATCAAGCACTCAACATCTATACCATCAAGTTGAGGGAAGGGAAAGCTCAGATGACAGAGACCATCCTCCTTTTGAGTTAGTAGAGTCAGATTGGATCAGTCGGATAGGTGGGCAGATTGATAGCCTGAGGAGGAGAACCACACTTGCCTGGAGCAATGAGGATAAGTTTACCCTGAGTATCTTCTGCATTTTTCTCATCACCAACAGAAGCAGAGAAAGACACACAGCAGATCTGCATCCCACTTGAGTAGAAAAGCATCCGGTGTGGATCTAAACTTGCTTTCAAGAATAGAGCAAAATTTGACAAATTTCCTGTTGTCTTCGTACATGAACAAGTCAATTGATGGGTTACCCCAGAGCTTGAATAGCCAGTCAGCCATACCTTGATACAGGGTCCACTCATAGATGCAAAAAACCCTGCTGAGGCAATTCAGCAGTGTATTGGAGATCCTGGGAAGGTAAGCTGCTTGGAGAAATGCTCAGACTGTAAGTCTACTTCCAGATTCTCAAACATTCTTGGCAGAGGGTCAAGAGCCCTATGCCCCCTTGTTTGTTCACACAGAACAATGCCACCTTGTTTTCAGTTTGGCTCAGAATTCTTTCTCTGAAGGAGATGCGATAATACTCAATGAATGTCAAAAGGCTTGTAGCTCCAAGAGATTAATCTAAAATGGATGTTCCACTGTCAATCAGATCCCCCGAGTTTAGAAGATTCTGTGTGTGTTTGCCCCATATCCTGGTGGGCACATCAATTTCTGGCATTATTTGATGAGATAGAATTCAAAGAGCAAAACTTATCTCCAGGACCTTTGGAACCAGCCACCAAAGGAAAGAGATTTTCATCTCCGTGGTAACTTTCACCTGGTGCGAAAAGGGCTGAAGACATTGATCCCACTGAGAATGGAGGCCTCACTGGTGAACTCTCATGTTCAGCCACATCATGGGACCACATACATCACTGCCATCATATGCCCATAGACAATCAGGATTACTTGGGCTGGGACTTGATCCCGCTGTAGTAAATTCTGGATCAATGTGTAGATACAAAATGCCCAATCTGATGGGAGGAATGCTTTCTCCTCCAATGAGTTTATCTACTTCCCGATGAACTTGATTCTCTAGGTAGGAACAAGATACAACTTGGCAAAGTTGATTACAAATTCTAGCAACCGAAGCAGCTGGATCATTTTCTGCAGGTAATCCAATACCCTTGCTTGAGAAGATCCTGTCACCAGCCAGTTGTCCAGGTAAGGAAAGACAAATTCCCTGGCAATAAAGATGTGCTGCTCCTACTGATTGGCATTTCATGAAGACCCTCAGAGACACCAAGAATCAGAAGAGAAGAACCTTGTACTGGTACTGAAAGAAATCCACCATAAACCTAAGGTATATCCAGTGAGACCGATGGATAGGTATTTGAGTATACACATCTTTCAGATCCAGGGTGCACATCCAGACTCTTGTTTGAATGAAGGACAGGATGGTGTGAAGGAGTTCATTTTGAACTTCTCCCATAACAGACTTTTGTTCAGTCTGCCAGAATGGGTCTTAAACCCCTTGACTTCTTGGGGGCTAATGAAATAACAGAAGAGCCCTATATCTTTGGGAGGGATAGCTTTTATCAACTGCTGGCTGAAAAGTGACTCCACCTGGAGAAGGAGCTGGGTAGACGCATATGGATTGAAGGTGAAATACTGATGCAGCACTTGGGGACGGGAGAAGCACAAATGGTACTCAGACTCCATAATTATGAGGACCCAACAGTCCTTGGTGATCTTCCACTACTCTTCAAGGAGCAGGTGAATCCTACTTGAGGGTTTCTAGCCTAAGTGTCGAGTCTCATCAAAAACTTGGTCCAGTCTTAGGTTGGGCCTGTTACAGATTCTTAGTTGACATTTCTCACATGAACATCCTCTTGCTAGAAGCTGCTGATGTGGTAGCAGAAGTGGGGCGTGATACCACTGAAATTGGTGGAAGAGGCATTTTTGGAAGGAGGAGTGTTTAAAAGTATAGTAAGAATGTCTAGAGGAAGAAAGCTGCTCAGCTCCCGCCAATAAGGACTGAATGACCATATGTTGCTCTTTAATTTGGGTGTTGGTTTCTCTGATATTATCCCCAAAGAGATTGTTACCTGAACACAGGACATCGGCCAACTTGTCATGAACATCCTCACAGAATCTGGTGGATCTCAACCATGCTCTCCAGCTTGCTTCAATAGCTGCTGCAGAAGATCTCACCGCAATGTCAAACAATTCATACTTTGAATGGATGAGATGGTGTTTGCGCTCTTCCGCATCCAGAGGGGTCCAATGATAGCTTTCCTGCTCCTTATTAAGAGAGACTACCAGAGGTTTAGTTTTTCGGAGACTGCTGGAAAAGAAATCTGGTCTTTTTAACCCAGTTCAACACAGACTCAACACCCACAGACTGTTGTGGTAATTTAACCACCCCAAACCTCAGAGATTGTTGAACTCTGCATTTAAGGTTCAGTTTCCTAGCTACTGGTGGGGCAGAAGGCCCGATTATCCCATATTCTCATTTGTAGTTCCCACAGGACTGAATGGATCTGGATCACTGTAGGTTTAGAATGTTCTTCCAGAACCAAATTATCTGAAAGACCTCAGCGCGAGGATCTTTGTCCCTACAGATGTTGATGCAGATCGCTTTACCTAGCTTATCCAGGAATTTGGAGTATAGGTTTTCTGGTGGATACGAATGCTCCAGCAGGTCAAGAAAGGGGATCTGGGGGGATCCTTGTAGACTCTTCCTCTGAATTGAGAGGTGGAGGTGTTGGAGTTCTGTGAAAATAGATGCTTAGAGCCAACAGTTGTAGAGAAAAGCATTTTATTAAATGTTATAAAATAATATAAATATTAAATAATAAAGTACCTTATGGAGAGACAGAGTGCTATACAAGGCTCCAGCATATACTCCCTCTCAAATAGTATTATATAGAATTTACAGCTGTATATTTCCAACCCCTAAAATAGGTTACATAAGTGTCAATTTCTATGATTGGCTATTATAAACAAATAATCTGAATGGCCATATATTAATTTAATTCTTATCTCGTATGTAAATGTTTTCTTGGAATTCTGCGGCATTAACGGCCTAAGAATTTTTTTTTTTTTTTACAACTTTAGATGGAATGTCAACTGGCCTTGTCCTTGTTCTAGATATGTTTCTATAACCCTGTACTCCAGTTATTTCTGTATTTTTATCTAGCTTATAGCATCTGACTGTCTAGGAAAATAAGTACAAATATGTTACAATGTTATACTTGTTAAAGGTTGCCTATGATCAAAAATCAAAAACTTAGAACAGGAATAATGACTTGTTATGTGACATGTCAAAAAGTGTTTCACTGCAACTAAGGGCCTATGAGCACCCACATCAGAGGAATACTAACCCATGACCCCATTTGAAGATAACTGCTATCAGGGTGAGGTCCTCAGTTGTCTCAGAGGGGAATATTCCCAGGGTAAGCTCCAGATAGTGTTCCATGCTCCATTCTTGGATTGGGTAGATTCCTCCATAGAGAGAGATGGCATGTCCTGCTGAGGGCTAGTTACAACCACTGGGGCCTTGGATGTGAGCTCTCGAGGCATGGAGGTGAGAGGCACTCCCCATTGGGGGAACAAATCCAACATTCTGGACAGGAGAGGTTGAAAGTTGCCCTCTTTGTCACTGGCCGCCAATGAGGTAAAGGTCTTCACCAATTCAGCCACTGGTCTATGGACTGTTGTGTCCTTTGAACAAGACTTGGGGAAGAGACATCCTCTTAAAATCAGTAAAGTCGTCCTCTTGAGAAACAGATACTGGACTCCAGGAACAGACTTCCTCTTGGGTTAACTGTGCTGGTGGCTGCATAGCAACTAGAGCCACAGTGGAGCATATTGGATCCAGAGTCTCCAAAAGAAACCAATGAGCAGATAAATGAGAAGAGGCTCCAGGTGGTCAGGGATCTGGACCAAGGAGGCCAAATGGAGATAAGGGCACCAACATGGAGGAAGGTAACACCTGAGTGAGTATTTTGAACAGAAAGTGATTTTGCTGGTGAAAAAAGAGGATTTGTACATATTGCTGTACTAGGAAACTTTGTGACTTGCGGCAGAAAAGATATTGTGGGGTAAATTGATATTCTCTGTGTTAGATTTAATAGACAAAGCAAGGCAAATGCTTAGTGTAAGATTTAATGGTGAAATCTGGGTAAATTCTTAGGGGAAATTTTCAAAAGAATTTACGCACATAAAAGTTGAATATATTGTAAATTTTCAAAATTCCATTTATACACTTAAAGTTCACTTACATGTGTAAATCTATTGACAATTCAATAGCATATATTAGCAAATTTCAAAAGCCCACTTGTGTGCAACATGCAGTTATGCATGCAAACCCTAGTTTTAAGCATGTAAATCCTTTTGAAAATTACCTCCTCAATGCCTTATTTCATTCCCACCCACCCCAAGCACATTATTTGATTTATAGACTGTTATCCCAATTAAAAGGTAGAAGGAACATTTTTCACAACAAGAATCAATCAGGAAGTAAGTAAACATAGGAGTAATCCAGCCCATATCAATAGATTAAATGTTGTCCCCATGTTGGTCACAAACTAACATTAAATATACCAAATAAAGTTCAAAGACCTAACATTATTTATTTATTTTATTTATTTAAGGTTTTTATATACCGACATTCATGAAATGATCACATCATGCTGGTTTACAAATAAACAGGGGTGCAATAAATACATCAAAACAGAAATAACGTGTCGAAGAAAGCAGTTACAATTAACAATGACTATTGAACTGGGATCAGAGGAAATAAAGATAGACATTAGATTAAACATCCTACTCCCTTAGCAACCTTAATTACCAACTTCACAATACTGAAATGCAGTCAGCAGTCCAGTAGCAAGATGGGGCCCTTCTAGTGTTTTGCATCAAGTGACATGCATATGATTACCTACCAGTTGATGAGAGGTTGTGTGTGCATGCGCGATGCAAATAGCTCCTGGCTCTCGGAGAACAAATCCTATCTCTGGAAGAACTGAGGCAGACATAAATACATCCACAAAGGTACGCTGAATGTCCCCTCAACTAAAGCCACTCGCCTTTCCTCGACCAAAGACCGAGCTTTTTCAACAGCAGGTCCATCTATTTGGAATAATATCCCTTCAAGCCTCAGATTAGAACCGTGCCTCACTACGTTCAGGAAAAAACTCAAGACGTGGCTATTCCACCAAGCCTTCTCTGAACCTCCAGACAATCACTAGTCGCCATTATTCTCACATGGACAAATGATCTTCTATCCTCCTGATCAATGGACCCATGCTTTCCCAGGTTAAAGCACCTTAAGCTTTAACCATATTCTTCTTGTATGTTGTTACAATTTCTTCCTACCTTTACCTTTCTTCCAGCTATTTAAGCTTCCAAGTTCCTACTCCTTGTTAAATGTAACTTTGCCTTATTCACCTCTATTGTTATTTACTTTATTTTTGCCTCAGTTATCCCTTTGTTATTTGTAAACCGATCCGATATGGTTATTACTATGAAGGTCGGTATAAAAAAGTTTTAAATAAATAAATAGAAGAAACCTTCAGGGACATGGTAGTCAAGACCTAACTCCAGTCTGGCAGCTCCTGTGCTGCTTTGGAGGAGACAGGTCACCTGGAAGGAGATCATCATCTTGGTGTAGCTGGAAGTGATCCTGTAGCGAGGACCTGCCCTCCAGATGACGCATTATTCTCTCGAACCAAGGATGGGTCTCCAAATGTTAGCAGGCCTTATAGTTTGAGATTCAATCATTAGGAATGTAGATAGCTGGGTGGCTGATGGAAATGAAGATTGCTTGGCAACTTGCCTACCTGGTATGAAGGTAGAGGACCTCATGCATCACATAGAAAGGATTTTAGACAGTGCTGGGAAGGAGCCAGCTGTCATGGTACTAGATAGCAATCAAAAAAACCTTCACTAATGAAATAAATTTAAATGCAAAAAAGCTAATTAAAATCTAGAGAGGAAAAGACCGCAGACACCGAGTATGCACGTCAATTCTCACTTAAAGCACACTAAATGATATAATGTGTGGATGAGACAATGGTGCAGGGAAGAAGGTTTTAGATTTATTAGGAACTAGGGAACCTATTCTGAAAGAATGGGCTTCACCTTAACTAGGGTGGAACCAGGCTGCTGGTACTAATGTTTGAAAAGGAGGGGCAGTAGCTTTTAAACCAGAATGTAGACAGTCAATCAGCAGCATATGGTTCAGAAGATGGTGTCTTCGAAAGATGCTAACAAATCAGGGGAGTTAGGGCATCCCAATAGAGAGGTTCCAATAAAGGCAAGAATAGCCCAGATGCCTTTAAGTAGACCGAGTTAAAAGATTCAAATCATTCCAGTCAATTGCAGGGAATTTTGTTTATATTCTGAAATGTCTGAATGCAAATGCCAGAAGTATAAAAAATAAAATAGCTGAGTTAGAATATATAGCACTGAATGAAGTAGAAATAATTGGTATCTCAGAGACCTGATCGATGGAGGACACTATGGTATCAGGGTACAAATTATATCACAATGAAAGGGTGGATCAAATTGGTGGAGGACTGGCTCTGTATATTAAGCACAGAATCAAAAAGGATAAAGATCATGTAGGAGACTAAAAGCACTGTGGAATCTTTCTGGCTAGAAATTACATCTGTGATGGGCAAGAATATAATACTGGGAGTATATTACCATCCACCTGACCAGAATGAACACACAGATAATGAAATGCAAACAGAAATTAGGGAAGCTAACAGATTTAGCAACACAATAATAATGGGAGATTTCAATTATTATACAGAAACAGTTAATAATTAATGTGCAACGAACCACACTTGTCTCACAAAAAGACGTTGCAAAAGTCAAAATTTTTTTAAATTTTTGTGTGCATAGAATTTCTCTCGAAATGTGGACCATCATACCACCCTTGGTTGATTCAGGCAGTAAGCCACGCTTTCAACCACAACGGGTCACATTTAATCATCGGTCCAATAAAGTCTTTTGAATTGCTTCAATTTTCTATTTTATTAAATTTACTTTTTTTGTCGTTTTTTGTCCATTTATAGTAAAATATTTTTAACGATGTTAGGGTAAATATATTTGAAGCGGAATTTCCTTACTTGTGCGGAGCGCCGCCGCGCTTCCGAACTTTTGTCTTCACTTACTTGTACAGAGCGCCACCGCGCTTCCAAACCTTTGTCTTCAATACTGCCGTGCTTTATAGGCGAAGATTTCCGATTGAAGGTGCTCATACGACTAAGAGCTCCTGTAGTCCGACGTACGTTTCGCGATTGTGCTGCTTCAGGGACTATGTCCTAATCGGAAAGTTGTAGTGTCTGGACTTGAAAAAGTCCAAGGTTAATTCCCGCCAAAATTGCTTCAATATTTAAATACCTTAATGTTTTCGTCTGACGAAAGCAAACATTAAGGTATTTAAATATTGAAGCAATTTTGGCGGGAATTAACCTTGGACTTTTTCAAGTCCAGACACTACAACTTTCCGATTAGGACATAGTCCCTGAAGCAGCACAATCGCGAAACGTACGTCGGACTACAGGAGCTCTTAGTCGTATGAGCACCTTCAATCGGAAATCTTCGCCTACAAAGCACGGCAGTATTGAAGACAAAGGTTTGGAAGCGCGGTGGCGCTCTGTACAAGTAAGTGAAGACAAAAGTTCGGAAGCGCGGCGGCGCTCCGCACAAGTAAGGAAATTCCGCTTCAAATATATTTACCTTAACATCGTTAAAAATATTTTACTATAAATGGACAAAAAACGACAAAAAAAGTAAATTTAATAAAATAGAAAATTGAAGCAATTCAAAAGACTTTATTGGACCAATGATTAAATGTGACCAGTTGTGGTTGAAAGCGTGGCTTACTGCCTGAATCAACCAAGGGTGGTATGATGGTCCACATTTCGAGATAAATTCTATGCACACAAAAATTTAAAAATTTTTTGGCAGATTTCAATTATTCCAATACTGATTGGGTGAATGAGATATCATGACATGCTAGGGAAATAAAGTTTCTAGATGAAATAAATGATTGCTTCATGGAGCAGCTGATCTAGGAACCAATGAGAGGACCACCTATTTTAGATCTAATTCTTAGTGGAATGCAGGATTTGGTGCGAGAGGAAACAGTTATGGGGCTACATGACAAAAGTGATCATAACACAATCAAGTTTGTCTTAATTGGAGGGAGGACATTAATGAAAACCACTGCTCTAGCATTTAACTTTCAAAAGAGAGATGAAGATAAAATGAGGAAAATAATTAGAAAAAAAAAACATTTTGGAAGGCCAAACGACTGTCAGCATGATTAAAGTGTGTGGTGAAAAGGGACTATTATAACCCAAAGAACTTCTATTAAAAAAAATGTAAAAAGGATCCAAACGAAGAAAAAGGAAAAAGAAGAAGCACTGACAAGTTAGATGTAAAACATTGATCAGGCAGCAAAGAGAATTTGAAAAGAAGCTTGCCATAGAGGCAAAACTCATAAAGGTCTGTTAGACCTTTTATATGACTGAGGAGTAAAAAGGCCACTTGAGTAAGAGAAGACTGTAGTAGAAAGACTAAATGATTTATTTGTTTTGGTTTTTAATGGTGATGATTCAGAAGAAATGAAACAAATCATGGTGAACCTGGAAGATGTAACAGGGCAAACTGACAAACTAAAGTAGCAAATCACCTGGACCAGATTGTCTTCACCCCAGAGATCTGAAAGAACTCAAAAACGAAATTGTAGATCTATTAATATTTATTTGCAACCTATCATGAAAAATCATCTATTGTATCTGAAGATTAAAGGATGGCCAATGTAACGCCTATCTTTACAAAGATCTCCAGTGGCAAGCTGGGAAACTTCAGTCCAGTGAGCCTGTCAGGGCCAGGAAAATTCAGAGAATCTATTCTAAATAACAAAATTACAGAACATTTAGACAGTCATGTTCAATAGGACATAACCAACATGGGATTTACCTAAGGGAAGTCTTGCCTCACCAATTTGCTACATTTTATTGAAGAAGTTAATAAACATGTAGATAATGGTGAGCTGGTGTATATAGGGTATTTATTTTTTCAGAAGTCCTTCATGAGAGACTCCTGAGAAAATTAAAAGTCATGGGATAGGAGGCAATTTTCTACTGTGAATTGTGAACTGGTTAAAAGATAGAAAATAGAGAGCAGGACAAAACAGTCAGTTTTCTTAATGGAGAAAGACAAATAGCAGAGTGCCCCAGAAATATTGTATTGGGACCAGTGCTTTTTAATACAGTTATAAATGATCTAGAAAAGGGAACAAGTGAAATGATCAAATCTGCAGACAACACAAAATTATTCTTAGTTGTTAAATCACAAGCAGATTGTGAGACATGGCTGGAGGACCTTAAGAGACTGGGTACCCAAAAGGCAGAGGAAATTTAATATGAACAAGTACAAAGTATTGCACATTGGTAACTACAATTTGGATTACTTTTCCATATATTAGGTTTGTGAGGGAATATATAAGAAACACTCAGAACACCTTAAAGGACCAGCACAGCTATCTGGCCCAGTACTCCTTAAACCCAACTCAACAAGGGATTCTGAGCCCAGGGAGGATCCCTGCAGCCTAGCATTAAGAAAGGCAGGGCCCAGAAAGGTAGAAGAGGCCCCAGGGAGAAGGCAGGAAGCCAGCCTATACCAGAACTATGTACATTTGAATGTTTTGTTAACCCAAGGGACTGCTTAGTTAAGCAGCCTTTGTGCTGTATTTTTGGTTTGCCTGTAAATAAGCTGAGTGGTACCAGCCAGAGTTTGGCCTCCTTTTGTACTCCTGGCTATTCCCAACCCATGATACTCTGATCGACCATATATAGTGGCAGCAGTGGGACGCACAAACAGGAGCCCACTGCACAGAAAGAAAAAAAAAGAAAAAAATATCCAAATACAGAATTTTTTTTCCCCTCTTTGGGCCTGGCTGCAAGAACAGCTGGGGACTCTGGTAGCGCAGACCAAGGGAGCTAGCCCTGCCTGCAGCAGGAAGAGAAGTAAATTGTTAATAAGGGCCAGATGGGCTAGAAATGTTTCCTTCTGTTTTCTGTCCTCTCTCCTTTCCCTAGAGAGCCACCCAGCTTCACTGTTTATGCAGTAAGTACAGCTCCTCATGGCTGGGCAGCAACAACTGCAGGCCACCGTGCAAAAACAAATTGTCCGGCAGCAGTTGCTGCGAGAGCAATTTATGCAAAAAAACCTGGTGCTAACACAAGTGGCACAGGCCATGCAGACCGTCGTAACCAGTCTATCTCCCTTGTCACCAGTAGTACTTAAGATGGCCCTGGGAGAAGACTCAGATTGTTTCTTGAAGAACTTTAAATGGACAGCTTGATTGGCAGGATGGCCAGAAAATAGATGAACTAGGGAGTAGCCAAGCTGCCTTTCAAACCACCAACCTGGAAGAGCTACATACACCGAATTCAAAAAAGCTATCCTAAAGAGGGTGGGACCCACACCAGAAGCCTATCGACAGTGATTTCGGCGAGGAGTCCTTCAACCAGAGGAAAACCCGCAGAATCTTTTCCACAGACTTGAGGATGCAAGTTGAAAGTGGTTGCACCCAGAAGAGAAGACCAGGTTGGAGATAGCCAAAATAGTTTTGCTGGAACAATTCCTAGATGGCCTAGATCACCTGACGCAGAAGTAGGTTTGCTGAAACCTGAACTTTACGTTAGAATTATCATTGGAAGTGGTGGAGGCCTATTACCAAGCCCAGTCCATGCCTGAATTGCCATGGCCTCAGGGGAGACCATCTGAAACCGGGAGAGGACACTGGAGCCCTAAGGGCAAGAGGCTGGACTTTTGGCTTCAACTGCAAACTCCAACGAGATTGTCATGTTTCAGCTGTGGAGGAAGGGCCATTTTGCATGAAACTGCGCCCGCAGAGAAGACAAGCCAATGAACATTAATGCCATGGCCCCACACACTTGTTATTTCTTGGATGTCTCCAGCCAGGGAGTCTCTACTCTTGTGAATGCTGTTGAGATAGATGGTGTTCCAACCCAGGAATTTGTGGACTCAGAGTGTAAAAACGCTATTGAAAGAGTTAGTGAAGTGGGTCCAGATTGAGGTCGAAAGAATCGTAACCCTGGCATGCATCCACGAGGAATGGCGAAAATATCCAACAAGCCATGTACAAATGAAAATCCTGGTTGGCCAAGACAAGACAGAAGTAGTAGGACAGAAGTCCAAACTTCAAAATCCTGTGGAACCAACTCACATCTGATTCACTCACACACAGCAACGAAGAACTGGCATTTCTAGAACTCTTCCCTTTAGAAGATCCTGACCTGTAAGGTAAAGTCTCTAAGATCCCTAAATCCCGGAGACAACAGCAACAGGAAAAATACAGTTATACTAATTTCAGGGCCACTAGGGAGGAGTCAGCATCAGTGCTGCCACCTACTCAGAATAGCATACCTAATCCCTTTGAGTGGCAAAATGGGCATAACTCAGGGAATTTCAGACAGGCCCAAAGGGAGGATGAGACTTACGTCTGCACAGGAGTATATCAAGAGGGTGGATGGGAAGCTAGTTCCTGGAGCAGTAGATAAGGATCCTTTTCTCCCTTATTTTATAATGAAAAGAGACCTATTTTACCAGGTAACAAAAGGAGATCTGGAGGGGGAAGTGATAGAACTCCTCCTAGTTCCCAAACCCTACTGCCAGCAAATCCTGCAATTATCATATAGCTACCTTTCTGGGGGCTACCCAGGTGAGCAAAACAACCAGAAAGAGAATATTAGCGCAGTTCTTTTGGCTTGGCATACACTGACAGGTCCAGCTATTTCGCCAGTCTGCCTGCATGGAGATTTTTTCCCTGATTTGGGCTGTCCAAGAAAATGTTAACTATTTGTTTCCAAGGTAATCAAACAGCTCTGTACCTTGCGCAAGGTAAAAACTCTGCATACCTTGGTATATCATCCGCAGACAGATGGCCTTGTTGAGTGCTTTAATAAGACACTCAAACAAATATTGAAAAAATCTGTGGCTGAAGACAGCAAGAATTAGGATTTCTTGCTACTCTATGTGCCATTTGCAGTCCGCAAAGTACCCCAGAGCCCGATGGGGTTTTCACCTTTTGAGTTACTGATTGGGAAGAGACCGAGGGGAATCTTGGACACAGCTCGCGAGACTTAGGAAGAAGAGTCAAAACCAGGGTAGAACCCTAGTTGACTACACTATCAGGGTGCAAGAATGATTGAAGAAGGTTGGGGAGCTGCCTGTCTATGCCTAGAAAAGGCTCTGAGAACCCAAGCCTGAGATTACAATTGTCCCACAGTTCAAAGAGCATCCCAACCAGGGGACAGAGTTCTTGTCCTTCTCCAATCTTCAGAAAGCAAGTTGTTAGCACGCTGGCAAGACCCTTATGAAGTTTTAGAGAAAACTGGGCCCGTGAATTTTAAAATAGCCCAGTTGGATAAATGGAATAAAACTCAGACCATGTAAATCTCCTAAAGAAATGGGAGGCACCAATGTGCGGAGTGGTGCAAGAGGAAGAATTTAGTCCAGAGGTCAGACCTGAGTGGATTGAACCCAGATTCCCTCCGGAGAGCAACTCTCCACCATACAGACAGCAGACTTATAATCAGCTAGAGAAGTGAAACAAAGTTATCATCTCGAATCTACCGGGTCAAACCCACTTTGTGCAGCATGATATCATTACACCTCCTGGAGTTGTCATGTGGCAATGACCCTATTGGATTCACGAGGCCAGACACCATGTCATTAGGATCAAAGTGAAGCATATGTTCTGTTTCAGAGTTCTGGAGGAATCCAACAGTGGCTGGTCCTCACCCATAATGCTGGTGCCAAAGTCAGATAGGAGCATCAGGTTTTGCATTGACTTTAAAAAAACAAAACTCAACACCTCAAGTGGATGAACTGATTGAGCATAGGGTATTGGCAGGTGCCTCCAACATTAACGGTGAAGGAGAAGACTGTGTTCTCTATGTAAGGTGGGCTCTTCCAATTCACTGACCTCCCTTTGGAATCCATTGTGCCCCTGCAATGTTTCAGCGCTGGCTGACCACCTGCTGCACCCGCATCAAGATTATGCAACTGCCTACTTGGATGATATCGTGGTTTACAGTCTGGATTGGAGGACACATCTAAGCCAACTCCAGGCTGTCCTAACAATTCTGAGAAAGGCAGGCTTGACTGCCAATCCTAAAAAGTGCTTGCTGGGAGGACAAGAAATCCAATACCTGAGGTACACTCTTGGGAAGGGGAAAGTCAACCTGCAGACCAGGAAGACTGAGGCGATTACCTGGGTGCCAGTCCCACAAACAAAAGCAAGAGTGAGAGCTTACCTGGGCCTTACTGGGTATTACAGGATGATTATACACAATTACTCAAAGGCAGAACTTCTCACAAGGCTCTTGTTAAAGAAAGCCCCAGAGAAGGTCCAATGGCTAGCTTTTAATAAATGTTTGCTCTTTAATTTCATCTACATGCAGAAAGCAGTTTTGAATGTTATTGCTGAAAATATTTTTTTGTATACATTCTATTTTTACAGCTGCCAGTAGATATTAGGCGACTTTAAGCAAGGGATGGACTTAGTGAATGTTCCCTTTACGATAAGGTTGCTGTGAGCATAAAAGTGATAGGCTTTTTGCATCAAAGAAAGTAGTGCTCACAGGGTAATGTATCCAAATATTTTTGCTCACATGGGCAAATGTTTGCACACAGCAAACCAATCTTTAAAGGGAACACTTGGCACTGGGGAGAAGGAGATTGAGATTGGATCCTAATGGGGGTTAGGTTTAGGGAGAAAAAGAGTGATGTTGGAGAAGAAAGAAGTGACCAGTGGATATGAATATGTGACACATTGTAAAATTTGGTTTGGTTCGCCACGAGGATCAAGCAAACTTGAAAGTGTGCCTTCATATAAAAAAAAGGTTGAGAAGCTCTGCCTTAAAGGACTAGCCACGGCTATCTGGCCCTGTCCTTCTTAAGATCCAAACCAGCAAGAGATTCTGGGCCCAGGGAGGATCCCTGCAGGCTAGCATAAGAGGCAGGGCCCAGAAAGGTGGAAGAGGCCCCAGGGAGAAGGCATATTGAATTTTAAGAATTATTAGGAATAAAATGGAGAACAACATAATACCTCTGGTATCATTCCATTGTGGGACAGCAGCTAGAGTATTATGTGTAATTCTGGTCACCAAATTTCAAAAAGGATATCGTGGAACTAGAAAAGGTTCAGAGACAGGTGACCCAAATGATAAAGGGAATAAAACAAGTTCCCTCTGAGGAAAGGCTAACGAGGCTAAGGCTCTTCAGCTCGGAGAAGATTATGCTGAACGTAGATATAATAGAGATCTATATAATAATGAGCGGAGTGGAACATATAAATATGAATCAATTGTTTACTCTTTAAAAAAAAAAATAAAGACTGGGGGACACTCCATGAAGTTACTAAGAATCCATTTAAAACAAACTAGAGAAAATTCTTTTTCACTCAAAGCAAAATAAACCTCTGGAATTCATTGCCAGAAGATATGGTAAAGGAAGTTAACATAGCTAGGTTTAAAAAAGGTTTGGACAATTCCTGGAGGAAAAATCCATAAATCATTATTAATAAAGTACACCTAACGAAAGCCATTGCTTATTCTTGGGCATAAGCAACATGAAATCTATCTATTATTTGGGATTCTGCCAAGTACTTGTGATCTGGATTGGCCACTGCTGGATACTGGGTGTGATGGACCCTTGGTCTGATCCACTATGGAAGTTCTTAAGTTCGTCCAGGTTTCCCTAACACCTGTTCCTGCATTGAGTGCATGGATGGTGCCAAGGGCTGGGTGCATTGATGATGCATGCTTCAATGCGGTCTGTACCAGTGGCCCCAATGAATGGTGCTGCTTCTGTGCTGACAAGTCCGTGATGAAGGGGAAGCAGCCCGTGGGTGCACCAAGCAGCTCACTGGCTCCTGTGCTCAGTGCTTCCGCATCCTACTCAAACTCTAAACTACAACAGATTCAGAGCCCAGAACCACAGTTATAGGATCTTTGCTAGAGGAACTCCTGCTTGACTCTGCATGGAGGGAGCCCAAAGAGTCCCGACTCACTGACCTTTGAAGTTCCTCCATTTTCCAGGCCTGTTCCTGTGGGATCTCAGCAACATCTGACTACAATGAGGTCAATTATTTCTGCCATTATTATAAGCACTTCCCCCTCATAAATGCCAGAGGATAAGAGGATAATGGTTGTAAGAATCAACAGAGGCCACATAGAGGAGTAAATCCAGACAGAAAAAATGTGTATCTCTCTCAAAGATGTCAACCCAACTGTGCAATCAGACAGCAGTAATAGTTAGTTGAATTGTGATTGGGGTTTTAGGCATCTGTAACAAATACCGTGGCAGCTGATGATGGATATCTTGTGGCCACAAACAGTCCTTGAAGCTACTGGGCCTTCTTAGAAAATAGCATTTTCCTTTATTTTTTTGTGTAGCTGAAATATCCCGTTGAGGGTCTGCTGAAGCAGTGAGGAAAATTGAAAAAGCAGCTGAAGCAAAATCTTCAGATGTTTGAAAAAAAGACAAAAAAAAAAAAAAAAAAAGAGAGTAAAACATCCATGCAGAAGCTCAGACAAAAAAAGATTGAGGGTCTAACAAGGCAGTACACGCGTGGGAACTTCCACGAATGCTAAGTGATAAAACTACTGAACTAGAGAGCTGGGTCTGTTTGGCGCCATCAAATGCTGTCATGTCATGGCATAAAGAATAAAATTTCCTTATTTGGTGACTGCTCTTTGGTAGACTATGTAAAATTATTAAACATTTATATTCTGCCCTATGCTTAATAGTTGATGGCTTCAGGCATGGGGTCCAATATACTATGTTTATGTTTAATAGATTTCATATACCACTAGTATATACACATAAACCAAGTAGTTAACATAATTAAAAAACATACATAATTATCCAGCAAAACAAGGCAAAAATACATTATGGGGCAGATTTTCAAAGCCCTACGCACGTAAATCCGGGAGGATTTACACGCGTAAGGGGGGTTACGCGCGCCGGGCCTATTTTCAAAAGGCCCGGCAGTGCGCATAAAGCCCCGGGGCTTGAAAAAAGGAACAGGGCATGGGCTGGGCGGGGCTGGAGCCACCATGCTTGGGATCACGGGCTGGCCGTTGGTCGGCAGGCGCAACTTATAAAATAAAGGTATGGTGGGGGTGTTTAGTTAGGGCTGGGGGGGGTTAGGTAGGGGAAGGGAGGGGAAGGTGGGGGGGGGGGGGGGCGGAAGCAAAGTTCCCTCCGAGGGAGGGAATGGGGAAAGCCAGCAGGGCTCCCCAAGGGCTCGGCACGCACAAGGTGCACTATTGTGCACCCCCTTGTGCGTGCCGACTCCGGATTTTATAACATGCGTGCAGCTGCGCGCGCATGTTATAAAATCGGGCGTACATTTGTGTGCTCCGGGTTGTGCGCATTAAAAACCGGCCCTATGTAAATAAAACAATAATACTCTGCACAATACAACAGGGAACAGGAATGAAAACCATATAATAATTCTCACCAAGATAAATCAAATTCCTAGGATAAACCTCCCAAGCCTAACCATAACACATGGTCAAGTGATGCAGAAAAATGCAAACAAACATTAATAGTTAAATGCCTGGTAAAATAGCCAAGCCTTTTCAACTTTCCTGAACTTCAAGTAAAACTTGTGTCACGTTTGTTACACCTTTGTTGGTGGTTTGGCAAAGAAGTTGAACAGCCTCCAGAGCAAGGCTAAGGCTGTGAAGTGGCAGAGCAGCTACTGCTTATGTTGTACCTGTTTGTAAGGATACAAGGAAGGCTTTGGATTTCCAATGCTCTCAAATGTGGTGGGCTTCCTGAGCACATTTACCATGAAATCATCAAATACCTTCTGAAACTTAACAGCTAGTGAATGGCAGAAAGAACAACTACATGCACATTCTATTGTTAGCGACTATCAAATCATTAAACGCTGCATAATCCACCCCAACCCACTCTGAAAACAATATCTCGACTGATAACCCAGGCACTGATCAGACAAAAAAAAAATGCTTACTTTCACATTTCATCCCTTGGTGAATAAGTCCATAAAGCAATGATCCACAGTGATCACAAAACGTTGGGCTTCCATATGTGTGGATTTTAAACTTGTGCTTGCTTCTAGGGTCCTGAAAAAGGAAAAAGTGCTTGTTTGTCAAAATTAATAGTCAAATTACCATATCCTTTTGCCATTTAATGCTGGATACTAATGGTTTAACAATTAGTGTCCTGTTTCCTAATTCCCTGCTTCGCCCCATATTTCCAGAAAGAGAAACCAGCAAGAAAATCGCAAGTGACAGCTGTTTATTGGAAGCCAAAAAGCGGCTGCAATAATTCACAGAAACAAGACAATAACAAAATCCAGGAACCAAACAGCGGTGACATGTGCACACTACAAGCAAGCCAGTCAAAATAAAAGTATCTGGTTAACGAACCAAATTTTAAAAGTGTCAGACTTATTTATTTTTACTGGATTAGTACACAAGGAGTTACATTTTCAGAGGCTCAAGTGACTTTTATGGGAGTAGAAAAAGTGTTAACCTACCTAAATTAGCCATTAAGTGTATATATTTTAGCCAATGGAAAGTACCTGCATACTTTTGGCTGTGTAGAAAAGGGGTGTTCTGGGGGGAGGGGTGTTCTGGGGGGAGGGGTGTGGGGACAGGGTATTTTGCAGGCATTTCGATAATGTGCATGCATAGCGGGGATGCTGTGAATGTATGCACTTTACTCTGTTTAACATCATGTAAGCGTACACGCATACTTTCTGTCATACAATGTGCATGGGTACCTTGAGTGTGAAAACCAGCTGGGTTTGTGCAGGCTGAAGACAAGCGTGTTGTGTATACACAACCAGTTGGGTGATCCATAGAAAATGTAAACACTATGAGGTCCATATTCAGAAGCATTTAGATGGAAAACAAAATGGATATTTGGGAACTTAGCCAGCTATCTTATCTGTCTAAAGTTCAGCTGGATAACTTGGGGCATTCCAGAGGCATTTCAAGGAGGAGTTAACTTAGCTGCTAATTATCTGGCTAAGTCCGATATTCAGAGTTATCCAGCTAAGTCTGTTTGAGCTAATGAGCTGCCCTAAGCTGGATAAAGTTAGCCGGCTACCTTTAAGATAGCCGGCAATATTCAATAGTGTGAATGCGCTATTGAATAGTGTGAATGCACTATTGAATATTCCTAAGTTAGCCGAATAAGTTTATCTGACTATCGCTGCTATCCAGACAGTGACTGAATATGAACCTCAATACTTTTAAGAACTTTCTCAATAGGATTTCTCCAGCACCACAGGGAGAGTAATTTGTAAAGGCATTAATTTATTTAACTTTATTACCCACCCCTCCTAACAGTTCGGAGCTGGGTACAAAAGAACATACACAATATGAAACAAAAAAACACAAACAGGACCCATTAAATTTCTAAAAATAGATGCTAAGTGGACATCCTATGAGATTACAAATACTTCAGTATAGAGGTGCATATAATGATAGTATTATATCAGGGAGCCAGAATGTCAGGAAGTGCCTGTTGAAGAGGTAGGTTTTTAGGAATCGTTTAAACAACTTTGTATCTTTAGTTAATTGGAAATTGCTAGGTAGAGTGTCCCACTGAGAAGGACCAAAGATGGAAAAGGAGCGTTCCCTAATGATAGTGAGATGTGCAGGAGTATGAATTCTCAGTGTAGATTGTAAGAACATAAGAACATGCCATACTGGGTCAGACCAAGGGTCCCATCAAGCCCAGCATCCTGTTTCCAACAGTGGCCAATCCAGGCCACAAGCACCCAAACACCAAGCAGATTCCATGCCACTGATGCCAGTAATAGCAGTGGCTATTCTCTAAGACAACTTGATTAATAGCAGGTAATGGACTTCTCCTCCATGAACCTATCCAAACCCCCTCCTTGCTTCACCCGCATACATTTACTAAAAAACTAAATGGCTTCCTGTGAAACTGTCTGCTCAATGTGTGTGTGTGTGTGTTTTGGGGGTGTGGGGTGAATATGTATGTTCACTCTGTATAAACATATTTTTTGCAACATATAAAAGAGGCATTCGGGACCTGGGGGGGGGGGAGAGCATGGCAGAGGGTTGGGCAAACTTACCATTTACATCTATGGGGGTAATTTTCAAAAGGAGTTATGCGTGTAACTGTAATTACTATTGCAGCAATTTTCAAAAGCCCACTTACTCGAGTAAACCTCATTTACTCAAATAAAACCCAGTTTTATGCATGTAAATGTTTTCTAAAATCAGGCCCACACTTTTCAATTTAAAAAAAAAAAGTGCGTGCATATAAACCTCTCTGAGAAAACTAAACACCCCCCCCCCCCCCCAATTAGCAAGCATAAAAGTGCATGGCTCCTTTTCCCAGGGTATTTTTCATAGCAAAAGTACATGTGTATTTGTTTTGAAAATAAAATTTTCTAAATCAGTGTAAAATCTGTGGGCAAAAAGCTTTGGCAGACTTTATGACAGTATAAAAATTACCTTCATAATACGCGCGTTGATTAATGTAAGCTGCTTTATTGACCAGGAAAACTGGTGCGCTATGGACTGTGTGTTTTGTGGAACCAGTGTGCAATTTAGAATGTTTAGCATTCCAGTGCACTGCTTTTTCAATTTGCTTTTCACCAAAAATATACACATTTCTTCTCCTTTTTCTTAATAAAGGGAGGGAAAGAGAGAGATGCTCTTTATCAGGTCAATGATATCTGCCCACTATGATAAGCACCTGCCCATGAATGTCAAAGATATATTGCACAAGACAAAGGAGAATGGTTTGGACAATCAGTAGATGCCTTATAGAGGAGTAAATGCCAGATAGAAAAAGTGTGCATATCTCTGAAAGATGCCAACCCAACTGGGCAATCAGCTAGCACAAAAAGATGTCAAACACCATGTCTTATTTACCACATTGCTAGGCTCAAATGATAGCATAAGATAAATCACCTACTCTGTGACACAGCCTCAAGAACTATGAGGCAAAACACTGCTTTGTCACTAGATATGACGGTCTCCACTGGATTTTATAAGATTTTTCTTTTTTCCCATTCTTTCTTCCTTAATTCAACAGGTCAAAGCGAAAAACATAAATCTTGTTACTTGCATGATTCTCCATGTCACTCTCTTTTTTGGCCAGTTATCCAGATTAAGCTGTAGTTTAGGAAGATTTAAGTACTTCCTACTTCACTAATACTAAACAAGGAACACTATCACCAACTGGCAGTAGTGTCTAGGTTTTCCTCAACGATGCATTTCTCCATTGGAAAATCAAAGTCAAGAAGTAGCACTTAAGTAAATTGCCTATCTCCTGCCAAGTAAAAATAAGCTCCTTTCCCCTTTGAATATGGAGCTGTAAAATGACTACATTTCAGCTTCACATGACTATGAAGATGGTTCCAACTCTTACAAAACTTCTAACTTCAGATTAGAAAGCATTACAAATAGTTTTAAGTGAACAATTAAATTGTCCATTTCATGAAATGTCTGCTTTATCGTTGCATCCGCTACAAATCAGCCTGGTCCACAAAAGCATGATGAAAATGGTATATACCCAGATATGCCCCTAGTAGGAGGCGGCGGCAGTGGCACCAATATGTCACTTATGCTTCTGTAACCTCATGCTGGTGTGCCTCTCTGGCACGGGTGGGTACACAAACTCTCCCTGGCTAGCTATGCTGTCTCTCTCACTTCCCCAGGTGTGGATTTGTTGGACTGGGAGAAGAAAAGAGTCCTTTCAGATCCCGATGTGACAGGGTGGTTTCTTTACACGTTTCCTGGGCAGGATGTCTGTCCTTTATGTGGGTGCAAACTAAATACTCTGGAGTCACTTTGGTAGTATCCAAAACAAAAGTCTTTACTGTTAACACTGATATTTATTTATTTATTTATGTAAATACTTTTGATATACCGATACTCAAGACTAGCGTCTTATCGTACCGGTTTACATTGAAACTCGGGGTAACCAATTAACTAGGAAGATAAAGTTACAATGAACAGGGGGTTTACAGTGTGGGAGAGAAGAGATCAAAGGCATATGATTAACATAATTAGTTAAAGACGTAACTAAGATAGAAATGAAACATAGAAATGATGGCAGAAAAAGAACCAAATGATCCTCCCAGTCTGCCCAGCAAGCGTATGCCAGTATCTGCTGCACTGTGCAGGTTACCCCCCATGCTTATCAGTTTCCCAGACCGTAAAAGTCGGGGCCTTCATTGGTTGCTGTTTGAATCCAATTCCCCTTTTCTCACTGCCGTTGAAGCAGAGAGCAATGATGGAGTTGCATTAAAAGTCTCAAGGCTTATTTGTCAAGTGTAGCAACTGCCACACCAGCAAGTTACCCCCACGCACTCTTTTCTTTATTTCCATCCTCAAGCCTTTAGGGATCCACGGTGTGTATCCCATGCCCCTTTGAATTCCTTTACTGTTTTTATCTTCACCACCTCCTCCGGAAGGGCATTCCAGGCATTCACCATCCTCTCCGTGAAGAAATATTTCTTGATACTTGTTCTGAGTCGTCCTTCCTGGGGTTTCATTTCATGATCCCTAGTACTATTGATGTCTTTCCAATGGAAAAGGTTTGACTATTGTGCATGGCACAAAACTGCAGCAACACAATCCCTTTTCCTCTAGCTGTGCAGGACTCACTTGAATCAGGAACCTGGGAAAACTCTCATTCTCTCGAATTAAGTGGAGCTCCCAGATGACAGGGTCTTTTAAGCTGGGCAAAACTCTTTCCAAAACTGATAACCTTGACAAAAAGTCTATGGCACTTAAATCCTCTTGTTCTCTCCCCAAGCTGGTGATCACTGGATGAGTGTCTCAAATGATATTTTCCTTTACTCACACTTAGGAGATCTTCTGGATCTTCTTTTAATTAACACAATTTCTTTAGTACTTTCACACAGGATCCTTGGTGGTGATGATCCTTTTGGAAACAAGAAGTTCTCATGCTTCAAGACAGGAAAGAAGTGGCAGCCAAACTTCCTCCAGGATCTGTTCCCCAAAAAGGAACAGAATCAAAACAGCGCAGCCCCCTCCTCATAGCAGGTCATCACCTTGGGATGTCTACACACAAGAGTTCCCCAATCCCTGTGGGCAGGAAATGTCCAGGTGTCCAGTGAGGCTCCTAATAGACATCTCAAAAATCCCTTAAGACCCAGAGGGAATCTTAACCAGCCAGGGTGTGGACTGGGAAATAAATCCCTCCTGACCCTGGTCAGGACCCATAGGCTGAGCTAGCCTGCTTTTACTTCTGGGCCTAGAAAAACAACAAAATAAACTTCTATACATCTCTGCACTCTTTGAAAACCTGAAGCGACTGCCTCTCAAGCTCAATTTGGAGAGCTCCTAAATAGACTTTGGGGAGATGGCCATTCCAGTCTCCACGAGAGAAGGAGCTGCATTTGAATGGTACCTCCCACTACTCTAACCAATTCTCTATAGCTAAACTGTGAATTCACTCAGGTCATATTAGTGGTGGGACTGGGGTCCCTGTCACACTTCCTTTAAAAAAAAAATATATATATATTTTGGAAAAACAATCCCTCCCTAAAGAAGACTTCTCATTTTAAGACAAAAAGGTCAGTAAACAAAGCCCACTGCGCTTTAAGATCTTTAAGATGAGGTAATTCTGTCCTAAACAATCTCTGATTTAAGGTCCAACTTTACTAGATTCAACCTCTTTGAAGAGTCTGAAAGGTTGAATAGAAATTTAAAAAATAAATAAAATATTAATTTCTCAAAGCAGCAAGTAAGGCCCCACAGCAGTAGTTTTTAATCTGGTCCTCAAGACAATCCTAAGAGCTTTGGGTTTTCAAGGTAAAGAAAGCATATAAAGTAGCCTGGCTGCTGGATCCAATACATGCACATAAATCTTGTGTACAGTCATGGAAGATCTCCCAAAGCCAGACCCTTGGGCAGAAGTGTGGAGTGGATTGAAAGCTATTGCTTTACAGATTACACTTCAACTGAAAAATTCATCCCACAAGAGGTATAGAATCATGGCACTATTCAATTATTTTACTTAAGTTACACTTTTTGGCACTTCACAGTGTACATCAAAGCAGATTACATTCAGGTACTATAGGTATTTCCCTATCCCCACAGGGCTTACAATCTTTTCATGCTAGAGTTACACTGCTCTTGGCACTTTAGATGGCATCAATTCCACTGTGTTATGAAAAACATACAACTTCAATTCTATCTGTACTCTAAATCTAATGCATTCCTGTTACATGCAAACCTTGAGGCACCAAAAAAAGGTATCCACAATTCTGGAATGGCATACGTCCAGAATAAACTTAAGATGTGGATTGAATTTTGATGGCAATTTATTTCAGAAGAAGAATAGGAAATGTATCTTGGTTTACCACTACTAAATTGAGAGCAATTAGTTTTTGAATGGATATCACATGAGGACAACAGCAAACAGTTTAGCTATTTAACAGCTGTTCTCTGATACCATATAAACGAAATCTAAGATAATTCTTTGGCATTCATGTGCATGTAATAAATGCATAAATTTAATTGGCTGGGGTAGGGAAAAATTGAGACACAGAACATTTTTAAATTAAGCCAAAATGTGCATATATCTATGCAGTCTGAACTGTACAGGTATGGAAAGAAAGCTCTTTAGTCAAATGTATTACTTATCCAAAACTTTTTATTAAAGTAATTTAATATTTTCACATATAATAATTTGATTATGATCTGCATTGGCCTGTGAGGAAGCGAACTGGGTTTATTTAAACAAGGTGTTCACTTGTTTGCAAATGTTATAAAACCTTCAGTATTTTATAATTATGTCTGAGGGATGAGGCAAAGGATGGAGGCAATATGATTTGTCTTGGAACAGTCTAATTTGCCAGGAACACCTGGCAGCTGGCAAGCTAGAAACTTGACCCAATCGGATCCAGCTAAAGCATTTAGGTCAAGTGATTGTGCAAAACTGCAAGTAAGACAATAGGCTGAAAGTGGATGGTGGCAGAATCCCTTGCTACTGTACAATGCCGGAGGTTTTATTATATTATAATGTAAACTGCTTGGTTTCTCATAGGATTACACAGTATATGAAATTTAATAAATAATGATGTGGAGGAAGCTACCATTTTGTGGGAAAATGTTAATGTTCCCACCGGAGATGGACTGGGAAATCTCAGGGAAAACGTTCACTTCTCTTTTTTGACTTGACATTTTCCCTCTGCTCCTTTGGGCCCTCCAGCTGAATCGGAACCACAGGGGTCAATTTTAAAAGCATCGCACGGCTGTCCATATGCGTGCGGTTCCTGTTGCGCGCACACGGACGTGCTGATTTTATAACATGCGCGTGCGGGGGGGGGGGGGAATTTTTGCTACATACGTGTGGCGACTTAATTGGGCCTCCCCCAGTTCCCTCACAGACCGCTCCAATTAAGGATCGGACTGGGAAGGAACTTCCCTACCCCACTAGCTAACCTTCCTCCCTCTTCCCCACACCCTAAACCTAACCTAAGTGACCCCAGAGGAGCAGTAGTAATTTGCGCGCGAGGGCCAGCTGCTGGCACGTGGTTCCCTGGGACAGCGTCGAATGGCGCTGTCCTAGTTCGCCCCATGGCCTGAACCTTCTGACAGGTCCGGCACTTCTGCGCGTATCCGTGGTTACATGTGTGGCCGGGCCCTTTAGAAAATGTGCGCAGCGCCCAGCCACGCGCATAACTGCCGGTATTTGCACATGTGGGCCTTTGAAAATGTATTTGATAGGATCTGTAACTGCAAGCCACTCGTACATGTGAAAAAAAAAAATGTATACATACTCCTGTCAGAATCCTCTGGGAGCTTGTGACATGTTCTGCAAATTTGGTGTGAACAGGACAACAAAAAGAAAAGTTATTAGAGGCACAGCCACCTACACAGGCAAGGTAATCTCAAAAGCATTTTTTTCGTTGGAAAGTAGGCTAACAAAAATAATCGGAACATTAATTTCTGAGACAAATGCATAGGACCATCGAGAATTGTTCTCAAAAGCTTTTCATTCTGTGCTGAAGTGACAGGAGTTATTTACAAGTCTTGTTCTTCTGCTGTTGATAAATGCAAAACAAAGTATTCCCATGTGTCTGGGGATTTATAGTTTTTGCCCTTGATTTAAACTTAAATAAGTAACTGCTAACTGGCAAGATAATGCAGAAAGGTGCGTTCGGGTAAGCACACAGCTCTGCCAGCATTTCAACGCACATTTTCTGCACTAAAAACTTACTGCTGATACAGTAAGGAGTCCTGCAAGCAGAAAACGTGCGTTGAAAACCGTGAGTATGGAAAAGCCATGCAAATGAGGGCATTAAGCAGTTCTCCCCAATGCAGAGAGGTTTGCCAGCCCGCCTTAACCTAGTTTCTGTTAATGCTGGAACCTTTATTCCTGGTCAGAGGTGAAGTAAAAGTTTTCAGTGTTGCTGCACCAGCACAAAAAAAAACCAGGGGCAGGCAAAAACAAAAGAAGTTTTCCCTCTTCACCAGAGGGTTGGATAAGTCCATTCTTATCTGGCTATCTGATAGTCGTTAGCTGCGCCACTTAGCTGGTGAAATACAGATTGATCCAGCTCTCTGGCCAACAGGAAAACTTTTCTTTTCGCTTGTGATTCCTCCCTACCACCTGCCCTGAACACGCATTTTGCAATCAATGCACTTTTTTTTGGTCCCCAACTCTTGCTGCATTAGCATAGCATTAGTTAAAAAAAAACAAAACATTTTTAATCTTTGCGTTAAAAATGTGAGTGGATTACTGCATTAGCACTATTCCAACAAACAGATATACCATATCCATAACGTTGCTGTGATGTTTCAACATATATTGTCCAGTGGGGTTTGGATACAAATTTACTAGCTCCTTTGAAAAATTAAACGATCCATTCTTAAGAGTGGAACCTCAACGTCTTCATAATAATCAGTCTGAACCTTTGTCTGCTTTCAGACGAATGGGTGTGGAAAATGTATAGTGTGTGTGTAGGTATGGATGTACATATGTAGAAAGGTGGATGTGATCTTATCTATAAATTGTTTCATGGTCTAGTTCAGGGATCACCCAAACTCAGTCTGCGAGGGATGCAACCCACTCGGCTTTTTGGGGATTTCTGTGACTATGCCTAAGATCTATCTGCACACAATGGAGGTAGTGTATACAAATAGATATCATGCATATGCACTTTGGCAATCCAAAAAAAACCCAAATGAGTTATAACCCTCAAGGAATGAGCGAGCTTAGGGAGCCCGGTCTAGTTAGATAGGATTCAAGTGTTCAGAACCAAGTGTCTTTTACCACAGAAGCTGACTAGCACACCCCCTGCTTCTTTTCAAGTTGAATATTTTAATATGTAACAGGCCTCTACTGTACTGGTATATGTTGTAGTTTATAAGACCTGTAAGTTCTATTGTGCAAAATACAGTATTCTTCACTAGTTATTCAATCAGATTTCCATATCAGGACCAAAACAATTTTCTTCTGTTTTTTTTGTTTTTTTTTTATGAGAGCAGAGAAAAATGTCAAAAGCTTGTAAAACGAAAGCACTATGCAAGCCAACACTTTATAGCTGGCAATGTCTGTGTTTATATTACAGCCAGCAAGAATAAACTCATCATAACTAAGAACAGCAAGATTTACTTTATAAACATTGTTAAGTCATGTTTAACTGAAGTTAGACAATTCCCAAAAACATCTGTTTGCTGAATCCCTTGAAATGGAGGGTCATGGGAAGATGCTCCTAGGAAGAGGTTATCTCAAAAGTATAATCAGTCAGTTCCTTTATGAGAGCAATAACATACAAGTCCCAAACCTGTGCCTATTTCTTAAAGGACCTTCTGAGAGTTGCAGTATTGCCTAACTGCTTATACATAATGGGGGTCCATATTCAAAGGGGTTTATTTGGGTAAATTTGAGCCACCCAGACAAACCCAAGTTTAAATTTCCCACCCTTCTAACTGGATACTTTTTACGAAGTCTGTCATTACCTGGATAAAATTTATCCAGATAAATCAGGAGCATTCCAGGGCAGGATAAGTTATCCAGATAAGCCTGGTTGTGGAACAGAGCAGTCCTAAGTTATCCAGGTAGATGTACCTGGAAAATTTTAACCTTAATTGACCATATTCAACATATAGTGGATTAAGGTTTTTTAAAAAGTCTTTAGGGCCAGGGGGTCCAATTCCTTGCCCAAAAATGATACTGGGTCATAGAGCAGATCACCCACCCCCCAAAAGAACTAAAAGAGGGCAGGGGGGCCATAGAAGCCCAAGGACCCCCCTCCCCCATAAGAAAAATCTCAGGCAAGATCTGGATCCACCCCTATCCTACCCTCCCCATCCCAACGAGAACTCTCCACAATCCCTGAAGCTGCTGGGAATGCAGAGTATTCTCAATGGCAGTGACCAGTGTTGCTCTGACAGCAACGTTAGTAGCTTATGCTACCAACTTTGCTATCAGAGTCCTACTGACTGCAATGCTGGTAATGGATACTACCAGCGCAGCTGTCAGAGCAACACTGCACACCGCCAGGAGTGGTAAGGATCTATCACGCTCCTGGCGGCCTTGGGGGTTTTAGGGGTTCCAGGTGAGGAAGAAGGGTGGGGGGATACCTTAGGGGATAGAAGGGAGCCTGAAGCAGGCCTGAGACTTTTCATATGAGTGGGGGACCTTGAGTTGTTATGGCCTACAACTTCTTTTAATTCTTTTTGTTGGTGAGGGGGGGGGGGGGGGGAGTTTGGCACTACGCCCCAATATGATTTTTAATAATTGTGTGTAGGTGTGTGTGTGGAATTGGAACTACTAGCCCCAAAAATGAGTTTTGTTTTGGGCTCTTTCTTTTTGTTTGTTTTAAACTTAACCCACTATATGTTAAATATAGCCGATAAAGGTTAAAGTCATTCGGGTAAAATATGTCCTGTTGAATATCCATGACAATTTATCCAGCAAAATGTTTTAGATAACTTGCCCGCTTTCCTGAACATTGACCTTAATGGTGATATGGATGGCTCATTAAGCTCCTTTGTCTCTACCTGTTGATACCGTAAGACTGAATTTTGTTATGTAGAGTAAGTGAGATATCATAAGTAATTAAGACTTGCCATACTGGGTCAGACAAAGGATCCATCAAGCCCAGTATCCTGTTCTCAACAATGGCTAATCCAGGTGACAAGTACCTGGCAGGATCTCAAGGGCTAGACAGATTCCAAGCTGCTTATCCCAAAAGTACACTACAGTAATCACTAAGGGGTAGATTTTAAAAAATTGCGCGATCGCGTACTTTTGTTCACGCACCAGGCGCGAACAAATGTACACTGGATTTTATAAGATACGGGTGTAGCCGCGCGTATCTTATAAAATCCGGGGTCGGCGCGCGCAAGGGGGTGCACATTTGTGCAACCTGCGTGCGCCGAGCCCAGCGCGTGCTGCCTGTTCCCTCTGAGGCCGCTCCGATTTCGGAGCGGCCTCGGAGGGAACTTTCCTTCGCCCTCCCCCCACCTTCCCCTCCTTTCCCCTACCTAACCCCCCCCCCCCCCCCGGCCCTATCTAAACCCCCCCCCCCCTTACCTTTGTTGGCAGATTTACGCCTGCTAAAAGCAGACGTAAATCTGCGCGCACCAGCGGGCTGCTGGCGCGCCGTCACCCGACCTGGGGGCTGATCCGGAGGCCTCGACCACGCCCCCGGGCCGGCGCCATGCCCCCGGGCCCGCCCCCTAAACGCCACGTCATTTCGGGAACTCCCCCGGCACGCCCCCTCCCCGCCCCTTTTACAAAGACCCGGGACTTACGCGCATCCCGGTGTTCTGCGTGCGCCGGCGGCCTATGCAAAATAGGCACGCCGGCGCGCAAGGGCCCTGCGCGCGTAAATCCAGCCAGATTTACGCGTGCAGGGCATTTAAAATCCGCCCCTAAGTGTGTAGTTTTTAATAGATAGCTCATCATTAAAGGATAAGTTACAATTATAAAGCTAGTTTTGTACTCTAAAGAGAGAGAGACCTGGACATGATTTATCACATTTAACAATTGATACTGATTACAAACTATGTTACCGAACCTTGTGGCACCTGTGTAAACTGACAGATTTTATCATCATTACTTTTATGTGCCTTAATGAAAACCATTGTGACGGTACAGAAAAGATTTAAAATAAATAAATAAGTAATAAAAGGAGATGGAACATTTTAGAATCTAATATGAGTGTTAACATCCATATTCTGTGGAACTATTGTAGTAAGGTCAGTTGCGTACAAAACCAATGTGGTCAAAATCGGGTCAAAATTCAGAGCCTAGCCATATATCTAAGTCAGCTGGATAGACATATCCGAATAACTTAGATAGGATATTCAGCAGTACAGCCATGCTGCTCAATATCCCATATTTGGCGCTACTTAGACATCTAAGTTCAGATCCTGCTGTTGAGTTGTCCGGCTAAGGCTGAATATTGCTTCTTATCCGGCTAAGCAGTGCTGCCCCGATCCACCCACTGCCCGCTCACATCTTAACCGACTAGCTAGACAGCAGGATAAGTGACTTGTTTGGCTATCTACCGTTTTATTGTCATAAGGATTAAGATACATTTAGAACTGTGAATTAATGCGCATGAAAAAATAAATACAGAATCAGAGAAAGATGGGGATGGGATGGAATAGACCTTAAGAATTCATCTATTTCTCCTTTGCCTTTATGTATGGATCCACCCCACTGCTCCTAGGACTCTCTCATCTGCTCTTAAAAACCTCCAGTGATGGAGATTCCATCACCTCTATAGGTCATTTTTTCTGCTGCTTAACCACCCTTGCCTCAATTTCCCCAGTTACAAAATTTAAATCTATTCTTACCTGAGCCCCAGTGGAAATGGAGAACAATTGTTCACTATCCTCTTTATCTCCTTCCCATCCCCACACGTTTTATATACTTGAATTCTATTATCAAGTTACCCCTCAATCTTCTCTTTTGCAGGCTGAACAAATCTGGCTTTTTCTCCCCTTCCTTGGATGCTACCAGATAGCCAACTCTGGCTGCCTTGCAACTTACCCTGGAGCTGGTTACAGCAGTATTTCTATAATTGCACAGTATGTTGAGATTCTGCTTGACCAGTCAATAATAAACCGATACAAAAAAAAATATTTATAATTCCAGAAAATTCTAATTATGCTTCAATTTCAATAAGAACATCAGAGAGATGACTCAGTCTTCTCTATTCTGACCCAGCGAAGGTAGGGGGAATGAATTTCTTTAAAGTCAGCATGCCCACAAAGGAATCCTCACTGACCACTTTCACAGTATGCTGTCATTTTTGCTTAACAAACACAAGAGAAAATCTGATTTGATCTTGTTCTAAAACCCATGGATTCCTGCTTACTGTAAGCATAGTGTGAATGCAATAAAAAGAATATTAAAAACCACCTGCTGAGGAAAAACAAACAGGAAGGGAGCACCACTTTAAAAATGCAACACACCATAAAATCCAATCATAACAAACAGAGGTAAATAAGACAGTGGAATGAAGCCAGAGATTTTCCCTCACCCTTAAATACTTTTTTTTTTTGCTGTTATGTTTTGTTGTGCAACCAAAGCTACGAGTGATATTAACACTAAAATATTTTTCTCTCTTGGGTGTTCGGAAAGCCACCTCTACAAAACTGTAAGTTCCAATAGTTGAGGTTCTCATCATGTTCTGCTCTAGAAGGCTTCCATGGACTTTCTACAGAAATGCTAACATGTAAATTCAGGTCTAAGAGGCATGATCAAGTATGTCTCTTAATTAAAACAAAATATTTACACAGGGAGGTGACTTGGTTACAGTCAATAAACAAGAAAGTGAATTACTGCTTTACAAGACCCACAAAGAACCTTCCCTACAAATGGCATGAGGTGCTTATGCATTAGCTAGTTTTTTTGTTTATAAGCTACAGCTCGGAGGGGATTTCTCCCACTGACATTCCATTTCTCCAGGCCTTTTTTTTTTTTTTTTTAGAATAAGGCCCTCTAAAAGCTGTGAGGAGAACATATGTTTTGTAGCTTGAGTGTGTGCAGCAGAATATTTTAGTACTAGATATCTTCGGAGAGCATGTCAATCTACCTCACATTAAAAAAAACACCCTGACGTGAAGTGCTCACAACAGGACCCACCAGCGTCAGCTTCACCACCCCAATTTCCCCACAAAACTCAGTCAACACTAAGTCACCACTACCTTCGTTCTGACATGCAATACTGTGCGCTGGGGCTCTCGTGAGCGCAGACTGTGAATCGGACCTGGATGTGTGATAAATGTGTGCGAAGTTGACACCACTAACTCATTTTACGTGTGATTCCGGAACAGTTTAATTTCACTAGCCCAGGAAGCCTCTCACAACTTCCCTGTGCTGCTGTGGAGGACAGCAAGTGAAATGCATGCTCATAACACTAGAGGGAGGCAGAAACTCAACATAGGCACATACTGTATAAGAATTAGTACTCTGCCTCTAACAGTGCTAACTCCACTACTGGATAAGACTTTCCTACCACATCTGCCAATGCATTTTCTATTTTGGAAATGGACGGGTACCTAAGATACTCCAGAGACCTTCACATCATTGCTATCTTCTCCCCTTCCTTGAACGAATCATGACAAATCAGACACTGGCATATCCGATGTGGCAGTTAATCAACATTTCTCATGCATTCTGTTTTCCTCAAGATTATAGTAACCACAGTACTATATGACAATTATAGTAACACATACCAATATACTATCTGAGTGATTTTTTTTTTTTTACTACTATAATCCTGATGAGACTGTAACGCCGACATATTGATAGACTGTAGTCATTACAATGCACAGATAAATCTTCACCTGGGAATGAATGCCATGAGAGAACGTTAACATTCACTACAAGACTGGCATTCTAGGCCTTCTGTCTGCTTCACTATCTTGAACTGCTTGGGTGGATCTTATTTTTCTTGCTGGGTGGTTAGTGTTTACCTAACCTTCCTTGAGCAAATAATTATCTTCCAGCTCTGGAGTGGAGCAGTGATATACCAAAGAGCACATCCCAGAGGTGCAGAAATTTAAAGTGATCCAGCCTTCCACACCCAGAGAACTCACTTGCGTAATTTTATACCTGCTAATTATCTGACGTAATTGATATCAGATGTGTTTATTGTGTAGTACTGGCTGGGTGGGAGGTGGGTGGGTGAACTGGGGGAAAGGGGGGGAGTTCAGGCTAAAGAACAAGGAGGGACTCAATGCCCTGGAGAAGGTCTGGTTAACTGGCAGAGCAACGGGTGAACTGGTTAATTTTAATTACACGCGCATGTTTTAAAATACGCAGACTTACACAGATAAATTAGATTTTATGGGAGTAAGGTCTACTTTATTTTTGCAGGTAAAATATAAGCAAGTGTATTTTTAAAATAGGTAGGAAAAGCATGCGCTTTCAACGTACTGCATGTATTCACATGTTTTGTTATGTAGTAAAGGTACTCATATTTTACAATACGTAAGTATAAAAATACTATCTTAGATCTACACACATCCAGATACTCACATAAATGCCACAGCGAGTTGTCTGAAAGTTATCTTCCCAACTCTGTACAAGAGAAGGGTTAAAAAACTAGTATTATCTGTGGCTCCCGTTACTGCTATCAGCCTCATAGCTCAGTGGCAGAGCTGTGTGCTGTCATGCAGAGGGGCCCCTGGGTCTCCTGCTCTGCAGGTCACCTGGGGCTAGGGATGTGCAGAGGCAGTGTTCACAACCCCAGAAAGGAGGGGAGAGTCATGGTCATTGTTAAGGGTGACACTTGGTGATTGGGTTTAGAACCCATGATACAGGGCTCCGGAAGGGGCTCCTGGCCTCGGAACCATTGCTGCAATGACCAAAAACTCTGAACAATGGGAGCGAAGGGCTATAAAAAAAGATGAAAAATCCCCAGGAAATTGAAAACGAAGGCTCATGGCATGAGATCCTAGTCCCGGTTCTTATTGAGCTAGAAGAAAAAACTCCCAAAAAGTTGAAAGGAATAACTACTGGGCAAAAAATACATCTCTTTCAGATTGCTATGTATGTCTGAAACTGCTGATTCAAACCCATGTGTCTAGGAAACACCTCAATTTTGCAGTCCACTATGCTGCATAGCTTAAGTAATTTCTGTTTTAATGTACAGTGATGCTTTTTTATTTTTACATATTCTGCATACATGGCAATAGGTTATTTATTTATTTATTTATTTATTTAAAGTCTCTTATATACTGATGTCTGTTCGCACATCTCATCGGTTCACAATAAACAAGAACTTATAGGCAGAGCCCTTACATAAAACAGGAGGTATGCAATTAACTATGGGGCAGAGCCCTTACATATAACCAGAGAAAAACATAAACTGGGGGGAGGGTCAAGGGAGGGGAGGGTAAGGGGTAGAGAAAGAAAAACAATGCATTAATAAACTATAAGTTATATAATATAACTAAAAAACATAACTTCAAAAACGTACAATGTACAAAATGTGGGACAAAGATTATTCCGTATTCAAACCGATTTCATATTCGTAGATAGCAAATATACAATACACATGATATTTATGTAATAGGGGGCGTCATGGTGTAGGCTTGCTGAAAGAGCCAGGTTTTCAGTTTTTTTTTAAAAATGGGTATGTATATCTCCATGCGAATATAATGCGGTAAGGAGTTCCAAATGGTGGGGCCGGCTAGAGAGAAGGCTCTGCTTATGGTAGAGGAAAGTTTGAATGATTTGATGGATTGGGCACGTAGTGTTCCTTGTACAGCTGGGCGTGTGGGTCTATTGGAAGTATGGGGAAGGAGTGGGGGGTTGATCCAATTGAGGTTGGAGTTTAGCAAACTTTTGTGGATGATGGAAAGTGCTTGTATGTATGTATGTACTGTCTAGAATTGGGTAAAGTTTTAAATAATTGTGTGAACCAGAAATCTAATTTGGAGCAGTTTCGTGTTTGATTCACTGGAGTCTATCAAAATGAGTATATTGTGAAATTTGGATAGCAGGGTAGGATAGGGTGGAAATGTAAGAAGCTTTTTTTCTCCCTGCTTTATAATGAGTCTGATTGCTCTCTCTTCCTGGGTGGGATCTGGACTAGCAGGAGACAAGGAAAGAAAATTATCAGGTAGGACAACTTTACCTTCCTTATCTTCCTGCCAGATCAGTCATTACACTAGGGACATACCAAAGCTACCACTCTCTTGGGTAGGAAGAAGAGAGCGTAGCCCCTAGGAAGCTGGCCCCAAAGGTTGCATGTGACTTGGCTAGTACATCCAGTCTACGGTGCTTGGTAAATGAATATAGGGAGACCCATGTGGCTCCTTGAAAATTTCTTCTGGGGTCACCCTCGACACCTCTGCCCAGGATGCCACTTTATGCCCTAGTAGAGTGTGCTTGTAGGCCTGGCAGTACTTCCTTCCCTCTCAGGATGTATGCTGATTCTATTGCCTCCTTAATCCATCTGGCTAATGTCAGTTTGGAGGCTGCTTCTCCTTTGCGGAGGCCGCCATGCAACACGAACAGCCTATTAGACTTCCTGAAAGCATTTGTGACCTTAAGATACTGTGATGTAGTGCAGCGCTGCCAGGGGCAGGAATGGATGAGATACCATAAGGCGGCTGGTAATACTAGAGCCAGCCAGCAGGGGGAGCAGGTGAAGGCGAGAAACTACAAATCCCAGGTTCCTAGAACCACCACCTGACCTGTGGGGAGAGCCTGGAGGAGAGCAGGTGGCAGACTTGGACTAATGAGTCACACAGGTGAGCCTAGGGAGCTAGAGGAAGGGGGCGTGCCTAGGTAGCGGAAGTGGCCAGAAAAAGCCAGTGCCAGGAAGCAAGAGAGAAAAAGGAAATGGAGGTAGGTTCCGGGGGAGAGGAATCCTCCAGCTGTCTCATGGGTACAGCCTAGCCAGAAAAGGGAAACGGATAACCTGTACCCTAAGGGAAGTTAGGGCAGGGGTGTTTGCTGGTGAACTGGAGAGCCGGGGGGGCTCAAACAGTACCTTTGCTCCAGCACATGTGTTAAGGGGTTAGACTGCTGGAGAGCGGGGGCAGGGTCATTTGTTCAGCTCCTGAGGAATCTCTCTCTCTCTCTGTGTTATCTTTGGGGGTTGGGGGACTGCTTCAACCCCACTCCATACAAAGAGAACCCAGAAGCCCAGCAAAACCAGGGCCTGCAGAGACCTGAACCTAGGGAGTCCTGTGTGACTGACGGACTCCAGGGATATCCAGGACTTGCGAGGGGCCTGAACCGGAGGCAGCGGAGCGGCACCCAGGGCAGCACGGGCAGTGAGCCTTCACATAACCTAAAGAATACATGCCAAACATCCAGATGGTTTTAAATCATATTTTCTTCCCTGACTTATTCTCTCTGAAAGCCAGATGAAATGGAACATGAGAGCATCTGCACCTCAGAGATCCATCTTGCTGAGTAGACAGCCACCATAAAGACAGCCTTCAAAGAGAGATCCTTGAGAAAGGCCTGTTTGAACCACTAAAATGGGCCTATCAAGGCCCAGAGATTGAGGTCCCACAGGGGGACTAGCAGACAGAAAGGAGGTCTGATGCATTTTATTTCTTTAAGGAAGTAAATGACATTCAGATGCATTACTATGCTTACACCCCCCTACTGGGCCCCTGAAACAAGATGGCTGCTACCTGTACTCTCAATGAACTAAGAGCTGTTTCTGTTGAATGAAGTTCAGGATATGCACTATGTGTGCCTTCCAGAGTGACTTTCTACTAGAGCAGCAAGTTCTCAAACAGGTGCCATACTCTAATATAAGCCAGTGATGTTTTTCATGCCTTCAGCTTGGTTGATATATTAAAGGCATATCCTGCGCAGTTGTGCCCTTTCAAGAGCCATGCTGTAATACAAAAAGGGCCTGGATTTTCCAGCAGCACAAGACTTTGTCATAGGAGATCTCATTCATCTGGAAGGTGCAACTGGACATCTGCCAGCAGTCTTACCAATTCTGTGTACCATGGTCTACTTGGCTAATCTGGTTTCACCAGGATTGACAGTGTTGGATGATTCTCTATTCTCTTCAACATTCTCCCTATTGGAGGCCAAGAGGGAAATACATAGAAAGATCCTCTGGTGGCCAGGATTTGATCAGAGCATCTATCCTACTGGAGCCAGGTTCCCATCTCCAACTGAAAAATCTGTTTGGCTTGGCATTGGCCTGTGACACCATAAAGTCCATGGTTGGTTGTCTCCATTTGCTTGTCACTATGAGAAATGCTTTCTGGCTGAGCTCCCACCTACCCTGGATCCAGCTTGTTTCTGCTTTAAAAAAGTCTACCTGGGTGTTGTCTGATCCTGCAGTGTGGGTCACTAATAGGAGGTCCAAAATGTACTCCGCCCAATCGCAAATCATGGAGACCTTGAGAGTCAGAGAACGGATGCGGGTGCCTCCTTATCAGTTCATGTATGAGACTTCTGCTGCCTTATCCAATAGAATCCTGCCTGGCTTCCTCTTTATCAAGAGGAAACAGGCTACTATGCTTGCCTGAAAGCCCTCAATTCTAGCCTGTTCACTGACCAGGACCTTTGGAGTTCCTCCCACTGTCCTTGCGCCATATGGCCCTGACAATGGGCTCCCCAGCCGAAACTGCTGGCATCCATGGTTATTAGGACCCATGCAGGTGGGTCCAGGCCCATTCCTTTTATGAGACTTGGGGGGGGGGTTTCTAGCCACCAATTCAAACTGTCATTGGAGGTTGAAGGGGTAGCTGCAACTTGTAGTCCAATGAGGTCAGAGACCATCTGGATGGGAGTGTTCTCTGCAATGTGCGCATATGTGCCCTGGCCCAAGGCACTAGGTCTATTGCTGCTGCTATCAGCCCTAAAAGATGCACAGGTAGTCCCAGATTTTGGGGCTCGACCGTGACAAAGTTTAAAGAATGAGTAATGAATTTCCTTATCCTCTTCTGAGTGAGATACATACACCCCCCTCTCTTGGACTGAGCCATGCTCCCAGAAATTCCAGGCTCTGGGTGGGTGTACGGTTGATTTTTCTGTAGTTTACAATCCAGCCTAGATGTTCCATCAAGCAAACTACCACTGCCACAGCTTGTCGTTTTAAAGGATTTGGCCCGGATAAGCCAATCGTCCAGGTAGGGGTGGACTAATACCTCTTGTTTGCGCAAAGCCGTCACCACGACGACTACTCACCATAATGAAGGTTCTTGGTGAGGTCGTGATACCGAAGGGAAGAGCTTGAAATTGGAAATGTTTACCTAGCACACAAATGCGCAATAGCTTCTAGTAGGAGTCCTGAAGGAGATATAAAAATATACTTTTGCTAAATCAAGAGAGGCTAGGAACTCTCCTTTCATTACTGATGATCACCAAGCGTAGGGTCTCCATATGGAAATGTGAGACCCTGAAACACTTGTTGAACTCTTTGAGGCCTACACTGGGTAAAACGAGCCATCCTTTTTGGGAAACATGAATTATATGGAATACATTCCTGTACCTTGTTAATGGGTAGGGAGTAGAAATTTCAGCTTCTAGGTCCTGCAATCTGTGTAAGATGGCCTCTATTGCTTCTTTCTTTGCTGGTAAAGAGCATAGGGAGATTATGAAAGTTTAGGGACTGGTTCTCATTAGACAGTGTATAACCCCTGCGGATAACTTCTAGGACCCATTGGTCCGAGATGATATGGGTCCACTCTGAACAGAACCAACATAAGAGTCTGCTTACTAGAACTATCTCCCGAGGGAACCTCTCTGTTTGTCATAGTGATGGATGACTGAAGCCAGTTGCTGATGAGGTGCACCTCTTGGTTTCTTGGCTCTACGAAAGGGAGCCAAGAGTTTCTCACTTCTTGCACTCCAAAGCTACATTTCTTGTTATCTACTGTAATCCCTGAGGTGCTAGTGTTTCAGGCCCTGAAACAAGCTTGTGGCCTATACTCTAGCACCCTCTGGGGTTTCAATTCCCCCAGCTCCTTCATAGGCTTCTTCAGCTCTTCTCTGAATAGCAGCCCTCCTTTGAATGGCAGCTTTTACTGGTGAGACGTCAAGGTAGTTTCAGCTGCCCATTTTCAGAGCCATGGTAATCTCCTCCCTGCCATCCCTGAGGCTAAGGCTCAGGAGGTCATAAAGTGTGCCTGCAAGAAAAGCCACTCGTGACAATTCAAGTTGTGTCCACTGAGTCAGGTAGCTTCTGCACCCATCTTAATACTGCCCAGGCCATATATCACTCATAAGTGGATGCCTGGAAAACCAATGCGTTGGTTGAAAAAGCTTGTCTTAGGATCGCTTCAATCTTCCTATCCTGGTGATCCTTTAGAGCTTTTCTGCTTCCACTGGGATGGTGGTTTGGCGGGTTATTGTCGAGATCCTAAGGAGAGTATCCTTTGCCTCCTGGGGTAGAAAGTATATCTTCCCTAGTAGCCTGGTTCCTTTCAAGGTCTCTTGGGGTGTCTCCCATTCTGCCATTACCATTTTCTTTAGGGCTGGGTGCAAAGGGAAGAACCTGGATAGCTTCCGCCTCCCTGAAGAATGGGGACCTTTCCATCTGCTCCTCTTCCCTTGAACTGGAGACCTTAAGTGCCACAAATGTGTTTGTAAATAGGGCCAGCAGGTCCTCTGTATGGAATAGGTATACCACCTATGAGTCTCCTTCCTCGTCAGATGACCTTTCACCTTCCTCCTGCACATTCAGATGGTCTGAATCAAACCCTAATGGGGATTTTCACCTGGACTCCTGGGTAGGTGTCCTGGTTGATGGCATAGAGCTCCCCTGGGCCACTCTAGCCCTTTTCTGCAGGGATTCCCCTTGTCTCAGGAAGAAAGGAGGGGTCCGGCAACGCTTGATTAGTTTGTATGGCCTCAAAGGCTTGATGCATAAGCAGAATAAATTCTGCTGAGAAGGCCCTTACCATAAGGTTCTGGAGGGATGCTGCTTTGGCTCTCTTTTTCTTACCCCTGGAGGAGGCCACTGAAGGGAGTGTCCATGGTCCTGAAAACTCTTTCTTGGGGGGGGGTGGGGGGGGGGGGGGGGGAGACAGACTGCTTACCTCATCCTGTTCCCCTGTGGGGGGGGAGGACATTTGCTGTTGGCTCGGTTTTTGCATTCCCAAGTCTGTGTCACATACAGAGCACAGAGATCCTGCCACAGTGAGGATCCTATTTGTCCCATATGCTGGGCACCTCCTCCCCCTATTCATCCTCCCAGATGTTGTCGAATCTCAGCAGGAATGCAGCAGTACCTCTTTTTTTTTTTATGCCACTCTGCAAAGCTTGCCCTGCTGGCACCCAAGGGCCTGAAAACACAAGCACTTGCACAGTTGCTGCCACATCGCTACCTCCCACCCCTTCCGAATCAGCTGCCCCACACTCAAACCACAGGCTGTTCTTTTTTCCTCCAACATGGCCCTTGCTTAATTACTCACCAGGAGGAACAAGCACTAACAGAGGATGGAGAAGGCAATGGGGGAGGATAGCCAGCAAAGAGAAGAAGCAAGCCTTACTCCGAGGGCATTCCTACCTTTGGTTTCCAGCTCCCCTTAGGAAGGTGGGAACCCCCTACACCAAGGCAGCTGCACCAAAGCCCATAGGGAACTGGGAACAATACCCGAGGGAGCTCAACCAAGAACAACGGGAACCACAAAAATAATTCAAATTCCCCTGTTGTGAACATTTTTTTTGTCCCCTCGGAAGCAAGGCTGTCAGTAGAGGAAAGTAACCCGGACTGTTGCCACAGGAGCCCAAAAATCTAAACCAGGCCTAGGTCCAAGCCTGGTCCACTACCTGCTGAGGCAGACACTACTGGAGGTTGCCTTGAACCGTACCTCATAAGAACATAAGAAAATGCCATACTGGGTCAGACCAAGGGTACATCAAGCCCAGCATCCTGTTTCCAACAGTGGCCAATCCAGGCCATAAGAACCTGGCAAGTACCCAAAAACTAAGTCTATTCCATGTTACCATTGCTAATGTCAGTGGCTATTCTCTAAGTGAACTTAATAGCAGGTAATGGACTTCTCCTCCAAGAACTTATCCAATCCTTTTTTAAACACAGCTACACTAAGTGCACTGACCACATCCTCTGGTAACAAATTCCAGAGTTTAATTGTGCGTTGAGTAAAAAAGAACTTTCTCCGATTAGTTTTAAACGTGCCCCATGCTAACTTCATGGAGTGCCCCCTAGTCTTTCTACTATTCGAAAGAGTAAATAACCGATTCACATCTACCCGTTCTAGACCTCTCATGATTTTAAACACCTCTATCATATCCCCCCTCAGTCGTCTCTTCTCCAAGCTGAAAAGTCCTAACCTCTTTAGTCTTTCCTCGTAGGGAAGTTGTTCCATTCCCCTTATCTGTACCTTCTCCATCGCAATTATATCTTTTTTGAGATGCGGCGACCAGAATTGTACACAGTATTCAAGGTGCGGTCTCATCATGGAGCAATACAAAGGCATTATGACATTTTCCGTTTTATTCACCATTCCCTTTCTAATAATTCCCAACATTCTGTTTGCTTTTTTGACTGCCGCAGCACACTGAACCGACGATTTCAATGTGTTAATATCCACTATGACACCTCCATTCAATTTCATATTCAATGTGACGATTTCAATGTGCTATCCACTATGACACCTCCCTTGTAGTGGATGTGACAGCAAGTGAAAAGTAAGGGAGGTGTGTACTTTATCTCCGTCAGGGGAAAACCATAGAATGACTGGTCTAGCAGGAGGATAAGGAAAAGTCATTCAGACCAATGCAATATCGGCATGCGTTAAACAGGCACTCATGACTGAGCGCCCGGTATTAACGCGTGCCGATCTACCTCTCCCGGGTACCAGATTTATTGTTTAAATTAGCTGCTGTGGTAAAAAGGAAGCACTAGGGAAAATTTTGCATCCCTAGCGCCTACTTGGCATTGGGCACTCAGGAGGGGTGTTGTCAATGGGTTAAGGAAAATGGACGCTCAAATTTATGAGCGTCCATTTTCCTAATTTGTGCACAGCCACGGGTTAATAAAATGAATACTCATTAACTGAGTGTCCCTTTTCCTAATCTGATTGCTGGCACACATTTATTTATGGTTCTCCTTTTTCAGTTTCTCCAACTTAATATCGCCACGATATAAGTCAGAGCAACTACAGAAAACCAGCATTTTCTGGTTTTCTGTAAACTTTGTGGACTACTCAAGAATTAATGTTGCTCCAGTGCAGGCGTAAATTTTTGAGAGTGAAAATGTGTTTGGCAAACTTTTTTTTTTGCATTGGGGAAAATAGCTAATAGCCTAATCAACATGAATTTACATATGATGAGCGCTATTAGCTAAGCGCTCAGTTGGATGCGCATTTTGGACGTGCTAACCCCCATTTTGCATTGGGGTTATGGACACGTGTCCAAAATGCACATCCAATCGCGTGTTGAGCCTTGCACTGCAGCCAGCGCTCGGTATTGCATCGGACTGATTGTGAGGCACAACAAGCAAGACATACAACAGAAGGATGCCTAATCTTAGATCCTCCTAACTGGCAGCAAGATGCAGTCAATTTGAGTCCTATGGAAGTATTGTGCAAGACTGCTGACTGTGTTACTTTACAAAGTCCCTCCTCTTTCTCACAGCTGTGATGGTCAATTATATGGGAAAGACTCACTATGAATGGCCACTCCCATCAGATTCAGAGATAAAGTGCAAAGTATTGTGGTTGTTGTGTTAATGCACTTCAATATGTAGAAATAAGGGTAAACAGACAAGGCGATGCAGTTTTGCTGGACTATGTCGATGCATCTGTGACTAACTTTCCAGAGCTATGTTCCTTATCAGGTCAGTGTTGCAATAACTCTGGAAAGTTAGCCATAGATGCATCAAATTAGTTCAATAAAAAGGTATCTGCAACTTGTTAGTTGACCATTAGGTCATTATGAAAATCCCATATGAAAAATACCATTTTCCAAAATAGCGCTGGTTTTTAATGTTTTTTCACAGTTTTCTTTTTTTTGCCCTTCGGCTTTAATGCCAGTCATGGTGCGCTTTATGTGGATTTTTAGCACCATTTGATTTGCATAGCATTAGTTTATTGCAGTGATCAGAGCCACATGTTTTTAACACGATTGCTATTAAAAAACAAATCAGTGCAAACATTTTGCACTCGTTTTATTACATAGGTCCCGCTTTGAGGGCAATACATTAAACTGCACTTAATGACATGATGAAAGTGCCTTTAACACATGTAAAGTAGGATTACGTTCACTATTTGAACTTTTTATTTATTAAAAATGCATATATCACCATCCGGATCTTGGAAGCACACCCAAAGTGGTTTACAGATCAGCAAAGAAGGACAAACAAATTATCAATGTTTCAAGAACAAACCACCAAGGCAAGCAGGATTGCTTCTCTCATAGCACTTCAGCCTAAAGCTGCCCAAGAGCACAAAATCAAAGCTGTAAGATAAGATGAAAATAAAAAAGAAAGCCATAACTCTTTTCCTAAAAATTAGTCTCTTGTTGTGCCTCAATAGGTAGACTGTTCCATCATAATGGAACAACTAGGAATGTTCATGATTCATTTCTTACTAGGTGTTATTTCTAAAAGGGAGGATACTCTCAAATGGCAACCCTGAGAGAAGCAAAGCTCTCCAATGTAATTATAAGACAAGGAGGCATCTTACCCTTCAGAACTCAAAAACGTAAAGTTCAAAAGCTTGAACTATACTCTTGTTGCTACTGGGAGCAATGAAACTGATGTAGCAAGCGGATAGCACTAGATTTTCACACAATTTTTTATTCTATGTTATGCTATTTTATTGTATTTTGTTTTTGTTTATTGTTTGTTTTGCATTATTTGGGTAGATCTATATACTACTTATGTTACAATGAATCTCACTTAGAGGGCCTTTTAGACAAATGGGTTATGTGCTATTATCTGCCAAATAAATAAATCTCTCTCTCACAGTAACAGTGTTTTTATTGGGCATACTTTTAGCTTTTGCAAGTTTAAGTGCAAAAACCATGCTAATAAGGTGTAGTGATGCAATATTATGCAAAGCAGCTCATTAGCTATGAATGCAGATATAAAATATGCAACATAACTGTTTCGCAGAAGCAATAAAATTAACTATTTGGGGGAATCTAATAAATTCTAAAGGGAAATAACATGCGTAATTTATCTTCTGGGGTCATTTATAAATACTTCCATTGCCCATAACTATGCATGATTGATGCAAGGGACTGCATACTTTGGTGATGTTTGGCGCAGTTAAAATGAACTTTTGCAAATCAAGGCCACATTTTCTGTTTATTCAAGAGATGAAGAAGGAACACATTTTAAACAACTTTTCTCCCATTCTGTGATTACTATGAGAGAGAGAGAGAAACTTTATGCATGTTGTATTTATTTTTTCAAACTCTTAACAGAATAGATAGATTTAGCCTGAATTTCTACTAGAAAAAAATAAGCAAGCGTTAAAACATGCCAGAAATTGTTTACTGCAATTAATTTTCAAAATATATATTTTCATTTACTATGATACACCTGCTCTTTGGTCTAGTACTCAATTCAAGCAAAACTTATAATAAAACAATTTATAAATAAAGCAAATATATATTATGAACTTACTTTCTTACAAAAAAAAAAAAAAAAGCACCCTCATGCTTTCTTCAATGCTGCAGCAAGGAAACTGCAGGTGGCAGTGCAAAATATTTAAATAGCCAGCATTTAGAGAACCCTGGAATTACGGACAACCTCAGCAGATAATGGGAAAAGAAGCAGATTGGAGTATTTTATGTCTGCCTGACAATTATTGTGCCCTAATGAATAATTACAGGAGACTTAGCAAGCATTTGCGGCATACTAGCAAACGAGCTTTTCTAAATTGTAATTACGAGAAGCACAATAGCGGGCAGAGAAATTCTGGAGAGCTGTCAGCTACTGTGCCAGAAAACCTGATACCCACCTGCTGGTGCAGAATTGTACCAGTCTTCTGCTTTGCTTTTTTGAGTGCCAAGGCTCAGCTCTGCTATTTTTGTGCATCCTCGGTATATAAAGTAGCAAACACAAAATGATGTATGTTTAATTAACATTATGAGAGAAATTTCAAATAAAAAAAAAACAAACAAAACACTGAGCGGCTTAGATATCCAACTATTAACAACCAGCTAGATTTAGGATATTTTTCAGCCACCCTATCAATTATTCCGTCAATTTGGTTAACTAAAGTTTAGCTTGCTATCTAGCATCTATGTAGGTTTAGGAAAAAAATATTCCACCACCCCCTCCCACCTGATTTTACCATAAAAATTTGCCTCCAGATGGCATCCCCTCCCCTCTCCTTAATCAAAGCAAAAATCTCCCTCGAACCTCCAATCCCTCCTCCCGATCCCCAGCTCAAACCCCCAAAATTTCCTATTCACGATTCCCCCCCCCCCCCCCCCCCCAAATCTGGCTGCCTTCACCAGCAGGAAGACCGCACAAACTCTTGCCGGCTCACTGCTGAATGCCATCCCTTAACTAATGCTTGGGCATGTGTAGCTGTGTAGTTCTGAACCACTGATCAGTGCTGCCATTCAGCATTAAGCTGCGGTGTCAGCATGAGGGCTCATGGGTCTCCTCCCACCCGCGAGAAGATAGGAACCCCTCCGTAATCCTAACTTTAGATTCTGATGAACTGGGGTGCAGGCTATGGGTGGGGGTGGGGATGTTGTATTGATCGAGTGCTGCCAGGGAATCAGAGGTTTATGGGAAGCAGTGGGGGCTTTCTTTAATAAGGTGCCACTAAGGGTTGGGTAAGAGGATTCAGAAGTTTGGGGGTCCTGCAGGTGGGAAGGCAAGATCAAGGAGGGATGCTGTCTGGGGGCAACTTGTTTTGATAAGGTCAGGGGGAAGAGAAGAGGACTTGGGGACTTCAGATGGGACAGAGGAGGACAGATTGAAGACAGGGTTTGAAAAAGAACATGCATAAAAATTGAAGGATAATGCAAATCTAGGCATGCAAACCAAGTGCATACATTCTGAAAATAAAATGTATACAGTTGACTCCCCCCCCCCCCACCCCCAACCCTGCCTTCCAAAACATCCATTATATAGCTGTGGTTAAATAGCTGCCAGTCAATTTTCAAAAGGTGCCGACCTAGCAGACTACAAACAAACACTAAATCATTGTCTGGATATGGACATGTCTGCCTCCTGCCATCTTCACTCCGTCAGGGCACTGATCCGGGAAGTGATGGCTTAGCCACAGGGATTCAAATAGCCTGTCATTGCTTGGGACTGTGAAAGGAGCCGCACGAGGGCTGAATGAGAATGTGGCATAGAAATAGGAAACAGAGAGAAAGCAGAGTTGCTTACCTGTAACAGGTGTTCTCAGAGGACAGCAGGATGTTAGTCCTCACTCACAAGGATGACATCATCAGACAGAGCCCCAACAAGAAAAAAGTATGCCAAACTTTCTAGAACTTTAATTTCGAACCCCATACCATGTGGGATCGCTCTCCAGTCTTATAACATAAAATTATATATAAATAAAAAATTAGGAGAAACCCAACTCCGCAGAGTGGTGGGCGGTTTTCGTGAGGTCTAACAGCCTGCTGTCCTTGGAGAACATCTGTTCCAGGTAAGCAACTCTGCTTTGCCGATGATAAGCAAGATGGAAGTCCTCACAAATGGGTAAATCCCTAGGTATATACTGCTCCCCAACACAAAAGGGGACCAACAGACACCCAACAGTGCTGTTGGTAACAGAGAGGGTACACAGCCTGAACCCAAACAATGGCTCTAGGTGAGGAGAACTGGCTCTACACCTCAAACAGATTTCGAAGGATAGACTGGCTGAAACTACTGTTGCATCAGCCATCTCTATCCAGACAATAGTGAGATGTGAATGTGTGGAGGAAACTCCACGTTGCAGCCTTGCAGATCTCCTCCATGGGAACTGCTCACAAGTGGGCCATTGCCATGGCTATAACAGAATAAGCCTTGACATGATCCCCAAGATGCATTCCCGCCTGGGCATAACAGAAGGAGATGCAATCTGCTAGCCAATTGGATAGTGCCTCTCTGGCAACGGCAACGCCCAATCTATTGCTATCAAAAGAAATAAAAAGTTGGGTGAACTGTCTATGGGCTTCTGGCCACTCCAGATAGAAGGCTAAGGCTCACTTGCAGTCCAAACTGTACAGTGCTCGTTCACCTTGGCGCAAACGGGCCTGTGAAAAAATGTTGGTAGGACAATGGACCTATTAAGATGGAAGTCTGTCACCACCTTAGGCAGGAACTTAGGGTGCATACGCAAGTTCACTCTGTCATGAAAAAATTTAGCTTAAGGTGGATAAATCACTAAAGCCTGGAGCTTGCTGAGCCTGCACGCTGAGGTGACTGCAACCAAAAATATGACCTAACAGGTCAGGTGCGCAGCGGCTCAAAAGGAGCTTTCATCAGCTAAGCTAATACCACATTGAGGTCCCAAGACACAGTGGGATGCCTATAGGGAGGCTTCAATTGAAGTAGACCCCGCATGAATCGTACATCTATAGGCTGTACAGAGATGGGCATATCATCTACACTATGGTGGTATGTGCCAACTGCACTGAGATGGACTCTAACAGAGTTGGGTTTTAAGCCAGCTTCTGATAGCTGTAGAAGGTAAACAAGCAGTTTTTGTGTGGGGAAGGAGAACAGATCTAGGGCCTTCTGCTCACACCACACAGAAAATCTCCTCCACTTCAGTCCACAGGACTTTCTAGTGGAATGGTTTCTAGAAGCCACCAGGACGCAAGACATATCCTCTGAGAAATCGAGTGGTTGCAGAATTAACCTCTCAACAGCCAGGCTGTGAGCGACAGGGCCTGGAGATTGTGATGCTGCAACCTGCCTTGATCTTGCATTTTGAGATCTGGGGAAGTCCCCAGACTGATCGGTTTCTGGCTGGACATCTCCCATAGGTGTAGAAACCAGACCTGCCTTGGCCAATAAGGGGCTATGAGGATCATAGTACACTTGTCTGTACAAAGCTTCAAGAGAGTCTTCGCCACTAAGGGAATTGGAGGATACGCGTACAGAATACCCTTGCCCCAATCACAGGCAAGGGCATCCGAGGCTGGTTTGCCATCTGACTTGTACAGGGAGCAGAACTAAGACACCTTCCTGTTGCAAGGGGACGCGAAAAGATCTACTTCCAGGCTCCCCCTGAGGTGGAATATCTGATTCAGCACTCTCTGGGGTCCATTCGAGGGGTCTGAAGACATGACTCAGTCTGTCCGCTGCCATATTCTCTGTCCCAGTCAGGTACATGGCACTGAGCACCAGCCTGAGGGACAGGCCCCATGACCAGATCTGGACCGCTTACTGACACAGGAGGTATAATCCTGAACCTCTCTGCTTGTTGATATACCACATCGCTATCTGATTGTCTGTTTGGATTAGGACAACTTTGTTGGACAGCTGATCTCTGAAAGCCCATAGCACGTACCTGATCATCCAAGCTCCAGGAAGTTGATTTGACAACAGCTTTCCTGAGCAAACCAGAGACCCTGGGTATTGAGCCATTCTACATGAGCTCCCCAGCCCAGGGTGGACGCATCCAGATAAGGAAAATTTGGATAGGAGTATTTTGAAAAGAGATACCCCGTTCCAGATTTAAAGTACCTGCCATCATGACAAAGAGTCCTGGAGAATTGGGGTAACTCGGATGCAATCCTGGAGTTTCTGCATGGCCTGACACCACTGTGACCTCAAGGTCCATTGAGCTCTGCGTATGTATAATTGGGCCAAAGGAGTGATAGGGACAGGAGTCTGGCCCAACAGCATCAACAAGTGCCAGACAAACACCTGCTGGCTCTACTAAATCTCTGCCACGATGGCTGTCAAAGTGACAGTCCTTTGATAAGGCAGAAAGGGCTTGGCCTGAGCCGTGACTAGCAGGGCTCCTATAAAGTCCAACTGAGGTGATAGGCCTAGTTGGGACTTCAGGTACTTGATGACAAAATCTACCGACTCCAACACTTGGATGGTTAAGCGCATGGACCTGACAGCCCCTGCCTGAGATGTGCTCTAGAGCAGCCAATCGAACAATAAGGGAAAACATGAAACCCATGGCCACCACGGCCAGACATTTTGTGAATACTCGTAGGGCTCATGCTAGCCCAAACGGCAACACTCATGCTGTTTTCCCACCACAAATCGGAGATACCTCCTGTGACTGTGGAAGATCTCTGTGTGAGTGTATGTGTCCTTTTCATTTTTATAATATTTTATTTATTGAATTTTAATTAAAGTTACAAAGCAATCATAACATCTTTGTACAGAAATATTTAGAGATTTTACCAAGTAATAAGATATTAATAATATCTAGAAAAAAGAAAGTTTTTTAAGCATACTTCAATACCATCTCTCATTATGGATACACAAACTAATATTTCAAGGGGTGACTTGGAAATGAGAAGAGAAAAAGAATATATTACATTATTCTGAAAGAAAATATAGGTTAAACTACTTTCCCTTTTCTATATTTTAACATTCCTAAGATAACAGGGAATTGCCATTTACCTTAGGGCCTTTGTTGCCTTTCAAAAAACGACTCAGTTGGTCCGGGATAAAGAAAATATAAGTACTGATTCCTTTTTTAACCATGCACCGGCAAGGGTAACATAGTAGAAAAGTTGCACATTATTCCAAAACATATTTTTTCATTTTTAAGAATGCCTTACAGCGATCTTGTCATTTTAGCGAAATCGTGGTACATTCTAACTTGACCACCATAAAAAGAAATTTTGTAGTTTTGGAAATAGTGCCGCATGACTAGATTTAAATCTTGAAGAAAACTGAAAGTCAAGAGAAGAGTTGTTCTATCGAGAACTTCTTCTGTTGACGTTTCTAGAAAAACTGTCAAATTTTCTAAATCCATAGAGTTAGTGGAAATTGGATTAAGATTTTGCTTCTTCTGAAATGGAAGGAATGTACATTTACTAAGAACAGGAATTTTGTCTTCTGGAATTTTTTAATTCTCTGAAAAATACTTACGCACTATGACAGAAATCGGTAGTCCTATAATTTTTGGAAAACTGGTAACCCTTAAATTTAATTGGCGAGAATAGTTCTCTAAAGACTCCATTCTCCTAGTAATACACAAACGCTCTCGAATAATCGAGGAATTTACATTTTGTACTTCTTTTATATCAGACCGTAATACTTCCATAGTGGTGGAATGTTAGACTAAGATTTTCTGATGATCTCTGGCGACTAAATCTATTTTAGTTGATAAACCCTCTAACTGCTGGGATTACTCCTTGAAAAGCTTCATTAGCCCAGCAGACATTTCTCAGAGAGAGTCTAATGTCATTGTACCTGGTCTTTCCAATATCTGAAGAGAAGGTGAATAAACTGCAGATTCAGGGAAGACCCTTCCCATATGATGGACTATCTCTTCTCTAGGTAAGACTGATGGATGTATATTTTCTGCAGCACCAGTCTCACCCTCCTGGATTGTCTCTCCACCTCCTTCTACCGGGGGGTTAGCAGAATTGTTTGCTCCCCCCGAGGCAGTTGAGTCAATACTAGGGAATGTTAGCATCAGTGTCTTAGGATCTGGTGGCGTGATATGTCCCCCAGCGAAAAAGATACTTCTCTTTTACTTTTATCGCCAATGAGGCTTACCCGCAAAAGATCGGGAGTAGAAAAGGCAAAGTCCATGATGACTCTTTGGTCTGAAGGCAGAGGGGGTTCCGAAGGAAAACCCCTCACCCTGCCCTTCCTTTTATGAGGCATTTGCTGTAATACAATTTATTAATTAGTACAGTCTTGGAGATAGACCAATGGACTTGTAGTTTAAATAACCAATATGATTCTTACCCCTTGTTGAGGACCAAAGCTGATGGAGGTAGGAGAAACTTAAAAGAAATCTGAAATACAAAAAATCTCGGGCAAAGCCGCGCGCCCCTTTGGCGAGCACAGCTTCGGCAGCGCATTGGCGGCAGCTGAGTGCCACGGCGGGCCGATATTTATGGCTCCTCCCCGGCATCAGCCGGAAGTGGCCTCAGCGATAATCCAATCGGGTACCTGGGTCTCCGAAACAGATGGTAAGCGTTCAGGTAGCAGGGCCACAGCTCTTTATTTAGGTCAGGACTCCTTCCTCCTCTCAATACTCAGTCCCCATGTATACATCCTTTAGATCGAGGGAGCACAGCCAGTCCCCCTTTTTGCAAAAGGGGGATCAAGGTGCCCAAGGAAACCATCTTGAACTTTTCTTTTTTGATAAATGTGTTCAAGGCCCTTATATCTAGGATGGGATGGAGTCCTCCTGTTCTCTTTGGAATCAGGAAGTACCTGGAGTAGAATCCCCACCCTCTTTGCCCTGGTGGAACAGGCTCAACCACTCTGGCCGTTAAGAGGGAGAAGAGCTCCATTAGCAGTACATCCTAATGTGCTACTGGCCCCCAAAATGGGCTCAGAAGGCAATCTGGAGGGACACCCAATAGATTCAATTGGTACCTTTGACGGACGATGGAAAGAACCCACTGGTCCGAGGTTATACTGGGCCACTGGTTTGTAAAGAACTGCTGCCTGCCTCCAACCAGAGGGTCCACAGTCCCAGATTCGGCCAACTGACCTACACTTCCTATGACCCAGTCCAAACCCTGACCCTGGAGTTGACTGAGGTGCCAGCTGGGGCTTAGGGGCAGAGAGAACTTCCAGTGGCAGCAAGGAATCAGCAGGGTAGCTTAGACCGGAGGCAAATCCAATTCTTGATAACTCAGTTTGTTAGCAAACAAAGGGCAGACTAAATACCCGGATGGCGTGACATCACTCAGAGGAGCCGCCCCTGAGGTTCCCGCCATGACGTGGATAAAGATGTGGGTGGTGTGCGCAGCCTAGGAGGCCCTCAGGAGAAACATGGCAAACACCGTTGCCGTAGCCATTCTGGGGATGCTGGAGAGAGCAGCATGATGACGCGGCAGCAGCCATCTTCCCAAGGCTTGTGGAGAGAGGAGGAAGAAAGATGAGGCACAGAGGTCGAAGCCGTTTGAGACTGACAGATGCAACACCGGAGTGCTGGCGGAGTTGTTGGAGGGTTTCATGGTGGTCCCAGAAATGGTTTGCAGGCACCCTATCTCTGAAGAGATTCTCCCCAGTACACGGCATGTCAGCAAGTTATTACTGTACCTCCGGTTGGAGATCTGAAGCCCGCAGTAATCCCATTTTGCAGGAACCGATTCCCACTGCAGAGACCCTTGACGCCATTTCAAAAAAATCTTAGGTCACTTGGACCTCATGTTTTCTGCACGCCACACCCTGATGTACCAACAACATAAGAGTGTTCTGCTTCTGTTGAGGCAGGTGCTTGGCCACCTCCTGCACCTGCTTCCAGATGTCCTGCGAGTACTGGCTCATGTAGAGCTGGTAGGAAACTATGAAGACAATAAGCATGGTCCCCTAAAACACTTTCTTCCCAAGTACACTCATCACTCAGAGGGGTCCTTCCCCAGGGCACAGAGGAATGGGTCCAAGAACGCTTGGGCTCTCTTGAGAGCAAATAAGACCACCATCAACTTGTGGGGCAGGTGACGCTTATCGAATCTGTCAGCCTTCTGGATGATTTAAACCCCGTCAGACTTCATGTTACGGGAGACACTGTGAGGGGGTGTTCCCATAACCTCAGCAGCAACTCCTTAAAGTTATTGTGTTCCGGGACCACCACAATCTCCTTAGGAGGTTCCACGATAGGTCGATAGCTTGTTCTTTCTTGACCCAGAGCTGTTCCATCTTGTTGAGCCAAAGACAACATCCTTTTGGATTCATTTGTGTGTATAAGCGGCAACCCCAGATGACATGCAATGTCCCTAGGCAGAGGACATGTCTCATGGGTATCCGTAATGTACAAAGCCCTTGGGTATCAAGGGCTTCACCAAAAAACAGACCGCCATGATGGGATGAAATAAGAGTTACAAAATCAAAAACAATGTCAGTGGGCGGCGATGGCCACTGAGCACCGAGGCACCACCGCAAAAGGGGAATTGATCACGAAAGGAAACTTACTGGAAGCATCGAAAATCCTGACTAGGAACACTATGGGGAAGCACAGACAGGAAGCCAGCATCAAACAGCTCGAAGAAAACCCACAAAAAGGAGAAAAAAAGTTTTCCACAAAGCCAAAAAGCTAAAGTGATCTCACTCACACCGCAATGCTTACAGCTCCACGGAAAAAGAGATATCTGTGAGGGACCCATGTGGATGTGTGGTATTGGGCATACTGGGCATGCTCAGTGTGCCAAGTCAAAGTTCTAGAAACTTTGACACATAAGTTTTCCCTGTCAGGAATAATGTTACCCATGTGGGTGAAGACTACCATCCTGCTTGTCATTGGAGAAAAAAATGCAGTTCCTTGAATATGGACAGTTTGAAAATGCTGAGCCCTCTTTTGCTGGTAGATAACAGAAGAAGGAAAGGCTATGAAAATGTTGGTTTTTCGTTATCTACATTTACTTGCTTAGAAGCAAGCAGAAAGTGCAGCACTACTTATAGGAAAGTAATGATAAAAATACAAGATAATACTAGATATCCACAACCCACATCTCTTGTCTACTCTGCAACAGTTTAGAGAGAGTTACAAAATCAGAATGCAAGTGATAGTAATGAGTTCTTCATGCAAATAGGATTCTTTTGGCATGATACAAATAAAAAATCTAGGCTCCTAACAGGAGTCAGTTTCAAGGCAAGAAACATAAGGCAGTCAAATCAAAGGTCCAGGTCACTAGGAAGTACCCAGCAGATCCTGAAGGATAGATCCATTCCTTGTGGCTCACTCCCAGAGATAAGCAGTGGCTTTCCAAAATTTACCAGGCTTTCAGGAACTTGTCTAAACCTAGCAATGCTAGATGTCTTGACCATATCCTCCAGCAACAAACTCCACAACTTGATTTGGGGCATTAAATGAAAAAATTACCACCTCCGATTTGTTTTAAATCCACACATTTGAAAAAAACTGGATTATCAGGAACTCTATAAACCAATGGAAGCAGTAAATTATCTTCACATAAATTTTCCTTTAGCAAAGAAACATTTTAAAATGTATTTGGATTTAAATCCCAAATCTGTCATTGCAAAAACAGAATGTGGAGATGAAAACCCTGAAAACTAAATGCTTTGTGCTTCATGTATCTTGCAGATTTCAGAGCTGTCAGGAATGCAATACATTTTTATTGTGAAGCTCTCCGATGTCCAGCATCCCCTTCCCCTCCTTTATCCGGCAACCAACCATGACAAAATGGCTAACCAAGTGTAGCAAAGCAGAGTCTAATGAGCATGCTTCCAATAAAAGTAAAGGGTCTAGGTTAAATTATGAAGAGGCACTAAATGGATGGACAAAGTGCATGCATTTGCATTCTAGCACACTCTGATCAGAGTTAAAAGACATCCCAGTACACGGCACTATTTCTTCTCTGGTTCACCAGTTTATTCTCTCAGGTGTCTTTAAAAAAAACAAACCAAAAACTGTCCCTAACCTATAGGTCTTTCTTCAACTCTTGTAGTCTCTTTCAGGGACCAAATAAAGGTATACACTAGTTTGCCTGATCCACAGAACTCTTGACATTTTCCATAAATGTAAAAGACTGAGTCTTACTGATTGGGAATTTGCATTTGAGATATTTGTATGCCTCTATAGGGTATATCAGATTTTGAAATATCAGATTTATATATCTGATCAGTAATTATCAAATGATTCCAGTATGAGGGATGTTAAAAGTAGTCTCTTAAAGGAAACTCCTTTTTCCAGTGAAGATCTGGATCTTCAGCGCACATTAAAAAAAAAAAAAAAAAAAAAAAGTGTTTTTTTTCTACAACTCTTTAGAATAGAGGAAATAGAGCCAAAAGCAGCAATGCAAAGGGAAAACAGCCCCATGGGGTTAGAAGAACAGGCTTTTAAGGCTTCAGCAGCCTATCGGGATTAATCAGCAGTGAAATGGAGCACTGGCATGGCAGGAAGGAGGCACAGCTCAAATTGTGGCACAAGGATTTTCTATTGGTTAGGGGAGAAAAGGGGTAACCTGTGTTAATTGAGGTAACCTGCATGGAGCAGTAGTTATTACTCAAAAAAAAGGGTTTGCTAGGCAGACTGGATGAACCACTTGGCTCTTTTTCCTTTGTCATTTACCATGTTACTAGGATCAACATGCTGAAGTCTGACAAAAATGCTATGGGATCCGTATCACAGAGCAAAAAAAAATTATGCAGAGTCAACAATTTCCCTGAAACCAAACCATTTAGCTTCAGGCCCAATTTCAGCACCAAGACAGTACTAGTAAGCCTGGATGATGAACTATACCTGTGCACAGACTGCAGTCCGGCAGCTCTGCTACACCTTGATCTTTCTGTGGCATTTGACACTGAGGACTACGATGTCCTAATTTCCCACCTAATGACTTTGGGTATGGATGGCTTAGTGTCAAAATGGTTTAAATTCTTCCTTCACAATTGCACTCAAGGCTATCATGGTTGGAACTCTGTCAGCACTTCCCCACTCTCTCTCCCCTGTGGAGTACCACAGGGCTCTATTTTATCACCCTACGTTATTCAACCTCTACATGTCCCCCCTAGGCAAGCTCATTAGAGCACATCAGATCACCTACTACACATATACTGATGATATTCAGCTCCTGGTTCTTCTTGGTTCAGAAACCATCAGGGGAATAGCACTTAAATGAATGTCTGGCAAAGATTTCTGGCTGGATATATGCCACAATAAACTAAGATCAATGCCCAAAAGGCAAGGGTTTAATATTGAGCCACAAAACAGCTGGCAAAGTTAGCTAGATAAGCTTACGCTTGGTGGTGTGGGTGTGGCACTGAATATACCTGGCTATATCAAAATTAGCCATATAAATTCATCCAACTAACTTCAGGACTGCTCTGAGAGAGTTCTGAAGTTATCAGGCTAAGTTAGCTAGTAAAACTAAAAACGATAGTTAGTCAGCTAACTTAACACCGCATTGAAGGCCCCCGGAACACCTCAGACGTATCTGGATAAGTTTCATCCAGCTAAGGTCTTAGCTGAATAACTTCTGATAAGTTGGAGATGTTGAGAGCAATGGAAAATTTAAAAAATGTGATTTGTCTAAGTCCCAACTTACTTAGCTGGACAAAGCACTTTGAATATGGACTCAAAATTACTGTAAGAAAGAAAAAAAGACCCAGTCCTTTTATGGCCAGAGGAGACTTTCAAAAAGACAATTTCTTTAGCCACCAAGTACATAACCTGGGATTCATACTAGGCTCTTGCTTGCCATCGTGCTTAGGTCTAGACTGTAGCAAAAACTGCATTTTTTCAACTATGCCATCTCTGCCCCTCTCTCTGCCACAGTTATTCAAGCCTGTGTGATCTTGACTACTGCAACATCAGCATCCCCACAAACAACTCGCCCAATGCCTGCAAATCATTCGAAACACTGTGCCTTGGATGCTGTTGAGTGCTGAAAAGTCTGAGTGGGTCACACCCATCTTAAAATCCTGATAGTTAACAGAACAAAGTTTAAAATTTTGGATCTGGCCTTAAAGCCCTAAGTGGCTGTTCCCAGCTCTAACTGTATCACCTCCTGAACTTCTACATGCCTTCCTGCTCTCTAAGGTCACTACCACAAGTACGTCTAATGGTGCCACTACTTGAGATCCAGCAGCTTTTTAATATTATATTTGTATATCACCTTCCCTAAACACAGTCCAACCCAAAGCAATTCAAAAAACATGCAAATAATACAATAAATGGTAACATAACATAAAAGCACTACATCAGAAATACAGTAAATAGCAATATGCATCGTATATCTCTTCACCTGTACCAGAAAGAGAACCTTCTCAGACGCAGTTCCAAAACCGTGGAACACCTGCCTCTCAACATCAACTAGCAACAAACACGCTAGTTCGTCAGAAAACTTCTGAAAAATGTGGCATTTTGAAACTGTCTTCCCAACTCAAGTCACAACTTAATTTTTGCATCTCTGTCAAATGCAACTCTGAGCATCAAGCACCCTTTAATGAGGGTGTAAAAAAATGTTTATAGTCTTATGCTAACACCTATACTACACTGTATATCTCTGATCTACACCTCACTGGTTGTGTACCTCCAACCTCTGGAAACTCACCCCAAGTGTAACCCGCCCTAATTGCATTACAACTACCCCCCCCCCCCCCCCATTTACACTAGGAATGTACTCATATGTCTGCGTATGCCATCCTATTATATGTGTTTCATTTTATACAAATCCTATTGATGCTATCCCAAACTGTTTTGTATTTTTTTTTCCCATTGTAACTCACTTTATTTATGTCATGCTTTTCCATCAAGTGAGCTTAAACAATGACGACGAAAAGGGATTTTTCAGTAGTCAAGGTAACCCCTTGTCAGCTAACATCATAACAGGCCTAGAGAGAGTGCCAAAACTATCATCTGATGTGTCCAAAAAGTCTACAAAGCATGCCAAGGAGCCAGATGCTACTACTGAAAAAAAAACCCCAACTTCCGCAGCTTGACGTATGGCTCCAGTGATCCCTATCCAGGAGCGGGGGAGGAGAGGTGGAATAATACTGTGTGCTTTGATAATTGGCACCCAACAATGTCCTTTCCCTGATTAGCTACAACATATGCTTCTTTCTATCTGTCTTTCTTTTTTTGGTGATGATAAAAATGTTATCTGGAAGAAAGTTATAACAGCAGAGTAGGAGAGCACTGAGGTTCAAGGGGCCAAAATACCATGGCTGCTGGGTGGACGCATTACTGTCTCCTCCCTATGCTGGAGTCAGCAGGCAGGGGTTAGGATAACAGGAAGCAGTTGGGCAAGGATGACAAGTGAAGGCTCGCATTGCTGACCAGCAAGGATCGATGCCTCACAAATCTACATTTTTTTGATGGGGTGAATAAACGTGGACAAAGGTGAACCAGTAGTTGTGGTGTATTTGGATTTTCAGAAGGCGTTCGACATAAGAGGCTTCTAAGAAAACTAAAAAGGATAGGGCTAGGAGGTGATGTCCTTTTGTGGACAGCAAATTGGTAATACATTGAAAATGTTGGCTCAGTGTGCTGTGGCGATCAAAAAAGAAGGGAATAGAAAATAAAACAGAGGATGTCATAATGCCTCTGTATCGCTCCATGGTGAGACCGCACCTTGAATACTGTGTACAATTCTGATCACCACATCTCAAAAAGGATATAGCTGCACTGGCGAAAAGTGCAGAGAAGGGCGACCAAAATTATATTTATTTATTTGTCAAGTTTTATATACCGTTGTTCGGGAATTGCTATCAATGGTTTACATATTTTGAAATTAGAAGGGAGGTACAAAGTACAGTAAAGTGGGCATGCAAGGGTACAAGTGGTCAAAGGTAAAGGAGCAGTCTGGGCAAAGTCCAGTATGGTAAGGGATCATATTCAGGTTGCAGTAAAGAGGCAGGATGGCATGGGGCATGGAACGGCTGCCCTATGAGGAAAGGCTAAAGAAGTTAGGGCTGTTCAGTTTAGAGAAGAGATGACTGAGGGGGGATAAGATAAAAGTCTACAAAATCATGAAAGGCCTTGAACAAGTTAGTGTAAATCGGTTACTTACTCTCTCAGATAATAGAAGGACCAGGGGGCACTCCATGAAGTTAGCAAGTAGTTAATTTAAAACAAATTGAAGAAAATTCTTTTACTCAGCGCATAGTTAAGCTCTGGAATTCATTGTCAGAGGATGTGGTTACAGCAGTTAGTGTAACTGGGTTTAACATAAGAACATAACATGCCATACTGGGTCAGCATCCAGTCTCCAACAGTGGCCAATCTAGGCCATAAGAACCTGGCAAGTTCCCAAAACCCAAGTCTATCCCATGTTACTGTTGCTAGTAATAGCAGTGGCTATTTTCTAAGTCAATTTAATTACCGTATTTTTCGCTGCATAAGAAGCACCTGACCATATGACGCACCTAGGATTCAGAGGGGGGAAATTAAAAAAAAAAAATGGTGTGCTAAACCAGCTCTGTTCCTGGGCGTTTGTGCATCTTATAGAGCAAATTAGGGGAGTGCATACAATTTTTTTTGTCCCCATTTTGTTTTCGGGACTGGGGAGGGACATTTCGGTCCACTCCCCAGATCAGAAAACTTTTATCGTTCTCTTTCTGTGGGGAAAACACACCCCAAAAAACCTCCCATCCCAACCCTTTAAATTTAATTAACTACAACCCCCACCCTCTTGACCCCCCCCCCCCCCAAGACCTGCCAAAAGTCCCTGGTGGTCCAGCAGAGGTCCGGGAGTGATCTCCTGCACTTGAGCCGTCAGCTGCCAGTAATCAAAATGGCGCCGACGGCCCTTTGCCCTTACTATGTCACAGGGGCTACCGGTGCCATTGGTCGGCCCCTGTCACATGGTAGGAGGGTGGGGGATGTGGTTAGATTTTTTTTTTATATATATATATATATATTCGCTCCATAAGGCACAGACATTTTCCCCACACTTTTGGGGGGAAAAATGTGCATCTTATGGAGCAAAAAATATGGTAATAGCAGGTAATGGACTTCTCTTCCAATAACTTATCCAATCCTTTTTTAAACCCAGCCTACACTAACTGCACTAACCACATCCCCTAGCAACAAATTCCAGAGTTTAATTGTACGTTGAGTTAAAAAGAACTTTCTCCGATTAGTTTTAAATGTGCCACTTGCTAACTTCATGGAGTGCCCCCTAGTACTTCTATTATCTGAAAGAGTAAATAACTGATTCACATTTACCCATTCTAGACCTCTCATGATTTTAAACACCTCTATCATATCCCCCCTCAGCCATCTCTTCTCCAAGCTAAACAGCCCTAACCTCTTCAGCCTTTCCTCATAGGGGAGCTGTTCCATCCCCTTTATCATTTTGGTCGCCTTCTCCATCGCAACTATATCTTTTTTGAGATGTGGCGACCAGAATTGTACACAGTATTCAAGGTGCGATACAGAGGCATTATGACATTTTCCGGTTTATTAACCATTATTAACCATTCCCTTCCTAATAATTCCTAACATTCTGTTCGCTTTTTTGACTGCCGCAGCACACTGAACAGACGATTTCAATATGTTATCGACTATGTCGCCTAGATCTCTTTTTTGGGTGGTAGCTCCTAATATGGAACCTAACATTGTGTAACTATAGCATGGGTTATTTTTCCCTATATGCATCACCTTGCACTTATCCACATTAAATTTCATCTGCCATTTGGATGCCCAATTTTCCAGTCTCACAAGGTCTTCCTGCAATTTATCACAATCTGCTTGTGATTTAACTACTCTGAATAATTTTGTATCATCTGCAAATTTGATTACCTCACTCGTCGTATTTCTTTCCAGATCATTTATAAATATATTGACAAGTATGGGTCCCAATACAGATCCCTGAGGCACTCCACTGCCCACTCCCTTCCACTGAGAAAATTGTCCATTTAATCCTACTCTCGGTTTCCTGTCTTTTAGCCAGTTTATAATCCACGAAAGGACATCTCTACCTACCCCATTACTTTTCACTTTTCCTAGAAGCCTCTCATGAGGAACTTTGTCAAACGCCTTCTGAAAATCCAAGTATACTACATCTACAGGTTCACCTTTATCCACATGTTTATTAACTCCTTCAAAAAAGTGAAGCAGATTTTTGAGGCAAGACTTGCCTTGGGTAAAGCCATGCTGACTTTGTTCCATTAAACCATGTCTTTCTATATGTTCTGTGATTTTGATATTTAGAACACTTTCCACTTTAAAAAAAAAAGTTTTGAATAAGTTCCTAGAGGATAAATCCATAAACTGCTATGATGCTAATGAATAAGCAAAAGTAGCTTGTGATCTATCTAATGTTTGGGTACTTGCCAGGTACTTGTGACTTGGATTGGCCTCTGTTGGAAACAGGATACTGGGCTTGATGGACCCTTGGTCTGACCGAATATGGCATATCTTATGTTCATTGCTGAGAGAAGGGAGAAGGGGAAGAGCACAAGAGGCCTAGCCAAGCTAGCTTTGGAGCTTAAAGCAAACCTATAGGGACCGCTTGACCTCTTTGCTTGCTCCTAACAGGCCAGCCAGCTGGGCTGCAAGCGCCCATGGTTGTGTGTTTCAGTTACATAGGAGATTGGATATGCTGTATTAAGGGCTTTTTCCTCTGTATGATCAACTACTATAGTGCTGTAAATGAAATAACTTTCCAGTCAGTTTCTCAGCGAGCTCCTCCGAGATACACTGAGAGCTTGGTGCATTAATTCTATCAAATCATGAGAAGGAAAGTCGTTTTCATTACACCTGACAGATTGTAACTGTATTTGATTCTCCTAATGAGTCACTACACTTATATAACATACTGTAGCTTTATTTTCCAAAGTGTTGATTATTGGTACAGATAGCAGGCCGCTTTCATTAAAAAAGTGCAAACAGACTGCTAGTCAGCTTGCAAGCACAATTTTAAGTTGAAATAAAAGGCAAACAGTAGGTGATATCTGTTTATTTGACTAACTTAATATATGCAGCTAGCTTTAGAGAGAGGCACTCCTTCCACTAGGCCAGGACACATTTTTGCATAATTTTCAGAAATTGTGCCTTTTGTTCAGGGATTAAATTTCCTAATACTTCAAGAAGAGAAAAAAAATGTCTTCAGAAAAGCACCTGCCCTTTCTACTGGGGATCAGCCTACTGCTCAACATTTTTACAGCCATATGCGTCACCATTTTAAAATCGAACTTACTTTCCAGGCCCCTTGACACTTTGGGTCTAATTTTAAACATGCAACTTACTTTTGTATCGTCTTTTCCCCTTAACCTAATCTGCCTCAGTTCTCACATTCACAAACACATGCTTGTCCCAGATTCTCCAAACACGTGGTTTGTTTGGCTTTTTTTTTTACTTATAGTCTTCAGGATTAAGGAAATCAAACAGTCTCTTAACAATCTTACAGAGGATAAACATTTTCTACCTATAATTTAAAACAGGGAATCAAGGAAAAAATGGGTTTATCTGCCCTATTAACTTTAACATTCCTCCCAACATGAATACTATGATGGTGTTTCTGGTTTTCTCATCATTCTCACTGCAATGCAATAGACAAGGTATGTTTTAGCTAACTGGAATAAACACACTGTCATTTTCTTGTGTCAAAGACAGAAAATTGTTTTCCCCACTCAAAAATTGGAGAATTTCCTTCTCTCCCCTTTCCCCACATCCTAGCTCACTGGCTCTTAAACCCTCAAAGTCTAAATCTTCTAGGTGCCTCAACTTCCATATTATTGAATTCACAGATCATCAAAACATTCCCTCCAACCCTAAGGGCCAATTTAAATTACCATCTGTACTTCAATTTGCCCTCCTTCACTTTCCAATCTTTTACTTGGTTCCTCCCTCATCCAACTTTCTTCAATGTCCCCACATCCAGCTTCTTTTCATCTCCTTCCTGCCTCCCAAATACAAGCTTCTCCATTTCACTGCTGCCAGATCTGGCTTCTCTGCCTTTTGAAAGTCAATGGCTTGGCCAAGGCAGAGAAGACTAAAACACCCTGTAACCTGTGGCACAAAGGATGGCTGAGGCCATATATATATATATAGGAAAGGGAAGAAAAAGAAAGGCATGATGACAACTTTTGAACTATAAGCAAAATAAAAATAAAAAAAGCTGGGAACCACCCCCGCCCGAGACGGACTCCACTTAAATTTGAAACAGTGGACTCCAGTTCATGATGATGCAGTCCGGTGCCATCAGGCTTGAGGCAGTTAAGACTGTACTGCCAGAAGTCCCATCAACTATTGTTGCTTAACATAGCACAGACAAACACTGGTAAGCATGTGGTAAGGAGATGTATGCTTCTTAGAAGGTAGAGAAACTCCTGTTATCAATCTGGTAACTCTTAGTTATTTATAACTGACAAATAGATATTATCTAGGAGAAGTAAAGTCAGGGAAAAAAAAGTCAACAGATTACAATTTTTAACAAACATTTGCTGGAGAAAAAGGCAGTCACATCAAATAAAGGAACACGTAAAATAGTGCATAAAAATACACATAAGAATTGGCAGTCTGCTTCTGTGCAGTTTGGCAAGTCTTTCACTATACCCATATGAGAATTAAAGCCAAATTTTGGGCTTCAAAACCAATTTTTTAAAATTTTTGTCTCAGCCTCCTCCTCCTCCTTTGGGCTTTCCAGTCAGAAAGGACCCCTTACTGGGGCACCGTGAGCCTATTTTTGCAGCTACCTTGGGTTTTCCCCACATGTTTCACTCATATCCCCTTCCTGTCTAAGTCATTGCAGCTACAGTCCTTGGCCTGGAGCCGCAAATCATAGCTCCCCCTCCAGAACCCTGCACGGGAAGAACCTAAATCTGGCCAGTAAATGGCCCAGCTGCATGATGGCTGAGTCTGCCTACCAGTGGGAAGGAGGGCAAGGGTTGTATCCATAGTCCACTTCAAGGACAACATTCAAATGGGCCAATGAGCCCCACTCTTTTCTCTTAAGGTGAAAACCTGAATCTCTAAATCCATACTACCCTGTAACAAGAGATGGGCTTCAAAGCAAAAGAGAAAAAAAAGTAAAGACTATTCTTTACAAAATGTGTAAGAGTTTACGGTGGCAGTGGAGTTACTTGTGCTATATATTTTGCCCGATTAACCAGTGGCAAGGGGCAATCAGGAGTCATCTTTTATAGTTCAAGAAGGGAAGGGACTGCTAAAATAAGCTGGCAAGGGATATCAGTCAGAAATTAGCAAAGTATTACATAATACAATTTGCTGTCATCCCTGATGCTGCAGTGACATTTTGCATTCTGCAATAATGTTATTATCCAGGACAAGAGAGATCAGCAGACATCTCCTTATTAAAAGCAGTAAAAGCTCACGGAACTGAGATATCATCTAATCAGGAGAATTTTCCATTTCTTCCCAGCAGCAGATGAGACACAAGAGTAAAAGGAAGGATCAAATGCCCCCAAGCAGGAAGCAGCAGCCTCACTGACTGAAGTGACAGTGAATTACACCTGTATTCCCCTGAGGATCTTTTCCATTGCAGTTTCTCTTTAACCCAGAAGCAATAAAAGACCTTCCAGAATGATCCACTTACCATCCTCACTTTTGTAGGCAACAGATTTACTAAGAATTAATTTTACAAGGCATCAAAGATCATGCAGTATTTTTCTCTCCAATTATTCAAATCGAGTAGATGCGCCTAGATTAATTTTTTGATCAACTACTTCAAAAATGGCAGACACAAATAGGGATCACCAATTCACTTTTCTCACTGTTAACAAAAGGGCTGAAAGTTTGGATAACGAGCCCTTTGGGAGATAAAGTAGTTTCATACTTCTAACTCAGAAAACAAATTTAAGTTAACCTGACAGCGATGAGGAATAATATGGGGCCTATTTTAGTTTAGCTTATTTAAATTTGTTTTCTGCCTTTCCATTGTATGCACACGGTTTTCTCCCATTTTGTATTCATGAGAAAAATGCTTAGAACATATGGTGCCAATACACTCATTTTAAGGAAATGGAACAAACACTAAATTTATAAGCAAGGTAAACAGTAGAGATGTGCAGTCATTTAAAACAAATATGCGTTCCAAACTGAATGTGGCCATTTTTATTTTGTTAAATCCAAAACAAAATCTAAAATGCCTCCAAACTCCCCCAAAATGTTCATATTATTTGCTTTGGAAAACAGTGCACATTTTCCCGAGCAGCAAAGATCAAAGTAACAGTTACTAGCTATAGCCATCCTTCACAACTCCTTAACTTCCTCAACAGATACCGAATCAAGAGATTCAGTTGTAGAGGCCAACATTGCCTCAGAAGCTTTTGGGGCAGGTGCTGAGACATTCAAATAATTTGCTTTTTTTTTTTTTTTAGCAAAATATGAAGCAAATGACTAATAGGCTGATGCTAATAGTATTTAGGTGAAGTGGAGGTATTTCCAAGATTATTAATTAACTCAAACAGTGGCTTAGGTTGACTCTGTGCCTCAGCAACTTTAGTATTAAAGACATCCTCCTTAACCTTCAGATTATAGACCTTAGTGCTTTCTGTACAAGATCTGATGTGCAGATAGAAAAAAATTTGGCATGGCTCTATGCTAAGTGTCTCTCAGGACCTTTTCAGCTGATGTACCACTACTGGATTATTATGTTGGTCTCATGCAAGCTGTCACAGATGGCCAAGAATGTCTTTCCCTTGGACTGAAATGTATATTAGAACTCTGCATTATAATTTGCAAACTAAAATAAAGTTTTTGAGTTCAAATACATTTTAAATTTCCCAGTTTTTTTTTTTGACAAGACCAATAACCGAGGACACAAAGGCTTCTGGAGACAGTTTTGCCTTCTCTCAGGTTCACATCCATTTAAGGATGGATTAAACATCCCTCATGTGTCCAAAGACTAATAAGCAACTACTTAAAGGATACAAACTCCTAGAAGCAGCATATACTTTCTTTAGTATAGAATCAACAGATAGACTTTTTTTTTTGTGAATTTAAGTAGCATTTCAGGAGAGCTGAAAAGAACTGGCTGGTTGAAATGATCCATAAGGATGGGTGGTTCTAAATCCTTGTTACACACACATCACAAGAAACAAATAACCATTTCTTAGTAATTTGCTCTAGACGCTTCAGACCAGTGCTGGATCAGGTGAGACGTTCAGTATAGGTATACATTTACAATTTTTTTTTTGTTTCTTTTTGTTTTTTTGTTTCATTTATGGTTTATTTCACTTCATTTGTTTGAAACAAAATAAACCAAAAATTAATGGAAAAAAAGAAACGAGAAAACAAAAGGAAAGGAATATGCTGGAGTCCCTACTTCCCTGCTGAAAAACACACTGCTGGTGCTGAAAAATAAAACAAAAAAACAAAAAAAAATAAACATCACAAGACTCATTTTATTCCATCTGGGGTGATGGTATTTGATGATTTTAAGGTGGCAAAACATGTAGATAAGGAAATGGAAAAAGCCAGAAAGATGTTTGACTGTATAGGGAGAGGAATGGGCAGGAGGTGAAATTGCCCCTGTATAAGTCCTTGGTGAGACCTCATTTAGAATACTGTGTACAGTTCTGGAGACCACACCTTCAAAAGGATATAAATTAGATGAAGTCGGTCCAGAAGGCGGTTACTAAAATGGTCAGTGGCCTTCATTCTAAAATGCATGAGGACATACTTAAAGATCTGAACATGTCCAACCTAGCGGAAAAGTAGGATGGGGAAATATGACAGATTTAAATATCTCCACGGTTTTCATGCACAGGAGGCTAGCCTCTTTCAAAGGACAGGAGAATCTAGCACGAGGGGGGGTCACAAGATGAAAGTGAAAAGTAGACTTTGGAGGAATCTAAGGAAATATTTCTTTATAGAGAGATTAATGGATGCTCGGAAAAGCCTCCCATGGAGGCAGTGGTGACAAGAACAGTGCCTGATTTCAAAAACACATGGAATAAACAGAGGATCTCTGAAGGAATGGTAGGGATTGCAGAAATGAACAGTTGGTATGGATGATCAGACTAGATAAGCCATGTGGTCTTTTTTCTGCCATCATGTTTGTGTGTTCCTACTTGTGGGTCTTAAGAAATCCAAATGGGACAGAAGAGATCCCCAGGTGCTCCAAGCTCTGCCAGATCCTGGGCAGCTTGGATGTACTTCCATACAGCAAAAATAGTGCTGGCCTTAGGGCCATATAGTTCCATTTTTAAATACAAATTCAGTGGGGCAGAAGAATCTGTGGAAATTGCTCTTGTCCCTGTCACATTTGGATTTCTTAAGACCCCCCCCCCCCCAAGATGGGTCTGGGGCAGGTGCTTTAATTTTTTAAATTTATTTTTCATTTTGTAGCCTCTGGTTTATTTTTTGGCAATGAGGGAGCGGGGGCTGACGGCTGCCTTGGAAAAAGAAAAAAGGAAAATTAAGCAAAATTATGTTTGTTTTTGTTTCGTTTTCAAAACAAAACAAAACAAGGCTATTCTGCTGACATTTTCCACTTCATTTCAAAGGAAAGGACATCCCTAGCTGTCAGCCAGCCTCTGACCTCACTGCTGGGAGGAATGAAGAAGCTAAACCTAAACCATAGGCAGGAAGGGGGCTAACGCACCACTGGAGAGTCTGTAATTCATGAAGGACTTTATTTTTGGGTGCATGCCTATCACTATAGGTGCTATACACATGAAAGGGAACATTTTGGCTGGCCTAGCTAAGGCCTCAGCTGGCTAAGCTGAAACACTTACTCTAAGGTTCAGGAATGCTTTGTAATCTTGTGCATCGGCTGGTTATGAACTGGTTGCTGAACATTTCTGGAGCCCTGCATGGGATATACATTGCTCCCAAGGGACGCAAACTGTTTACTGCTACAGCTGCCAGACACTGAAGATTTCCTAAACTCCATAACCTTGTAAAATTCTCTTTATCAGGAAGAAACTCATTACTGCCTCATTAAATTTTATAATAGTGGAAAAGCATATAACGGGGCTGTGAGCAAGGAAAATAATGCAACTCTTGAAAGCAGGTCAAAACAGATTTTAGAGATGTTAAAGTATTAGAAGTGCTTTGGAAAACTATAAATGTGTCCAACATACAAGGCATGATCTGCATGTTTTCTCTTCCCCAACTCCTCCTTGAAGGGACATGCTTCACTACAACATTATACTGTAACACCACAGCTGCAGATGATGGCAGAAAAAGGCCAACTACTCATAGAGTCTGCTCAGTTATCTCTATCTATACTGCTAAGGATACATCCTAGATGCCAGCCACAGAGTGTGATTGCCTACAAAATCTCCCTCCCCATTCAGGACAGTTTTGTCTTTTTATTTTGTACTCCACAATACTGGGTAAATGAGCATTACATACCCCCAACCCCAACTTAGATCCCACTACTCACTTGGGCCTAGATTCATCAAATTGAGACGTGCTTTCACAAGAGGCATCCCACTAATTCTGGGGGGGGGGGGGGTTGGTGGTGTTGCTGCGATAATAGGGGCCCTCCCCCAAAAAACACATTGTGGATCCATGGTGCGTTCTTTTGTGTCACGACCAAACCCCACAACACAAAAGAATGTGGCGAGCAGCCCAATTCTCATGGGACTGCCATCATCTTAAAGGGCCGCTGGCCACGCAAAAAATTACCTGAGCCCAAACGGGGAGACTGAACCATAGGTCATTGCTGATCTCCGTTTCAACCCGCAGCCACTGTCTGAAGTGGCCCGACTCCCCCCCCCCCCAAAAAAATTTAAGCGTATAGTAAGCGTGCAGTGGCAGCCCCCACTACAAAAGATCGGAAGATCCCCAGACGTTACCCTAGTCACATGGCTGGGGCAAGGTGGGGTTGGCGCCATTTTGTAAAATGATGCCGACCGGGATGGGTGTGTGAGCGCGCACCTGTCCGCAACACGGGATCCATTACAAGGTAAGGAAGTCTCTGGAGGGGGACTTGCTAATCAGGGGTCTAGGGTGAAAGAAGGCTTGCTCATTTGGGGGGGGGGGGGGCGGCTGCGGGGATTGCTCATTCGGAGGAAGCAGGGTGAAAGTGGAGGGGGGCTTGCTCATTCATGGAGCCCGGGGAGCTTGCAAATTGTGGGGGGCTGGAAGGAGGGTCACTGCCGCCTCGCGCTTACTTGAAACTTAATTTTTATTTATGGGGAGGTGAGACCGCCTCGACCAGCGACCCTGGATTGAAACAGGATTCAGCAATGAGCCCCGCTCAACCTCCCCGTTTGGCCGTATTTTTTTTTTTTTTAATTCATATTTTTTCCCTGCCATGTGTGGTGGCAGCCTCAGGACCCTTGTTAGGTTCCCAGGCCTCCTGCCACACATCTATCATATGCAAGGGAGGTGTAGTTATTTTATCACAGCTGACCACCTTCTCGGTCAGCCGCGATAAATTATTACCATAGAACTGCCTAGTAATGACCTTCTTTGCATGCATGCATTTGCATTATTCATGCATGCAAATTGCATGCAAAGAAGTTCATTGTAAAAGGGGAGGGTACCTGGGCAGTGACATACAAATTATCTCGTATAACGATATACGTGCGTTAGACCCATTTAACGCACATTCAGGCCCTAACGCAAAATAATAAATGACCCTGTTAGTGTTTTATTAATTTTACTGAAATCTATCAAGGGATTTTGTAAAAGAGATGCTTAACATATTTTGTCTTCGATGAATTACTATTTCCAGCATCACCGATAATCCTCTTTAATATCTACCCTGTAACGTACAGAGAAACTGTCAAGTAAATCAAAAAAGTTTTTATAAAGAGATGCTCTTGAGCTCTTGTGCCAGAATCTACAAAGTCTCCACTATGGTTTTGGCACAGGACATTTCTTCAGCTGCTAATATATACTACAGAACAGCCTGGATTTTCTGCAAAAATATTTTGCTCAAACAGCCTTCGGAGAAAAACGCTGTGGTAGGGACTGGCTCTGGATGATAAGAACAGATCCAAAGTCACAAAGGCAAACAGAAAAAAAAAGATTGCTGGCAGGCGCAGAAGAGTTAGATCTGACAAGTGTACAAAATATGAAGAAGCCATTAATACATCAGCTAAAGGCAATAGGATCTTACGAAGATCAAGGCTAGTGCATAACTAGGATATAGAAAGTAAGTGCTTTTTGTTAAAATAATAATGAATACAGTGCAAATGCATAGTAAAAATTACACAATACACATTTTTCCAATTGACACACAAAAAAGCTACTTCTCATTTATTACCAAAAGGATATGAATGGAAGTGAAGGGGTGGGGGAAGATGGAAAGAGGTGGGGGGGAGGTGGAGAAGGGTGAAGAAAAGGAGAAAAAAAGAAAATCAAGTTCACTTCCTGTAAAATGGGCTCTCCATGGACAGAATAAATTAGTCATGGCACATGGGTGATACCATCCAACAGTATTGAATGTTTCCATCTTTTGCTTCACTGAGTATGCGCAGGATTTCCTATGCAGGTGCTGTCTCTTCAGCCCATCAGATGATTGTAGAATTTAGCTTTAGCTCCATAGTCTATAGGACTAAATTAGTCATGACATGTAGGGAGTCCCAACCTGAGGGATGCAGCAGAGCAATTGCTAAAAAAGCAGCCTGGATCTACCCATGGAGAGTGGACTACTAGGTGAACAGGTTGCACTAAAATGCTTGCCTAAATTTACTGATACTTCTTGAAATATTGTCCAGACAGTAGTGGGAGCCATAGGGTGTGCAAACTGTGAATTTGCACAGGGCAGCATACATGGTGGGGCAGCGTCAGGAGCAGGGAAGAGGCCTGTGCTGCAGCCAGTGGACCCAAACCCACCAGCAGCGGAAAGAGGTCGTCCGTGGTGCTGCCGGTGGACCCAATTCACCGATGGCAGAAGTAGTTGGCTACAGTAGAGGAAGCCCATCTAGCAGCTCCTCCTCCAGTGCTGGCCCTGTGGCATTGAACACTTGCGGTGCTAGAACTTCCTGTATTCTCACGAGATGAGAATACAGGAAGTGCTAGCACCATATGTGTGTGTGAACGGGAGGATGGGGGGGAGAGAGAGAGAGAGAGTGATAATGTGGGCGGCAGGTGGATTCCAACCTGCCAGCAGCTGAAATGAAGATGAGGGCCTGGGGCTGCTGGCAGATCTCAACCATAGAAGAGCTGGAGACGGCTTGCAGGTTTGTCTGGCAGGGAGCGTATGTGTATATGAGCTTGTGTGCGTGTATATAAGAAAGAGGATAAAGTTTGTGCAACCCACTCCCACTATTCCACGACAATCCCAGAGTGACTGGAAATCAAAAGTTCCTAGGTATGGAGAGCATGATTTTTTGAAATCCTTTTTAGTTTTATTTTTCAGGTGTTATTTGCTATGTCTGCTGTTTTGAAATATTTTATTGGTGTTTGGGCATTTAAAAAAACTTGTAAATGAGTTTTTAATTATTTGATCTTTTATTCATCAGCTTTTTTTTAATATTAGTATGTTTTAGTATTATGATTATGTATTTATTTTATTTCATGCTTTTATTGTTTGATATTTGAGGAATGGTGATGGTTCTTTTTTTTTTATTTCATCGTTGCACTGCAGAGAGTGTCTGGCTTCTTGCGGTTTCCAGTTTAGATTTTGTCTGCGCCTCTGTATTACTACTTTATGGATGCTCTATTCTGTATTTGGTGAGGGTCTGTTTATGTTCTGCTTGTGTGACTGAGGTGAGGCATTTCCCTAATAGGAAATGTATTGATGTATTCGGGCTTTCAGAAGGTCAAGCCCATACCTAATACTATACTATATGGGTTCCAAGTGTCTGTTTTGCAGGGATTTCTGGTTGGCATCATAGCAGTGCATGTAAATATAATATGTGATATTTTTACCTCAGAATACTGTACTTTGATATTTTTCATGTAAAATATAAATACATAACTCATAACTGTGGGTGTGGAATGGGACGGGGGAGGCTTGTTGTGCAGTTTTTAAAGTTTGTATCACTAAAGGGAGTTGGGCTGTTTTTTTGGTAGGACTGGGACAGAGAATAAATGAACGGGAGATGGGGGGGGGGGGGGTGCAGCACAGTAATTGTTCGCACAGGGCAGCAAAAAACCTAGCACTGGCCCTGGATGCAACAATGTGAACTAATGACCAATTTGCAGCTTTTCAAATGTCTTCAATAGGCACAGTTCACAGAGAAGCCATTGAGGTAGCTATGGCTCTGGACTTGATGAGCCTTGACAGCAGCTGTGATCTGAAGGCCAGCTAGAGTACAGCAATGAGTATAACAATCTGCTAGCCAGGTTGACAGTATGAACCTGGCAACTGTTATTCCTAGTCTGTTAGGATCATGAAAGACGAAGGGTTTAGAAGCCTGATGATGATGTTGATTTCTCTTCAAATAATAAAGCAAGATCCTTTTGCAGTCCAATGAATGACGGGTCTTCTCCCCTTCATGTGTATGAAGTCTGGGGAAAAATGTGGGCAACACACTTGATTCAGATAAAAGGCCAAAACTACTTTTTGGAAGAAACTTGTGGTGAGTACAGAGTGCACCTTTGTTATGGAAAACCTTCATGTATGGTGAGTAATGAACCAATGCCTGAAGCTCACTGACTCTTCTAGCTGACATGATGGTGACTAAGAACACCACTTTCCAGGAGAGGAACTTTAAAAAAGACGACTGTTTTTAAGGCAGTTTCATTAGTTATGCCAGTACAACATTGAGGTCCCATGGGCACCAATGGCTTGGCAACTGAAGGTCTCGTATGCCATAAACCTTTCATGAACTTCGATACTAAAGGATGTATGCAGGTTGCCTTGCCATCCACATGAACATGGTAAGCTGCAATGTCATTGAGATACACTTTGACTGATGATGTTTTGTGACCTGCGGAGGAGAAGTAAATAAGTACTGATGCAACTCTTTTGGCTCGCAAGCAAACAGGTCTAACAAACTTGCTCAATATCAAGATGAAAATCTTTTCCATTCAAAACTGTAAGCTCTTCTTGTTGAAGGCTTCCCGGCAGAGATTACAATATCCTCAATTTTTTTGGACAATGACAATAAGATTAGCAAACAGTCAAGATCTATACCATCAGGCTGAGAAAGGAAAGGTTTGGATAACAGATTACACTCCTCTTGAGTTAAAATCAGAGCAGATCCCAGAGGAATCAGCAAGCTAACTGACAACCAGATGACATACAAGAACCACACTTCTCTGAGCCATGCTGGAGCAATGAGGATCAAGTGTAGTCAATCCTTGAGCACTTTTCTACACTGTTCTGGTCACCAATGGAAGTTGGAGAAAAACGTACAATAGATCTGAATACCATAAGAGCAGAAAAGTATCCAGAGCAAACCTGAACTTGTTTCAAAGAATGGAACAGAATTTCCACTTTCCTGTTGTCCTCTGATGCGAAACTGTATTGACAGGAGACTCCAGAGACTGAACAACCTGTCTGCCACTGTCTGATCTAGAAACGTCTTGAAAGGATGAAACACTCTGCTGAGGTGATCCATCAAAGTGTTGGAGATCCCTGGAAGGTAGACTGCTTGCAGAAAGGCTTTGTGGTTGCAGTCCCACCCTCAAATTCTCAGGGACTCCTGGCCAAAGGTCCATGACCCTGTGGCTTCCAATAGAGATAGAAGGTAATCAAGCAATTTTTGTGTGGGGAAGGAGAGCGGATCTAGGACCTTCTGCTCACAACATATGGAAAATCTCCTCCACTTCAGTCCATAGGACTTTCTAGTGGAAGGCTTTCTAGAAGCCACCAGGACCCGAGGCATATCCTCTGAGAAATCGAGTGGTTGCAGAATTAACCTCTCAACATTTAGGCTGCGAGCAACAGAGCCTGGAGATTGTGTTGTTGCAAGCTGCCTTGATCTTGTGTGATGAGATCTTGGGAAGTCCCCAGACTGATTAGTCTCCAAATGGACAACTCCTGTAGGAGTGGAAACCAGACCTGTCTTGCCAATAAGGAAACTATGAGGATCATAGTCCCCCTTGTCCTCGCAAAGCTTCAAGAGAGTCTTTGCCACTAAGGGAATCAAAGGATACACGTACAGAAAACCTCTGCCCCAAGACGAGCTAGGGCATCCGAGGCTGGTTTGCCATCTGACCTGTACAGGAAGCAGAACTATAGCACCTTCCTGTTGCAAGGAGAAGTGAATAATCTATGTCCAGGCTCCCCCAGAGACGTAATATCCAATTAGTTACACTACACACTCATGGGGTCTGAAGGCACAACTCAGACTGTCCGCTACCACATTCTCCATCCCAGCCAGGTACATGGCCCTAAGGACCATACCGTGGGACAGGGCCCATGACCAGATCTGGACTGCTTCCTGACACAGGAGGTTCGATCCCATATCCGCTTGTTGACACACCACGTCGCTACTTGGTTGTCTGTTTAGATCAGGACAGCTTTGTTGGACAGACAATCTCTGAAAGCTCATAGCACGTGCCTTATCGCCCAAAGCTCCAAGAAGCTGATTTGACAACAGCTTTCCTGAAGCAGACCAGAGATCCTGGGTGCTGAGCCCATCTACATGAGATCCCAATCCCAGGGTAGACTCATCTGTTGGTTAGGACAAATTGGGTAGGAGGGCTTCAAAAAGAGATAGACAGTCCAGATTTGAAAGTACCTACTACCAGAACGAGTCCCAGAGAGATGGGGTGACTTAGATGCAGTCCTTGAGGTTCTGCATGGCCTGGCACCACTGCGACCTCACTGTCTATTGGGATCTGCGCATGTGTAATTGTGCCAAGGGAGTGACACAGATGGTTGCAGCCATATGGCCCAACAGCTACAACATAGGCCAGGCTGACACCTGCTGGCTCTGGAATCTCAGCCGTGATGGCTGAGATTCCAGAGCCAGCAGGAGTCTCGTTAACGAGGTAGGAAGACCTTAGTCTGAGCCATGTCTAGCAGGGTTGATGACAAACCTGGATGGTCAAGCGCATGGACCTGACAGCTCCCGTCTGAGTTGTGCTCTTGACCAGGCAGTCGTCCAGATAAGGGAAAACATGCACCCCCAGCCTGTGGAGGATCACTGCCATCACGGCCAGGCATTTTGTGAACACTTGTGGGGTTAACACTAGCCTGAACAGAAATATCTGGTGCTGGAAGAGCTGTTTTCACACCACAAATTATAGATACTTCCTGTGACTGGCAAAATCTCGATGTGAATGTATGTGTCCTTTAGATCAAGGGAGCATAGCCAGATCCCTGTTTGCAAAAAGAGGGATTAAGGTACCCAGGGAAACCATCTGGAACTTTTCTTATTTTAGAAATTTGTTTAAGGCCCTTAGGTCTAGAATGCGATGGAGTCCTCCTGTTCTCTTTGGAATCAGGAAGTAGCTGGAGTAGAATCCCCGCCCTCTTTGCCCTGGTGGACAGGCTCAACCGCTCTGGCCATTAAGAGGGAGGAGAGCTCCGATAGCAGTACCTCCTGATGTGCTACCAGCCCCCAAAATGGGCATGGAGGGCAATTTGGCGGCACACCCAATAGGTTGAATTGATACCCTTGATAGACAATGGAAAGAATCCACTGGTCCAAGGTTATACTGGGCCACTGGTTTGTGAAAAATCATAACCTACCCCCGACTGGAAGATCCAACATCCCGGGTATAGGCGACTGGCCTACACTCCCAGTCACAACCCCATCCCTAAGGCACCAGCTGGGACTTAGGGGGCTCTCTGCTGCCTGGGATGGCCACAGAAGTCCTGATGCTGTTGACGGGAACGAGGGAGTGGGGGATAGTATTTCCTCTGGCAATAGGCTTCCTCTATCCCATTCTCGCCGATCTCCTAGAAGAGGAGGACAGGTCTGGAGTGCTGGCGGAGAGTTGTTGGACGGTTTCCTTGTGGTCCTGGTGCTGGGCCACCATGTCCCTCACCCTATCTCCGAAGAGATTCTCCCCAGTACACGGTACGTCAGCGAGCCATTCCTCTACCTCTGGTCAGATCTGATGCCCGCAGCCATGTCGTTCTCCAGGCGCTGATTCCTACTGCAGAGACCCTCGATACCATCTCAAAAACATCATAAGTCACTCAGACCTCACGTTTCCCACACTCCAGGCCTTTTTGCACTATTGACATGAGGCTATCCTGCTGCTGTTGAGACAGCTGCTCAGCCACCTCCTGCACCTCCTTCCAGATGTCCAGTGAGTACAGGCTCATGTAGAGCTCATAGGAAGCAATTCATGCAATGAGTATAGGCCCCTGAAACACTTTCCTCCCAAGAGCATTCACTCTGTGATTCTTCCCTGGGGGCACAGAGGAATTATTTTTCCCCATATTGACTACTGCAACAGCTTTTATTTGGTCTCCCATCGAATTTATTATACTCATTACAACTTCTCAATTCAGCCTCTAGATTAATCACAGGTACAAACACTATGATTACATCTCCCCTGTTCTTGAAAAATTAAAGTGGTTGCTGATAGAACAAAGAATTCAATATAAAGTCTGCATGACAATTTTCAAACTGTTGAGTTCACAATCCTGTTCCTGGTCCAATGCATTACTGAAAATATATAGACCCTCTTGAGAGTTGAAATCATCCCAACGATGTTTCCTTGATGTTCTATCTGCTTGCCATGCCCGCTTCACCATTACACGAGAATTGGCCTTCTCGGTTGCTGCACCAACCCTCTGGAACTCTCTCCCTATGGAACTCTGGTTAGAAAACGCTCTTAAAAAATTTAGACTTTGCCTAAAAAGCTTTTTGCTGAAGCAAGCCTTCCATTAACACATCTCTAAGACTTTCTTTATGAAAAGTTTATTTGCGGTTTAAATCTATTTGTTTGACTGTTTTTATTTGTACTTTTATGTTATCTATTTTTATGAATGTATTATATGTAAATTGCTTAGACCTATTTGCGTTAAGCAATTAATACATTTTAATAAATGAAATGAAATGAATGGGTCCGAGAACGCTTGGCTCTCTTAAGAATGGATTTGACCACCACCAACTGGTGAAGTAGCTGACACTTTTTGAATCTGGCAGCCTTCTAGATGAGATAGAACCCATCAGCCTTCTTGTTAACAGGAGGCACTGTAAGGGGTTATTCCCATATCCTCAGCAGCAGCTCCTTAAGGATATCCTGTACTGGGACTGCCATGATCTCCTTAGGAGGTTCCACAAACTGGAGTATCTCAAGCACTTTGTGCCTGGCCTCCTCCTCCGTCATTAACTGAAATGGGATGGCTTCCGTCATCACCCTCACAAACCCGGCAAAGGTTAAGTCCTCAGGTGGAGACTTCCTTCGCTCTTCTGGAGAAGGGTCTGGTGGGAGATCCTCAGAGCAGGATTCCGAGCTATTATCCCCCCAGGGGTCATAGGGATCCTAATCCTCACTGTGAGCCACAGGGGGAATGAGGCCCTACGCGACTGTCCTTCATCCAGAGGTGCAGGCACTGGCAAAGCTGGACCGGGGGGGGGGGGGGGGGGCGGTGTCATTTGTGTGCATAAGTGGCAATCCCAGATGTCATGCAATGCCCCCAAGCAGAGGACACATACCTCATGGGGTCTGTAATGGACATAGTCCTTGGGCACTGGGAGTATCACCGAAAACCGGACGTGGCCATGATGGGACAAAATAAAAGGGCTGCAAAATCAAAATCGATGGCAGTGAGCACTGCTGCCAAAGGGGAAACTACCATAAATAGAAACTTACCAAAAGTGTTGACTTGGAACATTATGGGGAAGTGACCCGGCATTTAACACCCTGAAGAAAAAACCCGCCCAAGGCAAGAAAAAAGGAAGTTTTTCAAAAAGCTAAAGTGAGCTTACTCACAGTGTGATGCTTACAGCTCCTTGGAGAAAGAGAGACTGGAGAGGACCCCATGTGCCAAATTAAAGTTCCAGAAACTTTGACTTAAATTTTCCGTGTCAGGGCTCCATCTGATGTCACCCATGTGTGAGGCCTACAATCCTGTTTGTCCTCAGAGAAATAGGTTTCCATATTTAATTTTCAAATTTGTGTGTCCATTTTCTAGTGTGCACCTGACCAGCAGAAACAAGAACGTACTTCTGTATCCACATATTTTGAAGTTAATTTGCAGAGAGGGAGAAACTAACCAGATAGTTTCTCCTCGTAAAAATAAGCTACAATGGAGCACTGGTACTTTCGTACCTGTCAATCTTGTATCTAAGCGGACTAGTGAAAACTGTTCCCTAAACGTATTAAGCCAGTGATATGGGCAACCGCAAATTGGTGGTCACACAAGCGTAATTATGCTGTGGCTACAGTCAGCCTTCTCTCCCCAACATGACCCCAAACTGCTTTCTTCAGACAGCATGATTAGGTTCCCCGAGAACACAGAGCACAATCTTCCTGCTTGGAGCTCTGGAACACTGTCCCTTTTCTCATCATCTTTATCCAGCCCTGAGTGCATTTAATCTTATTCACTCACAGTTTTGTGGGTTTCTTTACAAAATGCAATCACACTGGGCCTCCTACCTCGCAGAAGGGTGCTTTCCCATTTTATGCCGATGACTAGTACTGTCATACAGGCTGATGCAATACAGTGAGCTCAGCCGAGCACACTGTTTAACCCCAGTTGCACACTGGTTTTGGATGCGCATCCACAACCCCTTATTCTATAAGGGGATTAGCGCGTCCAGCCCCTTGCAAAACTAATAGCACTTATATGCAAATGCATGTTGATGAGGCTATTACCAATTCTCCCCCGATTAAAAAAAAAAAAAGTGTGTGCCCGGCACATTTTTACTCTCCAAAATTAACACCTGCCCCGGAGCAGGTGTTAATTTTGGAGGAGCCCAAAAGTGTGCAGAAAAGCAGTATTTTCTGCTTTTCTGTACTTCTTCTAATGTAATATTGTGACGATATTAAGTAAAAGGAAAAAAGGACATCCTTAAAACGTGCCAGCGGTCAGATTAGGAAAAGAGATGCTCAATCAACGAGTGTCCATTTTCCTAAGCTGTGATTATACAGTTGGTTCAGTAAACGGATGCTCGTAAAATTGAGTGTCCATTGTCCTAATTGGCTGATAGCCAACCTCTCCTGGGCACCCACTACTGAGGAAGCACTAGGATATGCACAATTTCCCCTAGTGCCTCCTTTTTACCACGGCACATGATTTAAATATTAAATTGGGCACCCTGGAGAGGTCATCAGGACACAGTGGGAGAGCGGGTGCTCAATCATGAGCACCCGTTTTCCCCGTGCCACATTGCATTGGCCTGATACTAAGAATCGTCCCATTTCAGCACATAACAGGAGAAGCCCTTATCAAAAAAGGACCCATAATCATGATTAATTTTATGCATGTGTGAAAAGGTGTAAAATTAAATAACCAAAGTAAAAACAAAAAAAAAAAAAACAAAAACAAAACTTGCCCTAACCAAAATGGATTTGCTCTAGGGTTTGTTTTTTGGTTTTTTGTTTTTTTTCACAAAACGTCTTTACTGTAGGAGTTGTGTTGTGCCACTTTTGTCAAACTGATGCATAATTAGCTTGATCCATAATCTTAGTAAGTGCAATGTTTCCATGATCTTTATTACCTCTAATTATAATGGCCATTACTTTGTAGCACTGGATGTACAAGTAGCACATGTTTTCTGTGCAATATAGTTAAGAAGGAAAGGAACGGTAATGAAAAAAACACAAGGATTAGCAATATTTACTGCCCAGCCCAGCTGGGGAGGGAAAGGGTTTAACCTGTTACTACAAATGTCCGACTTCTATCATTGCAATATGCATTTCACTCCCTGCCTGAGTCTGCCTGTTCATACATTAAACATCAAAGGGGAAAAGACAGCAGCATCTAATCAAATGCCTCACAGCACAAATGCAAATTAGAATAAGGAAACACTAATTTAAAATCCTGACAGCATTTCCAATATCTATTACTGTTTTATCTTTATTTTTTTTATTTTATTTTTTTTTTTAATTATAATGCATAATTGAAGGGAATGCTAGGTACATGATACACTTCCTTTAGAACATCATACAAAAAAGACATTTATTTTGATCTGTTCTCTACAGTCAGTACAGAAGAGACAGCTGCTTTAGCCAAAAGCTAATATCACTAATCATAGCTAAGCCCATATGCTAAATAATAAAAATGAAGAATGCACAGCATTAAAAGGTTCTAACACCATGGGGAGTCCAAGCGACACCATGTGTTTACAGCCCGTCTTTTGCAAAATGTCAACAGGCAGTGTTGGGTACAAATAATTAAGCTGCTTGCATGAAGTCCCATAATGCAAATTATAATATGGTCAGGGATATGGTAGCCAAAGCAACAATGGGAGCCTTGGTGTCAGCAGAAGAAACAGAAGTTAAATGAAGTGGCAGCAGAAAGGAGCAGGTATAGGGCTGGCCCCAGCAGCAGTGCTGCACACTGCCGTGCAGCAGACCTGAGTTTCACTCCTGAGCCCAGCCCGAGCTGTAAATGCTGCAGAGTTAATTCACTGAATGAGGGAAAGGGGAAAGTAGAGGAAATGATCTTTGCTGTTGCACACTGGTAACATGTTTGATGTAGTCAAAGTCGGAGTGCATGTGTGCCCAGGTCTAGAAGAGGGCTGTGGTCTGTGGTACCTGGCTGAGAATGTTTGCTACAAAAAGTGCTAGATGGGGGTTGGGGGGAAGAGAGGGTTAAAAATGGCAGGGGGTTAAGTTGCAAACGAAAATTCACGATAGCAAAGCCCCTCCAGATGCCTATTCCTATGGAGCTAAAAGTCAAAAAGAGCAGAAGGGAACTCCCAGCCCCACAAATATATATATATATTCAGAGGGGTGATATAAAGGCTGTTAATGCACCCCTGGACATTCAGTCAGTGACACATTGGAGTAATTTAAAATTGATAAAATCTACCAGAATTACACCTATGGTGTTGTGACTATGCCATTCAGGTTACAATCTCAAATCCAGCAGTAAGATTTTGCATGGAGCGGCAGTTACTATGAACAACTTGCTGGGCCATTAGGTCTTTATCTGCCATCATTACTAAGTTCTTGCTGCCTGGATTATCATGCAAGAACTTGGGAACAATAAATACCCATTAAAAAGACTTTTGAAAACAGAAATATTTATATAAAGCAGTGAAAGAGTAGCAGGTATTGGACAGTAGTGTTAACGTTAGTGTGTGTTCAGATCACTATTCCCTCGAAGTTGTGCGCGTGTATGCACATATACAGGTCATGAACCCTGCACACACAGCAAAAGAGTGCGCACAAAAGAAAATGTTTGCACTCATAGCCTTTCAAAACTTAGGAGGAACATAGATTCACATGGTTTTGTCTGGTCCAGTTTGGGGCTCTGACTTGACAAACTGCAGCTTTTCAATTTTCTGCCAACTTATTCAGCTGTTATTTGGATAACAGTTAGCCAAATAAGTTGGAAGCCTTCCAGGGGAGAGTTATGTGAGCTGAATAACTTGTCGGTTTAAGTCTGGTCATACCAAAAAGCAGTCCTAAAGTTAGCCAGATAAGACATTTCTGATTTAGCTGGATAAACCTAAAATTTTATTTATAGGATTTCACTTACAAAAGTGCAGTAAACTTTGTGATAGCAACATAAGGACTCAAGCAAAAACTTATAAAAGGCAATAACCTACTAAGAAAAGAATAAAAGTCACCCATTTTAGTCCACTAACATGGAGAAGCAGGTAATATAGGAGGAAAAAAGGAAGAAAACTTACAAGAAATTGGAAACTGGATGTAATGTATGATCAGCTCATGCTGTAGTTCTAATAGGCTCTGACAACACACTGCTGAGTTTTGTTTTGTTTTTTTGCATCTAGAAAAAAACCCTCAAATGTTCAGGAGGAAAGAATACATATTTTATACCAGTATATTTAATTAAGCATTTACAGGGTAACAGAGTATAAAGGAAGCCCCAAGAGAACAAATCTCTTGCTGCATTGTCAAAAATAATTTTCTTCTCTCCTAAGTGATCTTCACCACATCGGGATTTATCCAGTTTCTCTGCCCCGCCCCCCCAATTTATTAGAATTCCAAAAGTATAGGCACATAACTATGCTTAAATCTTACTCGACTTCAAAAGGAGATTAAAAGAGTGGTTCCATACTGCTCCTCTAGACTTAGACTGTTCTAAAAAGGCTTTCATATCAACATATTGTACAACGCATTGGGAATCTCCTTTTGCTCCCAGCTGGTAGAAAATATACCTTATTTTACAAACGAGATGGCTCCAAAACGAGCAGGTAGAATTTCTATCAAATATTTCTTGATAGAACAATACCCTTGGGAAATTTAACAGGCGGAGAATTAAACACCTACTGTGACTGACCTGAAACCTCTATGTTTTGATTAATACAAGATAAGGATGTATTACAAGTCACATTCACTGATTTGATCTCCTTCACATTCTTCGCTAGTGTGTCAATCCTTCTCTGATGTTCCCAAGCAGAGGTCTTTGCTGGTCATGAGCCAAAACCTCCGTATTTTGAGACAGTAAAGTCATGTCTGAAGAACATCAGATCTCACCAACAGGGATGGCCACCTCTGGTCCTCGAGAGCCACAAACAGGCCTGGTTTTCAGGATAACCACAGTGAATATTTATTGTAGACATCCTAAAAACTTGGCTGTTTGTGGTTCTGAAGCCCAAGAGTTGGCTACCTCTGATAAGGTGGGCAGAGGTTTAACCGAGAGTCGATGCAGAAAAAAAAATAAAGGGGCTCTCTGTCCTTGTTTTCTCACCTGATACTCTTCCTCCACCAAAACAGCATTCCCCTCAGATCGCTCACCCGGTGTGGCCAGCACTCAGGATACAGGTGATCACATATTCTTTCCCTTTCCAACTACTGGGAGTATTAACCGGGCAGTACATCTAGGAACATCTCCCCCTCCAGAATCATTGACACTGACTTCACTTCTCAGTGCCGTTCCTTCATAAAACTGGTCATGTGGAAGCTTCTGATCAGGACTTGGGGAAGATGACGAGAGGACCTCCTCTCCCAGGTGATCCAGTGCTCCTCCGCTTGCTCCAGCAATGGGGCATGAAACCTCCAATTCCAGGAAGGAAGTGATGGATCTTCTGCCAGTCAGGGAGAATAGCAGGGTTCTCAAAGAGAAAAAAAAACCTCATGCTCCCTTTTCATTTTGCTGGCATTTCAGAATAACTTCAAAAGAAACAGCGCTACTAAAATCCAGAGAATGCTCCTCATCCACACCTTCTGATGGAAGCATCTTAGCCAGGAAAAAATATCAGCCCGGGGGAGTTTTATTTATACCGGTCCATGGGTATCCAATTACACAAAATTAAAAGAAAAAAAAAATATATATATTATATATTTAAAACATTTCTCTACAGTTAACAAAATTATAGAATAAAACTAGATATACAAAAAACATAGAAAGTGCAAACAGTGAAATAATTATTTTAAGTATTTAAAATCTTAACAAAATATTTCAGTAAGCACTTTCATTCAACAAGAAAACTACTAGTTTGAGAATATTTTCTATTTTCAGTGAAAGATTCGGAGGCAGCATAACAATACAGTGTTCCACAGCAGCAGCTTGAACAGACTCTTGACTGGCTTAATCCCAGAGTCAGAAGAAGCTGCTGAGAGAAATTACACAGACTGCTGCAGGTTACCACTGAGTAAGAGAGAACAGGCTGAGAGAGGCTGCTACAAGTTACTGCTGAGTGAGAGACTGCTGCAGGTTACCACTGAGTAAGAGAGAACAGGCTGAGAGAGGCTGCTACAAGTTACTGCTGAGTGAGAGACTGCTGCAGGTTACCACTGAGTAAGAGAGAACAGGCTGAGAGAGGCTGCTACAAGTTACTGCTGAGCGAGAGAGAACAGGCTGAGAGAGAGACTGCTGCAGGTTACTGCTGAGTGAGAGACTGCTGCAGGTTACTGCTGAGCGAGAGAGAACAGGCTGAGTGAGAGACTGCTGCAGGTTACTGCTGAGCGAGAGAGAACAGGCTGAGTGAGAGACTGCTGCAGGTTACTGCTGAGCGAGAGAGAACAGGCTGAGTGAGAGACTGCTGCAGGTTACTGCTGAGCGAGAGAACAGGCTGAGTGAGAGACTGCTGCAGGTTACTGCTGAGCGAGAGAGAACAGGCTGAGAGAGAGACTGCTGCAGGTTACTGCTGAGCGAGAGAGAACAAGCTGAGAGAAAGACTGCTGCAGGTTACTGCTGAGCGAGAAAGAACAGGCTGAGAGAGAGACTGCTGCAGGTTACTGCTGAGCGAGAGAGAACAAGCTGAAAGAGAGACTGCTGCAGGTTACTGCTGAGTGAGAGACTGCTGCAGGTTACTGCTGAGCGAGAGAGAACAGGCTGAGAGAGAGACTGCTGCAGGTTACTGCTGAGTGAGAGACTGCTGCAAGTTACTGCTGAGCGAGAGAGAACAAGCTGAAAGAGAGACTGCTGCAGGTTACTGCTGAGCGAGAGAGAACAGGCTGAGAGAGAACTGCTGCAGGTTACTGCTGAGTGAGAGACTGCTGCAGGTTACTGCTGAGTGAGAGAGAACAGGCTGAGAGAGAGGCTGCTGCAGATTACTGCTGAGCGAAAGAGAATTGGTTGGGACACTGCTGATCATGTGACCAAAACTCAGGTTTCTGCCAAGTGTGAGAGAACCGACAGAGACTATTGCAGGTTACCGCTGAACAAGACAGCGATGATGACTGAAGGCGGTGGAAAGATGACGGGCCTACACTACAGCCATGCCACCTGCAGGGTCTGCAAAACAGCAGCAACACCTTAGTAACATTTGTAATGATTGAAAACCCTGCGAAAAATTTACTCTGCCAGATTCAAACAGTAAATCATACCCAACTCATGAGAAGGCAACACTGCAAATATTACAACAAACCCTAAAATACCAACACACCCCTATTAGGGGAAAGAGTCAGGCTGCTATAGCTACTACACAAACTATATGCCATCAGAATGCCTCACCTCAGTCACTCATGAGGAACACAGACAGGCCCTAACCAAATACAGAACAAAGAGACCATAAAGTATAAATAGAAACTTGCAGACAAAAAACGAACTGGAAACAGCAGTAAGTTAGAACTCTGCATGCAGTGCAGCAATGGAAAAAAGAAACCCTACCATACTTAAACATGAAATACAATGAAGAAATATATAAAACATCAACCATACCAATAAAAACTATAAATGTCAAATCAGGTAATGAATACAATATCCAATAATTAAAATTGCATACAAAATTAAAAAAAAATTTACTAAGCACCAATAAAATATTTCAAAAGAGCACATATCAAATACCACCCTTTAAATAAAACAAACAAGGATACAAAAAATTCTCCACGCTCCATACCTGGGAACTTTAGATTTCCAGTCACCATGAAATTATCAGATTGGAGGGAGCGCACACATACACAGTCTCTCTCTCTCTCTCTCTCTCACACACAGAGGCGGTCTGCCTCTCTCACACACATACAGGCAGTCTCTCTCACAAACACAGGCATACTGTGGGCTTCTCCCTCTTCCTCAGCAGGGCCCTCTTCTTCCTATTGCCAGCTGCAGAAAAATGCTGGTGGGCCCTGCAGCGCCTCTTCTGTTGGGCCATGGCTGGAGAGAATTGTTGGCAGCCCCGCAGAGCCTATTTTTGCTTGACCCGCAGGGGAGAAACTATGGCAGCCTCGCAGGGCCTCTTCTGCTCAGTTGCGGCTGGAGAGAAACCAGAGCAGCCCTGCAAGGCCTCTGCTGCTTGGCTGGAGAGAAACAAAAGCAATCCTGAAGGGTCTCTTCTGCTCAGCCACAGCTGGAGCCAAACAAAAGCAGCCCCACGGGGCCTCTTCCGCATGGCCACAGCTGGAGAGCAATGAAAGCAGCCCTACGGGGCCTCTTCCGCTTGGCCACAGCTGGAGAGCAATGAAAGCAGCTCCACAGGGCGTCCTTCTGCTGGACTTCGGCTGGTGAATCGGGCTCAAGGCCCCTGATGGAGTTTTGGAGAGGCCGATGATTCACTGCACAGCAAGCACCTGGCACTGTGGTTTTAGTGTAGGCATACCATCTTCCTAGTTTATTTGGTCGCCATCCACCCCCCTTGATGCATCAATAGAGAGATAGGACTGAAGAGTGAAGAAGGCTGGAAGATGGTGGGCCTGTACTACAGCAACACCACCACCACGGAGTTTGTAGCACAGCAGGAGCTGAAGGAAAACCACGTGACTGGCTAGACTGGCCCACTGGGGCATGAACGATCCCCTGAGAGGTCAATCCTCCCCTGATCTTAGCTCCTGCTATCCTAGACTTTATCCAGCTACAGTCAATGGAGCACCTAAATCAGCAGTACCCTACTGCATATCCATGACAATTTATCTGGCTGTTAGCCGGATAAATTGTCTGCTCGCAATACTACTGAATAATGAGTCAGAATGTAAACGTGCAGCTGAGAGAGCAGTGACATTTGTGAGTGACACTGGGGAAAAATGGATTCCCACATTTAAAACGGGCCAGAGTGATAAAAATCACTTTGTATTTAAAAGTAATGTCTCATGGGCGGAGATGAGCACGGCTGGGAATGTGAGTGGAATGAAGCCACCATGGGGAAGGTAACGTTTGATCACTTTAGCAGAGAAAATGTTCCTTGCTTAAAGGGGTGCAAACTTCACAATACAGATGGATTAGGATTTAGGATGATTCTTTCAATGCCTAGCCATGTCTGATCTTTGCATTCAGTTGATGTTACTGATGACATAGAAAAACCAGATTACAGGGATGTGCTGTCATTTTTAAAACAGGGAAATAATGGCATTTTTGTGTCATTTTGTGATTCTCATCTGGAGTGACAAAAAGCATCAAAATGTCATTTCATTCTTAGTGCAAGCTAAAACAGAAATGAAGCAAAAAAATAAAACAAAACAAAAATGAAATCAAAGGTTTTTCTAAGTACACAACTACAAATGAAATCAATAAGGGAAAGGCTACATAACATTATCATTTGCAATTATTTGAGCAGACCAGACAAAAGTTAACTTTAAGAATGAAGGAGTCTATATGGTTTTAAAAGCTCCTGTACAACATATTTTGATTATTCTCAAGTCGGTGCAATAAAAGTTACCACAACCTACAAAGACCAGAGTTTTCTCTAGTTTCAATACAGTAACTAGGACTCTTACAGCATCAAATACATTTGCACTAGTATGTCTAACCAGGCACATTGTTTTAAGCATGCACAAAACAAACCTGATTTTCTATCACAAACTACCTATATAAATTGTGCTCCAATATCAGGTTGGTGTATGGCTAAATGAACACATGCAACTTTACTTGTTTTTAATATGACAACACATTGTCTGTTGTGAAATGCTGGCAAACTCATCGCAAATTGGGATTGAATCTGGTCAAAACAGAATTGGTAGCAATTTTACATAGAGGTATTTCTCTCGGACACCCCCTCATCAACATAAGTGCTAGCGCCAGGAGCCTAAGAGTGATTACTGACCCCAAAATGTCGTTTATCCCACAAGTAAAGGCAGTTATTAAATCTTGATTTTTCAGGCTTTGCTTGCTATGTAACCTCAGTGGGATGACTTTCAGACTGCGGTTCAGGTGTTAATTCTACCAGCATTCAACTACTGTAACGCAGTTTACCAATGTCCACTCAACGCTCTACAACTTACACAAAATGCCGGCGCTTGCCTAATTTCAGGCAGGAGGATAACTGAACATGTTACCATGAGGTTATTTGGCCTCCACTGGTTACCAAGCTAATGGAGGATCAAATATAAAGTAACATTGTTAGTCCATAAGTTGCTCATATTGGATTCGTCTGCTTGGGCAAATGCCATGTTAAAACTTTATAATCCTACCAGAGCACTCCGCTCATCCCAACGGAGTCTTCTCGATATTCTATCCATTCAACATGCACACTTAGTAGAAAAAAAGAGTGAGCCTTTTCAGTAGCAGCTCCTGCCATCTGTAACTTACTCTCCCACGAACTGTGGCAATCAGATTGCACTAAGATGTTCAAGAGCCTATTGATTCAGACAGGCATTTTTTTTGAAAGCCCACTGTACTGTAGCTGATATGACCAAGACTGTTGCAATTCCTATTTTCGCATCTTTTTTTGTTTCTGCGAATATGTTTTTGTTATTTTAATTTAAACCTGGTATGATCTTTTATTATGTATGTATTTTTTTTTTATGTACACTGCCTAGGGCTATGGTACAGGTGGTCTATAAATATGTTATGTACTTTAATGGCATTTATGCTGCATGTGTAGATTCATAGGGATCGATTTTCAAAAGGATTAGGCTCCTAACTTTGGAAGTTAGGCTCTTAAATTGGCCCTTTTGAAAATTTACTAGGGCTGAGTGCCTATATATTTAGGATTCTAGTTCCATTAAACTCCTAAATTTAGCACCCTAAAAAGTGGATGGCTATAGGTGCAGAGTTAGAGTGGGAAAACAAAGTCAGGAAACTTAGCATAGATTTTCAGCATTAAGCACCTAACTTATGATCCTAAATATAGGCAAATGAATTGCAGCCCTAAATTTAGAACCCTAAGTTTTAAGCTTTTAAACTTATGAATTTTCAGCTGAAAACTTAGAAACTTAAGTTTGACTGAAAACAGAATCCTAAACAGGCTCTTGGACGTGCGTTTTCCCTTACCCCTTATTCAGTAAGGGGAGGAAAACACGCGTCCAACCTGCGGCACCTAATAGCGCCCTCAACATGCAAATGCATGTTGATGGCCCTATTAGGTATGCACGTGGGATACAGAAAGTAAAATGTGCAGCCAAGCCGCACATTTTACTTTCAGAAATTAGCGCCGACCTTTGGGTCGGCGCTAATTTCTTCCGGCGCCGGGAAAGTGCACAGAAAAGCAGTAAAAACTACTTTTCTGTGCACCCTCCGACTTAATATCATAGCGATATTAAGTTGGAGGTCCCGAAAAGTAAAAAAAAGAAAAAAAAAAATTTGAATTCGGCCTGCGGCTGTCGGGCTGAAAACCAGACGCTCAATTTTGCCGGCGTCCAGTTTCCGAGCCCGTGGCTGTCAGCGGGCTCGAGAACAGACGCCAGCAAAATTGAGCGTCGGCTGTCAAACCCGCTGACAGCCACTGCTCCTGTCAAAAAGAAGGCGCTAGGGACGCACTAGTGTCCCTAGAGCCTCCTTTTTCCCGTTTTTACCTCATCACCTAATTTAAATAGAGAATCACGCGCACCGGTGAAGGGCCAGTGCGCGCGCCGGGAGAGCGGACTTTACTGTATCGGCCCGTTAGGAACTTAACTTAGGCTCCTAAATTTAGGGGTTCAACTTTTTTTTTTTTTTTTTTGCATATCAGCCTTTCAATGTCCTCAAAACGACCCTTGGCAATGCAGCCAAATCTGTGCAGTAGGAACTCACGTGGGTAGTTTTAAAAAGCTGAAAATCCAGTTGAGCACATTCAGGCAATCTGCACACATAACTCATGTTACAACTATCGCTCCCAACTAAGCTTCTGAAAATGTACCCCCATATGTATATTTCCTTTCATGAGGAGCAGTAAACAAAGATTTTCTAACAGATTTCACTGTGAATGTAGATTCCAGATAAAACAGACATTACAGGACAGAACCACTGGGATAACACGAGACAGTACTAGGCTGGTTAAAGATGTTTTTTTAATCCACATATTCCCATGTTTTACTAAACAAAACAAAAAAAATGTAAATCCTGACACACAGCCAAGAGGAAACATCACTGAGCAGCAGATCTTTCACACAGAGAACCGACTGTCAAGTCCTACAGGGAGTGCATGGATGTTAACAGTAGGCCAAGTTCCTTAAACTTCTAATTGGCTGGTTTCCAATTCCATGACATTTATATAAATGATAAACTCATGAAAAGCGCCAGTCAGTCACTGTTCAGCCTCTGGAAGCATTTCTAATGCCTATGAGCCCTTAAAAGGACAAAAAAAAAAGTCATCTTATGCAGAGAATACTCGTCCCTTACAGGAAACAGCTGAACATGTGGGCTGATCTACTCTTCGGTCAGCAGGAGGAGAGGAAATAAGAACATAAGATATACTATGCTGGGTCAGACCAAGGTCCACTGAACTCAACATCCAATGTTTGACAGTGGCCAGTTTGGGTCACAAGTACCTGACGGATCCCAAAATGGAGATTTATTTCTTGTTGCTCAGTCCTAGGGATAAGCAATGGCTTTCCCTAATTGACATGACTAAAAAAAAAAAACAAAACCCCCCAAAACTTGCCCTAACCTCTTTTAAACCCTGCTATTCTAGTCACCTTGACCACATTCTCTGGCAACAGATTCTACAGTTTGTACACCAAGTGAAAAATTACTTTCTTATGATTTGTTTTAAATCTGTTGATTGTTAGTTTCACGGTGTGTCCCCTTGTTTTATTATTATTTCAAAGGGTAAATAACTGTTCTTTACTTACTTGCTCTACACCACTCATTTTATAAAATACCATCATGTCCCCTTCTCAGCCACCTCTTTTCTAAGCTGAAGTGCCCAAGCCTGCGTAGCCTCTCTTAATAGGGGAGCCGTTCCATTCTCTTTATCACTTTTGTTGCCCTTCTCTGTACCCTTTCTAGTTCCTCTACATTTGTTTTGAGATGGAGTGACCAAAACTGCACACAATACTCAAGGTGAATCAATACAGAGGCAATACGATATTTTCCATTTTATTCTCCATTCCTTTTGAGATTCTTCCTAACATTCTATTTCCTTTTTGATCACCACCACATACTGAACTAGGGATTTCAATCTATCATCAACAAAGACTCTAAGATCTTTTTCCTGGGTGGTGACTCCCAATACAAAATCCTACATTGTTAACCTGTAGTTGAGATTATTTTTCCCTATGTGTATCACTTTGTACTTATCTACTTAAATTTCATCTGTCATGAATTTGCAGTACAAGATTATGGAAGACAATTTATCCCTTTATGAGTCAGATGTACAGGTATGTCCTCTTTTTTTTTTTTTTTTAGGCATTATCAGCAAAACCTTTAAAAGGCTACATAGAAAAAAAGAATGCAATATAAAAAAAAATCAATCCCTCGAGAGCTAAAGGAATTAGGCCATATTGTTTATACTGAAATGTGTCTCCAGCATGAATGCATTTTCTATGATTTGCACAGCATGGATATTTCTAATTAAGAATAGCTGAAAGTGCGCATTGCCTGGCAAGCCAGTTCTGTCAGCAGTCACAAGAGACTCCAGACTTAGAGACTCAGCAGACCTATAAACTGTTTTTCTAAACTTCTTCTGAAGAGTTCTCCCATGCTATTTCATCATGGGAAAGTCAAGGACTGGCTTCCCATTTAATACTGTCCTACAAATTATTTTAGAGATCAGCTTGGGCAGTGTCTGATGTTTGCATGTACTTGTAGAAATTATACCATTACAGATAGGAAGACCTGCTAATTTTTATTCCTGTTATGCCATAGATCAGTCCAGACCAATGGGTTATGCATCCCTACCAGCAGATGGCGGCAGAGAGCAAAACTTTAAAGCTGTGCCTTATAAACTAAAGTGCCACCTGCAGTCCTTCAGTATTAATCTGTATCCAAGTTTAGATAAAAAAAAAAAAAAGAAATTAACTTACAGGGTGAACAAAACCCCAGTACAGATACCCCCAAGCGTGACTAGACCACTGAAAGACCACAAAAAGTTTAAACACTCATGAAAAATACTGACGTAAACGAACTTGATTACTTAAACTGCAACCCTTCTGAACGCAGTAGCACAACACCAGAAAAATCAGTCTTTCGGTATTGATATCAGAGCGGGTCTCTGGACTGATCTGTGGTATTACAGGAACGAAAATTAGCAGGTAAGAACCAATTTTCCTTTCCTGAACATACCCCGATCACTCCAGACCAACAGGATGTACCAAAGCTCCCTACACTGGGCAGGAACCCAAAAGACCCGCTCTCAGCACACTTTCGCCGAAAGTCAGAGTCTCGTGCGCCCGCACATCCAAGCAATAATGCTTAGTGAAAGTATGAAGAGAGGACCACACCGCAGCCTTACAAATTTCCTGGGGAGAAACCAATTGACACTCCACCGAAGAAGTCGCCTGAGCTCTTGTAGAATGTGCCTTCAGGCCAGACGGTACCGGCCGATCCCTAATGTAAGCTGCAGCAATATTTTCTTTCAACCAAAGGGCCAAAGTAGCCTTAGACACTTTTCCCCCTTTCTTGGCTCCACCAAAGGCCACAAAGAGATGATCTGATCGCCGAAGAGTTGGTAACCTAGAGGTATCGTAAAAGAACTTGCCTCACATCCAAAAGATGGAGATCCTTCCCCATGGCCGGATCCTGAAACCACTCTGGAAACCCTGGCAATTCCACTGCCTAATTCATTTGAAAGGAGGAAGCCACATTAGGCAAGAAAGACAGGACCGCTCGCAAGGACACTGTCATTATCAATTCGCAAAAAATGGATCCCGACACGAGAGAGCTTGAAGCTCTGAAATTCTCCTCACCGAGCAAACTGCCACCAGAAAAACTGTCTTAAGTGTCAAAGTTTTCAGAGAAGTTCGATTTAAAGGTTCATAAGGTCCCTCACAGAGAACTCGTAAGACCAAATTGAGACTCCATTCCGGACACATCTTCCGAATCGGGGGTTTCAAATGCTTTACCCCTTTCAGAAAACGAAGGACATCAGGGTGAGAGGCCAACTTCTCTCCTGCGCTCTTCCCCTGAGACAGCCTAGGGCCGACAATTGGACTCGGAGAGAGTTATATACTAGATCCTTGGATAAACCCTGCTGCAAAAATACCAAAATCTGTGGAACGGAAATGACGAGAGGATCCCAGTCTTGCTGATCACACCAGGACTCAAACACCTTCCAGACCTTGATGTATGCTATCGACGAGGAAGGTCTTCTGGACTGGAGAAGGGTAGTAATCACATGCTCCAAATAGCCTCTCATGCACAAGCATGCACATGCTCCAAATAGCCTCTCATGCACAAGCATGCACAAGTGATCTTGGCGTAGGAGTTCTGATAAATGGGCCATCGGAAGGGGACCATCCACCGACAGGTGCATGAGATCCATGAACCATGGAAAAAGTGGCCACGCTGGCTTCTCCAGAACTACCAATCCGAGGTGCGCTTCTATGCTTCTGAGAATAGCGACTTATGAGTGGCCACGGAGGAAACATGTAGAGTAGAATTCTCGGCCATGGACATACCAGCGCATCCATTCCCACTGAGCTCCTCTCATGTCTGCGACTGAAGAATCTCGTGGTCTTTGCATTGGCTTTTGTCACCATGAGATCCAACTAAGGCGTCCCCCTCCTGGGCACAAATGCGGTTCCATGCTTCTTGGGACAACTCCCATTCCCCTGGATCCAGTTGCTGACGACTTCAGAAGTCGGCCTGAATGTTGTCTACACCTGCTACTTGGGAGGCCGCCATTCCCTGGAGGTGGCTCTCCGCCCATGCAAAGAGCAACTGAACCTCCTGCGCTACAGCCTGGCTCTTGATGCCTCCCTGGCGATTGACATATGCAACTGTCGTCACATTGTCCGAGAATATCCTTACTATCCACTCCTGAATGAGCGGAAGAAACTTTGAGAGCCCTGTACACTGCTCTTGTTTCCAGACAATTTATAGACCAGGATCGTTCCATCCCGGACCACTGCCCCCGCACTGAATAACCGAGGCTCACTGCGCCGCAGCCTGAAAGACTGGCATCCGTGGTCACTTCCACCCAATCCGGAACTTCGCGGGACATGCCCTTTTCCAGACTGGCCCACATTAAGCTGGTTCTGGCTTCCTTCTGAAGGGGTAATGGTATATGAAACTGCTCTGAGACTGGACGCTTGTGGGACAACAGGGATCTCTGCAGGGGACGCATATGAGCGAAGCCACCAATTCCAGGGTTGAGGCCATGGATCCCAGGATCTGCAAGTTGTCCCAGACCCTTGGGACTGGAAGGCGTAGCAGGTGACGAACTTGACCTTGCAACTTGGATATCCTGTCCGGGGTCAGAGACACCGTGCCATTCAGGGTATCTAATCTTGCTCCCAGATATTCCAATGACAAACGGAATCAAGTGACTCTTTGCCACATTGATCACACAACCTAAGGATCCCAGGACTTGCATCACTCGGTGTATTGAATGAGAACACTCCTCCTCCGTCTTGGCCCGGATAAGCCAATCATCCAGGTATGGATGCACCAGAACGCAGTTCTTCCGCAAGAACGCTGCCACCGTTATCATTACCTTCATGAAGGGCCGAGAAGCTGTGGCCAATTCGAATGGAAGAGCCCTGAACTGATAATGCTGTCGGAGGAAACTCTCGATCACCTTAAGACCCCCTGAGGTGGATGCGGCGGTTTCTGCGGTCACAAGAAAATTATAATTCCAGTTATGGGGGCAGCCGCTCTTAAGAACATTCAGGATTGCAAACTGGAACTACAACTCAAACGCATGTTTGAGGTTTCTTCCTTGGGTCTTCCATCAGCTGTCTGTGCGAGCATGATGCAGCGTGCCTGTTTATGTTGGGTTCAGAAGCCTCAGGACCCGTCGTCCTCGGGACACTTATCTCCAGCTCAAGTGGCTCGTCTAGAGGCGGGATAGGCTACGTTGCGGATGCTTTGTATGACCTAGTCCGCACTGCTGCTTGAGGTGTGGACTCGGTGGTTACAGCTCGGCACCTCCTATGACTGCGTAATTGGTCAGTGGACATCTCGTCCAAGACTCAGTTGTGTAATCTTCCCTTTAAGGGGAAGCTGCTCTTCGGGGAAAACCTTAATCAGCTTATGAAGTCCCTGGGGGAGACCAAGGGGAACAGACTGCCAGAGGATAAGGACATGAAGAGATCCTTTGCAAGTCGACCCTGTTTTCGGGAGGTGCACACATTTCACCCCAGGAAGTTGTCTTCCTCCTCAGTCGCTAAACAATTGACAAACCATCAACATTCCTTTTGTGCGTCCGGTAGGTTGTCCAGAGGAGGTTCTGGTCAGGGAGCCTCAAGCGGAAGTCAGCCCAATGAGATCAGGCTTGCCCACTCCTCAACCGTGGCAGTGGGGGGCAGGTTGTCCTAGTTTTTCAAGGAGTGGGCCAAAATCACCTCCGACCAGTGGGGTTCTGGAGGTTATTCGCCATGGTTATGCCTTGGAATTTTCTCGGCCTTTCAACAAGTCCTTTCTGGAGTCACATTGTGTTTCCCAAAGCAAATGGGCAGTGGTAGAAGGGACGCTTCAAAGGTTGCTATCATTGGAGACCATTCTTCCGGTTCCTCCGGGCGAGCACGGTCGCAGATGGTATTCCATTTACTTTGTGGTCCCAAAGAAGGAGGGCACTTTCTGCCCCATTCATCATTGCCCTTCCCACCTTGAGACCTGACTCCAGGGAATCCCACTCATGGTTAATGAGCTTCTGAATCTTCTTTGGGATTGGAAAGGCCCTGGGAGGCTCCCGAAGCCCATCCAGGACCGGGTTCACTCCCTGATTGTCGGACTCCTCTTGAGACATTTTGACTCCCAGTTCCTCCAGAACCTGGGGGATAAGCGGATGCAGCTCTTCTTTCTTGAAAAGACAGACGATTCGCAGGTCATCACCCTCTGAGACCAGACCCTCCCAAAAAGGCCTGATCCTCCTTAGATGGATCTGGATCTGGGAAATGATCCCCATCCGGGTCCCCTTCCTGATTTGCCCTAGGAGAGGAAAAATAGTCACCCTATAGGTCATCCGAATCCACCGGATCCTCACGGTTCCCTACTGCCCGTAAGGTCCGGGCTCTTTTTCGCTTGGCCAACTCCTGAGAGTGTTCCTCTGGATACCCCCCGGGACCTTTTTGAGGAGGTGATGTGCTTATCCTTAGGTTGTCTTTTAAAAGATGCCTTAGCTAGGAAGGCTTCATGCTAAGGATAAATTCAGGAGAAAACCCCTTAGCAGGTAAAGGGTCCCCCCTCAGGCTCACTATTTGAAGAATCAGTGTCCTCCTCTTGTCCTCGCTTAGACTCCAGGCAGCGGAGGAAAGGAAGGGCGGGCCGTGAACGACCTGCTTACCAGCCTGGCTCCCTTTAGGACCATCCCCATCCGAGAGAGAAAACCTGGGGGACCTATCCTTGGAATTTGCCCAGCCTCTACTGGACGGGAAGATCCAGTCTCTCGTCTTTTGCCGATGAACCCTCCGCCCGTGCACAATCCTTGCAGAGGGAGAGGGAGTTGAGGGGAACTGACACTGCACCACAGTCCTTACAAGTCTCCATAGCCGGAAACTTAAGGTTCTGCCTCTTCTTTTTTTTTTCACACGGGGGATCCCTCCCAATCGACAGGCCTGTCCACGAAGCGAAGCACGCTACCATGGCGCCTTCGTTGCCGTGCGGGAGGCCGAGCAGGGACTGAAAAGAAAAATGGCACGAGTGCCAAAAACACTGCCTCAGGCACCGCACGTCGGAGCACCACTGTTTCCCCTCCGTGGTAAAGGCCAGCAAACCCTGCTGTGAACTGCCGGTCTCCCACTCCCCACACAGGACCACACTTACACGGTCTGACCAGTGCTGACCCTGACCGGCAGAGCTGCTGCACTCAGAAGGCAACAAGAAAAAAATAAACACTTTTTTTTTTTAACTTACATTAAACTGGAAAAAATAAAAAATCAAAAACAAAATCAAAAACCCTTAAAGGGATACTTCCCTGAGCTGGCAGCTGTCACAAGGAGGGGACCTCGAGGCCGCAGAGGGAGCCAATACTTCAATTTAATATACAGCAAGACAAACTTCACTCCATCCTGCATCTCGCATCCCTCAATCTGAGAACCACTGGATTAGTTAGTATACAATGTGGGCTCAAGCTGCCATCAGAATAAATATGTCTTTTAGTAGTCTGCACTATAGATTAGCTGTGACTAACTGAGGAAAGAACACGTAGTAATGGTCATATCACAAGTAAGGAGCAATTAGGTTAGACATCAAGTTAGAAGTTCAGCATTCACTCTGATTGTTTTAAAGCTGGAGTGTTTGATTATTTATGTATGTTATTGATTTTACCATTAACTGCTGTTTATTGTGGTTGTCTTGTTATTAGTATTGCCATTACCATGCTGTAGGTTGTGTTACTATTTATGTGGTTGCTATATTGTTCTTACGCTTGCCTGTTTGGTTTTGACTTCACAGTCTTGGGAACATAAAATACAATTTTATCTGCTTAAAGTTCTTTTGAGGAAGTGGACTATAAACTGAAATAAAAAAAAAATGTGAACTTTCAAACTGTAAGGGCAGTCAGGCAATGAAGCAAGTTACCTAGGGAGATGGTGAAATCTCTATCACAAGATATCTGCACATGCTGCCTCCACTATTTTTTATTTTATTATTTTATTTATTTCTTTTGTATACCGACATTCGATCGAGATATCACATCGGTTTCCAGGTAACAGGTTGAATAGGGCGGGAACTGCCCTATTTTACATTGTAACAAGATAACAGTTAATTAAACAATTAATATATGAAACATTGTAACAGATGAATATAATTAAAAGTGGGTATAGAGATATGGCATATAGCCTATATACAATATGTACAATATGACTTGGTTACGAGTAGAATGAGGGACAGGGAAATGGGAGGAGAGGGAGGGGGAGGGGGGGGTTATGAATGCAACTCTCTCTCATATACATTCATTGTACATAGCTTGAAAACCAGACTGGCTAGGCAGGTCCTAAGGACCAGGCCGAGAGCCACTGGTGAAGGGATATTTCTGTGGTGCAGGCTTCAAAGCTCTAATATCTGCTGTTTGGAGTTCCACCTTTCTGAAAACAATCACAGCCTTCTCTTACTCACCTCATGAGACCAATTACTAGCAAAAGTTCTTTTCTTCTAACCAGGGAAAACAGATGAGTTCTGAATCAATCACAAACACACACATGCTTTATCGTCTACCAATCAAGAGATCATAGGGCAGCTCTATGCTGTACAGCAGTCTATCCATTAGTAGTGCTGTATAAACCAATCTAAAGTTTCAAACTTTCTAACAACTTAAGCTCCTTTTGACTCTCCAACAAGCAATGTAGGCTTACTTGATGGCAGCTACCTAACTGTGGCTTATGATTATGGTGAAACAACAAAGATTATGTAAATTAAAGCCATAGCACTGGCCCACCCTGATTTGTGTGCATTGCTGAGAATGTGTTGCTTTACTTTGTATATCTTCGCTGCCGCATCACCATGGCTGTAAGCACCAGGGTCAACTGTCGGTAAGTCGCAGCCCTAAAAGATTTCAACCAATTTTACTGAAAAAGGTTACACAGGAAAAAATGCAGGTATGCACATCGGACTCATGGTAGCATATCACACAAAGGAGTTGAATTAGCACAAGTTTTAAACTTGTGAGCAGTAGCACCAATTCATCAGTGCTTCAACCCAGGCTGCTATCCATCTGCCATCTTCCATATGAATGCCTAAAAAATATGCCTACCCTAATAATTAGTGCTACTGAGGTTTAAGTTGTGCTAATTCAAGTCATTTCTGTTAGAACTAAAATGCTAAAAGAAATAGAAGGCATAAGTAAATCAGCAGCAGCAAGTAACACAGATAGCAAGACATATATTTTGAAGATTTTTTTCTAATACAGTCATTCTATAAAAATCAATCGTTCTGTTTGGTTCTCCCATCTCTTTAAGCTGCTCCCACTTCATTCCCCGGCACTCTTGGGATCTTCCAAATTTTGACAAGGATGGTTAACAGACATCACATACTGGTATCCGATTGGTTCTAGCAATGTATGATTTTAATCTGTGACATCATATCACTACAGACCATTCAGATTCAGCATTTCATGTAACTTACCACTCTCACCCTTTGTGGGGGCAGCTCCCAAGGAATGCAGGAGCAGATTAAAGAAACTGAGGCGTAACAATTTAAAGGTAACATTTTAATTAAAACAGAGTGGGATTTCTAGCTAGTCAAGTATATCGTTAAAATAATGTACAGCACACACAATACTTTTCAAAGCAAAAAAAAAAAATCTAAATTAAAAAAAAAAATCTGATGCTATCTTAAAGAGAGCAGCTAATGCGAGCAATGTATCATGTCTCCATATCCAATTAATGAAAGGACTGTCAGAAACTTAGCCCACAATGGATCGTAATAGAATAAATGTCTGAATGATACTGGAAGACGAAATCAATTATTGCAAGACACAGTTTCTCTGAAAAGATAAAGTCTCGAAAGGCTCCTTTCTTAGTAACTCCGAACCATTAAAAATAGCATTGTCAGAGGAAGAAGTATATATACCCTGTGAGATGAGTGCAGTACAGTCCCTTTGAGCGTGGGCTATAATATGCCGGTGGCCCTTTTTTTTTTTTTACCCAAACTCTAATGTAAAAAAAAAATAAAATGAAATAAACTGCTGAGTTTTAGGCCATGATGGTACAAGTACTTAGTCATAGCAACATTCTTTTAATGGATTATGTATGTCCCAAGGCAGTTAAGGAGTTATGACGATTTATAAGTTACATTTTTCCATACTCCCAGCCGGGTGCCTCAGTGCTCAACAAATGGAACTAAATGTTTTTAATCGATAACATTAACTCCAATAGTTAATCATAAGGGGATAAGCACGTTCTTGCCTCATTCATAACCCCCTCTTATTTTTCAAGTTTAGTAAAGGGAACAACTATCCAAAGCAGTACCATGACAGCCAAGCAAAGACTGGTACAGTGTCACTTAACACTTTTACAGTCACTGTGCTCAGTAAAAGCAAGTTTGCTTACCGTAAACGATGTTTCCGTAGATAGCAGGATGAATTAGCCATGCTGTCATGGGATCTGTCAATCAGGCCCGGGAGGCGGAGCTTGTCAAAGCAGAGAACAGAGCTTTGCTCTCTGCGGCTGCGCGTATGTTCCCGCGCAGGAAAGTAACGGACTCTCCTCAGTCTTTAATTAAGCTGTAGTGTAGTCGAAGACTAGGTGACTGCCAGGGAGGAGGGTGGGTCAGCATGGCTAATTCATCCTGCTATCTACGGAAACATCGTTTACGGTAAGCAAACTTGCTTTTTCCCGTCGATAGCAGGGCTGAATTAGCCATGCTGTCATGGGAGTCCAAAGCTCCCGATCACGTCATATATGACATATGTGGTTGGACGTGATCATTGACAGTGTGGCAGTCACTGTGGACAGGAGGATAGAGAGTGCAGTATTGCTTGCCCTATCTTCGCATCCGTGGTTGCTTGCTGGTCAAGGCAGTAATGAGATGTGAAGGTATGCAGTGAGGACCATGTAGCTGCCTTACAAATGTCAATGGGTTGCACATTCTTCAGGTGTGCTAAGGATGTTGCTACTGCTCTGACTTGGTGAGCTTTAGGAATAGATTGTAAATGTAAATTCTGCTTGTCATAGCAGAATTTGATGCATTGCGCTATCCAACTGGAGATGGTGCGTTTGGCTACTGGCTGTCCAGGAGCCTTCGGGTCGTAGGAAACAAAGAGTTGAGAAACACGGGAGTCCGAGTTCGTCCTTTCTTTGTAGTGTGTTAAAGCTCTTTTACAATCCAGTGTGTGCAGTAGCTTTTCCCTTTCGTTTGCATGAGGTTTAGGGAAAATATTGGTAATTCCATTGACTGATTGAGATGGAATGGGGTAACTACCTTTGGTAGGAAGGATGGGTGAGTTCGTAGAACTACCTTTTGTTGATGAAATTGCAAGTATGGAGGATAGTGGACCAAAGCTTGTAACTCACTAACTCTTCGTGCTGATGTTACTGCAACCAGGAATACTACCTTCCAAGTGAGGTATTTCATGTGTACTGAGTCCATAGGTTCAAATGGAGAAAGCATGAGCTGTTCCAGAACTATGTTGAGGTTCCATGGAACTGGAGGTTTGGATACCGGAGGACGAATGTGTGTTAACCCCTTTATGAAACGAGTCAATAATGGGTGATTGGATATAGGAATGTCATTGATTGGTCTATGATAGGCGCCTATGGCGCTGAGATGAACTCTGATGGATGATGTTGCTAGTCCAACTACATATAGAGAATGAAGATAATCAATGAGCAATTCCGGGGAGCAGTCTAATGGCGGTACACCTTTGGAAGTGCACCAGGTAGAGTAGCGTTTCCATTTATAGCTATAATTTTTCCTGGTTGAGAATTTTCTTGATTGTAACAAGATGAATTGTGCTGAAGTGGAAACTCCTTGTTCTGTCAGGAGGAGCCTTTCAATCTCCAAGCTGTTAAGTGTAGAGATGAGTGTAGCGGGTGTAGAAGTATTCCTTGATCTTGGCTGAGAAGATCTTGACGATTCGGTAATAGAATTGGATCCTTGATGGATAGTCGAAGTAGGAAACTGTACCATGGTTGCCTCGGCCATGCCGGGGCTATGAGTATCAGTTGAGCTTTGTCCGCTATGCACTTCTGAATTGTTCTTGTTATGAGAGGTATGGGAGGAAAGGCATACAGAAGGCCTGTCGTCCACGGAATGAGGAAGGCATCTTGAGCAATCCTGAATTGGCTTGGCCTTATCGAGCAGAATTGAGCAACTTGAGAATTGATCTCTGTTGCAAAGAGATCTATGGAAGGTGTCCCCCACTGTAGAAATATGTCCTGGACTACTTCTGAGTTGAGTGTCCATTCGTGGGGATGAAAGATGCGGCTTAGCCTGTCCGCTCTTGTGTTTGCAACTCCTGGTAGGTAAGTTGCTTGTAGGTGTATGCAATTTTTGTGAGCATGTTCGAAGATTGTCAGGGTCTCTTTGCAGAGGGGCCATGAACCGGACCCTCCTTGTTTGTTGATGTAAAACATCGCTACTTGGTTGTCTGTGTAGATCATGACCCTGCGTCCCTTCAGGTGGTCTTGGAAGACTCGCAATGCCTTGCGAATCGCTCTGAGTTCCAGTAGATTTATTTGAAGATTCTGTTCTGAGATCGTCCATAACCCTTGGGTTTCGTAAGTCTCGAGGTGTGCACCCCATCCCTTGCGAGATGCATCTGTGGTTAGGACTGCATTGTGAGGAGGGGGGCTGAACAGTGCTCCCTTGGACATGGTGGAGTCTAGGAGCCACCATGTTATATCTTTTTTCATTTCTGCAGTCAGCAATACTTTTTGCGTCAATGGTTGTGAATGCTGTTTCCACTGTCGTTTCAGACCCCATTGTAGGCGTCTCATGTGTAGCCTGGTGTTGGGCACCATGAAATTCGCCGCTGCCATGTGGCCCAAAATTACCAGGACTTGTCTTGCTGACGGCCTCTGAGTATGTTTCAAGTTGTGCAGAAGTTGACGGAAATGTGATATTCTGTCGTTTGGGAGGTATGCCCTGTTGCACGTAGTGTCCAGGCATGCGCCTATGAACTGTAACTGCTGTGTTGGTTGTAGATGTGATTTCTGAAAATTTATCACCAACCCTAGCTGTTGTAAGCAAAGTATCACACGATTGAGGTGATCCTGTAAGATATTTGGAGTTGAGGCTATTATTAGCCAATCGTCCAGGTATGGAAAGATGGTTATACCTTGTTTCCTGAGATGAGCCACCACCACTATCATGCATTTGGTGAAAACTCTGGGTGCAGCCGATAGTCCAAAGGGAAGAACTTTGTACTGGTAGTGTTGATGTCTGTAGCGAAAGCACAGGTAACGCCACGAGGATGGATGGATTGGAATGTGCGTGTAAGCATCCTTCAGATCGATGGAGCACATCCAATCGTTGGTTTGAATAAGAGGAAGAATTGACTTCAACGATACCATTTTGAATTTCTCCTTGGTGAGAAATTTGTTCAACTCCCTTAGGTCTAGTATGGGGCGAAGGCCTCCAGACTTCTTGGGTATGAGGAAGTACGGGGAATAAAATGCTGCTAGTTTGGGGTGTGGGTGGATTTGTCGAATTGCTTGTTGTTTGCGAAGTAAAGCAATTTCCTCCCCCAGTTGTGGATGGGAATTGTAAATCTTGAGTGTGGAAGATGAGGCAAGATGGGTTTTTGTTACAAATTGGAGTTGGTAGCCTTGACGTACTATTTCCAGAACCCATTGATCTGATGTTATTATTTCCCAGGCTTTCAGGCAAGCACAAATTCTGCCTGGAGGAGCTTGATGTTGTGGTGGCGGCTGAATCACTAAAAAGATGAGGTTGGCTTTACAGCAGTAGTCGGCTGTTGTGCCTGTTGCCTTTGGTTACGTGGTTTACCTCTTCGTTGATTTGAGGTATTATTTTGTGGAGCAGGACGTTGGTAGGCAGGGTATGGCTGCGTACGAAAAGATTGATAAGATCTATAGGGCCTTCTGCCATATGATTGTCTACGGGTAGACCCCACATAACGACGGGTAGTCGAGTAAATGGGATTTGATGTTAGAGATTGTACTGCTAGAGCTTCCTCTTTTAATTTACTTACTGCGTCCTGGAACTTTTCTCCGAACAAGTTATCTCCCGTGCATGGGAGGTTCGTTAGTTTCACATGCAAGTCATCTCTTATGGAACTTGAACGTAACCATGCTAGTCTGCGTGCTGCAATAGCTGCTGCAGACGCTCTGGATGACGTTTCATGTGCTTCATAGATTGATCTCAATAGATGTCGAGAACATTCTTCCATATCATGAAGAGGTTGAGGTATTTGTTCCGCTACTGAGGAATGTATACCTTTCATAGCTTGCATACACTCATACAGATATTGCACCATATAGAACTGATGTTGCATAATTCTTGCCGTTAACATTGAATTATGGTATATTTTCCTACCAAATTCATCCAAATATTTGTTGTCTTTCCCTGGGGGGGAAAGTAGTGTGCAATTTCGTTTTCTTGAACCTTTGCAACGCTGACTCTACTACGACTGATGCGTGAGGCAATTGTGGTAGAGTGTATAGTGATGCTTTCTTCATACGAAATTTCATGTCTGTTTTCTTAGAAACAGCTGCAGTTGTATAAGGCGTTTCCCAGGACTTTTGTAATACAGAATGTAGAATTTCTTGAGGTGGAAGAGATGTTGGTTCCACCTGAGTATCAAATATCTTTAGAAGTCCGAGAGTTTCCGCTCTAGGGTCTGCTTCTTTTTGTACCTCTAGGTGTAGAATTGTACCCATTTTTTCTATGAATTTTGGGTATGTAAGGTCTTCAGGAGGCGAATATGGCTCCTGTATTTGGTCCTGTGTGTCTGACAGACATCCCACCGATGATGATGGGGATGTTTGTATTGAAGGAGAATCAAAATATGTATCCTGTAGATGAGTAGGTGAAGTTGGTTGGTTTGTTCTGGGAGATGTTGGTGGTTCCGCCGACTGCTCTTCATTAGACTGTGCTTTATGTTTTATAGCATTATCCTCAGAGGTATTAGATATTTTAAAAGATGATTGAAGCATCTCGTAGAATCCTTCTAGAGACTGCGACAATTGAAAAAATGCTTCTCTTGTATGAGAGGGCATTATCATACGATTGTCTTGTTGTTTTGGAATAATTGTTGGAGGTGACGTTGTAGGAACCTCTCTATCTCTCCGTGTCTTTTCGTCTGGAGCATTTTTGAGAACTTCTGAATCTGAAGAAGTGTTACAGGAGAGAATTTGTACCGGTTTTCTTAATGAGCCGGTAGTAGACGGAACTTTATGAGATGATTTTGAAGTCAAAGAACTCATGTCCCATGTCGCACTCCTCTTTTTTAATCTTTTAGAATGGGAGTGATGTGAGTACTTATGATAGTCCTCAGATGCAGACTCCGTATCTGTGACTTCCGTCTCGGAAGAAGAGGTGTGTGAAGGGTATCGTTTTCGCTTCAACTTCCTCTTTAATTTTTGAGGCGAGTAATTGGTGGTCTCTACGCCCAGATCTTGATGTATGCGCTGAATTAGATTTATGCGCGGATATGTGTTTACGCGCAGATGTAGAGGTATGCGCAGGTATGCGCGTATGCGCGACTGTAGACTCATGCGCACTTGCATGTCTGTGCGCGGAAGTAGAATTGTGCGCGGTTGTAGTTTTATGCGCATGTTTCTTTGATTCCAAGCGCACAGGGTTTTTCGGCGCCGTGCGCATAAGTTTCTTTATAGTCGGCGCCATGCGCTCAAATGTTTTCGGCGCCGTGCGTACAGGATTTTCCAGCGTCATGCGCGTAAGTGTTTCCGGCGCCATGCGCTCAAATGTCTTCGGCGCCGTGCGTACAGGTGTTTCTGGCGCCGTGCGCATAATTAGTCGGCGCGGTAGTTTTTTCTGCACCGTGCGCGCCGGAATCGCTGAGTTGTGCGCAGACTCTGACTTTGGCGCCGGTATATGCGCATTTGGCGCCATAGGCGCAGAAGTCTTCGGCGCGGAGGAATCCTCCTCCGATGAGGTACGTTGCGGCTCTACAGGCACTGGGGATTTAGTAGGACCCACTGGCCTTTGATTTTTTGCTTTCCTCTTACCTCCTATAGTGGAGGACTTAGGTTTAAACGGCAAAGATTTCTTCTTTGACGGAGCCGATGAAGTGAACGGGCCAGGCGAAGAATGAGCCTCTGACGGATCGCGGGAGGCAAAAAGTTCCTGAAGCCTATAGGCCCTCTGTTTTAATGCTCGTGGTGACATTTTTGAACAAAACTCACATTTTTCTGTATGGTGATGCGGCCCGAGACATTGATAACAGCGATCATGTCCATCCGTTACCGACATCCGTTTTCCACAGCCACAGGGTTTAAACCCGGGTTTAGACATTTTATTTCTGTTTTTAAAAACTGAGGAGAATAACAGCTCCGCGTGCGTTCCCGCTCGCGGAAAAAACAGACTGAGGAGAGTCCGTTACTTTCCTGCGCGGGAACATACGCGCAGCCTCAGAGAGCAAAGCTCTGTTCTCTGCTTTGACAAGCTCCGCCTCCCGGGCCTGATTGACAGATCCCATGACAGCATGGCTAATTCAGCCCTGCTATCGACGGGAAACTCTATTGTTACAGCATTCTAATTGTATTCTGCTTATTTTCCTTAGCAAAGGATTATCAAGGGTGAAGACAGGGGGGAGGGCGAGAAGGATGTTATCAATTTCAGTTTGTTTTCCCTGATACCTTGTCTGTTTACTGAATAAGGTTCAGAAGTGCTCCACACTCCTGTTACAGTCCACTAGGTAAAAGACAAGCCACTCATAGAAACTTCTGCCATGTTTTCTACAAATCCTCTTTCCCACTCCTCCCCCCCTCCCCCCCCCAAAACAAAAACAAAAAAAAAACCCACCGTCCCCAATATAGAACAATTAATTTTTCTTCAAGTCAGCTCTAATATTACTAAATTATTCCACTATACAGAGTCCTGTGTCCAAGTCCTCCTTTCGCTGTCAGTTTTCAATATATCATCTCTACTCGTGTCTCCACGACCACAGTAACACAATAGATGATGGCAGATAAGGACAAATTGGCCCATTGAGTCTTATTCAGCTCTCCTTCCTCTTTGGTTATATATAATTTATTTATTTGCTTTATAAATTCCCATTATCTAAACCAACAGCAGCTCCTACCTCCTCCCCTTGTCTTTTACCCAACCTCTCTACCCTGTACCTACCACTGCCCTCCCCTATATCTGCCCCAAGCATGCTTAAACCACCAGCTCTGCTGGCAGGCTATTCCAGGCCTTGTCCTCTTCCCATTTGTTTCTTACAATTCTCATACTTAATTCAGTTCTCTCAAGCACTTCCACCTCCCCCACCAGGTCTTACCACCAAGCTCTGTAATAATCCAAGCAGCCATCAAAACTAGTGAGGCTGTTGCCCAATACATCCTGCTAGCCTAGGCTCCTTTATATCAAGTCTATAACCATGTCTGATCTGTGCAGATTACCTCAGCCCTCTCGGAAGCCTAATGCAGCCATACTGCCAATGTTAGGACTGCATTAGAAGCAGCACAAGCAGGCTACCTGTCTACACTGACCTCCTTACCCTCATTTCCTTGAAGTACTCCCAGTTGAATGATTCATATTTTGTTTACAGCAATGTTTAGCATTGCTTAGCTATGCCCACTCATGCTCCAGTAGATGAAGCATGTAGCAGAAACAGCTATTTATACCTGAAGGGGATAGGATGGGGACTGGTAAGAAACAATACACTGGAGAAAAATTAGGTTCAGTGTCCAACTCTAGTACCTGCGGATCACAAACTGGTCCAGTTTATGAATAAGGTACACTCACTGGGCAACAAGAACTATTTTCTCTATATGATATCACATAACACTAAATAAGAGAAAAGTATGCAATTTTATTATCATAATTTCAATATTACTTCAGGAATGTGTCCATAAAGCATAAAACCATACTCACACACACACTCATTCACACCTTAAAATTATCAGAATGCACAGTAAGGCCAGCATATATGTTCACAATGAATCTATATGATGTTATAATATACATACAATACAGCATATACATAACACACCAAAATTCACATTCTGAACATCAAGCTACATAGAATTCAACTATGCTTTAACTGCATCCCTAAATCTCTTCACAACTCTACACTTACCGATTACCCGGCGCGAAGTACAAGGAACCGGTTAAAACCTCTCTTCTCACCACAATACTGTGGTGAGAAGAGAGGTTTTAACCGGTTCCTTGTACGTTGCGCCGGTAATCGGTAAGTGTAGAGTTGTGAAGAGAATTTTGGTGTGTTATGGATTCCGATTGATGAGATCTTGACGAGGAACTTTCTTTAGAAATGCTGTTTGCAGGTGGTCAGAAAGTTTAGAAAAAATAGAAAAAAGAAGATTGATGCAGTCTGGAGAATAATTTGAGTATAGACATCTTTGAGGTGAACATTTGGTTAACAGATATATATGGTGAGTGTGTCCTGAGTGTTAGGGTTTAAAATTTACGTTTCGTTTTCTCAGTGGTTGCAGTCCCCCTGAGGAAGCAAACGCATGTGAAACAGGGGCCGCTTGTTGGGGTCAGACCACGTGAATACAATCAAGTTTAAAACGGAGATTTCTAAAGAAAAGAATTACACGAGAGGAGCCAGCATTAAGGAAAAATACAGATGTATTATGCATTTAAGTATTAAATAGATTGTAAGTGGACATGTCCACAGGGAATTAGCCATATGCTGTATTGTATGTATATTATAACATCATATAGATTCATTGTGAACATATATGCTGGCCTTACTGTGCATTCTGATAATTTTAAGGTGTGAATGAGTGTGAATGAAACCAGTTTATGAATATACATAAAATAAATGGGTATATACACTGCTCAAATGTATGACAATCTTATACATCTTCATCATGCTGAAGTACCGGGGGGGGGGGGGGACAGGAAGTTAATGGAATCAATGAAAGTCATAGTAATTGTATCCTACATGTATTACAATCACATAAACTAATTCCATGAAAGAAAATCATTAGGACTTTATCGAACAGCTCCATCACACTGTATTTCATCCATATTGGCATTCAAACGCTGTTGTAATTCATGCATCCCTAAATGCTAGATGAAGGTTTGAATCAGATGCACCTTAAACTGTTTCAAGATTGAACTAAATCTATATAAGATAGATCATAAGAACATAAGAAATTGCCATGCAGTTGGAACTGGACTAAGACTCTGGGTGAGATTCTCCCTAAAGCGATACCATCTCTACTTCCTCCGTTTCGCCCCGATAACGTCATCAGGAGGGGCCCACGCGCCATAAAAGAGGCGCGAGAGCGGCGTTTCACTGCAGTTGGAACTGGACTAAGACTCTGGGTGAGATTCTCCCTAAAGCGATACCATCTCTACTTCCTCCGTTTCGCCCCGATAACGTCATCAGGAGGGGCCCTCGCGCCATAAAAGAGGCGGGAGAGCGGCGTTTCACTGCAGTTGGAACTGGACTAAGACTCTGGGTGAGATTCTCCCTAAAGCGATACCATCTCTACTTCCTCCGTTTCGCCCCGATAACGTCATCAGGAGGGGCCCACGCGCCATAAAAGAGGCGCGAGAGCGGCGCACCGCCAAAGCCGCGCGCGCCTAAGGGGCGCGCACGGCTTTGTCCAGAATAGACGGAGTAGGCGGAAAGTGTCTGAACCATCCAGCTGCCATAGAGGAGAATATACAAATATATAAGCCACACTGCAACAGAGGTTTGGCTTGCCTGAAGATCTCAACGGGTGGCTAACATCAATGCCCCCAAAGAGGAAAGGTCGGGTGAGGGTGTATCCCTCAACACCCTCTCTACCACCCGGGCAAAAGACTATCCCCGAACTTACTGTGATTTACCATGAAGGAGGAGCTAAAATCCCCGTTGACGAAGCACTGTTGGGAGCATTGCGATCGCCTGGGGAAACAACATTAAGCCCTCCAGATCTGAGGATTCCAATTGCTCCAGGTCAGTCTCCACCTTTTGTGAACACCAATTTGAACACAGTACCGGTGAGTCCAGTGAACAAATTGGGAGGGAAGTGGACACATTGAGTCAGGAACTGGGTTTATCTAGCGAGCATGGAAGTTTAGGAATGCAGCATTTGGGAGAAAGCAAGAAGGAGAAGATCTGGTAGGGGCACAAGGAGGAGCTGCAGTTTCTGAACTAATTAGGGAAGGCCCGGTAACCCTTGACTTTCTTTGGGAATTAGTAGCCTCATACGGCCCATGTTTTCAAGGGCTAACGAGGCAACTGAACTCAATGTCTGGGAAATTGGACAAGGTGTCCCAAGAACATGATGTAAAATTAATGAAAATTCAAGCAAAATTACGGAATTACAAACAGCAGTAAAAACGTCTCAGAATTTGTGTCAAGTGTTAATTCAAGATAAATTAGTTTACTAACAGAAGAGTGGAATTCATTGAAAATAGTCTTCGTAGACTGAATCTAAGACTTTTGAACTTTCCAAAAGTTATAGGGGAATCTCCCCGAATTACATTAAGGAGATATATGTTAGAAAGTCTGAAAATGTCAACTGATCAGATTCCGTGTATAAATAAGATTTATTTTCTACCATTTAATAGGAATAGAGAAAGTAATCCACCGCAAGTAAATTTTAGCAACCTGACAGAGATATTAGAATCCTCTATAGAAATATATGAAAGGGCGACTTTACTGATTTTTATGACTACAGAATTGGATGTAAGCTTGTTTATGAAGTGTTATTTTCAAAACATTAATGAGAGTTTTATGGGCCAGAAAGTCCAAATATTCCCAGACCTATCAAAAACAACTCAGGAGAGGAGAAAGGCCTTTCTTTCTATGAGACAGGAAGTGAATGAACTTGGGGCTAAGTTTCTTCTAAGATACCCCTGCAAAGGGGTGGTTACCTATAATAGAGATGTATATATTTTTTATGCCCCGGAACAACTTAGAGTTTTCATAGACTCTAGAAAGCAGGCCTTTATTACCTCCTCTCCTAATCAGGAACCGGGTTGATGTATACAGATCATAAAGGAATGAGGTAAATTAATGAAGTGTGACTTAATTTCTTGAAAGATTTATTTAAATTTCCTATTGAAACTCCCAAGGTTTCCTTTCTCCTCTATTTAGTTTTATTATTTTCCATTGTTTGTGGTCTAATATAAAGATGATGTTTCGAGAGTATTATACAATATATATGAAAGTAATGTTTCAAATTTCTGTACAAAGTATTTTCTTGTAATGTTAAAAATTAATAAAGAATAAATGAAAAAAAAAAATAAAAATTGCCATACTGGGTTAGACCAACAGTGGCCAATCCAGGCTACAAGTACCTGGCAAGTACCCAAACACTAAGTAGAACCCATGCTACTGATGTCAGTAATAGCAGTGGATTATTCATCATGGTGCCGCTATCTAAATTCATTTAAGTGGCTTGAGCTAAGTGAAAAATTAAATCCAGAAGTGATGGGTTTCTGCACGGTTTATTACATAGGGCCATAATCGTGCATTTTTGTGGTAAATGAGAAATTACAACTTACCTGATAATTTCCTTTTCTTTAGTACAGTCAGATGAATCCAGAATAAGTGGATTATGCATCTCTACCAGCAGATGGAGACGGAGCAAAATGATGTCACAGTATATATACCCCTGCACTGACATCAGCCTGCCAGTAATCTCTTCAAAAACCAGCTGTGGAGAGACCAGCAAAAAACTTGATTAAAAACAGATACCATGTCAATACTCAGCCAACAGGAAACACTGAGCCCGGACAAGAAACAGTAACACTAGTCTAGGGACTGGACTAACACTTACCAGTAATTCCTGTAACACAGTCACACAAAGGACCATAGTGCAAGAATTCCGCAGCCAAGGAAGGGAAGCTGGATTCATCTGGACTATCCTAAAGAAAGGAATTATCAGGTAAGTATTACTTTCTCATTTCCTTAGCATCCAGTCAGATGGATCCAGAACAAGTGGGATGTACCCAAGCTACTCCCGAATAGGGCGGGAGGCTGCCCGCGGTCCTGTCAAAACCACATGTGCAAAAGCTGCTTCCTCCCGGACTTGTACATCCAGACGATACTACCGGAAAGGTTGTGTAAGGAGGACCATGTCGCAGCTCGGCCAAATGTCGACAGGAGATAGGCAACCTAACTTCCACCTATGCACATCGACTGAGCCTTAGAGGGATGAGTTGAATAGTTAAGTTCAGTTACTCACCTTGGAAAGGTGTTGAGGTAGTGTGATTGGGTTTTGAATAGGGACCAACATTTGTTAATCAAGGGAGCAGTGAGTTGATCTTTGTGAATAATCAGAGGAGCAGCTGCCCCCAATCTCACCGCTTAACACACCTTAGCCAATATATGAAAATTGGTTCTTACCTGCTAATTTTCATTCCTGTAATACCCACAGATCAGTCCAGAAAAGTGGGTTGTGTATCCCTACCAGCAGGTGGAGGCAAGAACCAATTAGAACTTTGGGTATGTTACATAATGAGAGTGCCACCTGCAGTCAGTCAGTATTGACCTGTACCCAAGCCCATGCTAACAGAACTAAATAACCAAGGGTAGCACCAACCAAATTTCCGGACTACCACTTCGTCGCTGGCAAAAAACCAGACAAACAACTGCTAAAAACTGCTCCATGAACCATGTTTGCAAAAAAGGAGCTTCAACAATAAAAAACGTAAGCAGGTTCTGACCAAGACAGTCTTTCGGTATCTGAAGAAAGGGGTGGGCCTCTGGACTGATCTGTGGTATTACAGGAACGAAAATTAGCAGGTAAGAACCAATTTTCATTTCCTGAACATACCCAGATCAGTCCAGAAAAGTGGGATGTACCCAAGCTACTCTACACTGGGCGGGAACCCGAAAGACCCGCACGAAGCACACTCTCCCCGAAGGATGGTTCATCAGAAGCCTTAACGTTCAATCGGTAATGTTTCATAAAAGTGTGAATAGACGATCACACCACTGCCCTACAGATCTCCTGAGACGACAGTAACTGACACACTGCCCAGGAGGTAGCCTGAGCCCTAGTGGAATGAGCTCTGAGACCCAAAGGCCCCTGACCCCCTCGGGCTATGTAGGCCGCGCAAATGGCTTCTTTAATCCACCGAGATATGGTCGCCTTTGACGCTTTGTCACCCCTTCTTTGGGCCACCAAAGAGAACGAACAAATGATCAGAACATCTGAAGTCATTGGTAACCTCCAGATAATGCAATAAAGCACGCCGCACATCCAAAAGATGAAGGGCTCTGTTCTGAGAAGACTCCCGGGAACCAGTAGGGAACCCAGAAGCTCCACAGTTTGACGTGAAAGGCTGAAAACCACCTTAGGGACAAAGGACGGAACCCGTACGTAACAATACCAGATTGTCGTAAATCCGAAGAAAAAGGATCCCGACAAGACAGCGCCTGCCAACTCAGATCCCACGGGCCGAGCAAACGGCCACCAAAAACCACAGTTTTCAAAGTCAGATCTTTCAGGGAAACTCCACGAAGAGGCTCGAAAGGATTGCACATAGAACTCGCAGGACAAATTCAAACTCCAATCCGGACACACCGAATAGATGGGAGGGCGCAAATGTTTGACCCTCTTAAGAAACCGAGCAATATCCTGATGTGCTGCCAGCGAACAGCCAAAGTTTCCCCGCAAGGCACCTAGAGCTGCAACTTGTACACAAAGGGAATTGAACACCAAGCCCTTAGCGAGGCCCTGTTGCAGAAAGTCAAGCACCCGAGGAACATGCACTGCTAAAGGGTCGCAGGAACGCTGATGACACCACGTCTCAAAAAGTTTCCAAACTCTCACATAGGCCACAGAGGTGGCTGGACATCTCGCCTGTAGGAGAGTGGAAATTACTTGTTCTGAATAACCCCTCAAGCATAACTTCGCCTCTCAAAAGCCAAGCCACGAGAGAAAAGCGATCCTCCCAATCCGAAAATTTGGGCCCCTGACTGAGCATATGCGTTAGATGAGCCAGCCGAAGTGGACCTCTAGAGCCAAGCGTACCAGATTTGCAAACCACAGACGACGTTGGCCACTCCGGCGCACCAGAATCACCTTTCCCGGGTGCGCTCTATGCGACAGAGAAGCCGACCTATAAGGGGCTTAGGGCGGAAAGGCATACAGCAGAATCGTCGTGGGCCAAGGACACATGAGAGCGTCTATGCCCACCGAGCCCTGTTCTCGGCGACGGCTGAAAAAACGAACTGCTTTGCGTTCACCTGCGTTGCCATCAGGTCCAGCTGAGGAGTTCCCCATCTGGCGCAAATGAGATTCCATGCCTCGAGAGAGAGAGTTCCCATTCCCCTGGGTCTAGTGGCTGACGGCTGAGATAATCGACTTGCACATTTTCTACTCCCGCGACATGGGATGCAGAAATGCCCTCGAGATGGTGCTCCGCCCAGGGTGAACAGAAGACGTGCCTCCAGTGCTACGGTGGGACCAAGTCCCGCCTTGCGGGTTGATGTACACCACCATGTCGCATTGTCCGAGAAGACTCACCCCATTCTGCCCTGGATCCAGGGAAGAACGCCTGCAGGGCCAGACGTACAGCCCTGGTCTCGAGCCGTTTATGGACCAGGATCTTTTCATCACCGACCAGAGCCCTTGGGCGGACCTGTCTGCACACACCGCCCCCCAACCTGAGAGGCTGGCATCGGTGGAGATTATCAGCCAATTCGGAGTGTCCAAATCCACCCCCCGTTCCAGATTGTCCAGCGACAGCCACCATGACAGACTGGCTCTGGATTCCGGAAGTAGAGGCATTGGTAGATGGAATTGCTCCAACACCGGACTCCAGCGGGACAAAAGTGCACGCTGTAAAGGACCTTAAGTGAGCGAACGCCCAAGGAACCAAGTCCAAGGTTGAAGCCAGGGAGCCCAGGACCTGAAGATGATGCCACACTGGGGATTCTTCCTTCGAAGAAGGGAATGTATTTGTTCCTGCAACTTCCCTATCAGTCCCACCGCTAGAAACACTTTGCCCAGCAAGGTATCGAATTGTGCTCCGAGAATAAATCAACTTCTGAGTGGGTTCCAAGTGACTCTTCTGCACATTGATTACCCAACCTAGGGATCGCAATGTGAACATCACCATGTGCACTGATCTCTCGCAGTCCACCCGAGACTTCACACGAATCAACCAGTCGTCCAGGTACGGATGGACCAAGATTCCCTCCCTGACGAAGGAAGGCCGCCACCACCACCATCACCTTGGTGAATGTGCAAGGAGCTGGTTCGAAATTGGAAGTGTCATCCCAAGACCTTGAACCGCAGAAACCTCTGGTGATTCAGCCAGATCGGAATGTGTAAATATGCCTCCGAGAGGTCCTGAGAAGCGAGAAATTCCCCTTTTCGAACCGCGGCCATCACTGTCCACAGGGTTTCCATACGAAAGCAAGGAACCTGAAGGCAACGGTTCACCTTCTGCAGATTGAGGATGGGCCAAAATGTGCCCTCCTTCTTGGGGACCACAAAGTACACGGAGTACCGACCTCGTCCCTGTTGAGCCTCCGGAACTTGGACAATAGCTTTGAGCTCAAGAAGTTGTTGTAGAGTCACCCGGACCGCCTCTCGCTTGACACTTGAGGCCACTCGGGACTCCACAAAAACCTCCCAGACTGGGTGCAAGAACTCCAGTGCATACCAGTCTTTGATCACTTCTAAGACCCAGCAGTCTGATGTAATTCTTGCCCATTCCGTGTAAAAGTTGGATAATCTGCCTCTGACAGCTTTGACGATGGAATGGGTGCTCGTGGCATTCATTGGGGGGTTTTATTACTTCCTGCACCAAGATGTCCCGAATCTTTCTGGGCCGGCGACCCCCCTCGAAAGGACTGCTGGCGCCCCGAACGCAGGTTTAGAAGCAGGAGGTGCAAAGTATCTAACCTGCTCTGACGCAGCAAGAGTCCCAACCTAGCTCGAGGAGGGAAGACTTTCTAGATCTTTTATCTTCCGGCAAACAGATTGCCCTTGGATTCGGCAAGCAGCTTTACTAGCTGATCCAGATCCTCCCCAAACAGGAGCTTGCCCCTTAAAGGGTAAATTACACAGCTGGGACTTGGAGGACAATCCGCCACCCAATTTCACAGCCAGAGGAGACGGCAGCGCTGACACCAAGGACACCATACCTCTCGCCGAGGTCCTCACAGATCATACAAAGCATCTGCAACATAAGCGATGCCTGCTTCTACGCCAGGCGCACTGCAGAGCCCCACTGTCGCCCATACCGGCCCGGCAGCCGACTCCCTGGACCCCAACACAGACAGGCCCTCTCCATGAGGCTAGCACAAACCTCCGCCCGAAAGCTTAGCGCAGCAACCTTGAATGCTCGCTTCAATTGGATCTCCAGCTTGCTGTCCTGTATATCCTTAAGGGCAGCTGCCCCAGCAACCGGGATAGTGGTCTTTTTCGTGACTGCCGAGACCACGGCGTCCACCTTTGGAATCTTCAGTAAATCCAAAACATCAAACGTTAATGGGTACAGTTTCGCCATAGCTCTGCCCACCTTCAAGCCGGAATCCAGAGTCTCCCACTCCTGGGTCACTAGTTTGCAAACCTTCTTAGGCAGAGGAAAAGATGTTGTGGGACTCCTAATGCCGTCATGGACTGGATTGACGCCCTCGTTGTCAGACTCTTCTTGAGAAACCTTAAGTCCCAGAACTTCAAAGACCTGGGGAATAAGGGGTCTTAACTCATCCTGCTTGAACAAACGCACCATGCTGGGGTCACCCCTCTCCGCAGGAGGGTCATCGGGCTCATCCGAATCATCAGTATCCACATCAGCTGGATCCGGCCGCTGATCCGGGTCTGCCGCCCCTACTAACCCAGAAGCCGGCGTCACCCCAGACTCCGGGATCAGATCTCGCATAGCCCTGGGGGAGAATCCCCTGTGGGGTGAGCCTGATCAGAGAGGCGCTGACGAGGGTCCCTACCCTCGACCTCTTTTCTCAAGCGGGTCCGAACCTGCCCCCAGGAGACCGGGCCGCTTTTACCGCCGAGCGTTTCCTTGCCAGGAAAGCTTGGTGCACAAGGAGGACAAATTCTGGGGGAAACCCTTCCCCACTGGAGAGTCGGCTGGGGTGATGTGATATCAGTTCCCCCGGTGAGGTCTTCCCTCACCAGGGCTATAGAACAGGTGGAGAATCCTCTTCCCGCAAAGCCGAGAGACTTTCCCTCCCCGAGGGAGGAGGCAAGAAGCCTTGAAGAGCCCTCTAACCCCGGGGAACACGCTGCGCATAAGGAGGCCAATCTAACGCCTGGCCGTGTGACCCACACGCGCGGCAGGCCTGCGATTCTGTTTTCAGTCCTATCCGCAGCAGTGCGCAGATAGTCTGAAGTGAAATAAGAAAGGGCGAGAATAAAAAAGAAATGCTTGGAGCCGCGACACGGAGAAAATTTCAGTCAGCAGGACCAGAAAAGCAAACTTTTCATGCTGCGGGGCCTAAGAGACTATCGGCTGAGGAGAAGAAAAACGTTCCTCAGCCGTGCCGTGGGAAAGGAGCCTGTCTATAGTGAAATCACAAGGCCCCCACAGCAGGGAAGCGGCAAGTAAACGAGGCACACAAGATAAACTCACCCCTTGCCCTCAGAAAATGACCCGGAGCCCCGGGAATTGAGGGGGAACACGGCTGCCAGCTTCCCCGGCCAGCCTGCACCTCTCCTTAACCTCAGCACTGAAGACTGTCAGTCAGCCGCAGTGAAAATAGATTTTTATTTTTTAAATTAAAATTTACCAAGACACAGAGAAAAGCTGTTGCAGGAGACAAGGGAGCAGCTGTAGCAGAGACGGTGGTGAGTAGCCAGGAGCCCCTGGTCGTCAGACACCGAACTGTGGCGGGTGAAACCCCGACAGGAATATCCAATTCCCCGAACACCCGGCTTCTACTGAGGGATGGCCCACAAAGGCACCTAACACCTCAGGAAGCAACTGAAAACCAAAAAATTAAATTCAAACTAACTAAATAAAAAATATAACTAAAGACTGCAGGTGTGCATCTGTACCACCCGCTGGAGTCAGAGAAATACTGAGTGACACTCTTGTTATGTAGCAGTGCCCAAAGTTCTAATTGTTCTGTGACTCCACCTTCCGGGGAGGGATACACAACCCACTTTTCTGGACTGATCTGGGTATGTTCAGGAACTTCAAGTCTATATTAATCAACGATATGGGTCTATAGGAACCTCAGAAAGTGGGATCTTTGCCCCCTTTCACCAAGATAGTTATCCCGGCCAAGTTGGCATTAGATGAGATAGTACTCTCATGCCTCAAAGAGTTAAATATATTGAGCAATGGTTGTGCAAGAACAGGATAAAAGGTTTTGTAGAATGTAGCAGTAAAGCTGTCCAAGCCTGGTGATTTATCTACTTTTAAATCCTTAACAACACAGTATACCTCTGTAATTGAGATTTCTTTGTTAAGAATCTCCCAAATCTCTTCAGGCAGCACTAGCAGCTTCACACCCTCTAAGTATTCCTCAATATCCTGTTCCATCACATTTTTATCAGTCATAAAAGAGTATGTCAGCTGTGTTATACAATGGTCATCCCATTTTACCTTTTATTTTAATAATGTGATTCTGGGTAATCCACTCTTTTCAACTTCCTGGCAAGAAGACACGCAGCCTTATTTCCAAACTCGAAATGCCTTTGTTTCAGCATATCTAACTGAAATGCTATCTTAGCTAAATCTATTGCCTGCAATTCCCTTTTAGCTGCCTCCAGCCTCATCAATCTACTTTGATCGGGTGATCGCTTATGACTTATCTCCAGTTTAGCAATCTGTTGCATAATTTGCAACCTCTTATTCTCTTTCCTTTTTGAAAAATGAGGCTCAAGAAATTAAATTACCCCCAACCATCGATTTTAGGCTCTCTCATATTGTTCCCGGTGAGACATCACTAGTACTATTAATGGCCAAATATTCAAGTATATCTTCCTGGAGGGTATTGTTAAATGTTTTTTCATCTAAGAACTAATCATTTAGCCTCCAATACTGCATACCCCCACCCTCAAATCCTGTTTTTAAAGATCACCAGACTGGAACGTGATCTAACCCAGTAATACTAGACCTACCAAAGACTTATCTATGAGAAAATAATCCAGCCTCGAATAGGATTTATATGTTTGTGAGAAATACGTGTAGTCCCAAGATATCGAATTCTGTAGTCTCCAGATATCCACCAGCCCACAATCCGGGATCAAATGTTTAAGGGACTGTCTATGCTTTTTTGCCCCTCCAATAGACAGAGCCAGACCTGTCAAGAAAGGTATATCTAGTAATACTGAAATCCCCTCCCAAAATGACATGTCCCTTTGCCCACTCCTCCACAGGAATAGATAGTTTCCAAAAGGCCCCTTGTTTTGTATTTGGAGCATATAAATTAAGCACAGTATACAGCTCATTATTAAACAATACCTTGAGGACATCTCAACCCTCCCCCATCCCTCACAACTGCTTTCACATTTATCAGAGAGTGGAAAAATAAAATATCCATCCCTCAATATTTACTTTTTATAGTCACAGACGACAAATATTGTTGCAGGAGGAATTTATCCCATAACAGCTGATCTTTGTTTAGTTAAATGGGTTTCTTGACAGAAAATTACATTAGCCATTAAGTCTAACCATCTCTTGTAAAATAACCTCTTAATCAGAGAACTCAGCCCCTTAGTATTAACACTAGCTTAACTCACCACCCCCCATATCAAACACAACCTCCCCCTCCAATTGCTATAATCCCACCGCACCCCCTAGTCCCCTTCAAACATCCACACACAGACGCATACCGTCCCACACATACTCCTATAAACCTTATGACCTCCCGAACTACCCTAAATCCCTTTGCTCTCCCCTACCTTCCCCCTTCCAGATCCCCTCCTCAGTGAGGAATGAAGCCATCGTGCCAGACCACCACCCCATCTGCTCCCGACCCAAATCCCCTAGCACAGCAAATTTATCCCTCTTTCTTCCTGCATAACCAAAATGAAAAAATCTTAAATCAGGCACCAAGTCAAATTATCTTTTGTGACCTGAAGACTAATTGAAAGAACATATGATCATTCATGGTCCTCATCCCAGAACTTCTTTAAATGTTGACTGGCCTGTCCAACTGGTGTTGTAGTCTTTTGCCACCCTTGGCTATGCACTGTCATCTCGAAGTATCAGCCCACTGCTTGTCTCCATCTCTCCCTCTCACAAATATTCTGGGTTACTGGACGTCCATTCTTGCAGCTTTCAATATTTCAATTGTCTCCAGCACAGTCTTGATACATGAAGTGTCTCCACTGATCGGAAAGCTCAGCCCAAAAGGGAATAGCCATTTGTATTTGACATTCTTACTATGGAGCTGTGTTAATATGTTACGAAACTCTCTCCTCTTATGTAATGTAGACATAGCCAAATCTTGGAAAATCTCAGCGTTATGACCTCTCCAAACCAGAGGACCATACTTTCTTGCAGCCACCACCATTATTTTCCTTCTGGGAAGCTGTGGAAGCAGGCAATAATGTCCCTAGGCAGATTGTTGCGCACCGGTCCCTGAGCTCTGTGTGCCCTCTCAAGCTTGATTGCAGGTACCTCCATGGTATCCTCATCGAGCCCTAGCACCGCTGTATATATTCTGGAGACCACTGAAAACAGTCCCCAAATTCAGAGTCCTCAGGCACACCTTGGAATCTCAAGTTGGCACTACTGGACCTGTGTTCAAGGTCCTATATCTATAGGCCATAAGCTTCTCAGACTGCTGTATCTCGATAATGAGCCTCACTCCAGCATGCCATATCAGCAGCCTGCTCATCTAACCTGGACTCAGACTCTTCCACATGGCAGCCCAGCTCCATTATGTCCCTGGACATGTCAATCACCATTTCCCCTATTTCTTTTTTAATGCAAGCCATATAGGAACAAAGTTCCTTTAACCATAATTAGAACTTTGCCTGAGCTGAGGCACCTTCGGTCAGCATATCGCCGCTGTCCTGGCCTATCTCCAAAGCTTCGTGGTCCTGCCTGGCGTCATCAGGCCCCAGCCACTGTCGCACTCACAAAAGAAAACTGTTTAAGATCCACTTTTTTTTTCTGCGAGGCCATCCCAGCTCCCGACTTTGCTGACAGCTGCATTCAATCTATACAGAAAGCTCGATGTAGGGGGATTATGCAAGATTTGGGACAGAAGCCTCCATTTTAGGCAGCCATCCTGCTCAGTGACATCACTTCCTCCCCCATTATCCTTTCTAATGTATTTTGTTAGCTGGGATGGATGTTTAAAAGAAAATGACACAAAAAAAACCATTTACTTTATGACCACAGGATGAATATGAACTTACAATAAATGTTTGCATAGGGAGTTTCTATGAGAAGATTGCACGAGGCAACTCCTTAGCCGCATCTCCCAGCACCCAAACCACACTGCACAGTAATGTAGTAGATGGTAGCTAACCAGTTATTCTTATTCACACTGTAAGGATGTACCCAGCTTCCAACCACAGAGCGTGACCATTTAATTTTGCAATTGATACTGCTTTCAGCAAACAGCTTTTTAAGATTTTTTTTCTCCCTCGAGGCAGGCACCTTGTGCCAAAACACGGATGACTTGTACTGCTTGTTTGTTTGGGCTTTTATATTTTAAATTAATTTTTAGTAGACTATTAACAGTCAGTTTGCATGTGACAGCTTATAGTTAGGGACCTTCATTTTCAGTTTTTAATTTTTAAAGGAATGACAATGTTTGAACAGAAAGGAAATCTGTGGGAAAATGATTTTTTTCACTGCTTTTTCTCCTGTGTATTTATATCAAAGTCATTTTTCCATTGACTTTTTTTGTAACATTGAAATTTCCAGGCAAAATAAAAAAAAACAAAAAAAACTTGAAAGCGAAGGTCCCTACTTAAAGTATATGATTATCAATAAGTGCCAGAGGCATTGAATTTTAATTTATTTAAAACATTTTACATTCCTCCACCTCCAAATTATTGTTCTGGGCAGATTACACTGTATACATTCATATTAATAAAATACAAACATAAAATAAAACTGTATATAAACAAACCAAACATCACATACAAATTTAACACATCTCATGCTGCATAAAAACTGAATTGGCACCTATAGCATATAATTGCAAAAGCTACTGCAATACCTGAACAAAGAACAGCACTGCTTTTTCTGAACATTTTTAAATCGTTTTCATCCTTGAACTTAACTGAATGGTGGGTGGATAGCATGACAGTGAATTTTATATTTTTTGGAAATCTGTAAATGTCTCGTTTTAAAATTCATTTATGTATGTTTGCCATGTTCCCCGCCTAGGATTAAAGAAAGTGGAGGTGAAAAATGTTTAATAAATAAATAAATATACAACATAAAAACCCCCCCAAAAAAACAGGAGGTTGGAAACCTATGTGAGTTTGACTGCACAAAACAAATTAGTTTTGAAGTTCTAATGTTCCCACCCCATTTGTTACATAGTTTATTTAAAAACAATTATCATCCACTTATAACAGAACAACTCTGCTAAGTGGAGTACAATGGCTTTATAACAACTTGACACAAACAACAATAACGAGGTCCATATTCAAAAGTCATTTAGACAAATAACTCAAAAGTTATTTGTGATATAAGTAGGATTTTATATGCTTGTTTTATTAGGTATTCTTCTTCCTTGTATTTACTCTATCATTATGGGTAGATGCATGTACAAAATCCCTCTGTGACACTGTGTGCAGTCAGAATGGCTAGAGAATAGACGCAGGCTAGGCTCTAGCTGGTTTTCCATGAACTTTTGTTAATATACAACAAAAAAGAAACTGCTCTGCACATCTTTGCAACTTATAAACAAAGTAGTACAGGAACACTTACAGTCTCTTGGTCTGGACCTTCTCTAGGTTCCTTCATTCCCCAGGGGATTCTATTCGTTCCTGTCCCAGCTAGATATACACCTTCCCAGCAGGCTCCACCCAGACCATGATTCCCTGTTGTCTGAGGCTTAACTGGACCAGATCTCTGGATCCGGTACTTTAAAGTATTCTGCAGTTTACTTATGTATACTCCTTCAAACCCAGCACCCACTCCCTTCCTCACGTTTAACCACAAAGCTTTACAATAATCTCTTAAATAATGTCTTAAAGACGATAGGCAAAGACCATGAGAGCTTTTTCATATCGTTCATAATTTGACCAAGCCTCCATCATCCATTAATACTCTATAATTTTCAGACTCTCCCATCAAACTCATGCAAAGCATTTGCTTCATCTCTTTCAGATAACATAGCTAATATCTGTGCCACCTTTCCAACATACACACCCCCTACAAACAGTAATATTTTCTGGTCTGAATTTGAACCAGCTGCCACAAGTGAAGTACTGCAAATCATTAATAAGCTAACCTCCTCATCATTCTCATTAAATCCCTGTTCAACAGCATTATTAAAACTCTCCAGTCACATAATTTTGGATTCAATACCACAAATCATTAACTGTTCTCTATCTGCCTTCACATCTTAAAAAAAAAAACCAAACAATTGTTTGCCCTCTACCCAAGCAGAATGTATCCATCTTCAATGATCCAGCTAATTTTTGTCCGATATCCTCACTCTCTTTTCTTACAAAAGTAACCGAAACATGTGTTCTAACTCAGTTAACAGATTTTCTTGACAAAAATTTAGTCACTGACCAACATCAATTTGGTTTCCACCACTATCACAATACAGAAATGTTCTATCCAGCAGCAATACCATTCTAAGAGGGTAAGAAGATAAGAAATCATACAGGGTCAGACCATGCTGCATGTTAATTCTGTTAGACATAAATTTACCTTTGACACTATAAATTAGAACATCCTCCTAGCCCATTTGACCGATGCCGGATGGGAACTCTCTCTTGGTTTTTACTCCTACCTTTCTGAATGGTCTCATCAAGTCCGTATAGCTTCCTCCTCCTCCTCGTGTCATCCTATCTTCACGGGTGTCCCACAAGGCTCTGCTCTCTCTGCTGTACTTTTAAAACATTTACATAGTTCCTCTCTGCACCTTCTTCTCAACCCTTGGTCTCACAAAATTTACACAGACAATATCCAGATCGTCTTTCCTTTGAAAACTTTATGGACTGCTACTGTTGACTTTGCCACACTTTGCCTCTCAAGTATTAAAAGTTGGTTATCCCATAAATGCTATCATTAATCCTAAAGAAAACAAAAGTTCTCATTCTAGGTCGTTGCATTAAATATGATACTACAGATTAATTCCCTTACAATAACCAAATATTCCACTTATCCAAGAAAGAACGCAACTCAGGGGTCATATTTGATTCTTCTTTAGCCATGAAACCACATCTCACGCATCACTGAAACCTAATTCTCGAAAATAAAAATGCTACAACACATTAAACCACTTAAATCAGACTGACTTCAGAACTGTTCTTCAATCTTACATTTTTCATCAATAAACTACTATAACTACTGTAACTCACTGCTTTACAGATTACTCAAAATGCAGCAGCATGACTATTCACCAGTTCCAGTATGCACAACTACATTATACCAATTCTATTTTCACTCCATTGGCTCCCAGTGAAAAGAAGAATTATAAACTAGCAACCATTATCCATAATCTAAGGTATCACATCACCTCCCCGTGGACACAAGCGACACTCAAGTTATACACCCCTATCAGAACATTACGTTTATCACAACAGTTACTTGAAATCCCCTCACCATGCTTTGCTCATCTCAATTGCCAGCCCAGCATTGTGGAACTCTCTGCCCATCCAAGTCTGTAACACCAGCAACCCAAAGGAATTCAGAAAAGCTCTAAAAACCTATATCGTTAACCAAGCTTTCAAAGATTTAACCATCGATTCCTGCAGTTAATCAGCAAATATGTCCTTTCAAGCAGAGTTCTTTACCTTCCCAACAAATCCTATCCAGTTAACCATGTGTGTTTTGATTTTGATATGAATTTTATGGATGTTTTATGTTACCTGCCCCAAACTTCAGAGGGTGTGGGATATAAATAATCATAATTCATTAATTAATTAAATCTATAGTTGTCAATACCAGTGTGGCTGTTTCCAGAACATTTGTCCTCCCAGGTTCCCCCCTGCATAGCTTGCCAGACAGAACCAGCTACAATAACACTTCCATTTCCCCTAGAACTTCTACTCATTACTATACTTGCAGCCTGCCAGACAGATACAGCTGCTAATTTAATTCCATCTCCACAGCTTAAATTAAGTTACTGCCAATACTAATGCAGCTGGGGCTCAAACATCCAGCCTTCTAGGTCCCCTACACAAAACCTGCTAGACCCAGTCACGGAACTGCTTGTGCTTCCAGTAAGACTTCTAACCTTTCATAAAACTAATTTTGCCATTGAACCCCAACATTCATTGTTGAATCAGGTAAGCTATTGGATCGATAAGTAGGCAATATGAATTTCAAAATGAAACTAGACAAATTTATTACAAAAAAAATCTCTCCTGCATTTTGGAATGTATCCAGCATAAGAGGATTTTTTTTTTTTTTTAAAGAAAATCAGTGGTGAAATTATCCCTAGAAACATTACAGCAAGCAGTATGTGTGCCTCCACTACAAATCAGTGGTGAAATTATCCCTAGAAACATTACAGCAAGCAGTATGTGTGCCACCACTATAACATGAAGAAAAGTATCTTGTTCTGAGGGTCTCCAAGATAGGTATGTGTTACATTTAGCCGGTTGCGGGATAGGCCCATGACCGACCACACTCACCACCAAGACCCTCAACATCCTGCAGAAGTGCAGCACAGCTAGGATGCCACTGCAATGCTGCCTTCCTCTCTTCGGTGTGCCGATCTTATGTGTGTGCATCTTAAAGGCCCCATGGTGGGAGAAGCTCATCTGGGGCACCATGATGTCATCACACAGCTGCATATTTAAACCCAGCCCTGACTCCTGCAGCCTTGCCTTTGCAACAGGTCTCCTGCCTTTGCAGCAAGTGTGCAGCATTCCTGTCCTTACCTCTCACTTTGGACTTGGACCCAACCATGCTTGTCTGCCATTTGGACCTAACTTCTGCTTGGACTTGACTACTTTTGCCTGCTGCCTGAACCTAACCCTAGCATTGGACCTGACTAGCACCTGCTTGCTGCCTGCCCCAATCCTTGGCCTGTTCCTCGTACTTCCTGCCTACCACCTGCCCTGACCTCGGCTTGTTCTTGGACTCCTGCTCACCTGACCGCCCTAGGGACCCACCTAAGCCCTGCTGGCCACCAGAATCCAAGGGCTCAACCTGCGGAGGAGGTGGCTGGTATAGGTGAACGCCACTCTGTCCCACTCCAGGGCGCATTCGCCAAATGTTGGATTATTTATTTATTTTAAAGTGTTTCAATACCGCCTTTACAATTACTTGGTCAAAACAGTTTACGCTGTAAAACAAATAAAGAATAAAAGAATAAAACATTACAAAAACTTCATTAATATACATCAAAATAAATAAAAGTAATATATTACATCTTGCATAGCAAGAAAAGGAGAGCGTATGTCTTATAGTACTACAAATGACCTCCAGAAAACCTACTGTGACTGATGTAATATTTGTCCAGTTTCTGAAATATTATAGGCTAGCTGAAAAAGATAGGTTCACTACGAGGCTGTGTCAATTATGCCACAGCACTAAGAGCTCACAGGCAGCACGCCCATCACCGTATGCTAAGGCACCTTGAATTCCTTGAGTCAGAATTACTTCATGGAAACAACGTCCCTGGAATAACTGTAAAGAGTGAGCACTACGTTTCTCCTACGTAACACAAATCTGGAAATATTAACATGGGGCCTGATGAACTAAAGGTTTTCTCCTGTTCGGTCACTATGTGAGGGTAAAATCACTGGAATGCACCATCACTGTCAAAAACTTTTCATTTATTACGGCACTTAGCTACCCTCTGGAAAATCTGCTTCTTCCCCAAGAGACAGCACAGTCTCCGACTGAGGGCACACTGCAGAGCAATGTTATGGCTTATGAGCTGCAGAACTGAGATCTCAGTAGGCACAGCTGGTAACAGCTGGCAGGACAACAAAGATGCAATTTCCAAATAGGTCATATGAAAATATTTCTTCTCAGAACAAAACACAGGACCATGGTCGATAATATAACACCAGAGCCCATCTAGCCTGCCCATTATCCTTTCCTGTGGCAGCACCACAAAATCAACACAATCCCTACCTTTACCTTCATTTCCTCTCAACTAAGGGATCATCTGTGCTTAGGTTTATGGTTTGTTTGTTTTTTAATTCTGTTATTGTTGTGCCTTTTCCACCTCCCTGGGAGGCTGTTCCATGCATCCACCACCCTACCCATGAATAAATATTTCCTTACGTTACTCCTAGGTCTACACCCACAAATGCATATCACGACCCTTGTTCTAGAACAAAGGTCCTCAAAGATACCAAAAGCCAGTCTGTGCTGCCTCCACTGAATGCAACTCTCTCATCCCTTTTCATTGTGGATAGCCTGAAAACCCGGGTGCATGGAACCTCTGGAACTGGATTAGGAACCACTGTTCCAGAACTTCAGACACAAAGGTAAGTGGGGGGGAAAAAAGGGCAAGGAACAAAAAAATATAAAAAATAAATAAATCTGAAAATAGGTAAAATATCAAGGCTCCTAAGGAATGCAGTTGGTTTTAACTATGCATGTGATTCCTGTGAATGCAGCTGGTGATCTTATCACCTCTCTCTATATCAACATGTGGTTTGAAGTACACTGGCTCTTCACTCTGGGTGGCGACTTTAATCTCAACCTGTGTTGTCGGAGAGGCTGAATCTATTGTGGCTCTCAGTACATATAATGGTGGTATTCTCATGTGCATGGAGCCATTGATCTCGGCAATCTACAGAAGCATTATGACATGATGCACTGGGTGGGGAGAGAAGGTACTGCCTAGAGATTTTTCAAAACTTGCATCTGAACATTTTCTCCACTCTATTACAACAGCATTGCAGAAATACATTGCAAATACCATAAGCTGATAGTTTGTGCAAAATCAAGCAAATCTGGAGGAAAATGCTTCCACCTTCTGCTTTTATCCCATGGATTTGAAAATTATTTTGTATTTATAATTTGTTTCTTTAACATCATGCTTGATTCAGACTTCAAAATATAATGCAAGTAATATAGAAATACAATAAATACCAACAACAAAAACAACAAAAATTCAGACAGAACAAAGTAGCAAAATAGGTCAGTGACATTCACTTCTATTCTTCAGGAACCACAAACAGGTCAGGTTTTCAGGATATTCCTAATGAACAAACATCAGATAAATTTGCACACAACTGAGGTAGTGTACTTGCAAATATACCTCATGCATATTCATTAGGAATATTCTGAAAACCCGACCACTGCAAGTAAATACCAATGAAATAGGCCAGATTAATTATATTAATAGGCTGACATGGTTCACAAGAAATAAACCCTTCTTTTAAGGATCAAATTTAAAAATATATATATTTATATAAAACCATAATGGTATATATATCTATCATCTGTGTTCTCAAATTATTTCATTTGTAATGGGGACCTAGATAATACGTGCGTATATACTGGCCACTATGTAACAGACACAAAAAGGAGAAGAATTAGCACAACTTTGGGTGGATTTTAAAAGGGTCACGCGCGCAAATACTGGCACTTACGCGTGTGGCTGGGCCCTGAGCGCGCGCGGTGCACGTTTTCAAAAGGACCCGGTTACGTGTATAAGTACCAATACGCTCACAATTGCAGGGCCCTGAAAAGGGGGTGGACCAGGGGCGTGGTCTGGGTGGGGAGGGGCAGGGGAGGGCGGAAGCCAGCCGGGACAGCGGCCATTAAGCCGTAGTCCTGGGGAAGCGTGCGCCGGCAGTCAGCCGGCACGCACAAACTGCTTCTGCTCCAGGGGAGCAACAAGTAGTAAAACAAAAACTGTAAGTTTTTGGGATGGGTTTAAGGGGTGGGGAGGAGAGGGGAAGAGGGAGGGAGTTTAGGAAGTGGGGGGTAGGGAACGGGGAAAGGCCCAATTTTCTAAAATCTCCACGCGCCCCCCCCTCCCGCATTATAAAACTTGCGTTCAGCTTTTTTAAATCTACCCCTTTGTGAGTAGTATCTCAAACCCCATCTGTACAGACAGCTATTAATTTCACAAAGTACTGCTGGTTTTTAATCATAATTCTCACTACTGGAAGTGGATTAACTATGCTTCCTGGAGAAAACACAAACAAACTATGATGATATTAATGCCATTAGGGAGGGAAATGTATTAACTGGTATTTTAGGACTTCAGAGATTATATTTCTCCAATTAACAAAATGTATAACTGCAAAACCTATAAAATTAAAATATGCAGTAATATGGTGCTTGAATATCATGACTAAAACTTTGCCATTTCCAACAAAAGATGAATGCCTTACAATGCAATTTAGATCACCAGAAAGGCCCTGCTAAGTTTTTTCTTTTTCTTGCAAATTCCTCCAAGCATTTCTGTTTTGTCATTTGCTTGTTTCCTAAATTATGTTTTGTTGTGGTTTTTTTTTGGTCTGGAGTACCCAAACGATCTAAACAGCAGAGATCAAGTGGAAGGGAGACTTACAACATGTCTGGTTTCTGGAACGCACAGAAAGTGCTGGCACTTACAGGTCCCTGATCCAATCTTCACCACTGGCTTCTCCGTATGATCTTGGAGAGCTTACTTTCTTCTGCTTCTATACAACATTTCCAACACTACAAGATGTCTGCAGTGCTGTACAGGCAATCTGTGCTCCATGGAGCTTACAGTCTTATCAGGACAGACAAGACAGAATATTTAGGTTAAAATCAGTAGGACCACGAAGTAAACGAAGTTCAAGACCCAAAATCACTCTCTCTATGTGCCTCGGCTTACTTAATCCAACAAGGATAACAATATGTTATCTTCAACAAGACGACAATTGTCTCATCTCCCTGTTACCATGCTGTGCGTGGCTTTCTATTACATTAGCGGCTATAATGGTGAAGTATATTGGGATTAGTTTGGGCAAAGGGTCCTGCTTAATTGACACCTGTTAATGACAATAATACACCAGGATATACCATTTAAACAACATTTTTTGGGACAAAGGTCTACCAAAAACAGAAAAATACAGCAAAAATATATATATTCCTACGTATATTCTAATGAACTCTGTAAAACTTTGGCATTAAAAGTTTACAGAGCTTCAGGAAGCACAGTTCTAACATTCCTGACGAAAACTAATCTTTGCAAACTGTGATAACTTATTGGACTGAAAAAAAAAGAAAGATGTTGCAGGACATGAGCTTCTAAGACCACAGGAGTCATCGTCAGGCGTCATCTGAAGCTTGTGCTCTATATCATCTTTGTTAATGTTGGTCCAATAAAAGCAATCACAACCTTAAAGATTGTGGAGATTCAAGAAAAGTGAACTTGAAATTCAGCCCTCATTTGACAGACTATGCTTTAATCCTTCCCCACCCCCACTGTTAATGGACAGAAAGTGTTCATTAATCCATCCTGTCCACAATAACCAATTAATTATTTACTGTGTGTTTAGAAAACTATGGCTTTGTCTATTTTAACGACAAGCCCATTGCGCTGCATTCGAGGAACTGACAATTATGGGGAGAACTGGGAAGTTGCAATGATATGGAAAGAGACAGCAGTAAAGGCAGAGATGAATGCAGATCCTATTATGAAGAGATGCATAAAATACAAGCTGATTTTAGTTACAATTGCTCTTTTTATTGCTCTTATTATGATAGTATCATTTGTGATATTTCCCAGAACAAATGCCTTGTTCTTATTAACAGGTAAGTAAAAGCAAGGCAGCTAAACGTATGGGGGTGGGGGAGAAGGTCCGAAGCAGTGCACAGGTGGTGTGTGCACAAATTCAGCAAAGGTCAATCACAGGATTTATGGACACCTTGATCTGAAAAGTAAGCCAGTGCTGCATTTGTTGCAAAATACTCTTCTAAATCAACATTAGCAACCGCTATTGAGCAATGTATAAAAAAATAAAAAAGGTATTTTCTGACCAATCATAAGGAATTATGTAGTGCACATTAACTGTTCAATTGGTGCAAGCTGCGATACATTTTTTGGAGAAATGGAAGACTACAAAGATAATGTAGACAAACCTTTGAAACTTCATGCAACATCTCTGGATTCTTCTCATGCTGGCACAGTAAAACGTATCACAACCTACAAAATCTCCAAATTTCTACAGGACCAATAATATCTCCTAGAGGTCTGCATTAACAGACATGAATTGATTTTTGGAACACTAGCAAAAGGGCCAGGTCAAGCCCAGATATTTCCTGGAGGCTGGACCCATTTCAGGATTTCATTCTGGGATTAGATTTCCCTCTCCACTGAAAAAAATAATCCAGTTTAAAGAAACATTCCTTACTGTTGTACTTTTAATATTGGTAATGTATCAAGGACTTGTTTCTCACTAGATGTCAACAACTTTCTGTAGGTTTATTCCAAATATAGAACTTTAGGGTGCTTTGTGTGTGTCTGTACGGGGACTCAAAAAACGTATATAGTTCAAATGTCTGCAGTGGTAGATCCCGTCAGCAGTAATGGAAAATGGAAACCAACTGAGTTATCTCCAAGGTTTGTATTTCTGACCTCTAACCACTATAAAACACCATCTGACAATCTAATCTTAGAAGGAAACATGAATGTTAAATTTCTAGTATTGCAGCAGGGCTTTGAAACAGGCCTGAAGTAAATATTCCTTTCACAGTGGGATAAAGCAGCAGCATCAGCAGCAAATGGTTTCCAATGAAAATAATTCTTAATAAAACAAACACTCCATCTTCAGTAACAGCAGGAAGGAGCTACGGAAAATTACAGGAAGAGTAAAATTGCTTTTGGTTTAAATGTTCATTTTCAAGTATAGCTCCATGTGAGGTTCATTCTATAAATTTAGGGCACTTAAATGTAATTAGGCACCAGCAATGACCACCAAGGTCCTCTAAGGAGTCCTAATGTTTCTTAATCAGATGATCACTAAAAGAGAAGTAACAAACAATATGCATTTGCTAAATGCTATTTAAAATTCCAGCTGCAGACTCTTGATGAGAATAAAACATTCTAAAGTATAGTTTAACAGGACATGCCAGAGTGGAATAGTGCTGGATGAGGGAAGTTCTGTTACTGGAATGGACAGTCCACATTCAAAGATTCAGTGCAAGACAGATTAACTTCTCCATGGTCAAGCACAAGCTACGATTTAAAAGAGTCTCTGGCTCTGTGGCATCTACAGTCAACCTTCAAGACATCAATTCAACAGTGCTGTATGCACACTGCAGTCAAAGAGAACTTGTACATTTCTGTTCTCTCTCTCTCGCAGGATCTGAGCAATAGGGAAAAAATTAATTCATCACACTGTTGCTTTTGGCCAATCAGCAGACAAAAGCTGCTTCCAGCATATAATGACAAACAGTAAGTGATGGTAAAGAAAAATGCAAGGTTCCAGAAATATAAAAAGGTTGCTATGTACACCTAATAGTCTCTTTCGTACAGGATGCATGTGCTAGAAATTAAGGAGCACAGCACATGAAACAAACAATGCTATAAAAACTTTAATACTTAAATAATTGCACAATTAAACAGAATATATTAGAAGCTAGAAACATAACAATGGCAAACAAGGGTAATAAGGCCCATCGTGCCTGTCAAATTTCCTTCCTGTTGTAGTACCATAGACCTCTGGTATTACCTTTACTTCTTCGCAATGAAGGATCCTCTCTGCTTATCCCATGCTTGCGTGTGTGTGTGTGTGTTTGTGTGGGTCTCTGTCTCCCACCTTACTGGGAGATTGCTCTATGCATTCAACATCTTTTCAGCGAAGAAATACCTAACAATGTTACTCCTGAATCTACTCACTTTGAGCCTAATATGACCTCCTGTTCTAGAACTGGGGTGGGAAACTAGGGCCCATAGGCCAAAACTGGCTCATAAGACCCTTTGATCTTGCCCGCTCATCTTTAAAAATGTCGTAGTGGAATAAATAACTTGATCAGCCAGCCATCCTGTAGCTCTGTGACTGTCCATGCATTACCAGCCTTTGATGACAACAACAGGGGACTGTTGCAGAGCTCCCACGCCCTCATTTTCCTGCTCACTGTGCCACAGGCAAAAGGAGTAGGGGGAAGGATGCTGACGCGGATAGAAAGCACCAGCCGATTGTGAGCCATGCTGATTTATTTATTTAAAACCATTTATTTATCGCCTAACAGATTCCATCTTCCTAAGCGATTTACAACAAACTCATCTCCCCCCTGCTCCCCTTCCAGCCAACCCACCCCTACCCTCCTTCCCTCCTAACTCTCCCAATGACCCTCCGCCTCCTGGCCGCCCCCCTTCCCTTTAGTCTACCATTTACCCTTACCCATCCAATTTCCTTTAAATAATCTCTTTCCGAGCGAATTCCCGAGAGAATTCCATCGCCTAGTTAATACTGCAGTCACTCAACTCTTCATTATTTCCCTCTTAAGTTAATGAAACCCATACGTAAGCTGCTGGTATCTTTTCTTAAGTTATTGACTCCTATGCATTTTTTCATCTGTACATAGTTTTCCCTCCATTCTTATTTAATTTGTTTTTTACTTCATCCTCCTTCTACCTTGTCCCCTTCCCCTTCTCATCCCCTCATATTGTTAACTGTTATTACTTATTATTATTATTAATATTGTTACTGTTATACTGTATTTTCCACCTGAGTTCATTGTAAACCGGCATGATGTGCTTCACGAATGTCGGTAAATAAAAGTTAATAAATAAATAAATAAATAAATAAATAAAAGAAGACCACAACAGCTCAGTCAGCCCTGCTGAACAATTTCTTTCATCAAACAAGTTTTTGATGAAAAGGCAGCTGATACAGTGGCAGACGGGGGAGCCAACTGCCACACGAGAAAATCCTATGCTGGAGAAAGGAAGTCTTGAAGGTTGGAGTTGTGATCCTGGGTGAGTGGGTCTGATTAGGATGAGTGCTTGGGTCACGGGGAGAAATACAGGCTGTGGGGAATATGAAGGGGAACCTGCGGGTTGCCTGAGAAGAATACCAGGCAAGGGGAGGACATGGGGATAATTAGGCCAGGGAGGGAGAGTGCTAGTCATTTTATTTTTTTTTCGATTAAACTCCCAGGCTACATTGAAAAATAACTGCTACAAATTAGCTTTTTTTTTTCTTTCTAAATTATGCAGCCAGGGAGTATAAATTGCTCAGGATCCGCCTTTCCCACTCCGTAAAAGGAGCTCCAAGGCGAAGATCTCCCCCTGTGCCTGGTGCAGATGAGAACCACAAAAGTGACCTGTGTAAAAAAAAAAAAATATATATATATATTTTTTTTTTATTTATTTATTTATTTATTTTTTGCCCATCCCTATTTTAGAACATGGGTTTTCAACCTGACCCTCAAATACCCCCTAACTGGTTTGGCTTTTAGGATATCCCCTATACATGTGTATGAGAATAGATTTGCATAAAATGGAGGAATTAATTGTGAAGTTGTATATTTATTAAAGTGAGGCTGATAGCTGTTGGGAGGGAAGATGCTGGGTATTATTTTATTTGCAAGGGATAGTTTAAGAGAATTAAGCTACTGGCTGAGAGAGCATAGAAAAATGCATATTTTTTCATGTATTGCTGATACGTATTAGAGTTGGGAGTTAGGAGGAAATTGAAAATATTGCATTCCAATATACTGTACATGCTGGAAAGCAAGTCTGCTTACTATAAACTGTGCTCTCCATAGTCAGCAGGATGAATTAGCCGTAACACATGGGTGCCATTATCCGACCCTACTGAACAGACCCCTTCTCTCTTAGTTCATAGACGTTTGCTCTACCGAACATGTGAGGGAGTTTTCGTATGGGTGTGGCTCATGAGCCCCTCAGTCAATTTTAGAGCTAAATCTAGTTAGGTAGTCAATTCCAAGGAGGCAGGCAGGGTTTTAGTATGGCTAATAAATCCTGCTGTCTATGAAGAACAGTTTACGGTAAGAAAACTTGCTTTCTCCATTGACAAGCAGGGCTGAAATAGCCATGAGTCCCTAGCTGAGGGTTGCAGTGGAACATTTACTCAATAAGCAACCCAGACCCAACCATGGAAAGTAGAATACTGGGAGCGTAGGCTATGCAAAACTGCTTGTCCACATTTACTATCATTTTTTGATAAATTGTCCAGACAGTAATGGGATGTGAAGGTGTGTACCATGACCAAGTTTCAGCTTTGCAGATGTCTTCAATAGGTACTATAGCCATAGCTCTCACTTGAAGAGCCTTGATAGAGTCTATGAACTGCAGGCCTGCTAGGCATAATGTGCAATACAATCTTGCCAGTCAATTGCACAATGTTTGTTTGGCGACTGCTATGCCCATTCGGTTAAGGATCGTAAGAGACAAATAGTTGGAAGGCCTGACAATATAGTTGAGTTCTTTTTTGCAGTAACTTAATACTCGTTTACAGTCAAGGGAATGAAGGGCTTTTTCACTGAGGCATATGGCCTCATGAAGAATGTAGGTAACATGATAGACTGATTAATATGGCAAACTGAGAACACCTTTGGCAGAAATGTTGGGTAGGTGTGAAGCACCACTGTGTTGTGAAAGAATTGCATAGGAAAATAATGAAGCAAAACCTGAAGCTCCAATACTCCTGGCTGAGGTGGCTGCAACAAGGAATAATACTTTGCATATGAGAAATTCAAGAGGAGGCGGCTCCAGTGATTCAAAAGATGACTACATATGTTAAGTTAGAACCATGTTAAGGTCCCATGGAATAGGTGGTTTAACAAATGAAGGTTTAATGTATCCCAAAGCCTTTCATGAACTTCAATACCAAATAATGAGGGGAGAATGGCCTACCCTCATTCTAAATATAGGAAGTTGCTATGGCACCTAGATGTACTCTCACTGAAGATCTTCTGAGATATGATGAAGAAACGTTCTGAAGTAACTCTTAGGGTTCACATGGAGTTTTATCACAAGTAGGAGAATAGTTTCCATTTAAAGCTGTACATTCTCCTTGTTGAGAGTTTTCTGTCTGACACATTTCCTCAACTTCTCTGGGTAAGTGAAAGGGGGGGAGGGGGTGAATCAGTGAGCACTCAAAATTGAGGCTGTCAAGTTGAGAGAAGGAAGGTTCGGATGATACAGATGTCCCTCTTTTTCAGTTAAAGATGAATCAGTTGTTGACTATTGCAGGGACCATTTGTGCGGATGAAATATCCTGCTAAGGATGTGTTGGTTGCAGAATAACTTGATGCTTGCATGCCCATTCCCATCTCTTTACCACCTCTTGGCACAGAGTCCAAGCCTCCTTGTTTGGTGACAGAATATGGCTTCTTGATTGCCTGTTTGAATGAGATTTTCTTCTCTTTGAGGAGATGCATGAAAATCATTAAGGCATGTCTGATCACTCATAGTTCTAGAAGGTTGATCTGAAACTGCCTTTTTGCTAATGACCGAGTCTCTTGGGTTGGGAAGGAACCCATATGGGCTCCCCATTCCTTTGTGGAGGTGTCTTTCACTAATGTAACCTGTTGAGAAAGTAGATAGAGTGTTGCTCCTTCTTGTAAGAGGTAGGGGGTCCAACCACCAGTGAAGTTCTTGTTTCATTTCCTGTGAGACATTCACCAAAGTAGTCAAAGATTTAGTCAACTGGTTCCTTTGAGAGCAGAGACCCCATTGAAGGAGTCGCATTTGGAGGCATGTTAGTGATACTACATGAACTGCTACCACCATGACTTAGAATTTCCCTGGCTGTTAACTTATTGCTGAGCATAGATCAGACAACAAGGAATCAAAGTGTTCACTCTATCTATTGTAAGAAACATTCTATCCTCTAGAGAGCTTATCCATGCCCCAACAAATTTGATTCTCTAAGACATAATCAGGGTCAATTTTTTTAAATTCATTCGGAATCCTAATGATCGTAGGATGTGCACTGACTTCTGTAGGGAGGTTAGCGCTCCTTCCTAGGAAGTCGCAGTCATTAGTCAGTCATTCATGTAAGGGAAAACATGTGTCTTGACAACAGAGGTATGCCACTACTGAAACTAAGCATTTCAGAAAGACCCTCAGAGCTGCAGATAGATCAAAGGGGAGCACCTGATACTAGTAGTGAGAGGATTCTACCACAAAGCATTGATAATGCCAGTGGGAGGAAGGGATGGTTATCTGAGCATAGGCATCTTTCAGATCCAGGGCACACTTCCACTCCCCTGCCTGAATGAAAGGTATAATCATGTGGAGGAAGTCCATCTTGAATTTCTCCCCCATAGATTCTTATTCAGACTTTTTAACTTCAGAATGGATCTGATCTCAACACCCTCCCCTGCCCAGATTTCTTGGGAATAAGAAACTAGCAGATATAGAACCTCTGGCCATGCTAATGGGTGGGAGAGGTTATATCGCCCACTGGGTGAGTAACAATGCTTCCTCCAGGCAGAGCTGCACTGCGTGAGATGGATCCGGATTGAAGGCTAAGCAATGAGGACATGTGGGAAGTAGGGAGACATGCAAGTGGTAATCAGACTCTACAATCTTGAGAACCCAGCAATCTTTAGTAATCTTGCACCATTCCTTCAGATAGAAGTGAAGTTTCCCAAGGACGAGTGCTGGGCTTGGAGTCTGGTCAAAATCTTGGTCCAGGCTTGGGCTAGACTTGTTGGTAATATGGTAATGTTAATATTTATTTTGAGATACCAATTCCCATAGTACTTCAATATGGTGATGCATCACTTTTGGTTTGTGCCTTTCATGCTGTTGGCTTCAAGCCAGAAGTTGCTGTTGCTGTAGAAATAGAGGTGGAGTTCAAGATTACTGAAATTGCTGGAAGAGCATCTCTGGAAGTAAGACCGCTTATAAGCAAAATAAGATTGTTAAAATCGACTGTTGCTCTGAGCCCATTAAAAATGACTAGACTGCCATATGTGGCTCCTTAATTTGAGCAACCATTTCTCCATTTCCGAAGAGATGAGCTCCCATACAGGGAACGTCTACTAGCTTATCATGGACATTGTTGTACAAACTGCTGGTTCTCAGCCAAGCCATTCAGCTTGCTCAGTGAAGGCTGATAAGGAGCAGGCAGTCATATCGAATGCCTCATAAGCTGATAGAATAAGATAGCTTATACACTCTTCTGGCAACTAAACGTGACGGTGAGTATGCAGAGCCACTATCCCCTGGAAGAAAAAATGGCTTTAAGTTTTTCCATGCAGTCATGTAAGTATTGAACCATATAAAACTGGAGAGTGGAAATGTGTGCATTAAACATAGAGCTCAAAAACAGCTTTATACCAAAATTGTTCCCTGGTGGAGTGTTTGAAAATAATTCATGTTTTCTTTGCTCTTTTCAGAGCGGACTCCACTACAATTGACTGACGAGGCAGCTGCACTACTCCAAAACCTGTAGTCTTCTAATCTAGACTATATTTGAGATCTAATTTCCTCGCTATTGGGGTGCAGGAAATCTGATTCTTCCACATTCTTGTTTGTAATTTTTGCAGGATAGCATGGATGGGAACAGCTGTGGGCTCCGCCAGGGTGTTTAGGATCTGCAAAGACATCTGTGTGAGGGTCTTTATCTTTACAGATGCTAACTCTGAGCACCTTGTCCAAAATCTTGAAGTATGAGAGGTCTACAGGTGAAGATGAATAGAGGCTCAGGTAGGAGATTGGTGCATACTCCCATTGAATCCTCCTCAGATCCAAGAGGGGAGGGAACACTAATCCAAGACCCCAATACTGAACTAGGTGACTGAAGGGTTTTTGGTTGCCGCAGAGGTAGGTATTCCTAGTGGACATTGTCTGACTGGCTGGACTCTGCTGCAAGCGAATGTCAAGGACTAGAAAACCCCAGAAGAAGTTCTGATATAGTACCCAACTGGTCAGGTGTTGGTGGGACTCCTACTTGCAGAAGTAAATCTGATGTCTTAGAGAGAGGAAAGGTTGAAGAGTTTCCTCCTTCCTAATAGCCTAGGGAGAAGTCAAGAAAATCTTCACCAAATCTGTCACTTGGTCTAAGGGCTGCCATGACCTCTGGCTGGGTATTGGAAGTGGAACATCCTCTTCTGAAACCACAATGGAATCTTCTTGTCCATCCTCTATATTTTGTAAAATTCGTCCTGGGACCTGGTTAGAGATTAAGGGGCAGCACAGAGCAAATGGCCTTGCTCCAATAATTTTGATGGGGACATTACCCTAGAAATTGGCAGAGGTAAGTGAAGCATATCTCCTCCTCACCCTGAAAAACTTCCCAAATGTATGGAAGGAAGTGGTGATTTAGTGAAGAATTGCACTGGAAGCACCACGGCTCAGTGCATCGATGATGCAGCAGCTTCTGCACAAGGCATAGAGGGAGGGAGCATCAACAGTGTTGATGCCTGATGCATCAAGTGTTCCAGGGCTTGATTAGTTGATGGCGCTGGTGCCAAATTTACATGTGTTGAAGGCGCTGGGCCTTGATGCAGCAGAGAAAAGTGCGTTGACTGCACAGACAGCATTGAACCACTTATGTTTTTTTTATGCCGACTGCCAAACATTCTGCGAAGAACTTTGGGGTTTGTTTGTTGTTTGTTTTTTTTTTTTTAATAAACATAATTGAAAAGTGCTGTTGGGGGGCAACACAAACAGAAAAGCTTTGAAAAATTGAAAATACCAAGGAAAAAAGAGAACTAGGTACACATCCATGCTGATATTCACATGAAAAAAGACTGAGGAGCTCAAAGGCAACACCTGCATGGGAACATCCACATATGCTCAGTAGAGCAAAAGCTTTGAGCTAGGGAGAAGGATCTATTTGGTGCCATCAGATGACATCACCTACCAACACCCCTTCTTCAGGACATACTCCCTGCACCCACCCCCCCAATGAACTTCAAACCTAAAATATTACTTAGTACCCGCCTCTCCCCTCCAATCACTGTTCCTCTGCGCTTATACTAACCTGTAAATAATCTGTGTTTATCACATTTTCCTCAAACCCCTGTACATATCTTTTCCTTATGTATCCTTTTCTCCCTCCCCCCTCCCCCTCCCTTTGTCTTGTCTACCTATATACCTCTCCTCCCCACCTTTTTATCTTGTTTATTGCTATGTTACTGAGTTTATTGTTACAAACTGTTCTTTGTAAAGGCTTTGCCTATATATCCTTGGTTGTAAGTTATCTGTAAACCGGCACAATGTGCAAACGGTTGCCGGTATATAAAATAAAATAAAATAATAAAAATAAAATGTGTCATGGCTAATTCAATCTGCTTCTCAATGGAGAAAGTTTTATGCCATCAGTTCTACTGTACTTTGCTTTGGGGTCTTGTGATTAAAAAAAATAAAAAATAAGTAAACAACAGGTTAAGAAACAATGCCCTAGAGGAGAGAAGGGGAGAATATGAAAAGTATAAATACTGCAGAAGCAACAAACATTTTTCAATGGAAATGAAGTTCTAGAACAGGTGTTTTCAAGCCTGTCCTCAAATACCACCAACCCACCCCAGTCAGTTTGGTTTTCAGGATGCCCATAATGTATATGAATAAGAGGCAGGACATGCCTGCTTCTCTCTCTGGGACATCACCACTGTGGAATCTTCAATGCTAGTTATTTTATTTTATTTACATTTGTGAATGGTGGACTCTGCCTACAAAACCATAGTACATAATGCAGAATACAAGCAGAGCTGCTAAACATGTTCTGGGTATAAAAAATAAAAAAATAAAAAAGTACATTTATTAACCTGACACCCTGTTTTGCATTCAATGTCCCAGAATTATTTTCATGAAAAATGAATGAGTGCACATTACAGTTTTCCATTTAATGACCCAATTAGCTTGACATCATGACCTAAGTGTAGGTGTTTCTGTCAGACACAAATACGTTTGCTTTAAAATATTTTTTTCCCCACAATTCAGTTTCAGACACAAACAGTTCAAGCAGCCTTACTTTATTGTGGTAGAAGAATAGTGTCCATTCCTTAACAAGGCACATTTACATCCACCCAGTCAACAAGGAGGGGAGAGGTTACATTGGCTTATAATATAAACAGCTACACAATGTATACTTTAAATTCTTGCCTGATATAATATAAATGGAATAGAGCAAGTCAGTGTTTTTAACACCTTAATGTAGGCCATTACTGATGGCTCATTATCTCTTTATATTCATCTGTGTCTGAAAGCATCAAAACAACTACAAGCTTCATGCTCGATGTTTCTGGATTCAGTGGTGTTGGTTAAGAGTAAAAACAGAAGGAACAAGCAGAAGAGGTCACCCATCCAATTTATGTACTCCAGCTAAAATGCAGTGCTCTCTTTCAAGAAACTACAACTTCAGCTTCAAAGAATGGGCAAGGCTCCCCGAGTTGGACGCTATTGAGAGCAACAAGGCTGCTGTTCTGTGAACAATTCTTTCTTTTATAAGGAAGTGATGCCATTCCTGAATTTCTCCATACAAGAGAAGTTAAAGCCTGTAGCTACCCTGCATGCTCTCCCACAAGTACAATGCTCACTCATATACCGGAATGTGTTCTGCACTGGAAAGAAATATGACTCTGGTGGATGAATCCAAATAATAAATAAATAAGATTCGCTCAATAAAATGACCACTGTGTATCATTCTCAGGAGACTAAATAACCTCTAAATGATCCAGGAAGCAGGCCAACAGTTCATGGTGTTGTTCAACAGAACATTTAATGATCCAGATGAGAGCTACACACTATGGCTATTCATTAACGCTCCACAGTGACAGCAGTAAAGCCATTACCTGAAAACTAGTGGATAAGACAATGTAATTTCAAGCAATAGGTAACCGGGGTGAGGTGGCCATAGCCTCGTGTCAAAAAAAAAACAAAAAAAAAAACCTACTTTTGTCCCACTGCATGCATGGCAACCTAGGCCTGCTTTTCTTGGAACACAGAACTATATCTTCATGCATGCAATGGGATAAAGCTGGGACTGGATCAGGCTGCCCCCTTTTAACATGGAGTTCTATGCTCATCCTAATTAGAGATTACTATTACTCTACTTTTTTTTTTTTTTTTTTTTTTAATGTGCAAAATCTGCTATGGTTTGACACCACTGTATGCAGCAGACAATGAAATCCACTTGCTGAAGTGTCCTGAGAAGGAAACACTCGTACAGGGTTCTGGTTTATTATATATTTTTTCCCGTACATGTATACTGAGAAACATTCCTCCGTAAACAGGATATGTGGAACTGAGGAAGTTATTAAGAAGGTAATATAATCAGGCTGGCCTGTGGGATATAAAACAATAAGTGATTTTGGTTAAATACACCCAGAGGCAGAAACGATTATTAGTGGAGGGTCTAACAAGCATCCTTGAATTATTCACATCAGGCCTGTTCTCAGATACCTAGAATATTAGAATAGAGAGCTGCAGCAAATTAGAGAAAACGGATTTGCATGCCACACAGTTACTAAAATGAGCATTCATTTCTCAGTGAATAATTATACATTCATTTGGCAATGCTTAATTTTCATGGAAAAAAGTTTGTCATTAATTAACACGTTATACTAGAAATAGATAAAGGACCTTATTCAAGAATTTTTATCCCCAAGTACAAAAAGGAAAAAGTCCATTGTCAAGGTACTCCTTGGGGAATTCTGAACAACTGCACAGTATAGAATGCCCTTCCTATGCAGAATTCTCATATTTGGCACAGAATTTTGATAGACCCGATATGCTGCAAGTGGAGCCCATACCATTTGCAGCCAAAGACCTGAATAACTGTTGGCACAGTTCATCTAGTTTGTAGCTGAAGTCAGAGGGGCCCAGAACGAGAACAGGTGAGCCTAAGTGAAAAAAAGGAAATGTGCGTGAGGGTGCTTCTGTGTGTGTGTGTGTGTGTGTGCCAGAGAGAAAGAGGGATGCAGTCTGAAAGTGTGTATGTAAGAGATTGGAAGCCTGTGTGTGAAACAGAGAGATTATATATATGTGTGCGAAGGTGAGTGTGTGTGTGTGTGTGAGGGAGCGTGTGTGTGTGAGAGAGAGAGAGAGAGAGAGGTGGGGGGGGGGGAGAGAGAGAGAGAGCAAGCCTGTGTAAGGGGATATGTGTGTGGGTGCATGAGAGAGAGAAGGAGCCTGTGTGAGGGTGTGTGTTGTGTGTGTGCATAAGAGAGAAAGGGAGCCTATGTGAGGATGTGCGTGTGTACACGAGAGAGAGAGAGGGAGCCTGTGTGTGTGTGTGTGTGTGTGTGTTTGAGAGAGAGAGAGATAAGGACAGAAGGAGCCTGTGTGAGGGTCTGTATGAGAGAAGGATCAAAATCTAGGAGTGGAGGACTGGGGGCTGGGAATAGAATGGAAGGGGTTGAGCCTAGATGGGGAGAGGAGAGATAGTGGAGAGAGGAAAAGTTGGAGCCTGAGAGGGCAGAGTGAAAAGAGTCTGGCCAAGCGAGTAGGGAGAGAGGGTGGCAGTGACACACTTACAGTGTACTTCTAGAATAATTCTGCTCAAAATATTAAAAAAAAACAACTCTGCATCTCTGAGTAATAAAACTTTTCTGTATTACTTTATATTAAAATTAAGTTTAAAATGTATGTACAATTTTCGCAGAATTTTAAATTTGTGCACATAATTTCCCCAGGAATAATAAGGTAATGATACAAGCAAGAAATAACACATGAGTGTGCTCTGAAGAACTGTGATAACCTGTATATGACAGAATGCTTTTCAATCCTTTCAATATATAACCTGAAGAACATCACCACACCTTTGAAACGTCCTGGAACCAAGGTAAATTAAATTCTTAAATCAAAAAGTGAAACTTTTTATGTTTTATTGTTTAGCTATTTCCGCTGAAATCTCATTGAGGTTAAGGCACACTGTGATGCGACTGCATGCTTTTTTCATGGTTGCTTTGCCATTGGTCAGTGCTTCGTGATGCATTCACGGAACACAGAAGGGTAACTGATGCATGGCTGCATGATAGCCATCCACCAATTCACAGTGCTCAAAGTTTCTCAGCCATTTTATAATGGTGAATTATGTGCTATAGCAGGGGTAGGCAATTTTGGTTCTCAAGAGATACAAAACGGTCAAGTTTTCATGATAAACCTAATGACTATGCATGACTAATTAGCATACAATTGTGGGAATGTACATGAAAATCTATCTCATGCAAATCTATTAGGGTTACCCTAAAAACCTGATTGGTTTGTGGCCTTCAAGGTATCCTCTTGAACACTGTACCATAGCATGTCATAAAGTAATGCAGTTTTACTTGATTGAGTTTGCATGCTTATGTTAAGTGACAGCAGGTCCCGCAGAGCAGTTGTCAAGTTAACATGGTATCATTTGTGTAATGTTTCATCAATAGCTCCCAAAGCTCCATGCTCACGGTACAGTAACAACAAATTTTCTTCTGCATCCAACTGCAGATGTGTTTTGTTGTCCTTGTCACAACAAATGACAATATAACTATGGTTCTAACCTGGCATTTATGCATTCTGGAGCAGGGCTTCTCAAACCTGTCCTGGGGGCACCACAACCAGTCAGGTTTTCAGTATATCCACAACGGACGTAGATGAGATAAATTAGAATATGCTGGAATTCCAATATACGCAAATTATCTCATGCATATTCATGGTAGATATCCTGAAAGCCTGACTGGCTGTGGAATGCCCAGGACGGGTTTCGGAAGCATTATTGTACAGTAAGGAATAATACTGCTGGAGTGATGACTATTCGTATATGTTGCAACATTAAAGATGTAACATCAGTAACAACTAAGCCACTCAGACTCCTTGGGCTACTTAACTACCAAACACATTTAAGTATTAGAAAGCCTATTATTTAGGAGGGTGGGAGATGTTGGGAACATTGCCCGCTGAAAGCTGCATTCTGCTGGGATCCTAAGGAGAATAGGCTGCGGTCGTCACATTTTGGTGCTGAGGACAAGACAGCCTTCAGAAAATGGAGCCCTTGAAGACCACATCCCACCTTCTCAACCAGAGAAAAGGTAGCAGAGGTGCTGAAAAACTGCACTGAGAAGGTGAAAAAGTGAGGTAATTACTTTATGCATTATTAGATACAGATGGTCACGTTAATAGATGCTCTCGGACCGCACTTAACAGTAGCACTATAGTACTGTGGTAAAGAAAAAAAAAAAAAAAAAAAAAAAAATATATATATATATATATATATATATATAAAAGCAAACAGCTAATCACACTCTATAACATCTGGATGCTTTCAATACAAAGAATAGGCATTGGGATACCTAAAAATATATAATACTGCTCAGAATGAAGGATGGTTTTATTCTTCATACAGCACCAGTCTCTACTATACTACCTGCACACAGTATCAATTATTCAGCAGATATAGCACACAGCAGGCACAAACAAACAGACTACTGGACAATATCACCAGCTGTTCCCCTGATGAGAAAAATCACTGCATTTCCTTATACTACTATTACCATTTTTCAGGGCAGAGATTACGTCAATCATTGTCTATTTTATGCTATTCCAACAATTGAGCTCAAGGCGTGTTACAGCAAGTCAATGTTTACATACGTGACATCTCAAATAAAAGGCACCGTTTTACAGCAGGTCAGCGTTAACATTCTATCATCTCAATTAAATAAAAAGGCATGGAAATCAACAGTATGTCAAAAGTACAGCAAAAATAAATAGGACAGGGAATAATACGTCAGAGGGAGATTTTAGATACATGGGGGAGGTACTAAGGCACTGGCCACACAGGACTCTGGAGACAGCCACAGTCACCTCAACCAGCTGTCCTTTCATTGCATACTGCAGCTTTCTTACACAATCGCACTCTTTATTTTACAAGAGGGACCAAGTGTGCCCTCAAACACAAAACTGTACATTTTAAAATAACTTGACTATAACATTTAACCAGATTATTGCTGACATATTAAAGATAGCATCCCACGCAAGTTCATTCAACAGACTGAGGGAGAGGAAATATCAAGACAAGCTAAGAGTCAGCAAAGTTAAGGAAAGTGGAAGGCATCTGGATTTTTGGCTTGGGGGGGGGAAAGCAGGTTTAAAAGATGATTACTAAAAAGAGAGAACATTCTTATCAACACCTTAGATAAAAACTGTAATTAATTAAAAAAAAACAAAAAACTGTAATCAAGCACAGCCCATCCCATTCCAATTATGGGATCAGATACTACTGTATCTGCAGTGTAATTCACCTTAAGCTCAGGGTTGACAAGGCGAGCAATCAAATGCAAACTCCATTCATCAAAAAGTGGTTTCCTTCAGCCGAAGGGAATCAGGCACAGCTCAACATTTGCCCAGAGGCTTTATTCCCTGACAAGAAATGGCTGATGGATTTTCCAGGATGCAGAGTTTAGGAGGCACTTCAATTTTAAGTAAGGACATGTCAAGGAAAAGAATACATGGAAACAAAGACAGACAGAGCCATGTTGCCCGATTAGTTTAATGACCAGGCCTTATCAATTTCATGAATTGGATTAGTAACAAACCTGGTTCTAGAGTAAACAGAATCCAACAGATTAGTAAGTAAACAAAGTCCAAACAGAGCACTGTAATACGTCTATTCAGGACAGTCATCAGAGTTCCATATTAGGACCAAAATACTGAATTATGGTGACACGCACTGAAAGCACAGAGATGCTATCGAGGACATGAAACGTGTGATGAATAGCAGAAGAAAGAAGGAACGTGGCTCTAGAGGAGAATCTTGGTGGCAGAGTTAGGACTCTGCCAGCTGAGAGAAGACCAGGGATAAGATGCAGGTAGCCCGCTAGGGAAGCAGGGGACTTGCAAAAAAAGAAAAGCAAATTTGCTTACCATAAACAGTATTCTTTGTCGACAGCAGGATGAATTAGTCCTGACACATGGGTGAAGCCATCCAGTGAAGCCCAATGGACTTTTCTCTCTCCGCTCATGGAGCTTTTGCTCTACTGAGCATGTGTTGGAGTTCCTGCACAGGTGTTAACTCATGAGCCCCTCAGTCAATTTAGAGCTAAGTTTACCTAAATAGTCAAATCTCCAGGGAGGCAAGAGGGCATTTAGCATGGCTAATTCATTCTGCTGTCCTCAGAGAACGCAGTTTACAATCAACAAAATTGCTTTCTCCATTGACAAGCAGGGCTCAATTAGGCATGACATATGGGAAGCCCTAAGTTGAGGACTGCAGTGGAGCACTTGTGAAAAAGCAATCAAGACCCCACCATGGAGAGTGGACTACTGGGAGAACAGCCTACTCAAAACTGCTTGTCCAAATTTACTGACACTTGACAGACGGTTCAGACAATAATGGGTTGTTAAGATGTGCACTGATGATCAAGTTTCAGCTTTGCAAATGTCTTCAATAGGCACTGCACACAGATGAGCGACTGATGCAGCCATGGCTCTCACTTGCTGAACTTTAACAGAGTCTATAATCTGGAGGCCAGCAAGCACATAATGTGAGATACAATGTGCTAGCCAATTGGACAACGTATGCTTGGCTACTGTTAGGCCCAGTATTTATTTTATTTAACAATTTTATATACCGACCTTCATAGTAGATTACCATATCGGATCGGTTTACAGTTTAACAAAGGGAAAAAAAACTAGAGTAACAAATTCACGTAAACGAAAGATAACCAAAGCAGGAATAAGTCAAAGTTACAATCAACAGGGTTAGGATCTTAAGAGATGGTTAGGATCTTAAGAGATGAATAGTTAGGAATGGTTATGATCTTAAGAGATGAATAGTTCAGAGTCCCGATGATGGGTCCGAGTCCCGATGATGGGTTAGGATCTTAAGAGATGAATAGTTAGGATAGTTAGGATCTTAAGAGATGAATAGTTAGGATCTTAAGAGATGATAGTTAGGATCTTAAGAGATGAATAGTTAGGAATGGTTATGATCTTAAGAGATGAATAGTTCAGAGTCCCGATGATGGGTCCGAGTCCCGATGATGGGTCCGAGAATGGTTAGGATCTTAAGAGATGAATAGTTCAGAGTCCCGATGATGGGTCCGAGTTCCCTTTTAAGTAGTAAGCTAAGGCTCTCTTACAGTCCAAGGACTGAAGAGCTTTTTCACCTTCATACATATGTGGCCTTGCAAAGAACATGGGTAATACAATGGCTAGATTTACATGAAAAGACACTTCTTTTGGTAGAAACTTTGGGTAGATACGGGGCACCACTATTGTGGAAGAATTGTATATAAGGAGAGTAATGAACCAAAGTCAAGCTCACTGACTCTTCTGACTTATGTTCGCAACAAAGAATATATTTTCTATGTGAGATAATTTAAAGAAGCTGGCTCTAGTGGTTCAAAAGAGTCTTCATAAACTGTGCCAGAATGACATTATGATACCAGTGTCCCCCCAAGGCTCAACTTTTTCTGCCCTTCTTTTTAATATCTATATGTTTCCAGTTTGCAGGCTATTGCTAGGCTCTGTATGGGATACCAATTGTATGCCGACGACATCCAATTTTACATACATACTCATCATGGGACAAAACTTTTTTCTAGTCTCCTGCTGTGCATCTGCCATGTGTCAATGGCTGACTCAAAATAAGTTATCACTGAATATCACAAAAAACAGAAGTTTTAGATCTGCAGCATAACATCTCAATTCAACTCCATCAGTCTATCTATATTGAGAATCTGATTCTGCTGGTATCTTTTTGTGTAAAAAGTCCAGAAATATTTGTTGATACTGGCCTAACATTCAAGAGCCAAATTAAATCTGTTGTCCACTTTGGTTTCTTTAAATTATGCATGTTGTGTAACCCTAAGGTATTGATATTGCCCCTTCTATACTACTGTAATGTATTATACACTGGCCTTCCAGCAGCATCACTGAAGGTCCTGCAGATGTCATAAAATGCCACTGCAAGTCTGATTTCAGGCCATTCAATGCAAGATCATATCTTCCCCATACTTAAGGAGTTATACTGCCTACCAGCCACTCGCAAATTATGAACAAAGTTTTACTGCTGGTACATAATCTGCTTGCTTTTAACTCCTTTCCCTGGGTCAACACACTTTTGTAGGTCTATAATCCTTGTTGAGCAGTGTGATCCTCAGAGGACGCTCCTGGATGTGCCAGGTGTCTTATTTATCAGAGATGCAGGTGCAAGCTTTTTCTATCACTGCCCCAGATCTTTGGAACTCCCTTTCCTTGGCATTGAGTCTTATCATTTGTACCAAAACCTTTCAAGGGATGCTTAAAACATATTTGAGCATTCCTTCATCTGAGACATGCCTTGGCAGTTTATTGGAGTAAGATGGTATTTTCTGTATCTTTTTATAATTCGCTGTTTTAGTTGCTGTATATCTATTGGCTTTTGTCATTTTGATTGTGTATGTTATATTGTTGTAAACTGCCCTTCACCTTGGTATTCAGTAGTATATATGTTAATAAAGAAAAGATAAAAAGATAAAAGACAAGATCATCCATGGAACATGTAGTTTAGCCACTGGAGATTTCATATGTCATAGGCCTCTCATAAATTTTGACACTAAAGGATGAACAGTAATCAATTTACCCTTTTCTACCTGAACATGGTAGTGCCGCTATGGCATTGAGATGCACCTTGACTAACAAACAGAATTTGGAGGAGTAAAGCCAGAATAAGTACTGAAGTAGCTCCCATGGTTCACATGTGAATTGGTCTAAGAAGCCAGGATGAACATTATTTCCATTTAAAGCTGTAAGTTCTACTAGTCAAGGGCTTCCTGGCAGATTCTAATGTGTCTTTTATTTGCTTAGATAAGGAAAGTGGTGTGATTATTGAGCGCTTAACATCCAGGCTGTCAAGTGGAGAGACAGGAGGTTTGGATAAGAGATAACCTTATTCTTGATTCAGCAGAGTTCGGTCCCTAGAAAGATTAGGGATGCTGATCGATAGTTATATAAGGTACGAGAAACACACTTGTTTGGGACATGCTGGTGCAATAAGTATCAGGTGGGCCTGGCCCTTGAGCACTTTTTCCATTGTCTTGGCTATTTGAGGAATCTGTGGAAAAGTGTACATGAGATCTTCTTTCCAGATAAGCAGAAAAGAGTCCTGAGCGGACCTGAGTTTGCTTGGAAAAATGGAACAAAATCTTTCCACTTTTCTGTTTTACTCTGATGCAAAGAGATCGTTTGAGGAATGTCTCCAAAGGTCAAACAACCTATTGTCAGCTACTGACTGATGTAGGGACTATTTGAGAGGATAAAACACCCTGAGTTGGTTTACCAACATGTCGGAAATCCCTGGAAAGTAGGTTACTTGCAGAAAAGCTTGAAGATTGCATACCCATTCCCATATGCTTATCGCCTCTTGGGAGAGAGTCCATGAGACCTGTCCATGCTTTTATTGTCAAATCAAAAAAAGTCAATCCAATAAAAAATATCTTCAACTTCAAATTATTTTACCACAGACTATCTTGAGAGTCCAATGACTTTTTTTATTTGTGTATTAGGCTTATTGTAACATGCTGGGTGTGGGCCTGGCCCTCAGAAAGCCACAAGTAAATGGAATTACAATATAGTAAACCTCCCATACCCAACAAGCACTAATTATCAGCACTCAAACAAACCTATCTATGAAAAGGCAACACTGCAATTATTACTCCAGGCCCTAAAACACCAATACACCTCCTATTAGGAAACCAGAACAAGCCAGGCTGCTATAGATCCCTACACAGAAACTACATGCCAGCAGAATACTTTACCCTCAGTCCCAAATGAAACACGGATGGACCATGAATTGGAAACTGGCAACAAGCCAAACTCTGTATGTAGTGCAACAATGAAAAACTGAAACATCTTTTTGCCTCATAAAACATTACTCATAATAGTAAAACCATACTTATAGAAAGAATAAATATTTTAAAATAACTGACTATTATAATATCTGATAATTAAAACCTATTTTACAAATTTTTTAAAAGTTCCCAAACACCAATAAAATATGTCAAAACAGCAGACACAAACATGCAATATTGTAAACTATACCTGGGAATGTGATTTACAGTCACCCTGTGGCTGAATGGGATTGGTTGAGTATGGGAGATGCACAAACTTTCTCCTCTCTCTCTCACACACACACACTTCATCACATACAAACTTGCTTACTCACACATGCGCTTCTCTCTCTCCCCCCTTCCCACATGCTTACATGCACTCTCTTGCTCTCTCTCACACACAAATACTTGCTCTCAAATGCTCTCTCTCATTTATACACACACACCAATGTTCTCTCTTATTCTTACATGCATACGCTTGCTCTCACATACACACACATGTGCTCTTTCTTGCTCTCATATACACACTTGTTCTCTCATACATGCTCTCCCACATACACACTCACTCACTCCTTCCCCCCTCATCCCTCGCAAACTGCAGGCTACAACATTCTCCTCCAATGGACCCTGTGGCATCAGGACACCTCTTTCCCTTTTATGGGGCTAACTGTGCTTCTCTCTTCTGCTCTTGTGGCCACTCCTGCTCTTCGGCCACTTGGCCCAGTGGCCACTCCTGCTCTTCATCAGCAGCAGGGCCAGCTCCCTGCTATTCTTTTTGGCTACGCAGGCCCAGCAAGTGCTCCTGCTCATCTATGGCCATGCAACCCAGCCCCCGTGCTTCTCTTCTACTGGGAGGACCTGCCCCTATTCTTCTCTTCAGCAGCCCCTACTTTTCTCTTTGGCCACACAGCCCAGCAGGTGCTCCTGACTCTTCTCTTCCACGGGAGGGCCCGAGTGATGATTCCACTCTGCCACAACCTATTTTCTTCCAGTCCTGCAGGATCAATGTTTCCTGCTCCTTCTGACTATGCGACTGGGCCTCCTCTTTCCCGCCTGCACGGGCCCATGACCCACTTCCTGTTCTGGTCCCCGCCAGTGGGAAGAAGGTAGCCCAATTGCGACAGTCCTGTCATGAGGCACAGTTGGGAGTATTTCTTCCAAATTCTGAGCAGGGGCAGTGAAAGTACTAGACTGCCGCCCCCAAACTCATGGAGCTCTAGGCAGCTGCCTAAAACTTCCACCGTCCCTGAAACCATAATGATAGTAGTTACATTGGTCATGATCCGGGTCAGGTCCTAGGCACTGGAAACAAATGTCGTGGCCATCAGTGATGGATATCTTCTTACCACACATGCAATCCTTGAAGCCACTGATGGTGAGCTTCCTAGTGCCAGACATTTTCTGTGAAGTGCTATTTGGGGGACTGCTGAGGCTGTGAAGCAAAACAGTAATACTAAAACAGTATAACAGGTAACAGCTTTAAAAGGAAATTCAGGCAGTGACATAGAGCTTGATACCTGCCTCTATATAATGCCTGCTGCTGCATATGTATTCTATGCTACAGTCTCATGGAAGGAAGGAACTATGTTAAAAATAACAGACCTTTAAAGGGAACAAAGGACACTATTTTCTGCAAGCTTGCCTGATCGCTTGGCTGTTGTGGATTGTCTAACAATGATCTTAGACAGGATGTGAGCAGTGTCTTATCACATATGGATTAATTGCATGTTTCTATCATTTACTGTCATTTAGAATATTTCGCAAGCCACATTTTCTAAAATTCTGAAAACTGCCAAGGGAAGAACACACTGCTAATGTTATCCAAGTTTTCACTCATGGTACCCTGGATAGTAATGCTGTTCATCACTGTTTATTGGTTCATAACGTTCTCTTTGTTAATCAATGTTTATTATTATGTAGTAACATAATAAATGATGAAGAATAAAGACCAAAATGATCCATCCAGTCTATCCAGCAAGGATTTTAGGTTTGTAGCTGCTGCTCCGTTCAGGGTGCCCTAAGGATAATGAGGCCCCATTCCAGCTGTAAAAGCAGATGAGGGCTAAACTTTCCCCTCCCAACTTTATTTAGTCCTTCTTTCTTGTGGTGTTAAGAGGACCTGCCCCAGGAGGTAGAAGCACAAGAGAGGATTGGCCCTACTCTATCACCATTATGAGTGAACTTGATCAAAATTTGTAACAGTCAGATAGCTAAACCATATGTTAACTGACAAATGCCCATATGAATCCTTTGAATGCACCACTGGACGGCTGTAAATGCTGTTCTGTGCAGCTTATCCCCATATAGAAATGTTTCTCCAAAAGCTGCCATACGTTAGCCCAATTTTTCATTTCCATCCTCTGCATTTATCACGCTCCCTTTTTGAATTCTGTTACTCTTGTTTTCACTACCTCCTCTGGCTGGGCATTCCATGCATCCACCACCTTTTCTGTAAAAACAAATTATTTCCCAACATTGCTCCTAAGTTTATCCCCTTGAAGATATATATCATGACCCCCTAGTTCATATGCACAGAAAAATATTTTGGTCCAGTAAAGTTTCAAAGTACCAACAATAAGGGAAAGACTTTTTGCAGAGAAATCATGCTGCTCACTACATATCATCTAAAAGATAAAAATAACTCCAGGCTGCACTGGGACTGCTATGCATGCTTGGTATCATTCTATTTTGTGCCAGAGGAGGCAATGGAGGAGCACATAAGAAAATGCCATACTGGGTCGGAACAAGGGTCCATCAAACCCAGCATCCAACAGTGGCCAATCCAGGATACAAGTACCTGGCAAGTAACCAAACAGTAAATATATCTCATGCTATTAATGCCAGTAATAAGCAAAGGTATTCCCTAAATCAATTTGATTAATAGTTTATGGATTTCTCCTCCAGGAACTTGTCAAAACCATTTTTAAACCCAGCTACACTAACTGCCTTTACCACTTCATCTAGCAATGAACTCCAGAGCTTAATTGTGTATTGAGTGAAAAAATGTTCTCTAATTTGCTTTAAATGTGCTACTTGCTAATGGAGTGCCCCCCTAGTCCTTGTATTATCTGAAATAACCAATTCACATTTATCCATTCTAGTCCTTTCACGATTTTAAAGACCTCTATCATATCTCCCCTCAGCCAACTCTTTTCCAACCTGAACAGCCCTAACCTCTTCAGCCTTTCCTCGTAGGGGAGCTGTTCCATCCCCTTTATCATTTTGGTTGCTCTTCTCTGTACCTTTTCTAATATAACTATCTTTTTTGAGCTGTAGTGACCAGAGCTGCACACAGTACTCAAGGGCAGTCTCACCATGGAGCGAAAGAGTCATGACATTCTCCATTTTATTTACCATTCCTTTCCCAATAATTCCTAACATTCTGTTTGCTTTTTTGACCACTGCAGTACACTGAAATGACAATTTCAAAGTGTTGTCCACTATGATGCCTAGATCTTTTTACAGGGTGGTAACTCCTAAAATAGAATCTAACATCGTGCAACCAAAGTGCGAGTTATTTTTTCCTATGTGCATCACCTTGCACTTGTTCACATTAAATTTCATCTGCCATTTGGATGCCCAGTCTTCCAGTCTTACAAGGTCCTCCTGCAATTTATCACAATCCGCTTGTGATTTAACTGCTCTGAATAATTTTGGGTCATCTGCAAATTTGATTCTTAGTTACATAGTAACATGGTAATGATGGCAGAAAGACAAAATGGTCCATCTAGTCTGCCCAGCAAGCTTCTTATGGAAGTAAGTGCTGCTCCGTGCAAGCCTTATGTTAAGGGAAGTAATATTTACAATCAAAACCAAGCAACTGTCAAACCCATAACAAAATTACTGCTAGCAACATTTTTACGGAGTGAGCAGCCTTTCTGATAATTTATACAATGCTGCTGCCTGAATGTACTTTGTTTTGGACTTGGCCATAGAAGCTGCACTTTTTCATCACCTCGCCCGACGTCCCCTTTCCCAGATCATTTATAAATGTATTAAAAAGCACAGGTCTCTTGAGGCACTCCACTGTTCACCTTTCTCCACTGAGAAAACTGATCATTTAAACCTACTCTGTGTTTCCTATCTTTTAATTAATTTGCAATCAACAAAAGGACACTGTCTCCTATCCCATGACTTTTAATTTTCTAGGAGTGTCTAATGGGGGGACTCTGTCAAACGCTTTCTGAAAATCCAAATATACTACATCTACCGGCTCACCTTTATCCACATGTTTACTTAAAAAAATGTAGCAGATTTGTGAGGCAAGACTTCCCTTTGGTAAATCCATGCTGGCTATGTCCCATTAAACCATATCTATCAATATGTTCTGTAATTTTGTTCTTTAGAATAGTTCCAACAATTTTTCCCGCCACTGAAGTCAGGCTTACCATTCTATAGTTTCCCACATCATCCCTGGAGCCCTTTCTAAATATCAGGATTACATTGGCCACCCTCCAGTTTTCAGGTAAAATAGACAATTTTAATAATAGGTTACAAATTTTTACTAACAGATCTGAAATTTCATTTTTTAGTTCTGGGGTGTAAACCATCAGGTCCAAGCGATTGGCTGCTCTTCACTTTGTCAATTTGGCCTACTACATCTTCCAGGTTCATCATGATTTATTTCAGTTCACCTGAATCATCATCCTTGAAAGATGTTACCGGACAGTTATCTTCCCAACTTCCTCATTAGTAAACACCAAAGCAAAGAATTAATTTAGTCTTTCTTCCATGGCCTTATCTTCTCTAAGTGCCCCTTTAACCCCTTCATCATCTAACAGTCCAACTGACTCCCTCACAGGCTTCCTGCTTTGGATATAATTTTTAAAAGTTTTATTATGAGTTTTTCCCTCTCACTCCAGCTACTTTTCAAATTTTCTCTTAGCCTATCTTATCAATGTTTTACATTTAACTTGCCAATGCTTATGATTTTTCTTATTTTCTTCAGATGGATCCTTCTTTCAATTTTTGAAAGAAGTTCTTTTGGCTAAAATAGACTCTCACACCTCACCTTTTAACCATGCCAGTAGTCATATGACCTTCCTTCCACCTTTCTTAATGCGTGAAAAGTGAGAGTTACGTTTTGACACTTTTGTTGCTTTTATTTTTTTTAGGTTTTTCTATTATGAGCAAAAAGCTTGTCAGTACATCAGTTTAGCAAACAGGAAAGGTCCAAGATGAATGAGAAGGACAAGGAATTTAATCAAATAATTATGATTATCACATAAGTGTTTCATCCCTAAGGAAATTACAACATAGGCAGCCTCCGGTCACCATAATGCAGAAATTCAGCAAAACCAACAGCCCTCAATCAGAATCTTTTCAAGCACAGAACGAGGAGGATAAGAGTGTGCAAAGGAAGAGTATTCCTGTGCACAGAGTCTTCAAAAAAAGCAAAGTACACATTTTGCTGTTTAAATTATCTAGAGGCCAAGTATAGGAGTTGTCTATATTCACATTATTTTGAGCCTTTGAGGAGGATGGTTTAATTAAGAAAAATATGAGGAATCTAGATTACTCTTGTATATTTTTAAAAAGTAAGGGGGAAACCCTCTAACTTTTAATGGAGTAGATAAACTTCCACTACATTATATCAGGGAACATTTTGTTTACTGATAATCTCAAAAACCCTCCTTCCCTCCCGCCCGCTGTACCTACCTATCCCAGAGTTTGCTCTTCTAATATAGTTTTGCTAGGGTACATAATTACAGTGACTGGTAACAAGATATATTGCTAATATTTATCAGCTAAACAAGTTCCCTACCAAATCAAATGAACAAAATGATTATTCTTCAATGTAACAACTGTAGTGCCTTTTCCCTGAGGGAAACCATCTTGAGGCTTAGGGCTTGCCCAATTTGTTCACAACTCTCTTCAATGAAAATGAAAAAGGAGTGAACTAAAGTTAAGCAGAATTAGCTACAAAAAAAAATAAAAAATTATCAGCTACCATAGAAGCCTCATCCACTTTACAGCATTTAGGAAACTTACTCCTACAACCACAGAAGATTCAGTGAACTCAGCTAAGATAAAACCTGTGACTCAGAGATACCCAATTCTTCCCAACTGTGCAGCCCAGATGCCTCCTCCCACTTCCATAGAGCATCAATAAACTCAGGAATAAATGGATTACACTGGGCTCTGTTAGAATAAGACCTGTGACACAGATACCCATTTTCTCAAGACAAGTACAAAACGCTTTCTCTCTATTTGAAAATGAATATGCTCTAGCAATGGAGAATGAAGTGGTATCTGAAAGGAAAGACGATATCCAATGTGCACTGGAATCCCATAACATAACCAAAAGCCATAAAAGAAAGCTCCTTCTGCTGGGAGACTCAGTCAGAGGCAATAATTTGGGAATTCTTCTTGAGGGGAACACTATAGTTAAATGCCTTCCAGGATCCTCAACTAGCAGAAATGCAAATCAGATAGTCAATGCAATCAAAGAAGAAAGTAAGGATTCTGAAATTGACATTATTATCCATCTGGGATCCAATGTCCTTCCTAGAAACAGCAGCCAAGCGGTACAGAGAGATTTCCAGACTCTGGGGAAGCAGACTGGGCACACATCAAAGACTATAGCCATTTCATAAATGTTACCTATTCATGGAAAGGGGAAAGGAAAGACTAAGCCATACAGATAATGTCAATACATGGCTCAAAACCTGGTGTAAGGAAGAAAGTTTTGGATATATTGGGGGTTAGGGCTGTGTATGGAACAGTAAAAGGCTGTGTCTCAAATATGGCTTTCATATGCCATAAGACATTTAAACTAGAGGAAGGCAGAAAGAAGTTGGAATGTCACGCCTAAAAGTAGAAGGAGAAATTAATACAAATTAGCTGAATAAGACAACAAATGTCCAAGAAGCTGGAAAGTTATAAGCACAAATGCTCATAGCCGGGGCAATAAAATCCCATATCTGCCAAGTCCGAATGGTGGAGATGGACTTGGATATCGTTGCTATTACAGAAACATAGTTCAGTGAGTCTAATGAATGGGATACAGCCATACCAGGCTACAACCTGTTCAGAAAAGTAAAGACAAAAAATGAGGGAAGTGTTGCTCTTTGTGTCAAAAACATCCAAGCAATTGAAAAGCAGGGGGCATGGGGAAAGGAAGAAGTGCACTTCCATTTACACTGATATGGTTTACAGGCCTCCAAATCATTCAGAAGAACTGGATAAAGATCTGACCAAAGACAACCAAAAGATGGGAAGGAAGGATGAAGTGTTGCTCATTGGAGATTTTAATCTTAACTGATCTGGATTGGATTATCCCTGCTGCCAAATCCGAGTAATAGGAAGACTGTGGAAGCCCTTCAAAGGGCTTATGCTCAGACAAATGGTGATGGAACCCACAAGGGAAGGATTGCTACTGGATCTGGATGAACAAATAGAGACAGAATCTCAAATGTGGGTGCCCATCTGTGCACCAGTGATCATCAGAAGGTATGGCTGGATAAAATGACCAAAAAAGGGAAGTCAAACAAAGGACAAGGTCCTGATTTCAAAACACAAATTTTAATAAAATGGTTACATACTTTGAGGACGACGACCTAGAAGGCTGTGAGGAAATGGGTGAAGCGGAATGACAGTGGGCCAAATTAAAAGGAACTATATAACAAAGGTGACAAACATTTATGTTAAAGGAGTAAATAGAAGTAAGAGAAAAAGGAAACCTATCTGTTTATTCAAGGCGGTGGCTGAGAAAATAAAGGAAAAAAGATCAATAGTCAAAAAGTACAAGGGAACTCAAAAAGAACACAGGCAAAATTGGGTGAAGCTGAAGGAAACAAGGAAAGAAGTCATGATGGCAAAAACTCATGTGGAAGAAAAAAATCACCAAAGAGATAAAGCATGGTGACAAAACATTTTTCAGATATATTAGAGAAAGGAGGAAGACAGAGACGCATTACAAGACTGAAAGGAGACAAGAAGCAAGGTGTGGAGAAAGATAAAGAAATAGCAAAAGTATTTAACAATTACTTCAATTCAGTTTTCACTAAGGAAGACACTGGAGAAGAATTACTGCTGGTTAGCAAGAATTCAGATGAGAGTAGTGTAGATACATCCCCATTTACTGAAGAAAGCATTTGTGTAGAACTAGGCAAACAAAGTGGACAAGCCTATGGGGCTATATGAGATACATCCCAGAATACTTAAGGAGCTCCAAAAAGTGCTGGCAGGTCTGCTGAAGGACCTTTTCAATAGATCCTTGGAGACGGGAGCAGGGCCACAGGATTACAATTGCTTTTTTTAAAGGCAGTTGTAATCCTGCTTCACAAAAGTGGTAGCAGGGAGGAGGCTGGAAACTACAGGCTGGTTAGCCTTATTCTCAGTAGTGGGAAATGAATGGAGAAAGTGCTTAAGGAAAGGATAATGAACTATCTGCAACTGAATGGGTTACAGGATCCGAGACAACATGGTTTGTTTTTTTTTACCAGCGGAAGGTCCTGTCAAACAAATCTGATTCATTTTTATTGACCAGCTGACTACAGAATTGGATCAAAGAAGAGCAATTTATGTGGTTTACTTGGATTTCAGCAAGGCTTTTCATACAGTCCCACATACAAGACTCATAAATAAAATGAGAAACCTGGGAGTGGGTCCCATGTGAGTCCAGGTGGAATGGATTACAAGTTGGCTGGCTAACAGATGCCAGCGAGCAGTGGTAAATGAAGAATGAAGACCGTTGAGGGGCTCTTCAAAGATCTTTTCTGGGACCAGTTCTGTTTAATATCCTTGTGAGTGATACTGCGGAGGGATTAAAAGGTAAAATTAATCTTTTTGCAGATGACACTAAAATATACAACTGAATGGGCACGCCTGAAAGGGGTAGACAGGATGAGAACTGATCTAGGAAAACTCAAGAAATGGTCAAATTTTAGCAGTTGGGATTCAATGCCAACTGGGCATGGCAATATGAAGGAACCATATGTGTTCGGCGGGAAGGCAAAAAACTGACTTGCATGGTCTGGGAGCGAGACGTCGGGGTGATAGTGTCTGATGATTTGAACATCACAAAGCAATGTGACAAGGTGGTGGCTAAGGCCAGAGAGATTCTGGGCTGCTTAGAGAGAGGTATAACCTGCAGGAAACAGGAGGCGATAATATCCCTGTACAGATCATTGGTGAGGCCTCACCTAGAGTACTCTGATCAATTCTGGAGACATCATTTCAAAAGGATAAAGGACAGAGAATGGAAGTGGTCCAGAGAAAGGCAAACAACATTGTGTGGAATCTGCATAGAAAGCCATATGAAATGAGACTGAAGGATCTTAATATGTATACCCTGAAAGAGAGGAGAGACAGGGGAGAAATGATACAGATCTTCAAATACCTGAAATCTTCTATAATGGAAAGGAAGCTGAAAAACTAGAGGTTACAATATTAAACTCCAAGGGATAAGATTCAGGAACAATGTCAGGAAATATTTCTTCATAGAAAAAGGGTAATGGGACTTACCACCCATTAAAACAAAATATGAGATTAAGCAGAGGAAAAATTTGCATGTCTTGCATAATACTGATACTTTATTTTCTCTGTAACCTATGTTGCCTCACTTCATTTCAGAAAGTTCTAGTGTTTCATCTGTGTTGATGTCTTGCTAAACCATTCCAGACATATTGTGTACAATTCTTCTGGAGAAAGCAATCTCTTTCTTTTGCTTCATCAACTTGTTCTTGAACAAAAGGGTAATGGATGCATGGAATGCCTTCCCAGAAAAGGTGGCAAAGACGAGAACAGTAATTGAATTCAAAAAAGGTTGGGGACAAAGCACAGAAGATCCCTGCTGGAATAAGAAAGGAAATGAAGAAATGGGGAAACATTTCTGCTACACCTAGAGTCAGGAGCGGAAAACAGCCCAGCGGATTTTTTCAAAACCAGCCCACGGGATATCTGATTCCTTCGTGCACTTTCTTTACATATTATTGACTCTCACCTCCCTCCGATTGACCCTCATATTATTGACTCTCACCTCCCCCATTGACCCTTACCTCCATTGGCCTTGCCTCTCCCATTGACCCTTACCTCCCCTCATATTATTGAATCTCACCTGCCCCCCCATTGACACTTACCTCCCCTATTGACCTCCCCTCATATTATTGACTCTCACCTGCTCCCATTGACCCTGACCTCCCCTTTTGACTCACCTCCCCTATTGACCTCCCCCTTTGACACTTACCTCCCCTATTGACAATCCCCTATTGACCTCCCCTCATATTATTGACTTTCACCTCCCCATTGACCCTCCCCTCATATTATTGACTCACCTCCCCCATTGACCCTTACCTCCCCTCATATTATTGACGCTCACCTCCCCCCATTGACACTTACCTCCCCTATTGACCTCCCCTCATATTATTGACTCTCACCTCCCCTCATATTATTGACCTGCCCCCAATGACTTACCACTCCTCTTATTGACTCTCACCTCCCCATTGATCCTTATCTCCCCTCATATTATTGACTCTCACCTGCAACCATTGACCCTTACCTCCCCTATTGACCTCCCTCCCCCTATTGACCTCTCCTATTATTGACTCTCACCACCCCCCATTGACCCTTACTTCCCCTATTGACCTCCCCTCATATTATTGACTCTCACCTCCCCCACTGACACTTACCTCCCCTCTTATTATTGACTCTCACCAACCCATTGAACCTCACCTCCCCATTGACCCTTACCTCCCCTCATTATTGACTTTCACCTCCCCCATTGACCCTCCCCTCATATTATTGACTCTCACCTCCCCATTGACCCTAACCTCCCCTCATATTATTATTGACTCTCACCCATACCTCCCCTCATTGACTCACCTCCCCCATTGACCCTTACCTCCCCTCATATTATTGACTCTCACCTGCAACCATTGACCCTTACCTCCCCTATTGACCTCCCCTCATATTATTGACTCTCACCTCCCCATTGACCCTAACCTCCCCTCATATTATTATTGACTCTCACCCATACCTCCCCTCATTGACTCACCTCCCCCATTGACCCTTACTTCCCCCTCATATTATTGACTGTGTGTCTCTCACTCAGACTTGCTGGTGACACTGCAAATATTACATTAAGTCCTAACACACCAATACACCTACTATTAGGAAACAAAACAACACATCTAGCTGTTATAGATCCCTATACAGAAACTACATGCTAGAATACCTCACCTCAGTCACACCTTCACCAAATACGGACTAAAGAGAGAGAATAAATAAGTAGAGGATTCTTTTGATAGTATAGATAGATTTGACCCAGACTGGGTTAGTTTCCAGAATGATAAAGGACTTGACTGTTCTGAGGGGTTACTAGAGTTTAACAGTGAAGGTTTAGTTGACTTACAGAATATTTTAGCTGTTAGTAAGAACGTTGGGTGTTTGATCCTTTCCCATCTTTTATGATTGAACAAGCACCAGCAGATTTGAAAGAGGAGTTATTATCAGTGCCATTGAAGCAAATGGTGATTTCTCCTCTATTAAAAAAGACAGTCTTAGACTATGAAGACTGTTCTAGTTATAGGCCTGTGGCTAATAATCTGTTTTTTGTCTAAGTTGATTGCGAAAGTGGTATATAGCATTTTTCTACGTATTGAGAAGAGACTGGTTTCTTGTCAATCAGGGTTTAAAAAGGGCTTTAGCTCAGAGACTGCTTTAATGGCTGTTAATGATAGTCTTTGGCAGTTACGAGATAAGGGGCTTTCAGCGCTGATGATTTTTTGGGATTTGACAAGTGTATTTGATCTAGTGGATCACGAGATTCTTTTATCTTGTAGATCATTGGGATGGGAGGATTAGTCATGCAGTGGATTGAGTCTTTTTTATTTACTAGGACGGCTGTGGTTAAAGTGAATAGGGAATTTTCAGGAAGCTTTTCATTTCAGTGTGGGGTTCCTCAGGATTCCCCACTGTCATCATTTTTATTTAATAATATTTTTAAGCTGTTGGGTCATTTTATTCGTTCCTTAGGTTTTAAGGGGGTTTTTTATGCAGATGATGTTCAACTGATGTAGCCTTTGGGGCAAGATGTGAATTCTTTTTTCTTAGCTCAAGAAGGCTTAAAAAATATTGTGATGTGGATTGAGAAAAATAATTTGATTTTAAATGGAAAAAAGTCAGAGTGGATTTTTATTGCAGGGAAAGAAAATATTCCATCTCCGGGGGTTCTTCAGATTAATGGTGAGATTATAAATTCATCAGCAAAGATTAGGAATTTGGGAGTAGTGTAAGATAATGAATTGTATTTTGAGTCTCATATTTTAATCAGGAGAGGTCTACTTTTTTTAAATTCTGTCAGTTACAGAGAGTGAGAAATATGCTGAGATTTGAGTTCTTCTGAACAGTGATTCAAGCGCTGGTTTCCCCAATATGGGATTACTATTGGGTTTTACCTGGTATTCCTGACATAAGGGGTTCAACGTCTTCAAACTGTACAAAATTTGGCAGCCAGGCTGATTTTTCTTGTCCAAGACTAACTAGTGTGCAACCTCTTTTAAAACAGATACACTGGCTACCAATTATTTAAGAATGAATCCATTTTAAAATCTTGGTTTTGATGTTTAAACTAAACAAGGCACTGAGCCAGGATACCTTAAACAGCTGGTTAATCTCTATATGCCAATACAAATTTGCATTCGGGGCAAGGAGCTTTGTTTTCGATACCTACAGTTAAGTGAGGTACGTAGAGCTGATTGTAGAAAGAGAATGTTCTCTGTAAGGGGACCTGAGCTGTGGAATTTGGTTCCTCAGGATATTAGGTCTGAGTTATTTGACATTTAGGAAAAGGGTAAAAGCCTGGTTGTTCCCTGAAAGTGGGGTTTAAAACTGTAGGATATGACTGTCATCACTCCTAAGATAAATTGTACGTTCTATTTTTATGTATTTAATGATTTTTTATTGTATTTTATGTTTTCTTGATGTTTACTGTTCCGATCAGCTTTTGCTGAGTGTACGGTATATAATATAAAAGATGGAAATAAATAAAAATAGAGATAATAAAGTATAAATAGAAACATGCAGACAAAAACCGAACAAGCCAGATTCCGTATGCAGTGCAACAATGGAAAAACAAATGCTATGCTAGAAACAAATGCTGTGCTAGAACAAGGCTGTATCTCTAGCCGGACTTATCCCAGAGAAGCCTGGATTCTGGATAGGCTGCAATAGCTTTATTAGATCAAGATAAGCATTATCCAAAGGTGATGCAGTACTTGAGCTTTCTAGACCATATACAACAGCTCCCTTCTTCAGATGTCACTACATGACATTTTCTTTTGGAGAATTTTGAACTACAAATATGTTAGAGTGACAATTATAGTATACAATGGCTGCCATTCAATATATTACATCTGCAATCAACAACTGTGTTATACAATAAAAAAAAAACCAAGAATTCTTTCTATTTTAACTATTACCTTTTACATCCATGTACACTATTAGAAATGTAGAAAATGAGTGGCAGGGAACTTATGGGAACATGCTTGTGTTATGAAACCTATATTGATAACAGCGCTGCAAAAAGAAATCTCAGCAATCTAGGAGGATTGTGGACAAAATGAAAGTAGCATAGGGTAAACTTTGTAAAACACTTGTCCTCAGGACCTTCAATTCAATTCAGCCTGGTTTACAACATACATATGATAAACATCCATGAGTTATCTTTGCATAGATTGGATCTAATAACTAGGTTAATTTGCTTCTTTGGTTTTGTTATCCTGAAAACCAGACCTTGTAGAGAATTCAACGTAGCCAGCCTGGGAAATCCTAGCCTAACCAGGAAATTCTATAATTACCCACAGAAAAATATCTGTTGGAGAATAATAGAGATTTCTGGGCCACTTGTGAGAGATATCTGATGAGGTTTTTATACTGGAAATACTAGATGTTTGCTCCAGAGCCCACATTATTTCAGAACCCAACTTCAACTGAAATTAAATGATTTTGTCCTGCATAACCCAGAAAAGCACCAAGGCCATTCAGTCAGTAATAACAGAAATATAATTTGGTTTTATTCCTATGGGGTTTTTCATTAATTACCATGGAATAGCCCATACAATTCAATTAAGAGGAAACAGGGGGGAAACGAAAAGGCAGCTTTATTGATGCAATCATGAAAATATTTCCATACCTTATTAGCCACATGCACATTAAAAAAGGAGGAAAATATACTCCTGCAAATGTTTAAGAGAAAGTTTTTATTTCACAGAACACAGGTAATGAAAAGAAAATTGCATGAATCTAACACTGAATGTTCCCTGTGGCAGCAGAGTTGAAAACTTCTAATGACTATTTGAAAAATAATTTATAAATTGGGTTCAATGAGAGAGATTTTACACAGAAAGATATCTAGATCAAGTTATATAAAAATGGTATCCAGAGTTATGGATATTAAAAAGATGTGCTCTTTCCTGTAAAATAGCTTTCCATTCTTCATGCACTCAGACAATTAATTTGTAGTAACTCCTAATTATAACTCATCAATAGTAAATCTTTTCCAGTGTGAAAAGCGAGGATTTAGCACCATGGCTGGAGACTCATGCTCAAGTCTCTTGACTTCCATGCACATACACATCATGGACATCGCATGCTCAGGTCCCACAAAGGAGGTAGAATGTCCACTGCTGACACCGGCTTTGTGCCAGAGGGGTAAAGTCATGAAGAAAACGTTTCTTACAGCTCACAGCCTACACGAGGGATCCAATCTGTCACTTGTTCTAAGGACAAAGTGGTAGAAAGCCTGTGATAACCCCCCCAATGGAGTTTGGGAAAGGATACATTTGTGCTATCTCCTTAGATCACTTGTTTAACCTTTACATTGAGGAGGGAGGGAACATGAGGGGGAATTATAAAGAATGAGCTCTATATGCATCTAAGCAGGGCCATTTTAAGCCTCTATGAGGCCCTGGGCAAACCTGCCTAGGATGGGCCCCTCCCAACTCCTTACCGTAAAACATTTTTGTGCTAATTACGAATCATGAACTCAGCCAATCCTTATTAAGCCCAGAAGAAGATAATATGGCATGTTAGTTAGCTATCTTATTTTATCATCTCTCTCTTTTTTTTTTTTTAACCATTTTGTTCAATTTTTTTTGGGGGAAGGGGGGATCAAGCTGGGCCCCTCTAAGGCTATAGGCCCTGGCTAAGTGCCCCATTTGCCCTGTGGTTAAAATGGCCCTACATCTAGAACTCAGATAGTAATTATAGAATCCATCATTTAAAACTGCATCCTAAACCTTTTATTTAGTTGCATAGTTACCTCTCACCTTTTATTGGTTTCTCAAGGCGATCTGGTTGGTAGGGATGTGCAGAGGCAAAATATTCATAGTTCACCTCCATTTGTTTCATTAGTATCAAATGAAAAAAATAAATAAATGTGTTTCTTCATTTAATTTGTTTCCCATTCAATTCAATAGAGGAAGTATTTTGAGTCTCAAAATTAGGGTTTTCTAATCAATTCTAATGAAACTTGTAGGTAGACAACTTCAGAAGGAGGAAGAGAATGCTAAGGTACCAAGGCTAGTGCAAAGTTGCACCAAAAGTGGAAAGAATAGCCTAAGGCACTGAAAAGGGGCAAAAGAGAACCAGCAGTGGTAAGAGTTCTCTAAGTCAGAGGAGCAACGCAGCAGCAGGAGCATCAAGAACACCTCAGTGCTTCAGAAGAGGGCACAGATAGTGGCATGAACCACCAAAGGCAGCATGAAAGAGGAAACAATGGCACTAGGAGTAGCATTAACATCCTAAAGCACCGTGAAGGGGGAAGAAAGCGGTATCCAGGCACAGACAGAGGGACAAAGCAGCACAAAGAGAGGCGTGAAGATGCAAAAGCACCCCAAGAGGTGCAAAGCAACCACCCAGCGTGGCAAAAACATCCCAAGCTGTAGTCTGTGCGATAGCAGCAAGCCAGAGTAACAGCATGATCCCCAAGATGTAGCATAAGGGGTATAGCAGCAAGGCAAAGTGGCATCACAACTCCTAAGGTGGAAAGCTTGGGTTACTGCAGCAAGATTAAGTGGTAGCAAGACCACTCGAGGTGTATTCTCAGGAGTAGGGCAGTTTTACTTTGCTTGGTCCCCTATCCTATCAACCCGCCTGCTTCTCCTACCTCAGCTCTGTTCTGGCTACTACTTCAACTCAGGAATTTCTTGGTTGCTATACTTACTAGTCTCACTGCAGCACTTGGTTCCCATTCAAGGACTTGAATGGGAACCAAATGAAACTAACATTTTTCTTTTATTCGTGAGCACCCTCCATTCATTACAGGGCTCCACAAGTGAAACAAAAATGGTCTCATGAATTGTATTTTACACATTCGTTTCAAACAAATTCTCAATTCTACAAGTTGGCAAGATTCAGGAGTATGTTCTTCAGCCAATCTCAACAGTGGTACTCTTCAAGCTGGCAGTCTGGAGGCACTCACTATGCATGAAAATACTGTATTTGGAAGGTTCTCTGCTAATTAAAATAGCCCCCTTGGCCCAAAAATTCAGAAGCCTACTTGGCCAGTTATCTCTCCTTGCGGTCTGGTATTTTTCTTTCATCTGAAACAGCTAGCAAAATTTATGTGCCAAATGTTAGAAATTATTAAGAGAAATACTGGAAAACCAAACAGGCTGTCTTGTCATTTGGAACCAAGTTGTAAGAATAGGTTATCAGGCTTCTGTAAACTTATATTTATTTACATGGCCTCAAGCAACTGCATGATCCATTGTCACACAGGATAAAACCTTAAGATTTTGACTGAAAATAGGTGAAGCTGGCATAACACACTGCATGTAAGTTCTACAGAATGCACCAGGGAAAGAACATGTTCAAAGTATATGCAATTGTTACAGAAGGAGGGTAATTTTCCAAAGGGGCTTCTGCTGGTAACAAGCATTTCACACACAGAAATGACCTTTTACAAAATGTCTTGCTCAATATGCAGGTAAATGTATGTGTATATGTTTACCTGGACTGAGCAGGGCAGTTTCTAGGCAGGTGAGGGGTTTGGATTTTATGCATATACTTTTGGATTTTAAAAAGCAGGCATGTTAAATTTTAGTAGGTGTAAATTGTGCAGATAGATTTGGAGGAGAGATTTTCAGAGAGGGCTTTGAAAATAGGTGTAACGGTGTGTTTTTGCTGACTTTATGTGCAGTGTTACAAAATTCCTTCCAGAATGTAAAACTACCAGTTCTCTGATTCCTAAACATGCACAAAATGTGAAACTAGAACAGAGCAATGAATTGTTCTGCAGTTACGTTGCTTGTAGCAATTCTGTCCATTTTGATACCAGCAGGAAAATTCAGGATTTCTAACGAGAAACAAATGTTTTGAACTTTGGGCATAGTTTGCAAGAGAAAACTAAGAAATAAAGTTTCTTTCTTTCTGTGTATTTGCACTTGCGTACAAATGAAGGGATGCTTAGCTATTAGCTAGGTAATAACATCACCTGTGGATGTTATTACCTAGCTAATAACTGTCAAGAGTTTATTTAACATTTTGATGAAGGGAGTTTATGCTGTTGGATTCTCATTATAGTATCATCATGTAAATATATCCAAAGATTTCAAAATTAGCTGCCACGAAAGTTATCTATTGCGCTGTGCCTCTTTTGATCTATGCAAAAATGTACTTAAAAAAAAGACTTGAAAACAGAAAACACTTACTAAACTAATATCCTTACTGAAAGACGATTGCCTAGTGCTCTTTCCTGATCTGTCCCTAGTTTAATGTGAAATAATTAATATGGATCAAATGCAATTATCTTATTGTGGACATCACAAATCTATCAAGGTGGGAAAGGTGATTGAAAAATTGTGTTAAATAAACCTAAGGCATTCAATGGCCTCCATGCCACAGTGCTCGATGTCACCCATGCCGCTCGGCAGCATCTATGGCATCGGTGGTACCCACAGTGCTCCCTGGCATCGCAGGTGCCCATGGCCCATGATGGCCTCGGTGACACTCAACAGCGTCAATGGCGCCCCCTGCACACAATGACATCCATAGCCATCAATCCAGGGAACAGACATGCATCACTGGCATGTGACGGTGATGTGGCAGCCATAGTGCTTGCTAGTGTCGAGAGCATCCATGGTGCTCAACAGCAACCATGGCACTCGATGGTGGCCATAGCTCTAGTTGGTGCCCCCGGCACTCAAAAGCAACTACAGTTTCCCCGGTGCACGACACATTCCTGGGGTCATCGGTGCTCTAGCACAGATGTGCACAGACAACCTATGCCAGGCATGGCACCAATGTTGATTCAACGAAGCCTATTGCCCAGGCTCATGCTCACTCTCTCGCTGAAGGAGATGCAGTGCCAGATCAATCAGACAAGCAGGAGGAGAGGCTATGTTATCCTGGGCACCAGCCAAGAAGACCAGCTCCAGGAGTGTGGGGAGGATGAGCTCTCCTCCCTATGGGAACATTTGGTCCTGAATCCCTTCTCGGTCTGAGCCGAGCTTCCTGGAACTCCTGCCTGGGTAGGAACTCAGGCAAGTCCCCAGGCCAAAGGCCTACTTGGATCACAACAGACTGCACACTGCCAGTCCAAACAGACACCTGACAAAGGCAAAAACAGAGAAGTTAAGGAGAAGACACAGGAATAAACTGCAGATGCAGCATTATTTATTAAGGGGAAAAACATCTGTTGGCTGCATAGTGCACTGGGGCCCTCCCCATGCTAGACAAAGAGAAAAAAATACCAGCTCACTTTTATCAACATACTTTACACATTCAAAAAATTCTAAAAGATTGTAAGGCAAGACTTCTCTCTGCTAAAACTCTTCCCCAATAAGCCATGACTATCCAGCAATTTTGTTTTTAAGAATGGCTTCTACCATTTTGCCCAGCACAGTCCCAGCATAGTTTTTCAGATCATCCCTGGAGTCCTTTTTAAAAGTCTGCATATTAGCCATTTTCCAATCTTCGGATGTCAAGGTTGTTTTAAATGGTAAGTTACAGATTACCAGTAATAAGTTAGTACGTTCATGTTTTAGTTCTTTTAGAACTCTTGGAAGAATGCTATCCAATCCCAGTGATTTCTTACTCTTTAGTTTGATCTATTACATACTCTATTGTCAAAGATATTTGTTTTAGCTGCTCAGAATCTCTACCATTAAAGAATGTTTCAGATGTGAGTTTATTTCTAACATCCTCCTCAGTAAAGACTAGGGATGTGCAATCGTTTTTGCCGAATTGTAAAATTTCAAAGAAATAGTCCAATTCGGCATGGGTTGGAGGACCCGAATACTGAGATGGATTTTCCCCATGCTGTAAACCAGGCTGAATTGAATTGAAGGTCCTGAGGGCAAGTGTTTTACAAAGCGCGAGGGGGGGGGCACATTCATTTAAAAAAAAAACAAACAAACCTACCCCAACCCTTCAAATTTAGTTAATTACAACCCCCCACCCTCCCAACCCCCCAAAACTTGCCTAAAGTCCCTGGTAGTCCAGCGCTCCCGGGACCCCCGCTGGACCACCAGGGACTTTAGGCAAGTTTTGGGGGGTTGGGAGGGTGGGGGGTTGTAATTAACTAAATTTGAAGGGTTGGGGGTTTTTTTTCGGTGAAAATTGGCGAGAAAAAAAACAACGACCTGGCAGAAAAAAAATGAAGCATATCCCTAGTAAAGAACAAGGCAAACAATTCAATCAGTTTTTCTGTTATTTCCTTGTCCTCCCTGAGGTACCCTTTTTGCTCCTTGGTCATCTAGCTGCCCAAATGACTCCCTGACAGGCTTTTTGCTTCGAATATTCTTGAAACAGTATCATCCCGATACTAAGTAGGAGGAACCAGAGGAAGCAACATGAAAAACAATTCTTAACGGTGGTCAGGTTAGGAAAACAGATGCTCAATTTTTGAACATCTGTTTTCATAACCCACACACAGCCCCATCTCCTGGGCGCCTGATGCCATGGATGCATTACGAATGCATAATTTATCGCTAGCGCGACATTTTTAGTACAGCAGCTCATTTGCCAACTGCATAGGGCGCCCAGGAGAGGGGGATCTGCGTGCATTGAAAAAATGTGCACCCAGTTTGGACTCATTTTTTCGTGCTTGATATTGCATCGGCCCGCTAGAGAACAGAGTGGAGGTCACGGGTATTCAATCCTCTGGATTGAGAGCCCCAAAGGGGATTCCGGTCCAAAATCTCTCTGTAACTAATAGAAGAGGGACCTTCTTGCAGGAAAATTCTAAGGGTTCTAAGCAAGGAACTAGGGCCATCTAGTGGCTGACCAAAGGGGGCACCATACAAGGAATACATTTTATCTGGGCTTCCAAAATGGTTGATTGTTATGATATAAAATACCCCAGGATTTTTTTGTCCCTCCTTCTTTTTAATCTGTACCTTGCTCCTTTAGTGTATGTAATCTGCAGATTAGGCACTGAATGTCATTTGTTTGCAAGCAACATCCAGCTCATAATACTTGATCTGCCCTGTCACGTACTAACTACTCAATATTAGGCTGTTTTACCTTGATTAATGTGTCATTAATTAAAGCTTAATCCATCAAAATCGGAGTCTCTGTGAATTAGGTATAGAAATAGGCCATAGATGCATACCCCAAGGTATCTGCAACTATGATACACTCTAGGGTGACAGTAATAAGTCTGGGGATTCAACTGGATTGTAAACTGACCATGGAGGCACAAGTTTCACCAGTAGTGCATACCTCTTTTTTTAAATCTAAGGCAGATCCAACAGCTGCATCCTTACTGAGCACCCAGGGATCTTACAATAGTGGTCCACTTTTTAACTAGAAATTATTTCAACTCTTTGCATTATGGATTACCCAGGACCAGGCTTAAGCTGTTACAACTGCTCCAAAACACTGCAGCTAGAGGGTGCCAAAAAACAGGACAAGCAGGATGGCAGTCCTCACATTTGGGTGAATCCCAAGCTAGAGGTTGCCAAAAACAGGAAAATTGGGAAAACGTTTAGTGCCTCCCCCCCTTTTCGGTGAGGCAGCTGACCTACAAGGGGATCTAGGAGGGAAAAGAGTTGGGCTTTTCACCTCAAAGAGACTGGCATGACAGACAGACACCCCGATACATAGCAAGACATCCAAAGGCAGGGGCATAATGCGAGCACGGGACAAGCAGCCCACCTCATTTGAAATAACTAACTAAATAAATTCAGTCAGAGCTTCAAAACAGTGACTAGCACCAGTAGGCTTAGGATCCCCTTGGGTACAGGCAAAGAGACAAATTACCATGTATAAGAGAAAAAAAAGCTCCTGGATTAAAACCGAAAGGTTTTTTTTTGGGGGGGGGGGGGGGGGGGGGGAGACAGCATCTTTTGTGTCTGCAAGGGAACTGAGAGAAAAAAAAAGCCAAAGCTCTGCCTGAAAACAGATGTTTGTAGCTCCAGAACCGTCACAGCGTTAGCTGTGAGGAGAGCAAAGCTGAACCCATGACCACATGGTTATGTGGAAAAAGACTAAGGGACGTGGCTATAGCTGCACATGCTCAGTAGAGCATGCTGAAAGCTCTAGAATCTTTGAGATCAAAGTTCCGTGCCAGGCTCCATCAGATGTGGCCCATGTGTGAAGACTGCCATCTTGCTTGTCCTTGGAGAAATTAAAGTACCTCAAAGAACATTTTTCTGTGGAAAAGATGATCTAGAAAAAGAGACTGAACAACATGTTAGAAATGGAAGCAGCATCAGAAAATATTTCTTCATAGGGAGACTATTACTGCAAGGGGGGGGAGGGGGTGGCAACCTGTGCCTTAAGAACCTCATGTGGCTCTTTCATGTGCAAAATGCAGTTCTTGCTCTCCTGCCTCCATGGCAGTCAAGAACCACTGCAGACGTCAAGAGAGTCAAGCTGGATCAAGGAGCACTCACAGCATTACAGAGCAGAAAAGAACGGTTCTTCTTTCTGCTCATGTACTCACAGTGCTGCTAACTGTGGCAGAAACAGGAAAGGTTCTTCTCCACTCATCCCTGCACTGGATGACAGGAGAAGAAGGGGTAAGGATGTCAAGGCAGCAGAGAAAAGCCAGTCAGCTCCCTGCTCCAACCTGTTTCCCCATCCTGCCCATCCCACCTACTGCCTGGAGCAGAGGGCTCTTCTCTGTAATAGTGTCCAAAAGGCAGAGGCTGGAGTGAACACTACTTCAGGCCTAGCAGATCACTTTGCTCCAGGACTTGGAATTCAGGTAATTGCAGAAGGGAGGAAGGAGTCACTTGGATTTCCAGTCAGGCCAGAATAATTTGTGGGGAGAGAAAGCGGTGAATGCTGAAAGGAGATGAATAATTGGCAGTGGGGACAGCAGTGCACAAAGTAGTGAATGTTGGGGAGGTGAAGGGTGTGAATGCTTAGGGGAAGAGCAGTGCAAGAGGGAATGAATTCTTCAGAGAAATGTGACTTGAGAAGGGGTGAATGCTAGTAGAACTGAGGAGATGAATGCTGGGAGGTAAGGAGAGGGGTGAATGATGGGGAACAGAACAAGGAGAAGCTAAATGTTCAGGGGCAGTTGAGGAGGAGAGAAAGCTGTCTCCATCCCTGACTCCCTGAAGTCAGCAATGTAAATTGGACTGCGACATGCTATCCCTCCCTGATGTCACATGTTACTTTTTTATGCCACTTATATTCCGCTACCTCTAACTATGCAATCAGTGAAGATTGCATAGTTAGAGGTAGCGGAAATCAAAAAGTAATAAAATCAAAAAGTAATAAAATGCTTATTTTGAAAATACTTGCTTAAAAAATGACAGCCTTAAGTTTCTTTCTGGAAAAAAAAAAAAAAAAGACAGTAGTCCTCCTCCTCCTCTCTTAGCTGAGCATCTAAGGCATTTCATAAAAGGGGCCCCATTATTTCTTGTCGCCCGAGCACAGTACTTTAAAACTAGGCACCATTGAGCAATTTCTTCCCAGCAAAAGTTAACAGATGGGCACAAGTGAATTCTTGCGCAACTCAGAGGATAGCTGTCCACATTAAGAGCTTTAAAAACTAACCAATATTTTAAGGCTAAATCTGATACAGCTCAAGTGCAGCATAGCAGCAACATGATCGTAATAGCTTGCTCCAGTCAACACATGTGCTGCTCCATTTTGCACTAGCTGCACAAACCAGCGGCTGTGAGGGGAAGTGGATGGCGGTAGAGAGCGCGAGCCAGGATACAGAGTTGCATGAGAGCCATGTGGGAGTGTGGTTGTATGCACAATAGTGCGGAGAGAGTGTAAAGGACTTGATTTAGCCAGGGATGGGGTAAAAAGGGTTCAAAAAACCCTAGAGGAAGGCAGTAGAGAGTTATGAGAAAGCAAGAGGGGGAGGATGTATGTGAAAAAGTCAGAGGTGTTAATGGGGTGAAAAAGCCAGAAATTCCTGCAGGATGATGGTGGGGTAAAGGTGAAGGTGAGAGAGATAGAGATGGTGAAGGGGTGAGGATGGGTACCCACAGAGCCACAGGTAGTAAGAAGAAGTTGAGTAACGGCTAGAGGTGAAGGGGAAGGGGGAGAGGGAGGACAAAGAGCCAGAAGTGGTGATGGAGGGGGAGAGAATGAGAGTCAGAGTTGTGATCGGAGTAGTGGGATATGAAAGAGCCAGAGATGGTGACCGGAAGTGGGGAAAAGTGAGAGAGACGCACACAGAGGGATGACTTTTGGTGAGCTGGGTGGTGAGAACCAGAAGAGGTGAAATGGTCAGAAAGATACTGAAGGGGAGAGGGAGAAAAAGGAAAGGAGATGGAGGGGGTGGGGATAGGAAGATATAGGTGTTGGGCATTTGGTAGGGGAGGAGAAAGGGGGGAGGGCAGGCTGGGGAGAGAAGGTGTGGGGCAAGGTGTTGGGGAATACTGGTGCTGTGCAGAGGGTGTTGAGAGAGGGGGAAGGGAGGAAGTTAGCTCTTGTGGGGAGTGGGGGATGTTATGCTGGGGCTAGCAGGAGAGAGGCTGGTGGGGAGACAGTGGAGGACTGAGAAAAAGAGAACAGTGGGGAAAAAGAGACGCCCCCCCCCCCTCCTGCCACCCCACATAGAGGACGGCTGAGTGCAATACAGTGCACTCAGCCTCTCAGTGGAAGTGCAAAACAGCAACAGATTTCAAGAAAGCTTGGTATAAGCAGAGAGAATCCTTTGTTGCAATGAAGTGAAAGGAAAGCCAGAGGTCAACTAGGGTCTATGGCACTGTAATAGGAAAGGAAGTTTGGCAGCTTTGATGGGACTTACCACCCATTAAAAAAAAAAAAAAAAATGAGATGAGGCAGATGAAAAATTTGCATGTCTTGCATAATACTGATACTTTATTTTCTCTGTATCCTAGGTTGCCTCACTTCATTTCAGAAAGTTCTAGTGTTTCATATGTGTTGATGTCTTGCTAAACCATTCCAGACATATTGGGGTACATTTTAAAAGAGAGCGCACAGCGTACTTTTGTTCGCACATCAGGTGCGAACAAAAGTACGCTGGATTTTATAAGATAATCGCGTAGCTGCGCGTTATCTTATAAAATCCGGGGTCGGCGTGCACAAGGGGGTGCACATTTGTGCAACTTGCGTGCGCCGAGCCCTGTGCGCACTGCCCGTTCCCCCCCCCCCCCCCCCCCCACCACAGCTTCCCCTCCCTAACCCACCCTCCCGGCCCTATCTAACCCTTCCCCCTACCTTTATCAGAAAAGTTACTACTGTCTCCGGGCAGTAGTAACTTACGCGTGTCGGGGCACTCGGCCACGCCCCAGACCGCCCACACGCTCCCGAACGAAAACCACGCCCCCTGGCCACGCCCCCTGGCCACGCCCCCTGGCCACGCTCCAGACTGCCCCTTTTTGGAAGCCCCAGGACTTGCACGCGCCGCCGAGCCTATGCAAAATAGGCTCGGCGCGCGCTGGGGGGGTTTTAAAAGGGTTACGCGCATACCTTATGCGCGTAACCCTTTTAAAATCCGGCCCATTGTGTACAATTCTTCTGGAGAAAGCAATCTCTTTCTTTTGCTTTATCAACTTGTTCTTGAACAATTTATATTTTTGTCATAATCTCATGAGATAGGTGTTTTTTCTTTCACTTTCACTCTGCCTCATTAAAAAAATTTCAGTTTTTACGAGAGGAAACCCTTGTTCTGTATTTCTTGGAAACGCTTTCTACAAGGCTACAAATTAGGCCCTAAGAGGAATATTGTCAGTACGGTGCTGTATGCTTGGCAATTCTATGGGTTCTGCCAGAAGGTCCCTGCACACACAGTGCAGCATGTCTACGAACAAAGTCTTAAGTTCACCTTGGCAAAAGGTTTTCACAAGAGAAGAAAATGCAGGAAACATCAAGGTAGGCTGATGGCCTGATCTTTTATTCTAAGATATAGTTCCTTCCTATTCAACAAAGTACTGGGCACCATGCCCTAATTTCCATGTGAACTATTCTCCTGCAGATATGTTACTAGTTTAGTCTTCTTCCATAAACATTTTAGATATAATTATGTTGACTTTACATTGGCTAGCAGAAATGTTCCTTTATATGCTACAAACCTTTATTATCCTGTGAAATATGCTTGCCAACAAAGACCTGCATTATTACTCGCCGTATGTGTGTGTGTGTGTGTGTGTGCGCGCGTATGCCTCCAAGTCTACAACAATCTCAGGATGAAAGATATAGAGGGAGGGAGGGATTTTTTAAAATTCTTATTAGTTTTAATTATTGGGTGTTATAATAGATATATCTACTGTTCTGAAATATTTTATTGATGTTTAGGAAATTTTAAAATTATATTTAGGGGTGGGGGAATGAGGATACCAAAGGAAGTAATTGATCCGTGTGCCAAATACTTTAGGTGTGTGAGATCCGGTGTGCAATGCATGCATGTCTGTGTGAGAGTGTATGAAAGCTTGTGTGTCTGTGTGTGAACCTGTATGCATGTGTCAGTGTGAAAGCTTGTGTTCATGTTCTTGTGAGAGCCTGTGTCTCACAGGCACACACATACACACTGTGAGTGTGTGATCATGAGAGAGGGAGTGTGGTGTGTGAGAGAGCATGGACATGTATGAGAGAGAAAGAGAGAAGATAAAATTTGTGCAGCCCTACCTCTCTCCCCCCTTCCCCCCCAATCCACAACAAATATAAGTAAATACATTTGCCAGGAGGCATACGTGGCCTGTTGGTAAATTTAAGCTACAAGTAGATGAAATGGATCTGGATATACTACACCATATAGAATTGGTGCATACTAATGTGAGCAGATAGCATTCCACTTTGAAAAATGTTCTTGCCAAATTTATCTAGAAGTTTGTGGGTTTTTTCCTGAAGGAGAACTAAAGTGCATCTATGATGTCATCTTTTTCAGAGCAGACTCAACCACTACAAAGTGTTGAGGCAGCTGGACGATACCAAAGCCTAGTGATTGCTGGATTCAGTATTTGAGGTCCAGCCTTCTAGCTGTAGGACATTGAGGATGTTGTGAACTGGAAGGGCCACCAGTCTGGCAGACCCGGTGCTGACTTGGAGGAGGAAAATCACCTGGTCAGAGAGCAGTATCCTGGTGTATTAGGAAGTGATGCATTATCCTTCTGCACCAAGGACGAGTCTTCCAGGGCTACTCCCTAGGAGGGAAAGGTTAGGTCAGCCCAGCCATCATAGTTGGTGACTTGATTATTAGGAATGTAGATATCTGGATGGCTAGTGAACGAGAGGATTGCTTTGTAACTTGCCGAACTGGTGCAAAGCTGGTGGACCTCATGCATCACCTAGATAGGATTTTAAACAATGCTAGGGAAGAGCTGGCTGTCATGGTACATGTGGGCACCAACGACATAGGACAGTATGGGAGAGAGGTTCTGGAACCCAAATTTAGATTTTTAGGTAAAAAAATTCAGAATCTTCAGGGTAGCGTTTTCCAAAATGCTCCCTGTTCCATGCACAGGTCTCCAGAAACAGGCAGAGCTCTGGAGTCTCAATGCATGGATAGAAGATGGATTCAGTTTTGTAAGGAACTGGGCAATCTTTAGGGGACAGGGAGTCTTTTCCGAAGGACGGGTTCATCTTAACCAGGGTGGATACAGGCTGCTAGGGCTAATCTTTAAAAAGGAGATAGAGCAGCTTTTAAACAAGAACAAGGGGAAAAGCCAATAGTCGCTCAGTACATGGCTTGAAGGGAGGTAATCTTTGAAAGATGTAATAAATTAGGACATCCCATCAGAAAGGTTTCAATAAAAGTAAAAGTAGTCTATGTGCCAATAAATAAAAACACCTGAGTTAAAAGATTCCAAAGCACAGTGATGAGATTTAATTGCCAAGTGCAGTGAAAAGACATACAAGAACAGAATCATCATCTGCTTTCAAACATGTGCATTACAGCTCAAGAGAAGCCATTTTTATTTTCTATGCTTTGTCAGACTAGTTCTGGGCCAGTTTAAATGATTCCATAATGTGCTCCAAAAAGTACAAGTGTGCTCTAGACAATTGATAAAGATTACAGCTGAAAACATAAGGAACAAAGGAAGGCATCAGTAAAAATTTTAGAATATGGGCAAGCTGGCAGAGGGAAGAGATTCTACCTTCATAATGAGCCTAAATAACAAAGGACGCTAGTAGAGACATAAGAAAGAGAGAGAGAAAAAGAGACTATTTCTAAATGGAAAATAGCAGCAAAAACAGAGGATTAGAACCAGATGAGAATGCTCAATGGTTGAATTTGCTCATTTTCGCTTTCCTGTGCGAAGGATGTGCCTTATGAACTTGAGGCCTACTGCCATGCACACAGACTAAACCAAAAAGGGAATGCCTAAGCATCACAAACATGGAGTCTGCAGTCACATGAGGATTTTGGCAATTTTATGAGACTGTGATTCCATATCAGATAATTGTCATCACCTCCTAAATAAGAGGAGAACCTTTGACACAAGAACAATGAAACATGTCCTTGGTAAAAAAAAAAACTTTGTCTACAGCTATGAAATGGGTAGTGTTCTAGCACCTGCTTTGCTAACAAACTCTCAAAACTTCATTAACCCACCAGGGAATATTAGTATGCATCAGGACTCAGAAGATATCATTTGCATCACACCAATCCTGTGTCCATATGAGGAATATTCAATAAGATTTGACTCTGATAAAAGGGACTCAGTTACCCAGACATCGGACATTATCCAAAAGAGTCTTTGCTAAGGGCTTTCGCCGGTAGCTTTTCCAAACAGATTCTTCAACGCTCTGCCAAGACAGCTTTGTTAACAGGTTTCTGACTGCTGCAGTGAACCTGCAAGCTATGACTGGGTTTCATACTCAATACAGTTTGCTCCGCATTGTGGACGCAACTGAGGTGCTAGCTAGCTCTTGAAAGAATGAAATCTAAGAATTTATTTGCCCTATTTTGCAGTCATATAGCTCACAGAGACATCTGTGAGAACTCTGGATTCAATCTGTCATTCACCTGCCCATGGCATAATGAGACAGTTTCCTGACTTCAGCAGGAGTGTAACCTGGGTTGGATAAGGGTGAGAACACTGGGTTATTTAAATTGGCAGTATGTTAATTCCTAAGTGCAAAGTTGGACATAGAGATAATGTTTATAAGTTCTGATTATCTTTTACTAAATGGCCTTGCACTGTAAAACTGTAACAGCTAAACTAAAAACAAAGAAAATAAATAATTGTACTGTATTAAATTGTTTCACTTATGCTGCTAATAAAATTAAATTACCTCACAGAAATGTATTTAGCTGCTTCTTAAAACTAAAGAATTCATATCCTAAGTTACCAAATTAAATTCCATTAATCAGATGTAAGATATCTATCAGATACTCCTACAAGCACAAGAAGGATTTTACATTGGTTATAAAGGGGGAATGTCAAAGAAACAGGGGTTGTAAGAGATCCTGAATAGTACATAAGGACATAAATTATGCCATACGGTGTTAGACCAAGGGTCCATCAAGCCCAGTAACCTGTGTCCAACAGTGGCCAACCAACAAACAAGTACCTGGCAAGTATCCAAACATTAAATGAATAGATGATTATAATGAATAGATGATTAGATAAATATATATATAGATGAATATATATAAATGAATAGATGATTATAAAATGAATTATTAATTAGATTTTTGTTACCTTTTAGGTATATACCAGTTTTTGTATTTTTAATTTTATTTTAATTCCATTTTATTTTAATTTTATCTTTTATTTTTACTTTGTAAACTGTTTTGACAAAAAAACCTTGCTTTGAAAAACAGTATATAAATACTTTTAAATAAATAAAATAAATAGATCTCAAGCTACCAAGTCTTATTGATTAATAGCAGTTTATGAACTTCTGCTCTATGAACTTATCCAGACCTTTTTTAAACCCAGCTATACTAACTGCCATAACCACATCCTCTGGCAATGAATTCCAGAGCTTAATTATGCATTAAGTGAAAAAGAATGTCCTCCAATTTGCTTTAAATAAGCTACTTGCAAACTTCATGGAGTGCTCCCTAGTCCTAATATTAGCTGAGTTTGGCCACTGTTGCAAACAGGATGCTGGGCTTGATGGACCCTTGGTCTGACCCAGTATGGCATGTTCTTATGTTCTTAAATAACAGATTCATATTTACCCATTCAAGTCCTTTCATGATTTTGTAGACCTCTATCAGCCGTCTTCTCCAAGCTGAACAGCCCTAACACCTCTCTAGACTTTTCTGATAAGGGAGCCATTTCATCCCCTTTATCATTTTGGTAGCCCTTCTCTGTACTTTCTCCAGTGCAATTATATATATTTTTTTTTGAGATGTGGCAACTAGAACTGTACAGTATTCAAGGTGCGGTTTCACTATGGAGCGATACAGAGGCATTATGACATCCACCATTTTATTCGCCATTCCCTTCCTATTAATTTCTTCTAACATTCAGGCCGATACAGTACAGTGCGCTCCAACGGAGTGCATTGTTAGCCGGCATTTGGACACGTGTTTTCGACGTGCTAGCTTTACCCCTTATTCAGTAAGGGGTAATAGCGCATCCAAAACGCACGTCCAACACCCCCCCCCCCCCCCCCCCGAACTTAATAGTGCCGGCAATGCAAATTGCATGTTGATGGCCCTATTAGGTATTCCCGCGCGATACAGAAAGTAAAATGTGCAGCCAAGCCGCACATTTTACTTTTAGAAATTAGTGCTAATTTCAGAATAGGTGCTAATTTCTCTGGGCACCGGGAAAGTGCACAGAAATGCAGTAAAAACTGCTTTTCTATGCACCCTCTGACTTAATATCATGGCGATATTAAGTCTGAGATCCCAAAAGTTTAAAAAAGTAAAAAAAAAAAAAAAAAAAATCTGAAACAGGCCCGCAGCTCACGGGTTGAAAACCGGACGCTCAATTTTGCCGGCGTCCGGTTTCTGAACCCGTGGCTGTCAGCGGGCTCGAGAACCGACGCCGGCAAAATTGAGCGTCGGCTGTCAAACCCGCTGACAGCCGCTGACACCCGCTGACAGAGGCGCTAGGGACATGCTAGTGTCCCTAGCGCCTCTTTTTACCGCCGGGCCTAATTTAAATAAATTTATTTACTGTATAGAGCGCACAGGAGAGTGGCCTGTGCCCGCGCCGGGAAAGCGGGTGAATGCCTGCTCTCCTGCGACTTTTACTGTATCGGCCCGATTGTTTGCTTTTTGGACCACCACAGCACACTGAGCTGACGATTTCAATGTATTATCCACCATGATGCCTAGATCTCTTTCCTGGGTAGTAACTCCTAATGTGGAATCTAACATCGTGTAACCACAGCAAAGATTATTTTTCCCTATATGCATCACCACTTTGCACTGGTCCACATTAAATTGTATCTGTTATTTGGACACCCAATCTTCCAGTCCCACAAAGTCCTTCTGCAATTTATCATAATCTGCTTGAGATTTAACTACTCTGCATAAATTTTGTGTCATTCGCAAATTTATGCAGCTCCCTCGTCATGCCCCTTTCCAGATCATATATAAATACATTAAAAAGCACCGGTCCTAATACAGATCCCTGAAGCACTCCACTGTTAACCTTCTTCTACTGTGAAAACAGACCATTTAATCCTATTCTCTATTACCTGTCTTTTAACCAGTTTTGCAATCCACTAAAGACTATCTCAGCCTATCCCTTGATTTTTTAGTTTTCTTAGAAGCCTCTCATGAGGGACTTTATTCAATGCCTTCTGAAAATCCAAATACACCACATCTACTGGCTCATCTTTGTCCACATGTTTATTCAAACCTTTATAAAAATGTAGGAGATTTATGAGGCAAGACTTCCATTGGGTAAATCCATGCTGGCTGTGTCCCATTAAACCATATCTATTTAAATGTTCTATGATTTTATTCTTTATAATAGTTTCTGTAATCCTACTGAATCTCACAGGATTGAACTCTGTCTTAAAACGGTCCAGAAAATATTCATATATAGCATGCATTTCAAAAGCTGCTAGATATGATCATAAAACAAAGAATTTATTTGGTTCTAAGTTTTCCCTGACTTCTCCTTTTCTGGTAAGAGGATGACATTCTTAGTATTAGAAAATAGAGAGGCTCATCCTAAACCAAAGCCCCAGAAAGCCTATAAAAACTAAACATAAGATTAAAAAAAAAAAAAAAAAGCTGGTCCAACAAAAATATCACAAAGCTTAATATTCAGAGAAATGATCAAAAAACTGGCACAGACAGCCAAATAGGTCTCACTCACACACCAAACTTTACTAAGGAAAATGAGACACACGTTTTTTAATCATGGGCCACCAATTCTAAAAACTCTACAAAATAGATAGGCTAAACTAGACTAGAACAGGCACTAACTCAGAACTTGATCAATCTTTGACAGGTCATCTGTTATCAAGGGTAATCTTTAGAACTTGGTCCATATCCCTCATGGACATTGCTGTATCTTTTCTTTTCCATAGGAGAACCCTCATGCCAACAGCTGACATCTTCAACTTCAGAGCATAAATACAGCAGGCAACTCACCAGCTGCTGAGAAAGGGAAAGGAGATATGAACTACCCTCAAGAGAAAGAAAGGATCACCAAAGAGGCAAAGTGAGATGACAAAACATTTTTCAGATATATCACAGAGTGTAAGGCAGGCAGGCTAGTAACAGTATTGTAATTCTGAAAGGAGACAAGGAGCAATATATATGGAGAAAGATGAGAAATAACAGAAATATTAAACAAATACATTAGTTCAGCGTCACTGAAGACGCCCATGGAGGAGGACCATTGCTGGTTGACACTAGTACAGATAGGAGTGGAGTACAACACCATTTACAGAAAAGAATATTTGGGTGGAACTAAAGTAGACAAGGCCATGTAGCCAGATGAGATACATTGCAGGATAATAAGGGAACTCAGATAGCTGCTGGTAGTTCCGCTAAAGGACATGTTCAATGAATCCTTGAAGTCGGGAGTGGTGCTGCAAGATTAGAGAAGAACAGATGTGGTCCTGCTTCACAAAAGTGTTAGCAGACAGGAGGCTGGTTAGCCTTACCTTGGTGGTGGGAAAATTAACGGAGACTCTACTGAAGGAAAAGAAGTGGATTATTTGCAATCCAGTGGTTTGCAGGATCCGAGGCAATATGGTTTTTAACAGAGGAAGGTCATATCAAATGAACCTGATTTAATTTTTTGATTGGGTGACTGACTAGAGAATTAGATCCAGAAAGAGTACTCAATGTAGTGTACTTAGATTTCAGCAAAGCTTTTGATATAGTCCCACACTGCTGGCTCATAAATAAAGTGGGTTCCAAGGTGGAATGGATTTCAGATTGGTTGACTGACAGATGACAGCAGCATGAAATAGTAAAAGGAACAAACTCTGAAGAGAGAACAATGATAAATGGAGTGTCTCAAGGGTCGATGTCTAGGACCTGTTCTGTTCAGCATCTTTGTGAGCAATATTGCAAAGAGGTCAGATTGGTAAGGTTGTCATTTTCTATGTAACACTAAGACCTACAACAGAATGGACATCTCTGAAAGAGAAAATAGAATGAGAAATGATCTAAGATAATCTTGGCCAAAAGCCTGGCATACTAGAATACAATGCAAAAAGAGCAGATTCATGCATTTTCAGTGCAATAATCCAAAGGAACTGTACATGACCGGAAAAAGGGGGGGGGGGGGGGGGGAGAAGGACAAAAGACTAATGTGCACAGTCCAGGAGAGAAACCTTGGGACAAGTGTCAGATGATCTGAAGGTAGCAAACAATGTGACAAGGCAGTAGCAAAGGCTAGATTGATGCTGGGCTTCACAGATAAAGGCATAACCAGCAGGAAAAAAATAAATGATCATGCTCCTGAACAGGTTACTGATGACGCCTCTCACCTGATGTACTGTGTCAGTTCTGGAGACTATACCTTAAAAAGGATAAAGACAGAATGGAAAAGGTTCAGAAAAAGGAAGCCCAAATAGTGTGGGGTCTGCATAGAAAGACGTAAGAGATGAAGACTGGAGGACCTAAATATGTATACACTGGAGGAGAGGAAAGACAGGGAAGATATAATACAGGCTTTTAAATGCCTAAAAAGTATAAATGATGTACAAGAATGAAACCTTTTTTAATGGAAAGGAAGCTGCAAAACCAGGGGTCATGATCTGAAACTCCAAGGAGAGAGATTCAGGAACAAATTTCAGGCAATACTTTAAGGAAGTGGTAGTGGATGCATGAAATGTCCTCCCAGAAGAAATGGTGAAGAATTGTAATAAATTCAAAATGGCACGGGATAAATACAGAGGATAGAAATGAAGAGAAACAGTAACCTTTGTTAACATTAGGTATAATCTTTCTTCACTGGGTAACCTGCATGGAGCAGCAGTTTCTACCCTAATCAACATGTTTGGCAGAGTGGATGAACCATTAGGTCTTTATCTGCCGTTATTTATGTTACTATATAGCAGAGGTAGGCAATATCTGTCCTCAAGTGCCACAAACTGGTCTGGTTTTCAGGATATCCACAATGAATATGCATGAGGTATATTTGCATGCACTACCTCCATTGTATGCAAATATATATCATGCATATTCATTGTGGATGCCCTGAAAGCCAGACTTGTTGGTGGCACTCCAGCACAAGAGCAGCCTACTCCTGCTATAAAAAGTGAAGTGAATAAGCTGCCCCATCTGCTGCGATTTTCATCAAAAACCATATCAACAATCTGTCAAGAGGGCAGAAGTCTTGAAGAGACTACCATAACCAGAGAGATGAAGACTTTTTTCATACCTACAAAGCATACAGCTGTATGATTTCACAGCTTGTGTCATAAAGAACACAGCCAGCCACAGTTCCAGAAATGACTACGGGGAAGGAAATCACAGATGTCCAAACTGTTAAAGACATCAAAATCAGGACTTGACACGTAACTGCAGGACACTATAGAATTCAAATAAAACTAAAGATGTACAACTAATTACAAGAAGTAATTCACTACAGATGGAAAGTGTGAGAACTCAAAGGAAAAAATCCTTAAGGGAGGGGTGATCAGCTGCTACTACAATTGCTGGTGTGACTTGGTTTTCAGATTCAAAACAGTCCAAAGCTGATATTTTGTTATTTGTGTTACCGCTGGCCATAGATCATTTCCCATCAGCCATATGCAGATGCTTAATTCTGCATGCAATGCACAATTAAATAATTTAGAAGCAAATCTGCCTGGAGGGCTACAAGAAACTCTGATGAACTACCGTAGTGAAACAAACTTGTTTTAGTGCTCTGGGTCATGATCAAATAAAGCCTGAATGCAGCCCTACACATCTGGGGAAATCAGAACCACACTGACATCCTACAGAGTTTTACACTACAGCACTACATTGAGTATTCAGAATGTTACACCAAGCTATGATAGATATAGTGGCAGAGCACTGTGGCAAGATGGAAGGATAGCACACTTCGCCAAAGCAAAACATGGTTTGCAAGGAGCTAAATATCTTTCGGTTCACGATACTGGAACTCTGGTATGGGTAACGGTGCCTTCCTGTGCTCCACGGAGAAAATAAGGTAAATGAAGGACACTAGACCTATTGTTAAAATAGAGGATTAATTGTCAACATGCAGTTAGAACATGAGGAAGGAAAGCTTAGAAACGAAACATGCCTTGAAGAACACATGAGCAGAAGATCCAAAAGCATCCATCCAGCAGTGGTCTCCAGTATGGGCCGCAGTATGGTAAACAAGTAAAGAACTGCAGAGCAATACATACAAGCCCTTTCTTTTCTTTTCCCAAATTTGAGCTAGATCCATACATTTTACATACTTAGACATATCCCTGAAAATTTGATTGCTGTAGATTTAATGGTAGTGAGATAATGTTAATCAAATACACAATGCAACCATAAGCAAACTTTTTTTTTATTTTCAGACAAAAATAAGCTCTAAAAAAGAACCCCTATTGGAAAGGAATAGCACAAAAAAAACCAGAGAAATCTGCATCAATAATGCTAGTCAATGTTCTAAAAGATAAACTGCTTTGCGAGATAGACATGATTAGGAAAGTTGCAGTCCATAAAAGGTAATTTTTCCATATAGGAAGACCACATGGCTACTGGTCATTAATCAGGGCTAAAGTGGAACAGTACTATTTATACAATTTTTTTTTTTTAATTTGCTTTGGAGGAATAGCAGACTTTTTTTCTTTTTTGAAACTTTCTTTCTTCCTGAAACCATTACTCTCTCAAAATTACTTCAGCAACACATCCTACAAGAAACAATCATGGCAGTTTACAGCTCTATGCTTGGAAACATGCTATTATTTTGTTCCTTACCATAAGGGCAGATGGTCTGATCAGGGCTACAGGCATGCATGCTCCAATGGGCCAGTCGGGCCAGTCATGGGGTTGGGTGTTGGTCGCAGCGGCCCCATACCTGCACAGCCACTGCAACCAACACTGGCTCTGCAGCACGGTTTTCTTCTGCAGCGGAAACTTCCCCAAGGCTCTCTGCTTACATTCAAGTCCTGCCTTGTTTTACCTGTGGCAACTCCGTCGGCCAAATGTTGCCTTTAAATACCCCCACCCAATCACCATGGCAGTGGCAGAAAGCACTCCTGCTGCCTCTCCTTACAGTGGCCATGCCTCTGCCAGTGGGAGGCAGCACGCAGACTTCCCACCTCTGCCTGAATGCCTCCTGACTCTCACCGCTCTTTATGTGCCCCAACCTGCTCCCCTCATCCTCCAGCTGTGGCCAAAAATAATTTAAAAACAAAACAAAGAGCTAGCATCAGGGTCTTCCAACCTGTGGACCTCCTCCCTCAAAAGCCTACCCAGATCCAGCCTAACCAATGTTTAAAAAAAAAAAAAATGTTTTTAACTTATTCACAGGCAAAGGGAGAGAAGAGTGAGCATGTGTGTGAGCATGAGAGAGAGCATATGTGAGCCAGTGAGCATGTGATATAGAGTATGTTAATGAGCATGTGTGTGAGTGTGTGTCAGAGGGAGAGAATGTGCACAAGTGTGAGAAAGTATATGAGAGTGTGTGTATAATAATGAACGGATGTGTGATAATGAACGTGTATACGAGAAAGAGTAGAAAGTTTGTATACACCCTCCACCCCAAACTAATTCAGAACGATCTCAGGGCTACTGGACATCAAAGTTCCCGGATATAGAGGAGATGTTTTCAAAATCTTTACTATTTTTAATTACTGGGCATTATTTGATATCTGATGTTTTGAATACTTTATTGGTGTCTGGGAAATTTAAAAATAAATGTTATATATAAGTTTGAATACTGGATGCTCTATTCATCAGCTGTTTGGAAATATTTTTTCTTTGCAAGAGTATGCTTTTACTATTACAACTGATGTTTTGTATTTTTGATTTTATTGTTTGATGTTTTATGAGAAATGATGATATTTCCCTTCTTCCATCATTGCATACATACAGACTCTGGCTTCTTGTGGTTTACAATTCAGTTTTTGTCAGTATTTACACTCCATGGTCTCTTTATTCTGTATTTGGTGAGGGTCTGTATATTTTTCACATGTGACTAAGCAATCAGTGCTGTTTTGGTGTGGGGAGGTTTACTATATTCAATTTACTCATGGCTTTCTGAGGGCCAAGCCCATACCCAACACATGTTACAATAGACCCGATTCTATATGGGTTCTGACTGGGGCCGGATTAAAAATCTGGTGCTCATAGGTACTTTGGTGGTGGGGGGGGGGGGGGGTGTAAATGGAGGTCTCTTTTCCCCTCCTCCCAGAAATCACTGGGGCCGGAGAGTCCCTCCTCCCCCCACCAGAAATCATCACATGGTGCAGGGCCCCCTCCCATATTTCCATTCTCCCTTTGGCTTCCCCACATCAGTCTCCTCTTACCTCCGCATTTGACAATTTCCTTTTATTCAGCTGTACCAGGAACTTCAGCTTAAACTCCTCATGGAGTCTGTGAGTTGGCATACATGCTCACAGATGCCGCTGCAGCCCTGCCTCTCACACAGGTTTCCCTGATAACGGGACGCCCATGCTGGAGCAGAGGGGTGGTGCCACTGCAGGGTCTGTGAGCATGCATGCCAGCTCACACCCCTACACAGAGTTTAGCTGTAGTTCCTGATATCACCATGTGGCTGAATAAAAGGAAAATCAGCAGCAGACCCGGATGGCAGCAGTGTTGGCAGAACTACGGCACCTTTCAAAATCTAGCGCCAGAGGCAGCTATCTAGATTGCCTACACCTAAATCCAGGCTTGGTTTCAAGTGTCTTTTATGGAGGGATTTTTGTTTGTTTGGGTTTTTTTTGAGTTTTCTGGTTGGCACCACATCAATACAAGCAAGTGTGTGTGTGTGTGTGTGTGTATATATATATATATATATAATATATATATATATATATATATATATTATATATATATAATATATATATATATATATATATATATATAGTTTTGTTTTATTTATTTATTTATTTATTTTAAATTTAGATTTAGCTCCTACCTTTTCATTGGTAGTTCCAGTCACAGACAGGGAGTAGGTGAGCTAGGAGAAGTGCTTGTGCGTGTTGAGGAGATTTCTGTATGAGGTAGCTGGACTGAGCTCTGAAAAGGGCAGCTGGCTGTTGAACCAGTGAGTATTCTAGAGAGCATGGTGTGCTGAGAAGGGGTGGGAATGGGAACGATGGGGCTGCTACAGGCTTGAGAAGGGCTGGCAGCAAGCAAGAACTTTCATAATGATGCAGCACTGCTGGGATGGGGGCACTCACTACGTGAGCCTATGATCAATAGAAAGTATGTGTCAGAAAATGCGTGTGGCTGAACCTAGGGCCGATGCAATACAGTGAGCTCAGCCGAGCACACTGTTAACCCGCAGACGGACGCAGGTTGAACAGGCGCTAATCAATCCCCTAATGCAATAAGGAGATTAGCGCATATTCAACGCGCGTCCAACACAGAGTGAATCTAATAGCGCTCAACACATGCAAATGCATGTGAATGAGGCTATTAGGCATTCACTCCCGATGCAAAAAAAAAAATAAATGTGCAACCAAGAAACAGTTTAAGTGTCATCTATTAACGCCTGCCTGGAGACACTAGCGACACTAGCCCCTCCTTGCTAACACGACCCCCTAATTTAAATATTTCATGGCATCAGGGGCATGTTAAGAAAGCGGGCGCTGACTGTTCAGCGCATGCTTTCTATGCTAATTTATTGCATCGGCCCCTCTGTGTCTGAGAAAGAGAGTGAGAGTGTGTGTGTTTGTGTGTCTGTGTCAGACAAGAAAGACCCCACACAAACTCACTAATGCAGACATGGGTGTGTAGGCATCTCTCTCTGACACCAAGGCACACCCAGAAAGAGAGAGACAGAGACAAAGACAGTGGGCCTGACATTTGGCTGGCAGTATGGGTGGCTCATTACTTGGCAACTGATTCAAGATTTGATTGGCAAAAGACTCACCACAACAGGAATCCAGGACACACATACATATATAGCTACAGATATCTAGACTTCAGATTAAAGCACCGTTCTTAAGTTTGTAACTTGTACTCTACGGTAAAATTACTTTACTGGCCTTTTCTTCTTTCCAGCTTGTTGCAAGCTTCCAAGTTCCCGCCCCCTGTTGATTGTAACTTTGACTTATTCCTGCTTTGGTTATCTTTCGTTTACGTGAATTTGTTACTCTAGTTTTTTCCCTCTGTTAAACTGTAAACCGATCCGATATGGTAATCTACTATGAAGGTCGGTATATAAAATTGTTAAATAAATAAAATAAATAAATCTATATCTATATTTATCCATAGACAGATAGATTTGAATGTAAAACCTGGAGGGCGGAGGGCACTCCAACTAATTGCATGGATGAAAAGGGGGCTACAGCTCAGTTTGCTCACCTAATCTAGAATGTGTGCTCTACTACTAAAGTTATTTAGAAAAAAAATGTGAAACTTATGTTCTGCCAGAGTTCAGGTCAACTGATGTATTTCAAGGGTCAGCTTCGCATGCTTTAGGGAGCAGCTGAAGCACATACTACAGGGAAAGTGTCCATGGACCGGTTTTGAAAAAATTCCCAAGCTGCTATTTTCCTTCAATCTGCTGCTGCTTATTATCATCATGACCTATGGAAATGAGATATCTAACAAATGTGTCTATTATCTACGTATTGTTTAATGAGCTGGAATATATCTGACAGCAACCAAACTCAATGGTACCTAAGATCCCATCAACTTTGCCATGTTTAAGCTGTACCTATGTTGATAGAGGAAAGGTACAAAAAGCAGCATTGCCCATTCGTTAAATGGTTTTATGTAAACAGAGTGCTTCTTCTCTTGAATTTAAACAGAGTGTAAGTGGGCTGTGACACCCTATGGGGCACTACTTATGCAGTAAATGCTAAAGGTTAGCATCTGCCCCCATTTATTACTTTCTTCAGCAGTTCCATCAAACACGTCAACAATGAATCATTCTGAGCCTTAAAAATTCCAAAAGTGGCCAATTTAGTACTTCTGTACAAAGCACCTGTCCAAGCAAGCAGCTACAGTAAAAATTATGACACCAAGTTTATGATACAGTTGACATTATCATGTTATAATACAGGGTGATGTCACATTCAGAGTTTGACGGACTATGTTCTTTTAATGCTTGTGCTACCTATACTACTCTGAAAGCTTAATGCCAGTATGTTTATGTTTCGCCACAAGAAAGTACTACTTCGGGGTCAAAAAACACTACTTTTAGGAGGCTGACAAAGTGAAGCCTGAAAAGTGTTAGCCACAAAATTCTATAAGTTGCAACATCAATTTTCATCATCATAGAGGGCTGTGGAGGCCAATGGTGTAACCAGATTCAAAAAAAGAATTAAACAAATTTATGGAAAATACATCCATAACAGGATATGAAATGTAAATCGGGGGTGTCCCCCAAGTTCAGTGTGACCATAAACCTCAGTGTGAAAACATGAAAGGACCCGAGACCAGTCAAACAAGCCTACACATGCGTTATTTCTTACACACCTCCTCTAAGCACCTGCTGCATGGTGCTCGCTATAAATCAGGGTCATGAAGCTGTACAAGATGGACCTCTGCTCCGACCCCATTGATAGTTCTTGTCTACTTACATCAATCCATCTACAATGAAAAAAATAGCAATACTTTATTTTCACTTTCTGCAAATCAATCTGGCATTCTCTAATCAAGCTTATTTCAATTGCTGAGCACAATACACTGGAAGAGACTATACTCTAAGAACATAAGAACATAAGAAAATGCCATACTGGGTCAGACCAAGGGTCCATCAAGCCCAGCATCCTGTTTCCAACAGTGGCCAATCCAGGCCATAAGAACCTGGCAAGTACCCAAAAACTAAGTCTATTCCATCTAACCATTGCTAATGGCAGTGGCTATTCTCTAAGTGAACTTAATAGCAGGTAATAGACTTCACCTCCAAGAACTTATCCAATCCTTTTTTAAACACAGCTATATTAACTGCACTAACCACATCTTCCGGCAACAAATTCCAGAGTCTAATTGTGCGATGAGTAAAAAAGAACTTTCTCCAATTAGTTTTAAATGTGCACCATGCTAACTTCATGGAGTGCCCCCTAGTCTTTCTACTATCCGAAAGAGTAAATAACCGATTCACATCTACCCGTTCTAGACCTCTCATGATTTTAAACACCTCTATCATATCCCCCCTCAGTCGTCTCTTCTCCAAGCTGAAAAGTCCTAACCTCTTTAGTCTTTCCTCATAGGAGAGTTGTTCCATTCCCCTTATCATTTGGTAGCCCTTCTCTGTACCTTCTCCATCGCAATTATATCTTTTTTTGAGATGCGGCGACCAGAATTGTACACAGTATTCAAGGTAGCGGTCTCTCATGGAGCGATACAGAGGCATTATGACATTTTCCGTTTTATTCACCATCCCTTTCTAATAATTCCCAACATTCTGTTTGCTTTTTTGACTTGCCGCAGCACACTGTACCGACGATTTCAATGTGTTATCCACTATGACACCTAGATCTCTTTCTTGGGTTGTAGCACCTAAATATGGAACCCAACATTGTGTAATTATAGCATGGGTTATTTTTCCCTATATGCATCACCTTGCACTTATCCACATTAAATTTCATCTGCCAATGGATGCCCAATTTTTCCAGTCTCACAAGGTCTTCCTGCAATTTATCACAATCTGCTTGTGATTTAACTACTCTGAACAATTTTGTGTCATCTGCAAATTTGATTATCTCACTCGTCGTATTTCTTTCCAGGGTCATTTATAATATATTGAAAAGTAAGGGTTCCCAATTCAAATCCCTGAGGCACTCCACTGTCCACTCCCTTCCACTGAGAAAATTGCCCATTTAATCCTACTCTCTGTTTCCTGTCTTTTAGCCAGTTTGCAATCCACGAAAAGGACATCGCCACCTATCCCATGACTTTTACTTTTCCTAGAAGCCTCTCATGAGGAACTTGTCAAACGCCTTCTGAAAATCCAAGTATACTATATCTACCGGTTCACCTTTATCCACGTGTTTATTAACTCCTTCAAAAAAGTGAAGCAGATTTGTGAGGCAAGACTTGCCCTGGGTAAAGCCATGCTGACATTGTTCCATTAAACCATGTCTTTCTATATGTTCTGTGATTTTGATGTTTAGAATACTTTCCACTATTTTCCTGGCACTGAAGTCAGGCTAACCGGTCTGTAGTTTCCCGGATCGCCCCTGGAGCCCTTTTTAAATATTGGGGGTACATTTGCTATCCTCCAGTCTTCAGGTACAATGGATGATTTTAATGATAAGTTACAAATTTTTACTAATAGGTCTGAAATTTCATTTTTTAATTCCTTCAGAGCTCTGGGTGTATGCCATCCGGTCCAGGTGATTTACTACTCTTCAGTTTGTCAATCAGGCCTACCACATCTTCTAGGTTCACCGTGATTTGATTCAGTCCATCTGAATCATTACCCATGAAAACCTTCTCCATTACGGGTACCTCCCCAACATCCTCTTCAGTAAACACCGAAGCAAAGAAATCATTTAATCTTTCCGCGATGGCCTTATCTTCTCTAAGTGCCCCTTTAACCCATCGATCATCTAACGGTCCACTGACTCCCTCATAGGCTTTCTGCTCGGATATATTTTAAAAAAAGTTTTTACTGTGAGTTTTTGCCTCTACAGCCAACTTCTTTTCAAATTCTCTCTTAGCCTGTCTTATCAATGTCTTACATTTAACTTGCCAATGTTTATGCTTTACCCTATTTTCTTCTGTTGGATCCTTCTTCCAATTTTTTGAATGAAGATCTTTGGCTAAAATAGCTTTTCACCTCCCCTTTTAACCATGCTGGTAATTGTTTTGCCTTCTTTCCACCTTTCTTAATGTGTGGAATACATCTGGACTGTGCTTCTAGAATGGTTTATTTATTTATTTAACATTTTTTTTATATACAGACAACCGTTTGCACATCGTATCGGTGTACAATGAAACTCAAAACAGGTAGGCAGAGCCTTTACATGGAGAATGGTATTTTTTAACAATGACCACGCCTCTTGGACATTTTTTACTTTTGTAGCTGCTCCTTTCAGTTTTTTTCTAACAATTTTTCTCATTTTATCAAAGTTTCCCTTTTGAAAGTTTAGCACGAGAGCCTTGGATTTGCACACTGTTCCTTTTCCAGTCATTAAATCAAATTTGATCATATTATGATCACTATTGCCAAGCAGCCCCACCACCGTTACCTCTCTCACCAAGTCCTGTGCTCCACTGAGAATTAGATCTAAAATTGCTCCCTCTCTCGTCGGTTCCTGAACCAATTGCTCCATAAAGCTATCATTTATTCCATCCAGGAACGTTATCTCTCTAGCGTGATCCGATGATACATTTACCCAGTCTATATTGAGGTAATTGAAGTCTCCCATTATTACTGCACTACCAATTTGGTTAGCTTCCCTAATTTCTCTTAGCATTTCACTGTCCATCTCACCATCTTGACGGTAGTATACCCCTATCACTATAGTCTTCCCCGACACACAAGGGATTTCTACCCATAAAGATTCAATTTTGTATTTAGTCTCATACAGGATGTTATCCTGTTGGACTCTATTGCCATCCCGGACATAAAGTGCCACACCTCCTCCCGAGTGCTCCTCTCTGTCATTGCGATATAATTTGTACCCTGGTATAGCAACTGTCCCATTAGTTATCCTCTTTCCACCATGTCTCTGAGATGCCAATTAAGTCTATGTCATCATTTACTGCTATACATTCTAATTCTCCCATCTTACTTCTTAGACTTCTGGCATTATTTATTTATTATTTATAACTTTTTTTTATACCGAAGTTTCAGGTAACAGAATTACTTATCACTCCGGTTTACATTATAACAAGTAGAAAACAATGACAACATATGTCTTACAATGAACAAGGGAGTGAACAACTTGGATATATAACATAACATAACATAACATAACTAGGAACAGTAGCAGTATGCACTATAGAGCGAGAGACTAGCACATGGGGAGGGAGGTTTGCTAATGGGGGGGGAGGGGAAGGAAGGTTGTTCTGGAGGGAGGAGTGAGGAGGGAGAAATTTCTCATTGATGAGTAAAAACATGAGCGTAGGTTCTGGACGTCAACAGTATGAAAACAGTCAATGGGAGCTGTGGAAGACTAAGTAAGTTTAGGGAATGCTTGACCGAATAGCCATGTCTTGAGTCTTTTTTTGAATGTGTGGGGCAATGTATCAGCCTTAGCTCCGGAGGAAGCAGATTCCACTGTTTGGGGCCTGCTGTGGATAGAGCTCTTTACTTAAAGATGTTTTCATGGAGGTGCATGCAGAGTTCCTCTTTGTGCTAATCTTAGCGGTCGGGAAGACGTGTGAAGCTGAAGAGGGATTCTGAGGTCCAGTGGAGTGTTGTTGAATATGGCTTTGTGGGTGATTGATAGAAGTTTAAACAGGATTCGAGATTTGACTGGGAGGCCAGGGAGCTTCTTTAGAATTGTGTTATATGATCTCTTTTGTTGGATTTAGTGAGACACCTTGCGTAGCGTTCTGTAACAGTTGAAGAGGCTTTAGGGTGTAGACTGGGAGACCGTGAAGCAAGTGAATTACAGTAGTCCTTTCGAGAAGATGATGGATTGTAACACTGACCTGAAATCGTGAAAATGAAGGAGGGGTCGAAGCCTTTTTAGAACTTGGAGTTTGTAGTAGCACTCTTTAACTGTAGTGTTGATGAAATCAGAAAAGCTCAGATGGTATCCATGACCACCCCAAGGTTTCTGACCCGTGGGGAGAGAAACTGGGAGCGACGTAAGGTGAGAGCTATTCAATGGAAGGTGAGAGCTATTCAATGGAAGGGTGCAATCTTGAGTGATCAAGAGGAATTCTGTCTTGTCAGTGTTGAGTATCAGGTTAAGGTTAGACAGGAGTTTGTTAATGGAGAGGAGGCAGGAGTTCCAAAAAAGTACGATCTTTTGAAGTGATTCGGTGATAGGAATAAGGATTTGGACGTCATCTGCATAGAAGTAATGGGTTAACTTTAGATTGGAAAGGAGATGACAAAGCGGGAGAAGATAGATATTGAATAACGTAGGGGCTAGCGAAGAGCCTTGAGGGACCCCTAATGTGGAACTGAACGGTGGTGACTCTTTGCTATTGATCTTAACTTTGCAGTATCTGTTCTGGAGGAAAGATTTGAACCAGTTTAGAGCTTTGTTTTTGATGCCGATCTCGGATAGTCTTTCGATGAGATAATCATGGTTGACCGTGTCAAAGGCAGCTGAAAGATCAAGGAGTATGAGCAAGCAGGGATGTTTGTTTTCTAGATTCATGAGAATGTTGTCTGACAGAGATAAAAGAAGAGTTTCGGTACTGTGGGATTTGCGAAAGCCCTAATTGAGCCGGGGAGAGGATGTTGTTATTTTCAAGAAATTCAGAGAGCTGTTTATTGACTATTCTTTCCAAGATTTTGGCAATGATCATTAGCATACAAATGATCATTAGCATACAAACATTTCAAAGTTTGTTTTTTGTTTGTATTTTCATTCTGCTTTTTAATTGATAGGGATAAGTTAGAATTTTTTAGCTCAGGTGAGTTTTTAGTTACAGGCCCTTGGACTATTTTTCTAATTATTGGAACCTCACTGTCGGGATGCCCTAATTCTAATGCATCATTAGTATCCTTTAAAAGATACCTCTCTCAAACCATGCGCTGCTGAGCGACTGTCGGCTTTCCCCTTTGTTCTAGTTTAAAAAGCTGCTCTATCTCCTTTTAAAGGTTAGCGCCAGCAGTCTGGTTCCACCCTGGTTAAGGTGGAGCCCATCCCTTCAGAAGAGACTCCCCCTTCCCCAAAAGGTTCCCAGTTCCTAACAAAACTGAATCCCTCTTCCTTGCACCATCGTCTCATCCACGCATTGAGACTCCGGAGCTCTGCCTGCTTCTGGTGCCCTGCACGTGGAACAGGGAGCATTTCAGAGAATGCTACCCTGAGGTTCTGGATTTAATCTTTCTACCTAAGAGCCTAAATTTGGCTTCCAGAACCTCCCTCCCACATTTTCCTATGTCGTTGGTGCCCCACATGTACCACGACAGCCAGCTCCTCCCCAGCACTGTCTAAAATCCTATCTAGGTGACGCGTGAGGTCCGCCACCTTCGCACCAGGTAGGCATGTTACCAGGCGATCCTCACGCCCACCAGCCACCCAGCTATCTATATTCCTAATAATCGATCACCAACTATGACGGCCGACCTAACCCTTCCCTCCTGGGCAGTAGGCCTTGGGAGATATCCTCAGTGCGAAAGGATAATGCCATCACCTAGAGAGCAGGTCCTTGCTACAGGATCCTTTTCCTGCTACACCTGGTTGTGCTCTCCCATCATGAGACCTCTTCCCTCCAAGGCAGCACCAGGTGCTGCCAGTCTGAAGTTGGGACTTGACTACTATGTCCCTGAAGGGTCTCATCTATATACCTCTCTGTCTGCCTCAGCTCCTCCAGGTCTGTGCCACTCTAGCCTCCAGAGATCGGACTCGTTCTCTGAGAGCCAGGAGCTCTTTGCATCGCATGCACATGTACAACTTCTCACCGGTGGGTAAAAAATCGTACATGTGACACTCGATGCAAAAGACTGGGAAGCCCCCCTCTTGCTGCTGGACTGCTGCTTTCATCTCAATTTTGATCAGTTCCTAGTAGTTTAGGTTGCTATGGGAGTATGAATGTGTCTAACTTCCTTTAAATGTATTAGTGAATTCACTATGTGTCTGGTAGTGCCTACCGGGGTCTGATCGAATTCTCAATAAAGTTTTTGTTGATTTTTTTTTCTTGTGAAAGTGGCACCTGCCTATAAATTAAGGGATGAGCTTGGGGTGGGTGGGCGAGTTGGGAAATACAAACAGTCTGACTTCAGTTAGTCAGCCTGAGTGACTCACTGCTCCCTTGATTAACAAATGTTGTTCCCTATTCAAACCCAATCACACTACCTCAACACCTTTCCAAGGTGAGTAACTGAGCTCAACTATTCAACTTCTTTACTTAGGTATACACTGCTCCTAGCTTATTTCTAGCTTTCTGGCTACTTTTTGTGGGGGGGGGGGGGGGGGGGGGGGGGGAGTTTGTTTTTTGTTAAAAAGTTTGCAAAGAACCTGACATTTTGTTATGGATAATGAAACCCACCTATCTAGGTCTACACTGGGTCTCTCTCCAGTCTTGTAACATGGAATTATAATTAAATAAAAAAATAGGAGAAACTCAACCTCACAGAGTGGTGAGCGGGTTTTGTGAGGACTAACATCCTGCTATCCTTGGCCAATAAAGGAGCTATGTGGATCACAACTCTGCTTTCTCTGAGGACAAGCAGGATGGTAGTCCCCACATATGGGTGAATCCCTAGCCAAAGGCTGCTCCCCAACACAAAAGGGGACCAACAGACACCCAACCAGGTGCCAACTGGCACAACAGTGCTGTTGTAACAGAGGGGGAAACAGCCTGAGCCCAAACATCTGGCCCTAGGTGGGGAGCATTGGGTTCTACACCTCAAACAGGTTCTGAAGGACAGACTGGCTGAACCTACTGTCATGTCGGCCATCCCTATCCAGCAACAGTGAGATGTGAATGTGTGGAGAGAACTCCACGTTGCAGCTTTGAGGATTTCTTCCTCAGGAACTGCTCACAAGTGGGCTACCTACGCTGCCATGGCTCTGACAGAATGAGCCCTGACATGCAGTCCTGCCTCGGCATAACAAAAGGAGATGCAACCTTCTAGCCAATTGGTTAATATCTGTTTGGCAATGGCAACACCCAAAATACTCCTATCAAAAGAAATAAAAAGTTGGGTGGACTGTCTATGGGCTTCTGTCAGCTTCAGGTAGAAGACTAAGGCTCACTTGCATTCCAAACTGTGCAGTGCGTGTTCGCCTTGGTGTGAATGGGGCTTGGGAAAGGAAGTTGGCAAGACGATGGACTGATTAAGATAGAAGTTTGTCACCATCTTTGGCAGGAACTTAGAGTGCATATGCAAGACCACCCTGTTATTTATTTATTTAACTTCTTTTACTATACCGATACTCAAGACAAGGTCTTATCGTACCGGTTTACAATAGAACAGGGGGAAACCAATTTAACAACTAATTAACCAATTTAACAACTAAGTAGAAAGGTAAAGTTACATTAAACAGGGAGCGAAAACATGGGAGATGGAAGACAGGAAAGATTTTAAATGATAACAATTGGAGAGTGATAAACATTAACGAAAACAATATATGTTATGATAAAACAGTTCGAGGTGGATATGTTCCTAAGGCCTGAAGCTCGCTGATCCTGCGTACTGAGATGACCACCACCAAAAAGATGACCTTCCTTCAGGTCACAGGTGCACAGCAGCCCAAAAGGAGCTTTTATCAGCAGAGCTAATACCACGATGAGGTCCCAAGACATAGTGTGAGGCCTTAAGGGAGGTTTTCAGTTGAAGCAGGCCCCGCATGAATCATATAACTATGGGCTGTACAGAGATGGGCATACCATCTATACCTTGGTGCTATGCGCCAATTGCACTGAGATGAATTCTAATGGAGTTGGTCTTTAAGCTAGCCTACAATAGGTGTAGAAGGTAATCAACCAGTTTTTGTGTCAGGCAGGAGAATGGATCTGCTCACACCACACGGAAAACTTCCTCCCGTCCATAGGTTTTTCTAGTGGAAGGCTTTCTAGAAGCCACCAGGACCCAAGATACATCCTCTGAAAGATCAAGCGGCTGCAAGACTAACCACTCAGCATCTAGGCTGTGAGCGACAGGGCCTGGAGGTTGGGATGCTGTAGCCTGCCTTGATCTTGCACGAAGAGATCTGGGGAATTCCCCAGACTGATCGCCTTCGGATGGACAACTCCCATAGGAGTAGAAATCAGACCTCTCTTGGCCAATAAGGATTTATGTGGATCATAGTCCCCCTGTCCTCACAAAGCTTCAAGAGAGTCTTCGCCACTAAGGGAATCAAAGGATACATGTACAGAAGACCCTTTCCCAACTGTGGGCAAGGGCATCCGAAGCTAGTTTGTCGTCTGACCTGTACAGGGAGCAGAACAGAGGGACCTTCCGGTTGCAAGGGGAATGAGAATAGATCTAGGTCCAGGCTTCCCCAAAGGGGTACTACACAATTTTCTACCCCCTAGTCCAGGGAACACTCGTGGGGTCCAAAGGCTTGACTCAGCCTGTCCATTACCATGTCCTCCATCCCAACCAGGTACCTTTCCATTCAACAGGGCACATGACCAGATCTGGACTGCTTCCTGACATAGGAGGTACGATCCCATGCCTCCCTGCATGCTGACATACCACATGGGTACCTGATTGTCGGTTTGGATCAGGAAAACTTTGTTGTACAGCCAATCCCTGAAAGCCGATAGTGCATACCTAATCACTTGAAGCTCCAGGAAGTTGATTTGACAAGAGCATTCCTAAGGTGACCAGAGACCCTAGGTGCTAAGCACATCTATATGAGCTCCCCACCCCAGGATGGACGCATCAGTGATTAGGACAATTTGGGTAGAAAGACTTCGAAAAGAGATCCGCTCCAGATCTGAAAGTACCCACCACCAGGACAATGAGTCCCTGAGAGATGGGGTGACTCGGATGCAATCCTGGAGGCTCTGAGTGGCCTGGCGCCACTGTGACCTCAGGGTCCATTGGTCTCTGTGCATGTGTAATCGTGCCAAAGGAGTGACATGGATGGTTGTGACCATATGGCCCAACAGCCTCAATATATGCCAGGCTGATATCTGCTGACTCTGTTGCACCTCTGCCGCGATGGTCATCAAGGTGAAGGCCCTCTGGCAAGGCAGGAAGGCCTTGGCTCTAGGTGATGGGCTAAGATGCAACTTTAGGTAGTTGAGAATGAACCCTAATGACTCCAACACCCGGATGGTCAAGCGCATGGACCTGGCGGTCCCTGCCTTAGACGTGCTCTTTATGAGCATCCCGATACAGGAAAACATGCACTCCCAGCCTGTGGAGGTGCGACATGACTTTGGCCAGGCATTTTGTGAAGACCTGTGGGGCTGACGCAAGCCCTAATGGTAATACCTGGTACTGGAACTGCTGTTTTCCCACTACAAATTGGAGATACTTGCTGTGACTGGGGAAGATCTTAATATGCGTGTACGCTCCCTTTAGATCGAGGGAGCATAACCAGTCCCCTTTTTGTAACAGCGGGATTAAGGTGCCCAGGGAAACCATTGTTGAAACTTTTCTTTTTTTTTTTTTTTTTAATTTGCTCAAGGCTCTCAGGCCTAGAATGGGAAGGAGTCCTCCTGTTCTCTTTGGAATCAGGAAGTACTTGAAGTAGAATCCCTGCCCTCTTTGCCCTGATGGTACAGGCTCGACTGCTCTGGCCATTAAGAGGGAGGAGAGCTCCGCTTATACCACCTTCTGATGCGTACTGGCTCCCTGAACTGTATGGAAGGCAAGTTGGCGTGTCACCCAATTGATTTAATTGGTACCCTTGACAAAATAATGACAGAACTACTGGTCCAGATTATATGAGGCCACTGGTTCGCAAAGAACCGCAGTCTACCCCTGACCGGAGGGTTCCAACATCCTGGGTACAGGCAACTGGCTACGCTCCCTACGACCCAGTTAAACCCTGTCCCTGAAGTTGACTGAGGAGCTGGCTGGGGCTTGGGGGCTCTATGCTACCTAGGATGGCCATGGGAGCACTGATGGTGTTGATGGAATGAGGAAGCGGAGGATAGTACTCCTTTGGAAAAGAAAGACTTACTTGACCCGTCTTGCCAGCCTCCTAGAAGAGGACAATGGGTCCGGAGTGCTGACAGAGTTGTTGGAGGTTTCCTAGTGGCCCCGAAATTGGGTCACAGTATCCCTCACCCTATCTAAGAGAGAAACAACCAAGAAATCATGAGGAAAAAAGGACGGTTTTCCACAAAGCCAAAGTGAGCTCACTCACACTGCGAGGCTTACAACTCCGCAGAAAGCGAGACTGGAGAAGGACCCCATATGGACACGTGGTTATAGGGAATGCTCAGTGTGCCTAGTCAAAGTTCTAGAAACTTTGACATACGTTTTCCTCATCTGGGATCTATCTGACATCACCCTTGTGTGAGTACTACCATCCTGCTTGTCCTCTGAGAAATTCCCATACTCAACCAAACACGTTCCCCATCCTCCAAGTTTTGTTTTTTTAACCAAAAATGCCAGCCCCTTTCCTACCACTGCTCTCCATATCAGTTCCAAGTGTGCCCAGCCAGAATCTGTTTATAACCCTGTGTGGTTGAACCCAGATATTAGTTCCAAAGGCCATATCTCAAATTTATATTTTAGGTGAAACACTTATCATGCAACAAAATGTATTTCTAGGGTTTTCTGGTGGGGGGGATGTCTTTCAAGATTCTTCTCATTGCATTCTTTTAATTCCTGATATAATGTTCTTGAGCACTTCAGTGATGATAATAGCACAGATGAACATTATTAAAGTCACTAAACAAGGAAACATGCTGAAAGCATTAGAAAATTTCCAATAATGACCTTTACTGATAAGTTATAATTATGAAATAAAGTTCTTTACAGATGCTTAGTTCCATACTCCTCTCCTCTCTCCCCTTTCTCCTAGGTTGGGTGAAAATCATCTCCCCTCCTTGGATCTTGATAAAGGGAAACTTCTCCCATTAGGCTGTACTCCAAACTTTAAAAAAATTAATTGAAGATTAAAGAATGGATTGGGAGGGTGGAAAGAAACTCCCATCGAAATAAAAGGCTCCATAGAGGCATCAACTCAATTAATTAAAAAAAAAATTCAAAGATGACAGCCAAGACATACTGCCTCTGCAAAAGCAAACAGGGAATCTTCAATGTAAAATGGTGATCTGGCTCTATAAACCAGAGGGACATTCCATTACTAGCTTCCACTTGGGGAAGCTGTAAACCCACAATGTTATTATGTTTCTCCCCACCCTAATGGTATTTCCTGATTATATTCTAGTAGGGAGCTGAAAGGATCCCTACATATTAAAAGTCCAGCACAAACAAGCCAGAGGGCTGACACCCAACAAACACCATTTTTATTCCAACGCATACACATCGTTTGTCTACTATGCTCCTTTTCGCCAAGTTGCAATCAAATATTTTTTCAACATAAAGAGAAATAATTGTACAACCACCTAGTGAGAACCGCTTTCACTACCAAATGATAATTTTCCATCCTTCAATAAATGATAAAATATACACTGAAAGGGGATTTATTTAGTAAATGGAGGCTAGCAACCCTTTTATGCTGATGTAAATGAGACAGCTTTTACAATTTTTGTGTGTTTTATGTAGCTATTATTCTTTGAAGGTAAGAGAATTTATACTACTCAATTCTGACTGGGATCCAGGGAGCACAGCCAAAGGAGCAAGGATGTTGACTTCAGTGAATTTGATAAGTTTATTTTATACTGTACATACAATTGAAAAAGTCTCCTTTACATTTCCATGGTGCAGCTTATTACAGTTTTGCACATTTTATGTTCTAGTTATTAAGACTTGTGGTTGTGAATCTAAACACCTGACTTTATAAAACAAGAACCAACTGTACTTTTGCCTTTTATGGAAGGGATACCAGAACTGTTAAATCCTTACAGGGTCTGGATAAACCAGTTAATCCAAAACCTTTTAAAAATGGGAACAAGGATAAAATTAACAGCCATCTGGATCCTTAAATTGATGATGATATTTTACAAACAATATCCACAACACTCCAGCAAAACAGAGACAGAATATTTGGTATATGAATGATTAACACTCAGAAACCCATATCCTTAATACATATAGGGAAAAATAACCCATGCTATAGTTACAAAATGTTAGGTTCCATATTAGGAGCTACCACCCAAGAAGAGATCTAGGCATCATAGTGAATAACACAATGAAATCATCGGTTCAGTGTGCTGCGGCAGTCAAAAGCAAACAGAATGTTGGGAATTATTAGAAAGGGAATGGTGAATAAAACGGAAAATGTCATAATGCCTCTGTATCGCTCCATGGTGAGACCGCACCTTGAATACTGTGTATAATTCTGATCGCCGCATCTCAAAAAGATATAATTGCGATGGAGAAGGTAAAGAGAAGGGCGACCAAATGATAAGGGGAATGGAACAGCTCCCTATGAGGAAAGACTAAAGAGGTTAGGACTTTTCAGCTTGGAGAAGAGACGGCTGAGGGGGGAATATGATAGAGGTGTTTAAAATCATGAGAGGTCTAGAACGGGTAAATGTGAATTGGTTATTTACTCTTTCGGATAATAGACAGACTAGGGGGCACTCCATGAAGTTAGCACGTGGCACATTTAAAACTAATCTGAGAAAGTTCTTTTTCACTCAATGCACAATTAAACTCTGGAATTTGTTGCCAGATGATGTGGTTAATGCAGTTAGTGTAGCTGTGTTTAAAAAAGGATTGGATAAGTTCTTGGAGGAGAAGTCCATTACCTGCTATTAATTAAGTTGACTTAGAAAATAGCCACTGCTATTACTAGCAGCAGTAACAAGGGATAGACTTAGTTTTTGGGTACTTGCCAGGTTCTTATGGCCTGGATTGGCCACTGTTGGAAACAGGATGCTGGGCTTGATGGACCCTTGGTCTGACCCAGTATAGGCATGTTCTTATGTAACTTTCTGTAGAATACGTCACACATAAAATCTAAATTAAACAATGCAAAGCAGGGAGAGGAGAATCAGCACATGTGGCACAAAATGTTGCTCAAGATCAGCCAGTGCCATTTTGGATTTTGACGATAGCAGGGTATCCTTTCAGTTGTCTCCACAGTCAGGTTACCAATTTTGGAAGAGGTAGACCCCAATGGAGAATGGAGATTTCAGGTAAGGGGTCAAGCTGGCAATGCCTTTCATCCCAAGTCACTGCAGGGGGGAGGGGTTGGGACCTCCGCACTGCTCAAAGGTGAGAGGGCTCTGCACTGCGGCGGGGAGGGGGAGAAGCAGACACATTGTTTTAATCACAGATGCATTTTGTAATAAATGCATTAACATTTTCCATGTTAATCTGCATTAACATCAATACAAACTAAAGTACTGAAGTGCATTAATGGTAACATGAGTTAGCAATTGGCATTAGCGATGACATATTTTAGCACACTGGCTCATCTGTGTACGGTAGGTGGCCTATACTTGGCCCTTCCAAAAAAAAGAAAAAGGAGGGAGGGAGGGAGGGAGAGAAAGAAGATGGAAAGCCACCCTTTCATAACAGCTAAGCTCAGAAAATGTTAGCTGCAAGCACCTTTACAACCTTATATTGCCCTAGTATAAGCTTATTCATGCAGAATTTGAAACACAAACATGGCGGCAGGGTAAAAAACCCATATAACCCATTTTGTCTCCTCATCCATACCAACTGCTCAGCTATACAATTCCCTTAGAGATTCCCTTGTACCTTTTCCTATGATTTCTTGAATTCAAACAATATTCTTGTCTTCATAATCTCTACTGGGAGGCTTTTTCATGCATTCACCATTTTCATGCATTCACCACTTTCCACAAAGAAATATTATTATAGATAGCTCTTTATATTTTTCATAAAAATAAAAAAAAAGTGAATAGAGCCAGCCATGAATTTTGTTATTTTTCTGCTACTGGGGGTGTGGTGGGTAAAACCCATACAGACATGCAGTCCACCTAATCCATTTAATATATATTGCATTTAGTTTAAAAAAAAAAAAAAAAAAAAGTCAGCAATTTCCAAGACAAACTTGAACCAAAAGAGAAGGTCATTTCCCAAGACTGCTTTATTACATTTTCCTTTCCGCTGTCAAATACCAATCTACTGTGATTATATTACTATACTCGAATGTAAGTGTTTACAACTATGCTCTTGAACAGATGCAAATATGTACTTTGACTCTTGGTTCAAAGCAAGTCTATACTCTTAGTATGTTGTTTATTTTTGTTGCAAGTACATCTATCTGCGAACACATTTTTTCAGTCCTGAGGCTCAAAAATGCCTATGGTCTTCTGTGGCTGAAAGTAAATCGAGACCTCATTCTCATAGAATTTTACCATGTGTAATACAATTCAGAAAAATACATTTGTTTTCCCATCTTCCATGTCTAATTTTTTTTTTTTTTTTTGGCAGAAGCCTGAGTGGTAAAAACTAGAAAAGATGATTAGATTTGTGTATCACCATCAAGCAAAAGATCTGCAAATGGGCTAGAGGTCATCTGTAAATTTGCAACTGCAATCGGAACGGCAGTAGAGTCCAGCAAGGTGTAAAGACACAGCAGATCATGCAGTCAGGAAAAGAAAGAATAGTCCTTCAGCTAAAAATCATATAAGTAGTTCATGAGCAGGGTTTCAGCTAACCACAATCGTCCAAAAACCATCTCAATAAAATGATGTTTACTATGAACCCAGTGCCCTGCTGGGTAGGACCAATGGTCCATCCAGCCCAGCACACCATCTCTGATGAGGAGATCCCTACCCTGATGCTCAATCCCAGATATGAGAGGTAGCAATTCCTACATTTACCTGGCTAATAACTATTAATGGGCTTGACCTCCAGAAACTTATCCTTATTATATATCTATATAAATAAAAATGTTAAATAGTTTGGACAAAATCGCTAATCTCAGAAACCACTGAACAGATTGCTTTCAAATTTGGACACAACCTTCATTTCGCATACAGGAAGGTTCTTCTGTACTTACATTACAGATATGTCACACCTGTGACAGGTAAAATAGGTTTAAAAAATGTTTCCAGAAAACAGCGACATCTGCTGGACGTAATCGCCATCTGTTACACCTTACACTAACATACGCTACACTAATCATTTCACCAGTCCAGGTCCACGTTTCACTTCCATTTCAACACATTCGTGCACTTTTTTCGCCGGAAGATAACTATTTCCTTTACAGATAAAATACACCCACCACCCTCCTCACAGCCCCCCCCAACCCCACACACATGCCAAATGTATTTACTTCCCAGGCCCTCACAACACCCAAAACCTGACAGAAGTCCGGGAGGCTCCAGCGGGGGGCCAGGACACATCTCCTGCACTATGGCCGTCGACTGCCAGCAATCAACATGGCACCGACAGCCCTTTCCCTTACTATGCCACTCGGGGACACCAATGGCGGCAGTAGCCCATGTGACATAGTAAGGGCGAGGGCCCCTCGGTGCCATTTTCAGGACTGGCAGCCAGCGGCCCTTTGCCCTTACTATGTCAGAGGACCTACCACTGCCATTGCTCCACCCCACTGACATAGTAAGGGCAAAAGGCCGTCGGAACCAGTTTCAGTGCTCGCAGCCGACAGACCAACGCCAATACATCGCTCCCGGACCGCTCCTGAACGCCCGCTCCACCGACTGACATTTTTATCAGGTCTCAGGGGGGTCTGGAGGGTGAGTGGTGGTAATGAATTTATTGCGAACATCTTGGGGAGGGGTCACGAGGGGGGGCAGGTTTCATTCATTCCGCAACTCTGGGGGAGGCAGGGGGTGGGCTACTGTTTTTCACGGGGTTGGGGGAGGGGGGCAGGAGAGTGTGGAGTGGTTAGTTTAAGAGAACTTTTCTCATAGGGTTGTTTTTTGGGGGAAGGGGGAGGTTCACACACAAATACATACACTAAACTTGCACGATCTCGGGAACGCACCAAAATAGCCCTCCCCAGACCACAAAACAAATTTGGAAGTGCAAATTTGGTTAGGCACTCCCCTATTTGGCTACATAACACGCAGAGACGCCCAGGGACAGACCACATGTAGCACCAACAATTTTAATTTCCCAGGTCTTGGGAGGGGGCAGAAAGGTGGGGGGGTTATTATTTGATTTAAAGGGTTGGGGTGGGGGGGTTTTTGGGGGTGGGGGGGTTCCCCACAGAAATAGAAAGATAAAAGTTTTCTGATCTGCAGGGTAGGCAGTAGGCGGGGGGAGGTGACAGTGAGGGGAGGGAGAATGAGGGGGGAGGTGAGTGTAAGGGGAGAGAGTTGGAGTGGGGACAGAGGAGGGATGGGGGGGGTGAGTAACCAAGGGGGAGGAGGATGAGTGACTGAGGTAAATGAGCAAGGGGAAGGGGGAGGGAGGGTAAAGAACCTGGCGGGGTACCGCTAGTATATTATATATTAAATGCTGACAGCTCTTCTTTGAAACCCTAGGCTCTTACTAAGCTCCAATTTCAAAGGAGTTTTCCCAATACACACAGGATAGGAGAAAACATTTTGAAAATATCTAGGGACCTTAATTTTCAGTTTACCTGGGAATTTCAATGTTAAAATAATACAAATCGGTAGGAAAAATGACTTATAACACAAGAAGAAAAATCACATTCTTGTTTTTGCTATAACATTGAAATTTCCAGGTAAAATAAAATCTGAAGAAGTTCCCTAAAAACATATTATTTTGACTTCCATAAATACAAAAGATTTCCACAGCTGAATGCATAAATGTAGAAGCTTCAGTTCTTGAACATGAGAAAATATTTCTTCTTGGGAAAGGTGGTGAATGCATGGAACAGCCTCCCTCAACAGGTGGTGGAAAGCCTGGGGCAAGTACAAAGGATCACTGAAGAAATGCCAGAAGTCACCAAGGGTCAATGGCATGCTATAGAAAGCAAACTAGATGGGGCTTAGGATCCTCATCTGACATCTGATTCTGTGTACACAAGGATTTTTCACTTCCAAAATGCAGAATTTAACTGAACCCTGATTCTAGGCTTATCTACAAATGCTGGAGGAATTCTGTGCAAGATATTTTAAAGTTCTGCGCACACAATGTTAAAATTCCACAAAATTATGCATACTGGGCCGGGTTTTAATACCTACGCATGGGCATAGATTTGTGCGCGCGCAAGGAGGTGCACACTCGTGCACCTTGCGCGCGCCGAGCCCTAGGGGAGCCCCGATGGCTTTCCCTGTTCCCTCCGAGGCCGCTCCGAAATCGGAGCGGCCTCGGAGGGAACTTTCCTTTCTCCCCCCCCTTCCCCTCCCTTCCCCTACCTAACCTGCCCCCCAGCCCTACCTAACCCCCCCCCCCCCCCCCCCCCCCCGATCTTTATTTTTCAAGTTGCACCTGCCTCCGGCCAGGCGTAGGTTGCGCACACCGGCCAAGTGCCGGCGTGTGATCCCCCAGCCTAGAGGCCCTACAGAGGCCTCTGGCCACGCCCCCGCCCATTTTTTTTCAAGTCCCGGGACATGCGCGCGTCGCCAGGCCTATGCAAAATAGGCTCGGCGCACGTAGGGCTTTTTAAATCTGCCCCACTATATTTACCAAAATAATTAAAATTCAATATAATCACCGTCCTTTAAACTTCAAAACATAAAAAGGTTCTAAGTCGAAGATGCTAAATTTTAGAGATTTGATGGAGAATTCCGGCTACAGGACAGTAATAGTGCAAAGCCAGGACTTTAGGAAGCAGTTAAAGTCAGTATTATTCAGGGAAGCATTTGAGTGATGGCCCAGTTTAACTCTGAGATGTTACATATGTGATAATTTGCTGTACTAATTTGGTATTGTTATAATCTTCACTGAACACTCTGGGGTAGATTTTAAAAAAGCACGCCTTCGCGTACTTTTGTTGGCGCATCAGGCGCCAACAAAAGTACGCTGGATTTTAGTAGATACGCGCGTAGCCGCGCATATCCGCTAAAATCCTGGATCGGCGCGCGCAAGGCTGCCGATTTCGTGTAGCCGGCGGGCGCCGAGCCACGCAGCCTGCCGCCGTTCCCTCCAAGGCCGCTCCGAAATCAGAGCGGCCTCGGAGGGAACTCGCTTTCGCCCTCCCCTCACCTTCCCCTCCCTTCCTCTATCTAACCCACCCCCCCGGCCCTATCTAGACCCCCCCCTACCTTTGTTGGGGGATTTACGCCTCCCGGAGGGAGAAGTAAATCCCCGCGCGCCAGCGGGCCACTAGCGCGCCGAGACGCAACCTGGGGGCGGTTCCGGAGGGCGCAGCCACGCCCCCGGACCACCCCGGGCCAAAACCACGCCCCCGGGCCCGGCCCCGAAATGCCGCATCCTGCCCCCAAAACGCCGCGCCGATCCAACACGCCCCCGACACACCCCCCTCGAAAAACCCCGGGACTTTCGCGAGTCCCGGGGCTCTGCGCGCGCTGGTAGGCCTATGGAACATAGGCGCACCGGCGCACAAGGCCCTGCTCGCGTAAATCCAGGCGGATTTACGCGAGCAGGGCTTTTAAAATCCGCCCTTCTGTGAAGTAGAGGGAGAGAACTAGAAGTCTTTGAAAAAAGAAAAAAACTAGCACTTCTGGTTTGGAGGGATTTTACTTTAGCAGGTCCACAGAGCCCATAGGCAGCACCAACTTGTTGTAGCTGCCAATATTTGCAGCAACACAATAGTTTCCATAGTTGAAGGAAGTCAGTGTTGCCAGCAGCTCTTCTTGGGCTCTGCAGACTGCAGAGTTCCTAGAAACCAAAAGCCCTCACCAGAAGTCATCAGACCACTCTTCTTTTTCCCCAGCTTACCCCCACCTCCAAAATGCTTCCTTAATCCCAGCTCATCCTTCCAATGCTCTTCCCCTCCTTCACCTCCAGATCACCCTGCCCCCTCTTTGCTCCTTCTTCTTATACATCCCCTTGCCTGCCAACCGGTTCCTCCCAGATCATCAAGTCCCCAAATGTCCCTCCTCCCCATACCTGCCCTTCCCCTGTCCCTCTTTCTCCCACTCACTGACCCTGACGCACTGTCCAGAAAGAGCAGCCAGTGGTCACCTTCCTGCCCCTGTGGCTCTTAAGAGTAGTGCAGGAAGGAATTTGCACAAGTTGACTCCTACAGCACGACAACATAGAGAGCAGGCAGAAACAAGAGGTGCAGGTGTAGCTGTCTGAAGTCTGCAGCGCTGCAAACCTGCAGGTGGAGGAGAAACTGGCGAGGATATCCCCATGGTGTTCGAAACCTTACTGTTATCAGTCTCACAAGAACAGCGCAGGAACTTAAACATCACATGGCTCATGCTGTCAGAGCCCCGCGGTGCAGTTTCTCTTCCATCTGCAGGACCGCTTCCTCGTTCTGCCCCCAAGGCTGTCACACTTGGGCAATCATTCCTGCAAAATCTGGGCGGAAAAGGTAAATTATGCGCTGGGGGAAATTCTGGTGCGTGTATTCTGCATTGCGCGTTTGCACAGAATTCTCCAAGGAGTATACGGGAAGTAACTGTTTACATCCAAACTCTTCTGAAAACAGAACCTATTTGATAAATGTAATAAGTACCTTTTTCCCAAGTGCGCAAAATGAAGGGCCCTTGAAGTCAAGGCTTAAATTTGTGGGGGGGGAATGGGGTGGGACGCAGATTCGGCACTTTTTTCCAGACTTAAGAGGCAGAGCAGCAGGAGTGTTCAGCTCCAGTCCCTCCCCTCTGGGCCGCCTGCATGGAAAAGGACCTGATCCTGAAGCACACAGAGAACACAGCCGCTCTGCTCTCTAATCAAGCCCCCCCCCCCCCTTCCCTTCCCAAATTCTCCTCCTATACTGCAGAGAACAGAAGGGGAAGGGGGTGATATTGAAGCAGACGCTGCAGAGCCAAGAACAGTTACAAAAAAAAGATTTGAATTAGCAGAAATTTGAAAGCGGTGAGCAGTAATGCCAATTGGTTAAGGCTTCAACCCTAGTCTTGATGAATGGCATTACTGCTCACAACTTTCAGGCTTGGGCTAATTCAACCCCTTAATTTCTGACAGAATGTTTTTTTCTGGGACCCGAGAAAGCAGAGCAGAGCTGGCAGTGTCTTGTCAGTTCTGGCCCACCTGAGGAAACAGAACAGACCCAGTAGTTGCATGGATCACTTATCGCTCCCCGGCCCTTTGCAGGAAGCGGAGCTGCTTACCCTGAGACGAGCAGCCACACGTGTGTGCGCGGCCCTAATCCCGCCCTTTTTGCACAAGTCAAATCTAGCCCTGGCCCCACCCATCTCACCCCCTCCATAGTTCTTTTTTTTTTTGTCTACAGATTAAACCCTGCTTGTAGTACATCTAAGCTGCTCTCTTTGTGAATGCTCTTAGACTGCAATCAAGACTTTTCTTAAGCATCTCAATCTGGCCTCTCCATTAAGATGTTTGATTGGAAGGAGAAGGAAAAAAAAAAGAATTAACACCTCTTTGAGGCCTGATCTAGCTTGCTTTTCACAAGAGGTCCACTATAACAATTCATCCTCCAAGTAATATTTCGATGATTTATTACTGATTGCAACCGAATGAAAGCAGTACAGATTGAAATGCTCCTCTACTCTTATGGCTCCCTTTTATTCCATTATGTTCACCACTGTTTCCATCACCAGGCAAAGTCATGCTTTTTTTTTTTTTTTTTTTTCATTTCTCAATCTAAAATGTATTTTTTGTGCAAAAAAAAAAAAAAAGTACGAGGGCAAACCTGACAGGTGTAATAAAAACCCCATGATGACATGACACATGGGACTTTATATCCTTTGGTAAAGTTCATCGAGCGTTGGTTCTAGTTCAAATGACTATTGGAAGTCTGTATCTGTATCTCCAGGCTTGTCCATGGGACATATTTTTCTCTCCCATCCCATCCCATCCCATGGCAATTTATGCCTGTCCCATCCCATCCCATGGGATTCCCATTACAATATTAATATGGAATACAGTTCAAATAAAATTATTAAATTTATGAAAGTTTACGTTTAGTGTCTACTAAATAGGACTACATGTACAAAGAGACATGCAAAACGACAAAATTTATTAACTTTATTAACTTTAACACTCAAAAGTATAATCTAAGTATGACAATTTATTTTACAATATCAAGTATCGACTACCATGGGAAATACAAATGTGTGCCGTCCCATCCCATCCCATCCCATGGGACGTGTCCCATGGGATTCCCATGGGAATAACATTCCTATGGACAACACTGTGTATCTCAATCCCTAGCACCTACTCTCTCAGAAAGAAAAAAAAAAAAGAAGAAAGAAGGGAGAATGGGGATGTGAGAGTTACAAATCTACCAGGCAATAAAGTAAAAAACAGCCATGCCTACAAGAACAGAACTTTTTTTTGAAGAATATATTTATATATCTAGTAGTTTCAGGCCTTTGTTCTGGATGCTTAGGGAAGGGCATAAGAAGAGACATGTTAGGCCAGACCTTTTCACCTGGCTATCCCTAACTATCCACTAAGTTTATCAAGAAATTGAGAGCTCCCAAATAGGCTCAGCCGTGGACTGGGACAACACAGGGAAGAAATTGAGCATGCACATTAATCTAATTATGGAAAAAAATAACTAAAAAGTTATTCTATTCATTGAAGACGTACAGCACAAAATTACTGCAATCACTCAAGCCCAGAGGAGGACTTCAACCTAGTTAGCTACTGAAAGCAAAGCTCAAGTGCTGCTAGAAACGAAGTAAACAGGAACTTTCTATTTATCTACCAGTCAGAATCGTCAACATTTCATAAGCGTCAATATTTTGCAAGCTAAAAATCCACAAGGTGTTGATCGATAATGCTTGCATGATTACACAATGGCTGCACACGTTAAGACTACGCAGAGTTGCATACCTGTAACAGGTGTATTCCAAAGACAGCAGGATGTCAGTCCTCACATGCAGGTGACATTAGCCCGGACCAATGCTTTTCTGTGCCTCGCTGGGCATGCCCAGCATGCCTCTACACCATGCGTCCATGCAGAGGCCCCTTCAGTCTTCTTCCTTAGCAATATAAAGACAAACCTACTCCAAGAGGAGACAGGAAGGTTTTGTGACATCTTGTCCTTAGAGAACACCTGTTAGGTAAGCAACTCTTCTTTCTCCCAAGAACAAGTAGAATGGCACGCCTCAGATGTGGCTACAGACTGCCCTGAACAAAAACAGGGGGAACAAGTGCCAACAGGTATAACAAATTATTTGCTAACAAGCTTTTCTTTCCAATTTATAAATTTGTGAGGGGCAGCCTGGGGGGGGAGAGAATCAATGGGCTCTAGGAGGGCGTGGAGTTAGGTTTCTACACCTCAAATAAATTCTGCAGGACAGACTGATCAAACTCACTGTCACGTTGGGAATACCTATTCAAACAGTACAGAGATGTGACTGTGTGGAGAGAACACCATGTCTCAGCCTTGCAGACCTCCTCCATAGAGACCAATCTTAAGTGAGCAACCGACACTGCTATGGCTTGAACAGAGTGAGCCTTGACACGGCCATTGGATTCAGTCCTACCTGGGTATAACAGAAGGAGATGCAATCTGCTAGCCAGATGGATAATGTCTGTTTGACAATGGCAATCCCAAATTTTTTGGTGTCAAGAGAAACAAAAAGCTGGGTGGACCTATGGACTTCAGTTGCTCCTGGTAGAAGGCCAAGGCTCTCTTGCAGTCCAAATTGTGCTGTGTATGTTCACCAGAGCATATAGCCTGGGAAAAAATGCTGAAAGGATGCTTTATTGGTTAAGAAGGAATTTAGACACCACCTTAGGCAGAACTTAGGGTGGTTCTGCAAATCCATCCTAACATGATGAATTAAGGTATAAGGTAGATGTTACTAGAACCTAGAGCTCACTGACCCTGTGGATTAAGTGACTGCCACAAAAATTACAATCTTCTAGGTCAGGAACTTCAAGTCACAGAGCACAGTGGATCAAATGGAGCTTTCATTAGCTGGGACAGAACCACACTGAGGTCCCAAGTCACTACTGGAGGCCTAATGGGAAGCTTCAAATGAAGCAGACCTCACATGAATCGGACAAGAAAAGGCTGTACAGAGATGGGTCTACTTTCTCCATGTAGCTGATGTGTGTCAACTGAACCAAAGTGAAGCCTCACTGAGGTGCTTTCGAGACCTTTCCCAGATGATGTAGAAAGCAAACAATTTGGGGCGGATTTTAAAAGGAGCGCGAATAGGCCTACTTTTGTTTGCGCTCAGGCGCAAACAAAAGTACGCTGGATTTTAGTAGATATGCGCGGAGCCGCGCGTATCTACTAAAAAACCTGGATCGGCGCGCGCAAGGCTATGGATTTTGTATAGCCAGCGCGCGCCGAGCCGCGCAGCCTACCCCCGTTCCCTCCGAAATCGGAGCGGCCTCGGAGGGAATCCTCTAACACCCTCCCCTCACCTTCCCCTCCCTTCCTCTACCTAACCCACCCGCCCGGCCCTGTCTATACCCCCCCCCCCTTACCTTTGTTGGGGGATTTACGCCTCCCAGAGGGAGGCGTAAATCCCCGCGCGCCAGCGGGCCTCCTGCGCGCCGGGCCGTGACCTGGGGGCGGGTAGGGAGGGCGCGGCCACGCCCCCGGACCACCCCGGGCCGTAGCCACGCCCCCGTACCCGCCCCCAAAACGCTGCTGACACGCCCCGAAAACGCCGCGACGACCGGGACCGCCCCCGACACGCCCCCTCCGAAAACCCCGGGACTTACGCGAGTCCCGGGGCTCTGCGCGCGCCGGTAGGCCTATGTAAAATAGGCTTACCGGCACGCAGGGCCCTGCTCGCGTAAATCCGCCCGGTTTTGGGCGGATTTACGCGAGCAGGGCTCTGAAAATCCGCCCCTTTGTGTGTAGAGCAGGAGAAAAGATCTAGGGCCTTCTGCTCACAACATAGGGCAAATATCCTCCATTTCAGCCCATAGGACTTCTTAGTGGAATCCTTACTTGAAGCTAAAAGAATCCAAGACACATCTTCTAAAAGATCAAGAGGTTGCAATAGGTTTCAACATCCAGGTAGTGAGATTTAGGGACGACTCAACTGCCTTGATCTCAAGTGATGAAATCTAGGGAATTCCCCAGCCCGATTTGCTCCCTGATGGATATCTCCCTGAAGAATGGGAACCAAATCTCTGTCTGCCAAATGGGAGCTATGGGAATCTTGGTCCCCAGGCCTTCTTTCAGCCATTACAGAGTTTCTGCAACTAATATCGGTGAATATGCATACAGTAGATCCTTGCTCCAAACTTGGGCAGGTGTATCCAGACTAGTTTTCCATGTGCCTTTTTCTTGGATCGGAAATGCAGAACCTTCCAGTTCTGAAGGGACACAAACAGATCCACTGCAAACGTATCCCATTCTCAGAATATCAGGTTTGCTACTCCCTTAGGCCAGGGACCATTAGTGTGGTTCCAGGATTCATTCAACCTGTCCACCAGGACATTTTCCACACTTGCCTGAACAATCCCTTGGGAAATGACCCAAACCCACAACTAGACAGTCTCCTGACACAAGAGGTATGATTTGGTGCCTCTCTGCTTGTTGATGCAGAACATTGCAACTTGGTTGTCCATTTGGACCGAATTACTCGGTTGACTAACTGAACTCTGAAAGCCTTTAGAGCATACTGAATTTCCCTCAGCTCTAAGAAGTTTAATTAAGCTTTTCTTGAGCAGACAAAAGACCTTGGGTGCAGAGGCCCTCTAATTGAGCTCCCCAGATCAGATTGGAATTGTCCCACAACAAGGACAGGGAGTCCGTGAACAGTTATGTGACATGGATGCTGTTGCATAGATCCAGTGCCTTTTTCTGAAAGGTTATCGAAGTGCTCAAGGAAATCATAGTTTCTCTTTTCAGAAACATCTTCAAGGACCTTAGGCCTAGGATGGGTCAGAGTTCTTCTGTTTTCTTTTGAATCAGGAAGTACATGGAGTCGAATACTTTCCTAACCACAGTGATCTCTATGAGGGAGGAAAACTCCTTTTGAAACAATTCTTCATGTGGTACCTGACTAATTGGGGTCCAGAGAGGGAGGGGGTAATTTGGCAGAAGACCCAATCAATGTAATTTGTACCTTCTTCTTATGATGCTGAGGAACCATCTGAAATTATATTGGGCCTACTATTTACATAAATCCTCAGCCTGCCTCCAATGGATACAAGAAAGCAGGCTATTGCTTAGGGGCCCTGCTATTGCCTTGGATAGGCACAAGTGATCTGCTGAGTACAGGTATGAAGGGGCAGAGGACAGCACTTCCTCTGCCCCATTCTCGGTATTCCTCCTGGAAGAAGAGTGGTTGTGGAGAGCAGAACAATATTCCTCTGTCTGTACTACTGCTTTGTTAACCCTGTCTCCTAAGAGATTTCCTCCCATGCACAGCACATCTGCAAGATTTTCCTGGACCTCAGGTCAGAGATCTAAGTCCCACAGCCAAGTGAGTTTGCAGCACCAATCCTCACAGCAGAGACTCTCAATGAAGTTTCAAAAACTTCATAGGTCAAGCGAACCATATATTTTATGGACGCAATTCCCTTTTCTATCAGTAACTGGAGGGTGATGTTCTGCTTTTGAGAAAACTGCTCAACCACCTCCTGCATCTAGTTCAATAAGTTCTGCAATTACTAACCCATGAAGACCTAATAGCCCCCTAAAACACTTTCCTCCTAAGAGGGCTCTAGAATACTTCCCTGGGGACACAGAGAAATGTGTCCTAGTCCTCTTAGCCCTCTTAAGAGTGGATTTAACCACCACAGTGCAGTAGCTGCCTCTTTTTGAATCCAGAAGCCTTCTGGACGAGATACATCACAGAAACCACTGGAGGGTGGGAGTTCTCCCACATCCTCATTTGCACCTCCTGAAGGATTTCATGAACTGACACTACCATGACTTCCTTAGGGGGCTCCATGAACTGGAGGATATCTAGCATCTCATTTCTGGTTTCATCTTCTGTCAGCAAGGTTAAGAGAATGGCCTCCATGGATTTAACAAAATCAGTGAAACAGAAGACTTCCTTCTCTCTGAGGGAGAAGGTAGTTGGAGGGAAGACCCATTGATCCCTCTTCATTGAAAACATCACTTAATCTATGGCTATACTCCCAAGAGAATTCAGAATCAGACCCCGACTGGTAGGCCACAAGTGAAGACCAACTGTGAACATCTGGCAGACAAGGCCTCAGTAAGAGGTACACTACTAAACTGCTTGGACCTGGAACCCAAGGAACTTTGGTGTCTCAGAAAAGCTTCCTGTCCCAATAGAAGGCAATCACCACCAGGGCCATCAACACAGATTCTCCTCTGTGTACTGGCACCAGTGCAGGTAATCGGACAGCTGGAGGGACTTGAGTAGCAGCTCAACTTCAGCCTCACAGTGCCTTGTTCAAGGCGTGTTGAATCTTTTATGTCCAGCTCCTCCTCAGAGATAACTGATGACAACATCAACTGGGAGGCAGGAGGTGTAGCCACATCTTTCTGGAAAGTGAAAGGTGTATTAGCGGCTGACACAGGAACCCCTGGCACAGTTTCCAGGCCTTTAGCGAGGTTGAGCTCTTCTCCCAAAGGAACCACTTCTGGAGGAGGGTCCTTGGCCATTGTAAGACCGCTTCTGGTATAATACACCGATGAATGCTGATGTTTCTTTACCTTCACTATGTGCCTGATATCCAAACTCCTTGATACCAATGTCAAAGAATCAGAACCTAACACCTTCTTCAAGCAGGAAGAGGCAGATGATGGCTTGCCTCTCTGATCTCTACCAATGCCTGATGTCAAAGGAGTAGGATGCCCCATCAATGTCAATGCATCACTAGCATGCAGTGCAGCTAACAGGTCCTTCAATGTTGATGCCTCTGATGCCGATGGATCGGTCTTTCAGTACTCCATCAGCTCCAGCTGGTACCATCATCATATTGAGATCATGGTAATGCACAGGAGACACCTTTGCCCCCAGGCACAGGATACATCTACCATGGGGATCCGTCAGACATACACAGAGGGCAACAGTGAAAGCAGCTGGTAGGCTTATAAATGACAAGCTGGAAAACAAAGGATGGAAGATTAAACTTCATAACAGCAAGGTGGTCAATGTCTACCACTACTGACTGGACAAGGAAGGAATGAAAACGTAGAAAAACAGCCATAAAATCTACCTAGAGAATTACAAGGAGATAAAACAGGACTGCGGGACCCTAAAACAAATGAGCCAATAAAACCTTTCCCCTGGAAAAGAACATGAGGAGCAGGACAGTGAGAAACTATGATTAATGGGTTCTGTTCTGCGGAAAAAAAGAGACTGAAGGGGCTTCTACATGGATAAGTGGTAAAGTGGCTTGCTGGGCATGTTCAGTGAGGCAAAGTCAAAGTCCTAGAAACTTTGACAAAAAAAAGTTCCAGGCCCAGCTCCATCGGATGATGTCGCCCATATGTGGGGGCTGCCATACTGCTTGTCCTTTGGGAATATGTCAGTTTGACTGGCTAAACAAAATTTCCAGTGAATACTATCAAGATCCACATTAATGTGAACTAATTACCAAGAATATATCTATATAATGGCTGTATTATCTGAGGATGCTATAGAAAGGTTTCAGTGGGTAGGGTTAAAGGTGGAGATTTATCCACAGTAATGACTGAGGTACTAAGACATGGAGGACATTCCTTTTGTTTTGTTTTTTGTTTTTCTGGGAGGGGAGGGGGCAGCTGAAAAGACACCAAATATTGTAGTTACTAAGAGGTCCATGCCCATGAGAACAGCAGCAAGACATTCTTTTTCAGTTGTCAGTCCAGTTCTCTGGAATTCTTTCCCAATGGAACTTCATCTGTGTGACTCGGTCAAAACTTTTAGATGATTTCTAAAGACTTTTTTTTTTTTTTTTTTTATTGGCCTATTTTTAAGTTTTTACAACCTGATTTAATTGTCTTATTTAGTATGATTTTATGGTGCTAACCTATTATTGTACATTTTATTTCTGTATTTTTATTTTATTTCTTATATTATGTTTTATTAATTTTATGTATGTTCTTTTGTACATTGCCTAGACCTATTGTTAGTGTTAGGTGATTCATAAATTTTAATAAATGTAAAACAACATGATAGAACATTCTTTGGAAAAATATAAAAATTAATCACACATATATATCTTAGCAGGCAAAAAATGGTAGTCACCTGAAGAAAGAAAAATAATCTTACTAATCTTACAGAAATAATGACTATAGGTAAAAGTCTGGCTTGGACAACCTACAGGCAGTGTCAATATTAGGCTAGAGTCAAGTAAACATTATGCCTAACCCTTTGCTAATATTTATAGTGTACATTTCCTACTACAAAATCAAGATCTTTTTTTCTCTTTTCCAATACTAAAGTTAAGATTTCACTGGGTGGTGCATTTTTGTGACAAAACATAAAACTTAAGAACTTTAAGACAGAAAGAAAGTAATGCATCAGCCAACCAAAATCTCTTAAAATAAAACAATTAGTAAGGTGAAGGAAAAACCCTTTGCTAGTTTAAAAGACTGCTTTATTTAAGAGACAATAATCAGAGAGATTTAAGCAGGGAAACCCTTGATAATCGGCATAAAATCAAGGGTTTATTACCGGTCCTATTCCCCCTTCTAAGTACGCGTGTTTGTGTATGCACTTTCACCTGCCAAAAAGTATGGCTTTTCTTTGATTTATGTTTAGAAGCACAAAGTAGGCAGAAACAATTTCTATTAATGTGTCCATATGCAAATGCTGTTGGAGCTGAATTTTTTCTTGGTTTTCTCTGCATTGAAATATGAAAATGTAAGTTACATTCTTTTGACCCAAAACAACTCAAAACTTTTGATTCGAAGATTACTGCTGATAATGGGAACGTGGTTGGTGTCAATGAGATTTTGCTATCTATGTTTAGTATCTACATCTGGGGGTAATTTTCATGTTTTGTTTCTTTTATCTATAAAGCGCCAAAGTGCCACCAATAATTCCCGCAAATTATTTTGTGTGTTTCATGTTTAACAAAATGTACAAATAGTTTATTATTTAAAATTGCTTATAACCAACTTAACTCAACAGTCATTCTGATTAACATAATACATAAACATATTAAAATAAAAAAAACCAGAGGTAATAAACAAATGCATAGTCATAAACAGTATAAACATATAAAACTTGAGTCATAACAAAATTACCCAAAAGTCTGCTGAAATAGATGGTGTTTTAATTTCTGACAAAATTTTTTCAGGTCTGATATAGCATGTAAATCAGGTGAAAGCACATTCCACATTGCAGGGCCAACCACTGAAAACACCCATTCGTGTGTAGCAGCTAATCTAGCTTCCTTGATTGATGGAATCACTAAGAAATCTTGACCTTGTGAGCATAGTGTAAGTTTAGAAATACAAGGATGTAAAACATCCTTCAAATATTGGGCCTTCCCTTCATGTATTATTGTGAATACCAAAAGAATCACTTCAAACAAGATTCTGAATTGCAATGTAATTGCTTTAGTACAGGGGACAAATGCTCAAATTATGAGTTTGAAGCAAGAAGCCATGCTGCTGTGTTTTGAAGAAACCCGTAATTGTCTTAAACCACTCTATATACAATGCATAGCAATAATCTAAAGTAGTAATAATAAATGCTTGAATAACAGTATGGTAATCTGATTTTAATCTTCTAAACAGTCATATCTTAGAAAAAAAGCAAATTTTAATATAACGTTCTACTGTGGCTTCAGGGACACCTGGAGATCAAAAAGAACACCCAGGCTAGCACAGTGGCATAGACACCAGTCACAGTAACATACATAGATAATGGCAGAAAAAGGATCAACTAGTCCCATCCAGTCTGTTCAGTTATTCCAATTCACACCGTCAAGGATATAATCCCAGCTGTCGGCTATATAGTGAGACCGCCTATAGGATACCACTCCTTATCTAAAACAGTTTGTCAGTATCTGTCAGCTTCTTCTACTGTATTCTACCCTCTTTTTCACATCAAATAACCTTCCCATTTCCAAACAAAGTATCACAATAATCCAAACAGCCACCATAACCAACTTGAGTGTTACTTAAATATCTGGCTTCTTTAGCCTTTCTGGATAGCTCCCGCCATCAACACCCCATTGCATCAATCTGTTCAGCACAAGGACAGTATATCCTGCCAAACACAGCCTGGTTTCAGGAGCACCTGCTTTTCTACTAGAACTATTAGATATTACACTGTATCAGCAACCTGCCAGACAGACCTGGCTACATGAGCATCTGTGTTTCCACTAATGTTTCCAGCTCTAGTTAATACTGTGCAGCTCATTAATTCTTCTGCTATATATTCACATTTTTTAAACTAAGGATTGTCTGAACTTACCCCATACCTTCTTGGAGTCCACTATCATTTTAGCCTCCAACACCTACCCTGGGAGGACATTTACTACCTCTGAAAGCTTGTGTCAGAAATTTACAGTTTAACATACCATAATTTTACTTCCATTTTTTTAATGCCATCTAACAAATGTCAAAGCTGTTTAGCTACTCGATAGATGAGTAGTCCTTTAAATCTCAAGAGTTTATACATAAACAATTCAGATTAGAAATTCAAATCTGTGAAATGGGACGTTCAACGTTTGAAAGATATTCCTTACTTAAACGTGTCAAATTATCAGACTGTACATCAGCACCTGGCTGCTATTTATATAATGTAAGTTTGGGTCTGCTATATGAGCAGCGTGTTATATAGTGTTCATGAGTTTATAAGCCATACCAGTCCAACAAAGGCAGACTAATCTTTGACTAAAGGCAAATGGATGGGTTTTAATAAGGCAAATTTAAAGTAGTGAATAAATAAATATGCATATCAGCAAGAGGATGGGAAGAAGGGGGAGATCATGAATAAATAATCAGCTAAAGTGTTTTAAATTAACGCCCATTTTACTTGCGGCTAAGATGCATTTGAAAACAGCAGCAGTGCCACACAGCAGGCACCACTATTTCTGTGACTAACCTGCTCTCACTAGCATTTAAATCACTTTATCCTTATTAAAGGATTTAGAAGTATTTAACATCTGAACAAAAAACAATACAAAAAATACACAGCTAAACATATAAGCAATACTTAAACACAAAAAGATTCAGCTGAGTTGCTTACCTGATAACAGATGCTCTCCTAGGACAGCAGGATGTTGGTCCTCACAAGTGGGTGACATCATGAGATGGAGCCCGGCATGGAAAATTTATCATCAAAGTTTTGAGAAACTTTGACTGGCACACTGAGCATGCCCAGCATGCCACTATCCATGCATCCACATGGGGTCCCTCTCTTCAGTCTCTTAAAATAGAATTACAAAAAAACAAAATAAACTAGGAGAAAACCCAACTCCGCGGGGTGGCGGGTGGGTTCCTCAGGACTAACATCCTGCTGTCCTAGGAGAACACCTGTTACAGATAAGCAACTCTGCTTTCTCCTAGGACAAGCAGGATGGTAGTCCTCACAAATGGGTGAATCCCTAGCTACAGGCTGTTCCCAAAACAGTCATCTAACTAGGTGCCAATGGGCACAATAACTTAGGTGCTGTTGGTAACACAGGGAATCAGCCTAGACCCGAACAATGGGCCTGAGGCAGGAAAAATTGGGTTTTACAGCTCAAAGAGATTCCGGAGGACACACTGGCTTAAACTATCGCGTCGGCCGTCCCTGTCCACAGGGACTGCTCGCAAGTGAGCCACCGAAGCTGCCATGGTCCTGACAGGTGCTGGAGGGCCTCATGATGATCCTTCAGATAGTGTTATTGCCTCCTTAATCTTATCCCCGAAGACATTCTCTCCAGTACAGGGCAAGTCCACAATGCACTCTTGAGCCTCTGGACAGAGGTCAGAAGCTCGGAGCCAGGCCATGTGGTGTGCCTCAATGCCCTCTGCAGTCACTCTTGCTGACATCTCCAACACGTCGTTTGTGAACCAGACCTCATGCTTATCATATTCCAAGCCCTGCTGGACCACTTTCAAGAAGTCCTCCTGCAATTGCTGAGGCAGGCGCTCGACCAGATCTTAAACCTGCTTCCAGAGGTTCCTGGATTGCTAGCCCATATACAACTGGTAGCAGGCAATGCGGGCTGCCAGCATGGAACCCTGGAAGACCTTCTTCCCCGGACGACCAGAACCTTGTGTTCTTGGCCTGAGGAAGACGAGGCATGGGCATGGGTGTGGGAATGCTTTGCCTTCCGTAGGAAGGACTCCACTACCATGGACTGGTATGGTAGCTGGCAGTGTTCAAACCTGGTAGGCTGAATTAGATACACCAGTCTTTCTGTTCACAGGAGGTACCAAAATGGGGTGCTCGCAGAGCCAGACAAAATTCTTTGAAGATGTCATGGAATGGGACAGCCACCACCTCCTTAAGTGCATCCACAAACTAGAGGACTTACAGCATCTTATGCTTGGAGTCCACCTCAGTCAGGAGCTGGAAGGGGACGGATTCTGCCATGGCCCACACAAAGCATCTCTCTTCCGGAGGAGACAGATCAGAGGGTAGATCCTCAGAGTCAGCAGAAGACGACTCAGAAGCGTTCTCTCCCCAAGGGTTGTATGGGGCCTCCTCCTCACTCAGATTGCCCAGGGATACCAGTGGGAAAAACCTCACTTCGCTCTTGGCGCAGGGCACCGAGGGAACTGAGGGCACCAGAAGACCGAAAGACACCAAGGGCACCGCAGGCTTAGATGGACCCGGTAGGGGCTCAGACAATACCGGCCACAGAGTTGGCCTCGGAAGAGGTGCCACAGGGCCCGATGGTCCTCCCTCATCCTAAGAATAGGCAATGGGAATGGTCTCTGTCAGAGGCAGCATCGGTGCCCCCCAGGGCATCGAAGGCGCCCGAGGCACTAGCAGGGCACCGAGGAGCATATCCAAGTGCTCCAGCAATGGTGCCAGCATAGACGGCACCAGTTCCGGCATCAGTGGTGGCCCCAACTGGTAGCTCAATGTCTTGTAGGGCTCTGATAACCACCTACCATACTCTGTGTTCTAATTTCTCCTCGAACGCTGCCCAAAAAGAGGTCAGTTGGAGGAGGTGGCGGTGTTGCCTGGTCTCCCTCAGAGCCCCAAGGGAGACTGATGTCCAGCACCAGTATCGGTGGGGACCACCTCAGGTCCTCGGCCTCGATGAAAGGTGATGCCTCCTCGGCCCAGGGCCACTTCAGGGGCATCTGAACTGGCACCGGTGCCTTCCCGAACTTGGTCTCATGCAAGGACAGAGACCAGTGACAGTGTTTCCTTGCCTTCCCACGGTGCTTCGCCTGGACTTTCCCCAACGCCGAGGGAGATAGTAACAATCCGTACCTGGAAAGGGAGGAAAGAGATTAAGCTGGTCCCCAGAATCTAATTTGACCTGGAGACTCGGTGGTGGAGAAGACAGCATTACTCGGTGGTGGTGAAGACAGCATGGCACCAGACCCTCCTTCCACAGGGGCGTCGACAACCCTGACACAGAGGTTGAAGGACTGGACTTCCTGGGGCCGAACAGCTTCTCCATCTTATCTAGGCCCTGGCAGCAACCCTTGGGAGCCATCTGGGCACACAAGAGCATCCCCTGACATTGTGCGATTTCCCCAAGCACAGAACACAGATCTCATTGAGGTCTATAATGGACATCATCCGAGGGCACTGGGGGCAACAGTGAAAGCCTGACGATGCCATGTCGAAAAACAACTGAAAAGAAGCCGATGGTTAGCGGGCACCGGGGGACAGCACCATTGGGGATCGACCGCAAAGAGCATAAAACTCACTGCAACGCCCACTAAGGCCAGGACAATATTGAGGGACCCAGCGCAGGAACATAAGAACATAAGAAAATGCCATACTGGGTCAGACCAAGGGTCCATCAAGCCCAGCATCCTGTTTCCAACAGTGGCCAATCCAGGCCATAAGAACCTGGCAAGTACCCAAAAACTAAGGAAAAAGACCAAGAAGAACTCGAACATGGAAGTTTTCCAAGAAGCAACAGTGCGAGCTCCTCATCTGCGAGATGACAGCTCCACAGGAAAAAAAAAAGAGAATGAAGAGGGATCCCGCATGGACACGTGGATAATGGCATGACAGGCTCCATCTGATGTCACCCACTTGTGAGGACTACCATCCTGCTTGTCCTAGGAGAAATATTAAAGCTATTATTGTTGCCAAGGGTCATCTATATTGTTACTTCTCTGATCCATTGTTGTCCTTCCTCTCTAAGGCCTGTAATGTTTAAAGCAGCGGAATTCAAGCAGTAGCCTGGCAGTCACATTGAGCTTAACCCTGCACAAATACAGGATTTGTAAAGTCATGTGAATATCAGAAAGTATTTTGGCTAAATAGCTTGCTAAAAGACAAATGTCTTCTCCCGCTACTTGCTGTTCGCCAACTGCTGTTCATAAGGTAGACAGAAGCAGAGAGAAGAAAAATATGGCATATGTAGTCTTTCCTATCTCTTTGCTCTTTGGCTTACTTTTTTTTTTTTCAACAGAAAAATACCATTAAATCCAAATGCAACAGAATAGATTTTGGACATGGCATAATAACTAGTGTATTCAAATAAGTGATCAATGACAAAGAATAATCTAGTCCACCACTCAATGCTAGAAGACAGTGTTGTCACCCAAACCAGTTTATTTTGGCACAATGACTGCTTCCTGGAACTTGTAAGCCCTGTTTTCAATAGGACAAAGAACCAGAATACATTTGGGTAGGGGAGGGGTAATTAAACCAGGATTTGATCAGCCTGTCACTACCGGCAGCACTTACCTAGAAAATCATACGCCTCAGGTCTAGTTTAAAAGCAATTGCAAGGAATGCCTGCACCAGTCTCATCCAAATGTAATTATTCATTATTCATGAATCAGCTCTTAAAGCTGATAACAATGAGCATTTCTTCCTTGGGCTCCAGATTAGTCTTTCCTTTCCTTTTTGGGGTTGTATCCAAACAATCAGAGTTAATAACATCTCCTGCAATATTTATTAATGAGCGAGGATCTGCCCACTAGTTTAAAAAAATAAAAATAAAAAATGGCCTCTCCTTGCAATCATTCTGATGACTCACTAAAATCCTGAGTTCATAAATATGTAATATCCATGGTCTTGGCTTGCACATATGCTGTAAATAAAACACTAGATTTGTCTGCATAACATGATGCAGCTCTTATAAAAATCACATGGGTCAAGGTTTACCCAGTTTCAACAAGCACAGTAGCAGCAGAGGCAAAATCCTTCCTAGCTGACATTTGTGAAAACATCTTATCTCCTCGACAATGGAAGAAATGTATCTGAACTCTTTAGCATAAAAAAATTTAAAAAAACAACCACGGAAGGTCTTCCTGCAGTAGAATTTCAGTTTGCAGTCCAAAGAGAGCTAGGTCTGGTTTAAAAGACAAAACAAATCAGCCCAAACCCCATAAATACTATGAACTATGCTATAAAAAGTAGCTCATCCCATTAGCACTATTATAAAACTTAAGCATGGCAGTCTGCATAACAGGCAAACTAGGAGGTGACTGGGGTGCTCTCCTGTCTCCAAGTATGTGAAAAATCCAATGTACTTGTTCACCTTTTACAAAATGAATATCAGGGCAAGACTACATCATATCCAAGCAACAATTCCTCTGTTCCGAGTACTAAAGGCCATCTACATGAAAAGATAAACAACGTGCACTGATCTAGATATTGCAGAAATAAACTACTCCCATCTCTGCCTCCTTGCTGTTTACTTTATTTTGTACTAATATTATTGCCTGACACATTGTTCCTATTCTTTCTCCTTTCTTCATACAGGGTAATCAAGATCTTCTGCTGCCTGAGGACTGGAAGAGTGGCCTAGCTGGAGCTTGAAGCTCTCAGTGCCCCTTTCTGCCAGCAAGAGTTCACCCTGGGGCAGGATAACATAGCCTCTCAAACTAGATAGGAGCTTTAAGACCATGATCAACAATAGCAATCAATCTCCTCGGGCAAGGGCTATTTTTGTTAAACTTTCCATTATCAAATTAATTCTTTTTATTGTTAAATTTTATATTCATAACACAGCTGGCAATAGTGAGTAGGTTGTTGAGGCAAGTATAAGATGTAAAAGGTACCCAGGAAGTAAGTAACGCTTGGAGCACTCAACTTATAATGAAGCAGCAAGCTAAAAATGTTCTTATTATTCTATCAGATTTGTAAGGGAGAGCAGCAAAGATGATCAAGTTTGCAAAGATCAGAAAAATAGTTGACCATGCCAGTGGCTGGACCCAGGTATGTTAACAGAATGGTAGAAACTCCACTGCATTTCTTCTTTCCTATGAACTGGTGTTACTAGCTTATGTCCCATTTGTTATTTGTTTGGTAGGGTTTTTTTTTAATATTTATTATTGTAGCCAGGTTTTAACCTCCAAATGGTGGACTATAAACTTTATCTTAAATTCATTAATATTTACTGTTCATCCTATTACTTCTTGCAACAGTCATAATATGAGATGGAATATTTTTAAAGCAATGTAGTTGTTTAACCTCCCTACTTTACCTCTTAAGATATACAGTATACAGGACAAGCTGTACAACAGTTACAAGAAAAGGAGAAATTGCTCTAAAAACCAAAGTGTCCCTTAATGCCAACTCGTTATGGCCTCTATTCTGTGAAATTTTGAAACCTTCAAAAGAATATCTGCACAGAAGTAAATTTCTATGGGATATTCTCTGGCACTAGCCCAAATTAATTTTTCCAGTATGAGAAAAAAAATGTTGCAAGCCGAACATCAACATATATTTGCTCACACTGTAAGAAAGAATACTGTGAGATCAAGGATTTAATGGTTATTTGTGGCTAATAAGAACTATGACCGCATGCATTCTTAATTTCAAGTTTACATTTTGGGAGGGCCTCCTGATTTGTCTGCTTTCTTTTGAACATAGAACTAAATTTCTCATTAACTGCAGAATGCACGTGATTTTTCTTAACAATTCCAAGTTGGTTCTGTTAAGTATCATTACATTTTTTTTTATTCAGCAGTATTCAGGTTTGTGCAGAGGGTGACAGCATTGTCATTTGACAGAAAAGGAATCTCCCAATGTACTCACGTCAGTGTCAGGCCCTTTATCGGCACCAGGACAGGAAAAGGTAACGAACTCATGGCACCTCTTGTGAACCACAAAACAGCAGACTGTGGAGAAGGGAGAGTAGGGAGCATGATTAATGGAGAGAAGAGGAAATTAATAATGGCAGACATTATAATAAATTAACTTTACTTAAAAGGAAATAGTGCTTTCATTCTTTACCCAAAAGTTAGAAAAACTAAACAATCATTTTGAGACTTGAACATGTCAGTTACACTGGACGCTTACCGTGTGGTATCTTCTGTATCTGTAAATTTGCTTTTGGTTATGGGTTTGTCTGAGGTATTTTAGACTTTTTTTTAAATTATTATTTTTGCTTTCTTGCAACTAAGGCTTTAAATTCTTGTTGTACTCAGCTAAAAAGAAATATATATATTTTTTATTCTCTTGCTACAAATCATACTTTAAAAAGTGCAATTTTTCTTTACTGTCATTCAGTACCAAAGAACGTTATCACTTTCAGCCTGAGCTACAGTCATGGTGTCTCCGTACATAAGAATGACAACCATATTCTGCAAATGAAGCCCCTGAAGAAAAAATTGTTATAAGGTTTTTCAATCAGAAAAATCATATGTGGGAGTAAAAAAATTGAATGAGGCAATTCATAAACAGAGACCAAGGGACAGCCCTCTTGTCATGCTCAGGATGGATTGTGAAAGAGCAGAGCAGAGACGCTGCATACCTCGGATAACCTGTCTTACAAGAAAACGGTGACAGGAACCAAAGGAAGTGTGGGTACCCCAAAAAAAAGGACACCCTATGAAAACTATTGTCAGAGTGGCTGGATGGATGTCAAGATCAATAAATAATAAATCCTGTTACAATGTTATATTCATTATTCTATGCCAAAAGTAGTTTTGTATACAATACCATCGGCAAGTATCATTTTTCTTGTTTAACGAGGTTGCTTCTCACCTTGCTCATTAATAATTTCCTATGATGAAAAATCTGTACAAGGAACACGTTCTTACCTACATAAAAGCTGTGAATTACCATACTGGGTTAGGCAAGAAACAAAAAGTCAGAGGGTAATGTTTGTGTATAGTGCTGAGTTACAAATATTACTACAGCCTCTCTCAGTATTTCTAAACCAGTTTTCCTGATAACTGACAGTGGCAATATTTTCTAATAAGCTCAGCAGCAGCCTTTGCTGGAAATAATGTAAAACAAAAAGATTAAGCATTTGCAGTTCCAAGTATCTAAGCAAAACAGTAGTCTAACGTACCAACAGAATGATTTAAGAATCTGCAAAATACTGCAGGCAGCCCTTCGGGATGCATACCTTGTGCAACTATTACTGGAAAATCTTTTTCCAAACCATAGATTTTCCTGATGATGCAAGATCAATACAATCTGATTATACTATGCTTTAGTAACTAGGTTCAATTTTCAATTTTGGGAATTTAAAAAAAATGTAACATTTACAAATATGGAAAAGCAAATGTTGCTTACCTGTAACAGGTGTTCTCACAGGACAGTAGGATGTTAGTCCTCACATATGGGTGACATCACAGGATGGAGCCCAATCATGGAACACTTTTGTCAAAGTTTCTAGAACTCTGATTGGCACCTACTGGGCATGCCCAGCATGGCACTAAACCTGCAACCAGCAGGGGTCCCCTTCAGTCTTTTTTAAAGCTACAGGAAGTACTGAAAAATAAAATAAGAAAACGTTATGAACCCAACACCGCGGGGTGGCAGGCGGGTTTCATGAGGATTAACATCTTGCTGTCCTGTGAGAACACCTGTTACAGGTAAGCAACATTTGCTTTCTCACAGGACAAGCAGGATGGTAGTCCTCACATATGGGTGAGTACCGAGCTGAGGATGTCCGAGAAATGCACCAAATGTACCCATATGTACAACAGGCACTAGGACTGCGGTGAAATTTGGTAGAGAGCATCCTGAACCCTAAAGGGCAGGTGGAAGAGTGATGGTACGTCAAGTTGCAAAAAGGTTGCGCAAGACAGATTGGCCGAAGATAGAATCTTGTCTTCCGGCTTTGTCTAAGCAATAATGGGCAGTAAAGATATGGAGAGAACTCCAGGTAGCAGCCCTGCAAATGTCAGGAAGTGGCACCGAGCATGGGTGTGCTATTGAAGTCGCCATGGCCCTCACAGAGTGTTCTTTAACACAGTCTTGAAGTGGAATGCCTGCTTGCTGAAAGAAAAAAAGATATGCCGTCCGCTAACCAGGAGGAAAGAGTCTGCTTACCCACAGGCTGCCCCAATTTGATGGAATGGAAAAAAACAAACAATTGAGTGCTTTTCCTGTGGGCAGCTGTACGATATAGATAGAACGCTAGAGCCCGTTTACAGTCAAGGGTATGCAGAGCCTGCTCTCCTGGATTGGAGTGGGGCCTTGGAAAGAAGGCAGATAGTATAATGGATTGATTAATGTGAAAGTCTGATACTACCTTAGGTAAGAACTTAGGGTGAGTGCGGAGTACTACCCGGTCCTGCAGAAGTTTAGTGTAAGGCGGATAGGTAACTAGGGCCTGTAACTCACTAACTCTGCGAGCAGATGTTATTGCCAAAAGAAAGATCACTTTCCATGTGAGATAGCGAAGATCACAGGATTGGAGAGGCTTGAATGGTGGTTTCATGAGCCGACCCAAAACCAGATTGAGGTCTCAAGAAGGGGCCGGAGGGCGCAGAGGAGGCTTGAGGTGAAGCAAGCCCTTCGGAAAATGTGTTATGAGGGGTTGTACTGAAATAGTAACACCCCCGACACCTCTACGGAAGGCGGCTACCGCACTGACATACATTCTGATGGAGGAGGTTTTTAGACCTGATTCTGACAAGTGCCAGAGATAGTCTAGAAACTTCATGGTGGAACAGGTAAAGGAATCAAGGGATTGAGAAGAACACCATGATTTAAAGCGGTTCCATTTGTAAAGATAAGATTTTCTCGTGGAAGGCTTCCGTGAAGCAATCAGGACACGGGAAACTGGCTCTGAAAGGTTAAGTGGCTGAAGAATTAACATTTCAACATCCAGGCCGTCAGAGACAAGGCCTGAAGATTGGGGTGGTGTAGGCACCCGTCGTTCTGAATGATTAGAAGTGGGTCCTTTCTCAAAAGAATGTGCCTGTGAATGGAGAGGTCCTGAAGTATTGGAAACCCACTTGGCGAGGCCAGTGAGGTGCTATCAGGATCATGCGTCCCTTGTCCTGACGTAACTTCACGAGAGTCTTCAAGAGAAGTGGAAGTGGAGGGAATGCATATAGGAGACCTGTTGCCCATGAGAGGGAGAACCCATCTCTTGGCTAAGAGTTTTGGCTGCAAGTGAGAGAGCAAAAGTTCTCTACTTTGCGGTTCTGAGGTGACGCAAAGTTGGAATATTGAGTCCGCTACAGTGGGGTTGAGGGACCACTCGTGCAGTTGAAAGACGCGACTCAGCTTGTCTGCCAACACATTGTCCACTCCCGGCAAGTAGGTGGCCCTGAGGTACATCGAATGGGAGAGGGCCTCCGCCCATATCTGTGCAGCCTCCTGACATAGTAGGTAGGAGCCCGTCCCTCCCTGTTTGTTGATGTACCACATGGCCACCTGGTTGTCCGTCTGAATGAGGATGACCTGGTTGGAAAGGTGATCCTGAAATACCCTGAGAGCATATCTGATTGTTCGCAGCTCCAGGAAATTGATTTGGTGCTTGGCTTCCTCTGGAGACCAAGTTCCTTGTGTCTGCAAATCGGCAACATGGGCTCCCCAGCCAAGGTTGAAAGCATCGGTGGTGAGAATTATTTGAGGGTCTGGAGCCTGGAAGGGCAGGCCTTGGAGGAGATTGATCTGATTTTGCCACCAGGCTAGAGACTGACGAAGTGAGTCGGTGATGTGGACAGTGGTCGACAGAGATTGGACAGACTGAGTCCATTGTGACCTTAGAGTCCACTGCATGACTCTCATGGCCAAGCGGGCCATTGGGGTAACCTGTACTGAGGACGCCATGTGTCCCAGCAGGATGAGGAAGTGGCGTGCAGACGTGTGGTGCTGAGACTGTAGATGGTGTGCGAGAGAGACAAGAGTTTGCTGTCGAGGCAGAAATGCCTTTGCCTGCAAGGTGTCCAAGTCTGCCCCTATGAATGATAAAGTTTGAGATGGGACTAAGCAGGATTTTGCGTAGTTGACGAGAAATCCTAGCAAAATCAGAGTGTGTAAAGTAAGACGTAGGGACGACAGAGCAGCTTGCTGAGTGAGAGCCCTGATCAACAATTGTCTAGATAGGGGTAGACGTGAACACCTTGAGTCCTGAGGAAGGCTGCTGCCGCTACTACTACTACGAGGCACTTGGTGAAGACTTGTGGTACAGATGCCAGGCCGAATGATAGCATTCGGTACTGATAGTGCTTGGGGCCTACCAGAAATCTCAGGACCTGCGATGAGATGAAGTTATCGCAATGTGTGTGTACGCGTCTTGGAGATCGAGAGAGCAGAGCCAGTCTCCTTTTTGCAGAAGAGAAAGGAGGGAACCCAAGGTCACCATCTTGAACTTAGATCCAGGCGCGTAGGTCCAGAACCCAAGGTCACCATCTTGAACTTAGGTCCAGGCGCGTAGGTCCAGAATTGGACGAACGCCGCCTGATTTGTTGGGGATTAGAAAGTACCGGGAATAGAATCCTAGGCCTTGTTGGGAGTAGGGCACTGGCTCTACTGCTCTGGACTGAAGGAGGCAGGAGATCTCCTGCTCCAGGAGAAGTGAGTGGTCGGATGTTCTCCACGTCGGTAGAGGTGGGGAGTCCGGTAGGATGGAGAGAAAGTTCAGGTGAAAACCTTGCGAGATTATGGCAAGAATTCACTGGTCTAAGGTGATGGTGTGCCACCTGTTGTTGAAATGGCACAATCGACCTCCCACTGGTATCTGAGGCAGTGGAAACTGGCTGCTGCTCTCTATGCAAGAGTCAAAAGCCGGAAGCAGGGTCTGGCTGAGGAGCTGCCTGCGGCTTTTGTTTCCACGATTGACGAGACTGGGCCTTTTGGAAAGGTCTCGTGGAACGAGTTCTAGACTGTGGTGGATAGGATTTCTTTGGATGGAAGAATGACTTTTTAGTATCCTTCCTGAAAGGCTGTTTGGAGGAATACTCAGAGGGCATCAGAGAGAGCTGGTGAAGGGTCTCATGATGGTCCTTGAGTTCCGCCACCGTCCGCTGAATCTGTTCGCCAAACAGATTGTCCCTAATGCAGGGCAGATCAGATAATCTGTCTTGTACTTTAGGGCGCAAGTCGGAAGACCTAAGCCAGGCCCATCTTCTTGCCGAAATAGCAGTTGCAGATACCCTGGAAGCAGTGTCGAAGATATCATAAGAGGATCTTATTTCATGCTTCCCTGCCTCAAAATCCTTGTGTACCAGGGTTTGAAGCTGTTCCTGGAATTGCTGAGGCAGGGACTCTGCAAAGTCCTGTATCTGCTTGAATAAGACCCTGTTGTACTGGGTCATATACAGCTGGTAGGAGGCAATCCGAGAGATAAGCATCGATCCCTGAAAGACACGCCGGCCAATGGCATCCAGGAATTTCTGTTCCTTACCTGGGAGAAAGGAAGAGTTGGGTTTTGATCTTTTTGCCCTTTTTTGTGCAGATTCTACAACCACAGATTGGTGATCCAGCTGAGATTTCTGGAATCCTGGGGCTGACTGGACCAAATAAGTGGTATCAGCTTTTCTGTTGACTGGAGCAACAGAATCAGGGTGTTCCCAGTTCTTTTTGAGGTGATCCAAAAGAACCTGGTGAATAGGGATGAAGGTTATTTCCTTGGGAGCATCCAGGAATTGTAACAACTCCATTATTTGGTGCCTATCATCTTGCTCAGTCTGTAATTGGAAGAGAACCGATTCAGACATTTCCTTCACAAAATTTATGAAGGACAAGTCCTCTGGAGGAGAACGCTTCCTACTTTCGTCAATCCAGGTGTCATAGGGATCAGCACCTGTCCCTGTAGGAACCTGAGAAGGATGGGCCGATGGTATTCCTGAAGGTCCTGGTCTAGGATCTGAAGGCATCAAGGGAAGTACTGGAGGCACCGATGAAGGCTTCGAGGGCACCGGTGCAGGCATCGAGGGCATCGATGGATGGATCGGTGGCACCGATGGGCACATCGGCATCGATGGTTGAGGCATTGGAAGGACTCCCGATGGAAGAATGCGGAATGGTGTTTCCCCTCCTGATGACAGGGTAAGCAGGGAAGGCACCGGAGCCATCAGTGACCCAGGATCCATCGGTGGAAAAGCGACTATGAGCACTTCCATCTTAGAGAGCAGCGGTGCCAATGCTGCCGGAATGGGATCGATGATCGGTTCCGCAACCGGCACCTATTTCGGCACCGGGGGACCATCTGGTCCAGTTCTTCACGGAGACCTGGAGCAAGCAACCCCGGCTCCGGAAGGGAAGAAGGAGGCAGAGGCATAGCCGGAGGGACCACCGTTAAAGGCAGAGTCGCGGCTCCCGATACCCGTCCATGTGAGGGTTGCCTCGGTGACCCGGTCGCAGAAAGGGTCGGTGCCTTTCTGGACGGGGTTTCTTCGATGGCGGCTCGGACGATGGCGAGGTCGATGATTTTCCTTCAACAATGGTCCGAGACTTCCGGTGTCGATGCTTATGTTTTTCTCTAGGATCCCCTTGGTCCTGCGGGGGAGTAGAGGTAGTCAAAGACCGAGAAGTCGTCGACGCCAGATGGTCACCAGCCAGTGGCCGATACTGGCGCAAAGTGGATGATGCCGGTTCAGACAACGTTGACGCAATAGATGGCGTTGGAGTTTGAGAACGGAAGAGAAGTTCCATTTTCTCCATTCTGGCCTTGCAACCTTTTGGTGTCATTAAGGCACATTTGGTGCAAGTCAAGACATCATGCTCGCACCCAAGACACATTACACAGACTTTATGCGGGTTTGTTATGGACATGGTGAGAGTACAGTCCGGGCACCAACAGAACCCCGATGCTATGGCCTTTGAAAAATTTAGCCACGGGACGGTCGACAGCCAGTAGGCCTCGAGGGCCAAACTAGACGAGAATCGACCGAAAACGGGTAAAAACTTACCGAGGTACTGCAGAGTCAAAAATTCAAAGGAGGGACCCCTGTGGGATATGAAAGTTTTTAGTAATTCCGTAAGGAAAATTCCTGTCAGGAATCTGTGTGCTCCTTAACCCGCGTGGCTACTGCTGCGCGGAAAAAAGAAGACTGAAGAGGGACCCCTGCTGGCTGCAGGTTTAGTGCCATGCTGGGCATGCCCAGTAGGTGCCAGTCAAAGTTCTAGAAACTCTGACAAAAGTGTTCCATGATTGGGCTCCATCCTGTGATGTCACCCATATGTGAGGACTAACATCCTGCTGTCCTGTGAGAATATTTTCATCAAATATTTATTTCCACAATTTCTATTCCACTGATCCCCCAACCTCAGCAGATTACAGTCAACATACACAGTAATGTATTATTATTATTATAATTATTATTAAATGAAAAACAGAGTTCTTGAAAACTAGTCTGTTAGTCTAATGGAAAAAAAAAGGGATATTAGCTGACCTTTTTCTGCATACTGAAATGTGTAACATGGCAGCCACCCTGCTTAGTATCAAAAGAAACTCATTTGTAGATATCAATTACTTCCTTCCTCCAAGTTTGGGGAGTTTCTCCTCCCATTTCATGGTGGTAAAGAATCCCCAAAATTTCAGTATTCTTTACACCCTTCACATGACAGTGCACAGCTCTACCGCTGAGCCACCGAGCTGGCCCCTGCTCATCAGCACTATTCTTCATTACAGCCAAGAATTATAATTAACAGAACCGCTGCTATAAATAACAAAACTACATGCTGAGGTCTTTTGTCCTATCATAAAGCACTGACAGCCCCAAACCATATGGTTATAGCTGCAGATTTCATGGCTTTCATATATTGGTTGACAGTGATAAAGCTTTTAGCCTTGTCCCCATTGTTTATGTCGTCACCATCCCCACTTAACAAGATGTATTGGTTTATTATCTACAGTTTGTCACACATTTACTTCCATTCATCACTGCATATTTCCTTCCACTATTCAGACAAACAGGGCCTGCCCCACCATGCAGTACGATCCATGCTTTTATTTGCTTTTCTCCCATCATTACGTCATCACTTTTCCAAAATCATCTAGCAGCAGTTCTGTATTTTGAAGGGAGTGTCACTGAACCCTCTGAAAGTCAGTTAGCGGGACAGAGATGGGTGCTACAAACCTGTTATACACGTGCCCACCCTCTCTCCCACGTGCAAACTGCACAAGTCTCTTCTGTGATGTAGGTTTGCTGTGAATTCACTAGCATTCTTGTAACATGTTTACTCCTGTATGGCTCAGGTGACCTTTCATGCACAGGTCATTACACTTTCAAAGTAATAATTCACTGTAGCCGATTTGAGCATTCATTTTCTGCAGAACCTGTTCAGTCATGACAGTGTAGTGTTACTATATAGCACTATATACACCCCCCCCCCCCTTTGGAAGATAATTACTAGCACAGGCCAAGGTCCTCCGATGTACATAACAGAACTATATGGCATCAGTGCTCCAGCAGCCGCCCATCCCTCTCTCATTTTTCTGCCTACTTTGGCAGGAAAACTCCCATCAAGGCCTCCAGCATTATCTGGGGGAGGGGGGGGGGATTCAGCACAGGGAGATAATTTACACCAGCAGGACACAATGGGCAGCTGCTTCATGCTGCTGCACTCATTGCACTCTCTCTCACCCCTCCACCCACTTTATTCAGTAATCCAGTCTTATTTACTTAGTAATACTCAGAACAGTAACCGGATGTTTTATGCACATTTGATGTTCACTGGATATTGTTAGTCACTTTGTGGGCTGAGGAAGGGGGTGTTTTGGCCCAGCAGTTTTGCTATGCTCCTTTGGGCTTCCAGCTCACTCAGAACCAGGGCCGAGAAGGAATATTTCCCCCTAATTTAGATTCTCTCCCAACTCACTCAGGCCAAAAGAACATAAATTTTAAATTTTATAAATAAAACATACACCAAGGACTCCCATTCCAGAGCCCTGTAATATTGGGACCTAAATCCGGACACTAGGTGTCACAGCTGTGCAAGGACTCGAGACCTCCCTTCCCACGCAGGGCCATCGACACTGCTTCCACAGCATCCCCAGCCTGCCCTGGGAGAGGAAGGCCTGACCTGAGAATAATGAGCCAAGCCCTCTGCATGGCAATGCACAACACTGCCACTGTGCTAACAGGCTGCACCTCACTTTCTATTTTGTCACAATAAAGCTGAGCCACTCCAACCCAGGGGCGTATCTTACCCCGGGGGAGAGAAGTGTCCGTCACCATCCTATAAATTGCTACGATTTGTGGATGAGGTGTGCCACATCAGGTGGGTGGGCCTGCTGCAGAACCAGATGTGTTTGAAAGCACAGCGGGGGGGGCTGCAAGGCTTCCCAAGGATCCATTTTTTGCTATTACTGTGGTGGGCTTGGAAATTTCGAATGGTTTGGCTTAATCATGGCAAGGGGTCGCACGACCTTGACAGATGTTTGGTTTGGGTGTGGAAGCTTTTAGTTAATTTTTAAAATAATGCTGTGGACTTTTGATTCTACGTGTAGCTTGCTTATTGACTAGTAGAATCGGGGTTGTGGGGAGGGAACAAGCAAACTGATGGAATATTACAGCTGCCCATGTTAAATATTTAAAACATTTTTTAATCTTGTTTCGTTCCTTTCCTGTATGCCAGAATCTCTCTCCCCACACTCCCTGGGTGGTCATACCAGAATACAAGTACATCATAGGTTCTGACGGATGGGATTTGCTGAATGTCAAAAATCAGCCGGGGGGGGGGGGGGGGGGGGGGGGTAAGAACATAAGAAATTGCCATGCTGGGTCAGACCAAGGGTCCATCAAGCCCAGTATCCTGTTTCCAACAGAGGCCAAAACCAGGCCACAAGAACCTGACAATTACCCAAACACTAAGAAGATGCTACTTATGCAATTATTAGCAGTGGCTATTGATGCAATTATTAGCAGTGGCTATTCCCTAAGTAAAATTGATTAATAGCCATTAATGGACTTGTCTTCCAAGAACTTATCCAAACCTTTTTTGAACCCAGCTAAACTAAATGCACTAACCACATCCTCTGGCAACAAATTCCAGAGCTTTATTGTGCATTGAGTGAAAAAGAATTTTCTCCGATTAGTCTTAAATATGCTACTTGCTAACTTCATGGAATGCCCCCTAGTCCTTCTATTATTCAAAAGTGTAAATAACCGAGTCACATCTACTCGTTCAAGACCTCTCATGATCTTAAAGACCTCTACCATATCCCCCCTCAGCCGTCTCTTCTCCAAGCTGAACAGCCCTAACCTCTTCAGCTTTTCTTCATAGGGGAGCTGTTCCATCCCCTTTATCATTTTGGTTGCCCTTCTCTGTACCTTCTCCATTGCAACTATATCTTTTTTGAGATGCGGCGACCAGAATTGTACACAGTATTCAAGGTGCGGTCTCACCATGGAGCGATAGAGTCATTATGACATTTTCCGTTCTATTAACCATTCCCTTCCTAATAATTCTTAACATTCTATTTGCTTTTTTTACTGCTGCAGCACACTGAGCCGACGATTTTAAAGTATTATCCACTATGATGCCTAGATCTTTTTCCTGGGTGGTAGTTCCTAATATGGGGTAAATCTAACTATGCCACAAATTATTTCTAAAGGCTATACAGCACGATGTAAAACAATATTGACAAATATTCAGACAGTGCGTGTTATATACACAGTAACAGAACTATGTCCACAACTTTAAAAAAAAACCCGAAGCCAGTCAAAGTTTGTTTAGCTTTTCTATATGAAAAAACAAACACAAGATAGAAAGTCCTATAATACGAAAAGTTAAAGGAAGTTTGTCACTAGAAACTAGAAGTGTTTTAACCTGTTGCCATCATCCTCTTCTTCCATCCAGCTAGCAGAGAGCTCAGCAGAAGTTGAGATGTGCCCTAGCGCTTAGAACAGTGGGGCAGAGAACCAGGAAAGCCAGGGTTTAAATCCCATTTCTCCCACCGAAGCTCCTTGTGGGCAAATCACTTCAACCTTCTTCACTGCCTCAAGCATCAGCTTTTGACTGTAAGCCCTCTGGGGAAGGGGGCCTAACCTACCATACCTGAATTTGTAACTTGCCAGTAATTACATCCAAAATCCAAATCCAATGCGGGAGGTCCACAGTAGTTAGGAACATACACCGATGAAAAAGATGCACTTGGTTCCTGAACCCATCGGCTCGTTAATATTCCCTGGCACAGGCTTTACAATTAATAAATCTGGTGTGGTACTAACTTAATCTCTCTCATTATTCAAAGCAACATCTCTTGCAGTCTTTCATCCGAGGAATTACCTTACAGTGACCGCGTGGCGCTCTGCTGATAATGAGCCGCTGTCACAGCAGGCAAGACAAACGAAGATTTTTTTTTTCCAAGAGCTGACAAGCATTTCAGCTTTTCAACGGGGCAAGTCCAAAATAAAAAGTTCACCCATCCATCAGCGACTCACAGTTTAATTGTGGCTGCTCCACAGTCCAGCAGATCAAAAGTGACTACACGGACATGAGAAGGGAAATTCTAGAAGTGAGAGATTCTGGGTGGGAACCAAGCATTGTTCTTTTAAGTGTTCACTTTGGTGATCTGCGATTTAAAAACCATATCTAGTCTTCAAAATAAATTGTTCCAAGTCACAATCCTGCCCAAAATCATTTTTATAAAGAAAAATCAAGAGAATTCAATCTGTATCTATACAACTTATATTTACATATACATACTTTCACGCACGCGCGCACACACACACACACACACAATTAGGTTTGTCATTTATCTCACGATAATATATTGACAATAATTACTGATCTCTGCCTAGAAGAATGGTGCATTCAGCCCTTTGCTCCAAGACAAGAAACTCAGCACTTGCCTTCCCATCCTGGAAAAGAAATCTAAGTGCATTACAACCACTCAACAGTTACCACAGCTCCCAGTCAAATGGATGGGTCGAGATGCACTGTTCTGGGTCCTACTTCATATATGAATTTATAGTTTTGAATGATTTCTATTAAATTTAACATGTCTTTCTTTTTATCAAATTAAATCCATTACATTTTCTTTTTCACTGAAATCTTAAAAAAAAAAAAAGCTTCCAAGATCAAAGGAAATAAGAATGGAATAATGTAAGAGATATGGGGTAATATTCATAAACATTTGTGTCTGTAAAACATGGTTTAATGCATGCGATTGGACTTTTTTTTGAATACTTACCTGGGGGTCGTGCAACTTCATGCCTGCTTTTACTTGTACTTGAAGGAGGCGCCTTCAGGGGCAGGGAAACTATTCACGTGCATGCTTTGATTTTCTAAACTTATGTGCATAAATGTACAACCACATTTACCGAAAGGCACACGTATGCGCTGCACAGGGCTCCGCATACCCCCTGCCAACTTTCAAAGCGGATTTAAGTGCCTAAGTCTGCTTTGAAGGTTAAGGCTGAAGTCTGCGTGTGCATTCTACAAATGGGCTGTTATAAAAGCACTGTCCCTAGGCTTGTTTTCACAGGAAAATCATTAACTACAAATCAGCATCTCCTTATGAAATGAAGTCAAGCTAATCATACACCCCAAGACAAAATTCAACTGGGAATCTCTCTCTCTCTGTCTCCAAGACATCACATCCATCTTTAGTCACTGTGTTACTAACCCTCCCATGTAAGGAACCAGGCACAGCAGCAGAGAAGTATTAATGGGAGCTCTGCAGCAATGTAAAAAGATGTAAATGAGAGTGCAGACCTAACGGAGAGAAGTCAGTAAAAGGCCTTTTGCACAACCTGGTAGGCCCCCCTATTTCTGCTTAGCTGCTATCTACACCGGCCTCCAGATTCTGGGTCAGAAGGAATAAGGTTTCAAAGTGTTCTGGATTGAGGCCTTTCTGTGGGCCCAACATCTGAAATTATCCAAAGAGGCCGAACAGGAGGTTTAGAGTTCACAGAGGCCCCACTTCTGAGCGAACTACGTGGGTTCAAAAGCTCGTATTCTATGCCATCATTTTATTTGAAACCAACAAAAGCTATCAACCTGAAAAGAACATGGGTTTCTCCACAGCCAACACAGCTACCAGAAACTCTACTTTAAAAGCATTCTGGGCATATCACACTGTCCAAAACAAGAATAGAAAGCCCACGTTGGCTCACCTGTTCTTTTTGACCTATAGTTAAGGTGATCATTCGCCTACCACTTTATGATAAAAAAAAAATTATACAGTATTCACTGATTTTTGGCTGCTTATATTCCACTTTGCAAAAAACATTGCTCAAAGCTGAGAACATAAAATAGCATGCATCACTTTGTATATGGAGGGGACGGAAGAGAGTTTGGTACAAATGAAAGGGCGCAGGGAGTAACAGCCAAAGACAGTACCTTAATGCCTTGACCTTGTTTTAAAAACTAAAACACATGCAATGGATAACCTTGGTTTCATATTATAACTTGAATCTGTAAGGTTCATTCATTTAAGCTGTTCCCCTTCCTGAATGTTTACGGCCAATAAGAAGGGACTCATCACCATGGCTCAACACTCCCCCAAGAAATTAGTTCTCAAATTAATGAAAGGATAAACCCCTCTCTTCCACATTACTGCCCATTATATCATGAACATTTAAACCAAGCATTATTCCTACACATCTGCCCATTTAATTCCTTGATTAGTTCTTAAAAAGGCTTTGCAGAACTCTAACTTATAATTTATTACATTCTGCACCCCAGGTGAATGCAGAGCTATTATGAAACCAGTGATCATCAAATCCTGGAAGAAGACAGTTAGCTCTTTTGCATTCACTCCTCACAGCATACTAATTATTTTAGGCCTACAAGTGGAATCCACCTGATGGCTCCAGGCATCCTGATTTCAAGAAATTAAGGAGTAAATATTCAGCCACTAAGTGGCTATTAAGTTAGCCCGATACCCATATCCGGAACTTAACCAGGATATTCAGCAGCACGGCTGCGCCACTGAATATACCCTGATAAGTTACAGCTAGCAGAGTTCAATGACAAGAAACCAGACATCCTTAACCTGGAGGAGCTTGACAATGGCCAGTCTCCGGCATCCCTTTCATCTGAAGACCTCGACGGAACCGACAGTTTCTCAGATGTCGATGGCTCGGTGTCCACTGGTGCAACGAGATCCCTCAATGCCGATGGATTGGTCATCTCTGGCCCAAAGAGGAACTCCATCTTGTCTAGTCGGATCTTGTGTTCCTTCGGGGTCATCCTGGAGCACATGCTGCAACCCCGGACGTCGTGTGATACCCCAAGGCAGAAGACATCTATCATGGGGGACGGTACCAGACATGGTCTTTGTGCACCAGGGGCATCACTTACATCCCAAAGTGGACATGTAGTCATGAAATAAACAGGACACGAGATCAAAATCTATGGCGGCAGCCTTCAATGACCGCTGGGCACCAAACACTGCCGGCCCAGGGGTATCAACTACGAAAGAAAACTTACCAATAAACATCAAAAAACCTATCTAGGATGCTAATGGGATAATTGGGGGGTGGGGAGGAGAAACCAGATGTCGACCATGCGAGGCTGCAAAGCCAAAAATCGGGAAAACGAAGTTTTCCAGAAACTGGTCAAGTAGGCAAAAAGTTTAAAAAAAAAAAGAAGTTCTCACTCAACTGGAAAACAATAGGCTCCACAGAAAAGACTGAAGAGAACCCCGCATAAACGCATGGTATAATGTATGCTGAGCATGCTCAGTGAGGCTCAGTCAAAGTTCATGAAAGTTTTCCATGCCGGGCTCCATCCAGTGATGACACCCATGTTTGAGGACTGTTATCCTGCTTGCCCTCGGAGAAAATAAGTGTCAAAACAAGTCTTGCTTGTAGTTTACTAGAGTGTTCAGCTACACAATCATCATGCAGATGTTGCAAATAAAATGCCCAACTATATATTTTCCAAAGCAAGGGTTCTAAACTCAGTTCTCAGGACACACCTAGCCAAATTTCCAGGATATTCACAATGAATATGCACAAAATAAATTTGCATACAATGGAAGCAATGTAGGCAAATGTGTTTCATGCATATTCATTGTGGATATCCTGAAAACGTCACTGAATAGGTATGTCCCAAGGACTGGGGTGAGAACCCCTGCTCCAAGATAATCAGTATAGAGAGTACAGCATGAATACTCCCAACAACACTGTGTTGGGTTAGGTTTATCACACCCCATGATTGGTAGGTACTTTGCCTGGAAGCTGACCACAACATCTCAGGCTGCTCACTGGATAAGATTATGACCCTTAGATGACATTTTTATTGGCAGAAGCTCCCAGAATCTCCTCAGGAGATATAAACAGAAGGGACAGGAGAGGTAATCTGCATGAAGCAGTAGTTACAACCCTAAACACCTTGTTGGGCAGACTGGATGAGCCATTTTGGTCTTTTTCTGCTGTCATTTATGATGCTAGCTCAGCCAATAGGCATCAGAGCTGTAGACAAAGAACTCAGGAGCTGCACTGGCCATTGATGGGGCATTAAATGCACCAGGAATAATTAAGAGCCATCAATATCAGGCCAATGCATGGTACCAGGACAGGGGACATTGCAGCAGCAGCACGAATCCCCCAAGCATTACCGTGGGGAGGACAGCTCATGCTCACCATAGTTCCAGGAATCACATTGGTCTCCTTGTCATCTCTGGTGCCCAGGAAGGCATGTCCTCCCCTCCTGCCTCCTAGTCTGTGCTGGCATTGACAGCTTTACAGGAGAAGCTGGGCAGTAAGCTCCAGGAGGCATCGATGTCAATGCAGACTAATGTCAAATCCGATGGAAATGAGCATTGGCTGCTCATGTACCATGCATCTTTCCAGCACATAGGCGGGTAAAGCTCATCCAGCGCACAGATGTTCAGGCTGGCCTCTATGGTCAACTGAGGTCCTCTGTCGGGTACTCCCTGCTACCCAGGTGAGATAATGATCCAGGTCCATCATGCCCATGGGGTTCTGACAGGATAGTCCCAGATGTGTGATGACAATGATGGATAGCATTCCATTTGAGTTACAGAAGGAGGAGACTTCAGGACCAGTTTGTGGATCCATCCAGGGATATTGTAGTAATTTAATTTATCTGGGTGTCTTCCAAGAGACCCAGATAAAGTGGGGTCTCCCCTTTCTGTAGCTCCTGTTGATAAGACGGAAGAAATGATAATCATGTTCAGGCTCGATGAATTGAGATGTAGCAGTTATCGTATCAATCAAATCCACCCTCAAAAAGACCAAAAGGTTTAGGATTCACTCTAGTACACTTAGCACTCTTGGGAGGAAGATGTATAGGGGGCTCAGTGCTTGCATAGCTTCCTATCAGACCTTCAGATCACAGTATATGTGAAATCTGACACAAAATGGGAAGTAGTTAGAGCAGTTCCTTCAAAGCACCGTGATTCTCTAAAGTCACTAGTGGATGAAGTGCTGAAGTGCTGAAAATGTTTGATCTATTCCATTTTTGATGTTTTGAATACCATGTAATGGAAAGAATCTCTAGCAATAGGGTCAAGGAAGCAGCAGCTCAGTGATAAAGTAACTGTGAACCCTTCTCTACTGCTGCTCTAGACTCACCATCCACAGCAAGAAGATTCCGACGACAACACTGTCCAGTGTCCATGCTGTTAGAAACCGATGCTCTGTTATTTTACTTTTATTCAAACAACAAAAGTGCAAAGCAGAAAGAATGTTCACAAAACATTTATTTACCTCACATATTGCTTTATTAGATAAACCGATGTGATATGTAAAATCGAACACCAGTATATAAAAATTAATAAATAAATAAATAAAAATTAAGCTGCTGCAAAAGTACAAGTAATTTTATCAGAGTAATTTGATACAAAATGTGAAACAAGATTCTGCAGCTCCTCCTCTTCTGATCGTTTATATCATTTAGTACAAATGGTAAAAAAAATACTAGATGCCAAAGACACTTTCATTAAATCAAATACCATCTTTTCACTCTGTGAAGAGGAAAAAAGTGCACTGTTTGAGAGAAGTCAGTACTGTGTCTTCATCATCTGCTGCATCTCTGGGTATCTAGAGCCCCAAACCATGTCACTGCATTTCTAGGTGTACCAACTATTGGCTGCCATGCTTTTGACCACTCCTCTTCATTTTTCCACCTCTCCAATCTTTCTGCAATGCTAGCTCTGCTGCAGACCTCTGTGCCATGAAAGCAAAGACAGATCTGCCCATCCAATTCCTCTGCAAAGTCACTTATGAGTCACTGACAGAACTGCTCCCTGTGCAGACCCCAGTGCATCACACTTGTCGTCTCCTGGGCAAGTGAAGTCTGTTTATCACCATCTTCTGCTGCCTATTACTCAAAGTTTCTAACACAGTTTACCATTTACAAAGCGGCACAAGAAAAACAGATACCAGTCTCCACTCTTACTGAAACTAATTTATGCTGCACTGTCAGCACAGAGCACAATACACCATATCAGTTTGATTAAATGGACTATATGCAGTGGCTGCATAATTTCATACCGAATTTTTACCTACTCTATAGCGATGGATGGATAAGAATGGACATACACATCCAATGTCCATTTATTAAAGCAAATTGCTGTAATTTTATTCAGTCTGGGGAAATGAACAGAAAGCCAAGAGAATCAGTCACCAGTGAAAGCAAAGCATTAATTTTGCATTTTCAAAGAGCAAATGATACCGCTGTGCACTGAGGGCAAGCTGCACTCACAGCTATAATCTGTTCTGCCAAGAAAGATGGAACAATCTTCAGTGCTGAACCTGTTATGTAGAGGTGGCCAGTGAAAGAGAGAAACAGTCCAAAGAATATATTAAATCTTTAAAAAAAAAAAACCAGGCTCTTTCTCTTCTGAAATCAACAGACAAGTGAATTGTTTAAAAGATGACAGAGTCTCTCAGTCAGCCGCTAATAACTAAAAGCACATCTGTTCTCACAAGCTTTTAAGTGATAATGCTGTTGGTAGTAGCTAGGACTTTTTTTTTATTATTTTGACAGACTGTATATGTTAATGTTTTGACTGTATTTTACTTTTGATTGTTATGATTTTATTTGTATTGTAATCCGCATAGCATGATTTATTGCTATAAGTGGAAAAAAACACACTTTAAAATAAATAAAACGTCTATCCCAGGGTAAAATCCCATGAAATTTAAATGGTAGCTTAACTGCTGTTTTAAAAACTCTGTGGTATGAAAATAAAAATATAGGGTGACAAACTATACTGTATATGGAGAATGCTTCACATTTTGATTTAAACTCTGCCTGGTAAATCAATTCCTCCAGTCCGGTGTATGTCAGTAGCGCTTAAAGATATTATCCTCATTCTGGCATCCCAAAACATCCCTTTAATTAGCATTTAAAAGTTGGCCATCTCAAGTTATCTTTTATTTGATCCACATTTCCCACTTTCTCTTGCCATTAAATCCAATGGACTGCAAACAGAAGATGGGCATAACTCCTATAAAAATGGTTAAATTGTTCTTAACTGGTAATATTCATTCCTTGAGTCCTACTAAACCATTCCATTAGGGATTATCCACTTCCTCAGCTGGAGTCAGACAGCCCACCCCCTTTTCCATGATCTCACTCTGGCCATGAAGGGGGAGTGGTTGTAGGTCCTTGCCAATAGCCACCTGGCAAAACAACTGGACAAGGATCTCATTCTTTTGCCCTCCTCATATTCATATATTTTTGTATATCTATCCTCGAGGTCATTCCCTCTCTCAGAGGAGGGTGGAGAGGGAAGAGAACAGGGAGTGAGAAAGATAAAGCCACACACACAGAGATACTTTGGGCATCCCTACTTAATTGCCCCTCTATTCCTGGGTGGGCCCTGGTCTGGTCTAGCAGGACTCAGGGAAATAAAATTATCAGACGAGAACAATTTTTCCTTCATTTTCACTTGCTGAAGCAGTCCAGACAGGGCGAAAACAGGGCTGCCTTAAGAACACTGGATCCAAAGGCCATCTCTTCCTTTGCCCGTACATCAAGCCTACAGTGCTTAGAAAATGAGTACAGGAATAACCACATAGCAGCCCTACAAACGTACCCTAGGGAGACCCAAGATGCTTCTGCTCAGGATGATTCCTGTGCTCTTGTAGAGTGTGCATGAAGCACGACTGGCGTTTGCCTACCATTGAATACATATGCCAAAGAGATGGCTTCCTTCATCCATCTTATTGTGGTTTTGGAAGTCTCTTCTTTTCATGGTCCTCTTAACAGCACCAAAAAAACCCATCCAAGCTCCTAAAAGGATCCATCATTTTTAAGTATCTCATTATTGCGTGGCACATGTCCAGTGGTGAAGGCTGTCATTCTTCCTCTTGCATGTTAGTAGGAACGCCACATGTTTCAGAAGAAATAGAGATACTACCTTAGGAAGGAATGAGGGCACCAGTTTGAAACTAACCGAATGAGACAAAATTACTAAATAGGGCTCCCTACATGAGACAGCCTGAACTCTGAAGTATGCCTGGTGAAAGAGAACATTACCAGGAAGGTAGTTTTTAACATGAGATCCTTGAAGGATGCTTGCCTCAAGGGTTCGAATGGTGCTTCCATTAAGGTTTTGAAGATCAAGTTAAGATCCCACTGAGGAAAGATTGGTCTGAAGAGTGATCAAATACACTTAACCCCTTGCAGGAAGCACATCATGTCAGGATGTGCTGCTACCTGGACTCCCTTAATGTGGCCTCTGTGGCAGAAAATGGCCACCACCTGCACCCTCCAAGAATTGATTGCTAAGCCTTTATCTAGTCCCTTCTGCAAAAAGTCTAGTATTTGTGAGATGCCCACCTTCCAGGGAAAAAACATCTACTCTCCCAGTCATAAGCCTCGAATAGCATCTAGAATCTAATGTAGGACAGTGAGGTTAAGTTCTTATGAACTTTCAGCATGGTTGTTACTACTGCCTAAGAGTACTCCCTACTTCACAATCTTGCCCTTTCAAGAGCTAAGCTGTAAAACAGAATGGAGATAGGACTTCCATCTGAATTGGGCCATGCCAAAGCAGCCTCTCATTTCTGGAGAACTGCAATGGGGTCCCCACCAGGATTCTTATAAGGCCTGCATACCACAGTCTTCATGACCAATTGGGAGTTACCACTATCACCATCGAGGGCTGAGCTTCAATTTTAGTTATGACTGTACCTACCAGAGATCAAGGTGGGAATACATGGCTAGAGAAGGCATTTACTCCACTGAAGCCAGCTTCTTTTCACTGTGTGAAAAATTAGGCGATGGTTCCGGTCAAGCCCACAGCTGGTAACCCCCATCGCTTCATTATCCTCTGGAATGCTTCCTGGCTGAGTTCTCATTCTCCAGGGTCCAGCTGATTCCTGCTAAAATCATCTGCTTGTGTATTTTTACTTCCCGCAATGTGGGATGCTGACAACTGATCAAGTTCTCTACTGCCTAGCTGAGTAGCCTGCTCACTTTCTCCACAAGCATGGGGCTACATGTGCCCCTTTGCTTGTTTATGTATGCCAGTACCGTGGAACTATCTGACAGAATTCTTATTGCCTTTCCCCATATCCTTTGTAGGAAGACAAGGAGTGCCCATCTAATGGCTCTTAGCTCTCGTATGTTTATTGGACAGAGAGTCTCTCCCTTGACCAATTCCTTTGGGCCAGCCAGCCCTGACAATGTGCACTGCAACTGGTCATACTGCATCTGTGGTTAGCAGTATCCAGTCGGGTATTTCCAGTAATACTCCTTTTGCAAGGTTGCTGGGAAATAGTCACCAGATCTGACTCTCTTCTGCCACTCAGGAGACCCAGACATACATCGTAGTTTTGAGAGACTGGTGACCAGTAAGCCAACAGTGACTGGTGTAGCAGATGCATATGTGCCCTGGCCCATCTATGGCAGCCATTATGAGCCCCAGCAATTGGAGGTAGTCCAATACCCTGGGAGAATATAGGGCATAAGAGATTTTCTCTTGGGTAGCAGGTATAAATGACCTTCCCTCGTGTTGGGGAGCACCTAAGAACTTTAATGACTGGGTGGGTTCCAGGTTGCTTTTTGCATAATTCACTACCCAGTCCAGATTGTCTAGAAGCCGTGGCTGAGGCTTGTCGGTTTTTCTAGGTGGTTTTGGCTCTAATGAGCCAACTGTTCAAGTAAGGATGAACCAAAATCCTTTGCTTACAGAGGGCTGCCACTATAACCACAATGATCTTGTTAAAGATCCCAGAGCTTATTGCAAGCCCATAAAGTAGTGCCTGAAACTGAAAATGTTGGCCTAAAATGCAAAAATTAAGATTTTGAAAAAAAGTTTTCATGGGAATGTGGATGGTAGGCCTCTGCCCGCCATGACCGAATGGAGTGTCTTCATTCTTAAATATGGTACCCTCAGGTAACTGTCAATACCTTTTAAATCTAGAACAGGCCAGGTCAAAATATATCATTCTTTTTTGGATCTACAAAATAAACAGAATAGCCCCCTTGGCCCCTTCTCCTGAAGCAGAACAGGAACCATTGCTTCCAAATCCCACAATTTTTGCTGTTTCTTTTATTGCTACCTTCTTGGCTTAGACACACAGGGGAAATCATAAATACTTTTGGGCACTGGAGCAATGCACTCTGTCTTGTACCCCCTTGCTGTTATGTCTAGGACCCATTGGTCCTGCATTATATGGGCCCACTCTGCATAAACCGCACCATGGGTCCTACTGGTATTATCAGCAGAAGGGCCCACCTGATATCATTATGGGGAGTGTCCACTACACCTGCGGCTGCCGAAGGGTCTGACACTGGCTTCTTGGCCCCTTGAAAGGACTGAGACTTGCTTCTTGCTGGGTAAGCTGCTGCTAAGCTTAACGCCTTCCCTTTATGTTGATACCTAAATCGCTGCCACCTAGGTCCCTGCCGGCTTTTGTTCTCTGGGAGTCTTTAGGGCTTGGCATCACCCAGACCTCATACCAGGTTCTCCAAATCTTCAACAAACAGGAGTTCCCCTCTTAAAGGGGAACTTGCACAAGCATGCTTTGGAAGCTAAGTCCACTGTCCAATTGTGCAATCAAAGCTGTCTTCTGGATACCATCCCAGAAGTGACTGAGCTAAAGACCAATCTAATCAGGTTGTACATTGAGTCTGCCAGGAACGCAACAGCCAACTCTAGATTTGTGGTTTCCTGGCTATCGGGCAGATACTGAATCCAGTATAAGGCTGCCCAAACCACATAGCTCCTGCAGATCAAGGCCTGAACTACTAATGCCCCTATAGAGAAAGCCAGCTTAAGACTGCTTCTGTTTTCCTGTCTTGTCGGTTTTTTTAGTGCCATACCTCCATCTACAGTAATGATAGTTCTCTGGGCCACTATTGATATCAGTGTGTCCACCTTAGGGATTTGCAACAATCTACTCTTCTCCTCCGCAAGGATGGATACCACTTCTTCATCACCCTGCCTCCTTTAAGTTCTCCCTGAGGAGACTCATTCCATCAATGCCATCTGCCTCAGGGTTTTGTGCAAGAGAAAGGTCTGTTTCCTAATACCCTGTAAGATGGGATCACAATAGGAGACATCACGGTGCTTGAGATTTTCAAGGCCACCTGGACTCTGGTGATAAGGGTTGTAAGCTCCCCTTTTCTAAATAGCCACACTACTGCGGCATTCTGTTCATCTGACACACACTGCTCTTCCTCCTGTGAGCTTCGGGCTGCACTCTGTCATAATTCGTCTGCCAACCACACTTCTACAGAAGTTACAGCAGGGGAGGCCTTTACTCAATTCCCTAAGCGTTTATGGGCCCCACTAATGCCCTTCAAGGACCCCAGGTCCCTGAGCCCTCGATCTGCTGCAGGACCAGGCCTCTGCATAGCACAGAAGGCCTGGTGCATTAACAGTACAAACTCTAGGGGAAAAATCCCATGTGATGGCTTCCTAATGGGCCCCTAGCTGGCTCTGGTCCAGGCCTATTATACTGATGCCTGGGGCTTCCTCAGAGCTCCCTTCCAATAGGGCAGACTTTGGGTCTAACTGTCCTGAGGGCAGCCCTTCTTCCTCCCCTAATGCAAGGGGAGCATTCCCCACCAGTATTCCAGCCTCCTCCCATGGTCTATCGCTACTTCAGGAGGGCTTCCTGCTAGTCTCTTCTGAGGAGGCTGGCAACCTTTTTAGTCCCACACACGCACTTGCATCCATAGAGCATGCTGAAGCTGCTCACTTCTCCTCAACCCCCCTTTGTTTGTTTGTTTTTTTTTAATTTTGTCTAGTCCTAGGTCCACTCAGATCCTCCGCTCCCTAGGGGAGGAGTGGCTAACTTCAGACCTCGAAAGTTATACATAGGCCTGGTTTTCAGAATATCCACAATGAATATGCATAAAATAGATGCATACAAAGGAGGCAGTGCATGCAAATCTATTTCATGCATATTCATTGTCGATATCTTGAAAACTTGGCCTGTCTCAAGGATCTGAACTGTCCATCCCTGCTCTAGGGAGTGTGTGTATATGTGTGTGTGTGGGGGGGGGGGCATCCTAGAGTGGTCAGTCCCACGCAAACAGAGATCTACCCTTAGGTGCCTGCAATCAGGGAAAACCACCTGGAGTCTGCTACACTGGGGAAAGTTACCCCAAACAGTAATTGCCCCAGGAGTCTTGTAGAATCTACCAAATTGGAGACACACCCCTGACTGGAAGAATTCCAATATTTCATCTACCCTTGTCTGCAGCTGTAGGAGACAGGGACTACTGGCAAGGGCCTATGTCTATTCCCCCTTCATGGCCAGAGAGAGGTCATGAGAAAAGGGATGGGCGCTCTGTCTCAAGCAGCTAAGGAACGGGATAATCCCAAGTGTAATGGACTTGTCTAGCAGGTGAAAAGGAAAAAAAGTTCCCCTGAATCATCTTCTGAAGTTTCCAAAAGTCAGCATGTAGAAAGCAGCTAAGTCAGCATGGAATCATGAGGGTGAATCTTAAACCTCTAGATGAATATTCTGGTCTAAAATAAAAGGCATAAGGGCAAACAGAGAATCCTTGACAATGTTCCCAAACCTTTACCACTCAAGTCAAATTTATAAAAATCTGAATATCAAGCATGCCAATTATTTTGAAAACAGTCATGCCAAATGTTCTACCAACAACACGCTAGGCTCAAGAACTCAAAAGAACAAACTCTTTCAAACAAAACCAGAAGTACTGCATAAGTAGGGTGACCATGCTCATGTGGACAGGCTTTCTCAGTCCTAGGTTTTTACTCTACTATATGCATTAGAGATGCAGGTCTGCTTTTCTTAGGGAAAGCAATAGGGAAATCAGACCGATATTTCTTTACGTGCAAAGGGGTAAAACCAAGATTGCTTCACCTGTTCCTCAGGACATGGAGCTATTCGATGCTATACATATGAAAACCATTAAATCAAAGAAAATCCTAGCTATGTCCTTTCTAATCTAAATAAGCTCTTGCAATTTTGGCTGCTAGAATTATTTCTGAAGTCCATTTGCTTAGTTTTGTAAATGGCTGTACATCATATTAAGTGATGCAGCCCTTCAGCAGATGTCATGTTTCACTCAGTTTCTATACAGTATTTAAAGTCATTTCCTGAAATACAATCCATTAAGTATCTTGCTTTATGTTTATGAGGGAAAAATTGAGGTTATTTAATATTTATTAGCACAATTTATGTACACATGGGAATTCTGCAGAGCAAATGACTCTGTGATGCTTTGTGAGTGCTTCCAGTTGATATATATAAATATATACACACACACACCCTAAATGAGACAAACCCAAATACTTACATAAAAGTAAACAAATTAACCTTTATCAATTATCAAGTTTTTATAATTGCAAAACCCTCTAGCTGTATCTAAACAGTACACTGCTGATTATTTTTATAGCAAACCACAAAAACTACTGAACTCAATACACATACCCACCATCATAAAATGAAATAACTTGTTACAAATTAATACAAAGATTGATTCTAATAAGTTATCTATACACTATCTTACATTGTTAAAAATTCCAAAATCAATCATTAAATGCAACTTGTAATTATCATACAAAGACTGTCTGTCTTTTATTAAACCTGTGCAACAGTTTCGAGCATAAATCCACATTTTTAATTTCTTTCATACGTGCAATCTCAACAAAGATCTTTGTTTTACCCGTGTGGGCTTCCTCAGGGGAATCTGGAAAAACCCAGACTGCATAACACTCAAACCAGGTGTGAAATGGATTGTTGCTTTATAAAAGTCACATCGAACACTGGGACATAGCACATTTTCAATTGTCAGCTCGATGAGGATTTGTAGGGGTATTTAAAAAAAAAAAAAAAAAAAGTCATAGCGTTCTTTGAATCTTCTCAATCCTTAGAGCACATGTTGCATGAAGTACAGAAGACTGCTGTTCGCGGTAACAAACCCGCTGAAGTTAATTGATGCCAGTTTGTATTCTTACTGCAGTTATATATATATAATATATAGATTTGGAAGCACTGTACAATATGTTATAAGCTTAGAGCAGAAAACAGTGCTTGCCTTCTTCTACAACATTTAAATAGAAAGTGCATTCTAAAATAATGCCATTAATGTTTAGATATAAAACTAAGTTTGTTGCCAGAAATGTGGCAGGTAGGTTGGTGCCACAGAATGACAGCAGACAAAAAAGAAGCACACAGGCGTGGATGTGCTCTTTGGAATTATACCTGCCCCACTCCAGCTTGCTGAAATTAATGAGTGCTATAGACTTTGCATATCCAAGTGAAGAGATCCCTAAGCACAGCCCTTGAGGGCCCCAAACCAGACTGGATTTCAGGATTTCCACAATGAATATGATTGAGATTGCATATAAGGGCAAGGCATGCATGCATATCATGCATATTCTCTGTGGTAACCAAAAAAAAAAAAGATCAATTTATAGCCCTTAAAGAAACTTGGGGACCTGACTTAGTGGACATACCTAAAATCAGACCTCTTAAAGTGAGCTTTGATGACCAAGTTAAGAACTACTGCAGTTAATGGACAGTAATGTACCAGCACATGCAACTTAACAGCAATTTTCCCACCTCTAAAGGACCACTCAGTGCAATGTGATCTCAAAACACCTCATAATAATGGACATTGTTACCACTATTTCAATGGCCTTGAGTTCATAGATTGAAGTCAGGACACCGTAAAAAGCTGCTGACTGCAGGGTACTGCAGTGGTCAGCATTCCATACCTCAAGGTCCCAAGTCCAGTATGGTTCCTGGCATCCTGATAGTCTGATGCATCCTGCAGCTCTGCCTAAGGGACCTCATCAACTCAGAAGGTTCATAGGCCCAGCACACAGGATTTCCTGTGAGTGCACCCTGATGATCATCACTGCTTTCCTGTAAAAGAAACTCAGACCTCTGAGCCTATGCCTGAGCAAAAGATTTTCGTTTTGCGTGTTCCTGTGCGTTGCTGTTGTTCTGATCCTCAACTCTGCCTTGTCTGTGGTCTGCTGGACTTCTTTCTTGCCTCTTGACCGTGTTTGATCTCTGCTTGCCCTGACCTTGGCCTGCACCCTGCTGTTCCATGCACTCTGCCTGCCTCGACCCTGCCTGACTATGCTTCTGCCCCTTAATTCTGTTCTGCTACCTTGTTTCTGACCATCATCTGCTTTTTGTCCATTCCTAGTCCGTGACAAGACACCAGGATGATGACCATATTTATAATTCCATATTAAGCAGAGAAGACTGCAGACAGGTTGTCATTTTCTTCCGCATTCTCACATGTACATAGCAGATATGCCCGCTCTATTTCTTGAACAAATGGAGCATCCAGGATTTGCCAAACTGCATATGCGGAATAGTGCAGTCAATGAGCCACATCGCATGCTTCAGACTTATATTTCATGACAGGACTGAAGCAGCCCACTAAGCTGGCCCAGACATAAGAAAATTATTCCTTACCTGCTAATTTTCGTTCCTGTAGTACCATGGATCATTCCAGACGGTGGGTTATGTCCCCCGTCCAGCAGATGGAGTCAGAACAAAAAATTCCCAGGGGAGGTCCCTTATAGCCACGCCTCCCCTGGCTCAATCCTCAGTAACAGACTATCAAAGCCAATAGAGAAGAGATAATACAAACAGAGGGATCAAGTGAACCAAACAAAAAGCCAACTGGCTAAAAATTGGAAACTAGTTTGTAACTAAAAAACCGAAAAACTGTAAAACTTGCAAACAGTATTGAGATAAAAGTACAGTCTGAAGTACCAAAAATATAAAAAAGACTGAAACTAGAGACAGGTAAGCAGGGATGACCCCAATAACACGAAACCCCCAAAATAAGGGAGGGTGTCTGGAATGATCCATGGTACTACAGGAACGAAAATTAGCAGGTAAGGAATAATTTTCTTTTCCCTGTACGTACCAGGATCATTCCAGACGGTGGGATGTACCAAAGCTTTCCCATCATGGGTGGGCCGTGGACAGCCCTGCCCGAAGAACCCTGTCTCCCAGTTGTCCGAGAGAGGAAGCTCGGACGTCCAGACGATAATGTCTGGTAAAAGTGTGAATTGACTTCCAAGTGGCCGCTCTACAGATCTCCTGAATAGGTACAGAAGAACTCTCAGCCCAGGAGGTCGCTTGGCCTCGTAGAGAGTGAGCCTTAATCACCAACGGAGGAGACTTACCTACTCCAAGATATGCCGCTATGATCGCTCCCTTTAACCAGCGAGCAATGGACTGCTTCGAAGCCATACATCCCTTCCGAGGTCCCGACCAAAGAACAAATAAATGATCTGAGAGCCGGAACTCATTGGTTATCTCCAGATAGTGCAATAGGACTCGCTTTACATCCAGCTTGCGAAGATCAGCCGGTTCTGAGGAAGAAAAGTCCACCGACTGATTGAGATGGAAACTGGAGACCACCTTAGGCAAGAAGGAAGGAACAGTACGCAAGGAAACCCCATCAGGCGAAAAACGAAGATATGGCTCTCGGCAGGAGAGAGCCTGCAACTCCGAAATTCGTCGTGCAGAACTAATTGCCACCAGGAAAACTGTCTTAAGAGTGACATCCTTAAGGGTAGCCAAACGCAAAGGTTCAAAGGGAGAGGAGCAGAGAGCTCGAAGCACCAGGTTCAAATTCCACGAAGGACAAGGTGATCGGATTGGAGGCTTCAAGTGCTTGACCCCTCTAAGGAAGCGCATAATATCTGGATGAGAAGACAGAAGACTGCCGTCTGTCCCCTGAAGAAAAGCCGCCAAGGCCGCCACCTGAACCCGGAGAGAATTATAGGCTAGCCCGAGATCCAATCCCGCCTGCAAGAAGGAAAGAATCTGTACAACTGAAGCCTGTGGAGCCTGAATGTGCTTGGAGACACACCATTCTTCGAAGACTTTCCATACCCGGACATAGGTAACCGACGTGGAAGTCTTTCGTGCCCGTAACATAGTGGAAATAACTGGTTCAGGGTAACCGCAACGTCTTAACCTGCGCCTCTCAAAAGCCAGGCCGCAAGACAGAAGCGATCTGCCTCTGGAAAAAATATTGGACCCTGGCGAAGTAACCACGGGAGGTGCCCCAGTCGAAGAGGATTCTCCATCGCCAACTGGAGGAGATCCGCGAACCACGGGCGTCGAGGCCATTCCGGTGCAACGAGTATCACTGGACCCTGATGAGCTTCTATTCTTCGAATGACCTTTCCCACCAGAGGCCACGGTGGAAAGACATACAGAAGGGACTGTCGAGGCCAAGGGAGTACCAGTGCATCGACTCCTTCTGCACCGTGCTCCCTTCTTCGGCTGAAGAAGCGAGCTGCCTTTGCATTCCTGGCCGTTGCCATGAGGTCCAGGCGAGGAACTCCCCAGCGTTCGATGATCAGAGCCATCGCTTCCTCCGAGAGTTCCCATTCTCCCGGATCCAGGTGTTGTCGGCTGAGAAAATCCGCCTGTACGTTTTCGACGCCTGCTATATGGGAGGCTGCTGGACGGAGAAGATGACGCTCCGCCCAATCCATTAGTCGGTCGATCTCTAATGACACCAACCGACTCCTTGTGCCTCCTTGACGGTTGATGTACGCTACCGTGGTAGCGTTGTCCGATAGAACTCGAACCGCTCTGAGACGTAGAAGGTGTAGGAAACCCCGCAGGGCAAGACGAGCTGCTCTGGCCTCTAAACGGTTTATGGGCCAAGACGATTGTTCCTTCGACCACTTTCCCTGTATCGCACTGTCCTGACAGATCGCACCCCCAGCCCGAGAGACTGGCATCTGTGGTCACTATGATCCAGTCTGGAGAATGCAGGGAAACACCTTGAGCTAGATTCAAGGGGTCCATCCACCACACAAGACTGCGTCTTGCAAAGTCTGGAATTGGAAGGATCACCTGGTGTTCCCGGGACACTGGCTTCCAACGGGAAAGCAATGCCCTCTGAAGTGGTCGTAGATGAGCAAACGCCCATGGCACTAGGTCGATGGTGGAGGCCATGGTTCCTAGAACCTGAAGATAGTCCCACGCCCTCGGGAACTCGAGAGCCAAGAACCTGATGATCTGCTCGCGCAGAGCCTGCGCCCTCTCTTGGGTGAGGAACACCATGGCAGCTCTTGTGTCAAAGTGGGCACCCAGAAAGTTCAAAGTCTGAGAAGGTTGAAGCTTGCTTTTTGTAAAATTGACTATCCACCCCAGGGTCTGGAGAAGCTGAATTACCCTGTCGACCGCCTGAATTCCCTGTGACTGTGATTTCGCCCTGATGAGCCAATCGTCCAGGTAAGGGTGTACCAGAATTCCTTCCCTCCTGAGCGCCGCTGCAACTACGATCATTATCTTTGTGAAAACTCGAGGTGCCGTGGCTAGGCCAAAAGGTAAAGCCCGGAACTGAAAATGCTGGTCTAAAATCTTGAAGCGAAGATAACGTTGATGGGAAGGAAGAATCGGAATATGTAGGTATGCCTCCGTCAGATCCAAGGAGGCCAAGAATTCTCCCGGATGTACAGCCGCCAAGACCGAACGCAGAGTCTCCATGCGAAATCGAGGAACGCGGAGGGAGTTGTTGACTGTTTTGAGATCCAAGATTGGACGAAACGTACCTTCCTTCTTGGGCACTATGAAATAGATGGAATAGTGACCCCGTCCTAGTTCGGAGACCGGCACCGGCACAATTGCCCCCAAGGCAAGTAGACGATTTAAGGTCTGTCGAACTGCCTGGCGTTTGAGAAGAGATCTGCAAGGTGAGAAGAGGAATCTGTTTGGTGGAGCGCGTACAAAATCTAACGCGTAGCCATGTCTTAGAATACTTAGAACCCATTGGTCTGAGGTTATTTGGACCCACGCCTTGTAGAAGAGCGCAAGTCGACCCCCCAGCCGGGGAATCGACTCGTGGGTCCGCCTGGCATCATTGAGACGACTTAGTCGAGGTGCCCGCACCTTGACCATCCTTACCGGGTCGACGGCCTCGAAAGGACCGATTCCAAGTGTGTGAACGAGATGAAGGAGGTCGAGGTGGTTGTTGTCTGGTGGGACGCCCTCTGCGTTGATTACGATATCGGCCTCTGTTAGTATTAAAAGACCTGTACGAGCGTGGCCGATCCTCTGGTAACTTGTGAACTGTATTCTCATTAAGGGATTTAATAATCTGATCCAGGTCCTCACCAAACAGGTACTTGCCCTTAAAGGGAAGAGACCCAAGACACGTCTTGGATGAAGCATCCGCGGACCAATTCCTTAACCAAAGGAGGCGGCGCGCCAACACCGCTGCAACCATGGCTCTAGCTTGAACCCTAATAAGGTCATAGAGAGCATCAGCCCCATAAGCTACTACTGCCTCCAATCTTTCAGCCTGTTGAGCCTCAGAATCTGGAAGAGCCTGTGAAGTAAGCAGCTGTTGCACCCATCGGAGTCCTGCCCGCTGTGCTAACGAACTACAAATAGCAGCTCGCATACCCAGAGCTGAAACCTCGAAAACTCTCTTCAGGAAGACTTCCAATTTCCTATCCTGAATATCTTTCAATGCTGTTCCGCCAGTGACAGGAATGGTGGTGTGTTTAGTCACAGCAGAAACAGCCGAATCCACAGCAGGAACCTTAAGAAGTTCCAAAAAATCCGCTGGCAAAGGATATAATTTGTCCATAGCTCTACCAACCCTAAGGTTAGCCTCAGAAGTGTCCCATTCTCTGGAAATTAGTTGTAGAATAGAATGATGCGTAGGAAAAGCCTTTGCTAGTGGACGAAGACCTGCTAAAAGAGGATCCCTCTTTTTAATATTAGGATCTGGAGCCACTGGATCCGGAGGAGGGTCAATATCCATCTCCTGTAGGATGTGTGGTATAAGTTCCTCTAGCTCTCCAGCTTGAAAAATTCTGAGAACCCTGGGATCATCTCCCTCGACATGAGCCACCAGGGAAGGATCATCAGAGAGTGGATCCAGAGAGGGATCTCCACCCCCTACTGGCTGCGGAGCTGCTGGAGTGGGCAGGGAACACCCAGAAATTCCTGGGCGTCCCTTCGGAGGAGAGGTGTCACCTTGGGGAAAGAGACTTCCCAGGGAAGGTATCGTACAAGGCTGCTTAGCTGGAGGAGGACCCCCTCCCCCCAGAAAGCTGTCTCTGCTGCATACAAATGCTCTGTGCATTAGAACTACAAACTCAGGAGAGAAAAAATCATGAGAAGATGTCCCAGGCCGAGACACAGGCTGAATTCCGGCAGCAGAGATAGGCAGGGAAGTAGAAAATTGAGCGTCTGTATTCTCCTCAGAGAAACCGTCGTTTGTAGCTGAGGACAAAATGGCCACCGTTGCCGCGGACGACGGAAACGGAGCGTGTCTCTTTTGTTCCCCCCGGTCCTGAAGACGCTCGACCTCCCTCGCAGGAGGGCTGTCTTCCCCTTCTGAAGACATACTGACAGAAAAAAAATTTTTTTTTTCGGTCGGAGCAGGTAAGAAACTGAAACCTGACAGGAGGGAGGAGGAGGAGGGGCAGCACGAGCGCGAAAAAATGTAAGCAGTCAAACTTTACAGAGAGACTGAAGGTCCAGCCCGGTTACCCACCCACCGACCCGAGAAAACCGTCGAGGAATGTGACCTCTCGACGGCAGGCGGCCCCGGGGAATATTACGTCGCGGGGCCTTGGGTCGGGAAGAAAAAATTTCAGACTGCCGTCCACCTCAAGGGTGGGGCGGGTACAAGCGGCTTCGGGCAAAAGGGGAGGGATCGGCACCACCAATGTGCTCCCTCGGACCTAAAAGCCCCTAGTAGTTCTTTCTTTCCTCCAATAAATGACGCCCTAAAACAAAAAATTAAACACTTACCTCCAACCCTGTGATAAAAAAGGGAAGAGGTAGGAAAGAAAGAAATAAGACAGAAATACAGCCTGTCAGCAAGAAAAATTGTTCTCTGAGGAACAAAAAGAAATTGCTTTATCTAAAACTAAATAGTTAAAATAAATTTAGTAGTAAGCAACTTGATCCCTCACAGCAAAATAAAATAAATTAGAAAACCCTAAGGCTTGATGCTGGGGACCACAGTGTCCCCTGCTCAACATCTGCTGGAGTCAGAACTATACTGAGGATTGAGCCAGGGGAGGCGTGGCTATAAGGGACCTCCCCTGGGAATTTTTTGTTCTGACTCCATCTGCTGGACGGGGGACATAACCCACCGTCTGGAATGATCCTGGTACGTACAGGGAACAACTGATTATCAAATCTCAACTTTAATCTGTGCATAGAAATCTTTGGTACAGTAGTAAGTAGCTCTAGCATTAGGAAGAAGTGTAGCATACCATTTTGCTACAGATCCCAAATGGAGGCTGATGAAGTGGTAGGTTCTTGTCTGCTCAACTGCAAATGGACTTTAGGATGAATGTGGGCTTTTTTTTGTCTATTACCCTGTCCATATTCAGCTTGGATTCAAATCTCTAGCTCAGTAGGGTGGGAAGTAAAAAAATAAAACTAAAAAAATACTGCTAGTCTACATCCTGTGACTGCTAAGTATGCCTCTTTTTGATTCTGTGTTTTCTAATTGCCCTCTCTGCACAGTGTGGGTTTTCACCTTTACACCGAGTAAGGCTAGGAAGACAGGAAAAATACAAAACATTCTAACTCTCACCAGTGCTAGCATTGGGGCATCTCTGTGTTTTGAGTACTTTTAGAGTTCTGATAATGTTTTAATTTTGTGGGACTACCCTTCTTGCCCATGAGAGAAGTGGGGAGAGGATTTTGCTTTCCTTTGTGTGTGAGCTTTTGGGAATTTTCAGCCCAAAAGATCCAATGTAACATTTGGAGAACTAGGAATTTGGAGATTCCTGTGAGGCATCTCCAAGTCTCTCCTCCAGATGAAAACCTTCAGAGATCAAGAAAATGTGGCTTAAAAAACACAGAAATACTCAAATTTATTGGGAACTACTTGCCTGATTAAACAGAACTTCCAGTTGCATCAAAATATATTGCCTATTACATATAATACCATATCAACTCCAGATGGACGCTCCCCTTTAGTACAGCGCATTAAAAAGATTATTAGCAGAGAATTTGAGAGATTACAATCACACCCTGACTTACGAATAAGGCTCATTCCTGTCAAGGTATGTGCACAAAACAACCCATTTGGAGACGCTACCCCTGGAGTCTCCTCCTCAGGAGAACAGGAGGGAAAGAAGCAAAGTTTGTGGAGTCAAGCAGCAGGACACAGGAATTTTTGAAAGGTGAGAGCCATAGACAGGAGGATCCCATTTCTCCGTTTTCTCCATCTCCTTGGAAAAGAGGGGAACCCCTGGGACAAATACCAAGGGACACATTAGAGAAATTACTTACCTGATATTTTTGTTTTCCTTATTGTAGACAGGTGGACTCAGGACCAGTGGGTTTGTGCTCCCCTGCCAGCAGATGGAGATGGAGCAAGCAGACATCACAGTATATACGACCCCAGCCTGCCAATATTCTCTTCAAAACCAAATGTGGACAGACTAGCAAAAAACTTGAATAAAAACAGGTAACCAGAACTGTACTCAACCAACAATCAACACTAAACTCACGTAAGATTCTAAGTACCCCAAGCTAGGGACCAGATGAACACTTACCAGTAATCCCTTGTGACCCAGAGCCCCACAGAAGGATTACTGACACAGTCATGCGGCAGCCCAGGGTGGGAAGCTGAGTCCATCTGTCTACACAAAGGAAAACAAAATTATCAGCTACGTAATATCTCCATTTCCTAACGTGTAAACAAATGGACTCATATCATAGCTACTCCCCACCAAGGTGGGAGGCTGCCCACGGTCCAATCAACACAGCATATGCAAAGGTTGCGTCCTCCTGGGCCTACACATCCAGACAATAAAACCTGGAAAAAGTGCATAAGGAGGCCCATGTCGCAGCTCGCCAGATATTGATGGGAGACAACAAATTAACCTCTGCCTATGACACTGCCTGAGCTCTAGTGGAATGAGCCCTAACCTGAGTAGGCAACTGCTTTTCAGCATCCACATGCATGGCCATGACTACCTCCTTAATCAAACTAGCTATGGTAGCCCATGAAGCTGGAGCACCCTGTTTACTCCCACCATGGGAAGAAAAAAAGGGCACTCTGTCTTTTGAAAAGGTTCAGAAACCTCCAGATACTGCACGACAAGTCGCTTGACATCCAAGGAGTGCAAGAGTGCATCCCTGACCATATCCAGGGATGGCAAGGAGACGGACTGATTCAAATGAAAGTCTGAGACTACCTTGGGCAAGAAGGATGGAACAGTACACAGCTGCAACACCCACGGAGTCACCAGAAGGAATGCCTTCCGGCAAGACAAGGCCTGCAGCTCAGGAATTCAACACGCTGAACAAATAGCCACCTGGAACACAGTCTTCAAGGTCAACATCCGCAAGAAAAGCCTATGCAGTGGTGGGAATGTAGGGCGTTGGAATGCCGAAAAGTCCTGTTGGAATATCAATCGCCTAGAAGCCCAGGTGGTACGGCTGGCATGCTTGCAGTTCAGTCACAGTCTGTGAGATCAAGCAGTTTGTGTGATATCAGACAATACAACAATGCTGGCCTATATCAATCGCCAGAGAGGAACCAAGAGCTATCAAGTGTCGCAGGAAATAGACCAGCTAATGAAATGGGCAGAAGGTCATGGCCTCTCACATTGCAGGAAAAGACAACGTAAGAGCAGACTTTCTCAGCAGAAAGAGTCTGGACGGAGGAGAGTAGATGTTGTCAGCCGACAGTGAGCCCCCCAACCATGGAGACTTGCATCTGTCGTGAATACCAACCAGAGCGGAGAGGACAAGGGAACACCCTTTCTCAGATGATCCTCCTGCAACCACCACTGGAGGCGTGAGCAGATTTCCATCGGCAAGAGGATTCAAACCACATAGTCCTGAGACTGCTGATTCCAACAAGACAGCAGAAAGCACCGAAGAGGACACATATGTGCCCTTGCTGGGGCAGATGCTGGGAATCTGGAAGGGGTGACTAAAGTGGATGCTAGGGGTGTGAGTTGAGTTGAGTGAGTGAGCGTGTGTAGCTGCTGGGGATAGTAGGAATCTGCGGGGGGGGGGGGGGGTATAAAGCTGCTGGGACCAGAGAATGAGTCCTGGGGCTAGGGATAGATTCTCATCCCTATGTCCCTCCTTGTCCGCAACACTTTCTTAAGTCTCAACTCTGATCCTCCCCACTAGGCATGCTCTCTCTCATCATGGGGAGATGGGGCATTGCGAGAGAGAGAAAGACTCCTGCAGACAGGCAGTGAAACTTGAGAGAGATTCAGATTAAGGAAACTTGATTGGATTGACAGGACCAAAGCCCTGCAGTGCCTGCTCCACCACCAGCTAGACTCTGTGCTCCAGCTCCTCTTCCAACATTGCCGATGCAAACACAGACTGGGAGGAAGGAGGGGTGACCAGATCTTTTTCAGACCCGTGAGGGGATCGGCAAATGGCATCAGGATCGGTGGAGACCATCATGGACCTGGGCGCTTCTCGCCACAGGGCCGCTTTGGGAGCATCGAGGCAAAAGCTGGTGTATCCCCATGCCCGGCACTGTACATCAGCGATACTTCTTAGGCTTCCCTCAATGCTCAGTCCAATCTTCCCCAGTGGAAAGGTCGAAGGCCACTGTTGATCAGCCTGGAGGAGATCAACAATGGTCAGTCTCTGGTGCCCCCTATCCACCGGGCAACTCCGATGGAACAGATGGTCCCCACCAATGTCGACGGCATAGTGTCCACTGAGTGGTTCTGAGGTCCTTGGATGCCGATACCACTGATGTTAATGGCTCGGACTTCTTCAACCTGAAGAGCTGATCCATTTTATCGAGTCAGGGTCATCTGGGTGCACAAGCGGCAATCCTGAATATTATGCGATGGCCCCAGGTAGAGGATACATACCTCATGAGGATCAGTGATAAACATAGTTCTTGGGCACCGGCGAAAACTGGACACAGCCATGATGGAGTGAAACAAAAGAGCCAAAAGACGATCAATGGTGGCGAGCGTCGATGGCCAGCAAGCACCGAAGCACTGCTACCACAAGGGAATCGACCACAAAAGAAAAAATTTACAAATGCCGAAATCCCTGTCTGAGGACACTACAAGAAGACAATGAAAGGGACCCGGTGATGGAACGTAGAGAAAAAAAAAATCATGGAAAAACACAAACATACGTTTTCCACAATGCAAAATGCCAAGTTTTGATCTCAATCAAACTGCGAAGCTAAACAAATTAGTGTTCTTTAGCTTGTAAAAGATGACCAGAGGGGCTATGACTGAAATTTATAAAATCATAAGTGGGATGGAAAGGATAAACAGGTAAGAGCAACCCAAATTCTACCTATACAATATAAGGTTCCACATTGGAAGTCACTTCCAAGAAAAAGAATCTAAGCATCATGGTGGATACATGTTAAAATCCTCTGCTCAATGTGCAGCAGCAGCAGTAGCCAAGAAAGCAATTAAGCGAATAGAATGCTAGGAATTATTAGGAAAAGAATGGAGGATAAAACAGAGAATATCATAACTCTGTATTGCTCCATGATGCGAGAACACCTTGAGTATTGTGTGCAATTCTGATCACCACATCCCAAAAAAGATATAGTGGCATTAGAAACAATACAGAGAAGGGCAACCAAAATGAATCCCCTACGAGGGAAGGCTAAAGAGATTAGGACTCTTCAGTGTGGAGAAGAGATGGCTGAAGGGAGATATAGAAGTCTATAAAATAATGAGAGGAGTGGAATGGGTAAACACAAATCACTTATTTACTCTTTCAAAAAGTACAAAGACTATGGGACACGCAATGAATAGGAGAACATTTTTTTTTTTACTCAAAGTATAATTAAACTCAAATTCATTTCCAAAGGATATGGTTAAAGATATTAGTGTAGCTAGGTTTAAAAAAAAGGTTAGGACAAGTTTCTGGAAGAAAAGTTCATAAACTATTATTAAGATGGATTTGGGGAAATCTACTGTTTATCCCTGGAATAATCAACACAGACTATCAACCTTCTGGGATCCTGCCAGGTACTTTGTGACCTGGATTGGCCACTACTGGAAACAGGATACTGGACTTAATGGACTTTTGGTCTGACCCAGTATGGCAAATCCTATGTTCTTATGAGATGGAAAATAAACAGTCATTTTGTTTTTTTAAAGTGCCCAGTTGCTGTATATTACTCCCTGATGATAAATACCCTTGCAAGGGATTTTTCTAATCATGTCATTCTGCCAGTTCACTACAGTAGCCTTTTTCACCATCTCCCCTTGTGCACTACCAACTTCCAACTTTTTTGTGCACTACCAACATGCGACCTTTTTGGTCTCGAAAACTCATGATCATCATATTTGAATAATACATTTCTTTATTCCAACAGAAGGGTCATGGCCTGTGAAGGATCCAGTTTTCTTAATGACCAATATGCATCCTAGAATCTCTATTCCTTTTGGAATTCTGCACTACTGTGAAGCGCAGAATTCCTGCAGAATGCTCCTCCTGCGCAGTTACGCAGAATTTGGCAGGCCCTAGTGTGCCACAAGCGGGACAGCCTCCGCTAGTGGCACGCTAGGGCCTGCACCTTCTTCGCCTCTGCTCGTGGTGAAAATGAAGCAGGCCCTGGTGTGCCACGAGCAGAAGCCAATCTGCTCACGGCATACCTCGAGCGAAGGCTGGCCCGCTCGAGAGAGGGAGCCTGTGTGAGGGTGCTTGTTTGTGAGAGAGAGAGCGAGCCTGTGTGAAAGGATGCATGTATGAGAGAAAGAAGAAACCTATGTGTGGGGGTTTGAGCGAGAGAGGGAGCCAGTGGGCAGGGGTGTGTGTGTGTGAGAGAGAGAGAGAAATAGGTAGCCTGTGTGAGGGTGTATGCTTGAGAGAGAAAGGAAGCTTGTGAGGGTTGTGTGCAAGAGAGGGAAGGAGCTTGTATGAGGGGGTATGGGTGTGTGCGAGAGAGAGAAGCAGGAGCCTGTATGAGGAGGTATGTATGTGCACTAGAGAGAGGGAGCATGTGTGTGAATGAGAGATGATATTTTAAGCAGGAGTTAGCTGCGGAAGAGTATTCTGCCGCGATAGGAATGAAGCAGAGAATCACTGATATTATTAGTGTAATTATTTGATATAAGGCCTATAAGTTCTGAGAATAAATGTGCCATTTTTCTTAGCCTGCTTGTATCAAAAAATAAGCCTTGAGACCAGATATATTGAAAGAACAGTTACTTAGAATGCTAACTGTGCAGATATCTGAGGAAACCAGGACTTAGCTTCTCAGCCACACCTAGCTGTTTGTTGTTGATGCGATAACGGGCATTTGGGGCCTCAATGAGCACATGGGGAGTGGTCTGGACAAAGAACTAGGACAAAGGTCAGAAGAATTAACTTAAAAAGAGCAACATGAGACAAGTTGTTTGAAATCAGAGAACCAACAGCTCTGAGGAAAAGTTTTGGAACATTACCAGTGTTAATGAAGCGACCCATGGAGGAGGAAAAGCTTTTTGGACATTATCAGTGATCTTAGCTGTTTCATAATAGATTTTACCTTGATTATTATCCGTTCATTATATTCGATATGTTCCATGTAAACCGCCTCCCCGGCGATAGTTATTTCTGTTAAATGTGAACTGGAGTGATATGTATTGTATACAGGAACTTCCGGTATATAAAAACCAAAAATAAATAAATAAATAAATAATGAAGTGACCAATGAGCTGTTGCTGATTTCCCAATGCGGTGTCCTGGATTTCCAAAATACATCACATTGGGGATTGTGAGGAAAGTATTTTGTGTATATATTCTTTAATACAAACTCAATGCTTTGATTGCTTATTCTCAGATTTATAAGTAAAACAGCTATGCTTATAAAAAAGTGTGTTGTGTATTCTGTGACATATAACCTACCAGTCAGTCACCCCCGAGAGAGAGAGGAACAGAGAGAACCTGTGTGAGGGCAGTATTAAGAAAGGGATCAAACTCTGGAAGTGGAGACAGAGTAAAAGGGATTGAGCCTAGAGGGTGAGGGGAGAGAGAGTGGCAGGTGGATGAGTTGGGACCTGAGAGGGCAAAGTGAAAGGAAACGGGCCAGAGGGTGGAAGAGAGACTCTTACAGTGAACTTCTATGGAAATTCTGCTCAAAATATTTAAACATCCCCCTACGGCTTAATTTATTTTTTGATCATGATCGGTTAATGTGTCCTTTTGTAAGAAATAGTATTTTGTTCTAAGGTTACATTGTTATGGTTTTACTTTTATTTTATTCTTTGTACATTGTTTTGTTTTATTGTTTTATTGTATCGCCCACCTGAGTTCTTTGTAAACCGGCATGATGTGCTGCACGAATGTCGGTAAATAAAAGTTAATAAATAAATAAATAAATAAATAAATAAACTCTGCATCTTTAAGTAATAACATTTTAAGTTTTTGTGCACAGAATTTTACATTTTTTTGCACAAAATTCCCCCAGGAGTAAATCACTATTTTATTTAGAATAATTTACAACATTAAAATTTCAAAGGGGAAAAAATGACTTATTTTGTCTCAAAGTATCACACAAGCATATTTCAATCATCCCATTCATGGTTCTTTATGTCCATGTGCCATTCTTCTCAGGCAAAGCAAAAAAAATTAGAAAATGTCACGGGATGAGTTCCAATGGACAAGTCAGCTGATCTCATGTTGACTATGTTGCAATACACAGTCCCATTAGCATAATGGCAAATGTACCTCCTCCTGGCCAATTCTACTGGTACTCTGAGGAAACATCCCAAACTGAGAATAAAATCCCTCATATGTTGGTTCTTACCTACCTGGCAACTACAGATGTTTACAAAGAAATAGTAATTTAGGTAACGTTTTCAACAGAACTTTTAAGTTATTAGTGAATGTGTTTGTTAAATTTGGGATAGTTGCCATTTACTTTCTCGCAGTTTTTTCATCTTGATGAAGGTAGGCAATCTGCTAAACCTCAGTGCCATGTCTGTGTTTTTTAGAATGATGTTTACAGCTAATTTGTTTGTAGAAAATAGTCTTTCCCAGCTTGAAGAGACATTAAAGAGCTGCCTCATATTCTATGGCGTTTTTGGATGGATGTAGATCAATGGAAATATTTGTGAATCTTTTGCAATTTATTTCACACTAGTACACATGTTTTATTATTTTTGTGCACAGAGAGATGATTATCCAGGCAGAAGAAAAGGGAACATGATTATTTAGTTATAGGGTCTTGAATCATTTATGATATAAAGACCCAAATAAACAATGAAGGATAGCCCCTAAGAAGAATCCTGTTGAAATTTATGTATCCTATTTTCTTTGCATTTAATTGTTTGTTGAATATCTAAGGCGCTCACATTTTTACAGCTTAATTACAGATGTTTAGCATTTTGTAGCATGCAGGTTCCAAAAAGGTTCTGCATCCCTGTGCTACTACATAACTTTACAACCATGGTGGAAATAATGACTAATTTTTAGATCTGTACTAAACGTCCTGTTCTTCTGGCTGACTTTTGGCAGCCTACTAGAACCAAAGGAGAAGATCCACGTGGTGCACAGACACCTCCCCCCTCCCCCAGTGCAAACTGGCAGGATGCGACAGTACCACAGTTGAGGAAAGATTGCACTCAAGAGTATGTGCTAGGCAAAAGTTATACAGCCACACTCTGCTTTTTAAATAAAAAGTTACTGCTGCCTCCAGTGGATGTCTGCTCCTAACCCCAGCATTTCAAAATAAATGACTGCCTGCCTGGCTATGCTGATAAGCTGTTCTAACAATGTATGGGGCTCAGTGCTGGGAGACTGTTTTGTTTATTGATGTGACCAAAGCCTAGAAGTCAAAAAAGAAGAAAATAAATAGAGCCAAGAAACAAAAGGAATTATCTAGAGATTAAGAAACCTATTTCCACTTAGGATATTGTACTCATTTGTTATCAAATTCCACGTCTATGCCCAATACCAGAGGAAATTAGTCTGTTATGATTTCTAGTGAATGCGTGCGTGCATATGATCAATTTCTGATCTGGGTGAAGAAGCCATAAATCATGAATCACAATTTTATTTCAAGTAAACCATTACCTAGTCTTATTTCTAGTAATGGCCTCATCTATTTTCGTATCTATATATGAAACATATAGAATGTTTCCAAATTTATTTTACTGATTTTGTTTAAAAACTTTTATATAGTGCTTTCTTGGGCATACCACTTTCCAAAGTAGTGCACCATTTAGGAAATAGAGTTAGTCATAATATACAGCTGACCAAATATACACAAAGGGTATGGATGAAAGGGGGTTAGATACCACACCATTCATGAAAGAGAGCATTTGTATGGAATTTGCAAAACTAAAAATGAACAGAGCCATGAATGAGGGTCATCCAAGGACATTAAGACGGTAACTTTCAAAACGATACGAAGATACATTTTGCTGCATGTGCGTCGGCTAGGGGTGTGCATTCGTATTGAACATAAATGTAAAACGCTACTTATTTATTTTTTTTTAACTTAAAAAAGTGATAAGACATAAACGATCGGATTTCCAACTTATTCAACATAGCTATGTTGAATAAGTTGGAAATCGCGATTGTTGATCCAAAATAAAAATTTAAACCCCTCACCTTCCTTAATCCCCCCCCAAAGACTTACCACAACTCCCTGGTGATCCAGCGAGGAGTGAGGACGCCATTTCTGAAAGCCTTTCCGAGGAGCAAGTGACGTCGGCGCCACGTCGGAGTGACGCGGCGTCACGTGATTCCCCGCGGGTTCGCGCCGGAACGCTCGTTCGGCCCAAAAGGAACTTTTGGCCAGCTTGGGGGGGGTCAGGAGGCCCCCCCAAGCTGGCCAAAAGTTCCTTTTGGGCCGAACGAGGGTGCCGGAGGGAACTCGCGGGGAATCACGTGATGCCGCGTCACGCCGACGTCACGTGATTCCCCGCGGGGTCGCTTCCGGGATCCTCGTTCGGCCCAAAAGGAACTTTTGGCCAGCTTGGGGGTGTTCCTTTTGGGCCGAACGAGGATCCCGGAAGCGACCCCGCGGGGAATCACGTGACGTCGGCGCCACGTCGCAGTGACGCGGTGTCACGTGATTCCCCGTGAGTTCCCTCCGGCACCCTCGTTCGGCCCAAAAGGAACTTTTGGCCAGCTTGGGGGTGTCAGGAGGCCCCCCCAAGCTGGCCAAAAGTTCCTTTTGGGCCGAACGAGCGTTCCGGCGCGAACCCACGGGGAATCACGTGACGCCGCGTCACTCCAACGTGACGCCGACGTCACGTGCTCCTTGCAAAGTTGGTCAGAAATGGCGTCCTGACCCCGCTGGACCACCAGGGAGTTGTGGTAAGTCTTGGGGGGGGGATTAAGGAGGGTGAGGGGTTTAAATTTTTATTTGCACATATGGACATATACTCAACTCATTGAATTCTGTTTATGTCCATATTGACCGCAAATGGGACCCCCTTTGGACATATGGACATATGAACTTAAACTTTTGCTCTGCACATCCCTAGCGTCGGCATGCTCCCAGATACGTGGCCATTTTATAACTTGCACGTAGATATGCACGCATGTTATAAAATAGCCTGCCATGCACACATATGCAGCCTTTTAAGTGGTTGCATGCCTAGGCGCACAAATCCTGATTCTACCACTTAAGTCAAGGTATTTTATAACAAGCATGCGTCCATGCCATGAACAATTCATCAGTTCACCCAGTTAATAGCTAAGTCCTCCAAACCCACCGGATTTATTTATTTATTTAAGGTTTTTTTATACCGGCATTCATGAAGAGCTCACATCATGTCGGTTTACATAGAACAGGGGTGCAATAGATATAACAATGAACATAGATAAAACGTGATGAAGAGAAGCAGTTACAATTAACAAGGACTATTGTTAATTGTAACTATCTATAGAGAGATAGAAAAAAGTTAGTTAATTATATACAATTATAGAGAGATAGAAAAAAGTTAGTTAATTATATACAATTATACAATATATACATTAAACAATATATATAGCTGCTGTGTAGGGTATTTATTTATTTAATATTTATCATTTATTTATTTTTATTTAATTAGATAATTAATAAATATTATTTATTTATTTAATATTTCTTATTTATTTAATAGCCTGCACTCTCCTTGCACCCCCCCCCCCCAAGTTATCCCAGACCATTTAAGCCCCTCCAAAATTGCTTTTTTTTTTTTTAAACTTACATCTCCTCCACAGCAGAAGTAAAGTTACAAAGCACGCACCGATACATGTAAGTATTTACGTGCACATCTCTTGGCCATGCCCTGAAACGTCCACACCATGCCCTTTGTGAAATTAAGTGAAATACACACCCATCTGAATGGCTTGTATAATTCGCTGGGCACACGCTAGCCTGACTTGTGTCTGCATCTCCCGATTTTGGCACACGCCGGGCTTTTAAAATTCACCTTTAAGGGAGCTTAGAGAGGTTCTGGCAGGTCCACCGAAGGACTTGTTCAATAGATCATGGGCGATAGGAGTGATTCCACAGGATTGGAGAAAGGTGGTTGAAGTCCCTCTTCACAAAAGTGGTAATAGACAGGAGGTTGGAAACTAGAGATCAGTAAGTCTTACCTCAGTGGTGGGAAAATAAATGGAGACACTGCTGATGGAAAGGATAGAGAACTACTTACAATCCAGTGGGTTGCATGATCTCAGGCAACATGGTTTTACCAGAGGAAGATCATGTCAAACAAATCAAATTGATTTTTTCAATTGGGTGACTAGAGAGTTAGATCAAGGATGGGCAATGGATGTGGTTCACTTGGGCTTCAACAAAGCTTTCAATACTGTCCCACATAAGAGGATCATAAATAAACCTAGCAGTATAGGAGTGCATTCCCAAATGGTGGACTGGATTAGAAATTGGCTGAGTGACAGATGACAGGGTGGTAGTAAATGGAATTCACACAGGGGGGAGATGCAATTAATGGGAGTACCTTAGGGATAAGTCCAAGGGCAATGTCTCTCCAATATCTTTGTGAACGATATTAACACACAATCAAATCTTTTCCAATGGAAAGAAAACTGTAGAAACGGGGGGGGGGGGGGGGGGGGGTCATAGTTTGAAGCTACAAAAGGTAGACAACATCTGAAAATATTTCTTCACAGAAAGGGTTGGTGGATTCATGGAATGTCCTCCCAGATGACCAAGACCAAAGCAGAATTCAAGCAAACATGGGATAAACACAGAGAATCCCATATTGGCAAGAAGATGAAAACAAAATGCTAGGGTAATATGAATGGAGCAACAGTTCAACCCAAAACCATACTGAAATGATTGTACTGTCCTTCCAGGAAAGGCACAGGATAACATGCATGAAATCGCAGTTTCAACCCTAAACAGATGGCACTTGGATAGCTGCAACCCTAAACCGAAGGCATGGGGGTAACCTGCACAGAATGACAGGTACAACCTTTATCACCTTCCTGGGCAGACTGGACAGGCTGTATCAATCTTTTTCTGCTGTGAAGTATTATATTTCTATAATAAACACTGAAATACATTTTAACACTTAGGCAAAATACCTGCGGTACTCCTACAATATCCAACATAGATTTCCATACTATCTAACCTCTCTCTCAAAGCCAGAAATGACAGGCTGCCGCCACCCATATAATCTACCTCCAGATTTGTATCCTGTTCATCTATTTTTCAAACTATTCTTACTAGTTAAAGGATAATTTGAGATTATGATACTTTTTATTGTATAAAAGAACATTTTTAAGTAGGTTACTTTGCTGCATTCACTATTCTGGACCGCATGAAGTTATTAGATATCCCTGACATATAAAGCAATTACGGTAATATTTTTACAGCTACAATACACTGTAGAGAAAGTCTGGAGCAGTGCATACTACAATGATGCAAGCATACTTTAAAAACAAAAAAGGAACGGCCAAATGCTAGTTATATCTGTGGCAACCAAATCTCACGGAAAAGGAGAAGCAAGGATCTGTACTAGAAGCCTTCAATTATTCCTTTATTATGTATCCTGAAACTCCAATTTATTACTCAACAGTGAGATCGATTTTAAAACGGAACATATGAAAACAACAACAGATTTTGGAAGGTGTACTAGGTGTAGGTAAATCAGAGGTCATGGAGGGAACGTGCTCTGGGCTGCCACATCCAGGAAGAAAGAGAAGGGCCCAAACTCACTAAAGGCTTTTTTCTCCCTTTTTGCATCTGTGGGAAAAGACCTTGACGAACCAGGCTCCAGGGCGCAAGAGTGATGATGATTCGTATTTCCGGCTGGTGAAAATCAGATGCAATGCAGTTGAATTTCCAGGGCACACCCATAACATTACTACTACTACTATTTAACATTCTTAAAATATCCTTACACTAAGGACACATATGTGTACAGTCCAGCTCCAAAGGGGGATCCAGGCTATGGGGTGGAGTCCCGTACGTAATAACTCTTTCTTGTACAATAAAGAAGTTATTCTTCCCAACACCCACACATCATCCTTCCCCCTCCCCCCTTTACTGCTGTAAGTCTTACAAATAAGACTGCAAACTACAAAATCCCTTTCAAACCTTATCTGGCAAGACTCGCTGTCAGCAGGTGACTTACTGGGTGCCCTATCAACAAGGAAAAGGTCTCAGGCTAACTGCTTTTATGTCAATTCCACACCTCCCATTCAGCAGACATGTGTGAATCGTAAAATGGCACAGGAGGTTCATGAAGTCAGACTGGATGCTTCTGCCCTCACTTGTCTTGAAAAAGGGTGGTTCTGCCTACTGGCGCCAGGAATGGCCAGGCCAGAAAGTTGGCAAGAACAAATTCTAAATCAAAGGCATGAAATAAGCAAGAAAAACAGGTCAAAAGGCCATAATTCTAATCCCTATCATTTCTTATTCTAGCTTTCCAAGTCAACAAAATTGAATTAAGGTTATGTAGTAATATGTTACACATGTTTTCCTGGAAAATGATAAAGAAAAAAAATAAAGAAAATTTAAATAGTAAATAAAATGCTTTTCAGTTCGTGTCCCCAAGTTAGAACTGCAATTGAGCAGCTTTAGCATGCTCATATACCACTTACGTGGAATAGCCTTCAATCAATATTGACACTGTAACCACCATTAGGTAAACATTTAAAATGGAATTATTGTTGTGTGAACAGTGTATTAGCCAGAAACCTCCTCTCCTTTACCCTCCAGCACATATCTGGTCTTGTTCACCTTGTTTTTTTGAACCAAAAAGCTCAAATTATATTTAGTATGGCTCATGCTATTTAATAAAAAAAAAAAACACATTCCTTTTTATAACATACCAGTAGTAATATGGAAAATTATCGTGTTCCAGGACTACATAGTCCCCTATCCTCTGTTTCAGAGCTTTAATACCACTGGTAGAATTTAGTAACCTTAGTGCTACAATGGTAGGTTTTGCCCTCTGGTCACTTAAAATGAGGTATTCAAAGACTTGCACATAAAAATCCAAAATATGAATCTGGTCTAAACAGCAATAGCAGTCTAGTGGTTAGAGCAGCGGGCTGCAAACCAGGGTTCAAATCCCACTGCTGCTCCTTGTGACCTTGGGCAAGTCACTTCACCCTCCATTGCTTCAGGTACAAACCTAGGGGGTCATTTATCAAAATGTGTTAGGGCATTAGGGGTGAGGTTTGTGGGGTGAGTTGAGTTTTAGGGGGCAATTTTACATGCACAGTCATACGTACGAACAGCACAGTTACCATCAGTGAAGATTTAATGTGATTTGGAGGGATGAAATATGAAAGAAGAGTAATTTGCACCATGCTCTCTCTTCTTAGCTTGATTGCAGCTAGGTAGATAGTGCATCTCAGCGATAAAAACTTACCCTAACCACGCCGCGCCCCCCCCCCCCCCCCCTTTTTTTTTTTTTTTTTTTTTTTTTTTTTTTTTAAATCGTGGGCGCAATTTTTCTATATTTATTGCAAAATGAAGAATCTAGACTTTAGGGGTTGATTTTAAGACCCGCATGCGCTGTTCCCGTCTCACACATGTTATGAATTTGGTGCGGCCATGTGCGCGCACGCCGGTAACAGCGCATGCGAGTCTTCAAATCGACCCCCTAAGGCCTAGATTCTTCATTTTGGGCTCATGTTATAAAATCCGATGGCCGCGCACACGTGCGGGCAGCCTGCAACTCATGCGTGCGGGGGGAGGGGGGGATAAACTATGCACGGTGACGCGATCAGCCGGTCCCCAGTTCCCTCCCAGTCCGCTCCAATTAAGGAGCGGACTGAGAGGGAACATCCATAACTCTAACCTTCCTACCTTTCCCCTCTTCTCCCTGACCCCTAACCTAACCCTACCTAGCCCCTTTTTTTTATTTTAATATTTACTGCTCCTCTGGAGCAGAAGTATTTTCTGCACCGGCAGGCGTGCGCTATCCCAGCCTGCCCTCCCACCCCACCCCCCGGGCTCATTGTGAAATGTGCGAGCGTGGTATATTAACTGCTTCCAGAATTAGAAGGAATTAGGAGCAGCACATAAAACCAAATAACTGGAGGATTTACATTTTGGGTTTGCCAAAGGGCCTCTTCAAGGACTGTGAAACAGACAGCAATTGGACTGAAGGTTGTCTTCCTCTAATATTTTGTGTTCTATGTTTTAAACGCTTGGAATCTGCCTACAAGACCTGGTAATAGGCGGAACACAAATTACTGTAAATAAAATACAATAAAGAGAAAGAAAAATTAAAAAGTAGCTGGTGAAGAATGGAATGTGCATTGGGCCTCCCCCATGCTCAACTGCTCAGCCTGCCTCTTTGGACAAGGAATGAAATGTGGGTAAAATGAGGCCTCTTATGACTGAAGATCAAGGAGGAGATGGCTCAAATGTCTCCAATTCATCTACTGAAAGGGGAGGCGGAGGAAGATGGAATGAAGGACAAGGCGAAAGACAGATGCACAAGAGAGAAAGACAGCATCACGAAGCTTGAAAACCTTTTCCCAAAACAAGTTCGCTACTTCTTAAAAGGTGTCTGCCATCTTTTGCAACAAACCAGCTGCTAGACTTGATGAAAAAGTACACAATCTTTGCAAGCAGCAAAAAAGAAAAAAAAAAGAATGATAGCTCTAAAAGTGTTAAAATTGAAGAAACCCATCTTGGATTGTCCCTCAAGATGGCACTCAACTTGCGACATGTTTAAGAACTGCTGGGAATTGCTAGAGTATGGCATTATCAAGCCACAATCAGCTGCTGTATATTCTGTTAGAGTGGCACTGCAATCTGAATAGTTTCCAATGTGGGATACATTTATTTATTTAAAAATGTGCTACCAGCACTCTTCAAAGACAGAGGCGGGGTACAAAAAAAATTCATAAAATCAAAAAGTCATAACACAAAAAACATCAAGCAAACAATATCTGAACTACTACAAAAAAAATACATATAAAAATACATCTTCCTGACCGTGAGTGAAACCGGATATAACCAGAGGCCTGCGGCTGGCTCTAAGGGACTGTACCTGGAGAGAGTTCCCCCCGGAGGGAATCGGCCAGTGGGACTGCTGCGAGCCTGAGAAAAACATCGCTTAACTTTTTCTTCGGAACAAGTTGAGACACGCCCCCCTGAGAAACCACCTGACCGTGAGTGAAACCGGATATAACCAGGGGCCTGTGGTGCGCAGCCGCCGGCGTGCTGCCAAAGGAGCGTGCCTAAGGGGCGCGCTCCTTGCAGAGATTTTTTACCATCTTTACTTATTCCTAGTTATACATGGGAAGGAAAAGAAAAATAAAAGTTTTTTCTTCAATTCCTGCAACCTCGGTGGAAAGAGGCCCTATGGATTCACATATAGTAAGAAGGACAAACTCTGATTTTTCAACTCCCAACCCGGAAGTATCTTTTTCATCAGGCTCAATACAGAGTCCTGGCCACCATTCATCTCCTCAAAGTCAAGACTCTAGTAATATTGTGAGAGATCTAAGTAATTTGAGTGCATTATCCTTAATTAATGATAATTCTCAAAATAAGGATTTAGCAGCTGCTACTGGAGATATGGAAAGGCCAGTGGCAGCAGCTACTCCTTTAGAAAATTTGGAAGGTTTAAATGTTGATCTACCAGACTTAAAAAATGTGACGCTGATAGATGTCTGGAAATCTGTGAAAAATATGGAGATATTATTAGCTCAGGCGATGTCACAATTTGTGTCCTTTAATATAGAAACAAAAAATACTCTTCAAGATCATTCTAATCGTTTAAATAGTATTGAAAGTAACTATACTGTGGTTAATACACAAGTGGTGAATTTACAAGTTGCAAGCACATCTTTTATTAAGGATAGTCTGGTGATGTCTAGACAGCTTGAAGGTATGGAAAATGCTTTGAGATCTAAGAATCTCAGATTTCTAAATTTTCCCATCACCAGACTTTTATCGGCCACTGAGTTACTTCGGAAATACATGAATGAAGTGTTACAAATTACCTCATATAAAGAAATGGTATTGTCAAAAAAATTTTATATACCCAGATCTAAAGTTAGTTCTTTAGGACCTGAAGAAGGATTAGATATAATACAAGGTAATAGCCCAAATTTGACATCATTTTTGGAGGCATCAATTGATGACATCCCTACAAGGGCTACTCTTTTAGTTACCTTCAATAATAAAACAGATAAGAATGTGGTGTTGCAAAAGTATTTTAAAAATAAAGATTATTTGTATTGTGGGGAAAAAATCCAGATATTTCCAGATGTAGCGAGAAGCACTCAAATGAGAAGAAAACATTTCTTGGTGTTAAAGAAGAGGGTATTATCCTTAGGAGGATTATTTTTCCTTAAATTTCCCTGTAAATGTTGTATTACAATGCAGGGAAATAAATTTGTTTTCTATAACCCCACTCATTTGGAAACTTTCCTTAGAGATAAAGAGCAGACACCAGGGTAAACTAGAGAATTGTTGAGGTTTGATGAAAATAAATATAATTTGTCTCTCAAGATGTAAATTATATGTAGGAAATATTTGCCTGTTATAACGCTCCCCAAATATAATGTGGACTAGTTCAGGTTGTTGACTTTGTCAAATTTCCTATAGAATTATGTTTCTTTTTATTATGGTGTAATCCTGAATACCTATGTTTTATTAATGTTGAATTGATAAAAATCCAATAAAGTATTAATGATAAAAAAAAAAAATACATCTTAACAGAGACCAGAGATGGTAATACCTGGACCTGTCAGCTGAAAATTTAAAAAAAATAGCAACACAGTTCTCTATCAGGTTAATGGAAAGAATGAATAAAAAAGAAAAATATCTGATTTCACCAGTTCAGAAGCTTAAACTAACTAATTCACATTCATTTACAAACTTACCACTGCCAATATGGAATTTGATTCCCATCAAGGCCAGACTAGAGACAGGAACGGTAAATTTCAGACCAGCATGCATGCATACATTTGCATGCATACATTGGTCCACACCCAAGGAAGCGGCCATTTTATAACACACACTTGCATGTTATAAAATAGCCTGGCAGCCTGCACATGTACATCAAATTTTAAGTGGGCACACGTATGTGGGCAAAAATCCCGCTTCTACCACGTAAATCAGGGGATTTTAAAAGCTGCACGCACTGACACCATTCCCAGTTTTACTAGTTTTTCCCCAGTTCACCCAGTTAAGAGAAGTCCTCCAATCCCCTCCCACCCACCCCTGTTTGATAGCTTTTACTCCCACCAGTTAGCCCCAATGCTTAAAACCCCGCACATCTGAGACATGGCATCTCAGATCTCACATCTGAAGACATCTCACATCTCATCTCACATCTCACATCTGAAGACATCACATCTCACATCTGAAGACATCACATCTCACATCTGAAGACATGGCAGCTGACATTCAATGCCAAGAAGTGCAAAGTCATGCATATGGGGAGTGGAAATCCGAATGAACTGTATTCGATGGGGGGAGAAAGGCTGATGTGCACGGAGCAGGAGAGAGACCTTGGGGTGATGGTGTCTAATGATCTGAAGTCGGCGAAACAATGTGACAAGGCGATAGCTAAAGCCAGAAGAATGCTGGGCTGCATAGAGAGAGGAATATCGAGTAAGAAAAGGGAAGTGATTATCCCCTTGTACAGGTCCTTGGTGAGACCTCACCTGGAGTATTGTGTTCAGTTCTGGAGACCGTATCTCCGAAGAGACAGAGACAAGACGGAGGCGGTCCAGAGAAGGGTGACCAAAAAGGTGGAAGGTCTTCATCAAATGACTTATGAGGAGAGATTGAAGAATCTAAATATGTACACCCTGGAGGAAAGGAGGAGCAGAGGTGATATGATACAGACTTTCAGATACTTGAAAGGTTTTAATGATCCAAAGACAACGACAAACCTTTTCCATAGGAAAAAAATCAGCAGAACCAGGGGTCACGATTTGAAGCTCCAGGGAGGAAGATTCAGAACCAATGTCAGGAAGTATTTCTTCACGGAGAGGGTGGTGGATGCCTGGAATGCCCTTCCGAAGGAAGTGGTGAAGACCAGAACTGTGAAGGACTTCAAAGGGGCGTGGGATAAACACTGTGGATCCATAAAATCAAGAGGCCGTCAATAAAGAGTGGGTGGCTCGCCAGAATGACGGCTACTGCCTGGAGATAATACCCTTATTCAATAAACATACACATGGTTACTGTGACTCCAACATCGCTCTAAGCTACAACAGCAAGAGGAAATGTGGAAAAAAGGATTCGCACTCACAAAGTGGGGAGTAGCTGGCTTGTTACGGCGGTTACTACCCCAAACCAAATAAGCCTGATACTTCACTTTCAATGCATATCCAGCATAGCTCTCTGCTTCAACGGCAGGGGAGAAGAAAAACTGATACTTCACGCATATCCAGCATAGCTCTCTGCTTCAACGGCAGGGGAGAAGAAAAACTGATACTTCACGCATATCCAGCATAGCTCCCTGCTTCAACAGCAGGGGAGAAGAAAAACTGATACTTCACGCATATCCAGCATAGCTCCCTGCTTCAACAGCAGGGGAGAAGAAAAACTGATACTTCACGCATATCCAGCATAGCTCTCTGCTTCAACGGCAGGGGAGAAGAAAAACTGATACTACACGCATATCCAGCATAGCTCTCTGCTTCAACGGCAGGGGAGAAGAAAAACAACCAATAAGGGCTGAATAACACAGTCTGGGTAAAACAAATAAGCATGGGTGTAGCTTGCATATTGCGGCGGTTACTTCCCCTACTACCCATAACTAATCAAGCTTGATATTTCACTTGGTTGCAGCTCCATCACTGCTCTCTACATTAATGGTGGGGGTGGAAGGGAAATAGAACCAAGGAGCTAAGAGAAACAGATAAGTATGAGAAAAAAATGTGAAGCTTGCTGGGCAGACTGGATGGGCCGTTTGGTCTTCTTCTGCCGTCATTTCTATGTTTCTATGTTTCTATGTTTCATCTACCTAGTTTTCTTTGATTTTTAACTTAACAGCATCCATAGCAGAAGTAAAGTTACGCAGCACGGAACCAAGACACATGCTGGTTATTAGGTATTTATTTATTACTTATTTATTTAAAATATTTCTATTCTGTCTATATTAAATGTATCATACTCGGTGGATTATAAAGTAAAATTAAAATAGTGAATCAAAACAAGCCATAATCAAAACATTAAAATTATAAAATTACACCTGCTAGAATGCTTCTGCAAACAAAGCAGTTTTTACTGCCTTCCAAAACAGCTTATAATCAGACTTCCTAGAACATCATTTGATAAGTTATTCCAGAGGACAGCACCTCCAATGGACAGTGTTCATTGCCTAGTATCTTGAAAATGTATAGCTTTTGCTGGTGGAATCTCATGGTTCACACCCCGAAATGCCCATGCCCTGCCCACGTCCCTCGTTGAAAACTTTCCAGATGTGTATGCTGCGGCATTTACTGGGAGCTTTTTAAAATACAGTCAGCACATGCGAGCCCAACTTATTTGTGCAACAGGATTTTAAAATTCACCTCTAATTTTTTAAGTTTCCAGCGACTTATTACCGTAAATCCTGGCGTTTCCAGATGGCATTTACTAATTTGAAAACCTATTTATGATTATTGATTCATTGATTGTGTTAAGATTTCTGGTATCAGGATGTAATGAATGTCTCTTGATTTCTTACAATTCTATTTTGATGTCCAATATTATTATTGGGATGGTTATACTGCTATATTTTCTGAAGGATTTTATTTGTAATTGATTTATTATGGTTTTGATATGTTTTTCTATGTTATTCGTTTAACCTACAAGTTTGGATTTTTATTGTATTTTCATCAGATTTTCATAATTTATATACCTATTTGTTTTTTATTTATTTATTTATTTATTAAGGCTTTTATATACCGACTTTCTTGATACAAATCAAATCAATTCGGTTTACAATGAAACGAGGCAGAATATAAAATTAACCAATCAACAAGAGATACGGAGCATACAGTTACATTATAACAAGGAAGCCTTAACTTGGAGTAGGAAAAAAAGAAGGGGTGAACGGAGCAATAAATATATAAAGTGAAATAAAATAGAATAAATACTATATACAGAAGAGGGGGCAAGGGGCCAACCTCTCTTTAATGGATATTATGCATGAAAGATGTGTGGTGTACAATTCTAGATCAGGCAATGGAGTTTGTAGTGGGGAAGGCTTGGCTGAACAGCCATGTCTTTAGTTTCTTTTTAAAAGTTGTTAGACAAGTCTCCAATCTGAGGTCCGGAGGCATGGCGTTCCACATGGAAGGGCCTGCGGTAGAGAATGACCGGTCTCTGATGTTTGCGTGGTGCACTAATTTGATTGTAGGAACGTGTAAAGATCCCTTGTAAGCATCCCTTAAAGGCCTGGCTGTCGAGTGCAGTCTGAGAGGATAAGACAGATCGAGCGGGGTTTGATGGTGGATATTTTTATGGATGATTGTGAGAGATTTATGGAGGATCCAGAAGTTTACTGGGAGCCAGTGGAGATCTTTTAGAATAGGAGAAATATGCTCTCTCCGATTGGTATTTGTCAAAATCCTTGCTGCTGCATTTTGTAGCAGCTGGAGCGGTTTAATGGTAGAGGCTGGAAGACCATGCAGAATGGAGTTGCAATAGTCGATCTTGGAGAACAGAATGGCTTGGAGGACGGATCTGAAATCGTAGTGGAATAGGAGCGGTTTGAGTTTTTTGAGTACTTGTAACTTGTAAAAGCACTCCTTAGTAGTGTGTTTTATAAAATACTTTAGGTTCAGGTGACTGTCGATTAAGACTCCAAGATCTCTGGCGTATGATATATGTGGAATATTTTGTGATTGGAGAAATATGGGACTACCTTCTGGAGTAATTAGTAAGAGTTCGGTTTTAGAAGTGTTGAGCACAAGGTTGAGGCTGGATAAGTAGTGGTTTATAGTTTGTAGATGAGAGTTCCATAACCTGAGTGTTGAGTCCAATGATTTGGATATAGGGATTAAAATTTGAAGGTCATCTGCATAAATATAAAATTTGAGTTTGAGGTTTGAAAGTAGGTGGCAGAGGGGGAGAATGTAGATATTAAACAGGGTGGGTGATAGGGAGGAGCCCTGGGGGACGCCAAAAGGAGCATTAGTATGAGGTGATTCCATGTTTTTAATTTTTACCTTATAGCCTCTATTACTGAGGAAAGATTCGAACCATCTGAGGGCTGAACCTGTAATTCCTATGTCTGAGAGTCGGTTTAGGAGGATGTTGTGATTTACCGTATCAAAAGCCGCAGAGATGTCGAGGAGAGCTAAGAGAAATGACTGTCCTTTATCAAAACCAATATATAGTTGATCCAGGAGGGAGGTGTACACCATTTTGTGTGGAACTTGCCTCGAAAAAATTGCTTTATAAGAACTGTTAAATACATAAATCAGGGCTTCCAAACCTGCCTGGGGCCCCCACAGCCAGTCGGGTTTTCAGCATATCCACAATGAATACGCATGAGATACATTTGCATACCATGGAGACTCAGTTTATGCAAATTTATCTCATGCATATTCATTGTTGATATTCTGAAAACCAGACTGGCTGTGGGGGTCCCCAGGACAGGTTTGCGAAGCCCTGACATAAATGAATAAAATTTGTAATTCTTGCAGTTATATAATATTGATTCCATATCAGCTGCTGCTATTTGACATGTACTGAGCTAACATCTCTAGTCATCTCATATCAATCTGTCAGGTTGGGTGATGCAGGCAACAGCATGCATAGAGAATGTATTGATTCTCATCTACCTACTGGACACATAGAAGATGACAATAATAGATTTTGAATCCTTTTTTACATTGGGAGAAAACTTCAGATAGCAAAGAGACTGTCTGGCACCCAGTCAAACAGGACTAGTCTATTTCTTAACTTTGGTGGATAAACCACAGTTGGGTAAAGATATAAATGCTTTCAGTACCTGGAGACACAAAAAACTATCTAGATGTGAGCTGTGCCCATGACAGGCACCCTCAAGTTTAGGATTCATCTGGTCACCACAAAGATGTTTTGTTTGCGAAACTAAATAAAAGTTTCAGAAAGCTATTAATACTGAGTATGAAACAATGTCAGTCAAACATGCTGGAGATATTCCATATCTATTCAATTTAAAATCTGTTTAATGTTGATCCATTCTTAATTTCCCTATTTTTATTCAATCAATTAAACTATATAAATCTTAAGAAGTTAACTAATTGGCAATAGTGGTGATTATTAGCAAACTCCTTTTCTTACACTTTACATTTGATGTGGTGGCCTCCTCACATATTTCTCTATTTGCACAATTCAACAGTACAAATAAAAATTTACATTTCATATTTATTTTAAGTTATCTAGAATTTATTTTTTGTTCCATGCATGATTCACGGTACTTATGGTTGACCCCAACTGTAACGTACTTAGACCTATTAAACTTGCTCCACTCCACTTTGCAATATAACATGCATTTCTCATGTGAATCAGAATTGAATCGCTTCATTCAGGTGTGCCAAACTGGTTAATGAATTTTATTGGCCTAAACCGAAAGCAAGCTGGAACAACTTAATTGCAGCAGAACCTGAACTGGAACCAATCAAAAAATATAATACTTTCACTCACTACTGGTCCATTAATACCTAACACCAATAAGACTAATGCAGATGGGTCAAACAAAGGGAAAACCTAAAAGCCTTGTGATTCAGTAGTGAGAACAGTGTTTTTCACTGAGGGATCTCAGCACACACAGGGCTTTTACACTAAGTTTCTTTGTTATTGGCATGTAATCAAAATATTATACATGAAATTATGGGGAAATACCGATCCAAAGAAATAAAAAGAAAAACAAGGGGAAAAATGCTCCCTCATACATAACATTCCAAGGGCTCATTTGGGGGAGGGGGGAGGTAAGAGAAGGAAAATTAAGATTAAGTAATTGAATAATCATCTAGGCCACAGAATTATGCTACTATAAGCCTCCAAAACTACTTTATATACCCAAGAATCGGGAACAAAACTTTAATCATATTCTTATCAACCAAAAAGGTCTCCAAATGAGAAGGGTCAACAAATGAACCTGTAACTAGATTAACAATACACATACATGAGTCAAGTGAGCAGCATCCAAAACATTTGCACTTTTTGACTACAAAAGATATTCTCTTTATATTTGAAATATTGTTTAAGCACCAAGTCTTTGCCCATCTCTGAACCAAAGGAAACCAACAACATAGCTCTAGTTGAAATATCATCTTGAGATGATGCCAAAAAAAAAAAGCAAATCGTTCCAGATTATCTATCAGTGGTAAGGAAAATGTCCAAGACTTCTTCCACTTCATTCACCTCTCGTTTAACCAAAGGAATAGAATGAGTTTTAGAAAGAAAATATACTTCCCATCAGTAGTCTTCAGAACACCTGTAAGGTATTTCATGCAAACTAAGGTCTGTGGGCCAGAACCAGCCCATTAAAATCAATTTAATTGGCCCGTATACCATTTTTTGGTCGCCATTATGTCCGGCCCGCAGTCACTGGGTGCAATATCATCATGAGCCCGTGCTTGCACACATCAGTCGACTTCTTTTGACGATGCGTCAGCGGGCCTCTTTTGATAACATCTGCGCATTAGGGGACCTCTTGTGATGATGCATCGGCAGGCTTCTTTGGATTACCAGGGCTCTTTTGATGATGGAGCAGCAAGAGGGCAATTCATGCTTGCAAAATTGCAAGATGTGGGCTAATGAGCATGAGGGGGCACCAACATAAAGAAAAAAATCAGAATCCTTTCAAATGTTAACAGTCGAAGGGAATCTGATTTTTTTTCCCTTTAGTCCTCCATCCTAATGCTAATTAGCCTGTTTCCTTTATTAAAAATCTACACTAATGGCTGAAGGACAGATGCAGTTGCTAATAGTTGCCTGCCTTAGCTGGGACGCTCCAGTGGCACTCTGCGAGTAGAATGTGGCTTGCTTTCTTGGATTTACCTGCAGGAGTTTTAGAATAATGCTTTTGTATTCTTTTTTTAGCTGCTGCTTTGTCCCTTTCACTATGGGTTATTGTGTCACCGCTTTGTGGTGTTCATGTACTGTTGGTGCTGCTCAAAAAAATGGCTGCCATTTTATTTTAAATGCTACTGTATTAATCTCTTTGCTGCTGGTATGTCTCTCTCACTGTGTCTTGGGGGTATAGTTGCCACTTTACCAGCTTACTTGCCCATGTCTCACTGCTTTCTAATATTTATGTCACTACTGGTGCTGCTCTCTCAAAACAATGCAGATATTTTTTTTAAATAATGCTGTATTAATCTTTTTACTGCTGGTTAGTTCTGTGCCTTGGGGTAGTATTGCCACTTTGCCAGCTTACTTCACATATTTCAGTGCTTTGTGGTGTTCATATCAATTATGTATTTGAGTTCCCTAACATCCAGCCCTGCTCCCAGGGGGAAGCCCCCCCCCAACTTGCAAGCTCCTGTTCTGGATGAGAATTTGTAAATGACCTCAACATATTAAAAAAAAAAAAAAAAGGTTTGCCCACCGCTGATCTATAGTTCTTGGAAAATTCAGCAGCCTCAAGTTTCTTGCACCGATTGTATTCTCTAGAGATCTGAACTTGCGGTATATCACCAGGCTACCCTTAATGTAGACACCACCTGTAATGTAGAAACCTGAGTTCAAGTAGAGGATATCAAACCCTCCAGCCTTTTATTGAGGTCCCTTAACTTGGAAACTGTTTCTTTGGAAAAATTACACAACAAAGCAATGGCGTCAACTAGAATACTTTGGGTACATTTTAAAAATGACGCACTGATTTTATAACGTGCGCGCCGACACGCACATGTTATAAAATCTGAAACCCGCGCGCACATGCACGCCCGATTTTATATCAGCGCGCGCATGTACGCACCGGTGCCCACTTGCATACACCGGGGGGGGGGGAGGATTTTTGTACAAAAATGCGATGACGGGTCAGGGCCTAGCCCAGTTCCCTCCCAGTCTACTCCAATAAAGGAGAGGACTGGGAGGAGGGAACTTCCCTAACCCCCTATCTACCTTCCCTCCCTTTTCCCATCTCTGCCCCAACCCCTACTCCCCACCTTACTAATCTAATTTTTTTTTTTTTTTGGTATTTTTACTTACTTCCTCTCTGGAGCTGAAGTACGTTGAGCACACCGGCAGCCAACCAGCACGCACTTCACCGGGACAGCTTCTAATGGCTCAGTCCCAGCCAGCCCCCGCCCCACCCATTTTAAGAAACCCGGCACTTCCTCGCATACTGGGAGATTCACGCCTGGCTGGGCTGCTTTGGAAATGCGTTTGGCGCACGCACGGCCCAGCCAGGCATGAATCTCCCGGGATTTGTGCGCGTCGGGCTTTTAAAAACAGCCCCTTTTTGAGCGAGCAACCATTTTCCCTAAGTTTAAAAGGGTGATGTTGAGGGAAGCAGCTGGAAACCCCTCCACCCATAGCTCTATTACTCATTCCCTGGGGAAGGGAAATGGCTGCAGGCACCGATACCCCCTGGGAAATTTAGAATACATCGCTACTGACTTCTAAGGTTTGATCTTTGACATGTATTAAGTTACTGCTCCAATCCATCAGAATGGGACTCGCTTGCAGTGTGTCTACAGGATCCAGTTCAACAGGACTACATGTCTCCCCCCCTGTGCTTCCATCTGAATCATTACTCCCCTTCAAATGCTGCCCACGCCCTGCACCACACAGCAGGACTATTTCTGATTTTTCTTCCACGTTCATCTGCTGCCAGAACTCAACTGTGACTGACAGGGCCCTTGAAGATCCAATAAAAGGATGTTTCTGGGGAACTTCCAAGCATAGTAAAACCAAACCATCTACCACCTGTCTGTTCTTCTTGTGCAGGATTTGAGACAGCCAGTCGCAGCACATGCTCATCCAAGGGCCTCGCCATGGCACAGGATCTGCAGAGGAAACTACCAGCTTCTCTTTTGTCTCCCTACCCATGACATGCCAAGAAAACATAACATAAGAAGTTGCCACATTGGGTCAGACGGAGTCCATCAAGCTCAGCATCCTGTTACCAACAGTTGCCAATTCAGGACACAAGTACCTAGCAAGTACCCAAACATTAAATAGATCCCATGCTACTAAAGCCGGTAATAAGCAATGGCTATTTTCTAAGTCAACTTAATTAATAATGTATGAACTTCTCCTCCAGGAACTTGTCCAAACCTTTCTTAAACCCAGGTAAGCTAACTGCCTTAATCACATCCTATGGCAATGAATTCCAGAGCTTAATTATGCACAGAGTGAAAAAGAATTTACTTTTATTTGCTTTAAATGTGCTACTTGCTAACTTCATGGCATTCCCCCTAGTCCTTGAATTATCTGAAAGAGTAAACAATTTATATTAACTTGTTCTAGTCCTCTCATGATTTTATAGACCTCCATCATATCTCCCCCCTCCCCCCAGCCATCTCTTTTCCAAGCTGAACTGCTCTAACCTCTTTAGCCTTTCCTCATAGGGAACCACAGTCAATGTGTTTACCATCAGCAGCTGTCTCTAGCAGCCATCTTGCCCCTCCCTCTATTACTATTTTTTCTACTCAGGAGCTGGCAGCTCTTGGGTTAGAAAGGAATGAATTCAGAACACATTATGCTTTTGGCAGCTGGCTATGGAGTAGCATGAAGCCTAAGAGGTCCTCCCAGCTGCAGGGTAAATGAAAGACAAATAGCTACTATGAATATTAGGACAAAACATTAAAAATCATGTGTCCCCAGGAAAACTAAACTCAGGTCACTGAGAGGCAGAGCTTGTCAATTCTAGGTCACTAGAGTTAAAATCAGAAGGCATTAGCACCTGACAGCTGTTCTGTGCAACACATGTACAACAAGGCTGACTGCAGTCCCTAGAAAGTCAGTCACAAAAACGACACTAATTGGCACCCCATTTAGCAGGCACAACAGAGAGCCAAAGGATTGGATTTACATAGAAAATACGTACAGACTCCCAAATCTATGTAAAACTGTAGCTCCTGCTCAGGAGTGTTTAAAGAGCTGGAAAAGACGAAGGACTGCAGATTATTATAACAGACATTTGACTGAAGAACTTAAACTGAAAAAACTACCGTCTGCTCTTGTTCCAGTGTTCACTTTTATTTGCACTGTGGAGCAGCTTGTTCAGTCAACATAAGTAAAAGGGGTTTTAAAGAAAACAAACCAACCTGCAGTCTTAATGAGGCCTAGTTCCTACACTGTCACAGTAAATGCAAACATTTTAACCTTTTTCTGGTTCTAATCCTCCTTTTAGGAACGAGCAAGCAGAAAGTTTGAAATGAAAGCCAAATTTCTATTTACCCACATTTGAGCCAAACAAAAATCGTTCTCTGAGACAGTCGACAGAATGAGAATCTGTTTACTACACTATAAACTGTAAATGTCACCCTGTAAATACCCTATTGCACGGACAGGAATCTAACTTGGAAGGTTATATATAGAAAGCTGAACCTGTGTTCTGAAGCACCAGCAAGATACTCAACATACAACCTGGGTAAAATTAAGGGTGTGCATTAAAAAAAAAAAAAAAAAAAAATCTTTCATTTCATCAGGGTTTCCCTGTCGATTTCAAACCAAAATACATGCCTAGGTAAACTATGGTTCTTTGAAGGAAGCTGCCCCATAAAGTTCTTATGGATTAGAGCCACCAAATCAAAGACGTATGAAATATGGCACATTAGTTTAAGTCCTTGCTTGCCTCAAGGAAAAGTGCAGGATATATTTTGCTTTACAGGCATCTGCAAACGAAAGTATTCTGGCTGGCAAACAACGAAGTAGAAGAAAAAGCTTTTCATGTTGGTTTGTGCACATACTAGAGTAAACGGATGGCAGAGAAAGACCAAATAGCTCATCCAATCTGCCCAGCAAGGTCTTTAGGGCTGTAACTGCCGCTCCATGCAGGTTACCATCTCACTTTCTTGTTCAGGGTTGAAGCAGCCATTTCCAAGCAGATTACCCACATTCAGAAGTATTAACACGTTTTACCCCAGTGCTTCATTTCTATCCTTTTGCAACTAAGGTTCCTGTTTATTCTACAACCTTTTGAATTCCGCCATCGGTTTTCTTTGAAAAATAATCTCCCAACAAGCCTAGGACTTTCAGCTATGAAGAAATTTGTAAAAATTTTAAAAACATTTCTATACGTTCTAGAGCAGAGAAACAAAGAGTGCTGAAACCTATTCATTAAAGTTGAGACTGAAAAAGTCACAGGTCTGTTCAAACTATTTTGCATTTATATTACATTTGTGCTTAATTGTTTGTAGTTTGTAATGCCTTTCATGCCCTAAAAAAAACAATCCTAATGTATTACAATATTTCCTATTCATTCATAAAACCACATCTGGGTTTAACATGAGAACAATGTAAATATTAAAATAGTAGGTAAACTGACAAGCATGAAAGTTACCTGGGTAAAATTACCCACCAAGTTTTATCCAGATATAGTTGCCAGGTTTGTGGCAAAAGAAATATGGTTGCCAAGGACAGAGGTATCGCGGGAGAAGATGCCGTGGTTAAATGAGTGGCTCGCTCGATCTATCTCTGTTTGTAAGCAAAAAATAACAGCAACATCCTGTAGTAAATTTAAAGAGAAGACAAGCTCCGATGCAGTATCACATCCCAAAGGAAAGTAATTCCTTAAGAACTTTTATTCATTAAAACAAGAAATTCCTTTAAAAAAAAATGTATGAAAATTCATTGTGGAGAGAGGGGACAATATGATTACATATTACCGGTAGCAGTGAAGGTACATACAATTGCTTGGACAGCCTCACATAGGTGTTATAGTCCCACTCCACAACTTTTGTCTTATTTAAGTACAGTTGAGTTAATGCATAATTCTGAATATTATAAAAAATAAATGCTGTAGATCAAATGTCATCAGTAAGGTTATTTTAGTTCAAGTGAATTTGACATTTTTTTGACTCATTGTTTCTTGGTGATTGCTGCATGGTGGTGAAATTCAAAACTCACTTTGATTTTCAAGGCTCAATATGATCTTGCTCTGCCTTGCATTGCCTCTATAGTTCGGCGTTATCAGCCAGCCCTGCTTCTCTGCTCATCTTCCTAGTGTCTATTAGAGATTCCGTCACTGAAGTATACTCAGCTGGCCAAATCCACAGAACGGATCATTGGGATTACCGGCCTTATTTTATGGAATAATTTAACTGATGAGATTAGGATTGAAAATGATCTGCTTTGTTTTAGAAAAATCCTTAAATCTCATCTTTTTAATTTGGCATTCTCTGTACGATATATGCTCAGACACATTGGTATGGGCTTCTGTGTCCTTTGGACAATACACAGTTATTGTTTGTTTGTTTTTGGGTTTGTTTGGTTTTTTTTAACAGATTTATCTTGTCATTGCTTATAGTTTGGTTGTTTTATAGTAGTTTTATGTTTTAGGTTTTTTTCCCCCGATTATGTACATATGTTGCTGAGGTTTATGGATCAGTGGAATATAAATAGCTTAAATAAATAAATAAATAGCCGAGGGGGGGGGGGCCTTATTTGACAAATGAACCTCATTAAATGTATTTATTTATTTACAGAAGGTGCACTAGCTAAACAATTTTCTTCCTTCTCGGAGCCTTGCTGTTTCTGGCACACCCACGAACACTACACAATGTCATTCTCATCCATGAGCACTCCAGTACCATTAATACTAAAGCAGGCCTATATTACCAACCCAAATTAAGCATTTATCACAGTCATGCCTACTGTACAGCCTGATGTGAAGATGACTCATAGGACAATCTATTGTGCAGTAGGTACGCTGTATATGAAACAAAGGGTTCGTAAACTCATTATGCCACACACACAATAGGGGAGCAGGAAAGAGGGTGGGATTTTTTTTCTCTTTCAAAGGATGCAGGCTAGAAATCTTCAGATAAAATTTGCAAACGGCAGTGTTTTACACCCAGCATTTCACGCAGCAGCCAATTTCAAGAGTGCTTCGCCATCAGTTTAGTGACAAGTTAATAGTGCATTAAAGCAGAGGGGGGGGGGGGGTAGGAATTCTTCTACTTTGTTTATTTTCCAGTTCTCAGCAGTTACAATACGGCTTCTCAAGGATGTAGGAAAGTTTTTTTTCAGCCCGTTATTTTTGTAATCCATTGTACACGTCACATCTTGACTGTTTTTTCTAACCTTTGATTTGATTCTCTAGTTTTATGGAATGAAGGAAGCATGCGTCTTACTATATCACTGCCTTGAGTCCTTTCTTCAGCTGTTCACACTATACTCGCACGTTGCATTTCTAGATGTGGCGCATGCATGGAGTTCTGCAGTCTCTTTCTTACAGGTACAATGGTAAGAGCAGATATGCACAGGGATTAGAAAAGTCATCCCAAGAAGAAATGCATTTGCCATGCCTGCCTTCCTCTCACCCAAATAAAATTTAAATTCTCAAGCCACAGATCTGTATGGATTTCTTGACCTCATCTGCTGCTCTTATTTTTGGCTGTTGGGGCAGAGTTTTATTTGAAAATTACAGTCAATGGCATGTTTGACTGCTATGATTCAAGTCTAGATCTATGCTGTGCCCCTCCTCCTCTGGCGGATCAGGGTGGGGTGGAGGTGAGGATCACTGTTGCAGCATCTCTGATGCACTGCCTCCAGCTTCTCTTTGGGATGGGTGTGTGGGGTGGGGGAGAAGTTGCTGGTGCTGCAGCTCCTGATCCTTTTTGGTGGGCTGGGGACTGCAGCCAGGCTCCCTAGCACAGACCCTGCTACTTTTCAGTAACTAGTGATCCCCTCTACCAGGCTAATGTCTGCTCAGCTTCTCCCGTGATATTTTTGATTCTCAGCTACCGCTTCACCCCAACAGGCTCTGTCAGTCATTTCCTCTTCTTGGCTGTGGGTGGAGGTGCTCTTCATGGCCAACAAACTCTGTGTTATAGCCTCCTGTTAGCTTCTATGGGGATGTTTCCTTGCAGCCCAACTCTGCTGCACTTCTTCATTCTGTCAGGTGGTGGGGGGGGGGGGGTTCAGACTCAGTTGTCTGCTCACTGGCAGGCAAACAACTCGCTAGCAGTGAGCAGGTGAGTGTCTTTTCAAAAGCTTAGCTGTTTAAGAGGAGCTTTGAAAGACTCTGAACATTTATTTTTTTTTTTTTAATTCTTTATTTATTGCTTTCAAATTATTACAATAAACATTAATACATAAGAAAAAAAAATCATATTGACAGACATTGATTATAATAAATCATTCAAATTAATCATATTCAGGAATACCTTTTATACATCAAATGTCTGTCTCAAATGATTATTTAAGGTAATATAAGTGGAATCCTTAAATTTAATGAACGGATCAAAGGAAAAAAAAAAATATACATTCATCTTAAGCATTTACATTTGGACCCATTTCTATCCTATTACCAGTCTATTTTCCTTCAAGGAGATCCTTTAATCTCTCTGGATCCATAAAGGAATATTTTTTACCCTCAAGTCTCACAATGCATTTACAAGGGTACTTTAAACTAAAATACCCCCCTTTATCTAGCACCATCTTCCTATGTTGTAAAAAGTTCTTTCTACGGATCTGTGTAGACCGTGTAAGGTCTGGGTAGATCCATATTTTTTGGCCATAGAAATTCTCTGCTCTATTACGAAAGAATAATCTCATAATATTTTCTCTATCAGTGGAGAAGGCAAGTTGAACCAAAAGTGTTCTCCTTGATCTTACTTCCAACTCATCTTGTGACTTCTGAAGCAAATCAGATAAATCAATTGAGTCTCCCCCACCATTTCTCTCATTAAACTCTTCTGATTTTCCCATCACTAATTCTATCTTTTTATCTCTCAAATAGAAAGCTTTTACAATTACTGGTAATACTTTTTCAGACATCTTTAATATTTGCATTAAATAATTTCTAAATAACTCTGATGGATCCATTTTCTTAATTAGTGGGAAATTATTCACTCTCAAATTTAAAGACCTTACTGTGTTCTCTAAGTTCTCTAATCTCTTATTCACCTCATCTTCTATTTTTATTTGATGAACTTGAATTTTCTCAACTTGTAAGACTCGATTTTCTAATTCATTTATATTCCCTCTTTGCTTCCCTATTTCATTGGTATTAATTACAAGTGAGTTGGAGGTTTTTAAAACAACTTCTGTTAAATTATTTATTGAGACATCTAATTTGGCCATATAGTTCCACAGAGACTCCAATGTAATATTTGCAGGTTTCTTTGGTATAGCATCTCTTTTTATAGTTATACTTATATTTTCCTGGTCTCCCATTTCCAACTCAGGAGTTTTGGGGGTGCTTGCATCTTGTGGCAAAGTATTAAGAGTACCCGTTGATTCTAATTGTTTCCTTTCCAATTGCTGTGTTTGTTCTAATTTCCCTTGAAAGTTTTCAAACTTCCCTCGAAGATCCAGAGGGATCAAAAACTCCTCCTGTAGGCCACCTGGGTTCACTGGGGATTCCCCCATTTCTTTCCCAGGGGGTGATGGTGGAGCTGGAGCACCCGGGCTAAGAGATATTTCTGTGGCTAGAGGGGAATCGCTCCGTTCTAGCGTTCCTCCTACAGCAGCCTGTTCACACGGGTTTTTATGAGGATCCAACCAGTCCAATACAGTTTTTTGTCCACTTTCTTGAGAAGCCACATCACTGGAAGGCCTTAACTTAGCCTTCCGCTTCGTATGTGGCATGATAAGGAAATAAAGAAACTCTAAGGGACTAAAACACGTATTAGATGGTTAAATGCTATATAATATAAGGTTTCCACTTATGGGGGCGTCAGAAGAAAGGCTTAATTCCTACCTGAGTCAGGTTACAGTCTCAGCGACCAATCTGTCTGTTAAACTCTATTTCGGCACTTCCCGGCAATTCCCGTCGAAGCCCGTCAAAGCCCTGCTTTGACGTGCGCGCCCCTTGAGCGCGCGCGGCTTAAGCCCGTCAAAGCCCTGCTTTGACGTGCGCGCCCCTTGAGCGCGCGCGGCTTAAGCCCGTCAAAGCCCTGCTTTGACGTGCGCGCCCCTTGAGCGCGCGCGGCTTAAGCAGCGCGCCGGCGTCGGCTGCGCGCCGCAGACGCTGTATCTTTTCAAGTCGCTTCCTGGTTCCGCCTCTGCTCGATAGCCAATAGGAAACAGCGTTTTCAAATGATGTTCCGTTGGGGCCAATCAGATCACCCCCGGGTTCAGCTGGTCAATCAAGAGGTAATTCAAGTATAACGAGAGGAGGGAAGCCTCAGGTAGGAAAAAGCCAGGTCTCTTCTGTCTACCTCAAACTTTTGGGTAGACGCTGTAGCTTTTCAAGTCGCTTCCTGGTTCCGCCTCTGCTCGATAGCCAATAGGAAACAGCGTTTTCAAATGATGTTCCGTTGGGGCCAATCAGATCACCCCCGGGTTCAGCTGGTCAATCAAGAGGTAATTCAAGTATAACGAGAGGAGGGAAGCCTCAGGTAGGAAAAAGCCAGGTCTCTTCTGTCTACCTCAAACTTTTGGGTAGACGCTGTAGCTTTTCAAGTCGCTTCCTGGTTCCGCCTCTGCTCGATAGCCAATAGGAAACAGCGTTTTCAAATGATGTTCCGTTGGGGCCAATCAGATCACCCCCGGGTTCAGCTGGTCAATCAAGAGGTAATTCAAGTATAACGAGAGGAGGGAAGCCTCAGGTAGGAAAAAGCCAGGTCTCTTCTGTCTACCTCAAACTTTTGGGTAGACGCTGTAGCTTTTCAAGTCGCTTCCTGGTTCCGCCTCTGCTCGATAGCCAATAGGAAACAGCGTTTTCAAATGATGTTCCGTTGGGGCCAATCAGATCACCCCCGGGTTCAGCTGGTCAATCAAGAGGTAATTCAAGTATAACGAGAGGAGGGAAGCCTCAGGTAGGAAAAAAGCCAGGTCTCTTCTGTCTACCTCAAACTTTTGGGTAGACGCTGTAGCTTTTCAAGTCGCTTCCTGGTTCCGCCTCTGCTCGATAGCCAATAGGAAACAGCGTTTTCAAATGATGTTCCGTTGGGGCCAATCAGATCACCCCCGGGTTCAGCTGGTCAATCAAGAGGTAATTCAAGTATAACGAGAGGAGGGAAGCCTCAGGTAGGAAAAAGCCAGGTCTCTTCTGTCTACCTCCGACTCTGAACATTTATAACTCCTAAAATAAACAAACAAGGTCCAGACCAATGGCTCAGTAGCAATGCTGCCATGCAGAAGACTCATTTTCAATTACTGGGCCAAGCTTCTGTTCCCTGGACCAGCCAGGGCTGGAGATGCTAAGAGGAGACCATTTCACAGTCCCCTTGGAGGGAGGGAGTCAGTCACTGCACAATGGTGACACCTACTAGCCAGGTTCAGGGTCCATGTGTACTGGGTTCTGGAGGGAACCAGTCTGTGGCCCCTTCTCAACAACCTTCACTGCAATGGCTGGAAAAGGCAGGGGATTATAAATAAATGGGAAAAATCTCACATAACTGAAAATTAAGGCTTCTGGTGCCATAGGCAAATAAAGGCAAGTTCCAATTAAGCTGGAAGCCCAAAGGAACAGGAAGATATTGCCAGGTCAACAAAACAAAAATCACAGAAAAAAAAGACAACATGAAAAAGGGAAGATCTTAATTTTAATTGCAAAGTGAATTATCTTCCAGAAAATATTTTGCCAGTACTGTTAATTTATGTACATTATAAAGCTGATTATCTGTACTGGTTATATCTACTTGTATATCAATTCCACCTTTACAAAAACGTGCACCTCAGCACAATATATCACACTACCCTGATGAACTCTCTGCACATTCAGCTCAGACTCCCACTATAACAGCCATAAAATAAAAACAGGCAATTCCATTTAGTGAAAAGTAAAGTTTCATATGCAAATTTTTGTACAAAATGGCTATTCAAGGAATGCGCATTACCTCTGTTGCTTAAAGTAACTAAACTACTGAAACAGAGGACTCGGCAAACTATAATGCCAATTAATGAGTGTATATTGAATTTTATTTAAACATGAGTTTCATATATCAATATTATATACGGACCACTATGTGCTATGAACATTACAAATTAAAACCAACGACGCATCACTCCCATTATACCAATCATACCATTCACACCATATATCCCTACTTCCCCCTAAAAATCAATGTACTGACAATTCTTATACCATAACCAACCAATGTTGACATGCCCAACATATAGCATACAATAAATCTCTACAACATATTATGTCTGGTAAATACCTATGATGGTTTAACCATTAACAATTTTATAATAGCAAATTGCCTGTATAATATTTGTACTGCCCGACGAGATACCCGTTTCGCCAGTATTATAGGGCTTCTTCAGGGAAATGTTGTAAATGTCCACAAGTTGTAAATTTATACTGGCATCTTCATGATATTAACTTTTGCTTGTTCATGCTTCAAATGAACAGATGTTTTATCATTGTTGGTCATGTGTTATAAGAATACCAATCGCACATAGACCTGGACTCTACAACCTGAAAAATAGAATATAATACAATGCCCATTTTAAATAAATGTCTTCTGTATATGGGTATGTACACCCTGTGCACCATCACCATTCAAGTGGTATCAACCATCACTGTTTTATCTGATACATTCTTAGAAGCACATGAAAAATTTAAAGTTTTCTGACTACACTGGGATATTCAGCACTTTCATCATGCACGGCAACCGGCAGGACAAACTCTATGATTACTTTCAGAGATATAGTTGCGATGGAGAAGGTACAGAGAAAGGCAACCAAAATGATAAAGGGGATGGAACAGCTCCCCTATGAGGAAAGGCTGAAGAGGTTAGGGCTGTTCAGCTTGGAGAAGAGACGGCTGAGGGGGATATGAATGAGGTCTTTAAGATCATGAGAGGTCTTGAACAAGTAGATGTGACTCAGTTATTTACACTTTCGAATAATAGAAGGACTAGGGGGCATTCCATGAAGTTAGCAAGTAGCACATTTAAGAATAATCGGAGAAAATTCTTTTTCACTCATCGCACAATAAAGCTCTGGAACTTGTTGCCAGAGGATGTGGTTAGTGCAGTTAGTGTAGCTGGGTTCAAAAAAGGTTTGAATAAGTTCTTGGAGGAGAAGTCATTAACTGCTATTAATCAAGTTTACTTAGGGAATAGCCACTGCTATTAATTGCATCAGTAGCATGGGCTCTTCTTAGTGTTTGGGTAATTGCCAGGTTCTTGTGGTCTGGTTTGGCCTCTGTTGGAAACAGGATGCTGGGCTTGATGGACCCTTGGTCTGACCCAGCATGGCAATTTATGTTCTTATGACTCCATGGAATCATCTCTCCAAGGGTCATAAAGCCCTTCCCTCCTCACTAGGGTCAGTATGACACGGGCGAGGCCAGTGAGGGGTATCAGCCCTGGCATCAAGGGGAACAGAGGACGTGGGAGGCTGGAAGGACCCGGCAGGGGCTTGGGAAAGCATGCTCTAGGAAACACAGTACCGGCCATATCTTCCTTCTCGGAGGACCGAAGAATTGCTCTGGTGGGGGGGCATCGGTGGCCGTTGGCAACCCGGAGGCCCCTCAGGCACCAGTTGGGTCAGAAAGATGCCTAAAAGGTTGTCCAAACGCTCCAGCAGAGGTGCTAAAAATCGATGGCGGAGGCTCGGGCACTGGAGTGGCAGCTCAACGCTCTGAAGTGCCTTAAGCACTGCAGAATGCACACTGCGGTCCAGCTCCTCCTGAAAATCCAATATGGCTGAGGAAGGGGGAAGAGGCGTCACCAGTTCTTCCTTGGGTCTCTGAGGTGGCATGGTGCCCGACACAGACATCGGTGGGGAACACCTGGGACTCCTGGGGGCATCAGAGAATGGGGCCTCCGATGGCCAGTTTCACTGCTGGCAGTTCGGCAGCCACCGGTGTCCCACCGGACCCGGAGCCATGTGCCAATGTCGACCAGTGGCGATACTTGCGGGATCTCCCATGGTGCTCGGCCAGGTCTTTCCCCCGGTGCCGAGAAGGCGGAGGACCCTGATGTCTGGGAGAGTAGTGAAATCACGGAGGATCTACCACCATTCCCACAATCCTTTGAAGAGCTAGCGAGAAGAATGGCGAGAGGGAGCGTATCGAGAGGCTTCCCGCAACTTCTTGGAGTCGAGGGTTCTGACGCAGGAGTGGAAGGAGCAGACTTTGAAGAACCAAAATGTTTCTCCATCTTATCAAGGCATGCCCGACAGACTTTGGGAGTCATCTGGTCACACAGATGACATCCATGGACATCTTTCGAGGCCCCAGGCAGAGGATGCAAACCTCATGCAGATCCATGATGGACATGGTCCACAGGAACTGCAGGCACAAACGAAAACCGATCGACGCCATGAAAAAACACCCGGCTTGCGGTCGATGACCGGCAGTCACCATGAGGCGAGGAATCGGGAATCGACTGCAAAGTTGAAAAAGGCAACCTACCACACCAAGAAGGCACCGACCGTGAAGGGGGACCAGACGAGGAAAAAAACCGGGAAAAAAACCTGATACTGTTGAGAAAAAAATAAGAAATAGAGGAGCTCCACGAATCGCAAGGCAATTGCACAGCGGAAAAGAAGAGACTGAAGGGGGACCTCGCATGGATTTATTTATTTATTTATTTAAATAATTTATATACCGGATAATAATAAATTATTTAAATTATTTATTTATTTATTATAAATTTATTATATATATATATATATTATATAATATATAATATAATATATATAATTTATAATATATAAATAAATTTATAATAAATAATTATTTATTTATTTATTTATTTGAATAATAAATTATTTAAATGATTTATTTATTTAAATAAATTATTTAAATAAATAAAATGGATGCGAGGACAGCGGCATGCTGGGCATGCTCAGTGTGCTGGTCAAAGCTTCTAGAAACTTTGACAAAAGTTTTACATGCCAACTTGTGGTCAACTGTATCAAACAGCACCAGAGATTTAGAAGCACTAGAAGGGCTTGTTGATCTCTATCTAGGTATAAGCTTAGTTCATCTACTAGGCAGGTTAAGGCTGTTTCAGTGCTGTGAAGAGGTCTGAATGCATCCAAGTGTTTAAGAGAGTGAAGGAGATCCATTAGTTGTTGAAGGACAGTTTTCCAATAAGTTTGCAGAGAAAAGGGAGATTGGAGACTGCTGGTACTGAGTTCACCAAGATCCAGGTTTGTTTTTTTTCAGAGTTGGTTGAATTACTGATTGTTTAAGTGGGCTGGGTATGTGACCCTCTGTCAGTGAGAAATTTATGATGGTCTGGATGCAGGTGAGGAGTCCCATTTTGGCCTGTTTGATGAGTCTGAAAGGGCATGGATTTTCAAGGCAAGCAGTAGGCTTGAAGTCGTTGAGAATGAAGTCCACTTCATCTATAGATAGTGGGCAGAAAAAGAAGAGGGAACATGTAGACAAGTTTGGATTAACTTGTGTTGAGTCTTGGAGTTTGTTTCCATCGCAACTATATCTCTGAAAGTAATCAGAGTTTGTCCTGCCGGTTGCCGTGCATGATGAAAGTGCTGAATATCCCAGTGAATATCCCAGTGTAGTCGGAAAACTTTAAATTTTTCATGTGCTTCTAAGAATGTATCAGATAAAACAGTGATGGTTGATACCACTTGAATGGTGATGGTGCACAGGGTGTACATACCCATATACAGAAGACATTTATTTAAAATGGGCATTGTATTATATTCTATTTTTCAGGTTGTAGAGTCCAGGTCTATGTGCGATTGGTATTCTTATAACACATGACCAACAATGTTTGTGCTGAGATCAACTCAGTTTGGTAACATAGAAATGACGGCAGAAGACGACCAAATGTCCCATCCAGTCTGCCCAGCAAGCTTTCACACTTTTTTCTCTCTCTCTCGCTCTCTGCAAGTTTATTGCAGTGACTATCAGTGTAAAGTAAAGGAGGAATGGGGGCAGGTGTTTCTATTTATTTTATTTTATTTATTTATTTAAAATTTTTATATACCGGCATTCATGTTGCAAACACATCATGCCGGTTTACATATAACAGGGGTGTACAGTAAACAATTCAATAACCTATTTGTGTAGAAGGAAGCAGTTACAAATAACAAGGTAATAGAACTGGGAGGAGAGAAGAAAAGAAAGAGAATAACATTAGGTATAGGTATTTACATTAGTAATAACATTTTTACATGTGGAAGTGGTAGAATCTGGCTGAATAGAATTAATCGGTGTCCGGGAAAGCTTTTTTAAACAGCCAGGTCTTAAGTCTCTTCCTGAAGGTTGGGAGGCTGGGCTCCTGTCTAAGGTCCGGTGGGATGGAGTTCCATAGAAGGGGGCCGGCTGTTGAAAAGGCCCGATCTCTCAAGGTAATGTGTTTGGTAGTTTTGGCTGGGGGCACTTGAAGAGATCCTCTGAGTGTGTCTCTTGTTGGTCTGGAGGAGTTATAAATTTGGAATGGGACTTGTAAGTCGAGTGGGGTGTGTTGATGGATGGTTTTGTATATTATGGAAAGAGATTTGTAGAGGATTCTAAAGTGAACAGGCAACCAGTGGAGATCTTTTAGGATTGGAGATATATGGTCCCTCCTCCTGGAGTTTGTCAGTAATCTTGCCGCAGCGTTTTGTAACATCTGGAGGGGTCTAGTATAGGAGGAAGGTAGGCCCAGAAGGATAGAGTTACAGTATTAGATACAGTATTAGATACAGTATTAGTTTATTGACTGCGCTGAAGAGCTCTCTAGGAGAGTTTGCTGCTTGGGAGATGGTTGTCTTAATATCGCTAAACAGTAGATAAACTGATGTCTTCTACAGGTGTCTGTCACTATGCAACAGATTTCTGCAAACGATGTTCAAGACTCCTACCCATTTGTTTTAGTTCCTTCAGCTTGCTAGTGTGCCAGGGGATAGGTCTGATGTTTCTAATGGTAGTGATCCACATGAATATTGAAGTCACTAAGAATAAGTGATCTTGGGTGATCCAGTATGATTTTGGAGACCAGTCAGGAGGTCCTGGAGGGAATATCTGTTGAGCAGAGGTGGATGACAGATTAAGAAACGTCCCCATTTAGGGTGAGCATTTGATTGGACCAGTAAAGTATCTATGCCATCCAGTTTCCTTGTGGGATGCAAGAGAGGTTCCTTAAACAGGTCTGCTATACCGCCCCCCCCCCCCCCCCCCCGTTTGCCCATGTGTGGAGAGCGGGCAAAGTTATAGCCCAGTAGGCAGATTTGGTGGAGATGAGGGGGAGTCATTTAGTCCCGGTTTCAGTGAGTCAGAGGACATCTGGCACCAGGACAACAAAAGAAAATGCAGGAAGACATGATTTTTGTAGATAGATCTGGTAATTAGAAGGTTGAGCTTGAGAGGTGTGGTATGGATGGCGGGTATTTCAGGGGTTTGAGGTTATCTGGGGGCAAGAATCAATGAAAGGCATTTCAAAAAGCCTGTTTGGGAGGGGGTGATAGTGAGGGGAATATTTATCCATGCCAGTAATTATGCATAGTGGGACAGAAATGCAGCATATGAAGAAGACAAAAAAGAAGCAGCACTGCAGGGCCCTTGTTGGAGTCAGGCAGCAGAGTAAAATAAAAGGGGGGCGGTGTGGAGGGGGAACAGAGTAGGGAGTATTAGAGGGTGAGGGGATGGAAGGACAACAGTACCTTGGGCCACAGACAGGGCTGGAAAGAGACAAAGGCAGGTGAAGGGGGAAGCCACTGAGGTCAAAGAGTAACTGGCACTCCTTGATGTGCACGAAGGGCGCACAAAGAGACAGGCCGTTCTATGGTGGCCCACAAGCAAGAGGGCCAGCTTAAAGGTCTGCCCTTAATAGGCTAGGTGGTGCTGGCCTGATCAAGTAGGCAGATGGGAGAGGAGCCTGTTCGACCAGTCCCAATGTTCCCGCAATGCTCTGGGCACAGTGGAGGGGGGCAGAGGTGCAGGAAGGGCCAGACTCACCCCCGCCACCGAAGAATTCCATGTGGGATTCTTCTCCAGCAGCAGGGGTGAGTCTGTGCCTTCCTTCACCTCAGGCCCCCTACCCCTGTGATATCAGACTCACAAAGATTCTGGTATCACAAAGAAAGCTGCTTTCAATTTAAAAGTTATTTGCTAAATTTACATGTATAGCACTATATTTTAGCATTATACACCCTCAGGGAGCACATCTACTTTTTTTTTTGAGTCACAGCTGAAATGCCACACAAGCATATAATTGAACTCTGTGAATCAGCAAAAGAAATCACCAACAGGCTCCAGTAATTGCAACATGACACGCAAATACATGGCCCAGAACAGCAATAAAAAAGGCAGATTATTGCATGGGATGACAGCAAAACTAGATTAAAAAAAATGAAACTCAAAGGAAACTATAGAGTTTAAGATATATTTATACACACACACGCACATATGCATATATACACACGTGAGGCAAAGAATGGGAAAAAATTCAGATGAAGTAGTGTAGCCCATATCCTTCTCTAAGATTTGAACTTGCAGCGAGTCATTTAAAAATATCTGTATATATCTCTCTATATATATGGTAATTCTTTTTTAATTTGCATTTAATGTCAGTGATGTGGATTCTGCAGATGCCCCATCGAAATCCTTGACATAATTGTTCAAGCCTGCTTTATTTATACAATATCATTGATTTTCTTGAAAGATCAGCTCCAGGAGTGCTTAATCATAGTTAGAACAATTCAGGCAGGAGGTCTAGAACATCAATAACTCTAAGCAAGGGACCGTTTATCTGTGGAGAGGATTATTGGAAATCTTTAAAGGGGCAGGGGGTGGAAGGTTCCTTTACTTCACTACAAGAAAGGCTTGTACTGCCATGCTTCCTGGTCAATAAAAGTTGATATTTTCCTATGACAACAGAGCTGGTGAAAGTTTTTGTCAAGCTTTGCCTATTGAAAACACCTTGCTTATATACAAGGTAAATTTTGTTGATTTGTCACACTTTGTTAGGATCTGAAATTTCACAGTCCAGTGTTAAAAAAAAATAAATTTTGATACTCATTTTGAGCCGAAATTTTCAAAGCCATTTACCCAGGTAAAACAGCTTAAGCTGCAAGCTGCCTTCCTCTGCCTGTATAGGTTTGCCATTTTTTTTGAAGACGGAAACAGATGGAGCAGCGTTTAGACGAGCTCGTTATGGATTTGAAAAAGGCTACATTTACTTAAACACTTTGGATATAATTTGAGTGGACTCTCCTGAAGAAGATTCGTCGAAACTGGGCCTCGTTGGGGCAAGTGCCACTGAAAAAGATCCGCGTTTTGAACAACAATCTAAGCTAAGTAATTTTCTGTCTCTCTAGGGATTGGTGACCTGAAACCCGTTCAGCACACAGTGTTTCACTTTGTTCTTAACCTTCTCTAAAATATTTAAATGGACTGAGTAGTCAATAAGATAAAAGACGCAAGTTGGTTAAGCAACATTAATTTTTAATCATATATAACAAATAATAAAAAATAGGACAAATAAAAATTCTTTTGTAAAAATTAAAAGTGGTGGAAGGTGGTGCTCATGATTATAATACTAAATTGAGCTAGACACCAAGGTTTGGTGTTCTGGTAATTATATGAAGCATCATCAGACACTTCATAATCTTTTTATAATTGGGGGACACTGAGGTGTATTTATAAAAAATTGTTCTTTAAAAAAATTTAAGACATACTTTATTTAATGAGAATAACATTCAATTAGTGTGCGGGTTCATTTTGTGGATTTTCATACGGGTTACTCCCACTTTTTGTGGATGGTTAGTGGTAGATTGTATAAAAGTACGAGCAAGCTTCCACAGCATGCAAACTTTTATCTGGCTGAAGCAGCGGCATTCCTGAGGGCATGTTTAGCTCAGGAGAGTAAAGCGGTGAATGTCGTGGACATTTTCAAAGTGTATGTTCGCTAAACCCTCTCAGCCACCCACAAGAATAGCAAGTGCACGGCACACGGCTGCTTTTGGTGTGCATAATTTGCATGCGCTGATTTTTTTTTTTTTTTTTTAAACAGACTGCAATGGACACAGGCATGCACTGCAATCAATGCGGGGCTATTCAAAACTGCTCCCTACATGGAAAGCAGAGGCTAAGATTTTATTCAGTAAGGTGAGCAATATTCTTTCCTGAGCAAGGTAAATGTAAAGCAAACCTTCATAGAGCCCTATGCAGTAAAGATGTTTAATATTGGCACTCGCTGCAGAAAAACCCCTCAATTAACCAGATTTTTTTTATTTATTTTTTTTAAATCCACAAAAGGGAAAATCCCCATTGGCAGAGATGAGTAAAGTTCAACCTAAATAAATGAATATTTCAGAATGTGCATTTGAGAATGCTTAGACTTCATTTTAAGGATAAAGGTATAGCCTGTGTCAGGCAGGTCTTGATATACAACACCTCACGCCTTCAACGAGTGTTAAAAATGGTGGCAAAAACATCTCCATTGCAATCAAAATGGTTCTGTAAAAGGATACCTAAGGCACAGTCCTGCCTTTCCCAAATGCTTCTCATGTTTTTATACAACAGAGAAAAACAGAGCAGGAAGCAGAACGTATATTCCCATAATATACCTTTGCCAGAATTATAGCAGAACTCTCTCTCGTCCTCTTCTCCTCAAATGAAGGATTTACCATTCCAATAGTTAATGATTTTGTGATCTCTTGCAGAAGGAATGGTCAAAATGCCAGGAACAGAATTTAAATGTATCAGTGGAGAAAATATTAGTACATTTTCAAAAGAAATACTCAGTTCCAATGTGCTCACTTCCCAATTTCTAAGTTATTAGGAAACTTTACCTCTATTATTCCCATGACAGAAACACATAAGAAAATGCCATACTGGGTCATACCAAGGGGTCATCAAGCCCAGCATCCTGTTTCCAACAGTGGCCAATCCAGGCCATAAGAACCTGGCAAGTACCCAAAAACTAAGTTTATTCCATGTTACCATTGCTAATGGCAGTGGCTATTCTCTAAGTGAACTTAATAGCAGGTAATGGACTTCTCCTCCAAGAACTTATCCAATCCTTTTTTAAACACAGCTATACTAACTGCACTAACCACATCCTCTGGCAACAAATTCCAGAGTTTAATTGTGCGTTGAGTAAAAAAGAACTTTCTCCGATTAGTTTTAAATGTGCCACATGCTAACTTCATGGAGTGCCCCCTAGTCTTTCTACTATCAAAGAGTAAATAACCGATTCACATCTAACCGTTCTAGACCTCTCATGATTTTAAACATCTCTATCATATCCCACCTCTCAGTCGTCTCTTCTCCAAGCTGAAAAGCCATGCTGACTTTGTTCCATTAAACCATGTCTTTCTATATGTTCTGTGATTTTGATGTTTAGAACACTTTCCACTATTTTTCCTGGCACTGAAGTCAGGCTAACCGGTCTGTAGTTTCCCGGATCGCCCCTGGAGCCCTTTTTAAATATTGGGGTTACATTTGCTATCCTCCAGTCTTCAGGTACAATGGATGATTTTAATGATAGGTTACACATTTTTACTAAAAGGTCTGAAATTTCATTTTTTAGTTCCTTCAGAACTCTGGGGTGTATACCATCTGGTCCAGGTGATTTACTACTCTTCAGTTTGTCAATCAGGCCTACCACATCTTCCAGGTTCACCGTGATTTGATTCAGTCCATCTGAATCATTACCCATGAAAACCTTCTCCATTACGGTACCTCCCCAACATCCTCTTCAGTAAACACCGAAGCGAAGAAATCATTTAATCTTTCTGCAATGGCCTTATCTTCTCTAAGTGCCCCTTTAACCCCTCGATCATTTATCGATCCAACTGACTCCCTCACAGACTTTTTGCTTCGGATATATTTAAAAAGGTTTTTACTGTGAGTTTTTGCCTCTACAGCCAACTTCTTTTAAAATTCTCTCTTAGCCTGTCTTATCAATATCTTACATGTAACTTGCCAACGTTTATGCTTTATCCTATTTTCTTCTGTTGGATCCTTCTTCCAATTTTTGAATGAAGATCTTTTGGCTAAAATAGCTTCTTTCACTTCCCCTTTTAACCATGCCGGTAATCGTTTTGCCTTCTTTCCACCTTTCTTAATGTGTGGAATACATCTAGACTGAGCTTCTAGAATGGTATTTTTTTAACAATGACCACACCGCTTGGACATTTTTTTACTTTTGTAGCTGCTCCTTTCAGTTTTTTTCTAACAAGTTTTCTCATTTTATCAAAGTTTCCCTTTTGAAAGTTTACTACGAGAGCCTTGGATTTGCACACTGTTCCTCTTCCAGTCATTAAATCAAATTTGATCATATTATGATAACTATTGCCAAGTGGCCCCACCACCGTTACCTCTCTCACCAAGTCCTGTGCTCCACTGAGAATTAGATCTAAAATTGCTCCCTCTCTCGTCGGTTCCTGAACCAATTGCTCCATAAAGCTATCATTTATTCCATCCAGGAATGTTATCTCTCTAGCGTGTCGTGATGATACATTTACCCAGTCAATATTGGGGTAATTGAAGTCTCCCATTATTACCGCACCTCCAATTTGGTTAGCTTCCCTAATTTCTCTTGGCATTTCACTGTCCGTCTCACCATCTTGATCAGGTGGACGGTAGTATACCCCTATCACTATAGTCTTCCCCGACACATAAGGGATTTCTACCCATAAAGATTCAATTTTGTATTTAGTCTCATGCAGGATGTTTATCCTGTTGGACTCTATGCCATCCCGGACATAAAGCGCCACACCTCCTCCCGGGTGCTCCTCTCTGTCATTGCGATATAATTTGTACCCCGGTATAGCACTGTCCCATTGGTTATCCTCTTTCCACCATGTCTCTGAGATGCCAATTAAGTCTATGTCATCATTCACTGCTATATATTCTAATTCTCCCATCTTACTTCTTAGACTTCTGGCATTAGCATACAAACATTTCAAAGTTTGTTTTTTGTTTGTATTTTCATTCTGCTTTTTAATTGATAGGGATAAGTTAGAATTTTTTTAGCTCAGGTGAGTTTTTAGTTACAGGCCCTTGGACTATTTTTCTAATTATTGGAACCTCACTGTCGGGATGCCCTAATTCTAATGCATCATTAGTATCCTTTGAAGATACCTCTCTCCGAACCATGCGCTGCTGAGCGACTGTTGGCTTTCCCCTTTGTTCTAGTTTAAAAGCTGCTCTATCTCCTTTTTAAAGGTTAGTGCCAGCAGTCTGGTTCCACCCTGGTTAAGGTGGAGCCCAACCCTTCAGAAGAGGCTCCCCCTTCCCCAAAAGGTTCCCCAGTTCCTAACAAAACTGAATCCCTCTTCCTTGCACCATCGTCTCATCCACGCATTGAGACTCCGGAGCTCTGCCTGCCTCTGGTGACCTGCGCGTGGAACAGGGAGCATTTCAGAGAATGCTACCCTGGAGGTTCTGGATTTAAGCTTTCTACCTAAGAGCCTAAATTTGGCTTCCAGAACCTCCCTCCCACATTTTCCTATGTCGTTGGTGCCCACAAGTAGCACGACAGCCGGCTCCTCCCCAGCACTGTCTAAAATCCTATCTAGGTGACGCGTGAGGTCCGCCACCTTCGCATCAGGTAGGTATGTTACCAGGCGATCCTCACGCCCACCAGCCACCCAGCTATCTACATTCCTAATAATCGAATCACCAACTATGACGGCCGACCTAACCCTTCCCTCCTGGGCAGTAGGCCTCGGGGAGATATCCTCAGTGCGAAAGGACAATGCATCACCTGGAGAGCAGGTCCTTGCTACAGGATCCTTTCCTGCTGCACCTGGTTGGTGCTCTCCCATCATGAGACCTTCTTCCTCCAAGGCAGCACCAGAGCTGCCAGTCTGAAGTTGGGACTTGACCACTATGTCCCTGATGGTCTCATCTATATACCTCTCTGTCTGCCTCAGCTCCTCCAGGTCTGCCACTCTAGCCTCCAGAGATCAGACTCCTTCTCTGAGAGCCAGGAGCTCTTTGCATCGCATGCACATGTACAACTTCTCACCGGTGGGTAAAAAATCATACATGTGACACTATGCAAAAGACTGGGAAGCCCCCCTCTTGCTGCTGGACTGCTGCCTTCATCTCAATTTTGATCAGTTCCTAGTTAAGATTTAGGTTGCTATGGGAGTAGGAATGTATCTAACGTCCTTTAAATGTATTAGTGAATTCACTATGTGTCTGGTAGTGGCCTACCGGTGTCTGATCGAATTCTCAATAAAGTTTTTGTTGATTTTTTTTTTTTTTTTTTTTGGTGAAAGTGGCACCTGCCTATAAATTAAGGGATGAGCTAGGGGTGGGTGGGCAAGGGGTGGGAGGGTTGGGAAATCCAGTCTAACTTCAGTTAGTCAGCCAGAGTGACTCACTGCTCTCTTGATTAACAAATGTTGGTCCCTATTCAAACCCAATCACACTACCTCAACACCTTTCCAAGGTGAGTAACTGAGCTGAACTATTCAACTTTTTTACTTAGGTATACACTGCTCCTAGCTTATTTCTAGCTTCTGGCTACTTTTTGGGTTTGTTTTTTTCTGTGGGTTGTTTTTTTTTTTTTTTCAATACAAACACTCAGTTTGTATTAAATACAAATACTCAGTTCTTTAAAGTCTGCAGAACACTCAGTCTGCAGAACACTCAGTCTGCAGAACACTCAGTTCTGCAGACTTTTAAAAGTTTTATTTTGGTTTATTATTGGTATTGACACCTTAAGACTAATTACATATACAAACAAGACCAGAAGATGAAGGAAGCTTAGCTACTCCAGTGGAATGTATTAAAGAACTTGGTAGCACCTTCCACGCATACTCTACTTATCTAACCCAATATTTTTTTTTATTGTAACTAGGGCTGTGATTATAATAGTAGCAGTTCTACAGGATTATACATCATTGAAATCTGCCTATTACATATGCATGCTTTTAATTTCTCCTGCACTCTGCTAATAAATATTCTGAAGGGGGAAAAAGAGAAACTGCAGGTCAACCAGCACCATTTTTTTTTTTTAATTATTATTATGGCACCATTGAAGCTGGAGAGAGAACAGGCATCACTCCTGCCTCATTTGGGCCCGGGGCCACATCATGATAAGGAAAGGGTCTGGGAGGTGCAGGAAATGGGAGCGAGGGGATAATATATTGGGTGGGGGGTGGAATTGCCACGGAGGAAGATACTAGTGATGTAGCTTGTGGAAGGGGAGTAGAAAAGTGCCCCTTATCTTGCTACTATGTGATTCCAGGGCTTTCCTCAGTGGCAACAAGGAGAGACGGACAATCTCTCAGGTTTGCTAACATTTTAAGTTCATAGAGCCAGGACCAGAAACATGCATTCTTATGCCCAGTTTTCCAGGCATGGCAATAGAGTTTCCAACACAAAACTTTAAGATTCAATAAACTGTGGTACTCAGATACCGCTATTCAGTGAATCCTACAAAAATTAACACATTAAAATGGCATAGGGACCAGCCTCTTTACCACTGATTAATATATACTGTGGGCCCCCACAGTTTAATCTCTTACCACTATTAAAAAGTCAACTTTTTAACACCAATAATTCCCATCTTTCTCTTTTTGGTACTCCATTTCTAGTGGAAAGTGTTCATTTCCAAGACTGCTGTCTCTACTCTGGAACATGGCATTTTGTTCTCAGGTTGTTTCTGAAATAGACAGACAGGGTTATATTCAAAACACTCTAAAAGCATTTGGAATCATTTTTTCCACTCATCAGAGTCAAATCCTTGGAGGACAGCTACATGTTCGGTAATCATTAGCCCTTCCTAGCCAAAGCCCAAGATACTGCTTTCATTTCATGTCAATTCAGATATTTTATTTTTTCTTTCCACATTATGCTCCAGATCCTAGAGCCTGTCTCCATTTTACAGTAAACATATTTGCCACTCTTTATCCTCTCATGGCAGACGAGATTCCATCCATTACAACCACTGTGATATGAAAATTCTGCATGGAGCATTTTTTTCCAACGTTCCGACGTGCTACCACCTTCAGAAATACAGGGCTGAGTCTTCTCAAAGTTCCAGCATTTTCCTGTAATTCCTGTTAAATGAGCATTCTGCTCATTAAAAAAAAAAAAAAAAAATTCTTTCCACACACAAATGGACTTGGATTTGATTATTCGCCTTTCCAAAACAGAATTCAAGGCATGTTACATTTCAGATATAATAAGTATTTTTATATATATATATATATATATATATATATATGTGAAACATGACAGATACAGACTGAGCCACCAGTGGCAAATGACCTTAACTACTGCCTGTCACCAGTCTCTCTTTCCTAGCCAAGATTATTGAGAAGGTAGTCCTGATGCAACTCACCAATCATCTAATCGCCACCAATGTAGAAGAGCCTCATCAATCTGGTTTCTGGCATCACCACGACACAAATACTAACAAGCATGGTGGACGAACTTTGCCTCTGCCTAGATTGTGGACAGTCAGCCTTTTTTTTTTCTTTTGTTTTTAATGCTCCTAGACCTTTAAACAGCCTTCAACATGAAAGATAACAATCCCCTCTCTGCCCAACTAAAGAAACTAAGAGTGATTGGTCCTGCACTTGCCTGATTTTCCTCCTTCCTCCAAGGCTGCAGCCAATCGGCATCGCTGGGAACATGTTTCAGAACCACATCCCCTCCCCCTCTGCAGTATTCCACAAGGATCCAGTCTATCATCCACCTGATTCTATATTTACAGGGCTGCCTTTGGCAAACTTATCAGAGACTATCATAATCTTATACCACTCCTAACTGATGACATCACCTTCCTGATCCCACTCAACTGAAACCAAGACACTGACATCACCAACCTCAATAACTGCCTAGAAAAAAAAATTGCAAATTAGCTATGCCTAAACAAACTAAGCCTAAACCCAAAAAAGGCAGATGCTATAAACTAGGAAACATCAACCCAGCCACCCTTAACCACAAGTAACCTTAGATGGAACCCTTAATCACAGTCCAAAGCCTGGGATTCAATCTTGGACTTCCAACTTACCATATATCAGAGCCAAGCAGCGATCTTTCTTCTAATGCTGCCTGCTCTACCACCACTGCCCCCTCCTCAACACTACCATTGCAACAGCTATTCAGGTAACTAATTTCCCCGCCTCAACTACCGCAATTCACTCTAAAGTGGAATATCTAACACTTAAACCACCACTGCAGCCTGCATGACCCTGAATGTACATAAATTGTAATACATAATGCCTGTCCTAAAAACATTGGCTCCCAACTCTCTATTGCACCAAATTTATATTCCTAATGCTAGCCTACAGAATCCTCAAGGCACCAACCTACCTCAATGGATCTCTACCCCCACACTTGCCTACCCTCTCCCTTACACTCACTGGCAAAGTCTCGCCTCATAGTGCCTCCTCCCAAAACAATGTGCCTCACCAGCACTAGAAGAGAACCTTTATGGGATGAGCCCAACCCAATGGCACGCTCTACCGCTCCACATCAGACTTGCCCCAGACCTCCTTTCCTTCAGAAAACTGATGAAAACCTGGGTCTTTGAAGCAGATTTTAAATGTCGTCATCCCCCCAGTAACACAAACTCTGTTAAATCTTTAATCACAAGCTGTTAAGCCCGTAACAATGGGCTACGTTAAAACTTTTTTTTCGGTTTGGTTTTCGGAAATGGCACTCTTCCTCATTTCTTCTCCCTCACTCCCCCTTCCCCTCTCTCATTCACCTTGGTCACTCACCCCCCTTCCTCCACTCACCTCCCTTCCCTCCCCTGCCCCCACTCAAACTCCTTTCCCTCAGTCTTATTCACCCTCTTTCTCCCACTGCCTCCCTCCCCTCTCACTGAAACCCCTTTCCTTCACTCTCACCTCCCCTTCCCTCATTCTCACTCCTTCCCCTCCTCAGTCACTCCCCACCCTCCCGTCCCCTCTCAGTCACTAGCTATGTGACTCACTCCTTCCCTTGTGGCACAGCAGTCTGTTACTCTTGGCCCTTATTGGAAACCTTTTGTTTCTAATTTTCTTCCCCTCTGCCACTGATGCAGAGAGCAGTGCTGGAGCTCCATCAAAGTAAAGGCTTGCTTTGCTCTCTTTCTGGGAGACCTGTGCCTTTAAGAAATCTGCTCAGGGACTTGAGAGGGAGGAGGGAGCAGGGCTCTGGCTTTCACTTTTGTTGCTCTGCTTTGTGGGGAGTGGGGGTGGAGGAATGCCCAAGTAAACTCTTCCCCTAGTGGCTGAGACCCCCCCATGGGATGATAGCACTGCTCCCCCCTCCCCCCGCTGCAGTTGCTGAATGTTTACTTGGCTTCTCCTTATCCGCGGGACTCAGGGGGCGGGCTGACTCAAATTTTCTACGTTCCGTTGTCTTCGCTGTGCTCCTGCTGCTTCTAATCTGTTCAGCTGGAGGTAAGGAGCAAGGCCCCTTTGCAGCACGTGGGTCTCTACTGCATTTGCTGGCGACTCTTCTTTCCTCCTCCTGTCCCTGTTCGTGACGGTCCGGCCGTCCCTCCCTACTCCTCCCCCCCCCCCCCCCCCGGCGGTGGAGGAGGGACGGGCTCAGGCTCTTAACATATCACAGCGGCAGCTGCCTGCCGTTTCCTCCTTCCCTCTGTCGCTCAGAGTTCTCTGTGCCGCACATGCGCAGTAGAGCTGCTCTCTACTTCGCATTTGCGGCACGTCGGTCAAGCTTCATTTATCTAGTTAGATAATCTCCTGTTACCTTACTGCACAATATTAACCCTCTGAGATTTACCTCCTCCACCTTATGGAACCTAATTGGTGAACCACTGAAATGTATCTTATGTATAGATATATATATATATCTGAAATATTTGTACTGTACTCAACTCTGTTCTATGCTACCATCCCTATTATTTTAACACGCTTGCACTACTAGGTAACACTAAATCAAATGGCCCTACACAAACTGCCTATTCTGCACTACCCCTACTGCACTAACCAGGATAAGCTATTATATTATAAAATGTTTCTAATATAATTTGCAATCCCCAGCTAGTAAAGCATGTCATAAACAAACTATGATGGCACAATTGTAAACCATAATTTGTAATTCCACAACAAACTCTTTGCAAAAGCCATAAGGAAAAAAAGTGTTAGTTTTATCCAATTCCCACCTTGTTTCCAGGTTTTGTCTGGTCATTTTCCCCTACTAAAAATGGAGATACTTTTATTGATAAATATAAAGCAACTCTGCATTGGAGAAAAACTCTGACACGTCTATCTACAAAGACAGATGATAGCTAGCCATCCAGCTAGCATCACAATGGTTTTTCAATAAGACTATGCTGTTCATAGGAACAATTGTATCTTGCCACAGTAACACACCGGTAAACATGGGGCACCAATCTACCCCAATAATTTACATTTTTTCAGTCTAATAGCCATCACTGCATGCTATATCCTAGTTCCCTTTCACTGTAGTTTAGATTTATGGTCTCCAGCTTGGTGTCCTTATTTACCAGCGAAAAAAAGGGGAAGCTAAAGTGATATAAAGATATTTTGCTCACTTGAAAGACCTAATTTTTAATTTTTGTATTTTTTATATTATTTTTTATTTTTATTGGTTTTAATTAATGTTTTTAATTAAATATTGATTGAAGACGACATGAAAAAAATGTGCATTGCTTAACGGAACACAACTGAAGTGGAAGTAAACTGCATCAGCAAGCCTGACGGCGTCTCTTTGAGATATATAAAGAGCGCCCGGTCTTCTCAATCATTTGCAGTTACTCTCGGATGTTACACAGCTTTGACATTAAGCTCAACAGACTCTCATACAAAGTTGAGCGGAACTCAAACCCAAGTAAAATTTTTTGCATGGGTTGTCAAAACTTTAGTAGAGGAGTCAAAACTGATTTCCTAGAGATTTTAAAAGTTAAACAGGCACCGCCAAAATTACCCAACCTTCTATAAGGGGTGCAGAAATCTCGTATAAGTCAAAGTCTGAGTGTTTAGAAACCGGCTTGCTGTAATCCTAAAGATGCAGCAACTTCATTACAGAAAAAGACGGAGTGGCATACTTATGCTCAGACTTTGACTTATACGAGATTTCTGTACCTCTTATAGAAGGTTGGGTAATTTTGGCGGTGCCTGTTTAACTTTTAAAATCTCTAGGAAATCAGTTTTGACTCCTCTACTAAAGTTTTGACAACCCATGCAAAAAATTTTACTTGGGTTTGAGTTCCGCTCAACTTTGTATGAGAGTCTGTTGAACTTAATGTCAAAGCTGTGTAACATCCGAGAGTAACTGCAAATGATTGAGAAGACCGGGCGCTCTTTATATATCTCAAAGAGACGCCGTCAGGCTTGCTGATGCAGTTTACTTCCACTTCAGTTGTGTTCCGTTAAGCAATGCACATTTTTTTCATGTCGTCTTCAATCAATATTTAATTTAAAAACATTAATTAAAATCAATAAAAATAAAAAATAATATAAAAAATACAAAAATTAAAAATTAGGTCTTTCAAGTGAGCAAAATATCTTTATATCACTTTAGCTTCCCCTTTTTTTCGCTGATTGTTCCTTGGGTTTCCTTAGCTCTTTTGTTTTTTCTGTCCTTATTTACCAGCCATACACATGTGGTTTCAGAGGCTTTATACTGATCACCCCTTAAGTCTTTCTCTAACAGCTGTTGAACCTCACATTGCATCATTTCAAGATGAGCTCCTTCCACCATATTTGTATCCAGTCAGCCTGGTATCCCAAATGGTTAACCAGCCAGCATCTTACTAAATCCTAACAAAATCCTTTTGATTGCTTGTTGCTCACTGGATTTAAAAAGTTGCCTGTCTATTGCTGGTTACTTTCAACTGAACCCAGTAGCCAGAACCTGCTCTGCATTCTCATCAGGATCTGAAATCCAAAATCAAGGAGAGAGCTCAACTCCGCCTTTCATAAAAATAGCACAAGAAGTGGGGAAAAATTAAAAAGAAAGATGCTCCAATAATTAAAATCCAAGGCCAATTACGGGAAGGCAGAGAGTCATGAGAACATAAGAACATGTCATCCTAGGTCAGACCAAGGGTCCATCAAGCCCAGCATCCTGTTTCCAAGAGAGGCCAAACCAGGCCATAAGTACCTGGCAAGTTCCCAAAATCTAAGTCTGTCCCATGTTACTGTTGCTAGTAATAGCAGTGGCTATTTTCTAAGTCAACTTAATTAATAGCAGGTAATGGACTTCTCCTCCAAGAACTTATCCAATCCTTTTTTAAACACAGCTTCACTAACTGCACTAACCACATCACCTGGCAACAAATTCCAGAGTTTAATTGTGTGTTGAGTGAAAAAGAACTTTCTCCGATTAGTTTTAAATGTGCCACATGCTAACTTCATGGAGTGCCTCCTAGTCATAGAAACATAGAAATGACGGCAGAAGAAGACCAAACGGCCCATCCAGTCTGCCCAGCAAGCTTCGCACTTTTTGTTTTCTCATACTTATCTGTTACTCTTGGCTCTTAGTAATCTTTTGGTTCTATTTCCCTTCCATCCCCACCATTAATGTAGAGAGCAGTGTTGGAACTGCATCTAAGTGAAATATCTAGCATAATTAGTTAGGGGTAGTATCCACCGCAATAAGCAAGCTACACCCATGCATATTTGTTTACCTAGACTATGTAATTCAGTCTTTGTTAGTTGTCTGTATATAGATCCACTTTTCTTTATTCCCCCTGCCGTTGAAGCAAAGTGTTATGCTGGATATGCATTGAAAGTGAAGTATCAGACTTTCTCCCCTGCCGTGAAGCAGAGAGCTATGCTGTTGAAAGTGAAGTATCAGGCTTATTTGCAGGTCAATACAGTAAAGTGCGGCCACGGTTACCCTGCTCCTAACCCGCTTTCTACTCACTTTTCGGCCACGTTAGTCCAACCCACAATACACTATCCCCTTTAACCCATTCTTATCGCCTCTTTAAATCACCGGGTAACCCCTTCCGCCCGCGGCATGTATATTAGATGTAAACGATCGAATTAGCTATTCCCTCCCATACAGTAACACGCGCCCCGACTATCGCTTTTTTAACCTGCTGTTTTGCGCACATTTAACCTGCTAACTTACCGCCTACCCTTACCCCTGCGTTAGAGGCAGGGGTAAGAGTAGGCGGCAAACTTTCCCCCAGCCCCCGCTCACCTGCCCTGGCAGCGTCCATGGGTGCTGGTCTCCGGGGCAGCCCCAGTCCTCTCCCCTCCTCCCGAAGCAACGAAAGCGGAAAAAAGCGAAAAAGCGAAAAAAAAAAAAGTAGCAACGAAGTGGACGGTTCGCCTACACTTGGGATTGCCAATCCTCTCTCCCCTCCTCCCGAAGCAAGGCGCGTAAAGCAGCCTTGCTTCGGGAGGAGGGGAGAGAGGACTGGCAGTGTAAAGCAATGAAGCAACTTACTCTTCTTGCAGCCCCCCTCCGGAGACGGACATCGGCTCCCCTGCCTCCAGCTGCCGGCGAAGATGGATGCCTGCAAGGGCGAAAGCGGCCCCTGTGCGTGCAATTGGGCCGCTCAAGACGTGACGTCACATGCCGTGACGCATGTGACGTCACGTCTTGAGCGGCCCAATTGCACGCACAGGGGCCGCTTTCGCCCTTGCAGGCATCCATCTTCGCCGGCAGCTGGAGGCAGGGGAGCCGCGGTCCGTCTCTGCCGATGTCCGTCTCCGGAGGGGGGCTGCAAGAAGAGTAAGTCGCTTCGTTGTTTTACACTGCCAGTTCTCTCTCCCCTCCTCCCAAAGCAAGGCTGCTTTACGCGCCTTGCTTCGGGAGGAGGGGAGAGAGGACTGGCAATCCCGAGCGTAGGAGAACCGTCTACTTCCTGGTACCTGTCATTTCAAATGTCATTTGAAATGACATTTGAAATGACAGATACCAGCGTGTCCGTGAAGCATTAGGCCAGCGCACCCAGGATACTGTATAGCACGCTATACAGTAAAATGGGTTGCGCGGGCCTAACGCTTCACGGATGCTTCTTGGACGCAGCTTGCATTTGCAAGCTATTTACATACAGTATCGAGCGGTAGGTGAGTCGGACTGTGCGTGCGGCAACTGCGGGTGCGCCCGGCACTAACGCAGCTCTTCCTACCGCTCTTTACTCTATCGGCCTGTTGGTTTGGGGTAGTAACCGCCATAACAAGCAAGCTACTCCCCGCTTTTTTGTGAATGAAAATCTTTTTCCACATTTCCTCTTGCCATTGAAGCTTAGAGCAATGTTGGAGTCGCATTAACCATGTGTATGTTTATTGAATAAGGGTATTATCTCCAGGCAGTAGCCGTCATTCCCGCGAGCCACCCACTCTTCATTCACGTCCTCTAGACTTTATTTATCCACAGTGTTTATCCCACGCCCCTTTGAAGTCCTTCACAGTTCTGGTCTTCACCACTTCCTTCAGAAGGGCATTCCAGACATCCACCACCCTCTCTGTGAAGAAGGGGTGGTGGATGCCTGGACTTCCTGACATTGGTTCTGAGTCTTCCTCCCTGGAGTTTCAACTCGTGACCCATGGTTCTGCTGATTTTTTACTGATGGAAAAGGCTTGTCGTTGTCTTTGGATCATTAAAACCTTTTAAGTATCTGAAAGTATGTATCATATCACCTCTGCCCCTCCTTTCCTCCAGGGTGAACATATTTAGATTCTTCAATCTCTCCTCATAAGTCATTCGATGAAGACCATCCACCTTTTTGGTTGCCCTTCTCTGGACCGCCTCCATCTTGTCTCTGTCTCTTTGGAGATACGGTCTCCAGAACTGAACACAGTACTCCAGGGGAGGCCTCACCAAGGACCTGTACAAGGGGATAATTACTTCCCTTTTCTTACTCTATATTCCTCTCTCTATGCAGCCCGGCATTCTTCTGGCTTTAGCTATCGCCTTGTCACATTGTTTCACTGACTTCAGATCATTAGACACTATCACCCCAAGGTCTTTCTCTTGCTCCGTGCACATCAGTCTTCCCCCCCCCCCCCACCCCCCCACCTAATACAGTTCATTTGGATTTCCACTCCCCATATGCATGACTCTGCACTTCTTGGCATTGAATCTTGGCATTGAATCTTATCTTTGACCCCTCTTCCAGCTTCCTTAAATCCCGTCTCATTCTCTCCACTCCTTCCGGCATGTCCACTCTGTTCAGATCTTACCTTCTATCCTGTCCGCATGTCACTCACAAAGATATTGAATAGGACCGAGCCCAACACCGATCCTTGCGGTACACCGCTTAAAACCGCTCTCTCTTCAGAGAAAGTTCCATTTATCATCACACATTGTCTTCTGTCTGTCAACCAGTTTGCAATCCAGGCCACCACCTTGGCACTCACTCCTAAGCTTCTCATTTTATTCACCAGTTTCCTGTGCGGGACCGTATCAAAAGCTTTGCTGAAATCCAAGTAGATGACATCGAGTGCTCTTCCTTGATCCAATTCCTTCTATTATCTAAAAGAGTAAATAACCGATTCACATTTACCTGTTCTAGATCTCTCATGATTTTAAACACCTCTATCATATCCCGCTTCAGCCGTCTCTTCTCCAAGCTGAAAAGTCCTAACCTCTTTAGTCTTTCCTCATAGGGGAGCTGTTCCATCCCCTTTATCATTTTGGTCGCCCTTCTTTGTACCTTCCCTTCAATGCTTCAGTTAGAAATCCAAAGTAGAGTTTTCAACCTTCTGACTCAATAATGAGCAAGATTTTAGAACTCTGGACTGGTAAAATTCTGGTATTTTTATTTATATTCTGCCTTTCAGGCACTTCAAAGCAAATTACATTCAAGAAGAACAATTTGGTTTTAATCAACTTGTCCAGTTACCAAGACTGTATCACACAGATAACTTTATTTAGATTTTTATATTTCGCTTTTCAGCAATTCAAAGTGTACATCAAAGCCGGCCACAGGGACCGCTCTCGTGGGCTACTGAAGCCGCCATGGCTCTGACAAAGTGAGCCTTGACATGGTCCCCAAGCTGCAGTCCCACTTGCGCATAGCAGAAGGAAATGCAATCTGCCAGCCAGTTAGACAGGATCTGTTTGGCAACCGCAACTCCTAATCTATTCCTGTCGAGAGGTGAAGAGTTGCGTGGATTTCCAGTGGCCTGCTGTTCGGTCCAGGTAGAAAGCTACGGCTCTCTTGCAATACAGATTGTGCATAACCCGTTCACCCTGGGGCGAACGAGGCTTAGGAAAAAAGGTGGGTAGGACAAAAGACTAGTTAAAATATAAGTCCATCACCACCTTAGGTGAGAATTTAGGGTGCGTACACAGAATCACCCTATCATGAAAGAACTTTGTGTATTGTGGATACGTCACCAAAGCCTGAAGCTCATTGACTCTGTGCGCTGAAGTGACGGAGACCAAAAACATGACCTTCCAGGTCAGGTACTTTAGGTCACAGGAGCGCAGTGGCTCGAACGGATCTTTCAAAAGCCAGGCCAACACCACATTGCGGACCCACAACAGGAGGCTGCAGGGGAGGCTTCAGCTGAAGCAGACCCCTTAATAAAACGCCCCACTATGGGTTGCACAGAGATGGGCGAACCACTCAGGTGTACCCCGACAGAGTTGGTTTTCAAGCCAGCATCCAAAAGGTGCAGTAGGTAATCAAGCAGTTTTAGCATACAGCAAGTGAACAGATCTAAGCCGTGAAGCTTACACCACACGGAAAAACTTCTCTATTTCAGGCCATAAGACTTCCTAGTGGAAGGCTTCCTGGAAGCCACCAGAACCCAAGACATATCATCCAACAGGTCAAGGGGCTTCAGAATTAGCCTCTCAACATCCAGGCTGTCAGAGACAACACCCTGAGGTTGGGATGGTGCAGCCTACTCTGATCCTGCATGATGAGGTTGGATGAAGTCCCCAGACCGATTTGTTTCTGGATAGATAGATCCTACAGGAGCGGAAACCAGATCTGCCTCGGCCAGTAAGGGGCTAACAGAATCATGGTCCCCCCTGTCCTGCTGGAGCTTCAGGAGAGTCTTCATCACCAGAGGAAGCGGAAGATATGCATACAGAATGCCCTTGCCCCAATGGCGAGCAAAAGTGCCCAACTGTTCCTCCCCCCCCCCCCATACAGGGAGCAGAATAATCTCACCTTGTTGTTGCAGGGGGAGGCAAAGAGATCTATGTTCGGGGTTCCCCAGAGATGGAAGATTTGTTCTGCCACTTCTTGAGGCAAGGACCACTTGGGGGGTCAGAATGCTCAACTCAGCCAATCCACCACATTCTCCGTCCCGACAAGATATATGGCTTGTAGCAGCATACCCTGGGACTGAGCCCACGACCAAATCTGGACTGCCTCCTGGCACAGGAGGAACGACCTCGTACCTCCCTGCTTCTTGATATACCACATTGTCACTTGGTTGTTGGTCTGCATCAGGACCGCTTTGTTGGATAGGCGATCCCTGAATGCCCAAAGCACATAACAGATCGCTCAAAGCTCCAGGAAGTTGATCTGGCATTGAGCTTCCTGAGCAGACCACAGACCCTGCATGTGGAGCCCTCCACATGGGCACCCCACCCCATGACTAACGCATCCATGGTAAGAACACCTTAGGTAGGAGAAAACAAACAGAACCCCCAGCTCCAAATCAGCTAGGCTATCCCACCAAGACAAGGAGGTCTGGAGACACAGAGTAGTACGGATTCATACGTGGAGGTCCTGGGTGGCCTGCTACCATTGGGACCGCAAGGTTCATTGAGCTCTGCGCATATGTAAGCGAGCCAAGGGAGTAACATGGACAATTGCAGCCATGTAACCCAGAAGTCAGAGCATGTGGCGGGCTGAGACCTACTAGCTCCGGTGAACCACTCCCGCAAGGGACACCAGTGCGAGCGTCCACTCACGAGGAAGATAGGCTCTGGCCTGAGCTGTATCTAGCCATGCACCGATAAAGCTCAACTGAGGCGACGGGGGTAAGATGGGACTTCAGGTAGTTGATGATAAACCCCATGGATTCCAACACCCAAATGGTCAAGTGCAGGGACCGAAGCATTCCCTCCTGGGTGGTACTCTTGACCAGTCAATCGTCCAAGTAAGGAAAAACCTGCACCCCCAGTCGGCGGAGTTGTGCACCCACTACTGCCAGTCACTTGAAGAAATGTGGGGCTGAGGTGAGACCGAATGGCAAAATCCTGTACTGAAAATGCCTCTCTCCCATGACGAACCAAAGATACCTCATGTGATTGGCGGAAATCTTGATGTGGGAGAATGCGTCTTTCAGATTGAGGGAGCAAAGCCAGTCCAGTCTTTGCAGGAGAGTAATCAGCGAGCCCAGAGAAGCCATTTTGCACTTTTCTCTTCTTAGAAATTTGTTCAAAGCTCTCAGATCCAAAATAGAGCAGAGTCTCTGTTCTCTTTGGAATCAGGAAACAGTGACAGTAGAACCCCCGGCCCTTGCTGCTGAAGTGGAATAGGTTCAACTGCTCTGGCCATTACAAGGGAGGAGAGCTCCATTAAGAGTATTTCCTGATGTGAGGACAGACCCCAAGACAGGCATGGGGGAGAGTCCAAGGGGAGCCACAGGAAGTTTAACAGATATCCTCGACAAATGATGGACAGAACACACCAGCCCAAGATGACACTGGGCCAGTGGTCCACGAAGAACTGCAGCTGGCCTCTGACCAGAGGGCCCAGTGTCAAGGGTACAGCTGATTGGCTTATGCTCTCTTGCAGCCAGTTAAGACCCTGTAGCAGGGCTCAGCTGGGGAGCTGGCTGAGACCTAGGAGTCCGCTGCTGTCTGGAGCAGTTCCGAGAGCCCATGTGCTAAGAACGGGCACAAGAGGCAGGAGAATAATACTTCCTCTGGCGATAAAAAGGACTTCCTTGGGCCCTGGCAGAGGACGGAAGGTCCGACGTACTGGCAGAGAAATGCTGAAATGTCTCATGGTGATCCTTCAACTGAGCCACAGTATCCCTCACCTTGTCACCAAAGAAGTTCTCAGCAGTACATGGCAGGTCCGCAAGCTTCTCCTGGACCTCCGGCCGGAGATTAGAGGCTTGGAGCCAGGCCATCCTGCGAGCACCAGTGCCCGCTGCCGCCACCCTAGCTACCATTCCAAACACATCTTAGGTAGAGCGCACCTTGTGTTTGCCACATTCCAGGCCCTGCTGAACGACTACAGAAAAAGCATCTTGCTGTTACTGGGGCAATTCCTGGACCTGCTTTCAGAGGTTCTGAGAGAATTGCATCATGTACAGCTGGTAGGAAGCAATACAGTCGATCAACATGATGCCCTAAAGCACCTTCCTACCCAGCACCCTGTGCGCTCCTGACCCGGAGGAGCGGATGCAGAGGTGCGGGAATGCTTGGCCTTTTTGAGGGCAGACTCTACTACGACCAACTGATGTGGGAGCTGATGCTTTTCAAACCCCAAGGCCTGCTAAACCAAATAAACAGCATCCATCTACCAATTCACCGGAGGCACAGAGATGGGATGTTCCCAAATTCTAAGGAGTAACTCCTTGAAAGATCTAATGAACGGGAACAGCCACCACCTCCTTCAGGACATTGACAAACTGGAGAATCTCCAGCATCTTATACTTGGCATCCTCTTCCGTCACAAGCTGAAACAGAATGGTTTCTGCCATGGCCCGGGCAAACCCTGCAACGGTCAGGTCCTTAGGTGAGGACCAGTGCCACTCCTCCAGAGAGGACTGGTTCAAGGGAAGGTCCCCTGAGTCATCAGATGAAGACTTGGAGGTATCATTCCTCCCCACCCCCCACACACACACCCGGGTCATACGGGGCGTCTTCCTCACTAAGATCGCCCAGAAACACCAGTGGAGGGCCCATTCCCTGGTCCCTCAGCTTGAGGGACACTGAGGGCATCGAGAGTCCCAAAGGAAATCGGTACCTGACCAGCGAACGCCGACCGGGGGACCAAAGGTCTCGGCAGCACCATAGGCCATGAAGGGCCTTCCTCCTCGGAGGAACCCAGCACAAGGATAAGCACCAGGAGGAGGAAGCAATGGTGGCCGCAGGTACCACGGGCACCGGCAGCAGCTGTGTGGGGAGAACGCTGAGGAGGATATCAAGGTGCTCCAACTGTGGTGTGGACTCAGACACCAGTGGGGCCAGCGACTCAATGCCCTGCAGGGCTCGAACAACCGCCATTTGCACCCTATGCTCCAGCTCCTCCTGGAATGCCAAAGACAGGAGGAGAAGGTATAACTGGACCTCCCTCGAAGCCCTGAGGGAGATAGGTACCTGGCACTGGAATTGGTGGGGAATGCCTAAGGCTCCTGGGGTCAATGGAGGATGGTACCTCCTCACCATGGGGTCACTTCGGGGGGGTCACAGCAGAAGCCGGCGCTGACCCCAGCACCGTGCAAAGACAGTGACTGGTGGCAATGCTTCCTGGATTTCCCATGATGCTCGGCCTGGTCTTTCCCCAATGCCAAGGAGAAAATCTAGAGTGAGTGCGACGAGACCAACGAAGGTTGATCCCCAGCACCCCGTTCCACCGAAGGCCTCAGCGGCGGAGTGGACAAAGGCGGCTTGGTGTCCATAGGCCCCCCAATAACGACATCAAGGGTTTGGAGTCCTTTGACCTGAAAAGCTTCTCCATTTTATCCAGGCGTGTGCACCGGCCCTTGGGGGAGGTCATCTGGTTGCAAAAACGACACCCCCAAAACATCGTGTGACGTCCCCAGACAGAGGATACAGACGTAGTGAGGATCAATGAGGGACATAGTCCGAGGCCACTAGGGGAATCAACGAAAACCCAACGCCATGTGAAAAAAACTAGCCGGCAAGCGGTCAATGACCAGCGGACCCCAAAGGAAAACAAGCAAGGAATCAACCACACAGAATGAAGAAACTTATTGCGCCACCTCACTAAGCCGGGGGAATGAAGAGAGACCTGGTGCAGGAAAACCATCACAGAAGCAACTGGGAAAAGCTTTCCACAAAAAAACTGAGCACAAGCAGCACCACTGCGAGATGACAGCTCCACGGAAAAGAAGAGACTAAAAAAGGACCCCACGTGGACAGTGGCATACTGGGCATGCTCAGTGTGCCAAAGTTTCTAGAAACTTTGACATAAGTGTTTTGTGCTGGGCTCCATCCGATGATGTCACCCATGTATAAGAACTACCATCCTGCTTGTCCTAGGAGAAAAGTAGCAATTTTCAAAAGCACTTAACGAATAAATCATTTTTGAAAATTACCTCCAAAAAGTACAGTTGAGTTCATTAAGCATTACCATGATGGAGTTGTGTTACAGACCATACACCAATTTGATAACCTTCCTGGGCTGCTTCCATCCTCTCAAATGTTCTTATAGAGGTGTTCTGTGAATAATACCGTACCAGGTATGATCTCCAGAACTAAACACAGCATTTGAGATGTAGGTCTCACTAATGATTTCTATAAAGATAATATTGGTACTTTTCTCCCTATTGATAATACTTTTTCCTATGTAACCAAGCATATGGTTGTCTTTTCCTCTTGATTTAAATCATACAAGACTGGCAACCGTAAAGTCACTGGAGAATTAATCCCGGGTCTCTTTTCCTGCTAGTTCTTCCTCTCATAACTGATAAAAGACTAATGGGTTTATACCATTAAAGTATTAAGGGGATGATGTTAGAAAAAGGATAAAACAGAACTTACACAACGAAGAGTAAACTGAGAGGTCTGTACAATTATGCATGCACCTTAATGTGTCACTTAGCACAAATCTATACACTACGTAGGTGGGACAGTTACCAGCATATGCTCGGTGGTAAGTACAGTCTGCTCTGTTTCTAGATTGCAGTGCAAAGTTGATCCCCATATAACCTTTTGTTCCATGCCTAGAAACAACCTCACAGGCCCATTCAATCTAGTGGTAAGTAGCCACATGCCGCAGCCCGTCATGCAAATATTGGTGAGAGCACTTGTAGCTTCACACCTCATGTACAGACATGGGGGCCATATAGTCCTATTTGTTTTCTATTTAGAATTATAAATTGCCTTCCTTCCCCGAAACAGGGGAACCAAAAGTGGTTTACAATTTAGAAATTACATACATCAATAAGGTACATCAATTTAGAAATAAGATACATAAACAAGCAATACATAGAAAACTAATCACATATTTAGGTTTAGCTCACTCCTTTTCATTGGTAGTTTTAGGCAAGATACATTCAGATACAGTAAATATTCTCCCTGTCTCCAGGGGGCTTATCCTCTTCAGTTTTCTTCCTGAGGTAAAAGAGCTTCAGCGGGATTTGAAGCCCTTCTTCCCTGGTTCTCAGCGCTAATCATTAGGCTACTCCTCCATACAATACCTAAATACTGCTGATCACAAACCCCACGCTCACTGGGGAACCTCTGATCTGCCAGCAGCTTCTGACAGCCTTTCTTTAAAAGCATATGTGCTCAGAAAATTAACAACTCTCTTTGACTAAATAATAGCATTTGATGATTAAGTAGTTGCAGGTTTTGACTACCATTGGAAGGGCTTTATCTACTAACAGCAGAAATAATTCCTTACATCGCGCATGAAAGAAAATAAATATATTCATAAGAACATAAGATATGCTCTATTCAATCAGACCGGAGGTCCATCAAGCCCAATATCCTGTCTCCAACAGCGGCCAATCCAAGTCACAAGTACCTGGCAAATACCCAAACATTAAATAGATCCCATGCTACTAATGCCGGCAACAAACAGCAACTATTCCCTATTGATTAATAGCAGTTTATGAACTTCTCCTCCCAGAACTTATCCAAACCTTTTTTAAACCCAGCTACATTAGCTGCCTTAACCACATCCTCTGGTAACAAAATTCCAGAGCTTAACTGTGCAGTCAGTGAAAGTGTTTTCTCCAATTTGTTTTAAAATGGCTATCTGCTAATTTCATGGAGTGACCCCTAATCTTTATATTATCAAAAAGAGTAAAACGATCATTTCACATTTAACTGTCCTTTCACAATTTTGATGACCTCAATCATATCACCCCTCAGCCATCTCTTCTCCAAGCTGAACTGCCTTAACCTCTTTGCCTTTCCTCACAGGGGAGAGATTCCATGTACTTTATCATTTGGTCGCCCTTCTCTGTACTTTCTCTAGAATAACTATATCTTTTCTAAGATGCGGCGACCAGAATTACACACAGTATTATGGTTTTATTAGTTTTATATACCGTCACATCGAACGAGCCTTCACAACGGTTTACAATCGTATTAAACAAGGAAATACATTAAATACAATAAATAGAAATAACAGCTAAAATACTATCGAAAAGAAGGAGAGAATACTTGAATATAGCTGTTAAAAGTACCTAAAATATTTAAAAAATAACATCTTAATGTAAAAGTACATAAGATATAAAACAATATTCAAGGTGCAGTCTAACCATTAATCAATACAGAGACATTATGACATCCTCCATTTTATGTGCCATTCCTTCCTAAATGTAAAGCGGTGCAGGCTAGTCCTGCGCAACCGAACCTAACAAGGGCGTAAGCATTCGCAGGCAGAGGAGGAGGGGGAGGAAGGGGGTAGCGCGGGAGAGCGTCGGGGGGGGAGCAATGGCTGGTGCCTGCAGCGATTTGAATTGCTGCAACACCATTGGCCGTTGCCATAGCAGACAGTCGGTGACGAGGCAGATCCCCTACCAGACGAACTCGGCCGGCTGTGGAGGAGGTTGTGCTTGCTGTTTTGTCCTTTGTGCAGGCAAGTCTTTTCAAAAAAATAAATAAATAAAAAGAACTAAAGTAATTTTGGTTTCCTGATTAGGGGCTTTATTCCTGGTGGTTTCTCCACAACGAGGGACTGTCTTCCTGTTTAGGTTCCCTCCCCCCCCCCCCCCCCCCCCGTGGAGGACAGGTGCAGCTCGGGAAAAGTTAGCAGGGACTGGGGGACTGGTGAGGGCACAGGTGATGGGATTAGAGAAGTTCCACATGTTCCAGAGGACGGGGCATGGGGGGGGGGGGGGGGGGGGGGATGCGCAGCATGAGGGTCAAAGGGCAGTCTTGCGACCTGTGTTTCTATGCCGACAGGTGCAACAGATGCACCGTTTCCTGGCACGTCCCAGCAGGAAGCTTGGAGGGAACGGGCAGTTCTGTATCCTGACTAGGAATGTGAGCAGAGAGGCACAATGGCGAGGGCTAGAGCACCGGAGGCCATGGGAGGGAGTTTCGCGGGCCTAGAAACAGGTGAGTATGATATTGCAGGGGAGTATAAGAGGAGGGGTAAGGGCAAAAAGAGAAAGAGAGCAAGGCATTCGAGTTCTGCGTCTGATTCCAGCTCAACTTCGCCTTCCACCTCCAGTGACTCAGGGGCGGGTAGGTGCGTGGGGGCAGGTGTGGGTCCAAGGCAGGACATGGGTCATCCAGCCCTGGCATCGCTGACAGAACTGTCGGAGGAAGTCCCACAGAAGATGCGGAAGTGCATTTGTAAGCGCAAATATGTGAATATTTTCAAATTATTGGAGGGTAGATGGGGAAGAAGGAAGGATAAGAAGAAGAATAAGAAAAAAGGGAAGGATGGGCCGAGGGTACCTAAGGTGGCAAAGAATATTTTAAACTGGGTCCGAGGGTTGTTATGTTTTGGCTAGCGTAGTGGGACACTTTGAACCAGTACAGTATGGTCATTGCTAGCATATGCTGACAGCATTTTAGGAGCATTTAGGGACTACCAAGGTTGGGCATGGCTCAACTATGATGAAAAGTTCCGGGATAAAATGGCAGGTAATCATCATATGTCTTGGGGTACACAGGATATCAACCTCTGGCTTACACAGATGACTAACAAGAGTGCCTTAAGGTCAAAAGGGGCAGAGGGTGGAGGGAGTGGTCATACAGGGATGACGAATGTAGGGAGCGGGGAAGGCGTTCCTAGTTCCTTTCGTGCAGCGGGCAGCACCAGTAGGGCAGGGATGGGGAGCAAGGCAGATGTATGTTGGAGATTCAATAAGGCCACTTGCATGCGGCAGGACATGTGGCAGAGCTCATCCAGCCACTAAGTGCACCACCAGCCAGGGAGGGGCAAGTCCAAAAAGTGGTAAGCAATGAAGTCCTTTTTAAAAGGCATTTTCTCCGGTTGTGGTGAAGGAGTTACAATCAGGGTTAACTTGTTACCCGGACAAGAAAGTTGCAGCTTTGTTATATGATGGTTTTAGGGAGGGCTTTATAATTCCGTACACAGGGCTTGGGGGGGGAGGAGGGGGGGAAGAGACTTCCCAAAAAATGCTAGGTCTGTGGGGAGATTGGCAGATGTCACACAGGAAAAGCTACAGGCAGAGCTCAGCATGGGGTGCATCGCCGGGCCGTTCGATGACCCCTCATTTCGACGGATGCATTTCTCTCCATTAGCGGTCATTCCAAAGAAGGCACCGGGTAAGTATAGATTGATCCTTAACCTTTCTTATCTGGCTGGGGGAGTCAGTCAACGATTTTATTCCTAAAAGTGCATGTTCGGTGCGTTATGCTTCATTCGAGGCAGCATTAGATCTAGTGCACAAGGCGGTTGTCACCCAAACATCCAAGGAGCTTGCCGCTTTTGGGGTTTTCATTCGAAGGAAAGTATTTTTTAGATCGGTGTGTTCCCATGGGATGCACGGTATCGTGCACATACTTTGAGGCCTTTAGTTCCTTTTTGCGCTGGTTAACCGAGCAACATACGCATTGCGACAGTATGTTGCATTACCTAGATGACTTCCTGTTTGTAGGGCCCAGCGCCTCCAATCAGTGTCAGAAGCAGCTGGATGGTTTTATGACAGTGGCTGGAAGGTTGGGGGTGCCAATAGAACAGGATAAGATGGAGGGTCCATGCACGCAATTGGCCTTTTTGGATATTGAGTTGGACTCAGAGGCAATGATGTCGAGATTGCCAACAGAAAAGGTGCTAAAGCTGAAGGAGTTGGTGCGGGAAGTGAGAGGGGCAACTAGAGTAACATTGAGGTGAATGCAGTCCTTGATTGGATCACTCAATTTTGCCTGTCGGGTTATTCTGATGGGACGGGCGTTCATCAGGAGGTTATCGGCTTCCAAGGTGGGCATCCGAGCAGGACATTTTGTTCGGGTGACTTGGAAGGTCAAAGAGGAACTGGGTGTGTGGGAGGTGTTCCTGGAGTCCTTTAATGGGGTACGGTTGATACCGGGCAGTGAGATATCAAATTTTGATATGGAATTATACTTGGACGCAGCGGGTGCATCCGGTTTCAGAGTATATTTTCAAGGGCAGTGGTGTGCGGAGCCTTTGCCGGAGGATTGGTTGTCGGGGCACGTCACAAAAAATATTACTTTCTTAGAATTATTTCCTATAGTTTTGGCTTTGGTGATTTGGGGGAACGAGTTGAGTGGTCTTTGGTGCGATAATTTGGGAATCGGGCAAGTGACTGTCAGCCAAGTGCTTTCAAGTATCTGCCTTGCTATGGGTGTTGGCAGGTCTCTGTTTGCAGTTGAATATTAATATGAGAGTGAGGCACGCCCTGGGCATTCAAAATGTGATCGCTGATGCACTCTCTCATTTCAATCGGAGTCTCTTCAAGGAGTTGGCACTGCATGCTTGTGAGACGGCGAAGCATTTTCCAGAACATCTGTGGCAGCTCGGTTGGAGGAAGAATGGAGATTGATTCAAAAATCCGTGGCACCTGCCACTTGGGCAGCCTATGTTATGGGGAAGAGGCATTGTGGCGCACTTCCTGTAGTCGATAGGATGGAGGGGGGGACAGGTTGGAGAGGAGTGGATAGTGCAATTTATACTCTGGGCAAAGAGCAATGGCTACTCCTTGTCCTTGGTCAAGGCCCACATAGCGGGGTTCTCGTTCTTCCAAAAGCTGGAGGGATGGGGGAACCCAGCAGTGAATTTTGTGGTTAAGAGAGTATTAGGAGGATGGCAGCGAGATCGGGAGGGAGCAGGGGATAAGAGGCGGCCTATCAGATACTTAGATTTAATTTGCATCACAGAGCAGTTGGCCTCTGTGTGCTGGTCTGGTTATGAGGTTTTATTATTTTGGATCACCTTTTCATTGGCAATCTTTGGGGCGACAAGGATTAGTGAATTGGTAGCGAGATCCAAGACTAACGCAGTGGGAAGGGGGTTAATGGTGGATCAAGTGCAAGTTCAGGGAGATATGATGACAGTTTGTGTGAGGAGGTCCAAGACAGATCAGAAGGGAAGAGGCCAATACATCAGATTAATCCCAGCCAGTAACTCGTTGGTGTGCCCTCTGCGGACGGCTCAGGCATATGTGACAGTATGCCCCAGAGTGGCAGGTTCCTTCTTGGTACACAGAGATGGGGTGCCACTAACTTTGAAAGCTGTGGTGGGAGGGCTTGGGTGGGATGCGCAATATTACAGTTCGCATTCATTTCGAATAGAGGCAGCCATGATGGTGGCAGAAAGCGGCATGTCAGAAGTTGCAATTAAAGCGATCTGCAGATGGAGGTCCAAAGCATTCAAGTCTTACATTAGAAAATAAGCAGCAAGCAAAAGGGGGCGAGCGGGGGCATGGGGTTGTGTGTTAACTGGTATTTTCTTCTATTGCAGACTCAAAAATGGGTACTCACAGAGCCGGGGTAAGCCTGGGACGTGGGCCATTCCTTCATACACTGGGCGCAGAGGTGGGCAGCGCAAAGACCATACAGAACAAACCTGCAGTTGGATACACGGTGTTGGAAGATCATATGGCTTGGCAGGAGGGGCATGCAATGGGCAGAGTTGATATCCTTCCTGCAGGAGCGGGTGGAGGTGGTAGGGTTACCATGCATTATACTGATACATTTGGGGGGAAATGATGTGGGGCGGTACTTGTGCAGGGACTTGGTTGCCATAATTCGGAAAGATTTAGCGAGCGTTATGGTGCTACGGCTCAGCATTCGAGTGGGTTGGTCGGACGTAATCGTGTGACTACAATGCAAGGATGAGACCTTGTGGAAACGGGACGTAAAGAAATTGATCAGGCAGATAGGAAAATGGGTGGTTAAACAAGGGGGTTTTAGATACGACATGAGTGGGCGTGGGATCTTACTGAAGGGTTGTTTAGGGGAGACAGAGTGCATCTGTCCGAGATTAGGATGGTTTTGTTTAATAATGCCTTACAGGAAGGATTGGAAAAAGTGATTTAAAGGTAAGAAAGGGCCGCAGTAGGGGAAACAAGGATGTTCTGGGGCATCCTTGTTTGTGGCAGAAACCTGAGCCCAAGTAGTAATTGTAATACTGCATTGTTGGAAAGAACACACCGGGGGGGGGGGATCTCGTGTAGTTGGGGGGGCTGCTACATGAGATGGCCAATGAGCTAGGGGGCTAAAGCTCAAGGCCGTGGCTTACTCTTGCTGGGACGAGGTGGGTAAGGAGGAGGGGGAGCAATGGTATGCCTCATCTTTGGGACGAGTTGGTTGAGGCGCAGAAAGAAAAGAGGGGAGGGGGTGGCGGGGGTACTGTTTGTTACATTTGTTGCTGCATTTGTGAGGGCTCAGGTTAGGAATAAACTGCGGCCTTTTGTAAAGCCAAAAGTTGTATTGTGTTTATTGCGAGTGGGACAAGATGGAGCCAAGCACAGGTTTTGCCTCCCTAAGTTATAATTCCTAACATTGTTTGCTTTTTTGACCGCCACAGCACACTGAGCCAACAATTTAAATGTAATATCAACTATGACACCCAGACCTTTTTCCTGGGTGGTAAACAGAACCTAACATCGTGTAACTACAGCATGGGTTATTTTTCCCACATATTTCATCTGCCATATGGATGCTCAATCTTCCAGTCTTGCAAGGTCCTCCTGCAATTTATCACAATCCACTTGTGATTTAACTACTCTGAATAATTTTGTGTCATCTGCAAATTTGATCACAACACTCATCGTACATCTTTCCAGATATTTTATAAATATATTAAAAAGCACCGGTCCAGGGAGTCATGGGATGTGGTGAACTAGGGTGAATGCTCTGATCCTGGCTGTAGGTGTCATCCCCTGAAATCTGAGGCATACAAACTCTCAAGATCACGTATAAGACTGGATTGGTTTGCTCCTATGAACATCAACCAATATATGCATAAATCTCCCTCGGATATGCCAGCAAAACCAGCTAAAAAAGAAAGAGAAAAGCCTAGAGGAGAAAATGGCTGCCATCACAGACAAAACTATGCAGTGTGCGATAAATAAGAATGTGGTCAATGCAATCACGACGGCGGTAACAGCGGTGATTACTGGCAAACTAGATTCTATCTCGGAGCAAATTGCGGGACTAAAATCCTCACTAGAAGAATTTGGACAGAGGCTGGATGCTTTGGAAGGTTGCATGGCAGTGGATGACACATCTGAAGGGGCGAAAAAGTCGAAGAGGCTGGAACACGTTAACTACTCAAGAGGAGAAAACAGATGAACTTGAGAACAGATCGTGATGTAACAGCTTAAGATCTGCTGGTTTTATGGAATCCATAGAGAAGCACAAGCTTGCTGGAATACTCTCTGGTTGGCTTCCTGTGCCGTTGGGCCTCTCAGATCAGCTACAAGCCTTGATTATAGAGCATGCATACAGGTTGGGGGGGGGGGGGAATGCGGGTGACCACCGACCACGTATTGTGATTAGATGAATGGTTAATTTTGTGCACAAACAAGTGATTTGGCAAGGATATCGTAAGGTATTGGCATTGCAAAATAATATCCAATAAAACTTTCAAAACTTTTCTTTCAAACTAGCCACAAAGCAAAAAGAGTTTGGGCTATTGTGTGCTCAAGCTTGTGGTGAAGCAGGTCAGATTCACCCTGCAATTCCTGCCAGGCTGCGCATGCGGCGTGATGAAGCGGTGCACATATTTGACAAGAGGCCAGAGGATAAGAAGTTTGTCGATGATCTGGCTCCTGCTAGCTAAGTAATGTTTTGGAACATTACAGTTGGAAAGAGTTTGAATTTTTTCGTGTTTACAACTTTTTAGTACAGTTTGAATTTGTTTTTTCCCCATGATAGAATTACACTATTTATTTGGGTCATGCAAGGAGGTACATTTTTCAATATTAGTTGATTGGTGGAGCGACTTTACACCTCTGTTGATATGGTATGAAACCTCGTCCGCAAAACTTTCAAGAGCTACCCTTCGAACAGCATTGATGCATTCACATTATTGCCATCAAGAACATGACACCGGAGGTCATACTCAGCTGACTATGCCCAGAGTGTTAGGATTTGTGGACCCTTGCCCCGAGGTGAGGTTGGCGTTACCTGAGGGGTTGAGCCCCACAGGTCCCCACCGTCAGGAGGCGAGGCTGGCCGGAATCAGAGGCAGACAGGACCTTCGCCAGTACCAGCCCTCGTTCACCGCTTGTTGAGCCCTTGGGTGCTGGGGCTGGCTGGTCTTAGATGAGCCTCTGTGTAGGTGGACCTGGAGGAGACAGGCAACTGGAAGCATGGAGTATCTTAGAGTTCAGATTCAGTCCAAGGTCAAGATTCTCTCAGAGAGAGAGAGAGAGAGAGAGAGAAGGCCTCAAGTGATGAGATGCTACTGCAGTTCCAGAGTCCGTAGAGCAGGAGCACAGGGGGGCATAACCCGTGGGAAGGAAGTGTAAGAGAAGAGACCTGGGTAATGGTATATTGAAACAAGCCCTGAGCAGGGGATCCAATGAGACAGGCTCTAGTAGAGTAGGAGCGCTGAAGCACTGCCTGGGGTACGGCAGCGCATTGGCAGGAACCTGTGAAGTAGAGGCGCTGAGAGATACCCCGCAGAGCCGGAACACAAAGATATAATGGGCCAGGCCCTGAGCGCGAGCGTAGAGACAGCATCTCGTGATGTAGAAGCTCTGACCCAGACCTCGGGAGATGGAAGCGCCGAAACAGGGTGTCGTGATGTAACAGCGCTGAGCCGGACCCCGAGGAGCGGGGTGCTGAGACAGGGTCGGGATGTAGGAGCGCTGAGCCTGAGCCCGAGGAGCGGGGCGCTGAGGCAGGGCCCCAGGTGTAGAAGCGCTAGGCAGGCCCCGAGGAGTGCAGCACCGAGGCAGGGTCCCAGGTGTAGAGGCGCTAGGCAGACCCTGAGGAGCAGAGCACCAAGGCTCGGTCCCAGGTGTAGAAGCACTGAGCCAGGACCCTGAGGCGCAGGGTGCTGAGACAGGATTCCAACAAGCAGAGCAGAGATCCGTAGAGCAGGAACAACAGGGCGGAAGAACTGGAGAGAGCACCAATTAGGAACCAGGGAACTCGTTGCCAAGTCAGATAGTGGTGGCGAGAGGTAGTCTTTAAATACCCCGGGCTGGTGATGTCATCAGCCAGGGACGAGCCTGAAGTTCCCGCCATTGGCCCTTTAAAGGGAGAACAGATGGCGCGCGCACCAGGGAGGCCCAAGATTGGAATGCTGATTGGCGGCGTCCCAGCTGCCACGTGGAGCATGGAGGAGCCAGGAGGAACGCGGCGGCAGTGGCTGGCTGCAGCCGCGAGAGCACCGGGAGCAAAGAGACAAGCACGGCATGAGGTGAGTTGAACTGACCTCCAGTGGCCGCGGCCGGTGGGCATAACACAGAGATTATCGATCTTTAAGATGTTCGCAAGGAAGGCGCAGACTTTGTTAACATCTTCTCTGGGAATGCTTTTGCTGGCTGGATCCTTCTCTTCCCTAAGTGTGGGGATGTGCAATGCCACCAGCCTTATTGATCAGTTCCCATAAGGAGTTTGGTGTATCTTTTCTGACTTTGTGAGATGGTATTTTACTGCCTCAAGAGGCTTCCAACTGTTTACTGCATTATCTGTTTTACATATATGGACTTAGAATTAATGCCGCATAACGTTTTCTTTCACAGGCATAAAATAAGGGGATGACACCTGATCACTCACAAAATGACTCTGGCTCTCTGAATAGAGAGTATCTGGTCAAGCCTGCTCACAAAGGATGATGAGGAGGGGGGAATATAGGGGGCTCAGGAGGAGAAGGGAGGGGGAAATATAGGGGGTTCAGGAGGAGAATGGAGGAAGGGGAACCAAGGGGGTTGGGGAAATTAGGAAGGATAGGGAATGTCCAAACTTGCACCGAGAGGAGAGGATCACCTTGCTGGTGGTGCTTGGAGAAATTTTTAAAACTTACAAGTATTGAGGAAAAGTTATCTATTGGGGTATATTATTTAGTGTGTTTGGGTGTTTTTTGTTTTAAATAGGTAGTTAGAAAAGCAAGCAAGAAACAGAAGTTTGTGTTTGTATTTTTTTTAAAAAAAGGAATCAGAAGACAGAAATAAGCTAGGAACAGTATATACCTAAGTAAAAAGGTTGAAAAAGGTTCAGTTACTCATCTTGGAAAGGTGTTAAGGTAGTGTGATTGATTTGATTAGGTACCAACATATGCTAATCAAAACAGCAATGAGCCACTAAGGACAATTGTAGTGTAAATCTCCAAAGGTATTGTTTTGTACTAAATTTACCTTAGAAGCACAAAATATATTGCAAGGCAAGAGCTCAGTAACCCACAATCCAGTGGGAGTACTGAGATGAGGGGATCACCTTGCTGGTGGCTAGAAAGAATCAGTAAGTACTGCTTGCAGAAATGTTTAAAACCTAAACGCATTGGGGAGAAGTAAACTATTGGAATATATTATTTAGTATGTTTATGTGTTTTGGTTTAAATAAGTAGTCAGAAAGGCAAGCAACAAACAGAAGTAAGTTTGTTTGTATATGTGGGCACAAATGACATAGGAAAATATGAGAGGGAGGGTTCTAGAAGCCAAATTTAGACTCTTAGGTAGAAAGCTAAAATCCAGAACCTCCAGGGTAGCATTCTCTTAAATGCTCCCTGTTCCATGTCTCATCCACGCATTGGAGTCTCAATGCGTGGATGAGACAAAATAATTCAGTTTTGTAAGGAACTGGGGAACCTTTTGGGGAAGGGAGAGTCTTTTCCGAAGGGATGGGCTCCACCTTAACCAGGGTGGAACCAGGCTGCTGGCGCTAACCTTTAAAAAAGAGTTAGAGCAGCTTTTAAACTAGAACAAAGTGGAAAGCAGACAGTCGTTCAGAAACGCATGGTTCGGAGGGAGGTATCTTCAAAGGGTACTAATGAAGCATTAGAGTTAGGGCATCCCAACAGAGAGTTTCCACTAATAATAAAAGTAGACCAAGTGCCTATAATTAAAAACTCACCTGGCTAAAAGATTCCAATTTATCCCTGTCAACTGAAAACCAGAATGTAAATGCAAACAAAAAACACGCTTTGAAATGTTTGTATGCTAATGCCAGAAGTCTAAGAAGTAAGATGGGAGAATTAGAGTGTATAACAGGGAATGATGACAAAGACTTAACTGGCATCTCAGAGACATGGTGGAAAGATGATAACCAATGAGATAGTGCTATACCGGGGTACAAATTATATCGCAATGACAGAGAGGAGCATCTTGGTGGCGGGGTGGCTCTTTATGTCCGGGATGGCAAAGAGTCCAACAGGATAGAGATCCTGCATGAGACTAAATGCACAATTGAATCTTTATGGGTAGAAATCCCTTGTGTGTTGGGGAATAGTGATAGGAGTATACTACCATCCACCTAGCCAATATGATGAGACAGACAGTGAAATACTAAAAGTAATTAGGAAAGCTAACCAAACTGGTAATGCAGTAATAGGAGATTTCAATTATCTCAATTTTGACTGGGTAAGCGAAACATCAGGTCATGCTAGAGAGATAAACCTCCTGGATGGAATAAAAGACCGTTTTTATGGAGCAACTGGTTCAGGAACCAAAGAAAGAGGGAGCAATTTTAGATCTAATTCTCAATGGAGTGCAGGATTTGGTGAGAGAGGTAACAGTGGTGGGGCCACTTCGCAATAGTGATCACAATATGATCAAATTTGAATTAATGACTTGAAGGGAGACCGTAAGTAAATCCACACTCTAGCACTAAACTTTCAAAAGGGAAACTGATATATCAATAAAGCAGTAGACCAAACTCCCCTAAACACTCTCTCCTCCTTCAACTCATCTCCCATTCCAATACTGTTTCCCCCCTCCAGTCATTCCTCCAACATTTCCTCCTCCTACTCCCCTCCAACACTTGGCCCTCCCCTTCACCTTATTCCTCCTCACCAACTCTCTCCTCCTGTTACTCTCCAACACCCTGCCCCTCCCCCAATTCATCCCCTCCATGCCCCAACTTCTCACCATCCCCTCCTAACAGGTCCTTTCTTCCTGCACTCTCTCCCCTCCCCCAACTCATCCCTCAGTCTATCTTACATCAACCCCATCCTCTAAACCACCTCTTACAGGTGTCATCTTCTATCAGCTAGCCCTCTTCCTGTATGACGTGGCTCTCTGTGATAACCGCAGCACCTGAACTCTCATGCTGTTCTCAGTCTCATAGGAGTTCAGGCACTGTGCTTCTCACCCTGAAAGACCCTCAGTGCATGAAGACGATGGCGGCAACTCCCCATCCTCCTGTGAGGACTCCACTCTGGCTCTGTGTTTTTCTCACTGGCTCCAGAGGGTTAAATTCTGCAAGAAAATAAGTAAATTCTGTGCCTTGGGGAAATTCTGCATTATGCAGAATTCCCCCTGGAATAATCTAATCCCAGGGACCTGACACTTTCTATAAGTCAGTAACATAGCTGTCCTGAGATGGGTAGTATAGCAGATCACTTCCCAGAATTTTAACATAAAATTAATATGATGTTAAAAATAGCCACATTATAAGAGTGCTGAGGCACTCCAGATGTTACTGCCCTGCACACAGAATACAGCACATTTTTGTCTATGCATAGCTCAAACATTATGCTGACACCCGCCTGTGCTCCTGAACCATAGTGTAATCAGCAGTGCACTTTCCCAGAGTTTCCCTTTTAGCATCAATTGTGCCCATAAGTAAGCCATGCCCGCAAAATTACAGCACTGCAGTAAAGGGGGTGAGAAGTCGTCTCTTTTTTGGCAGCTGCGCAGCAACCTTAGCTGGGCATATAGATGTGCCTTTCTTATCCATGTCTCTGCATCTTAGAGCCCAAACTCTCTTCTTAAGATCATATCAATCGATTCATAATGGTGACATGCTACCAAGGAAAGGATCTTTTCTGAGTTCAGCTTTACCAGATCATTAGAACGATAAGGCATAACTATTTTCCTCCATCCCTGTCTGGGTGAACAGCAAACAGCTCTGTGGAAAACACTGTAAATAAGCAAATGTGGGCTAACGGGTTTTTGAAAGCAATTGTAGCTATATTAATAGGTCAAATTTCCTTCCAAAACTTGCTGCTTGCAAGGGTTGTTTTATGAAACATTCAGTGCCATCGGAAAAAAAAATCTTTTTTAACATGGTCTGGGCTAATACATTAATTAAAAATAAAATATGTAAATTTGCAGCTAATTACTGCATGCTTGAATGGTCCATGCTAACATCAGTGCTTACACAGAACAAGTTTTAACTTGTATGAGTTCTATTAAATAATCTAACAGAACGTACGACTTAAAACATATTTCAACAGCAAATACTGAAACATATTGTTTCAACGCAGTGCAATCTAGTAAATGATTTCATTTACATTTACACTCCCTGTGGCACCATATTAGTCATGTCCAAGCAATCTTTCATTATTTTGACATTTATAAGATGCCATAAACCAAACTGTCATGCAAAAATTTGAATGGTTACATAACAATGGGAAATGAAATAGGATAAATAAGAAAAAGTTCTGAGGGTTCCCATTAGGGGTAATTAGGATTGCAAGGTTTTTGGTGGGTTTGGTTTTTTGTTTTTTTTTATTTCTTTGCTTTTTTGGATTGGCAGCTGAGCTGAAACCTCCTATCTATTGCACTTAGGCCACGAAATGGTTTTTAAATTATAGTAACTATGGGAATCAAAACCAATGACTGGAGGTGAAAGGTTAAGTATCCCTTTTCCAATCTACTCAGCCAACCACAGCCTCAATATTCTTTTCTTGAATATCTTGTTACAAAAAAAAAAAAAATGGAGCAATTACAAAAAAAAAAAAGTGCAATTCAATTAAAGGTGGGTTGTTGGTTTGTTTTTTTTCATTTTGCAGGATAATTGCTGGGGGGGGGGAGCAAAAAGCTTAGCTAACTGGATGGAAATAACCTAAATAATTTTTTATTTTTTATTTTTTTTAAAGCTTTTAAGCCACATCTGCCACAAAAGTGCTATTTGTTTTGTGTATAATGCAGTGGGCCATCATTGGTTCTTTGAGAACGATTTCTGGCTTCAGGACTGGGACATTAATTAGTAATGGAGAGGACCCTCCACACCCACCGTCACCGCTCTTACCAGTCCTAGGCAGCCCATGGCAAGCAGCTTCACATCCAATGATGCGTTCTACTACAGTACTTTGGGGGGGGGGGGGGGGGGGGGGGGGCGGTGCTGAATCCCCATCTTGCAAGTCAGTTCTGAGAGAGCAGAGGCGAGGAAGGAAATGCACACAACACCCCTGCCTCACACTACATTATTCCACCTGCTGTACGAGAACATTTCATACACAAGAAAAGTCTCAGTTTGCCCCCTACAATCCCCCTGCTTTGGCAATGGTCATAACACCTTTGTAACCCCTAAAAGGGTTCAGGTGGCTGGGGTGTTAACCCCTACAGGTTCTCACTCTCAGTCAGCTCATGGCCAAAACCCTACACCTTGGGTCTTACCACAAAAAAAAAAGAAAAAGAAAAAGAAGGTAGCCCTCTGCCACTTCCATAATCAAGAATGCTCTTCTCCTAGGAACATTTGTGATTGCTTTCAAGGTTACTCGTAAAAAAATAATAATAATAATAACGCACTAAGCAACAGGAAATGTTATAACCTACAGCCCCAGGGGTAAAACTTGCCATGGTAATTTACGTTGAGAAATTTACTATCAATCAATCAAGATTTGTAACTTAAGAAGCAAACTCAGAATGCCTCTGGCACTTGTAGCTTCACTGTTTTGTATGGGTTTTTTTTTCCCCTAATCTGTGGATCGGTTTGAACTTAATGATCACTTAACAGCAACAACATGTTATTAACTAAATATGTAAGCTCCTCGGAGTGGCGGCACTAGTGAATAACTCTTTCTAGGTCTGTGCCTGTGTATGGATGGAATCTGTGCTAATGTACCGTGATTAAGGAGTGGAACAGTCTTTGAACAGTAATGTAAGCTTACTGGTTACAAATACCATACTGTTCCAGTTCACATCTGGGTAGCCCGAGACAACTCGGAACATATAAAAGCCACCTCCGTTTCACTGTGCCCGGGACAGCTGGTCATTCTCCTTCCAACTTACAAAGAAAAGTCCATGCAAAACTAAATCCAGAGGGGAATGATGACAATGCTTCCAAAATATTTGATTTTTTTTTTTTTTGTTTTTTTAAAGGGACACATTATAACTTTCCTAATCAGCTTTTAGTACAGGTTGGGAATATTAACAGCACAGACTAAAGGACAGGAAATGCTGGGTTGTCCTGCTATTTTACAAGCCTGCAGTGCCCATCCATTTATTGCTTTACAATAAATGGGAAAACTGACAGGATACAACCCATTCACGGCGCTGCACAGTACCCGCACTCATACTTAATCATGTTTTTTTTTCCAACTTTTTCGTTTCAAACAACATTTCTGCAGAATTAAGCAGAGTCTCCAACAAGGGAACTGAATAAGGAAAAAATACCTCATCCTAGGAAAAAATATACATAAATCACTACAGGCAAATGTTTATTTTATTAATCGACCATCCCAGACATTTGATGTGCTGTGTGATCACAGACGTGATGTAAGCAGCGGCTGGGTTATGAAAAACATGCTTAGCATTTATGAATGATCAGTAAAACAGGCAATGCCGTGAGACAACGTGAAGAAGCGCCTGGGCGTGAGCCGTAAACAAGGACATTGTCTGACAGAATACCAACACATCCATGAAATTAAATAAAAAAGTCTTCCACATTTTTCAAGATTGTGTTCAGCTTCAATCTATATAATTCTCCTTACATAGAGAAAGCCATTTTAGTTACTTCTGTCATATCTCAGCTGAGCATGGCAAAACCTTTACCGACTGGTTACTATTGTGAATGTTGGATGCATATCTAGTGTTCAAAGGAAGCAACATGAGAATGTAGAAATAGGAAAAATATTCCTAGGGGGTGAAGGGGGAAACCTGATAAACTAAAATCTAATATAAACAAACTTGTACAGATCTATTAATAATAAAGATAACAATCTTGCTTCATATAATGGCTTTCATTCAAATACCACTCTGCTTTACAATTTCATATTTCAGAATCATACCTAGAGTGACCTTTGGTGATGAGTGATCTAAAAGCATATTTCTGGTACCTGGACAACACGGTCCTTTATCCTTCATTATGAATAGGGAAAAACGGAGCAGAGGGAGACTTGCTCCAACTGTCACCAGCAAAAAGGGGCCTGGTACTTGAGCCCAAGGAGTTTTGGCTTTCAAGTGCAGTGGCCACAGGACCAGCGGTTCCCAACTTTTTTTTGTTTTGTGGCACACCTGGTACAGGGGTCATTTCACTGCGGCACACCACCAGCTTTCCTATCATCACTTTCTCCTCTTCCCCCCATGCCACTGGCATCATCACGTTCCCTCACCCCCCTCCCCCCCCCCCCCCCGCACCCCTTGGCACCAACACCTTCTCTCCCAGTTTCTATTCCTCCACAGCATCATCACCTTCTCCGTACCCTCTTCCCCCACACCCAGCAGCAACATAATCACCCCCCTCTCCCCTGGCATCACCTTCTTCTTCCTTTCCCTCTCCTCCATCCTACGGCATCATCACCACTTTCTCTGGCCCTCCACATCACACACAACCCCCCCACACACACACAGGCATCATCACCTTCCCTCTCCCCTCACATTACCATCACCTACCCTCCCCAACCCCCTGAAATCACCACCACCTCCTCCTCTCTCCACCTTCTCACCCCAAGCATCATCACCACCACCACCACCTTCCGTTTCCTTCTACCTCTCTTCCCAACCCCCTAGCATCATCATTACCTTCCCTTTCCCTCTACCCTTCTCCTCCACCTCCCTGGCATCATTACCTTCCCTCTCCAAACACCTCTTTCCCCCCCCCCCCCCCCCCATTGCATATCTCCTTCCCTCTCCTTCCATCCCTCTCCCACAGCCCCTGGCAATACCACCTTCTCTTTACAACTCCTCACCCCTGGTACACATAAACACCTCCCCTTTCCTTCTACCTCACCCCTTCTCTCTCTCTCTCTCCATCTCTTCTCCTCATAATATCCTTCCTTTTCCCTCTACCCTTCACCCCCACACCCTAGCTTCATCAAATTCCCTCTTCCAGGCATCATCTTCCACCACCTATTCCCCCCCCCCCCTTCACTTCATCATCACTTTCCCTCTCCCTTCAACCCCCATTACCACCATCCCTCTTCCTCAACCTCTCTCCCTCACTCTCTGGACATCATAATCAACTTCCCTCTGCCTCCATCCCCTGGCATCACTTTCTCTTCCCTCCCCCTCCATTCCCATGCCAACCACTTTCTCTTCCCTATCCCTCCAAGCCCTGGCATCACCTGCCCTCTCCCTGGCATCATCATTATCTTCCCTCTCCCCATCACCTTCTCTCGCTCTCTCTCAACCTCTCTCCTCCACTAATATCATCATCCAAATTTTCCATCTCCCCCATCCTTTGCCATCACCTTCTCTTCCCTTTCCCTCCATGCATCACCTTACCTTAACTTCATTTCCTGACATTACCTTCTCTCTCCCTCCATCCGGTGGCACATTCAGCTGTCCCATTCCCCTCGCCACATCCTTGAACAGCAGAAGTTTGGGAACAGGCTTACCAAGTGCTGCTGCTTCCTCCTCTGCCGGCTTCCCTCTGCAATCTGAACCGTATGGGGCCGGCAGATCTTACAAGACTACAGAGCCCTGTGCGGTTTCTATTGCAGAGGAGAGCCAGCAGAGGGGGAAGCAGGAGCAGCTGCCCATAAGCACTGCTCTCCAATGCCCCTGCTGGCAGAAGGACATTCTGCAGGCCAGGAGGGAAATAGAAAATGAGACCGCAGCCGCATCACACCTGCACTTCAGCCACAGCACACCAGTTGGGGAAACGCTGCACTTGATTATGTCTCCCCCATGCCATCTTGATGTGCTCCTGCTGTCCTAATATCACTGACTTTTCAACCTCCCATCAAGGTAAGCTTCTAATAAATACATAAAATGGACTGGATTCTGTGTACCTACAGACTATGGATGATCTTATTTAAACAGCTGTCCTCACAAGTGTGACTCCTCATATATTATCTGCATTGTGTTTATATCTTTTGTTTGTTGTATTACTGCTGTGCTGCTGCTGGTGGCTAGTTGGATAGCAGCTGAACCTTGCGGTTGGACATGGGAGAGGAGAGGATGCATGCGCAGTTACCTAGGAAAGGGGAGAATACAATGGAGGAAGACGACGAAAAACTGTTTTGGATAAGTAGCAATGCCCTACAGACTGACAGTCTATGGCCAGCAACTGGGATAGGGACAGAAATAAACAGCCAGAATGGATGAGCCAATTGTTCTTTTTGCATCATCTACTTATGTTAGAGACTAAACAGAGGGAGAGATCTTACTGTACCGTTTTGCAACAGATCATTAGCTTTTTTGAGGGGGCTCTAGCATTCTAATAGTACCTTAAAGTGATTTCTATCATCTATTCGCTCTTCTCTGATCCGTTTTCTTCTTTCCCTTCATGCATTAGATCCTCTTCAGTGCTCGCATACACTTTTGAGTTGAAATTGGCTAGCAGAATCTGACTGTGGCCAACAGAATCTTAATTGCATCCTACTGTTTGACCCAACACAAGTAAAACCAACACAGAAATGAGTAAACCAGCTGCCGTTTGCACCATATGCTTATTTTTAACCAAAAGTATATTTATACAGCAGTAAACACTGAACTGCACAAACTATAAACTTGCTTGTTTCTTTAACTCTATTGCTTCCTGTTTTGGTTTATTTACTTATCTCCTATTCTTATCCACAATAAATTTTATGTCTCATATTTACACGCTTTTGAATTAGAAAGGCATATGATCTACTGCAACCAGGGAACCCTTATTTTTCAAATACTTCACTCTTCCATTATTCATTCTTTGCATGTGCTCGAATGACAATCGGGATTCACAGAATAGCACCCCAACTTACTCAGATTTACAATGATGAGGCTGACAAAGTCTACAAGCTACAGTCAAAAATGTTTACCAACAGAATACCCTCAGAAATGAAATGAAAACAAAATGGAGAATATTGGGGATTTTTGCTTGTTTTATCTGCCATTAAGTTACTTAAACGAAAAACCTAGGGCAAGTAATTATGCACTGCCAGCAATGGCTCGTTGGATAAAAGTCATCATTGCATTTTGCTTTTCTCGCAAGCCGAAGTTCAGCAGACAGTGAGATTCTCCTACAAGAGGCACAGCTGTCTATTATATTACAATAAAACAGAAAATGTACATTTCTACACACTTTTAGATTTCCATACGATGACAAGACGACAGACTCCTCCACCCCCAGAGGAAGAACGGTCCATCCAAATGACATATCATGTTTGCCAACATACCAAGAATTAACAGGCAGAGGTTGCATTAGCCATTTAAGCAATTTTATTGCTTGAACACTGCCCGGTACCTTATATTTACCTTAGATTTTTTTTTGGGGGGGGGGGGGGGGGGTGAAGTTGGCAGTTTTCCTGCTGCATCAGAATACATCCAATTTGTTCAAAACTTAAATAGTAAGATTAGTTAAATGTGCTGGACTTATAGCACAAGATGAGAAACAGACAGCAGAGAGTTACCGAGTCTACTCCAGCTTCTATCACTTCTGAAGCATTTTGCACATTTTGTCCAACAGTACCAGAATCAGCATTTTGTTTTGCTTTTTAAACACCATCTCTGGACTTGTTCACTAAGGACACACGTACACAGTGCTGATTGATATAATAATCATAAAAAAAGATCTAATTTTAAATGTATATTCTATCTTTCGTGACACTTTCAAAGCGGATTACATTCAGGTATTGTGGGTATTTCCCTATCCCCAGGAAGTTTATAATCTAATTTTGTACCGGAGAGAGCAAAGGGTGAAGCAACTTGCCCAAGGTCACAAGGCGTGGCAGTGAGATTTGAACCCTGGTTTGCAGCCCGCTGCTCCAACCACTAGACCGCTCCTCCACATAATCTACATTCTTAGTGACTTCTAAAGGTGCCATAAAAGTTGTTACAGAAGAGCAAGCAAGTATACCAAAAAAAAGAAAAAAACCAGGGGTGGGGGTGGGGGTGGGGATGGAGGAGCTTGCAATGTGGAGATAAAAGCAGAAGAGATTTAAACCAAGACATGCACAAAATGGTAAACTGTGTAAAACAAAAAAAAAAAAACGGGACCACAGAGCAACTTTTTAATGGACCCAAAAGATGCCAACATTTAAAATGCAAAACTTTAAACCTAATAAACTGCTATCAAACGAGCAAGATCTGTTAGTTGTTCCATTACTCTCACCAGAATACAAAGCAACAGGGGTATGCATGGAATAAACTTTCATTTCACTTTCTATTTTATTTTATTTTTTGTATTTCATTTCTGTCATTTTAACATGCACCAAATTTCTTCAGCACATGGTAAAACAGAAAGGAAATGACATTTTGAAGGTTTTCGTGTTCTTTCAGCCGAGAAAAGATGTTTCCCTGCAGTTTTAAAATGACGGCACATCCCTATGAAGCAAGAGTCTCTTTCCTCCATTTGTATTTACCCTACATACTTGACTCCTAGTTTTTTTCCCAATGGAATAACCTCTTTTACGAGGAAAACGCATCAATGGGGGGACAGACCCAGTCAAAACTATTGGTTCATACCAGTAGGCACTTCTAATTTACCTTCCCCAGAAGAAGCTTCCCCTTTACAAGGATGCCTGCAGCAAAGTTTCACAGGATCTCCCCCCAGATAATGCCGCCAGAGAAAGAGTTACAGATTTTAGACTCCGCATTAGAATCCAATACGGTGTACAACCAACAACAGTCAATTGGGTTAACAATTCACCAGCTTTGGCTGAATGGGACCGATTTTAAACACAGAGGTCTGTCTTCAGTCACTGGGCGGCTTGGCTACTTAGCTGGATAAATATACTACAAATATACCTGGCTATCTTAGTATTAGCCGGTTATATCTAACCGGCTAACTTTAGGACAGCCAGAGTTAGCCGCATAGCCCTACATATGCGGCTAGAATTTAGCTACATAGGGCTCTCAATATAGCCGGGAAGCTATTTAGATGGATAACTTTTCAGTTATCCATCTAAAGGTTTTGAATATCGACCTCAAGGTTTGGATTTTGTTTTTTTTTGAGACGATAGATTGGGGTAATAATTCTCGGCAATATGTGGATATCTGTTACTTTTTAGATTGGGTTGGTTGATGTTGGGGTGGTGGTTGCGGTGGAGGGGAGGGAGACTATGTTAATGGACACAAGGCATATAATCAAGTTTTAATGATAAATAATAAATGTCTGTTTGCTATACTATCACAAACAACCATATACATTTTTTTTTGTGGGGGGGGGGGGGGTAGAGAGGAGGGGGAAGGGTGGCAGGGGTGTTACCTCTATTGTAATAAAATTGCAGTTAAAAAATAAAAACATTAAGTCTGATGACACGGGTTTTAGCACTGCCAGTTTTAAATAAGTGATTTATCTGAAGGATTCACCTCTCTGACAGGAAAAATGGCTCCTGAACTCTGAACGCTCTGCAGTTCCCAAGGGATTTTCAGATGCGGGGGCTTGAAATAAACAAGTGACAAAAATGAGTGATACTAAAAATGTCAGGATAAAAACATTAGATGAGAGGGAAGAAGAACAGAGGTTGTCTAATAGCAACAGCATGGGATTACATCTCCCCTGCTACACTGGCTCGGTTTATCCGAAACACCTAATCCAGTAAGGATGGGAAATGTGCACACAATATGCAGGGTTTTGAAAATCCATTCACCACGATACACCACCAGCGATATCTTTGGATCTGATTGGGGTGGGAGGGGGCAGGGGTTCTTTGGCCCTGGTGGGGATGAGGAAGAGCCTGCAATTCCTATCAGGTTTTGGGAGGCAGAAGAAAGGCTGGAGCAGGGGGAGAGCAAGAGGGCTGCAGCAGGAACAAGGGAGACAGAATAAGAGGGGAAAAGGGGAGGAAAAGTGTGAGAGGGGCTGAGAGGGGAAGATGAGAATGGGGAGAGGGGAAGAGAAGACTGCACTGAGGCACGTGTAACTCACCAGGGAAGACGCACACTGCATGTAGTCTCTTCACAACAAAATCAAATTACTGGGGGCCGGAGATCAATGAGTGCATTTTGTCCCTGGCGAGTAAGTCTTGCAACGATTTTGCGTGTTGCATGCATGCAAGGATTAAGTTGGTCACTCAAGCTGGCCTAGGACACCCTGCACAGTGTCACACGCCCTCCCTGGATTGGGACGCTTTAGCGCATACGGAAAATACTGTTATCCATTAAGCAGGTCTCCAGCAATTACGGTAACTTCTTTGCTTTACTTATCTAAGCGATGTGAAATCCATTTCATATCTATAGATGAAAAGTTCAAACAGCCATTCTAAAGCAGTCTCCTAATGAAAAAAATATTTGCAAACATGTTAAAATCAATATTGACAGATTAGGCCGGGCCCTCCAGTTTTATCTATGAAACCATTACAACCAGGCCACGGATTCCCATATCCTGTAATACACTAACTGCGGCAATACAGTTTTCTTTTGCTTGGCAGTCTAGCCATAAAGAAGACAGACAATTAAAAAATAAATAATTACATATTAATATTTCTGACACAAATGTTAATGCATCAGACGCATTTACAGAAAAGGAGAAAACATATTTCTAGGATTAGCTATGAATTGTCCTAACAATACCACGGGAGGCTGGAGAGTTCAGTTCTGGACTTTGAATCAGGAGAATTCCCCTGACACAGTTCAAGCCCACCCCCGCCCTATCACTGGCTTTTTTTTTTTGTATGACCCTGGGAATCCACTTTTCCTCTCTCTCTCTCTATCCCTCTAGGACCTGGCTGCAAACAAGGCGCCCTACAACCCAGCTTTTCCAGGTCAGCAAATTAAAGTCATTACTAGTACTACAGTCCATCGCAGCATTACAGACAGATATAGTAAAGCCCTACTACAGGGTCTCTAATGAGACAGTGGAAGTATTTTTTCTTTAAGTATCCTCAGAGCAAAAAACTCTCACTGCAGTGAATAATCAGCAGCACAAGTTATTTAATGACACAACTTTGTAACGGTGTCAGATCCATAAATACTCTTCCTTGAAAAGGTTTCATGTTTTTCTTCTAATGGAACATTTGTCAGAATTGTACGATGGTTGTACAAAAGCTGTAATGCATTGGCTCACAAGGCTGCTTTGTGATGTCATATCAGCATTTTAATGGCCAGTTAAAAGCACTCACAGGACACCAAAGGGGTGTTTATGTTAAATCAGAAACTCAAGAACAATAGGCGTTGAGGGCCAGCCTGTTGGTTCTGGTTTATTCCTGGATTGGGTCATTTATACCCCTTGTGTCAGCTGAGAATGGGGTTGCTGTGGAATCAGCATTCGCAGGCCCTAGAGTCGGTGGATGTCATGGCCGTCATTCAGGGCGACACTTGGTGGCCAGGTTTAGAGCCCATGATACAGAGTTCCAGATAGTGCCCAGGCACATGGCGCCCAGCACCAGGACCATGGCTGCAACGACCAGACTAGGAAAACGTAGGAGGTGGATTTATTAAATAGCGAAAAATTCCCCAGGGAGTTAAGAATGAAGTCTTATGATGTCAGAATCCCATCGCAGATTCCGACCGAGCAAGTAGAGAAAAGGACCACCAGTCAAAAAAAAAAAAAAATAAGAGGTGGGTAAGAAAAAAAAATCATGATCTAAGATTGTGAGCACAAGCCCCCACCTGTCAATTTTTTTCAAGGGATTTTCCCCACAGGTGAGAGATTACTGATCACAATATCTTACGGATACGCAAGCCCCCCATCTCCCTCTGGTTTCCCTCCTTCTGGCCAAAGTAAAATAATTCCTTCCACAGCAAAGCCCGAATTTGCAAGACCACAACAGGTCCCTAAATGAAACTGAGCGCAATTACAGCACAAAATCTAATTTTCTCTCTTCTAGAAAATAAAAATATCATACATTAGTATTCTGGCCTTGTTTGATTATGAATTCACTGCTGGACCACTAGGGGCATCAATAAACAAAATATGTAAAAGCTGCTGCGGAGATGAAGACAGGGCAAGGTGTGTTTTGCCAAAAACTAAGGAGGAAGTTTGCACAATTAAAATAGTGCTCCTTAATTAAAAGGCCAGCATCTCTATCACTAGAAAAACAAATATATTTATTCTGGCACAAGAAAAAGGTAAAAGGAGGACTGAGAAGAAAAGCAGAAGCAGGTTCTGTTTGCTGGCCAAGTTCAAAGTCTTGGTGAAATTTCTAGCACTGCTGCGGCCTTAAGCAAACTCCTCTAGTGCCAGCCTCTGCTGTCTCACACCCTTCTTCTGTCCATCAGGCAGGAAAGTGACTCCTTCTAGCGCCAACGGCTGCTCTTCACTCAAGCATCCACAGACCACGCTGCATGCAGAGCCACCAAACTACCTCACACCGTTAGTGTTCAATCATAACACGCCAAGTGCAATCCAGACAAACACCCGGGGGGGGGGGGAAGACATGACATGACAGGTATGCAAATATTATCTTTTCCACTTCATGTTAATTCACTTTCACTGCCCCACCAAATACACATTAGTGCATCCTGGGGAGCCGAAGTGACTTGCTTCAGGTCAGATACTTAGTAGTGGATAACAGAATTTAAATTTTCTCCAGCTTACACAACTATGTGCTCTATATGCTCACTTATAATGTGAGCCATACATAAAATGAGATTTTATATATATATATATATATATATATATATATACACACACACACACACACACACTCACACCCAAAATTTAGGCAATATATCACTTTGCTTTGTGCCCAATGAATGCTATCATGAAACACTCCCTATGGAGTGGAGAAAAAGCACAAATTCTTTATTCCAAATGAATTTTTTTTATTATGTTATAGAAAAATATCAAAACCAGATGTTCACAATACCTTAACCAATCATAAAATCTATATTAATTATTCACATTTTTATTTCTTCATGTCTTATTTAAAAACACACCCACTCATACGTACTCAAACACACAAGTTCCATTCATAACACAATTGCATACTTAAACAATCCTTGATAGTTCTTTAACATGGATTCCTTTTCTTTGCTTAATACTTCACTATATTTCAATACATCAATTTTTGAACATGAATCCCTCTACGCAGTTTATATTAATCCCAGCAGTTTAAAATAATCCTGACCGGGCCCTCGTTTCACCTTACGGCTTCACCCCCTGATATATGTATGTATCCAGGTAACTTTAAAACATTACCGGCATTATATATATATATATTATACATTATTATATATATTATTATATATATATCGATCACTCTCCAAGGGCCCACGGCTCCCAACCATTTCAGTAAATTGTCCTGTCTCACCCATCACTCCTGAAACCCCAAATGTTTCTGGGCCTTCCTCGCCCTTCCCCTTTCCCAGGTTTAATTTGTAAATCTGCAATCATGACCTCCACCCCAGACTTTGAATGCTCCCTCCCGCATTCTCAAAGTTAGCCCCCCACCTGGTGGAAATAAAACATCTCTGCCGGAAACGAGGGTCTCACTTAACGCCCATCGGCTCTGGCACTGCATTTGATTGGCAACGCTGGAAGCTTAAATTTCGTTCGTTTTACTCTTCCAGCGCTCCCAAGTGTAACATAGCCAGTAATGTTTTAAAGTTACCTGGATACATAAAGCCAGATAACTTGTCCCATATATTCAGTGGGATAAAGTTATCTGGCTAAAGTTAGGTGTCCACTAAACAGCCTACTGAATATTGGCCTCCCAGTATTTTTGAGTAATGCTTAAGCAACACAAGTATCTGACTTATGGTGAGTTTTGGGATGTAAAGAACTATTTTCCTGCTTTGATTTTTTTGTATTTCTGAACCTGCTGAAATTTGATTTTTAAATCTGTAAACTCTAGTTTCCTGTTTGCAACATAGCATTTGTGAGTATGACCAGGTAACTGGAGTATCATCCTCTTTAGGACCTTATAGATTTATTCTGTCCCCATCACAGAATCCATGTTACTAACCCTGGAACATGTGAGTCAGTGCTTTGCATGGATTAGAATTGTGACCCCATGTTAAGGAGAGGGTACAGATATACACATAGATGCTTTGAGAGGGTTTTCTGTAGAGACAAATTGGGTGGTGGTGAAGAAACAAAAAGATAACAGCAGCATAAAAAGAACTGATCAAACTTGTAGAAATGGCCATGGTTGTTGAAATGCTAAAAGTAAATTAAAGAATAACAAAGTATGTTAAAGGTCAGCATTGAGTTTCACTTTTGCCTTCTGGACTCAATTTATAAGAAATCATATTTACAAGAATGCAGTCTTAGCATATATACGATAAAATACCACCAACCAACTGGAAATTGTTATGCAAACAAACTAATCCACTGGCTGTAATTTTGGGGGAGGTAACATTTAACTGACTGTACGGGCTCAGGAGCTCTGAGCTGGTGTTTACTGTACATTGTTTGCTAAGCTGCATTGCTCCTTATAAGCCTTAATAAAAACTAAAGATTTATTTTTCTCTTACTGGCTCTTTGTATTCAGTGTTTACTAGCGCCCTTGCATATAAGCAAGTGTTTTCAAAATGATCTAGCCAGATAACTAAGTATTCACCTGGCTAGATCCCCCAGAGGGAAGATTACCCTCCCCTCAAAGTGGTTAAATCCAGCTCTCTAGTTTCACTACGTGGTTAAGTTTATCTGCAGAAAAAATGGACCAGGAATGAAGACAGGTCTGGGAAGGTGGTAAAACATGAATGTAGATTTGATTTTCAAACCTACACACGTATTTTCAAACACACAGCCAACTCACAGAAACAGGAGTCGCAAGGTACTTACACGCCCCTGTACCCTGTGGCTGATTTTACAAGGGAAGCTATTTGCAGACTTTCCCCTTCGCAACTTAGCTACAAAGGTATGCAGGTACACAAGTATGCATGGACCTTGCACCTGCATGGATTACTCAAAGTTGCCTGCATAGTCTATATAGAGTGAGCAGCTCCTTTGTGTTATTACTGACAGCAATTAATTTCTCATTCAGTGCAACTGGGTTTCCAGAGGACTGCAACAGTGGGCTGAAAGAATTCAGACCATACTCCATTTGCCACTTTGATCCACTTCAATGGGTGAAGCGCTCTCCACTTATTTTTCCATTATTAACCGTATTCTCTGCAAGGGGAAAACAAAAATGCGAACCACAGGTTATTTTGTTGCCACAGAGGCAGCTATAAAGCTTCAGAAGTGGAAAGGGCAATCACTTACTGGTACAAAGTAAGCATGTTCTGACTCTGAGCAATAAAATAATGTGCGATCTCTGCTTCTGCTAAAAACCCATCAGTCAACCAATATCTCATCCATCTGTTTCCAGAGATGATATATAATGGTGTAAACCATTCTACATCAGATCAGCAGCTTGCTAGGCAAGTAGCTCCACGGGCTATATTTTATTTACCTCTCAGCAATTACTAGTACTGTAAATAGCATATTAAAAAATGGATTGCAATATCTGCGGTGCCCTCTCGTCTCTGGTACAAGGAGGTGGTAGGTAGTCGGGCACATGGATGTAGATTTCTTTTTCTGGATGATGAAGCCAAAAGAATGAATCTAGCAAACATGCACTGTAGCAAATGCAGGTGTGCTTTTGCTCATCACCTAATGTTGGCTAGGCCTTGCAATGACCCGAGAATGTTTTCTACACTTTTGCTATTCACAAGCATAAAAAATATGGAAAAAAAAAAAACCAAACACAATACTCTTTAGTTTTGTTTCACAACTTTAACTAAAAAAAAAAAAAAAAAGAAAGAAAGAAAGAAAGAAAAAAACTTACCTCTTCAGCTCTGCAGAACTTTTAATATATACTGCCCTAAAGGCTTTTATGCTCACTTTCATTTTCTAAATAATCATACACAGCCACAACTTATTTCATGGACCTGCCCAATTACACTTGCTTTATTAAAGGTCATGTAATCTACCACAGGGTAACAGTAAAAGACTCTGCTGCTCCAGTCATTAAAACTCACAGTTTTTGTTAAACATTTTTCCTAATCCTTCTTAAAAACAGCCACATGCTTTTTTAAATTGCTTTCCACTGCTAAATTAGGTGATTTAGTAATTTTTAAGACCACGAGGCCCATTTCTATAATGAAAACACAACGCTACATGATAAACTAGCCATAGGTTTCACAACAAAAATATTCTTGCCCCTTACTCATCTTTCCCTTCCAGTATCTGTAGCTTTGCCTCTTTATTTTTCAAGTTTCCACCATCATGTGCACAGGCAAAATCTCAAGATGGCCCAAATAGGGTTACCAGATGTTTCCATAAAATGTGAAAAAAAGAAATAGGTCAGTAGGTTAGATATGAGTCAGGATACATCCTAAGATTGCCTTCTGCAACAACTCTATATAAACTTGTCCAAGGCACTTTATACCCCTGTGCTCCCAGGATGCAGTTATAAATGAGAAATCTTTCCTAATCTGTCTTTTCTGATCAACAAATTTAAAATGTACATCACAGCTCAAGCTGGTTTTGATTTTTTTTGGCTGGAAAAACAGTATATCAAAAAATTAAAAAAAAAAAAAAAACCCATATGCAGCAGCTTGTAATTCCAATTAAGCTTGTGTTCCACTAAGAAAAGTGGAAATGCAAAATTCATAGACAGGGACTGGTTCAACCTGTTACCCATGACCTACAGCAGAGGTGAGCAAACTATGGCCCATGAGCCGAAAGATTTCACTGCCATGGGCTGAATCAAATATTTATATCAGAAACGTCCCCACTGACAGATGGTGTCCATGGGACCCTTTCTTTGTTGTCAGCTGGAAGTCCATGGGGGACCTCCCTCCACTCACCCACCCCAACAGACATTCACTGTCCTCCCAATCCACTTAAGGCCATTAAGTTTGCCCAACCCTGCCCTAGATTCACTTTGTGACCTTACGTGTGCCTATAATTCTTGAACCATTTGAACTGGATCCCTTTCCCAAAAGAGCCAAAAGCAGGGGCATCAATTTTGCTAGGTAGTTTGTCTGAAAATGGAGTAGATCAATCTTAGTTTAGCTCTTTGCAAACAAACAGTGCTGACTAAAGCACAGTTTTAACATTCCTCCTGAAAACCTGTGTGTTTGCGTAAGGTGGTGACTAAACATTTAACAAGAATCCTGAAAGAAGCCCTTAAACTGCAGCACAGTGTAGCAAACACCAAATGAAGAACCCTTGAATTTGTAATGAAGATTGTTTGTGAACGCAAGATGCTACTAGCAATCCATGTGTGCTTTCTGTATTTATTACATTGAAGAATATACATACATACATATGTGTGTGTGTTCTTCATTCAAACCTGTCTGCAACTGGGCCCCACATCCCACACACAAACCTAACACTTGGCCACTTCCCCACAGGCCAAAAAACAGCTTGCAATTCTGACGCACTCAGCCAGATTTACTGAGGAGATCACACTCTTTTTGGTGCTTGTGGCAAATGATCTTTAGAAAATATGGCTCTTGGGCTTTGTGGACCTGAAAACGTTGTCATAGCAGACGTAGAAGGTTGGAGACGGGAGACTCAAATTTCTGCCGCAACACAGCCGGCCAAAAAGAGAAACAGTACAACATTTAAGTGCTCGAATTACTGTGCTGGCTATTTTTTTTTTTTCTTTAACTGCATTCAGAGCAAATACATTTTAGCAAACATATGTACCAGGAAACAGCAGTGACTAGAGAAGGGTCAAGTGTCCTGTTAAATGTTTAAATGATAAATAGGATACTTTGCCGGGAACAGAAAATGCTCAGGAAAATATATTTTATGAATGGCACCCATAAGACTTAATTCCTGAACTCCACAGTTTTGGGGTTTTTTTTTTGGTGGGGGGGGGGGGGTTGGGGGGGGGGCAGGATTGAGGCCTTTGTATTTTCAGCTCAGTCTAAACCAGGACTTGGAATCTGGGACCATGAGCCTTCATTCAGAACTACTCAAGGATTTTTCCTCCACCCCACCAGTTTTAAATCTCCTCCCAATCACCATTTCATCCAGTCGTTGCCTTGACGGTCCTCAGCCAGGGGCCCTAACACCAGGGCTCCTCACAGAACCCTACAAATCACAAGGCCCCGAGTAAATCTACCTGGTACTACTCGATCAGGAATCCCTGCCGCTCCCCCCTTCCGACAACCACACCAACTATTCAATTTTACAATCCCTGTCATTCCCTCAGAGATCATCTATGTTCCTCCCATGCTTTCTTGAATGAAAATACTGTCCTCATCTCCACCATCTCCATGGGGAGGCTGTTCCATTCATCTACCATACTCTGCAAAGAAATATTTCCTTAGATTACATCCAAGTCTACCCTTTCATCCCATGGCCTCGCATTCTAGAGCCTCCTTTCCGTTGAAAGAGACCCGCCTCCTGTAAACGGAAAACTTGGGAGGTATTTAAATGTCTATCGTATCTCCTCTATCCTGCATTTCTTCCCTGGTATGCATGTTTAGATCTAAGTCTGTCCCCATATGCCTGAGAAAGAAGACCACTGACCATGCTGGGGTGGGGGTTGTCGCTTAACAATGCACAATAGCAGAAAACAGCAAAATGTTCCCCCAATTTCAGCAGATGTTTTTGCGATAGCCAACCCTCCTACGATGCAACTTTAGATAAACTTCACTTTTGCAGCTAACAAAAAAAAGTTGACCAGGCCAAGATGGCATCACTGAACTCTGTCTGCATATATTATAAGATCTGTTTTTCTTTAGTCATGTTACTGAATGTTGCACATGACCCAAGGGGAAGAAATGAAAAAAAAAATCTAAATTTAACTGAAGAGCAGGCTTAAAGGATAACAAAAGCCTTTTACCTATAAATCCACAATGGACAGTTTAACTACTAAATATACTGTACAAAAGGAATAATCAAGACGAACTAGCAATTAAACTTGTGATTAACCCAATTTGTATGTCATAATCACAAAGCATATCATGACATCATCCAGGTTAAAGTCCCTAGTAAACAGCAACTCCCATTGAGGAGGAGCATCCCCTGTGGTTAGATTGGCAGGCTGCCAACCAGAAAAACAAGGGTTCAAATCCCACTGCCACTCCTTGTGATCTTGGGCAAAGTCACGTCAGCCTCCATTGTCTCAGAGGATAATTTACTAAGCATTTTTCCCATAGACACACAATGGGAGAATATCTTCAATAAATAAAATCCTTAGATTGTAAACCCTATGGGGATAGGGAAATACCTACAGTACATGAATGTAATGAAAAGCAGAATATAAATCAAATCAAGCATAAAGCACTATATATATATATATATATACACACACCAAACAACACTAAAAAGAGCCAGAAATGTAAAAAGCAGTAAGCTATTCATATTAGAAGTATCCTCAGCCCAATAGGTAATAGCAAACCAAATAAGCCTGAAAAATGTTTTCGTTGCTTCTTTTCTATTTTTAATCAATAGCCAGCATTAGGCATAGCATTTCAGGATTTCTGTACAAATAAGCCTTGCTTGATTCATCTTTTCCTGCTTGGCTGCACGCATTAAATGATTTGTCAGTAAGATGATCATCTGTTTATGAGGAATATCAGAGGCCGCTTAAGCAAGGCATTTATTTTAATAATAAAATATACTGTATACTGCACATAACTCAGGCCTGTAAATACAATCAGTTCTTACAGATAGTCTGAATTGTTTAAATCAGATAAAATGTGAGCCAAGTTTATTTAGGGGGATCAGAATATCTACACCCGTATGAGGATTTTTTTTTTTTTTTTTTTATCAGCAATAGAAGATATAAATGGTTTCAGATACAGTAGCTATTGTTTTTACACTGAGGTTTAGCAGAGTAAATTACTCTTGCTACAAAGCTTATAAGTCAAGACCTGTCTCTCTCTTTAGTCTACCTTAAATATTTAGACATAGCAAATTAACCAGCTTATCTACCATACTGTACATCGGGAGTGCTGAAGACATCTTAGGATGTCTCAGGCTCCCTCTGCTGCAGTCAGGTAGTCCCCCTGGAGAAGTAGATCAGGCTCCCCTCTCGGCAGAGAAGGCAACCAGCTGTACCTGGTTGAGAAGCAACAGCTCAATACCGGTTCCTGGCACGCGCACATGGACGCGCATGTTATAAAATAAGATATCTGCGCACACATGCACGCCTGGTTTTATAACCAGTGCGTACATGTGTGGGTGGTTGTCAACGGGGGGGGGATTTGTAAAAAAAATATGCACGGTGACGCAGGTAGAACTTTCCCTGTTCCCCCCCAGTCCACTCTAATTAAGGAATGGATTGGGAGAGATCTTCTCTAACCCTATCCTTCCTCCCTCTTCCCCTCTCCTCCCCAACCCCTAAACTATCACTATCACCTTTTTTTTTTTTTTTTTTTTGCTACTTACTGCCCCTCTGGAGCAGAAGTAATCTCCGCGCGCCGGCTGGCTGCGGCACATGCTTCCCTGGGACAGCATCAAATGGCGCTGTCCCGGCCTGCCCTCCACCCCACCCAGACCACACCCCCCACAGTCCACCCCTTTCTTCGGGCCCAGCACTTCAGCTCGTAACAGGGGGTTACGCGCATGGCCTTGCCCTTTGTAAAATGCACATGGCGCACACAAGGCCCGGCCACGCGCGTAACCCCCTCCCCCAATCTTATGCGTGCCGGGCTTTTAAAATTTGGGCACAAGTTATGTGCAGGCAAGAGGCAGGAACAAAATGTTAGCTTGGCATTCAAAGGCACACGTAAAGAGTATCTGGCAGGTTCTCCAAAGTTAGCGCAGCAGGGCTGGGTTGAGCAGGACACTCGGTCTCACAGTTTGGGTTGGAAGCTTCGTTAGAGGGGATTTTTTGTTTGCTTTTTTTTGTTTTGTTTTTCTTTAAGAAGTCTTGTCCCAAAGCCCTTTTATTTTTTTTTTATTCCGTTCCCTTTAAGGCTCCTTTTTCTGGCTTTAGTGAAGACTTCATGCATATACATAGGATCCGGAAGTTGATACCACGATTGGATATTATCACAATGCACTGGCACAGCATTGGTGGGTTCCTGATGCAGCTTTTTTCTAGCTGGTACATGCACACAGATTACACATAGATAACATTGTGCGCTGGAAGACACCTGGTGAACCGAAATGGGCCTCACGAATGGACACAAAATTGTCAAGGCCACAAACCTCAGCAAATGTGTGTCCGGCTTGTACCAGCTAATTGTAAGGTGGAGACAGATTGTTGTATCTTCATAACAGTAGCAGGTTCCCTCTTAGTGCTGTTTCACTGGCATTCATATTAAAACTGCAGCGGTCATTACGTATTACTCTGCTTCCATTTTATGTTACTCAGCCTGAACTTAGTTCGGTTCAAGTTGCCACATTCCTTTTTAGAGTGACTGACTAGTCCTCATAGGCCTCCCCCGCCCACATATATTCACTGTGGTTATCCTGAAGACCTAGAGCACTGGAACCGTGAACCTCACAGCATGCCCAGAAACACTCTCACTCTTTCAGGGGTTCTTGCAACTATTTTTCTTAGTGGCCTTTGTGCAGGCACCAGCTATTGCTAATGGCCACAGTGATGATTTATTCCATTCTGCTCGGTTAACATTTCCTAATATTCTTCACCTATGGTGGTCACAAAACAATTCCCTGGTGGCTGCAGCTGAGAAACACTGCTCTGTTTTCAAGGCCGTTCCTTTAAAACGTAGCCGCTTGGTGGACAGCAGGCAGAATTCTTCATAGTTAAGCATTCGGCAAGACTAACAATGGTTCTCAAGTCTACTCCTTCTGTCACGCCAGACCCCAAGCAGGTCTGGTTTTCAGAGCAAGCAAAACATGGCTCTTCGTCCAAATGCACAGAACAGGATTTCATCAAGAAAGATATTCTCTGCAGGGAATCATGAACTGTGCACATCCATTTGAAAGTCAGATTAGCTGCTCTGTGCTCCTTGAAGACTGAACGGAGAGAAGGCATATGATAAGTAACTGAGTTCCACATCCCAAAATGGCCTTTTTCTAGAAAGTTTTTGTTAGTCATACAGTCTTAATGATGTGTACAGTTTTAGAATCCCTATTTTGAGATCTCTATAAAATACAGCCTTCCATAAAAGAACACAGCACCCAGGAGTGCTTACCTTTAAGAGGAGAAAATGATCTTGATTAAATGATTGCTGTCTATAAATGCTTAACGGATCAATATGAGGATCAAACAAGTCAAAATGCTTACATTTGGCAATACATAAAAGGCATCAGGAGCTATAAAAGTCTGGAGGAAGAATTATTCTGCTGGCAAAAGGCTAATATTATGGAATCTTCAGTACAACGAACTTGTGCATGTTCAATAGTGATACCATTTTAAAAGAAAACTTGCTAATTCTCCGAGCACACAGAGCATTAACAAAGATGGCGATATATTACATCACTTAGAAAGACATCCATTAGATGGAAGTACCCTATATGCATGTGAGTCTTTCCCAGCTCACAGATTTATGTCACTATGTATTTACATAACTCTCCCAGCGTATGATCTTATGTTTGAGATTATTGGTTGCTTTATTATGTTTATTGATTGTACTGCAATCTGTTATATATTATGTTTAATTTTATATTATACTGACTCTTTTTGCTCGATTGTTCCTCACCTTGGACATTAATGTTATGGAAGGGCACAGAACAAATCCAAATAAATAAATGAATGCAATTTTCCTTTTTGCTTCTTTTTGCCTGAAGTTAGAGCTCTTCTGCTATCATACCCAATTAAAAGGGCAATATTAACATTCTGTCAATAGCTATTGCCTACCTGGCTGGGCATTAGTATAAAAAAATCATTTTCATTTAGACTTTCAATGCTATTCCATGACCACTAAGCATGTCCATATTTTGGATAGCAGAGAAAAGAGGGATGTTGATAAGAAATAGCAGAGGTGCAAGAGTAGCCTAGTAGTTAGAGCTGTGAGCAATGCATCAGGGAAGCCAGGGTTCAAATCCCACTGCAACTCCTTGTGACCTTGGGCAAGTCGCTCTTAATTTCCTCAGTACCTCAGGCAATGGAGGGCAGAATTTTATTGTATCTCTCTGTCTAATATAGTCCAATTTAGCTTATGTAGTTTAGAGATCAGAGTAGGTCAATGGTATTTGATTGTGGAAGTAGAAGATACTATTTTAGATCATTATGAGAACAAACTATATGTAAAATAATTGCTCAAGACTGTCCTGTCAGACTTTTGGCTCCATGGAGAAGATAAAGGATAATTATATTTGGTAGAAAATAGATATAATGTGTGATCCTCTTTTATCAGTAACAAAATGTGCTGTGCTTGTAGATAATTATAATTAGAACCTAGGCCATGCTGGCCTGTTAATTAATCAGGACCTAAGGAATCTGTTGCTTGAATTAAATGCAGAGATAAAACTATGATTGGTCAAGTTAAAATAAAATGCCGACAATATATTTTTGCTTTATCATGCTGACCCTGTATCTAGAAGCAATCTAGAAGTCTGACTGTATGTGTGAGGCAGTGGCCTTATTTCCCTGTGTGGGACCAGGCGTCTAGCCTGATCCACCTTAAATGCCTTAAAGGAGAGTGTGGTCTAGGGGTGGGATCCTTTGGGACTGGTGGGGCTCAGAGGACTTAACCAGAGACTGGGGAATAAGAGTTGGGATCCAGGTGGGGATATCCAGACCAGGCCCAGGTCTCCGGGAGGAAAGCAGCTCCTGTAATGTAACACTGTCCAAACACTGAGCTGAGGCAAAGCAGCACAACTGTGAGTAGAGAGAGAGAGAGAGAGAGAAAGTACACTGTCTGAAGGTAAAGTCAGTCTTACTGCTGTGTATATATCTGAAGCTGTGAAAAAATGTCATGTTTTAAGAAAGGCTGGAGTCAGACTGCTCGTTCTCACAGTATGTAATAGATTTAGAGAATGCCCACCAACAGCCTGTTCGAAGTGTGGTCTTCTCCAATGTAATATTACATTTGAAAATACATTTGGAAGCATCGTATTGCAATAAATTCATCCTTGTCAATTTAAACTGTGGAAAGACTACCAGGGCATAGATAAAAAAATCTCCACAGGAGAGGTTTAGATTGTAAGCTCTCTGGAGATAGGGAAATACCTACAGTACCTGAATGTAATTCATTTTAAAGTGTCTGAAAGGTAGAATATACCGGTAAATGATAAACATAAGATGTTAACCATTTAAAGGCCAGTGACCTTGCAGAATGTAAACAGATTACTGCATAGACAGAAGTGATAAACAGTGGGGTGAAAACATGGGAAGCTGACTGAAGGATGAGACAAGGCATTAGCTACCTAGTAGTTAAGAGAAGCCTGTTTTCAAGCATTTCCATTAACACCCAAACAAGAAGGCACTAGCCCTTGGCTAGATGCTAGGACTGCCCCTGTTTTATAAACATTAGACAGACAATCTTTAAATCAAAGATACATGACCACAAGGAAATATCTACCTATTTCTCTGAGACTTTAAGTTGCCCACATGCATATTTAATTCATTTGAACGCATGGTCCTGAAAGCAGACAAGGTCTTAGATATTCATTTCGAACACCCACATTTCACTACACCAAACATCTCTTACACATCTCCCCAAGAGAGAAAATGAGTCCAAATTAAATTCTGATCTTTCAAAGCAAAAAAAGCCATGCCATGAACTAATCTTCACAAATGCTGCTGGATTGTTCCCTCATCAAACTCTGTTAGGGAGTATTACAAACAGCCCTGATAATGAAACTCATTTAACAAACAGGGTAGACGTGACACAGCAACGCAGTAAGTGATGGCAGAAAGAGAGCAAAATGGCCCATCCAATATGCTCATCAAAGTGCTTAGAATTGTAACTGCTGCCACGTGCAGATTACCCCACTGCCTTTCTTGGAAACAGGATAGGATCATTTCAGTGTGGTTTGGGGTTGAATGCTCCATGTATATTACCCCAGTATTTTGTTTCTATCTTCTTGTCAATAAGGGATCATCTGTGTTTATACCATACTTTCTGGAATACTGCAACCATCTTTGTCTCCATTACCTTCTCTGGGAGGGCATTCAATGCATCTGTCACCCTTTCTGTGAAAAAATATTTTCTGATGTTGTGCCATATTGATTAGACAGCAGAGATATGAAAATGAGTCAACTCAATTTTGCAAGAGAGAATAAATCACAGTATATTATAAAAAAGAGAAAAGTCTGTCATTGAGAGAGAAGTTAATGTGCATTACCAATGTTGCTAACCTGACTGCCCCTTATTTCAGTAGGCCAGGGACAGCAGAATTAATTGTAGACCCTCATCTACAAACATTATTTGTGATTTCTATGTCTTTGAGGAAAACAGTAAAATAGTTTTGCATGACAACGATGACAACGCAAATGGAATGCAACAACGCAAGCTGAAAATCTGAAGAATACTATAATAGAGGACAAATTAAACAAATATATTGGACCAACTATACCACAGCATGAGTGCAATAAAAAGCTTCTATAGCCCCCATCAGTGACAGTCTCTCCATAGCCACTTATTGTAAAATGTCATCTTTTCTGCTATATTTCATTCAAATAAAGAAAGGGCATCTGTAGTGGAAGGAAAGAAAAAGGCACGGCACAGGCAATACTTACATAACACAGACACACACAATCGGACAATGCATTCTGTGGAACTATTAAATGCATCCATTTAAAGTGTTGATTCAAGACTCTTATTGATCTCATAAGTGCAAAGGTTTTAAATTTTATTACTACTAGAGTATTATGAAATAGCAAGCAATGAAATCATTTTTTTAAATTTAGCAGAGCATTTTCCAGACACCATGAATAAGCTCACCTATTCTCTCTACTCCAAAGTACCAATGAAGCGTGAATAGTTACTAGCCCGAGTTGTTCGTATTACCCTTCTACAACAGACACGAACTGACCAAGTCAATTAATAAGCGCAAAACTACCTAGAGACAATCATTTCTGAAATAAACTCTCCATTAAGTTTCAAGAGTCTCGCCCCCTATTCCCCCATCCACCAAAAGACTGTGTTTTGGAAACTGGCCTTCACTTCATCCCCTCTGCTGCAGCCCATTATGGCTTTGCTCTTCGATTTTCTCACCCCACTTACTGTGAGTGTTTTCATGCAGTGCCCATAGCTAAGACATCATATAGATAAAATACAAACATGAGAACTAAAAGAAGACAGACTTGAGGGGTAATGTTTTGATGACAAAGGTTTCTGCATAGCGGTGAGATGGTGCTGTACTCAGCTTTGGCTCTAGCAGGGAGTTTGTAGCAGTAAGCACTCAAGACTCCACTTCCAAAAGGGACATTTATTCTGTGTCTATGGCAATAAAAAGAAGCACACCTTTAAAAAAAACAGAGACTCTAATAAATATAAAAAGACAGCAAAGCTTTATTTATTAAGGCCCTCTGAATAAGCACCCAATAAATAAAAACGCTGTTAACCGCTGCAGTGATGTGACAAATCGCTTAATTATGCTCCGTACAGAAGTATTAGCTCATTAAAGAGCTCACAAAGGACAACCTGATGTACATAAAGGACCACAGGAGTCCTTGCACTAACCACTGTTTCAGCTTCCTTCCAGATCGCCCACAGCAGGAAATGGACATATCATCACAGCAATCAGTGTCAAAACAAGACTGAAAAGGTATAACCCCACTGTGCACACAAAACTTCAAAAAAGTGCTCTTTACCTTCAGCACGAATTTCCAAAATGTGTGTGTATGTCCTCATGGCCTCTGCTCAACTTACACACCAGAGGATGTGGTTAGGGCAGTTAGTGTAGCTGGGTTTAAAAAAGATTTGGATAAGCTCTTGGAGGAAAAGTCCATTAACTGCTATTAATCAAGCTGACTTAGGGAATTAGCCACTGCTTATTACTGGCATTAGTAGCGTGGAATCTCATTAATGTCTGGGAGCTTGCCAGGTACCTGTAACCTGGATTGGCAACTGTTGGAAACAGGATGCTGGGCCTGATGGACCCTTGGCCTGACCCAGTAATGGCAACTTATGTTCTTACCTAGCTCTCAAACTTAGGTAAATTGAAAGTTAAATGTGCAAGTTCTTGCACACATGCAGACGGTAAACTATGCAGACACACAAGGAATTTCTACAGTAGATACTATAAAGAACAGCTAAAAAGGCATTTTCCTAGAATTCTAGTAAAGACGACTTTGGTAGATAATGCTAGCACTTTGTCAGCAAGTCATCACCTTAACAACACCTTATGCAGTTATTCGGTATGAATGTACATCAAACAAGTTTTCTGTAGGTGCAACATGTGTTCAGTTCCGAACATTGCACACACTTTCTCTCTCTCTTTGCATCTACTATTGTACATCTACTATGTTAAATGGACATCTAGGAAAACCCTCCCAAGTTATTTATAAAGTGTTTCTCGCGTATATAAACCCTTGACGTGCCTACTGGTATGGTTTTAATTATATGAGGTGCCACTAGTTTTCACTGTTTATTGATGGTAACTGTTTTCTGTGCACAGACGTCTTTTTGAATTATACCAGCACAGATTCTTTCAATTGAAAGTTTGAAGACAGAAATTCATTAGTCATGTTGCTTCGCTGCAGGATGCAAGAAAAATAAAAACAGCAAAAACATTCTCTGTTACCACCCTTTTTTTTCCCATAAATAAATACTTTCTTTTAAAAAGAAGTACCTTTCAAAAGCTACAGTATACGCTCAATATGTTTTTTTCACCTGTCCAATAAATGCTATTTTCCCAAACTAACAAGTGGTTGATCCTGTAAGAAATTTGCCTGTCAGGACATCAGAGGCTGTAACCTGTCAGCATCTTGACAACAAATACTTATTTAGATGTAGCAGAAGATTGCAGGGGGGTGAGGTTACAATTGCTGGCTTTAAGCTCTAGGCTTCGTCAGAGCAGATAACAGGGTTCCTCCATGTATATAATACAAGAAGGCGGTTTTGGCCTTCTTGAGCAGCGCATTGGACATCTTGCTCATCCCTTATATGTGTGTGAATAGGTACTACTTAATCTAACAAGAAAATCTTCCTGTCTAGTATTTTAAGCACCAATTTGCAAATAAAGGTGCCCTTAAACAAGGCCTGGAAGTAAGCAGGTGTTCTCATGGGACAGCAGGATATTGCTCCTCACATATGGGTGACATCATCAGATGCAGCCCGGCACGGAAAACTTCTGTCAAAATTTCTAGAGCTTTGACAAGGCACACTGATCATGCCCAGCATGCCACTATCCACACGCCCACGCGGGGTCTCTATTCAGTCTCGTAACATAGAATTATGAAAAAAATAAAATTAACATATGAGAACCAACTCCACAAGGTGGCGGGGGGGTTTCATGAGGGCTAACATTCTGCTGTCCCAGAAGAACAAGCAACTCTGTTTTCTCCTGGGACAAACAGGATGGTAGTCCTCATGTAAGGGTGAATCCCTAGCTGCAGGTTGCTCCTGAATAATCATAAAAAAAGACCAACAGGCACACGACTAGGTGCCAACAGAAACATCTAGTGCTATTGGTAACAAAGGGAGTCAGCCTGAACCCGAAAAAAGGGCCAGAGGCTGGAAGAGGTGGGTTTCGCAGCTGAAAAAGATTCCGAAGGACAAACTGGTCGAAAATCGCTATTGCGTCTGCCAAGTCTATCCAGGCAGTAATGCAAAGCAAAGGTGTGGAGAGAACTCCACATTGCAGCTCTGCAGATCTCATCCACATGCACCGCTCGCAAATGGACCACAAAGGTTGCCATAGCTCTGATGGAATGAACCTTGACATGGAAACCGAGCTGCAGTCCCACCTGCTCATTTTAGAAAACTATTTCCGCTCAGCAGAACAAATTAAGTTACTTGTAAACCAATATAAACCCACCAACCACCTATTAAACATGCATTGAACAAAACTGCTACTTATTTAAATAAAAAAAATAATTTAAATGAGTGGTGGTAATTTCATATATATGCTTAGATATTTCTTGGAACCATCTAGGTTACCCAGTGTTATTCTACTTATACTCATTAACAAACCCCCATTCTGAATCACGGAAATGGTGTGAGTAAGATTGGGACGACATGGTCAATCCATTGATGAGAAGGAAACAAACAAGCTTGTTCTCCTAATGAAGTCTTTCCGAAACCTGGTCAAGTTGGGATTATAACAAGCCAACATTTAATCAAGCGTTAAGCAAAAGTGGAGTGATTCACTTTAGCAGTAACGAATGGCGATTTCGTACAATAATCTGAAGGCAAACATTTAAAGGCAAAAAATAAAAAAAAACAACAAGTTGTGTTGGTGGCACTGCAATTTTAAAAAAGTTTATGGAGGATGGCATAACGCTGGATGGTAACGCTGGATGGTAACCCAGCGTTACCATCCAGGTAACGCTGGGTTACCTGGATGGTACCAAGAAATATCAAAGATAGTTTCATATATACACTATCACCACTCTCTTTTCAATAATTTTTTGATTTAAATAAGTAACAGTTTTGTCCCGCCTGCTCATAGCAGAATGAAATGCAATCTGCCAGCCAGTTGGATTAGGGCTGCTTTCTTACCACGACTCCTAAACGGTTCTTGCCAAAAGAAAGAAAGAGTATGTCCCACCATCCGCTTCAGGTAAAAGGCTAAGGCTCTCTTGCAATCCAGGATATGGATTAAAGGCAAAAAAGTTCATTCTGGTGCGAATGAAGCTTTGGGAAGAAGGTGGGTAAGACAATTGACTGGTTCAGATGGAAATCCATCACCACCTTCGGCAGGAACTTGGGATGTGTACACAGAACCAACCTATCGTAAAAGAACTTCATGTAAGGTGGGTAAGACATCAAAGCTTGAAGTTTGCTGACTCTGCGCACCGAAGTGACCGCTACAAGGAAGACTACCTTCCAGGTCAAGAGTTTTAGGTCACAGGAGTGTATCAGCTGGGCCAGGACCACACTGAGGTCCCAGGACACCGTGGGTGGCCGCAGGGAAGGATTCAGTTGAAGCAGGCCCCACATGAAGCGCTCCACGATAGGGTGTACTGAGATGGGTGCACCATCCACTCCTTGGTAGTAAGCCCCAATAGCACTACAGTCAGTTTTCGCACAACAGTTTTCTAGTTAACCATGAATCCTCTGAAAGTTTTTCTAAGGATTTTTATTTACAGACTTCAAATAGTTTGGTGCCTGTTTTGAGTACTCTTGTAAGTTCAGAAAATCAGACAAATTCAGTTGCTCTTACAGCTTTCTTACAGGATTCACATATTGAACTTCTTCTAGAGCAACTTTATTGGCTGTGTTTACATTAGAATCAGATTAAAAAATGGACACTGAAAATGTTCGAGTTAAACAAAAATCTTTTTTTAGGATGTAATGTCACAATAATTTCTGATTTGACTTGTAGCACTAAGTACAATGCAGAAGGTTTTTTGAAAAAGAAGAGGTTCTTGCTCTTATTTATTTATTTTATTTATTTTGAAGGTTTTGTATACCGACATTGGTTAGGAAAACATCACATCGGTTTCCATAGAACAATAAAATAGCCAACAGGGCTTTACAATGAACCTGATACAATAAACAGGGGAGGGGGTGAAGAAGGAGGGGGCGGGGAGGAGGGGGAGTGGGAAACCAGGGTTATACTGTACATATGGGTTAACATAAAAACATAGTTAAATACAATTATAATTAGCATACATGAGGATTATAGTTAATATAAATATAGATAATGTACATTGAAAACTAGGAGGATAGAGGTAAGAATGGGGTATTCGGTGGGGGCCTAGGGGGGTGAGGGGAGGGGTAGGGGGTGGAGGCGGGGTAAAGGAAAGATGGAGTGGAAGGAATAGGGGGCTCATGAGTAGGCTCCGGCGAACAACCAGGTCTTGAGGTTCTGTCTGAATTCTTAGAGCAGGTTTCAAGGCGAAGGTGGGTGGGCATAGAATTCCATAGGGAGGGTCCAGCTAGGGATAACGCACGTTGCTTGGTGGTTTTTAGATGGAAGAGTTTGGGAGAAGGTGTGTTAATGTTTGCGGTGTAGGGTGCTCTGGTGAGTCTGGAAGAGGAACGTATGTGTAAATATTCTGAGAACCAGAGCATGTCTGGATTGTGGATGGCTTTGTGGATACGTGTGAGGGTTTTCCATTGAATTCTGGCTGTGATGGGGAGCCAGTGAAGTTGTTTGAGGATAGGTGTGATGTGTTCTTTTCTGCGGGTGCCTGTCAATATCCTTGCAGCAGCATTCTGAAGTAGTTGCAGGGGGCTACATTTATTTTGAGATATCCTTGCAAATGTGAGTTAAAATTGGGCTATGCTAAATTTTTCTTCTTAGATTCAGAATATCTAGAGAGGTTTTTACAGAAAAAAGTAAACCCACTAATGGCTGTCATCTAGTATAATGTCAATAAGTTATGTATTATTAAAGGCAAGTTGTAGATAAGTTTGGAAGACCCAGATTCTACATTTTATTCTATTGAATTAATATCATTTTCCTTATAGGCTCCCCCAGATGAGGCTTAATGGTATGGATGATATATTTCCTTTGTAAATTTATTAACTTTTTTCCCATTGTAGCACTATGATTCAAGAGTTTTTGGGGTGTTTTTTTTAAATATCAATAAATTAAAAAAAAAAAAGAATGTCAAGGATCAACTTACATTTACAGTTATTACTGTTGCTATAAGTTAGTGCCTCAGATACCCTTGTAGATTTTAAATTCTCTAGTGCAGGGACTTATTGTACCTGGTATATGGCACAATATGAAATGCTGAAAAAAATGTTTTAATTTAAAAATGAAGTTAGGCAACATCTAAAAGCATATTTTCCTCTACAAACACACATAATATGGGAGAGGACGTTTTAGTAAACCAGATCCTTTGTATTACAGTTATAACTACTTTCTGCTGGTAAAATGTTCCATAATTTAACCACAGAGTTAAAAATTTAAAAAAAAAAAGCCCTTCCTTTAAAGGTAATGAAGCATATTATAGCCCTTCTTCTTAAGAGGATACCCCCTGGCTTTGTTTGTAGGTACGTCTGTGTTAGTGACATATAAAAGAAACTCTGGGATTTTATATACAATCATGTAGTGCTGCTGTTGTGTAAATGACAACTACTGGCAATTATGCTGCTGTATTGTTTTGTTAGCTTTGGCAAAATACAAGGATGTTGTTTAAATATAAAATTACAGTGAACCAGAATGAGGTTCGACATTAACTGTGATTCAAGCAGTTTAAAATAATTTGTTTGGGGAAGGGTTTGTTTGGGGGGCAGACTTTTAGAAAAATTTCCAATTGCTCTGCATTTAATTTTTTTTTTCTTAATTTCGGAGATTCAAGAATAGCTTTAAAAAAAAATGATTGCTGGCATTAAGGATATCCAAAGGAAACCGTGGTAGCTCAGCGTGCAGGACAAATCAGACTACCTCCCACCCCAACACCTGGTTGCAGAGTTCCACATGACCTGTAAGTCAAATGCCTCCAAAATTATGCTACTGCTGAACTCCATGAAAATGTGCATACAGCGAGTAAAGCATGCATACCACAGCTTGCCTTTAATTATCTGAATCCAGTCAGAAAAAAAATTAAGTAAAAAGAGCAATGTAAGGCATAATAATGTATAAAGGACCAAGAGATCTATATGCTGTGGTCCTGGCAAAATCCTCTTTGAAAAACAAAACTCTGACATCTAACTCAACTCTCAGTATCAGTATCAGTAGCAGGAATCGAATGCAAGTGTCTGCTTCTTTGGTAGCACTTAAACAGTCTGTGAAGAACTGCCATAACCTGGAAGAACCCCATTATCAAAAGGATTCAGAGTCAAAGGCAAAACGTATACTGTACATTAATAGTCCTACATGGGCCTACAGTTCATAGGTTACAAAACCATGATCAGATTCTGATACGAGGTCTACAAAGCAGATTTCTAGCCCCAGGGGCAGAGTTCCAAAACCTGGCACTGCAAGTCACTAATGGCTTTCTGACTGCAAAATGGGAGTGGGTCAGGTGCCCATTACAAAAAACACCAGATTTCAGGAGAGCTTTCTGAGCTACACTGAAGACTTTTACAAATTTTGCTGGAGAGTTACAGATTCTACTGAAGATTATTTCATATGCTGTGGACTGTAGCAAAATGTAAAGACTTAGGAATACTTAGAAACATAGAAATGATGGCAGATGAGGACAAAAATGGTCCATCCTGTCTGCCCAGCAAGTTTATAGTAGTATCCTGCTGTGCCGAGTAGGTTACCACCATGCTCAGTTTCCCAGACCGCATACTGCATCCCTTGTGCCCCAAACAGGATACTGAGCTTGATGGAACATTGGTCTGATCCCACATGGTGTTTCTTATGTTCTTAAGATCATGACATCCTTCAATACACCAGGGCCCAGTAATAGTAGAGGTTATTCCCTAAGTCAACTTTATTAATAACAGTTAATGGACTTATCCTCCAGGAACTTATCCAAACCTTTCTTAAAAGCAAACTGCCTCCACTTAAATCCATAGGACTTTCTAGTGGAAACCTTTCTTGAAGCCAAAAGACATCCTCAGATAAATCAAGGTGTTGCAAGGTCAACCTCTCAACATCGAGGTGGTAAGCACAAAAGACTTGATGTTAGGATGGTGCAATTTTCCCTGCTCCTGAGTGATGACATCTGGGAAATCCCCAATCTGATCAGTTACTGATGGACATCTCCTTGAGGAGAGGGAATTAAATCTACCTCAGCAAAAAAGGAGCTATGAGAATCATAGTCCCCCACCTTCCTTGAGCTTTAACAGCATCTTCACAACTAGCGGAATCAGAGGATATGCATACAGTAGACCCTTGCCCTAGTCCAGGGCAAAGGCGTCCGAGGCTAGTTTACTCTGCCCCCTTTTTCTAGAACAGAAAAGTGGGACCTTCCTGTTCTGCAGGAATGCAAATACGTCCATCATGGGTATGCCCCACTGGTGGAAGATTGTTTGCTACCCCCCACCCCCACCCATTTCAGGGACCTTTCAAGGGGTTCCAAGGACAAATAATTTGTCCACCAGGGCATTCTCCATGCCAGCAAGGTATGTGGCCCTGAGAACTATAATTTGGAAGATGACCCAGTCTCACATCCAGACAACCTCCTAACACAGGAAACATCATCTTGTGCCTCTCTGCTTATTGATGTAATACATCACTACTTGGCTGTCCATATGAACCATGATGAATTTGTTGGATAACCAATTTCTGAAAGCCTTTGACATGTACCAGATCACCCTTAGCACTAGATATTTTATTTGATAGAACTCTTCCTGAGCAGACCAAGGGCCCTGGATGCAAAGCCCCTCTACATGAGTCCTCCAGCCCAGAATGGATGCATTCACTGTAAGGAAAACTAGTGTCAGTTAATTTTGGAAAGGGATGCCCCTGACCAGATTGGAATGTTCTTCCACCAGTACAAAGACTCCTTGAGCAGCTGTGATACATGGTTGATGCTCTGTAGGTCCTAAGTGGTCTGCAACCACTGTGACCTGAGGGTCCATTGGGCTCAACTTATATGAAAGAATGCCAAGGGAGTGACATGTACAGTTGATTCATGAGGCCCAACAGCTTCAACATGTCACATGCTGATGTGTACAAATTCATCTGGATCCCTTCTGCTTTGGATATCTGGATGATTGCTGAAGGAAGGCCTTTTTGCTTGAGCTCCAATGAACTCCAATTGAGGTGACAGGCTCAGATGAGATTTGGGGTAGTTGACAAATCCTAGTAACACCCAGCTGATCATGCGTATCTATTCTCCTGCTCCTACCTGAGAAGTGCTCTTGACCAGTCAGTCAGCCAGATACACACATACCCAGAGCTTACACAGATGAACCTCCACCACAGCAAGGCATTTGGTGAAGACATGTGGGGCTGATTCTACTCCAAGTAGCAATATGTGATACTGGAGGTGACCGATTCCCATGACGAATCAGGTATTTCCTGTTACCAGGGATCTCTCTATATAAGTATATGCATCCTTTAAATTCAGGAAGCATACCCTTTCTACAAAAAGAGGGCTGGCTATCATAAGGTGTCCAGGGAAACCATCTTGAACTTCTCTCTTTTGATAAATTTGTTCCAGGCCCTTGGATCTAGGATGGGATGGATTTCCTATGTTTTCTTTGGAATTAAAAAGTTCTCAGAGTACTCTCTGCCCTCTTTCCCCTAGTAAAACAGACTGGACCACACTGGCCTGCAAGAGAGAGGAGAGCTTCTTTTGCAGCAGTTTGTGATGTGGCAAGGAGCCAGTTTAGCAAGTGACAGATTTAATCTGTACCTGCTTCTGACAATGCAGAGAACCCAAGAATTTGAAGTTACAATGGGCACCAGTTTATGCAAAAAAATAGCAGCCTGCCCCCGATGGGAAAGTCCTTCAACCCGTGTACTGGGATGCTGGCTATGTTCTTCACAATCCATTCAAAACAGTGTCCAATGTGTTGACTGGATTGCTGTCTGCGGCTTAGAAGCCTGTTGTTGCCAAGGATGGACATGTGGGGCCTGCTGTGGATGGGAACGAGGGGGCAGAGAATAGTACCTCTCTACCCAACTATCAGGTAACTCCTAGAAAAGGCGGCCAGTTCTGGAGTACCAGTGGAATGTTGCATAGCGTTCTAGTATCTGCACAACCACTTCCTTCGCCCTACCTCTGAAGAGATTTCTCTTCGGTGCAAGGCAGATTAGAGAGTCTTTTCTTTACATTTGGACAGAGATCCGAGGCCCACAGCAAGGCAAGTCCACAAATGCCATTCCTCATGGCAGAGACTCTCGATGCCATTTCAAAAACATTGAAGATCAAGCGGACCAAGTGTTTTCTTCACTCCAAACTCTTGTCCACACCAGTAATTGAGGGCATCTTGCTCCCTTTGAGGAAGCTGCTCAGCCCCCCACATACACACACACACACTCGCACCTTGTTCAGTAGATTCCTTATGTATTATCATACCAGCTCTTCATGCACCGTGAGGGCATTTAAGCATAGCTCTCTAGAATACATCTTTCCCCCTTCCCCAAGGGCACTGAGGAATAAGTCCTAGTGCTCTTGGCCTTCTTGAGTGCATATTCAGCCACCACAGATTGGTGTGGCAACTGTCTTGTTGAATCCAGGACCCTTCTAGATGAGATCCACATCCGCCTTCCTGTCGACAGGGCCATAGAGAGGGAGTTCTCCCACATCCTTGTCTGTGCTTCCTGAAGGATTTTGTTTACTGGAACTATCATGACCTCCTTATAGGTATTGGGGGGGGGGGGGGGGATGGAAGCATGAACTGAAGAAATTCCAGTATTTTGTTTCTGCTTTCATTCTCAGTTTGGAAAGTAAATGGAATGGACTCTGCCATTCTCCTGACAAAGCCTGTGAAGAAGTCTTCAGGACGGGGCTTCCTTCTCTCTAATGGAGGAAAGGTGTTGGAGGGGAGACTTCTTGATTCTTCTACTTCAGAGGGATCACCATATTCTGTCTGATTCTTTCTGGTCTGCTGGAGGTGAGGATTCCTGAGGTGCCCAACCTTCATCCAAGATCTCTGTGTAAGGTGTTCTTGGGTGTTTGTGCCTGAATCCCAAAGAGTCTTGATGACCCAGAAAGGCTTCCTCCCCTGAGGAGCTGGAGATCAATAGTGGGGCAGCCGCTATAGACTCTGATCACCCTTCAGGAATTGGCAATCAGCAGCCAAAAGGAATTTAGCAGCAGCTAGAAGAAAGATTGTGCTACCCTGGTGTCCTCGATGCCCAGGTGCTGAGGCCCTGCAGCATCTACTCCAAGGCCTGCAGGATCATCTTATCCAAATTCTCCTTAAAGATAGCCAACTCCAACATCAAATGGGAGGCAGGGGGGGCATCAGTGGCTAACACCTGGGCTGCTGGAGGCTGTTGCAAATTGCAGGATCTCTGAGAGGATGAGTTCTCCTTGCCATGGGACTGCTTAGGGTGGTCTTGGCAGGTGCCAGATCATCCTGGCATCAGAGAAAAATGTTGATGCTTCTTCAGTTTTCTTTGAAGCCGGTTTTGAAAAAGTAGAACCCCACACCTTCTTTGAGTGGGAAGAGCCAGACGATGCTCTGTTTCTGGGTTCCTTAACAGCCAACGGTACTAAAGGAACCAATGGTCCCCACCCTACCTCAATGACACTACCTCCACTGATACAGCTCCAAGGTCTCTCAATGTCGATGCCTCCAAAGCTGATGCATCGGTCTTCTGATGCACAAAATATTTTTCCATCAATTCCAAAGAGGACCAGTGGCCCTTTAAGATCATGGCTGCACACTTGCAACACCCATGGACATGATGCTATGTTCCCAGGCACAAGATACAACTATAATAGGGGGAGGGGGGGATCTGTGATAGACAAAGTCCTGCCACACCAGAGGCATCGCTCAAACTCGCTATGGTCACCAAAGCAAAATCAAACTCGATGGCAGTGATAGAGCTCTGCTGCAGAACAGAGATGAGAACAAAAGCTTACAGGCTGCTCAAAAAAACCTACCTAAGGAGCTATCAGGTAAAACGACTGTAGGGTCCTATGACCAATGATCCTGCATCCAGAAAAGTTCCTGGAGGCCTGTAAGCAGGAGGAGTGAGGCAAAAAAAAAAAAAGTGACTTGAGGGCTCCTATAAAAAGAAAGACAGAAGGGCCCTGTGTGGATGCATGGCATAACGGCATGCATGGGCATATCTAGTGTGGACCAGTCAAAGTTCTAGATACTTGGCATAAGCTTTCTGGGACAGGTTCCACTGGATGATGTCACCCACATGTGAGAACTGCCATCCTGTGTATCCTTGGAGAATCTAGTTTAGCTGCTGAAGTCACAAAGGAATTTTGTATTTGGTGTCAAAATAAACCAAAGATTCTCAATAAAGATGCCACCCCCACCAAACAAAATTAATTGCCCCAAGCCCCTAACTATGGAGCATATTTCAATCACAAGGTGGAGGAAGGGATTCTGTTTAAAGCTGTGCTTTGTTTAAATAGGACACAAAATTTGCTGGGGATAGATGTTGACTTATTTCATAATCACAGCACTGAAATACCATAATGCATACGAACTGCAGGAACAGTGATCCACTAGGGAGGGAGGAAAAAAACAAAAAAACTTTTGCAGTGGTCGCCTAACCCAAAGATAGCATTTCTTTCGCAACTCTTGGCTGTATTCATAAGCTTCATGACAAATTAGGACAGGACCCACACATGCTAAAGGCTTAATCAGTTCAATTAAAATTTCATTAGCAAAGTAGTAATCGGTGAAATACATCCTAGCTTAAATCTGCCCAAGCATTTGGCTTTTAATGCTCAAGCACAGCTGTGCAAATCTGATACAACCCAGGGGCCTAAAAGCTCCTTATTCTCAGCTAAGCCTAACACCATGAAACAAAGCTTTTAGCTCACGTATCACCTTTCTGTGGAGAGAGGGCATTTTTCTTTAACCAAAACGTACATACTGTGATACAAAAAAAAAAAAAAAAGTGGGGTCGGTCTTTATTTTTTCCTCAGCAAAAGGGCAGACTCCTTCAAGAGAACCTGCTATACAAACCTAATAATTAAACCTGCTAAGCCACGCAGTGATTGCTGAATCCTCTCCCCCTTCCCAGCCCCACGTAATGATAGAGCACTGCACTGTCAGATATCATTGCTGCCACCACCACCTGCTGACCCCATTCTATTTCTAGATGCTGTGTTACTCCTAAGCAAGCATCTTTCGTGGTATAGTATTCGTCTTTTCAGCCTTGCCAAAAGCCAGTAATTTTATTTATTGGCCTGGTAGTTCCTCCTCCTCCTGCCCCCCTCTTCTAGCTCAATCCATGCTGGGATTCTGGTGCCATGAGCCTTCTTTTCACAGCCACCCATGGAAGTTTCCTCCTGTTTTAATAGCCCTTCCCTCCCTCCCTCATCTGGTCAATGCAGCAAAGGTTCCGAGGCTGGGTGGCCATGCACAAGCACTCCTTCCAGAACCCTAAATCATGGACTCTAAATCCAGCAGCCAGGTGTCACCCTTAAACGATGACCACTAATCTCTACCTGCCCCTCCAGGCTCCGTGAACACTGCCCTCCACAGCCTCCCCAGCCGACCTAGGGTGTAGAAGACCCAGCTCTGGGATTGAACCTGGACTTTCCACAACAAGCCACCAGGCCAGACTCATGAGCTACTAAGTTCTAGATCTGAAAAGTTCTAGCCAAGCACAGATTCTGAATGAGGGAATACTTCTCTTTTTTTTTTTTTTTTTATTACAGCTCTCTGACAGCCTAACTGTCCTAGGTCCATAAGGCCAAGATATATTCACCTAATTCTCTTTTCCTTTTGTTTGAGAGAGGGGGAGTATAGGGAGGGAGAGGCGGTGGTAACTCCCATTACTTTATATTTTTGCTTAAGAGAGAGAAAAACAGAAGAAAGCACACTACAATGGAAGCAAGGAAAACAGGACCAAACTGAAATCATACACTGCGGGAGGGGGACCACACTGAAAACACCCCCGTACAATGTCCATGTTTCATACACAAGAAAGCTCGGCAACATTGGACAAATCAAATGCACACAGTTCAAAACACTGCAAGCTTCTGACATCAGGGATACACAATCTATCTAATAAAAATCCACAGACAATAACTAACTAGGACTGAGTTACATAGTCTGGGTAAACAAAGGCATGGGTGTAGCTTGCTTATTGCGGCGGTTACTACCCCTAACTATGGTAGATATTTCACTTGGATGCAGTTCCAACACTGCTCTCTACATTAATGGTGCGGGTGGAGGGGAAATGGAACCAAAGGGTTACTAAGAGCCAAGAGTAACAGAAGTATGAGAGAAATAAAAAAAAAAAAAAAAAGAAAAGTGCATAGCTTGCTGGGCAGACTGGATGGGCCATTTGGTCGTCTTCTGCCATCATTTCTATGTTTCTATGTAACAGAGAATTATGATTAAAATAAAAAATAGGAGAAAAATTCTGCAGGGTGGCGTGCGGGTTTCATGAGGACTAATATCCTGCTGTCTTCAGAGAACACCCGTTACAGGTAAGCAACCCTGCTTTCTACGAGGACAAGCAGGATGATAGTCCTCATACACAGGTGAATCCCTACAAACAGACTGCTCCCCAACACAAAAGGGGGCCAACAGACACTTAACCAGGTGCCAATGGGCACAACACCACTGGTGCTGTTGGGGAGACAGCCTGAACCCAAACAATGGGCCCTAGGCGTAAGAGTTGGGTTCTACACCTCAAACAGATTCCGAAGGACAGACTGACCGAACTTCCTGTCGAGTCGGCTATCTCTTTCTATTCAGTAATGAGATGTGAATGTGTGGAGAGTAGAGATGTGGTTCGTTTATCACGAATTAGGCAATTTCAACTAAATTGCCTAATTCGTCGGGGGCCCCGAACCTGATTTTCCTCGAACTATGAGGAAAATTAGTTTTTCAGGTTTGTACGGGGGGAGGGGCACATTTTATTTTTTTTATATAAAAAACCACCCCAAGCATTAAAATGTACTGTAATACAAACCCCCCCCCCCCCACCACCACCACCATCCCTCCCCAAGACTTACTAACATCCCTGGTGGTCCAGCGGGGTCCGGCGAGGGATTTCTCCCTCCGTGCCATCGGGCTGTCTGGCCTGCCTCAATCAAAATAGTGCCGATAGCCTTTGACCTACTATGTCACAGGGGCTATCGGTGCCATTGGTTGACCCCTGTCACATGGTAGGAGCACAAGATGGCGCCGATGGCCATGTGACAGGGGCTGACCAATGGCACCGGTAGCCCCTGTGACATAGTAGGTCAAAGGCTATCGGCGCCATTTTGATCGAGGCAGGCCAGACAGCCGATGGCACGGAGGGAGAAATCCCTCGCGTGACCCCGCTGGACCACCAGGGATGTTAGTAAGTCTTGGGGAGGGATCGGGATGGTGGGGGGGGCTGTATTTAATGTATTAAAAGTGAATTTTAATGCTTGGGGTGGGTTTTTTTGAGCTTCATTTTCCCGCATCGTTTTTTGGGCCAGTTTTGTTTTTCCCCGTTTAGTTTTTGTTCGTTTTTCCAAAAAACTAACCGAGGAAAAACGAACTTTACCGCGAATCGTACGACTCAAAAAAACGAACCGGTAGAAAAAAACGAAGCTCATCTCTAGTGGAGAGAACTCAGTCGCAGCCTTGCAAATCTCCTACATGGAACTGTTCGCAAGTGGGCCACAAACGCTGCCATAGCTCTAACAGAATGAGTCCTAACATGACCCCTAAGATACAGTCCCATATGGGCATAACAGAAGGAGATGCAATCTGTTAGCCAACTGGATAGTTTCTGTTTGGCAATGGCATCACCCAACCTATTCTTATCAAAAGAAATAAAAAATTGGGTGGACTGTCTATGGGTTTCTGCCAACTCCAGATAGAAGGCTAAGGCTCACTTGGAGTCCAAACTGTGCAGTGTTCATTCACTTTGGTGCACATGGGGCCTGGGAAAGAATATTGGCAGGACAATTGACTGGTTAAAAAAAGAAATTGTCACCACCTTCGGCAGTAACGAAGGTGCGTACACAAGACAACCCTGTCATGATAAAACAGTGTTAGGTAGATAAGTCAAAGGCCTGAAGCTCGATGATCCTGTAAACTGAAATGACCGCCACCAAAAACATGACCTTCCAGATCAGGTACTTCAAGTCACAGGTGCACAGAGATTCAAAAGGAGCTTTCATCAGCTGAGCTAACAACACGTTGAGATCCCAGGACACAACGGGAAGCCTTAGGGGAGGCTTCAATTGAAGCAAGCCCCACATGAAATGTTCAGCTATAGGCTGTACAGAGATGGGCATACCATCTACACTTGGTGGCATGCGCCAATTGAACTAAGATGAACTCTAACAGATTTTGTTTTTAAGTAAGCCTCTGATAGGTGTAAAAGGTAATCAAGCAGCTTTTGTGTGGGGCAGGAGAACAGATCTAGGGCCTTCTGCTCACACCACAAGGAAAATTTCCTCCAGTTCAGTACATAGAACTTTCTAGTGGAAGACTTTCTAGAAGCCACCAGGACCCGAGACACGTTCTCTGAAAGATCAAGCAACTACAGAATTAACCTCTCAAGATCCAGGCTGTGAGCGACAGGGTCTGGCGTTTGGGATACCGCAGCCTGCCTCGATCATGCGTGATAAGGTCTTGGAAAGTCCCCAGACTGATCAGTCTCTGAATGGACAACTCCTGTAGCAGTGGAAAAGAGACCAGTCTCAGCCAATGAAGGGCTATGAGAATCATTGTCCTCACTAAGCTTCAAAAGAGTCTTCGCCACTAAAGGAATCAGAAGATATGCGTACAGAAGACCCTTGCCCCAATGTCAGGCAAGGGCATCCCAGGCTGGTCTGCCATCTGACCTGATACAGGGGGATGCAAATAGATCTATGTCCAGGCTCCTCCAAAAGCGGAATATCCGATTTGCTATCCCCTGGTCCAGGGACCTCTCCTGGGTTCCGAAGACTCAACTCAGCATGTCCACTACCACGTTCTCTGCCCCAGCCAATTACATGGCCCTGAATACCACCCCATGGGACAGGGCCCACAACCATATCTGGACCGCTTCCTGACACAGGAGGTACAATCCTGTGCCTCCCTGCTTGTTGACATACCACATGGCTACCTGGTTGTCAGTATAGATCGGGACAACATTGTTGGATAGCCGATCTCCAAAAGCCCATAGTATGTACCTGATCGCCTGAAACTCCAGGAAATTGATTTGACAAGCACATTCCTAGGTGGACCAGAGATCCTGGGTACCGAGCCCATCTACATGACCTCCCCACCCCAGGGGAGATGCATCCATCTGAAAGAGATCCCGTTCCAGATTGGAAAGTAGTCGCCACCAGGACAATGAGTCCCAAAGAGATGGGGTGACTCGCATTCAGTCCTGGAGGCTCTGAGTGGCCTGCTGCCACTGCGAATTCAGGGTCCATTGGGCTCTGCACATGTGTAAATGTGCCACGGGAATGACATGGATGGTTACAGTCATATTGCCCAACAACCTTAACATGTGCCAGGCTGACACCTGCTGGCTCTGTTGAATCTCTGCCACAATGGTCACCAAGGTGACAACAGCCCTAAAGCAAGACAAAGTCCTTTGCCTGAGCCGTGTCCAGCAGGGCTCCTCTGAAGTCCAATTGAGGTGATTGACAGAGATAGGACTTTGTGTAGTTGAGAACGAACCCTAGTGACTCCAACATCTGAATGATCAAGCACAAGGACCTGACCTGCCCTTCCTGAGAAGTGCCATTCATCCAGTTACGGAAAAATATGCACTCCCAGCCTACAGAGGTGCGCCGCCAGCATTGCCATCAATCTTGTGGAGACCCATGAGCAGACGCGAGCCCGAACGGCAACACCCGGTACTGGAAGTGCTGTTTTCCCACCACAAATCGGAGATACTTCCTGTGACCAGGGAAGATCTCGATATGAGTGTATATGTCCTTTAGGTTGAGTTGGATCAGTGACTGGCATCAGGTCCAGTGAAGACCATCAGAGTCCCGGCACCAGTGGAGGATTGACACTCCTCGCTGCGGGGTCGCTTCAGGTGCATCCCCGTGCCAGGCACCATGCAACAAAAGGGACCAGTGTCTATGCTTCTTCAGCTTCCCTCCAAGCTCAGCCGAGGCCAATGTAGGAATCAGACATCCTCAGCCTGGACGAGATTGACGATGGTCGGTCTCCGGCGCCCCTGTCCACCAGCGACATCCTCAGAACCAACAGTCCCGCCAATGTTGATAGCTTGGTGTCCATCTTTGCGGCTCCTTGGTTCTTCGATGCTGATGGCTCAGACTTCCTCAACCCGAAGAGCTAATCAATCTTGTCGAGTCGAAGCAAACCACTTCAGTGTCATCTGGGTGCATAAGCGGCAACCCCGGATGTCATTCAATGCCCTTAGGGAGAGGACACGTCTCATGTGGATCTATAATGGACATGGTCTTCGGGCAATGGGGACATCACTGAAAATCAAATGTGTGACCAATTAAACAAAAGGGGCAGTAACCGAAAACGATGGCGGCATGCACCAATGTACCACCGCCATGGGTGAATCTACTGCGAAAGGAAACTTACCCAAATCACCGAAAACCCTGACTAGGAGACATGACGGAAGGGCACCGAGAGGGATCCAGCGATGGAATGAAAGAAAACCCACGAAACATGCAAGAAAATTGAAGTTTTCCACAAGGCCAAAACACAGCCAAAGTGAGCACACTCACACCATGAGGCTTATAGCTCCACGAAAAAAGACTGGAGCGGGACCCTGCATGGACATGTGGTATAGGGCTTGCTGGGCATGCTCAGTGTGCCCAGTCAAAGTTCTACAAACTTTGACATGTTTTTCTGCAGTAGGGCTATATCTGATGATGTCACCCAATGTGTGAGGATTACCATCCTGCTTGTCCCCTGAGAAACTGCCAACTCCGAATTGTGGTTCTCAAAAATTAATGCAGTCTATGGAGAAGTTTCCTTCTACACCAAGGTGTGAATTTATGCCCTATTTACCTAGAAGGAGATTAAATGCTAAGTATGGTGCATTCTAAAGAAACATTACAAAACACAGTTGGCTACCCAGGCTGTGAAAGTCAGAGTTAGTGTTTGACCAACTATAAATCTATAATGTAAAGGGGCAACAGTGAGGTTTTGTTTTTTTTAGGAAATACTGTAGTGCAGTTTCACGGCAATAAAAAAAAAAAAAAAAGGCTCACATACTGCACATGGTACACACAGTACATGTTTGAAATTCGTGAGCATTAATGCCATCTCCCCCAGCACTCCAAATGAGGCTGCTTAACTCAAAATATTAAACTGATTTTACAACCATATGTGGGAAGCACAGAGCCAGAAACAAATTTAGAGGTTAGACTAAGTATGAGAGCTCTTTTAACAAAGTGTAGCATGACATGCCAGGTGCACCCTCAGGCTATAAAAGTGCCCCATTGAACACATTAAGAGCTATTAGAAGCATACATAGAAGGGCTGTTCAGATGAGATTAAATTAATAGGACTGGAGGTGTTTTCTATATTAGAAAATCAGTGGAGCTAGATTAGAGAAGAATAATTATTGTGCTATACAACCGAGGCCTTCTGTTAGGCATCACAGTTAAGTGATTCTTGTGTCATGCCAACTGCTAAATTTAAAAACAAAAAAAAAATCCATCCCCTGCCCTCCTCCCAGGGCACGGAAGGAAGTCAGGGCGAGCATTCAAATCTCACAGTTGGCATGGAGGAAAGGCACAAAAGAAGCTTGCCCAGGATCAGTTCTTTCAGTTTGCCCAGAATAAGCAACGCGAAAGAGGACCTTCTCCCCCACCCCCCTCCCCAGAGCAATGTTTCAGCAAAAGTTCAAAATGCATTAGAAAAATATTGCATACGTATTACTAAGAAGATAGAAATACTAATATAGCACTCTATCAGATCTTTTTAAGAAGTTTACTTGTGAAATGGAAAACAAATTTGTTGATCACTGTCCATAGGCAAAGAAAAGAAACATAAATCACTAGTTTATGAATCCAGTGTTACTTGTTTTCTCAGTAATCAAAATATGCAGATTTCTTTCTTTTTTCCTGCATGTATAACAAAATGGTTACCAAAGAAAAAAAAACTTTAAAGCACTTGAATAGAACTTGATTCCCCAGCTTTTATATTAAACAACTCTGCAGCTGAGCTAACATACAGCCATTAGGAAACTGAGTGGGTCAAAAGAACTTTACTTTCGGGTACAGTCAAAGTTAACACAGATTAATCTTGCACAAACTGTCATCACAGATTTAAAGAAAAAAAGAAGAAAAAAAAAGGAGGGTGATATTCACCCATTTGTTAGTCTGTTATGCTTATTCGTTTAAACCACCAGCTAAATAATGTATAATTACAGCCAACTGGTACTCAGTTTCTATGGTCTTGGCTCCTAGCTCAGGGACTAGAAGTCAGTAGTTGATCATGAAAGATTTGTAAGTTGATCAGAAAATGAAAATGTCCCTGCAGTGGTTTCTCAACCCCTTGAAAAATTAGGAGTAAAATAATTCAGCTGCAAATAAGAAAACCAAAGGAGCTTCTAGAGCTAAACTGGTAAACATGTGAGCAGAAAAGCCAAATAAAAAATCTAATTTGGATGGATATAATTAGGTGGACAGCCTTACGAGGTGGTCCTGGATATAAAGAGTTGAGAATCACTGCTTCTGAGGGGACACCATCATGATCCATTTACAACTGCTCAAAACACTACCTCTGCATTGGCACCTGCTTTCCACTTCCTTCCCTCGGCACAGGGATATTCAGGGAGCAATTTTCAGGCTACTTTGGGACAAAACCCAACGGTACATTTTTACTAGAGGACTTTGCACAAAGTTTGAAACAAAGTACGCACACCTCCTTTTTGTGGGGGTAGATTTTCTACAGAAAACAACGCAAATATGGGCCCTGGTATAGTAAAGGGTTTTTCCGATCTTTAGAGTCTATGGGGTGGAAATGCTTCCTAGAATAGGACCCCAGGATCTTAAACCGGTAAACAACCTAACACATGTTATTTTCCAATCCCTCCTAAAGCACACCCAGAAATGCATCCCCTGAATATGGGGCTCTTAGGGAAGATAAGGCCATTGCAGAAAGACTAAATGAATTCTTGCTTCCGTGTTTACTAATGAAGATGTTGGGGAGATACCAGTTCCGGAAATGGTTTTCAGGGGTGATCAGTCAGACGAATTGAACGAAATCACTGTGAACATGGAAGATGTAGTAGGCCAGATTGACAAACTAAAGAGTAGCAAATCACCTGGACCGGATGGTATGCATCCTAGGGTACTGAAGGAACTCAAAAATGAAATTTCTGATCTATTAGTTAAAATTTGTAATCTATCATTAAAATCATCCATTGTACCTGAAGACTGGAGGGTGGCCAATGTAACACCAATATTTAAAAAAGGCTCCAGGTGTGATCCGGGTAACTATAGACCAGTGAGCCTGACTTCAGTGCCGGGAAAAATAGTGGAAACTATTCTCAAGATCAAAATCATAGAGCATATAGAAAGACATGATTTAATGGAACACAGTCAACATGGATTTACCCAAGGGAAGTCTTGCCTAACAAATCTGCTTCATTTTTTTGAAGGGGTTAATAAACATGTGGATAAAGGTGAACCGGTAGATGTAGTCTATTTGGATTTTCAGAAGGCATTTGACAAAGTCCCTCATGAGAGGCTTCTATGAAAACTAAAAAGTCATGGGATAGGAGGCGATGTCCTTTTGTGGATTACAAACTGGTTAAAAGACAGGAAACAGAGAGTAGAATTAAATGGTCAATTTTCTCAGTGGAAAAGGGTAAACAGTGGAGTGCCTCAGGGATCTGTACTTGGACCGGTGCTTTTCAATATATATATCAATGATCTGGAAAGGAATACGACGAGTGAGGTTATCAAATTTGCGGATGATACAAAATTATTCAGAGTAGTTAAATCACAAGCAGACTGTGATATATTACAGGAGGACCTTGCAAGACTGGAAGACTGGGCATCCAAATGGCAGTTGAAATTTAATGTGGACAAGTACAAGATGTTTATATAGGGAAAAATAACCCTTGCTGTAGTTACACGATGTTAGGTTCTATATTACGAGCTACCACCCAGGAAAAAGATCTAGGCATCATAGTGGATAATACTTTAAAATCGTCGGCTCAGTGTGCTGCAACAGTCAAAAAAGGAAACAATGTTAGGAATTATTAGGAAGGGAATGGTTAATAAAACGGAAAATGTCATAATGCCTCCATATTGCTCCATGGTGAGACCACACCTTGAATACTGTGTACAATTCTGGTCGCTGCATCTCAAAAAATATATAGCTGCGATGGAGAAGGTACAAAGAAGGGCAACCAGAATGATAAAGGGGATGGAACAGCTCCCCTATGAGGAAAGGCTGAAGAGGTTAGGGCTGTTCAGCTTGGAGAAGAGACAGCTGAGGGGGGATATGATAGAGGTCTTTAAGATCATGAGAAGTCTTGAACGAGTAGATGTGACTTGGTTATTTACACTTTTGAATAATAGAAGGACTAGGGGGCATTCCATGAAGTTAGCAAGTAGCACATTTAAGACTAATCGGAGAAAATTATTTTTCACTCAACGCACAATAAAGCTCTGGAATTTGTTGCCAGAGGATGTGGTTAGCCACTGCTATTAATTGCATCAGTTGCATGGGATCTTCTTGATGTTTGGGTACTTGCCAGGTTCTTGTGGCCTGGTTTGGCCTCTGTTGGAAACAGGATGCTGGGCTTGATGGACCCTTGGTCTGACCCAGCATGGCAATTTCTTATGTTCTTATGAGATACTTTTTAGCCGTTTTAAGGAAGTCAATTTTTACTGTCAACCAATGCACGTAAATCACTATTTACCAGAGTAAATGGCTTTGTAAGTTGGCATCCTTATTTATTTTGTTAATTCTGGATTTAGCTTTTTCATTCAGGCCAATACAGAATGGCGCGCTTGACTGAGCACACCGTTTAGCCCCCGTTTGGCCGCGCGTTTTCCACACGCTATTATTACCCCTTACATTGTAAGGGGTAATAATAGCGCGTCTAAAACGCGCGGCCAACCACCCAGAAACTAATAGTTCTGATCACATGCAAATGCATGTTGATGAGCCTATATATCATAGCGATATTAAGTCAGAGGCACCAAAAATAAAAAAAAAAATTAAAAAATCTGCCCGGTCAGCGGGTTCAAAAACGGACGCTCAATTTTGCTGGTGGCCGTATTTCAAACCCATCACTGTCAGTGGGTTCGAAAACCGGACGCCAGTAAAATTAAGCGTCGGTTGTCAGACCCATTGACAGCCAACGCTTAATTTTACTGGCGTCCGGTTTTCGAACCCACTGACAGTGATGGGTTTGAAATACGGACACCAGCAAAATTGAGCGTCCGCTTTTGAACCCACTGCTTCTGCTAATAAGGAGGCGCTAGGGACACTAATAAGGCCTGCGCTAGGGACCACCTTATTAGTGCAGGCCCTAATTTAAATACAAAATTGTGCGCCCAGGAGAGGTGCCTGGGCGTGCATGGGGAGAGCAAGCGCTCGCCTTGGAGCGCCAGCTCTCCCACATGTTTTATTGCATCGGCCTGATAGGTAGCTCATTGCGAGCTACATTCAGGCACAGTAAGTAATTTCCTGTCCCCGGAGGGTTCACATACTAAGCCATGATATGGCGATAATACATGATAAACAGTGTTTAACACATGTTATTGCAATATTGTGGCGATATCGCGCATTATTTTAGAAGATTTCCCGCCCTGTTTGCATGCAAAACTAAACTAAACTAATACATGCAAAACAGCTAATTACTAGTGAATCTAATGCAAATACAATACAACTGGCGCTAATACAGTTGCATTATTATATCGCATTTGGATGAGATATTTTTTCTCGGAGACTTTGGGACACTAACGCGCATCCTGAGGTCCCCAGGATGCCTCTTAGAAGGCCCACTAGCCTATAAATAATCCCCCTCCATGAATAAAACCCCCCAGGAGGGTCTAGCGAGACCCCCATCATCTTTCGAGGTGGTGCAGGCCCAAAAGATATTTTTAAAAAATAGAATAAAAGCTTGCACTACAACTTGGCTCCTACCCTAAACCTTCCCATTAGATGGCAAATCACCCCCTCCTTCCCCTTTACTAAGAACACCTTCCGGCCCCCACTCCACCCCAAACAAAAGCCATAATCCCACAGAATCGTCTTTGAGGTAAGGGGAGTCTGGGATCCATCTAGACCACCAAGGTTTTATTTCTCGGGAAGGGGGAGGAGGAAAGGTAGGTGGGGGAATGGGGTTCAGTAGACTCCAGGGATTATGGCTTTTGTTAAGGGTAGGGGTCAGGACGACCTGATAGCCAAGGAGGTGTTTTTAGTATGAGGGGCTGAGGAAGGACAGGGTAATTTAGTATCAAATGGAAGGAATTATGGGGGGGGCATTGCTAAGTGAGGTTTTTTTTGTTTTCTTTTAATACTTTTTGGGCCTGCACCACCCAAATGTCAGGAGGGTGGGTAGGAGTCTCATTAGACACCCCCCCCCCCCCTCCAGGGCATTTAATCACTTTGCGGTGGGAGGGTATTTTTGGGCCTTCGGACCTTTTCAAACAATGGCAGCCCTCATGTGAAATGGGCCACCATTAAGCAGCTTTTGGGCATCTGCCCTGTTAATTTTTATCACAGTTTTTCTGTGATATTTTCCCACAGAGGGGCGAAATATTACAGAAACGCCCTCCCCCACAATAAAATATTGTGGCTTGATAAATGACCCCTCCCCCCAGAGTTAAGTGACTTGCCAAAGGTAACAAGGAACATCAGTGGGATTTAAATCCCAACTTCCCTGGTTCTCAGCCCTCTGATCTACTCCTTCCCTAAGTCCCATCACTCTCCCTCATTTTCTCCAATTGATCATGTCGCACTCAGAGAAAAGTCGCCAGGCAAGGATTTCCAGTTTTATTTTTTATACACATGCCTTGGCAGTATTTGCATCGGGGTGGCTAACTTCCATTTCTGTAGGATATTTTGTTTGGTGGGAATAAAAGTGAAATCTTGCTGGACTTGAAAAACTGGGGGAAAGGGGGCTGCTAGCAGGACAGAGCAGAAAAAATGGTTGTGTGGGGGTAATTTTGTATGTATGGTTATATTTTATGATGCTTTGGGATGTTGCATACATCACATGAATTTCCAAAGTGAACTTAGGCAAGAATGCTTGCTTAAAAAATGACCCCACCAAACATACTCACATACAAATGCGCCTTTCAATTTGGGTGCAAGAAACTTTTGAGAAGATTCGCGTGCACGCTTTTGAAAATCCCAAAGTATGTGCGTAAATCCAACTCCCTCCCCAGGAATGCCTCCACGCATTCTAAGTAAACTTATGGGTACAAACTTAGACAGCGAGCCCTCTAGGGACAGGGAAATAATTACATTACTTGAATGTAATCTACTTTGAAGTGCCGAAAAGCGAAATATAAAAATCAGATAGATGTGCATACTGGACATTCGCAAGAAAGTTTAGGCAGGCAATTTGATAAGCCATTTCTGTGGGAAAAGCACCAATTTATCTGAAGTGGCTTTAGAAATTACTCTCCCTGTAATCAATAGTGTGGGACTGCCCTGCCAAATATTACATTTTTGGCTAAAGACCTCCGTTTTAAATCCATATAACAATAATAAAGTTGTGTTCTAAATATAAACTGTAGGCATCCAAATGGCTGTACAATTATTCAGATAGACTTGTCATAGGTCAAATTAATTCTAGAACAGTTTATAAAAATATTTATTCAAACTTTTACACACACACACACACACCCATTCCCCCCCCCCCTCCCTTATAAATTCTAGAGATTTTCTTTTCCAGTAAAAGACGCATGCAATATACGTCAATTATATCCATGACAAACTGCAGATCCCCATCTCCCTCCCATTGCTTGACAAGGGTTCCGTTTCTATTGTGACATATTCCCGAGTTATTACTCTGCACACGCACTCCCCTTCTCTTCCTACCATGTAATCAGAGAGAAGCTCCTTCATTTGCCCCAGCCTTCCTACTGAGAACTACAGAGATGGCTCTTGAAAAGTGCTGTATTAGACCTTGCTAATGGTTTATAAGCAGGATGCCATTATCAAGTGGTGGTTCTTTACACTTGGCAGGCTGCGGTAGCCCACTGTATAAAAGTGATAATACATGGATTCTCAATTTATGGACAATGCTCTTAGTTTACCACCCACAGGCAGCAGACTGCCTTCTTAAAAGGAAATGTAAACCAAGTCATACTGTAAAACACAGCAAGCAGCTGGTACTCTTAGCCACTTGCTGACTGAGGGCTCTAATGGCCTCATACTGCTAGGCAGGGACTACTGGCATGAACAGTCAAAAGGTACAAAAGAATAACAAGACAAGATACTAGAGGCTAGGGTTGTTTTAGCTTTGGTCCATTCAAGAGTAGAAGTGTATTTCACATTGCAACACGGGTTTTGAAACAGATTGGTTTATGGATAGAGCTCACTATGTTAAGGCAGCATTTTGAATTCACTAGATTATGACACATCTCACATGTTCTTATTATCATTACTCAGAACACAGGCAGAAAATATTCTCAGAATATATTTTAAATGCCACAGATACAAATGGTAATGATAGGACAGTCTCTTTCCAGCTGTCCATTAGTATTCTGCAATTACACTTCTTAAGTCACCTGCCATTTCACCTTACAATACACAAGAACTGTAGAAGAGCAAGGCACCCTATCATGCCTTACTGATACAATGAACTGAAAAAAAACTATATTTGCATCTGTGATTAATCGGGGAAAACTTTTATCCTGACTAGCTGCTCACTCATTGACAGGAGTTTTCCTTCTCCCACGCACAGCATTCTTTAACTGACTGGAGTCATGAATCTATGTTTTTACACACTAGCTATGGGGATTTTAAAATTTGTACAAACTTTTTCTACAGCAGAGAACAAAAAGGTCTGGAGGAAACTCCAGCTCATATTCTGCTTCCACGGTGCCCATATCATATCAGATGTTTGCCTAATTTGTTCTTAAAAATCTCCAGAGACAGATTCCACCACCACCATCTCCCTAGATAAACAGCTCCAGTGCTCAACTATCTTGCCATTCAGGTTTTTCAAAACAGTAAACTTTGTGGCTTTATGCAGATATTTAGAGAGCTTACCATTGTTCTACATGATTGGAAATTGCACAGTACAATCTTTTGGTGAAAAGTATCTTTTTCCAAAATAATTTTACATATGCATAAAGTAAAAAGAACTGGCCGCTCTCTGGTTGTTAAACTGGTTGTTAAACTGGCCATCATGAAAATGGCAGATGAGCAAAGCATTACTTCAGCCAATGATGTTGCAATGATTCCAAGGCTCAAACACTGAGAAGTTTCGTCCCCGTGGCGTTGTAGACAAACAGATGTGGCACAGGCCCAGAAACTGGGAGAAAACAGGAGTCAGCATGAGCCTGGAGACCTCCTCTGGGCCTTAAAGGGGAGGGAAGTTGTCATGGGTCCAGGGATTCACTCCCCAATATTATTTTTGGCAGATTACCACTTATGTTTAAAGTAAATTGTCCCCTGCTGCAATTTCTTCTCTGGACATGGACATTGGCAAAGTTCTAGAGCTACTCTAAGGCTCACCCATGTATTAGAGACCATGTCCCAAAAAACAGTATATACTTTAGAAAGTGCTGCACAGATCATGGGTGCTGCGTTAATAGTGAAGCAATAGATAGCCATGGTCAGAGGAAAGAATTAAAATTGGGGATAGACTGTATAAACATAAGCCGACAGCATTACAGTATTTCAACTTCACTTTTAAGCTCTCATACCTCTGTGAAGCACTCCTATAACTCATAAAAATGATTTGGAGATTAGCAAAAAAATCACAGATACTGAATATCAGGTTACGTCATGTGCTGCATGATGCTGTATGCTCACAGTATGGATTAAACCAGCCTCATAGGTAAAAATATTTTTTGGTTATCTATCAACTCCTGTTGAATCCTTTTAAAACAAGGCCGTCAACTCCAGTACTCAAGGGCCACAAAAGAGTTGGGTTTTCAGGATATCCTTAATGAATATGCATGGGATAGATTTATTTTTTTGCAAATGAGGCAATGTATACGTTGCCTCATGTATATTCAGTTTGCAGCCTTTGAGGACCAGAATTGGACACCCCTGTTTTAAAATGTGTGTATCAGGAAGGCTATTCATCACACAACTACCAAATCAGCTGAGACGTGCTAGATACTCTCATACTATGGTTTCCTGGTACACATTGATGTAAGGCTATCTAGGCCTTTCCATATGATAATGAGAAAATTTCCAGCAATTGGAGGTTCCATGGGAGTGAGAAGTTCTCCAAGGACAGCAGAATGTTAGACCTCACACATGGGTGACATCAGATAGAGCCCCGATGTGGAAAACTTATGTCGTGTAACAATTATAAAAAAAAATAAAAACAAGAGAAACCCAACTCCGCGGGGTGGCGGATACAGGTAAGCAACTCTGTTGCTTCCTGAGGACAAGAAGAATGGTAGTCCTCACACATAGGTGAATCCCTAGCTACAGACTGCTCCCCAACACAAAAAGGGGACCAACAGACACCTAATCAAGTGGCAATGGGCACAACACCAACGGTGCTGTTGGTAACAGAGGGAGACAGCCTGAACCCAAACAACGGGTGCAAGCGGGAGAGAGTTGGGTTCTATATCTCAAACAGGTACCGAAGGATAGACTGGCCAAACATACTGTCATATCAGCCATCCCTATTCAGACAGTAATGAGATGTGAACATATGGAGAGAACTCCACGTCACAGCCTTGCAGATCTTCACAGGAACTGCTCACAAGAGGGTCACTGATGCTGCCATGACTCTGACAGAATAAGCCTTGACATTATCCCCAAGATGCAGTACCACCTGGGCATAACAGAAGGAGATGCAATCTGTTAGCCAACTGAATAATGTCTCTTTGGCAACAGAAACACCCAACCTATTCTTGTCAATAGAAATAAAAAGTTGGGTGGACTGTCTATGGGCTTCTGTCCACTCCAGATAGAAGGCTAAGGCTCGCTTGCTGTCGAAACGAGTGCAGTGTTCGTTCCCCTTCGTGCCAATGGAGCCTGGGAAAGAATAATGGTAGGATGGATGACTGGTTAAGATGGAAGTCTGTCAACACCTTAGGCAGGAACTTTGGAAGCATATACAAAGACCACCCTGTCGTGATAAAACATAGTGTAAGTTGGATAAGTCATTAAGGCCTGGAGCTCGCTGACACTGCGCGCTGAAGTGACCGCCACCAAAAATATGATCTTCCAGGTCAGATACTTCAGGTCATAGGTATGCAGTGGCTCAAAAGGAGCTTTCATCAGCTCAGCTAACACTAAATTGAGGTCCCAAGGCATAGCGGAAGGCCTTAGGGGAGGCTTCAATTGAAGCAGGCTCTGCATGAAGCATACAACTATAGGCTGCACAGAGACGGATGTACCATCTATACCTTGGTGGTATGCGCCAACTGCACTGAGATGAACTCTATTGGAGTTGGTCTTTAAGCCAGTCTCCTATAGGTATAGGAGATATTCAAGCAGTTTTTGTGTGAAGCAGGAGAATGAATCTAGAGCCTTCTGCTCACACCACACAGAAAACCTCCTCCACTTCAGTTCATAGGACTTTCTAGTGGAAGACTTTCTAGAAGCCACCAGGACCCAAGATACATCCTTAGAAAGATCAAGCAGCTGCAGGATTAACCTCTCAACATCCAGGCTGTGAGCGACAGGGCCTGGAGGCCGAGTTGCTGCAGGGCGGACCAGAGACCCTGGATGCTGAGCCCATCTACATGAGCTCCCCCACCCCAGGGTGGATGCATCAATGGTTAGGACAATTTGGGTCTGGGAACTTCAAAATGAGATCATCCGTTCCAGATTTGAAAGCACCTGTCACCAGGACAATGAGTCCCAGCGAGACGGGGTGACTTGGATGCAATCCTGGAGGCTTTGAGTGACCTGGCACCACTGCGACCTCAGGGTCCATTGGGTTTTGCGCATGTGTAAATGTGCCAAGAAAGTGAAATGGACGGCTGCAGTCATATGGTCCAACAACCTCAACATGTGCCAGGCTGGCACCTGCTAGCTCTATTGGATCTCTGTCACAGTGGTTGTCAAGGTGACGGCCCTTTGACAAGGCAGGAAGGCCTTGGCCTGAGCCGTGTCTAGCAGGGCTCCTACGAAGTCCAAATAAAGTGATTGGCTAAGATGGGACTTTGGGAGAACATACCCTTAGTGACTCCAACACCCGAATGGTTTTGCGCATGGACCTGGTGGGCTCTGCCTAAGACATGCTCTTGACTAGCCAATCATCCAGATACAGGAAAACATGCACTCCCAGCCTGCAGAGGTGCACTACCACCATGGCCAGGCATTTTGTGAAGACCCACGGGACAGATGGAAGCCCAAACAGCAACACCCAGTACTGGAAGTTCTATTTTTCGAGGACAAATCAGAGCTACCTCCTGTGACCAGGGTAGATCTCAACAACAGTTTATGCATCATTTAGGTTGAGAGAGCATAGCCAATCCCCTTTTTGAAAAACGGGGATCAAGGTACCCAGGGAAACCATCTTCAACTTTTCTTTTCTTAGAAACTTGTTCAAGGCCCTTAGGTCTAAGAAAGGACGGAGTATTCCTGTTCTCTTTGGAATCAGGAAGTACCTGGAGTAGAATCCAAAAACAGCCAATGTGAACTCACTCACACCGCGATGCTTACAGCTCTGCGGAAAAAGAGACTGGAGAGGGACCCTGCTGGACACATGGTATAGAACATGATAAGCATGCTCAGTGTGCCTAGTCAAAATTCTAGAAACTCTGACATAAGTTTTCCATATCGGGGCTCCATCTGATGTGATGTGTGAGGACTACCATCCTGCTTGTCTTCTGAGAAAAATCTATACAGGGAGGGTCAGTGTGAGAATTAATATAGGTGATTCAGTGAGATATTTTCCAGGGAGCGAAGGAGAGGCAGCCAAGGGACTGTGTTCTTCAGGTCTCTATGGAGGGAAATGGATAGCTGCCTTCCTCATCTCCTATTACTGTGAGAAGTGCAATCCAAGAAGGTTCTGACCCCCATTGTCTTGGGGAAAGGGAATTATCCTGATTTCATCCAGAATCTCCCCTTTCATCAGGGACTACGTTCAGATGCTGCAAGGGCACTTTCTGACCAGTGAAGCTCTGAAATCTGTTGTAGGGGAAGGGAGGGGAGGGGAAGAGGAAGGCGAGCTGCAAAGCCCAAAGGGATCATACTCAGTCACTCTACAAGGCAGTCCACACACCAAGTGTTGTGTTCCTAACAAAGTATAGTTTATTTGGGGGGGGGGGGGGGGGGGGGGGGAGAGAGACAGTCCAGCTGTACAGAAATTTCAGAAAAACAGTAATCAGTCACTCAAGTCGAGTAGAAAGATAAAGGCTGGGACCCCGCTTGCTCTCTTTAAGGTATTAGCACTGCTAGGAACCCCCATGGAAACTAGAAAGTCATCCTCTCCCAGTTAGATGTAAATTTTAAAAACACTGTTATATTTGTATTAACACCTCATCCATACCCGATTACAGGCTACAGTATACATTAAAGCTACAAACTCAAGAGAGACGAACACACAGTCATTCTCCTTATTACTATGTTCTATCTTTCCATACGTAAAGCTTGGAACTTGAACTTGCAACATTATCTTCAAACCGAGAGTCAGAAAATGTCTTTCTGGGCATTTTTTCTGGAAAATTCTCCAAAATGAGTTAATGGACAGCTATGTGGAGATATTAGTCCCACTGCATCTTTTTTCAAAGCTATAAACAAAAAGACCCATGGGCTGGCTCAGGATTGTGGGGATACAATCAGTTCTATCCCATAAAGATTTGCTCCTGCACACAATATTTTTGCACACACTTACAAATTTAACAGAATAAAGGCTTAGATCCGACCTTTCTAAACTGGGTCTGGTGAATCCACAGCCTCTCTAGTTTTAAACGACACCCGTACTTATATATGAATGAGAGAAATTTGCCTATACAGGGAAATATATCCATTCTGGATATCCTGAAAACCCAACTGTCTGTGTAATCACCAGGACAGGGTTGGGAAATTTTAGCCTAGAAAAAAGTAGATAAACCAGAAGTGGCCAACTCCAGTCCTCAAGAACCACAAACAGGTCAGATTTCAAGACATCCACAATGAATATGCACAAGCTATACTGGCAGACAATGAAGGAAGTGCATGCATCTATATTTCATGTATGTTTATTATTCATATCCTGAAAACCAGACCAGTCTGTGGCTCTTGAGGATCAGAGGCTGACCATCCCTGAAGTAAATAAAGGATCCTTGCAGTGAAGGAAAGCAGCAGCTTCCCTAGCTGAGCTAGAAGGATAGCCGTTTGTTAGTCTTGGGACATGTTCCCATCCCCCTCTTCAGCATGATAAAAATTTCAGAATCTGCTTGACCAAAGGGCAAATGACCAGATATGATAATTTCTCTCAAACTTTCCTTGTATCAGCATTTACCCACTAGACTCAAGGCATGCCAGTCATTGTTACTTAGAGAGCAATAATACCCCCTCTTGCTCTGCATAAAACACTGGGCATTAATCAGGGATTTAACCATGCAGCCACCCTATCCTGTCCCAATGGGCAGAATGCTCAAAACACCACTCACTCAATAGTACCATTAAAATGGCTCCTGACTACAAGGGTAGGGCATTCACTGAGCTATTAAGATATCTGGAGAACAGACTGCAGTAACCCCTAAACAGTGTATTTCAGTGTTTGTTTGCCTTATTAAAAATATCACCTCAACCCAATTATTTCTGTCAAACAATAAATAAATTAGGGGTATATTTTCTGACACATGGATTTTTAGTTTATCTTTTACTGCCAGATTTTCTGACCCCTTTGTATCTACTTCAAGGGGAATTAAATTATTGCTTTTCTCATGTGGTTTCTGCTAAATACAGAGGAAACCTTTTACAGTAAGTTCACCTCTCATGTAACAATGCCACTGTAGCAGGACAGCAGGTTCTGCAGTAATGTGAGCCATAAGCATATAAAAAGCAAACAAGAAGCAAACAAGAAACAAACAGCAGAACACGAAATAAAGATCATATGGCAACATTGATGGTCACTGGCAATATGATGATACTGTTGTGAAATCATGCTAGCCTTGCAAGTATGGACAGAGTAATTAACTGGAAAAAAAATGCTTTAAAGCCCAGGTCCTCCAAGTTCTAGTTTTCAGGATATACACACAATATCATCAGACATATCTGTGTGTGCTTGATTTGAGAACTTGTTACATCTGCATATCTTGGGCTATTTGCAAAGCCAGACCTGCTTGTGGTCCTCATGGACCAGGGCTGTTCCACTTCTTGCTAAAAAAAATAAATAAAATAAAAATAAGTCTCCCTTAACATACTGAAATGCTGGAAGAAAACTGTTGGAGACCAGCAAAAGAAAAAAAAATTCTAGTGCAATCGCACAGAGAAGGGTGACTGATAATACCAGTTCTGTACATGAAGGACAGTGAGCAAATCCGATGCAATCAGCAAACACTAAGCAAATATTGTTGAAACAAATCACACACACACACCATGATAATCCATGGATATGAGGTTTATTACCATACCAATTTATCTCTATGACTAACGTATGGGGGAGGGGGGGGGAATCAATCATAGTAAAGATGAACCCAGCTTTAGAGATTAGCTAAAGTCTTTAAGCAGGAAAGCTGAGCAAACAGTCAAATACTAAAGTCAGCACTCCTATCCAAATATTAATTGAGGAAGTAACCTTTACACTTTTTTTATTTTTTATTTATTTTATTTTATTTATTTATTTTATCAACAGACTTCACGGCTGCAGTTCTAACTTTAGGCCTGCTAAGGAAACTACAATGACTTACAGAAACATATTTAATCATGAGAGCACACAGAATTTAAAAAAAAGATGGAAAGGCACATTAAATCTAATTATCTGCAAATTAGCTTCATTATGTCTCAAACCTATTATAGGGTGCTATTAGGAATTATCTCCCCATACTTCCCTTTCTTGGAAGAAGGTAAGGAGAGTGGCTTGTCTATGGTTTCAATCACTGTGAAAAGCCTGGCCTTGAAAGATCAATTAACTTCCACCAACAAGCAAAACAGGAAAAATAAAATCCCATGTGACATCATGCAGCACTAGAGGCTCCAAGCTTCACAATTTCCACAGAAAAAAAGGAGGAGTGGAAAGGATTCATTACCAAATGAGAATGCTGAGAAAATCCTGAATAGTTTCCCCTCTGCCCCATGGTGAGAAGTCAAGATGTGTCAAACCAGGAGACACAGGCCCCACTCCCAACTCTACTGCTCACTACAGGACTGATGTAATACGGGTTGCTAACATTAGCGCAGGTTTTCACTCCTGTTTTAGCACACATTTTTCTGATGCAAGTTACTCTGGTGTGTAACAGGGGTTTTAACTCCTAAAAAAATAAAAATAAAAATGCACACTAAGAACAGGAATAAAAACCAGTGCGTTAATTAGCACAGGTGCATGCAAATCCCATGTAAAAGGCGGCATCAGAAGGGACGCAGAGAGGTACGTTAAAGGGCAGACAGCTTTAAGCATATTTTTTTTCACTGAAAAATGAATTCCTCGGTCAGAGTAGGCGTAAAGCTTAACTCTCATTTCTGGTGGCCATGTTATACCATTGCTGTACTCAATGTGGTAGTGTCTAGCTGCTTCCACTACGTTGGGCACAACAATAGAATATCTTTGGCAACCAGAAATGTGAGTTTAATCCATCTTGGACCCATGAGTTTAATTTCCAGCATAAACTTTTATATGCAGACACTGCTGAACAGTATTCACAGAGGTGCTGTGCATTCCTGACTTTGGCATACTATTTAACTGCAGATGTTCCCACTCCAAAAAGCTAATTCCTGCATCCTGCTCAGCTCCCATAATGGCCTTTGACTCATGCTGAACACTGTCATAAGCACAGAGGATCCCCCCGGTTGTGAAGAAGTAAGGGGGAAAGCGATATCTACTGAGAGGTGTGACAAATCACCAGGAATGAAACCGGGCTGATTAGATGGCAATTAATCCTTATTTAGTGTCATATCTATCTCATGGCATGCAGATACTCCAATAGAGGCTAGCAAGTGCAAGATGCCATAACTAGATGATAACAGAAGTAGATTTTTTTTTTTTTAACTTTACTGACTTTCAAAGCATGTAGCATTTAATAATGGCATTAGAAACCACTGAAAATATGTTCAATATTACATTTCGAGTTGGCTTTGCTGAAATTGAAATTTATGTATTCTTATTTAGTCAAATTTCTTATTCACCTTTCCAGTGGGTACTCAAGGCATGGTACAAAAGCAATAATAATCCTTTATCAAGTACATTACAAATGATGCAGATCATAAAACCAAGACCAAGAAACTAATTAAAAATAGAATATAAACTACCAGGAAAAACAGATAATCTAGTGACTAAAATCCATTAGCAGAGAGTGACGTTCTATATGATTGACATGGCTCTCCTACATCATGACAGATAAAAAAAGAAATACCGTAGAAGTCAGTCAAGGGTGCTCAACGATGTTGCAGGAGTTGACTCCAATGCATGAGCGGAAACCATTCCCACATCAAAAAAGAATGCATTTCACACAGTCCTCAGCGGACTGTCTACAGTAACGCCATTTGTGATTTTCCTTGAAAACCTTCTCCAACTAAGGACACTATGAAAAGTGCCACATTCCCTGATGTGACCACAAATTTCAGCTTTTCACTATCACTTTACAGAAAGAACTGTTTCCTTCCTGCATTCTTGAGACGTTTCTTCAGCTGGTGAACATGTTGCAATGCCTCAACAGATCTTGAGTCAGTGATTTGCATAACAAGGAGTGAAAAAAAAATAGAGAAGAGAAAAAACAGAAATTAATCCATTAATACTGAGAAACACACATCAAAAGGACTTTACAACACAAAGGTGTATTTTTCTTCCATCAAACTGTCTTTAGCATCCATCTGAACCCTCTTTGCAAATTATGCAGTTTTTGTAAAAATGAAAGAACGCATCACGGGAAGACAGTGTCCGTTCCTCCTCGCATGTATGCCTGCGTGTGGCTGTCCATCTGTCCACATACTAAACAGCCAGGCAAACAGAGCAGCATGCAAGGCACAAAGAACATTATCTGGAATGTCAATGGTTTAAAAAAAAAAAAAAAAAAAAAAAAAAAAAAGGGAGTCCACCTTTCCAATCTTGTATTTCTATATAATACACTGGACTCCAGCCCTAAGACCTGCATGCTTTCACTAATACTTATAAGTATCACCTTAATCCCCCCTCCCCCAAGGAATGTAACACTCGCTGTTTTACATAGGCGGTAAAACCATTTTATCACCTTTCAAGCCCTCCTTAAAAGAGAAATCCATACATGTTCAAAATGTGTGGGGGTTTTAGAGTTAACTTTTTTTTCCTAATACTGTTTTGTAATGAATTTCAAGCAATATTTCAACATACTTTATTTGAAAGCGGTCTATGTTGATCTACTGCAAATGCAACTTTACAGTTCTGTTTCACAGCACTTTATTTCCTTTGAAGGGAAAATAGCTTTTTAAAATAAAGTGTAAAATTTCCTCTTGCGACTTTGTGGCTTTTCATTGGTACCTTACTGCAAGCTGCTCTCTGACTGGGCCCTATCAGGAAGAAGCTATTGAGAGCACAGGCTTACAAAGCAATTCACTATGAAGGTTACAAACCCCCCTCCCACCCGACTCCTCAGGAAGGGATCTTCAAGCATTATTTAACTGACACTTTTTAAAGCTATAAAAATACAGTCACCAAATTGCATGTACAGCATATCCAGACACTGCAAGAGCACTGAGGCACTTGTCATACGTGGATTGCCCCAGAAATGAGTGGAAACCAGACAGCTGATGGTAAAAGGTCTTCTGCCTATGCCAGCCACCTTCACTTCGGGTTGAGCTCTCAGGTACAGGTGTCTGGCCAGGCATGAAAAACAGCCTGGAATGGACTAAGAAGCTGGAACAAACCAGGAACAGAAAAGGTAACAGGTAGGATCACTGACTGTAGAATCTGAAGACTAAGTCTTCTGGATACAGGAACGGAGCCAGAGTACGAAGACTAGCAGGTAGGACCAAGCTCTGGCAACTGACTGATGAAACTGCCTCAGTATAAATACGAATCTATACAACAAACAAGATGGCCACCGGGAGGAAGAGAGGGGTACTGGATAGACAGTCCAAGAAGCTCACAGTGCCACCTGCAGACTGGAGGAGAATCCTTATAAGAGTAGCTACATATACCAGTAGTTACTTGTAATACCACATGGATGTGACCTAAGAATACCAGATGGCTCTCAAATGCTGAAAACCTAGAGTTATAGGAATCTGCTCAAGCAGAATGCCCAAATCTTGATCCCGATTACACACTCTCACTTGATACCTGCTAAAATCCAGGCACTGATCTGAAATCCAGAGTCTGTCCAGTATGAAACACTGGTCATCTGTTTAGTATCTCCCCTTTGGTAGAAGCATAAAATTAAGATGATTTCCATCTGAACACTGCATGATAATGCCCACATCAGTTTTGATGCAATAACGAGCCCTGGGAAAACTGTTCTTCCTTCCAAGATTTTTAAACACCTTTCTACAGGCTAATATTTTACCCCCAATTTATACAGTGCACTAAATCATTTTCATACACCAAGAAAAGATTATAACCAGAGTTTTCCGGGCATGTCCGGGATGGGTATAGGTAAAAAGTTATTTATAACCCCTTCTCTTGCTAAAACATTATGCAGCAAGGCCCTATGACATTTAGAAGGGGACAGAAGGATATGTAAGCAACCTGCATCTCTTGAAATGCCACAACATTGTTATAAAGGCCAACAGCATGCATCTTATTACTTTGACAATGAGTGAAAATACAAAAAAGAATGACTGGCTGGAAGAACAAAAGAAGATTCCTTCAGTTAAGGCTAGTTCAGAATCACAGACACATTCAGTTCACTGTTTTTATTGGTAACAAATACATGAATTCTATTGGAAAAACGTTTCCTTCGGCTAAGGCTCAACGTTCAATCTGTGAAACAATGAGATATAGAATATCAAAACCAGAAATGTGTGGGGGTTTCCAGGCTCAAAGTTGAAAAACAGATAAGGCATGTTCACTAGTTAAAGAGAAACAATGCACTGCATTCTCCCTCTTCCTGATTCCTGAATCATTTAGTAAGTTAGAAGCTTTTTAATGTAAAAGGCAAGAAAAATATAACCATGTCTATAATTTGAGAAGTTTAATATACTCCTATCTGAACAATAAAACTTATGGGGCAGATTTTAAAATCTGCGCGCGCAGGGTACATTTGTGAGCGCTAGCCGGCACATACCACGTGCATGTTATAAAATCCTGGGTCGGCGCGTGCAAGGGGGTGCACACTTGTGCACCTTGTGCATGCTGAGCCCTAGATGAGCCCCGATGGCTTTTCCCGTTCCCTCCACGGCGGCTCCGAAATTGGAGCGGCCTCGGAGGGAACTTTTCTTCCACCCCCCCAAGTTCCCCTCTATCTAACCCACCCCCAAGCCTTACCTAAATCCCCCCCCCCCCACCTTGTTTCAATTATTTATGCCTGCCTCTGGCAAGCTTTATCTTGCGCTCACCGGCCAGCTGCCAGCGCGCCATCCCCCCGGCATAGCCGCTGTGCCAGAGGCCTCGGTCCCGCCCCCGGACCGGCGCCACACCCACACCCCCTTCCCGCCCCTTTTTCAAAGCCCCGGGACATGCGCTCAGCACGCGCAGGAGCAGGTTTTCGGGGTTACGAGCATAACCCTTTGAAAATCTACCCCTATATGTATATACCTCCTCTTTCAAAATAAAACTTGAGTGGTTCACAACATAACCAAAATACAATTTAAAAAAAAAAAAAAACCGCAACAAATATTACAAATTATCAAAGACAGCAAAGGTATAAGCACCCACCCAAAACTATAGAAATGTAATGTCCCATCTCTCCCGATCGCTCCTGAAGGAGCTCCCAAAGGCCTAACAGTTTATTAGTCCTACAAAGTAACACCTCTTCTGTACCACTTTGTGGGTTTTATTTCATGTAATTATATTTGAGTTTGGCATGATTTGTTTTAGGTTGTTTTGTTTGTTATCCATATTTAATTTGACATTTATTATTGGTATTTCTCAGAAATTTATTTTCAGGGAAAAAGTCAGGCTGGAGGAGGGGAAAAATACCACCTCTCCTCTTAAGGGTGGTTTTCTAGCATTTTTTTTTTTTATTGCATTTAACCATGTTTAAAAATTATACCAAGAAATATAAAGAAATATTCTCCTTTCTAGAACCTTCTGTTTTTATGACAAACAAGATGTCTTAATTAGATTATGTTAAAAATATACAGCTTTTAATGCTTTTCCCAACATAAAAGTGGAGTTTGCTTCTTGATTTCTATCATCTATCTAAAGAGGTACATCTAAGAAACTGCGTACACAGGAAACAAGCCTTTTTAGAGCTTCAAGAAATGACTTCACCCAGGAATAGAAAGAATGAAATATAATTGGACTGGGCACAAATGCACTGCAATCAGGGCCAAAGCAATAATTCTCAGTCAGATGAACGTTGGCACTTCTACGACAATAATCCCCATGCTCAGTCTTACCTTAAAAACAATATAGCACTGCAGGTCAAAATTAAAGTATTTGATTTAGGGAGAAACAGAATCCACAGCTGCCGCATGCAGTGGGTTGTGCTAGTTTTGCATTTCAACTGAAGGAGAGGGGTGCTAGGCACAAAATAAAATTGGAATTTTGCATGCTCATCTACCTAAGAAGGTGGAGCACAACAGAGAAGGACAACAAAAATGGTCTTGGATGAGGAGTGACAGCTGACAGCTTACAAGTTAGTCACAATCTATGGCTGGCCGCTGGATTATTCTTGGCAGCATAGACAACTGGGCAGAATGGATGGGTAAGTTGGATCTTTTACAGCTGTCATCTACAATTACCAACCTCTTAATAGTATCACTGGACTATTTATAATAAGGAGAAAGTACATCTCAATATATCAAAATTATTTGGTTGGGTCCAATAAGTTATCACAGTTTACACTGATATCAACGAGTGAGATCTGGGGCCTTGTGAAAGGTTAAAAATGGAGAAACCCTGACATTTATGAGTTAGGTCATTTAAATCTATGAAAGCGAATGGTGTAGGTGTAGGAGAACAGCCCTCTGACAAGGTAGTTAAGCTCTCAATGGGGGTGGGGTGCAATGGTAGTTTAGAATTACAGGAAACAAGCATTTCCTTATTTGAGGAAAACAATACATAAACTACCTATTGAAAGTAGGCTATCAACCATAGTCTCAGATAGGACATCACTTTAAGGATAAGGTCTAGATGAGACCCTTGACACATATTAAGGGCACTCAGAACAGCAGAAGCCACAGTTGCATGTTTGTAAAAGGCAGGTCTACGTTTTGAGACAAAATTGGACACCCTTCTATATGCTTATTCAGAATCATAAACATTGTTTGAACAAAGCTCCTTTATCTTTGACTTCATTATTTCAACTGACTATTGATTAGGATTTTATTATGGAGGCAATAATCCAACTGCCCACATTTCTGCAAACCCCGCAGAAATTTTTTATATGTAGGGTTTGCTGGAATAATCAAAGCAGAACTACACCAGGTAGCTTTGCTTTTTTTTTTTTTTTTACTGTTTCACGGAAAATTGCCTGTGTAATTTTGTGCCTTTTTCTGCTTCTAGACCAAAATGTATGGGTTGTTTTTGATTATTCAAAATTACCCATACAAGTGCCTTCCTCGATCAAACTCAGCTCTGGAAACACCTGCAGCTAAACGTACCCACACTGCTAACATACAAGGGTACATTTATCAATGCAGAGGGTGGGCCATAATAAAAAAGGCCACTTGTATGAGTAAAAAACATTTTACATGTGGAAATGTCTCTCTAAGAGCAAAATGCTGCTGCAGAGCTAACATCTGCACATTCACTGTTTTTGCTTGCCTTCTTGTGGATATTATATGTTTATGGTAATTTTAAAATGCTCTGCATTATCAGATACCCATCTTCAGATCTGCTTTGCCTTGTCATTTGCTTTGATATCACAAGTAACTGCATTTTAATTCCAAGAGAAAAAAAATGAATTACATATAGTGAAAAAAAGCGAGCAGGCCTAACGGTAAGAAAGCAAAGAAGCCAATATGAAGTTGGCTATGATAAGCCAGCCGACACTCAATGCTCTAGAATGGTGTTCAGGACATGAGTCACTCAAGAGAACACCACTAAAATGCCTCGTAAGTTGCTGTCATTCAGATGGCATGTTAAACATAGCCCTGCCTATTCTGTTGACATTGAAGCTCTCTTCTGGAAACTTTTTTTTTTTTTTAAATACACAAACACACACACACCAGCTACAGCGATGGCGATCATGGTGTTGCAGCTAAGTTCCAGCACAAGTTGTAGAAATCTGGCCTGTCCAACTTCCTCCATGAAAAGAGGTCAATTACCCATCCCAAAAAATAAACAAACAAACTTCGGCAATGTTCCCTTTAAGGTGAGGGGGTGAAGGCCCAGTCAACATTAGTCTGTTGATCTGCTTCCAGCCATCTTGTGGTTTGAACCGCAAAGGGCCTGGAGTCTTGCAGGAGCTGCCGGCCCCGTGGGGTTCAAATTGCAAGCTGGTTGGCACCCATGTAGCTGTTACTTGGATATCAGCGGGCTCCCTACTGAAGACTCCACGCCACCAATGGTTGAGCAGCGACTGAACCGTTTCCTAGAGCATGAACCTGGAGTAACAAAAGGAGTCCCTGTTGAGGCTTCAGGAGCACCCAAGGCTGCTTGGGGAAGCATTTACCAAACTCCCTTTATCAACTATCGATACACTCAGCTTGATTCAGGAACACTGGAGGAAAGCAATGATTCAGAGCAGGTCTCTCTGGTATTGCTGTCTCATTCAGCAGAGAAGGGCAGTTCTCACCCCAGTCAAACGGCCCCAGAGCTGGCGATAGAGCAGATTTAGTCAGTCTTCTGAAGAAGTCATGTGATTTCAGAAACCGATAATCTTCCTTCTCATCCAGTTAGTGAGCGACTGCCTCTACTTGTAAAACCTCCTGCAGTCACTTTGGGTGCCATCTGGGGCTGCATTAATGAGGTTGATCTCTTCAGTTGTTGCTTGGTCTTCGGATATTTCCACTTTAATTAAACGTCTGGAGCTTTCCCCAGATCCCACCTTTGACTTGCCCTTACAAGAAAGGGTACAATTAGAGAACAGAGATTTCAAACAGAATAAAAATTCATTGTTGTGCTTCCTTCCTTTTCAAGAAATAGAAGTGGACAGTGGAACGAAGACTTCAAGGTTAAACTAAAGATTTATTTTTCCAAGTCTTTTAGGAAGTTGGGCGAGTAGCACTCCAGCAGACAAACCTAGAGGAAGTATCAAATCCCCTGAAAGGAGCAACTACACAGAGGAAAAAGATCTAAATTAGCAAACAGCTTCAGGGTGTCTCTGGCTGACAGCAATATTAAGCACCTAGCATCCTACCTTTTCGTTCATGCTACCTCTCAGATACTTGCACTCCTGGTGATGAGTAAAGAAGAAACCTGGCCATGTGCTCCAGCCTTTTTAGGATGAGAAAAGCTTAAAGCTGCAGCTACCCAAAAATTATTACCGTATATATGACCAGCTGAAAGTGGCCAGTACTGTATCAACATGTGCCCAATAGAGAGAATAGTAACTATGAATAGAAAAGGTGATGCTTCTAGATATTCTGACTGAGTCAGTGCCTCTGCTCCAGGTTTGCCTCTGAATGCTGCAGTGTCCCATTCAAGAGTCCACACAGAAGTAGATAAGGTAAGGAGGATAAACACTCTGATGAATACCACCTCAAGGATTGAGGTCTGCTTTATTTTCCCCTCTAAGAACTATATAATCATCCATGGTTGACCAGCTCTATACAATCAACTCTTACATAGTAATACAGTAAGGATGGCAGAAAAGGATCAAATGGTCCATCCATTCTGTCAGCAAGTAAATTATGGTAGTATCTGCCTTGTCTTCTTGAAAATTCAGACAATGCTGTTTGACATGTTTTGCTTTTGGTCTTGGCCAAAGAAGCAATCGTGTGTTTTTTCTTGTATGTCTGTGTATCAGCACCTCATACTGTAAAAGTCAGGGCCTATGTTGGTCGTTGTCTGAATCTAATTCCCCTTCACCACCCCCCACCAACAAAGTGGAGAGTGATGTTGCAGTTGCATCAAAAGCATCAAGAATATTTGGTTAAGGGTAATAAACCCCATACCTTCTGTGAAGGGTAATAACTGTAGAGTATTTGGATTGTCAGAAGGCGTTTCACAAAGTACCTCATGAGAGGCTTCTAAGAAAACTAAAAAGTCATGGGATAGGAGGTGATGTCCTTTCATGGATTACAAACTCGTTAAAAGACAGGAAACAAAGAGTAGGATTAAATGGTCAATTTTCTCAGTGGAAAAGGGTAAACAGTGGAGTGCCTCAGGGATCGGTACTTGGACCGGTGCTTTTCAATATATTTATAAATGATCTGGAAAGGAATAAGACGATGAGGTTATCAAATTTGCAGATGATACAAAGTTATTCAGAGCAATGAAATCACAAGCGGATTGTGATAAATTGCAGGAGGACCTTGAAAGACTAGAAGATTGGGCATCCAAATGGCAAACAGAATTTAAATGTGGACAAGTGCAAGGTGATGCATATAGGAAAAAATACCCTAGCCTGTAGTCACATGAAGTTAGGTTCCATATTAGGAGCTACCACCCAGGAAAAAAGATCTAGGAGTCAAAATGGATAATAAATTAAAATCATCGTCTCAGTGTGCTACAGCAGACAAAAAAGCAAATAGAATGTTAGGCATTATTAGGAAGGGAATAGTGAATAAAACGGAAAATGTCATAATGCCTCTTTACCACTCCATGGTGAGACCACACCTTGAGTAGTGTGTATAATTCTGGTCGCCACATCTCAAAAAAGATATAGTTGCATTGGAGTAGGTACAGAGAAGGGAGACCAAAATGATAAAGAGGATGGAATGACTCCCCTATGAGGAAAGGCTAAAGAGTTTAGGGCTCTTCAGCTTGGAGAAGAGAAGGCTAAGGGGGGATATGATAGAGGTGTTTAAAATCATGAGAGGTCTAGAACAAGTAAATGTGATTTGGATATTTACTCTTTTGGATAATAGGACTAGGGGGCACTCCATGAAGTTAGCAAGTAGCACATTTAAAACTAATTGGAGAAAATTATTTTTCACTCAACTCACAATTAAGCTCTGGATTTTGCTGCCAGAGGATGTGGTTAGTGGAGTTAGTGTAACTGGGTTTCAAAAAGGTTTGGATCACTTCTTGGAGAAGAAGTCCATTAACTGCTATTAATCAAGGTGACGTAGGGAATAACTACTGCTATTACTGGCATCAGTAGCATAGGATCTACTTAGTGTTTGGGTACTTGCCAGGTACTTGTAGCCTGGATTGGCCACTGCTGGAAACAGGATGCTGAGCTTGATGGACCCTTGGTCTGACCCAGTATAGCAATTTCTTATGTTCTTATGTAAATACCGCACCAAGAACGTTACCACTATGCTTATCAGTATCCCACACCATAAAAGCCTGATGTACTCAAAAGGTAGCATTAAACCAAACTGTTACTTGATCTGAAAAAGGCAAGTATGATCTGTTGCATATTAAGTGCTGTAGTTTAGCTCTCTCAAGAGGATTTTGCCAGTGCAATAACCATGCAGAGAAACACTGATCGGTATCTATCCATACCTGTCACAAGCTGATCCACAGCTTGCTCCATGACTACGTCATGATAGATGGACATGAGGAAGATGGGGAAAGAGGATTTACAATAAGTAGTTTAATACAGTGACATTGCAAGTCAAGGGATTTCCAGATTAGTACCAACAGGCTATAACTCCCCAGAAACCCATCAAGTCAATGCCAGCAGGCTGTTGGTGGTTAGGTAACTTCTATATTATATTACCTTATTAATCTACCTTTGTAAATATTTTCCATAATACGCAATATAAAACAAAACAAATATATTGATATTCTTTAATTTCAAGTTATCCGATATTTGGATATTAAATGCTATTATTTGCTTACCTTTCTAAGGCAACTATTTCAGTATGTAAATATCTAATCTACCAACTATAACAACTGTGTAACTGATCTCTATTTTTCTAAATGCAGTATGTATAATATTTATTTATTTCTAGACATTTGATATTATGCCTTGTTCCAAAATGATCTCAAAGTAGATTACAATCAAATAAGGATATACAAATAGGTATACAAGTGATACATATGTTTAAGAGTCATGTGTGGTTGTCATTTAATCAATCTCACTATACAAGATATTACTACCTCATTAGAGGTCAGTTTGAAAGAAGGTCTGATTGAACAGCTATCTTTTGCTTTTTACCTGAAAATGAGGTAGGACAATTCAAGGCAAAGAGGTAGTAGTGGAAGCTTGTTCCAGATTTTGGGAGCATAAAAGCTGAAAGCCTGAAGCCTTGTAACAAGCCAGTTTTGCAGAAATTAGAGGGTGGGGGGGAGGAAGAGGTGAAAAGGACCTTTTGTGAGGAACAAAGTTCTCTTGTGGGAATGTAGGAGGTGATACAATAGGAGAGGTAGTTAGGAGCCTGCTTATTTACACAAATGAAGACAAAGAAAAGGGGTTTGAATTTAAACCTGGTTTCTACAGGGAGATAGACTATCTAATATTGGTGTTATGTAGTCTGTAGCTTTGGCCTCTACCAAGATTCTGGATGCATTTTGTAAATGTTAGAGGCATTTCATACTGTACTAGGAAATGCAGTTCAGAAGAGTTATAATAATCAATCCGGCTGGCGATTAGTGCATGAATTACAGTAGCTAGGTTGTGTTGATCAAGGTAGTACCGTATTTGGTGCAGATACACGTAGGAAGCTCTTACTACCTTTGAGATGTGGGATTACATTGTGAGTATTTTGTCAGTCTGAACTAAGATACTTATTTCTTCTTTGCAATGTAGGGGGGTTCCTGACAGCAAAGGTTAAGAAGGCTGGGATGACCTTGGCAACTCAGCCAGAGGCATTTGGATTTAGAGGGGTTTAATTTGAGTTTGTGGTCGCTAAGCCACAGGCTACTGAAATTAGACAGTTAAGATTAGCAATGGAAGGTTCTTGATTGGGTCCTATTTTGACACAAAGTTGAAGGTGATCCGTGAATAGGTGGCATTTAATATCAAGAGACTAGAAAAGGTCACAGATTGGCCAAATGAAGATACTAAAGAGGATCAAGGAGAGAACAGAGCCTTGTAGCATTCTACAATTGAAGACTTTAGGGAAGGATGGTTAATTGGCCCATTAGTGTTTTCTGTTGGAAAGAAAATATTCAAACCATTTAAGAGCGATGCCTTCAATGCCAATGTTCCTTAGGTGTTGGATTAGGAGTAAGTGATCAATCATGTCAAAGGCTGCTGAAAGATCTAATAGAACTAAGACAGCATCACCCCCTTGGTCTGCATTAAGATGAATACTGTTGGTGATGGCCACAAGGACCAATTCCATTCCATGTCCTTTCCTGTAGCCAGATTGGTGAGGATGTAGGTATATTGTTCTCTTCAAGGAGGTCAAGGAGTTGGAAGTAAATTACATTTTCTACTAATTTTTATAAAGGAAAAGCTGAATGGTAATATGCATTAAACTAGTAGAAAAATTGCTTGTGGTGATGTTAACATTGTTTCATAACATGGCAATGGATACAGACTGCATGTTGCTGCATTATTCTAATCAACCTGTTGGGAATAGGGGAATGTCACAGGTTCCAATTTTAGGACCTGTCCGTTAGCAAACATCTCTAGGTCTGTAATCGTATCATTGTTATGGATATTTCTTTTCCTTTTGGTGGATTGTTAAGCTTTTCTTTCTTAACAAAAACTATTGCTAAAAAATATACATTTTACAATAGCAATCAAAAATGCAGTATCATATCTTTGAACCACTCAGGTAAACATTTCAAACTAGTACAGAAACTCTCCAATACAGAATCTGAAACACCTGCTAACTCTACAGAAGACCACACGAAGAAGATTTTGCGGAATTCTTCTTGGATAAAATTCAAGCTATACGTTCTTTTTTTTTTATGCATCCCCTTCCACCTCTTTAACAAATACCCTCACACCACCCTTGACAGGATTACCTTGGCTAACTCTGAACAGTAATCCACTGTCTGATTTCAGAACTCCCTAAGAGGTAGAGAAAATCCTCCATGGATTCATTCCAACCATGAGTCCCTCAGTTCCAAATTCCCCTCCCCCCTCTCCCAAATTAATATGCAACCTGAAACAGGACTTTGTCCCATGGCTATCCTCTATAATTAATGCCATCCTATTCCAAGTCTTTCTACCAGACTGACTGGAAAAAAAAAAAGGCAATCAAACCTATTCTAAAGAAGCCAGGCTCTGATTCAAAAATAAATGACCAATATTCTCCATCAAATTAAGCTGTTTAGCAAAGTATTGAGGGGATTTCTGAAATGCATTTTATAGGTATAAATTTACATGCATACACACACACACACACATATATATATATATATATATATATATATATATATATATATATATATATTACCCCCCTCAAAAAATATGTATTTTGACACAGAGGCAATTTGCAAAGGAAGCAAACAAAAGAAACTCAATAAAATGAACTCCTTTCAACAAGGGCTTTTTTTAAGCTCTCATTCTTCTTGTCTCTTATTTTAACCCTCTTAACATGACAATTACAAATCAAACCTTTTGTCCTTACTTATTATGTTCAGCTGATATTACAGATTATTCTGAACATTCATTAAGGTCAGGATTCTTTTGTAGCAAGATCCCTATTTGAAGTCAAACTTCCAACAAAGTAGAAATGAATATGAGCTATCCTTTAAAAAGTGCTGACAACTTCTTCACAAACCACACAGTAAAACGAGAGTTGGGAGAGCAGTGAATATGAGACAGGAGAATTCCAGGTACTTGCCAATCCAACCCCATCTCTCCCACTCACACTGTGTACAACTTTGGGCAAGTCAATTCATCTTCCTGTACTCTGGGTTACCCAACCTGAAATTGGCAGTAAAAGCAATAATGCTGTTTACTCTCCCAGAGGCTGCTGGAAAAATTATTAGTTCAGGTGCACTGAGATCCTACTTGGCCAAAACATGATACATATATCCAATATATAATATTAAAATTTTCTTTTAGCTATAAAAAGGACCAATAAAAGAAGCAGTTTCATCAACCATTCGTCTCTGCTACTGGTAATCATAACCCCTCATTAAATCTGCCATTGTGTTTTATTTTATTTTGATTTTTAATCCTCTAAATTGTTGAAAATGCTCCCAGTGGATTATCACTAACTAAAATAATGACACATTAGTTAAGGAAATCAAAATAACCAAAAAACAGTAAAACCAACATTTGAAATACATTATCATATATAAAATCTAAGTTAGACATTAAAGCCAAGCTCAATCCATCCAAATCAATCCCTAGATCCAGTCCAACAGCTATGACCACACCTAAGCAGATATTTTACAAGTAATGGTGAAAGCTATCTTGACATTATTTAAGCATAAAAATAATAAGAAAATACCAAGTCAAAGGTAATAGTACATATGTAATAAAGGAAAACCCCCATTTATCTATTTATTTATTTTTATATACAGACATTCGATCTGACATATCACATCGATTTACATGGAACAATAGGAACAAAAGGTGCTAGAAACAACAGGGAACAGTGTTTACACATAATTTCTTACAACAAAAAACTTAAGGGCAACATTAACTGATATGAAATCACTTGCCAGAATAAACAATTTCAGAGAGAAACAGAGTTAAGACAAACAGCATTGTTTGTCTTAATATAAAATAGATTTTTGGGGAGACAAATTTTCATATTTGTTGTTCTTTACAGCTTTAAGTGTTCAGGCCTCCATCGTCGACCACGTTTCTGACGTCTATAGGGTGATTGATGGATTCTTCCACTATTATGTTTGTACTATTACTTGTATAATTTTTGTTTTTTGAAAAGCTTTTGGGAGTTCATACACTGATGCAAGCATTTTACCAAAACATAGTCATATTAGGTATTTAATTATTTATTGCTATTATTTTATACTAATATTTTCAATATGTGTATCTTATGTTTTCTGTTTTGTTCAACTGCATGTTTAAATCTGTTTATTAAAGAATATCAGAGTAAGATACAATCATGACATGGAAGCTATAACTCTATGAGCTCACCAGACATTTATTTATTTATTTATTTTGAACTTTTATATACCAACATTCATGTGGCAAGATACATATCATATCAGTTTACAGTGGAACACAATATTGCAACAAGCATTACATAGAACCGTACACAAAGAATGTACACAAAAATGAAGCAACATTCAACATCAAGTTAACTTCTCCAACTCCCACCCTTCACCCCCATCCCCCCACCAAGAATTAAAGGTTGTAAATTGAACCATTGACAACTACAGAGTCAATAAGTATTTAAAATCATTCTCCTGGCTCATGATGATAGAGAATCTATGCAAGGCATCCACATGTCCAGTATTTTCTCTCTTTCATCTAGGAGAACTCTTCTTCCCAATCAACATTTCCAAAAGCAAAAGATGATATATAGCGTTCCTCTGAAACAAAGATGGATCTGCTTCCTGTCTCCAATGATGTACAATAGTAGTCTCGGCAACCAGAAAAACTTTTGAAACCCACAAGTTTTGCAGTGGCGTATGACATTCACCCAAATTCACATATCCAAGGATCGCTACTGGAGCAGAAAAAGGCAATTTTACAGAAAGAACATTCTCAACATATTGATATATTTCAAAAAAAAAAAAGTGAATTTTCACAGAGGAGCACAAAGAGTGCCCAAGTGTACCAGGTGATTAATTGCATCAGATACACAGATCTGAACCTGTTAGACTAGCCAAGTACATCTGTCTTTGGGATACATAAGCCCTGGAAATGATCTTATATTGTGCTTCTCGCATCTGCATATTTTCTGTAATCTCAATTATGTACCAAAGACAAGCAATAAAAGCGGAAAAAGAAAACAATGCATAATTCTTGAATCCATTTATTTATTAGCATTTATTAATCACATTACAGATACAAATTATCGCCCAAAGCGATTTACAAAAATAAAATCATAAAATTACAAATCATCATAAAATAATATCCATTAAAACTCAAAAACAACACATATGCAAAAAGGTAGATCTCCCTCCTTTCCTAGCCAAATCAATTCTGCCTAAAATCACTTTCGTGCATTTCTTGTTCTTTAAAGCAATGGTTTTGTATTATTGTTGACTTGCTGTTTGCATGTAGTGGCCCTGGAAATATTGTTGCTTGCATCAGATCAGAGGCAGCACTGAATGGATTGCCTTTTCCCAATCAGAATTTTTTCGCTGTGTGACTAAGCGGGTGCGTGCTCTCAACTGCCTTCACTACTGGAAAAATCCCTGAGCCACTTCTACTCGCGGGCTTTGCACTAGTTTTCAAAGGGAAAGTAAGTGTATGCTTTCCCTGTTGAAAGCTGCCCTGGGGGAAAAATACCTGCAAAGATTTGCACCTGCTTTTTCTGTGGTTACTTCCCATCCCAAATAAACATAGATTTGAAAATGTAATCTATGTGCGTTATTTCCCTCCCTGACCTAAGCACGCTTTTGGGATTGCTGCCTGCTAATGTAGCTAAAAGTATACACGACCCACCGCGCATTCTTTTACCTGCATAAGGGCTAGGTGGTTCCAAACGCCCACTTCACCAGGTAAAAGGCTTCTGAAAATTGACCTCCAAATACTTTTACTGAAACTTGTTCCCTGTCAAATTGCATTGGCTGTTCTGTTTCTGTGCTCTTAAATGGCTTCAGATTCGTTCATAGAACATTGATTTTGTGGGTTTAGGAGCCACTAGAGAGAAGAGAAGATATTCCTGGCATGGCCTGGTGCTTGCTTAACTCAAACAGTTAAATCTTCATCCCCCTTGATGGGCACTGTTGGTAGAAATAGTGTAAACTTTGCCAGTTACATCCTGTGCGCATCCATTCACTAACGCAAAGCCCTGGTGCCATGTTCTTGCATACACAATAGTTTCTTTAAAAAACCCACTATGAGCTTGTCATCTGGTTATAGCCATTCTGATGTGCTGCTGAGCAAAGAGGAAGGTCATGGTGGTGCTGCTGCTCAACTGTTTAGGGAACTGTCCTACGTTGCATAGCTGAAATTTTTGTAAATCTTCTGTAATTATGTTTCCATAAACAGCCTTTGTCTGCTGTATAAAAAAGTTAGTGTTTTCAAATGGCACACAGATGTCCTTGTAAGTCAGGGACATACTTGGTGAGAGCCAGCTGTTCTTTGTGGGATTTCTGCAAAGGAGAACCTGCTGCGTTTTATGTGTCTCCTGAGATATTAGTCTACTGAATAATCTCAGTAGCAAAATAATGGAAACCGTGATATTTATCTATCATTTCTGTTGACTTTCACTTGGGTTTTGATGTATAGTGCTTCTGCAAATGCATCCATTTGCGAGTTAGAACAAATCAAAAATTACTTGAAAAGCTGCTTAGTGATGTTGGGATAAAGATTATTTGGGCAAGAATACCGATGCAGTGTTAGGCCATTTCAATTCTGGGTAACTTGGGCATATTGACTGATTCATTAAACATTAGGGATGTGCATTAATTTGAAATTAATTTATTGGTTCATTTAAAAAATGAATTGAAAGAGTCATTTTTGTTAATTTTCTTTTATCCCACTACAAAAAACCCCAAAACTAAACACACTTAGGGTCCCCCTTTCCCCCAGCTCCTGAATCCTCGTATCCTCCTAGGACAAACAGGATGGTAGTATTCACACATGGATGACATCATTAGGTGGAGAACTTTGACTGGCACACTGAGCATGCCGAGCATGCCACTATCCATGTGTCCACATGGGGTCCCCCCTTCAGTCTCCTTTTTTCCGTGCAGCTTTCGCCTTCAGATTTTTTCACAGTTTTTTGCGACCTATCTGCGCCGGGTCCCCCTTCTTCCCCGTCAGTTCTATAGGGCAACATGGTTTTTTATTCTCTGTGGTCGATTCCCGACAGTGTCATTCTCGGTGGCCGCCGGTCATTGACCGCTCACTAGCTCTTTTTCATAGCGTTGTTGAGGTTTCGCCGATGTCCCCAGTGCTCGTGGACCCTGTCCATTATGGATCCACACGAGGACTGTATCTTCTGCTTGGGGGCGTCGCATGATGTCCTGGGATGTCGTTTTTGCAATCAAATGACTCCCAAGGGTCGTCGGGCCCATTTAGACAAGATAGAGAAGATCTTTGGATCTAGAAAGTCTAATCCTTCAACTTCAGCGACTGGTGCTTCGCCGCCCAAGGGCCGGGGGGAATTGATAGATGTGGATCCATCGTTGTCTACTCCCCCACTGGGGCCCTCTGGAGAAAAAGGGGCTGGGGATAGGCCCTCCTCAGCGTTGCGGCACTCCAGGACACTGGGATTGTCTCCATCCTTGGCGCCGGGGAAAGATCAGGCCGAGTATCCTGGGAAACCTTGGAAACAGTCACTGGTCACAGTCATCACACGGTACAGGGCAGGGGTTGGCACCGGTGACCACCTTGATGCCCCAAAGCAACCCCGTGGAGAGGACATCGACCTCTATTGAGCCTGGGAATCTCAGTTGTTCCTCACCTATATCAATGCCAGGCACTGAGCTTCCTCAGGACTCTGAGGAAGCTCCGGTGATGCCTCTTCCTCTTCTTCTGTCCGTCCTGTCTTTGGATTTTCGGGTGTTGCTGGACTGCAGGGCATCAAACATCCGGCTCCACTGGTGCCTCCCCCGGTGTTGGAGCCTGCCCCTGCGGTGTTGGCACCGCTGCTGGAGCGTCTCATCATCCTTCTGGCCATCTTGCCCACGCAGCAGCTACCAATGCCTGGGGGTCCCTTGATACCCCAGCAGCCACTGGGTGGTCCTCCTTCCACAGTCATCCCCATTGTGGGTTCCTCTAAGGGACAATGTATCGCAGCCAGGGGCACAGTCGGGGAGTCTAGTATAGTTTCCAGTTTTGCCCTGCCTGATCCCTGGTTCCTTGGGGACCTTGGTGTCGCCAGTGCCTGCGGTGCCCTCTGTGCCACTGGTGGCTTTAGTGCCAAAACAGAGGGGCTTGGGCAGGGGTCCAAGGATCCCCAGGGGACTTCAGTGAGGAGGAGGCCCCGTATGATCCATGGGTGAATGATACCTCCAAGTCTTCTTCGATTGACTCAGGGGATCATCCCTTGGACCTGTCTCCTTCAGATGAGAGGCGTCTGTCCCCACTGGAGGATTTAACCTTTGCGGGGTTTGTTTGGGCTATGGCACAAAATGCTGGAAGTTCTTCAGTTCGTTGATGCCCCAAAGGAGGTAGTGGCTGTTCCCATCCATGATATCTTTAAGGAATTACTCCTTCGGATTGGGAACACCCCATCTCGGTGCCTCTGGTGAACCAGAAGGTGGATGCGGTCTACTTGGTTCAGCAGGCCTGGGGGTTTGAGAGGCGTCAGCTCCCACATCAGTCAGTGGTGGTGGAGTCTGCCTTCAAAAAGGCCAAGAATTCCTGCACTCATGCTTCTGTGCCTCTGGGCAGGAACACAGAGCATTGGATGTCTTAGGTAGGAAGGTGTACCAGGACGCGATGCTGATCTCCGGGATTGCCTCCTACCAGCTGTACATGACCCAATACACCCGCTTCCTCTGGAAACAGGTTCAGTAGTTGTCGGAACGGCTCCCCCAGCAACAGCAGGAAGTCTTGGCAGTCGCCCAGCAAGGCTTGGAGTGTGGCAAACATGAGGTACGCTCTACCTACGATATGTTTGAAACTGCAGCTAGGGTGGCAGCGGCGGTGGACATTGGTGCCTGTAGAATGGCATGGCTCCGAGCATCGGATCTCTGACCAGAGGTCCAAGAGACGCTCGCAGATCTGCCCCGCACTGGTGAGAACCTGTTTGGGGACAAGCCGAGGGATGCTGTGGCTCAGTTGAAGGATCACCATGAGACCCTCCAGCATTTCTCAGCCAGTACTTTGGACCCGCTATCCTCCACCAGGAAGTCTTCGCATCAGGGTGGCAGGAGGTCCTTCTATTGCCAGGGGAAATATTACCCTCTGGCCTCGCGTGCCTGTATGCCACAAGTGGGTTCTAGGGGTCGCTCTAGACAGAAGCGTCATGGGGCCAGTTCCCACATCAGAAAATTCTCTGGACGGAGCTCTCCGCCCTTGTAATGGCTGGAGCAGTAGAACCCGTAACACTGCATCAGCAAGGACAGGTATTCTACTCCCAATATTTCCTGATTCCAAAGAGAACAGGGTGTTTTGCCTCATTTTGGATCTGAGGGTCTTGAACAAATATCTGTGAAGAGAAAAGTTCAAGATGGTCTCACTGCGCTCTGATTCCCTTTCTGCAAAGAGGGGACTGGCTTTGCTCCCTTGACCTCAGACGCATACACCCACATCAAGATCTTCCCTGGTCACAGGGAATATCTACGGTTTCTCGTTGTTTACTGCTATTTCCAGTACAGAGTGTTGCCGTTCGGCCTAGCTTCGGCCGCACGGTTCTTCACCAATTGCCTGGCAGTAGTGGGTTGTCACCTCTGCCGATAGGGGGAGCACGGATTCCCCTACTTGGATGATTGGCTGGACAAGAGCACCACCCAGGAGGGGGCGCTTCGCTTCCTACGCTTGACCATTCAGGTGCTGGAGTCCCTTGGATTTGTCATCAACAAATCATCCTGTGCGCATCCATTCACTAACGCAAAGCACCAGGGCTTTGCGTTAGTGAATGGATGCGCACAGGATGTAACTGGCAAAATTTACACTATTTCTACCAACAGTGCCCATCAAGGGGGATGAAGATTTAACTGTTTGAGTTAAGCAAGCACCAGGCCATGCCAGGAATATCTTCTCTTCTCTCTAGTGGCTCCTAAACCCACAAAATCAATGTTCTATGAACGAATCTGAAGCCATTTAAGAGCACAGAAACAGAACAGCCAATGCAATTTGACAGGGAACAAGTTTCAGTAAAAGTATTTGGAGGTCAATTTTCAGAAGCCTTTTACCTGGTGAAGTGGGCGTTTGGAACCACCTAGCCCTTACGCAGGTAAAAGAATGCGCGGTGGGTCGTGTATACTTTTAGCTACATTAGCAGGCAGCAATCCCAAAAGCGTGCTTAGGTCAGGGAGGGAAATAACGCACATAGATTACATTTTCAAATCTATGTTTATTTGGGATGGGAAGTAACCACAGAAAAAGCAGATGCAAATCTTTGCAGGTATTTTTCCCCCAGGGCAGCTTTCAACAGGGAAAGCATACACTTACTTTCCCTTTGAAAACTAGTGCAAAGCCCGCGAGTAGAAGTGGCTCAGGGATTTTTCCAGTAGTGAAGGCAGTTGAGAGCACGCACCCTCTTAGTCACACAGAGAAAAAATTCTGATTGGGAAAAGGCAATCCATTCAGTGCTGCCTCTGATCTGATGCAAGCAACAATATTTTCAGGGCCACTACATGCAAACAGCAAGTCAACAATAATACAAGACCATTGCTTTAAAGAACAAGAAATGCACGAAAGTAGGTATTGTTTTTACATGCTAATGTCTTTGGAGCCAGAATGACTCTAAACAGTTATCACAAAGAAGCTGAATATCTATAATCTCTGTTTTGACAGCTGTAAAAACTGATGATTTGCCACAGGTAACAGATCAATCTTCTTTTATCTCTGCCCTATAATTAAACATGAATACTGAGTATAGTGAGGCTTCTTCAACTAAATTACATTTCCTCTTAAAATTGCTTTTCACAAGCCATTATTACACTCTTGAGGGTTTGATTCAGGAGCAAGTATCCCTCCATGGGCATTATGCTTTTTTGCCATGGATTTTTTTACATATTAATGGTAAAGAATGTCAGCAGTCAGATCCAAAAAGGAAAAATTGGAAATTTTCACAAAGTACATAAAGTTATATATGCACAATGGATGGGCTCGGTCTATGAATGTCAAAGATGGCATCTTCCATAGATAAATCATAATAGGTCCATCATCCATCAAATTCTGAACTGGGATGAGTTAACGTGGGACTCCCATCAAGAAATTAAATTTAATTGACATTTAATTCATGGCCAAGCCCCACCTTATATGTTCACTGGAGCAAGCCTGCCATACGTGCACATAGATACAGACAGCTAAACATAGCTGGCTAGCACTGTGTTTTGTATACCGGTTGGTTACTGGTGATTTTATATGCTGTTACATGCCTTGAGCAAATGAGAAGGCGAAAATGAATCAAGTTATGCTATGTTATGTGTGTCACTCACCACCATCCCTACCAAACCACATTCTTGTCTACATTTTGAGACGCTATAGTTAGTTGCTCGGTGGAAGTGAATTCTCAGAAGTCTGATCTAGCCACCTAAATCCCGAAGTTAGGCAGCAAGAAACTTTTGAAAATGTATCCCTTAGTGTTATCATAACTCATTACTGTGTTCCACAGAAAATACATGACAGATGAGGGGTCTTCAGAAGCAAAACACTGAGGGCCGGATTTTAAAAGGGTTACGCGCATAAGTTATGCGCTTAACCCTTTTAAAACACCCCTGCGCGCGCCGAGCCTATTTTGCATTGGCTCGGTGGCGCACGCAGGCCCCGGGACGTGTGCAAGTCCTGGGGCTTCGCTAGGGGGGCGTGTCGGGGCCGACGCAACATTCGGGGCGTTCAGGGGGTGTGGCTGAGGCCTCCGAAATGGGTCCCAGGCCGGGGAATCGCGCGCAGGCGTAACTTTTAAAACACAGGTGGGGGAGTGGAAGGAAAGTTCCCTCTGAGGCTGCTCCGATTTCGGAGCGGCCTCGGAGGGAGCGGGCAGCACGCGCAGGGCTCGGCGCGCGCAAGGTGCACAAATGTGCACCCCCCTGCGCGCGCCGACCCCAGATTTTATAAGATACGCGCGGCTATGTGCGTATCTTATAAAATCCCGCATACTTTTGTTCGTGCCTGGTGCGCGAACAAAAGTACGCGCAGGCGTAGATTTATAAAATCTACCCCGAGTGCCTTCTGCTCTACTTCCTCATCACAAGCATTATAGGCTCATGTTAACCCTGTTTAAAGTAGTACTACCTCAGCAAAGTTGTAAGTTTTCCAAGTCTGAGACAAGGTGTTATTTTAGCAAGAATGAAAGTGCCACTGGCATGTATTTGTCTAAAACTCCAAAATCTTGAGGGGGTTTTTTTTGTTTTGGTTTTTTTTTAAACTGAAACTTGAAATGATTCAAGATAGCTGTGTGTATCTTCTTCTGTTGCTGCCTCTCTAATGCCTCATTTCTCCTGCACCCAACTTGGCACCTTCAAAAATTTACTTAGAAGTGGAAAAAACACAGAGAAAATAAAATTAAAAATGGAGCGAATGATAGGGTATGACATTCACTGTCAGCTCTGCTACCTGAAAATTAACATCCTATACACTATATGGGCAAAGTTCTGTAAGAAATAACTACCTTGCGAGCTTTACAGGCAAAACAGCTGTGTAGTGGTGTTAAATTAAGCCTGCTTTTATAAACAACCTCAGTAATAAAATTTATTTGGGACACACCTTTACAATAGATGTTTAAGGCCAGGTACAATAAAACACAATCAATACAAAAGTATGAGTACTATCCAAGGATAGAAAAAAACTAAACTAGGAAATAAACAATCAAACAAAATCAATAAAAACAAGCAAAAAAACCCACAATAAAGCCACTGCATTGACTGAACCTTCTGAACCCTCCTATTTTCTTCCATGCAAATGAATGGTAAGTAGGATTCCAGAAGGCTCCAGCTCAACAGCATTCTGTAAAGACATTCTGTAGGAAATATCCAAATTTTTGTTAACGAGAACAAGCAACTAAGCATCTGATGTCAGTAAAAATGGACATTAGCCTATATGGGCCTTGCACAGCTAAATGCAGAGAAAATAGACATTGTCTGTTCTGCCATGGGCAGCCAAAAGGAAACTCTGCAGTGCTGTGTGACTAAGGTGATGGATTTATTAGCCATGCTAGCCGAGCTGGCACCAAATTGGGCCAAAAGAAATATCAGCACAGATGGGGTCTGGTGTGGGAATCGAACCTGCAACAATATCGAGGCCTCTTTTTATGGTCCTAAATGTCCATCCGGGATCATATTTTATCAGAGCCTGCCAAGCCTGTGTAACTGTCATTCATCAGAATTGATCGCTTGTTGAACTCCACCGCAAACAAATGAGCCGATGTAATAAGATCCGCAGCAAAACGGGCACTAGTTATGAGCGCGGGTTTTGATCACCGCGCACAGCTGAAGCTGTCGCTTCTGCGGGATGTAAAAAAATAAATAAATTATGCGTGTGCGCGCCAAATTCCACGCACATATGGAAAAATGCGTGTACCTAAGCGCAGTAACGTCAAATGTAATAAGTGGCCGCATCCGCACTCAAAAAGCACATAAAAGCGAGCGAGCAGGTCTTCCTATTAAGTGAAAGTATGACCCTGGAAAATATTTTTAATATTTCAAATAACTGTTCTGCAGAAAACATTGCAAATATTTTCATAGATGTTAATTCACACTGGCATAAAAGCAAGACAGGTGCTCAGTTGGGCACTAATCTGGATGCTCAGGTGCCAATATAGGCTCCCTGCATTGCCTATGATTAGCTAATCGCCTCCTTTGAAATTTCATGCCAATCTTAAATAAATTCAAAAAATTCCAAAGGGATGCCTCGGATTACACACGATTTTTCGTGTACCTGTGGATGTCCTCAACCCCCCATCGTTCCAAAAGGAAAGTAGCGTTCGCCGAGTATTTCATCTGACTACTTTAGGGGCGAAGTATGTGCCCCTCCACAGCCAGTCATAAGCCATCCTCCCACCTCAGCAGTTGGTTGAGGTTCTTCTTCCTCCTTTTCTTCTTTTTTGGACACACGCAACCCTCCTCTTCCCCGCGGCACCCCCATCGACGTCATGTCAACACCACAAGCCTCTGGATCCTTCATCCAGTCACTCGTTCTCAGACATGGATGTTCAATCCTTGGCAATAACACCACCTCCTTCAACCGTATTCAATTTGTCTTCTAGACCCTTGTCCCAATCAAAACACCAGATTCTACAGCACAGCCTCTTTTTTGTACCTTCAATATTTTATGATGCATTTAATATTCAGGTCTTTATTCAACGGTTCTTGCGGCTACTTAAGGTTAAACTTTTCTTTTCCACTACTCCGTCTTTGCCAGATAACTACCGCAACCCGGAAATAGAGTTGGGTGTCCCGTCCCCCCCCCCCCCCCCCCCCCCCGGCTCCACTGACCCTTTAATATTGGCTTTTGAAACTCTTGTTCTACAAGATCTGTCCTTGTATGAACAGCATCTTGGGGTTCCTTTCCAGAATATTTTGCGCCAGGAACACAAGACTATTTCCTCCCTCTCCTCAGATTGTACTATAGTCATCAAACCAGCAGATAAAGGTAGAAGTATTGTTATTCAGAACCATACTGATTATATCGCAGAGGTTAGACGACAGCTATCGGACTGTACTTATTATAAACTCTTACCTGGCAATCCAATACCCCAGTTACGCTCTACCATTTCTGAATTAGTTCAGTATGGCCTGGACAATCACTTCCTTACCAATAAGGAAGCTGATTTTCTTATCGAGAAATCTCCTGTTATTTCTACTTTTTAAACTTTACCTAAGGTACATAAATCTCTTGAACACCCTCCGGGCTGTCCGATAGTGGCAAGTATTGGTTCTATCCTGGAACCCCATTCTAAGTTTGTTGATCTTTTGTGTCCTTAGCTCCATCCTATGTCCGTGACTCTGGTCATTTTATTTCACTATTGAATGATCTGCCACTCCCTTCATGCTCTTTACTATTAATTACCTTAGACATTGTCTCACTATACTCAAATATTCCCCAGGACGAAGCAGTGGCAACTGTGGAGTCGACACTAGTTCAACAGCAATCTCATAAGCTTATCCCTTCCTCGTTTTTCTCACACACATAGCCCTTATTCAGAATTACTTCTCCTTTTTAGGGGATTTTTTCAACAAATTAAGATTACAGTAATGGGTACCACGATGGCCCCATCTATTGCATACCTATACATCTCCCAATTTGAATCAGACCATGTTTACCCTTCACCCTTTAGGCATTTCTTCCTGGTCTGGCTGCGGTATATAGATGTTTTCTTGATATGGACCGGCACCAAAATTCAGTTCTTTCTGTTCTCTGACTGGCCCAATACTTGTAGCGTACATCTTAAGTTTAATTACCAGCTACATTGATCCCAGATTCCATTCTTGGATGTCTTAGTCATTTCTGGTGCCTCCTCTTTTATCACGTCCCTGTACTGTAAGCCTACATTTCTTCACTATCAAGCCACTACCCATGCCCATTACGTAAAAATTTTCCGGTCGGACAATTCTTTAGGCTTTATAGAATTTGCTCTTCTAGACAGGATTTCATGTCCCAATCTAAGCTCTTGCTGAAATGTTTCCACAATTGGGGTTACCCTCCCCGTGTCCTCAAGTAGGAATTCAATAGAGCCCTCTATATTAACCACAATCTTTTTTTTTATGCAACATAGTAGAAATGGACTCTCGACTCACTTGTATTCTTCTGTTTTCGTCGCATGGTAGTAAAGTGATTTCCATCATTAGGGACCACTGAAGGATCCTTTCCCCTCCCCCCATTTTCCAGGAGTTACCAAAACTTACTTTTACACGTGGGTGAAGCCTCCGTGACATGCTAATCTCCTCAGAACTTAAACCAAACACTCCGACACAATCGGGAGATCTATTGGTCTGCTTTTTTCTAGTTTTTCTACTTCTTTCACTCTTTCCTCCATCCTTCCCCTCTCTTAAATATCTCCCTCTCTCCCCTTCCTTCCCTCTCTCCTCTTTCCCCCCCCCCCTCCTTTCTTTTCCTTCCGACTCTCCCTTCCCCCTTCTTCCCCTAGCCCGTCCATCTTTCCCCTCAAAACCCCAACCCCATCTCTCTCCCCCTTCCCTACTCTTTTGCTCCCCTTTCTCTTCCTCTTCTCCCCTCCCCACTTGTCCCTTCTTTTCTTTGTCTCTCCGACTGGCCCTAGTTTTCAGAGATCACATGACTACCCTTTTTGGCACGCTTTTCCTCCCTTTAATGCTTGACCCTCCGCTTCATTCATTTGAGAGCTTTTCACCAGTTTGAGCGTAGTAAGCATACAATGCTGTTTGTCAAGACCCAGTTCGTTAATATTTTTAATTAAGTGAGTTTACTATACACTCCCTTTGTTCACGAGCCAATGGCGCTCAGGTTTCTACTGTTTTATTTATATTTTATCTTTTGCCTGTCTGGTTCAATAGGAATACCTGCCTGCCCTCGTTTTGGCTCAGGATTGATTTTTTTTATATCGTCAAAACAGGTACTCTCTTTTTGCCACGCTGGTACACTTCCCAGGCTCCCTTTCACGTTTTTTATGGCATTTTTCAGCACCCGTTTTTCCTGACATTCTGCTGCGGTTATCGTTTATACTCTCTGCCTCCAGTACTTTAGTGTTGATGCACCTCATACTACGGTACTTTATATTTCTCTTAAATACTTCTGACTGTTCCACACAGAGCCGTCTGAATACAGCCACGTTTGTCACGTTTTTTCTCCGCCCCCCCCCCCCCCACCCCCCGCCTTTTTATGCTCCTTTATTTGCTTTATTTAGCTGTTTCACTTCGATAATTCGGGTGCTTACTATCTCCTTAGTGGGTTTTCTGCAGGCTGGTGTCTGCTGTAAGTGACCCGCTGCCTTTTATTTTTTATTTCTATTTTATTCTCTTTTTATTTTACAGTGAGTTCCATTTGTGGAACCTCTTCTTCTGGTTGGATTATATGAGACTCCCCCTGGTCCTCCACTTGTTTGAGGAATACGCTGGCTATATATAAGCCTTGAACTTGAAACCAATTCACTATCTAGTGCCTTGCTGCAATTTTGGTTACTAATAAAGCAAGTCTTAATTGGAATATTTCCATTTATGAGGTTTAGCATTTCTTTGCCCCTTTGATAGGAAATAAGAACATGCCATACTGGGTCAGACCAAGGGTCCATCAAGCCCAGCATCCTGTTTCCAACAGTGGCCAATCCAGGCCATAAGAACCTGGCAAGTACCCAAAAACTACGTCTATTCCATGTTACCGTTGCTAGTAATAGCAGTGACTATTTTCTAAGTCAACTTAATTAATAGCAGGTAATGGACTTCTCCTCCAAGAACTTATCCAATCCTTTTTTAAACACAGCTATACTAACTGCATTAACCACATCCTCTGGCAACAAATTCCAGAGTTTAATTGTGCGTTGAGTGAAAAAGAACTTTCTCCAATTAGTTTTAAATGTGCCACATACTAACTTCATGGAGTGCCCCCTAGTCTTTCTATTATCCGAAAGAGTAAATAACCGATTCACATCTACCCATTCTAGACCTCTCATGATTTTAAACACCTCTATTATATCCCCACTAAGCCGTCTCTTCTCCAAGCTGAAAAGTCCTAACCTCTTCAGCCTTTCCTCATAGGGGAGCTGTTTCATTCCCCTTATCATTTTGGTAGCCCTTCTCTGTACCTTCTCCATCGCAATAATATCTTTTTTTAAGATGCGGTGACCAGAATTGTACACAGTATTCAAGGTGTGGTCTCACCATGGAGCGATACAGAGGCATTATGACATTTTCCGTTTTATTCACCATTCCCTTTCTAATAATTCCCAACATTCTGTTTGCTTTTTTGACTGCCGAGCACACTGAACCGACGATTTCAATGTGTTATCCAGTATGACGCCTAGATCTCTTTCTTGGGTTGTAGCACCTAATATGAAACCTAACATTGTGTAACTTTAGCATGGGTTATTTTTCCCTATATGCATCACCTTGCACTTATCCACATTAAATTTCATCTGCCATTTCGATGCCCAATTTTCCAGTCTCACAAGGTCTTCCTGCAATTTATCACAATCTGCTTGTGATTTAACTACTTTGAAGATTTTGTATCTACAAATCTCCTATTCGTGCTCTTTTTAAAGACCCTTCCCCTCAAGAGAGGTATTAAAATTTCTCCCCAGCCAAACCCTGGGTTGTTAGTACTTTTATGAGGGAATTGGCTTACTATTTTTTTATTATTTTTTTTTTTTTTACATATTTTTTCTTTCCGACTTTTGTTTTTAGTACACCTTTTATTTGGCATGTGCTTCAGCCTTATCCTTTACTTTGATCGTATCTGCTATTTCTGCCACTAAAACGAGTTCAATCCTACCTTTACAGTTCAGCACCTTCCTACGATGTGTATAACTTGCACTCCTATATTAAAGACTTTTTTCCACTAAGGGGCTTGAGTGCTTTATTATTCTCCAAGACACACCGCCTCCTGGCGCGTTTTATGTGTAACTTTTTATGATTCTATACTGGTTACAGAGGGCTCTTATCCCTGCTGGGACTTTGTGAGTTGTCTCCCACCTCAAAGGTTTGCTGTGTTCTTCATACGTACCTCGGAGTTTTGTCCTCTTGAGTACTCCTTCTTTGAAGTATGTCGTCCCTGAGCTTTTCTGAGGTTAGTTTTTATAAGTTTACTTTACCTACCCCTGTTTAGTGGTTTCAATGCTCCCTCTAATGATCTATTATAATGTTTCCTCAGTTATATTTAACCTTTATTATGGATCTATTGTTTTGAAGTACTTCCCCTCCCCCTTTCCCCCCACCCCTCCCTTTTCTTTTTTTTTTTTTCTTCTATTATTCTTTAAGTGTATTCGACTTCCTATGCTTGGTGTGGTCTTCGTTACATTATGTTCTTTTGAAGTGGTCTGCATGCCCTTTGTGTTAGCCTACTGTTCAATACCTGTAAATTTGTTCTCTTTGCAGACAATATGAATGTCCATTGGTACCCCTTATGCAGCCCTGGAGCGAAACACGGCCATGGCGGGGTTATTATTATGAACTATAAAGAGGCATTTGAGCCTTAAGTGTTTCTTTTGTACTATCTGACTGAATAAAGATTTGTGGATTAATGTATTGAACAGTCATTAACTGCTTGTGCCACACATCCTCTTGTTTTTTTGACAAATATTAGCTCCATACACAAAAGGAGGTGGGGTTAGAAATCAGAGCTCTTCTCCCTACAGTTTCTAATTTTTATCTTTTTAAGTTTCTATACCCTTTGCATTCTGAGCTTTGTACACCAGATTTCTACAGGAAATAGTTGGCCTTGCACTCATTAGGCAGGATTTTAAATATATGGCCTGCTTAGCCTATGCTTGATGACCTGGACTTGATGGTATCCTTCAGCTATTGACTGCTCCATTGAATGGTGCTAAGAATTTTTTCTTCTATTTTGAAAGCAGCAGCACTCAGTAATCAGAGCTATTCTTACCTTTTAATGGCACAAGTTTCTTCTGTCTTGCCCAAATTATTCATTCCAAAGACCTATCTGGTCTAAAAAAACATGACAGAATATTTCAGAGACATCTTTTCCAGATACAATCACCAAAATGGGCAAATATAGTATTCTGTGGTAAAGAACAATCAAATGGATGCAAAAGGAAAGAAGCAACAGGCCTGACAGATTATAGTCACACAGAAACAGCCAAAGAGCAAAGAAATTCATCCATACCAGGGGGGGGGGGGGGGGGAAGAGAGACAAAAAAAAAACTTAGCAGAATAAAATGCAAGCTACCAGTTCATTTTGGTATAGCCATATCCAAAAAAAAAGCATTGAATACATAGTGTAGTTTTAAACAGTTTATCCATGCAGAAAGAAAAGTTTTAAGGTACCAATGAATGCAAAATTTCAGCCAAAATACTAAATGGACAATAATGAATAACAGGATACTGTTAGATGTGCAACTTAATTGCTCAGTTGGTGGTACTCCAGCTAAGTTACACAACGGAGCACTTGTACCATAAGAGACGAATATTATAGCACTTATTAAATTTTGTTTACCACTTGACCCAACAGCATTTCTGGTTTTATGAAACTTTTCAGTACAAAAAAACCCCAGTAAAGTGTTCTTACTATTTTGCTTGACTGGAAAGTTATATGTAAATAGAGTTGGTTTTCATAAATTTACTTGCCCATTAAGATCAAGAAAAGCAAATGCTCCAAGGAGAAAATGACACAAGTTTTCAATATTGTTCCTCAATTAACCTCAACCTTCATATGTAACCAGAGAGGTCACCTTCTCCTTTCCACACAGAAACTCATACATCGAAGGCCTACCTAAAGTCTCAAATTTCTAGAGTTTAGACTGATATCCATGCTAATGCTCGATTTGTTATATAGGCTACAGTCTACTAGAACAGTGGTTCTCAACCTTTTTCCCATTGTGACACACCTGATGGTCATCGCTCACATGTGTGACACACTGCTCATTACAATCCACGGCAGAAATGAAAAAAAGAAAAAAAAAAAGGCCCAGTATTACTTTTATTGTTATGAATGATACAAGGGACAGATAAGAGTACTCTCTCTGAAGAAGAATTATATAAATAGTAAACCTCTCATACCAGAACAGCACCAACTTATAGCACTCAAACAATAACCACCTTACATAAGACAACACTGAAAATATTACAACAGGCTTTCAAACTTCAATACTCCTCCTATTAGGAAAATGGAATGAGCCAGACTGCTATAGAGCCCTACTAGAAACTACATGCCAACAGAATTCCTCACCTCAATCACATGTGCAGACCCTCACCTAATAAAGAATAGAGGGACCATAAAGCATAAATAGAAACATGCAAACGAAAACTAAACTGGAAACTGCAACAAGCCAGAGACTCTGTATGCAGTGCAACAAAGGAAAAAGAGAAATCACCAGTCCCTATAAAATAAAGAAATATAAAATCAATAGCAGTAAAACCATATTCATAAAAAAATATATATATTTCAAAGCAGCCAATGAATGGAATATCCAATAATTAAAAACTCATATAAAAATTTCTAGACACCAATAATATATTTCAAAATAGACACAAAGACCCAATAATTAAAAATAAGAATAAAAAAAATGTTCTGCTCTCCATACCTGGAAGAGTCTGATTTCCAGTTGCCCTGATATTATTGTGAATTAGGAGGGGGGGGGCGGGTTGCTTGCAATTTTCTCCTCTCTCAGTCACACACAAGCTCTCTCTGTCACACAGACTCTCAACCACACACATATACACCTGCTCTCTCACGAGGGCTCTCAATCACACACATGCTCTCTCTTTCTCTTATACACACAGGCTCTTAATCGTACATACACATGCTCTCTCTCACACACAAAGGATCTCAATCACTCACTTACATATATGCTGTCTCTCTCTCACACACACACACACAAAGGATCTCAAACACATATGCTTGATCGCTCACTCTTTCTCCCCCCCACCGAAGAATGACTGGCGGCAGCAACAGCCTCCTGAAAGGTGTCCCATCAGCAGCGGGGGCTGACGTTCCTCCTCTTTTTGCTCTGGGTTGTGCTGCTCTTTTTTCGGGCCGACACTACACAAAACTTGTGCCTAAGCATGGTCTCTTCTTCCTGCTCATGCGGCCGCTGCACACCACTTCCTCTTCCGGGTCGTGGGGGCAGGAAGAAGAGACCGTCCTGCAAGTGCTGCTGACTAAGTGCTTCTTCCAACACTCCTGCTGCGTTCTGCCCGGGCTATCAGTATTTTAAGCCCAGACGGAGGATGAGTTCCCATTTTGCTAGAGTAGGGGGAGCAGCTGGGCCAGTGGGGGACCGGGAAGTGTGGTGACACATCTGTGTGCGCTTGGCGACACACTGGTGTATCACAACACACCGGTTCAGAACCACTGCAATAGAAAATACTGTTTTTATGTTTACTTATGTGTCGGCTGTATTTTATTGTAACTTATCTTGACGAATACAGTGAAGGACAGGAAATTAAGTTTAAATAAATAAAATGAAAAAGAAAAGATCATCAACACATACGCTTCACTTTAAAACCCTTATAAAGACATAAACCAGGTTTTAGAATCTGTACAGTCAAAATTATAATATGCTATAACCACTGAGACTTGATCTCCAGGGCCATAAACAGCACTTAAAATGTAATATTCCTTTGTATCATTTAAACTTCAAAAAAGTTCTCTTTCCGAAAGTATACACACCTGGACTATTACCTAACAATATTTTCTAGGTTAGCATTCTCCCTTATTATTATTATTATTATTATTATTATTCTCCCCTGCTTCAATGGCAGGGGAGAAGAAAAACTGATACTACACGCATATCCAGCATAGCTCTCTGCTTCAACGACAGGGGAGAAGAAAAACTGATACTACACGCATATCCAGCATAGCTCCCTGCTTCAACGGCAGGGGAGAAGAAAAACAACCAATAAGGGCTGAATAACACAGTCTGGGTAAAACAAATAAGCATGGGTGTAGCTTGCTTATTGCGGCGGTTACTTCCCCTACTACCCGTAACTAATCAAGCTTGATATTTCACTTGGTTGCAGCTCCATCACTGCTCTCTACATTAATGGTGGGGGTGGAAGGGAAATAGAACCAAAGAGCTAAGAGAAACAGATAAGTATGAGAAAAAAAATGTGAAGCTTGCTGGGCAGACTGGATGGGCCGTTTGGTCTTCTTCTGCCGTCATTTCTATGTTTCTATGTTTCTATTATATGGCTGAGGGCTCCTTCACTAGTCTTGTGCCTCAGATTTTTTTTTTATGACCCATAACATGAGAGTAAAACAGCTTCTCACAATAATTACAGAAAACCAGCAGGCAATACATCAAAAAAACTGTACATGTCTTGTAAGCAAGCCAACCCCATACAAGGAGAATGGAATGCAGAGATTCAAAATAGAAAAGGTAAATGGACCCAAGCTATCAAAGTGCATAAGAACCATATCTGCTTCCTCAACTCCTTGGAAATCCTGAGGGGGGGGAGAAAAAAAACAAACCTGAGAACCAGAAGGCACATCATCCACAATTTTAACTTTTGACACCCCCAAACAAGCACCATATAGCCCCATGTTTCACTTAGCTCATATGTTTGTGTGTCAGAAGTCAGACGTCCACATTAGTGACTGAAATGAATTATTCCTGAATTTAAGAATGAAATACAAAAGCATTTTTTTTTCCTTTATAAGTCATGAGCACCTTCCCCAAACCATATCTTCGGTCTCTGCGCCAGATTTGCCCTGCTCAGTGTAAGGATAGTCTAGCACCCCATCCGACAGTGGATTTTATTTGATTTATATTCTGCCTTTCAGGCACTTAATAGCGGATTACATCTGAATACTCTAGGTATTCCCCAATGTCTACTTTACTTTTCGGTGTGGGGCAGGAGTAAATAAGTAATTAAGACCTTGGTTTTCAAACATCTTAACATACTGTGAAATTCTGGAGACCTTCCAACTCTCTCTCCCCCTGCTCCTCTCCCACCGTGTATGTAGGACTGCATGGAACCCTAGGGTTTCACAGGACCTTGACTGATCTGTAGCAGCCAGCTTTACACAATTTCATCATTCACATTTCTTAATATATGTATAAACAAAATCAGGTTTGACTTTTTTTTTTTTTTTTTTAAAGTGCATGAATAATGGATGGTTCAAGAAAAAGCTTCATCAGGATTTTTTTTTTTTTTTTATAATTTGTAAAGACTTGCACCGTTGTTTCATACTGGATCTATTATCAAATGTGCTATTTTCTTCCAAACAAAACACATATATAAACAATATTATCACACACACACACACTTTGACTAGAATATAAATAGCTTTGTTTACAATGCTTGCCCAGGAAAATGACCGAGTAAACAAGTCTGAAATGGAGGGGGTGCCACATTCCAGAGGGTTTCAGGGAAGCGACCAGACTATTCTATGGAACAGAACTGGCATCATCTTCTGCAGTCTTATGTCTAGAAGAGGGCATGGCGCAAGAGAAGCTATCCAAAGAGGCTTGTAGACTCAAGTGAAAAGAAATTACTACATGAAAGGTGAGGACATCCATGAACTCAATTTACTGTAGGAAAAAAAAAAATCTAGCTCCATTTAACCTCCACGCCTCCTGTTATTATACATGCACAATATTTCAGAGTCAGCATGCTTTTATGCAAGTGCTGCTAAGTAATAAAGTTATTTTTTCCTAATTTAGCACTCCATTTTAACAACTTTAAATCTTCTCTACATTGCCTAAAAGAAAAAAAAAATAAACCTCTGAATATAAACTGGAAAGCCTCACTGTGACAACGCATCAAGTGGTTTGCCAAAAGGTCAACTGGTGTCACAGGAATAGAAGTGAAAAATATAGACAATTCATATAGGAATCATAGTTTTGAATGGGTGTCTGGCTTGATCAGTTTAGTAGCAATGGTGGTAATTCAGATCACAAGTTTTCCATCTGCTGGGGATTGATGCATCTCCTCCGATGGGATCCAACCATCACTTTGGCATGCTCCCAGGTATGGATTTCAAAAGATTCCTGACTTCTTGCCAATTGTACAGCCCCGCTCATAGCTCTTACGCAACACGGCATCAGGAAACTAGGAACTTGAGCCTTCTGCTGCTAAAAATTACCATTGTGTTTTTTCTTTCCCTTCCAACCAAAATATTCACAGACAAGAGTCTGAATTAGCACCAATTTGGTGCTACTGATCATAAGTTTCAAAATTATGCTAATTCAACCTTTTCTCTGCATGTTACCATGCGTCCAATGCATGCATGTACATTTCTCAAGCAAACTATTTTGACACAATATGACTATCACGTTGGTCCACTTGGACACACACAAAAAGAAAGGTCAAACAAGTTACAGATGATACCCTTTCATTGGACTAATTTAATAGATTTGTGACTAGTTTTTGAAAGCACAAGAATGTTGTCATGGCAGAATATGACACTCCTCTGGAGGAATATTTTGCCAGGCCAAACCTCTACATCAATGACCTTGGTTAAGATACTAAAATGGAACTTCGGAACTACTCAATAATGCAAGACATTCAAAATTAAAATGGTTGTTTATGGCAATGCCGGGACCAGCTTTTTCTGTGCCCGGGGCAGATATTCAGAATTCCTTTTCATCCTGCAGACCACTCCACACCTGCGGGATTCCCCTGCTTGCCAATAGGTCGAGGCAGAGAACTCATTACCACTTTTTCTGTGCGCTTACTTCACTTACTCATTATATCCTAGGATAGCTGGGTGGTTCCTCAGTAGTTCTCTGCCTCCAGTTAGGTGGTGGTGGCTATGCTGGGATAGCTGGGAACTATTAGAAGGAGAAAAGAAATAGGGACCGAAAGTAAGGTAGGCCAGGACTCCAGGGAAGAACCCTCCTCACATACAGCATCCGAAGTGCAAGGTAATACCCACATGGGATCTTAATGTGGTATTAAGGGCCTTGTCCAAGGCGCCCTTTGAACCGCTAAAAGGGGCAACATTAAAGGACCTCAATCTTCCTAGTAGCAATATGCTCAGTCTGAAAGGTCTCAGAGATCCAAGCTCTTTCTTGTAGGGAGCCCTACCTGTCGATTCACAAAGACAAAATAGTTATTCATCCCATTCCATACTTTTTGCCTTAGGTACTGTCAGAATTTCACTCAAACAAGGAGACTGTTTTACTGGTTCTAACAAGAACAGAGGGGGAAGAGACCAGAGGGAAGCCTCACCCACTAGACATCTGAAAGACCGACAGGACAGGATGTTTGTCCTGTTAAGATGACTAAAGAAGGGGCCAGGCAGCATCTAAACCCTCAATTGTGTGCTGGATTAGAGAAGCATATGTTGCGCAGGGGAAGCAGGCCCCAAGGCCTTTGTGCACCCATTCTACAAGGGCACAGGCAATCTCGTGGGCAAAGAGCAAGCCAGCAACACTTCAGGATATTTGTAGGGCAGCCAATTGGTCCTCCTGGGGTACTTTCACAAGACATTTCAAGCTAGATCTGCAGGTGGGAGACGAACTGAAGTGTAGTAACATGGTCTTAGGGGCCACTGAGGCTACATCCCATCCAAACTAGTTACTGCTCAGGTATATCTCGCAGGTGTGGACTGGTCTGCAGAATGAAAAGAAAGGTAAAATTTGTACTTACCAGATAATTTCCTTTCCTTTAGTCCTAGCAGACCAGACCAAGTACCCTCCCAATTAAAAAAAAAAAAAAAGAAGAGGGGGATAAGAAAAGCAGGATATCAATCTAGTAGGCTAGGGCAAGAGGCTACTGAGGAACCACCCAGCTAACACAGGATACAATGAGTAAGTGAAGTAAGCAAAAATAAAAGTGGAAAAAAGTTCTCTGCCTCTACCTACCGGCAAGCAGGGGAATCCCGCAGATGTGGACTGGCCTGCTAGGACTAAAGGAAAGGAAATTATCTGGTAAGTACAAATTTCACCTTATGCCGCCCCCTTCCCCCACATACACACACACTTTTTTGAGTTTTAGTTGTAAACAATGTAGTTTATCATGCATTCTACATGACAGTGAGCATGTAATACTGATATTACTGTTAGTTATTCTAGATATAAGTTATTCAATAAGGGAAACATCTTTAATATCTATTGTCACTGCAGTAGAACTGTCAGCCCAGAATATGCTCTTATTCGGGAAAACAATCAGGCACAATACAGTTCCATACAATAACAGGCTAGGCCAGGGGTGGCATGTCTTGTGCATGAATAGCCACAAAACCAGAACGCACAGCAAGCAGTAAAGACCCCTTGAAGAGAGAGCAGAAATTTTCCCCAACCCCCCACCGGCCAACTCTGTCTCTCTCCCGCCATATCTCCACATTCTGCCCAGCCTCTTTCACTCTATCTTTCTATACTCTGCCCAATCTTTCTCTATCCCAACCACTCCTTACTCACTATCCAGCCTCTCTCTCTCTGAGAGGATGGGTAGACTAGATGAGCTATACGATCTTTTTCTGCTATCATGTTTCTATGTTTCTCTCCTATCTCCATACTCTATTCAGCCTGCCTTTCCTTTCTCTGCCCCGCATCTCTCTTCCTCCCACTCTCATTCTGACCAGCCTCTCATGCTTCTCAGTTTCTCTCTCTCTTCACTTTCTACCCAGCCTGTCTCCCCAATCCTCATACTCTGCCCAGCCTCTCTTATGCTCTGTCCCACTACCACCTCTGCCCCTACACACACACACACACACACACACACATATATATATATACACCGCTTAGTCTCCTTCTCTCTCCCTCTCCACATTCTGGCTAGCCCCTCAGTCTCTCTCCTACCCCCCACCCTCTCTCGCTCTCATTGTCTCTACACTCTGCAAAGTCTGTCTTTTTTCCTTACCCCTTTCACTCTGAGTCTCCACATTCTGCCCAGCTTCTTCTTCTCCAACCCCAAAGGCTACCCAAGCTTTCTTTCTCTCCACTTCCCCACAGTCTCCCAGTCTCTCCTCCTTTCAACAGTTTCTCAAACTTCCCTGCACGCCCCCCCCCCCAAAAAATGTTGTTTCTCGTTTTGCCCTGGCCTCCTCTTTCAAACTCCCATGACCAGCAGGTGGGCTTCAGCCCTAGATGTAAACTTAAAAAAAAAATGATTGTTTTATTCTATTTACTTACTTATTAGAGTAAGTTGATGCCCCTTTTATGATGGGTGTCCCATTCAGCCCTGAGCTAGCAGAGGCAAGGGGTTCAAATTCTTAAGAGGAAAATTTATTTTGAAAAAAAAAAATGCCTAGATACTATCGTAGAGTGACCCTGTTACTGGAAAGGAAGAGAAGCACAGGCTGGGTCTCTGTTTAAGGGAAATTGTGTTTATTTTCCCTGAAAAATGTGAGGCTGTGCTGGCTGACTTAAAAGGGAAGAAGCACTAGAAGAGGATATGAAGAGAATGACACCCCACAGACTTGGACCAGGAGCCAATTGGCAAAAGGCACAGAAGACAGAGCTCCCACGTTATGACAAGCTAGGTGTTTGATTAGTGCCAGCAGTAAAACTCCTGTTAACTGCGAGATTACAGGTTTAAGCCATAGAGAAGGGGGCATTCATACAGTGACACAGTGAGGATGCAAACTGTGTAGAAGTCAAAAGCCTTCTTGAAGAGTAAGCCCTGCCATTTCATTTGTGCACGCTCTCTCCTCTGGATTACCGGGTTGTGCATTTTAAGCTGCACCTGAGCACAGACTTCTCTCTGATTAAGGATCTGCTTGGAAACAGGACTTTTAATAAGTGGTAAGCTTTTGCAGTGAGCCCTCGTGGAATAACATGCTGACTTATTTGGTAAGTAAGACCCTAAAGCAACACAGCTGCTCAGGTCTGCAGGTTGAGTGTATAATTTGATTGCACTCCCCTTAACCGGTGCACCAAAGAAGTTGGGCAATCATTTGTGACTTACCTAGCCTAGAAGAACCAAAAGGCATTACAGCAGGTTGAAGACTGCAATTGTTTTGTTTGAACCCAACTAAGGAGACTACAATTTGTTTTGAAAGAAAAACTGGCTTTGTACTTGAGAACAGTGTCATTTTTTTTGGGGGGGGGGGAAGCTGAGAAGTGACATTTGTGAATAGTAAGAAATAAAACGCATTGGAAAATGCTCTCTTCTCTTGCTTGCACTGTGACTGTCTACCGGATGGCAATTACACCCTGAAATCCCTTAAAAGCTCTAAGACTGCTGCAAAAGAAGAGCAGATGAGATTTAGACTAGAAGTTTGGGAAACTCCTCTGGGACCTGAGGGAGTTTCTGCTGGGCTAACGTGGTTGCAGTAAAGGGCAGCAGGGTCTAACAGCCCAAGGCAGGTTGACTTGATGCATTAAGTCTATGGGACAAACTGCAAGAATTTAACTAATGGATTTGGCTCAGTGCAGCAGGTTAATGATTCCTAGACTAAGAAGGGGAAACAGAGGTTTAGAAGGGAAAGTGTGCTGCAAGCGAGTCATGCAGGTGCTGATATATCCATCCTACTGAATTAACAGGTAGCCGGCACCACACACTCCCAACCACAACGGGGAGCAACTCCATCTCAGAAGTAAAAGGGCAAGTAAACCCCATCGTATCAGAGGCAATTCTGAAACTCCCCGACTTCCCACTTACATTGTTCCAGAGTTAGCCTACACCCAAGCCTGAGACCACTACAAGAACTATATATATAGTAATTCAATCTTCTTTAAAAATAAAAATGTATTTCAAGTGGAGAGTACATCTCACATTTAACTTACCTCTTGCTTAGATCTCATGCTTGGCGTTTCCTTGGGAAATGTAAATATCAACAGGGGAATAGGTTTGTAGGTGGATGTACTTGCCCAGAGAGGGGAGCAGAGAGGGTGGAGGAGGAGAGGAAGGGTTTTGTTTGGGGGGGGGGGGTTTGGGGGGGGGGGGGTGTTTGTTTTTTTTTTTAAGTAGTTAGAATGCTGTCCTGGGGATCAAAACTGAATTCACAAAAGATATAGCAAGAATTACGCATTATCACTGAATGCATATAAAACATATGCAAACAGATAGTGGCCAGGGTTGAAGCCTTGATGTTTGGCACTACTGCTCACAAGTTTCAAACTTGTATTAATTCATCCCCTTTTTGTGTCTGTTATCATGCGCCCAGTGTATGCACACACATTTTTGTTGACCTATATATGGAATTTAAGGGAAAAAATAATACTACTCTGTGGTTATAAATCTTCCACTCAGCCAATTTTGTATTTTCTGACTTCTGAGAATTTAGATTATACCTGTACAGGTATAATCTAAATATACCTGTACAGCAGAGGACAAAATTTTCAGCTTGTTAGAATTAAGATGTCTTTTTGTTACAAAAAGGGATTCATGTATTAGCAATCAGCAGGAACACAGGATCTATCACAAACATTCTAACTGATGATGCCAAAGATTTACGGTGACATCTTTCTCAGAGGAATACGGCAGGTCAGTGAATAGCCTGCAATAAGTAAAGTCCTTTTTTTTTTTTTTTTTTTTTTTTTTTTTAAATCATCATACAGGGCTTTTTTGTTTTCCCCCAACTCTACCGACCTAGAACCAGGAAACATATTCCAGAGATGGTGCATGCAACAGCCCTGCTGAATTCTGCTGCAATCTGCACCGTTTGCTTTACCATAAATAGTTGTTCAGGGTACATAGGAAGCAGCTGTATCTAGCCTCTGCCAGAAAGAGTCAATCAAAACTGAAGAGCAAACTATTTGCTGGTTCTTTTTATCATGGGTGCCGCTAAGTGCTGTATGATTTTTTTTTTCCTCTGCCTTTTAACTATCTACAAGATGATGTGTGAGAGTACAAGTAAAACCCTCACATGGCATTCTCAGATTATAACGTCCCTCTGAAAACAAAGTCATTTTTCTTAGGCCCCACAGACCCACGACAGTCATTACTCACTGTGTCCAGTTACGGTAGTGTCAATGTTTACCATCCAGCCTGGATAACGGGTAGCTAGCTGAGGCCTGTTTCTGCTATCTCACGCAGCGTCTGTCACCTTTGACAACTTTCGTCCCCACGATGGATTCATGTGCAGCAACTGGCATATCCAAAGTGGGGAGAGGGAGCGAGGGTAACGATGTGTTCACCTGACCAGCACTGGATGTACCAGACCCTTAATTTATATGGGTCATTCTCCAATAGTCCACAGCACTTTTGTGCATATGTACCTTGTAATGGATTTTCAAATGGAAACCACTCAGGCAATTTCCCTTTTGAAATTGAAATAAGTGCATGCATTAAAAAGTGGCCAATTATTTTGCACCTGTTATTTCGTCAAGCAGCAGATTGGGGGGGTGTGGTTAAATCACTTGTGAAATTTTGAAAATCTAAAGCGGAGGTCCCCAGGAGGCAGTGATCCCAGGGCTAAAGCAAAGTGTAAATAATATTTCAACATTTCTCAAAAAAATAAAAAAATTTTAAAAAGTGGCCAACCTGCCACGTCTTCCCCTTCCTCTACCCTATGAGGGGGGGGGGGGGGATGGGGGGCGCGGCTGCCCTAGAGAGCATCATCTGCAAGACTGCTTTTACCTATGGGCATAAGCACACAAGGCTCTGCTCCAATGACTCTATTGGCCAGTGCCCAAAATCTCAGGCAGCAGAGATCAGCCCTCTACTCCCAGGCAACATGCAAGAAACTGAATGGGGATGGATGTGAGCCTGGAGTAGATAGAGCAAAGAAGAACCCTCCCTAATCCACCCCCTTCTCTCTTGTTTCCTCCCCACCCCCCCCTCCCCCTATCTGCAGGGAACAGAAAGGGATGGGGGGCGAGGCTGGAGGGGATAGCAGAACAAATAAGAATTCAGTTTTTATCTGCATATTTCTTTTTCAAATATGTGTGATCCCTTATCCTGTGTATTTGGTGAGGGTTTGTCTGTGTTCCATTTGTGTGAGGGAGGTGAAGTATTCTGAAGCATGTAGGTACTGTGTAGGGATCTGTAGTAGTCCAGTTTCTTCATTTTTCCCCATTAGGTGGTGTATTGGTGTTTTAGACCCAGATGGAATATTTTCAGCGTTGCCTTCTCATGCAGGGCTGTTGCTGTTTGAGTTCTTGGAGTTAATGCTGTTTTGATATGGCAGGTTTGCTCTACAGTTTGAGTGTGACTTTTTCAGGATTTTGTGTTACTTCACAAAGTGCCTGGCAGTAGAGGGACTTTGTGTCACTGTAACTGAAGTGACAACACAATTTGAATGTTTTTTCTATGATTAGAAAAGGGAAAAAATTCCAGTTCAGCTCAGCCAACCATTTCAGGATTACCTTCAAACAATAAAAACATAAGAAATTGCCATGCTGAGTCAGACCAAGGGTCCATCAAGCCCAGCATCCTGTTTCCAACAAGGCCAAACCAGGCCACAAGAACCTGGCAATTATTCAAACACTAAGAAGATCCCATGTTACTGATGCAATTAATAGCAGTGGCTATTCCCTAAGTAAACTTGATTAATAGCTGTTAATGGCTTCTCCTCCAAGAACTTATCCAAACCTTTTTTGAACCCAGCTACACTAACTGCACTAACCACATCCTCTGGCAACAAATTCCAGAGCTTTATTGTGCGTTGAGTGAAAAAGAATTTTCTCTGATTAGTCTTAAATGTGCTACTTGCTAACTTCATAGAATGCCCCCTAGTCCTTCTGTTATTCGAAAGTGTAAATAACTGAGTCACATCTACTCGTTCAAGACCTCGCATGATCTTAAAGACCTCTATCAATCTTTTAATTGATAAATTTAGGTATTTTGGGGGATTTTATTATTTTTTGCAGTCTATTTCCAAAAATCATAGAATACACAGTCATCAGACCATGAAGATTTCTCAAACAAATTTTGCAAAACAAAGTTTAATAATTAAAAAGATAATGTCCAGTTATGTGATTTACAGGATTGTTCTGGGAAGGGTTGTGGTAGGGACATTGATAGATGAAATTAATTGTAACAACTGAGAGGGAGCCTATAAGCTTGAAAATTAATTGAAGAGGGTGCACAAGGCTGAAGGACCTAGAGAAATGGTTCCCATATCTGTTCTGGGGGACCCTCCAGTCACTCATGTTTTCAGGATTCTGCAATGAATAAGCTTGTGTAGGAGAAAGGTAGGGGCTGCCTCATGGCTCTTGATTTTAAATTTTCTTCAGCTATTACCGCTGCTGCCACTGCAGAAAAATCTACATCATTACGAGGCGCATAGGAGGCAGGAAAGACAGAAAGAGAGAGGGGGCTGCCGCTTGACAGGAGTAAAGAGGGGACTGATGCTGTGCAGTAGATTAGGTGTGGGGAGAAAAAAAAAAAAAGAGAGGACTCCTGCTGCTGGGCAGGGGGTGGGTGAGGATGAAAGAAGGATACAAAACAAGAAGAAAATCCTAGGGCAAGTGGGAGGGGGAATGCAGGGCAAAGCAGAGTTGCTTACCTATAACAGATGCTCTCAGAGGACAGCAGGATGGGCGACATTATCGGATGGAGCCCAACCTGGAACTTTGATCTCAAAGAATTCTAGAGCTTTCAAACATGCCCTACCTAGCATGTGCAGATATAGTCATCACCCTACCCCCTAGGCAGAGTCCCTCAGCCCATAATATAGCTAATAAGTAGGGAAACCAACTCCCAGGAGAGGCGGGTGGGTTTCATGAGGACTACTATCCTGCAGTCCTCGGAGAAAGCAAATGTTGCTTACCTGATGTAACAGGTGTTCTCACAGGACAGCAGGATGTTAGTCCTCACAAATGGGTGACATCGAGGATGGAGCCCACCACGGAAAACTTCTGTCAAAGTTTAACAGAACCTTGACTGGCCCCCACTGGGCATGCCCAGCAAGGCACTGACCCTGCAGCCAGCAGGGGTCTCCCTTCAGTCTGATTTTCAAAGCTACAGGCAGTGCCTAAAGAGTAAAAAGAAACGAACCCAACACCGCGGGCTGGCGGGCGGGTTTCGTGAGGACTAACATCCTGCTGTCCTGTGAGAACACCTGTTACATCAGGTAAGCAACATTTGCTTTCTCACAGGACAAGCAGGATGGTTGTCCTCACAAATGGGTGAGTACCGAGCTGAGGATGTCCTGACTTGCACCAAATGCACCCAATGGTGTGCAAGAGGCACAACAACTGGGGTGGAATTTGGGAAAGGGCATCCGCACCCCACCGGGCAGGTGGAAGGGTGTTGGTACATCAGGTTGGAAAAAGGTTACGCAAGACAGATTGACCGAAGATGGAGTCCTGTCTTCCAGCCTTGTCCAAACAATAATGGGCTGCAAAGGTATGGAGAGAACTCCAGGTTGCAGCTTTGCAGATGTCAGGAAGCGGCACCGATCGAAGGTGTGCCACTGACGTCGCCATGGCCCTCACAGAGTGTGCTTTAACACGGTCTTGAAAAGGAATGCCAGCTTGCTCATAGCAAAAAGAAATGCAGTCCGCCAACCAGGAAGAAAGAGCCTGCTTACCCACAGTTGTCCTAACTTGTTAGGATGGAAAGAGACGAATAATTGAGTGCTCTTCCTGTGAGAAACTGTACGGTCTAGGTAAAAAGCTAGAGCCCGTTTACAGTCTAGGGTATGCAGGGTCTGCTCTCCAGAGTTGGAGTGGGACCTGGGAAAAAAGATAGGTAGTACGATAGATTGATTGATATGAAACTCCGAAACTACCTTAGGTAAAAATTTAGGGTGAGTGCGGAGTACCGCCCGGTCCTGCAGGAGCTTAGTGTAAGGCGGATAGGTAACTAGGGCCTGTAATTCACTAATCCTGCGAGCTGAAGTAACAGCCAAAAGGAATAACACTTTCCAAGTGAGATATTTAAAGTCACAGGAGTGGAGAGGTTTGAAAGGAGGTTTCATTAGACGACCAAGAACCAGGTTAAGGTCCCAGGATGGGGCCGGAGGGCGTAAAGGTGGCTTCAAATGGAGCAAGCCTTTAAGAAAGCGTGTTACCAGGGGTTGTACTGAAATAGGATTACCCCCAATACCCTTATGGAAGGCGGCTACCGCACTGACATGCATTCTGATAGAAGAGGTTTTAAGACCGGATTCAGAGAGATGCCATAAATAGTCCAAGAATTTGGAGATTGGACAGGAAAGGGGATCAAGGGACTGAGAAGTGCACCATGATGTGTACCTTTTCCATTTGTATGAATAAGACTTTCTTGTGGAAGGCTTTCGTGAAGCTATCAGGACCCGAGAAACGGAATCTGAAAGGTTAAATGGTTGAAGGACTAACCTTTCAACATCCATGCCGTCAGGGACAAGGCTTGGAGGTTGGGATGGAGGAGGCATCCGTCGTTTTGAGTGAGCAGATGCGGGTCCTTTCCCAGAGGAATGTGCCTGCGGATGGAGAGATCCTGGAGTATTGGAAACCATACTTGGCGTGGCCAGTAAGGTGCTATCAGGATCATGGTTCCTCCGTCCTGGCGTAGCTTCACGAGAGTCTTTGACACAAGAGGAAGTGGAGGGAATGCATAGAGCAGACCGGTTGTCCACTTGAGGGAGAATGCATCCCTCGGCCGAGAGTGCTGGCTCTGAATGAGAGAGCAGTAATCGTCCACTTTGTGGTTCTGAGGGGACGCAAAGAGGTCTATGCGGGGAAACCCCCACTTTCGAAACAGAGAGGTCGCTACGAGAGGGTTAAGTGACCACTCGTGTGGTTGGAAGACACGGCTCAGCTGGTCTGCCAATACATTGTCTACTCCCGGCAGGTAAGTGGCCCTGAGGTACATAGAGTGGGAGAGGGCTTCCGCCCAAATCTGCGCAGCTTCCTGACACAGAAGGAAGGAGCCTGTGCCTCCCTGCTTGTTTATGTACCACATGGCCATTTGGTTGTCCGTCTGGATTAAGATTATCTGATGAAATAGATGATCTTTGAAAGTTCGGAGCGCATAGCGGATTGCTCGAAGTTCCAGGAAATTGATCTGGTGTTCGGCTTCCTCTTTGGACCATAATCCTTGGGTTTGGAAGTCGTCCACATGGGCTCCCCAACCGATGTGAGAAGCGTCGGTGGTTAGGATTACTTGCGGATCCGGTGGAAGAAAAGGTAAGCCCTGAAGGAGGTTGACCTGAGTCGTCCACCAGGTTAAGGATAGGCGCAGCGCTTGTGTGACTGTGACTATGGAGGACAGAGGCTGAAAAGCTTGAATCCATTGGTGTCGTAGAGTCCATTGTGTTACTCTCATGGCTAGTCGGGTCATGGGAGTGACTTGAACCGAGGATGCCATGTGTCCTAGGAGAATGAGGAACTGGCGAGCCGTGGCAGTGTTCTGAGACTGGAGCTGGCGAGCCAGGGATATTAGGGTGTGGACCCTCTGAAGAGGAAGGTAAGCCTTTGCCTGTAAGGTGTCCAAGTCTGCCCCAATGAAGGATAAGGTTTGAGACGGGACTAAGCAAGATTTCTCGTAATTGACAAGAAACCCTAAGGAAAGGAGTGTTTGAATTGTCAATTTTAGGGAGGATTGAGCTATCTGTTGGGTGGAGGCCCTGATTAGCCAATCGTCCAGGTAGGGGTAGACGTGGACACCTTCCTTCCTTAGGAATGCTGCTACCACTACGAGACATTTGGTAAAGACTCGTGGGGCAGAAGCCAGACCGAAAGGTAGGACACGGTATTGATAATGGTCGTGGCCTACTAGAAACCGCAGATATTTGCGATGGGATTGTGTGATCGCAATGTGGGTATAAGCGTCCTTGAGGTCGAGAGAGCACAGCCAATCCCCTCTTTGTAGCAGAGGGAGCAGCGCGCCTAGGGTTACCATTTTGAACTTCTCTTTTTGAAGGTATTTGTTGAGGGCTCGAAGGTCCAAAATGGGACGTAGTCCCCCTGATTTCTTTGGTATTAGGAAGTATCTGGAATAGAATCCCTTGCCTCGCTGAGAGGGAGGAACGGGTTCTATAGCATTTGATTGCAGAAGAAGAGATACTTCCTGTTGCAATTGAGCCAAATGGGTGGATAGACTCCACGCTTGAAGAGGCGGGGAGTCTGCCGGAAGAGTTATGAAGTTGAGGTGGTAACCCTGTGCGATAATTGTTAGCACCCACTGATCTGAGGTGATCTGCAACCAAGGTTGTAGAAAATGGTAGAGTCGACCTCCTACAGGAATGTCTGGAAGAGGGGTTTGGCATGTGTTCCCTACAGGGGAGTCAAAGGCCAGCCGCAGGCCCAGGAGGAGGGGCTACAGTAGGCCTATGTTTCCTAGGCTGACGCGGCTGAGGCCTAGTAGAGGATCGAGCTGGACGAGGCCTGGCCGATGGAGGGTAGTAACGGCGTGGCCGAAAGAACGACTTCTTAGAGTCCTTCTTAAGTGGTGGTTTGGAGGAAACCTCAGACGGAACAGAAGAAAGTTGTTTTAACGTCTCGTGGTGATCTTTTAATTCAGCTACAATTTGCTGAATTTGTTCTCCAAACAAATTGTCCCCTAAGCAGGGTAAATCCGCTAAACGATCCTGGACCTCTGGGCGAAGGTTGGATGACTTTAACCAAGCCCAACGTCTGGCCGAGATGGCAGTAGCTGAAACCTTTGTGAAGGCATCGAAGATGTCATAAGCCGTTCTGATCTCGTGCTTCCCCACTTCAAACCCTTTGTTAAGAAGGGCCTGAAGCTGTGGCTGGTATTGGTCAGGTAATGTGTCAGCAAAATCTTGCATCTGTTTAAGGATGGCTCTGTTATATTGCGTCATGTAGAGTTGATATGAGGCTATGCGAGAAATCAGCATAGCTCCATGGTACACTTTCCGTCCCACACTGTCCAGGAATTTATTGTCCTTGACAGGCGGAGTGGAGGAGTGTGGCTTTAGACGCTTGGCCTTTCTTTGTGCGGACTCAACCACAACAAAGCGATGATCCAGTTGAGGCTTTTGAAAGCCTGGTGCTAACTGGACGAGGTATGTGGAGTCAGCCTTCTTGTTAACTGGTGATACAGATGAAGGAGATTCCCAGTTTTTCTTTAAGAGATCGAGAAACACCTGGTGAATGGGGATGGAAGCGATGATTTTTGGAGCGTCCAAAAATTGAAGCAGTTCCATCATCTGGTGTCTGTCATCGGTCTCAGATTGTAGCTGAAAAGGTACAATTTCGGACATCTCCTTTACAAAATTAATAAAGGAGAGATCCTCTGGAGGAGATCTTTTTCTACTCTCTGTAGGAGAAGGAGGTGATGGTAAATCTGTGTCAGAAGATGTATCATCACCCCAGGTATCATAGGGATCACTTGGGGGTTGAAGCCCCGATGGACCTGGTTGAGGATCCGAAGGCATCGAAGGAAACCTTGGAGGAACCGGTGGTACAATCGGCACTGGGAACGGCATCGAGGGTTTCGGTGCTGCCGATGGAGTCGGTGCCGGTCTTGGAATCGATGGAGCCGAAGGATAAATCGGTGGAGAGATACGAGAAGGCACCGATGGGACCACCCCGGAAGGGGGAATCAGGAACGGTGTTTCTCCCGCCGATGAAAATCCAGTCGGAGACGATGGCGCTGTCGGTGCTACTGGAATCATTGATGGAAGGGCATGTACAAGTGCTTCCATACGTTGTAGTAGCGGTGCCAGCGCTTCCACCAAAGGTTCGGTGGTCGGTTCCTTCCTCGGTGGCGGAGTCGGTGCCGGGGTCGATGCCGGTGGCGGTGCCGGAATCGGTGCCGGAGACGGTGCCAATGGAGGTTGGAATCTTTGCATCGCTTTCTCGATGGCCTCCTGGACCAGGCGGTCCAGTTCAGCCCGGAGACCAGGGGTAACAATACCCGGCTCGACGGGAGAGGGAGGCTGAGGCAGAGCCGGAGGGACCACCGTAACCGGTGGGATCACGGCTCCCACACCCCGAGAGGGTGAGGGTTTCCTCGATGCCTGCGAACGAGAGGTGGACAGTGCCAAGTCTGATCGAGGCCTCTTAGTCGGTGGTTCGGCCTGTTCAGAGGTCGATGACTGTGGATCCTCGACAGGCCGAGACTTGTGCCGTCGATGGCGATGCTTGTCCTTCCGGTCTCCTCGCCCATCCGGGGAGGGGACAGGAGTCGACGGCCGAGAAGTCATCGATGGTGGCCGGTCACCGGAGGGTTGACGATGGTGGTGCAATTTCGACGGTGCCGGTTCCGATGACGTCGATGCTATCGATGGCGTTGGGGTGGGTGCATGGAAGAGGAGCCCCATCTTCTCCATCCTGGCCTTGCGACCCTTAGGTGTCATTAGGGCACATTTGGTGCAAGTCAGGACATCATGCTCACTACCCAAACACAAAACACAAACCCTATGGGGGTCTGTGATTGACATAGTCCGGGTACAATCCGGACATCGACGGAACCCCGTCGCCATGGCTTAAGGCCAAATTTAGTCGCGGGCTCGGTAAGTGCCAACAGGCCTCGAGGGCCAAATTCGACGGTAGTCGAGGAAAAAAGGCAAAAAACTTACCGGTTTCCGCGAAGGTGACAAAAATTTGTCGAAGGGAGACCCCTGAGGGGCAAATTTTCTTCGGAAAGAAAAGTACCGAATTCCTGTCAGGAACGTGGTAAGGGAGCTCCTTTCACCGTGTGGCAATTGCTGCGCGGAAAAAAGAAGACTGAAGGGAGACCCCTGCTGGCTGCAGGGTCAGTGCCTTGCTGGGCATGCCCAGTAGGGGCCAGTCAAAGTTCTGTTAAACTTTGACAGAAGTTTTTCCGTGGTGGGCTCCATCCTCGATGTCACCCATTTGTGAGGACAACCATCCTGCTTGTCCTGTGAGAACACCTGTTACAGGGGAATCTCGGAATTGACTGCCCCAAACATGGCTTAGGTATTAATTCCAGCCATGATAGCATATACTTCCCCTAAGGAAGCACACAGTCCAGTAATGAAACAATTGTTGCATGAACCAAACTCTCCTGTCCACAGACAGGGTTATCCCTAAAATGGGGAAGTATAGCTTGCAAGCCGCTGCAACCAAAGAGCAGCACCTCTGTTGCAGAGTCCCTGGTCCCCTAGCTTCCTCAGCCATGGACATGGTGATAGGTTGAAAGGCATACTCGCCAATTAAATGGATTAGAACCCTCCCACTGAGGTAGGGTCCCGCAGGTGAGAATGACTGGCAATAGTGGTCCTTATCAAAACAACGCCCATTGAGCTCAGCAGGTATCAAAGGTGACTCCTGGACGGGAGAAACCCCTAATCTTCACTGCAAAGCTACTCTGGAAAGGCTCCCTTGTGAAATAGACCTGCTGTGCCTTAGGACGACTTAAGGAGAGCGCTACCACTGGACTGGCTCTTGGTTCCCACAAGGAACAGAGAGTCAGAAGCAATGACATGCCTTCCCTGGGAAACGGAGAACGAGGGACACCCCTTGCAGTGGTGGACAACCAGGCATCCAGAGGGGAACCCATAAGAGTTGCCCTGGAACCCAGTCAAATCCCCCCTTCCTGAAGGGACAGGAAAGCAACAGAAATCAGGGCCTCCCAATCCTGAAAAACCTGTCAGCTCCTCAGTTGAGACACAATCACTAATCGCCGAGGTTCAGAAGTAACTAATATGACACTGGCAGCCACCCTGGTAATCAATGAAGGGGCCCCAGAAAAACCAGTCAGATGACCACCGCTACCATCCCCGGCCTACAAGGAGATGCACCAATTCAAAGAATCGGGGCACCAGTTCAGTGATAAATCTGCCAGGAACAGAGCCCCCAGGGGCTTCCCCACAAAAGGAATTTGTGACACGGAAGGGGTTGAAAGATATTCCTCTTCTGAGTAAGGCAAAGACTCCTTACACTACCCTCCTGGTGTCTATTCCCCTTAGGGTTCAACCAGGAATAAGATCCTAGGTCAATCCTGTGGCTGCAGCACACAACCTGTTGTGCTCACCATGAGGGAAAAACACATACATACACACACAAACATACAAGTGGAAAATAGAGCCTACACTGTAAAAAGCACCTGACCAGTACTCATACAGTGGTATCCCATCCTATGAATGGCGGCACACCTATGATCCCACAGCACAGCAAGGACCGAGCACCATTTGCTAGAGTCTGTGACTGCATGCTACTGAAAGGCAAATCACAAAGTGTATGTTGATGCCTTCCTTGCCACTGCTCCCCAGCACTTTGTGGTGCAGAGCCTATGAGGAAACTGAGACCATGACAAGACAATGGCAAAACCCTGGGATGACTGAGAACTAGACAGACAGGGAGAATGCCGCCTGCCAGGAGTAGATGCCTTGCCATACCTGACTGCACATACTGTGCTCCACTGTCACAGTAACTCCCAGTGGAATGCATTGAAACAGTGTGATGGCGACATCCCCAGTACCACTGGGGCTCTGGGTATAGTATGGTAGTGGGTGGCTTCTATGATGTCGTCCCCTCCAGTACCTGATAACACTCCAAGAGCTTAAACAAAGCCCTTGAAACTACGTAGGGAATGGCTCACCGCCTTTTCCCTCATGGAACGCCAGCTGCAAAGTCCATTGTGATCGATGGTGCCCATGGTGCTCTGCATTCGTGTCCTGCAGCATCTGATCATGTCCACTGGTACCCACAATGGTGACAGCACCCATGGGGCCCATAGCACTTTCACGCTCACCAATGATGGATCACATCAAAGGCACCAAACGAAGCTGCACCTAAGGCTTTTACGGTGCTTGACCAAATCTTGATCAGTTCGACAGTATATAGCGCTATCCCCGGCACCACAGGTGCCCGTGGACCTCAACAGCCCAGTGGCACCGATAGAGACCCTGGTGCCCGAAGGCATCGATGGACCAGCAGTACCAAGGATGCCAGGGGCACCTACAGACAGAGGCTCTGCAGTCCCGACATGCCCCATCGGTGCCCAGAGGAACAGATGACTGCCAGCGCCACATAGTTCCCCTCAGCTCACCTACCCATCCCAGGACGTTGATGCTGTGAGCTTGATGGCATCTCTCGCCAGTGGCTAAGGCTGATGATAACATTATTGTACAGGGGGGTTTTTTAAACATCTTGAATTGTCCTTGATTAAACAGAACTTACCCACCACTCACAACGTAAACATAAGCAAGTCGCACATTTCGTTATACCATCCAGTGGCAGGATATAACACAAGGTCTTCTACTCACATAGCTTTCAGCAGATTTTCAAAGTGAAATAATTCAAGTAGTTTGAATATCTGCAAAAAGTTATGCGAGCACAAAAAATTAATTACCCATGCATCTTGCCCCTGCTATATCTCTGAAAGTTTAACATACAGGTGCGTTTTCCTCCCCCAGCACCACCTCCAGGAATGACTATGAAGGACTGTCTTAATGCTCTTGGATCTACCCGTACAACTACATAGCCTGTCATCCGGATCATTCGGAAAACTGCTCCCTTAATCTCTTATTGCCCTGCATGACCTACAACAGCACCCAACAGAAGCACAGATTAAATTTAAAGCCATGGCCCTTAACTTTAAAGCTTTACGTGATATGGACCTAATAGATCTCGGACCAATTACTCAAATATATTCTTGGCGATTCATGGCACACTCAGAATGAGGTTAGAGCAGCTCAATTTTCAGAACCCCTAGAAAGTGGAATCAACTCCCCAAAAAGCTCCATTTTCAGTCTAATACTATGAATTTTAGGAAAGCATTAAAAACTTGGCTATTTTAGTATTCTCTGCAGTGTAAAGACTTGAATAGCATGATGGTATCTGCTGACAGGAATGATTATTTCCAATTTGAGTAAGTTCCTTTCATCCTGGTTTGATTTGTTTTGTTTTATTTATTTTAAAAAAATGTATTTATACATACATTTTTGTATACCGTCATTCGGTGGGTTCCATCGTAACGGTTTACAACAGTTTTTTATAATGTTTTAGGAATTGACATTGTAACTTAAAAACAATAACATTTAAAACATCACTAAAATTAGCATCGGTAACATCCTCTTATAGCTCGAAATTAAAACAGTAAACGCGAGGTATAGTTCATGAATCATAGTGTTTTGCTTTTTGATTGCTATTTTAACTGTTGTGTCTTTTTACTGTTTAGTGTTATATTCTGTTTACTGCTGTAAACCATTTTCAGCCCTAGTTTGGAAACTATTAAGAAATTAAATGAAAATAAAAAATTAAAACAGCCCATTGCGTTGCAGCTGTTTGGTGGAAGAAATTACATATGCCACCTCTAGCTGTTGATGGCCACAAACTTAGAATAATTTACTGCTTGGGAAGGTTGATTGCCATTACAAATGATTCTATTGTTAAATTTTATAGGATATGGGAACCCTTTCAAATTTGGTTGAACAATCAAGCATAGTATCATGTGTTTTCTATTCAAAAATGATGATCTTACCATCCATGTATTTGAATTATGGGGGTTTATGCTGGGAATGGGGGGAGTTGATACGAGAAAACTATGTTTGGCTTTTGCTTTTCATAATTTGATGTACAAACTTATGGAACTGAATTTCACTGGGTATTTTCTGATGGGTTATGATTTTCCTAAGAAAATTTAAATTACAAAAAAAATAAAAAAGATTAAAACAAACCAAGTTTGCCAGGCAAGAGACACTATGAATTTTTTCATAAATATAGAAATATGCTAAAATAAAAAAAATCAAATGTTCAGTGAATATTAGAGGTGTGAATTGATAAAACTTTCAGTTTATTTCGGTTTTCCCTCCTTTTTCATTTTTTTGTTTTATCATCTTTTCTTGGAGGCTTTTTTTTACATTTTGTTTCATGCGCACTATTTTGAGTTGATGTGCACCTCCCAGGGGAATAATCTCAATCATCATCAGTTATTTCTATTCTTATTCATTGTTATCCATTGAAATGTCCCTCATCATCTCCAATGGTGCTGGGCCTCCCACTAACCCATGCAGCCTTCTCTCCTCTCTCTGTCTGACCCACCTCCAGCACTCGCTCACCCAACCCTCCCATGCCACTGGCCTATTGCCTGCCTCCTATTGCTTCTGTGGTTGCTGTGACCCTCCTCCAGCCCATATGGTCCAAGCCAGCTAATGCAGCCATCTGCTGCATTCACCGACCCACATCAACTTGTGCCCCTAATTCCTTACCATAGCTTCATCCAACACATCTGCTTGGGCCCCTGCAAATGTTTATAAGTTGAAGCCACAAGGTATGGATGTCAGTAGGAACCTGCATACACATACTACTCACCCTAGCATATAGATGCCATTAAGCACATTACATATAATAAGATGTATTCCGACAAGCCTACCCCGATTAAGTACACTGACTTCCGCAAGTATCTTGCCTACGCCTTGTATATTCCTGTAAATAGTCCGTTGCAGTTTTACTTATTGCTTTAATTCCTCCACCTCCTGCTCTTTGTATACTCCTCCTTGTTCGCCCTCCCTGTTCATTGTAATTTCTGCCTTTAAAGTTACATTGTAAACCGGTATGATGTATGCATACTAATACCGGTATATAAAAGTTTTTAAATAAATAAATAAATGTATTCATTTTTGGGGCTTTTGAAACACAGAGACATAGAAATGATGGCAGAAAAGGGCCAAATGGTCCATCCAGTCTGCCCAGCAAGCTTATGGTAGCACCAGCCATGCCATACAGGTCTCCGAGGATGGCAAATGCTGTGCCTTGCAAGTTACCCTCATACTTAGGTCCCCAAACCATTAAAGTAAGGGCCCTTGTTAGTTGTGGTCCGAGTCCAATTCCCCATTACTCTTGGCTTTAACGGCAAGAGATAATGTTGGAGTTACATCACAAGTATAAGGCTTATTGCTTAAGGGCAGTAACAGCTGCATCAGCAAGCTACCCCCATGCTTATTTGCTTTCCCAGACCATAAAATTCATGTCCTTATTGGTTGTTGACCAAAATTAATTCCCCTTTTACTCTTTTCCCCCTGCTGTTAAAGCAGAGAGCAATAATGAGTTGCATCAACAGACTGAAGGCGTGTTGGTTAAGGGTAGCAACCGCCACACCAGCAAGTTACTCCCATGTGCTCTTTTCCTCATTTACATACACTAGCCTTTAGGGATCCACAGTGTTTATCCCATACCCCTTTGAAATCCTTCACCATTTTTGTCTTCACCACCTTCTCTGGAAGGGCATTCCAGGAATCCACCACCTCTCCGAAAAGAAATATTTCCCGACATTGGTTCTGAGTTGTCCTCCCTGGAGTTTCATTTCGTAACCCCTAGTTCTACCGATTTCTTTCTAACGGAGGTGGTTTGTCAAATGTGCATCATTAAAACCTTTCAGGTATCTGAAGGTGTGTATCATTTCTCCCCTGCACCTCCTCTCCTCCAGGGTATACATATTTAGGTCCTTCAACCTCTCCTCATAAGTAATTTGATGGAGATCTCCCACCATTTTTGTCGCCCTACTCGTGACGGCCTCTATCCTGTCTCTGTCCCTTTAGATACATGGTCTCCAGAACTGAACACAATACTCCAGGGGAGGCCTCACCAAGGACCTGTACAAGGAGATTATCAGCTCCTTTTTCTTACTGGTTATTCCTCTCTCTATGCAGCCCAGCATTCTTCTGGCTTTAACTATCGCCTTGTAAATTTCTTAGTCCTGAGGGAATTCTGTGCTACTGTGGAGTGCAGAATTTGCGCAGAATTTCCCCCCGGCCGCGCAGATTTGCTGAATTCTGCGCAGAAAATGGCAGACCCCAGCATGCCGCGAATGGAGCGCACCGTTCGCAGTGAAGATGAAGGCCCCCGGCGCACTGGTCGCACTGAAGATGAAGGTCCCCAGCACCCTGTTGCAGTGAAGATAAAGGCCCCAGAGCGCATGTTGCAGCGAACATGAAGGCCCCCGTGTGCCTCGGGATGCACTACACTCGTGGCAAAGGTGAAGGCCCCGGTGAGCCTGAATGTATGTAGCGAGGTGTGTTTGTGTGGGTGTGAGAGAGGGGAGGGTAGGAGGTGAGGATGAGAGATTAGGAGGGGGGAGGGGTGAGAGAGAAAGAGCAGGGGAATGTGAGTGAGACCAGGGAGGGTAAGCAGGGGGGGCTGAGACAGAGCAGGGGGTGTTTGCATGTGGGTGCCAGAGAGAGGGAGTCTATATGAGGAGATTGTGTAAGAGTGAGTGAGTGAGTGAGTGAGTGAGTGTGTGTGTGTTGGCCTGTGTGAAGGGATTGTGTATGTGCGAGAGAGAGCCTGTGTGAGGGTGTACGCGTGAGACAGAAAAGGAGCTTGTGAGAATGTGCATGCAAGAGAGAAGGGCCCTGTATGAGGGGGATGTGTGCGCGAGAGAGTGAGGGAGCCTGTAAGAGGGTGTGTGTATGTGCTCTAGAGAAAGGAAGCATGTGTGTGAGAGAGAGAGAGGGACAGTACTGAGAACAGGGTCAAACTCTGGGAGTGGAGATAGAGTGGAAGGGGTTGAGCTTAGAGTTGGACGGCAGAGATACTGGCAGGTGGAGGTGTTGGGGGCTGAGAGGGCAAAGTGGCGGGAGTAGGGAGAGAGAGTGGAAGGGACACTCTTACAGTGAATTTCTAGAGAAATTCTGCTCAAAAATTTTAAAATTCTGCATCTTTAAGAAGTAACTTTTTTCTGTATTAATTTAAAATGTAATTACATAAGGACCATCATGTAAATTGTGTTATTTTGACCAATCTAAAGTTTGCAGAATTTTAAATTTTTGTGCACAGAATTTATATTTTTTTTTGCGCAGAATTCCCCCAGGAGCAATTTGTCAGTTCAGTAGTATTGCTGTAGGATTTAAGATTGCCAACCATGTCATTGTTCCATTAAGAAAAACAAAAGTGTAGGCTGAAGCTGTGGGTGAAAGCCTTCCTTTGTCTCGAGGATGATTTTGCAGCTACATGCACAAGCTTTCTAGTCTTCAGGAAACAAATACAGAGTTGTCTCTCCAATCCATTAATACACTACACAAAGTAAATACCTCAGCCCAGTTAGGCTGCTTTACTGCTGGTGGTGTAATGAAGAGAGATTTCAGCTCTAAAGAGACTTATCCAATTTCATAATGCATTGTTGAATATTAACAAATAATTACAATTACTCTACAGAGAGAGTAGCTGAGCCTGGAATTGAGGTGGTAGCAACCAAAGCAAAACAATGACAGAATTATAGCATGCTTCAAACCTATATGGGGGGCATTGGTCAGGGCCAAAAAGGGAAATAACCAGAGATCACGTAGACTCTTTGGTAACATAGGTAGGAGCAACAGGATCAGTGACCTTGCCAAATAGCACAATTAATTTTATCCAGAAAAAACATCCAAGAGCATCTAAAACTCAGCTGCTTCTGAGGTCTTTGCTCTTTATCAAATAAAAGGGAACAATGCATCAGTTTTATCATGCTTTTTAGCCATGCACGGTAACATTGAGTTTTAGCATCCAATGCAGAAAACCAGCACACTAAGGATTAGGTTAAAAGGGAAGGCAGCATATCCATCGAATTCTCATTCAGTGATTGGTTCAAAGATAAAAAGCCAGTCAATCCAGGAGAACCCCCATGCCTTCAGCAATATCCAAACCTCACCTTTCCTTTTCCACTATTCCTCTTTACCTCCAGGGCATCCAACACATGCCTCCTTTTCAACTTCTCCCCATGGCATTAAAACACCTCCCATCCAGTCTAACCCCCCCTACTACCACCACCACCATAGGCACACAAAGGTAACCCTGCCCCACCAAGCCGAGGCAGCAGGAGTGTCTTTTACCTCCTACCAGCTGGGCCTCAGCATTGATCTGGCTCTGACTAGCAAGGTGGCACCAGCTAAACACTGGAGGTCAAGTCATGAGGATGTAAGAGATTCTCCTCCAGCTGTGTAGTCTGATACCTTGCTGGATGGGGGTAACAGAATGGGAAGGGGCATGGGGATCTTTGATTGTGTGGAGGCTTCAAATGTAACAATTTTTTGTTTATGTTAATAGACCTTTCTATTATTTCCTTTACAGTTTAAGGACTGCCCCCAAGTTTAAAAAAAAAAAAAGGCAAAAATACACCCAAACTGGCTTTGATTTGACAAAGAATGACCCAGAACATCTTCTACATGTTTACCCAAGTGTGCTTGCAACATGTGATAAACACACAGCTGTCACTTCAAACAGAAATACAGTGGCTTTTTATGTATTATTTAAAGTTTTCAAAGCTTCTCTTTTTGATCTCACGTAGCACAAAGAACCCTATAGTCACGAGCTTCAAAATTCTTTTAAGATATAAAGCAGACTGATTAATTTAGGTCTATTAATATTTATAAAGTTGGTAGCAATATTTTAATTGACCAGACATGCTTGCTGGCAACACTGGAGCTTAGAATGGTCCAGGATTATTTTACCACCAGGGCACATGGAGTTTTTAACAGATACCTTACTAAGCTCCCTTACTAAGTCTTACACTTCAATGTGTCTGTTGCCACTACAGAACTCTCTACCATAGTCACATTAAACACTGTTGTACTGCATATCCAGGTAATGCAATGAAAAGACATGTAGAGTGAAGTTACACGCCTTTATTTTAGGAGTATAGTGTGCATTTACATAAAACCTGAAATTAACCATCCTCTGGACAAGACAAGGCAGGGAAACCTCAAAATTAAGACCATCCTTGGAACTTACACATTTCTGGTATTATAGACTTTATGATCACTGCATGCATTCTGGGATCTAATCTGGTCTAACCAAAGGGTTATAAAATGTATTAACATATGCTCCAAAGTACAGGTGTCACTGTAAACTAATGACATTATGTAAATAAAACTGGTGTGCCAAAGTAATACAAGAACAGGAGCTAATAAGACTTTCTCTGAATATGAAGACCAACACCATTGTAGCATTTCCAACAACATTTTTCTTGTGAAACATGCAATTCCTCCCTTTTTTTTTTTTTTTTTTTTTTTTTTTTTAAGTACAAGCCTTTTGCACACTTTGCACTACAATCAGCAACGAAAAATGCATCAAGACTGCCCGAGCTTCAGCCTTAGTCTCATGCTCAGCAATACACCCCCCACAAGCTTTAGTATAGCGCTCTCCATCATTGCTAATGATGTTGGGATTACACAGAGTAAGAAGCCCAGCTAATATGTCAGAGTTGAAGACAAAAAGAGCATAAGGAAAAAAGTCAGACTGAAGGTCAACTTGAGCACAGCATCCGGGTCACAAATACCCAGTATAATTGAAAACAGTAGATCCATTCTTTGTTGCTCATTCCCAGGAATGAGCAGTGGCTTTCCCAAATCTACATGGCTAATAATGGTTTATGGATAATTTTCTGGAGGAAAAGTCCAAACTCCTTTTATTTTTAACTTTCTTTTTTATATACATTTCAATTTTATAAAATCCAAGTAATAAATCTGAGTAACAATATGTGAAAAGAAAATACATCAAACCTTGAATAATTTTGTATCATCTGCACAATTTGCAAATTTGATCACTGCTCCCTTTTTCAGATCATTTATGAACATGTTCCCAGGTCCCAGTATAGATGGGCACTCTACCATTTACCTTTCTCCACTGGGAAAACCAACCATTCAATCCTATTCTCTGTTTCCATTTAGACCTAATTCTTAGTGGAATGCATGATTTGGTGCAAAAAAATAACGATAGTAGGGTCACTCAACAATGATCACAATACAATCAAATTTGAGTTAATAACTGGAGGGAGGACATTAAATGAGGATTAAAAAAAAAAAAAAAACTAAAAAGCTGCAGTTACGAAGCTAAAAGGTTTACATTAGGTGTGGATATTGTGTAAAAATACCATCTTGGAGGCACAGATCAGATGGATTCCATCCATTAAAAAAGGTGGAAGGAGGACCAAATGACTGGCGGCATGGTTAAAAGTTGAGATGAAAGAAGCTATTTTAGCCAAAATAATTTATTTCAAAAATTGGAAAAAGAAAATAGAAAAAGCATAAGCATAAGCACTGGCAAGTCAGATATAAAACATTCAGAGGGCAAGCAAAAAGAGAATTTGAAAAAAAGCTGGACAAAAAGGCAAAAACTCTCAAAATCCTTTTAAAATCTAACCATGGCAGGAAACCTTTGAAAGAGTTGCTTGGACAGTTAGATGATTGAGAGGTTAAAGGAGCACTTACATAGAAAAGACGGCAGAAGAAGATCAAATGGCCCATCCAGTCTGCCCAGCAAGCTTTCATCCTTATTTTTCTCATACTTATCTGTTACTCTGACCGCTGAGGTCAGGGCCCTTATTGGTAACTTTTTGGTTCTAATTTCCTTCCACCCCCACCACTGATGTAGAGAGCCGTGCTGGAGCTGCATCAAAGTGAAGTATCAAGCCTAAATGGTTAGGGTAGTAACCGCCGCAATAAGCAAGCTACTCCCACGCTTATTTGTTTACCCAGACTATGCAATTCAGTCCTTGTTGGTAGTTGTCTGGGCAAGACAAGGTCATAGCAGAAAGACTAAGTGAATTCTTTCCTTTGATGTTTACTGAAGAGGATGTTGGGGAGCTATCTGTACTAGAAATAGTATTTAATAGTGATGATTGGAAGAACTGAAACAAATGATGGTGAACCTGGAAGATGTAATAGGACAGTTTGACAAACTAAAGAATAGCAAATCTCCTGGACCAGATGGTTTATACCCCAAAGTTCTGAAAGAACACAAATGAAATTGCAGATCTATTACTAATAATGTGTAAAATCATTAAAATAATCTATTGTATCTGAATATTGGTATTAAATTAGCTATTCTCCAATCTTTAAAAAGGGCTCCAGGGGTGATCTGGTAAAGTATAGCTCGGCAAGCCTCACTTAAGTCCAGGGAAATCATAGAAGCTATTCTAAAGAATAAAATCACAGAACATTTTAGAAAGGCATGGTGTAATGGGACACAGCCAGCACGGATTTAACACAAGGGAAATCTTGGTTCACCAATCTGCTATATTTTTTGAAGGAGTTAATAAACATGTGGATAATGGTGATCTGGTGGATATAGTGCATTTGACAAAGTCCTCCATGAGAGACATCTGAGAAAAATAAAGAGTCATGGTATAGGAGGCAATGATCTATTGTGGCATACAAACCAGTTAAAAGATAGGAAAGAGTAGGAATAAATGGTCCGTTTTCTCATCAGTGGAGAAAGGTAACCAATGGAGTGCCTCAGGGATCTGTACTGGGACCGATGCTTTTTAATATATTTATAAATCATCTGGAAAAGAAAATGAAGAATGAGGTAATCAAATTTGCAAATGTTACAAAATTATTCTGAGTAGTGAAATCACAAGTGGATTATGAAAAATTGCAGGAAGACCTTGTGAGACTGGGAGACTAGGTATCCAAATGGCAGATGAAATTTAATGTGCTAAAGTGATGCACATAAGGAAAAGGCTGGCTAAGAATAGTGTAAAGAGCTTTTTAAAACACATTAGAGGCGCACTGCCGCGATTGCTGCTGTCAGATCAGGCGCCAGCCTTGGCGTGAATAAGATTTACATGGCTTCAGCAAGCGCGCATGACCACAGACATCCAGTTTGTTAGCAGTAACCGCGGAGGCGCGCTTGAAATGTGGTTTTAACAGTTACTATCCAGTTTTAAACTACCCTGGTCAGAGGCAGGATTTGGCGGATAAACACTGCGTTTTAAAAGGCTTTGAAAAGGAGGAACACCTTCAGTAGACATTGGTCTGACAGTAAAGATTGCACAATAGCAACAGATGTGAATGAGCACACTACTAGAATTGATGCCAGTTGAATCTAATGCTAACAGATACCACCGACTTCAACAGCCCCTGAAGCAGCTCACAACTGAGCGAAACTCGGCCTAAGTTGGGCATTTTTCTCAATAAGGTTCACTTGGTGTCTACCGATCCTCTCCGTTTGGTCGCTGATGCAGTATGGCAATTCTTATGGTTCTTGTCTTAACTAGTTACCAAGTTGCCATAGGATATTTATTTATTTCGGCCCAACGTAAAATGCACACACAAAAGTCAGGGGTCACAAGCATGGCGGACCCTGCGTGCGCCATCTGCATAATTCCTGTTACACGCCAAAGTGCCATGCCTCTAGAAAGGGGCGGGCCAGGGCCATGGTCTGGGCGGGGAGGGGCAGGGGGGTGGACCAGGAGAGGGCACATCAACAGCCAGCCGGCGCATGGAGATTCTACTGCTCCAGAGGAGCAGTAAGTAGAAAAATAGAAAATTTGGGGATAGTTAGGATAGGTTTGGGGGTGGGGAGGAAAGAGAAAGAGAGAGGAAGGATAGAGTTAGGGGAAGGAAAGTTCCCTCCCAGTCTGCTCCTTGATTGGAGCGGACTGGGAGGGAACTGGGGGAGGTCCGATTACATCACCGCACATATTTTTCTAAAATTCCCCCCACCCAGCCCCACCCTCAGACATGAAATCCGGTGTGCATGTGCGTACATGTTATAACATTGGTGTGTCCATGTGGGTACGCCAGGAACCACACACACGGGTCTTAAAATCGACCCCCTTTATTTGTACACTTATATGCTACTTCAAACAAGTCCATTTGAGCAGATTACAAGCAAGTATGCACAGTAATAAAACACCTCCTACCCCAAGACTTTATAATTTCCTGAGGAGTCTCATGTGGGATTTTGACATATGTCATTTGAAAATCCAGATATACTATGTGGAGCAGCTCGCACCTATCCACGTGTTTAACACCTTCAAAAAACTCCAGTAAATGGGTACGGCAACACTGTTCTTTACTAAATCTATGTTGGCTCCCCAACCCAAATAGGTCATGTCTACTCTTACGGCCAGTAATTTAAGAGCAGCTTCTACCATTTTGCCTAGCACCAACACCAGACTGAAGCTCCCAGGATCACCCCTGGAGCCGCTTTTAAAAATTGGTAGTACATTGGTCACCCTTCAATCTTCAAGTAATGTAGCTATCTTTAATGATGATTATTAGTAACAAGTCGGCAATTTCATATTTCAGTTCTTTCAGAACTCTGGGATGAATACTATCTTTTAAATGTTTCTCTTTATTTGTATTGCTGGATATTTACTGTTTTTAATTGTATACCACTTTGGGCAGCCTCTGTTGGTAAGGTAGGCAATTTATAAATAATTTAAATAATAATTTTGTAGAGGACCCCCCCCCCCCAAGTGACAACTTATTTTATTTAACATTTTACAAAACCTACCCAGAGTAAGCTTTCAAGTTATATATATATATATTTATTTTTATTTTTATTTTTTTAGCTTGAAAGTTTCCTCTTCCTCTCCTTTGAATCCTCCAGCTCAATCAGAATCAGCTTCTATTGGGCTACATCATCATGAGCTTTCATTTGCAGCTAGCCAGGGATTTTTCTCTATTCCATGACCCTCCTTCCCACATCTAACATATGCATTCTCAGTCTGGCCATCAGATCTCACTGCTGAGCAATGGTGGAGACTCCCTCCCCCACCCTGACTGGCCCGAGGAAAAGGAACCAGGATTGGCAACCAAATCTCCCTCTCTCATCACTGCCACTGAATCACCAAGCCAATATGGCAAATTATATACCAATAAAGCCACAGGCCAGGCTATATGGCCCATACGTGGCACCCCAGAAAGCAAAGCATGACAGCTATTTAAAGCCCTTAAAAATAGCACCGCCATAGAAAGGAAATGTTTAATTCAAGCAGGATGGATACCATTACTCACCTCAGATAATATTTGTGAGGCAAAGCTACAAACCTAGCTAATCTGTTTTTAAGATATTTTTATAAATTAAATAATATACCAACATACAGCAGAAAGCACTAATACCACCAGGATGCTGTGTTCTCCCTTGACCGCCTACACAACTGGCCAGTCTTGTCCCTGCCTTGTGCTCCGCAAGTAATTTTCCCTTGGGGGATTACTGGTTGCCAGTCATTGTCTTACTACTATGACTAACTGAGAAATCCTGGCTTGCCTACTAATGCTATTTAAATAACAACCTGCACCAATTACATCACTCATTCTGCTCTCGGGAAGTGCCTATTCCTTGCAATGTTTGTACTCAGCGATTCTAAAGTTAGAATTGTTGAGCTGCTGCCAATCTGACATGTTATGGCATCTGTATGATTTATGCTGCATCTTTCCAATCAACAAGCTTCAAACTCAGATTCAGCGTGGGTGTGTCTTTGGGCAAAGCCAAGCTAAATATAAAAAGGGAATGGAAGGAACTGTGAAAAGGTCATAATTTACACAAGCTTATACCACAGCCAGTACCAATTCGACAGACCTGCACTGTTACATTGGCCATCTGACTTTAAAAGATAAAACCCAATAACTGTCCTCTCAAAATGATAATTTCAAAATTAGGGTTGAACCCAGATTAAATTCCAAAAGAAAAACAACTATCTTTACATCAAACAATAACATTGTATAGACAGCAGAACTAAGAACCTCTTAGATAATACAGTTGTTTGTCAACCCAATATCATTAATATCCTTTTAACTTCACAGCACTCTGCCCCTTCCCTCACTTTCTTGTAACAGGATCATAGTTCTGCATATTTATACAATTTTTTTAAACATACCTGAAAAAGGATGCTACAGACTTTTTTTATTCCTCAAAGCAGGTACAGATTTTTAGAACAGTGCTTTTTCAGTAACCATTACTGAAGTTGATCGCTGGTTGCTTTTTACAGGATGCTCAAAATGAACAACACATTTTTTCTTTCTGCTATACATTTATGTATGGTATTCCCCCTCCACAACTGACAAAGACAGAGGAGGCAATTTTTTCATAACCTCACTCCGAGCTGTAAGAGAGGTGTGGTCCGGGCCCAATTCCAGTAGTCTCCGTCTCCGGCAACCACAGACACTTGAGAACATGCACTCCCACAGCCTAGGTGCGGCCCTGGCCTGGTTGAACCTCCACTGCTCCTGAAACAGCAGCCCCAGATGGGCTGATTTTCCCAGTGGGAGCACTCTCCCAGGCTAGCACCTGACTGAGCCCCCTGGAAGGCAATCCCAGTACACTGAGGGGTCTGGGAATTCCCCAGGGAAGTCACTTAGCATATGCTAGAAACCTGAAGGGCGAAAACCTAAAAAAAAAAAAAAAAAAAAATTAAAAATTAAAATATGTCTCCACACCTGTCTAGCAAAGCAACAGAACCACTTGCTCTCTTTTAACCCCCACCCCCTCTCTTTCTCTGCTCTTGCTCATGGAGAGGCTATAAAAAAAAAAAAAAAAAAAAAAAAAACCAATTACAGCAAGGGAGATTGAAGGTGGAAGTTACTGAGGCACCCAGAGGTGGTGAGAAACTAGTAAACCGGGGGAAGAGAGGAACAAATTTGCAGTAAACAGCCCAATCATAAAACAAGGGAGGTAGTAACCATGGCAGTAGCAGTGGCTGCACTGCAGGCCGCAGCGATTCCCTTTTAATAGCAATAGCACCGCGTTTGGAAAAAATGTAAAAAAGTACTGTATGGGTGAGGCAGCTTACCATGGTGTTCAGGACAGGACCCTGGTAAAATGTACTGAGGTAGAAGTGTGTGGCATGCAGGACCAAGTAGGTCCCTAGCATGGTGGACTAGTTTTGCCCAGTGTGAGGGGTTGGCAGCATTTCTCCTCCTCCTCAGAGAGAGGATCAGGGGAAAACAGAGTCACTGCTTGAGCCAAGGCAGCAGTCATATGGGGAGCTAAGCCACCCTAAGGGGAACAAGTTCACCCTTCCCCCTTCCTTCAGGGATGGTGGCAGGAATGGGCCCAGGTGTAGGCACCTCCCTAAAAGGTTTGCCCCCCACCCCCACCCCAGGAAGGGCAATGGGCACCATGAAGTCCCTGGAAAGGAGCCCAGGCATATTCCGTTAAGAAGCAGCCTAGGGAACATACCCTGTTTGAGTCCCGGGGCTAGTAACATCCCTACACGGACACTGCCCAAGTGAACCCCACCCACCCAACTTGGGCCACAGGGATATTCAGGACTCTAGGGAAGAGTCCTGGTCGGGGAAGAAGTCATTACAAGGCTTGCCTGGCAGCTTTCAGGAGGAAGGCGAGCATGCATCAGAAGAGGATGTCTCCTCCAGAATACAGCTGTTTAGAAGGGAGGAGCTATCTGTTCTCATCTCTAGTGTGATATCAGCCCTAAGGATAGCGGATGCCACCCATAAAGATTCTATGTAAGGTGACTCTATTCAGGGGGTAAGGAGACCATCCAGGGCATTTCCTTACCATCGGTGGGTCTCAACATTTTTTCTGTCTGAACACACGCATAATACACTGAACATATGCATAGCACACTAAACAATGAAAATAGGGCTAAATGTAAACATATACTCTGCATCCATAGGAGCCCCCCCCCCCCCCCCACCAACAATGGGTGCAAAGCAGAACTAGGATATTTCCCCATACAACTCACTATACACAAAAGATATTCTGATTCTGGTGTCATCTCAGTAACAGCAATACAAACTCCCTCTACTACCCGATGCTTTGTAAAATACAAAACTGGAAGAAAAAACATTTTTGCAGCACATGGGTAGCAAACCTGCCACACCATAGCAACACTAACTCCACAGACTCAAACAGCCATAGACCTATCTATGAAAAGGCAACATTGCACCATCAATGCATGTCCTATTGAGGAAAAACAAGTAAGACAGATACAACTTCCTATATGCTTCATCTTAGTCACAGAACCGATCTTCACCATATACAGAATAGAAGACCACAAATTGTGTTGAGACAAAAACTGGAATGGAAACCCCAAAAAGCCATTTTGCATGCAGTGCAAAACAGAGAAGTAGAAACCGAAATGCATTTCCTCCTACATTAAGCAAGTACAAAGATAGAAGAAATGCTCATTCCCAAAACTGACATATTATGGTTTTTGGACCCCATCACTCCCCATCAGCCTTCATGTTTCCCACTTGCTCTCTTTAAATCATCCCCTCACTCACATCCCTGCCCAGCGTTCCCATCCCTCCCCTACACATTTCTCTTCCTTGTGCTTCCTCTCTCCCTTCCTGCTTGACTCTCCCCACCAGCTACTCTGGCCCCTTTCTTCCTACTCCTTCCTGCACAGAAGTCAACACACTCCCTCTCTTTTCCATCTCTACCTGCCCAGAATCCATAACTTCCTTTCCCCCCAATCTGACAGAGTGAAGAGAGCACCAGCATCATCACTTCCAGGCATAGCAGGGGAAGATTAAGCTGGTGTCCCATCTGAGTAAACAGCCCCAAACTAGTCCAGTGAGAAGAGGAAGCAAGCAAGAGCAGCCTCCTGTCAGGCTCAATAAAGAAGTCAACCAACTCCCATCTGGGCTGAGGAGAAGAGAGCAGCCTCCTACTTGCCCTACAACACACCACCCGACACATCTGTTGAGAACCACTGCTTTATATAGTGCCCTGAGAAACATGATCCTTTCAGATTGGGATAACCCTCAGACAGGGCTTAAGAGGAGTAGTTTAACATCTATTCCCTGCCCATGGAAGATAAAAACAATAATCTTCTTCAGATTCCAGGAGCGGATATCCTGGTCTCTGGAGGGATTCACAAAACCACGATCTCGGCAGAAGGGGGTACAGCCCCAAATAACCCCAGAACAAGACGACAGAATCCATTCTAAAGCAGTCCTTTACTACACATGCTATGGCATTGCAGGCCTCAGTTTGCAGGAGATAAGTGGCATGAACAGCCTTGCGCTGGGTTCAACAGCTCCCCAAGAGTGGGGAAACAGCCCTACTGGAATCCACAATTGTGTATTTGGCAGATAAGTATAATTTGGTTAGAATGTCCTCCCAGGCCTTGGCATCAGGGGTGGGAGCCAGGAGACTTTTATGGTTGTTCGTCTGGGCCGCACACAGCCTCAGAGTCATGTCTGTGTAAGTTGCCCTTTAATGATAGCCTGCTTTTTCGGAGAGAAGCTGGAAAAGCTAGTTAAGGGCCTGAGGGAATCAAAACCCCAGTGTCCTCAAGGACAGGGCACAGTCAAGGTCACGAGAAACTAATTTTCAGCACCCCTGGGACTGGCACAGGTTTAGGATGAGGCGGTCCCCTACGGGCACGTAAAGTAAGGGTTACCCCTTTCGAGGGCCAGGAAAGCAAAGGCTGAGCCCTCAGCATTAGCCGAAATTAGTTGCTCAGATCATAATATCCAATGGGTCCTTCCACAGGGTAGTTCCATTAGGCGGTCGCTTTGTTGAAATAATATTCAGAGTGGACCCAGACAACATATGACCAATGAATGTTGAACATTATGCAGAAGGGATATGCTCCCTAGTGTATGAATCAAGTCCCAAGGGTCTTTCTAGCTTACCCATGGACATCTCCTCCCAAATGTAAGGCAAAAAGAGGAACCTTGGAGGAGCTGCAACACATTCATGTCAGGTCAGAAAAGGGGGGCAAGACACCTAGTCAATTTATTTGTAGTTTCAAAAAAGGAGGCTCTTTTCGCCCAGTTTTGGGCTTGAAGCAAGTCAATAGGTGCCTGCATATGCCCCACTTTCTCATGAAAACACTATGCTCAGCTATAGCTTCAGTAAGGGAAGAGGAGTACTTGGATTTGGCAGAGCATACTTTCAAATTCCTATCTAGGTATCTCAGAGCCATCTGAGGTTCTGTGTCATGGGCAATACCCTTTGGCCTCACAACAGCACCCAGGTCTTTACCAATGTTATGGTAGTGGTGGCAGTAGCCTTGTAGAAGCAAAGTATTATGGTACATCCCTACTTGAACAAATGGCTCATAAGAGACATGAAAGCTGCAAAGCTTCAGAAGTGTTTGATGAACTCTTGCAGCAGTTAGGATAGGTAATAAATTACTCTAAGAGCTGCCTGGAATCATCTCAGACTCTGGAATTTCTACAAGCTCACTTTGATACAAAGGAAAGGCAAGTTACACTAATGCCCACGAGAGTATCCAAGTTGATGGACCAGATGCCAGCCTGTCAGGCACAGGAATCACCCAAATTATAGGACTATTTCCAGCTGCTAAGCTTTATGGCAGCATCACTGGTCTTGTTTCCATTGGCCAGAGTGCATGTGAGGCCCTTACAGCATATCCTGTTGTCACACTGGTCACTCTCCTCCCCGGATTATCAGCAGTGGCTCCAGCTATCCCCAAGGGTAAGGAGAAGCCTAGAGTGGTGGCTACAGCCTTCCCACCTGAAGAATGGAGTTACTCTGGAAGTGGATCAAAGTTACCATGGATGTCAGCTTAGGAGAAGGGGGGGGGGGGGGGCACACTGTCACGGACAGGTGACTCAGGAACAGTGGTCAGAGGAGAAGCACAAGTGTCAATAAACTGGCTAAAGACAAGAGTTATCAGCTTAGCACTTCAACATTTCCTCCCCTTGGTAAACAGAGGGCAATAAAAAACTTGTCTGACAATTCCATGACATTGGCGTATAGAAACATGCAGGAGACACTCACAATCACACACTGGTGCAGGAGATTGAGATAGCCCGGTTATGCAAGTGGGCAGAGGAAACCTTCCTCCTGCTCTCAACATCGCTCATAGTAGGGAAGGAAAATCGCCAAGCCGATTTTCTCAGTCAGAAGACTGGACCTAGAAGAATGAGAATTGAGTCCAATAGCCTTCCAAATGATAGTGAATTGGTGGGGCCAGTTCCCAGGCGCAGACCTAATGGCCATGTGGACCAGTGCCAAGTCCAGCTTGCTCTTCAGCCACAGAGCAGAGCCAAGATCCAGTGGCATAGATGCACTTGTGTGCCCATGGCTGTGGCTGAGCTCTCTGTATGGCAGGAAAGACAAAAAAAAAAAAAAAAAGACAAGTCATCCTTTCATGGAGATTCTATTAGCAGCAGTCTGGCCAAGGAGGCCTTATAATATCTACTGAGCGACATTTCTGTGCAGGGCCCTGCTAGAATGCCCCAAGGAAAAGAGCCTGCATCCCCAAGGGCGGTCCCAATAGAGGATCCATCTCCATTCCCTCAAAGCCTATCCCTTGAAAGGGCATGTCTTCTTAACAGAGGATATTCCCTGATCATAATCTCAACTTTGTTGAAAGCTCATAGGCTGGTTGACATCCCTAGCTTACATTAGGATTTGGAAAATATTAAAGGATTTTGTGATAAATGGGGGCTTTTCCTCATGGAAGTCAGACATCCCAGAGATTCTAGACTTACTATAATCGGGCCTGTCCAAGGGGTTGGCTCTTAACTCCCTGAAGGTGCAGGTAGCATCTATCTCCTGCTACAGTGACAGAGTCAGGGATGTCCAAGTGGCAGCACATCTGGACATAGTACAATTTCTGAGAGGGGCAAAATAAATTAGGCCCCCATTCAGACCAATAATTCTTCAGTGGGATCTCAGTTTGGTCTTAAGGTCCCTGATCAAGCAGGCTTCTATAAAGACCTGTCCCTGAAGACCATCTTTTTGGTGGCCATCTGTTTGGCTAGATATATCTCAGAGCTGCAGGCCCTCTCATGTAGGAACATGTATTTAGTCTTTTCTCCATATTCAGTTACATTCCATCCAGCACCATCCTTCTTGCCCAAGGTGGTGGTATCGTTTCATATCAACTAATCTGTTTGCCTTCCAGCTCTCAGTAGTAGGGACTATCCAGAAGACAAAAGCCTGCAATTGGTAGATGTGTGCCACATCCTTTTTAAGGTACCTTAAGTTTATGAACCATTTCAGGAAATCTGACAAATTGTGTTTGGCAGTCCCTGGAAGTGGGAGGCAGCCTCCAAAGGCCATCTTGGCCAAGTAGATTAAGGAGACCACATTGGCTGCCTACGTGTTCGGGGGCAGGCAGGCTTAGTCAGTGCTATGAGACCACTTCACCAAGGTGCAAGCAGCATCCTGGGCAGAGTCATCCTCGATCTCCTCAGATGAGATCTGAAAGGTTGGCACCTGGTCATCCCTGTACCCTTTAAAAAAGTATTGAAGGACGTGCAGGCCAAGACAAATTTGGCCTTTGGAGCAGGGGTCATTAAGATCGCACTGTCCTCCTCCTGTCTCAGTAAAAGGTAGCTTTTGTAACTTTCATACATGATGACTGCTCTAGCAGGAAGAAAAGGAAGGTTAAATTATTCTTACTTTTCTTTCCTTGAATCCTGATAGACTAGTCCAAAACCTTCACAGGAAGACAGAGGCGGTAGGGAAGAATGGTATGTTGCAGAGTACATCCTTTTGTTCATTTCTTCTTTTGCTCCTACTCTCATCTTACCTCTTGACTCACTCAGAGCAGCCTTCAGTATCCTGCAGTATTTAATTTCAATTTTAGAGTGTTAGGGGGATTTCTAGTGGTCACAGTGCTTTGGCAATTGGGCCAGGGCCACACCTCCCCTATAGCCCAATGTGAGGTCATAAAAAAAAGATGTGTCCTCTATCTCCAGTCAGCTGTAGAGGGGTACATCCTATACCAGGACTTAAGGAACGGAAATTATCAGGTAAGAATAATTTTACCTTTGCATATAGTGGTTCTAATTTATAGCTAATACACATTTTGTTTAATCATCAAAAATCAGGACGATTAGTGGTTCTTGAGGTCAGAAGTTTAACATGCCCACTCTAGATCTTATATAAACACCAAATCTGCATGCCATCTGTTCATCTACAGGTCACCACTGGGGCTTCAGAGGGGAAGCAGCAGATATAAGTATGACTGTTCCTTTACAATGAAAATTCCAGCACTATAGCTTGAGCAATTTCAACCATACAGAGAACCTATCAACTTTTTGCAACTGGTTATATGGTAACTAATCTCATTTACTCTGGAAAAGAAAACCATTATCACTCAGACTCAAACATGAAACTTGTGCACCAGGGAGATACATTAATGGTGCATGAAGTGTACACATTGCTCCCAGATCAGGGTAGATCACTTAAAGACTCATACCTTAGAAATCCATCTTAATCAATCAATCAATTTACCTCCAAACACTTGTATTAATCATTTATTACTAGCAGATAATAAAAACAATAAGCAAAAGCTATGTGCCTAAATTCACAGAAAATGGAAAAAAAAAAATCAATCGCACTATTGTGCCTTCTCCCCTTGGGATACTGTCATGCAATCCACAGGCACCCACACCAGAGATGATCACAGACACACAGCCCCTCCCCAAGTGCCAGACTATAAAGTCAGCTGGGATCATCTCAGGATCAAAAATGTTTCGATGACAGAAATTTAAAAATAAGGGTTGGTGAGTTTGAGTGGGTCAAGGGGGAAACCTCATTCTTGAGAAGATGGTTTAGGTGCACAAGAAAAAAAGAGATCTGAACCAGTTTTGTAATGTTCGATGCTGAATTTTATGATGGGTGGGGGGAAGAGGGGGAGAAAATGAATAAAAGGAAGAATCAAACTGTTTTATATTTAGAAACATTGTGTAATTGAGATAAGACTGCCTGTCTCGTTTCTAATGTTGTGTATAGTCATGTGAATGTGCAGTCTCTTTCTACCTGTACTGGTGGTTTACAGTAATAAAGATATATTTAAATATAAAAATAAGGGTTGGAGAGTGTATTTGTAAGACATGAGGCACCATCAGAAAAGAAACTGGGGCGGGGGGGGGGGGGGGGGGGGGGGGGGGGGGGGGCAGGAGAGTGACAAGTGTTGCATTAAACAAATCTGTACAATGGGAATGTCCACATCAGAATACTAAATAGTACATACACTGCATTCTGTCCTCAGCTGAACAAGAGTGATTCTGTTAGCAAAACTGAATTGCATCAAAAAAAAAAAAGGGTAATAAAAATCAAACTGTCGACAGCTCTGCGTACCCTGTTGGTGCCAAAGGCAATCTATCTTCAAGAATTGGAGCAAATGACAAAACTCGCATGTGATTCAGGGACGCAACGTCACCACTGAGGTGATCATTCTAACACATGCAAATAAAGCAAGCTACGGAAAGCATTACAAGAAGAGATTATTCTTTCCCTGCCATCCCTATTTACCTCTTATCTGTTGTGGGTATATTTTGATGGTGCAAGGTTCAGCATCTCTGCTGCAACTACAGGTGTTCTATTTATAAAATACTGGGGAGGGAGGCTGTCAGTTTACATTTTTTTTAGTGGCCTAGATTATCAAAAAAAAAAAATAATTACATAAATAAATTTGGCCCATCCTTTGAAAATGAGACCATCCGAATGACAAGAAAAGGTACCCAGGGATTTGTACAATGGAAAAGACAGCACCCTTATAAAGAAAAACGTACAGAGAGACAGAGAAATTAGATCCTAACACACGTCACATAGAATAGCAGGCACAGATTTACCTTTATTTTCCTCACAGGTGAGAAGAGGGTAAGGTCATAGCTCAGAACTCTCTTTGTGAAGGAACCATTGGAATAAAAGTGTTATTTCACTAACCCACTATTACATATATTAATAATAATTAAAAATGGCAGCTTGAGGACTTAGTGGAATAATGGAAACACACACATAAAGCGCAATCAAAGGAAGAATGTGTAGTGTCACTTCTGGCTGCTCAATGGTATCAAAGTATTTTGTTCATTCAAAGAGTTGTTTAGTCAGATGATTGTAATAAGGTATATAGTCCTCCTTCCTTTATTGATTGAGCTCAAGTAGTTTACAGCTTTTCATTCCAGCCGCCTCTACTTCACTTAATTCTTTTTTTTTTTTTGGGCCCAGCAGTTTCCTCCTGCTCCTTTGGACTTCCAACTCAGTCAAGACTGGCCTCTGCTGGGCGATGGGGCTATGCTCTTCATCTGCAACAAGCCAGGGGAGGAAGTTACCTCATTTTTGTTTAACCTTCTCCCTGCCCCCAACTGACCAGCCCATCACAGGACAGTCCTCAGGTCCAGAGGACATGAACCACAGCTTCCACCAGAATTCAGTGTCAGCATTAAAAGATGCTCTTCCTCCCATCTGGTGCTTCTCATCTCCTGGAGGAAGCAAAGTTCTTTTCCACTCACTGCTCCCATTGCTCTGCTCACTGGTTGACAGGCAGACCAAACCATTCAACAGAGCTGTCTGAGCATTGAAACGGAGCCTCCCCTCCCCAAAAAGATGTCATGTAAGCCCCAGTTTTTTCTTTAAAAAAAAAAAAAAACCCATCAACAACAACCAGAAAAGATTTCTTTCTGTCATCAAAAGTGCTTCTACATTAACAATGGGTAGTTTCTGTCATTTATGGAACTTTGCAAGACTATCAATGAAGCCTTGTTATACTGAACTGCTGCTGATTCACAAGTCAACTGGAAGAGAACACACAACATTTTTCGGGAAGGTTGTACAGTTCTAAAAGTAACCATTCTCGATCCAAACACACTTTTAAATGGTTTATTTGTGCTTTGGTTGCTCCCAGAAGGAACACAATTGTATTAACAAAATAAGATCGTTTCTAAAGTCTGAGTATTCTACAGTTCAAAGAAATAAAGGTCAAAACAAGCTGGAGATTTCTCATTGCTGAGCTAAATACATTCTTATTCTTAGAGGAAAAGAGAAGGGAAGTAGATAAAAAGGAAGAGGGTTTTAAATGGATGATACAGGCTGCCTGACATTCATTCTGTGGCCCAATAAGCTGGAATGGAACTGGGTTGCTCCATGGGGCTATTCTAGTTGACAGTAATAATGAGAGAGGAGTAGACTAATATTATTGTCCAAGATATTCCAAAGCCTTGACAATATCTGGGATAATAATTTTCTTTTAGTGACTGAGAAAGACTTCTAATGACGTTGAAAAAGCATATTTTATTTTTGGTGTATATTTTGTATGTGCATCTGGGCTGAGCTACAGGGGTTTAGAGAATGGGAGGCAGGCATGTATGGGAATATGGCTTTGATTTTGTCACCTTCTTGGGCTGAGTTGGTCACATCCATATCAATCTGTAACACAATCAAATCATGGATGACTCATAAAAAGTTAGCGCTAAATGTATCAAAAACCGAAATGACAGTATTAAGCAAGAACGGTCATTCTGCAGACACTTTCAGTATTAGTTGAGAATATCTCCTTGCCAGTTGCTTGTGTCAGAAGTCTTAGACTCTAATCTTTCATTTCAACCTCAAATTAAGTCCAATGTGAAATCAGGTTTCTTCAAGTTACGAATGCTTCACAGTTTTAAGCTTCTTTTGTATACCACTGATTTTGGGCAATTGTCCAGGCTTTCATTTTACTGTTATTATAGCAATTCTGTGTATATTGGCCTACCAGATTAAGTATTAAAAAGTTCTGCAGGCTCTTCAGAAACTGGCTGCTCGATTAATATCTGGGAGAAGTATTCGTGATCATATTGCCCCGATTTTAGTTTACTTTCACTGGTTACCTTCTGGCATTCCGTGTGAATTAGAAAATGTTAACTTTAGTCTATCAGCTTGTGACTCTGGACTCCTTACCACAGGCAAATGCTATACTGCATTTGTAAAAGCCTTCCCCAGCACTGCGCTCTTATCAAAGAGGTCTCCTCTATGTTCTATCAATGCGCTTGGCATGACTGGCTGAGTCCCAGGAAAGAGAATTCTCAGAAGTAGCATCTACATTTCCAAATTCCTTGCCTGCAGAGGTGAAGCAGCCAGGAGCAGGATTTTCGGAGCAGACGAAGGTAAAGCGTTGGCAGGAGATCTGAGGAGAAGGATGAGAGGCAAAGACAAGCGCATGCGAGATTCCTCCACTAGTTCCACTGATAGCAGGTCCACTACGGAGTCATCCATGGACTCCAGTACCAAAGTCAGAGCTGAGAGGGTGGGGAGTTTGGGGCCGGACCAAGAGATTGGTCACCCAGCCTTGGCATCCCTAACTGAATTGTGGGAAGGGGTGCCAGGGAAAATAAGGCATAGAATAAAAAAGCGCAGATATGTTAACATCTTCCAGCTCCTGGATGGAAGAAGGGGAAGCAAGAGGCGACGCAGAAAGGGCAGCAAACGTAAGAGCACAGGGGAGCCTGCAGCCATAGTACCAAAGTACATCCTAAACTGGATGAGAGGCTTCCTCCGACTAGCTAGCGTAGTAGGGCATTACAGGCCTGATCACCATGGGGCATTATTAGCATATTGCGACAGTATCCTAGGTGCGTTCAAGGATTATGAAGGTTGGGCTTGGCTCAACTATGATGAACGGTTCTGGGAAAAGATGGCAGGTAACAAATTCATGTCCTGGGGGGACACAGGATATCAACCTGTGGCTCACCCAGATGACCAATAAGGGTGCCCGGCAAGGTAGGACAGGGGTGTGGGCATTGGGAGGGACAGCAGGGGCGACAGGAGTGACGGTCAGCAATGCAGGAACCGATAAAGGCACAGGGATGGGCAGTCCGATGGTTCGGGATGCTAAGGCGGGCCCAGCAAACAGTGATGTTTGTTGGAGATTTAACAGAGCCACTTGTTTGTTTTCCCGAGTGTAAGTTCAGATATGCTTTCACAGCGTGTAACAGAGCACATCCTAGCTCCAAATGTCCACTAGGGATTGCCAAGCAACCAATGAAAGGCATAAAACCTTAGCACAGTTGCACGGAGGGGAGGGACATGGGACCCATGTGGACAACAGTCATGCAGGGTGGTTAAAAAAAAAAAAAAAAGAAAGCTAAATAATACCTCCGATGAAAGGCAATGTTACAAAAAAATATATGTATAATATTTTCAAACTTTATTTTACCAGTTTGCGATAGGTAGGTGTGACATTGCGAACATATTGGCATATGATATTTCTTTATGCAAGATTTCAGGGTTTCCAGACGCAGGATGAAAGGTGCTCCGTTTCAGGACATTAATTGCGAAGATGAATGGGACTTAATAAAGGACTCAGCTGCCCCAAGCACATGGAAGACATACTTGAAAGGACATGAAGCAGTAGCGAACTATTTGCAGTACCAGGGTGGGCCGGGGGGGGAGGCAGTGCCAGAGCGTAGTTTAGTGGGATTTGTGCTTTGGGCAAAGCAAGCTGGTTATTCAATTGGCACAGTTAGGACGCAATTGGCGGGTTTTGCATTCTTTCAAAAATTGAGGGGATGGGGCTACCCCTTACAAAGTTTTCGGTTCGAAAGGTGGTGTGGGGGATGGCAAAAAAGGGAAGGCAGGCATAAAGATCGCAGGTTGCCCATCAGATATGCGGATTTGAACAGGTTTGCAGAACTCTTACACCAGGTATGCTGGTCGGGGTTTGAAGTGGCATTATTCCGAGTGGCTTTCTCGTGGGCTTTCTTTGGAGCCATGCGAGTCAGCAAATTGATAGCCCTGTCCAGCAGAAGCACTCAGGACAGGGGAATTATGCATGACTGTGTGCAGATTCATGCACAGTCCGTAACGTTGTTTATCCATAAATCCAAAACGGATCAGTCAGGGAAGGGTGTTTTCATCACATTATTACCAGCCACGGAGGCAATGGTATGTCCGGATTACACAGCATTATTGTATTCTGGGATTCGGCCAGCGGTCCATGCAGATGGTTCAGCGTTGACTAGATACCTGTTCGCTCAGGTGTTGCGCAGAGTAGTTACATTGGACGGCAGGGATGTTCCCGTTCTTTCAGGATAGGGGAGGCGACAGCAGCGGGGCTGCAGGACGAAGGAATTAAACACATCGGAAGATGGAAATCTAGGGCATTTAGGGACATTTGAATGGGGGAGGGACACAATTCCAGAATGGGGAGGAAAGGCTGGCGGGGGGGTAAGGAAGAACGATTTCACTAATGTTTTTTGTTGCAGAACACTTGGGGCCGAGGCACGGGAACGGATGTGCCTGGATCGTGGGCCATTAGTTTATACACAGAGCCCAAAGACGAGCCTTGAAACGACCGGACTTGAAATTGGAGCAACTGGGATGGCGATTGGCTTGGTTTAGCCGACGAGGCATGCAGTGGGACGAGCTGCTGCCTTTTCTCACAGAGTGGATTGATATGTGGGGAATACCTGATCTGCTTCTCATTCATTTAGGGGGTAACAATGTAGGGCACTGTTGACATGCACTAAGAAAGACCTGGCGCAGATTATGCTCAGGTGGCCTCAGGCGAAGATAGGATGGTCGGACATTATAGTCCATTTGAAGAACAAAGACAAGACAATTTGGCACTCAGGTGTCAAAAAATTGAATAGACAGATGGAAAAGTGGATGGGTTGGGAGGGTGGTTTTTGGGTGCAACATCCATGGGCTTGAGAAATGGAGCCTGGCTTATTTAGTGGGGATGGAGTCCATCTTTCGGAAGTGGGGATGGACCTATTTAATAACACGCTCCAGGAGGGTTTGAAAAAGGAGATAGATAGCAGGCAGTAAGGGCCGCAGTGGGGAAACAAACCGATTCTCAGCTTGTTTGTGGCGGTAAACCCGAGCCCATTGTTATGTTGTAACGTTGGGTGGAGGGAGTTGGTTGGAGGAGGAGGGGAGTGCCCTGTGTAGTTGGGGGGGCTGCTACACGGGAAGACCGGATAACTGTGAGGCTAAGGTTCACGGTAGAGCTTGCTCTCACTGGTACGAGGCGGAGCAGGTGGAAGAGGGGGAGGATAACTTCACCGTTGGGGCTTAAGGTGGTGGAGGTCAAGGAAAGGGTGGGGGAAGGAGTGCTTTCGGGGGAGGGTTGTTAATTGTTAAAGTTATTGTGTGGGCTCGGGTTAGTTGATATTAAACTGTGGCCTAATTTTAATGCCAACATGTTGCTGAGTTTTTGTTGGGGGGCACCGGGAAGTTCCTGAGCGCAATGTCTTTAATCCTCATGTTAAGTTATTTCTGAATGATATTTTCATACTCTTTGTACACTGCCTTGGGCAACTGCATTTGAGGCCAGAATTGCAGTTTAGAAATTTGATTAGATTTAAATAAATAGTTTTTGGAACTTAGGTGCAGGCCATTTTCCCAAAGGAAACAAAAGGAAAAAGACATTTTGGGCTGCCACAAGCACTTAGGAGCTCTAGCCCCAAAACTCTGGATCATTTTATAAGTACTATGATCCGACTTTCAAGAACTCCATATATCAACTCAAGTCTCTCACATGACAACTCCAAGAAAGTTCATGCTAATCCGTTTAATAGCATTAGCAGATTTGCACATCAACACAAAAGACCTAATGAACAGCAAGTAAGATTTCTCACCTCACTTACAGTAACACAGGAAATGACAGCAGATAAAGACCAAAATGGCTCATCCAGTCTACCCAGCTGATATTCATGCACTTTGGATAGATGCACATATAATTTCCCATATTCACAACACTAAATGCCCCCTGCCCCCAGTCTTTACCTGACCCTTTTCCTATCACTGCCCTCCATATCTGTCCCAAGCATGCCCAAAATATTAGTGATAGCTTCCACCACCTCTGCTGCTAGACCATTTCAAGTCTTGCCTTCAACTTTTGTTCCTAGAAAACCAATACTTAAAAGCACCCAGGATCCCTTCTATGTCTTATTACCACATTTTACAATAACCCCCACAGCCACTAAAGTTAGGCTATTGTAAAAAAAAAAAAAAAAAAAAAAAAAGTTAGGCCTCCTCATGCTCACTGAAGTTTGGGTTTTAACCATGCAGGTCATCCTAACCTTCTTGAAGACAGATGCTGTTGCATCACTGTTATATATGGTTGTAAACACTGCCTGCTGCAAGTTACCTTCAATGCTTTCTTGGAGGCCTAATGCAATCATTCTACTGTTCTTTAAGGCAAGGTTCTTCAGTACTAAATCAAGGGTCCAAGTTCAAGTGTGCTAAACTTGTTAACTGGAAATTTAAAACTAGTATTAGTAGATAGAGAATATATTAAATCTAATGCCTGCAGAACTTTCTCCTCCTATCTATTATTGGACAATAAGGTGAAGTCCACAACACAAACAACACATTCCACATTTGTTGATCTTGCATTACCTTTAAGGGAGCAGTGAAGAAAAAAAAAAACACACTTCTGAAACAGAAAGCATTTATTGGAGTGGGGTAAGTATATTGTAAATCTTATAATTTTATTGTAAATTGTTTAGGGTGCTTTTGTAATTAAATAAATCAACTGAATGAAATAAACCAAAGCTGAACTTCATGCATTAAGAGAGTCATTTTGTATAGAATAGTCCTAAACCATGCTTTCAGGTTGAAGGTCCAACACTTTTTTTTTTTTTTTTTTAATTTCCATGACAGTGTAACCTTTGGCTGTGCCACAACCGGCTTCATTCACCCCAGAACGATGCAGCATTTTTGCAGGATGCCTCCATGCTGGACTCCTTAAGCATGCGCGCACACTCTTCCTGGTCTTAAAGGCTCCGCAGCAGTAACCCAGCCGCGGTGGCTGGAGATTATATCATCAGCGGCTGGGTATAAGAGCCTTAGCCGCTGTCCCAGCCAGCACGTCCTCCTACCTTGATGTGCATGTTGCTCGTTCCTGCCTCATTCTGCCAGCTCCTGCCTTCTCTTCACCCTGCCCAACTCTCTCCTCGACTGCTCACCCATGCTTTGACCATTACCTAGAACCTGATGTTGCCTGAGCTCTGCCTGCCCCAGCCACTGCCTGGTCTTCCTCTTACTCCTTGTTTGCCACCTGCCGTGCCTATCCGTTTTCTACAGGACCCTTGCTTAATTCTTATTCTGACCGACCTCATAACTCAAAGGATTAACCTGTGGGGGAAGAGGCTAGTATAGCTAAAGTTCAGTTCTGATCCCCAAGAGTCCGCCTCTTGTTAGTGAGGGCCCAGCTGGGTCACCAGGTAGGTAGAGTCAACCTCAACATAGCACAAGGTGTCAAACACCGTGTCAGACAGACAGTTTATCTGAATGTTTTGCTATTTACAGTATAAAATTTGATGTTATGTTTATAGATCATCTCTTTCAGCCTGATGTGGGGGACTGGGGGAAAAGAGTTTCCTCTTTTGTAATGTCATAGTTACTTGATGACTGTATGTAATCATATTATATGGAACACCTTGGCCAAATAAAACATTTTAGAACATTTAAAAATTTTGAAAAGCAATTTCTATGTGGTCATCTCTCTCTCTCCATCATAGGAGCTGTCCAGATCACAGTGCTGAATAGTAGTGAAATATACTTTAATAAACCCCAAGATTTATACATCATTCTTGTTTATTGAAAATTCACATTAGAACAACAATTTTTGGTTTGCAACAGTAGTACCTAAACTCCATCAGAGATCCAATGTAATAATGAACAGAGTTCTAGAGACACATCACAATGTTCTTTTAAGTATTCAATTTACGTCCAAGGTGCATTTTATTCTTTGACATTTTTTTAAATTATGTTGTGCAAGAGACCCATACTGAGGACTAGGAGAGCCACAGGCTGAGAAATATTGGTTTGCAATATAGAATTTTGTTCATAAATTACACCAAACAAGGTACATTTCTGTGCTTAAAATGTGCCCACAAGAGAAATAATTTTCTGCACATGGGAAAGATTAAATAAGTCATTCTAATTTAAAACTGCATTATGAATTTTTTTTTCACTATCTAGACAGAAATTTGGTTATCAATACATTGACACAAATAATCAAAATTTTTCTAGTAACATAGGTTAAACTTCTGTCAACCATACCCATCCTAGAGAAATCTAGATATGTTTTGGTAGGCTCTGGTATCGTTAATGGATCACTTCCAAAAACACCTTGCTGTGTCATACTAGAGTTCTTGACACAACATAGTGACATCTGAAGAAGGGTCTAGTGTGGTGAATGTTAAAGAAAGGGCTTTTTGCTTTGTTTCTAATGTGACAGAGAATTCCTGTAAAAGTGACATAATATTCATGCCTGCTTCAGGAAAACCAATGGTGCTGAAATATTCTCAGACATCAAGATAATCAGACATCTGCAAACCACAAGCCAGCATTTAACCCAAGATCATTATTCTGTAGCTCACTTGACTTTTCGGTCCGATTTCCTGCATTATTTATATAGTTCACCGAGGTTCAGTATACAATATGGCAAGTTATTTCGCAGGCTTCATTTGCATGCCTCAGGCCACTAAGCAAAACATTTTCTAATATGCTATTTTGCAACTTAATTTGCATGAAATGAGCACAGACACAGCTCAATATCAGCAGGTGCTCCGGTATTCCATTACTCAGTCATGCAAAACCAGCAGTAGAAAGAAGGAAAGAAAAAGAAAAATACCCCATCACTATCTGGCTAAGCCTCTAAAATTGTCTTAGCTGAATATTCCAAGCCAGCATCACTCCTACACATTCTGTTTAGAGCTTGGCAGCACTATAACCAGGACGAAGACATTTTCCTTTTCATAAGAAGCACCATACAGGAAGCAGAACTTTTTTTTTGCAAAGGAAAAAAAAAATAAAAGCAGATCAGAAAAGGCCAAGCTGGTTTTTTTTTTCCTAAAAATAAAGTAAGAGCCACCTGTTTAAAAAAAAAAAAAAGTGTGGATCAAAATTAGGATGAGGCTGTCATTATGACTCACATTTCTGAGGGGGAAAACTCGGTGAATGTCCACCAGTTTCTATTTGGGAAATCAGCAGGCTTTGTTAAATGCAGTTCAACACCTCACTACCACTGGGGCCCCAGGAAAGCTGAGAGACAAGAACTAAGCATAATAATGGCAAGCAAAAGGCAATTCAACTTGCAATCAGTTTATCCAAGGATATACATTAAAGAAAAAAAAAGTTGAAAGAAGAGAGATATCCACATCTTACATTCTTGCTGCTTGCAAGGTAATAAAATCTGCAGTAACTACATGTAGGGCATTTTTCTTTAATGGATTTCTTTCTAGTTATCTTTTGTATCAGACACACCATCCCTGCGCCGCCCTCTTGCATCTGTAGCAAAACAGCATTTTCATTTTTCCCCAAAAGGCTAGAAGTGGAGACATTGAAAAAATAGCTAAATTTCTAATATTTCCACTTCTAACCTTGGGGGGGGGGGGGACACGACTTTTCTAGGCCTTCACAACTCTACATCAGTCTAAATTTCCAGTTTCTACATTTAGCTCCAAGACAACAGGCATGCCCCATCTATATGGAACTGAACAGTTTCCAACAATGCCCACACCACTTAGTTAAATTTTGCAGCTTATTACTTCCTGGCCACCCTCTCAGAATCTTAGGGTTACCATTTCCTTTCCAGATCAATGTGGTTAACAGACTGGTCAAAAATCCCATGCCATAAAGCGAAACTACTGAAAGATTTCATACTATAAGCCTTTTCTAGGACACTGGTAGGTCTGGAGTCACACTCTGGGGCCGATGCAATGACGTGAATTCAGCCTAGCACATAGGTTTATACACATTTTGGACTTGCTAGACTACCAGCCGATGCAATAAGGAGATTAGCACGCCCAAAACGCAAGCCAAAACAAATGGGTAGCCGAGAGCAAACATCGCATGTAAATTCCATTTAGATGAGGCTATTAGCTATTACCCCCTGATGCAGAAAATCACTGGGCACCCAACGTATACTTTTTAAGACAGTAAATTTAACTCCAGCCCCAGAGGTGGCGTAAAGTCAATCCGCGAATCAAAGGCTCATGAGAAATTTAAAAATACAGTCCTCTGTGGTTCTTCCTACTTAGTATCATTGTGATACTTAAATTTACTGCTTGCAGTTTTGAAAAATAAATGTATATTGGCTTGACTTTAAAAAAAAAAAAAAAAAGTCTTCTGGACGCACAATTTAGATGCCTATACTAAGGGGCGCTTAGCAATGGGCGTCTTCAGCAACCTCAGCAAAATCATCCAGAAGAAGCGGGATAAAATCGGACACCCGTATTGAGCGCCCACTGCAATTGTGGGCACCCAATGCATTTGAGCACTAGGGACGCACAATTCTCCCCTAGCACGTCCCTTTTATGCAACCCCTCATTTAAATACTGTGTCGGGCACCCAGGGGATGTGGTTGCGTGCGTTAGGAAAACAAATGAGCATCTTATTTCATGTTCTCACAGCACCTCCTAACTCTTCAACACAGCAGGAGTGAGAGAGTTTAAATTCTATCAAGCAGGCATGAGATGCTTCATTCAATACTGCAACCAGTAGCAAGGAGATCTTCTCCCCTTAGCAGCTACCCGATACAGCTCACAACTGACTAATCCACCTCTTGTTTACCGTCGACAGTAGGGCTGAATTAGCCATGCTGTTATGGGAGCTGTCTTCAGGTCCCCGGGAGGCAGAGCTTCCCCAAGCAGAGGTCAAAGCTTTCTCCCTCTGCGGCTGCGTGTGTGTTCCCGCGCAGGAAAGTAACAGATTCTCCTCAGTCTGTTTTTTCCGCGCGCGGGATCGCACGCGGAGCTTCTGATCTCCTCAGAAGATTTTTTCTTTTTCAAAGAAGATGTCTAAAAAACAGAGCAGGCAGCCAGGTTTCAAACCCTGTGTATGTGGCAAAATCATGTCCATAATAGATGGACATGATTTATGCTACAGGTGTTTAGGTCCCGATCACATTCAGAGCGACTGCCAGCACTGTAGGAAAAATGTCGCCGAGGGCCCAGCAACAACGGGCCCAAAAGATCCAAGAATTAAGATCGATGAGAGAGGGATCTCATGCCCCCCCCCTTCTGACACTCATTCCTCGCCGGGACCGGTGAAGAGAAAGGCCCCATCTACAAAAAGAGCGGCTTCGGTGGACCTGACAATCTCCAGGCCTGGAGAAAAGATAGGATCCATCGGAAAAGGGAAAAAAATCCGCTCGAAAACCTCGACAAGGGGCAGAGATGTTTCTCCAACCCCTTCGGCGCACAGAGGAGACAAGTTAACTCCCATTTCAACGCCGAGACCGTCGTCGTCAAAAATGACCGAAGCAGCGTGGGAGCGTCAGCACAAGGAGTGCGGACGCACTCAGCATCGAAGCCAGGATCCTCGGCTCTGACGCACAGATCGACGCAACGTACCGTCTCGAAGCAGACTCATGCAGCGTCGCTACTGACGCATAGAGTCGAAGTCGACGCATAAGTCGAGAACGATGCACAAAGAGTCGACATCGGCGCATGGGGTCCCCAAGCCGACGCTTCTTGTGTCAAGATCGACGCAGTCAGCGTCGACATCAACGCACATGGGACGCTTCATTCGACTCCTGCGACGCAGAAGCCAATACACTCGACGCACAAGAGGAAACATGAGATGCACACCATATGTACAACGACGCAAAGCAATCTGACAGATCCACAAAGTCCATCGGAATCATCAGAACCAGATTCTAAACGTAAACAGCGTCAAGTTTCCCACAAACAGAGAAACAACGAAGCCTCTTATTGATCAACCGACTCTACCCTTTTATTTACAGAGTCCTATTTTGTCACTAAAAAGATGAACAGATATATCCAGTTCATCATCAGAGGCGGAAGTGATACATTTGTCACCAACACCCGGATCGTCTCGGAGTCAATCTGACATTTCTTTCAGACCCTCACTCCTGTTCCTCACACCGCCAACACCCAATCTCTCCACGGGAAAAAGAAACTACTCCCAATAGGGCTAGGAAGCCAGCTCACCTGCAAACAGACAAAATACCCTCAAAGGTACCTATTCTTCCTCCTAGTCGACCGGCCAAGCCACCTCCAACAAGGGAAGCCTTTTTTCAGTTGTCTCAAGCGCTATCAGTATTTTTTTATGTCATGCAGACAAATTTCTCAATGCCATCCGAATCACCTACCACTTCTCCAGAATCTCCACGGCCTACAAAACAACCATCTCTGACCCCCTCAAGGTCTCCTGTTTCACGTCACTCTCCTATAACTATTGACGTTCCCGATTCACCACGGGACATGGACTCACCATCTTCCTCACCGTCCTCCTTTACGGGATTCCCATCGGACCCGCCAGACCAACCTCAGGAGCCATACTCACCTCCTGAAGACCTATCATATCCCAGTTTTTAGATAAAACGGAGATGCAAAAAACCCCTGATCCCAGAGCGGAAACTTTTGGTCTCCTAAAAATTTTTGATGCTCCAAACGAACCAACCTCACTTCCTCCACAACCAGTTCTGGACAAAGTAAGAGAGAAATCATGGGAAGCCCCTTTTTCCATTCCAGCCGTGGCCAGAAAAACATCTCAAATACAAAATTTATTTATTTGAAACTTTTATATACCGACATTAGTGTGCAACATCGTGCCAGTTTACATTAGAACTGAAAGATGGAAAGTACAATTAAACAGGAGGGGGGCGTAGAAGATACTAGTAATTGCAACGAGAGTCAGATAGTTGCTCTATATTCTTCCGCTCTAACAAATCTTAAGCTGTGAACTATCAAGAGGATTGGTAATAACATATATACATGGGAGATATATATATATAATAATAATAATATACAATATAAAGTGGATTTGTTATTCGACACCACAACTACCACACACATCTATCGTGGTAGAATCAGCGATGCAGTGGGCTAAGAAGTCTAAGTTACATGCAACTACCCCACCTGGTCGCGATAATAAATGCTTGGATGACTTCGCAAAGAAGATATATCAGAATGCTATGCTCACTACCGGTAGTAAATTACAACACCACCAATTCTTTATGGTGCAGTACCTTTATGAGTGCATCCATGCAACCAAAGGCATGCTGGTGTCCGCAGCAGACTCTGTACCAGGTCCCCTTTAAAACATGGAAGAGGGTACCAGGCATTTGCTTCGTTCCATTTACGAAGGATTCGAGACTACATAGAGAGCCTCCGCTACGGTGCTCGCAGCAAGACGCATGGCATGGCTTAGAGCCAGCGCTATATGGGAAGACCTTCATGAAAAACTAGCTAATCTTCCCTGCACGAATGACAACCTTTTCGGAGACCAATTTCAAGAGACAGTAACGAAATTAAAAGATCAAGCAGTTGCTGTGCAATCTCTTACGGATCCGTCTCAGTATTCAGCCTCTCGACGCACTTTTGGTCCCTCATGTCGGTTTCAATACCCACGCCAATCACATAGATCTTATCAACCATACAGGACCACTACGTATCAACCGTACCAGCGCCCTCAATAGCAACAACAGTTGAACAGAAGAGGGAAGCCAAGAACACAACGTACACAATCTCAACAACCTGCGACATCAGCAAAAACTTCACAATCTTTTTAAGTTTTCTGCCTCCACCTCCACATCACACACCACCAGGAAGAATTACGACTCATTTCCAGGCATGGACAGAGATCACATCGGATCGCTGGGTCCTAGACATTGTCAAAAAGGGTTACAAATTACAATTCTTAAACTCCGCCCACCCCCGGTACTACCTCATCCACCGGAACAAACAAAATGTCTCATTCCCAACTAGAGAAAGATATCATCTCCCTCAAACAACAGGGAGCGATCCATCATATCTCGCAAACAACCCATATCAAAGGGTTTTACTCTCCATATTTCCTCATTCCAAAGAAATCCGGTGGCCTTCGCCTGATCTTAGATCTTCGCGAGCTCAACAAATGTCTCAGCAAAGAAAAGTTCAAGATGGTATCCCTCAAATCAATCCTGCCTCTCCTTTAACAGAACGACTGAATGTGCTCAATAGATTTGAAGGATGCATACACACACATTCCTATCCATCCATCCTCCTGGAGATACCTATGCTTCCAGTACAAACAACAGAAATATCAGTACAAAGTTCTTCCTTTCGGCCTCTCGGCAGCCCCAAGGGTTTTCACCAAATGTATGGTGGTGGTGGTGGCACATCTCAGAAAGAGAAGTATGCGTTTAGCCTCGACCCCTGCGATATTACAAGATCACCTTCATCAGGTAATCGAATGCCTGTACAAATTGGGCCTACTGATAAATTTTCAGAAGTCAATGTTGAATCCCACACAAGTTCTACAATTTATAGGAGAACGATTGGACACTATTCGTTGCAGAGCATTCCTTCCGGAAGACAGGAAAGAGATGACAACTTCTTCGTGACCTGATCAATATGCACAGGCCGACAGCACGACACATACTCCAAGTTTTGGGTCATATGACTGTGGCCAATACCAGACTACACGTGTTGACTACACTGGGGACTAAAACGGTATTGGAAGCAACATTTCCAACCTTTAATGAAATGCCTCTTCCTCACCTCCGATATGATAAAAGATGCAAACTTGTGGCTCAACGACTCCATTCTCTCCAAGGGAATGCTGTTCAGCCTTCTTCCACACAATGCAGTCCTAACCATGGATGCCTCCCGCAAGGGATGGTGAGCTCACCTGGACCTCTTAGAAACACAAGGTCTGTGGACTCCACAAGAGCAGAACTAACAAATAAACTTATTGGAGCTCAGAGCAATCAGACTTGCTCTGAAAACTTTTCAAAAACACCTAAGAGGCCGACAACTAATGATCTACATGGACAATCAAGTAGCCATGTATTACATAAACAAACAAGAAGGGTCCGGTTCATGGTCCCTCTGCAAGGAAGCTCTCCAGATTTTTCAACATGCACATCAACATTCGATTCATCTACAAGCAACTTACTTTCTCGGACTGACGAAAACCAGGGCAGACAGGCTGAGCCGAGTATTCCATCCGCACGAGTGGTCACTCAATCGGGAGGTAGCTCAGAACATATTCAATATATGGGGGCTCCCCACGATGGATGTATTTGCCACAGAAGACAACACGCAAGTCCCACGCTTCTGTTCGGTATGGCCCAGCCAAATGAGAGTAACACAAGACGCGTTTCTGATAAGTTGGACAGAACAATTGATATATGCCTTTCCTCCCATTCCTCTCATCACAAGGATGATACAAAAATGTATTGCGGACTCAACTCAACTCATACTTGTAGCTCCAGCCTGGCCCAGACAAACATGGTACAGCTACCTATTACAACTCTCCATCGAAGACCCAATAACCTTACCGGACAGGTCAGATCTACACTTGCAACGGGAAGGAACTGTCCTTCACCCGCTTCACTCGTCCCTTCATTTAACAGCCTGAAGATTGAACGGTTCCTTTTTATCAGAACAAGGAATCTCCACTGCAGCACAGGATGTGATATTACAATCCAGAAAACATTCAACCAGAAGGAATTTCAGTTTTAAATGGAAACGTTACTCAGCTTGGTGTACATCTAAGAACATTTCACCTATAGACTGTTCACCGGAGTCGCTCTTAGATTACCTGCACTCCCTCTACATCAGGGTTAGCGACAGCATCGATTAGGGTTTAACTTAGTGCCATAGCAGCATATCACTGACCGCTAAACGGTCAGTCGATCTTCACGCATCCTTTACTATCTCGTTTCCCGAAAGGACTCTTTCATATTCGACCACCAGTGCCTTGGAAACTAAATGCAGTTTTGGAACAACTCATGCATTCTCCATTTGAACCTATGAACTCTTCTCACATAAAATATCTCACATGGAAGGTAGTTTTCCTAGTGGCGGTAACATCAGCTTGCCGAGTTAATGAACTATAAGCCGTAGTTCATTACCCACCATACCTGCAGTTTTATCACCACAAAGCAGTACTCCGCACACATCCCACTTTTCTTCCAAAAGTAGTCTCACAGTTCCATTTGAATCAAACAATAGAACTACCCACATGTTTTCCCAAACCGCATAAAAATGATAGATAACGTTTACTTCATACATTGGACTGCAACAGAGCTCTTGCCTATTATAAAGACAGAACACGATTAGATACCCGCGCTTCACAATTGTTTTTATCTTTCAATCCAAATTTCCCGGGTCTTCCGGTAACTAAAAGAACTATTTCCAGCTGGATTACCCAATGTATTCAATTCTGCTACGGGAAGCAGAACTTACTGCTGACCTCTCACCCAAATGCTCATCAAGTACGAGCGGTAGCTACTTCAATTGCACATCTATCTCATAATCTATCAGTTTACTGACTGGACAATTTATCCTGCTTCTAACTACAGATATCTCCTATTATCTATGAACCCTGTTTTTCAGTATACCTAACTTTTAGTATATCTTGTTTTTGTTTAGACTAATTTTATTTATTTATTTATTTTTTGTTTTTATATACCGATCTTCCTACATTAGATGCAAATCAAACCGGTTTACATAGAACAATAACTTACCAAATGGCATTACATGAAACAATTAACATTTAAACAACATTAAAAACATTGTCAGGAGAATAAACCAATTATACAAATTGAATTAAATGGTAGTTACAGTGAACTTTTGAAGTCCTTATGTTGATCTTAGTTAGATATAAGGAAGCAAGATAGGTGAAAATAAATAAATAAATGAGGCGAAAGTGACTGAGGGACTCTTTAGGGGAGCCTGAATAACAGTGAAAGACTAAGGACAAATCAAACCAAATATGTGAGAGAAAAATAAACAGAGAGGTGTATCTAAAGAAGGAGGGCATGTTGTAAGTTAATAAGAGAGTTCTGGAAAAGCAAGCTTGAATAACCAAGTTTTAAGTTTTTTCTTAAACGAGATTGGGCAAGTCTCTTGTCGGAGTTCAGGAGGGAGAGTGTTCCAGTTAGAAGGACCTGCAATAGAAAAGGCCCTTTTACCTAGAGTTGTTTTATCTTGAGGGATGAAGAGGGTCCCTAGGTATGCTTTTCTCAAGGGTCTGGTGGAATAGTTATGGCGAATTTGGAAAGTAAGATCTAGAGGAGCAAGATTGAGTAGGTTTTTGTGTGTGATGGTGAGCACTTTGTAGATGATTCTATACTTGATGGGTAACCAATGGAGATTGTAAAGGATTGGAGTGATGTGATCCCTCCTCCTTGAATTTGTCAGAACCCTGGCAGTTGAATTCAGAAGCATCTGTAATGGTTTTATAGTTACAGCAGGGAGACCGAACAACAGAGAGTTACAGTAATCAATTTTAGTGAGTAAGATTGCTTGGAGAACCAGACGGAAATCATAGAAGTGTAGAAGCGGTTTAAGTTTTTTAAGGACTTGTAATTTGAAAAAGCAATCTTTAGTCGTATTGTTAACAAATTTTTTAAAGTTGAATTGATAGTCCAAGAAGGTGCCTAAGTCTCTTACGTACAGGGAATTTTTGAAATTATCAGGTGTTGTTGAAGAGTGTTGAGGAGTATGGTTATCAGCATGAGGTTGCACATTTGGGTGAAAGATTGTTTCTTTATTAAGAAGGTTTTTATCATGAGAGATGATTAGAAATTCTGTTTTGTCTTTGTTGATGACAAGGTTAATCTTAAAGAGGAGAGAGCTGATTTCCTGAAAGCAATTGTTCCAAAAGATGATGGTTTTTTGTAAAGACTCCTTAATGGGGATGAGAATTTGGATATCATCCGCGTAGATGTAATGCTTGATATTCATCTTGGATAATAGGAGGCAGAGCGCAAGAAGGTAAATATTGAAAAGAGTAGGAGACAGAGCAGAGCCCTGTGGAACACCCAATTTGGAACTGATTGAATGTGATTGATTATTATTGATTTTTACCTTGAATGATCTATTATGCAGGAAGGAACGAAACCAATTTAATGCAGAGCCCGATATGCCTATATCCTTGAGTCTGTCAAGCAGAATTACATGGTTGACTGTATCAAAGGCAGCCGAAAGATCAAGTAGAATCAGGAGGTGCGATTGTTTGTTATCCATGTTCACAATGATGGAGTCGGTAAGCGAAATCAGAAGTGATTCCGTGCTTAGAGATATATTTATATATATATATATATATATATATATCTATATATAATATATATAGATATATATATTTATATGTCAGTTTCTCAGTCGGTTTAATGTAATTTATCAAATTTCAATGTAACAGGTTGTTATAATGTAAACCGGAGTGAAGGCAACTCTGCTATACCTCGGTATATAAAAAATGCTAAATAAAATAAAAATAAATAAATAGTGTGATCGAGAGCTGGGGACTCCCATAACAGCATGGCTAATTCAGCCCTATCGACAGGAAAAAGCAAGTTTGCTTACCGTAAACGGTATTTCCGTACATAGCAGGATGAATTAGCCATGCTGACCCGCCCTCCTCCCTGATTAGTCGACTTTCAATGAAAACACAAGCTTAATTACCGACTGAGGAGAATCTGTTACTTTCCTGCGTGGGAACACACACGCAGCCGCATAGGGAGAAAGCTCAAACTGCTGCTTGGGGAAGCTCCCGGGGACCTGAAGACATCTCCCATAACAGCATGGCTAATTCATCCTGCTATCTACGGAAACAACGTTTACGGTAAGCAAACTTGCTTTTTCACACCTCAAGAAGCTCACAGGAGATTCTCCATAAACTCTAAAACTCATAACGATAATTTTCACCTTCGGGAGGGGGGGGGGTGTCTTCTAACACTCCTGACAGCTACAATAGATTGAGTTAAATCCCGAGGGATGGACCGGATTGTACCATTCCTGTGTACTGGAGAATGAATTAAGTGAATCTTGGGGGGGGGGGGGGCGCATTACAGTATGTCTTTTTTTTTTTTTTTTTTGCAATTCCTGGTAAGTTTTTGGTTTTTGGTTTTTTTTAAGTTATTCTCTATGCTTCTGATGCATTGTGTGCTGCAGCCACACTATATAAGGAATTGCATAAAACAGCATATCTCCACTCAGTCAAAGGAAGCCTATCCAAGCATTCAGGCAATGCATTTACAGATCTAAACATAACACAACTAGCTTTAAAAAAAAAAAAAAAAAAATCAGACAATTCAGCATGTAATAAAGTTATGAATTAACACAAGTATCCAAAGAGCTGATTAATATACATTATCTTTTTAAGCCCAAATCCTAGCTCCTGAAGCACATTCCCTAGGTAACACTGCTGCAAATGCAAGCTACACATAGGACTGCAAGCACTGGCAGAGTCAAGACAGTCCTAGGGTTCTTTAATTCTGGTTCAAAGCATTTTGGCAGTTTCTCACAATGAAAAAAAAACCAAACTCTGAAACAAGAGCTTTAATTACCAGGACCGACCCACCTCTCCCCCCTTATGGACTGGACCCTAATCCTAGTTTGGATTTTATTTTCAAACAAATTTGCCATATACACACAGAACAGGAGAAACAGACTGGCAGGGCAAATGCATTCTTCTCTCTTCCCTGACCCAAAAAAAATGAAAATGGCAGCACAAAGATTTTAATGATGTTACTGCACTTTGTAACAAGTTTACATAAAACCTTAAAAGATCACCCTTCCTGGAAGCAAACAAACATGCACATAATGCATGCTTACCGTCCAAGACCCTGATGCGGGATTCACATTTCATTAGTTATCAAGATACAAATTCATGTCAGTCTTTCAGAAATTATACCCCCAGCATCAGATATCAACTAAGCATGAGCTCACGCTCAGTCTGCTAATGCAAGCATTAGAGGATTATCTTCAAAATCCTTCTTTTTAAAATTAGTTAAGAACATAAGAAGTGACTGCCTGGGTCAAGCAGATGATCCACCGAGCCCAGCACAGCCAATCCAGGTCACTTGAAAGTACCTGGCAGTACATATCATGCTGCTCACTCCCAGAAGTAAGAGACAGCAAGCCCCAACTCTTCCTGGCTATTAGCTGTTTAATGGCCCTGCCTGCTAGAAGCTTGACCAAACTGGGTTTTTTTGTTTGTTTATTAAACCTTGCAACAACAATACATAACAAACAAATTGATCAGTAATTCTGTTATTGGAAAGTCGGTATATAAAAATGCTAAATAAATAAATAAACATCACTGAGGTCATATAGCAGGGCTCGCGAGCCAGATATGGCTCTTTTGAGGGCTGCATCTGGCTCGCAGACAGTCGCCACACTATCCCACTGACCCAGCTGCTCCCCGGTCCTCTTCCGCCCGGGCTTAAAATGCTGTCAGCCCGGGCGGAACGCGGCAGGACAGCTGGAGTCAGCGGCACCGGCATGCTCTCTTCTTCCCACCCCCCCCCACGGCCCGGAAGAGGAAGTGAAGAGTATCGGGTGCCTGCGCGGCAAGAAGAGGCCACGCTAGTGCGCTCGGCATCGGCCCGAAGAAAAGAAGACTGCAGCGCGGCTCGGAGGAAAATGAAGAGCTTCAACCGCGGCCGATGGGACTCCGCCTCCGCGAGGGCTGAAAATGAAGAGGTTAGCGTTGGGAGGAGGCTGCTGCTGCTGCTGCGAGTTCCCGGGGTGGGGGCGAATTCACTCTCTCTCTCCCCCACCCCCACCCCGGGAACTCGCAGCAGCAGCAGCCTCCTCCCAACGCTAACCTCTTCATTTTCAGTCCCTCGCGGAGGCGGAGTCCCATCGGCCGCGGTTGAAGCTCTTCATTTTCCTCCGAGCCGCGCTGCAGTCTTCTTTTCTTCGGGCCGATGCCGAGCGCACTAGCGTGGCCTCTTCTTGCCACGCACGCACCCGATACGCTCCACTTCCTCTTCCGGGCCGCGGGGCCTGTGTGTGTTTGTTTGTGTGTGTGTGAGAGATTGCATGTATGTGAATGATTAAGAGCCTGTACATGTGAAAGAGAGTATGTCTGTGATTGAGAGCCTGCCTGTGAGAGAGAGAGCATGAATGTAAGTTTACCATTGGGAACCTGTATGTGTAAGTTTGTGATTGAAAACCTGTTTGTGTGAAAGAGTATGTGTGTATGATTGAGATCCTTTGTGTGTGAGAGAAATCATGTGTATGTATGATTAAGAGCCTGTGTGTATAAGTAAGAGAGAGATCATGTGTGTCTGTGTGTGATTGAGAGCTGGTTTAGGTGATGGAGCATGTGAGTATGTGATTGAGAGCCTGTGTTTAAATGAGAGAGAGAGACCATGTGTGTCTGTGTGTGATTGAGAGCTGATTTAGGTGAGGGAGCATGTGAGTATGTGATTGAGAGCCTGTGTGTAAATGAGAGAAAGAGAGGACACGTTTGTAAGCATGTGAATGAGAGTCTGTGTGTGAGAGAAAAGACAGCATGTATTTATGTGATTGAAAGCCTGTGTGTGTGTGTAAGCGTGAAAAGATAGACAGCATGTGTGTAAATGTGTAATTAAGAGCCTATATAAGTGAGTGAGAAAAAACATGTGTATATGTGAGTGCTGAGAGCATGTGTGTATAGGTGTGTCATTGAGAGCCAGTGTGAGAGAGAGCGCTGGTATGTGACAGAGAGGAGAGAGGAGAAAGTTCCAAGCAAACCACCCCACCTCCTGCTAATTCAGAACAATCTCAGGACACCTGGATATCAAACGTTCCCAGGTATGCAGAGCAAAAAAATTTTTGTATCCTTATTATTTTTCATTACTGGGTCTTTGTGTCTGCTATTTTGAAATATTTTGTTGGTATCTGGAAATGTTTTATATGTGTTTTTAATTATTGGATATTCCACTCATTAGCTGTTTCGAAATATGTTCTTTTTGTTAGTACAGTTTTACTGCTGATGATTTTATATTTCTTGATTTGTTTTATAAGGATGGGTGATGTTTCTTTTTTCCTTTGTTTCACTGCATACAGAGACTCTGGCTTGTTGCAGTTTCCAATTCATTTTTTTCTGTATGCTTCTTGTTATGCGTTTTGGTCTCTTTATTCTATGTTAGGTGAGGGACAGCACGTGATTCAGGTGAGGTTTTCTGCTGGCGTGTAGTTTCTGTGTAGGACTCTATAGCAGCCTGACTTGGTCCGTTTTCCTAATAGGAGATGTATTGGTGTCTTAAGGCCTGGTGTAATATTTTCAGAGACTTATTGTACTTTAAAAGTGTGATCTTACATAAAATGCACACATTTACTTATATTTAGTTTTAAACATATTGTATGGCTCTCATGGAATTACATTTTAAAATATGTGGCGTTTATGGCTCTCTCAGCCAAAAAGGTTCCTGACCCCTGTCATATAGGATAACCGTTTCAGGAGATCCCACCCTTATTCCTCCCTCCCCTCCCCCAATCCATCTCCTCTCTTCCCCCTCCCCCAGACACAATGCTTTGTCCCAGAATTGCCTCAACAAAGCTCACCCATACCTCAAAATATTCACATTAATAATGTCCTTATATACTCGCTCTATTCTTTTCTGACCACGTACAAGAGAGCTCCCAAATAGTCAAATTTAGGAACAGCATTGTGCTTTATCGCTGACAACGTCTCCATATAGTACACAGTTTTCAACTGTTGATAAATTACTTTCATTGATGGAGTATCAGATTTTCTCCACCATGCCACCAGAGAACATCTGGCTGCAAGCGGTATCTGTCCAATTCATCGCTTTTCCGTCGGAATGGGATCCAGAATAGAGATTTCTCAGTAGAAACAGTTTAGGATCTTTCACAATGTCATATCCCAGCATGGTCCTTTACCAAAATGACAGTTCTATCCCAAAACTCTTATACCACAGGACATTGCCACCAGATGTGGAACATGGTACCTCTGGCACCATAAAGGCACCAACAATTTCCTGTAGTGGTCAGGTAGATTTTTTTTTTTGCAGTCTATCTGGAGTGAAATACCATTGAAAGAGCAGTTTCTAACAGCAATCCATTATTACAAAGCAGAGGTCCCAAGTAGTTTCCTCTAGGGTTTCCCCCGGATATTTTTTTCCATAAAACGATATTTTTAGATTTATGAGATAACACATTATTCAAAAGAATATATAGCTTACATATAACTCCTTATGAGGGAATCTATAGAAAACTCCTTTAGACTACCTTAAAAGACTTTTCACAGTTGTCTTACCTGGTCCTCCTTAAAAATCCAGACACACAGGGAATCCTGGGTGAATGGAGGAGCCCCTCAGCAGAATTTAAGAACTCAGGGCCTGGAAGGGTTAAACAGGCCCCGGGAAGCAGGGAAAGACCCACTGTATGCCAGGACCTGTTATGTTTAATGGTCTGAGTAATACCTGAAGTTAAGGTGAACTACATTCATTGTTTTTGAGTTCTGAAGTTTATGATGTATTGCTCTGGTTTTTTGTTTGTTTTCTATTGTAAATAAACTGCGCCTAAGGAATAGACAGAGTCTGCCTCCTTTTTTCTCTGGCTGTTTCCAAGCCGCTAATGCTCAAGTTACCAGAGTCCTCTAATGGTATTAGTTTTATCACAAAACCCCTCGAACAAGGTTTTCCCTTGCAAAAGATCGCTTTTCACTTTTCCCAAGGTGACAAAGTGAAAATTTCATATAAGGATACACATCATGGACATCATGGACTGTTTCCAACAGTGGCCTGGATTGGCCACTGTTGGAAACAGGATGCTGGGCTTGATGGACCCTTGCCTTGGTCTGACCCAGTATGGCATTTTCTTATGTTCTTATGTACTAGCAAAACTGCACTTTTTTTTTTTTTTAATTTCCCCCACAGCTGTTCCAGCCTCTCCAAACCCACACACACACACGCACACACCTGGAACACCATCTCAAAATCTGGAGAAAGTCCTTATATCATCTAACCAGAGGTCCAGAAAAAATAGCTTCTACAATCAACCAGAACATCCTTCCATTTGTCCCATGTTTTCAACGACAATAAGGTATATGGGGAAATCTGGGACATATCCAGCGTGACCTGTTTGGAATTCCAATTTAATGCCTTAATAGGTAAGGATCCCAATAAAACCTGTTCAATCGTTGCCAGTTTGCCATTCTGAAATCAATGCCAACCTACTACTTTAAGCTGGGAGGCAATGTAATACTTCATAATATTTGGTACCCCTAGACACCCCCCCATCTTTTTCTCCTGGAAAAGCACCTTACTAGCCACCTTAGTTGGTCTACTCCTCCAGATGAAAATCAAAAATTTTCTGAAGAAAACCCTTGAGAACTTTATCTGATACAAAGACAGGCAATGTCTAGAATAAAAAAAAAAACACACAGAGAAGCTCTATATATTTTTATAGCTGCTATTCTCCCCAACCATGAAAACATATGTTGTTCCCACTCATTTAAGTCCCTCAACAAAGAATGCAGCAAAGGTGTATAATTAATAGTAAACACTGTACCGGGATCTGCACCGATACATACCACCAAATACCATATTTTTTCTCCTGCCCACTTGAATGGGAACTGGGCTCTCAACTGTCTAGCTGAAGATTCCAATAGATAAATTGGGAGAATTTCAGATTTGTCCATATTTATCTTAAACCCAGAGTCCCGGCTATACTGATCAATTTCATTGGTTACATGTCCTAAAGAAAACTGAAGATCACAGAGAGTAAACATAAGATCATAAGCAAATAGAGAGATCTTATATTGGTCACATTCTACCTGTATTCACTTTATGGCCATATGCTGTTGGATTCTTTCTGCAAATGGTTCAATACTAACAGCAAAACAACAAAGGGGATAAAGCATAACCTTGCCTAATTCCCCAACTAACTTTGAAATCAGAGTATCTCTGATTTTTACGCAAGCCTCTGGGACTCTATAAAGTCTTTGAACTCAACCCAAGAAATCACCCCCAGTCCTACCTTTTTAAGCACTTTGAAAAGGAATGGCCAATGCACTCTATTAAATGCTTTTTTTGGCATCTACCACAAACAAGGACAGGCATTTTCCCCCTCTAGCTCAGGTAACTAAGTTCAGAATCTTATGAACATTATCTACTGTCACATGTCCCGATATAAAACCTGACCGGTCACTATGTGTCAAAAGATGTATAAACTCCCACAGTCAATTAACCAGCATTTTGGCCAGTATTTTCAAATCTATATTTGACAGAAATTGGCTGTGATCCTGGCCACATTTGCTGATGTCAAAAGATCTCTTCCCTCCTGCAGATAATTATGCATGTGAGCTAGCAGACTAGCTAAGATATTACTGAAGGTTTTGAGAACTCATCTATACCTAGAGCCTTATTAATTTTCAGGTCCTTAATTGCATCAATAACCTCCATAGTTGAAATGGCTCTCCCTACATGGCTTCATGGGATAACACTAGTAAATGAATCCCTGCCAAATAGTTATCAATATTGGAGACTTCAATTGTAAAATTTGATGCCAACAGTTCTTCATAAAACTGTGCAAAACGGGCCCGTATTTTTACACTATCCACAACATAGCTCCCCTCCCTAGTTTTAATTTTGATTATTTGGTTCTGTGAGGTTTTTTTTCAATTTATGGGCCAAAAGCCTACTTGCCTTGTGACCTGATTCAAAGTAGGACTGTATTACCACATCCATCTGATAAATTACCTCAGCAGCTAGGGGAAGGCAATGCTTATTTCTAGCATGCAAGTAGGGTTTTGTTTATATCTCAGTTCTAAAGTATGCAAGGACTTCTGTAAAAAGCATTTACACTCATCTCATTTATTTTTTTTTTGTAGGACGTATATGCTATCAACCTACCGTGAACAACCTCATGAGAGGCTTCTAAGAAAACTAAAAGTCATGGGATAGGAGGTGATGTCCTTTCGTGGATTACAAACTGGTTAAAAGACAGGAAACAGAGAGTAGGATTAAATGGTCAATTTTCTCAGTTGAAAAGGGTAAACAGTGGAGTGCCTCAGGGATCTGTACTTGGACCGGTGCTTTTCAATATATTTATAAATGATCTGGAAAGGAATAAGATGAGAGAGGTAATCAAATTTGCAGATGATACAAAATTGTTCAGAGTAGTTAAATCACAAGCAGATTGTGATAAATTGCAGGAGGACCTTGTGAGACTGGAAAATTGGGCATCCAAATGGCAGATGAAATTTAATGTAGATAAGTGCAAGGTGATGCATATAGGGAAAAATAACCCTTGCTGCAGTTACACGATGTTAGGTTCCATATTAGGAGCTACCACCCAGGAAAAAGATCTAGGCATCATAGTGGATAATATACATTGAAATTGTTGGCTCACTGTGCTACGGCAGTCAAAAAAAGCAAACAATGTTAGGAATTATTAGGAAGGGAATAGTGAATAAAACGGAAAATGTCATAATGCCTCTGTATCGCTCTATGGTGAGACTGCACCTTGAATACTGTGTACAGTTGTGGTCGCCGGATCTCAAAAAAAGATATAGTTGTGATGGAGAAGGGTGACCAAAATGATAAAGGGGATGAAACAGCTCCCCTATGAAGAAAGACTAAAGAGGTTAGGGCTGTTTAGCTTGGAGAAGAGACGGCTGAGGAGGGATATGGTAGAGGTGTTTAAAATCATGAGAAGTCTAGAACGGGTAAAAGTGAATCTGTTATGTACTCTTTCAGAAAATAGAAAGACTAGGGGGGCAACTCCATGAAGTTAGCATGTAGCACATTTAAAACTAATCAGAGAAAATTCTTTTTCACCCAACACACAATTAAACTCTGGAATTTGTTGCCAGGTGGAGTGGTTAGTGCAGTTAGTGAAGCTGTGTTTAAAAAAGGATTGGATAAGTTCTTGCAGGAGATATTCATTACCTGCTATTAATCAAGTTGACTTAGAAAATAGCCACTGCTATTACTAGCATCAGTAGCATGAGATATACTTAGTTTTTGGGTACTTGCCAGGTACTTGTAGCCTGGATTGGATGCTGGGCTTTATGGACCCTTGGTCTGACCCAGTATGGCAATCTATGTTCTTAACCTTCAAGCAGTCCCAAAGGAGAAATGGTGCTGTTCTTTCATTATCATTAAAACGCAAATAATCCACTATGTTTGACTGTATTTTCTCTTGCATATCATCATGTGTAAACAAACTATCATTAGCCTTCCAGAAACATGTACATGTGCTAATTAGTGCCAATTTAAGATCTAACCATACTGGAGCATGAACAGACCACATAATGGAGCCAATTTCTGCCCCCCCCCCTCCCCCATTTGAGACAATAGTTTTGTCTACTAGAAAGAAATCAATTCTCAAATATGTGTTGTGAGGCTTGGAGTAAAGAGAATAATTACACTGTGAGGGATACAATACCCTCCATATGCCAACCAGGCTCCACCTGTGCAGAAGCCTCCTTAACCTAGTTCTGTGGATCCCAGTTATCGCACGGGATCAGGCTGAATAATCCAAAGAGGAGATCCTTGTCAAGTTAAATTCTCCACCTATAAACTGCTGAGCTTCCACCCACTCAATCAGCGAATTATCTAAGCTTTCATAGTATGCATCCTGATTTACATTAGGACAATCGATGTTCAGTAGCGTACTTATTACATTAACTTCCTTCTGCACTATGATATACTGGACCTTCCCTCATCATTCCTATTCAGCACCCTAAAGTCCTCCATAAGATCCTGGGACACCAGTATACGCACACCACCAAACTTACTTTCTGATGTGCAAGATACTAAAAAGATATTAGGGTATTTGCATGAAAATAATAAATGCTCATTGCGTTTTCCGGAGATGAGTCTCCGTATGAACAAGATAGAGGCTTTAAACAATAACTGACACTTATAAGGGGAGTTCAACCCCTTAACATTTAGTATCACCAACCTAATAGAAACATAGAAACATAGAAATGACGGCAGAAGAAGACCAAACGGCCCATCCAGTCTGCCCAGCAAGCTTCACATTTTTTTCTCATACTTATCTATTTCTCTTAGCTCTTTGGTTCTATTTCCCTTCCACCCCCACCATTAATGTAGAGAGCAGTGATGGAGCTGCAACCAAGTGAAATATCAAGCTTGATTAGTTAGGGGTAGTAGGGGTAGTAACCGCCGCAATAAGCAAGCTACACCCATGTTTATTTGTTTTACCCAGACTGTGTTATTCAGCCCTTATTGGTTGTTTTTCTTCTCCCCTGCCGTTGAAGCAGGGAGCTATGCTGGATATGCGTGTAGTATCAGTTTTTCTTCTCCCCTGCCGTTGAAGTATAGAGCTATGCTGGATATGCGTGAAGTATTAGTTTTTCTTCTCCCCTGCGGTTGAAGCAGGATATGCATTGAAAGTGAAGTATCAGGCTTATTTGGTTTGGGGTAGTAACCGCCGTAACAAGCCAGCTACTCCCCGCTTTGTGAGTGCGAATCCTTTTTTCTTCTCCCCTGCCGTTGAAGCAGAGAGCTATGCTGGATATGCGTGAAGTATCAGTTTTTCTTCTCCCCTGCCGTTGAAGCAGAGAGCTATGCGTGAAGTATCAGTTTTTCTTCTCCCCTGCCGTTGAAGCAGAGAGCTATGCTGGATATGTATTGAAAGTGAAGTATCAGGCTTATTTGGTTTGGGGTAGTAACCGCCGTAACAAGCCAGCTACTCCCCACTTTGTGAGTGCGAATCCTTTTTTCCACATTTCCTCTTGCTGTTGTAGCTTAGAGTGATGTTGGAGTCACAGTAACCATGTGTATGTTTATTGAATAAGGGTATTATCTCCAGGCAGTAGCCGTCATTCTGGCGAGCCACCCACTCTTTATTGACGGCCTCTTGATTTTATGGATCCACAGTGTTTATCCCACGCCCCTTTGAAGTCCTTCACAGTTCTGGTCTTCACCACTTCCTTTGGAAGGGCATTCCAGGCATCCACCACCCTCTCCGTGAAGAAATACTTCCTGACATTGGTTCTGAATCTTCCTCCCTGGAGCTTCAAATCGTGACCCCTGGTTCTGCTGATTTTTTTCCCATGGAAAAGGTTTGTTGTTGTCATTGGATCATTAAAACCTTTCAAGTATCTGAAAGTCTGTATCATATCACCTCTGCTCCTCCTTTCCTCCAGGGTGTACATATTTAGATTCTTCAATCTCTCCTCATAAGTCATTTGATGAAGACCTTCCACCTTTTTGGTCACCCTTCTCTGGACCGCCTCCATCTTGTCTCTGTCTCTTCGGAGCTACGGTCTCCAGAACTGAACACAATACTCCAGGTGAGGTCTCACCAAGGACCTGTACAAGAGGATAATCACTTCCCTTTTCTTACTAGATATTCCTCTCTCTATGCAGCCCAGCATTCTTCTGGCTTTAGCTATCGCCTTGTCACATTGTTTCGCCGACTTCAGATCATTAGACACCATCACCCCAAGGTCTCTCTCCTGCTCCGTGCACATCAGCCTTTCTCCCCCCATCGAATACAGTTCATTCGGATTTCCACTCCCCATATGCATGACTTTGCACTTCTTGGCATTGAATGTCAGCTGCCATGTCTTCGACCACTCTTCCATCTTCCTTAAATCCCGTCTCATTCTCTCCACTCCTTCCGACGTGTCCACTCTGTTGCAGATCTTAGTGTCATCCGCAAAAAGACATACCTTACCTTCTATCCCTTCCGCAATGTCGCTCACAAAGATATTGAAAAGGACCGGTCCCAACACCGATCCCTGCGGTACACCGCTTAAAACCGCTCTCTCTTCAGAGAGAGTTCCATTTACCATCACACATTGTCTTCTGTCCGTCAACCAGTTTGCAATCCAGGCCACCACCTCGGCACTCACTCCTAAGCTTCTCATTTTATTCACCAGTCTCCTGTGCGGGACAGTGTCAAAAGCTTTGCTGAAATCCAAGTAGATGACATCGAGTGCTCTTCCTCGATCCAATTCCTTGGTTACCCAGTCAAAAAAGTCAATCAGATTTGTCTGACAGGATCTTCCAATGGTGAATCCATGCTGCCTCTGGTCCAGCAATTCTCCCGACTGTAGATAATTCACTATTCTCTCTTTCAACATTTGTTATCATTTGTTATCAAAAACATTTGTTATCATTTGTTATCATTTGTTATCAAAAACAAGGAAAAGAAAATTATATCATTCCAAAATTTCCTACCATTACCCTGAAATTTATACAGTACATGTTTACTATCCCCATTGCCAATACCCTCAGCCCATTTCTACCAGTAACATTGATTCCTTCAGTAATTTTCTGTGATACAGCTACAATAATCCAACCTCCCCCCAACATTTCCATGATCAGTTCCATTAAGAACAGACCCACCACTCCGGGGAATAAATTCATCCCCGTCCACCCACTCTACTTCTACTACTTAACATTTCTATAACGCTACACGACATATGCAGCGCTGAACAAATTTACAAAAAGCACAGTCCCTGCTCAATAGAGCTTATTATCTAATAAGACAAACATACAGGGCAAGAGACTTGGGGTATTTCATAAAGCAAGACAATGGTTAAAACAAAATAGTTAACAGACTAAAAGCTCTCCTCATCTCAGTTAAGATATGTAATCAAGTAACAGGTAGTGTAACCCACCATCACCACAGTCAATTGCCAGTAACATTTCCATCAACAATCTACCTTATCTATAAGTATTGGTTGCATAATATAAAAAATACATCACAACCTATATAAACCACATGCAAGCTTGCATATCCATTCAAGCTCATGCAAAAAGTAAACTCCAATAGGTAAAATTGTCTCGGTGTCCAGGGTCTGATTTCTTCGAAGATCCAGACCAATCTGGATTGCGCTGAAGCATTTTCCCTCCTTTACCTATACTTGCTATTTCAGTTTTTTTGAACACCGCTGGACTTGGGGACTGCTGCATTGTCATAAGCACTTTGATCTCAGACTCCTTCAAAACTGCAAACACCGCCGTCTCATATTTTGCTCTTGAAGTTACGCTACTTAGGGTAAATGCAATACCGCTGGGGAACAACCAACATTATCTGATATGCTCTGTGCGCAAGATGGTAAGTCCTTCCTCTTGCGAAGAGTTACTGGAGAAAGGTCACTATACACAGCCAGAGAGTGACCTTCCCGCACAATATTCCCCAGCTTGCGAGCTTGGTCCATAATTTTTTCTTTCACCGAGAAGCGATGTAGGCAGGTAATTACATCCCTGAAGCAAATTACGGGTAACCGGGCCAGGCACTCTGAGTTCTATCAGTTTTAAATCTCAGGCAATTCTCACAACTCTTTGTTCATTTTCAGGATGGTCTTACAAATCTCCTCAACAATCCTGAACCAATTTTCCATCTCCACAGATTCTGGGAGACTTCGGGATCTGCAGATTTGACCTCCAGTATCTATTCTTGATGTCCTCCAGCTTATTAGATAGTTCCACATTAGATTTACTCGGATCAGTTAGTTTGTTTTGTAACTGCATCATTTGATATCATTTTGAATCTCCCAAAACCATGCCCAGAGGTCCTCGCGAGTCAAGCCGTCACTCATACCCACTGCTAAATTCATGTTTTCTACACCTGGGCCCGTCCCTTCTGCCTCACCATTTCTAGGCTCTGCCACGCTGCCTCAATCTACTGGAATCATACAAATACTGCCATAGATCCACCTGCTTTTCTCTCAGACATACTAGGTATGTGCTATAAAATATATTGCCAGTTATGGGTATGATTTAAAGAACTAATATCTCCAATTAATGTAGTTTAGAGGGGTGATCACAGGGAACTGGGAGCCTTAGCAACCATTCAGAGCACTGACATCACTCCCCCTGCCCCCCTCCAAATAGTTTCGAAACCCAGCTATGCTACTTGTCTTCACCACATCATCCCACAACAAATTCCAGAGCACATGGACCGAAAAAATACATTTCTTAAGTTTGTTTTCAATTTGCTAGCAACTAGTTTCATGGAGTCTCTCCTTAACCTAGTATTATTTAGAAAGTTACATATCCATTCCCTATTTACTTGTTTCCACAAAACTCATGATTTCATAAATCTCTATCAGATCCACTTCTCCAAGCTGAAGAGCCTTATTTTGTTACAGTCTCTCTGCACAAGGAAGCCATTTCAGCCCCTCAATTTTTTTTATCCTTCTCTGTACCTTTTCTAGTTTTGCTAAATGCTTTTTTTTTTTTTTTTTAGATGAGGTGACCAGAATCTTGTACTCTTAACACACACTGAGAGGAGCTTGCACGCAACACTTATCATTTATCTTACTCAAGATACATGGCAACAGACTGATAAAAACCTTGCATCCCTCACAAGTAACTAAACCAGTTTTCTGATATCTTCTCCCCACATAGGTAGTTGTGACTTCTTACACATACTGGATGCACATTTTTTTAACCCATGCACAATCACCTCTCCTGGGCGCTCAGTTCAATAGGCAAATGAGCCACTGCGCTAAAAAGCACAGGTTAGGGATAACTTGTGCGTCCCTAGCATCGGACGCCCATGAGATGTGGCTGTGCACTAGTTAGGTAAACAGATGCTCAATTAATGAGCATCTGTTTTAGTAGCCTGGCCACTGGCAAGATTTTTTTTTCATGCTGCTTCCTGTGGTTCCTCCTACTTAGTATCGCTCACCACATGTTAATGTATGTAGATAAGGGTATTAGCTATTATCCCCCCCCCCCGATGTAAAAAAAATCGCCGTGCGCCCGCTGATGAGCGCTATTAGCTACGTGCATTTTGGACACGCTAATCCCCTTATTGCATCGGGTGTTAACCTAGAACATCCAAAATGCGCGTCCAAGTGCTCGTTAACCTGTGCAATAGGATCAGCACATGATATTGCATCGGTCCGATTGAAAAAATCTGAGGAGAATCAGAAGCATGTTACTGGTCTAACTACAGAGTCGGAAGACGATCCTTTTAGCCTACTCTAAGCATAGCTCTGTGAATCCTTACAGTTGCAGCCCATCTTGGCGGCGTGGAGCCCTACAAGCTAGTACAAACACAGCACACCAAATGTTCACAAGGAACAAGGATTAACATGTAAAAAATGTTTCAATCTGCACTTTTTGAATACTCACTGAAGGGGTAAATTTAGTGGGATTTTATTTTCTGTTTTTTATTCAAGATTTTTCGGAGGTGGCAGGATAGGTGAGGACTGCTAGGAAGGAAGGGCTAGTAAAGGATTAAGAAAGAGTATTTATGAGAAAGATGGGGGAATAGATGAGGCAAGGATTTCTTTGGGTGACGCAGTTACTTTTGTTTCGTGAAGTTGTATTGTGTATTAAAATGATCAGTTGTGCTTGTATGTGTAATGTTGAAAAATTAAATTTAAAAAAAGCTATCTCTACCATTTTTCTAGTTCAAATTGGGTAATTAAAAAAAAAAATACGGCAGGATTACATGGGGTGGGGATGTATGTTTGCCTTTTTTTTTGTTTGTTTTAAACTGATGTTGAGCTACATTCAGATTCCCTCCTTTACACATGGAAATGATCTCTTTTTGCCTTTTTATTCTTTACATTTTTTATTTTTCTCCTATTGCAACAGTACATCCCAGGGCTTATGAAACAGACTTTTAAAGCAAAGAGTTACTTTTTTCCAGCTCACCTTGGGATGCACTGACAACATACCAAGGTGGCCTAGAACAGGCTATGTCCTGTCCCTTTACACTTTCACAACATCTCCTAGGATTTCTAAAGGCCTTTTGCCTTAATCTTTTGGCTGTACATCATTTATAGGCTTCTAGGAGCGAATGGACCACGAATGAATGGAAGAAGCAACAACCCTGTAGCAGGCTGCAGCAACTGCTGCCCTTTTCCTACCCTTTCAAGTTGCTGACTACCATGTAAGGAATAGTGCCATGTAATGATCTGCAAACAGACACTGGGCATTTCAACTTTTGTAGGCACAACTGGAATCCCTGCACCACAGATGGCCGACAATCTGATCAAGAAGTGCCCTTGAAAGAGGATGGGCTTCGCTCAGCCAACTCCCCTGTGGATGCGCTGGACTGGCAGAGGTGTATTAAATGCAGCAGCTGATTGTGTATAGTTAGAGACTTCTTGTGTACAATCAAAGTGGCAGCTTCTTTTCCTTTCCATCACGTTTATCTCCTGCTATATCATCTCTTGTCATTTTCCTTTATAATACTCCTCTTTTCTTCTCTTCATTTTCTCAGAGCATTTCAGTCAAAAGTTAAAGTGAGAAAGCACGGTCCCTATTCCGTTATACCACAGAAATGCTGCCTTCCTTGCTTCCGAATGAATGGAAAATGATTTATTATGCATATTCCCAGCAAGCTGAAGCGCCTTAAATGGTGACTGGACAGTAAAGAGGCAACACACTCAAAGAAGACATTAGAAAGCAAGATGGAAAGAATGAGGAAATGCTCTCAGACTCCAAATACAATCATTTGCTTTTAACTTAATGGGCCCAAGCTCAGAACTGACAAGTTCAACCCCTGTCCGTTGTTGACAACCGAACCTGACCATCATGGTGGTTCAAAGTCCTGGGTTTTGAATTCCCATCCTACTGCAATCCAGTGTTTGTCATCCCATGGGCCAGCCGGGCTAGGAGTTGGAAAACCAAATTGGGTTCACGGCCCATGATTATGGTTTGGCAGCAGATTTTTCACAGCATGAAAACTTGGTTTTGATTATGTACAAACTACAAGTGCAGTAAATACTTGACCAAATGAAATAAAATCTCTTTCAATTTAGCACAGCAGAGCTAAAATACAGAGAAATCTCAAACTTGAAAATTAAAATATAAACATTTCACATTGATCGCAGTAAGAGTACTTAAAAAGTAATGAGAATATTTTTTTTTTTTTTTTAAAAGAGGTACAAAATGAAGAAAACATTTAAAAAGAGTAGAGCCCTAGAGATTTACTAACAACTTGGAATTACATTTTTATTTTGTAGTACAGCAGGCCAGGAGTCCCGTCAACAGAATCTGCAACGACCATCACCTTCCTGCTAAAATGAACTCTGGCAAAATAAACAGAGTACTTCTGATGCTGCCATAGCTTCCTGCTGTCCCAACTTTAAATCTGAAAACACACACAGAAACAAAATATTGGGAGCAAGGCCAGACAGCTTTGCAGCATTGCTACAAGCCCCCATGCAGGGGGCTTGTAGCAATGCTGCAAAGCTCACGTCCTGCTTCCAACTCCTTGGGCAGGCTGGCAATGCCACACAGTCTGCATTTCCTTATCCTCTGGCAGGGTGCGAGGGGCACAAGAGGCAGAAACTCCACCAACACTTAACCAGACCGAGGGCACATACTTAATGGATCCTAGAGTGGACCCATAGGCCACAGGCTGTTGCTGCGATGGTCTGGTTGGATGGAAAAGGAGGGCTAAAACTGAGGTCGGGAGGAGGTGAATGAAAGCTAGTACTGACCACAGCCCCAATAGAGACCTGCTCCAACTACACTGGATGCCCAAATGGAGTATGAAGACAGTGCTCTGAAAACTTTTTTTTTCTTTCTTTTTTTTAAATAGGAAGACTGAAGTTACTTTCCATTTTTCTCCTTTTCTGTGTATTTGCATCTTTATAAACAGATAACGTGGATACTTCGCTAGCAAAGCAGAATAATCCCTACGGACACTATTAGTGCTACACTTTGATCCACTGTCAACATCCTATCGCAGTAAAACATGAAACAGCGCTGCGGCCCACTACAAATCAAAAACTTTCAAAGGAAATTATTTACTCAAACCCTGTAGAAAATTACAGAAAAGGACTGTTTCTTCTTTTCTGATATTTGACTGCTGTCATGGTAGGTACAACACATTTTCATGCCTTATGCCAGCAACCACGACCGCATCTAACAGGACTGCAAACTGCCACCTAAAGATAGCAAAAAAATAAAATAAACTGGCTAAAAACTAAGAGTTTAAAAGAAAAAAGTAGAGTTAAGCTCCCAATGCTTTAATCATTTCAGTTGCTAAAAATATATAAATCTGTCCTTAATGGCATATGATATTTAATGGAAACTGCATGCAGTACTGTAGATCTGTATGTAGTTTACCCTCGAAAGAACCCAGCTACATTTAGGAATGCAGAGTTCAAGCAGCTGCGACGGTCCTGAAGAAAACAAATGTTTGTAGGTTCGGATCCCTTTTGTTGTGTCGAGATAAAGAGATGGCACAGGTCCATGAGCTTTCCAGACCCTTCTTTTCAGCATGAGCATTCAGACAGCTCCAAATATTAAACAAAAAAAAACAAACCCCGAACCAGACCCGGCACCGCTACCACAAGAAAATCTTACTCACTCCATCTCTCTGAAACGCTCTGGAAACCTCTTTTACAGAAGGGAAAATAATTTACAGACCAAGAAATGAATACAAAAGATTGCTTAAAAAAAGTAAAGTCTGTTGCATAGTGTGTGTGTTCATGATGATGCTGTGAGTCAGTGGAACCAGTTTTGCTGATCTAGGATAAACAGAGCTCAGCTCACCACAAGACATTTAAAAAGAGCATTCAAAATGCATGGCCTAACTACCATCAAAAGAACCTCTAGCATGCCATGGAATGCGTTTGCTAGGCTCAGAACACCTTCGCATTATTGCCTAGCCATAAATTTTTCTATATACAGGGGAAAGTCCAATGTGACTCAAATTGCAAGAAATATTTATGTTAATCAGTAAATATGCTCTCCTGAGTTATCAGAAAAACTGACTGCATAAGATCTGTGCCCACCCCCCACCCCCCAACATCATCACCACTTTCATAAAAAAGATAAGAGAGCAATGGCATGCAATGCAGACATGGAGCAATCCACAGTTCTCAAGTGACACCACAAGGAGTTAATGCACTTCAGAAAATCCTTTCCATATTCAAAAACTTTCATTTATTACTGGATAAATTCTTCTAATCTTGCTGTCTTGAATTGCTGCCTACATGCCTTTGAAGAGAATAATACATGGCTCTGAACCTTGAGCCCATGCACTTTACATTAAACCGGGCAGGCTGACTTTTTCTAGTTCAAGTGACTGTGTTAAAAGTTTCCACTGCAAGGTAAAGTGTAATTATGGGCAAGTCTGAAGAAGTCTATACATCAGGCTATTTTTTTTTTTTTTTTTTTACTGTGAACCAAGGATCCAAGAAGTTCCAAAAAAAGTTAAACAGGAAATCTGCATCTTAAGCCATATCATGTATCTCCTCATCTTCTTTGTTATACTATTTTGTAGTAAAAACGGAAGTGAAGCAAGCACAATTCAAGCAGCATGCAGCTTAAAAGTTATTTACGGTAACCACACCAGGTGCAGCTTCAATATACAAGTAGCCCCACATTCTCTTTAATAAAAATAATCTATAAGAAATATTTATCATGTTCATTTTATTACAATTTTTACTAACAGCTGTTTCTAGTAGAAGATAATTCATAAAGAAAATCATCTGCTTTCTCAGGGAAATTCATCATAAAGCATTAAACAACTCAGGAGACTGCAGGCATCCCGAGGACAATTCACCCAGTCTCAACTAAACTGGAGACAGAGGTAAATGGAAAGAGGCAAGAAGACACTGCTATACAAATAACAGGATTAGAAAGTTACATATACCAGTCTGAACACATGAAATTCAGCTAGTGTTTTCACACAGGCTGAATGGTAAGCGGACGTCAAGTACCAATCAATAAACTGAAGTAAAAGTTGAATGCAAAAATGACTGCCCAAGTACATCACTCAATATGCAGCGATAGGGCGACTACATTCTGAGACGTCAGAGACTCTTATTGCATCTCCCCGCAAATACTTTGAGAAAAATATCCTCCCTCCCACACCCAAACTGTCACGCAACTGCAGCAGCCTTTATAATGCAATCAGATAGTTAATGTGAAACTGACAGAATTTCATTCTGGATTACAGCAGTTTTTTAATTTTATGGCCAGATCAAAAGTTCACGCATGAACATGAATACGAGTCTGCAAATCCGCACCTCTAACTTGGTACCTCACCTGTCCATGCAAGTTATTTTTTTTTCAGCAAGTGAAAAGATAGCAAGTTTGCTTACTGTAAAAATGGTATTTTCCACATGTAATAAATTAACTATTACATGTGGGTGATGTCAGCCAGCAGCCCTGAACAGATTCGCCTTTCCAGCTAGTAGAGCTCGGAACTCTACTGAGCTTCTGCAGAAGTTCCCACACGGGTGTTGGCGTATGAGCCTCCTCAATCTATATCAGAGATAATTTTAACTATGTAGTCAACTCACCAGGGAGGCAGGTGGGTAATTCCATGGCTAATTCATCTTGCAATCTCCAAAAAACACAGTTTACAGTAAGCAAACTTGCTTTTTCTGTCGATAAGCAAGCTGAATTAGCCCTTACATGTGGGGAATCCCAAGCTAAGAGTTGCAGTGGAACATTTACTGAATAAGTAACTCAGACTCCACCATGGAGAATGGACTATAGTGAGAGTATGTTATTCAAAACTGCTTGTCTGAATTTACTGTCAGTCCTTGAGTGTGTGTCAAGACAGTAATGAACATAAAGGTATGAAGATATTTTCCATAGATTTTTCCCAAAGATAAGTAATGGAAGAAGCCATATGAGCTTTTACAGAATCTGTGACTTGCAAGCCTGCCAAGGTGTAGCTGTGTTTTGTATGCACTCAGCCAGCAAGTTAGATAAAGTACATTTGGCGACTACTATACCTAGCCTGTTAAAGTCATATGACACAAACACCTGAGAAGCTTGGTGATGTTGCAGTATTCTTTTCTTATACTAGGCTAAGGCTCTATTGCAGTCCAATGTATGAAGGGTTTTTCCTCCTTCATGTGCATGAGGTCTTGGAAAGAAGGTAGGCAATACATTGGATTGATTGATATGGAAAGTCAAGACAAACTTTGGCAGAAATTTCAAGCGAGTACCGAAGACTATCCTGTTGTATAAGAACTGCACGTATGGTGGAAAGTGGACAAGAGTTTGGAGTTCACTGAATCTTCTAGTTGATGTCACCACTACGAAGAAAATGTAAAGAATTTTAGCGAAGCTGACTAGTGGCTCAAAGGAAGGTTTCATCAGTTGAGAAAACACCACATTCAAGTTCTTTGGAACTGGGCAGTGTCATGCCATAGACCCTATCAGCGGAAGAATAGAAATCAGTTTACTGCCCACTAGCATATGGTATGGTGATGGAAGTGTACTCACACCAAAGCGGTAGCAAGACCAGAATCTGAAAGGTGGAGCAAGTACTTTAGCAAGTGTTTGGGCCCTTAAGAAAATGGGTCTAAAGCATTCCATTGGCACCACCTGTAATATCTGTTCCATTTGAAGACATAACTGTTTCTAGTTGATGACTTTCTAGACCAGTGGTTCTCAACCTTTTTTCTGTCGGGACACACCTAACATGCGTGACACACTGAACTGAACACATGACCATCATAGGGCTAAATGTAAAAGTACAGTTTGCATCCACAGGAACCCCCCTGACCCACAATAATGAATGTAAAGCAGAATTATGACATTCCCCGTACAACTCACCTTACAAAAAAGATATTCTGGTTCTAGTGTCATCTCAGTAACAGCAACACAAACTCCAACTACCAGGCTCAATAGGCCTACTTATGAAAAAACAGCAGTTTATCACTAATGCATATCCTCTTGAGAAAATACAACAAATAAGACTGATACAGTAAAATACCTCACCTCGGCCACATACACAGAACCGACCTAACATACTCCCAGGATCTGCAGTAATGCACATAAACTAATTCGCACACAGTTACACCTGTATTATGGAATGCACTCAAACAGTAACAACCCTACCTATGAAAAGGCAACACTACAAATATTAAATCAGGCCCTAAACACCAATACACCTCCTATTAGGAAAACAGAACTAGCAAGCAGCTATAGATCCCAATACAGAAATAATTCTATAACTATACTAATAAGCAGAATAAATGTTTCACAACAACTATGAACAGAATAATATCCAACAATTAAAAACTCATAAAAATTATTTAAAATTCTCCAAACACCAATAAAATATTTCAAAACAGCAGATACATCACATAATATTCAGTAATTAAAATGGCAGTCAATCAAGAAAAATAAACTTTAAAAGCCTCCTTTACTAACCCCCTCCAGCAGCTCTCCTACTCCTCTTCCATGCAGGCCAGTAGCACACACCAGAAGCAGTAGTGGCTGAAGCTCTGTACTCATGGTCCTCTTCCTTAGTGGCCACGACCAGTCTCTCTGTCTCTCACACACACACATACCAGTTACATCCCCGTGACTGGTTTCTGTCTTTCACACACCATCATCTCCAGACCAGTCTCTCTCTTACATACACACCAGTCACCTTCCCGATCAGTCTCTCTCTCTCATGCACGCACACACACACACACACAGGCTTCCTACTTCCATGTTCTATCTTACATATACAGGCTTCTCACTCCCATGCTGTGTCACACACACCCAGGTTTCTTATCCGATGCTAGCTCTCGCCACATGCACAGGCTTCTCATTCTCATAATCACTTTCTTTCTCTCACACGCACACACACACTCCAGTCATCTCCCTGACCAGTCACTTCCATTGTCTCTCCTATACACACATACACACACCACCTCTTTGACCAGTTTCTCTCAAATCACACATGCTCTCTCTCACACACTTTACACAGATGATCTCAATCAAATTCTCTCACTTACACACAGGCTCAGTCACAGTTACACATGCACACTCTCAATCACACATACATGCTCTCACTTACAGACAGGCTGGCTGGCTCTCTCATTTCCTGCCCCACCCCAGCACAAATGGTAGCTGCAGCAGCCTCCTCCTCTAGCCCCCACAGGCCAAGAAAGAAGAATCCCATCGGCCACGGGAGGCTAATTCTGCTGTCTCCTGTGCCGATTTCTAGCTGCTTCTGATTTTGCTTCAGGCCCACGCTACTGCACGGGGCCACTGCTGCAGACGCTACTTTTTCGTGCAGCATGGCTCTTTCTTCTTCCCGCGCACCCCACTGCACATCCCTTCCTGTTCCAGGCCAGGGTGGGTCAGGTGCAGGAAGAAGAAAAGGCCCAGCCGCATTTGCCAGCCTCCACTAACACCGCTGCCGTTCCCATCCGGGCTTGAAAGTGCTGATAGCCCGGGCGGCAACGGCAGCAGTGGAAGATAGCCTGTCTCTCACTCTGTGAAAGAAGATTGGGAGGGGGGGGGGGGGGAAGAGCAGCGGGAGACCAGTAGCACACGACACACCTGCCGCATCGCGACATCGGTTGAGAAGCGCTGTTCTAGACAACACTAATGTGTTTACAATCTCTCTAGGCAAACCCGAGATCTGCAATTACTGAGTGCTCAACATCCAAGCTGTCAGGTTGAGGACAGAGAGGTTGGGATGATAAAGTGTCCCTTCGTCCTGAATTAAAAACATACGACATGTCACCAGATGTATGGGATGACTGCTGGAAAGTTGTATGAGATATGTAAATCGTATCTATCTGGGCCACACCGGAGCTATGTGGATTAGACAAGCACAATCCTGGAAAAGCTTCTGCCCTGTTCTGGCAATGATCAATATTGGCATAAAAGCATACACTAGGCTTGTCCCCCAGTCGAAGAAGAAAGCATCTCGAGCTAGTCTGACCTCACTGGTCAGAACTGAGAAAAAATTGATTTCGTTTTCTGTTCTGAGGCAAATAGGTCCATTGACAGTAGACCTCACAAGTTAAGTAGTATGTCGACCACCGATTGCTGCAGAAACCACTCGTGTGGACGAAAATTCTGCTGAGTTGGTCTGCCAGCTTGTTGGAAATCCCCGGAAGGTAAGAGGCCTGAAGGAGAGCTCGATTTCCGGCTGCCCAATCCAAATCTTCAGCACACCCAGGAAGAGAGGGCATTATCCTGTGCCTCCCCTGTTTGTTGACATAAAACATGGTGACTTGGCTGTTGGTTTAAATTAGGATGTTTCTGCCCCGACAAAGATGTGCAAATGCTGATAGAGCATATCTTACTGCCTGTAAAACCAATAGGTTGATTAGAAAACCTCTTTCTTTGAGAGACCAGGTACCCTGGGCACAAAAGGATTCTGTGGAAGCATTCATCACGAGTGTTACTTCATGAGGAAGTATGCTAAAAGTAGCTCCTTCCTAGAGAATGCATGGGTGTAACCACCACTGCAACTCTCACTTCATGTCCACTGTAACCCATACCACAGTCGATAGTGAGCGACTCAGCTAATCCCATGGAGAACAGACTCCAGTGACGATAACCGATTTAAAGATGAGTCAGGAAGGACCACATGAATGGCTGCCGCCATATGTCCTAAGACCACCAGGAGTGCTCTGGCTGACAGCATGGAGAGCAGCTTGTGGATAATCAATATCATGTTGTTCATTCGATCTCAGGGTAAAAATGCTCTCTCTTGTAGACATTTTGTCCAAGTCCCAATGAATTTGAGCCACTACATAGATACTGGTTTGATTTCTTGAAATTGATTAGAAACCCCAAGCATTTAGAATGGAGCAGTTCTTCCTCAGACCTCAAGCTGACTAGCCAGTTGACCAGGTACAGAGAAACTTGTATTCCTTGGTGACACAAATATGCCACTACCATTGCAAGGCATTCTGTAAAGACGCTGGAAGCTGACAGGCCAGATGGAAGCACCTTGTACTGGTAGTGGAAAGAACCCACCTTGAAGTGAAGGTGGCACCAATGTGAAGGCTGAATGGATATATGAGCATATGCATCCATTAGGTCTAAGGCACACATTAATTTTTCCTTCTGTAAGTAAGGGAGAATCCAGCTAAGGGAATTCAAAATGAACATAAGATATGCCACACTGGGTCAGACCAACTGTCCATCAAGCTCAGTATCCTGTTTCCAACAGAAGTCAATCCAAATCACAAGTACCTAGCAAGTACCCAAAAATAAAATAAATCTCAAGCTACTATTGCTTATTAATTAATAGCAGTTTATGGATTTTTCCTCTAGGAGCAGATGTTTAATCAAATATCTCAATTCCAGAATGAACATAAGAACATAAGAAATTGTCATGCTGGGTCAGACCAAGGGTCCATCAAGCCCAACATCCTGTTTCCAACAGAGGTCAAAACCAGGCCACAAGAACCTAGCAAGTACCCAAACACCAAACCTCCTTGAGGAGGAGGAAATATTGGGAGAAGCAGCCCTGCCCTTGTTGGTATGCAAGGATTGGCTCTATCACTCATTAAAGCAGCAACTGGACTTCCAGGCAAAGCTGCGCCAGGTGAGACAGATCTGACTTGAAAGTTGAACAATGTGGAAGCGATGGTAGCTGGAAAAATGTAAATGCATCCAGACTGCACGATTTTGAGGACCCACAAGTCCTTGGTTATCCAATGCCCCATTTCCAAGAATAGCTGGACTCTTCCCCTACTAGAAGAGATGGATACAGATTGCTCAGGAGTGATCAAAAACAGGGCCCAGGTTTTGGTTGGGCCTGTTGTGTTGGTTTAGGCTGACGGCATTCTTGTTGTCAAGGTCTGGACGAAAGCAGCTGCTGACACTGAGCTGGAAGAGGTGGAAAATAGTACTGTTGAAAAGACTGGTAGGAATGTCCATGAAAGCATAGTATTTGTATGTGAAGGAGAGTCTTGACATAAAGGGATGTTCAGGAGCCATCGAGAGAAATTGTACTGCAACATTCTGGTCTTTATCTGAGCAACAGTTTCTCTGGGCTTTTCAACAAACAGATTAGCCCCTAAACAAGGGAGGTCTACCAACTTTAAATGGACATCATCACGAACTGAACGACTCATACAGATCTGAGGTGATAAATGTCTTCATCCACATCTAAAAGCAGTTGGGGACAGCAACTACCACTATCTGAGATTGCAGAAAAGGCTTTAGCTTCTGAATGCAGTCATGGAGATATTGTACCATACAGAATTGGTAGATAGTGATGCAAGTGATGATCATGGAGCTTTGAAAATCCTTCTTACCAAAGTTGTCAAGAAGTCTGTGGTCTTGAGGAACTTCTGCACAACTCGGCAACCGGAGAGCCAGAAGAGGTTCCACTCTGGGAGGCGGCTCGGCTGTGGCTATTTATTAATCTGCATCCGCCAGGCTCTGGATCTCTCTGGCTCTGCGGCAACATACAGCCACAGTGGTAACAATTAGATGTGTCATGGTCAGGCCAGAGACACCGATAACAGATGTTGTGGCAGTCAGTGATAGACATGCTTTTGTGGTACACACAATCCTTAAAGCTGCTGAGTGCGGCCTTGTTAAAGCCAACAACGTGGCTTTAAATTTATTTTTTTAGAGCAATAAAAAGTGCTATTAAAGGGGCTGCTGAAGCAGTGAGGCAACACAAAGGTGTTGATAAAATTGTAAGAATTCTGAAGAGAGTATAATTTAAAGTTATCAAAAACAGACAGAAGGATATAAGTCTTTAGAGCTCGGACAAAAAAAAAAGACAGGGGTTCACAAGGAAGCGCCTACAAGGGAACTCCCACACATGTTCAGTAGAGCAAAAGCTCTCTGAACTAGGAGAGAAGGGTCTGTTCAGCACTGTCAGATGACATTTCCCACATGTCATGACTAATTTGGCTCTGTCAGAGAACCCTCGTTACTCTATGTCAATGACCCAGCATAGCTCCAGAACACTAGTCAAGGAACACATTAAGTTAATCTAATAAGAATATTACCTTAATTGTTTTTTTTGTTGACCTTTATTCTGTGTAATAAAATATGCATTTTTTTTTAGGTATAAACGTTTTTATTGGCATTTGTCAACACACAAAAAAAAACCAACTACAACATGGGGATGTTGTGTTCTGATACATCCCCAATCAGTACAACTTTAAAGGCAAGCCATTTCAGTCCAGAGGTTACCCCTTCAAGAGATGCACCTGTAAAGTTCAAAATCTAGCACTGGCATTATGTATGTACTAAATCCCATCATGAAGGGAACAGAAGAGCAAATGCAACCTGGGGTTCAGTTTAATGCACAGATAGAACAAAAGTTTACAAACCAGGTGCAAGGACATGAAATTGAAGCTTTATGAACACAGAGCAATTTCATTTTCCTGCACACCCACCCACAGGCAGCAGTCTGACAAGAAAAATGTTCTCCAAGGGAAAAATAAATAGACTGCATAAAGATTCTTTTCATAGAACACAAACTGCTGTAGACTGTGCGACATTTAATTTGGAGAAATTCTTTGCCACAATGAATCTCTTATTTGCATGTTACACTTTTCAAAAATCTTGCTGGACTAATAACCATCTTAATTTAGTCAGAAAGGCATTTGCGCTGTGTGTTTGCTGGCTGCTGTTTACTTTGTTTTTCTTGCATTATAACATACACACACTTTGTGATTTTACTGAAAAACCTATCGGCACATACCAATGAATCACTTCTTGCTTACCTTGGCACTGGAACCCTTGCTTCCCAAAGCCCCTGCAGGAATGAATAAAAGAAGGAAAAGTGGTTACCATTTCATTTGGTTTACAGTACATTACTTTGTTTGCTTTATAATACATTATTCATTAAAAGAAAATGCTGCAACACATTAAATTACACACATTTCAATATATTCTCTAACTTTAAGTAATTAAAAAAACATTACACAGTACACATAGGATAAACACTTAAGAAAATTTACCTATATCAGCAAAGTTGGAAAAATAAACTCACCTACTTGCCTCAGGTCAGTTGATTTTCATTGCCAGAAAGAACCCAGCAGCAAGAGCAGAAACTAAAAACAAAACCCCCCCCTACTGCTGAAGAGCAAGAGGATGACAATGGAGCCAGGTCCTGGTAGCAGGGAATATCGCCCACCGCCAACAGGAAGCAGCAGCGCAATGGAGTGAGGTCACTTTAGGGGTGGAGGAGAAAAGGCAGTACCACAGCAGCTGCCATCACCTCCACTGCCCAAGAGGAGCAGGAGGCACAGCACCGGGCCTCCCCACCTACCCAGAGGAGAGGGGTAGCAGGAAGTGTTTTGGGTCCCCGGGAGGATTGCAAGAGGAAGCCAAGAGATGGCGGGGGGGATGAAGGAAAGGAAAAAAAAAAGAGTGAAGGCTGCATGGGGTGGGGTGTGCTCCTGCCAACCACCACTCCCCCAAAACAAATTATTAGGAAGCACACGACAAGTGATTTCATGCCTGGTGAGTTAAGTCTAGGAGTACGTTTCAAACCTTGAACATAAGACGTTGCCATACTGGATCAGACCAAGGGTCCATCAAACTCAGCATCCTGTTTCCAACAGTGGCCAATCCAAGTTACAAATACCTGGCAAGTACCCAAACATTAAGTAAATCCCATGCTACTAATAACAGTAATAGCAGTGGAAATTCCCTTAATCTAATTGATTAATTGCAGTTTATGGGTTTCTTCTCCAGAACATATCCAAACCTTTTTTAAACCCAGCTAACTGTCCTAATCACATCCTCTGGCAACAAATTCCTGAGCTTAATTGTGTGTTGGGAGAAAAATAATTGTCTACAATTTGTTTTAAATGTGCTACTTGCTAACTTAATGGAGTGCCCCCTAGTCCTTCTATTATCTGAAAGAGTAAATAACAGATTCCTATTTACCCATTCAAGTCTTCTTATATATCTAAATATATAGATAGAGATAGACAGAGAGAAATCTTACATATCTAAATATATATATCTATATCTATATTTAATTCTTTTATATACCAACCTTCATGACATGGGTCATATCAGATCGGTTTACATGGAACCTCATGATTTTAAAGACCTCTATCATATCCCCCCTCAGCCATCTCTTCTCCAAGCTGAACAACCCTAACCTCTTTAGCCTTTCCTCATAGGGGAGCCGTTCCATGCCGTTTATTATTTTGGTCACCCTTCTCTGTACCTGCTCCAGTGCAACTATATCTTTTTTGAGATGTGGTGACCAGAAATGTACACAATACTCAAAGTGTGGTCTCACCATGGAGCAATAAAGAGGCATTATAAAATTCTGTTTTATTCAGCATTCCCTTCCTAATATAATTCCTAACATTCTGTTTGCTTTTTGGACCACTGCAGCACACTGAGCTGATGATTTCAATGATGCGTAGATTTTTTTCCTGGGTGGCAACTCATAACATGGACCCTAACATTGTGTAAATATAGCATGGGTTATTTTTCCCTAGGTACATCGCCTTGCACTTGTCCACATTAAATTTCATCTGCAGTTTGGAAGCCAAATCTTCCAGTTTCACAAAGTCCTCCTGCAATTTATCACAATCCACATGTAATTTAACTTCTCTGAATAATTTTGTGTCATCTGCAAATTTGATCTCCTCTGCATCATTTATAAATATATTGAAAAGCACCGGTCCAAATACAGATCATTGAGGCATTCACCGTTTAACTTTTTCCATTGAAAAAAATGACCATTTAATCCTCTGTTTCTTGTCTTTTAACCAGTTTGCAATCCATGAAAGGATTCTCCTCCTATTCCGTAACTTCAGTTTTCTTTGAAGCCTCTCATGAGTGACTTTGACCAACACCTTCTGAAAATCCAAATACACCACATCAACCAGTTCACCTTTAGCCACGTTTATTAACTCCTTCAAAAAAAATGTAGCAGCTTTGTAAGGCAAGACTTCCTTTTGGTAAAACCATACTGGCTATGTTCCATTAAACCATGTCTTTCTGTGTGTTCTGTGATTTTGTTCTTTAGAACAGTTTCCAGTATTTTTCCCGCACTGAAGTCAGGCTCAACGGTCTATAGTTTCCCGGATCACTCCTGAAGCCCTTTTTAAATATTGGGGTTACACTGGCCACCTTCCAGTCTTCAGATACAATGGATGATTTTAATGATAGGTTACAAATATTTTTACTAATAGATCTGAAATTTCATTTTTGAGTTCTTTCAGAACCCCTAGTGTATACCATCCAATCCAAGTGATTTGCTACTCTTTGGTTTGTCAATCTGGCCTACTACATCTTCCAGGTTCATCATAATTTGGTTCAGTTCATCCGAATCACCACCCTTGAAAACAGTCTCTGGAATGAGCAATTACTACTTACCTGATAATTTTCTTTTAGTTAATCTAGACAGATGGATTCAGGACCAATGGGTTATACACCTTTACCAGCTGATGGAGATAGAGCAACCAGACGCACAATGGGGCGGATTTTAAGAGCCCTGCTCGCCTAAATCCGCCCAAACCGGGCGGATTTAGGCGAGAGGGCCCTGCGCGCCGGTGAGCCTATTTTACATAGGCTCACCGGCGCGCGCAGACCCCGGGACTCGCGTAAGTCCCGGGGTTCTCCGAGGGGGCGTGTCGGGGGCGGGCCCGGTCGTCGCGGCGTTTAGGGGGCGTGCCGGGAGCGTTTCGGGGGCGGGCCCGGGGGTGTGGTTACGGCCCGGGGCGGCCCGGGGGCGTGGCCGCGCCCTCCGGACCCGCCCCCAGGTCGCGTCCCGGCGCGCTAGCGGCCCGCTGGCGCGCGGGGATTTACGCCTCCCTCTGGGAGGCGTAAATCCCCCGACAAAGGTAAGGGGGGGGCTTAGACAGGGCCGGGTGGGTGGGTTAGGTAGGGGAAGGGAGGGGAAGGTGAGGGGAGGGCAAAAGGAAGTTCCCTCCGAGGCCACTCCGATTTCGGAGCGGCCTTAGAGGGAACGGGGGTAGGCTTCGCGGCTCGGCGTGCGCCGGCTATACAGAATTCATAGCCTTGCGCGCGCCGATCCAGGATTTTAGCGGATACGCGCGGCTCCGCGCGTATCTACTAAAATCCAGCGTACTTTTGCTTGCGCCTGATGCGCCAGCAAAAGTACGCCTATTCGCGTTTTTTGAAAATCTACCCCAATATATATACTCCTGCAGGGACATCAGCCTGTCAGTATTCTCTTCAAAAGCCAACTGTGGACAGATTAGCAAAAATGATTAATAACAGATAACCATTTCTGTACACAACCAACAGGAAACACTGAACTCAGGCAACGAATGCATGAGCACTAATCTAAGGGACTCGAACACTAACCAGTAACCCCTGGAACGCGTAGCCATACAGGAGGACCATAACACAATCATTTGGCAGCCAAGGGCAGAAAGCTGAATCCATCTGTCTAGATAAAGGAAAAGGAAATTAGCAGGTAAGTAGTAATTTCTCATTTCCTAGCATCTAGACAGATGGATTCAGGACCAGTGGGATGTACGCAAGCTACTCCCAGCCCAGTCAAAACCACACATGCAAAGGCTGCATCCTCCCAGGCCAGCCCTTTATGCAACCCATCGTGCAAAAATTCCTTCATTGGGAGGCTCAGGAGGTTCCACTACCCGAACCCCTGCCTCACTTGGGCTGTCTGGGACAAAAGGACTGAGACCTACTGAAAGGCCGAGTCCTCTGAAAGGTAGTCATTCTGTAGGGAGAAAACCGCTTGGAACCTGAGACAACCCCTCATACCAAAGGGGCACGGCAACTGCTTCTTATCCTCCGGCATCCGAGGAATCGGGGATTTGCCCCACTTAGTGGCCAGTTTCTCCAACTCGCTCCCAAACAAGAACAAGCCTTTAAAAGGCAATTTCCTAAAATTTGCTTTAGAAGTCGCATCAGGGGACCAATTTCACAGTCATAACTGACGGCTGGCTGCTATTACCAAAGCCACTCCTCTGGCCAAGGCCCAGACCAAATCGCAGCCCACATCTGCTAAAAAGGCAGCAGCAGGTTCTATAAACTACCCTGAGATTCACTCTAGAGTCATCCACCTCCTGGGAGAGAAGCAAACAAGACCGAGCCACCAGGGAACAACAGAAAGCTATCTGCAATGCCATTGCTTCAAATGCTTGCTTAAGGATGGTCTCAATCTTCCTATCATGCACATCCTTCAAGGCCGCTCCTCCCTCCATGGGATAGTCATCTGTTTAGAGACAGCAGAGACAAGCGCATCCACTTTTGGAAAATGCAGACGCTCTCTCGCCACTGGATCCAGGGGGTACAGGCCTTCCAAGATTCAACCCCTTTTGAAATTTGCCTCCGGGGCATCCCACTCAAGATCAATTCTTGAATGGCCTCCATAACCGGGAAAAAACAAGAGGATTTACACAAAGAAACCAAAATGGGATTTTTCTTTGGCTCAGACATAGAATCTGCCCCAGAAAGTCCCAGCATCTTCAACATCTGGGAAATTAGGGCCAGCAGTTCATCTCTATGAAAGAATTGCAACATAGTCCTATACAGTTCCAGTCCCTGTGGAATTTTCCCATCCTCCAAAGAGTCAGGACCTGCCTCATCATCAGTACCATCCAGATTCCTGTCAGGAATACCTACAACTAAACAAGGTGTACACTTTGGCGCTTAAACATAGGACCAGAAGAGGGAGAGGCCACCGCCTGAGGATCTGATCCAACAGGATTGGACGGAGCTGAGGTCTGCACCTAAAGAAAGGATTGCAATCCTTGAAAAAAAATTCTACCCAAGAAAAGGCAAGAAGATCCATGCCAAAAATAAAAGTACTTGTGCGGCACCCACTGAACTGCCATCCCCTGCTGAGGAACCAGCAGTCAAGGGAGATCAAAGGTCAGGCATCCCTCCTGACATGTCCTTAACCAGGCCATCATCAGGCCAGGAAGAACCAGGCTTTGTAAAATCAAAGGAAGATAACTCTCCCTGAGTCTCTAAGGAGCACTGGCACAAGTTAGAGATGCCCGAACATGACAGGCAGCACAAAGATAAAGGCACTTAGGTTTCTTAGCTATTGACGCCAATAGTCCGTCAGTTCACTTAAAAGGTGACTGAAAACGTGCATCCAGCCGAGTTTACGCTGAAAAAATTTAAGCGCACAAAATTTAGGCTTCCCAAGTCGTATACGCTGCAAAACTAAGCAGACTGTCACCACGCCAAACCTGGGTGCAAAACAGGTATGTGCCAGAATGTGCATACATCCAGTGCGCCCAGTAGGAACTGGGCGCACAAATCAGATGCACAGCCGGACACACTAGCATGCACCAACGGTCCTGTAGAGGGCAGCCGAACGCGCAGAAAAAACACATGAAAAAAAACGCCATCGCGGTCTACCACACAGCTCACAGAAAGAAGCATAACAGTGGGGCCAAGCCCACCTGGGCTGCTCAACCCACCAGGCTGCCCAGTTCCCTTAACCCCCACGGGAGCGGGAACAAACATCGGAACAACGCGTCGAGCACGGAAACTGGAGGGAGTCCTACAACAACCCCTCTATTCTGTCTCTGAGTTTTTTGGGGTTTTTTGTTGTTTTTTTTTTTAAACTTACCTGAGCTCAGCCTTCCCGGCCGAGTACAGACTGTCTCCAGCTGCAGGGGGAGATGGTATGTACAATCACTGCTGTGCTCGGCTTTCTGCACTCGCTGCCTTTCAGCTGCTTAATTCAGATAAGTCCACTCCGGCTGAAGAACCAGCTACCGGACCCATCTGAGGGACCACAGAAATCACCACAGGAATTCTCAATGGGAGGAGGGACCATTAGGTATCTCCACAGGAGAGTAGGGCAACTCAAATCTCCAATTAATTCTCCTAGAAAATTTTGAAGTAATCCCCAGTAGGGAAATGCATGTCCACCATCTGCTGGAGACTGAGAATAGTAACAGGCTGTCACTGCAGGAGTATATATACCGTGACATCAGTTTGCTTCGTCTCCATCTGCTGGTAGAGGTGCATAACCCACTGGTCCTGAATCCATCTGTCTAGATGCTAGGAAACTGATATTTCTCAACATCCTCATTAGTAAACGCAGGAGCAAAGAATTCATTTAGTCTTTCTGCAATGGCCTTATTTTCCCTAAGAGCCCGTTTAACCCCTCGATCATCTAACAGTCCAACCAACTCCTTTGCAGGTTCCTGCTTCAGATATATTTTTAAAAGTTATGAGTTTTACCTCTACAGCCAAATTTATTTCAAATTCTCTCTTAGTCTGTCTTAGCAATATTTTACATTTAACTTGACAATGCTTATACTTTTCCCTATTTTCTACAGATGGATCATTCTTCCAATTTTTGAAGGACTTTTTTTTGGCTAAAATAGCTTCTTTCATCTCGCCTTTTAACCATGCTGGTAATTGTTTGGCCTTCCTTCCAACTTTCTTAATGTGTGGAATACATTTGGATTATGCTTCTAAGATGATATTTTTAAACAGAATCCATGCCTGGTGTACACTCAACCTTTGCAGCTGCACCTTTCAGTTTTTTTCTAACTCCTCATTTTAGCAGTTTCCCTTTTGAAAGTTTAGTGTTAGAGCTGTATATTTACATATTGTCCCCCTTCCACATATTGTCAAGTGGCCCCACCACAGTTATCTTTCTCACCAAATCCTATGTCCCACTAAGAATTAAATCTAAAATAGCTCCCTCTCTCAGAGATTCCTAAAACAGTTGCTTCATGAAGCAATAATTTATTCCATCCAGTAACGTCACCCTTCTAGCATGTCCTGATGTTACATTAACCCAGTCAATATTGAGGTAATTGAAATCTCCCATTATTGCTGCACTGCCAAATTGGTTAGCTTCCCGGATTTCTCTTAGCATTTCATCGCAGTCTCATCATTTTGGCCAGGTGGACGGTATATATTCCTATCACTATACTCTTACCCAACACACACAGGATTTCTACCCATAAATATTCTGTGCATTTAGTCTCTTGTATGATCAATACCTTGGTTATCCTCCTTCCACCAATACCTTGGTTATCCTCCTTCCACCAAATCTCTGAGATGATAATTATGTCTATCTCATCATTCACTGCTATACACTCTTAACTCTCCGATCTTATTTCTTAGACTGGCATACAGACATTTCAAAGTGTGTTTTTTGTTTGTATTAACAGCCTGCTTTTCAGTTGATAGGGATAATTTGGAATCTTTTAGCTCAGGTGATTCTTTACTTATACGCACATGGATTATTTAGGCTTTTATTGGAACTCTCCCTGTTGGGATGCGCTAATTCTCCTATTTCATTAGTACCCTTCAAAAGATACCTCCCTACGAACCATGCACTGCTGCAAGGCTGTTGGCTTTCCCCCGGTTCTAGTTTAAAAGCTGCTCTAGCTCCCTTTTTAAAAAGTTAGCACCAGCAGCCTGGTTCCACTCTGGTTAAGGTTGAGCTCATCCTTTCGGGAAAGACTCCCCCCTTTCCCAAAAGACTGCCCAGTTACTTACAAAACTGAATCCCTCTTCCCTGCACCATTGTCTCATCCTCACATGGAGACTCCAGAGCTCTGCCTGACTCTGGAGACCTGCACATGAAACAGATAGCATGTCAGAAAATGCTACTCTGGAGGTTCTGTATTTCAGCTTTCTACTCAAAAGGCTAAAATTTGGCTTCCAGAACCTCCCTCCCACGTTTTCCTATGTCACTGGTGCCCACATGTACCATGATAGCCAGTTCCTCCCCAGTACTATCTAAAATCGTATCTAGATAATGCACGAGGTCCACCACCTTCGCACCAGGCAGGCAAGTTACCCAGGCGGTCCTTACATCCACCAGCCACCCACTATCTAGATTTCTAATAATCGAATCACCAACTATGACAACTGACCTAACCCTTCCCATTTGGGCAGTAGCCCTGGGAGAAACAAGAGGACAAAGTATCACCTGGAGAGCAGTTCCTTGCTACAGGATCACTGCCTGTACACCAGGATGATGATCTACTAGGAGACCGTCTTGATCCAAGGCAGCACCAAGGATGCCAGACTGGAGTTGGGACTTAGCTACTATGTCCCTGAAGGTCTCATCTATACACCTCCGTCTACCTCAGCTTCTCCAGGTCTGTCACTCTAACCTCCAAAGATCGGATTCGTTCTCTAAGAGCTAGGAGCTCTTTGCACCGGGTGCACACATACAAGATCTCACTGAAAAGTAAAAAAAAAAAAATCATACATGTGACACTATGCAAAAGACTGGAAGCCCCCACCCCCCGTTTGCCTTTGGACTGGTGCCTTCATCTTAATTTTGTTGAGTTTCTAGTTAAGTTTAGGTTGCTACAGGGAGTAGGGATGCATACAATTAGTTTGTTTTTTTAATCTTTTGGTGTATTCACTATTCATCTAGTAATGACTTGCAAGGGGATGATTAAACTCTCAATAAGAGCTGGTGCAATAGTGTGATTTAGATAAGAGCCTAACTGATTTTTAATAAAGAAGTGTCATGTGCCTATAAATCAAAGGATGAGCTAGGGATGGGTAGGAGGGAGGGAAAGCCAGACACTAGAATGTACTCCATCTGGCTTGCTTTTTATCTCAGAGACCCAAAACTCTAAAGAATATCCCCCTCTATTTCACTTCTCCCTTTTTTAAGTCCTAAGATTTCCCAAATCAATACTTATCGATCCTCTTCAGTCTCCAGCAAGATGATCTACTCTCAGTGCTTCCACTGGCTTGAGAGGTTTGAGTTTTGTGCACCATTAGGCACGCACTTCCAGTCCTCTTCTGCTGCAAGGGGTGCAGGGCCTCTGGAAGCTGGGGCTGTGGAGTTCAAAGCCTGGAACACTCAGTGTGACCTCTGGAGTCCTCTCCTGGGGGCTGCTGGGAACAGTATGCAGATGAGCCTTCCGGCCCTCTTCTACTACAAGCGGTGCGGGGGCTATGGAGTTTGAAACTTGAATCACTCTCTGTGCCATCAGTATTTACATAATGTAATATCGGCAGACTTCTAAACTTTAGTTTTAGCAATAATAAAAATACTTTCCAAACACAGAATCAAGCAAATCTTGCTGGCTGTAAAGGGGGAAATGGCTTGAAAATTACGCTTTCCTGAGATCTTCACCTTGTCTTCTGTTCTAACTAGACTTCGGAGAGTATATCATATGGAGAATCTGACAGGAATCTGTAGCCAATCGCTCAAGCGTTTTCACAGTATTTGGAAACCTTATAATGATTGGTCATTGTTATGTGGAAATGCTGCAGTATAAACATCCTTCTCTGTCCTGTGGACCTATTGGCTATGCATTTCTTACATATTAATATACCAGTTTGTTGCCTTTTTTGCTTTGACATATAGGAGAGCATATATGGCTTGGATATTATAGTGAGAATGGGTATCCTGAGGGGATGGGAGTGGGAACATTATATTTTACCTATAAAGGAGATACTCTTGTTCTGTTTAGTAATAATACAAGATTAGAGTCTTTGTTATTATGCTTTTATTATGGTTTTCGGTTCAATGTAAACACAGATGTCTCACTAAAACTTTAAATAGAAAAAAAAATGATTAGTGCACTAATCCAGACTTAGGAAACATCAGTGAATGCAAGGCAGTCAATTTCCACAGTGTGCGAGTGTGAGAGTACGTGAGAGAGAGACAGAGAGAGTATGTGGGTGACAGTGTGAGTGTGGGTGAGTGTTAAAAGTTACAAGTTTCTTTAAGATTCATTGTATTTGCTTCAGTCAACCTGAAAATTGGGGCAGTGGTTGGCGCTGTAGCACCAAGTGCCCCTTAACCCCATGCTATTTACTCAGGCCAGAATTGTTGCTATCTAGCTAATCACCACATTTGGAATATTAAACAAACATTCTCACTTATTCTCTTCATTGTGCAATACATTCACTAATGCTATTATAAGAATTACAGACAACAGCCAAACGGCAGTTGTGTATCAGGTGTCTATTACTTAGTGGAGGTTAAACTGGTCAATCAGGTTGGCCACGTCATCATAATACAGAAGATGATGGTAGAAAAATCCAATCAGCCCATCTAGTCTGCCTAATTATTCCTGTTCACACAGCCAAGGATATATCCCAGCTGCCAATCACAGAACATGAATGACTGTAGAAAAATCACACTTTATCCAAGACAACCGTCTTCTTCCACTGTATTCCACTCTCCCAGGTAGCTAAACATGCAAAATTCCTCTATTTAGTTCATCTCCGTACCTTATACCCAACTACAAAGTCCCATAACAATTGAAACTAGCCACCAATATTAGCACAGCTGTTATTTTTTTAAAATGTAATTACCCACTTTCCTTTTAGGTATCAAGATGGGGTACAATAAATATTAAAATGTAAAAATACCATAGGTACAAATTGTAAAAAAAATAAATAAACATTTGGTCTCCGATTAATTAGTATGATTATGTATCCAGCCAGAGTGACACGATTACGTGAGCACCTACACTTTCCCGCAGATAAGCAGACTGAATTAGCCATGCTGTCTGGGACATCTCTCCGGGGCGGCTGAGATGGAGCTTCTCCAAGATCAGAGAGCTTTGCTCTGTGTGGCTGCTTGTCCTTTCCTGCTCAGCGCCATGTTTTCTCCTCAGTCTATTTTTTTCCATGTTGCAGGCTGCATGCGGAGCTTTTCACTCCTTGATCTAAAAATTTTTTGAGCTACAAAACAGCACTTTTCAGTGCTCCAGCATGGCTCTGAAACCACCTGGCTTTAAGTACTGCCAGTGTGGTAAGATTGTGTCTGTCATGGACAGACATAATTACTGTTATCTCTGCCTGGGCCCAGAGCATACCAGTCCTCCTGCAGGGACTGTGATCAGATGTCACCCCAGGCCCAGCACTAATGTGCTTTGAAGATTGCCTGCCTGAGGGAAGAGAGTTCGGTATTCTACGCCCCGCCTTCGGAGCACCTGTCAGCCCACTAGTCACCAGGGCCACGCTTGGCTCTCTAGGAAACAGCTAAGACGATCTCCTCCCTTGGACTGCCAGAGAAAAGGTCAGGCCAGGTGGGTCAGCCCCCCACGGTGCTAACGCGCACCCACACCTCGCTGCAGCGAAAGACATCTGGGGATGCGCCAAAGTCCGCGCACAAGTCCATGGCAGCCAGCATCGAGGAACCAACACCTACCACATGACCAAGAGATCGAAGCACCGCGCATGAGAGGCACCTTCAACACTTGCGTCGAAGACAAAATATCCACGCAAGGATGCATGGCGACACAACACACCGAAGAGCATTGTCTGACTCGACACAGGCAAGGACAGACACAAGAACCAATAGCGTCATAGCCCACAATGCAGAAAGCGGAGTCACGTCAGCCGCATCTAGCACTGAGCTCATCATCTAGCAAATCACCCCATAAGCATCATCCAGCAGTGGACACTCAAGTTGTGTTCACTCCAGAGGAGATGACTGAACTTGGCTTCTCAGATGTAGAGCCTATTTCTGAACAGCTGTCAACCGGCTCCTCTGAGTCCTCAGGAAGGGTTTACTCAGATTTGACCTCCATGTCCAAAAGGAAGAGATCTTCCCAGCAACTGTAGGAACCCCTCCAAAAAAGACACAAGAAGTCTTCTAAGACAGAAAAGTCGGGGCACCGCTCAAGGTGTCCTGACTGACATCTTGCTGGCCACTTTGCCTCCAGCAGATCATGTTCGGAGAGGAAAAAATCCCACCCGTCACAGGCCATGTCACAGATTTCTCAAATTCTGTTGCATTTCTTCACCTTTTTTGAGGAACAGGGGAAACCCAGCTAGCCCTCCTCCACTGAATACCTCGCCTCAAGGAAGGTCGCCCTCTCTGCCTCCAAGGGAGAGCAACCCGGCACAAGAGCCTAGAAGCCTATGCCCTCAATTCTCCCTATAGTCGGACACTGCTCCAGAGGACTCACCTCCAACCTTGCCAGGTTCCTCGACGGGGATCCCATCTGACCCGCCTGAGAAGCAGCCAGAGCTGTCCTCACCACCAGAAGACCTTTCCTACTCCTAGTTCGTAGAAAAGGTGTGAGCTCGCCTTAACATCAAGACCAAATAGATTCCAGATCCTCGAGTGGAAATGCTGGGAATTCTGAAGATTTTCAAAGTCCTGGCTGAACCTACTGCCTTGCCATCCCACACAGTTTTGGATTCAGTAATGGCAAAAACCTGGGAGTCTCCTTTCTCCGGTCAGGCGACCTCGAGAAAAACTAACCTGAAGTTCAAAATGAGGCAGTTGCCGTATTATAATATTGTCCAGGTTCCATATGCCTCGGTGGTGGTTGAGTTGGCCATGAAGCGCTTCAAGAAGACCCGCCTTCATTCAAACACTTCTCCAGACCGTAACTGCAAATATTTGGACGACTTCGGTAAGAGAGAATGCCAGGCAGGTATGCTGGATGTAAAAAGACAATAGCATCAATTTTACATCACACAGTAGCTGTATGAGTGCTTGCAGTCCCTGAAACCCCATCTTACCTCCACTTCATCAGATATGGCTCCTCCGCAGCAGTTTTAATGTCCTAGAAGAGGGATTGAGGCACTTTTTACATACCATTTATGAGGTCTTCAAGACGTCTGCCTGAACTTCGACAGGGGCTATAGTGGCCTGAAGAATAGCATTGTTGCATACCAGTGCCATTCGGGAGCACGTGTATGAAAAACTAGTGGACCTCCTGTGTAAGGATAATAACTTGTTCGGAGACAAGCTGCGAGAAATGGTCTCCCAATTGAAGGAGCAGAATGTAGTGGTCCTATTGCTAGTGTCATCCACGGACCAACAGCTCTCGGGGTGGAAATACTACCCAAGCGTCAGAAGGAGTTTTTACCAGGCGCACCCATACAGGCCATACCCAGCCTATCGTCTACCGACCTTCCAACTGTGTAGGCTGCAGTCGCAGCAGCAGCAAACCCAGAATAGACAATGGGGCCAGCGTCAGCAGCATCCATCGCAGAGCAACAACCCAAAGCCCCAACAGATTTTTTTTAGGAATGACCGGGCCACCTCTACCGCCACATGTGGGAGGAAGAGTATCGTCTTTCTACCATGCTTGGACAGCGATTACCTCAGATCGTTGGGTACTGAACATCGTCCGGGATGGTTATTCACTGATTTTCAAAAACAGCCCAGTTCTTCCACATCTAGTGCACCATCAGTCCCATTCAAACAGGCACCTGCTGCAGGAGGAAGTCAGCAACCTACATCATCAAGCGATTCAGTAAGTACTTCAAGCACCCAAGATGTCTGGGAGTTCCGCCCAATCCTGGATCTGTGGGCTCTCAAATTTCTGTGGTAGGAAAAGTTCAAGATGACGTCTCAGTCGATTCTACCCTTCTTACAACCCAACAATCTGATGTGCTTGCTAGATCTCAAGGATGCATACTCCCATATCCCAATGCACCGCTCCTCCTGGTGCTACCTTTGTTTTCAAATCAACATGCGCCATTACCAGTACAAAGTTCTTCCCTCTGCACTATCATCCGCCCCAAGGGTTTTCACAAAGTGTTTAGGGGTGGCAGTGGCCCATCTCAGACAGAAAGGAATTCAACTATTCCTGTACAAATGGTTGATAATTGCGCCAAAACCATCCACTATTCGGAGGAGTGAGAGGGAAGGTCGGTGTGAGCTGGGAGGCACCCGTTCGAGCTGCCACGAGGCAGTAGAGAGACTGTAAGATCTGCTCCACGACGCGGTGAGACTGAGCCCGGACCGAGTGGGCGGACCCGACTGGTGACATCATCAAAGGGCGCCACCGGGAGACTATAATATCGAGGGCCCTGCGGCGCGCAGCCGCCGGTGCTCTGCCAAAGAGCGCGCGCCAAAGGGGCGCGCCCCTGGTAAAAAATGTTTTGTTATCATTATTTACTCGTTATAATGGGCAGGAAACGCAAATCTAAGAACTTTGCTTCCTCACCTATAACATCTGTGCCAAGAAAAACAGGACCCATGGACTCCCACATAGTACGTTTGGGTGAGTCCATTGGAGAGGACGTTTTAGAAGGAGACTCTCTTCTGGGAGTTTCCTTAAGTCCTAGGTCCTGTCAACCTCCCATACAGCCTAGTAGAAAAGTAGCACAGGGTAGCATTATAGGTATAGCACCACTGGGAGATGCAACCTCCATTAGAGTGGAGGAAACTGACCCAGAGGGTACTATACAATTTCCAAACCTTAATATGGTGGATCCAGGAGTAATTGTCAATACAGGTAATGAAGTATTAGACAATGAAGTTGAGCCAGAGAACGTTTCATTATTAGATATATGGAAGCTTACGAAGAAGATTGATAAAAAGTTGTCAAGTTCTATCACTAAGATACATACTTTCTCCGTGGAAACTAGGGGAAAGTGTGTGGAATTAGAAGATAGAACTAGTAAAATCGAAAAGGGACTGGGCAATCTGAATCCATTAGTTAATAATTTGCAAGCTATTAGTGCTTCATCTATAAAAGACAATCTTATACTGCATAATAAAATTGAATTGCTTGAAAATGATTTACGTTCAAACAATCTTAGATTGTTAAATTTTCCAGTGTCAAGATTAATTTCCGCTTTTGAATTATATAAAAAATATGCAGTAGAAATGTTGTCTTTTGATGAATTACAGATCCCCAAACTATCTAAGTTGTATTATATTCCAAGAGGGAAAACATTAAAGGTTCAAGAGGGTGGATTGGATACAATTGAAAGTCCAGGGATTTCCACTTTTCTTGAGGATTCCCTGGACAATATAAATTCTAGGGCAACTTTGTTGATATCTTTTTCCTTGAGACAAGAGTAAGATTTGTTCTTCTCAAAGTATTTTCAATTCAAAGATGTAAACTTCTGTGGTCAGAAGATACAAATCTTTCCTGACGTTTCGCGAGCCACACAGGCACGACGAAAACAGTTTTTGTCTCTTAAACAATCTGTTGTAGATATGGGGGCAAGTTTTTATTTAAAATTCCCCTGTAAGTGCCAAGTAATGTACCAGAATAACAAATTTATTTTTATTGATCCCATACACTTAGAGCGTTTTGTTAGGGATAAAGCTGCAACTAAATAAAGGGTTTATGGGGTAGGTTGTAAAATTAATTATTACCCAGCTCAGGTACCTGTCTCACACTTCTCCTAGATGTGGACTAGATAACCTAGAATATGTGTTTAAAAGTATATGGAAATATTGTATTTGATTTTTTTTTCCTTGGAATTCCTGACTATATCATTTGTTACAAATGTTATACTCAATAAAAAATAAATTACAAAGAAAAAAAAAAAAACCATCCACTATTCAGAGTGGCTTGGAAATGACAATATGTTGTTTGGAGGGTCTAGGTTTCATCATCAGCTACGAAGAATCCAGCCTCCAAACCACGCAAAATCTACAGTTTATTGGAGCCCGGAGAAGTACTGTGCTGGGAAGAGCATTCTTGCCGGCAGAAAGGGCCCACACACTTCGCACCCTGGCCTTCTAAATGAAAGATTGTGCATGCACCTCGGCCCACCGGATCCTGAGCCTGCTGGGCCACATGGCGGCTGCAATACATGTAGTGCCATGAACTCACTTACACATGTGCTGCCTGAAGTGGGGGCTGAAGGCTCAGTGGACTCAATTCTCCCAACCGCTTTCCAGAAGAATAAGTCTAACCCCAGCTATGCAACTGGATCTGGTGTGGTTGTTGCGCCCTGCAGTTCTTACAATCGGAGCACTATTCCGCCCCCCCAGCCCATCAAGTGGTTCTTACCACGGACGCCTAAACCAAAGGGTGGGTAGAGCACTTGGAGCAAGTGCAGATGCAAGGGCTCTGATCCGCATGGGAATGAAGGCAGCAGATAAACCTCTTAGAGCTCAGAGTGATAAAGAATGCCCTATGAACATTTGGGAATCTCCTGTGGGGGCAGAATGTCATGCTTCACACAGACAATCAGGCGGCCATGTTCTACATAAACAAAGAAGGAAGGTTCAGGTTCCTGGATATTATGCAGGGAAGTGGTCCACATCCTGGAGTGGGTGGAAGATCGCTCCATCTCTCTCCAGGCGACATATCTGCCGGGTGTAGCAAACACCATGGCCAACAAATTGAGCAGAATATTCCATCCACACGAATGGGAGCTTCACCAGGACATGGCGGACCGGCTATTTGGACCTCTTTGCTACAGAACGCAACAGGAAGGTGAAGTGCTTCTGCTCCGTCTACTTCAGCAGGCAGCGATTTGCACAGGATGCATTCCTCATATCATGGACGGAGAGACTTCTTTACGCTTACCCTCCGACCCACTAATCTCCAGGACAGTACAGAAATGTACTGTGGAAGTTGCAGACCTCATTCTAATCGCTCCAGCTTGGCTCAGACAACTATGGTACACCTATCTAGTTCAACTCTCCATCGCCCCACCAATTCCCCTCGGCAACAGCATGGATCTCCTAACTCAGGAGCAGGGCACCTTACTTCACCCCAAGTACTCCTCACTACATCTCACTGCTTGGAGGTTGAAAGGGCAGTATTAAGTCCCTTGCACTTGCCGATGGAGATCCAGGAGGTCTTAGTGTCATCCAGAAAGTGTTCTACCAGGAAAAATTATCAGGGCAAGTGGCACCAATTCTCGGCCTGGTGTGGAAGCGCAAGCAAACCTATCACGTATATAAATGTGTATCATATCTCCCCCTCCTTTAGAGTATACATACATTTAGATACCCAAGTATCACACCATAGGGCATGGCCCACAGAACTGAGTAATATTCCAGGTGAGGTCCCATCATCAAATGTACAAGAGTATAATCATTTCCACAATCATGGTTAAGTTTACATTCATCAAATCATTATTACTCTTTTATATTGGGTATACGAGATAAACATTTCCCTTAGGAAAAATGTTCATCTTTTCCTTCAGAAATATATTCTAATAGCTAGAAAATGCATATTGTGAAAACAGCTGGATGATACAGCACCTAATCCAATGTGGAGAACATAACTACATCAGAAGATCATAATGGACCATTTGTCTGGACAAGATGGCAAACCACAGAGTTGGGAGAAATTTCTGCAAATATAGCAATCCTATATTAATACTCTGCCAAATAAAACTCACAATATGATCTTTAATGCTTATCCAATGAAAAATAAAATTAGCATTTTTTTTTAATTTAATTATATTAATATATTTATATTAATATAAACTAAGAGTGTAATATGTTCTTATTTATGGTATAATATTTACATTAAGCATTGACAAAAATGGAAATTTGAGATATATGTTACCCTTTTATTTGTTTTTGGAGAATGATGGGTGGGGTATGGGAAGGGAAAGGAAGGAAAGGGAGCTTATTAGTTTTTATAGTTCTTATATTAATACTTACTTTTACTATTTTTTGAAATAGAACTTTAAAAAAAGGGAGGGAAGGAATAATATTATAGTTAGGATTAATTGTGTAACAAATCTTTTTCTAAAATTGTTAGTTTATTTATTTATAAACTTTTCTATAACGTTGTATGGAACAAGCCATCACAACAGTTTACAACCAAGAATGATAATGAAGAGAATAACAGTCTGTAAAATAATAAAATAAGACTAAAATTCAATAATTATTTAAACAGAAAAAATATAAAAATATAACATAGTAAAATTTAAAGACAACTATTAAATTAAAATATCTAAGTACCAGCCATAAAATTCCTAAAAGCACTATAAAATAACAATTAAGGTAAAATAACAAATGTAAATACTTATTAGCATTAATAAATAAATCAAAAAACTAATAGTTAATAAAAGTGGTCAAAATTAAACCCAATAATAACAATTAAAATAGTGCAGTGTAGGTGGAATAAATTGTGTTTAACCAATGCCGTCCTTGTAGGCTTGCTCGAAGAGCCATGTTTTGTTTTCTGAATAGTTTTAAATCGCTCTGTAACTTTATGTTCGTTGGAAGAGTGTTCCAGAAACTGGGTCCTGCTAACGAGATTGCCCTCTCTCTAACTGTAGTAAGACGAGCTGTCGCTAATGAGGGTATTGATAATAGCCCTTTATTGGAAGATCTAAGGCTGCGTTGTGGTATATGGAGATGGACCACAGCATTTAGCTTTATGAAGAATACAGAGAACCTTGTACTCAATGCATTTTTCAACTGGTAATCAGTGTAGTGCTTTTAGAATAGTAGTAATGTGGTCTGATTTTTTGCATCCAGTTAGAATTCTAGCGGCAGCGTTTTTAAGAATCTGTAACAGTCGGATTGTGGATTTAGGTAACCCTAACATAAGGGAGTGACAGTAGTCAATGCCAGTAAAAATTAGTGATTGTTAAATTGTTCTAAAATCATTGTAATGTAGAAGTAGTTTAAGGCGCTTTAGCATTAGAAGTTTACTGGAGAAAGTATTAGAGATAGTATTGATACTGTACGTTATATTTATTAGGGATGTGCACTGAAATTTTTTTTCATGTTTTCGTTTCGTGTTATCTGTTTGATTTTGTTTTTAAAATGATTCAGGGTATTTATTTCAGGTTTCCCTAATTTCGTAGTTAGTGTGCACTAACTGAAAATGTTACAAAGTTTAAAAGTGCCAATTAGGGAGCAATTCGTTAGCTAGAGGTATGGTTCTACATTCCTATTGGCTGTCTCTTTAGTTACTTGTTTGTGCTGCCAAGATTGCAAGGTGGTGTTTGTGGGGAGATGACCAGTGCCTGGTAACAAGTGTAAACAAACAAGTGATGTATTAAATAATAGCATCAAATTCTAGTAAGCAAAAGCATGCAATGGAAATGCATATTTTGAATTCGCCAATCCCTTTGTATTTTAGGAAAAGGGCCCTGGCATTTCAGGACATGCACACTTTAAACTCCCCTGGTGCCTGTCTGTGTGTTTGGGTGGAGTGGGGGTGACTGATGAGAGGGGAAGTGACAGGGGTGAATGTGTGGGGTGACAGGTGAGATACAGATTGAATGGTGTAGGACTTGTGAGAGAGAGGCAGCCTGGTGTGTGTGGCAGGTGACCTGTCACCCCATACAGTTTCCCCCACATATACCAGGCTGCCTCTCTTTCCCAAGTCACCCCACAGTCACCCCAGTTATTTCCCCTCTTACCAGTCAACCCCACACACACAAAATTAGCTTCCTCTCTCTCACCAGTCACCACCCTAAATAGTCTCTCTCCCATTTGTCAGCCCATAGTCATCCCAGTCACTCCCATACCCCAGGCTGCCTCTCTCTCACCAGTCATCACTTCAACCAGTCTCTCTCCCACCTGTCACCCCCTACCATTCACCCCAGTCACTTCCCCTCTTACCAGTTACCCCCTCCACCCAAACACACAGACACAAACCAGGGGAATTCAAAGTATGCAGCCAATAGGAATGCAGAATCATACCTCTAGCTAGCAAACTGCTCCCCCAATTGACACTGTTTAACTTATTGGTAATATTTTCAGTTAGTGCGTGATAACATCCACGTAGTATGCACCAAGACCTATTTGTGCACACCCACACGAAATACTAAATTTACAAAATTTCATCTTTTTCGTTTCGTGGCGCTCCCGAAACAAGACGAAATACATAATGGCAAGAAATTGCCTATTTCGTTTAAAACAAATGCACATCTCTAATAATTATCACCTGCTTATTGCAGTTTGTAAGAGTTGATTTTATATTTAAATACTAAAAAAAAAAAAAAGATTAAACAAAGATCTATGCATATGTATGGACCACAGACTCAGAGGCACACATCTTGGAAAGTATGTATGTTTAGTTCTAGGTGGAGCTGCTTCTTCTACTAGTTATGAATTGCCCTATGCACCCTAGTATCTCTCCTGCTCTGGTTACTGCCTTGTAGCATCAGATAAAATTTTGCCAAGATCTCTTTCTTGCTTTATGAACATCATGTATTGCTCCTTTGGATTTCTACACCCAAAAAGGCATAACTTCATTTTTTATTGAAACTGATCTGCCAAGAAGCCGATCACTCCTTGAGTTCTATTACATCTAGTCTCATACCATCTATTCTCTCACACATGCCCACACTAATTCAAATCTTAGAAGTCCTAAGAACATAAGAATATGCCATACTGGGTCAGACCAAGGGTCCATCAAGCCCAGCATCCTGTTTCCAACAGTGGCCCATCCAGGCCATAAGAACCTGGCAAGTACCCAAAAACTAAGTCTATTCCATGTTACCGTTGCTAATAGTAGCTGTGGTTGTTTTTTATAAGTCAACTTAATTAATAGCAGGTAATGGGCTTCTCGTCCAAGAACTTATCCAATCCTTTTTTAAACACAGCTATACTAACTGCACTAACCACATCTTCTGGCAACAAATTCCAGAGTTTAATTGTGCATTGAGTGAAAAAGAACTTTCTCCGATTAGTTTTAAATGTGCCACATGCTAACTTCATGGAGTGCCCCCTAGTCTTTCTATTATCTGAAAGAGTAAAAAACGATTCACATCTACCCGTTCTAGACCTCTCATGAATTTAAACACCATCCAAAAAAAAGAAAAAAAAATCTTTCCCTCCGAACCCTTTCACAATACCACTCACAAATATATTGAATAGAAAAGGGCCTAGGACTGAGCAATAAGGCACACCACTCAACACCTTTCTTTCTTCATAGTAAACTCCATTCAACCACCATGCTCTGCTATTTTTCAACCAGTTGTTAATCAGTCCATTGCCCTAGATCTCAACCTTATAATGCTCAGTTTATTCACAAACCTGCTATGTGGGCCAAAAATCAAAAGCTTTTCTGAAACCCAAAAGGACAAGATCCCGCACCCACCCGATCAAATTCTCGGCTCACCCAGTTGACGAAATTGATGGTAAAAGCCATGCTGCCATGGATTTCACAAGCCACCGGATTCAAGGTGCTGCATTATCCTTCATTAAATTTTCCCACTACCCAAGGCAGATTAATCAGCATGTAATTCAGGATTCAGGAATATGCTGTTTTCTCTTTCTGTATCCATGCATGTCTTCTACTACTCTCAAGGTGAAATTTAAGCATACCTTTAATTTCCTATCCTTGAGTCCTGCCAGATCAGTCCAGATGAGTGGGTTTCACTTCCTCACCAGCAGATGGAGGCAAAAAACACAAGCTTTCTCTGATATCATGCACCCTTATATAGCTTGGGATAGCAGTTGAGGCTGCCAGTAGTCTCTTGCCCAAGACCTTGGATTCACCTAAAAAGCCTACCTCCCCTCCCCCCTTTTGTTTCCAAATATGTAAAAAGGAGGAAAACAAAAAGAAGAAAGTAAAAAGGAAAGAATAAAAAAAAATGTTCTCTCACTCATCCAAGCACAAGTTCTCCTGTTCTTCCTTCTCTGGGATTTTCTTTCGTTCCCTTTATGCTGATACAAAGGGCATTCATTCAAACACAATTAAACTAAAGCTACCCGAAAGCAAAAAACTTTTATTTGCTTCTTCTTCTTGACCTCATTGTGGCCCTGGGTGTGTTCTGGACTAGTCTATCAGGACTCAAGGAAGGAAAAGAAAATTAACAAGTATGTTTAAATTCCACCTTCCTTATCTTTCCAGACCAGTCCAGATGAGTGGGATGTGCCAAAGCAATGCCTTCCCCAGGCAGGACAAGGCCACTGTAGGGTAAAAATCCAGTGACCTTGAACAAGGATGTGCTTAATTTAAGCAGAGTCTGCAGCCATGCACACAGACAAAGTGCAGGCCTAAGCAACACCCACATGGAGTGTTCAGCCACGAAATGATCTTAGCAACTTCATATGGGATTATGAATCACACAGAGGAGAAGAAACATAACATGATAAAATAATGACTAGTGCAATTTAAAGCAGAGGATATGGGAGCAACAAAATAACAAGGGGGAAGAGTGGGCAGTGAACACAGGAAAAGAACATAAGAAAATGCCATACTGGGTCAGACCAAGGGTCCATCAAGCCCAGCATCCTGTTTCCAACAGTGGCCAATCCAGGCCATAAAAACCTGGCAAGTACCCAAAAACTAAGTCTATTCATTGTTACCGTTGCTAGTAATAGCAGTGGCTATTCTCTAAGTGAACTTAATAGCAGGTAATGGACTTCTCCTCCAAGAACTTATCTAATCCTTTTTTAAACACAGCTATACTAACTGCACTAACCACATCCTCTGGCAACAAATTCCAGAGTTTAATTGTACGTTGAGTAAAAAAAGAACTTTCTCTGATTAGTTTTAAATGTGCCCCATGCTAACTTCATGGAGTGCTCCCTAGTCTTTCTATTATCCGAAGAGTAAATAATTCTTCCCTATCAGACATCTGTCTGTACCTCGCAATGTGCTAGAAAACCTTGGACATGAACTGTGAGAATGTCCTTGGTGGTAACTTTGTATTTAACCATGAAATAAGTTAGGAAGCGGTTATTGGTCAGTAAATATCCGCTGATAACCTCATTACCAGGAGCGAGAATATTCATATGCATCTGGATAGATGACATCTTCAGCATACCGCCAATCCTGTGTCTATAGATAAAAACTATATATAAAAACTTGGCTTTTCAAAAAAGCATTTCCAAGCCTTGAATAAAACCTCCTCTCACTAGCACTAACTCGTATGCAATAATGGAATGTAAACACGAATCAACCAACCTCAAACCCTCTCTCACTAATTCCTGCTGAATATTTATCATACTATTACCATTCACAACTGTCATATTTATTCATTTGATTACCTATGTACCGTTTCATAGTCTTATTTTTTCACTTGCTATTCTAATGTATCAATAGGCTGAAATGTAAATATTGTGCTGTTCAATTTCTCCCCTTCCATCCCAAGTTTATTTTCCTTGTTTTTTGTAACTTTCCCTCTCCCTTTTTCTGATTCACTGTATTTAAAGTTCAAGGTTCTTATTGAAAATATTGTTTTTTACGTTACGTTATGCTTTACACTCCTTGTTATTTGTAAACCGGGTTGATGTGATGCCTATCATGAAACTCGGTATAACAAAAACAATAAATAAATAAATATAGATGGTGGCGACATCCAATCAAGATCAATATAGGACGCTATGGAACTGAATATGCAATAAAGTTCCGAATAGAGAAAAAGACTCTGAACTATGTACATTGTGGATTTTCTCAGGGTCTTTCCCCAAGAGATTTTCTCTGGATTTGTCAGGAGATTTTCCTCCTCAGATCTTTGCTGTTGTAGTTCACTATACCTGTGAACTAGCAAGCCTAAAACAGAGTTCCTTGCTCAGCATAGTGTGCTCCATTAACCACTAGGGTAGTTGCCTTATCATAATTACCAATTTTATTCCCTGAAAGAACTTTGACAAGCCAAGTCTTTCTTTGCCTGGCATACCTTACAAGAGATGTCTGTGAGACCTCTAGGTTCTATTTTCCTGTCATTTGCCTGCCGGGAGCTGTTGGATCTTAGTGGATTTCTTCAGGAGTGTGTGATCTGTCAGCAGCTAAGGGTGAGACAAACTGGTTTAATCTTTCAGCTGGGTTAATTTGTCAAGTGCAAAGTTGACTTGGCGATAATGCACAAGTTTTTGCTTACTTTCATAACAGTGCTTTGCTCTGTAAAACCTAGAAACTTAAAAACAAAACTACAAATTAACATAAGAACATAAGAACATAAGAAAATGCCATACTGGGTCAGACCAAGGGTCCATCAAGCCCAGCATCCTGTTTCCAACAGTGGCCAATCCAGGCCATAAGAACCTGGCAAGTACCCAAAAACTAAGTCTATTCCATGTAACCATTGCTAATGGCAGTGGCTATTCTCTAAGTGAACTTAATAGCAGGTAATGGACTTCTCCTCCAAGAACTTATCCAATCCTTTTTTAAACACAGCTATACTAACTGCACGAACCACATTCTCTGGCAACAAATTCCAGAGTTTAATTGTGCGTTGAGTAAAAAAGAACTTTCTCCGATTATGCTGCTACAATAAAACTGATTACTTCATAAAAAAGTGTAAACTGCTCCCTTAAAAACTATTGAATTCGTATCATAAGGTTATCAGTTAAATATGCTCATCACCTGTAGCAATCTAAGTTACACCACTACTATTTCCAGGATTCTAGTACCAAACACCAATTGCTCCTTAACCTGGATGTCCAGCTTATAATACTTCACAAATGTAGTGACATCCATGTCGCTGCCCCAGAGGTACCACGTGGTGCAAGCAATCTGTATTCTGCTCAAGATGAGGTATGTTCTCTAGTGGAGTGCACTCTAAAACCCTTCGGCACTGGTCTGCCCTGACCAATGTATGTTGAGGCAATGACTTCCTTGATCCAACTAGCAATGGATGATTGTGAAGCAGATTCTGCCTTCCATTGCCCTCTGATCTCTGGAAGGCATTTGCAGCTTTCAGGTACTACAGCAGTACCCTTCTTACATCCAAGAAGTACATCGTCTTTCTTGACCCTGTGCACTCCTATCTCCTAAATGCCAGCAAGGAAATCACTTGGTTCAGATGAAACTCCAATGGACAGGCCTAATAGTGCCTCCCCTTCTTTGAAAACACCAAATAAGGATCCCTGTATGGAGCTCCAAAATTGTTCTGGCTGAACAGATGGCTACTAGAAACAGTGCCTTCAATATCAGGTCTCTAAGCGTCACCTTCTTCAGTAGCTCATAGGGAGTTGCTACCATGGATCTAAGGACCAGGTTTAGATCCCATGGCAGAAAAAAAAAAAAAAAACTGGTGAACCAGAAGCTGCATTTGTTTTAACCCTTGAAGAAGCAGGCTACATACAGGTATGATGCTAAAGCACCACTACCCCCACCAGTCTCTGGCAACATGACAGGGTGGCCACTTGTACCTTCAATTAATTTAGTGCTAACCCCTTTTCCAAGCCTTCTTATAGGAGGCTATCTGAGCTCAAAAAGGTGAGATTCCTTTGTCCATGCACCAAGCTCCAGGGACATGGAAATCTTCCTTGCCTTCAGCATCATTCCAGTTACTGCTTCTGAATACACATACTATCTCCACCTTTCTCCTCTTTTCATTAATATTTTATTGGATTTTAACAAAATACATTGATAGTATCCATAAAGCAAACATATTGGAATGTCAAACAATATTAACTCCTTATTCATATTTACCAATTATAGTATTCCAGTTGACTAGTCCCCAAATCTTTTGGGAAGCTTATCAAGCAAAACCTAAATGGTATCAAAAGGAAATCTGTAACAATTACAGTAATGAGAGAAAATTACCTAAATACCATATATACCTCATATAGCAGTCATATTAACACATCAAATCCCCTTATCTACAAGAAATGTCTCAAGATGGGAAAAATTGTGAAAATATAAACTTATTCTTCTGGTACGTAACCAGACATTTGCAGGGGAATTTTAGGAAAAATACTGTCCCCATGGATAAAATTCTTGGTTTTAATAACAGGAATTGTTTCCTCCTCAACTAAGTACTTGTTGCAACATCAGGAAATATTTGAATTTTTTGACCACAAAAAAAGAACATCTTTATTTTTTAAATATTTCTGAAGCACCAAGTTTTTATCTTGTTTATTACAAAATGATACCAAGAGCGTAGCCCGGGTGGGTATTTCATCAATGGAAGTCTCCAAAAAGGTCAAATTAGGACTATCCCCTTGCAAAATGTCCAACTCCTCTTCCTGTCCTTCCAACTTAGTCCTAAACAGAGGAATATAATACATTTTTTAAAAAGTCATTTCTTTTACTGAAGAAATAGATAATACTTCTCCAATATATTTTTTAGACAATTCAGTAGCTGACAGCAACCTTGAGATAGGAACATTTAGAAAACAAAGATTCCTTACACGTATCTGATTTTCCAAATTTTCAAATTGTTTTTGTAGCATTAAACCATCCTTTATAACGGAAGTATTAGATAACTGTAAAGACGCAATTTAAGATGTTATAGACATTGAAGTAGCTTCTAAATTAGTTAAACATGTTCCATGATCTTCAATAACATTCTTATTTTTGACTGAAAATTTACCAAACTTGGATATAGAATAAGATAATGACTTCTTCATATTTATGAGTACCCTCCACACATCGGCTAGAGTCACATTCTGGGGGTCAAGAAGCTCGGAGAAAAAAAAAACCTTTCAATCTGAAATGTCACCACTGACGAGGAAGTTCGAGAATCCACTTGAGACCCCTGTTGCAAAATTGCTTCCGCCATGCTAGATTGCAGAGTATTAATCAGAATTTTTAGATAAAGTCTGAGAATTAAATACAGAAAAACCTGGGACAATGTGGGGTAGCGGGTGTCGGCTAGGATTCTAAGGACCCTGATGAAAAAGAAATATCAGAAGTAGAATTTCTCATGGATTGACACACCCTTCAAGCACGTGTCCATGGGGCCTCTCACGATTGACAAACCCGGAACTGTTGTCAGGATTTTTGTCTTCCTCTTCCTGCCCATGTATCTTCCAAGGAAGAGCTGAAAACACAACAAGGGGCGTGCCGGCAGCTGAGTACCGCAGCCTCACAGATTTTATCGGCTCCTCAGGTCCCCGTTGACGACATCATCGGGGTCGAGAAAGGCTCCAATATGCAGCAGGGCTCAGGAGGAACAGGTTCTTTGATTGAAGTCCTCCAGCCAGGCTCCCGTAACAGAAGGGAGATCTCTCCAAAATTGCCTCCCCACTTTTCTCCTTTCAATAGTCAGGCCATAAGATAGTAAGGGAAGGCCCACTTCTACCAGCTGCTTTCTCAGGAGACTTCTGCCTATACTGAAAGCAAGAGGTTCCGCCCTTTTTAGACTGACCAGATCTGCATACCAGGGGCGTCTGGCCAAGTCTGGCACTACCAGAATGATCCACTTAGGTGGAACACAATCCTCTGGATTGTGTCCCTTTCCTGGGAACCGGTGGAAATACATAGAGTAATTTGTTTGGTGGCCAAGGCTGGACTAGAGCATCGATGCCTCTCAAACCTACCTCTTTCAGCTGAATACATTTTTGGTCTTGGCATTTCTGTGGGTTGTCATTAGGTCCCACCATGGAGAATCCCATCTGGCCACAATTCATGTGAAGGCTGGATCCACCAACTTACATTCCCCTGGATCTAAAAGATGTGCCTGCTCAGGAAGTCCACCCCTGCTATATGTATCACCAAGAGACCCACTAGGCATACTTTTGCCCATCACCTAAGACAGCTCATCTCCCCTGCCAGTTGGGGGCTCCTGGTGCCTCCCTGCCTGTTCATGTAGGCAGGGAGGCACCAGGACGAAGACGGGCGTACCAGCAACACCTTGATGCTATGCGCTGACAGTGCTAAGGTGCACCCTGACAGAATCAGTCCGGAGTCCAGACTTGGACAGATGCCATAGGTAGTCCAGCAGCTCGGAGAGGGGGCATGAGAAAAACGGATCAAGGCAAGCCTGATTGCTAATCTATTTATAGTTCATGATGCTTCCACAGGGGACCAGTGACCCTGTTCTATCTGTTCTCCAAAATGGATCCCCAGCCTTCCAGGTAGGCATCTGTCCCTAATTTGACCCTAACCTGGTGGTTCCAGGTTGACTATTTATGAGATTGGCTTCCATTAGCCACCATCTTAGACAAACTTAGGTCTCCCCTGGCACTCGAGAAAATCTCCTCATGGCCCTGTGCCTGGGGAGACCACTGGGACAGCAGAGCCCTCTCTGTAAGGGGCACATATAGACCCCTACAAGGTCTATGGCAACTCCCATTGACCCTAGCACCCGAAGGTACAATCTTACTCTGGGAGATCTGGCTGCCAGCAGCTTTCTTATCTGTATTTGAAGTTTGGTGACTGGCATCATAAGCACTTTTCTTCTTTCAGTGTTGAATCTGGTTCCCAGATACACAGGAGACTGAAAGGATTGTAGATGATTCTTCTCAGTTACAACCCAACCTAATGATTCCAAGAGCAGCTGGACTATAAGCATAGAACACTTTCTTGCACGGACTTGGCTCTGATTAGCCAACTGTCCAAATATGAGTGGACCAATATTGTCTCATTGCACAGTAAGGCTGCAACCACTACCATCACTTCTGAAAGTGTTTTCCCAAAATTGTGAATCTTGGAATCTCTGGTGTACTTCTCCAATTGGAATAGGCAGGTACACCTCTTATAGATCAAGTGAGGTCATCTTCAATTTAACAGTGGCCACAAGGACATCCACTTTCAGAATATGAAACAGACAGTCTAATTTTGCTTGCTGAATCAGAAAGAGCAGGGCATAGACTCTTTTCTTTAGGGAGGAATGAGGAGTATCCCATTCTGTCCCAATCATATCCTGTATAGCTGGGTGAAGGGTAAAAACCTTAGAGGAATTCATAATCCCCGATAGGATGAGATCCACCAAGGGGCTGCCTCCATCTCCTGCTTCACTGATCATCTCAAAGAGTACATTAAAAATGTGGGCCCAACTCTTCCTAAACAACCTCAAGGCCATTTTGTCTCCCCTCTCTGATGCTACTTCCGCATCATTCACATCTTCCACCAACTCCTGGGACTCTTCATCTCCTAAGTGGCCATTCTGTATGCTCAGGGAAGAACTTATGTGGACTAGGAAGAGGCTTGCATCTCCCCTGGGGCTCTAGGATACAGGATCCCCCACCAAGGACCAGCTTCTCCCCCACTTCATTTCATAATACACTTTGTGTTCTCCCTTCCCACTCTATACTGTTTCCAGCGGGGCCAGGTTCTCAGTCATACTTGTCGACAGCCCGAACAAGCCTATGGCAGACTCTCCACCGGCACAGTTTCCCAAAGCCAAAGATGCCTCCTCCAAATGAGGCTTCTGCCACCCCAGTAGCTCCTCATCCCCGACACTGCAGGCAGGAGTCCTTACCTCAGCTGTCTCTCGTGGCAATAGTTCCACTGTGTGCTACAGGCCATTGCAGTTCCAACAGAAGGAACCTACAATGGAACTCTGCTGCCAGCTCCCACATGACATGCAATTCCTTCTCTTGTTTACCATCTGTCTGCTCAGGGAAAGGCCTTCAAGAAGCAAGCCTTCCTCGCGGTGCAGTAGCCCTACGGATGTTCACAGCTGGGAACAATGCCCTGCTTTTTGTTTCCTTTTTTTTTTTAAGCTTTATGCGCCTGTTGGGACCAACACCAGCAACCAGGGACAAATGGGAACTGCATTTTTTTTTTTTTGTAAAGGAAGAACTGTCACTGCTGACCATCGTCTTATGGTTCCGCTAATTTTTTTTGGCTCAGTTCTGACAGGCCTCGGAAGATCAACCCTCACAGGCTATCGTCCTAGGGCGCCTCTTCCTCCTGCTATCCCAGTCCACCTTCACCATCTGCTGGAGACAGAACTACTGGCAGCCTCTCCTGCTATCTCAAGATATATAGGGATGCAGGACATCAGAAAAAGCTCATCCTCTCTACCTTCATCTGCTGGTGAGGAAGTGAAATCCACTCATCTGAACTGGTATGGCAGGACAAAAAGGATTCCACAGACAAAAAGGAATGCCTAATTGCCTAACAAGAGAGGATAATTACATTTCCAGGTAAAAAAAATACAGCTTTGACATGAGAAAAATACTAAATCAGGGATGGCAACTCTGCTCCTCAAGAACTGCAAACTGGTATGATTTTCAGGTTGTCTACAGGCTGAGTGCGTGCAAATCTGATCTGTTTGTGGCTCTTGAGGACCTGAGATGGCTGCCCCTGAACTAAATCATAATTAAGAAAAAGGTTATTTTATAATATTTATATGATTTGGGCCTTGCCTTACTTGTATGGTACATAAAATTAGGTCAAGGAACAAGTTACACATAGAATCAATAGCACAAAATCAGTGGATCCGCCAAGTCTTCATGTGATCACACGTTCCCATATCATATGAACTCTTCAGTGCTCCTCTTAGACAGGTATTGTATGTACTAATCTCACATGTGATTCAAGGGGAAGAAGCAAAGAACAAAATTAAAAGCGTTTGTCCTTTATTTTGTCTGCTTCAGGCTCCAAGTTTCTGCCTGCAACAAATATTGGACGATCCTGAACCACAGATGTACGGTAGATGGAAGACAAACTGTCTATGTGAAGAGATGCAGTCAGTGCGCCACACTGCAAACTCCTACTCCAAAACATGCATATCATGGAGGGACTGAAGCAATACACTTAGATGACCTGGATGACATTAACTGGCTATCGAACCTCAGACAACTGTAATGAATCTGTATCTATGCAGCTGATGCTTGCCCTAGCCATACAAAAGAAAACACATGCAAATACCTGTATTTCACATGTCTGAAAGCACTATAAATATAAGACCCAATGCACTGACTGCTTCTTCCAAGCTTTGACTAGTCATTGCGACTGTTTGATACCTGAGTCACAATGCACCCAAGGCAAGTTGAAATGACTCAGCAAAGTACTTTCTGTGATTGTTAATACTACTGTATACTGTAATCCATGTATCTCCAGGGGAAAGAAGGCAAACCTTAGAAAAGGGATGTTAGCCATGATTTGTCAATCACGCACACAACTTTGCATCCCTGAAGTACAGCCTATCATGACTTTAAAGTATTAAGACTTCTGTCCTGTCAGAGAGGTAGAGGTAGCTGGCCAAATCACACTCAGTTTTGCAATTTATGAGGGCAACAGAAAACAGATTTTATTGGGGGAGAGGAATTTAGTTGTTGCCTTTATGTTTACAGTTCCATTGTATGACCTTAATTATATATATAAAAAAACATTCCTGCTACATATATTTGTACATATCCTTGGACTACTGCATATTGGATTATTTAGTATATAAGCATATTAGACTATGTCACATAGTAGGATACAGTTATGCAGCTGAATAATCAAATACCTTTCCACTGGACAAACAAATATGGACTAAATTAAATGTTTGTACCATACCTCTAATGGGCTCTCATGATTTACAGTTTTATTACACTTTAAATCATGAACTTCAGGATCTGGGTCTGGTTGTTACTCATACAATGAACCATCATGTCAGCTGCCATCAGTTTTGCTCCACGCCAAAACACTGCTCCCCCAAAGGTTAGTAAAATCATCACAGTATGTTCAATGGGGGCAAAACACTGGACGCACTAGCTGCAACGCTTCTATAAATGCCCCCTTGAATGTGATTTTTATGCAAATATGTAATTTTTTAGCTACAAGAAAAATGCAGTTTATCACACCTCAAACAGTCTCTAAGTTTTAAAAAAAAAATGTATTAAATTTGGCCCCTTACCACCTAAGACACACACAAAGGCAGAGAGGTGAACAGTTCATTAACAGAAAAGGGAACCTTTTCTCTGAACTAACGTTACAAAACCAGGTCCAGATTTAAGCATAGGCAACATAGGCAATTGCCTAGGGTACTAAATTTTAAAGGCGTAAAAACACCCAGGCCAAAGAGGAGTGCAACGGCACCAAGGAGGAGCCTGCTCTAGCGATTCATTTCAAAGGGGCACCGCTATGGCACTTGGACTCTGGAGGGGAGTGGAAGAAGGACTTCACCTATTAAATGATCTCCAGGGTCTCCCCCACCCCCCTTGCCCATAGGTGCCTAAATCCTTCTCTGTACAAAACTGAAACAATCAAAGCTTCCTCACGCCCTAAAAATCTGTGGAATCCAAAGGATTTAATTTCTGCTGCTCTCTATTGTGGTTTTATCAGACAGGAATACAGTACATGAACAAAACTGATAGATCTCGTTGTGATGGTTACTTGAGAGAGGACTAATTGCCCTTTCATAATCTTATGAATATGAAAAACTGCTTTGCCAAGTCCCTGGAGCATTATAATGCAGTAAAAAAAAAAATTTAAAAAAAAACTTGCTAATTCAATTCAACGATCTTATGAATTAAATTCATAAGATCGTTGAATTTCAACATTTACCAATGCTTTTCCAAGGCCACTTCCCCTTCCCCTATTCTTTAGATCAGTAGTGCTGAAACTAATACTGGATATCTGATTTTTAGCTAAGCTGCTTAAATCATACACAGCCTCTTGCACTCTCAGCTTAATAAAAAGTATCATATTAGGAGCACAATGTACTAAGTATTCCCCACCCCCCACTCATACACAAACTGGGAAAACCCGTTTGTACATTCTGTCCTAAATTAATTCCTGTAAACCCTACAAATATTTATTTACCCACAAGTGTGCACAGATGCTAGTGCCTCATGACAATTTTGCTTTTGATGTATTGTTTTCAACAAGTGCTTATGTTTAAAGAAGTAAAAAAAAAAACCTACCAAAATTAGTTTCAATAGTCAAATAAGGTGAGAGAAAAAATGTGCATCAATAAAGGGAGCTTTCAGACCTAAAAACTGCTGTATTTGACACTTCTCGGGCAGATTCAGTAAGCTTTTCTTCCCCCTATAGACACAGAATAATAATCAGTCCCCAAAGCATTTTGTATATACCCTGGGAGAAGGGAGCAGGAGGTTCTGCACAATGTTACTGCTGGGTTCTTTAACCCAAAATCACTGCTCTATGTATCACTACTATAGTGATATTAATGTCCACAAAAAAAAAAAATGGTAACACAAACTTTTGAAGAACCTACAGAGGTGGCACCTTAAAAAGGAGTGAACCGACTCGCTTGAAACTGTGGTCGGTGGGCCCTGAACGTGAACGCACAATCCTGTGCACAAGAGAGCTCCTATCTCACCACGAGCCGCGGGAAATCTCCAGTTCGGAAGAGTGCGCTGCAAATCATCACAAGGCACTAGGCTAAGTGGGCTTGTCGCTCCTAAAAAGAAACAAACACCCAAGGAAAGCGTGGGAAGGGACTGGGAGGGCGATCTGCATGGGAAACGTTATTCAGTAGGCAAATGGGTTATTTCCTGGGAATTCGCTAGTGAATCAGCAACACAGAATATCCCAGACTTTAATCGGCAGATTAATCGCAGTCCCACTCAGATGAATACATTATTTAACATTCAACTGTGCTTCTGTCTGAACAGATTCCTCTGAAAACAATACACACCCATTATCTGGAAAGATGAAGTAACCTGCCGCCGTTGCCATTACAAGGGCATGTCTATTCCATTTTGATCTATAAAACGTTCCGGAAATACCGCCAAATTACCACCTGCTCTCTCCCTCTCTGAAGAATGTTTTCCTGCGCTTCCCCTCGCCTTTTGCCAAGCAACGAGAGAAATCGGAGCAGCTCAGTTACCGTTCCCACCTATCAAGGAACGGGAAATCCCTGCGATTTCATTTTCGCCTGCTGAAATCGGCAGCATCCTCCCAATCTTGAGATGATTATAATACAAAAGCAGATCACACGCGTGGCGCTCGGCTCGCCCTGGCAGGGGCCGGCAGCGCTACACGTCTCCAGCCAGCAACAGTTGGTTCCCATGTTCCGTAGGCTGAGGAGCCTTCCACGGCTGGACACAGAGGGAGCGAGGGCTAGGAAAGAGAGGTGATGGGATAGCCAGGAAAGGGGCCCTGCGCGGCTGAGATTGAGTGCTCACGCGGCGGGTTTGGCGGCTGCTGTTGCTGCTAAGTTGCTCTTTGGCTTTGCTCGGGCCCCCCTTCCCTTCCCTTACCAGATGAAGTCGGTGCAGTGGCTGCAGAAGGTGGGCTGCTTGAAGAAGCGCGCGATGAATTTGTGGTTCTTCACTTCGTGCACGTTCTTCTGCCTCAGAGCCCCTTTGCGAGCGAAGCGTTTGGCGACGTCGTCGGTCGAGCTGGAGTCGTTGGAGTGGAAGACGTCGGCCATGTGGGCCCCTCGGTGCAGGCGCGGGACAGGGACTGGGACTGGGGGGGTTATTTCGTGCTCCCGCCGCTGGCACCGCCACACTCCGCACCCCACCACCGCCACCACGGGCGCACTGACAGCTCGAGCCCGGGCTTAGGCGCTTCCTCCTCCTCCTCCTCCTGCGGGCTTGGTGCTGACGTCAGCGCGGCCCGAGCCAGGAGGGGGCGGGGGTTCTGGAAGCCCTGGGAGCGGGCTGACTGAGCCCCCTGCTGGGAGAAGGCCGGACCAGCAGTTACCTTTCACCCTGCTCTTGCTTCCTGCAAACCTCTACCTCTTCTTTCGCCCGTTTCTTGTTATTATTTCGCCCTATTTATGATTTCCTATTCATTCTCTCACACTTTCCTGGAATAAAACTTGTTCCGGCCGTTCCCTGTGTTTAAAACTCCTTTCCCCCTTGAGCCCAGGCATCAATTATTGAGGCCACATTCAGGCTTTCCAATGAGCTGTGTGGTGGTCAGGAGCGGGAGAATCAGATGAGCCGCTGCTCAGATTGTTCATGATAGGAAGAGTCTAAGCAGGAACAACTTTTCATACACTTGAAACGCTAAATCGCCTGTGGAATGACACATGAAGCCCAGCAAATAAAAAGGCAGCCTAGTGTGCTTATTTATTTACCACCTTTCCGCGCTTCAAAGTTGATTACATTCTAATAGCTTAGGTATTTCTCTGTCCTCAGAGGTTTAACAATCCAGTCGTTAAGAAACTGCCCTGGATTTCAGCACACACTTTTAACGCCCAGATTACATTTTTGTTTAACTCGGGATGCAGTAAACTAATGTTATGCAAATTGATGAGGAGTTTAAAAAAAACGGTTTGAGTGCACATTTTAACTCAAGGGGTGGGAGGGCAGCGTCCCTGACGGGCAGTTGTAGGACATCCCTGACAGTCCCCTTAGCCACCAGTAGTCAGATAAATCCATAGTTATCCAGTTTCATTGCAGTAGTAAACCCAATAAGTCCAGACTTCTTTTTTTTTTTTTTTTTTACTTTTGGGGGCCTATGCAATATCGTGCATGAAAAAACATTCATCCAAAATGGGCATCCTTTTTTCCAACACGCTTACAACCACCTCTCCTGGACGCCGGATGCAGTATTCAGATGAAACCTGAATGAAAAGGGCATCAAAAAACCGCGTGGCGTTCAAAAAAGAGCATCTGTAACACTACCCATTTTATTGCATCGGACATCCACACTGCATCTTGCGTATGCCATGTGGATGAGCGTATATTCTGCCAAAAAGGCATGCATTCTATCAAATGGAATATGAGGAATGTTTATTAGAAAAATTATATTTTGAAATTAAATTGTGCACCCCCAACAAGATGTCATGATGTGAGGTCATAATCCTGGCCAGCAGGGTATATAAATTGCTGCTTTGAGACTAACTGTCTTTTTATGCTCAGTTCAAATTGGATCTATGCTCTACAGACGTGTGGACTGGTGCCTGGCATTCAGATTATTCAGCATTGCAAGAAGATCGACATTGTTTCATTTTCAACAGGTAAGACGTATTAGCTTTGCCCTTGTTTGTTTTTCCTAACTGCACAACTTGTTCATTGTGTTTATTGTATATTACCTATGTTTCTTGCATTTATAAATTGTTCACATTCCACTGTTTTCGATTGCCTTTTCTTCCGCAATATGGACTGATGGCTGTGGGTGAACGGATGCCAAGCCCTGGATGCCGACAAAGGGATCCAAACTTGGATATGAGTTCTGGGCCCGTTCCCGGACACCCAAGCCCTGGACGCCACCGAAAGGAGCCAAACTTGGGCATCCGCTATGGGCATCTCCAGGGGCCTGTTTATAGAAGCACAAACTATGGATGTCCTTCCATAAAATATTGGTGTCCCCCAACTGTTCATGCTATGCATGTGGCCTGTTCCTTTGTACTTCCATTAACTGCATCTTATCCTATGGGTTTATTATTTCCATGCGGCCTGTGGCTTTGGCCTTCCATTAACTAATTTTGCCCTGTCTATCCAAACTATCCATGCGGCCTTTTCCTTTGGCCTTCCATTAACTGCATGTTTTGCCATCTGTTCATGCTATCCATGTGGTCTGTTTCTCTGTCCTTCTATTAACTCCTCCTTTTCCAATCTGTTCATGCTATCCATCGATAGCATTGTACTTCAATTAACTGCATCTTATCCTATGGGTTCATTATATCTATGCAGCCTTTGCCTTTGGCCTTACAGTAACTAATTTTTGCCTGTCTATCCGAACTATCCATGCGGCCTTTTCCTTTGTTCTTCCATTAACTGCATGTTTTCCTATCTGTATATATCAGTGCTTCTCAACCGGTATGTCGCCAAGCACCGGCAGGTGTGTCGTGTGCTCCCGGTCTCTCCCGCTGCTCTTTCTTCCCTGCTGCCATTGCCGCCAGGCTATCAGCATGTTCAAGCCCAGTGGGAACAGCAGCGGTGCTAGAAGAAGCTATGGCACCTGCAGCTGGCCTTTTCTTCTTCTTGCGCCTGCCCCCCCCCCCGTGACCCAGAACAGGAAGTGATACACAGTGCGGTGCGCGGGAAGGAGAAAGAGCCGTGCCGCGTTGAAAAGTAGCAGCAGCGGCAGCAACAGCGGCCCCCAAGCAATCGAAGCAGCCGGTAATCGGGAAAGGAGACAGCAGCATGAGCCTCCCGCGGCCGATGGGATTCTTCTTTCTTGGCCTGCGGGGGCTGGAGGAGGAGGCTGCTGCAGATACCATTTGTGCTCCGGGGGGGGGGGGGGGGGGGGGGGGGGGGGGAGAGGAAGTGAGTGAGAGAAAGAAAGAGAAGCAGCCAGCCAGCCTGTGTGTAAGTGAGAGAATGTATTTGATTGAGAGCATGTGTGTGATTGAGAGAAACTGGTCAGAGAGCTGATGTGTGTGTATATGTGAGAGACAATGAAAGTGACTGCTCAGGGAGATGATTAATGTGTATGTGAGAGTGTGAGACATTAGTCAGGGAAGTGACTGATGTGTGTGTGTGTGTGTGTGAGAGAGAGAGAGAGAGAAAAAGCATGGAAGTGAGAAATCTGGGTATGTGAGAAAACATGGGAGTAAGAAGCCTGGTGTTGTGGGGGTGTGTGTGAAAGAAAGCATGGGAGTGAGAAGCCTAATTATGTGAGAGAGAGCATGGGAGTGGGAAGCCTGTGTGTGTATGCATGCATGAGAGAGATACTGGTTGGTAGGGATGTGAATCGTTTTTTGATGATTTAAAATATCGTCCGATATATTTTAAATCGTCAAAAATCGTTAGAGGCGATATTTAATAGGAATTCCCCCGATTTATCGTCAAAAATCGTAAATCGGGGGAAGGGGGAGGGCGGGAAAACCGGCACACTAAAACATCCCTAAAACCCATCCCGACCCTTTAAAATAAATCCCCCACCCCCCCCCCGAACCCCCCCAAAATGTCTTAAATTACCTGGGGTCCAGTGGGGGGGGTCCCGTTGTGATCTTCCACTCTCGGGCGTCGGGCGCGTTGATAGAAAATGGCGCCGGCGCTACCTTTGCCCTGTCATATGACAGGGCAAAGGTAGCGCCGGCGCCATTTTGGTTCCTGTTCCCCGACGTCACGAGCGTAGGAGATCGCTCCCGGACCCCCGCTGGACCCCCAGGGACTTTTGGCCAGCTTGGGGGGGGCCTCCTGACCCCCACAAGACTTGCCAAAAGTCCAGCGGGGGTCCGGGAACAATCTCCTGCACTCGAATCGTGTTGCCGTACGGCCGGCGCCATTTTGCTGTACGGCAATATGACCATATGGCCGGCGCCATTTTGCTTTGCTTAAGGAAGAGGACCATGAGTATAGAGCTTAGCCACTACTGCTGCTTCTGGTATGTGCTACAGCCTGCATGGAAGAAGACAGGAGTAGGAGAGCTGCTGGAGGTATAAGTTAAGGTGGCTTTTTAAGTTTATTTTTCTTGATTGACTGCCATTTTAATTATTTAATATCATGTGATGTGTCTGCTTTTTAAAAATATTTTATTGGTGTTTGCAGAATTTTTAATAATTTTTATGAGGTTTTTAATGGTTGGATGTTATTCTGTTCATAGCTGTTTTGAAACATTTATTCTGCTTATTAGTATATTTTTACAATTATTTCTGTGTGGGGATCTATAGCTGCTTGCTAGTTCTGTTTTCCTAATAAGAGGTGTATTGGTTTTTAGGGCCTGATTTAATATTTGTAGTGTTGCCTTTTCATAGATAGGGTTGCTCCTGTTTGAGTGTATTTCATAATACAGGTGTAACTGTGTGTGGATTAGTTTATGTGCATTACTACAGATCCTGGGAGTATGTGGGGTCTGTTCTGTGTCTGTTACCGAGATGAGATATTTTACTAGCATGTAAGCGTTTGTATCAGTCTTATTTGTTGTGTTTTCTCAAGAGGACATGCATTGGTGGTAAACTGCTGTCTTTTCATAAGTAGGGCTATTGAGCCTGGAAGTAGAAGGAGTTTGAGTTGCTGTTACTGAGATGACACCAGAACCAGAATATCTTTTTTGTAGGGTGAGTTGTATGGGGAATGTCATAATTCTACTTTACATCCATTACTGGGGTCAGGGGGGTTCCCGTGGATGCAAACTGTACTTTTACATCTAGCCCTGTGACAATCATGGGTCAGTATGTCAAGCATGTGAGAACCATCTGTCAGGTGTGTCCCAACAGAAAAAAGGTTGAGAACCACTGGTGTATACCATACCTGTGTCAAATTATTCTGAATTGTTAGTTGGAAGTAATATTAACATCTATTAGTGGATAGTAAGTATTCCTACATGTTATCTTGAATCGCAAATTGGTTTTGCAAACACCTTTCTTATAGGTATACTATGTTTTTATTTGCATTCACAGTTCCAACGAGCAAAAAATGCCATTGTCATGGGCAATGTTGGAGACGCTGGGAAGGAACTGCAGAAAAGAACAGCAGAAAAGCAAAAGTTGCCTCAGGTGGAGAGGGAGGCTGGAGGGCAGAAAAAGCAGACAGGCCCCAGCAGTAGCCAAGCACCACCAAAGCGAGTACGTGATGTTCGGTTCTCAGATACGGAGAAGGAACTCTTGTGCCTGCGCATCTGTGAGAGCTACGAAGTGCTCTTCAGATCGAAGGCTTCCTCAGCCACAAAGAACAGAATTTGGGAAAGGATCCCACTTGGTGTCAGCTCACTGGTGGTCAAGACAAGAGATGTTAATCAAATCCAGCACTACTGGCATGACACATGCAGGGAGGTTAAAGAGAAGACTGCCAAAATCGAGGCGTCATGCCGCCGAACTGGGGGAAGTCTAGCCTGCACTCTTGTTTTGACCCCCACTCTGCGCCCTGAAGTAGTGGTTGGGGTATATACACCATGTGGGTGCAACACAGGCTAGAGAGAAGGTCTGGTTTTTGAAAAGGCTACCATGTTTGTATGTGATGTTTCTCTTTTGGGGGCTTGGATGGTTAACAATTGAAAACTAAATAATGACCTGCAACTTGTGTTTCTCTATTCTGTTCCGCAGATCAAGTGGTCAACAACATAGACTCACAAGTGGAAGCTGACGTGGAAGGAGAGACACAGTCTCCCCCCACCCCAGAATCACTTTTCCGATTCCAACATAAGAGTCCCCCCTGCCTTCAAAGCTTGCTTGTGGAGGAAAGACAGACAGAATACCCTTAATGTTGACATTGGAGGAGGTAGTACCAGAAACTCAGGTATTGGAGACAAGAACGGCCCCAGAGGAAATGAAAGAGGAGGTGGATGGCATGCAGCCCATCATTAGTCTTGATGAGCTGGGCACAGACCTGGTGGTCGACCTGCTATCACGTCAGGGGCAATACAACGATTCTGTTGCTCAGGGTTGGAGTTCAGTACACTCAGTATTACTAGAAATGCATCGAGAGAACACAGAGGCATTGTCTACTATGGCCGGCACTGATAAGTTTGATGGGCAAACTTATCAGTGCCATCCGGGATGAAGCCAGTGTCATGAAGTTGGGGGAACCATGCAAGAGTTTCATCAGTTTGCCTATTAAAATTTTTTTGCTGTGTGTAAGCAATGATTTTACATCTCTTATTTATGGGCTGAATCTTGCACAGACTCAGGGCAAGGTCATGGCGACGTACCACGTCCTACCCTGGGCCTCTGCAAGGTCAAGTATTTGGCTGGATCTAGGCCTTGCCAGTGGATACCCACTGGACTAAGTAAGGGGGACCGGGGGGAACCATGTCGCCGGCATGTTTTAGGGTGGGAAAGATGGGTGGTGGATGAGAGAGTCATTCTAAGGGTCCAGTTGATGTTTTTTGCTCCTTTTTGGTGTTTATTTTTTAGTTATTTGCCTTTTCTCAATATTGAAAATGAGTAAAACATTCCACAAACCAACATTCCTGGGAAACAAACACTGCAGAAAATGAATCAAAAAAAGAAAAAGACCTTTTTAAGCCCTGATTACATAACACATATCTCTATCAGTAGGCTATCTTATAAAGCTGACCTTTACCTCTTTTAGTTTGCTTTCTTGCTGGTGCAATTTTTTTTATATCAAGTAATGTTTTTATATTTGTCGGTTTGATCCTTGTTATAAAATGATTGTAAGTCACCTCTAGACTCCCAGGACTGTGATGCACTGGTTTGCCCCTGGAGCCACTTCGTTGTTGCAGACACCCCACTTCACCATCATTTTCTCCTCCCTTTTTTTTTTCATCTCCATCCACCCCTTGGCATCATTAACTTTTCCCTTCCCTCTTCACCCGGCATCATAATCTGGCTTCTCCCCTATTATCATAATTTTCTGCCCTTCCCTATCCTCACCTGCCCTGGCATCATCTCCTTCTCTCCCCTCGTATTATTGCCCTGCACATAGAAGTACCTCGAGCGATGGGATGGCATAGAAGGGCAGCAGTGTCCATCAGAGTCCAGGATTCAATACAACAAACCCCAGCTAATTAATCAAAAATAATATTTATTGCAAAACAATACGATTTTTTGGGTGATAAATTAAAAAAATAAAATTAAACTCTGCTTTCTATTAACAGAAAAAAATTGGAAATTGAGATAAAAAATATTTAAATGAAAGGAGGGGGTTGGGATGGAAGGCAGGAGGGGGGTTGTGTCCCTTGTGGATGAGGAGGAGCATCACCGCCAGGGGAATGGTGGACGGCTTGGTTGTTGCTGGCCATGGCCACAAGCGATTGAGCTCCAGACATAGCTGAAAGCAGCTCAGTCATCTGCCCCTGGCCATGCACCAGCTCCACCAAGTTAGCCGCCATATGCCCCCAGTAGCCCTTCCACTGAGTCCATAGTGCAGGTTCCAACGCACCAGCAGAGCAAGTGCAGCATCCAAGTGCACCCCGATGGAAGCAGACATTCCTTCCTCCCAGGGTCCTTCCTCAGATGCTGCAGCTTGTTCCCATAAAAGGTGAGCTGCTGATGGAGCGTCATCAATGAGGACAACTTCCTTGGCCTCCAGAGTCATGGGGGGAAGGGGCAGTGGGGACAAGAGGCGCTGGGAGTGCTGCTGGCAGCGGAAGTGGTGGTGGAAGTGGTCCTTCGCCGCCCACTCCCTGCGGTTCCCCCACGTGTGAAGGTGGTCCTCCTCCTCATCTTCATCAGAGCTGGACGTGTCTGAAATGAGAAATCCCAGAGCATTAATAACATTCCTTGGTGGGGGCAGGGATAACAGAATGAGGGCTAGGGGAGATATTCAAGATTTGGCAAGTGTACACAACAGACAGACACAAACCAATTTCGTTGTAAACCAATCATAACCGTGCTGTGATGCTCCCACTCTCACCTGCCCACACAGTCCAATTTTTAATCAGAAACTAGCAATGAACTGTCTGGTCATTTCCTGCATTCTGGTCTTCAGGACCATATGCTTTGGGTCATTATTCGTGCCACGAGCAAGTTTTTTTTATGACAGCTACACTCACTATCCTGCTGTCCATGCCAGGCACAGTTGGCCTGGAGCTATTCCCATTCTAGTTTCCTCAGCTTCCAGGCCCATTCCTTCAATGCCTCCACCTGCCGGGTGCAATAAAAAAAAACTAAGCAAACAAATGATGCTTAGCCTGCAGCTCCCATCACTCTGCCCCTTGACAATAAAAAGTCCCTGCACATTTTCAAATCCAGACAAATTTGCATACTTTACCTATTTGAATCTGGAATGAAAAGAATTGTTTAGAGGCCTAACAATTGTCTGACAATGATCACCCCAACTTATCTCCCGCGAAAAGGAGGCCTGGGCATTACAGGTCGCCCTGAGCGCCAGCCAAGCCACATCGGTCTGGACTTGGTTCCACTGGCATCCAGGGCTAAAATATAGATGATGCTCATCTTCGATTTATTAAATTTGTGAGCAGACAGATGACTTCATTGGTAAAATTGGGCAACTGCCCACATGGCATGTTGCCGATGAATGAAGCCCCGCACAAAATATACATGTGAGCATGGCTGCGCAGGACAGACATGCAAGATCATGCGCACAAAGGAACATCCAACTATTGGCTACTTGGACATCCATATGATGTGCATTAGGGACTAAATAGACACCCAATATTTGTGCATCCGTCACAAGAGCCTCCACTGGACGTGGGGCCTGGGGTTCTTTGAAAGGCAATGGACTTAGACATCCGTTGGGTGTGTCACAAGGGCCCCTTAATGGACATACAACTCCGGGACATCTTTGAAATGCACCTGGCTTGGGCATCTGTTAGTGGGGGCATCACAAGGGCCTTAATGGATGTACAATTCCAGGACGTCTTTGAAAAGCGTCATACTTAAGCGTCTATTAGTAGGGGTGTCACAAGGGTCCTTAATAGATGCACAACTCCGGGATGTCTTTGAAAGGCACACTTGGGATTCTGTTGGATGCATCATAAGGGTCCTTACGGGGACGCACAAGGCTGGTGCATCTATCAAAGGCATTGCACCCAAGGCACGCCAGTAATGGGAGTTGGTGAGAGGGTGAGGAGGGTGCAGGCCAGCGATGGGAATTGGTGAGAGAGCAAGGGGATGCATGCCTGCGATGGGAGGGTGAGGGGTGAAGGGATGCAGGCCAGCACCTGGCGTTGGCAAGGGGTGCAGGCCAGCGATGGCAGTAAGTGAGAGGGCACACCCCTGTGAGGATATTAAGGACAAAAGGATCACAGATACATTAATGCACCGGACAGACCTTGTTAAATAGCAAATAATATTTTACTAATAAAATAGGAAAAAATGGCAAGAAAACAAAAAAAAAAATTTTGGTGTGCCAGGTCCATCACTTCATCGGCTGCCAACTGAAACTCCTGAAATAAAATAGAAAACAATTTGATGTTCGTACAATAGCAGTTTGTTTATTCCATACAATATCAATATCTGCCTGAGAAAAAGTTTTTTTTGTATTATTGGTAAGAACTTACATGAGAAATAATTGGCAAGGAACCTTCAGTGAACTTCGGAGCCCCGCACTATGGTGTCCACCTCTGCTGCTGGTTGTAGCGATGGATCTGGCAGCAAGTCATCGGTTACCTCCTCTTCCAGCCCGAAGCGTAATGCAATGTTATGAGCATGCAGCAGGCCATAACAATGCATGCAACCTTTTCGGCACTGTACTGCAGGGCACCACCAGACCAGTCCCAGCATCTGAATCGGCTTTTCAGCACGCCAAATGTCCATTCGAGAGACCTTGTTGCTGGTATGTGCCTCTGTGGGAACAAACAGTGATTCCCTAGCACAAACCTAGACTGACTCCAGCCTTTCTTAAAACACTTTATATTTATTTGCCACTTTAACACATACACATTAGTAGACTGACTTTGCCTTCTGAACAGTGTACTCCAATTACTCACAGTTAGTACCGCTTCCCTCAGTACTCATACAGCTATGTTACAGCTCAGTGTTTGGACAGCAATATTCTACAGGCACTATATTCCTCCTGGACCTGGTCTGACTAACCCATCTGGGTCCCAGCTCTTATTCCTCCCTGTTTGGCTCCACCCACAAACCTCTCTCTCCTAAGGAGGATTAAAGGAGACAAGGCACCTAGCCTGGTCCTGCACCAGTTTAAGGGGGAACATAGGAGCACTGCATCATGGCCTCATTTTACCGTCTTTCGGCCACAGTGCGTGGGGCCAGAAGTGGAGTAAGCAACCATGGCTTACAGCCATAGCCCTTTGATGCAACCAATATTGCATCAAAAAAAAATGTCACGACACCAGCAAACACATACACTACTCCAATTGCCTAATATATATACATAGCCAGCTCATTTAATTCCCCACCACCATACCAATACAGCATGACCAAAAAACTTTCAGAAATCAACAGAATACAATAACATACATCGTGTTGGTGAGACAGTGATCTAGTACTGGGCCCCGCATCCCGCCATCCCATCAGGCTGTCTTTAACCCCTCCCCATATCCACATTTCTGGCCCATAGTAACTGTTACTTACCAAGCAGCCATCCATTGCCATATTTCCCCTCGGGGAAATCAGTTCCAAGCAACAGACAGGCAAGGATGAAGGAATCATGGCAGCTCCCAGGAATTCATGATACCATGTGTTGTGAATGAGCTGTTTAGTGGACCCTTGGGCCGACCTGTGAGAGACTGGGGAGAGGTGTACTATAGTCTCTAGTGAGTGACAGGTCGGGAGGCGGATACCAGGCAGGAGCTGGACGTGAGCTTCACCCTGGAAGCCGGTACTCCCCCGGGAGGAGCCCTTAGGAGCCCAGCCGCTGGGACTTAGGTGGTTCACCCTGGAAGCCGGTACTCCCCCGGGAGGAGCCCGTAGGAGCCCGGCCGCTGGGACTTAGGAGATCACGGAAGCTGGAGCAGGCAGGCAAGGGTCAGGAGTCAGGCAGGTACTGAAGCAAGCAGGAACTGCAGCGGGACTGGCTACTGGAACTAGACAGGAACTGAAGCAAGACTGGCTACTGGAACCAGACAGGAGTTGAAGCAGGACTGGCTACTGGAACCAGACAGGAGCTGAAGCAGGACTGGCTACTGGAACCAGACAGGAGCTGAAGCAGGACTGGCTACTGAAACCAAGCTGAAACTGAAGCAGAACAGGTTACTGCAAGCAAGCCAGACTGAAGCAAGACTTGGGCACGGATATAATTGCGATGGAGAAGGTACAGAGAAGGGCTACCAAAATGATAAGGGGAATGGAACAGCTCCCCTATGAGGAAAGACTAATGAGGTTAGGACTTTTCAGCTTGGAGAAGAGACGGCTGAGGGGGATATGATAGAGATGTTTAAAATCATGAGAGGTCTAGAACGGGTAGATGTTAATCGGTTATTTACTCTTTCGGATAATAGAAAGACTAGGGGGCACTCCATGAAGTTAGCATGGGGCACATTTAAAACTAATCGGAGAAAGTTCTTTTTTACTCAACGCACAATTAAACTCTGGAATTTGTTGCCAGAGGATGTGGTAGTGCAGTTAGTATAGCTGTGTTTAAAAAAGGATTGGATAAGTTCTTGGAGGAAAAGTCCATTACCTGCTATTACGTTCACTTAGGGGGTAATTTTCAAAGGAGTTACGCGCATAAATGTAACTACTATTGTAGCAATTTTCAAAAGCCCACTTACTCGAGTAAAGTGCATTTACATGCGTAAAACCCAGATTTACGCATGTAAATGCTTTTTAAAATCCGCCCCTAAGAGAATAGCCACTGCCATTAGCAATGGTAACATGGAATAGACTTAGTTTTTGGGTACTTGCCAGGTTCTTATGGCCTGGATTGGCCACTGTTGGAAACAGGATGCTGGGCTTGATGGACCCTTGGTCTGACCCAGTATGGCATGTTCTTATGAGTGAAACAAGTCTCAGGCAGGAACGGAGTTGCTAATGCAATAGCACCCTCCGGGGCACGGCGCAACAGAGAACTGCAAGGAACCCCATTGCAAGGCAAAGTCCTGGGCTCTGCGGCGGCTTTACATAGGCCGCGGCGTCTGACATCACGGATAGGGCGGAGCTTTCAGTGGCGGGAAACGGCCTTCATAAGCGCGGCTTGCACGCACGCGCCTAGGAAGAAGGCGTCCAGGCAGGGCTTCTCGGCGGCGTCCCCGTTCCCCCCCCCCCCCCCCGCGGGGATGCCGCGAAACAGGCTGCAGACCCTCTGAGACGGGCCGGGACCAAGGAGGTAAGGGCCTAGTTGCGACCATGTGCAGAATTCGAAGATGTGCATCACACACAACCTGCATATTCATGGAATGGAAGTGCTTACGGTTACAGAATGCACTCTCCTGTTCTGACTTCAGGGTCAGTGCAATATGGGTGCAGTCTATTGCACCTAACACATTGGGCATCCCAGCTATTTTGTAGAACCCTCGCCAGATCTTTTGAATTTGCGCTGAGTTCTGTGGATCTGAGACATACTGCCTCATGCGCTTCATTATCACCCTCAAGACTTGTCCCAAGTGCCATGAGAATGAGGACTGATCCATCCCTCCAACTAGTCCAACCGTATTCTGGAAACTTCCCGTTGCAAAAAAATGCAAAGCATACAGAAGTTTCACCAACCCAGGGATGGCATGGTTTCGAGAGGAGAGGGGGTCAATGCCATCACGCAGGTCCTTATAAAGGGTTAAAATTGCCTGAGAACTGAGACAGAATCTTCATACCACTTCAGTTCGGGCAATCCAAAGAGGGTTATCCGTGGCCGAATGATAACGCTGCTACAGGGTCTACGGATGGCTCTGGGCTGAACCTAGGAACATAAGAACAGAATAACATACGTCATGGCACACGGCCATCTTAAAACAGTAGCCTATCCACATCACAAGTACTAGCACTGAATAGATCACAAGCTAATATTCCATTTTGATTAATAGCAATTTATGGACTTCTCCTCCAGGAACTTGAACAAACCTTTGGTAAGCTCTATTACACTTATGCTCTGGGAATGAATTCCAGAGGTTAATTATGCATTGAGTGAAAAAATATATTTCTCTGATTTGTTTTGCTAACCTGTGCCTGTATGGCTGCATGTTCAGCATGGCCCTTGTCTTCCATCGTTATTGTTTCTGTTACAGTTTTGGCTGCAGTGCAACCGCCTCACCACCAGGGGTCCCTCTAGTGCTGGCTTTCCTGACAGGCCCAGTCCATCTCCTCTGTCCACTCTATGCTCTGGGTGTGCCCTTATACCCCTGCCTGACAGTTGCCTCGGTGCTTCGGCATCGAGCTCACCTGGGCTCCCTGCTCTAGCCCTGCGCGGCCTTCGGGCCTTTCCTTGCCTTGCCTTGCCCTGCGCGGCCTTCGGGCCTTTCCTTGCCTTGCCCTGCGCGGCCTTCGGGCCTTCTTCCTCGCTTTTCTTACCTGGCCTATGGGCCTTCTGACCTGCCTGCTCTGCTTACGGTGTGTGGCCTACGGGCCTTCTGTGTATGTGTGGCCTACGGGCCTTCTGACCTACTTGCCCTGACTACGGTGTGTGGCCTACGGGCCTTCTGTGTATGTGTGGCCTACGGGCCTTCTGACCTGCCTGCTCTGCTTACGGTGTGTGGCCTACGGGCCTTCTGTCTGTGTGTGTGTGGCCTACGGGCCTTCTGACCTGCCTTGCCCTGCTTATGGTGTGTGGCCTACGGGCCTTCTGTGTGTGTGTGGCCTACGGGCCTTCTGACCTGCCTTGCCCCGCTATTGGTGTGTGGCCTACGGGCCTTCTGTGTGTGTGTGTGTGGCCTACGGGCCTTCTGACCTGCCTTGCCCTGCTTACTGTGCCCTGACCCAGCCTGGACCCAGACACTGCTGACTGCCGCCTGCCCTGACCCAGCCTGTACTTAGACACTGCTACTGCTGCCTGCCCTGACCCAGCCTGTACTTAGACACTGCTACTTGCCGCCTGCCCTGACCCAGCCTGAACCCAGACTGATACTTGCTGCCTGCCCTGACCCAGCCTGGAACCTGACACTGTTTCTAGCTTCCTGTCTCTCTCCACCTGGAGCCACCCTGCTGGGTGGTGTTCACGACTCCTGACCGGAGCCCAAGCGTAACAGTTTCCATGAACAATCACCCTCCGTGGTCTGGCAGTCCTTAATCTGGCTTGCACACGGAAGAGAAAAGTCAGCAGTACAAAGAAGTGCAGGGATTCCATGGTTTAAATGGCAGCAAAGCCTTCATGAACCATCAGCTATCGCTAGCCCTTGTACAGTAATGCCAAGGACAGGGCTAATGCAAAATTTCATATTAGTCCTTCATGATAACATGGCATTACTGTTATGCTCATGGCATCTCATCTTAGAATGCTTGTGACCAAATATCCTGAAGTTAGCACTTAAATAATCTAAAACCAATCAAAGATGCACACAACATTTTATACAATCCATGCAACATTATTGAACAATGTCTCTAAAATGTAAAAATGAGCCCAAAAGAATTTTTATTTTATGTTCATTAAAAATAAATATGTAGATGAAAACATCCAATATATAGCAATACTTGTGTATTATACCAATGAGTACCAGTCGATTTCTTGATTAAATCCATTGGGATACGCTGTGTTAAGTATGTATATTCAACGTTGTTCCGGTGTATTGAGTAATACCTCTCTGTCACCACACCTCTGAAGTGAAGTGACATAGTCAATTACTAACCAATGTATTTGGGCAAAATCATGTTTTTGTTGAACACAATGCTGCACTATAGGTTCTTTGATATTTTGTGTTGCCACACAGCTTCTATGTTCATTGAGACGTATTTTGATCAATCTTTTGATGCACTCTATGTAAACTAGATCGCATAGGCATACCAAAGTGTATATTATCCATTGAGACACACACTCAGTGTGGTGAAGCAATGACATTTTTTTATGTTTGTTAGGAGGATACTATTCTTTATCTACTATGGTCTAATCACAATGGGAACATTAACCACACTTATAGTGTCCCAGCAATAAAGCTGTTTCTATTTGACTGCTGGAGAGAGCAGCCCTAGTTACATGTTCTTTAATATTTTTGCCTCTAGAAAATGCAAAACATGGGTCCTCCAAGAATACTTTATGCCACTGCAAAATCTGCCAGTGTTTTTAATGATTGACATAATTGCAAGAGACTTGTTGAAATATCGTATTACCGTACATATTTAAGGCATCAATCCATTTCAGGAGATTGATATAGAAGCAACAATTCCCTATTGGCTTATCTAGCTCTCTTATACACATTTGATCGCCTGAAGAGGATAACCTCTTTGCAAAAACCACATTTGCATATCATTAGCTTGCTCCTTGAAATCACGTAAGCTTGAACATAGCCACCGAAGTCTTAAGAATTGACATCAGAAAACTCTAAGTTGACGAGGATGAAAACTCTCGTAGCATAACAAATTGTTATGTTCAGACAATTTACAGTGTATTGATGATGTAATAACCTTATATTCAATCCTAATCAATATGGGGCGGATTTTAAGAGCCCTGCTCGCCTAAATCCGGGCGGATTTAGGCGAGCAGGGCCCTGCGCGCCGGTGTGCCTATTTTACATAGGTCTACCGGCGCGCGCAGAGCCCCGGGACTCGCGGGACTTCGATGTCCTTGGGGCCTGCCTGAGGCTTGCTTGGGTCTGCATGGACTTCCTGGTTTGGGCCACACCCTTCTCCCTAGGGGCCGGCCCGCAGCACTTCTCCTCAGTTATAGGGCCAGCTAGGTGTGGCCCATCCAAACTCCTCCCAGGGAGTTGCCTGTCTGCAGCCCTATAAAAGGACTTCAACTTCCAGTCAGATTTGCCTTCGCAATGAGCCAATCATCTGAGGAGCTTCTCCTTCCTTTTGGACTCCATGGTCCTGCTCTTGCTTGGTGTTCCATTATTTCAAAGGATCCCTCTTTGTTTTGTCTCTGCTGTTCCTGATCCCGGTCTCTGATGTCCTGATGTTCCTGTTGTCCTCCGTCTCTGCCCTCCTGATGTTCCAGAAGGCCTGACGCCCTCGTTGGCTAGAGATCCTTATGTACCTGATCTTCCTGATGTCGGTTCCTGCAATGTTCCAGCTCCCCGAGTCCTCCAGATGGCCACCCCGAGGGTAAATCCATTCCATCGGTTCCTGTTTCCAGTCACTGGAGCCTCTGCCAGTTGGATTCCTGAGCCTGACGTCCTCTGTCTCTGCCCTCCTGATGTTCCTGACGTCCTCCGTCTCTGCCCTCTTGATGTTCCAGAAGGCCTGACGTCCTCGATGGCTAGAGGTCCTTATGTACCTGATCCTCCTGATGTCTGTTCCTGCAATGTTCCAGCTCCCCGAGTCCTCCAGATGGCCACCCCGAGGGTAAATATGTTCTGCTTGGTTCCTGTTTCAGGTCATTGGATCCTCTGCCAGTTGGATTCCTTTCCTGAGCCTGCCCCACTCCCGCGTGGTCCGTGACCAGCCTTGTTAGGCTGTGTAGGGCATGTAGAGGACAGGGTGGTCTGTGACCAGCCCATTGGGTCCGCTCTGAGTAGTGGGCTGTGTAGGGTGCCCTGAGGAACAGTGCCCACTTGTCTTCGTCTAAGTCTTCCAAGCCCTTTTTGTCTCGTCTGGATTCCCAAGGTCTGTAAGAGTTATCCTTGCCTCGGACGTTCCTGATGCACTGAGCCTCCATGTACTCTAGTTCCAAATGCCTTCCATGGGAGAGCTTCCACCCGCTCGTCCTTTCGGAAGTCTTTCATTCCTGTTGTTGATGCCTTGTGTCTTCTCCTGAGTCCTGAAGCCTTCGTCTCAGCCTTCAAGCTTCAGCCCTTGTCCGCCCTCGTCTCTTGTCCGACCTGCCGCCTGTGCTGCTCCCTGCAGCAGGTCTGAAAGGGCTGGGAGTAGTCGGAGGACCACTCAGAGACCAACCTTGCGTGGTTGGCCTCATTCAGGCATGCAGGTCGGCAGGGGCCTGGCCACTTCCAACCCTAGACGAGGTCCGTCTTACCGCAAGGGGCACACGTATCACCCTTAGCGCTCCCCGCCAGCGGAGCGTAACAGTGCCATAGTACTATCTTATTTTGGCCAGTCCCCCTGAAGCAGGAAGACCAACTTCCAAAATACAGACCATGTCAGGGCAGTAGAATAGTAACAGAGCCTTCATTCGCAACAAGCACAGAGTGCATATACACATGAGTGGCGTAGTTACAGAGTATTCATTAAGATAAGTACTTTTGTTTTATTTGCAAATTGGAAAATTATTTTAAAAAGAGGTGACCCACAAGCAGACCAATAATTACATTATATTGGTGTTGGGAATGTGGACCCTTGAGCCGAGACGAGGTTGTTGCTACCACCAGGGGAGGACCCCTGCTGGTCCTCATCGTCGGGAGGCAGCTTCGGAGAAGAAGACCCCACAGGACCTTCACCTATACCAGTCCTCGTTCCCTGCAGGTTGATCCCTTGGGTACTGGGACCGGAAGGACCTAGGAGTGGGTCTTCTTCCCTGTCAAGGCATTGGACCATGAGTCAAGAGGCAGAGGCAGTGGCAGATGGACCAGAGGTCAGGGCAGGCAGCATACAAGAAGAGACGAGGTACCAGTCTGGAGTCAGGGCAGGCAGCGTACAGGCAGAGACGAGATACCAGGCAGGAGTCAGGGCAGGCGGAGGTCAAGCGGAGTCAATGAAGCAGGGTCAGAACCAGAGAGTCAATCCAATGGGATGAGGAGCGAGGCAGGAACTGGAGGCAAGGAACAGGAATGCAGGAATCAGGAGCAAGAACCAAGGCAGGAATCAGGAATGTAGACAACTTGTACTCAAGATGAGCAAGACCCAATGCTGAGGCAAAGTGGAGGTGGCAGGGCTGGGTATATATACCCAGGGCATCTGACGTCATCTCCTCGGGACGAGGAGAGTTTTCCTGTCGCTGGCCCTTTAAATTCCACGAAGGGACACGTGCATGCATGCATGCACCTAGGGGCCGGGCAAGGAGGCAGAGCGTTGGCGGCATGATGGGATGCCACAAGAGCAGGCCACGGCTACAGCGTTTGGCGGGAGGAGACAGTGACGGGGGAGGCCGGCACGGGCTTCCTGCCCGTCCAGGTGAGGGGACCTGGCTGCAGTCTCGCGCAGCCAGGAATCCTAACAATTGGACTAGCAACAATGTGTTGCCATGGAGCAAAGTGTGATGCATTAATATGAAAGTCTTGCTACAAGAGTAATTTACTTTTCTATTCATTTTCATAGCGACTCCACAGCAGTGTTATTTGTCTCGGAGAAGTAAATATTTGATAATTATTTTGTTTTTCATCCTTCAGACTATAATTATGTCTTAGCTGGTAACTTAACGCATCTCTGACCTATTGTTAGGATTTTGCCTGCTGCTTCCGGCAAAGATGTCTCCTTACTAGCAGAGGCCTCCTGTGAGCTCTGCTCAGAGCTGTCTAAGCCATTTCCTCAATGGCTTCCTGACTCAGCCCGTGTTGCAGTGTTATGACTGTCGCTGCCCGATGTCTCCACTCCGCCCACCTTACCTTTTTGCGACTCCTCCCGCGGTTGATGGATGTCTGGCTGCTGCGGCGTCTGGCTGCTGTCCTCTCCGGTGTCCCCGGTCCGGCTTGGGTGCTGCATCCCGCCATGTTGTCCAGGTACTATAGGGCGCACGTGGCCCTGCTTCTTATTCTCTCTTTGGCACGAACCTCAGGGGCGTCCCCCTGTGAAGACGTCAAGCATCCCGGATACAAAAGCCTACACTTTTTGCTAGCTAATCAAGTTAGCAAGGGATCTCCTTACGGATGAGATTTGCTCTCCGTACCTAGCTACTCTGCCTCTACAACTTTTGGACTTTATCCTAACGGGGTACCTGCTCCTCAGGGGCCTCTCTTATTTCTTTCAGGTTGCTATCAGGAATCGGTACTCGCTCCTCAAGGGCCCATGTTCCCTGACTCGCTGCCTGAACCTATCTCTTCTGCTTGGAAGAAACCACTGCCTACATCATCAGTGAGTTACCAACTTTATTTCCTCAGCGCTGTCCCCTGGAACCAGGTACTTGTTCTTCGAGGGCCTGCCTCTATTCCAGCTTCTGTGTCACCTTCCGGGAGAAACCACTGTGTGAGTAAATTTACCAACGAGGCTCTTTACCAGAATTCTGTGTATGCTCCACTGTACTCTCTATCTCAGTTTTCTCCACCACAGCACAGCCATAGAGGGAATCGCTGTTCCAGTATCCTGAGGAACCCTAGCCCAGCTGGGCTTCATCTCTACTCACTACTGCCACCTCTGGTGGCTTATCATCTCTGTCTAATAAAAGATATAACTCTGTGTTGTGTGTCCCAAAGCTGAGCCTGACCTGTGGCCCCTCACGGGACTTCCCCCCGTGGGCATGGTCAGCTGCCACAGTGTCCAAGGGTCCACCCAAAACCTTACAAACAATAACATGCAGCCTCTGCTCCACCAGTTCTCAGCTAATTCTATGTAACCCCGGTTCTATGTAATGCTTGTTGCAATAATGTGTTCCACTGTAAACTGATATGATATGTATCTTGCCACATGAATGTCGGTATATAAAAGTTCAAAATAAATAAATAAATAAATAAATAATTCTGCTTCCAACCTTGCCTAGCTCTTGATGCTCTCGCCACACCCAACCTCCAGTCCTATGTAGCCCAGCCCTGCCTCTTAATTGAGTTACTCTTGGCTCTGACCTGGCCATGCATACTTTGATTCTTCCCTTGTGAACTCCAGGCCTTCTTGCTCCTTGTTGTTGGAATCTGTGGGAGGGAGCACTAGGGAGCGCTCCCGATTCCGGGGAGATGTGTTCCCTTGGACCACGACGCGACTGCAGAGAGGAGCTCCGTTGAAGCGCTGTGGCAGGCAAGACGTGTCCAAGCATGGGAGGAGCAGACTGACCATTGCTCTAACGCACTGGAAGAGACCCAGCAACGCAATGCTGGTCTCTGGGGTAGCCCTCCGGCCACTCGATAGCCCTTTCGGACCTGCCACTGGGTAGCGGCAGATGTGGCAGGACGGACAGAGGTTGAGGATTGGAGCTTGGAACAAGACGGGACCTCGGCCTTGGACTAGGCTGAAGACTTGAACAAGATGAGGAAGCTCGGAGGCTCAGATGATTCAAAGACATCTGGAACTTGGGACTCAGACAAGACAAGGACACTTGGTACTTGGAGGCTCAGACGAGACGAAGACGCTTGGTATTTGGAAGCTTAGATGAGATGAGGACAAGAGGTAACTTGGAGTACAGACAAGATGAGGACATGAGGACACTTGGATCTCGGGCTAGATGAGGACATTCGGAACTTGGAACTCAGACAAGACAAAGACATGAGGTGGCTTGGAACTCAGACATAAGATGCTCAGACGTGGATTGAAGATCAGAGGTGGATTCTAGAGAGTCAGGCGAGGATCCGGATACTCTGAGGGCGTGGAACTTGGGAAGACTCAGGTGAGTGTAAGGACTCAGGATACTTGGAGACTTAGACAAGCATTGCCCCTCAGGGTGCCCTACCCAGCCTACATGGGCTGGTCGCGGACCACCCTGTCCCATGACGCACCCTACACAACCTGAAGGGGCTGGTCACAGACCACACAGAGAGTGGAACAAGCGCAGGACTGAGGCTCAGGACAAGGAAGGAATCTGGGCTGTGCTCGAAGACAGATCCAACTGGAAGAGGGCTCCAGCCACCAAACTCAGACACCGGATAGTAACGGATTTACTCCCAGGAAGGTAGGCTGAAGACGAGGACCGGGGCAAGGTGAAGCTGAACCCGGAGCTTGAGGATTGATGATACTTCAGGATTAGGACACGGGACGTCAGGGTTGGAATGTAGGACATCAGAAATGAATGGACATCAATACCTTGTGACATCAGGACATCTAGGCGACTGGACATCCGGGACCTCTAGAGAGGAGGACCTCAAGGACGTCTGGAACATGACGAAGACATCAGAAGACTGCGACGTCTGGACATCCGAAGACAAGGGGACATCAGGACATCCGGAGACACGAAGACATCAAGGCATCTGAAGAGACAGAGACATCAGGACATCTGAAGACAAAAGGACAGGATCCATCGAGAGACCAGGACATGGAACGAAGAAGAAGACAAAGGTTCAAGAACCATGGACGAAGACAAGGAGGACCAACGAGGAACAGAATGCCTTGAAGAAGAGAAGAGGGATCACGGAGGACTCCTGGAATGAAGAGCTGGGTCCGACTCCATGACCAACTCCTTGTGAAGACGAAGACTGACTGAAGGCTGAGCCCTTTTGTAGGGCTAAAGAGGAAACAGGGAGGAGCCAAAAGGACTGGCCTTTTAAATAGACTGAAGAGGCGCGGCCCCGCGCCTAAGGAAGAAGGCAGGACCTCGGACAGCAGCCATGCTGTGAAGAGGAACTGAAGCAGGCCACGAAGAAAGAAGACTGAAGATGATGGCGTCTTCCAGGCCATGTGAAGAGGAGCTCCGGAGTGGTCTCCAGGGCGCAAAAGAGGACAGGGATGACGGCAGCCTCTTGGCCGCGTGGAGAAGAGCTTCATCGGCGGCCTCCAGGCCGCAAAGAGGAGTGGCTTCGGCGGCGACCTCCAGGCCACAAAGAGAGGAAGGAAGCAGCGCCCAGGCTGCAGAAGAACAGCAGGATCGGCAGCAGCTTCCAGGCCGCAAATAGGACGGCGTCTGTGGCCTCCTGGCCATGGGATAGATGAAAGACGTCGGCGGCTCCTGCCGCAATGAAGAGGGAACATCGCTGGCCTCCTGGCCACAAAGGAGAGCTCGGCAGTGATGGTTCCAGGCTGCGATAGCAGCGGTGAGCTGCAGCGGCCTCCTGGCAGTGAAGAGGAGGAGTATGGCGGCGGCTTCCAGGCCGCGAAGCTGAACGGCATCAGCGATGGAGGAAAGGAGAGAGGCTGCTTGTGGGATTGTTCCCACAAGCAGAATCGTAACACTTGTGCCTTGTCTTACGGCCTACCTAGGCCATACGTTGCCTTGTGGCCTCCGGGCCTTCTTGCTCCTTGTGCCTTGTCTTGCAGCCTATCTAGGCCATATCTTACCTTGTACCCTCCGGGCCTTCTTGCCCTGTGTGCCTTGCCTTGTGGCCTACTCAGAGTTCCCTTTGCCTTAAAGGTTTTGAGCCTTCTTGTACCTTGAACCGTAGTTTACAGCCTATCCAGGCCATTCCTTGTTTAACAGCCTCCCAGCCTCTTACCTAGTAGCCTAAGGGCCTACTGTACTGTTACCTTTGGGCTTCTATGATCTTTGTTCAGTGTTGTCTAGTCTGGTCCTGTCCTGGGCTTTCTTGTTCTAGCCCTGTCCTTGTCTGTGTTTGTCATGCCCTGCCTAGTCCAGCCCTTGTATTCTTGTTTTGCCTAGCCCTTGTCTGTATCTGTAATCTGTCATTGCCTTGCCTTGCCTCAGTCAATGTCTTTGTCTGGTTCCAGGTCTGCCCAATATCTTGACTTGCCTGCACTCTGTGTTCAAGCCTCCGGCCCATCCAAGGCTTGCTTCAGACTTACCAGTCTGTTCAAACCTTGCTCCAGCCTTACCAGTCATCCAAGCTTTGTTCCAGCCTTACTCCAGCTTTACCAGTCTGTCCAAGCCTTATTCCATAGTACAGACTTACCATGATGTACTGCCACCGCAGAGACCTACTGGCCCCCAGAACCCAAAGGCTCAACCTGCAAAGGAGAGAGCTGGTTAGGCAGGCGACGAAACCCTAGTCCTGCCCTACATCCTGCCTTGCAGTCCTGTACTGCTGCTGGGGCAATTTACCCCTAGAGGCAGAGAGACACTAGCATCCCAGTGTTAACTTTTCAGTGCCAAGAAAAACCCTGTTTGGCCAGTGCAGCTCTCTGCATCAGAAAGTACTATTTAATTCTCTCATTTGCATGGGATTTCCATGTGAGGGCTCTAAGTAGTACTTCCATTTTAGAACGCATATTTTATGAGTGTAAAAGTCCTTGCTTTGGCAATAAGGTTTACGCTCACAAAATGAGTGTTCAATCACGGGTTAAGCTGTGCGTTGGCCTCAATGCACCTTTCTACATTTGCCTTTGTGTCTGAGGAATGGATAGTTATGTGACTTGCCCAAGGTCACAAGGAGCAATGATCTTAGGTGTAATATGACACTTAAGAGTATTCAGCGTCTCTGTTCCATGTTTTCTAAAACCAAATTGATATGCGTCTAAAATATTCTTACCGTCTCTAAAATCTACCAGCTGTTTTAAACCCATTCCTCCAAAAGTTTACTCAAAATAGGAAGGTTAGATATAATACCTCATCAGTCACCAGGCATTGATGAATTTAGCAGAAGGTACTACAGAAAATCTCTTCACCTGCCTACAGACCAAGGTTTGTCAGGGATTTTAGTTAATTGGCTATTTTTGCAGCTTTTGACCAGTTTTGTCATGAGACGCTGATACATTGCTAGTAGTCCATTGGTGTGGGCAGCAAAGTTTTAGCTTGGTTTAGGTCATTTCTACTGAGCTGGAAGCAGCAAATGTGTGTTTGATATAATGGCTCCTCTTGGACTGTGTCAAAACTCAAGAGTGCCTCAGGGTTCTGCATCTCTCCAGTGCATTTTAAGATTTATCTGCAGTCACTGTGTAGGATTGTGACCTCTTTAAGTGTATATTATGCCATTTATGCTTATTACCTATTAATAGAGAAAGCAGCTTGGCAATGGAACTAATTATTTGTATTTTGTAATTTATTAGTAACTGGATGTGTGAAAATAAGTTATTGAACCTCCATAAAACAGTTATGATGTGGATAGGGAGCCATTATTGCAAAATTAATCAAGTTTGACTCTAGGTGACATCCTAATTTGGGTGTCTGTTTGAACTCTGGATTAACAATGTGTAATCAGACCAAGATTAATTTTTTAAAAGCTGAAAATGCTGAGGCATCTGATATTTTATATTCCTACTGATGATTTTAGGACTGTGGAGCAGGCACTTGTTTTGAGTAAAATTAGATTATTGCAATGTAGTTTATTTAGGGCTTCCTATGGTTTTGCTACAAATTCTTCAATTAATACAAAATGCAACTGCACATGTCATCACTGAAGCAAAGGCACAGAATAGGATTACATTGGCTCCCAGTAAGGTATAAAATTCAGATTAAAATCCTTTCCATGGTGCACAGAGTCATTTATAATCAAGGCCTTCCCGATCTTGAAAAGTTAGTGAGTGTTAGGGAAGAAGGAGACCTTGAGTATGTGAAAGCTCAGAGGCCTTCGCAATCTGTTAGGGAGCGCTAAGAGAGCGATCCCAATTTGAGGGGATTGTGTGCCCTTGGGCCTCAGCATGATCCCAGAAGAATCCAAGACAGCTCCGAGGGTTGGCGAGACGTGTCCAGCATGGGTGAAGACAAAGTCTGAACCTCTGCCGGACCTGCATGCTTCTGGAAGCCAACAACACTATGTTGGTATTTGAACAGTCCTCCGACCATTCCCAGCCCTTTCGGACCTGCCGTTGGGTATCGGCAAGAAGCAGCAGGCCGGACTGAGGATGAGGGCAGTCAGAGGCCTTGTGACATAGAATACTCTAGAACAGACGAGAAACTTGGAAGACTCTGGATGAGATGAGGAGCTTGGAAGACTCTGGACGAGACAAGGAGCTTGGAAGGTTTGGACATTGGCCCTGTCTCTCAGGGCGCCCTACACAGCCCACCGACACAGGCGGCCGCAATGGGCTGGTCACAGACCACCCTGTCCCACTGCGCGCCCTACACAACCTAAAGAGGCTGGTCACGGACCACGCGGAGAGCGGGACAAGCACATGAAGGGAATCCAGCTGAGACGAAACTCCAATGACAAAACCAGGAACCGAAGAGACGGATTTACCCCAACAAGGTGTCATCTGGAGAACCAAAGGAGCTGGAGGGTCAAGAGGACTCAGAACAAGCGAAGGAGGAACGGAACCTCGGAACATCAGGAGTCTGGAACATCAGGAAGCCCATGAAACATCAGGACAAGACGAGAGATAATCCAGAAGAGACCACGAACATGAAGAACAATGAGGGATCCTGCGAAGAACAGGAAATACCAGCAGGAGTGAAGATGAGAGTTAGAATAGACTAACTCCTTGCGAAGGCAACTAAGGACTGGAAGCTGGGCCCTTAAATACGGCTGAATATCAGGAAACACCCAGGGAGGAGTCCAGGTGGAGCCCAGGGCATATCCGGCCGTGGGCCCTTGGGCCCTTTAAATCTCTGAAGAAGGCGTGGCCCACGCCTTAGGAAGCAGGAAACTGGAAATGCAGCTTTCCCTGCACTGCCGCTGAGCAGTGCAGGGAAAGCTGCGCCTCCACGCAGGCCCCAACGATAGCAGCGATGTCCAGGCTGCTAAAGATGGACTGAAGAGCAGCTCCAGCCGCAAGGGACATCGGGGACTGCGGCCTCCCGGTCGCGAAGCGGAACTAAAGTTGGCGGCGGCTCCTGCCGTCCTGGGAAGCACCGAAGTCCGCGGCTCCCTGCCGCGGTGAAGAGAGAAAACATTAGCGGCCCCCAGGCCATGAAGGTAAACGCCTGCCCGCGGCCGGCTCACGAGCAGAATTGTAACAGTGGGTAAGTATGTTTCCCAGAGATGGCTGCATTCCTCTGATTACATTCAACTTGCAATGCCTTCCATGGTGACTGTAGACTTCAGGTAATGAGAGGAAGGACCTTTTCATGTGCTGGATGGACTTTATGGAATTCACCCCTAGGCAGCTGAGAGAAGAAGCCGATTACTGTATGTTCAGAAAGAAATTGAAGGCGCTATCGTTTGTTCAAGCTTATGTGTAACTGTGATGTTCATTTTAAGATCTTATATTATGTGTTATAGGTTTGTTTTCATGTTATTTTATTGCTATGCATTTTTGCTTATTGAAGTTGAGTGATTTAATTTGTGATCTGCACTGAACAGATTTATTTTTGGAACTTGCAGAATATAAAGATAAGTAAATAAATGTTAAGGCCCAGAATATAATTTGCTAGATATGGAACCAAATATTCTAAAAGGTTGTTGCCATTTTGGACTTGATTTACTAAAACATTTCTGTCCTTCTGTGTTTATGGCGGGAAAAAGCTTACTATATCAGGCCTTAAATGAGCAATTTCATTTTATTAGGGGATGATTCACACAGGCTCTGAAATATCCACCTGTTATTTGTTGTTGAGGTTTTGTAATAAATATAATGCATTTTGGGTGCAACTTTAATAATCAGAGTGAACTGCCAAGGAAGTGAGATTAGACCATAGAATTTAACAGAGCCAGAACCTGAGCATATGGAATATGACCTGGTTCATTCCAATAAATGTCAAATGATCCCTTAAAATAAAATAGAGTCTTACCTCATGAGATCATACTTTTCTGGGACTGTGTCTAGTTTCAGTCAAGTATCTTTCTTGTATTTGGCAGTAACTGCTTTCTTTCAGCGGCTGGTTTTATCGTCGGATGGAAGAAGCAATTCAGAAAATATGAACTTTCCTTACTGCTGCCTCTCTTTTATACACACATACACACACACATGTATGTAACTCACAACAGTCCCCCCAAAATTGATCTTCTTATAGTTAAAGAAAATGTATTACTAATTAAATAACATTTTTGCATACTTGTGTAACCAAGAGACATTTTTTGGTTACCAGTGTGCTCAAGGAAATATTAGCTAGAGTAGCTTAGTGGATGGAGGGAGGACTCTTTCAAATTCTAGTCCTTCCCTTTGAGGGGCCTGGAAATGGCCATCCCTCTAGGAGGCTTTATGACAGCTCTCTCCTGAGAGTCTGGAGGCAGTCGTGTATTATTTTTGGAGACTTGGGAAGTTGTAAGCACTTACCTTTTCTTTTACTTTTCAAGCCCAGTCAGAGGGAACAGGCTAACCTAGCCTGGGATACCTGATCAAGGTTGGGAGGGTGTTCCTGACAGTCTACTCCCTAGCTGGTTTGGATACCCCTCTGGGTTGTTTTTTGAATTTAGAGCTTTTCATGGTAGGAGCCTCACTGGACACCTAGACCTTTCTTGGATTCAGGACAAGGGGAACCCTGTATTCAGGACGCCCAGAGTTAGGGAAGACCTGCCGTCAGAGGTGGTGACCCATTGTCAGGAGTAACTCTGGTATTATATTCACTTAATGGAAAAGGACTTTAAGTTGAGACATCCAGAACGAAGATTTTTGGCTGTCCCTTCCTACCTGCAGCGAAGCAGGGTAAGGGACCCTGTTTCCAGGGATCCTTCCCATAAGAGATCCAGAGGAGAGTCAGAGACTGAATCAAAGAGTGGAAGAACCTGCTAACCGTGAGTAACAGAATTGTAAGAATTTCAGAAAGCATCCATCAGCAGTCTTCAGCCCCTGGGGAGAGACAAGAGAAAAGGTTTTCCTGCCCAACTTAAGGGTTACGCTGCCCACCGGGACTCCTACTCACCTAATCCTGGAGGGTGGACGGATCTCTTGCCTACTTAAAAAACTCATGTATAGATAGAGGAAAAGGATTGCAAAAAAGCATCAGGAAGTTTGTCATGCTGGAAACATATTTATTGTGCCATTTACAACTAATTTCGGACACTAACCCAGAACATACGGCATCTTTATTTAAACACACAGCACTCACAGAGATTACCTTTCTCCCAGGGATAATATATAAAGAATGTCAGCTGCTCCTGCATTGAGACCTGAAAGAAACCCTTTTTCTCCCAAGCCAAAGGATCCACACCTTGGGGAAAGGGGCACAGACAAGAGCTAGTCAGGGTTCCTGCCCACAAGAATTAGAAATACTTTTGTAGCTCCCAACTGTGCAGGACACGCACACCAGGATGGGGTTACACTTGCAAGAGAAGTGATATGGAAATCAGGCCCTCTATATTTATCGTGGATATCCCGAAAACCTGGCCTGTTTGTAGCTCTCATGAACCTGAGTTGGCCACCCCTGTCCTAGACTATGCTCAGCTGCACCTCCTAAATGTCTGCGGTGGTCCACGCCCTTCTGAGGGACCTGACTCCACCTTCTGGTCTGATGCTGGGGTCCAGGCCCTCCTGGGGGACCCAACTCCGGCTCTTGGACTTCCACTGGGGTCCTTGCCCTCTTGGGGGACCCAACTCCATCTCCCGGACTGCCGCTGTGCTCCATGCCTTCCTGGGGGACTCAACTCCACCTTCTGGTCTGCTGCTGAGGTCCATACCCTCCTGGGGAACCCAACTCCGCCTCCTGAACTGCTGCGGTGGTCCTCGCCCTCCTCAGGGAAACGATTCTGCCTCCTGGACTGTCACTGGGGTTTACGCTTTCCTGGGGGACCCAACTGCACCTCCTGGTCTGCCGCTGGAGTCCACGCACTCTTGGGGGACTCAATTCCACCTCCTAAACTTCCGTAGTGGTCCATGCCCTCCTGGGGGACCCAACTCTGCCTTCTGGTCTGCTGCTGGGGCCCACACCCTAATCTATTCAATGATCATTTAAGTACCTTCACAGGAAGGGGTCTGGCAATCTTTTCAATTTCTTGGGCTTGCAGCTCAAAATACATAGTTGCATTGTCCTCTTTTTCTTCCTGCTGCAGTTTACTTAAATGATAGCATGCTCAAACCCTCCATCTCTTGTGAGGGGGAGGGGTTCAATCACATTTTGCCACAGAGGAAGCACTCTCCATTCCAAGTTCTCCATTCATGATGCAGATCAGAAGGACCCTTTTCCTAATGTGTGGAAAGCATTAAGGAAGAGGATGTCATATGGAGAAGTGGACACACATATAAAAACAGTGAAAGATCCCAGGTGTTTGTGGGTAGTGTGGAGAGGAATGCGTGTAGAGGTGGGATGTGTGCATGTTTATGGTTTATTTGGTTTTTATAAACCATCACATCAGTAATAAAACCATCACAACAGTGTACAATTAATAAAATACAAATACAATAAAATGATAAAATACAATTAATAATGGCTTAATAACGACTAAAATATAAGTAACTTAGTGTAAATCTAAAAATAGCTCTAAGACATTAATAAACCGATGATTAGAAATACAAAGCATTAAGTAAAATAAGATAAAATTAAATTAAAATAGTATATTAAAACCAGAATCAGAGAAATTTAGAAATTGAAACTTGCTGTGTGTGAGTTTCTGAGGATTGTGCGTGTGTGTGTGTGTGTGGAGGGGGTGTATGAAGTTTGTAGGGAGATATAGGGGAATGTGGGGACATTGTGTGTGTGTGTGTGTGTGTGTTGAGACTGGGAAGGATGCCTTTCACAGTAAAGAAATAGGGATTTTTTGGGAGAGTCCTGTCTCTGAATGTACTGACCCAATGTTTTTGCTTTTCAAACTCATTTGGGATATTCTCAGTTTCCTCCAGCGAGAGATATTTAGTGGCTTTCCTTCTTTGGAGAGTTATTTTGTACCCAAATGGATGGACAGACAGACAGAGCCTTTTCACATTCTTTCCAATGTTCCATATGTTGGAAAGCATAAAAAGATTATATTCATCAGTAAAGAAAAAAAGAATTTCAGTCACAAATAGAGATTAAATAACATTTTAGGAAAATATGAATGGAAAGGTTTATTTTCTATCTCTGCTTATGGCAGAAATCTGGAAAAGGATTGAGATCTTCTTTAACTTATTTTTCCAAGTATTAATAAGAAAATAGTTCACCAGAAAATACCACTAATACATATAGAATTGTGTGTTGCGTTCATGGACCCTTAGGCTAAGACGGGATTGGTGCAACCTGCGGGGAGGAGCCCGGCAGGTTTCTGCCATCAGCAGGCAGACCCGAATGAAGCAGAGATCCTGCTGGAGCTTTCTCTACCAGGCCTTGTTCCCCTCAGGTTGAACTTTTGGGTGCCAAGGCCAGCAGATCTTAGGTGGGGTCTCTGCTTTGAGCTGGAGAAGAGGTCTTTGGAAGGCAGGGTCATAAGTAAGTGGTGATCCAGCATGTTGAAAAGCAGGCAGACGTCAAGGGCAGCCAGCGGACAAGCGTGTTGTGAAGCTGGCAGAGGTTGGTGACGGGCAGCAGTCAAACGTGTCATGAAGCATGGGGCACATTTAAAACTAATCGGAGAAAGTTCTTTTTTACTCAACGCACAATTAAACTCTGGAATTTGTTGCCAGAGGATGTGGTTAGTGCAGTTAGTATAGCTGTGTTTAAAAAAGGATTGGATAAGTTCTTGGAGGAGAACATAAGAAGAACATAAGAAAATGCCATACTGGGTCAGACCAAGGGTCCATCAAGCCCAGCATCCTGTTTCCAACAGTGGCCAATCCAGGCCATAAGAACCTGGCAAGTACCCAAAAACTAAGTCTATTCCATGTAACCATTGCTAATGGCAGTGGCTATTCTCTAAGTGAACTTAATAGCAGGTAATGGACTTCTCCTCCAGGAACTTATCCAATCCTTTTTTAAACACAGCTATACTAACTGCACGAACCACATTCTCTGGCAACAAATTCCAGAGTTTAATTGTGCGTTGAGTAAAAAAGAACTTTCTCCGATTAGTTTTAAATATACCCCATGCTAACTTCATGGAGTGCCCCCTAGTCTTTCTACTATCCGAAAGAGTAAATAACCGATTCACATCTACCCGTTCTAGACCTCTCATGATTTTAAACACCTCTATCATATCCCCCCTCAGTCGTCTCTTCTCCAAGCTGAAAAGTCCTAACCTCTTTAGTCTTTCCTCATAGGGGAGTTGTTCCATTCCCTTTATCATTTTGGTAGCCCTTCTCTGTACCTTCTCCATCGCAATTATATCTTTTTTGAGATGCGGCGACCAGAAGCCCATTACCTGCTATTAAGTTCACTTAGAGAATAGCCACTGCTATTAGCAATGGTAACATGGAATAGACTTAGTTTTTGGGTACTTGCCAGGTTCTTATGGCCTGGATTGGCCACTGTTGGAAACAGGATGCTGGGCTTGATGGACCCTTGGTCTGACCCAGTATGGCATTTTCTTATGTTTTTATGAAGCAGGCAGAGGTCAGAGGCAGGCAGCTGTCAGACATGATCCAAGGTCAGGCCAAGGTCAATCCAGATATCTGAAGGAAGAAGGAATGGATAGGTAGGGAGATCAGGTGAGAAGCACAGGAGGCAAGGAACACTGAAGACAATGCTGAAGATACAATGGGCTGAAGCCAAAGGCTGAATACAAACTGGGCTGAAGTCAAACACCGAAGACAAGCTAGACTGAAGACAGATGCTAAAGCAACACACTCTAGGTAGCGGGACCTGTTCCTGAGGCATGTTGTGGCTGGAGCATAGCCCTTAAATAGGGCTCCATTGCTGACATCATCAAGAGGGACCGCAGGGGTTTTCCTGCCATGGACCCTTTAAATAGAGAGAGGATGTTGCGTCCGTCACTGCTCGACGCCCTCACTCCTCCCTCTTTACCTCTGTGGCGACTTCCTCCGGGTCTGATGGACGGCTGACTGCCGTTGCATCTCCATGCCGTCTCCCTCCAGCATCCCCGGACCGGCTCGACGTTGCATATCTGCCATGTTGCCTGAAGACCTAGGGCGTGCACGCGCACACTCGCTCTGATTAAAGTACCATTAAGAGCGCGAACCTCAGGGGCGTCCCCCTGAGATGATGTCATCCACTTACAATATTTAAAGGTCTTTGAAAACGCTAACAAACTGAGTTAGCAAGGATTCATTCCAAGCTACTCTGCCTCCTCAGACTTACCAGAGGTACCCGTTCCTTGGGGCCTCGCTCTTTTTCTTACTTTCAGATTACAGATAGGAACTGGTACTCGCTCCTCGAGGGCCCATGTTCCTGGACACTCTAAAGATTCTCTACTGCCTGGAAGCTATTGCTGCTAAAAACAATTGTGCGTTACCATCGCTCTCTCAGAGCTTTCCCTGGAACCAGGTACTTGCTCCTTGAGGGTCTAAACCTTTCCAGCTCCTGAGCTTCCTTGAGACCTTACGTGAGTTTTGTCATCTAGTTCTGTTCATGAACTCTGCCTACTCACTTTCTACAGTTTCTCAACAGCTCAGCTGTCTTGGGATCGCTGTTCCAGTACCTGAGGGACTACAGCCCTACCGGGCATATCAGCTCACTACTGCCACCTCTGGTGGTTTCAAAACATTGTTTAATAAAAGAACTAATGTGTGTCTGTCTCCATACTCAGGCCGAGCCAGTGGTCCCTCTCGGGATATCCTCCCAGGGGCATGGTCATCTGCCACCGGCCCAGGGATCCACCCACAATTATTCATATTCAAAACGATTGCTACTCCTTAGCAAGACGATATCTGAGACACTACAAGATTGCTGACTCCTCCTTCTTAGGAGCCAATAATAACAGATTGCTGACTTCTATCTGATTGCTCCTCCCATCAGATAGCGAAGCTGAGCAGATTGTTAACTCCCAGCTCTAACACAGAGCTTTCCTAACAGATTTACAATAGATTGCTAACTCCCTTGGATCCAGCTTTAATATATGGGATGTTGCAAACTCCAGTGGATCCGGCTTTAATATATGAGATGTTGTTGACTCCTGTGGATTCGGCTTACACTATGGGATGTTGATAACCCCATGGATCCGGCACATCTCTCTGCCTTGCAGGCTATACCGGGCCTGGCCCAACGCATCTCAGAGTAGCAAGAAACTTTGGAGAAACTTACTGCAGCATTTCATCAGCTACACACACAGCAGATACAAGGCACAACTTCTAACCAAGAAGGTCAGTTACAGGAGGTAACTTTAAAGACTGCTGTACCACTGGCGGCTCCTATCCGCTTTTCCAGAGAAATCCAGAATACCCGGGGCTTTCTGAACCAGTGCTGCATGCACTTCACCTTACGACCAACTTTATTTCCCATGGCTCTTTTGACGGCCACTTACATCCTGTCATACTTGGATGGGAGAACCTTGTCGTGGGCATCTACCTTGTGGGAACGCAAGGACCCTATTTTGCAGGACATAGAAGGATTTATGGACTTGTTTAAATCCGTCTTTGATGACCCTGCTTGAAATTCTGTTGCCGGTTTTGCTTTGGTGGACTTGAAGCAAGGCAACAGATCACTGGTTGAATTCGCCATAGAATTCAAAACTCTTGCCGCGGAACTTCTCTGGGATCCCAAATGTCTCAAGACACTCTTTTGCAGAGGCCTGGATACCCGCTTAAAGGATGAGCTGGCCGCTCGCCAGACACCTGACTCGCTGGACGAATTATTAGCCTTGGCTACTCGGATTGATCACCGGTTCCGAGTCAAGGTGAAGGAACTCCGGCCTAAAGTGTTACCTGGGTTGAAACAGGCTAGTACTACCACTGCACCTCGGATAGTTCCAGTAACTTCTGCTGCTGATAAAGATGAACCGATGCAACTTGGTCATGGACACTTGACCTTCAAGGAGAGAAGATTTCGGAAGAAACGCGGCCTGTGCATGTACTGTGGTCAGCCCGGCCATGATGTCTCTATATGCCTCATTTTGTCCAGGAAACGGACGGGCCTAAGTCCCGCTGGAGGACTGTTCTTAGGCCTTACCGCGTCCTCTCCTCCGCTCTCTCTCCAAGTCTCCTTGACCTACGGACCAGTCACGGTTCAGACTGGTGCCCTGGTGGACTCAGGGGCAGGAGGCAACTTCATTCTCAGAAGTTTAGTGGAATACTTGAGGATCCCTCTCATCAACTTAAAAGATCCACTACTGTTATCCTCCATTCATGGGGAGCCCTTACCGAGTAACGTAACTTGCGAAACCATACCAGTTAAACTTCGCACCGGAGCGGTCCATACGGAAACAAGCTCCTTCTTTGTACTGGAAAAGGCTATGCACCCTATCGTTCTGGGGTTACCCTGGCTGCAGATGCACCAACCCCAATTTGACTGGGCATCCCTGGATCTCTCACAATGGGGCCCAGAGTGTCATGGGAGGTGGCTTAAGGAGATCTTGCCTATCATATGCATGCCTACAACTCCAGCAAGGCAAGGAATGCTGTCCCTAGATGCATCCTTTGGAGAAGTATTCTCCGAAGAGACAGTTGGTGTACTTCCTCCACATGGGGCTTGTGATGGTGCCCTGGGTCTGAGAATTAATATGGTGTCACCAGAAGGACGAGTGTATCCTTCCTCAGTTCTCACCGAGGAAGCAATGTGGGAAGATGTACCTGACGAGCCACAGCATATAATTGACCCGAAGAAAATCCTTTTGGCATCTACCCAGTCGGTGCCTGCTGGAAAGACTATTGTTCCAAAGAATCTTAGGAAGAAGGTGCTTTTTTGGGTGTACGATTCCAAACTGGCTGGCCACCCTGGTCAACGCCGAACCCTGCTCAAATTACAGGAGCTGTATTGGTGGCCTACCATCAAAAAGGATACCTATTCCTATGTAGCATCCTGCACCAATTGTGCGAAGAACAAACCTGCTTCTGGACAACCGTGGGGTCAGATGCAACCTCTGCCAGTTCCGGCTCGACCCTGGTCACACATCACCACTGACTTTGTAGTTGACTTACCTACTTCCAGAGGAATGAACACCATTTGGGTGACAGTGGATCGATTTAGCAAGATGGCACACTTCATGGCACTCCCTGGCATACCCTCAGCCTTAGAGCTTGCAAAGCTCTTTATAACACACATATTCCGCCTCCATGGTTTACCTTCGCACATCGTCTCTGACCATGGGTCTCAATTCACGGCATGATATTGGAGGGCCTTGTGCAAGTTGTTCGACATCACTCTGGATTACACTTCAGCCTACCATCCATCTGCAGTCGAATGGCCAGACGGAACGGATGAATCGTACAATGAAGCAATTTATACGAGCCTATGTCACGTCTCGACAGAACAACTGGGCCGAATTGCTTCCATGGGCTGAATTCGCCATCAACTCTCATCCAGCAACTTCTACTGGGAGGTCACCATTTGCAGTAATATATGGACGTTCTCCTACACCGCCACTTCCACTGAAACTCTCAGTGACGTCTCCAGCAGCTCAATCCACTGCTGATGATATCCATAAACTGTGGATTCAGACTAAAGATATGCTAATCAAAACGAATGACGGTGCTAAGCAGAACTACGACGCACACCATGCGCAAACTCCAGTCTTCAAGCCCGGAGACAAGGTCTGGTTGTCTACTAAGCACCTAAGACTCAAACTATCCTCCTCTCGGTTTGCCCCTCGTTACGTGGGACCATTCCAAGTCCTTCAACGTATTGGCCAGGTCACCTATCGTCTGAAGCTACCACCTGGACTAAACATCCACAATGCCTTTCAAGTTTCACTCTTGAAACTACTCATACTCAGTGAATTTTCTTCCAAATCTTAAGATCCACCTGTTATCACTGCAGAGAACGACTTAGAATACAAAGTCGAAGAGGTTTTGGATGTTCATAAAAGAGGCAAGACTTTTGAATACCTTCTAAAGTGGGAAGGTTTCGGCCCCGAAGAAAACTCTTGGGAGCCTCAGACCAATATCTTGGACAAAAAGATGCTTCATCAGTTCCACCTCACGTATCCTTCTAAACCTAAGCCTGGTACCCGTAGAGGAGATCGCCCTTTGAAGGGGGGTACTGTTGCATCTGTCGCTGCTCGACGCCCTCACTCCGCCCTCTTTACCTCTGTGGCGACTCCCTCCGGGTCTGATGAACGGCTGGCTGCCGCGGCATCTCCATGCCGTCTCCCTTCGGCGTCCCCGGACCGGCTTAACGTAACAGATCCGCCATGTTGCCTGAAGACCTAGGGTGCGTGCGCACACGCGTGCTCTGATTAAAGTACCAGCAAGAGCGCGAACCTCAGGGGCGTCCCCCTGAGATGACGTCATCCGCTTCCAATATTTAAAGGTCTTTGAAAACGCTAACAAACTGAGTTAGCAAGGATTCGTTCCAAGCTACTCTGCCTCCTCGGACTTACCAGAGGTACCCACTCCTCGGGGGCCTCGCTCTTTTTCTTACTTTCAAATTACAGATGGGCCCTCGAGGAGCGAGTACCAGTTCCTATGTTCCTGGACACTCTAGATTCTCTACTGCCTGGAAGCTATCACTGCTACAAACAATTGTGAGTTAACATCACTCTCTCAGAGCTTTCCCTGGAACTAGGTACTCACTCCTCGAGGGCCTAAACCTTTCCAGCTCCTGAGCTTCCTTGAGACCTTACGTGAGTTTTGTCATCTAGTTCTGTTCATGAACTCTGCCTACTTTGCCTACTCTGCCTACTCACTTTCTACAGTTTCTCAACAGCTCAGCCGTCTTGGGATCGCTGTTCAAGTACCTGAGGGACTACAGCCCTACCGGGCATATCAGCTCACTACTGCCACCTCTGGTGGTTTCAAAACACTGTTTAATAAAAGAACTAATGTGTGTCTGTCTCCATACTCAGGCCTAGCTGGTGGTCCCTCTCGGGATATCCTCCCGGGGGTGTGGTCGTCTGCCAGCGGCCCAGGGATCCACCCACAACTATTCAGATTCAATACAGATTGCTACTCCTTAGCAAGACGATATCTGAGACACTACAAGATTGCTGACTCCTCCTTCTTAGGAGCCAATAATAACAGATTGCTAACTTCTATCTGATTGCTCCTCCCATCAGATAGCGAAGCTGAACAGATTGTTAACTCCCAGCTCTAACACAGAGCTTTCCTATCAGATTTACAATAGAGGAGAAGTGACGTGCAAGGGTCTGTCAGCGGCGTCACTGTCACTGTCGCGGCCACTTGCCACATTCCAGCCAAACATTCTGGGTCAAGAGCATAACAGAGTGCAAGTATGTTAATAATTAGCATGTGAGGAAAAAGTTGATGATAGACATTACAGCTTATGAAGTGGCATTCAGGACTATCCTCAGTAATAAGGAGGACTAAAATTAAAAGCTGTGCTTTAATAAGACAATACAGCTGGGGGAAAACATTGTCATGTAATAGCATTATGTGAAGATATGCTCTCACATTTTCATTTTGAGGAAAGATGCTTTTGTTATTTGGACAGTATGTATAATTATGTTTCTGCCATCTAAGCAGCATACTCTTCCCAACTACCAAAACAAAATGTTTCTCTTTAGTTAGGTTTGTTTGTTGATTGTCTGCCAAGAACTGTGTAGAAATAAAACAAACCCAGCACCATTAATATTTAAGTTTATTTACTGTAAGACACGCTGATGTGTGAGGCATATGTGTTCCTATCTTTCTTAATGTGTCACCAAAGCAAAAAGTCCATTTTATGCATAACTCGCATTACTTATCCGGCACCAGGGCTACAGGCTGTGATTTAGTGGGTTATTATTGCAGCCCTTGGGAGAGCCTATAATCCGCAAGATGAAGCACAGGCACTCTCACCCACTCAAGGAGTACAAGAATGATACATGGATTGTGCTGAACTGCCTTATTTCTGTTGTGAAGTGGCTAAATGGAAAGAAATGCATTTCAAAATCTACCTGCGTACATCCTGGAGAGGGCCAGAATACCTGTGTGATCACTATTAGTCAATCAGGCTCCGCTGTTGGGTCTCAAATAGAGCTTTTATAGTTTCTTACATTGTGCACCCGGAAGCATAGTCCACGCACTAACATAAGCATGGGCAACAGAAATCCACATTAACGTACTTTTCCTAAGAGTAGAAGGATTGAATGAGTCAGAACATTCAACCAGGCAAGATTCAATATGGTGCCGGCCTAGGAAGATGAGATCAGTGAAGTTAGCCAAAATATCCTTTGCTATCCCACATCTATTGGATATGCTGCCACAAGAAATTCACCTAGTTGAGGGCTTTCTTGTTTTTTAGATGGAGGTTGAAGATTTGTCTATTTTAAGTTCTTTGGGGGATAAAGGGTTTCATGAATGGGGAGGAGGTGAATCAATTATCTATTTCATTAACGGGCCTGTAGTTATTTGGGGAATTAGATGGGACTATTGGGCTGTGAGTTTGTATTATACTTTATTTTACCTTTGAAGAATGAGATTGATTGGTAAGGTAAGAACACAAAATGTTTGTACTGCTAAATGTAATCATGCTACTAAATCACATTTGTAAGCTATCTTGATTGTTATCAGAAGAGGGGTTATAAATATTGACAATAAAATAAATAAATATGACATGCTTTTCTGTTTGCGAATTGGGCCCTCAACTCTGGGTGGTTTTGACTGGTTTGTTTTTTTTAGTCCTATGAGCAAAAGAAAGGATAAGGTGATACTTTACCCTGCAGTGGATTCTAATATTGTGAAGCTGGCAACGAGTTGCCCAATGGATACTTTTGCACTTTAAACAGTACCTTTTGTAGCAGCAGCTTCTTTGCCACTTGATTAAGGTAGAGGCTCTTCTCCTGTGTACTCATCAAGAAACACGAGGGTTGCCAACTGGCTCCAGCTCTCATAAATAACAGCTGATAAGCACAAAAATTTCACAACCAGTCCTCCCAGTTCAGATTCATCCACTATAGGCAGATGTGCATCTAAATTCCCAAATGCAACCCAACACCAACTTCCCCCTCTCACATGGGTGCCACCTGAGCTCTCCTGTATCTGTCCTATGCATACCCAAAAAGCTGTTTTAGTGATGACCTCTATTGCTTCTGCTGCTGGGCTATTTCAGGCTTGCCTGCTTCAGTTTTGATTCTTTTGAGACCAATACTTACCCCAAATACACAGGTTCTACTCTATGTCTTATTATCAAATTTAATAATAATCTCATGACCATGAGGTAGCTCTTTAACACCAACAATTCCAGCCTCCCTAAGCTCACTGGGCTTTTAGCCATGATCACTCCTGGTAAGTCACTCCAACCTGCTGCTCCTTGCAGATTATCCCAGTGCTTCATTACCATCCTCTTTGCTATGAGGACTCCTCTCTGCTTATTTAAGGAAAACTATTTTTATAAAAGGAAAATGTGCAGATATTTTAAAACTCCAGAGAAATTCATACTTTGCCCAGATACTTTGGAAAAACAAGATTAACCCTTGGCCAGAGTCAGGAAGCCCCGCTGTCCTCTGGAGGACTGAAAGCAAATGAGCCCTGACTGCCTGGAAATTGCTTGCCACGTGTAGCTGTAATTCCTGTATCCAGGCACTCAAAGAAATCCAAAGGGCTAAAGTGAAGCCATTATCTCTCTGCTCTATGCTGAGTCGTTTTGCAGCTCTTGGCCTTGGCTCATTTTTTAAAGCTTGTTACTGCTTTAACATAGTAGATGTAGGATATAGGCGGGCCTGCGCCAAAATGGCCAGAGCCCACCAGTAACCGAAGCGTCGCCTCGCCACTGTGGGGCGGCGTCCTCAGGGAGGGTGAAGGGGGTAAGGATGCGACACAGCGACATGGAGCCGCGACAGGGCTCAACTCCATGAAGTTAGCATGTGGCACATTTAAAACTAATAGGAGAAAGTTCTTCTTCACTCAACGCACAATTAAACTCTGGAATTTGTTGCCAGAGGATGTGGTTAGTGCAGTTAGTATAGCTGTGTTTAAAAAAGGATTGGATAAGTTCTTGAAGGAGAAGTCCATTACCTGCTATTAATTAAGTTGGCTTAGAAAATAGCCACTGCTATTACTTGCAACAGTAGCATGGAATAGACTTAAGGTACTTGCCAGGTTCTTATGGCCTGGACTGGCCACTGTTGGAAACAGGATGCTGGGCTTGATGGACCCTTGGTCTGACCCAGTGTGGCATGTTCTTATGTTCTTAAGTTGATCCAATCCTGTTTTTTACTTCCCTGCATGCAGTTACTTATAGTCTTGCTTCTCTTAGGGAATGCAATAGGGAAATCAGAATAAATCTCAGCATGCAATGGGGTAAAACCAGGACTGGATCAACCTGTCCTGAAAATCTGGAGCTAGTTAGCATCCCTAGGAGACACCTATGTTTCTTGTCCTTGATTAATTAGGGTTTAAGGAAAGGGTTAAGTAAGTGTTACTATACGTTTCAGTCACTCATTGACAAGACTTATGACTGCAGGATAAACAATAACCAGAAAAGATTCAAACATCACCAAGTCCATGCAACAGCCAGAGGCAGGTTCTACCATGTTCCATCTGTTTTCACTATTCCCCTTGCCATATTTCACCCTCTACCATTCCTTTATCCTGCCAGAAAGCTCTAGAACATTTGCTTTTTGGCTTCTTGTGAATTGGGCAAGTCACTTCACCATCTATTGTCTCAGGTACAAACTTAGACTGTGAGCCCTCTGAGGACAGGGAAATAACTACAGTACCTGAATGTAATCCGCTTTGAAGTGTCTGAAAGATGGAATATAAATCAAATAAATAAATTATGCTCTGTAAATTAAAGTTGTATTTGGAATGTGTGGCATCAGTTCCAGTGTAAACTGATTTGTATCATGATGGGTACATACTAAAAAATCCACATGGGTGTTTATAACTTCCAGTATGGTAAATGTGGTGTGAAGGAAGGGTATGTGTAAATTAGTTGTATAGATTGATGGCTGGAAATATGAATGTATGTAGTAGTGTTATATATACTGTTATGAATACCCATTGTAGGTAAGTCATGTTTGCTAATGTAACTGAGAGTAGTAGTCCAGTATTTAATATATAATTTAATTTCTCTATAGTCCTGAAAATGCATAACTACGTAGATGTGTTTGAGAGACTGAGGTATATATATGTAAATGAGATTGTGTCCATAAGTGAGATGTGCCTGAAAAAGAAAAATGAGAAAGAAAGAAAGAAATATAAGGAAAATGAGGTTTAGATGAAGGTAAGACAGATTTGTTCATAACATACCTGAAATTCGAGCCAGTAGTCTTTGCCAAAGTTGTATTTTTTGGCTAGGTAGTTTTCCCCTGCTTCTATGGACTTGCAGCTCAGTTGGAACTGGCCTTTATTTGGCTATGTTACCATGAGTTTTTGTTTACAACTACATGGACCTTTTCTGCTATTATATAATCCCTCCCAGGAGTTCCCTTTGGAGTGAGCATGTGTGTATGTGTATGTATGTGTGTGCTTGACCAGCAGGTGTCAACATTGTGCAATTGCCGAGTCTCCCTTTTCTCCACAAAGACTGTGAACTCTGCCTTAAAAGAAAATACAGCCTGGCTGGGGAGCAGAAGTTGAGTTTACCACATCATGCAAGCCACCGAGTCAACCCACCAGAGAGGTTGTTTGTTTTTTTTTTAAACAGTGCTATGATCCCTTGCAAGAAAAGTTACACTGTCCATTTAAAAGCAGCTTTGTCAGGGTGAAGTTCAGCTGGTATTGCAAAAAAGGTAAGGCTGCTACATTTTTTTTTTCTTTGTGAGATATCATACGATAAGAGTAAAAATAAAGGGTATGGTGCAGGTAGATTTCCTATTTATCCCCCAAATGTAAAAGATGTAAAAGTGAAAAAATTGCTCTACAGTATGTCTCCAATAGTGAATATGTGAAGCAGCCGGTTGAAATTCTTGAAATGGTGAGTTCATCTCCTTGGAGATGAGGGAAGTTAGCCAGTGATTCTGGGACTATCTCACAGGTTCCAAGTTGTTCATTATTCAGCATAAACATTGATAAATTCCTAAGCAATGCATAACTTATATTTAATTACATAGTAGAGTAATCCTGTTCTGGAAAGGATTACAAATACAGCTTCAGAGCACTAGAGCTTAGATTAATGTTCTTAAAAACATTCTACAGAGTGTTGCATCCATTTAGTTAGGATCAACTTTTAAAGCAGGAATTTAACATATAGAAACATAGAAACATAGAAATGACGGCAGAAGAAGACCAAACGGCCCATCCAGTCTGCCCAGCAAGCTTCACACATTTTTTTCTCTCATACTTATCTGTTTCTTTTAGCTCTTGGTTCTATTTCCCTTCCTCCCCCACCATTGTCTTTAAAGTTCAATAGGCCAGAAGTCATGATTATGGTAGTACAAATGTTTGTTTTCTCTATGAATGGTCTATAAATCATATCCATGTTGTTTCTTTAAACATCACAATCACCATCAATTGGAAAGAAGCCTTTGAAACTTGAGAAGTTCCATCGGAAATGCTGTGATCCCCGCATTGTATCAGCATCAGGCTGTCGATGAACTGCAAAGTTGTTATATTCCACAAAACTCTCTTCTCTTTCAATGTCTGTGGAAAAGTTCTCACATAATCTGACATGGTAGCAGTATCGACTTATGTTTGTATTAAACCAAATGTGATATTAATACCACATCATAGTCTTATACTCACCAAATAAAATTCTCCAAACACCAAACACATTCCAGATCCCGACACAACAGTGTTTCAGCATCAAAAGATGCTTGTGTCAGGGGTAATCAGAAAACAAACTCTGCAAAAAAGCATAAAACTGCTGAAACATTCATTCTAAAGACATAAAACCCCAAATCAATCAATAATATACATACTTACTTATATCAACATTTGTCTCTGAACTGACAGACATGGCAAATCTACATCAAAAAACATAGTATTTGAATTGGTCCTCTGACCAATCATCATACTCATTTCCTAATCAGTACATTCGTTTATGATACACAGCTCCTCTAATAGGCAGTCCATTCAACCTCTTTGTTAAGGCCATTTGGTGTTACGGTATTCCACTTAAAAATATAAGCTTGTTCTTTTTGTCTCAGCATCTTGGAAAAATCACTGCCATGAGCAGGACAAAGTGGTTGGGCTAAAACAGAGAACCTCAAATTGTCCACAGTGTGATTCTTCTCCAGCAAATGTGTCACTAAAGGCGGCTCTTTTTTATTCCTCCTTAAATGATTTAAATGTACTTGAATGCAAATTTTCACCATTCGTATGGTTTTCCCGATATAAATAAGTCCAAATGAATACCATATCAAATAAATAACACCTGTGGATTCTCAAGAGGTTAAACAATCTAATTTTAAAGGATGCTGATCTGAAAAAATCAAAGTATCTCCCTCGAAAAATTTAGAAAACACATTGCACCGTCCACAAGAGAAGTGCCCCCGTCACATGTCTCCTAACCTAGAGAACTTACTTCTTTGTATGCTTTCCTCTTTGTGGAGTCACTCTTGGCTCTTTGACCTGGTTGCTGTTCCTTGTTCTATGACTTGTGGCCTCCGGGCCTCCTTGCTCCTTGCCTTGCAGCCTCTCCAAGCCTTACCTTGCTTTGTGGCCTTCGAGCCTTCTTGATCTTTGTTCCTTGCCTTGTGGTCCTCAAACCTTCAGCTCTCTTGTATCCTGCCCTATGGCTTCCGGCCCTGCTTTTACTTCATACCTTGCTCTCTGGCCTCTCCAGGCCTCTCCTTGCTTTCTGGTCTCCGGCCCTTATGTCTAGCAGCATATGGGCCTTCTATAACACTGCCTTTGGGCTTTTATGTTCTTTGTTCTGTGTTGTCTTGTCTAGTCCTTGTCCAGTCTTATCCTTGTCTGCCTTGTCTTCTCCTGCCAAGCCCAGTCCTGGTTCAAGAATCCTTTCCCTGCCTTGCCAGTGTCTTGTCTCGCCCTAGCCTGTACATGGTCCCAGTCCTTATCCAGTTCCAACCTGCCTGTATCTGTGTTCTGCCTCATTCCCAGCTCTATCCATTCCTCAGGCTAGGCCTTGCTCCAAATTGCCCAGCCTGTCCAAGCCTTGCTCCAGACATTATTAAAAATATCATCCTAGAAGCACAGTCCATATGTATTCTTCGCATTAAGAAAGGTAGAAGAAAGGTCAAACAATTACCAGCATGGTTAAAAAGTGAAGTGAAAGAGGCTATTTTAGTCAAAAGATCTTCATTCAAAAATTGGAAGAAGGATCCATCAGAAGAAAATAGGATTAAGCATAACATTGACAAGTTAAATGTAAGACATTGATATGACAGGCTAAGAGAGAATTTGAAAAGAAGTTAGCCATAGAGGCAAAAACTCACAATAAAATCTTTTTAAAATATATCCAAAGCAGAAAGCCTGCGAGGAAGTCAGTTGGACCATTAGATGATCAAGTGGTTAAAGGGGCACTTAGGGAAGATAAGACCATCATGGAATGATTAAATGATTTCCTTGCTTCCATGTTTACTGAAGAGGATGTTGGGGAGGTACCCATTCTGGAGATGGTTTTCAAGGGTGTTGATTCAGATGAACTGAACCAAATCACGGTAAACCTGGAAGATGTGGTAGGCCAGATTGACAAACTGAAGAGTAGTACCCCCAGGAATCTGAAATAACTAAAAAATTAAATGTCAGACCTATTTCAATTAATTTGTTACCTAACATTAAAATCATCCATTGTACCTGAAGATTGGAAGATGGCCAATGTAAGCACAATATTTAAAAAGGGCTCAAGTGGTGATCTGGGAAGCTATAGACTGATGAGCCTGGACTTCAGTGCCAGGAAAAAGCATGGAAACTGTTATAAAGTATAAAATCACAAAACATTTAGATAGACATGGTTTAATGGGACACAGCCAGCTTGGATTTACCCAAGGGAAGTCTTGCCTCACAAATCTCCTACATTTTTTTGAAGGGGTGATTAAACATGTGGACAAAGGTGAACCAGTAGATGAGGTGTATTTGGATTTTCAGAAGGCATTCAACAAAGTCCCGCAAGAGAGACTTCTAAGAAAACTAAATAGTCACGGGATAGGAGGTAATGTCCTTTAGTGGATTGCAAGCTGGTTAAAAGCCAGGAAACAGCGTGGGATTAAATGGTCTGTTTTCACAGTGGAAAAAGGTAAACAGTGGAGTACTTCAGGGATCTGTTTACGGACCGGTGCTTTTTAATATATTTATGAATGATCTGGAAAGGGGTACGATGAGTGAGGTGATCAAATTTGCAGATGACACAAAATTATGCAGAGTAGTTAAATGTCAAGCGGATTGTAATACATTGCAGGAAGAGCTTGAGAGACTGGAAAACTGGGCTTTCAAATGGCAGATGAAATTTAATGTGGACAAGTGCAAAGTGATGCATTTAGGGAAAAATAACCCTTGCTGTAGTTACACAATGTTAGGTTCTATCTTAGGAGATACCACCCAGGAAAGAGATCTTGGCATCATAGTGGATAATACATTGAAATCGTTCGCTCAGTGTGCTGTGGTGATAAAAAAAAGCAAACAGAATGTTAGGAATTATTAATAAGGGAATGACAAACAAAATGATGGATGTCATGATGCCTCTGTATCGCTCCATGCTGAAACTGTGTCTTGAATACTGTGTGCAATTCTGGTCACTGCAGCTAAAAAAAGATATAGTTGCACTGGAGAAAGTGCAGAGAAGGGCGACCAAAATGATAAGTGGCATGGAATGGCTGCCTTATGAAGAAAGGCTAAGGAAGGTAGGGCTGTTCAGTTTGGGGAAGAAATGACTCAGGGGAGCTATGATAGAGGTCTACAAAATCAAGAAAGGACTTGAAGAAGTTAATATAAATTGGCTATTTACTCTCTCAGATAATAGAAGGATAGGGGGCCCTCCATTGAAATTGTAAATCACACACTTCCCTTTTTGGAAAGTCTACCATTTTACGGATTAATATACTATGTTAAAGTTACTATCTTTTCTTCTTCTTGCTCCTAGTTGTACAACTCCTTGTTTTATTGTAACTGCATCTATACTATGTTTAGTACATATTATCTCGTTCTCTGTTACGGTTATCACCCCATTGTTTATTGTAAACCGGCTTGATGTGACATTTTCACGAATGCCGGTATAGAAAAAAATCTAAATAAATAAATAAAATAAATGAAGTTAGCAGGTAGCTCATTTAAAACAAATCAAAGGAAATTCTTTTTCACTCAGCGCATAGTTAAGCTCTGGAATTCATTGCCAGAGGATGTGGTTATGGTAGTTAGTGTAACTGGGTTTAAAAAAGTTTTGGATAAGTTCCTAGAGGAAAAATCCATAAACTGCTATTAATTCATAATGAATAGTAGCATGAGATTTATTTAATGTTTGGGTACATGCCAAGTACTTGTGACTTGGATTGGCCACTGTTGGAGACAGGATACTGGTCTTAACGGACCCTTGGTCTGACCCAGTATGGCATGTTTTTATGACTACCCAGCTGAACAGCTTTGCTCCAGTCTGATCAGCCTGTCCAGCCTTGCTCCAGTCTGGACATCCTTGCTCCATCAGTACAGACTCGCCATAAGAACTTAAGAATTTGCCATACTGGGTCAGACCAAGGGTCCGCCAAGCCCAGCATGCTGTTTCCAACAGTGGCCAGTCCAGATTACAAGCACCTGGCAAGTACCCAAACATTAAGTAGATCCCATACTACTAATGCAGTAAAAGCAGCGGCTATTCCCTAAATCAACTTGATTAATAGAGGTTAATGGATTTCTCCTCCAGGAACTTATACAAACTTTTTTTAAACCCAGCTACAGTAAGTGCCCTAACCACATCCTCTGGCAACAAATTCCAGAGCTTAATTGTGCATTAAGTGAAAAAGAATTTTCTCCAATTTGTTTTAAACGTGCTACTTGCTAACTTCAGAGTGACCGCTAGTCTTTCTATTATCCAAAAGACTACATAACCAATTCACATTTACCCATTCTAGACCTCTCATGATTTTGTAATGTAGATCTCTATCATATCCCTCCTCAGCCATCTCTTCTCTAAGCTGAACAGCCCTAACATCTTTATCCTTTCCTCATAGGGGAGCCGTTCCATCCACTTTATTATTTTAGTCCCTCCCCTCAGTACCTTCTCCAGTGCAACTATTTACTTTCTGAGATGCGGCAACTAGAATTCTACATGGTACTCAAGGTGTGGTCTCACCATGGAGCAATACAGAGGAATTATGATGTTTTCCGTTTTATTCACCATTCCCTTCCTAATAATTCCTAACATTTTGTTTGCTTTTTTGACTGCCGCAGCACACTGAACCGACGATTTCAGTGTATTATCCACTATGATGCCTAGATCTTTTTCCTGGGTGATAGCTCCTAAAATGGAACTTAATATCGTGTAACTATAGCATGGGTTATTTTTCCCTATATACATCACCTTGCACTTGTCTACATTAAATTTCATCTGCCATTTGGATGCCCAATCTTTATTTTATTTATTTTTATTTACATAGTTTTGTATACCGACATTCATTTAGAAAAACATCACATCAGTTTCCATTTAACATAACTTAGCAACAGAGCTTTACAATTGTCAAAAATTAAGGAACAAAGAAATTGATAAACACAGCTAGAAGAAAACTAGGTTGTTAAATATAACACTTGTATAACAATTTGGGAAATAACTTAGAGTTGGTAGAAAAATTGTATAAATACAGGGAATTGAGATTAGGGAGTTATAGCGAAGTAGGTACAAAGCATTCGCTAAATAAAGCTAAGAGAGAACTAGGTGGAAAAGGCATAATTGAAGTAGCATCTAGATAACATACAATTGGAGAGTAAGGAGGAGAGGAGAAAATTGGTGAGCAAACTAGTTGACAATTAGGTTGCTTAAATGTAATAATAGTATAACATTTGAAGAGTATAGCATCTGGTAAGAAATTGGAAAACATGGGGTATTGCAATCAGGTAACCATAAAGAGTGACCAAAGTAGGGGGTGGTGAATCAAGAGAAGGCTTGTATGAACAGCCATGTTTTTAGTTTTTGTTTGAATTTTCTTGTGCATAATTCCAGACGTAGATCAGGCAGCATGGTGTTCCAGATTGTTGGCCCTGCTATGGACAGAGCTCGCTCTCTGGTCGACACTAGGAGTGCATTTTTGTGGGATGGCATTTGTAAGGTGGCAGCATGTTGTGGTCTAGGTGGCCTGATAGGTTTGTGGAAGTATAAGGCGTTATTAAGCCAGTGCATGTTTTCGGTATGTAAGGTTCTATGTATAATAGGATAATGTTTTGTATTTAATTCGTTCAGCAATGGGGAGCCAATGTATTTCTTTCAGGATAGGTGTGATATGTTCAGATCTGCGTGTATTGGTGAGTATGCGTGCAGCTGCATTTTGCAGCATTTGTAGTGGGAGGATGGTAGCTTTGGGTAGGCCAAGGAGGAGAGAGCTACAGTAGTCAACTTTTGTTTGGAGTAGAGATTGAAGGATGGTACAAAAGTCACTTTTATGGAGGAGGGGTTTTAATTTCTTTAATGTATGTAATTTGAAGTAGCCATCCTTAATTGTGTTATTAATATGTTTGCATGGTCAACAGTCAAATGGTCAAAACAGTCAATGGTCAAAACAATCACAGCGCTTCAGATGGAACATCTCAAGAGTTTCAATGGCTTCTTGCCAATCGATTGGTGATTGTGATGTTTAAAGAAACACTTCATAGTTTCTCAGTGGTTTTCTACCGAGACTGTTGATTTTATGTGGTCTCTTCTATTTTTATGTATTTCTCTTAAGATTTTGTATGATTATATAATTGATAAATTAATGTATAAGAGAAAAGTGAATTTAAAATGTTTATTAACTATCCCCGTAGTGTAGTGTGTATATATATATATCTTGTTAAGTAGGTTAAGTAGGGATAGTTTGTGGTTTGTTTGTTTGTTACAGTACTTTCTATAACAGATGTGCTGAGGAGCATACACAGATAGCAACTGAAATTCAAGCCTCCTTTATGTTCTTTGTAACTCATGGAAGGTTCTTTGCTATAGGTCAGATTCCAATATGACTTCATGCAAAACCATATCTACTATCAAAATGTTGCGACCGTCGCTGCCTGACATCTCCACTCCGCCCACCTTACCTCTTTGGCGACTCCCTCTTTGGTTGATGGAAGTTTGGCTGCCACGGTGTCATTTTGCCGACCTCCTCTGGCGTCCCCGGACCGGCTAGACGATACCTTCCGCCATGTTCTCTTGAGGCCTAAGGGTGCGCGTGCGTGCGGTGCAGCCCCGACTCAAGTACCAGCTGTGGCGTGAACCTCAGGGGCGTCCCCCTGAGATGATGTCATCATCACCAGATATTTAAGGTCTCTTGTTTTGGTAGCTAATCGAGTTAGCAAAAGGTTTCCTACCTAGCTGCCTTCAGGTATCGCTGCGGATGGGATTCGCTCTACGCTTACCTTGCTACTCTGCCTCCTCGGATTTTACCAGGGGTACCCGCTCCTCGGGGGCCTCGCTCTCTCTCTTGCTTTTCAGGTCGCAATCTGGAACCGGTACTCGCTCCTCGAGGGCCCACGTTCCCGGACCTGCTACTGAATATAACTTCTGCCAGGAAGTCACCGCTGCCTACAACACCAGTGAGTTACCATCTCTCTCTCAGAGCTTTCCCTGGAACCAGGTACTCGCTCCTTGAGGGCCTACTTCATTCCAGCTCCTGGGCTGTTCCAAGAGAATATTGTGTGAGTGTTACCATCAAGGTTCTGTTCCTGAACTCTGCATACTCTGCCTACTCACTATCTCAGTTTCTCTACAGCTCAGCCATCCAGGGATCGCTGTTCCAGTGCCTGAGGGACTACAGCCCAGCCGGGCTCTTCCAGCTCACTACTGCCACCTCTAATGGTTCTCTAAAACAGTTTAATAAAAGAACTAGTGTGTGTCTGTCTCCCAACTCTGACCTGTGGTCCATCTCGGGATCTTCCCCCGTGGGCGTGGTCATCTGCCACCGGCCCAAGGATCCACCCACAATTATCACAAATAATAACACAAAATCATCCTTCATTGGTCTGCTGGCCATGCAGATGTTCCCCAGCCTGGATCTTCCACTCCCTGGGCTGGGAATGTTGTAGAAACAGAAAGGAGGAGTTGTTGGAGTGGCAGGGGAATAGGAGTCATAATCATTGCTCAAAGTTAACAGCTACTGGCTGGATTCAGGGCCCATAACTACAAGGTTCCAGACGGTGCCCTGGTGCATGGCCTCACTGCAATGAACATACTAGCTTTATTGGGGGAGAGGGCTATAAAAGAGGGGAAATGTCGCTGCGTAGTTACAAAATGAAGGCTTATGGCACTGGGATCCCAGTTCTGGTACTGATTGAGCTGGAGGCCCAAGGAAGCAGGAGTAAACTGCTGAGTCAAATGCTATATGTTGGCACATTTTGGGAGCTCACCATCACAACCAATGACAATTGGACCACTTACTATTAGGACGACAATAAAATATTCTTGCATTTTATAAGGCTCTATTCTGTTTTCATAGGATTATATAGAAGCCCTGTATTCTTCAGTTGAAAGTCTGAAATGCAGCAATTATCACATATGTAAAGTTAGAATTTTCTTGCAATGGATGCTGAAAAATGTGTCAGGTTTTTTTTTTTTTTTTTGGTGTGTGTATGAAGGGGGTGGGGGTCAGAGACATGGAGGAATATAATGGGTGGAAATTATAGTTCCTCAGGCAGAGTTGCTAGCAGAGAGAGGTCATTATTTATTTGCTTCTCCCTCTTTATTACCCCCCCTCACCACCACCAACAACAACTTCTCATTTACAATCTTTTGCAGAGGACTGGAAATAACCTTCTTGACCCTTCATGTCCAGCAAAGATCAATGCTGCTGCATGAGATCACCTTCCCTCTTCCCAAGATCCAAGCATTCTTTCTTTATAATATTCCTGAACTTTAAAAGTCCTTTTTGATATAAGAACCCTGATCTTCTGTGCCTCATGTCTTTGTGATATCTCTAATCGAATCTCAGTTTCTGACTCTTGTTTAAAATGCATGTATCTCTGTTAAGCCCTGTACAATGTTGTGAACTATGTAAATATATCAACAGTAATAATATTATTATTTATTTAATAACTTTTATATACCGGCATTAGTAGGAAACATCATGGCGGTTCACATGACAACAAAAGGTTGGAAAATACATTATAACAGGGCGGTGGGGGAGGAGAAACAGAAACGAAGGAAGGCAAGAAAATAAAGATCAAAAAATTATTATTTTTTTTTTTTTATATATAATTTTTATTAAAAAAAAAAATAAATTATTAACAGTAAACTACTGTTTAGTTACCAGGTCACAGAGCCCAGCCCATGAGAATCAGTAGAATAAATCATGGAATTCACGCATTCTGAAACAATCCACTGATATAACTTATTTCCCTTTGATTTGTAGGATTCTTTAACAGAGCTTATTTTTATAAGAATAGAACATGTTCTCCTGCTGTAGACTGTTTGTAAAAGGTGGACTATGTGGTAGGTTTTTACATCATAGAATACAAAACACACTTATTTATAAGCATGTAAGTTTTACTTATAAGACTGAGAATAAGAATAAAAGCATACAAGATTAGAGTTTTGCATTAAGAATATATACAAAGATATTTCCCCTCACAGTTTCCTGTGTGAGTCTTATATGTCTTGAAAAATCAGAAACACAGCATTGGAGATCAGGAACAGGTCATCAATTACTTTAATATCGAACAAGCTTTTCTTCTGAGCTATTCTTTCTTCTGATCTAACCAGTCTGTCTTTACTTTGGTCTTTTATGCTAATTTTCATGACCTATGATTCAGTTTCTTCTCTGAACTACATATATTCTTGTCATCTGCTGAGGCCTCAACTGTCTAAGCTAATCATATCAGGAATAGTTAGGTGTGGTTAGTTTGCTAATATCCTGTTTTTCCTGATATCTGCACCATTAGCCTCATGAGCAATTGCTCGTTAATATATCTGATCTCATGACTTGTTTCTAATTACAAACAAGCTAAGAAAAATGGCATATGTATTCTCAGGACTTATAGACCTTATGTCAAGCAATTACACAATCAATATTAAATATTATCTTTGTTCCACTAATTTCAATTGTGTTACAAGGTTCTTCATGTAAACTAAATAACGCCTTAATAAATTTTCCACACTGTTCTATGTTGAAAGTTATGAAAAACAAAAACTATTCCTTGTAACTGTCCATTGCACAGCCACCCCATGCTTGCTTGCATGGAACAGAACAGCTATCTTAACATCTGTGCTAAATTACATCTGTCAAATGTGGTGTCATATGTACCACCTCAGTTATAAAAATCACATGTACAACTGTACATTCTTTCATATACAATACTATGCATTTCCAAGGCCCCTAAGGTTACTTATATTTGAACAACATAAAGTCTGTTTCTTTGTGAGTTATTTTAGGGAAGGAAGCTTAAAAAAATGTGGAAAATACTTTTTCACAGATAAGGAGATGGATACCTGGAACAGACTTCCAGAGGAGGTTATAGGAGCCAAAAGAAGAATTTAAGCCTGCATGGGAGAGAAACAGAGGGACCTTAGTGGCTGGTGAAGAGAGGGAAGAGACCATAGAACAAGTAAGACCTGTGACAGCACTGTAACCAGGCACAAATGAGTGGGCTGGGTGGACCAAGTCATCCTTTTCTGCTGATATCATCCATGTTCTATGTTAAATCCAGGAGACTAAACAATGAACCTATTCTATCCTTGTGTAAGGCAACCTACCAGGCACAACACTAACACAAATGGGAGAAATTAGGGAGGGTGAAAGTAAGCTTAGAAAAAAAAAAGACTGAAAATTCAATTCTGACCAATAATTGTGGGCAAATCAGTTTTGACATTAGTGTTGAGGGTCTTGTTAACTGGAGCTAGAGGAACTTGAATCCCATCCCTTTTATGCAGTACAACAAATTTCTCCATGCTAGTTAAATAAATCAGAAATTCTGTCATGATGAAGTAATACTAATTTTATTAATCTGCCTAGTGAACTATATTGTACTTCTAGAATGCTTAATATACCTCACGGATATAACTGCTGATATGAAAGAGCTAATAGTGTCTGTGTTGCGCGTCCCGGCTGCATTGGTGCCGTGACTGGTCCTGCTCACCTCACTCTTCACAAGCTCTGGATACTCTTCCCTCGCCTCGGCTGCCAGCTCTCGGTATCCTCTGCGCCTTCCCCACTCACCGCCATCCTTGCAGGCCTCACAGCAAAGCTCCTGTCGGGGCTCGCGTCCTCAGCGTCCTTGGCTCCGCCCCTAGGCACGCACGTGGCCCACATTCCGCCCTTTAAAGGGCCCAGGGTGGGAACCTCGGCCTGGATGCCGCCCGATGCCACCACCTGAGTCTCACCATATAAGCGAGGGCCTTTTCCCCTGACCCTCGCCTTGGCAAACGGGTCATCTCTTAGGAGAAGCTAATTACTGTCCTGTGTTCCTGCGTTCTCTTCCTTGCCTGTTCCAGTGTTCCAGTGTTCCTGCGTTCCTGTGTCTTCCAGTACTCCTGCATTCTTGTGTTCTGTGTCTTCCAGTGCTCCTGCGTTCCTGTGTTCCCATGGTCCTTCCTGTGCTCCAGCGTCTGTTTCTGTTCCTGTTCCGCTACCCAGGTTGTACCTTCTCGGACTGATCTCACGGTACTGACCTCGGCTAGCCTGACCACGTCTGGACTGATTCCCGGTATTGACCCCTGCTTGCCTCTGACCACGATTGGACCACCGCCTGGAACTGACCTCTGTTTTGCCTCTGACCACGTTTGAACCACTGCCTGGAATTGACCATTGCTTGCCTTTGACCATGATTGGATCGCTGCCTAGAACTGCCCCTGCTCACTACTGACCATGCTGGGACTGATATCTGGAACTGACCCTTGCTTTGTTGACTACTCTCGGATGGATACTCTGGCTTTGACCCTTGCACTCCATAAGGACACTCTCTTCGCTGCCCCAGTGACCACCAGGCCGGTCTGTTCGGACATTACCCGTGGCCTTCCGCTTACTAGACCTATAGGCGCTGCCTATCTTGACCGGAGGACCTCCAATTCCTGTCTTCCTCCATTGGTCTGTGGTTCCCTCCGTACCAGTCTAGTCCAGTTGATCTCCACAAGCCGTGCACCCTTGCTCGTAGTGGGCACACCTCTCTGCTACCTTTCCGGGAGACCCTCAGAGGCCCACCTAAGTCCAGGCAGTCCGGGAATCCAAGGGCTCAACCCAAGGAGCCCCCGGATTGTTATTGGTGAAGCTCCAGCTAGCCTCGTTCTCCTTGTGTGCTCTGCCTCCTAGTGACAGGCACCCCCTGGGAACCCCCAGAGGGCCGTATCAATCCTGCGCCAGGCCAAGGGTCCACCTCCAGTGCAAAAGTCTAAGCCTTAGAGATTCTATAGTAACATAGTAATGACGACACTGACCAACATCCAGTCTGTCCAACAGGTTGTAACTGTTGCATTGTGCAGGCTACACCCCTCACCTTCTGTTTAGAGTTGTAACTGCAGGAGTGAGGTTCTAATAGGCAGTTCTCACTTCCCACCAGCAGGGATCTCTGTGGGCTTCGGGGACCAACTGCTCCTTGGCTTGCACTTCCCTCTTGTGGCTGTCTTGTTTCCTGTCTGGACATGTATATATTCCAGGCTTTCAGTCAGCAGGTTCTCAATCTCCGGCCCTCCTGGTTGAAGTCCTGCTTCCAGAGTACGTCTCACTGCATTTACTCCAGCATACTCCTTCTCTGGTTCTGCTGACTTGTCTCATTGGGTCTTCCTGTTTCCAGTTTTCTTGTGCTTAATTCTGTGTTCCTGCTAAGTCCTGGTGTGAAGAGTAACGGGTGTGTGAGCCCTTAGTTCTGCAGCATAGGTGACGCAGCCTTGTAGGAGGACCTCTGAGGCCTATGCCGACAGTGGGCGAACAGTAGTAAGCCAGACTGGAGCTTCACATATACCACCCACATTGCCTGCAGGTTGAGCCCTTGGGGTCTGGTGGCCAGCAGGCATGTCCCTAGGGTGGTGGTGATAACTAGAATCCAGAGACACACCAGGGTCAGGACAGGCTAGCAGGCTAACAGAGTCAGAGACGGGCTGAGGTTGGGGCAGGCAGTGAACAAGAATAGTCAGGTCCAGTCAAGGGGTCAAGTCCAGCCATGAAACAATCGTAGTCAGGTCCAAGCAAGGGGACAGTTCCGGGGGGTTGAGGCCAAGGATGGACAAAGATACACTGAAGTAACCGGACAGAACAAATAAGGAAATTCAAACTAGATGAGACTGGACTGGGAGACAAGCCTGGACAAAGCAAGGCTGGAAGGCAAGGCTGGACTGGAAGGAAAGACTAGAAGAGGCAGGACTTGAGACAAGGCTGGACTAAAGTCAAGGAATCAAGAACGCTGCAACATGCACTGCTACGCAGGAGACTCATTGCTGAGGCAAAGCGGTAAGGTCCAGAGAGCCCTTATATAGGGCAGCAGGGCCGACATCATCCTGTGGCACCACAGAGTACTTCCCACCAAGAGGCCATTAAGAATAGATGCACACCATGTGCACTCACACAGAGAGAACCCTCAATGAAAATGACTGCATTCTGGTGCTGCAGGGAGCAGCTTTGATGACTTGGAGCGGCTTCCTGGCCGTGGACATCTTCCGGCAGTTTCGAGGATAAATGAGGTGGCTCGCAGGGCTGTCCCGTTAATTAGCAACTATAACACCTGATTTAGGACCTACTACCTAAGCCCTATAAGCCACCTGCACTTGAGAGCTTGACCTGAGGAGAAGGTGACCATCACAGGCAGAAGATGCCCTTCTGCTGTTCCAGTTGGAACTCATCTGACTCATCTTGCCAGTGTACCAGTCATTGCAGCCTCAAGGTCACACTCCCGGTAGACTATGCCATCACAGCAGATTTCATCGTGCCTTCTGTTTAGGGTTGTACTGCCACTCTGTGAAAGTTACACCCGTGCCTTCAGTTTAGGGTTATAACTGCCTTTCCATGCAAGTTACCCCCTTACTTCTGTTTAGGGAAGTAACTGCCACTCTGTGCAGGGTACCCCTGTGCCTTCTGTTAAAGGTTGTAAATGTGACTCTGTGCAGGCCATCCATTTGCCTTCCTGGAAGCACAATGCTGTTATTTCTCTGATGTTTTGGGCTCCCCTAGCTATTAAAGTTTAATCCACAATGGGTGAGTTCTACTCTTATGTTTTTCTTGTAACACCATACAGTGCTGCATCCTTACTGTTTCTGATGTCACAGAGACAGATTGTCACAGCAGCAGCCAGTATTCACTAACCCCCAGCACAGGAACGAGGATGAACCCAGGAATAGCTAGCTCAAACAGAAACAGGACTGTCCTGACACCAGGGATCTTCTGCCAGCACTCATCACTTCCTTTCAGATTGAGCAGGCCCTCCACTTACCACCATCTCCGATGCCTGAAGCCCTGTGCCGGCCCGACGCTGTGGGATCCTCTCTGGCAGATCACGCTGTCGCAACTGTATGCCGCTACCAGGACCTCCCACACAGTGTGGGAGCTGCCTCCAGCCTTGCTCCATCGCGGCAGGACGCCGCCGATGCTGCTCCTTCCTCCGGGCTCTGCATAGGCGAGGGTGTGCGCCTCACGTCTGGATTTAAAGGGCCAGCGGCGGGAGAAGTCCCGCGGCCCTCATCAATGATGTCATCAGTCTTTGCCTGGATTCACCCTATAAAAGGGCTCAGTTCCAGTTCCTCGAGGCCTTCGGATCAGGAATCCATGGTTGTCCATGTTCTTCCTCGCCGGTCAAGGTCCTCCTTGGTCTTCACTTGTCTAGATGGCTCTTGTTCTTTGTTCTTGGTATTCCTGGTCTCCTCATCCTAATGTTCCTGGTCTTGTCCTTCGTCAGAGCTCTTTCGTGGCCTGTTCCATGTCCTGATGTTCCAAATTTCCAGATGTCCTGATGTTCTGTGTTCCTGATGTCCTGGTCCTGATGTCTTCATCTTTGCCTCTGCAACCAGTTTCCAGATTCCTTGCATCCACCTTTCCTGGCGTGCCACCATCGTGGTCCGTTATCAGCCCATGGGGGGCTGTGTAGGGCACTTTGTGGCACATAGCCTTCTTCTCGTTTGCAGCGCAAGCCTCCAGAAGACTCCTGTTTTTAATGCCTTGCTTCTGAGAATCCTGATTCTTGAATCCTGAGTCTTGAATCCTGTCCCGGTCTTCTTGTGCCTGCTTCTGTCCATGCCCAAGACTCTGCAAAAATCTGCTCCACGCCCAGCCACAGATGACTGTGTAGGGCGCGCCCTGGTGAAGGCCTCTACTGAATCTTCGACATGTTCCAGTCTCAAGTTCCACTTCTTCATCTGGAGTCTACTTCGCGTTCAGCGTGGTCAATGACCGGCTATGGGCGATACTTCCAGTAATGAAGGTCAGTTACCTGAAGTAACTTTAAAGACTGCTGTACCGCTGGCTGCTCCAGTTCATTTCTCAGGAGAGATTCAGAAGACTAGGGGCTTTCTAAACCAGTGCTGCATGCATTTTGCATTACAGCCTTCGCCAAGACTACTTACATTCTTAGCTTGATGGAAGGATCTTGTCTTGGGCCTCCACACTGTGGGAATGCAAGGATCCTATTTTGCAGGATATAGATGGATTTTTGGACTTATTCAAATCTGTTTTCGATGATCCTGCCTGAGTGACCATTGCCAGTTCTGCTCTGGTGGACCTGAAGCAAGGCAACCGACCACTGGCTGATTTTGCGATAGGGTTTAAGACTCATGCTACAGAACTCTGCTGGGACCCCAAATGCCTGAAAACTCTCTTCTTCAGAGGCCTGGATACTCACTTGAAAGACGAGCTGGCCGCTCGTGAAACACCTGACTCGCTGGATGAACTAGTGGCTTTGGCTACTAGGATCGACCACCAGCTTCGTGATAAGGTGAAAGAACTCCAGCCTAATAGAGGACCAGGTCAGAAGGAGACTAGTGCTAAACCTGCACCTCAGATGGTTCCAGTAATTCCTGCTGCCAGTGGAGATGAACAGATGCAACTTGGTCACAGTCATTTGACTTCCAAAGAGAGAAGACTTCGGAAGAGGCATGGTCTGTGTACGTACTGTGGACAGGCTGGTCACGATGTCGCAACATGCCCAATTCGTCCGGGAAACGGACGGGCCTACGTCCTGCAGGACTGTTCTTAGGCCTTACTACGCCCTCTCCTCCGCTCTCTCTCCCAGTCTCCTTGATCTGCGGACCATCTGAGTTTCAAACTCTTGCCCTGGTGGATTCAGGAGCAGGAGGCAACTTTATTCTTCGACTCCTAGTGGAACATTTGAGGATCCCCCTCATCACTTTGAAGGGTTCACTTCTCCTATCTTCGATCCATGGGGAGCCCTTACCGGGTGATGTGACTTGCCAAACTGTACCAGTAACTCTTCGCACCAGAGCTCTCCATACCGAGTCAATTCCCTTCTTTGTGTTAGAGAAGGCCATGCATCCTATTGTCCTGGGTTTACCCTGGTTACAGTCGCACCAACCCCAATTTGACTGGGCATCCTTGGAACTCTCCCGCTGGGGCCCAGGTTGTCATGGAAAGTGCCTTAAGGAGATTGCTCCTGTCATCTGCATGCCTAAAACTCCAGTGATGCTGGGACTGCCGCCCCAATACGCATCTTTCAGTGATGTGTTTTCCAAAGAAGCTGCTGACATTCTTCCTCCGCATAGGTCCTATGACTGTGCCATAAGACTGAAACCCAATACTGAACCTCCTAAAGGACGTGTCTATCCACTCTCAGCGATTGAGAACAAGGCGATGTCTGAATACATCGAGGAGAATTTACAGAAGGGTTTATTAGGCCATCAAAGTCTCCAGCCGGCGCAGGCTTCTTCTTTGTGGGGAAGAAGGAAGGTACCTTACGTCCTTGTATTGATTACCGAGGTCTGAACGAGATCACGATTAAAGACTGCTCCCCCCCTGCCTTTAATCTCTGAGCTGTTTGACCGGCTTCAGGGGGCCAAAATATTCCCAAAACTTGACCTGAAGGGGGCCTACAACTTAGTTTGCATTCACAGTGGCGATGAATGGAAAACAGCCTTCAACACTCGAGATGGCCATTTTGAGTACTTAGTAATGCCCTTCGGCCTGTGCAACGCACCCGCTATATTTCAGAACATGATGAACGACATCTTGCAGGATCTATTGTACAAGAGTGTCGTATACCTGGATGATATCCTGATATTTTCTCAGGATCTGCCCACTCATCTAGAGGATGTCAAGCAAGTACTACGCCGACTCCGTGAACACCGGCTCTACACCAAACTATCCAAGTGCGAATTCCATAAAGACTCCATGCCTTTTCTTGGCTATACTGTGTCTAAAGATGGCTTCCAGATGGACCCTCAAAAGCTAGAGAGTATCAAAAATTGGTCCCAACCTACCAGCCTGAAGGTCCTGAGACAATTTTTGGGGTTTACCAACTATTATAGAAGCTTTATAAAGAACTACTCTTCTTTAAAAGTATCCTTGACCGCAGTGACCCGCAAGGGTGCCAATTCTTCAAAATGGTCTGCGGAGGCCATTTCCGCTTATGAGAAATTAAAGACTGCCTTTTCCACGGAACCATGCTTGCGGCATCCTGACCCCAACAAGCCATTTATCGTAGAAGTTGACGCTTCGGATGTCAGCGTGGGGGTTGTATTGAGCCAAACTGGAGACTCCAAATCCTTACGTCCCTGCTCTTTCTTCTCATGACATTTCTCTTTTGGGCGCACGATTCCAAGCTGGCTGGCCATCCTGGTCAACGCCGCACCCTGCTTAAGATCCAGAAGTTCTATTGGTGGCCTACTATCAAGAAAGCTACCCTATCCTACGTGGCATCTTGTACCAAACTGTGCCAAACACAAACCTGCTTCTGGGCAACCGTGGGGATTGCTGCAGCCACTGCCAGTTCCGGAACAGCCCTGGTCACACATAGCTACTGACTTTGTAGTCAATTTACCCCTTTCTAGAGGAATGAATACCATCTGGGTAACTGTTGATCGCTTCAGCAATATGGCCCATTTCGTGGCGCTGCCTGGCTTACCTTCAGCCTTGGAGCTTGCTAAGCTCTTCATATCACACATTTTTCGCCTTCACGGCCTACCAAGACACATTGTTTCAGACCGAGGATCTCAATTCACGGCAAGATTCTGGAGGGCCTTGTGCAAGTTATTCGACATCTCTCTAGACTACACCTCAGCCTATTATCCGCAATCAAATGGCAAAACAGAATGGATGAATAGAACCTTAAAAGAGTTCATTCGAGCCTTCGTGAGTTGCCATCAGAATAACTGGGCTGAACTGTTACTTTGGGCTGAATTCGCCATCAATTCTCATACAGCAACATCAACTGGATCAACACCTTTTCAAGTGGTATATGGACGCTCTCCAACACCGCCATTTCCACTGAAGCTCTCAGTGACGTCCCCAGCAGCTCAATCTACTGCTGATGAAATCCATAACCTGTGGACTCAGACGAAAGACATGCTACTTAAAGCGAGTGACCGTGCTAAGACGTTTTATGACGCTCACCATTCTCAAGCGCCTGTCTTCAAACCCGGTGACAAAGTCTGGTTACCTACCAAACATCTCAGACTGAAGTTACCCTCAAATCGTTTTGCTCCTCGCTACGTTGGACCATTTCCAATCCTCCAACGTCTTGGCAACATCACTTACAGTCTGAAGCTACCACCCGGATTAAACATCCACAACGCTTTTCATGTTTCACTTTTGAAACCTCTCATACTCAGTGAATTCTCTTCCAAGACTCAGGAACCACCTGCCATCAACACAGAAGATGACCTAGAATTTAAGGTCGAAGAGATTCTTGATGTCCGAAGACGAGGCAAAACACTTGAATACCTTCTTTCTTGGGAAGGTTTCGGCCCCGAAGAAATCCAGACAGCTGGCGCCTCCAGCAGGTCATAACTATGGCAAACTGGCGCCTCCAGTAGGTCGTACACATAAATCCTGAAAAAATGTTTCCGGTCCCATAACAGTCCAGGACATAAACAAGACTCAGGGAACAAGGTGGATCCATCGACGGGGCACCACCATCGGGCACATGGCCTTGCATTCTGTTACATACGCGGGGTGGTTTTAGTGTGCCCAAGGGCCTCAGCCCAGACCCAGACCTTCAGGGCCGAGCCAAGGGGGTTGACGGTGGCTCCGCATGGCTGACGGTCTCACTTTAGCTTGCTCCACTGCACTTTTACATGCCACACACACATGAAAGAGAGAACTCCTTTATCAGCAGCTCCTTTTTTCAGCTGCCTTTCTCTGTCCTGTTTCAGCCCCCCAACATTCTAAACTATCTTTTTTTTTCCTGTAGAAGCCTCCCCATGTCCTGCTCTAAGCTCAACATTCAGTCTCTTTTAAAGAGACAGTACACTATCATCAGTGGAGGTGCAAGCCAACTTTTTACCCCATTATACTACCCTGGGACCCCTGAATCAGAGACCCTCTACATCTGGATTCCCCCCATCCCCCTACCTACTAACACTCCCCAATTAACTACCTACACCCTCAAAATTTTGAAAATAAAGAATTTAAAAAAAACACAAAACAAAACAGGAAAGCTGTCAGAATATGGCTTGGGTTCAAGCGGAAAGTGATTTGTGAATCCAAGTAATCTGAATTAAAGAAGTTAAAAATCCTCGGAAAGGCAGTTGGCTACTGAGAGGGATTTGAAGAATATAAGAGCTAAGAGGTTTTAAAAGATAACCCCTGATTCAAACAGCTTCTGTTCTGAGGAATTGTCCACCACTGATAGGAGAATCTTAAAAAAAAAAAAAAAAAGTGGCAGCTCTGTATGAATTTATTAAGGTTAAAATACAAAAATGGACACCCATGCCTGTGAGTTATTAGGTTAAAGAGAACTTCTTTTCCACTGTATATGAGGGTGAAAGAATGCATAATGAAAGAGTGAGAGAAACCTGTTGTTACTCTATAAAAATAAAACCAAAAACAGACCAAAACATTTTTATTCTTCTTTTTAGCTAGAATTTCCAGTTTCATATCAGGTAGACAGTCAGATGAGAGTAGTCAGGTCCCTTTTTATTTAATTAAAGGTTAGAGAGGCAAGTGCAGCATCAACTGTCCAGAGATGAAGATGTAGTTGTGACTTTACCTAAACCAAGATCTCCAGTTAAGGTGCCCAATGAGTAAGGCTGTGAGTTCACCAACTCACTATGCTATTCTCATTAAAATATCTATTCTGATCAGAATTATAGTATTACTTTATATTACAGAACTCTGATTATTTTTTAAATTTAAAATTAGAAGAGTAACAAAAAGTAAAAAGTTATATACAGTGTATATCTCAGTAGAACAAGAAGAATAAATTCTGTTAATGTTGCCAATCTGTGATCTTTGTGTCTCAAGAGCAAACATTGGCTTGGATTTATCAAGATGTGGTAAATGTCACATGAGATGGGAAAAGGGGCATGTTTTATGGTAATAGGGAGTTTGTTGCAGTAATACCTCTGCAAAGAGCTAAGGGGAGGGAGAGTGAGCACCTAGCCGTAATATCATCACCCTAGATACTTATTTATGTCTCTATGGGAGGCTTACTTAGTAACTCGAGGTGAGGTTTAGGTATTAGTGTAGGGGTTAGGGGCCATTTTGACATTCAATGTGAGACGTACGAACAGAACAGTGCTCTCTTGTGAACATTTGATGACCTTCAGAGTGAGGAAACTCACCCAAAGATGAGATTTGTGCAATGTTCTCTCAACCTAGCTTGATGGACTCTCTAGCTGGGTAACATCAAGCTAGGTTGAGAGAACACTGCACAAATCTCATCTTTGGGTGAGTTTCCTCTCTCTCTCTCTCTCTCTCTCACTCTCTCACTCTCTCACTCTCATATAGCTAGGTGGACACTCTGGGAGCTTCAAACTACCAAATGTTCATTTAGCATAACTTTTCTTAGAACAGACTTAAGACAATTTCTGGGAGTTTTTCTTATCAATTTTATTTACATCTCTGCTCTTCCTCTCAACCTCCGAGAGAAACCTTGTCCAGGTGGGGTTCCCTCATTTATTTAAAGTACCTGATCAAAGAGGGAGATACTTAATGTAAACCCCTAAGTGGTCAACAAGGACTCTAACATCTTAGAAGCCCCAACACCTTCCTGCCACCTTCCAGCTGTATATATTCCATATATATATATTTCCATGTATATTTCCGCTGATTATAATCCATGTTTTTTGTATTATTAATTTATTGTTTTATGTTAATTTATAGTTTGTAATTTTGTTAACTTATTGTTCAATTACTTAATTCTGTCCTATCTTCCGACATCCATGTTTTTACTCTCCCTGTTTTAATGTAACTTCTCTTTTCCACTTATACGTTAAATTGATTTTTCCCCTTGTTCTAATGTAAACCGGTACGATAAGACCTGGTCTTGAGTGTCGGTATAGTAAAAGAAGTTAAATAAAAATAAATAAATATACAGGAGTTACTGGTCCCTTAGGTATGTTATGGTAGAATCCCTCTGCTTGGGTGCGAGGATCTGTGATTTGGACGTTCTGGGACAGATTCCCTCTGACTTGTGGTCCTGGACTTGGGAACTTCAGTTTTTAGCTCATGTTTTTTTAGGCTTAGATTCTTGGTCAGAGATGAAATAAAAGTTAACTCACATTTCTAGGGTTAGTATCAGACTATGGTGCTGTGCCTGAATGGTCCCGGATGTGAGGTTCCTGAGTGTTGTGATCTACCCTGGACCCAGGAGACAAGAGTCCAGGACCCTGCACCCAGGATCTCCAGGTCCAGGACATGCTGATACAGCACCTAGCCTAACACTAGGCCAAGAAATGTGACTTATCTTGATCCAGGAGTTAAATTTCCAGCATTAAAGAAAAACATGAATTAAACCTTCAGAGCTTCAATGCACCTCCCTGCATTGGGCAGAAATAGATATAATGTCTTCATTAACATGGGATTTACATGAAGGTGCGCTAATTTGTGCATACATTTTCACTCATGTTTTCTGCACACATTTTTGTGTGCACATTAAAATTATTAAATCATTAGTAAAGAATTGCACATAAAAATGTGTACACAAAACATCAGCAAAAATGTGCACTAAGGGGTAGATTTTAAAAACATAATTGTGTGCATTCATGTGCACACGCTACCCAGCGCACACACATGGACGTGTGATTTTATAACATGTGTATTAAAATCTGGGGCAGCGCGTGCAAGGCGGGGTAGAATTTTGCATGTTTCACACGGTGATGCATCGTAACATTTCCCAGTTCCCTCCCACATACCCTAACATCCCTTCCCATCTCCTTCCCACCCCCTAAATGGTACGTACCTTCAGGGGTTGTTTTTTTTTGTTTTTTAAGTTGCTGCTCCTCTGGAGCAGAAGCAACTTGCACTCACAGGCCGACTTCCGGCGTGCGCTTCCTTGGCAAAGTGGCAAATGGCTGCTGTACCGGTACCTCCAGCCCCGCCCTTCCCTGCCCCCCCCCCCCCCCAGACCACCCCTTTTCTTCGGCCTGGCTCTTGTGCTCGTAATGAGGGTTACGCGCTCAGCTGGGCCCCTTTTAAAATACGCACGACACACACGAGGCCTGGCCGCACACGTAATCCCCGGTTTTTTATGCATGCCGGCCATTTAAAATCGAGCCATTAGCCTAATGTACCTTATTATCGTGGACTAAAAGAGCTGTCTGAATTTCCCAAAAGTCGAAACAAACCCAGATTTAGAGTTTAATTGTTAATCTCCTTTTATCTTATCTTCTGTTTACTCATCTGAACAAAGTCAGTTAGTTAATCTTTAAACTTTTCTATTCTGAAGCCCTTCTTCACTCAGCACAGGATCTTTTCTAAAAGTGAAAAGTTTACAGAGCATCCAATATGATGTACTTTATATTATTTTGGGGAAGTTCTTTCATAAACTGTGTCATAGCTACAGCAGGTGAGTGCTCTTTTCTTTATAAGGTAAAGAAACAATCCAACGCATTTATGTTATCTGCAAATCATAATTTCCAAGATTTGTGAGAGTTTAGGTACCAGTTATGCTGGTAACAACAAAATTAAGCCACTTAAGTCAGCCATATCTGGGCAAGTGGATTTTTAACTGCTCGATAGCCCGTACACACTTTCATAACAGATGTAGTTTTTGGTTACATATAAAAGAGGCATTTCGGACATGTTTCGGAGGCATTTTAGAATATATGTGTATGTCTATGGAATTAAAAAAAATAATAAGTAATTGTAGGCATGCCACTAATACATCTGGCTTCCACCATCGTTTTGAAACAGATGCAGGTACAAACCATAAAACAACCCAGTATGCAAACACGCTGTATGCAAGTCCCTGGTGTCTGAAGATCGACTTGTTTTCTGCAGGCTCAAGTTAGGCACCCATCTTGAAAATTTACTCCATGTTTACTAAATTTTACTTGATGCAGAAAATGGGTTTGAAGATCTGTCTTTGTTTTGTTTTTTGCTTTTTTTTTTTCGCAACAAGGTACAGAATAATAAAACCACAAGACCAAAGGTTGAAATTTTATGGCAAAAGAAATTGGTTGTCATTCTGTTTTGGGTTTTTTTTTCCAGTTTTCCTGGTGCTGTTCTTTTTAATGTTGGCGTAAATCTTCGGCTGCAGTTGGTGTTTACATTTTATTTTGAGATGTAATTAGGGATCAAAGTTTAACAATGATCCGTGGGCTTTTTATTTAGGGAAAAAAAAGACTAGATGACTGCTTAATACAATTTTTCAATACCTTGTTTGTGTTTGTTGGTTGGGGTGGGGTGGGGTGGAGGGGGGTCACAGATGCATATAATTAAAGGATTTTGTTGCAGTATGGTACCTGTAATGAGATTCACTGTTCCTGGATAACAGCCCTTAGGCAGAAAATGAGAACATTTCACATCAAACATGAGCGTTTGTTTGTTCAGTTCAATTTCCTTTTAAATTAATCTGCCTAGTAAAAGGTATAGTTTATTAATAATGTCAAAAAAAAAGATGTGTTATATTTTCGGGACACATAGCATAAATATTTAATTTAGTGCCCATGAAAAGCTGCTAGATTGATTGCACTGGAAATAGAAATCTTCCTTTTATTGAGACAGAGGGCAATTTCCAAAGTCATTTGCCTGGGTAAATTGGTGTAACTGCATTGTCTGCCAGAAGTGAGGCCAATATCTGGTACACTGGTAAGGCAAGTCAGATGGAGTAACAGTGCATCTTCTGCCTGCGATGGCCATCTTTCCCTCAGGTTGAGCCCTATGGTGCTGGTGGCTAGTAGGGTTTAGGTAGTAAGACCTGAACCAGGACTTAGCAGGAATGAAATACAAGTGATCTGGAAACAGGTTGACCAGATGAGATGAATCAGCACATCTGGAGAAGAAAGGAATATGATGGATTCAATGCAGCGAGACGAACTCTGGCAATAGAACTCCAGCGATGGAGCTAGAGAATGAGAACCAAGTTTTCTGCTGACTGGAATATATATGTGTCCAGATAGGAAATAAGATGTCTGCCAGCAGGATGTATTGGCCAAGGAACTGGGAGGACTGACCAGCTAGTCCCCAATACCCACAGATTCCAGGGATGATCTGGGAAACTATATGTTACGTGTCCCGGCCATGCAAGGCCCACGCCTGGGCATACTCACCCTGGGAGTTCAGCTGTCAGCTCCGGTTCACCTTCGCTCGCGGCGGTGGGCAGCCACCTCCGTCCTCGAGTGCCTGCAGCCACCTCTCCCGCTTCTGACTCCTGCGCGGTTCCTCCTGGTGCCCGGCGGGTCTCCCTGCGCGGGCTGTGGGGTGACGCCGCTGCCCTGCTTCCTCTGGGCTCCAGCTTAGGCGCACGCGCGCAACTTGTGCTCTTTTAAAGGGGCCGCGATGGGAAAGTAGTCTGCGGCCCCGGATTATGACATCTCTGGGCCTCTGTATAAAAGGCAGGGCCCAGCCACTTGTTCCCTGCCTTGGCAACAAGTCTCCATGTCTGATTGTGTACTGGTTGCCCGTTCCTGGTCCCTGGTTCCTGTCCTCGTCTTGTTCCTGTCTTCAGTACCTGTCCTTGTTCCTGGTTCCTGCTCCTGCGTGTCTCCTTGTCTACTCCTTGTTCCTCGAACTGATTCTCTGGTATTGACCCCTGCATTGCCTGGACCACACTCGGACTGATTCTCTGGTATTGACCTCCGCTTTGCCTGACCACATCCAACCCATCTACTGGCTCTGACTTCTGCTCTGTTCCTGGTACTGTGCGTTCCTGCCACCTGTCTTGACTCCAGCCTGCCCTGGACTTTCCTGTCCTCTTCGGACCTGGCTTCTCAGACTTTGGCTTATCATTACCTGGACGTCTCCTGTCTCCTTTTATTCCTGTTAGCGTCCAGGTCTTTGGAACCCTGCCTTGTCCGGACTGTCCTTGGCCTTCCTACACCTCTGCTGGTTTCTGGCATACCCTTGTCTTCACCAACTGGGAGTCATCTCACAGAGGCCCACCTAAGTCCAGCCGGCCCCGGCAGCCAAGGGCTCAACCTAAAGGGAACGTGGATTGGTATTAGCGAAGCTCCATTTGGCCTCTGTCTCCTAGCCTGCTCTGCCACCCGATGGTGGGGACCCGTAGGGCTTACCCTGCTGGTAAACACCAACCCCACCTTGGGCCATCAGCGCAACACTATAGACTGGTGAGCCTGACTTCAGTGCCGGGAAAAATCGTGGAAACTATTATAAAGAATAAAATCACAAAACATTTAGATAGACATGGTTTCGTAGGACACAGCCAGCATGGATTTACCCAAGGGAAGTCTTGCCTCACATATCTACATTTTTTTGAAGGAGTGAATAACATGTAGATGTGGTGTATTTGGATTTTCAGAAGGCGTTCAACAAAGTCCTTCATGAGTAGTTTCTAAAAAAATAAAAATGTCATGGGATAGGAGGTGATGTCCTTTTGTGGATTGCAAACTGGTTAAAAGAGAGGAAACAGAGAGAAGGATTAAACGGTCTGTTTTCACAGTGGATAAAGGTAATCAATGGAGTGCCACAGGGATCTGTTCTGGGATTGGTGCTTTTTTTATTATTATTTATTATTTATCAATTTTCAAAACAAAATTCACAAATAGTCACTTTGCTTCAGTAACATGACACTTTTTACAGGTAATAATAATACTAAAGAAAACTATTCCTAAACATAAAAAACCATAGTATACTATAGACTACAATCTAAGGGGGAGGCCAGCTTAATTTGGGAAGAAAATTTAAAGATAACAATATTGCAAAAAGACTTAACTTAGCAGCTTGCACTTTACACTTTGATGTCTAAACTTCATTTATATTAGGTGGTATCATTTTCCTGGAATCAATAAAGATCTTAAGGTGTTCATGTGAGAAAAACACAAAACTATTCCCATTATACTTGACTATGCATTTGCATGTGTATCTCAGGTAAAAGGAGGCTTCTAAGGCTAAAGTGTCCTGGCACAGAGCCAGGAACCCCTTCCTCCTTTCCTGGGTTACCTTAGCTAGATCTGGGAATATTTTAAATGGTTGCCCCATAAATGGTACATTAGATTTTTAAAAAATATTTCTTCATAGTGGAGCTCAAATCATTATCAGTAAAGAACGACACCAACAAAGTAGCTCGTTCTACCACTTCATAATTTGAGGATTCTAAATATTTTTTAGATTATCCATATCTATAGCAGACAATTGCATTCGAGAACCTGAGGTAGATGGTAAGAAATACACTTTATCAAAGGGAGGGGTATCATCAGAAGAAAACTCCAATATTTCTTGAAAAAACCTCCTCAGAGTGAAACATGGCAATTCTCCCACTACCCTTGGAAAGTTCAGTAACCGTAGGTTTAAATGCCTCACTCTGTTTTTCATGAACTCTACTCTATGTAGAATACCATTATCTTTAATTAGAGAATTTGGCACACCTTTTATTGTGTGTAATTCTTTCTCTAATTGTTCAAACTTCTGATTTTCCTGTTGTTGCATCATTTCATTCTTATTAAGCATTTCTACTTGCTGCGACAAACCATTGATTTTAGCCAAACAGTCTATGATAACTTTACCCATTGATGAAACCAGGTCCCATATTGAGTCCAAGGTAACCACCTTTGGCATCTGGGTCAAACAGAAGGCTCGCTCCATGGCCTCTGTCCCAGACTCTTTCTCTCCTCCACCGTTCACTCATGGGATAGGAGGTGATATCATTTTGTGGACTGCAAACGGGTTAAAAGAGAGGAAAGAGAATAGGATTAAACTGTTGGGGAGCGCTAGGAGAGCGATCCCACTCCTGGGAAATGTGTGTGCCCTTGGGCTGCGGCCCGACGCCAGAGAGGTCTGAAGAGGTGCCGCGGGAGGCGTGGCATGCCCGAGCATAGGCTGGACGGAAGCAAGCTGGAGTGAAGACTGGAAGACAGGCCGTCCTCCGGACCTGCACGCTTCGGAAGACCCAACAACGCAATGTTGGTCTTGTGAACAGTCCTCCGACCGTTCCCAGCCCTTTCGGACCTGCCGCAGGGTACGGCACGAAACGGCAGGCCAGATGGAGGCCAGGGCAGCGAAGACTGGAACATGGATTCAGACGAGACTCAGGAACGACGTAGACTCAGGCATAGACGTGGACTTCAGGAACAAGGTGCAAGATGCATAGACATGGACTCAGGCATAGACGTGGACTCAGGCATAGACGTGGACTCAGGCATGAGGTGCAGGATGCATAGATGTGGATTTAGGCACAAACGTGGACTCAGGACGAGGTACTGGATGCACAGACGTAGATTCAGAAGCGAGGTACTGTAGATGCAGAGGTAGATTCAGAAGCGAGGTACTGAAGGTGCAGATGTAGACTCAGGAATAAGGGCTGAAGGAAGACATGGGCATTGTCCCTCAGGGCGCCCTACTCAGACCACCCACGGGACTGAGTCGCGGACCACCCTGTCTCATGAGCGCCCTACTCAGCCCAGGAAGGCCAGTCGCGGACCACGCTGAGAACGGGAGAATGCAGGAGAGATCCAGGCGAAGCGAACTCCGATGCTGGGATACTGACATCCGAAGCCCCGTCGGCTGGCAGGGAGGGAAGCTCCAAAGCACAGGGACGAATCCCACCTGTTGGCCACTCCAGGGCCCAACAGGCCAGAAGGCTCAGGAGCCAGACAAGACGAAGGCCAGAACATATGGACTGGATCAGGAACTGGATCTAGCACCGACATCTAGGTAACAGGGAAGAAGCTGGTTGCTGCACACCGGCAGCCAAAGCAGGATTGCTGCACACCGGCAGCCAAAGCAGGATTCCTGCACTCCTGGCAGCTCAAGGCAGGGTTTGCTGCACTCCTGGCAGCTCAAGGCAGGGTTTGCTGCACTCCTGGCAGCCAAAGGCAGGTTGAAGCATCAGGATCAGGAACAAGGATTAAGACAGACCTCAGGGCTGGAACTAGGACATCTGGAACAGCAGGTAAGATCAGGACTGGAACACGGATACTGGAACAGGAGACACACCTCAGGGCTGGAACATGGACATCTGGAACAGCAGGAACATCAGGACTGGAACACAGGTACTGGATCAAGAGACAGACCTTGGAACTGGAACAGCAGGCAGACATCAGGACTGGACAAGGAGCTCCGACAGAGAACAAGAAACATAGGACCGTGCAGAAGGCTGGAACACGGATGACTTCCTGGAGCGAAGGTTCTCAGGAGTGACCAACTCCTTGCGAAGGCAAAGTCAGACTGGAAGCTGAGCCCTTTAGTAGGGCTGAGGTGGACAACGCCCAGGGAGGGGTCAGCAGGGGGCCACACCTGGCTGGCCTTTGAAGAGGAGCAGAGAGGCGCGCGCTCGCGCCCTAGGAGGCTGGAGAGAATAGCTGGAAGCTGGTGGCGTCCTCAGCCACGTGGAAGGCCCAGGGAAGCAGTGGAGCAGCCCTGGGCTGGAGCTGGGTGAAGGCAGGTCACTGGAGCAGCTCCCAGCTGCAAGGACTGAAGCAGGAAGAAGCAGAGAGAGGTAAGGCTGGCTGCAGGCACCGGCAGAGAGAACAGAGAGCTGCAAGGACTGAAGCAGGAGAAGGGCTGACTGCAGGAACGGCTCCATGTCGTGAAGACAGCCCCAGGAGGAAAGGTAAGACTGCAGGCAGAGTAGAGAGCTGTAGCAGGCTGCAGGCACTGGCAGGGATGGCTTCCCAGCCAGGCAAGGACCCGGGCTGAAGCAGGCACCAGCAGAGACGGCCTGCTGGCAGAAGGTCCTGGGATCGCAGCAGCACGTCTGGGAAAGGCAGAAACAGAAGCAGAGGAGCAGACCGCATGGCAACAGCTGTGGGGATGGCCCCAGCTGATTCAGGGAGAAAGAAGCAGCAGCGTCAGCAGCCCGACTGGCTGTGAAGGTAAGAGCCTGCCCACGCTCCTCGTGGGCAGGATCACAACATAAACAGTCTGTTTTCACAGTGGATAAAGGTAATCAGTGGAGTGCCTCAGGGATCTGTACTGGGATTGGTGCTTTTAAATATATTTATAAATGATCTGGAAAGGGATACGACGAGAGAGGTGATCAAATTTGTTGATGACACAAAATTATGCAGAGTAGTTAAATCTGAAGTGGATTGTGATAAATTGCAGGAGGACCTTGCAAGACTGGAAGATTGGGCATCCAAATGGCAGATGAAATTTAATGTGGACAAATGCAAGGTGATGCATATAGAGAAAAATCACCCATGCTGTAGATACACAATGTTAGGTTTTATCTTAGGAGTTACCACCCAGGAAAGAGATCTAGGAGTCATAGTGGATAACACATTGAAATTGTCAGCACAGTTTGCAGTGGCAGTCAAAAAATCAAACAGAATGTTAGGAATTATTAGGAAGGAAATGGCAAATAAAGTGGTGGATGTCATAATGCCACTGTATTGCTCCATGGTAAGACCACCCCTTGAATACTGTGTGCAATTCTGGTCACCACATCTCAAAAAGGATACAGTTGCACTGGAGAAAATGCAGAGAAGAGCGACCAAAATGATAAGGGTAATGGAATGGCTCCCCTATGAGGAAAGGTTAAAGAGGTTAGGGGTGTTCAGTTTGGAGAAGAGATGACTGAGGGGGGATATGATGGTCTATAAAATCATGAAGACTTGACAGTTTAATGTAAATCGGTTAAGTCTCTCAGATAATAGAAGGACCAGGGGGCACTCCATGAAGTTAACAAGTAGCTCATTTAAAACAAATTGAAGAAAATTATTTTTCACTCAGCACATAGTTAATCTCTGGAATTCATTGCCAGAGGATGTGGTTACGGCAGTTAGTGTAACTGGCTTTATAAAAAGGTCTGGATAAGTTCCTAGAGGAAAAATCCATAAACTGCTATTAATCAATAAGGGATAGTAGCTTGAGATCTATTTAATGTTTGGGTACTTGCCAGGCATTTGTGACTTGGATTGGCCACTGTTGGAAACAAGATACTGGGCTTGATGGAATCTTGGTCTGACCCAGTATGGTATATCTTATGTAAGATATTGTTCTTCCCTTTTTGATTAAGAGCGTGTTCATTTTTGTAAAGTTCTTTTGCAAGAAATTCAGTCTACTCTTCCTTCTTTCATGCTTTTTTCTGACCTGACCATCTGAAAGAGTCGGTGTACCCATCCAGGGTTCTGAGAGAAGAATAGAACAAAGAAACAGTTATCCTGGGAAAAAGCGAGAAGACTTGAGGAGTAACGAAGAAGAGTGGCCCCACATCGATGTAGGTGCACTACAAACATCTAATAGATATTTAGGGGAAGGAGTTAGATGAGTACCCTACAGGCACAACAAGCACTGAGAGAGAAACCAGAGGAGCATGAGACTTGATTATGAAGACATCTGATCAGATGTATTGTAAACAGGGAGTTGAGTTTGATCCACCACCCCACCAGAATTTTCATCCCCAAGGAGGAGGCTGTATAATTGCTCCTAATTTGGGAGGGAATGTATATTGAATAAGAAGCTGCAAGTAATAGCATTACCCTCAGTAATGCTTTTGTTATGGACTGTATGAATATTGCACTTGTAAACAGAAGGACTGTATGAATATTGCACTTGTAAACAGAATTATATTCAATCTTAAAATCACCTATCTGTAAAGTTATACTGGAACTTTATCATCAGAGTCCAGCATGATTTTTGCTACTCATAATAGAGTCAATGAAAGAACAATGCCCAGGGCCTAATAAAGTATTCTTTACCCCATCCCCTCAGTGGGGAACCCTGGAGAACCTAGGGCTAATGGACTGTGTGCATACCTGTGAACTCTCAAGATTTTGTTGCACTGGAGGTGGACCCTTGACCTGGCGCAGGATTGGTACGGCCCTCTGAGGGGACCCAGAGGGCGCCTGCCGCCAGGAGGCGGAGCACCCTAGGAGACAGAGGCAAGCTGGAACTTCACCAATAACGGCCTGGGGGCTCCGCAGGTTGAGCCCTTGGATTCCTGGACTGCCTGGGCTTAGGTGGGCCTCTGAGGGTCTCCCGGAGAGATGGTGGAGAGGTGTGCCCACAAAGAGTAGAGGTGAGCGGCTGACGGTGAACAGACAAGCTAGACCGGAACAGAGAGTACCAGAGACCACGGGTACGAGGCAGAAACTGAAGGTCCTCCGGGTAGGGTAGGCAGCGCCTAGTGGTCTAGCTCGAGGAAGGCCGCTGACAGCGTCAAGGCAGGCAGACCTGGTGGTCACAGGAGAAGCAAAGAGAGTGTCCGAATGGAGCATAAGGGTCAAAGCCAGGGTATCCATCCGAGGATGGTCAGCCAAAGCAAGGATCAGTTCCAGATATCAGTCCAAGCGTGATCAGAAGCCAGTAGAGGTCAGTTCCAGGTATCAGTCTAAGCGTGGTCAGGGGCAAGCAGAGGTCAGTTCCAGGTATCGGTCCAAGCATGGTCAGGGGCATACAGAGATCAGTTCCAGGTATCAGTCCAAACGAAGTCAGAGGCAAGCCAAGGTCAATACTGGGTCTCAGGCCGAGAAGGGTACAACCTGGGTTGCGGAATGTAGAACGAACTCAGGAACGAAGGAACACAGGAACAGGCACTTGAACACAAGAAGGACCACGGGAACACAGGAGCAAATTCAAGAACACTGGAATGAGTACAGGAACACAGGAATAGATGCAGGAACACAGAACAAGCACAGGAACACAAGAACAAACACAGAAACACTGGAACAAGCACAGGAACACTGGAACAAGCACAGGAACGCAGGAATGAGGACGGCAACTAGCTCACACAAGGTGACGACCCATTTGCCAAGGAGAGGGTCTGGGGAAAAGGCCCTCGCTTTTATAGTGAGTCTATGTGACGTCATCAGGGTGCGCCGCAGAGCAGTTTCCTGCCAAGGTTCCTTTAAAGGGATGGGCGGAACATGCATGCGTGCCTAGGGGCGGAGCCAATGTGGCGGAGGACGCTGAGCCTTGCCGTGGACCTCACTGTGAGGCCTGGGAGGCAGAGGAGCACTAGGGAGCTGGAGAAGCTGAAGCTGGATGGTGGGGACGCAGGCGGCTTGCCGCGGCAGCAGGAGAGGAAGAACCGGGTCCCGCAGAAGAGAGAGAGAGGTGAGCAGGCTCGGGCGCAGGCCTAGCGCGGACGAGACGCGCAACAGATTTCACCTGGAGACTCCTGAATTCTGAACAAATTGCCAGGTCTCGGCCAACACCCAAAATCTCCTGGTGCCCTGATTGCAGAAAAAGGCCAAGAAAAAAGAGTGGTTGGGGCAGTGCAGCCCGAAGAATGAGAAGTGTCTGGGCCATGCAGAGAAGGACAAAGAGGAGTGTCGGCCCCTGAACAGTAGGAAAGGAAGAACAGCAGCGTCAAATCCCTTCACGGGGAACAAGAAATGGACAGCATATTGGGCCCGCACAGGGAAAATGAAGAAGGAGCAGCACTGTGTGTCTTGGACTCCTAAAAGGGACTTTAGCCCAAGGGAACTGGAAACAGGAAAACCAGATGTGATAAATGAGCAGATCTGGAGAAGCAAGGAATATGCTGGAGGCAACACAGTGAGACAAACTCTGGAAACAGAAGTCCAAAGAGAGGGCTGAAGAATGAGAACCAAGCCCTGGTAATCTGCTGAGTGGAAATCTGGAATATATATAGTAGATAGACATAGAGAGAGAGATAGAGAGAGATATATATATACACAAAGATATATATATATATATATAAAGATATATATATAGAGAGATAGATACATATAGATATATATATAGAGAGAGATATACAGATAGATATAGAGTACATGACAGATAGAGATAGTGATAGGAGATATAGATATATATATATAGATATATATATATATGTATATATATACACACATATATATATATACACACACACACACACACACACATATATATATATATATATATATATATATATATATACATATATATATACATATATATATGTATATATATATATATATCCAGACAGGAAACAAGATGGCCACCAGTAGGACATGTGAATCAAGTTGCTGGCAGGAGTTGCAAACTGCCTATCAGCACTTCACAACTGGCCTGACTAAAAACTGCCCTCTTAAAAAAATACATGCTAGAAAGGGGTGTTCCTTTTGGGCTTGTTAAGGCCAGGGGGAGTAAAACTGTGCGTGTCCCTTTTTGTCTCCCACACAAATAGCAGGTACAAAGTACCGGGAAGCTTATGAAAGGCACATGTTAAAAGTATCCACTTAGTTTGCAACTATGCAGGCTATTTGAAAACTGCTCCCCAAATGAGTATAGTGTAGACATGGTTAGAGGAGGCTTCCCTTATACTGACCCACCAATGTGACTCAGCCCTGCGTTGAAAGCATCTCTCAAACAGGCCGCTCCGACGGAGCGCACTGTTAGCCGGCATTTGGACTCACGTTTTCGACGCACTAGCTTTACCCCGATACAGTAAGGGGTAATAACGCGTCGAAAACGCGCGTCCAACCCCCCTGAACCTAATAGCGCCCGCATCATGCAAATGCATGTTGATGGCCCTATTAGGTATTCCCAAGCGATTCAGTAAGTAAAATGTGCAGCCAAGCCGTACATTTTACTTTAAGAAATTAGCGCCTACCCAAAGGTAGGCGTTAATTTCTCCGGGCACTGGAAAAGTGCACAGAAAAGCAGTAAAACTGCTTTTATGTGCATCCTCTGACTTAATATCATGGAGATATTAAGTCGGAGGTCGGAGGTCCCAAAAGTTAAAAAAAAGTAAAAAAAAAAAAAATTTGAAATAGGCCCGTGGCTCGCGGGTTGGAAACCGGATGCTCAATTTTGCCGGCGTCCGGTTTCCGAACCCATGGCTGTCAGCGGGCTTGAGAACCGACGCCGGCAAAATTGAGCGTCAGCTGTCAAACCCGCTGACAGCCACTGCTCCTGTCCAAAAAGAGGCGCTAGGAACGCGCTAGTGTCCCTAGCGCCTCTTTTTACTGCCGGCCCTAATTTAAATAAATGACTTTACTGTATCGTGCGCACAGGAGAGTGTCCTGTGCACACGCCGGGAGAGCGGGTGCTCACCCGCTCTCCCGCGTTTTTTACTGTATCGGCCCGAAAATGGTGTATAAATCTGATATAGAGACCCACATTGGGGAAAGGGAGTATTTTTCTGCCCCCTTCTCTTCCCCTGAACTGGAGACTTTTGGTAACTGTCTCCAGTACAGGCCTTTCTTCCTGGGAGGCCAGCTTCTATCTTTTGAAGAGGAATCATCAAGGGAGAAACATCTGGAGACACCCCATGGAGTTTCCACCCCAGGACACAGGACACTGCCAGGTGAAGTTCTGGATTCAGCGTGGACCTGAGGTACTGTAGAAGGAGATCTTGGGACAATTATCTTTCTCTACCATGGAGGATAAGCAGATTTCAGACCCCTGTTTGGAGGGACACATCCACAGAGTTGAATCCTGACCCATGTAAATCTGGGAACACTGGAAGTATCTGGACACTTTATGTTTTGCATCTATTGATTCTTTTAAGAAGACATACAGTAAACTTTAATTTGAACACCCATCCAGTGAGTCCTGCCTGGTTTATAAGTGTACCTGTCCCAAAGAGCTATAGTAACACACACACATAGTAGAACACTACTGCCTGGGCCAAGAATGTTACCTTTCATCCCCACAGAAAGGGCCCATACCTTGGGGATACAGGAAAGGGGAATGAGAAGTGTAAAGGCAGTCCCAGTTATAAATTCTTTTATGACCCTTCAGGATATGTGCTATCCACCAAGAAAGGGTTAACACTAAGATAACATAACAAACTCCAGCCATTCTCATCAGGGAAAAGGAAAAAATACATCACATAAGGAAAATAACAATATAACAGTAATTATAACAATGCATTCCTACCTAAAAAAAATAAATAAATAATGTAACCCAATACTTAACCTCTCTACTTATTAGTCTTAAAACTGGCAGAACGATGATCTTTTGCATCATGTGGCTTGTCCATGGAGTATTGGACTGAAGTTATAGAGCAACTTCTGGATTTGTGTCCTAGAATTGAACATTAACACCAGTTATCACGGCTTCAGCTTTACTCTTGATGACTGATGCTGATGCTCACATGTTTCAAACTTGTGCTAATTCAACCATGTTTATGTATGTGTTAACATGAGGCCAATATATTAGGGATGTGCTGTTTGAAAAACAACAGGGAAACACAACAAAATGTTGTTTAGCTAAATGGTTTTAATGTGCACTAAATCATTTAGCACAAGCTAAAAACAACAGAAACGAAACACAATGAAAATGAAAAATAATGAAAAAATGAAACTCAAGAATTTTACATGCATACCCTACAATATGTGCACAAGGATTTTTCTATGTACCCTGGAGATGAAAGGTTTTGTTTTCCAATCTAAATCCATGGAGTCTCATGGTTTAATGAGTGTTTGTATTCTGCACCGTTTTTAGACTTGTTGCAGGAGAGTCGTAATGCCTAGCAAAAGGTGAGCAATAAAAGTACATAAGTATAGCTACTAATATAAATTTCTACATCTCATGCTATCTGCACTACAGTTTGTCCTGGGCCACCTCGGGTGGAGTTTGCTTCCGTTTATCCTGACAAGAGAGTATATGAACCTGGAGAAGAAGTAAACTATGCTTGCCAGCCTGGGTACATATATAACAGTGGTCTCAAAAAAGCTATTTGCACCATCTCTGGCAGATGGAGTACCATCACACTGAAATGTAGATGTAAGTACAGTACTTTTAGATTCTAATGCATTGTTGCTAACAGATTTCACAAAAAATAAATGTAATGGTATACCTAGTGATGTTATATCAGTCATGCATCATATTATTGACCATAATCCATGGAGAATATTGTATCTATGTGATACACAGTAAAAGAAACAGTATTGTTTTAGCAATGCAGGCCTCGTGCTGATGCATAGACTTGATTAATACATCACGTGGACTACTACACACTTGCAATTATGAAGTCTGCTGTAGCAAACACTTCCTCTGGTTTCAATTCCATCAATCTCTTTCAATTATAACAAGGCCTGATTAATAGTGGTAGAACCGTCTAAGTGAATAATTGTTGGGTAGCCCAGCAATAGTTCGACTATTTTAATGAAGTAACACATAACAGGCAAGAGATCTTGGCCTGTACACTCACTATAGTACAACACGTCATGGTACAGCCATTGATTATAATTCTCATCTCCATCAACCTTGTTGACTCTTACGACTCACACATTTACTACAATTGGAAATGTTTCCAAAGGGATCCAGTTCTCCAAATTACGTAACAGAGATGGAGAAACAAAAGCAAATTTATTCCAAAAGTTGTCTGTGGAAAGATCTGATTGTGATATTTTGTGTTAATCTCAAATACCAGCTAATGGAATCTTTAACACAAAGCAAGTCTAAGTACATTTCTAAGATGTTTACGTTTCATTATTAGTGCTTTCCTATTATTTTTATTTATTACTTTTCTTTGAGTACTTAGGCATGGCCCTGTTTTCTAGAGGGCTATCTAGAAATTGAAACCAAGCAGTAAGCAATGTCATTGATAACTGAGAAGAAACAGAGGCAATGAAAGAAGAAACTGGACTCTCCATGTTACGGGGAGCCGCTGTCTGTCCTTTGCAGCCAGAAGGCCTCCGACGGTGTTCCCATGCAGCCTGGAGGCCGCCGACGTCTTCTCCCATGCGCGGGGAGCCTCCTCTGTCAGCTCTTTCCCCGCGGCATGGAGCCGCTTTCAGCCTCTTCTCTGTAGGCCTGGGTTAAGAAGGGTTTATAGGGCTGAAAAGGAACACCCACAATGATGTCATCAGGAGGGGCTACGGGACTACTCCCACCATGGGCCCTGTAAGAATTGAAGAGAGGCGCGGCCTCGTGCCTACAGCAGGGCCCTGGAGAGCAGCATCCTGCTGGCTCAGAGCAGGAGCAGGACTAGGCCGCAACCAAGGTCCCGTGTGAACGACGGCTTCCAGGCCGCAGAGAGGAGGCTGAAGGTGGCTCCATGCCGCGGGAAAGGAGCTGACGGAGGAGGCTCCCCGCGCAGGGCAGAAGACGACGTCAGCAGCCTCCAGACTGCATGGAGGCGTGGCAGTGGCTCCCTGCCGCTGCACAGCACAAAGAATGTCGGTGGCCTCCAAGCCGCTTGGGAACGCCGTCAGTGGACTCCTGACCGCAAAGGACAGACAGCGGCTTAAGCCACGTGGAGGGGATGTCGGCAGCCTCTGGGCCGCAGAAGAAGCTGAAAAAAGGTGAGAGGCTGCCCGCGGCCCTAGCCGCGGGCAGCCTCTCACCAGTCCAGTTTCTACAATCATAACACTCCAGACTATTAATAGACAGAAGAAAAATGTTTATAACTGCTTGTGAAGTTTAGTGGTAAAGAGAGATAGAGTAAATATGAAGTGGTAACCAGTTCCAAAAGAATAATGCCAATAAAGAAATCTCCCAAAACTGAGGAAGACTGAGGGGGCCATGGATTAGAAAGAATGAGCATATATTGAGGACAAGAGAATGTGATAAGTCAAGATATACTGCCTGAGAAGGTGTCAGAGGCATTTAAAATCATATAGCCTGACATTATTTATCTCATGCTCTAGTTTTAGATATAGTCATGTAGAATGTGGTTGATTATTGAATTATTTAATCAATTTATTTAATTTGCTGAACACTGCCATTTTGGCTTTTGTTCTTATAGAATGGTTTCATTAGAGACTAATTGGAAGGAGGAAGGGATATCTTTAAGCTTTGCTACTTTCAAGTTTATACATTATAAAATATTATTTGTCTTTCTGTATGCAAAACACAGTACGAACATGCACCTACCCTGGACCGCTTCATAATGGAATAATTCATCATGAAGAACTAACATTCCAAAGTGTGATAAGCTTCTCTTGCAATGAAGGGTAAGGCATCACCATGAGATGAGCAAATGAAAATAAAGTAACATAATAAATATTAACTGTTAGTCTTTCTCAATTTGACAAAGCTGAGAATTTGCTTATCATGATACTGTCTCAACAGATTAGGGTGAAGATACCAGGAAATGGGTCAGCCAGCCCTTCAGAAAGACTGCTTCCTCTCTTAGGCTAGTACCAGTCAATCGGTAGTCATCACTTACCTTGTCTAGCTGCTCAATATCAGTCCACAACATGGGATGGCCAGTGCACTAACTAGCCCTAGCTGGCAGAATCAATGCAGATAGCTCAGATTATAGGCTGGTGTAGAGGTAAACCATGGAGGCACTTGAAGATGAAGACAAGAAGTTTCAACATGACATGATACTTGGCTGGAAGCCAGGGCAGTGAGTGGAATGCCATGACATGGAAATGACGAATGAGACAAAATTGTGTATGTAATTGAATTCTGAAAAGCAGGACTGGACATAGAGCAGAATCTGACAGACCAAGAAGAAGGCTGTTAAGGTAACATAGTCTGGAGAAGACTTCAGCATGGAGGAGTAGGTGACAACGATCAGATATAAGAGAGGAGCAAATTTTATTGATGTTGTGAAGCTGATAAAAGAGAGAGGAGCACAATTTGGAAATGTAAGCAGTACCTCTTTCTTTCTCTCATTCCATTTCCCCTTGTCGCTCGGAGGTGGACCCTTGTACTGGAGCAGTGGAGAACAGCTCCCTGGTAGGGACCAGGCAGCACCTGCCCCCAGGGGGCAGAGCACAGAAGGAGACAGAGGCTAGGATGAGCTTCACTACTGGAAGCCCACGGTCAACCCGGGTGGAGCCCATAGGGACCCGGGTTGCTTGGACTTAGATGGGCCTCGCAGGGTATCCCGGAGAGGTAGTAGAGAGGCATGCCCATGAACAGCAAGGGAGCGCGGTCAGACTCTAGGCTGTAGGTCTGGAGGAGCAAGGAAGGCCAGTACAACATAGGCAATGACAAGGCAAGGGACAAACCCAGAATCAGGAGACATGGTCAATGGCAGCTGGGGTCAGAATCCAAGGATCAGTCCGAGGAGTAGTCAACGAAGCAGGGGTCAGGTTCCAGAGGTCAGGCGAGGTCACAAGGCAGGCAGAGGCCAAGATCCAGGCAGCAAACAGAATGGTCAAGGAGCAGGCTGAGGTCAGTACCAGAGAGACAGTCCGAGGGTACTACCTGGGGAGACAGGATAGACAGATGCTGGAACAGAAGGATGCTGGACAAGGCTGGAACAGTAGGATGCTGGAACAGTACGATGCTGGAATAAGGCTGGAACAAGATTGGAACAAGACTGGAACAAGACTGTGAACACGGAGGCAAACTAGTACACATACAGTGCTGACCCGATTGCCAAGGCAAGGAATTGCAGGCAGGGACTTCCTTATATCGTACGTTCACTCAGGGCGCGCCACGGAGTTAGGACCCAACCCTGGCCCTACAAGAGACCGGGCGGTCTGCGCGCTCACGTGTAGAGGGGTGGCCAACGCCACTGGGGACACTGAACTCCAGCGTGAGGCCTGGTTCGCAGTGGGAAGGCCCGGTGACTGCCGCCGCCGGACACCGAGGCCTAGAGGAGCTCGCGGCTGCCACTGCGGAGGCTGATCCATGACCTGCATAGGAGCTAGTAAGGTGAGCAGGCCTGTGCGCGGGCCGGGTGCGTACGGGGAGCACAACACCCCTAGATACTACAGAGGGACCAAATCCTTGTTAATCATAATTTCATTTTATATAGATCATTCAGCACCTCAACATGAATTACTATTATTTTAATATGTTAAAAACATAAGAACATAAGAAATTGCCATGCTGGGTCAGACCAAGGATCCTGTTTCCAACAGAAGCCAAACCAGGCCACAAGAACCTGGCAATTACCCAAACACCAAGAAGATCCCATGCTACTGATGCAATTAATAGCAGTGGCTATTCCCTAAGTAAACTTGATTAATAGCAGTTAATGGACTTCTCCTCCAAGAACTTATCCAAATCTTTTTTGAACCCAGCTACACTAACTGCACTAACCCCATCCTCTGACAACAAATTCCAGAGTTTAATTGGGCGTTGAGTGAATAAGAATTTTCTCCGAATAGTATTAAATGTGCTACTTGCTAACTTCATGGAGTGCCCCCTAGTCCTTCTACAATCCAAAAGTTTAAATAACCGATTCACATCTACTCGTTCAAGACCTCTCATGATCTTAAAGACCTCTATCATATCCCCCCTCAGCCGTCTCTTCTCCACGCTGAACAGCCCTAACCTCTTCAGCCTTTCCTCATAGGGGAGCTGTTCCATCCCCTTTATCATTTTGGTTGCCCTTCTCTGTACCTTCTCCATCGCAACTATATCTTTTTGAGATGCAGCGACTAGAATTGTACACAGTATTCAAGGTGCGGTCTCACCATGCAGCGATACAGAGGCAGTATGACATTTTCTGTTTTATTAACCATTCCCTTCCTAATAATTCCTATCATTCTGTTTGCTTTTTTGACTGCTGCAGCACACTGAGCCGATGATTTTAAAGTATTATCCACTATGATGCCTAGATCTTTTTCCTGGGTGGTAGCTCCTAATATGGAACCTAACATTGTGTAACTACAGCAAGGGTTATTTTTCCCTGTGTGCAACACCTTGCACTTGTCCACATTAAATTTCATCTGCCATTTGGATGCCAATCTTCCAGTCTTGCAAGGTCCTCCTGTAATGTATCACAATCCGCTTGTGATTTAATTACTCTGAATAATTTTGTATCGTCCGCAAATTTGAGAATCTCACTCGTCGTATTCCTTTCCAGATCATTTATATATATATTGAAAAGCACCAGTCCAGGTACAGATCCCTGAGGCACTACACTGTTTACCCTTTTCCATTGAGAAAATTGACCATTTAATCCTACTCTGTTTCCTAACTTTTAACCAGTTTGTAATCTATGAAAGGACATCGCCTCCTATCCCATGACTTTTTAGTTTTCTTAGAAGCCTCTCATGAGGGACTTTGTCAAACGCCTTCTGAAAATCCAAATACACTACATCTACCGGTTCACTTTTAACCACATGTTTATTAACCACTTCAAAAAAATGAAGCAGATTTGTTAGGCAAGATTTCCCTTGGGTAAATCCATGTCCATTAAATCATGTCTTTCTAGATGCTCTGTGATTTTGATCTTTAGAATAGATTCCACTATTTTTCCCTGCACTGATGCACGTAACCCTTTTAAAATCCGGCCCATAGTGTATGATCATTTACAAACATCTATTGAGAAGTTCATTATGAAGTAGATCTTAAATAAGTATGCGCGCGCGTACAAAAGTACGCTGGATTTTATAAGATATGCGTGTAGCTGCGCGTATCTTATAAAATCTGGGGTTGGCGCGTGCAAGGCTGCGCAAAATCGGCAGCCTGCGCGAGCCAAGCCGCACAGCCTGCCTCCGTTCCCTCCAAGACCGTTCCGAAATCGGAGCGGCCTCGGAGGGAACTTTCCTTCCGCGTCCCCCCACCTTCCCCTCCCTTCCCCTATCTACCCCACCCCCCAGCCCAACCTAAATCCCCCCCTACCTTTGTTGTGCAAGTTACGCCTGCTTGAAGCAGGCGTAACTTGCGTGCCGCCTCCGCATCCCCCGGCACAGGCCGCAGTGCTGGGGGACTTGGGACCGCCCTCCCGGCCCGCCCCCGAACCGTCACCATGCCCCCAGACCCGCCCCAGACCGCCCCCTGACCCCGGACAAGCCCCGGACACGCCCCCTCCCACCCCTTTTACGAAGCCCCGGGACTTACGCGCGTCCCGGGGCTTTGCGCGCACCAGCGGCCTATGCAAAATAGGCGCGCCAGCGCGCAAGTGCCCTGCGCGCGTAGATCCAGCAGGATTTACGCATGCAGGGCTTTTAAAATCTAGCCCTATGTGATTAGTACATTGAAAGTTTTTTAAAAAAAAACATTTTGCAACGAGATTAATACACATTTGCACCTATTCACGCTCAAAAACAAAATGGATGGAGGAAGGAACGTTAATGATTAAAACCATTGAATAACACCTGGATGGTGTTGCTTAAACACAATATATGAAACGTTCCTACCATCCTAAAAAATTTTTTTTAGATATTGTTTTTTGAAAAAAAGCTTATTGTGATATATACAAAACCGTTGATATCTCAGGTAGATCTGAAATAATTTTGATGAAATCTTTCAAACATTCTAAAAAAATTCTCTCTTATTAAGAGGTGATATTGTTATTTGTTTTGGTGTCATTTTAGTCAAATCCCTCAATGTATTATTTAGTGCTATTTGTTTTTGGTTTATTACGTATTTGGCACTTTTTATATTATTGAACATGTGAGTGAGAGAGAGTGTTTGTGTATTTGTATATGAGTGAGCATGTGTGTGTGTGTGACTAAGCATGTGGGAGAGAGTGAATGAATATGTGTGTGAATATGGTTGAGCATGAGAGAGAGAGCGAATGAGCACGTATATGTATGTGTGTATAGTTGAGTATGAGTAAGTGTGTGTCTGTATATGACTGAGATATGAACGAGCGAGTGTATGAGTGTGTGTGCATTTATATGATTGAGCATGTATGAGAGAAAGCATGTATAAAGTTTGTATGCAGCAACATCTTCCCCTCTCCCTGCTAATTCACGAGAATCTCAGGGTATCTGGAAATCAAAATTTCCCATGTATGAACAGCAGGAGAATTTTTCAATACTTATTAGTTGTAATTATTTTATGTTATTTGATATATCAGTTGTTTTGAAATATTATTTTGGTATTTAGAAATGTTTCATATGAATTTGTAAGTATAAATTTGTAATTATATTTGTCATTTTTAAAACAATATTTATAATTTTTATAAGTATAATTTTAGTATTATCATTTATATTTCTTGGCTTCATTGTTTTATGATTAATGAGGAATGGTGATGTTTATGTTTTTCCATAGTTGCACTGCATACAGAGTCTGGCTTGTTGTGGTTTCCAGTTCAGTTTTCGACTGCATGTTTCTATTTACACTTTATGATCTCTTTATTCAGTATTTAGTGAAGATCTGTCTGTGTTCTGCATGTGTGAACAAGATGAGGTGATCTGCTAGCATGTAGTTTCTGTGTAGGGATTTATAACAGTCTGGCTTGTTCTCATTTCCTAATAGGAGGTATATTGGTGTTTTAAGGCCTGGTGTAATATTTACAATGTTGCCTTTTTGTTGCTTAGGTTGTTACTGTTTGAGTGCTGACAGTGCTGTTTTGGTATGGGATGTTTATTATATTGTAATTGTAATTCAGTTTACTCATGGCTTTCTGAAGGTCAAGCCTACACTTAATGTGTACTATCATAGGCCTAATACCATATGGGTTTCATATGTCCTTTTTTTTTTTTTTTGCAGGATTTTCTGGTTGGCACCACAGCAAATATAATATACATGTTTATGTGATATTTTTACTTCATAAGGTCCTTTTCATGTAAAATCTGGTATTATAGTTTCATAATTTTTAATTGGGCATGGGGAGAGTGTGACCAGGAGGGGGGACCATGATTGCAGAGTTCTGAAGAGGGTACTGGTGCATGGCCCCTAGCCCAGGACTGACACTGCAATGACTGGAGTAAATTAAAATTGTCAGGGGATGTTAAGTAAAGGAAAAAAAGGTCCTTGATAATTGTGAATAAAGGCTCGTGGTGCCAGATCTCTTTACTGGTTCTGACTGAGCTGGAAGCCCAAAGGAGCAGGAGGAAACTGCTGGGTGAAAATAAAAATTAAAGTCCCTGACATTTAACGGAGTCTTCCAGCTCATAGCGGTGTATGTTATGTTCAGGGTGTGGTGCAATTTTTCAGTTGGCCATAAGTGGCAAATGATCTAGCTATGGCTCTTTACATAGGTAAGCTCTAGGGGAAGGTATTTGACTCTCTCAGTACCTTCTGGGTGGTAGAATCTTTTTATTTGCTCCTCTCTCTTACTTCTGTCTCTTAGTTGAGCGTCTGGCTGAATTATTGGGTCAGTCAGGAACTCTTGTTTTTTTTTTCCCTAGGGCAGGCTGTTTCTTCCTTGAACATCCCTAGAACACTCATCCACCTGTCTCTAAAGAAGTCCCCTTTTCCATTTGCTCTTCAGACTTAGCATTTCCACAAGAACACTTCTCTCAGCACACCTTGGAATCCCTGGTTTTCTCCTCTCCTGGACTCCCTTCACCATCCTCCCAGGAACACATACATCCCTTCTCCCCAAAACGTCTCTGTGGAGGAATGGGCACAGTGGTACCACTCCATGTGGAGATGGATGCCTTGAAGACCTCCAAGTCTTGGAATTCCCTCTCTTTCTGCTCCCGCCTTACGTGGGTGCAGGGATTTTATACTTTTACAACTCCTTCCAGTGCAGAGTGGTCCATTACCTTAACTTACTTTCACTATACTAACATCACTCTAGGGGTGGACTCTGTTTGTGTCCCTGGACACACACTGAGGGGACTCTGACTAGCTGTATCTACTGATGCCATTCAAGTGAAGGGCAAACTCCTTGCAGGGGCAGAAGATGGCACCCTGTTACATTGACCAATAATCTTTTGTTAAAAAAACAAAACAAAAAAAACAGTTTCAGTGCTTACGATAGATTTTGGGGTTCTCAGTGAAGGAAAAAATGAATTCAGCAGAGCAAGGTAGAAAGGTATCAGCGAGATAATTGATCAATGAGTGAATCCTGAAGTGTTTCAATCCAGGATACTAAACCAGCAGATCTGGTGATCAAGTGACGCTGTTCAGTGGTTACTATTAAGGATATGCTTTCATTTTCAAAAGACATGAAAACACCAAGGAAACAGGCCTTTATTTTCTTCCAGTTAAAAACAAAACGGAAAGAAATGTTAACCAAACTTCATTGTAGTTTCATTTTATTGCATGCTATTTGTGGATAGTGCACATTAAATCAGAAATGAAACAAAATTTAAAAAAAATAAGGGGGAAAAAAAGACACATGATGCCTACAGCATCATTGCTTTGCCTTAGCCAGCATGCATGTTAAGGAGCTTCTTATCATTCGGGGGAAATGATTCAGAAAGACCAGGCACATATATCAGGGATTTTCATTTTTTACCCCATTTTTTTTCACCTGTGTTCAAGTTTCAGATGCTTTTCAACATGAACCCCTGCAACTGAATACAGGTGGCATTGACCCTATTGTCCTCTACACTTCCATGGGCTGAGGCTGGCACTATTCGTCTAGCTTGATGGACACCTGTATAAGAGCCCTGCTGTGGTCTTCACCCTTGTTCTACCTTGTGATCATGTAATCTGCTGGGGATTCAGACCAGTTAAACTGAAGAGTCCCTGTTAGTTTTAGCAATCAGTTTCCAGTAATTACAAAGCAGGAGGCTGAGGTCGCAAAAGGTGACTATAAAAGGTGCAAGGCAGATGTTTGATGTCAACAAATGTTGCAGGGGCTGAGTCAAGCAATTCTCAGTGAAAGCCGTGTCCTTGGTTTGTACTTTTCAAAGATAAATATTAAAACATTTTCAGACTGGCTTATAACTCATATACTGAGAAGATCCCAGTTTTAATGTATTTTAGAGTTTGAGTGGTAGTCACTCTATTTTGGTTCTTTCTTATGTTTTGCATCTATTTAGATTGTGTATGTAACTTTGTAAGCTGCCTAGAGTCATTGACATTGGCAGGATATAATAAATAAATGATAAATAAGTAAATAAAGCTTGGAGACAAAATCTATGGAAGGCTATCGAGACGCAAGAAAAGAAAATCCTTAATAAACCAAGCAGTGTATGGAATGATTCCCATGTCCTTTAAAGAAACAAAGAAGATGACAGCAGATAAAGGCTACAAGACCCATCTAGTCTGCCTATTTTTCCTTCCCTTTACTATACCTCAGGCCTTACTTGATCTCCACCTCTGCCTTCACTTCCCTGCGACTTAAGGATCCTCCAGGCTTTCTTCTGATAATTTTTGCCTCCGCCACCCTTATTGGGAGGCTATTCCATGCATCCATCCATCACCCATTCAGTGAAGAAATATTTCAAACTCCCCCCTTCCCTTTTTAGCCTCACACCATGACCCTTTGTTCTGCATCATCCTTTAACACTAAAACATATTCATCTTTTGTGCATTGTTTCTGCCTTTGAGGTATTTGAATTTCTCTATCCCATTCCCCCTTTCTTTCCTTTCTTCTAGTGGATCAAGGCAATCTGCTGCCTGAGGTAAGGGATGAGATGGGGCTCCCCTCCCCCCACCCAGGCACAGCACAGGTCAGATCATCAAGAGGACCAAAGGGGGGGGGGGGGGGGGAGGGTTCCATTGAAATCCTGCCCTTTTGGTGATCTGAAATGCTGAAGAAGAGGGAAAGCAGGGGGGTCAGAGTTCCCAGAGGAGTGGCAGATAGAGTGTCAGTGATCATTTTTCTAGGAAGCTGGCAACCCTGCCACACTCCCAGGACGCCTAAGACCTGCCTCCCACCTTTCCCTGGAGTAGGAGGAGATGGGTAAATGGTGGGTGCAGGTGTGGGGCACATACTCTCCGGGATCATGGAAGGGTATTAGGTGCCTTAGCTGAATCCAAGAGCCTTGGCCCCACAGCCCTCACCACACACAATTAATAATTATGCATTTATTATAATAGATTTTACGTGAAAAAGAACATTCAAAATAGAGTCTTCTGAGGTTAAAAATATAACATGTATATTATTTTTTCATGCATGGCTGTGGTGCCAACTGAAAACCCTGCAAAAAAAAGGACATTTAGAACAATCATAATAGAAACATATTAATAAAAATAATAAATATTTCAAAATAGCTGATGAATAGAACATCATTCAATATTAAACACACAATTTTTAAAAAGTTCTCAAAAACCAATAAAATATTTCAAAACAGCAGATACATCAAATAACACCCAACAATTAAACTAACAAGAATAAAACAATTCCCTGCTCTTCATACTTGGGGATTTTTGATTTCCAGACATCTTGAGATTGTTATGGATTAGTGGGGGGAGGGGTGCTGCGCCAAACCTTGTTCTCTCTCATTTACACATATTCTCTAACACACGTGTTCATTCACACACACATGCACACACACGCTTGCTCATAATCTCACATGCGCAGTTACACACGCACTCACTCATTCTCCCCCCCCCCCCCCCTCCCGGAACACAGAAATGGGCAGCAGCCTCCACCTTCAGCCCATGCAGGCGACAGGACTCCTCTTTCTTCCTGGAGCACAGGCCGATAATGCTCCTGCTCTTTTCTTCTGGCCACATAGGCTGCTTGTAACACCCCTTACCTCTCCAGCAGTGCCCCCCTGATTGCAGACTCCTCCAGCATACCTCCCAGTACTGGGCTGCATCCAGTGATTCTGACTAGGAAGTAGACTGCAGCTGCTAAGTTTTTGTAGGCCCTGCGTTCAGGATTTCCTGTCGGCCTCGGCTGACGATATCACCACTCTCCTTGGATATAAGGGAGTTCAGTGCAGTGAGCCAGTGCCTCAGCAGCAGGACCTTCTGGATACCTCTGCCTCGGAATCGTCTTTGCCCCTGAGACCCGACCTTGCTGGTCTTCTTGCCTTCATTCCAGTCCTGCCTTTACCTGCCCTGCTCTGCTCCTGCCTGCCCTGCTTGTCTTTGTCTTTGGTTTGTCCTCTTGTTGCTGAATCAACCTAATCTTTGACATTGCTCTGCCTGAACTTTGCCAGCCTCGACCTTGGTCTGCCCCTAGTCTCTGCTTAGTCTCTGTCCGCCCTGGCTGCAACCTGCAACAACTCAACTGCCACATATTGGAGCCTGATCTATGCTTGCATGAACTAGGCTGCACCAATCCAACAGTGGCCCAAGGGCTCACCTTCTTGAAGCGTGACTCCTTCTTTCTACCTGGGCAGGCCCCCAGTGACATAACTTCCTCTTCTGGGCCCACACAGGCAGGATGAACAAGGAGGAGTAATTGTTGCAGTCCTGCCACTGCTGTGCTACCCCCAAAATTATGGCACCTTAGGCAACCCTACACTTTCTTCCACTCGCACAGCCCCATATCTTTTTGCTTCCTCTTTACTTCCCACCCTTCCTTTATTTTCCTCTCACTCCTCTCTTCCACCTTCTAACACCCTTTCCCTTCCCCCCTCTCTCTCATATCCCTTACATTCCCTCCTTTCTCTCTCAGGCTCCTTCCCTTCACTCTTCTTTCACTCATTCTGTCTTCCTTCCCTTTCCTCTTTTCTTTTCACTCATCACTCCTCTTCCCTCCCCCTCACTCACTCCTCTTTTCATTCATCCCCTTCCCTCCCTCTCACTCCTCTTCTCATCCCCTCTTCCTTCCCTTATTAATTTCATCCCTCCCCCATTCACCCCTCTCTTCTCACTCACCCCTCTTCACTCAACTCTTCCCTCCCTGCACTCACCCCATCTTCTCTCATTCACCCATTTCTCACCCCTTCCCTCCCCCTCATTCACCCCACATCTCTCTCTCATTTACCCTCTCTTCTCACCCCCTCTTCCCTCACTTACTCAGCCCTCCCCTCTGACTTACCCATCTCCATCCCTCCCCCTCTGACTTACTCATCTCTCTTTTCACTCACAGCCCCTTCCCTTCTCACTCACGCCTCCCTTCCCTCCTTTCTCATACACTCACCCCTCCCTCTCTTCTCATTCACTTCTCCCTTTCCCTTTCCTTTCCTTTGTTGCATGCGGCAGTCCATGGGGCAGGCCCATGAACCGCCACTCTTACCTCCAGCCCCGAGCCTTTGCTGATACCACCAGATGCGGGGGAGACCCCTGAAGAGAGATGCAGCCAATTGCCACACTGCTCCCACTTCTGCCACTCTGCTGGGTACTGATGCTGCTTCCTCCTTACCCGCGACTACCCACCGCGCTCAGCAAGCCTCCGACGCCGAGGTTGGGCCATGCTCTCCCTAGGCATGCACACGCCCAACTTTGCCCTTCTTAAAGGGCCAATGGTGGGAACAAGGTAGCGGCGCTCATAGATGACATCACCACCAGGAGACTATTTAAAGGTCAGTGCTGCACTTGCTCCTTGCCTCGGCAATAGGTCGACTCCATTGGAGTAGCACTTTTCCTCTGCATTCCTGGTTCCTGACTCCTGCTATGTGTTCCTGAGCTACTGTGTCCTATTCCTGGTTCTTTGGCAGTCCAGTTTGTGTTGTGTTCCTGTCTTCATGATCAAGCTTCTCCACGTCTGTCTTCAGCATTCTGTCCTCCTCCAGTGGTCCCTTGTTCTTCATGTCCTCCTGTTTATTCCATGCCTTCTTGGATTGGATTCCTGGCTTGACCTCAGATCAGACTTCGGGCTTTGTCTTCGGATTGGACTTCTGGCTTGACACTGGTTTGGACCTTGATGCTGCTTGACCTCTGCCTGCCTCTGACCAGTGCCCATTTACTGTCTCTGACTGAACTCCGCATTGTACAAATCAACTTCTCTTGTACCTTTCATCGATTCAAGCAGCAGAAAATCTTCAGTGATGTCAACTTTACTGTTCGTACCTCCTACTGTGTATGTAAAACCAGCCCCCAAACGTGCCCCCTCTTACAGTGTTATAAATAGAGAGTGACATTGGTCTCTCTCTCTCTCTGAGATAAAAACCTTTTCCCCAGTAACACAGGCACAACACACAGAAAAACAGTGTAGTTATTTCTGGTGTTAAAACCCACATTGCTGTGCATTACTCTATCACATTCTATGTTAAGAGCTTCTCGTTACCATTAACTCCTCCCATTTGCATAGAAAATGTCACATTTGCATACTAGCGTGTGTTGTTCTATTTAATGCTAGCATTAAGGCCTTAATGCAAAACTATAAAGGACCCTGTAAGTTTGTATATTTAAGAAAGCTCTTTGACCTGACCAGATTTAGCTGGCTAAGGCCTGGATTTATCAAAATACACTAAATATCACATGTGATAGGAAAAGGGGTATGTTTTATGGCAATAGGCAGTTTATCACAATTTGTGCTAATACCTATGTGAAGTGCTATCTTAGTGCAAATTACAATAACTCTTTTACAGAGACACACACACACACACACACACACACACACACACATACACACACACACACACACACACACACACACAGAGTAGCCTAGCCTAGCCCTAATAGTCTCAAGCTAGATAGGTATTTATATCTCTATGGGAGGCCCACCTAGTAACTTGAGGTGAGGTTTAGGTATTAGTATAGGGGTTAGGAGCTACTTTGATGTTCAAAGTGAGACGTACGAACAGAACAGTGCTCTCTTGTGAAGATTTGATGACCTTTGGAGTGAGGAAACTCACCCAAAGATGAGATTTGTGCAATGTTCTCTCAACCTAGCTTGATATCACCCAGGTAGAGAGTCCATCAAGCTTGGTTGAGAGAACATTGCACAAATCTCATCTTTGGGTGCATTTCCTCACTCCAAAGATCATCAAATCTTCACAAGAGAGCACTGTTCTGTTCGTACGTGACACTTTGAATGTCAAAGTGGCTCCTAACCCCTACACTACTACCTAAACCTCACCTTGAGTTACTAGTTGGGCTTCCCATAGAGATATAAATACCTATCTAAGCATAAGAAAATTATGGCTAGTTTCTCTTTCTCCTCCCCCATTACAAAAAGGTGTAGTTAAAACTGATATCTTCCCTGCTTTTACATATGTTAAGGCATATTTTGCATGTGAAAACACCATAATAGCACTTTGATAAATGACCCCCTAAGTTAACTGGCTAATTCTGAATATCAGACAGGCTGATACAGTAAAAATCACAGGCACGCACACAGGCCACTCTCCTGTGCGCGCGATTCAGTAAGTTAATTTATTTAAATTAGGGCCCGCGGTAAAAAGAGGCTCTAGGGACACTAGCGCATCCCTAGCGCATCCCTAGCGCCTCTTTTTTGACAGGAGCGGCGGCTGTCAGCGAGTTTGACAGCCGACGCTCAATTTTGCCGGCGTCGGTTCTCAAACCTGCTGACAGCCATGGGTTTGGAAACCAGATGCCGGCAAAATTGAGCGTCCGGTTTTCAACCCGTGAGCCATGGGCCCATTTAAAAATTTTTTTTTATTTTTAACTTTTTTAAATTTTGGGACCTCCGACTTAATATCGCCATGATATTAAGTCGGAGGGTGCACAGAAAAGCAGTTTTTACTGCTTTTCTGTGCACTTTCCCGGCGCCGGCAGGAATTATCGCCTACCTTTGGGTAGGCACTAATTTCTTAAAGTAAAATGTGCGGCTTGGCTGCACATTTTACTTTCTGTATCACATGGGAATGACTAATAGGGCCATCAACATGCATTTGCATGTTGCGGGCACTATTAGTCTCGGGGGGGGGGGGGGGGTTGGACGCACATTTTCGACCCCTTACTGAATAAGGGGTTACGCTAGCGCATCGAAAACTGTGTCGGCCTGAGAGTTAGCTAGATAACTCAACTCCTTCCAGTTATGCCCTGGAACACCCCCGACTTGGCCGGGTAAGTTGGTACTTGGCCAGAATTTAGTCGAATAAACATTAAATAGACCCGGATAAGTCATTTAGGCAGACACATTTTCAGTTATCCATCTAAATGGCATTTGGATAGTGACCTTGCAATGTTATATGAATACCGACTATTTTTTTTCCTAATCTTGGGTTCCCTCTGTATTTCCTGTAAACCATGAGTTTTCTGGCTAATGATTTATTTCTTTTTGGCTATATAAATATTTAATATATATTTTCTTTGCCAAATTTGTCAGTTTTTCTGTGCAAGTATTCTTTTGTTATATTTGAAATTTTCAATAAATATAAAGTATATATATAAAAAAAATCTTGTCATCTGAGATAGCCACCTCACCATGCAAAATGATAATATCACTTCGATTCTATACATATTTGGGTGGTAAAATTTCATAAGGATGGACTTATGGTGAAGAATCTGTTACCTGAAATGTTAACTTACACGTTACAAAAAAGACATTTTGTTTAAATGGCACAATTACAAATAATTATAAAGTTAGCATAAGTTCACAGAAGAATTAAAATTGCTGCTGGATAAATCAATAAATCTAGCAGGAGAGGCATCAACAAGATTATTTTGGTCTTCAGAAACAAGGAGTCTGACCTTGGACAGTTATATTTATGGATGAATCCAACCCATCTCATGCAACCCATCTCTTTGTAAGGGCTCAATAAAATATCTTGAAAATGAAGTCATGTAATGTTAGCATAAATAGCTTTTGCTGCAGAGGATTGGAGGTTTAACTGTTCTAATCTTTTTTCTTCAATAAAATATTAACTTTCTGGAAAAAGACTGAAGATATTTCAGTTCCCTTTTGCATTTGTGACTTCTTTTTGTGCTCACATGCAATTCTTATTTTACTGTTTAATCTTTTCACTTTCTTTTCTGTATGTTTCTTATTTTGTGGGCAGGGGTTTTGTGAATGATTACATTTTTACATCTCCCTTGTGAGTTTTTGGAACTGGAAACAAATCTTGGCCATATAATTGAAATGATAAGACTTGAGTCTAAGCAGGAAGAAAAGGGCCGCCGCTCCCAGTACTTAAATGAGACAGTGAGATTGATGTTGTTGATGGGATGAAGACTGTTTGCTACACTGTTTTCATGAAATCAAATGTAATAAAGCTGTTATGATCTCTTGCTGCTCAGGTACATTCTTAAAGGAGCCAACAGCAGTCAGTGCAATGAGAAAGCAGAGTGGAATGAAGAACTGCCTATTTGTGAGCGTATGTATAGAAGATCGATTATTGCCTCATTTGCTTACCATTGCTTCTTTGTTGTATCAACAATGTTTCTACTATCCAAAAGAATCCCTGTTGTTTGCAGTATTAGTAAATATATTGTTGGCATAAATGTATTTATTTATTTAAATTGTTATTTTTGTTATAATTTTTATATTGATAAATTGTAACATGTCTTGAGCACTATGTTATGAATTAAGCTAGATAAGAACATGAGAACATGCCATACTGGGTCAGACCAAGGGTCCATCAAGCCCAGCATCCTGTTTCCAACAGTGGCCAATCCAGGCCACAAGTACCTGGCAAGTACCCAAAAACCAAGTATATCCCATGCTACTGATGCTAGTAATAGCAGTGGCTATTTACTAAGTCAACTTGATTAATAGCAGGTAATGGACTTCTCCAAGAACTTATCCAAACCTTTTTTAACCCAGATACACTAACTGCACTAACCACATCCCCTGCCAACAAACCCCAGAGTCTAAATAAATTTCTCTCTATTTATACCTGCCTACCTTCCTATCACTATATTTTTTGGGTGCCAGGTAGAATTAGTCATATTTTATTTGCTTTAAGAATTTATATTTTTAACACACCTCTCCAGACATGCTACTGTCAGAGCCTTCCAGCTCTGTCTTGTGGATGATACTAAGATCTGCAACAGAGTGGATACATCTGAAGGAGTAGAGAGAATGAAAAGTGATTTAAGAAAGCTTGAAGAGTGATCAAAGACTTGGCAGCTGGGATTCAATGCCAAGAAATGCAGAGTCATACATATGGGGTGTGGTAATCTAAAAGAGTTGTATGTGATGGGAGGTGAAAGACTAATGCGCATGGATTGAGAGAGGGACCTTGGGGTGATAGTGTCTGCTGATCTGAAGGAGGCAAGGCAATGTGACAAGGTGATAGCTAAAGCCAGAATAATGCTGGGATGCATAGAGAGAGGAATAACCAGTAAGAAAAAGATGTAATAATACCCTTGTACAGGTCTTGATGAGTCTTCACCTGGAGTACTGTGTTCATTTCTGGACCGTATCTGAAAAAGAATAAAGACAGGATGGAGACGATCCAGAGAAGGGTGACCAAAATGGTGTGGGGTCTGTACTGGAAGACTTATCTGGAGAGGATGGAGGATCTGAATATGTATACCCTGGAAAAGAGAAGGTGCTGGGGAGATGATATAGACCTTGAGATACCTGAATGGTTTTAAAGATATATGTTCCTCAAACCTTTTCCAGAGAACATAAAGGGGTAGATTTTCAAAGGGTTGCGCTCGTGAGATATGCGTGCAACCCCCCAAAACCTCCCCTTGCCTCCCCCTACGCGCGCCGAGCCTATCTTGCATAGGCTCGGCGGTGCACGCAAGCCCTGGGACGCGCGTATGTCCCGGGGCTTGCAAAAAGGGGTGGGGTGTGGGTGGTCGAGGGCAGTCTGGGGGCATGGCAGGGTGTGGCTTGAGCCTCCAGGCACAGCGGCCATTTGCCGCTGTGCCAGGGATCGCGGGCCGGCCATTGGCCGCCGCGCGTAACTTCTTCAACAAAGGTAAGGGGAGGTTCTAGATAAGGCTGGGGGGGGGCGGGTTAGGTAGGGGAGGGGAGGGGAAGGTGCGGGAGGGCGGAAGGAAAGTTCCCTCCAAGGCCACTCCGATTTCGGATTAGGGAATAGGGAATAGCCATTGTTGTTGCCTACATTAGTTACTTGAGATCTATTTATTGTTTGATTACTTGCAAGGTACTTGTGACTTGGATTGGACACTATTGGAGACAGCATACTGGACTTGATGGACCCTTGGTCTGACCCAGTCTGGCATATTTTGGGGAGATTTTAAAACCTGCGCGTGGGCGCAGATTTGTTTGTGCAACCCGGCATGAACAAATCTACGCCCGATTTTATAACATGCGCAAGGGGGTGAACAATTGTGCAACATGCGCGTGCCAAGCCGCGCAGCCTGCCCCCGTTCCCTCCGAGGCGGCTCTGCGGCTCGGCACACGCAAGTTGCACAATTGTGCACCCCCTTGCGCAGGTTTTAAAATCTGCCGCAAAATATGCCAGACTGGGTCAGACCAAAGGTCCATCAAGTCTAGTATGCTGTCTCCAATAGTGTCCAATCCAAGTCACAAGTACCTTGCAAGTACTCAAACAATAAATAGATCCCATGTTTCTAATGTAAGCAACAACAATGGCTATTCCCTAATGATTAATAGCAGTTTATGGACTTCTCCTCCAAGAACTTATCCAAATTGTTTTTAACCCAGCTATACTATACCTTAACCACATCCTCTGGCAACAAATTCCAGAGCTTAATTGTGCATTGAGTGGAAAAATCATTTTCTCTGATTTGTTTTAAATGAATTACTTGCTAACTTCATGGAATGCCCCCTAGTCCTTGTATTATCCGAAATAATAAATAACTGTTTCACATTTACTTGTTCAAGTCCTTTCATGATTTTGTAGAGGAAAGCAAACAGTAGAACAAGGGGTCATGATATGAAACTTCAGGGGAGACAACTTAGATCCAACGTCAGGAAATATTTCTTCATGGAGAGGGTGGTGGATGCCTGGAATGCCCTTCCAGCAGAGGTGGTGAAGACAAAAACAGTAAACAAATTCAAAAAGGCCATGTATAAAAACTATGGATCCTTAAAGCTAGAGTTGAAAATTAAGAAAAGGGTGCATGGAGGGTAGCCACCATAGAGTGGCAGCTAATGCCCCTCACAGAAGGCTTGGGGATTACTACCCTTAACCAATTAGCTTACATGATTTGACAGTGGTGGGGGGAGAAAGGGGGAATTGGATTCAGATGATGATCAACATTGGGTCCTGACTTTTATGGACATGGACATGCAGACATTAGGGAAAAAGCACAGAACTGCTTCTATGGCCAAGTCCAAAAGCAAAGCACGTTCAAGCAACAACTTTGTATGAATGATCAGGAAGGCTACTCTCTCTGTAAAAATGTTGCTAGCAGTAATTTTGTTATAGGTTTCACAGTTGCTTGGTTTTGATTTTTAATATTACTACCCTTAACATAAGCCTTGGGGGTAACCTGTATCAAGCAGCAGTTACAAAGAAACATAGAAACATAGAAATGACGGCAGAAGAAGACCAAATGGCCCATCCAGTCTGCCCAGCAAGCTTCACACATTTTTTTCTCTCATACTTATCTGTTTCTCTTAGCTCTTGGTTCTATTTCCCTTCCACCCCCACCTTTAATGTAGAGAGCAGTGATGGAGCTGCATCCAAGTGAAATATCTAGCTTGATTAGTTAGGGGTAGTAGCCGCCGCAATAAGCAAGCTACACCCATGCTTATTTGTTTTACCCAGACTATGTTGTACAGCCCTTATCGGTTGTTTTTCTTCTCCCCTGCCAATAAGCAAGCTTCTCCCCTGCCAATAAGCAAGCTATACCCATGCTTATTTGTTTTACCCAGACTATGTTATACATCCCTTATTGGTTGTTTTTCTTCTCCCCTGCCGTTGAAGCAGGGAGCTATGCTGGATATGCGTGAAGTATCAGTTTTCTTTTTTTCTCCCCTGCCGTTGAAGCAGAGAGCTATGCTGGATATGCGTGAAGTATCAGTCTTCTCCCATGCTGTTGAAGCAGAGCGCCATGCTGGATATGCATCGAAAGTGAAGTATCAGGCACATTTGGTTTGGGGTAGTAACCGCCGTAACAAGCCAGCTACTCCCCGCTTTGTGAGTGCGAACCCTCTTTTCTTCTCCCCTGCCGTTGAAGCAGAGAGCTCTGCTGGATGTGTGAAGTATCAGTTTTTCTTCTCCCCTGCCATTGAAGCAGAGAACTAAGAAGCTTGCTGGGCAGGCTGGATGGATGATTTGGTCTTTATTACTATGTAGCGATCCAGCCTGCTATGCAGCTTCCCTGCCACCCATTTCTCCTGACACTTCCCTTCATCCACAGGCCGTTGCCTCTACTCCATGTCGTGGTCCTATTGATATTTCACTATTTCAAGAATCTTTTACACCTTTACTTCCAAACTTGTGTCTAGATAACTTTACTGACACATTTTGCCACTGGACATCCACCTTTAACTCTGTACTCGATCAATTAGCTCCATTGAGAACATGTAATCCACACAAACACAAACCACCCCCATGGATGAATGCCCCCTCAATAGAAATGCTAGGCACTCCTACATCTGAAAGTGCCTCTTATGGTTCCGTGTGTTTGGTGGATCCTTGGGTGCTGTGGAGAAGACCACGCCCATAGGGAGGAGCCCCGTGAGGACTAGACTCATACACACAAAACACAATAGTTCTTTATTTAGACAGCTTGAAGAGAGCCACCAGGTGGCAGTAGTGAGGCAATCCGTAGTTGCAGTCTCAGGGACCTCGGCAGAGGGAGCCCTTCTCTCCTAGATGACATCAGGAGGTTCTGCAGCAGGTCTCCCAGCGAGGAGATACTGTGGATGATATAGACTGAGAGTTAGTGTACTCACTAGGTGTTTGCTGTAGCTGTACGATTCCACCAGGTATTTTGTAGATGGTACAGGCATCGAGGCAGGGAGAGCAAGCCCTCGAGGAGCGAGTACCTGTTCCCTGTAAGGCACCTGAAAGAAAGCAGAGGGACCAGTCATGCCTCTGGGCAAATGCAATTTTAAAATTTTACCAACCTATGAGAGCTTGTGCTCTTCTCAGTGAGGACTCTTGGAGATCCCGTCCCCAAGAGTCACAGCATTACATACTACCCGCAAGTGCGCATTCTCTGTTGCCGTACCTACTCTTTGGAATTCTTTCCCAATTGATGTCAGACAATGTGATTCCCTAAAGAATTTTAAGAAGCAAATTAAAACTTTTCTTTTTAATTTATCTTATTTTTAGATATTAAAATTTGTTTAAGGTTATTTATTTTATACTGAGATATATTGCCCTTCATATTTTTATCATTCTAGTTCTGTTTTTTAGACATATTAATTTGTTTTAACAGCTGTTTCAATACTTAGTATTGTTTTGTCCATGCTTATAATTGTTGCATCCGTCAGTGCTAGACGGCTTTGTCCCGTTTGCCTCACCTTGTTCACGGCTCCTCCCGCATCCTTGGGGAAAATGGCTGCCGCCACGTCGACAAGCCAACCTCTCCAGCATTCCCGGAATGGCTATGGTGCTGCCTCCCGCCATGCTCCTCCCAAGGGCTTACTAGGGTGCGTGCACACATGCCACCCACGTCTTTATTCCAGCATTGACGCGAACCTCAGGGACGTTCCCTCTACTAACGTCATGCCAACCGGGTATATACCGGGTATGCAGTTTGACTACTGCATTCAACTTGCTGCATACACAGATGAATTTACCCACCACCACAGGTAAAGAAGCTACACCGCCAGAGATGATGGTCAAGACTATTGTACCTCTATCTGCTCCTACACGCTTCTCGGGGGAGGTTTGCTAGCTCGTTGAGTTAGCAAAGGATTGGTTTCGGCCGGTTCTAAGCTACTCTGCCGCTTCCATTCTGCTGCTGGAAGCTCTCTCTCTGCCCTTCGGGGTATTGCTAAACTGGGTACCCGCTCCTCGGGGGCCCTCTGCTTTATTTCAGGTGCCTTACAGGGATCAGGTACTTGCTCCTCGAGGGTCTGCTCTCCCTGCCTCGGTGCCGCTACCTAACTTCTTCAACCTGGTGTAATCACATACCAACAGCAACCATCTAGTGAGTAATCTAACTCTCAGTCTATCTCATCCACAGTACTGCCTTGCTGGGAAACCTGCACCGGAATCCCCCTTTACCAACAGGGTGAGAAGGATCCCCTCTGCCGAGGGTCCTGAGACTGCTACATCCAGAGTACCTCACTACTGCCACCTCTGGTGGTAGACCTCAAGCTGTTTAATAAAATAACTTAACTCTGTGTATGGCGTCTGCATTTAGCCCAGTACTGTGGCGCTCACGGGGCTCCTCCCCATGGGCGTGGTCATCTGCCACAGTACCCAAGAATCCACCCAAACACTGCTTAACCATAACAGATTGCTAACTCCATGGATTTGGCTCAGCTCACTGCATTGCAGGCCATTCCAGGCCTGGCCCAGCGAATCTCCGAACAGCAGAGTGCACTGGAGAGTTTGACTACTGCATTCAGCTTGCTGCATACAGAGATGAATTTACCTACCACCACAGGTAAAAAAGCTACACTGCCAGAGATGACGGTCAAGACTATTGTACCTCTGTCTGCTCCTACACGCTTCTCAGGGGAGGTTTGGAGATGCAGAGGTTTTATTAATCAATGTTGCATGCACTTCTCCCTACAACCTAGCCATTTCCCCACAGCTTATGCCAAGACCACTTATATCCTGTCTTATCTGGATGGAGGAGCATTGACATGGGCCTCTTCGCTGTGGGAGCGCGAGGATCCTATTCTACATGACATTGAAGGATTCCTCAAGCTATTCAAATCAGTTTTTGATGACCCTGCCCAATATACCACTGCAGGATCTTCTTTGGTTCAGCTGAAGCAAGGTAGCAAATCTTTGGCTGACCGCTATCAAATTCAAGATACTGGCATCTGAATTATATTGGGACCCTAAATGCCTGATGACCCTCTTCTTTGAAGGACTGAACTCTCATCTGAAGGATGAGAGGACGAGCTCGCTGCTCGTGAAATGCCTGAGACCTTGGCTGAACTGGTGAAGTTGGCAACAAGAATTGATCGCTGACTTCGTGACAAGGTTCAAGAGACCAAGACTCCCAGAAGACCCTTCCAGGGTGAAACTCGAGTTAAGTCCACACCCAGGCCTGTACCTCCAGTTCCAGTTGCTGGCGAAGAAGAACCATTTAATAAAATTGATGCCAGCTGGCCCTGTGGCCAACACTGCTGTGGTGCCAACCAGAAAACCCAACAAAAAAAAGAAATTTGGAACCCATAAAGTACTAGGCTTATTGTAACGCATCAGTAACAGAGTGACCCTGTTTTTCCCCTCTTTGTGTGTGCTAGACCAAGCTAGAAGCCTGGTCCACCTTAAATCCCACAAAGGGAGAGAGAGCTTTGTGGGTGGAACCAACTGCTTAGAGACCTGGCAGTATTACCAAAACCTTGGTCTGGATCCATTAGGTATACTGCAGTGCATGCGAAAGAAGAAAGAGGAGCCATAGGGCTTGAGAAGTGGTAGAGTATGATATCATGAAAGTTTTCCAGGCCCAAGAAGCAGTGCTGAGGGAGAGGAATGGCTAAGTCAGGAATGACTGGCTATGGAGACTCAAAGTCAGGAATGGACACAGACGGTAGCTGAAATATGGATGTTGTCCACAGAGTTGCATCAAGAGCTGAATGAGGTATTGCAGTGTACTCTTGAGGAACCAAGGGGCACTGTTGCAGTTGGAGATGCTGCCAGGAGCCAGACCGTAGCTAGGTTGAGAGAACATTGTACAAATCTCATCTTTGGATGAGTTTCCTCACTCCGAAGGACATCAAATTTTCACAAGAGTGTACTATTCTGTTCTTACGTCTCACTCTGAATGTCACAGTGGCCCCTAACCGCTACACTAATACATAAACCTCACTTTGAGAAACTAGGTGGGCCTCCTATAGAGGTATAAATACCTAACTACTATGAAGGCTTTCTAGCTAGTCTATCTCTCTCTCTCCCCACCCCCCCAGTGGTTGTAGCCATGTCACACAGCTTAACACAAATGAAAGATGTGTAGTTGTGATATGGCATTGTGAAGCCAGCCCTTTGGCCAGAAATCCTGCCCCAAACTCCAACCCTTTTCTAAATTAGCATCACACCATGCAGAAAACACCTTAACGCATGCAAAACGCCCATAACGCAGCTTGGAAAATAACCCCCTATGATCTGTATCCATCAATAAATTAACCAATCTGTTTAATGACACTTCTATGCCAGTTTTCTATTTGTTTATTTTTTTTATCTGTCTGTTGTATCATTTGTAATACAATCAATTCATTCTTCCATTGGATCAGCCATATATGGTATAATAAATATTGTATTGCTTTAATTCATTAGCTGGTCGATACAGTAAAGTTCGCGGGAGAGCGGGCAAGTGCCCGCTCTCCCGGCGCGCGCACAGGCCAGTGTCCTGTGCACGCGATCCAGTAAACTAAAATATTTAAATTAGGGCCAGCAGTAAAAAGAGGCGCTAGGAACACTAGCGCGTCCCTAGCGCCTCTTTTCGGATAGGTGCGGTGGCTGTCAGCGGGTTTGACAGCTGACGCTCAATTTTGCCAGCATTGGTTCTCAAACCCGCTGACAGCCACGGGTTCGGAAACCGTATGGCGGCAAAATTGAGCGTCCGGTTTTCAACCCGCAAGCCACGGGCCTATTTCAAAATTTTTTTTTTAAACTTTTTTTAAGTTTCGGGTCCTCAACTTAATATCGCCATGATATTAAGTCAGAGGGTGCACAGAAAAGCAGTTTGTACTGCTTTTCTGTGCACTTTCCTGGTGCCCAGAGAAATTAACGCCTACCTTTGGGTAGGCGCTAATTTCTGAAAGTAAAATGTGCGGCTTGGCTGCACATTTTGCTTTCTGAATCGCGTGGGAGTACCTAATAGGGCCATCAACATGCATTTGCATGTTGCGGGTGCTATTAGGTTCGGGGGGATTGGACACGCGTTTTCGACGTGCTATTACCCCTTACTGAATAAGGGGTAAAGCTAGCGCGTCGAAAACACGCATCCAATCGCGGGTTAACAGTGCACTCCGCTGGAGCGCACTGTACTGTATCGGCCTGTAACTTAGAAAATTGATTGTGGTACTATATTTGGTGGGTGAGATTGCTGAAGAAAGGTATTATATCAGTATAAGTGGTGCATACCATATCTTATAAGATTACCACAAGTACTTATTATTATCTTGTTTTATTTGCAATTACTTAGATCATGCTGGTGATAATTTTTAAAAATCTTGCTATAATAATAAATAAGGGCTTATTTAAAGAGTGACCATCATAAAGTGCTTGAGGCTTTCCAAACCGGATCTGCCCTGTTTAGCACTGGACTTTGTAATCATCCGTCACTCTGTATGTGTGTGTAGAATGCTTATAATGATAGCTCATTTTTACAAGCATCCACATGAATAGCTATCTCCACACTTATCTGAGAAATGTCCACTGTGTTGGCGAGCCTCTTGATGGATCAGTGTCCTATATTGCAATGTTTCGGAGTCTTTATAAATCTCCTTCTTCAGGGAAAAGATTCGCATATGTGGACCAATATCATTTGTATGGTCAGTCATATCCTACGTGCTGAGCGCTGTAAAGCAAATTTGTTCAGCAGTAGAACATCAAGGTGCTGTACAGCACTCAGCACGCAGGATATGACTGACCATACAAATGATATTGGTCGACATATGCAAATCTTTTCCCTGAAGAAGGAGATTTATAAAGACTCCGAAACATTGCAATATAGGACACTGATCCATCAAGAGGCTCGCCAACACAGTGGACATTTCTCAGATAAGTGTGGAGATAGCTATTCATGTGGATGCTTGTAAAAATGAGCTATCATTATAAGCATTCTACACACACATACAGAGTGACGGATGATTACAAAGTCCAGTGCTAAACAGGGCAGATCCAGTTTGGAAAGCCTCAAGCACTTTATGATGGTCACTCTTTAAATAAGCCCTTATTTATTATTATAGCAAGATTTTTAATATATTGGCTATTGCACGAGATTCATGCTATTGGGGGTTTTTTGTGATTTCATTGGTGATAATTTTTAGAAAGCTGCACCCTTCATGTTGCTGAAGGGGTCATTGCTATAGGCTGGGTAGAGCTTCTCAGGTCTTCAAGTTTGTAGTAGTCAAGACTTACAATGTTCTGCTTTTCCAGCTGTGACGTGTCCTTTCCCCCCTGTTCCTGAATTTGGAAAAATTGTTTTCCATCTGCCAAAGACTGGGAACGTGTCCATTTTCCAAGATGTGGTTAGATACTCGTGTCTGCCAAACTATGCTTTGTTTGGAAACGAAACAGTTAGCTGCTTAGCTAATGGCAATTGGAGTGATTTTCCAGAATGCCGAGGTGAGTAATAAACTAAAAACACACAATGATAAAATGGCAAGGTTGTTTAGAGTGCCAAATATGTATATTTTCACAAAGAATATAAGCAATTATATCAGGTAACCTCATAATTTTCTCAAATCATTCTCCAATGTTACCTTTAATTACTTTTTTTTGGCTTTTCTGCCTTTGATTCCTCATCTTTGAGCCCCTCACCCCTTCTTCAGGTGGCATGCTCAGGCAATTCTGGGAGCCCTCATTGGAGCAAGAGCTGGAGGGAGGTGCACTTTCAGTGTCATTTGTTGACTAGCAGAGGCAGACATTTGCCCTCCTTCCCTGGGCCTGAGTGCACCACATCTGTGGCACACAAAGACCTGACATGTGCTGTTACTTGACCCACAGGACCTGCCTCCTTTCAAGCCAGTTTGATCCAATTCTGACAGTCATCCTAGACCCCAGTCCTTCTCTCAAGAATTTCAGATTCAGGTCAATCTGTGCAAGCTCACTGAACTGAATTGGATTCTAATAACTAATGTAGCATATGTAAAATAGTAAAACGAGTCAACTAATCTTCTTTGAGTCAATTTTGAAAAGTTAGCCATGTATCTAAGTTAGCTGGATAGACATATCCAGCTAACGCACAGGGTCATTCATCAAAATGCGTTATGGTCCCTTCTTTTCCTTATGGTTTTCTTTTTTTTTTTGCTTTGGTGTTTATTTCATTTCAAGTGAATAAAAGAAAGTGAAATAAATATCAACAAAATGAAAAACATTTAAAACACTAAACCAAACAAAAAAAAAGAAATGAAATCAATATGTTCTTCGTATACAGCCCTGACGAAGTGGACTCTGTCCTTGAAAGCTCATGCCTCAGTAAATTGGTTAGTCTATAAGGTATCACCTGCCTCCTATTATTTTTGTGTACAACCCTCACTATTCCCTGGTGCATTGCCACTGATTCCCATCAGCCCCTGGCTTACCTTTCACTTCTTTGTACCTAAGAATATTCTGTGCACGTTCAACCCAGGCTTTCCTGAATTCTCTGCAGTCTTAAAACTTCTATACTACAACATTAATTTTGTTACTCTAACAGGTATCACAATCTATAAAGTTACCACTATTATGAAAGGTTACTGCATTACGTGCACCTAATTCTAATACAGTCTAATATACACTAATGTAGTCTCTGCAGGCAAATTCACTGCATTTGTATATGTATTCATGAAAAACATCCAGGAATTGTTTAAAGTGCTGAAAAAAAAAAAAAAGCAGAGAACAATAAAAAAGTATTTCACTTTCTGAACTCTGCATAAATCGTTATCACATTTCCTCAGTACCAATCAGGCAGCAGCCAGATCACCCAGGTTATTCATCTTTTAGTTGTTATAAACTAAACAATATCAGGTAAATTGTAAAAGGAATTGCATGTGTAAATGTAACATACTATTGTAGCAATTTTAAAAAGTCATTTGTGTGCGTAAAGTGCACTTACACATATAAAACCTATGGACAATTCAATGACATATATTGCAGCAATTTTCAAAAACCCACTTACATGGGTAAAGTGCATTTATACATTTAAAGCATAGTTTTAAGTGTGTAAATGATTTTTTAAATCAGCCCTTAAGTGTGCAAGATGAAAGTTTCTACTTTTGAAGACTAGGCACCAAACTGTGAATGCTTTCGTAGACAGGGGGTCTATGCACATAACAATGGGCAAACGACCAGAAATGCCCAGGTATACTGGCACTTTGAACTTGTCCATGGTTTGAGAACACATTTGCAAAATTTCTGCATCACAGCTAGTAAAATGTAGTCTGCCCTGCACGAATGGTTACTACAGTTCTGTATTAATGGGCTGCTGTGATGCAATACCATGCAAAGCAGCTCATTAATGCAGAAATCAGTGAAAACCGGCACAGAAAGACATCTTTGTGGCCAGATTTTGCAAAAAAGATAATTTTTCCTCAAAGAAGCGTAGTTGTCTTTTTTAGATGTCTCAAAAACAAAATACCTTTGAATTGTCCTCAAACAACGGTCCAGCATAACAATAAAGAGGAACAAAATTTGCTCATTGGTGTATGCCCGGCATGGGTGTAAATCACGAAAGTGGCATGGCACTTTTGCTTTTTTTTTTTAAACACAAACTGGTTTTCAGGCTTGCAATTCATGCATTTGCAAACATACTGTTTAACATACCTCATCGTAAACCCTTTAAAATCACACAGTGTCTTTCATGTGACTCCCAAGGGGTTATTTACATCATATTCATATCGTGCCCCTGTAATTTTATCTATAAAGGAAAAACCATAGGAAAATTCAAACAACGCATTCAGGAGCATTTAAGTAGCATTCACAGACAAAAAAATCGAAGCACCGTTGGTGAGCCATTGGTTGGCAGCAACCCACTCCATAGAAGAGTTAATATCTGCAGCTCTGATTCAACTACATAGAACACCAAGAAGAGGAGAAATGGATAAAAAGCTTTTACAATTAGAACAACAGTTTATATATAAGTGGGATACAGTGATCCCGAAAGGCTTACACAAGGAACTAGAATGGTTTCACTTTTTTTTAAGAGAGTTAAGAAGAAAAGATAAAAATATTCTTTCCTTCTTCAAGGTTTTTTAAGAACTGTTTATGCCCCAAATTTTAGATTTATTAAAAGTACTCTTCATGAAGGCTTTTTCTACCTGGTTACTATGATGTCAGAGGTTTCAGTTTTGTGATTGGTTCCTTCGGGTTTAAAAAAACGGAGAGATTGTGACGCCATGACGCTTCAGCAATGGCACGCTGAAACTGAATTCTCTCCTTTAATCTTGTAAATAGCACATTGGTGGTTTTCTTACGTTGTATTTTTAGATGCTTTGCAGCTTCTCTTTACTTTGAAGAATTGTCTCTTGAACCCCTGAAGCAGGTAGAACACCACCGAAACATTGGCAGTGTCGGGCAATACAAGAAGTTGTGGCTAAGTACAGTGAGTTCACAGGAGACTTGTTTCTCTGTTTGAAATGTATAGAATGAGCCACCCTCCTTAAGTAAAACTGAGAGACTGGACGCAATAACAAGAGAGCTAGCTGTATAAAACTGTGAGATTGGATAAACAGATCAAGAGATTGGAAGTTACACATAAGATTTTAATAATATAGAAAATAAAATTTAAAAAAATGTAAATCATTTGTAAAATGAAATAAAAAGAATAAAATGGTGGGGTGCTAAAATAAGCGAAAGTGCCATGCCGCTTTCGTGATTTACACCCATGCTGGACATACACCAATGAGCAAATTTTGTTCCTCTTTATTGTTAATGCCGGTATACCCTTTTTTAGATGTCTGCCAGGAAATTTTGTGTGCATATTTGCTACCAGCACAGGCCGGTAACCTGCAGGAAATTCCATGGGTTAGTACATCAGGCCCCTTTGTCAAATAAATACCCCATAGGGTAGAAAAGTTTCAAAGGCACTTAAAATGGTCCTCTCCTCAGTAAGAACATAAGAACTTGTCATACTGGGTCAGACCAAGGGTCCATCAAGTCCAGCATCCTGTTTCCAACAGTGGCCAATCCAGGCCATAAGAACCTGGCAAGTACCGAAAAACTAAGTCTATCCCATGTTACTGTTGCTAGTAATAGCAGTGGCTATTTTCTAAGTAAACTTAATTAATAGCAGGTTATGGACTTCTCCTCCAAGAACTTATCCAATCCTTTTTTAAACACAGCTACACTAAGGGGCGGATTTTAAAGCCCCTGTGCGCGTAAATCCGGCTGGATTTACGCGTGCAGGGCCCTCCCGCACCAGCGCACCTATTTTGCATAGGCCGCCGGCGCGCGCAGAGCCCTGGGACTCGTGTAAGTCCTAGGGTTTTTGAAAAGGGGTGTGTTGGGGGCGGGGCCTAATGACGCGGTGTTTCAGGGGCGGGACGTGGCGTTTCGGGGGCGGGACCGGGACTGTGGCGCCGTCCCGGGGGCGTGGTCGAGGCCTCCGGACCAGCCCCCGGGTTGGATGACGGCGCACCAGTAGTCCGCTGGCGCGCGTAGATTTACGTCTGCTTCTAGCAGGCGTAAATCGAGGAACAAAGGTAAAGGGGGGTTTAGATAGGGCCGGGGGGGGGGGGTGGGTTAGGTAGGGGAAGGTGAGGGGAGGGCGAAAGAAAGTTCCCTCCGAGGCCGCTTTGATTTCGGAGCGGCCTCGGAGGGAACGGAGGCAGGCTGCGCGGCTCGGCGCACACAGGCTGCCCAAAATCGGCAGCCTTGCGCGCGCCGATCCCGGATTTTATAGGCTACGCACGTATCTTATAAAATCCAGCGTACTTTTGTTTGCGCCTGGTGCGCCAACAAAAGTATGCGATCGCGTATTGTTTTAAGATCTACTTCTAACTGCACTAACCACATCCTCTGGCAACAAATTCCAGAGTTTAATTGTGCATTGAGTAAAAAATAACTTTTTCCGATTAGTTTTAAATGTGCTACATGCTAACTTCATGGAGTGCCTCCTAGTCCTTCTATTATCCGAAAGAGTAAATACCGATTCACATTTACCCGTTCTAGTCCTCTCATGATTTTAAACACCTCTATCATATCCCCCCTCAGCCTTCTCTTCTCCAAGCTGAACAGCCCTAACCTCTTTAGTCTTTCCTGATAGGGGAGCTGTTTCATCCCCTTTATCATTTTGGTTGCCCTTCTCTCTACCTTCTCCATCACAACTATATCTTTTTTGAGATGCGGTGACCAGAATTGTACACAGTATTCAAGGTGCGGTCTCACCATGGAGTGATACAGAGGCATTATGACATTTTCCCGTTTTATTCACCATTCCCTTTCTAATAATTCCCAACATTCTGTTTGCTTTTTTGATTGCCGCAGCACACTGAACCGATGATTTCAATGTGTTATCCACTATGATGCCTAGATCTCTTTCTTGGGTGGTAGTTCCTAATATGGAACCTGACATTGTGTAACTATAGCATGGGTTATTTTTCCCTATATGCAACACCTTGCACTTATCCACATTAAATTTCATCTGCCATTTGGATGCCCAATTTTCCAGTCTCAGAAGGTCTTCCTGCAATTTATCAGAATCTGCTTGTGATTTAACTACTCTGAACAATTTTGTATCATCTGCAAATTTGATTACCTCACTTGTCGTATTTCTTTCCAGATCATTTATAAATATATTGAAAAGTACGGGTCCCAATACAGATCCTTGAGGCATTCTACTGCCCACTCCCTTCCACTGAGAAAATTGTCAATTTAATCCTACTCTCTGTTTCCTGTCTTTTAGCCAGTTTGTAATCCACAAAAGGACATCGCCACCTATCCCATGACGTTTTACTTTTCCTAGAAGCCTCTCATGAGGAACTTTGTCAAACGCCTTCTGAAAATCCAAATATACTACATCTACCGGTTCACCTTTATCTACATGTTTATTAACTCCTTCAAAAAAGTGAAGCAGATTTGTGAGGCAAGACTTGCCTTGGGTAATGCCATGCTGAATTTGTTCCATTAAACCATGTCTTTCTATATGTTCTGTGATTTTGATATTTAGAACACTTTCCACTATTTTTCCTGGCACTGAAGTGAGGCTAACCAGCCTTTAGTTTCCTGGATCGCCCCTGGAGCCCTTTTTAAATATTGGGGTTACATTAGCCACCCTCCAGTCTGCAGGTACAATGGATGATTTTAATGATAGGTTACAAATTTTTACTAATACGTCTGAAATTTAATTTTTTAGTTCCTTCAGAACCCTGGGGTGTATACCATCTGGTCCAGGTGATTTACTACTCTTCAGTTTGTCAATCAGGCCTACCACATCTTCTAGGTTCACCGTGATTTGATTCAGTCCATCTGAATCATTACCCATGAAAACCTTCTCTGATACAGTAAACACTGAAGCAAAAAAATCATGTAATCTTTCCGCAATAGCCTTATCTTCTCTAATTGCCCCTTTAACCCCTCGATCATCTAACGGTCCAACTGACTCCCTCACAGGCTTTCTGCTTCGGATATATTTTAAAAGGTTTTTACTGTGAGTTTTTGACTCTACGGCCAACTTCTTTACAAATTCTCTCTTAGCCTGTCTTATCAATGTCATACATTTAACTTGCCAACAGCTCTCAATTGTCTCTTGAGCAGCCCTCATGTTGTTCCTCTCTAATCGTTGCTGTCTACTTGTTCCTATGTGAGCCCTCTCCCCCCCACCTGTTCATTGTACTTTCCTCTCTTTAGTTATGATGTAAACTGATATGATGTCCTCACTAATATCGGTATAAAAAAGTCTTCAAATAATTAAGTCTTCAAATAAATTATCCTGTTTTCTTCTATTGGATCCTTCTTCCAATTTTTGAATGAAGATCTTTTGGCTAAAATAGCTTCTTTCACTTCCCCTTTTAATCATGCCGGTAATCGTTTTGCCTTCTTTCCACCTTTCTTAATGTGTGGAATACATCTGGATTGTGCTCCTAGGATGGTATTTTTTAACAATGACCACACCTCTTGCACACTTTTTACCTTTGTAGCTGCTCCTTTCAGTTTTTTTCTAACTATTTTTCTCATGGCTAAAGGTAGCCATGAAGTTTCTTTTAATTTTGAATGCAAGCTTGTACGAGGGCACAAAAGTACTCACAGCAGACTTTCAAACTATCCTCCTTGCTGAAAATTTCCCTTGAAGGGATCAGATATATGAAATATTTTCTTCCATTTTATGTCAATGAGAAAAAATGCTTAGTATGTAGGATCCTAGGTCTCTGAACTGCTGTATTAGCAATAAACCCATCCTCACTCTCTCTCTAAAAGATGCAAAGATGTAACAAAAGACAGAGAGAAAAGACAAGCTACAATTTTCATTTAAGGATTACCGTATATGCATTGAATCACAATTTGCTCCATATTTCTTTTCCTACAGATATAAGATGTCCACGTCCGACTGAAATTGAGAATGGATTTATGAGTTTTTCTCCTGACAGACTTTACCACTATCGGGAAGTGGTCACTTATGGTTGCAAACCCAACTATGTGCTGGATGGACCTCGAGAATCAAAATGTGAAATGACAGGAAATTGGTCCATAAAACCCTCCTGCAAAGGTATAAAACTCCATATTTAGGAAGCCAATGCCGTACAACTTCCTAAATCTTTCCTTAAAGTGAGACTCACTGCTTTTTGATTGCTATGTTTGTATCCTGGTTTTTATGGCTCCTCCTTAGAAATGTGAAATATGCACATGGTAAGATGAAAGTACTTGTTATCTTCTCATGATGCTGTGCTTACAATTTTAGTATCCATTTCCGAGATTTCTTTCTTTTCTCTCATTATTCCTCCGTTGGACTTCTTTTGAAAAAACCAGACTATGAGTCAGCATGAAGGCTGCTGCAAATGCTGTGCACTGCCATATAGAAGGCTTCAATTACATATATAGAAACATAGAAACATAGAAATGACGGCAGAAGAAGACCAAACGGCCCATCCAGTCTGCCCAGCAAGCTTCACATTTTTTTCTCATACTTATCTGTTTCTCTTAGCTCTTTGGTTCTATTTCTCTTCCACCCCCACCATTAATGTAGAGAGCAGTGATGGAGCTGCAACCAAGTGAAATATCAAGCTTGATTAGTTAGGGGTAGTAGGGGTAGTAACCGCCGCAATAAGCAAGCTACACCCATGTTTATTTGTTTTACCCAGACTGTGTTATTCAGCCCTTATTGGTTGTTTTTCTTCTCCCCTGCCGTTGAAGCAGGGAGCTATGCTGGATATGCGTGAAGTATCAGTTTTTCTTCTCCCCTGCGGTTGAAGCAGGATATGCATTGAAAGTGAAGTATCAGGCTTATTTGGTTTGGGGTAGTAACCGCCGTAACAAGCCAGCTACTCCCCGCTTTGTGAGTGCGAATCCTTTTTTCTTCTCCCCTGCCGTTGAAGCAGAGAGCTATGCTGGATATGCGTGAAGTATCAGTTTTTCTTCTCCCCTGCCGTTGAAGCAGAGAGCTATGCTGGATATGCGTGAAGTATCAGTTTTTCTTCTCCCCTGCCGTTGAAGCAGAGAGCTATGCGTGAAGTATCAGTTTTTCTTCTCCCCTACCGTTGAAGCAGAGAGCTATGCTGGATATGCATTGAAAGTGAAGTATCAGGCTTATTTGGTTTGGGGTAGTAACCGCCGTAACAAGCCAGCTACTCCCCACTTTGTGAGTGCGAATCCTTTTTTCCACATTTCCTCTTGCTGTTGTAGCTTAGAGTGATGTTGGAGTCACAGTAACCATGTGTATGTTTATTAAATAAGGGTATTATCTCCAGGCAGTAGCCGTCATTCTGGCGAGCCACCCACTCTTTATTGACGGCCTCTTGATTTTATGGATCCACAGTGTTTATCCCACGCCCCTTTGAAGTCCTTCACAGTTCTGGTCTTCACCACTTCCTTTGGAAGGGCATTCCAGGCATCCACCACCCTCTCCGTGAAGAAATACTTCCTGACATTGGTTCTGAATCTTCCTCCCTGGAGCTTCAAATCGTGACCCCTGGTTCTGCTGATTTTTTTCCTATGGAAAAGGTTTGTCATTGTCATTGGATCATTAAAACCTTTCAAGTATCTGAAAGTCTGTATCATATCACCTCTGCTCCTCCTTTCCTCCAGGGTGTACATATTTAGATTCTTCAATCTCTCCTCACAATTCATTTCCTAGGTCTGGTTTTAGCTCTCCAGATCATCTGGGGATGCTGCAGAGGAAGTCTTTGCAGCCTCTGAGATAGTGAGTCCCAGTCATTTGTTTATGGTGGCATCTACATGCTGGAACTAGGGTGCATGGATCCCAGATTCCAAAGTGAATTATGGTCAGTTGCTGCCAGCACAAAGCAGAGGCTCCAGTTGGGCCTCTGCTTCATCCAGCTTCGCTTGCCAATGGTAGGGACCTGCAGGGCTCCTTCCTGCAGGTTGCGCCAACTCCACCTCGGTCCAAGTGTTCACTGCCGCAACACCCAATTCTATGTCCTCCTAGGATTTTGCTCTAGACCTTGATCGTTAGGCAGGAAATATAAGTAAATAAATGAAATAAATGCAAGTAAATGAATTCTAGTTTTGGTTTTCTTTTTAATTGTATTTTTGGTCTGACAGATTCTGCCTCCTCAATCGAAATAAGCTTCTACTGGGCAACAGTGCCACAAACTATTAGAAGCTTATTTCAATTGAGGAGGCAGAATCTGTCAGACCAAAAATACAATTAAAAAGAAAACCAAAACTAGAATTCATTTACTTGCATTTATTTCATTTATTTGCTTATATTTCCTGCCTAACGATCAAGGTCTAGAGCAAAATCCTAGGAGGACAAAGAATTGGGTGTTGCGGCAGTGAACACTTGGACCGAGGTGGAGTTGGCGCAACCTGCAGGAAGGAGCCCTGCAGGTCCCTACCATTGGCAAGCGAAGCTGGATGAAGCAGAGGCCCAACTGGAGCTTCACCAATACCAGTCCTCATTCCCCTTAGGTTGAGCCTCGGGTGCCTGGGCCGGCTGGGCTTAGGCGCAGGCCTCTGTAGAAGAGAAGCTCTGTGGTATGGAAGATGTTGCAGGCCAGCGTAGACAGGACAAGTAGCCGTCAAGTCAGGTGGCAGACAAAGCAGGGTCAGATTCAGGTTGTGGTCAGAGGCAGGCAGAGATATCTTGGTGTCATGGTTCAGGCAGTAGTCAGGGCAGGCAGAGTTCAGTCAGTAACAATACACAGGCAGTGATCAGTGACAGGTGGAGGTCAAGCAGCATCAAGGTCTAATCCAAGGTCAAGCCAGAAGTCCAATCCAAGATCAAAGCCAGAAGTCCGAACCAAGGTCCAGGCCAGAAGATCAATCCAAAGACAAGGAACAAAAGGACGATGAGGGACCACAGGAGCAGGGCAAGGTGCTGACAACAGATGAGTAGGACTGACTAGGAAGACAAGAACTCAAGACATACAGGAACTTGGGCGCACATACCAGGAATCAGGAACCAGGAACCATGAACATAGAGGCAATGCACTTCTCCAAGAAGATAACCCATTGCCGACACAAGGAAGGCCTGCTGAAGTGGTATCTTATAGGCCCCAGTGTAAGAGGTATGCCATTGGCACATGTGATCCTAGCAGGGGCCTGAGGCAGGAGTAGCATTGGTAGCAGGCCAGGCTCAGGGGCCTATTGCAAGTCAGTAGGAAGCCCAGCAAAGGAGGCGGACAGAGCATGGCAGTCTCCCTCGATGTCGGCAGCTGGCATCTAGGGTCTGGAGCTGGAGGTAAGAGTGGCGGTCTGCAGGTCGGGCCCATGGACCGCCGAATGCAACAGTACCCTTTCCTCTAACCCCCCCCCCCCTCGAGTGTTTAGGTTTCTTGGGATGTGTGTCATGAAATTCCTTCAGGAGAATCTTATCTAAAATTTTGGAGGCAGGCTCCCATGTGTTCTCCTCCAACCCATACCCTTCCCATGAGATAAGGTACTCCCATCATTTGCCACATCATCTGATGTTTAGAATTTCCTTTACCTGGTAGGTAACACTGTCCTAGAAGAAACTTCTGGGGGTTTCGGTGGTCTTCTGGAGGGCCAAGAGAGTATAAGGGATTTTAATAGTGAAACATGGAATACGTTGTGGATCCTGAGAGTGGCAGGTAAACATAGCTGGTAAGTTACTGGACCCAGTTGGTGTAGGACTGGTAAAGGCCTGATGTATCTGGGAGCAAGGCAAATGGAGGACATCTGGAGCTGAATGTGACAGGTGCTGAGCCAAAATTTGTCTCCAGGCTTGAATTGTGGTGCATGTCCAAAGCCTTTTTGGCTCTATCAGCTTCCTTCTGGAGCATGTCATTGGTGCATACCCAGAGTTCTTGAAGCTCTTGGGCAATCAGCTGGGCTGCGAGTGAGGGAACAGCCAACAGAACGGGCAATGGTGGTGATGGTTGCCTCCCATATATGATTTGAAAGGGAGACGACCCCGTAGCGGTGCAGATATGGGAGTTGTGGGAGAATTTCGCCCATGGCAAAAGAGATATCCAGTTGTCTTGATAATTGTTTGCATATGTCCTAAGAAAACCATTCAGAGTGCGGTTGGTCTGCTCAGACTGCCCATTCACTTGGAAGTGGTATGCTGTTGTATAATCCAAGGCAATGTATCATTTTTTACAGAGGGAGTGCCAGTATTTGGCTGGATATTGGGTCCCACAGTCTGGGACAATGTGCTGGGGCAGGCTGTGCAGGCGGAAGATGTGGTGCATGAATAATTGAGCTAACTCCAGGGCCATGGAGCATCCTGGAAGCAGAATGAAATGAGCAATCTTTAAGAAGCAGTCGACGATGACACAAATGATTGTGCAGCCACTCAAGAGAGAGAGAGAGGTCCACTATGAAATTGGACAAGTGGGTCCAGGGTTCCGTGGGGTCTGGCAGTGGCTGTAATAACTCCCAGGGTTGTCCCAACAAGGGTTTTTGCTGAGCGCAGGTGGGACAGGAGTCCACATAGGCCTGAACATCTTTTTGCATCTGGGGCCCATCCAGGGTGACCTGCGACACAGAAGTCGTGGGACCATCTGAACACCTTTTCTCAGAGTTTGCATGGGTCAACTGTCAACCCTGGAGGGACAGTCATGGTGGCGGCCAGGAGAATCTGGGATGGGTCAATAATATGTCAGGGAGGTTCCGGAGTATCCTCTGCCAGAAAAGACCAGGATAGAGCGTCTGCTCAAATGTTCTTGATGACAGGTTGGTACCAAGGCTCGAAGTTAAAACATGCAAAAAAGAGAGACCAGCGGGACTGATGGGCATTTAAGCTTGTGTATGATGGAGATGTTCCAAGTTTTGGGATCTGTGTAAATAGTAATACGACGATGTGCTCCTTCGAGCCAGTGATGCCACTCCTCGAGTGCAAGCTTAACAGCCAGAAGTTCTCTGTTGCTGATCCCATAGTTATGCTCTGCAGGAGAGAATTTTCATGAACAGAAGGAACATGGATGGAGGACACCCTTATCCGAGTGCTGACTCAAGACTGCTCCTATCCCCAGAGTGGACGTGTTTACTTCAACTTTGAAGGGCCGAGTGGGATCAGGATGATGGAGAGAGGGTTCTTGTAGGAAGGCGTCCTTTGATTCCTGGAAGGCAGTGATGGCTTCTGGAGACCATACCTTAGTGTCAGCTCCCTTGTGGGTGAGAACCGTGAGAGGAGCCGTGATCTTAGAGTAGTTGGGATTGAAGTGCTGGTAATAGTTGGCAAAGCCCAGGAATCTTTGCAAGGCATGTAGACTGGTGGGTTGTGGCAAATCTTGGATTCTTTTGATCTTATCTGGATCCATGTGAAATCCCTTGCTGGACCCAATGTACCCTAGGAAGGGAAGACTCTCTTTTTCAAAAAGACACTTCTCTAGCTTCACATACAGTTTGTTGTCTCGCAGTCTCTGAAGTACAAGACATATGTCCCGGCGGTGAGAGTTAACGCCCTTAGAGAAAATGAGAATGTCATCAAGATAGATGATGACACAAACATAGAGAAGGTCTCTGAAGATTTTATTCATCATTTTCTGAAATACGGCAGGTGCATTACATAACCCAAAAGGTATTACTAGGTACTCATAGTGCCAGTTTTGTGTATTGAATGCTGTCTTCCACTCAATCCCAGGCTGAATCTGGATTAATTTATAGGCACCGCGGAGGTCCAACTTAGTGAAGACATGACTCTTGGAAACGGTCAAATAACTCAGTGATAAGCGGTAAATGGTACCAATCTTTCTTTGTAATTGCACTTAGCCCTCTGTAATCGATGCAGGGACATAGGATGCCATCTTTTTTGGAGACGAAAAAGAAGCCAGCCCCGGCCAAGCAGGTAGAGGGCCGAATGAAACCCCAGTCAAGGTTCTCCTTGATATATTCTGTCATTGCTTGGGTATCCGGGATGGATAGCGGGTACACCTTGCCATGAGGAGGTTTGGAGTTAGGAAGAAGTTAAATGGCAAATTCATACACCCTATGAGTGGGCAGTGTCTCAGCCTACCTTTTGGAGAAGACGTCCATATAGTCAATGTATGGTGGGGGCAACCCAACTAGGTTGTCTGCTAAAGGCAAACAGAGGGGTGGTTCTATTCATTGCAGGCAGGAGTCATGGCAAAGAGGGCCCCAGCTGGACAGCTTTAGAGAAGCCCAATCAAACTGTGGAGAGTGGAGTTGTAGCCACAGAAGGTCCAGCACAATGGGGTGTACTACTTTATCAATAACATGGAGAACCATGTCTTCTACATGCAGTATGCCAGTGCGCATGTGCAGGGGCATTGTATCAGAGTGATCCAACTGGGCAGAGAATCCCCATGTATGGATGAAATGACAAGGGATGTCTTCCAGGGCACCATGGGAAGCTGCAAGTGATCTACAAGGGATTTATTTATAAAGTTCCCTCTGGCACCTGAATCGATCAAGGCTAACATGTGAAACTCCTGGAGGTCCACCGCAATGGTCACTATGAGTGTCAGTTGTGGATGTTGGAGTCATGAAGCTTAAGATCACCTCCCCACTAGATCGTAGGCTTGGTAATTTCCTGGCCTCTGGGGGGCACCATGCGAGCTGGTTCCTAGTCCTGGTGCAGTAGAAGTTAGCCCCAGCTGATGTCAGCAGAGCCTCTCATCGGCAGTGTGGCCAAGCTGCATCAGTTCCTCCAGACATTCTGGGACCAGAGAGAGGACGGTAAAAATAGGGAGCTAGCATGAATGATCTGCATGGTGGGCGGAGCTCCCTGGCCCGTTGCTGAAGGTGTTTGTCGATTCTCCTGGCCAAATCTATAAAGCCATCCAGGGACTCTAGGAGCCCGCGGGTGGCTAGCTCATCCTTCATCCGTGAAGACAGTCCTTCCATGAAAATATTACAGATACTGACCTATGCCCAGTTCAGCTCCTTAGCCATGGTCCGAAACTCAATTGCGTTCAAGAGCATAGGCGAAGAAGAAGATCAGAACCCACCATGGCCAGCAGGCCAGTGTTGTCAAAGATGAGTTTGAAGGTCTTAACAAATTGTTGCAGATCCTGAAGAAGAGGGTCCACTCGCTCCCATAATGGGGAGGCCCAGGCCATGACCTTCCCATCCAATAAGGAAAGCACAAAGGTGATCTTGACTGAGTCATTGAGTAACAGAACCAGCTGGAAAGGAAAGTGCATAAAGCATTGGTTCAGGAACCATCGGCACTGTTTCGGGTCCCCTGCATATTGGGGTGGAGCTGGTAAGCGGATCATGGGTGGAGCAGATATGGCTGGGGCCAAATGCTTCAAGGCTCAGGCCAATCAAAAACGATGCCCAGCACTTCCTCTTCATCCTGGAGCACTCGTTTGGTTGAGTACCAAAAATTTGGAACTAAGAATGCCCTCCTTACAATTTGAACCTCGACTTATTGGACCTTTTCTGGTATTACGTCAGTTAAGCCCGATAGCTAACTCCCCCTACCACTGTCCCTCAGAATATGTGATGTATTCCACATCTCTCTGCTCAAACCAATCTCACCCTCTTGACCAAAGAAACAATCGATCCAGATCCCATATATTTCAACAAGAGGATACCTAATATAAAGTGGCAGAGGTGCTAGTTGCCAGGAGACTTCAAAATAACCTCCAGTATCTCATATCCTGGAAAGGATATAGAATAGAGGTGGCCTCCAACATCCAAGCCTCCCAGCTGATTCAGGAGTTCCATCTGAGATTTTCCCCAAAAGCCCCAGGCCCAGAAGACAGGGAAGGGGGCTTTGGAGAAGGGATACTGTCATGTTTGAGGGTTAGCAGGACAGCCCCGGAAGGTGGCAGACCCCCTCCCAATGCTGACAAACTTCACAGCAGGTCACCGCCATCGCCTGCCATTTCTGGCAGTTCTCTAGGCGATGTCAGCCAACTGAAAGGGCCACAGCACCCAATGATGACATCATCAGCCTAGGCGTATTTAAGGCCTCTTCAGATAGCTCTCTGTGCCTCAGCAACAGGTCCCCTGTTGTGCCTTGAGTCCCAGTGTGTGTTGCTAGTTATGGTGTTCCTTGCCTTGCCTTGTTCCCTTGCCTGTTTCCATACCCTGGCCTGGACCCGGACCCTCCTTGATCGCTGCCTGGACCTGACCCCTTACTGAAGATCTGACTTTGCTCTGTTTGCCACCTGTCCTGACCTCTATTACCATTATCTGCTGCCTGCCTTAACACCAGGCCTGTCACCCAACTCCGCTGCCTGCTGCCTGCCGCCTGCCGTGACCTACACTCTGCCTTGGATTGTCATCTTTGGACTTTCCTAGGGATCCACCTAAAACCTGGTGGCTGCAGAACCCAAGGACTCAACCTGCAACTGGTATAGGCAAAGTTCCAGCTAGTCCCACCACAGGGCATCTCTGCCAGCTGTCGGTATGCTCCTAGATGGTTTGCTCACTGGGCAGCGCCAACTTCACCACAGCACTAAGAGTCCCTCCTTCGGAGGCTATATGTTGGGGCAGCCCATGGAGGCAGAAGATATGCTGCATGAATAATTGAGCCAACTCGGGAGCTGAGGGAAGCTTGGGGAGTGCGATGAACTGTGCCATTTTGGAAAATCTGTCGATGACCACCCAGATGACATGGTTGCCATTCGAGGGAAGCTCTACAACGAAGTCGGTTGATATATGGGTCCATGGTTCCTCGGGCACGAGCAAAGGCTGCAAGAGGCTCCAGGGGTGCCCGGGCAAGGATTTCTACTGGGCACAAGTCGGGTAGGAGTCGATGTAGGCCCGGGTGTCTCGCTCCATCTGCAGCCACCAGTACTATCGCCATAGCAGCTCCAATGTGCATGCCCGACAGTGAGGGAATCGTGTGCCCATGGCAGAACCTTCTGTCGAAGGTGGAGGGGTACCACTATCTTCCCCGGGACACCGTCTGGGTGGGGGTCAGGAGGATCTTTGCAGAATCGAGAATGTATTGAGGTGTGGTAGGAATAAGAACATAAGAACATAAGAAAATGCCATACTGGGTCAGACCAAGGGTCCATCAAGCCCAGCATCCTGTTTCCAACAGTGGCCAATCCAGGCCATAAGAACCTGGCAAGTACCCAAAAACTAAGTCTATTCCATGTAACCATTGCTAATGGCAGTGGCTATTCTCTAAGTGAACTTAATAGCAGGTAATGGACTTCTCCTCCAAGAACTTATCCAATCCTTTTTTAAACACAGCTATACTAACTGCACTAACCACATCCTCTGGCAACAAATTCCAGAGTTTAATTGTGCGTTGAGTAAAAAAGAACTTTCTCCGATTAGTTTTAAATGTGCCCCATGCTAACTTCATGGAGTGCCCCCTAGTCTTTCTACTATCCGAAAGAGTAAATAACCGATTCACATCTACCCGTTCTAGACCTCTCATGATTTTAAACACCTCTATCATATCCCCCCTCAGTCGTCTCTTCTCCAAGCTGAAAAGTCCTAACCTCTTTAGTCTTTCCTCATAGGGGAGTTGTTCCATTCCCCTTATCATTTTGGTAACCCTTCTCTGTACCTTCTCCATCGCAATTATATCTTTTTTGAGATGCGGCGACCAGAACTGTACACAATATTCAAGGTGCGGTCTCACCATAGAGTGATACAAAGGCATTATGATATTTTCCATTTTATTCACCATTCCCTTTAAGGAGTTAAAGCAGGCCTTCCTCCAAGAGACTTGCCTCAAACACCTGGACCCCTCATGTCCATTCATGGTGGAAGTGGATGCCTCCGATATAGCTGTGGGGGTCATTCTCTAGTAAAGGCACCTTGTTGCCCTGCTCCTACTTCTCTCGCAAGTTCACTCTGGTGGAGAAGAACTATGGCATTGGGGACAAGGAGCTATTGGCCATCAAGATGGCCTTCGAGGAATGGCGGCAGTGGCTTGGGGGAACGCAGCATTCCATCATGGTTCTTACTGACCATAAGAACCTTGAATACTTCAGCCAAGCCCAATGGTTGAACCCTCGCCAGGCCCGCTGGTCACTGTTCTTCAGCTGCTTTAATTCCATCCTTCAATACAGAACAGCCTCCAAGAAAGCCAGGATTTATGCCCTGTCCAGGGCCTACGAGACAGACGACTGGAAAATTGGGCATCCAAATGGCAGATGAAATTTAATGTGGATAAGTGCAAGGTGATACATATTAGGGATGTGAATCGTTTTAGGACGATTAAAATTATCGTCCGATAATTTTAATATCGTCTTAAACCGTTATGGAACACAATACAATACAGATTCTAACGATTTATCGTTATAAATCGTTAGAATCGTGAGCCGGCACACTAAAACCCCCTAAAACCCACCCCCGACCCTTTAAATTAAATCCCCCATCCTCCCGAACCCCCCCCAAATAACTTAAATAACCTGCGGGTCCAGCGGCGGTCCGGAACGGCAGCGGTCCGGAACGGGCTCCTGCTCCTGCATCTTGTCGTCTTCGGCCGGCGCCATTTTCCAAAATGGCGCCGAAAAATGGCGGCGGCCATAGACGAAAAAGATTGGACGGCAGGAGGTCCTTCCGGACCCCCGCTGGACTTTTGGCAAGTCTCGTGGGGGTCAGGAGGCCCCCCACAAGCTGGCCAAAAGTTCCTGGAGGTCCAGCGGGGGTCAGGGAGCGATTTCCCGCCGCGAATCGTTTTCGTACGGAAAATGGCGCCGGCCATACGCGTATGGCCGGCGCCATTTTCCGTACGGAAAATGGCGCCAGCAGGAGATCGACTGCAGGAGGTCGTTCAGCGAGGGTTCCGGCGCCTCGCTGAACGACCTCCTGCAGTCGATCTCCTGCCGGCGCCATTTTCCGTACGAAAACGATTCGCGGCGGGAAATCGCTCCCTGACCCCCGCTGGACCTCCAGGAACTTTTGGCCAGCTTGTGGGGGGCCTCCTGACCCCCACGAGACTTGCCAAAAGTCCAGCGGGGGTCCGGAAGGACCTCCTGCCGTCCAATCTTTTTCGTCTATGGCCGCCGCCATTTTTCGGCGCCATTTTGGAAAATGGCGCCGGCCGAAGACGACAAGATGCAGGAGCAGGAGCCCGTTCCGGACCGCTGCCGTTCCGGACCGCCGCTGGACCCGCAGGTTATTTAAGTTATTTGGGGGGGGGTTCGGGAGGGTGGGGGATTTAATTTAAAGGGTCGGGGGTGGGTTTTAGGGGGTTTTAATGTGCCGGTTTTTCGATTTTTCGATTTTTCGATTTTTTAACGATTTTTCACGATTTTTCACGATATTTTACCCCCCCAAACGGCAACAATACGATTCCCTCCCCCTCCCAGCCGAAATCGATCGTTAAGACGATCGAGGACACGATTCACATCCCTAATACATATAGGGAAAAATAACCCATGCTATAATTACACAATGTTGGGTTCCATATTAGGTGCTACAACCCAAGAAAGAGATCTAGGTGTCATAGTGGATAACACATTGAAATCGGCGGTACAGTGTGCTGCGGCAGTCAAAAAAGCAAACAGAATGTTGGGAATTATTAGAAAGGGAATGGTGAATAAAACGGGTAGATGTGAATCGGTTATTTACTCTTTCAGATAATAGAAAGACTAGAGGGCACTCCATGAAGTTAGCATGTGGCACATTTAAAACTAATCAGAGAAAGTTCTTTTTCACTCAACGCACAATTAAACTCTGGAATTTGTTGCCAGAGGATGTGGTTAGTGCAGTTAGTATAGCTGTGTTTAAAAAAGGATTGGATAAGTTCTTGGAGGAGAAGTTCATAACCTGCTATTAATTAAGTTGACTTAGAAAATAGCCACTGCTATTACTAGCAATGGTAATATGGAATAGACTTAGTTTTTGGGTACTTGCCAGGTTCTTATGGCCTGGATTGGCCACTGTTGGAAACAGGGTGCTGGGCTTGATGGACCCTTGGTCTGACCCAGTATGGCATGTTCTTATGTCCTTAAGGCCGTGACTACCTCAGGTGGCCAGTATTTTGCGTCGGCTCCCTTCTTAGTGAGAGCGGTGAGGAGTGCCAACAGGCGCAAGTACTGGGGAATAAAGTGTCTGTAGAAATTGGCGAAGCCAAGGAAGCGTTGCAGGGCGCAGAGCCCCGAGGGCTGGGGCCATTCCTGGATACTGGAGAGCTTCTCCGGGTCCATGTGAAAGCCCACTTTGGAGACAATGAACCCCAGGAAGGGGAGTGACTCATGTTCAAATAGGCACTTCTTCAACTTGGCGAAGAGTTTGTGCTTGTGCAGGCATTGCAGAATGCGTCGGAGCTCTAGGTGGTGTGTTGACAAGTCCTTGGAGTAAATGAGGACGTCATCCAGGTAAACGATGATGCTGGTGTGTAGCATATTGCAAAAGACCTCGCTCATAAGGTTTTGGAAAACCGCCAGGGTATTGCATAGGCCGAAGGGCATCACCAAGTATTCATAGTGGCCATCTCGAGTGTTGAAAGTGGTTTTCCACTCCTCCCCGGGTTTGATGTGCACAAAGTTATAGGCCCCACAAAGGTCCAATATAGTGAATATCTTCACCCCTTGGAGGCGGTCCAGCAGCTCTGGAATGAGAGGAAGCAGGTATCTGTCCCTGCGGGTGATGGCATTTAACCCCCGGTAGTTGATGCAGGGTCTCAGAGTGCTGTCCTTTTTTGCCTCGAAGAAGAAGCTGGCACCAGCGGGCGAGGTGGAAAGGTGGATGAAGTCCCTGTTAAGGTTTTCCCGGATGTACTGGGACATAGCCTGGGTCTCAGGAAGTGACAGTGGGTACATTTGACCCTGAGGAGCGTGGAGTCTGGAAGGAGGTCGATGGTGCAGTTGAACGGAACGTGTTCGGGAAATGTTTCCACGTTCTCCTTGGAGAACACGTCCGTGAAGTCTGCATACTATGCTGGTAGGGCTGGAGGCGTCATGGCAAGGAGAAGCCTGGGTCGGGACACGTCACTGAGGCAGGTCATGTGGCAGTTGGGATCCCAGGAGGCCAGCTGCAACATCTCCCAATCGATGCAGGGAGAGTGTCTCTGAAGCCATGGGAGACCCAGGACCATTGGGTGTATTGTCTTCTCCAAGACAAAGAATGAAATCTCCTCCTCATGGAGGATCCCAGTACGAAGCTTCACAAGGGTGGTGATGTGGGTAATCCAACCTGGTAACGGATACCCCAAGATGTAGGAGATCACTAGTGGTGGTGTTCTGGGCATTACTGGAGATCCAGTTGCTTGACTAATTCTGAAAGGATGAAGTTCCCTCCAGCTCCAGAGTCGATGAAGGCCTGTGTGGAAAGGAGCCCTCGGGGTGGATAAGAGTTATAGGAGTGGTGCATTGGGGAGCTGAGTTAATGCAGCTTAGGGTCATCTCCCCTGTGACACCTAGGCTCTGGAGTTTCCCGGCTTCTCAGGACACTGGACCAGCATGTGACCCTTGCCAGCACAGTAGAGGCATAAGCCCACGGTCTGGTGCTGCTGTCTTTCCTCCAGGATGAGGTGGCTGCAACCAACCTGCATGGGTTCTTCTCCCCGAGTCTGGGCTGGCTCGGCCGGAGGAGGTGGAACCAGGGGCCAGGAGAAGGATGGGGCCAGAGGGATGGCCCTACAACCTGGCTTCAGCTCCTGCAGGCATTGTTGAAGGCAGTGGTCGATTCGCCTGGTTAGGTTGATGAGGGCCACTAAGTCCTCCGGAAGCTCCCGAGTGGCCAGTTCATCTTTAATTCTCGAGGCCAGTCCCTCCAGAAAAATGCTACAGAGACTGTCCTTGCGCCACCCTAGTTCTGAAGCTAGGGTGCAGAACTCCATGGCGTACTCCGCCAATGGGCATGAACCTTGGTGGAGGTGAAGAAGGTCAGAGGCGGGTTTATCAAAGACCTGTTTAAATGTCTGTATGAAGCGGGGAAGATCCAGGAGCAGAGAATCCCGCGTTCCCACAGGGGGGAGGCCCAAGCTAGGGCCTTGCCATCAAGAAGTGATCTGGTCACTGGTAAATTGGGCAGGTTGCAAGGAAAAATGCATGAAGCAATGGTTCAGGAAGCCACGGCACTGTTTCGGGTTTCTGGCATAGCGAGGAGGTGCCGGGAGGTGGAGTGCTGCGGTGGGAACCAGTGCTGCCACAGGTGCAGGTGGGGGAGCTCCGGGCATAGTGCTGAGTCCAGGCAATTCGCTAGACATTCCACTATGGCTGCTAGGATATCCAGGTACTGTTGCTGTTGCTGGAGCCTCTGAGCCAATCCGGGGATGGTTTGAAGACCACTCAGATCCGCCAGGTCCAAGGCCTCAGTAACCTGTTGCGTATGTGGACCCTTGAGCCGAGACGAGGTTGGTATTGCCACCAAGGGGAGGCCCCTAGTTATCCTTGTCGTTGGGAGGCAGTGCAGGTGGAGAAGACCCAACTGGAGCTTCACCTTTACCAGCCCACATTCCCCGCAGTTTGAGCCCTTGGGTGCCAGGGCCAGCAGGACTTAGGTGCGAGTCTCTCACATCGAGGAGTCCAAGGAGAAGGCAGCATGGCGTCGGGCAGGCAAGGTTGAGGCAGGCGGCAGACAGATGAAACCAGGAACAGGCCAGAGGTCAGGACAGGCAGCAGGCAGTGTGTGAATTGATACAGGTGTTAGCTATAGGCCAGTTAAAAAATTCTCCACCATGATTAGTCCTTCACCCTGTCTTCTTGCCTACTTCTCCTGCCTCAGCTCTTATCAGACTATTACCTCACTAGCATTGCTTGATTACTGCACCAATGTATCCGCTACAATTTTTTTGGATATCTTTCTTGTCTAGATTTTGGAATGTACACTACTTATATTCATAACAAAACAAAATGAGCATGTTTAACCAAAAGATGGCATTGCCTGAATATATAGGGGCGGATTTTAAGAGCCATGCTCGCCTAAATCCGCCCGGATTTAGGCGGATTTAGGCAAGCAGGGCCCTGCGCGCCGGTGCGCCTATTTTACATAGGCCTACCGGCGTGTGCAGAGCCCCGGGACTCGCGTAAGTCCCGGGGTTTTCTGAGGGGGGCGTGTCGGGGGCGGGCCCGGTCGGCGCGGCGTTTTGGGGGCGTGTCGGCAGCGTTTTGGGGGCGGGCCCAGGGGCGAGGTTACGGCCCGGGGCGGTCCGGGGGCGTGGCCGCACCCTCCGTACCCGCCCCCAGGTCACGTCCCGGCGCTCTAGCGGCCCGCTGGCGCGCCAGGATTTATGTCTCCCTCCGGGAGGCGTAAATCCCCCGACAAAGGTAAGGGGGGGGAGTTAGACAGGGCTGGGCGGGTGGGTTAGGTAGGGGAAGGGAGGGGAAGGTGAGGGGAGGGCAAAAGAAAGTTCCCTCCGAGGCCGCTCCAATTTTGGAGCGGCCTCAGAGGGAACGGGGGTAGGCTGTGCGGCTCGGCGCGCGCCGGCTATACGGAATCGATAGCCTTGCACGCGCCGATCCAGGATTTGCGCGGCTATGCGCGTATCTACTAAAATCCCGCGTACTTTTGCTTGCGCCTGATGCGCCAGCAAAAGTACGCCAATTCGCGCGGTTTGAAAATCTACCCCATAATATCAGGGCATAAAAATTCCATAGGTCAATGTACACAGACCTTTGTAACTTCTTTCTTAAAATGTATACAATGTCAAAAGCAGTAAGTTGCTATATGCAAAGGAGATACAAGAGCAATAACTGAGTACCATGTCTCTGTTATGTTAGCTTAGATTTATATAACACCTTCCTTGAATGAAGTTCAACCCAAAGCTGTTTATAACAAAGTATAAAAAAAAATATACAAAATAAAACATCAATAAAATCCATATATAATAATAAAAATGTAAATACATATATAAAACTGGCATTTCTAACAATCACTTGTTCCTCTTGCAATAGAGATTTCATTACAATTGGCTGCAGTTACAAGTTTTTTATGATGATAATATGCATTTAACATGTTATATTAGTCATGAGCCAAATGCTGTTGTCATGGTCTTTCTTCGGCAGTATTGCACAGTATCAAGATCAATTGGACCTAGTTTATTCATTTCATAAATGAATTTTCCATGACCAGAAGGCATCATGTGCCAAATTACTATAAAGCCCGTTCATTTGTTATGAAGGTTTCAGAAATGACGGCACTTTCATGCGTTCTGGAATGTGTGGTTTTCTGTTTATTGAAAATTATTTTTTCCAGCACCTTGCCATATAAATGTTAAGAGAGCAGAAGTCCTGTACAATGGCCAGAGAGTGAAACTACAAGATTTTAAGGAAAGACTCATACAGCATGCTGAAATTATATTTTTCTACTGCAAAGACAAAAAGAACAATTGTGGCTATCCAGTTTCCACTCAATGTCTAGATGGGGTTATTACAATTCCTGAATGTTTCCATGGTAAGATATATTTATTTTTATTTGTTTGATTATATTTTTAGGTTGCTATCCTAGGAAGGTTGTAGGTGGCATACAAATACAAAATAAAGTCTTCAGCTTTACAATCAATCTTAGAATTATCTTATTAAAATACCATTTAAGTGGTAGTTTAAAGGGATGTGTATATGAAAACTTATTTTAGGCAAAGGTGGGTCCAAACATTCTTTAATCCTACTTGAATGGAATAGAGACATAGAATATGAGAAGGGATATATGATCAGGGTCGGATCTTTGGCGCTCATAGGTAGAACTGTAGGGTGAGGACCTAAGTCAGCAGGAATTTCACCCCCAGAGCCTGCAAAGCAGGGGAGGGTTGTTTGGCCAGAGTGCCACGGAGGTGCTGCTTTGAAGTGGCCGTGACGCATGGGCCCTAAAATAAATAGGAGAAGCTCTTCTTAGGCCTGAATATTTTGCGCCTTCAAAATTTGGTATCCTAGGCAGTTGCCTATGTTGTCTTTCTAAATCTGGGCCTGTGTATGAATCTTTTCAGAAATAAGTTTGACAGAAAATCCGATTTCCCATAAAAATTTCCCGAAAGCAAGTTTGATTGAATTTTGAACTTGCCAGTGAGTCTGAACAGGTTTATCAGACCTTTTCAATAAAAATATTTGCCATATTCAAAAAATGGGGAAAATTTCTCTTTGAAGGACCTTTCTGTCAAATCTTCTTTGTGTTCTTTGAAATTTTGAAGTGGATTTTTTTGATCTACTTCAGATTTTTGTGAAACCGCTATGTTTTCTTCCTAGAACCACTGGGATAAATCTGATATTTTCCTGCAGATCTCAAGAAAATCCTATTTTCATCTGATTTCAGATTGCTTGTGAGATTGATGTTAGTGCCAGGCAAAATGGTAAAAGCCGTTCTTAAAAACAAAATCACTGGCCATATAGATAGCCATGGCTTAATGGTGAAGAATCAGCATGGTTTTAGCTAGGGGAAGACTTGTCTTACCAATTTTATTGAAGGTGTAAAAAAACATGTAGATCAGGGCTTCCCAAACTAATTAACAGGGGTGCAGTCCCCCCACCTACAATCACTCTACTCTCACCTTTGCTGCAATCCAGCTGATCTCCTTTCTCATCTTCCAACCTCTCCAAGCATTCAATCCTTTTTCTCCACGTCCTACGAAGAAACTCCTCTTTTAATCTTTGCCCTCTAACTGATGTTCTTTTACATTGAACATTGCCTCTCTCTTACTCCTCCAGCCCTTTTTGCATCCATCCCGCTGATTTTTTCTCACCCCAATCCCTTCTTATAACTCCAACTGACCCTCTATCATGCTCTCTCTCTCAAGCCATCCCACATTCCTTCCTCGCTCTCATCCCCATCTCCTTTCTTTTGACACTCAGTCTCACTGCCTCCCCTCAACCCTTCTCTCACATCCCCCCAGCTGATCCCCTCTCACTTCCCAGCTTCTTCTTTACGTCCCCTAGTTAATCTTCTTTTATTCTCACGCTCCACAGCAAATCTTTCTCCACCTGATCCGACCCTCAAATTCCTCCTGCATTTGATTCCCTCCTGCAAACATTGCCCTAGCTAGATCAGTGGTAACACTTTTGTTTGGGCCCCGGGCCAAAGATGGTTGATAACTAGTGGGGAAAGAGGGAAGCTGATGACTGGGCAAGATTTCTCTCTTGGGTAGGTTCAGTGGTGGAAGTGGAGAAAGGAGCAATGGCAACTTCCACTTTCCTATACACACTTTGCCGTCCCCTCCTCTCAAGCCTGTTGGTGATCTGCAAGCAGCAGCAGCAGCAGCAATCAGCATGGGGGTTAGGGGTTAGAGCAGGATCCCCAATGCCTCCACATGCAGGGCTTTCTGTCATCACAGAAACTCATGCACGGGTGGTGCCACTGCAGAGTCTGTGAGTGTGTACTGGCTCAAAGATCCCACATTGACTTCCACCACTAATGCTGCTATTGGTGCCATTTCAGGCACTTGTGACCCCAGCTGCAGGTTTTGTGACCCCATTTGGGGTCCTGACCCACAGTTTGGGAAGTCCTGATACAGATAAAGGTGAGCTGGTTGATATAGTGTATTTGGACTTTCAGAAGGCATTTGACAACATGAGAGACTCCTCAGGAAAACATAAAGTCATGGGACAGGAGGTAGTAATTTTTTTGTAGATTAGTAACTGGTTAAAAAGTCGGAAACAGAGGGAAGGACTAAATGATCAGTTCTCAAAATGGAGAAAACTCGTTAGAGGAGTACTACAAGGATCGGTATTGGGATTGTGCTGCTTAACTTATTCATAAATGATCTGAAAAGTGAGTGAGGTGATCAAATTTGCAGATGACACATAATTATTTAATTTGTTCAAACAGCAGCAGATTGTGAGGGAACTGCAGAAGGACTTTGTGAGATTAGGAGATTGGGCAACTGAATGGCAGATTACATTTAATGTAGAAAAGTGCAAAGTGATGTACATAAGGAAAATTATTCCCAACTATGGATACACGATGCTGGGGTCGGTATTGGGAGTTACTACCTAGGAAAAGGAGTCTTTGTGGACAATACATTGAAATTCTAAACTCAGTGCATGGCAGCAGCCAAAAAATCAAATAGAATGTTAGGAATGATCCAAAAAGGAATGGAAAATAAAACAGAAAATGTTGCGTGTGTTGGACCACGGGCCTGCCCTGTGGCCCGCCGCTCTTACCTCCAGCCTGCGCCCGTTGTCGCCACCTCCAGAGGCAGCGCTGCCTTCCCTGTGAGACTAACAACCAGCAGATTCAAAACAAATCATAAGAAATTACTTTTTCACTCAACATACTATCAAATTGTGGAATCTGTTATCAGAGGACGTGATCAAGGCGATTAGCATAGCAAGGTTTAAAAGAGGTTTAGACAAGTTCCTGGAGGAAAAGTCCATAACACGTTATTAGCCAGGTAGACTAAAGAAAGCTTTTGCTATGCCTGGGAGAGAGTAACAGGAATTAATATACTTTATGGGATCTACCTGGTACTTGAGGCCTTGATTGAACATTGTCGGAGACAGAATAGTATGGTCAATGCACCTTGGTCTGACCCAGCATGGCAATTCTTATGTTCTTATCTCTATGACCATAGATAAAGAGCTCAAGGTCCATCTACTCTTCTTAATTTACTGCAGAATGACAGACCCTACTGGATCTCAACTTTTAAACTTTACCCTTGCTAATAACAAGAGGAAATCTAGGAAGAATGCGTTAAGTTATAGTCACTCTTGACAACAGCAATAAATAAACACTCCGGGTGATATTCTGGTAGACCTACACAAAATGTAGCATAACAAAAAAATTACTGGAGATTTCAATAGCAGTTGAAGTCCCCTTTGTCTTTTTTTCAAAGAAAAGCTTCTGCCCCAATCTCACCAAACTTTATATATATATATATATATTTTTTTTTTTGTTTGTTTGTTTGTTGTTTGTTGAAGTATGTATGTATATATATGTGTGTGTGGGATTTGAAAAGTCAAAGAATATAGCATGGTGTTCCAATGACCCACTAGGAAATGAGACGTTTGACTTCAACTGACTCTTCTGGTCAACATATCGAATTCTCAATATTATTATTGTGTACTGTTATCTTTCTTATGTATTCTTATTACAAGAAATATTTTTATAGCTGCTATGGGTCTGATTCATCAAGGTCTTTTCCCAGGGACAGTGAAAGAGAGAAAAGCCTTGAGTGAATCAAGCCCTATGTGTTGTAACAAAAACAGTTCAACTAAATTATGGCAATTTGGTTATTTTACAGAATATTCCTCAGTCTCTGCATTCTTTGTAACTGAAGCATCCTCAATGAAAGCGTGCATAACAGTTTCTTAATTCAAAAGTCGCACCTGTGGTCTTTGCTTCACCAGTGCGGACCAGCTCTGCATAAGAAAGCTGTTTTTGGTTGCAGTATACATTTATTTTGCCTTATTTTCACTATTTTAAAAATAAACCTCATAAATCCATGTATATTAGAAATGTCTGCATTTTACCCTTTTGAGACATTTGACTCAAAGTTGCCTATGTTGAAATTCTCAAGAGTATATGCTTACAGCATTATTATGTTACATTATATAGTATTTGGAAATAACAAACATACAATTTTTAAATAAAATGTTATACTTCTCTGTATATTGGGGAGATATTTTACGATTTTAAGTTCTTTTGCTGTTCTTTTCCCTTCTGTCCTGCCAAGTCTACAAGGCAGTGGTATAGGTGATATTTTGGCTGGGCTCCAGGTTAACACAGAAACATAGAAACATACATAGAAATGACAGCAGAAGAAGACCAAATGGCCCATCCAGTCTGCCCAGCAAGCTTTCACACTTTTTTTTTCTCTCATACTTATCTGTTACTTTTGGCCCTTATTAGTAACTTTTTGGTTCTAGTTACCTTCCACCCCCACCATTGATGTAGAGAGCAGACATGAGTGGGCACTAGGCATACAGGCCTAAATATCACACTGTAATGTAAATAAAGGCGCTATTTAAAAAGCATTGTGTTAACACACCAAATCATGCTTTATTAGTAAATAGGCCCAAATGGAAAAAAATGGGGTTCGCTCTTAAAAGTGCATATTTTGGCATGTTAACACTTAACGCACCTTTTTGAATAGGGCAGAACCACTGCCTTGTGATGGCTGGTGTATGAGCCCTTAGTGCTGTGGTGTGGTTGACACAGCCACGTAGATGAACCTATGAGGCGTACATTGACAGCTGACAAATGCGCCCTGGAGTATGTCAGGCTGGAACTTCACCTATACCAGCTGCCTCCCCCACAGGTTGAGCCCTTAGGTTCTGGCGGCCGGCAGGATTTGGGTCCCAGGGGTGGTTGAGCAAGCAAGAGTCCAGAACAAGCTGAGGTCAGGGCAGACAGCAGGCAAAAGATATCAGAACAGGCTGAGAGTCATGGCAGGTGGCAAGCAAGCAAAATGACAGATAAGGAGATGCTGGATGAGGCAGACTGAGCAAGGCAAGGCTGGATGAGGCATGCTGGAAGCCAAGGATGCAGGAACATGATCGCTACAGCAACATGAACTGCTACAAGGCAGGAGACCTGTTGCTGAGGCAGGGAGGAGGCCAGGCCAACCGATGTCATCAAAGGGTGCCATGGGGCTTTTCCCATCGCGGGCCCTTTAAGATGCACCACATGCCATACGCATGCACCTAGAGAGGCCTGGGAGGGGCAGGAGTATGGCAGCATCTGAGTGGCATCTGAGCTGTGTGGAGCACTGGAACCTATCGATGACCGACTGCAACTGGTCATGGGCCTACCCCACAACCAACCAAACATAACATGCCCTAGAACACCGTATACCCTCCTACTGGGAAGTGCAGATTAAAACCAGAGCAAACTGCAATACTACAGATCCCTAAATAGAAACAACACACTAGCAGATTATCTTACTTTGGTTGCACAAGTAAAACACACATAAACCCTTCAAATACAGAATAAGTGATCACAAATTAGAAATAGAAATATGCAGACAAAAGCTAAACTGGAAAGCCCAAAAAGCAACACTGAAGAAAAAGAAATGCATTTCCTCCTGTACTGTGCAAAATACAAAGGTATCAGAGATTCACATTTTCCAAAAATAACAGAGGAACACTTCCCACAGAAGAATGAGCAAGAAAAACTCCAGGGAGAACATAACATTCCTTCCTCAATCCAAAGGAGACTCAAAGTAGTTTACAACAATAAGCATAAAATATCTAAAATTACATCAGCAAAAGATAAACAAAATACTATCTTTATTCCAAATATGCATCGATTCTCTACTAGAAAAACAAGAGAAAGAGCAATTATAGCAACAAAATATACTGCATCCTGCCACTAGGCCATAAGCATAAATGATTAGATGAAATATGGACCAGCATCAGGATCTCAGAATTGTTCTCTTTAATCTTTAATTTCATTATACCGTGTTACTAATATAACTCTTCACACATATTCCTTTTATTTCCAACATTTTGTATTACTTTGCCATGCATGTCTATTAAGTTTGCTGAATCTAAATCACAAGTCCTCAGGAATCTCTCTCTTTCTCTCTCTCAATGCCCCAATGATAAAAACGAGAGGGAGAGAGAGAGAAAGAGCCTAGTGGGGAGGATCAGGGTTGACACTTTAGTCACCCCCAAAAACAATCCACAACCCCAGCAGTCTCACACTCACCCTCGCAGAACCCCAGCCATCTCACACTCACACTCTTCTTCCAGACCCCATCAACCTCACACTCATATCCCCAGACTTCCATCTCCAGCTATCTCACACTCACCTCCATACTTCCATCAGCCACACATTCAACCCCTAGAGCTCTGGCAGTATCACATTCTCTCCCGAGCCCCAGCCACCTCACACTCGCTACCAAAGCTGCCTCACACACACCACCCAGACCACTAGCCCCAGCCATCTCACATTCAGCCCCCTAAAGGTACCCAGCCATCTCATACTCACAGCCCCAGACCCCATCAACCTCATACTCACCCCCTCAAACCCTTGGCCTAAGCAGCCTCACACTGACACTCTCAGACCCCCCAACCACTTCAAACTCACCCCCTGCAGGCCTGAGCCCAGCCTCAGCTACTTCACACTCTGCCTCCAGACTCCCTCCAGTCTCACTTGATCCCCATCCCCAAACCCACCCCATGTAGTGCAGTCTCCCACAAATTCACTGTCAGCCAGGGTCCTCCTCTCTCCTTGACCCTGGTCTACAGCAGCAGTGCTCAAAAAAAGCAGCTTTACCCTGCCTTGTCTCTCAGAATCCTTCCTCCTTGCCAAAGCTTATAATCTTCCCTCGTGGCTCCTGCTTGCCTCCATGCCACTGCTGATCTGCTTACCGCCGCAGCCTTTGCAGAGACTCAAAATGTGTTTGCGCAATGCCGCAAAAAAAACCCCCATCTGAGCCTAATCTCCCGCTGAGCCTAATGTCCCGCTGAGCCTAATCTCCTGGCTCCACGCAGGCTCCTTTTGCTCGCTCTGATCTTCTTTCCTGCCACCAAGGACTCTTCTCTCTCCTTTGCCGCTGGGTGCTGCCGCTGCTGCAAGAATCTTTCTGTCATAGTAGCTGCTGCTGCTCATGGCTGCTTACCATTGGACCTGTGGGAAATCTTGCCAATTTGAAAAAAAACAACTGGGTGGGCCTGAGCGAAAAGTGGGTGGGCCATGGCTGACCCAGCCCCACCTGGGGGGGGGCTGGGTCAGCCATGGCCCACCATGAGAGGAAGAAGCTCTCAGAATGCAGGTCCTGAAGGGAGCAGTGGAGAAGAGAATCAGAATGAATAACATTTTATTATCAAAAGTTATATTTTTACTTCTGAATGTTGAATAGCGCTATATTGAAATACTGTTTTAAACAGAAGCCTCAGGTCTGCAACACTCTACCTGCCAAATACATGGAGTTATTTAACCTACACAATTTTTTCTCATGCTTTGAAAAAAAAAAAACTGAATAATTGGTGCAGTCTGGCAATAAAGAAAATGTGTCCATGTGTTGTTAGTAGTATCTGCCTATTCAAGAAAACATTATCATATATACAATGTTATTTATTTAATTATTTATGTTATATTCTGCTTTTCAGGCACTTCAAAGCAGATCACATTCAGGTACTGTAGGTATCTCCCTATCACAACAATAATTACAAAAGTGAAGGTATAACACCGGGTATTAGATCTAATATTGCAACAATATAAAATATCTGTTACAAATTTCTTAAATATTTTATTTATTATACAGTTAAAATATTTCAGAAAATTTCCAAATACCCAACAAAGGGTCCATATTCTGCCTATACAGACAGCTTCATCAGGGAACATCAACACATATTAGTCCTTGTACTGAGTATATGATTACAATATAACTATGATCAGCACTATCCACAAAATAAATTTAACATTTTTATCGATCATATGTTCCACAAGTCTCAAACTTAGGCCTAGGCTATTCGCAGAATGATGAATCCAGTGAAAACAGGGGGGGCGGGCCTGCGAAAGCTCGCAGCCTTCACACCACGGCGGTGCGATTTCATTGGCCGCAGTGTGCCGGCTGCCAGCTTTTGTACCGAATAGTGCCTCCGTGAAAGGTGGTGCTATTGGGCGTGCTACTGGCGACGATAATGTTAGTAAAATTATCGGCACCAGCGAAGACACTGCCGACTCCGCCCCCTCGCCGCCCCGACTCCTCCCCTCGCCGAATCGCATATGATAAGTCTTTAGAAAATAACCCTGTTAATGATTTCCATCACATATTAGACGTGCCAGGGACAACATATACTCAGTTTTCTATGATTGCTGTGCAGTCGGTGTAATACTGAATTATCTCTTAGAGCTTAAATTCTCCATTTATATATTTCCTTCTTCAAATGCATAAAGAACAGAACTTGCTCCAGATTTATCATATGCCACTAACATGACACTGTGTGCCAGCGATTTAAAACACAGTCTTCCACTGCTGCATCCCTCAATTCATCTCACATATATCAACCACACAGTAATGGCTACTTCTCCCATCAAACACCGTGGCCCTTTGTTGGGTATTTGGGAATTTTCTGAAATATAGTTGTAGAACTGGGGGAAATGTATACATGATTGTAAACATTTTTTGTTGAGAGCAGTGTAATAATTTGTAAAATTGTGTGGGTTAGTTTTTATGGGAGATCATTGTGTACATTATAAGTGCGTTTGATTATTTTAAATGTATAATAAATAAATAAATATTTAAGAAATTTGTAACGGGTATTTTATATTGTTGTAATTGTGGTATTTCCCTATCCCCAGACGGCTCACTTCACCCTCCATTGCCTCAGGTACATACTTGAGTCTCATTTACTAAGCATTTTTCCCATAGACACAGAATGGGAGAAAAGCCTTAGTAAATCAGGCCCTAAGGCAAGTGCAAGGTGATGCACATAGGGAAAAATAACCCTTGCTGTAGTTACACGATGTTAGGTTCCATGTTAGGAGCTACCACCCAGGAAAAAGATCTAGGCATCATAGTGGATAATACTTTAAAATCGTCGGCTCAGTGTGCTGCAGCAGTCAAAAAAGCAAATAGAATGTTAGGAATTATTAGGAAGGGAATGGTTAATAAAATGGAAAATGTTATAATGCCTCTGTATCGCTCCATGGTGAGACCGCACCTTGAATACTGTGTACAATTCTGGTCGCCGCATCTCAAAAAAGATATAGTTGCGATGGAGAAGGTACAGAGAAGGGCAACCAAAATGATAAAGGGGATGGAACAGCTCCCCTATGAGGAACGGCTGAAGAGGTTAGGGCTGTTCAGCTTGGAGAAGAGACGGCTGAGGGAGGATATGATAGAGGTCTTTAAGATCATGAGAGGTCTTGAACGAGTAGATGTGACTCGGTTATTTACACTTTCGAATAATAGAAGGACTAGGGGGCATTCCATGAAGTTAGCAAGTAACACATTTAAGACTAATCGGAGAAAATTCTTTTTCACTCAACGCACAATAAAGCTCTGGAATTTGTTGCCAGAGAAGGTAGTTAGTGCAGTTAGTGTAGCTGGGTTCAAAAAAGGTTTGGATAAGTTCTTGGAGGAGAAGTCCATTAATGGCTATTAATCAATTATACTTAGGGAATAGCCACTGCTATTAATTGCATCAGTAGCATGGGTTCTTCTTAGTGTTTGGGTAATTGCCAGGTTCTTGTGGCCTGGTTTTTGGCCTCTGTTGGAAACAGGATGCTGGGCTTGATGGACCCTTGGTCTGTCCCTGCATGGCAATTTCTTATGTTCTTATGTTCTAATGGAATTTGTTCCATGTTGTTTTCAGTATGAAAACTGGGGTGGGGAAACAAAGGCAATACATTTTTGTTTTGGTCCTGCATTTTAGTGTGTGCCAAGTGGTTTTTAGTATGTGCTAAAATACAGAAACAAATGAAATGGAAAAAAAAAGCCAACCATAGTTAACAAGTTTTTCCCATGCACGCTTCCTAATCCTGATCCATTGTTTGCATGCAGTTTTCTGCAAAAAGATTGCTCAGTCAGTTCCTGCCATTTCAGTGCTGAAAGTTCCATTGCCTTGCACTCGCTGCATTCAGTAGAGGGCATTTGTACTGTGTATGTATCTCCTGGAAAGTAGGCCCGATTCGTTCTGGATGGAACTTCTTGCTTTTCAATCAGACAGTCTTCCCTGTTGATCGGATTTCTGCGTGAAGTATTCTCTTAGGAACAGACGTTTATCGTCATAAGGTCATTTCTTTTCTGTTCCGTACCTGTTAATGCAAATCTCTAGCAGCCGTATTGATTCTGGACAAAAGAAAAAGAAAATTGATTCTTTGTACATTGTGCTAACTTGTATCTAATCAACATCGTGGTTGTTGGTTTACGTTGACCCAATAAAAGGTTTCGCAATCTATAAAGAATCCAGGCCCTTTGTAGGAACTGATGATAAAACATGCTCCAAAAGAGCAGCCTGGTGAACTAGAAATGATTAATAGCAATAACTGTAACAGCCTTCAGTCTCAGCATCATCCCCCATATTAAAACATGCACAGTACACATATAGTATACTGTACAAGCTACATGCCGTTCAGTACACTATTGGCCAAATTTTCAAAGGCCTGCGCAAGGTAAAAACCAGGGTTTACGCACATGGCTAGGTCTTGCGTGCACCACACGTATTTTCAAACAGGCCCGGTCACGTGCGTAAAGCCCGGTACGCGAACAAGTGCCAGGCTTTTTCAAAGGCGTGGGCAGGCCGGGACATCGCCATTGTACGCTGTCCCGGGGAAGCGAGCGCCGGCAGCCGGCCAGCGCAAGTAAGTTCCTTCTGCTCCCGAGGAGCAGTAAGTAAAAAATAAAAAAATTCAGGGTACCTAGATAGGCATTAGGGGTCAGGGTGGAGAGGGGAAAGGGAAGGAAGGTTAGGTAGAGGGGTGGGTAGGTAGGGACGCGCATTTTATAAAATCCGCGCATCCATTTGGCAAATTTATTAAGAATTTTTCCCTTCAGACAAAACAGGAGAGAAAGCTTTTTGTAAATGTGTCCAAATTTGGGCTTTAAAAAGAAATATCCACAAGTAAGTTTGTGCTCAAATTCCGCCCCCCCTCCCCCCCACAAGTGGCAATACGTCTCTCCTCTGATCTCTGTAATACTGTGTTCCCAGTCAGATCCGCATCAGTGTTCTGCAAGCTGATGGCTTTCTTTGCAAAGGAGTAAACCTAAGAAATACTTGCAGCAGCCTGAATAACCGCACACTGGAGCAGCCCTGGACAAAGGGCATAAAATGCATGCACACGCTGAATAGACACACATCCACGGAGCCTTCCGCTTCACTTTGCTGGTCTCTACGAGATGCTGTAACCATGGCGATGCCGGCCACTCTCCCAGCGATGCACTGAGGCCTGCTGCTCGGAAGCCCGGGCTGCATCATTTCTGCCAATAATGAAGAGGACCAACAACAAAAACAGTTTTTACAGCAGTGGTTCGGTTTAATTCATGTCATGATAAATTACACAATTATACAGTTCTCACAGTTACATATATCAATAATCATTGGATAATAATGAAGGTGTCATAAATGAGGCCTGAACTGACCCTTGTTTTTCTAAGATTATATCTGTGAATTCTCCTTTAGGTGTGAGCATCAGAAAGTTACATGGATTCAGACACCCTGAGAATGCCTCTCTCTAACCTGGAGTCTTTGTAGGCTAGGGATTCCCAAACATGTTCTCAGGGTTCTATAGTCAATCGGATTTTCAGGGTATCCACAATGAATATGCAAGCACTGGGTCTCCACAGTCTGCAAATATCTCTCATGGGATTTACTTAATGTTTGAGTACTTTCCAGGATTGTAACCTGGATTGGCCACTGTTGGAGACAGGATGCTGAGCTTGATGGACCCTTGGTCTGACCTCAGTATGGCAACTTCTTATGTTGCTCTTATGTTCTTACCCATATTCACTGTGCATATCCTGAAAACTCGACCAGTTGAGCCATCCTGAGGATAAGTTTGTGAACCACGGTTGGTACGTTGTAATACCTTGTAAAGGAGAAACAAAAAACAGATGTACATGAGTTATCCAGACTGCATAGACCCCATCTTCAGCCTGATGGTGTCTTTAACTGCCATCAGAGCCTTTCGAATGCCGTGAGCATTTTTACCACAAATTGCTGAAAAATTGGTGGGATTTGTTCACCTGCACACTATCGCTGGAATTTCCATGTCACAGATCTAAAATCTGTCTCCTTAAAGCTGGAGGTCGTAGTTGTCTTAATTATCAGATCAGTTTGAAGTACAGAGTCTGGAGCTGGATCCAGTACATATAGTTTGAAGCTAGCACCTTGCTGACCCCACCTTAAAAACATTGCAGGTAAAAATGCAAAAATTAAGGAAAAGTTAAAATTTTGCATTAAAGTCTGAAAAACATCAGATTTTGCACCATGATTGCACTCAACTTTTCTAGCATAGCTTGGGTCTCTTACTGAAAAGTGGATGAGTTAAAATTTCAGACCATAGGAAGCTAAGGTTCTTGATTACTAGTCTTGGCACTCTCAAGGTCTCTCAGTGTAACTTGAGCACTTTATTTAGCCTGCTCACTCTTCAGTTTACCCAAATATAATTAAACAATAATATTGCTCCCTTTGCCCTGTTCAGTTTAGAAGCTGTGCCATGCAGGGCTCAGACAATGAAACCCTTTTCAAAGTCATCAGCTTTGGAGGTCACTGTACGTATGCCTGTTGCTACAGGGCTCAGATTATAAAGTGCATTTTGTTTGGGTGACAAGTGCTTTGTATATGCTAATTATTATTTTTGCTCCATGACTCATGGAGCACCATTACAACAAAAACTTGCACACCAAATGGAAAAAGAATGTACTTCTTTTATATTTAATGCACTAATTATAGCAGGCAGGCATCAAATGAGAAGTTTCTTTTATTGAACTTTTACATTAAAGCTAGCCAAACTGGTTGTAAAGAAATGGTTGAAAAATGGTTTTTCTTCTCATCCAGTGGGATGTTTTTGACAGAGACTGAGGATGTCCTAGGCCAGGTGACTCAGTGGCTGCTCTGCACATTGCCAGGAGGAAGATCCCCAGTTTGATCACCAAGCTGGGTTTATCTTTCCCCAGTTAGGCTGAGGATGTTGCAGTCAGTGTTCACAGTCCCCAGGGGAGGGGGAGGGAGTTGCAGTCATTGCCTAAGAGTAACACCTGGGACTTGATGCAGGGCTCATGATTGCAGGGTTCCAGAAGGAACCTTGATGCATGTGTCCAGGACCATCACTGCAATGGCCAAACTAGATAAACAGGAGAGGGCAGGGGATATAAAATAAGGGGGGGGGGGGGGGGCAAATCCTAAGGTAGATGCAAATGAAGGATAATGGCACCAGGAATAAAATCTTCATTGGCCCCCAAACCCTAGTGATGAGCTAGGTTAACAGGTGTTAAACATTTAGAGAAGGATTGGTGGGCAGTGATCCAGTTAGACCCTAATTTTTTACACTATATTTTATAACCGATGAATTATCTTTTGCTCAGCATCCTTTGGGATATGATCTGCTGTCATATGAGGGTTAATGTTATGCTCCTGCCCGCAAGAAGCGTGGGCAGACTCTTACCTCTCACAGCCACAGCCAGCCGGGCTGCTGACTCTGCTTGCTTCCTCCCTGAATCAGCTGGGGCTGTCCCCGCAGCTCTTGCCATGCGGTCCGCTTCTCTGCTACTGTTCCTGCCTTTCCCCGACCTGCTGCTGCGATCCCGGGACCTTTAGCCAGCAGCGAGACCGTCTCTCCCAGTGTCTGCTTCAAGCCCGGGTCCTTGCCTGGCTGGGAAGCCGTCCCTGCCGGTGCCTGCAGCTAGCCTTACCTTCTCTGTTTCTGTCCATGCAGCTGGGAGCTGCTCCACTGAACTGCCTTCACCCAGCTCCAGTCCAGGGCTGCTCCGCGGCTTCCTTGGGCCCTCCACGTGGCTGAGGATGCCACCAGCTTCCAGCTCTTCTCTCCAGCCTCCTAGGGCGCGAGCGCGCTCCTCTCTGCTTCTCTTCAAGGGCCAGCCAGGTGTGGCCCCCTGCTGACCCCTCCCTGGGCGTTGTCCACCTCAGCTCTACTAAAGGGCTCAGCTTTCACTGTGTCTTTGCCTTCGCAAGGAGTTGGTCACTCCTGAGATCCTTCGCTCCAGGAAGTCGTCCGTGTTCCAGCACTTCTGCAAGGTCCTCTGTTTCATGTTCTCTGTTGGAGCTCCTCGTCCAGTCCTGATGTCTGCCTGTCGTTCCAGTCCCAAGGTCTGTCTCTTGATCCAGTCCTGATGTTCCTGATGTCCATGTTCCAGCCCTGAGTATCTATGTTCCAGTCCTGATGTTCCTCTCCTGATGTTTCCAGCTTGATGATGCAAACCTTGTTCCTGTATTCGCCTGAAAGCTAAGTACCTCGTTCTTGAATCTCCTGTAAGCTAGCACCTTGTTCCTGCTTTGGTTAATGTCCTGGTGCCTCGCGGCAAGCCATGTCGTGGTCCGTGACCAGTCCCACGGGGCGGGGCTGAGTAGGGCGCTTCGTGATGCAAGCCATGCACCTCGTTTCTAAGTCCGTGAGAAAGCCTTACCTTGTTCCTGAATCTTCTGAAAGCTAGCACTTCGTTCCTGTATCTTGAAAATGTCCTGGTGCCTCGCGGCAAGCCATGTCGTGGTCCGTGACCAGCCCCACGGGGCAGGGCTGTGTAGGGCGCTTCGTGATGCAAGCCATGCACCTCGTTTCTAAGTCCGTGAGAATGCCTTACCTTGTTCCTGAATCTTCTGAAAGCCTGGTATCCTGCGGCAACCCCTGTCGTGGTCCGTGACCAGCCCCACGGGAGGGCTGTGTAGGGCGCTTCATGTTGCCAGTCTCGTACCTCGCCCTAGAGTCTCCTGTATGCATCATACCTCGTTCCTGTCTCCACGTCTGTGTATCCAGCACCTCGTCCTGAGTCCACGTCTTTGCATCCAGCACCTCATTCCTGAGTCCACGTCAACGCCTGAGTCTACGTCGTTCCTGAGTCTCGTCTGAATCCATGTTCCAGTCTTCACTGTCCTGGCCTCCATCTGGCCTGCCGCTTCGTGCCGTACCCTGCGGCAGGTCCGAAAGGGCTGGGAACGGTCGGAGGACTGTTCACAAGACCAACATTGCGTTGTTGGGTCTTCCGAAGCGCGCAGGTCCGGAGGAGGGCCTGTCAGCCAGTCTTCACTCCAGCCCTGCTCCCGTCCAGCCCATGCTCGGGCATGCCACGCCTCCCGCGGCACCTCTCCAGACCCCTCTGGCGTCGAGCCGCGGCCCAAGGGCACACACATCTCCCAGGAGTGGGATCGCTCTCCTAGCGCTCCACAACAGTTAACCCACTCATTGCTAAGTTTTTTGAACTTGCTAACCTTATTTTTGTTATGGACTCTGCCCGCGGGTCTCCCCGCGAGCAGGCACTCACCTTTTCCCTCATGCTGCCTGCCTGACGCGGCACGGACGCCGCCGAAGTCGGGCCTCCCATGCGGCTGGAGCAGCGGACTTGCCGTTCCCCTGCGGCCCGGAGGCCGCCCATCAGGTCTCTCTTCGCCGCGGACTTTGCCCTGCCTTCTTCGCGGCCGCAAGCCCCAGCCTGGATTAGCAGCTGGAGCCGCCCCCAGGGCCTCCTGCAATAGCTGAACGCGCTGCCGTCATCAGGGCCTGCGTTCAGGCCCAGCCCTGCTTCCTGCGCACAGACGTCGGTGCAGGACCACTGTCCACGGTCCTGCACAGCCCTGTTTCCTTCCTCTAGGTGCGCGGCCGCGCCTCTCTTCAGAATTTAAAGGGCCCACGGTTGGATATGCCCTGGGCCCCACCTATGGACTGATTTCCTGTTTGAGCCCTATAAAAGGGCTGGTCTTGCCATTGTTCCTTGCCTTGCATCGGAGTTACTTCACTCTGGAGGCTCCTGCCTGCCAGAGCTCCGTCGGGTCTTCTTCGTGGAGCTCTTCATCATCGTCATGTTATGTCTTGATTGCCTGAGGTCCCCGTCCAGGTGTCCTGGTGTCTCGTCTTTGGACGTTCTGCTTCCTTATGTTCCTGGTTCCTTGGTCTCCTGCTCCTGTGTCTTCAGCGCTCCTGAGCCTTCTGGTCCTGTCAGGCCTTGGTCCCTCAGATGACGTCTTTCCCGAGCGTGGAGTGGCCTGCAGGTGGAATTCGTTCCTGTGCTCCTGAGCTGTCTTGTCCTGCCAGCCTTTGTGGAGCTCCAGATGACATATGGCTCCTTCGTCGAAGTTCTGCCTTGGCTGGATTATTCCCTGCGCTCGTCCCGCTCTCCGCGGGGTCCGTGACCAGCCTCCTTGGGCTGTGTAGGGCGCGCAGTGGGACAGGGTGGTCCACAACCAGCCCATTGGGTCCGCCCGGGAAGGTGGGCTGAGCAGGGCGCCCTGAGAGACAGTGCCAATGTCCTCCTGCCCAGCTTCTCATCTCGTCTGGACTTCGTCAAGTTCCTTGTCTCTGATGCCGTCGCATCGACCCTGGTCCGTGATGCCGTCGCATCAGCCCTGGTGTCATGTCTTCGCTTTAACCCTCGTCTGTGATGCTGTTGCATCAACCTTGGTGTCATGTCTGTGTGTCAAGGTTTCCGTCTGCCCTCATCCTCAGGCCGGCCTGCTGCTCCATGCCGATCCAAGCGGCAGGTCCGAAAGGGCTCGGAACAGTCGGAGGACCATTCACATTCCAACATCATCTTGTTGTTGGTGCTGGGAGCTTGCAAGCCTGGCAGAGGGTAAGACCGTAGTCCCGCCGTGCCGGAACATGCTGTCAACCCTCGGTTCGGTCCTGGATCCATCTGGGGTCGGGCTGAGGTCCAAGGGCACACTAAAACACCCCGCTACGTAACAGAATGCAAGGCTCTTGAGGCCCTTTACATAACAATTTTAGCACCATCATGTGGACTACGCTTGCTGGGAGAAGTCTTGCACATCTCAGAAATATTTATAAAGAAGTCTCCACACCCATAAAAAAGTGATACAATAAGTAAATGTTGCATGGTATTTTATTTATTTTAATAACAGCCCAGAGCCCCTGGCTCCCAGCATCCTGTTTGTCCCTGGGCTAGGTGGCTCAGTCCTGTTTTGCTTACGCCACACCCTAGTTGTTACGAGCGCGGGCGCGGTCGTCTCGGGCGGGTGGTGAGCCCTTGGGCCACGGCAGGACCCCAGGAGGAGCCCAAGGCCACACCGTGGGAGGTGAGCTGAGCAGGCATGGTGAGCCAGGCAGGCAGGAACAGAAGCAGGAAGTCCGGCCCTCAGCCGGACCTGCATGCCCATGGTAGCCAACACGGGGAAGTTGACTAATGAACGGTCCTCCGACTGTTCCCGGCCCTTTCGGACCTGCCGCAGGGAACGGCAATGGGCAGCAGGCCGGACAGAGGCGAGGGCAGACAGAGTCCTTAAACAGACAACATCAGACAGGGCAGAAGCAGGCTGAAGCATGACGGAGACATCAGGACAAGGGCTGAAGCGAGACACTAGAAGGATCCAGGCGAGTAGGAACTCCGATGCTGGGATACTCACATCCGAAGCCCCCTCGGCTGGCAGAGGAAGACATCAGGGTACGGGCTGAAGCAGACACTGTAGACAAGGCTGGACGGGAACATTGCACTGTCCATCAGGGCGCCCTACTCAGCCCACCCGTGGGACTGAGTCGCGGACCACCCTGTCCCAGACGCGCCCTACACAGCCCTGAGAGGCTGGTCGCGGACCACGCTGAGAAGGAGGGCGCGGGGAAGACCCAGGCGAACAGGACTCCGATGCTGGGAAACTCACATCCGAAGCCCTTACGGCTGGTAGGCACAGGAACAAACATCTAGGCAGGGTCAGAGACAGACATCAAGGCAGAGACACTGGACATCAGGAACAGCAAGCAGAGACAGGACAAGGCGCCATCAAACATGGAGGACCTGGACCGGCTAGGTTACAGGCGACTGTAATGCTCAGATCCAAGCCAAGACACAGTGAACAGAAAGTCCTTAAATACTGGAGGTAGAAGGCAACTCCCTGGGAGGAGCTTGCCAGGACCGCCCACCGCTGGTCCTATAACTAGGGTAGAGAGCTGCGGGCCAGCCCCTAGAGAAACGGGCGTGGCTGGAAGCAGGAAGTCCAAACGCTGAGGCTTGCAAGCCACAGGCATGCCTCAGGAGCAGCTAGGCCTCTCAGGCCCTGGAGCAAGTCCTGGATGATGCGCAGGCGAGGCCCTGGCTTCAGAGTGGCCTCTGGAGGAAGGTAAGAGACCTCCTGCAGCGCAGCAGCAGGGGGGATCGCAACACTAGTCACTGGTAGCTCAGTGACAAATGCAGAGTGTGCTGCCATGTGTAAGACCCAGCTTCAATTGCTCGGCAATTCCTCTTCTCCCTGAACTGGCCGGGACTGGGATGTTTTAAGTTATGGAGGCAGGCATTCACTTGGTCATTACTCAATGGCACCTAAGTGGCCAGATTTAGGGTTCTTGTTAGCCGGCTCCAGAAGAGGTGGCAGTTTGGGGGCCCCCTAGCTGAGGACTGTCTCTGTTCTTGCTGGCCAGAGTTGGAAGAGAGAGATAAAAATAAGTGGTGGTGGTGGGAGGGAGCCCACATATTTGCAAAAGGAGGCTCCTGCACTGTAGTCTAATAGAAGCTGGTTCTGATTGAGATGGAAGCCCAAACGAGTAGAATGCCAGGCCAAAAATAAAATCATTCTTAAAGACTTCTACAAAGGAAAACAAAAAGCAATACCAGTAGGTAAAGTGAATCAGATTTTGAACTGAACCTTAAAGATGAAGCTCAAATCAAATGGAAAATATAAGGAACCAACAGTATGTTGAAAACAATGAACATGTGACTGAGATCCCTTAACAATGAAATGAATCTTACTTGAGATGAGGTGAAGACACCTAGTTGCCATAAAAGGTCCTGAAAAAAGCTTAGGGAAATTGTTAGACTTGTTAAAAATTATCCAAAGACATGGCAATATTTGTGCCTTTCAGATCACATAGGTCTCTTCTTCGGGGGTTCTTTGCATATCAGAGACAGGGAGATTACAAAACCTCTGTTCCACGTTGAGATTTTGATATCCTGACTTGCAACTGTTAAACTTTAACATTGCTCTTGCAATATCTGTTAGCCTGCAGAGAATCACTGCACAAATATTTACAAAGCTAAGCTTGGGATTTCAGGAATCCCAACACAGCATCACTGGTACAAGCCATAAAGAAGATCAGGAAATTAAAAACTGATGCAGGTGGAAGATAGAAGGAGGATTCTGCAGATTTATTTTACAACTTTTTTTATGGAAGCAGATTAAAAATATAAACAGAACAAAAACAAACATAGCAATAGTCAGTATGGAAAATACAACAAAATTCTAGTATCCATAGCTCAAACTTGTACCAACATGTACCCAGTATGAAAAAAGAAAAGTAAAAAATTCAAAAAAATCAAAGAACCCCCCTCCCCCAAAGTAAACAAATGAAACAACGAGACCATATAAGTTTTTACACATTAAATATAAAGAGAAAAACAAATAAAGAACAAAACCAAAAAATATAACAAAGGGTATTTATTTTATTTAACATTTTTATATACCGAGGTTCTGGTAACAATGTTACTAATCACTTCGGTTTACATCTAACTTTGGAATGACTTAACACGTGTGTCTTACATAGAACTGGGAAATAATTAAATTACATAACACATACAAGGATACAAGGATAGAATATATCCCTGTCACAGATCCAGCTTCTTTTCATCGACTGAATCCAAAAATTAATGACTGAATCCAAATTAATTAAACATCCAGATAAGAATCTTTAACCTAGGCCTGGATTTATCAAAATGCACTGAATATCACATGCGATAGGAAAAGGGGTGTGTTTTAAACATATGTGAGAGAGAGATAACTAGCATAGCTATAATGCTCTCATCCTAGGTAGGTATTTATATCTCTATAGGAGGCCCACCTAGTAACTCGAAGTGAGGTTTAGGTATTAGTGTAGGGGTTAGGGGCCACTTTGACATTCAAAATGAGACGTACGAACAGGACAGTGCTCTCTTGTGAAGATTTGATGATCTTCGGAGTGAGGAAACTCACCCAAAGATGTGATTTGTGCAATGTTCTCTCAACCTAGCTTGATGGACGCTCTACCTGGGTAACATCAAGCTAGGATGAGGACATTATGGTAATGCTAATCTCTCTCTCTCTCTCTCTTTCTCTCTCTCTCAAGGTCCCTGACAGCTAGGCTGTAAAGCCCTATCACACAGCATTAATGCTAATGAAAAAGGTGTAGTTAAAATATACAGCTTTGCAAAATTGTTAACCCAGCCCACTGGGTCACAAATCACACTCCTCCCTTTTTTCTGATTTGCATCACACCATGCGTTATGGTGCTTTCGCAGGCGTTAAAATGGCATTTTCAGATGCATTAAAGGGGCTTAACACATGCGAAAATGCCTTATAGCAATTTGATAAATGACCCTGCTAGTGTTTTAACTGTTCCATAGCATAAACATGCCATATGTTTTGGAGCCATAATGACAAAGAAGGTTTGGATGGCAACTTCCAATGCAAAGCAACCAAATGACTGACTGCCAGTACAATCAATGTAGGGTGCCTGTGAAGAACAACACAATAAACTGATAAATTATGGCTCAACAATACAACTACTAGATCCAAGGGAATGCTTACCTTGGTAATTTTATGAATCCAATAATTTACGTCCAATAAATTGTAATAACAGGGCACCCTCACCACACATGAAAAAAAAAGGAACCATTTCCCAATAAAGAGAATCAATCTTCAAACCCATTTTTGTATAATTTCACAGGGGTATAATACCTGTGGTAAAAAATATTATATTCTTTCTCCTGGATGGAGGCATTAATAGAGTTCCCCTTGCACAACCTAAGGAAAACATCTTTATATACAGTCCATCCCAAATCTGTTCCCTGGGTCCCCCTGTTCTTATCAAGAGTTGTGAAATCAACATCAATTAACATTCTATAAATACGGTAATTGAGATTGAACAAGAAACCAGCAAGATCAATTATTCAAATGCAGTCAACCCTCTACCACATAATAATTTCACTGAGTCTTTAGTAGCCCATTCCTTCAACTGTAAGCAAAGGAAAATTAGTAATATTATTGATATGGAATTTTTGCTGACTAGCCTGTGGAGAAAGAAAGGATGTATCCTTAAAAAGTTGACCAATTCTACATAGGCCTCCAAAATACAAATTTGAAAAATTTAGTTTGGAAAAATGATCAGGAAAGTCAGGGTTATTCCACAATGAAGAGAGAGAAAGGATGATAACTTCTCAACTGAGACAGTGTACCAAATTTCTGAAAATAGAAAAACCAAAGGATGAGTTATGGCAAGCACTTTTCTCAACTTCTTAGAAGCCCATAAAGGAATAGCAAACATTTTGCAACATTCGATTCTTTTTCCTTTGGGATCCAAAGCTTATCAGAAAACTCATTACACTAAAATATGCCACTCTTTAACATCGTGGCCCAGTAATACACTCAAAGAAATTGGAATAGCTGAAACCTCCCTCCTCTGGTTTGAATCATATTTAACCAATAGACTATACAAGGTTAAAATAGACAACATCGAATCCAAACCTATTCACCTCTCTAGGGGCATTCCCCAAGGCTCTTCTCTCTCTTCCACCCTTTTCAATATCTACCTGCTGTCACTCTGCCAACTCCTCTCCGACTTAGGCCTCCCTCACTTTATTTATGCAGATAATGTACAAATACTCATCCCCATCACCGACTCATTAACCAACACCCTTAATACATGGGAAAATGCCCTTGCATCCATCAATTGCCTCCTCACCAACCTGAACCTGGCCCTCAACTCATCTAAAACGGAACTTATCATCCTCTCACCCCCCCCCCCCCCCCCCCCCCCACACACACACACTTCAACAAGTGCCTCCCCCCAACCTTTACATTCTCACAGCAAGTACGAGACCTCGGCATCACTATTGACCACAAATTCAACCTTAAAGTTTATTAGCCTAACAATGAAAGAATGCTATTTTAAACTTAACACTCTTAAAAAACTGAGAGCTCTCCTTCACTCTAACAACTTCCGCACTGTACTTCAAGCCACCATCCTCACTAAAATTGACTATTGTAACTCCCTACTCCTCAGCCTCCCCAAAGCATCTATTAAACCCTTATAGATGCTTCAAAAATCTGCTGCCAGAATACTCACAAACACTCATAAAAATGAATATATAACACCCATTCTCAAAGATCTGCACTGGCTCCCCATCTCCTTCCGCATAATATACAAAACACTCACCTTATTACATAAAACACTCCACAGTCAGAATATGCAATGGTTAGATGACTCCATAATTTATCACACTTCTAACAGACCTACTAGATCCTCCTATAAAGGCATTCTATACATTCCCTTACCTAAACTCTATTTGTTTTATTTTATTTATCGAGTTTTATATACCGTTGTTTGGTTTCGCCATCACAACGGTTTACAAAGTTTCGATGTTTAACAGGATGTTCAAAAATCACGTGCTTAACAGTTATCGTAGGCGTTATAAGATAGTTTGGTTGTTGAACTGCACAGGTTAAATTACGTGTTAAGGATTAGATCTACATGTTTATATGGGTTGGTAGGGAAGTTATAACAAGTTTTGGTAGAGGAAGTTATAACATAGTCATTGGGTGTTTTGGTAGGCTTTGATGAACATCCAAGTTTTTAGTTCTTTTTTGAAGGTTTTTAAATTTTGCTGTGTTCTCAGTTCGGTTGGGAGGGTGTTCCACAAAAGATCATGCTTTCACCATTGCAGGCCCTCACACCTGGAACTCCATGCCTCCTGACCTCCGACAAGAACTATGCATACAGAAATTTAAGAAAAAACTTAAAGCCTGGTTATTTAAACAAGCCTATTCTTAATCCCCTTTCTCACCAGCATTTTCCTCCTCGCACTCCCCTCCTACCAGCCCTGTACTTTTAACTCCCCTCTCTGCTCTCCCTCAATCCTTCAGTTCTCTTTCTTTGCAAATGGTCATTTAATCATTCTTTTAGCCTACTCAAGTTATTGAAACACCTTAATGCCTCAAGCCTTACTCTCCAATACCTTCGGTTTATATAACTCGCCTTATCCTGTGTTCACTGCCCACTCTTCCCCCTTGTTGTTTTGTTGCTCCCATATCCTCTGCTTTAAATTGCACTAGTCATTATTTTATCATGTTATTTAGCTTTACTGATTTTCAGTTTAGTTTTTAATTAACCTTTACTGCCTTTAGCCCCTGGTTCAATTTCCCTTGTTCCATGTAACTTCTTGTTTCTGTTAATATTGTTCGATGTAAGCCGGCATGATGTTCCTATGAATGTCTGTAGATAAAAAACCTTAAATAAATAATAAATATATAAAATAATACAAGTTCACCTTTTTCTCTCAGTCCCAACAAAGCCAAATAATCAACTCTAGGTTTCATACCCTGCCAAATAAAGCCAGAAATTATTTTTTTTAAGCTTCTTAAAAAAGATAAGTAGAGTATGAATAGGAAACATATCAAAAAAATATAAATGAGGGAAAATATTAATTTTGACAACAGCAATCCTATTGATCCAAGAATTTGGTGAGAAGATCAGAGTTTTAAATCATTTCTGACTAAAGGGCAAATAATTTGACTGGTAAAGCTTCTCCAGCCTATTTAGAATAATTACTTCTATATATTTCAAGGCATCATTACTCCATAAAAGGAAAGTCAGCCTCTATTCTCCTTCATACAGCTGGACCAAGCCCATGGATCTCTGTTTTACCCTACTCAACCTTGTATCCTGAAACCTTACCAAATATCTTTAGAGCAGTGCTTCTCAACCTTTTTTCTGTTAGGACACACCTGGCAGATAATGCTTACAGGGGTGACAAAGTGAACACTTGACCATTACGGGGCTAAATGTAAACATATACGGGTAGATTTTCAAACAGCGCGATTTGGCGTACTTTTGTTGGCGCATCAGGCGCCAACAAAAGTACGCTGGATTTTAGTAGATACGCGCGTATCCGCTAAAATCCTGGATCAGCGCGCGCAAGGCTACCGATTCCGTATAGCTGGTGTGCGCCGAGCCGCGCAGCCTACCTCCGTTCCCTCCGAGGCCGCTCCGAAATCGGAGTGGCCTCGGAGGGAACTTTCTTTTGCCCTCCCCTCACCTTCCCCTCCCTAACCCACCCCCCCGGCCCTGTCTAAACCCCCCCCTTACCTTTGTCGGGGGATTTACGCCTCCCGGAGGGAGACGTAAATCCCCGCGCGCCAGCGTGCAGCTAGCGCGCCGGGACGCGACCTGGGGGTGGGTCCGGAGGGCGCCGCCATGCCCCCGGACCGCCCTGGGCCGTAATCACGCCCTCAGACCCGCCCCCGAAACGCTATGTCCCGCCCCGAAAACGCCGCGCGGATCGGGCCCGCCCCCGACACGCCCCCCTCGGAAAACCCCGGGACTTTTGCGAGTCCCGGGGCTCTGCGCGCGCCGGTAGGCCTATGTAAAATAGGCGCACCGGCGCGCAGGGCCCTGCTCGCGTAAATCCGGGCGGATTTACGCGAGCAGGGCTCTTAAAATCCGCCCCATACTCTGCATCCACAGGAACCCACACCTGTACCCTCCCCCTCCCCCAAACACTGGATGCAGAGCTAGGATATTTCAAATACAACTCTTTATATAAAATAGATATTCTGATTCTGGTGCTATCTCAGTAACAGAAGCACAAACTCCCTTACTACCAGGCGCATTGTAAAATACAAAACCTGAAGAAAAAAAACCACTCAGCACATGTGAGGCAAACCTTCCATACTACTGCAACACTAATTCCAAGAGCTCAGACAGCAATAGCCCTACCTATGAAAAGGCAGCAGTGCAGCACCAATGCATATCCTATTGAGACTGAGAAAAAGCAACAAAGAAGATTCATACAAAAGGAGAAAGCATCATGCGAAAATCCACCCCCACCATAAACACCTTGCCTCAGAAAAAGATAACAGATCAGAAAAATATGTAGTAATAAATAGAGATGTGAATCGGAACTGGAATCTGATCAGTTCCGGTTCCGATTCAAATCTTAAAATTTTTATTGTCCGGCCCGATTGGGTTTTTGTTTATCGGCTGCGCTCGATCCGATAAACAAAAACCCCACCCCGACCCTTAAAAAACGACCCCTTAGCTTCCCCCACCCTCCCGACCCCCCGAAAAACGTTTTAAAATTACCTGGTGGTCCAGTGGGGGCGCGGGGAGCGATCTCCAGCTCTCAGGCCATCGACTGCGCTAATAAAAATGGCGTCGATGGCCCTTTGCCCTTACCATGGGACAGGGTATCCGTGCCATTGGCCGGCCCCTGACACATGGTAGAGCACTGGATGGCCGGCGCCATCTTTAAAAATGGCACGGGCCATGGCCGGCCATCTAGTGCTCCTACCATGTGACAGGGGCTGGCCAATGGCACGGATACCCTGTCCCATGGTAAGGACAAAGGGCCATCGGCGCCATTTTTATTAGTGGCAGTCGATGGCCTGAGAGCGGGAGATCACTCCCCGCGCCCCCACTGGACCACCAGGTAATTTTAAAACGTTTTGGGGGGGGGGGGGGTCGGAAGGGTGGAGGAAGCTAAGGGGTCGATTTTTAAAGAGTCGGTGGGTTTTTTTTTTATCGGGCCGTAGGCGCCATTTTTATTAGTGGCATCAAAATGGCGCCGATGGCCCGAGAGCGGGAGATCGGTCCCGGGGCTTCCACTGGACCACCAGGTACTCGTAAAAAGTTTTGGGGGGGTTCGGGAGGGTGGGGGAAGGTAAGGGTTTAGTTTTAAAGGGTCGGGGTGGGTTTAGGGGTTGTTTTGGTGTGCCGGTTTTCCCGCCCTCCCCCCAAATCCCCGATTTACGATTTTTCACGATAAATCGGGGGAATTGCTATTGTATCGCGCACTCTAACGATTTCTGATGATTTAAAAAATATCGGACGATTTTTTAAATTGTCTAAAAACGATTCACATCCCTAGTAATAAACTCACTTTGCTTGACATTCAGAGAATAAAGTGAGGCCAGAGTAATAACACATTCAGCCACCTCGCCCTTAATAAAAATGTAACAACTACATGGATCTTTTCAAACTGTTACACATCCCATCCTCGCCCGGCCCGCGCACAGGCCTGCTCACATCCATGATTCCACGGCGGGTCCTGGGTTGGCCTCCCTAGCAGCAGCTGCAAGTGCTTCCAGGTCTCAGTGCCCCACGGCGGCGGTCGCTGGGCCTTCCAGTGTGCACCAGGCCTCACGCCGGAGCTTGGCATCCTCAGCTGTGTTGGCCACGCCCCTATGTGCGCGCATGGACCGCCCGGCCTCTTGTAGGGCCAAGGGCGGGTCCTAGCTCCGCGGTGCGCCCTGATTGATTCCCTGTTATAAGGAAGTCCCTGCTTGTATTTCCTTGCCTTGGCAATCGGGTTGGCGTTAAGCTAGATTGTCCATGCATTTGTATCTTGCTCCAGTCTTGTTCCAAGTCTCGTTCCAGGATCCTTCTGTTCCAGTTCTGTTCCTGCCTTGTTCCTGCTTCCTAGTACTCCAGCATCCTTCTGTTCTTGTTCGTCTGTTCGTCTCCCCAGGTAGTACCTCCGGACTGTCTTACTGGTACTGACCTTGGCTTGTTCCTTGACCTGCATTGTCTACTGCCTGCCTTTTGACTCCAGTCTGCTCCTTGACTTGCCTGCCTACCGCCTGCCTTTTGACCTTAGCTTGTTCCTAGACTTGTCTGCCTGCTGCCTGCCTTCTGGAACCTGACCTCTGCTTTGTTGACTACTTCTCGGACTGACTCCTGGACTCTGACCTCTGCCTGCTTGACCACGTCTCTAGATTCTGGCTCTGTTCCTAGCCTTGTCATCACCTACACTATTCTGGTCCTCCTTGTTCCATCTGACCTCCAGTCTCGAACCTGACCGCGCTTCCCTTCTGTCTGTGGGCACGCTGGATTTCCATTCTCCCAGGAGACCCTGCGAGGCCCACTTAAGTCCAAGCGGCCCGGGTCCCTATGGGCTCCTCCCGGGGGGACCTTGGGCTTCCAGTGGTGAAGCTCATCCCAGCCTCTGTCTCCTCCTGTGCTCCGCCCCCTGGGGGCAGTTGCCTCCTGGTCCCTACCAGGAGGTGGTTCTCCACTGCCTCAGGACAAGGGTCCACCCCCGAGTGCAACACAAACTTTATGTAATATAAAAGGAAAATTCCAACTGAATTCCCCCTCCCTACACACACACTTCTTTACTTTAGCAGAAGCAAGAGGAAGCAATATATTTTCTTTTTATTGTAAACTCTCTAGCCTTCTTTATCATGTGTCTCTTGTAAAAACTAAACCCGAATCTTATGGTGTAATGTTTCCCTAAGGAACAAGCCCCTTTTAATTGCTGAGTTAAGCCCCTTCACATTCAGAAAGCAACAAGAAAACTCAAAAGGAGTAAACTACAATAAACTACACTCACTCCAGATAGCAATAACAAAACACAAATGACAGAGAATAAAATACTAAGAATCCCCAAACCTCCACACCCTCTCAACCCGAGTACTCAGGGAAATAAATCTGTCACACAGTTCCAGCCATACAACACCAGACTAGGTCCCAACGTTGAGGATGAAAAAACCCCCATCCCAGCCCTCCACAGCCCCCGGCAAAGAAAAGAGAACGTGAAAAAACATAAACTCTAAAAAGGAGAGAGACTGTAAAAGAGATGAAGAGAAATCAGCAAAATTTAAAGAGAGGTAGAGGGGAACTCATCCCCTCAAACCCCTATCCCCACCCATGGAAATCCTAAAAGAGAAAAATGAAAAAATGAGAGCAAACGGCACCATAATCTCCTTACCCAGAGCTATGAGAGTGTAGAGAAAGAATAAAACATGCAAACATTATATACTTCCAAATATTCTTAATGATTACCCATCATGATTCATGAGGGGAAGCAAATGAAAAAAGAACCATCCCCCCAAAACACCAAACTCCCCCAAAAAATGCACAAAAATATAAAACACCCTTTCCCAGAAAGGAGCAGGTCTATAATGGAATACAATGGGGGCCGATGTAATAAGACCCGCGGTGAAACTGGTGCTATTTTGCAGCGCATATTTTTTTTTAATGCGGCAGCAAAAGCAGGCACCTTCACGGGATGTTATAAGAGGACAACATGCAAATGAGTTACGTGCAGAAAATCCACACAAAACAAATATCCATGCAGATATGCATGCTACAAAACGCACTGAAGGCCCTATGCAATAAACCTCACATAAACCTGCATTAATGTGGAGACCTGTGATTGAGTTTCGGTTGAAAACCTTCCCCTTTCATAAGACAGTAGTGAGTTAGTGGTCCGGGAGTGGGGCTAAAATGGGTAGCGCAATATTTAACCCCTTCCCCATCCGTCACTGACTGCATAGGAGCTATAATGGCAGATGCCAGTGAGTGGGAGCAATGCAACAGAGATTTGGAAGGGGCTACAAAAGCATTCAGCATTTCTGACATGTGCCTGTTCCCTCTCCAACCTTCTGCTGCTTAATTTTTCAACCTTCAGACAGGCGCTTAAACTTAATTCTTGCCCTGACCCAGGCGCTGAAAAACCAGCTTAAAAAAAATCTGCACCAATGCCGGCGGGGCTTTCTGCATTGCCCATAAATAATTGCCTCCTTTGCATGGCATTAGCATGGACTCACGCTAGACCAGCCTTGGCTTTTTGAGCAGGTTCGGGCGTGTGTTTCTCCAGCACTAACCATGTTATTACACAATATCATGCACAAAAACCCATAGCAGGTCTATCGAAGCTTATTATATCGAACCCTATGTAAGTAAAATGCATTGAGAGTGTTGCACTCCATCTCACTGCAGCAAATAAGCCGTCAGAGGAAAAGAAATGGTCCAAAATATAATTTAATTATAAACAGCTCAACCAGGGGAAGAATGCACCATTTCTCCTTCCGTGTATTCAGGTGAAGACAACTGCAGCTTCTTCCTGTAGTTTGTCGATATCTTCTCTGTGAAACTTTAGATCACTCTAAGACAGTAGAAGAGTTCTGACTCTTCCAGCTAGAAGGTCAGCTACATCTCTGCAGACACCCAGGTCAGTGATAGTCCAGTCCTTACCTCCAAAAGAGAATTGCGAAGCAATTGGAAAGCCTAGCGATAACATCTATCTTTATCCTGCAATAAAGTGCTCAGGGGGCTAAAACTCTTCCTTCTTTCAAAGGTGTTCTGAGATAGGTCTTAGAAAATTATAATCTTTCCATCCTGGTAGTACCGGTAGTTTTCCCCCTGTATACTGCCTGTTTATCTTCAAAATAGTGTAGGCAAGCGATTACACTGGTATACACATTTTTAGAAGTCATTTGCTTCAGCGATAAAATGTGCCATTGATTATTGATGTTGATGTGCTACCAGCTGATTGGCTACGGTTTCCATGATATTTAAGTTTTTACATTTTATGTCTATATCTATTGTGTAGATAGTAGAGTTTTAATCATAAATTGTAAGCAAGACTTTTTGTGTATTTATGGTTGCATAATATTTCACCTGTCCTGTTTATGTTACATTTAAAAAAATAAATCAGCAAAAGGATTCTAGAAATAAAATTCACTATGAAACAAAAGGCCAAAAACTAGTGGGGCAGATTTTCAAAGGATTTACGCGTGTAGGGGGGGTTAAGCGCGCCAGGCTTATTTTCAAAAGGCCCGGTGGCGCTCGTAAAGCCCCGGGACACATGTATGTCCCGGGGCTTGCAAACAGGGGCAGGGTGTGGGCAGTCTGGGGTGGTCTAGGGGTGGGGGCGTGGCCAGAGGCCTCCACATGGCCGCTGTGCCAGGGAATCGCACACCGGCACTTGGCCGGCGCATGCAAGTTATGCCTGCTTCTGGCAGGCGTAGTTTGTGAGATAAAGGTACGGGGGTTTTTTTTCGGGCTGGGGGACGGGACAGGCAGGGGAAGGGAGGGGAAGGAACGGGGAAAGCCAGCTGGTCTCCCCGAGGGCTCGGCACGCGCAAGGTGTACTAGTGTGCACTCCCTTGAGTGAGCCGACCCCTGATTTTATAACATGTGCGCGGCTGCGTGCGCATGTTATAAAGCATCGATGAGCTCCATTTGCCCTTATATCATTTTTCCATTGCTGCAATATCCTGGTGAAATCGCTCACTGCTCCACAGTTTGGTGGAAAAAGATCTAGATGAGAATGCAATTTGTTCAGCAGAGTGATGTAAACTGGGTTATGATTAATAAAGAAAAAGAAGAGGAAAAAGGATCTAAATCCAATATCCAACTTATAAAGCAAAACTAATAAATCTAAATAACTTATATAACAGCAGATGAGAATATCATCAATGTTTGCCTCTAGATCTCTCTTTGCAGCCTCTCGCCACTCAATGGGCCGCAAGCCACAATCGGTCAATGAAGCAATTAGTTAGTCATAATCATTTATTGTCATCATGCTGTAAAATTATAACAAATTTTTATGAAGAAAATTAATTATGTTTTAAATTAGAAATCTCAAACACTGTGATAATGCACCACTAGAAAATCTAAAAATCTGCTATGTTTCCCACATTATAACTACCCCAAATACTAAAAATCCCCACTTTCTCCCACTGTCTAATATGCAAAAAGTCGAAGAAACATATACTTAGCTTTAGCTTGATTTAACACGGCCCAAAGGGCTCATACAGTGTAAAACACCATCATCACATTTAAAGCTGTCCTTCAAAACTGTCTCGACATGTTTCGATTGCACAGCGCCATTTTGAAAGTGCAGGAAGAGGCAGTTTTTCTGCTCGGGGTTGAAGAACACTTGCTTGACATTTAGACTATCGTTTTTGATCTCCTGAAGAAGATTGCTTGTGCAATCGAAACATGTCGAGACAGTTTTGAAGGACAGATTTTCTAGTGGTGCATTATCACAGTGTTTGAGATTTCTAATTTAAAACATAATTAATTTTCTTCATAAAAATTTGTTATAATTTTACAGCATGATGACAATAAATGATTATGACTAACTAATTGCTTCATTGACCGATTGTGGCTTGCGGCCCATTGAGTGGCGAGAGGCTGCAAAGAGAGATCTAGAGGCAAACATTGATGATATTCTCATCTGCTGTTATATAAGTTATTTAGATTTATTAGTTTTGCTTTATAAGTTGGATATTGGATTTAGATCCTTTTTCCTCTTCTTTTTCTTTATTGAATATAATTTGGAGAGGGTTTTTGCTTCTATTATTGTTGATTATTTAACTGGGTTATGATTGCATCATCCATGACTTCTAGGAATAACATAATGCAATTCACATCATGCAATGCAAGCTTCAGACTGCAGCATTCATTGTTGTGCCCAAAAAAGCAAGTATTGTCCAAACAGTCATAGATTTATACATAGATTCCGTCAAAGTTGTATATTAGTAATTTCTGGTTTAACTTGAGATCCTTTCCCTTCTTAATTCACTTTTCCTTTCCAATTCCCAGTCAAAGGTCATATGTACCGACCTAGTAGCATATCTTAAAAACTAAAGCCAATCAACAGTTTTAAGCATCATTTTTGTTCTCAGTGATCCAGATTTAGTAAAGTTTGGCTACATTCATTCCAAAAGCATTTTGGCTGTAGACCAGGGTTATAGTCCTAGGGTCTATTCGATCTTCAGCCTGTGGCCTGCCAATTCTATGTGCCCCGTCAAATCTAGTAGTCCATTCTGCAAAGGCAGGGACACAGGTCTTAAGTATATCATTAAGTAATTTAGCTGTATTTTCCTTCTCAGCATCTTCCAGAACCCCAAGGGCTCTTATATTGTTTCTATTCTAGTGATTCTCCAAATTATTTTCTTACTCCTTTAGCAACTTGGAGATTTTTTTTCTAATTTTTTTATACTTTTGTAGAAATCAGCCGTCGAGTCAAATTGTATATGTACTTCAGTCAAAGTCACCCTCTCCTTTAGGCCTTAACATCTTCTTCTGATCAAAGTAGCTTAATTTGAGTTCCAAAATTACAGATTCTGTTAGTACAATATCTAGATTCCGTTTAGAATCTCTCAAGGTACCTCCATAAATGCATCTGTAAGTTCAGAAGCGCTCTTAGCCAACCTATTGAATTTTGCCAAGGTAGATGCATATGATGGCTTAAACTCTATCTCGGTGAAAAAAAATAGAGAAAATTAATGAGAACTATATTTAGACACAATCTGGATAGCAAAGTTAGCTAGATAAACTTATCCCAGTAACTTTGGAGGCATATTCAACAGTACAGCCACACTATTGAATATTGCTGGCTATCTTTAGGACAATTCTTTGACTCAACCAGGCTTAGCCAACTAAGTCATTCAGCTAAGTCTGAATACTGGAGTTAGCCGGTTAACTTAGCTGGCTAACTCAACTCCAAGTTACACCCTTGGACCGCCCCTAACTTATCTGGCTAAATTCTAGTCACCTAACATAGAACATAAGATATGCCATACTGGATCAGACTAAGGGTCCATCAAGCCTAGTATCCTGTTTCCAACAGTGGCCAATCCAAGTCACAAGTACCTGGCAAGTACCCAAACATTAGATAGATCACAAGCTACTATTGCTTATTAATTACTGTAATAGCAGTTTATTAATTTTTCCTCTGGGAACTTATCCAAACCTTTTTAAACCCAGTTACACTAACTTATTGGCTGGCTAGAATTTAGCTGGATAAAGACTGAATATAGCCAGGTACATTATCCATCTAAATGACTTTTGAATATGGAACTCAATGAAAATACCTACCAATGCTCATCAGTAGAGAGAAAAGACACTGATCTGGATGAAACCACAGTCAAAAGATCAGGTAAAACCTCTCAATCCAAAAAGTCATAATAATTCAGGTGGTCCAGAAACAAAAAAACACATCACCAAATATAAATTTACTGAGATCAGGTCAGGCAGTCCCAACAATAAACAGAAATATGAAAAGTCCAAACCTGCAGAAACAGCAAATGCTGAAGGCTGGAAACATGACATCAAAGAGAAGAGAGAAAAGAAAAGATGAATGGTATACATAGCAACTGCATGCTTGCACTCACACTGCCCTCTCCCTGACCAACAGTCCTGCCTCCATCCAGGATTCCAGGCAACAGCCCGCACAGATCCACTGCTCCATGGAGAATCCATAGCAGCACACGGCAGCAGCAGTAGCCTCCTTACTGAAACAGCAGCACACCAAAAACGTTGCCACTGCACAGGTCCCACATTCAGGCTTTCCTGTTGTCAAGCACGCTGCACTTGGTCAGCCCCGAATTCCACCAAGCTACCAAAAAGAACACAACATTAAGAGCCCAGACGAGTGAATACTCTGGGAAGTGCATCAGCCACCCAAAAAAAAAAAAAAAAAGCAATGTAAAAAAAACAAAATTCAGGAAGATTTAACTATGGGGATGGGGGAGGGCAGGAGAAATGGACTCACACAGCTGATCCTCTAGCGCCCCCCTCTGTAGATTTTTTTTAGCTCACAGAGTACTGTGAGCTGTGCAAGTTCACCAGGGACCTATTTGTTTATTTAGATTAAGCTCAAGGCAAATTAAATTCAGGTATAGTAGATATTTCCCCATCCCCAGAGGGTTTACAATCTAGAGGCCTGCTTTTCTAAGCATTTTTCTCATAGACACGGAATGGGAGAAAAGCCTTAGTAAATCAAGCTCTAGGTTTGTACCTGAGGCAATGGAGGATAAAGTGACTTGCCCAAGGTCACAAGGAACTCCAGAAGGATTTGAACCCTGGCTTCCCTGGATTCTCAGCCTCTCTGCTCCTAATTACAGTGAGCCCTATTATATGCTAACACAGTGTTTCCCCCTACTGCACTGCCTCCATTACATGTGTCACCTTAGCACGGGTGAAGCCAGAAACTAATTTGTAACTCTTTGGGGCAGGAACCCAGGCTAGCTGTACTACTTTCCTTCCTCTTAGGATGTAGGTTCAGTAGACTTGGGGATGAAAGGCGTCCTCTCGGTTCCCAGTGCGGGCCTGCGGGGTGGTTAATTCTCTCTCCCTGACTTCCTTTGGTGATGCAGTATTGAAGGTAATGGTGTGTGCTGGGATGCCAGATAAAGACCGGAGTCACTGTGTTAGTGTCCAAAAGTTATTCTTGACCGTAGACAATTAGGAAAATGGCTCAGCTCTTGATCCACAGCAGCACAGTATAATGTTTGGTTACAAGTTCTTCAATCTGTACAGGAATGTCTAGCAAGTTAAACAATAACATGCATGTCCTCCAAAACATCAGTGAACCCTACTACAAATAATCGGAGGTAAATCAATAAATACCATATCATAACTCATACTCAATGAAATCCAATCCTTTATTTTGTAATTAGAATGGACCTATGTATCCTATAAATATAAGCTAATTAAAAATGAACGCACCTAAATCTCAGTTCAACACACCCATACCACAACACATCATGCTTTACCCTCCCATCATTAAAACCACACCATTACACACTCATTCATAACATAACTTGCACTCGCATCCCATAAAACCAACAGCTTATTTAACTCTGAAATACCCTGGTCTTAACAACCTAAGAATCACATTCTCACTTATGACTCATATAACAGGTCAATATCATTGTAAACACTATACACCTTTTCACATATGTGTCTCTTGTATCAAATATAATGGATCAATGTCCTTTTGAACAGGTATTCCCCTAATCTCAATCACGTTCTTGGACAGATCTTCTCTCTTATCCTGAATATACTCCAGTCCGACGAGAGCCTCGTTTCTCCCTGTTGCACAGGGCTTTTTCAGGGACTTCACTTGTTGAAATTTCATTGAGAAGTTATTTCTGGATCTCCTTTTCAATCGGCGTCCATTATCTAGCTTCAATAGAATGTGTTACCGTTCATATCCATTTTGCCCACACTTCTTTCATTTATTTAAATTTTATTTAAAGAGTCTTCTATACCGATGTTAGTCGAAACATCACCTCGGTTTACATGGAACAAAAGCAACGGAAATTTCATCCCACACAGGTCAAAACATACAGCAGTCTTCATACCTCTGTATCTTCCTTCTCTGTTTGCCAGTTATCAGAACAGATTACTTGCACGTATACTTTCACAGCTTCCTTCCATTGACTTCTTATCTGCTCTTATCTAACCCCAATAAACCGCAGCAGCGTTCACATTCATGTATTGCACCAGCGTTCAAAGTGTTGTTCCTGACGGAGCAGGGTTCAGGAATGTCTAGCGCCAGACTGGGGAAAATCCTGCTCTCACAGGAAGGGGAAAACAGGGTCCCCAGGCGGGCAGGGCGTCCTTTGCATGGGCAGAGCCATTCTCTCCAACAGCAAGGATATAAAGTCATGGTCTCTGCACAGAGAGAGAAAACTTTCTCTCTCCCCAGGATCTGAAGAATCACCAGATGGGTCTCCTTTTGAATGTTAGGCTTTGCCTTTATTCACTGTTAGATGATTCAAACCTTCTTTGTTCTTATGCAGTCCTTTGTGCTTTTATGTGAACCCTTGGTGGGAGGGATCTCCTGGTGCGGGACTTTCTGGGCTCCAGTCAGGCAGACAGGGAGGTCAAAACTTCTCCCGGGTGGTGAACTTAATCTTATTAAAAACTGAAGAAAACACCGGGCTCTCTTTACAGCAGGTCACTGACACCCCCGGCCCTCATGGAGGATAAAGGGGGGGGGGCAGGTCTTCCCTAACCTGCACAGCGCCAGACCCGGGGATCCCCAGTCCCTGAGCCCAGGCAGAATACAGGCTCCAGTAAAGCCTCCTCTATATAAAAGGTTAAGGTCCAAAATAAATGCACTCAGAGAGAATCTCCCACCTGGCCAGGACCACCAAGCAGGGCTTGCTTGGCTCCTCTGGCTGGACCTGTAAAATAAAAGCTCAACTACTCTCTCTACCTCTGTACTTCATACCAACCAAAAAAGACTGCCTCCCAGCTGTAGCAAGGGCACGGCTATGTACTGTCGCAAGTGGGACGGCCATTCCAGGCTTCACAGGAGGCTGCCTTTGAATGGATCCTCCCATTATCCATCCTACTCTAGCTAGTGGACTGATGCTAAACCCCCAGGACTTACTGGTAACCCGAAAAGATGCCCGGGTTACACATGCAAATTTATCTCATACATATTCATTGTGATTATCAAGCAGGCGTTTTTACCCTAGCTGTAAGTAAATCAGTGTTGCTATAATAGTCGGCTATGTCTAAGTGACAAGTTCAATGCACTGGGCTGTATTTTTGTTTTGTCTTCGTCTTATGTTGTTTTAATGATGAATTTGTTTTTATTGATGTATGTCTGATTCTGTACATCGCCTAGGGGCCTAGTACATAGGCAATTAAGACATTTTAATAAACATAAACATCATAAAAAAACAGAATGGTAGGGGGAGCACTCCAGATATGGCTTGAGAAACACTGTGCTGACAAACCACAGTCCCACGTCTTTTCATTGTTTTCAATGTTTTTCAATTCATAGTGGTGGAGTCAGAAGAACTGCCATACTGGGTCAGACCAAGGGTCCATCGAGCACAGTATCCTGTTTCCCAGGTAGGGGTTAGTGCCATACCAGGCAACTTTAAAATTCTGCTCACCTAGAGGTTTGGAAAATCTAGTGTCTGGCGCAGCAGTGCACATTTTTTCTCTTCCACCCCCTCCACCTCACAGACATACACACTTTTATTCTTCCCAGTCCTTGCCTGTTCTCTCCCTTTGATTCAAGGCTACCCAGTGCTCTCCATGCTGGATGCCCAGTTCTTCTCCTCTCCCTGTTTGATCCCCAGTCCTCTGCCTCTTTCTCCTTATGATCCTCATCCATTGGTGCCACAACAAGGGCCTTGATCCAGCTCCCCTTTCTCCCATGGCCATCATATACTGCTGTTCCCATGGGTCCCACCCTCTTCCAGCAAAGGCCTTGATCCAGCCCCTCCCCCGTCATCATCATCAGAGAGGGTCAGGCCGGCTCCTTTTTCCTCCTCCCGGCTGACTCTTTGCCTTGAACTTTTCCTTCTGCACCTGTGGCATGCTGCTGAAGTTGTCTTGTTCCTTCAGGCTCCTGCAGATCCTTCTGACTAATAGTGCCTAGGCAATTTCAGTACGTTCCCAAGTCATCTGCCTGCTGCATGGTAGAGGGAGCAGCAGTGCACGTGGTGCTCACTCTCGCCTGAACTGATAGCTGGTCCTGCACAGGCCGCTGGGCAGAGGGGAGCACAACAAGATAGCAGTGCACCTGCATTCTGCAGGCTCATCCCACCTGCACCAATACCCACAGATTTCAGCATTTGGTTTCAAAATCCAGAGTCTATGGCTAAACCCGGAGGGTTCCCAGGTATGTTTAGTGCTCAGTGGCGAAACACCATAGGCTATTTTCTTTTTGGCCCGGTAATTCCTCCTTTCTTCTTCTTCTTCCAGCTCAGTGGGAACCAGTTCAGGGATCCTGGCACCATGAGTCTTCAATCACAGCTATCTAAGGATTTTTCCTGTTTTAATGGACCTTCTCCACTGTCTTAGCGTTCCTAGTCTGATCACTGCAGCAAAGCTCCTGAGACTGGGAGCCATGCAGCAGCACTTCTTATGGAACCTCTATAATGGGCACTAAATCTGCAGGAAAATTATCAACTAGGGGGATTTTTTTCAAAACCAGCCCACAAGTTATCTGTCTAACTCCCTTGAGCATTTTCCCAGCAGCATGTATTTCAACATTTCCCAAAAGCACGTCAAACTGACCCTTCATAGGTACATCATGTAACCTGGAGCCTGGAAGAACTGAGCCAAAACATCTCCAACATAAATGTCATATTTTTCCTAAATAACTTAGTAGAACACACCTGGAAGAGCTGCGTGCCCTCTTCCATCCATGCAATCAGTTGCCATTTGCCCGCAAGTCTGGTTACAGTTCTCATAATTATATCTTGGATTCCTGGTCTGTTATTAAAGTCTCTTGCCAACCAATCAGCTCTTGAACCAGTTCTCAAGTAATGTGACATCCACATAGCCAGCCAATGTCAGATAGTCTCTCAGACACAAAGACACTCACATTCACACTCTTGCTCTCAGTGTTACGGGTGTGTCATAGAGAAAGTATGTGTATGGGTTTCTTTCTGTGTCAGGGAGAAAGACACCCACACACACTCACGCTCTCTCTCTCTCTCTGAAACACACATTCTGTCATTGTGCTGCTGCTGCTCATATGCTCACACTCAGGCCGATACAGTACAGTGCGCTCCAATGGAGCACACTGTTAACCTGTCATTGGATACGCATTTTCCCTTACCCCTTATTCAGTAAGGGGCAGAAAACGCGCGTCCAACCCGCCGAACCTAATAGCGCCCTCAACATGCAAATGCTTGTTGATGGCCCTATTAGGTATTCCCGCGCGATTCAGTAAGTAAAATGTGCAGCCAAGCCGCACATTTTATTTTCAGAAATTAGCGCCTACCCAAAGGTAGGCGCTAATTTCTTCGGGCACCAGGAAAGTGCACAGAAAAGCAGTAAAAACTGTTTTTCTGTGCACCCTCCGACTTAATATCATGGCGATATTAAGTTGGAGGTCCCAAAGGGTAAAAAAAGTAAAAAAAAAAAAAAAAATTTGAAGTCGGCCGGCGGCTGTTGGGTTGAAAACCGGACGCTCAATTTTGCCGGCGTCCGGTTTCCGAGCCCGTAGCTGTCAGCGGGCTTGAGAACCGATGCCTGCAAAATTGAGCGTTGGCTGTCAAACCCACTGACAGCCGCCGCTCCGGGCCAAAAGGAGGCGCTAAGAACGCACTAGTGTCCCTAGCGCCTCCTTTTGCCCGTTTCTACCGCCGGACCTAATTTAAATAGTGCATCGCGTGCACAGGCGAGTGGCCTGTGCACACGCTGGGAGAGCCGGGCATTCGCCCGCTCTCCCGCAGACTTTACTGAATCGGCCTGATAGTGAGTACCCCGGCTCCAGTACTGCCACATGATAATCTAAAAAGTTTTTGCTTGCTGCCAGCTCTTTCCCAGCCTGCAGGTGCACTCACCCTCTCCCTTTCCCATTCCCACCCTCATTCTAGGAGACTCACTGTTTCCATAGCCAATTTACCCTTTCAGGACGAAAGCCCAGCCTACAGAAGCCTCCCCAACACTACATAGACACTTTCTCTTGGCTCACCCCATCCCTTTTTGTGATTGTAGCTTGCTTTCACCTTCTTCATACTCTCTACCACCATTCCAGTGCATTCCCATTGACTGAGTGCTACAGAGTCTGCTGCTTTTATAGTTCCCCAGGCTCTGCACTGCCTACCAACTCTATTACAGCAGGCCCTAAAATACCAATACACCTGATATTAAGATAACAGAACAAGCCAAGCTGTTATAGATCCATACAAAGAAACTACGTGCTAGCAGAATACCTCACCTCAGTCACACATGCAGAATACACAGACACTCACCAAACACAGAATAAAAAGACAATGAAGTTTAACTAGAAACATGCAAACAAAAACTGAATTGGAAACCATAACAAGACAGACTTCGTATGCAGTGCAACGATGGAAAAACAGAAACATCACCATTCCTCATTAAACATCAAACAATAAAATCAAGATATATAAATCATCAATCAGAATATTAAAACCATACTCATAAAAAGAATAAATATTTAAAAGCAGCTGATGAACAGAACATTGAATGATTAAAAATATATAACATTGCTTTTTTGTTTTAATTTTACAATCAATAAAATATTTCAAAATAGCAGGCACAGCAAATAACACCCAATAATTAAAACTAAGGCTAAAAAAAATTCCTTGCTATTCATACCTGGGAATTTTAAATTCCAGTTACCCACAGATTGTCATGGATTAGTCAGGGATAGGAGATATGCACAAACGTTCTCCTCTCTCTTATATATACACACTTTCTAACATATATGCTCATTTTCACACCAACTCCTTATATTTTCTCTCACATACATCCTGACTGGCTCACAGACTCTGGCTCACACACATGCTTACTGTTTTAAATAGTCCTCTTGCTCACACAAATACTCATTGGCGTGCTCGTTGTTGTTGCGTATGTGGACACTTGAGCTGAGACGAGGTTGGTACCACCACTGAGGGAAGGCTCCCAGTGGTCCTCGTCGTCGGGAGGTGATACAGGTGGAGAAGACCCAACTGGAACTTCACCTTCACCAGCCCACGTTCCCCTCAGGTGCCGGGGCCAGCAGGACTTAGGTGCGGGTCTCTCATATAGAAGAGTCCAGGAAGAAGGCAAGGCAGCGTCAGGCAGACCGGGTTGAGGCAGGTGGCTAACAGGCAGGACGATGAGGCAGGCCGGAGGTCAGGACAGGCAGCAAACAAGCAGGACAATGTACCAGGCAGGAGTCAAAACCGGGGAGTCAGTCCAAAGGCAGGAGCAGGAACGGAGCCGGGACAGGAACACAGGATCAGGAAGATGAGGCTGGAAGGCAGGATCAGGAAGGCAAACTGGAACGCAGAATCAGAACGTAGCAACAACACACTCAAGGCTGACCAGGACGAAGTGCAGAGGTCTGAGCCGGGTTTAAAAACCCGGGTGCGGTGACGTCATCCTCCAGGGCCGTGGCGAAGGTTCCTGCCGCGGGCCCATTAAAAGGAGGGGAGAGGCGCGCGCACGCACCTAGAGAGGTGGACGCTGAGACCGAGTCGGCGGCGTCCTGCGCCGTGTGGGCAGGCTGCCGCTGCGGGGTTCGGGGCCTGGCCGCCCCATGTCGATTGGGAGAGGGCCGGAGCCGAGTGCCTGCTGGAGCAGGAAAGGGGGTCTGGCCGCGGGTTGCTGCGGCCGGGAGTCCTAACAGTTCTCTCTTACTCACATTTATGTTCACTGGCTCACTCTTGCTCACACACATGCTCTGGAAAAACAGTAAGCCTGAGTATTATGCTTTGCAACAATGGAAAAACAGAAACATCATTCCTCATAAAACATTAAACAATAAAGTCAAGAGATATAAAACATCATTCATAATATTAAAACCATACTAAAAAAAAGAATAAATATGTCAAACAGGCAAAAGCCATTGAACATCCAGTAATTAAAATGTTTTTTGTAATGTTTCCAAACATCAAATATTTTAAATAGCAGTCACATGAAACAACATCCCAAAATTTAAATTAATAGGATTACAAATTTCCAGTTCTCCATACCTGGGATCTTTTGATTTCCAGTCACCCATGGATTGTTGTGGCTTGGGGGAGGGGGCCTCACAATCTTTAGCTCTCTCTCCCTCCCCAGCACACACATATGCTGCACACACTCAGGCTCTCTCTTACTCACATAGAGGCTGTCACGAACACAAGCTCTTTCACTCTCTCACACACAACCACACACACACACAGTCTCAGGCTCTCACAGACACATACAGGCACTCTCACTCTATCATACATATGCAGTCTCTCGCACATACCAGGCTCTGTCACACTTTCATACACATGCAGGCTCTTTTGTACACTTTCACACATGCAGGCTGTCTCATACATACACGCAGGCTCTCTCTCATACACACATATGCAATTTCTCTCTCACATACACAAGTATACACACATATAACTTTCAGGCCTCCCCCTTTCTTCTGGCCTTTCCTTTGTCCGCCGTGGGATGACAGCGCTGCTCCTCAATGCTGAAAGGGAGGTGGAAGAAGGCCACTGCTACCCGCGGCCCATCCTGCTGCGGCTCCTGCAAGGCGGGGTGGGGGGGGGGGGGGCCTCGGCTGTGCCTCTCTTTGGGCCTCAGAATGATAGGCACACAGGCCTCTCTTCAGGCTGTGGCCGTGCAGGCCTCTCTTGGGGCCGCGGCAGGATGGGCTCTGCCGCGGCTCCGCAGTTATCTCTTTGGGACAGGAAACTGGAATAACCATGTGTTCAGAGTGACTCGCCCACCAGGGGTTGCCCAGTCCCCCCGATAGGCCAATCTGCCCCTGACCATGACTCCCTTCCATCCCTCTCTCCCCAAGGGCTGTGAAGGCAAACTTCATGATATCCCCGCCAACCCTGAGGTGCAGAAGACCTGATCCAAGTGTTGAATCAGAACCTTCCCTGCATGGTGACACACAGCACTGCCACTGAGCCAGTGGGCTGGCCCAACACAGACTATTTTAATTGATGCTCAATATAATAAGAATCAGAAACTGTACTCTGGCTTTGTTTGTTTTTAAGCAACATTTATTCCATATGTTTCTGTATTCATGATACAATGGTCTACAAGTGTTCTTTATTGCAATGTAATAAAAATAATGTAGTTTAATTGTCATCTCTACTCCCCAGTCTTACTGTAAATGTAAAGAGAAGATAATGGAAAATTGCATAATGACAATATAAGCTGCAGTAAAATTGATTTAAGTGCATAAGGACAATATTTTTATTCCATGCAATAAGTGTTTAGAGTGTTTTTTTCATTTCCAATAAACACTGCTTTTGGTCTTTTCAGAGGCAGTACATTTTGACAGTGAGCATTTTTTTCCATGAAAATAGGAGCTACCTAAGAGGGTCATTTATCAAAATGCATTAGGGTGTTATCATGTGTTAGGGCCCTAACACCCATGATAATGCTGTAACGCGTGTGATAAATATCACATCACAAAATGTGTATGCAAATTTAAAATTTGTATTCAGGTGGGAGGAGTAAATGGAAATAAGGGTCAGTTAATGTGGCATGCCATAAAGTAATGAACAGCAACATAGGTTTTAACTATACCTTTTTCTGTGTGTTATGCCTGTGTTAGTGGCCAAAATGGTTTTTCTTGCAAATGCTGGTTGGGGAGAGGGGAGAGAGGAGAGGAGAGGGGAGGGGAGGAGAGGAGAGGGAGGGAGAGGGAGAGGGAGAGAGATCCTCTGTAGAGGCTCATTTATAATTGAACTTTTTCTACCACAGTAAGAGGGGACATTATGAACTTGGGGTGAGATTTGGAGGGTGGGGTGGGTTTTGGAGGGCAGTTTTACATGCATACTCATACGTATGAACACCATGGTTGCCATCAGTGAAGATTTACTGTCATTTGGAGTGATGCAAAGTAAAAAAAGAGTAGTTTATACCATGTTCTCTCTACCTAGCTGCAATCAAGCTAGGCAGAGAGTAAATGGTACAAATCTACTCTACCTTTTACCTTTCATCACTCCAAATCAACTAATATCTTCACTGATGGCAACTGTGCTGTTCGTACGTATGACTGTGAGTGTAAAACTGCCCCCCAAAATCTACCCCACCCCCAGAAACCTCACCTTGAATTACTAGTGCCCCCTCTTACAGTGATATAGTTAACCTTTTTGTGTGTGTCTCTCTCTCTCTTCCCCCGGGCTCCTACTGGTGCTAAAAAACATTTCGGTTGGTATCACAGTTGCAGTAGGTTACTCAGCATGTGATGTGAAAATAACATGCGATGAGGTAGCATGGAAATTAGCCTAACCACGCCCCCTTTTTTATTGCGGGTGCTGTTTCTGTGATATATAGCATTTTGATAAATTTAGGTCTAAGAGAGGATTCCACTGTTTTTTGTTTATATTTAATTTTTTCATCAATGACTTACATCATGAAAACAAGAAAATATATATTCAAACACAGCATACAATAAAAGAAAACAATTATCATTCTATTCTGTTACATATTCCATAATTGAGGGAGTCTTATGGAAACATTTTTCTTGATTTATTATATATATAATATATATATATATATATATATATATATATATATATATTCTTCATATATAATAAATCAAGAAAAATTCCTACATTCCATTTATTTAAACAGAAAAAGAAAAATATATAAGGAGAAGGGAGTTATACTTTTTCTTTACTGAACGTTGTCCTTCGATACCTCATGCTGACTTTTATCTGATAAGAAAGTTTCTAGATGTGTTGGGTCAACAAATCCAAATCTTTTTCCTCTATAATTAACTAAACATAGACATGGAAATTTTAAGAAGAATGTCGCACCAACTGCAATTACACGATTTTTTAAAGACAAGAAGTACTTTCTTCTTGCCTGTGTGGGTCTGGCCACATCCAGAAATATTTGCACTTTGTGCCCACAAAATAACATATCTTTAGATCTAAAGAACTTCTTGAACAAATTCTCCTTATCTTGTTCAGCAATAAAAGAAATAAAAAGGGTAGCTCTATTGTTTATAACCTCCATCGACTCCTCTAAAAAAGTCAATATTCCCAAAGTAGATGGAGCCTCTCCAGTAACTCTGGCTGGCTTTTTTACCAAGTAATAAATCTTTGAAATCTTGGGAATCTCCTCATCTTGATATAACAAAATTTCTTTAAAGAATTTTTTGAACATCTCCCAAGGAGATAACAGCCGAGTCATAGGAAAATTTATAATTCTCATATTCCTAGATCTTAACAAGTTTTCTATATTTTCAATTTCCTTATGCATCGTTATACTATCACGTATAAACACATTCTCCGAGTTTTGAATTAATTGCATCTTATTAGTTAAAGCCAACATATCTTTCTCATGTTTATCTTTCTTCACTTGTTCATCAATTAAACTTCTATTAACATTAATAGCTGTCAACAATGATTCATTCATTCTAATTATGTTATTGTCAAACTTTGATATCATTCTATCAAAATCAGCCAATGTAACATTGTCCGGTATAACCACTGGGCTAATGCTACATTCTAAGTCAACTAGGGGATTTAATTGTACTTCACTTATACAGGGTAAATTCACATTTTCAGTCCAATGAGGCATGGTTTGTTGGTTTAAACCTATGCCCCCCTGAGCTGCTCCTACCAGTTCACAAGTTGTTTCAGTAGATGTTAATACTGTCAGCTGTGGTGGGGACGTCAGTCCTTCGCCAGGACTAAGGGAGATTAAAGATGTACCTCCCAAACTATCCTCTTTCGGCGTCTCCAACACTCTTACGTGTTGGTCCATTGGGCCAGTGCGTTGTTGCTGCACAGGAGAAGAGGTGATGATTTTAGCCTTCCATTTCTTGCCCATTGGAGAAATTTAGAAGATAATTTCCAGCCAGCTTCCGGCCTTCTCTGGACTAAGCCGACCCAAGTCGCGCGCCCCTTCGACGTGTGTGGCTTAGGCGACCAGCCGGTGGAGGGGCGCTGCCCGTCCGCAGATTTTATAGTCAGTAGGGGCATTGTCGGCTGACGTCACACAGTTGTGACTCAAGCCTTTCTTGCTGCTCAGTTCTTTCTCTGAATTACCGGTTGCTGGCACACAGGGAGGGCGAACACCTCCTCCCTTCTCCTTCGCTCACTCCCCGGATAACACTGTTTATGATGTTATTTATAAAAAAAATTGCACCATATGGACTGGTGATGAAACTGCATGCTTTCAATCATTAAGATCACTATTTTCTGGAGGGGTGGAGCGATGACGTCATGCTGAGAGGCTGCTTCTGAGTCCAGCTCCCTAGGGATCAACAGCAACAACATCATTTTTCTGCGTGCATTTATCTTCTAAAATGAAACACTTTTTTTGGGTTGCAGATGTCATGGACAATTGGTTGGTAAAACTGGTGATATGATGAGTTGATCTAGGAGGATGGGCATGGATAAAGTGGTCAGGCCTGAAGACAAGATGGCGCAGGATGTGCGGCCTAGCCCTGAAGGTATGTCGGAAGCCACGATGAAAGAATTGTCATACATTGTCACTGCTGCCCTAACTGACCAATTACATAAAATTCAATCATCTATTGAAGAATTAAAAGATACAGTAAATGTGTATGGAAATGCACTTAACACTCTTCAGACTAAATTGTCTGACCATGATAAGCGGCTGACAACACTTGAAAACTGTGCATCTGACCTAAGGGGGGAAGCATGCTGCACTGGAAGAAAAGTTGGACGATTTAGAGAATCAGAGTAGGCGGAATAATCTTAGAATCATTAGCGTACCTGAAACAGTCCAGGCAGAAGCTCTGATCTCACTTTGTGAAAAATGGCTACCTGATGCCCTCGTTCTAGATACAATGGAAAGAGCAATCCTGGTTGAACGAGCTCATAGAATTGGTGTGGGAAGCCCTGATCAAAACCGACATCAGCAATTTATTTTTAAATATCTCAACTATACAGACAGAGCAAGAATTCTCAATGCCTATCGCAAGGTGAAGGAGCTTCATTATTAGAGCAGTAAAATGTTGGCATTTCCCAATTTCTCAGCGAAAGTTCTTGCGGCCTGGAAGGAATTCATGCCGTATTGTTCCCTACTCTTTCACAAAGGTATAAAATTCTCACTGCAATTTCCTGCTCACCTCAAGAATGGGGAGACTCATTTACTGGCTACAGGAGCTGAAGCCAAAGCCTTTGTGGACCAGCTTGGCCGAGATATGTCGCCTCCTCATTTCTGGGTGTAGTCCAGCCTTCAGTGTTTCACTTTTACATACGCAGTTGGTTTTTCGTATGAGGAATTGTGACCATCTCCTACTGAACAGGGAGTTCATAGTGAATTACATTTTTGCAAGCCGCTGCATGTCTCTTTGTACATTTGTCTTTCATTTTCTATGTTTGGTTTCCAGTTTGAGGCATGTGGTCCTGCATCATGCAAGGGAAGTTGCCTTGTCATTAGCTGGAGATGGTAGAACCATGTCTCTTACTTTCATCATTCCTCACCAACTTTGTTGGATGCCATTGATCCCAGGAATCTTCGTGAGATGAACAGGAACAGTGCTCGATGCTGGGAGCTGTTAGGAATTGTGGACCCTTGGCCCGAGGTGGGGGTTGATGCTACCTGAGGGGTTGGGTTCCACAGGTTCCCACCATTGGGAGGCGAGGCTGGCTGGGAACAGAGGCAAGCAGGGACTTCACCAGTACCGGCCCTCGTTCCCCACAAGTTGAGCCCTTGGGTGCCGGGGTCAGCTGGACTTAGGAGCTCCTCTGTGTGGCTGATCCCGGAGAGAGTAGACAGCTGGGTGCAGCGAGTATCAGTGAGGTTAGGTACAGTCCAAGATGGAGGCACTCTCGGAGGGAGAGGGAGAGAGAGTCTCAAGGGGTGAAAGACCACTGCAGCTCCGTAGATTGTAGAGCAGGACCATGTGGGAGTGGCCTCGAGGTGAGGAGGTGCAGGTGTAGAGACTCGTATGGTGTTATGCTGAGATAGGACTAGAGCGGGGAATCTGCTGTAGCAGGTGCGAGTAGAGTAGGAGTGCAGAGGAACTGCTTGAGACACGGAAGTGCCATGACAGGACCTTTTGTAGTAGAAGCGCTGGGTGGTGCCCCGAGGAGCGGGGACACAGAGACACAGTCCAATAGTGTTACAGCACTGAGCCAGATCTTGACGAGTAAAAGCACTGAAGCAAGATCTCCAATGTAGAAGTGTAGAAGCTGGTCTCGAGGAGAGGAGGGCACTATGGCAGGATCCCAAGTGTAGAGGCGCTGGGTCCGGCCCTGAGGAGTGGGAAGCGCCGAGACAGGGTCCCAGGTGAAGTAGCGCTGAGCCAGGCCCCAAGGAGCGGGAAGCGTCGAGAGAGAGTCTCAGGTGAAGTAGCGCTGAGCCAGGCCCCGAAGAGCGGGAAGCACCGAGACAGAGTCCCAGGTGAAGTAGCGCTGAGCCAGGCCCCAAGGAGAGGGAAGCGCCAAGACAGAGTCCCAGGTGAAGTAGCGCTGAGCCAGGCCCCGAGGAGCGGGAAGCACTGAGACAGGGTCCCAGGAGAAGTAGCGCAGAGATTCATTTGAGCAGAAACAAGAGGTCCGGAGTACTGGAGCAGGCACCAGATAGGAACCATGGAACTCGTTGCCAAGTCGGTTAGTGGTGGCTGGAGGTAGACCTTAAATATCCCGGGCCTGTGATGTCATCAACTGGAGATGAGCCTGAAATTCCCACCATTGGCCTAAAGGGAGGACAGATGGCGCATGCGCCTGCCTAGGGAGGCCCAGGGTCGGAATGCTGGTCAGCGGCGTCCCAGCCGCCACGTGGAGCCCAGAAAACCAGGAGGAACGCGGAGGCAGCAACTGGCTACAACCGCAAGTGTACCGGGAGTAGTGATCCAAGCAAGACATGACGTGAGTTGAGCGTGCTGCGTGGCGGCGGCCATAATAGAAGCAGAATCCACCTCGACATCAGAGTTCACAGAAATCTGCTCGTCTTTGGAAGATGGGACTGTTTTTGAGATTCTGGTTTGTGTTTTGGGGGGTGGGAGGTGGGAGTGTGGGTATAAATGTTGGTGTAACTGTGTGTAAATGGGATTGTATGTTGTTGAATGGATCTTTGACCTTCTTTCAAAAGTGGCGTTGTCAACCTGTATTAATAATCTATGCTTTGACCCTTGATTTCTTTGGTTTTGTAAGCAGGTGGGGCTTATGCCGGGGAGCCCTTCCCTATGGTTTGTATCTTTCCAGGTTTCAGATACTTTTTAGATGGCAATATGGGTGATGCAGCGTGTCCCGGCCGCCATGGGGCCCTGGACTCGGCCCCCACTCGTTCAGGGCAGTGGATAGCTGGTCCCGCTGCCGCACCTCTTCTGCTTCCCCCGGTTCTCCCAGCATGACTAGGGCTCCCGCCGTGCCGGCCGGTGCTACCCTGCATTCTCCTGCTGCCGCAGCCACGTGGGGAACACCACCAACGTCACTTCTCTTGGCCGGCTCTCCCTAGGTGCGTGTGTGTGCCCCCGGCCAAAATTTAAAGGGGCCACAGCAGGAAAATGCTAGTGGCCCCTAGTAATGACACCAGCTAGCAGACATATATAAGGCAAGCTCTGACAATCAGAACTTGCCTTGGCAACAGGTCTCCTCGCTGTTCCTCAGCTGTGTTCCAGAGTTGCTGCGTTCCAGTTTCCTGCTCCAGTCTCCAGTTTCCTGTTGCAGTCTCTAGTTCCTGCTCCTGTCTCCAGTTCCCACTCCAGTTCCCGCTCCTTCTCCGCCTTCCTAGCCTTTCTTCTCCCTCGGACAGACTCCTTTGGTTTTGACCCAGACTCCTACCTGACCACGAGCTCTGCCGCCTGCCACCTACCTCTCAGCTTGAAACTGACCATCAGCTCTGCCGCCTGCCACCTACCTCTCAGCCTGAATCTGACCATGAGCTCCTGCCACTGACCATCTTGCCTGAACCTGATTTTGAGCACTACCATTTCAGGACTAGCCACACGGAGGCCCACCTAAGTCCAGCCGGCCCCAGTACCCAAGGGCTCAACCTGCGGGGAACGTGGGATGGTATTGGCGAAGTTCCAGCTGGCCTCCACTTCCCGTCCGGTCTCGTCTCATGATGGTGGGGACCTGTGGGGGTTTCCCTCATGGGTGGCGTCAACTCCTCCTTGGGCCAAGGGTCCACTCTCGCAGCAGATGCAACAGGTTGCCAAGGCCATGGACCCGGCGGAGGCCTCCGTCCTGCAAGCCATTCCTGGCCTTGCTCTCAAGATGCAGCAGCAGTACCTTGAGGCCCTCGAGGCCTCCATCAAGCGTTTCAATGCCCGTCTTGACTCCGGCCCATCTCTGGCAATCATACTGGCCTCGATATAAGGTCCGTCAATCCAGTCTGCACCAGCTACATCCCCTGTCTCCTTGCTGGTTCCACCTTGATTCAATGGAGATCCGAAGCTGTGCAGAGGATTCATCAACCAGTGCTACATGTAGTTCATGCTGCAACTCGCCGCCTTTCCGGATGATGTAACTAAAATGACTTTTATCCTCTCGCACCTTGAAGGGAGAGCTCTGTCCTGGGTCTCCCCTCTCTGGGAACGTACGGACATCCTCCTCCAGGATCTGCCCCGCTTTGTCTCGGAATTCCGGAAGATTTTCGATGACCCAGAGAGGTCGGATACTGCCAATTGCAACCTCCTGCACCTTCGCCAGGGCTGATGGCCTCTCAATAAGTATGTCATCAAATTCCGCACGCTAGCTATGGAACTGGGTGGGATGGAGGGTTGCCTCTGTCCCATTTTTCTGGATGGTCTGTCATTGCAACTCAAGAATGAACTCGCTGCCTACGAGTTACCAGACTCCTTAGAGAGACTGATTAATCTCACTGGTCGCATCGATCGCCGGTTCCAAGAGCGCAGTCAGGAACTGCATATTCCCCGTCGTCTGGCTACCGATCCTGATTCATAAAAACTTGACCTTCACTGTCCGAACGGCCATTAAGGACCCCTTGGGGCGTTACATTGTGTTGGTGCTGACCTCAATAAGATCCCGATAGTTCTCTGCAATGTGTATGCCCCTAACATGTATGACCCTTCTTTTTATCAGAACCTTTATAGTATATTATTACCTCATGTGGCCAGTAATTGGTGGTCAGAGGTGATTTTAATGCTGTTAGGGACCCCGGGCTGGATGCCTCCCAATCCATCTCCTCAGTGCGGAGACCTAGTATGGGGATTTTGTTTCTCGAACAGTCACTTCAGCTGGTGGATGCTTGGAGAACTTTAAACCCCACTGACAGGACTTTCACACATATTTCCCGCGCTCCCTCCTCCCATTCTCGTATGGATTATTTACTGGTCAGTGCGCATGCATTTTCCACGGTTATAGCTATAGGCATCGAGGATATTATTATATCTGATCACACACAGTTTGGGTGGAATTTATGGACCCTCGCTCCTCGTCGGTGTGCCCCCCCCGGCGTTACCCATATTATGTGGCAGAGGATACCCAATTTCAGGAATATGTACGCACTAAATGGAATGAATATGTGTCATTCAATAGTGAGTCAGTGGAATCTTCTATTCTGTTTTGGTATGCGGCTAAAGCTGTTTTACGAGGCGACATCATCTCTTATCTAGGTCATAGGAAAAAGACGATGGATAAACGTCTCTTGTCCCTTAGTACCCAGCTGCACAGGGCAAAGCAAGAGCTCTTTGTGGCCCATACCAAAGTAAACCGGGAAAAGTACATGACCATTCAAAGTGCCCTTAACACATTAATACATCAAAGAATTAAGAAAAGTTTGGTGTACTACCAATTTAAACTCTTTCAGTATGGTAATAAAATGGGGAAAATGCCGGCTAATCTGGTTAAATCTGCGCGAGGTTCCAGACATGTGGTAGCCCTTCGGGATTCTTTGGGCCACGTAATTAATGATACCCCAAATGTCGTGGCTATATTTCAGCGATTTTATGCCAAATTGTATACCTCAGAGGGACGGCATAGAAAGGGCCCGCTAGTTTTCATCCACATTCCCTCTGCCTCAGCTTAATGTTGCACAGTGAGCTTTCATGAATGAGCCCATCTCTACGGAGGAGGTCAGAGGAGCAATTCGCCTGGCACCATGTCTAAAAGCCCCCGGTCCCGATAGCTAGTCTGCGGAATTTTACAAGACCCTGATAGATTCCGTTAGTGCTCCCTTAGTGCATGCTTTCAATAGTCTGATACAGGAAGGCGAGTACCCCACCCCCATACAAATTTTGCGCATAATTCCCTTATACCCAAACCTGGCAAAGATCCCCTCTCTCCAGCTTCATACTGTCCCATTTCCTTATTAAACTTTGATAAAAAATTATTGGCCAAGATATTGGCCGATTGTCTGGTTACTATTCTGCCTCTCATGATTGCTCCAGGTCAAGTGGGTTTTGTGCGTCAGCGATATGCATTAACAAACATTAAGTAAGTTTTAAATGCAATGGCTCTCTGTAATAGGGGGCAGCCCCCTATCTGGTAGTAAGCTTCGACGTTGAAAAGGCGTTCGATAGAGTGGAGTGGAACTATCTTTTCCAGTGTTTGGAGGCAATGGGTTTTGATGGATTGTTTTACAAGGCTGTGACCTTATTGTACTGATATTGTCAATGGCCAACGGTCTGAGCCCTTTGTAATACATAGGGGGACCAGACAGGGATGCCCTCTCTCGGCGCTGCTTTTCATTATTACCTTGGAACCCCCTTCTCCTCGTTATTCAAGCCTCCAAGGAGATTCAGGGGATCAAATTCCAAGAGACTATATTTAAATATGCGGCTTTCGCCGATGACATCTTGGTTTTTATGACCGAACTCTCACGCTCCTTACTGCCTTTCCTAACGTTGTTTCAGGAACATGGGGAATACTTGGGATTCCAACTGAACTGGGATAAATCAGAAGCTTTAGCCTTTCCAGAGGCGTTGAAGCAAGACTGGGGCCCTGACTTTCCCCTACAATAGGCCGGCGAGGCTATATGATATTTAGGCATATATATTTCCCCATGCTTAGACCACCTCTATTGGCTTAATGTGCCCGTGTTTGCAGCATACCCTGAGTAAACTATGTATTTGGCGGACTTTACGGTACTTCTTACAGGCGCCCTCCAGTGGTCTTCCAGAGTCCCTACAGCGTCATGTTTTGCTGGAACCGATACATCAATCCTGGCTCCACTTGACCAAACGATTGGGGTTGCCCCGTCTATGTGCTTATTTGGTGCCTATACGGGATAATACCACTTTTCTACTGGAAATACATTCTCGGGTTTTTACCCTGTGGGCTGTTAAAGGTCTGGTACAGTTGGGTCACATGCTTGATGGGGAAGGGAAGATTCTTATTTTTCAACATTTGAAGGATTTGTATGCCATTTACTCCTCCCAAGCATTTTCATACTTGCAGGTACAACATTATATCCTCTCCATTCCTCCTGAGGCCTGCTAACCCACAGTGTTTCAGTCTTTGGACTCTCTTCTTCTTTTGGACCGACCAGGTAATGTCTCTTTGTCTTCATATTATAAAAATTTGAGAACTCACGTTCGGATGGATATGAGCTCTGTTTTGGCTGAAAGATGGAACAAAGATGGTCATCTTGACCTTGCCTCGTCTATTCTACAGTCCAGTTTCCGACGTATCGCCACAATAACCACCAATATGTACTACCAAGAAATGCAATTCAAGTGTTTTTACAGAACATACCTCACCCCTCGAGTCCTGTTCTTTGCTAAATTATCCGAGAGCGCAACTTGCTCTAAATGCAATGCGGTCCCCGGATCCTTTTTTCATATGATTTGGTCTTGCTCCCGGATCAAAGCAATTTGGGATCGTATCACTCAGTATCTTGCTGATCTATTAAACATCGACATTCCAGTAACTCCAGAGGCACTTCTGTTTTGATAATATCTCCCCATTAATCACCCGAGGACAGGGAGCTCGCATGCTGGTGCAGAAGGCCTGTGTGGTTGGGAAACGCCTCGTTCTTGTGCTCTGGAAGGGAGCTGAAGTACCTATGTGGAGAAAATCTTTGCACCGTTTAATGCAAAAGGAACATATGGCATCCAACAATTCTCCGATTCATCTGAGGTTATTCTTGCTGATATGGGACAGTTACATCCAATCATTGCTGCAGTGTTCCTGGAGTCTCATCGTGAACGTCTGACCTATACCTGTGCTTCTTGTTACTATGGACTTGTACAATATTATGGGCTGATGGGGTTTCTTATTGGACTGTGTGAGCATTGGGGGGGGGGGGGGAGAGGTGGGTATTTGGGGAAATACTTGTATTCTTTATTGTATACTGCTTTGGTGTTGTGCCTACCAGCTGGGGAAGATCTCCCCCAGCTGACAATGTTATTAACTTTGCAATAAAATTGTTGAAGCATTACTTTTCTAATTTTATATATATATATATATATATATATGTCTGTGAAGCTTCTAATATTCCTAATGTTTAAATATATTGTAATAAATGCAATACTAAGATACAGCATCTTTTTTCTTAGGTGCAAAAGGTTATAAGTAATTATTTATTTATCGAGGTCCAGTGTTAATTGTAAAGCAATGTCTGGAAACTCTGCTGTGCCTGGGACATAAATCACTCCTAAAGCGCTGGCTGGCTTCCCAGACCTGACAACTGAAGAAAAAGAATTGTTGTCTTTTAAACTAGAGCCTGCTTCACATTTAGAGACAACTTGTGCAGTGGTCATCTTTAGATCGAAAATGATTCTAAAATAATTCTGAATGGGTCAAAGTTTTTTGGTTTTCATTTTTTAAAGGTAAAGGGGAACATATATCATGTCACCTTGCACACAGGGGAAGCCAGCCTGCAGCATGTACATCATCTTTCAGTCACCTGAATTAACCCTGTGAGTACTGGTGGGTAGGCCCCACAACCAGCCGCACCTACGCTGGGTGACACTGAGGCAACTGGACACTTATGGGATCTCATTGCAACAGGGATGCCATCATCATGCGCTGGTCTATTGCGCTGTGCCTTCCCTAGGCGCACACTTCTCTAACCTTTCAAGGCCCTATGGCATGAAAGGCTTGCAGGCGCTCCCCTGATGATGTCAGCACAGCTGGGTATTTACGCCCCAGCCCAGCCCTTCAGCAACAGTTCCCTGTCTAGCCAGCAGCACATGTTGCTATTTTCTCCTTTCTTCCTTGTCCTGCTTTGTCTCCATGCCTCTTTGTTTGCCTTGCCTTGCCTTGCTCCTAGTCTTGCCTTGTCTCCTTTTCTTCCTGGTTGCCTTGCCTCCTTGCCCATGGTTCCTCCTTTCTTTGCCCCTTCTTAGTCTGCCTCTCTGTTCTCTCATCTGAGTCCATTTCATCCTGTCTTGGTCCTGTGTCTGTCTCTCCTTGTATTGCCTGCTCTTGTCTGTTGCCTGGTATTGACTTCTGCTTCAGACCTTAACCATTCTCTTGCCTGCCACTGGTACTAACATCTGCTATGGACCTCAACCACTCTTTTGCCTGCAAACTTGTATTGACCTCTGCTACGAATCCATACTACTCCTTTCTCGCTGCTTGCCTCTACCTCGGCCTATACTTGGAACAAGTCTTCTTGCTGCCTGCCCTGACCACTGCCCATACCTGGATTTTCTTCAACCACTCCCTAAGGGACTCTTGCCTAAGCCTTGCTGGCCCCTGGAACCCAAGGACTGAACCTGCATTGAACGGGGCTGATATAGGTGAAGCGCCTTCTCTAGTCTCTTCAAGGGCATTTCCACCAGCTGTTGGCATGGGCCTAATGGGTTTGCCTACTAGGCTGCATCAACCACACCAGAGCCTAAGAAGGGCTCACCGACCATGACAATAAACACAGTAAATGGAAAACAAAATGAAAATCAAATAAAAGTATGTTCTATGCATACCCCTGCAAAGAGATGACTTAGAGCCTGTGTTCAAGACTCCTCTCTGCCATTGACTCCCTTGTATGACCTTGAGCAAGTCATACCCTTGTTACTCCTAGGCAGGGTTGGTACAAGGATATTAAACACCCTAGGAGAACCTTCTGCCTTGCACCCACCCCCTTCCCCCTGGTCCAGGCCCTGGCTCCGGCCCTGATCTCATTCACTCAGACAGTCCTCCTCTCTTACATACACTTAGGGCAGATTTTAAAAGCCCTATGCACGTAGGGGGGGGTTACATGCACCGGGCCTATTTTAAAAAGACCCGGCAACGTGCGTAAAGTCCCAGGACATGTGTAAGTCATGGGGCTACTCATGGCCCTCTCGCGGCCTGCTGAGTCTCTACTCCTCTCAGCCGTGAGTGGGATAGGCTTCGCTCGTAGCCCCATATGGCTGCTCTTTGCCGCCCCCTAATGGCTGACGCCCTAGGCGACTGCCTAGTTCGCCTATGGGACGCATTGGCCCTGCTCCTAGGGGAATTCTGCACACAAAATTGCAAAATTCTGCATACTTTATATTGGTCAAAATAACACAATATACATCACAGTCTGAGTAATTAACTTAAAATGTAATACAGAAAAATTATTATTCAAAGATGCAGAGTTTTAAATATTTTGAGCAGAATTTTCCTAGAAGTACACTGTAAGAGTGTCCCCTCCACCCTCTCTCCCTACTCCCCTGGCCAGACTTCTTTCACTCTGTCCTCTCAGGGTCTAACATCTCCACTCTCCACTATCTCTCCTTTCCCCCTCCTGGTTCAACCCCTTCCACTATCTCCAACCCCAGCCCTCCACTCCTAGAATTTGACCACTCTCTCATACAACCTTTCACACAGGCTCCCTCTGTCCCACTCTTTCTCACACACACACACACACACACACACACACCCCCACACCCCCACACACACACATCCTCACACAGGCTTCCTCTCTCTCTCTCACACACACACACATTCACACCCTCAAACAGGTTCCCTCTGTCCCTCTCTCACATCCCCCTTCATACAGGCTCTCTTTCTTGTGTGTAGCCCCCCTCAGACAGGCTCCCTCTGTCCTTCTCTCAAACACACACACCCTCACACAGGCTCCCTCTCTCTCTTGCATACACACACACATAGGTTCCCTCTGTCCTCTCTCTCTCACACACTCAGACACAGACACACACACACACACTTATATAGGCTTCCTTTCTCTTGTGTACACACATACAGCCTCACATAGACTCCCTATCTCTATCACACACACCCCTCCCCCCCTCACATAGGGGTAGATTTTTTTAAAATGTGCGCACGCACATGGACATGCACATTTATAACATGCGTGAGCCAGGGTGGTGAAAATTGCAATTTACGAGAGCCGATGAGAGTGGGCCTCCCCCAGTACCCTCCCAGTCCACTCTAATTAAGGAGCAGACTGGGAGTGAACTTTCCTACCCCCCTATCTACCCTCCCTCCCTCTTCCCTTCTCCTCCCCGACCCCTTAGAAGGCCTTACCTTTTTTTTTCTTGTTGTAGAACTTATGCCAGCTCCTGAGCTGTACTGACAGCCTCCGGCTTCTCCTGCCCTGCCTTAGGACCACCTCTCCCCTCCCCCTTTCTTTGGCCCGGCTCTTGTGCACGTCACAAGGGTTATGCGTGCAGCCGGGCCCCTTTTAAAATGCGTGTGGCACGCGCAAGGCTGAGCCGCACGCATAACCCACGTTTTTTACACACGCCGTGTTATGACTCATGCCCGTGGAGTTTCTCCCAGAGCAGGCTTCTCACCTGCTGTGCTGCTGTTTCCGATGCGTTTTTGAGGCTGCCGATGCTGGAGCCGTTTCATGGCAGTCGGGACCTACCGCCGACCCGCCGCGCCCCCAACAACCTATGCAGTCAGGAGGCCGCTTCCAGCCCTGTCCTCACTCGGCTGAGAGCTGCGAGGCAGCGTCGTCTTCAATGGCAGGAAGCCACGGACTTCAGTTCTCCATTTTCGAGGCCCAGAGGCCGCAGTCCCCGGTCTCTCCTGGCAGCCGGAAAAGCCTTTGATTCCTCCGGCAGCGGTAGGAGCCGCTGCCAACGTTGGGGCCTGCCTGCATGCAGGCCCAGCTTCTCCAGCTCCTTCAGCGTCTCTGCGGCAGCATGGCCGCTCTCCAAGGTCCTGCCCCCTTCCTATGGGGCAGGCCCGCGTCTTCTTCCCCTTCTTAAAGGGGCAGCGTAGGTGGGGTCCACCTGGCCCCACCGGAAGTCGACTCCACCCGGTTTCCTGTGCCCTATTTAAGGGCTTCTTCTCCACTTCAGCTTTGCCTTGCATTGGAGTTTCTTGCTCCTGGAAGTCTCGTCTTCTAGCGCTCCGTCAGCTCTTCGTTGGAGCTCCATGTCTCGTCTGCTTCCTGTGTTCGTGGCTTCCTGATGTTCCATGTTTTCATGTTCTGAGGTTTCTAGTCCAGGCTTCCTGATGTTTCACTTCCTGATGTTTCCGAGGTTCCGCCCTCCTTCGCTCATTTTGAGTCCTCCTAACCTTCCAGCTTCTCTGATTCTCCAGATGACATCTTGCCTCGTCATTGGAGTCTCATTTCAGCTGGATTCCTTCCTGCGCTTCTGAGTCCTCTTGACCCTCCAGCTCCTGTGGTTCTCCAGATGACACCTTGCCTCTTCATTGGAGTCTCGTCTCAGCTGGATTCCCTTCCTGCGCTTGTCCCGCTCTCCGCGTGGTCCGTGACTAGCCTCTTTAGGTTGTGTAGGGCACACAGTGGGACAGGGTGGTCCGCAACCAGCCCATTGGGTCTGCCCATGTAGGTGGGCTGTGTAGGGCGCCCTGAGGACAGTGCCAATGTCTGAACCTTCCCAGTTCCTCATCTCGTCCAATAGTCTTCCAAGTTCCTCGTCTCGTCGAGAGTCTTCCAAGATCCTCATCCACTTCCAGAGTCTTCTCGTCCATGTCTTTAGTCTTCTGTGTCACAAGGCCTCCATCTGCCCTCATCCTCAGTCCGGCCTGCTGCTTCTTGCCGATACCTAGCAGTAGGTCTGAAAGGGCTGGGAATGGTCGAAGGACTGTTCAATAACCAACATAATGTTGTTGGTCTTCCAGAAGCATGCAGGTCCGGAAGAGGGTCAGACATTTTGCTTCGCTCATGCTGGGACATGCCTCGCCAACCCTCGGTGCTGTCTTGGATTCGTCTGGGGTCGTACCGAGGCCCAAGGGCACACATTCCCCTCAGGTTGGAAACGCTCTCCTAGCGGTCCCCAACACAACAGAATGGAAGGCCTCCTAAGGCTTCCCTTTCCATAACACGCCGGGCATTTAAAATCGGGTTGATGGGGTACTGTTACGATTGTGGACCCTTGGGCCGGCTGAGACGGTGGATGGTATGCTGTGGAGTCCCACAGCGAGTGTTACAGCTGGGAGGCGGCACAGAAGAGACTCGGATGAGGCTTCACCACTGGAAGTCTGAGGTCCCCCCAGGAGGAGCCTGTAGGGACCCGGACCTCTTGGACTTAGGTGGGACCCTATGCGACCAAGGATCCGGACTGTGGCCGAAGAGGTGAACGAAGGGCAGCTGGACCCAGGTAGTTGAAGAGTCTTCACCCTCGGAAGCCCGCGGCTCCCCCGGGAGGAGCCCGTGAGAGGCCGAGCCGCTGGGACTTAGGAGAATCAGCAGGTACCGGATACCTGAGGAGATGGAAGAAGCCGAAGTCGGAGACCAAGAGTGAAGCCGGGTCAGAAGCCAGAAGTCAGAGATCCAAACCAAAGCCAGGGACGAAAGCAGAAGACGAAGTCGTGGGACGGAGCTGGGTCAGAGCCAGAAGTCAGAAGTCAATACCAAAACCAGGAGCGGAAGCTGAAGACGTAGTCAAGAACAAGCCAGGTCAGGAGCCAGAAGACAGGATGATCAGGACACACTGCAGCAACTAATAACTCAGGAAACTGAGAAACCTCGTTGCAAGATGCTAAGTGAAGCTGCAGGGTTTAAATACCCTGCAGCGTCTGACATCATCCAGGGCGTCCTCTGTAGTTTTCCCGTGCTGGCCCCTTTAAGAATGGCTCCTCCTCGCGCGCGCATCTAGGGGGCGAAGCCAGCCGCTGCGGATCGTCGGCGTCTCTCCCAAGGAGGGAAAGATGTGCTGGAGGCCATGCAGGCCCAAGAAGACCGCGAAATGGCCCGGGCCGACCCCGAGGTAGGTGGAGGGACCGAGGCACGGCCCGGGACCCCAACAGGTACATCTCTATCTGGCAAACACGCATTTATTTATTTATTTATTTATTTATTTATTTATTTTATTTATTTTATTTATTTAAAACTTTTCTGGACCATCGTTTAGTAATGCACCATCACAATGCGCGCAAGCCCCGGGACGCGCGTAAGTCCTGGGGCTTACATGGAGAGGCGTGCCTGGGAGGCGTTTCGGGGGCGTGGCGCGGGTGACACAATGTTTCGGGGGCGGTGCTGCGGGCATGGTTTCGGCCCGGGGGCATTCCGGGGGCGTGGCCGCGCCCTCCGGAACAGCCCCAGGTTAGGTGATGGCGCGTAAATCTGCGCACGCCAGCAGGCTGCTGGCGCGCGCAGATTTACGTCTGCCTCCGGCAGGCGTAAATCCAGCGATAAAGGTAGGGGGGGGTTTAGATAGGGCCGGGGGGGGGGGGTGGGTTAGGTAGGGGAAGGGAGGGGAAGGTGAGGGGAGGGCGAAAGAAAGTTCCCTCCGAGGCCGCTCCGATTTTAATGGATATGCGCGGCTACACGCGTATCTACTGAAATCCCGCGTACTCTGTACGTGTTCGCGCTAAATTATAAAATCTACTCCTAAATGATAAGTGGGTTGGAGATACTATTTATGATTGTTGGGATAATCATATATGTGCATACTGTTTTTAATTTAATATTTAATTATGAGTAAAATAATAAAATAAACACTTCTGCTTTTTATAGGTGACTTTCAGCTGTATATATTTGTTGCTATTCAGTGACCTCATTGTGAAATGCTTTTTTGAAGAGCCAAGTTTTTAGGCTTTTTTTGAAGAATTTTAATTTCTTTTGTTAGTCTTAGCATTCACACAGGCTCTTTCTCTCTCTTACACACTCATACACCTGGACATAGGCTCTCTATCTATCTCACACACACCCCATCACATGGGCTCCCTCACACACAAAAACATACATCCTCCCAAACTCCTCTCTCACAAACACCTTCACTCAGGCAAATAAGCACCAAATTGCACACACAGCCTTTTGTGCATGTCATTCTTCATACACACACTCACAGGCCACATCGATGTTGTCAGCTGTTCACTGCTCCTCAGCCGTGAGCGGGATGGGCTCCACTTGCAGGCCACTGGGGCCTCCCTTGTCTTTAGCAGTGAGCGGGATGGGCTCCATTCATGGCCCACCGGGGCCTCCCTCAACTCTGCCTGTGAGCAGGATGAGCGCTGCTTGTGGCCCACTGGTGCCTCCCTAGTCTTCAGAGCGAGCGGGATGGGCTTTGCTCACGGACCATTGGGGCCTCCTTCATCTTCACTCGCATGCGGGTTGGGCTCTGCTTGTGGCCCGCCGGGCCTCTTTCCACTTCGATTGTGAGCAGGATGGGCTCCATTTGCGGCATGCCGGGCATCATAAATTCTGCGCAAAAAACCCCAACTCTGCACAGGAGGGGAATTCTGTGCAAATTCTGTGCCCCATAGTAGCATAGAATTCCCCCAGGAGTACCTTGTGCCTCAAGAACCCAGGTGAAAACTAGGCATTTGACTTCATCTGGCTCTCCAAGTCACCAAATTCTAAAATAAAGATTATAATGGTCCTTCTTCATAACATACTGGTTCTAACAGCTATTTGTGTTGCTCAAAATTATTCTTGCATAGTATATTTGTCACATCATTCAAATTCTGCTAACAAACCCTCTTTACAGCAGACATATTCGATGGTTGCCATTCTATTTATGGAGAGGGTGTTATGGTCAACCAAGTAAATTCAAAAGCTAAGCTTTATAGAAATAAACATTATAAATGATCAGATCCTCTCTCTCTGGATCATTCTCCAAAATATCAGATTCTTGAATCCCTGGAAATCTTTGCGCTTCTCTTTCTCAGGGTCATATGTGAATCAGGGATCTCCCACTTCTCCCACGGATGCTCCTTGTGACCTTGTGCAAGTCACTTCATCCTCCTTTGCCTCAAATATCAAAGACTGTAAACCCTCTGGGGCAGGGACTTATCTTAACTCGCCTTGAGCCTGGATTTAGAAAGGAAAGTAATTAAATTCAAATCTCAGTTTTTGGTCCTCGATTCAGTTTCCAAGAGGCAGTAGAACCAGTAGAAAAAAAAAAATGACAAGAGGCAAGTGTTCATGTAGTGGATTTCATCAGCTGAATGAGCTAGCTAGCACACAGATTATTTTCTTGGCAGAGGGGAAAGGAGGAAAGAGTCTCCAGTCCTTCTCTCTTCTTCTAGTACAAAAGCACTTATATGTATAGTTGTTTGTGAAGAAATGATGTTCTTTATATGTACTCTGCCCCTCCTAATAGCCTAATTCTTAGCTGTACCCCTAACCTTCAGATGTGCAGACTTCTTTTGCTCTCGAACTGGAAAGAAGCCACATTGTCTGCTTAGTACTTGCTGGTATCCCAAGGTTACTTCTCAGAAGACCCTGGCGCAGGCCTAGGCCTTGCCATTACACCAACGGGCCTTGCTAACCTAGGTGGTGAGACACTGACATAAAAGAACCCAGCAATACATTGGCAGTTTACCATCTGTTTGTAATTCATTTTGCTTCTGTAATTGTTCAGATGTGAGTTGTCAGGTTTCAGCACAGTAAGCTGCTAGCTGAGTCACCATGCCAGATCTGTAAATTCAGATTTTAATTTAGGTCTTACACTGTTTATAAAGCCCTATATATTACAGCTGATTTCCATTTTGGCAATTCCAGTTGCTGTTTCGGCACCAGCAGTGAGTTGAATTTAAGAGTCGCATTCATGTTTATTTCACATAGTCTTAAAATGGAAAATTATAACTTATGCTCATTTTATTCTGTGCTGTTTTAAAGCAGGGCTGTAACAGGCAGCTGGAAGGGGAAGACAGCAGAGATGAGCTTTCACGCTGACTTTCAAGTGGCTTCTGTCATGACTGGAGGACCAGTTAGGTCTGGGGAACACCTCACAGGGGCAGTACAGGACTTCTAGGCAAGTCAGAGCAAGGTCTTCTGACTACACAAGCCACCTCTCTGCAGATTGAGCCCTTGGGTTCTGGTGGCCAGTAGGACTTAGCTGGAACTGAAACATGACACCAATTGGGAGCTGGAGACACAAACTGTACAGGACAAGACAAGGCAAGGCCTGGGTAGGAGACAGGGAGTATAGAGGACAAGATAAGACAGGGTCGGACTTCCGGTGATGATGTCACCTAGCTAGGAAGCCACCTCCATTTACTCCTTAGAACCCGCTGAAGTTTTATAGTCTTAATAACGGAACTTTTTCTCAAAAATGAATTTTGAACTCAGGAATAGTAAGTAGATACATGGATAATTTTGTCTTTCAAATACGGGAAGACATAGCAACTTGACCAAAGTGGACAGGGACAGAAAAGGTGAGTTCTCTGCCTGAAGAAAAAATGGCACTGGGGATGCCAACTAGTACTGAGGGCCTATCTGATGCAATCATCAAAGACCTTACTAAAGCCATGACCGCTGCGATAACAGACCAACTAAAAAAATTACAGTGCTCGATAGACAAATTTAAAGAGAAAATTGAAACATATGTCACGTCAATTTCAGAAGTAAATGAAAAACTTACTGCACATGAGAAGAAGCTGTTACGGCCATGGAATCATTAAAAGCTCAAAACAAAAGTCTGCTGGAAAAAGTTGATGATTTGGAGAACAGAAGTAGGAGAAATAATCTTTGAATAATTGTAGTTTCAGAAAAACTACAACTAGCTGACTGCAGAATCTTTGTGAGGTGTGGCTACCAGGAGCGCTGGATGTATGTGTGTCAGACAGAAAGATACAAATTGAGAGAATGCATAGGGTAGGCCCTATGGGTTAGCCAACAGATAAACCCAAGCAGATCGTGCGCTATGGACAAAGAAAAAATCTTAACTGCCATTCCAATGGGCAAAAACATCCATAAAATATCTAGGTATACACATAGGGTCAAAATTAGGAGATTTGTTTAATTTAAACTACAAAACGCTTTAAAAACTATAGATAAAGACATGCTGCAATGGCAGCGAGGACCATTTTCGTGGCTCGGGAGGATAGCAATTATTAAGATGTCAATATTAGCAAAATTACTGTATCTATTTACCACCCTCCCAGTCTTTCTCACATCTGCTATACTTAGAAGCTGGCAGAAGATATTTGACTTTATCTGGAAGAAACGACCCCCAAGGGTAGCAAAGAGGGTGCTAATACAACCAAAAAAGGCAGGAGGACTTAGGGTGCCCAATTTAGCTTGGTACTATGCAGCCTCCCAGCTTAGAGCAGTGCTTGATTTAGGACGAAAATTTACTATAAAACAATGGACACTATTGGAACAGGCAATAGCTGGAGATATGCCCTTAAAAGATATGCCATGGCAGCCTAGGATAACTTGGCTATCCACACGTAGCATACCTTGGACCCTCTGTACTACTCTTATAGTCTGGAATCGGTGGAAAAAACAATTGGTGAGACACTCTCTATACTTTTATCAATCAGCGCTATTTTCTAATATAAAATTCCCCGAATATAACTCCCCCCTGTTCAACCCTTGGAAAGAGGCTGGGGTCCTCACAGTAGGACACATGATCAAGCTAGGAAGGGTGATGTCGAAGGAGGAGTTGGAGAAATCTTACACTATGGGACCCATCAATTTTTTGGCTTATGCACAAGTTCAGAGTTTTATATTCTACCTGAAGAGAGCCCAAACCTTACATGAAAGAAGGTCTTTATTTGAAAATAATTTTTTGAGTAGTGATTCCATGAAGGGCAGTATATCAAAAATCTATAGTATCCTTCTATTAGCCCCCAACAAGGCCCCCCCATCACATATAATCGGATGGGAAAGAGATTTGGGTCACACTTTAGAGCCTATAGTTTGGACGGGGCTTCATTTGCTTGCTGGTAAATGCTCTATATCTGCATGTCTCCAAGAACAGTGTTATAAGATAATATATTGCTGGTACTTAAACCCAGAGAGATTATACAAAATCTACCCACGCCTCTCACAAGCATGCTGGAGACAATGTGGAGAATTAGGTTCTTTTTTACATATCTGGTGGCAATGTGACAAGATAACTAATTTCTGGAAACTAGTGTTTGACTGATTGGAGAAACTCTTTGACAGCCCCTGCCAACCAGCCGCTGCTTCAGTGTTGATGAATTACCTGCTACTAGGCTTAACCAAACACCAGCGAAAGCTCAGTGTACAGGTTTTCCTCGTGGCTAGACTGGTTGTACCTGCCCATTGGAAACACGAACGGACACCGCCATTCTCTCAAGACCTAGATAATATACATCGATTATACTGCTTGTCCTTCTTGACTGCTGTTAAAAATGACTGCATTTCCTCATTTAATGTGACTTGGTCTGCTTATGTTAAGTATCTTTCCTGAGGGCTAAGGCAATGAGTAATTTCTTTTCTCGATAAATAGAGACCATGGTACATTTATTTATGTATTTATCGAGTTTTATATACCGTCATTTGGTTTCGCCATCACAATGGTTTACAAAGTTTCGATGTTTAACAGAGTTTCAAAAGGTTCATGTGATTGTTAACATAGATATTGTCAGTTTTATAAACGTAGTTCATAGATCAAGCTATACAGGTTTCGGTTATGTGTTATGTTACTTTCTTGCATTGGTTCCACTTGTTTGCATAGTGTCATTAGGAGGGAAGTGGTGTTTTAGACTCATTGTGTGAGTTGGTAGGCTTTGGTAAACATCCAGGTTTTTAGATCTTTTTTGAAAGTTTAAGTTTTGTTGTGTTCTGAGTTCGATTGGGAGGGTGTTCCAGAGTTTAGGGCTTCCTAGTGAAATTGCTCTCTTTTGAGTTCAGGTGAGTTGTTTGGAACGAGCAGGTGGAATCTTTAATAGTCCTTTATTAGCTGATCTGAGGTTTCTGTTTGGAGAGTGCAATTTTATGGATGTACTTAGCCAGTTTGTTTTTCGTATATTATTTTGTGTAGTATGCATAGTATTTTGTATTCTATCCTAAATTTTATTGGAAGCCAGTGTAGTGATATAAATGTAGGAGTAATGTGATCATGTTTTTTAGATTCAATGAGTATTCTTGCAGCTGCGTTTTGTAGGATTTGGAGTGGTCGGATGGTGTTAAGGGGTAAGTTGAACAGCAGGGAGTTAAAGTAGTCCAGGTTGGAGAAGATGAGTAGTTGAAGGACTGTTCTGAAGTTGGGGGAGAGGAAAGGTTTTAAATGACGTAGGGTTAGGAGTTTGTGATATCCATCTTTGATTTTAGTTGTGATGTGGTTCTTGAAGGAAAGTTCCTTGTCATTTATGACTCCAAGGTTGCGGGCATGATTGACCAGTGAGATTGCCGCTTTTTGGTTCATTAGGTTGAGTGGTGATAGTTGAGGAGTGAGTTCTTTCTATCCAGTATGATTATTTCAGTCTTATCTAAGTTTAGGATGAGTTTTGTGTTGGTTAGTAGTTGCTTTATTTTGTTGAGGTAAGTGGCTGTTTTTTTGTAGGTTTCTTCATTGGGATTAATATTTGTATATCATCTGCATATATGAAGTGTGTCAGTTTAAGGTTTGAGAGGAAGTGGCATATCGGAAGCAGATAAATGTTGAAGAGTGTCGCCGATAGAGCGGAGCCTTGGGGAACTCCGGTGTCTAGGTTTATTTTTTTTGAGAGGGTGTCGTTGATCAACACCTGGTTCTTTGTGATATATAGGATGTGAACCATTGTAGGGTTTTTTCTTTTGCACCAATTTCGGATAGATGATCAATCATGACAGAGTAGTTTACCATGTCAAAGGCTGCTGATAGGTCAAGTAGGACTAAAAGGTAGCTGTGGCCGTTTTCGAAACCTTTGAGTACGGTGTCATTTAATGATAGGTGTAGTGTCTCCGTGGTCAGTTGTTTCCTGAAGCCAAATTGTGTGGGTAGTAGGATGTTGTTTTCTTCAAGGTGGTCGCTGAGTCTGGAGTGGATGATTTTCTCGATGATTTTGGCAATGAAGGGTAGGTTTGATATGGGTCGGTAGTTCAGTGAGTTTTCTGGATCAAGGTTGGTCTTTTTCAGTATGGGTTTGATAATTGCTGATTTTAGGCATTCTGGGTAGTTTCCTTCAGTGAGGGATAGGTTTACGATGTTGGTTAGCGTTTTGGTTATTGATGGTTCGATGGCTTTGATCGTTGTTTTGGGTATGCAGTCAATAGGGTGTTTAGCTGGGTTCATTTTTTTTATGATCTTTTGGATTTCCAGTGACGATGCTGTATCAAAGTTGGGCCAACTTGATGTTTGAATGTTCTGTATTTTCTGGTCCTGCGAGTTGTTGTTGAGGTTGTTATTTATGAGGTTTTTGAATTTTTCGTTAAAGAAATCTGCAAAATCATTACTTGTGATCTTGGATGTTGATGATAACTGGTCATCATTGGAGGATTTGGTTAGGCTTTTTACGATATTGAAAAGCATCCTTGGGTTATGTTGGTATTTGTTTATTTTGTTTGAGTAGAAGTCTTTTTTTGCTTTGTGGATAAGTTTTTTGTATTCCGCTAGGTGTGTTCGGTATGCGCAGGGGCGGACTGGCCTATCGGGGGATCGGGCTTCCCCCGGTGTGCCGGTCTAGATGGTCACGTGGTCTCGATCGCATGGCTATTCCTCAGCCCAGCCTCAGCACCTCCCAGCCAGCCCCGGCTGGAGACCAAGCCAGCGGGAGCCGAAGAAATAAAAATCGAGGCTGGCGGAGGCCGAAGACAAGAAGATCAGCCAGCCCCCGTGGGAGACCAAGCCGGCAGGGGCCGAAGAAATGAAGATGGGAGCCTCCAAGCCAGCCCCCGCCGGAGACCAAGCCAGTGGGGGCCGAAGAAATTAAAATCGAGGCCGGCGGAGGCCGAAGAAAAGAAGATGGGCGCCTCCCAGCCAGCCTCAAGTGGGGGCTGGCTGGGCGGCTCCCATCTTCTTTTCTTTGGCCCCCGCTGGCCTCGATTTTTATTTCTTCGGCCCCCGCTGGAGAACAAGCAAGTGGGAGCCGAAGAAATTAAAATCGAGGCCGGCGGGGGCCGAAGAAGTGAACACCGGTGCTGCTAACCGCCGCTGGAGACCAGCTGTTCAGCTGGGGGCCATAGATCAGAAGGGTGCTTCTGTGTGTATGTGAGAAAGGAACAGTGCTTCTGTGTGTGTGTGTGTGTGTATGTGATAAAGGAATGGTGCTTCTGTGTGTATGTGAGAAAGGAATGGTGCTTCTGTGTGTGTGTGCATGTGAGAAAGGAATGGTGCTTCTGTGTGGGTCTGTGTGTACGTGAGAAAGGAATGGTGCTTCTGTGTGTGACAGGGAAGGTGCTTCTGTGTTTGAGGCAGGGAGGGTGCTTCTGTATGTGCGTGTGGTGTATATGTGAGTCAGGGAGGGTGCTTGGTGAGTCAATGTATGTGTGCGAGAGAGAGATGGAGCATGTTTTTGGCTGGCTTGTGGCTGTGAGAGAGAAGGCATGTGTGTGATTGAGCCTGTTTGTAAGTGAGATAGAACATGTGTGTGATTGAGAGCTTGTGTGTAAGTGAAATAGAGAGAGCATGTGTGTGATTGAAATCCTGTGTGTAAGAGGGAGCGAGAGCATTGTGTGATTGAGAGAGACTGGCCAGAGAGGTGGCATGTGTATGTGTGAGACTGATCAGGGAGATGTCTGGTATGTGTGTGCGTGTGTGAGAGAGAGAGAGAGAGAGAGAGACTGGTTGGGGAGATGATTGGTATGTGAGAGACAGAAACTGGTCTTGAAGGTATGACTGGTGTGTGTGTGAGAGAAAGAGAGAGAAGAGACTGGTTGTGGTCCCTAAGGAAGAGGACTGTGAGGACAGCTTCAGCAGCTACTGCTGCTTCTGGTGTGGCCTGCAAGGGAAAGGAGTAGGAGAACTGCTGGAGAGGGTAAGTAAAGCTGGATTTTTAAGTTCATTTTTCTTGATTGACTACCATTTTAATTATTGGGTAGTATGTGATGTGTCTGCTGTTTGAAATATTTTATTGGTGTTTGGTAAAGGTTTCAAAATTTGCTTGAGTCTTTAATTATTGGATATTCTATTCATCAGCTGTTCTGAAATTATTTTATTAGTATGATTTTATAATTATGATTCATGATTTATATATCTTGATTTTATTGATTGTTTCATGAGGAATGGTGACATTTGTGTTTTTCCATTGTTGCACTGTATAGTCTGGCGTGATACATTTTACAGTTTAGTTTTTGTCTGCACATTAGGGATGTGAATCGTTTTAGGACGATTAAAATTATCGTCCGATAATTTTAATATCGTCTTAAACCGTTATGGAACACAATACAATAGAGATTCTAACGATTTATCGTTATAAATCGTTAGAATCGTGAACCGGCACACTAAAACCCCCTAAAACCCACCCCCGACCCTTTAAATTAAATCCCCCACCCTCCCGAACCCCCCCCAAATGACTTAAATAACCTGCGGGTCCAGCGGCGGTCCGGAACGGCAGCGGTCCGGAACGGGCTCCTGCTCCTGAATCTTGTTGTCTTCAGCCGGCGCCATTTTCCAAAATGGCGCCGAAAAATGGCGGCGGCCATAGACGAACACGATTGGACGGCAGGAGGTCCTTCCGGACCCCTGCTGGACTTTTGGCAAGTCTCGTGGGGGTCAGGAGGCCCCCCACAAGCTGGCCAAAAGTTCCTGGAGGTCCAGCGGGGGTCAGGGAGCGATTTCCCGCCGCAAATCGTTTTCGTACGGAAAATGGCGCCGGCAGGAGATCAACTGCAGGAGGTCGTTCAGCGAGGGTTCCGGCGCCTCGCTGAACAACCTCCTGCAGTCGATCTCCTGCCGGCGCCATTTTCCGTACGAAAACGATTCGCGGCGGGAAATCGCTCCCTGACCCCAGCTGGACCTCCAGGAACTTTTGGCCAGCTTGTGGGGGGCCTCCTGACCCCCACGAGACTTGCCAAAAGTCCAGCGGGGGTCCGGAAGGACCTCCTGCCGTCCAATCGTGTTCGTCTATGGCCGCCGCCATTTTTTCGGCGCCATTTTGGAAAATGGCGCCGGCTGAAGACAACAAGATTCAGGAGTAGGAGCCCGTTCCGGACCGCTGCCGTTCCGGACCGCCGCTGGACCCGCAGGTTATTTAAGTCATTTGGGGGGGGTTCGGGAGGGTGGGGGATTTAATTTAAAGGGTCGGGGGTGGGTTTTAGGGGGTTTTAATGTGCCGGTTTTGCGATTTTTCGATTTTTCACGATTTTTCACGATATTTTACCCCCCCAAACGGCAACAATACGATTCCCTCCCCCTCCCAGCCGAAATCGATCGTTAAGACGATCGAGGACACGATTCACATCCCTACTGCACATTTCTCTTTATACTTTATGTGGCTTTATTCTGTATTTAGTGAGAGTTTGTGTTCTGTATGCAAAGACTGAGATGACGCATTCTTTTAGCATGTAGTTTCTCTGTAGGGATCTGTAGTAGCTTGGCCTGTTCTGTTTTCCTGATAGGAGGTGTATTGATATTTTAGATTCTGGTGTAATATTTGTGGTATTCTTTTTCATAGGTGGGGTTGTTATTCTTTAAGTTTTGGGAAATAGTACTGTGTTGATACGGGAGGACCATGCCAAAATATAGGGGTGTGTACATATATATGTAAATTATATATGTAAATTATATATGTATATGTAATTGGGTACCCATGGGCCACTATGGAGAAAAATCCCCTGGGCCACTATTTTCCCACAATCCGCCCCTGGGTATGCGTTAAGTAGTGTGGTTGTTTTGTTGTTTCTCCATGTTTTCTCTTTTTTTTCTGAGTTCACGTTTGGCTGATCTGATGTTGTCATTGTACCATTGGTTCTGGTGTTTTGGGTTTTTTATAGTTTTCTTTATCAAGGGGTTTATCTTGTCTGCTAATGTTTTAGTGATAGTGAGCCAGGATGAAATTGCATTCTCTGTGTTAGATAGGTCTATGTTTGTTAGTTCTGTTTGTAAATTTTCTTGAAGTGTTTCAATGCAAAAGGGTGGTCGGTATGAGAAAGATTTAGGTGGGTTTTTTATTGTAGTAAATTTACAGTTTGAATTTAGATTGGAGTGGATTATAGAGTGGTCCGACCAGGGAATATTCGTGATCCTTGTTTGGTGGTTAGCTCATATGTCAGTATTGATGAAGACGAGGTCTAGTGTGTGACCTGCTTTGTGCATTGGGCCATTGATGATTTGACTAAGTCCTAGGGATGAGAGAGCGTCAATAATTGAGGTACATGTGGGGGAGTGGGGGAAGGTGTCTATGTGTATGTTGAAGTCACCTAAGATGATTGTGGGTTGTTGATAGTTATTTTGGTCAAGAAGAATTCTATAAGTGGTGAGCAGTTCCGATCCAGAGAATTAGGGGGGTAGTATATAAGACAGATTTGTAGTTTTGGTGATTTGAATAGTGCAATTTCCAGTGGAGTGTGGTTGTTAGTTGGAAGCAATTTCATCTGTAGGTTTTTTTTGATGATTAGCATTAGGCCTCCACCTTTCTTTTCTGGTCTGGGGATTGAAAATGTTCTGTAGATAGGGTTGTTGATTTGGTTGATTAATAGTGTATCTGTGTTTTTTATCCATGTTTCCGAAGCTATGAAATCTGGCTTGTAATTGTCGAGTAGGTCGGTGATGATGGGTATTTTCTTTCTTTCTTTATTTATTTATAACTTTTTATATACCGAGGTTCAATTAACAGAATTAATAATCACATCGGTTTACATTACAACCAGCAAACTAACATTGACAGAGTCTTGTCTTACATTGAACAAAGTGGAGAAACCTGGATTGAACAAAACAAGGGGGAAACTAGAGCCAAAATCTTAACTTACTTTGAACAGGGTGGATAATAAAACTTTATTATGGATTGTGCGTTAAATAGCAGGATAGTGCTATGTAGCTGCTGTTGGTCTTAGTGTTGATGTGAGTGAAGTTAGTGTGTTGGTATTTGCGGTTTTTCTGCTTGTTTCGTTTTAGGATTATCCAACTTTAGATCCATTCTGTGGTTCTTGCTGTAGTCAGGGGATTGAGAGTTTGCCATTTCTTGCGGAGTTTATAAAGAAGGTTTTTTAAGGGTTTGGTGTAAGTATTAAGGCTAGCACTAAGGGGTGCACAAAGGGGAGTGCCCCTTCAGCGCGTGACGCCTGGGGAGCACGCCTCCTCTTCAAGTTGCCGGGGCGCCTCCTGATGAGGTCACCCGGGGCGGGCCTCACCTTCTTGGAGACCCCGGTGGCTGTTGGGGCGCTGCGACGGCGACCCCCTCCTCTGTTCAGGCTCTGGGCACCCGCTGGGGTCCTCGGCGCTCTCCAGAACCGCCGGCGCATTTCGTCGTCGGGTCGGCGCCTGGGGAGCGCGTCTCTTCTTCAAGTTGCTGGGGCGCCTTCTGATGAGGTCACCCGGGGCGGGCCTCACCTCCTTGGAGGCCCCAGTTGCTGTTGGGGTGCTGCAGCGGCGACCCCCTCCTCTGTTCAGGCTCTGGGCACCCGCTGGGGTCCTCGGCGCTTTCCAGAGCTGCCAGTGCGCCTCATCGTCGGGTGGGCGCCTGGGAAGCGCGCCCACCTGACATATGTTTGAATGTTCACTGGAGATGCCAACTTCAGAGACTACCATGGATATTTGTAATGTGAGGTCATAGTTGTAGCCAAAGAATGAATAATTTTTTTTTCTTTATTTTCCTTTAAGAGTTGTGCTTATTTGGGAACCGGGAAGAGGAGAGGGGGAAGGGAGGGTGGGGATAAAAGATAAGAAAAGAAATATTGAATTGTATACCTTTTGAACAAGTTGTACAATTGGAAAATTGAACATTGTTATTATGATGATTATTCCCTCAGATATAAGAGGACCTAATTGCACCCATTTGTGCACCTTTTCTCTTTGTTCAATTGCAATAAAGTCTTAATAACAAAAAAAAAAATCTTAACTGCATTTCGGAAGTCAAAAAAGCTCATGTACGGCAATGTAAAGATTTTAATTTTCCAGACTTCTCGGTCAAAGTACTCACCGCCAGAAAAGAACTGACTCCATATTGTTCTCAACTTTATCAAACGGGAGTTTTAAGTTCTCATTACAGTTCCCGGCAAAACTGAAAGTCTTTCATGAAGGAACATCAAGGATTCTCGCAACCGGGAAAGATGCTCAATGGTTTTTGGAGCAACTTCCTGGCTGAATTGCCTGTATATTAGCTGGAAGAATATCCTGGAAGAGTCTGTTATGTGCTTGGACTTTGTCAGAGGTTATTTACCAAACACTAGATCTCATCATCGCGTGAGTTCTGGTTTATTTCTGACAAGGAACTAAGTTTTTGCGAAGGTTTAATTATGTACATCAGTTCCGGTTATAACATTTTCAGTTTAATGCCCTTCATCAGTTTCGGGAGACCCTGGTTTCAGAGTGGGAGACTTGTTAGTGTGCCGGAAAGATTTCCGCGAGACGCGTGTGTCTGAAGTGCCAGCCGAGCCCGTCTAACCAGGGAGCTGGAAACTACAGCAACGGACAAAAGGAAAACTTTTCTTGGGTTTTTTTTTTTCTTACTTTGTGTGAATGGGTATGGGAATGTGAGTGTGAGTGTGAATGATTTATTCTGCTTTCAACAAGAATATCAGAAATATAGAAGAGGTTTCCAGAAGTTCTGGCTTTGTTTTAGTTTGCATTGGTATCTATTTGTGCAGGTTGAATGGGGTTGGAGGACCTGTACTGGAAGGGTCATACAATCCCTATTTGAGTTTACTTATAATATTTTAATGCTGCATATGTATAATGTTATTGTCATGGCATTAATTCGATTCAGTTCTTTAAATGTTGATGGTCTGCACTCGCTAATTAAAAGGAAAAAAGTCGTAGCAGGATTTAAGTAACACAAAACTGACAGCTTTTTTTACAGGAAACACATTTAACTGACAGAGGGCTTGCTAAGGTCAGGAGGAAGTGGTTAGGTCAGAGCTATTATTCTTATTTTTCCAGACAAAGAGGGATGGCAATAAAAAGAATTTGCCTTTTCAGTTTGAAAAGCAAATAGATGGTGATGAGAGAACACTACTAATGCTGGGCATTTTACATGGAGTCAAACTATTATTGGTTAATGTGTACAGTCCCAACTGATACACATGCAAATTTTTCTCCAAAATTATTGCTAAAGTGGCATATTGTAAAGCAGTGGTTCTCAACCTTTTTTCTGTCAGGACACACCTGACAGATAGTTCTCACATGTGTGACACACTGAACACATGACTGTCATGGGGCTAAATGTAAACATATACTCTGCATCCACAGGAACCTCCCTGACCCTCAACAATGGGTGCAGAGCAGAACTAGGACATTCTCTGTACAACTCGCCACACAAAAAAGATATTTTGGTGTCATCTCAGTAACAGCAACACAAACTCCCTCTACTACCAGGCGCATTAAGACAAAAAGACATCAGTTCACTACCAGAGCAGATCCTATTGAGAAAACACAACAAATAACACTGATTCAAATACCTACATGCTAGTAAAATACCTCACCTTGGTCACACACTCAAATACAGAAAGACAACATATTACAAATAAGGAGACAGAAACTGGAATGGAAACTCAAAAAAGCCACGCTGCATGCAGTGCAAACCTGGAGAAATGGAAACAGAAATATAGCATCTATAGACTCCCAGTATCTGCAATAATGCACACAAACTAATCCGTAAAAATTACACCTGTATTATGGAACACAATCAAACAGTAACAAACCAACCTATGAAATGGCAACGCTACAAATATTAAACCAGATCCTAAATACCAATACAGCCCCTATTAGGAAAACAAAACAAGCCAAGCTGCTATAGATTTCTACACAGAAACTACAAGCTTGCAGAACACCCTTACCTGGGTCACACATGCAGAACAATGATAGATCCTCACCAAATACAGAATAAAGAGACTATAAAGCTAATGTTTTTGTTTTTCCATTGTTGCACTGCATACAGAGTTTGACTTCTTGCTGTTTCCAGTTCAGTTTTTCTCTGCACATTTTTATTTATACATTCCTCAAGAAATATAAAACAATAATTGTAAAACTATACTAATAAAGAGAATAAATGTTTCAAAACAACTGACAGAGTAACATTCAATAATTAAAAACTCATAAAAATTATTAAAAATTCTTCAAACATCAATAAAATATTTCAAACAGCAGACATAATAATAATTAAAATGACAGTCAGTCAAGAAAAATGAACTTAAAAAAGCCACCTTAACTTACCCTCTCTAGCAACTCTCCTACTCCTTTTCTTTGCAAGCTAGTAGCACACTCCAGAAGCAGTAGTGGCTGCTGAAGCTCTGTCCTCATGTTCCTCTTCCTTAGGGCCCATGACCGGTCTCTCTGTCTCTTACACAAACACACACACATACACATACCAGTCACACCCCCACAACCAGTTTCTGTCTCTCATATACCAGTCATCTCCCCAACCAGTCTCTCATTCATGCACACACACACACTCACCAGTCACCTCCCTAACCAGCCTCTCTGTCTCTCGTACATCAGTCACTTCTCTGACTACTCTCTCACTCTCACACATCAGTCACCTCCCTGACCTGTGTCTCTCACAATTACCTCCCTGACCAGTCCTTCTCACACACACAGTCACCTCCCTGACAGTTTTGCATACTCTCGTACATACATACGTTCCTCCCTAATCCATCTCTCTCTCTCACACATGAACACCAGTCACCTTCCTGACCAGTCTCTCACTCTTATACACAGTCATCTCCCTGACCAGTCTCTCTCACACGCACAGTCACCTCCCTGACCCATCTCTCTCTCTCTCATATGCACACCAGTCACCTCCCTGGCCAGTCTCTCTCTGTCTCATACATGTGTTCTCTCTCTCACACACACATGCTTTATCTCTCTCACACACACATGATCTCTGAGAGATCATCTCTCACTTGCACACAAGCTCTCAGTCACACACATTCTCTTTTTCACTCTCTCACTTACACACATGCTGGCTCATTCTCAATCTCACGTCTCCCCACCCCTGGAGCACAAATGGGAGCTGCAGCAGCCTCCTTCTCCAGCCCCTGCAGTCCAAAATAGAATCCCATTGGCTGTGAGGACTAAAATTGCTCTTTCCCATTGTGGATCATCAGCTGATGTTCTGTTTTTCTCCAGGTCTGCATTGCTCCTCGGGCTGACGCTGCCACATTTTTTAATACTTCTCCAACACCCACTGGTTCAAGGGAACACCTTGCTCGGTGGTCTTTTTTGTACGGTGGCTCTGTTTGAGGATAACCACTTTTTAGTTATCCCTCTCATTTGCCCCGTCTATTGCTCTTTATTATTCACATTTTTATTTTCATCTTTTTTTCTTTTTTCTTTTTCCTTTTTACTTGTAAAATCCCTTCTCCCTGGCTGCTTATCCGACCCACTTGTCCGTTTTTAATCTCATATACTTATCAAGGCTGCCTCCCTCATCACTTCCTATGGGTTCGGATTCGCCTTCCCGATATTGGCCATGTTTCGGCACTGTGTGCCTGCTTCAGGGACTGCGGGAGAGAAATCTACTGTGTCCAGTCCGGGTTCACAGTGTCAACCTAGTTTGTTGTGCTACGTATGTAATGTAAGTGATGCCTTCAGTACACGAATGCAGCAGGACCCTTTCTTTTTCCCACGCACCCACTATACATCACTTTCTCTTCCGGGCCTTGGGGGTAGGAAGAAGAAAAGGCCATGATGCAGTTGCCAGCTGCTCTGATATTGGTGAGTTCCCATCTGGGCTTGACTATGCTGACAGCTCGGGCAGCATGGGCAGCAATGGAAGGATGTCTGCCTATCTCACTGGAATGAAAAGAGAGTGAGAGAAGAGCAGCTGGGCCAGCAGTAGTGCACAACACACCTTTTGGTGCTTGGGGACACACTTGTGTGTTGCGACACATTGGTTGAGAATCGCTGCTCTAGTGGATTGTAAACCACCAAGGCAACCTAGGAAAAAACAAAAGGATATGGGAATCAATTTTTTGTGTTAGGTCTTGGATTTGATAGCTGCCTGGTGCACTAATTGTGTTGATGATTGGAATTTTTCCTTCTATTTTGCTGTTCACCACATGTATTCTAATATAGATTACTTCCTGATTGGTGAGAGATGGTTCAATAAGCTATGGTCTTGTGATATGCAAGATGTAACTTATTCTGACCATTCCATAAGGTTAATTACTTTAAATTTTACATCGATGAACAGGGGAAATTACCTTAGAGATTGCCACCAATTCTATGATAAGGTGTTTCGAGGATTTTTTACTAAACAAATGGAAGGAATATTGTACTGACAATACAGTACCTGAGACTAACGCATTGAACTTTTGGAAGGACTGAAAAAGCAGTCCTTCAAGGACAAATAATAGCATATCAAGCAGGGGAAAAGAAGGGAGGAAAATAAGAAATTCTTAGAACTTACAAAAAACTGGCAGAGTTCATAAGACAGCACATTCGAGATTTCACCCCTGATAGCAGACAAGCATGAGTTACAATTAGAAAAGAGCTGAATGACTTATTGGAAAGCAGATTCAAAATGGGATATTATATTATAAGTTTAATTTGTTCCAATGGGGTAACAAATCAGGAAAGTTACTGGCCAATCTTTCAAAGGAATCTTATCTGAAACTTTAATAACCAAACTTAAAAATAAGACCAAAAACGTAATCGTTAAGGATACCGAGGAGGAAGAGGAGGAGGAGAGAATGAAAAAAATTACCTGGCAAGTATTTAATGGTCACTGTAAAGCTCCTAGCTAATTTTTTTTTTTTTTGCTTGTTGGTATTTGTATAAATTTGCAAAAAATAAAAAATTAAAACAAAAAAAAAAGGATACCGAGGAAATACTGCAAGAGTTTGTGTCTTTTTTTTTTAACATCTTTACGCTAGTGAAGTAAATAATACCCGAAATCAGGAAACATTTTCCCCCAACTTACCAGTGATCAAAAAAGCTTATTGCATAAACCAGTTAATGGATATGAGATGAGAGAGGTTATTAAAAATTTAAAGGTGTGCAAGTTGCCAGGTCTGGGTGAATTTGGCTCTGAATTTTATAATTTGTTGGGTGACCAACTGGTAATCCCATTGAAGGAGATTGTTACGGTCCCGGGCCGTGCCCCGGTCCCTCCACCTACCTCGGGGACAGCCCGGGCCGTTTAGGGGGTTCCTCGGGCCTGCAGGCCCTCCAGCGTGTCTCTCCCTCCTCGGGAGAGATGCCGACAATCCGGTGCAGCTGGCCCTGCCCCCTGACGCGCGCGCGCGCGGGGAGGAGCTCCATTTAAAGGGGCCAGCGCGGGAAAGACCTCAATCCTGCTGCAGGTGACGTCAGACACCCTCAGGGTATAAGTACCCTGCATCCAGACTACTCCAGTGCCTTGCAACGAGGTTCTTCAGGGTTCCTGACTGCTAGTTGCTACGTATTGGTGATTGCTTCCTGTCTTCGACCCGGCTTGCCTCCTGACTCGTCTCCTGCCTCCGTCCCCTGGTTCTGGTATCTACTTCTGACCTTTGGCTTTCGACTTGGCTTCGTTCCACGACTTTGTCTCCAGCTTCAGTCCCTGGCTTGGCTTCACTTCTGACTTCTGTTTCTGACTCCGGCTCCATCCTTGACTCCGTCTCCTGCTTCATCCCTGGTTTTAGTTTGGATCTCTGACTCCCGGCCTCCGACCCGGCTTCATTCCTGGACTCCGCCTTCGGCTTCCTCCGCACCTCAGGTACTCGGTGCTTCCTGGCCCAGAAGATTCGCCTAAGTCCCAGTGGCCGGGCCCCTACGGGCTCCTCCCGGGGGGGGGGGGGGCTTCAGCTTCCAGGGTGAATCTCCTAAGTCCCAGCGGCCGGACTCCTACGGGCTCCTCCTGGGGGAGTACCGGCTTCCAGGGTGAAGACCCTCCAGCCACCCGGACCCAACCGTCGTCCATCTCTTCAGCCACTGCCGAGGGTCCTTGGTCGCATAGGACTCCATCTAGTCTGAGGGGGACCTCTGACTTCCAGCGATGAAGCCTTCCCTGAGTCTCTTCCGAGCCGCCTCCCAGCTGGGACGCTTGCTGTGGTCAACCATAGCATACCATCCTCTGTCCCAACTGGCCCAAGGGTCCACAACCGTAACAGAGATGTTCACCGTTGCAAGGCAGAGGGGGGTCCTTTGAATTCATCCATAACTTAGCCTCAATAATTTTACTACCGAAACCTGGTAAGGACCCCCTTCTACCTGAATCCTACTGGCTAATCTCTTAACCAAGACATCAAGATTCTTGCTTCCATTCTAGCTAATTGGTTAAATAGAGTAATACAATCCCAGGTGCATTTTGATCAAACTGGGTTTATAAAGGGAAGACATTCCTTGGCTAATCTCTTGAAAGTGATCCTGGCATTGTATCATAATAAGAAGCAAAAATCAGAGTGCATGCTAATTAGTTTAGACTCTGAAAAAGCTTTAGACAGAGTAGAATGCTCGTACTTGTAGATTCTCCAGAAGGGTGGAATGGATGGGATATTTCTAAGCTGGGAGCGCCTCCTAAATACAGATCCATGGGCACAAATGCAAGTAAATGGGATCCTGTCTAATAAATTTTGTATTCTATGGGGGGCCAACAAGGATGTCCCCTATCTCCCTTGTTGTACATATTATTGTTAGAACCGTTGACGATTAAATTGCATGCTTTACCTGTCTTTCATTGTATTGATGTGAGAACACTGAATATTAAGTTAAGCTTATTTGTAGATGATATGTTATTATTTTTTTGGCAACTCCAAAGAGTCTTTGTCCCAAATAATCCATGAAATACAAGCTTTTGGCTCCTTTGCCGACTTGAAAATAAACTACAACAAATCAGAAGCCTTTCTGATTTGTCCATCTCTCAGAGATGGTTGGTCTTCCACTTTTCTATTTAGTTGGAATTTAACTGTGTTAAAATATCTAGGCAATTGGTTGACCCATTCACAAAAGCAATTGTATGATAACAATATAAGTAAAGCACTTGATACTTGTAAAAGATTGCTGAACAGATGGATGGATTTTCCACTTACTTTGATGGATAGATGTATGGTGGTGAAAATGGTAATTCTACCAAAAATGTGATATGCCATTTAGATGATTCCTTTATGGATATGTAATGCAGAGATTAAGCAATTTAGATCTGCTATAATTGCTTTTATGGTCAATTTGTTTTTATTTTGCAATAAACAAATTCAGAGTGGGCAACAGAGTATGTTGGTTTCTTACACACCCCATAACCAGCAAAGAACAATAAGCAGCAATATAACAATACATCATATCTTACCCCAACTACCCCTCCCTCCCATTCCTACCCAACCCCAGTTACAGAAAGGCACAGATGACGAGATATATCCAGTAATTCATGTTGCACTATTCATCACTAAGCTTCGTGTGGAGAAAGTGATTGAAGATAATGGTTCCATGTTCTACACAACTCATCATCTAGTTAATGGTTCAAGATAAGTGTCTATGGTTGTACTGAGAGGATTTCATTTTAAATGCATACTTTAAAAAAGACAAAGGTAAAAAAAGATTCAAGAAACCTATGATTAAAAATTGAATGGGAAATTGATCACTCTTACTGGTTCAAAAGCAAAAATTGCAAACTGCAAATTAGTGAGTTACATACTAGCCCAAAATTATATGAGGTCTCATCTTTTGCAGTTACATGAGTTTCCCATGTATATGGCTATTTGTAATTTGTAGGAATTATTTGCCATATCATATTTAGTTCTCTAATTGATGCCATTACCAGGCAGACATTTGTCAGAGCATATATACCTACATGGCCATGTCTAATTATCTTGGGCAATAGGACTGCTAACCAGTCAGCCCAAATCTTGGCTTGCAACTTCTGATTAAAATTCAGGAGATATATGGGCTGATAAGCTGGTAAGACTTCATCTTTATCCTATTTATGAATGACAATAATCTGTGCCGTATTCTCTCCCATAGGATAAGACTCTTTTTTTCTACCAAGACTGGAAAAACACTAACAAGTAATTTTGAAATTGCGTCCCGCAGAATTTTATAGAATTCACCACTGAATTCATACAGCCCCGGGGCTTTTAATGGTTTAGCTTGTCCAATTTGTATGCTTACTTCTTCTTCAGTGACCGTATGATTAATTCGCTCTAACTGGGTGTCCGAAAACTGACTTAAAAAATCTCTCCCTTTTGCCATGTTAGGGTGGTCCGATTTATATAAGTCTCAGTAGTATTCCATGAAAGCATTTGCTTGCAATTTATTGTCTCAAAGCAACTCCTCTTTGTTTATCTTAAGCATTTGTTGTGCTCCGGGTGTGGATCCTTGGGCCGACCGGCAAGATGGGACGGTCGGAAGGCAGACACACTCAGTGAGGGATGGATCTTCACCTGGAAACCCGTGACCCCACCAGAGGAGCTGTTAGGGCCCGGGTCGCTAGGACTTAGGTGGCTTCGCCCTGGAAGTCCGAGGTCCCCCCAGGAGGAGCCCGTAGGGACCCGGACCGCTGGGACTTAGGAGAGTCACAGGCGTGAAGGGAAACCGAGGGCGGACTGAAGTCTGGGCTGGCAGCTGAAGACAGGAACGAGGAGGCGTACCGGAGTCTGGGTATGCAGCAAGCAGTGGATCCGAGAAGCGAACCAGAGTCGGGGCAGGCAGCGAGCAGGCAGAGACGTGAAGCAAAACCAGGATCAAGACAGGCAGCAGGCAGGCAGAAACGTGAGACAAACCAGGATCAAGACAGGCAGCAGGCAGGCAGAATCGTGAGACAAACCAGGATCAAGACAGGCAGCAGGCAGGCAGAATCGTGAGACAAACCAGGATCAAGAAACGCAGGATTGCAGCAACTAACTCTCTCCAAGGAGTGACCACGTTGCAAGGCAAAGCAAAGAAGAAAGCTGCGGGTTTAAATCCCCCTCCGGGGCTGACGTCAGAAGGAGGGCGGATCGGCACATTCGGGTGCTGGGAGCTCAAAAGGACAGCCCTCGCGCGCGCGCATTCCCCTGCAGGGGGCGGAGCTATCCTCGGGCTTTGCCGGCGTCCCCACGAGGAGGACGCCGCTGCCATGCGGCCAGGCCGGCCCGGAATCGCGCGGCTCGCGGCGCAGGAAGGAGACCCGCGGGGAAGGTAAGGGCCCTGGTCGCTGCGTAAGCGACTGGGGTCGCAACAGCATTTTTATAAAACGTTGACCTCCTGCTATCCTAACTAAGGGGGTCATTTTCTTACCGTTTCGCACACAAAAGGGACGGGGCGTCGGGGCGGACGCTGCGGAAACTTCGCTGGCGGCGATAAGGTAAGACCCCTTTATCGCCGCCAGTAGCGCACCCAATAGCACCACCTTTCACGGTGGTGCTATTGAGTGCGAAAGCCGGCAGCGATAACACCGCGGTGGTGCGATTGCTGCCGACGTTCGCAGGCCCATCTCCCGCTTTGCTCCCCCGCCCCCCGTTACCGCGGAATTAAAAAACTTGTGTACCGTAGGAAAATCCAGCCCTAAATTAGCTAAATATTTCCCAGTTTTATTGCTATATTGAAATAATTGATAAATGTAATAAGCCACACTCTTCTTTGCCCTCTGATGGACTAAGGTATTCAAACAGGATCATATAATTAAATAGTTTTCTCTATTTTCCTGTGTGTTAGCTCCTATCAACTGTTATGCTCAGGCTTGTGAACCCTTGGCCGATGGGAGGATGGAACCTTTCGGAGGATCCTTAGATTCTCTCGTCGGGTGGCGAGACAGAGCAGAAGACGGGACCAGCTGACCCTTGGCACTGAGGACTGAGACGACTGCGGAGACGGATGAAGAGACGGGAAGAGGAGCTGTGTCTTCACCACTGGAAGTCTGTGATCCCCCCAGGAGGAGCCTGTAGGGACCCAGACCACTGGGACTTAGGTAGACCTTTGAGAGGTCAGGGTGTCGGTGCAAGGGCTGGCTGGAGCTTCGCCCTGGAAGCCTGCGGTCCCCCCAGGAGGAGCCCGTAGGGACCTGGGCCGCTGGGACTTAGGCGGGTCCTTGGAGACGGTAGTCCAGAAGGAGTCCTGGGTCGAGTGCCAGAGGGTCGTCGCTCACCAGTCCGAGGTCACACACCGAAGGATCACCACTTGCCAGTCTGAAGTCACAAACCAGAGAATCAACGCTTGCCAATCCAAAGTCGAGCACCAGAGAATCACCATAAGCCAATCCGAAGTCAGGAACCGGGAACACCAAGACGAAACAGGAACAGGATCCAAAGCTCAAGGAACTCACCGAAGCAAGCAGACTAGACAGCGCTGGAGGACGTTGCCAAGTCACTGAATGAGCAGAGGAAGCTTCCCTTTATACTTCCCCTGCCTAGGCTGATCAGGAACAGGTGAAGCCAGTTAAAGGGATTAGGTCCCTTTAAATCTGTAGAGGAGGCGCGGCCTCGCGCCTAAGGATGGTGGCGGCCATCTTGGATTTTCCCCCGTGGAGGAGAGACGTCGTTGGATGTCGCGAGGGGGGAGCAGGACGGCTCCCCCTGCAGCAAGCAGCCCCGGATGCCGCGCAGGAGCGATGGCCTGAGTCAGAGCCCTCCCCCGGGGCTCCCACGGCGAGGGAACGCCGCGGACACGGTAGGGGGCCGCGGAACACAACATCAACCTATTTTTAGCTTTTTATAATTATTTTTCCAGACTTAATAGCTGTTTATCAATGTCCCTCTTTCTTTTTGCCACAAAAGAAATGATCTCCCCTCTTAAAACCACTTTAGCAGTCTGCCAAAAGAGGATTGGGTCTTCCAGATGCGCTACATTAAGAGTTGTGTACTCCTGCTATTTAGCTTTCAGAAACTCAAGAAAACTAGGATCTTTGGCTAAAAAGTAAGGGAAACACCATTGTCTACTTTTACTGGCTGCAACTCCCCCCGCCAACTCAATCCAGATGGGGCATGATCAGATAGTGTAATATTACCAATGGCTGCTTCTTGTACTCCAGCAAAAGGTGTTGAGAGATCAATAGATAATTAAGTGCATGAAATCCTTCTCTATAGGGTGAAGAAGACGCCATGCATCCACTACCTGTAAACCTTTCTCCAAGAAACGAATTCCCTTATTTGAACGGATGCCATCAATCCTAAAGGGTTTAGATTTATCCATCATGGGATCATGGACCCAATTAATGTCCCCCCCTACTATTGACCCACCATCGAGATAAGGACAGAGATGGGAATACAACCTTTCAAAGAAGCTATGGTCATTGGTGTTAGGTGCATACAGATTATAAAAAAACAATCATTTATGATACAACTCAGCAATCAAAATCACAAAGTGTCCTGTGGGATCTCTGATCTCTTGAGTAATTAACAATAGCAAATTTTTTCTAATCAATATAGCCACTCCTGCAGATCTAGTACTTGCAGACACAAATCTAACTTCTCCTGCCCACCACCGTTTCAACTTCTGGTGTTCTAGATCATTTAAATGTGTTTCTGTTGCATTTGTGCCTGTTCTCGCCCTTGCTCCACCCTCTCTACCTTTGTGGCGACTCCCTTCTGTTCTGATGGACAGATGCTGCCGCAGCTTCTTCTCGCCGCTTCTTCCCGGAATCCCCGGGCTGGCTTGACGCTGCGGATCCACCATGTTCCTGATGACGTAAGGGCGCGCGCGCTCCAGAGTTTGTACTGGCAAGGGTGCGAACCTCGGGGGCGTCCCTCCGTAGTGACGTCATCCGCTTCCAACTTAAAAGGTTTTTGTTTGCTACTACGAATCGAGTTAGCAAGGAGGAAACTTCTCTGCTGCTCTGCCTCCACAAACTTACCAAGGGGTACCCGCTCCTTGGGGCCTCCGCTCTCTCTTCTTCATTTCAGACTGCTAAGACGGGATCCGGTACTCGCTCCTCGAGGGCCTACGTCCCTGAATGCTCAGAAGACTCCTTACTGCCTGGAAGCGATCGCAGACATGAACACTGTGAGTTCTATTACAGATAGGAATCAGTACTCACTCCACGAGGGCCTATGTTCCTAATCTCTGAAGACTCCCTTCTGTCTAAGACGTTATCGCAGGTACGGAGATCGTGAGTTACTATTGCAGATTGCAGATAGGAACCGGTACTCGTTCCACGAGGGCCCATGTTCCTAAAACCTTCATAGACTCTCTTCTGTCTCAGAGCTATTGCATACCTATTTCTGGTACATTACTATTTCATATTGCAGATAGAAACCGGTACTCGCTCCACGAGGGCCCATGTTCCTAAAACCCTTCACAGACTCTCTTCTATCTCAGAAGCTATTGCATACCTATATCTGGTACATTACTATTACAGATTGCAGATAGGAACCGGTACTCGCTCCACGAGGGCCCATGTTCCTAAAACTCTCCAAAGACTTTCTTCTATTCCAGAAGCCATCTCATACACAGATATTGTGAGTTCTTATTCCAGACTGCATATTTAATTATTTATTTATTTAAATAAATATGAGTATATATTTATTTAAATAAATAAGAGTATAGGAACCAGTACTCGCCTACGGCTCCTGTTCCTGAATATACTGAAGACTCTCTGTTGCATAGAAGCCATTACAGATATCTACAATTGTGAGTGTATCATCTACTACTGGTTATGTATTCTGCATACCCTGTCTACTCACTACCTATAGTCTCTCTCTACAGCTCAGCAACCCAGAAATCACAGTTCCAGTATCTGAGGGACTTTAGCCCTTCCGGGCATATCAACTCACTACTGCCACCTGTGGTGGTTCTACTTCCTGTCTAGTAAAGAACTATCTGTGTTTGTCTCCATTCTCCAGCCTAGCCGGTGGTCCCTCTCAGGATATCCTCCTGAGGGCGCTGTCATCTGCCATCGGCCCAAGGATTCACCAATTTCCACTAAGTGTTTATTCCTTACACTACTAGAGCGGTATCATTCAGACTGCCATGCTGTGGGAGCCAACCCACAACAGATCATTGACCCTGCCTACGGAGTATTACAGATTGCTAGCTCCTCCCCTTGAGGGAGCAGCATTAATCAGATTACTCCTCCCTTCTGGAGGAGGTGATCCATAACAGATTGCTAACCCCTTAGCAGATTCACAACAGATTGCTAACTCTGCCCCCCTGGCGGTGTGATCATTAACAGATTGCTAACTCCTCCCCTTGGGGGAGCTGATTGATAACAGTTTCCTGGAGGAAAGCCACATCCACTTTCTGTTTGTTCAGAGCCGCCAGAATCTTGGATCTTTTGATTGCTGAATTGACTCCACATATATTCCAAGAAACAATCTTCACCCCTCCAAGTGACATTTATACCCAGACAAATGGAATGTTATTAGCCACCTAAAAAATATCATAAGCAAGAAGGAGCCCTCCTAGCATGAGCTCCCCCTCAAGTACAAGATATTACTATGAACCACCCAGAGAAAAGGCCAAAGTCAAGAAAGCGACATCTGAGCTGCAAATAATAATACCACAAATTGTCCCAATCGTTTACTCTCCCCTCCCCCACCCTCCCATCCTGGCCCCCCTCCATGACACCCCACCATCTCCCATCTATCTGGTGTAGAGATCACAATCAATGCTAAGGCTCCCTTCCCCCACCACCCACTCCATAACCAATCAGAGCCATCCAAGGAAGTCTGTTCCCCCTGAGATCAACAACAACTTTTAAAAGGAGGAACCATTGTTGGCACTGTAAACAAAGTTAAGGCATTTAAAAGCCCAAGGGACAGAGTCAAACAAATTTGAAAAAGAAAAATTGCCAAAAACTGAGGCTTCTTGAATAATCTCTCCAGTGTCAGCATGACATGTCCAGTGAAATGTAGAGATCCAGACAATTATGGACTCCCTTGTAACATGTTAAGTAGGCTACAAGAAGGGAATCCTAATTGATCAACTCCTTATTTCCAAAAACAACCCAAGCGGGTTCGGGCTGCAAATGTCAGCTGGACTCAGAATCCAAAACATGGAGTGTATCGAATTGCCGACTACGATTATGCAGCCTCGTTATCTGCCTCTAACGCAGCAAGAAATGTTTTCGCTTCAAGTGCAGAAGTAAACCATTTTACATGGTACTTGTGGGCTACCCGAAGCTTTGTGGGGTTTAATAGAGCCAAGCGAATGCCCAATTAAAACAGCTTGGAGCAGACGGGAGCAAATTCCTTCCCCTGTGCTGATAATTTTGAGAAGTAATCCTGAAATACCAGGATCTTCTTTCCCTCATACGATAACTGCTTCCCCGCTCGAAGTGCTTGCTGAATTTCTACCTTTTGGGCAAAGTTTAAAATCCGAGTTGTGACCACTCTTGGACGATCAATGTTTTCTCAGTGGGGTCCCCATATTTGCTATTATGGCATGACAGCTGGAGCTGTCATGCCATCCTGCGCCACTCCGGGGGCGGTGTGCACCACACTTCTTCAGCAATGGAGCCACAACAGATGAACATTTGTGCTCAGAGCCTTCCAGATATTTCCCTTGTTTTCATATCCTCATACCTGCCTCCCTTGCTGTCCCTGTTCTTTTCAAGTAGTCTTATGAAGCACTCTTTTGTATATTTCACCACTAACTTTGTTTGGTGGGATAACAGCATGATTTATTCAGCTTCTGTTGGCCACCATCTTATCTAGTTAAAATCTTTCAAGAAGGTTTCACGATTCTGCCTCCTATGCAGCCCCCCCCCCCCACCACCACCAGCAGAGGTCATCATTGTGCCTCTGTAGCAGCCGCTCTAGCTGCCTCCTTGTTGATCCCATGAGGCCTATTTAACCCACCCTCTCCAATCTCTCCTTGCCTCTTCATCAAGTCAACTCAGTTACTTGACCTGGCCATCCTTCCCTTGCTTTTCTGCCTTACCTTATGGCCTCCCTTGGCCTTTTGCCTTGCTTTGTGGCCTACTTTGGCCTCCTGTCTTGCCTTGTGTCGTACCTTGGCCTCCTGCCTTGCCTTATGGCCTTCCAGAGCTCCCTGCCTTGCTCAGCGGCCTTCCAGGCCTTCTTGTCTTGCTCTGTGGTCTTCTAGGTCTTCCTGCCTCTCTCTCTGGCCTTCCAGGCCTCTCTGCCTTCTCTGCAGCCTTATGTGTCTTCCTGCCTTACTCAGTGGCCTCCTGGATCTCCTTGTCCTGCTTGCGGCCTTTGGGCCTTCTAGATTTGCCTAGCCAAGCTGGTACCCTGTTTGGGACTTCCTGTTTATTGTTGCTTGTTCTGTTTAGTCCTAGTCCTGTCCTTGTCCAGTCTTGTCTTGTTCTGCCCAGCCTAGTCCCTGTCTCCAGCCCAGGCCCTGCCTTATGTTGCTCTGTATACTGTCTTCAGCCCAGGCCTTGCCTTATCTTGTCCTCTACATTCCCTGTCTCCAGCCCTAGCCTTGCTTTGTCTTGTACAGTCTGTGTCTCCAATTCCCAGCTGGTGCCTTGTTCTAACGCCCAGCTGGTGCCTTGTTCCAGCTCTAGCTAAATCTTTGTTTCAGTTCCAGCTAAGTCCAGAATCCAAGGGCTCAAACTAGCGGGGGAAGTGGCAGGTCCAGTCACAAGACCTTGTTCTGCCCTGCCTAGAAGTCCTGTGCTGCCCCGGTAGGAGGTTCCCCGAGTCCTAGCCAAACCTCCAGTCATGCAGAATTAAGAGGTCAAAAAAAAACCCCATAGAGTGGGTGCAGGGCTCCCTGCAAGCCTGCTGAGCCCAGAAAATGTTTATTTTATGCTGCGGTAGTCACTAACAATTGTGCCCCAGCTTCAGCACCGAAAGCCATCCCTGACACCACCCTTTACTATGAATGCCCTGGTTGCCAAATTTGAAACCCACCAAATTTCTCAGAGTGTTTTAAATGCCATCTCCCTAACCCTGCCAAGTGAGTATGCAAAGAGTGCCAGTTTGCAAACCCACAATTCACAGATATCTTTTTCGGCTGTGGTTCACTGAAAATGGCTTCCCAGCCACGGACAGCAGCTCCCCTGAAAGCCACACCGTATCCAGGTACAATTAAACTCAGCAAAAAAACATTAAAACCAGCACAGTAAAGGTAAATTCTGCTTTAAAGTCTAGCCCTCCCTCTGTTCTGGTGCCCCTGTCTCAGACTGCAGGAGTTTCAAAGCCAAAGACTGCCAGTCATTCAGCTTCTGTGATCTTATCTCAGTCAGGTGTTTCCAGCACAACTCTGATGGAACTTGCATTCACTCCTTGCAAATCTGGTAAGCCTAGTGAGAAATTCTGAAATGTTGAAGCACCCTCTATTTCAGTTACTTACTGGGACTGTATGAAATGTATAAGTGGTAACCAACAGATAGTTGTGAATTGCATTAACTGTGGTTCTTTTCACTTTGACTGGAGGGGGTATAAAAGATGCAACTCTAGGAACATCTTTCCAGAACAAACCTGTTGGCGGTGTCTAGCCCCTAAACTGCCTACTGCACAGCAGACCTCAGAGATAATAGAGATTAACAATCCACAATCTAAAGTATAGCCTGTGACTATTCTATAGCAGTACTGCCTCTGGAAATCTTGTGGCATAGTCAAGAATGACGAGGGTGTACTTATTTCCTTGATTATATCTCTCTAATGACCCCACTAGGTCCATGCCCACCCTTTCAAAAGGGGTCTAGATGATGGGCATTGGTATGAGAGGTGCTGCCTGTATGCTGGCAGGCTATGTGAGTTGGCAAGTAGGGCAATACAACTAGACCTGTGTATGTAGGCTCGGTCAATAGAACTGTGCCAATATTTTCTCTCGGGTCTTTTCCTCCCCCAGGAGACCCCCTCGAAGGTGTCTGTGCACCAGTTGCATGACCTTCTGGCAATATTGTTTGGGAACTTGGAGTTGTTCTGTCAATTCCCCCTCCACACGTCCCTTTGTGATTCAGTAAAGTAGGTCCCCTTGCATTACAAAATAAGGAGGACTAGGGTCTGTAACTTGCGCTCCAGGGACTAGCTTTCCATCCATCCTCTGTATATGCTCCCAGTCCCACTTAAAGGGCTCATCCTCCCTCTGGGCCCGACTGTAGCTTCCTTGGTCACCTCCATTTTTCCACTTAAAGGGGCTAGGTATGTCATTCTGGGTGGGTTGCTCTAAATTAGTTGCCTCTAAATTAGCTGTATAACTGTATTTTTCCTGTTGCCGTTGCCTCCGGGATATAGGAGTCTTAGAGTCTTTATGACACAGGTCTGGATCTTCTAAGGGGAAGAGCTCTGGAACTGTCAGTTCGTCGTTGTTGGCCTGAGGTAAACCTGACGTGAGCTGGTTCCAAAGGATTTTGAAATTCAGACAGTCCTGTCCTATCACCACAGGATAGGGAAGCCAAGGAAGGATTCCCACTTCCATTTGGTACTGGCCATTCGGCTTGTAGGTTACTGCCATTGATCCCCGTGGCTGCACACCAGGGTAGTTGATCTGGATCTGCTTCACTAAGTCTCTTCGAATGAGCGTTTTCACACTCCTAGAGTCCATTAATGCCTGGGTTGCAGAGCCCTTTAAGTCCACAGGAATCACAAACAGAGACTTCCTGGTTGGGTACATAAAGAAAATTACAATCATGAAATTAACATCCATTGGCTCTTCTTCCTTGTGGGAATAGTCCCTGGCAAACCTGAAGGCCTTTTTAAACATTAGGGTTACTTTGGCCATCCTCCAGTCTTCAGGTACAAGGGATGATTTTAATGATAAGTTACAAATTAATTGTAATAAGTCTGAAATTTCATTTTTTATTTCTGTATACCTGTTGTGTCCGTCAGTTCCTGACACCCTCTCTCCACCCTCCTTACCTCTTTGGCGCCTCCCTCTTCGACCGCGGGAAGATTGGCTGCCACAGCGTCCTCCTGCCAAAGTTCTCCAGCGTCCCTGGACCAGCTAGACGCTGCAACCCGCCATGTTTCCTGGAGGCCTAGGGGCGCACGCGCAGCGCAGCCCCGACTGAAGTACCAGTGATGGAGCGAACCTCAGGGGCGTCCCCCTGAGATGACGTCACCTGCGACGGATATATAAGGTCTTAGAATTTGCTAACACATTGAGTAAGCAAAGGTTATGGTACTCAGGTTACTCTACCTAAGCTACTCTGCCTCCTCGGACTTACCAGGGGTACCCGCTCCTCGGGGGCCTCGCTCTCTCCTTTGTTTTTCAGGTGACACTCTGGAACCGGTACTCGCTCCTCGAGGGCCCTCGTTCCCACACTTGCTCCGTATTCTCTTCTTCCTGGAAGTCATCACTGCCAACTACATCAGTGAGTTACCATCGCTCTCTCAGAGCTTTCCTGGAACCAGGTACTACTCGCTCCTCGAGGGCCTATACATTCCAGCTCCTGGGCTTCTATGAGACATTGTGTGAGTGTTACCATCAGGTTCGGTACATGAACTCTGCATAACCTTCCTACTCACTATATTTCAGTTTCTCTACAGCTCAGCCTCCAGGGATCGCTGTTCCAGTATCTGAGGGACTACAGCCCAGCCGGGCATTCCAGCTCACTACTGCCACCTCTGGTGGTTCAGTATACTGTCTAATAAAAGAACTAGTGTGTGTCTGTCTCCTAACTCTGAGCCTGACCGGTGGTCCCTCTCGGGATCTTCCCCCGGGGGCGAGGTCATCTGCCACTGGTCCAAGGATCCACCCACAACTCTCCTAAATAACAACAGATTGCTAACTCCTATCTGATTGATACTCCCAACAGATAGCAGCTCCTAACAGATTGCTAACCCCTAACAATACCACCCGGTCCAGGTGATTTACTACTCTTCAGTTTGTCAATCTGGCCTACCATATCTTCCAGGTTGACTGTGATGTGGTTCAGTTCATCTGAATCATCACCCTTGAAAACTGTCTCCGGAATGGGTATCTCCCCAACATCCTCCTCAGTAAACACTGAAGCAAAGAATTTGTTTAGTCTTTTTGCGATGGCCTTATCTTCCCCAGTACCCCCTTTAACCTCTCAATCATCTAACAGTCCAACTGATTCTCTCGCAGGCTTTCTGCTTCTAATATATTTTTTGAAAGTTTTTATTATGAGTTTTTGCTTCTATAGCCAAATTCTTTTCAAGTTATCTCTTAGCCTGTCTTATCAATGTCTTACATTTAACTTACCAGTGCTTATGCTTTATCCTATTTTCTTCTGATGGATCCTTCTTCCAATTATTGAATTAAAATCTTTTGGCTAAAACAGCCTCTTTCACATCACTTTTTAACCATGCCGGCAATCGTTTGGCCTTCCTTCCTCCTCTCTTAATGCGTGGAATATACCTGGAATGCTTCTCTAAGATGGTATTTTTTAACAATATCCACGCCTGTTGCACACTCTTAACCTTTGTAGCTGCAACCTTTCGGGTTTTTTTAAAACTATTTTTCTCATTTTATCAAAGTTTCCCTTATGAAAGTTTAGTGCTAGAGCCATGGATTTACTTACTGTCCCCCTTCCAGTCATTAATTCAAATTTGTTCATATTATGATCAGTATTGCCAAGCAGCCCCACCAGCGTTACCTCTCTCATCAAATCCTGCGCCCCACCGAGAATTAGATCTAAAATTGCTCCCTCTGTTGTCGGTTCCTAAACCAAATGCACCATAAAACAATCATTTATTCCATCCTGGAACTTTATCTCTCTAGCATTTCTGAAGTTACAGTTTCCCAGTCAATACTGGGATAATTGAAATCTCCCATTATTACTGCACTACCAATTTTGTTATCTTCCCTAATTGTTTTTAGCATTTCACGGTCCAGCTCATCATTTTGGCCAGGTGGATGGTAGCATAATCCTATCACTATACTCTTCCCCAACACACAAGGGATTTCTACCCATAAAGATTCAATTTTGCATTTAGTCTCTTGCAGGATCTTTATCCCGATGTACTCTATGCCATCTCGGATATAAAGTGCCACCCTGCCACCAAGTTGCTCCTATCATTGCGATATAATTTGTACCCTGCTATAGACCTATCTGATTGGTTATCCTCTTTCCACCATGTTTCTGGGATGCCAGTTAAGTCTATCTCATCATTCACTGTTATACACTCTAACTCTCCCATCTTAATTCTGAGAGTTCTGGCATTACCATACAAACATTTCAAAGTGTGTTTTTTGTTTGTATTAACAGCCTGCTTTTCAGTTGACAGGGATACATTGGAATTTTTTAGATCAGGCGATGCTTTACTTATAGTCACATAGACTACTTTTCATATTATTGGAGCATCTCTATTGGGATGCACTAACTCTAATGCTTCATTAGTATCCTTTGGAGATACCTCCCTCTGAACCATTCGCTGCTGAGTGTCTGTCGACTTTCCCCTTTGATTTAGTTTAAAGCTGCTCTATCTCCTTTTTAAAGGTTAGCGCCAGCATCCTGATTCCACTCTGGTTAAGGCAGAGCCCATTTCTTCAGAAAAGACTCCCCCTTCCCCAAAAGGTTCCCCAGGTCCTTACAAAATTGAAAACCCTCTTCCTTGCACCATCGTCTCATCCACGCATTATGACTCCAAAGCTCTGCCTGCCTCTGGGGACCTGTGCGTGGAACAGAGAACATTTCAGAGAATGCTACCCTGGAGGTTCTGGATTTCAGCTTTCTACCTAAAAGCCTAAATTTGGCTTCCAGAACCTCCCTCCCACATTTTCCTATGATGTTGGTGCCCACATGTACCACAACAGTTGGTTCCTCCCCAGCACTGTCTAAAATCCTATCTAGGTGACAAGTGAGATCTGCTACCTTCACACCATGTAGGCATGTTACCAGGCAATCCTCATGCCCTGTCTACATTCCTAATATTTGAATCCCCAACAATGACAGCTGACCTAACTCTTCCCACCTGGTTTATGCCTTCTGACTAACTATTTAATAGAAACATTCAAAATCTTGTTGTTTTTGCCTGCCCTCTGACTAGCTATTTAATACATATACACAAACACACTAAATAATATTTCCCAATAGTTTACTTCTCCCCAAAACTTTTAAATTCTAAAATTTCCTCATTCAGTACTTACCGATTCTCTTCAGCCACTAGCAAGGTGATCCTCTCCTCTTATTGCTCCCACTGGATTGTTTTCCCTTGACAAGATAATATTTTTGTTTGCTTGCTTATTTAATGTATTGTACAATGATTTTTTTTAACATGTATGTATAATTATTTGTTTATTAATTTGTATGTTTCTTTGTAATCCACTACAAACCACTGGAAGTATGTGGACAAGAAATCAATTTTAATTTAAACAAAATAAAAAAATAAATAGATAAATAAATAAAATAAACAGACTTAGCTTCTTCCTACAGCACCTCTTCTGGATATGGCCACAGCACATCCTGGGACTCCAGCTCCATAGACTCTTAAAATCGAGGCCAGGAGTTCAGTTCAGACTGTTGTACCCACAAAATCTAAAGTTCTATGTACTGAGAAGTCAAGTTTCTCTGTTCAGCCATCGAGAGACGTAGTAACTCCTCTGATGCTTTCTGACTACTTTATGTTGCCTTTCCTGCTTGAGGGAAACATTTCTGCAATATCCCCATTACAGGCTAGTCCAATTTCTTCTGTGCCTCAGTACCAGTCTGAACCAGCCTGCGTTCCAGCAGTTCTGCTCCAGGAGGAGCCCAGTCCACTTGATCGACTCTAGGAGGAGCTCGGTCCATCCGATCGCACTCTAGGAGGAGCCCACTCCCACAGTTCTGCTCCAGAGAGATGCTGACCCAGCACCCCAGACAAAAAAACACTCCAGTCTAGTACTTCAGCTCTGGAGAGACTTTGCTCCAGTCCTTCAGCTTCAAAGAGATTTTAGTCTAGCCCTAAAGCTCCACGTGACCTCTTGGAGGCTCGTTAGGACTTCTGAGCAAGACTTGGAGGTGGTAGGCACTGAGGAAGGTGGGTCTCAGAGAGTTGAGGGCTATGAGTTTGAATCCCACTTAGGGAGGGAGGATGAAAGTGAGTACTAATCAAGCTTTTAATAGACTTAGTTTTTGGGTACTTGCCAGGTTCTTATGGCCTGGATTGGCCACTGTTGGAAACAGGATGCTGGGCTTGATGGACCCTTGGTCTGACCCAGTATGGCATGTTCTTATGTTCTCCTCCCAGGACTTGGACTATGTTGCCTGCAACCTCAAAAAAACCTTGTACTTGCTGGCCAGATACCTAAAGTTCCTGCCTTAAACAACCAACCTACTGGCCACAGCTCCCATGGCAAACAAGACTCAGGCGGAATGGGTCTTAAAAGGGAGCGTACAGTCATGATTCTGCCTGCTATGCAGCCCCCCCCACCAGCATAGGTCATTTGTGTGCCTCCTTCACAGCTGCTCTACGCACCTCCTTGCTGATCCCATGAGGTGGCAACAGCAGCCCTACTTAACCCAGCCTGTCCAGTTTCTCCTTGCCTCTTCATCAATTCACCTTGGCTCCTTGACCTGGCCAACTTAGCCTTGCTTTCCTACCTTGCCTTGTGACCTCCTGCCTTGTTCTGTGGCCTTCCAGGCCTCTCTGCCCTGCTTTGCAACTTTCCAGGCCTCTCTCCCATGGTCTGTAGTCTTCCATGATTTCCTGCTTTGCTCAGTGACTTCCTGGGCCTCCATGTCCTGCCTTGCAGCCTTCGGGCCTTCTAGGTTTGCCTAGTCAGCTTTGTGCCATGTTTGGGCCTTCCTGTTTATTGTTGCTTGTTCTGTCTATTCCTAGTCCTGGCCTTGTCCAATCCTTGTCTAGTCTTTTCTTGTCCTACCCAGTCCAGTCCTTGTCCTGTCCAGTCCTTGTCCTTCCTTCCCAGTCCAGTCCCTGTCTCCAGCCCAGACCGTCATCTTTTTTTTTTTTTCAAATTTGTCTTTATTGAAGCAATTTGCTTAGAAAGTAACAAATAAGTACTATATTCATGTATCCACTACAAAATTGTTAGTTAACAGAAAGGAATTGCTTCACAGAGGTTTTTGTAATTTTTTTGATAACTTAAACACCACACTAATGGAACGGAAGGTGAAAGAGGCCAGTCGTGAGTCCTGTGGCCGGCCGTCGCAACAACCCCCTTCTCCTCCAATCCCTGAAAGGACTATAGTCCATACCACTTGGAAAATATGGATTCCCGAGAAAACATATAAAAGGTGAAATATGTAGAGAAGAGTTATTTCTTTTTCTCCACCAAAACCATGCTTTATGCAATGCCTGAAACCAACCCCCCCCCCCCACCCCAGCACTTTGCCTGATTTTGAATGATGCACTAATTTAGTGGATGCTAAGGCACCGCTGTCTTCTCTAGTAAGTGCTCTGGGTCATATTTTGCCTGCATTGACCCATTCTTGTATATAACAAATCAGAGAAACCATCTTGCATTCTCTTAAATTTGGCAATGCTTGGCCACCACCTTTTTTAGCTCTACATAAGAAAATAATCTGAGCTCTCCTCCTTTTCCAAATAAAATCAATTATAGGATCATGTGATGCTGTGAGAGCAGTGGGATGGAGGAAATTGCTCTTTGAGGCCTCTTTCCCTACCACCCATGCCTATTAAATCATATTTGCTCGAAGCAAAATTATTAGAATGCCGGAATTCTCACTGAGCTCCCTCGGAGGATAACTTGCATCGGGCAATGTCATCTCGGCTTGCTAAAAAAGATAAAGTGCGTGAGAAAGGGAAGCCATTGTCCCCCAAGTTGGCTGATGGCCGTGTGGATGCTGACCGGGCTGAAGCTCCGATGTTGGCGGTAAGAAAATTGAAATTAGTAGTGGTGGCTGCGTTGGAACCCAAGTTTAAGAAAATTAAGGATAAAGTAGATGATGTTTCGGCATCGTTATCTTTGAAAGGCGCATGGCCAAAGTGGAGCAGCGGATTTCAAACACAAAGGACGCATTGCATGGCACCTGAGCAGATATCAACGCCATTCAAGGAGCTTTGATAAAGCAAGAGGAGACGCTGGAAGACCTGGAAAATCATTCTAACTGCAACAATATAAGGTTGGTGGGTATTCTGGAAGCAGTTGAAGAACGTTCCTTGCCCAATTTTCTTGAATCCTGGTTGCCTTAAGAGCTGGGCCTTATTAGCAAATATGGGGACCTGTGCATCAAACGTGCACACTGTTTGGGCCCCCACTGAGAAAACATTGATCGTCCAAGAGTGGTCAAAACTCGGATTTTAAACTTTGCCCAAAAGGTAGAAATTCAGCAAGCACTTCGAGCGGGGAAGCAGTTATCGTATGAGGGAAAGAAGATCCTGGTATTTCAGGTGAAAGAAGCTATTTTAGCCAAAAGATCTTCATTCAAAAATTGGAAGAAGGATCCAACAGAAGAAAATAGGATAATGCATAAACGTTGGCAAGTTAAATGTAAGACATTGATAAGCCAAACTAAGAGAGAATTTGAAAAGAAGTTGGCCGTAGAAGCAAAAACTCACAGTAAAAACGTTTAAAAAAATATCCGAAGCAGAAAGCCTGTGAGGGAGTCAGTTGGACCGTTATATGATCGAGGGGTTAAAGGGGCATTTAGAGAAGATAAGGCCATCGCAGAAAGATTAATTTTTTTTTTTCTTCTGTGTTTACTGAAGAGGATGTTGGAGAGGTACCCGTACTTCAGAAGGTTTTCATGGGTAAAGATTCAGATGGACTGAACCAAATCACGGTGAACCTAGAAGATGCGGTAGGCCTGATTGACAAACTGAAGAGCAGTAAATAACCTGGACCGGATGGTATACACCCCAGAGTTCTGAAGGAACTAAAAAATGAAATTTCAGACCTATTAGTAAAAATTTGTAACCTATCATTAAAATCATCCATTGTACCTGAAGACTGGAGGATAGCTAATGTAACCCCAATATTTAAAAAGGGCTCCAGGGGTGATCCGGGAAACTACAGACTGGTTAGCCTGACTTCAGTGCCAGGAAAAATAGTGGAAAGTGTTCTAAACATCAAAATCACAGAACATATAGAAAGACATAGTTTAATGGAGCAAAGTCAGCATGGCTTTACCCAAGGCAAGTCTTGCCTCACAAATCTGCTTCATTTTTTGAAGGAGTAAATAAACATATGGATAAATGTGAACCGGTAGATGTAGTGTACTTGGATTTTCAGAAGGTGTTTGACAAAGTTCCTCATGAGGCTTCTAGGAAAAGTAAAACGTCATGGGATAGGTGGTGATGTCCTTTCGTGGATTACAAACTGGCTAAAAGCAGGAAACAGAGAGTAGGATTAAATGGACAATTTTCTCAGTGGAAGGGAGTGGGCAGTGGAGGGCCTCAGGGATCTGTATTGGGACCCTTACTTTTCAATATATTTATAAATGATCTGGAAAGAAATACGATGAGTGAGGTAATCAAATTTGTAGATGATATAAAATTGTTCAGAGTAGTTAAATCACAAGCAGATTGTGATAAATTGCAGGAAGACCTTATGAGACTGGATAATTGGGCATCAAAATGGCAGATGAAATTTAATGTGGATAAGTGCAAGGTGATGCATATAGGGAAAAATAACCCATGCCATAGTTACACAATGTTAGGTTCCATATTAGGTGCTACTACCCAAGAAAGAGATCTAGGCGACATAGTGGATAACACATTGAAATCGTCGGTTCAGTGTGCTGCAGCAGTCAAAAAAGCAAACAGAATGTTGGGAATTATTAGAAAGGGAATGGTGAATAAAACGGAAAATGTCATAATAGCTCTGTATTGCTCCATGGTGAGACCGCACCTTGAATACTATGTACAATTCTGGTCACCACATCTCAAAAAAGATATAATTGCGATGGAGAAGGTACAGAGAAGGGCTAACAAAATGATAAGGGGAATGGAACAGCTCCCCTATGAGGAAAGACTAAAGAGGTTAAGACTTTTCAGCTTGGAGAATAGATGGCTGAGGGAGAATATGATAGAGGTGTTTAAAATCATGAAAGGTCTAGAATGGGTAGATGTGAATCGGTTATTTAATGTGGACAAGTGCAAGGTGATGCATATAGGGAAAAATAACCCATGCTATAGTTACACAGTGTTAGGTTCCATATTAGGTGCTACTACCCAAGAAAGAGATCTAGGCGTCATAGTGGATAACACATTGAAATCATCGGTTCAGTGTGCTGCGGCAGTCAAAAAAGCAAACAGAATGTTGGGAATTATTAGAAAGGGAATGGTGAATAAAATGGAAAATGTCATAATGGCTCTGTATCGCTCCATGGTGAGACCGCACCTTGAATATTGTGTACAATTCTGGTCGCCGCATCTCAAAAAAGATATAATTGCGATGGAGAAGGTACAGAGGAGGGTTACCAAAATGAGAAGGGGAATGGAACAGCTCCCCTATGAGGAAAGACTAAAGAGGTTAGAACTTTTCAGCTTGGAGAAGAGACGGCTGAGGGGGGAGATGATAGAGGTGTTTAAAATCATGAGAGATCTAGAACGGGTAGATGTGAATCGGTTTTTTACTCTTTCGGATAATAGAAAGACTAGGGGGCACTTCATGAAGTTAGTATGTGGCACATTTAAAACTAATCGGAGAAAGTTCTTTTTCACTCAACGCACAATTAAACTCTGGAATTTGTTGCCAGAAGATGTGGTTAGTGCAATTAGTATAGCGGTGTTTAAAAAAGGATTGGATAATTTCTTGGAGAAGTCCATTACCTGCTATTAATTAAGTTGACTTAGATAATAACCACCGCTATTACTAGCAACAGTAACATGGAATAGACTTAGTTTTTGGGTACTTGCCAGGTTCTTATGGCCTGGATTGGCCACTGTTGGAAACAGGATGCTGGGCTTGATGGACCCTTTGTCTGACCCAGTATGGCATGTTCTTATGTTCTTCTTATGTTACATAAACAATAAAAGAGCACAAAGGGGCTTAAGGGAAAGGAGGAAGCACTGAGGGTTACCTTGAAAAAGGAAGATTACACTTTTCTACAAGGGATTGGCCTACAGATCTCTAGCACAGACAGAAGAGTTGGATACAGATCTAATCAAAGGCAAATGCAGGACTGCAGTGAAGCTGAAGGTACTGCTGTTGGGAAATTTTGAGCTACTGCATGTTGATTGGAGCATCCCACCTTTGAAATAAGACGTAGAGAGATCCTGGACTCCCTTCAAGGAAAATGGGCATGGAACCTACAAGGGAGGGTCAATATTAGACCAGGTATTTAGCAAAAGTGTTTCTAATATCTAGATGGTCACTTGGATGCCAGTGATCATCAGACAGTACACTTTATTATAAGAGCCAAAGCGTGGGGGGGGGGGGGGGGGGGGGGGGGTGTTAAACAAAAATCAAAGGAGTACCAGGCTTGTTAAAATGGGGGAGTACCTTAAGGAGGGGGCTGACAGGGTGGGAAGCTCTTTGTGAAGCAGATCAATAGAGGGCTAAACTAAAAGGGTCTATAGTAAGGACAATGAATATTTATGCTAGGAAATAAAATAAAAATAAGAGGAAAAAAGACTGGTATGATTGTCCAAAGGAGTGACAAAAAGGAAAGGCAAAAAAATTATTATTGAAAAAGTACAAAGGATCTCAGAGAGAGGAGCAGAGGGAAGAATTATCTGGTAAAGCTGAAAGAAGCAGGGGAAAGCAGTCAGACAGCAAAGGCAGGAGTGGAAGAAAAAGAGAGCTAAAACAATAAAGGGAGCTGGTAAGACTGTTTTTCACATTTGTTAGTGAAAGGAGGAAGTGCAGAGGAGAAAAAGAAGATGAGTGGAGAATAATGAGGAAAAAAGTGGACCTGTTAAAACACTTTTGTTCAGGGTCCAAATGGGTGCTGTGTATGGGACCCTCATGTACTAGGACATGGTTTAACTCAGGTCAGCACTGTTCCTGAAGAAATATACTTAAAGGATAAACTCTTCACATATTTTAACTGGATGTTTTCTATAGCCCCCCTTCATGTTCTAGCCAAAACTATGCACATTGTTGCCTCCCCAGGCCTCATCCTTCAGCAACATACCCACTTTTACCCACTAACAGGGTGGACAATTTTCAAATAGTCATTTTGTTCTCTGAATATTGAAGAAGACTGCCAACATTTGGGAAGGCTGTTACTTTTTTTCAAATTATTATTGAAGACTAAAGAAATGCCATCTGCTGACTTGCACCACTTGTGCAACCAAGCTAAAAAAGTTACAAGCATAGCATCTGTGGCATCCATACGAATAGGCCACTAGATGTCCCCAGTTCCCCATAGATAGGACTAGGGATTGGCAGCTTCTCCCCTATGAGGGAGCTGAAGAGGTGGACCTGGCTATAAGAGGGTCAAGGGGAGTTTTGCAGGAGGAGTCGAGGAAAGAGTTCTAGAGGGAAAGGTCTTATCGCTACAGTTCAAGGGAATCATGACCCACCCTTGGAGCCAGGAAATCAGCACTTACACAAGGAGAGTAAAAGGAGAATCCTTCTACAGATAATTACTGCACTTGGAAATTGAATTATCATTTATTTATTTATTTATTTATTTATTTATTTATTTATTTAACAGTTTTTTATACCGACCTTCATAGTAAATAACCATATCGGATCGGTTTACATTTAACATAGGGTATAACTGAAGGAACACCCCATCCTGTGTTCAGTCTTCTTGATTATACATCCTCAGAAAAATACCTATCACAAGTAGCAACACAAGGAGAGGTCACTTTTCCCACCCGGGCCATAGCAGAAGCTTCCCCCATAGAAAGAACTCACCCCTGGTGACAGTGACAAGGAAAGGAAGCCCCAAGAGAATATAAATTCTTTTGTGTACCCTCTGAGAAGATGCCCCTCAGGAGAAAAGGGATACACAATGGAACGGGGGTGGGGGGCTGTGCCACAGAAGCCATGGCTCCCCCAAATTTCTGCCACCATTGGAAGGATCAATCTCATTGTTGGCAAGTGGGATGGCACATGTCCTTTCTGCCGCCATCCCCCTCTCCCCAGTGTTGCGGCGATACCTTCACTCACCCTGCCTGATCCTAACAAATCAGAAGATTGCGGTCTTGCAGTACTTCTGATCGCTTCCTCCTTCTCGGCTGCCGATGCCTACATGACATCATCAGGTGCCGACAGCAGAGGAGGAAGAGGAAGTGGCCATGTTGCAAGGCCTCCATCCTTTGCAAACAGGTCCAGCTGTGGCTGCCACGAAGCCTGTCCTGCGTTGGCCAAAAAAGAAGTCCAGGCCGCCGCTGAACCCATCCCGGGACAGCTGAAAATGAGGCCCTGCCTATATGTGTGAGAGAGAGCCTGCCTGCATGTCTGTGAGAGAGGGCATTCCTGTCTGCCTGTGTGTGTGTGTGTAAGAGTCCTTCCTGCCTGTGAGACAGTGCCTTGCATGCGCGGATGTGGGCGAGTGCCTGCCTGAGAGTGTATATGTGAGAACATGTGGGGAATAGTTTATAGAATGAACATGTGTGAGTATGAGAGAGAGAAAGGATAAAGTTTGTGGGGCAATCCACAACATTCTCAGGGTGACTGGCCAGCAAAAGATCCCAGGTATGGAAAGTGGGAGTTTTTAAAATCTTTACTAGTTGTAATTTTGGGGTTTTTAAAAATATTTTATTGGATTTTGGGGAAATATTAAAACTATGTGAGATTTTAATTATTGGTTCTGTTATTTAGATGACATCAGAATTTTTGTCTCTGTTGTAGAGGAAAATATCCTGCTTTGCCCCATTCTTAGAGGGCTGTGTGTGTGTTGGGGGGGTGGGGTGTGTCTGTGATCACAAAAACTTAGTATTGACATTTCTATTAGTAATGCTGTTTTGTTTTTTAACTCCTTTAAAACTATGTCTGGTTTTCTAGCATCGTGCATTTAATTGGTCTGGGAATTAATAATTATACCAGGGGTGGCCAACTCTAGTCCTTGAGAGCCACAAATAGGCCTGGTTTTCAGAATAACCGCAATGAATACTCATGGGATTTGCATACAGTTAAGGCAGTGCATGCAAATCTATCTCATGCATATTCATTATGGGTATCCTGAAAACCTGGCCTGTTTGTGGCTCACGAGGACTGGAGTTGGCCACCTCTGAATTATACGATTTATGCGAAGAATGTAATTAAGATAGAATGACATTAACTGTAAAAGCAGTGTAAAAAGACTGCAGTGGGAACATGGGTGGAACTTGCAGCAGAGCTGGGAGCTGGTCCCCCCAATCAAAAAGGCATTCTCCTGCCCCTGGTTACAAGGATGAGTGTGCAAGAGATAAACTACTGCAGGAGACTTTGTTCCATTGAGTCACATGTGGCACCCCTATTGGCTCTGGCCACTAGATGCCACTAACCCTGTCTTTAGAACATACTTAGTGAAAGTCATCCATCCTTTCAGGCCCTCCCACCAGGAGGCTTTGGATTGGGTGATTTAGTGCTATTTAGCCCAGCCATTTTAAGACTCAGGGGTTCAGTTAGAGCAGCTGCAGAGAAAACAATGGGGTTACTCCTACTCCCTCTGGTAGGGCCTCCTGACCTTGCCCAAAGGCGTTTTCTTTTAGAAGAGATATCTCACCGTGCATTCCCTGTCAGAGGGTCCTTCTTATAATTTACAGTGAGATAGACTTTTGGGCAAGGGGCTCTCTTCAGGGGACCAAAGACCTGTGAGCTCACTCTACTTACTAGCAGGTCGAGCCTGCTCTGGACGCGTGTTTTCCCTTACCCCTTATTCAGTAAGGGGAGGAAAACACGCGGCCCACCCGCGGCACCTAATAGCGCCCTCAACATGCAAATGCATGTTGAGGGCGCTATTAGGTATGCGCGCGGGATCCAGTAAGTAAAATGTGCAGCCAAGCCGCACATTTTACTCTAAGAAATTAGCGCCGACCCAAAGGTCGGTGCTAATTTCTTCCGGCGCCAGGAAAGTGCACAGAAAAGCAGTAAAAACTGCTTTTCTGTGCACCCTCCGACTTAATATCATAGCGATATTAAGTCGGAGGTCCCCAAAAGTAAAAAAAAGTAAAAAAAAAAAAATAAAAAATTTTGAATTCGGCCCGCGGCTGTCGGGCCGAAAACCGGACGCTCGATTTTGCCGGCGTCCGGTTTCCAAGCCCGTGGCTGTCAGCGGGCTCGAGAACCGACGCCGGCAAAATTGAGCGTCGGCTGTCAAACCCGCTGACAGCCGCCGCTCCAGGCCAAAAGGAGGTGCTAGGGACGCGCTAGTGTCCCTAGCGCCTCCTTTCCCTCGTTTTTCCCGCGTCACCTCATTTAAATACTGTATCGCCCAAACCGGCGAAGGGCTGGTGCACGCGCCGGGAGAGCGGGCGTTCGTCCGCTCTCCCGCGGTCTTACAGTATCGACCTGTAGGTAGGCAAGCACCAGTGAAGGATCCTGCTGTGAGAGATAGTGAAGATAGAGAAGCTATCCAGATTAAGATTTAAAGTATTTTTTGGAACCAAAGAGTAATGGGGAGGTTTTTTTTATCTCCCTTCTCCACTAGGATTTCAGCGCAGGATTAATAACCTGGTCCCCAATTTTTCCACAAGAGAAATCATCTGAAGTAACAGCTGAGGAATAAAGTAACAGCATGACCAGAGAAAGAAAGTACAAGAGGAGATCCCATCCAGATTTCCACCTAAGGAATTAGGACAGGCGAGGTGTCCATGGGAAAGAAGATTTCTAAAGATAGGATGTTTGCAATTAAAAGGGAACTCTCTCACTAGGATTTCACTGGACAGCCTTGCTGGGAGAGTATGTGCATTTAAAATCACCTTGGCCTCTTCCCAGAGGTCTGTAATAAGGACACCTACCTACACAAAAAGAACCTGTAACTGCTGTCAGATGTACATTCATCATTTTAGACAAATGGACTTTAATTTAAGAATCAGTAAACTTTATTTTAACACCCAGACATGGTCCTGTCTGAGTTCTTACAGCCTTTCACCCCTAAGAAGCACTTAAAGTACAGCATACACACTGGCGACTTCTCTTCATTGTCTGGGCAATAAGCGAGAGCTTCCCCCCGTAAAAAGGATTCCCCCCCAGGGATTAAGGGTCAGTATGAGAGTGAATGGTTAGCTGGAGCAGCCCCAGAAGATATAAATAAGATTGTGTGCCCTTGGGACTTAAAACACCCCGCTAAGGGTTACACACATAACACACATTTTGTAAGTATTTCCTTATGAGCAAAATTATAGCTGGTGCAAAAGGATGCATGGGATAACAGAAGGCATGGGGATTGTTACCCTTAACCAATAAGCCTTGATGCTTTGATACAACTGCACCATTGCTCTCCACTTCAACAGCATGGGGAAAAGGGGAATTGGATTCAGACAGCAACCAACCAGGGTCCTGGCTTTTACGGTCTGGGGAACTGATGAGCATGGGGATAACCTGCATGGAGCAGCAGTTACTACCTTTAACAGAAAAGATGGGATTACTACCCTTAACTAATAAGCCTTGATGCCTTTGGTACAACTGCAACATGGCTCTCCGCTTTGACAGTGGAGATGGGGGGAGGGGAAGGGGGAAGAGGAATTGGATTCAGATGACAACCAACACGTGCCCTGACTTTTATGGTCTGGGGTACTAATATGCAAACATAAGGGAAAAAGCACAGGACTTCTTCAGTGGCCAAATCCATAAGCAATGCATGTCAAGCAGCATGGTAGAATTTTCAAGAAGGCTCATCACTCAGTAAAAGAGAAACATGGGGGTAACATACACCGCAGCAATTACTACCATAAGAAGCTTGCTGGGCAGACAGGAAGGTCCATTTGGTCCTTTTCTGCCGGCATTACTGTGTTACTATGAGCTAATCTTAATTTCATTATAAATATTAAATCAATAAAAAATTGTTTTAAATTAGTTTATCCAAGTAAATCAGATTACAGCAAAACAAAATGGGAACTGTATCAGGCCCAGATTTCCATGGGGTCTTCAAATTTGCATTCATAAGAAATGCAATAGTGGTTCAGCCCATAGGTACAGCTGGCCAAGCATCCTGTTTCTGACAGGGGTAAGCAACGGATGTACAGAGGGAATATATAAAAACAGGGGGGGGGGGGGCTCTTAAGAGCGGGCACAGTGATGGATCATGTTCAGAGGGATGTAAAAGAAAAGGCAGCTGGTGATTTATTGCCCGAGGACCCACAACTTCTTAAAGACACAGATGGGGCAGTTGCGCTCTTGTATGTGGCTCGCACATTGCAAAAGCCAGCCCTGATATCACAATCCATCTTTCATGCCTTCCTCTATCACGTGTTCAGTTCTCTTCCTTATTTCCATCTCCATTTTCTCTCTTCCCCTCCGCTTAGTGCCCTCATTGATTTTTCACTATGTTTACTCCTTCAAGTTATATCTTCTTCCTGCCCCCGTCTTCTTTTTAGGTTCCTCCATACATTTCCCATCATGCAGTAGAGCTTTATTTCATAAAGAGTTTTTCAATAGAGGAAGAATGGGAGAAAAAAATATTTTAATAAGGTCCAGACTACTTAAAATGTGCTGCTCTAGGATACCGTTGTTACTTTACCCAGGTCAACAAAACGGGCTGATCCAGTGCCAGGTTTGCCTCACCTGCATACATGGATTTATAGTTCTGAATTTTTTTTTTCCCATTGATTTCTCTAAAAAAAAATCTGGCCTACAAATCAAGGCAGGTAACGGGGTAAAACCAGGAGTGGATCAGCCCTTTCGGCTGACCTAGGGCGATGTAGTATCTCTGTTCCTGCTGGCCTTGATTTCTGCTCCAGGTTTCCGGATATTAAAGCCTCCCTCCTTGGCGGTGGGCACTTAATGCACGAATACTGCTCTGCCGCTCCCTTTCGCCCTGTAGCAGCAGCAACCGGGCGCTTGTAGTGCCAAGGCCGACCGAGCCCGCCGAGGGGGTCGCTACGCTTCTGGGGAAGGGCCAGTGGTTCCTCTTCCTCGGCGGTTGTCATGGGAATCCCCGACGCCGCGCGACAGTTCCCGGAAGCCGGAAGTGCGTCACTGTCAGTCAGCGGGTGGAAGTTTAAACCGTTTGGCAGGTGGGGCTCTAAGGAGCTCCGGTTCGGGTTAGTGTCTTTATTTTATTGCTTGCACCTGGAGTTGCACGTTTGGATGCCGTATAGCTGCAATTTTTATATTTTTGTGTAAGATTAGTTTGTCATGTTCTAAATTCATCCCTTCTTTGAGAGGTGCAAGTCCAGACCACAAAATTATTATTATTTTGCAGTGGAGACACGGTCCGTATTGCTAAAGAGGAATAGGCTCAGAGACAAATGGACTTTATTTGCAAATGAAACTATGTGCAGGCCTTGGTATTTACGCTATATTTCATCATCTTGAAAGCTCGTAGTGCCAGAGTAAAAGCTAGAAAGACCCTAGGACTGGGAGAAGATTTCTTTAGAGCGCATTTAGCAGATTATTATAGAATCTGCCCGAGTAGGGGTTTGCGTAACTGTATTGCCGCTGTCTTTACTGTATTCGTCAGTGCTGGCCCAAACAGTTCTCCCGTTTACAGAGATAACGGCTCGGTTAATATGCATGATTAACTCAGGAGTTTTGCCCATTGGTTCTGTAAAGCTTTGAACGTTAACAATTTATAGTAATAATCATTTTTACAGTGTGCATTGTACATACAAGATAGAGCATATTAACAAGGTCTGTGCCTCCAGGAGTTTATCATCTGAAGTCTGAGTGCATGGGAGTAAATGGTTTACTCAAGGCCATTCAGTGGGATAGTGTTAGTAAGGGTATTTGAATGTAGGTCTCACATTTTGGTAGTCTGACTCGGTGTTTCCCAAACTTTTCATGGCCAAGGCCCACCTACATTAACAAAAATGGTGTGAGGAATACTCATCACGGAGTAGGCAGAGTGGACTGGAGAGGATTCATATGGCCAAAAGAAGAGCTAAGAATGCACCGAAAGTCCCACCAGTCTTCTTTACAAATGTATAGCAAAGGGAGAGAGGAGGAAAAGACACACCAGAACTTGTCATGATGGACCAGCTCTCTCTCCTATATACAAGTTCACAAGTTCAAGAGAAAACAGAAGTTGGCGTGGTGCAGGCAGCAGACTTAGTTATCTTAGCTGTTGCATGTGGCTGCCAGAGTGCCTTTACTGCTGCTGCTCCTAGCTCTCAGAGTGAGTCACATCCAGTACTCAGTGCACACTCACTTGTTTCACAACCTGGGAATATGACCGAGACTGGAAGGACTCGATGGAGTTGGCTCAGGATGGGGAACGATGAGGAGGTACTTTGTGCAATGTGTGCTGCACAAAATGGGGTCCAGCTATCTGTGCTTTGCATGGTGCCCAATAAATTACTAGACTCCAGGGCTCATGCCATACTAGCAAGAAGAGGCTTGCACGATTACACATGTTCTCAGAAAGGAGATCCTAAAAATTTATGAACCACCAGTGGTGTCTCATTGCTGGGAGCAAAACCCAGTTACTGGCGTGGATCTGATCATCAGGGAGTGTTGACTTTTCTGTAGCACACCTGATCAAGTCTGAAGGCACATGGAAAACACTGCTCTAACTAATAGCAATTTTCAAAGCCATTTATATGTGTACATTGACTGTGTGAAAATTGCCATCCTTCAATGTGCCTAAAAGTATGCATGTTCCATAATGTGTGTACTTTTTACCGCATTTAGAGAAGGTATTCCTGTGATGGGGGGCATGTTTAGGTTGTGGAAGAAAATAATCTGCATAGATTGCATTTTCAAATTTACACATAAAGAGGCCAACTTTCATACAAATATGGGCTTGTATATGGCAGCAAGCAGATCTTTGCTAGTTTTTTATGTTTCAACATTTTTATTAGTCTTCACTAGTTTTTTAATAACCCGCAGGTATGATATATGCATATTTTATAAAATACATGTATTTCTACCCTGCAGCATATGTGCAAATGTAGGCTTATGTGTGAATGCATGCAATACATTGAAGGAACATATATCAGTGCATTAAATGCACATACCTTTCCTATCTGTTTAATAAATATATATGTGTATATTTTATGGGTGAAACTAAAGTAGCATTTGCTTGCATAAATTGGTGTATTTTAAAACATGTGCACATTGAAGAAGTTAGCAGTTTTACCAATTAGTCCACTAGTTCACCCAGTCCTCCAGCTCATCAAGATCCTCCTGTTCTTCAGCCTGAACTCACCCTAGATCACTCAGACGTTCCACCCAGTCAGTACTACATAATAAATATGTTGAATGTCATTTGTGCCATATAATTAGCAGGTGTAAAGTTATGTGAATAAGTTGGTAAATCTGTGTGCGTGTCTTAAAATAACTTATGCATGCAAATTGGAACACCCCTAGATCACCCCTTTTTTATGTGTGGATATGTGTGCACATAAGTGAAAATATGCATGTATTTTAGACGTGAACTTTGTCCCAGTGCAAACAGTTTGAAAATTGTTTCCAAAGTGGTAGACAACCCTAAGGTTTGAGTTCAGTAAATATTTTTAATGTAGAGGGAATGCCTATGCATGCCACAGTCTTATTCCTTATAACAGAAATTAGATAGGACCTAAAATATTGATTTGTGATAGTGATCTTTAAACTTTGCCCATCACTTGAGTATTTCTTGTGAGGTAAGGTTTATTGATCTTAGATCACCCCAATCACTTTTGTTTGCTAGTTGTTTTATGTTAATATTTCATAATATATCTGTACCTTCATGTACAAAGATGCGTTGCACACCAAATTCCTATTCATAGCTATTCATATTATTTTGCAAATGAATGTTTTTCTTTTGAAGTATAGCAATGAGTAGTTCAGAGGAAACATGGGAAAAACTGGATGCAGAGTTTGATCATTATCTGGTGGACATGAAACCATATGTCCTAAAACTGCCATTTAAGCCAGGTAAGATGATAATCTTTCAAAGTCTCCTTGTTAAAAATGTTGTTTTGTTAAAGGGGAATTGCATGCTGAAAATTCAAGACTATTGACTTTCCATCCAGATAATAAGTATAATTTTGGCTTAAAAGTAAGCTTTACTTTCAAGCACATTGTGACTTAACTTATTTAGGAACCACAGCACGTGAAGTCGAAATGCCCTTATTGCTTTTTTTTTTTTTTAGATCAGTTTACAGTGCATTTGAATTTAAAACTTGTCAATTAGCTGAGGGGGTGTTATTTCACTTTGTACAGTATGCCATCTTGCACTTGCATTTTGAAATGGCGTTACTTTTTTTTAAATGTCGCTATAGTTTTTGAGCTGTGCAAAAAATCATTAAATAGTTTTGGACATATTTTGGGCCTTTTTACAATTGCAGTATACTTACATAAGTGTGTGGTGGAATCTCAAGAGGGGTGATTGAGGGTGTTAGGAGAATATATTGTCTTCCCTCATCTAAGTGTCCTTATACTGTTCAGTTTATAATATCAACTATTTTAAAATTCATTTATTTAAATGCTATGGCTGACTGTGGATCCTTCCAATGATCTGCTAGACAGAAAGAACTCCGTTTTCTGACATGCTGTAGTAAAACCAACAGTGTCCTGTAAATGAAGGTGAATTACTGCACATGGAGAGAAGAGTGGAATGGCTGCATGGTTCTTCATTGGTCTAAAAAATGTAAAAACAAAAATGCTGCTAAATCAGGCTATAGCATTGCATAGCTGTTGGCTAAACACAGTTGCCTATCAAGAATTCACGTTAACATACTTGTAACTATTGCTGCAATTCCATAACACATTCTTTGATGATTTTCATGCATGACCTTTCATTTCTTCCCCCAGAACGCCAGAGATGTGCACTTTGGATTAAAAAGCTATGCGATCCTTCTGGAGCTGGCACTGGGTTCATGGGGAGGAAGAATCGGAACATGCATGCAAAACTCCTGTTGCACATGCTGAAACGTGGGGTCTTGGAGGGTCCTTTTACTCACCGACCTGAAGCAGGCATACTTAAAACATTACCTTCATACATGGTAAGTAGTAATACCTTGGATGGTTAAAGTTCTTTATGTTTACATTGTAAAGAGAAAAGTAATTTTTTTGAAACTGTTGTCCATGTCAGGTTATCAGGAGGTTTTGAATGACAAGAAAGTTGTAGGAGGTGAAGCTGGTGGCAATTTTAAAACCAATGCAAAAAATTAATTTAAAAATTTGCATATTTTAAATGGGTTTTATCAGACTTTGCCTAATTATAAGAACATGCCATACTGGGTCAGACCAAGGGTCCATCAAACCCAGCATCCTGTTTCCAACAGTGGCAAATCCAGGCTACAAGTACCCAAAAACTAAGACTATCCCTTGCTACTGTTGCTAGTAATAGCAGTGCTTATTTTCTAAATCAACTTGATTAATAGCAGGTAATGGACTTCTTCTCCAAGAACTTATCCAATACTTTTTAAAACCCAGCTGCACTAACCATATCCCCTGGCAACAAATTTCAGAGTTTAATTGTGCGTTGAGTGAAAAAGAACTTTCTCCGATTAGTTTTAAATGTGCTACATGCTAACTTCATGGCATGTCCCCTAGTCCTTCTATTATCTGAAAGAGTAAATAACCGATTCACATTTACCCATTCTAGACCTTTCGTGATTTTAAAAACCTCTATCATATGCCCCCTCAGCTGTCTCTTCTCCAAGCTGAACAGCCCTAACCTCTTTAGCCTTTCCTGATAGGGGAGCTGTTTCATCCCCTTTATCATTTTGGTTGCCCTTCTCTGTACCTTCTCCATCGCAACTATATCTTTTTTGAGATGCAGCGACCAGAATTGTGCACAGTATTCAAGGTGCGGTCTCACCATGGAGCGATACAGAGGCATTATGACATTTTCCGTTTTATTCACCATTCCCTTCCTAATAATTTCTAACATTCTGTTTGCTTTTTTGATTGCTGCAGCACACTGAATTGACGATTTCAATGTATATTATCCACTATGACGCCTAGATCTCTTTCCTGGGAGGTAGCTCCTATTATGGAACCTAACATCATGTAACTAACTATAGCATGGGTTATTTTTTCCTATATGCATCACCTTGCACTTATTCACATACATTTCATCTGCCATTTGGATGCCCAATTTTCCAGTCTTACAAGGTCCTCCTGCAATGTATCACAATCTGCTTGTGATTTAACTACTCTGAATAATTTTGTGTCGTCTGCAAATTTGATTACCTCACTCGTTGTATTCCTTTTCAGATTATTTATAAATATATTGAAAAGCATGGGTCCCGGTACAGATCTCTGAGGCACTCCACTGCCCACTCCCTTCCACTGAGAAAATTGTCCATTTAATCCTACTCTCTGTTTCCTGTCTTTTAACCAGTTTGTAATCCACGAAAGGACATCGCCACCTATCGCATTACTTTTTACTTTTCCTAGAAGCCTCTCATGAGGAACTTTGTCAAATGCTTTCTGAAATTGCAAATACACTACATCTACTGGTTCACCTTTATCCACATGTTTATTAACCCCTTCAAAAAAGTGAAGCAGATTTGTGAGGCAAGACTTGCCTTGGGTAAAGCCATGCTGACTTTGTTCCATTAAACTATGTCTTTATATATGTTCTATGATTTTGATCTTTAGAACACTTTCCACTATTTTTCCTGGCACTGAAGTCAGGCTATCTGGTCTGTAGTTTCCTGGATCGCTCCTGGAGCCCTTTTTAAATATCGGGGTTACAATAGCCACCCTCCAGCCTTCAGGTACAATGGATGATTGTAATGATAGGTTACAAATTTTTACTAATAGATATGAAATTTCATTTTCGAGTTCCTTCAGAATACTGGGGTGTATACCATCTGGTCCAGGTGATTTACTACTCCTCAGTTTTTCAATCAGGCCTACTACATCTTCTTTTTTTTTTTTGAAATTTTTATTAGAAACAGCAAAAACTGTAAGATCGGTAATTATAAATACACAATTGTAGATATACAATAAACATGTAACTGAAAACAGTCTCTATGAATTATTTTATCCCCCACCCCTTCCCATTATAAACATAAACATATTCAATAGACACACATCAAGCCAACTGCAATGTTTCGCACCACCCTTTCAGAGAAAGCCCCAAGGATGCTCAGCTAGTTTGTTGGAGGACTCGCCAATTCTGATAAAGCTGCCAGGTCTTCTGAAAGGTCCCCATCCTATGCTGTTTATATGCCATGATTTTACTAAGATTATGTATTTTATCCACTCTGGCTTGGATTTTAGCTAGGGAGGGGCCTATAGAGGTCTTCCATTGTAACGCTATTTCGTACCTGGTTGCCGTAACTACATACTTTATAAACTGACTTTGATATGTGTCTCCCGAGGGCAGACCCCTTTTAATAACGCCATCTGTGGAGTTAACATAATGGGCATATGTAGAATTTCTGAGAGCAGCTGGAGACTGACTCCCATACCCTAGAAATTACCTTGCAAGTCCACCAGAGGTGGAAAAAGGTCCCCTCGTTCCCACAACCTTTCCAGCATTTATCCAATAAGCATGGGAAAATACGATGTAGTTGAAGCGGAGTATAATACCACCTATACAACAACTTAAAGCCATTTTCCACCAATGTAGCGGATATCAAGCCTTTCCACAGATTATTACACGTAATATCCCAGAAATCTTCACCTAAAGACTCCCCAATATCCCTCTCCCAAGCAGTGACAAAAGAAGGTAAGGATTTCAGTGCTCGGTTTAGTAGTTTATAAATTCTTGAAAGTAACCTGGGCATTTTGTCTACTACCTTACAATAGGTTTCAAACAGGGATACCGGTGATTGAAAATCCCCCTTCAGGCCAGATTTGCGGCCATACGTCTGCAGTTGTAAATAACGATAATATTCTCCTGAGCTGAGGCCATATCTGTCCTGAAGGGTTTCAGAGGACACCCAGCTATTATTTTCCCATAATTGGTCGCAAGTGGTAATACCTTTCCCAAGCCAAGTTTTATATATCAGGTGCGCCTTACCCTCTAGGAAGTCGTGGTGATAAAAAGGTGACGAGTTAATGGACCCAATCCTGTCCCCCATGAAAACCTTACGCCAGTTGTGCCAAATTTGAAAAGTATGTTGCACCGGAGGGGGAAGATTCTGCAATTTAGGCCATTCTTTCCGAGGCCTCCAAATCAGCGCAGCTAAAGGACGAATCCCCACTAATTCCTGTTCCAGGGCTATCCAGGGTTTCCCCCCTCCCTTCCTATGCCATTCTGCTATCACCCTCAGATGGGCAGCAGCAATGTACCATACTAAATTGGGTATCGCCATCCCCCCATGTATTTTCGGGCGAAAGAGCACTTTCTGCGCTACACGAGGGTGCTTACCCTGCCATATATATTTCATGAAACGCCTCTGCCATTTTACTAACATGTAGATGGGAATATTAACAGGGAGAGTTTGAAATAAGTAACAGATTCTGGGAAGGATATTCATCTTAAAGGTGGCTACACGCCCCAGCCACGATATGTGGTAGCGACTCCACTCTTCCAGTTCTCTATACATTTTAGATAATAATGGGGGAATTATGCTTATGTGTAAATGTGTCAACTTTTTGCATAAAAGTGCCTCCCCTGCCCCAGCCCCCCCTCTCCCCCATCTCCTCAACACAAGACCATATAAATCTTCGATCTCGTGTCCCAAATCAGGAGGCATGGTACAGCAGAGCTCCTGCTGCCCCTCCCGGCATGGAATCATGGAAAACAAAAGTGCAGCATAAAAATAAGTAACCATCCAGTGCCATTCTCAAAGGCATTCACGACTTTGCCAAGATGGGATGAAAAAATATCAGGTAGGTTCCGTAGCGTTGATTTCCAGATCTGGTGTGCGACGAAGTCTCTTTCCCCCTTTGCCCATTCTCTGCCACCGGGGTTCATCCTTCTGCACTGTAGTGGGTGAGGCGGGAGCCTGGTATTCCGGTACTTGAAAACCTGCTTCCTGAAGACAATTCACGGCCTCCTTTAGGGATTGTGCCTTGTATGTTCTACCTTGAACAGTAAATGCTATCCCGAAGGGGAATAACCACCGGTATCGAATATTTTCTTTGTTCAATAGCATCGTTGCAGGTCCCAGTTCAGAGCGTTTCTTGAGAGTGAGTGGAGAAAGATCAGTATATACCTGGATCTTGTGCCTATCCAGTAGGAGTTTCCCCTGCTTGCGCACTGCCAAATAGATCCGTTCCTTAACTGCGTATTCATGGAAGCAAACAATCACATCCTTGACCCTGTTGGCCAACTTAGGGCCCAATGCCCGATGAGCCCTCTCAATTTTCACTGTTGGAGGGGGAACAGCTTCCCCAGCATCACTATCTCTTTGCCTCTGTAAAATTTCTGTGCAGAGTTTCATAATAACTTGTTTGCAATCTGAGTATTCGGGGGTGTCTGGTATGCCTCTGAATCGGAGGTTCACTCTGCGGTATCTGTTTTCTAAGTCCTCCAGTTTCGTGGAGATTTGCTGCAGATCTTGTGACATGGCAGCATTCTCTTTTTTGAGCTTGCTTAGAGATTCCGTCTGTGCCTCAGTTAACGTTTCGTATTCGAAAATGCGACGCCCCATGTCACTAACTTCCTCCCGAAGCTCGCCCACCAACTCTCGGATCTCCGCTTTAAAAGCTTGCAGATCGTGTCTTAGTTCCCGGAACCAGACCTTGAACTCACCCCTATTAGGGATTTCTGTGTCTGGGGGTGTCGGTAGGCCCTCGGCCTCCTCTGCATGCACAGATTCAGCCATGTCCGCCATCTTGAATTTTTCAGCTCGGTCGTCTCGATCCGCTTTTTGATACGAATACTTCTGAAAATCGTGTCCTTTCTTCCGACACGACATGGGGTGGCTTTCAGGAGCAAGATATGGTTGCTGCAGCGTAAAATAATCACTGGATGGCTAAAAGCTTTAGAGATTCCCGCCGGATCGGTCAGGAGCTGTGGATTAGGCAGCCACTCGCTCCACTGACGACGTCAGCCCCCCCAGGCCTACTACATCTTCTAGGTTTACCTTGGTTTGGTTCAGTCCATCTGAATCATTACCCAAGAAAACCTTCTCTAGAACAGGTATCTCCCCAATATCCTCTTCAGTAAACACCGAAGCAAAGAAATCGTTTAATCTTTCCACAATGGCATTATCTTTTTTAAGTACCCCTTTAACCCCATGATCATCTAACGGTCCAACTGACTCCGCAGGCTTTCTGCTCTCATGAAATCCTGTGCCCCACTGAGAATTAGATCTAAAATTGCTCCCTGTCTCGTCGGTTCCTGAACCAATTGCTCCATAAAACTGTCATTTATTCCATCCAGGATCTTTATCTCTCTAGCATGTCACGATGTTACATATACTGGGGTAATTGAAATCTCAAGCACACTGGTGCAGGACAAATCTCACTTCCACTGAAGAATTCAAAGAGTCTGTTTATTTCAGAAGATTCAATGTCAAATTCATTCGATTGGCAACTCCATCAATAATAACAGTGATTTCTTGAAATCTCCCATTATTACTGCACTACTGATTTGGTTAGCTTCCCTAATTTCTTTTAGCATTTCACTGTCCGTCTCACCATCTTGGCCAGGTGGACGGTAGTATACTCCTATCACTATACTCTTCCTCATCACACAACGGATTTCTATCCATAAAGATTTGATTTGTGCATTTAGTCTCATGCAGGATCTTTATCCTGTTGGACTCTATGCCATCCTGGACATAAAGTGCCACCCCGCTTCCCAGATGCTCCTCTCTGTCATTGTGATATAATTTGTACCTCGTTATAGCACTGTCCCATTGGTTATCCTCCTTCCACCATGTCTCTGAGATGCTAATTAAGTCTATGTCATCATTCACTGCTATACAGTCTAATTCTCCCATCTTACTTCTTAGACTTCTGGCATTAGCATACAAACATTTCAAAGTGTGTTGTGTTTTTTTTTTTGTATTTTCATTCTGCCATTTAATTGATGGGGTTAAATTGGAATTTTTTTTAGCTCAGGTGAGTTTTTAATTACAGGCACTTGGACTACTTTTGTTATTATTGGAACCTCACTGTTGGGATGCCCTAATTGTAATGCATCATTAGTATCCTTTGAAGATTCCTGTGCTGCTGAGCGACTGTTTGCTTTCCCCTTTGTTCTAGTTTAAAAGCTGCTCTATCTCCTTTTTAAAGGTTAGCGCCAGCAGACTGGTTCCACACTGGCTAAGATGGAGCCCATCCCTTTGGAAAAGGTTCCCCAGTTCCTTACAAAACTGAATCTCTCTTCCTTGCACCATCGTCTCTTTCACGTATTGAGACTCTGGAGCTCTGCCTGCCTTTGGGGAGCTGCACGTGGAACAGGGAGCATTTCAGAGAATGCTACCCTGTAGGTTCTGGATTTCAGCTCTTTAGAAGCTTTTACCTCTGCTCAGGACAGCTAATGAATTGCTAAGAAAGCATGTTACAATATTTCAAGAGATAATATGTAGTAACATGACAGTATAAATTCTTTTTGTTGGAAAAAGCGACATGTTGAAGTGGCTCTTGTCAAGACTACGGTGTGAGAACCATTTATATGTTATTACTAGACAGCTGAATGCTCCTTCCTAGGAACTTTATAATTTCAGCTAAAATTGTATGTATAAGACAATTAACACCTGGCATCTAAAACCTCCACAGATCCTGGGTGGCTGTCACTTTCAGTTCTGGCTAGTCATAGCTTTAAGCATTGTGTGGTAGCTTCCTCTTCACTCTGGTGACCTGTCACTTTAAAACTCCTGGAATTTTTTTGTATATAGATCATGTTTTTGGAATTTTTATAAGGCTAATGGCACAATAGCAGCAGTGCATGCTGCTCTGCAGGAGTCTTGGGTTCAATTCCTAGACCTAGTGCCAGCTTCTTGTGCCAACTGGGTCTGGGGATGCAATAGAGGAAGCATTTCACAGTCTCAGGGAGGAAGAGACTGTTGTGCAAAAGCAACACCCACTAACTAACTCAAGATCGTGCTTGTATCAGGTTTCAAGGAGAGCCACGAGCCATGCCTTAGCTATAAGACTGTTGTTATAATAGCTGGGCTAAATGAGAGGAAATGAGAAAGGGGGAAAAGCCCTCAGGTAGCTGTCAGTGAAAGCTCACGATGTGATAGCCTAGTTAAGTCAGGCTCCATCTGAGCTGGTACCCTAAAACAACAGGAGGTGTCTGCAAGGCAACCAGACAAGAAGGTTGTACTACTTAATTTTTGTCGGTAAATTAAAAAAAAACAAGGTTGAACATAAACAGAAAACCTGCTTTCTTATTAGATTGAAGTTGCCCTCAGTGAATTGGTTCAAAGTATCAGAAATGAAAAAAGACAGTTTGTGTTTGACATATGAACGAGGCACTGATAAATATTAATAAATATCCAAATTTTTCTATGGCACCCTGACTTGAGCATGTCACAGTAAAGCTATGTTGACATATGTAGTGCAAGGTAAATGGATTATTCTCTGCAGATGCTTAAGTATCAAGGAAGGTGAAGTTGGAATATTTAGTTTCGTGCTAAAGATGGGGAGAGAAGGTGGTATCTTGGATATGAGAATGAATTTTTTTCCAGAATGTAGATGCTAGATGTGGGGAAGGCACAGTGGGACACCTGGCAGAGGTACATGACTGCGCATGAAGAGGATAGGCCAAAAGAAATTCAGGAGCAAGGTTGTAAAAGCATTTGCACATGAGTTGACCATTTAAACATGAGGTGATGCTGGATGGGGAGCCAGAGGAGAGTACAGCCAAGGAATTGACATGAGAGCTGCAAGAAAGGAAGTAGAAAAGGGTCCGGCAAAGTCTCTTATAGATGCTGGAGTGGGCAGACTGCAGAATTTGGGAGTCCAATAAAAAAAACAAAAACATTGCAGTTATCTAGGCGAAAGAAAAAAATCAGATCATAGGAAATGGTGACAAATGTCAAAAGTGAGAGAGGAACAAATTTTTTGGGTTAGCAAACTGAAATTGGAGAGGATATTTTGTATTATCCCCGTTAATTGTAAACTGATATGATATGCAAATGAATGTTGGTATATAAAAGTTCTAAATAAATAAATGGAGAGATGCTTAGTTATACAATGATGAATGAGAAGGTGCATAACCTGCTCAGGCTCTCTTAAGGACATGTTGATACGGGATTAGCAGTATTTTATTTGATGTTCTTGGATCATCTGTGAGTTTTTCAGTGGATATGACTTTGTTTTTCAAGTTTGTCCCTCAGGATTAGAACCCCTGACTTAGTTGAAGTTGCTAGTATTCTTCCTATGCACTCACTCACTTCCCTCAACATTATGACGAGTTCTTATGCTGGTTTAATGTATTGTTGGTGTGGGATAACTGACCTTGTAAAGTGATTTATGAACTGAACACCGAGAAGATCTGATTTGTAAATGCTGGAGTCAACCTTTTAAAAATGTTGAAACACGTTTCTTCCTTTCATTCAGTTTTCAATGTTCATTAATACTATCTAATTTTTATATAAGATTTTAAGCAAGAAGTTAGTATTTGCTATAGAAAAGAAGCTAAAATACAAGAGATCATAATATAAAGTTGCAAGGAGGGAGGCTAAAAGAAAATGTGAGGAGATGCTAATTTACCAAGAGAGTAGTGCAGGGTTAGGTAACTCTGGTCCTGAAGTACAGCAAATGGGTCTCGTTTTCAGGATATCCACAGTGGATATGCATGAGATTGATTTTCATAATATGTAGGCAGTGCATGCAAATATACCCCGTGCATATTCATTGTGGAGATCCTAAAAAAAATCCAGACCTGTTTGTGGTACTGCAAGATTAGAGTTGCCAACCCCTGGATGCCCGAACTAGCCAAGCAGCAGCGATGGTAGCAACCCAAAGCATGACTGGATGCATGCCTGAGGGAGGAAGATGGTAGACGTGGAATGTGTTTCAGTGCAAAGGGACAACTGGATCAGGAAGCTGTCAGTAATTACTGTTAGCTTGTATTATATAAGTGATGTGGATTAAAAGAAAAACACTTATGGTACAGAGGCTGAAGTTCATAATTAAAGCTCTCATACTGTACGTTTGGGTCCCAAGGGCCTCTCTTTGAAGCATATTTGCTACTTTAGTCTGCAGTTACTGAGCCTGATAAAATCTTACCAATGCTCCTGTGACTCAGTACCTACAAAACCATGCCAGCTATTCTCATTTCTTGCACTAAGATGGAGTCTGTTGTTCCCGTCTTCTGTTTGTGTTCTCTGTACTATATTATAAAATGTGCTTTTTAAAAAGTCCCATCTTAGGTTCTCACATTTCTGTGTCTACATACGTTTTCCTGAGATTGGCAGTTTTTAATGTGTGATAAACCTTTGAACTGAAATCAGGCACAGAAATCCAATGCACACTGTACCTAAGTGTTGTAAGTAATATGGTTTTGATACATACATTTCTTAAAATCTAATTGTTTTTGTGTATTTTTAAATGTAGTCCATCTACTTTGATGAACCTAATTCTCCAAAAGTGTACAACTCTAGTCCTGAGGGCTTACCTGACTGGGTGATGGGGGAATTGGGGTCAGGAGACTCTAAAGCTGAGGAATCATGGAGACTGTCAGAAGCTCTCGCTCTTGGGATACCAATACGGACCCACAGGTATGTCTTTTACACTGACCTTATTTATAATCTCTAAAGGACATGGGTCTTTCACAGATTGTCTTATTTCTTCTTTTTTTGCTTGGTTGTGTTTACTCATTTTACAAATTGGTTGACTGACTAGAGACACTGTGTAATGATCAATGGAACTTACTCTGAAGAGAGAATAGTGTTAAATGGAGTACCTCGGGGATCAGTTGTGGGAACAATTCTGTGACATTGCAGAATGGAAAGAAGGGAACTTTTGTCTTTTTGTGGATCACACTAAGATCTGCAACAGAGTGGACATGCTTGAAGGAGCAGAGAGAATGAAAAGTGATAGCTTGAAGAGTGGTTAAAGGTTTGGCAGCTGGGATTTAATGCCAAAAAGTTTAGAATCATACATCTGGGGTGCGGTAGTCCAAAAGAGCTGTTTTCAATGGGGGGGGGGGGGGGGGGTATGTGAAAGACTAATGTGCATAGACCTCGGGGTGATAGTGTCTGACAATTTGAAGGCAACGAAACAATGTTACATAGCAGTGGCAAAAGCTGCGCTGCACAGAAAAAGGAATAACCATCAGGAAAAAGGAGGTGATAATTCCCTTGTACAGGTCTTTGCTGAGGCCTCACTTGGAGTACTGTGTTCAGTTCTGGAGACCTCATCTCAAAGAGGATAAGGACAGAATGGAAGCGGTCCAGAGAAGGGCACCCAAAATGGTGTGGGGTCTGCATGAAATGACCTGAATATGTATATCCTGGAGGAGAGGAGGTGCAGGGGGAGACATGATACAGACCTTCAAATACCTGAAAGGAATTAATAATGCACAAATATCAAATCTTTTCTGCTGGAAAGGAAACTGCAGAGCTAGGAGTCATGATATGAAACTCCAGGGAGGATGACCCAGAACTATCAGGAAATATTTCTTCACAGAGAGGTTGGTGGATGCATGAAATGCCCCTCCCGGAAGAGGTGTTGAAGGTGAGAACTGTAATGGAATTCTAAAGGACATGGGATAAACACTGCAGTTCTCTACAAGCTAGAGGATGGAAATGAAAAATGGACTAACCTATGTTAACTTTAGATGCAACTCTTTTGCAAGGGTGTTACCTGCACAGAGTGGCAGTTACTACCTTTAACAGAAGGCATGGGGGTATCCTGCTTGGAGCCACAGTTACTACCAAAAGCAACCTGCTGGGCAGACTGAATAGACCGTCTGGTCTTTATCTGCCAACATTTACTATCTTACTTTGAGCTGGATAGCCTTGCATTTGTTTGGTGTGTGTGCTGTCACAAAAATTCCAGTTCCAGGAGTCAGCTGGGATCACCTGTGCTAGGAGCAGTACACAGGTGGTGCTTTCAGCCTTTGTGAGATGCAGCGGTCTGCACCCAGTATAGCCTGGGGTGAGAAGCATAAAACCTAGGAGGAAGTGAAAGAATAATAACTGTAAGTTTTACTACTGTTCATAAAACAAAATTTGGATCTTTGGCCTGTATTTCAGAGAAATATAGAGATGCTGCAATACGTGACTGACTTATCTCTGTGCCAAGCACATTGTTTGTCTAAGCCTCTGTTAAAGAATAAAATCTCTCAGCAGATAGAGAAGGGTTAAGACAATGCAGGCCTGTGTATATGGAGATAGGCCTGAAGTGCAGCCAAGCTCAGAAGAACCTGGCAACCTAGCCTCCAGTCCCAAGAGGAGACCTTATCTGATCCAAGTCAACTCCCTTATTAGCTGCCATGTGGCAGAAGGTGGGGCCTCTGGGGCGGGAGTGGGGGAGCCAAGCTGGGAGAGTCAAGCAGTCGAAGTGAAGAAAAGAGAACCAATCAGAATTTGATTCCTGTCCCTGTCTTCATATGCATGAGCTACTGAATATGCATATACTATCTCTTAAAATCAGCTTGGAAGAGGGAGCTCAGGGCTCAGCTAAGAAGATTCTATCCACACTAGCAAGAAGCTGTCTGAGTCATTGCTTCTCACTCTGCCCTGCAATTAAGCTGCTAGACGAAATCCAGGCTCCTGGAGCATTGCTTGGAATAATGTCTCAAGCCCTGCTACTTGAATTTGCCTAGTTCTTCTCAAGGAACTAGGGGAGTCCTCTATCCTTCATCCAGGTACAGTGTCTCACAGCCTGCTACACAGTGACAGAGACAATCAGGCCAATACAATTCTGTGCGCTGGCCATAGCATATGGCTCAACATACGATTGGACGCGTGTCCATAACCCCTAATGTGAAACGGGTTAGTGCATCCAATCAAGCGCGTAGGTAATAGCGTTCATCATATGTAAATTCATGTTGATGAGGTTATTACCTATTTCCCCCGATGCAAAAAAAAAAGGGTGCCTGACGTGCACATTTTAACTTGCAAAAATTAACACCTGCCTGGAGCAGGTGTTAATTCTGAGGAGCCCCAAAAATTACAGAAAAGCAGAAAATACTGCTTTTCTGTTCCTTTTTTTTGGTTCTTCTGACTTAATATTGTTGCAATATTAATTCAGAGGAACTGAAATAGAATTTAAAAAAAAAAGTGTGCCGGCGGTCAGGTTAGGAAAAGGGACACTCAATTAACGAGCGTCCAATTTCCTAACTAGCTGATGCCACCTCTGCTAGGCACCCGCTGCCAAGGAGGCGATAGGGGCGCACAGTTTCCCCTAGCTCCTCCTTTTTACTATGGCATCCTATTTAAATAATCAGGTACCAGGGAGCGATGGATTGTTGCATGTTAAGGGAGCGGGAGAGCGAGAGACACAGACAGACAGACACTGGGTAACATCAAGCTAGGTTGAGAGAACATTGTACAAATCTCTTCTTTCTGTAAGGACATTGAATCTTCACAAGAGTGTACTGTTCTGTTCATACGTCTCACTTTGCATATAAAAGTGGCCCCTAGTCCCTACACTACTACCTAAACTTCACCTCTAGTTTCTAGGTGGGCCTCCTGAGGAGATATAAATAGCTACTACAAGGTGTAGTTATTTTCAGCGTTAAAACTGTGCGATATTGTGCATTATGGCTTTGCGCTTTGCGAAACCAGCCCACTTTTGCAGAAATCTTACCTTAATGCATGCGAAAATGCCATAATGCATTTTGATAAATGACCCTGTATGTTTGTAAAGGGCTTAGGACAAAGGTGCTATATTAGAACAGTAATAGTGTGTGTGTGTGTTTATGTATAGATAACAAACTATGATGGCAGATAAGAATTGTAATGCCCATCTAGTCTGTCCAATTAATTTCTTGGTGCAGTACCATAGACCTCAAATGAATCTCTGGCTTTCCCTCACCTGTCACAATGTGACAAGGTGATAGCTAAAGCTAGAAGAATGCTGGGCTGCGTAGCGAGAGGAATATCTAGCAAGAAAAAGGTGGTGATAATCCTCTTGTACAGGTCCTTGGTGAGGCCTCTCCTGGAGTACTGTGTTCAATTCTGGAGACCGTGTATCTAAAGGGACAGAGACAGGATGGAGGCAGTCCAGAGAATGGTGACCAAAATAGTGGGGGTCTCCATCAAATGACTTATGAATAGAGGTTGAAGGAGCTAAACATGTATACCCTGAGGAGAGGAGGAACAGAGGAGATATGATAGAGACCTTCAGGTCCTTGAAATGTTTTAATAATGCACAATCGACAAGCCTTTTCTGTTGGAAAGAAACCAATAGAACTAGGGGTCACGAAATGAAACTCCAGGGAGGACAACTCAAACTAATGTTAGGAAATATTTCTTCACGGAGAGGGTAGTGGATGCCTGGAATGTCCTTCTGGAGGAGGTGGTGAAGACAAAAACAGTGACAGATCTCAAAAGGGCATGGGATAAACACTGTGGATCCCTAAAGGCAAGGGGGGGAAGGGAATGTAGTAAGAGGCATGGGGGTAACTTGCTGGTGTGGCGGATACTACCCTTAACAAATAAGCTTTCATACTATTGATGCATCTCCATCATTGCTTGCTGCTTCAGTGGCAGGGGGGGAAAGAGGAATTGGATTCAGACAACAACCAACAAGGACATTGAACTGTACAGTCTAGGAAAACAAATAAGCACGAGGGTAAGTTGCTTGATGCGGCGGTTACTGCCCTTAACCAAAAAGCCTGATACTACACTTCTGATGCAACTCCAACATTGCTCTCTGCTTCAACTGCAGGGGGTGAAAAGAAATTGGACTCAAACAGAAACCAACAAGAGCCCTGACCTTGGCAGTCTAAGTAACTGATAAGTATGGGAAACCGATAACTATGGGAGCTTGCTGGGCAGACTGGATGGGCCATTAGGTCCTTTTCTGCCATCACGTCTGTTTCTATGTTTTCATTGCAACTAGGAATCCTCTATGCTTATGTTAGGCTTTCTTGAATTTCATTTCTGTTTTTGCTTCCATTATTTCCTCTGGATGGCTGTTCCATGTATGTGTGTGTGTTTAGATATATTAATTCTACTAAAATGTTTAATACCACCACAGGGCATAATCTGATTGTATATTTTTTCAGACGACAGATACAGTGGCGGAAAGGAAAGGATGCTGACAGGGAGCAAGGCAGAGTCCATGAACAGTTATTTCAATTCAAAGGGAAAGCAGAGACTAAACTGGAGAGTCAGAAAAGGAAGAGGTGAAAATAACAAAGATAGTTAAATGGAAAATGATGAACTGTGCACAGTTGGGGTGTGTGTGTGTGTGTGTGTGTGTGTGTGTATGTATGGGAGAGTCATCAATCTTTGCAGCGTTATTTCGGCTTCGGAATTACTAAGCTTCACAGGAGGCCAGGAGAGGAAAGGGGAGTTGGATCATCATAGACCTGACATATCAAGATGGCCAAATCCAAATAGCAAAAGTACACACAAACCAGGAAAAATTCACAAACACCTGAACATGACACTAAAACAAACACTCTGTAGAAAGGTGTGCTACATGAAAACAATGTAAAAAAAAAACCAAAGGACATTTCTAAACTTCCCTAGACTTGTGGGGGAAGAACCTCTTATTACCTTAAAAAAATTTGTGGTTGAAAATCTTGGTTTTACTTTGGAGCAATCACCAACTATTAATAATTATTTTCTCCCCAAATCCAGAAATGCAAATGGTAGATCTGAAATGTTTCAGGGGGATCTCTCAAATTTTTTGAAGGACTCCTCAGTAAATGTAATTAATTGGGGAACAATGCTGGTAACTTTTTATTCTATTACCGATATAAATCTGATAATGAAAAGATACTTTAATAGATACCCAATTATCTTTTTAGAGAAGCCTGTTAAAATTTTCCCTGATTTGGCAATATCTATGCAGTTGCGGCGGAAAGCGTTTTTAGCTCTCCGCCAAGAAGTTCTAATCATACATTTCCCATGTAAATGTATGATTAGAAGGCAAGAGGACATGTATATATTTTTCATTCCCGACCAGTTAAAGAGTTTCCTAGATCAGATGAGATTACCTATCTCATCCCCAGTGTCCAGTTAGTCGACATTACCTGGTTTTACATAATTACTTGAATTATTCTCCCAATATGTAGTAAACTAAACACCCCTCCAATTTGATTGATATGTTATGGAGAGGTTAAAGATGTCATATAATATGAGTTGAGGTAATTGATTATTGTATTTTGTTTCATAACCAAACCATGTTTTTTCTGTATGCAATAATATACTTATTGTATTATTTTGAAAATGATAAATAAAGAATTAAAAAAAACAAAAAACCCCCCAAAAAACCCAAGGGAAATTTAGTCAAAGCATGTTTGAATGTTCCTTGTTTTTCTCATTGTTTAGTTTAGTTACTCCATGGATTGGCTGTTTTGGTGTCAAGATAGACTGCATAATAGTGGCCATTCCACTTGATATCTTTCACTATGGGAGGTCAGTGTGTTGGATGTCACATTGGTAGTTGGAGTGTGATGATAAATACTGTTTCTTAGCTTCCAGTCAGATGACTCCAGAACCAGTGGGTTATGCACCTTCACCAGCAGATGGAGATGGATCAAACTGAACTCTCACAGTACATAGACCCCTGCAGTGACATCAGCCTGCTAGTATTCTCAGTCTCTAGCAGATGGTGGATGTACATCTTCCCACTGGGGATAGCTTCATTTTAAAGAAAAGGAGAATTAAGGAAATAAGTTTGCCCCAGTCTCCTGCGGTGATACCAAATGGTCCCACAGCTGAGAATTCCTGAGGTGATTTCTGTGGTCCCTCAGACGAGTGCCTTGGTTCGGTAGCTAGTTTCAGCCAGCGAGGACTTAGTTGCTTGAGCAGCTGAAAGGCAGCAAGTGCAGAAGCCAAGCGCGGTGGTGATGGCACATGCCCTCTCCCCGTGCAGCCAGAGACCATCTCTGTGCTCAGCCAGGTAAGGTTGAGTTCTGGTAATTTTTTTTTTTTTTTAAAGGATTATACAGAGAACTAGAAGGAGGTTTTTGTTGTATAGGGCCTCCTCCTTCCCCCAGTCTCCATGCTTGGTGCGCCAGTCTGATGTTTGTCCAGCTCTGTGGTAGGTCGAGGGACATGGGTAGCTAGCAAGTTGAGCAGCCTTCTTAAGCTAGGTCCTGCTCCGAGGCTTTTCGCTGTGCACCGCGTGGTAGGCCACAATGGCATTTTGCGAGCTTTCTAAGGCTGCCCTCTACAGGATTGTCGGCCCGGCATGTGCGTCTAGCTGTATGCCCAGTTTTTGGATGCACAGTCGGGCCTTGTAGTCTGTGCGACCACATTAAGTGACGCTGTAGTGGCTGCTCGCCTTTCTCTGCGCACAAGTAGTACTGTGCGATTAAGTTTTTTGTGCGCTCATTTTTTTTGGCACCTAGATTGAGCGTGCATATGAAAAAAAAACAAACAGCTAGACGCATGCCTCCATCCAGCACTCGGTGCACTGTGAGCCATAATGGTGCCTATACTTAAGAAACCTTAGCAGCTTTCTCTTTGCACTGCTTGCCATATTTGGGTGTCGCAGCCAGGAGTGCCTGCTAATTTGTGCTTGCATTATTTTGGAGGCTCAGGGAAACTTGTCTTCCTCTGATTTCACTAACCCTGGTTCCTGTTAATACCCAGATCAGTCCAGACTAGTGGGGTTATGTACTCCCACCAGCAGATGGAGTTAGAGAGCAAAGCTTCGAGGCACTGGTATCCCAAGTGTGCCACCTGCAGCTCATCAGTATTTCTCTGACTTCAGCAGATGGTGGTCGTGTATAACTGCAGCTCTATGCGAGAGAGATTTTTCTTACTCCCTGAGGTGCTAGGTTCAGTGTCTGGGCCATCCCTCAGGTAGAGCTGGGTGAACGGGGTGGGGGGGGTTGGTTACCCCTGGCGGTGCTAGCCCGTGTGGTTCTGGGACTGGCTCCCTCAGCGACCCAAAGGCTCCCCCTCAGTGTATGCGATACAGGGAAGTAGCCCTTTTGGGGATTTTTGTCTATTATTCTTAGCTTAGGCTTTATTTTTTTCTGTTACCAGAAGTTAAAGTTTTTGTGTAAAAAAAAAAAACCCAAAACAAAACAAAAAAAAACCCCAAACAAAAAAAACCCAGCTCCAAGTTCCCTGTTCACCGTGGCTCCTATTTTTACCGCTGCGGCCATTTTGTTTTTTCTTTTACGACCTCCCACGTGGCTCCCCAGCGTTCCTGGCATTTCTGGTGGAGGTCACCACGGCTGGGTGGCAGCATCTGTTTTCTTCTTGGGGGGAGTTATATGCCCCTTTTTGCAGGAGGAACGTGGTAGACGCTCCTCTGGTGGAACCCTCTAAGGCTTGCAGAGTATGGTCAATTATTTAGACCCCCTGTCACTGTGCATGGACTGTGCACTGGGTGGGGAAGGGGCCTTAGACAAGAGGATCCAGCCTAAAAAAAAAAAAGGTCTGCATGCAGGTCAGCTCGGCGGCTGGATCTAACAGAAGGAGCCCAACCCCCACTGCGCACCCTGTGGAAAAGGTCTCCCAGGATGACCCTCTCCCACTGTCCCCCATTGCGCAGAATCCGAGACCGGAGGAATCGAGAGACACGGGACACTGATTCTAGCACTGACGAGATGGGACCAGGGGGATTTTCACTGGTGCTCATGCATGAAGCATTTCTGGCTCGGAAGCTCGTGAAGCGCAGAACCCAGGATGGGAGCATGGGAGTTTCCAAGCTTCCCCATCTGCGAACTGACAGTTGTCCATCCCAGGCAACTTTGGCTTTGGAGGATCTAGCGGGTGCAGTCAACCAGCAGGGGAATGACTCCACTCCGCCCCTGAGGGACAAGGCTGCAGATCAGGGTGAGGTCCCTCCAGACGTAGATATAGGCGACGAGGATCAGGATCCTGTAGAACCTAGTGCGGAGGGGGACGACACCCATGTAGTTTAGCTGTTTTAAGAGGGAGGAATTGCGCCCCCTTATTCTCCAGGTGCTTGAGGAATAGGGGTGAGACCCTCGCTGGAAGATTCCAACAGAGAGGCAGTGAACCCAGTCATGGACGGTTTCCAGGGTCCACCTAGTGCTTTTTCCATCCCAAAGAAGATTCAAAAGCTCATCAGCTGGGAGTGGGAATCCCCGGATGCAGGGCTTAAGGTCGGCCAGGCGATGCAAAAAACTCTACCCGCTAATGGAGGAACGTTTAGAACGCTTCAGGTGAATGCAGCTGTAGCAGCGGTGACCAAGAAGACGGCCATTCCAGTGGCGGGAGCGGCTGTTCTCAGATATGCAGGACCGCAAGCTGGAGTTGCATCTGAAGCGGGTGTTCGAGGTCTCCTCCTTAGGACTTTGGGCGGTGGTGTGTGCCAGCATGATGCAAAGAGCGTGTTTATGTTGGATTAAAAAACTGCAGGACCCATCGTCTTCTGTCTGCTTCTCAGGTGGCTCATCTGCAGGCGGCGGTAGCATATGTAGCGGATGCCTTATATGACTTGGTGTGTTCGGTGGCCCAGACTATGGTCTCCTCGGTGGCGGCTCGGTGACTCCTATGGCTCTCAAATTGGGCAGCGGATGCTTCCTCCAGGTTGCAACTGTGCAGTCTGCCTTTATGAGGAAGTTGCTGTTTGGAGAGAATTTGGATCAGCTGATGAAATCTTTGGGGGATTCCAAGAGCAATAAACTGCCGGAAGATAGAAAGCCCTACAGGAAATCATTCGGTCCTTGATCTCTTTTTTGGGATTTCTGAAAAAGCAGGTCGGGGAGGAGTGTACCACCCTCTGGTTCCAGACAGACCTCTTCCCATACACAGTCCTTTCGCGGCTCCAGTTGTCCTGCCAGAGGTGGTTTTGGTCAGGGAACTGGAACTGGGAAGCCTGCCCAATGAAATCAGGCCCGCCCACTCCTCAGACGGGATGATCAGGGGCAGGTTGTCCCAATTTTACGAGGAATGGGCCAGGATCACCTCTGATCGCTGGGTGTTGGTGGTGGTAAAAGAAGGTTACGCCTTAGAATTTTCTCGGCCTCTCATGCCGGCCTTTGTGGAATCGCAATGCGTTTCCCGCAACAAGCGAGCCGTGGTAGAAGACACTCTACAAAGATTGCTGGCCCTGAAGGCGATCATCCTCGTGCCGTGCAAGGAACAGGGGAGGGGATGGTACTCCATTTATTTCGTGGTTCCCAAAAAGGAGGGCACGTTCCGACCCATCCTGGACCTGTAGAAGGTGAATCGCTGCTTGAAGATAACCCGTTTTCGAATGGAAACCCTTCGAACAGTCATCACAGCGGTTCAAAAGGGAGAGTTCCTTGGATCTCACCGAGGCTTATCTACACATCCCGATTCGCAGTGCTCACCAGAGATTCCTACGATTTAAAATCCTGGGTCAGCATTTTCAGTTCCGGGTGCTGCCGTTTCGACTGGCGACAACTCCGCGCACCTTTACCAAGGTGATGGTCGTGGTGGTGACCCTCCGGAAGGAAGGGATAATGGTCCATCCTTACCTCGACGATTGGCTGATTTGAGCCAAGTCGGAAGAGGAAGGTGAGCGGACGGTTCTTCGTGTGATCCATTGTCTCCAGTCCCTAGGCTGGGTAATCAACGAAGCAAAAAGTCATCTGACTCAGTCACAGTGTCTGGAGTATTTGGGAGCTTGTTTCGACACCCTCCAGGGCAGGGTGTTTCTCACGAATGACAGGATGTACAAATTGCAGCAACAAATGCGTCTCTTGTTATAGCTTCCAATTCTCAGAGTGTGGGATTACCTACAAGTTCGGGGTTCATGGCTTAGACATTGGAATTGGTGCTTTGGGCCTTCGCTCACCTGAGACTGTTGCAGAGAGATCTACTGTCGCGGTGGGACCCAGTGTCTGAGCACTACCAGTTGCTCCTGCCTTTGTCGCAGTGCATCCGGTCCAGCCTGCAATGGTGGCTGTCGGAAGCCAACTTACAGAAGGGGATGCCCCTCGAAGTTCCGGATTGGGTGATCGTGACAACGGTTGTGAGCCTTCAAGGCTGGGGAGCATTGTGCCTTGGTCATGCGGCGCAGAGAACATGGTCCTTACCTGAACGGTCGTTATCTATCAATCACCTAGAGACAAGGGCAGTCCGCAAAGCGTTGTTGGCATTCCAGTCCCTGGTGCAGGGGAGAATGGTTCGAGTCTTCTCGGACAACACCACCAATGGAGGGTACATTGACAATACTCCTCAGTCTGAGGGCTGTGATCCCAGTGCCCACATCTCAAGAAAATACAGGGAAATATTCCATTTATTTTTTTGTGCCAAAGAAGGAGGGCTCTTTTCATCCCATCATGGACCTCAACAGCATCAACTGTCATCTGCAAGTGAAGCATTTTTGCATTAAAACATTGCACTTGGTGATGATGGCCGTGCAGTTGGGGAAATTTCTGACCTCTCTGGATCTGTCCGAGGTGTATTTCCACATTCCCATCTGACTAGAACATCAACACTTTCTGCAGTTTGCAGTTCTGGGGTGCCACTTTCAGTTTCATAAGAACATAAGAAATTGCCATGCTGGGTCAGACCAAGGGTCCGTCAAGGCCAGCATCCTGTTTACAACAGATGCCAAACCAGGTCACAAGAATCTGGCAATTACCCAAACACTAAGAAGATCCTATGCTACTGATGCAATTAATAGCAGTGGCTATTCCCTAACTAAACTTGATTAATAGCCATTAATGGACTTCTCCTCCAAGAACTTATCCAAACCTTTTTTTGACCCCAGCTACACTAACTGCACTAACCACATCCTCTGGCAATAAATTCCAGAGCTTTATTGTGCATTGAGTGAAAAAGAATTTTCTCCGATTAGTCTTAAATGTGCTACTTGCTAACTTCATGGAATGCCCCCTAGTCCTTCTATTATCCGAAAGTGTAAATAACCGATTCACATCTACTCGTTCAAGACCTCTCATGATCTTAAACACCTCTATCATATCCCCCCTCAGTCGTTTCTTCACCAAGCTGAACAGCCCTAGCCTATTCAGCCTTTCCTCATAGGGGAACTGTTCCATCCCCTTTATTATTTTGGTTGCCCTTCTCTTACCTTCTCCATCGTAACTATATCTTTTTTGAGATGCAGTGACCAGAATTGTACACAGTATTCAAGGTGTGGTCTCACCATGGAGCAATATAGAGGCATAATGACATTTTCCATTTTATTAACCATTCCCTTCCTAATAATTCCTAACATTCTGTTTGCTTTTTTTGACTGCTGCAGCACACTGAGCTGACAATTTTAAAAAATTATCCACTATGATGCCTAGATCTTTTTCTTGGATAGTAGCTTCTATTATGGAACCTAACATTGTGTAACTACAGCAAGGGTTATTTTTCCCTATATGCAACACCTTGCACTTGTCCACATTAAGGCGCTGTCCTTTGGTCTGGGTACTGCTCCCAGAACCTTTTCCAAGGTAATGGTAGTAGTTGTGACAGAGTTGAGAGAGGATGGAATCCTAGTGCGCCCATATTTGGACAACTGGCTGATTCACGCTAAATCTTGGAAGAGAGCCGCTTGGTGACTTGCAAGGTGATTTCCCTGTTCCGGGAATTCGGCTGGGTAGTGAATCTGTCCAAGAGTAATCTTCAGCCTGCTCAATTGTTGGAATTCCTTGGAGTTTCATTTGACACGGAGCTGGCCAAGGTTTTCCTGCTGGAAGCTTGAATTCAGACATTGGTGCATCTCCGTCTGTTGATGAACACTCTGTGCCCAACCATGTGGTCTTAGCTGCAGGTACTTGGCTTAATGGCGGCAACCCTGGAAGTGGTACTGTGGGCAAGGGCACATATACATCCTCTGCAGTGCTCCTTGCTGTCTCGGTGGAACCCACAGTCTCAGGACTATTTGATTTGGATCCACTTGCTGATGGAGGACTCCTCCCAACTGCAGTGGTGGCTGCAGGTGGATCATCTAAGAAGGGGAGTCTCTCTAGCCCCACCGGACTGGCTAGTACTGACAATGGACATGAGTCTCCTCAGGAGCTGACAGTGCAAGGGCTCTGAAATGCAGAAGTGTCTCTCTGGAACATCAATTGGCTAGAAGCCAGGGCAGTCCAGTTGGTATGTTTACAGTTAGGCAACAAGTGTCACTGGAAATAGATCAACATATGGAATGGGCAGAAGTGCATCTCTAGATGATCTCAGCCTCACACACAGCAGGAAGAGATAACATAAGGGCAGACCTTCTCAGCAGGAAGAATATGGGTCCAGGAGAGTGTGCGTTTTTCAGATGAGGCATTTCAGCTGATTCTGATCTGCTGGGGTTTTCCATAAGAACATAAGATATGCCATACTGGGTCAGACCAAAGGTCCATCAAGCCCAGTATTCTGTTTCCAACAGTGGCCCAATCCAATTCACAAGTTACCTGGCAAGAACCCAAACATTAGATAGATCACAAGCTACTATTGCTTATTAATTTTCGTTCCTAGACCTCCTAGTAACTTCACGCAATGCAAATGTTTTGCGATTCTTCAGCTTCAGGAGAGATCTGAAGTCATTGGGGATTAATGCCCTAGTGCAGGAGTGCTGGAGGACAAATTACTGTATGCCTTTCCTCCATGGCCCATGTTGGGCAGATTGGTTCAGAGGATCGAGTGCTGCAGAGGGATGGTGCTCATGGTAGCTCCAGACTGGCCCTGGAGACCATGGTATGCAGATCTATGGAGGCTCCTGGATGATTCGCCTCTTCGACTTCCAGCGCACAAGACCCTGTTGTGGCAGGGATCTGGCCTTCAAGAAGATCTGACTCTATTTTGTCTTATGGTATGGCCCTTGAAAGAATACTCTGCCGCGGTGATTTCCACCTTACTGAGAGCTAGATAGTTCCCCACTTCCTTGGCATTTGTGCGCATTTGAGGCCTAATATGAGGATCGAGGTACACTTCCTTCCTTCCTTCCTTCATCAAGATTCCACTCATATTGGAATTTTTGAGGATGGCTTGAATAAAGGCTTGGCTCTCAGTTCCTTGAAGGTGCAAGTAGTGGCTCTCGCCTGTTTCATGGGTCAGGTAAAATGGTGAGTCCTTGTTGGCTTAACCTGATGTGAACCATCTTCATCTTCCCTTGCGGTTTCCCGGTGCCCCTTTGGAGTCTTAATTTGGTATTGGATTTCTTGGCAAGCCCTACGTTTAGACCACTGCGTTCTCTGTCCTTGAGGTTACTGTCTTTGAAAACTGTGTTCCTTGTGGCAATTTGCTCTGCATGTAGGGTTTCTGAACTCCAAGCTTTGTCTTAGCGTGAGTCTTTCCTTCAGGTGACTCCAGGAGCAGTACAGCTGCGTACTGTTCCTTCTTTTTTACCAAAGCCCATCAGTCCATCTTCCTGCCATCTCTGGACAGAGTGAGATGCAGAGGAATATAGTCTTTTGTGACCCTTGGATGTCAAGAGACATATTGTCAGGTATCTGGAGGTTTCTAAGCCTTTCTGGAAGTCAGATCTCCTGTTTGTTCTTCACAGCGGTTCTAGACAGGGAGAGCCAGCCTCGCAGGCTACGATAGCCATGGCTGCATACGTGGATGCAGGGAAGCCATTACCTAGTCAGATTAGGGCTCATTCCACTAGGGCTCAAGCAGTGTCATGGGCAGAAGTTAGTTGTTCCCTGTTGACATTTGCCGAGCTGCGACATGGTCCTCCTTACGCACCTTTTCCAGGTATTATCATCTGGATGTGCAGGCCTGGGAGGATGCGGCCTTTGTATTGGACCGCGAACACCTTCCCGCCCTATACAGGAGTAGCTTGGGTACATCCCACTTGTTCTGGATTCATCTGACTGGATGTTCAGAAATGAGAAATTACTACTTAACTGATAATTTCCTTTTCTTTAAAACAGTCAGTTGAATCCAGCTTCCCTCCCGTGACTGCTGAATGATTGCATTATGTTCCTTTTGTGTGACTGTGTTACAGGAATTACTGGTAAGTGTCAATCCAGACCCTACACTTACGTTTATACATTCTTGTCTGTGCTCAAATTTTCCTGTTGGCTTGAGTATTAAAATGGTTACTTGTTTTTAATCAAGAATTTTGCTAGTCTGTCCTAAGTTGCTTTTGAAGACAATACTGGCAGGCTGATTTCACTGCAGGGGTATATGTACTGTGTCATCAGTTTGCTCCTTCTCCATCTGCTGGTAGAGGTGCATAATCCACTTGTTCTGTTTTACTATCCTAAAGAAAAGGAAATTATCAGGTAAGTAGTAATTTCTCAGTAATAAGCATCTTTATTGTATAATCTCATTTTGACTAGAATATTTCCTCTTGCAATGATCAAAATAAGTATATTGCCTTTATTACTCATTTTGACCATGGTGTGATATTTAATATATTTGTAGTGCTTGCATTCACTATTAGATTTAAAGCATATTCTTGTTATGGCTTTTAGGCAGTTGTCTGTAGGCAGGTGATGTTGTTAGTCTACCCACAATCATTCAGTTTCCTCTATCAGCAATGAGTATTTCTTGGCTGACAGGTACTGACTATTATAAAAATGACATTTATGAGTAGTGACATATAATAAAAAACAGAATATAACAGTTGTCAGCGACATTCTTTGGACCTTCATAGAGCTCTTCAATAGTATAGTTTTAAATACCGAAACCCTACATTTTTAATCACTATTTTCATATAAAAAAGTATCTTATTTAAATATTTTTAATCTGATTTTAGATTTTTACCGATTAAACCACGATAAAACACCCTTGATGCAAAAAAAAAAGGTGTTTGTTTAAACATGGAAAACATCACTTCTCTAGTACTCTCCTTTGCCCACCCTGGATCCTCTGGGTTGTTTCTGTCTCTTCCATGCTAACGACTCCTCAGCTGCACAAATCTATATATTTGATTCAACCAGAAAAGGTACCCAGCAATGGTACCTGCACTGCAAAAACACCATGAAACATTTCTAGTGTGAATATTAAGCAAAAGTATTTGTTTAAAAATTGTGCCTGTCTTCCTCCTGTGTTTGTTTTTATTTCCTGAATGCTATTCTTTTGCTCCTACTTTTATTTTACTATGTCTTTATCGAACTATAGTGGACTCTTCATTCTATGCCAGACACAATGATTTATTGCCAGTTCAATGCTTCTTTTTATTACTGTCCCACAGTTCCTCTGTGTCTACTAGATTTCCTACTCTTGATAAATCTTCCTTAACTTGTTCATTTTCTTAGTTATCCCTTCTAAAATCTAGGATCCTTATTCTAGTATATTTTGGTTCTGATCTAGTGTTTATACTGAACCACATGGTATGGTATTCACTGGACTCCAGATTACCCTCTTCCATAATTTCAGTGATACTGTCTTCATTTATCAGTACAAGGTCCAGTGTCACTTTATCACAAGTGGACTCCTCAGTTAATTTCTTGAAAGAGACTTCTAGGTAGGACTGCTTCCAGTATTCCCCTACTTCTGGTTGATCCAGCAGCTGGCACTCTCCAGTTGTAATGAGTTGTGAATTTATATGAGTAGTTTCTAATATTTGACATATGTATCTTTTTATACTGAATAATTTATTGTTGCTTAGAACTGAAATTTATTGCTGCCTCATAAATTTTACAACCTCTTCAGCTTGTCCTTTGAAAACCTTCTTTGTTCTTAAAAGGTTTTTTCCTGTAGTGTTTTTGTTTTGATTACTTTGTAAAATTGCTTTATAGTTAAACCTATTTTAAATTATGCTGTTTGTGCGTTTTGTTTTCATGTAGTGTTTTTCACGTTTTTCTTTCTTTTTTTTTTTTTAATAAGGCCTGTGCTAAAAAAAACAACTTCAAGCATCACAGTCATCTTCTGAACAGATCTAAGATATTCTGACAGAGAAAGTCACTCTCAAAGTTGATGAAATCTCTATTGACCAAATTTGCTAATGATTTTTTTGTATCTCCTAAAGGGGAGGACTCCTTTGTATTTAACCCTAGAAGATCATGAGATTTTGATGTAATATTAGGGTCCTAACTCCCATCCAAACATATTTTGTTCCTTGACATCCAGCAAAGAGGCTGGGAGTTGGGACCTAGTTGATTAGCCAAGAGATGAGACAAGATGTAGAATGCCTCCAGTACCACAATTTACTATCCTGGAAGAAGTCTTCTATGACAGAGGTTCTCAACTCAGTCCTCTGGACACACCTAGCCTCTCAGATTTTCAGAATGCCTCAATGAATATGCATGAGATGCATCTGTATACAATGGGAGGCAGTGCACGCAAATCTATCTCATCCATATTCATTGTGGATATCCTGAAAACCTGACTGGTTAAGTGTGTTCCGAGGACTGTGTTAAGAAGACAGTACCTCTTACTTGTTACAAAAATCAATTTGAAACCTGCTGTCTGGTTAGCCTCTGAGAAGCGACTGGGGATAAACTAAGTGGTAAATAATGTGACCCACAACTGACATTTTGCTTTGAGCTCAGTTAAGTATTCTTAAAACTGGAGTACAGTTTTAATTCCTCATTCCCACTTTAATTCAAGAGTTGGCTTTACTGTTTTAAAATAGTTTATCACCCCAACTCCCTTTTTCAGATCCAGGAGCTATAGTGACCTCTTTTGGCTCTTGCATCTGTCTATCCAGTGCTGAATATTTATTTATTTTATTTATTTTTAATTTTTATAGACCGAAGTTCTTGTAGGAACTACAAATCAATCCGGTTTACATACAACTTTTAAATGCCCAAAAAGAGTAGTGGGCTTAGAATACTGTCTTTTTATATAACATTAAATAGTGAAGGCATTCCTATTTCTCAATTAATGCATTTTTGGTGTTAAAACTATTGAGTAATAGGTCCTTTGATTTTAATTATGTAGACTATGCTAATCATTGCTTCCAAAGCACTTCAGATGTGAGATCTGAAGTCGCTTCTGAATCTGGATGTTGCACATGAGAACATGTCTTGCTATCTGCTGGCTTAGTTGCTTCTCGAACTCTGTTTTCATTATGTGTTTATGACCATTGCCATCAGCTGTCTGTGGTTGCAACATGTTATGAATTGTGCAACTTTGCCTGCTCCTCGACTGCCTCTGATTTTCTAAACTTCCCATATGAAGTGCATTCAGATGTCGCCACATTGCTTTGACAGTCCTTGGCTCCTTTTCTTTGGTCATGTGGCTTTTGTGTATGCTCCTCTGGTTGCTTATGAGTTCTGTTGGCTGTCATGGGACATTTTTTGGAATGAGTTTGGATGACTTATGCCCACCATGAATAGACAGTTACAGCAAATGTTTCCTTTTAGGGTAGTAACACAATATCATTTGTACTACTACTGCAGCACTGCTCATCTCTGTTGATTGAAGTATTTTAGCTATTCTGATAGCGTTTTTTGTGTTTGATTGGCATGATGTCATCGTTGACATTATTGGTAGACTATATGCTTTGAGAATTACAGTTTAGGAGTCGGTGTATAGAAATATTTTATTTATATTTAATAATGGTTCAAAGTTGGGATAAATGTTAAAAGTATTTTTGATTCAGCATTATGCCTGGCTGCTTCGGGAATCCTGCACAGTTCTTCTCAGTCATACTCATGTAATGTTTTCATATAGTTGTGCCTTTTGTCTTTTCAGCTCATTGCCTATATCACTGTCCATTGATATAATAGTCAAGACTCAAAATGTGCAATATTCTTTTTATAGGGTTATAGATATTTAAAACACAAAAACATTTTCTGTAATTCTGTGACTTAAAAATGGAATTGGAACAGGATGATATAGCGAACTAGAATAAAAAATTAATTATGGGAGAGCAAATCTTGCTGTGTTTGTATGTCAGCTTTATAGTTCATTTGTTGGTTTTCCCATTTTACTACCCATTCCATGACACTGTTTGCCTGATTTCACAGCTTTAAAATCACCAACCCCCTGCCCCTCCCTGCACAGTCTTCTTCCATTTCTGGTTTTGCATTACAGATTTACAGGAAGTGTCCCAGAGATCAGTTATGGGCAACAGGTTCTTTTTTTCTTGCTGTGCAGTGGTCATGCAGCTTGTTTTCTGAAACAACCAGTAGATGGTGATCTTGCATTGCTCAATAGCATTGCAGCTTATGAGCAATAGTACCACTCGTTTATGGTTAATTTTTGTCTAGAGAATATGAACAGGGATAAGGTTTGAAAAGAGGCAGGCGTAGCACCACAAAGTGTTTTTATTTATTTTTAGGTTTCTTTGTTTCCACCACTCCTTTATATTCCTTATATTCATTCTGCTTCTGGACCCTTAGTAACTTTGGATCTATTATTTGCAAAGTCAATATTTTGGGCACTTTTACTGAAAGGTAGTTTATAGTAAAATATAATTCATTGTTCAAAATGATTTCACTAATCTCCCTTCACAAGTCCACTTGGCTGGTCCCATGTTTGGGTTTTCTGTTGGCGTTGGCAGGATTTGCTCGTTTCACAGCAGTGATGCGCCTGAGCCCTGGGGGGGGTGGGGTATGGCAGGGGATAACAACTGACTTTTGCTGATCAAAGAGCGGCTCTGAGTGGTTCATTTTCACAGGAGACTTCGTTCCTGGTTCCCAGCTGGTCAGGGGACTTGCATTGTCTGGGCAGTCATCCTAGAGAGGGGGCAGAGATGAGGACAAAGGCAAAAAAAAAAATAATGGAATTAACTTTGCTGTTACAATAAATATAACCATACCATAGATCTAAATGCTTCAGCGTTGGCCAGTTCAAACAGAAGTTGCTTTGCAAGACTATATGAATTTCTGTTTTAGATTGCTGAAGCCTTAGTTTAGTTTACTGTTGCTAATAAATTCTTCTAGTTTTATTGAAGACTGCTAAGCTTGACAGTAGTGGAAACTGAAGTTCTCTGTGCCATCCACATTAGAAGGACTGCAGTGGCAGTGCAAGCATTGTATAGAGAAGCACTATCAAATGCTGTCTTTGATACAAAGGTTGGCAACTATGGTGCTCTGGTTTCTTGATATGATAGCAGGGCTTGCATTTTACCTGCAAGTCCATAATGAAATAGCACACAACAAAGGATTATCCAAACCTGATGGTTTTTATAGAGTCATACAACTTGCAGTTGTGTGCGATAAGAAAATGTCCTTTCATGAAGCAGCAATAATGGTGAAAGAATAGCTCGGTTACCACATCTGACAGGATCAGGGCTAGCACAGAAAGTGTAAAAAAAAAAAATAAAAATCTGCTGGGTACCAGTTTATATTTCCTTTCTGAGAGCTCTCTAGGCTCCCTTCTCATGTTATTTTTTCAAATCAAAGAGGAGCCATGTCTAAGGAGTGACATGCTTTATAAAAAGAAATATAAAATTTGTACAGTATTGTCTCCTCTGTGCCTCAGTCAAGTAATAAAAGATAATATTGTATTTTATGGTCCTTTTGTCCGAAGTGCTTTAGAAACATACATAATAACTGACTGCTATGTTTAAGGTACTTGTATCTGTTTACATTGATCAGGATTACTATCACTTCTTTTATATCAGTATCACTTAACTACATTTTCATTCTTTCATGTGATTTGGTGGCAGGCAAAGATACACATACAGATCGCAATCCATGAGTCCCATTCGCAACTCTGATGAAGAAAACCTTGCTACTCAACAGGTAAAAATGGAAACATGTTTGTAACAGAGAGAAAGATAAAGAAATGGATATGAACAACCTGACTAAAGTAGTTAGATCTCTCCTATTAGGCCAGCTGGTAGAGCTGACCCTTTAGAGTTCTCAGTTTGGAGCCAAAAATATATAACATTGAACATTTTACTTACTGCCCGCTTGAACCAGATGATGAAATCCCACTTAAAGTATCAGAAAATGAAAATTAATTTTGATTTGATTGCATGCGTATATTGCTTGTATTCTGTAAAAGGTAGTTTCTTTTCATTAATTAATTAACTAATAGGCCAACCAACCCTGGCACATGTCTGCCCCAGCAGTGCACAGTAGTATAAAAGCATCCAATATACAGAATTACATAAAAATATAAAAATCTATAGAACATTTCATTTCATTTTATTAACTAGTAATCTTTCAGAGATTATAAATGATTCTTGCATTGTCTGTAAACTGGCATCCTTAACATTTCATACTCTATAAATTGCATTTGCTGGCTGAATCAATTCAAAAACCTTAGGCTGTGTCTATGCTGTTTTCTTTCCAGATTTTGCAATATTGTTTAGGTTGTAGTTGAAATAATGTCTGACTAATAAATGGCCTGGGAAATCATTAGAAGTGTTCCAGGATTGATGATATTTTTCATGGACTTAATTTAGATTTTTTAATCAGTTGATGTAAACAACATAAATAGCCAAGAGCAATCCCACAAACTTGTTTGAATTTTGTCTAAATTTCATTGGTATTTACTACAACTTCTCTTGCTCAACAATTCAGCAAATTGTTTAATTCTTGTAGCACTTGGGATGATTAAAAGTTACTTTTTTTTTAAGTTGTTTGAGGATATATTTGATTGTAGCTGCTGTTATATGCCTCTGATTTTTCCCCGTTCTGTCATCTTGCACATCCATCTGAGTTAAGGAAGATGCGATCTTAACAGTTAAAGAGGAATGGATGAAGGATATAGAAAGAGAAAGAAGCATGGCACCCTGAATCACATGTGCTTGTGGTTAATAAAATTCAGTGGGAGGGGGCGCTCTCGCCGCGGAGCAAGATGGCCGCCTGACCTAGAGCTCCTGTGCAGCCCGGGCCGAATCCCACCGAGACCGCCGCGCAAAATACAGATAAAGCTTGTAAACCTCCCGAAATCGCAAGCGGAAACCAGTGAGATGGCACAGCGCAAAAAAGGACCAGATCTTAAACAATTTGCGTTCTCTAAACTCCCCGACTTGGAAGAGGGGTCTGAGAGCACGTTTGGAGTCTCGGACTCGAGTGAGCCGGCACCCGAGGGGGAGAGCGATTCGGGGGGAGTGCCGATGGCAGTACCTGATATCCCCACGAGGGATGATTTTCGCCGTTGGTTTGGGGACATAAGAAAGGAAATGAAAGACAACAAAAAGGAACTTCTATCTACCATCCAACAATTAAAGGAAGACATGGCAGATATAGGGAGACGTGTGGATGACTGTGATATGCGCCTAGATGCACAATCTGATAAACTAGATGTCTTAAACAAATCAGTACAAAGGGTTACACAGGATTCGGACGCTTTACTTGCTAAAGTGGAAGATTTGGAAAACAGGAGCAGGCGCAACAATTTGAGATTCAGGGGCATACCAGATATGGAAATGTATGCTGACTGTGAGAAAACGATTCAGCGGTTCTGCGCTTTCCTTCTGCAACATAACACAGATAACACTGAAGGCCATGATTCTGCTATGCAGGTGGAGTTGGAACATGCACACAGGACTCTGGGCCCCAGAACCACCGGCAGGCCACAAGATATCATAATGTGCTTCACTAGATTCCCGGTGAAAGATCAAATCTATCAGATTGCAAGGAAGAAAGCGGCATGGGAATGGGAATCCCACCAAATACAGATTTTTCACGGATCTCTCCCCACTGACATTGAAGAAGAGGATGGAATTCAAGGAGATCACAGCACTACTTCGAAAGGAGAACATAAGATACCGCTGGCTATTTCCCTTCGGCATTGCAATCACTATTGATGGCACTACCACCGCAGCCAAGAACTTAGTGGAGGCTGCGGCCATCTTAAGATCAGCAGGTCATCAAGTGAACACCACCACCAACTCAAGGGGGTCGGCCTTCTACCGCACCTATGGAGACACCACGTTGGCAGAGAGTCCGCAATGGAGGGAAAAGGCTCAGACGAAACTCGGGAGAGTTCCTCTGATCAGGACAAAGGGAAAGGCTGATTTCTCCGCGAGCAAACTGAGTGAAGATCTTATACGATGGACTCTGGTTCATGACTACAGTAATGATGGTTCCACATGTAATCATATTTCAGGTTATGGTTTAAAATGAGGTTTATTTACACTGTGATATGGGGGTCGGCGGGGTGGGCTCGGGATGAGGGGGGCGGGCTCCGTGATCGATTCTTACCCCCACAGCCGTCACGGAATGTCCTTAGCACAGTTCTGTGAGGCAAATAGGCAGATTCGGGGAGGAGGGAGGGGGGTGGGTTTGGGAGGGACTCAAAAAATTATTTACTATGTTAGGAATGCACAAAAATTATCCACCAGAATGAATATACTACATGATCTGGAACAGGGAATGTATATTGTGTTGGGGGTGATGCATGCTGGGGGCACCATTTTATGGACGGTGATGCGTATAGCGGGGAGATTCATACTCAGGGTAGGGTGCGCAAGAGGAAATTTGACTAGATATTCATTATGATGTCCATTAAATTATGGTCCTTAAATGTGAAGGGTCTTAATAGTCCTCAAAAAAGGCAACATCTTAAGCAGGAAGCGCAGAAATCACAGGCAGATGTCCTACTTCTACAGGAAACACATCTGCAACAGAAATATGTACATTTGCTCCAGTGGCCACTTTACCCCCACCAATTTCACGCCGCAGCCACTGCGGAAGGGAAATACACTGGTGTCAGTATTTTACTCCGCAAGGACTTCCAGGGAACTGTAATTCAACATATAGCTGATCCCATGGGGCGGTTCCTGTTGGTTCAGTTAGATATTGATAAAGAAATATATACCATTCTAAATGTGTATGCTCCCAATACGTCTCACACTGATTTTCTGGACAGGCTAGACAATATTCTAAACACTGTAGAGGAGAACCACTTAATTATTGCGGGTGATTTTAACCTAACCATTCAACCAAGGATTGATAACTCGTCCGGGGGAGGGTCGGGAACCGCTGAAGGCCATAAACATCTCAAAAAATTCATTAGGGATAGGGAAGTGCTAGATATATGGCGACACAGGAACACCAACACTCGGGACTACACTTTCTATTCCCACCCACATCAATCCTATTCCTGTATTGATTATTTTATACTAGATAAGATGCTTAACTTTCGGGTTCGAGATCTGGGTATAGGCCCCATAACATGGTCTGACCACGGTGCGATCTGGCTGTCTATACAGACCCGAACCTTACAGTCAGGGTTACGCTATTGGAAATTGAACGACTCCTTGCTGGAGAATGACACCTTTTGCCAGAGCATTAGATTAGCCATAGAGGAATATCAAAAATTTAACGGCCCTGACTCATACCCGAAGCCTCTTCTGTGGGAATGTTTAAAAGTAGTTCTCCGGGGCAAGTTTATATCTCAGGCCTCGCACCAAAAAAAGATTACACAAGCAAAAGAGGCGGAATTACTGTCCAATATCTCTGTCTTAGAAAAACAACATAAGGTATCCTTGTCTTCCAGAGTTTCTGGCCAGCTTCAGAGGGCTCGTACAGCCTTGAGAGATCTCCAAGCGAATGATATTGCACATAAGTTGCAACTCATTCGACAAGAACATTTTGAGTGGGGCAACAAAACCGGTAGGCTGCTAGCGCGTAAACTGAAAAAATTGGTTACTCAAAATCCAGATCACTAGGATTAAAGAGGTAGACGGTTCTATTCTAGACTCTGCAGAGATGATACAGTGTAGATTTCAACAATTTTATGGAGAATTGTATACTGCAGACTCTAGTATCTCTTTGACAAATATTGATGCTTACCTTGCCAATACCACTTTACCTCGGTTAACAGATGCGGAGCGGCAATACTTTGAGGGGCTTGTAACACCCGCTGAGCTCCAGCTCGCAATCAAAGCCCTTAAAATTAACAAAGCGCCAGGTCTCGATGGGTACACTGGCTTGTTTTATAAAAAATTTACGGATCATATATCCCCCTATTTGCTTGAGACCTTTAATGCACTTCGAGAAGGAGGCTCCCTGCCTGCTGAAGCTAATGTCGCCGGCATTACTATCTTGGCAAAACCAGGCAGGGACCCGTTAGAATGTGGGTCATACCGCCCCATATCCTTAATTAATATTGACTTAAAGCTCCTAGCCAAGATCTTAGCCACACGGTTGAATAGGGTAATGGCGAAGTTGACGCATCCAGACCAAGCCGGTTTTATTCCAGGGCGAAAGGCGGCAGACAATGTCCGAAAAATAATAGATCTTTTATGGAAGGTTAAAAAAGACCACACTCTGGCCATATTGCTAGCTATAGACGCTGAAAAAGCGTTTGATATGGTCCATTGGCAATTTCTATTTTGCACGCTGGAGAGGATGAATTTTGGCCCCAAATTCTTAAACTGGCTATTTCAACTTTACGATAACCCCAGGGCTAGGGTGAAGGTCAATGGGACATATTCGAATCCCTTCCCGATAACTCGGGGCACTAGACAAGGTTGCCCACTTTCACCCCTGTTGTTCGCCTTATTCCTGGAGCCCCTCACTACGATAATTAGGGGTGACCGGTCTATCTCAGGCATCCAGGTGGGGCTGGACGATTACAAGATGTCGCTATTCGTGGATGATGTGGTGTTTACACTCACTAACCCTCAGCAATCGCTCGCAGGCGTGATTGAGCTGAAGGCTTCTAATCTGTCTATGTCCGGCTTTCGCCTAAACCTTGTTAAGTCAGAGGTATTGAACATTTCCCTACCTCATGAACAAACTATACATCTCCAGCAACAATTCCCTTTGAAATGGGCTGGGTCAAAAATTAAATACCTAGGGATCATAATTGGCCCTAATCTGGAAGGCCTGTTTAAGTTGAATTACATACCTCTTACGTCCAAGATTTTTCAGGACCTAGATAATTGGACTACTCTGCCGATTTCCTGGACTGGGAGGGTTGCGGTAGTAAAGATGACAGTACTCCCTAAATTTAATTATTTATGCCAATCGCATGCCAATTCAGATTCCTACGGCTATGTTAAAAAAATTGGCAAAAACGCCTGTTTGCATTTATATGGAAGCGGAGACCTCCTAGGGTAGCGCAAGCTATTCTTTTTCGCCATAAGCTTCATGGCGGATTAGGGGTCCCAAAACTCCAGCGGTACCATACAGCAGCTCAATTGGCAGCCATCCTTTCATGGCACAGACAAGGCGAGCAACCAAGATGGGTGGCCATAGAGCAAGCCATTGTGGGGTCCTTTCCACTAAGAGCTCTTATATGGCAACCTAGGAAATCTTGGAGACTTGACGGTTGCATCTCTCTTCCATTTCAAACTACTTTACAATCCTGGGACCGGTGGAAGCCTCTACTAGTGGGTACGAGATGCTACTTTTTGAATATACATTTATTTCACCACATGTCCTTCCCTCCGGGGTGGGATTCTGTGCTGTTCCATGAATGGAAGAGCAAGGGAGTGACGACCATGGGCAAACTCAGAGATAGAGGTGTTATTATGCCATTTGCATGAATCCAGGAAGTGCATAAGCTCCCCCCCTCCGCCGCCTTTTCTTACTTACAGTTACAACAATTCATTAGGCGGGAAAACATACAAGGAGTGTTAAAGGCAAGTCCCAATTTGAAGGCTGGTGCGATCTTGCAGACCGCCTAAACGGTGGTTTATCTAAAATTTATAATATGTTACAAGGCTCATTGGCCAACAGGCCTAAATATGTCTCTGCATGGGAGAGAGACTTGGGGATACAGTTCTCTGATGAGGATTGGGATCAAATTTTTCTTCACACTAAGAAATGTTCTGTTTCCTCCTCTCTTACAGAGAATGGGTATAAAATACTATTCAGATGGCACCTTACCCCGAGCAGGCTGTATAAAGCTAAATTATGTGATAATGACTTGTGCTGGAAAGGTTGTGGTCAAAGTGGTACATTCTTACACATGTGGGAATGTCCTCAAGTAAAGAGACTGTGGTTGGATGTACAGGACATTATCCAATGCACTTTGAAGCGGCAGGTAGATTTATCTCCAGCCCAGGGACTTCTGAATGTCCCCGTTGATGGATCCAGATTTGAAAGTACACTCATCAATCAGTTCTGTTTGGGGCACGGTGTCTGCTAGCGATATCCTGGAAACAACCAACAGTGCCCTCTAGGAATTCCTTAATACAAAAACTGGACACTATGTGTGTGATGTATAAGATTACTGCCCAAAAACATACACATACCCAAGTTTGAGAGAACATGGTCACCATTTCTTTTATGGGAAAGGGAGGTGAGGCCTGCGAACGTGGGGATCACAACTTCTAACGAACCAATAGTATGAGACACCCAAATCAGACTGACATAGTTGTTTGTTGTGATGATACATTTTATTCAGTTGTTGTTTACTGTTTGTTATAGCCATAATTGCCGTTTGATGATAATTGATGACTATCTGTCCCACTCCGAGATGTTATACCACCGGTGGATATTAGGTAGTTCCTCTTCTGTTACTTGTGCATTCCTTATTCAGCAAACGTTGTACGGCAGTATTATGTTTTTTACAACTTTTTTAATGAGTATGGAACTGTTTCCTTACTGGGAGATTTTCAATATTATTGTACAACGATTATAATCTGTGCAATTTGAATAAACGTTACATTGAAGAAAAAAAAATAAAATTCAGTGCTCCAGCTCTATGTATCTATATCTATCTTATCATGGGTATTTGCTCCCAAAATACCCACTCAAAAATGTCTCTTATATGCATTATTAAATAAGACTTGTTCATTTTTTTTTTATATAATCTGCTTTGTGACTAACTTGGGAAAGGCGGATTACCAAAGTTCAGAATTAAATAATAAAATCTAATAAAAAATAAATTCAGAATAGTAAATACAGGAAACTACTTTGTAGCCTGGAATGAGTGAAAAAGTTTTTATGCAGATTATTTCCTTCATTTCTCCACATGGCATGCTTACTTTGAGCATCACTTTTATGTTAGCTTTCACTGATTGAATGCACTACACATAGCCCTTGTTTCATGAACTCAAAGGTTAAGTTCCTTTTCCAGCCCATTAGAATTAAAGTGAAATTTTGAATACTGATACATGGGTCACCTGGTGGCACAGTGGGTTCCATTTCCGGCTGAGGTCTTATGGCTCCCTACATTGGCTGAGGCTGGGGATGTTGTTGAGACAGCGTTCTCTGTGGTGGGGGAAGGGAGGGTGTCATAGTCCGTGTGCATGGACCCGGCTGAGGATAATCACTGCAGTGACTGGACTAATGTAAATTGGGAGAGGCTATTAAGTAGGGGGCAATCCCTATATAGTTGTGAATGAAGGCTGTTGATGCCAAATCCCAGCCCTAGTTCTGGTTGAGTTGGAAGACTGGGTCAAAAAAAAAAAAAAAGAACATTTGATACTTGTATGTAGAGTAAACAACAGAACCTATTAGGAGAAAACCCAAACTGTTTTCTGGCTACTATGATGTACTACAATTATACCTGTAAAAAATCTTAAAGAATTATTATAGCCCAAAGGACAAGTCTAAAACGATTTAAACAACTTAAAATACATTTGTTTGATGTTTTAAAAAAAAAAAATGCATTAGCTACTGTGGTATAGCGCAGCTAAGCCTGTTGTGAAAGACTGTCATAGCCTGAAGCAACAGCAGTAACTAAAAGTTATTACTTTTCTGTATCAAAAACATCTTTCATTGGGCCAGCCTGAGTTCATTTTGCCTGATTACAGATAACATCAAAATGTAAAGTATTTAACCTGAAGTGTAGAGCCATTCATTATCTTTCTTTTCACAGGTTCTGAATATATTGTGCTGGTGCCAGAATATTCTTCATTTTCACACTTGAATATTTTCACCAGTCTTCTTCCTGGCTGTTAGGTGTAATGTAAATTTATGACTGTTTTGTACCTAATTTCTCTCTGTTTTCTCATGTTGGCATAAAGAGTGTCCGGCTACAGTGGTATTTTCTAAGAAAACATATTTGGAAAGATACATAGAAGAAGAGGGTTTAAAAAATATTTTTTATGTTTCCTGCTTTTTATGCCTTCTCTAATTCATGTCCCTGGACTACAAGCTTCGGCCTGGGAAAATGATTCATTGCAGGAGGCCTCTTTGCTCTAAATGAAAAGATCTCCCCTGCAGTGTATCCCTTTTAACCAGAGAGTAATTTATAACTCCAGTAAACTTGGGTTGCAGCACCACTTGGTGGACTGCATTTATAGTGTTATAGTTTTATGTAATTTTATCATTAAACTTGGGACTGGTGGGTCTGGTCCCATGATTTGGCCAGCCCACTATGGTGCAGGAGCCTCCTGCAGGGAAGTGCGTGCATTATGGAGGTTGTGTTCTCAGGCTCTAGGAGGGGAGACAGTAGCGGCTAATGAAACAACCCCTACTGGCTCAAGTGGTGCTGAGGAGAACTGCAAAGGAGCCTGAATCACTTGCTCAGTTTTCTGGAGAGGAGCAAATCAAATATAAGAAAAATGGGATAAGAGGTCAAAAAATAATCTCTAGGTATTTGCTTTTATATATGCGTATCATATCGACTGTATATCCTTGGCCCATGAAGAGCCTGATGTCTCCTCCTTACCCAGACATAATCTGTGCTGTATAGAGGCACATTTTAGGCATAAACCTCCACAAAGATAGGCAAAATATCTAAATTTAAATGAAATACCCAATAAAGAATGATTTTGTATTCAGGAATAATAGAAAACTATGATATTATTAGCCGAATTTTAAAACAGCCACATGTGGGAAAAAAAAAAACGGGGGTTTGCGTGTGGCCGGGCCTTGCGTGTAGCGCGCGCATTTTCAAAGGGGCACGGCCACACACGTAACCCCTGTTACACGCAGAATTGCCGGGCTCAGAGAAAAAGGGGTGGTCAGGGAGGGGCGGGGCTGGAGGTGGCCGGGGAAGTGCGCGCCAGCCAACTGCCGGCATGGAGCAGTAAGCAATAAAACAAAAAAAAAAGAAAGGTAGGTGAAAGGGTTTAGGGGGTGGAGAGGGGAAGAGGGATGGAGTATGGGTAGGGAAGTTCTCTCCCAGTCTACTCCTTAATTGGAACGGACTGGGAGGGAACTCGAGGAGGCCTGATTGCGTCGTCGCACTTAATCTTACATAATCGGGCCCCCCAGGGTACGCCGCCCACAAGTGCGTGCGTGGCCATGGGATTTTATAATAGGTTGAATGGCTGCAACTTTCTTTCTCTTTCCTCTGCCTCTTTATGACTCACTGTGTGCACCCCCCCCCCCCCCCAGCCACCAGTCAGGTGTTTCTCAAGATAACTTCAGAAGGCAATGGGGAAATGATTAAAGGATCTATATGGGGAGTGGGACAATCACAGTAAGGACATTGTTTTGTCTGTTTGAATCAAGGTTAAACTCTAAGAGCCCCAAGCCATAAAATTGTGCAAAGCATCTGGAGGCAGCACCTGCAGAAATCTCATTAGGAAGTGTCTTACAGCAACATGTAGTTGAATCCTTTGGTATCAGAAGTCAGTACTTCTTGATTTGCAAAATGCATTGGAAATAATAAAGGGAACTTAGATCTCGTATCCTCAGACAGGGATAATGAAAGATTTGCTTTTATGTCTGAAATAGCTTTGTGACAGTATGCTAAAGTTTGATTTAATTACATTTGTTTCAAGGTTAGCACAAAATTGAGCCAGAACAAATATAAGATAAAACAAACTTATTCTTATATTGCCTTTGAAATTCATGTTCCAGGAGGACCATTGTAAAAAGGTTGCTGCTGCTTTGGATGACAGTGACATAGAAGCTCGTCTCAATAGCTGGAATCTTGGGGTAAAGTAAACAAACTAAAAAATGCATTTATAATTTTTTTTGGCCACAAGTTGAAAGCTGTATTTCTGAACACTAAACGCTATCAGGCAGTCATGTGCATTGCCATTCAGAATGTGGAGACCTCTTGCTGTTTTTCCCAAGGTTATGACTGCCAGTCACTTTCTAAGTATTCAGAATCTGAAAGAAGTCTTGTATGGGTTTAAGGATAAGTTCTTCAAATTTAAAGCAACTGGAGAAGAGCATACCTTTCCTAGGAGTAGATGCAAGAAGTGTTTGCATGCAGCAAATAAAGCCTGCTTGGATTCCTTTTCAAGCAAAAAAGGAATACAAAAAACATCCGAGCTGTAGAGATGAGATGGTGAGAGCATTTAGTATTAGCACCACAAGGGAATAGACATGCATTGAATGGAAATGTGCAGAATGAGTTGGCATCAACTGGTGCATCATGCTCCCTGTCTTGCCATCTAAAGACTCACCTTTTTGAAACAGCTTTTAAATCTTATGCCTGATTGTTTGCTTTTGGTCTTGTTAACTAACTTTCTTTTCTTTTAAACCATTGTCTTGTTTTATGAAATACCCCAAATCTTGTCTTGTATGTTTGTCTTATTAGATTGTAAGTTCTTTTGAGCATGGACTGTCTTTTTGTATGTTTGTACAGCGCTATGTATGTCATGTAGTGCTACAGAAATGTTAAATAGCAGTACTTTACATTGGTCTCCTGACTGCAGCAGTGAGTTTCTTAGGCTTGTGGTGCAAAGGGAGTCATGGCTGCTCTAGTGGAATGTGGGAAAAGAGCTGTGTTTACAGCAACTGTGGCGTGCAGTGTCTTCAAACTGGGGGAGCCTCTAAACTGTGCGGGACTTGCGCGGAGAAGAGAGGAGTCTAACAGGGCTGTGATATTGTTGCTCCAGGGGCAGAGGGAATGCCCGCATCAGTGAACCAGCCATCCAAGCAATTCCCGCCGGTAGGGTCTTGGCTGAAGTGGAAATGGCGGCCATATTTGGAATGCAGTTGACGGATAAGGAGTTAGAATCTTCATCTCTTAGTCCTGCGGTACAGAGAGCTGACTTTTCTTTGCTCAATCAGATGAGGGTTTTCTCTTTTAATGACACAACACCTTCTTTCTCAGTTTTTGAAGCTTCCTTTGCTGCCTGGGGTTCAGTATCAAAAGAAATTTTAAGATGTTTGCACCAAGCATTCTGCATGGGACCTAGTTCAGTTCCAGAATCCACTTCTGTGATTCCTTCTCCTCTAGTGGGCTCTAGAAGAGCAGGGAGGAAGAGACGCAGGAAAAAGGAGGATGTAGAGGTAAATGATTACAAATCCTCCAAATCCGAATCTTTCCTCAATGATTCTAAGGCTCCGAGAGATGGTGTGAGAGAGGAGGATTTGGAAGAAGGTGAATATTCTCTTGATGGAGAGGATGGCTCTTCCATGCTGTGGCTCTTTCACAAGGAAGAGCTTTCTTCTTTAATTTCTCAATCCTTGTGTGTTTTAAATATTGTGGAAGACAAGAAGGAAGGGTATCCTAGTTCTGTTGAAGACCCCATTATTTCCAGTATCAGAAAGCTTTCAATATCCTTTCACCTGTATAAGGCAGTAAAGGATCTTATTGATCTCGAATGAGTATCCCAAGAGGCCAATTATAAAGGGGAACTCCGTGGCTACATTTTGCCCTTTGGTTTCATAGGAGAAGGAAAAACTGAAATTTCCCAGTGTAGATGTGCTGGTTTGTTTGGTTACCAAATGGACTACCATTCCTATAGAAGAGCGTGTTGCTTTCAAGGATGCGCAGGACAGGAAAATAAAATCAGTTTGAAGCAAGCCTTTGAAGCTTCCAGTATGGTGCTTCAGACAGCTGCTTGCAGCTGTGTTGTAGCAAGGTCTGGCTTGTGTCTGTCAGAGTAGTTTCAGGAAGGAAGTCTAGAAGGAGGTGGTTCAGTCAAAAAGGAAGCTTCTTAATTGGAGCCTGGAGCGGATTTACTGGCCAAAGCCTCCTTTGACTTGCTATGCACTACCGCTAGAAGTATAGCTTCTAGTTAGTGGTTAAGAGGTTTCTATGACTTCAATTTGAAAAACAAATTTGACAAGCTTCCTTTTAAAGGGAGTCTTTTTTTCTTTGGAGAATCAGGCAAAGGATTGGGGAGCTTTCAAGGTGCCAAGACTCCTGGAAGAAAAGCCTAGGTGCATTTAGCATCCAGTGCAGGCTCAGAATAGGTTTTAGGATTCCAAAAAGTACAAACAGGGAAGACCATCAAATGGTCAGAGATCTAGGCCATATATAATAGGTTTCAGTTCTTTTGTTTATCTAAAAAGGGTGGTAAGGATGGAGCCTTTGGGATGGCAGGGTCCTTCCATAGTTCTCAGTGAAGTTTTGGGGACCCAGTCTTCAGATCTCAAGATTGACAAATATTTGCCTAAGTTGTATTGGAGATGGATCCAAATTATCTCTGATCATTGGGTCTTAGAGAGAGTGCGAAACTGATATGCCTTGGAGTCTTCCTATGTTATTTTAGAAGCTTTTATGGTTCCCCCTTGTTGCTCCGCCACAAAGAGAGAGGTAGAAAGAATGACACTTGATTAGCTTCTTTGCATATAGATGATAGTTCCAGTTCTGAGACACCAATGAGGTCAGAGCTGGTATTCAATTTACTTTGTGATTCCCAAGGAGGAACGGGCCTTTTGCCCCATTCTGGATTTGAAACAGGTCAACAAGGCTTTTAAGAGTGTTGCATTTCCGGATGGAAACCTTAAAGTTAGTGGTGGTGGCTGTGAGCCAAGGGGAATTCCTAACCTTCTTGGATTTTTTGGAGGCATATTTGCACATTCCAATAAGGGAATATCTTCAGAAATTCCTTCACTTTGTGGTGCTAGGAAGTCATTTTCTATTTCAGGCTCTGCCTTTCTGTTTGACCGTGACCCCAAGGACATTTACAAGGTAATGGTAATAGTGGCAGCAGTGGTGCACAGAGACGTAATTTAGGTTCATCCATACCTAGATGATTGATTCATTCAAGTAAAATCATATCAGGAAGATGATCCACATGTTACAGAAATTGGGATGGGTGGTGAATATCTGAGAGCAGTCCCTGGAGTATTTGGGATTTCTGTTTGTCATGAAGTTGGATCATGTCTGTTTAACAGAGCAGAGAATTAAAAAAAAACTCCAGCAGCAAGTTCATTCTTTAATGACATTCAGGACTCTGATAGTATGGAGTTAACTTCATAAGGACATAACTTGCCAAACTGGGTTAGACCGAGGTTCCGTCAAGCTCAGCATTCTGTTTCCAACAGTGGCCAATCCACAATTTATTTATTGTTTTACTTATTTATTAAAATTGTATATACCGCCTGTAAATCATTTTAACCAAGTGAAAGTACAATAAGAAACATAAATAGAATTCAAATCAAAATATAAGAGCAAACAAAAAAAAAGATACCATATAATAAAATGTAAAATTTTAACAATAAACATAATCCAATAAAACAGAATATACAAGTTAAGGTTTAATGTGATTATTTAATTAAATTTACAAATACTATACATAAAAATTCAAACAACCATGGCCACTTAGTTGTTACAAGATGTTATCAAATGTCTGGGCAAAAAAACAAAGTTTTTACTGCCTTTCTGAACTTTACATAGTTTGCTTCTGAATGAATAGCAAATGGTAAAGGATTCCACAGTAAAGGAGCCTGGTAGCTAAAAAAAAGAGAGTCCCTAGTTGACTCAAGACGAATTATAGATGGTGAAGGAAAAGATAATAAACCTTTCTGGGCAGAAAGGAGAGAATGTACTGAAGTAAAGGGGGGTTAGAAGTTGAACAAGATATAATGGATAACCAGTGTGTAATACTTGGAAATTACTAATGCCAGTAATAAGCAGTGGCTATTCCCTAAATTAATTTGATTAATAGTAGTTTATGAACATCTTCTCCAGGAACTTGGCCAAACCTTTTTTAAACCCAGCTATGTTAACTGCCTTAACTACATCCTCTGATACTAATTCCAGAGCTTAACAGTGTGTTGAGTGAAAAAGAATTTTCTCTGATGTTTTAAATGTGCTACTTGCTTACTTCATGGTGTGCCCCCTAGTCCTATTAGCTGAAAAAGAGTAAATAACCAATTCACATTTACCCGATCAAGTCCTCTCTTGATTCTATAGACCTCTGTCATATCTCCCCTCAGCCATCTTTTCTCCAAGCTAAACGTCCCTAACCTCTTTCCTCATAGGGGAGCCATTCCATCACAGTTATCAATTTGGTTGCCTTTCTCTGAATCTTTTCCAATGCAACTATATCTTTTTTTTTTTTTTTGAGATGTGGTGACCAGAATTGCGCACAGTACTCAAGATGTGGTCTCATCATGGAGCAACACAAAGGCACTAAGACATTGTCCATTTTATTTATCATTCCTTTCCTAATTCCTAACATTTTATTTGGTGTTTTTTTTTTAAACCACTGCAGCACACTGAGCTAATGGTTTCAATATATTGTCCACTATGATGCCCAGATTTTTTTTCCTGGATGGTAACTCCTAATATGGAACCTAACATTGTGCAACTACAATGTGTGTTACTTTTCCTTAAGTTCACTTGTCCACATTAAATTTCATCTGCTATTTGAATGCCTAGTCTTCTAGTCTCACAAGGTAGTCCTGCAATATATCACAATCTAATTGTTAATTAACAACTAAATAGTCATCTTCAAATTTGATCACCTCACTTGTTGTTCCCCTTTCCAGGTCATTTATAAATATATTTAAAAGCACCAGTCCATGTACAGATCCCTGAGGAACTCCACTGTGTGAAGGGTGGCATGGGTGTAAGCCCTTTGTGCTGCGGCGTAGTTGATGCTGCCTTGTAGGCGAGCCTACAAGGCCTACGCTGGCAGCTGGTGAATGTGCCCTGTAGTGAGAGAAACTGGAGCTTCACCTATACTAGCCGACTTCCCTGCAGGTTGAGTCCTTGGGTTCTGGCAACCGGCAGGTCTTACGCGGGTTCCTAGGGCGATGGCAATAGCAAGTTCAGTGGCACATTGGGCCCAGGGCAGGCATCAGACTAATGAAGTTGGAGATAGGCCAAGGTCGGGGAAGGTGACAGACGAGTGATCGAGTCCAGGCAGCAATCGTCGAACGGTCCAAGCAAGAGGTCAGGTCCCGGTGGCAGGCAATCATGGTCAGGTCTAGGCAAGAGGTCAAGATCCAGAGAGTCAGGCCAAGGAAAGACAAAGACATACAGAAGAGATTGGATAAGATGGCAAGGCAAGGATGGATGGAGCAAGGCTGGATAGACAAAGCTGAATGAAGAAGGCAGGAACAAACAGGCACGCAAAAGTAACATTCACTAACAACCAAGGCACATCAAGGGACCTGTTGCTGAGGTATCGAGGCAGCATTCTGTGGAACCTTTTTTTTTTTTTTTTATTGACAATTTTTATTGGTCTTCACATGTAAAATATACAAACAGTGAGACACTAGACAACCAACAAGTTATCAATGCAAGATTAACCCCCCCCCCCCCCCGACTGAGAGTACTGCAATCAAGAATATATAAACTGGAGTACATATAATAGTCTTATTCTTAGACTACTGTAGCGAGCAGGTTATACATTAACAAGTCTCTCATATAAAATACATGCACATAGACTCTGACAGTTGATTCCTCCATGTCAGATAAGGATCCCATATTCTATAATATTTAGGCAAAGTATGATTTTTTAATCGCAGTTAGCTTATAAAGATAGCAGTTATGGTCAAGTTGGGCTAGCACTGCTTCCCTAGTAGGGAGGTCTGGTCACTTCCAAAACAGAGCTAGCTCACACCTGGCTGCAAGGATGATTTGGTGTGTGAGTAACCATTGATAGTGAGGGACTGGTGGAGACACATTCAGTAAAACATGCTCAGGAGCTAGGGGAACCTCTAAGCCTAGAATACCTGCAACCAATTTTTGGGTGTCTTCCCAAAACATGTTCACCTTTCGACAAGTCCACCACATATGGAAGTAAGTGCCAGTCCCCCCCCACACTTTTTCCAACAATCGGCACTAAACGTTGGTACAATCTTCTGTATCCGAACAGGTGTCAAGTACCATCGCATTAATACTTTATACCCAGTTTCTGTTAATGTGGCCGAAATCGAGCTGCGTTTTGTGTTTTGAAAGATTAATTCCCAGGTCTCTGGAGAGATATGTTTGCCCAAGTCACGTTCCCAAGCTTTCTCATACGGGGCCGGGAGCCTCACAGCATTACCCAGGAAGCCATAAAGATTAGAAATAATGCCAGACTGTCTGCTTTATTACACCAGTGTTCCAATATTGTTTTCCCCTTCCGAAGCTCAACCCCCACATTCTCTGACAGTAGAAAATGTCGGAGTTGCAAATACAAGAATATATCTTGCTCACGTAACTGCCACTTCTCCCGAAGCTCTGAAAAGGTGAGAAATCCCTGAGAGCCCCAGACATGCTCAAATTGAGCAATTCCCCTACTGAGCAATGAGTGATAGTGTGAAAGTGCTTGTCCCGCTGCAAATTTTCTATTATAGTTAAGGGCGGTACTATAGAAATAACGGCGAGTGCCAACAAAATGCACCTTCCATTTCTCCCATGTATTTAAAGTCGTCTTTGTGGTAGGGGCAATTTCACCATCTCTCAGCCAGGTGTCCCTAGGCTGCCAAAGCATGGCCCGCAATGGCATACGCCCCAGTATATCCTGTTCAAGATTTACCCAAAGTGGCTGGTCGTACATTTTATGCCAGATAATTATGGCCCTTAACTGAGCGACCGCCCAATACCACTGTAGGTTGGGGACTCCCAAGCCCCCCCTACTAGTAGGTTGAAACATTACTACCCTTCGAATCCGAGGTGGCTTCCGCTTCCAAATATAGTTAAAAACACGTCTTTGCCAACACGTCAGCATGTTATTGGGGATAGATATAGGAAGTGACTGGAATTGATACAAAAGCCGTGGTAAGAGATTCATTTTTACCGCAGGTATCCGCCCCAACCATGAGAGGGAGAGGCCAGACAAAATGTCCAATTCCTTAGAGCAGAGCTTTCCAAACTTTTCATGTTGGTGACACACTTTTTAGACAAACATAATTTCGTGACACAGTAATTCAGTCTACCAGCAAACCAGAAGTTAAAGGTGAAACGAACAAAATGTATTTCAACAATTTATGTATGTTTCCTTAAATATATACATAAATAAAATGTTTCACAACACAACCTATCTCATAATAAATATTTGCAGGCTTCCACTTCCTCCATGCTGATCTCGTACATTGTGAGATCGGCATAGAGAAAGTGCTACTCTTGCACATTCATAAAGATTACATGTGCCAATCACTAAAAAGTAATTTTTTTTTTTACCTTTGCTGTCTTATCTTAGTTTTCTAAGATCACAGGCTTTTTTTTCCACCTTTCCTTTCTTGTTTTTTTGCCAATTCCTTTTACAGGGTCTTTTTTTCTATTTCTTTTCTCTCCATCTGTCTTCCCTCAAACACACAATCAGGTTCTCATTCTCACACACTATCTCACACATTCTCACACACACAGGCTCTCACTCACATGCAATCTCACACATCCACAGCTCTCACTCTCACATGCCTCTCTCTCATACATACATACATACTGTCTCTCTCGTGCACATGCTGTCTCACTCTCACACACACAGGCTCTCTCACTCCTACATGCTCTCTTGCTCAAGCACAGGCTTTCACTGGCACATGCTGTCCCTCTGCACGGGTTGCCGAAGGATGGGCTCTTCAGAGGCCCTGATCTTCCCTGGCCGTGACATGGGATCTGCAGCGGCCCTGCTATCGGGTTTCCTCCTCTTCTCGGGCTGCCGTGACGTGGGATCCGCAGCGGCCCTGCTATCGGGTTTCCTCCTCTTCTCGGGCCGTCGCGACGTGGGATCCGCAACGGCCCATTAATGCTGCTCTTCTTCTGTACGCAGCAGATGCTCCTCCTCCTTCCTGCCCACGCGGCTCCGGCAACGTTTTTCTTCCAGGGCTGCACAGGCAGGAAGGAGGAGGAGTGAATGTGACCCTTTTCTTCGGGCCATGGTGATGTAAGCTCCACCACTGCCCGCCAATCTTCCTGCTATAGTTCCCTGCTTCCGCCGGCCGTGTGGACCGGGCGACACACCTCCACACTACAGGCGACACACTAATTTGTCCCGACACACACTTTGGAAAGCTCTGCCTTAGAGAGTGTTTGCCAGAGGGGTTTATAGTTCAATTCTAGGAGGTCCCCATAATTCTTGCCAATACGTATACCCAAGTATTTAATGTGATGTGCCGTCCACTTAAAGGGAAGTTTAGACTGCAAACGTGCCCTCTGTTCGTCTCCTAAAGTTAAATTGAGCACTTCAGAACTTTTGAAGTTTAATCTGAACCCAGAGACTTTAGTAAAGTCTTGCAGCACTGCAATTGTCCCCGGGAGTGAAAGATCTGGTTTAGTGAGGGTAAATAGGACATCATCCGCAAACATAGCTATTTTGTGCTCTGACGATCCCAAGTGAACCCCATGAATATCACCTGAGGCACGTATATGATGAGCTAAGGGTTCTAAAAAAAGGGCAAAAAGAAGTGGTGAAAGGGGATACCTCTGCCGTGTACTTCGCTGGATGGGCAGAGGTTCTGAGTATATACCATTAACCTTTACCCTCGCGTGGGATTGGGCATATAAATTGTGCAGCCATGCCAAAAAAGAGTCACCAAAGTTAATTTTCCTCAAGACACTGAAAGGATATGGCCAGTGGACCATATCAAAGGTCTTCTCAGCATCTATAGACAATAATACTGCTGGGGTCCCCTGCCTCTGTACCGACCAGATGAGGTTCACTACCTTCCTGACATTGTCTGCCATCATGCGGCCCGGTATGAACCCCGTCTGGTCCAGATGTACTAGTTTGGTCATGACCCTCTTTAGTCTATTGCAAGGATCTTAGCAAAAATCTTTAGGTCGATATTGATCAAGGAGATAGGTCTGTATGACCCACACACAGCCAGGTCGCGACCCGGCTTGGCCAGTATAGAAATCCCAGCTACATCGTAAGAGGATTTCCAGACTTCAATGAGTTGAACCATTCCTGCAATAAGGGAATGATTAGGGTGGCAAATTTTTTGAAGAATAGGGCTGTGTACCCGTCAAGCCCGGGTGCCTTGTTGACTTTTAACCCCTTAATCACCTGTACTATTTCCTGTTCCGTAATATCTTTATCAAAAAACTGCCTTTCAAGATCAGATATTCCAGGGAGAGTTATGTCCTGCAGATACTGGTCAATACGATCAGTTAGAATCAGGGGATCTGCGGTATAAAGGGCCCTGTAGAATTCCATGAATCTTTGCCGCATATCCTCCGGCTTAGTGAGCAAAGTGCCCCTTTCTGATTTAATTTGTGTAATTTGCCGCTGGGCTACTCGTTTGTGCAAGTATCGAACCAAACAGCGACCCACCTTATTCCCACCTTCAAATCGTTCCTGTTGTAGCCTCTGCAGTTGAAAAGCTATAGTTTCTAACTCAAGAGACGAGAGTTCAGATCTAGCCCGCAGGAGCGTAGCATAACAGGCCTTATTCAAGGTTTGTTTATAGATTCGTTCCAGATTCAGGATCTCTCGCCGGAGCTGCTGTTGTTTGTGTAGCCTAATCTTTTTCACATAGGATGCCCTTGCTATTAATCGACCCCTAATTACTGCTTTAAGGCCTTCCCAAACCATTGAAGGGCTAATGTCGTCCTGTACATTAAAATTAATATATTCTTTAATTTCCCCTTCCAGTTGTGATCAGCAATGTTTGTCCCCCAATAACGAGTTATTGAGAGTCCAGAAGCGCCCCCCGCCCCCCCCCTTGTTTGGTAGAACCATACAATATGAGCTCGACTGGGGCATGATCCGACTATGTGATCGGATGAATATCAGCCTTGCAATACTGTGGTAACAAACATTTATCTAAAAGGAAAAAGTCCAACCTAGAATAGGACTGGTGGGGTTTAGAAAAAAAGGTATAATTTCGGCTATGGGGGTACTGGAACCTCCAGACATCTATAAGATTCCATTTTTTCATTAGTTTCTTTACCCGCGCTCTGGCTGTACCTGCGCTCGAGCTACTACCCTTAGTGTTGTCTACCCTGGGATCCAGCGTCAAATTAAAGTCACCAACTAATACCAAATGGCCTTCAACCGCCTGCTGTAGGTAGTGACCCAATGCAGTATAAAAGATAGGTTGATCCTGCACTGGTGCATAGACATTAACCAGGGTATATGTAACACCTTCAAGCTGAAATTGTACCATGACATATCGCCCCTCTGGATGAGAAAAATGTTGTTGTATAACACCCTGAAAATCCTTGTGCAGCAGAATAGCCACACCTGTATATTTATCCTGACTGGTGGCCGCTGCAAAATATTGTGTAGGGTACAGGGACCACTGTAGAAGGGATTCATAGCGTTTCCGCAAAGGCGTCTCTTGTAATAACATAATAGCTACCCCTGAACAGAGAATGTCAGCGCGCAGAAACTGGCGTTTCCTCGGGCTATTAAGCCCTTTAACATTCAGGGACAGCATAGATAATTGCTCAATCATAATTTAAACATAAATTAAAAAGGGATTGAAAGAAGGTCAAAAATACATGGAGACTTCATAAAAGAACCTGCCAGCTCGCATATTCTGTGGAGCAAAATTAGTTAGTACTGATCTCAGTCCATTTCCCCAAACCCTAATATGTGTGCTATGTTGCCATAGCCAAGCTGCCCACGCAGCCAGAGGGGAGAGCTATGAAAGCACTGAAACATGTCGTGTTCCCCCCCCTCCCCCCCCGAGCCTCACAACCACTCTTAAGCCTATAGTTCTTTAACCACTACATAACCTTGTTATCATTAACTTCTGGCGGTTTTCCATCATTACAATTTAAGTTTTTACCATGCTCTCATATTTAATGATTTGTTGGTTTTATGTTACTTATTTGTTTTTTAGCTTGTTTTAATTGTTTTTAGTGTTTTTGTTCTTGACATGGTCAGTCTTAATGATTGTTATGGCGGTTAAAATTTAAATTTGTGTCAAAATTTTATGTTACTTTTATGTTATCTATGTATGTTTATTGTAAACCGTTTTGATTAATTCTTTGAATTGTAAAGGCGGTATATAAACATTATGAAATAAAAAATAAATAAATAAATATGAAAAACATTTTACAACCCCTAGTTGAATGGCGAAACAGGTGCTGTTCCCATGGAAACCAAGTTCTGTGACCTGAAACAAAAAGCACTGTCACAGCACAAAAAAACCCAACCATCCTCCCTGCAGACAGAGGTCACCAGCACAATGTGCCACCAATCTCTGTCCTGAAGAACAAATTAAGGATTTCACATATCCTCAGCTGTTGGCTTTGCCCATTGTAAAGTCACCGGATTAACGCTGAAGCCGCTTGCTGTTTTTCCCCACTCGCTGCCATCGTGGCGTCACCAGCCGTCCCGCAGTAGGTGCCCTGGTCGGCTGTCTAGGCTTCTGGATCATAAAGCCGGCTTCTATCAATATATGTTCTGCTTCCTCTGCCTTTTGAACCGTGGATGTAACTCCCTGTATGGTCAGCGCCAGACCAAAAGGAAACAGCCATCTATATCTGATCCCCTCCTTCCGCATTACAGCAGTGGCGTCTTTAAATTCTGCTCTTTTTTTCAGTGTCATGGGGGAAAGATCTGATAATATGGAGATGGAGTGATTGTCCCACAACCAGCTTTGTTGCTTATGGGCAATTGCAAGCAACTTGCTCCTTAACTGGAAATCTATGAAAACAGGCTAATATATCCCGAGGGCGATCACCGATTCTGGGGCCCAAGGTGCGGTGCGCCCTCTCCAGCAAAATTTCCTGTGACCTCTGTCCCGGACTAGTTGTATCTGCCTGTAACAATATGAAGCCACATATGTTTTTTACCACTTCTACTGCATCTTTATATTCCTCTGTTTCTGGCACTCCTCTGATTCTTAAATTGTTTCTGCGCCCCCTATTCTCTAGGTCCTCCACTTTTAGGAGGAGAGCAGAATTTTCCTGTTGTAGTTCAGCCATGTGGCTATCCACTTGATCAAATTTAGCTGCCTGTGCATCCTGTCTCATATCGCACTCATCCACTCTCCTGCCAAGGCTAGAGATTTCTTCTTTCATGTCTGTTATTAATTCTCTCATTTCTTGTTTAAAAGCAGACATTTCAGTTCTTATTTCTCTAAACCATGTTCTAAACTCCTCCCGAGAGGGAATGCCACCCACCTCCAACTCCGGGGCCTCCACAGCTGCACCAGACGCCATGTGCTCCACTCCCCGGCTCACTGCTGCACTAGGCCCTGGATCGTCCTCCCCGGGTTTGTAGGAGAACTGCCTGAGATCGGGAATCTTTTTTTTTAGCGATCTGAGACATGATGGCATCCGAATTACAGATCACTATTTTTTGTGGAGTTTCGCGGGGTTAGCAAGCTGTTTGTCTTAATTGCAGTTTGGGGGAGAACGGAGCTCCACGTTCAAGCAGCCATCTTCCGTGGTGGCCACGCCCCCTCCCAAACTCAGCTACACTAACTGCACTAACCACATCCTCTGGCAACAAATTCCAGAGCTTAATTGTGGATCTCCCCTGCTAAGGAGGCAGTCTTTTTGGAGACAAACTAAGAGAGACTGACTAAAATAAAGGAGTAAAATGTAGCTGTACAATCGCTTACCTTTCCTACAGAACAACAAGGTAATTCCAGGAGATACTACCCACAATATAGGCAGCCTTTTAATCAAAAAAGATCTTACAGGCTACTGAACACCATCATGTTAACCACCAAGACAGCAAAACCAGCAGTCTCAATAAAGGGTTTGCCAGAGAAATCAGCAAACCCAGAAGCAGCAGCAACAATAACACTCTCAAAAACTTCAGCAGGGTTTTTGAGCCCAAGCCAGCCACAGCTACCCATTCAGGGTGGAGGCAGATTGAGCTATTTTCACCAAGCCTGGTCCAGTGGGTACTAAACATAATTCACCAAGGGTACAATCTAGACTTCAAGCAATACTCACCAACTCCACATTTAGTAGCACTCCTAAGGGATTCTTCACAGATATCTCTGTTACATCAAGAGGCTCGAGTTTTACTTCTACAGAAGGCAATCCACGCAGTACTGCAGTCTCATCACAGCAGAGGCTATCACTCCCAATACTTCCTCATCCCAAAGAAAACTGGAAGACTCCGCCCTATTTTGGACCTTCGTTCTTCCAACAAGTATCTCAACAAAGATAAATTCAAGATGACCTCCCGGAAAATTCTGCCCATTTATGTAATCCAGTGATTGGCTGTATTACCTGGATGCTTACACACACATTCCAATTTACACATCTTGTTGATGTTACCTGTGCCTTCAAATAGAATCATGACACTACCAGCATAAAGTTCTCCTGTATTGTCTCTCATCTGCCCCGAGGGTTTTCACAAAGCATCTAGCGATAGCTGTGGCTCACTTATGAAAGAAGGAAATATGAATATTCCTATACCTGGATGACTGGCTGATAGTCTCTCCAAGCTCAAAAAATCTTAGGATACACCTAACAGATATAATTTGATGTCTCAAAAACCTGGGTTTTCTAATAAATTAAAAAAGGTCCAGCCTTGTTCCAACTCAAATTCCTTCAGTTCTTTGCAGTGAGAATCAATACAACCCTTTGCAAAGCTTTTCTGCCCACTGTCAGAGCTCAGGTATTATGCTTTTATCTGCCGTCAATTACATCAATAGACTCACTCTACGGTATGCCAAATGCTGGTGTTACAAGGGCACATGGCAGTGGCAAATCATTTAATGCCACAGACTCGACTACATATGTGGCATTTACAGTGGGGTTTAAAGCCCAGTGTTGCAGTATAGACAGTCCATGTACAAAAGAGTTAAGTTAACACAGGCCATGAAAACAGACCTAGCTTGGTGGTTGAAATCAACAATCTTGACAGAGGGGACACCCTTTCAGATTCCACCTCATCAGCTAATCCTCACAACGGATGCCTCGATATGTGGATGGGGGGACCCATTTGCTCCACTACAAGATGCAAGGCTTATGATCTCGGAGAGAAAGAAACATCTAAATCAACCTATTGGAGTTGAAAACAGTAAAAAAAAAATGTGATTCACACCTTCTTTGCAGTACTGCACAGAAAATGCGTGATGATTTATATAGACAATCAAGTAGCCATGTTTATATAAACAAGCAAGGAGGCTCCGGTTCTAAGATTTTGTGCAGAGAAGCAATACATGTCTTAGAATAGGCAGAAACACATGCTATAACCGTACAGGTGACTTACCTACCAGGCATAGTGAATACAGAGGCCGACAGGCTCAGCAGGATTTTTCACCCTCACAAATGGTCCCTCGACCAAATGGTGGTGAGCAATTTTTTTTTATCAGTGGGGTCTGCCTTGGATAGACCTGTTTGCAATGGAACACAACAGGAAGGTGGATAGGTTCTTTTCTATTCACCCAAGCCCACTAAAAGAATCCCAGGATGCGTTCTTCATACCCTGGTCAATGGACCTGGTCTACACTTAACCCCCAATACCTCTAATAGTGTGAATGATCCAAAAATGCATACATGATGAAGTTAACATGATATTAATTGCACCAGCATGGCCAAGACGACTCTAGTATGCCTAGCTAGTACACCTTTCCATTCATTCCCCAATACCCCTGGGAGATAGTACAAATCTACTAACTTAAAAAGGGGGGACTCTACTGCATCCAGTGCATTCCTCCCTCCAGCTGACATCATGGAGATTGAAGGTACTAAAGCAATTCAGTTTACCTCATTATATTCAGGACATTATAGTGTCTGCAGGAAAACTTTCAACATGCAACAACTATGGGCTGGATTTTCAAAAGGTTACGTGTGTCGGGCCTATTTTCAAAAGGCCCGGCGACACGCGTAAAGCCCCGGGATGTGTGTAAGTCCCAGGGCTTTACTAAAGGGGCGGGGTGTGGGCAGTCCAGGTTAGGGCGGGGTCAGAGGCCTCCGACACAGCGGCCATTTGCAGCTGTGCCGGGGATCTCGCGCCAGCAGTTGACTGGCGCACGCAACTTAATTCAGCCCCAGAGCTGAAGTAAGTTTTGAAACAAAAGAAACAATCAGAAAAAGGTAGGGGGTAAAGGACAGGGGAAGTAGGGGAAAGTGGGGTGGGGGGTAGGGAAGTTCCCTCAGAGGAAGGAACGGGGAAGGCAGCGCATGCAAGGTGCACGATTGTGCACACCCTTGCGCGTGCCGACCCCTGATTTTATTTATTTATTTATTTAAAATTTTTATATACCGACATTCATCCAGGATATCACATCGGTTCACAGTGTAACGCAAACATACGCCATGCATGGCGCTTTACATTGAACAAATAAAACATGTTAACAAGGGAATAAAGGGGTAAGAGAACATGGGATAAATTGCATTAAATATTAAACAAGAATTGCAATTATATACATATGTACAATGTTGAGAGACTGAGAGAAAAGGGATTTAGGAATACTAGGGGGGGAGGGGGGAGTGGAGAGCAGAAGGGGGAGAAAAGGGGAGTAGGGGGCGGAAAGAAGAAGGATGGGGCAAAAGCGGGGCACCGAAAGGGGGGCCGTGGAGAGGAAGAGAGGAGATTAGGTGTATGCTTTGGCAAATAGCCAGGTCTTAAGCTTCCGCTTGAAGGATTTCAGGCATTCCTCTTGCCGTAGTTCAACTGGCATTGTGTTCCAAAGGGTCGGCCTGGCGATGGATAGTGCACGGGCTCTTGTGGAGGTTAGTTTGTGGAGTTTGGGAGAGGGGATAGGCATGGTTGCGAGATGTGCATGTCTGGTAGGCTTATTAGACTGGTGTAAGCGGAAGGATTCATTGAACTGGTGTAAGCGGAAGGATTCATTTTATAACTTGCGCGTCCCTTTCTCATGCAAGTTATAAAATCAGACATACATGTGTGCGCACCGGATAGCACGCGCACATCTGAAAATCTATCCCTAGGCCTTTAAATGGCGCAGATACTCCACATGGTGTCTGACCAACAACATTGATCTGTTCACATGTACTTCTGAAAACCTATTAGTAACCTTCATAGTCTATCGAGCTCAGGTCTAGCCACATTGTCCATAAGAGAACATTTTAGTGCTATTGAAGCATATCATGCCGCAAAAGAGGGACCTTCCATTTCCATTCACCCTCTCGTATCTTGTTTTATGAAGGGTCTCATTCGACTTCGATCTCCCATTCATAAGCCCCCCATACATTAGGACATTAATGTTGTTTTAGAAAAGATTGTTTCCCCAGTTTGAATCACTGGAAACCATTTCTTTGAAATATCTCACTTGGAAAGTTTTTTTCCTTGTAGCCGTAGCATCATCCAGAAGAGGGAGTGAACTTCAAGCACTGGTGCATTATTCCCCATACTTAAGAGTTTCACCCTGATAAGATCATACTTCAGACCCATCTGAAATTCTTGCTGCAGATAGTTTGATTCAAATGAAACACAGGCACTATCTCATTAGCTACATTTTTTCCAAAACCACAAAGTAATGAAAGAGAAATCACTACATACCTTGGACTACAAACGCGCTTTAGCGTATTGTAAAAGAACTCAAAATATCAGATGTACGTCTCAATTATTTGTTTCTTACAATCCAAATTCCCCAGGATCAGCAGTAACAAAGAGAATGCTATGTAACGGATAGATTTTGTAAGTTGCGTGTGTGCATCCATGTGCATGCGCTTCCCGGCTTGCACACATGGAAGCACCAATTTTATAACATGCGGGCGCTGGCGTACGCATCTTATAAAATCCTTGTGGGCATGTGTGCGTGGCGCGCAAGAGGGGTAAAATTGTGCAAATTCGCACGGCAACGCATTGCGGACTTCCCCAGTTCCCTATCCCCTACCCTAACCTCTCTTCCTCTTCTTCCCCTCTCCTCCCCACCCTCTAAACCCTTTCTCCTAACTGTGGATTTTTTTTTTTTTTTGTTGCTTACTGCTCCAACGAGACCGTAGCAACTAGCGTACACCTGGATGCCCTACCCTGGTACAGCGGCAAATCATTTTTTTGAGTTTGTTTTTTAACTGTTCATACTATATTCATGAATTATTTTTATATTTTAATTAATTTCTTTTTCTTTTTTTCTTTTTAACCTCTACTCCATAAATATTTTCACTATACCTGCATATTTATCAAAAATAAAAGGAAAACCTGAGACAGCATATACCACCAAAATCTCAGTTTTCTCTCATGGTACTTAATATGCTCGTTGTACTGCCATCACTGGTGGAAAAACCCTTTTATCACTTTATTGTGATTATTCTTCTCAACTATTAAATTTTCTACTCAGTTACTTAAAAATATAGTCCATAATCCCACAGGTATGTTTTTTGTTTTTTTTTTCTTTTTATAAATGTTCGGAACTGCACTTATCTGTGCAACACCATGATAATGCGAATATGCAGCAGTAATACTCCAAGCCCAAACCTTCAAGGTATACAGAAAATCTTTCAGTAGTCAAATTTCTAGAATATACTTATCTGTGCAACACCGGCATGGCCACGTTTCACTGTTTACATTCAGCTCAGGGTGTAATAATAAACTGGTGTAAGCAGCAAATCCATTCCTGGCATTTCACCGCATATCAGTGGTCATCTTGACGTCAACAGACATAAAGATGGCTTCTGATATATGGTGAAACACCAGGAACATATTTGGTGCTTACATCAGTTTATTACGCCCTGAAGCAACTAAATGTAAACAACAAAACATGCCATATTGGCGTTGTACATATAACAGATTTCTAGAAATTTGACTACTGAAAGATTTTCTGTATACCTTGAAGGTTTGGGATTGGAGTAATACTATCTATACATATTCACGTTATCATGGGATTGCACAGATAAGTATAGTTCAGAACATTTACAAGAGAAAAAAAAACATACTTGTAGCTGAGTAGAATAAATTAAATAGTTAATAATCCCAACAAAGTGATAAAAGGCTTTTTCACCAGTGATGGTAGTACAACATGCATATTAAGAGAGAAAACTGAAATTTTGGTGGCTTATGCTGTCTGAGGTTTTCCCTTTTAGTTTTGATAAATATGCAGGTATAGTGAAAATTTATGGAGTAGAGGTTAAAAAATAAAAATTAAAAATAAACTAAAATTATAAAAACAATTCATTAGTTAAAGGAAAAGTTGTTCAATGTTTGTTGTGTATCTCCATTGGAATTGAACATTGGGGTAATTGCTTTTGGAGAGTGGGTGATTTATCATACTATATTCATGCCATACATTTACTATGTTAGTGTGATGCTTGCATGAGACTTTAATAGGGAGTAAGATAAGAGCAAACCTAGCTTCTGACTGGCTAAGGAGGAGAATTTTCAAAAACTGTGAACACTTATTTCAATTCAGAAATAAAATAAAAATCAGAGCTGTGCAGAGGAAGCTTAAATGGTTTTGCTTAACTGCCTTTTGAATTGTTTTACAAAATCCTTCTTAGTACTGTAGCTTTGAAAAGCCAAGCATTGCAAATAACTGGAAGGGAAGAGAAAAAAGAATATAGGAAATCAAGGAAGAAGCATTGCTGCTTGCACACTGATGCTGCTGATCTCCTTGCAGGATATTGCTAAAAAACTGTCCCATAGGACAGGAGTCTTAAAGAACATGTAATGGATGCTTGAGCCTTTTATGTTGTCACTTTTTAGGAAGATAGCATAATTATTTGGGCATCTTTGGGCAGTGTTTGATTGGCCTGGTCATTCCAATTTAGTTTTTTCGTTTTTATAATATAGTTTTTGTGTTATGCTTATAAATTGTATCTCAGGTGCTCCATTCCCTAGTGAGAGTAGGAAGTGTGATTTAATTGGGGTGAGGGATTATTTTTGTTTTTTAAATTGTGTATTGATGTATGAAGTATTTTTATATTTTCTGAATTATATAAACTTTGATATATAGAATTGTGTAATTATATATTGTGTTGTATTTATATTGATGCTGCTTTGGGCAATCCTTTTGGTCTGAAAATGTGAGATATAAGTGTAAGAGTAGATTAGGCTAGATATACCACATTCATTTTTCATCGACCTGAAGAGAGTACCTTTCAAACACTAGCCGCAAATATATTAAATGAGTTCAATAAAATGTATTGGTCTCTTCCTTCTGTATACTTCCAGAATTAAAAGCTAAAGCTAAAAGAATTTTAAACTTATATCTAAGTTCAAATTTAATAATTTGTTTTGATTCTTTGTAAAATCACTGGCTACGTCAATCTCACTGATGGGCAAGGACCTGTATGTATGTGCAATTTTTAAAAAGTCAATTAAAAAAAAATTGCAACCCTTTCTCTCATCTAAATAATACATAATGGAATAAAATTAGGATAGGCAAACTTTTTCCTATGGAAGTTTGAACTCTGAGCCGAGAGCAAAGGCTCATTAGCTTAGTCAGATTTGTTCAGTAATGAGCACAGTAACAAAATGAGTTTGTTTATTTCTTTTTCTTATTTTCTGCCACATCTCTGGTTTACAATCCAAGAAAGAATGCCTTTTAAAAGGCTTTTTATGGGAGACAACACTTAGCCTCTAAATAAAGAATAAATAAAATTGGATTCTGTTAAAGGGGCCTTTCATTTCAAATAACAGACAATGCTTTGACAAAAATGTTGGAAGCTATTAAAAGTTTTTTAAGCAGGAGAAACACTGAAAAAAAATTCCTGGAAGCCCTTAAAAGGCTGTTTTTTTTCCCCTCCAAATAGGAGAGTGCACCTGCCCTTGACGAAAAGTTGGAAGCCTTTAAAAGGCCTTTTTTTGGAGAATAACAAGAGACGTGTTATTTATGGTAAAACTTAAGTTGAAGTAATGTCATTTGGTCCTTAGCTGCAATTGGGAGATGGAATTAAAAGGCTGATAATGTCTGAAGCACAGAATTAAACTGTTTTTTTTTAAGTTTCTACTTTTAATTCTTTTTGTTCTTTTCTTTTTTTTGCTCATCTGGCTAAAAAAAAGTTTGATTTTAAATTGCTAACCATAGTGTTGTAAGTGGTGCACCCCTCACAGATATCTGCATGTAGGGAATGCAGATATCTGTGAGGGGTATCTGTGCCTATTAGATGCAGGTTTCATCTTCCATGAGCTTGAATGAGAGGAGATGCTTTTATAACTTACAAGAGGAAGTGATAAGAGAGTGAATTAATGTGTCGGTCTAATGTGCTAGTCTCTTCTGGTTTGAGAGTAACTGTCAGTGTATTTTCTGATGTCATTGATTGTTGTCAAAGCAGCAGACTCTATTATATCACTCAGTATTGATTGGCCAGAAATCATATAGAATTGTCTGTGAATTCAAGACTAATATAATAAATACATGAACAAATATGTTTAGTGCTTCCTGAAAGTATATTTCCTCCTCATCCTGTCAGAGCAGTCCAGACCAGTGTAATTTGCTCCTCCTACCAGCAGATGGAGGCAGAAGACAAGCTTCTTGTCCTGATGGCCCTCCCTATGTAGCCTGGTATAGCAGGGAAGGTGTCAGTAGTCTTCTACCTCCAGGCAGATGGTAGTGTCTGGATCAGCAGGAAAAGGAGGAAATAGAGTCTCTGGGGGCCACAGCTGAGTTTAGGTTGATTTACTCCTAAAGAGCCAAGGGCTGAATCAGGGGATGGCCATATAAGATGACAGGCATGGCTAGCTGATCTTCCTTCCCCAGGACAATCAGGAGGCTGAGCCTTCCTGCATTTCCCTACCAGCCGAAAGTGATTCTTTAAAATAAATAAATAAATAAACAAATACATAAATAAAATAGAAAAAACCCAAACCTGCAGCAATACCAGAATGGCCTAAGGCCTGTGGTAGTGGCTCAGCTTTAGAACGTAACCAGCAGCCAGGATCAAATTCTTCCCTTTGGACAATACTTTGAAATCCTCGGCTCAGTGTGCGGCGGTTGTCAAAAAAGCAAACAATGTTAGGAATTATTAGGAAACAAATAGGGCCAGATTTTCAAAGGGGTATGAGCGTAAGATACGCATGTACCCCCCGAAAACCTGGCCCAACCTCCCCCTGTGCGCGCCGAGCCTATGTTGAGTAGGCTCGGTGGCGCATGCAAGTCCCGGGGCTTTCCTGGGGGGGGGGGGCGTTCCGGGGGGTGTGTTGTGGCCGGCACGTCATCGGGGGCGTTCTGGGGGTGTGGCTGCGGCCTCCGGACCGGGCCCTGACGCGCCGGCGGCCGGCCCAACACGCGCATTTTACACCTGCTTCGAGCAGGCGTAACTTGTACAACAAAGGTAGGGGGGGTTAGGTAGGAGAAGGGAGGGGAAGATGGGGGGAGGCCAAAGGAAAGTTCTTTCCGAGGCCACTCCGATTTCGGAGCGGCCTCTGAGGGAACGGAGGCAGGCCGCAGGGCTCGGCGCACGCAGGCTGCCGATTTTGGGCAGCCTTGCGCGCGCCGACCCCGGATTTTAATGGATACACGCGGCTACGCGCGTATCTATTGAAATCCCGCATACTCTTGTTCGCGCCTGGTGCGCGAACAAAAGTACGCGCGTGCGCAAATTTATAAAATCTACCCCATAGAGAATAAAACGGAGAATGTTACCTCTGTATCGCTCCATGGTGAGACAGCACCTAGAGTACTGTGTGCAATTCTGGTCTCTGCATCTGAAAAAAGATATTGCTGAACTGGAATAGGTACCGAGAAGGGTGACCAAAATGATAAAGGGAATGGAACAGTTCCCCTTTGAGGAAAGTCTAAAGAGGTTAGGGCTGTTCAGCTTGGAGAAGAGGAGACGGCTGAAAGGGGATTTGATAAAGATCTATAAAATCATGAGTGGAATAGAACAGGTAACAATGAATCGGTTATTACTCTTTCAAATCTAGGGGACACTCCATGAAGTTAGTGAGTAGCACATTTAAAACAAATCAATTATTTTTCACTCCGTGCACAATTAAGTTCTGGAATTCATTGCTGGAGCAGGGAGTAAAGGCAACTTGGTTTAAAAAAAGGTTCGGACAAATTCTTGGAGAAGTCCATTAACTGTTATTAATCAGATTTGGGAAAAGCCAAACTGTTATTAACCAGATTTGGGCATTAGCAGCTTGGGATCTATCTACTGTTTGGGATCCTGCCAGGTACTTGTGACCTGGATTGGTTACTGTTGGAAACAGGATACTGGGCTTTATTGGGCCGTCTGACCTAATATAGCAATTTTTATGTTCTTATGTACACGTTTCAGAACAGTAGAGGAAGTTAGCTGCATTACTGTCATGCGCATAGTGAATATACTTTTTTTTGGAAAATAAATACATGTGCATAGCTTCCAAACACACCTCCAAAACGCCTCTCTCTAATGCCTCCAAAAGCATGTGCCTTTTATGAGAGTATGTGCATATTTTCAGGCAGATCAAAATCAATTACTCAAATATGGCTAATTTAGAATGTTTTAAACTATCACATGTTGCCTTAAACCAATTAATCTCAACAGTTGCTGAAATAATACCATCAGACATCTGAAGAGTTGTGGCCAGTCAAGTAGAGGGGAAATAGCAAACAGAGGACACTAGACATGCTCTGTATAGTCACATTGTGGCAAAAACACACCTCAAGTCACAATAGAGATAATTAATATCACACCAATGACTACCTATGAGAAGTAGTAGGCATAATTTGGAAATCTTGCCTTTGTGAGTAATATAGGTTTCAGTGCAACGCAGCAACTTCTTGCAAGGGCAGAGGAGGAATGGAACACTTGGAAGATTCTCAATAGTCACCAAACCCAAATTGGCAAGTCAAGAGTTGACATGTGGATACTTTACCAAATCTGAGGCCTGTGTTTGTGGCAAATGGTCTGTCCATTGCCCATCTATAAAAAGATATTACTTTGGTGGATGAACATGAGAAGAAGACTACCTGAGTAAAAGCTGCCTAAGTATTTGAAATTGACACAAATGTGTATGTGGCTATCTGGGATGTCCTCACCTCAAAATGTGAGGTCACAGCTAGATGTGAATAGAATGGAATGTTGTATATTCATAGCAGTCTGAAACAAAGATCAGTAGATAAATGAATATGCTCAGAAAAGTTGACTCAAAAAATTGGAAATGTGTTTTATGAATGACTCATGTTCCAAACTCTTTAAAAACTTGAATCTGATTACAAAAAGCAGACTCCTTTTTTGCAATCTGGCTTTTCTTCCTACTCTTCCCAAGCAGTTACGGTTTGCCGAGCTGATAAATGTTTACCAGCTAAATTTTCAGAACTATTCGCTCTATACACTGGAGTTGCTCCTTGTGAACGTTCAAATCCTGCTCAGTATTGCTGCTCTTTGAATGATTGCCACAATATTTATAACAGTGTACTTTTTAGAGCAACCTTTGAGTCTTTCCAGCCTCTGTCTTACTCCAAGTTGAATTAGATGGGGAGAGTGTGTACTGAGCACTAGATGTGGAATGATAGGAGCAGCATAGTGGAAATCTTACAGTCACATGTGACACTTAAGTGTGCTGCTCACAGCCCACGTCTCTCTTCTCCTGCATTTGTATATAGAGGGAAATGGACCATTGTAATGAATTCATGCGAATCTGTCTTCTCTCTCCATTTGTTTTAAAATTTGGAAAAGAGACTGATGGGGCTCTTCTTTTGGCCATATGAATCTTTTCCATATCTGCACTGCCTGCTCTGTTGAGGCTGGTGTGCCACACAACATTTTTGTTAATATAGGTGTGCTTGGACGTGAAAAGGTTGTGAAACTCTGCAAAAGAGAAACAGTTTAGATTATTTTTAGTTCTCCCTCCCACCCTGTCAAAAGAGAAGGCACTTCAAAAATTGTAAGAGCCCCCTCCCCTCTTCCAAAGGAACACTAAATATGTGAAACATTCACCCTCCTGTTTTGCATTAAGATAAACTAGGGTTCCAAAAAACAGTACTCCATTAATCTACCTCCTCACAGTCAAAAAATAAAGGTCAACTCACAAATTTGTGGTTGGCATAGAAGACTTAGGTCCCAAGAAGGACGAAGGTAGGCGATCTATGAAAGCCGTTAGGAAAAACAAAAGAGAGAGATGCCTTAGTCTTTTTCAATTCCTTTATTGAAGTGGAGACGTAAAAGAATGATATAGCCCGACTCTGGCTGAGTTTTGCCGTGTACTACGGCTGCCTCAGGGGCTTAATTGTACGTTCATGGACCCTTGATTATGGAACAGGTATTAATGTCTGTCTGATCCGCAACAATGTTAGATCTTACAGTCCACTTATGGATACGGGTCTCCACTGGTAATAACAAACACTGTCCATGAACGTACAATTAAGCCCATGAGGCAGCCGTAGCACACGGCGAAACTCGGCCAGAGTCGGGCTATATCATTCTTTTATGTCTCCACTTCAATAAAGGAATTGAAAATGGCATAGAAGACTTTACACATTTAACAATTAAGAATCATGTCACGGGATCATGGAGAAAGACTATATATATATATATATATATATATATATATATATATATCCCAGGTGACCAGAAAGGATCTTCTCTGTAGGAAAACAGTTCTGAAAGCTAAATTCTCCAACTGCATCATATTATGCAGCAAATTGAATAAGTGCCAGAAGGAAGGAGACCCATCTTCTCTTACCCAATAAAAAGGCCTTTCTAGTAAATAGTTTACCCCCTTATCACTAATTTTTAACAAGGAAATATTGGCAAATAGTGTAAGTGCTGCTGTACCTTGAATATATTGATAGACAGGCTGATTCAATAAAATGTGCTGGAGCGCCCGCTCTCCCAACACGCGCCCAGGCACCTCTCCTAGGCGCACGATTCTCTAATCAAATTAGGCCATGCGCTAATAAGGAGGCGCTAGGGACACTAGCGCATCCCTAGCACCTTATTAGCGGAAGCGGCAGCTGTCAGCAGGTCCTACAACCGACGCTTAATTTTACCGGCATCTGTTATTGAACCCGCTGACAGCCACGGGTTCGGAAAATGGATGCCGACAAAATTGAGCGTCTGTTTTCGAACCCGCTCCAGTTCTGCTTAAGTTGTCCACATTCCATAACCAGTTTTCTGTTCAACAAAAAATGATACATGGATGATATTGTGTGGTGAATTGGATCCTCCACATTGAAGAAATTGTACAAATACTCCCAATTATCAGTAGCCCAGTCCCTTATCTTAAGGGAGTAGAAATAATGTCTAACCTCTAAGTAGGAATAATAATGCTTCATGTCGAGTAAATGTTTCCATTAATATCGGAAAGGTCTTAACTGTTCCCTCATTGGTAAGAAATTGGGAAATCAGTTTCAGGCCCAGGGAACCCCAAGTGGCAAAAATAGGGCTAGCTGTGCCAGGCAGGAAGTGCCCATTACCCACTATTGGCAACAATTGTGTAGTAGAACTATTTAACTGGAGCAGTGAGCAGAGGAATCTCCATGCATGAACTAAAGGGATCAGCAAAAAAACTCTTTTCAGCATGATATCTGAGAGAGCTGCTGGAGAGTGTAAAAGAAAACCCAAATTGTGCAGTGAAAACGTCTCCAGTTCAATCTGTGTAGGAGTGTAAAAGTGCATCCCCAATATCCAATCTCTATAATCTCTACTAGTTAAAAATCCCCAATATCCAATCTGCTATAATCTCTACTAGTTAAAAAGCAAGGTATCATCTGAAACATGTAAAGCCATTTAGACAACACTATTATCTGAAAAAGGTTCACTCGGCCTGATAAAAGTAATGGGATATCCCGCCAATGTTGAAAAAGTACATTGGTAGTGGCTAATAGCCTCAGACAGTTAACCTGATATAATTTACTAGGATCAACATGCAATGTTATACCTAAATAAGTAAAAGAATCCGTCATCCTCGCATTGGAAAATCATCACCCCAGGCTTCCTGCACACAGTTTCAGGTGGGAAGTGCTTCACATTTGTCCATTTAACTTTAACCCTGCCACTGCACCATATTCTGTCATTTCCCCCAATATGGCATGTAGGGACGTTTGAGGGACAGCTATATGTAACAAGAAGTCATCGGCAAAAACTGCCAGTTTAAACTCATGTCAGCCTTTCTCATCAAGAGGAACCACTTTAATATGAAAGTTCTTGATTGTCATAAGAAGGGGTTGAATGGCAAGGACAAATAACAAAGGAGATAGTGGACAACCATGTTGTACTCCTCTGCTTACAGCCATTAACTGAAATGCAGATCTGTGGGTTAATATAGAATAATTTCAGGACCTGCACAAAGTGTCCTTCTATCTCAAAAGATTGTAACATTTGAAACATGAGGCCCCACTCAAGGTGATCAACACCTTTTCCGCATCTAGGCTCAGCAACATTGATGGTAATCACCTATTTTTGCTACTCTTCAAAGATGCAATTGTCTTATGCATATTTTTAATAGGATAGCTGCCTTTTACAAACCCAATCTACTCATCCGCAGTAAGGGTAGGTAAAATATTAGCCAAACGATTGGCCAATATTTTTGCCAAGAGTTTAATGTCAAAGTCTAACAAGGAGACTGGGCGATATGAAGCAGGTGAGGTCAAATCCTTACTCCCCCACTTCAGCAGTACTATGATGGTGGCAGTATTAGGAGCTAGCGGAAAATAACCTAAATCAACCAACTCCGTAAACATTTTACCAAGTAGTAGCTTGGTAGAGAGGAGTTTGTAAAACTCTGCTGAGAGCTGTCCGGGCCCAGAGTCTTCAACAGAGTCTGTAAGGCCTTGCATTAGCTCTTCTAAATTTATAGGTTGATTCAAGGCCCACAATAGCTCTGCACTCACTTGTGGCAATGAAGTGGACTGTAAATATGTTTCAACCACTTGCAGATTACCTGGAGCTGTGATATATAGTGTCTTATGGTAAGTTTTAAAAGCGGCACTAATATCTTTTCCTGAGTTGACTACCCCACCAGATGTGTTCCGCAGCATTGTGACGTGTCTAGCCTGCATCCAATTTTTAGTTAAACTAGCCAAAGATTTACCGACCTTGTTACCCTGTTGATAGAATTTATATTTACAATACATAATACTCTTCTTAGCTCTCTGATCTAGCACTATATTCAAGGCAGATTGTGTAGCCAAGAATTTCTCTCTATGGACCGCATTTGGAAATTGGTTATAACGCTGCTTGTCCAAGGGCAATTGCTTTTCTAGAGCTAAAATGTTTGCTGCCATGGCTTTGTTCTGTGCCGCCCCTCAACACTGCTTTAGCAGTGTTCCAGAATAATGTGGGTGTCTCTTGGTGTAGCCCATTATCCTCCAAATAAAGATCCCATCTTTTCACTAAGTAGTCTCAAAACTCTACATCTTTGTAAAGATAGCGGGGGAATCACCAGATTAGAGGGGTACCCTCTGGGTGAAAATCCACCCAGTCAGGCGAGTGATCTGAAACAATCAGCAGGCCTATTTTGAAATCTGAAACTCCCGAGAAAGCCTTGTGTTTCAGAAGCATATAGTCAATGCGAGACTGCATATTGTGAGCTTGGGATGAAGCAGCCGCTAGACATTAATTAGATCCAAATTAGAGCATAAATATTTTACACCCTTGCTCAATGTTGTCTCAAGGTGCATTTTCGCTACAGACCGGTCCAAACGGTTATTGGCAACAAAATTAAAGACCCCCCCCCCCCCCAAGTACTATTGACACTTGCCCATAAGGTAGTAGGAGTTTCACTAATTTTACAAAAATAGATTGCTTATAATTATTGGGGGTGTATATATTACAAAGTACAATAGGTTTCCCATTCAAAAGGCCTTCCCCCCCATCAAGTAATGCCGTTCATTGTCCAGAAGGATCTTAGTGTCTTGAAAGGATACTGTTTTGGCTATCAAAATCGCACCCCTGCTTTACGCGAACTAGATTGAGCAGAGTATACCCTTCTTACCCTTTGTCTTTTTAACTTTCCATGTTCTATGGTATCTAGACACATTTCCTATATCATTGTGATGTGTGTTTTCCACCTCCTTAATGCCTGTAACTCGTATTACCTTTTCGTTATGCAGCCAATGCCCCCCACATTCCAAGTAAGGCAGCGTAAACTGGATGAGGCCACCTAGCTGGAGAAGGAAATGGCCTGCACACAATATGGCATGTAAACCAGTCGGAGCCCCCCAGCCTAGGTTCCGACTTCCTATATGTAAACCTCAAATCTAAGTGCAGCTGGTCACAGCATAGTTACTTCTAAATTTAACCTGAACCCTATCATCCCAAACATCCCTCCCTTTCTCTCCCCTCTCTCCCCCTACCTCCCCTTCAATCCCCCCATTCAAACACATCATAACACACACAGTATGCTGTAAATTGAGCTGGAGATAACATGACATAAATGTGCTGGGGCTCCACTCCCACAGAGAGCAATAAGGATAACTGTATTAAATTGGTAACCAGCTCAACAAGGAAAGCGTAGTAAAAGGAACAACAATAATAATCATGCATTCAATGGAGTATAAAACTGCCCAGTAAAATACTGATAGTTCAGTTGAAGAATGGGAATACAAAAGTAGAATAGGTAGTTTTTCCCTCCATCTTGGCTGAGGCTGAACAAGCTCCAGTGCATACTCAAATATGGTGAATCTAAGTTTGCATATGCTGCATTCAGCTGTAAATAGTGAGCTGTTCCTCCACCTAGGCTAAGGTTGAACCAGGGACAGTTAGAGGCTCCAATGCATACAGAAATGTGGCACAAATAGTAGGGATGTGCATTTGTTTAATTCGTTTCATACATTTCCCATTACATGTCAATTAGATGTGCATTCGTTTCATATGTTTCATACGTTTCATATTACATGCTTGTATACCTCGGCGCAGCTCAGCTCCACGAAGGGTCAGGAGACCCTCTCCATGCAGCAGGACTGACCGTCCGTCTGGGGTAAGAAGCCCTAATCCCGCCTGGGACCGCCGACCACTGCACTGCCAGCCGACCTACCTCTGTCGCCTCCCGGCCACCAAAACCGCGCCCTCTTCTCCAGCGGCCTATCACAGGCCACGACCGAAGTCTCCTCCTCCTCCAGCCCTTTAAACTAGGGCTGCAACCTTGGTGTAGCGTGCTGGGCGTCGCGCGACAAAGGGGCCTGCCCCTTTGTGCGCTCCTTAGTGCACACCAGTTCTCGGAAACACGCTCAGTGGTAATCCTTACACTTCTTGAACCTCCTATATACTGTCACAAACGGTCTCACTCACAGAGAAGAACCTAATTCACTCATTACTCTATCTGACCGAATCCCGACCCAGCTCCCCTTCACAGCTCTCCAACGGAAGGATTCACTAATCTTTCAGTATACAACTAAACTACACTAATTCCACATCAAAGGAAACATGACTCAAGGCTACCCAATTCCCATCCTACACTACAGTCTCTTCAGCTTTGGAAAATCAGCTACACACTACCGGACTTATTCCTCCAGAACCCTTATCCCTATAATGATCTCTCCCATTACACAACTCCTAGGTCTTGCTCTATTTTCACTGACACTCTTTAATGCACAATCTCTTACCAAAAAATCTCACATCCTCAATGATCTTCTCCTCGACTCAAAACCAGACATATGTGCCATAACGGAAACCTGGCTCAAACCCACAGATATAGTCTTGGTAAATCAACTACCTACTCACTGCTATGATTTCTTCTCTCTCCCTAGACAAAAAAAAAAGAGGCGGAGGTCTTCTCTTGGCTGCCAGAAAAGAGTTGAGGTTAACCCTACAAACAATCAAGGCTCCATCTAAACTAGAAGCAGGCCTCTTCAAATCTAATGCTCTACAAATCCTCCTCCTCTACGCTCCACCAGGCCTTCTTGAATCGGATGCCTTGCCTTTGGTAGAAACCATAGCAAAGCATATAAATCTTGACTGCCCTGTGATTATCCTAGGTGATTTCAACCTGCACATTGATTCAACCCCACTCTCCTCCAACTGTGAAGCACTTCTCACCTCGCTTACAGCTATGGGCTTCAAGCAAATTATTGACAAACCCACGCATAAAGCTGGCCACACACTAGATCTTATTTTCATTAACTCTGGTTTCACAAATTCTACACCTCCCGATTGCATTCCTGTCCCATGGTCCGACCACTCACTAATCTCCACCACCCTCAAACTGAACGAAAAGATGTCATTTCAGCCTCTCCATGCTACGATTCATTTCAGAAGAACGTGTACTTCAGATGCCCTCAGTGAACACCTAGCCAAAGAACTTCCTAACCTAGATATCTCTAACCCGAACTCGGCACTATCCTCATGGCATAACATCACAGAAGTGGTAGCGAATAAACTATGCCCTTTGGCAACCAAAAAAATCAGCCCATCTTCTAAAAGCAAACAACCCTGGTTCACCAATGAACTCCACAAACTTAAATTAGACCTTAGACATAAGGAAAACAAATGGCGCAAGACTCCTTGCCCCAGTACACTAATGGCCTACAAATCCTCCCTACACACATAGGAACACAATACTACGAACAAAAAGAGACTTTTACGCTATCAGGATCCATGATCTAATATTTGACGCCAAAGGCTTGTGCTCCTATGTCTCGGAACTTACAAAATCCACCTTCCCGTCCATCCCGGACGACCAGACTCAATCTAAAGCCAATGATCTTGCATCCTTCTTCCAGAGCAAGATCTCAAATCTTCTACTAGCCTTCCCCCTAGCTCCACACTTCCCCCCACTGCCTTCTTCTCCCTCACAAATACGGGAGCTTCATTTGAATCTTTTGAACTGACTTCCTCCAAAGAGATAGAAGCTATACTAAAGAGGATGAAACCGTCCACTCATCCCTTTGACCAAATCCCAACGAAACTACTACTTCTGGTTCCTGATACCTTTTCCATGTTTTTGGCCGACATCATAAACTGTTCCCTGTCACAAGGAATTTTCCCAGATGCTCTTAAACTCGCCACCCTCAAATCGCTGCTTAAGAAACCGAACCTAGACCCTAACAATCTGAACAACTTCCGCCCTATTTCCAGTTTGCCATTTGTCGCTAAAATCATGGAGAAAATAGTCAATGCTCAAATCTCAGATTATCTTGAAGACCACAAAATACTCCATGCCTCCCAATACGGTTTCCGTAAATCACTAAGCACGGAAACACTCCTCATCTCTCTCACCGACCACATCATCATGGGCCTAGACAAAGGGCATTCCTTCCTACTTGTGCTCCTCAACATATTGGCAGCATTCGATACGGTGAACCACAACATTCTTCTAAAACGACTAGCCGATATAGGGATAACAGGAACAGCCCTTAGATGGTTCGAATCCTTTCTCAGTAGTAGAGGTTTTAAAGTCAAAATCAATAATAGAGTCCCCACGCATCAGTTCATCTCTTGGAGTTCCTCAGGGCTCATCGCTGTCTCCCACTCTCTTCAATATATACCTCCTTCCCCTCTGCCAATTGCTAATAAACCTTAAACTAAAACACTTTGGGGCGGATTTTCAGCGCCCTGCTCGCCTAAATCCGCCCAAAACCGGGCGGATTTAGGCGAGCAGGGCCCTGCGCGCCGGTAAGCCTATTTTACATAGGCCTACCGGCGCGCGCAGACCCCGGGACTCGCGTACGTCCCGGGGTTTTCGGAGGGGGGCGTGTCGGGGGCGTGTCGGGGGGCGGGCCCGGTCGACGCAGGCGTTTCGGGGGCGTGTCGGCCGCGTTTTGGGGGCGGGTACGGGGCGTGGCTACGGCCCGGGGGCGTGGCCGCGCCCTCCGTACCCGCCCCCAGGTCGCGGCCCGGCGCGCAGCAGGCCCGCTGGCGCGCGGGGATTTACGTCTCCCTCCGGGGGGCGTAAATCCCCCGACAACGGTAAGGGGGGGGTGTAGACAGGGCCAGGGTGGGTGGGTTAGGTAGGGGAAGGGAGGGTAAGGTGAGGGGAGGGCAAAGGAAAGTTCCCTCCGAGGCCGCTCCGATTTCGGAGCGGCCTTGGAGGGAACGGGGGGAGGCAGCGCGGCTCGGCGCGCGCAGGCTATACAAAATCGATAGCCTTGCGCGCGCCGATCCAGGATTTTAGTGGATACGCGCGGCTCCGCGCGTATCTACTAAAATCCAGCGTACTTTTGCTTGAGTCTGATGCGCAAGCAAAAGTAGGCTGTTCGCGCGCCTCTTAAAATCTACCCCTATCTGTGCGCATATGATGTGCAAATTTGAATCCCCATAACTGAATCCCTCACTAAAACCCTCAATTTCTGGGACAACTGCCTCAAATCGATTAACCTCCTCCTCTCCAGCCTCAATTTGATCCTTAATTCTGCCAAGTCGGAACTGCTCCTCATTTCACCGGAAAGCAGCGATACACTTCAGCAGTCCCAATCCAATACCATAATCACTCAAGCAAGAGACCTGGGAGTGATAATCGACAATCATCTGAATTTAAAGAAGTTTGTCAATCACACCACCAAAGACTGCTTCTATAAATTACATGTGCTAAAACGACTTAAACCTCTTTTACACTTCCAAGACTTCAGATCAGTTCTCCAGACCATTCTGTTCTCCAATGTAGACTATTGCAACTCCATTCTGCTTGGTCTTCCTGCCCCATCCACCAAACCCCTACAGATGCTCCAAAACGCAGCCGCCAGGATCCTGACAAACACGAACAGAAGAGAGCACATCACGCCCATCCTCAGAGATCTACATTGGCTTCCAATAAGTTTCAGAATCCTTCACAAATCCCTCTCCATCATCCATAAATCCATCCATCAGCAGGTCCCCATTGACCTGAAATACCCACTCAGAAGGCATACATCCGCAAGACCGATTAGGGAAGCCTACAAAGGATCTCTACATACCCCTCCCACAAGATCCACCCATCTGACAACCACCAGAGAACGGGCCTTTTCAACTGCGGGACCAGCCATCTGGAACGCCATCCCCCCTGATCTCAGACAGGAACCTTGTTTGTTGACATTCAAGAAAAAACTCAAAACATGGCTGTTCCTACAAGCCTTTCCCCCAACCTAGACTGCTGTCAATCATGTTCCAGTCACATACGTAGCTCCGCCCAATCATTACACGCTATTTCATACGATGTATTCACTTGGTTCTAGTTTTTGAGTTATTGTTCCTCCGCTAGCTGCTTCTTCTCCCTAGTTAAATCTCCCCTGTTCAGTGTAACTTTCCTCACTGCCTGTTTGCGCTTGCTTCGTTATTGTTATTTATCACTCCCCTGTTCCATGTAAACCGATATGATATGATTTTTTTCATGAATGTCGGTATAAAAAAGCAATAAATAAATACATTTCATATTACATGCTTGTATAGGAAACATATGAAATGGATGAAATGAATGCACATCCCTAACAAATAGGTTCCCTCACTCAGCATTCAACTGTAGATAGAGCCAACAACGGAGCAGCAGACCTCACTGCCATTAGACCCTCAAGGTTCCTCTGTTGACACTATTGAGATCAAGCGGGAATGAAAATATTCTTCTGCATCTGCTGTATCAAACAAATGGTTTGCGTTGTTATAAGTAGCACGTAGCCATGCAGGAAATTGCAGCATGAAATGCATCTGCTGCTGTGCCAGTTTAGAGCAGATAGAAACAAAAGCCTTCCTCTTGGCAGACACTGCTACAGAGTAATCTGCAAAAATTAGCACAGAATGTCTTTCATAAGCCAGCTCTCTCTCTTTTGGTGATATTGCTGCAGCACCTCCTCTTTATGTCAAATTTAAAAAGCATGCTATTACAGGCCTAGGCTTTCCTTGATTTCTTTCTCGCAAACCCAGGCATTGTACACGCTCTATCACCAGTTTCTCTGGCACCGCAACTAGGTTAAGCTCAGACTGTAGCCACATTTCTAGCACTCCCCGCAGATCGTGATCACCTACAGTCTCAGGAATACCAATAAAATGTAAGTTACTCTTGCGGGAGCGATTCTCGAGATCCTCTAGCTTCAGAACCATCTTTACCGCCTCCGATTTTACTACCACTGTTTTCTGCTCCAAGGCCTTCACGCACTCGTTGACCCCGGAGAGGTGTGTTTCCTCCTCTACAATGCATCGTGAGTTATTGGCCACCAGCGCTTGCAGTTCATCAAACTGGGCATAGATTTTGTCTAATTTTGCGTCAGTAGTAGTTAGCAAGGGCAGATTGGTATTGCCCGCATCCCCTCCATGCGACACCATAGACGGCCGATTGCCCAGATGGGTCGCCATTTTGCTTATCCTGGGCTGGAGTTATTCTTTCCAGAGCACTTTCGCTGCCATTCAAAGCCTGAAATAGCTTGAAACTTTGTTACAATCTGCCTGAGTTTCACTTTGTCCCTTGTGCTCTGCTTTAGGAGCAAGTTGAAACAAAAAAAAGGAAAATGTGGTTTGATTCGGGGAGTGGGGCCCCGGAGCTAGCAAGGCTCAAGTCCTCACGCTCTCACCACATCATGTGATCTCTCAGATTACTGTTTTAATAATAAAATGGGATGTCTTATAATAAAACTAAAACAGGGCTCCTTTTTTATTTTTTACAGTAGGAAATTGAAGATTTTATTTTATACATTTTGCAATCTATTAATTTTATAAGATTAATAAAGCACACGAATGTACTGAGTTATGTGATATATACCATTTTTATTGGAAATTCTTAGCTTTGCCTGGTGCTAAACAACACCCTGGCATATTATGTAACTAAATAGCCTTAGGTTCAAGGAATATTTATGACTAAATCTGTATCAGCCTGGCCCATCAGATCTCTCTTCTCACTTTTTCCATTCTACTCATAGTCCATTCTACTCATAGAAACATAGAAATGTGACAGCAGAATATATAGTCTCTTTCTGTCTAGTCTGCCAATCCACTCAACTAATTCAGCTTAGAATTTCTATTACTCCCTTAGAGATCAAATACTTTCTTGATATCAGATACTGTTTTTGTCTCCACCACCTTCATGGGTAGGCTGTTCCATGCATCCATTACACTCTCTGTAAATATATATTTCCTTAGATTACTCCTGAGTTTACCCCATTTCACCCTCACTCTCTTTTAAATCCTCCTTTCCGTTGAAACCTTGGAGGTATTTAATGTCTCCATCATATCTCCTATATTCCGCTTTTCCTCTATGGTGTATATGTTTAGATCTTTGTCTATACCCATATGCTTTAGAATGAAGACCACTAACCATTTTAGTAACCACCCTCTGGACCAACTTCAACCAGTTTATATCCTTTTGAAGGTGCGGTCTCTAGAATTGCATACAATATTCTAAATGAGGTTTCACCAGGGACCCATACAGAGGAAGTATTGCCTCCCTTTTTATGCTATTCCTCTCCCTTTGTAGCCAGTCATCTTTCTGGCTTTTACACTTTATCCATTTGTTTGGCCATCTTAATATCATCATAAATGACAACCCTCTAAGATCTCATCTTCATTTGTGCTTAGAATTTCACCCCTATACTCTCCCATGGGTTTTTACATCCTACATGCATAACTCTGCATGTTTTAGCATTAAATCTTAGCTGCCAGATCCTAGACTATTCCATGAGTTTCACTGAATTCCTCCTCAAGTTGTCCACACCTTCCTGGCTGACTCTCTTGTTACAGATTTTGGCATCAGCAAAAAATCCTGACAATCCTTTGGCAATGTTGCTCAAGAAAATGTTGAAAAAAATTGATCCAAGGGTTGAACCCTGAGGCATACCACTAGTAATGCCTCTGCTCTCGCCTCCTACTCAACAAGTTTTCTAACCCAGTCAAGGGTGCTCAATTTATTTATAAGTCGCCTATGTGGAATCATGTCAAAGATCTTACTGAAATCCAACTACACTACATCTAATGCTCTTCCTTGATCCAATTCTCTGATTACCAAATCAAAGAAATTGATCAGATTAGTCTGACAAGACCTAGCTCTGCTAAAAACATACTGCCTTGATACTTGCAATCCATTGTTTTCCTGAAACTGCACTATTCTCTATTCTAGCAGCGATTCCATTAATTTGCTCACCACAGAGATCAGACTAATTGGCCTGTAGTTCCCAGCCTCCTCTTCCCACTTTTGTGAAGAGGTAACACATCCGCCCATCTCTAGTCCTCCGGAACTGTTCTAAAGATGCATTGAAAAGTTCAGCCAGCAGAGCTGCCAGAACTTCTCGGTTTCCTTAATATTCTTAGATGTATCCATTTACATTTATTAAATTTATAAACCGCTTAACACTAAAAGGCCTAGGCGGTGAACAAAATAACATACACAAGTTAAATCAAGAACAAATCAAAATATGCATTTAAAATCAAAATTAAGATGTGTTGCATAAAAAGCAAAATGAGTAAATACATAAATAAAAACATTAAATTAAGAAAACATTAAATTAAAATAAATAACGATCAGAAAGGTCCCATTGCTTTATCTACTTTAGTGTAGTTAGATCCTTATGAACACACTTTTCTGAAAATTGATTGAGGTTTACCTAATTTCCAATCTTATTTGTGTTGGTTTTATGTGATCTTGCTCCTGGTCCTTTCACAGTGAATACAAAACAGAAATATTTGTTAAGCAATTTTGTTTTTTCCTCATCAGCCTCTACATATTCCTTTCCTTCTTGTCTCTCACAATGCCACTTTTTCCACTTCCTTCTATCACTATCTTAAAAAAAAAAAAAGTCTGGTCCCCCTGTCTTACCGTATTTGCTATTTTTCTTCGATTTGTATCTTAGCATTTCTGACTAATTTTTTCAGCTTCTTTTAGCTTTTCTACCTAGAATAATGGATGAGCAGGTATAAATCTTGTAAATAAATACTGTTGCTTGTCTTCCTTTTTCTTCAATCTCTTGTAGTTTATGATCACTTATCTTTTTTTCTCACCTTTTCAGCTACTTCTTTAGAAAACCATAGTGGCTTATTTTTCCTCTTTATTTAGTTTCCTAACAAAAAGATTAGTTCCCCTTATAATATCTCCTTTTAATTTTGCCTACTGCAGAGAATTTGTTGCCAGAGGATGTGGTTAGTGCAGTTAGTGTAGCTGGGTTCAAAAAAGGTTTGGATAAGTTCTTGCAGGAGAAGTCCATTAATGGCCAATTATTAAGTTTACTTAGGGAATAGCCACTGCTATTAATTGCATCAGTAGCATGGGATCTTCTTAGTGTTTGGATAATTGCCAGGTTCTTGTGGCCTGGTTTGGCCTCGGTTGGAAACAGGATGCTGGGCTTGATGGACCCATGGTCTGACCCAGTATGGCATGTTCTTATGTTCTTATCTAGGATCTCCTTGGTTCTTTAAGACACTGCAGCTGGAATGACCCAATCAACATCCAGCAGGTTGAAATCCCCTAGCAATAGTACCTCTTTTTTTCATAGCAATTTTATAACTATCCTCCATTAAATCTCTATTTCTTCTGTCTGTGATGGAGGTCTAGGTATTGTGCTAATATAAACAGATGTTCCATTTCATCTTTTCAGATTAACCCACAGTGCCGCCTCCTTACTTCGTAAGCTCTGTAGTTTCGTTGCTTTAATATTTTTTATATACAGTGCCATGCCTTCTCACTTTCTTCCTATGTGGTCCTTCCTGAATAGATTGTATTCCGGTATCCCAGTCATGGTTTTCCGTGTACCACATCTCCATGAGAGCCACTACCCCATGTCGGCTTCTTCCATGACTGCCTCTAGATCTGGGACTTTTTCCCCCCATTCTATGAGTATTAGTGTATATAGATTTTAGAATGTGGTGCTTTTTTCCCCATTTCTGTACAAGTATTTAATGTTTTACTTTCTTAGGATTTTGTTCCACTATCTCTGATGACCCTAGTTTAAAGCCCCCCTTAGCAGGTTTTCCAGTCTGTGTTGGAAGACCCCGCATCCCTTCTTCACTAGTGGACCCCATCTTTGCTCAGTTGCCCTTGAAACATCATCTCATGGGCCAGGAAGCTGAAATGCTCTCAGCGACAGTGTTTCTAGAATGTGAGCTTCCCTGTTTGGGCCTTTATCTTTTTTAAAACTTTTTATTTAAATCAACAACCAACAGAGTCATCACAAAATACAGCCACAAGAAAAATGATATGAAAATAGTGTTCATGTATATCATACATGCCTGTTCATATACTCCCCAAATTTGCTCCATACCCTATTAAATTTATTTATTTTATTTATTTATTTAGAGCTTTTCTATACCGGCATTCATGATACAATCATATCATGCCGGTTTACAGATAGGGGTGCAATAACTTTGTACATTTAACAAGTGCAGAGGAAACAAAAAACCAAAAAGTTACATTATAACAGGGTTGCTGGAACTGGGGGAGGAGGAGACAAGAATAAAAGTATCTTTACAGAAGTAAATAATTTATATTGTGCAGTAAGGTCTCTTAATGGGTATTAGTGACTCAGTTAGACTCGGGAAAGGCTTGTTTAAATAACCAAGTCTTAAGCCTTTTTCTGATGGTTCCAGTCTGAGATCGGGTGGTTGACAGCTTTCCCCCTTAATGAGTAAATAATTTGTTTTTGGTCAAAGCTAACTCTGTCAATTCCATTGCAAAAGACTTGGAGTCCTTTTCCAGAACAAGAACTATCATATATCTAGAAGCATGAATACAATGCTTAAGACACTATTCTTAACTGGGATGTCTAAACAGTTCTCTTTCCAAAAACCAAATAAACATAGCAATGGCATAAGTGAAATATCTCCCCCATATATGGTTTTAATCTGTTTCCACCTCCCCCAAAAACTGATGAATCTGGATGCCCTCCATACCACACCCTCATCAACAATCTTTGTCCCCAGCAAGAGAAATTGTTTTTAAAGAATACCGGATATCCATATGTATGGTGAATAAGCTGCATCATCATCAATTCAATGTACTTTAAGCATGTGGAGACTGAATGCACCTCAATCTGGATAGTATCCCAGTCCTCCTCCTCCAAGGAAACCTGAAGCTCTTTATTCTATGTAGTAATAAGATTTTGAACCCTAGGGGACACTACGTCAACATCAGTAATATGCCTATAAATTTGAGAAATGTTCTTACCTTTTACCAGCTGAATCTCCTACTTTCTACCAAATTAGGAATATGAGGAGTCCACCCCCTATCCACCAGTCTTACCAGCACGTTTCTAATCTGGATGTAAACACGGTGCCTACTGAGATCCCAATGATGATAATTCTCTCTTAATTTCCTAAATGATACCACCTCTCGTCCACTGCCACACATACTCTAAAACTGCCATACATACTGTCCACTCTGCTGCCATAATCCCATATCAGGGAAAAAGGTATAATATGAGATCCTAGGATTTTTTGCCAGTGGAGATATGGGAGATGATAAATCTTCAGACACCCCTAAAAGCTTACACATCCCCCTCCACAGCTAAACTATATGCGACAACAGTGGACTATTTCTGAGGATGTGCCTAATAGTAGAAGAATTCCTAGGCATAGTTAACAACAAATGAAAGTCCACCGCTTTTGCCTGTGCCCTTTCCTGTTGAAGCCATGCTGATGAGTAAGAAACTTTAAACCAATCTATCACACAAACAATCTTGGCAGGGCTGTTAGGTTAAGGATGTTCAGCTGAGGTTAGGGATGTTCAGAGAAGAGATGGCTGAGGGGGATACAATAGAAACCTATAAAATCATGAGAGGTCTAGAATGGATAAATGTGAATTGTTTATTTACTCTTTCGGATAATAGAAGGACTAGGGAGCACTCCCTGAAGTTAGCAAATCGGAGAAAATTCTTTTTCACTCAATGCACAATTAATCTCTGGAATTTGTTGCCAGAGGATGTGGTTAGTTCAGTTAGTTAAGCTGGGTTTAAAAAAGGTTTGGATAAGTTCTTGGAGGAGAGGTCCATTAACTGCTCTTAGTCAAGTTGACTTAGGGAATAGTCACTGATATTACTGGCATTAATACCATGGGATCTGCTTAATGTATGGGTACTTGCCAGGTATTTGTAACCTGGTTGAGCCACTGTTGGAAACAGGATGCTGGGCTTGATGGACCCTTGGTCTGGCCCAGTGTGGCATCTTCTATGTTCTCCATAACCCCTTGCCACTTAGGTCTACATAAAGTGGTCAAGATAATACGAGCGACTCTCTTCCACCAAATAAAACTGTTCATCTGGCCACACAAAGAGGTGAATATCATCTACATGGAACATGTTGAAACAAATAGAGAAGCTGCGACAAAACATTCATCTTAAGATTAATATGACAACAGCAAAAAATTAAAAAATACATCCAATCCTCAAAATCTGAGCCAAAAAAGGTAAAAAAAATTAAATTTATACAAATCACGAATATTGGGGGAAATCTTAATGCCTAAATACACAAAACTACTAACAACCATTTTAAAGCCTGATGTGTTTTGCATATGGACTTGGCCTTAGCAGCAGTCCTGTGCTTTTTCACTTATGTCTGTGTATCAGTACCCCAGACCATAAAAGTCAGGGCCCATGTTGGCTGTTGTCTGAATCCAATTCCTCTTCCACCCACCCCCCCCACTGCCATCAATGCGGAGAGTGATGTTTTAGTTGCATCAAAAACATCAAGGTTTATTGGTTAAGGGTATTAATCCCTTATTTTCTCTTAAGAGTAGTAATTGCCACTCCATGCAGGTTACAGCCATGCTTATTTCCACAGACCATAAAAGTCTAGGCCCTCATTGGTTGTTGTCTGAATCCAGTTCCCCTTTTTTCCCTGTTGTTGACATGGAGAGCAATGGTGCAGTTGTATCAAAATCATCAAGACTTATTCATTAAGAGTAGTAACCACCCCACCAGCAAGTTACCCCCATGCACCCTTTTCTTCATTTCCATCCTCTAGCCTTTAGGGGATCTACAGTATTTATCCCATGCCACTTTGAATTCTTTGACTGTTTTCGTCTTCACCACCTTCTCCAGAAGGGCATCCACAGCTATACTAACTGCAGTAACCACATCCTCTGGCAACAAATTCCAGATTTTAATTGTGCATTGAGTGAAAAAGAATTTTCTCTGATTAATTTTAAATGTGCCACATGCTAACTTCATGGAGTGCCCCATAGTCTTTCTATTATCTGAAAGAGTAAATAACTGATTCACATCTATCCATTCTAGACGTGTCATGATTTTAAACACCTCTATCATATCCCCCCTCAGCAGTCTCTTTTCCAAGCTGAAAAGTCCTAAGCTCTATAGTCTTTCCTCATAGGGGAGCAGTTCCATTCCCTTTATCATTTTGGTCGCCCTTCTCTGTACCTTCTCCATCGCAATTATATCTTTTTTGAGATGCGGCGACCAGAATTGTACACAGTATTCAAGGTGAGGTTTCACCATGGAGCGATACAGAGGCATTATGACATCTTCTGTTTTATTCACTATTCCCTTTCTAATAATTCCCAACATTCTGTTTGCTTTTTTGACTGCCGCAGCACACTGAACCGACGATTTCAATGTGTTATCCACTATGATGCCTAGATCTCTTTCTTGGGTGTAGCACCTAATATGGAACCTAACATTGTGTAACTATAGCATGGGTTATTTTTCCCTATATGCATCACCTTGCACTTATTCACATTAAATTTCATCTGCTATTTTGATGCCCAATTTTCCAGTCTCACGAGGTCTTCCTGCAATTTATCACAATCTGCTTGTGATTTAACTACTTTGAACAATTTTGTATCATCTGCAAATTTGATTACCTCACTCGTCGTATCTCTTTCCAGATCATTTATAAATATATTGAAAAGTAAGGGTCCCAATACAGATCCCTGAGGCACTCCACTGCCCACTCCCTTCCACTGAGAAATTTGTCCATTTAATCCTACTCTCTGTTTCCTGTCTTTTAGCCAGTTTGTAATCCACGAAAGGACATCGCCACCTATCCCATGACTTTTTACTTTTTCTAGAAGCCTCTCATGAGGAACTTTGTCAAACGCCTTTTGAAAATCCAAGTACACTACATCTACCGGTTCACCTTTATCCACATGTTTATTAACTCCTTCAAAAAAGTGAAGCAGATTTGTGAGGCAAGACTTGCCTTGGGTAAAGCCATGCTGACTTTGTTCCATTAAACCATGTCTTTCTATATGTTCTGTGATTTTGATATTTAGAACACTTTCCACTATTTTTCCTGGCACTGAAGTCAGGCTAAGTGGTCTGTAGTTTCCCAGATCGCCCTTGGAGCCTCCAGTCTTCAGGTACAATGGATGATTTTAATGATAGGTTACAAATTTTTACTAATAGGTCTGAAATTTCATTTTTTAGTTCCTTCAGAACTCTGGGGTGTATACCATCCGGTCCAGGTAATTTACTACTCTTTAGTTTGTCAATCAGGCCTACCACTTCTTCTAGGTTCACTGTGATTTGGTTCAGTCCATCTGAATCATTACCCATGAAAACCTTCTCCAGTATGGGTACCTCCCCAGCATTCTCTTCAGTAAACACCGAAACAACGAAATCATTTAATCTTTCCGCGATGGCCTTATCTTCTCTAAGTGCCCCTTTAACCCCTCGATCATCTAACGGTCCAACTGACTCCCTCACAGGCTTTCTGCTTCGGATATATTTTTAAAAGATTTTACTATGAGTTTTTGCCTCTACGGCCAACTTCTTTTCAAATTCTGTCTTAGCCTGTCTTATCAATGTCTTACATTTAACTTGCCAACGCTTATGAAAGTTTTCAACGTTTTATGAGAAGTTCTTCACCGGGCCACCAGGGGGCGCACCCAGACAGCATGGCTAATTCATCCTGCTATCCACGGAAAATACCATTTACGGTAAGTAAACTTGCTTTTCTTAGCTTGTCTGATGTATATACAGAATAAAAGCCATGATATAGTTAACACAGGTAATGAGCAACTTTCAACTCCCAAGCCTTTAAACAAACTTTCCATTTGAACTACTAAATTTAAAGGCAGAAGAAGGAAAAAAGTCACAACAGGAAAGCTCATTCCCTTCTGTACTTCCTCGTTAAACCTAAGCAGTAATAATCAGCAAACAAAAAAGAGTAATGCAAGTATCCTTTTTTCAAAAATGCAAAGAACAAAAGCAGTTAAGAAAAAAATGTATCCCCTTTCAAAATATGGTCTCAGCTGTTGAAGTCAAGCCTGAAAAATTACCTCTGTTTGTAACTGAGCTCCAAGGGTATGATTATGAACAGCCTTCATTATTTTCTTTTTTCTCCATTGTATAGACCAAGTACTGTGGCCTCCTTCTCTGATGGAGGCGAAGAATGGGACTCTTCCTAGAAATGCTTCTAGTATTGCTCTTTATCCAGGTCTTACTACAAGGATAGTTCCTTTTAATCTTTGCCACAGATGCTCAGTGTTACTTAAGCTTCCGTGACTGCCCACGCTAGCTTAAAGTGCAAGAGGTTAGGATGCGAATTGGCTCAGTTGTCCAGTTTGACAGCACGAAATAGAAACCACTAAACTGCAAGGTTGGCCCCAGGAAAAGTGAGTTTTATTATTTTACTTTTAAAACTAAGCTTTTCCAAAGGTGTTACAGCACATTCCACCCAGTATGGTATTTCCAGCTTTCAGAAAAGCTTAATGCTGCAACTTCAGAAGTAATATTAAACTCTGCATTCTTGCACACTCTGATGGTAGATTTAAAAAACCCACTCATAATACATTGCTCTTGAAACTTCACAGAAGTATTTTCTGTAGTAAAGATGCTGAGTCAGTCTCTTAGATTGGAACAAGATTATGGAATGAAACGGAACCCAGTTTAACTGTTTTACCCTCTCAAAATCTCAAAAGTGGTTTTGGCTCATTTCTTTTTCCTAATCCTCGTTTTAAAAACAAATGGCCGCTTTTCTTTGAAGAAACTTCCTATCTGACTTGTGCAAATCATTTTCTGTATCTTAACTCAAAAACAACTTTCTTTACATTTTAGAGCTGAAATGCTTCTTAAGAATTTCTTGCAATAGATATTTTTTTAAATCCAAAAACAAGGACCCAAGGCAGCTTTAACCTGGGCAGCTGCGACAACGCAGCATGGGGAGCAGGAGCAAAAGGGATGAACAGAGACAGCATACCAGGCTTAGCCTCCCTGCATGGCAGGGACTGCCTCTCCACCCGCCCAGAATTCAAATCCTCCAATGGGGATCACAGCGCCTCCTCAGGACTGCTTTTGCTCCTCCCCAGGCCCTCCCTGTGCTACGATGAGCCTACCTCTTACAGCCAGGGCATTCCTGCGTTCCTGGCCCAATGTCACTGCATGGCGACGTTGCTAACGCAACAGTGCATCCTGTCGTCGCATGGCACCATGCGGTGATGCCATCACGTGACATTGTGGAGCAAGGAGGTCTAGGCCTGTGGCCCCAACAGCAGATGAGTGTGCAGCCCAAACCCCTCCTCACAGCCAGATTAATGGCAGCATCAGCGCACCAGCCCAGCACCACATCCACAACATAGCAATCAAATACATTAGCATCTACTTCACCCTTGGTATATGTTATTGAATTTGGTCAACTCTGGTTCTCAAGAGCCAAGAACAGTTCAAATTTTCAGGATATCCACAATAAATATGCATGAAATACATTTGCATGTCCTGCCTCCATTGTATGCAAATCTATTCATGCATATTCATGATGGATATCCTATAAACCAGGCCTGTTTGTGGCTCTAGAGTACATCAGATAAGAGCATCCAAACAGTGTACATATCAAACACATTTTGAAACACGTAGAAATATGTCCTTTGAATTTGTTCTGTAATAAGCATCTAATGATTACTTATGAATCCTAAAATTGTAAGATAATTAAAGAGCCTTAGAAAAATAAAACCGTTCTCAAAATTACAATACATGCCTTTTTAAATGCAATCAAGTCAGCATCCATTCTTGGTGACCTGTTGGAATAGTTCTCTCCCAATTATCTACAGGTTTCTTAATAACAATGGGGCTAATTTTCAGAACCTTATGTGTGCAAAAATTAGCATATACATGTATAAGCAGTCTCTACTCACATATTCTATACTTTATAAAAATCCAAAATATGTGCCTATTTTCACTTTCATGTGCACATATATGCATGTAAAAAAGGGGCAGTCTGGAGGTGTTTCATGGCAGGGCCAACATTTTATGTGCGTAAATTGTTATATTTTCTAATTTTGTAATTTTACACCTAATTATCTGGCAGAATTTATATTACAAATGTTTAGATGGGAGGTCTGGATGAAAGACCAAGAGGAGAGGACTGGTAAATTGGTGGACTAACAGATAAAACTAGTAATTTCCTTGAATGCGTGTATGTTTTAAAATACATTGACTTATGTGCCTAAATCTTTCTTTATTTTTGCATGTAAATTATATGAATGTATATTTTTTAAATAGGTAGAAAAAAAACATGCGTTCAATACATTGATTCTTTCAGTGCATTGCATGTGTTAGTGCGTAAGCCTATATATGCGCGTATGTTGCGGGGTAGAGATACACTTGTTTTATAAAATGCATGTATATGAATTGTGTGGGTAATAAAATACTAGTGAAGATGTGCTGGAGGTCATATATGTACGTATATGCTACCGCATGCATTTATTGGAAAGTTAACTTCCCAGTTATTAACTATAAATTAAAGCAACAAATCCATAATTCATCACCATTATTTGTAAGAACAAAGCTGTTTTGTGGTATTTCTTTTGTAAACAAGCCATTGGAATGTTTTGCCCTGAAGGAATTGTTTTTCCACATTTTCTTTGGAGTACTGGCACCATTTGACTGTTCATTAACATCAGGAATGCATGCCTTCTTGTTTCTATTTCTTGTTTTAGTCCTAAGAGTGCATATTTTTGGTAGGCAGAAAAATTCCAGCTCTCCACTTGCTGTTGAATGTTCTTGTATCTCATTAAGATTCCCCTGTGCGCAGCTTTGCTGTGTTAAGATTTTGTGACTGGGAGGGCCGAGAAAAATGGAGCATCTTTAACATTTCAGAATCGAGTTTTGGTTTTCTTTTTTTATTGCACAGCACTGATAGTGTTTTATGGAACTTTTCATTAGTTCCTTCTTTTGGGCCTTTATTTTGGCATATGAGAGTTCAGTGGGCCTGTCTGTCTCTTGAAGAAGATAAAGTAGCAGCAGAAGCTGTCAGTGACAGCAGTGTTTAGGGCATCAGTAATGTTTAGTGCTGGAAACATCATCCTGCACAAGCTATACTGAGGAAATTCTTGTACACAGGTCTAAGAAACTATCTGGTTCCTGTACATTACACTCTGGTGGTACTTTAATGGTCAACTGTTGAAAAATTTAGCAAAACAAAATGATGCTCCCTTTAGCTGCATTATGAAAGATATGTACAAGTATAGGTAGTGATTGGCGATTATCTCATGAAGCACTGAAATAATTTATATATATATAATATTAGATAAGATTTTAAATACATTTAGGCAACTGATTAATTGAATTTGCGTATGTGGATTCAATATTTGATACTATATAGGGCCCCCAGAAAAACTGTAAGGTGAATTTTAAAAGCCCGGTGCTTGCCAAAACCAGGAGATATGCCTGCCAAGCAGATTTTAAAAGTCACCCAAATACGTGTGTGTGCACAAATGAAAAGTTCTAAAAGTGGGGCATGGGCGTTCTTGGATTTCACGTTGAAATTAGTGCATAAATACTTGCGTGCACTGGCACACGCCGGGGTCCCCTGCTGTGTAACTTTACTTCTGCTATGGATGACATGTAAGTTGTAAAACAAAATTATTCTAGGTAGATCAGCAACATTTTAAAGGTCAGGGCTAACAGAGGAGAATGGAGGCCATTAAACTAGGAGGATTTGGAAGTCCTATCCCTTACCTGGGCGAACTGGGAAAACTGGTAATGGCGGTGCGTGCATCTTTTAAAATCCCCCCAGTTATGTGTTAGAAGTATCGTTTGTGCGCATATGTGCAGGCGTTTGGCCTATATTATAACATGCGTAAATATACATGCGTATGTTATAAAATGGCCACATCCCTGGGCACAGTCCGACGAAAGTGTGCATATGCGCACTTGCGCGCTTGTTTAAAAGTTACTGTCCCTAACTTTGTAAAGATTATTATATTTTGTTGGACCAAGTAGAAAGAGAGCTCTTATTTTTGGGGTCTTTCATATCTGTTCTATGAATGTCTCAGGACTTCTGAGGAAAGAAGGTTCTTAAGTATAGATGGGTAGAATAGCCTTGATATGCAGGATTAATTGGATTTTGACTTATTTATTTATTTGAGTTTTTTAAATGATTATAGTAACAAATCATTGAATCAGAGTAAAATTAATATCTCAAAAATCAGTTTGTATTTTCACAATCAGTTGTGCTCTTCTCAGATGAAACCCATATTGAAATATGTGTGAGTTTGCAAATTGTGATTTTATATATATAGGTACATGCATATTTGATCAGGTTGAAAGACTAGAGGTCATTGCCTTCTTTTGATTTACCTATTTTCTGTACATGGTAATCCAAAGGTAGGTGAAAGAACACTGCATTTTAGCCAATTTTGCCACAATGAAAAATAATCCTTACCAGCCTCAAATGGTACCGATCTGCTCAGAGGAGTAGCAATTTTCTGTAATTTGTATGTATATCATCATCAGCCACCAAACTCATTTTGCTCTAAAAACTTGTCAATTAGTTAATTTTGCCCAGCTCTGCTACCAAGGCTAATATAAAGAATATACACAATTTGTTTTAATGGTCCATTGAAAGATATTACACCCTCCTAAGAATCCAGTGTAATGAGTATCAAAGAAGAAAGGGTTTGGGACATATTAGCAATGAGGATAATATTGACACCATGAGTTAAGATGCATGTACTGTAAGAGAGATGTTTCTTTGCATTCAAGATGGTGGATACATGGAACATTATCTTAGCAAAAGGTGGTAGAAGCAAAAACAGTATCAAACTTCCCAAAGGAATAAGGACAAGCACAGGAAATCCTCAGTAATGGGAAAGGTAGGGAACAGCTTGATATTGAATGGCAGCTGTAGTATTACAGTAGGCAAGGAGAAAGACAGAGTAGATGGGTCTGGCAATCTTTATCTGGTTTATCTTTGTTTCTACATTAATTTGAAACCCTGTGAGGTTATTAAAATCCATTTGAGAAATAGATTGCACAGTTAGTTTTACATTTTTATTCAAAGCATCTTTGTAATTTGTATTAACGGTAATTTGTCATTAGGAGAACTTTCAGAAATAACTGAGTTTAACAGCCATCTGACTACTCCCAGTACCATAAATGCCACAGAAAACAGAAGTTAGGAAAATGATGGTAGATTATGGAATATGCTGGAAATTGTGAAAAATGGCAAAAATAATTGTTTCCATAACTTCTGTGACAGACATATTGTTTTAATTACAGCCAATTTCTTCACATTAAGAAAAGGGCAGCTCTGGTAGTAGTGGTAAAGTACTTGTTTTAAGGGATTACATTGAACATTAGAGGGAAATCACTATAATAAATTTTGGGATGTCCATTTCAATTCATCATTCCTATTTTAAAAAATGCTGCATTGGTGAATGTATTGGTTTTAGTTCTCAAATGTGCATCGATAGTTTTATCATAACTTTTCCCATAACATTGTTATGAAAAAAAAAATTGCAAGCCTTTGTCCTGCTCTATCTTCTACCTGCAATACACTTCAGAACAGTACTGCAACTACTTATCTTTTCCAGCACTGACTACTGCAATGCACTCTTACTAGGACTGCCAAGCACATCGGTAAGACCACTCCAGATACTTCAAAATACTACAGCCAGAATACTGACGGGGGAAAAAAAGAGGAGGGACCATATAACTGAAACTCTAGCAGACTTACATTGGTTGCCCATCGAATACAGGATAAAATACAAGGCCTTATGTACCATGCACAAACTAATATATGATAAAGAAGCAGACTGGCTAAACACAGCCTTACGAGTACACGTTCCACAAAGAAACCTCCGCTCAGCAACCAAAGCACTACTAACAATCCCTTCAGTAAAGTCAGCAAAATTAATCCAAGTGAGAGAAAGGGCTTTATCATTGGCTGGGCCCATACTATGGAACATGATGCCCCCTGAACTCAGATTACAGAATAATCGCAAAACTTTTAAGAAAAATTTAAAAACATGGCTCTTTAGTGAAGGCTTTTTTAAAGAGTCTGGAGGGTAGAGAAAGAAAGTACAGGGTAATGCAGATGAGAATGAATGTACTCAATCCTACATTTAAGAAGTAATATCTCAAAGAGATAGTAACTCATTAACATACCTGGACCTGACCAACAATACTCAAATAATGATTTTATTTATGAAATTGTAACCGAACTTTATTGGCACCTGTTAGAATGTACGATAACCTACATTTACTTACCTTAGTCTGTGTGCCTGTTTGTAAACCGTTGCGACGGTATAGAAAAGTTTTTAAATAAATAAATAAGAGCCTTTCCCTGAAGTCCAAATTCCAGAGTGCTTCTGTACACTGTCTTCTTCCTAGAAATAAGCTGGCTTTAAAGAAACAGTAAGTAGCCTGGTGTCTAGACTTGTTGCTCCAGTACTGCACAGAACATTGGAACGCCTGTGTAAATATCTAAAGTCACAAGCCCACGAACAAACCTAAATATGTAAAACTCAACTGACATTGAGAAAAATATGTTCACTATTCTAGGTTCAACTGTCGTTCAAATAAAGATATATTCTATTGTTGTAAAGTTTATTTGCTTCATATCCAAAAGCCTTATTTATCATTCCACAGCTGGTAGTTTCACAGCTTCTTACATATGTATTCTGATCATTTGTTTTTTGCTTTCTTTTCATTTGGTATTGTTATATTTGCATGTTTTGCTGAAATGTGCATTTTCTTTTCTTTTTTTGGGGAGGGGGAAGAGAAGGCTTGCTTTATTGTGGGATTGCTTCTTTATTGTGGCTTTATTAAGAGAACAAGACGTTTTGTAGACAACCAGCATGAAAGAAAAAATGTTAAGACATTTTAAATGTTTACAGATCTGAAAAAGTGGATGTTACTTGTTGTGGATTACAAAGTGGGCACACTGAGCTTCAAAGGACATCTGGCTGCTGTTAGAGAATCAACAAATATATGACTAAAGACCTCGTAAAACAGCAAAACTTCATTTTCCTCCTTTTTGTTTTAAACATGCCTCTCTCCTTGAATGTGAAATGAATGTGTTCTTGAACAAGAATGGCGCTGTAAATTAATATTCTTTTTGTCTAAACAAAAAAACTGGTTTGTAACTGTGTTGGCCCCTTATTTCAAGGAGAAACTCTCATACCTTTTAGCCTACTTTCTGAAAGGAAGGAAGGCTCTAGTAAGGCCACCCTTTTTCTGTGTTTGCATGTGTTTCCACCCCACTAATAACTTATGTTTGGTGTCCTGTCCACACCAACTTTTCAAGACATATCAGAGGGTGTACAAGGCCTCTGCTAGGGAAGAGGATTTTTTTGATCCATGGATCCTAAGCTTGATGGACCACTGCCTGGGCCCAGCATAGACATTTCTTATATTCTTATGTCATGGGGTTTGATACATGAGGTAATGGTATTGGGGCTGATTGGCAACAGTGATCATAATGTAATCAAATTTGACTTAACTGGAGGGAGGATATTAATAAAACCTACTGCTGTAACTTTTAACTTTCAAACGGGAATCTTTGATAAAATGAGGAAAATTTAGTGCATCTGCAAAAGTTAAGAGTTTACATCAGGCATGGACCCTGTTTAAAAAATACCATCTTGGAAGCCCATACCAGATGTATTCCACACATTTAAAAAGGCAGCAGGAAGGCTAAATGACTACCAGCACAGGTGAAAGAGGCTCTTTTAGCCAAAAGAACCTCTTTAAAAAAAAAAAAGAGGATTCCACTGAAGAAAATAGGAAAAGCATAAATGCTGGCAAATTAGATGCAAAACAGTGGTAAGATGGGCAAAAAGAGAATTTGGAAAGAAGCTGGCTGTAAAGGCATAACATCAAAATACATTTTTTTTCAAATACATCTGAAGCAGGAACCCTGAGAGGGAGTTGCTGGGCTGTTAGATGATTGATGGGTAAAAGGAGCACTTAGGAAAGACTTAGGCCATAGCAGAAAAACTACCGGTAAATTAATTCTTTTCTTTGGTATTTTCTGAGGAAAATATTGGAGAGATATCAGTGCTGGAAATAGTGATGTTTCAGAGAATCTGAAGCAAATCATGTTGAGCTTAGAATATGTAATAGTGTAAATTGACAAACTAAAGAGTAGTAAATCACTTGGACCACATATTATACACCCCAGAGTTCTGAAAGAACTAAAAAAATAAAATGCAGGTCTATTACTAGTACTTTATAATATGTCATTAGAATTGTGTATTGTACTGAAGATTGGAAGGTGACCAATATAACACTGATTTTTAAAAAGAGCTTCAGGTTTATCTGGGAAACTATAGACCGGTGAGTCTGATGTCAGTGCTGGGAAAATTTGTAGAAAACTATTCTAAAGAACAAAATCACAGAACATATAGAAAGACATGGCTTAATGAGACACAGCCAGCATGGATTTACCCACATGTTTACTAATCCCCTTTTGAAGGGGATTAGTAAACATGTGGATAACGGTGAGCCAGTGGATGTAGTATATTTGAATTTTCAGAAGGTGCTTGACAAATTTGCTCATGAGAGAAAGCTGATAAAATTAAAAAATCAATGGAGGGAAGGTAAACCATGGAGTGCACCAGGATCTTTATTATAACTGGTGTTTTTAATATATTTATAAATGGTCTGGAAGAGGGAACAATGAGTGAGGTGATCAGATTTGCAGCAAAACAAATTATTCCAAGTTGTTCAATCATAAGCGGATTGTGAGAAATTGCAGGAGGACCTTAAAAGATTGGGCATCCAAATGTGGACATGTGCAAAGTGATGCACATAGCGAAAAGTAATTCAAACTGTAGTTTCACAATATTAGATTTTATATTAGGAAAAGGATCTAGGCATCATCATGGACAATACTTTGAAATCCCTGGCTCAATATGTGGTGACGGTCAAAAAAGCAAACACTGCTAGGAATTATTAGGAAAAGAATGAAGAATAGAGCAGAGAATATCATAATACCTCTGTATCACTCCATGGAGAGACTGCATTTGAAGTACTGTGTACAATTCTAGTCGCTGTGTAATGCCCCTTAGCTCCCCAGTGGTGCCCTCTGGCTGCAGGCTCCTCTGATATAGGCACTGTGCTGCATACAGTGGCTCTGACTAGGAGACAGACTGCATTCCTTGAGCCTTTATAGACCCTGCATCCAGGACTTCCTGTGGTGCTGGCAGATTCACGATGTCAGACTGGCCCGGGTATTCGCCGCCCAGGACACATCACGTGTTCTGCTGAGCGCAGCTCTGTCACGGCCGTGCATGGCAGACCATGTGACTGGAGCGATTGGCCCACCAGGGAATGCCTGATCCGTCCCTGACCCACTGCCTTTAGATATAAGAAAGCTCAGTGTACCTAGCCAGTGCCTCAGCTAAAGGTCCTTTCATGGATTCCTCTGCCTAGGTGTTGTCACGCCATATATCCTGACTGCTCTTTCTGCTTGCCTGCCTGTTTGCTGTGTTCCTGCCTTTGTTCCACACTTTGCCTGCTTCCTGCCCTGTTCTGTCTCCTCCTCTGTCCTGGTTCCTGCCTATTCTGCTTTTCCTCCTCCCTGGATTGACTTCCTGTTGTTGACCCTGAACTAGGCTGTGGCAATCTGACAAGAGTCCAAGGGCTCACCATCCTGAAACGTGGCACACTGCATTTCAAAAAAGATATTGCTGAGCTGGGAAAGGTACAGAGAAGAGCGACTAAATGATAAAGGGTTGGAATGAATCACCTATGAAGAAAGGCTAAAGAGGTTAGGGCTGTTCAACGTGGAGAAGAGACTGCTGAGGGGGAGATATGATAGAGTTCTATTAAATCATTAGTGGGGTAAAAAGGGAAAATGCGAATCAGTTGTTTACTTTTTCTAAAAATATAAAGACTTGGAGAAACTCCATGAAGTTAGTAAGTAGCACATTTAAAATAAATCAGAGAAAATACTTTTCACTCAATTCACAGTTAAGCACTGGAATTAATTGCAGAAGTATGTGGTAAAGGCAGAGTAGTTAGGTTTAAAACAGATTTGGATAAGTTCTTGGAAGAAAAGTCCATAAACTGTTATTCACCAGTTAGACTTGATGAAAGATACTACTCCTGGGCATTAGCAGCATGAATCTATCTGGATTGGCTACTGTTGGAAAAAGGATACTGGGCTTGATGGACTTTGGTCTGACCCAGTATGGCAATTCTCATGTTCTTATAGACATGATTCTAACAGGAGTGGGTTTTTTATTTTTTGCATATACACAGACTAAGTAGGCTTCATTATTTTTAGGTGGAATGTCTTAATTTTTATTCTCAAAATTTGAACACCGACACCCGTCACTAACGCCCCCAGCTATCCCTGCCCCTCCTTCAGAGGTCAAACCCGCAACAAATGAAAGAAACCAATGATGTGGCTGAAAAAGGCCGCAGCTTTATTATTAACAATGAAACAGTAAAATCTACTCAAGACACGAGCCAGATGGAAATCCTGGTGCCTCTTGCTGGCCGCCCTCCGTGTTACCTAGCAAGGCAGCCTCTAATGCCTGGCCCCCCCCCCCCCCACCATGGTCTCCGAGCAAGGGGGCCACCCGGGCTGACCAAGTTGTCCCCACTGGCTCATGCCACCTGCCACTGGAATGGGGCAGGAAGCTTGCCTCATGTCCCCCATAAAGCTGCAGACTTCCTCCCACAAAAAAAAATTTGAGCGCCTCCTGTATTGTGTTATTAAAGAGGTCATAACCAATGGACAAGTGTGTATGGTCAGAATGATAGAGTCCATCACATGGGTCATCGGCCCAGTCATGCTTTATCTGTCGACCTCCTAGCTTATGCACCCATTGTCCGACTTGCCGGTTGATCTTGTTGCAGCTGTCGTTCCATTTTAAACAGTGAATAATGTCCGAGCACATGAGGCATGTACTGGGGAACAAGGACGCTAATTCACTTAAATCTATCTTAATATGGTGGATTAATTGTATACAAGTTGCGAACCTGATGTCATTGCTGCCCAGGTGTAATACAGTGACGCTGGGCTTAGCCATCGTGTCCTTCTAGAACTGTGCCAATGGAAGGAGTTGATCCCAAGATATGCCTCTGTCACCCATCCATATGATGCGGACATTGCAGGCAGAGAGCCCCAAGTGCGCCCCATATGACTGAACATGAGCCCTTTTCTCCGTCCAGTGAACAAAGGAATGTCCAATGATCCAGACAGTCCTTTGCTGTTGGGGCAACTCTGATATATGTGTGCACAACACCGGACCTCCACTGTCCAATTCTCTGAGTGGTATTAATGTTCAACCCAGCCTGTGCTGCGCTGGTGGCCGCTCCTATTCTAAATGAGTGGGTTCCGAATTCATTGGCCCTACAGCGGTTAATGCCCTGTTTAGGATGGCTGAAAACTAATATGTTGTGAGGGGTAATTGATTGTCATGTATCAAAATATACTTGCCGCCCGGGGGTTGCGAGGCCAGGAATTCCTGCAAGTTCTGTACTGGACATGTGACCAGTGAGCATGTGTGTTTCAAGCATAACTTGCATCCCTGTGCTGTTTGATCTGTTTTTGATCTTTGTATAATTAACTGAACCGAATCAACACATAATTTGGTGTTTTGTATTAATAAGCCCTTAAAACCTGTGTCCTTTTTTGAAGTGGCCACCAGTTCGCTAATGCGCAGTGCGCCGAAAAAGGCTAGGGAGAATGTGGCTTGGAAAAGTTTGACTTCGTATTCGGAGTCGCAGATGGACAGTAATATCCACCATAATTGAATAAGCAGGCTATGTGTGATTGGGCGTCTGGCATCATGTGCCGGCTCTAACTTCCTGGCCCACCCAGCCAACATTTTCCTAGCTAAAAAACCCTTTGTGGGGTCGCCCCAACCCTGGACCTTAGAGAAGAAGGAAAAACCAGCTATCTTCTTCACCACTGCCCCTCTAGATTTTCCACTGTCTTTAGCCCAAGCTGTATATTCTGCGATCAACCCCTCGCTTATGGGCCACTAGGCCAACAGCATTCCTTCAGAAACGGCCGTGTAAGCTCTGCAATAAGCCTTCCATGTAACCGGGGTTACTGATCACTGTAAGAGGTCTCGTTTGGTGGTACTCCAGTGTTCCACAAACACTCCGGCACTGGGATTCCTTCCTTGTCCGCTCCAGGTACCTGTTTGTAAAACAGATTCCATTTAGCTCTTGATAATGCATCGGCGATGCTGTTGTGTATTCCAGGAATATGGTGTACACGTATGACTACATTAATGTAAAGATTAGTGAGTACCACCTCCCGTAGTAACTCTGCTACTTTATGACACCTGGCAGACAGTTGGTTTATGACCTGTACTACTACCATATTGTCACACCAAAATATTATATGCCTATTGCGGAGCTTATCACCCCCTATAACCAAGGTGACAAGTATGGGAAATAGCTCTAAGAAAGTGATGTTGCGAATTAAGCACGATTGGACCCAGGATACTGACCACGGTTCAGCTGACCACGAGCCCTGCCAATACACGCCGAAACCCAGACGCATCTGAATGTATGCCCAGATCGTAGCTGGATTGGGGGGGGGGGGGGGTCTGGCCATTCTGATATCCCATTGAAACTGTTCAAGAAGGATGACCATATTGCCAAGTGCTCTTTTATAAGCCTTGTGATTCTGATATAGTGCTTAGGATGGCTTGCTTTCATTGCACTGGCAGTGAGCCTCCTCAAGAACACCATCCCCATTGGTATGACCCTACAGACAAAATTAAGGGTGCCAATGAGTGATTAAACCTCAACTAAAGTTAATTTTTTAACCTCCAGGGCGATGGCGATCATATCTTTCATGGAATGTAGTTTGTCTTGCAGCAATCTAGATATCATTGTCATGGAGTCAAACTCGATTGCCAGAAATTTGATGAGGGTGGAAGGACCTTCATTTTTTTCCTGTGCTATAGGCACGCTGAACTCGAGATCTGCGCTATGGAACTCGGATAACAGGTGTACGCATGTTGTTGAATTAGACGGGCCGATGAAAAGGAAGTCATCTAAATAGTGGACTATGTTCATCGTACCAGCTTTCTGTGCAGTGACTCAGTGGAGAAATGAGCTGAAAAGTTCGAAGTACGCGCATGTTAAGGAGCACCACATTGGCATACACTTATTGAAACAGTACTCGTTTTTAAAATGGAAGCCCAGTAAAGGGAAACTGCCAGGATTGACAAGCAAGCAGAATGCCATAAGGGCTTCTTTTCCGCATTGTCAAAGAATGTCGATGGCACTACCGAAGGAAGCATACTACACCGTACACTCTTCTTCAGGTAGATGGTCATTCACTGAGGCACCATGTCGGAAGGACAAGTTTTGAATTAGCTGATACTTGCCAGGTTCCTTCTTTGGGATGATGGCTAGCGGGGAGATCATCATTTTGCAAAATGGGGGAAAGGTGAATGTTCCGGTGATTTTGCCTACGGCCAGTTCCGAATTGATCTTCTGTTGTACCAATTCTTCGTGCTTTGCTGTGTGATAACTGTTTGCAGTTTGCATTCCATCCATATTACCTTGGAATGGTATGGGGAAACCGTGATGAAAACAGTCTAGTAATTTCTTTGCTGCTTTTTTCTTTGGATATATACTGAGCCATGGCCCCAAAACATCCAAACATATGGGGGTTGATGCTAAAGTGAGATGATTATGTTCGTTTAGCTCTACCATTACTCCCTCCATTGTTCTTCTTTGGGCATTTTGTAGCTGGGTGAAGGGCGAGGCAGATGGAGCAGGCATGTTTAAACTTACAGTCTTAGAAAGCACACGATGACTTGTTATACTGCCAACAAATGCCGTTGCTGGGGATGCTGATGACAGCATGACTGGGCGATATTGTCTGATGCCCTGACTTGCCTGGCTGTCAACTGTTAGCGCTTGCATCTGTGGCTTGTTTCATCTGTCTAAGCCAAAGTCTGACGTCTTGTGTTCCCCATGACATATGATGATTTTCCTCTATTTTGTCTTGGAACAACTCGTCATAATTTAACCAGGCCGAGCCTTCGTACTCGTGGTAAGCTTCTAGTACTGCGTAGCTCAGCATGGGTTCGTATTGCGAAGGATCCTCCTGTCTGAGCATGCTCGTCATCCACATGAATGACCTCATCCAGTTGGTGATGTTTCAGGGTACGGGCTTGTTAACATTGGGTGCCCAGTTGCGCTTGTTTGCCTTCCTGCCTCCTCCTCCTCTTCATCACTCCATGATTCGGAAGATATCAGTATATGTCCATTTCTTGATTTTCTTCCGAAGAGATCTGGAGACACTCTCCCATAGCTGTGACAAGGACGTTAGTACTGGGGGCCTGTGCGATGTATCTGCTGCGTTCTCTGTCCCTCGTTGGTCCTCGTCCAATGATGTTTCCGCCGATGTGGACTCTGATGATGAACTGCCAGAGTCTGACCCTGCCCGGGCCTTACGCTTGCACTTATTCCTTCGCTTGACTCCTTTACTAGTGCTCTCACTGTGTGTGCCTGATTTTCTTTGCGTGACACTGGTTGTTTCACCTGCAATTGTGCCCCCGGACTCACCTATACCGACTCCAATGTCAAGAGACGTTGCAGATGTCACAGTTGAACGTTCAGCATTGCTCTGTGCGTGAGGGTACCGCTGCTGTAGCATTCTGCATTTCCTGCGTGTTCATGTCTGTGACCGTTGCGTGGTTGTGTGGCCATGGAGTGCCCACAGGAAAATTGAGTATGCCTGTGCCCTGTTCCCATGATTCCTGTACATGTTGTCTGGGGAGGCAAGGTTGCAAAGGCCAAGCCCTTGATTGCTGAGGCACCATACCATATGGCGCACTGACGAGATATGGGTTCGGGGACCAAGCATTCTGTTGCCTATCGTCATCTGTGCACTCGAGTAATTCGGCATCGTTGTAGGGTGTCGCAGTGCCCAAGATTGCATGGGGAGCCAATAGACGTTGTGTGGAGAGGGGCTAATCACTGGTCCAGTCCAAGCGGCGTTCCATCCTGCGGGTATTGGCTGCGAGGTTAATGCTGCGGAGCTGGCTCTTGCAAAGGGGGTCCCCCTGTGCTGGATCCCGGCCTGTCGACTGGCTGTCCATTCTTCACCTCAGCTCACCTCATAACACAGAATCACGGCAAGTTACGCCACCCGAACCTCCAGACCCTGTCTCTGATGGCCTAGATGTTGAAAGGTTGATACTAGAACCACTCAATCTTTCAAGTGATGTCTCAAGTCCTCGTAGCTTTACGGAAGCCTTCCACGCGGAAATCCTACTGCTCTAAATGGAAGAGGTTTACCATGTGGTGCACACACAACGGCTTGGATCCCTTTTCTTGCCCCACATCGAGTCTATTAGACTATCTCTGGCACCTTTCGGAATCTGGCCTCCAGACATCATCTATCTGAGTGCACCTTATTACCATCTCTGCTTACTACCAAGGAGTAGGGGATGCCCTGATAATGGTTCAAACCCTGGTGAGTTGCTTCATGAGAGGCTTATTACAGCTTAAGCCTCCTCTACGCCACCGGTCGTTGCATGGGACCTCAATGTTGTCCTTGCATGGCTCATGCACACTCTTTTTAAGCCCCTGCACTCCTGCAAACTCAGATACCTTACATGGAAAGTACTTTTCCTAGTAGCCATCATGTCTGCTCACAGAGTGAGTTACAGGCCCTTGTGACCCATTTTCCCTACACAAGGTTCCTCCATGACCGGGTGGTTCTTCGCACTCACCCTAAATTCCTTCCTATGGTGGTAACTGATTTCCATTTAAATCAGTCCATATTCCTGCCCACTTTCTTTCCAAAGCCTCACGCTCACCTGGGTGAGCAAGCTCTGCACACTTTGGACTGTAAACGTGCTCTTGCACCGCAGTCCATAGGAAGTCCACCCAACTCTTTGTCTCTTTTGATAAAAGCAAACTTGAAGTTGAGGTGGGCAAGCAGACACTCTCTAACTGGTTGACAGACTGCATTGCATTCTGCTACCAGCAAGCAGGCCTTCCACTACAGGGACGAGTGAAGGCACACTCCGTCAGAGCAATGGCAACGTCAATAGCACACTACCGTTCAGTACCGATTACCGACATCTGCAGGGCTGCGACATGGAGCTCTCTCCACACCTTTGCAGCTCACTACTGTCTAGACAAGGCTGGATGACAGGATTCTGTATTTGGCCAGTCTGTCCTAAGGAATTTATTCCCAGTGTAGAAACCCAACTCGTCCTACCCCGACCCGCTGTGAGTTTCAGGCTGCCTCATTATTACCAACAGCACCACAGTTGTTGTGCCTGTTGCACATGTTGTGTGCTGCTTGGCCTGCTTCTTATGACTCAGCTTGTAGCTTACTATTCACCCATATGTGAGGACTACTATCCTTCTTGTCCTGGGAGAAAACAGAGTTGCTTACCTGTAACAGGTGTTCTCCCAGGACAGCAGGATGTTAGTCCTCACGAAACCCGCCTGCCACCCCGCGGAGTTGGGTTTGATACCGTTTTCTTATTTTATTTTTCGCTCGTACTTTTGCTACAAACGAGACTGAAGGGGGACCCCTGGTGTCTTCAGGGTTAGTGGCATGCTGGGCATGCTCAGTGTGCCAGTCAAAGTTCTAGAAACTTTGACAAAAGTATTCCGTGACAGGGCTCCATCTGATGATGTCACCCATATGTGAGGACTAACATCCTGCTGTCCTGGGAGAACATCTGTTACAGGTAAGCAACTCTGCTTTCTTTTTTTATTGTTTTAGGCCTATGCCGTTAGGCCTTTTGCAGGTCTCTCTCCCTTATGGTGGTGTGATGGAAATGTATATATATTGTTATTTCTTATTATTGTATTTCTAGATATATTTGTTGGTGATATTCATATATCCTTATTTCTTTCAAATATGTTTCATATTTTGATTTGTTTAGAATGCTAATAAAAATAAAGTGAAAAAATATTAATGTGTTTCCATTCACCATCTAGATTGGAAGTATAGTAGAGAACAAGGAAGTTCAAATAACTCAAAAGTGCATTGAATCACAGTAATATTTCAAGAAACAAGTACAGAGGATAAAGCAGAAAATCAAAATTAAATTAAAAAAAACAAAAAAACCCCAAACCAACCAGGCCATTCAGTTGTGAATTCGAAAAGATTTTTGGAGGACCTTTTTTCATTTTTTTAAACTGCATACCTTTTGCCCTTTTGATGGTGTGGAAAATACCAAACAGGTCGATACAGTTAATCAGTACTTGCATTCAATTAGGGAAACAGCTTATATAGAATTAGTCATTTTTGGTTATAGTAGTAATGGCATTATTCTTCCTTTCTTAAAGACTCAGCTACCCCGGAGATAATGGTTTTAGCTGCAGTATGATGACACAACATGCTGGAGTTTTTTTGACTTATATAATTGAAAGCTTTTCTTATTCATTTTATTCCATGATTTAGGAAGGTTACAGTGCTATGAAATTTTGTTTTTGATTAGTTTATATATTATTTTTAATTTAATAATAAAACATATATAATCATCCTGATCTACATTAACTTACCATTAAATCTGAAGGCATTTTTCAGTTTATTTGACCGGTTTACTTGCAGTCTACTAACTTGACATATGGGATAGACTTGGGCTCTGTTAATAATTGATTTGAAAACCATGTCATAATGCTAAAAGCATTAAGAAATTGTACCAGCTGAGGAAGTCACTAAAAATAAAAATTAGATACTCTTCTCAGACTGTTCCTGTGAAAGTGTTCCCCGGGTCCTTGTATTTCTTTGTTTTAAGGACAAGAAGGGACCTAAAGAGGAGATCCACACTATAAATTAACAGTTCAATCCAGGTGACTCGAGACAATCAAGCACTCACCCATGAGCCTGTAACTATCCTGTAGCTCAACTACTCTCTGATCCCCTACTGAGCCTAGCTTCTCTTGGAGTTCAGGACTCGATAGACTCAGATAAGATTGTGCTCATTATTGCTGGAATTTTTAAATGGCCATGCACGCAAAAAACAGGGGTTATGCATGTGGCTGGGCCTTGCGCTTGCCACGCACATTTTCAGAGGGGCCCGGCCATGCGCGTAACCCCTGTTACACGCAGAAGTGCCGGCTCTAGAGGTGGTCTTGGAGATGGGGAGGGGCGGGGCTGGAGGCAGCCGGTACAGCGGCCATTTGCCACTATACCGGGGAAGCATGCGCTGGCCGACTGTCAGCACGCGCAATTTGCTTCTACTCCAACGGAGCAGTAAGCAATAAGACACAATGAAAAAAAGGTAGGCAAGAGGGTTTAGGGGGTGGGGAGGAGAGCGGAAGAGGGGAGGGAGTATGGGTAGAGGGGTAGGGAAGCTCCTTCCCAGTCTGCTCCTTAATTGGAGTGGACTGGAAGGGAACTGGGGAAGGCCGGGATGTGTCGCCGCACAGAAATTGCATTAGTCTACTCCCCCCCTTGTGCATGCCGCCTGCACATACGAGCGTGGATTATAAAATCCGGCGCACACACATAGACGCGCACACGCGCACCTTTGAAAATCTACCCCATGTGAGAAAGGCCAAGAGTTTCTTTATCATGAGTCAAATATGCAATTATATTAATAATAAATTAATTTAATTATATAAATTAATTTAAATTATATATTATTTTCTCTTCTTCAGGCTCTTCACTAGATGGGCTATCTGTGTCCCAAATTTCAAGCCCTGGCCAGTAGCTCTTTTATATAATTTGTATGTGCTAATATGACATACACTTTAAAAATGTTTAATAATGTAAAAAAATGATTTTAAATACCTCATGAAAGCATCTTTGTTATATTCTTTCAACAGTTAATAGAATATTCTTCAATAATGCTAAACGTTATTTGGATTGAAAACAACTGTAATGATAAAGAACATCTTGATATTGATATTTTTAGGAAATGGTGATAATGTTGTGTCACAACAATCAATAAAGTTGTACTGTTTTGTTTGTAGATAGAAAACCCAAGATATTTGCGAGAGAAACCTATCCCTCTATCTCCGGTAGGTGTTCAGTTCCCCTGGATTGTCTTTGGATGCAATCCATAGGCTTCTTTTTATAACAAAAGTAGTACCATCATGTTTGAAAATGATTTGCTCTGAAGATGTAGCTTTAATTGCTAAATCTAATTTTTCCTATTCAATAGATTTCCCCCAAAACCAGTCTGGGAAAAAGCTCCTTCCATGATGACCAAGCACTGTTTCGCATCCATGAAAAAGAGGTAAGGTTAAGGACACTATAAATTTTATTTATTTAGAAGAATTTCTATCCTACTTCTACAAGGTTCAAAGCAGGTTACGACATCAACATTTATAAAAAATTTACTAATAAAACAAAAAAATACAATAAAAACAATACAACACAATAAAGCTCAGCGAGACAGGCATTTTCTGAGAGAGAGAGACTCTTTGTAAGGCCTTCATAGTAGTCAACTATTTATATCACTATAGGAGGGCCAGCTAATAACTCGAGGTGAGGTTTTGGTGGTGGTTTGGGGCCAGTTTGACATGCAGAGTGAGACGTACGAACAGCACAGCATACCTCAGTGAAGATTTGATGTCATTTGGAGTGAGGAAAGTCTCACAAAGATGAGATTTCTACAATGTTCTCTCACCCTAGCTTGACAATACTCATCTTTATGAGACTTTCCTTACTCGAAAAGACGTCAGATCTTCACTGATTCACTGCGTGAATAATAATATCCGGCATTGTATGTGATTCTCTATCAGTGCTTTCTCAATTCAATGCATTGCATGAATAATGATATCCCGATGCTGCAGTGTTTTGACACATCTCCGTGTCTGCATCAGGTGAATCAAAATCAATCGCTATTGTCAGCACATATTCTTAATTCCAAAATGGTGGCATTACTCATTCAATGCATTGAATTGAGAAAGCACTAACAGTGAAATGCATACATGTGGTAAAACATTGGATACTACGATACATGCAATGCAGGATATTATTCACGCAAATTATGACTGAGAAATCAGTGACAGTGAAATGCAAAGATGTGAAAAATATGAGAGATGATTATTCAAGAAAGGAGAAGCTATACAAAGAGGTCTGAAGGTAGATGTAAGAGAGATTTAATTCAAAGAGAATATCTGTTGAGTGTGATAAACTATTATAGTTGATTACACAAGATCTGAATCTCTATTTAAATAATCAGTGATGACTATACAAGATCTGAATCTCAAAGAGAGTAGAAACATTATGGCATAACAGCCCAGGAGGGCAATAGGCGAGGCCGATATTAAACAGTTGTGATTGGGCTACAAGAATTTTAAACAGTAGAGCAATTTTTACAGGTCTCTTGTTGAAAGTGTTGCGTAAGAGGTGGATTCTTGGGCTGAGGTGGGGTTGACACAACCCGTAGGCAAGGGCCTATGGATCCCCACCATCAGCAGGCGGAGTGGGCTGAAGCTGGAGGCCACTGGAGCTTCACTTATGCCAGCCCACGTTCCCCTCGGGTTGAGCCTTCGGGTGCCGGCGGGCCTCAAGGTTAAGAACAGGTAGTAGATGGTTCAGCCCAGAGATAGCAGCCAGCAGATGGCGTGGTCCTATCCTGGACGGGATATGGAACAGGAACTTAAGCACCAAGGAACAAGAAGGAACTGAAGGTGTCTGAGCAAAGGGAGGCCAAAACCTTAATAGTCTGTGTCCAGAGGATAGGGACAGAGGCATCACTGTCAAGCTTGAATGGAAGCTGGCGGCTCTTGGAAGGTGTAGCAAGCAATGTGGAACTCTGGATTCAAGAAAGTCTGAGGCGAAGTCGTTCGTAGCAATGGTCAAGGCATGGAGAAGGCAGGTGTGGTCAGATGTAGCAATGAACAAGGCACGAGTTGAATCAGGATGACATAAGCAGGATCCCTTTTGGAAGGCTTCTTTCAAACGATGAAAAGTGGTAAATATCTTGGGCGGCCAATTCTGTATATTTTGGCCCTTCCGGGTCAGGGCTGTCAGAGGAGCAGCCAGTGTGGAGTAATGCGGGATAAAGTGGCGATAATAATTTATTTATTTATTTATTTATTTATTGGGTTTTATATACCGGGGTTCTTGTATGAGATACAAATCACCTCGGTTTACAGTGAACGGAAAAACTTTGCTCATGAGCTGTACATAGAACATTGCTCATGGGCTATACATGGAACAAGATAACAATGGAAAACAAGAACAATAGATAACAATGGATAAAAAGGACAGTAGAAAACTTCGCTCGTAGGCAAAGTTTTCTACTGTTTTCTACTGAATAATTAAGGAATCCCAAGAAGCGCTGGAAGTTTTCTACTGTTTTCTACTGAATAATTAAGGACGTTTTCTACTGTTTTCTACTGAATAATTAAGGAATCCCAAGAAGCGCTGGAGCGCTTTAAGGCATGGTCAGACGTAGCAATGGTCAAGGCATGGAGGAGGCAGGGGTGGTCAGACATAGCAATAATCAAGGCATGGAGAAGGCAGGCGTGGTCAAACGTAGCAATGGTCAGGCTTGGAGAAGGCAGGCAAGGTCAGGTGTAGCATGGTCAGGCTTGGACAAGGTCAGGCGTAGCAGTGGTCAGAACCAGGAAGTCAATCAGCACACAGAAGTCAATCAGCATCAGAACACGGAACAGGAACCAGGACCTTAGAGAAACAGGAACACGAAGAAACGCTCACGGAGAAGCAACGAATATGAGGAAACCTGGAACAGGAGACCAAGGAGACCTGTTGCAAAGGCAGCGTTTCAGTGCGAGACCTGAGCATTTAAGCACTGAGGGAACTGACGTCAACACCTGGGTCTGCAGCCAAGTTCCCGCCGTGGGCCCTTTAAAGGTTTCACTGGTGCGTGCGCCTAGGTAGGGGTGCGGCGCCGCCGGCGGCATCTCTCCGCAAACCCTGTGGAGATGCCCAACGGATGGAGGTATCCTGGCTGGAGGTCCCGAGAAATGGAGCAGGGCCGGAGGTGCTGGCAGAAGTCCAAGGTCAGGGCTGGCGGCCCACCACCGCCAGCAACGAGGAGCTGGAGCCTGAAGCTTTTGTAGAGAGGTGAGAGGGCCGCACTGCGGGGCTGCTGCGGGCAGCATGCGTAACAAAAAATTAAGATCTTGCTTGTTGAATCATCATTAATCTGCCATTTCGTCTGTTGCCTGATATGGGCAAAGATAAAAACAGCATATCTTGGGGAAGTGATTTGGTTGACCAGGACATTATCAGTATTAGTCATCCAGGTCTCAGTAATACACAAAACATCCAGGGAAGAGTTCTGTACTAAGTCAAAAATTAATGGACATTTTTTTGTGATTGATCAAACATCGATCAGAATGAGTGATGTCACTGAGAGAGTTAGAGAGAGGGGAACAGTATTAATCAATACCAGTTTTAGTTTAGAGAGCCTATGGAAGTTATAAGAGTGTTTCTTCAATCCATCCTATCTCTCGTTTCCCACAACCACTGGTATTGCGTTAGCCATAGTTTTACGTAAAACATTCACTGAAGTTCAGAGAGAGGATATGAATGTCAAAAAGCAGAAAATGAAATAAATATCATACTTCAGGCAGCAGAAGTATGCACGAAGGGCTTCTTTGTTGTGCTCCTTTGTGCGCACGCCAGAGGCATATGCCCTTCTGGTGTGGATGCCTTCAGTGTCCTCATTGTCACTTTAGTTGCGCGCAGAAGACATCAGGGGGCGGGGATAGCAGTAATCCAGGGCTGGAGGGAAAGATCTAGCTCCAAGCTTCCAGCGGCAGGCAGAGAAACAGCTTGAGAGGAGAAGTGCTGAGCTTGGTGGTGGTGCACAGCAATGGAGGCAGGCTAAGGTTGACAGCTGAGCTGGATGGTCACTGGAGCTTCCAGCATCTTCACCTTTGCTTTAGCCCTGCGCAGTAGATGACAGGGGCCAGGCCTAGAAGTAGTCCAGGATCGGAGATAAGGATCTGGCTCCGGACTTCTAGCGGCCGGCAGAGAAACTCCTTCAGAGCTTGGTGGTGGTGCACAGCAATGAAGACAGGCTGTAAATATTGTCAATTTGTGAAATGCTGTCCAAGTATGGCACACAAGATGAATCACATGCTCACAAGAACCTGGCCTTAAATAACCTACAGTCTTTTTAAGCACAAGGAATTTGATATTGAGTTAGCTGGGGTGTGGGAAATTTATCCAGTTCAATTTAGTTGGATATTCAGCAGAACGTAGCTAAGTGCTCTGCTGATTATACTTGGCTAAAGTAACCTAGATAATGTTAGGAAAATGATTTATTTAATCAGATTTGAATATTGGTGCAACCTGAGTAACTTTTAGTCACAACCCTAGAACACCACGCTGCCCTTCCTCTGTTTATTCAACTAAATTTTAGCTGGGTAATATCAGAACACCTGATATTTTACAGTTCTGGTGAATTTTATTTGTTGTGTAGCTACAATCTCAAAACTGTGTAAGTTCTAATTGAAATGGCTCAATATCAAATTTGGTAAACAGTTCGTGGCAAAAGCTGACATTTCACTTTTTTTAAAATGTACCTGCTAATCTTTACAGAACATGTAATTTCCAAAAAGAATATTGTATTACTGCTTTATTACAGGACTGCTGGCCTTTGCTAGGATAAAGAATGAAGTGCGGCCATTTTGTTAATATTTATTTATCTATTTATTTGGTTTGTATTCTGCTTTTTTATGCACTTCAAAACGGATTATATTTATTTATTTAGGCATTTTATATACCGTCATTCCAAAAGAAGATCACAATGGTTTACAAAAGCAACATTCATATGTTGGTCCATTCTAAAAATCACAGTCTCTTTTGTTCCTTAAGGCTACCAAAAGGTGAACACAACAGGGCTCTTACCAACCTTTCAGTTCTCCATACCACCCAGGTCCCTGGCTTTAAAAGAGTATTTAGGGAATTTGATGTTTCCACACTTGGTTCCAGTTATACCTAGATTGTTGAATGGGAGGAAAACATTGGAATGTTTGCACTGAGAAATCCGCAGCAGTTTTTGCACCGGTTGAAAACTATATTCAGGTACAGTAGGTATTTCTCTGTTCCCAGAGGATTCAAAATCTAAGGGCCTGGTTTACTAAAGCTTTTCTCCCATTCTGTGTCTATGGGGAAAATGTTTAGTAAATCTGGCCCTATGTTTGTACCTGAGGCAGTGGAGGATGAAGTGACTTGCCCAAGGTCACAAGGAGCAGCAGTGGGTTTTGAACCTTGGTTTGTCTTTTTGACTGCCCTAGATACCTCTTTAAAAAAATAAATAAATAAATAAATAAATATATATATATATATATATATTTATTTATTATCTTATTAGTGATAGAAAAGAATGAGCCAGCTCAGGTCCTTAAGGTAAATAGCTCAGCTACAATCGCTGTCCATGTTATTATTATTTAATGTAGGAGAATAATCTATTTTTCATATTTTTAAGCATCATTGAGTGATTTAGGAACAGGATGCTAGTAAGTGTAACTTGAAATTCTTACTAGAGTTGGATTATTAACTAAATTTCTCAATGTAGTGATTTTTGATTGTGGTTAGTTTTTGTAACCTGCTTATCTATGATTTTAGCATTTCACTATTTTGTATATTTTCTGTTAAATATTATTAAAAATCACTAATGAATTTGGTTTGCCTTTTAATGTTTATAGAGTTTTGAAATGTTGCATGCTAATTCTGTGCAGTATTTGTGAGTCTTGTTGGTCTTTTTAGAATAGAAGCTCGAGAACTCACCATTCCACTCTGCAGCCAAATTAATTCTAGGCTAGCACAGTAGAACTTACGGAGTTGTCTTAATTTGTTGAAGGTGGGCAACATTTACTTTCTAATGTGGAGTTTGTTTTCAAAGCACTTCAGAGGTCAGTCACCACAATTTATAACAAGGAAAAAGAAAGCTATTTTTGAAAGTGTAATGGTAGGTCTCCTGTGTCAGATCCACCTTCTTTTTTCAATTCTGGCTTGAATCGGTAGTGCTATTTTTTTTTGCCTTTGTTAAGTCCTTTTCCAGTTTTTTCCCTGTTGTCTAGCCTGTGTGTCAACAGCTTCTTATTGTATGGAATATATTACAGGGAGGAATTAAAAGGAAACTATGGCTTTTAATATTTTTGACTTGTATGAAATAAAATATTTATTGGATGAGATGAAGAGTAAGACATCCTCAAGTTACTTAAAGACATAAATGACTCTAAACGGTATAGCTGAAAATGTAAAGTTTGACGTCCATGTATAATTATTATGCTTATTTCTATTTTAAGTTTTTATTTAATGAGCAGTAGATTAACTCTGACATACATACTTAAGCTGATAGTATATGGAGATTCCCCTTAGAAAATAGCACTAAATAAGGTGATCCAAGCTTGTATAGAATTCTAAAATGTGTCCTGTAAATCTGGTCGTCTTACTTTGTGTCCTTCCGACACAGCTGGTGTCCAGGGGCTCTTCGGTTCCCCAGCGGCCAGTGATGCCCTCCTCGGGACTGATTCCCATCACTGGGTCCTCCGAGGTGGATGACACGCAGCAGCCGTCAATGCCATCCGGTTCTTTGGTCCCAAGACCAGAGTTCCTGGAACTGGTGGCTGGGACATCGGGTCTCTCACGGCCATTGGCGCCATTGATGCTGATAGGGCTCCCAGTACCCTCGATGTCCTCAAGGTCTTCGTGGCTTTCGGTGCCCAGGCTCAGGGTTTGGACATGTCTCTCTTGCACAGGCCCGGTGAAGACCTTAACGAGGAAGAAGGCCCGTATGAACCTTGGGGAGATGACTCCTCCAAGTCCCCCTCTGAAGGCTCTGGCGATCTCCTCTCGGAGCCCTCGCATCAGTCTCCTCCAGAGGATCTCTCCTTTGCGGGTTTTGTTCGGGCCATGGCTGAGGTCATCCCCTTCCAACTCCTCATGGAGGAAGATGCCCACCATAAGATGCTGGAAGTGCTCCAGCTCATTGATGGCCAAAAGGAGATAGTGGCTGTTCTGGTCCACGACATCTTCAAGGAGCTCCTCCTTAGAATGTGGGAATACCTGATATTTATTCCTCCCGTGAATAGGAAGGTGGATGCCACCCATTTCGTATAGCAAGCCTTAGGGTTCAAACAACTCCACCTCCTTCACCAGTCGGTGGTAGTGGAGTCGGCTCTTAAAAAGGCCAAGCGTTCTTGCACCCATGCCTCTGCCCCTCTGGGCTGGGAACACTGGGAGCTGGATGCCTTGGGTAGAAAAGTCTTTCAAGGCGCTGTGCTCATATCTTGTATCGCCCCCTACCAGTTATATATGACCCTGTACAATCCAAACCTGTGGAAGCAAGTCCAAGAACTTGCTGAATGCTTACAGCAGCAGCAACAGGAGTCGCTTTCTGCAGTTGTTCAACAGGGTCTAGAAGCTGGAAAACTTGAGATGAGATCCACCTACAATGTTTTCAAAACAGCAGCCAGGGTGGCCGCAGTGGGGATCGATGCCCATAGGATGGCCTGGCTCCACGCCTTAGACCTTCGTCCAGAGGTACAGGAGAAGTTTGGCAGACCTTCCCTGTACAAGAGAGAATCTCTTTGGGAATAAGGTCAGGGATACAGAAACTCAGTTGAAGGATTAGCATGAAACCCTTTAACAGTTGTCAGCTAGTGCTTCCGATCTGCCATCCTCTGCAGAGGAAATATTACCCACCTGCCTCCCATGCTCGCACATCCCAGGTTGGTTCCAGGTGTCGCTTTTGTCAGCGGCCAACTCCCCAGAAAGCCCCAGCTACGGGCTTTCGACTAGAGGCAAGGGAGCACTGGTCAATCAGCCATACCCCTGGCGCATGATCCCCCAGTAGGGGGTAGGCTTCTTTGTTTCACCCACCGCTGGCTGCTCATCACTTCTGACCAGTGGGTGCTCACTATCGTTCGCCAAGGGTATCGTCTGAATTCTAGAGAAGTCCCAGCAGATTTTCCCCTATGTCAATCGTGGGGTTCCTCCATCCCGCAGGAAATACTCTTGACAGAGCTTTCCACTCTTCTGATGGCAGGAGCGGTAGAACCCGTTCCTTGTTGTCAGCAAGGCAGAGGGTTCTATTCGAGGTACTTCCTGATACCAAAGAGAACTGGGGGCCTATATCCCATTCTCGACCTCAGGGCCTTGAACAAATTCCTTCAAAGGGAAAAGTTCAAAATGGTTTCTCTGGGCACTCTGATCCTGCTCCTCAGAAAAGGAGATTGGCTCTGCTCCTTCGATCTCAAGGAGTCTTACGCCCATATTGCGATCTTCCCAAACCACAGGAAGTTTCTCTGCTTTATAGTGGGACAGGCTCACTATCAGTACCGAGTACTGCAGTTTAGCTTGGCTTCAGCCCCTCTGGTGTTTACTAAGTGTCTGGCAGTGGTGGCAGCGCACCTCAGGCGTCAGGGGGTACATGTGTTCCCTTTCCTAGATGGCTGGTTGGTCAAGAGCACCTCCTGCAAGGAGGCGATGAACGCTTTGACCCTCATCGTGCAGGTGCTACAATCTCTGGGGTTCGTTATCAACTACCCAAAGTCCCACCTCTGCCCATCCCCCAAACTTCATAGCAGCCAGAATTGATACGACTCAGGCAAAGGCATTTCTGCCCCGTAATCGGGCTCTCTCCCTGTCCTCGCTGGCAACCTTGGTGCGCAGCAGTCAGCAAGTAACCACCCGTCTGCTGCTTCATTTTCTGGCCCACATGGCAGCCTCTGTCCATGTCATCCCATTTGCTCACCTCTGATGCGCAAGGCGCAGTGGACACTGCGGTCACAATTGCAACAGGCATCCCATGCCCTCGGAGCCCGCGTCTCCATCACGAAGCCTCAGAGGATCTCCCTGTCCTCGTGAGAAGACCTCTCCAATCTGGAACAGGGGATTCCTTTTCAAGTTGCCCCACCTCAAGTGGTTCTTACTACCGATGCTTCCACCCATGCACCAGATAAACTTCCTGGAGCTTCGAGCGATTTGCTACGCTCTTTGGGCATTTTGAGGCCGCCTGTCCCACAAGGTAGTCCTGATTTGGACAGACAGGTGGCAATGTGGTACATCATTTGGTCCCAAGACCAGAGTTCCTGGAGCCGGTGGCTGGGACATCGGGTCTCTCACGGCCATTAGCGCCATCGATGCTGTTAGGGGGATACAGGGTTGTACCTCCTCTGTCAAGAGTCGGTGCAGTTCTGGTGATGGGCTCTGTCGCAGGGCATGTCCCTGCGAGCCACATACTTAGCTTGAAAGCTGAATGGTTGGTGGACTGCCTGAGTCGCTCTTCTCAGCTGCATGAATGGTCATTGAACCCAGCAGTAGCAGCCTGGAGTTTCTGCTTATGGGGAATTCTGGATGTGGATCTCTTAGCCTCCCCATACAACCACAAGGTGAACAATTTTTGCTCCCTTTTCAGGAAGGACGGACGCCCAACCTCCGATGCCTTTGTCCTTCATTGGGGCACAGGCCTTCTATACTTGAACCCTCCTATTCTGCTGTTCATGAGAACTCTTCTGAAGCTCGAGCAGGACCAGTGGACCATAATCCTGGTGGCCCCATACTGGCCCAGACAAGTCTGTTTTCCTCTCCTTTGAAATCTGTCAATCAGGGAATCCATCAGTCTAGGGACTGTGCCTTACCTGATAATGCAGAATCATGGCGCACTGCGCCATCCGAACCTCTGGGCACTAGCCCTGTCGGCCTGGATGTTGAGCGTTTAGTCCTCCAGTTCCTGGATTTGTCTGACAGTGTATCTCAAAGGCTGGTAGCTTCCAGGAAATCTTCCATCAGAAAGTCTTACAGTTTGAAGAGGAAGAGATTCTCCGTCTGGTGCAAGGGGAATGGCTTGGACCCATTCACTTGCCCCGTTTCAAGGTTTCTGGACTACTTATGGCACCATTCTGAGGCTGGACTCAAAACCACCTTTGTCAGAGTTCATTTGAGTGCAATTAGTGCTTACCATCAAGGCATCACTGGCACACCTATCTCGTTTCAGCCTATAGGAGGTCACTTTATGTGGGGTCTCCTTCAGCTAAAGCCCCCTCTATGGCCTCCTGTTGTGTCCTGGGATCTCAACATTGTGTTGGCATGGCTTGTGCATCCTCCTTTTGAGCCTATGTGTGCCTGTGAGCTGAATTTCCTTTCCTGGAAAGTCCTTTTCCTGGTGGCGGTTACTTCAGCTCATAGGGTAAGTGGGCTTCAGGCCTTGGTTATATACCCACCCTATACAAAGTTCTTTCATGATTGTGTGGTCCTGTGTATGCATCCCAAGTTCCTGCCTAAGGTAGTGACTGATTTTCACATCAATTAGTCCATTGTGTTGCCCACCTTTTTTCCAAGGCCCATTCCCACCAGGGAGAACGGCTCTTCATACATTGGATTGCAAAAAGCTCTGGCCTATTATTTAGAATGCACAGCAGGCCACAGACAATCCTCCCAACTATTCATAACTTTTGGTAAGAATACAGTAGGGGCTGCGGTGGGTAAACAGACTTTATCCAACTGGCTAGCAGACTCCATCTCATTCTGCTGTTTGCAGTTGGGCCTTCAGCTGGGAGGCCGAGTTGAAGCTCACTCTGTGAGAGCTATGGTGGCGTCTGTGGCTCACTTATGATTGGTTCCCGTCACCAAAATCTGCAGGGCTGTGACGTGGAGCTCCCGGTACACGTTTGCTGCCCATTACTGCTTGGACGAGGATGGTCGACAAGACGGTAGATTCGGATAATCTGTCTTACGCAATCTCTTCCAGGCTTAAACCCAACTCTTCCTACTTAAGGCCCCTTGGTTGGAACCAGGCTATCTCCCTATTGACCAACAACATCGCAGTTGTGCCCATTGGCACCTTGTTCGGTACCTGTTGGTCTTGGTTGTTGTCGGGAGCAGCCTGGAACTTGGTATTCACCCATCTATGAGGACTACCATCCTGCTTGTCCTAGGAGAAAGCACAGTGGCTTAACTGTAACAGGTGTTCTCCTAGCACAGCAGGATGTTAGTCCTCAGAAAACCCGCCCGCCACCCTGCGGAGTTGGTTTTTCCTGCGTTTTGTTAGTTTAGTTTTTCGCTCGTGAATTTTTCTATATTATGAGACTGAAGGGGGACCTCTTGTGGACATGCGGATAGTGTCATTCTGGGCATGCTCAGTGTGCCAGTTAAAGTTCTAGAAACTTTGACAAACGTTTTCCGTGCCGAGCTGCATCTGATGATGTCACCCATCTGTGTGGACTAACATCCTGCTGCCCTAGGAAAACACTTGTTACAGTCAAGCAACTGCGCTTTCAGTCAGTGCACAATTAAGGTGTGGAATTTATTGCCAGGAGACGTGGCCAAGGCTAATAGTAAAGCTGTGTTTAAAAAATGTTTGGAGGACAGGTCCATTAACAATTATTAGCTAGGATCACCACCTTTTATTTTTGGGCGTGAGCAACAAAGAACAGATCTCATTAGGATCTGCCAGACACTTCCAGATGATCCAGATTGGCTGCTGTCAGAGACAGGATGCTGGACTTGCTGGACCATTGGTCTCACCCAGCATGGCACTTCTTATGCACTTAAAAAGTTGCTGTGTATCATATTTAAGTGTTGTTGGTTTCCCCAGTTATCTCTTACTAGTAAAAGTTTGTTTACAGAAAAATTTAAAGTTTCATTGAAGCATAGTTTTTTTGTCAGGAGAAAACATCTGAAGTACTACGTCATCACAGCTGTAATATCTGTAAGTGAAAATTGTTTGTCCATAGAGCATAGTGCAAGGAAATTGCACACAGGTTGAGCATTGCAACTCATAATGATCAAGGATACAGTATAAAATCTGTATGACGGTTTATAAACTGATTAATGCCGATTCCATGCCTTGGGCCAATGTGCTATTGAGACTCTTATCAATCCACACACATGCTAAGGTCATCTCAAAGATATCTTTTAGATGTCCTGTCAATTCAGCAAGCTCGGCTATCTGTTACCAGAGACTGTTCTTTTTCCATGGCAGCGCCAAAATTATGGAACTCTCTCCTTGAATCTGTTCATAGGATAGAATGTCTAAAAACTTTAAAAATATAACTTAAAGCCACTCTATTCAAGTTAGCATATAACTGAACGCATCCTGACGGAACTACTCAGCTTGGTGTTGAACTTGGAACTGACACTGACATTTGTTTGAGCATTTTATTTTGTTTGTTAAAGGAAACTGTTGCCTTTGTTTTATACTTTGTCATGTTGTACATTGTTTAGTCAATAACCAAAACAAGAGAGGGAAAAGGATCAATTGTCCAATTCACAACTTTAACTGAATCATAGGCAAATGACAATATCATAAAGGTCTTTGCTTTGAAGTTTCAATCCGCGGCCTCTCGCCTCTCAATGGGCCGCAAGCCTTAATCAGCTTACAAAGCAGCATATAATATTTAATCATTTATCGTCACTTGCTCATATCAGTGTTCAACCTAATTAGAATTTCACAATTTTACCACAATTTTATTTCCAAACTTCCCTAAAAAAGGTTATAAATATAAACCAAAAACTATGCTTCCCACCAACATTAAAATTGAAATTTCCCAAATTCAAAACTTATTAGAGAAAGAGATACTTAGCCGATGCCTCATAGGGTATCACATTAAAGCATTCCCGACATGAATCATGTTTCGATTGCCGAGAGCAACCTTCCTCAGGGGATATCTCTCAATAATATTTTACATGAAACGGCCAACTTTCTTCAATCTCTTCCGGACAAACTATGTCTCAGCTGATGTTTTCAAACATGGCGCCATGTTTGTCCGGAAGAGATTGAAGAAAGTTGGCCGTTTCATGTAAAATATTATTGAGAGATATCCCCTGAGGAAGGTTGCTCTCGGCAATCGAAACATGATTCATGTCGGGAATGCTTTAATGTGATACCCTATGAGGCATCGGCTAAGTATCTCTTTCTCTAATAAGTTTTGAATTTGGGAAATTTCAATTTTAATGTTGGTGGGAAGCATAGTTTTTGGTTTATATTTATAACCTTTTTTAGGGAAGTTTGGAAATAAAATTGTGGTAAAATTGTGAAATTCTAATTAGGTTGAACACTGATATGAGCAAGTGACGATAAATGATTAAATATTATATGCTGCTTTGTAAGCTGATTAAGGCTTGCGGCCCATTGAGAGGCGAGAGGCCGCGGATTGAAACTTCAAAGCAAAGATCTTTATGATATTGTCATTTGCCTATGATTCAGTTAAAGTTGTGAATTGGACAATTGATCCTTTTCCCTCTCTTGTTTTGGTTATTGACAATATTGGAGAGGTGTGCTGCTTCTTTGTTTGCTGATTATTTGTACATTGTTTAGTACCATAGTATTGGTGATTAAGATATTTTTGATAAAGGTAGTATTTGAATTAAGAAACTAGTACCTTTTTCTTTCTGAAGCATGCAAGAGAAGAAGATGTTTTGAAGTTATATAAGATTGTATTAATTGCTATAGGGTTGGCTCGGTTTCTTGGCTTATCCCTCTAATATTGGACCATGCAATCTTAGTTCTCATTACAGATGTAAATGTCATTTAAAAAAATGTACCATTTAATTGAAATGTACCCCGAAGAGGTGCCTGCAGCTCCCCATTTCTGCCCTGTTTTCCTCACCAGCATTTTCATGTGCTTCCTGCCCCTTCAATAACATCATTGATCACACTCCACTCCTTGCCCAACATGCCCGCATGCTCCTCAGGCTGGCCAATTGCAGCCCAGCCTGTGGAACTGCGCAACATGCTGGGGAAGGAAAAGCAAAATTGCTTACCTTGTAATAGGTGTTATCCCAGGACAGCAGGATGTAGTCCTCACATATGGGTGACGTCACTAAACGGAGCCCAGGCGGGAAAACTTTCTGTCAAAGTTTCTAGAAACTTTTGACTGGCCCAGTGAGGCCACTGAGCATGCCCAGCATGCTATGATATTCTCTGCCACAGGTGTCTCTCTTCAGTCTAGTATGTAGCAAAAGCATTAGCAAAAAATAAGAATAAAAATAGAAGGCCCAACTCCGCGGGGTGGCGGGTGGGTTCTGTGAGGACTACATCCTGCTGTCCTGGGATAACACCTATTACAAGGTAAGCAATTTTGCTTTATCCCAGGACAAGCAGGATGCTAGTCCTCACATATGGGTGATTAGCAAGCTAGAGGCTGAGTCATTGTGTAGTGGAATGTTGTTGTTGAATGAGTCAGCCGAAGATCACAGCAGTTTGGTTGTAGAAGGAGTTGGGTTTAAATTGGAAACAAGTTCTTTAAGACAGATTGTCCATAAGCTGAATCTTGTCTTCCTTGCTTGTCCAAACAATAATGAGCTGCAAATGTGTGAAGTGAACTCCATGTTGCTGCTTTACATATGTCAAGTATTGGCACTGAACGATAGTGTGCAACTGAAGTTGACATTGCTCTTACTGCATGTGCTTTTACTCGCCCTTGGAGAGGAAGGCCTGCCTGTTCGTAGCAAAACTGTATACAATCTGCTAGCCAATTGGATAGAGTATGTTTACCCACTGCTTTACCTGGTTTGTTTGGGTCATAGGAAACAAATAGTAGATTGGATTTCCTGTGGATTGCAGTGCGGTTTAAGTAGAAAGACAGAGTACGCTTGCAATCTAAGGTGTGTAAGGCTCTTTCTCCTTGGTGAGAGTGAGGCCTTGGAAAGAATGTGGGTAAAACTATAGATTGGTTTAAGTGGAATTCCGTAACTACCTTAGGGAGGAATTTAGGATGAGTACGGAGAACCACTCTGTCATGTAAGAACTTAGAGTAAGGTTCATATGTGACAAGTGCTTGTAACTCACTAACCCTTCTAGCTGATGTAATGGCTATGAGGAAGATAGTTTTCCATGTAAGAAATTTTAGATCACTGGAATCTATGGGTTCAAAAGGAGAACGCATGAGTCTAGTTAGAACCAAATTTAGATCCCATGGTGTGACCGGGTGTCTAATTGGTGGTTTAAGGTGAATTAAACCTCTCATAAACCTGCTGACAAGAGGTTGTGTAGAGATAGGTGCATCTGCTATCTGATTATGGTAAGCTGAAATTGCACTTAAATGTACTCTTACAGATGAAGTCTGTAGACCAGATTCTGAAAGATGGTACAAGTAATCTAGTAAAGACTTTGTAGGGCAAGTGAAAGGATTGATGTCGTTTTGCCTGCACCGCAAAGTGTATCTCTTCCATTTGGAAGCATAGTTCTTCCTTGTGGAAGGTTTACCTGAAGCTATAAGAACTTGGGATATGTTGGATGAGAGACTGAGTGGTTGTAAAATCAAGCTTTCAACATCTAAGCTGTCAGTGATAGGGATTGAAGGTTGGGATGTCTCAACCGACCCTGATCCTGAGTAATGAGAGTGGGAGATATTCCCAGACAAATTGGATCTCTGACTGAGAGGTCTAGAAGTGTGGGAAACCATACTTGTCGAGGCCAATATGGGGCTATGAGAATCATGGTCCCCTTGTCCTGTTGTAGCTTCACTAGGGTTTTGGTTATGAGTGGTATCGGAGGATACGCATATAACAGGCCTGAGTTCCAAGGGCGAGCAAATGCGTCCTTGGATGGCCTGTTGTTCAGGTTGTATAGGAAACAGTAGTGGTCCACTTTGTGATTCAGATGTGATGCAAAGAGGTCTACTGTTGGTTGTCCCCAACGTCGAAATATCCTGGTCACTATTGTGGGATCCAGGGACCATTCGTGTGGTTGGAATTGACGACTGAGTCTGTCCGCCACTACATTGTGAATGCCTGCTAGGTAAGTGGCCTTGAGAAACATGGAGTTGTTCAAGGCCCAACCCCATATCTGAGCTGCCTCTTGACAAAGGAGGTACGAGCCTGTCCCTCCCTGTTTGTTGATGTACCACATGGCTACTGTGTTGTCCGTTTGGATCAGCACAGTCTTGTTTGTAAGGCAGTCCTTGAAGGCATGCAGAGCATAACGTATAGCTCGAAGTTCCAGGAAATTGATTTGAAATGTTGCTTCGAGCTTTGTCCATGTTCCTTGTGTTTGGAGATTCCCTATGTGAGCTCCCCAACCCAAGGTGGATGCATCTGTAGTCAGAGTTATTTGTGGAACTGGTTGTTGAAAGGGTAGGCCCTTGCACAAATTGTCCTTGTTCACCCACCACAGTAGAGAAGAACGTAGTTGGTGGGTTACTTGAATTGTAGAATAAAATGGTTGAATGGCTTGGATCCATTGTGATCTTAAAGTCCATTGAGTTACCCTCCTGGCCAGTCTTGCCATAGGAGTGACATGAACTGTGGATGCCATGTGGCCTAGTAATGTTAGAAACTGATGAGCTGTTGCTTGTTTCTTGGGAGTGAATCGAGTTTGCCAGTAGAGACAGTGTGTTTGCTCGATCTTCTGGTAGAAATGCCTTTGAGAGGTTGGTGTTCAAATCTGCTCCTATGAATTGTAGGAGATGGTTTGGAGTTAGATGTGATTTTGGATAATTGATGAGAAATCCCATGGAGTGCAGTAGAGCAATAGTTTGGTTGAGAGACTGTATTGCTCCTTTTTGAGATTGGCTCCTGATGAGCCAATCATCCAGATATGGGAAAACATGGACACCTTCTTTGTGTAGGTGTGCTGTTATTACTGCCAGGCATTTGGTGAAGACTCTGGGAGCAGAAGCTAGTCCGAATGGCAGTACTCTGTATTGGTAATGTTGAAGGCCCACCATGAAGCGCAGATACTTGCGATGAGGCGGGTATATTGGTATATGGGCGTAAGCATCTTGAAGATCCAGAGAACAGAGCCAATCTCCTGCTTGAAGAAGTGGGAGCATTGTGCCTAGAGAAACCATCCTGAACCTTTCTTTCTTTAGATATTTGTTGAGATTTCTGAGGTCGAGGATGGGACGTAGGCCTCCAGTTTTCTTTGGAATGAGGAAATATCTGGAGTAGAATCCTCTGCCCTGCTGAGACCTGGGCACTGGTTGAATGGCCCTGGCTGTCAGGAGGGTGGCTAATTCTATTTGTAATTGAATTATTTGGGAATTTTGTTGTGGATAGGAAGTTGGTGGGAATTCTGGAGGGATTGAGAGAAAATTTAGTTTGTATCCTTGAGCTACAATGGAAAGGACCCATTGGTCTGTTGTTATCTTTTCCCAATTTGAGTGGAAATAGGAAATTCTTCCTCCCACTGGTATGTGTTGTTTGGGGTTTAGGAGGGTGGGCCTGTTCTCTGGATTTGTGTTCAAAAACCCGTAGCTGGACCAGTCTGTGGAGGAGGCTGGGTACGAGTTGTTCTTGGTTGCCTGGCCTGAGAGCGCTGGGTAGGCCTAGAAGGTCTAGCCCTAGTAGGTTGATTGTAGTACCTTCTTGGTCTGTAGTATGGTCGTCTAGGTTCTCGACAAGGAAAACGTCTAGGGGCCTGAGTTGTTGGTTCTTGAGGTAATTGTGACAGCTGTCTTAAGGTCTCCGTGTGATCCTTAAGTTGTTGGACAGCATCCTGTACTTTTTCCCCAAACAAATTATCTCCACGGCATGGTAGATCTACAAGCTTGTCTTGCACTTCAGGTCTGAGATCTGATGCTTTCAACCAGGCCCATCTTCGTGCTGTAATGCCAGCTGCTGCTGTTCTTGAGGCTGTGTCAAAATTGTCATAAGCAGCCCTTACCTCATGTTTCCCAGCCTCCAGGCCCTTGGCAATGATGGTTTGCGCAGATTCTTGGAATTGTTCTGGGAGAGAATTTGTGAAGTGTTCCATTTGCTTCCAGAGATCCCTTTGATACTGTGTCATATACAGTTGATAGGCAGAGATTCTGGAAGATAGAAGTGCACCTTGGTACACTTTTCTGCCCAGGGAGTCTAGAAAGCGATGATCCTTCCCTGGAGGAGCTGAAGAATGTGGACGTACCCTTTTAGATTTTTTCTGGGCAGATTCTACTACCACAGATTGATATGGTAACTGTGCCTTTTGAAAGCCTGGTGCCTGCTGCACTAGGTAGGTAGTGTCTACACGTTTGTTAACTGCTGGAACCGTGCATGGGTGTTCCCACACTTGTTGTTGTAGGTCCAACAGGACTTCGTGGATAGGGATTGCCAGAACCTGTTTTGGTGGGTCCACAAACTGTAGCACCTCTAGGGTATGTTGTCTTGAATCCTCTTCTGATGAAAGCTTGAATGGTATTGTATCTGCCATATCTTTGACAAAACTGGAAAAGGATAAGTCCTCTGGTGGGGATCTTTTCCTTACTTCAGGAGGTGAGGGTTCGGACATGAACTCCTCAGAAGAGGTGTTTGATCTTTGGTCATCCCAAGAATCTTCTTCATCCGGTTCCTGATATGGAGTTCTTGGGGTTTTTCTTAAATTAGTGGACACACCTGATGGTCCAGGTAAAGGATCATCAATGGAAATTATTGGAGGAATATTTTATATGGTTTTCTGAGGAGTTATGTCGACGACTTTTTGATATTTTTGTAAGAGGCGTTGAAAAAGTGCTAACTCCTGAGGGTCAGTATCATCTGGAACTGTTGTCATCAAGGAAATAACCGGTGGTCTCGATGTCGTTGTCGAGGGTGGTCCCGCCGGTGTCCATACTGTCGATGACTGTATCATTGAAGTTATCGGTATCGATGAAAAGGATGGGATTTGGGCATATATCGACGTCGATGACGTAATGATCTTTGGTGTCGACGTCGAATCCCTCTGTACCGTCGGAGTCAAGAATGACCCCGGCATCGGTGTTACCACCGGCATCGGCAAGTTTGCTGGCATCGATGTAGAAATCGGCATCGACAATGAAGTCGGTACTGCAAGTTGTTCCTTCAAAGCCTGTGAAATTGCTTGTCGGATTAAATCCGACAATTCCGGCCACGCAACCGTTGAGCTCAGAGCGGTTGAAGGCGGTGGCGTAGGCTGAAGCACAAGTTCCTGAGACGTACCTTGTATTGGATCAGGTGCCGGCAATGGAGTCTAGGTAGGCCGAGGCGTTGAAAACTCCGACATCTCCTGATGTCTAGGCCGCTTCGCTGTCGAGGGTTCCTGGGAAGCCGGGTCGGACAACGAGGGGCTTCGATGCCGGTGTCGATGTTTTGACTTTGATTTTTCAGTCGATTTTGTCGACGTCGAGGACGAGGAAGGGGACAAATGATCCCCCGACGGTCCCGGGCTAGGTTTTTTAAGGACTATGCGCTCAGTCGCTCCAGCCGGAGACGACTTCGATGACTGTGATGGAGAAGGTATAAGTTGCTGGCTGAATAAATGCTCCATTTTTTCGAGCCTGGTTTTTCGGGTTTTTGGCGTCATCTCCGCGCATTGTGGACAGTTGTGCACATCATGTTTTTCACCCAGACACATCACACATTCGGTGTGTGGGTCTGTAAGTGACATTTTTCTTGTACAAACAGGGCATTTTTTAAACCCTGTGGACATTGTGAAATCGACGGCCGTCGATTCGACTGAGGAGAATTTTTAAGTCTCCAAAAACAGAAAATTTTAGACTGGGTTACTTACCGGCCGGCAAGAAAAAACCCCGAGAGATTTTCTGTGACAGATAATATCAAGTCAAGACTATTAAGTCGAGTAAATAGTTGAGAAAAACACTCAATGGCTCCGGACCCGCGATGCTAACTGCAGCGCGGAAAAACGAAGACTGAAGAGAGACACCTGTGGCAGAGAATATCATAGCATGCTGGGCATGCTCAGTGGCCTCACTGGGCCAGTCAAAAGTTTCTAGAAACTTTGACAGAAAGTTTTCCCGCCTGGGCTCCGTTTAGTGACGTCACCCATATGTGAGGACTAGCATCCTGCTTGTCCTGGGATAAATTCGGGAATTCAGCTGTGGGCCGACTTAAGTGGGTTTCCAGCTACCCGCAGAAATATTAACTTTTAATTGACTAAACTATATGTCTACTCTCACGGTTTCGCCTGCCATACAGCCTTGCTGTGCCCTGTTCCAGTCTGCTGTGACACATCCCCACCAGCAGAGGTCCCCAGTGAACGCTGCCCAAGCCATCTCCTCACTGGCTACCCAGTTTTGCCTGTGGTGCAGCCTTCTCTCCACCAGGAGGCCTCAGCAAGCTTCAACTCCAGCATTGCCAAAGCTCCTCACTTATCGCATCATAGCCAAACTCCATACCCATTTAACCCAGCCTTGCCAGAACCACCTTGCTGTTTCAAAGAGTCACTCTTGGCTCCTTGACCTAGCCTATCTCTCTTGTTCTAAGCCTTGTGGCCCCCAGACCACCTGTTTCCTTGTTTCTAGTTCTGTGGTCTACATAGACCTTCCTCACCTTGTGGCCTTCAAGCCTTCTGTCCTCCTGTTCCTTGCTCTGTGGTCTACTCAGGCCTTATCATGCCTAATGGCCTTTGGGCCTTATGCTTAGTGGCCTTTGGACCGTCTCTTATGCTGCCTTTGGGCCAAAGTGTTCCTTGTTCAGTGTTGTTTTGTCCAGCCCTTGTCCAATCCTGTCTGCCTTGCTTAGTGTTGTCCTTGTCTGATTTTGTGGCCTTTTCTCAGTCCCTGTATGTTTGGACACAGTCTGTATCTGTACCTTGTCCTGGGCATGCTTCAAGAACCAGCCTTGCTTTAGCCCAGCCCAACCTGTTTCAGCTTCTAGCCTTGTACAGCACAGCCTAGCCGATTCCAAGATTCTAGCCTAGTACTAATCCAGCTCAGTCTGTTCCAAGCTTCCAGCCTTGTACCAGTCTGGTCCAGCCTGTTCCAGTTTACAGTATGCACAGCCACCGAGCCAAGTCCTGCCAGCCCCTAGAACCCAAGGGCTCAACCTGCGGGGGAGGAGACTGGCTAGGCAGTAGATAATCTTTTTATCAGAGGTGGTTCAAAATCACATTGGATCAATGGGTCCAGGAGGTGATAAGAAAAGGATATGTGATGGAGTTTTGCAATGTTCATTGAGTCTCCCTGCCACTCCCTGCAGAAGAAGCAGGCAGTGGAGGATACATTGGCAGTGCTCCTCGGTCTGTGGGCTGTTATTCCAGTGCCCTTGTCTCAAGAAAATGCAGGGCGATGTTCCATTTATTTTGTGGTACCCAAGAAGGAGGGCTCTTTTTTCCTATCCTGTATCTCAAAGGTGTCAACCATCATCTGTGAGTGAAACGTTCGCATGGAAACCTTGCGCTTGGTGATGATTGCCCTGCAGTCGGGGGAATTTCTGTCCTCTGGGTCTGTCAGATGTATATCTTTATATTCCCATCTGACTAGAATATCAGCACTTTTTGCGGTTCGTAGTTCTGGGATGCCACTTTCAGGCACTGCCCTTTGGTCTGGCCACCACTCCCATGACCGTTTCCAAGCTAATGGTAGTAATTGCAGCAGATTTAGAAAGGATGGGATCCTAGTGCACCCATATTTGGACGACTGGCTGATTCGAGCCAAGTCACTGGAAGAAAGCAGCCTGGTGACTCACAAGGTGATTGCCCTGTTGTAGAAGCTCAGCTGGGTGGTGAACCTGGCCAAGAGCAGTCTTCAGCTTGCTCAGTCGTTGGAATACCTCAGGGTCTGTTTCGACTCAAAGTAGGACAAGGTTTTCCTGCTGGAAGCTCGAATTCAGAAGTTGCTAGCACAGCTCCATAGGTTTATGAACACTCTGCGCCTGACCGTATGGTCCTACCTGTGAGTACTTGGATTAATGGAGGCGACCCTGAAAGTGGTCCTATGGGGAAGGGCACATATGTGTCCTCGTCACGCTCCCAGCTGTCTCAGTGGAATCCGCAGTCTCAGGTCTATTCGATTTGGCTCCATCTGTCGATGGAGGTCTCCTCCCAGCTGCAGTGGTGGCTGCAGGTGGACCATCTAAGGAAGGTATATTCCCTAACACCACTGGACTGGCTAGTACTGACAACAGATGCAAGCCTCCTTGGTTGGGGAGCTCACTGTCAGGTGCTGACAGCACAAGGGTGTTGGAATGCAGAAGAGTCTCTCTGGAACATCAGTCGGCTGGAAGCCAGGGCGGTTCAGTTGGCATGTTTGCAGTTTGGCGATAGGCTTCAGGGTCTATTCGTCCTGATAATGTCAGACAAAGCAACGACTGTGGCGTACATCAATCAGCAGGGAGGTACCAAGAGCCAGCAACTGTCGCAGAAAATAGATCAGCTTATGGAATGGGCAGAAATGCATCTCCAGATGATCTCAGCCTTGCACATAGCAGGAAAAGACAATGTAAGAGCAGACTTTCTCAGCAGGGAAAGTCTGGACCCAGGACAGTGGGCATTGTCAGATGAGGGTTCAGTTGATTCTGGGTCGCCGGGGTCTCCCGTTCCTAGACCTGCTGGTGACTTCGCACAGGGGTATATATACTGTGACGACAGTTTGCTCTATGTGCTGGTTGAGGTGCATAACCCACTTGTTCTGGATTCATCTGACTCTCCTAAAGAAAAGAAAATTATCAGATAAGTAGTAATTTCTCAATATTTTAGACTTTTATAAAATATGGAATATGCAAGTACAGGCTACTTATGCATGTATATGCAAATTTTTATGCATAAAACGTTATGAAAATTCACCTTTAAATGAGATTTGGAAAAGAGCAACAAAAGTCAAATATGAATGAGAGGATGTAGGTTGATACTGCAAAGAACATGAAATCTAAATTAAAACAAATAATTACAACAATAATTCTGTGGAGCACAGAATTTGCGCAGAATTACCATTTTCTGCGCAGAATTGCCAAAATTGAGGGTGATTAGCTTGCGGCGAAGATGAAGGACCCCGTGTGCCGTGATCGGAGTGTGCTCCGCTCGTGGCGAAGATGAACGCCCCGGTGAGAGTGAATGTGTGTATGTGAGAGGAGAGGGGAGGGGAGGGGAAGGGGTATGAGAGAACAGGGAGAGGGTGGGAGGGGAGGGTGAGAGAGCAGGGAGAGGGGTGTGAGAACGGTGGGGGTGGGGGATGCTTGAGTGTGGGTGCCAGAGAGGTGGCCTATAAGAGGAGATTGTGAAGTAGTGTGTATGTGTGTGAGAGATTGGGAGCTTGTGTGTATGAAAAAGGGATCGTGTGTATGTGAGGGTGCTAGCCTGTGTGAAGGGATTGTGTATGTGTAAGGGATTATGTATGTGTGAGACAGAGCCTTTGTGAAGGGGTGCGTGAGAGAGAGAAATAGGTAGCCTCTGTGAGGATGTATGTGTGAGAGAGAAAGGGAGATTGTGTGGGTGTGTATGCAAGAGAGAGGGACCCTATATGAGGGGATGTGTGTGTGCGAGAGAGTGAGGGTGTGTATGTGTTCTAGAGCAGTGGTTCTCAACCGGTGTGTCGCGAACCACCAGTGTGTCGCCAAGAACACGCAGGTGTGTCGCCACACTTCCTGGTCCCCCGCTGACCCAGCTGCTCCCCGGTCCTCCTCCGCCTGGGCTTAAAATGCTGTCAGCCCGGGCGGAACGCGGCAGAACAGGTGGCGGCACTGGCATGGTCTCTTCTTCCCCCCCTCCCCCCCCCCGTGGCCTGGAAGAGGAAGTGGTGAGCAGCGGGTGCATGCACGGGAAGAAGAGACCATGCGAGTGTGGTCAGCATCGGCCCAAAGAATAGAAGAAAGGCGCGGCCGGAGGAATGAGCAGTGCGGCTCTGAGAAAAATGAAGAAGAACGTCAAACCCCGCGGCCGATGGGACTCCTTTTTCCGCGCGAGGGCTGAAAATGAAGGAGGTTAGGGTTGGGAGGAGGCTGCTGCTGCCGCTAGTTCTGGGGAGGGAAGGAAGGAGAGAGAGTGAACGAGCAAGCAAGCAAGCATGTGTGTTTGAGATCCTTTGTGTGTATGTGTGTGAGTGAGATAGTATGTATGTGAAGGATTGAGAGCCTGTATATGTGAAAGAGAGTATGTGTGTGATTGAGAGCCTGCCTGTGAGAGAGAAAGCATGAATGTAAGTTTACGATTGGGAACCTGTATGTATATGATTGAAAACCTGTTTGTGTGAAAGAGTTTGTGTGTATGCTTGAGATCCTTTGTGTGTGAGAGAGATCATGTGTGTGTGTATGATTAAGAGCCTGCATGATTAAGTAAGAGAGCATGTGTGTCTGTGTGTGATTGAGAGCTGGTTTAGGTGAGGGAGCATCTGAGTATGTGATTGAGAGCCTGTGTGTAAATGAGAGACAGAGAGAGAGCATGAATGTAAGTTTACGATTGGGAACATGTATGTGTAAGTTTGTGATTGAAAACCTGTTTGTGTGAAAGAGTATGTGTGTATGATTGAGATCCTTTTTGTGTGAGAGAGATCATGTGTATGTATGATTAAGAGCCTGTGGGCCAGATTTTAAAAGGGTTACGCGCATAAGTTACGTGCGTAACCCTTTTTAAACCTCCCTGCAAGCACCGAGCCTATTTTGCATAGGCTCGGTGGCACGCACAAGCCCCAGGGCTTCGCTAGGGGGGGGCGTGTCAGGGGGGCGTGTCAGGGGGCGTGTCGGGGCCGACTTGAAATTCGGGGCGTTCCGGGGGGCATGTCGGGGGCGTGGTGCCAGCCCAGGGACGTTTCGCAGGCGTGGCCGAGGCCTCTGAATCTCTACCGCGGAAAAACGATTCGACTGCAGGAGGTCGTTCCGGACCCCCGCTGGACTTTTGGCAAGTCTTGTGGGGGTCAGAAGGCCCCCCCAAGCTGGCCAAAAGTCCCTGGGGGTCCAGCGGGGGTCCGGGAGCGATCTCCTACGCTCCTGACGTCGGGGGACAAAAAAACAAAATGGCGCCGGCGCTACCTTTGACCTGTCATATGACAGGTCAAAGATAGCGCCAGCGCCATTTCTACAACGCACGGAGGTCCGAGAGTAAAAGATCACACCGGGACCCTTCCTCTGGACCCCAGGTAATTTAAGGCATTTTGGGGGGGGTTCGGGAGGGTGGGGGATTTATTTTAAAGGGTCGGGGTGGGTTTTAGGGTTGTTTTAGTGTGCTGGTTTTCCCGCCCTCCCCCTTCCCCTCCCCCTTCCCCCGATTTACGATTTTTTAACGATAAATCGGGGGAATTGTTATTGTATCGCGGCTCTAACGATTTTTGACGATTTAAAATATATCGGACGATATTTTAAATCGTCAAAAAACGATTCACATCCCTAGTAATTAAGAGCCTATATAAGTGAGAGAAAAAGCCTGTGTATATGTGAGTGACTGAGAGCATGTGTATAGGTGTGTAATTGAGAGCCAGTGTGAGAGAGAGCGCTGGTATGTGACAGAGAGAGGAGAAAGTTCCAAGCAAACCACTCCTCCTCCTGCTAATTCAATACAATCTCAGGAGATCTGGATATCAAACGTTCCCAGGTATGCAGAGCAAAAACATTTTTGTATCCTTATTTTTCATTACTGGGTCTTTGTGTCTGCTATTTTGAAATATTTTATTGGTATCTAGAAATTTTTTATGAGTTTTTAATTATTGGATATTCCACTCATCAGTGTTTCGAAATAATCTGTTCTTTTTGTTAGTATGGTTTTACTGCTACTAATTTTATATTTCTTGATTTGGTTTATTAGGATGGGTGATGTTTCTTTTTTCCTTTATTACACTGCATACAGAGACTCTGGCTTGTTGCAGTTTCCAATTCAGTTTTTGTCTGCATGCTTCTCGTTATGCATTTTGGTCTCTTTATTCTTTGTTAGGTGAGGGTCAGCACGTGTGATTCAGGTGAGGTTTTCTGCTGGTGTGTAGTTTCTGTGTAGTGCTCTATAGCAGCCTGGCTTGGTCCGTTTTCCTAATAAGAGGTGTATTAGTGTCTTAAGGCCTGGTGTAATATTTTCAGTGTTGCCTTTTCTTAGGTAAGGCGGTTACTGTTAAGTGCTGGAAATTGGTGCTGTTTCGGTGTGGGATGTTTACTATTTATGTAATTTCTGATCAGACAGAATACGTATCTTTTCCTTGTGTCATTTTAAACAATAAAAATAATTACCGGACCTTTACTTTTTATTTCTGCCGTGAATTGTAATGAGCAGTGTGTCACACATGTGAGCGTGGCCTGACAGGTATGTCACGATGGGAAAAAGGTTGAGAACCACTGTACTAGAAAGTGGGAGCATGTGTGTGAGAGAGGGAGGGACAGAGGGAGCCTGTGTGAGGGGCCGTACTGAGAACGGGGTCAAACTCTGGGACTGGCGATAGAGTGGTAGGGGTTGAGCCTGGAGGTGGAGGGGAGAGATACTGGCAGGTGGAGGAGTTGGGGCCTGAGAGGGCAAAGTGGCCAGGGGAGTAGGGAGAGCGAGTGGAAGGGACATTCTTACAATGAATTTCTAGGGAAATTCTGTTCAAAATATTTAAAATTCTGCATCTCTAAGTAACAACTTTTTTCTGAATTACTTTAAAATGTAATTACTTAACACAATTTACATGACAGTTTTTATTTTGACCAATATAAAGTTTGCAGAATTTTGCAGAGTTTTTTAAGTTTTTGTGCGCAGAATTTTAATTTTTTTTTTGCGCAGAAATCCCCCAGGAGTAAACTTGCTAAAAATAAAATTTGTCAAGAGAAAATCCAACCAGACAGTTGAGTAGAGTTGCTTTCTTTAGTAGGATAGGTAGGGGAAGGTGCGGGGGGGGGGGGGGGGGGGGGGGGGGGGGGGTGGAGGGAACGGGCAGCGCGCACAGGGTTCGGCGCGCGCAAGTAGCACAAATGTGCACCCTCTTGTGCACGCCGACCCCGGATTTTATAAAATACGGCGTACTTTTGTTCGCGCCTGGTGCGCGAACAAAAGTACGTGCGCGCACTGTTTTCTAAAATGTACCCCTTGCTGTTTAGGTTAATTTTGTGATTGAATTTAATGATTGCTTTTATTTATTTCTATGTGATTTATATTATGACTTTTCTAAAGTATCCTTTGAATTTTATAAATATGTTTTTATTTTGTGTCTGTATTGTGTTTAGAGATTTTTTTATATTTAGCATGTTATTAATAAACTGATAAAACCTACCAAAATGTGGGCCCAATTCATCAGTCTTTTTCTGTAGCTACAGAATGGGAGAAACAACTTACTGAATCAGGCCCTATGTGTACAGCAGGCCTAGAAGAAAGAAAGGGGTTTTAGTAGTTCTAAAAGATTGTATAAAAGTATCATTTCTACCTAAGAATTTTTTTAAATTAATTTTTTATACAGAAAGTGATTTTTAATAAAGCAACCAGACAGATATGACCAGACCATCCTCGAGCAGCTGCAGTTTTATTTTTGCAATGTCTATTTTATTATTAAAAGACAGATGTAAAAAAGAGTCACCAAGTGCTACCCATTTGATACTGAAAATCTTTTCTCTCTTTCTGTAAAGCATTTGAAAAATATTTCAGTAGAGATTCAACTTTACAAAAAGGGAGCATAATTTCTGAAATATATTAAGACTGGAATTTTTCTGGCTTCATAGTGATTAAAGTGGGAACACAATAAATAGGTTTATCGTGGTTCCTTGTTCTTAACCTTTATTCATTAGTCCATAAAACACTTTTGCACCTGTTTTGATTCTATAGTGCCAAATTCACAAAGTTTCAGTTGTAACCACATCACAGAGCCCAGTGAGTAACATCATCATCAGACAGTGGTTTTTAAGCTTCTATTCAGAGCCTGTGACATAGAGTAAACCACTTGGGGAACTGTCGTCATTGAAGAATCTTGGGTTCAAACGAGGAAGAGGCATCAAAACAAGGGCAGATCAGTTTTCAGCAGTTCTGAACAATTGCAAACAGATGGTAGAAGAAAACGGCATTTCATGCTTTGAACTTCACCTCCACCCATCCTAAATGCCACCCACCCATAACCCGACAAAAGGGAATCAAGTTATTTATGTTTTTTAGAAATGCCAACCAACATTTGTGTTGAGATATTTTTTTCCTTTGGCCTGTAATATAAAAAAAATACTAAGTATTAAAACAAGCTTGGCTTTACAACAGACACTGATGTGAGATGTTTTGTTTAAAATAATGTTGTTTGCTTTTTCTTTACAGCATTTCTCCTTGCAGTTTTATTAAAGATTACCTTTCGTGGTGTTAGGAAAGTTCTTCGTTATTTATGCTTTTTATAGAAATGGCTCAGTAGAGGTTTTTGGTTTTTTTTAAACATCCTAAAGCCAAGCTCTCCTTAGCTATGGTTCCAACACACAGCAGTGTTCTGTCTGATAAGAATGTTTATATTTTATCCCAAGATTGTTTTTGATTGGAATCCCCTGCCACAGCCTGGTATTTTTTTATGGTATAGGAAGATCTTTTTGTTGGGGTAAGGAGGGATAAGTTAGAGGGATGTGAGGAAGGGAAAAAGGAGCATAGAAAAGACTCAAGAAAACATGGGACCTATAGTATGTACAAAACTTTAACAATGAGTAACAGGTGGGAAAGCTTACCTGTATACATGTCTCCCCCAAATCTCATGAGAAAAAAATTGCATCACATTATGATTCAAGCCAGGTAATTGGCCACAACCTTATTAGATGACCTGACCGGGAACTCAAAGCATGCTTATTTATTATTCCCACCTCTCCTTGAAGGAGGTGCCATTGGGAATCCTTGTACTGCAGACCTCACAATGTCTTAATGAAGATCACCGCAAATACTGTAGTTCAACATATATCAGGGGTCTGATATAGCCATGCCTTCAACTGCAAGACTTTGGGCCCCATGTGTATAGCAGGCATCTGACCTAGATCACCAAACGTTTCCCTATCGGGCCATGGCAAAATTTAACAAGGGTTTGGGCGCAACCATAGTCTAATAATGCATTCTCTTCAGGGCCCTTTCCCTAATCCCTAGATCGCACTGTGCCAATAATTCAATTACAGTAAAATGATTATAAAACATGAAAAGACAGGGACGATAACTTTTAAATTGGCCCTCGGGCACATGTGCACACATTTGGTAGCCCGTGTCCAAGGATGCAGCCATTTTATAACATACACACGTATATGCGTGCATGTTATAAAATAGCCTGATCATGCACAAATGAGCGTGTAATTTTAAGTAGTCTTGCACACAAATGCCACTTCTGCCGCGTAAGTAGGGGAATTTTAAGAGACATGCACGCTGACACCATTGGCCATTTTCTCAGTTTCTTCCAGTTCGCCCAGTTAAGGGATAGGACTTCCAAACCCCCTTCCCAGTTTAATAGCCACCCTTCTATCCTTTTAGCCCTGATCCTTAAAACCCTGCTGATCTGTCTAGATTTTTTTGTTTTACAATTTACACATCCTCCATAGCAGAAGTAAAGATACATGACAGGGGACCCTGGCGCGCTAATTTCAATTTAAAATCCAGGAACGCCCATGCCCTGCCCCTTTTTAAAACTTTTCATTTATGCGCATAGCTGCAGATTTGCACATATCTCTGTGAGTTTTAAAATCTGCTTGGCGCGTGCTGGCCAATATATTCGTGTATCTCGCAGTTTTGGTACGCGCCGGCCTTTTAAAATTCACTTGATAGTGAACATGTACGGCTTGAACAAAGTTAGATCACTACTTCCTGTTTTACTAAACATTATTCTAACTAGACATACAATGTCTAGTAGTGGTGGGCTGTGCTCAGCCAAGAGACGTTCCAGTGTTCAGCTAAGAAAAAAACTGTTTATTAATTTATAATTATTTTAGAGGACTTCTGTGAATAATATATTGCTGTCTGTGCTTTCATTATAATCTCTCTCTCTTTCTAGATATTGACATTGTGTATTAATTTGCTGTGCGTTTATTTAAGATTCAATAAAAAACAAAACCAAACCCCTCTAGATCTAATCAGATACTGCTTCACTAAAATCCCTCTATTTGGATTTAGCTGTCAATAATAATCTCTGTTTAGATATTAATATTGTGGCATAAATTTGCTGTGGGGTCATTTAAAGCAAAAGTCAAAAATTCCAGAAAGAGTCCTGCTGAAACTAGCTTGGGGGCTGCTGACTCATAGAGCCAGCAGGGGTCAATCAGATCCTTTGTGGGCTGTGCTCAGCCAGGAGATGGGAAGCACTAAAGCTTCTTGTGCCCAGCTAAGTAAAAAAATTTAAGTAAAAAAGTTTGTTTAACCAAGTAAGCCAATCAGGGGGGAGGGTCTTTTCAAACTCAATTGCAGATACAAGGTCCTGAGAACAACCTTGACCAAGGGTTAACTGTTTAACTCCCTCTCTTCCTGCCCCTCTACCCACCCACCCCTGGGGTTGGTTTTATGATTATAGGCCTGGATTTTCTAAAATCGCAGGCCTTAGTGAATTGTGTGGTACCGGGGGGGGGGGGGGGGGCGAAGCGGGGGGCAGGCCTGCAAAAGCCGGCAGCGATCGCACCACCGCGGTGCGATCACTGCCGGCTTTCGCAAACCAATAGCACCAAGTGAAAGGTGGTGCTATTGGGCGCGTTACTGGCGGCAATAAGGGCCCTTATCTTTTTGCCATCAGCGATGTCTTCGCTGCGTCCGCCCCGAACTAGCTATCGCACACGAAAAGGGACTTTTCGCTTACGAAAGCTATAGAAAATGACCCCATAGTCTACCTGAATACATAATTGGCAACAATATAGGGTGGAAATTTGATAATTCCTCAGGTGTTATCCATCAAATTTACCAAAATGAGGACCATTCCAATGCAACAATTGTGGAGCCTTTGTATTGAGGGAAATCACCTGGAAACTTAGGGCTTGCCCCATTTGTCCAGAACTCTCTTCCCTCAAAAAGGAGCTGGCTAAAGCTAAAGCAGAACTAGCTGCAATAAAGAAAGTTTCACCCACTCCACAGTATTCCAAAATTAATTCCTCATTACCGCAAATAAAACAAAACTCAAGGAAAAAGAGGTTAACAATGGGCTAAGGTAGGATTAGTTCTGTGACCCACAGACACCCATTCTACACAATTGTGCAGTCCACATGCTCCCCTCCCCCCACTCTCACAGGGCAACAAGGAACCCAAAAAACAACAGGATTTACGGTGGGCTCTGGTACAGTAAGACCGGTAATGCGGAAATACACACTCTCTCAAGTGACACAAGTACAAAACGCCTTATCTGTATCATATAAGTATAAAGCTCTGGTGAAAGAGATTGACGTGGTATCTGAAAAGAAAGAAGAAACCCAATGCATACAGAATTTCCAAAATACAATAAATAACCAAAGAAAAAAGCTCATTGTGCTGGGTGACTCTGCCATCAGAGGCACTAATTTGGGAACTCTTCTACAGTTAAATGCCTTCCAGGATCATTGGCCGGCAGAAATGCTATTCAGATAGTAAAAACAATCCAAGAAGAAAGCAAAGATTTTAAAGTTGATATTATCATCCATCTGGGAACAAACGACCTTGCAAGTAACAGCATCCAAGCGGTACAGAGAGATTTCCAGTCTCTAGTAAAGCAGATTAGTCACATGGCGACAACCATCACCTTTTCAGAAGTGTTACCTGTTCAGGGAAAGGGGAAGAAGATGCTAAGCCACATTGATAACTTCAATGTATGGCTCAAATCCTGGTGTAATGAACAACGTTTTGGATTTATTGGGGGCTGGGGTCGTATATGGAACAATAAAAAGCTATAGGCAGAACATGTAAAATGGCTGAATGCATCAATAAGATTACGTATGCTGCAGCATAATTTAAGATCTTCAAATAAAGGATTATTGGCAATTCCCTCACTAACATTGGCTAGATTAGCATGAGTAAGAGAGAGTGCATTATCCCTTGCAGCACCTAAAATTTGGAACACCTTGCCTGTTGAATTAAGGCTAGAATCAAGATAGCATAAATTTAAAAAACTGTTAAAAACATGGCTTTTTAAACAGGTCTTCCCAGAGAATGAGAACAACATCTGAACAAGGCAGACTCAGGTTGAGGGAAATCATGCAGGACCTAATTTTAAGGAATTTTTAGCTATTTTATTGTAAGAGGCTTTTTTAAAGTTTATGTATTGATGTATTTATTATTTTTAATTGAGTGTTGATAGTATATACCTATTGTTATGCTAATATTGGTATCCTGTAGAGATGTGAATCGTGTCCTCGATCGTCTTAACGATCGATTTCGGCTGGGAGGGGGAGGGAATCGTATTGTTGCCGTTTGGGTGTTTGAAGTATCGTGAAAATCGTGAGCCGGCACACTAAAACCCCCTAAAACCCACCCGACCCTTTAAATTAAATCCCCCACCCTCCCGAACCCCCCCCAATGCCTTAAATTACCTGGGGGTCCCGCCGCTGAACGACCTCCTGCAGTCGATCTCCTGCCGGCGCCATTTTCCGTACGGAAAACGATTCGCGGCAGGAGATCGTTTTCCGGACCCCCGCTGGACCCCCAGGGACTTTTGGCCAGCTTGGGGGGGCCTCCTGACCCCCACAAGACTTGCCAAAGGTCCAGCGGGGGTCCGGAACAACCTCCTGCAGTCGAATCGTGTTGGTCTATGGCCGCCGCCATTTTGCGCCGCCATTTTGAAAAATGGCGCCGGCTGAAGACAACACAATTCAATTGCAGGAGGCCGTTCCGGACTGCTGCCGTTCCAGACCGCCGCTGGACCCCCAGGTAATTTAAGACATTTGGGGGGGGGGTTCGGGAGGGTGGGGGATTTAATTTAAAGGGTTGGGGGTGGGTTTTAGGGGGTTTTAGTGTGCCGGTTTTCCTGCCCTCCCCCTTCCCCCGATTTACGATTTTTTGACGATAAATCGGGGGAATTGGTATTGTATCGTGGCCCTAAAGATTTTTGACGATTTAAAATATATCGGACGATATTTTAAATCGTCAAAACACGATTCACATCCCTAGTATCCTGTATGTTGTGAAGATTGTAAACCAATGGGAAGGCTTGGTCCGTACACCGGTATAGAAAAACTTGAAAAATAAATAAATGTCAAAGATGGCTTACATCTGCCTATGGCAGGAAAAAGGATCCTAAGAGATAAATTAAAATCCTACGGCAGAAGGCATTTAAACTAGAAGCCGGGGGTGGCAGAAAGAAATTAGAATGTTACCCCCCAAATACAAATGCAATGGAAAAGGGTGACGTGGATAACAAAACTCAACTAAATAAGTCACAAAAGGAGACCAAGAAAAGCAGTAACCTGAACGAGAAAAGCTGGAAAGCTATGAGCACAAATGCTCGTAGTTTGGGCAATAAAATCCCAGATTTGCAAGCCCTAATGGTAGAGGCAGACTTGGACGTTGTTGCTGTCATGGAGACGTGGTTAATGGAATCTCATGATTGGGATATGGCAATACCGGGCTATAACTTATTAAGAAAGGACAGAGAGGACAGGAAAGGGGGAGGAGTGGCTCTTTATGTCAGAAACAATATCTAAGCATCTGAGCTGCAAGGAAGATGGGGCAAAGAAGAAGCACTATGGGCCGACCTAAAAAAAGATGATGGGGTATCCATTTTTATTGTTTACAGGCCTCCAAATCAAATGGAAGAGCTTGACAGAGATCTGGTTGAAGACATCCAAAAGATGGGAAAGAAGGGAGAAGTGGTGATTGTTGGAGATTGTAATCTGCCAGATGTAGACTGGAGTATCCCTTCTGCAGAATCTTAACAGTAGTAGAGAGATAGTGGATGCCCTGCAAGGGGCTCTGTTCAAACAAATGGTAATGGAACCCACAAGGGAGGGAGCTATACTCTATTTAGTACTCTCTAATGGAGATAATGTCTCTAATGTCCAGGTGGGTGCCCACCTCAGCACCAGTGATCATCAAACGGTATGGTTTCATATCACAAATAGGATACAGAGAAGTAGCATGAAGACCCGAGTTTTGCAGTTCAAAAACACGGACTTTGATGAAATGGGGAAGTACCTCGAGGAAGAACTAGAAGGCTGGGAGAACAAGAGAGATGTGGAACAACAGTGGACCAAACTAAAAGGAGCAATTACCAAGGCAACTAATCTATATGTTAGAAAAGTAAAGAAAAGCAAGAGAAAAATGAAACCTATCTGGTTCTCAAAGGAGGTGGCTGACAAAATAAAAGCTAAAAGAACAGCGTTCAAGAAATATAAAGGATCCCAAAGGGAGGAGCACGAGGAAGCATATCTGGTGGAACTGAGGGAGACAAAGAAAGTAATCAAGAAAGCGAAAAGTCAAGCGGAAGAAAGGATTGCCAAAGAGGTAAAGCGAGGTGACAAAACATTTTTCAGATACATCAGTGAAAGGAGAAAAGTCCAAAGTGGTATACTGAAATTGAAAGGATCAATGGCAGAAATATTAAACTGGAGGAGAGTGGAATGGATGAAATTTCATTTACGTAAGAGAATGTATGGGAAGAGCTAGGAAAACTGAAGGTGGACAAAGCCATGGGGCCTGATGAGGTTCATCCCAGGATACTGACGGAGCTCAGAGATGTGCTGGCGGCTCCGCTGCATGACCTGTTCAATAGATCCCTGGAAACGGGGAGGTACCGAGTGATTGGAGAAGAGTGACGGTGGTCCCGCTTCACAAGAGTGGGAGCAGAGAGGAGGCTGGAAACTACAGGCCGGTTAGCCTCATCTCGGTGGTGGGAAAAGTATTGGAGTTGCTGCTGAAGGAAAGAATAGTAAACTATCTACAAGCAGCAGAATTGATGGACCAGAGGCAGCATGGATTCACCAGGGGAAGATCCTGTCAGACGAATCTGATTGACTTTTTTGATTGGATGACTAAGGAATTGGATCGAGGAAGAGCTCTCAATGTCATCTACTTGGATTTTAGCAAAGCTTTTGATACGGTCCCGCACAGGCGGCTTGTGAATAAAATGAGAAGCCTGGGTGTGAGTGCCAAGGTAGTGGCCTGGTGTTGCGTCCGTCGGTCACAGACGACTACGACCGCTCTGCCTTACCTCTTTTTCTCCCCTTTCTCTCTCTTTGGGCAAGATGGCTGCCTCCAGTGCCGAGTGCCTCCAGGTATATCTAGCCTCCTCCTCCGCTACCACCTTGATTTAGCAAGGACTTCAGTTTAAGCTTAGACGCTGCTTCACTTCTAGGGCCTTGCTCCAGTAGAAGCTCAAGATACCCGCTCCTCAGGGGTCTCTTGCTTCCAACTACCCTTCGGGGTCCTCTCTAACTAGACAACCGCTCCTCGGGGGTCTTTCTCTCTCTTCTACATTTCAGGATATCAGACCATCGGGTACTTGCTCCTCGAGGGCCTACCAGCCATTATATCCTGCACCACGGACCTTCGGTCCCAACTTTCCACCATCAGGAAGACGCCATCATTCTTGTGAGTACCTCTACGATCCGGTACTCCAGCTCCACCCACCAGCTGCGACGTTACTCGCACTGCAGGCTTCCGCCTATCGTGAAACATCTGGGTGAGACTTTACATCTGAGCCTGTTGAACGTACTGGCACTTCTTGGATCAGTGCCTTACCTTCCTGCTTTACTATCTATCTACAGCAGTACAATAAAGCCTCTATCCACACTGTGTCTGCTATATGAGTTCAGCCTATCGCAGTGGTTCCCCACGGGGCCCTTCCCCGTGGGCGGAGTCATCTCCATTGCGAACAAGGGTCCACAATGCCACAAACACGACACCTGGGTAGCAAACTGATTGAAGGACAAAAGACAATGAGTGATGGTAAATGGAACTTTCTCTAAAGAGAGATCGGTGATGAGCGGAGTGCCGCAAGGGTTTGTGTTGGGACCGGTCCTGTTCAATATCTTTGTGAGCGACATCGTGGACGGGATAGAAGGTAAGGTTTGTCTATTTGCGGATGATACTAAGATCTGCAACAGAGTGGACACGCCTGAAGGAGTGGAGAGAATGAGACTGGATTTAAGGAAGCGCGAAAAGTCGAAGTTATGGTAGCTGAGATTCAATGCCAAGAAGTGCAGAGTCATGCATATGGGCTGTGGAAATCCAAAAGAATTGTATTCGATGGGGGGTGAAGGGCTGATGTGCACGGAGCAGGAGAGAGACCTTGGGGTGATAGTGTCTAATGATCTGAAGTAGGCAAAACAATGTGACAAGGCGATAGCTAAAGCCAGAAGAATGTTGGGCTGCATAGAGAGAGGAATATCAAGTAAGAAAAGGGAAGTAATTATCCCCTTATTCAGGTCCTTGGTGAGGCCTCACCTGGAGTACTGTGCTCCGTTCTGGAGACCGTATCTCCGAAGGGACAGAGTCAGGATGGAGGCGATCCAGAGAAGGGCGACCAAAAAGGTGGATGGTCTTCATCGAATGACTTATGAGGAGAGATTGAAGAATCTAAATATGTATACCCTGGAGGAAAGGAGGAGCAGGGGTGATATGATACAGACGTTCAGACAGTTGAAAGGTTTTAATGATCCAAAGTCAAAGACAAACCTTTTCCGTTGGAAAAAAAATCAGCAGAACCAGGGGTCACGATTTAAAACTCCAGGGAGGAAGACTCAGAACCAATGTCAGGAAGTATTTCTTCACGGAGAGGGTGGTGGATGCCTGGAACGCTCTTCCGGAGGAAGTAGTGAAGCCCAAAACTGTGAAGGATTTCAAAGGGGCATGGGATAAACACTGTGGATCCATAAAGCCTGGAGGATGGGAATGAAGAGAAAAGAGGTATGGGGGTGGCTTGCGGGAATGACTGCTACTACCTGGTGATTAATACCCTTATTCAATAAACGTTCACACGGTTAATACTCCAACATTGCTTGATGCTTCAACGGTAAGAGGAAATGTGGAAAAGAGGATTTGCATTCAAGCAACAACCAACAAGGTAGCACAGTCGGTGTAAACAAATAAGCGTGGGAGTAGCTTGCTTGTTGCGGCGGTTACTACCCCAAACCAATTAAGCCTGATACTTCTCTTGGAAAGCATATCCAGCGCAGCTCACTGCTTCAACGGCAGGGGGAATGAAGAAAAGAGGATTTATATTCAGACAACAACCAGCAAGGACTGAATTGCACAGTCTGGGTAAACAAATAAGTGTGGGAGTAGCTTGCTTGTTGCAGCAGTTACTACTCTGAACCAATTAAGCCTGTTACTTCACTTGGAAATCATATGCAGTGCAGCTCACTGCTTCAATGGCAGGGGAAATGAAGAAAAGAGGATTTATATTCAGACAACTATCAGCAGGGACTGAATTGCACAGTCTGGGTAAACAAGTGCAGGAGTAGCTTGCTTATTGCGGTGGTTACTAACCCTAACAAATTAAGCCTGATACTTCACTTTGAATGCATATCCAGTGCAGCTCACTGCTTCAACGGCAGGGGGAATGAAGAAATATGATTTACATCCAGACAATATCTAACAAGGCATTGATCTGAGCAGTATGAGTATACAAACATTGGGGTAACTTGCTCGATACGACGGCTACTACCCTCAAACATTAAGCCTTATACTTCATTTTAATGCAGCTCCAACACTGCTCTCTGCATCAATGGCGGGGGTGGAAGGAAATTGGAATAAAAAAGTTACCAATAAGGGCCCTGAACTCAGCAGTCGGAGTAACAGATAAGTATGAGAAAATAAGTGTGAAAGCTTGCTGGGCAGACTGGATGGGCCTATTGGTCTTCTTCTGCTGTCAGTTCTATGTTTCTATGTAATGTCAAATATGTCAAATACAGTAAGATAAAGGTGGTTGAAGGGTGGTGGTAAACAGCATCAGGGGTGAGTCAGTAAAAGCGAAAGGGGGAGGGTGAATGCTTCCTTACCTTTTTAAAACCCTGCATCTATCTCTTCATAGGTTTGTCATCACTGCCTGCAGCTGGCCAGTATTTTGGGAAGCTAAGGCGGACCGTGGGCACAAGGGAGCATGGGAGCCATGAAGCTTGATAGGATTTAAACTCAGAAGAAGCTGCTGGCCATATGGTCTCTGGCTCTACGAGGCAAACAGGGAGGTTCCCAGGGGGTTGAGGGGCTGACAGACACTCTCAGTCACTCCGCTAATGATCAGAAGCAACAGGGCATGTTTCACCCCACCTCTGCACAGCACTAGTGAGTCAGGACATTTTGGAAGGGGTTGGGCTTCCTGCCTTGTTGCAGCCAGTACTTAGACATGGAACCGCATGGTGCTGGGGTTTGTTTTTTTTTAAATCATATTTTGCATGTCTTTCAAGAAGAAACAGTATTAATCTACATTTACATTTGCATATGTATCTACCTATATTTTGCATTTTTCATGGCTGTACTAAACCAGTTTGTTTGCAGAGTGTTATACATTTTTCCTTGAGTACCACTTATGCTTCTGTAGTTTTATTGAAAAATGTACCAAGATTTGGGGCTGAGAGGTATCCTAACTGTTGATCAAGTTCAATTATAGAGTCCCTTTGTTACAACATGTAGCACAAGTATGCAAACAAATATATAAACCCATATATTGCCATATTGTTTGTATCCAGCATGCTTCGGCAGTGAAATCTGCTTCAGGTGCTTTTCAATGCAACAAATTCATGTCTATAATCTTTCTAGACATACTAGCTGTTTTACAAATTACAGGGTCTCAGTTTCATTCCCCCTCAGATTCTTTATCCAGTCAACAACCTGCAAACAATAAACAAGATTATTATTATCATGATTTGTATGGAGCACAGCAGATGTTATGCAGTGCTTTTCAGAGACCTTTAACAAACAATGAAAGTGGTGAAATCTATTTTCTCTTAGAACAAGCAGGATGTTAGCCCTCACATATGGGTGATATCATCAGATGGATCCCGGCATGGAAAACTTCTGTCAAAGTTTCTAGAACTTTGACTGGCACACTGAGCATGCCGCTATCCATGCATCTGCACGTGGTCTTTCTTCAGTCTCTTTTTTTCGGCGAAGTGTTTGCCTTGCAGTTGTGGAGCTCTGCTCTTTTCAAAGTTTTTTTCTTGGCTGGTTACAGACATTTTTCTGCGCCAGGTCTCTCTTCTCCTGGTCGGTGTCCCAGGGAGGTGGCGCAGTAAGTTATACCTTGTTTGCAGTCAATTCCTGTTGTGTCACTCCTTGGAAGCTGCTGATCATAGATTGCTCGCTGGCTCTTTTTCATGGCGTCGTCCGGTTTTCGCCGATGCCCCCAGTGCCCGCAGACCATGTCCCTCACAGATCCTCATGAGATTTGCATCCTCTGCCTGGGGACGTCCGGGTGTGCCATTTTTGCGATCAAATGACCCCCCAAAGGCCATTGAACCCACCTGGATAAGATGGAGACGCTTTTTGGGTCCAAAAGGTCTGGTCCATCAACTCCGGCATCCGGGGCGTCAACACCCAGAGGCCGTGTCAATGTCCACTCTTCCATCGGGACCTTCTCGGGAGAGAGGATCAGAACATAGGCCGTCTCCGGTGTCGTTGCACTCCAATACATCAGGATCCTTTCCATCCACCTTGGCACCTGGGAAAGACCGGACCAAGCACTGAGGGAAGTCCCAAAAGCATAGGCCCCAGTCACCGTCTGCGCATGGCACCAGACTTGATTCGGCACCGGCGGCTGCCGTGATGCCACCGAAGCGACCCCATAGGGAGGAGGCATCGACCTTCATCGGACCTGTGAGTCCCAGGCATTCCTCACCGATGCTAGAGATGGGCACCGAGCTCCCTCCACCTCATCCTCAATCCGTCTTATCTTCAGCGGGTTTTCAGCAGGAGCTGGATCACAGGGTACAGCTGGTGGTGCTCCAAGCCCTACAGGGCATCGAACCGATGGCTCCCCTGGCCCCCATGCCGGTGTCAGATCCAGCACTTTCTATGTTGGTGCCCCTGCTAGAGTGTCTTGATGTCCTTCTGGGCGTACTACCGACGCAGCTGGTGCCCGGGGACCTGTTGATTCCCCAGCAGCCACCGATGCCTCTTCTTCTGGAGCAATTCCCATCATGGGTTCCTCCATGGAGGAAGAATCGATGTGGCCAATGGCACCGTCCGGACCGTTGGTCCTCCCGATTTGGTTCCCAGGCCATCAGGCTCAGTGCCCCCAATATTGTCGGTGCCCTCGATGCCCATGAGACCTTCAATGCTCTCGGTGTCCAAGCCGAGAGGCCTGGGCAGGGACCCTCCATGACGGCCCCCAGGGGACCTTAGTGAGGAGGGTGCTCCATATGACCCGTGGGGGGACGATACCTCTGAGTCTTCTACGGATAACTCAGGGGACTTTCCGTCGGACCCATCTCCTCTTGACGAAAGATCTAGATCCCCACTGGAGGACCTCACCTTTGTGAGCTTCGTCCGGGTGATGGCTGAGGCTATCCCATTCAATCTCTTGACAGAGGAGGACGCCCGTCATAAGATGCTGGAAGTCCTCCAGTTTGTCGATGCCCCAAAGGAAGGTAATGGCTGTTCCAGTCCATGATATATTGAAGGATTTACTCCTTAGGATCTGGGAACACCCTGTTTCCGCTCCTCCGGTTAATCGAAAGGTGGATGCAGTCTACCTGGTAGAGAAACCTTGGGGTTTGAGAGTGGCAGCTTCCACTCCGATCTGTTGTGGTGAAGTCTGCTCTCAAGAAAACTAAGCGTTCTCTTCTGCTCCTTCGGGTTGGGAGCATAGGGCGATGGATGCCTTGGGCACTAAGATGTATCAGGGCGCTATGTTAATCACCCGTATTGCTTTCTAGCAGCTGTACATGACCCAGCATAACCAAAACCTGTGGAAACATGTTCAGGAAGTGTCGGAGCACCTGCCTCAACAGCAGCAGGGCGTCTTTTTGGCGGTGGCTCAGTAAGGCCTAGAGTCTGGTAAACACAAGGTGAGATCCACCTATGATGTGTTTGAGACGGTAGCAGTGGGCATTGTAGCTCACAGGATGGCCTGACTCCGGGCATCAGATCTCTGGCTGGAAGTCCAGGAGAAACTCGCAGACCTGCCCTGTACTGGTGAGAATCTCTTCAGAGATAAGGTCAGGGATGTGGTGGCTCAGTTTAAGGACCACCATGAGACCCTCCAGCACTTTTCGGCCAGTACTTCTGACCTTCTGTCCTCAATCAGGAAATCCTTGTGCCAAGGCTCCAGAAAGTCCTATCGCCAGAGGAAATACTATCCTCCTACCTTACAAGCATGCATGCCCTGCGTAAATTCCCGGGGCTGCTCTTGGCAGCAAGGGAGCAAAAGCCGAACCATGGTACCCTTGACGCTCTGCCCTCTAATCGGGGGCAGACTGCATCTATTTGCGGACCACTAGCCCCTCGTTACTTCAGACCAGTGGGTTCTTTCAATCATTCGTAAAGGGTACCGGCTAAACTTCAAGGATGTCCCTGCAGACTCCCCCCATGCCCTTCTTGGGACCTGTCCTTGCATCAGGAGATACTCTTGACAGAGCTCTTTGCCCTTTTAATGGCCGGAGCTTTCGAATCCGTTCCTCGGCACCAGTGGGGCAGCGGGTTCAACTCTTGTTATTTCCTGATACCAAAGAGGACAGGGGGGCTCCGCCCTATTCTGGACCTGAGAGCTTTGAACAAATTTCTTGAAAGAGAAATGTTCAAGATGGTCTCTTTGGGCATCCTGATCCTACTCCTGCAAAGAGGAAATTGGCTTTGCTCCCTCGATCTGAAAGATGCCTATACCCATATTGAAATCTTCCCAAGTCAAAGGAGGTTTCTGCGATTCATCATGGGCGGCAGGCACTTCCAATACAGAGTGTTGCCGTTTGGCCTTGCCTTGGCCCCACGGGTCTTCACCAAGTGCCTGACAGTAGAGGGAGTGCACCTCTGCTGTTGGGAAGGTGCAAGTATTTCCCTACTTTGACGACTGTCTGGTCAAAGGTGCCACCCAGGAGGGGGCACTCCGCTCTCTGAACTTGTTCATTCAGGTGCTGCAGTCTCTCAGGTTTGTCATCAACTACCTGAAGTCTCATCTCAGCCCATCACCTTGATTGAGTTTAATCGGTGCCCAGCTGGACATAGCTCAAGCCAGAACATTTCTGCCCCACAATCGGGCACTTGCCCTGTCCTCTCTTGTGAGCCTCGTCCGAAGCCGGCCAGTGTCGGCCCACCTCTTGCTTCATCTGTTGGGCCACATGGTGCAATGGACACTGCGGTTACAGTATTAAGCCTCCCAGGTCCTCTATGTGAGCATCTGCATCGTGCCACCTCTCCAGGTCTCCCTGTCCTGGTGGGAAAGTCTTACCAATCTGGAGTGAGGGATTCCCTTTTAGGCTCCCTCAACACAGGTTGTACTCACCATGGATACATCCACCTTAGGTTGGGTGGGCGCATGTGGACAGCCTACATACACAAGGGCTGTGGTCGGCTCAGGAAGCTCAGTGCCAGATCAACTTCCTGGAGCTAAGGGTGATCTGATAATGCTCTCATGGCATTTTGGGATCGCCGGTTCAACAAAACCATCCTGATTCATACAGACAATCAGGTTGCAATGTGGTACATCAACAAACAGGGAGGCACTGGGTCATTCCTCCTGTGTCAGGAGGAGGTTTATATCTAGTCCTGGGTGCAGTCCCAGGGCATCCTCCTATGAGCCATGTATCTAGCCAGGACAGAGAATGTGGTGGCGGACCGCCTGAGTCAAATGTTCCAGCCCATGAGTGGTCCCTGAATACAGCAGTGGTGGATTGCATCTTCCGTCTGTGGGGGATACCGGATATGGACCTCTTTGCCTCCCCTTGCAACAGCAAGGGGAGACAGAAAGCCAGCCTTGAATGCCTTTGCCCACCATTGGAGCGAGGGCCTTCTGTATGCGTATCCTACATAAGAACATAAGAACATGCCATGCTGGGTCAGACCAAGGGTCCATCAAGCCCAGCATCCTGTTTCCAACAGAGGCCAAACCAGGCCACAAGATCCTGGCAATTACCCAGACACTAAGAAGATCCCATACTACTGATGCAATTAATAGCAGTGGCTATTCCCTAAGTATCACCCACGCAGCAGCTGATAAAATATGCCCCTTGACATCCAAAAATATCAATCCTGCCAATACTAACAAAAAACCCTGGTTCTCATCAGAATTAAGATCTCTTAAACAAAACCTTCAACATAAAGAACAACAATGGCGGAAGAATCCCACCACAACTGCACGGGCCTCCTACAAAACCACAATGAGCTACTATAGGGCCACTATTCTTCGCACCAAAAGGGACTTCTACACCAAAAAAATACACGGCTTCCTATATGACCCAAAAATACTCTTCTCATATGTTGCCACACTCACCACCCCTATTCCTCCAGTCATCCCGGAAGAAGAAGCACAAAACAAATCCTCCGAGCTGGCAGTCTTCTTCGACAACAAAATAAAAAATTTACTTATCCCGCTAACATCTTCCAACCCCATTCCTAACTCCCAGCCTCCTCCTGACCAAAACCACGCCCCATCAACACACAAACGGTCTCTAGAATCTTTTGATACTACATCATCCCTGGAAATAGAATCTATCATCAAGAAAATGAAGCCCTCATCGCACCCTATAGACCAAATCCCTACAAAACTCCTTCTCACAATCCCTAACATCATCGCCAAACCTTTGGCCGACATCATAAACTGTTCACTCACAAATGGAACAGTCCCGGATGCTTTAAAAACAGCCTTGCTGAAACCATTACTAAAAAAACCCAACTTGGACCCATCTAACCCAACCAACTTTCGCCCTATCGCTAACCTACCGTTCATAGCCAAGCTAATGGAAAAGCTGGTCAATACTAGACTCACAGACTATCTCGAATCCCGTGACATTCTATATCCATCGCAATTCGGTTTCAGGAAACGCAGAAATACAGAATCTCTCCTACTCTCATTAATGGACAACATCCTGTTGGGTCTCGACCAAGGTCAATCATACTTACTAGCTCTGCTAGACATCTCGGCAGCGTTCGACACAGTTAACCACACAATCCTCATCAACCGTCTGATGGAAATAGGCATCTCAGGTGCTGCACTTCTCTGGTTAAAATCCTTTCTAAGCGACAGATACTATAAAGTAAAAATAATCAACAAAGAGTCTCACCCCGGTAGCTGCCAAACAAGGAGTTCCCCAGGGTTCCTCGCTCTCGCCGACCCTATTCAACATATATCTTCTCCCCCTATGCCAACTCCTCAATGATCTCAACCTCACATACTTCATTTATGCGGACGACGTGCAGATCCTAATCCCCATCAAGGATCCCGTTTCCGACACTCTAAACTACTGGAACTGCTGCCTCCACGCCATCAACCTCCTTCTCACAAGCCTCTGCCTCGTACTCAATACATCCAAGACTGAACTACTAATCATTTCCCCAAATGATAATAACCCGCTAACCTTCAATACTAACACACCTCTAGTAAATCAAGTAAGAGACCTTGGGGCCTTCCGAGACTCCAGAATGAACTTTAAGAAATTCATCAACAACACCACCAAAGAAGGTTTTTACAAACTACAGGTACTAAAACAGTTAAGACCTCTCCTACACTTCCACGACTACCGTTCGGTCCTTCAAGCCATACTATTCTCAAAGATTGACTATTGTAATGCGTTGTTGCTTGGTCTCCCGGCCTCTTATACCAAACCTCTTCAAATGTTGCAAAACGCTGCAGCCAGGATCCTCACAAACTCTCGCCGCACGGACCACATCACCCCGATTCTAAAAATACTCCACTGGCTACCCATTCGCCACAGAATTCTCTTCAAGATACTTACTATTATCCACAAAACCTTAATTCAGGAATCCTCACTCCAACTTACCATACCCCTCAAACCACACTCCTCTGCAAGACCCACCAGATCTGCATACAGAGATTCCCTCCAGGTTCCCCCCCAAAAAATCCGTTCTTCACAACGCCATTGAAAAACGAGCACTAACAATTGCCGGCCCGCATCACTGGAACTCTCTCCCGCCAGATCTCCGCCAGGAACATTGCCATATCACTTTCAGAAAAAAATTAAAAACTTGGCTGTTCGCCCAAGCATACCCCTGAAGAAGCCTCAGGGTCACCCTCACAGTCGCATACCACATGGTTGCGTCCTCTTTCAGCAACTCAAAGGAACTGTTTCTCGGCTAACGGCACTTTAATATAACTTGCTTTATCTTACACACGATGTAAATTTGTATATAATTCTCACCATGTAAGCACTTGCTTTTTCTGCTTACTTGCTCTGCTCTACAGTTAGAATTATTTAACCTATCCTCTTTTTCTCTAACAGCCCAGTTTCACATTCCCTGTTATAATGTAATTTCTTGCTTTCACTGTTAACTGGTTTTCCCCTAGTTCTCTGTAAACCGGTACGATAAGACCTGGTCTTGAGTATCGGTATATTAAAAAGAATTTAAATAAATAAATAAGTAAACTTGATTAATAGTTGTTAATGGACTTCTCCTCCAAGAACTTATCTAAACCTTTTTTGAACCCAGCTACACTAACTGCACTAACCACATCCTCTGGCAACAAATTCCAGAGCTTTATTGTGCATTGAGTGAAAAAGAATTTTCTCCGATTAGTCTTAAATGTGCTACTTGCTAACTTCATGGAATGCCCCCTAGTCCTTCTATTATTCGAAAGTGTAAATAACCGAGTCACATCTACTCGTTCAAGACCTCTCATGATCTTAAAGACCTCTATCATATCCCCCCTCAGCCGTCTCTTCTCCACTGGTGATGAAGACTCTTCAGAAGCACCAGCAAGACAAAGGGGACCAGGATTCTCATTGCTCCCCATTGGCCGAGGCAAGTCTTGTTCCTGCTTCTGAAGGATCTCTCTGTTAGAGAACCGATCGGTCTGGGGACCTCCCCTGACCTGATCACGCATTGGCTCTGAAGGCTTGGATGTTGAAAAGCTAGTTCTGCAGCCTCTTAACCACTCTGATGATGTGTCTCTGGTCCTGGTAGCTTCCAGAAAGCCTTCCACCAGGAAGTTGTACAGCCTGAAGTGGAAGAGGTTTCATGAATGGTGTGAAGGTCACAGCTTGGATTCGTTCGCCTACTCCACTACGAAGTTGCTGGACTAATTGTGGCATCTTTCGGAGGCTGGTTTAAAGACTTACATGGTCAAAGTCACCTGTGTGCTATCAGTGCTTACCACCAGGGTGTTAGCGGTATGCCCATCTCAATCCAGCCCATAGTGGGGTAGTTTATGCGGGGTTTACTTCAGCTGAAGCCTCCCATTTGGCCTCCCGTTGTGTCCTGGAACCTCAATGTGGTGTTGGCTCGGCTCATGCATGATCCTTTCGAATCCATGTGCTCTAGTGACCTGAAGTACCTGACCTGGAAGGTCCTTTTCCTGGTTGCGGTTACTTTGACGCGCCGCATCAGTGAGCTTCAGGCATTGGTGACGTATCCGCCTTACACAAAATTTTTTCATGATAGGGTGGTCCTGCATACTGACTCTAAGTTCCTGCCTAAGGTGGTGACTGATTTTCATCTCAACCATTCAATCATTCTGTATACCTTTTTTCCTAGGCCTTATTCGCACCAGGACAAACGGGCTCTGAACAGTTTGGGTTGCAAGAGGGCGTTAGCTTTCTATCTCGAATGCACAGCAGGCCACAGGCAGTCCACGCAGCTCTTTATATCTTTCGCTAAGAATAGATTGGGGGTTGCAGTGGCCAAATAAACCCTGTCAAACTAGCTGGTGGATTGTATTTCCTTCTGTTATTCGCAGATGGGCCTTCAGCTTGGAGGCCATGTCAAGGCTCACTCTGTGAGAGCCATAGCGGCTTTGGTAGCCAACTTGCGCACGGTTCCCGTTGCTGACATCTGCAAGGCTGCAACATGGAGTTCCCTTCACACGTTCGCGGCCCACTACTGGTTGGACAAGGATGGTCGACATGACTAGCTTTGGCCAGTCTGTCCTTCGGAATCTCTTTCAGCTGTAAACTCAACTCTCTCTGCCTAGGGCCCTTTGTTCGGGTTCAGGCTGTCTCACTCTGTTACCAACAGCACCAGTGTTGTGCCTGTTGGCACCTGATTAGGTGTCTGTAGGTCACTGTTGTTGCCAGGATTAGCCTGTAGTTTGGTATTCATCCATATATTAAGTCTTCCATCCTGCTTGTCCTAGAAGAAAGCAGAGTTGCTTACCTGTAACAGGTGTTCTCCTAGGACAGCAGGATGTTAGTCCTCAAGAAACCCGCCTGCCACCCCATGAAGTTGGGTTTCTCCTTCGTTTATTTTATTTTTTTGTAATTCTATGTTAAGAGACTGAAGAGGGATCCCGCATGGATAGTGCATGCTGGGCATGCTCAGTGTGCCAGTCAAAGTTCTAGAAACTTTGACAAAAGTTTTCCGTGCCAGTCTCCATCTGATGATGTCACTCATATGTGAGGACTAACATCCTGCTGGCCTAGGAGAACACCTGTTACAGATAAGCCACTCTGCTTTCTCTTACACTATGGTGGTAATTTTCAAAAGATTACATGGGTAAATGGGCTTTTGAAAATTGCTACAGTATATGCTACTTTTTTGCACATAACTCCTTTGAAAATTCGCTCTTAAGAGAATAGCTCCTTATCTTAGTGTTTCCCAGCCCTCTCCTGGAGGCACACGTAGCCAGTCGGGTTTTCAGGATTGCCACAATGAATATGCATATGAGAGATTTGCATATCCTGGATGTCCAATGTATGCAAATCTATCTCATGCATCTTTATCATGGATATTCTCAAAACCCAACTGGTTAGGTGTCCTTGTAGGAGAGGTTTGGGAAAAACTGAGAAAGAGTTATTCGCTTAAGTGTGAATTTTCTAAGGAGTTTCACGCATAATTCATAGCAATTTTCAAAAGCGCATTTACATGCGTAAAGTCTTTTGAAAATTACCACCATAGTCTAAGATAAAATAGATTTTACCACTTTCAGAGGAAATGATTCATTGTTTATTATAAGTCTCTGTAAAGTGTTGCATACATCTGCCTTGTGCTATATAAATCATGATGATGATATTTACTCTAAAGAGCAGTGAAATTATGGAACATTTTGCCAAGCATGGGCTACAGAACCAAAAGCCTTCAGAAGAAAATAGGAAAAGTTTTTGGAGGATTAAAACACGAAAAGGTATTGAATTAGCACGAGTCTGCAACTTGTGAGTATTAGTGTTAACCGTCAGTGCTTCAACCCTCAATGCATCTTTCATATGCATTTATAATTTAATCATCTTTTTAAAAAATCTTTCTAAGATGGAGAGTATGTCTCACATTTAATATAGAGAGAATAACAGCTTAAAACCCAATGAAAGTATCTCTAGTGATATCAAAAGAAAATTCTGTTGGTTGGGCAAAATCATAAATGTAGCAGAGATGGCAAATACAGCAAACTAATATTTCAAATGAGCATTCATATGTGCGGTTTAGCTATGTCTAGAACAAACCTTTTAAAATCTATTTTATACCCATGTATCCAAAATAGATATAATTCTATTAGATGCTCATATTTTTAAAGATATGTTTCCTGCCCTTTAAAAGTAAGACAATAATTGCCTAACACTTACCTGCAGAGAATCCACTAAGGAACATCAAGGATATCATAGTCAACTCAAATTCAATTCTTCCAAGATGATAAAAATACTACAGTCTCTCCATAGACCAGCCTTCTTTTTGACCCTACATGTCCATATTTCAGTATCTAATCCACCTGCTTTGGAGATTTAAATCCAAATACATTCATTCAAAGCACTGCATCTCGAATATATCTCCCATATTGTGAGACAAAACATTTTTCAGATATATCAGTGAGAGGGCCAGAGGTGGTATCATAAAATTGAAAGAAAACAAGGAGCAATATGTGGAAGGAGATGAAGAAATAGCAGAAATGTTAAACATATACTTCTGTTTGGTGTTCACCAAAGAAAACCCTGGAGAAAAACTGTTGTTGTTTAACAAAAATGCAAATGTGAGTGGGGCAGATACAACCCTAGTTACAGAAGAAAATGTATAGAAAGAACTAGAAAAACTAAAAGTGGACAAAGTCATGAAGCCAGATGAGGTACATCCAAGGATACTAAGGAAGCTCAGAGATATGCTGGCAGGTCTGCTGAAAGATCTTGGGAAATGGGAGTAGTGCCACAAGATTGGAGAAGAGCAATTGTGGTCGAGATTCACAAAGGTGGTAAGGAAGGATAGAGAGGATAGAAAAGGGGGAAGAGTAAAGCTTTATGTCAAAAACAACATCCAAGCAACTGAACTGCAAGGAAAGTGGGGTAGAAAAGAAGGATTATTGGCCGTCCAAAAAGAAAGACGATGGTGCATTCATTTTTATTGGAATGGTTTACAGGCCTCTGACTCAAATGGAAGAAATAGACAGCGATCTGGTCGAAGACATCCAAAAGGTAGGAAAAAAGGGAGAAGTTTTGATTTAGGAGATTTTAATGTGCTGGATGTAGGCTGGAGAATCCCTTCTGAGAATCTACCAGAGGAGGGAGGAGGAATAGCCTAGTGGTTAGAGCAGTGGGCTACAAATGAGGAGACCAGGGTTCAAGGCCTGGTGTCGCTCCTTGTCACCTTGGGCAAGTCACTTTACCCTCCATTGCCTCAGGTACAAACTTAGATTGTAAGTCCTCTGGGGATAGGGAAATACCTACAGTACCTGAATGTAAACCGATGTGATATGTCAAATTGAATGTCGGTATAAAAAAATAAAATAAAAAAAATAGAGAGATAGTGGATGCCCTGCAAGAGGTTCTGTTGAAACAAATGGTAATGGAACCCATGAGAGATGGAGTTTTACTTAACCTAGTGCTCACTAATGGGGATAATGTCTCTAATGTTTGGGTGGGTTCCCACCTGAGCACCAGTGATCATCAAACGGTATTGTTTGATATCATAAATAGGTTACAGAGAAGTCACATGAAGACCTGAGTTTTGAATTTCAAAAATACGGACTTTGTCAAAATGGCAGCGTATCTGGAGGTAGAACTAGAAGACTACGAGAAAATGAGAGAGGTAGAACAAAAATGGGCCAAACTAAAAGGAGCAATTACAAAGACAACAAATTTATATGTTAGAAAAGTAAACAAAAGTAATAGAAATAAGAAACTGATCTGGTTCTCAAAGGAGGTGGCTGATAAAATAAAAGCAAAAAGAACAGATCCCAAAAAGAAGAACCCAGGGAAGAATATCTGGTGAAACTGAGGAGACGAGGAAAGAAATCAAGAAAGCAAAAGTCAGGCAGAAGAAAGGATTGCCAAAGAGGTAAAGAGAGCTGACAAAACATTTTTCAGATATATCAGAGAAAGGAGAAAGGTCTGAAGTGGTATAGTGAAATTGAAAGGAGACAAAGACCAATGAGTGGAGAGAGATGAAGAAATGGCCGAAATATTAAACAAATACTTCAGTTCGGTGTTCACCAGAGAAGACCCTGGAGAAGGACCTTGTTAGTTGTTAAGACTGTGGATGGGGGGTAGAGTAGACGAAACTCCATTTACAGAAGAGCATGTATGGGAAGAGCTAAGAAAACTAAAAGTGGACAAGACCATGGGGTCGGATGAGGTAAATTCCAGGACTCTGAGGGAGCTCAGAGATGTGCTGGTGGGTCCGCTAAAGGACATGTTCAATAGATCCCTGGAAACGGGAGTGGTACCAGAAGATTGGAGAAGAGCGGGGTGGTCCTGCTTCACAACAGTGGGAGCAGAGAGGAGGCTGGAAAATACAGGCTGGTTAGCCTCTCCTCGGTGGTAGGAAAATTAATGGAGACTCTGCTAAAGGAAAAGATAGTGAGCTATCTACAATCTGGTGGGTTGCTCGACCAGAGGCAACATGGATTCACCAGGGGAAGGTCCTTTCAGACAAATCTGATTAATTTTTTTGATTGGATGACTAGAGAATTGGATAAGGGAAGAGCTCTCGATGTGATTTAATTGGATTTTAGTAAAGCTTTTGATTCGGTCCCACATAGGAGACTTGTGAACAAAATGAAAAGCTTGGGAGTGGATGCCAAAGTAGTAGCATGGATTGCAAACCAGTTGACTGATAGGAAACAGCATGTAATGGTAAGTGGAACCTACTTTGAAGAAAGAAAGGTGTTAAGTGGAGTGCCACAGGGATAGGTTTTGGGATCGATTCTGTTCAATATCTTTGTGAGCGACCTGGCAGAAGGGGTAGAAGGTAAAGTTTGTCTGTTTGCGGATGATACTAAGATATGCAACAGAGTGGACACGTCTGAATGAGTAGAGAGAATGAAAAGTGACTAAAGAAAACTTGAAGAGTGGTCAAAGATTTGGCAGCTGGGATTCAATGCCAAGAAGTGCAGAGTCATGCATCTGGGGCGTGGCAATCCAAAAGAGCTTTATGTAATGGGTGGTGAAAGACTAATGAGCGCACGGACTGGGAGAGGGTCCTTGATGTGATAGGGTTTGATCTGAAGATGGTGAAGCAATATGACAAGGTGATAGCTAAAGCCAGAAGAATGCTGGGCTGCACAGAGAGAGGATTAACCAGTAAGAAAAAAGAGGTGATAATGCCCTTGTACAGGTTTATTTATTTATTTATCAAATTTTCTATACTGTCGTTCAGACATGCCATCACAGTGGTTTACATATTTAAAAGAATAAAAATACATGGTTACAAAACTAAAAGTCAAGTTAATATTTAAACTAAGAAAAATAAAACACACAATTCTTGGCTTAAAATTCTTAGATATAAATATCACATAATAAAAGGGTTAAATATCAAAATTTAAAGTAACATACATTTCTCACAGGACAAGCAGGATGGTAGTCCTCACATATGGGTGACATCATCAGGATGGAGCCAAATCACGGAAAACTTCTGTCAAAGTTTCCAGAACTTTGACTGGCCCCTACTGGGCATGCCCAGCATGGCACTAACCCTGCAGCCAGCGGGGGTCCCCCTTCAGTCTTCTTTTTTCTGCGCAGCAGTAGCCTCGCGGTTTAGGATCTCTGAACACATTCCTGACAGGAATTTTTTCCTCACGGACTTATTTAAAATATCTTGCCCCACAGGGGTCCCTCCTTTAACTTTCTCTGGCCGTGGTACTCCGGTAAGTTTTTTCGCCGTTTTTCATCGGTTACAGTCGAGTTTGGCCCTCGCGGCCTACTGTGGCTGTCGACTGTACCACGGCTCGATTTTTTCTATGGCCATGGCGTTGGGTTTTCGTTGGTGCCCGGATTGTACTCGCACCATGTCAATCACAGACCCTCATAGAGTCTGTGTAATGTGCTTAGGCCGTGAGCATGATGTCCTGACTTGCACCAAATGTGCCCTCATGACACCAAAAGGTCGCAAAGCCAGAATGGAGAAGATGGGACTCCTCTTCTGTGCTCACACCCCGACGCCGTCCATCGCATCAACGTCATCGGAACCGGCACCGACGAAATCGCACCAACATCGACAACCATCTAGTGACCACCCGCCAGCGACGTCTTCACGGCCATCGACTCCCATTTCTCCCCCTCAAGATCGAGGGGATCGAAGGGAGAAACATCGCCATTGGCATCGTAAGTCTCGGACCGTCGAGATAGCGAAATCATCGACCTCACCACCTTCCGAGCCACCATCGAAGAAGCCCCATCCAGGAACGGCACCGACCACTCCTGCGACTGGGACATTGAGGCTACCCTCACCCGATCGGGGTTTGGGAGTCTCGATTCCGCCTGTAAAGGTGGTCCCTCCGACTGTGCCTCAGCCTCTCTCTTCCGTCACGGAGCCGGAACTGATTGCCCCAGGTCTCCGGGAAGAACTGGACCGGCTGGTCCAGGAGGCCATCGACAAGGTGATGCAACGACTCCAGGTCCCTCCGGCACCAACTTCGGTACCGAGAGTGGAACTGGTCACCGACCCGATTTCGACAGCGCTGGCACTGCTGCTATCCCGGGTGGAAGCGCTCATGACTGCCCTTCCACAGGTGATTCCCGGGTCTCCGATGGCTCCGGTGCGATCCCCGAACACAGCCTTATCGGGAGGAGAAACACCGTTTCGCATCCCTTCTTCGGGAGTTCTGCCTCAGCCATCGATGCCATGTCGTCCCTCGCCACCGATTCATTCATCGGGAGCAATACGCACATCGGCGCCATCGATGCCTTCGATACCGGTACCGATGCCTTCCAGGCTGTCCACGGTGCCCCCGGTGATTCCTTTGATTTTTTCAGAGCCTCAGCCGGGGACTTCGGGTATCCAACCCCCTTCTCGTCCTACAGGTCAGCCTACTGATCCTTATGACACCTGGGGTGATGATACTTCCTCAGACACCGATGACTTACCTTCACCTCCCTCTCCTACTGAAAGTAGAAAGCGTTCTCCTCCAGATGACCTCTCTTTCATTAATTTTGTGAAGGAAATGTCAGAATTGGTCCCTTTCCAACTTCAGATGGAGCAAGACGATAGGCACCAAATGATGGAGCTTCTCCAATTCCTGGATGCCCCTAAGGTGATCACTTCTATTCCCATTCATCAAGTTCTTCTTGACCTCCTCAAAAAGAACTGGGAAAATCCTGGATCCATTGCCCCAGTACACAGAAAGGCTGACACTACTTATCTGGTACAGTCAGCCCCTGGCTTTCAAAAATCTCAGCTTGACCACCACTCAGTTGTGGTGGAATCAGCTCAAAAGAAAGCAAAAAGGACAAAACCACACTCTTCTACCCCTCCTGTCAAAGAACACAAGTTCCTCGACAATGTCGGTCGTCGAGTGTTCCAAGGGGCCATGCTTATCTCCAGGATTGCTTCTTACCAGCTGTATATGACCCAATTCAACAGGGTCATTTTCAAGCAAATACAGGACTTCTCTGAAACCCTGCCTGACCAATTCCAAGAACATCTTCAAACCCTTGTTCACAAGGGGTTTGAAGCAGGAAAGCATGAGATAAGAACAGCTTACAATATCTTCGACACCTCCTCTAGAGTGTCTACAGCTGCCATTTCGGCAAGACGCTGGGCCTGGCTCAAGTCTTCTGACCTTCGCCCAGAAGTACAAGACAGGCTCTCTGACCTGCCCTGTATAGGAGATAATCTGTTCGGTGAACAGATTCAGCAAATAGTGGCTGAATTAAAGGACCATCATGAGACCCTCAAACAGCTCTCATCGATACCTTCTGACTTCCCTTCTAGACAGACTCTAAGAAGTCATTCTTCCGTCCAAGGAAGTACTATCCTCCACCAATAAGGTCCCGAGTTACGAGGCCTTATCAGAAATCTCAGCCCCGGAAGCAAAAGCCACAAGCAGCTCCCCAGCCGGGGCCTGCTTCAGGTTTTTGACGTTCCCTTGGAGAGCAGCAGCCTGATCCCTCTGCCAGCCATACCAGTGGGAAGTCGATTGTGCCATTTTCACAACATGTGGCAGTCAATCACAACCGACCAATAGGTGCTAGCAATCATTGCTCAGGGTTACCACCTGAACTTTCTTGCTCTTCCACTGGATTCACCACCTCTACAAGCGTGGAGAGAAAACGACCACTCTCTCCCTCTAGAGCAGGAGGTTTCCCTTCTTCTCCAGTTAAGAGCAATAGAACCCGTCCCTCTTTCACAACAAGGCCTAGGGTTCTATTCCCGGTACTTTTTGATCCCCAAAAAATCAGGGGGGCTTCGTCCAATTCTGGACCTACGTGCCCTCAACAAGTACCTGCAGCGGGAAAAGTTCAAGATGGTAACCTTGGGCTCGCTTCTACCTCTTCTACAAAGAGGAGATTGGCTCTGCTCTCTGGACCTCCAGGATGCGTACACCCACATTGCGATAGCTTCAGCTCATCGCAAGTATCTCAGGTTTTTAGTAGGCCCAAAGCACTATCAATACCAAGTGCTTCCATTCGGCCTAGCATCAGCACCACGAGTCTTTATCAAATGTCTCGTGGTTGTCGCAGCCTTTCTCAGGAAAGAAGGTGTTCACGTCTACCCCTATCTAGATGACTGGTTAATCAGGGCCCGGACCCAGCAAGCTGCTCGATCGTCCCTGGATTTGACCCTACACACTGTAATTTCTCTAGGATTTCTCGTCAATTACGAGAAATCCTATTTAGTCCCATCTCAAACCTTGTTGTTCATTGAGGCAGACTTGGACACCTTACAGGCAAAAGCCTTTCTACCTCATCAACGAGTGCAAACCCTCGTTTCTCTCGCTCACCAGTTGCAGTCTCAACATACAGCAACAGCTCGACAATTCCTTGTCCTTCTCGGACACATGGTGTCCTCAGTCCATCTCACACCAATGGCCCGCCTGGCCATGAGAGTCACGCATTGGACTCTGAGGTCACAATGGATTCAAGCGACTCAGCCTCTGTCAACCATTGTTCACATCACCGACGCACTCCGTCTGTTTCTCACCTGGTGGAAAGATCAGAACCATCTCCTCCAGGGTCTGCCTTTTCATCTGCCAGATCCTCAACTCATTCTCACCACCGATGCTGCCAACCTCGGCTGGGGAGCTCATGTGAACGATCTGCAGTCACAAGGATTTCGGTCTCCAGAAGAAGCCAAACACCAGATAAATTTCCTGGAGCTTCGAGCAATGCGATATGCTTTCAGAGCTTTTCAGGATTCTCTATCAAATCACGTTATCCTGATTCAGATGGACAACCAGGTGGCCATGTGGTACATCAACAAGCAGGGAGGCACAGGCTCCTTCCTTCTGTGTCAGGAAGCTGTGCAGATTTGGGCGGAAGCGCTCTCCCGCTCGATGTACCTCAGGGCCACCTACTTGCCGGGAGTACACAATGTCTTGGCAGACAAACTGAGTCGAGTCTTCCAACCACACGAGTGGTCGCTCAATCCCTTGGTAGCGACCTCTCTTTTCCAACAATCGGGTTATCCCCAAATAGACCTCTTTGCGTCCCCTCAGAACCACAAAGTGGACAACTACTGCTCCCTCATTCGGAGCGAGTGCTCTCAGCCCAGAGATGCATTCTCCCTCTCGTGGGCAAATGGTCTGCTCTATGCATTCCCTCCACTTCCTCTTCTCTCGAAGACTCTCGTGAAGCTCCGTCAGGACAAGGGAACCATGATCCTGATAGCACCTCACTGGCCACGCCAAGTGTGGTTTCCCATACTCCAGGATCTCTCCATCCGCAGACACATTCCCTTGGGAACGCACCCGCTTCTGATCACTCAGAACGACGGATGTCTACGCCATCCCAATCTTCAGGCCTTGTCTCTGACGGCATGGATGTTGAAAGGTTAATCCTTCAACCACTTAACCTTTCAGATTCGGTTTCTCGTGTCCTGATCGCTTCACGGAAGCCTTCCACAAGAAAGTCTTATTCCTATAAATGGAAAAGGTATACATCATGGTGTTCTTCGCAATCCCTTGATCCCTTTTCCTGTCCAATCCCAAGGTTTTTGGACTATCTCTGGCATTTATCGGAATCAGGTCTAAAGACCTCTTCCATCAGAATGCATGTCAGTGCGGTAGCCACCTTCCATAAAGGTGTCAGGGATGTCCCTATATCAGTACAACCCCTCGTAACTCGTTTTCTTAAAGGCTTACTCCATATCAAGCCACTTTACGTCCTCCGGCCCCTTCTTGGGACCTTAATCTGGTTCTCGGGCGGCTCATGAAACCACCGTTCAAACCTCTTCACTCCTGTGACCTAAAATATCTCACATGGAAAGTGATTTTCCTTTTAGCTATCACTTCAGCCCGCAGGGTTAGTGAGTTACAGGCTCTAGTTACCTATCCGTCTTACACTAAACTCCTGCAGGACCGGGCGGTACTCCGCACTCACCCTAAATTTTTGCCTAAGGTAGTTTCGGAGTTTCACATTAATCAATCCATCATACTACCTATCTTCTTTCCCAGGCCCCACTCCAACCCAGGGGAACAGGCTCTGCATACCCTTGACTGTAAACAGGTTCTAGCGTTCTACCTAGACCATACAGTTGCCCACAGGAAGAGCACTCAGTTATTCGTCTCTTTCCATCCCAACAAACTAGGGCAACCTGTGGGTAAGCAGACTCTCTCCTCCTGGTTGGCGGACTGCATATCTTTTTGCTATCAGCATGCAGGCATTCCTTTCCAAGACCGTGTTAAAGCACACTCTGTGAGGGCCATGGCAACTTCAGTAGCACACCTACGATCGGTGCCGCTTCCTGACATTTGTTGGGCTGCCACCTGGAGTTTTCTCCACACCTTCGCAGCCCACTATTGCCTAAACAAAGCCGGAAGACAAGATTCCATCTTCGGCCAATCTGTCCTACGTAACTTATTTCCAACGTGACGTACCAACACCCTTCCGCCTGCCCGGTGGGGTTCAGGATGTCCCCTACCAAATTTCACCCCAGTTGTTGTGCCTGTTGCACGCCGTTGGGTACATTTGGTGCATGTTTGGACATCCTCAGCTCGGTACTCACCCATATGTGAGGACTACCATCCTGCTTGTCCTGTGAGAAAGCAAATGTTGCTTACCTGTAACAGGTGTTCTCACAGGACAGCAGGATGTTAGTCCTCACAAAACCCGCCCGCCGCCCCGTGGTGTTGGGTTCGTAACGTTTTGTTGCTTTATTTTTTCGGCACTGCCTGTAGCAATTAAATAAGACTGAAGGGGGACCCCTGCTGGCTGCAGGGTTAGTGCCATGCTGGGCATGCCCAGTAGGGGCCAGTCAAAGTTCTGGAAACTTTGACAGAAGTTTTCCATGATTGGGCTCCATTCTGATGATGTCACCGATATGTGAGGACTAACATCCTGCTGTCCTATGAGAACACCTGTTACAGGTAAGCAACATTTGCTAAACGTCAGGTAAAATAAAAGAATGATTGTTAAAATAGCAGCAGAAGGAAAGAGGATAAGTGTTTCTTTAGGCTGGCCTCAATCATCTCCCTTATAAGCTATGCTACATATCCATGTTTTCAAGTTTCTTTTAAAAACCTTAAAATCAGACTGCAATCTTATATCAGTGGGTTCTTGGTCAGGCCTCACTTGGAGTACTGCTTTCAGTACTGGTGCCAGTATCTCAAAAAGGATAAAGTCAGGATAGAGGCAGTCCAAAGAAGAGTGGCTAAAATGGTGAGGGGTCAGCATTGCAAGACTTATGAGGAGAGGCTGAAGGATCTAAATATGTACACCCTGGAAGAAAGGAGGTGCAGGGGTGATATGACACAGACCTTCAGAAATCTGAAAGGTTTTAATGATGCACAATCATCAAACCTTTTTTGTTGGAAAGAAATCAATAGAACTAGGGGTCATGAAATGAAACTCCAGGGAGGACGACTCAGAACCAATGTCAGGAAATATTTTTTCATGGAGAGGGTGTGGTATGCCCTTCCAGAGGAGGTGGTGAAGACTAAAAGAATCAGGGAATTCAAAGGGGCATGGGATAAACATTGTGGATCCCTAAAGGCTAGAGATTGGAAATACCTCTTCGTACCTCTTCTAAGTACCTAATAAGCACAAGCCCTTAATCCTCAATTGTATTATGTTCTTAGTTAACCGCCCTCTTTGGCCTTATCTTTCCGGCTGCCTAAGCATCCAAGTTTACCCTCCTTGTTGAATGTAACTTTTGCTTCTTCTGTTAAATGATTGTTCTTTGTTACAGTTCTGTTAAATGATTGTTCTTTGTTACAGTTTACCCAGTTCTGTGTAAACCGATCTGATATGGTTATTTAACCATGAAGGTCGGTATAGGAAAGAGATAAATAAATAAATAAATAAAAAGTGCATGGGATTAATTGTGGGTAACTTGCTGGTGTGGCGGTTGCTACCTTTAACAATTAAGCCTTGATATTGTTAATGCAACTCCATCATTGCTCTCTGCTTCAATGGCAGAGAGAAAGGGGGAATTGAATTCAGACAGCAACCAACAAGGACCTCAACTTTTAAGACTTGGGGAACTAACAAATGTGGGGGTAACTAGCTGATGCGGCACTTACTATCCTTAATCGCTAAGCCTGATACTTTGATACATCTTCATCATTGCTCTCTGCTTTCACGGCACAGATAAGGGAAACTGGATTCAAACAGCATCCGAGAGCCCTGACTTTTACAGACTGGTAAACTGATAAGCATGCGGGTAACTTGCATAGTGCAGAAGAAACTGGCATAAGCTTGCTGGGCAGACTGGATTGATCATTTGGTCCTTTTCTGCCATCATTTCTATGTTTCTATGAGATCAACAAGTGGAGCAGGGTGTTAGAATCGAGCTGCCTTCCCAGAATCCTCTGCATCGGATGCTCACTGTGCAGCAGACAAACGCTATCAGGCATCCTATCGCACACATAACCAGGACCCAACGGATGGACACATAGGTGGGCGTACTCATCTGTGTGCATGATTCTATATACCCTGGCGAGAAGGTTAGATAGTCGCCCTGATGATAATGTCGTATGCTTCAGACTTATAGTCTGCTGGAACGTGGACTCTGCCTTGGCAACAGGTTCCTTAGCCTGTTCCTGGTCTCTGTCTGCTTGTGTTGTGCTTGATTCTGGATGCTGCCTCTGCCTGGATTTAGACCTTGCTTTCTGTACCAACTTCTGCTTGGATTTGGACCTTGCTGCCTGCTCCAACCTGGGTCTGAACTTGGACTTTTCTGCCTTGCTGCCTGTACCCGTTATCAGCCAGGGTTTGATCTGTGTTCATTGGCCGGCCTTATGGAGGTACGCCCACCTGCTGTACTATACCCCCTGACACCAGCAAAGACTGTCAGATTAATCCAGGGGCTGTGTCTAAGACTAGTACCTCTTGTGTTGTTGGGCTTTTGTTTAAATTTTGGAAGTGACCCATTTCCAGATTTCTGAAAGGAAGACACTTGAGTGTCATCAGCATAGATGAAGTATTGGATCACAGATTTTCTGAGCTCGTTCATTAGGGATTCGAGGTAAATATAGAACAGGGGTGGGGAGAAGAATGATCCTAGTGGGATACCACATAGTAGGGGTTTAGTGGATGAGGAGATGTCGCTCATGGTGACTTGTGCTCTTGGTGTTACAGAAGATCGGAATCATTTTAGGGCTTTGCCCCTATTGCCAGTATCTTCCAATCTGTCTCTTAGCATTTCATGGCGAATGGTGTCGAAGGCTGCTGAAAAATAGAGTAGGATTAGGATGGAGGGCTTTCCTGCATTGGAGACTCTGAAAAAGGTATCAGGTAGAACCAGAAGGATTATTTTGGTGCTGTGGTCCTTCCTAAAGCCTGATTGGAAGTTGTCTGGGGAGTGCCTTTCTTTTTCTAGAGTCTGAAGCTGGTTGAGTATTGACTTTTCAATGATTTTGGCTAACAGAGGGGTATTGGCGATAGGCCTATAGTTGTCCAGAGTCTTGGGGTCAAGAGAGGGTTTCTTGAGAAGTGGTTGAACAGCTGCTTTCTTTTACACAGAGGGCATGATGCTCACATGAGTCTTACTAGTTGGGTGATCTAGCCAGAGAGGCAGTATTTTGCTGCTTTGATTAGTTTGGCAGGGCAGGGGTCAAGTGAGCTGAAAGATGGATTGAGATCAAAGAGGATCTTGATGATTTGGCCCCTGGAGACTTATTGGAAGTGAGAGTATGTGGGTTGGTTGTTGATGATTTCTTGGTGTGATGGGTAGCATTGGTGAGTTTAAAGGATAGTTCACCAGGTATCTTTGCAGTTGAACTGTCTAGGTCTGGACAGAGCTTCAGGATTTTGTTAGCAAACTGGCGAGCAAAGCTTTGACATTTGTTGGTGGAGAGTGGTGAGCTATCGTCCTTGCCATCCAATTGGAGGACTTTGTTGTGGATCCTTAACAGTGTTTTTGGAGCTGTTCTTGGCATTTATAATAAGTGGTGAAACGTAGGTTTTTTTTGGCAAGGATAACAGCTCTATTGTAGGCTGCTCTGTTGTTTGCATTTCAGCTTGTCAGAGTCTTCTTTCCTGTCATAGATCGGTGATGAACCAGGGCAGGGAATTGCATTGCTCGACTTGGTGTGTGAACTTGTTTACACACTGAGAAAATCCAATGATGGCCATGCCTTCAGTAAAGTCTCTCTCTGGTCTGCAGGTATTGGCATCTGCATGAAGATTGATTAAGGAGAGGTAAAGTAGAGTGGTAGAGATTAGTTTGAGGAGGTCAGATAGGTTATCAGTTGTCTTAGTAGTTGAATAACAGATCAGCAGGAGGGCAAATATGTTCTTAGAGTCTGATTTTGCTAGTAGACTTCTACACCCTAGCATTTGTGGGATGGTGGGGCTTGAGAGGGTGTTGCAGAAGAAGATGGCTACACTGCATCCCCACTTGGCACTCCTGCTGTGAAATAAAATTGAGAAATCAGGAAGGGAGGGAACAGAGTGTGTATTCACTCCTTCATACTTGGGGAGCCAGATTTGTGAGAGAAATAGAAGGTTTAGAGATTCTTCAATTAGCTGGAATAGAGCTAAAAATCACAAAACATATAGCAAGAATCATACATTTATTTATATTTATTTATTTATTTTATTTTTAATTTTTATATACCGAAGTTCTTGTATCAGACACAAATCACTCCGGTTTACATAAAACAGTGAGATGCCCAAACGGGAGGGGCTTTACATATAACTATAAGACAACAGGCTTTACATATAACTATAAAACTATAATAACAACGTACAACTGTAACAAGGTATGGAGATAGTTACAAGAGTAGGAAAAACCTTTGATATCAATATCATATTATAGCGATAAATAACTATGGGTATGGTAGATTTGAAAATGAGCTAAAATAAATAAAGGTAAAAGTAATGCATTAAAACAGAAAAAATGCAAAGTAATAAGCGCAGTATATACAAAAAGCATATTATCTTAATGGGGTAACATGTGGAAGCGTTGATTTGATTGAAAACTCTGTTGTATATTACGCAAGAATGCGAGCATCTAGGCTGCGTTAAGTGTCTGGGTAGGCTTGGCGGAAGAGCCAGGTTTTTAGTTTTTTTTTTAACTCCTGATGACTGGATTCAAGTCTTAGATCTGGGGGGAGCGCGTTCCACTGGTGGGGGCCTGCTGAAGATAGTGCTCTTTTCCCTAGTAGTGTTTTTGCAGGTGGGGCATAAAGTGTGCCTTTGTAGGCGCTTCTGATGGGTCTGGCGGATGTATGAGGTTGCAGTTGTGTGCTTAGCCTGATGGGCGCGAGTTTGTTAGTCGCTTTGTGAACGATAGTGAGAACTTTGTAGATGATCCTATATTTTATAGGAAGCCAGTGAAGGTTACGGAGGATTGGAGTGATATGTTCTCTTTTGTTGGTGTTTGTAAGGATTCTGGAAGCAGCGTTCTGTACCATCTGTAGAGGTTTAATCAAATTTGTGGGGAGCCCGAGTAGAAGGGAGTTACAGTAATCTAGCTTGGAAAGTATGATGGATTGGAGTACTAGCCTGAAGTCATTGAAGTGTAGGAGGGGTTTTAGCTTTCTGAGGACTTGTAATTTGAAAAAGCAGTCCTTTGTGGTAGTGTTTATGAATTTTTTAAGGTTTTGGTTGTTGTCAAGCCAAGCTCCTAGATCCCTGACGTCGGGGGAGAAATTGATGTTTGAGTTTGCTGGTTGAGAGGAGCTTGATGCGTTGGTGGGGGGGGTCATGGGAGATGATCATTTCTGTTTTGCTGGCATTCAAAACTAAGTTGAGACTGGAGAGTAGGTCTTTAATTGGCTGAAGGCAGTCATTCCAATAGGTAATGGTTTTTTGCAGGGATTCAGTGATCGGGATCAGGATTTGTATGTCATTCGCATAGAGGTAATGGGTAAGCTTCAGATTTGCAAATAGGTGGCAGAGAGGGAGGAGGTATATATTGAAAAGGGTGGGTGAAAGTGAAGATCCTTGAGGGACTCCTTGGTCTGTAGAGATGGGATGAGATTCCTTGTTGTTAATCCTGACTTTATAGAATCTGTTGTTCAGGAAGGACCGAAACCAATTGAGCGCTGAGCCTTTGATGCCTATGTTGACTAGTTGGTCTATAAGTAAAGTGTGTTTTACCGTATCGAAAGCTGCAGACAAATCTAAGAGAACTAGCAGGTAGGATTGTTTTTTCTCCAGGTTTATGAGGATGGAGTCCGTGAGTGATAGTAGGAGAGATTCAGTGTTTAGGGATTTGCGGAAGCCGTACTGAGCCGGAGAAAGAATGTTATGTACTTCGAGGTATTCTGACAGTTGCTTGTTGACTATTTTTTCCATCAATTTGGCAATGAGAGGTAAGTTTGCGATAGGACGGAAGTTGGCTGGGTCCGATGGGTAGGCGTTAGGTTTTTTAAGTAGAGGTTTGAGGATTGCCAATTTTAACTGGTTGGGTACTAAACCTTGAGACAGAGATGTATTGATGATTTCGGAAATAGGTTTAGAGATGGTGTTCGGGATAGCGATAAGCAAGTTTGTCGGTAATGGGTCTGATGGGTGGGAGGATGGTTTGATTTTTTTGAGGGTATTTTCAATCTCCAACGAAGATGTGGGTTCAAATGACTCGAGACTGGTGTTTTGTTGAGGCAGGGTTGTGAGGTGATGTATTGGAGGGCTGTTGTTGGGTGTGAGAGAATCGGTAAGCTTGGAGATTTTTGTCTTAAAGTAGTTGGCGAGTTCGTTTGCTTTGTTGAGTGCTTGGTGGTCTGGGATGGTGGGGGGAGATGGTTTGGTAAGAGAGGAGACATAGGAGAATAGTGCCTTTGAATCGAAAATGAAGTTGTGGATTTTTTTTGCGTAGAAATCTTTCTTGGTTCTCAGGATGGCGTTCCTGTAAGTGTTGAGTAGGGATTTGTAGACGTTATGTGTCGAAGAGGTTGGGGTTTTTCTCCAGCTTTGTTCTTTATTTCTTAGTGATTGCTTAAGTGATTTAAGTTCTGGGGTAAACCACGGTTTTCTGTTGTCCAATGTGGGTTGTATGGTTTTGGATGATGTTGGGCAGATTTGATCTGCAATTTTATTAGTGAGCTTGATCCAAGTGGAGGTTGCAGTGGTTGCGTCTGTGAGGTCTAGTTGGTTTAGCGCTTTGGATATCTTTTCGTTGAGTAGGTCTAGAGAGCATGGTTTCCTAAAGTGGATGGTAGATTTGGTGGGGACTTGAGGTGGTTGATTTTTGATCCTGCCACAATCCTTCTCCTCCTCCTATGTTTCAAAGCTTTTTAAAATGTTTATAGGGTTTTAGAGAGCCCAATTTAATTAAAAGTACTCCTGGTACACTCAGTCCAATGACTATCTCAGCCACACGGGATCCATTTCTTTGGATCTCTAAAAAGAGTACTGTTTGCACATATGCAAATTCTACCTAGCTGTATTATGCAGAAAAATATTGTGCACATATATTGGATCATGGCAGGAACAGTGGCTATGTATTATTCTTGCTATTTTTTTGTGATTTTATTTAGCTTCACCCTCCCCCCATGCAATCATATCTACTTGCAAACTGTTCACCTATTGATATTTAAATTTCCAAGGCAACTCTTTAAGAGTTGCATCCTAAATGCTATTCACCCATTTTAGATCCAAGCATGAGGTAAGTAAATTTGATATTTATGCTCCACTTTAGATTTTTTTTTAAAAAGATGATTGAATTATGAATATATATGAAAGATGCATGATGGCAAGTTTCAAACTTGCGCTAATTCAACCCTTTTTTATGTCTCTTGCCATGTGGCCCATATCTGTACATGTATTATTCTGGAGTTAAAAAGGAATCAAGTTTTAATTGACAGTCGGTGACTATTAATGCTTGTGATGTGTACTTATGAAGTATTGCACAATACCTGAAGGATACAGACAGTAATGAGTAGGTTAGATTATTACAAACAGCCACAAGACAGCTGAATCAAGTCAGCGTGAGTCTTTATGCAAACTACAGCATGAAACAACAAAGAAAAATACAATGACAAATTTGCCAACTGATCTGCTACCGAATCAAATCCTGATGCCAAATACTTTGCTTAATTGGACTGAAATAGCAATGTGTCAGATATTTTGAAGACAGTTCATATAAGACAGGCTTGATTAAAAAATCTAGTACTAATCATGCTTTTAAAAGATCGATTTTAAAGGTCCGATTTTATGTAATTCAAATTCAAATTATGTTGTCTGATACAGATCAAAATTGCAAGAAACAAAAACCCTAAATCCTTGGAATAAATAGATTTGGATGCAAGGTATGAAAGGGTCATGTTCCCTGTATGTAAATAATAAATGCATTATTATTTAGATATAGCACTACATTTTTTTAAATTAATTTAGATAGAATTAATGTTAAGATTTTTAGCATTCAAAACAGTTCCCTTAGGAATTAAAAAAAAATTGCCAAGTGATATTTTTGTGAGAAAAAAGTGATCATTTAAGAAAATAAATCTATCAGGAAAAATTATTTATTTCAATAAAAAAAACCTTAATGCAGCTGTGATTTTTGGATGTATTGAAATGTTGGTCCACCAAATTATTTTCAATAAGTAGATTGGCTAGCACATTTTGAACAGTAATTAATCTTTGGCAGTACCAATAGTAGCAGAGTGATTTCTTTTAAAATTTATCCTACTTCTAGAGTACTTGCGCACTTTGCTATTGCAAATTATTACATCAAATCTACCCACACATATTTATATTTGCTAATTTATGTGCAGATTTTTAAAGGAATATTTACACACAGACAGGTGAATTTTCAAAAGAATTTACATGTGTACATGTAACTGCCATCGTAGCAATTTTTAAATGCCATTTACACATGCAAAGGGCACTTAGGTGAGCAAATATAATGGACAATTCAATGGCATATGTTGCAGCAAATTTCAAAAGCCTACTTAGTCAAGTAAAGTGCATTTCTCCAAGAACAAGCAGGATGGTAGTCCTCACACATGGATGACATTAGATGGACCCTGATGCGGAAAACATATCAAAGTTTCTAGAAACCTTGACAAGGCACATTGAGCATGCTCAGCATGCCCTATATCACGCATCCACGCCGAGGTCCCTCTTCACTCTCTCTTTCTGCGGCTGTCTCTCTCTCTGTTACCAACAGCACCGGTGTTGTTTTGCCTGTTGGCACCTGGTTAGGTGTCTGTTGGAACCCTTTTGTGTTGGGGAGCAGCCTGTCGCTCAGGATTCACTCGTGTGAATACTCGTGTGAATCCCAGCAGGATTACCATTCTGCTGGTCCTTGGAGAAAGTAGAGTTGCTTACCTGTATCAAGTGTTCTCCAAGGTCAGCAGGGTGTTAGTCCTCACGAAACCTGCCCACCACCCCATGGAGTTGGGTTTCTCCTATTTTCATTTTTCATCATAATTCTGTGGTACAAGACTGAAGAGGGACCCCGCATGGGGTCCTTCAAAATGCTGCTGTGTGGCTTATGTCTTGCTGTCATTTTTGCATCATACCTAAATTGAATAGCTTCCAGTTTGGCCTGGCATGTTAATTTTAAGATCATAGCCCTAGTTTTTAAAGGCCTGAAAGATGATGCTCTTTTTCACCTGAAGTCTGTTCTTAATTAATATGCAGCTGGCCAGGCTCTGTGATCTTCTGGTCAATGTTGTCTAGTTTTCACTTCATTCAAAGTGGTTGGCCTTTCTGAAACACATGCTTGGATTTTTAGCAGTAGCGGGCCCACAGCTTTGGAATGCTCTTCCAATGCCATTACATTTAGAAGTTATACAACTTTGCAGAAAAAAGCTAAAGCATTTTATTTTGCAAAAGCCTTTGATGTTGACTAGATTGCCGTACTTTTCACATTTTCAACTCTTTGTAGTAGTAAGCCCACTATTGTGATGTACTCTTCTCTCATCACTGCATTTAGATGAGAATTATATTTTGGATGGGATTTATTTTATTAGGCTTCATTAGCTTCATTCTGATTTATTTTTATTTTCTTTGTTGTGGCTGTCTTTATACATTGTTTTATATACTGACTGTACTCTGCTGAGTGTATTACTGTAAAATCAGTGGATTGTTAGTTAAAAAGAAAAAAAATCAGAATATTTTGAGTCCTGCAATACAGGGTTCCAAAATAAGCCCTAGTGCATAGCCCTTGGCTGAGGACTGTCTCTACAATGATAGGGCCAATGTAACTTGGGAGAGGATATAAAATAAGGGAAAAAATCGCTGGGTGGTTAGAGCATGTGGCACAAGATTCCAGCCCTGGTTTTGATTAAGCTGGAAGCCCAAAGAAGCAGGAGGAAATTGCTGGGGCCAAAAAAAGGACATGAAAAAACATTAAATAAACATTAAATAAAATGTTTAATGGTGATAAAATACCCTGGTGGAAAGAGATGCCTGTATTATGTGTGTGTTTCCATCAGGAAGTGCTTTGTTTATGACCTGTAATTTGTGGATTGTGTTTAAAGTTTATTTATTGCAAAAGTAGAACACATAGAAAGATATAGAAGGAACTTTATCTTGAAGGTACTAGCTGTGTTTCTTGTACATAAGATTAGCCATAATGGGTCACACCAAAGGTCCATCAAGCCCTGTATTCTGTTTCCAACAGTGGCTAATCCAGGTCACAATTACTTGGCAGGATCCCAAAGGGTAGATAGATTCCATGATGATTATCCAAGGATAAGCGGTGGATTTCTGCAATTCTACTTTAATAATGGTTTACGGACTTTTCCTCCAGGAACTTGTCCAAGCCAATTTTAAATGCAGTTTCACTCACAGCTTTAACCACATCCTCTAGCAATGAATTCCAGAGCTTAATTATGCATTGAGTAAAAAAATATTTTCTCTTATTAATTTTAAATGTATCACCTAGTAACTTCATTGTGTGTAACCTAGTCTTTGTACTTTCTGAAAGAGTAAACAACTGATTAACGTTCATTCCTCCCATTCCTCTTATTATTTTATAAACCTCTATCATATCTCTCCTCAGCCATCTCTTCCCAGGCTGAAGATTCCTAACCTCTTTAGCCTTTCCTCATAGGGGATTTGTTCCATCCCCTTTATCATTTTGGTTGCCCTTCTCTGTACCTTTTCTAATTCTGCTATATCTTTTTTGAGATGTGGTGAATAGAACTGCACACAATATTCAAGCTGAGGTCGCATTTTGGAGCAATAGAGAGGCATTATGATATTCTCTGTTTTATTCTCCATTTATTTCCTAATAATCCCTAGCATTCTATTTGCTTTCTTGGCTACTGCTGCATACTGGGCAGAAGATTTCAATGTATTATTAATGCTGATGTCTAGATCCTGTTACGCTCGCTGCCCGCGGCAGCCCCGCAGTGTGGCCCACTCACCTCTCTACTTAAGCTTCAGGCTCCAGCTCTTCGTCGCTGGTGGTGGTGGGCCGCCAGTCCCGACCTCGGACTTCCGCCAGCACCTCCGGCCCTGCTCCGCTTCCCGGGACCTCCAACCAGGATGCCTCTATCCATCGGGCCTCTCCGCGGGGTTCGCGGAGAAGCGCCGCTGGCAACGCCACGCCCTTCCTTAGGCGCGCATGCGCACTAGTGAAGCCTTTAAAGGGCCCATGGCAGGAACCTGGCCGTGGACCCGGATGCTGACGTCTGTTCCCTCAGCGCTTAAATGCTCAGCCCTCGCACTGAAGCGTTGCCTTTGCAACAGGTCTCCTTAGTCTCCTGTTCCAGGTTTCCTCGTTCTCGTTGCTTCTCCATGAGCCTTGCCTTGTGTTCCTGTTTTTCCAAGTTCCTGGTTTGTGTTCGTCTTGTCTGTGTGCTGATTGACTTCCTAGTTCTGACCATTGCTACGCCTGACCTTGCCAGCCTTCTCCAAGCCTGACCACTGCTACGCCTGACCTCGCCTGCCTTCTCCAAGCATGACCACTGCTACGCCTGACCTCACCTGCCTTCTCCAAGCTTGGCCATTGCTACATCTGACCATGCCTTTCTTCTCTGTGCTTTGACCATTGCTACATCTGACCATGCCTGCCTTCTCTGTGCCTTGACCATTGCTATGTCTGACCACGCCTGCCTTCTCCGTGCTTTGACCATTGCTATGTCTGACCATGCCTGCCTTCTCCGTGCCCTCATTATTGCTACGTCTGACCATGCCTGCCTTCTCCGTGCCTTGACCATTGCTACGAACGACTTCACCTCAGATTTGAGTCCAGAGTTCCACGTTGCTTGCTACACCTTACAAGTGCCGTCAGCTTCCATTCAAGCTTGACAGTGACGCCTCTGTCCCTATCCTCTGGACACGGACTATTAAGGCTTTGGCCTTCCTTTGCTCAAACACCTTCAGCTCCTTCTTGTTCCTTGGTGCTTGAGTTCTTGTTCCACATCCCGTCTGGGATAGGACCACCCCACCTGCTGGCTGCTGTCTCTGGCCTGAACCAGCTACTACCTGTACCTAATCTTGAGGCCCGCCTAAGTCCTGCCGGCCCCGGCACCCAAAGGCTCAACCTGAGGGGAATATGGGCTGGTATAAGTGAAGCTCCAGTGGCTTCCAGCTTTATCCCGCGCCACCTGCTGACGGTGGGGACCCATAGGCCCTCGCCTACGGGTTGCATCAACCCCTCCTCAGCCCAAGGATCCACCTCCTATGCAACATATCCTTTTCCTAAATGGTGACTCCTAATCTTGAACCTTGCATTGTGTATCTATAATTTGGGTTATTCTTCCCTAAAAGGTGAATTTTAAAAGCCCCGAGCTTGCCAAAGTTGGGAGATACGCACGCAAGTTGGGCTGGTGCATGGTGACCGGATTTTATAAGCCACCCGTGTATGCGCATTTTTCCCGCTACATACATGAATCAAATTTTAGAAAAAGGAGCAGGGTGTGATCTGGGTGGGGTGTGGGCATGTGGGGGAAGACCGAGATGGCGTCTAAGTAATAAAATAAAATCTAGGCTAATCAGCGGGGTTTTAAGGATCGAGGCTAACGGGGAAAGGGAGACTGTTAAACTAGGGGAGTTGGGAAGCCTTATCCCTTAACTGGGTGAACTGGGAATGAGTTAAACTGGCAATGGCATGGACATACGCCCCTTTTAAAATCTCCCTACTTAGCAGTGGAAGCGGGATTTGCGCACACATCCGTGTGTGCACTTTAAATTTTGCGCACATACGCATATTCAGCCTATTTTATATGCATATGTTATAAAATGGCCGCATCTCTGAATGAAAGCTGGCAAACGTGAGCACATGTGAGCTTGCGTACCTGTTTCAAAATTACAATCTGTGTATCACTTTGCGCTTGTCCACATTAAATTTAATTTGCTATTTGCATGCCCAGTCTCCCAGTTTTGCAAGGTTCTCTTGCAGTTTCTCACAATCCTCTTGTGATTTAACATCTTTGAATAACTTTGTGTCATTGGCAAATTTTATCACCTCACTCATTCACATTTCTAGATCATTTATAAATATTAAAAAAACAGCGGTCCCAGAATGGATCCGTGGGGCACTCCACTATTCACCTTTCTTCATAGGGAAAACTTACTATTTAGCTTTATTCTCCATTTTCTATCTTTTGTCCAGTTCCCAATCCACAATAGGAACTGCCCCATCCCTTGACTTTTTAATTTCCTTGGACAAGCATTTGTAGTTAATAGTGAATCGTTAAGCAGGAATAAAAATTTATTGGTACCTATCATGTTACAGAAATTATTAGCTTTGCTTTTCTCTATTATGCTGAATTCATTGCATTTATAGATTCCTTTCTTTGCAGCCAAGCCACATTCAAAATAGCTCCTGTTATTTCTTACTACTTAAATATTTTATGGGAATGTTGAACTAAAGGAGCTAATCCATTTTAACCTGAGGAAGGGATCTAGTACTTACCTAAATTAAACATAGTCTTTGTTTCCTTGAATAGAAATCTAGTCTTGCCCCAAGGAATTCTCAAACCTCAATAACAGGTGCACCAACTAGTAAAACGCTGGTGAGATAATTATGGCCAGTTGTTTGAAACTATCAGAGCATTTGAGCAGAAGTGATAAAGCTAGGCCTTAACAGAACTTTTCTTCCCTTGAAATCTTCAGCTATGACTACCCAGGAGAGAATCCATTTATTTAGTGAAATCTTATACATGCTATTTCCTGAGCTGATAAATTATTTGGATAATGAAGGATAGCTTTGGATGGTCATCCATGTCTTTGCTGTTGTGACTCACACTTTGTTATATTTTCCTCCTATGAATTCTGTGGTAAAATATTCAGATTTAAGCCCTTAGCATTTCACTGGGAACAAAACTCATGGAGGCCGAATTTCAGCGCTACTTAAACGGATAGTAGTGACTTGTCCAGCTAAATGGTGGTGGCTGAATATCTGGCTGTGATCAGCGGTCATCGCGTAACTAGATATCTCCAGCCAAGTAGTTAGCTGGATGAGGGGTGGGTGTAATGTGGGTGGATTGGGGAGGAGCTACTTATCCAGTTAACTTAGCCAGAGAAGTGTCGATATTTAGACTTATCCGGTTAAGTCTTACCTAGCAAACTTACTTATCCGGATATGTTTCAGTATTGACTACATGGTGCATCATTTGCTTTTGGTGTGCCAATGCACCTGTCCTAACTTTCCTAGTACGTTTTACTTGTTAACTAGCCCCATTGATACAAACTTTCTGTTGAAACATATGTCAGGATTGCTTTGTAGTCTTATGAAACAAAACATTGTTGTGGTCACTTATTTCTGCCTATAATGCAATATCTTTAGACAGTATGAGTTAAAAACAGACCAGGCTGGTCCTTACAAGACCATGAGTCATTGGATCTAGTGGTGTTTGCTGTGTATTGGCTTACACCCTTCCTATCCTTCCATTTTAATGTTCCTGACCCCTAGTGTATAAAGTACTCTTTAGATCTATATTACCTTGGGGATAGGATCCCAAGTGATACTGAGCTTGTGTAACATCTTTGAGGGAAGGATTTCAGATATAAATCATAAATTATGATAGAAAATATCAAGATGTGGTATTCTATTGCACTTGAGTTGTTCTCCTAGGACATGCAGGATAGTAGTCCTCATATGTGGGAGACATCATTAGATGGAGCCCGGCACGGAAAATTTTTGTCAAAGTTTTTAGAAACTTTGACTGGCAGACTGAGCATGCCCAAACTGCTGCTATCCGCGCGTCCACGTGAGGTCCCCCTTCAGTCTCTTCTTTTTGGCGGTGCAGTAGCCTCACAGTTGTGGAGCTCCAAATCCTTGAAATGTTTTTTGCTGTATTTTCGGGGTTTTTTCTGCGTCAGGTCCTCCTTTGCATTCGGTTCCTCCGGTAGGTACCCTTGGCTTTTTGCCTTCACTATTCTTGGCTGATTCCTGACTTCCGCTTTTGGTCCCTGTCGGTCATCGACCACACGCCAGCCTCTTTTTCAATGGGTGTCTGGTTTTCGAAGGTTCCCCTAGTGCCCGCGGACCATATCCATCATGGATCCACATGAGGTATGTATCCTCTGCCTGGGGGCCTCGCACGACATGTGAGGGTGTCATTTGTGCAATCAAATGACCCCCAAAGGGCGTCTTGCTCGCCTGGATAAAATGGAGAAGCTTTTTGGCTCTCTGAAACACTCCACTGCGGCGTCGGTATCTTCCACACCTAAGGACCGCGGTGAGCCGTAACCATCCCTTTCCCTGGCAGTCCTGCTCTCCAGTTTCCCGAAGGATTGCGAAGTTCTTTACCTAGCAGCCATCACATCTCAGAGTGAGTGAGTTACAGGCCCTTGTGACCTATTCACCCTACACAAGGTTCCTCCATGACCGGCTGGTTCTCCGCACTCACCCTAAATTCCTTCCTAAGTTGGTAACTGATTTCCATTTAAATCAGTCCATAGTCTTGCCCACTTTCTTTCCAAGATCTCACGTTCACCCAGGTGAGCGAGCTCTCCACACCTTGGACTGTAAGTGTGCTCTTGCGTTTACTTAGACCGCACTACAGCCCACAGGAATTCCACCCAACTCTTTGTCTCTTTTGATAAGGACAACTTGGGAATGCGGTGGGCAAGCAAACACTGTCAAACTGGTTGGCAGACTGCATCGCATTCTGTTACCAGCAAGCAGGCCTTCCACTACAGGGACGAGTGAAGGCACACTCATTCAGAGCAATGGCAACATCAGTAGCGCACTACAGTTCAGTACTGATTGCTGACTTCTGTAGGGCTGCGACATGGAGCTCTCTCCACACCGTCGCAACTCACTACTGCCTGGACAAGGCTGGGAGACAGGATTCCGTCTTTGGCCAGTCTGTCTTAAGAAATGTGTTGTGTAGCAGTAAACAAAGTGGAGATCGGTGTATAAGAAAGACCTTTATTGAAAATATCCCGACTCTGACCGAGTTTCGCTCTTTGGACAAGCATGCCTCAGGGACAACTGAAAATTAAAAATCAGTATAAATATAAACTTAAACACATATACATGAACAAATCAAAATTAATAAACCACATGTATAGATGTAAGACATCACAAACAAATCAAAATCATAAAACATGTATATGTGTGAGGACATCAAAATGGTATGTAGAGAAACACAAGATGCAAATTGTAAACTGAATATCAAACTGTGCCAACAAATCATAACAAACAGCAGAACAGTTATCTTAAATGCTTTCTTGGAATTGCTGGAGAGGGCAATTTGGTGTTGGTATGTAACATAAAATCAAGTGGAGGATGTAAAATAAAAAATAAATAAAAAATAAAAAAAAATAAAAATTAGTGAGAACTAAAAGCTAAAATCAAAAAGTTAAAAATAACTTACTGCATGTATGCAGGTCTAATGCCACAAAGTTGTGCTTCTGCTTTGTCTATAATGTTATTGCCCAAGTAACTCCTTTAGGAAAAATAAAATAGTAAATGAACAGAAGAATACAAAATAAGAATTACAAAATGTATAAAAAGCTAAAAAACAACTGAGTAAATCTAGATAAAAATACATACCGTATTTTCCGGCGTATAAGACGACGGGGCGTATAAGACGACCCCCAACTTTTCCAGTTAAAATATAGAGTTTGGGATATACTCGCCGTATAAGACTACCCTTCTGTGTCACTACATAACCACACTGTATGTGGTACCCAGTATACAACAACCAGACAATCACGGCAAGCGATGTACCTTACCGGCGATTGGCTGGTTGTTGTATACAAATCCTGCTTGGATTGGTCAGCTCTCCCTGCTTGCCCAGCCCTCCCTGTCTCCAAGACTATCAGAGCGGTAACTCATCCCTCTGGCCCACCCTTGTATCCTATTACTGGTACCTCCTTCTCTGCCTCTCAGATCTCGCTCCTGAGGACTGCAGTGAAGCGGCGCAGACGTGCATGTGCGAGATCTGAGAGGCAGAGAAGGAGGTACCGGTAATAGAGATGTGAATCGGAACCGGAATCAGTTCTGATTCCGGTTCCGATTCACATTGTGGGTTTTTTTTTGTCCGGCCCGATCGGAATTTTTTTTATCGGCTGCGCCCGAGCCGATAAACAAAAAACCCACCCCAACCCTTTAAAACTAATCCCTCAGCTTCCCCCACCCTCCTGACCCCCCCAAGACATGCCAAATTAATTAAATAAACCCCCCACCCTCCTGACCCCCCAAGACCTGCCAAATTAATTAAATACAACCCCCCACCCTCCTGACCCCTCCACAAGATCTGCCAAATTAGTTTTCTACAACCCCCCACCCTCCTGACCCCTCCAAGACCTGCCAAAAGTCCCTGGTGGTCCAGCGGGGGTCCAGGAGCAGTCCGGGAGTGATCTCCTGGACTTGGGCCGTCGGCTGCCAGCAATCAAAATGGCGCCGATGGCCCTTTGCCCTTACTATGTCACTGGAGTCAACCAATGGCAGCGGTAGCTCCTGTGACATAGTAAGGGCAAAGGGCCGTCGGCTTGGCTTTATAGTATTCACTTGCTTTTCTTTTGGCTCTAGTTGAGTGAAAACCGTGAGACTGTTTACCGTGACCTAGAGCCCAGTTTAGGAGCTTCTCTTCTGCAGCATGTCTCTGTTTTCTTCTGTTTTAGGGTGTCACGTTCCTGAACTAGGCAGTGGTTCCATTTGATTACTCTCCTGTTCCCCTTTGTTAACTGCAGCCCTTATTCCCTGTCCCCTCAGTTTGAATACTCCTCAGCTTGTGTGCATGAGGCCCATGCACCTTCATGGCAGAGTGTAGGAGCAGCCCAGTAGGGACCAGGCTTCTGAAGCTGAAGCCAACCTCAAAGTCATTGGAAAAAGAGAGGGAGGCTCTCTCCAGGACTTCAGGGAATAAGACAAGGAAACTAGGAACAAAAACTGGTGGAAAATGTCCCAGTGTTCGTTTGCCCTATGTAAATGAGTCTAGAGTTTGACAATATGAGGTCATTAGATAAAATAGACATTTAAATGAATTATCTATCAGTAAATAAAGTGCGAGTGAAATGAAAACTCTGTTTGAGATGGCTATTGCTAATTATTTAAGCATGGGAAAAATGCACATGAGTGGGTAGTATTGAAGGATTGAGTTAAGTTGCCCTCTTCAGCATGAAATAACAGAGGTACCACAGATGTTTGACATCTGTGATGTTTACATGCCCGTAGGGTTTAATTGCTTTATAATCTCTGTAAGAAGGGCACACCCTGACAGAAGCTCCAAAGAATTATACTGAAGAGAAATTGTCTTGGTAAATTTCATACTTTATTGCAAGCTTTTCATGTGTGGATAAATATTGACAGACTGCAGCCTTCCCATCTCTCTGAATCTGAAGAATAACACATTCTACAATTTAATTCCTATTCTGCTGTTCTGTAAGGTGTTCATAAACAGTGAGGTGAATATACCATGTACGTGTATATGTTCATGACTAACAGGGCTGCTCACTCCCTGTTAATCTGGCGCTTAATGTCTTCATCTTTACCAAGCTTTTTTCCCCCCACAAACACAGAATGGGAGGAAATGAGCTTTAGTAAGTCAGGCCCTAAATGTCTTTCATCTGTTCTCCTTCTTAACACACAGAGGGACACCATGGCATTGTGGGCATTGAAATACGCGGTATTTGTATTGTGCAATGGGGGCATGATGCCATACAATTGCCATGCATAATTTAAACATGTAAATTGTTGGCAGATGAGAGTAACTGGTACATAAAACCACTGTCGTCTACTCAGCGGGGAGTTAAATGAGTTTACTTTAATGAAGGGAAAATAACATTCTGGTCTGTAATGGGTAAGATGAATTTGATTTCCATCTAAACACAGTTTCACTGTATGAGTCATTTCCCTTCCTAAAGGAGTCAAGCATTCCAGAAATGACATTAAGTTTCTTAATGTATATACTTTGGGATCATCTTTGTTCTTTGTATGTGGCATATTAATTGTTATGTTTTTTTGAATAGTCAGCATGTAAATGCATAAATGCATAGAAAATCCATGATATAAGGCTTTAATCAGTTTGGAAGCAATTCTGCTGTGAGGAGCTATAGCTATCATGCGTTTATGTAATTATGCATCTCATTTTTTACACTTGAAACACATTGAGATAGAACAGAGCTTTCTTCCATGCAGCACTCAAAAACTGTTTGAAAACGCTGAAAATAAAGCACATTTTACCAACTGATTGTGTTAAAGAGGTGCTTGTTTATTTGGGTGGCAAGTGAGCATAAAGGGCCCTATTTCATATCTGTTCTAAAATTTGGGGGAAGAGGACCGTGTACATTTCTAGAACTGGTGATGATGGTGATAATAACACTAATAATAATTGCTTCTAGAACTATGAGCATACACACTGCTGCAGATGTTATTGAAAAGTTCATATTCCAGTGATCTTAAACTATAAACTATAAAAAAAAATAGTAAAAATGAACTGAGATGTTAAAAGAGAAAATCAGCGATGTGAAGACTCGCCCCCCCCCCCCCCCCAACGTCATAACGACCAGCGGCGACCCGATTAACGGCGCGATTACACCAGGCGTCGCGTGCCGGGCGTGACAAAGGGGTTTTCCCCTTTGTGCTCCCCTTCATGCTAACCTTTGTGCTCCTTCTAATATAATTATATTTATGTTTATGTTAATAATTTAACTTTTATTAATGTTATTTAGCTTTTTGCTTTGTTTAAAATTATTTCATTATTGACGTTTAAATGTATTAGACTAAGGAATTTTACTTCCTGCTCATTCTGTTTCATTGTAAACCGGTTTGATATGCATTTTATGCAGGAAAATCTGTATAAAAAACCTTAAAATAAATAAATAAATAAATATAAATTTGTGCACAAAGAAGTTAATTCAAGGTTGCATTATGAGTAGTGGATCAGGAAGCTGAGCCTATGTCCTTGCTGTGATTTTAGCTGCTGTGTGGTTTTGTTAGAGTTATGTGTTAAAGTCACAAGAGCAGGTCTGCTGCAGAGGTAGCACTGCTGGTCAGTGTACTGAAGAAGAAAGGATCCAGGTAATCTCAAATGCTCATGTACTATAGCATCTTTTTGGCTGGTTCAATGACAGCTATCCCAATGCCCAAAGATTACAGGCCATTGCACTAGGCATTAGAAATGTGACAGTGTTCTGGAGTCCAAGATGGCCGCTGCACAGGAAACACGCTAGTGACTCGGTCTCTTGGATTCCCTCTGATACAAGCCGAATTTTGGAGCCGTTTCTTAATTATTGAAATCCAACATGCCTCACACCAAACGGAAGGCAAGAATCAGAGAGACTGTTACCTCTACGCCTGTTTCTGGTTTTCGACAGCCGACGATCGAATCGATACTAGCGGGGTCCATGCTCTCATGGCCAGAGGGAGGAGCCGAGAGAGAAGTCAGCGATGGGCAGACGCTGACTCTTCAGGCAGAGGAAACATCCCTCAGCCCCAGCGCGCCAATAGTTCCCAGGCCCCCTTTTGGTTCCTCTGGGAATACGGAGGACCCGAGGAACGAGCAGAAGGAAAGAACGCCTCAGATGACCTCGTAACCCCGAGAAGCTTAGATGAAGGACCATCTGCTTCGGAGAACTCAGTGTTTCAGAGCTCCACGGGTGCAATGGTAGAGGAACAGCTCAGCAACAACTGAGGGAAGGGCCTGGCAGAGCCAGGAAAAAAGCCAGATATTAAGGTAATTTGTGACCAACCTTTGATAAAACCTACTAAAATTACCTTGGAACAAATATGGGGCGTACTAATATCAATGGATAAATCGATTAAAGATCTAACTTTACTGGTTAAAGAAAATATGAACAAAATGCAAAGCCTGGAGAATAAGGTGAAAACTCTTGAAACATCAGTGAAAGAAGTAGAATCCAAAGTTGAAAATATGCAACAGGTACAAGATAACTTGATTAAATCCGAAAATATATATAACAGGAAGTTGGAAAATATGAAGAATGACCTTAGAAGATCTAATTTGAGACTATTAAACTTCCCGAATTCTAAAATGGCATCTCCTCGCGATTTGTTTAAAAGCTACTTAATGAATGTCTTAAAATACCCAGAGCAAGCTATTCCTGCGATATCTAGGATATTTTATATTCCTATAAATAAAGAAGTGAGAAATGCTATACAACAGGATGGAATATCAATTAAATCTGTCTGCGATTCTTGAAATGTCTCAAGAAATAATAATAGACTCTCGAGCCACACTATTAGTAACATTCACCTTTCCCTCAGAAAGAGATTCAGTACTAAGGATGGCATTCAGAAACCAAGCCCAAGAATTCTACGGTCAACAAATATGGGTATTCCCTGATATAACAAAAGTTACCCAAGTAAGAAGAAAGAAATTCCTAACAATGAGGCAGTTTCAAAAAGGGCAAGGTTTCATCTGCAGTTCCCATCCAAATGTATAATCATATTTCAAAATTCAAGATATGTCTTTACAGAACTAGAACAATTACGCATATACTTGGACTCCCACTCCTGATGTGACTCTGTTAGGGATTGGCAAAAATATATAGCATGGGCAATACTGTACAGAAAATTTTTGAAAATTTTCTTTTGAGTCTACTCTTATTATATTATTGGACTCCCAATATTCTTTTTATTTAGACAGGTTATGTGCAAATGTAAACATAAGTGTCAGTATATTTTTATATTCCTTGACACTGTAAGTAATGAGCCTGAAATATTTCTGAACAATTGTTCTTTGTTTATTTGAAATACAATAAAAAGAAAAAAAAAAGAAAAAAAAAAGAAATGTGACAGTGTTCTGACTTACTGAACTAAACCATAAACTATTTGCATTGTAGGATATGTATCGTGAGGTACTTTTAAGGTACACCAAAAATGCAGAGAGAGGATTTGAATCAGCCCTATTTATTTTTGGGAGGGAGAGGAGCTATTGGAATTATGAAAAAAAGTAAAATTATATTTAATACATTTTATATATATATATATATATATATATATATATATATATGCTTCTTGTTTAAATAGTAATATGAGTTTTATGGGAAATCATGAGTATAAATAATCTCATAAAATGCCTGTTCATTATTTTTTCTCTAATTACTTCAATTTCTTGTTGGAAAATCTAGTTTCACTCTTGAGTATTTCTAAATTAGGATTTATCCTTTGCTAATTTGTAATTTTAATTCATTCCTTTCAAAGGAAAAAGATTTATGGTCTATTTAAAAAATCTTGTGGTATTAATCATCTTATGTAACTATGAAACAGTTTTTTGGATAGATAATTACAAATTGTGCACTTGCCTTGCTTTAGATTAGATTTTATAGTTACAGTGGACACTTGACTTACAAACTCAATTGGTTCCAGAGGGCTGTTTGTAACTCAAGTTGGTTGTAAGTCAAGACTATTTTTTCCATAGGAAATAATGGAAATACCCATAATGCGTTCCAAAGCTCCCAAAAGCACCCCTTACCTAACCATTTCTATAATAAAAAAATGTTTGCTTAATGTCTGTAATTAACAGAAACACGAATAATTTCCTAGTGTACTCACCAAAAAGTTATAAAATGTGCCTAACCTACCAGAAACAACAATTTCACCTCCTCCACCAGTTCCTTTGCAATGTCTGCTTATGGACTCTCTACTTGGGTAACATCAAGCTAGGCTGAGGGAACATTGCACAAATCTCATCTTTGGATGAGTTTCCTCACTCTGAAGGTCATCAGATCTTCACAAGAGTGCACTGTTCTGTTCGTACGTCACACTCTGCATGTCAAAGTGGCCCCTAACCCCTACACTAATACCTACACCTCACCTCGAGTAACTAGGTGGGCCTCATATAGGGGTACAATTACCTACCTAGTATGAGGACATTATGGCTAGTCTCTCTCTCTCTCTCTCTCTCTCTCTCTCTCTCTCTCCCAACCAACCAGGAAAACATTTGGTTGTAACTCGATTTTGTCGTAACTCAAGGGCCCACTGTACATTCAATTAGGCCTCTGCATCGGAGGAATCATATGATACCTGTCTTTAAGTCTAGAATTTTCTAGTGAAATGTCTGTAATTATCATTATCATTCCTCCAGAGAGGATAACATTTCTGTTCAGAGAAGGAAAAAAAGTTTGAATTAGGGACTGTAACTTTCAAACGGGCATGCATGTGTGTTGTTGCATGCCCAGGGATGCAGTGATTTTATATCTTGCATACATGTTATAAAATAGCCTGAGTACACACTCATGTATGCCTAATTAAGTGAATATGCACCTAGGTGCGTAAATCCCGCAGGCAGGGGCAGATTATGAGAAAATATCGGCCCGGGGGATTATGGGAAAATATCGGCCCAGAGGATATTTATCCATACTGGCCCATGGGTATACAATTGCACACGCAATAAAAGAATAAAAGACAAAAATAGCGAAAGTTCTAACATCGTAATATAGTGCACATTTTAAATACTTAATATATCATATATAAATATTTCAGTAAACACTTTCAATCAACAAGAAACCTACTAGTTTGAGTAAATTTTCTATTTTCAGTGAAAGAACAGGTGGCAGTACAACAATGCAGTGTTCGACAGTCATCGGCAGCTTGAGTTGACGGGCTTAATCCCAGAGTCAGAAAAAACTGCTGAACTAGGACATTTCCCCTTACCACTTACCATACAAAAATAAATATTCAAATGCTGATGTTACCTCATTAACAGCAACAATTCTCTCCACTACCAGGAACATTGTATAATCCAAAATCCTGCAAAAAAGTACTCCTGCCATACAATAACATACTAACTGCCATACTCAAATAGTAATAGTCCTACCTATAAAAAAGCAAAACTGGAAATATAACTTCAGACCCTAAAACACCAATATACTCCTTCTGCTATAGATCCATACACAGAAACTACATGTTAGCAGAATATCTCACCTTGGTCACACATGCAGAATTTAAAAAAAAAGTCAACCATACTAATAAAAAGAATAAATCTTTCAAAATAGCTGATATTTAGAAAATACAATAATATAAAAAGCTCATTAAAATGCTTACAAATTTACCAAAAATAACAAAATATTTCAAAACTGCAGATATCAAATACTACCCAATAATTAGAACTAATAGGGATGAAAACAAATCCTCTGCCATCCATACCTGTGAACGTTTTGATTTCCAGTCACCCTGAAATTGTAATGGATTAAAAGGGGAGGAGGAGGGCGAACTACACACACACACACACACACATGTTCATGCTCTCAAACACAGTCACACTGTACATGTTCACTCTCAATCTCACACACACACTCTTCTCCTCATATACAGACACACTCACTAACACTCACTGGCTCTCCCTCCCCCACAGACACACTAACACTCACCTGCTCTTTCATACACACACTCATTCACTGTCTCTCTCACAATCCAGGCCTCCTCTTCTGCTGCAGGCGCCAGAGGATGTGCTGGGCCTTTGTATTAAGCAACTGCTGGGAGGGGTGTGCTGGCTCCGGTAGGTCTCTTCTTTAACTGCAGGTGAAGTCGACAGTATCGGCGGCCCCACAGGTCCTTTGTAGTTAAAATTCCTGTGGGAGAGGTGTGCCGGTCCCTTCCTGCAAAACTTCCTCTTCAGTCCTGCTGGTTCTTTCTTCTGCTGCAGGTGGGAAGGCTTTTGCCAGTGGCCCTGTTGGTTTTTTTCTTTAGTCGCTGGCAGGAGAGTTAGTATCAGTATTTATTTATTTATTTATTTATTTAAGGTTTTTATATACCGGCAATCATGAAAACATATCTTGCTGGTTTACATGAAACGGGAGTGCATTAAAATACATCAACTCGAACTGTGGTGACCGAAGGAGCAGTTACAAATAACAAGGGTAGCAGAACTTGGAGAAGAAGGAAGAGATAGGAAAGAATAAACGGTTAAACGGTATACAAATAGATTAAATGCTATGTACAAAAGGCATGATTAATGGTTGAGAGTTTTGTGGAGTCCTTGGTATGTGTCCTTGACTTGTGTTATTAGATTGTGTCTTGGAAAGCTTGCTTGAATAACCAAGTCTTAAGTCTTTTCCTAAAAGTTAAGAGGCAGGGTTCCAGTCTGAGATCTGTAGGAATGGAATTCCACAGGGAAAGGCCAGCTGTGGAGGTGGCACGATCTCTTAAGGTGATGTGTCTGGTCATTTTCGCAGGGGGAACTTTGAGGGTGCCTCTGTAAACATCTCTGGTCGGTCTTGTCGAGTTGTATACTTGGAGGGGGATTTGTAGATCGAGGGAGATGCGCTGATGAATAGTTTTGAAGATGATACATATGGCTTTGTACATGATACGGAAGTGTACGGGTAGCCAATGTAGCTCTTTCAGAATGGGAGATATGTGGTCTCTCTTTCTTGCGCCTGTTAGTAATCGGGCTGCTGAGTTTTGAACCATCTGTAATGGTTTGGAATAGGATGAGGGCAGACCTAGCAATAGGGAATTGCAATAGTCTATTTTTGAAAAAATGACTGCTTGGATGATTGATCTGAAGTCTTGAGCATGGAAAAGAGGTCTTATCCTCTTCAGAACCTGGAGTTTATAGAAGCAGTCTTTGGTTGTTTTGTTGATATGTGCCTTGAAGTTTAGCCGGTTGTCAATTATCACTCCTAAGTCTCTAACTTGTGTGGTAGGTAGGTTGGTAGGAAAAGTAGTATTAGAGATATTGTTTTCAGGAGAGATGATCAGTAGCCCCTCTGGACCTTTTTCTCACCCGTGGGTGGGCGGATTGGTGCTGATCCTTTCTGGGCCGCCTCACCTATTGCTTGTTTGTAGGCTGCAGGAGCAGGGGAATCTTTCTGCCAGCACTACCTTGCAATTCCGCACTATGCTGCGCACACGGTTCTACAATTAGGCAGGGGCCAGGCATGGTGCAAAATTGTAAGGCAGCGCTGGCAGAAAGTGTACCTAACTCCCACAGCCCGCATACAAGTCCATGGTGGCTGCAGTCCAGCAATTGTAAAATAGGCCGGGCAGGAGCTGTGGGAGACAACATGACCGGGGAGCCCATGTGACCAGGCAGACCAGCCCACCAGAGCATGCCTGATCCCCTCCCCCCCCCCCCCCCCCCCCCCCCCCGATAGGCCAGTCTGCCCCTGAAGTCAGGGTATTTTAAAATGAACCATTGCCAGTTTCACCAGTTCATTACCAGTTTGCCCAGTGTTGAGCTAGGCTCTCCAAACCCCCTGGTTTAATAGCCTGCACTCCCCCAGACTCTTTAAATCCCTTCAAAATGGCTGGGTTTTTTTTGTTTTTACAACTTACACCTCCTCCATAGCAGAAGTAAACTTAAGTGGCAGTGGACCAGGGCACGCATCGGGTCACTTAAGTATTTACATGCATATCTCTTGGCCCTGCCCTGAAACGCTCATGCCACAGTCAGACCACGTTCACACACACCACGTTTTGAAATTGAGTGAGATGTGTGCGCAGTGGGAGATACATGCGCATCTGGCGGCTTTTAAAATTTGGTGGGTGTGTGCGAGCCCGACTTGGGTTTTAAAATGTGGTGGGTGTGCGTATCTCCTGATTTTGGTGCATTCCGGGCTTTTAAAATTCACCTTTAAATATGTGAATTATAAGAACATGCTCAGGTGCTGTATTTTTTTTTTCCAAAATGTATTTCTAACTTCCTATCCTCATGTACACTTGTGATCCTGAACATAAATATTATTACCAAAACACACTTTCCCCGAACACAGAATGAAATATCATAGAGCTGATGATGTATTGGTTTGAATGAGAGGAAACCAATGCATGAAAATGAAAGTAGACTCTGACAGACAGTATGTTGGGTTCCATGATAACCTCATCTTGTTCTTTTCAGTGGAACACAGGAGAAAAGCTTGCTAAAATACCTGAACTCCCAAATTGGTGCTTTGCATACATACTAGTAAAGCATCTTGGCTACCCTAACTCACAAGGTGAAAGGTTTGTTTGCAGGTTCAATTCCCTTTTTATAGAATCAACATAAATGTGGTGAAAGGAAACTACACCCAGGTTTCTTTTTCAGGAGCTGCACTATTTTTTGTGTAAGGATACATTATGCTTCATGTGAGAACATGGCTGTTATCATCTTTATAATTGCAATAGGATATTCTGTTGCTGGTGTTACAGTGAGATAACAAATATCCTGGGTTGCTGAATGCTGTTACCTCCCTCCCCCTCCCCCACCCCATCTAGCATGTGTTATCTCATGATACCACTTGCTTTGTGATGTCCTGCAGCTTAATCTGTAATGAAACAAGGCACATAACAGTTGGTTTTTTTTGCTGAACTCCTAAAGAAGGTATGAATCCTTTTTTTTTTAACCATCTCTCTGTGAAATAAATTGAACATTCAGGTGTTGATTTGATGTCGGCACCAAACCACTAACAGAATTGAATGGTATCCCAGATTATGAGGCAGCATTTCATTAGCCTTTTAATGTGAGCTCTTTATTTTTGTGGATGCAGAGGAGGCAATTTTAGATATATTTGTCCTTGGCTGAATGAGATAAGTGTTCTTTTTATAAGAACAGTGCAATGATTATGTTGATATTCACATACTATGTAATGCCTGTGCATCTTATTAGCTTTACTGTTTTTTTCTGGATGCATTTCTTCATTCTCTTTAAATCTCTTTAATTTTTATTGACTCAGGACACTAATTTAAAATAGATCTGCTGCGTAAGCACGTAAGGGGAAACTCAGTGCGGAATTTCGCTTTGAAAATTCATGGCCAGTGGGGAGTGTGGGATGCTTTTGTACCCATGAACTTTGCATCCGCTTTGAAGCAGATGCAAAGTAAGCACAGAGATTTCAAAGTAAAATCTCTGCCCATACTTGACCCACCCCAACTGTGCCCCTGGCCCTCCCCCCTTTTTGCTCTGGCTAAATGTACACATGCTGTCATTACTTACTTTTAACTGCATTCCCAGAATGGTTTTCATACTGCTGTTTTACATGGATAAAAACATGGTTTTACAGGTAAAAACATCTTAAAATAGTCCTCAGAATGTGAAAAAAAAACTTGTTTGGAAATCATCTTTATTATGTATGCATAATTTATAAATCCAAAGAGTTGTTGCATGACAATCAGCTGAATATTGTTACTCGTTTTTGGGAAGCTGTTTTGAAAGTGCCTCAAAAGTTGAATAGAAATTTAATTTAGACAAACTTTCTTTTCATAGTCATGTTATATCTGTGGACCCTTCTTTTTTCTCTGTCCGAGGAAAAGGAAGAGGGACAGGTAGGACTGAAGCAGGCAAGCAAGGCAGGAGCAGGTCAGGCAGGACAATGAAGACTAGAACGGGCTGGGCAACAAAGACGAGTAGCAACATGCACTAGTGAACATAGCTGGACTTGTTGCTGAGCCATCGGGTGAGCTGTCTTTATATATTGAGAGGCTGGTGATGTCATCTAAGGGCGTCGCAGGGTTTTTCCCGCCGCAGGCCCTTTAAATTCCTGTGCGTCGGCGTGCACACTAGGGGAGCCGAGGGCATTCTGCGGCCGCATTGGGGAAGGTGTTGGTGTCCTGCTATGCCGGAAGGACTGTGGCTGGCCTGGCTGTGAGGGTAAAGGCGGTAGTTTGTGGGGGCAGCCCATGGACACCCACCGCAACAGTTATGTATAGAGAGTATATGTAGAAAATACATTTTCCAGTTCACTCAATGTACAGTTAAACGAATGGTAGAGGCCAGAGGATGTGTTAAAGGCAGCTAGTGTACCTGGGTTTAAGAAAGGTTTGGACAAGTTCTTGGAGGAGAAGTCCATAAAGTGTTATTAACCAGGTAGACTTGGGGAAAGCCACTACTTGTCCCTGGGTGATAGCTGCATGGGAACTATCTCTTGTTTGGGATCCTGTCAGGCACTTATGATTGGAATTGACCACTGTTGGAAACAGGATACTGGGTTTGATGGATCCTCAGTGTGACCCAGTATGTTCTTATGTAATGGTTGAATATTAGGTAATGGTTTTCTTTCATTGATTTTGAGTGAGATAAAACATCTGTTACTTATGAATGTCACTGTACTAATGAGTTACATGAACACTCTCCTCACTCATTATCAGTGATAAAACCTTTATCTTGTGAGCAACCTTTATGCATTTACTATGTAATGGTATTTTTAGGTTTATTTTAATACTTCTTGGGAGTTTGATAACTAATGAAATAAAAGCTTATATGGGGGTCCTATATGTCACGCAGTCCCTTATTAGTTGCATGAAAGTCTTAACAGCCACTGGATGATGAAGTAGTGAAGAAGGATTATGTAGTGGTTGTAAACTCTCTCCAGTGGGAGATGTCTTGCAGGAAGTGTGTTTCTATAAGACTCATAAGGCCATTTTGGTTCAGGTTCTAATCTTTCTTTCTGGTTTTCTGCCTAGCTTTGTGCTGAGGTTCAAGAGTGGGGCTGTTGAGCACCCAGGAAAAGAGTATAACTGATGTTCAGGAGGATCCCAAAAGAAGAGTGGTGATTAAGAGGACCAGAGGTGAAGAGTGGTGAAAGGGGGAGTTAGTCCCATATCTCTTAGTTTCACACAAGATTTGCCTTGCATGTCTAAAGAGGGTAGTTTTAGGCTGGAGTTAGAGGAAGGACTGAAAGGCTTAGAAACATGTTTCATAGTTGCAGTTTAAGAAGAGTGTTATGGAACCCTGCCCGCAGAGCTAATCCCCGCGAGCAGGCCGTGCTCACCTAGTTTCTTCTTCACCCGACGCGGCATGGATGCCGCCAAGATCGGGCCTTCCGGTGCGGCCTGAGCCACGGACTTTCCTGCTCCCTATGGCCCGGAGGCCGCCCATCGTGTTCCTCTCTTGTCGCGGTGGAGAGGCGGACTTCTGCCCTTCTTCGCGGCTGGAGCCGCTGCCGACGTTCCTGCCATCTTCGCGGCCGGAGCCCGCAAGCCCCGAGCTGGAGTGGCGGCTGGAGCCGCCCTCGGGGTCTCCTGCAGCGGCTGGAGCCGCTGCCATCTTCGGGGCCTGTGTTCAGGCCCAGCCCTGCTGCCTGTGACGCTGACGTCGGTGCAGGCCGCTGTCCGCGGTTGTGCACAAGCTCCTGCTGCTTCCTGTTTCTCTAGGCGCGCGGCCATGCTTCTCTACAGAATTTAAAGGGCCAGACACAGGAAGTGTGCTGGCCCCACCTATGGACTGATTTCCTGCTTGAGCCGTATAAAAGGGCTGTCTTTGCACTACATCTTGGCCTTGCATTGGAGTTACTTCACTCTGGAGGCTCCTGCCCTCCAGAGCTCCGTCAGGTCTTCTTTGTGTGGCTCCTCATTATTTCGTCTTCATGTCATGCCATGTCTTCGTGCCTGAGGTTCTCGTCCAGGTGTCTGGGTGTTTCGTCTCTTGGTGTTTCGCCTTCTGATGTCCTTCCCTTCTTGGTGTTCGCTTCAGCGCTCCTGAACCTTCTGGTTCTGTCAGGCCTTGCTCCCTTGGATGACGTCTTTCCCGAGCGTGGAGTGGCCTACAGGTGGAATTCGTTCCTGTGCTCCTGAGCCGTCATGTCCTGCCAGCCTTTGTGGTGCTTCGGACGACATCTGGCTCCGTCGTCGGAGTCCCACCTCGACTGGATTCTTCCCTGCGCTTGTCCCGCTCTCCGCGTGGTCCATGACCAGCCTCCTTGGGCTGTGTAGGGCGCGCAGTGGGACAGGGTGGTTCGCGACCAGCCCATTGGGTCCGCCCGTGAAGGTGGGCTGAGTAGGGCGCCCTGAGAGACAGTGCCTTTGTCCTCCTACCCAGCTTCTAGTCTCGTCTGGACTTCATCAAGTTCCTTGTCGTGTCTTTGATGCCGTCGCATCGACCCTGGTCCATGATGCCGTCGCATTGACCCTGGTCCGTGATGTCTTTGCATCAGCCCTGGTGTCATGTCTTCAATAGCCCTGGTGTCATGTCTTCAACAACCTTCGTCTGTGATGCCGTCGCATCAACCTTGGTGTCATGTCTTCATGTCAAGGCCCGTCTGCCCTCATCCTCAGGCCAGGCCTGCTGCTCCATGCCGTTCCAAGCGGCAGGTCTGAAAGGGCTCGGAATGGTCAGAGGACCATTCAACTTCCAACATCATGTTGTTGGCCTTGGGAGCTTGCAGGCCTGGCAGAGGGTAAGACCGTCTGCCATGCTGGAACACGCCGTCAACCCTCTGTTCGGTCCTGGATCCCTTCTGGGGTCGGGCTGAGGCCCAAGGGCACACGAAAACACCCCCTCACGTAACAAAGAGTCAGCAGGAACTCATTTTTCTCCTAGGACAAGCAGGATGGTAGTCCTCAAACATGGGTGACATCATTGCATGGAAACTGGCATGGAACTTTGATCTCAAAGATTCTAGAGTGTTCAGCATGCCTTACTGAGCATGTGCAGCTGTAGTCATCACCCTGCCCCCTAGGTAGAGTCTCTGTCTTCTCTTTTCCGCAGATCTGTCGTTTTGCGATTGTGGAGCTCGTGCTCTTTTTTTTTTTTTTTATCAGTAAACATTTTTTCAGTATTCAGCTTTGCTCTCTTCTTACAGTTTTGTAAGTGATTTTTTCTAGAGCTGTAGCTTTTCTTTTGGTAGTTTTATTCTTCTTTCCAGCTGTCTGCCAACTGCATGATAGACTGTCCCCTGTACAGCCTGGCAGAGTCTGTTGTTTAAAACTCCTGCAGGTTTTGTATTTGTGTCCTGTCCTTGCTCTGTCTGTTCATTCTCTTTTTCCACAATGCTGACAGGACTGGGCTATGCAGTCCATCGGTGATCTGTGTGGGCCGCTGAGCCTGGGGTCTCGCCTGAGTTCTACCCGGGCTGGAGATCCATGTCATTTCACAGACAGAGCGGTATTGATGAATTTAGATGGTGAAGGGATCAAGGACCATACCCTTCCTGTGGGGGGAAGAGTTAATCCTCCCCACATATCAAGGAATCAGTTTCCATAGGTGGGAGCCCTGTATGATGTTGCCTCCCCTTCTGCTTGCCAGCCTTGGCAATGCAATCTTCCTGGGAGAGAGGGTGAGCAGAGCCTGGGTTAGCAGCTTGCTGCCGCACCTCTGTGCCATGCCCATGAACAGTTGCCCGTATACAGCTATGACCAGCGCACCGCACTGTTTGTCTTGCGCATCATTTCGGGACTGTGTTGGGGGCAGGGCCCATCTTGAGGTACCATGGTCCCCTTGACGGCGTCGGGGTCCAGGGTCAGCCTCGTTGCAATCAAGGTGCTTCACCACCCATGATGCCCTGGTGGCCGCCTGTGTCTTCGGCATTGGTGGATCTGGAGTCTCCCTGCACTGGTTTGGGCATCAAGGTGGTACCCTCAATGCCGTGGTGCGGTGCACTCGCTGTCATGGTGCCATTGCTGCACTTGGTGCCATGATGCCTTTGATGCACTCAATGTCATGGTGCTTTCAGCTCGATCCCTCAGCACGGTGCCCTCTGTGCACTTACCACGGTGCCCTCGGGGCACTCAATACCTCAGTACCCTCGGGGCACTCAATGCCTCTGGTGCCCTCGCGGCACTCAGTACTGGGGTGACTGTGGTACCATCGATGCCGCTGTGCTCTCGATACCTGAGGTGCTCTCGATGCCATCGCTACCCTTGATTCATCATGGTGCGTGTGTGGCCACCCTAGGGGCTAGCGAGGTTGAAGTGGTGGCAGGCCCTCACTGTCAAGGGCATAGTATCAATGCTGTGGCAGCCCTTGCCGCTGTCGAGGGCAAACCCTGGATGCCATGGCCCCCCAATAGGTCACTGAAGTGCATGGCCTCGGTGCCAGCATGCTCTCAAGGCCATCGCAATGCGGTGCTGCCCTGATACCATCAAGGTCACCAAGGTGTGGGGCCACTGGAGAGGCCTTCGGACCACCGATACCCTTCATTACCGCCTTGACTACATGAAGCCCCACTGACCAGGCACCAGGTTTGCCATTGAGCTCCCTCGTTGTCGCCCCTGTGGCCATCGACTGCCAGGACTCTCTGAAGCCCTCGCATGACCCTGCAGCCTTCAGGCGGCAAGGGCTCTTGGCCTCTTATGGATTGAGCGCAGGGGTAGTCATCTACTTGAGGCACCATGGGGTGCTGTTGCATCTGTCTTCAGTTGCCCGGTGCCCACTATGGAGCACTAGGAAGCTCAGAAGTGGCTCTTCAGCCGACAGTCCCAGTGTTGGAGGTCCCACCAAGATGCGCACACCATCAATAATGATGGGCACTAGCAAGGCTTTTGTCAGTCATACTGCTTACGAGGCCATCAAGCTTGCAGCATTGACACCACCGGACGAATAGGTGGGCGAAGGGGAATTGCCTTCGACACTGGCAGTCATCGGTTTTTTTTTTACATTGATGACCTGTCGGGGGCTACAGAGCCTCTCTCTGCAGATGCCCATGGTTTCCTTGGTTCATCTCTTTGGGTGTTGGGGCCCCCGGGCAGTCGACATCCATGGGCATCTCTGGTGCCAGGAATGACACTATTTACTGGCAAAGTTCTTACAGATTGGAGGACATGTCTGCAGTCCTCCATAAGCACCTGCAGTTGTTTCCTGTGGGACTCGCAGGTGAGCCAGTTCCGTCGCAGTTTCGATGGCCTGCCTCTTGGAGTGTTCTCAAGAACTGAAGGGGGCGACACCATAGACCACCACCCTCCACTATGCTTTACCCAGAGTACCCGTGGTGCTGGGGATTCCGTCGTCACACTGTCCTCTCCACTCCACTGGAATTACTGTGGCGTTGTCACGCAGCTCGCTCGGTTGGGACAGAGAGGCATCTGTTCCAAGTACCTCGGGAGCTGGCAGGCAGCATTCTTCCTGGTTGTGCAGTCCTCAGCCATACTAGAGTTGTGCTATTTTTCTTACTGGTCTCACCCTCCTCATCAGTCCACATCGCATAGGGCTGAGGAACACTGGCGGGGGAGGTGTTATTACACACTCTGTGCTTGGTCGTGGGGAGGCTTATAGCCACAGACTCTAGCACGTGATTCTCGGTCTTCGCTGGGGCATGGGATTTCACCCAGAAGCATGGCACTTAGGATCATGGATGTGCCACCATTCATGGATGGGTTACCACCGCATGAGTTCTGCCGAGCGTGCTTTCGCAGCGGAAGGCTTCCAGTGGCCCTCTCTTGTCTGGGTGTTTGTGTGTGTGTGTGTGTGGGTGGTTCCCTCCGGGTGGTCACCACAGGTTCTGTTCCGCAGCCGCAGGGCTAACTTAGGATTGCACTCCTGGTCGGATCCTGAGGTGACTGGACATCACGAGAGTGGCTCGAGTGTTCCTCTCCTTTCTCAGCAGAGGCCTATGTCTTTCGCCCTCTACCATGTTCTTGTGGAACAGTCCCTGGGGCTCTGTCCCTGAGCATTTTTTCTCTGGTTCAGGGTCTCGATCCTCTGCATCGGTGCATCTCCTTGGAGGCCAGGGCTGGGGAGCGGCAGCAGCAATCGCTGGACCGTCTTCAACTGGGGCCCCTCTGGGGATTGCTCTGGCAACCTCCCTTATCCGAGGCTGGCTGCCTGTGGTGGTTTGGTTGCCTCAGCGATCAGTGATTGTGCCTCAACTCTCCTTCGGGGACTTGCTTTGTCTGTCAGGATCGGGAAGCCTCGATCCCGCTGCTTCCCTCTCCCCTTTGGAAAGAGAGATTTGACTAGGTTCCGGGGCAACCCTTTCGGGTTTCCCTCTGGACATCTCACTGGGCACCCTTTTGAGGGTTGTCCCTTGTTTCCATTCCCTGACTGGCGCCAGCCCCAAGAATATCCGAGTGTAGCACTCTCCCTTGTATGCTCTGGGCGCAGCAGGTCTAACCTCGGGGGAGCCTATCCAATGTTGCCCCCCCCCCACGGTGACTCTCCAGGTTTCCCCTGGTTCGGGAGTTACCTTGATATTTGCTGGACTCTGTGGACGTCTTCCTCAAGGATCGTTGTCAGTCATGCTTGCCTGAGGGACCCTTCTCTGTAAAGAGTGTTACAGTCCATCAGCTAGGCGATCATGCCTTTCACCCCTTTTTGCCATGTCCATAGCTGATGGAAGGGGTTCAAGTACCCAGCACGAGAGGCTCTGCCCTCTGCTCGCAATAGTGTGCAAGCTATTCTTTCCCTTTTTTCAAGATCGCCCTGTCTGCGGGCAGAGCAGTCCTGGGTTGTGCAGCGTTGTCCATTGCTGGGCCATGTGCTCTCTTAAGAGAGGAAGTATATTCACTTATGATTGGGGTAGTGATACCGCAGCTGGGTGGCTGGGTACTCTGTTCTAAGATCGTTCTGAACCTGCCCTAATGGCCCTTTGACTTCCAGGTTGGTAATAACATCAAGTACTGCCGGAGTGTACGCATGCGACTCCCAGGCTTCCCATCTTCTGGCAAAGCCTTTGGGATTTCTTCCCGGGGCAATCACTCTAAGCTTCCGCTGTTTCAAAAAGACGGAGGGCTCTATTTCAGGGGAATACTCCCTGCGGTCTTCGGCAGTGAGTTATTTGCTTGGAGTTGATTGACAACAGGACAAGTTGTGCTTGCCCCGGCTATCCGCCAGTCTGCCTCCTTGTGTTCTTTGCTCCTTCCGACTGGTTTGTCAGGGGGAGTGGAGATGAAGCAAAGGTGCCCATGGTATCTCTCTGTAAACCTGTAGGAAGAGATACTGCCTTAGTTTTCTCATTCCCTGGATTGCCCGAAGGGCCTTCCTACTATCCCGTCACAGGATAGATGAACTGGTTCTGGCAAGTGCTTTTGAATGAGCTTCAGGTCTATTTTATTTCCCTGTCAGGAGCTTTGGGCTACAGGTCTGTTTTGGGGAATGTTCTCACCCCCTGAACCCTTGACGCTGTCCTGTGCGGTCAGCTAGGTTCGATGCTTTGGCACACAGTGTCTGTCCCAGTCCCTGCTGTGGTGTACTGCTTGTTCTTCCAGGTATGGTGTGGGGTTCTTTTGCCCATTCGGCCTACCAGCCATACCTGGGCACTCTTCTCCAGACTTTTGGCTGTTAGTGGTTGACAGTCTCTATCTGGAGGGCTCTTGGACCCCAGATTGTTTTTCGGTTGATTTTTCACACCGAAGGAAACTGTGCGGTTTTCATTCTAGAGTTTCTCTTATTTACATCTGAGTCCTTCCTGTATCCGGAGGGTCTAGGTCGACTGTTTTTGTCAGGGTTTACTTATTAGGTACCTTGCTTGTATTGTTTTTCGTGATGCAGAGTTTGCTTCTGCTAGGACTTGCATCACTCCTAGCCTCAGGCATCCCTGCTACGCATGAAGGTTTGTGCCTCAGTCTTTTTTAATGGCTTTCTTTATAGAACCCAACTCTTCTCCAGCCTGCACCCCTGTGGGGGAGGGGAGGGGGTCGGCTGCCTCTCAGGCAAAGGAGGAAAGGAGTCCACCAGCACTGTACAGTTTCCCACTTTGACCTGCTCGCATAGCCTGTAGCTTGGGAATCACCCATGTGTGAGCACTACCATCATGCTTGTCCTAGGAGAAAGCAAAGTTGCTTAACTGTAACAGGTGTTCTCCAGGACTGCAGATGTTAGTCCTCATAACACCCTCCCACCTCCCGTGGGAGTTGGTTTCTCCATGTATTAGCTATATCATGGACTGAGGGACTCTGCCTAGGGGGCAGGGTGATGACTACAGCTGCACATTGGAAACAGTTTAGTAGAGCTAGGAGTCACGATTTGAAACTCCAGGGTGGAAGACTTAGAATCAATGTCAGGAAATATTTCTTCACTGAGAGGGTGATGGATGCCTGGAATGCCCTTCCGGAGGAAAGGTAAGACTAAAACTGTAAAGGATTTCAAAGGGGCATGGGATAAACACTGTGGAACCCTAAATGCTAGAGGATGGGAATAAATAAAAAAGCTTGGGGTTAACCTGCACGGAGTGGCAGTTACTACCTTGGGAAGCTTGCTGGGTAGACTAGATGGACCATTTTGGTCCTTTTCTGCCGTGATTACTATGTTACATGCTAAGTAGGGCATTCTGAAAGCTCTAGAATCTTTCAGATCAAAATTCCATGCCTGGCTTCATCCGAATGTATCACCCATGTGTGAGGGCTAACATCCTGCTGTTCTAGTCGAACATCTGTTACAGGTAAGTAACTTTGCTTTATCAGTTCAGGAGATTTTCCAGTTTTCATTTGCTGTATGACAATTATTTGTACTATATACAAGAATTACCAATACAGGGAAGGTCTCAGAGGCAGAGTTTCTATAAAGAATAACCAGTGAGAGATTGGAGGAAATGATTCCCTAGAAAAAAGGACTTCTGTGACTATTGCTGATTGTGATTATGAAATTCTTTGATTTCTATATGGCTTTCACTTGTTGAAAGTATACTGTTTGTAAATTATTCATCTGCATCAAGCACATCAGTAAACAATTTATTGTTTGAACAATCTCATCTTGGTATGGAGTGCTTTTATTTTACTGGAACAAGTCTCAGGATTTCTAAAAGCATAAGATCCTGAAAGACCTTTTCTCCTCCTCTGTCAGCAAAGGATCCAGAAAGCTTAGGCGGTTAGTGGCCCCTCCATTCCCAGATGGGCCTCTGGATCTGGCTAAGTGGTGGAAAAGGAGTTATATTAAAACGGTACCCAACATGGGGGCTTGAATGCTTTATGTAGGTTTTGGAGCGTATGCTAACATGTGTTGCCTGTAATGTGCACCCTGAAATTTTGGAGCATTGTGCAGAAGAACTGTGGAGTTCAGAAGACCAAAGAAGGCCTTAATCTTCCCTAAGCAATTGTGAAAGCCCACAAGATTTGGCTCCAAAGAGGAACCTAGTGCATGCAACTTGAGCATGATCATGGAACAGTCAATGTGGAGCCCTGTGATGTTAGGGAGTACATGCTCCAGCCCGGAATAGTGTGTGCATAGAATTTGGAATGATGAGAAGAGTCAAGGCCTTACTTGCATTCAGAGATTTTCACCCTGCTCCTGAGGAATATCATTTGGCAAGAAGCAAAATAAATGGTGCTATCATTGCAACCTGGTACTATCCAAAGTTTTGGTGGACCTTGACATCACTGGTAGGAGTCGAGACTATGGAAAGGGATAGCTGCTCAAAGTGTCATTATTACAGGAACCTTCTCCGGGTCAATTAAAACTTTTCTCTTGTCATGGACATCTCTACAAACTAGAAGCTGCTGTTACATTGATGGCGCCAGCAACGTTTATTTCACCACTCATGGAGAGAGTCTGCCCTTGATGTTGAAAGCCCCATAGGAGTTTTTGTCCAGCTTGGAGGAACCTGGAACTATTTCAGTACAGTCTTAACCTAGCTGCGATAAGAGCCTTGGAGCCCCTATTTAACTTAAAACTCATACATTCTGTTCCTAGCCAATGCCCACTAAAGCAGCTGAGCAGGACAAACGATAAAGATCGGTGTAACAAGGGATTCTTTATTGGAAAATGCACGACTCTGGCCGAGTTTCGCTCATAACAGAGCTGCCTCAGGGGCTACTGTTCCAATGTTAATTTCTCATATATCACTATGATGTGAGAATACCACAAATTGTTGATTAGAATCCTTAGTATTTCAGTTCATTCGATGGCTTTGAAGAAAAACCCAGTGTTCATTGAATTTCTGAAAAAACCTGTTTCGCATATTAACTTAATATGCGAAACATACTAAGGATTCTAATCAACAATTTGTGGTATTCTCACATCATAGTGATATATGAGAAATTAACATTGGAACAGTAGCCCCTGAGGCAGCTCTGTAATGAGCGAAACTCGGCCAGAGTCGGGCATTTTCCAATAAAGAATCCCTTGCTACACCGATCTTTACTGTTTGTCCTGCTTTCCTGCAATATTGATCGGCTTCCGCTTTGCTTTCTGGGCCCATTAAAGCAGCTGTCCATGGTAAATAGTTTGATTGAAAGATGTCAGTCTGAGTTTAATCTTTTCCTAGCTACCCATATTTAGACAATTATTTGTTTGTGATGATCTGGAGAAATTCAAAGAGATTTATATCTCTCCACATTCTTTTTACCAGAAAGACTAACTCCAATTGAAAATGCATTTGATTATTTTATTGATTTGGTGGCTCTTCACCATTCTGTTTCAAATTTATGGACATCACTGTTGAAGCATTAGGTGGAAAACTATAAACCGCATTCTACATGTGGTCTAATAAGGACTTTGGTTCTTAGTAAAATTATTTCCCACTGTCTGCATAGTAAAGCATGTCAGATGTAGTTAGCTTGTTTCCAGAGAGAAGTGCCAAAAGAGTAAAGATACTGTCAGAACATTTTAAAGCATCTACATAACACAAGTTAAATGGCTAGACGAAATTCCATTTACAGAAGAGAATGTATGGAAAGAGCTAGGAAAACTGAAAGTGGATAAAGCTATGGGGCTTGATGAGGTTCATTCCAGTATGCTGAGAGAGCTCAGAGATGTGCTGGCAGGTCTGCTGCATGACCTGTTCAATAGATCCCTGGAAACAGGAGTGGTACTGAGTGATTGGAGAAGAGCGGTGGTCGTCCCGCTTCACAAGAGTGGGAGCAGAGAGGAGGCTGGAAACTACAGGCCAGTTAGCCTCTCCTCAGTGGTGGGAAAAGTATTGGAGACTCTGCTGAAGGAAAGGATAGTGAACTATCTACAGTTAGGGGGATTGCTGGACCCGAGGCAGCATGGATTCACTAGGGGAAGGTCCTGTCAGACAAATCTGATTGACTTTTTTGATTGGGTGACTAAAGAATTGCATTGAGGAAGAGTGCTCAATGTCATCTACTTGGATTTCAGCAAAGCTTTTGATACAGTCCAGCATAGGAGGCTTGTGAATAAAATGAGAAGCTTAGGGGGTGAGCGTTAAAGTGCTGGCGTCAATTACAAACTGGCTGACAGATAGAAGACAGTGTGTGATGGTAAATGGAACCTACCTGAAGAGAGAACGGTGTTAAGTGGAGTGTCGCAAGGATCAGTGTCGAGACCAGTCCTGTTCAACATCTTTGTGAGCGACATTGCAGAAGGGGTAGAAGGTAAAGTCTGTCTTTTTGAGGATGATACTAAGATCTGCAACAGAGTGGACACGCCAGAAGGAGTAGAGAGAATGAGACGTGATTTAAGGAAGCTTGAATGGTGGTTGAAGATATGGCAGCTGGGATTCAGTCTTTAAACATAAAGGAAACTATTTTATATTATTGCAATCTTTTATTTATACTCATTATACAAAAATTGTTTCTTTTGTTACATAATACACCTCCAAATTATTAAAAACTCCCAATTCCCCTACATTCACACTCACTATTCAAACCACATTAAAATACACACCCAACAATATAGGATCCTAATCGTTTCGCTCTCTCTGAGCTTCCTCAGGGGTTAATACAAATCTTCCAATACAGTAATTACAACTTCAGCATCACCTTATTGATTTGGAAGATTTGTATTAACCCCTGAGGAATCTCAGAGAGAGTGAAACGATTAGGATCCTATAATGTTGGGTGTGTATTTTAATGTGGTATGAATGGTGAGTGTGAATTGGGAGATTTTTAATAATTTGGAGGTGTATTATGTAACAAAAGAAAAATTTTTTGTATAATGAGTAAAAATAAAAGATTGCAATAATATAAAATAGTTTCCTTTATGTTTAAAGATAAAATAGGTATTAGGAAACTGGATTCCTTCTGTGTGACAATAGCTGGGATTCAGTGCCAAGAAGTGCAGAGTCATGCATCTGGACTGTGGTAATCAAAAGTAAGGAAAAGTAGGTGATAATACCCTTGTACAGGTCCTTGGTGAGGCCTCACCTGGAGTATTGTGTTCAGTTCTGGAGACCGTATCTCAAAAAGGACAGAGACAGCATGGAAGTGGTCCAGAGAAGGGTGATAAAAATGGTGAGGGGTCTCCATCAAATGAATTGTGAGGAGAGATTGAAGGACCTAAATATATATACCCTGGAGGAGAGGAGGTGCAGGGGAGATATGGTACAATCATTCAGATACCTAAAAGGTTTATTATTTATTTATTTGTTTTATATACTGTCATTCGATGTGAGAATCAGTAGTTCATAATGATTTACAGGACACTCATAAATAAATGATGACATTCATAAATAAATGATAAATAGATTTGACACTCATAGGAAAATCATGGGATACTGAGGTAGGTATTCATACAGGTAGTAAAACTAGGTAAACATTCAGGGATCAGGGAGCACTTCAATGGCAGACAGTAAAGGAGAACATAGCCGGATTTAAGGGGGTAAAGAGTGTGGGGGTATGGTTCAGTACTTATTTAGGTTATTTGAGTTAAAGGAGAGTTGGAGGTTTCAGACAGACAGGCATTTCTGAATAGCCAGGTTTTCAAATCTTTCTTACATTTCTTATTGTCTGATATTGTTCGAAGGTCCTCTGGCATGGAGTTCCATAGCTTTGGGCCAGCAATTGATATCACTCTCTCTTGCTTGCATTAGTTGAGTGTTTCTTATGGGAGGGATTTCTAGAAGGCCTTTGTATTGGGATCTGAGCGTTCGTGGGGGAATGTGCAGTTTAAATGTTATTCCCATCAGTTCGTTGTTAGGATTAATATTGTTGAAAATTATTGTAAGTACTTTGTAAAATATTCTTGACTGTACAGGGAGCCAGTACAATGCGATCAGAGTTGGGGTTATGTGATCATACTTACTTTTACCAGACAATAGTATGGCTGCAGCATTTTGTAGAAGTTGCAGTGGTTTAAGTCACTAGCAGAAAGTCTTAGTAGTAGAGAATTACAGTAATCAAGGTTTGAAAATATTAGAGATTGTAATACTGTTCTGAAATTTGCTATACTTAGTAGGGGTTTCAATCAGCTCAGGATTCGCAGTTTGTAGAAACCAGATTTGATCAGTTTGTTATTGTGGGCTTTCATCATTAGATTTTCATCGATTTGTACTCCCAGATTTCTCACTTGAGCTGCTGGGGATAATTGGCAATTTCCAAGATCTATACCTGGTGGAATAGATTTTGGTGGGTTTCTGTTCAGCCAAATTAATTTGTGTTTTTTTTTAGGGTTCATTGAGAGTTTCAGTTATGCAAGCTTCTCTTTTATTGAGACCAAATATTTGGAAATGAGTGATGCTGTTTTTTTCAAATAATGTTGGCAGAGGGATATAGAATTGCAGATTGTCAGCATAGAGAAAGAAGTTTAATCCTAGGTCTATTAGCAATTTGTACAAGAGCAGCAAATAGATGTTAAAAAGAGTTGCAGATAGCGTTGATCCTTGTGGAATGCCTGTTGTGCATTGGAATGTATCGGATAGGTTATTGTTGATTTTTAACTTGGAAAAATCTGTTGGAAAGAAAGCAGTAGAACTAGGGCTTATGTAATGAAACTCCAGGGAGGACGACTCAGAACCAACGTCAGGAAGCATTTCTTCACAGAGAGGGTGGTGGATGCTTGGAATGCCCTTCCGGAGGAGATGGTGAAGACAAAAACGGTGAAAGATTTCAAAGGAGCATGGAATAAACTCTGGGTCCGTAAAGGCTAGAGGATGGAAATGAAGAAAAGAGAACATGGGGTAACTTGCTGGTGTGGCACTTGCTACCCTTATCCAACAAACCTTCATACTGTTGATGCAATTCATTAGTGCTTTCTGCTTTAACGGCAGGGGGAGAAGGGGAATTAGTTTCAGACAGCAACCAACAAGGATATGAATTTTACAGTCTGGGAAAACAAGCATGGGGTAACTTGCTGATGCAGCTGTTGCTACCCTTAACCAATAAGCCTTATACTTGTGATATAACTCCAACATTACTCTCTGCTTCAATGGCAAGAAATAATGGGGAATTGTACTCAGACAGCAACCAACAAGGGCCCTGACTTTAATGGTTTGGGAAACGAAGTATGGGGGTAACTTATTCAGCATGGCAGTTGCCACCCCCTGGTGATACCATTATGAGGGAGACCTGTATGGCGTGGTTAGTGCTACCATAGGTTTGCTGGAAAGACTGGATGGACCATTTGGTCCTTTTCTGCTGTCATTTCTATGTTAAGCCAGGACACACTTATCCAATCATCTTCATTCTGGACACTGAACACCCTTAAAGGTGAATTTTAAAAGCTCGACAAGCACATTAATTAGGGGATGTGCAAATATGTCAGGCTCGTGCGCACCGAGTGGATTTAGAAGCTGCCAATTTAAGACCGTATCTCTTGGAGCATGCACATCCTAGAAGTTTTCAAAAAGGGGCTGGGCATGGACATAGCCAGATGTGTAGCACTTTTAGGCTTATCCAACTATCTCATTTAGCTGGATAAATAACATTTTAAGGCTTTTCCAGCTAAGTAGCACTTTTTTCTAGATTTATCTAACTATCTTTCACAGCTGGATTAAATCCGAAATACAGTACTTAGATGGATAAGTAGAGCTGTTTAGAAATATCCGGCTAAGTAGCACATGCTGTTACTTTGCCGGATAAATCGGAATTTAGCTGGTTAAGTGGCGCTATTTAGCTGGATACATCTGAATTTGTCCAAGTGGTGGCAAAGGTGCTACTTAGCTGAATAAGTACGAATTTAGCGGGATAAGTGTGAGAAAATGATCTACCCATGTATGTCTAAGTCAAATTTTAAAATATGTGAGTAGATTTTACACACGTTATTTAGACGCATATACCCCCGGTAAGTTGGCTTTTACACATGCAAGTCGGAGGATTTTCTAAGATGTGCACGGCAGTAAACCAACCAGTTTTACCAATTAGTCTACCACTTCGACCAGTCCATCTGCAGATCACGAAGATCCTCCTGGCTCTTCAGCCTGAAGTCTCCCCTCCCCCCCATTTCACCAAGCCCCTCACCCAATCATTTTTTTAACTTTTAAGATGTTTACGATCACTGTACTCCAGATATTGAGCAGGAGTAAATATATGTGAGTAAGATGCCACATTTGCATGCATAAATTGCTAATATAATAGCAACTTACTCACATAAATGTTGACCTCTTTCTGGAACGCCTTGGCCTGCCCCTTTTTTATATGCATAAATTTATGCATGGATCTTGATTTACGCGTGTATGTGGAGATTTCTGAAATAACATATGTTCGCATATTTGGTATTTTATACGCGTACGTACCAGTTTTTATGCACACAACTAATTCACCTTTTAATGAATATATAGTCAAATCTTTGTTTCAAGAATCTGTATTCTGTACAGCCTCAAAGAGGGTGCATGTGAGAAAGCTCTAGGCATTGGCATGCATTAGTGCACTGTTACATTTTACTTCCTAAATTTTATCCAGCAGCTTTTGATATTATATTGATAATAGTAGTTGCAATTATTGAAGTCAAATATTTAATCATGGTTGGGTCAGAGTTGACTTTGGTTAATATGGTTTCCTTATAACTGATTCACTGATTGTTTTTCTTTTAGTACTTGCATTTGAATATTAACTGCTGGGGAAAATAATGTAAAAATTGAGATGATAGAGACCTGCAGTGGCACATGGATGGATATATTGAATGTGAAAATAACATCAGCTTTCTTTTTCTCAAAGCTGGACATGAAAACAAAAATAATGGAGACTAAATTCCATGAAGAAAAGCTAAAGTTACAGCAGAAACATGATGCAGATGTACAGAAGGTATGGGGCACTATCAATTCCATTATGCATGTGGTTATGTTTGCCGATGAAAGATACCTTGTGGTATGAACTATTGATGGCTGATGGTATGTGTGTCTCTTATCAAGAATTTCTGGAATCCATGGTTTTATTGTGGTTTGGGGAGTGTGAGGAGGAAGCAGGGTTAAGCACTCAGATCTGCATTTCCACACTTTAAACAATTCATACCAATTTTCATGATTTGCTTCCAAAGTTTAACAGTTTTCCATGATTTGTGCTCTGTTCCATGTTCTGCCATGAGTTGTAGGTTGTCATGGTTTTTCAATAATTATTTTATTTCCTGGTGATTTTATAATATTTATTATGTCAGGAGTAGTCAATTAATTATGAAAAAGTAATATCTTAAGGCTGCTTTTCCGCTCACTAAAAAATAAGATACTGTTTCTAAATACCCACTTCCATAAAAATGACCATAACTATTGTAAAGAGAGAATTTTTATAACTTTTACTATACCTTATCGGACTTGAATTTTCACCATGACTTTAACACAGTTTTTCCAATATTTTGCTGTGACAAAATTGTGACTGTAATGAGGATCACACAAAACTGATGATGGCAGAAGTGAGAGTGAGTATTGAAAAGTAACCAGTAATGCCTATTTCAAATCTGGATTTGTGTACGATGTTGGATCCACACAGCTCTCAATGTATTTTATGATTCAACGCTCGTAGTCAGACTTTTTCCTATTAAGAAAATGACATTTCACATCCCCAGATACTTTGTGATGAGAGTTTAAAAAACAAACTAGGCCTGAGAACATTTAGCATGTAGGAAGCCATCTGACAATGCAATGCAATATCCCTTCATCATCTCCTTTGCCACTCACACTCTGCATGATCTGTTTCCCAGTGCTTACAATGCAAGACAACAATAACAACATTGCTCCTTTATTCACTTCTCTCTAAAAATGTTTATGTAGCCCATTTCAGAAATGAATTGTCAAGCCATCCTACCCTGGAAGTGACTATATGTGCTTCTAAGGTAGGATGGCTTGGCATCACATTTCTGAAACATTTTAGGGAGGAGAGAGAAGAAGAGCAGTGTTATTACAAGTGTATATACTGAAATAAAAAGGTCTTGCTCATAGGTCACACAGAGAATGTCAGTGGTAGAGGAAAGGATGAAGGAATATTGGATTGGATTGTCACATGGGCCCATATGTGCTAACCGTTCTCAGTAGGCTTGCCACCTGGCTGCATGTCATAAAGAACAGGCTAATCTAGTCTTCAATGTACCCTATTGCATGCAAGAGCTTGTAGTTCTGAGTTTCTTAAGTAAATCAATGGAACAATCCGAACTATAAGTCCCTGCATGCAGTAGGGTAAAAACAAGATTGGATTAGTCTGTTCCTTATGATATGGAGCCAGGTGGCAACCTAGTTCTCAGGCCTTGTTTTGTTTAGTTTTTTAAACCCTGCTCCCAGAGCATTTTGGGACTTGTAATCCTGTTTTCTTAACAGGAATGGTATGACTACAGATGTTATAATGATTTGGAATGGTATTTAACAAAGCAAGTATGAGGCTGAATCGTAGGTGATCTGTGATTAGGAGGAGGTGGATATGTTTGCAACATATAATATTGTATTCTTGATACATTTTCTCATTGTTTTTTTGTTTTGATTTTTAAATATCTTTTATGGCTGAGTTTGCAGCTTTTCTGTAGCTTCTCGAGCCTGACTGGGATAAACATAAGGAGGTTTTTAGTAGCAGGAAAAGATAGGGGATCTCTAGAGAGAGAGAGAAGGATCTATAGCAGCAGAATAGGCAGGTATAAATGGATAAACTGAATGCACCAAGTGGATTTCATTTACTGACATATTACAGTGAAGCACTGTGTACTATATTGTGACATTTTCTGTCAGGTACCATAAAATCAGCCTGCACACTTGTGTTGAGCCACCAAACACTGACTTGCTGCTTGCTGGTACACAAAATGTTAATGAATACTGGACTTTATTTTGTGCTCCAGAAGAAAGTGAATCGTTGATCTAAATAAGAAAGTATATATAGATTTGTTTGTTTCATGGCTCTTAAATTTCAACATTGAGCCTGAAAAAATGGATTATTTTGTGACTGATGTCTGTAGCTTTCATATATCAGGACAGCTTGTATTTAATCGTATTGCTTTATTTGGCCCTGCCTTATATTTTGTAAATAGTTACAAAAAAGATTTATTCTTAAGCCACACTCTGTCCTGTGGAATGTTGCTGCAACACATGACAGGGCTTAATTTAGATTCAGATATTACTGCCTACTTCAATTTTCCTTCTCCAGACTGAATCACAGACATGGAGGAAGTCAGTTGACACCACAGCATGACACATCAAAGGGTCTCAAAAGGATGTTAATATTTGGTCAGGTGCATATTTAGCTCATCTGGTCTCAGTACTTGAAAGTATCTGTAACATGATGAGTCTTAAGGGAGCATCCCAAAGAGAATCAGAACTAGGTGAAAAAAATTCAGTTTTAAATAAGAAAAATATTTTAATGAAAAGTTCTTCTGAATTCTCGAAAGCTCATCTACTGCAACATATTTTTTGTTCTTCCTTTAAAAGGTAACACGACCTATAAAGAAAAATTTGGAAATCTTTAATCAAGAAGTACATTAAAGGCTGTCACAAAATATTTTTAAAAAGCATCAAAATGTTCTTTTCTAGTTTAATTAGGAAAGCAACACGTTTCTGCTATTATTTTGGGAGATTATCCTAAATCTTAATTCTTTTGTGCCTGAAATTGTGGCAGTTAACTTTTTCAGAATTATCTGTAGAAGTTTCTTCCCAGTTTTGTGATATAAAAAGGGGTTGAATTAGCATAAGTTTAAAACTTGGGAGCCATAGCACCAGGTTGATTAAAGAAAGTTACTGATCTCCCAGGGAATGAGTAGCAAGAAATAAATCTGCTTGTGACCCGGACTGGCCTTTGTCAGAGTCAGGATACTGGGCTCGATGGTCTTGCCCAGCATGGCACATTTTATGTTCTTATGTTTGTAGTGCCCATTGCAAGGTTTTAACCCTAGCTCCTGTCTATTTGTGCATCTTTCTTAGACATTTTTTATTTAATTACCTTTAAAAAAAAAAATAGGTGCAAATTTCTGTGAAGTGAGATTACACCTACTTGCTCACCTCATGGTTGGACATTCTTAAGGTGTTTCCTTAGGAAATGTAAATATCAATGGGGAAACAGTTTTGCAGGGAAATATGATTGTCTAGAGAGGAAGGAGGAGGCTATTAGAGAATTTTTATTATAAAACCAATACAAGAACAAAAATCAGAAAATCATTTTCTGTCGATAAGCAGGCTGAATTTGCCATAACATATAGGTGATGTCATCATGTGGTACTGAACATACTTGCCTTTTCAAGCTGTAGAGCTTTGATCTCTATTAAGCATGTGTAGGAGTTCCCATGTTGGTGTTGCCTTATGATCCTCCTCAGTTATATTTTGTCCGAGCATAGCACGGACATGTACTCAGTTTCACCAAATATTTTTTTTCAAAATCCTTTAAAATTGTTCCATTGTCATTATTTTCTTCAGTTTGCCTACTTTTAGTTGCCTTGCTGCACTGCAGCACCCACAATAGAATTTTTCAATGCTACAAACAAAAAAAAACCAACTTTTGCCTTTTCAAAATGATTGCAAGAAGAAATCTAACATGAGCAGATTCAAGAACTGCATCAGTGGTATGGCCTCACTGTCATCCTTGCTTCCCTTGGGGCCATGATGAGGCAGACTGTTATGCCTGTGGACAGATGTCCCATGTTCTCAATACTACAGGGCACACTGCATAGAGGAACTGAATAAGTCTTTCAGAAGCCACAGTGGATTCTCGTCCTGTGCATCATCTGCCTCACCAGGAATTCAGTTGAGCAGGAATGTAACACAGCACGAGCAGGTCTTAAGCGTCAGTAGGGTTGGAGGACAGAACACACTGGATTCCAGCCTGTTCTTCATAGAGCAATACTTTATTCACAGTGCAGAAAAAGTAGTAACATAGTCTGCTTATCTCAGCAGCAGAATTCAAAGTTACAGCACTCACGGTTAGGACAGGCTTGTAGCAGGACCTGCCTTCTCGAAAAGTAAAAGTTAAACACACAGGACAGAAATGATGTAGGAGCCATCTTCTCCTTAATACTCAGAATTAGGACAGAAATTTTGAAGGAGCTGCCATGAATGGGGTCTGCAGTTCCCAGCTAGGCCCAGACTCTTATTCCTGTGCTTAGGGAAATGCTTTAGAAGCAGATTTTGCTTCTGGGCTGTCTTAAGGTGGGCCAGGCTAAATGCTTAATCCTGCATTAAGGAGTGTTTAACAAATCGAAAGCCATGGGGTCAAGTGATACAATCACTTTGCATTGAACTGGAGCCTGCATTGAAGAAACATAAGTCATCAATGGCACTATTTTGGTGCAAAGCGCATCAAGCACTCATCACTCAACACAGTGAACTTGAAGCATTGTACACTGATAATTTATTGATACACAGAGCACATCAATGCACTCAATAAACAGGAAGCATCGAGGCACAGGAAACATTAACCTGCCATCCTGAAGGCCCAACAATGTACAGTGCAAAAACGAGTGTGGTTGCCCATTTGAAGCCAATCCCTTTGATGCAGCTGATGCTTGCATCACCATAAACATCCTTGTTTTACGCTCCATCGAAGCATGCAATGCACTGAGCCTGAACCAGAATCTTTGAGCTGCATTACCTACACAGCTGTATGCAAGCCACTTTAGGGTTGCTGCTGAAAGGGACATGTTACCTGTGCCTCCTCCAATTACCTCAGCCCTCATTCTTCTAGGTTGATAAGGCTTCCAGTTAGAGACTTCATTTTGGTATGTGTCATACAGACACTTGCTTCCAATAAAAGTAAAAACCTCCTATTTAGGTGCAGGAACCTATCCTTGTCCCCAAACAGGATGTTCCTCCATCTGCACTAGGTTAGAGGGACATGTCAGTTGCTTAACCAGATTGCAGGCTAGTGAGAAATTTCTCTACCTTTTTATCTAAAGACACGGAAAGAAAAACCCAGCCGCTCTTTTCCATCATTGCTGCAATGATGCCTCAGACTGGAATCCCAGTATCACCCATCGAGATGAACACATTATCAAAACCCTTGATGTGGGGTTCCTCTTCTTCCTAAATGGCAGCAGTCAAGTCACTCAGAGGTGTTTGATCAGGGTTTTTCCCTATCCAAGGAAACCAGAAGAGCTCCTTCGGTTCACTTTCATAGTTATTGGGGTCCTTTGTTAGTAAACCCTCACATTCAGCAGAAGATTCTACAGATATACCTTCTAACCCATTTCCGGATATGCCTGATCATACTTCACATGGAACACCTGGAATATTCAGAGTTCATGAAAAAGGTGGGGAAAATGCTTAGGTCCAAGACTGCCTGATTAATCCCTCCAGATGCTGGACGCCCCAGATCTAGCAGCTCTCCCAGTCCACAACATTCTATAATGTTTGGAGATGAAAATGTGGGAAACGCCTAGCTCTGGTGTTACTATGGCTAGGAAGCTGGATCTCAAATATAGAGTTCAGATATCTCTGCAGTTCAGAGTCATCCAAATGCTGCATCAGTCAGTTGGCTTTGAATCAGCCCTGAAAAAGACAGAAAGTTTGGCAAGAAAGTCTTCCAAAGCTCCCATTCTTACTGCCTGTAACTCCATGCTTCAGTTCTTTAAGGAGCAATATCCTGATGGTGGTATTCAGAATATGAAGGCTTTTCTACAGCCTGTGGAAGCAAGTCTTATTACCCACAACCGCTTTTGAAAGTGGAAGAATACATTCATCACCTTGTCCATTCTGTCTATGAATTTTTCAACTCCATTTTTCACATACCTCCTTGACTTCAATTGAATCTTGACATAGATTAGTATCTGAGATAATGTCCACGAGAAGTTACTGGACCTACCTGGACTCAGTGACAAGTTAAGAAATGGAATGTAGCAGTTCATCCCTCTTGAGATTCCCTGAGCACTTTCTACACTTATAAATAGTCATATTGCCACAGGTATCAGTTTCATTTTTTTCAGCAATACTGCCCACTGCCTCTTCTGGTCAGATCCCTGCAGTAGGAGCACCATCAGCCTAAAACTAAAAAACAGACCCAGCATACACCCGGGCCTAGTTTTTGATCCCTTCAAACTCTGGGGATTGGGAGTGTACAGAACAAGATCCAAATATTCTTGGTGAGTGGTGGCAGATAACCAAGGACGTCTAGGTACTCCAAATTATGGAATCTGAATATCATTGTGTTTCTCCCAGCCACCATCCCTTCCACACTGCTCAAATCTTGATCCATATCCACATCACTTGACATATCTTCGCCAAGAATTGCAATCACTTCTTCATCAAAGAATGACAGAACTATGCTCTACATAACAGGATTTTTACTCCCAATATTACCACATCCTCATAAAATCAGGAATATTGAAACCCATTCTGGATCTAAGAACCTTGAACAAACATCTCCTTTGAGAGGTATATGAAATGAATTCCCTCGGCATGATTTTCCTTTACATCTAAAGGCAGAAATGAATGTATGTTCTCAATCTGAAGGATGCATAGGCTCATATAACCATCCATCTGCCCATTGGTGCTACCTTCGCTTCAAGATGGATTCTTCTTACTACTGTGCCGATTGACTGCTCTGAGAGTCTTTACCAAATGTCTTGCAGTGGTAGCTGCACATCTGCATTGCCAGGGGATTCAAGTTTTCCCATGCTTGGATGACATTAATCACAACGAGCTCTTGAGAATAAGCATTGCTTTCCCTACACAAGACTGTCTTCTACATAGTTTGAGCTTTTCTGGTCAATTTTGAGAAATCAAATATAGTTCCTTCTCAGAAGATTAAAACCATCAGAGTATGGATAGACTCAATGCAGGATAAAGAGTTTCTAGTGAGGGAATGAGTATACAAATTGATATTACTCATACACAAACTACTGACCTTCCACACCCAGAGTGGTTCACATTCCGTCAGGTTCTATGACAGTGGCCATTGAGCTTGATCTCACTGACCCACCTTCATACCTGTTATTTACAGTGGGTTCTCCGCTCTCAGTGGGATTAGCTGACCCACCATTATCAACCACAGTCCAGGTTTCTAAGGCGAGAGGTACACTGGTGGCAAAACCCTCTCACGCATCAGAATGGTGCACTGCTTTGTGCTCTTCCTTTTCAAATCTTGCTAGAGATGGACACCTTCTCAAAAGGAGAGGGCATTCTCACAGGATTATTCCAATCCCAGGGCATCTGGTCTCAAGAGGAGAGCCACTTTCAGATCTGCTCTATCATGCCTCTTCTTCAAGGAAAGAGGATCTTAATTCGAACAGACGACCAGGTTGATATGTTTCACATCAGCAAACAGGGAGGCACAGAATCATGGGAGTGTGCAACCAGACATTGGCCTGTCCTACTTGCCAGCTATTTTCCAGGAATTTCCATCATGCGCGCAGATCACCTCAGCAGAATATTCCAACTGCACGATTGGTTCTTGTGATACTCAGCAGCTGACAAACTAGTCAACTTAGGGGGTCAGCTGTTGATTGCATCAGAGCAGAACAGAAAGCTAGATCTATTTTCTGCAGTTCTAACCACTGATCTCAGACAGGCTGAGAACACTTTCCTTCTTGATCAGGGGACAAGCCTCATGCGCTTTTCTACCAATACCGTGGATTGCTAGAACAGTGCAAAAGCTGCTACAAGACTGTGCTCACTTGATTCTTTTAGCACCAGCATAAACATGCTTTGCATATCTTGTACTTCTTTCCAGCAGTCTCCCTATATATCTGGAGACAAATTCTATGTTGTTCACTCAGGATGAAAAAACATTGTCTTCCAAACCTTTCATGCTTGAATGTTGAATGCTCAGTAATTTCTCATCTCTTTTTGCCTTGAGAGATTGAAGACATTTTGGTTCTAGCTAGAAAGCTATCCACCAGAAAGAGCTCTGACTTCAAATGGATCGAATATACTCAGTTGTGCCAACACAAAACTTTGGACCCATTTTCTTTTGAGACCCAAGCACATGATAACATTCTTACTCCTACTTTCTGTTTCAGGCATTGCCACATCATTGATAAATGTACATCTCGGTACCTTAGTGGATTACTACATTCAAGTACACACTAATGCTATCTCTACTCATCCACTGTTAGTGAGATTTAAGAAAAGCTTGTGCTACATTATTCCCCTGACATAAAAATCTCCACTTTCGTGGGTCTTGCATATTGTCCTTTCTCAACTCATAAAGCTGATTTTGGGCAACTACATACATTTTTTCTTAAATTCCTGACCTGGAGAGTAGCGTTCCTCATTGCAGTTACCTCATCTACAAGAGTCAACAAGCTCCAAGCTCATGTCCACTTTATGCCATACATGTGAATATTCCAGGATCGGGTAGTCCTTCCCAACTTACTCAAAATTTCTAACTAAAGTTGTCTCGGCTTTCCATAGCTATCTTTTTTCAGAGACTGAATGTCCATGAAGGAGAAAGAGCCCTTTATATTTTAGTTTATAAAAGATCCTTTGCCTAGTATAAGAGAAGAATTCAGCTGCATTATCAGGCATTGCATTTATTCATTACATACGACCCTAACAGACTTGGTGTTTCAGCTGCCAAATGTACAGTGTCTACCTGGATATTGGAATGCATTCAGCACTGCTGCACCTTTACAGAATTGCAGATCACAGACTCAGTCGAAGCTCATCTGTTGCGTCCGTCGGTCTCAGACGGCTTCGCCCGACATGCCTCACCTCTATTTTGGCCTTCTCCACCAGCCTCGGGAGAATGGCATCCGTAGTGTCTCCTTGCCACACCCTCCGGCGTCCCCAGAGCGGCTTTGGCGCAGCGTCCCGCCATGTTGACCTGAGGCCTCCTAGGGCGCGCGCACGCTTCACGTCTTATAGCAGTGTTGGCGTGAACCTCGGGGGCGTCCCCCTCGAGTGATATCACTGCTTCTGACTACAAAGGGTTGCCCATTTGCTGACTCTCGCCGAGTTAGCAACGGATTGGATTCGTTCTGGTCTGAAGCTGCTCTGCTGCTTCTGCTGCTTCTAGAAGCTATCTTCACCCTCCGGGGTTCTAATAACTTGGGTACCTGCTCCTCAGGGGCCCTTTGCTTATTTCCAGGTGCCTATCCTGAATCCAGGTACTCACTTCTCGAGGGCCTGTGGGTCTATCCTGGTGCCTGCTACCAATTCTTTTATCTGCTGGAACACTACCTATCAGCTACAGAGAGTGAGTACTACTTCTCCCAGTATGTTCATCTACAGCTCCTCGTTGTCTATCTGCATCGGGCCCTACATCACCATTGTGGAACGGGACTCCTCTGCCAAGGATCACAGACTGTGGCTACCTATCCTCTCTCTACTGCTTATTGGGAACTCTATCTACTCAGCTATAAGGGAGTGTGTAATAACATCTGCCAGTCTGTCTTTCCTACAGCACTTCACTGGATATCTGCATCGGGGACTTATACCACCATTGTGGGACGGGTCTCCTCCGCCGAGGATCACAGATTGTTGCTATCTAATCCTCTCTCTACTGCCACTTCTGGTGAACCATACAAGCTGCATAATAAAGATATATTCTCTGTATTTGTGCATCTGAGTCTAGCCTGGTGCTACAGTTCCCTACGGGGCTCCTCCCCGTGGGAATCACTGTCACTGTTGCCCTAAGAATCCACCAAACACTTCGATATCATAACGTCATTAAGTCAGAGCTGTGGCTTTTACTGTTCCTCAAGTGACCCTTGGGAACATTTACAATGCTACAACTTGATCATCAGTTCGCACCTATATGTCCCATTGCTGTCTGGACAACCTCTTAAGGACTGACAAACAGTTTTACATAACCTGTTCTCATAGTAAAGGTAAAAGAAGGCTATGCAAAACTCATGATTCTCAGGAAACTAAAACCCCTACTAACACCAGTAAACTTTAGGACAGTGCTCCAGGCACTAATTTTCTCAAGCACGGACTACTGTAATGCACTGTTACCAGGACTTCCGAATACAACATTAAGACCACTTCAAATTCTACACAACACAGCAGCTAGAATACTAACTGGTAAAAGAAGGAGGGACTACATCACAGAAACTCTAGCACAATTACACTGGTTACCCATAGAACACAGAATACAATACAAAGCCCTGTGTACAATACATAAATTAATACATGATGAAAAAGCAGACTGGCTGAACACAGCATTACGGGTACACATCCCACATAGAAATCTAAGATCAGCTAACAAAGCACTCCTAACCATTCCCTCAGTAAGAACAGCGAGACTAACCCAAGTAAGAGAAAGGGCTCTATCCTTAGTAGGTCCTACTCTTTGGAACATTATGCCACTAGAGATCAGATTACAAAGAGACCTCAAAACCTTTAAAAAAAAAAAGTTTAAAAACCTGGCGTTTTAAACAAGCATTCTACAAATGCGGAGCGGAGAATAGAAAGTATGCAGGCACAGGCAGAAGAATACCAAGCACACAGTAATGCTCTCAACACATGCATTACAAAAGGTATTTGTGTATCTCACAGTTAACTTAGTATTACGCAGAACATGAGAATTATACCTGTAAAGAAGTAACTTAAATGTATATATGGTCAAATCTAACTCACCCTTCAAACAAGTTTTTAATTAGACATGATGTAACCGAACCCTTTGGCACTTGTTAGAATGTACCATTGTACACATTCACCTACTGAATGTATGTGCCTATAAGTAAACCATTGTGATGGTATATAAATTAACGACGGTATAGAAAAGATTTTAAATGATTTTAAATGACGCTTAAATCCTGTTATAAGTTTCCCCTCACCCTCTTTTAAGCCTACCCTACCATTCCCTCCCCCCACCTCTCCCTGTCACAGCCATCACTGGTCTGGTACCTACCAGCCCACCTGTACATATTGTCTATTGTTAATTTATTTTCTTCAAATGTTCCTATCAAACTTCTCTCTCCCTATCCTTCCTACTGCTGTCCTCTCTCCTTCTTCATTACTGCTCCCCCTTCCCTTCCCTGTTTATTGTATTTCTCTCTCTTGTTATGTTGTTACAATGTAAACCGGCATGATGTTCCGACGAATGTCGGTATATAAAAATCAACAAATAATAAATAAATAAATAAATTTAATAAATAGTAGTCTACTCTCCATGGTGGGATCAGAGTTGCTTGTTCAGTAATCACTCTGCTAAAACCCCAAATGTAATGGCTAATTTAGCCTGCTTATCAATGAAAAAAGCATGTTTGCTGGATGAATTAGCCATGGAATACCTGCCCACCTTCCTGGAGAATCAACTACCTAGCTAGATTTAGCTTTGATGTAGACTGAGGAGTCTCATGAGGCAATGCACTTTTGGGAACTCCAAAGCTCTATTAGCTAGGACAAACAAGTCCTTTAGGTGTCACCAGATGACATCATCCATATGTAATGGCTAATTCATCCTGCTATCTACAGAAAATACTGTTTACTGTGAGCAAACATGCTTTTTCTGCAGTGTATCAACATTGGCCATAATATCACTGAATTAATTGTTTCTGCCTCAAGTAACCAGTAATATATTAACAGAGTTTATATTACTCTTAGAGCCTTATTTAAGTTTCAGGCCAAAGAAGGGGAAAAATACAAAAAGTCAGTTTGCATAATTTTGAAATACCATGTTATTTTTCACCTAACTGAATTCCTGAAACTTCTGGTACTGAAAAATTCATACATGCAAAAAATATTATGGGACTTTTGTCTGATTCTTAATTTTAAGTCTTTCAGGCAAAATCTCCAGAGTTTTTGAACATGTTTTTGCTTGCACAAATGTTTCTAGGAAATATTTTCCCTTCCAGAAGTTACTAGGCAGAAAATGTACTGTGTTGGAGTTGTGTTTTTGCTAGATATTTTAGTCCTCTTTTTTGCCTGAATCATAAATCTGTTGTCATAATCATTATCTGTGACCACAGATGGTCTCTTTTGATGTCAAAAGCCATTTGGTTGCACTTTCTGGTATTTGCAACAAAAGATTATGCCAAATCATTGTCATAATAATAAGCAAACCCTATTGAGCCCCACTAACATGTATGGTATTATATGGCTGAAATATGTAGAGGGTAATTTTGAAAGCCATTTAAAACTGATTTTGTGACAACCATTTACTATTACATTTACATCTCCTTTCTGGAAGGTGTGACTTGTGCATGTACACTTATCCGCTTACTTTATAAAATTAAAAAGCCTCTCATTGGCCGAGATAGGTCTGGTTTCCACTCCTACAGGAATTGTCTATCTGGAGACCGATCCATCTGAAGATGTCCCCAGATCTCATCATGCAAAATCAAGGCAGGCTGTGGCATCCCAATCTCCAGGCCCTGTGGCATCCCAACCTCCAGGCCCTGTCGCTCACAACCTGGATGTTGATAGGTTAATCTTGCAGCCGCTTAATTTTTCAGAGGATATGTCTCTGGTCCTAGTGGCTTCTAGAAAGCATTCCACTAGAAAGGCCTATGGACTGAAGTGAAGGAGGTTTTCTGTGTGGTGTAAGCAGAAGGCCCTAGATTTGTTCTCCTGCCCCACACAAAAATTGCTTGACTACCTCCTACACCTATCAGAGGCTGGCTTAAAACCAACTCCGTTAGAGTTCATCTCAGTGCAGTTGGCACATACCATCAAGGTGTAGATAGTAAGCCCATCTCTGTACATCCTAATTTTGTGTGTTTATGCGGGGCCTGCTTCAAATGAAGATTCCCTTAAGGCCTCCTGCTGTGTCTTGGGACCTCAATGTGGTATTAGCTCACTTGATGAAAGCTCCTTTTGAGCCACTGCACACCTGTGACCTGAAGTACCTGACCTGGAAGGTCATATTTTTGGTGGCAGTCACCTCAGCGCGCAGGATCAGCGAGCTATAGACTTTAGTGACTTATCCACCTTATACTAAATTTTATTGTGACAGGGTGGTCTTGCGTACACATCTAAGTTTCTTCCTAAAGTGGTGATGAATTTCCATCTTAACCAGCAGATCGTCTTGCCAATATTCTTTCCCAGGCCCCATTCGCACCAAGGTGAATGAGCACTGCACTGTTTGGACTGCAAGCAAGCCTTAGCCTTTTGTGTGGAGCAGACAGAAGCCCATAGACAGACACCCAACTTTTTACTTCTTTTGACAAGAATAGGTTGGGCATTGCTATTGCCAAACAGTCACTATTCAATTGGCTAATAGATTTCATCTCCTTCTGTTATGCCTAGGTGGGACTGCATCTTGGGGGTCTTGTCAAGGCTTCTTCTGTCAGAGCCATGGCAGCTTCGGTGACCCACTTGTGAGCAGTTCCCATGAAAGAGATCTGCAAGACTGCAATGTGGAGTAGTTTCACACATTCACATCTCATTTTTGTCTGCCTAGGGATGGCCGATGCGACAGTAGGTTTGGCCAGTCTGTCCTATGGAACCTGTTTGAGGTGTAGAACCCAGCTCTCCTTGCCTAGGGCCCGTTGTTTGGGTACAGGCTGTCTTCCCCTCTGTTACCAACAGCACCGGTGTTGTTGTTCCTGTTAGCACCTTTGGCACCTGGTTGGGAGTCTGTTGGTCCTCTTTTGTGTTGGGGAGCAGCTTTTTAGCTAGGGATTCATCCATGTGTGATGATTACCATCCTGCTTGTCCTCAGAGAAAGCAGAGTTGATTATCTCTAAGGTGTTCTCCAAGGACAGCAGGATGTTAGTCCTCATGAAACCCGCCCGCCACCCTGTGGAGTTGGGTTTCTCCTATATTTTATTTTAATAATATTCTATATTACAAGACTGGAGAGGGACTCTGCATGGACGCGTGGTATAGGGCATGCTGGGCATGCTTAATGTGCCTAGTCAAAGTTGTAGAAACTTTGATATATTTTCCGCATGTGAGCTTCATCTGATGATGCCACCCATGTGTGAAGACTAACATCCTTCTGTCCTTGGAGACCACCTGTTACAGGTAAGCCACTCTGCTCTACTCAGAAATCCATTGTAGGGTGCTTGCTAAGGCATTTTTCGATAAATGTACATCTAATAGGGCCTAGATCTATATGTCTACTGCCCACCCATGTTAACATTAGGCTCCTCCCAAACATTCAGTTTTGGCTACACCACTGCTAGTCTCTGTCTCCCACTCTGCCCCCATAAGTCTCTCCTTCAATCCGCCACCCTGTCCCTACCAGTCTCATTCTCTTTTTGTTTCCTCAACTTGTCCCTGGCAGTAAGTCTCAGTTCGATTACCCTGTTCTTACCAGTTTCAATTCTCCCACTAGTATATCAGTCTTTGTTCCCACCAGCCTCTTTCAGTCTACGTATCTGTCTCTCTCTCTCCCTCCACCTATACTTATCAGTCTCTATGAATTCAATTTCACTATATTCTCACCAGTCTCAGTCTCTCACCCTGCTTCCCCCAATCTCTCTCAGTCCTTCCACTGCTCTCTTTCATTGTCAATTCTCCCACCTTGAGCCCAGCAATCTTTTTCTCAGTCCCCCACCCTGCCCCTCACCAATCTTTGTCTCCCTATCTTCTTCCCACCAGTCTCTTTCAGTCCCCTACCTTCTTTCCCACCTGTCTGTCTTTCACTTTTTCACTCTTTCATTCTCAATTCTCCCCGTGCCCACTAGTATCTTTTTCACTCCCCCATCCTGTCCTCACAAATCTCTCCTCTCAATCGTTCCTGTCCCCTCTAGTCTTTCTCTCTCTCTTTCCCATCCTGTCCCTCTCAGTCCCTCTCAATCCTCTTACTCTGTCTGACTCCCTATCACACTCTCAATCCCATCCTGTCCCTACCAATCTCTTTTCTCATATTAGACTCTCTCGCTCTCTCTCTAAATCCCAGTCTTTCCTCATTAGTTGTTTTCAATCTCCCCACTCTTTTCCCACCTGCTTCTTTCTCAGCAGCCCCAAGATAGCATCCTCAACTCTGCACAAGAACAATGACAGAGACTGAACAGCCTCAACATAACACTCACTTCTTGTGCCACTTTATCCCCACATCCCCTTCTTTGCCCAGTATCCTCTGACCTCTCTGTTTTCCCTGATCCACTCCCTCTGTCTCCACATAGTCTTCCTCCCCAACCCTCTCCCAAGCACAAGTACCATATTTTTCGCTCCATAAGATGTACCTGATCATAAGATGCACCTAGGATTCAGAGGGGAAAAATAAAAAAATAAAAAAATGGTGTGCTAAACTGGCTCTGTTCCCGGACGTCTGTGCGTCTTATGGAGCAAATTAGGGGAGTGCATAAAAAAGTTTTTGTCCCCATTTCGTTTTCAGGTCTGGGGTGGGCCATTTCGGTCCACTCCCCAGATCAGAAAACTTTTATCGTTCTCTTTCTGTGGGAAACCCCCCCCATCCCAACCCTTTAAATTTAATTAACTACAACCCCCCACCCTCCTGAGCCCCCCAAGACCTGCCAAAAGTCCCTGGTGGTCCAGCGGGGGTCCGGGAGCGATCTCCTGCACTTGGGCTGACGGCTGCCAGTAATCAAAATGGCGCCGACAGCCCTTTGCCCTTACTATGTCACAGGGGCTACCTGTGCCATTGGTCAGCCCCTGTGACATAGTAAGGGCAAAAGGCCGTCGGCGCCATTTTGATTACTGGCAGCTGACGGCCCAAGTGCAGGAGATCACTCCCGGACCCCCGCTGGACCACCAGGGACTTTAGGCAGGTCTTAGGGGGGTCAGGAGGGTGGGGGTTGTAGTTAGTTTATTTTTTTATTTATTTATTTTTTTTATATTCGCTCCATAAGATGCACAGACATTTTCCCCCCACTTTTGGGGAAAAAAGTATGGAGCGAAAAATACGGTATTCCCAAACCCAACCTTTCTCTCCCCTTTTTTCTTTCTATCCTCTTGCTTCCAGTTCCTCTCTCTACCTGCCCACATCCTTTTCTCTTTTACCATCTGCTTAACTTACTCTTTCTTTGTCTCTCCATGACTCCATCCCCCCTCTCTTTTCCCCCAGTGTACCCTCTTTGTATCTCTGAAATACATTCTTTACCCTCACCTCCATGTGTGTGTCTCCTTCCCAAAGCCTTCCTCCTCCCAAATACCATTTCAGGCTCTCTTTCACCTACCTCAATCACACCTCTGACTCATTCTTCCGCCTTCCCCACCCCAAACACTGCTTCTGGATTTGTTATCCTCTTTCTCCTCCCCTTCACTACCTCTTGTTCTCTGGCACCTTCTCTTTTCCACTTTACCATTTCTGGCTCTGTCACCCATCTCCCCCCACAACACACATATTTCACCACCTCTGGCTTTCTTTCACACACCTCCTCATTGCCACTTCTGCCCTGCTTCTACCTCCATCACCATTTCAGGCTCTTTCACAACCCTCCATTATCACTTCTGGCTTACTTTCACACAACCTTTCCCCTCTAGCTTTCTTTCACTTCTCTACTGCCTTCATCCCAGTTCTATTGAACCCCTTCTTCACCCATTCCTAGCTGTCTCTTTTCCCCTCCACTCCCATCAAACTATTTCACATTCAGCCCTTCCTCTCTCTTGCCTCTCTTGAAACCCCTGACCCAGGCCTCTCTTTTTCCTACTATTCTACCCATTGTAGTCCTGGTTCCCTCCTGCCTACTGTAGAACGTGTGGCAGCATATTCTGCAGTAGGCATGAGGCAGATAATACAAGGACTAGGGGCCACTCCATGAAGTTTGCAAGTAGCACATTTAAAGCCGGATTTACGCGCGCAGGGCATTTAAAATCCGGCCGTGTGTGTTCTTGTTGAAAACTTCTAGTTCTTCTTAAGATGCACTGAAGACTTGATAAAGTTAACAAAGTCTTCTAATTTCATAGGATTCACAGCTCTTGAAAGTGTTATTTTGATGATTTTTTTTTTCTTTCTGTCAAATGCTGTAACTAACTAGTGATGCTAGCTGCGTATGCGTGGGACAGGTGGGCTTATATGTTCTCAATTCTTGCAGATCTTGGATAGAAAGAATAATGAGTCGGAGGAACTGAAGACTCTATATAGAAGTAAACAGAATGAATCAGAGGAGATAATCAGAAAGCTTGAAAAAAAAGGTGACATGGATTTTCTTCTTCGGAATATAAAAGTATGAAAATGTTCTGCATATGATTGCTAGAGCTCTAGAAGAGGGAAGCATACAACACTTTAAGACAGTTTAATATTAGTAGCATCAAGAATAAAATGTTAAAAAATGATTGTTAGCGTTGGCATCTTCTAGAGGTGACAGGATGCAAGGTGACTTTGGATATACAACTACTTTTTTAGATCACTTGCTTTTGGAGAGATGACTGCCAATATGACACATTTTGCTGTTTTAAAATGAATAGAATTTAATCTAAGTGATTGTTTATTAGAATTATAAGTTTATTTTATGTAGCAACTACCACTTATCATTTTTTTCTGTCTTGACTATTATTTCTAAGACAAGTTCTATTTTAAAGATTTGGTTTTCTACATTGATGTGTTATAGCCTTCTGCTGATGGTGATTGGGAAATTCTGCATGTACCTACCCTTCAGTTTTTTTTTCACTCTCACTGAACAGAAAAGTTCTACATTTTGGAGGCAATTTACTGTTTTATCTGTTCCTACTTAAATTTTTTCCCAGCAAGAAAATGAAATTGGGTTTTCAGAAGAAATGTATGTTTCAGTATTATTTCAGTTCATAGAGTGCCTGTCAGTTTCATTAGATTTATATAAGCTGCTCCGTATTTGAACCAAATTGATAAGTTAACAAAAAAAATGTATTTACATTGCCAATGATTATGTCTTGATAAAAATAGGAAGGTAAAATGCAGCATCTGGAGTCTTATTGTTTTCAGCTACACAATTTCTTCTTGCTCCTTTTGGGTTTTCTGCTCAATTAGAACCAGCCTCTGTCGGGCAACAGTGCCCATGAGTCTTCATTTTCAACTACCCAAGGTTCCCCCTCCCATTTACCATCCCCCTTCCAACTCTGCCCAGCCACCGCAGTGATGGTGCTCAGCCAAGGGTCACAACTCTTAGCTCCCTCCAGAGTCCAGCTAGCATGGATCTTGAGTCTGGTCAATAGGTGCCACTGTTGTGCAATGACTAAGGCTCCATCCTCCTCAATGGCTGTGAAAACTGTCTCTGTGGCATCGCCAACTCCCAGCTGATCCAGGCACTAGAATTTTACTCATTAAATTGAACCCAGGTTCACCACTGAGTCTGCTACTAGTGGGGTAGATTTTATAAATGTACGCGCGGGTGTACTTTTGTTCGTGCACCGGGCGCGAACAAAAGTACGCTGGATTTTATAAGATACGCGCGTATCTTATGAAATCCGGGGTCGGCGCGCGCAAGGGGGTGCACTTTTGTGCAACCTGCGTGCGCCGAGCCCAGCGCACGCTGCCTGTTCCCTCCGAGGTCGCTCCGAAATCGGAGCGACCTCGGAGGGAACTTTCCTTCCACCTCCCCTCACCTTCCCCTCCCTTCTCCTACCTAACCCACCCCCCCGGCCTTATCTAACCCCCCCCTACCTTTGTTGGCAGATTTACGCCTGCGGAAAGCAGGCGTAAATCTGCGCGCGCCAGTGGGCTGCTGGTGCGCCATCATCCGACCCGGGGGCTGGTCCGGAGGCCTCGACCAAGCCCCCGGGCCGGCGCCACGCCCCCGGGCCCGCCCCCGAAACACTGCGTCACTCGCGGCACGCCCCCAACACGCCCCTTCATGTAAGCCCCGGGACTTACGTGCGTCCCGGGGCTTGCGCGCGCTGCTGAGCCTATGCAAAATCGGCTCGGCGCGTGCAGGGGGGGAGTTTGGGGTAGGTTTTCGGGGGGTGCGCGCGTATCGTACATGCGTTCCCCTTTGAAAATCTATCCCAGTGTCTGGAATCATTAGAAAAGAAAGGGGTAGATTTTATAATTTTGCGCGAGCGCGTACTTTTGTTCCCGCACCAGGCGCGAACAGAAGTACGCTGGATTTTATAAGATACGCGCGTAGCTTATAAAATCTGGGGTCGGCGCTGCGGGGACGGCCCCGGGCCCGTCCCCGCAGCGCCGCGTCATGCCCCCGAAACACCGCGTCATTTAGGACACGCCCCTTTTACAAAGTCCCGGGACTTACGCGCGTCCCGGGGCTCTGCGTGCGCCGGCGGCCTATGCAAAATAGGCACGCCGGCGCGCGAGGGCCCTGTGCGTGTAAATCCGGCCGGATTTACGCGCGCAGGGCATTTAAAATCCGGCCCAAAGCATATAGTTTCAGTGGAGTAAGGTTATCTTTTTCATAGATCTTTCTTTTGCCTTACTCAGAATAAAATAAGTGCATTTGCTTCAAACAGAGGGTAGAATACATACAAACAAAACATTTCTGTAGAGCAGTGTGACGACATAAAAGGGTCAGCTTTAATCCTGGAATTGTCTGAATGAAGTTTTCAACCACACTGAAAAAATCCCTAAGGCAATCTGTTTTATTTTCTCATTCTATGACAGTTCAGACCCTTGTCCGAGAGTCGCAAGTGATCAGAGAGAGTAAAGAAAAGCAGATTGCAGAGTTAAAGAAGTTGTGTGAGCAAAGCACAGATTCCCTCAAGAATGAGTGGGAAAAAAAGGTAAAAAAAATACCTCATCTGATTTTTCTTAGCAGAATAAAGTTACAAGTAATTTAAGAAAACAAAGCTGTGCAAAAGTGTGAATGTTGCCCAGGTCAGCAGTTTGGGAAACATTCTGCCATTGAACCATTGTTTGGATTCCAGCAGGGAATTATTGCATAATTTCAGGTTCATTTCTTAACAGAAACATCTTTCTTTACCAAACATTGGGCCTCATTTTCTAAAGTATCGCAGGCCTGCGATACTTTAGGTAATGAGGAGCGGGGGGGGTCGACCTGGGGGACGGTCCTGCGCTAGCCTGCAGCGATGGGTTTCGCACCCAATAGAGCCACCATAGAAGGTATAGCTATTGGGCGCGAACTCGGATGCGAAAAGGGCCTTACCTTTTCGTCGTCCGCGGAGTCGGCCCCGGTGACGTCCTGACTCCTCTTCTGGGGCCGACTCCGCCCCCATCCTGGTATCGCACGCGATAAGGGACTTTTCGCTTGCGAGCCACTTGGAAAATGACCCCCATTGTCATGTTAGCCAACTCGACCATTGTTCTTAGAAACCATGCCATTGATTGAATGGGCATATCTAAACTTTTACAAAATTATCTCAGAGTTGATCCTCCCAACTAGAGCAAATCAGAAGCACATTCACTGAGAATCCCAGAGGACCAAGCATTGATTTCTATGGAACTCTGGAGAGGAGAGGTGGAAAAACCATCATTGTGAATGGTAAAGAGGCATTTGGAAATGTAATAGAACTATAGAAAAAGGATCTGCAACCTTTATATAATTCCATCTTTTATAACGTGCTTTCCTTTATCTTTTGGCTGTCCACATGTTGAGTTCTTTATAAATAATAGTTGACTTCCCTCACTCATAGCAAAATAGAAATTATTATTCTTATCACAAAATTCCTATGCAGGCATATGGCCAATTTTTATTCAATTGAGTGAATAACAACAAAGCACATATTTACTAAAGTGGAGCCTGGAACTAGCAACAGTTTGCATTATTGCTAGAGTTGAGGTCATGGGAAGCAAAGCTGCCAAGTTTCTGGAGGGAGACTTTTGGCCAGGGCTGGCTTAGTGTCTGTCCCATCCTATTGCATTTTTAATACCTATAATGAGGATTTGAAATGGTGTAAACAGTGCTAAAAATATTACACTGCATTGGGATATAACTTCTAAAACCAGGACTGGCCTAAGATCACCCTCCAGAAATGAGTTACTTGGCATCTCTGGGGAAAATAGGATGGTTATGGTGGCCAATTTTATTATATAATTTCTAGCTGAATGAAAATTTTCAAGTTTTCATTTTATTTGGTTTTGTTACCTCTATGTATGCAAATATAATGAAAGAAAATGTTGGATGCTAATTTATTATGATAATAAGAATTTATGATTGGTGAGCCAGTGTATAGAAGTTTGGAAAGTCGTCATGATATATTAGGACAATGAAACAGAAAAGAGCATTTTCTTCTCATCCTTTCCTCTCTTTCTCTTCTGCTACTTCTCTTTCTCTCCCTAGATTGCATTCCCAAGTAGCTGAAGGGCATCTAGGCAGCCCATGGGTTAGCTGGCACCACCTTGGTGATGTGCCCTGACCCGACTAATCCTGAAGGTTGGGGGTTTGACTCAGATTCCCTGTGTTCCTGCTCGCAACACCACAGCCTGAACCACAAGACTGACCTAAAGAGTGATATTTTTTAATCCAGAAACCTACCACTGCATTTTTATACTCCAGGGAAATATGACAAAACATTTTTCCAGGAGATCACGTGATGCGGTGATTTGGGATAGACGCTGATCCTGGATCTCTGAGGTCCATCCCCCCTAGAATCAATTTGATTTGCTGCCATAAGTAAGCATCTTTTTCTGTTTCACTGAGGCATGCCTCCTATATGTTGATAGATAGCTTTATGAATAAATCTCCGGGGATTATGCCTGTTAAAGGTACAAAAAAAGAGAAGGAAAAGCTGAAGCTGATTGAGAACAAAATGGTGGCCATCCCTGAGCCTGTCTACGAGCCTACCTTGAGTGTGACTTTGATTGCCGAGCTGACAGAAGCGGTAGTGTCCACCCTGACAGGGAAACTTATCTCCATCTTGGAGTAAATTGCAGATCTCAAGCACTCTATATCAGAGATGGGGCCGAGAATTGAGCATGCCGAGGGGAGGATTTCTTTGATTGAAGATGATACGATAGCCCTGCAATGGCAAGTAACTGCCCTGGAAAAGCAATCAGCTTGACAAGCAGAAAAAATAGATGACCTGGAAAACAGGTCCCGCTGGGATAATGTTTGGATCACTGGGATACCAGAAGAGGTTGAAGATAAAAATCTGGCTTCTTTTCTCAAGAAGTAGTTACCGGAGGCATTGCATCTCATGGAATAGCAAGGCATGCTGATGGTGGAAAGGGCCTACCTTCTTGGAAGCAGGAGAGAGAGGGTAAGACTAGACATCGGGTGACAATCGCAACATTTTTAAATTGAGCGCAGAAGCAGCAAGTACCCCAGGCATATCATACTCATAAGGATTTGATATACCAAGGCCTGCAGATTCATCTGTTTCAAGATTATTCTGCTACTGTGGCACTTAAACAAAAGTCCTTTACTCCCCTTTGTGCAATTCGCCCTGCAGTTTCTGGCAAAACTACGTATTTGTCATCAAGGGAAAATGCAAGTTTTTGACCAGGTGGAAGTAGCAAAGATTTTTGTTCACACGATTTGATTCCTGACAGCGATGAGGCTGTGTGACCAGAACAGTGAGCTCTTAATTACCTTGTTATAGAAGGGGTTTCAGTCCTAAAAAAAGTAAAGGTTTTTACTTTTGTGTACTAAGGCTCATGATCACACCAGAGGTGGTTACCTTGGGACATAGTCACATCAGCGAGGCTAAGAAATTATATCCAGCATGGATTTGTTTTGCAGGTTGCAGCTGTATTGGTTCATTAGACTTTGTAGGATTTGACAGCCAGGAGACTATCTCTTCTCTCACTTCAGTATTCTGGGGTTTTTCCTTTTGCTTATTTTTCAGTATTGTTTTGTTAAATCAGCTCTTATATTTTTGATGAGGGTTGATATGTTGGCTTGCAAAGTGATACTGTTATTGAGGTGGTGTGATCTGTGTAATGTATTTCGGGGATTGCACTCTGACACATCAATATGTATCTCATGCTCAACAGAGATATTTTTTTTTGTAGGGGAAAAATGGGGGGAGGGAGGTAGGGTAAGTTGGATACAGGGGGGATGGGGGATATCATCCACGATGCTAGGTCTAAAACGGCTGAATAAGATGAACATATTTGCATATGAGCGTTGGGGGTCCCTACAGTATGATATGAAGGATTTAAGGGTTCACTGCACAGGCTGGGGTGCAGTGAACTCGGGACAGGCTCCAGAATTTATGGGGGAAATTTTTCTCCTTGGAAGAATGGGGACACAGGTTAAATATATTTCTTGGAATGTAGCAGGGCTTGGATTGCCTATTAAAAGGGAAAAAATAATGAATCATGTTCATAAAATTCAAGGCAACATAGTTTTCTTGCAAGAAACGCATATGAGAGACCAGGAGCACCAAAAGTTGCATAAGTGTTGCTGGAACCAAGTTTTTTACTTCTCTGGGACCTCTAAAAAGAATGGGGTAGCAATTTTAATCCATAAGAAGGTGGCATTCCAATTGGAAGCTAAGCATGCAGATGCAGAAGGTAGATATGTGTGGTTAAGGGTCAATTTAATGAGTGTCCGATATTATTGGTGTCTGTATATGCCTCTGATCAATATGACCATCGGTTTTTTACCAGATTAGTTAAAGCTATAGTAGATATAGACCTGCATTGATTATTTTGGGTGGTGACCTTAAATGTGTTGCAGACCCTACATTAGATAGGCGCATGGGGGTACAAACCCATAAAATGGGTCTCAATAAAGTAATCTCTTTTCTGTGTGCTATTCTTAATCTGATAGATATCTGGAGAGTACTTCATCCGGAAGAATGAGATTACACGCATTTGGGCGGATTTTAAATGCCCTGCTCGCGTAAATCCGCTAAGCTGTCGACGCACCGGCACTCCGAAGATCAACGCGCCGGCTCGGAACCGAGGCATCGACATGCCTTCTAAAAAACGACGCACCAGCGCATCGATTCATCAACGCAAGGATAGCGGTGCCTTGCATCCACGCCTGACCGCAGTCGACTCATCGACATAAGGATAGTGGTGAGTCGCATCCATGCCCGACCGATGCACCACCGATGTAGTTGACGCGTATCGGCGCAGATCTCATCCCACTGACACGACCGACGTAAATGAAGCCCAAGAAACACTACACAGGTCATAAAAGACCTAGAGAAGTATCACCCCTTCTAGTCATTGACTCAGATCCAGATATCTCTCCACCTCGTCTGTCAGGCTTCATCATCTCCAGGTGCTATCAAGTGCTTCATCATCTCCAGGTGCTCTATCAAGCTTCTCTTTAGCCTCCATCGGCAGCCTTGCCCCCGATCGTCCGGAACCAGTACCTCCACTGGTTATCCCACTTCGGGAAAAGGTTCCACGCACTAAACGCACGCAGGTAGATACACTCAGGGCCGCCCTACCACCTCTAGCCGACCCACCTCCTATACCGTCTACCTCGGGACTAGCTAACCAAGCTATGTCCCAATTCTGACTCAATTCCTACATTCTGTGGAACAGTCTCATCTACCACCTCATCACTCTCCTACCATAGTATCAACTGTTCCAGAAGACCCCGCAGTCCCTGGTCCAGCACCAAAAGACCTGCCGAGCAGACCTTCCTCGCCAGTTGAGGATATTTTACAGTCGGATTCTTCATCAGATTCATCGATGGGCTATCCGTCTGACCCGGCGGAGGTCCCACCTGAACCCATCTCTCCACCAGAGGATCTTACTTATTCTCAGTTTATAGAAAAAGTAGGTCAGATGCTCAATGTGGAGATGAGAATCCCCGATCCACGACAGGAGATGTTAGGGATTTTAAAGATTTTTGATGTTCCGAATAAACCGGTGGTGCTACCGCAACATTCGGTATTGACTGCGCTGATGGAGAAGTCATGGGATACCCCGCTATCTATTCCTCCAACATCACGTAATATAGATCTAAAATATTGTATGAAGGACTCCCACTTCCATTCAACAGTTCAGCTCCCACATAACTCAATAACGGTAGAATCGGCAATGCAGAAGGGCGACTTCACTCAAATACACCACCAACCAGAGATAATAAATCTCTTGATGACTTTGCTAAGAAGTCATTTCAATCTGGTATGCTAAACGCTCGGATACAGAACCATCAATTCTATATAGCGCAATATCTCTTCGAAAATTTGCAAGTGCTGAAGCCACATCTCCAACAGGGAACCCACGAAGCCGGTTTACCTGTACAATACCACAACGTAGAGGAAGGTTTACGACACCTCCTTTGGTCTATTTATGAAGGGTTTGATATCTCTTACAAAGCCTCGGCTAACACCATAGCAGCAAGACGCCTTGCATGGCTGCATTCCAGTGCAATCAAGGTCGACGTATATGATAATGTTGCGTCCATCGGTCTTTGACGGCTTCGCCTCGCTTGTTGCACCCCTATCTCGGCTCCTCCCGCTTACCTAGGCAAGATGGCTACTGCAGCGTCGTCAAGCAGACTTCTCTGGCGTCCCCGGAATGGCTGTGGTGCAGCCGTGCACCATTGCTCCTCCCAGGTACCTGCTAGGGTGCACATGTGCGCAACCCACGTATAAGTACGCCCAGTGGCGCGAACCTCGAGGGCTTTCCCTCATCTGACATCACGCCAATCCAGGTATATCTACTTCTCAAGATTGCTAGCTCATTGAGTTGGCAAAGGCTCGAAAATACTCGAATAGACTCGAACTGTTCCTGTCTGTGCTACTCTGTTGCTTCCCTGCTGCCTTCAGGAAGCTGTCCTTCTGCCCTTCGGGGTTTTACTACTAACTTGGGTACCTGCTCCTCGGGGGCCCTTTGTTCTATTTTCAGGTGCCATTCAGGGAACAGGTACTCGCTCCTTGAGGGTCTGCTCTCCCTGCCTCAGTGCTTGTACCTATGACAACTATCTGGTGGAATCGCATCCATAACAGCTAACACCGAGTGAATACTCTAATATCTAATCTGTCTCCTCCACAGTAACTCCTTGCTGTGGAACCTCCTGACGTCACCTAGGAGAGAAGGGCTCCCTCTGCCGAGGTCCCTGAGACTACAACTCACTTCTGCCACCTGGTGGCTATCTTCAAGCTGTATAATAAGAGTTCAATTCTGGTGTTTTGTGTATAGAGTCTAGCCCAGTGCTGGGGCTCCTCCCCATGGGTGTGGTCATCTCCACAGCACCCAAGGATCCACTAAAACACACATAATAACAACAGATAAATTAGTGAACCTGCTCTGCTGTCCAGATAATTTATTTGGAGGTAGTTTTACTGACACAGTAACAAAGAACAGAAAACAGCAGTTCTGTCACTCATATCCCCTCATCAACCATCCACATCTAGGCGTCAATATTCTTCTTCCACTACATACAAAAGAACCAATTTCAGAGCTTATAAACCTTACTCATACTACAAGCCTCCAACCTATCAGCCTTCAAGGCAACAACCATATCAGCACCAACCATCATTCCAACGCCCCAGAGCCCCTTGACACCCACATCAACAGACTGACCCTCAACCGGCAAAGACCCAACTGGGTTTTTAGGGATCATCCTGCCACTGACACAGACACATCTTGTAGGGGGCAGATTTCCAATTTCCTTTCAGCCTGGAACCACATCACGTCCGATCAATGGGTCCTGACAATAATAGAACAAGTTTACTCTCTCCATTTCTAATCTCTCCCAACCCTCCCGCACTTAGTTCCTCAAAAACAGCAAACAGCGCACCGAGGACCTCTCCTATGGGAACTCAAGATTCTCCTCCAGAACAAGTGCATTCAGAAATTGTCTTATCCACAATTTCATCAAGGGTTCTACTCACAATACTTGCTTATTCCCAAGAAGTCAGGAGGTCTGTGTCCCATCTTGGACCTACGTTCATTCAACAAATGCCTTCACAAGGAGAAGTTCAAAATGGCTTCTCTCAAGTCCATTCTTACGTTTCTATGACCAAAAGATTGGATGTGTTCACTGGATTTGAAGAATGCATATGCTCACATACCAATGCATCCCAACTCATGGTGTTACCTCTGTTTCCAGACGGACAACCAGCATTTCCAGTACAAAGTTCTCCCATTCGGCCTTTCCTCTGCCCCAGAATCAAATGTCTGGCAGTAGCGGTGGCACACCTCCGTCGTCATAGGGTGCAAATATTTCCTTATCTGGACGACTGGCTTATAGTAGCACCCAATCAGACTCTCCTACGAGATAATCTGCTTCGAACTATTTCTTGCCAAGACAATCTAGGTCTCTTAACTACGAAAAGTCAAATCTAGAGCCAACTCAAACCTTACAATTCATTGGAGCCTACATCGACACAATTCAAGACGAGGCCTCCCTACCACACCCACGAGCATTAGCTCTCTTCACACTGTCTTCAGTTCAACTTCACAGTACGTCTGTTCCAGCCCACCAAATCCTAACCATTCTAGGACACATGGCAGCATCCATCTACGTAGTCCCACATATGTGTCTACACATGCATCGCCTACAATGGGGTCTAAAAAACCAATGGGCACAATTTCTCCATCCATTGTCGACTCCCACCTCCTTAACCAACAGCATGAAGAAAGACCTGCAATGGTGGCTACTCCACCGACTCTGCTAGCGGGTCCATCTAGACCAGCTACAAACACAGGGTCTATGGTCCACATACGAACGCACACTACTCATAAATCTTCCAGAAATGCCCTTCGAGCCTTCGAAAACTCCCTACAAGGAAAAACAGTGATGATTCACACAGACAACCAAGTTACAATGTTCTACATAAACAAAGAAGGGAGGGTCCAGTTCTTGGAACCTCTGCAAGGAAGCAGTACAGACACTGGAGTGGGCTCACCACAAATCCATCTCACTCCAAGCAACTTATTTGCCTGGAATCAGCAATTCCAGAGCAGACAAACTCAGCAGGATATTTCACCCCCACGAATGGGAACTACATCAAGAAGTTGCACAGCACCTATTCTCCATTTCCATCGACCTCTTCACGATAGACAGCAACAGGAAAGTGGAGAGCTTTTGCTCCGTTTACCCGAGCTTACTCAGACTAGCTCCAGACATTTTCCTCATAAGATGGTCTCACAACCTACTATATGCGTTCCCTCCGATACCACTCATCTTTCACACGATCCAGAGATGCATCGAAGACCAGGCGGATCTGATCCTCATCGCACCAGCATGGCCAAAACAACCATGGTACAGCTACCTCATACAGCTATCAATACACAATCCAATTCCCCTGGGCAACAGCCCTCAACTTCTTACCCAGGACAACGGATTACTACTGCATCCTCTTCACTCCTCCTTACACCTCACGGCATTGAGATTGAAAGACTCGTGTACTAAAACTTAAACATTTCTCCTTCTCTTCAAGACATACTACTGTCCTCAAGAAAACCTTCGACCAGACTCAACTACCAAAGAAAGTGGTCACGCTACACTTTCTGGTGCTCAACAACGGGCATGGACCCACTTACCTGCCCACCAGAACGCCTTCTTTCCTACCTCCATCTTCTCTACAGTGAAGGCCTCTCCACGGACTCACGCCGAGTACACTTAAGTGCTGTAGCAGCTTATCAGAATCCCCTAAATGGAGAACCCATATCATGTCATTCTCTTGTATCCAGATTCATGAAGGGAGTATTACACTTACGTCCACCACTAAAGAAACCACTGGTGCCGTGGGATATTAATATAATCCTCAAACAACTGATGCTACCACCATTTGAACCATTAGATACTTGTCACCTACGAAACCTCTCATGGAAGGTACTCTTCCTGACTGCTCTAACATCAGCAAGACAGGTTAGTGAGCTTCAAGTCTTAGTTCACTACCCTCCTTATCTTCAATTTCACCATGACAAAGTGACATTACGCACTCACCCCAATTTTCTACCAAAGGTGATTTCTAGTTTTCATATTAACCAAACCATCACCTTACCCACCTTCTATCCTAAACCTTATGCAAATGACAATGAGCGGAAGCTCCATACTCTAGACTGTAAGCGTGTGCTTGCCTACTACAAAAAGCGCACCCATTCACCCAACACACCCTCACAGCTATTCCTTTCTTTCAACCCGAATTTGCCAGGATGTCCAGTGACAAAAAGAACTTTATCTACTTGGATATCCAACTGTATACAGTTCTGCTATCAAAAGCGTTCACAGCAGCTATCTGTGTAACTCCAAAAGCACATCAACTGCATGCGATGGCTGCTTCAGTTGACCACCACCATGAAGTGCCTCTCATCAACACCTGTAAAGCGGCAACGTGGTCATCACTACATACATTTACATCACATTACTGTTTGGCAAACTGCGGATGATGCACTCATGGGGCGGACTATCCTGCAGAAGAGCACATGTTCCTCACATAAAATGCCTTCATAGGAACTGTCTGCCAATACTCCCTTATTGAGCAAAATAAACGAACTACGCTCACATTAAAATGCTCAATACGTCAGCTGGGGACTCCCAGACAACATGGCTTATTCAGCTGCTTATCTACTTGAAAAAAGCAAGTTTGCTTACCATAAACGGTGTTTTCTGTAGATAGCAGATGAATTAGCCATGCTGTCTGGGTACATTTTCCGTGCTGCTAGGGGCAGAGCTCTCTAAGTCTAGTAAAGTCTTTCAGCTAGGTGCTCCCTCTTGTATCTTCCTGCTTTGACTGATGATCCTCAGTCTGTATCAAAGCAAGTAGTATGCCATGTCAGAACTGTCCGGGGAGGCGGGCTGGTCAGCATGGCTAATTCATCTGCTATCTACGGAAAACACCGTTTACGGTAAGCAAGCTTGCTTTTTTGGAAAGAGGAACTGGTATAATTTGCAGAACATACCATAATTTTGGTATCAATACCATTTTTACTAAGGCAATTCTGCCAAATACAGGGGTAATGATGCCCAGCTGGTAAGTTTCCTCCGAAACTCCTGTATAATGGGAATTATATTAATTTGACATCAGTCTTTTACCGTGTATTGAAAAAGTATACCCAAATATTTAATAGTATCAACTTTCCATTTTAATGGGAACCCCACCCAGCTAGATTTTAATGACCCACCCACATCTAGCACCTCTGATTTAGTCAAATTTAATCTTAAGCCTGAGAAACTTCCAAATTCTTCAATATTGGTCAAAACATTCAATAATGACTCCTGTCATGGGTCAACATCATCAAGATGATATCAGTAAAGAGCATTAACTTTGTTTTGATTTGACCAATTTGCACCCCATTAATACCCATATCTTGCCTTAATCAAATTACCAAAGGTTCCAAAGTGAGAATAAAAACCTGTGGGAAGCCATTAAATGTAACAAATGCTTTCGGATCTTTATAAAGCACTCATATAACCCATATATTGGCCCAGAAAAACCAAACTTACTTAAAGGAAAGTCTAAAAAATCCCATGACATCTTGTCGAAAGCTTTTTCTGCGTCAAAGCTAGGATCCTTATAACCAAAACACTCACATGCATCTAGAGATAGTATCAGCTTTCTAATGTTATTAGATGATTTCCTACCATATATAAATCCAGTTTGTTCCAGGAATATGATATTTGGCATTACTAATTTTAACCTGTTAGCAAGGTTTTTGCATATATTTTAACATCCTAGGTTAGGAGGGATATTGGTCTATATGAAGCAGCATTAAGAGGGTCTTTCCCTGGCTTCAGTAAGACCGTTATGACAGCCAACTTCATCGTCTCCGACATAACTTTGTCCATGATCATACTAGAATATAATGCTTGGAACGGTAAAACTACATTGCTCTGAAGTATCTTATAATATAGAGCCAGTAGTCCATCAGGACCAGGAGATTTACCATTAGGCAACCCTTGAATCACCTGTTCTATTTCCTGCACTGTTATGTTCAAATTTAATCTCCTTAACACCTCTATAGGTGGTACTACTAGCCCAGAGAGAAAATTATCTCTGTTCACCTTGTTGGAAACATCAGCTGTGTATAAAGTTTGATAAAAAGTTTTAAAGACCTCTCCTAAAGCATGAGTAGATGTAATCGTCTGGCCTCCAGCATCATGAATACCCCGTATATAATTTGCCCGTCTTTGTGCTTTAGCTAGGTTTCCTAGCATTTTCCCGGATTTGTTGCCAAACTGAAACAACTTATGTTTAAACAAACAATGAATGAACAAATTTTTGGTGGAATAAATCATTAAGTACCTTTTGAGTTACCCTAATTTTCCCCACCATCTGCACAGTGAATTAACATATTTTATTAAGACCATATTTCTTATTTTGTGTATCTTAGCTCCACAATGCTGTAGCAGAAATGGAAAAGGAAAAGTTTGAGCTTCAGAAAAAGCATACGGAAAACATCCAGGAATTGTTGGATGACACAAATGCACGTCTCATGAAAATGGAAGCAGAATACGTGGCTCAGACAAAAGCAATTGTAAGTCTTCATGCTTACTGTTAGCATTCTTATCTTGTTCTTATTATTTTAAGGCAGTCCTTCAGTAACGAGTAAAAAAAAACTTGTGAGTTGGGATCTCTGGGTTTCATTCTTGCTTTGGCCACTGCTCTTGTGTCCTCTGGTTGTTCTTTTGGGGGGGCCAATACATTAAATCATGTAAATACTCTTGCAAGTGTTTAATGTGTGTTAACTGCTTGTATTAGTATTTAATATGTGTAAACTGGCTTACAATAGTTTTTTAATGCAAAATCTATGCTAATGAGGTGATGCAAAAGTATGCAAAATAGTTCATTATTTGTTAGTGCAGCGAAAAAACAAGTGTTTCAAAATACACAGTATGTTTTTCGTGCCTTATTTGCTTCTCATTAACATCAACTGTTAATATGTGCAGTAAATACTGTGCTTACATGCATTAACAGCAAATGTTAACACATTTTAGTACATTGGACTCTTTGTTATCCTATATTTCAGTTCTTGGGGTAGCTTTCATGAGAAGTGCAAAATATAGCTTATGGATATCCACCCCAGTGATGGCTACGTGTGTTGTTTCTGGGATGTTGTGACTGCAAAACACTTTGAAAATAAGAGCTTAATGAATATTGCACATTTTTTTTTATTATAAATAAGGCTTTTTATTTTTAGGTTTTAACTAATAAGCACTACTAAAACAACCTTAATGGAAAAAATAAAATAGGTGTTTGTTGTATAAACATCAGAGAAATAACTCTTCCCCTAGTACTCTCTCACCCCTTCCCTTGCCTGCCTTAGTTCTTCACTCTGTTTTTCTGCCTTTTCCGCCCTGATGACTCCTCAGCTGCATCAATTTATGTATTTAATTCAACCGGAAAAAATACCCAAAAATAAACCAGGTAAACGCTGATTCTCCGAAGACAAGCAGGGTGGTAGTCCTCACGCACGGGTGACATCATCAGATGGAGCCAGATGCAGAAAACTTATGTCAAAGTTTCTAGAAACTTTGATTAGGCACACTGAGCATGCCCATTATGCCCTATACCACGTATCCACGCAGGGTCCATCTTCAGTCTCTTTTTTTTTTTGCGGATCGGTGAGCATCGCAGTTTGATTGAGCTCTAAAAACTTGGCTTTTTGCCTTGTGGAAAACTGTGTTTTTTCGCAATCATTTTCTTTGAATTTGTCGCCATGTCTCTCTCGGTGCCTCCCCATAATGTCCCCAGTCAGGGTTTTCGGCATTTCAGTTAAGCTTTTTTTCGCAGTTGGTTCTCCCCATGGTGGCGGTACCTTGGTGCCCACCGGGCTTAGATGACCACTGCCATCGTTCCATCCTACCCTTTTGTTTTGCCCCATCGTGGCCACATCCAGTTTTCGCCAATGCCTCCAGTACCCGATGACCATGTTGATCACTGATCCTCATAATGTTTGCATCCTCTGCCTGGGGGCATTGTATGGCGTCCGGTGTTGCCGCTTGTGTGCCCAGATGTCCTCGAACGGACATCGGCTTCGACGCGACAAGATGGATAAGCTCTTTGGGTCGAAGAAGTCCATCGACACCTGGGGTCCGCAGCGGTCTTCACCAGTCTTGGTGCCAATTGCCGATTCCTCTCGCAGGTCCGAGGAAGATCTGGCCACTCTTCTTTTCTCCCAGTTGGTGTTGGCATTGGCAGCGTTCAAGGAGGAGCTGGAGTGTTGAGTCTAGCTGGTGGTGGAGTGGGCATTGCAGAGCTTTGGTCCCATAGTACCGATGGAGCTGATGCCACCTGACCTCGTACCACTTCTGGAGATGCTCGATATTCTCATTGGTGCATTACCGACCCAACTAGCATCAGTTCCTGGGACAGCACTGGTGCCTGATGGGGCACCGAGGCCTTCCCCTGTTGATATGGTGGTCATCGCCGGTTCCTCCAAGGAAGAAACTCTGCCAAGGCCTACAGTCCCCTGTCCAGTTCCATCTGTGCCTGCACCTCTTGATATAGGCTGAGCACCTAGGGCTCCATCCCCTGTGGCTACAGTGATGATGAGGGTCCCTATGACCCCTGCGGGGATGATCAGAGTCCTCCAAGGACTCGGATAGTCTCCTGTCCGACCCTTCTCCTCCAGATGAGTGTATGAAGTCTCTCCCTGAGGACATAACTTTCACAGGGTTTGTGAGGGTGATGGTGGTGGCCATCCCATACCAATTTTTGACAGAGGAGGATGCCATGCACAAAATGCTTGAGATCCTTCAGTTCATGGAGCCTCCTAAGGGGATCATGGTGGTCCCAGTGTGCGAGATCCTTAAGAAGTTGCTGCTGAGGATTTGGGAACAACCCCTCAAGGTGCCTCCCGTTAATAAGAAGGTGGACAGGGTTTACCTTGTCCAGAAGGCTGCTGGATTTGATAAGTGTCAGCTGCCTTACCAGTTGGTGGTGGTAGAATCTGCTGCCCTTAAGAGGGCCAAGCGCTCTCGGACCCATTCCTCGGTGCCCCTGGGGAAGGACCACAGAGCGATGGACACTCTTGGAAGGAAGTTGTTCCAAGGCGCCTTGCTTATTGCCTTCATCACTGCCTATCAGCTCTACATGAGCCAGTAATCTCGGGATATCTGGAGGCAGGTGGTTGAGCAGCTGCCTCAACAGTAGCAAGACACCCTCATTTCACTGATGCACAAGGGTTTGGAGTGTGGGAAACATGAGGTCCGTGCGACCTACAATGTCTTCAAGACTGCACTGAGGGTTTCTACAGTGGGAATTGGTGCCCACAGAATGGCATGTCTGCGGGCCTCAGATCTCCAACCAGAGGTACAGGAACGACTCGCTGATGTGCGTGTACTGGAGAGAATTTTTTGGAGATAGGCTGAGGAATACTGTGGCACAGCTCTGGGACCATCATGAAACCTTCCAACAACTCTCTGCTAGTACTTCAGACCCATCCTCCTCCTCCAGGAGGGTGTCGAGGCTGGGGCAAAGGAAGTACTATCCTCCGCATCCTCGATTCTGTCAACACCATTAGAGCTCCCGCAGCTGTTCCAGGCAGCAGAGATCTCCCAAGCCCCAGCCAGCAACTCAGTCAACTTCGGGGACAGGGTTTTGAGTGGGCCGTAGGGAGTGTAAGCCAGTCGCCCATACCCAGGATGATGGACCTTCCGGTTGGGGGCAGGCTGCGTTCTTTGCGAATCAGTGGCCCAGGATAACCTCGGACCAGTGGGTTTTGTCCATCATCCACCAAGGATACCAATTAAAAGTATTAGGTTTCCCACCAAATTGCCCTCCCTGTTCATATTGGGGGCCCATAGCACATCAGGAGGTACTACAAATAGAGCTCTCCTCCCTTTTAACAGCCAGAGCGGTCAAGTCTGTACCACCAGAGCAAAGATGGCGGGGATTCTACCCAAGTATTCCTGATTCCAAAGAGAACAAGAGGACTCTGTCCCATCCTAGACCTGAGGGCCTTGAACAAGTTTCTAAAAAATGAAAAGTTCAAGATGGTTTCCCTGGGCACCTTGATCCCCCTTTTGCAAAAAGGGCACTGGCTATGCTCTCTCAACCTAAAGGGCACATACACCCAGATTAAGATCTTCCCAGGTCAGAGGAATTATCTCCGATTTGTGGTGGGCAAACAGCACTTCCAGTACCGGATATTGCTGTTTGGACTTGTGTCCACCCCATGGGTCTTCACAAAATGAATGACCATGGTGGTGGCGCATCTCTGCAGACTGAGCGTGCATGTTTTCCCTTATCTGGGTGTTGGAGTCACTAGGGTTTGTTCTCAACTATCCAAAGTCTCATCTCAGTCCATCACCTCAACTGGACTTCATCAGAGCCCTGCTCTGATGAAGTCCAGTTGAAGTCCAGATGAAGTCTGATGAAGTCTGGCTCAGGCCAGGACCTTTCTGCTGCTTCAGAGAGCTGTTGCTTTTGTGACCATTGCAGCAGAAGTTCAACAGAGCCAGCAGGTATCAGTGTGGCACATGTTGAGGCTGTTGGGCCACATGGCCACGACCATCTGTCACTCCCTTAGCACGCTTACACATGTGCAGAGCCCAGTGGACCCTGAGGTCACAGTGGTGCCAAGCCTCTTGGACCCTCCAGGATTGCATCCGAGACACCCTGTCTCTCAGGTACTCCTTGCCCTGGTGGCAGATACTTTCTAGTCTGGAACGGGGAATTTTCTTTTGGAATCTCATTCTCAATTGTGCTAACTACGGATGCATCCATCCTGGGATGGGGAACTCTTGTGGAAGCGCTTGGAATCCAGTACCTGTGATCCACTCAGACCTTCTTGTCAAATCAGTTTCCTAGTGTTCCAGGTGATCAGGTACACGCTATGGGCTTTCAGAGATCGGCTGTCCAACAGAGTTTTCCTGATCCAGATTGACAACAAGTAGCCATGATGTATGACAACAAGCAGGGAGGCTTGGGATCATATCTCCCGTGTCAGGAAGTGGTCCATATCTAATCTTGGGCCTTGTCTCAGGGATAGTGCTCAGGGCCATGTACCTGGCCAGGATGGGAGAGCATGGTAGTGGACAGGTTAAGTAGAGCCTTCAGACCCCACGAATGTTCCCTGGACATGAGAGTAGCAAATCAGATATTCAGTCTCTGGGGGAGCCCAGATCTATTTGTGTTCCCCAGCACTAGGAAAGTACCTTGGTTCTGCTTCCTGTACAGGTCAAGTGGCAAACCAGTCTGGCCTGTCATTGGGGCAAGGGTCTTCTGTACTTATATTTAAATGATTCCCTTAGTGGAGAAAAATCTCTTGAAGCTTCGCAAGGGCAGAGAGTCGATGATCCTCATAGCCCCTTATTAGCTGAGACAGGTCTGGTTTCCACTCTGGCAGAAGTTGTCCATCTGGAAACTAATCATTCTGGCACTTTCCCAGATCTCATCGTGCAAGATCAAGGCAAGCTTCAGCATCCCAATCTTCAGGCCCTGTCACTCACAGCCTGGATTTTGGGAGGTTAATCCTGCAGCTTGATCTTTCTGAGGATCTATTTCGGTTCCTGGTGGCTTCTAGAAAGCCTTCCACTAGAAAGTCCTATGGACTGAAATGGAGGAGGTTTTCCATGTGGTGTGAGCAGAAGGCCCTAGATCCATTCTCCTGCCTTACACAAAAACTGCTTGATTATCTTCTACACCTTTCGGAAGCTAGCTTAAAAACCAACTCCATCAGAGTTCATGTTAGTGCATTTGGCCCATACCACCATGGTATAGAGGGTATGTCCATCCAGCCTATGGTTGTACGATTCATGCGGGGCCTGCTTCAGTTGAAACCTTCACTAAGGCCTCCTACTATGTCTTGGAACCTCGAGTGGAGTTAGCTCAGCTGATGAAAGCTCCTTTTGAGCTGCTGCGCACTGTCATCTGAAGTACCTGTCCTGGAAGGTCATTTTTTGGTGGTGGTCACTTCAACATGCAGGATTAGCGAGCTCCAATGACTTATCCACCTTACATTAAGTTTTTGATGACAGGGTGGTCTTGTGTACGCACCCTAAGGTGTTGACGGATTTCCTTCTTAACCAGTCAGTCATCCTTCCAATTTTCTTTCCCAGGCCCCATTCGCGTCAAGGCGAATGAGCACTGCACTATTTGACTGCAAGCAAGCCTTAGCCTTCTATCTGAAGAGGACAGAAGCCTGTAGACAGTCCACCCCTTTTTGTTTATTTTTTTGTATAATCTTCTTTATTGGTATTTATTTTTCCAATAACAGTTACATGTGACATAAATATAAGTTCTAGTAAAAACTGTAAACCAATAAGTACCAATATTAGGCAATAGCACCCTATGAAATGGTAAACATAACAGTTACAGTAATAACAAGCTATGAAACAAATATCACAACACATCAAAATACTTCTTACACAATCCCAACTTGTTTCCTGAAGCTGCCTTACCAACTTTTTGTTTCTTTTGATACAAACAGGTTGGGCGTTGCCATTGCCAAACAGACAAATATCCAATTGGCTAGCAGATTGCATTTCCTTCTGTTATGCCCAGGCGGGACTGCATCTTGGGGGCCGTGTCAAAGCTTATTCGGTCAGAGCCATGGCAGCGTCAGTGGCCCACTTGTGAGCAGTTCCCGTAGTAAAGATCTGCAAGGCTGTGACATGGAGTTCTCTCCACACATTCACATCACATAACTGTCTGGATAGGGATGGCCGATGCAATAGTAGGTTTGGCCAGTCTGTCCTTCGGAACCTGTTTGAAGTGTAGAAATCAACTCCCCCACCTAGGGCCTGTTGTTTGGGTTCAGGCTGTCTCCCCCTCTGTTACCAACAGCACTGGTGGCGTTGTGCCCGTTGGCACCTGGTTAGGTTTCATTTGGTCCTCTTTTGTGTTGGGGAGCAGCCTGTAGCTAGGGATTCACCCATGTGTGAGGACTACCATCCTGCTTGTCCTCGGAGAAGGCAGAGTTGCTTACCTGTAACAGGTGTTCTCCGAGGACAGCAGGATGTTGGTCCTCACGAAACCCGCCCACCACCCCGTGAAGCTGGATTTCTCCAATTATTTTTTTTTTAATCGTATTTTTCTGTTACAAGACTGAAGAGGAACCCCACGTGGACATGTGGTATAGGCCAGCTGGGCATGCTCAGTATACTGAGTGAAAGTTTCTAGAAACTTTGACTTAAGTTTTCCGCATCAGGCTCCATCGGATGATGTCATGCATGTGTGAGGACTTACATCCTGCTGTCCTCTGAGAAAACCTGTTACAGGTAAGCTGCTATGCTTTTTTGTACACTCAAAGAACTCCTAATTAGCTGGAAAATAGGCACTTAAATTTACAATTTATAAACATCTAAGAATATTTGAATGTTTATTCATCTTTTGGTTTTGGATAGCAAAATGAACCATTTATGAACATAAGTTTTCTAAAGGCTGTTTGCCAATACTTTTATTTAGTTGGAGGCCAAGGTATATCATTGTTCACAAATTAATGGTTTCAAAGATCTTTTAGTAGACATTCCACAAGCTTATTTGTTTAGTATGCAGTTTTTTTTTCCCAAGATGCTGATTAGTTTTGAAACTGTATTAATATTATTGTATATATAAATATATAAAGGAATAATTATTTTAAGTGAAAATTTATAAAAAATACCATTTTATTACAAAAATGAATTTACATACAAAATATCGCATGTATATATATAAACCACCATGTATGCTATACATACCTCAAAATACTTTGCATTTAAAATCACAAAAATGGAAATGATCATAACCCACCATACTTTCCTTCATACACAACACACACACTCATACATAAAAATCAATATTGCTCTTAAATAACATACACCTATTAAGTTTCAAATTTATATAAATAGAATTTTTTAATCCTTAATTTCCACATAAGTCTACTGTATTTTTATGTTACCCCCATGCATTTTTTTCTTCATTTCCATCCTCTAGTGTTTAGGGATCCACAATGTTTATCCATGCCCCTTTGAATTCTTTCACTGTTTTCGTCTTCACCACCTCCTCCAGAAGGGCATTCTAGGCATCTGCTACCCTCTCTGTAAAGAAATATTTCCTGATGTTGGTTCTGAGTCGTTGTCCTTGAAGTTTCGTTTCGTGACCTCCAACGGAAAAGGTTTGACGATTGTGCATCATTAAAACCTTTCAGGTGTCTAAAAGTCTGTATTATATCTCCCCTGCATCTCCTCTCTTCCAGGGTATATATATTCAGATCCTTCAGCTTCTCCTCATAGGTCTTCTGATACAGACCCTACACCATTTTGGCTGCTCTTCTCTGGACTGCCTCCAGCCTATCTTTATCCCCCTTCAGATATGGACTCCAGAACTGAACACAGTACTCCAGATGAGGCCTCATCAAGGACCTGTACACAGACATTATTACCTCCTTTTTCTTACTGGTTATTCCTCTCTCTATGCAGTCCAGCAATCTTCAGGCTTTAGCTATCTCCTTGTCACATTGTTTTGCCATCTTCAAATCTCCAGACACTATTATCCCAAGATCTCTCTCCTGGTCAGTGCACATCAGTCTTACATCCCTCATCACATACAGTTCTTTTGGATTGCCACACCCCAGATGCATGATTCTGCACTTCTTGGCATTGATTCCCAGCCATCAAATCTTCGACCACTCTTCCAGCTTTCTTAAATCACTTTCCATTCTCTCTACTCCTTCAGGCATGTCCACTCTATTGCAAATCATAGTATCATCCGCAAATAGACAAATTTTACCTTCTATCCCTTCCGCAATGTCACTCACAAAGATACTGAATAGAACCGGTCTCTGAAGCACTCCACTTAACTAACACGGTTCTCTCTTCAGAGTATGTTCCATTCACCATTACAGTCTGTCTCCTATCAGTCAACCATTTTGTAATCCACACCACCACCTTGGTGTTTACCCCCAAACTTCTTGTTTTATTCATAAGCCTCCTATGTGGGACTGTATCAAAAGCTTTGCTGAAATCCAAGTAGATTCTATCTTGCTTGATCCAATTCTCTAGTCACCCAATCCTCTCTGCTACCACTCTTGTGAAGCGGGACCACCACCGCTCTTTTCCACTCCTGCTGCACCATTCCCCATTCCAGGTATCTATTGAACAGATCCTTCAGCAGACCCGCCAGCACATCTCTAAATAAAAACAATTTATCTAAATAAAAACAATTTATCCACTATTCCAGTTCTACTACATGGTAATTAATTTTGCATCACTGTAAATAATTTGCTGTCAGTTAATCTCCCTTTTCTTCTCTTCCGCTCCCAGTTGTTTACGTCCCTGTTTTATTGTAACTGCAAATTCCTTTATCCATGCACTTGTTATAGTTCTTTAAGTTCTTTGTATATTGCACACTCTGTTAAATGTAAACCAGTTTGATGTGATACCCGTCATGAAAGTCGGTATAACAAAAACAATAAATAAATAAATAAATAAATAAATCTCTGAGCTCTCTTAGTATTCTGGGGTGTATCTCATCCGGCCCCATGGCCTTGTCCACTTTCAGTTTGCCTAGCTCTTCCCATACATTCTTATCTGTAAACGGTGTTTCTGCTACTCCATCCCCATCTATGATTTTGTTAAATCAGCAATGGGCCTTCTCCAGGTTCTTCTTTAGTGAATACCGAACTGAAGTATTTGTTTAATATTTCTGCCATTTCTTTGTTACGCTCCACACATTGCTCCTCTTCACCTTTCAGTTTCACTATACCACTTCTGACCGCTCTTCTTTCACTGATATATATGAAAAATGTTTTGTCTCCTTGCTTTACCTCTTTGGCCATCCTTTTTTCCCCTTGACCTTTTGCTTTCCTTAATTGTTTCTTCGTCTCCCTCAGTTTTAACAGATATTCTTCTCTATTTTCCTTTTTTTGGGATCTCTTATACTTCTTGAATGCTGTTCTTTTTGCCTTTATTTTTTCAGCCATTTCCATAGAGAACCAGATTGGTTTCTTATTGCTCTTACTCTTTTTACTTTTCTAACATATAGAGTTGATACCTTTGTAATAACTCCTTTTAATTTGGTCCACTGTTGTTCCACCTCACCCATTTTTTCCCGGCCTTCCAGTTCTTCTGTATTTTTGAAATTCAAAACTCGGGACTTCGTATGTCTTCTCTGTATCTTATTTGCAAAATTGAATCATACTGTCTGATGCTCGCTGGTGCTCAGGTGATCTCCTACCTGAACATTAGAGACATTATCACCATTAGTAAGCACTAGATCGAGTATCACAACCTGTCTCATGGGTTCCATTACCATTTGTTTGAGCAGAGCCCCTTGAAGGACATACACTAATTCTCTACTTCTCGTAGATTTCGCACAAGGAATACTCCAATTCACATCTGGTCTATTAAAATCTCCAACGAGCAACACTTCACCCTTTTGGGTGTCTTCTGTGAATTCTCTGTCCAGTTCTTCTGTTTGAGTCGGTGGCCTGTAGATCACACCAGTAAAAATGGAAGTACCATCTTCTTTTTTTAGGATAGTCCACAAAGCTTCTTTTCTACCCCACGTCCCTTGCAATTCAGTTGCTTGGATATTGTTTTTGACATAAAGTGCGATTCCTCCCCCTTTCCTTTTCTGTCCTCTGTCCTTTCTTAGCAAGTTATAGCCGGGAATGGCTGTATCCCAATCATGAGAATCAGTGAACCATGTCTCCGTAACTGCAACAGTGTCCAAATCCACGTCCACATTAGGGTCTGCAGGTCTGGGATTTTGTTACCCAGGCAATGAGCATTTGTAGTCATAGCTTTCCAGCTACTCTTCCTAATCAACTTTTCTGCATTTTTGACCTGAATGTCTCTTCCCTCTTCCTGTTTTGCTTGGGGGTGACATGCCAATTTTCCCTGGCCACCTCCTGCCACCCCTGTTCCTCAGTTTAAAATGCCTGATAAAGTATGATCTGAATTTTTCACGTAACATCCTCTTTCCTGGACTGAGTGAACTGGCAGAAGTATTGGCAAACTGGTGATTTCAAGTGCGTGTGCATATTTAAAAAATATACCTGCATATAAGTCAGGGTTTTACACAGGCATGTTATATTGTTTGCACATAAAGGGCCATATTTTAAAAGGGTTACGCGCGCCGGGCCTATTTTAAAAAGGCCTGACAATGCGCGTAGAGCCCTGGGATGCAGGTAAGTCCCAGGGCTTTACAAAAGGGGCGGGGCCAGAGGCCCCCGACAGAGTGGCCATTGCCGCTGTGTTGGAGGATCGCGTGCCTGCAGGCTGCCGGTGTGCGCAAAAAGTAAAATAAAAATTTGGGGGGGGGGGGGGGGGGGTTTAGAGTAGGACTAGGGGGAGGAAAAGTTGTGCGCGCAAGTTATAAAATCGGGTGTACATGTGCACGCGCACAAGTACGCCGTGCATGCTCCTTTTAAAATCTACCCCAAAATATATGTGCTTATGTTTATAATATAGGTAGAGAAACTAAGTACTTTCATTGTATTTCAAATATTCGCACGTACTGAAACATACATGTGTACTTTCAGAGCTGAACAAGTCTCCAAGCATCCAGGAATGCGAATAGGTTTGAAAGTTATCCTCAAAATGTATCAGAACATCAGGTTCCTTCCAATGTTGTAAGCCTCTAATGTGTTTAATCATCAACCAAAAGAACAATTGTGCAGAAATACAAATGTGCAAATAAACCTGTCTATTTCAAAACTTTTTTCTTTGTGCAATAAAATAAGCAAAGACAACCACTTATCTTTATCACAGTGCAAAAAGAGTCCCATAGATCAGTAATGGGAAAACTATGGCCTGCAAAGCTTAGGTTAAATTAATATGATATCTGGCCTGCTGGCTTTCTAACTACAGAGCTGTCCTGGACACATCATCATTGAATGCCTGACATCTTGCGAGTCTCAGTGGCTTCAATGACGACATGTCCAGGACAGTGGCTGATGTCAATCCAATAGTTGTTCTGTGCCTGCGGCGGGCTCACCGTTGGTTGGTGGTCTGAATAGCCCTTCTCTTCCCCCTCCCCCACCTCCCACAGCCAATGGGAGTACATCCTTGCGTCACTATGCAGCAATCTGAGGCGCTGCTAGGTTTTGGCATATTGTGTGGACTGGACTGCACAGTATGTAGTGGAGAATTGGAAGGACTGAGCCAGAGACAGGCTGAGCCATTAGTTTGGCAGAGAAAGAGAGGCTGAAACAGAGGCCTGAGAGAGAGCTGGAGCAGCCGTTCAGAGTTACTGATGAATGTGGGGGAGGTGCTGTCTCTGCAGGGCAGAAGGGATGTGATAGAAGTGGCAGTGGTGACAAGATGGGGGCCTGAAGAGGAATTGGGTCAGTGCAAGGATGCGGAGCAACCAGAGCAGGAGAGTTGATGGGATCAGGATTAAGCTGGAGCCCGAGGTGAGAGGAGTAGCAGGAAAGAGTGAAAGCCACTGCTTCCTTTCACAGCCATTGGAGCAGGAACCATCTGTTGATACAGTGCAGGATGCTCTATCCTGGTTAAGAAGCAAAAAAAGCTGGCCCTGCTATAGTGTTGTGGCTCAGTGAAAAGAAGACCTGCCCTTAAATGGGCCATACCAGAGTTAAGTAGCACTCTGCTGGAGACTCTTCCTGCCATTGTTCTCTCAAGTTTCACGATTTGAAACTCCAGGGAGGAAGACTCAGAACCAATGTCAGGAAGTATTTCGTCACGGAGAGGGTGGTGGATGCCTGGAATGCCCTTCCGGAGGAAGTGGTGAAGACCAGAACTAGGAAGGACTTCAGAGGGGCGTGGGATAAACACTGTGGATCCATAAAGTCTAGAGGACGTGAATGAAGAGTGGGTGGCTCGCGGGAATGACGGCTACTGCCTGGAGATAATATCCTTATTCAATAAACATACACACGGTTAATGCGACTCCAACAATGCTCTAAGCTTCAACGGCAAGAGGAAATGTGGAAAAAGATTTGCATTCACAAAAAAGCAGGGAGTAGCTTGCTTGTTACGGCGGTTACTACCCCAAACCAAATAAGCTTCAATGGCAAGAAGAAATGTGGAAAAAGATTTGCATTCACAAAAAAGCAGGGAGTAGCTTGCTTGTTATGGCGGTTACTACCCCAAACCAAATAAGCCTGATACTTCACTTTCAATACATATCCAGCATAGCTCTCTGCTTCAACGGCAGGGGAGAAAGACCGATACTTCACGCATACCCAGCGTAGCTCTCTGCTTCAACGGCAGGGGAGAAAGTCCGATACTTCACGCATATCCATTATAGCTCTCTGCTTCAACGGCAGGGGGAACGAAGAAAAGTGGATCTATATACAGACAACAACCAACAAGGACTGAATTACATAGTCTGGGTTAACAAATAAGCACGGGTGTAGCTTGCTTATTGTGGCGGTTACAATCCCTAACTAATTAAGCTAGATATTTCACTTAGATGCAGTTCCAACACTGCTCTCTACATTAATGGTGGGGGTGGAAGGGAAATAGAACCAAAAGGTTACTAAGAGCCAAGACTAACAGAAGTATGAGGAAAACAAAAAAGTGCAAAGCTTGCTGGGTAGACTGGATGGGCCATTTGATCTTCTTCTGCCGTCATTTCTATGTTTCTATGTTAAGTTTGAAAGAGCCTGGGGCTGGTCCATAAAAATAAGAACATAAGAAATTGCCATGATGGGTCAGACCAAGGGTCCATCAAGCCCAGCATTCTGCTTCTAACAGAGGCCAAACCAGGCCACAAGAACCTGGCAAGTACCCAAACACCAAGAAGATCCCATGCTACTGATGCAATTAATAGCAGTGGCTATTCCCTAAGTAAACTTGATTAATAGTAGTTAATGGACTTCTCCTCTAAAAACTTAGCCAAACTTTTTTTGAATCCAGCTACACTAACTGCACTAATCACATCCTCTGGCAACAAATTCCAGAGCTTAATTGTGAGTTGAGTGAAAAATAATTTTCTCTGATTAGTTTTAATTGTGCTACTTGCTAACTTCATGTAGGGCAGATTGCAAAGTTTACATCATACATCAACCATGTGAATTTTATGGTAGAGGAACTCCAAGGGGGACTAGGGGGGACCCCTCTCTCCACTCTCCACCCCCCACCTCCTGCTGTAAAGGGACCACTCGCCCCTGGTACTGGTGAGAGCCACAAATGTGTCCCTGCTTAAATAAACTTTGCCTATTCCTCCCATAGGAGACATTAGGCAAGTCACTATTCTTTCTGCATCAAATTTCAAACCTACATACTATTGGGTAATTATAATAATCATCATCATCTTTTTTTTTTCTTTCACTTTCTCTCTTTTGAAAGTTGTCATAGAGTCTAGACACCAGAAATATACCACTTGATATCCGCTTTTGTGGTGATTTCTTTACTGCATATACTTGGCATCATTGATGTGCAGTGACTTTTATGGCAGGGGGATTCAGTCTCATTCCCTCAGTCTCTTCTCCCCTTTCACAGATTTCAGGTCAGAGGCATTCACATCCAAATTCAAGTCCTATGTTGTCTCAAAGCTCATGACCAGTATTTTTGGATAATACTTACATAGATTCAATGAAAGCTAAGTACAGCCTTCCAAGAATACAGTTTACTCCAAGAGACAAATCTGCCATATCAAAACACTAACTTCCAGGATTTAAACAGCAAAAACCCTACCCAGGAAAGAGCAGCACTACAAATATTACATCAAGCCCTAGAAGACCAATTCATGTCCTATTGAAAACAGAACAAGACAGACTGCTATAGACACTTGTACACAAACTATACACTAGCAGAACCCTCACCATGGTAAGATATATACTAACCCTTACCAACGACAGAATATGGTACCAACAAACAATAAAAGCAAGAAATATAAAACATCAATCATAAAAGTAAAACCATACTAATAAAGAGAATACATATTTCAAAACAGCTGATGAATAATTAAAACCTCATAAAAATGTTTATAAATTTCCCAGACCCATAAAACAACATCCAATAATGAAACTAGAAAGGATTTTTAAAAATCTCCTGCTCTCCATACCTGGAATTTCCAGCCATCCCGAGATTGTTGGGGGGGGAGCGGCTGCACTCACACACACACACATACTCTCTCTCTCTCTCTCTCTCAGGGCCTAGGCCACTTCTTCAGCCATCAGTGGGATAGGGTCCACTGGCAGCCACCAGGTCCTCCTTCTGTATCTTTGGATGCTATGAGATAAGCTTCACAATGGCCTGTCAAGTTTCAGCTGCCAGTGGGATGGGCTTCATTGGCAGCTGCTGGGTCCAGCCATTCTTTTCAGCTGCTGCAAGATGGAATCTGTGACTACCTGCTGAGACATGAGTTGGGCAGCAGCAGGAATTCTGTTTAACCAAATGTTATCTCCTGCTGCTGTGAGGTTAGTCTCACAATAAGAGCTGTAAGACTGGCCCTGCAGTCACAGGAGAAGACATTCAGTTAATCATGACTTCTGCTATTGCCCATCCCACGTCTCGGCAGGCTGCCTCAATCCATTGATTGGATAGGGTAGGAGTTTGATTTATTCCTGCCCAATCCGATGTATAAAATTAAGTTACAAAAAACTTTTTGAGGTGGCACTTGCTACCCCATAGTGACACCCATGGACCAGGGATTCAGTGAATCCATTGAAAGCCCTGACTGCACGTCACTGCTTGGTATGCTGTCATTTTAAAATACACTCAGGAAACTGTTTGGATGAAAAAGGCTTTATGAATTCTATTTCTTAGTGTCCAGTCAGATGAATCCAGAACAAGTGGGTTATGCACCTCTACCAGCAGATGGAAATGGAGTAAACTGACGTCACAGTATATATATCCCTGCAGTGACATCAGTCTGCCAGTATTCTCCGTCTCCAGCAGATGGTGGATGTGCATCTCCCTTCTGGGGATTGATTCATTTTGAAAAAAGAGAATTAAAGATATTACATTTGTCCCGCTCTCCTGCGGTGATACCAAAAGATCTCTCCCCTAGTTGAGAATTTCTGAGGTGATTTCCGTGGTTCCTCAGATAAGTGCCTTGGTCCGGTAGCTGGTTTTTCAGGCGGCGTGGACTTAGTTGCTTAAGCGGCTGAAAGGCAGCAGGTGCAGGAAGCCAAGCAAGACGGTGACGGCGTATGCCCTCTCCCCTAGCAGTCGAAGACAGTCTCTGTGCTCAGCCAGGTAAGGCTGAGCTCAGGTAAGAGTTTAAAAAAGTATATCTATATCTATTTATCTATATATTTACAGAGACATAAAAGGAGTCTTTTGTAGTGTAGGACTTCCTCCTTCCGGTCTTCGTGCTCAGTTCGCCATTCCAACGTTCGTCCTGCTCCTTGAGAGGTCGAGGGATGTGGGCAGCCTGGTGGATTGAGCAGCCTCTGAAGGCTAGGCCCCACACTGAGGCTTTGTCGCTGTGCACCGCATGGTAGGCCGCAATGGCATTTCTCATGCTTTATAAGATTGCCCTGTAAAGGCTTCTTGGTTTAGTGGGTGCGTCTAAATGGCGTTCAGGTTGGGCATCCAATTTTTGGATGCTTATTCGGGCCTTGGTTTCGGTGCATCTAAGTTAAGTAGTGCCTTAAGTGGCTGTACACTCACCTATGCACCCAAGTTTTATTGGGCGCTTAACTTATTTCGGCTCTTATTTTTGGGATGCCTAGGTGTCGGACACCTAAGCTTTTTTGATGTAAAAAGAAAAACAAAAAAAAAGCTAGACGCACGCCTCCGGCTGCCACTCAAGCGCCCTGTCGGCCATAATGGCACCTATACCTAAGAAACCTAAGCGCCTTTCTGTTTTCACTGTCTATCGGGCATCACAGCCAGGAGTGCCTGCTAACTTGTATAAGCACTATTTGGAGACTCAGGGAGAATTATCCTCCTCTGATTTCACTAAGCCTGTTTCTTCCCACCTGGATATGGGCCTGGGTCAATACGGCTAAGGTGGGGCACCTGAATTTGGAACTCCTCTAACAGGTTCCTCAGCAGGGGATGTTTGCTCAGTGAGAACGCCTCAAGTGCCTCCAGGATTGGATGCTACTACTTTTTCATGGGTAGAGCTTTTCCAGGGATTGCAGAACTTTATCCAGGTGCAATCTTCAGCCCTCTCTAACACTCCTAGAGTAGTTCTTAGGTACGATCTTGGCTGGGACCTACTGTTAAGTGCCGGAGTACTCTGGATTAGGGATGTGAATCGTTTTTTGACGATTTAAAATATCGTCCGATATATTTTAAATCGTCAAAAATCGTTAGAGGCGATATACAATAGGAATTCCCCCGATTTATCGTCAAAAATTGTAAATCGGGGGAAGGGGGAGGGAAAGGGGGAGGGCGGGAAAACCGGCATACTAAAACAACCCTAAAACCCACCCCGACCCTTTAAAATAAATCCCCCACCCTCCCGAACCCCCCCAAAATGTCTTAAATTACCTGGGGTCCAGTGGGGGGGGTCCCGGTATGATCTTCCACTCTCGGGCCACGGGTGCGTTAATAGAAATGGCGCCGGCGCTACCTTTGCCCTGTCATATGACAGGGCAAAGGTAGCGCCCCCGCTGGACCCCCAGGGACTTTTGGCCAGCTTGGGGGGGCCTCCTGACCCCCACAAGACTTGCCAAAAGTCCAGCGGGGGTCCGGGAGCGATCTGCGCGCGTGACGTCGGGGGACAGGAACCAAAATGGCGCCGGCGCCATTTCTATTAACGCACCCGTGGCCCCGACCCTTTAAAATAAATCCCCCACCCTCCCAAACCCCCCCAAAATGTCTTAAATTACCTGGGGTCCAGTGGGGGGGTCCCGGTGTGATCTTCCACTCTCGGGCCACGGGTGCGTTAATAGAAATGGCGCCGGCGCCATTTTGGTTCCTGTCCCCCGACGTCACGCACGCAGATCGCTCCCGGACCCCCGCTGGACTTTTGGCAAGTCTTGTGGGGGTCAGGAGGCCCCCCCAAGCTGGCCAAAAGTCCCTGGGGGTCCAGCGGGGGCGCTACCTTTGCCCTGTCATATGACAGGGCAAAGGTAGCACCGGCGCCATTTCTATTAACGCACCCGTGGCCCGAGAGTGGAAGATCACACCGGGACCCCCCCACTGGACCCCAGGTAATTTAAGACATTTTGGGGGGGTTCGGGAGGGTGGGGGATTTATTTTAAAGGGTCGGGGTGGGTTTTAGGGTTGTTTTAGTGTGCCGGTTTTCCCGCCCTCCCCCGATTTACACGATTTTAAAAAAAACAAAACCGCGACGATCCGATTCTCTCCCCCCCCCCCCCCCCCCCCCAGCCAAAATCGATCGTTAAGACGATCGATCACACGATTCACATCTCTACTCTGGATACTTGGGGTCCCCCATTTCTAGACCTGCTGGCGACTTCTCACAATGCAAAAGTTCTGTGATTCTTCAGTCGCAGGAGAGATCAGAAATTGTTGGGGATTGATGCCCTGGTGCAGGAGTGGCCGGAAGACAAGTTGCTGTATGGCTTTCCTCCATAGCCCATGTTGGGCAGATTGATGCAAAGGATAGAGTGCCACAGAGGGATGGTGTTCTTGGTTGCTCCAGATTGACCTAGGAGACCATGGTATGCGGATTTGTGGCGGCTCCTGGGGGACTCACCCCTTCAACTTCCAGCTCGCAGAGTCCAGTTCTTCACAAGGATCCGACTCTGTTTTGTCTTATGATAAGGCCCTTGAGAGGGCTCGCTAGCTGAAATATGGATACTCAGTGGCAGTGATTTCTACTTTGCTTAGAGTTAGAAAGTTCTCCATTTCCTTGGCCTATGTGCAGGTTTGGTGATTGTTTGAGGCCTGGTGGGAGGATCGGGGTACTCTTCCAGCCAAGATCCTGCTCATCATGGAATTTTTGCAGGATGGCTTGACTAAAGGTTTGGCCCTTAATTCCTCTCACCTGTTTCAGAGGCCAAGTAAATGTGGTTTCTTGTCGGCTCATCCTGATGTGGCCCATTTCCTGAAAGGAGTGGAACATCTTTGTCCTCCTTTGCGGTTCTAGTAACCTTATGGAGTCTTTCCTTGGTCTTAGTTTTCTTAGTGGGTCCCATTTTTAGACCGATGCGTAACCTGTCCTTGTGGTTACTGATCTTGAAAACAGTGTTTCTTGTGGCAGTATGTTCTGTGCAGAGAGTTTTTGAACTGCAGGCTTTGTCTTGCTGGGAGCCATTCCTCCGGGTGACTCCAGGGGCGATACAGATGTATGCTATTCTTTTCTTTTTACTGAAGGTGGTCACTGAATTTCACTTGAATCAGTCAATATCCCTGCTGTCTCTGGACAGAGAGAGAGATATAGAGGAGTATCGTTTGTTGCGATCCTTGGATGCCAAGAGACATGTTGTCCGGTATCTGAAAGTTGCTGAGTCCTTAAGGAAAATGGATCACCTGTTTGTCCTTCATGGCAGTACTAAACAAGGAGAGCTGGCCTCACGGGCTACAATAGCTCGCTGGATTAAGGAGGTAGTCACAGTAGCATACGTTGATGCTGGCAAACAGATACCTAGTCAGGTTAGGGCTCATCCCATTGAGGATCAGGCGGTGTCATGGGTAGAAGTTAGGTTGCTATCTCCCATCGACATTTCTCAAGCTGTGATGTGGTCCTCCTTACACACCTTTTCCAGTTATTGTCTGGATGTGCAAGCCTGGGAGAACTCCCCCTTTGCATATGCGGTTTTGACAGGACCACGGGCAGCCTCCCGCCCTATTCGGGAGTAGCTTGGATACATCCCACTTGTTCTGGATTCATCTGACTGTCCACTAAGAAATGAGAAATTACTACTTACCTGATAATTTCCTTTTCTGTAGGACAGTCAGATGAATCTAGTTTCCCTCCCTTGGCTGCCGAATGCTTGCACTATGGGCCTTTGTGTGACAGGGATTACTAGGGATGTGCAGCAGAGATGGATTCATCCCATTTGGTATTCGTATTCGTGGGGAGCCAAATCCGTTGCATCCGTTCTGGGGGACCCCGATTCGTTCATTAGTTACGTATGTATTCGTTTCCCAAAAAAACCCCCATCCCAACCCTTTAAATTGAATTAACTACAACCCCCTACCCTCCTGACCCTCCCAAGACTTACCAAAAGTCCCTGGTGGTCCAGCGGGGGTCCTTACGTGATCTCCTGCACTTGGGCTGTCGGCTGCCGGTATTCAAAATGGCGCCGATAGCCTTTGCCCTTACTATGTCACAGGGGCTACCGGTGCCATTGGTCAGCCCCTGTCACATGGTAGGAGCACAAGATGGCACTGGCCGGCCATTACTCCTACCATGTGACAGGGGCCGACCAATGGCACCAGTAGCCCCTGTGACATAGTGAGGGCAAAGGCTATCGGCACCATTTTGAATACTGCAGTTGACAGCCCGAGTGCAGGAGATCGCGCCAGGACCCCCGCTGGACCACCAGGGACTTTTGTTAAGTCTTGGGGGGGTCAGGAGGGTGGGGGGTTTATTCGTTAGATACGTTGTATTCGTGGGGGTTCGCCATACGATTAGTGACCCCACGAATACAATGAATAGGGACATATATGTTGCGGATTGCAAATACGTCGAAAACGAATGCACACCCCTAGGGATTACTAGTAAGTGTTAGTCCAGTCCCTAGACTAGTGTCAGTACGTTTCTTGTCCAAGCTCAATGTTTCCTGTTGGCTGAGCATTGACATGGTTATCTGTTTTTAATCAAGTTTTTGCTAGTCTGTCCACAGTCGGCTTTTGAAGAGAATACTGGCAGGCTGATGTCACTGCAGAGGTATATGTACTGTGATGACAGTTTGCTCCATCTCCATCTTCTGGTAGAGGTGCATAATCCACTTGTTCTGGATTCATCTTACTGTCCTAAAGAAAAGAAAATTATCAGGTAAGTAGTAATATCTCAATTATCATTGTCCTCACCCTATTTGTCATCATGTAATTATTTAAAGGAGGAATTCTAAACCCTTACCTACTGGTATAAACTTCAAATCATTCTCCAGCTTTTTTTTTGTAATAACAAAAGAATAATAAATATAATAATGTAGACATTTATAAATAATATCATCTAGTAGCATTCAGAGTAAGGAGGTTCTGGAGTTTTCATTTGCATGAGATGCAGTGAAATGCACTAGTCTGAATGAGTTAAGAGAATAAAGTTTCGTTGCTGGTGCCATTTATTAATGAATGTTGTAGTGAAAACTTAGCATTAGGAGTCTGGCTAGGCAACTGTAAATTCAAAGAAAAATGGACATAAGCTGTCAGCAGAATTAAATTGAAGAATCATCAAAACCAGGCAGATCTGCTAAGCAGCTCCTGATTTAATAATTAAACAAGGTAGAGTTCAAGGCATGGCTGAAGATGAAAGACCAGCCTGTCACTGAAAATTAGTTTCTCTCTTTTTTGTTGGTTTGGATATTTTTTCCCTTTTTCATGGCATTTCAAGCTGCCAGCTCATCGCTTATTGTGAACAAGAGAATTGCCCAAATGCTTTGCCTTTTGCTTTGGCTTAGTAATGGTGCTTTTAGTTTTATTCTTCAAAATGAAAATCGGGTTGTGCTGAGACCAGCACCATTTGGAAGCTCATTTGATTTATCAATTATATTCACTAATCATTAATATGCCAGTTGTTTACTGAATCTAGAATGTTTTCTAAAATCTCTTTTATGTTGTGGCAGAAAGAAACCATCTGGTTTTATTTATTTAGAATAATCTGCGAAGTATGACATGTATTTTGCTACCAGCAGACTTATGGGCTCATGATCATAATTTTAGAATTAGCCAGAATAAGTTTTAACACAAATTTGTAATAATATATTTTCTTTTCTCCCCAGTGGTCTCTTGCCACTGCCCTCAACCCCTTCTCCAGACAGCATGTCTAGGAGAGTAAGGGGGGGACCCTCCTTGGCCCTAGGGGTGAAGGAGCATCTCCTCTACATACCACTCCCATGGCAACCCTGCCCAATTGGCCCTGACAGACAGGGAGGCTGAATCTGGATCTCTCTGCCACACTACTCTGGCCTGAGCCATGTGGCTGGCGCCAGTTCTTTGATTTTGAACAGGAAAATATATATCTATAACATCTGCAGACATATTGAGGATTTTTCAAATGAACAAAGTGGGCAGCAGTCCTTTAATAAAGTCAGTATAGGTATTACTACAGGATTAAAAGGAAACATTAAGAATGCCACTGTTCTATTCAAGTTGTAATTCTTAGGGAGTCTGTTTTCACATTGCTTGCTATAACTTAATACCAGAAAGAATTTAGGCAATGATACTTCTGGTGGTACTAGTATTGTGGCATTTATGTAGCATTCTAAATTGGGGTACTTCAAAGCAAACTTTATACCATTATCAAAAGTTCCTTCTCAAGAAAGCTTGCAAGCTTAAGTCAATAGGAGTTAGAGGTCAGTATTCAAAGCTGGCTGTTTAAGTAACTTGGCCGGCTATAACTTATCCAGCTAAGTTACATGGTATGTTCAATGGCACAGCTGTATCGCTGAATATATACACATAGGGGCGGATTTTAAAACCCCTGTACGCGCCGGCCCGCCTATTTTGCATAGGCCGCCGGCGCGCGTAAAGCCCCGGGACGCGTGTAAGTCCCGGGGCTTTCGAAACGGGGAGGGAGGGGGCGTGTCCGGGGGCGTTCCCGAAACGTTGCGATGTTTTGGGGGCGTGCCGCGGCGTTTCGGGGGTGGGCCCGGGGGCGTGGCGCTGGCCCAGGGGCGTGGTCGAGGCCTCCGGACCACGCCCCCGGGACCGGAGGACGGAGCGGGGCTGCCGGCGATGTGCGCAAAGTTACGCCTGCTTTCAGCAGGCGTAACTTTGCCGACAAAGGTAAGGGGGGGGTTTAGATAGGGTCGGGAGGGTGGGTTAGGTAGGGGAAGGGAGGGGAAGGTGGGGGGAGGGCGAAGAAAAGTTCCCTCCGAGGCCGCTCTGAAATCGGAGCGGCCTCAGAGGGAACAGGCAGGCCGCGCTGGGCTCGGCGCGCGCAGGTTGCACAAATGTACACCCCCTTGCGCGCGCCGACCCCGGATTTTATAAGATACGCGCGTAGTGTTTAGCTTATAGTTATAACCGGCTAAGTTAGATCTGCTATATGGCTAAGATTGAATATCACTACTTAGCTGCATAAGTTATGTGGCTAAGTTGCTCCACCCTGATCCGCCCACTGCCTGCCCACAGCTTATGCGGCTAAAATGTTAGTCGCATAAGTCACTTATTTATTTATTTATTTAGAAACTTTTATATACCGGTATTTGTGGGGACATCATACCGGTTCACATAGTAACTGAAAGATTGGAAAATACATTGCAACAGGGGAATGTAACTGGGCGGGGGGAAGAACAGAAAGGCAGTAGGAAGGATAGGAGAACAAGAAGGTAATAACCAAAACAATTTACAATGAAAGACTCCTTAATAAGGAGGTTACCTGAAAGGGGACTGCGAGGGGGAGTGGAGGGAGTTATTCTGTGTAAGCATGGTTGAACAGGAGAGTTTTTAATTTCTTTTTGAATTTAAATGCACAGGGTTCTGAGTCTGAGGCGATGCCGTTGAATGTAGGCATATATTCTGCAGCCTGCTACTTAGCTGCACAGGTTACACTTATGCAGCTAAATAGCATTCAATATGTTTTGAATATTTACCTCAAAGTGAATTGTCCAAGGTCACAGCAAGTTAGCAATGGCAAGAGAAAGACCTGAACCCAGGTATTCTGGTTCCCAGCCTATTACTCTACCCACTAAGTTCCCTGCTCAAATGGACTGAATGAGGGGATACATCAGGTGATGGTGTATTTTTCATTGAAATGCAATATCTTGAATGTTTTTTTATTTCTTTGTGGCCTGACTGATCATTATCCCAGGACAAGCAGGATGCTAGTCCTCACATATGGGTGACATCAGTAATGAAGCCCTATGTACGGAAAACTTCTTTCAAAGTTTCTATGAAACTTTTGAATGGCACCGGAGTGCGTACTGAGCATGCCCAGCATGCTATGATATTCCCTGCTACAGGGGTCTCTCTTCAGTCTTCTTTTTTCCGCGAAGCGGTTAGCCTCGCGGTTTGATTGGAGTCTGAGGTGAAATTTCATCTCCAAAAAAATCGGAAAATTTCGACAAAAATTATATTCACTGAGGGGTTTTTCCCATTTGTTACCGGCTGGTAACTTTTTTCTTTTTCGATTCCCGGCTGGGAACGATAAAATTCGGGTTTCGCCGTCGACGGCCGTCCGGCGCCATGGCCTCTGGGTTTAAAAAATGCCCGAATTGTAATAGAACAATGTCTATTACTGATCCGCATGGTGAGTGTGTTCTTTGCCTTGGCAAGGATCACAACATCCAGGCGTGTTCATCCTGTGCTGAAATGACCACAAAGGGTCGGCGCCTAAGGGCCGAAAGGATGGAGCAGCTTTTTTCAGTCCAGCTGCTGCCAAGACCGTCAACTTCGGCTCAGTCTTCGCCATCGGCCTCGGTTCGGCAACTACTTTTAAAAAAGAAACTTCCGGCTGCGGGGGACGCTTCCACTCCATCCCCGTCGATTTCATCGAAGGCATCCACTTCAGGAAGCGACAAACAGCCTGAGAAGCATCGCCATCGACATTGACGACGGCGGGAGTCGGTGTCCGGAGACACTACCACAGGTACGGCCTCTCCGGCGAAGAAAACCCGGACAGAAGCAGAGGCTCCAAGGCCTACTGACGGGCGATTCCCACCGATATCGGTGCCGGGTTCCGAACCTCCTCAGGGCCCTGAGGAGGAATCGGCATCGCCGACACCGCCTCCCTCCACAGCTGCTCTGTTTTCACCAGCTGTGCGAGTGGAACTTGACACGCTCATTCGTCAAGCGGTGCAACAGGCCCTCCGAGACGCAATACCGCCATCGATGCCGATTCCACAACCATCGATGCCCATCTCTGCACCAACGATTCCGGGGTCATCGACGATGCCGCGGGAACCGACATCGATTCCAACCCCGGTGAATTCACCGTTACCTCGTACACCTCCTCCGATTCCGTCTTCGGTGCCACCGATCCCCATGCCGGTGCCCTCACCAGGAATGCCGATTCCAACACCGGTTCCTCGGGAGGATATTCCCATTTTGCACCCAGTTTTCAGCAAATTGGACACACTACTGGGAATCCTGACAAGGCAAGCACCGCAGGATCCACTTCCAGGCTCTTCAGGGGTGCCAAGGCCCCCTAGGCCACACTCACCTGTAGGACCGTCAGTGCCTTATCCCAAGCCACAGCAGGAATCGGATGATTCACATTCAGAATACTCTTCGGAAGAAGATTTATTCTCAGAACCATCTCCAACTGAGGATCACAGGAAGTCTCCACCAGAGGATCTTTCCTTCACAAACTTTGTTAGGGAAATGGCGGATACCATTCCATTCCCTATACAAACAGAGGTGGATCAGAGACAAAAGACTTTAGAAGTCTTACAGTTCGTAGACCCTCCAAAGGAGATGTTGGCAATCCCGGTTCATAAAGTCTTACAGGAACTTCAACATAGAATCTGGGAGCATCCAAGTTCTGTCTCACCGGTTAACAAAAGAGCTGAAGCCACGTACTTGGTACAACCAACTCCAGGATTCCAAAGAACACAACTGCCCCACCAATCAGTGGTGGTAGAATCCGCCCAAAAGAAGGCGAAGAGACAGAAATCTCATGCTTCAGTGCCGCCTGGGAAGGACAGTAGGTTGTTAGACAACCTAGGCAGGAAAGTTTTCCAGGGTTCCATGCTGGTATCGAAAATTACATCTTACCAGCTGTACATGAACCAATACCAAAGGAACCTCTGGAAGCAGGTGCAGGAACTTTCTCTGACCCTACCGGATCAATACCAAGAGGCCTTTCAAGCACTGGTACATAAAGGCCTTGACTCGGGGAAACACGAAGTCAGGGCCACTTACGACTGTTTTGAGACAGCAGCAAGGTTGTCCGCATCAGCTATAGCTGCACGACGATGGGCATGGCTGAAGGCATCGGATCTTCGCCCAGAGGTCCAAGATCATCTCTCTGATCTACCATGCTTGGGGGATAATCTCTTCGGAGACAAGATAAAGGAAGCGGTAGCGACACTTAAGGACCACTCAGAGACTTTAAAGCAATTGTCGTCTCAGCCTCAGGAGTCGCAGGCCTCTTCTAGAAAGTTTCCAAGAAGAGACACTCGAAGGCCTTACTATCGCCAACGAAGATACTACCCCCCAGCAGCTAGACAGAGGCCTAGCCGCCCAGCACAGCGCCAGCAGCCTAGGCAAAGGCAGCAGAGGCCTCAGCCGCCTCCACAAACAACGGCCACGTCGGGTTTCTGAATATCCCCAGAGAGCAGCAGCATAAATCCGTTCCCCGAAACACCTGTAGGAGGCCGCATTCAACATTTTCTCAGCAATTGGGCCTCCATCACCACTGACCAGTGGGTGTTATCCATCACGACCCACGGTTACAGGTTGGATTTCTCAACTACCCCTATGGAGAATCCACCACTTCACTCTCATTCAATAAATCAACACTCCATAATTCTTCAAACAGAATTATCCACCCTTCTGAGAACCAGGGCCATAGAACCAGTTCCTGGTCCTCAAAAGGGCAGAGGATTCTACTCTCGATATTTCCTCATTCCAAAGAAAACAGGAGGCCTTCGTCCTATCCTAGACCTCAGGAATCTCAACAAATTTCTCAAGAAAGAAAAATTCAGAATGGTATCCCTAGGCTCCATTCTGCCTCTTCTTCAAAGGGGAGATTGGCTCTGCTCTCTGGATCTTCAAGATGCCTACGCTCACATCCCCATCTACCCTCCTCATCGCCAGTACCTGCGGTTTCGAGTACTAGATCAACACTTTCAATACAGAGTGCTGCCATTCGGACTCGCATCAGCACCCAGAGTATTCACAAAATGCATGGCTGCAGCAGTGGCACACCTACACAAACAAAAGGTGCACGTGTTTCCTTATCTAGACGATTGGCTCATCAGAAGTCATTCAAAAGAAGGTGCCGTCGCGTCCCTCAAGCTCACCATCCAAGTCCTTCATTCCTTGGGATTTCTCATCAACTACCAGAAATCCCATCTGTCACCAACTCATCTACTACAGTTCATAGGTGCAGAGCTAAACACTACGCTAGCGACCGCTTTTCTACCAAAAGACCGTGCTCAGACACTTGTCCTCTTAACTCACGATCTCCGCAACCGATTCAAGGTGACGGCTCACCAGTGCCTCACTCTTCTAGGGCACATGGCTTCCACGGTTCATGTAACTCCCATGGCCAGACTGACCATGCGACTTCTACAATGGACACTCAAAACACAGTGGATACAAGCCACTCAACCAATGTCCACTCCTATTTACATCACACCAGAGCTCAAAACCGCACTTCTCTGGTGGACGCTAATGCCCAACCTGCTCAAAGGTCTACCTTTTCAGCAACCAGTGCCACAAGTGACATTGACTACAGATGCATCCACCTTAGGGTGGGGAGCACATATTGGTCATCTAAAAACGCAGGGCAAGTGGACACGACTCGAAGCTACTTTTCAGATAAACTTCCTAGAGCTTCGAGCTATACGTTATGCGCTGCATGCATTCAAAGACTGCCTATCACACAAGACTGTCTTAATCCAGACGGACAACACAGTAGCAATGTGGTACATCAACAAACAAGGAGGGACAGGATCGTACCTCCTTTGTCAAGAGGCAGCGCAAATCTGGGACTGGGCCCTGACACATACAATTCTTCTACGGGCCACCTACCTAGCGGGCATCCACAACACAGTGGCGGATCGTCTCAGTCGTCAGTTCCAACCGCACGAGTGGTCCTTGGATCCAACAATAGCGTCCAAGATCTTCCAGCGCTGGGGGCAACCGACGATAGATCTCTTTGCATCCCAGCTCAACTACAAAGTGAACAATTACTGCTCTCTACTCCGACAGCAGAGCAGCCTACCGAAGGACGCATTTGCTCGCCATTGGAGCTCAGGCCTGTTATACGCGTATCCTCCGATACCACTCATAACCAAAACACTAGTGAAGCTACAACAGGACAAGGGGACTATGATACTCATAGCCCCATACTGGCCTCGACAAGTATGGTTCCCCACACTGCTAGATCTCTCAGTCAGGGATCCCATTCGCCTGGGAGTAGCTCCCAATCTCATAACTCAGGAACAGGGTCAGTTGTGCCATCCCAACCTTCAATCCCTGTCCCTGACAGCATGGATGTTGAAAGCTTGATCTTACAGCAATTCAACCTTCCATCCGCTATATCTCAGGTACTTATAGCTGCACGTAAACCTTCCACTAGAAAGAATTATTCCTACAAATGGAAACGGTTTACGCTGTGGTGCACTCAGCAGGATTTAGATCCTTTCACTTGCCCCACTACATCACTACTAGATTACCTTTACCTTCTTTCAGACTCTGGTCTTAAGACATCATCTGTAAGGGTACACTTAAGTGCAATCTCAGCTTACCATAATAAGCTGGACGATGCTCCTATCTCCACACAGCCTCTCGTCAGTAAATTCATGAGAGGCCTAGCTCACATTAAACCTCCAGTTCATTCCCCAAGCATACAATGGGATCTGAACGTAGTACTCACTAGAGTTATGCGTTCTCCTTTTGAGCCCATAAGTACCTGTGACCTTAAATACCTTACTTGGAAAACGGTATTTCTCATAGCCATCACTTCGGCCAGAAGGGTCAGTGAGTTGCAGGCACTAGTCACATACGAACCTTTTACAAAGTTCTTACATGACAGGGTAGTCCTCCAGACACATCCAAAGTTCCTTCCTAAGGTTGTCACGGAATTTCACTTAAATCAATCCATAGTTTTACCTACATTCTTTCCTAGGCCTCATTCCCACCAAGGTGAAAGAGCCCTACATACCTTGGACTGTAAGCGTGCACTCTCCTTCTATTTAAATCGCACTACAGCCCAAAGAAAATCCAGTCAGCTGTTTGTATCCTATGATCCAAACAAGCCAGGTAAAGCAGTGGGTAAGCATACTCTGTCAAACTGGCTAGCAGATTGCATACAATTTTGTTATGAAAAAGCAGGCCTTACTCTTCAAGGGCGAGTAAAAGCACATTCAGTAAGAGCGATGTCAACTTCAGTAGCACACCTTCGCTCTGTACCTATTCTGGACATTTGTAAAGCAGCAACATGGAGTTCTCTTCACACCTTTGCAGCTCACTACTGCTTAGACAAAGAGGGAAGACAAGATTCAGCCTATGGACAATCCGTCTTAAAGAACTTGTTTCCAGTGTAATCCCAACTCCTTCTACATCCAACCTGCTGTGATTTCGGCTGCTTCATTTCAATAACAATACCTTACAGTTACTTCAGCACAAAATGAATCAGCCTCTAGCTTGCTAATCACCCATATGTGAGGACTAGCATCCTGCTTGTCCTGGGATAAAGCAAAATTGCTTACCTTGTAATAGGTGTTATCCCAGGACAGCAGGATGTAGTCCTCACGAAACCCACCCGCCACCCCGCGGAGTTGGGCCTCATATGTTTTATTATTTATTTTTGGCTAACGCTCATTGCTACAAAACAAGACTGAAGAGAGACCCCTGTAGCAGGGAATATCATAGCATGCTGGGCATGCTCAGTACGCACTCCGGTGCCATTCAAAAGTTTCATAGAAACTTTGAAAGAAGTTTTCCGTACATAGGGCTCCATTACTGATGTCACCCATATGTGAGGACTACATCCTGCTGTCCTGGGATAACACCTATTACAAGGTAAGCAATTTTGCTTTATCTTAATAAGCTAACTTTTATCTGGAACTCACAAAATAGCATATGCTTTCAGAAAATTCATTTAAATTAGCTGAAAATATTTGTGTTGAAATGAGCATTTATTTGTTTATCTAAACTATATTTATTTGCATAATCTATTTGATTATATATGCCTTACAGAACAAACCTTCAAGGCGTGGAAAAACAAATCATACAAAATAAACAGCAAAATCAATACATCACATATGTACATCATAAAATAATTATATATTATAAAACTTAAAATCCTTGCCAAACCCTAGTCTGCTTCTTTCATCCATTCTGTTTCACTCCAATTTTACTTCCAAATTAACTCACAAAGAATCACCATGATTTTACACACTTTCTGAATTTAAGGTAATTTCTTTTTTTCCTATTTCTTCCAGCAATTTCATCATTGCTCGATACGGCTTCTTCTGTTCTCCCTTTCTCTTTCTCTCTTTTTGTCAGCCCATTTCTATAGCTGCCTCTCTCACTTCCAGGCCATCCCCCCAGTCTCTCCCCCACCTACTAGTCCTCTTTTGCTGCTCCTGTTTTGGAATGTGTTGACATCAGTCCGTTTTTCTGGCCATTTTTGCAGCAAAGCCCCACACACTGAGTATATGTATATGTAGCACAGTTGGGTACCACATGGTTACCCACATTTCCTGTAACGATAAATATTGCATTATTGGTTATGTAGGATAACAGAACCTGGCAATTTGAGACTTATGAAATGTTTTTAGATAAATTTGTAGATGTTTTAGGGGTAATTTTGTAATAGCCTGCATAAATTTTAAATCAATTACCCATAGACTTTAAATCAGTTTTCCAAGGGAAAATTATCCCAAAAGATTACCCACAGACATGTGCACATTGATGTGATCTCCGTGAGGAGATAACAATCTCTTGTCAAAGCTCTGTAGAGAAAGCTGGGAGTTAGCAATCTGTCAGAAAGCTCTGTTGTTAAAGCTGGTATTTAGCAATCTGTAGTTATTTAGAATGGTTGTGGGTGGATCCTTAGACCAGTGGCAGATGACCATTGCCTCGGGGGAAATCCCGAGAGGGACCACTGGTCAGGCTTAGTGTAGGAGACAGACACACACTAGTTCTTTTATTAGACAATATAGTAAACCACCAGATGTGGCAGTAGTGAGCTGGAAGCGCCCGGCTGGGCTGTAGTCCCTCAGGTCTTGGAACAGCAATCCCAGAGTGGCTGAGCTGTAGAGAAACTAAGACAGTGAGTAGACAGTAAATGCAGAGTTCTGGAACAAGTCCTTGATAGTAACACTCACACAATAGTCTATTAAGGCAGCCCAAGAGTTGGTATGCATTAGGCCTTCGAGGAGCGAGTACCTGGTTCCAGGGAATTCTCTGAGAGATAGATGGAAACTCACAATTTTGTAAGCAGCGATGACTTCTTAGCAGAGGTGGTATCCAGGAGCAAGTCCGGGACGTGGACCCTCGAGGAGCGAGTACCGGTTCCGGACTGCGACCTGAAAAGAAAAAAAGAAAGCGAGGCCCCCAAGGAGCGGGTACCTCTAGTGAAGTCGGAGGAGGCAGAGTAGCTAGGGTTGTGGAGAGCGAATTCCATCCGCTGCAACCAGGAGGAAGCTAGGTAACCAATCCCTTGCTAACTCGTCCTGTTAGCGAAAACTGAGACCTTAAATATCTGAAGCTGGTGACGTCATCTCAGGGGGACGCCCCTGAGGTTTGCGCCAATGCTGTTACATCAGTCGGGCCGCGCGTACGCCCTTAGGCATCTGGTCAACATGGCGGCTTGCAGCATCGAGCCGATCCGGGAATGCCGGAGGAGGACGGCCAGGAGACGCCACAGCAGCTAGCCTTCCATCAACCCTGAAGGGAGTCGCCAACGAGGTAAGGTGGGAGGAGCAGAGACGTCGAACAGCGACGGACACAACAGTACCCCCCTTCAAAGGGCGATATCCTCTGGTACCAGGCTTGGGTTTTGAAGGAAGCACGAGATGGAATCGACGAAGCATCTCTTTATCCAACATATTGGTCTGAGGCTCTCAAGTGTTTACTTCGGGGCCAAACCCTTCCCATCTTAGAAGATATTCAAAAGTCTTGCCTCTTTTACGAATATCCAGTATCTCTTTGATTTAATCTCTAAATCATCTTCAGTATTGATAAATGAGTCTTGAGATATAGAGGATAGTTCACTAGGAGTAGTATCATCTTCGTCTGGAGTTACTGAAGAACATTCACTAGTTAGTGTATTGTCTTCCTTTCCCCCAAAACAAGTGTCCGCACCAGTTGACAACTCAGATGGTCGAATAAGGTCCTTCTGGAGATTTTCTTCAATGTCTTCTGATGTTGCCTTATTCTCAAACGCTGAGAGAGAGTACCCTGGTCTTTCGGAAACTCAGTTTTAAACTTCTGTCGTATGGCACAGTCATAGGGCTCCTGTGAAGGAAGAATATCAACAACTTCTTTGGAGAAGATATCCCCGAAGCGGGTGTAGTGGAGCGGCAGTCCCGGTACTGCTGGAGTCGCAGGCATGCCAATAATAGGTGATATCTCCTTAAGGCCTTTCCCAAGACATTCTGGGCCCCAGTGGGAGAGATCCAGAGATGCCCAGTCAAATTGGGGTTGGTGTACTTGCAACCAAGGAAACCCCAGGACGATAGGGTGCACAGCCTTTTCCAGTACGAAGAAAGAGTGTTTCCGTATGAAGAGCTCCGGTATGGAGAGTAACTGAATCGGTTTGGCAAGACGCTTCTCCCAGTAAGGGCTCTCCATGAATGAGGATAATCATAGTGGGTTTTTCAACTTGATGAGGGGAATCCTCAAATATTCCACTAGACTTCTGAGAATGAAGTTGCCTCCTGCCCCTGAGTCCACCAGGGCAGGAGTCTGAACCATGTCTGGTCAAGGAGGCTGGGAGAGAGAGTGTAAGAGAGGGCGCCGTAAGGCCTAAGAATAGTCCTCCTGTAGGACTTTGGCCTGTCCGTGCATTTGGACAAGTAGAGCATGTAAAGACATCATGGCCAGACTGACCACAGTAAATGCAAAGGCCGCACTTCTTCCGAAATCTTCTCTCCTTGGAAGTCAAGTGTCCATGACCAATTTGCATAGGTTCATCTATATCGGCAGCAGGGACTACTGGAACCATCCAAGGTGTAGAGACAGCATTGACCGGTTGCAACCCAGTTAACACCCTAGCCCGGAGTTCCTTCACCTTGTCCCGGAGTCGTAGATCAATCCGAGCAGCCAGGGATATTAATTCATCCAGCGAGTCAGGTGTTTGGCGAACGGCCAGCTCGTCCTTCAAACGGGTATCCAGGCCTCTGCAAAAGAGAATCTTGAGACATTTAGGGTCCCAGCAAAGTTCTGCCGCAAGAGTTTTAAACTCTATGGTAAATTCAGCCAATGATCTGTTGCCTTGCTTCAAATCCACCAAAGCAAAACCAGCTACAGAATTTCGAGCAGGCTTCTAAAAAATGGATTTAAATAAGTTCATAAATCCTTCTATGGCCTGCAAAATAGGGTCCTTGTGCTCCCACAAAGTAGATGCCCAAGACAAGGCCCTACCATCCAAGAAAGAATGGATGTAGGTAGTCTTGGAGAGAGCAGTAGGAAATAAAGATGGTTGTAAGGTAAAGTGCATGCAGCACTGGTTTAAAAAACACCGAGTTTTCTATATTTCTCCGGAGAAGCGGATCGGAGCCGCCAGTGGTACAGCACTCTTTAAAGTTACCTCCTGTAACTGACTTTCATGGTTAGAAACAGTACTTTGAACTTTTTGTGTGTGTATCTGATGAAAAGCTGAAGTATGTTTTTCCAAGGCGTCCTGTTCTGCAATGTGCTGAGCCAGGCCCGATATAGCCTGCAAAGCATTGAGCTGTGCTGGATCCATGTAGTTACCCGAACTCTGGAATCAAGCCGAACCCTGTAGTCAAGCTGTATCCTTGGGGTTAACCGGAACCTTGGACACAAGCCTTGGAGTTAAGCTGGAACCTTGGCACAAGCCAGATCCTTGGAGTTACTTCACCTTGTAGTCAAGCCGGATCTATAGAGTTAGCAATCTGATGTGAATCTGATGTGATCTCCATGAGGAGATAACAATCTGTTGTCAAAGCTCTGTAGAGAAAGCTGGGAGTTAGCAATCTGTCAGAAAGCTCTGTTGTTAAAGCTGGTATTTAGCAATCTGTAGTTATTTAGAATGGTTGTGGGTGGATCCTTGGACCAGTGGCAGGTGACCATGCCCTCGGGGGAAATCCCGAGAGGGACCACTGGGCAGGCTTAGTGTAGGAGACAGACACACACTAGTTCTTTTATTAGACAATATAGTAAACCACCAGAGGTGGCAGTAGTGAGCTGGAAGCAATTGGCTGGGCTGTAATCCCTCAGGTCTTGGAACAGCAATCCCAGGGTGGCTGAGCTGTAGAGAAACTAAGACAGTGAGTAGACAGTATATGCAGAGTTCTGGAACAAGTCCTTGATGGTAACACTCACACAATAGTCTGTTAAGGCAGCCTAGGAGTTGGTATGCATTAGGCCTTCGAGGAGTGAGTACCTGGTTCCAGGGAATGCTCTGAGAGATAGATGGAAACTCACAATGTTGTAAGCAGCGATGACTTCTTAGCAGAGGTGGTATCCAGGAGCAAGTCCGGGACGTGGGCCCTTGAGGAGCGAGTACCGGTTCCGGACTGCGACCTGAAAAGAAAAAAAGAAAGCGAGGCCCCCGAGGAGCGGATACCTCTAGTGAAGTCGGAGGAGGCAGAGTAGCTAGGATTGCGGAGAGCGAATCCCATCCGCAGCGACCAGGAGGAAGCTAGGTAACCAATCCCTTGCTAAGTCGTCTTGTTAGTGAAAACTGAGACCTTAAATATCTGGAGCTGGTGACGTCATCTCAGGGTGATCAGTCGGGCCACGTGTGCACACCCTTAGGCATCTGGTCAACATGGCGGCTTGCAGCGTCGAGCCAGTCTGGGAAGACCGGAGGAGGACAGCCAGGAGACTGCCACAGCAGCTAGCCTTCCATCAACCCCGAAGGGAGTCGCCAATGAGGTAAGGTGGTTGGAGCAGAGACGTCGAGCAGCAATGGACACAACACACATGCTAATGTTGGTACATAGTTTTTTTGGGGAAAAAATATTAGGGATGTGTAGAGGGGACAATTTGTTTCAGTTTATTTATTTGCCTCCTAGGTCACAATCATTTGTTTGGTTTACTTCAAAGACAAAAAAAAATTGTTTGTTTTATTTGTTCATTCGTTTCCCATTAAAGTCAATGGGGGGAAGCAATGCAGCCTATTTTGGGCTCCCAAACTGAATTTTTTTAAATAATTTCTAATGAAACTAGTAGGTAAACATCATCAGAAGGGTGAAGGCATGGTAGTGCATCAAGACGTGTCAATGTGGCCCAAAACGTGGCATGAATAGCCCAAAGAATCATAGTGGGGAAATATGCTACCTACAGTGGCAGGAGTTCCATAAGGCACCGTCAAAGAGCCAAGCCAGTGGCAAGAGAGGCCAGAGCACCTCAAGGCAACAAAAGTAGGGCAAAGGGTACCAACAGTAGTGGCATGGATCCCCCCAAGGCTGCACGAGAAGGGCTAAGTGGCACCAAGTGTGATATGAACAGCACAAGCACTATGAAGTGGGAAGAAAGCAGCGACAGCTACCCCTAGTGGCAAGAAAACCCCAAGGTTCCAAATGATGGATAAAAGGCATCAACCAAATTAGTACAAAGCATTAGGCAGTGAGAAGCCAGAGGAAATTCCTGGAGGACGCCTGATGTAGTTTCCATTCAGCATCATTAGAGAGAGAGGCTGGCTGTTCAGGCTTGGAGCTTGCGTTCACTTTTGCTGTGTCTAATCTCAGTCTTGTCAATATCATCTGCTTCCTCCACCTCCTCACAGGAGGCTAAGATGCTACTGACTAGAGGTGCCAAATTCCTTTCAAATACTAGCTTTGTATATCCTGTGATTCAGGGAATCCAAGACACAATTCTTCTGAATGAGTTTTTGAAAATACTGCCTCCAATATTTGAGAAGCAGTAATAATGAAGGAGCACAGTCCTGGATCTGGGTGCTGCACTTCTGCAGCCCCTACCTTTTGCTATGGTATGATCCATGGAAGGCTAATTACCAGATAAACAGTAGTCATCATAACCGTAAGGGAAAGCAGTTTGAAGAAAACGTCCATGAGGGCAAAAAATTGTTAAAGATAAATGTGTAAGGTCTGCGAGAAGCGTCGTATTTCCTTGGCAAGACCAATAGTTGGCAATTACTGTAAGGGAAGGGGATTTGAAAAAAAACCTTGAAGACAGCTGGAGCAGAGGCACAACCATCTAAAGGTATCAAGAGTGGCTTGGAGCAGTAGCAGCTACAGCAGGAGTGTTGGAGATTAAAATCACAAACAGTAGGTTTCAAGAAGTGCAGCAAGAAGAGTGAAACTGCTTAGCAAGCAGAGTTAGAATGTTTGGCAGCTGCACACACTGTTTACTGGCTAGCTAGCCTATGTAATATACTATAGTTGTACAATACATTACTACATTCAGCGACTCTTACAGTGTGTGCAAAAATGTTTCTCATGCACTGTATAAGTGTGCTGATTCCTTGTACGCACATACAAACTGTGAGACAGAGAAGATATAGACAAGGTTCAGGGTGGTATTCACTGCAATCTGCCTCTGAAGTCAATAGTAGGTGCAGAGTAGAAGACAAGACAACAGTATACAGAATGAGACAGAAAGACAGTGGCATCAAAAATCCCCAAGTCATATAGGGTGGGGATATCACAAACAGCAAAGAGGCATTAAAACCCTCGAGGCATAGAGTGCAGGTGAGATATCACAAACAGCCAGAAGCATGAAAACCCCAAGGTGCAAAGTGTGAACAAGGTATTGCAAACAGTAGAGATGCATGAAAACCCCCAAGGCGCAGAGTGCCAGTGGGGTATTGCAAACAGCACAGAGGCATAAAAACCCTGAAGGCATCACCAACAAGGGCATGAATTTCCCTAGGCACCACAAAGTGGTTAAATGGTACCTATAGTGGCAGGTGTTCTTCAAGGCACCATGAGAGAGCAAATGCAGTAAAGATTTAGACTAAAAGGCTTAAAGCCAGGAAAGAGGTAGGGTGGGAGGAGAAACTTTTATTTATTTCTTTATTTTTTTACATTTGATTTTGACGACAAAACAAGAGAGAAGCAGGGTGGGAGAACTAAGCTAGAATCATAGAGATGTACAACAAAAGACTAAGGCAAAGAACCAGAAAAGAGAGAGGGTGGGATGAGAAACTTGTATTTGTTTTCTTATTTTCGGCGACCGGGTCACCGAGGCAACCCTCACCCGACAGGGGATCAGGAGCTGCGACTCCGCCTTTAACGGTGGTCCCTCCGGCTATGCCTCTGCTTCATTCTTCTGTTCCGGAGCCGGGGCTGCTTGCTCCAGGTCTCCAAGAAGAACTGGACCGGATGGTTCAGGAGGCCATCAACAAGGCGATGCAACGACTCCAGGTTCCTCCGGCACCGACAAGGTACCGATTGCGGAACCATCCACCGACCCAATTCCGGCAGCGTTGGCACCGCTGCTTTCCAGGATGGAAGCGCTCATTGCTGCTTTTCCACCGATGGACCCCGGGTCTCCGATGGCTCCTGTGCCCTCCCCGCTTACATTGTCATTGGGAGGAGAAACACCGTTCCGCATCCCTCCATCGGGAGTTCTGCCTCAGCCATTGATGCCGATACGTCCCTCACCATTGATCCAACCATCGGTGCCAATACATCCGTCGGCGCCACCGAGCCATCCATTGATACCCTTGATGCCTGTGCCGGTGCCTTCGATGCCTTCATCGGTGCCTCCGATAATTCCTCCGATTCCTTCGGAGCCTAGACCAGGACCTTCAGGTATCTCACCAACCCGTCCCCCTCTAGTTCCTAGAGGGACAGGTGCTGAACCCTACGACACCTGGACTGATGATTCCTCCCCAGACACCGATGAGTTACCTTCACTACATTCACCCACTGAAAGTAGAAAGCGTTCTCCTCCAGAGGACCTCTTTTTTATAAATTTTGTGAAGGAAATGTCTGAATTGGTTCCTTTCCAATTGCAGACAGAACAGGATGACAGACATCAGATGATGGAGTTTCTCCAATTCTTGGATGCTCCCAAGGAAATAATTTCCATCCCTATCCACCAGGTTCTTCTGGATCTCCTCAAGAAGACCTGGGAACATCCTGGCTCCATTGCTCCAGTGCTCCAGTGCATAGAAAAGCTGACACTACCTATTTGGTGCAGGCAGCTCCAAGCTTTCAGAAAACTCAATTGGATCACCAGTCTGTAGTTGTTGAATCTGCACAAAAAAGAGCAAAAAGAGCAAAGAGATCAAAGCCTCACCCTTCTTTTCCCCCTGGCAAGGAACAGAAGTTTCTAGATGCCATTGGCCGCCGAGTATTCCAAGGCTCAATGCTCATCTCCCAGATTGCTGCTTATCAGCTCTATATGACCCAATATAATAGGGTCATTTTTAAGCAGATACAAGATTTGACAGATACCCTGCCTCAACAATTCCAAGATCAGCTTCAAACCCTAGTAAACAAGAGTTTTGAGGCAGACAAGCATGAGATCAGATCATCCTATGATATCTTTGATACTGCTACCAGAGTATCTGCAGCAGCTATTTCGGCAAGGAGATGGGCCTGGCTCAAGTCTTCCGACCTTCGTCCTGAGGTACAAGACAGGTTATCTGACCTACCCTGTGTAGGAGATAACCTTTTTGGGGAACAGATACAAAGGACAGTGGCGGAACTTAAGGACCATCATGAGACTCTCAGACAGCTCTCTCTGATACCTTCTGACTACTGTTCAAAACAGCCCTTCCGAAAGGACTCTAAGAAGTCCTCCTTCCGGCCAAAGAAGTCCTAGCTGCCACCAACCAGATCCCATGCCATGAGACCTTTTCAAAAAGCCCAGTCTCATCAGACACAGAAACAAAAGCCGCAAGCAGCTCCTCAACCAGGTCCTGCTTCAGGTTTTTGACTTCCACCTAGAGAGCAGCAGCCAGCCACTATTGCCTCACATACCAGTGGGAGGCCGACTGTGCCATTTCAACAACATATAGCACTCAATCACCTCAGACCAATGAGTACTGGCGATAATTGCCCAGGGTTACCATCTGAACTTTCTCTCCGTGCCACCAGATTCCCCACCTCTGCCAACGTGGAGAACATCTGATCACTCCATCCTTCTGGAACAGGAGGTCTCCCTCCTCCTCCAGTCCAGGGCAATAGAACCTGTACCCTACTCTCAGCATGGCCTAGGGTTCTATTTCCGGTACTTTCTAATCCCCAAAAAATCGGGAGGCGTTCGTCCTATTCTGGACCTACGGGCCCTCAACAAGTACCTCCAGCGAGAGAAATTCAAGATGGTAACCTTAGGCTCGCTTCTTCCTCTCTTACAAAGAGGAGACTGGCTCTGCTCTCTAGACCTCCAAGATGTATACACTCATATTGTGATAACTCCATCTCATCGCAAATACCTGAGGTTTCTAGTAGGCCCCAAGCACTATCAATACTGAGTGCTTCCATTCGGCCTAGCTTCTGCGCCACGAGTCTTCACGAAATGCCTCGCAGTGGTTGCAGCCTTCCTAGGAACTCAGGACGTTCACGTCTACCCCTATCTAGACGATTGTTTAATCAGGGCTCCCACTCAGCAAGCTGCTCAATTGTCCCTCATTCTACCCTTACACACTCTAATTTCATTAGGATTTCTCGTCAACTTCGACAAATCCTACTTAGTCCCATCTCAAACCTTATTGTTCATTGGGGCAGACTTGGACACCTTGCAGGCAAAGGCATTTCTGCCTCGACAGCGAGCTCTCACTCTCGTGTCTCTTGCACACCAGCTACAGTCCCAGCACTCCGCGACTGCACGCCACTTCCTCATCCTCCTGGGACACATGGCGTCCTCAGTTCAAGTCACACCAATGGCTCATTTGGCCATGAGAGTCATGCAGTGGACTCTACGGTCACAATGAACTCAAAGCATTCAGCCCCTGTCGACCATTGTCCACGTAACTGACTCACTCCGTCAGTCTCTTGCCTGGTTGAAAAATCAGAACAATCTCCTCCAAGGCTTGCCCTTCCAGGCTCCAGACCCTCAAATAACTCTCACCACGATGCTTCCAACCTCGGATGGGGAGCCCATGTGGCCAATCTGCAGACACAAGGATCTTGGTCTCCAGAGGAAGCCAAATACCAAATAAATTTCCTGGAGCTTCGAGCAATCAGATATGCTCTCAGAGCATTTCAGGATCACCTCTCGAATCAAGTCATCCTGATCCAGACGGACAACCATGTGGGCATGTGGTACATCAACAAACAAGGGGACATGGGCTCCTTCCTTCTGTGTCAGGAAGCTGTGCAGATATGGGCGGAAGCTCTCTCCCATTCAATGTACCTCAGGGCCACCTGGTTGCCAGGAGTGGACAATGTGTTAGCAGACAAGCTGAGTCGCATTTTTCAATCTCACGAGTGGTCTCTCAACCCCTCAGTAGCGAACTCCATCTTCCAACAATGGGGATATCCTCAGATATACTTCTTTGCATCTGCTCAGAATCACAAAGTAGAGAACTTCTGCTCTCTCATTCGCAGCAAACACTCTCAGCCCAGAGACGCATTCTCCCTCTCGTGGGCAACCGGTCTACTTTATGCATTCCCTCCACTTTCTCTTCTCTCGAAGACTCTCGTGAAGTTACGCCAGGACAAGGGTACCATGATCCTGATTGCACCTCACTGGCCACGCCAGGTGTGGTTTCCAGGATCTCTCCATTTGCAGGCACATTCCCCTGGGAAGGGACCCGCTTCTGATCACTCAAAACGACGGGTGCCTCCGCCACCCAAATCTTCAAGCTTTGTCCCTGACGGCATGAATGTTGAAAGGTTAATCCTTCAGCCACTTAACCTTTCTGAACCAGTTTCCCGTGTCCTGATTGCTTCGCAGAAGCCTTCCAATAGAAAATCTTACTCTTACAAATGGACCAGGTTTACGTCATGGTGCTCTTCTCAGTCCCTTGACCCCTTTACCTGTCCAATCACGACGTTTTTGGACTATCTCTGGCACTAATCAGAGTCAGGTCTAAAAACGTCTTCCATCAGAATGCATGTCAGTGTGGTAGCCGCCTTCCATAAAGGTGTCGGGGATGTTCCTATCTCAGTACAACCTATTGTAACACATTTTCTGAAGGGCTTGCTTCACCTCAAGCCTCCACTGCATCCTCCGGCCCCCTTCTTGGGACCTTAATCTAGTTTTGGGTCGGCTCATGAAATCACCCATTTGAGCCTCTTCACTCCTGTGACCTTCGATATCTCACATGGAAAGTGATTTTCCTTTTGGCAATCACTTCAGCTCGCAGAGTTAGTGAATTACAGGTCCTAGTTACCTATCCACCTTACACTAAACTTCTGCAGGACCAGGCAATACTCCGCACTCACCCTAAATTCCTTCCTAAGGTAGTTTCGGAATTTCACCTCAATCAATCCATCATACTACCTACCTTTTTTCCCAGGCCCCATTCCAATCCAGGAGAGCAGGCTCTGCATACCCTTGACTGTAAATGGGCTCTAGCCTTCTGTCTATACCGTACAGCTGCCCACAGGAAGAACACTCAATTGTTCGTCTCTTTCCATCCTAACAAATTAGGGCAGCCTGTGGCGGACTGCATATCCTTTTGCTATCAGCAAGCAGGCATTCCATTTCAAGACCGTGTTAAAGCACACTCTGTGAGGGCCGTGGCGACTTCAGTAGCACACCTACTCTCGGTGCCGCTTCCTGACATTTGCAGGGCTGCCACCTGGAATTCTTTCCACACCTTTGCAGCCCACTATTGCTTGGACAAAGCCGGAAGACAAGATTCCATCTTTGGCCAGTTTGTCCTTCGTAACCTGTTTACAACGTGACGTACCAACACCCTTCCGCCTGCCCGGTGGGGTTCAGGATACCCTCTACCAAATTCCACCCCCAGTTGTTCTGCCTGTGCCACATCTTTGGGTACATTTGGTGCATATTTGGATATCTTCAGCTCGGTACTCACCCATATATTCAAAAAAGCACTCAAGACATGGCTCTTTAGACAAGCCTTCAAAGACGCAATCGGCTAAACATTCACACCACAAATGAAAACGCATTCCATTAAGGACAGCTAAACAATACTACGAATAATTAATCTCTGTACAACTGACAATATACCCATGCTGTTGATATATAAGCTGTTAGTTTTAACCGTTTGCATCCACTGTTTTAATCTTTTCTTCCCTAGAGTTACACCAGTTATGTTGTTATACCAGCTGTTTTTCTCAATTGTAATTCGTTGTTTTAACTGTAAACCGGAGTGAAGGCCTCTAGCTAAACTTCGGTATATAAAAGCGTATAAATAAATAAAATAAATAAATAAATATGTGAGGACTACCATCCTGCTTGTCCTGTGAGAAAGCAAATGTTGCTTACATGTAACAGGTGTTCTCACAGGACAGCAGGATGTTAGTCCTCACGAAACCCGCCCGCCACCCCGCGGTGTTGGGCAGGTTTCGTTTTATTATTTTATTTTTTGGCACTTCCTGTAGCTTTTAAATAAAACTGAAGGGGGACCCCTGCTGGCTGCAGGGTTAGTGCCATGCTGGGCATGCCCAGTAGGGGTTAGTCAAAGTTCTGGAAACTTTGACAAAAGTGTTCCGTGATTGGGCTCCATCCTGAGATGTTACCCATATGTGAGGACTAATATCCTGCTGTCCTGTGAGAACACCTGTTACAGGTAAGCAACATGTGCTGAATCAACACACTGAAAAAATGGGAAAACTGGATACAGATATTACAGAAATAAAAAAAGTGCAAAATTCTTTGATACAGGGAGAGACGATGCTGAGTAAAAAGGTTGAGAATCTAGAAAATTCAGTGAGATATACTAACTTAAGAATTTTGAATTTTCCCAAATGTAAGATGATATCGCCAGGGGAACAATTTAAAAACTATCTTCAAGAAATTCTACAAATACCTATTGATGTGTTACCATCTTTATCAAAAGTTTATTTTTTACCTGGTATAAAAAATGGAGCACCTAAAAATCAACCATCTGAAGTAGAACCGTTAAATGTTTCAGAGTTGCTGGAAACATCTTATGAATCCCAGATTGAAAAGAGGGGAACCTTGATGGTTAAATTTATATTGTCTTCAGATAGAGACAATATATTAAAATTGTTTCTTTGTAAAAGATCCTCTCTTTACCTGGGACAAAAAATTTGGATATACCCAGATGTCTCTAAATCTACTCAAAAAATATATATCACTATACATTATCTTATGAATAAAAGCAAGAATTTTAAACTGCATTCTAAATTGGACATGAAGCCAATGAAGCAATTTCAAGTCAGGGTTAATATGTTCCCTATATTTCACCCCCATACTCAGTCATGCTTCTGCATTTTGAATCATGTATAAGGCTCTTAAACATTTTTATAGATAGACCCAAATAAAGTGAATTATAATAATCAATCTTACAGAAAACTTGAATCAGTTACATCCCAAATTCTTGCTGCCTATCACAGAGAAGCTGCCTTCGTGCTACCATGAAAATGGCCTATTATTTTCCTGCAGCTCTCTATCAGGTCCTTCAGGACTGGAATCCCGTGATCTTTGTGCCCCAGCCCCAGGGTATCCCTCACTGCTAGGTGCAGCAAGTGTGCAAGCAATAGATCCCCTGATAGTGTTGCATCCATCGGTTGCAGACAGCTGCGACCGCTCTGCCTTACCTCTTTCTCTCCCCTTTCCCTCTCTTTGGGCAAGATGGCTGTCTCCGGTGCTGAGTGCTGCGGGCCTCGGCATTCTCAGAACAGCATGGGCGTCCCCAACCACCATGCTCATGCCTGTGGCCTCCTAGGGCGCGAGCACGCACATCTCTGATGCTCAAATACACATCATGGTGGGAACCTCGGGGGCGGCCCCACTGCATGATGTCAGTACCTCCTGGTATAACTAGCCTCTGCTTCCGCTACCAGTTTGAGTTAGCAAAGACTTTGCTTCGCTACTTTGCCTCCTCTAAGCTGCCAGCTTAGAAGATTCCTTCGCTAAGGGCCTCGCTCCAGCAGAAGCTCTAGACAACCGCTCCTCGGGGTCTCTCTCTTATTTCATTCCAGGATATTGGACTACTGGGTACTCGCTCCTTGAGGACCTATCTACTTCATATCCTGCACCAAGGGCCTTCGGTCCCACCATTCTACCATCAGGAAGATGCCTTCACTCTGTGAGTATCTCTACGAACCGACGCTCCAACTCCACCCACCAGCCATGGCATTACACGCACTGCGGGCTCCTGCCTATTGTGAACATCTGGGTGAGACTATACTTCTGAGCTGCTGAGCGTATTGGCACCTCATGGATCAGTGCCGTACCTTCCTGCATTACCTTCTAATTACAGCAGTACAATAAAGACTCTGTCCATTCTGTGTCTGTTAACTGTGTCAGCCTATCGCAGTGGTTCCCCATGGGGCTCCTCCCCGTGGGTGGAGTCATATTCTTTGCGACCAAGGGTCCACAATGCCTCAAACACAACTGATTGCTAACTCAATGGACTCTGCTCAGCTCGCAGCCCTGCAGGCCATTCTTGGCCTAGCCCAGCGGATTACAGAACAACAAAGTCTTTGGAGAACCTTGCTACTGTCTTCAATCAGTTACACGCTCAACTGAGCTCCTCAGCTCCTCCTGTGTAGGGGTTGCTGTCACCAGTGGTAACCCTTAAGACCACTGTGCCCTTATCTACACCTACCGGCTTTACGGGTGAAGTCAAGATGTGCAGAGGATTCATCAATCAGTGTAGCATACATTTTGCTTTACAGCCTACTCTCTTTCCCACAGAGTCTTCAAAGACCACCTACATCCTGTCGTTCCTTGAAGGACGAGCCCTGGCCTGGACTTCACCTCTATGGGAACGTGAAGATCCTATCCTGAATGACCTATCAGGATTTCTACAACTTTTAAAGTCTGTGTTTGATGATCCGGCTTGCCAGACCATCACTTGATCCGCCTTGCTCAACCTTCAGCAAGGTAACAAGCCACATATAGACTTTGCCATCGAATTTAAGACTCTAGCATCTGAACTACATTGAGACACTGGATGCCTATGTGCCATATTCATGGAGGGTCTCAACTCTCGCATAAAGGACGAACTAGTAGCTTGCGATTTGCCTGAATCCCGTGAGTCCCTGATGGAACAAGCAGGGAGAATTGACCGCTGTATCCGCGATCGTACTCAAGAGGCTAAGAGTCCACAGAAGTCTACAGTGGGGGCTAACCGTCCAAAACCTGTGCCTATTACTTCCAGCTTGTCGTCTGCACCCCTAGAGGAGGAAGTGCCTATGCAACTAGGCTGAAGCCACTTGACCTCTAAGGAGAGATGTTACCGCAAGCGCATGGGCCTGTGCATGTACTGTGGCCAATCGAGCCACGCAGTTCAAACCTGTCCCATTTGTCCGGGAAACTGACGGGCCTGGGATCTGCAGGAGGACTTCTCCTGGGCCTTACCTCTCCTACTTCTCCATTATCTTTACCTGTATCCCTGCTTTGCGGAGGTCTCGAGTTTCAGACTCTCGCTCTCATTGATTCCGGTGCCGGAGGTAATTTTATTCTAAAGCGCTTGGTCGAACACCTGAGGATTCCTACTACACCAATAGATAAGCCTCTGCTATTGTCATCCATCCATGGAGAACCACTTCCTGGAGAAGTTTCATTGATCACCCAGGCCACTGGCCTGCGCACTAGAGCCCTACACTCAGAATCAATTTCCTTTCTAGTGTTGGAAAAAGTCATGCATCCGGTGGTGTTGGGTCTGCCGTGGCTTCAAGACCATATGCCACAATTTAATTGGGCTACCTTGGAACTGTCCCGGTGGGGACCAGACTGTCATGGTCGGTGTCTTGTGTTGAATATGGAGGCATAGAACACACTTGAGGCAGCTTTCATGGCAGGCAGGAAGAGAGAAGGGCTGAGCCCTCACGAGGCTCTTCCTTTTATTGTACATTCATACAAAGGCAGATGATGTATCATTACATGATTGGCTACTTTCCCCATAGCAACAGACGAGTCCCTACACTATTGGCTTTGGCTCAGGGGGTGTGCACGGATCATCTCATTGGCTGCTGAAATCTATACCTCCTGACTTTGTCCTGCCTCTGACTAGGGAACACCCAGCCCCTCCCCCAGGAATTCAGGGCCAAGCACAAGCCAGAGAAATACATGAAGTCAGGTATCCTTTCCCAGGCAGAGACTTAAGCACAAGTGATGCTTTTATTCAGGCAAAGGTCAGGGAAGTTAGTGTTTAAACCCCAAATTGGCCTGCTGGCAAAGCTTATATTTCCCACAGTCTTGCTGAAGTTTCACTGCTCATCTGCATGCCTACCATTCCATTACCTGGCTTACCGCCACAATACGCCTCCTTTCAGGATGTTTTCTCTAAGCAAGCAGCTGATGTGCTTCCTCCACACAGAGAGTTTGATTGTGCCATAAATCTGAAGCCAAACTCTGAACTTCCCAAAGAAAGAGTCTACCCTCTTTCTGTAGCTGAGACCAAAGCTATGTCTACCTACATACAGGAAAATCTATAAAAGGGATTTATCAGACTGTCCAAATCCCCTGTTGGTGTAGGCTTCTTTTTCGTAGGGAAAAAGGATGGCACCTTATGCCCCTGCATCGACTACAGGGGTCTGAATGAGATTACCATCAAGGTCAGGTACCCCCTGCCCTTAATATCTGAACTGTTTGATAGACTCCAAGGGGCCAAAATATTCTCCAAATTGGACCTAAAAGGAGCTTACAACTTGGTGCGTATTCAAGAAGGAGACGAATGGAAGACTGCTTTTAACACCCGTGATGGACACTTTGAATACCTCGTCATGCCTTTCAATTTAAGTAACGCACCTGCAGTCTTTCAAAATATGATGAACAACATCTTACGGGACTTACTGTATCAATGCGTAGTAGTATATCTTGATGATATACTGATCTTTTCTCAGGATCTGCAAAGTCATCAGGAGGATGTTAAGAAAGTCCTAAGATGCCTGCTTGAGTACCGCCATTACGCAAAGCTTGAGAATTGCGAATTTCACAAAGAAGCTGTACCCTTCCTGGGGTATATCGTTTCGAAGAACGATTTTCAAATGGACCCCAAGAAACTTGAGAGTATCCAGGATTGGCCTCAACCCACAGGCCTGACGGCATTACGTCGCATCTTAGGTTTTACCAATTACTACCGATCCTTCATTAAAAACTACTCATCTTTGACAGTCCCTCTAACTGCTATGACCAAGAAGGGTGCCAATCCTTCCAATTGGTCTCCTGAAGCCATCTCGGCCTTCATGATGCTCAAAGAGGCTTTTCAAAAGAAGCCATGTCTCCGCCACCCTGACCCACACCGTCCTTTCATCGTGGAGTTTGACACATCCGACGTTGGTGTGGGGGCGGCTGTAAGTCAGTACAGCGAATCCAGTGTGCTGCATCCTTGCTCCTTCTTTTCTAGGCAATTCTCGCCTTCAGAGAGAAACTATAGGATAGGAGACAAGGAGCTTCTCGCGATTAAACTGGCTTTTGAAGAGTGGCGTCCCTGACTAGAAAGCGCACAACACCAAATAGTATACACCGATCACAAGAATCTAGAGTATCTTCGACATGCTCAACAACTCAACCACCGTCAGGCAAGTTGGTCCTTGTTTTTCAACAGGTTCGATTTCCTTCTGAAATACCGTCCAGGAGAAAAGAACACCCGGGCTGATGCCTTATCGATCTCCTTCTCACCTCAGGACGAGCCAGATGAACCCCGTTATATAATCGACCTTGTAAGAGTGGTTCTCACAGCCACCCACACGGTACCTGCTGGGAAGACGGTGGTGGCCAGAAGTTTAAGAAAAAGACTGTTGAAATGGGCACTGTATTAGCTAAACTCTTCATAAAGCACATCTTCCATCTTCACGGGATGCCCAAACATATACTATCCGACAGAGGAGTGCAATTTACTGCAAAGTTTTGGAGAGCATTATGTCAGAAGTTTGACATCGCTTTAGATCTAACCTCTGCCTACCAACCTCAGTCTAACGGTCAGACTGAGAGGATGAATAGGACGACCCTATGTCAACTCTAGACAGAACGACTGGGCTGAATTACTGCCTTGGGCAGAATTTGCCATCAATTCCCATTCAGTTTCTTCAACGGGGTCTTCCCCTTTCCAACTTGTCTATGGGAGACAACCTTTACCTCCACTACTCCATTGACAGTAGCCTCTCCTGCTGCCCAGGCTACCACTGCAGAATTATCCCAGCTTTGGAGACAAACGAAGGAGCTCCTTTTTTTTTTTTTTTTACCTTTATTTATAGCTTTTCAAATAATAGATACAATCATATTATTTGTATACAGAAAAACATGGTCATTTATACCAATCATCAAATTTTTTCAGTTATTACATTTAGGAAATAAACCATTAGTATCAATCAAATGGAGGGTTCCTATTCCTTGATAATTATCTTTTTAAAGGGGAATATAAGAATAAATCATAATCAAGATTGATTCATACTGTGACTATACCCAATATTTATCATTACATGGATAGTGGGGATGAGGTAGGCATCCTATTCTGAGTTAAGAAATTCCTTAATTGATCTGGAGCGAAAAATAAATATGTAAGTTCCTGTTTTTTTATAATACACTTGCAAGGAAAGCGAAGGGTAAAAGAAAAACCTAATGAAAGAACCTCTTGGCGAAAATTCAAAAAGGCTTTGCGCCTTTGTTGGGTGGTCACAGCCAAGTCAGGAAAGATTTTAACATCCTTGTCATGAAATTTAACTGGGTATTTGCTAAAGTATTTCTTCATAACAGAATTAACATCCAAAAAGGAGTAAAAAGTTACTAGCAATGTACCCCAGTTAATTACTTCCAAGGAAGAATCCTCTAGAAAATTAGACAAATTACCTTGAAATAATTCTGATCTTGCCACATTTCTTGTAGGAGGAAGAAAACTGCAATTATTTATAGTTGGAGCTCTATCCTCAGAAAAACCGAGTTGCCCAACAAGAAACTTTTTAAAAGTAATCAGAGGTTCTTCTCCTACTTTACGAGGAAAATTTAGAATTCTTAGATTAAATCTTTTAGAATTATTTTCTAACATTTCAACTCTACGAGATAAATATTCTTTATCTTTAACTGAAGCTTGTCTAATTTCTGAGTTTTTCTTCTCTTGGAGTTCCAAAACTTTAATTCTTTCATTGGAGTCCTTTATCTGTTTCTGTATTCCCAGACAATCTTGTTGATTTCCTTCGCACATTGAATTCATTTTTCTTTCCAGATTTTGAATTTTCCCCATCATACCAGCCATCATGTCCCATAACGTATCCATCGTTACTACAGCTGGTTTGGTTGGGATTTCACCCTGCTTTGGATTTGGGAAAGAGTCTTTAACTCCTATTGGGACCAAAGCAGAAACGTCCACTGCTGCCCCTTTTAAAATTCTAGAGGCAGCTGTGTCTGTTTCTATTTCATTTTGGACTTTAATTGCATCAAACTGCAATCTTTCAGATGTTAACTCAAAATTTTCCGAAGCAGGTTCTATTAACCCTTCCAAAACCCTCTGCTGTGGTGCTAGCCCGATGTGAGGGCTAAGGGACGCTTCCTCTGCAGGCTCAATAGATTTCCCCAAAACTACTGGCGCACCAGATTCTTCAGCTCCCTTTAATGCGGGTATAGGGAAGAGCATATAGCTTGAAATTTCTTGCTGTATAGGGGACGGCATTGGTAAGGGAGGATAGGTTCTTATTCTCCCTTTCCGCTTCGGAGGCATATCAAAGGATAGCAAGAAATAGCTAACACACTCTTAGTAGAATCTATTTATAAATATATCAAGGGTTATGAGCAAGGAGCATAGTTGGAGAGAGGTAAATCCAATTACAGTTCTTACTTGACCTTGGCACTCCGGCGACTCTGGCGAAGCCCGGCAAAGCCCGTTGTCTGCGCGCGCCCCTTGAGCGCGTGCGGCTTTAGCGACGCGCCGGCTCTGCTACGCGCCGCACGCTGGCCGCTGATATTGGCCGCTTCCGGTCCCGCCTCTAATCAGCTCCTCTGTGCCGCACAGCCCAGCAGCTGACTCGGGTTACCGTCCTGCCTCCGACCTCCGCGATGACACACTCGGGGCTTCTCTCTCCGCTCCTGCTCGCCCTCAAGGTAGGAGAGCCAGGGGGCCGCTGATATTGGCCGCTTCCGGTCCCGCCTCTAATCAGCTCCTCTGTGCCGCACAGCCCAGCAGCTGACCCGAGTCAGGAGCTCCTTTTTAAAGCAGGACAAAAGGCAAAGAGGACCTATGATGCCCATCACCAAAAGGCACCTCAGTTCCAGCCAGGCGACAAGGTCTGGTTAAGCACAAAATACCTCTGACTCAAGCTCCCTTCTGCAAGATTTGCTCCTCGCTTTGTGGGACCTTTCGCCATCCTTCGGCAATTAGGAAATTTAACATACAGTCTCAAACTGCCTCCATCAATGAAGATACACAATGCATTTCATGTATCTCTACTAAAGCCAGTGATACTCTCCAAGTTCTCCAGAAAGGAACCAGAATCCACCAGCCTGGACACAGAGGATGACATTGAATATGCCGTAGACGACATCCTTGATGTACGTAAAAGATGCAAGACATGGGAGTACCTCATCTCTTGGGAGAACTATGGCCCAGAGGAAACCTCCTGGGAACCACGGGCCAATATTACAGACAAGGAGATGCTGCGCCAATTCCATCTGGCACACCCATGGAGAGGACCCTTTGAAGGGGGGTACTGTTGAGTCCGTTGGTCGCAGACGGCTGCGACCACTCTGCCTTACCTCTTTCTCTCCCCTTTACCTCTCTTTGGGCAAGATGGCTGTCTCTAGTTCTGAATGCTGCGGGCCTCGGCGTTCTCAGACCAGCATGGGCGACCCTGTCCGCCATGCTCATTCTCGTGGCCACCTAGGGCGCGAGCGCGCACATCTCTGATGCTCAAATACACATCATGGCGGGAACCTCGGGGGCGGCCCCACCGCATGACGTTAGTACCTCCGGGTATAACTAGCCTCCGCTTCCACTACCAATTTGAGTTAGCAAAGACTTCGCTTTGCTACTCTGCCTGCTTTAAGCTGCCAGCTTAGATGCTTCCTTCGCTAAGGGCCTCGCTTCAGCAGAAGCTCTAGACACCCGCTCCTCTGGGGTCTCTCGCTTCCAACTTCCCTTCGGGGTCCTCACTAACTTAGACAACTGCTCCTCAGGGGTCTTTCTCTTATTTCATTCCAGGATATTGGACCACTGGGTTCTTGCTCCTCGAGGGCCTATCTACTTCATATCTTGCACCATGGACCTTTGGTCCCACCATTGTACCATCAGGAAGATGCTTTCAGTCTGTGAGTATCTCTACTAACTGACGCTCCAACTCCACCCACCAGCCGCGGGGTTACTCGCACTGCGGGCTCCTGCCTATCGTGAACATCTGGATGAGACTATACTTCTGATCCTGATGAGCTTTTTGGCACCTCGTGGATCAGTGCCTTACCTTCCTGCATTTCCTTCTAATTACAGTAGTACAATAAAGACTCTATACATTCTGTGTCTGTTAACTGTGTCAGCCTATCGCAGTGGTTTCTCACAGGGCACCTATCCGTGGGTGGAGTCATCTCCATTGCGACCAAGGGTCCACAATGCCTCAAACACAACAGATAGCTTTTATCTTCCTCTGCCATTATCATATTTTTCCCACTGTCTGTCACAAAAAAGCCTGCATAAAGTCGCTTGCCTCTCTGGTCTAGCTGCCAGTTTTCTAACATCTTTTTTATGTCTGTAAGGATATTGCATGAGGAATGCTTGCTATCCATCACCTGGGAGTGTAGCACGGCCCACCTGCACCCTGATGCTGGTCACCACTAGAGCTGCTGCCTGCCTGTGTTTTGGCCAGTGATGTAAATCTGCGGTTATTTAGACTGCGGAGTTAGCAATCTGATGTAATTGGCTCCTAAGGAAGGTGGAGTCAGCAGTCTTGTAGTGTCTTAGATATCGTCTTGCTAAGGAGTAGCAATCTGTAATGAATCTGATATAGTTGTGGGTGGATGCCTGGGCCGATGGCAGATGACCACGCCCCCGGGAGGATATCCCGAGAGGGACCACCGGCTAGGCTTGAGTATGGAGACAGACACACATTAGTTCTTTTATTAAACAGGTTTTTGAAACCACCAGAGGTGGCAGTAGTGAGCTGATATGCCCGGCAGGGCTGTAGTCCCTCAGGTACTAGAACAGCGATCCCAGGATGACTGAGCTGTTGAGAAACTGTAGAAAGTGAGTAGGCAGAGTTCATAAACAGAACTAGATGACAAATCTCACATAAGGTCTCAAGGAAGCTCAGGAGCTGGAAAGGTTTAGGCCCTCGAGGAGCGAGTACCTGGTTCCAGGGAAAGCTCTGAGAGAGCGATGGTAACTCACAATTGTTTGTAGCAGCGATAGCTTCCAGGCAGTAGAGAATCTTCAGAGTGTCCAGGAACATGGGCCCTCGAGGAGCGAGTACCGGTTCCTATCTGTAATCTGAAAGTAAAGAAAAGAGCGAGGCCCCCAAGGAGCGGGTACCTCTGGTAAGTCTGAGGAGGCAGAGTAGCTTTGGAGCATAGCCGAAGCAATCCCCTTGCTAACTCAGTTAGATAGCGAAATAGAGACCTTTAAATACTGGAAGTGGATGACGTCATCTCAGGGGGACTCCCCTGAGGTTCGCGCTCTTGCTGGTACTTCAATCAGAGCACGCGCGCCCTAGATCTTCAGGCAACATGGCGGATCTGCAACGTCGAGCCCGTCCGGGGACGCCGGAGGGAGATGGCATGGAGACGCTGCGGCAGCCAGCCATCCATCAGACCTGGAGGGAGTCGCCACAGAGGTAAAGAGGGCGGAGTGAGGACGTCTAGCAGCGACGGTCACAACAGCCAGCTCCCACTGGCCTTCAGGGGGAGGTGGATGTGCATAGTGTTCACACTGGTCCAGATGTTGCTGGTGAAATGCATGCTACTTTCTTCTGCTTTAGCCAGCTGAACATGCTTAAGAGTACAGCATTGATTGTACAGGGTGAGGAAAACCTGCCTACGAAATGTAGTCTTGGAGGGCACTTTGTAATTGGGGACTAAGAGGTGGAGCAGACACTTAAAGCCTAGGTTCTCTGCAGGGGCTGACCATCTAGGGCAGTCATTTCCCTGATGCACCTCTTCACTACTTTGGATGTTGTCTTCTTGCCCCGAGACAGTGATACAGAATACCACCCCATTTTCTCAATGTGATTTGCAACTGCAGATGCATTGCAGGGAGCTGCTGGCTTGCCACCTGACTAGTGGAAGGGGCCATGGGCTCAGCTTGGTTAAGAGTCTTCCCCTTTTCAACCCCTTTGTTAAGGCTTTGACTTTTATTAGGAAAGGGGATCCCCAGGCTAGTACTGCTGCCCTCCCCGATTCCAGTGCTAGTGAGTGGTGTTTCTTTAAGAGGTACTATATACCAGCACTTGTCAGATGCCCCAGTTCCTTCCCTCTACTAATGACCCTACTGTAGTGAGTACCCTGAACAAAACATATGTCATCCCTAACTTTAAATTGTCCCCACACAAGGGATGTCTTGTGTGATCTGCTCTCTGTATGCTTGGGAGCTGCTGCTGCTGGCACTAGAGTTGAGGTTCAGGGTTGACCATGAAGTAAAAGCCCAGGGGCATCACTCACACACTCTGCCTGCACTGCCTGCTCTTCCTGGGGGTAATTCTCAGTGCTGTCAGTATCTTCTACCTCCCCCAAACTCCTCACTAGAAGTTAAGACACTACTGACTAGAGTAGTAAGTGGCTTGCCAGTTCCAAAACTCAATCTCTGTCTTTCTAGGGCTATCCCTGACAGTGTCTGCAAAAATGTTTCTGTCACACATATGGAGTTTAGGGACAGGGCTGTCTTTTTTTCTCACTGCTACTAGTACTGCTTGTACTTCTCTCAGACTGGGCTGACTCTGCCATAATACCTAATCCTCTGACCCTGCAGTTTCCTCCTCTCCCCTTTCCTCAGAGTGGTGTCATAGAATATTGAAATTTGAAGAGACTGCTAGGGGTTTTAATATCACAGTGGATTTTATTGATACTTTACCATCACATACCAGAACCACTCTAATACTATTGAATGAGTATGTCTCACACACATGCAATAACACAGGGAAGCAAGACCTGCAGCTCGCTCCCAATTACCCCCCCATCCCCCCATACAAAACACAGAAACATCTGTATGGCTTTAAAATAACGCTGCAGTTTATTACAAAACATAACCCGAGCCCCTAGAACTTATTATACATAAACACCAAAACACATTTCCCCTTCCCCTCCTTCTTGCCCCTCTTCACTTACCACCGCGTCCCAGTGGTAAGACTACGTTGACGCTCCCCCATCTCTTACCCTGCTGCTGCCCCAGCGAGGGCAAACGCACGGCCTGAGCATCGACCCCCCCCTTGCTCGTAGGCCTTCCCGTGTAGAGTCCCAAACTACACAAGATTCACCCCCCCTCCAATGTCTTTTACAATACAATACAACACATTACCACGTAGGGCTCGGGTTTTCCGCCACAAACAAAGGCAACCTATGGCTGTCTTTGTTCCTCCACTGCGGCCCTAAACCTATTACATTTGTTGCTCAAATCCTTCCTGCAGAGCATTGTTAAATAAGTCAAGGCCAATGTCTGAAAGATGTACCCCATCACCCCGAAATAAATCTACCAGTACTTCCCACGACCAATCATGCCTTACCCTGAAACCGCCTTTTTTATCAGCCATTTACCAATTTGGCAGTTCCATTTTTTAACACCCTTGCGCCACAATGGCTCCGTATGATGCCGAATCCGCACAATAATGTCTGACCAACCCACTCTCGTACCTGGCATCCCATTTATAATACTTGCCAAGTCTTTTCTCATGTGCGCTACTTATTCCCGCCACGACAGTTTCCTGATATCATTTCCACCCAAATGAATAATCATAAGCCGTGGAACACCCAAAATTTTAACCAGCCCCTGCAGGAAAGAGAGCAACTCCCCCCAATGCATGCCCTGCCTACTGAACCAGTGAACTGTCCACTTTTGGGTATCTAAGTTCGTGTCCTCCGTAAGAATTCTTCGCTGCCCTCCACTGCGCCCAATGAACGAAGGAATGGTCCACGACCCAGACACATTCCCGATTGCATGGTACCCCTTCAGTTTCTGCAAAGAAAAGAACCCAATTAGCCACTGGCAAAATTACCCCTCCCCCGCAGACCTCTAAGTTAAGTGCTTCCGAACATATGACCGATAGGCCTCAGATTTCCAGCGCCCGATTGATTGAATCCACCGTACGGACCACCCTAACTCCACAGCGGTGGTTGCTACTCCAATGTGGAAAGAATGCGGCGTATAGTGCTCCGCATCCCAACCTAATCCCTCCACCACCCTTTTTAAAACCTGTGAAAACTGAAAAATGGTCAACGGTGAACCATCTTCGTGCACGAAAAAAGAGCCCTGGACTTCCGGCCTCACTCGTACAAACGCTTGAGAGCCACACACCGGGCACGCCAGCTCATCATGCGCCTGCAACAACGAAATCCAATGCCCTTTGCCCTTTTGATCCATCTTAGATTTGCGAATGCACAGAATCACCCTATGCTCGGAAACCCATACGTCTTGAGCCTGCAGCCCCACCCCGTAAGCGCTCCCCTTGGATCTGGCTACCAACTCGCTGACCCTCATGGCTCCGAAAAAAGCCAATGAGAATGTTGCTCTAAACAGCAATAACTCATACTGGGACCAGCAAACCTCCGCCAATTGCTCCGCTATCCGCAACAGGTCTGTATACCTGATGGGTCGCCATTTATCCCCTTCCTCCGCTCTTCCCCTCCACCATCCACCCAACACCCGCTTAACCAAGAAACTTCTGACTGGATTTCCCCAACCACCCAATTTCTGAAAAAAGGAAAAACCCGCCAACTGACAACGCACGGATGCCAGCGAATAACCTGACCACTTAGTCCACAAAATAAACTGGACCACATCACATTCGCGAACTGCCCCCCCCCCTTCCATCCCAAATTCTGCAAAAAGCAAGACACCACTCCCCTGCCCACCAAGTAAGATTTCCAAGTAGCCGGTTCCATGGATTGTCGAATCAAGCTCCACATGTCCTCCTGCCGAGTTGCCATAGATGCTCCGGCAATGGTTCTCCCATCAAACTCACCTGCGGCGCCAACGACCTGAAGATGTCCCACTTGAAACAAGAAAGAGCATCGCAATCAGGTTCAGGCTACCCAGGGACATGCCTAGCCATGATAGTCACATTCCAATGCAAACATAGGAATACCAGGTCCCTCAACAACACCGACACTCATGGACACCTAGCGAACTGCTTGTTGATCACTTGAACGACCCCCAAGTTGTCACACCAGAAAACCACCATTTTGTTCTGAAGTCTATTCCCCCAAAGGGCAAGCGCTACTATTATAGGGAACAGCTCAAAGAATATGATATTCCTTGTGATCCCTTCCGCCTCCCAATCCTTGGGCCTCTGCTCCGCACACCACTGCCCCTGAAAATACACACCAAAACCAATCGCCCCGGCCGCATCCTAATACAACTCCAATTCCTCATTGGATACCTCCGCCTCTTGCATCATGCATACTCCATTGAAAGAGTCTAAAAAACCCTCCCAGACCTCCAGTTCCTCCTTCACTGCTCGAGTCACCCTAATAAAATGATGCCCTGCCTTTACTCCCACAGTGTTTGCCGAAAGCTGACGAATAAATGCAACGACCCATTGGAATCACTCGGCATGCAAAATTAAGCGAACCAATCAGTGACTGCATTTGCTTCAAAGTCACTTTAGTCAACCTTAGAACCAGCCTCACCAATTCCTTCAACTGAACGACTTTATCTAACGGCAAATGGGACACCATTCCCACCGAATCCAGTTCAGTCCCTAAGAAGGTAAGAGTAGTAACCAGACCCTCCAACTTTTCCCGCACAGTGGGCACTCCTAATGACCGGGTTACCTCCAGAAAACCATCCAACTATCCTGACAGACACTTGACCTGCTAGGTCCCACGAACAGAAAATCATCTAAATAGTGTAACATAGCTTTGCAACTGTTATGTTGCATCGTGACCCATTGTATGAATGTACTAAACGCCTCGAATAATGCCCAGGAAATCGTGCAGCCCATTGACAAACAACAATCCACGAAATATCCCCCTTCAAAATAGAAAGCTAACAGTGGAAAGCTCAGCGAGTTAATGGGTAAGAGCCGGAACGCTGATTCTATGTCCACCTTGGCTAGTAAAGCCCCAGATCCCGCATCACGCACTAAAGCTACGGCCTCGTCAAAAGACGCATATTTCACCGTACACTCTCGGCACGGAATAAAGTCATTGACGGACGATCCCTCCAGATACGATAAGTTCAGAATCAACTGAAACTTTTTCGACACCTTCTTTGGAATGACCGCCAGCGGAGACAAATGCATCCATTCGAAAGGCCGAGTATCAAAAGGCCCCGTCACCCTCCCCAACTGAATCTCTGAACGCAACTTTTCCCTGGCGATGTCCGCCAATCGATAAGCAAACCTAGCGTTCCTCGCTAGCCCCCCGCCCCCTGGATCCTCATACGGGATACTAAATCCCACACTAAAACCAACACTCAACAAAATAGCTGCAGCTGCATCCGGATAGCACCGTAACCACTCCTTTAACATGGAGACAACTACCGGTGAATCTGACTTCTGTTCCAGGACCTTATAATTTTCCACTTTTAGTAAGGGCGGTATTCTGCCCCTGCGAGCACTTTGTGGCAGGATGCGCTCCTCCACAAGAAGTGCACGCATGCCTGAACTTGCACTCGGGAAACAGTCATGTGAGCTTGTTGAATCTCCAACAGATGTCAGACTCGCCCCCCGATAGTTTACTACCTGGCTGAAGGTTCCTAACTGTTCCTGGCCCACGCAAGGAACCACCCTTACCACCGATGGCCCCATACCCTGAGTTACCGCCCGCTCCTCCCCCAACCCCTGCACTTTTGGCTGCACTGACCCCCTTGTTCGTCATCTGAGTTAACCACAAATGAATATCCTGAGTGCCTCAGGACATAAATCTATTCCCCGCCATTTTATCGCAAAACTTTTCATCATAGTTGAGCCAAGCCCAACCTTCGTAATCTTTGAATGCACCCAGTATGCTGTCCGCGTAGGATAGCAAAGCACAATATTGGGTCGGGTCAAAGTGCCCTACCACGCTAGCCAATCTTAAGAAACCCCGTACCCAATTGAATATATTTTTAGAAATTTTTGGCCCAGAGCCATCCCTTTTATTCTTCTTCTTGGCTTTCTTTTTATCCTTTCTCCCACCCCCCCCCCCCATCGACTCTTTAATAATTTTAAAATATTCACAAATTTACTTTTGCGAATCCGCCTAACTAGGCGCTTCGGCACCTCCTCCCACAATTCGGTTAAGGATGCCAATGCCGGATGTCCCATGTCTTGTTTCGGACCCTCTGCTTACACTGTGCGCTGACCCGGCCCTGACTCTCCCGAACTCGAGGACGACGAAGACGAACTAGAAGAACTACTAAACCTCGTCCTCTTTTTCTTCCTAGCTGACCCCCTAGACTCGTGCTCCTCGCCCCCTGCCATCTTACCTGCTCCTGCACCCGCTGCATTGCTGCCCGGAACTTCTGCTGGATGTCCCGCCGCCAAAGCCCTTCTTGGAAAATCGACCTCTTGCCCCGCTGGGAACTCTCGTTCTCTCCAGGCCTCTTGTCTCGATGTTCCTGGCAACACCTCCTCCACCGCATCTGGAAAAGAATCTGCCTCCACTCTGCCCCCCTACTGGTCACTGCACCTTTGCCCCGAATCCCCTTGCCCAGCACACCCGAGGCCAGAAGTGAGTGTTCCTGCCCACTAGCCCACTCCTCGTCCCCTTGCTCAGCCAAATGCCATCTGCCTGCTGAAAAATGCTCCTCCCCAAACTCACCCCTGAACTCTGGAGGCCAACCCCCTACCACCCCCATACTCCAGCCGCCCTCCCCCCCCCCACGGAATGGGGGCTTGACCCGAAGCAGGTCCCCACATATTGCCCCAATATATCTGCGATCAGTGCAACTGTAGGGCCCCCTAGCGCCCCATGCCTTCCCACTGTTGGGACTTCCCCGCTGAAGCGAGGCAATCTACATGGGCCCGCCGCCATACCATGGGCCATGAGCCCCCCGGTGCTGGCCTCCTGACTGCCTGCTTTCCCCGCCCTCCCTCAACACTAACTGGCTTCCGTTTTCGCGGAACCCCGGAGGCAGCTAGAGGCCTAGGGCCTGGCTGCCCTCCATTTATGGGTGCCTTTCTGCCCCTGTGCACATTGCTCCTCCTACTAGGTGGGGGAGCCTTGCCTTTACCAACCCCTCGCAGGGCCGCCGTAGAGGAGCCGGGCCTTTGCTCCCAGCGAGAGCCCTGACGCTGTTTGCCCCCTGCCTCGATGCCTGGGGTTATCATGTCGCCTGCGCTGACCAGGAACTCCAGGATTGCAGGGGCGCCGTGTGTTGCATGGGCGGGGCCGGAGGAAGGTGCAGGCGGAAAAAAAATTTGCCTCCTTAGGCGTTAAGGGAAATCTCCACTACCGCTCCCGGCGGTGAAGAGGTAAGGGAAGGAGGGCCAGAGGTAGCAGCAGGGGCAAAACCCGGGGCATCCCCCAAGTTGGAAGAGAGGGAGGGGGAAGGCCAAAGCGCAGGTGAAGCTGGGCCGGGAGGGAGGCAGACCCGTGGGGTGGTCGTCCGCGGCGAGGCCCCGGGCCGAGATCCACTTACCACTTGAGGCTGGGGTGGAGGGGCAGGGCCCGGGCCCCGAGGGGAAACGCTGTCAGCCGCTGGGCGATGGCCAGTCACTGCCTCCAAAAGAGGGGGGGCCGGTTAGACCTTCGCGCACTTCATCACCCTCAAACAAAAATGCTGCGCAGACTAGAAAAAACACAAAAATGCACCAAAAACCGCCGAAAAAAATCTGGAATCGCCGCGGAGCAAAAGCAGAAATCTGCCGCTTGCTTCGCTGCTAGTTCCTGACTGACTCGTATTGTGCCAAAGCCCTGGCGCTCCAGTAAGGCAACCAATGGCAAGGCAGCAATTCAATACCTTGTATGTTTAATAGCCTTGATCACCATTACTATCATACCCTTTCAGAGTGCTACAATTATTAGTTATTTAATATCCTTGACTACCTTAATTACTAGTCTATTTTAATATTTCCTTGTATCCCCTATAATTGCACTTACAATGTGCCATTATTATCTTTCTTGTTAAATGTAAACCGATGTGATGTTTTTCACTAAATGAATATCGGTATAGAAAAATCCGCAAGTAAATAAATAAAGGTAAGGACTGTTTTTAACCTATGAAAATTGCTTAGAAAATGACTTGGATTCTATTTTTACTGATTCTTTTTGAGTATATTTACCTTGTATGGTTCTAATATATTTTGCAGTATTAATATTGTAACTTGCTATGAGGTTTAAGGGACTGGCAGGATATCAAGAATAAATAAATAATAAATGAGTACTTTCCCTTACTATTGAGCTTGGTAATGTTACAATCCATCAGATAGTTAGGGTTTTTTGGCTAGGATAAATTACTACTCGAAACAAGGCCTGGATTTTACTTTATTATATTATCAAATATAGGATTTTTTTTTTAAACTGGCCTCCTTGTTGGTAAAGTTATTATTTTAATAGAAATCTTATGTCACAATTTTTAAATTTACCAGTAATATTGCCCCCTTTTCAAATTTTGCTCTATTATGGAATTGAATGTTAATGCTAATGGTAGCTTTGCTTTTGTGGTTCATGTCTCTAGACCACAAGCGATTTACAATTGCTGTAGACTGTGTAATAACAATAGAAAAGGGTATCGGCTATTAAGGGGTTTCTTAACGATGACCTGTTTTCACAGAACCAGATGGTGAGAGATCTGGAGGCCCGGGTACAGCAACTGACTCTAGAGGCAGAGAACAGTAATTTACAACGCCAGAAACTTTCTCAAGAAAAGACAGAAGTAGAAAAAAACTATCAGACAACCTGCTCTGAACTACAGGAAGCAAGGGCGAGGTACAGTATTCTAATAATTTTTTATCTCTCACTATGCCAGTTAAACCGTCGCAGTTCCTCTTTTCCCAAGACTCTGGAAAACATTCATAAAAGAAAGCACTGACAATGTATACAAGTTCACATAGGGCCTCATTTTCCAATATCGCATTGGTAACGCATTAGGGGGCGTTACCAATGCAAATGAGGCTTCTTTCGTGCAGTGGGGAAACATCGCGTGCGGCGATGTTTTCGCCATTCGCGAAAACATTAGCACCGCACGCGATGTTTTCCCAGTGTGCGATGATTCTTTCGGTGTTTCATTGCAGTGCACGATATTTGCCGGTTTTTGCACTTCAATCATTGCGGTCCACGATAGTCCCGGACAGCCCGTTTCGGAGGGAGGGAGGGAGGGAGGGAGGGAGGGAGAGAGAGAGAGAGAGAGAGAGAGCGAGAGAGAGAGGGCCATGAGAGAGAGAGAGAGAGATGAGAGAGAGAGAGAGAGAGAGAGAGAGAGAGAGAGAGAGAGAGAGAGAGAGAGAGAGAGAGAGAGAGAGAGAGAGAGAGAGAGAGAGAGAGAGAGGGAGAGAGAGAGAGAGAGCCTTACTATAGTGCTTATGCCCTAGACAGGTATTTTAACCCCTATGGGAGGGCCACCTACTAACTCGGGGTGGGGATTAGGTATGAGCGTCGGGGGTTGGGGGCCACTTTCGCATTCCACATGAGACCTACGGAAAGAACAGTGGTCTCTAGTGAAGATTTGCTGGCCGTCGGAGTGAGGAAACTCACTCCAAGAAGAGATTTGGGCTACGTTCTCTCCACCTAGCTTGTTGTTGCCCAGGTAGAGTGTCCATCAAGCTAGGTGGAGAGAATATTGGCCAAATCTCATCTTGGAGTGAGTTTCCTTACTCCGAAGGCCATCACATCTTCACAAGAGACCACTGTTCTGTTCGTACATCTCATGTTGAATGTGAAAGTCGCCCCAACCCCCTACACTAATACCTAATCCCCACCTCGAGTTACTAGGTGGGCCTCCCATAGGGATACAAATACCTGTCTAGGGAGTAGACATTATAGCAAGGTGCGCTCTCTCGCTCTCTCTCTCTCTCTCTCTCTCTCTCTCTCTCTTTGAAAATGAGGCCCATAGTGTGTTAAAGGACCTAGCCAGTTGTTAATTACCCAGCATGGCCCTTTTCAGAATGGCACCAGCCATCTGATAGTAGACCTTTGCCCCATAGGGCATGATTATTCTTTGGATAAAACAAGTATTTGCTAGAATATGTATTGGACAAGTATGGTCTTTTTATTTTATGCTTTTCCTCCCAGATGCAGCTCAGTTCAGAAAGAAATGGACCGTGCTATACAGGATTTTGAGAAGAAACTTCATCAGCTACACAAGAAGTATGATTTGGATATGAACTTTGTTAAGCAGGAACATGCTCTGTCAGCAGCTAAGGTATAGTATCTTCCAAACATACACATGGCAAGAACTAATTCTCGTTATCCAGAGAGATTGTACTGATACGGCATTATTTTTAGTTAGAGAGTCCTAAAGTAGCTTACACATTGAATCAGATTGATCTGTACTGGTTATGATGTATCACATCAGAATTTGTGACACTATTCTGAATATGGCTGCTACCAGGAATTCTGGGGAATAATGGAAGAGTAGCTTAAATAATTTAAAAAATTGTATTGTAGATAATTTTAACTGGCACATGGTGTATACACCTTGTAACTATTGAGAGGTACAGCTAACTGCCTTTTAATATAGTAATAAACATTTATATCAGGATTTTTATTTCAGCTTTCATGCTTTCAAGTTCGTAGATTTGTTAAAATAATTACGGGATATATGACTCAGATTTAGCACCAATGAAAATTTTTTGGACCAAAAATTGAGAAACTTGGTTTAAAGCAACAGTATATCCACTGCAAACCATTATCCACTGCAAACCATGCCATGTTTGAAAATACACATAACAGCTAGTAATACTTTGCATCGATTACACAGGTGTTCATAGCATATATTGGGCACACAGAATTAATTCAAATATGAAAATTATCATTGAATTACTATTCAATGGGTAGATGAATCATGAGTTGAGTCTTTGACAAGAGAGCACCTTGTGCTAGTTATGCTTCTTTTCCTGTTTGTTAAATAGTTTTACTCTTAATTTATTAGTATTTACATTGCTTAAACAACTTCTGCAATTTCCTTGAAATTTGATAGGAGATGTGTGCAAGATTACCTTAGATTATCTCTTATTCACTGAATCTGTTGTTATGTAAAAATTGATGCAATTCCTGTGAGGCACTTTGTAGAAAGGAGTCATTTTTAGGTCATTTGTGAGGGGTGGCCTGATCTAGGTATTTTCATGATGTGGCCAACTGCATGAATTCCAGTAATCACTCTGTTACAACTGTAAGATTTATCCTAAATATTCTAGCTATTGCTGAAGTACAAAAACTAGAACTGCTATATTCAGATTGAAATATAACAAAATGTATTTATTTATAAGCATTTAAAATTCTGCCATTACCAAGCTGGTCTCAAGGTGGATTTTAACCAAAATTATGGTTTAATTCCTGCTACACTTGTGGCTCAGGTTGCAATAAGCGTGGTGAAACATGAGAGAGAGGCATATTAAGGAAAGGCATACAGATTCTGATTAGTCAAGTGATATAAGGGAGTCTCTGTTACTGTCTTTATCACAGTTGTCATAAATTTTGAGTAGAGTTTAGGAAAAGGCCTAGCTGAATAGTTAAGCCTTGACTCTTTTCCTGAAGGTAAGGTAAGATGTCTCAAGGCGTAGAGATATTGGCTTCTCTGAGGAGAAGCAGGATGGCAGTTCTCACACATGGTTGACATCATTGGATGGAGCCCGGCATGGAAAACTTATTTCAAAGTTTCTAAAACTTTGACTGAGCGTGCGTTCATGCAGAAATCCCTTCAGCCTCTTCTTTTTCACAGAGCCTGTTGTCTTTTTGGCATATTTGTTTCAAATTCCATTTTTTCGTGATTCTTTTTTCACAGCCTTCTGCGGTTGACACAGGGTCCCCCTGGTTCTAACATTAGCGTCCTAGATAGGTTTTTTGATGTTTATCAGTAAGTTTACTTTTATTGTCTGTACCCCTGGGGCGGCAGTGCACTTGGAGCCTGCCAGCTATTGACAGCAGCCATCATAGATTTCGATCTCGCAACCCTTTTATTTCACAACAAACTGTCCACTTCGGTTTTTTAGCAGTACCCCCATGTGTATGAGCACCATGTCTCTCATGGATCCCATGATAAATGTGTCCTCTGCTTTGGAGCATCATACAACGTTGGGGGTTGCAGAAAGTGTGCCATGATGACCCCAAAGGGATGTAAGGTCTGGCTTAACAAGATGGAGCACCTCTTAGGGCCGGCAGAGACTGATCTATCAGCATTGGAGGCATCAGCATCAAGGGAGCTGCACTGATGGACACCGAGCCATGAGCATTGGTGGGGCATTCTATTCCATCAAGGTCGTTGGCTGAAACGGTCATCAGCTGAAAGGGATGCCAGATACCGACCATTGTCAGCTTCCTCCAAGTTGAGGACATTGGTTTCGTCAGCCTCAGCACCAGGTAAGGACCATTCTGAGCATTGAAGGAAGCCAAAGAAACATCAGCAGCAGTCCCCATCGATGCATGAGGATGCACCAGCTTCTGTTGTGATGCCCCTGAAGTGACCCCCACAGCGATGAGAGTCAGTACTCCATCAATGCCAGGGGTATGTTATGGACTTCATCAGTCCCGATGCCAGCCACCGATCCTCCTCTCGGTTCCAAAGAAGATCTGGTTACATTTCCTACATCCCAGCCTGTTTGGCATCTGCGATGATTGAGGATCTATTGGAAAGGCATGTGCAGCTGGCCGTCGAGAAGGTGATACACGCCCTCGGCATCGCAGCACCGATGGCACCGATACCGGCACTATTGCTCCTTGAGCCACTGCTGGAATCCCTGCATATGCTTATCAGCATGTTACCGACCCAGCCAGTGTTAGCTCCAGGGGTGGCATTGATGCCCTGCAGGGCACCACTGTCACCATCTGCTGATCTGGTTGTCATTGTGATTCCTTAGAGGAGGAAGCTCCTCCAAGCCTGAAGAAGACACCAAAGCTTGAGGCTGATGTCCGGTTCCACCAGTGCCTGCACTGCTGGGTGGAGGCCAAGCTCCTAGGGCTCCCATCCCTTGTTGATGACAGTGGGGATGAGGACACCTATGATCCCTGAAGGCATGACTCATCTGTGGTCTCTGGTGATGCTTCTGATGGTCTTCCCTCAGAATTATCTCCTCCAGAGGAGTGAAGGAAGTCCCTGCCAGAGGACCTCTCCTTTGTAGGGTTTGTACGGTTGATGGCGGAAGCCATTCTCTTGCAGTTAATGACTGCAGAGGATACCAGGCATAAAATGCTTGATGTCCTCCAATTCATGGAGCTTCCCAAGGAGATCATGGCAGTCCCAGTGCACGAGATCCTTGTGGAATTACTGTTAAGGTTGTGGGAACACCACCTCACAGTGCCTTCCATGAACAAGAAGGGGACATGGTATATCTCATTCGAAAGCCTCTCGGATTCAACAAGCATCAGCTACCCCACCAATCAGTGATCATCACATCTGCTCTCAAGAAGGCCAAGAGCTCTCAGACCCATTATTGGGCACCCTCAGGGAAGGATCACAGAATGATGGATGCTCTTGGGAGGAAGGTATTCAAGGGCACTATGCTTATTACCTGCATAGCTGCCTACCAGCTCTACATGAGCCAATATACGAGGGACATCTGAAAGCAGGAACAGCAAGACACACTCCGGTCACTGGTGTATAAAGGCCTGGAGTGTGTGAAACACGAGGTCTGCTTGATCTATGATGTTTTGAAGATGGCATTGAGATCTCTGCAGCAGGAATCTGCTCCTGCAGGCTCGCATGGCTGCAGGCCTCGGATCTCAGACCAGAGGTGCAGGAGTAACTCACTGATGTGCAGTGCATGGGAGAGAATCTCTTCAGAGATAAGGTCAAGGATGCAGTGGCCCAAATCTGAGACCACCAAGTGACCCTTCAACAGCACTCCATCAGCATTCCGTACCCGCCCTTCTCATTCAGGGGGGTCAGCGAGGTCAGGGCCAAGGAAGTTCTTCTTCTGTCTGAAGAGATACCATCCTCCATCCCCTCAATCCCATCAGTCTCATCAAAGCTCTTGTGCTGTTCCAGGCAACAAAGAGCCTCAAAGCGCCAGCAAACATCTCAGTCAACTACAGGGATGGAGTTTTAATTGGATCGTAAGAACATAAGATATGCCATACTAGGTCAGACCAAGGGTCTATCAAGCCCAGTATCCTGTTTTTAACAGGGGCCAATCCAAGTCACATTAAATAGATCACAAGCTACTAATTCTGGCAACTAGCAGTGACTGTTCCCTATTGATTAATAGCAGTTTATGGACTTTTTCTCCAGGAACTTATCCAAACCTTTTTTAAACCCACCTACACTAACTATCCTAAACACATCCTCTGGCAATGAATTCCAGAGCTTAATTGTGCATAGACCTAAAAAAAAGATTTTCTCCAATTTGTTTTAAACATGACCCCTAGTCCTTGTATTATCTGAAACAATAAATAACCGATTTACATTTGCCCGTTCAAGTCCTTTCATGATTTTGTAGACCTCTATCATATCCTGCCTCAGTCATCTCTTCTTCAAACTGAAGATCCCTAACTTCTTTAGCCTTTCTTCATAGGGGAGCCGTTCCATTCCCTTTATCATTTTGGTTGCCCTTCTCGTAGGGAGCATAGCCCAGTTTGCCCATACCTGGGGCGATCGATTTGCTGTTTGGGGGAAGGTTGAAGTTATTTGCGAACTGATGGCCCAGCATAACCTCAGACCATTGGGTTCTTTCCATCGTCTGCCAAGGGTACCGATTGAACTTATTGGATTCCCTGCCAAATTGCCCCCCGAGCCTGTTTTGGGGCCTGGTAATGCATCAGGAGGTACTAGTAGTAAAGCTGTTATTCCTCTTAACAGCCAGATTGTTCGAACCCATTTCACCAGGGCAAAGAGGGTGAGGATTTTAATCCCAGTACTTCCTGATACCAAAGAAAACAGGGGTACTCAAAAAGGAAAAGTTCAAGATGGTTTCGTTGAGCAACTTGATCATTTCTTGCAAAAAGGGGACCAGCTATGCTCCCTGGATCTGAAAGACATGTACACACAAATTGAGATCTTCCCAAAGTATCTCTGATTCGTTGTGGGAAAACAGCACTTCCAATATTGTGTTCTGCCGTTTGGGCTGGGAATTCACTTTGCCCATATGTGTATGATTGGCTGGTCAAGAGCACCTCTCGGGTGGGGGCTGACAAGTCCATGAGCTCTATCATATGGATGTTGGAGACAGTAGGGTTTATCATCGACTACCCCAAGTCCATCTCTGCCCATTACCTCAGTTGGACTTTATTGTAGCTCTGTAGACATGGCTCCGGCAAAGGCCTGCCTGTCTCAACAAAGGGCCATCAACCTGATGACCATCATGGCAGGGATTCAAAAGAGCCAGCAGGTGTCAGCTTGGCACATGCTGAGGCTGTTAGGCCATATGGCCACAACAGTTCATGTTACTCCCTTGACACGAGTACCCATGCGAAAGGCCCAATGGACCTTGAGGTTGCAGTGGCATCAGGACACGCAGAACCTCTAGGATTGCATCCGAGTCACCTCGTCCCTCTGGGACTCTTTGTCCTGGTGGTGAGTAATTTCAGATCTGGAATGGGGGATCTTCTTTCAAAGTCCTCCTACCCAAATTATCCTCACCACAGATGTGTCCACCCTGGGTTGGGGAACTCATTTAGATGGGCTTAGCACTTGGGAGTCTATGGTCCGCCCAGGAAAATTTTTATCAAATCAGTTTCCTGGAGCTCTGGATGATCAGGTATGCACTATGGGCTTTCAGAGATTGGCTGCTAGCAAAATTGACCTGATCCAAACTGACAACCAAGTATCAGTATGGTATGTCAACAAGCAGAGAGGTACAGGCTCATAACCCCCTGTGCCAGGAAGCAGTCTAGATCTGGTCATGGGCCCTATCCCATGGGATGGTACTCAGGGCTATGTATTTGGCTGGAATGGAGAACATAATAGCAGACAGACTGAGTTGCGCCTTAAGACCCTGTGAATGGTCTCTGGGCTATGGAGTTGCGAATCAGATCTTCCATCTCTGGAGAAGCCTTGATGTGGATCGTTTCTCAGTGCCTTGGAACAGGAAGGTTCTTCATTTCTGCTCCCTATACAGGTCACATGGCAAACCAGCCTCAAATGCCCTAGCTGGGCATTGGAGCGAGGGTCTCCTGTACGCATATCCTCCAGCTCCACTGTTAATGAAGACTCTGTCAAAACCTTGCGAGGACAAAGGGGCCATGATCTTTATAGCCCTCCATTGGCTGAGATAGGTCTGGTTTTCACTTCTCAGGGAGATGTCCATCTGGAAACTAATCAGACTGGAGATTTCCCCAAATCTCATCACAAGGAATCAAGGGAGGTTGCAACATCCCAAACGTCAGGCCCTGTTGCTCACAGCCTGGATGTTGAGAGGTCAATATTGCAACCGCTTGATCTCTAGGAAGATATGTCTTGGGTCCTGGTGGCTTCCAGAAAGCCTTCCACTAGAAAGTCCTATAGACTGGAGGAGGTTTTCCATGTGGTGTGAGCAGAAAGCCCTCGATCCATTTTCTTGCTCCCCACAAAAACTTCTTGATTACCTTCTACACCTATTGGAGGCTGGTTTGAAGACCAACTTATTTAGAGTTCATCTACGTGCAGTTGGCACATACCACCATGGTGTAGATGGTACGCCCATCACTGAACAGCCTATAATTGTACACTTCATGTGGGTTCTGCTTCAGTTGAAGCCTCCACTGTATCTTGGGACCTCAATGTGGTGTTAGCTCAGCTGATGAAGGCTCTCTTTGAGCCACTGTGCTCCTGTGACTTGAAGTTCCTGTCCTGGAAGGTTGTATATTTGATGGCAGTCACTTCAGCATGCAGGGTCAGGGAGCTCCAGGCCTTAGTGACTTATCCACCTTACATTAAGTTTTTCCTTGATAGCTTGGTCTTATTTACGCATTTTAAGTTTCTGTTTAAGGTGGTGTCAGACTTCCATCTAAACCAGTCCATCATCCTGTGAACATTCTTTTCCAGGCCCCATTCGCACCAAGGTGAACAAGCCTTGCATAGTTTGGACTGCAAGAGAGCCTTAGCCTTCTATCTAAAGTTGACAGAAGCCCATAGACAATCCACTCAACTTTTTTTTCTTTTGATAGGAATAAGTTTAATATTGCTGTTGCCAAGCAGATGATGTCCAGTTGTCTAGCAGATTGCATCTCCCTTTGTTATGCCCAGGCGGGATTGCATCTTGGGGGCCATGTCAAGGCTCACTCTTGTCAGAGCCATGGGAGCATTGGTGGCCCATGGAGGAGATCTGCAGAACTGCATTATTATTTGGATAGGGATGACTGATGTGACAGCAGGTTTGGCCAATCTGTCCTTCGAAACTTGTTTGAGGTGTGTAACCCAACTCTGTTCCTGCCTAGGGCCCATTTTTTATAGTTAGGCTGCCTCGCCCCCCGTTATCAACAAAACTAGTTGTTGTGCCTGTTAGTACTTATTTTGGTGTTTTGTTGGTCCCTTTTTATGTTGCGGGGGGGGGGGCAGCCTGTAGCTAGGGATTCAATCATGTGTGAGTACTGCCATCCTGCTTGTCCTCGGAGAAAGTAGAGTTGCTTACCTGTAACAGGTGTTCTCTGAGTGTTGCGCCCATCGGTCGCAGACAGCTGCGCCCTCTATTACTCACCTTTTTTGTACCTGACTCAGTTCATTTTGGAAAGATGGCTGCCTCTGCTTCTACTCACCATACCCTCCGGCGTCCCCGGTCTGGCATGGGCGATTGTGTTCGTCATTTTTCTCCAGGAGTCACCTAGGGCACACGCGCCTGCGCAGCCCCATCCTTTACGTGCGTCATGGCGGAAACCTTAGAGGTGTCCCCACCGCATAACATCACTAGCTCTGGGATTTAATCTCCGCTCACAATTCCTTTTATGAGTTAGCAAGGAATCCTCCATGCTGATCTCTCCATGTTACCAGACGCTCCCGCTCTGTGTACTCTCGCTCCAGGACGACTTAGGTACCCACTCCACGGGGGCCTTGCCTCGCTCCTCCTTACCCTCCGGGATTACCTCCTACCAACTAGGATGCCTAAGGTACCCACTCCTCGGGGGCCTTGCCGTGCTCCTACCTTCCCTTCGGGGTTGCCTACTCATTACCAGGATGCCTATGGTACCCGCTCCTCGGGGGCCTTGTTTGTCTAGGACCTCTGCTCCTCGGGGGTTCCCTTCTACTACTCTACCAGCATCAGAGTGAGTACTGCCACTCCAGTTCTGTCTTTGCATTGTCTCACCTCTCTCTTCATATATCCTCGGCCTTCCCTGCACCGCGGATTACTACCGGATCTATTGGCTTCTCCATCTGAGCTTGGGTTCTCGGCCTACCCTGCTTCGCGGACCACTACCGGACCCATCTCCCTCTTGGGACCTGGTGAGACTGTGGAACTGCTGTTTCCACCCTGCAACCTACAGACGGAACATTGCCATCTGGTACCTCATCTCCTGGCTGGAATCATCACCCGATCCCCAGGTCACCATCTATATTGCAGTACAATAAAGCTAATTCTCTGCGTCTATCTCTGCCTTGAGCAAGTCTATCACTGCAAGTCCCCACAGGGCAGGGCCATCTCTTACAGCAACCAAGGGCCCACGCTTCAATGTCCAAAACACAACACTGAGGACAGCAGGATGTTAGTCCTCATGAAACCTGCTTGCCATCCTGCGGAGTTGGGTTTCCACTATGTGGGTTTCTTCTCCTTTATTATTTTATTCTCTTGAATCCTATATTATAAGGCTAAAGCACACATGGTATAATGCATGCTGCTTAGTGAGGTAGTCAAAGATAGGTTTTCTCTGCTGGGCTCCATCCGATGATGACACCCATGTGTAAGGACTGACATCCTGCTGTCCTTGGAGGACACCTGTTACAGGTAAGCAACTCTGCTATCTTGTTCCATTATTTTGTGTTGTAGCAGCTAAATATGCGAATTTTGGTGCAAGTTAATCTGACAGAAACCAGAGGGAGGGAGGAAAGTAAATTCATCCAAATTGAAGTAATATTGGAAATTCAAGAAACAGAAGGGATTTTTAAGGCTGTAACTTAATCACACATACTAAGAAAATCTTTTAGTTAAGGAAATAATTTTTCTAGATAGCAGGACCCGCACCTTACAGCTCCAGCTATGCTTTTATGTCTGATGTTTATTTCATTAGTATTTATAGGCTTTATGTGATGGGAAAGAATATTCATCTGGAGAGGGGAAGTGGCCTAATGGTTAGGTCTGCAGAATGAGAACCAGAGATGCCAATGTTCAGATTTCACTGAGCTGATGCTCCCTGTGACCTTGGGAAAGTCACTTCTCTCTCCATTGCCTCAGTTACAAACTAAGGGCCCTGTATACTTAGCATTTTCCCATAGACAAAAAAATGGGGGAAAATCTTTAGTAGATTGTAAGCCCTCTGGGGAAGGGAAAATATCTTCAAGTACTTGCATGCAACTCACCTTTAGATTCCAAAGATAAGGCATGAGCTAAATTCCAGATGAATGAATGAATACATAAATAAAATAAATACTTTTCTACTTGTCTATTTAAATGTCTCTTGACTTCTAGTTTTCTTTTCCTTTCTTTGTTAAATCAGCTAAATAAGGTTCTCCATTGACTATATCATATTGCATGGAGATTGCATGACTTTAGTTAATAGAAACACTGGAGACTTTTCTGTTTATGAATGAAATAGTAACAAACCACAGCTGTATCAGTGTTAACAGCATAATGCTACTTGTTGTTTATATAGTTCCATCAATATACACAACATATAAGATGCAAGTAATAAATATCTAACAGCCCATCAATGAGAGAGGGGACAGCTAAAGCTGAGGAGAAGTGTGCAAACAGCCGAAAAAGACAAAAGGTGACATCTGCAGAAATAGACAAAACATGTCAGAAGTCAGGATTTTGCCAGGAGGTTGAACACAGAAAAGCATTTAAAAGCAAAAACCTTTTTTAATCCTGACTTTGAAGTCACCAAGTTAATATTCCATTGTTTGCACTTTTGTTTCTTGAGCTGGATTGCCTGGTGTGCCCATAAAGATGGAGATTCTCGTCAGCATAGGGGAACATGAAATCCTGAGGCTGTTTTATACATGTTGAAATAGAATTATAAGATATTTTGTGCTGTTTATTGTGGCAGTGGAAGAAATGTCACAGTATGGGTGAAAGAAGTGGATAAAACATTTAGGATCTGTCTCAAGTTCTATCTTTCTGCTACTCTGATCACGTTATCATGTTTCTTTTAATTAAGATTTGGGAAAGAGAGAGAGAATTTCTTTTTCTCCAAAGCCCCGTACTGTTGAAATAATGCAAACCTCCTCCTTTTCGTTATTCATTCCCTTCAGGCATCTGATGTGATTGAAGAACTTGAACAGTGTGTCGCCCAATTAAAACAGCAGTTACAAGAAGCAGAACATCAAAGGCAGCAACAGCTGAGGGTGAGGCCTGAATTCCTCTCCCAAGGAAAGTTTCCCATGATTTATGTGAATGCAAAGCCTGGCTCACATACAGTAAAGTACACTTTCATTTTATTGGGAAAGGATCTGCTAAGAAGGGCCTGGTTTCCTGAGGGGTTTTGTCCAGCTTAGCAAACAGTCCCTAAAACTGCTGAAATGGTTGCAATGGCCTAATTTAAGCTCTCTGTAAAAGTTTTGTGTCCCAAACCACTACAAAATAATTGTGCCAATATGCCAGGCAGAGCAGATTGTTTGTAAAGTCAAAGGTAAACCTGTTCTCCTTCCGAGAGATGTAATTTACCAAGCAGTAACAATGAACCAAGTTGTCTTAGTGCTGTTTTTGCAAAGGAGCTTCCATGACTTTATAGCTTTTTGAATTTAAAAGGAGGATCACTAGGTCCGGCATGACTACTCAAGGCAGTTCTGGGCACTATCATGCAGAAGATCTAAGTTTGGTTCCCAAGCTCAACACCTGCTGTTTGGACCAGCAGGGGATGGAGTTGTTGTGGAGGGAGGAGGGAGGGAGTCCCAGCTGTCATGCGACAGTGACATCTACTGTCCAGACTCAAGGTGCACATCTTGAGTTTGAAGCCTCCTTGTTTTGGCTGGGCTTAGATAGAAAGAGGTGAAGGATAAAAATGTAGGGCAAAGCCCCTGGTATTTATTTTATTTATTTATTTGTTCAGTTTTATATACCGTCTTTCGGTGCAGCCATCATAACGGTTTACAAAAATCAAACAGACAACATACAATTAAACATATTTGCATAAATTAACAGTGGGAGAGATGAAGGGAAGGGGGTGAGGTTGGTGGTGAAAAAGGGAGGACAAGGAAATAAAGGGAAAAGGAGGATGGTAATAGTCTTGGTATGTATTCATCTTTGGGATGGACCTCTAGCGTTGTTAATTATAAGTTCATATTGCTGCTACAATGGTTGATGCAAATAAAGACTCATCCCTGCATCCATACTCCCCACCAAAAAAATAGAAACTGGTTCTAATAGAGCCAAAAGGTCAAAGAAGCTAGAGAAAGCTGTTGGTCCAAAAGGAAGAAGTGGTTATCTCTGAATCTGAAAATAAATCTCTCTAATCTACCTAAATTCCTTAGATCAAAACTCCCTTTCCTGTTTGCCTACTTTTCTGAAGCCAGTGATTTCCAGAATTCCAGAGAATAATAGACCCATTATGAGGGTAGTTTTTAAAGCCATTTCCATGGGTAAATTCGTGTTTTATCTGCATAAATGGGCTCTTAGAAAACTGTCTTCCCTGTTTGCATATACAAATGTGCGCAGAGGGCAGGGGTGACCAACTTTGATCCTCAAGAGCCACAGACATGCCTGATTTTTAGGATATCCATAGTTAATATGCATGGGATACATTTACATACAATGGAGGCATTTCATACAAAGGTATCCCTTGCATATTCATTGTGGATATCCTTAAAATCAGACCTATTTGTGGCACTTGAGGTCTGGAATTGGCCACCCTTAGTGTAGGGCTTATATCTGTGTACTTTTACCTGCAGTGACCAGAAGCATTTCCAAGGGCAGGGTTGGATAGGGGTTTGCATTTGCATGCATTCTTTTACTCGAAAACACTACTCGCACAAATTAGCAGGTGTAAGCGTGTGCGGGTAGTTTTTCTGGCATAATTTTCAAAGGGAAAGTATGCACGTACTTTCCCTTTGAGAAACTGGTTTAAAGTTTCTGGGAAACTGGCTTTACATCTATGTAGTGTGTTAAAAATGTACCCCCATCTGCTGTGCAATATACCAGAAGTACTAACTGTAGTAACATTTACACACACACACACACACACATACACAAACATCTCACATCCTGGATTTGATTGCTGTATATTTTGTTTGCTGTTACAAATGATAACACAGATACTACAGGCAAGTTCAAGTTCCAATGTGCGCCGTAATTTATTACATTTACCAGAATGGTCATCAGAAGGATTGCAAGGGAATAAATTGAGGACTTTTTACAGAATCACAGTTTAACAGTTATTTTTGTAAATGATGCATTATGACTGTCCCTACTTTTGAAGTATGTATATTGCAGAGTATATGCAATAAAACTTGCATGCAGCAGAGTAACTATGGTGTCTCAGAAATATAGCATGGCATTATGCCCAGATGCCATTTACCTCTGGAGCAGATAAGTATAATAAAATATATATATAATTGGCAACAAAAGAGAAAGCTGTTATGTGAAAGAAACCACAGCAACTAGTATAAAACCACAAGATGAAACGTGCATATTCATGGACCAGAACAATGGCAGCACTGCTCACGGGCAAAGTAAGAGATCAGGATTCAATTCCCAAACCCAGCTTCTGCCTCTCAGGGTGGCTGGGACTTCAGAGGCAGTGATCACAGCCTTAAAGAGGGAGGGAATCCCAGCTATTGCTCAGTGGTGACACAAAGTGGTTGGATTCAGGGTGAGCACTCACTGGATTCCAGAGGGCCTTGCGGTTTATTTCTCCTGGTTGAATGATTGTTGTTGCGATGACTGGATTAGGTAGTCAGGTGGGAACTAACAATGAGGTAGGGGAAGGGGGTGAAGAAGAGATGGGGTTAGTTGCAATACTGAACCAGAAGCCAAAGGAGCAGAAGGAAACTGTCAGGCCAAAAATATAATTATGAGTTTGGAAAAGGAGATCCCATAAATAATAATTTCAGGAAATGAGATCATCTCAGTTTGTCTTTTGTTTTTTCATAAATTTTTTCTTCACTTTTACAAATTGTCAAAGATATTTGGGATTCTTCTAGGACAAGCAGAATGGTAGTCCTCACAAATGGGTGACATAATCAGATGGAGCTCGGCACGGAAAACTTTTGTCAGAGTTTCTAGAAGCTTTGACTGGCACACTGAGCATGCCCAGCATGCCACTATCTACGCGTACACGTGAAGTCCCCCTTTAGTTTCTTTTTTTCCAAGGTGCAGTTGCCTCGTGCTGCTTGGAGCTTTACTTTGTTCTCTTTTTCCAGCTTTTCAGCAAATTTTCTCCCACTCTTCATGGGTCCCCCTTCCTCCGGACAGTATCTCTTTGGTGCGGTAGATTATTTTTTACCATTCAACCTTTTTTGCGGTCGATTTCCGGCGGCTTGCTTCTCTATGAACATTGACCACTTGCTGGCTTGTTTTCATTGTGTCCGTTTTCGCCCATGCTCCTACTGCCTGCGGACCATGTCCATCATGGATTCGCATGAGGTTTGCATCCTCTGCCTGGGTGCATCGCATGACGTCCGAAGTTGCCAGCTGTGTGATCAGATGACCCCTCCAAGGGTCATCATGCTCGCCTCGACAAAATGGAGAAACTTTTTAGCCCCAAAAAGTCCACTCACCGGCTTCGGAGTCCACAACGCCCAGGGTAGGGGGTAACCGCTAGATTCGCTGTCCCTCACTACACCCCCAGCTGTCTGTGCTCTCTCAGAGATCGGGTTCCTCTGCTTCCTCGGTGCTGGGGAAGGACTGGACTGAGTAATGTGGGAAACCCCGAAAGTATCGCCACCAGTCGCCATCGGTGCATGGCTCTGGCTCCGTTGCAGCAGCGGTGCTGCCACCGAAGAGGGTCCGTGGTGAGGAGGCCCCACCCTCCGGTAGACCCAGGATTCCTAGGCATTCCCCACTGACATCTGTGCCGGGCACTGAGTCTCCTCAGGGCTCTGAGGAGGCTTCGATGATGCCTCGGCCCCCTCCATCAGTTCTGTTTTCACCGGACGTCCAGGAGGAGTTGGACCACAGTGTGCAGAATGTGGTGCTCCGAGCTTTACGGGGCATTGAACCGCCCCTAGCATTGGTCCCCATACCGGTGCTGGAGCCCGCACCATCTCTATTGTCGCCCCTGCTTTAGCGTCTGGGCACCCTTCAGGGGCAGCCAGTGCCCGGGGGACCATCAGTTCCCTAACGGCCGCCGATACCCTCCTCGGGAGCATTTTCCATCATTGGGTCCTCCAAGGAGGAAGATATGCACTGACCGCAGGCGCCATCTGGTGCTCTGGTCCTGAGGCCACAGTTCCCCGAACCTGTGACGGGGCCATTGTGCCTCCCGCGGCCATCGGTGCCCTCCCTGCCACTGATGCTGCTGGTCCCCTCAGTGCCATCGGTGCCCTTGGGACCCTCAGTGCCCAGACCATAAAGTCTGGACAGGCCTCACCCAAGCAGGCCCCGGGAGGACCTAAGTGAGGAGGAGGGCCCATACGATCCATGGGGAAATGAATCTTCTTTCTCTGAATACTCTGATTGACCTCCTCTCAGAACTTTTGCCACCAGAGAAAAGGTGTTGGTCTCCCCGGGAGGACCTCTCCTTTGTGGGGTTTGTGAAGGCCATGGCTGAAGCCATTCCCTTCCAACTCCTAACTGAGGAGGATGCATGACATAAGATGCTGGAAGTTCTCTAGTTTGTCGATGCACCTAAGAAGATAGTGGCTGTTCCTATCCATGACATCTTCAAGGATCTTCTCCTTAGGATGTGGGAACACCTGATATCAGTTTCTTCGGTGAACAGGAAGGCGGACGCCACTTACGTGGTGCAGCAGGCCTTAGATTTTGAGAAACGCCATCTCCCCATCAGTCTGTGGTAGTGGAGTCTCCTCTCAAAAAAGGCCACACCCATTCCTCCGCGCCCCCCCCCCCCCCCCCAGGGCGAGAACATCGGGAGCTGGATGCCTTAGGTAGGAAGGTCTTTCAGGGTGCAATGCTCATCACCCGTATCGCTTCCTTTCAATTATACATGACTCGGTACAACTGGAACCTGTGGAAACAGGTCCACGAGCTTGCAGAACGTCTGTTGTAGCAGCAACAGGAGTCGTTCCATGCTGTTGAACAACAGGGCCTGGAAGCTGTAAAACACGAGGTGAGAGCCACCTACAATGTTTTTGATACAGCAGCATGGGTGGCCGCCGTGGGCATCGGTGCCCATAGGATGGCCTGGCTACATGCTTCTGACCTTCATCCAGAGGTCCAAGTGAAGTTGGTTGACCTCCCTCCGCAAATCTCTTTGGGGATAAGGTCAGGGACGTGGTAGCCCAGCTGAAGGATCACCATGAAACCAACAGCTATCCGCTAGTGCTTCTGATTCAGAAAATCTTCCTGACCGAGTTCCAGGAAGTTCTTTATCTGCAGCGGAAGTATTATCCTCCATCCACCTGCACTCACATGACCCAGGCTGGTTCTAGAGGTCGCCTTCGCCAACAGTGAACACCCAGGGCCCAGCCGGCTTCCCAGCAGACCCCAGCTAAGGGGTTTTGATTGGAGGCGAGGGAGCATGAGTCAGAGCATCGTACCCCTGGCACATGATCCCTCGGTGGGGGCAGGCTTCTTGGCTTCACCCACTGCTGGCCACTCATCACGTCGGACCGGTGGGTCCTCACAATTGTTTGCCAGGGGCATTCTCTGAACTTCAGAGCAGTCCCGACAGATTCTCCCCCATGTCCATCATGGGGTTTGTCCATCCCACAGAATATACTTCTAATGGAACTCTCCACCCGTCATCAGCAAGGGTGGGGGTTTTACTCAAGGTATTTCTTAATTCCAAAGAGAACTGGGGGCTTATGCCCCATTCTTGATCCCAGGGCCTTGAACAAATTCCTCTGCAAGGAAAAGTTCGAGATGGTCTCTCTGGGCACTCTCATACCACTCCTCAGGAGAGGAAACTGGCTCTGTTCCCTTGATCTCAAAGACGCTTACGCTCACATTGCCATCCTCCCGAGGCACAGGAAGTATTTCTGCTTTTTGGTGGGGCAGACTCGCTATCAGTACAGAGTACTGCCATTTAGCTTGAAGTCAGCTCTTTGAGTCTTCACCAAGTGCCTGGCAGTGGTTGCGGTGCATCACAGACAACAGAGGGTGCATGTGTTCCCCTACCCAGATGACTGATTGGTCAAAAGGAGCGTTGAGCGCTTTGATCCTTACCACTTTCTGGGGTTTGTTATCAACTCCCTGAAGTTCAACCTCTGCCCATCACCCCAGTTGGACTTCATTGGAGCCAGGCTGGACACGACTTAGCGAGGGCGTTTTTGCCCCACGATCGGGCTCTCCCCCTGTCCTTACTGGTGGCCTTGGTGGGCAACAGTCAGCAGGTAACTGCTTGCCTTCTGTTTCGATTGCTGGACCACATGGCAGCTTCTGTCCATGTCACTCCTTTGGCGCGCCTCTGCATGCGCAGGGCACAATGGATTCTGTGGTCGCAGTGACAGCAGGCATCCCAAGACCTCAAGGCTCAAGTCTCCATCCCTGAGGATTTCCCTGTCCTGGTGGGAGAATCTCTCCAATCTGGAACAGGGAGTTCCTTTCCAACCTGCGTTACCTCAAGTAGTCCTCATGACCAATGCTTCCCCCTATGGCTGGGGGGCACATGTGGACAGCCTCCACACGCAAGGGCATTGGGCATCTCAGGAAGCTCGATACCAGATATACTTCCTGGAGCTTCGGGCAATCTGCTACACTCTTTGGGCATTTCAAGATCGGCTGTTCCACAAAGCAGTCCTGATTTGGACAGACAATCAGGTAGCAATGTGGTACATCAACAAGCAGGGAGGCACGGGATCATACCTCCTCTGTCAGGAGGCAGTGCAGGTCTGGGCTTGGGCTCTGTCACAGTCCCTACAAGTGACTTACCTGGCTGGGGCTTTCAATGTACTCGTGGACCACCTCAGCTGCTCTTTCCAGCTGCAAAAGTGGTCCTTAAATCTGGCAGTAGCAGCCCGCATTTTCTGCTTGTGGGGAACTCTGGATGTAGATCTCTTTGCTTCCTTCTACAATTGCAAGGTGAGCAACTTCTGCTCCCTCTTCAGGATGGATGGACTCCCAGCCTCCGATGCCTTTTTCCTCCATTGGGGCGCAGGTCTCCTCTATGCGTATCCTCCTTTTCTGCTTCTCATGAGGACTCACCTGAAGCTCCAACAGGACCAGGGGACCATGATTATACTGGTGCCGTACTGGTCCAGGCATCTCTGGTTCCCTCTCCTCCGAGATCTGTTGATAAGGACTCCTGTCAACCTGGGGACTGCGCCTGACCTGATAACACAGGACTGGTGCAGTCTCCGGGTGTTGGCCCTGAAGGTTTGGATGTTGAGTGCCTAGTCCTTCAGCTCTTGAACCTGTCGGATAACGTGTCCCAGGTGCTGGTGGCCTCCAGAAAACCTTCCACCAGGAAATCTTACCAATTGAAGTAGAAGAGGTTCTCAGCCTGGTGTGGGGAATAAGGCTTAGATCCGTTCACTTGCCCAGTGCCGAGATTTCTGGATTACTTGTGGCACCTTTCCAAGACTGGTCTCGAAACCACCTCGGTCAGGGTCCATTTGAATGCAGTCAGTGCTTACCATAGTGGGGTAGCTGGCACACCCATTGTGGTTCAGTCCATAGTAGGTCGCTTTATTCAGGGCCCAATTCAGCTAAAGCCCTCTCTGCGGCCCTCTGTTGTCTCCTGGGATCTCAACAACATTTTGGAGCGGCTCATGTGTCCTCTTTTTGAGCATCTACGCTCCTGTGAGCTGAAATTCCTCACCTGGAAAGTCCTTTTCCTGGTGGCGGTTACTTCAGCTTGTAGGGTAAGCGAGCTTCAGGCCTTTGTTTCGTACCTGCCCTACATGAAATTCTTTCATGATCATAAGGTACAAACTTAGATTGTAAGCCCTCTGGGGATAGAGAAATACCTACAGTACCTGATTGTAATCTACTTTGAAGTGCCAAAAAAAGTGTGAAAAGCGGAATATAAATCAAATAATAAATAATCATGTGGTCGTAAGTATGCATCCTAAGTTCCTGCCAAAGGCCGTAACTGATTTTCACATCAGTCAGTCCATTGTATTGCCCACCTTTTTTCCAAGGCCTCATTCTCACAAGGGAGAACAGGTTCTACATATGTTGGATTGTAAAAGGGCTCTGGCCTTCTATTTAGAACGTTCATCAGGCTATAGACAGTCCACCCAACTGCTCATATATTTTGACAAGAACAGAATGGTGTTTGCAGTGGGGAAATGTACCTTATCCAACTGGCTAGCAGACTGTATCTCATTCTGCTATATACAATCAGGTCTTCATCTAAGTGGCAGAGTTAAAACTCATTCTGTGAGGGCTATGGCGTCGTCAAAATCTGCAGGGCTGCGACATGGAGCTCCCTACAAATGTTCGCTGCCCATTACTGCTTGGACAAGGATGGCCAACAAGACGGTAGATTCGGCCATTCTGTCCTACTCAATCTCTTCCAGACTTAAACCCAACTCTTCCTACCAGAACCCCCTGGAAGTTGAAACCAAGCTGTTTCCCCACCATCCAACAGTACTTCAGTTGTGTTTGTACCCATTGACACCTTGTTCGTTACCTGTTGGCCTGGGTTGTTGCCGGGAACAGCCTCACCCATCTGTGAGGACTACCATCTTGCTTGTCCTAGGAGAAAGCACAGTTGCTTACCTGTAACAGGTGTTCTCCTAGGACAGCAGGATGTTAGTCCTCAAGAAACCCGCCTGCCACCCCATGGAGTTGGTTTCTCCTTCGTTTTGTTATTTTAGTTTTTTGCTCTTTTTTTTTTTTTTTTTACGAGACCGAAGAGGGACCTTACGTGGTAGTGGCATGCTAGGCATGCTCAGTGTGCCAGTCAAAGCTTCTAGAAACTTTGACAAAAGTTTTCCGTAACATACTCCATTAGATGATATCACCCATCTGTGAGGACTAACATCCTGCTGTCCTATGAGAACACCTGTTACAGGTAAGCAACTGCGCTTTCCTCCCTGGGTTCATAATTTCCTTCAGCTTAATCATGCAATAAATATATTCCGTACTTGCATCTCACACAGTTTCTGACATGTGCTGCTTTTTAATCTGAGCAGAGCTTCATAAAGTATATTTTCATCAATGCCATCTGCATACCACAGCAAAAGAGCACTATAAGTACTAAAATATCTTATTCTGTTAAAAGTATTTTGCTTGGTTGCGCTTGAGGATACTGTGTAGCAAAACATATGGGGAGCATAATCATATTTTATTTTATATTTGCTGTTACATTTTAAGTTGCACTTTTTATTTTTTGCCCACAGAGCCTTTTTAAGTAAAAGGCTTTAAGATACATGGCGCTTTCTGTTTTTGGATGAGATAGGTAACCTATATCTGCACTAGTACATTCGTATGAATGCAAGGTGGAATCTGGTATCTTTTTAGCTTCTCTTCTTCGTTCCCCCTCTACTTCTTTGGGATTCCAGCTGAGTTGGAACCAGTTCTGGAATCCTAATGTCATGAACCTTCATTTGAAACTTTCTGGTGATTTTTCCCCTATTTTATTATCTCCCCTCCCCCCCAAGAAAATGCCTAGTGTGGTCATTTCAGTGACAATCCTTGGCTGGGGGTTCCCTCTGGAATACTGCCATCATGGGCCCTGAATCTAGCCACTAGGTGTCATGTATGAGTGATGACCAAAACTCCTTCTCCTGCATTAGAAGCTGTGAATGCCAACTCTACAGCATCCCCAGCTCCAGTAGAACCAGGGAGCAGAAGAACAGACTCAAGGATCGAACCAGGGATCTTCTGTATGGCACAACCTCTGAGCCACCATACCAGCCGAAATCTGTTTTTGAGAGAGAAAGACCTTTTCTAAATTTAAGGGCAAATTTTAAAAGCCCCACGTGTGGCAAATCCAGTAGATATGCGTGCGGGCCGTGTGGATTTTTAAGAGGCCCGCAGTCACACTCGTATATCTCTCAGTATACGCATTAGAAAGGATTTTGCAAAAATGGGTGGGCTGGGGGTGGGGTCTGGGCAGGACGTGGACAGGGAATGGTTGGGCTGGGAAAGCGCTATTAAATCAGAGTTGCGCACAAGCGCACTAGGATCCAACAGACCGCGTAAGTTGCTCCTGCTATTGGCTGTGGGTAAGTAGTAAAATAAAAATATTTAGGGTAGTCAGTGGGGTTTTAGGGGTCAGGGCTAGTAGGGTAAAAGGGAGGCAGATTAGGTAGGGGGTTTAGGAAGTCCACTCCTTTACAGGGATGAGCTGGGAGGGAACAAGGAAATAGGCCCTACTGCGTTGCCGCGAGCATCTACTAGAATCCCCCCACTTACGCGTGCGAGATGGCATGCATGCGATGATATAAAAATCATGCGTGCATGTGTGTGCGGGTAGCAGATTTTATAATGTACGCATATACGAGCGCATGTTATAAAATTGGGAAGGCCATGTGCACACGCCAGCAAACATGCACACATGTGTGCCCACACGCAACTCTAAAAATGTACTTTATAAATATTATCAGAAATTAATGGACAGTGATTACAACTATTATTATAAGAAATATGCATGTCGTAATAGAGAACAAAGTATAGTGAATTGCTTGCATGTTCTTTATTGCATAGCCTTTGTGTGAAAAACCAGACCTGCTTCAGGCTTGATTCCTTATTTGTTAAAATATGCTTCTTGAGATTTTTTCCTTCACGGTTATATATACACATTTTTTAAATGTATCCTAGATAAACAGGCATGTTAGCAAGGTTTACAAGTTTCATTGGTATGCAATGGGGTCCATCTTCAAAATGTCATCATTATGCTATCAAGGTCACTATTGCCTGCATGAACCAATGGAATTTCTTTGCATATGTCGTCATTTTTTTACATTTTTACTAACATGGCTTCTCTCCAATATGTATAGCACAAGAGATTTGCATGGAACTTATACAATACTCTGCCAGGATTTGAATTGACAAGAGTTGAATTCTAGTTTGAATTACATTCATGGTATTTGAAGAAGATGCGACTAATGTGAATAACATGTCCCTTTGTAGGATCAAGAAAGCAAATTTCAGCAAGAGATTCTTCACCTGGAGCGTGTTCATGAAAAAAAGGTAATGTTACGAAGGTAACTTTGGGGTATATAATTTTAAAGTGTAGGTAATCATTTAAACATTTTCTTATGATTTGTATATGTTATATCATTTAAATCTGCAAGGGTGAAATGTTTGACAGGGTGGAAGGCTATTTATAACAACTAAACAAATAGTATAAAAGATACTGGATAGTTACTGCAAGTAGCATTATAGAAATGGAACATACTGTGTAGCTGCAAACTATATAAGTTTTTGGAGCATTTTAAAGATTTTAGTATGTACTTATGTGACCAGTCTGGATTCACTAGTAAGGTTCCATTCAGCAAAATGTAAAACTTTCCAATGGTGGGAAGTTCACAGAAATGTTTATTATTGAGTGATAGTGGGTGCCTTCCCCTAAAGGGGAAGGGATTGGGAAGAAGTTATAAAAGGTGATTCCACAAGCACTTGAAAAGAGTTATGGGATGGATTTCTGAGGTAGTGAATCTTACAGACTAGGAAGCTAAACCTTGAGGCCTTTAGGGCTAGATAGTGGCTGATGAAGTTTGCTGTACAAGCAGTAGAGAACTCCTTCCAGTACATCTGCAGGTCACCAAGAAGAATAAGAACCACAAGTCCATGGAGCCAGTTCTGTGTAGAGAAACCCACATTTGGAGGAATGCTGCAAAATAAGGTTTTTCAGTTTGTGAGGAAAATAAATGACTTTGGAAGATGGTTTGCTATTTTATGGTAGAAGAAATACAACAGTGAAATTGTATTTATTGCTAGTTAAACTGTATTGATATTACATTTTTGGGAGAAAGATTGTAACTGCATGTGTTGTTCAACAGGTTTTGCAAATCTCCTTAATGTTTAGCTCAGCTATAAAAACAAAAAAAAATGATTGAGGTGATTGTTAGAGATCTAATTGTCACAGTGACAGGGAGACTGGGTTTAGGGGGAAAAATAGTTTATGAACAGTTAAAAGAAATAATTAGAGAAGTTTTGGAAGGAATTAGACACATTTTCTTCCTGGAGTAAGGATAAAGGTAGTAGGTGTTCAGCAATCTTCAGAGAGACATTCTGGAGACAGTGATGTTCTAGCTTTATTAATTTCTCTTATATTTGAGAATGGAAGTGGCTCAGCTACATACAGAAGAGGCTATGATTTGGGGAACCACCTCTTCCTCTAGTCATGGTCAACCAAATGTTCTACCTGTAGGGTGGCAAGAGATAGAAACAGATGGATTGTGTTGGATTTGGGAAGTTTGGGACAGATACTGTTCTGTGGACAAGCAGGACAATTGGGATGATGATATCCAATGGTGCCGACATAGAATGGGCTCTCTCTAGAGACGTAGAAGTCTTTCTGAGCATGCCTGGATACTCCTGCGCAGCCATCGCTGTGCAAGCTTCCTCAGTCCTTTATCTGCTGCTGCATTTTTTCACATGCTCTTGGGGGTTTTTTTTTCCCCTTCTGTTTTTCTTTATATTTTCTTCATTTTTTTTCAAACTGTCTTCTCAAAAAAACAATCTCTTCTCCTTACTTTCTTACTGTCATGTGATGGGGCAATGGCTGGTTGGTGCCATTTTGGAATATGGTGTTGATCAGGCTCAGAGCTAGGGGAATATGGTGTTGATCAGGCTCAGAGCTAGAAATTTGGGAATTTCCAAAAGAAGAACAAGTACTCAAATCAGACTCAGAAGAAGAGTCTTTCTTCTCAAGTGCAGATGAGTCAGAACATTCTTTCTACAGGTCAGTAGAATTCAGTCAGATCCCTCACTGGAGATGACAAAGTGTTAAGTGCCACCAGAAGACATGTCCTACCCATCTTTTATATAAAAGAGGGTGAATTCCATCCCATTTACTTAGAAGAGGACAATTCCAATACCAAAGACTTTCCTATAGTGTTAAAATGTATGTGATCGCCTACACAGGCTAAAGCAGTGCCTGTCTATAGAACAGCTTCAACAGCTTCGGTCAAAGATCTGGCAGACACCTCTGAACATACCTCCAGTAGACAGAAAGATAGTGTTTAGATATAAAGTACAGCAATGTCAGGCTATAGAAAGGACAAACACCTTTATAATTCAGTTGTGGTTGAGGCAGTTCTGAAGAAGGCGAAGAAGTCTAAAACACACTCCAGTACACCACCTGGAAAAAATTTGAAAGTGCTGGATATGGCAAAGAAGAAGATGTTTAGTCAGCAATGTTACAGTCAAAGATATCAGCACACCAATTTCCTAATGGTTCAGTACTTATACGATACATTGCAAAAAAGTAAAGGAAACATCAGCTGCTATGTCTTCAAATATTCCAGCCGCTCTGGCTCCACACATCAGTGATGCAGAAGAATGTACCAAATATCTGATTGTCCATGTATGATACTTTCAATACATCTTTTAGATCTGCTGCAGTAGCAATCGAATCAAGAAGACTAGCATGACTAAAAGTCTTGAGGTCCATATTCAGCCTTTAACCGGCTAAATTCTAGATGCTAATAAGTTAGGAGGCTAGAATTTAGCCAGATAAGTTAGGGGTGTTCAGGAGCATAACTGGGAGGAGTTGAGATAGCTGGCTAAGTTAACTGGCTACCTCTGATATTCAGGGTTAGCCGGATGACTTAGCCAACTAAATTTGGTCAAAACAAAGAGCTGTCCTAAAGTTAGGTGGCTATAGTTAGCCGGCTAACTACTTAAGATAGTCGGATATATTCAATTGTGCAGCTGCACTACTGAATATGCCTCTAAATTTAGCCGGGTAAATTTATCCGGATAACTTTGTTATCCGGATTGTGTCTGAATATAGACCTCCTCAGGTTTAAGGGATGATAAACTGGCAGATGCTCCGCGCATGGGCAAGAATCTGTTCAGCAACAAAGTGATAGAAGCAGTGGGATATAATTAAAGGTCACTGCTCCACTTTACAACCCTATCAACAGCTACCTATCAACAATCATATCAAAAGAAATTCCAGTATCCAACTTAAAAAAATATACTATTTTTCTCAGAGATGTTAGCAACCATACCAATACTACTAGCACAGGACTCAATACAGCAAACACAAATAAGACCCTATGCCAGGGAAGGACCCCAGCAAAGATCTGCCATACAGACTACATAGAAACCTGGTCCTCAGTTTTAACTACCAGTTTTCAATACACTCTCTTCCTATGCAGATTCTTTCATTGGGGGGAAGACTGCAGAATTTTCATTCTCATAACTACAGACCACTGGGTTCTGAAAATAATTCAGCAAGAATATCACTTGAATTTCTTTCAACTACCACCTATAAATCCTCCCCAGCATCTTCATCTACCTCTAGAGTAACTTCAGGTTCTGACAGAAGAAATAGCTTCTTGCTAAAAGCTCAGGCAATAGAGCCAGTCTTAACCTTGGAGAAAGGAAAGGCACCCAGATACTTTCTCATTCCGAAAATGTCAGAACTTCACTCAATCTTAGATCTCAGAAAAGTGAACAAGTTGTTTTTAAAAAGAGAATGCAAGATGAACTCCCTGGGCACTATTCTCCCATGCTTGGAGATGGGGATTGGTTGACAACCCTAGATTTGCTGGATGTTTACTTGCATATAGCCATATACATGTAATCCCATCCCCAGCTGACGGGACTTCGATGGGGCCATAAAAGATTTTAGTGTCTCTTTGGGACTGGGACCACTCCTAGCAGGCTGATACAAAAAAATATCTTTCCCCCAGGGTCTGGATCCTTTGTTGAATGGGGGGGGGGGGGGGGGGGGGGGAAGGCTTTTCCTTTCAAGGCCCAGAGTGCTAGGGGTGACTTGTTAGCTTTTATCCCTGGGAGAGGAGTACTCCGCCTTCATTGAGAGTGCTATATATGCCAAAAATAAGTCTTTACTTATGATAATTTCATATAGGTAAATGGAACAACAATTTAGTTCTTAGCACCACTGTGATGTTTCATTACAGTTTTTTCCCTCAATCTGTACATGGGTTTCTAATGCCAGGGCCAGGGAAACATCCACCCTCCAGGGCTGGGTCAAATGTGAGTTCATAGGTGTGCAGGGTATCCTTTTGATGGCCAAAAACTGGTAAAAATAATAAAACTCAGTCTCAGCACAGAGAGTCCAAATCTTGTCTCTCCCCAGGGGAGAAGACTCCGTTTGGATGTCCTTGAAGTTGTCAAATAATTTTTACTCACATTTAGGTGATTTGTCTCTGTTTCTTTCTCAGTCCTTTCACGATTGGAAGGATCCTCTTTGGAACAGGCAGTTCCCACTGTTCCAGGAAGGAAGGGGCAGTCAAACACTTCCTCCTGGATTTTACAGCCAAAATCCCTTTTTCCCAGAACTGAATTCAACACTGAAGTTATTCTTACAGCAAGTCACCGCCATACATCCTTCCTCGTGGAGGGTGTAGAGGATCAAGTCTTCCCTACCCAGGGCATCCCAGCCCCAAGGTTCCCCCTTCCCTGAGTCCAGATGATACCCAGTAGTCTCACAAGGCTTCTACCTTGAAAAAGGAAAAATCCTGAAAATCAACCCGGAGGGAGACTCAACCAGCCAGCGAGTAGAATGGAAGAACCACCTCCCATCCCTGCTTAGACCCCCAGGCAGGGTTTCCTAATTTCTCCAAATGAGCCTGAAAACCAATACAGAAACATTGTTCCTTACTACCATCTAACTCTAAGAAACCTAAAAGTACTCCCCACAGTCACTCAGTAGAGAGCTGCATATAAAACCCAGAAAAGGGGATGGCCATGCCAGCACTCTCAAAAAGAGGGGCTGCATATGAATGACACCACCCCTAATTTTTCCACTCTAGCTGCACTATGCCTAGTGCATATATGATCATCCAGGGCCCTACTGGTAATGTGCCTGGAGGGGCCATTACATACTATACAAAAGCCACAGGAAGTACCTATGCTTTGTTTTAAATGTTCAGTATTACCAGTATAGAGTTTTGCCTTTTGGTCAAGGGTATTTACCAAGAGGTCTATATTCAGACATAGTCTGGATAGCAAAGTTAGCCGGATAAACTTATCCGACTAACATTGGAGGCATATTCAACAGTGCAGCCACACTATTGAATATAGATAGCTATGTTAATTTGCTAGCCGGCTAACTTTAGGACAGCTCTTTGACTTGACCAGACTTAGCTGGCTAAGTCATCCAGGTAACTCAGAATATTGGAATTAGCCGGTTAACTTAGCTGGCTAACTCAACTCCTCCCTGGACCACCCCTAAGTTATCCGGCTAAATTCTAACCAGCTAACTTATTAGCTGGCTAGAATTTAGCCGGCTAAAGGCTGAATATAGTCAGGTAAGTCATTTAGATGGATAACTGTAAAGTTAGCCATCTAAATGGCTTTTGAATATGGACCTCTCTGTGTTTAGTTGAAATAGCTGCACACATCAGAAAGAAAAATGTTACTCTTCCCATATCTGGATGAATGGCTAATATCCAGAAGAACTCAGATGGAGGCTGTAGAGATGATTTGCTACCCACTCAACATCTAAATCTCTTTGGAGTTCCTATTAAATTATAAAAAATCCCACCCAACTCCAACATGTCAATTGGAGTTCATAATAATTGCCTGGACACCAGCAAAGGCAAGACTTTCCTCTCTCATCAACGGATGGAAACTTGATAGTTCAAAGCGTATCCAAGTGACCTTATATGATATCCAGAGTCTTTTTGAGTATGTTAGGTTATATGGCAGCCACTGTCTATGTAGTTCCACTTGCCTTCATATAAGTCAAGCTCAGTGATATTTAAGATGTCCATGGAACCAACATACTCTACTGATGTCTGTCGAAATACAGTTCATAAGGCAGCTGACCCAACCATTAAACCTTCTCAGTAGCTAAAATTTTCATCCTCTTCAACCACAAAAAATTATAACAGATGCCTCTGCACAAGAATGGGGTGTCCATCTCAGTGCAGCTTGCTCGCAGGGCACTTGGCCTATTCAAGAAAGATGTTCAGGAATGGATAAAAGATTCAATATTTCAAGTTCAAAATGACAATCAAGTAGCCATGTCCTATAGCTACAAACATGGAGGTATGGAATCCACAGTTCTGTCAGAAAACATGCAAGATAAAGAATTAGATGACAAAAAGGAGGATATAATTGGTAACTATATACTTCTGAGACAACTCAATACCCTACCAGATTCTTTTAAGCCATCAGCTACACCCTCACGAGTGGTCTCTTCCAGCACAGTATGCTTCTTATTTCAAAAGTGGAGAATACAGGAGGTGGACCTCTTTGTAGCTTCATCTAACCACAAACTTCCTTTTTACTGTTCAAAAAGACCAGATGTGGAAGCCCTAGCAAAGGATGCCTTTGTCATTCCATATGACAAGCATCTTCTCTAGGCATTTTCACCCATTCCTCTCATAACAAGAACTTTCTTAAAGCTGAGAAAAGACAAGGGCATAATGATCCTCATATCACCTTTTTGGCTCTCACTAGGTTTAGTTTTCTTAGTTGCAAAAGCTAGCTATTTCTCCACCAATACATCTTCAAATATTTCCAGCATTGCTCATCAGAACCAAGGTTCTGTCCTTTACCCAAACCTTTAGTCTCTAGCTTTGATTGCATGGATATTGAACATAAGAACATAAGAAATTGCCTTGCTGGGTTAGACCAAGGGTCCATCAAGCCCAGCATCCTGTTTCCAACAGAGGCCAAACCAGGCCACAAGACCCTGGCAATTACCCAAACACTAAGAAGATCCCATGTTACTGATGCAATTAATAGCAGTGGCTATTCCCTAAGTAAACTTGATTAATAGCCGTTTATGGACTTCTTCTCCAAGAACTTATCCAAAACCAGCTAGTGCAATCTTTGCTGTTTCCTGCATAAGTGAAAAAGTTAATCTTGGCTTCAAGGAAGCCCTGCACCAGATGACACAATTTCAAATGAAAAAGATTTTCAGCTTGGTGTGTTACAAGAAATATTGATCTGTTTACCTGCTCAACTTCTCCTTTACTGCAATATCTGCTTCACCTCTCTGATTCAGGATTAAAAATCCAGTCAGAGTGCAACTTGGTGCCATTGCCATCTATTGCCATTAGGAACAGGGTTATCCTATAACTCACCATCCTATAGTAGCTAGATTCATCAATGGACTTTATCATCTTTGCCCTCCCATAAAGATTCTTCCTCAATAGGATCTCAACATAGTTCTTGCCAAATTGATTTTTTCACCTTTTGAGCCCTTGGTGATAGCGGAACTCAAATTCCTATCATGGAAAGTATTATTTTTAATAGTAGTAACCTCAGCACAGAGAGAAGGGAACTTCAAGCTTTAGTTGTTCATGCTCCCTATAGAAAGATATTTAACTTAAGAACATAAGAAATTGCCATACTGGGTCAGACCAAAGGTCCATTAAGCTCAGCATCCTGTTTTCAACAGTGGCCAATCCAATCAGTTGGTGTTGAGAACTCATCTGAAATTTCTGCCAAAAGTGGTTTCTTAAATCAATCCATTGTTCTTTTTTAATTTTTCTCAAAACTTCTTACTAACACAGCGGAGCAGATTCTTCATATTTTAGATCAGGGGTCCCCAAACTATGGCCCATGGAGCTCAATGTTCCTGCCCACCATACTTTTCCTTTTGCTACTGGATCGTAGCCTACTGAAAGTTTTTATTTGGTCCCTCCCCCTTTCAGGTGCAGTGGCAGCAGCAAAGCTGGTGGGGTTTCCTAGGCCCCATCAGTGGAACAAGAAAAAAAAAAGAGGTTGGCAGGGATTCCCAGGCACCAACAGTGGAACTGGAAGAAGACACATGCGACAATGAAAGCAGGCTCTAGCAAGGAGCTCTGCCAGTGACACCAGAGCCCTAACGCTGGAAGCAAGTGCTGACGGTGAGGCCAGGTTCCACCAGTGACCCAGGAACCACAGCACTGGAAGAAGGCACTGGTGGAACGGTCAGTCCCTGCCAGTGAAAATCAAAGTGGGTGGGAGATGAGAGGAAGGGGAAAGGAAGTGTGTGAGAAGAAAGAGGGGGTGAATTAGCAGGAGGAGAGAGAATAAAAGGAGGTGAAAAGTGAATGAAGGAAAGGAGAGGAGATGAATAAGAGAGGAGGGGAGCAAGAGGGAAGGGAGGGAAGTGGGTTAAAAATAAGTGAAAGGATAGGGCAAGAGGGGGAGAGGAGTGTAAAGGGAAGAGGAGGAGTGAGTAAGGGAGGGATATGAAAGGTAAGTGAAGGGAGGGAATGGGGTGAGAAGTTGGAGTGAATGAGAGTAAGAGTGGTGAGTGGGAGGGAGAGAGATGAAAGAGGGAAGGTGGTTTGGGATCAGAAGAAAAAGGATGAATTGGACGGGTTGTGAGAGTAAGAAGGAAGGGAGATGAAAAACATGAGAGGGAGGGAATACGCTGAGAGTGAATGGAGGGAGGTGAGAAGGAAAGGGGTAGAAGAAAAGGGTGAAGGTGGGGATGGAGTGAGAGTAAGAGTGAAAGGTTGGGAAGAAATGTGTGAAAGGGAGAGAGCTCCCCACAAACACACATACATATATATTTACATTTACATCATGAGATAGGTGCAGGGTTCCCAGAAGTGTGGCACAGTTGCCAACTTCAGAGTAATCTAGAAATAATTGGCCCTGCCCCTTTTTCTCCCCCTTTCCCAGCATCTCAAATCCCCCCCCAATACACAAAACCTTAGGGGGACCCCGCCCCCGGCATTGTCCCTATCAGTTTTTTGAAATGCCCTATGTGGCCCTTCCCCTGAAAAGGTTGGGAACCCCTGCCCTAGATTGTAGAATGACTTGTCAACGAAGCGTGATTTTTTTGGCTGTGACATGATTGGTATAGCCCGGCAGATGAACCGGGGATGCCTAGCCTTGTCCCAGCTTGAGCGCATCTGCCCACGCTTATAGCAGGCAGATGCGCTCAAGCTGAGACAAGGATAGGCATCCCCTTTACTAATCTCTTCCCTTGCAGTTGAGCCATTGGGTTCTGAGATTAGCAGGACTTAGGCGAGGAACCAGCAGAAGGGCGGTCAGGCAGTCGGAACACAGTGAAGGTCAGGGCAGGCGGCTATCTGGCAGAGTCCGTGTCCAAGCAGAGGTCAAGTCAGATAGAAATCAGGCAGAATGAGTCTGAACCCAAGCAGAAGTTGAAGCACAAGAAGTCAGTCTGAGAAAAGAGAGAGAACCAAGGACCGGGAGAAAACAGAAGGACCGGAATGGGGCAAGGCTAGAGCAGGAACAAGGCAATACATACAGCCAGCAAGGCATGACAAGGGACCTGTTGCTAAGGCATCTGCTACTTGCACGACTAGCCTTAAAATAGCCAGGGACTGGTGATGTCATCCGAAGGTGCCACTGTCCTTTTCCTGCCGCTGAGCCTTTAAAACTCGGGGACTCATACGTTTGGCAATGGAGACCTGGCTGAGAAGAGGTATGGCAGCATCAAGGGTGAGTGGGTCCACTGGTGGCCTGGCGTTACACTTTTATTTGATTTGGAAAGGTCTAAGCCTTTCAAAATCCTCAACTCTTTATTTTTTACAATCCAACGAAACAAGGATTACTGATTCAAAAACAAACCTTATCTACATTGGTATCAAACTGTATTACTTTTTCCTACATACGTTCTGGAAAGCATTTACCAGCTAAGATAAAAGCTCATCAGATCAGGGCAACATCCATAGCTCATCTGCCTCAGCACAGGACATCTGCAAAGCAGCCACATTGTCCTCTGTACAGATTTTTACCAAGCATTACTGCTTTAATAAAGATTTTCTCAAGGATAGTTGTTTTAGCCAGGCAATTCTGAAAAACCTTTTTTAAAAATTTGCTTTAACTCTACCTCCAACCTCTTTAATGGGTTGTAATAACACTTAAGCATCAGAAATTCAAATATATCATCGCAGTCCTCAACTTGAAAGTCCCACTTGTGTGCCTGGATTAGTCCTGCTTGTCAATGGTAAAAGAGAAACTGCTAATCCTGTGACAGGTGTTCTCTGTGGACAATGGAACTCTTCAGCCACACAATTCCACCCTCCTCCCCAGAATTGAAGCTTAGCTAGTGAAGTGACTGAGGAGGCTCGTGTGGCGGTGGTTGCACCTGAACACCCATGCATACTCAGGAAGACTTCTAGGTCTTCCTGAGCTTTTGAGACAGCCTGTTCCGTTTTGGTGAAGTTGCATGATGTCATCCCATGTGTGTGTGGTTGATTTGGTCCACTGTCTGCGGAGAATACCTGTTACAGGTAAGCAATTTTGCTATATCCAGGCAATTTGGCACATATGGCCAAGTGAAAAAGTGCACCCTCACCCTCTACACAACATACGACACCAAGAGCTGAGAGACTCCATTTCATTTCTTTTTTTTTGGGGGGGGGGGATGATATTTAAAACATAACACTATTATTATTTATAACCTATAAGTAGATACAAGTGTGATCCTGTTCTTGAAACTGTGATGCTCAGGTCTGTATGGATATGATCCTTAAGCTCTATCAGAACTGACCCTTAACTGCTATACAACTGATTAGTAATCTTTACCTTGTTAAATAGTAGTGGTTGAAAAAGGAGTATGTGCCTTTAAACCATGATGATATCCTGTCTTTTTTTGCTGCTGTTGAATTACTGTATATGATTATATTATACTAATTGAGTTCTAGATCTCATTAACAGTCAAGCAAACTCCCTCCACTACCAGGCAATTGGTGATATACCACAAAACCCTGCCAAAAACACACTCAGAACCTTTATATCAAATCTAACACCCCATAACAGCACTAACATCCAGGATTCACACAGCAACAACAGGGCCTGTGGCTCCTGTTAGCTCCTGTTAGCTAAAGCCCTTTGTACAACTGGCTCATCTATCCACCCCCACACACACACACCTGGCTGAGTCACTTGCCCATCTTCTAAACACTTCACTACTTAATCTCTCACTAGATAGTTGGCAGTATGTATTTGCTGTCTTTCTGTGGCATAATCAAGGAGGTTTACAACATTATGTGATAGTGATAAACATCAATATTTTATTTATTTATTTGTATTTTTCTATACCGGCATTCACGGAGTTCGTATCATGTCGGTTTACATAAAACAAGGGGTGAGAAATACATTATAACGTAAATAACTAATAACATAAGAGTATACATTAAAAGTAAAACAAGTGCATGGAAGAAAAAGTTACAATAAAACGGGGGTCATTCTAACTGGGATAAGAGTTAGAGGAAAGATAAAAAGTTTAACAAGAAGTAAAACATTGTAGTGATTGGTAGATAGTGACTGTTTCAGTTTAATAGGAAATGTTCAGTAATGCTGCATTTGATGGTAGTGAATCTTTAAGGGTCCGGAAATGCTTTCATGAACAGCCATGTTTTCAGTCTTTTCCTGAAGGTTGGAAGACATGGTTCCTGTCTTAGTTCTAGGGGGATGGAGTTCCACAGTGGGGGACCTGCTGTGGAGAAGGCCCGATCTCTCAATGTTATATGTTGGGTGGTATTGTTGTGTGGTACCTGTAGATATTCTCTATATGCTTCTCTGATGGGTCTGTTGGAGGAGTGTTTTTTAAGAGCTATTTGTAGATGGAGTGGAGCCAGTCCATGGATATTCTTGTAGATTGTGGTGAGGGATTTATGAATTATTCTGTAGTGGATTGGTAACCAGTGTAGGTCTTTAAGGACTGGTGTAATGTGATCTCTTCTTCTTTTGTTTGTTAGAATTCTTGCTGCGGTGTTCTGTATCATTTGGAGCGGTTTAGTATGTGATGATGGGAGGCCTAGTAGGATCGAGTTGCAGTAATCAATTTTCGCAAATATTATTGCTTGGAGCACTGTTCTATAATCATGGAAGTGAAATAGGGGTTTTATTCTTTTTAATACGTGCAGTTTGTGAAAGCAGTCTTTGGTTGTTTGGTTGATAAACGATTTCAAATTTAGCCGGTTATCTATGGAGACTCCTAAATCTCTTACTTTTGAGGTTTGCAAGTTGGCTGGCGGGTTTGTAGTGATTTTGCAATTATCTGGAGAGATTAGAATGAATTCACTTTTTGATTGGTTTAGGATTAGATTTAAGCTGGATAAGAGCTCGTTAATTTCTTGAAAGCAATTTTCCCAAAGTTCTAGCGCTTTAGTGATGGATTCTTTGATGGGGATCACAATCTGGACGTCGTCGGCAAAAATGAAGTGTTTTAGGTTCAATTTGTTTAGCAGTTGGCAAAGCGGGAGAAGGTATAAGTTGAAAAGTGTTGGTGAGAGAGAGGAACCCTGAGGAACTCCTTGTGATGATGGGTATCTGGAGGATTCTTTGTTGTGGATTTTCACTTTGAAACCTCTGTTTTCTAGGAATGTTTTGAACCATGTTAGTGCTGATCCTGCAATACCGATGTTCGCTAGTTGATTTAGTAAAATGGCATGGTTCACAGTATCGAACGCTGCCGATAGATCCAATAAGATCAGTAGGAAGGCCTGTCCTTTATCGAGGCCCAAAATAATGTAGTCAGTCAGTGAGATGAGAAGGGATTCGGTGCTTGAGGCTTTTCTAAAACCGAATTGAGTGGGGAAAAGAATTTTGTGTTCTTCTATGTAATCTGCTAGTTGTGTGTTAACTAGTTTCTCCATCACCTTGGCAATGAAAGGCAGATTTGAGATTGGACGGAAGTTGTTAGGATCTTTGGGGTCCAAGTTAGGCTTCTTAAGTAGCGGTTTGATGGATGCTATTTTGAGGTCGTCTGGGTAGAAACCCTGGATGAATGAGCAGTTTATAATGTCTGCTAGGGTTTTGGTTATGGTGTCCGGGATTAGCAGTAGTAATTTAGACGGGATTAGCAGTAGTAATTTAGACGGGATTAGCAGTAGTAATTTAGTAGTATTTAGTAGTAAATTAGTAGTAAATTTAGTAGTATTTAGTAGTAAATTAGTAGTAATTTAGACGGGATTAGCAGTAGTAATTTAGTAATCTACATCCTCTCCAGAGATGACCCCAGCACTCTCCTCTTCCCTAGCCATAGGCACACAAGGATTTTGCAAGAAATCTCATACAGCAGAGAACAGTCCTCTGCTTCCTGCTCCAGCCCTTCCCCTACCAGGCAGCCTGCAGGGTAGGAGGTTGGATGAGGCAGAAACTGGTGCAGACAGAGTAGAGAAGAAAATAATCAATCTGCTCCCTAATCCAGCCTCTTACCCCATGTCTTGCAGGGAACAGGAGGGGAAGGGGAAATATTGGAATGGACAGAGCAGAACAGTCCAAAGAGGAGCTATTCTGCTTCCTAATATAGCCCTTCCCTTGTTGTTTATCCCCTCTGGGCCGCAGGAACAAGGTTCCCTTTTGGCAGTGGTATTTGTGGCTCAGGCCATATTGGCCATAAGCTTCTATAGTTCTGTTGGGAGAGAAGTGAGGCAGAAATATATTACCCTGATAGTATCTACTGCAAAATGTATTGGCGATGAGAGAATGTCTCAATGTGACATCTTAGGAAAGACAAAATTGATGGGGACCATCACAGGAGTGGTAGATACCCTAAGGAAGGGTGAAGTGTCTTCTGGTGGAAGACTCCATTGGCAAGGGAGCTGATTTAGGGTCAGAAAGAGAGGGAGTCAGGATGCTTAAGTACCTGGCATAAGTCACAACTTAGATGAATACAAGCTAATCATTAGTATCACTGGGCAGCAGGACTGCAAGGAGAATGTGACATGATTGTCCACCTCAATAGAACTACTATAATGCTGAGGTGTTTAAAATCATGAGAGGTCTAGAATGGGTAAATGTGAATTGGTTATTTACTCTTTCGTATAATAGAAGGACTAGGGGGCACTCTATGAAGTTAGCATGTGGCACATTTAAAACTAATCGGAGAAAGTTCTTTTTCACTCAACGCACAATTAAACTCTGGAATTTGTTGCCAGGGGATGTGGTTAGTGCAGTTAGTGTAGCTGTGTTCAAAAAAGGAGTGGATAAGTTCTTGGAGGAGAAGTCCATTACCTGCTGTTAATTAAGTTGACTTAGAAAATAGCCACTGCTATTACTAGCATCAGTAGCATGGGATAGTCTTAGTTTTTGGGTACTTGCCAGGTTCTTATGGCCTGGATTTGCCACTGTTGGAAACAGAATGCTGGGCTTGATGGACCCTTGGTCTGACCCAGTATGGGAAGTTCTTAATGTTTTTGAAACAGTTTATTTTCATTTTTGTCTTTAAATTTAATATTCACAACTGTTACAGTGCCCAGCACTGAGGGAGATGATAACACATCAGATGCACATCTCACCAGTCACTAAATCTTATATACATTCCAAGGAACTTTGTCTAAATACTGTTATCAGATTTGGGGATTCCTCCCAAAAATATCATTGCCTGAGGTTCTAGAAAGCAAATACACTGATCTATATACATATACCTAGAAGGCTGCCCCCATAAACACACTACCCATACCTTTCAGGTCTGATCTTCCTTATGACACCAAAAGGGCACCTACACTTTATCATACAAAGGAGACTGTATTACAGTAATTTCTATTACAGTAATTTAATGAACCTGTCAGTTCCAGCAAACTACCGTAGGAACAGCCTTCCACAGCGTGGTAATTGTGAACCGTCCTGCATGAATCAAATGATCAGCAAGTTGATGCTTTGCTGTGCTTAAGTTATGGTCATTCCATCTTCCCAACAAAGGGAAGGTTCTAGGCTGATCTCCCCTCCTAAGATACAGCACGTCTCTTGCCTGACCTGTTTCCAGAAGTCCTCCACTAGAGGGCACTCCCATCACACATGTAAATATATACCCACCTGCCCATACCCTCTCCAACATAGGTTTGAGGCCCCTGCCAAAAATGTAGTATAATATACCGGGGACCTGTATCCTCTATGGAGGAGTTTCACCATTAGTTCTTCTTACTTACTACACAAGGAGATCTTATGCACCTTTTTACAATTATCCCTCCAATGTACAGCATTTAAGTCCAAATGCAAATCCCTATTCCACTGCATTTCTAGTCTGAGTGGGGGATATCTTTCCATCTGACATTCTAACACTACCTTATAAAAGTTTGAGATTCCCCGCCTTGTCATGTCTTCATGGGCAATAACTTGTTCTACTGGGTTGAGCGCCTTTTGCTCCCTTCCCTTTCTCCCATCAGTCTTTAATAAAAAGACTCTGTCTCTCTCAGTATCCCATAATCTTCTTTTAGATCCAGAAATGATCTAATTTAAACGTCGTCCTCTTCCCATAATTGTCCTATGCATTGCAGTGTAATGTTTGGCAATCTCAGGTTTTGCCTGATGGGTATGACTCCTGACAGTACTAGTGAGGGAATCCCAAATTTCTGCTCACCCTTTTCCAGATCTTGATAGTATGAAATATATAAGAACTTACACTGCTCACCCTATTTCTCCTGTCAGCTGTACCCCCAGTGAATACCAGTGTGTCGCCTTGTCTCTATGGAACCAGGATAATGCACCCATAAGACCTGCTGCCCAGTAATATCCCTGAAAGCAGGAAAGTGCCATTCCCCTGGCCTCCTTTGGCCTCCACAGTTCCTGAAAGAAATGTGTGCTTTCTTATTATGCCATATAAATTTCCCTAGTGTCCCTTGCAGAGAAGTGAAAATCCCCTCTGGTAAAAGGAGCATGTTGAAACAGGTATTTAGTCTGGGGAGTTTATTCCTCTTCAATACATTTATTCTTCCTGATCATAGAAGGAATTTATTATCCCATGCCTGCAAATCTCTCTGTATGTGATCAGCCACTGACACATAATTGGTTGTATAAGTCTGTAAGTTTCTTGGCCACCCATATCCCTAAATATTTAATCCTATCTCTTGCCAGCCGAAAATTTGAAAAACATGGGAGGATACCCTCTGCATTTAAAGTACCAATGGGGAAACACCTCTGATTTAGTGTAATTGATCTTGTATCCGGAAACCTTACTATAAGCTGCTAAAACCGCTAACACCCGTAGGCCTGTTCTTTTTGTGTTTGTCAAAATATAAAGAGATATGCTTATATCCAGCAATATCCAGAGAAGCCCTTATCTTTACTGCTAAGACTTCAGTGGCCAGGTCAAATAGCAATGGGGACAGGGGCATCCCTGCCTGGTACCCTGTAACACTGGGAAAAGGCCTGAACATATGCCATTGGTTAGTACTCGCACTCTGGGGTATAAATAATGCCACCACCAGTCCCTTCCTCTTCTCTTGCCACGTCAGCACTATGATATCCATCAGACTCCTAATATTGGTGGCTGATGATCGACCCTTAATAAATTCCATTTGGTCTCCTCCCAAAGAAGACGTATCGTCTCTATTCTTAGTTGGAGAATTTTAGCTAAGATTTTGATAGCGAAGGGGAGAGAAGGGTGAGAGGAGACCGCTCTGTGAAATAAAATCGCTTGCCTGCTAACCTGTGTGTCCTGCCTCCGGGGGTGTCCAAGCCTCGACGGTGCAGTGAGGGCGAAGCCGAGGGCAGTGGGCGGAGTCCCGGACCGGAAGGAGGAAGTAGCTGCCTTTAAAACCAGAGAATAAGCGGCGCGCAGCAGAGCCGGCGCGTCGCTGAAGCCGCGCGCGCTAAAGGGGCGCGCGCTCCATCGGACTCTGCCAGACTCAGCCGGACATAGCCATAGCCATCGCTTTCAGGTATTAAAATTTTTTTTTTCTTAATTGATGGTCTCAACTCTCTTCCCTCTACTTATCTCCATTTGAAGGAGTGGTAAATTGAGAGATAGTGACTGCCTATGAGATAGAGTATATATCATGCCGGCCAAAAGGAAGGGAAGGGTTAGGGTTTTTCCTGCCCTACCCGCCCCCCTAGCGTCGCCTATCCAACAGGCAATCACGAACTTTCTCGTTCCATCTATCTCACAATCTCAGAAAGCCGAAGAATCTGGTGAGTTGGGTAGTGTGGGAGGATTGCCCACTTCTACAGAGGAGGCTTCTTTAAGCCCAAATGTTGGACTCCCTCCAGTTCAAAGAAAATCAGGACTAAGCAATGATTTGACCCCAAATGAAATCAGTGGCCACCTGGACACAGCTGGAAGTATTTTAAATCCAGCTGTAGCACAGGAAGTCCTGGGACCTACATCTGATGCTGCTTTGGCATCTAGCAGCAAAGAAGTTGTTCTGCCTATACGTCCTGAACAGGTTACTTTGGAGACTATATGGGAAATGGTCGCAGCAATGTCTCTTAATATTAAAGTTTTGGAAGGGAAAATGGATATGTATAATTTGAGGTATACCCAGGATTCGGTTCAAATTCAAGATCACATTAAAAGATCCGATGAAAGAATTACTAAATTGGAAAGTAATGGTGTGAAATGTCAGGAATTTAATATTGCTGTTGCAAAGGATAGAGAGCAAATTGCAGTTAGATTAGAGGCCCTAGAAAACACTACCAAGCGCTTTAATTTGCGTATTATAAATTTTCCCAGAGTGACAGGGGAAACCCCCCTAACCACTTTGACAAATTTTTTTCAAGAAACGCTTGGTATTGTCCCTGGGGAGGTACCGGCTGTGAATAACTGTTATGTCCTACCTAAGTCAACGAGGAATAGGAATATTTCCCAAAAGATGTTTCAGGGGGATCTTACAAGATTTTTAGAAAATTCAAATGAAAGGGTAATCGACTGGGGTATTCTCCTCGTTACCTTTTTCACTGTAAATGATCTGAATAAGATCATGAAAAAGTACTTTAACAAATTTCCTGTTTCATTTATGGAGAAACCTGTAAAAATTTTCCCTGATTTAGCAGTTGCAACACAACAAAGGCGAAGGGCTTTTTTGTCCTTTCGCCAAGAGGTGTTGTCACTGGGTTTCTCATATAAATTGAGGTTTCCCTGTAAATGCTATATTAGTAAAGAGGAAGAATCATATATTTTTTTCGTTCCTGATCACCTAAAAGTATTTCTTGAACAACGGATGAGACAACAACCTGCGACATCTTCTCCTATAGACCACACAGGGCAATAATTTAAATAGAGATAGAAATTACCACGTATGTCATGTATTTAGTTTAATATTATGTGTTTTCTCCCATTTGTTGATGGAGAATAAGTATCTCCCCCTTTGTAATGGCACTTAATAGGTTGGAATCTTTTTATTATGTTTAGAGAAGAAAATATGTTTAAAATGTCTCTTTTTTCTTTGATATCCAGCTTATGTATTTCCTTAATACAATGTATATATTATTGTATTTGAAAAACCATAAATAAAGAATTAAAAAAAAAAAAGATTTTGATAGCGGCATTGAGGAGGGAGATCAGTCTATATGAGCTTGGTTCTAAGCACTCTCTTCCTGGTTTATGCAAAACCACTATTGTCGCATTCATCATAATATGTTCCATATTCCGGAAATTCCCTAAGGTGCTCTTACGTTTTCTTCAACAAAGGCACTAATTCATAAGAAAATCGTTTATCGAAATCTAAATGGTATCCATCAGTGCCCGGACTTTTGCCAGACAGGAGATTCATTATTGCCTTACAAACTTCTTGCACTGTCACTGGTGTAGCTAACCTGGTCACCTATCTCTCCATCACCTGAAGCAGATCTACCCCTTGTAAGTTTGCCTGTATATCTGATAGTTGGCCTGCTTCTTGTTTTTTATAGAGCTCTTCATAATAGCCCTTGAAGGTGTAATTAATTCCCTGAATATCATGAGCAGTCCTGCCTAACTTCATTGTTAGGGCCTTCCTTTTCCTTATCATTCTAGCCAGCAGTGCTCCAGTCTTGTTCCCATGTTCATAGACCTTTTGCCAAGAGAATTGTAGTGCTCTCTCTAAAGCCTCAATTTGTAACTGCTAAGTTCATCTCTTACCTTCTGCAGGAGCTTATAGACTTGTTGGGAACAGCTTCTGGACCAGATTATGATCCGAAATTTGACTAGTTAGACTATCCATAGATCCCGCCAATTGTAAAAGATTACTCATACAAAGAAAAAAAATCTAGGTGATGACTCATAAGAGCATGCCATACTGGATCAGACCAAGGGTCCATCAAGCCCAGCATCCTGTTTCCAACAGTGGCCAATCCAGGCCATAAGAACCTGGCAAGTACCCAAAAACTAAGTCTATTCCATGTTACCGTTGCTAGTAATAGCAGTGGCTATTTTCTAAGTCAACTTAATTAATAGCAGGTAATGGACTTCTCCTCCAAGAACTTATCCAATCCTTTTTTAAACACAGCTATACTAACTGCACTAACCACATGCTCTGGCAACAAATTCCAGAGTTTAATTGTGCGTTGAGTAAAAAAGAACTTTCTCTGATTAGTTTTAAATGTGCCACATGCTAACTTCATGGAGTGCCCCCTAGTCTTTCTATTATCCGAAAGAGTAAATAACCGATTCACATCTACCCGTTCTAGACCTCTCATGATTTTAAACACCTCTATCATATCCCCCCTCAGCCGTCTCTTCCCCAAGCTGAAAAGTCCTAACCTCTTTAGTCTTTCCTCATAGGGGAGCTGTTCCATTCCCCTTATCATTTTGGTAGCCCTTCTCTGTACCTTCTCCTTCACAATTGTATCTTTTTTTAGATGCGGCAACCAGACTTGTAAACAGTATTCAAGGTGCGGTCTCACCATGGAGCGATACAGAGGCATTATGACATTTTCAGTTTTATTCACCATTCCCTTTCTAATAATTCCCAACATTCTGTTTGCTTTTTTGACTGCCGCAGCACACTGAACCGACGATTTCAATGTGTTATCCACTATGACGCCTAGATCTCTTTCATGGGTTGTAGCACTTAATAAGGAACCTAACATTGTGTAACTATAGCATGGGTTATTTTTCCCTATATGCATCACCTTGCACTTATCCACATTAAATTTCATCTGCCATTTTGATGCCCAATTTTTCAGTCTCACAAGGGCTTCCTGCAATTTATCACAATCTGCTTGTGATTTAACTACTCTGAACAATTTTGTATCATCTGCAAATTTGATTATCTCACTCGTCATATTTCTTTCCAGATCATTTATAAATATATTGAAAAGTAAGGGTCCCAATACAGATCCCTGAGGCACTCCACTGCCCACTCCCTTCCACTGAGAAAATGGTCCATTTAATCCTACTCTCTGTTTCCTGTCTTTTAGCCAGTTTGCAATCCATGAAAGGACATCGCCACCTATCCCATGACTTTTTACTTTTCCTAGAAGCCTCTCATGAGGAACTTTGTCAAAGGCCTTCTGAAAATCCAAGTATACTACATCTACCTGTTCACCTTTATCCACATGTTTATTAACTCCTTCAAAAAGGTGAAGCAGATTTGTGAGGCAAGACTTGCCTTAGGTAAAGCCATGCTGACTTTGTTCCATTAAACCATGTCTTTCTACATGTTCTGTGATTTTGATGTTTAGAACACTTTCCACTATTTTTCCTGGCACTGAAGTCAGGCTAACTGGTCTGTAGTTTCCCGGATCGCCCCTGGAGCCCTTTTTAAATATTGGGGTTACATTAGCTATCCTCCAGTATTCAGGTACAATGGATGATTTTAATGATAGGTTACAAATTTTTACTAATAGGTCTGAAATTTCATTTTTTGTTCCTTCAGAACTCTGGGGTTTATACCATCCGGTCCAGGTGATTTACTACTCTTCAGTTTGTCAATCAGGTCTACCACATCTTCTAGGTTAACCGTGATTTGATTCAGTCCTCTGAATCATTACCCATGAAAACCTTTTCCGGTACGGGTACCTCCCCAACATCCTCTTCAGTAAACACCGAAGCAAAGAAATCATTTAATCTTTCCTCAATGGCCTTATCTTCTCTAAGTGCCCCTTTAACCCCTTGATCATCTAACGGTCCAACTGACTCCCTCACAGGCTTTCGCTTCAGATATATTTAGAAAAGTTTTTACTGTGAGTTTTTGCCTCTACAGCCAACTACTTTTCAAATTCTTTCTTAGCCTGTCTTATCAATGTCTTACATTTAACTTGCCAACATTTCTGCAGAATAACATGTGTAGTCTCTACCTGTGGGATATTGGATTCTTCAAGCATCTAGCAAACCCAACTTTGCTATCAGCAATTTAAGCTCCTTCACTTGTCCCTTAGCTTGTCTTATTCCCAAGGATTGATCCTTCGTGGGGTTCAAGCATGAGTTCTTATTCCCCCAATTATGTAAGGCAATAGCAAGAAATTTTCTAACACCCTGCTAATTCCCTAGAGTATTCTTTCTGCCCCTCTTTTGGGCCATATACAAGGCCAATGCAAATTTTTCCCTGTACAATGAACGTTCCAGGATGTGCAAGCTGCATATTAATTTGTAAAGGCAAGCTTTTATCTACCAAAATGCAAACCCCACCTACTTTTTGATGTATGCGAGGAATAATAGACCTGATTCCACTCACTCATACTGCAGTTTAGAATGTTCCATGTCACTTAAATAAGTCTCCTGCAGTAAAACCAATTTTGCATCTCTCTTCTTCAAGTAATCTAGTATGTGCTTTTGTTTTATAGGTATGCTTATTCCTCTCACATTAAATGAGACTAAGTTAACCTCAAGATATGACATAACCGCTTAACGGATCATCTCAAGTTTCCTGATGACTTTAGGAAGATGTGCATACTTGACCCATTTCGGCTGTGATCTTCTCCTTCAGGTCTACTTAATCTCCCATGAAATCTTATCCCCTGATGCCTTCCACCCGACCTGAACTGCAGACCTCTTCTCCACACTACCGCCAGCCCCTCATCCTACAGACCATCTCTGTCCAGGCCACATCCCCTTTTCCTACAGATAACACATCCAAACTTTAACCACATTGATCCTGCCCCATTGATCCTGCCCCCCCACACACACATAACAACCTCTCCTTCCATTCCTTCCCCTCTTCCCCATCTTGCCATCTCTCCCTCCCATTCCCTCCTAGATCCCCTTCCCCATTTGTCTCTTGATACTAGCTGTAATGTTCATTCTGTTGTCGCCAGCACTCTGCCATTGCCTTCGTGGATATGGCACTTCTGCTATCATCTTCATTTCACATAGTCCGCATTTCTCCGGAGCTTTCCTTCAGGTTGTCATAGTGGTCCATACATCATCTCCATATTTATCTTTTTTAATAATCTAGTCAGCTTCCTCTACAGTAGACACTTGTACTGCCTCCTTCAGACGTGACATTTGCAGCCAATGATCAACTGACCTCATGTCACGAATGGATCATTATCATCCCACACTTATGGTGCCAGCGACAAGGCAAAGGCCAACATATATAATCCTGCCATTTATCCCCCCCTCCCCTTTACCCCCCTAGGGCTACTCTTTCTCATCCCCCTGTTCCCACCCTTCTCTAACCCCCGGCCGAGCCATTCCCCTTCAGTATCCTAATCTTTACAATAAACCTCTTAACCCCACCCTCCCCCATCCTCCCAACTATATTCTCTCAGGAAGAGTTAAAATGTGTATGTGTATGTAGCGTGAACACTAAGAAAGGATATTGGGCATTTCTTAAGTCAAAGAGGAGAACTCCGCCAGTGGCCAGTTTTGTCTCTTGTGATGCATCAATTTGTTTGGCATTAATGGCTTTGGGACTGCTCCTGCCCTTGCTCCAAGGCCCCTGTTCCCTGCTCTGCACTCTTCTTTGCCATCAGGGAGTCTGTATATGCTATCAGACTATGCCACTCATTGGCATCCTGCAGGTGGGTTATCTTCCTTCCTGGACTGACTCAACTTTTCCCCCTTGCATGGCTCCCATTATCTTCTTTCTCTGGGCTGTGCTGCCAGCCTGCCTTGCTGGATGTTTCTGTTCACAGTGATTGACCGCCATCTTTAGTATGTGCTGTTACAAACGCTATTGCCTCATGTGGCATGTCAAGCCCCTTCTAGGCTTAATTTATCATCACTGACAATTTAGCAGGATACATGAGTTAAATTTTTTTTTCTCATGCCAAGAGTTTAACTTGTGCATATTCTGCTTTCTTCTTCTGAGTTGCAGCACTGATATATATATAGCCACATGGTTATTCCGATAGAACAGGGAGCCGGTTTCCTGTGCTTTCCTTAGCACCCATTCCTTGGACTGGTAGTGATGGAATTTCACAATAAACTCCCGCGGGTAGTTGTTACCAGGTCTTTGGTATCCTGTACCCTATGTTCCCAATCAGTATCGATTTGTGGGTCTCCTGCATCCGGTTGCAGCGCTTCACACAGGAGTTGTTCTGTCAATTCCCTCGCCCTTGGGCCCTGCATTTTCTCTGGTACACCCACTATCCTGACATTAGCTCGACGAGACCAATCCTCCAAATCAGTTACCTTTTCTTCCAAGTTTTTCACTTGCTTTTTGAGCACCACAATGGAGTTTGCTGCTGAGGACTCCCAATCATCTATAGAAGAGACACAATTTTCTAGTTTGTCAACTCTCAGCCTGACCATATTAGTGTTTCTCACAGGACAAGCAGGATGGTTGTCCTCACAAATGGGTGACATCGAGGATGGAGCCCACCACGGAAAACTTCTGTCAAAGTTTAAACAGAACTTTGACTGGCCCCTACTGGGCATGCCCAGCAAGGCACTGACCCTGCAGCCAGCAGGGGTCTCCCTTCAGTCTTCTTTTTTCCGCGCAGCAGTTGCCACGCGGTGAAAGGAGCTCTCTTACCACGTTCCTGACAGGAATTCGGTTTTTTTCTTTCCGAAGAAAATTTGCCCCTCAGGGGTCTCCCTTCGACAAATTTTTGTCACCTCCGCGAAAGCCGGTAAGTTTTTTGCCGATTTTCATCGACTGCCGTCGATTTTGGCCCTAGAGGCCTGTTGGCACTTACCAATCCCGCGGCTAAATTTGGCCCTAGGCCATGGCGACGGGGTTCCGTCGTTGTCCGGATTGCACCCGGACTATGTCAATCACAGATCCCCATCGGGTCTGTGTTCTATGTTTGGGAAGTGAGCATGATGTCCTGACTTGCACTAAATGTGCCCTAATGACACCTAAGGGTCGTAAAGCCAGGATGGAGAAGATGGGGCTCCTCTTCCATGCACCCACCCCAACGCCATCGATAGCATCGACGTCATCGGAACCGGCACCGTCGAAGTTGCACCACCATCGTCAACCCTCCGGTGACCGTCCTCCACCGATGACTTCTCGGCCGTCGACTCCTGTCCCCTCCCCGGATGGGCGAGGAGATCGGAAGGATAAGCATCGCCATCGACGGCACAAGTCTCGGCCCGTCGAGGATCCACAACCATCGACCTCTGAACAGGCCGAGCCACCGACGAAAAAGCCTCGGTCAGACCTGGCACCGTCCACGTCTCGTTCGCAGGCACCGAGGAAACCCTCACCCTCCCGGGGTGCGGGGGCCGTGATCCCACCGGTTACGGTGGTACTTCCGGCCCTGCCTCAGCCTCCCTCTCCCGTCGAGCCGGGTATGGTTACCCCTGGTCTCCGGGCAGAACTGGACCGGCTGGTCCAGGAGGCCATCGAGAATGCGATGCGAAGATTCCAGCCTCCACCGGCACCGCCTCCGGCACCGATTCCAGCACCGCCTCAGGCACCGACCTCAGCACCGACTCTGCCACCGAGGAGGGAACCGACCACCGAGCCTCTAGTGGAAGCGTTGGCACCGATACTAAATCGTATGGAGGCACTCATGCGCGCCCTTCCATCGGTGATTCCAGTAGCACCGACTACACCATCATCTCCGGAAGGACATTCATCGACAGGAGAAACACCGTTCCGGATTCCCCCGTCCGGTGTCGTTCCATCGGTGCCTTCACATACCTTTCCACCGATTTATCCTTCGGCTCCATCGATTCCAAGATCGGCACCGATTCCATCGGTACCCCCGAAGCCCTCGATGCCGTTCACAGTTCCGCTTGCAGCACCGATTCCATCGATGCCTTTGGATCCTCTACCAGGTCCTTCAGGACTGCAAGCCCTACATGATCCTTATGATACCTGGGGTGATGATACATCTTCAGATACAGATTTACCATCCCCACCATCTCCTACAGAGAGTAGAAAACGATCTCCTCCTGAAGATCTCTCCTTTATAAATTTTGTAAAGGAGATGTCAGAAATTGTGCCTTTTCAGCTGCAATCTGAGACCGATGACAGGCACCAAATGATGGAGCTGCTCCAATTTCTGGATGCCCCAAAAATCATCGCTTCCATCCCCATTCACCAGGTATTTCTGGATCTTTTAAAGAAAAACTGGGAATCACCTTCATCTGTGTCACCAGTTAATAAAAAAGCTGACTCAACATACCTCGTTCAGTCAGCACCAGGATTTCAGAAGTCTCAACTGGATCATCGCTCTGTTGTAGTTGAGTCTGCGCAAAAGAAGGCCAAGCGCCTAAAACCACACTCTTCCACTCCCCCTATCAAGGACAACAAATTCCTTGATAGTGTGGGCAGGAAAGTGTATCATGGGGCTATGTTGATATCTCGCATAGCTTCATACCAACTTTATATGACTCAATACAACAGAGCTATCCTTAAACAGATGCAGGACTACGCTGACACATTACCGGACCAATACCAGCCACAGCTTCAAGCCCTCCTTCACAAAGGATTTGAAGCTGGGAAGCACGAGATCAGAACGGCCTACGATATCTTCGATGCTTCCACGAAAGTCTCAGCTACTGCCATCTCAGCCAGACGTTGGGCTTGGTTAAAATCATCCAACCTTCGCCCAGAGGTCCAGGATCGTCTAGCCGATTTACCCTGCTTGGGGGACAATCTGTTCGGAGAACAGATTCAACAGATTGTGGCGGAATTGAAGGATCACCACGAGACGTTGAAACAACTTTCGTCTGTTCCATCTGAAGTATCCTCCAAACCACCACCTAAGAAGGACTCTAAAAAGTCATTCTTTCGGCCACGTCGTTATTACCCTCCGTCGACTAGGCCTCGTCCGGCTCGATCCTCCACCAGACCTCAGCTACGCCAACCTCGGAAACAAAGACCTGCTGTAGCCCCACCTCCCGGGCCAGCGGCAGGCCTTTGACTTCCCGATACGGAGCACATGCCATATCCCACTCCCCCACATCCCTGTAGGGGGTCGTCTGTGCCACTTTTTGCAGCATTGGATACGGATTACCTCAGACCAGTGGGTGCTGGCAATTATCGCACAGGGTTACCACCTCAATTTCATAACTCTTCCGACAGACTCCCCACCTCTTCAAGCATGGAGTCTATCCAGCCACTTGACTCAATTACAACAGGAAGTATCCCTTCTTTTGCAATCAAATGCTATAGAACCTGTCCCTCCCTCTCAACGAGGCAAGGGATTTTACTCCAGGTACTTCCTAATTCCAAAAAAGTCAGGAGGGCTACGTCCAATTTTGGACCTTCGGGCCCTCAACAAGTACCTTCAAAAAGAAAAGTTCAAGATGGTAACCCTGGGCACGTTACTCCCTCTGCTGCAAAGAGGGGATTGGCTATGCTCCCTCGACCTCAAGGATGCTTATACCCATATTGCGATAACACAATCCCATCGCAAATATCTGCGGTTTCTAGTAGGCCGCGACCATTACCAATACCGAGTACTACCTTTCGGTCTGGCATCTGCTCCACGAGTCTTCACCAAATGCCTCGTAGTTGTAGCAGCATTCCTCAGGAAGGAAGGTGTCCACGTATACCCCTATCTGGACGATTGGCTAATCAGGGCCTCCACCCCTCAGATTGCCCGGTCCTCCCTACAATTGACAATCAACACACTCCTTTCCTTAGGGTTTCTTGTCAATTACGAGAAATCTTGCTTCGTCCCATCTCAAACCTTATCTTTCATTGGGGCAGACTTGGACACCTTACAGGCAAAGGCCTACCTTCCGCTTCAACGGGTCCAAACTCTCATGTCCTTAGCTCACCAGCTCCAGTCTCAAGATACGGCCACGGCTCGCCAGTTCCTCATTCTCCTAGGACACATGGCATCCTCGGTTCAAGTCACTCCCATGACCCGACTAGCCATGAGAGTTACACAATGGATTCAAGCTTTTCAGCCTCTGTCCTCCATAGTCACAGTCACACAAGCGCTGCGCCTATCCTTAACCTGGTGGACGACTCAGGTCAACCTCCTTCAGGGCTTACCCTTCCTTCCACCGGATCCGCAAGTAATCCTAACCACCGACGCTTCTCACATCGGTTGGGGAGCCCATGTGGACAACTTTCAAACCCAAGGGTTATGGTCCAACAAGGAAGCCGAACACCAGATCAATTTCCTGGAACTTCGAGCAATCCGCTATGCGCTCCGTACTTTCAAAGATCATCTCTTTCATCAGATAATCTTAATCCAGACGGACAACCAAGTGGCCATGTGGTACATAAACAAGCAGGGAGGCACAGGCTCCTTCCTTCTGTGTCAGGAAGCTGCGCAGATCTGGGCGGAAGCCCTCTCCCACTCCATGTACCTCAGGGCCACTTACCTGCCGGGAGTAGACAATGTATTGGCAGACCAGCTAAGCCGTGTCTTCCAACCGCACGAGTGGTCACTCGATCCTCTGGTAGCGACCTCTCTGTTTCACAAGTGGGGTTCTCCCCGCATAGACCTCTTTGCGTCCCCTCAGAACCACAAAGTGGACGATTACTGCTCTCTCATTCGGAGCCAGCACTCTCGGCCGAGGGATGCATTCTCCCTCAAGTGGACAACCGGTCTGCTCTACGCATTCCCTCCACTTCCTCTTGTGTCAAAGACTCTCGTGAAGCTACGCCAGGACGGAGGAACCATGATCCTGATAGCACCTTACTGGCCACGCCAAGTATGGTTTCCAATACTCCAGGATCTCTCCATCCGCAGGCACATTCCTCTGGGAAAGGACCCGCATCTGCTCACTCAAAACGACGGATGCCTCCTCCATCCCAACCTCCAAGCCTTGTCCCTGACGGCATGGATGTTGAAAGGTTAGTCCTTCAGCCTTTCAACCTTTCAGATTCCGTTTCTCGAGTCCTGATAGCTTCACGAAAGCCTTCCACAAGAAAGTCTTACTCATACAAATGGAAAAGGTACACATCATGGTGCACTTCTCAGTCCCTTGATCCCCTTTCCTGTCCAATCTCCAAATTCTTGGACTATTTATGGCATCTCTCTGAATCAGGTCTTAAAACCTCTTCCATTAGGATGCATGTCAGTGCGGTAGCCGCCTTCCATAAAGGTGTACAGGGTGTCCCTATTTCAGTACAACCCCTAGTAACACGTTTTCTTAAAGGCTTGCTCCATCTGAAGCCACCCTTACGGCCTCCGGCCCCATCCTGGGACCTTAATCTGGTTCTTGGACGTCTAATGAAACCTCCTTTCGAACCTCTGCACTCCTGTGAGTTAAAGTATCTCACATGGAAAGTGTTATTCCTTTTGGCTATCACTTCAGCTCGCAGGGTTAGTGAATTACAGGCCCTAGTTACCTATCCGCCTTACACTAAGCTCCTGCAGGACCGGGCAGTACTCCGCACTCACCCTAAATTTTTACCTAAGGTAGTTTCTGAGTTTCATATTAATCAATCCATCATACTACCTATCTTTTTTCCCAGGCCCCACTCCAACTCTGGAGAACAGACCCTGCATACCCTAGACTGTAAACGGGCTCTAGCCTTTTACCTAGACCGTACAGTTTCTCACAGGAAGAGCACTCAATTATTCGTCTCTTTCCATCCTAACAAGTTAGGACAACCTGTGGGTAAGCAGGCTCTTTCCTCCTGGTTGGCGGACTGCATTGCTTTCTGCTATGAGCAAGCGGGCATCCCTTTTCAAGACCGTGTCAAAGCACACTCTGTGAGGGCCATGGCTACGTCAGTGGCACACCTTCGATCGGTGCCGCTTCCTGACATCTGCAAGGCTGCAACCTGGAGTTCTCTCCATACCTTTGCAGCCCACTATTGTTTGGACAAAGCTGGAAGACAGGACTCCATCTTCGGCCAATCTGTCTTGCGTAACCTTTTTCCAACGTGATGTACCAACACCCTTCCACCTTCCCGGTAGGGTGCGGATGCCCTTTACCAAATTCCACCCCAGTTGTAGTGCCTGTTGCACGTCGTTGGGTGCATTTGGTGCAAGTCAGGACATCCTCAGCTCGGTACTCACCCATTTGTGAGGACAACCATCCTGCTTGTCCTGTGAGAAAGCAAATGTTGCTTACCTGATGTAACAGGTGTTCTCACAGGACAGCAGGATGTTAGTCCTCACGAAACCCGCCCGCCACCCCGCGGTGTTGGGTTTGTTTTGTTTTTACTTTCTAGGCACTGCCTGTAGCTTTGAACATCAGACTGAAGGGAGACCCCTGCTGGCTGCAGGGTCAGTGCCTTGCTGGGCATGCCCAGTAGGGGCCAGTCAAAGTTCTGTTTAAACTTTGACAGAAGTTTTCCGTGGTGGGCTCCATCCTCGATGTCACCCATTTGTGAGGACTAACATCCTGCTGTCCTGTGAGAACACCTGTTACATCAGGTAAGCAACATTTGCTATTCCTTGGACGCTTTAACTGAGCCCATTTCTTTACTGCTAAGCGATAAAAATCTGTGATCTTCTCATCCTCTAAACTTCTGACTCCTCTTTCCAGACTACACAGGATGATTCTTTTATGGGTTTGCCCAGATTCTTAACAACCTATTTTTATGCAATCTGCAATATTAACATGGGGATTTTAAGGGGTTGGCCCCAGGGTGTTCAGAGCTTTACCAAACTGCGTCCATCTTCCTGAATGTGCTATAGCGCCTCCAAAAATATTTCTGATAACACAGTTTGGGTGAGAAAGATGAATGCCTTGGTAACAATTATGCCAAATAAGAATCCTAAATTCAATAACAAACAGGAATTGTAAAGTCAGTTGCTTAAAGGATAAATGTGAAATTGTATGCAGGAGGGGTAGTATTACTCACTATGAGACCTTTTGAAACTAGAGATGTGAATTGTTTTTTGTGTTCGTGTCGTTCTTCTGTTTTTGGCCACCGCAGGAAATGTCGTTTTTTTGCAGTTCAGGTTTTTTTTTTCTCGAAAAATCGTTTTTTGGATTAATGCGCGCTAACTCCCGTTAGCGTGCGATAACAAAAACTGTTAGATTTTGTTAGTTTTTGTTATCGCGCGCTAACGGGAGTTAGCGTGCACTAACCCTGAAAAACGATTTTTCGCGAGAAAACGGGAAAATCCTGATCGTTTTTCGGGCTCCCCGAAACATGCCGAATTGGACAATTTCGTTGAAATTTTCCAATTCAGCAAAAACAAATGCACATCTCTATTTGAAACATTGTTAGCATGCTGCAAGTGGAGTGTGTGAATAAAGCATCCTTTACATGCCTGTGACTCCATTAATACATATCTGGGCTGATAGTATCTTACTGAAAATACTTCTGCTTCTGTTGGCTCACATATGTATTTTTTTAAATGACATTTAAGTCTACCTTTAACAGTTTTTTTGACTCCAGAATTTCTCGCCAGGTTACTGTATTTCCTTGTCATGTGAATCTTGACTTTGTGACATCTGCAAGTATACAGCTTAAAAATAAAAAGATATGCAGAACTATTTAAGCTGAACATATGCACTCTTTTGGAGGTTATAAAACCCATGCCAGTCCACAAACCTTTCAAAATTTCAAAAATTAAATGCACACTTACCCAGGACCTTGAAAAGGGGGTTGTGATCTGAAACGTAGATGTATGAATGACTGTGTTCTATGAAGAGGGAAAAAAACTTCTTATGGTAAACGGGTCTTGGACTGTCCTACATGATTGTTCTACAAAGATCATTTTCATCGCCTTCCGACAAGCCTCTCTTGTGCTTTTTAGATGCATCCTCCCAAATGTTTAGGTTCTTTTTTTTTTTTTGTTACATGAGATTAGTAATGCTTTGTCACTTGTGTGCCTTTGTTCTTGTAGATCAAAGTGACGGAAAGAGAGATGTTTCATTCATGAATTCATTGCAACATTTTATTGTTATCTTTCATAATAACTTTTTCCCACATTTGTTTTCTTTCCTTCCTTTGCATGTTGAGAACTGACTAATACAATGTGCTATGCGTCGAGTACAAACTGAAGTAAATAGCTTGCCCATTCCGTGTGGTAGTACTCATTTCAAAAGACATAAACTACAGGAAAATATGCATTGGTAATTATCATGAGTAGAACGTTTCTGCTTCAGAGCTTCAACTCTAATGGGAGTCAAACTGCCATTCTCTGGTTTTACAGTTCTGTTTTCTAACCATTATACTGCAATGCCAGTCCACATAATAAGGTGGTGGTGACATTGCAAAGCATGATACTCCATGCTAGCTCTCTTGAAATCAATTGCAAATTTCCTGAACATCTGCAGTATATCTTTGGGATTGCCAGCAGCTTTACAGCTTTCCGAGGAGTAAACAAACATTTCTTCTGTAATCCTAAATGTTTTCATGAAAACACATGTTTTAACAGTTATTTTCTTTGTATGAAGATAGTGCATGGGCAATCATTTTAAAATATCCAGCTGTTCGGCTGAATATATTAAAATGCAACGTAAAGGAAACTGTGCATGAGCAAAAAGTCTACAGGTTCTAGTTATCAAAGCCTTGGTGTATGAAGACAAGTAAGGAATGTCTGATAATACCTGCAGTGTGTTACCCTTTCAAGTCAGTTTTATCTTCTTTCATTAGAGGCCTCTAAAAATTAATCCATTCCACCTGTTACATTACCAGCTAATAAATCTTAAAAAGAAAACCTGCTCTCTTTGACTGCTGAAGACAACGCAGCATATCACTTAGAAAAAGTGTTTTGTTTTGGGTTTTTTTTTGCAAGAAACATGTCAGGTGTGGACAGAGTCAGAGGCCATTAAACAGGGCCATGTAGTAACTAACAAAAAAACCCCCACTGTCAACATAAAAATACGTCCGAACTGTGTTATTGAAATAGGCCAATAAAAACACAAGGATGGTGCTCTAAAATGCTAAACCTGTGGCCAGTCTTTCAAGTAAAGGAAACAGGCTGCATCAGTTAAGCACATATGAATTATCTAGTAGCATATATAGATCTATAGTGGCTGTTCCCTGTTATTAAGATCCTTGGACATCAAACAAGTAATGGGTAATAAACCTAAATGTCCCTGTTTGATGAAGTGTGCTAATCTATTAAATCAGGAATCGGTTAGGCTAAATGGTTTTACTAGCAGAGGAAACACCTGTTTGGCACTGATAACCTGCACTGTGTACTCTAAAGAACCAGTAAAGAGGAAGAGGGGCAGCACGTTTTCCAGACAGCAGTTTTTGGGACAGCTTGGCCAGTATCTCCTCGAACGTGACAGAATTGGAATACTTATTATTGATCATAGTACAAAATGGTCGAAATTAAACTACCAAGTTTCAAGATATGAAAGACCTGTATTCAAATTATTCTAAAATAGTAGTGTTTCTCCTTAGATATTCTTTTACTCAGGAATTTGTTGAGGCATTGAACTGTGGTAGGGCTATATTAGTTCCTTTTAGGCAGTAACAGTAATCATTTTACTGGTTATAGTGCATTTCGTCCAGAATAAATCCCCATATGCTTTGCAGCCATAGCACCTCAGGAAACAAATGGACATTGCCTGACTTGTGAACTGTGTGACAGTTTCTTGAAGGAGGCAGACGCTGCTTGGCCAGAGAAATGATGTGTTTTCAGTCACACAAAATGTCAGTTCCCTACGGGGAAGATTTTAAAAGACGTATGCACGCAGTTCCCATCATGCGCACATGGATGCCCCAATTTTATAACATGCATGCGTCGCTGCACGCACCATCAAAGTCAGGGCCCTTGCTGGTTGCTGTTTGGGTCCAATTTCCATTACCTCTTGCCATTGAAGCAGAGTGTAATGTTGAAGTTTAATCAAAAGTATCAGGCTTCTTGGTTAAGTAGTCACAGCCGCATCAGCAAGTTAACCCCATTTTTATTTGTGTTATCATACTGTAAAATTCAATGTCCTTGTTGGTTGCTGTCTGAATCTAATTCCCCTTTTCCTCTTTTCCCCCTGCTATTGAAGCAGAGAGCAATGATGGCATTGCATCAACAGAATGCAGGCTTATTGGTTTAGGGTAGTAACTGCCGTACCAGCAAGTTACCCGCATTCACTCTTTTCTTCATTCTCATCCTCTAGCCTTTAGGAATCCAAAGTGTTTGTCCCATGCACCTTTGAAATCATTTTCTGTTTTTGTCTTCACCCTCCGAAAGGGCATTCCAGGCATCCACCACCCTCTCCATGAAGAAATATTTCCTGACATTGATTCTGAATCTTCCTCCCTGGAGTTTTGTTTTGTGACCCCTAGTTCTACTAATTTTTTTGCAACGGAAAAGGTTTGTTGTTGATTGCGCATCATTAAAACCTTTCAGGTACCTGAAGGCCTGTAACATATCTCCCTTGCAACTCCTCTCCTCCAGGGTATACATATGTAGGTCCTTCAACCTCTCCTCAAAAGTCTTTTGATGGAAACCACCCACCATTTTGGTCGCCTTTCTTTGGACCGCATCCATCCTGTCAATGTCCCTTGTGAGATACGGTCTCCAGAACTGAACACAGTACTCCAGGTGAGGCCTTGCCAAGGACCTGTACAAGGGGATTATCACTTCCTTTTTCTTTCTGACTGCTGGCGCTGTCCCAAAAACTGCTGCCCCTCTTCCTCTTTACTGGTTATTTAGAGTACACAGTGCAGGTTATCAGTGCCAAACAGGTGTTTCCTCTGCTAGTAAAACCATTTAGCCTAACCGAAGGACCTACATATGTATACCCTGGAGGAGAGGAGTTGCAAGGGAGATATGTTACACAAAATGGCACTGTCCCGGCTGGCCCCCGCCCAGACCCCGCCCCCGCCCATCCCTTGGGAGTTTTCAGATGTCCTTCTCCTCTTTCTCCCTTGAATTCCTCTTCAAATGGAACAGATGTGGCCCTACGGGGGAAAAGGCCAAATCCTGAAAGCAGTCTTTACAGCTCTAGCTCTGGGTAAAGAAGGGTGACAGAAAAAATACTTCTTTTCCTCTAGAATAGGAAAAATCTCAAACTGGGGAAAAATGCCTTCTTTCTTCACCTTGATTGGGTACTGTAATGTCCTCTTGGTCTGAGTAAGAAGGTATACACCCCCTCCAGAGCTCCCTGTGCAGGAGATTCAGCCTGCCAGGAATGGTACCAAACAAAACTATAAAAATCAGAAAAAAAATACCCCAACCCAGCTAGATCCATCTCTCAATTCTTTCTGGCCAGCTCTGTACCAGAAGTTGACAAGACTGTCCCTTTCCTTCCTGAACTGGGCTGGGGGCCTAAACTAGGAGAGCACACTGAAACAGCTCCTTCTTCTTCCAAAACTAAATCTACTCTGCCACATACTAACCTGAGTTAGCCCCTTCTTGTGCCACAGGGGCTCTCCATTCTAGTCATCCTCTGGGGGAGGTGCTACATTGATAGGTATGCCCCTTTGCAGCTGTCTACCTAAGGGCTGGGGACTAGAGCCATCTGGTGGAGACCCCAAAAGGTCTCTACACTTGCAAACCTGTCCTGGGTTATAAGGTTAATGTCTCTTGACTGGATGCATTGTTCCCTAAGTAAATGCTAATGCAGTTTATGGCAGTGTGTGGCCTGCTTTGTTGCAGCACATTGTTTTGAATTTTCTATTGATGTCTCATTGCTCTATGTAGAATTTCTCTGGCGATCATCTCCCAGTTTCTTCTGTTTAGATTCCAAAAAAGCTTGTATCATTCACCCGCAGCCATGTGTAACATGAAAGCTTATATGCTGCAATGCCTTTGGATTACTTGTAATTGGTCCAGTAAAAGGTATTATGATCTATAATACATCTACTGGAACTTTTTATACTATTATCCTATACTTTATGTCCCTGAAGCTCAGTATGATGTGCATTAATACAAACTTGCACAGGTAAATGTTACATTAACAATATTTCTCATAGTGCTCTGTATAAATAGTATAGGCATGGGTAGGCCTTCATCAGGTTGCTGAATTACTGTCAGCTATCACTTCAGTAATATGAAACCGTTAAGCAGTATTCTACCACTCATTTCCTCTGCTTTATTTTTTCTTCCCTTGACAGCCCTAAGATCTGAAGTCAGCAAAAATCAGGAGTATCAAATGGTCCCATTATAAATGAAAATCACACACACACAACACACACAAAATATATATGTATCCTGGGAATAACCAGATGCCTTAAACTATACAAGAGGGTCAAAGTGGTGGTGCACAACTCATGCTTTTAAGCCATAGAACAAAAAAGTTTTTACAGCTCTAAACCAGATGCACTTAGTTTTAATCATATACCTCACATCTTATAAAACAACTTTCAGTATTTTAAAGGTATTTTTCATTGAAATAACTATATCTCCCCTAGACCTTAGTGTTTGATGTGCATCTCAGACATTCCACAAGAAACACTTCTCTGTGTGTTAGGAATGCTGAGGCCAAGATGGTCGGTCAACAGCTAGCTGTAATTATAGCCCAGGCATTTTTTTAAGATCCAAAGCAAAATGCTAACTTGTGGCCAGTATAGCAGTGGAATTGCTCACTATCTCAGTAATAGGGATACAAATGTTTGGATGAATAAACTCTGGACTCCTTAAAGGAATACACAACCTTTTTTTTTTTTTTTTATTATAAAATCCTTGTCATTTCATGGCAAGTACATAAGAACATAAGAAAATGCCATACTTGGTCAGACCAAGGGTCCATCAAGCCCAGCATCCTGTTTCCAACAGTGGCCAATCCAGGCCATAAGAATCTGGCAAGTACCCAAAAACTAAGTCTATTCCATGTTACCATTGCTAATGGCAGTGGCTATTCTCTAAGTGAACTTAATAGCAGGTAATGGACTTCTCCTCCAAGAACTTATCCAATCTTTTTTTTAAACACAGCTATACTAACTGCAGTAACCACATCCTCTGGCAACAAATTCCAGAGTTTAATTGTGCGTTGAGTTAAAAATAACTTTCTCCGATTAGTTTTAAATGTGCCCCATGCTAACTTCATGGAGTTCCCCCTAGTCTTTCTACTATCTTAAAGAGTAAATAACCGATTCACATCTACCCGTTCTAGACCTCTCATGATTTTAAACATCTCTATCATATCCCCCCTCAGCCGTCTCTTCTCCAAGCTGAAAAATCCTAACCTCTTTAGTCTTTCCTCATAGGGGAGCTGTTCCATTCCCCTTATCATTTTGGTAGCCCTTCTCTGTACCTTCTCCATCGCAATTATATCTTTTTTGAAATGCGGCGACCAGAATTGTACACAGTATTCAAGGTGCGGTCTCCCCATGGAGCGATACAGAGGCATTATGACATTTTCTGTTTTATTCACCATTCCCTTTCTAATAATTCCCAACATTCTGTTTGCTTTTTTGACTGCCGCAGCACACTGAACCGATGATTTCAATGTGTTATCCACTATGACACCTAGATCTCTTTCTTGGGTTGTAGCACCTAGTATGGAACCCAACATTGTGTAATTATAGCATGGGTTATTTTTCCCTATATGCATCACCTTGCACTTATCCACATTAAATTTCATCTGCCATTTGGATGCCCAATTTTCCAGTCTCACAAGGTCTTCCTGCAATTTATCACAATCTGCTTGTGATTTAACTACTCTGAACAATTTTGTGTCATCTGCAAATTTGATTATCTCACTTGTCGTATTTCTTTCATTTATAAATATATTGAAAAGTAAGGGTCCCAATACAGATCCCTGAGGCACTCCACTGTCCACTCTCTTCCACTGAGAAAATTGTCCATTTAATCCTACTCTCTGTTTCCTGTCTTTTAGCCAGTTTGCAATCCACGAAAGGACATCACCACCTATCCCATGACTTTTTACTTTTCCTAGAAGCCTCTCATGAGGAACTTTGTCAAACGCCTTCTGAAAATCCAAGTATACTATATCTACCGGTTCACCTTTATCCACATGTTTATTAACTCCTTCAAAAAAGTGAAGCAGATTTGTGAGGCAAGACTTGCCCTGGGTAAAGCCATGCTGACTTTGTTCCATTAAACCATGTCTTTCTATATGTTCTGTGATTTTGATGTTTAGAACAATTTCCACTATTTTTCCTGGCACTGAAGTCAGGCTAACCGATCTGCAGTTTCCCGGATCGCCCCTAGAGCCCTTTTTAAATATTGGGGTTACATTTCCTATCCTCCAGTCTTCGGGTACAATGGATGATTTTAATGATAGGTTACAAATTTTTACTAATAGGTCTGAAATTTCATTTTTTAGTTCTTTCAGAACTCTGGGGTGTATACCATCCGGTCCAGGTGATTTACTACTCTTAAGTTGGTCAGTCAGGCCTACCACATCTTCTAGGTTCACCGTGATTTGATTCAGTCCATCTGAATCATTACCCATGAAAACCTTCTCCATTACGGGTACCTCCCCAACATCCTCTTCAGTAAACACCGAAGCAAAGAAATCATTTAATCTTTCCGCAATGACCTTATCTTTTCTAAGTGCCCCTTTAACCCTTCGATCATCTAACGGTCCAACTGACTCCCTCACAGGCTTTCTGCTTCAGATATATTTTTTAAAGTTTTTACTGTGAGTTTTTGACTCTACAGCCAACTTCTTTTCAAATTTTCTTTTAGCCTGTCTTATCAATGTCTTATCACTAGATGGTTTTATATGGTTTTATATCATGAGTGACCAACTTCAGTCCTCAAAAACCAGAAACATGAGAGAGATTTGCATGTACTACTTCCATTTAATGCAAATATACCTCATACATATTCATTGTGAATATCCTGACAACCAAGCCTATCTGTGGCTCTTGAGGAGAGGAATTGGCCACCCCTGTTTTATACAATATAGTTAATTTCTTTATTCTGATCATTTATTGTAAAGGGTGGCCCTTATTTTTCAACTTTTGAAATTCTTTGCTCCCAACCCCTGATCTTGCTCCAATACATGAAAAAGTGCTCCTTGCAAAATTTCAGCTTAATTGAACCATTTTAAGGTGACCCCCAAAGGCCTTAAAGTTTCAGATTTCACCGAAAATTAGTATTCCTTATTTAAAGCTTTTGTATTTCATTTTCAAACGTTATTTGTGAAAATAATAGTCAAGCATAATTGAAAGACAATTTTCTTCATACAGTTATTTACATGAAATAAAAATATTAGAAATTAAAGATATTGAGCAAAACTTTAAACCAAAAGAAAAATGCATACTTAGCAAAATAATGTCTAAAATGGAAATAATAACAATAAAAATGTAATAAGATACCAGATTTTACAGCTTCATTAGGCCAGTTTTGGTAGCATCTGGGTACTTTTTTCTGTGTTTATTAATAATCTGCACATTGTATTGCTTTTCTTTTTCATTCTTGGTCAGAATGTTCTGATATTCTTGGATTAGCTTCACTCCTCTCTCAGCCATGTTTCAATGTTTCCAACCCACGTTGGAAGTTGACTTCATCTTTCCAAGTAGATGGGCAGTTTTTTTTAGAAAATTTGTGTTTATTGAAAATCTTGAGAGGCACATCTTTGATTTTGCGGAAATAAAATCATAGAAGTGTTTTTCTTTTAAAACGGTTGAGGTCTTCACTACTAACAATGTATTATTTTATTTGAGTTTCTGCATCTCTGTCTTCTATACTCATCATTATAGTAGTCATTTTTTGCTTAATGTCTAGTGAAACTTCATCATCAAAGAATGCGAATGTCGCAGTTTCTGGTGATAGATACCATAAATGGTTTGCAAATTGTTTCATGGCAGCACTACTAATTTCTGGATCTATGTCCTTATACTTGATTAATTTCAGTAAAAAATTGTAATCTAGATACGGAGCTTTCAGAGCCAGTGGTGCTAGGAACCAGGCTCGTAAATAGTCTGATAAGAAAAATTCATGTTCTTCTGATTGAATCGTTCTCTTTTTTGGTCAGTTTAAATTGATCTTGGAATAAATATATTTTAAAGGCATAAATAGCCTTTGCCATCTACTGAGCATGGCTCACAGATCTAGGAACGCAAAATGACTCCTTTTGGGGGAGTACCACCGAGAAAGGTCATGGGCAATTCTAATAATTGTTGTGGGTTCTGGCTGCGGGCACCCGTGACCGAACCCCCTACCTCGGGACGCGATGCAGGGACCACCGCCGTCGCTGTGGCGGCAGCAGGGAGGCGTTCCAACGCCGGCCTCCAGCGCTCCATGTCCATCCCCACCTCCGGGGATGGACCTTCAAGGGATTCGCCGATGGAGGGGGGCGCCCCCGAACACCCTCCAGCAGCATTGGGCTGCTGCCACCAGCATCGGGCCTCTGCAGGCACTTCCGGAAATGATCAGGCTTCCTGGCCCTTAGGCGCGAGGCCACGCCTCCTGAAAAGATTTAAAGGGGCCTCGTCTCTTAAATTACCTGCACCTGTTCCAGATGGGCCGGATGCAGGAGAGTACTTAAGGAGACTGAGGCGACAGTTTTTAGTTCCTTGTAAACCGGTGTGATATGTATATTATACAGGAACATCGGTATATAAAAATTAAAAATAAATAAATAAATAAATTCACTCGCTGACTTGGCAACGAGTCTGCTCGCTTCAGTGAGTCTCCTGGAGTCTTGGGTCCCTAGTTCCTGCTTCTACTTGAACGATTCTTCGGTGTGTGACTTCGGACTGGCAAGCGGTGATACTTCGGACTGGCAAGCAACGACTCTCTGATACTCGACCTCGGACTACTTTGACAGATCGTCCACCTTCAAGGGCCCACCTAAGTCCCAGCAGCCCGGGTCCCTATGGGCTCCTCCTGGGGGGACCGTGGGCTTCCAGTGGCGAAGATCCAGCTGGCCCTTGCACCGACTCTGCACCTCTTCGACCTCTCAAAGGTCCACCTAAATCCCAGCGGCCCGGGTCCCTACGGGCTCCTCCCGGGGGGACTGCGGGCTTCCAGTGGCGAAGAACCGGCCAGCTCTGACTTCGACTCCGCCTCGTCACCCGACGGGGGAGCCCGTGGAGCCATCTCCTCAGGTAGTACCAACTCCCCCTTGGTCCAAGGGTTCACATCTCTCCAGGTCATAACAATAATTTGCGGTAATCATCTCTATGCTGTTTATTACGTAACCGTTCTTGTAGAAATTCCAGCATACTGACACAAACATCATATTCTATATTTCTTTCAAAAAAGGTATGATAAAGAAGATAAAAGCAGTGTAATATAAAAAATATCGATTTTGTTAAAGTATGAAACTTCAGGGCCTTTGGGGCCATTTTAATATTATCTGATTGAACTGAAATTTTACAGAGCATATTTTTACACAGATTGGAACAATTTTGGGGGTTGCTCAGTCAGGTCAGTGACTGAAGGGTTGAGCACAAGTTTAATATTGAGATACATTAAGAAATACAAGGAGGTGGCAATGTTTTTGCAGATTCCATTGGTTTTATAGTACTAATATGCAATAGCAAATTGGTCACTTTTGTTTGGATAACTTGACATTTTCATACACACATAATTTACACTGATTTACAAGGTGGACTTACATGCATTAGTCTGCTTGGAACATTATCCCACCAAAGCTACCTGTATTTAAGTATACCTGCTAAAACATCCCCACACATTTCCTGTCAATATTTACTCACATTCTATTTAAAATCCAAAAGTAAGTGCAAATAAATTTCCAGCTCCAGGAATGCCTCGACTCAGTCTGGGTAAACTCACATACAAACATGATTTATTTATCATCCTGCTACACTAGTCCAGTCCAGTGGGTTATCTCCCCCTACTAGCAGATGGAGATACATAGAAATGACGGCAGAAAAAGACCAACTGGCCCATCCAGTCTGCCCTGCAAGCTCCGACACTTATTTTCCCATACTTAGCTGTTCACTGACCACCAAGTTCAGGGCATTTGTTGGTAACTGTTTGATTCAAACTTCCTGCCACCCCCTACCATTGATGCAGAAAGTAATGTTGGAGTTGCATCAAAGGTGAGCATAAGGCTTAATGGTTAAGGGTAGTAACCGCCACATCAAGCAAGTTACCCCGATGCTTGAAGAGGACACACCCTTTTTTCAGTAATATCATTCCTTGATACATAAGCTGGTGCTATACTGGCAATAGTATTTCTCTCTTTCTCTCTAGCTGATGGTGGATACATTGGATAGGTGCAGAAGGATTTCATGGCTCCCAGGTCTTCAGCCTTCATTGCTGTTCCCTGGTGGAGCTTTCTGTCAGGGCAACAGCTTGCAAGCTGATTTCCCTGGTGGAGCAGGATCTTTGTTCCTAGGGCAACAGTTTTCTTCATTGCTCCTCTAGTGGAGCAGGCCCAGACCAAAACTCCCAACACCTGGTTGAGCAAGATCTGGATCATGGTTCTTAGGATTTTCTTCGGGGCTGTTGCATTCGTGGTTGCTCTACACCCTCACTCCACCCTCTCTACCGCTGTGGCGACTCCCTCCAGGCCTGATGGACGGTTTGCTGCCGCGGCGTCTCCATGCCGCTTCTCTCCGGCGTCCCCGGACCGGCTCGACGCTGTGGAACCGCCATGTTCCTGAACACGTAGGGCGCGTGCGCTCCGAAGTATGTACCAGCAAGGGCGCAAACCTCAGGGGCGTCCCCCTGTATTGACGTCACCCGCTTCCAACATAAAAGGTCTTCACTTTCGCTTGTGATTTGAGTTAGCACGGACGGATGGATACGAATTGTCCAAGCTACTCTGCCTTCTCGGACTTACCAGAGGTACCCGCTCTTCGGGGGCCTCACTCTCTTTTCTCTATTTCAGATTGCATATAGGAACCGGTACTCGCTCCTCGAGGGCCCATGTTCCTGAATACTCTGAAGATTCTCTACTGCCTGGAAGCTATCGCAGATACAGACATTCTTGAGTTACCACTGATCTCTCAGAGTTTTCCCTGGAACCTGGTACTTGCTCCTTGAAGGCCTAACTCTTTCCAGCTACTGAGCCTCCTTAAGAACCTATGTGAAATTGTCATCTATTACTGGCTATGAATGCAGCATACCTTGTCTACTCACTATCTCTAGTCTTTCTACAGCTCAGCAACCCTGGGAGCGCAGTTCCAGTATCTGAGGGACTTGAGCCCTGCCGAGCATATCAGCTCACTACTGCCACCTCTGGTGGTTCTACTAACCTGTCTAATAAAAGAACTATCTGTGTCTATCTCCATACCCAAGCATAGCCGGTGGTCCCTCTCAGGATATCCTCCTGGGAGCGCTGCCATCTGCCTTCGGCACAAGGATTCACCTATTTACATTCCTTTCCAGCTGAGTACCCTCTCTAGCACTCCGCTGGTACAGATTGCCAATTCAGCAGTCTATATCATAACTAGATTGCTAGTTCCACCTACGGAGCATATCAGATTGCTAAACTCCTCCTTCCACGGGAGCCAGGCCCTAACAGATTGCAACTCCGCATGGTGACCATTAACAGATTGCTAACTCCTCCCACTACAGGAGTATCCAGCAGCAGATTACAATAGATTGCTAACTCCTCCCCTCTGGAGGAGCAAAACCTGACAGGGGCCTGATTGAGCAAAGGTCTGGATGATAATGGCCAGGTTTGTTTGTGGGCCTGGTTGAGCCGAGGCCTGGATCATGACTTCTGAGTTTCTCTGTGTGCCTGGTTGAATAGCATCTAATAGGTGACTCCCTTTGGGCCTGGTTGAACAGTGCCTCATAGTGACAATCAGGTTCCCCTTCAGGCCTGGTTGAACAGCACCTGTCAAGTGACTTCCAGGTTCTCTTTTGGGCCTGGTTGACCAGCATCTGATAAGCAACTCCCAGGTTCCTTTTTTGGGGCTTGGTTGAACAGACTGTGGTAAAGGGCTACCACGTTCCCTTGGGCCAGGTTGAGCAGAGGAGGTTTGGTAGAAGAGACCTTTGGCAGATCCCTCTCTACCTCAGACTTGTGGGTGTGGACCTTCCCCCCCTACCCCCACCCTTCCCCATGTTTGGGTTTATTTCACTTACCTCTGGACCAGTTGGGCTAGGTAGCAGTAGTAGCTGCTTTCATAAATAAATAAATATCCATGTGTGTTAGGAGGGCAGCCCTTGCTGGTGTCAGGGGGTAGCCCTTCGGCCCCTCCATATAAGCCCTTTCAGACTACAGACGGTGATGTGGACCCTTGTGTGGTGAGGCAGCAAGAAGTACCACCGATGAGCCTGACCACAAGTGAAAGTGCCAAAGAGGGACCTTGGCAGGCTTCATCTATACTAACCATTATTCCCTCAGGTTGAGCCCTCGGTGCAGATGGCCAGCAGGACTTAGGTGAATCCCAAGGCACAATCAGGTACAGGCATAAGCCAGGAGACAGTCCGGGGTTGAGGCAGGCAGCAGGCAAGCAGAATCCAGTAACTGATCTGGGGTCGAGGCAGGCAGTGGGCAAGCAGAATCCAGTAACCAGTCCGGGGTTGGAGCAGGCAGCAGGCAAACTGAATCCAGTAACCGGTTCAAGGTTGAAACAGGCAGCAAGCAGACAGGAGCAGCGTCTGAAACCAGGCACACAGAAAACTAGGTAGGAACAGGCTAAGGCAAGGGATCCAGGTCCAGGCAGGCTAAGCAGTCTTGAGCATGTGACATCATCATCGGGGCAACTACCTGACTCTCTCTCCAGAATGCGCAGAATTCTGCGCACTCACACCCTATGCATCTCTTCGATAGATCCTAGTAATACATGCGTTAAAGCGTGCAATGGCAGCTCCCTGCTGAGCAATGAGTGTCCGATGCAGAGGAGTCTGGGAAGGTGGCTGAATTCTAACAGTGTTGTCCTATAGCCTCTGCCACTACAGAGAGCTTACAGGGCCTCAAGCAGAGAATGGCCTTCTCCTTTCTGGAGACCCTCTGAGCAGACATAAGTATTCAGTGTCATGGTGGGACACTCAGTTGTCAGAACTCAGCCTTTCCTTAACATATCAAATGCTGCTGGCTTTTTCCCTCCCAGAAGTATATTTGAATGGTGGCCACTGGTGTTGTAGAGATGATCAACTCTTTCGGGGCGAGCTCTGCAGCGTAACGGGAGCATTTTTGGACAATAGACTCTGTGGCTATTCAAGTAGCCTGAACTTTAAATTGTTTATCCCATGCATGTGAAAGTCACAAGGCAAAGGTAAATAGAAAGTCCTTCTATCTAGGCAGTTTGCATTAGCCTAGTTCATACTGATGCCCATTAGAGGGCTGGGCAGGTGACCAGGGACAGAGAAGCTCTTTCATGATGAGAACCTGGTGAGACCACATGTTCAGCATAGGGCTTATTTTTAGAGGGCATCATGTTATTTTAAATATTTAACTGCCCCTCCAGCAAGACATTTGGGATACAATAAAAACATACATAATAAGCTTAAACATAAAAATATCAATCTAAACAAACAATAATGCAGACAAAATCAGATAAGACTTAGAATTAGCTGCAGTTTAAGCCATGCACAGAGATCCTGTTCTACGTTCACATTCCTGGTATGCTTGTGGGAAAGTGCTTGGGCCCTAAGTAATAAGTATTGCTTGCACCTCCCTCAGATTCCTGGAGTCCTGGTCCTTCTCAGTCTGGGCTCTTAAATCATTTTGTGTTGGGGAAAAATAAAGAGAGTTCCTAAGAGTCAGCTTCCAGGAGTCTTAGCAGGACTCTTCTTCTCTCTCCTTGAGGACCTTTTTCCACACAGAGTGTAATACTGTTCTGCTGTAGATTGGCTAATGAACTTTGGGGTCCTGGAGCCCTCCTCTACTGGATTCCCATATGGCTAGCAGGGGAACTGATTATGGTGCCTGATAGGCACTTGGAAAACCAGGAATAAGAAGAGTTTGACTCTGAAAGGGGATCCTTCATACTTAGGTTATTCTGGAAAGACTGGCTTGTTCCTACTTGTCCTTTGGGTTGATGCTGAAGTACTGGATATGGACCACAAGACAGAGTAACAGGTTCAGAATTTGAGGCTATCTTAGTAGGTATTCCCTTTCAGCGTTACTGTTTGGAGATGGTGTCGGAGGGTTGAGTTCCCAGTGATTCACACACTCCTGGAGGATAGTCTCCACTGGCCTTGTAGAAGAGTTAACCCGGGGAGGAGATGCTCTGTCCAGATATCAATCAGCCCAGACGGAGGGAGATGAAGATAAGAACTGTTGATATAGGGATGTCATCAGATACTCATCTGGCCCATGACAGGTCAGCAGGTTTCCCTCTTCCCAAACCAGTTTTAGTAGACAGCCAGATACAGTGATCCTACTATGAATGATTCCTTGCCCCAAAAGACCAGTGGTTCTGGTAAGGGCATGGGATGGGTGGTCCCTAGAAGTTGCCACACCTATGTTCCAGTGTTTGATGTTGTTCCCCTGAGTGTCAGCCTCCAAGATTGGATAGTAAAGGCACCTGTAGAGAAGCTTCCGAGTCTGATAGTTGTGTTTCAGTATCATTCACAGTTCATGGTTTTCCTTAGTATGCCTAATTGAGGTTTCAGAAGAAAAGGCTGGTGGTCTCTGGTACTCCATTGATCAGAAGGGAGTTGTCAAAGATGTGGGGGATGCCCCACTTCAGTATTTCAACCCTTGATCCATCAGTATAGACTAGAGGTTTTGGGCAAATTCCCATCTGAGAAGATTTCTAGAGGTTCTCCTTGGCCCTTTGTGTTTTATATTTGAGGAAAGCATTTCACTTTCAACTTCTGACTTGCCTTGGCAGCAAAGTCCTTCTCTCTTGGATCAGAAAGATTCATCTTAGCCTTATTTCGCTCTGTGCCTTGGCCTTTGAAGTCTAAGGAGTGTCAGTCAGCCTCATTCAAGGGGCCAGGGAGTCTTGGGCTGAGTGGTGAGCTGCGCATGATGTCTGGTGCCTTCCCAGTCTCTGGGTATGCTGGATGCTTGTCTTTGTTACTCGGCTAGGCAGAGGCTTCCTGACTCAGGCAGTACATGGTGTGAGACTTATTACACGGAGTTCCCCAAGATGGAGAAGTATCACTAGCTCCTGGATTCTGTGATGGGCGCTCTGTTTCTAATTCCTTGGAATCAGTGCCGTCATGTAGCTTCAGATGTCTCTGAGGTCCTGTTGTCCAAAGTACTGCAGGTTGTGTCTTCTCTTCTACTCAGTTAAGGATGGCCTGACCTGGGTGACAGGTATCATGATCTATCAAAGGAATGTGTCTGATCCTCCCAGATTGATTGTGAAGAGTAATCCTGGTGTGCTGGGGTGCTTTTATGTCATTCCTCACATAGCTCCAAAGAAGAAACAGGTGGCCCAATTATCTTGGTTTCCAGACTGTTGCAATTCCTTCCTTTAATAGTTGTGTATGTGAACAGACAAGGGGGCTAATGATAGCCCAGAAAGCAAGCAGGTTGTTCTAGTGAGTAGAGTTGAACTTACTGCGGTTTTTAGTAGTTTGTGTTGCAGAAGAAGCACATGTTTAATCTGACTCCCTCAACAGGAATACTTTGGTCCCCAGAGAAGATGAGCTCAGACTGGAAATGTTCCTGAATAGAATATAACATGAGGATACCTCACAGTTGAATCTGATGGCAAATCACAAGTTTCCAAGACTAGCAGATGATTCAGCCACAAAAAAAAAAAAAAAGATGAATTCAGCGATTGCTTGTGACCTGGTATAAGAGGAACCTAACCCTTGAGGAGTGTGTTAGCTTAGGAATATTCTTCAGCAATGACTCTTTCTTCTGGTCTCTCTTTAGACTAGATGCTTCTTTGAAATCTCTGGCCATTTCTCCCTGGTGGGTGGACTCCCTCCTGCAAAAGGGTTTGGAGCAAAGGCTGAGGTCTTAATTCCCTGGTGGTCCTGGTTGTAGCTATTTCATGGTACAGACACTAGATTCAGAGAGTTCGGTATTATATATTATATTTGACCTCCTCTTAGGACTCCGCTCCCCATTAGACTCTAGATCTGCTTCTTAGAACCCTTGTCTCCTCCTTACGAGATGCTTAATCCCATGTTCTGGAAGGCAATTCCTCAAAGATATATTCCTAATAGCCTATGCCCAGAGTTATGGACCCTAATTGACAGTGATTCTTCCTAGTCTTTCCACAGAGTTGGTCAATTTTAACCAGTGCCATCCTTATCCAAAGTTATTTTTACCTTCAGTTAAAACAGATGGTATCTCTTCCAGTGTCCCATAAAAAGGAATGCAATAGTAATCTTTCCCCTTATTAAATGTTCTTTCAACCTTCCTCAGGGATCTAAAACATAGGTAATCTCTTTTGGCTAGCTGATAGGCTTTTATACAGCAGACCTCATCAGGTGAAGCAGCTTCAGAATCCTCTTTGCCCTTGTAAATCAAGCAGATGATCCCCTCAGCATTTGTGAAGGCTCATCAAGTTCCGAGGGCACTTTGTTCTCATTCCAAGAGGGCTCAGACTTCCTTTTGAGCAGGGTCTGAAGCGCCTGCTCTGCAGGACATCTGTAAAGCAGACGCTCCAAATTAGATGTACAAGCCAAGGGAGATATTGCCTTGGAACAAGTATTCTCAGAATAGTTCTGTCTCCTTTCCACCTGTGTTGGAATGGACTTGGGGACATGACACTAGTTTTGGTTGGTGTAGCAGGATGATAAGAAATTTGGTCTCACATGTTAATTTTCTTTCTTTGAGTTCAGCTATACCAGTCCAAGACACTCCTGGGAATCCAGGGCCTGCACTGATATCCTTGGCAGAAAAAAAAATTGTTTTCACTTTTGAGGAGTGCTCAAGGCTGCTTCTGTGCTATTTTGTCTCTCCTGTTGTACTGCTTGGCGTGTGAAGTGCCATAGAGATATGTGGGATATGGTCCCTACTAAGCAGAGCTTGCTTCCTATGTAGAGCAAACAGACATGAGAAGTCTCTATTTTTTGTTCCTCAAGTTAAAAGCATTTTAGGGACAGTTAGTATTTTCCATTACTTTGACATAAGAATAATGGCCTCCGACAATTCTTATGTCAAAGTAATGATGTCACTGAAAAAAGGGTTTGCCCTTTGTCTCTATCTGCTAGTAGGTGGAGATAAACCACTAGCTTAGACTGGTGTAGCAGGACTCAAGGAAAGGAAATTAACAGGTAAGACCAAATTTCATCATTCACATGTAAATTTACCTGCATATTGGGTAGGCAATTTTTTTAAAAAGCCTATTTCTGCAGGTAAGTGTTTAACCTGTGGAAATACATTTGAAGATTACCTTCTTTGAGCGAAAGTCTGTTTCACAATTATATTGTGTGTTTAGCTCTTTTATAACCAGTCTTGGTGGACGATGGTAGAAATCTTGCATAAACTTCTTTATTAGTGACAAGAAAACAAACAAAGTGGCTCTGCTATTCTTTACAGTTCATTAACACAATTGCAATATCACAACTTAAAGTTTAGGAGTATTCTCTTTTTCTATCCTTCCTACGCTCCCTGGGCCTGGCTAATTATACACCTGGACCAGGATTCCCTGCTGTATTAGGCTTAAAATGGACTTGGCCAGATCTCTAGATCCGGTCCTTTAACGTGTTTTGGGGTTTTCTCCTATATATTCCTTCACAGGCCATTTTGTTATAAAAAGGAGCCTCTAAATTTTTAGAGCTAATTTAATTTGTACAAGGCTATGTTACTGTGTGTTCTGCAGTTAAATCTAGAGAAAATGTGTTTTCTTGTTTCATGTATGATCTTTGCTAAACTGTGAAATTGTCCATTGATATAACAGGTGCATGTTCTCCAGAGTGATCTAGATAAAGAGAAAGGAAGTGCTCAGAAGAAAATTCAGAAGCTAGAAGAAGGATTGGCGTAAGTTAAAAAGAAATTCTGATTTTATTCTCTGGAAAGTCTTTTGAGAAAACCTTACTTATAAAATAAAAAATTACAAAGATTGGTGAAATTGTTTTAGAGTTTCAAAAACTAGAAGCAATACACTTTCAAAATAATAAAAACAAAGGCAGAAAAATACTTACTGTACCTTAATGTAACTAATAAGCATTCATACTCTTGATGCAACTCCATCATGGCTCTCTGCTTCAACGGCAAGAGTAACGGGGAATTGGATCTAAGCAGCAACCAACGAGGACCCTGACTTTTACAGTCTGGGAATCTGTTAAGCATGGGGTAACCTGCACGGCACAGCAAATACTACTATAAGCTTGTGGGCAGACTGGATTGGACCATTTGGTCCTTTTCTGCGATCATTTTTATGTTTCTATGTTTGAACTACCAATGAAAAGGTGTGAGCTAAATACACAATTTAAAAAAAGACCTGCTATTTTTGGGTGCTCATAATACATATCCACAGTCTCCAGCGTGCCAGAAATAATCAAACTAAAATAAAAAAATAACCAGATTAACCGGAAAAAAAATCTTTTAATTCCCTTCATCAGCCACAGTTTCCAGATTTTCAGTCCTCATGCACTCTGATAGTGATCATTTTTTCAGGGTATCTGGTTCTTTGTGGAATTTTCACATATGCTTTTTTTACTCTGCCAGAAAGGGGAAGAGAAGTAAAATAAACACTAGACAGTCAAGTCCACAAACTAACTTAAAAAAAAAATGAAGAGGAGTCACATGACATGATATGAGGGAGAGGACATGACTTCTCGTTGCTCCAGGGTCTCACTCCCAAAGCGATAAGAAAAATGAAATGCGAACGGAAATATCTACTCTCCGGACATACCTTATCCGACCTTAGCGAGAAACAGAGCTGGCTGTCTGCTTGTTTGGGTGACCAGGTCAGAAATGGCTTCAAAAGCTGAAAAGAGAAGAAGCTCAAAACTGCCGTCAACAAAATGGCGGATGGAGTAAATCCTCTTCTTTCACCAGAATCCCACGAGCAAGCTTCGGAACAAAATAAGCAGGAGGTAGCAGCAGCAGTAGCTGAAGTGTTAGAAGAGAAATTTAACAAAATTTATGCTCTGCTCTCTGAAATGAAAAAGCAGGAGATAGAAACGTATGTGTCAGGGCTGGACAATCCCATGAAGGTCTCGGAATAAGAGGTTGCACAATTGAGAACACTAAATGTTAAATTGGAAGAAATGGAGGAGCTAGAAAATAGGTCCAGAAAGGGTAATTTACATTTTATCAGTTTCCCCGAAAGTATTCCAGATAATGAACTGGTTCCAATATTGGAGAATTGGCTAATTCATGCTCTAGCCTTGAGCGACAGAAATGGCACATTAAAATTAGAGCAGGCCCATAATCTGGAGGCAAACAGCAACTCATTATCATAAAATTTTTGAATTCTGCCCAAAGCAGGAAATTGTGCAGGCATACTGAAAAACAGGAATATTATGTATGAAGGCGTGCAAATATTGCTCTTTCAAGACTACTCCATGGCAGTTTTGGCTAAATGGAAGTTCATTTCCCCCCATCTGTTCTAAACTGGCTGAAAAGAACACTGATTTTTTTTCTGCAATTTTCAGCAAAGCTGAAGGTGTTTCATGACAATAAAATTGATAGCTTTGAAGCACAGAAGTTTATTTGGTCTCTTGCACCCAAAGGGAGGAATTAATGCAGTATGGCAGGATCATGGTTGCAGCCTGTTGGCAGCAAGTCACAGTGTATAATTTTTCAGACATCCTCTCTATTTATAGTACATAGTACCTATTTTAGTTCATTTTGTTTGTACCCTGGTTAGCTACTAGTTTCCTACTTGGGAGAGTTTATATGACAGGAGACTTAAAAGTGACTGGAAAATGCAGGTATGGTGCATCCCTGCTCTTCTATAGATGTATGCTTTAGCTAGCATGTGAGATATCGGGAGTGCATATTGAAACTAGAAGCATGAGCCAGAGGCTATTAATGGTGAAATGATGAAAGTGGACACAGGCACCATTATGAGTAACGAACAGCTTCAGACATACTACAAAGAGAATTTGTAAGATGTCTACCTCTGTTTGTAAGAAATATGCACAGGACATTCAGTGAGGAGACTGAAATTCTGAAGTATGTCCCAGTGTTGCTACATTTTTTAGGATATTTGGAGTGAACAATATCACATGAGTGTGACGACCTGAAGGAAAAAAGTTCACATAGTTTCCTCCTGTTTGTAACCCGGGGATATCACGAAATATGGAGTTTTTAAGTCTGCTAGAATGTTGAAGCCAAAAGAGGAAGTCGAGTGTTTATCTTCTTTTTATTGAATTGACATTTGGACATTTAGATCTATGTTTTCTGTTATAAAGTTATCTATATATTATATAAGGGAAAGAGGTCCCTACATACATTAGGCAACTTAGTACACCCATAGTTGGGTGGTGATTAGGTGGTTAATACATGGTTGAAGGGTTAGATGAAGGAGGGGGAAGGGATAAAGGGTTGTTTTCAAAGCTGGGTGGAGAATTTTGGAGCTGGAAATTGAAGAGAGTGATGCATGAATTCTTTTTCGATTTGAAAGTTGCAATGGAGTGTAGACCAGATCTCTTGTCGAAAGAGGGTCAGGGTTTGGACTGGGAGATTCAGACCCTAAAGGTTGGAGATGAAGTGCAATGTTGCATCTGACATTTCCTTCTATATCAATCATAAATTGTATGAGTACATCATTTATATGCTGCACAGCCTGGAATATAGAAGGAATAGGCTCTGTGGTTGTGTTATAAAATCTTTCAGGCCCTACAGAGAGCAAAGACACATATAGCTATGTTGCAAGAAACACAGCTGGATAAAACAGATCATCAGAAATTGAAGGGGCAATGGGGCCGATGCAATACAGTGCGCCTCTACAACGCACATCCAACGCGGAGTGAAACTAATAGCGCTCATCACATGCAAATGCATGTGAATGAGACTATTAGCTATTCACTCCCAATGCAAAAAATAAAATTGCGTCTAGGGCGCACATTTTAGCGATCAGAAAAAACTTAACGCCTGCCCGGAGCAGGCTTTAATTGCTGAGCACTCCTAAAACTAGTACAGAAAAGCAGAAAAAAACTGCTTTTCTGTACTGCCTCTTATTTAATATCATTGAGATATTAAGTAGGAGGAACAACTCTTTAAAAAAAAAAAAAAAAGCCCCGGCAGTCAGGTGCAGGAAGCGGATGCTCAATTGACAAAGGTCTGTTTCCTGAACCCTGGCACATCCACAGGATAGGAAAACAGATGCTGATAAAGTCAGCGTCTATTTTCCGAACCTGACTGCTGGCACCAAAAGGCGTGTATAAATCAATATTAAAGTGTCGGGCACTTAATATTAATTTATTCACTCCTTCACTTATTGCCCATTGGTCCTTTTCACTGACATTTGTCAGTGAAAGGACCAATCACCTTTCAGAGGGCTGTCCTGAAAGAGGATTGGTCCTTTCACTGACATGTGACAGTGAATGGACCAATCAGCAATAGGTGAAGGAATGAATAAATTAATATTAAGCGCCCGACACATTAATATTGATTTATACACTCCTTCTGGTGCTGGTTGGGACAACGGACGCAAATTCAGCGTCCGTTTTTGTAACTGGTGGACAGCCGCCGACAATGGACCTCTCTCTGGCGCATGTTATCAAGGAGGCGCTAGGGGCCCTAATTTAAATATTGCATCACGCCCCCAGGAGAGGTGCCTGGGAGCGCGTTAGGAAAGCAGGAGCTGAACACTCAGCACTCGCTTTTAGCTCAACTTTTTTGTATTGGCCCCAATGGGTGGGAGACGTTTTTTGCTCACAGTCAGGAACTAGGGGTTGCTATACTTATTGGCAAAATGATAACTTTTTGAGGCAAAGAAAGTTATTGAAGACCCTGAGAATAGATTTCTACTAATGGCAGGCCCCTTGTTTAAATAGCTGTTGGTATTATGTAATGTGTACACATCAAATATATATAGTCATTCCTTCTTCACAGGTTATTAGCCCCCTTGCAGAATAATGGAGAATACCAATATTACTGGGGGGAGGGGAAATTTAAACTGTGTGCATGACCCAGCTTTGGACAAGTCATCTTCCTCTTCACAGAGCCCAGGCAAAATAAGTGTTTCATACCTTTTGGCGTACACTAGATCTAGTTTTACTCTATTGTATGCTGATATGTTTAGTTTATTGCTGTTTGAATATATTTTATGTGTGCATTTTCAGTTACCCGCTGATATTTGTGGATCAGCAGGATAGAAATTTTATAAATAAAGCTTATAGATGCATGGAGGACATTACACCCTCTGGAGAGCATATATGTAACTGATATGGGGTGTGTGAGCCCTTAGTGCTGCGGCGCAGTTGACGCAGCCTTGAGGGCAAACCCCCAAGTCCTATGCTGGCAGCTGAAGAGCACGCCCTGTAGTGAGACAGTCTGGAGCTTCAGCTTTACCAGCCGCCTCTTCCACTGGTTGGACCCTTGGATTCTGGCAGCTGACAGTACTTAGGTGGGTCCCTAGGACAAGGTAGTCAGCAGGCTTATGGAAGTCAGAGGAGAGCCAAGGTTGGGACAGGCAGTGAGCAAGTGTAGTCGGGTCCAGGCTAGAGATCAGGTTCAGGCGGCAAACAAACTTGGTCAGGTCTGGAGCAGCAAGCCGAGGGAAACGTGAACACACAGACGACACTGAGAACTGGAACAAGGAAGACATGTTGGATGAGACTGGACCAGGTAACGAGGCAAGGCAAGGCTGGAAGATGAAACAAGGAACAGGAATGCTGGCAACATGCACTGCAAGGGAATACAGGAGACCTGTTGCTGACGCGAGGTCTGGGTTTCCGAAAGGCTATTTAAAGGACTGAAGCCTATGATTCATGGCCTGTTTCCCATTGCCATGGCCTGTTTCCCATTGCAGGCCCTTTAAGTCTGGATGGCTGGTGTGCATGCGCCTAAGGAGAGCAGGGCCAGTGCAAGGATAGTGGCATCCGTGCCACTCAAGTGAAGCCTGTTGTTGCGGGGTCGAGGGTGAGCACACCAGCTTGCGGTGATGTCCCGCAAACTGGCAATTGTAACAATATACATATATCTCTAGAGCTCACCATGCCTGCTCATACATTGATTATCTACTATTGTGGAGACAAATAATCTCTAGAGTAATTAAGGTAGAAATTGGCTTGGCAGCTATCTCTGATCATTCAATGGTGTCGATTGACCTTGAGGGTTTTTGTCTTTTGATTTCCGACAAGTATGGCGATTTCTTAAATACTTCTATAGTGATCTTGAGTTTTGGAAATGTTAGGTGAAGAAATGGGGGGACTATGTAGATCATAATAAGGGTCACCAAGGTGACCCAACTTTGTTTTGGGAGGCAACAAAAACAGTTTTGCAGGGTGAAATAATTTCTTCCACAATAGCTAAGAGGAAAGCTTTAATGAAAAGAATTTTGAATCTAGAGTGCGGTGAAGCTCAGAAAGTATGAGCGGCATACCACTGCTGTGAATAGAACATGGTACATGATGATACAGGCAACTCTCAATATATTGCAACACCAAAGAGCAAAAAATAATTTGTCATACTACAGATATAAATACTCCAGTATGGTAATAAATCAGAGAGGATGTTGGCCGTGTTAACTAAATGGAAGATGGGACCAAATTTCATCACAGCAATGAAGGATAAATCAGGTAATTTAGTGAATTCTAAATAAGATATCTGTAAAATATTTTAGAATTATTATAAGGAACTATATTCAGTTACGCCCAGCAATTTAGAAAAATTAGGAAATATCTGGCATCTATTAATTTACCTAAGCTAAGCATGGAACAGCTAAGCTGAAGGCCCCAGGCCCTGATGGTCTTCCAGCAGAATATTATAAGATACTAGCAAATCCATTCCTTTCCCACCAGGCCAGTTGGCAGAGAATTTGATATCAAAAGAGCCTTTTCCATATCCCCTAATCAAACGACCATTTCGGTCTTGCTGAAGCCAAATAAGGACCCTGTTTCCCTGAGTCCTACTGACCAATTTCTTTGCTACATTTTTTTTTAAAATAATTTTCTGTTTATTGAACTTTTCATTTTACACCAAATATAATCACAAAAAGCAATTTTAAGCAAACTTGTGAACAGCATATAAATTTACATAGGTAAACATTTTCACTTTTATCTTTTATGCCACACAAGCAAATAATAATGTGGGGGGACCCTATAATAAATATAAACATTTCAGGAAAATTACAATTGAGGGGAGGAGGATTCTGTTTTTGTTTCACTTTTGGCCTTACATATTAGTTGTTTTCAGACTCTCATTAGTTGTTTTCAGACTCTCTTATCGACTAAGAAGGTCTCCAAGTGCGAAGGTTCAGAGAATATAAATTTTTTGCCTTGAAATTTTATATAACACTTGCATGGAAATTTCAAATAAAAAGTTGCCCCATCCTCCAGGGCTTTATTTTTCTTTGATAAGTTTTAACATGAAACTTATAGCTAAGATTATGGCAGACAGATTAGCACAATTTCTTCCTGATGTAATAAAAGACACACACGTGGACTTTGTAAAAGACAGATGCTTCACATTAAATGTATGGAGAGTTGTGGCATCATTGGAGGACAAGTCAGTGGAAAAAGATTCTGTTGCTCCTTCTCAGCCTGGATGCCAAGAAAGCATTTGACAAAGTTGACTGGAACTTTATGCACAAAGGAGTAGATTTTATAATTTAGCGCGAACGCGTACTTTTGTTCGCGCACCAGGCGCGAACAAGAGTACGCGGGATTTCAATAGATACGCGCGTAGCCATTAAAATCCGGGATCGGCGCACGCAAGGCTGCCAATTTTGGGCAGCCTGCGCGCGCCGAGCCACGCAGCCTGCCTCCATTCCCTCCGAGGCCGCTCCGAAATCGGAGCGGCCTCAGAGGGAACTTTCTTTCGCCCTCCCCTCACCTTCCCCTCCCTTCCCCTACCTAACCCACCCCCCCCGGCCCTATCTAAACCCCCCCACCTTTATCGCCGGATTTATGCTTGCCAGAGGCAGATGTAAATCTGTGTGCGCCAGCGGGCTGCTGGTGCGCCATCCCCTGACCCAGGGGCTGTTCCGGAGGGCGTAGCCATGCCCCCGGAATGCCCCCGGGCCGAAACCACACCTGCGGCGCCGCCCCCGAAACGTCGCGTCACCCGCGCCATGCCCCCGAAACGCCGTGCCACCCGCGTCACGCCCCCGACACGCCCCCTGCACGCCTCTCCATGCAAGCCCTGGGACTTACGCACATCCCGGGGCTTGCACGCGCCGCCGAGCCTATGCAAAATAGGCTTGGCGCACGCAGGGGGGGGTTTGGGGTAGGTTTTCGGGGGGTACGCGCGTACCCCTTTGAAAATCTACCCCAAAGCTTGTGCACTTGTAGGACACTAGCTGATTAATTAGTAAATACTCCTGTAAATTTAAAGTATTCTAATTCCAACTCCCTTAGTATTCTAAACTTAACTAGGAACTCAATAAAATTAAGATGAAGGCAGCAGTCCAGCAGCAAGAGGGGGGCTTTCCAGACTTTTGCATTGAGTGTCACATGTATGATTTTTTACCCGCCGGTGAGAGATTGTATGTGTGCAAGAGAGCAGTGAGTCACTCTGGCTGATTAACTGAAGTTAGACTGTTTGTAGGCTCTTAGGTAGAAAGCTTAAATCCAGAATCTCCAGGGTAGCATTCTCTGAAATGCTTTCTGTTCCACGCGCAGGTCACCAGAGGCAGGCAGATCTCCGGAGTCTCAATGCGTGGATGAGACGATGGTGCAAGGAAGAGGGATTCAGTTTTGTTAGGAACTGGGAAACCTTTTGGGGAAGGGGGAGTCTCTTCCGAAGGGATCGGCTCCACCTTAACCAGGGTGGAACCAGACTGCTGGCACTAACCTTTAAAAAGGAGATAGAGCAGCTTTTAAACTAGAACAAAGGGGAAAGCTGACAGTCGCTCAGCAGCGCATGGTTCGGAGAGAGGTATCTTCAATGGATACTAATGATGCATTGGAATTAGGGCATCCCGACAGTGAGGTTCCAATAATAAGAAAAGTAGGCCAAGTGCCTGTAACTAGAAACTCACCTGAGCTAAAAAATTCTAACTTATCCCTATCAATTAAAATGCAGAATGAAAATACAAACAAAAAACAAACTTTGAAATGTTTGTATGCTATGCCAGAAGTCTAAGAAGTAAGATGGGAGAATTAGAATGTATAGCAGTGAATGATGACATAGACTTAATTGGCATCTCAGAGACATGGTGGAAGGAGGATAACCAATGGGACAGTGCTATACCGGGGTACAAATTATATCGCAGTGAGAGAGAGGAGCACCTAGGAGGCGGTGTGGCGCTTTATGTCCAGGATGTATAGAGTCCAACAGGATAAATATCCTGCATGAGAATAAATGCAAAATTGAATCTTTATGGGTAGAAATCCCTTGTGTGTCAGGGAAGACTATATTGATAGGAGTATACTACCGTCCACCTGGTCAAGATGGTGAGACGGACAGTGAAATGCTAAGAGAAATTAGGGAAGCTAACCAAATTGGTAGTGTGGTAATAATGGGAGACTTCAATTACCAGAAATATACAGAAGCAATCTTGCACATAAACAAGTCCACAAAGTCACAGGTGCAAGTGAAAGAATAGGGTTCCATTCAAAAATATAAGATTCTTTATTAATCCAAAGTTTATAAATCTCTCATTAAGTACGGCAACTCCATACAGGTAACAGCAAGAAGAGGTAAAATCCCCCGACACGGTCCCGTGTTTCGCGGAGGCTGCATCGGGAGGGATCAACAAAACGTTTATTCACATCTGTAATATAATATGCAGTAGTAAGGAACGGAACACAAAACTGCCATATGGTATATATAAACAAATGTGTACATACCTCTTAAAGTTTCACAGGAGCGCAATCGCCCTCAATGTTTCAGATATTTAAATGACAAAAAAGGCGCGAAAGGTAACTCTCGCGGGATGCTGTGATTAGTGAGCTGACACCTGGAGGGCAAGACTCCGATCAGAGTTTAATAAAACTGATACCACTCGATATCCTTGTTTAGACCAGAAGGGGCGACTGTGTGAAGGGTATATATCCATCGTTGCTCCTTCCGACCCAGTATGCCAGCAAAGTCCCCTCCCCGCAAGGGGGGCGAGATCACCTCCAACACCGAGAAGGAAAGGGCATCGATGGAGTGTGCCGTCTCAAGCCAGTGAGACACCAGAGGCTCATCAACTCTGGATAGTCTTATATTTGAGCAGTGTTCTATAATACGCGTTTTAACCATCCGGGAAGTCTTGCCCACATATAGCAATGAACAGGGGCACCTAATAACATAGATCACCCCTTTTGTACAGCAGTCCGATTGAGAATTAAGTTTAAAGACCCGTCCAGTCAAAGGATGTATGAATGTGGATGTAGATGATGTGTGCTTACACATCGTGCAGTGGCCACAGGGCTGATGGTGTCCACCCAGCCGGGGTGGTGACTGCACGGGCAAGGCAGTGTGTACCAGTCGATCTCTTAGGTTCGTAGCTCGTTTAAAAGTGAACCGTGGGGGGCCATGCATTAAGGTGTTCAGAGACAGGGATGACCAGTGACGTTTAATCATGGTGGCTATAGCCCTTCCCACTGTAGAAAATGGCAGAATACAATTATACGAGATCTCATCCGAATGCGTGGGCGGTGTAAAAAGCCATTCCCTGTGTGTATACAGTGCTCGCTTAAAAGCTTTCTTGATGACCCGCATAGGATAACCCCTTTCAGAAAACCGGTTAATCATATCTTGCGATTGAGACAAAAATTCTTGTCTAGTAGAACACAGGCGTCGGAGTCTTAAAAACTGCCCCGTAGGGATATTATCCCGAAGTGTCCTGGGGTGAAAACTATTGTAAGCAAGCAGGGTATTCCGATCAGTATGTTTGCGAAAGAGTGTCGTCTCAAAATGATCCTCCACCCACCTGACAGTGATGTCAAGAAAGGATATACAAGTGGGATGGATACAATAGTTAAATTGGATGTGGGGATTAATCATATTTACCCAGTCCAAAAACATGAAGAACTGCATGTCCGTCCCTGTCCAGACAATAAAAATATCATCAATATAGCGTAGCCATACATGGATGAATTGAAACCATTCAGAAGAATAGATGTTAGATGTTTCATAATCATCCATGTATAGGCACGCGAGGCTAGGGGCCATGGTGGCCCCCATTGCGGTCCCCTTGATCTGCTCATATATTGTATCCTGAAATTTGAAAAAGTTTTTAGTGAGAGCCAATTCGGCTAATTGAATTAGAAATGATGTAGAGACTCTCTGAGGAGAAGGACGGGCATTCAAATATTTCTCAGTTACTGCAAGGGCATCGTGCTGGGGAATATTTGAATACAGGGACACCACATCCAGTGTGATAAGAGAGATCGTGGACTGTGGGGCAGGCAATTCAGATAATATTGTCATAAAATGAGAAGAATCCCTAACAAAGGATCTTATAGATGGTACCAGTGGACATAAAAATACATCCACAAACTGTGATAAGGGCTCTAATAAAGAGCCGATGCCGGAAACGATCGGTCGTCCCGGGGTTTTTTTTAGGGCTTTATGTATTTTTGGAAGTACATAAAATAAGGGCATCACCGGATGGGTAGAAGTCAGAAATTTAGCTTCTTTCCCCGTAATTATATGAGCCTCTAATGCTGACTGGACAATGAGTTTGATCTCTTGGCTCAATGTATGTGCAAGATTGCTTCTGTATATTTCTGGATTTTGCCGCACGACTGAAGCTTTAATGGCTGCCTCTGAGGATTATACCTTTAGTTATACCGAGGATGCTGTGAATGCGGTACTTACTGACACCTTGTTTTTCTCAGATGAGGGCTCAGACCCCGTGCCTCCGGTGTCATGGTTAGAAGTTATTAACATTCAAAAACGCCTCACTCGGGCAGAGCTTCACTCTGCTACATTGATTGAATATTGCCGCGTCCGCCGAATCCCAAGAGGGCTTCGGATTCAGAAAGAACCGAGACTGCATGCGGATAATCCAGCTTTTGTTAACCGCTGGAACCAGATCCTAAACAAATGCTCCTTGGATCTTATGGTTCTGATCATAGAAACCAATAAAGAAATCCACACTCTCCTTCAAGACGAGGTTTCAGTAAATCTGGACTCCATTAAAAAATCCTGTTCGGTAGAACAGTTTGATCTACAACTGGGAGAGTTCCAGGAGAATTTACAGAAATTTCGATCTGACCTTAAAGCGGTTAAATATAGTAAATTTCAAAGAGACGCAGGAGATTACCAAACCGGATACGTATATAAATGGATGGCACAAAAGCCATCCAGGAAAGTCACATTTGCCGACAGTTCCTCCTCGGGGGATTCCGCAGGGGAAGAACTTCGCGCTCCACGTACCCGGGGACAGAGTCGTCGTGCCCGTGGGGCTACGGCTGGAGATACTGCACGGTCCGCACCGGCTCCTACAATTACTCCTGGCAACTTGCCACCGCCGCAGCCGTTTTCTGCCTCCTCCAGATACTCCTCAATAGCTGCAGCTTTTTTAGATTCGGGCCAGCCTCAGCCCAAGCAGGACACACGCCAACTTCGGCAGCGAGCGGCCCCTTTATCACAACACACTCAACAGCCACGGTCATCCCGCCCTCCCCGGACTCAGACGGATCCATGGCAATAGAGGAAGACACTGTATTCAATCTTTCTACACGTGAATTATCGTCTTGTGAGTTATCTGTGTTACACCGTGGACTCTCATTCGTTCCTACCCAGAGGAACGATGCATTTGATATACTGGTGCACCTACATCGGTTTTTTCGGACACTTAAATTGAAACTATTTTTTGAGGACTTTCCTCCATCCTCTGATTTATCTGTGGTACAGGTGAAGTCTAAATGGACCCCTCCGGGGGTTGGAGATGTCTCTTTGGGAGCGTTTGAACGCTTAGTGTGTCAAGATGTAGCATTGATTTGTTCACAACGCCAGTACATCAGATACAATCTGACTAAGGATGAGATTAATGCCCTTAATGTCTTGGCTCGAGACCGCTCTATAGTTATTAAGCCAGCGGACAAAGGGGGAGGGACTGTGGTGTTGGATAGAGCTGACTATGAGGCGGAAGTTCTAAGACAACTTGAAGACACCTCATTTTATGTCCCCCTCCCATCGGACCCTACGGATACGTTGAGCCAAGAGATCAAACTCATTGTCCAGTCAGCATTAGAGGCTCATATAATTACGGGGAAAGAAGCTAAATTTCTGACTTCTACCCATCCGGTGATGCCCTTATTTTATGTACTTCCAAAAATACATAAAGCCCTAAAAAAACCCCCGGGACGACCGATCGTTTCCGGCATCGGCTCTTTATTAGAGCCCTTATCACAGTTTGTGGATGTATTTTTACGTCCACTGGTACCATCTATAAGATCCTTTGTTAGGGATTCTTCTCATTTTATGACAATATTATCTGAATTGCCTGCCCCACAGTCCACGATCTCTCTTATCACACTGGATGTGGTGTCCCTGTATTCAAATATTCCCCAGCACGATGCCCTTGCAGTAACTGAGAAATATTTGAATGCCCGTCCTTCTCCTCAGAGAGTCTCTACATCATTTCTAATTCAATTAGCCGAATTGGCTCTCACTAAAAACTTTTTCAAATTTCAGGATACAATATATCAGCAGATCAAGGGGACCGCAATGGGGGCCACCATGGCCCCTAGCCTCGCGTGCCTATACATGGATGATTATGAAACATCTAACATCTATTCTTCTGAATGGTTTCAATTCATCCATGTATGGCTACGCTATATTGATGATATTTTTATTGTCTGGACAGGGACGGACATGCAGTTCTTCATGTTTTTGGACTGGGTAAATATGATTAATCCCCACATCCAATTTAACTATTGTATCCATCCCACTTGTATATCCTTTCTTGACATCACTGTCAGGTGGGTGGAGGATCATTTTGAGACGACACTCTTTCGCAAACATACTGATCGGAATACCCTGCTTGCTTACAATAGTTTTCACCCCAGGACACTTCGGGATAATATCCCTACGGGGCAGTTTTTAAGACTCCGACGCCTGTGTTCTACTAGACAAGAATTTTTGTCTCAATCGCAAGATATGATTAACCGGTTTTCTGAAAGGGGTTATCCTATGCGGGTCATCAAGAAAGCTTTTAAGCGAGCACTGTATACACACAGGGAATGGCTTTTTACACCGCCCACGCATTCGGATGAGATCTCGTATAATTGTATTCTGCCATTTTCTACAGTGGGAAGGGCTATAGCCACCATGATTAAACGTCACTGGTCATCCCTGTCTCTGAACACCTTAATGCATGGCCCCCCACGGTTCACTTTTAAACGAGCTACGAACCTAAGAGATCGACTGGTACACACTGCCTTGCCCGTGCAGTCACCACCCCGGCTGGGTGGACACCATCAGCCCTGTGGCCACTGCACGATGTGTAAGCACACATCATCTACATCCACATTCATACATCCTTTGACTGGACGGGTCTTTAAACTTAATTCTCAATCGGACTGCTGTACAAAAGGGGTGATCTATGTTATTAGGTGCCCCTGTTCATTGCTATATGTGGGCAAGACTTCCCGGATGGTTAAAACGCGTATTATAGAACACTGCTCAAATATAAGACTATCCAGAGTTGATGAGCCTCTGGTGTCTCACTGGCTTGAGACGGCACACTCCATCGATGCCCTTTCCTTCTCGGTGTTGGAGGTGATCTCGCCCCCCTTGCGGGGAGGGGACTTTGCTGGCATACTGGGTCGGAAGGAGCAACGATGGATATATACCCTTCACACAGTCGCCCCTTCTGGTCTAAACAAGGATATCGAGTGGTATCAGTTTTATTAAACTCTGATCGGAGTCTTGCCCTCCAGGTGTCAGCTCACTAATCACAGCATCCCGCGAGAGTTACCTTTCGCGCCTTTTTTGTCATTTAAATATCTGAAACATTGAGGGCGATTGCGCTCCTGTGAAACTTTAAGAGGTATGTACACATTTGTTTATATATACCATATGGCAGTTTTGTGTTCCGTTCCTTACTACTGCATATTATATTACAGATGTGAATAAACGTTTTGTTGATCCCTCCCGATGCAGCCTCCGCGAAACACGGGACCGTGTCGGGGGATTTTACCTCTTCTTGCTGTTACCTGTATGGAGTTGCCGTACTTAATGAGAGATTTATAAACTTTGGATTAATAAAGAATCTTATATTTTTGAATGGAACCCTATTCTTTCACTTGCACCTGTGACTTTGTAGACTTCAATTACCCCAATATTGACTGGGTAAATGTATCATCGGGACATGCTAGAGAGATAACGTTCCTGGATGGAATAAGTGATAGCTTTATGGAGCAATTGATTCAGGCACCGACGAGAGAGGGAGCAATTTTAGATTTAATTCTCAGTGGAGCACAGGACTTGGTGAGAGAGGTAACGGTGGTGGGGCTGCTTGGCAATAGTGATCATAATATTATCAAATTTGAATTAATGACTAGAAGAGGAACAGTATGCAAATCCACGGCTCTAGTGCTATACTTTCAAAAGGGAAAATTTGATAAAATGAGAAAAATTGTTAGAAAAAAACTGAAAGGAGCAGCTACAAAAGTAAAAAATGTGCAAGAGGCGTGGTCATTGTTAAAAAATGCCATTTTAGAAGCACAGTCCAGATGTATTCCACACATTAAGAAAGGTGGAAAGAAGGCAAAAAGATTATCGGCATGGTTAAAAGGGGAGGTGAAAGAAGCTGTTTTAGCCAAAAGATCTTCATTCAAAAATTGGAAGAAGGATCCAACAGAAGAAAATAGGATAATGCATAAACGTTGGCAAGTTAAATGTAAGACATTGACAAGACAGGCTAAGAGAGAATTTGAAAAGAAGTTGGCCGTAGAGGCAAAAGCTCACAGTAAAAACTTTTTAAATATATCCGAAGCAGAAAGCCTGTGGGGGAGTCAGTTGGACCGTTAGATGATCGAGGGGTTAAAGGGGCACTTAGAGAAGATAAGGCCATCGTGGAAAGATTAAATGATTTCTTTGCTTCGGTGTTTACTGAAGAATATGTTGGGGAGGTACCTGTACTGGAGAAGGTTTTCATGGGTAATGATTCAGATGGACTGAATCAAATCACGGTGAACCTAGAAGATGTGGTAGACCTGATTGACAAACTGAAGAGTAGTAAATCACCTGGACCGGATGGTATACACCCCAGAGTTCTGAAGGAACTAAAAAATGAAATTTCAGACCTATTAGTAAAAATTTGTAACCTATCATTAAAATCATCCATTGTACCTGAAGACTGGAGGATAGCTAATGTAACCCCAATATTTAAAAAGGGCTCCAGGGGCGATCCTGGAAACTACAGACCGGTTAGCCTGACTTCAGTGCCAGGAAAAATAGTGCAAAGTGTTCTAAACATCAAAATCACAGAACATATAGAAAGACATGGTTTAATGGAACAAAGTCAGCATGGCTTTACCCAAGCAAGTCTTGCCTCACAAATCTGCTTCACTTTTTTGAAGGAGTTAATAAACATGTGGACAAAGGTGAACTGGTAGATGTAGTATACTTGGATTTTCAGAAGGCGTTTGACAAAGCTCCTCATGAGAGGCATCTAGGAAAAGTAAAATGTCATGGGATAGGTGGCAATGTCCTTTCGTGGATTGCAAACTGGCTAAAAGACAGGAAACAGAGAGTAGGATTAAATGGATAATTTTCTCAGTGGAAAGGAGTGGGCAGTGGAGTGCCTCAGGGATCTGTATTGGGACCCTTACTTTTCAATATATTTATAAATGATCTGAAAGAAATACGAAGTGTGAGATAATCAAATTTGCAGATGATACAAAATTGTTCAGAGTAGTTAAATCACAAGCAGATTGTGATAAATTGCAGGAAGACCTTGTGAGACTGGAAAATTGGGCATCAAAATGGCAGATGAAATTTAATGTGGATAAGTGCAAGGTGATGCATATAGGGAAAAATAACCCATGCTATAGTTACACAATGTTAGGTTCCATATTAGGTGCTACAACCCAAGAAAGAGATCTAGGTGTCATAGTGGATAACACATTGAAATCGTCGGTTCAGTGTGCTGCGGCAGTCAAAAAAGCAACAGAATGTTGAGAATTATTAGAAAGGGAATGGTGAATAAGACGGAAAATGTCATAATGCCTCTGTATCTCTCCATGGTGAGACCACACCTTGAATACTGTGTACAATTCTGGTCGCCGCATCTCAAAAAAGATATAATTGTGATGGAGAAGGTACAGAGAAGGGCTACCGAAATGAGAAGGGGACTGGAACAGCTCCCCTATGAGGAAAGACTAAAGAGGTTAGGACTTTTGAGCTTTGAGAAGAGACGGCTGAAGGGGGATATGATAGAGGTGTTTTAAATCATGAGAGGTCTAGAACGGGTAGATGTGAATCGGTTATTTACTCTTTCGGATAATATAAAGACTAGGGGGCACTCCATGAAGTTAGCATGTGGCACATTTAAAACTAATTGGAGAAAGTGCTTTTTCACTCAACGCACAATTAAACTCTGGAATTTGTTACCAGAGGATGTGGTTAGTGCAGTTAGTATGGCTGTGTTTAAAAAAGGAGTGGATAATTTCTTGGAGGAGAAGTCCGTTACCTGCTATTAAGTTGACTTAGAAAATAGCCACTGCTATTACTAGCAACAGTAACATGGAAGAGACATAGTTTGTGGGTATTTGCCAGGTTCTTATGGCCTGGATTGGCCACTGTTGGAAACAGGATGCTTGGCTTGATGGACCCTTGATCTGACCCAGCATGGCATGTTCTTATGTTCTTAAATTTAAACTAATAACTGGAAGGGGGACAATAAGTAAATTTACAGCTCTAACACTAAACTTTCAAAAGGGAAACTTTGATAAACTAGCATGGACATTGTTGAAAAATACAATCCTAGAGGCGCAGTCCAGATGAATTCTACGCATTAAGAAAGGTGGAAGGAAGGCAAAACGATTACCGTCATGGTTAAAAGGTGAGGTGAAAGAGGCTATTTAGCCAAAAAAAAAATCCTTCAAAAATTGGAAGAAGGATCCATCTGAAGAAAATAGGATAAAACATAAGCATTGTCAAGTTAAGTATAAAAATTGATAAGATAGTCGAAGAGAGAATTTGAAAGGAAGTTGGCCATAGAGGCAAAAACTCATAATAAAACTTTTTAAAATATATCCAAAGCAAGAAACCTGTGAGGGAGTCTGTTGGATCATTAGATGATCGAGAGGTTAAAGGGGTTCTTAGGGAAGATAAGGCCATTGCAGAAAGACTAAATGAATTCTTTTCTTCTGTGTTTACTAATGAGGATGTTGGGGAGATACCAGTTCCGGAGATGGTTTTCAGAGGTGATGAGTCAGATGAACTAAACCAAATCACTGTGAACCGGGAAGATGTAGTAGGCCAGATTGACAAACTAAAGAGTAGCAAATCACCTGGACCTGATGGAATGCATCCTAGGGTGATAAAGGAACTAAAATATGAAATTTCTGATATATTAGTTAAAATTTGTAACCTATCATTAAAATCATCCATTGCACCTGAGGTCTGGAGGGTGGCCAATGTAACCCCAATATTTAAAAAGGGCTCCAGGTGTGATCCGGATAACTATAGACCAGTGAGCTGACTTCAGTGCCAGGAAAAATAGTGGAAACTATTCTAAAGATCAAAATCATAGAGCATATAGAAAGAAATGGTTTAATGGAACACAGTCAACGTGGATTTACCCAAGGAAAGTCTTGCCTAACAAATCTGCTTCATTTTTTTAAAGGGATTAATAAACTTGTGGATAAAGGTGAACCGAATGTAGTGTATTTGGATTTTCAGAAGGCGTTTGACAAAGTCCCTCAGGAGAGGCTTCTAAGAAATCTAAAAAGTCATGGGTTAGGAGGCAATGTCCTTTCATGGATTACAAAATGGTTAAAAGACAGGAAACAGAGAGTAGGATTAAATGGTCAATTTTCTCAGTGGAAAAGGGTAAATAGTGGAGTGCCTCATGGATCTGTACTTGGACCGGTGCTTTTCAATATATATATAAATAATCTGGAAAGGAACACGACGAGTGAGGTTATCAAATTTGCGGACGATACAAAATTATTCAAAGTAGTTAAATCACAAGCGGATTGTGATACATTACAGGAGGACCTTGCAAGACTTGAAGACTGGGCATCCAAATGGCAATTGAAATTTAATGTGGACAAGTGCAAGGTGTTGCACATAGGGAAAAATAACCCTTGCTGTAGTTACACGATGTTAGGTTCCATATTAGGAGCTACCACCCAGGAAAAAGATCTAGGCATCATAGTGGATAATACTTTGAAATCGTCAGCTCAGTGTGCTACAGCAGTCAAAAAAGCAAACAGAATGTTAGGAATTATTAGGAAGGGAATGGTTAATAACACGGAAAATGTCATAATGCTTCTGTATTGCTCCATGGTGAGACTGCGCCTTGAATTCTGTGTACAATTCTGTTTGCCGCATCTCAAAAACGATATAGTTGCGATGGAGAAGGTAAGAGAAGAGCAACCAAAATGATAAAGGGGATGGAACAATTCCCCTCTGAGGAAAGGCTGAATAGGTTAGGGCTGTTCAGCCTGGAGAAGAGACGGCTGAGGGGGGATATAATAGAGGTCTTTAAGATCATGAGAGGTCTTGAATGAGTAGATGTGAATCGGTTATTTATACTTTCGGATAATAGAAGGACTAGGGGGCATTCCATGAAGTTAGCAAGTAGCACATTTAAGACTAATCGGAGAAAATTCTTTTTCACTCAACGCTCAATAAAGCTCTGGAATTTGTTGCCAGAAGATGTGGTTAGTGCAATTAGTGTAGCTGGGTTCAAAAAAGGTTTGGATAAGTTCTTAGAGGAGAAGTCCATTATCTGCTATTAATCAAGTTTACTTAGGGAATAGCCACTGCTATTAATTGTATCAGTAGCATGGGATCTTCTTGGTGTTTGGGTAATTGCCAGGTTCTTGTGGCCTGGTTTGGCCTCTGTTGGAAACAGGATGCTGGGCTTGATGGACCCTTGATCTGACCCAGCATGAGAATTTCTTATGTTCTTAAGCTTTGAAAGCTTTTGGTATTGAAGGAAATTTTTTGAAGGTGATATACATGTACAATGCCCCGGTGGTTTCAATTTTGGTTAATAGTACTTATTCAAATATTTTTGGAGTTTATCGAAGCATGACTCAGGGGTGTCCTGTAGCACCTTTACGTTTTATAATTTTGCTTGAGCCTTTATTGGAAAAGATATGGGAAAACCGCAACATTTTGGGAATCCTAATATGTTTGCAAGCAGCGTCTGTTTTTAAAATAGCGACATTTTCAGACATTCTGTTGCATATTAGGGATCTTCTGCTCTTGTTTATACATTTATTAGAGGAATTCAAAACTATGGAAACATAGCAGGTTTAACCTTAAACTTAGAAAAATCAGAGGCATTACTCACACGGCTTGAGGTGTGAGGTGACTGTGGGTCTCAGTTTCTGATGAATTGAGTACTGGATTGAATAAAATACGTGGGGGTTAGGTGAAATAAAGATATCTTTAAATTACATGGGGTGAATTTTAAACTACTGTATGACACTACTGAGCAATGGTTACAAAACTGGATGGAATTATAACTGGCTGGAAGAATAAACTTGATCCAAAAGATAGTCTTCCCCAAGAGGATATACATGCTTCAGACACTTCCTATTTGACTAATAAGTATATGTGAGAGGTTGAAAGTCTCCATCAAGGAAAAAGCCGAAGATTGCTCTAGCTATGTTAATATATTTATTTATTTTATTTATTTAGGAGCACTTATTAATTGCCTTACAGATTAGATAAATCTCTCAAAGCGATGTACAATAAACAGAAACACTTGGACATCAAACATAGAACCAGAGTTATTTAAACCAAAATAAGAGTTACCTGTCGAACCAGGAACATACACATAATGCAATTAAAGCAGTTGTGAAGTAACGGCTGGACAATGGTGACTGTGTCAGAGTGGGAGGACACCTAAATTCTGAAGCCTTTTATTTAAATTTTCAGATGATATTTGATATTTCATTCACCTGGGATTGGCCACCAAGGAAGAGTATAGAGTAGCTGAATTGACAGCGACAGACTAATCATGGGGCTATATGCCTTCTCAGTGAATGGACTTGCTGGTAACGAAGAGCGAAGAGACTAATTAATGATGAGGGTCATAGCTAATAAGATTGATGTTATCGCTGATAGGATAAAGATGCATCTCAGCCTAGCCATCTTTAAAAGAAATATACGGATGTATAATTTAGTGTGTAATCTTTGGTGTATGGGGGACTGGATAATGGACACACATTATTATATACCTAGGAAGATGGAGCAATACATTATATCTTAGATTTGTAATGCATTGTATTTTATTTTATTTGGACTCTTTTATATACCGAGGTATAGCAGTCTGCCTTCACTCCGGTTTACAGTTCAACAACTTAATACATATAACACATTTGTATAACACATATTAAACCGAGTACAAACAACTAGTTACATTTAGGCATAGAGCACTAGTGTATAAACAGGAATAATGGAGTATGACCTAAATCTGCCTTACAGTGCATGAACTTATAAAGCTAAGCAAATAAGGACATAACTAAAATGCGATATCGCGCAGGTGGTGTGTTAATGAAACTTTTTCATAGGTGAGGTGGGGTAAAGGGAAGGAAGGGTTCTCGTGAATCAGGGGGGGGGGGGACAAAATAAATTATAGGACACAGTTTAAAGTAAGAGGGTTAATGAGAAATGACAAGGGGGGGATGTTAGTATAAGCAGAGCTGGGAGGGATAGTATGTCTGATCAGATGGGGTTGATTTACCCAACTCCCTCTGTGAATGTTTGTCTAAATAACCATGTTTTGAGTTCTTTTTTGAACGATTTGGTGTCACTGATTGAGCTTAGGTAGTCTGGTAAAGAGTTCCATGCTTATTAAGAATTCTAGTAGTGGGGAGATCTTGTTGTCAAGAAGCTTGGGTGGGCAATATACTAGACATAGTTGTAGGAATTCTGAGTCGAGTAGAGCAATTTCAAATTTCTTAGGGAGGTTGTGTGGGATCAGCTTCATAGAGAAATATATTTTTATGATGAGAAGTAGTCCTCCTCCTCTGCGGGACTTTCGTGGGATAGCGAATATGTCGTAAGCACTGTTGGTTAGATGATTCGTTAGGACTTGATCAGTATTTTTGAGCCATGTTTCTGTTATGGCGAAGAAGTCAGGGTTCTTTTCTTGGATTAAGTCTGAAATTATCATGAATTTCTTGGTCAGAGATTGGGCATTAATCAAGAAGAAGGTGAGGTAGAGTAGGCTTCTGGCCTGTTTCAAAGTGGGATATTAATCAGATAACTGTTTCTCATCTGGTGGGTCAAGGTGGGGGAAGCCATGATGGTGCTGACTGATAATTTCTTGAAGAGCTCTAGTGATCCCTCGACTGGGTGACAATGATTGATAGAGGTTGAGTTAAAGTAGATGTGGGCTGCTGGGGGGGGGGGTCGTGTAGGAAGGTCTTGCAGAGTTGAAATGTATTATGATAGGTAATGATGTTTGGCGTATGAGTGGGGTATATAATCTGAGAAGTAGTATGTTGAAATTCAGAAGAATGCTGGCTGGGAATCAGGTGAGTGTTGGGAGAGAGTTGGATGACAGCTGTAGGCAGTCCGAGGTTGTGTCGGATGGGGTGTGATTAGAAGCGAACTAGATAATTGCTGGTTGAGGTTGGGATGTGGTTGGGAAGAGTGTTGTAGCTGTATGAGGTTCAATGAGAGCAGGTGGGTGGTGGTTCTGAATGCGGCAGGGTGTTGTCAGGGATGCTAGTGAGGAATCTTCTTGTAAGAGGTGGTCAGTATACGAGTTGTAGGCGATCAGCGCAGTTGTAGGCTGGGAACTGGATGAGGTCAAGATTTGGAATCCGAAGGATATACTCATGGAGATTTGCAGATGAGTAGAAAGATTTATGAAAGGGAGGTTGTGCGGGTGCTGGAGTCTGTTTGGTCGTATTCATTTCTGTTTGGTAGTATGCTGGATTGCTGTAATAGGTGTGTTGTTATATTGGTTGTTTGAGGCTGGGAATAGCAGGCAGCAGGGAACAGTTTGTGAGTTCCTGAAGTTGGCTGGGTATGAATGTTGAGATCCGTATGAGAGAGGTAGGAGGGTTGGTGAGCTTGCGGGAGGAGGTATGAGTAGCTTGTGTGGTTGCTGGTGGATGATGTCTGGCTGCTTGCAGAGGTTGAGGGAATTCAGCAGAAGGTTTTGTTAGTGCTGAGGTTTGGATGTTTGGGTGTTGGAGGAGAGGCAGATTGTTACAAGGGGTAGGCCCTGGTCCTGGGGCTCTCCAAGGGGCGCGCTAAGGGGCAGGCCCCTTAGGTTGCGCTCCTTCGGGCGCGTGACGCTGCCAGGAGGCTCAAAAATTTAAAGTTCTTTGCTCTCCACCCTGATTGGCTGGCTGGCTCACAGGGGGCGCGGCTTACTCACCGCGTTGTGTGGTAGCGTCTTTAATCTCTTTTTTTCAGTTTCTGGGTGCCTCCTCTGCACGGCTCGCCTCGGATCAGCGGGCAGGCTCTTGCCCCGGTTGGGCCTCGAGAGCCTCGGCAGAGGAGGTGAAGAGGAGCGGTTGGTGCCGGGAGCGGGAGGATGAGAAGAGGGACGCCATCGGGAGGCTCAAAAATACCCACTTGATGTTATCTATAAATCTCCAAAACAGTGTTTTGGTCATTCCAATATTAAAAGCATGGCAATGGGTGAACATGAAATTAAATTGAATTATAAAATATCACACTTTCTGCCCCTAAAAAGCAAAAATACTTTCTGCCTGGGGTCCAGTCAGCAGCTCCTAAATTATGGGAGTCTAAAGGCTTCCAAATAATCTCACAATGTCTGATGGAGGAAAAGCAATTGGTTTCTTTTCAGGAGTTTCAGAATCGTTTAGAACTGGGTAACAGGCGGGTCTATGCTTTCTTGCAAGTTAAACACTATATAAACTCTCTGGGGTTACAAGAGTTTCATCATGGGAACAGAGTATTTTTTAACTCTTTATAATTTCAACATAACTATACAAGCATTTCATGCTACAAGAAAAAAGCAATTGATAAGAAAAGAAATAACATCAGAATAAGGAAAATTACGTATCGAATTGCTAACACAGACCACTATCAATTGTGGAGGGCTGAAATGTCTGGGAGTGAACACAAAAGGGAAAAAAGGAAATCGATTTCCAAATATGCTTCTCAACACAAACAATAATCCAGGATTGACCTGCCATAACCATCCTCACTCTCTAACATCAGACAGCTGGAGGACTCTTATTAGGAACCCTGGAATTAATAAAACTACGTAACTGTGAGGGTTCAAAAAACATTTCTCAGTGGAAAATACAGCCCAGTATTTGCAGGGGAAATTCAAGAAAAAATGAGCCTGCAAAGTTTCCACCACCTGGCATATAACTAAAGGTTTCTTTCTATGATCTTGTGTAGCTCTGCAAATACCAGGAAAAATCTGGACTTTGGACCCCATAAAGAGCATATGAGCAGAAAGAAAAAATAAGTGGAGCAGCAAGTCTCGATTTTGTGTAGAGGAGAACGTCACCAAAAGAGTGGCCCTGTGTGAATCAGCAGTCATTTTTTATTCCAAAATAGCCGTGATGTCCAGATCATCTCCCTCCTGATGAGGCAGGAGGATATTATCATCACCTGCCACCCCTCTCTCACCAGGAAGGTAAAAAGCTTTAACAATAGCAGGCATGGCACTGTGGGAAAGACCAAGAACATCCCACATATATGATTTAAAAAGTTCAGCCGAGGATATCATGGCTGTCATGGCAAAGTTTGGATATTTGAGAGTTGCGTTTTAGTGAGGAGATTTTTTTGTAGCTCCCCTCCTCGCTGTTGGCTGGGCTGTAAAAGCCCTGCTGGTATCCAGAAAAAGATCTTTTCCCCTAAGAGGTCAAACTACAGAAAGAATCCAGAGGAGAAGAGTTTCAAGATCAAATTGAAGACCCCCCACTCCAGGGAACACAGGACACAACCTGGGAATATCCGGGACTCTATTGGACTTCAGGTATGGAATTTAGGGGACTCCCCTCAATAGGTTTCCTTTCCCAGCTGGGACCCTTGCCCCACAGACAAGAAAAGGAGATGAGCTTCTGCCAGAGAGTAGTACTAAGGACACCTGCACAGAGTGAAGAAGAGAGAGTTCCCTCTGTATGACCTAGATTGAACACACATGTAAAGTAAGAAAAGTAACATTTATTTAATTTTTGCAAATCAAAGTGAAGTTTCTTTTGAACACCTACATTGTATCCTGTCTGTTTCTACAGTTCTAACATCACCAAAGGGGGTCAGGAGCACACCTCAGGGAGGATTCCTGTTCACCACGTGGGCCTAAAAGGTTAAGCCTTTCCCCCATAGAAAGAATCAACTCCTTGGGATTGGGGAAGAGGCAAAAGGAGATAGCCCCAAAAGAAATTCTTTTGCATGCCCTTGGACTACCATAAATTCCGAAAAAGGGTTACATTTATGACAGTAATATTGAAGTAATATTGACAAATTCTTCGTGTTCCTTTTGCTTTTACTTATCCTTGGGCCTCTAACTACTGTATATATTACCTGACTTTGTAAACAGCGCTTCTCTGCAGATATTTGGACACAAGAATATTACAAAGAATTTAGTTGGAGCAAATATAAATTTATTATATACACTACTCTGACATTAAAGCCCGAATTTTTGATTGGCCGAGTGTGTAATATCGGGGGGTTACATGTGTGGCCAGCCCTGCGTGTGTGCCGCATGCATTTTCGAAAGGGCCCAGCCATGCGCATAACTCTTGATACACGCTGAAATGGTGGATTGGCGTGGACTGGGAGGAAACTGGGAAGAAGGCCACTCATTTCGCTGTGCGTAATTTTAAAAATCCCTCCCTGCACGTGGAGGAGGCCACCCGCTCGCATGTTATAAAATTGGCGCACCTTTTAAAATTGACCGCTTTTTGTGCTTCTCCTTTGGTCATAATCTTGAAAATAAAGTTTAAGAACCAAGGCTGACCGAAGAGGAGTGCAGGGCCTGAGACAAATCAGTCTGTGTGCCTCGTTCACATTCTCCTCCCCACCAACATGATCCTCTTCAACCCCTGTGCTCCATCATCATTCATTCCAACCCCACCCCTTTCTTGGCTTTATTGTTTTCCAGCACTCCCCTTTCCTTGGCCAAGTGTAATTCTCTCCCCATGTTCTCACTCCTGCCTGTAAGAGGAGAGCAACACTTCTTACATTGGGCTATAGCTTCACTTTGAACTGTACAGGACCTCCTAGTTTTATGAGACTCACCGGCCCTGTATGGCAGAGGAGGAAGCAGTGATAGGTAAGGAGCGTAATTCTTCTCCTGCTGGCAGACAAGAGAGGGAGGGAGAGAAAGGGGGAGAAGATAGAAGTGAAGGCCCAAGGGCAGTTACCTCAATTTGAGTCCTCTCCTCTTGGGTTGGTTCTGTTAAGACCCAGCCCCGTTTCTTCTGATCAAAATCAAGAGACATAGTGAACATCCTGGAGTAGATAAAGGAATGGAAAATAGGAATTCTTTATTGCAGAGTTAAGTTAGATTTTGATACAGAATCAGATTTAAAGGCTCTTAGGACTGTTTAAAATTGGAGACCTGTCCACCTCCTTTAAATTTATGGCTATAAGCTGGTAATGTTCAAAGGCCAACATTAGAGATATTTTGGACCAAATAACCATTCAAGAACAAAAGGCTGGTGGTATTGGTAGAAGGGAGACTGCATTAAAGGCAAGTCAGAAAGAGACATTTGGTGGGATCTTGGAGGACCTTGTTGACTCTCAGGGCCCCTAGATATCGCCCCTTTTAACCTCCCTGTATGCCAAACATTTGCAACAGAAGTTTAGCAGAAGCAGAAACCAGCTATATGTGTTTAGCTATCATTGAAGAACGCTCTGTAACAAATTCTTAAAGCATAAACCTTGCCAAGATGTAACATGTCCTGTATTTGCAGAGAAATGAACAATTTACATTTACCAGATGGAAGTAAAACAAGGTTTGCCCTTTCCTTTTTTGATTATGAGGGATTGTAGAAAGTAGTTCCATATGATTTGGCCACTTTTATTCAGTTTCTGAACATTTTAAAGTTCCAGAGACATCTTGGTTTGAAAAGCAGAGATTTACTCAAAAACAAAACAGGGATATTTACTAAAAACTCAGTCAAACGTCAGAGTAATTTCTCTAGTAAAAGAAATTTATGATGGTGAATTTCTGCAGTAAGTCAGAGAAAGAAACATGTTACTCTTTTTGCTCAGATAATTTATTTATTCCATACTTGCATATCCAGAGTAGAGTTTTAAAGCCAAATTCTAATTTTCATCAACTGGGCATTTTGTTTGTGTCAGGTGGCATTGAAAAGTTGTTCTAATAGGCTTTTCTGAAATTTTGCTGGGAGTGGTCACCTCTCTGATCTGATCTGAAGACCATGTCTAACTTTTAAGCTACTTTAAGGACAAGCAGGATGACCAGCCACATATGTGGGTGATGTCATTTGACAGCACCAATATGAAGCATCTCCCAGAGGCTTCTGGAAAAACTTAGAAAAGGTTTTGCAGACATGCATGGAATTTCCCATGGAGCCCACTTCATCTATTTTTTTGTTTGTGGTCACATATGGATGCGTGTCCCCTTGTGAATCCTGTCCACGCCACAGACTTAACTTTTTTTTTTTCCTTGATCAAGCCTCGTCAGTCCCATTGTCCCCCTACCTCTTCTGTTGTTTCTTAGGCAAGCTTGTGCACTTCTGTGTTTTAATATTTTCGGACATGGTTGCTTAGCTATTTTACTTTATGGTTACATTTGTGTGTGCAAGTTATGTCTGTAAATGAGTTTATTTTGGCAACACCATGACAGGAATGAACCTCATTCTTAAATCAGAGTTCTGTTGGGTATGAGTTCAGTCTTTTAGATTTCTTACTGGCATTCTTTTTAGTACTTGAATTCTACCAAAAGGGATATCCTTCTGCAGTACATAGTGTGTGTCACATACAGTGGCATATTGAGGAGTGCTTTCATTATTTAACCCCTGTAACACCACCTATTGTTTGCAGCCAGTGTACATCTTGGTTTGCCCCTTTCTTAAAGCAGCAATACTAGCAGAAATGTGTTTACTAATTCATTTGTTGTTAAGTTCACGCATTTTGGTTCCGCTTTTTTAATTTTTCATTCCTGAAGAGAGATTGGTGTTACAGGAAGCTCTTGGCAATGATAATGACAATGGGAATTTATTTTTATAAACTGATTTTCTACAATATAATCAAAATGGTGTACAATAAATAAATCATGAAAATACAACTAACATAGTATAAATGCTATTTAATCCCTCATGCTGATAATGAATCTAAGTAATTTGGGGCACTAATGTGCTGTTCTCTACCAGAACCCCAATCAGGCATCATATTGATAAATCTGAAGCCTGAATACATCACCCAAATATTAATACTGGATTTAGATACAATGGGCTAGATTTTAAAAGCCCTGCGCGCATAGGCACGCCTATTTTGCATAGGTTGCCGGCGCGCGCAAAGCCCCGGGATGCGTGTAAGTCCCGGGGCTTCATAAAAGGGGTGGCAGGGGGCGGTCTGGGGCGGGTCCGGGGGCGTGGCGACGGTTCGGGGGCGGGCTGGGAGGGCGGTCTCGAGTCCCCCGGCACTGCGGCCTGTGCCGGGGGATGCTGAGGCGGCACGTGCAAGTTACGCCTGCTTCAAGCAAGCGTAACTTGCACAACAAAGGTAGGGGGGGATTTAGGTAGGGCTGGGGGGTGGGTTAGATAGGGGAAGGTGGGGGGACGCGGAAGGAAAGTTCCCTCCAAGGCCGCTCCGATTTCGGAGCGGCCTCTAAGGGAATGGAGGCAGGCTGTGCGGCTCGGCGTGCGCAGGCTGACGATTTTGCTCAGCCTTGCGCGCGCCGACCCCAGATTTTATAAGATACACGCGGCTACGCGCGTATCTTATAAAATCTGGCGTACTTTTGTTCCTGCAGAATTAGCCATGCTGTCTGGGATATTCCTCCGGGGCGGCCGAGACCGAGCTTCTTAAAGATGATAGAGCTTTGCTCTGCGTGCAGCTGCACATCTTTTCCTGCATGGTTTCATCTTTCTCCTCAGTGTTGCATCCATCGGTTGCAGGTGGCTGCGACTGCTCTGCCTCACCTCCCTTCTATCATTCTTCTTCTCCCTTGGAAGGATGGCTGCCTCCACTGCTGGTTGCCGAAACCCTCGGTGTCTCCGAGACGACATGGGCATCCCCGTCCGCCATGCTTCTTCCTGAGGCCTCCTAGGGCATGTGCGCGCACACTGTCTACGCTTTTGAATACGTCATGGCGGGAACCTCGGGGGCATCCCCACCGCATGACGTCAGTACCTCCGGGTATTTAAACCTCAGCTCCGCTTCAATACAACGAGTTAGCAAGGACTTCGGTTTTGCTACTCTGACCGCTTCTAAGCTGCTCGCTTGGATTCCTCACTACCCTCCTGGGTATATCGCTCCTTCAGAAGCTCTGGGTACCCGCTTCTCGGGGGCCCCTCGCTTCTACCTGCCCTTCGGGGATCAACTGCCTAACCTTAAGGACATCTGCTCCTTGGGGGTCCTGTCTGCTTTCTTTCAGGAACCCTCGGCGCTCCTAGGTACTCGCGCCTCGAGGGCCTATTCTACCCAGGGTATCCTGCACCTTGGACCACAGGTCCTTCTCTACATGCTTCTACCTAAGGAAGTTTATCAGCACTGCAACGTTGTGAGTATCTCCATGCTCCAGCTCTTCCTATTCCACCCTTCAGGTTCACGGCCTATCCCGCGCTGCGGAACACTACCGGACCTTTGCTACATCTGGGTGAGACCATCTACTACAGAGACTGAGCTTATTGCGATACCACTGGACTACATTACTGCCTGTTCCTTGGACAAGATTCAACCTTATCTACAAGCAGTATAATAAAGCTTTTTTTCCTCAGTGTCTGCTTACTAAGAGTCTAGCCAATCGTTGTGGTTGCCCACGGGGCCCCTCCCCGTGGGAGGAGTCATCGCCAACTTGACCAAGAGTCCACAAATATGCCACAAACCCAACACTCAGTCTCTTTAATCCATGTTGCAGGCTGCAAGTGGAGCATTTCTCTCCTCAGAGATTTGTTAGTTTCAGAACTACATCCGTCAAAATGCCTCTACAGATCGCCTGGTTTTAATTTCTGCCAGTGCGGAAAAATGTCTGTCATGGACGGACATAATTATTGATATATATACTTGGGCCCGGAGCACTATCAGGCCTCCAGCAGGGACTGTGGCCGCATGTCCCCCCAGGCCTAGCGCCATAGTTCTGCCAACTCTTCATCTGGATCATGCTCGAGTCGCCCTGAAAAAGCTAAGAGGGCCTCCTCCTTGGGACCGCCTGACAAGCGGTCTGGATAGGTGGGCCAGTCCCCCTCCATACCTCAGTGCCCCCATGCCTTGCAGATGCGTGTAGCATTGGGAAATGTGCCACCACAGTCCGCAAGAAAATCTGTGGTGTCCAGCGTCAAGGCTTCATTGCAACCGGCGCTGCTACCGGCTGCGTGACACACAAACAGAGGCACTGCGCACGAGTTGCACCGTCAACATATACATTGAGGCCGAAGCCCCCACACAAAGGGAGGTTGCAGCCTGGCGCACCAATTAACCATTGCCTTGCTGTTGTGAATCAGCTCCTGAGGAGGGAGGAGTTGGCAATCTTGTTGTGAATCTCCTCCTGGAGAGGGAGGAGTTGGCAATCTATTACGAATCTCCGTGAGGAGTTGGAAATCTGTTATGAATTGGCTCCTGAGGTAGGAGGAATTAGCAATCTGTATGCCCTACTCCTCAAGAGGGGAGGAGTAGCAATATGATATGAACTGGCTCCTGTGGAAGGAGAAGTTAGCAATCTGATATGCTCAGCTCCTGTAGAGGGAGTAGATAACAATCTGTTAAGGTATAGGCTGTGGAGTAGCAATTTGTTGCTGAAGACTCCTGATGGGGAAGGAGTAGCAATCTGTTACCAGCGGAGTGCTTGGAGAGGGCACCCAGCTGTAGAGGAATGTAGATAGATTTATTTATTTATTTATTTATTTTATTTATTTCAGATTTTTATATACCGGCATTCGAGACAGCAGTCACATCATGCTGGTTCACATAGAACAGGGGTGCATAGTAAACATAACTATAACAATGGTGCTGAAGAGGCAGTTACATATAACAGGGTGATAAGAACTTGGCTGAGAAGGAAGATGAATCCTTGGGCCAATGGCAGATGACTGCGCCCCCAGGAGAATATCCTGAGAGTGACCACCAGCTAGGCTTGGGTATGGAGACAGACACAGATAGTTCTTTTATTAGACAGGTTAGTAGAACCACCAGAGGTGGCAGTAGTGAACTGATATGCCCGGCAGGGCTGAAGTCCCTCAGATACTGGAACAGCGATCCCAGGGTTGCTGAGCTGTAGAGAAACTATAGATAGTGAGTAGACGGGGGGTATACTGTTCCTAGCCAGATCTAGATGACAGATCTCACATAAGGTCTCAAGGAAGCTCAGTAGCTGGAAAGGGTTAGGCCCTCGAGGAGCGAGTACCTGGTTCCAGGGAAAGCTCTGAGAGAGCGATGGTAACTCACAAATGTCTGTATCTGCGATAGCTTCCAGGCAGTAGATAATCTTCAGAGTGCTCAGGAACATGGGCCCTCGAGGAGCGAGTACCAGTTCCTGTCTGCAATCTGAAATAAAGAAAAGAGAGCGAGGCCCCCGAGGAGCGGGTACCCCTGGTAAGTCCGAGGAAGCAGAGTAGCTTGGACGAATCCTTGCTAACTCGATTAGTTAGCGAATACTGTGACCTTTTATATTGGAAGCGGATGACATCATCTCAGGGGGACGCCCCCGAGGTTCGCGCCCTTGCTGGTACATCAATCGGAGCGCGCGCCCTACGTCATCAGGCAACATGGCGGATCCGCAGCGTCGAGCCGGTCCAGGGACGCTGGAGGGAAACGGCATGGAGATGCTGCGGCGACAAACCGTCCATCAGACCCGGAGGGAGTCGCCACAGAGGTAGAGAGGGTGGAGTGAGGGCGTCGAGCAGTGACGGACGCAACTCTTGTGTTAGTGGGCATGATGTGGGATGACCTCTCGATGCAGATGCTGACATAAGGGCATGTAGCATCGAAGTCCATGACGCAAAAGGTGGCAAAGAATCACCAGGAATGTCCTTACTTGAGTTCTTTGACTGGGAAGCCTTCTAAGAAGCCACGTCAAGCTGAGGACCCCCATGTGGTCTTTACCTTTGATGAATTGGTCGAACTGAGGTTTTCGGACATAGAACTTACATTTGAGTACATGTCATCAGGCTCCTCAGAATCTTCAGGGCGGGTCTATTCTGATCTGTCCTCTGTATCCAAGAGGAAGAAATCTTCATTGCACTTGCAGGAACCCCTCCAAAAGAGTCAGAATTCTTCCAATACAGAGGTCCTGACTTGGACATCCTATTGGCGACTTTGCCCCTAAGGGATTCTATAGGGGGAGGGGGGTCATCACCCCACCAAGGCTGAGGAGAGCTAGCCTCACAGGCGGTTTTGCAAATTTCTTGGATTCTGTCGCAGTTCTTTACCTCCGTCGACTATCAAGGGAGTAACCGAACTCATCCTACCCCATGCAGTGTCTCTCCCCCTGGGAGACCAACTTCGCCTCAGTGAGTGGATAGCAGTTTGGAGCCCCGGCCTAGCAGCCTGGCCCCCCCAGCACTCCCCACAACCAGACATCTCTCTGCAGTTGTCACCACTTACTTCATCTTGATGGTGTACACCAGAGGAGCAGCCTGAACCTGCCTCGCCACCAGAAAACCTTTCCTATTCAAAATTTGTGGAAAAGGTGGGTGCTCGGCTTAACATCAAAATACAGAAAGTGCCAGACCTGTAGGCCGAAGTGTTAGGGATGCTGAAGATCTTTGAAGCGCTGGTGAAGTCGACCATTTTACCATCCCACGCGGTGTTGGACTCGGTCATGACAAAGGCTTGGGAATCTTCCTTTTCCAGTTAAGCAACCTCATAGAAAATGGACCTAAAATTTCGGATACGTCAGTCTCCATATTACAGCATGGTCCAACTCCTGCATGCCTCGATGGTGATCAAATCGACCATGAAAAGAGCCAAGAAGTCCCACCTCCATTCAATTACCCCTCCAGGTCGGGATGGCAAATATTTAGATGACTTTGGCAAGAGAACATTCCGGGCAAGTATGCTGAATGCGAAAATACAGCAGCACCAATTCTACATTGCGCAATACCTGTACAAATGCCTGCAGTTGTTGAAGCCCTACTTTGCGATTGCGCCGCAGGACGAAGCCCCACCGCTGCAATTTCATGGCCTTGAGGAGGGGTTGAGGCATCTGTTCAGAACAATATATGAAACCTTTGAGACGTCCACCCAAACTACTGTGAAGGCCATAGTGGCCCAAAGGATTACATGGCTCTGAGCCAGCACCATTCAGGTGGATGTTCATGAAAAGTTGGCTGACCTCCTGTATCTCACAGATAATCTTGTTTGGTGACAAATTGTGGGAAACTGTGGCTCAGCTGAAAGAGCAAAATATAGTGGTTTTGTTGCCAACATCTCATACTGACCAGCAGTTCTCGAGCAGGAAGTACTATCCGAGGTACAGGAAGGCTTACTACCAGTGACAGCCCTGTAGACCATATCCAGCCTATCATCCGCCTGCTTATCTGCAAACCCGACCACAGTCGCAACCGCAGCAGCAAAGTCACAGCAGGCAGCGAGACAAACGGCAACAGCATCCGCCTCAAAACAACAACACAAAACCCCAACAGAGTTTTTAGAGATACCCGAGCCACTCTTACCACTGAGAGTAGGGGGCAGTGTCCTCCTTCTACCATTCTTGGGTGGTGATCACCTCTGGTTGTTGGGTGCTGAACATTGTCAGAGAGGGATATCCATTGAACTTCAAGAGTATACCAGGTCTTCCCCACCTGGTGCAACGTCATCAGCCCAGCTTAGAGAACCAACGCTTGCTGTGGGAGGAAGTCACCAATAACTGCACCAGCAATCCATTCAGTTTATTTCCCACAACCAGCTGAACCAGGGATTCTATTCCCAATACTTCCTCATCCCCAAGAAATCAGGTGGGCTCTGCCCAATCCTGGATGTGTGGGCTCTCAACAAATTCCTATTGCGGGCAAACTTCAAAATGGCATCTCTCAATTCCATTCTCCTCTTTCTGCAACCTAATGATTGGATGTGTTCGCTGGACCTCAGGGATGCATACTCATACATCCCAATGCACCACTCTTCTTGGCGCTACCTTTGTCTCAAAGTCAGCAGGCGCCATTATCAATACAGGATTCTACCTTTTGGTTTATTGTCTGCCCCAAGAGTCTTCACGAAGTGTTTAGCGATGGCAGTGGCCTCTTCAGAAAGCAGGAAATCCAACTGTTTCCCTACTGGACGACTGGTTGATAGTGGCACCACAACTGGAGATGCTACAGAGCGGCTTGGAAGCAGTGATCCATTGCCTGGAGAGTCTCTGTTTCATTATCAGCTATGAGAAATCCAGCCTGCAACCCGCACAGAATCTACAGTTCATTGGAGCCTGAATAAGTACCACACTCAGAAGGGCATTCCTGCCAGTGGACAGGGCCCGTACACTGCGCATCCTGGTCATCCAACTAATGGACTGTGCTCGCACGTTGACCCGTCGGGTGTTGGCCCTGCTGGGCCACATGATGGCAGCCATTCATGTGGTACCACATATCCTCTTGCATTTATGGCACCTTCCATGGGGGTTGAAGGGTCTCCCAACTGCTGTCCATGCAAGTGAGTCCGATGCCTGCCATGAAAGTGGAGCTGGACTGATGGTTGCGCCCTGCGGCTCTTACCACTGGAACGCCATTTTGCCCCCCGGCTCATCAAGTAGTCCTCATCACGGATGCCTCAATCAAAGGGTGGGGTGCCCACCTGGAAAAGGTATGGACGCGGGGGCGCTGGTCCAGCTGGGAGAGAGACCAGCAGATAAACCTCCTGGAGCTCTGGTCGATAGGGAATACCGTATGCATGTTCGAGAAATTTCTGTGGCGGCAGACCGTCATGATCCACACGGACTATCAGATCACAATGTTCTACATAAATAAGGAAAGAGGGTCCAGTTCCTGGATTTTGTGCAGGGAAGCGGTATGCATCCTGGAATGGGCGAAGAGCACTCCAGTACCCTTCAAGCGACCTATTTGCCATGGTGGAAAACACCACAGCCGGCAGACTAAGCAGGATTTTTCATCTGCACGAGTGGGAGTTCCACCAGGATCTTTTCGCTACGGAGAACAACAAGATGTTCTGCTCCGCCTATCCCGGGATGCGTTCCTTGTGTCGTGGGCATAGGGGCTCCTCTACGCCAACCCCCCCCCCAATCCCGCTCATCTCAAGAATGGTACAGAAGTATATTACGGATGTAGCGGACCTCATTCTGATGTCTCCGGCTTGGCCCAGACCCCCATGATATGCCTATCTAGCGCGTCTCTCCATTGCTCCGCCCATTCCCCTGGGCCGCAGTACAAATCTCCTGATGCAAGACAATGACACTCTACTTCACCCCATGCACTTTTTGCTACATCTCACTTCATGGAGGTTTAAAGGACGATACTAAACCACTTGCCGACAGAGATACAGGAAGTCCTGGTGTCGTCCAGAAAATCTTCAACCAGGAAAAATTATCAGGGCAAGTGACAATGATAGTCGGCCTGGTGGAACAGCAGGGGCATAGACCCCTTTTCCTGCTCCACAGAACTCTTGCTGGAATACCTCCATTCCCTGTATCCAATGGGACTGGCTACAGCTTTGGTGAGAGTCCACGTAAGCGCCATTGTGGCCTATCATTGTCCATGTAATGGCCTACTGGTATCTAACCACCTGCTAGTCTCCTGGTTCATGGAGGGCATCTTGCGATTAAGACCACCAGTGCTGAAACCACCTGTGCCGTGGGACCTCAACCTAGTGCTGGAGCAGCTCATGCTGCTCCCCCCCCCCCCACCCAAACCTTTAGAGGGCGGCCATATGAGATACCTTGCATGGAAAGTGCTATTCTTGGCAACACTAACCTTGACAAGAAGAGTCAGCGAGTTGCAGGCTTTAGTTCACTATGCACCATACCTGCAATTTCGCCATGACAAAGTGACCTTACGAATGCACCCCTCGTTGATACCCAAGGTGGTTTCAACTTTCCACATTAATCAAACCATCATATTGCCAACCTTTCCGGAGCCTCACAAGAATGATGGTGAATGAAGGCTCCACACACTGGACTGCAAACGAGCCTTAACATACTGTAAGAGTAGAACACATTCAGAAACTAGGGCTTTCAGCTATTTGTTTCCTTCAGCCTGAATGCCCCAGGAATTCTAGTTTCCAAACAAACTCCTTCAAATTGGATTTCGCAGTGCATTCAATTCTGCTACAATAAAAGATCAGAGACCCCGACTGGCTTGCCAAAAGTGCATCAAGTGCAGGCGATGGCAGCTTCAGTGGCGCATCTCCATGAAATTACCTTACTGGACATCTGCAAAGCTACCATGAGATCCTTGCTGCACACTTTCACATCTCATTACTGTCTTGACCGACAGGCCACATCGGATGCAGCGATGGGCAGGGTCCTACTCCAGTCAGTGACCACTTGAAGAGACTGTCCGCAGATCAAACGGACTAGGATGGGCGCAGAGTGTCATGATCAGACATGGGATCTACACTATGTTCCCACCAGGAGACTTCAGATTGCACTCTCAACCTTTAGCTGGAGACTCCCAGACAGCATGGCTAATTAGCCATGCTAACCCACCCACCTCCCCAGACAGTCTCCAAATTCATGCTTCGCAGAGACGCTTTGATATAGACTGAGGAGAAAGATGGAGATGCGCAGGAAAGGACGTGCATCTGCACACAGAGCAAAGCTCTGTCATCTTTAAGAAGCTCCGCCTCGGCCGCCCCAGAGAGACTTCCCAGACAGCATGGCTAATTCATCCTGCTATCTATGGAAAACACAGTTTACGGTAAGCTAATTTGCTTTTCTCTGCTGGAAATCAGCTTTTTGTACATAAAGTATATTTTCTGCACATGAATCCTGAGTGCAGGTCCCTGGCATTGAAGAGCACAAAATGACTGTCATTTTTCAAATCACATAAGGACCTTATGCCCACGATAATGCCGTAACGAATGAGATAAATAACACATCGTGAGATGTGTATGCAAATTTTCAAAATTTAGTGAAAAGGGAAGAGTTTGGGCAGAGTTTATGAAAATGAGGTGTGTTTAACGTTGCGTGCAATAGTGTAACACATGTTATTGCACATTTTAATGCCGGAAATAACTACGTCTTTTTTCCTGGTGTTATGCTGTGTGATGTGCCCGAAATGGGATTTGTGATAAATATTGCAAATCCCGTTTCAGGCAGGAGAGGGAGAGGAGTGGAGTAGAGAGAGAGAGCCTCTGTGGTGGCACACATATTAATCAACTATCCATACCACTATTGGAGGGTCAACTAGTAACTCGAGGTGAGATTTTGGTAGTGGTCTAGGGTTTGGGGGTCAATTTTACATGCACAAGCAGAGGTTCGAACAGCACAGAACACATCAGTGAAGATTTGATGTGATTTGGAGTGAGAAAAGGTACACAAAGATGAGATTTGCACAATGTACTCTCGCCCTAGCTTGATAGCAGCTAGGTAGAGAGTGCATCATACAAAGTCGAGAGCATAACGCAAGGAAAAAAGGTGTTCGTACCTCTGACATAAACCATGTCTTTCTGTGCACAAAGCTTCTATGTACATTTTCAGGTGTTTGCACATTTTTTAACTCTCAATGCATTAGCATGCGATTAGCTTACTGCATTGGGAATTTAAAAGAAGAATTAGCCTTTATTAGCTGCATTCTGATCAGAAGTTAGAGAAAACGTTTAATCAAATATGGCATTAAATTTCAAAAAGAAAAATACAGTGGTGTATCATACAGTGGATATTTTTTCTGTTTAACACACATCTCAAATCATAACAAAAGGGGAAAAGATCAAACTGCAAAACTCTATACAGCTGAGACTGCTTTATTCTGATCACAAAAACTGGGGAGAAACATAGTTGCAATATAATTGTCCTGGGCTCTAGAGCTGAGCATGGGAAAAGTTTTGCATTTTCGGAATGTTATATTGCACTGGAGGGAAACTGTGTCACGTGTTCGTTATTGCTCCACCCCTCACAGAACATTCAAGAATGATGTTAATTCTGTACAGTACTTAAAGGAAATTACCCAAATTTAAAACAAGAAAAATTCCAGCAGAATCACTCAATGGAAGTAATGTTTCTTCCATTGTTTTAATATCTGCTACAGTAGTGATGCATTTTTTAGTTTGGTTTTCACATATACTTCACTTGATGGCCTCCTGGAGCTACGTTTACATAATCCTGCTGTTCTCAAAGTGCAAGATTTGAGCTTTAGGAAGCTGCCAAGTGTACATTAATTGGCATTTTCTCCTAAGCAGTCATACCTGTCACTAAGTTAATTTTGTTGAGAAAAGCAACATCTAGCACAGTCTGTGTCAAATGAGAGAAAGAAGAAAGTTCCTTATTTGGGTTTGCACATTTATGCTTCTGCCTTGCTAGCTTCCAAAGTATAAGAACAATGGAGGTAAGAGACATCCATAATATTTAGACATTTATTTTTTTTACTGGAGAAAGTACCATAATTGGCAGCTCTAATCCACAACCCATTCAGCCAATTTAGATTTTCTCTCTGGCTATATTGGGTTACTATGATTAGAGTCCATTTTCATCACTTTCCCTTTCTTCAAACATGCTTCCCGCTTTATTTAGTCTGAAAAATTAGTTTCCTATAAATGTGGCATATACAATGCATGTGATACCCTGGCTTTATCGTAAGTATTTGAACAGTCATTACAATGTGCAGTTGTGGTATGTGAAACATATTCTAAGGCCATCTGTTACTGATATCAAAACTTGTAATAGTATTTGAAACAAGGTAATTGTCTAACAGCCTTGCACTTGTAATTAGTGTATGTGCTGTCATTCGATCTCCTGAAAGGGACAATGATCTCCTTACCAGGCACCACCTGCTAGTTCAGTTTCCATTCATGAGTTTGTAGAATGAAGAGAGTTAGAGTTGTGGTTTTAAATTAATTTGTTTTATTTTCAGAGCAATTGATGTAATAAACAAATGTTTGGCTGTGACCACATCTGTTAGATAAGCACCACTTGGTTCTCCCAGTCTGCCCATTTCTACCTGCCTACAATTCTGCCACAGATCCTAATCCATCTCTGGTTTTGTCCCTCCTGCCTCCTTTCACTAAGGTCATTTTGTGTCTGTCTAAAATGGTGTTTCCCAAACAATCCAGCCTTGATCAGGTGTGCCATGGAAAAGTTACTATTGCCTGATGCCTCAGTTCAGAGCAACACCTGCGCTCTGCTCTACTCTCAGCACCTCAGAGCAGAAGCAGTGGAGGAGCTCTGCAGCCACATCTGGCAGCCACATACGGCAGCCAAGGTAACTGACAGACCAGGCTGCCTACATCATATTTAAATTATTTATTAATATTATTATTTATATTCTACATTTGGTACTTTGAACTAGATCACATTCAGGTACTGTAGGCATTTCCCTATTGCCAGAGAGCCTACAATCAGGGCTGGTAACTTTCAAACCGGTGCGCAGCACACATTTGGGCACATACATAGGCCCGCACCCAGGGCTGTTGCCATTTTAGAACATACATGTGCATATGTGCACATATTATAAAATAGTCTGACCATGTTTACGTGTGCCAAATTTTAAGTGGGTGCACGCATGTGCATGTAAAGCCCACTTCTACCGCGTAAGTTGGAGGATTTTAAAACTGGCACACACAGACACAATTGCCAGTTAAACCAGATCATGCCCAGTTCACCCAGTTAAAGGGTAGGTCCTTCAAACTCCCCCTAGATTAAATAGCCTTCACGCCCCCAGTTAGTCCAGACCATTAAAACCCCGCAGATCTGCCTATTTTTCTTTATTTTATAAACTTACACCTATTCCATATGCCCCGAGGCACCTGTCAGGGAGAATCCCAAGCTCCAGCTGTCCGCAGATCAGACTTCCCCAGGCAGTTTCACCCTGCAGGACTCCACGCACCACATTGTAACTTTCTCACACCTTTCAATTGATTCTCTGTATTTAAAGTTCAAATGTTTATTGGAAATTTGTATTACTTTACGCTATATTTTGCACACATTGTTATTTGTAAACCGGGTTGATGTGATCCCTATCATGAAACTCGGTATAACAAAAATAATAAATAAATAAAATAAATAAATAAATTAAGGTTCTCTAGCTCAGAAGTGTCCTCAGGTGCACTCACACACCTTAAGCCAGTTGCTTTAATGTCCCCTGCAGCAGGTCCACATGAGCTCCGTCCCACAGCAATGTAAGAACAAAAAGAAGTTTGTACCCAATACACCTTTTACAGTTCAAAAATGAAAAAACTGCACAAGTTCTAGAGCCCCTCAGTTCATTGGGGGAGACAAATGAGCATAGCCTTTCGGCAAGCAAACCGCCTTGCTAGGCAGTAGCACAACACTCCCCTTCTCCCTTCTGTTGTGCTGCAGGCCACAGTCTTCCCAGTCCTTAACAAAAAGTACAAGCCAGGCAAAAGAATCAAACAAAACTGAGAGTAATCCCACTTATTCTGTTTCCATGTCTGTGCTAGTGGTTTCCACCATGTGGACTTCTACTTCCATGACTTCCTTCTCTGAGGAGGAGCTGAGCTCTCCTTTAAACTCCAACGTATCCCCAGTGACGTCCTCCACCGTCTTCATGGGTTCAGGTGTGGGCATTCCCTCCCCCAGAGTGCCATTCCCAGGTGTATAATCAAGCCTCTCTCCTTTCTCCCATTGGCTTATCCTTGGCTCAAAGAGCCTGGGAAATGTAGTCTTCCCCTGATCCCTTTGTAGCCTCTGCTGTCTGGCTCTGCCCCGGGCTCTCCCTGAGGTGATCCGATCTGGGTTTTTCTTCCTAGACACACCATGCACCTCATCACACATAGCAGAATAAACTTAATTGGTAGGGGATCTGGGCACGCGCCCAAGTGTGTAAGTATTTATGCGCATATCTCTGGTCCATGCACCATCTCTTTTTGAAATCTTTGAAGATGCGCGTGCTGCGGGAGATACATGCATATCTGGATGGCTTTAAAAATCTGTTTGGCATGTGCAAGCCTGACTTATTGCGCATCCCCTACTTAATGCATGCACAGTCTGGGCTTTTAAAATTCATCTTTGTTTGTACTTGAGGCAATGGAGGGTAAAGTGACTGACTTCTCCCTTCTGCTGCACTTATACTGTAGCACACAATTGCAAAGTAATATTGAAGTTGTGTGCTATGAGGTTATAAATGGTGGCATTGTAACCTGTTTTTCTTCTTTACCAAGCATTTAAATTGTATACAGACTAAGGAACTGACCCATTGTGATGCGTTCATGTGTATCTTCTGTCATGGATGTGAACCCTTGGGCTGTGGTGTGGTTGATGCAGCCTAGCAGATGAACCTGCTAGGCAATGCTGACAGCTAGTGGACTTGCTGTTATAGGACTGGAGCTGGAGCTTCACCTATACCAGCTCCATTCCCTGCAGGTTGAATCCTTGGGTTCCAGGGGCAGGCAGAGCTTAGGCGAAAGTCCCTTAAGGAGTTGTATGACAAAGTCATGTCACAGGTAGTGGCCAGGGCTGGTAGTGAGCAAGGATATCTGGGTCTAGGCCTAGATCAGGGCAGGCAGCGAGCAAACGATATCTGGGTTCAAGCAGGAGTCAGGGCAGGTGTCAATCCAGAAGAGTAGTCAGTATCCATATCCAAGCAAGGGACAGGGCAGGCGGAAGTGCAGAAGAGTGGTTAGTATCTGTAGCAGAGGTCAGAACCTGGGATCAGACAAAGGCAGCCAAGACAAGACACTCGGGCCGATACAATACAGTGGGCTCCGACGGAGCGCACTGTTAACCCACCATTAGACGCATGTTTTTGACGTGCTAGCGTTACCCCTTATTCAGTAAGGGGCCAAAAACACGCGTCCAATCCCCCAAACCTAATAGCGCCCTCAACATGCAAATGCATGTTGATGGCCCTATTAGGTATTCCCGCGCGATTCAGAAAACAAAATGTGCAGCCAAGCCGCACATTTTGCTTTCAGAAATTAGCGCCTACCCAAAGGTAGGCGCTAATTTCTTCAGGCACCGGGAAAGTGCACAGAGAAGCAGTTAAATCTGCTTTTCTGTGCACCCTCCAACTTAATATCATGGTGATATTAAGACAGAGGTCCCGAAGGCTAAAAAAAGTAAAAAAAAAAAAATTTTTTTGAAGTCTGCCCGCGGCTGTCGGGTCGAAAACTGGACGCTCAATTTTGCCGGCGTCCGGTTTCTGACCCTGTGGCTGTCAGCGGGCTCGAGAACCGATGCCGGCAAAATTGAGCATCGGCTGTCAAACCCGCTGACAGCCACCGGTCCGGGCCAAAAGGAGGTGCTAGGGGCGCGCTAGTGTCCCTAGCGCCTCCTTTTGCCTGTTTTTACCGCCGGGCCTCATTTAAATACAGAATCGCGTGCACAGGAGAGTGGGCGTTCGCCTGCTCTGCCGCGGACTTTACTGTATTGGCCCGACTGAGAACTAAGACAAGGCAGGGAGGACAGGGCAAGGTAATAGAAAGGCAGGCAAGGCAGGAACAGGGCAACTAGGCAAGGCAGGACAGCAGGAAAGACTGGACAATGAGGCAAGAAAGGTAGCAACACACACTGCAAGGCAGGAGGGTTTAAATATCCAGCTGCACTGATGTGATAAAGCGTCAACAAGAGCCTCCCTCTGCGAGGCCTATAAGTGAAGGAGGAGTGTGCATGCACAAAAGGGGAGGCGAGGCATTACTGGCCCAGCATGCGATGGTGGCATCCCTGCCTTAAGAGATCCTGGCAGCTTTCTGTCGGCTTGGCGGTACTCGGGGTAGGTACGGATGGGCATAGGGGCTTCCCACGGCCAGCTGAAATGTTATATCTTCACCCCCTCTCTCCCTTTATTTTAAAATTTGGAAGAAAAACTGGGAGCATTCTGTACTTCCCTACGTTTCTTTGACCATGAGTCCTCTCCATGTCCATATTACCAGTCCCGTGGAGGTTGGTGTGCTACACATTTTTTTTTTTGTAATGAAGGTATGTCTTGGAAAGGTTGGGAAACACTGATCTAAAACATACTTGAATTCTGTCACTATTCTGGCTCCTACCACCTCCACTGGAAATCTGTTCCAGGTTTTTACATGTTCATTTTTCTCACATTGTCTTTGCATGTTCTTCTCTCCAACTTCATTGAGCTCATTTTATAAAGAACTCTACCTTCTATTGAAGCCTTTATATATTTAAGTATTTCTGTCATGCCCCCCCACTTTCCCTCATGTCTTCTAGAGAGCACATCTTTAGCTCCTTAAGGCTTACAATTCAGGCCACGCATCATTCTTAGCAGTCTGAACCACTTTGGTATGATTTGGAGATCTTGAGGTCACTGAAGTTGCAGGATTTCAACCTGTAAATGATGTTTAATGCAAAGTTTCATGTTTAATAGCAGTCATGTAAAGAAATGCTCTTTGATAGGTAATGGATATGTCTTTGAAGAAGAGCATCTGCATACAACCTGTTTGTCAAATAATTTCCAGATCAAACCTTTTATGTACTTCTGTTGGTCAGATTTATGTTCTGAAGCTCCTGCCCTCCTTCACAAATTGGAGATGTAGCAGAGAGGGTAATGAACAATTAAATTGAGAAAAAATGCCTTAAATGAAAGACTTAGGTAAAACTTGGGAACCCTATCTCAATTGGGCAAACTGGATAGGGCAGTTTGGTCTTTATCTGTTGTCATTTATTATGTTACTTTGTTCTGCTTAGGCTTTGAACCCTGTTTTTTTTGGGTTTTTTTTTTACTTTATTAAATTTAAAATGTTTCACAAACCAGCAAAACTTTGTAACAGAAACATGATTGAAGGTATATAAGCAGAAAATTGTTAACAAAAGAAATCAATCTTTTCAATCATGTTAGACCACAATAATAATAGGGAGAGGCAGAAAAAAAGAGGATAACTAAAGAATAAACTAACCTCAAGAAACTGCCATTGCATGACATTATTAATACAACCTGCAATATATAATAAATGGATTGTCTAATTAGATGTTATGTCTAAGGGATTAAAATCAATAAGCATTTTCTTAGTATCAATAAATGCTCTAAGTTGTTTAAGAACAAAAAAGACATAAGAATTCTGATGAAACAGCACATTTTCAAGGGAAGCGAAATGAAAAAGTGGCTCCAAGAGCACAGGTTTTCTGACGCAGGGCCAGGAAACCCTTCCTCTTTTCCTGAGTTACTTGAGCAAGATCAGGAAAGATTCTAACATTCTGACCCCTAAACTTTATTCATCTGTTGAAAATATGCCTTCATAACATTGCTCAGATCATTTTCAGGATAAAAGGACACCAGCATTGATAACCTGTCCGTGACCTCATATTCTGGACTCTAAAAAGGCTGTTAACTCAAAGTTAGTGGAGGTCGATTAATTTACCTAACCAGGGAGAAAATAGATCTTACTAAAAATGGAAACCAAATCTAGGGAAATATTTTAAGACCACTTGGAAATATCTACGAAGCATTAACCATAGTATTTCACCTACAATTCGAGTAAAATTTAAGAAACGGAAATTTAAATGTCTTTCTATTTTCAATAAATACAACGCTTCTGGAAATGTTGCCACATTCCTGCATAAGTGAAGCTTGAACAGATTTTAAAGAATTTACTTCATCTTGTAAAGCAACATCCTGGGGTTGAGAATCGTGGTCAGCAAAGACTCCAACTTATTTGCAGTACAGTCCACTTTCAAAGAGGGCCGGATTTTAAAAGGGTTACGCGCATAACCCTTTTAAAAACCCCCTGCGCGCGCCGAGCTTATATTGCATAGGCTTCCGGCGCGTGCAAAGCCCCAGGAAGCGCGTAAGTCCCGGGGCTTTCTTGGGGTGGGCGTGTCGGGAGGCGTGACGCGGATGGCGCGTCATCGGGGCGCATGTCGGACATGACGCGGTTGGCGCGTCATCCGGGGGCGGTGCCGCAGGCGTGGTTTCAGCCCGGGGGCATTCCGGGGGGCATGGCCGTGGCCTCCGGACCGGAACACAGTGAGCGGCAGCTGCCCGGCGCGCGCAAAGTTACACCTGCTTCGTAACTTCTGTGACAGAGGTGGGGGGGGGGGGTTTAGATAGGGCTGGGGGGGGGGGGGGGGTTAGGGAGGGGAAGGGAGGGGAAGGTGGAAGGAAAGTTCCCTCTGAGGCCGCTCCAATTTCGGAGTGGCCTCGGAGGGAATGGGCAGCGCGCGCAGGGCTCGGCGCGCGCAAGTTGCACAAATGTGCACCCCCTTGCGCATGCCGACCCCAGATTTTATAAGATTCGCGTGGCTACATGCGTATCTTATAAAATCCGGCGTACTTTTGTTCGCGTGCGCGTAGAATTATAAAATCTACCCCAGAGCATTTTGGAAAAGCAGAATCAGATTGGGCCATTAAATCCCATAAAGCTTCTAAAGTCTCAACCTCCAGTTTAGGAGGCATTATGCTGGTGCAGCTGAAAACAGTACCTGGAGTAAGTTGAAAGACTTCAACACTGCTAGAAGAAGTTGTCAAATCAGCAGCAGCCAACACAGCCATCTCCACAGATGAATACACACATTCAGCAGCGAGCTCCCTTCCACCCAAAGTTGTTGTTATTATTATGTATTTATTTATTTATTTGTATACCGTCAATCTGATAAAACAATCTTGGTGGTTCACAATGATCAAGTAACAAAATAGTATGCATAAACTAGATTACAATAAAATATAACCTAACGTACAAAAATTTAAAAAATTATAATCATTTTTACAAAATTCGACCGCTTTCGTTTTTCGGAAATGCGATGTTAAATAGCCATGTTTTCAGTGCCTTTTTAAAGATCTTAATATTCGGTTCTAGTCTTAGCTCGATCGGCATAGTGTTCCAGAGTTTAGGGCCGGCTATGGAAATTGCTCTGTCTCTGTCCTCACTTAAGTGTGCACCGTGAACAGTAGGAACTTGTTGGAGACCTTTGTTTGCAGATCTGAGTGTTCTATTCGGAATGTAGAGATGAAGTGAGGCATTTAGCCAAGTGACATTATTATTATATAATGAATTATGAATGTTCGTTAGTATTTTATATTGGGCTCTATATTTAATAGGCAACCAGTGTAGAGATTGTAATGTTGAAGAAATATGATCAAATTTATTGCAGCCCATTAGTACTCTTGCAGTAGCATTCTGTAATATCTGTAAAGAATGAGTTGTTGTTTGAGGTAAACCCAGTAAGAGATCCCCCATTGCCTGTGGCCTCCTTGACGTCATATTTCAGGAATATGTATGATTCGGGAGTGTAGTTCCACACAGCAGGAGGAAGACGATCATCGAGGGGGCTGAGGGAAGCCTCCTCCACTGCTGGTTCTGGCGCTCCTCTGCTTGAACCAGCAATGCAAACTGTTTCTTCAGTAGCAGGAACCATGTAGTTGTCTATGAGACACTGCCCCAACAAAGGAGAGGACTCGATGGGGTAAGTCCTGACCTTCCCTTTCCATTTGGAGGGTATTGTAGATAGGAAAAACCAGCGAGGCAACAATTCAAAGAGAAATCTCAGGAGAACATCCTCACTGTGGAACGTTCATGTGGCCATCTTGCCCCTCCATATTTCGTTGCCCCTGTTTTTATTTATTCAGTACAGTGGTCTTCTTTCAGAATCTGTTCTGAGGAATAATTTTTTTTTTTTTAAATTTTATTTTTAATTGCGTTTCATTTTATTACAAACAGAATAATATCTATAGGATGATACCATCCTATAAGGAAATACAAAGGAAAACTAGATAACAAATACAGCTAGTATGTATTGGAGCTAATTTAAGAAAAATTCCAAAAAAGAAACTATGTTGTCAATCCACATTTATCTTTACATTCCCCCCCTGTCAGTTCATTAGATATCAGGAGAGTGCATCCAGAAACAACCTAAGTTTTTCTGGGGAACTGAAGACATATCTATTGTCCCCATGTTTAACAAAACATTTGCATGGGTATTTTAGATTAAATTGTAATCCTTTTTTCAAAGCCTCAGCCCGCATCTCAATAAATTTATTCCTGCGTAACTGTGTTGTGCGAACAACATCTGGGAAAATTCGTACGGGGTACCCATAAAAATCACTTTTTTGATGTTTAAAATGAGTTTTTAATACCAAATCTCTTTCCAAAGAGGAAGAAAATTGCACCAATAAAGTTGCCCTTTTTTCAATTTTTGATTCAAAAGATTTTTCTAAAAACTCAGTCAAATTTAAATCTATTCTACTTTCTTCTTTTTTTCCCCTCCTGATGTTTGTAATTGTAAATAGTATGATTTTATAATTATTGGTAATGAATTTTCAGAATATTTAAGAATATTCTTTAAGTAACTTTTAATCAAATCTAATGATGTAGATAGATGTGTTTTGGGGAAATTCAAGAACCTAAGATTTAATCTTCTGTTCTGATTTTCCAGCATTTCAATTCTTCCCTCATATTCCTCAACCGATTTGACCAGATTTAACTGAACATTATGAATATCCCCAAATTTTTTATCAATTGTTACCACTTTTTCCTCCAATTTCTCAATTTTTTCTTGTGTATTGGTATCTTTCTTAATCGCATCTTGAACAGTTACCATAAGGGTATTTATAGACTTCTGCATATTTACCATCATTATTCCCAGTTCTTCTATCGTAAACTTCTGGGGCACAATTAAAGATATACCCTCCATTCCTAATGCACTCCCCTTTTCTCCACTCTGTTCAGGGTTCCCCACTACTCCCTCTATTTCAGACAATTTAGAAACATTCGTACCATCAACCGAGTTTTTTGTGGAGTCTATAGATATAAATTGACTACCATCCGGTTTCATAGAGGGTGGGTCTGGTCTCTCGGGGGCTCCAGGAGTTAGAGATATTTCTGTGGCTAAATGGGTCAGAACTTGCTCCTGATCTGAGACATTAGCGGCCCTCTCTGGAGTTAATGTGGTTACTGGCTGAAAACACTCCACTATGTTAGGCTGAAGTAATTTGTTAGGCGTTGATTCAGTCACATTATCTCTCAACTTCGCCTTCCTTTTGGTGTGAGGCATGGCGAAGTTGAACCTAAATGGGAGCAATTTCCAACGGACAACAGTATTTTATACTTAGCTGATTGTCTCTAGGGCCGCTCTGGTCGCTAATGTTCTCTCTCAAATCGATCAAATCCGGGCAAAGCCGGGCTAAGTCGCGCGCCCCTTGGACGCGCGCGGCTTAGACGTCGCGCCGGCGTAGGGTCGATTTTATTCCTACCCGGCTCCTCCTCCTGACGTCACCGTCGGCAGCGTCGGTACCCGGATACAGGAAATGGCCGCAGTCGAGGGATTCCAAAAGAGTTAACAGCTGACAGCTGAATTGAGGTACAAAGTTCAATTGGGCTGCCGAAGCAACCCCCAAATATTCTCCTGCGAGCAGAAACGGCGACTTCCCACCGGCGTAGGGTCGATTTTATTCCTACCCGGCTCCTCCTCCTGACATCACCGTCGGCAGCGTTGGTACCCGGATACAGGAAATGGCCGCAGTCGAGGGATTCCAAAAGAGTTAACAGCTGACAGCTGAATTGAGGTGCAAAGTTCAATTGGGCTGCCAAAGCAACCCCCAAATATTCTCCTGCGAGCAGAAACGGCGACTTCCCACCGGCGTAGGGTCGATTTTATTCCTACCCGGCTCCTCCTCCTGACGTCACCGTCGGCAGCGTCGGTACCCGGATACAGGAAATGGCCGCAGTCGAGGGATTCCAAAAGAGTTAACAGCTGACAGCTGAATTGAGGTACAAAGTTCAATTGGGCTGCCGAAGCAACCCCCAAATATTCTCCTGCGAGCAGAAACGGCCTGAGGAATAATTTTGAGAAGGTCTTCCAGCCCTTTTCAAATGGACTAGCATGGCTAATATTGTTGTAAAACAACAGAAGTCCATTTTCAACCAAGCATGGTGTTCTGTAGCCCTAAATATAGGTCATTCAAATGTCCAATGTTTAAGGAGAGCAAACTATGGTAAAAATAGATCATAGTCATCTGAGATTAGGGTGATGTTGGACTGGATAACGTGCAGATCTAAACAACTACAAAGACTAAATCTAAGAACTGGTAAAACTTTTCTTTTGAAATATAGTGATGCAGATTTTTAAGTCATAAAGAGATTTATATACATTTAAAAAGTATTTCAAACTGCTCTGCAGTCTCAGCTATGAAATAATTACATTCATACTTTATATCATTTAGCAAAAGTCTGTTTACAAAAAAGGGAAATTTGATGTGAGAGAGACATTTGATTAAAAATGCCAAATATTGAATTATTAATGCTTTAATCATTTTGATGTGTCACTCAGACGTTTCCAGTAAAGCATTCTTTCTAGGACTGTAAGATATGTATTGTGAAGGCGAAGGTGACCTATAAGTCTAAAAAGTAGGCTTGTCAAAGTGCAAGCTGGAGAAAAGTGACAATGGAAGTAGCGAATAAGGACTAATGTATTACAATGCAAGAAACGTATTCAAAAGCAGCTTTCTTTGTGTTCTGATTCCAGGAATCTCACTAGAAATTTACACACAATAAGAATGAAAGTAATTTGATGAGTTATCACACTCCCTCATCCTACCTTCCCCTAACCCTACTAGTGGTTCTTTGGTAGCCAGATATCACAGAAAAGTCAGTCAAGGATATCAGTGCTTTTAGGTTATCTTTTGTGGTTTGTACAGTAAAAATCTGCTACTCCCAGACGTTGTCATGAGAATGTACTAATATGGGTAAAAACATATGTTATGCCATGCTGGGTCAAACCAAAGGTCCGTTAGTGGCCATTCCCAAAAAGATTCAATTTCTTGCTACTCACTCCCTTTGAGAAATGGTGAGTCTCCTGGTTAATAGCTATTTTTAGATTCTTTTTTCCATGAACTTGTCCAAACCCTTTTTAAACCCAGCTAGCTATGCTAGTTGCCTTGACCACATCCTCCAATAAATTCCTTAGTTTGATTGTGCATTGAGTGAAAAAATATTTTCTTCAATTTGTTTTAAATCTGCTACATGTTAGTTTCAAGGAGTGTTTCCTAGTATTATTTGAAAGGTTAATGACTGTTCCCTGTTTACCTATTCCATCCCACTCATGATTTTTAAAAACTGTCATATTCCTTCTCAACCACATTGGCTTCATTTGTTCATATAAACATTTTTTATTGTTCCTGTTTAAATACCATGATAAAGTAGTTTCAGATATGTATTACCATGTCTCCTGTTTAGAAAACAGCTACAAATGTCATAAGAGCCACTGTAAATATTCAATCATACATTGACTATATATACACATGGAGATTTAGGGATTTTTGGCTAAATGTGGCAGTTTATGAGGCAAGTACAGAGCCAAATGAATGGGCTGAATCAAGCCCTTAATGTTTGGACATGGAAGTTAAAAATAACAATGTAAAGTTATGTCCTAATGAACAAGGATACCAAAACCTCAAAACAGTACCAATGTCTTCTGGGGAAGTAACAATCTGATAATCAAATATATAAATAACCCCCCAGTGAATTTTAATTTTAACAAATTATTAATAACAATTCTCTGCTCGCAGTCAAGTCTCTGCTTGAATAAACGCCAATTTTTTTATAAAAGGGAGGCTGCAAAGTGTGGTGAAACACTTGCAAGCTACCTGATGTTAATTCAGCAGCAAATTTTTAGAAAAGTGGAGGAAGGGTTTCATATAAGAGTTTTCAGCCCAACCAAAGGTCTGCTCGGTTTACTTGTATAATCATCAACCAATCCTCCTCCACCTATATTTTGTTTTTGATACCGTGCAACCCTAGTGTAAACTGCAACACATTTTTATCTAAAACCAATTTTTTAAAAATTTTTCTTTGTGTGTTAATTCAACTTCCTGAATTTGAAAATGGTATTCAAAGTCCCGACTTATCTGGTGATGTTAATCCACCCGACGTAGCTACGTTTCTGGTCCGCAACGGAACCTTTCTTCAGGGGATGTATTCGTTCTTCACAAACAGTCGGTATACCGCAATGGCTGGAGAATAAAGTCAAAGTGAATTTTCGGACGCCATAACGCGCTCTTTTTTACTCTCTGCAAACCTCTTACTAACGATCCAAGCTTTTTAAGCTAGAGGCACAGATGGTTTCACAACCAATCACAACACACATTGCTGTGACGTCATCGCGTACTCATTCAAACTAAAGAGCCCCAATCAAGAGCTTCATTCATTCCCTGAGGGGCTTGCGTGTTCAAAGTAAAAATCCAAAACGCTTCACGTTTGTTCAGCCGACCTTCTTGATCCCCTCCTCTAAGTATTATAGGTATATGATCTATAACTGTCCATTTCAAAGTGCTATACGAATGTCCATGCTGTTCACAATGTGCAACAATTGGAGCAGTTAATGTAGATGTGTTCAATTTTGATTTATGTTCATTTAACCTCACTCTAATCTTGCGGGTTGTTCTGCCAATATATAACCCAGGGCACGGGCAGATAATTGCATAAACAACGTAATCAGAATTGCATGTCGTATTGTGTTTACGGTGTATAAGATACCCTGTCACCGGTTCTTGCCAGCTCAAGCCCTCAATACAGTTCATACAATGAGAGCATTGACCGCACTTATGGTGTCCTGTAATTGGGATCTGTACATTTGTGGAAACTTGAGCATGTACCAGTTTATCTTTAATGTTCGCGCCACGCGTGGTGACGATGAGTGGTATTTCTTTAAAGACCTCGTGTAATGCTAATACATGCCAATGACGTCGTATCGATGACGCTATTATGTTTGTAGCCACTGATTGTTTTAAGACACAAACTAGTTGTGAACTTTCTTTTGAGGGTTTGTACTGTAATAAGCTTTGTCTGTCCGAGTATTTCGCCCTTTTATAGGCTTTCCTAATTGCTGATCTCGGATACCCCCGTTCCAAAAATCGATCACGCAAAATCGCTGCTTGGATTTCAAAATCACTCATGGTGGAACAAATGCGCTTTGCGCGAAAGAACTGGCTAGCAGGCAGCCCGCATTTAAAAGGGTGAGGATGATGACTATGGAATTTTAATAAGTTGTTTTTGTCCGTAGGCTTACGGTACATGGTGGTTCTGAATGTATGTTCTTCTAGGTGAATTGAAACATCTAAGAAGGGTATCTGTGACGTAGAATATTGTATGGTGAATTTCAAATGAGGATCCTGACCATTAATCCAATCATAGAAACTAAGCAGTTGTTGTTGAGTGCCACTCCATACAAGCAGAATGTCGTCTATGTAACGAACCCATAAGATGATATATTGCCACCATTCAGCTTTGTACACAACATCCTCTTCAAACTTCATAACATAAATATTGGCAGTTGTTGGAGCCAGAGGTGATCCCATAGGGGTTCCATGGGTTTGCCAAAAAATTTTTGTATTGAACATGAAATAATTATGATACAGAACTGTCTCTAATAACTGTAAAATTACACCAGTAGATATACGTTGATGATTCAATCGGTGCGTGAGACATTGATTGATCATTTCGAAAGCTTGTATCTGCGGTATATTGGTATAAAGCGCAACAATGTCCAAAGTTACCAAAATATAGTTTTGAGATGTATCTAATTGGACTGATTGAAGTTTTTGCAACAAATGTATAGTATCTTTCACATAAGATTTCGCTTGTATAACATAAGGTTGCAATATTTTATCCAGAAATATGGCAGGAGCTTCCAACACAGAATCATTCAATGACACAATGGGACGTATGGGTGGCTTAGTAAGATGTTTGTGGATTTTTGGTAGAGAATATATAACCGGTATACGCGAATGATCCACTAACAGAAATTTTTTTTCTTTTTCTGTTAATCCCAAAGAGGATTCAACTATACCACGTAAAGTAGATAATAATGTCTGTGTAGGATCTGATGTTAACTTATGATAAAATCTTTCATCATTCAAATGTTGCAGCATGGTTTCTTCGTATGTACTTCTATCTTGCAAAACCACTCCTCCACCCTTATCGGCCGGTTTTATAATGAGTTGGTCATTGACTTCTAAGGATTTTAGAGCAACTTTGAGAGGAGAAGTTAGATTGTGTTTCCAATGATGAGTTTGAGATTCAAAAGCCTTTATATCTTGTAACACCAATTGTTCAAAGGTTTTAATGTGAGCATCCATGGGACCAGAAGGATGCCATTTGGTTTTTGGACGGACCAACGATATATCTGGACTATTACCTACATTCATATCAGAAAAAAATAAACGCAAATTCAATTTGCGGATAAATCGATGAATGGTAATACGAGATTCAAATGGAGAATGATATGTAGTAGGTACAAAAGATAACCCATGGTCTAATATTGCTAATTGATCTTGTGTCAAAGTGAACGTGGATAAATTTACCACTGCGGATTCTGTCTGTTTCTTGTCCTGGTTTTTGGACCCGTCTGAAAAGACTCGTGTGTAGCAATGTTGTCGTTGTAACGTCGTCTTCCTCTCGGACGTGTATTGTTGGTGCCGCGTGTGGGTAAAAAATCTTTTTGCGGTTGATCTGTTTGCGCTGAACTTTGATTATCCAATTCATCCGATCCACTTGAATTTTCGTCCGATGAAAAATGATATCGCACCCGTCTAAATCCACTTCTGTTGCCAAGCCAATTATAAACCTGTTCTGCTTTGTAATCTTTCTGATCACGTTGGAATTTACTAATTTTGGTCTCCTTGATGTTGCTTTTGAATTTTTCCAAAGCTGTCCGATGTTCTTGGAATTGCTCTTCAAACAAACTTGGTTCAATGTCCTGTTTCAATTGGTCAATCTGTTGTTGGATCGGAATAACCAATTCCTCAGTGAACTTTTTAACCTGACCCACAATTAATAACATTAAATCCAAAGCACATTTATTTAAAATGGCTGTCCAAGTTTGCATGAATATTTTATCCTCTGTGAATAGAAGGGGTTCTTTTTGGACACGCAATCCTCTGGGGATCATCTGTTGTTTAATATATTCCGTGAGTGTACAACCGTGTAATTCAGCACGGATGCTCTTTTTATTTAAACGAATAAACTCGTCCCATGATGTATTAATCTTAACTGTCTCTGAATCTGATAGCAATGAAGGTTGTGCCTTCACTTCTGCCACTTGGGCATCAGAGAAGCTAAAGATTTGTTTCCACGTATCCATGGTTAAAGGTGCAACTAAGCAATGTAAGATACCAAAACCTCAAAACAGCACCAATGTCTTCTGGGGAAGTAACAATCTGATAATCAAATATATAAATAACCCCACAGTGAATTTTAATTTTAACAAATTATTAATAACAATTCTCTGCTCGCAGTCAAGTCTCTGCTTGAATAAACGCCAATTTTTTTTATAAAAGGGAGGCTGCAAAGTGTGGTGAAACACTTGCAAGCTACCTGATGTTAATTCAGCAGCAAATATTTAGAAAAGTGGAGGAAGGGTTTCATATAAGAGTTTTCAGCCCAACCAAAGGTCTGCTCGGTTTACTTGTATAATCATCAACCAATCCTCCTCCACCTATATTTTGTTTTTGATACCGTGCAACCCTAGTGTAAACTGCAACACATTTTTATCTAAAACCAATTTTTAAAAAAATTTTCTTTGTGTGTTAATTCAACTTCCTGAATTTGAAAATGGTATTCAAAGTCCCGACTTATCTGGTGATGTTAATCCACCCGACGTAGCTACGTTTAAAAAATTGGTTTTAGATAAAAATGTGTTGCAGTTTACACTAGGGTTGCACGGTATCAAAAACAAAATATAGGTGGAGGAGGATTGGTTGATGATTATACAAGTAAACCAAGCAGACCTTTGGTTGGGCTCAAAACTCTTATATGAAACCCTTCCTCCACTTTTCTAAAAATTTGCTGCTGAATTAACATCAGGTAGCTTGCAAGTGTTTCACCACACTTTGCAGCCTCCCTTTTATAAAAAAATTGGCGTTTATTCAAGCAGAGACTTGACTGCGAGCAAAGAATTGTTATTAATAATTTGTTAAAATTAAAATTCACTGGGGGGTTATTTATATATTTGACTAATGAACAAGGAGCCATGATTGCCTAAGATGTGGTTCTTGTGAATTTGTAGTTGAAAGTCAGTTACTTTTCAGATCCGTCCAGCAGCTAACGTGTGATTGTATATTCAGTATTTATTCCAATCAGATGTACAGAATCAGCCTTTTCTGGTGAGTAAACACCTGAAGCATGGCTGAAGTTCATCCACCTAAACCTGTTTAATTTGGATCCATTATTTTTAGAATGAAATGTAACAGGTCCATGCTCACAGTGCATTCTGGAAAGTCAGTGATGATCTGAGAAGCTGGAATTTAAACCCCCAAGCTTTCCAGCTCCAAACTAGGCATTCTATCCCTAACCTAAGGGAGCAGACTTGCCTCCCCTACTCCCCCAGCGAGGCTAGTGGAAGAACCCTATTTACCGTGGTTACTCATATCCTTCCCCTACCCTTCACAGTGTCCATTAAATTCAACCTTATTCTGGATACCTGATTCTGCTCAGGAATATAATGAATCTCATGTCCTTTATAAATATTATATTTATTTATTTATTTTATTGTTACATTTATGAAATTATGAAACTGTTTAGTTTATTACAAAGCTTTGTGGATAGATATGAAAAGGGAGGGCTGTTGGAGATGAAATAAATAAGGGATCTTGTATATTCATCTACCCAAGATGGTGACATACAAAGGAAGATTGTTGCGCTCCTCCCGTGGCTGGAGCCACGGGAGGTGCTTACCTGCGCGGCTGGAGGCCGCAGAAGCCGGGGCCTTGCCTGGCTCCCGCGGCCAGAGCTGTGTCGGGGTTCCTCTTCACGGCCTGGGAGCCGCTGACGCCGCCATCTGTTCCTGTGGCGTGGAGGCTGCATCCATGGACTTTTCTGCGGCTGAGGAGCTGCTCCCAGAGCCTTCCTGAGGCCTGGATGATGCCGCTTCCTCGACGGGGCCTGCCCTGAGGCCCAACTTTCTCTCTCCGGCTCAGTGTCGCAGCAGCAAGCATGGCCGTTGTCCAGGGTCCTGCCCCTTTCTTCCTAAGGGGCGGGCCATTGGCTTCTTCCTTCATTTAAAGGGCCTGCCAGGTGAGGCCCATCTGAACTCCTCCCAGGGAGTTGCCTGTCTTCAGCCCTATAAAAGGGCTTCTCCGTCAGTCAGTCCTTGCTTCGGCAAGGAGCTAGTCCTCCTGGGCTAGTCCTCCCAAGGACTTCTTGTTTGCAGCTCCTTCCTGGCATCTTGACCTTCTTCCATGGATCTTCATTTATCTTCCAGATCTCTGTCCTGATGTTCCTCCATGTCCTGATGTTCCTTGATGTCCCAAGTTCCGTCATGTTCCCGGTCCTAATGCTCCAGGTCCGGTGGGACCTGTGCCTCCGGAGATTCCCTGCTTTTACTCTGAGTTTCCAAGCTCTAAAATTTTATCTCGTTTCCCAAGTCCCGACTCCGGAGGATCCGAGGGGTTTCCACTAACCTGCGCTGTGAGATTTCCTGAGCCTGTCCTGATCTCCTCGTGGTCCGCGACCAGCCATCCGGCTGTGTTGGGCGCGAAGGGGACAGTGTGGTTCGTGACCAGCCCCACATGCTGTGTAGGGTGCCTGAGGGTCTTGCTCATCCCTCTTGGAACTGTCGGAGGGCCATTCAGAGACCACCATTGCGTTGATGGTCTCATGGGCATGCAAGTCAGCGGAGGATTCGAGGTTCCTGATTCCCAGACTTGGACTGTCTTCACCTCAAGGGCACACATTCTCCTTGTTCCATGCTGGAAAGCTCTCAGTTGCGCTGTGTCCCATTGTCAGAGCAACAGAATTGCCAAGCCGTGAGCGTCCCGAGCTCGAGGCTGACACAAGCTCCAACAGAATTGCCGAAGCCATGTGTCCGGTGGGACTATCCTTGTCCCGGGTTCTGTCTTGGACTCCAGAAAAAAATTTTTGGGATCTTCTCCATGACCTGTTGGAGGTGCCAGCTCTCTTGATTCCACGACCTGCTGGAGGCACCTGCATCCACACTTCCAGTTCCTTTGAATTCTTTGACTGTTTTCTTCTTCACCACCTACTCCAGAAGGGCATTCTAGGCTTCCACCACCCTATCCGTGAAGAAATATTTCCTGACGTTGGTTCTGAGTTGTCCCCCTCTGGAGTTTCATTTCATGACCCCCTAGTTCTATTGTTTTCTTTCCAACAGAAAAGGTTCAAAGTCCATACATCATTGAAACCTTTTAGGCCTCTCCTCATAGTCTTCTGATACAGACCCCACACCATTTTCGTCACCCTTCTCTGGACCGCCTCCATCCTGTTTCTATCCTTTTTGAGATACAGGCTCCAGAACTGAACACAATTCTCCAGGTGAGGCCCTTGGAGTATAAGCTCTTTGGCTCAAGAGTTTTCATAGTTTCTTGATTTTACATATTGCATTTTGACTGTCCCCATATATGACTCTCTAAATTCTATCTTATTACATCTGCAACACAACAGGATGTTCTGGGGAGAGGGCAGGTTTCAGTATTATAAACAAACATTCCTTGTTAGATTGGACTCATACACAGACAATGGGACTTGGGTGCTCAGGCAGACATGCACACACAATAACAACAAGTGTACAGCCAGCTGTCACATTCCAAAGTGAAATTACTTTGCTGGTCTCAGATCCGTCTTCAGCATATAGAAGCCCACATCACAGTTCTGTCGCACATCTTTCATTACAGTCTGCTGAGAAGAGACTAAAGTGAACTTCCTCTCAGCTCTGGAGGCAGTGGTCCCTGCAGGTCAGGGCTGAGGTCATCGGTGGACTCTCCAGCTGCCAGGCTTAAGTCTGGAATGCTTATAGAGGGAGGATTTCTGCTTGCCAGTCCTTGAACTTTCAGAGGAACAATATTCTTTTTCAATTTTAAAAGCTTGCCTGCTTGAAAAATGCATTAAAACATCTTTTGGGGCATATACACCATTGTTATAATATGAAAAGTGTTAGTGAAGTCTTATAGAGCCTGATATTCAAAGAGGGCTTGGTGCCTGTTTTAAGGTAACTTAATTAGGAACCTTATTTGGGCACTTATATAGGCTCCTATATTCAGCCTTTTAAAGTGCCTAAACTAGGAGCTTTATTTAAGAACATAAGACGTGTCATGCTGGCTCAGACCAAGGCCATTGAGCCCAGCATTCTGTCTCTGACAGTGGTCATTCTGAGTCACAAGTATCTGTCAGATCCCCAATAGTTAATCTATTTCATGTATCTTTCTCCCAGGGATAAGCACTGGCTTTCCCAAGTTTTCCTGGCTAATAACTATTTATGAATTTTTCCTTCAGGAACTTGTCCAATCCTCTTTTGAGCCCCATTATCTTAGTTGCTTTGACTACATACTCCGACAACGGATTCCATAGCTTGATTGAGCGCTGAATGAAAAAATAATTCCTATGATTTGTTTTAAATCTACCAGTTGCTAGTTTCATGGCGTGTCCCCTAGTCCTAGTATTGTTTGAAAGGGTAAATAATCATTCCCTATTTACTTGTTCCACCCCACTTATGATTTTATAAATTTCAATTCTATCTCCTGTGTTGCCTCTTTGCCAAGCTAAAGAGCTCTAATCTGTTTAGTCTTTTTCTATAAGGAAGCTTTTCCATCCCTTTTAGTTTTTTCGTCGCCCTTCTCAGTACCTTTTTAGTGACTGCTATGTCTTTTTTGAGATGGGGTGACCAGAAATGCAAACAGTACTCAAGGTGTGGTAGCACCATGAAGCAATACTAAAGCATTATGATATTCTTAGATTGGTTCTCTATTCCTTTCCAAATAATTCCTAACATTCTGTTTGCCTTTTTGACCACTGCCACATACTGAGCCGAAGATTTTAAGGTATTGTTCACAAGGACTCTGAGGTCCTTTTTTTGGATGGTGATGACTCCTAACATGGAGTCCAGCATTGTGTACTATAGTTGGGATTATATTTACCTATGTACAGTACTTTGCACATCCTCATATAAATTACATCTGCCATTTAGAAGCCCAGTTTCCTAGTCTCACAAGGTCCTTCTGCAGTTCTTCACAATCCACTGCTGTTTTAATGACTCAACAATTTTGTGTCATCTGCAAATTTGGTCACCTCACTTGTCGTCCCTTTTTCCAGATCATATATTAATATGCCAAATAGCACAGGTCTCAGCATAGACCCCGAGGCACTCTACTAATGATCTTTCTCCATTTGGAAAAGTGACCATTTAGTCCTACCCTCTGTTTCCTGACTTTTATCTAGTTACCAATCCACAATAGGACAGTACCTCCAATCCCATGACTTCCCAATTTCCTGAGGATTCTCTCATGAAGGATTTTCTAAAAATGCCTTCTGAAAATCCAAATACACTGTCTGGCCAATGCAGTATTGGTGCATAGAAAGCAGACGCTCAATGCTGAGCGCCTGCTTTCCTAACGTGTGCCCAACCACCCCTCCTGGGCACCCAATGTCATATTTAAATGACCTGCTGCGCTAAAAAGGTCACACTAGGGAAAATTGTGTGTCCCTAGTGCGTCCTTGACATCGGGCGTGTAGGAGACATGGCTGGGCACCCAGTGGCTGACCTGACCCAAGTTCCCTCCTCCCAAGGTCTAGCCCAATGGTGGGACAAATGGTCTGGGTCAGACTCAGGGGTCCAGTACCTAATTCGGGAATCAGAGGTCCTTAGGAGAAAACCACACTTTACAGACTGCAAATCTCATCCCTCCTGGCCAGGAATCCCTGCCAGAGACCCTCCTCCGGCAGGGCTGTTCCCAACTGGTCCTTCATTAACATTTGCCAGTGAAAGGACCAATCCCATTTCAGGACAGCCTTCTGAAAGGTGATTGGTCCTTTCATTGACACATGACAGTGAATGGACCAATTGGCAATAAGTGAAGGAGTGAATAAATTACTATTACTTAATATTTATTTATTCACTGGCTTGGAGGGAGGAGATTTGCAGTCTTGCAAGGGTGGTTTTAGTAAGGACCTCGGATTCTGAATTCAGGTACTGGACCCTGGGTCTTATCTAGACCGCTTGGCCCATCAGGCCAGACCTTGGAGGCGCTCAGTCAATTTTTTTCTTTTACCTTACTCCTTTTCGTTCCTCCAACAATATTGCCATGATATTAAGTCAGAGGAAGTACAGAAAAGCAGTATTTTTGGGCTCTTCCCAAATTAATGCCTGCTCATGGCAGGCGTTAATTTTGGAGAATAAAAAATGAGTGTGTTTGGCGCACAAATTTTTTTTGCATTGGGGGAGTAGATGGTAGTGCTCATCAACGTGAATTTACATGTGATGAGTGCTACTTAGCTACGGGCGTAAGAGTGCAAAGGTGTGTTCTTTTTAGGTTTTATTCAAGTTTAGGTAGTTGGGTCAGAGAGGACTGAATGATCCTACAGGGAAGGCCTGAGTGAAAAGTCATGCCTTAGCATTTTTCCTGAATATGAGGTAGGACCATTCAAGGTGTAGGGGTATTGGTACCTTGTTCAAAATTTGTGGTGCATTACAGCTGAGAGACTGAAGTCTAGAACAGGACAGTTTGGCAGCAGACACTGGAGGGGAGGAAAGGAGAGAGCCGTTTGAGAGGATCGAATTTCTCTTGTGGGAGTTTAATAGAGAAGAAGTTGGGAGAGATTCTCTGGGTCTTATCTGTCTGCACAAAGCTGAAGCAGAGTTTTGAATTTTATCCTGATTTTAACCAGGAGTCAGTGTAATTGATATAATATTGGTTTTCTGTGACCTGTTACTCTGGCTCTTACCAAACTTCTAGCAGCTGTGTCCATAGGAGATGGAGCCACTTTATATATATAATTTCCTAAATCATGTAAGATCCTAAATAAAACTTCTAATTAAGGGCCTGATTTACTAAGGTTTTTCTCCCATTCTGTGTCTTTGGTTAAAATGCTTAGTAAATGAAGCCCTAAGGTTTCTAAACTTAGGATAGAAACTGATTAACCTAAATTTAGGGACCTTAGTTAGGCACCCAATTCCTAACTTCATTGCCCTACCATTGGCCCAAGCACTTTTAAGGTTCTTAAATTTAGGTGACTTGTTATTTAAGGCACCTATATTTAGATGCTGAGCCTGGGAAGTTTTTTTAATTCAAAAGTCTAGGTGCTTAGGTATTTTGATTATTGGGCTTTTATTGATGTAATCTGAAATACTGAGAATAGAACAAGTGGATTAACAGAAGTGGTTATGGTACTGCTTGTCTGTATTTCTTTGTCAAACAACATTTTAGATATCTAATGTCTTTATAAAGGACATAAGTTTTGTGTTGCTATTTGTTGTTACTATAAAATAATTTTAGCTGATTTTGCACACACAACCTTTCTTAGAGAAAATCTGTTTCCATCAAAATCAGACTTTGGATCTAAGAATCCTGAAAGCCTGTCCTCCAAAGTGCTTCTGATAACAGTTTAAATTCTACTATAATGGGATCTCTATATAATAAACAAGTTTATTTGTATTCAGCTTGTTTACTATAACACCACTATGATTATAATTGTACTTAACTAGCATTGGGTTTGGAAAAATGTATTTTCTTTTTAAATAAATATAATAATCTTCTTAATTTTACAAAAATGTTATTTAATGGAGGCCACCTTTGTCCTGGTACATCAGACAGTTTTGAAAAAATCAGTATTGCAAATAAAGACAATCAAGGGCATACTGCAAAATTAGAAATATCTTACTTACATAATTCCATATGTGAACAGCACTAGGCAGACCAACATGCTGATACTTGCTCTTCCTTTGCAGTACACAGGACCATTAACTTGGCTGGCAGCCATCTGTTTAATCTTTTTAATTAACCTGTTCAAAATACCTCTGTGAATGTGAATTTAATTTCTCTGACTAACCCTTAATGAGATTTCTGTTCTTGTGAAAACATTTGATATATATTTTTACTGCAGTTACAAAATCAGTTTACTTCCAATATCCTGCAGCATGATATTGTCAAGATTGATGATTTTAGTTTAAAATATTATCCTAGCACCATCATTTCTTTTTTTCTCTATTACTTAAAAACATGAGAAATTTAAAAAAAATGTAAATAGGAAGGGAGACTATGGGTCAAATTTGAATTTCAGGCAAAAGAAGGGGGAAAAACTATCTTTCTTAAAGTAGCATATACTTCATGCAAGGGTTTATTGTCATGCAGTTTCTGAAAGGGAAGACATTTCACTTAAAAAAATTATACAGGCAAAATTGTGGGCAAAAAGTGCTGTTGTACTCTTTGACTGATTTTTAAATTTAGCATTTCCAAGCAGAAGTCCGGCAGTACTTTCTGCAAAAGTTTTTGTTTCCACGGTTTTTTCTCTTTGAATTTTTTTTTCCCCATCCTGAAGATGCAGGAAATTAGAAAGTCTTGTTTGAACAATGTACTGTTTCAAAGTTGTGCAACCACACTGATTTGTAGGCGTTTTGCACGTTGTTGGCCTTCTTTTGGCCAAAACAAACTGAAGTCTGGTCTTATTTTGCAGCTGCTGCTACAGGTGCAATTTTTTCAGCCACACTCTGTCAAAAAGAAAAGAGAACTAGACTGTGTTTGAGTGATCTGATTCTTAAAGGCTCACACAACATGTGTCTCTTGTGTTACCTGCCTAGGTTGCCAAGTTGAGGCTTTCTGAAGTGCTAGCATAATGGGGCACATGTTCTCCAGCTGGTTCCTTTACATTCACTCTATAAAATTGTTTGTTTATGCAAGAAAATAGCAACACCTCTCTTTTCCATCACCCATCCATCTAATGCAGATGATCCCAGCTGAAGTCAAGAGCTTTATTTAATGCCATTATTTTTTGGCTGTCCATGAAGAAACCTACAGTTTATTGCTGGTTTATGGCTTTGTAATCCATACAGCAGTGTGTACAATTATCCTGTTTCTGCTGAGAGCCTGAAGATCAAAGTAATAATATAATTTATTTTTTTAATTCAATATTGATTTCTTTCCAAACTTTAATATAAAGGTAAAGCACTATAGGGGGGACTTCAGACCATGTAATACCTGTGGGGTATTCTCCTTTCCTGTAATGAAACATAGACTATGCCAGCGGATAAAAACCACAATCTGTTCATTTTCATTCCTATTGGAATAGCACAGACTTTAACTCCAGTTTTACCTTCATTTTTCACAAGTAAAGTTCCCCTGTGCCTGTTTCATTTTCTCGTAAATTCTGAAATTGGATTTGCCTCCACCAGTTTCCAAACATCTATGCCCTTTCTGTGAAGAAATAGTTCCTTATGTTACTCCTCAGTCTACACCCATTCAACCTTATACCATGACCTCTTGTTGTAGAACTTCCTTTTCTCTGAATGTTAATGTTTTTAGCATATTTCACTTACTTTGGTGTTTGGGTCAGCATGTCAGTAGCACCAATTTGGATTTGGCACCGCAGCCAGCAGGAGGCAAACTGGCTTGCAAGGAAATCTTAGAGGTCATATGAGTGATGCTCCCCCCACAAGAGTAACCCTATTAGTGCATAGGATCCCATGTGACTTCTAGAAAATTGCACAGCTAGCATCAGAAGTGGGGTCTTCAGGTTCATATGTATAACTTTATTTAGAAAATGTAAGGAAAGGTTGAATTGGTTTGAAAGAGTTAAAATGGTAATTCGAGCAATATAAAGTATGAATTTTGAGCTGCAGATGCAATTTTTTCAAGGGAACTGCCCATAGGAGGGGGTGCTTTGTTGCCATTTTTCTCTGCTTATGGAGGAATTCCTGTAGGAATGGAAAAGCGATTATGACTTTTAAAGCAGGAAATCATTAAAGAAATACGATAGGGTGCATTGTCTTGAATTCAGCAGTCAGCAAAAAAGAGCTTTACTTGTATCTTCATGATTTGCCCTTACTCTCCAACTTACAAAATAAAACCCCAAGCTAATGTTTTGTTGCAGTAAACATTTGTATTATGTTGTACAAAAGAATCTGTTTGACTTGCAGCATACTCGGTGAGTTGATGTGCTTATGAAGTTTGGATTTAATGTTATCTTTACAGGCATAGTTTTTTGAGTTTCAGTGGAAAGCATAGCAGCTGTTCTCCACTCTGTGCTCAGCTGGGCATCTGAAACCATTTAGAGCACTCACAGTCAAAGTTTCCATTATATTGTAAACATTCCTTTAGCTCCAGTGAATACGCTTACATAACCCTCACTCTAGGGGGCATAATGTAAAGTACGGGCAGAGGATTGAAAATATGCCGTGAATGTATTTCCTAATCTCTCTGAAATGAATAAGTGCTTCCTTATTTGCTTCTGGTTGCCTAAAATGTTCTCACACCTCCAGGATGATCTAATGTGCTTTGCATTAAAACAAATATGTACATTTTTCATGTTTCAGGAGTGTGCATTCATATTACTTTCTCCCATGTATATCATACACATTTAAGGACTGGAGGTTGTATAAGAAGAGAATTATAGACTTGTCATCTATAGTAAGGCTGCAAATCCAATTGAGAAGTTCTGTGACATTATTCTGGTTTATCCAGCCTATGATTAAAGGTACAATGTTTATTTATTTGTTGAGTTTTATATACCGTTATTCGGTTGAGCCATCATAACGGTTTACAAAAGTATACATTTATCTAGTAACTGAGCAGTAATATGAACGTTAAACATAATATAATTTTGTTAATAAAGAGGTTTCACCTGTTCTGTGAAACAAACAAAACAATTTTGTTGGGAGTTATATTTTTATTAAAGTAACCGATAGGCAGTGTTTATTTACTATTAAAGGACATTCTTTCACAAAGGGATTTCTTTGTGTTGAAACACATTAGGATGAATTGGAATTTTTGAAGATGTTCCCTTTAGAAGGCAATGTACTCTTAATAGGGCTTCTTTTTCCACTCTTCTTCACAAATCTTTTCTTCTTTCAGAATAGCAAAATAAAATTGTGGTCATACTTTTAAGTGTTCTCCTACTGCCTCCTCTGTTAGCAATCCATAAGATTGAGAACCCTTTGCAGTAACTCCAGTATTGGATAGATTCATGTGCCAGTGTTTTGTAATAATGATGTAAGAAACAGTGGAACTGAAAGACATTGAGAGTTCCCCTCTGAAGCTGATGAGAGCAGTAGAAGGAGTCCCCTCTAAAGATATTGAGAAGCATAGTGGAGGAGAGAATCTAGGGCCCTCTACAAATGCAGGAACCTGAGCCCTAATGGCTCAAGCCTTAAGATCGCCATGGTGAAGAACATTGAGGGCCAGCTTTAAGGATTATGTACATTTTTGAACTTGCAATTTCAAAAGGATATAAACTGGATGGAGTCAGTCCAGAGGGTAACCACTAAAATAGTCAGTCATCTCCATTCTAAAGCATATGGGGACAGAATTAAAGATCTAAATATGTATATCCTAGCAGAAAGTAGGGATGTGCATTCTTTTCTTACATCTTGGCAGTATACGCGTACCTCGCCAACTTTATAGTACATGTGAAAAAATGGATATGCATATATTTTTAATAATGAGTTATGCGTATAATATCCTTTTTTTTTTGCATGTACTAAAAAGTTGGCAATGTACGAGTTTAACTGCTAAAATGGAAGAAACAAAAACACATCCCTAGCAGAATTTTGCATTAGTGGACCCCTGGGCTGCAGCAGGATTGGTGTAACCTGCAGGTTCCCACCGTTAGAAGGTGGACCTGGACGAAGCAGAGTACCAACTGGATCTTCGTCTATACCAGCCCTCGTTCCCCTCAGGTTGATCCCCTGGGTGCCAGGGCCGGCAGGTTTTTGATGGATGTCTCTGCTAATAGCAGAGATGGTTGGATGAGTCCAAGATCTAAGCGAAGGTCAGAGACAAGTGTTGGTAAGCAGTGGTCAGTGGCTAGCTGCAGTCAAGTGTATCCAGTGGCAGGTAGTCAAACGTATCTGAGATCAGGTATCCATCTAAGGGGAAAGAAGGGATGGATAGACAGGAAAGGTCAGGCTAGGAGAAACACAGGCAATTGAGGAACACAGAAGACAAGGCTAGGATGAAGACAAGATGCCCAAGACAAGATTGGAGCTGAAGACAAGGCTGGGCTGACAACGAGACGCTGAAGTAACACGTTCTACTTCTGGAGTAGTCCAACTTATTACTGAGTCGGTGATGGAAGGAGAAGAAGAGCCCTTTATAGAACTTGGCGTCTGATGTCATCAGCGGGTGTCACAGGACTTTTTCCATTACGGGCCCTTTAGAAAGCAGGAGATTAGGCTCACGCACGACTAAGAGGTTGTGCGGCTGGCTGGGCCTGGAGGTGTCTTGCTGCGTGCAGAGCTTGCAGTGTCAGGCTGCGATGGAGCGTGGTGTCTTACTGCCAGCGTTTCACCATGGGAAGAGGGTTGGGGCCTGAGGTGAGAGTGGCAGTTTGTGACAGATGTTAGCCTGTGGACTGCTGATTACAACAGTACCCCCCCTTAAGTCACCTCCCTGAGGCTTTGGGTTTCTCTGGGTATTAACAATGGAAGTCTCTTAGGAGGTTGAGGTCCAAGATATTGGAAGCTGACTCCAATGAGTTTTCTTCCAGGCCATACAACAGGAATTCAAGATCTCTTCAACCTCATATACGGTATCTCTGTCAATGGCCACATCCTGAAGTTTGGGTGGCACTCTAGAGGGCCATGAAAGTACCACTGGTTTGAGTAATGAGACATGAAAGACATTGTGAACTTAATTGGTATGTGACAGGCCCCATTTGCCAGAGTACAGGGAAAGGTCTGATTTAGCATGGAACCAGATGCATGGATGGAAATCACAGGCAGAAATGTCTGGTACTTAGCCACTCTTTTTCTCTCACCTTAAACGGGGGAGCAGGTCTTCTGTGGGCATCCACAGTCATCTTTGCTTTGTCAGTGGCCTTTTCAATCAAGTGATTCATCCATTCTCCCAGGCAAGCAGAATGGTAGTCCTCACATATGGGTGACATCATCAGATGGAGCTGTGTCACAGAGGAGCCCTGCAGGTTCCCATTATTGGCAGGTGGACATGGACGAAGCAGAGACCCATCTGGAGCTTCGCCTATACCAGCCCTCTTTCCCCTCAGGTTGAGCCCTTGGTTGCCTGGGCTGGCAGGTCTTAGGTGGGAGTCTCTGCTAATGAAGGAGATAGTCATATGAATCCAAGGGACAAGCGATGGTCAGAGACAAGTGGCAGTAGGCATACCCACTGGCTGGCAGTGGTCAATGGCAGGCTGCAGTCAAACATATCCGAGATCAGGCCAAGGTTTAACAAGGTATCCATCCGAGGAGAAAGAAGGGACGGACATGCAGGAAGGGTCAGACGAGGAGAAGCACAGGCAGGTGAGGAATACAAGGTAAGGTTTGGCTGAAGATGAGATGCTGAAGTCAAGACTGGAACTGAGGACAAGGTTAGGCTGATGACGAGATGCTGAAGACTAGACTAGAACTGAAGACAATGCTGGGCTGATGATGAGACACTGACGCAACATACTTTACTTATGGAGTAGTGGGACCTGTTGCTGAGGCTGTGATGGAAGGAGAGGAAGAGCCCTTTATAGGGTTTGGCATTTGATGTCATCAGTGGTGACACTGGACTTTTCCCACCATGGGCCCTTTAAAAGGCAGGAAGTCAGGTGCATGCATGCGGGGATGCACTGCTGGCCAGGCCTGGCGGTGTCGTGCCATAGTAATTAGAGCTGGCAGCATTGGGCCACATTGGAGCATGGCGTCTTGATGGTGGTGTTTCACTGCATCGGGGAGCAGCTTGGGGCTTGAGGTAAGAGCGGCGGTTTGCAGGGTTAGCCCTCAGACCACTGAGTGCAACATGGAAAGGTAGGATAGAGGAGATATGATAGAGACTTTTAATCAATGAACAGGAGGTGTACCTCTTTAATTGGAAATCAAACTCTGGAACAAGAGATCATGGAATGAGAGTGAAATGGGATAGATTCGGGAGGATTCTTTACAAAGAGGGGTTGGATGCATGGATCAGCCTTCCAGTGGAGGTGGTGGAGTCAAGGTCCCGTATAGGAGGCACATGAATAAAATGAGAAGCCTGGGAGTGGGTGCCAAGATGGTAAAATGGATTACAAATTAGTTGACTGACAGAAGACAGTGTGTAATGGCAAATGGAACCTATTCTGAAGTGAGAACAATGTTAAATGGTGTGCCTCAAGCATCATTTTTGGGACCAGTTCTGTTCAATTTCTTCATGAGTGACATGGCGGAGGATTTAGTGGGAAAAGTTTGCCTTTTTTTGGATGATAGTAAGATCTGCAACAGAATGGACATGCCTGAAGGAATAAAGAAAAAGAAAAGAGATTTAAGAAAGCTCGGTTGAAGGTTTGGCAGCTGGGATCCAATGACAGGTATAGAGTCATGCAATTGGTGTACAGTAATCCACAAGAGCCATATGGTAATATGTGTATGGCCAGAAGAGGGACCTTTGGTTGATAGTTTCCAGAGATCTGAAAACAACAAAGCAATGTGACAAGGTGGTGACTAAAGCCAGAGGGATGCTGGACTACATAGAGAGAGGAATAACGAGCAGGTAAAAAGATATTATTTCCCGTCTACAGGTCTTTGGTGAGGCCTCACCTGGAGAACTGTGTTCCGTTCTGGAGACTGTATCTCAAAAAGGATAGAAACAGGATGGCAGCAGTCCAGAGAAAGGTGACCAAAATGGTGTAGGGTCTTTATCAGAAGACCTATGGGAAGAAGCTGAAGAATCTAAATATGCATACCCGAAGGGGCAGAGGAGCTAAGATACAGACATTCAGATACCTGAAATGAATTGATGATGCACAAACTTCAACTTTTTCCATTGGAAAGGAAACTATAGAACTAGGTGTCACAATAAGAAACTACAGGGGGGATTGACAACATCAGAAAATAACGTTTTCACAAAGGAGATGGTGGATGCCTGCAGTGCCCTCCCAGAAAAAGTGGTGAAGATGAGAACAGAAATTGAATTCAAAAGGGCATGTGATAAACACTAGAGGCTAGAAGATAGAAATGTGGAAATAGTGTAACCTATATTAACTTTAAGGTAACGTTTCTGCATGGGGGGTAATGTGCATGGCATGGCAGTTCCTACCCTTAACAGAAGGATTGGGGGGTAACATGCATGGTGTGGCAGTTACTACCTATAACAAGGCTATAACAGAAGGCATGGGGGTAGTGTGCACGAAGCGGCAGTTACTAACCTTAATCGAAGTCATGGAGGGTAATGTGTGTGGTGTGGGAGTTAGTACCCGTAACAGAGTGGCAGTTACTACGCTTAACAGAAGGCATGGAGAAAATGTGCATGGAGGGCAGTTATTACTCTTAACAGAAGGGGGGGGGGGAGGGAATAACTGCACAGAGCGGCAGTTACTACCATAAGCAACTTGCTGGGCAGACTGGATAGACCATTTGGTCTTTATCTGCTATCAATTACTATAAGGATAGTGTCTAAATTCAAGAAAGCAAGGAATAATCACAGGGGATATCTGAGAGAGTAGTGAGGAGTGTAGAGTAACATCTACTTGTGGTCCTTGGAGTAAAGACAGCCCTTTTACAAGAAACTAGCCGCTGTGCTTTCTCACATGTTGAGCCAGCTCTTTGGAATCGTCTTCTCCTTGAGTTGTGCCAGATGTCTGATGATAAAGCTTTCTGTAAAGTTTTGAAAACCTATCTTTTAAATAAAAGATGAATTTTAAAAGCCCAGTGCGCAGCAAAATCAGGAGATGCACATATAAGTCGGGCTCATTCACACCCATCAAATTTTAAAAGATGCCCAGATGTGCAAGTATCTCCAGCTGTGTGTACATCTCACCCAATTTCAAAAAGGGGTGTGGGCCTTAAGGGATTTGGCCAAGAGATGTGTGCGTAAATACTTATCAACTCTGGCGCACGGTCAGGTCCATTGCCGCACAAGTTTACTTCTGCTATGGAGGAGGTATAAGTTATAAAAAAACCCAAAAAAACGCCATTTTGGAGGGGTTAAAGGGGCTGGGGTAACTGGGGGCAGTGTATATTATTAAACCAGGGGGATTTGGAGGACCTAGCTCTTAACTGGGTAAACTGATGGATGAACTAGTGAAACTGGTCATAGTGTGGTGCATCCGTTATAAAATACCCTGACTTATGCTGTAGAATCATGATTTACATGCCTAAGCATGTGCCCACTTAAAATTGGGCACGTGTGTTCGTGGCCAAGCTGTTTTATAACATGCGTGCAAGTTATAAAATGGCCACATATCTGGGGGCATGTGCTGATGCATATGCGCAAAATGCATCCACTCTCCGGTTTGAAAGTTACTGTCTAAGCTTTTACTGTTTTATAGATATAATTTTATATTAGTTTTCATTTGTTTTATCATTGTATTGTTCTGTATTGTGTTTTGTATTTGAATTTGTTAGCCATCTAGAACAGAAGTTGGTAAATGTGCAGAATATAAATTATTGAAATAAATAATAATTAGAGCTGAGTAGTTGGTGTGGATGAGCAGACTAGATAGGGTCATATGTTCTTTTTTTCTGCTATCATATTTCTATATTTGTTTTTCTATGTTTCAAATCCCAAAATCATTTTGAAGTTGCCAGTCTTTTGTCGTCACAGCCCAATGCATTTTGGGGTAAATTTTATAAAACTACGCCTGCGCGTACTTTTGTTAACGCACCAGGTGCAAACAAAAGTACGCTGGATTTTATAAGATACTTACGCGCGTATCTTATATTCTCACAGGACAAGCAGGATGGTAGTCCTCACAAATGGGTGACATCATCAGGATGGAGCCCTGTACGGAAAACTTTTCTGTCAAAGTTTCAACAAGCTTTGACTGACACTGGCACACTGGGTGCACTGAGCATGCCCAGCCTGCAATTATCCCTGTGAGCCACAGGTGTCTCCCTCAGTCTTCTTTTTTCCGCTCTGCAGTCAGCATAGCGGTTGGAGCTCTGTGAGGATTTTTTAACTAATTACCTCATGGAAACACTTAACTTTTCACTTCAAAAAACACTTTTCCCTGCACAGGTCTCCCTCCGCGTACGTTTTTACGACGCTCGGTGAGTACTAATTCTTATTTTTTCGGTCGGTTCCTGTCACTATCTTAAGGCTGTTAACTGACTGAAGCCTTCCCTTCCCCCATTTTTCAGTTAGCTTTAAACAGCTTGCGAGTATCTCTGTGACACTCTGCTTGCTTATGCTAGTGGGGTAGGGATTTTTTCCTTAACTTTAGGACCTCTGTAGCTTCAAGTCCTTCGTTCCCTGGTACCCTCACGCAGTCGATACCCTATCGCTACACCGGTACCCTCCTAAACCGCCCTGGGCTTTTATATGTCATCAGCGCCCCTCCCCCCACAGTGCCCTGATGCCTTTATCCATGTTTTTTGCTTTTCAGTGCTACCAGGCTTTTTTCCTCCTACGCACTGTTTTTTTCCTTGGGCTTCCTCGGTGCCGTCCCTACCCGATGCCCATGCCGATTCCAGGACTGGCGTTGATGCCGGGATGGAATTCATCGACTGGGAGATCCATGCCATCGATTCCATACGTGTCCATATCGATGCCACCGACACACATGTCTGGGGCACCGATACCATGTACACTTGGAAATCTGAGTCTGTCCAAATCGATACCGTCAACGTCTGTGGCCCTATAGTTGATGCCTGTGGCCATGCCACAAAAGGCATAAATGCCCGCCTCCATGCATCGATGCCCTCGACACCTACGTTTTCCTTCGGTGTCCTTGACGCCCTATCGATTCGACTTCGACTCAGTCGATGCCGGTATCTTTTTCAATAACGGTAATGTTTTTCGATTATTCGATTCCACATCGTTTCAAAGATACCTATGCCAGTGCTGTCAGTGCCCGTCACTGTCATCATTCTCCTGGCCAGTCATCGACGATTTTTCATACCCATTTTGATGATATCCTCGAAGCCCCTTAGGTTGCCTTCAATATCGTCAATACCGACATAGCACCACCACATAATACCCTCGCCTCCTCACATTGCTCCACGCTTTGGGTTCTTTTTTAAGCCCCGTATTAGCTTAAGACACTCCATTGTGTCAGGAGCAGAGCAGGCGTGCTGACAGTTCGTCATCGATCGCCTTCCAGGACGACGAGGGCTTCCATCTCGGCGCTGGGGAAAGACCGGGCCGAGCACCGTGGCACCCATCATCGCCAACATCGTGATCGTCCGCCGCTGACGCCATCCAGCACGTCGGTGCCATCCTTCTCCAGGCTGGACAACGCTCGGGCAGAGCAACATCACTACTGCCATCAGCACTGTTCCTACAGTTTTGGCAGTCCTTGGTGATCCAGAACTTCCGGATCCAGGTCCGACGGCTTCTGCATTGGCGTCACGACACATCGAGCCGCTGCGACGAGGGAAGGGAACATGAGTTCCGTTAGGGCTCCCCTGTTCCTGGCGTGCCCCACCGTCAAGTGGTGTGGGACTATGGCCATCTGTTACACTTAGCAGTCTAAGCGCCAATCACGCCTGGCCTGTCTCCTCTGTACCTGTGCCACCATACCGGGTTTCAGTGTGAGATGGACGTTTACGTCCCCGGCCTTCCCCTCGAGGACTCCAGAGACCGACGGAGTCAACAGTCTTCACCGGCTCATCTTGCGGCGATCCACGTCGGATGGTAAGTACCTGCTTCGGCGGCATTCCCATAGAGTTGTGTTCTCCCATTCGGACCGTGGTTCGAAAAGTTCTGGGTCATGTGCCTTAGGAGCTGTATTAGTGTCACATATCGCTATGTTAGCTATGTTAGCCACAATACCAGGAGAACCCCTCTATCTTCTTGGGATTGCAGCAGGGCTTCTTCTCTTGTCAGTAACAAGTCCCTGTGTCGACCAATGCTCTGACTCTTGGTTCCCTCCCAACCAAAGTTCCAGCTGCATTGGCTGATCTGCTAAACATGAGATTCAGCAACCATTGCCCCATGTACAAGTCCACCTTGAAGCCTGGCCACAGGTCTCAGTGTCTCCTTGTACAGCATACAGAAATGCGGGTACCACTTACCGCTCACACTCCTGCGGGAGCCTACATGATATCCTCCATTGGGACACCACCTGGTCTCCCATCTGGTCAGATATCAGAGCGGCCACCCCACCTTGTACCAAAGTCCCGGTACACTCCCCCAGGCGCTACGAAGTGCAGAGGGGAGAAGGGAGGGGGGTTGGGGAGTTTTAATTGCACTATTTTTTCTTTTAACAGAAAATAGTTACTCTCCGCACATCCTGGACCTAAGAAACTCCAACTTTCTTTAGAAGTCACAGGTACAATGGTATCTTTGGTTACCATCACTCCATATTGCAGTAAGTACATTATTTTAATGTTTCTATGTGCTTTATGATGAGTCAACATTACAACCCCAAGCTCTGCCGTTGGCACCAGCTTCGGTAAGTGAACTGTCTCTTGCATCATGGTGAATGCTGTTTTCTCTGCGGAGTGTAACATCATTCACTTTCCTTGCATAGACTACTGTTAACCACTTTCAGTACATGCAATGAGCTCTCACTTTTTTCATGACTCACTATATATTTACTAACTGGGATTACTGTCACTGCCATAAATCCCTTCTGTAACACTTCTGGACACCACAGTCTTAAGACCCTCTTGTCCAGCATGCGCACAGACCTTCTGATACATTCGTATATGTCCCTGTGCATATTTTCCATTACCTCAGCCCTTCAACTTTTCATGGTTGGGCTATGGGGTTTCTTCCCACTATGCATTTTTCTCATAATTCAAAACTGCTATGGGTTATATTCAGTGACATTCTATACTCAATGGACCTAAGTGGTTTCATTGCTTTCGTCCCTGATTCTTATCCCAGTTCGAACTAGGACCTAGTCTCCTTCGACTCATGCTCGCAATTCCTTAGGGTTATAAAGTTTCTCCTGAAAGCTTTCAACCCATTATGCGTCTATTGCACTCCAGCATAGTTTCTCATAAACGTCCTGGACGTTGCACCCATGAGTTATGCCCTTATGCCTTCCAATACTGCTTTTGCAACAATTCTTTGTGCATACAGACAGACAGCATAGGGACAATGTGCTTTCCAACTCATAAGCACGCATTACCTCTTAGCTGCTCTGCTAGACAGCTGCGCAGCTCTACCTTGGCCCTTGTTCACTTCATGCCTCCTTGGGCCACATATCTAAGAGATTTAATGAACGCTCTATCAGACCTTCTCCACGTAGGTTCTATCCTCTCGAATGGTCTCAATTACATGTGTACAGGGAAAATCTTTTCACGCTGAGTTAATTAAACTTTCCTCTGCGTCTGCATCATTCCATACGATGCACAGGTTCTGCTCCCTACACATGTTTCCTATGCGTTCCCTTAGATGCCTTTTCTTCCCTCAAAGGCCTCTTCAATATATCTCTTCTGCTGCCTCTCGTAGCCAGCATTTTTTCTAATGTTGAACTGGGATGGGGTTCAGTATTCTTTTCCCCACTCCCTGACTGAGATCAGTATGCTTCCCATACTTCTCAATCCATCATATCAGTAACCTATTCTTCTCTCACCAGTCAGTCCCAAATCATAGACTTACTGATGTTCTTAGGTTCTGGTAGCGTCACAAAACCTTCTAAACATAAATCTTGCCGTTTAATATGGCAGGCTTTACCTCCTGACACTTAAAAAAAAAAAAAAAAAGAGAGGTATTACTCCTTTTACTTTTCCACCATTTTTTCTTACTCCCTCGGATTCTGTTCTCCAGACATCCTCCACATAGTTACACCTTTCTCTCAGTAGGTGTATCGTTTTGGGAGTTGGGTTCCCGTTTACGGTAAACCTCTCTGAGTCGGCTTACCATGGATTATCCACTGATCAAGCCGCCTCTATTTTTCTAATCACGGAATGAACATATATATTTTCCTTATAAGTCTCATACATTCTACGTTTGAGCCTTTCCATTCCTCTCTTCCACAGTTTGGCAAGGGAACTTCTTTCCCTCTTAATGTCATTCCTGCCAGCAGGGTCCGTGAGTTATGCACTCTTTCCATACTCACCTGACTCGTTCCTCTGTCACTGAGTGGTTCTATGCATTCATCTTTCTATCCTTTTCAGGTAGATGTTGCATCTCTCTTTACTCAGGAAATACTCTGCCAATTTTTCCTAGCCTCTCTCTCTTGCCCTAGGGAGAGAGTTGGTTTTTCACATTCCTGGACAGTAATGCTGCGCTTACATTCTATCTACATTGCACTGCATTCCATGTGAATTCCACTTGACTCTTTCCTCCATGCAAGAGTCAAGCTGCGACTTACAGTGGCCACACAGATCTAATCCTTCTGACTAAGTGGTCTGTATTTCCTTTGCTACCAACAAGCAGACACTTCACTACAACACTGTGGGTATCCACATACTGTTGTTTCCGTCCTAGCCTTAACAGCTTCCCTTTGGTTACTGCTGCTTGTACTTTTTTATCAGGCTGCAGCCTGGAGTCCTCTCCATACCTTCGCAGCCTATTATTGCTTACATTGACTAGCCGGCATGCTCCATGTTTGGCCAGTCCGCCTACTCTTACCTTTTTCAATTCACTACCCAACATCCTTCCACGAACCCATTATGGTGTTGCGGATGCCCTCCGTTCCCATTTCCATCTCCGTCATTACGCTTTCGCGTGTCTGCGGTGTATCTGGTGCATTCTCGGGCATCCTCAGCTCGGTACTCACCCATTTGTGAGGACTACCATCCTGCTTGTCCTGTGAGAAAGCAAATGTTGCTTACCTGGTGTAACAGGTGTTCTCACAGGACAGCAGGATGTTAGTCCTCACGAAACCCGCCCGCCACCCCGCGGAGTTGGGTCTGTATACTTTTATTTTAGTTTCGCTTGCGCTTTTTAGCTATAAGACGAGACTGAGGGAGACACCTGTGGCTCACAGGGATAATTGCAGGCTGGGCATGCTCAGTGCACCCAGTGTGCCAGTGTCAGTCAAAGCTTGTTGAAACTTTGACAGAAAAGTTTTCCGTACAGGGCTCCATCCTGATGATGTCACCCATTTGTGAGGACTAACATCCTGCTGTCCTGTGAGAACACCTGTTACACCAGGTAAGCAACATTTGCTAAATCCGGGGTCAGCGCCCGCAAGGGGGTGCACATTTGTGCACCTTGTACGCGCCGAGCCCTGTGCGCGCTGCCCGTTTTCTCCGAGGCCGCTCCGAAATCGGAGCGGCCTTGGAGGGAACTTTCCTTTGGCCTCCCCCCCAACTTCCCTTCCCTTCCCCTACCTAACCCACCCCCCAGCCCTATGTACACCCCCCCCACCTTTATCGCGAAAGTTACGCCTGCCCTGGCCGGCCACCGCTGTGCAATTCCCCGGCCCGGGAGCGATTTCGGAGGCCTGCGGCCATGCCCCCGGAACGCCCCTGAATGACACGCTGCCGCGACATGCCCCCCCGACACGGCCCCCCCCCCCAGGAAAGCCCCGGGACTTACGCGCATCCCGAGACTTGCACGCACCGCCGAGCCTATGCAAAATAGGATCGGCGCGAGCAGGGGCGTTTGAAAGGGTTACGCGCATAACTTATGCACGTAACCCTTTTAAAATCTACCCCTTTGTGTTTGTTCCAAATTTGATTTTGTGCAAAATATCCCAGTTTCTATCAGCATTTAATTTAAAAAAAAAAAAACAAAACTGTGCAAAAAATCTACAGAAATGCCACAAATCATTTGACCTCTTCAGTTTTGAAATAGTGCAAGTTTTTCCCAATGCATAAATCTAGTGCAAACAATTTATAAAAAAGCTTTGGAACTTTTGAACAATGTTTTTTGCCAAATTCTCCTTTTTGAGCTTTCATTGTAGTAAGGAAGCATTATATAGATAAACTACCTAATTCCTTCTAATATAAATAATAACCATCTATTGTGGCCATCATAATAGGCACTCTTAGTATTAATTTACCTTAATTGCCTTTTGTTTAATCATAGGCAATGTTCATTTTTTAAAGGTTTCTTTTGCAATTTAAATTGCATTTATCTTGATTGCATATGATGATCACATTCCCTGACATGGGACTGTGTTTTGAATCTCTGCGACAGGGGTATATCATCTTGTCACAGCAGTCACGTCATTTTTTTAAAATTACATTAGATATTGTGTTGTTTTTTTTTTTACTTCTCTCGCTGTAACCTGCTTTTGGTGCCAAAATGTAAACTGGAAGCTTCCGATTTACCCTTTGGTACCAAAAATGAGGTTACACCTAATATGATAGCCACAATAGATGGTTATTATTTATATTAGAAGGAATTGGATAATTTTGCTATATTGTATGAATTTTTTTCTTTTTGTCTTTGCACTACTTGCTGTGTCATTTTTTTTTTATTTATAGTTTAATCATTTTACACAAATTATATATTTGCAAAAAATACAAGAAACTTTTTTGCCAACAAGGTAAATTATTTACCAATACAGATTATCACATATATAAGTAGACCTAAAAAAGAAGTCCCCATACTGGGAGGATAATACAGGAAAAAGAGAAAAACAAAAGAACTTTGTTTATAAAACAAACTAATTGAGAGTACTATTATTTTTTGTGCTTAACTAATACCTCAACTAGATTCTTTATCTGTCAGAAAAGTTTCAAGATGAGATGGATCTTGAAAAATGAATTTATTTTTCTGATATATTATTGAACATTTAAAGGGGAATCTAAGAAGGAAACTAGCACCAATAGATAATACTCTTGGTTTCAAAGTTAGAAATTGTTTCCTTCTAGCCTAAGTAGTGCGAGAGACATCCGGAAAGATCTGAATCTTTTGGCCACAAAATAAAAATTCTTTATTTTTAAAGTATTTCTGTAGTACCAAATTTTTATCCTTCTCACTACAAAAAGCAACCAAAAGAGTCGCTCTTTCCGGTATGTCATCTATTGAGGCCTCCAAAAAAGACGTCAAATTTGGTGAATCTCTTTGAATCGTATCCATCTCTACCAGTTCATTTTGGAGCCTAATCTTTGCTTTTGGGATATAATATATTTTAGAAATATTCTTTTCCTCTATTGAGGTAATAGAAAGTATCTCTATTATTTATTTATTTATTTAGAAACTTTTATATACCGGTATTAGTGGGGACATCATACCGGTTCACATATTAACAAAAGATTTAGAAGTACATTTCAACAGGGGAGGCGAACTGGGCAGGGGGTTAACCTAGAGCAGTAGGGAAAATAGATTAAACAACAAGAAATCAACAAGATATCTCTAAAAGATATTTTTTAAATAATTCTGTGGCAGACAAAAGTCTAGATACAGGGAAATTCAACAGTCTAAGATTTTTCATTCTATTTTCATTTTCAATATTTTCCAATTGTTTATGAATTATTAAACTATCCTTTATAAAGGCAATATTTGATGTTTGTAAATTGATATTTGCATATTTGACATCTTAGAAGATTCATCTAATTGATTCAAACATACTTCGTGTTTACCCAAAGCATTTTTAGTTTCCAAAGTTGCATTATTAAACTGTGTAACAGAATTTACAAGAAAAGTTTGCATATTCAATAAAACTTTCTAAACGTCCCCTAAGGTAACTTTTTGAGGATCAAGACTTTCTAAATTTAAATTCAAATTGGTATCTTGAGGAGATTGCAATGGAACCTGAGAAACGGTTCCAGTCTGAACCCCCTCTGTTACCACATTTCCAGGTAAATTATTTATAGGCAACATTCCCTCAGAATTTTGAGGGGAGATTTGGGAAGTTATATCTAATGGTTCTATCTGCAGTTGAGGTGTTTGCACGAAGCCTGGACTCTCGGGGGACCCAGAGGAAAAAGAAATTTCGGGAATATTTCTCGAGAAATAGCTTACCCTACGCTCCACATGAAGGTCCATAGGTCCTGAAACCGTTGTAACACCTGGCGATGAGGTAAACAGTTTAGATTTCCTTTTTCTGCCCATAAATAAATGAAAACAGGAAACTAAGAAAAATTTCAGTAGGGGCGCGCCCCTATGGCACGTGGCTTCGGCAGCGCGCCGGCGGCTGCGCGCTGCAGTCCGTCCAAATTTATCGGGCAGTCCCGGCCCCAAAGATGACGTCACTGGGGTTGCAAAGCTTGCAGGGGTGTTCCCTCGACCTCCTGGGCCCAGTAAAGGCCCCGTCGCAGTCCCGCAGCTTTTTCCCTCTCTCTCGAGGGGTGACTCTCACCGGCTCCTCCGAATTTCCTGCCGCAGTCCGTCCAAATTTATCGGGCAGTCCCGGCCCCAAAGATGACGTCACTGGGGTCGCAAAGCTTGCAGGGGTGTTCCCTTGACCTCCTGGGCCCGGTAAAGGCCCCGTCGCAGTCCCGCAGCTTTTTCCCTCTCTCTCGAGGGGTGACTCTCACCGGCTCCTCCTTTTTCTGTGTCATTTTGAGTGTTATATAGATGACATCTTCATGATTTGGTCCAGCTCAGAGGAACAATTGGTTTCATTTCAGCAGTGGATCAACTCCTGTATCCTAATTTGCAGTTCATCTTACAAAGTAATAAGACACAAATTCCTTTTTTGGACATTCTGATTGACAATACACCAGAGGGGTTGAACACCACAATTTCTAGAAAAGCTACCAATAGTAACACTTCATTGGATTGTTATAGTTGCCACCCCACTGCCTAAAACAGGCTTTTCCTGTATGCCAGTTTTTTCAACTCAGACATCTATGCTTAAAGCAGAAATTCAAATGAAAGACAGTAGATATGGATCAATGCTTAAAAGACAGAGGTTATCCTAAACATGTTCTCCGAAGAGCTTATAAATGTGCATTATTTTTGGATTGTAGCTCTTTGCTGACACATTGGAAAAACAACATTGGTGATAATGACAGGTTAGCTTGTATATTGCTTTTTTCTTCATTGGCTTCTGGGATCCAGATAATTATTCATTGTCATTGGCATATTTTACAGCTACATAATGTTCTAAATAAGATACCTCATATGAAAGCCTTTCCGGAACTAAACTGAACCTATTCCATCATTAACTAGGCACTCAGACATTGCCCTATTCACGGCAATTAATATCCCTACCTCATAATTAATATCCCTACCTCATAAGGACAATTCATTAATGCTTTAAGCACATTGACTGGCATTTACGTTCTTTCTATTTAATCCCCTGCTTCTTTTTTCTATGCTCCAAGTTGTATTACTCCCTTGTTTTATTGTAACTGCATACCTTAGCTTTCTCTTGTTTAATGTTTTATTATTATTACTACGATTATCATTATTATTATTATTATTAATAAGATAAATATTAGTTTTTACCTTTTTTGTTACCTATCCACTTGTTAATTGTAAACCGACATGATGCGATATCTATTGTGAATGCCGGTATAGAAAAACTTAAAATAAATAAATAAATAAATATTGCTTATATAAGGGGGAAAACTTATAGGACATGGCAGTATAAGCTGATATTACTTTATCACAGGAAGCTTCTCATAAGGTATTGGGTCATAATGTCTGTGGGCATTGTTTGATGTGTTATTTTATATTGGGGGGGTCTATTGAGTTTATTCATCCTGTTTCTCAATGCAAATACCAACTACGAACTGGGAAAAGCAGCAATAGTGTCGGCACGTGTCCCTTGTAAAATTTACCCACTTATGCGGTAGGTGAGGGGCATGCAGATGCGCGCGTCCATTTAAAATTGAGTGCACATGTACGTGTATCCAGGCTATTTTATTACATGCGCGCATATAAAATGATTGCGATCCCTGGGCTAAGGCCGACAAACACGTGTACATGTACTCCTGCGTGTCTGTTTAAAAGTTTCCATCCCTGGTTTCATAATATCCCATTCGTAAATAGCTCGTTGTTCTCTTTGTATTAAAATAAGGGATACATCATCTCCACAATGTACCAAGATCTGACAAATAATAAAGAAGCATATTTCATCCACTGTATGTTGGAAAGACATCCAGTGATCAACTAGTGGAGCCTGTTCTTTGCCCATATGGATACTATTTTTATGTTCCAAGACATGGGTATGATTAGAGCGATTTCTTTGTCTTATGTAAATCAGGTTGCATGGACAAATGATTGCATATAAGGTATGATCTATGTAGTAGAACAGTCAAATCAACCTCGTATCTTATACGGGCAATTCAAAGATGGATGATCAAATTCAGTTGTTACCAATACTTTTAAATAAGACAGAGCATGCCCCATATGTAAATTGGCCCTATGGCTCCCATATTACATATATGTAAGGCATCATGGCTGATAATTAATCTTTCAAAGAGTGATTTCTCTTAGATGCAAAAATTGGTGATTCTTGCAATATAGGATCCTCATTTAATATAGACCAGTGTTTGCAGATGATGATCTTAATATATTCTGAATATACAGAAAAGTGGTTCACAATTGCACAAAGACTCTGCATCCCCCAGGAAATGCATCCAGCTTATTTTTTTAAATTCAAACATCAACTATGGCAAATGGGGGGGGGGGGGGGAGGCACCTGGAGCTGAACTAAAAATGTAACTAATCGAAATTGAGAAGGGGTTGTAAATGAGACCAGCACACCGCCATGTTAATGATGGCAGACTGGCTTTTCACGCCTGTCTTCCAATTACAAACTCTCAGCCAGTTTGTATATTTTCACCATCCCCAGTTGTAACAGAACTATTAAGTTTCTTAACATCTAGGAAATTTAAGAACTATCTTGGACAAAAAAGTCATAATTATTTTGCACTTATGTAACTAAACAGTTGCAGGGATATCACATAGATAAAAATAATTTCCTTTTCTCCTGTGTTAATTTTGTAACATCAGGATATATCCAAATTAGCAGTTTGAAGCCTTTAAATACAAAAGAAGCTAAGAAAGTAGCCCGATTGGATTCCTCAACCACAGAAGTTGCCAAATTTGTAGAGTTGAGACCTTCCTCTGACATTGAAGTACTTACAATCCCAAGTTGAGCCAACCTCTTCTTATAAGGCATATATTACATCTTATTTAAAGTTGGAACTGTGTCACTTGGTATAGACAAAATATCAGTGAAATATTTATTGAAAAGATCCATAGGAGCAAGCAGAGGTGACTTGGGAAAGTTAATACATTATAAATTCAGTTCCCTTACTTGATTCTCTAACTGTTCTAGTCACCTGTGAACAAAAATCTTATATTGAATCAGGGAGCCATTTATATTATATAGAAAACAGAGAATAGGACTAAATGATACATTTTCCCAATGAAGGAAAGGTAAATAGTGGCATATCCCAGGGATCTGTTCTGGGACCACTGCTTTTTAATAAATTTATATACGACCTGGTAATGGGCGCAGCAAGTGAGATGATCATATTTGCTGATGTCACAAAATTATTCAAAGTTGTTAAGTCACAAGAGGATTGTGAGAAATTGTAATAGCATCTTGTAAAATTGGGAGACTGGGCATTGCAAATGGGAAATGAAATTTAATGTGGCAAGTGTAAAAGTGATGCAGTTAAGGAAGAGTAACCCAAATTATGACTACAGAATGCAAGGTTCCACATTAGGAGTCACCACTCAGGAAAAGGATCTAGGCATCCTTGTTGAAAATACAGTGAAATCTTCTGCTAAGTGTGCAGCACCAGCCAAGAAAGCAAATTTAATGTAAGAATAATTAAGAAAGGAATGGAGAATAAAACAGAGAATGTCATAATGTTTCTGTATCACTCCATTGTGCGATCTCGTCTTGAATATTGTGTACAGTTCTGGTCACCACATCTCAAAAAAGATATAGCAGAATTAGAAAAGGTACAGAGAAGGGCGACTAAACTGATAAAGGGGATGGAATGATTCCCCTATGAAGAAAGGCTAAAGAGGTTAGGATGCTGAGGGAGATATGATAGAAGTTTATAAAATAATAAGCAAAATGGAATGAGTAAATGTTAGTTGTTTACTCTTAATAAAAGTACAAAAACTAGGGAACACACAATGAAGTTACTAGGTAATACATTTAAAACTAATAAGAGAAAATTTTTTTTACTTAATGCATAATTAAGTTCTGGGGTTTGTTGTCAGAGGATGTGTTGAAAGCTCTTACACCTGGCTTTTAAAAACCTTGCGTGCATAAAATATGGGCTTTACGCGTGTGGCCAGGCCTTGTGCTCGCAAGTGAATTTTCAAAGGGGCCCGGCCACACGTGTAAAGCCCGGTACGTGCACAAGTGCCGCCTGCTTCGAAGGGGCAGGCCGGGGGGGGGGCGTGTTCTGGGTGGTGCAGGAGGTAGGCCAGGACAGTGCCATTGTGCGCTGTCCTGAAGACTTGCGCACCGGCAGCTGTCTGGCACACGCAGTTTACTTCAGCTTGGGGGGGGGGGGTAGGGAAGTTCCCTCCCAGTCCGCTCCTTAATTGGAGCAGACTGGGAAGGAACTAGGGAAGGCCGGAATGCATCGCCGCGCGGAAATTGCTAAAGTCCCCCCCCCCTTGCGCATACCACCTGCACGCGCGCAGACTATAAAATCTGGTGCGTATATGTGCACGGCACATGTTTTTTTTATAACCGCACGTCCATGTGTGCGCGCCAGGAAGCATGCGCACATTATAGCTGCATTTAGCTGCGTTTAAGAAAGATTTGGACAAGTTTCTGGAGGAAAACTGTGAAAGATTTCAAAGGGGCATGGGATAAACACTGTGGATCCATAAAGGCTAGAGGATGGGAATGAAGAGAAGAGCCATGGGGGTGGATTACTGGAGTGGAGGCTACATGGAGATTACTACCCTTACTCAATAAGCCTTCGCAAGGTTAATGCAACTCCAACATTGCTCTCTGCTTCAACGGCAAGGGGAAATGTGGAAAAGAGGATTTGCATTCAGATAACTATTATGGCAGTTACTACCCTAAACCAATTAAGCCTGATACTTCACTTTGAATGCATATACGGTGTTGCTCTCTGCTTCAACATGCAGGGAGAAATGTGGAAAAGAGGATTTACATTCAGACTACATCGAACAAGGCATTGATCTGTGCAGTCGGGGTAAATAAGCATCGGGGTAACTTGCTTGATGCGGCGGTTACTACCCTTAACCATTAAGCCTTATGCTCACCCTTGATGCAATGCCAATATTACTCTCTGCATCAATGACAGGGGAGGGCAGGAAATTTGAATCAAGGCTGTTACCAAAAAGGGCCCTGAACTTGGTAGTTGATGAAACAGATAAGTATGGGAAAATAAGTGTGGGAGCTTGCTGGGCAGACTAGATGGGCCAATTGGTCTTTATCTGCCATCATTTCTATGTTTCTATGTATGTTTCTATAATCATAATTAAGGTGGCGTTGCAGACATCCATTGCTTATTCTTGGGATAAGCAGCTTGAAATCTATCTTACCCTTGGGATCCTGCCAGGTACTTTTCACCTGGATTGTCCACTGTTGTAAGCAGGATACTGGGCTTGATGGATCTTTGGTCTGACCCAGTATAACAAGTCTTATGTTCTTATTTTTTAATTTCTTCCTTGAGATTCCCAATGTCTTTGCTAAACTTCTTATAGTCAGTCTCTTAGTCTTTAGACCATGTTCTTGATTCAGTATGCAAGTTTAGAGATATCAACAGTAGCTGACATACAGGAATCCAACCTAACTAATACAGCCCAAATAGACTCAAATGTAACAACTGGAGGTTTGACTATAGGAAGCTGGGAAAGGTCGAATGCATAGTTCAAACCAGTACCTTAAATATTGCCACTTTCAAGATAAACAGGAAATCTGATTTTAAACTCATCCAATCCAACTGACCCTCCTGCCTTTACCACAGCTGCCTAGGATTCCTTGGCTCAAACTCCCAAGTCATCTTCCAGCAATGAGTCACCACCAGGGCCTGGATATAAATGGCATGAAACTGGTGGTATAGAGTCGGGGTGGTGGTGGTGGGGGGAATGAGGAACACTCTCTCCAACTGAACTAGGCTCTCCTCTTCCTGGCGTGACAATGAATACCTCTTTCTCTGATTGCCCTGAACTATGCTCCAGAAATGCATACATCATATGCTGTGACACTAGAGTCAAAGATAAGGCAAGTAAATTCATTAACCTACCTTTCCCTTTTTGAATGTATCACTATCAGAAGGAAAGCTTAAACAGGAAAGAGCAGCCAGAAAGGCAAATGAATGCGATCTGGAGCTATGCTGCTATCTTAACTCCTCTCCATGAATCTCATTTGAAGTATGCCAAGAAACAATGAAGATACTGTAGCCATGCAGCCAAAATGATTTGGTCTGAGGTAGCCAAAATGAAAAATTTTGACCTAAATTCAAAGTGTTACTATTGGCATCTTTCTGTGTGATAACAACCTGAAGCACACAGCCAAAGCTACACTGGAATGATCCAGTCAGAGTCCCCACCTCAGTCCAATAGAATACCTGTGGCCCGACATGAAGATTACTGTCCAATGCTCCCCAAGGAACTTGACAGAGCTTGAACAATTTTGTAAAGAATTGTCTAATATTGACAAATCTAGGTGTGTAAGGTTTGTGGAGACCTATAACAATAAACTAAATGGTAATTGCTGCCAAAGGTTCTTCCAAAAAGTATTGACTCAGTGGGGTGGAGATTTACACAATTGGATTTTAGTTTTGTGTGTTGGATACATATATGCTTTGTCTCTCAATAAAGTATTTTTGGCTCTGAAAAATGTAGAGTATGGTGAGTTGATGAGAAGAAAATAAAAATCCTTATTTAAATACATGCAAGCGTGACGCACTGACGTAACAAAACGTGAAAAATGTTCAAGGAGATTTAGACTTTCTATAGACATTGTTTTTTACTATAACATATCTATCTATATAAATAAAATGTAAATGTGAAATCTTAAAAACACTGTTTATATTTAAAAACAAATTATCTTTTATTAAAAAACACTATCTTGTTCTTCTTTAAATAACAATTGTCAACATTTTTGCACTCAAATTTACTACTGTGACGTTCTCAGTCTTTGTAAAAAAAAAATCCATATAGCAGGTAGGAATTTAAATCTCTCCAGAATACTGTTGAATGTTATGCTCCAACAAATGATCACACATAAAAATAGATTGTACTCACACCAGGATCATGCTGTGTTTAACTTGAAGCCAATGTAACTACCACGTTTAAAACCTAGTATCAAGTTAATCTCTCCTTGGCAAACGACCTCTGTTTTGCCAATCAATGGCTTCATCAGGAGGAAGAGATACATAAGTAAACATAAATCTTTCCAACTGTGAAAAAACAGAAATGGGTGCATGCTGGTATATACATAATGACAATCTTAAAACTTAGCAAAAGGGTATGGTTATATTACACCTACACAATTTATCAGTTTTCAAATTTATGTGGACTTCCTCATAAAATGGCTTGGAGACCTCACATTTTTAAACTGAGTTTCTCCTTGTTAACTATAAACCTAAAATAGGATTATAGAAACATAGAAATGACAGCAGAAGAAGACCAAACGGCCCATCCAGTCTACCCAGCAAGCTTAGCACTTTATTTTTTCATACTTATCTGTTTCTCTTGGCTCTTAGTAACCTTTTGGTTCTATTTCCCTTCCAACCCCCACCCCCCCACGTTAATGTAGAGAGCAGTGTTAGAGCTGCATCTATGTGAAATATCTAGCTTGATTAGCTAGGGGTAGTAACCGCCGCAATAAGCAAGCTACACCCATGCTTATTTGTTTACTCAGACTATGTAATTTAATCCTTGCTGGTTGCTATCTGTATATAGATCCATTTTTCTTCATTCCCCCTGCACTTGAAGCAGAGAGTTATGCTGGATATGCTTTGAAAGTGAAGTATCGGATTTTCTCCCCTGCCGTTGAAGCAGAGAGCTATGCTGGATATGCATGAAGTATCAGACTTTCTCCCCTGCCGTTGAAGCAGAGAGCTATGCTGGATATGCATGAAGTATCAGACTTACTCCCCTGCCGTTGAAGCAGAGAGCTATGCTGGATATGCACTGAAAGTGAAGTATCAGACTAACTCCCCTGCCGTTGAAGCAGAGAGCTATGCTGGATGTGTGTGAAGTATCAGTCTTTCTCCCCTCCCATTGAAGGAGAGAGCTATGCTGGTTATGCATTGAAAGTGAAGTATCAGGCTTATTTGGTTTGGGGTAGTAACTGCCATAACAAACAAGCTACTCCCTGCTTTTTGTGAATGCAAATCCTTTTTTCCACAATTCCTCTTGCCGTTGAAGTCTTAGAGCTGTTGGAGTCTTAGAGCAATGTTGAAGTCGCATTAACTGTGTGTATGTTTATTGAATAAGGGTATTATCTCCAGGCAGTAGCTGTCATTCCTGCGAGCCCCACCCAGTCTTCATTCACGTCCTCTAGACTTTATGGATCCACAGTGTTTATCCCACTCCCCTTTGAAGTCCTTCACAGTTCTGGCCTTCACCACTTCCTCCGGAAGGGCATTCCAGGCATCCACCCCCCTCTCCGTGAAGAAATACTTCCTGACATTGGTTCTGAGTCTTCCTTCCTGGAGCTTCAAATCGTGACGTCTGGTTCTGCTGATTTTTTTGGACGGAAAAGGTTTGTCGTTGTCTTTGGATCATTAAAATCTTTCAAGTATCTGAAAGTCTGTATCATATCACCTCTGCTCCTCCTTTCCTCCAGGGTGTACATATTTAGATTCTTCAATCTCTCCTCATAAGTCATTCGATGACGACCATCCACCTTTTTGGTTGCCCTTCTCTGTACCGCCTCCATCCTGTCTCTGTCCCTTTGTAGATACGGTCTCCAGAACTGAACACAGTACTCCAGGTGAGGCCTCACCAGGGACTTGTACAAGGGGATAATCACTTCCCTTTTCTTACTCGATAATTCTCTCTCTATGCAGCCCAGCATTCTTCTGGCTTTAGCTATCGCCTTGTCACATTGTTTCGCCGACTTCAGATCATTAGACACTATCACCCCAAGGTCTTTCTCCTGCCCTGTGCACATCAGCCCTTCTCCCCCCATCGAATATAGTTCATTCGGATTTCCACACCCCATATGCATGACTCTGCACGTCTTGGCATTGAATCTCAGCTGCCATATCTTTGACAACTCTTCCAGCTTCCTTAAGTCCCGTCTCATTCTCTCCACTCCTTCCGGCGTGTCCACTCTGTTGCAGATCTTAGTGTCATCCGCAAAAAGACAAACCTTACCTTCTATCCCATCCGCAATGTCGCTGACAAAGATATTGAACAGGACCGGTCCCAACACCGATCCTTGCGGCACTCCGCTCAACACCGCTCTCTCTTCAGAGTAAGTTCCATTTACCATCACACATTGTCTTCTGTCCGTCAACCAGTTTGCAATCCAGGCCACCACCTCGGCACTCACTCCTAAGCTTCTTATTTTATTCACCAGTCTCCTGTGCGGGACCGTATCAAAAGCTTTGCTGAAGTCCATAAATTTGGAAAGATCCCAAAGGATGTCAAAATGTAAACTTTATGCTAATAAAGCAAATTACACTGAAAAAGTGTGACTCATCCATACAGATATTACCTGAGCCTTCCTCTCTCTTGCTTCTTCAATGGAGAACTCAGAGGTTTAAAGTCATAAAATCCAAAGACTACTTAAATAGTAGCACCTTGTCAAAGAGAGGCTGAATTCCCAATGCTCTGAAAACTTATGTTGGGTTGAACACTAATAGAGATTAGAAAAGCTGGTGCAGACATGACTATAAAGGATTACTAATTTTACAGAAATGCCTCCCATTCAATTTTGGAATTTAGACCATCCGGAGTTGTAGTATGTCATGAATAAATATAGTGTTGTTCTCAATGCCATAACTGCAGGGCAATATCTGTATGGATGAATCACATATACCGGCAAACATCCATTTCTGTGTTTTCACAGTTGGAAGGATTTATGTAAACTCATGTATCTCTTCATCTTGATGAAGCTATTGATTGACAAAACAGAGGTCCTTTGACAAGGAGAGATTAAGTTGATACCTGGTTTTTAAACGTGGCAGTTACAATGGTTTCAAGTTGAACACAGAACAATCCTGGTGCGAGTGCAATCTGTTTTTCTGTGTGACCATTTGTTGGAGCTTATTGGATCTGGGACATAACATTCAGCAGTGTTCTGGAGAGACATTTAAATTCCTACCTGCTATATGGACACTTTTTTTATAAAGACTGAGAACTTCATGGTAGTAATTTTGAGTATATATATGTTGTCAATTGTTATTTAAAGAATAAAAGTGTTTTCTAATAAAATGTAATTTATTGTGTTTAAATATAAACAAACAGTGTTCGTTAAGATTTCACATTTATGTTTTGATTTATTGAACACTTTAGCTATTTTGTTTGATTCCTTTTTTGCTTTTTGACTGCTTTTTTGCTTTTTGACTATATAAAACCAATGTGAAGCTTTTTAATATCATGGCATGCAGCCCAATTGGAATCCACCTCTTTTTTTGGAAATGTTGACTTTTTACCTTTTCCCTATTTTAAAACTCCGCTCTCTCCTCTTGTCTAGCCTAGTCATTGCTTCCTCCAAAACCTAGACGTCAGTAAGTATTGCTGTTAAATGATGGCTAGGATTCTCTTCCTAGAGACTATAAATGTTGCAATAGCGTACTTTGAATTAAGCAAGGTATGTAAGTATAGATTTCCAATGCTGAACAACATAGCACTTCAATTTAGATATTATCCTCTTGTGATTCCTCATTATTTTTAACAGCTATGTGATAGTGTGGGGTGGCCCTTGACTTCAGGGAGGGTGCCAGAGGACAGAAGAATCAGTCTGGACTTCGGCCTTTCCCATAGATATGCTTTTATTATTTACAGAAAGAAAATGTTTGTCTCAAAAGGTAGAGTATTCAGATACACATAGTCTTTCTATTGTCTAGTAGGCATGTACAGAGGCACATTTTTCATTTTGATTGATTGATTCATTCATTCATTTTGTAGGTCATCTCCATTTGTTTCATTAGTTTCAAACGAAAATTTTTTTTCATTCATTTCAATTAAAGTCAATGAGAGAAGCAATGCAGCCTACTTTGATCTTCAAAATTGGGGTTTTCTAATCAATTCTATTGAAACTTGTGGGTGGACTTCATCAGAAAGGGGAAGAGAACTTCAAGGCACTAAACTGTGGCAAAGTGGCACCAAAAGTGGAATTCAATAATCTGCGGCACCATAAAGGGGCAAAATGTTACCAGCAGTGTCAGGAATTCTCCAAGGCACTTCAATGAGCAAAGTAGCAGCAAGTATGGCAAGAACACCCCATGGCTTCAAAAGAGGGCACTGATAACAGTGGCATGAAACCCTAAAACAGCACAAAAGAGGTATGAGCACCCTAAGGCACTATAAAGGGAGAACAAAGCATTAAAGGCCTTAGGCATTGAAGAGGGACCAGGCCACACAGTTCCATGAAAGGTGCAAAGCAGCCACCCATAGTGACAAGAACATCCCAGAATGTAGAGTCTGAGGTATAGCAGCAAGGCAGAGTGGCATAAAGATCCCCAAGGTGTAATGTTTGTGATATGGCAGCAAGGCTGAGTGTCAGACACACAAGATGTAGCATAAGTGGTATAGTAACAAGGCAGAATAGCAGCCAAACCTCTGAGATGTAGAGTCTGGCTATGGAATCAAACCACAAGGTGATACAACAGGGATATGGCAGCAGAGTGGCAGAAAGGCTCCAAGATGTAACATATGTGATGTTAGCAGCAAGGCAGAATAGCAGCAAGACTTCCAAGGTGTATCATAAGGGGTGTAGCAACAAAGAAATGTGGCAGCAAGATTCTCAAGTTGTAGCATCAGGGATGTGGATGACAGCCAGGCAGAGTGGCAGAAAAACACTCAAAGAGAGTAGCATAAGTGTTACAGCAGCAAGACAGAGTGTCAGCAAGACTCTCAGGTATAGCATGAAGGGCTTGGCAACTAGGTAGAGTGGCAGCAAGACCCCCAAATACATGATAAGGGGTATGGCAGCAAGGCAGAGTGGTGTCAAGATCCCTAATGTTTAGAGCAGTGTTTCCCAAACGTTTCAAGCCCAATGCAACCTAAATTAACAACATGTTGTGTGGCACACCAGCCTGCATGGAGCAGGCAATGCAGACATGTAGAAGATTCATATGACCAGAAGAATTGCTAGGGAAGCCCTGAAAGACCTGTCAGTCTCTCTTTGAAATTTTAAAATAAAGAGGGGGTTGGGGAGGGGTCTGGACACACATGATCCCATCACTAAGGACCAGTTCTCTCTACAAAAAAGTGCAAGAGAAAGGAGAAGTTAGTGTGGCACAGGTAGCCTGCTCAGAACTCCTCCACTGCTGCTGCTCCCAACACTCAGAATAAGTCACATCTAGTGCTCAGTGCATGTTCTGACTGTCTCATAAGGCCTAGGGGTAAGACAGAGGTTGGAAGAACTCAAAAGAGGAAGCTCAGAAGGTAGAAGATGTATGTTGAGCAAAGCAGGGCTCTGCTATCCATACTCTGCATGGTTCTTATTAATTTCCATACTTCAGGGCTCATGCTGGAGCTAGGAAGGGGAGGCATATGTGACTATACATGTTCCAAGAAAAGAGCTTCTAAATGTTTAAGAACCATTGCTGATGTCTCTTGTTGCTGTGAGGTGCTGAGAGCAGAGCCCAGATGCTGGTCAGGATCTGAGAATCAGGCAGTGGTGACTTTTCCGTGGCACACTGGTTAGGAAACTCTGGGTTATGATAGCAAGTATCCCAAGCTGTGTTTTCTGGAGCAGGACAGCTTCATCTTGATTTGTCCACTGCTCTGCCTGTTTGCCGCCTTCTCCTGCATCGGTTCTGTCCTGGCTACTACTTCACTTAGGAATTTGTTAGTTGCTATACTTACTAATCTCACTGCAGCACTTTTCAATGGAAGGCTCTGTGAGCTGAGTTCTCATTCTGGCTGGGTTTTAAGGTGGACCAGGCTAGATACCTGGCGCTGGCCTTATAATGTATCCCAGGGGTTAAAAGCATATACCCCTTTACAAATTAATTACAGCTTTTCTCTAGTTGCTTTTCATAGGATTATAGAAACATAGAATATGATGGTAAATAAGGACCATAAGACCAATTAAGTCTGTCCAGTGTCATTCCTGCTCCAAAGTCATAGACCTCAGTTGATCTCTGGCTTTACTCTCACTACCTCCCAATTCACTTCAACAATTTTATTTGTGTTATTCTTCACAACCAGAGATGCTCTATACTTATCCCATGCTTTTTTGAATTCTGTTCCATTTTTGTCTTCTCCATCTCTGCCAGGAAGCCACAAGCTTTCTAATTCCATTTACTTGGAATTAATCAATGGATTAAAGTGAGGCTGATATCAAGCATGTGCTCTTTTCTGAACCTTATGTTGAATTAGGGCTAAATAAGACTTATTAGGGTATGCATTTGTATTATAGCAACCACATTTCCCTGGGTGTGTTATGTTTCCTTTGTACTCTTAACTACCCTGAAAGTGTGGTTGTTTCTGTTATCTCCAAATTATATTTTGGCTATGCAATGTATTTTTTTCACAATTTTCATTCCCCAAGATAGGCATAAGAATTCCGACCTGTGCTTTTCTTTGCAGTGTAATATTTAGCCACATTGGAATGTTCATTAGCCAATCAGATCAGTTTGTTTATTCAAGCTATTGTATAAATGTCCTCCCCTTTCCTTCTTCCTCCCCCTCCAGTATAAATATAACATGCATAATGGTTGTTGCATTAGACAAGGTTTATTCTTGTTGCTTATAAGTGAGAAAAAAGGCCATAACTCGTGAGAGAAGTTCAACTGTTCTCACCACATTTATCAAAGACCTGTTAGTGTCATCACCATCTTTCATCTGCATTAATGAATAAACAAAGTGTGGGATGAGAGACTGAAGCCTTGTGTGTGTATATATATTTAAAGGTTTTATCTGCATGACACAGAGCAGGAAGTAATTCTTGCCATACTGATCTATTTTTAATGGAAAAGGCTATGATGAAAACAGATAACACTAAATACTGGAGGTGTTCTTAAATGAAAACATGAAAAACAGGCTTTCGTTGAGATTTGAAATTGACAACTTGGTGATTTTAAAGTGTTTTGCACATTTTCCAGGTTGAAACTTTATAGTTGACCCTTCTTGCCTAAACAGAATTTAACCTTGCAAAAGGCATGTTGACTTCTTCACTTATGTTTGTTAGAATTGATGGGGGCTCAGTGGCTTGTCAGAGAGATACAGAGCCTGGGTCACTGATTCAAATCTGATCCAAGTCCACCGTAAATGAAAATCATTATGAAGTGAATGCTATTTGTTAGTGTATGTAATAGGAGATGGTTATATCTGTTTAGTTTCTGCTAGACAACTGTCTACATCATTATAAAAACTAATTTTCACACTTCTTGGCAGTCTCAGCAGAGAGGTCAAGGATTGAATAAACCTGGAAACTGAATTTCAGTGTTATGCTCTTCAGTCTTCTAGCAGAATGTGGCATCCCATTGATTTACTGGGGGTAGATGTGGCAAATGATAATTATCTCCTTTGAAGTCAATGAAGATACACCCAGTTTCGACAACAACAGCTATGGATTCCTAGAAAATTGAAGAGAATGGCACTGAAGTGCCTCAAACCAAAACAGAGTTGAGGGAAAGCGGTGGATAAACTTGTATTGCCACTGCCTGTGCTATATGAGTTCTGCAATTAAATGCATGAGTTTGGCTTCCAGTGCTGTCAATCCAGATCTTTCATGAGCACTGCATTCTTTAAGGTAAAATTTAAAGTATCAGGGCCGGTGCTAGCTTTTTTGTTGCCCTGTGCAAACAATTACTGTGCTGCTCCTGCCCCTCCCCCCCTCGTTTGTTCATTCTCGGACCCACCAAAATTTAAAAAATCCCAGCTCCCTCTGCCGATACAAAGTTTAAAAAGTGACATCCCCCTCCCCAGAACCTATGGCTGGTGCAATATTAGGTGCCCTAGGCGACCCTTATAATCTTGCACAATGCCCTCTAATCCCCTCAACCTCCCCCCCCCCCCCAGCCTTTTCCACACACAAAGTTAAGACTTATGATTTTATAATATTCTACATGAAAAATATCAAAGTACAATATTCTGAGATAAAAATATCACATTATACATGCATTGCTGTGATGTCAACCAGAAATCCCTGCAAAATAGACACTTGGAACCCATATGGTATTAGGTCTATTGTATTGTGTGTTGTGTGTGGGCTTGACCCTCCAAAAACCCTAAGACACTAATACACTTCCTATTAGGAGAATCCCTCACCTCAATCACACATGCAGAACACACAGACCCTCACCAAATACAGAATAAAGCAACCATAAATTAGAAATTATTATTATTTAATGCTTTTCTATACAGACATTCATGACACATGTCATATCATATCGGTTTACATCGAACAAGGAAAATACACATTAAGTTAAACGTAGCTAGGGGGCTACTGATAGGGAAAAGAGTGGAGGTGAATTAAATGAACAGGGTTACTGGAACCTTGGAGGGTAGGAAGGGGGTGAGGAGCTAAGGAACAGAAAGAAGAGGTATATCTAACTCGATTAACAACGATACGCGGGGACAGGAGACTGAAATTAGGTATTACTACAAACTTAGATATTACTACAAAATTAGATATTACTACACAATTAGATATTACTACAAAATTAGATATTGCAACAAAATGCAGGTTAAGTATACAGTATAAAAGCTGAGTTTGACATTACAGATTAGTGAGAGGAAGGTGAGAAGGGAACAGAGGGTAGACGTAAGCATATGAGGTATATACAATATAAATACTGAGTGTGACATTACCGATTATAAGGTTTGAGAGAGTAAGGAGAGAGAGAACAACAAGAGGACCTTTATTTAAGTCGAATAACAGCGGTAGAAGGGATAGGTATCTGGATTTGCCATAACACCATTATGCATATAAAATTAAACAATATAAATACTGATTGTGAAAATACTGAAATACAAACAGGGAGACAAAAAATGAACTGGAAACCGCAAGAAGCCAGACTGTGCAGTGCAACCATGAAAAAACAGACCAATCACCATTCCTCAAACATCAAACGATAAAATCAAGAAATAAAATAAATACATGAAAACAGTAAAAATATACTAATAATTTTATTTCAAAAACAGCTGAAGAATAAAAGATCAAATAATTAAAAACTCATATACAAGTTTTTTTTAATGTCCCAAACACCAATAAAATATTTCAAAACAGCAGACACATTTTAACAACTGAAAAATAAAGCTAAAGGATTTAAAAAATTCACACCCTCCATGCCTGGGAACTTTTGATTTCCAATCACCCTTACGTTTTCATGGATTGATGGGAGTGGGATGTACAAACTCATACACACATATGCTCCCTATCAGACAGACCCCAGGTGGCTCTAGCTCTTCTTTGGTTGGGATCTGCCAGCAGCTCCAGGCCCTCTTCTTCATTTCAGCTGCTGGCAGGATGGGATCCATCTTCAGCCCCATTCTCTGTCTCACACACTCATACACAACACAGGCAGCTCCCATTTGCTCTCTCTCTCTCTCTCTCTGTCTCTTTCTTATACACATACAACCCAGGCAGGCTCCCATTATCTTTCTCTCTCTCTCTCTCACTCATATATACACACATACAAACCAGATAAGCTCCCATTCACACCCACATATCCCAGGTAGGCTCCCATTCTCACACACACTCACTCTACCCATCCCAGGAAGGCTCCCATGCATGCATGTGCACACACACACACACACACTCACTCATCCATCCCAGACAGGCTCCCAATTCATATAAAAAGACAGGAGACAGTGTGTAATTGTAAATGGAAACTGCTCTGAAGAGAGGTGTTAAGTGAGATGCCTCAAGAATCCATTTTGGGACAGGTTCTGTTCAATATCTTCATAAATGACATTGCAGAGGGGTAAGAAGGAACAGTTTATCTCATTGCGTGTGTAATAAGATCTGTAACAGAATGGAGAAGCCTGAAGGAATAGAGAGAATGAAAAGTGATTTAAGAAAACTCAAAGAGTGATTGATGATTTGGAAGTTGAGATTCAATGCCAAGAAGAACAAAGTCATGCTCCTGGGGTATTCTGACGTAAAAGCTGAATGTTTGGGGAGTAAAAGACTAATGTGCATGGAGAAGGACCATGGGGGTAATTGTGACTAGAGATTGAAGGCAGTGAAACTATGTGACAAGGCGGTAGCTAAAGCTAGAAGGATGTTGGGATGCATAGAGAGTAATAACCAGCAGGAAAAAGGGGGTGATAATGCCCTTGAACAGGTCTTTGGTGAGGCCTCACTTGGAGTACTGTATTTACTTCCAGAGACTGTATCTCAAAAAAGATAGAGACAAGATGTAAACCGTCCAGAGAAAGGTGACCAAACTGGTGTGAGATCTTTTTTGGAAGACCTATGAAAAGAGGCTGAAGGATCTAATTTTGTACACCCTGGAAGAAAGGAGATGCAGAGGAGATGTGATACAGACTTTCAGATACCTGAAAGGTATTAATAAAACACAAATATCAAAACTTTTCCATTGGAAAGGAAACTGTACAACTACTAGGGTATCATAATATGAAACTTCAGGGGGGATGACTCAGAACCAATGTCTGGAAATATTTTTTCTCAGAGAGGGTGGTCAGTGTCTGGAATGTGCTCCAGAAAGAGCTGGTGAGGATGAGAACAGTAAATGAATTTAAAATGACATGAGATAAACATTGCAGAGCCCTAAGAACATAAGACTTGCCATGCTGGGTCAGACCAAAGGTCCAGCAAGCCTAGTATCCTGTTTCCAGCAGTCGCCAATCCAGGTCATAGGTACCTGGCAGGATCCCAAGGGGTAGATAGATTCCAAGCTGCATATCCTAAAAAGGGACTTTGCAAGTGTTCAAGGTGAATGCTATAGTGTAACAGAAATAAAGAATTCATCTCCCAGAAAATGTATATCGCTAAATTGTCCTCACGGAAGATGTTTATTTTCAATCAAAGAATTTCTTTCTAAGTGAGAAAGATTATTTAAGATTGATGATAAGTTTCATGCCTAAGTCCTAGAAGAATCTTTTTCCCTTCTTCCTCCCCAATCTCATAAGAACATAAGACTTGCCATACTGGGTCAGACCAAAGATCCATCAAGCCCAGTATCCTATTCTCAACAATGGCCAATCCAGGTCTCAAGTATCTGGCAGGATCCCAAGGGGTAGATAGATTCCAAGATGCTTTTCCCAAGAATAAGCAGTGGATTTCTGCAATTCTACCTTAATAATGCTTAATGGACTTTTCCTCTAGGAACTTGTCCAAACCTTTTTTAAATGTAGCTACACTAATAGCTTTCACCACATCCTCTGGCAACAAATTCCAGAGCTTAATTATGCGTTGAGTAAAAAAGAATAACAGGGACAGATTTGAAATTGATACCTGAAAGAGAGCTGTTTTGTCTGCTTTCTAGGGCTAAGAACTAAAAAAGGACAGCCAGTCTCCCTAGCCATTGTTAGTTGGGGTGGGGCTAATTGGATTTGGTTTGCCACAGTCTCATGTGCTGGGGAATCTGAATCTTTTGGAGCTGGGTGTTACAGGAGCACTAGGGAGCAGTCCCAATTCTGGGGAGATTGGTGTGCCCTTGGACCACGGCACGACTGCAGAGGAGCTCCGAAGAAGGCAGGCAAGACATGTCCAAGCTCGGGCAGACAGGCTGAAGACCAGGGGCCCTGACCTCTGACGAACCTGAATGCACCAGATGAGACCCAACAATGCAATGCTGGTCTCTGGGGTAGCCCTCCGGCCACTTGATAGCCCTTTTGGACCCACCGTCTGGGAACGGCAGGCGTGACAGGACAGACAGAGGTCGAGGACAGGCGATGGTACTGGAACAAGGACAAGACATAGATACTTGGAGACTTGGATGAGAGAAGGCGCTTGGAGACTTGGACGAGACAAGGTGCTTGGAGACTTAAATGAGGGTTCAGGATACTTAGATGTGGATGAGGATTCAGGATGCTCAGACGTGCACGAGGATTCAGGATAGTCAGACGAGGACTCAGGATTCTCAGAGGCTTAGGCAAGGACTCAGTATACAGGTACTAGTACAGGTAGAGTACTGCATAGCAGTGTGCCCTACACAGATGCCCATGGCTGGTCGTGGACCACGCCAGAAGTGAAGCAGACTCCAGCGAAGAAGTGAAGACTTAGATCCAGAAACATGTCAAAGATTCAGGAGAAGCCTGCACTGTGGCACGCCCTACACAGCCGCCCATGGCTGGTTGCAGACCACGCTGAAGTGGAGCAGGTTCTGGCTTGAGTCATGGACAGAAGCCAGATGCAAGGTACTCCGAAGACTGGGAACAGGATTCAAGACTCCGGATTCAACACTTGGAACTCGGATTCAGGAACATTAAAAAACAAGGGCCTTCCAGAGGCTTGCGCTGCAGACGTGAAGGTAGGCCTTGTGCCACAAAGTGCCCTACACAGCCCCCAGTGGGCTAGTCACGGACCACGACAGAGGCATGCCAGGAGGGATGGACGAGAGGAACCTGGAAGCTCGATGAAGAGCTGGCGAAGAGGATATCGGGATCAGGACTGGAACATAGGACTTCAGGAACATCTGGACACCGGGATGTCTGGACTTCAGCGACATCTGGACTTCAGGATGTCTGGACACCAGGAAATCTGGACGAAGACAAGGGATCCGACGAGAGACCAGGAAGCAAGATGGAGATGAAGGACCAGGAACCACAGATGAAGACAAGGGAATTCCCATGAAGAACGGAATGCCTTGAGAAGAGAAGATGGACCTCAGAAGCCTCCTGGATCGATGAGCTGGAACAACAGAGAATCCAGGAGTAAACTGGCTCCTTGCGAAGGCGACGAGGGACTGATTAGGAGCCCTTCTTATAGGGCTGAAGAGGAGATGCCTTGGAAATGTCATCTGGTAGGGCCACGGGGCTTTTCCCACTGCAGGCCCTTTAAATACTCAAGGGAGGCACGGCGTGCACCTAGAGAAAGGACAGGACCAGGGACAGTGGCAGCGGCGTCCATGCCACAAGAGTAGAGCAGGAGCGGCACTAGGCCGCAAATGAAGACTCTGGCGTTGGCGGCTCCCTCCCATGAAGACAGGCAATGGTGGTGGCGGCTCCCTGCCGTGGGAAGGTGCAGAGGTGGCGGCTCTGCCTGCCGTGAGGGGGGGCAGCATCTGCAGCGGCCTCCGGGCCGGGAAGGGATGGAATCAGCGGGTGGGGCCACATGGCAGCAACTGCGGCGGTGGCTTCCAGGCCATGTAGAGAGGAGCCTCAGCGGTGGCTCTGTCCGCCGCAGAGAGGGCGGGCGGAGGCGGAACTCGGGTTGCATAGAAGGTAGAGCAGTTGGCGGCAGCCTCCAGGCTGCATAGGAAGAACGTCGGCAGCAGCTCGGGTCGCATGGAAGGCGATGGTGTCAGCGGCGGCAGCAGCGGCCTCCAGGCTGCGCTGCAGGTGAGAGGCTGCTTGCGGCTAGGCCCGCAAGCAGCATTGTAACACTGGGATCTTCATGAGCCAAAGCCTTGCTTGAAACTAAGTGAAATTTTATTTTATTATTTACTTGTGGGTATTGTAATAGGGCTTTATATTAGCAAAAGATTGTGCCTTGTCTGTTGGAAAGGGGCAGATTTGAAATTGATACCTGAAAGAGAGCTATTTTGTCTGTTTTCTAGGGCTAAGAATTAAAAAAAGGATAGCCAGTCCTCCTAGCCATTGTTAGTGGGGGTGGGGCTAATTGGATTTGCTTTGCCACAGTCTCATGTGCTGGAGATTCTGAATCTTTTGGAGCTGGGATCTTCATGAGCCAAAGCCTTGCTGAAACTAAGTGCAATTGCCAGTGTTTATGCTGTTTCCTATTTTCTTCATTTGAATCCCATTTCCATTTCTTGAAAGATGTTCTTTTAGCTATTATATCCTCTCTCGCCTCACCTTTCAATCATGCTAATAGTTGTTTAGCCTTTCCTCCGCCTTTTCTAATGCATGGAATTCATCTGGTGTGGGCTTCCAAGATAGCAGTTTTAAACAGCGTAGGTGCCTGATGTAAATTCTTAACCTTTGCAGCTGCTCCTTTCAGTTTTTTCCTAACCATCTTCCTCATTTTATCATAGTTACCTTTTTGAAAGCTAAATGCTGTCGTAGTAGATTTCCTTAATGTCCTCCCTCCAGTTATTAAGTTAAATTTGATCATGTTGTGATCACTGTTGCCAAGTAGCTCCAACACTGTTATCTCTCACATCAAATTCTGTGTTCCACTAAAGACTATGTCTAAAATAAGTTTCCCTTCTTGTTGGTTTTTGTACTAGCTGCTCCATGAAGCAGTCATTTATTTTATCTAGGAACTTTACCTCTCTAGCATGTCCTGATGTGACTTTCAACCAGTCAATACTGGGATAATTGAAATCATCCATTAATACTGTGCTGCTGATTTTGTTAGCTTCCCTAATTTCTTTTAGCATTTCATTTCTGTTAGTTCATTCTGGCCAGGTGGACGGTAATACACCCCCACTGCCAAGGCCCTCTTTAATATATAGTGGCACCCCGCCAACAATTTAATCCATCCTATCAGTTCGATATAATTTGTACCCTGATATCACAGGATCCCGCTAATTAGACCACCAGGTCTCAGAGATGCCAGTTATATCTACCTCTTCATCCAGTGCTATATACTCTAATTCTCCCATCTTATTTTTTAGACTTCTAGTATTGGCCTACAGACATTTCAAAGTATGTTTTTTATTTGTATCTACAACCTGCCAATTGGCAGGGGTAATTTGGCATATTTCTGGTATGTCTGCTCTTTACTTAAAGGCATCTTGTCCATTTTAGCATTTACTGCAACCTCTCTACTGGGATGTCCTAATTTCCCTGTTCTTTTAGTATCCTCCAAAGATACATCATTCTGAACCATGTGCTTCTGAGCGCCTGTCGGCCTTTCCCCATCAACTAGTTTAAAAGCTGCTCTATCTCCTTTTTAAAGGTTAGTGCCAACAGCCTGGTTCTGCTCTGGTTAAGGTGAAGCCCATCCTTTCAGAAAAGGCTCCCCCTTCCCCAAAATGATGCCCATTTCCTAACAAACCTAAAACCTCTTTCCCAGTACCATCATCTCCTCCATGCATTGAAAATCTGGAGCTTTCCCTGCCTCTGGCACCCTGCATATGGAACAGGGAGCATTTCTGAGAATGCTATTCTAGAGGTTCTAGGTTTCAACTTTCTACCTAAAATTCTAAATTTGGCTTCCAGAACCTCCCTCCTGCACTTTCCTATGTCATTGGTACCCACTTGTACCAAGACAGCTGGCTCATCCCCAGCATTATTTATAATCCTGTCTATGTGACACGTGAGATCCGTCACCTTCATGCCAGGCAGGCAATTTACCAAGCAATCCTCATGTCCACCAGCTACCCAGCTCTCTACCTGTCTAATAATCAAATCACCAGCTACAACAGCTGTCCTAACCCTTTCCCCCTGGGCACGTGCTCCTCGAGATATATCCTCGGTGCAGGAAGATACTATACCACCTTGAGGGCAGGTCTGAGCTACAGTATTGCTTCCTGCCTACAAAGGTGATATTCTCCTTCCAGGTGATCTTTCTCCTCCAAGGCAGCACAGGAATTACCCATTTGTAGGTGGGACTGCTCTATTATGTCCCTGGAGGTCTCCTCTATATGGGTCTCAGTCTCCCTTAACTTCTCTAGGTCTGCCACTCTAGCTTCCAAAGATCAAATCTTTGCACCTAGTGCACACATACAACCTCTTGTCTAAACACATGAGGTTGTTAATGAAGAAAAAGGGTAACCTATGTAAACTTTAAGGGGCGGATTTTAAAAGGGTTACGCGCGTAACCCTTAGGCTAAACGGCGCGCGCAAGTCCCAGGGCTTTGCTAGGGGGGGAGTGTCAGGGGACGGCGTGACATGGGGGGCGTTCTGGGGGGCATGGTACCGGCCCGGGGGCATTCCAGGGGGCATGTCCGAGGCCTCCGGACCAGCCACCGGGTCGGGTGATGGCGCGTGCGAGTTACGCTTGCCTCAAGCAGGCGTAACTTTTGCGATAAAGGTAGGGGGGGTTTAGATAGGGCTGGGTGGGTGGCTTAGGGAGGAGAAGGTGGGGGGAGGTGGAGGGAACGGGCAACACGCGCAGGGCTCGGCGCGCAAGGTGCACAAATGTGCGCACCCCCTTGCATGCGCCGACTCCGAATTTTACAAGATATGCGTGGCTACTCGCGTATCTATTGAAATCCAGCGTACATTTGTTTGTGCTTGGTGCGCGAATAAAAGTACTCGCTTGCGCCTTTTTTTTTTAAATGTACCCCTAAGTGTACCATTTCTACATGGGGATAACTTCCACAAAACAGCAGCTACTACCCTTAACAGAACACATGGGGGTAACTTGCATGGAGCGGCAGATACTACTTTTAACAGAACACATGGGGGTAAGCTGTATGATGTGGCATTTATTACCTTTAACAGAATGCATGAGGGTAACCTGCACCATGTGGCAGTTACTTTTGTAAGCCACTTACTAGGTGGACTGGATGGACTATTTGTTCTTTATCTGCCATCATTGCTATGTTACTATGTACAGAGGAAGATTGAAAAGCACCGGTTTCAGTATTGATCCCTGGGCACTGCACTGTCTACTGTACTTCACTGAGAGAACTGATCAGTTAGTCTTACTCTCTTCCTGTCTTTTATCCAATTCACAGTCCACAGTAGTGGCATAGCCATGGGTGGGCTTGGGTTGCTGTATACCCCCTGTGCTTGTGCTCCTTGTTTACTTTCCTTCTGGCTAAGGTGGGGTTGAGGAAAAGCTAGTGTACAGCCCCTGGCTGATAAGATCAACTTGTGGAGGAGAGGGGAGAGAGTTGTTCCTGGGCACCTTCCCAGTACTGATGGTTTGGAGTTCATATGGTGGCTTGGTCTGAAGCCTTTTTCCCTGTGCTCTGATTTATTTTATTGTATCTTTTTTTGGGGGGAGGGGGGAGGGTTGTGTATTCTCCTGTGAGGGGGTGGCGATGGGGGGGGGGGGGCAAGACTGATTCTCCGTTGGCATTGCTGTTTTAGATTGTGACTGCACCAAAATCTGTTTTGTTCTTTTTTTTTTTTTCTTTTTTGAGAGTGTGGCTAGACATCACCATGCTCTACACAAGTGGTCGCTGCTCCATCATAACAGGTTACCTGTTTGAGATGATACTGATATACTGCTGAACCCTGAAAGCATACCTATCTGCTGACAAACAACCCTTACTACCCCAGAAGTCTTGGACAATGTGGGCTGGATTTTAAAAGGGTTACGCGCATAAGTTATGCGCGTAACCCTTAAAAAAAACCCCTGCGTGTACCAAGCCTATTTTGCATAGGCTCGGCGGTGCGCAAGCCCCGGGACGTGTATAAGTCCTGGGGCTTGCAAAAAGGGGCAGTCGGGTGTGTGGCCAGGGGGCGTGGTGTCAGCTTGGGGACGTGTTCGGGGCGTGGGGGCGGTCCGGGGGCGTAGCCGAGTGCCGTGACACAGCGGCCTGTGTCGGGGCCTGCCGCGGCAGCAGACAGCCGGCGCGCGTAAGTTACGACTATCCGGAGGCAGGCACAACTTCGCGGATAAAGGTTAGTAGGGTGATTTAGGTAGGGCTGGGGGGTGGGTTAGATAGGGGAAGGGAGGGGAAGGTGGGGGAAGGCGGAGGGAACGGGCAGCACGCGCAGGGCTCGGCGCGCGCAAGGTGCACAAATGTGCACCCCCTTGTGCGCGCCGACCCAGGATTTTATAAGATACGCGCGGCTACGCACGTATCTTATAAAATCCGGCGTACTTTTGTTTGCACCTGGTGCGCGAACAAAAGTACACGCGCGCGCTGTTTTTTAAAATGTACCCGTGTGTGGGAGCTATGTGTGTCTGTATGTACTTGTGCCTGTGTGTAAGAGCATGCAAGACTGGACTTTGCAGACAGAGCATATTAGCAAAAAGTACCTGGTGTTGCTTTGATTGTCTGGTTCACAAGTGTGTACATTTTCAAAACCAAACAAAAGTGGAAAAGATAAATATTCTTTTCATGTATTAACAAATTAAAATCTTTGTTAGGGTAATATTTGAGATACCGCAACGTGCATTAAATTTATTGCATCTGCGATATTTTCACATTGCAAGCTGAGAAGTGCCCAAACAGGCTTTTACCACTTTTTGGGCTGCTAGAGAGAGAGAAACTCTTTGTAATGCTCTCATATAAATAAACTATTTATACCACTGTAGAAGAGGCAACTAGTAACTCGGGGTGAGGTATTGGTGTGGACTAGGTTTTGGGGGGCAGTTTCACATTGCAGAATCAGAGGTACAGACAGCACAGTAAACATCACTGAAGATTTGATGTGATTTGGAGTGATGAAAGGTACACAAAGATGAAATTTTTACATTGTACTCTTGACCTAGTTTGATGCACTGTTGTGTACTGTGCTGTTTGTACCTCTGACTCTGCATATAAAACTGCCCCCCAAAACCTGGGTCACACCAAAATCTCACCCCAAGTTACTAGTATATGACTGAGATACTGTATATTCCCTCAGAAAATATTCCTTCATTTAATAAAGTATATTTTCTTCCATTTACACGTTCAAGAGAGAATGTGGCACAACACCAACTGGATTTAGAGAACTTAACTAAATTCCTGGAATCTTCTACTGTTGAGATTTATGAAAGAGCTCCCTTGCTGGTCTCATTTGTATATGAGCAAGATTTAGAACTGGTTATGCGTAACTATTTTCAGTATATGGGAGTCAATTTCATGGGCCAGTTCATCCAAATTTTTCCTGACCTGGCTAAGGCCACCCAAGAGAGAAGAAAGGGCTTTCTGACCTTGCGTCAGGAGTCTCAATCTCTTGGTGCAACATTCCAGCTAAGATACCCCTGTAAATGCATCATAAAGTTAAATAATGATACATCCATCTTCTTTGTTCCTGAACAACTTAAATTGTTTTTGGATATTCGTAAAAGGTTGTTGCCTACCTCTTCTCCCCTAGAGAGTCCTATAACTTAGGCTAGTAGTAAGGGGTAGTACACACATGTTAAACTGCTTTCTTTATCTTTTTAAATTTCTTTTTGATGAGCTTCTTAATCAGTCCTCCCCCATACTAATTTGATTTGTGGTCTGAAATAATATATATGTTTCCTATAAGGGTGCAATATTATATTTAGTTTCTTTTTTCTGTATAAAGATGTTATGCTTTGTAACTCTGTTAAAATTAATAAAAATAAAAAAAAGTTGACTAATATGTGTGCATCCCAGAGGCGCTCTCACTCTCTCCCTCTCATTCTCTCCCTCTCCCCTGTCCGAAACGGGATTTATGATTTTTATCGCAAATCCCGTTTCGGGCATAACGCCAGGAAAAAAGGTGTAGTTATTTCTGGGTTTAAAACCCGCAATAACGTGTGTTACGCTATTGCATGCAATGCTAAGCACCCTTCATTTCAATTTACTCCACCCTAACTCCGCCCAAACTCCTCCCATTTGAGAAAAATTTTAAAATTTGCTTACGCATCTCTCAATACGTTATTTATTGCAAGCGCTATGGCATTACCACTGTCGTTAGGGCCTTAACACTCATGATAAGGCCCTAAATCGGTTTGATAAATGACCCTGTAAGAGAAGAGCCTGTGTGTGAGTGTGTTTGTGTTTGTATGTGTGTGTCTGTGTGTATGTCTCAGAAATAAGACTTTGCAGACATAGCAAATTGTTTTTGCACAGTACACCTTCAACTGTTCAGGCCACCACCTGGTGGCCACAGACAGACACAACAGTGCGACCAACATAAGCATTTATATACATAGATTACTTATAGTTTTACAAGCCGTTAAGCCCGTAAAAACGGGCTACATTAAATTTTTTTTTTCAGTCCATTTTCGAACACAGCACCTTTCTACACTTTTTCTCCCTCACTCATTCACCTTCGTCACTCATCCTCCTCCCCCTCGGTCACTCACCCCTTCCCTCCCCTCAGTCTTACTCACCCTCTGTCTCCCATTGCCTTCCTCCCCTCACTCTCACTCTCACCTCCCCCTTCCTCCCCTTCCCTCAGTCACTCCCCACCCTCTCTCAATCCCATCCCTCACTCTCATCCCCTCCAATCCCCTCTCAGCTCATCCGCAACCCCTTCCCTCTCCCTCAGCCCTCCTTCACTCACTCTTTTTCTCTTCTCCACAACTTCTTATCCTTCCCACTTACTCACATCCCTCTGTCCCCCCCTCCCCTCAGTCACTCCCCCTTCCCCTCAGTCACTCCCCCCTTCCGTCACTACCCTAGTCACTCCCCCCTTCCCCTCAGTCACTCCCCTCCTCCCCCTCAGTCACCCTCAGATGGCGCAGACGGAAGATCTCCAGGGGTCCCTCCCTCGTGCACTCCTCGCCGCCAATGCTGGTACTGCTCCTCGCCGCCGTTACTGCTCCTCCCAGTGCCATGTTTTTTAGCAGGTCACGCTCCGCTCTGACCGACGTGCTCGCCCGCGCATGTGCGGTAGAGCTGCTCTCTACTGCGCATTTGCGGGCCGTCGGTCAGAGCCCATTTATAAGGTAGATGCTTAATCATTCTCAGCAATCTATAACTAGTGAAAAAAATGTACAACCATTGTATATTTGTATATGACAAAGAGTAAAGGCCCCAGCAGTGGTTGCGTTTTAGCATTTTGTGATACTATCTGCATATTAAAGCATTTAGAGCAATGTCATTCAATCTGAGACTTGGGAACTCATGTGACTCTTGAGGGCCCTCAGTATTGCTCTTGAATTCACAAAATTTTTAAATAGCATGCAATAAAAAGAAGCAAGTACCTAAATTTAAAAGTTAAAAGCAAACAATAGTTAAATGTGTGTGGAGGAGGGAAGGTAGAGGTTTAATTCTCCTGGTTTGGTAATAGTTGATGCATCATTGTGTCACTAGTGCACTCGGGTGGGATGTTAAAGGAGTGGCTTAGTGATTAGACAAAAAATATCAACTGGCAAAACCAGGCTTCAAATCCCACTTCTCCCACTGACACTCTTTGTGACCCAGGGCAAATCACTTTGGTCGCATGGAGATTGTAAGTTCTTTGGGATAGGGATTTGTTGTACCTGAACTCTAAAAATGCTGTAAATATCTTTGAGCCTTACTTGGAAAAAGAGGGCTAAAATCCCATATTTATTTTTCCTTTTCCCTTCCTTCCCTGCCATCTTCTAATACTCCCCCTCCCTGCAAACACACACATCTTCACAAGTTCTCTGCCTTATTCAAAAAGCAATGAATGCACTGTCCTCAGCTTATAAATCAGGCCCTGTACTTGGATCCTGGCCAAGGGCAATACTCCAGTTTATTCCATCTGAAAAAAAAAGCCAAATTAAATGTGCTGGTTGAATGTTGCCTCAGCAAACAACATAAGCTGACTACCGTTCACATGCAGAGTCTAGTGTGATGCCAGTGTCTTCCTAATATCCCCTTAGTGTATACACTGCTTGTCAGCTCAGTAGTCTACCCTTTAGCTATCTCTTCATTATAGGCATTTTATTTCTATTCTGTTTGAAAAGGTGAGACCAGATAGTAAATATTACCTAGGAATAGTTCAAATTTGAGCCTTACCTTTTTTGTTAATATGTAATTGATATGAAACATAAATATGTATAATGTTCATTAAGTCTTTTACGAATAATAATTGTGCTATAAGTAACACCTATAAGTGAAAACAGAGTTAAAGTATAGAAAGGAGGAACTGCTCTCTAGGATGTTTTCATATCAGCTTTGCTAGAACTTCCTAAGTAGAATTCCTCTTTTCTTTTTGCAATACACAAGCACACATCATATTTAGCTTCATTAAATAAAAACAAAATTGTTATCTGCTTAAAGTCTGATTTATTTGTCTACCCTGATAAATACAAATGAGAACACTGCTTGGAAATATTGAACTCCTCAGGGATAGGACAGGGATGATGTTTTGAAGGCAATAAATATTTCAGCTTCGCATTTCAGCCTTTCTTCTCTGCTCCTTTGATCTGGATTTGGTTTTTCTCATCATTCTCCTAGAATGACTTCAAACTTTCTTTCTTCCACGCCACACTAAAAAAAAGATGGCAGTGCACATATTCTGTATGTTTGGAATTTGTCATTGTATAAAGATATCCCCAGATTTCCTTATAGTTTTCTGCTACTTTTAAAATAATATCTTTTAGCAGAAATATCCACAAGGATATCTTTTACCTTGTGGAAGATGCAATTATTTTGTTTTTGGACTTCAATGTCTAATTTATATTAAAAAAAACCCTATCTTAAAATAATACATTTCTTAACTATAGCATAACATAGCCCTAATTCAGTATTTTCTTTCTTTTATGGGTATAAATACAAATCAAAGTTGCCTTTCAATTTTTATTTGCTACAATTGAGATCTTTTACTAAACTGCACTAATATATTATCATGTGCTAAATGCCAGTGATATTTGTCTCGGTGCATGTGCTAAAATGACATTTATACATGACATGGAAATGCAGCATGCAATAAATTGTCAATATTAATGGTAATGTATGAAAATATGAAAGCTAAAAAGGAGGAAGAACAAATGCAGAAAAGCTCACTAATTTTAACAGGATAAATTAAATGCTAAAGACTGCAAACACTAATGTGGACATTTCAACAATGATAAATTAACTACATCTTCAGGGCTGTTAATTTAAGAACAGAAGAATTTTAGCCACTAATACACAATAATTAGCTAATTTTATGTAGGTCCCACCCCCTCCTGTGTCACTGCACCAATAAGAGTTTCACTATGCTGTAACCTAGTGCAGCTCCTAGGTTTGTTGAGATTGGGGAGGAAGAAGGGGAAAAGTTTCTTCAAGGCTCTTAGGCATGGGACTTATCTCCAGTCTTTTTATGATACAGCGTCCCATTCTTTGGAATCGTTTACCATTAGAGTTAAAGAAAGAAGTATCAATTTAAAAATTTAGGAAACTGATAAAATCATTTTATTTTAGTCAAGCTTTTATTATTTCTTAATTATTTGAAGGAAGTCTAAATACTATGCAGATGGAGACTTGAATATGGCTCATTGTTGCTGTATGTCGTCTTTTGCAAATTATGAAAAAGGTTTTATGCATCCAGGGAGTACTAAAGCTGGAATTTGGGTTATCATGTAATGTATGATTATTTGAATTTGTGACATGTTTTTATTAATTTGTCTTTTAAGATTTTTTTAAATTTGTACTAATTGGGGTAGATTTTAAAAAATAGCGCGATCGCATACTTTTGTTCGCGCACCAGGCACAAACAAAAGTACACTGGATTTTATAAGATCCGGGATCGGCGCACTCAAGGCTGCCAATTTTGGGCAGCCTGTGCGCGCCGAGCCGCGCAGCCTGCCTCTGTTCCCTCCGAGGTCGCTCCGAAATCGGAGCGGCCTCGGAGGGAACTTTCTTTCGCCCTCCCCTCACCTTCCCCTCCCTTCCCCTACCTAACCCACCCCCCCGGCCCTATCTAAACCCCCCCCTACCTTTATCCATGGATTTACGCCTACCGGAGGCAGACGTAAATCCGTGCGCGCCAGTGGGCTGCTGGCGCGCCAAGACCCGACCTGGGGGCTGTTCCGGAGGGTGTGGCCACGCCCCCGGAACGCCCCCGTGCCGGCGCCACGCCCCTGGGCCCGCCCCCCAAACACCACACCACGCCCCCGAAACGCCGTGTCATTTGGCGATGCCCCCGACACACCCCTGACACGCCCCTTTTTAAAAGCCCTGGGACTTACACGCATCCCGGGGCTCTGCGCGCGCCGGTGGCCCTGCTCGCGTAAATCCGGCCGGATTTACTCGGGCAGGGCATTTAAAATCCACCCGATTGTGAATATTTTTATTGTAAACCACTCAGTAATTGATGAGGGGTATATAAATTTTATAAATAAATAATCTTTCTCACTCAGTGCTTGGTATTCCGAGAGAGAAATATATTATTTGAAAATAAACATCTTCAATGATGACAATTTAACAATGCACATTTTCTGGGAGATGAATTCTTTATTTCTGTTACACTATTGCGTGCACTTTGAACAGTTGCAAAGTCCCTTCCAGGATTTAATAGAATTGACTTCTCTGAATACCTGGTTCTAGGGCTCCTCTACTCTCTGGGACCTGTATTCCAAAGATGATGATCTCCTTTGATTGGCAAAAACAGCACACTCCTTGGGACTCATCTTAATATAAGCATCTGGATGCTGCTATCTCTTCTAACTCCCCAAAGCTGAATTTATGCCATTTGGAACAAGGCCTGGATTAATTTGTGTAAAATTCCTTCTCTTTCACAAAAAATCTGCAATAAGGTTTGTGTGGTTTCCAAACCCTATTCTGGACAACTGACACCAGCCAAAAATACAAAGTACAAAAGTAATGAGGAAAATAGGAACTGGAAATTTCAGACTATTTCCCAGCTGCTTTTCTTCCATAGTTGGGATAGAGACTATAAAACATATTGACCTTGGGTCTGTAACTCCTGCTCAATACAGAGCAATGTCATTGTCTGTGTGCTCTCTCCACTCTTATGTCTTTCTCTTCTCTCTGGAACTCTGAGGATCATAATCTAAATACCCTGGAATGCATCATTGTAGCACACACCAAGAGCCTTGCATAGCGAATGGTATCATACAACTGCCTATTTTAGTCAATTGTAGTATGTCCTCCTTGTAAGGCAAATACACCTAGGAAGTAACTAATGGGACCGTACACCTATAACTGTGCAGTTCATCCATACTCCTTTATATTGATTTACACCAGTGTTCTATTTTATTTCTTTATTGTCTGTATTATGTAATAAATGTGAATTTTCCTGATCTAGAATATTTTGAAAAAATAGAATTTTAAATATTTGTGATCATTAGTTTTCATAAATTAATAAAATAACACAGGTTTGCGTTCAAATCTGGATATCTTTTGTCATTAGTAAGGATGTGGATTCATTGGAAATTAAATGGGAAATTGTAATGAAATTTCCCATTTCATTTTCAAAACAAAACAAATTTTGTTTTCCTTCATTTTTTTAAAAAAGAAAAACTGTCCTCACTGCCGTCAAACCCCTCCTCCTTCCGAGCCCTCCCCTGATCATCCCCAGCCCCAAACCCTCTTATCCTATCTTTCCTGCTCACCTATAGCATGATCCATTAAGGGAGCTTGGCCATGCACCTTTCTTCTTTATATCATGCCATGGGTCAGAAGGCTGAATCCACCTAAAGGAATGTTGAGAACTCTTCACTATTCAGCAATACTTATGACCATCATATGAGGACGCCATTTGAACTCATGACTAAGGCCTAGATTTTCTAAGACACCACGGCGTCGTGAATCGCGTGGTGCAGGGGGGCGAAGCGGAGGACAGGCCTGCGAAAGCCGGTAGCGATCACACCTTTGGGGTGCGATCGCTGCCAGCTTTCGCACCCAATAGCGCCATCATATAAGGTGGTGCTATTGGGCGCGAAATAGGCAGCGAACAGGGTTCTTAACTTTTCGCTGTCCGCCATGTCTTCGCGGTGTCCGCCCCGGTGCCGCCCCGACTCCTCCTGTTCTGGTCTTGACGCCGCCCCTTTTTAGTGATCGCATGCGAAAAGTTCACGAAAAATCCCTTTTCGCGTGCAATCGCTTTGAAAAATGACCCCCTAAATCAATCAAGTCTTTAAAAAGACTGCATCTTAGATATGATCATCATTCTTATATGAATAAAACTTTTTGAAAAAAATGTTAAAGTAATTTTTCTGGAATGTGCAAATAAAATCACTTATTTAGTGACACTGGTTTTTCATTCATGCTGCCTGCCCAACAATGCATCAGTGTTTTGTGTACCTGCATCAGGGGTAAAAATCGCACAATATTGTTTTGTACTGAACTTCAAATCAAAAATGAAAGTAGCATTATTATAGAAACATAGAAACATAGAAACATAGAAATGACGGCAGAAGAAGACCAAACGGCCCATCCAGTCTGTCCAGCAAGCTTCACACATTTTTTCTCTCTTACTTATCTGTTTCTCTTAGCTCTTGGTTCTATTTCCCTTCCACCCCCACCCTTGAAATATCTAGCTTGATTAGTTAGGGGTAGTAGGGGTAGTAACCGCCGCAATAAGCAAGCTACACCCATGCTTATTTGTTTTACCCATACTATGTTATACAGTCCTTATTGGTTGTTTTTCTTCTCCCCTGCTGTTGAAGCAGGGAGCTATGCTGGAAATGCGTGTAGTATCAGTCTTCTCCCATGCCGTTGAAGCAGAGAGCCATGCTGGATATGCATCGAAAGTGAAGTATCAGACACATTTGGTTTGGGGTAGTAACCGCCGTAACAAGCCAGCTACTCCCCTCTTTGTGAGTGTAAATCCATTTTTCCACATTTCCTCTTGCTGTTGAAGCTTAGAGCGATGTTGGAGTCACAGTAAGCATGTGTATGTTTATTGAATAAGGGTATTGACTCCAGGCAGTAGCCGTCATTCTGGCGAGTCTCCCACTCTTCATTGGCGGCCTCTTGACTTTATGGATCCACAGTGTTTATCCCACGCCCCTTTGAAGTCTTTCACAGTTCTGGTCTTCACCACATCCTCCGGAAGGGCATTCCAGGCGTCCACCACCCTTTCCGTGAAGAAATACTTCCTGACATTGGTTCTGAATCTTCCTCCCTGGAGCTTCAAATCGTGACCCCTGGTTCTGCTGATTTTTTTCCTACGGAACAGGTTTGTCGTTGTCTTTGTATCATTAAAACCTTTCAAGTATCTGAAAGTCTGTATCATATCACCTCTGCTCCTCCTTTCCTCCAGGGTGTACATATTTAGATTCTTCAATCTCTCCTCGTACGTCATGCGATGAAGATCCTCCACCTTCCTGGTCGCCCTTCTCTGTACCGCTTCCATCTTGTCTTTGTCTTTTTGTAGATACGGTCTCCAGAACTGAACACAGTACTCCAGGTGAGGCCTCACCAAGGACCTGTACAAGGGAATAATCACTTCCCTTTTCTTACTCGATATTCCTCTCTCTATGCAGCCCAGCATTCTTCTGGCTTTTGCTATCGCCTTGTCGCATTGTTTCGCAGACTTCATATCATTAGACACTATCACCCCAAGGTCCCTCTCCTGCTCCGTGCACATCAGCTTTTCCCCCCCCATCGAATACAGTTCATTCGGATTTCCACTCCCCATATGCATGACTTTGCACTTCTTGGCATTGAATCTGAGCTGCCATATATTATTAGGGATGTGAATCGTTTTTGAACGATTAAAATTATCGTCAGATAATTTTAAAATCGTCCTAAATCGTTAGAGTGCACGATACAATACAAATGCCCCCGATTTATCGTCGGGGGCATTTGTATTGTATCGTTAAATAGGGCACGGGAATTATTTGGGGGAGGGCAGGAAAACCGGCACACCAAAACAACCCCTAAACCCACCCGACCCTTTAAAACCAATTCCTTACCCTCCCCCACCCTCCCGAACCCCCCCAAAATGTTGTTACCTGGTGGTCAAGTGGGGGGGGGGGGGGGTGTCCCGGTGCGATCTCCCGCTCTCGGGCCATCGGCGCCATTTTGGCTGTCACTAATTAAAATGGCGCCGATAGCCCAATAAAAAAAAAAACCCTCCCGACCCTTTTTTTTTAGGGAGGCCCGCGCCGCTAAAAAAAACAACCCCTCGACCCTTTAAATCGACCCCCCCCCGACCCCCCCAAAACCTTTTAAATTACCTGGTGGTCCAGGGGGGCCTTGGGGAGAGATCCAGGGGGGCCTCGGGGAGAGGAGAGATCCAGGGGGGCCTCGGGGAGAGATTTCCCGTTCCCAGGCATCAGCTGTTCTAAAAAAAAAAATGGCGCCGATGCCCCTTTGCCCTTACCATGTGACAGGGTATCCGTGCCATTGGCCGGCCCCTGTCACATGGTAGGAGCACTGGATGGCCGGCGCCATCTTTAAAGATGGCGCCGGCCATCTTTACTCATCAGCGCCTATTATACTATACTCTATAATAGGGGCTGATGAGTAAAGATGGCGCCGGCCATCCAGTGCTCCTACCATGTGCTCCTACCATGTGAAACGATTCCAATTCACCTATCTTAACATCAGATTTCCCCCCCCCAGCCGAATCTGATCGTTAAGACGATCTGGCACACGATTCACATCTCTAATTATTATCATTAGTTCACAATACAAGGAAAGATGTCTATGTATAAGAGGACTCTAGTCTTTGAAATATTCAGCAAACTATTCACTCAACATTAATGACCTGATTTTAAAAGGGCCATGCACGTAAATAACAGGGGTTTCGTGCTGAAGTGCCAGGCCTCTCCAAAGGGGCGGGCTGGGACAGCGCCATTAGCTGCTGTCCTGGGGAAGTGCATGCCGGCTGACTGCTGGCACGTGGAAGATACTGCTCCTCTGGAGCAGAAGTAAATATGGAAAAAAAAGGGGGTTAGGTATGGATAGTTTAGGGGTTGGGGAAGAGGAGGAAGATTAGGGTTAGGGAAGTTCTCTCCCAGTTCCCTCCTTAAGGAGCAGACTGGGAGGGAACTGGGAAGGCGTACCTGTGTCACCATGTATATTTTTTTAAGATCTTCTCCCGTTGTGCGCATGACAGACATCTGCCCACACATGCACATGCCCACTATAAAATCTGACGCACGTGTGTGTGGATATCATATTTTATAACGCATGCGCCAACGCGCATGTGTTATAAAATAGCCGTGTCCATGTGCGCACATGGAGGCCCGCTCGTTGTTTAAAAAATCGACTCCTCTGTGTCCTATCTTGGTTGGCATCTTTATGCAGTTGAAAACTGGAACTGAGATGGTGGTGTTCTTATACAGGAAAAGGAGGTGGAGTTTAACATAAAATGTGTCACTCAAAAATACAGGTGGCACTTAAACCAGTACCACTGTTAGACTCAAAGACACTGTTGATATAGATAAGAATTAGAGAGTCTGTATGTTGTACCACTTCACATCTTCATTGAGACCATTGGGTGAAAACGTATTGAGTCATAAGAAAAATTTCTGTTCCCGATAGGTCAGTAATGTTGAGATATCACCCCTTCTTGGTGAAACCCACACCATATGAAGGACTGTCCATCGTAACTGTTTAAATATATGTCCATGCTCAACACAGTGGTCAACCGAAGGTGCATTTACAGTCGAGTTGTTAATATGATTTTTATGTTCCCTCAGGCATATACGGATACTTCAGTTTGTACGTCCAGTATATATCTGTGGGCAGGGGCACTGTAATGCATAAACTTCTTTGTTAGATGTGCAATCCAAGTGAAACCAGTGATTGATCTTAATCCCAATAACTGGATGAATCCAAATCTGGCCAATAATCGTGTTCTCACACATCTCACACTGTCCACAGCCATAATGTCCACTCAGTATTGTAGCAGGTTCTATCCTCCCCTGAAGGTCTGCCTGCACCACAAATTCCCTTAAATTATGGCCTCTTTGGAAAGAAAAATGAGGAGTAGTTTGAAGGGGAGTGTGTAACACCAGAGTCTGCCAACAATGTTTAATAATATTCATTATCTTCTGCGAGTGATTTGAGTACCTTAATACATGTCAGATTTTCAGAGACTGCACGTTTGACTCTGTAATCTAATAATTGTCTTCTGTCTGAGTACTTTGCCCTTCTATATGCCTGTCTAACTGTTTTCTTTGGATTCATATTGCCGAAACCACTTTGTCAAAACTCTGGCTTGTTTGTTGAATCTAATTGTATCACTACAAATGCACCGTATATGTAAAAATTGACTAAATCTCTCGGATGATGACTCTGGCTTATGATATAAATCCATCATGATGCTATTGCCTTGTTTTTTTAATGGTCATATCCAAAAAGGAAATGCCTTCTTTCCTATATTGCAATGTGAATTTTAAATTGCAATCCTGATTATTCAGCCATATATGAAACCATAATAGTGGTTGCTCAGACCCCTCACAAATGAAAAAAATGTCATCTATATATCATGGAGAATCAACAAAATTTATATTAAATAACTGGCATCAACCCTCAATTATCAATATAACTACAAAAACTCTATTCATATGAGGGAAACTGTAACTTACAGTGTAAATTTTAATATAATTATTAAAATATCGGGAATCGTTATCAGAATAAAGAGTGCTTGTACTACAATCTCCTGGGTTCTTGCCCACAAAGGGCTGCAACCCGTCTCATGTGTATGCACCAGTTGTTACGTCATATACTTCATCCCATTTAAAATATTTTTCTTTTGAGTTTTTTGCTGCTTAAGTGATAGCTTTATCATTAAATATCAACGTGTGAATAATACCCTATTATTTCCCATTCAGTAAAACTTCAATATTGTTGTTACAACTGTGCTCAGTTTAGTGGACCCTTGGGCCGACCTGCAGGAGGCTGGGAAAGATGGTCAATGTCTCTAGTATGTGGCAGGCCGGGAGGCAGATGTTCAGGCAGGACGTAGAGGTGCTCTTCACCCTGGAAGCTGGTACTCCCCCGGGAGGAGCCCGTAGGAGCCCAACCACTGGGACTTAGGCGGCTTCACCCTTAGAAGCCGAAGCCCCCCCGGGAGGAGCCCGTAGGGGCCCGACCGCTGGGACTTAGGCGGCTTCACCCTTAGAAGCCGAAGCCCCTTGCCGGGAGGAGCCCGTAGGGGCCTGACCACTGGGACTTAGGCGAGTTGATGAGCAGGACTGGGAACTGGAACCAGACTAGGACAGTAGAAAGTACTGTAACAGGGCTCGGGTTCTGGAACCAGGCAAGAACTGTAGCAGGACTCGGGTACTGGAATCAAGCAGGCACAGGAGTAGGTCCAGGAGCACGGAGGTAAGGGTCTGGTCGCGGCACTCGCGGCCAGAACCGCAACAGCAACTTATCTCAATTTCTCCAAAACCTGATTGCTTGATTTTTATAGTGTTCCCTGTCACCCACTGCGTTGCCTCTTATTCTTAGATGCCAAACATTGGCAATGTTTTGGCGTGTGATTCACGCCTGCTTCAGGGGACTTGTAATTACTTCTGAGAACAAAAAACACTTCATTCAACCACCTCAAATTTATTTAAGACTCACTTTTTAACTATAGCCACTTTCCAAGAAGACTTACTTTGTAGCCGATCCTGGCTACAAAAATGGTACTCAAATGCTTATGCCTGTGAATACCGGAAATGTAATATTTATGTGCTTACTACGGCTAAGAGACTGACCAATCAGACACTCGCTTACATGTACACGGACCAATCGACTTCTTTATTGAGCCCGGCAGGAGAAACTGTGTTCAATTTAAAGATTCATCGTTGTTCTCGTTGTAAAAGCCTTTGGTTCACGTTACCTGCTCGTTCATCTTGATCAATCACCTCTAAAACCGTGCAAAATAAACTTTCAAAAGAATGAGACTGCTCTACACAATGCTGTACTAACGGCGCTTCTTATTGCGTTTCAGTGCGGTTTTATGTTCGATCAGGCGCGTTTTAAGTTTTTTAGTAGTCTTCCCTATATATATTAGCTTACACGGGCAACATATTTTAATAATTATATTAAAATGTGCACTGTAAGTTAGTTTCCCTCATATGAGTAGAATTTTTGTAGTTATATTGATATTGAGAATTGATGCCAGTTATTTAATATAAATTTTGGTGATTCTCAAAGAATAAGAAGTCAAGTTGGCTAATATAAAATAAGATGGCCACCCAATGGGACGATACATTTAGTTTCACACAGGCCCATTTAATGGAGGTGCTGGCAGCGCCATCCGTGTTTACCCCAGGCACAGTGTGCCAAGGAGAAAGTTGGGAACATTTGGTGCGGTTAAACAAACGGCTAGTAAGAACAAATTTACATTATGGCACTCTTATAGAGTATTGTAGGGTACAGCGCATCCTGCGAGGATTGAGGATGATGAAAGAGCCTAAATTGTATGCCGAGCATGAAGATTTCGTCCAAAAATGGAACCAGATCCTGAATAAGTGCTCTTTAGATCTAATGCTGCTAGTGATAGAAAGAGCCAAAACGACGGCAAAAACTTTACAACAGGAACAAGAGCAGCTTCTACAGAAAATTAAAGCACAGAGTTCAGAAACTTTTGACAACAAATGGAAAGAATTTCAAAGTACCATCAATGAATTCACAGAGGAAGTAAAACAGCAGAAAGTTAAAAAATTCATCAGAGATGAACAAGATTTTAAAAAGGGATCAATCTACTTTTGGATGAACCCGCAATTGAAAAGGACATATCCACAAAGAAATACTTTTGATTCAAGTTCAGATGATTCTTTTGGCGATGAGATACCATGGACGGCAGCAAATAATTTAGCAGGAGGCGGACAACAAACTTCTTCTTTTTTAGAACCCAGGCAAGATCGCAGAGTCAGATTCCAGTTAAATAATCAAGAATCACAGGCAGGACAAAGACAACAGAAAAGGTGGACACGGTGGACACAGTCACAAGGGAAGAACAGAATGAACAACCAACAACAGTGATAAATTTATCAGCCAAACACCTGTCTATAGAACAGCTGATGGTCCTTGATAAAGGGCTGTCTTATGTTCCAACCATGAAAGAATGCTTCTATAAGCTACATGTTCTAAAACAACTCAGACCATTGCTACACCAGCATGATTACCGCTCAGTTCTTCAGGCCATACTGTTTTCAAAAATTGACTACTGCAACGCTTTACCCTCGGCCTACCTGCTTCCACAACAAGACCATTACAGATGCTCCAAAATGCCGCAGCTAGGATCTTAACCAACTCAAGGCGAAGAGACCATATCACCCCTATCCTCAAATCCTTACACTGGTTTCCCATCAACTTTAGAATCCTCTTTAAGACCATGACCATTATCCACAAAACCATCCACCTTCAACCCTCACTTCAACTCAAAATTCCACTCAACCTTCACTCCTCTGCGAGACCAATCAGAATGGCATATAAAGGATCTCTTCGTGCTCCCCTTACTAAGTCATTCCATCACCCTTCTATTCAGAAACGTTCCTTTTCCACGGCCGGACCCTGTCAATGGAATTCTCTACCACCAGAGATTCGCCAGGAACAATGTCATTACACATTCAGAAAAAAACTGAAAACTTGGCTCTTCTAACAAGCCTTCCCTGACAGGCCACCCCACTAATAAGGGATTGCTCATAAATCCTTTTTCATAATTTCCAGTCAGAACTATTCTGTTGCTTTAAGAACTTCCCTAAACTCTGGCCGCTCTATTGTTCCTTAACAAGTAATAATGCAAGCCACCACCGTTAGTTCCCCAGTTCTCCCCTCTTCACCCCCCGCCCGGCCCCCACTGGCCTCCTGCCCTCCCCCCCCCCGGCCTCCCGTCCCCTCCCTCCTGTCCACCCCCCCTAAGTTGCAACTCTATTTCCGTTCATGCGTCAACTGACATAGATTTAATCACCCATGAAGAATTATTAGTTTGTTTATTTTTTGAATCCCTATTAAGTCTCCCGCCGAGTGTCTATTTTAAATTGCCTATTGTTTACCAAGTTACAACTACAAATTACTTATTGTTTACGCTGTAGCAGCACCATGTTAAGCTATCTGTTAAGATAACTCTACTTTTCTCAGTTGTCCTGTATTTATCTCCCTGTTTTATGTAACTTTACTCTTATATCTCTGGTTATCCCCTTGTTTCATTGTAAACCGGTACGATAAGACTTTTGTCTTGAGTATCGATATATTAAAAGATCTTAAATAAATAAATAAATTTGACCACTTTGAGGTGTGTAAATTCTTTCAAAAATTCCTTAGAAATTTTTTTGACATGCAGCCAAGAGATAACAGTCCTGATGGATCAGTAGTGTTCCCACATTCCACCTGGTGCCCTCCTGGAAATATTGAACCAGTTATTCACACATTCTCTAGATTGGTACAAACGGACATAGATGGGGTGCAAGGAAAGGTAAAGTTTGGCAATAATAATTTGTCAGTGCAAGAAAATAAAGCATTACAAGAATTGAGAAAAGATCTAGATATTGTAGTGAAAGCAGCAGATAAGGGGGGAGCCGTTGTTATAATGGACAGAGATAAATATAGAGAGGAAGTGTTGAGGCAATTAGCAGATGTGAAGTTTTACAGAAAGTTAGATGGAGATCCAACACTTCATCTGAAAAATCATATTGATCAACTCTTGGAAGAAGCCCTGTTAAAGGAATGGGTAACAGTGAGAGAATACTGATTCTTAAAGGTTGACCATCCAAAAGCACCAGTTTTTTACCATCTGCCAAAAGTCCACAAGAACATGGAGAATCCTCCGGGATGTCCAATTATTTCCTCTTGCGGTTCTCTCTTAGAGCCCCTATCCCAGTATGTCGATGTATTTTTGAAACCTCTAGTCCCGAGTTTACTATCCTTCATTCATGACTCAGGAGAATTAATTCAACCTTTGGAAGCATTAGATGCTCCGTTGAAGGGTGTTTCATTGGCGACAATTGATATTGTATCTTTATATACTAATATACCCCAAGACGCTGCTTTGCGGGTCATCAAAGACCAATTGAAAAATAGGGGGAGAGAGTTGCGACCCCCTGCTACTTTCATAGTTGAGTTAGCAGCGCTAGCACTGAAAAAATTTTTTTTCTTATTTGATGGTATTTTTTACCAGCAAGTTGGTGGAACAGCAATGGGGGCCACAATGGCCCCGAGTGTGGCTAGCTTGTATGTGGGCCAATTTGAAGCTCAATGGGTAAATAACTCAACATAAAGCAACACATAGCAGTTTGGCGACGCTTCATTGCTGACATTATTATCTTATGGTGTGGGGGTAAAGAATTATTTCAACAATTTAACTGGTTGAATACCTGTGATCTGGCTTTACAATTCACCTATACTTTTGGGGAGACAACAGTGTTGTTTTTGGACATCCAGATTTCTATCATTGCAGAGAAGGTTTTCTTTGCGATCTATCAAAAGCCTACGGATAGAAATACATTGTTAAATTATGCAAGTTGCCACCCTCAAAATCTAAGAAACAGTATTCCGTTTGGACAATTCCTAAGCCTAAGGAAATTGTGTTCTTCGACGTTAGAGTACAAACTAAGAGCTAGAGAAATGAGTCAGAAGTTTATTGAGAGAGAGTATCCAGAGAATGTGATACGAAAGGCCAGTAAACGTGCCAGATGGAATAATAGGCACCCGCTTAACGACGGTATAGAAAAGATTTTTAATAAATAAATAAATAAATAGATGTTGGCCACATTCGATGCTGCCGGGGACTCCATAATGACCCCATATATCTGATGATAGAAAATGGAATCAAAAGGAAAATAATTCTCACAAAGAACAAATTCAGCCAATTCCATTAGAAAGGATGTGGGTATCTGTTGTGGGGCAACCGAATGCTCAATTGAAATTTGTAACAATTAATGCTGTTTGTTGGGAAACATTCGTGTAAAGAGATTCCATGTCTAGGCTCACAAAATAGGAGTCTTAGGAAAGGTCTTGACATGCATCTAGTTTCTAAAGCATGTGTGCAGAATCTTGTGAATATTTATCTATTTATTTATTTTAAAATGTTTATGTACCGCTTTTACAATATAAAAATTAATCAAAACAGTTTACAGACGTACTACCTGCTCTCTTAAAAAGAGACTGAAAAGCCTATAATTTAAGGAATTATGTGGTGTAGGCAGACCTTCAGGAGAGGTTAGAACCTGTAACAATTCTGAGTGGACATTACAGCTGTGGACAGTGTGAGAGGTGTTAGACAGGATTATTAGCCAGATTTGGATTTACCCAGTTATTAGGATTAAGCTCATTCACTGGTTTCACTCGGATTGCACATCTAAGAATGTGGTTTATGTACTACAGTGCCCCTGCCCACAGATATATATTGGACATACGAGTTGAAGTGTCCATATATACCTAAGGGAAAATAAAAATCATATTAACAACTTGACCATACATGCACTTTTGGTTGCCCATTGTGTTGAGCATGGACATACATTTCAACAGTTAAGATGGACAGTCCTTCACCTGGTGCGGGTTCCACTAAGAGGGATTTTATTTATTTATTTATTATATACCGACATTCGATCTGAGATATCAAATCTCAGTATTATTGAAATATCAGGAACAGAAATTTATCTTTTGACTCAATACGTTTTCACCCAGTGGTCTCAGTGAAGATGTGGAGTGGTACAACATAAAAACTCTCTAATCCCTATTTATATCAGCAGCGTCCTTGAGTCTAATATTAGTACTGATTTAAGTTCCGCCAGGAATTTTGAGTGATACATTTATGTTAAACTCTGCCTCCCTTTCCTGTATAAGAACACCGGCCTCTCAGTTCTGGTTTTCAACCACATAGAGACGCCAACCAAGCTTCTCATTTTATTCATGAGTCTTATATGGGAGACCATATCAAAAGCTTTACTAAAATCCAAGTAAATCACATCGAGCACTCTTCCCTGATCCAGTTCTCTAGTTACCCAATCAAAGAAATCAATCAGAATCGTCTGACAGGACCTTCCCCTGGTGAATCCATGCTGCCTTAGATCGAGCAACCCACTGAATTGTAGATAGTTCACTATCCTTTCCTTCAGCAGAGTTTCCACTCATTTTCCCACCACCGAGGTGAGGCTAACTGGCCTGTATTTTCCAGCCTCCTTTCTGCTCTCACTCTTGTGAAGTGGGACCATCACTTTTCTCCATTCGTTTGGCACCACTCTCATTTCCAAGGATCTATTGAACAGGTCATATAGCAGACCCGCCAGCACATCTCTGAGCTCCCTCAGTATCCTGGGATGAACCTTATCAGGCCCCATAGCTTTGTCCACTTTCAGCTTTCCATAATTCTCTTCTGTAAATGGAGTTTCATCTACTCCACCCCCTTCTACAGTCTTGTTAACAAGCGATGGTCTTTCTCCAGGGTCATCTTTAGTGAACACCGAACTGAAGTATTTGTTTAATATTTCCACCATTTCTTCATCTCTCTCCACATATTGATCCTTATCACCTTTCAATTTCACTATACATCTTTGGACCTTTCTCCTTTCTCTGATGTATCTGAAGAATGTTTTGTCATCTCACTTTACCTTTTTGGCAATCCTTTCTTCTGCCAGACTTTTTGTTTTCTTGATTACTTTTTTTGTCTCCCTAAGTTTTACCAGATATTCTTCTCTGTGTTTTTCTTTTTGGGATCCTGTATAATTCTTGAATGCTGCTTTTTTTGCTTTTATTATGCCAGCCACCTCCTTTGAGAACCAGATCAGTTTCTTATTTCTCTTGATTTTGTTTACTTTTCTAACATATAGATTTGTTGCTTTTGTAATTGCTCCTTTTAGTTTGGCCCACTGTTGTTTCACCTCTCCCATTTTCTCCCAGTCTTCTAGTTCTACCTCCAGGTATGACCCCATTTCGACAAAGTCCGTATTTTTGAAATGCAAAATTCAGGTCTTCGTTTAACTTCTCCATGTCTTATTCGTGATGTCAAACCAAACCGTTTGATGATCACTGGTGCTGAGGTGGGCACCCCCTTCCCCCCAGACATTAGAGACAATCTCCCCGTTAGTGAGCACTAGGTCGAGTATAACACCCTCCCTCATGGGTTCTATTACCATTTGTTAGAAGAGAGCCCCTTGCAGTGCACTATCTCTCTACTTCTAGTAGATTCTGCAGAAGGGATTCTCCAGTCTACTTTCATCATATTAAAGTCTCTAACAATCAACACTTTTCCTTTCTTTCCCCCATTTTGGATGTCTTCGACCAGATCTCTGTCCCGTTTTTCCGTTTGAATTGGAAGCCTGTAAACCACACCAGTAAAAATGGATGAACCATCATCTTTTTTTAGGACGGCCCATAATGCTTCTTCTTCTGTACCCCACTTTCCTTGCAGTTCAGTTTCTTGGATATTATTCTTGACATAAAGAATAACTCCTCCCCCTTTTCTGTCCTCTCTGTCCTTCCTTAACAAGTTATAGTCTGGTATGGCCGACTCCCAATCATGAGAATCTGTGAACCATGTCTCCATGACAGCAGCAATGTCCAAGTCCGCCTCCACCATTAGGGCCTGCAGGTCTGGGATTTTATTGCCCAAACTACGAGCATTTGTAGACATAGCTTTCCAATTTTTTTCCCCTTGATTTGTTGAACTTCATATGCATTTTTTCTGCTTTTTTGTGCTGATTGATTTTTTTAATTTTCTCCTCCCATGCCTTGTATTGCTTGGGGGTGACACTTTTCCATTTCATTGACCATCTCCTGCCACCCCCATTCTTTAGTTTAAATGTCTGATAATATATGCTCTGAATTTCTCACTTAGCATCCTCCTTCCTGTGTTACAGTTCCTATCATAGCTGTGCCACGAGAGGCCTCTCACCTTTTCTCTGGAGGCTGCACCAAAGCCGGGGCCTTGCCTGGACAGTCTATCCCGGTTTTGCTCCATGGCCTGGGAGGCCACCGTTGCCATCTGGGCCTACCTGAGGCCTGCTCTGCTTCCTCCTTGACTTTCTGGTTTGGGCCTCGCCCCTTCTTCCTAAGGGGTCGGCCCGTAGCTCTTCTCTTTAGTTATAGGGCCAGCCGGGTGTGGCCCATCTAAACTCCTCCCAGGGAGTTGCCTGCTTCCTGCTCTATAAAAGGACTTCTCTTTCAGTTCTGTTTTGCCTTGCATTGGAGTTACTTGCTCCTGGATGTCTCGCCTTCTAGCTCTTCGTCAGGCCTTCGTTCTTCGTTGGAGATCCATGTCTCATCTTGATGTCAGTAATCTTGTCCTGATGTTCCTCGCCTGTTCCTGATGTCCTGTACCCCAGGTTCCTTGATGTCCACTTCCTTGGTGTGCCATTGTCGTGGTCCACGAATAGCCCACGGGCGGGCTGTGTAGGGCGCCTCACGGTACAAAGGCCATCTTCATCTCCGCTGTGCAAGCCTCCGGAAGGCTTCTGCTTCAGTCCTAAGTCTTGAATCCTGAGTTGTCTTTGAATCCTAGAGAATCTTGAATCCTGTGCTTGAATCTTTTCCCGGGCTTTGGAGTTCCTTGCTTTGTGTCTGTCCATGCCAAAGACTCTGACTGAACCTGTGCCATTCCAGCGTGGTCCGCGACCATCCTAGAATGGGCTATGTAGGGCACGCCTTGGTACAGGCTTCTACCGAATCTTCGCCTTGTTCCAGTTTTCATCTATTCCACACCTCGTCTAGAGCCTGCTTCGCATTCAAGCATGGTCCGCGACCAGTCCCGTGGGTCCGCCCTGTGGTGGGCTGTGTAGGGCGCACTGCGCCGCAGTCTGAACCTAGTACTTGATCTTGCTCCTGAATACCTTTGCCTGCAGTACCTTGCTTTTGAACCTTCGTCCAAAGTCCTTGCACGAGTCTTTGTCTGCGCACTCAAGTGAGTCTTAGTCTGTACCTCCAAGTTACATGTCTATGTCTAGGGTCTCTATGTTCCAGAGCCTTCGTCTGCCCTCGTCCTTAGTCCAGCCTGCTGCTTCTTGTCATTCCTTGTGGCAGGTCCGAAAGGGCTGGGAATGGTCGGAGGACTGTTCAATAACCAACACTATGTGCTGGCTCCAGAAGCATGCAGGTCCGGCAGAGGGTCAGACCGTCCGTCTCCACCCATGCTGGGATACATCTTGCCTACCTCGGTGCTGCCTTGGAGTCCTTTGGGGTCGTGCCGAGGCCTAAGGGCACACTATCTCCACAAGTTGGGACTGCTCTCCCAGCGCTCCCTAACATCCTGCTACAGACAAATGTAGGTCATCCTTACCATATAGCCTTTTACTGCTCCATACACGACCCCAGCCTTCAATGTATCCAAAACCATTTTCTGTACACCAGGTTTAGATACTCTGTTGTTTTTTTTACCCCTCGAACCCTTTATGTTGTGAAATCAGTATGAATGTGAAATTGCTGACGACAATTACTGTTCAGCCCATGTTCCAGGTGCTAGATCAGCTCTGATGATTGCCTTAAATCTGTTCAGTGTTTTAGTTTATACCTGTGGTGGAAGCGAGTGAGGGGGCCTTCTAATTTAATCACCAAGAATTGACTGATTACTCTTAGCTGGCACCTTTGGTCTACACGTTCTCTAAAAGCACTGGATCCTAGATGTCCTGTACAACAAAAGGCTAGCAGTCTTCGAGCAGGCAGTGTTCCTTTGAAAGGTTTTTGTGGGTAAGTCTTGAAAGCGTTTGGTAGATGGGAGCTGGGAAGCTGCTGAAAAAAAATCATGACTCTACTTTTAATGATAGCCATTGTGTGTATGGAGAGGGGTAGGCTGTGTGCTGGCCATAAATCTGACACCAGTTTTAAGGATGGTAGGCATGCCATCTCTGTAGTCTTTGAAATACTGAATTTATTTTCAGTTACAACAGAAGTCTATGGGACATGCAGATAACGTAATAGACCTTTAAGCAGCAGCCTGCTTCATGTTAATACAGCTCCTAGCCAGAGCATTTATATCAAACTTCTTCTCTGTTTCCAAGTGTAAGGATTCTGAAAGGGCCACTTCAGGCATGCTCCTAATCTCCCTATGCTTTTATAATTTTATTTAAAGGAATACCTAAAATACTAGAAACGTTCTGCACGTATGGGCTAATTTTCAGAGGCCCACAAGCGTAAAAATGGGGGGTTATGTGCATGGCTGGGCCTTGTGCGCACTGCGCACATTTTCAGAAGGGCCCAGCCACAAGCATAACCCTCGTTACATGCTGAAGTGCCGGGCCTCTCAAAAGGGGGGGGGGGAGGGGGCAGAGGTTGGGTGGGGAGGGGCGGGGGGCTGGGACAGCGCGTGCCAGCAGCCGGCCAGTGTGCGGAGATTAGCAGTAAGTAATCTAACAAAAAAAAGTAACTAGCTAGGAAGTGGTTAGGGATCGGGGAGGAGAGGGGGGGAAAGGGTAGGAAGGTTAGGTTGGTGTATAGAGAACTGGGGAAGCCCTACTTTCGTTGCCCTGTGTGGCCTTTTAAAATACCCCCCCCCCCCCGCGCATGGAGGAGGCTATCAGCCCACACATGCATGCGCGGATATCGTATTTTCTAACACACGCACATGTGCGCGCGCAGGTCTTAAAATCGACACAATAATCCCTGCTTGTGGCATCTGGTGCCCTTAGGGAAGGTCTTTGTGGATCTATACCTTTTAATTAGTGGTCTTTCTTATTGGAAGCAGTTTTAGGGGTTACAAGGTTCATAGAATTAAACCAACTACCTATGCTTATGTAAGAGTAGATAAGAGTCTAACAAGTATTAGAAAAACCAACATGCAGGGCTATGTGTGCTGCAAAGAATTATGGCTGTAGTATATTATTAATGCTGTTTTATTGTACAAAAAAAACATAGGTAGAAAACAATGGGGACCACACCCAAAATATACACAATATATATAAAACTTTTATATTAATTACATTTTATAACAAAATGTAAAAACTATTTACAGTATAAAAAAATGGAACAGGGGTGGGGCATTCTAGGGATTAAACTATTTACATAAAAAAGGCCCAGGGAGCTAGGGGGCGAGGTGTTGCAGACCTAGGAATCTGGTGGGTTTGGTGGAAGCCTCATGGCAATGATTCGAACAGCCACAATGAGGCACTTGTGAATCTGAAAGAGGCATCCCATCATACTGGCAGATTCCTGAGGTTTGTTTGGGTCCCTCGTATCTCCTTCACCCTTCATCTGTATACCCTCCCCAAAAGCCCACTGTGACACTGGCTCATTGCTTGGAGTGGGTGCGCCAAACAATTGGCCATGTTCAGAAGTCCCTGGCAGGGCAGAAGCTGATGGTGGGAGGGGTAGAAGGGATTCAGACTTTCCTTGGCCAGCAAAGGCTGGCCATTCTGAGTCCCAGTATCCCTAGATCCCGGGGCATAACAGGAAGAAGGCTCTACAGTGGTGATTTCAGCTGGGGCTCATGCAGGGACCAGGATCTCATCTCTGTCTTTCTCCTCCTCTGAAGAGAACAGCAATTGTATGTCATGTCATGTGCTCACATGCTTCAGGTGTGATGTGCATAATCATAGAAAACACTCCTTTTCAGGAAGAGGTGTTGGCAAAGGGAAATGCTTCTGGCTTTGGGACACCCACATCATATAAGTGGTGACAAAGCCATAGAATTATCTCTTGACATACAGATTAATTTCTGTGGTATTTTATTTGATGGTACCTTGCTTGTTATATGGGTTCAGAGTTAGACTCAGTATCAGGGTTTGAAGGATTGGGTGTGGTCTATATAGCAAAGCATCTAGGACCACGAGGCAGTACATAGTTGTATAGAATTGGGGGGGGGGGGGGGGGGGGGGGCTATACTGTCAGTGGCTGCTGTTATCCACATGCACTATAGCATAAAAACAAAGACTAATTCTGCTCAATATGTAGCTCATAATGCATCTTCAAGTCTTCTCTGCTTCTATTTATGTTATAAATGAGAGGCTCTCAATATCTGATGATATAACAGAATACAATGAAATAACTAGAGAGAGAAAAAATATTTTTGATATCATGGAATACTGGTTACAGCTCTAACAGTAGTTTTTGTGGTCTAACCGCATCAGGTTTTCAAGAAACCTGGAGTAACATGTATAACCATGGTTAAATAATAAACTTCAGTGAGCATGGGGAGGCAAAGCATTTTGGATAGTAGCCTCACTTTTGGTGGCTGTATAGATTATTACAAAACTTGATAAGATATGGAAGGGTACATAGGTTTTGGATGTACTCTTGTAGGAATCAAAGTTGAAGATGACATGGCCTGATAAGGTCTGAAGTGGCCTATAAACAGAGGGAGTAGAAGATAGAACTTTAAACAAATTTTGTCCATTCTTGGGACAGATTATGGAGCTCAGTGGTAGGGCAAAATTGGAGGGTCAGGTAAAAGACATGAGTAGGGAGGAGTTGATATTGGGATATATATTGGAATCTATATACTCATCTAGCAAAAATGGAAGAATTTCAATCTAGCAGACTAGATGGACAATTTAGTCTTTATCTGCTATCATTTATAACACTGGTTTTATATGATTTATTGTGATTTTAATTTTTTTAATTTTAATTTATTTATTTTGTGGTTTTAAATATTGTACATTGAAATGGGCAGGTCCAGTATCTGCTATGGCAGTTTAAAAGTAATAAATGGAAAGGGAATGAGCTTTTTCGGTGGCAGGGCCTACCTTGTGGACCTCGCTGCCAGATAATCCGAGGCTGATCACTTGAATACAGACATTTAAGAAATAACTGAAGTTGTACTTACTCAGACAAGCCTTTAAGCTCCAGTTCTAGTGTAATTTTGCCACTTGGTGGGCCATATTATTTTTATTTTTACTTGGATACTAGTTGTGTTTTTAGTTCCAGTAGGTCCTTTATTTTATGTATGTTTTATTATACCCTTCTATGAACGTTGGATACAACAGAAATCTTTTAAAATAAATTACCAAGTTACTATATATCTACTTGTGTTTTGGTCTCTTAGGTATGCAGTAGGTTTGCCAACTGGCTCCAGGCTTTCAGGATAGATTGATCCAGTCCTGGCTTTACCCATTGAATGAGGAAGTTGCAGTGCTGATCTACCTATGTATTTATTCAGAAAAGCAAGACTACAAGTTGATGCATGCAGTGGGAAAAAACTAGGACTGGATCAGCCTGTCCTAAAATCTGGAGCCAGTTGACAACCCTAGAATCAAGCAAGAAGAATGCTCTATATTTTAAAATATAATTCTGAATCTTCAGCAGGTAATCTTCAGCTTGGCAAATCCCTGATCAGAAAACTCCCAAACTTGGATCTTTCAAATCCTAATTCAGCTATCACCTCATGACAAAACATCACTGAAATGATAGCCAACGAATTATGCCCACTGTCAAAAAAAATTATAAACCCCTCCCATAAAAAATAAGCAACCATGGTTCTCAAATGAACTCCGCACTCAGAAGCAAAATCTAAGACGGAAAGAAAAAGAATGGAGGAAGAATTCTAATCCCCTCACTCTTTCCATATACAAAACTACTCTCCACCAGTACAGATCAGCAACACTCCGAACAAAAAGAGATTTCTATGCTCATCGCATCCACGATATGCTATATGATGCGAGGGCCCTCTTCTCCTATGTTTCGGAACTTACCAAAACGGCTCTTCCTAATATCCCTGATGATACAGCTCAATCAAAGGCCAATGACCTGGCCTTATTCTTTCAAAATAAAATCACCAATACCCTGGCTAGATTACCTGTCAACACAAATCCTACTCTTCCGGACACAGTTCTCCTACCAAACTTAGACATAAGATTGGACTCCTTTGATTCGACCCACACTTTAGAGGTAGAATCGCTGATAAAAAGAATGAAACCTTCGACCCACCCGCTGGACCAAATACCCTCCAAGTTACTGATTCTCATTCCAGAATACATATCCAAATATCTAGCTGATATCATCAATTGTTCCCTTACACAAGGAACATTCCCGGACGCGCTCAAATTGGCCACGCTCAAACCCATACTCAAAAAATCCAACCTGGACCCGGAAGACCTCAACAATTACCGTCCCATATCAAATCTCCCATTTGTATCTAAGATCATGGAGAAAATTGTAAATAAGCAACTTTCAAATTACCTAGAAGACCACAATATACTTCACACGTCACAATATGGTTTCCGAAAAGAACACAATACGGAAACCCTCCTCACCTCCCTCCTGGATCAACTATATATTGGTTTTGATAAAGGACAGTCATTTCTCTTAGCTCTCCTCGACATCTCTGCGGCTTTTGATACGGTAAATCACAACATCCTCCTAAACCGACTCTCAGACATAGGAATTATAGGTTCAGCCCTCAGATGGTTCGAATCTTTCCTCAGTAATAGAGGCTATAAGGTAAAAATTAAAAACATGGAATCACCTCACACTAATGCTCCTTTTGGCGTCCCCCAGGGCTCCTCCCTATCACCCACCCTGTTTAATATCTACATTCTCCCCCTCTGCCACCTACTTTCAAACCTCAAACTCAAATTTTATATTTACGCAGATGACCTTCAAATTTTAATCCCTATATCCAAATCATTGGACTCAACACTCAGGTTATGGAACTCTCATCTACAAACTATAAACCACTACTTATCCAGCCTCAACCTTGTGCTCAACACTTCTAAAACCGAACTCTTGCTAATTACTCCAGAAGGTAGTCCCATACTTCTCCAATCACAAAATATTCCACATATATCACACGCCAGAGATCTTGGAGTCTTAATCGACAGTCACCTGAACCTAAAGCATTTTATAAAACACACTACTAAGGAGTGCTTTTACAAGTTACAAGTACTCAAAAAACTCAAACCGCTCCTATTCCACTACGATTTCAGATCCGTCCTCCAAGCCATTCTGTTCTCCAAGATCGACTATTGCAACTCCATTCTGCATGGTCTTCCAGCCTCTACCATTAAACCGCTCCAGCTGCTACAAAATGCAGCGGCAAGGATTTTGACAAATACCAATCGGAGAGAGCATATTTCTCCCATTCTAAAAGATCTCCACTGGCTCCCAGTAAATTTCCGGATCCTCCATAAATCTCTCACAATCATCCATAAAAATATCCACCATCAAACCCCGCTTGACCTGTCTCATCCTCTCAGACTGCACTCGACAGCCAGGCCTTTAAGGGATGCTTACAAGGGATCTTTACACGTTCCTACAATCAAATTAGTGCACCACGCAAACCTCAGAGACCGGTCATTCTCTACCGCAGGCCCTTCCATGTGGAACGCCATGCCTCCGGACCTCAGATTGGAGACTTGTCTAACAACTTTTAAAAAGAAACTAAAGACATGGCTGTTCAGCCAAGCCTTCCCCACTACAAACTCCATTGCCTGATCTAGAATTGTACACCACACATCTCTGTAAACAAAACTCTCCAAATTTTTCATGCATAATATCCACTAAAGAGAGGTTGGCCCCTTGCCCCCTCTTCTGTATATAGTATTTATTATATTTTATTTCATTTTATTTATATATTTATTGCTCCGTTCACCCCTTCTTTATTTTCCTACTCCAAGTTAAGGCTTCCTTGTTATAATGTAACTGTATGCTCCGTATCTCTTGTTGATTGGTTAATTGTATACTCTGCTTAGTTCATTGTAAACCGAATTGATTTGATTTGTATCAAGAAAGTCGGTATATAAAAGCCTTAATAAATACATAAATAAATAAATAATAGTTTAACAGAGACAGTGGCATGGACCTATGAACACATGACTGAGGTACAGTGAGGTAATAGAATGATTAATTAAAAAATGTCGATTCATGAATAAGAATTGTAGAACATTTTGTAAAGAGCCTCTCAAAATTGTAAGGTTAAGATATTGAATTTGCTTTACTTCCTTGACTTGCCGGGAGTCATTTCTCCAAGTGACTCTAGGGGCGATACAGCTATGTATTGTTCCTTCCCTTTTGATCATTGAGTTTCATTTGAATCAGTCCATCTCCCTGCTGTCTCTGGACAGAGAGAGAGATGCAGATGAGTGTTGTCTGTTATGACCCGTGGATGTCAAGAGGCATATTGTCAGGTATCTGGATGTTACTGGGCCTTTGCAGAAGTTGGATCACCTGTTTGTTCTTCACGGCAGTACTAGGCAGGAAGAACCAGCCTCCGGGCTGCAATAGCTCATTGTATTAATGAGGTAGTCACAGCTGCATATATGGATGCTGGGAAACTGTAGCATAGTCCGGTTAGGGCTCATTCCACTAGGACTCAGGCAGTGTCATGGGCAGACGTGAGATTGTGGTCTCCAGTCAACATTTGCCAAACTGCGACATGATCCTCCTTACACACCTTTTCCAGGTATTATCATCTGGCTGCGCAGGCCTGAGAGGACGCGGCCTTGCATGTGCGGTTTTGACTAGACTAAGGGCAGCCCCCCACCCTATTTGGGAGTAGCTTGGATACATCCCACTTGTACTGGATTCATCTGACTAGACGCTAAGAAATGAGAAATTACTACTTACCTGATAATTTCCTTTTCTTTCAGACAGTTAGATGAATCCAGCTTTCCATTCTTGGCTGCTGAATGATTGCATAATGAACCTTCTGTGTGCCTACATGTTACAGGGATTACTGGCGGTACTCCAGTCCCTAGACTAGTGTTATTACATTCTTGACTGAACATAATGTTGTCTGTTGGCTGAGTAGTACTGCATTGGTTATCTGTTTTTAATCAAGTTTTTTGCTAGTCTGTCCTCAGTTGCTTTTGAAGAAAATACTGGCAGGCTGATGTCACTGCAGGGGTATATATACTGTGATGTAAGTTTGCTTCGTCTCCATCTGCTGGTAGAGGTGCATAACCCATTTGTTCTGGATTCATCTGACTGTCCTAAAGAAAAGGAAATTAACAGGTAAGTAGTAATTTCTTATTTCAAGCCACGTGATGACCTCTGCAATTTAACATGAGACTGTGAGAATTACGCAGAGAGAAGAAACTGCCCTTATTCTTCATATTAGACATCTGTTTACGCTTCACAATTTGCTGGTACAGCCTGGACCCAGAACTGCTAAGCCTTGGTTATGAATCTAGCATGAAGCAAGTATTGTTCAGCGAATATCTCCTATGCACCTCATTATGCTGTGTGAGAATATGCATATGCATACCAACTATGAAGGCATCATATGAGGAGCCTACCAATCCCATGTCTATGGATGAGGGTAATATTCAATCATGATCAACATTTGGACTGTATGCATCTGCATATGTATGAAGTTTGAAGCATAGAAAAGACTTTGGTCTTTACAGACTATGGAATATTTTTCCTATTCATGCTACCATTCACGTAAACTCTATCCCCGTGAATTCAGACCATGAGGCTCTTTACACAAAACTATGTTCGAGAGTGGGTTCAAAGCTTGGCCCAGCTCTGCACTGTTAGCTTTGGAGTATTTACCAGTCTTGTGCCAGCTTAAGCCCTGGTAAATTAAGCTATCTTCACCCAGTTCCTACCTGCATTGCTTACAGAGGCATCTGTGAATTCTCCTGCCTGAGACTGTGGAATTATCCTGTCAGATGCCCACTAGAGCTACAGCTCTCCATGCCATAATACAGGATCTCTGATCCTCTAGGAGCATGACCATACTACTCTGGACTTAGGGTGAGATACTGTTCTAATTACTACTTTAGCTGGGATAGTTAATTGGCAATGCATATTTCACAAGTGCAAGTTAACTTTGAGTTAACACAGGAATGTTTGCATAACTTTTGTAACAAGAGTGCTTTGCTCTGTTAAGCCAAAAACGTAAAATAAAACTATCTACCGTAAGCCCTTTATATACTATTGCTGTTGCAATAAAAGCTTAGCTACCTCACTTCTGATTTCTTAAACTTAAACAAATGACTTTTAATCCCAGGTTATCTATTAATATTAGATAAGCTATCACTGTAGCCATTCCCCTACAGAGTCCTAGTTTTTAGGCATCTTCAGAATTTGGTGCCATAGGCATATGCCTATGTTGCCTATGCCTCAATCCAGCCCTGCATAAGGACTGACTATTCTTGAAAATGTTCTCTAGGGTATTTTGGCAGAAACCTTTTTTCCATCCATCGGAAGACATATATTATCATTCCCTCAATTATTTATATTGTAAAGAGATGTGTATTATAAACCAATGTAAGAAACTCTTCTATGATGGATGTAATTCTCACATGTATTTATTTTTCTGCTCTTCTTATCTTAAAGCAGTAATCACTTTCTTGGATCACCTTCAAAACTTTAACGCAAGAAAATAGCAATTTTTCAGCTATTATCTACACCTCTGATTCTATCTGTCTGAGATGGAAATATCTAATTATATAATGGCCTAAAATTCCTACTGCATATAGAGGGACCATCGCATGCCTGTGTCAAAGCTGTTACAATTGTTTTTATAGTATTAGGAGGTCTTCAAACTGGGGGAAGGAAAACAGGTGCCAAGCTTTCCAAAGTTGTCCAGTGACCTTATGCACTCCTTTGCATCCCATGTGCCAGGGCAAAGGAGTGCATGAGATCACTGGGTGCTGTTTTGAAGCTCAGTGCCAGCCAGCAAAGAGGGAGGAGCACACCCTCCTTCTCCAGGTTTACTTTTGAAGATCTTAAAAGGGATAGTTAGGGTATGAGAGAGCAGCCACCTTTTTTTTTTTTTTTTTTTTTTTTAGTATTCAGGGGCATGGCAGCTGTGAGGGGGTCTTGTTTCTTTGTATTCAGGGGAAGGAGGAGAGGAAGGCTTGGGCAGCCATTGTAGTCACTGAGTGAATTTTCTTCCCTAACTCTGTAAGTTACTGTTATTGTATTGGGTCTTATGTATGGATATAAAAATGTACATAATCACAATGTACAACACTACTGCTCATCACAGAGTTGAGAACCATATATGTAGCACTGACATGCACAATGAAGGCCTTATCCAATCAGCTTTAATCATCTCAGTTAATTCCTCACAATGTCTTCTAACCATGAAATACTACCTTGTATTGATTTTAAGTAAAGTTCCGTATTCATTCTAACTGTTAATGTAATCTTTCATGTTATGGTTAACATGGGATATTTATCACACCTCATCTTGTATATTTTCAGCTTTTTATGCCCTTTAACAGGCACAGTTAATTCTAAGCAGCTGACTTCCACATTAGATTTTTTAATGGCTACAGAGCAACATATTCAAGCTAAATATGGCAGCTTGCTGCAAACTTGTATATATAACCGAGTGTTTTAACGTTTCAGAATGACCTCTGATGTTGATACACTTTGATATAAATTTTATTTTCCCCAAAATAGCTTGTGAATATATGGAATTATATTTAAGATATTTATTAACTATTATTATAAAGTTAATCTATGATTTGTTTTTATACTGAACAGGCAAAAATAAATTCAAGAGATTTTTACTTGAGTAACTAAGCAACTTGAGTTGCTAGGCCCTCCCCCTCTGTAGATGAAAGTACCCATGCCACAAAGGCATACCTGGGAACTTTTGACTTCCATCACCCTGAGATTACCATGGATTAGCCGGGGAAAGGATGGGGGGGAGGGCAATTGCACAGTGGGACTGGATGCTCACAAATTTGCTCTCATAAACACTCTTACATGTTTACACTTACTTTCACTGCTCATTCTCTCACATTCTCACATGTCCATTTACATCTTTACTTCTGCCATTCTCCCATCAATATACACACACTCACGTCTCTCCCCCTTTCATACACACATGCCCACTCACTTTCACACCCATGCTCATGCACTCAGTTCTCTCCTACTCACCTACATACACTCTCAGATCTCTTCTTCCTACACACATACGCACTCACTCACTCTCACAGACTTGCTCATTCATTCTCTCTCCCCCCCTTTCAAAACACACTAGCAACAGCAGACTCTAACTTGGGCTCCTGGAGCAGCAGCAGCCTCTTCCTTCTCCTCCTGTGCTGTGGAAGTGGACGCTGCCTGTTTCTTACTCCTCGTTTGATGCACGGGCAGGAAATCGTAATGTCGATTGGCCAAGGCAAACAGGATGGGGCAGGCAAGTGGCTGGATACAGGAAACAGGCTGTGCAGGAGCAGGTGGTGTCATGAGGAAGCAAAGTTAAGAGTTAAAAAGGTCTGGAGATGGAAGAAATCACTGTCGAGTTTCTCCTTTTTCAGCTGCGCAAGACCAATGACGTTCCTTTCTTCTTTCCGGGTCCAAGCAGATTGGTTTTGCTGCAGCACCCGGAGATTTCTGGTATTGGCCCGGAGACCCAGTAATTCTTTTAGAATTCCGGAGCCTCCGGGCCAAATCCAGAGAGTTCCCAGGTATGCACAAAGGGATGGGAGCTGGGGAGAGAGGAGGAAGGGGGAGCCAGCAGACGACGCACAGGGATTTCATTTTGAGATCTCTAAGCATGGTTTACAGCGCGGAATTTGCATCTACTGCAAAGCAAGTACAAAGTCCACAAATACTGAAGTATCTGCAGTGTTGGCTGGCCCTGCTTTTGAAGGAAAATTCAACAGGGAGTTTATCTTTGAAAATGTGTATGCAGACCCACAGCTTGAAAACACCTGCAGGCTTGAAAGCTCCCCCGGGCTTTAAAATGTACCCCTTAAACAGTTTTTACCATTTTGTGCTCATGACAGAAATTTGTAATGTACTGAATACCATGTTTTCAACCATCCAGCAAACTGATGCTGTAATTACAGTATAAGCCAAGCACCCAGCAAGAGGGAGCCTGTATAATTCTATAGCTCTACATAGGAAATTATAGATACTTCTTTCTTTCATTTTTTCACTTTCTGTTGGAGCATATTTATCTAATTTCAAAACATTTCACAATTTAAAGCAGCAGTGCATCATGAAAAATGCATTTGTAAGTTCTTGTGATGTTCAGGCCTCGGTTTCATGTTTTTATTTTTTTCCACTTACATTTCTAACTGGCTTTTCTCAAACAATGACCCAAAGGGGCTTACAGCAATCACACACACAACAACACAGTACAATAATATTATCCTCAAATACAAAAATATCAGCATAATACAGGGCAAGCCCTGAAAATATCATCCATCCCAGCCTCCATCTCTCATGGAGGGACTGGAAAATAACTAACCCCTCCCCCCAGGGACAGTGCAAGGGTATTAGGCGCCCTAGGTGAACCTTCTGCCTTGCGCCTGTCCCCCTCCCGGTCCCGGCCCCAACCTCATTCACTCAGACAGGCCCCCTTGCTTACACACACTTAGGGGTACATTTTAAAAGAGAGCACGCATGCGTACTTTTGTTCGCGCATCAGGCATGAACAAAAGTGCACTGTATTTTATAAGATAAGTGCGTAGCCTATAAAATCCGGGGTCGGATTTTATAGGCTACGCAACTTACAACTACGCAACTTGCAACTACGCAACTTGCGCGCGCTGAGCCCTGCGTGCGCTGCCCGTTCCCTCCAAGGCCGCTCCAAAATCGGAGCGGCCTCGGAGGGAGCTTTCCTTCCACCCCCCGCACCTTCCCCTCCCTTCCCCTACCTAACCCACCCCCCCGGCCCTATCTAGACCCCCCCCCCACCTTTATCTTAAAAGTTACTACTGCCTCCGGGTAGTAGTAACTTACGCGCACCGGCGCAGCAAGCCCTGACACAGGCCGCTGTGTTAGGGCACTCGGCCACGCCCCCGGACCCCCCACACGCCCCCCCCGAACACGCCCCCGATCCAAAACTGTGCCCCCCTGGCCACGCCCCCGACCGCCCCTTTTTGCAAGCCCCGGGACTTGCGTGCGCCGCCGAGCCTATGCAAAATAGGCTCAGCGTGCGCAGGGGGGTTTTAAAAGGGTTACGCGCGTACCCCTTTTAAAATCCAGCCCTTAGGTTCCTTGTCTCACTCACACCCGCACCCTTACACAGGCTCCCTCCCTCTCTCTCACTAAAACCATTGCTCTCTTGTTTGCACACAATCCCTCTCACTCACACACACTCACAAACAGAGGCACCACTTGTGGCCCGCCAAGGCTGCTTCTCTCAGCCGTGAGCAGAATAGGTGCTGCTTGCAGCCTCCCGAGTGTCTGCTTCTCTCGGCCATGACAGGATGGGTGCTGCTTGCAGCATGCAGAGTGCCTGCATTTTTCGGCTGCTGAGAGTCTACCGCTCGTGGCCCGCTGAGTCTCTACCGCTCGTGGCCCACTGAGTCTCTACTCCTCTTGGCCGTGAGTGGGCTGGGCTCCGCTCTCGGCCCTACGTAGCTGCTCTTTGCTGCCCCCTAATGGCTGGCACCCTAGGCGATTGCCTAGTTTGCTTATTGGGACACACTGGCCCTGCCTCCCCTAAATATCAAAATGCTCACCTATTTGAAGAAAATAACCAATACTAAATAAGTCAGAGCCCAAAAAACTCAGAACCAGTGAGGAGCTACAAATACCTAAAAAGCAGTCATAAGGCCGTTGAATAACTTAAGATTCATATATTTTATAACTGCAAATATTAAAATAAATTATATATTGTTTTAATTTATAACCTTGAAGGGTTTTTGTAGATGTGCTAGAGATTTTACAGGAATTTCTCTATAAAGTTCTGCTGATTTTGCTGAAGTCATGTATTAGAGTGGAGATGCCAGAAAAAGCAAATGGTATGTTCTGAAAATGCCAGGAGCTGAAAACAAAGGTGCTGTAGTATTTAGGGGATAATTTTCAAAGGCACTTGCATGTATAAAACCTAGTTTTCTGCGTACAAGTAGATCTCTGTAAATAGCAGAACACAATTTTGCACTTATTTTGTGCATAATAAATAGGTGTTCTGGGGGAGCTGAGTTGGGGCGGGATCACAATTAATGCACATACTTTACATTTTTGTGTGCCGCATGGAGTTCAGGCACACCCTCAAATTTTCAAAGCAGATATCTGTGCTTAAATCCGCTTTGAAAATTCTGGCTAAAAGTCTACAAGTAAAAAGTACTCATAGACCTTATCCTATGTGGGCTGTTTGAAAATGGCTCTCTTAGAGGATGTGTGGTTGCTTAACCTTTTGCTCTCCCTTGGGATCCATTCAAGGAGTATGTTTAACCTGGCGACAATTCTGGATTGGACCTTTCTTGGGGATATAAAATCCATATAATGTCATTAATTTCTCATTCATTTAGTGGGCATCACTTGGGTTAAAAATTGTGTTCCTCTGCTACTTGGTAGCCCTCAGAGGAGCATATATTCCTTTTGCCGAAAGAGACGGAGTGTCAGTTTACGCTCAAAACAGTAGCTGTTCATAGGCAAGGGAGCGTGATGTAAGTAACCTTCTTCGGAAAACATTAAATCAAAACACTGAGGTGTAGATTTTCAATAGCGCGAATTGGCCTACTTTTGCTGGCGCATCAGGCGCAAGCAAAAGTAAGCTGGATTTTAGTAGATATGTGCGGAGCCGCGCATATCTGCTAAAAACCTGGATCGGCGTGCGCAAGGCTATTGATTTTGTATAGCCAGCACGCGCCGAGCCGCGCAGCCTACCCCCGTTCCCTCCGAGGCCGCTCCAAAATCGGAGCGGCCTCGGAGGGAACTTCCTTTTGCCCTCCCCTCACCTTCCCCTCCCTTCCCCTACCTAACCCACCCACCCGGCCCTGTCTAAGCCCCCCCTTACCTTTGTCGGGGGATTTACGCCTCCCTCCGGGAGGCGTAAATCCCCGCGCGCCAGCGGGCCTCTTGCGCGCCGGGACGCGACCTGGGGGCGGGTACGGAGGGCGCGGCCATGCCCCCGGACCGCCCCGGGCCATAGCCACGCCCCGTACCCGCCCCCAAAATGCTGCCGACACGCCCTGAAAACGCCGCTGCGCTCGGTCCCGCCCCCGACACGCCCCCCTCCGAAAACCCCGGGACTTACGCGAGTCCCGGGGTTCTGCGCGCGCCGGTAGGCCTATGTAAAATAGGCTCACCGGCGCGCAGGGCCCTGCTCGCCTAAATCCGCCCGGATTTGGGCGGATTTAGGCGAGCAGGGCTCTGAAAATCCGCCCCTGAGTGTGGAGGTTTGCAATTTATTTGGTGAAAGACTCCTAGCTTCCAAAACACATTTTTCAAAAAGTTAATCTGTCCCCCTTTTTTTCCTTTTAACCCAGGGGTTTTCTCATGTTTGTCTGAGGTTTCAGCTCAGTCTGGAACGACCTCTACTTGGGGCTATGGCTCAGTAAGCCTTTATTCACAACTAGGGGTATCATACTTGCTAGTCAAAATGATTTATACCAAGATAAACAGTTGCTTTAAACATCAGCAAAACATTTCTTCTACTCATTTTTAGAAAAATATCTTACATAGTAAAATGGTTTGACTTTGACCCACCATGTCATTGGCTTCAAAGCATTGTATGTGATGTTACTTTGATGTGAGTTTCCCTCTTTGTTCAGATAACTCAATGCAATTTCTAGACAAAGAGAAGATAACACTGCCCATTCCGGCCAAACCTTTGTTGCCTTGTGGTACCTATTTGTTACCTGTTTCTAAAGATCTCTTTAAAATGAAGTTTTGCATATCTGGGACAGGGAATTGAAACTTTCAAACTGTTAAACTGATAGGGTTAAAGACCTTTTTCTTTTTCGCTACATTTGTCCTTTTATTTTTATGCTTGAGCTCTGAAGATTTTCTCTGCCTTTCTAGAGAGAAAGAGGAGCAGCTGACTCGGGTGACAGAGATACAGAGGCTACAGGCCCAACAGGCTGATGCTGCCCTGGAGCAGTTTAAGCGGCAGGTGGAGCTGAACTCAGAAAAAATCTACGCGGAAATGAAACAGCAGGTGAGGGAGGTCACAGTACAAATTCTTCTGAAACTCTTTCACTCGCTACAGTGGCACATTCTGATAATGCTAGAAGCACTGCTTCAAATCTTCTCCTATGGCAGGATTGATTTTAGGTCAAGACAAGATGTCGGTAGTCGATTCATCTTGATAAAGCCAGAATTGTCATTGCGACACTACTGCTTGTACTTACCAAGAATATATTAGAATTGCAATGTGACATAGGTATTTAATGTGCAGATTTTTTAAGTCCATTTTTTACTTCCACGTGTATTTCTTTAGCAGCCAATTTTCAAAGCCATTTATCTATTTAAATTACAATATACCCTCTTTAATTAGCAGTCTCAAAATTGTCCTACCCTTCCCTAATCTGCCAAAAAGCATGTGCAGTGTTCTACAATGTACATACGCTGCAACTGGGGAAGGCATATCTAAGGGCGAGAATTATAATGTAAATTAATTGGATGGATGGGCAGACTAGATGGGCCACATGTTCTTGTTCTGCTGTCATGTTCTATGTGTTTGTATATGTTTCTATATGTGTTTTGGGCAAGACTGGAAGATAATGCGTGAAAATTGTATTTTGAAAGCCACATGCATTGTTTTTAGCCTTGTTTGTGTGGCCTAAATGATTAAGGTGTCAGACTTTGGATCACAAGTTTAAGATGGTAACTTTGAGACAGCTGTGCCAAAGGGTATGGCCATTTTATGACATATGCGTGTATGGTATAAAATAGGATGTATATGCGTGCATGTGCGCACGAGTTTATATAGACGCGCTCATGTGCATGCAAATGCCGCCTCTACCGCGTTAAGTAGGGAAATTTTATAAGGGACATGTGCTAACACCATAGGGAGTTTTCATAGTTCGTTCCCAGTTCGCCCAGTTAAAGGGCAGGACTTCCCAACCTCCCTAGTTTAATAATCTCCCTTTCCCCCTGTTAGCCTCGACCCTTTAAACCCTGCTGACTAGTCTAGATTTTTTTATTTTATTACTTACACGCCATCCATAGCAGTAGTAAAGTTACATAGCAGGGAACCCCAGTGTATGCTTGTGAGCTTAAATACTTGTGCACACATTCCATATTAAAATCTTGGAATGCCCATGTCCTGCCCTTGCCCTGCCCAAACCATGCCCATGTCCCACTCTTTTTTTGGGCTTTCTCACTTGTGCACATACTGGGAGATATGCGCAAACAGGGGTGACTTTTAAAATCCACTCAACGCGCGCCAGTCAGACATTATCGCATATCTCCTGGTTTTGGTTTGCATCAGGCTTTTACAATTCACCTCTAAGGGTTTGAGTCCCTATACGGTTGATTCCACAGCTTTAGGAATGTAGGAGTAGCCTAATGGTTAGTTACAGCAGTGGGCTATAAACCAGGGAAACCAGGTTCAAATCTCACTGCTGCTTCTTGTGACCTTGGGCAATTCGCTTTACCCTCCATTGCCACCGGTACAAACTTACAAGCCGATGCAATAAGACGCGCATTAAAACAGGCGCTCGTATTGAGCGCCTGTTTTCCTAACACATGCACAGCCAATTCTTCTGGGCACCCGATGTTATATTTTAATGAGCTGCTGCATTAAAAAGGATGCGCTAGAAGAAGGCCAACTCCTCGAGGGCAAGATGGTGGATGCTGGAAACTGCTTCTTGTTTCCTTCTGATTTTTTCGCTTGAATTTTGCCATCTAAAAGAAAGGGGAAGGTGCACTTTTTCCCATTCGAAACTCACCTTTTATCCGGGCAGCAATTAATGCTATCTTTTGTGTCTGGTCTGGCAGGCATGGCCGAGTGCCCCGACACAGCAGCCTGTATCGGGGCCTAGCGAGCCGGCACACGCAAGTTACACCTGCCAGAGGCGTAACTCTCCGAAACAAGGTGGGGGGGGGGGGGATTTAGGTAGGGCTGGGAGGTGGGTTAGATAGGGGAAGGGAGGGAAAGGTGGGGGACGACCAAAAAAAAAGTTCCCTCCAAGGCCGCTCCGATTTCGGAGCGGCCTTGGAGGGAAAGGGGAAAGCCGTCGGGCCTCCCCTAGGGCTCGGCGCATGCAAGGTAGACAAGTGTGCACCCCCTTGCGCGCGCTGACCCCGGATTTTATAATACGCGCGCAAAATTTAAAATCGGCCCCAAAGTGCCTAGCAGTGGTGGCGGCCCATTTACACAAGAAAAGCATACACGTTTTTCCTTATCTGGACGACTGGCTCATCAAGGAGCTCTCGACTCACTTAAACTCACAATCAATCTGCTTCACTCGGGATTTCTTATCAATTACCAAAAATCGCATCTCATGCCATCTCGACTTCTACATTTCATCGGAGCAGAATTGAACACCACCGTGTCCAAAGCCTTCCTACCAAAAGACTGCACAGACACACTCTCCAAATTAGCGAGATCTCTGCGCGCAAGGACACTGGCTACAGCCCATCAGTTTCTAACTCTGCTGGGACACATGGCTTCCACAGTCCACGTCACCCCTATGGCCAGATTAGCCATGAGAATAATGCAATGGACTTTGAGATCACAGTGGCTCCAAGCTATTCAACTGCTGTCATCTCCAATTCAAATAAACCACCAGTTACGTTCATCTCTCCTCTGGTGGACGAACACAAACTACTTTCTAACAGGCCAACCATTTCAGCAACCAGTTCCACAAGTCACTTTAACTACAGATGCATCCACCTTAGGTTGGGGAGCGAATGTAGCAAATCTTCAGACTCAAGGTACTTGGACAGAACTCAAAACCACATTTCAAATCAACTTCCTAGAGCTTCGAGCTATATGTTATGCTTTATATGCATTCAAGGACTGCCTTTCACACAAGACTGTTCTTATACAAACGGAGAACACAGTTGCCATGTGGTACCTGAACAAACAGGGAGGTACAGGCTTTTATCTCCTTTGCCAAGAAGCCATGCAGATTTGGGACTGGGCCCTAACACAGTTAACCATGTTTCTCCAGGCCACTAATCTAGCAGGCATACACAACGTAATTGTGGATCGCCTCAGTCATCAGTTCCATCCCCACGAGTGGTCCCTGGATCCGGCGGTAATGACCAGAATCTTTCAACGTTGGGGTCAACCAACAATAGACCTCTTTGCATCCGAACTGAATCACAAAATGGACAGATTCTGCTCCCTACTGAAGCAGAGGAACCAGTTAACCATGGACGCCTTTGCTCGTCCCTGGAACACAGGCTTCTTATACGCATATCCCCCGATATCGCTCATAGCAAAAACTCTAATGAAGCTACAACAGGACAAGAGGTCAATGATACTCATAGCCCCTTATTGGCCTCAACAAGTATGGTTTCCCATACTTCTTGACCTCTCCATCAGAGAACCAATTCGCCTGGGCTCAGCACCCCCTCTCATAACTCAGGACCAGGGCAGGTTGTGCCACCTCAACCTTCAGACCCTATCCCTCACAGCTTGGATGTTGAAAGCTTGATCCTGCAACCAATCAGTCTTTCAACTAATGTCTCTCAAGTGTTTGTAGCTTCATGTAAGCCTTCTACACGAAAATCCTATCATTGTAAGTGGAAAAAAATTCACCATGTAGTCCACAGAGAAAGGTATTGATCCCTTTTCCTGCCCCACATGATCTTTATTAGACTATCTCTGGCACCTTTCAGACTCTGGTCTCCAGACTTCGTCGGTAAGGGTACACCTGAGTGCAATCTCAGCTTACCACAAGGGAGTAGAGGATGCCCCGATATCAGCACAATCCACGAGTGGTCCCGGATCCAGGGACCACTCGTGGGGATGGAACTGATGACTGAGGCGATCCACAACTATGTTGTGTATGCCTGCTAGATTAGATTATGAGAGGTTTAATTCAACTAAAACCCCCTTTACGGCCACTAGTCACAGAATGGGACCTTAATGTAGTCCTAGCAAGACTCATGCGTTCTCCTTTTGAGCCCATAGACTCCTGCGATGTTAAATTTCTTACATGGAAAGTTCTCTTCCTAGAAGCTATTACATCTGCTAGAAGAGTTAGTGAGTTACAAGCACTTGTAACATACTCACCCTATACCAGGTTCCTACATGACCGAGTGGTCCTGCGTACTAACCCTAAATTCCTTCCCAAAGTGGTTACAGATTTCCACTTAAATCAGTCTATAAATTTGCCCACATTCTTTCCAAGACCTTACTCTAACCAAGTCAAAAGAGTTTTGCACACCTTGGACTGTAAACGTGCGCTAGCGTATTATCTAGACCGCACTAAAGCCCATAGAAAATCCACCCAGCTCTTTGTTTCTTTTGACAAAAACAAACCGGGTATGGCAGTGGGCAAACAAACTCTCTCCAATTGGCTAGCAGATTGTATAGACTTCTGCTATGAAAAGGCTGGCCTTTCTCTCCAGGGACAAGTAAAAGTGCACTCAGTTAGTGCAATGGCAACCTCAGTAGCACACTATCGTTCGGTACCATTTGCTGACATCTGCAAAGCTGCAACATGGAGCTCTCTTCACACATTTGCAGCTCATTACTGCCTGGACAAGGAAGGATGACAAGATTCGGTCTTTGGACAATCTGTCTTAAAGAACTTATTTCCAGTGTAATCCCAACTCCTTCCACATCCAACCTGCTGTGATTTCAGGCTGCCTCATTTTTTTTTCCAACAGTACACCAGTTGTTGTGCCTATTGCACAAGTTCTACATTGTTGGTCCAAAACAAAGATGACTCAGCCTGTAGCTTGCTAATCACCCTTATGTGAGGACTATCATCTTGCTTGTCCTGGGATAAAGCAAAATTGCTTACCTGTAATAGGTGTTATCCCAGGACATCAGGATGTAGTCCTCACGAAACCCACCCGCCACCCCGTGGAGTTGGATCAGAAAAGATTTATTATTTTATTTTTTCGCTCACACTTATTGCTACAAACGAGACTGAAGGGAGACCCCTGTGGCTTGAGGGATAATGGCATGCTGGGCATGTTCAGTGGGCTCAGTGTGCCAGTCAAAAGTTTCTAGAAACTTTGACAGAAAGTTTTCCGTGATATGGCTCTGTCCAGTGACATCATCCATATTTGAGGACTACATCCTGCTGTCCTGGGATAACACCTATTACAGGTAAGCAATTTTGCTTTCTCCTCTACTAACCCTGGTGCTGCAAGATGACGTGCTGTTGGTGCCAGAGGGGAGGAGATTCAGAATGGAGCTTCGCTGTCTCAGCCACTGCTGCCTACTCCTGTGTTCGAGGACTCGAAGTGCTGGCCTAGCTGCGTGCTTCGCTGCTTCTTCTCCTGCTGAAAGCCAGGAAAAGCCAATGAATTTTGCTGTATCGACAGTGATTGAAGTCCCATGTACTTTGGTTTTTGGGTCTCCTGGTGAAACTTTTTCTTTATCAGCTAAGCCAGCGATGGTCACTGTAGATGCCATATAGGACCTGATGGTAGGCTTTGGCTATTCCTTGAAGGATTGTAACATAAAAATTGATAATCTATCAAGTAAAGTTGTCACTATGGGAAAAAATTATGGTTTATAGCTTGGTAAATTAAATCCCAGGTTACAGCTACTGAGTCTGCTGTTGTGAATATTCAGTCTTTTAATATGACGGTGGTCAAGGATAGAAATATTTGTCTCAAAGACTGGAATATCTTGAGAATCATATCAGGCATTTAAATCTTTATTTCCTTAATTTTCCTAAGGTAGTGGGGGAGGATTCCTACTGCACCTTGAGGAACTATTTTCTTGAAATTCTTTATTTTGATGCTGATAAGGTTCCTTCAATAAATACAATATTTTTCCTTCTGTCTGTTAACAAAGCGAGGTCCTCTCAACAGGGGGCGGATTATGGGAAAATATTGCCCCGGGGGATTTTTATCCATACTGGCCCATGGGTATACAATTGCACCCGCAAAAATTTTATACTATATATATATATATATATATATATATATATATATATTTCTATATTTTTGTCTTTTATTCCATATGTTACTTATACTTAAGTGGTCAAGAAGTGTATATATATATATATATATATATATATATATATATATATATATGGAATAAAAGACAAAAATATAGGAAGTTCCAACATCATAATATATTGCACATTTTAAATACTTAATATATCATAGATAAAATATTTTAGTAAGCACTTTCAATCAACAAGAAACCTACTAATTTGAGTACATTTTCTATTTTCAATGGAAGAGCAGGTGGCAGTACAACAATGCAGTGTTCCACCAGCTGTTGCGATCCCGGGTCGGCCCTGGGATCGGCGCCTACCCGCTCGCAGTCCCGGCACCAGCCCGCGCTCCTCGGGCCTCCCGAGACCTCCACCGTCGCGGCCCCGACGTCGGCCTATCTCTCCTGGGCCTGCAGACCCTCTACCGCCGCGTTTCTGCCCCGTCGGAGCAGCCGGCATTCCTCGGCGGCTGGCCCCGCCCCCTAGACGCACGCGCGTGTCTCAGTCCTTAATTTAAAGGGGCCAGCGCGGGAAAATGCTGGGTCTGCCTCCGATGACGTCAGACGCTGCAGGGCTATTTAAGCCCTGCAGCTGCTCCTCTTCAGCGCCTTGCAACGAGGTTCCCAGATTTACCTGTCTCCAGTTGCTGCGTTCCTGTGCCCTCTTGATCTCCTTTGGTTCCTGATCCCGGACTGGCTTACGGTGATTCTTGGCTTCTGACCCCGGACTGGCTTACGACGACTCTCTGGCTTCTGACCCCGGTGCGGCTTACGGTGATCCCTCTGGCTCTTGACCCTGGACTGGCTTACGACGACTCTCTGGTCTCGGACCCCGGTTTGGCTTACAGCGATCCCTTGGCTTCTGATCCTGGACTGGCAAGCAACGATTCTCTGGTACACGACTCTGGACTGGTGAGCAACGACCTTGGACTCCATCTGACTCAGCCCCCGCGGGCTCTCCTATGTCCCAGCGGCCGGGTCCCTACGGGCTCCTCCTGGGGGGACTCCGGCTTCCAGGGTGAATCTCCTAAGTCCCAGCGGCCGAACTCCTACGAGCTCCTCTCGGGGGAGGATTGGCTTCCAGGGCGAAGATCCTCTCACCATTGTACCAGCTCCACCGTTTCATCCTTCCTTGCCACAGCCCTTGGTCGCATAGGGCTCCCTAGGATCTTCCTCCGGCCACCCACAACTCCGTCCTTGCCGCCTCCCAGTCGGGACCACCGCTGCCACCTCGCTCAGCGGCTCACCCTCTGGTTCCGATCGGCCCAAGGGTCCATGAATCCAACACCAGCAGCTTGAGTGGATGGGCTTAATCCCAGAGTCAGAACAAACGCGAGGACATTTCTACTTACCACTCACCATACAAAAATAAATATTCAAATGTTGTCACCTCATTAACAGCAACAACAAGTCCTTCCACTACCAGGAACATTGTATAATCCAAAATCCTGCAATAAAGGTTCTCCTGCCATACAATAACATATTAATTGCCAGACTCAAAAAGTAACAGTCCTAACTATAAAAAAGCAAAACTGGAAATATAACATCAGACCTTAAAACATCAATATGGCAGCTGGAATTGGATTGAGAATTTACCTGGTGAGAACTTCCATCAGAGACAGACCATCTACGCTCTCTCCGTTCGGCCCCGACGTCATTGGGAGGGGCCCACGCGCCAACAAAACCGGCGCGGTAGCGGTGCACAAGTGCAGCTGGAATTGGATTGAGAACTTACCTGGTGAGAACTTCCATCAGAGACAGACCATCTACGCTCTCTCCGTTCGGCCCCGACGTCATTGGGAGGGGCCCACGCGCCAACAAAACCGGTGCAGTAGCAGTAGCTCCATTGCTGCCGGCGCGCCGCCAAAGAGTAGACGGGAAATTCTGATCCCTTCCAACTACCATAGAGGAGTTCAAGAGGTGCCATACTAGTAGCGGTGGTTCAGAGTGCCTGAAAGTTTCTTTGATGTTCTTAGATTTTTTCAATGCCTCCAAAAAGAAAAGGATGTGTGAGGGTATATCCCTCAATACCCCCTTCACTTCCCGGGCAAAGAACGATTCCTGAATTTACCGCAATTTGCCCAGGAGGAGTGGCAAAAATCCCCGCTGATGAAGGGCCGTTGGGAGCGTCACTGGTGCCTGGGGAAACATCACTGAGCCCTCCTGATCTGAGGATACTGACCACTCCAGGATCGATTCTACCAACAGCAACTACTGATTTGAACACAGTACCAGTGAGTCCAGTGAACAAACTAGAGGGAGCAGAAGCTGAGTGGCAGGAATTGAGAACATCAGAGGAGCTGGGAAGGTCATAACCGCAGAGTGTGGGGTCCCCGATTCTGCTAGACCTCAGTGGAGGCAGTGAGCAGCTTCGAATGAAATCTGGAAATGCCATTGCAGAGGAAGATCTTTTGGGGGCCCAGGGAGGAGCTGCGGTAACAGACCTTGTTAAGCCGGGCTTGGTGACTCTAGAATCCCTATGGGAATTGGTAGCCTCATATGGCCCACGTTTTTAAGGGCTGACGAGGCAGTTAAATTCGATGTCTGAGAAATTGGTTAAAGTATCCCAGGAACACGATGAAAAAATTTCTGAAAATATAATTAAGATTATGGATTTACAAACAGCAGTAAAATTGACACAGAATGTATGTCAAGCTTTAATCCAGGATAAGCAAGTTACCAACAGAAGAGTGGAATTTATTGAAAATAGACTGAGGAGATTGAACTTAAGACTCTTGAATTTCCCAAAAGTAATTGGGGAAACACCCCGAGTGACTTTGAGGAGATATATAATAGAAATATTGAGAATGCCATCTGATCAGATTCCATCTATAAATAAGGTCTATTTCCTCCCATTTAATAGAAATAGGGAAGGTAATCAGCCACAACTTAATTTAAGTAACTTGACTGAGATTTTAGAATCTTCTACAGAAATATATGAGAGAGCGACTTTACTGGTTTCTTTAATTATGGAAATCGATGTGAGCTTACTTATGAAATTTTATTTTCAACATATTAATGAAAGTTTCATGGGTCAAAAGATCCAAATATTCCCAGATTTATCGAAAATAACATAGGAAAGGAGAAAAGCTTTTCTTTCTATGAGACAGGAATTGAATTCATTGGGGGCAAGGTTTCTTCTAAGATACCCCTGTAAAGGGGTCGTTACCTTAAATCGTGATGTTTATATATTTTATGCCCCGGAACAGCTTAGGGTATTCATAGACTCTAGAAAGAGGGCCTTTGTAACTTCCTCTCCTAATGAGGAGCCGGGTTAAATCCATAACAGATTTCAAAAAAGAGAGGTAAATGTTATCTAGTGTGACAATGTTATAGTATTTTTGAGATATGTTATTATATCTTTTCTGCTATAGTTCCCAAGATTTCTGTTCTCCTCTATTTTATTATCTGAAAAAAAAGCTTGGGGTCTAAAAAATGGATGATGCTTCAAAAATGCTTGTCAGTTGACTTGGAAAAAATGTTACAGAGATTTCTGAGCAAAGTTTTTTCTTTGTAAATTGTTAAAAATGCAATAAAGAATAAATAAAAACAAAACAAAACACCATTACACCTCCTCCTTCTATAGAACCAAACACAGAAACTACATGTTAGCAGAATACCTCACCTTGGTCACACATGCAGAATTTTAAAAAAGTCAGCCATACTAATAAAAAGAATAAATCTTTCAAAGTAGCTGATATTTAGAACATCCAAAAATATAAAAAAGCTCATAAAAATGTTTAAAAATTTACCAGAAATAGCAAAATATTTCAAAAGTGCAGACATCAAATACTACCCAATAATTAAAACTAGTAGGGATGAAAAACTCCTCTGCCATCCATAACTGGGAACGTTTTGATTTCCAGTCACATGGAAATTGTCATGGATTAGAAGGGAAGGAGGAGGGAGAAAATACTGGGGCTGATTTTAAATTTTACGCGTGTTGGGGGGGGGGGGTACATTTGTGCGTGCTACCCGGCGTGCACAAATGTACACCCGATTTTATAACATGCGAGCGCTGCCGTGCGCATGTTATAAAATCCGGGGTCAGCATGTGCAAGGGGAGCCCCAATGGCCTTCCCTGTTCCTTCCAAGGCCGCTCCGAAATCGGAGCGGCCTTGGAGGGAACTTTTTTTTTGATTCCCCCCCACCTTATTCAATGGAGTTACGCCTGCCTGCTGCTGGCGCACGAACCTCCGGCACGGCCGATGTGCCGGAGGACTTGGGAACGCCCCCAGCTCTGCCTCCATGCACCAGCCCTGCCCCCGCACCGCCCCATACTGCCACCCCGTACCACCGCCACGCCCCCGGTCCCGCCCCGATCCGCCCATTTTCGAAAGCCCCGGGACATACGTGCGTCCCAGGGCTTGCACGTGCCACCGAGCCTATGCAAAATAAGCTCGGCTCGCGCAGGGGTAGGGGTAGGTTTTCGAGGGTTACGCGCGTAACCCTTTGAAAATCTACCCCACTATCTTCTCTCTCACACACACACATATTCATTCTCTGAAACACAATCATACTATACATGTTTACTCTCAATCTCTCACACACACAGGCTTTCTCCTCCTCATACACAGACACACAGATACACATACTCACTGGCTCTTCTCATTTACATACACACTCTCACTTGCTCTCCCCACTCCCCCATTCACTGGCTTTCTCACAATACACTCCTCCTCTTCTGCTGCAGGCGCCAGAGGATGTGCAGGACTGCTAGGAGAGGTGTGCCGGCTCCATTAGGCTTCTTCTTTAGCTGCAGACAGGAGCGACAGTGTGAGCAGTCCCGCAGATCCTTTGTAGTTAAAATTCCTGTGTGTGTGTGTGTGGGGGGGGGGGTGCGGCCCCATCCTTCTAAGCTTCCTCTTCAGCTTCGCTGGTTCCTTCTTTCTTCTGCTGTGGCTGGGAAGGCTTTTGCCGGCGGCCCCGATGGGTTTTTTCATTGGTCACTGGCAGGAGAGTTAGTGTCCGTAGCCCCTCTGGGCCTTTTTCTTGGCCGCGGGTGGGAGTTTTGGTGCTGATCATTTCTAGGCCTCTTATTCTATTGCTTGTTGGCAGGTTGCGGGAGCCAGGGACACATTCTGCCAGCGCTGCCTTGCACCATGCCCAGCCCACGGTTCTACAGTTAGGCAGGGGCCGAACATGATGCAAAATTGTAAGGCAGCGCCGGCAGAAAGTATCCCCAGCTCCCGTAGCTCGCAAACAACTCCGTGGTGCCTGCAGTCCTGTAGTTATAAAAAAAAAAAAAAAAAAAAGGACTGGGCAGGAGCTGTGGGAGACCATGTGATCAGGCAGACCAGTCCACTGAGGTATGTCCCTTCTTCTCAGGCTCAACCTGCTGAAGTACCTGAGGCTTTTGAAAATCTGACTGAATTCCTGAAGGACTCTTAACGCTGAGATTTATGAATGTTCTACCCTTGTTTCTTTTATATCTGAACAGGAATTAAGTGAGATGATGAAAAGATATTTTAGGAATATCTCCTCTCTATTCTATGGGCAGATGCTTTGTATTTTTCTTGACTATTCTTGTTCCATATGAGAGGTGGAAAGACTTTCTTGCTCTAAGGTCTCAGGCTGTATCTTTGGGGTGTTCTTTTGTTCTTAGATATCCCTGCAAATGTGTAATTGGATTTCATAATGAATGTTTTGTGTTCTTCCTGCTGGAACAACCTAAGTCTTTTATTAACTTCAGGAATGTTTTGTCTTCTCCTCCTGGGAACTAGCAGACCTGTATTGATCCTATAGATATATCACTGCCAATAAATGTTAAACTAATTTCCTACATATTTTTCTTTTCCTTTTCACTCCTATTATTTCTGCTCTCTATTTTGAATTGTTTTTCCTGGAAAGATAATTTGTTGTTGGATATATTTCCATTTATTATTATTGTTTTTCCTTTATTTGAAATGTATAAATAATCATCTTTTTCTGTAAGGTGAATTATTGCTTTAATTGCTGAAATTAATAAAAATAAAATAAATAAAAAGGACGTGTTAGGGAAGATTTAAGCATCAAATGCTCAAATGCATCGGGTGCCCAGGAGACGTGGCTGTGCGCCCACAATTGCAGTAGACGCTTAATACAAGCGTTCATTTTATCCCTCTTCAGATCGATTTCTGGACGCCAAATATACACACACACTAGCAAGGGGCAAATTGGTCTAGAGCAGGGGTCAGGAACCTTTTTGGCTGAGAGAGCCATAAACGCCACATATTTTAAAATGTAATTCCATGAGAGCCATACAATATGTTTAAAACTAAATACAAGTAAATGTGTGCATTTTATGTAAGATCACACTTTTAAAGTACAATAAGTCTCTGAAAATATTACACCAGGCCTTAAGACACCAATACATCTCCTATTAGGAAAACGGACCAAGTCAGGCTGCTATAGAGTCCTACACAGAAACTACACGCCAGCAGAAAACCTCACCTGAATCACGTGCTGTCCCTCACCTAACATAGAATAAAGAGACCAAAACGCATAACAAGAAGCATGCAGACAAAAACTGAATTGGAAACTGCAACAAGCCAGAGTCTCTGTATGCAGTGTAACAAAGGAAAAAAGAAACATCACACATCCTTATAAAACAAATCAAGAAATATAAAATCATCAGCAGTAAAACTGTACTAACAAAAAGAACATATTTCGAAACAGCTGATGAGTGGAATATCCAATAATTAAAAACTCATATAAAACATTTCCAGATACCAACAAAATATTTCAAAATAGCAGACACAAAGATCCAGTAATGAAAAATAATAAGGATACAAAAATTTTTTTGCTCTGCATACCTGGGAACGTTTGATATCCAGGTGTCCTGAGATTGTTCTGAATTAGCAGGAGGTGGGGTGGTTTGCTTGGAACTTTCTCCTCTCTCAGTCACATACCAGCGCTCTCTCTCACACTGGCTCTCAATGACACACCTATACACACATGCTCTCAGTCACTCACATATACAAATGTTTTTTCTCTCTCACTTATATAGGCTCTTAATTACACATTTACACACATGCTGTCTATCTTTTCACGCTTACACACACACAGGAGTTCAATCACATAAATACATGCTGTCTTTTTCTCTCACACACAGACTCTCATTCACATGCTTACAAACATGTCCTCTCTTTCTCTCATTTACACACAGACTCTCAATCACATACTCACATTCTCCCTCACCTAAATCAGCTCTCAATCACACACAGACACACATGGTCTCTCTCTCTCTCATTTAAACACAGGCTCTCAATCACATACTCACATGCTCCCTCACCTAAATCAGCTCTCAATCACACAGACACACATGGTCTCTCTCTCTCATTTAAACACAGGCTCTCAATCACATACTCACATGCTCCATCACCTAAACCAGCTGTCAATCAGACACAGACACACATGATCTCTCTCTTACTTATACACACAGGCTCTTAATCATACATACACATGATCTCTCTCACACACAAAGGATCTCAATCATACACACATACTCTTTCAAACAAACAGGTTTTCAATTACAAACTTACACATACAGGTTCCCAATGGTAAACTTTCATTCATGCTCTCTCTCTCACAGGCAGGATCTCAATCACAGACATACTCTCTTTCACATATACAGGCTCTCAATCATTCACATACATGCAATCTCTCACTCACACACACAGGATCTCAAACACACATGCTTGCTCGCTCATTCATTCACTCTCTCTCCCCCCCCCCCCCCGGAACTCGCGGCAGCAGCAGCCACCTCCCAACGCTAACCTCCTTCATTTTCAGCCCTCGCGGAGGCGAAGGCGGAGTCCCATCGGCCGCGGTTGAAGATTTTCATTTTCCTCCGAGCCGCGCTGCAGTCTTCTTCCCGCGCAGGCACCCGATGCTCTCCACTTCCTCTTCCGGGCCGCGGGAAGAAGAGAGCACCGGCGTGCTCTCTTCTTCCCGCGGCCCGGAAGAGGAAGTGGAGAGCATCGGGTGCCTGCGCGGGAAGACCCGCGCAGGCATCCGATGACTCCAGCGCTGGCACCCGGCTGACACCCGATGACTCCCGCGCAGGCACCCGGATGACTCCAGTCGGCGTGCTCTCTTCTCCTCCCCCCCGCGGCCCGGAAGAGGAAGTGGTGAGCATCGGGTGCCTGCGGGGAAGAAGAGACCACGCTAGTGTGGTCTCTTCTTCCCGCGCAGGCACCCGATGCTCTCCACTTCCTCTTCCGGGCCGCGGGGGGGGGGGGGGGGAGGAGAAGAGAGCACGCCGGTGCCGCTGACTCCAGCTGTCCTGCCGCGTTCCGCCCGGGCTGACAGCATTTTAAGCCCGGGCGGCGGAGGACCGGGGAGCAGCTGGGTCAGCGGGGAACCGCGAAGTATGGCGACACGTGTCTGCGAGCCAGATGCAGCCCTCAAAAGAGCCATATCTGGCTCGCGAGCCATGGGTTCCCGACCCCTGGTCTAGAGCGTGTCTATTGTGCATGTATATTATGCAGCCAGAATTTTTTTTTTCATCAAGCTGTTACATTATACCCTTATTCTTAAACACCACAAGCAGTAGGTATTTAAAAATAAAGGTAGGAACCACACAGGACACTATTTTTTAAATTTCTCTTGATCCCTTGACTCACAGATTGAACGCCGGCTCCAGGACTGGAGTTAAATTTGTCACGTAATAGCTAATAACCTCATCTACATGGAATTTGCATGTAATGAGTGCTATCAGCTACTCAGTTGTTTGGGTACGCATTTTGGACGCGCTAATCTCTTTATTGCATTGGGTGCAGGTCTAGCATGTCCAAAACACGTGTAAACATGTGTGCTAGGATGAGTGCACTTTATTGCATTGGCCCCTCAGAGCCCTATTTACTTAGTATTTTTCCCATAGACACAGAATGGGAGAAAAATCTTTAGTAAATTATCCCCTTAGATTGTAAACTCCCTGGGGATAGAGAAATATCTATAGCACCTGAATATAATCTGCTTTGAGGTGTCAAAAATGGAATATAAATTTTTTTCCCAATTTTTATTTAACACAAGAGGGATACAGTTCGAGTGCTTGATTACTTGTATAACTTTCAAAATACAATTCGAGATTGCTTGATTATACAATAGTTTCAAAACTTTTGGGTTAACAAAAAACTGTTTATGGATGGGATGTTAATTCTCAATAAATGCCTATAATATCCTGTTCCTTTGGGTATTTTTTCAATTTTACACCATTCACACCAATCATTCATACCCTAAACCACACAACCACTCTTCAATCATTTTATCATTCATCCAGCTGTGCCGTGATGTCCTCTCCAAATATTGTATACGGTCCACCATTCATTCACTCAACGATCAAAGTGGAATCAAGTGGAGAGTTCCATTTTTTAATTTACACCTAATATCTTCGCAAGTTACCAATCACTGGTATAGCCGCTAACTAATAGTGGTTGCCTGAGTGCTTCCGGCAATTGATCTTAGGTTAATTCCCAAAGCTTCAAGATTTCACATGATACCTTTCAGCTAGTAAATTTGACATCTAATCTCTCCACTTGCATCCAATCTGCAAGTTTTCAGAACCATATAAGAGGCGTAGGGCCAAGAGGCTTAATCCAATGAAAAAGGATACACGTTTTGGCTAAACAGGTCACAATATGTACATATTTCATGATGGCATTAGTATTGACAGATAACCAATCTGTGGAGCCCAGCAATATAAAGTCACCAGTGAGGGGCGGTTTCTGCTGGATAGAACCCTCAATAACTTGAAATACTGTATTCCAGAAAGAGAATATAGAAGGGTAGAATACAAAATTATGTACCGGAGTGCCTCTATCCCTATGACACTTTAAACAAATATCTGTAGCAGAAATACACATCTTACAGGCATGTACATTATTTATATATTGTTTATGCAGTAGTTTAAATTGCATTTCTTGAATTTTGACTTCCACCATTGTGGAAAAGGTGTATTCGAAATAATGTATCATTTCTTTTTGTGATATCAATTGTCCCACAATTCCTTCCATGATTTGGCTATTGGTGCACAGAGCTGTTCAGATTCTTTGCTAAATTGTAGTTTATACCAGAATGATAATGAGTTATATTTTTTTTTACCTTAGTGAACAGGGTAATTACAGATTCTGGATCAAAGAGGTTAGGGTTACAGGACAACATTTGCATCAAATAATGCCTCTCTTGCAAAAGCATATAGAATTGCTTAGATGGGACTTGAAATTGAGATCTCAGTTGATCAAAAGAAATCACTGTTTGTCGGGTTGCACAATATAAGTTCTTCAGAGAAGTTATTCCATTTGATTCCCATTTTGCAAACAGCTGATTGTTCAGTCCAGGCAAAAATGCCGGATTGCCGGTCAAGCTTAGTAATTTAGTATTAAAGGGATTTACCTTGAACTCGCTGCAAAAATATTGCCAAGCCATTCTAACTGATTTTATTAATATATGATTCCTGATGGGTGCGGTGAGACCTGTTCTTCGGCCATGCAATCCATTAGTGGGTTTCAGGGGGCACAGAATATCTGTTATTAAATCTGGGACTTCGAACTTATATTGAGCATGATACCATTTCCAGCAAAATCGTATTTGACATGCCATATTATAAAAGTAAAAATGCGGTAATTTTAGACCACCATATTTTTTGACAACATAAATACTTCATAGCTTAACCTTGCTCTCTTTCCCCTCCAAAGAAAATATATTAATGCTTTATGTAGTTGCAGAAAATCTTGATGCCTAATCCAAACTGGGAACATTTGCAGCTTATAGAAAAATTTCAGCAAGAGGGCCAACATGGACAGGACACTTCTACCAAATAGTGACAGGGGATGTCTTTCCATACTATCAGCTGCTCCCGAATATTTTCTATTAGAGTGAAATATTCATATCATATAATTGGGATAGATCACGCGGTATCCATAAGCCTAAATATTTAAAAGACCCTTTAGACCAAGATAAGGGACAAACACCTTGCCATGTCACTTGTAGGTAAGGTGATATAGGTGGGGATTCAGATTTGGATAATTAATCTTCAAGCCAGCAAATTGCCCAAATTACTCGATAAGAATAATTACAGCTGGTAATGCAATATGGGGATTTCTTAAAAATAGCAGCATGTCTTCAGCAAACAGACAAATGTTATACTCTTTTGACCCTAAACGAAAGCCATGAATATCTGGGTGTTTTTTATTTTGATAACCAACGGTTCCAGTGTCAGGATGTACAGCAAGGAGGATAGTGGGCAACCCTGTCTTGTGCCACTTTCAAGTGTAAAGGGTTCAGATAACTCTCCATTTATATTTATGCAGGTGGCTGGCATCGTGTACAAGAGTTTTTAATCCATGCTATAAAAAGTTGTGGGAATCCATATTTCTCTAGTATCCAGAACATATAGTCCCATTGAACATTGTCAAATGCTTTTTCGGCTTCTAAACTAGCAATGATCCTATTGGGATTTTCTAATTTCCAGACTAGTGGCTCCATTCCTGTTCTTTACAAAGCCAATCTGATCTGGAGCAATGAGGTCAGGGATGATTCCGCTCAGTCTATTGGCTAATATTGAGGCTAGTATTTTAACATCCACATTAATTAACAGGATGGGTCTATACAAGCCTGCCTGAGATAAGTCTTTACCTGACTTAGGAAAAAGGACCATTAGGGCTTTATTCATATCTGGAGACCAACTGCCTTTTTGAACACACGTCTGATATGTTTTGTAGGGGGGCTACCACTTCCTCTCTTAAGAGCTTATAAAATTCAGCTCCAAAGCCATCCAGCCCCAGAGCTTTTGCCAAAGATAAAACCGGCTAATTACATATGATATTTCCAATGTAGAGCTGGGATTAGATAATCTCTGGCGCCAAATTTCTGGTACCTGAGGTAGTTGTAAATTCTCAAAAAAAAAATTTCGGACTTTTTGATAGATCTTGAACATTATTTCAGTGATTTTTGCTTCGGAGGTTTGAATATTTTCCATTAGAGTCTACCATATTTGTAATGAAGTGCTTGGGTTTGATATTTTTAATCAGCTTTGCTAGGAGTTTACCGGCTTTATTTCCCTCGTAAAGATTGAGTTTTAACTTGAAGAATATGTTGTACTTCTCTTTGCTAAAGCAAGTGATTAAAGGTTTTTGTAACTGAAGTTATTTCATCTTGTAGTGGGCTGGCCAAGTTAGAAATACCGGTATGTTTTTTTTTTAAAGCTCTAAGTTGATTTTGCAACGAGAGTATCTCTTGATCTCTAAGCTTATTTTTATGAGCCACATACACAATTATCTGCCCCCGCAATACAGCTTTAGCAGCATTCCAATAGGTATCACTTGAAATATCTTCCACATAATTAAATTGGGCATATTCTTCCCATTTATTTTTTAAGTATATATGACAAACTTTGCATCATGATAAAGCATAGGGGAAAGCCTCCATTGGTATAGAGTTTTGGGGCGTGAATTATGTGCATGATCTGAAACCGTAATAACATCAATGCTGGCATCTCTAAGCCTTGGAAACATATCAGCGGAGATCAAGAAAAAATGTATTCTTGAATAGGCGTTATGGACCATTGAATAATATGTAAAGTCTAACTCCGTAGGGTGTAATGTTCACCAAGCATCTATCAATTGGAGCTCTTTCATCAAAAAGTGGATCCCCTCTGTATCCCTGCTGGGGCTTATGGTTCTAACTGGTTTAGTGTCTAATTTCGGATCAGTGGGTAGATTGAAGTCCCCTTCTAGTTTATGTTAAAGATGTCCTATTTCAGAGGTCAGACCCACAAAAAACTCATGGCTATAAATATTTGGGAGAAGTCTAGCACAAATAAGACTGAGGATTGTATAGGAACATCTGGGGAAACCTCATATAGTGCCTTAAATAGGCTATTTTAATGCCTATGTGGCTACTGAAAATCCAACCCCACTACTGTGGATGTCAAACAAGGTTGTAATCATTGGTTGCCCCAGAAGGTATGATGCTTTGCTGACTTATAAAGCTATCATATGAGTCAGGAATAAAGATGCTGCTATCCAATGAGTATGTTTTACCAGATTATTATATTGTGATCACTGTTTTGGCGCCAAGATTTTGATTAAAAATCTTCATGCTGCGAGTGTATCAGTCCCGACACTACAATGTTTCGAATCTGACTAAACTCCAGTGAGAAAGACTCAGAACCAACGCCAGGAAATATTTCTTCATGGAGAGGGTGGTGGATGCCTGGAATGCCCTTCCAGAAGAGGTGGTAAGACAAAAACAGTGAAAGATTTCAAAGGGGCATGGGATAAACACTGTGGATCCCTAAGGACTAAAGAATGGAAATGAAGAAGGAAGTGCAAGGGGTAACTTGCTGTGTGGTGGTTACTACCCTTAGGGGTGGATTTTAAAACAATACGCGCGCCGGTACTTTTGTTTGCGCCACCGGCGCGAACAAAAGTACACCAGATTTTATAAGATACGCGCGTATCTTATAAAATCCAGGGTCGGCGCGCGCAAGGGGGTGCACATTTGTGCAACCTGCGCGCGCCGAGCCCAGCACGGCCTGCCTGTTCCCTCCGAGGCCGCTCCAATTTCGGAGTGGCCTCGGAGGGAACTTTTCTTCGCCCTCCCCCCACCTTCCCCTCCCTTCCCCTACCTAACCCCCCCCCCCCCCCGGCCCTATCTAAACCCCCCCCTTACCTTTGTTGGCAAAGTTACGCCTGCTTTCAGCAGGCGTAACTTTGCGCGCGTCGCCGGCAGCCCCGCTCTGTCCTCCGGTCCCGGGGGCGTGGTCCGGAGGCCTCGACCACGCCCCCGGGACGGCACCACGCCCCTGGGCCTGCCCCCGAAATGCCGCGTTGTTTTGGGAACACCCCCGTACACACCCCCTCCCTCCCCGTTTCGAAAGCCCCGGGACTTACGCGCGTCCCGGGGCTTTATGCGCGCCGGCGGCCTATGCAAAATAGGCGCGCGCAGGGGTTTTAAAATACGCCCCTTAACCAATAAGCCTTCATACTGTTGATACAACTCCAATATTGCTCTCTGCTCCAATATTACTCTTTGTTTTAATGGTGTGGGGAGTGGGAAGGGAATCAGACTCAGACAGTATCCAACAAGGACACTAAATTTTAAGGTCTGGGAAAACAAATAAGAATCAGGGTGACTTGCTAATTCAGTTGTTACTACCTTAACCAATAAGCCTGATACTTTTGATGCTACCACAAGCTTACTGGGCAGACTGGATGGACTGCTTGGTCCTTTTCTGCCTTCGTTTCTATGTTTCTAAGCCAGAAATATTTCCCATAGGTACCTCTGCCCCGAGAGAGATTCCTGTATGTCTGGACTCCTTTCAGAAAGCATCTTGGTACATTAAGTATTTGGGCATTTGTTTCTCGCTCAGTAAGCGATTTATATAAGTTAAATTATGCACCAGTGTTCAGTAATATTCAGAGTGATTTGAAGGATTGGAAGAGGCATTATATTTCCTGGGCAGGAATGGTGAATGTTATTAAAATGAATGTGTTACTGAGGTCATTCTATTTGTTTCAACATGTGCCTTGTTTCTTGCCTGATAGCTTTTTCAGTATGGTAAATGGGGCACTCTCATAGTTTGTCTGGGAAGGTAAACCTCCAAGGGTGGAGATGCGCACTTTATGGCGGCCCAAAGGACAGAAGAGGCATAGCCTTTCTGGATTTAAAGGCTTTTTTCTGGGCTGCCAGGTTGATGGACTTGTTAATATGGTTACATAAAAATAGAACTCTATTCCCTGGTACTCAGAGGTTGAATTGTCACATATTCTCCAATCCCCAGTGTCCCCAGAGGAAGAAGGACAAGTCGGAGAAGTCCTCTTATTGCCTGCACAATACAAGTATGGGTGTCCATGTGCCAGAGGTCTTGGTCAGGGAATGGGAAGAAGCGGTCCGATTGCTATCTTTCCCCTGTGGTGTAATCCTGCACTTTTGATCCACAGATGCTAAGCAATGGTGGAAGGCAGACCCGAGATATTTAGGTCATCTATTTGAGGAAGGGCAATTAAAATCTTTTGCTGACCTCCAGGATGAGTTTAAGGTACTAGAACAGACAAGATCATATTGCAACGAGATTGCGAGGGAACTGAAGAAGCGTAGGGCTGAGGGATGGATTTGGGCAGATCCTAATCCAATAGAATTGGCTCTACTGCTGGGCCCAATGTATCATAAAGCTAGCTCGATGTTATACAGGGTTTTTTCAAAGATAGCTTTGGAGCGGGAACCTTCGCTGATGACAGAGAGTCAGTGGGAAACAAACCTACAGAATCATTTACAAACCTACATCAATCATTATGGTTAAAAGGGGAGGTGAAAGAAGCTATTTTAGCCAAAAGATCTTCATTCAAAAATTGGAAGAAGGATCCAACAGAAGAAAATAGGATAAAGCATAAACATTGGCAAGTTAAATGTAAGACATTGATAAGACAGGCTAAGAGAGAATTTGAAAAGAAGTTGGCTGTAGAGGCAAAAACTCACAGTAAAAACTTTTTTAAATATATCCGAAGCAGAAAGCCTGTGAGGGAGTCAGTTGGACCGTTAGATGATCGAGGGGTTAAAGGGGCACTTAGAGAAGATAAGGCCATCGCGGAAAGATTAAATGATTTCTTTGCTTCGGTGTTTACTGAAGAGGATGTTGGGGAGGTACCCGTAATGGAGAAGGTTTTCATGGGTAATGATTCAGATGGACTGAATCAAATCACGGTGAACCTAGAAGATGTGGTAGGCCTGATTGACAAACTGAAGAGTAGTAAATCACCTGGACCGGATGGTATACACCCCAGAGTTCTGAAGGAACTAAAAAATGAAATTTCAGACCTATTAGTAAAAATTTGTAACTTATCATTAAAATCATCCATTGTACCTGAAGACTGGAGGATAGCAAATGTAACCCCAATATTTAAAAAGGGCTCCAGGGGCGATCCGGGAAACTACAGACCGGTTAGCCTGACTTCAGTGCCAGGAAAAATAGTGGAAAGTGTTCTAAACATCAAAATCACAGAACATATAGAAAGACATGGTTTAATGGAACAAAGTCAGCATGGCTTTACCCAGGGCAAGTCTTGCCTCACAAATCTGCTTCACTTTTTTGAAGGAGTTAATAAACATGTGGATAAAGGTGAACCGGTAGATATAGTATACTTGGATTTTCAGAAGGCGTTTGACAAAGTTCCTCATGAGAGGCTTCTAGGAAAAGTAAAAAGTCATGGGATAGGTGGCGATGTCCTTTCGTGGATTGCAAACTGGCTAAAAGACAGGAAACAGAGAGTAGGATTAAATGGGCAATTTTCTCAGTGGAAGGGAGTGGACAGTGGAGTGCCTCAGGGATCTGTATTGGGACCCTTACTGTTCAATATATTTATAAATGATCTGGAAAGAAATACGACGAGTGAGATAATCAAATTTGCAGATGACACAAAATTGTGCAGAGTAGTTAAATCACAAGCAGATTGTGATAAATTGCAGGAAGACCTTGTGAGACTGGAAAATTGGGCATCCAAATGGCAGATGAAATTTAATGTGGAAAAGTGCAAGGTGATGCATATAGGGAAAAATAACCCATGCTATAATTACACGATGTTGGGTTCCATATTAGGTGCTACAACCCAAGAAAGAGATCTAGGTGTCATAGTGGATAACACATTGAAATCGTCGGTTCAGTGTGCTGCGGCAGTCAAAAAAGCAAACAGAATGTTGGGAATTATTAGAAAAGGAATGATGAATAAAACGGAAAATGTCATAATGCCTCTGTATCGCTCCATGGTGAGACCGCACCTTGAATACTGTGTACAATTCTGGTCGCCGCATCTCAAAAAAGATATAATTGTGATGGAGAAGGTACAGAGAAGGGCTACCAAAATGATAAGGGGAATGGAACAACTCCCCTATGAGGAAAGACTAAAGAGATTAGGACTTTTCAGCTTGGAGAAGAGACGACTGAGGGGGGATATGATAGAGGTGTTTAAAATCATGAGAGGTCTAGAACGGGTAGATGTGAATCGGTTATTTACTCTTTCAGATAGTAGAAGGACTAGGGGACACTCCATGAAGTTAGCATGGGGCACATTTAAAACTAATCGGAGAAAGTTCTTTTTTACTCAACGCACAATTAAACTCTGGAATTTGTTGCCAGAGAATGTGGTTCGTGCAGGTAGTATAGCTGTGTTTAAAAAAGGATTGGATAAGTTCTTGGAGGAGAAGTCCATTACCTGCTATTAGGTTCACTTAGAGAATAGCCACTGCCATTAGCAATGGTTACATGGAATAGACTTAGTTTTTGGGTACTTGCCAGGTTCTTATGGCCTGGATTGGCCACTGTTGGAAACAGGATGCTGGGCTTGATGGACCCTTGGTCTGACCCAGTATGGCATTTTCTTATGTTCTTATGTTCTTATTATAGTAAAACCATATTAACACAAAGAATAAGTATTTCAGAACAGCTGACAAATAGGACATCTTATTATCACGGATGTGGCGTGGTTGGCACAGCCTAAAAGGTGAACCTACTATGCTCTTGCCAACAGAAGGTGGACTCATTCTTATTGGGTCTGGTACTAGGGCTATACCAGCCCTGTTACCTGCAGGTTGGCCCCTTGGGGTCCAGGGGCTGGTCAGAGGAAGTTGTGTAGCGGCAGCAGTCAGAGCAGGCAGCAAGCAGAAGATGTTGAGTTCCAGGCCGAGACCATGGAGATGACTATCAGGCAGTGTCAAGGTCCAGGCTGAAGGTCAGAGCAGGCAGCAATCAGGTGGTGTCAAGGTCCAGGCTAAAGGTCAGAGCAGGCAGCAATACAGAAGAGTAGTCAGTGTCTGCTGGGGTCGGAAACAAGAATCAGTTAGGTAGACAGACGAGACATAAACAAGACACTGAGAGACCACAGCATGGAGGGGGACCAGCAGGGCAAAGTAACAGCAAATCAGGACTAGGTAACAATAACACAGGGCAACGAAGAGTTAAGACACAGATAGGCACGAAGAAGTAGCAACACTCACTGCAAAGCAGGCAGACCTGTTGTAGAGACACTGAAGAACGGGATGGCTAGGATTAAAATGGCAGCCTCTCATGACGTCGTCAAGCAGTTCTGCTTAGGCTTTCCTGCCAAGGGGCCTTCAATTGGAATGAGTTTGCATGCAGTAGCTGCGGCATTTAGTTGAGAGTAGGAGGGACCAGCAGGTCAGCAGTGTCCGGAGGTGAGTGCGGTCTGTCACGGTGTTGTCCCGAGGCCGGCTAAATGTTACACTTAAATTAAAAACTCATTAAACATTGCTTAAAAATTTACCAAACACCAATAAAATATTTCAAAAAAGCAGATACATCAAATAACTCCCAATAATTAAAATTAATAAGATTAAAATGTACCCTACTCTCCAGTCCTGGGAAATTTTGATTTCCAGTCACTTTGAGATTGTCATGGATTAGAGGGGGGAGGACCAGGTGCACAAACTTTCTCCTCTGTCATATTACCTACACTCTCTAACACGCACATATTCATTCTGTCTCACATACACTCATTCACACACTCCTTTTCTCTCATACACATATTTGATCACACTCACTCCCTCTCATATTCACTCTCTCACACACACACATTTTCACTTACACGCATTCTCTCTCACTGTACATGCTTACTTTTGCATTCACTCATGCTCTCACACACACCCATGTTATGTGTCTCTCGCATACATGTGTCCTCTCTCCCAGGCCTCTCCCTCTCTAGCTGCTGGTAGGGTGGGCTGTGCAAGTGGGCCTACCAGGTCTCTCTCTCTGTCTTTTTCAGCTGCCAGTGGGTTGACTCCTCCAATGGCCCTGCTGGACCTCGAGTTAGCCTGGTTCCAGTTGAGATGATAGCTCAAAAGAACAGGAGGAACCTCCGAGGCAAAAAACATTAAATATTTAATAAGGCAAAAAGGGATCTACAAATAAGCTCAACATGGGAGTTATTAGAGCCAATAATGAGGCATTCTGATTTATTATGAATGCTAGATAGTAATTCTGTTTTCAGAGAGGAAGTATCAGGAAATGAAATGTATGGTAGGCCAATATAGTTCTTTTTTTTTTTTTCACAAGATGATGGTTGTAATAACCTGCTTGGTCTTATCATTCTTTACACTGCCTTAAATTATTGGTGGAAAAATCCACTAATTGTTTTTCACTTAATGACAAACACAATTGTAATTTGGGATCTCAGTTTACCACCCACTATGTAAACATGGAGCTGAATAATTTGGCAGAAGAATAAATATCAGACTGAAATTATTCTGTTTCAAATCAGCGTTAAGGATGAAATGTGAACCAGATAACCATGGCAACCAAAAGGTGCTGGGAACTCGATTATGAATTCTGTCTGAAATATGAAATCTTTCAACTTGCTCTGCAATCTGTATTATTTAATACTTTGTCCTTTTTCTGTTATGAACTGTTGGGTTCACTTCAGAACTATGCAAGAGCAGCAGAGCTATAGGGCATCCTTTTCTGATTTGAAAGTCTTTTGTACAGACAGCAAATAATGGACTTTTGAAGCCAAAAAAACCTTCAGTTTTCTCTTTTGAGAGATGACCTCTGTTACAAAAGTGAGGCTCTTCAGGACAGTAGAATAGTCCCCCCTAAGATTTCAAAGTCATATGCTTGTATTTTTGTCTACTTTAATCTAAAACTCTTTCTTAGCCGGTCAAAGACTTTAGTTAAAATAATGATAGTTTTTTAGCTGGTCCATAAGACACAAGCTATTGTATATGGACTATTGATGACAGAAAACTCTGTAGTAGCATCAAGGGAGCATTATAAAGAGCCATAATTGTGTCAATGTGGTACTCCATGAATTATATACTACGACCACTTCATTGAAGCTTCATTTACTTTACTGTATTGTTCATTGATAGATTCAACATGACCCAATTTGCCTTGTTGAAAAAGAACAAAAAAAAATAAAATATTGAAAAGGTAAAGTAAGCAAACAGGCAACCTGTGGTCTCCTGATTTGTTGTAGCTTCAGTAAGCCTTGAACTTTTATATGGCTTACTGTCTGTTATTTTTTCTCCAGACAAACAAGACAAGGTTCAGTTGAATACCTGAAAAGACTTCTGTGTGGGTCTTCACAAGCCAAAAAAAAAAAAAAGCAGGAAGCGACAAATGGATACACCACTTACTTAGTCTCCATATAAATTACCTTTATATAGTTTCTATTCAGCTGAAAAACTGATCAATATTTCTAAACTAGTTTATATACTTTTTATCCAGAATACATACAGAACTTGGTTATAGGATGTTTTAACAGAATATTCATGTATTAGATTATCATACACTTTATAGCATCCTGTATTGTGAATCCTGGGGATATTATAACTTTGGCAAGAAGTGGAAAGCCAACACCTTGTCCTGTTACAACTATTTTAATCTATTTGTAAATCATTTTCACATAAATTATAAATAACATATACCACAAGCATAATGTGTACAGAATTACATATCTAACCATTTTTTAAATAAACACAATAACTTTGTAATTCCATTGCTAGCTTATTATGACAAATAAGTACACCCATTCAAAAGCAAAATTATTGAGTGAAATGGTTTTGATTACCCAAGCTTGTGGCATTTGTACCTTAGCCAGAGGATTTAACTTGAGACTTTTTTTTTTCAAAATGTTTTTTATTGAAAGAGGTACATGGATAGTACATCATATTCATATATATGAACAAAGAAAAGGAAATCCATGAACAATGATTACAAAAAAGCTAACAGATAAACCGCACAACTGCCCAGCCTTTTCATCACAGTAAACACCTTGGCTCCCTTTGCCAACTATTACATAGAGCATGTGATCCCTCTTCCATTTATTTTACCTCTTTATTTTCTACTCACCCCACATCCGACACTCGCACCACTCACAAAACTTTGAATCATGCCGTCATTTCATATATATCCCTCCCTCCCTAGAAACCCCTTCCTGTTACACATTGCCATCCTTTACCCCTCCTTCCCCTTGCTATATTAGATGCCAGGAAACCCCATTACACTTTACAATCAGGGAGAATTGATATATCTGAAATGAGAACGTATGCTAATTAAACTTTAACCACGACACCATTTGCTGGAATAACCCATAGATAGTAAACTACTCTTAGAGTCCGTGGGCAGATGTTCAGAAATAGTCTACCAGGTAGCTCTAATTGTTTAAGCAACCTTGTGCTTGCCCATCTTAGTATCCAGCCATTCCATCTGCATCACCTGAACCATTTTTTGATGCTAGATGTCCAATGTTGGCACTGCTTCATCTGTCCAAAAATTTAAAATACATTTACATGCCAGCAGCAGGACTAATTGTACAAACTTTTCTGTGTCCTACTTTTTTTGGCAGATCCTCCGATGTCTCTGAGTAAGAGTGCCTTTCCGGTTTTTGGAATCATGAAACCAGAACATTGCTAAATAAATGTCAACATTCTGTCCCAGAAAACATCTAACTTTTTGCAGAAAATGATGTATTAAAGAGCTGTTGGCTGCTTGACATTTTACACATGTGGTAGACGCTGCCAACTTCATCTGATACCTTTTACAATCATCTATATAAGCATGATGAAACCATTTAAATTTAATTTCCCTCAGACTAGAGTCAGTAACACCCTATTAGAGCCTTTTGAAATACTGTGACATAGAAACTTTGGAAATCACCTCTTCGAAGGCCAAACTCCATTAAACACTGAGAGAAGTAAGGTATTGATCTTGCAGGCACTTTTTACATAACTTATGCCAATATGAAATAGTTATGCATGGATGATAGGCCCTGACGTTCATATGCAAAGGAGAGCTCCATCTTAAAAGTATTGGCCTCTCAAGTAAAGGAACTCAGATAATGCCTTGCCTGGAGAAAGGCAAAATATTGCTTAACAGGGACTTGATACGTACGGCAGATCTCATTAAAAGAAAGTCCAATCTGTTTATCCTCTTCATATAAATCCATGATTTGCTTTATTCCCAAGTCTGCCCAGCCTTGAATAGTAGAAACATTTTTCTTCCAGGGAATAACGTTTTTATTGCCAATCAGTGGGAGTTCTTTTGATCTCATTGCACTTGTTTATGTTCCGTTTTTTGTTCTCACCCCTGTTGCATGTAAACCGGCATGATGTGGTTTTTAATCATGAATGCCAGTATAGAAAAACGCTAAATAAATAAATAAAATGTATTCTATTTGCCAATACTGCAGCCTTGATCTTCATGTCTACATTAATCAACGAGATGGAATGATACAAATCCACCTCCAAAGGGTCCTTTCCCTTTTTTGGGTAATACCACAATCACTGACTGTTTCATACTATGCGGTAAAGTACCTGGAGTTTCAAGCTCATTGTAAAACTTGGTTAGCACTGAAAGCACTAGTAATTTTAAGATTTTGTAAAATTCTGTCCCTTGGCCATCAACCCCTGCTGCTTTTCCAAGTTTAAAGACCCTGGATTACAGAAAAAAAATCTACCCTTCACGAATTGGCACATTTAGTTTCTCCTCTCACCTCTGAGAAATTTTGGGCCATGAAAATTCTTTAAAAAAGATTTCTTGGCTCTCACCTTTTACCTCCTCTTGTTTATAGAGATCACTATAAAATTCCAAAAACCTTTCTGTAATGTCTGAGAGTGAGGGCTTATATCCCCCCTTACTATCCCTGATACCCAGTGTACAGCCTCAACATTCTCTAATGCGCACCAGATTTGCCACAAGCTTGCTCAGCTTATTTCCAAATTTGTATAACTGATATTGAAAAAAATCAAAGGGACTTTGTCGCCCTTTGATGTAGGAGGTGAGTCAAGGCAGCACAAACTTGATCTTCTTTATTTTTTGATGACTCTGATAGGTCAACCATTTGCTGCGATTGAGCAGACTTCAAACTTTTAGACAGGTTTAAAATATCAGCATTATGAATTCTGTTCATATGGCCCTGCATTACTGTATTGCCTGCCTCCTATAACAAAGATGACAAGGTTTCAGGATGAGTTAGTCCATACATATTCTTCCCATCTATTTTTTAGATACCCATGAAAGGATTCATTCAAGTTAAGTTCTAGATTCATCCACCATGAGAATGGGGAATGCTGCAAAACATCGAAATTTAGTCCCACTAAGACTGGCATGTGATCAGATAGAGATATTGAGCCTATTGTGGCTTCACATACTCTAGAAAACAAACTTTCTGACACTAAAAAGTAATCCAATCTAGAGTAGGATTTGTGGGGATTGGAACAAAAGGTATAATCCTATTTTCTAGGTGGAGGATCTTCCAAATGTCTAGCAATCCCAATTCTTTGCACATAAAATTTATGCTCATCCACTCGATTGGGAACTTTGGCAAGTCTACATTCATTTTTCCGATTTGCAACAATATTAAAATCCCCCCAAGACAAGCTTGTGCTCCAGAAAATTTAATAATTTGACTAACAAGTTCAAATAAAAATCATGTGAATAACCATTTGGCGCATAGAGATTACAGAAGACGATCTTTTGTTAGTGTAAGGTAACAGCAACAATAATAAATCTGCCTTTTGCATCTTGGATCTGACGTTCAACCCAAAAGGGAACCTGTTTGTGTATAAGAATTGTGACCTCCCCCCACTCTTTCTATTAGAATATGAAGAAAATATCAATTTCCTCAGCCATTCTCGCTTTAATTTCTTGTGCTTCTTGTCTTGTGTCTCCTGTAAAAACACAATTTGAGAATTTAAACTTATTAACATATTAAGCAATTTTGTGTGCTTTACCTGCGAGTGGATCCCATCTACATACATCGTTGTTATTTTAACCTTAGCCAACACCATTGCAATACCAAAACATATCCCAGCTGCCTTTTACAGAGCACGACAGAGGTACCCTTATACTCCAAAGAACCCCCCCCCCCCCCCAGCTTAGGCTTCCAGAGTCTCCTTGCCCATCTATGATAGTGGCTTCCAAACCATGGCGCATTGTGCTCCCTCGCTCTGCAACAAAATTCACAATGTTCTAACCCTCTTACCCAAACAAAACCATCCACACCCCATCCACTCAGCTTAACAATGCTTCCACTCCTTCCCTGCTTCCGAACACCATCCCCTTCTATTTTATTTCTTCCCTTACTTCCTCTGTGGGGAGTGGTGTCATAGGACATCTCTTCTCAAAAACCTAAAGGGCAGTTCAAATAAAAATAAGATGAAATGAAATGGGCCATTTCTCACATATAGACCAGCTATTTACCTCTTAAAACAAAGGCAACGCAGAGACCAAAAAGCCTCTAAAAACCCACCCCTATTATCCACAACATTTTCATAGAGGATTTGAAACTTAAAATAGAATCATTTTATCCTCTCTTCTTTTATTGACAAACAGACTGTTTTGAACTTATAAATAAAATGTTCAAGGTGGTTAAAACATAAAGGGGCAGATTTTATAAATCTGCGCACACGCGTACTTTTGTTCGCAGGATTTCAATAGATACGCGCGTATCCATTAAAATCCGGGGTTGGTGCGCGCAAGGCTGCCCAAAATCGGCCCTATCTAAAGCCCCCCTACTTCTATCACGAAAGTTACGCTTGCTCGAAGCAGACGTAACTTTGTGCATGCCGGGCCGGCTGCCGCGCTCCATGTTACAGTCCGGGGGCTGGTCCAGTGGCCACGGCCACGCCCCCGGGCCGAAACCACGCCCGCAGTGCCGCCCCTGGATGACGCACTGAACGCATCACGCCCCCTTGACACGCCCCCCGATGATGCGCGGATCGCGACACGCCCCTCGAAACGCCCCCGCCCCCAGGAAAGCCCCGGGACTTACACAGTTCCCAGGGCTTTGCGCGCCCCGGAAGCCTATGCAACATAGGCTCGGCGCGCGCAGGGTGTGTTTGGGCCAGGTTTTCGGGGGGTACACGCGTATCTTACGTGCGTACCCCTTTGAAAATCTGGCCCAAACTTTGTAGTTGCATCAAATCGTGTGTAATGTGCCCAGTTACATGTCACAGTTCCTTTTGCATACTGCACCATACAGAATACCCTGTGCCAGCCACCTGCACAAACAAATCAAATGCAGGCCTTTAGGTACTTTCTCAGCCCGTTGTTACACTCCTTGCATTTCCAGAGAGGACAAAAATGTGGCAGCCTCTGTCTTGGAGGAGAAAAACAGTGTTTTATTGTTGTGGTGCACTCAAAGTTTGGCTGGAAATAAAAGCGCAAAACGGATCCTTTTATGATGAAGCTCTGAAAACACAGCCGACAGTTCTCTTCTCTGCCTGGCAACTTGTGCAGAGAAGTTGCTGAAGAGTAAAATCTTGTGACCTTGGTACTCCAACCCTGCCTGCTGCTGGTAAGCATGGAGAATCCTTAGCTTTATGGGACCAGTTTAGGATGTGGGCCATAACGGGTCTGGGCTTACTGTCCCTGTTGCACAGCAGCCCAACATAATGAATCAGATCGCATTGAAGTTGATTGCCTGGCACCTCTAGGCCCAAACGTTCAGGTAGCCATTTTTCAAGGAAATCATATAAATCCTCTACCTGCAAAGATTCTGGCAAACCAATGATTTTTAAATTGTTGCACCTATTTCAGTTTTCCTGGTCCTCAAGCCGCTCCATTAGAGTTGCATTTTTTTCACTTAATTCAGCAATATGCCGTTCTGTCTCAACCAGCCTATCGTCCTGAGCAGATATGCGATGCTCCGCCTGATCCAAGCGTTTGGACTGACCTTCCAGACTGCTTTTTATGTTGTCCATCACAGACTGGATTTTTATTAAATGTTCATCGAGTGCTGCTGAGACACTATTAGGTATTTGTAGCAGTACTTCTTCAGAGATTGTCGCCAGTGTTTTCGCCCCTTTGTTCGTCGTTGCTGCCAGTTTGGAATCACTGCTTGTCTTTTTTCTCCCACTTCTCACAGCTTTACTGCTCATAACTTTCTGCAGCAGACTTCAAACCCGGTTGCAATAAAAGTTTCCACTTCAAAAAAATATATACTGCTTGCTTGCAGGTGTGCTGGAAGGCTGGGAGGGATGTATTTTAACGCTTATCTGAGGGGATGCCTCAGAGCTCATCCCCTCAACTTCCAATCAGCTCAGCAACATAACCAGAAGACCACTTGGGACATTCTGATGTGACTGGGCTCCTGGGAAGAGAAGCCTCCAAAGCCAATATGTTCAATTTGATGGAAAGAGTTTTCCTAAAGCATGCTATTGAAGATTGCTGGCTTGTGGCTTTGGCAGAGTTGGGGAACCTAAGTACACTATGTGTACAGGGTTTAGCTATGCTGGTTAATGGGCAACCTTTCTTCGTGGTGGGAACTAGGGATGTGAATCGTTTATCTGACGATTGAAAATATCGTCTGATATTTTCAATATCGTGAGATATCGGGGAGTCCCCGATAGCGATAGGAAACCCCACGATTAATTTAGTGGGTTTTCTTATCGTTGGGGGGGGGGGGGGGCGGGAAGAAAGGACACAACCTAAAAACACAACCTGACCCTTTAAAATGAGTTTGTTAGTATCCCCCCACCCTCCGGACCCTGGTGGTCCAGCGGGGGTCCCGGGAGCATTCTCCTGCGCTCGGGCTGTCGGCTGCCACTAATCAAAATGGCGCCGATGGCCCTTTGCTCTTATCATGTGACAGGGGCTATTGGTGCCATTGGTCGGCCCCTGTCACATGGTAGGTGCACTGGATGGCCCACGCCATTTTTAAAGATGGCGCCGGCCATCCATTGCTCCTACCATGTGACAGGGAACGGCCAATGGCACGGATACCCTGTCACATGCTAAGGGCAAAGGGCCATCGGTGCCATTTTGTTTACTGGCAGCCGATGGCCTGAGCGCGGGAGAATGCTCCCAGGACCCCCGCTGGACCACCAGGTATTTAAAAAAATTTGGGGGGGGTCCGGAGGGTGGGGGGATACTAACAAACTCATTTTAAAGAGTCGGCTGTATTTTTTGGTTATTGGCTTGGGCACAGCTGATAAAAAAAAGTACCCGATCGGACTGCAAGATAAAAATTTCACGATGTGAATCAGAACTGGAATCCGAACCGATACCGGTTCCGATTCACATCTCTAGTGGGAACCTTGATAACTGAGGAAAGAAAGAACAGTAGCCCTGATGTCCCATAATGGACTATTTCAGCAGAGTTTAGACAGCCTTCCTGCTCCCATGGCAGATACAGTCTACAAGCGTCTAAAGAAATAGTTCAGTGTGTTACACCAATCAAAAAAGGAAATAGAATGTTAGGAATTATTTGGAGAGGAATGGAGGATAAAATAAAGTCTATAATAATGCTTATATATTGAATCACTCCTCAAATATTGCATGCAGTTCTGGTCACCCCTCACAGAAAAGACATAGGAGATCTAGAAAAAATACAGAGAAGGGCAACAAAAATCCTAAAGGGGATGGAATGGTTCCATTATGAAGAGAAGCTAAATTCTCGGAAAAGAGTCAACTGAAAGAGAGGATATGATAGAGGATAATAAAATCATGAGTAGGGTCAAATGGGTAAATAAGGAACAATCACTGGTCTACATCAATTTTGCTGACTACAAGATAATGTGATCTTTATGTATTTTAGTGTGCTGAATCCAAAAATCACATCAGTTTCCTCCAGTCATGTCCGGTTTTTCCGCAAAATGCTGTATACTCATAAACTCTTATAGCAATAATGTAACTTTATTATTTAGATATGCTGAATACGCAAAAAGATAATTAATGCGCAGAAAGACATGATGAATATGCTCTTTCCTGCTCTTTTACATGAGAAGTTGAAAGCTGGCATATTTGATGGCCCGCAAATTAGGCTTCTAATCAAAGACAGAGAATTCCTCAATAGCATGAAAAACATAGAAAAGGATGCTTGGTTTGCTTTTTCTGATGTGATTACAGACTTTCTTGGCAACGTCAGGGCCGAAAATTATAACCTTTTAGTTCAAAATTTGTTGATTGCTTTTCAAAGACTGGGAGCAAACATGAGTGTCAAATTGGATTTCCTTGATAGCCACCTGAACTACTTCCCCTTAAATCTTGGAGCTATGAGTGAAGAACAAGGAGAACGCTTCCACCAAGACATCAAGACCATCGAACATAGATATCAAGGCAGATGGAACACAAAAATAATGGCAGACTACTGCTGGTGTTTACAGCGTGACAACCCTGATCATAACTATTCCAGAGCATCCAAAAAAATAAAATTTCTCCTTAACAATTAAAATTTACACAACTATTGCTCTCTTGATTAGTCAATAGACTCGTTTTTTGCATGAAACAAATATATTACATGCTATCGCTTCTTCAGAACTTCTTATTACCCTTGATATTCGACTTTATAATCTTTAATCAAACATTTCTCATTTGTGAAAAAATGTGACGTATTGCATATTTTTTTACTTCATATTTGGAATCAGCACCTTTCATTTGGGTAAAATCAGCAAAAATAATTAGGTCAACAGAAAATGTTTTTTCAAATGTAGACCAGTGTTGTTTATCATTTCAAATAATACTTAAAGAGGATACTCCATGAAACTAACAGCCAGCAGATTTAAAACAAATGATAGCATTTTTTTATTCAGTGCTCAATCAAGCTATGGAATTTGTTGCCAGAGGATATAGTCAAGGTGACTAGCATAGTAGGGTTTAAAAGGTTTGAATAAAATCCTTGAGGAAAAGTTAATTTACAGTTATTAGGCAGATAAACTTGGGAAAGCCATCACTTATCCTTGGAAATGAGCAACAAGAAATAGCTCTACTCTTTGGGATCTACCAAATACTTGCAACCTGAACTGACCACCATCGGAGACAGGATGCTGGACTTGATGGACCTTAGTCTGACTCCACATGGCATAACTTATGTTCTTAAGTTAGGTTACTGGCTCAAGGAGCAATTTGTTTTGATTACTGTTCTGTTATAAAAAGTTGTGGCCTATTTGATCTACTTGATTTTTTGTTGGGAATTTCTTACTATGTGAGTCTGGAAAGGACTAGTGTAGGAAGAGGATGGGAACTGAAGGGGGTCATGAGTCTCAGCTGCCTATGTTATGATTTTCCTAAGATTGGAGGGCCTCTCTCAGGAAAAGATTAGGGAAAATGTAAGAGGTAATAAATTAGCTCCTTCCATTTGTAGTAGGAATTGAATTTGAATACCCTAGCCTTCCAAGAAATAACATCAGAACTCCTGAAACTGCTTAGATGTTAACAATTGTTCCCTCCTCTACCCCAAGTAAATGTGAACCGATGTGATATACCATATCGAATGTCGGTATAGAAAAATAAATAAATAAATATCAATTGAACATGAAAAAACACCAGTTATTTGACCATAATACGCTATTTGTGTCACACATTCAGTTTGTAAGGCCTACAGTCATGTTTGAATACTTTAAAAGATACTAAATTGCCATCAATGAAATGTCAAAACCTGGTCTTTCCATTCTGAACAAAATTTTCATCCGACTCTGATAATGTTCGGCAGACTGATTTTAACTTTGTGGGATTTTGTTCAAGAAGATTAACACAGCTCTTCTGCAGAAGTATGGTATATTTTATTTGTATCTTTATTGAAGGCTACATTCTGATAAACTGAAAGCATATGATGTGAGTAACAGGGTATGTATAGTGTATGGCAAGCATAGACCAAGAAACTAGGGACAGCCCATTGAAAGAGGTGCCTCAGCCTCCCAGAGATGAAGACATACATATCAGTATAGTCTGGGAAAAGAAAAGAAAGGCACAAAGGAAAAGAGGGTGTCCTTGGACCAAGCTCTACAGACCCACACTCCAAGCTCTAGAAAAGCCAGGGATTTACAAGGTGTAGGCAGTCAATTAAAAAGGAGTAAGGAAGGTAGAGTCCAAGAAGGAGACTGACAGTGTTCTGACGGGAGAAAACTGGCATTCCTGATAAGATCTGATGAAATGAAGGTAAGAGAAGAGAATTAGGCAAAGAAATATTAATAAAGGGCTGAATAAAGTTTTTGTTATATTTTGCGGCTCACAAGACTGCCATGCGAATCTCCACACTCATCCCCACCACTGACTGACTCTCCCAGAGGCCTCCTGCAATGGCAGCATGCCATCGTTGCCACACATTGCTGACCACCGCTGATGCCTAAGCAATGTGTCTCCTGCCTTGCAGTATCTATTGCTTGCGTGTTCCTGAGTCAAGCCTTGCCTCGTCCAGCCCACCTTATCCAGTCTCACCTTGCCAGTCTGTTTTGTCCAGTGTCATCTGTGTATCCTTGTCCACCCTTGGCCTGACTCTCTGGATCTTGACCTCTTGCTTGGACCTGACCAAGATTGCCTGGCGTCTGGACCTGCCTCTTGCCTAGAACTAACCATTCTTGCTAGCTGCCTGTCCCAATCTTAGCCTGTCTCTGACTCCATTAGTCTGCTGCCTTCCCTGACCCTGGTGTGTTTCTGGATTGTTCTCTTCACCACCCTAGGAACTTGCCTAAGTCCTGCTGGCCGCCAGAACCCAAGGGCTCAATCTACAGGGAAGACAGCTGGTATAGGTGAAGCTCCAGACTGTCCCACCACAGGGCACATTTATCAGCTGCTGGCATAGGCCTTGTGGGTTTTTCCTCGAGGTTGTGTCAACCACACCGCATCATAAAGGCTCACATATCTGCTACCCGTCACAGTTTTGTTTTGTATTTTATATTCAGTTTATTAATCATTGTGCACCACTTTGATAGGTCATTCTGTTTTGAAAGCAGTATCTAAGATTTTTTTAAATAAATTACCTTGCTGTACAGAGATTGGGAGCAGAGGCACCACTGGCAGTAAGGAAAGGATGGAATGATTAGCAGCCCAATGGCTGGAGTCCAAGGACTAATAATGAGAAAAAGTAGGCTGTTTGTGGGAAGCAGAGTATGGAACTGCTGTAGATATCCACTAGACTTTCCCTTCCTCTGTATGGTTATGGAAATTTGGGGGGAGGGAGAGGCGTGTGAGTGCCTAGAAAAAAGGCTGGAAGACAGTTTGTTTTCAGCAGCTACAATGGCTAACGTTCATAGAAACATGATGGCAGAAAAAGACTGTATGGCCCATTTAGGATGCCCATCCATCTAGTTAATTTAGCATTATAATTCTCATTACTAGGAGATCCATTGTATTTATCCCATCCTTTTTTGAATTCAGATACTGATTTTGTCTCCACCACTTCCATTGGCGCCTGTTCCACGTATCCACCACTTCTCTGTAAAGAGATGTTTCCTAGGATTAATCTTGAGTCTGCCTCCTTTCAACCTCATCACATGACCCCTCATTCTAGAGCCTACATTCCATTGAAAGAGGCTCACCTCCAAAGCATGGAAACCTAACATCTCCCCATCTCATCTTTCATCTAGGGTGTACATGTTTAGATCTTTGTCTATCCTGATATGCTTTAGAACAAAAACCACTGATCATTTTAGTAGCCACCCTCTGGACCGACGCCATCCTGTTTATATCCTTTTGAAGGCACAGTCTCCAGAATTGTACTGTTACGTCCACCAGCTGCGGCTACCGGCAACCGGCTCAACTCACCTCATGTCTGGCTTGGCTCTTTGCTCCAGGTGTTCTCGCGGCCGCAGCCAGCCACTGCTGCCATGTTCTACCTAGCTTCCATTGCTCCACATGGTGGCTGGGACTCCGCCGTCCAGCGTGCTGACCCTGGCCCTCCTTAGGCATGCATGCACGCCATCAGTCCTCCCTTTAAAGGGCCCATGGCGGGAACTTCGGGATCGCCTCCAGCTGATGACATCAGTGGCCTGGGATATTTAAAGACAGCCTCTCTCCACCACTAGCTGACTTGGCAACGAGTTCCTTGGTTCCTGTTCTGGTGCCTTTCTCCAGTACCCTGGACCTGTTGCTCCTGCTCTACGGATTCCTGCTCTACTCTTCGGGATCCACTGCGCATCTGCTCCTCGGGATCGGACTTAGCGCTTCTCCTTCACTGGACTCTGTCTCAGCACTCCCGCTCCTCGGGGCCTGGCTCAGTGCTACTACACCTCGGGACCCGGTCTCGGTACCCCTCTCCTCAGGGCTTGGCCCAGCGCTTCTACACCGCGGGACCTTGTCCCTGTGCCTCAGCTCCTCGGGGCCAGGCTCAGCGCTACTACACCTCGGGACCCTGTCTCGGCGCCCTGCTCCTCGGGGCCTGGCTCAGCACTTCTACATTGCGAAACCTTGTGTCTATGCTCTCGTGCCTCAGGGCCTGTCTCAGCGCTTCTACATCACAGGACTCTGTCTTTGTGCTCCTGCTCCTCGGGGGAACCCGCAGCGCTTCTACTCCACTAGAACCTGTTACAGTGGATTCACTACACCGGTCCTGCTGCATCACTCTATTCTACAGGCTTCGGCTCCAGCACTTCCTGTCTATGGGGTCTGCCCCATGTGGTCCTGCTCTACTCTCTCCAGAACTGCAGTAGCCTCTTATTCCTCGGGGCCTTCTCTCTCTCCCTCCTCAAGGGCACCTCAGCCTTAGACTGAACCTGACCTCTCTGACTATCCCTGTTCTCTGCCGTCTGTCTCCTCAGGGACCAGTCACACAGAGGCCCACCTAAGACCAGCCGACCCCGGCACCCAAGGGCTCAACCTGCAGGGAACGCGGGCTAGTACTGGTGAAGTTCCTGTTTGCCTCTGCTCCCGGCCAGCCTTGCCTCCTGATGGTGGGGACCTGCAGGGCCCAACCCTGCAGGTAGCACCAACCCCACCTTGGGCCAAGGGTCCACATTTCCTAACATGTACATAGTATTCCACGTGAGGTCTCACCAGGGACTTATACAGGGTCAATATCACCTCCCTTTTTCTGCTGACCATACCTCTTCCTATGTAGCCAAGCATCTATCTGGCTTTTACTGTCACTTTATCCACCTGTTTGGCTACTTTAAGAACATAATATACAATTATCCCAAGATGTATTTAGAAGAATTTCACCTCCAATACTGTGCCCTTCTCTTGGGTTTTTTTGCATCTTAAATGCATTACTCTGCATTTTTTAGCATTAAATCTTAGCTGCTAAACCTTAGACCATTCCTTGAGTTTAGCTAGATCCTTCCTCATATTTTCCACACCTTCCTGGCTGTCCACCCTGTTACAGATTTTGATATCATCCGCAAAAAGCCAAACTTCTTGAGAATCCTTACACTGTGTTGCTTGCAAAAATGTTGAACCGGTCTGTGGAACCACTCCCTGAGGCTCACCATTAATAACATCCCCCTACTCAGAGAAAACTCCATTTACCACTATCCTTTGTTGCCTCCCACTCAGCCAGTTTCTAGCCCAGTCAATTATTGTAAGTTCCATGTCAAAGGTGCTCAATTTATAAGTCTTCTGTGCAGAACCTTGTTAAAGGTCTTGTTGAAATCCAAGTACACTACATCTAGCGCTCTCCCTTGATCCAACTCTCTGTTGTCTCAATCAAAGAAATTGGTCAGATATGTCTAACAAGGTTTACCTCTCGTAAAACCGTGCTGCCTTGGATCTTGAAATCCATTGGATTCCAAAAATTGCACTATCCTCTGTATTAGCAGTGATTTCATTAATTTGTTCACCAGGGAAGTCAGACTAACCGATCTATAGTTTCTAGCCTCCTCCTTACTTCCACTTTAATGAATAAGAACCACATCTGTCCTTTAGTCCTCCAGGACTATTCCAGACTCTAAAGAAGCATTAAAAAGATCAGTCAGTGGAGCTACCAGGACATTTCTAAGTTCCCTTAATACCCTCAGCTGTATCCCATCCGGCCCCATTGCCTTATCTACTTTGATGTCAGTACTCAAGACTAGCCGTTTAAGTAACTTAGCCAGATATAACTTATCCGACTAAGTTATGATGTATATTCAGTATCACGGTGAAGCCACTGAATATACGCCTATATGTGTGCACTTTGCCAGATAAGTCTCTCCGGCTAAGCTTAGACCTGCTGTATGGAGCATCTAAACTTAGATGTACACTTATACACCTAACTCCGAATGTCGGTATTTAGGGATAGAAGTTGTTTATCTAACTCGCTCAGCTCCTGATCCACCCATTGCACGCCCACTTATTTTGTGCATACATTTTAGGCATATAAGAGACTTGTATGTCTAAGCGGCAGCCATTGAATGTAGATGCATATTCAGCAGCCTCTACTTAGCCACATAAGTCCCGCTTATCTGGCTAAATAGCGCTGAGCACGTTTTACCTCTTTAAGTTTAGTTAGCAACTCACAAACACACTTCTAAAAATCGATAGAGGTTTACCTCATTTCCAATCTTATTTGTGTTCATTTTATGTGGTCCTTCTCCAGGCTGTTCCACAGTGAACACCGAAGAGAAATATTTGTTAAGTAATTTTGATTTTTCCTCATCATCCTCTACATATTCCTCCCTTTCACCTTTGAGTCTCACAGTACCACTTTTGCACTTCCTTCTATCACTAACTTATCTTAAAAAAAAAAAGTCTTGTCCCTTGTTTTACCATGTTTGCTATTTTTTCTTCTATTTGAATTTTTACATTCCTGAACATTTTCCAAGCTTCTCTTAACTTTTCCAGATATTGTCACCTATCTTCCTCTTTCTGTGACCTTTTTCCCCCTTACCTTTTCAACTACTTCTTTAGAAAACCATAACGGCCTCTTTTTCCTCTTCCTTTACTTTATTTTCCTAATACAAAAATTAGTTGCCCTGATATCTCCTTTTAGTTTTGCCTTCTGCCCTCCTACTTACCTTAGATTTTCCCATCCAGCCAGCAACTCCTTGAGGTACTCCCCCATTTTAAGAAAATGTGTTTTCCTGAAGTCTAGGATTCTCGCATTAGAATGAACCTTCATCTCTTGCATCCTAATATTGAACTACATTATCTGGTGGTCACTGGATCCCAGATGATCAAACACTACAACATCAGACATACTGTTTCTGTTAGTAAGTACAGATCCAGTATCACCTTGTCCCATGTGGGTTTTGTTACCAGTTGACAGAACAGTTCTCCTTGCAGAGAGTACAAGATCTTCCTGCTTCTAGAAAATATTGCAGCTGGGATGTCCCAATCAACATCTGGAAGATTGAAATCCCCTAGCAGAGCAGCTCCCTTTTCACAGCTGTTGCGCGTGTATGATTTAAAATAGGCCTTCTGCATATATGTGTGTCCTAATTTTAAGCCATTATTTGAGGAAATGTACTTTGCATATCTTCCATAGGACTTTGTTAGGTTTTAATACAAGCAGGAAAGTGAATTTTAAAACATGCTCGTGTGAAGGACATTGCTAGTTTTACCAATTAGTCCACCAGTTTGCCCATTCTATCTCAAGGTCTTCAAACCCCTCTGGTTCTTCAAACTGCACACCCCCCAGTTGACCTGGACCCCTTCCCTTGTTAGTCCTAAAAAGTGATTTCTGCAGACTTATACCTCAGGTGCAGCAGTAAATATACGCAGCTAACAAGTTGTTGCAGCTGCCAGATTTAAAATATGGATTTACGTGCATAAAGATTGGACTCGCCCCGGGATGCCCCCATACACTCCTCCCTTTACCCCAAAATGAGCTAATTCACTTGCTCTCACTCATCTTTCTGGTAACAAGCAGTATTTCTCGTTTATCCTGAAAATTAATTACTTGAAGTATCTGCTATGGTATTACTAATTAAGCTCCTCCTGAACTTTACTTAAGTGTTTTATTTTTATTTATTTATTTAAACATTTTTATATACCGCTAATAAGATTAGTAACAGTCTGTCTAGGTGATTTACAAAAATACATACATAGGGGTAGATTTTAAAAGCCCTGCGCACCGGCGCGCCTAAAGCCCTGGGACACGCGTAAGTCCCGGGGCTTTGCTTGGGGGGAGTGTCGGGGGCGTGTCGGGGGCAGCGCAGCGTTCAGGGCGTGGTGGCGGTCCGTGGACGGGGCTGGAGGCGTGACGGCGGTCTGGGGGTGGGGCCAAGTGCTCCGGCACAGCGGCGATGCACGCAAGTTACGCCTGCCAGAGGCAGGCGTAACTTGCGTAACTCAACAGAATAAGGTAGGGGAGGGGGATTTAGTTAGGGCTGGGGGGTGGATTAGATGGGAAAGGTGGGGGGGATTTTGTCAAAAAAAAGTTCCCTCCGAGGAACTTTCGGAGCAGCCTCGGAGGGAACGGAGGCAGGCTGCGCGGCTCGGCATGCGCAGGCTGCCGATTTAGCGCAGCCTTGCGCGCGCCAACCCCGGATTTTAAAAGATACGCACGGCTACTCGCGTATCTTTTAAAGTCCGGCGTACTTTTGTTCGCACGCACGTACTTTTTAAAAATCTGCCCCATAATGAATTAAACTAAAAAGACAATATTACAGATATAAATACAAAAATAAAATGTAAAATAAAATATTAAAAGGATTCCTTAATAATTAAATTTCAATTACTTTCATGTTACATTCTGGCAACCAAAATCAGATTATTCTGTGTAATCCAACTCCCTAATTAGTAGGTTAGTCTATAAAGTTAAATTTGAAGGTAGGGTTGTGTGGGAGAGAGCCCTTGACCTTCTACTCTTTCTTTCTAAAGCTAAGTAGAATTACTGTTTGTATTCAATTTTACTCTGTTTTTATGACCAACTGCTTCCATTCAGTATGAAAAAGGTGCTTAGGTAAGATAAGGACAGGTGGCAAGCAAGAGTTGGCAACAGACTTAGCACAATTTCTTAAAAGAATCTCTCAATTGACATCTGTTGGAAAACTCTCTTGAAAACAAGAGCCTAGTGAGTCTCCACCAAAATAGCAAGACAAATTTAATTCCAGATGGAATGCGTGTAGCATGTTCATTTCCGTACTTCAGAGTTTGGTCCAGATTGGTTATTTTACTACATTTTAGTTTGTATGCAGCAATTTTTTTTATGCTGTAGAATGAAACTTGTTCCAGTACACATTGTATGTATCTGTTAAAAAGTGTGCCCATGGGAATCCTTGAATACAATTCAACCTGACAGTTTACCATGGGCCTGTCCGGGAACTCCAGCACATTTTACAAACACTGATGTGCTCATTAGCTCTTGTGGATCTGACCTCTTTTTACATTCTCTTTCCATCTGTTGGATTTGACCGAAAATCAATTTTTAAAACAAAACATTGGCCTTCCTTGCTTTCCTTTCTACCACCATACAGTTTATATTCCTCTGCTAACCTTTGCTAAATGGATTTGTAGCTCTTATGAGCCTCTCTAATGCAATGAAAGCCAAGCCTCTAGTCTGAGCTGAGCATCCTAATGTCTACTTAAAAACAGACAGAAGACGATTCTAAGCCCTCTATAAATTATATAAAAGGAAGACACTATGAAAGGCCTGAAGTGATGGTGAAGGGAAAGAAGAGATTAGAAACCTAAGGGCAATGATGTTGGAAAACTTGTTCTTAATTTACTAATTGTATTTCAGTATAAGCTAAGAAAATGCTCAAGGAAATCATTTACATTTTCTGATATGCTTGCATCAAATTAGTTAAAGAAAATAAAAGCAAAAAGGCATTAATGGAAACCGTATGTGGTTCTCCTTTTCTGAGAAGCATTATTATTAAAATAGTAAGAAAATATGGACATAGGCATTGGAAACATGTTTATTTGAAAGCTGAATTTCTCAAAGTGCTTCATTAAATTGTTGATTTTGAAGATGTCTGCTGCACATATGTGCTCTTACATCTGGAGTATGTCTCTGCGAGGGGCCTGACATGAATTAATCGGGGTGAAGTGGAAAAAATATCTGCTCAGCTATTTCAAAGAGTTGCGGAGCAATTCATAAAACAGTGTAAGACAGCAGAAAAAATTATGAATGTCATTGTGATGTCTGTACTACGAATACTGAAGTTTCCATTTTGGACATACCATCAATGGATTTAATCATTGTAGAATTTTTCATTCTATAAGTTGACATTGGTCAAAAAGAAAGTGCTAGTTACAGAATGAGCATTCAGACACAGTTCTCCAAGTGCCCCATTTCAATTAAAGTCAGATCAGAGCACACAGAAATTTTGAATTAAGAATGCATAGTTATACTTTTGAATTTTTTAAATGATAGAGGCATTTTCTCCATTGCTTGTTTCAACTGGTGGCTATCCTGCCTCAGGGAAATGCAATGCTTACGAGAAAACGCCTTAGTTCTACACATTTAAATGGGATACCACAATTCTTAATCCAAAAAGCTCCTTAAAGAGCAAACTTTGCCAAAATGACCATCAACAGTCTCTATACTATTGTCCATCCTGGGTACTTAATGCTCTTGCTACAGTTTTAACAAGTAAAGAGATCTTAATGCTGGTATCCTTGTCAAAGTTTTGTGCATTTTGTATAATTAGATCTGCCTAAAATCATGTGGCAAAACTCAGTTAAGGTTACTTCTTAATATACTGACTTTTTATGTGGAAGAACATGTATAATGTCTACAAACAAAGATACATATTACATCAGTAGATGTGCTGATAGTGCAATTGAAGCAATACTTCTAGGGCCCAGTTTTTAAAATTATCTGGGTAAGTAGCTTAGGTGGATATAACTTATCCAGCTAAGTTACAAGGGATATTCAGCAACATGGCTATACCACTGAATATCCACGTAGAAATCGCTACTTTGCCAGATAAGCTATATCCGGCTGTTAGACCTGCTCTATGGCTGGTCTAACTTATCCGATTACTTTAACCAGAGAAGAGCAAATATCGCTACTTACCCAGTTAAGCTAACTGGATAAGTAATATCACCCTGCTCCGCCCACTGCCCGCCCACAATCTATCCATCTATTCAGATAGCCTGATAAGTGCTTTGAATATCTGACCTCTAGTTTCCTGTGGCAGCTAGGGGTGGATTCTGTGATAAGGGTTAGAAAATTCCTTGGCATAGTTTTTAAGATTCTACTGTAGTTCTGTAGTACATTTGAATAAATTAGCATTAAAATTTTATAGTGCTTCATATGAAATGACAATTTCCTTAAAATAAATTTGAATTATTCAAAAAAATTAAATTTTATATCTTTGTTGCATGTTTGATTAACACACGCAACAAAGGTTAGCGATTAACAAATCTTTAATAAAGATAAAGATATTTTAATTATTTTAAAATTTTTTTGCTTCCTTTTCTTCTCTCGTTCATTGCTGTCTCATTTTGTTCTTCTCTCTTTTATCCTGTTGTCTTCATTCACTCCTCAACTCTGTGGTCTCCTTGACTCTAATTTTGATCCCCTTTCTCCTTGAATTTTCCTATATGCTCCTTTCTCCAAGGACAAGCAGGATGGTAGTCCTCACACATGGATGACATCATTGGATGCAGCCCAACACGCGGGGGTCCCTCTTCAGTCTCTTCTTTTCTGTGGACCTTTCGTCACACGGTTTCGGAGCTCGCGCTTCCTTTTGTCATTTTTGTTTCCTTGAAGTGTTTTTTCTTTCCATGCAACATGTAAGGTCCCTCACCCACTTCGGGCAGCGATCAATAAGTGTTTCATGCTCTCACGGTCAATCACCAATGGCTTCCCCTTCCGGTGCCCGCCAAACATCAACCACGCGTGCCGTGCTCTTTTTTCCATGGCATTGACCGGCTTCCGACAGTGCCCCCAGTGCCCCTAGACTATGTCCATCACAGACCACCACGAGGTCTGCGTCCTCTGCCTGGAGGCTTTCCACGATGTCTGTGGCTGCGATCTCTGTGCCCAGATGACCCCCAATGGTTGTCGGGCCCGTCTTGACAAAATGGAAAAACATTTCAGATCCAAGCGGTCGGATCCGTCCTCAGCGTCGGGGACCTCCACCCCGCTTGGAAAGGAGCCCTGGCCGTAACTCCATCAGGTTTGCCTCCTCTTGCTCTGCCTGGCCCCAAACTAGGCGCAGGGGACCGGCCACTATCCCTGTCATCCCGTTCTCAGTTGGGTTCCTCGACATCGCCATTGATACCAGACAAAAACCATGGTAATCATCAAGAAAGGTCGAAGAACCACAGTCATCGATCCTCCTCTTATCAAAACCAGACCATGAGAAGGCATCGACTTTGGTGCTTCCCACGAAGTTGTCGAGGGCGGAAGAGGCTGTTCCCTCCGACTCTGCCAATGCCTCCAGGCGGCCTCCACCAACACCTGTGGAGGCTTGGTTCCCCTCGTTTCAGAGGATGTCCGATTCTACTGGCTCCCTCCTCAAGATGTTCTATCCTTGGTGGCTTTTGAGGAGGAGCTAGAGAAACACTTGTGGTTGGTGGTCGGCCAGGCCCTACAGGGCCTTGAGCCTATGGTTCCCCAGGTACCGCCTCCACCCGAAGACCCTACTTCTCCAATGTTTTTGTCTTTGCTAGAGCAGCTCGACATACTGCTCGGTATCTTACCAATGCAGCCGGCTCCAGTGCCCCAAGCCCTTCTGCGGCCAATGGGCGCACCGCTGCCACTGCCACCGGTCTCCATACTGGTGAGTGACTCCTCTGACGAGGAAGGGCCATTGGCTCGATTGCAGCTTGGAGACGCACGGTGCCACCTCACCTGCAGCTCTCCTAGGGCCTTCGGTATTGGTTCCACCGATACCTTTTGGTTCCACTGATTCCTGCCAACGCTGTTGGATCCTTTGCTGCTCTCGTGGCCTTGAGGCCCGGTGATGCCTCCGGCACCTCGCCCGATGCCCTCGAGGGCCATTCTGCACCCTCTGATGGGCCTTCCGACCCCCCGCATCCCCGGAGGGTCGCAGTGAAGGAGAAGCCCCCCCTATGACCCCTGAGAAGGGGAGGCATTGATATCCTCCTCCGAGGAATCGGACAATTTACCTTCTGAATCTTCTTCCCCAGAGAGATGGCGATCTTCCCCCGAGGACCTCTCCTTCGCGGGATTCATCAAGGCCATGGCAGATTTGGTGCCTTTCCAACTGTTAACAGAGCAGGACTCCAGGCATAAAATGCTGGAGATCCTGCAATTAATGGATGCCCCAAAAGAAGTGGTGGCGATGCTATTCCATGACATTTTCAAGGAACTGGTGACCTGCCTGTGGGAACATCCCATCTCGGTACTGCCAGTTAACAGAAAGACAATCGCAGTATATCTGGTCCAGCCGTCCACCGGTGGTGGTAGAGTCAGCCCTAAAAAAAAAGGCTAAAAGGATACTTACCCATGCTTTTACTGTCCAGGACACGAGCATAAAGCTCTTGATGCTTTGGGCGCCGGGTGTTTCAGGGCGCCATGCTCACTGCCTGCATAGCTTTCTACCAGCTTTACATGGGACAGTATTCCTGGAACCTATGGAAACAGGCCCTGGAATTTAGTGAGTGTCTACCCCAACAGTTCCAAGAGGACTTCCAATCCATTATCCAACAGGGCCTGGAGTGTGATAAGCATGAGGTTCACGCGGCTTATGATGTTTTCGAGACAACCATGCAAACCACTGAAGCAGGCATTGGAGCCCGACGGATGGCATGTCTGCGGGCCTCCGACTTGCACCCCGAGGTCCAAGACCATTTTTCTGGCTTGCCGTGTACGGGGGAGACCTTGTTTGGAGACAGGATTAAGGAGGCTGTGGCTCAGCTGAAGGACTACCAGGAGACTCTCCAGCAGCTGTCGGCTAGTACTTCCGACACCCAACCTACCAGAAAGCCCCCATGGCAGTATCCAAAACGGCCTTTCTATCAGCCTCGTAAATATTGCCCACCCGCACCGAGGTCAAGGGCTCAAAGACCTGTCCCCAAGGCAAGACAGAGGCAGCCTAGACCACCTCAGGCACCTGCGGTTCCACTGCAGAACCCCACCATGGGGTTTTGACTGGTGGCCAGGGAGCACGAGCAAGCCTTTCCCGCGAGGTTGACTCCAGCTATTCACAGATCGATGGATCTCGATCACATCAGACCTCAGGGTCCTATCCATTGTTCATCAGGGTTACAGGCTGTATTTCCAATGACTTCCACCATGCTTCCTTCCGTGTCCCGGTTGAGAGCGGCAGGGGACATACAGATACTTCGAGTGGAACTCTTCACCCTCATTCTTGCTCAAGCAGTCAAAACCTGTTCCACCCAGTCAAACAGGGCGAAGGGTTCTACTCCAGGCATTTTCTATTTCCCAAGAAGACGGGTAGCCTCCAGCCCATTCTGGACCTCAAATCTCTAAACCATTTCTTGGTAAAAGAAAAGTTCAAAATGGTCTTGCTGGGCACCCTGATTCCCCTTCTCAAAGCGGGAGACTGGCTCTGCTCCCTCGTTCTCAAAGATGCGTATGCCCATATCCTCATCTTTCAGGTGGATCGGCAGTACCTGAGATTCCTGGTCGACAGGAATCATTGTCAATATTGAGTTCTGCCCTTTGGCCTGGCATCTGCACTCCAGATCTTCACCCAATGTCTGGCAGTTGTCTGTGCATGTTATCCCATTCGCTTGACTACACATGCGCAGGGCACAATGGGCATTGCGCTCTCAATGGTCAAGCTATGGAGGACCTGTGTGCTCGTATTCTAGTCACAACTCAGTTGCAGCAGTTCCTACAGTGGTGAACAATCCCCTCGAACCTGGAGTGGCGTTGCCCTTTTTGGAGTGCTCAGCCCCAGGCCACACTCACCACTGATGCTTCACAGGATGGGGAGCGCATGTTCTGGGCCTCTGCACCCAAGGGTTCTGGTCGGTTGGTTCAGGAGTCTCGGCTCCAGATCAACCTCTTGGAGTTGCAGCAAGATTGGGGCTCTATGATTCTGATTGCCCCCTGCTGGCCTTGTCAGGTCTGGTTCCCAACTCTTTGGGACCTGGCCTCGTGCCCCTCGATCCGACTGGGGTCGGCTCTGGACCTAATCACCCAGGACTAGGGCAGGCTCCGCCACCCCAACCTGTAAGCCCTGGCCCTCACAGCTTGGGTATTGACTGGGTGTCTGTGTGGGCCCTCGGCCTGTTGGAAAGAGTATCTCATGTCATTCTGGAGTCCAGAAAGCCTTCCACCATAAAATCCTATAATCTGAATTCAAAGCGGTTCTCATCTTGGTGCGAGAGTCACGGTCTGGACAACTTCTCTTGCTTCCCTCCTGCACTCTTGGACTATCTGTTGTCCTTCTCCAAGTTTGGTCTGCAGACCACGTCAGTGAGGGTTCACCTCAGTGCCATCAGAGCATACCATCGGGGTTCAGATGGTTCCATGATTTCTTCCCATCCTCTAGTGGGCCAATTAATGAAGGGCTTACAACAACTAAAGCCCCTCACTTGCCTACCAGCTGTTTCCTGGGATCTCAAAGTAGTCCTCTTGCAACACATGAAACCTCCATTCGAACTGTTGCATTCTTGTGATCTAAAGTACCTCTCCTGGTAGGTGATCTTCTTGGTTGCAGTTACATCAACTTGCAGGGTAGGTGAATCGCCTTATACAAAGTTTTGTCACGACATGGTGGTCCTACGAACACACCCAAAGTTCCTTCCCAAGGTGGTTTTGGATTTCCAGCTCAACTAGTCCATTGTGTTGTTTTCGTTTTTCCCGAGGCCTCACGCTCACCAAGATGAACGTGCTCTGCACACATTGGACTGCAAGATGGCTCTTGCCTTTTACTTGGAACGCACAGTGCCCCACCACTTCTCCACTCAACTTTTTGTCTCCTTTGACAGAAACAAATTAGGAGTCACTGTCTCCAATCATTCTGTATCCCACTGGCTAGCGGATTGCATTGCATTCTGCTATGCACAAGCGGGTTTGCAGCTTGATGGCCACATCAAAGCTCACTCTGTCCGGGCCATGTCTGTCTCAGTGGCCCACTTTCATGCGGTTCCCATTCACGAGATTTGCAGAGCAGCGACTTGGAGTTCCCTCCACACATTTGCCTCGCGCTATTGCCTGGACAGGGATGACTGGCAGGAAAGTCGTTTTGGACAGTCCATCCTCTATAATCTCTTCCAGCCATAAAAACCTCCCTCCATGGTCCCTGTCCTTGGGTGCAGGCCTGCTCCTTTAATTTGCTGCCACACCAGTTGTTGTACACATTGGCACCAGTTCTCTGCTGCACATGTTCAGAGCGGCCTGGAGCTACTTATTCACCCATGTGTGAAGACTACCATCCTGCTTGTCTTTGGAGAAAGCAGAGTTGCTTACCTGTAACAGGTGTTCTCCAAGGACAGCAGGATGTTAGTCCTCACGAAACCCGCCCGCCACCCCGCAGAGTTGGTTTTTTCTCTCGGTTTGTTATTTTATTTTCAGGAATTCTATGTTATAAGACTGAAGAGGGACCCCGCGTGGACGTGTGGTTAGTGGCATGCTTGGCATGCTCAGTGTGCCTGTCAAAGTTTTTAGAAACTTTGATATAAGTTTTCCGTGCCAGGCTTCATCCGATGATGTCACCCATGTGTGAGATCTAACATCCTGCTGTCCTTGGATAACACCTGTTACAGGTAAGCAACTCTGCTTTCTCTAGTCTTGCCATCTTTCATCTTATATTGTTAGACCTTTCAGCAGCACCCAAATTTCAGCAGCTTTCGATACAGTAAATCATTCAATACTCATTGATAGATTAACTGAAATAGGGCTGGCTGACAACACAAACAAATGGTTCTCCTCTTAAATTAAAAACTGATGTTTTCAAGTTAAAATTAAAAATACAATTTCAGATGAAATAGAACTGAGCATGGGAGTCCCACAAGGGTCTTCCCTATCAGCCACCTTGTTTAATATTTATATAATTCCAATTTGTCATTTCCTAAGCAGACTAGGACTTCTGCATTACATATATGCGGATGACATTCAAATTCTAATTCTAATAAATTCCTCTATTGAGTCTACTATAAATCTGATAGCTATGTATCTTGCCATGATTAAAAAACTCCTGACTAACATGAAATTAATACTGAACGTAGAAAAAACTGAAATCATTTATTTGGATAGGAGAACATGCCATGCTAAACTCCCGAACATTACACTTGAAGATAACAACACCAAGCTTGAAATCGGAAGCAACACAATCATTATTGACTCCGAACCTAATTTCAAAAAACACATCTCTATGAAGTTAAAAGAAGGCTATAACAAATTGCAATACACTTAAAACGATTAAAACCATTACTTGACCAAAACAACTTCAGAACTGTACTTCAAACCTTACTCTTTTCTAATGTAGACTATTGTAATGCATTACTGTTAGGCCTTCCTCTATCAACCATTCACCCTCTACAGGTCCTCCAAAATGCAGCAGCTAGGGTACTAAGAAATATAAAGGAATACCATCACATCATCCCCATCCAGTAAACTACCGGATTGAGTATAAAACACTGTGCATTATACACAAAATAATTTACGGAGAAACAACAGAATGGTTTAACGAAGCTATCAGACTACACACTCCCCAAAGACATTTAAGATCCAGTAATAAAGGGCTGTTATCGATCCCATTGGTACAATCAGCCCATCTATCACAAGTTAGAAATAGAGCAATTTCCTTAGCTGGCCCAAAAATCTGGAATACTTTACCAGAAAAGATAAGACTACAGCAGAACCTGGAATAATTTAAGAAGGATGTAAAAACATGGCTGTTTTGTAAGGCTAATGATAAAAATCTTCACGACTAAGATTGTATACCTATGCAGGACAGTTGAGTTGAAATCAAGTTTTTAAACTACTTGATCTTATTGATTTTTTATTTTTTTATTGCCATTTGATTTATTTTATTCTTATTGAATTGATCTTATATTATGTTTTATATTTGCTTACTATTACAATTGTTTATATATTTTATTTTTAATGTCATTTAACTGTGATGCATTTTGTTTTAATTATTTATTATATAAACCATTGTGATAGTCTATTCCGAATGACTGCCTATAAAAAAATTATAAATAAATAAATAAATATTACCTCCACCAATTCTTCCCTCCATGTTTCTCCACTTTCCCTCCATATCCCTCCCTTTTCTATCCCCCTTTTTATCTTTTCTCCTTCTATAACTCTTACTTTCCTGCATGCTTTTACTTCTTTGGTTAGTGCTCCATCCTCTTCTTCTCCCCTCCATTCTTTGGCAGATTTTGGGCATGTTCAGGTTAGTGGTGGGAAAAGGGTTGAGAGAATAGGTGAAAGGCTTGGAGGGGGGGGGGAGCTGGTTTTGGGTTGAATAAGGGATTTTGTGTGTGCATATACCTACAGTAAATTGGATACATTTCTACTGGGCAGACTAGATGTACCATTTTAATCTCTATATGCCATTATTTACTATGGGCCTGATATTGAAAGCATGTTCAGCACTCAGTAGCTAGATAAGTAGAACTTCTCTGGCTATCTCTTAGCTGATTAGATAGTGGGCAGGCAGTGGGCAAATCAGGGCAGCACTACTTAGTTGGATAACTTAGCCAGCTAAGTAGCAACATTTAGCCTTAGCCAGATAAGTTATACGGGTAAGTTACACCTGCCAAAGAGCAGGTTTAACTTAGCCGGATATAACTTATCCGACTAAGTAGTGCCTTATATGCAGATATTCAACAGCATAGTCATGTTGTTGAATAACCCTTGTAAGTTATACGTATAAGTCATATCCGGCTAAGTTATTTAAACGGCCAGCTTTCAATTTTGGGCCCTATATGCCTATTCATTTCCTCTTTTCTTCTCCTTCCATTCATCTGTTCCTTCCCTCCATTCATCTGTTCCTTCCCTCTGTGCTCCAACCTTTTCTCACCTCTTTCTTCTTTCTCCATGCATTTGCTTCTTCCTCTCATCCTGTGCTCCTTGCTGCATATCCTTTCATTACTTGTGTATCTCTCACCCTTGTGCTGGTAATGTTGCTCTCCTTGCTAGCACTAAGCCATGTGGTGCTGGCAATATTTCTTATTTCCACAGTTTACTATGAGAAACTGAAATGCCATCAGGCTTTGCAGCTCAAGGGTAATAAATGGAGCTCATCTTCTCTCTGCTCTTCCTTCATGTCATTGCCTATCACTGGATCTCGTATAGGGATCAAGGCAGCAACTTATCCTCTCTCAAGCAGAAAACCAGGATGTAAGCAAAGCAAAGCTGTGGTGGCAAGTGAAGGCACAACTTAACAACATGCTATACAGCGTACATCATAAACACCATATGCCTGACAGTTTTTGAGATGTACACTATCAAGTGAATTTTAAAAGCCCGGCGCATGCATCATTTAGGGGATTTATTTATTTATTTATAGCATTTATATACCGGGAGTTCCTGTATAATATACATATCACCCCGGTTTACAAGGAACAAGAACTATCGCTTCATTTAGCGGTTTACATAGAACAGATTAATCAAATTAACATATTAGTGGATAATTGCTGAACAGTTAATAAGTAACATGCCAGGCTCAAGTAGGAACCTAGAGGAGCTTCCAGTGGAACTTAGTGGAGCTTACAGTGAACCGCTTACAGTGAACTGAAAAAAAACAAGATTATATGATTATATACAATTCAATAATGATCTCTTCAGGAAATTATGTGCCTGGGGCTGGGGAAAGAGCGAATAAGCTGAAAATATCGTTCTACCTGCTCTTAGCTCTCAGGGAATGCTTGTGTGAACAACCAAGTCTTAAGTTTCTTTTTGAATGTAGTGTGGCAAGGTTCAAGGCGAAGGTCTGGAGGTAGCGAGTTCCAGATTGAAGGGCCCGCTGTGGATAGTGCGCGTTTCCTCAGGGAGGATTTCGCCGGTTGGGTGATTAGTCTGTTCTGGTACGCACTTCTAGTCGGTTTCACGGAGGTGTGTAGCTGAAGTTGAAACGTTAAGTTGAGGGGAGCGATGTTATGTAAGGCCTTGTGTATCATCATTATGGACTTGAATTGAATCCTGTGTTTAATCGGAAGCCAGTGGAGATGCTGGAGGATTGGGGTGATATGATCTCTTTTTTTGGCGTTTGAGAGAATTCTTGCCGAGGCATTCAGGACCATCTGAAGTGGTTTGGTGGTGCATGCTGGAAGGCCTAGAAGGAGAGAGTTACAGTAGTCCAGTTTCGGGAGTATGATGGCTTGTAGCACCATGCGGAAGTCTCTGTATAGGAGGAGTGGTTTTAGTTTCTTTAAGGTTTGTAGTTTAAAGAAACATTCTTTTGTTGTGTTATTTATGAATTTGTTGAGACTGAAACCGCTGTCTATGATGACCCCAGGTCTCTTACTTGCTGCGAGGTGGAGTGCACGGAGGTATCTGGACGTTGGCTAGCGATAGGAGGTGTGGGTGGGACATAATTTTCCGGAGCTATAAAGAGGATTTCGGTTTTGTTTGTGTTTAAGACCAGGTTGAGGCTGGCGAGTAGGTTGTTGATAGCTGAAAGGCATTTATTCCAGTATGACATGGCTTTGTGTAGAGAGTCTTCTATAGGGATGAGAATTTGTATGTCATCCGCATATAGGAAGTGTATTAGCTTGAGGTTGGTGAGTAAGTGACAGAGCGGGAGAAGATATATATTGAAAAGAGTCGGAGAGAGGGATGATCCTTGCAGTACCCCTCTCTTGGATTCAATGGAGTGAGACTCTTTGTTATTTATCTTGTTCTACAAGATAAATAACAAAGGCTCTTTGTTATTTATCTGTTCTACAAAAACGATTTGAACCAGTTGAAAGCTGCTCCTGTGATGCCAATGTCAGTTAGGCGCTGCAGGAGGCACGGGTGGTTTATGGTGTCAAACGCTGAGGAGAGATCCAGAAGTGCGAGGAGGCAAGGTTGGCCTTTTTCCAGATTAATGATAATAGTGTCTGATAGTGAGGCTAATAGTGATTCGGTATTCCTGGTCTTACGAAAACCAAATTGGTTTGTGGTGAGGATGTTGTTTTCGTCAAGGAATTCTGTAAGTTGTTTGTTAACAACTTTCTCCATAATTTTGGCTATCATAGGAAGGTTTGCTATGGGTCTGAAGTTTGCTGGGTCTGAGGTGGGAAGGTTGGGTTTTTTGAGGAGCGGTTTTAGCATGGCCAACTTGAGTTGGTTAGGGACTTGGCCTTGGGTGAGAGAGCAGTTAATGATGTCTGCAACAGGTTTGGCTATGATGTTAGTGATCAAACTCAGCATGTTTGAAGGAATATGATCTGATGGATGAGAGGATGGTTTTATCTTCTTAAGGATGTTCTCTATTTCTAATGTGGATGTGGGCTCAAAGGTGTTGAGCACTGCTGGTGTTGTGTTGGGTTGTTGAGCGGTTGAGTGCGATGGTTGTTGAACGGTTGAGTGCGATGATTGTTGAACTGTTGAGTGCAGTGATTGTTGAACGGTTGAGTGCGATGATTGGGGGCTGTGGTTGATTACATGGTTTGGATGTGGAGATGATCTCTTGAGGGGGGCTAGGAGTGAGGTGATTTTATTGTCAAAGAAGTCTGCTAGTTCGTTCGCTTTGTTGAGAGCTTTTTCGTCTGGAATGGTAGGCGCTGGGGGTTTAGTGATGGTTGATACATAGGAGAAAAGAGCTCTTGAATCAAAACTGAAGTGGTGTATTTTTTTGGAGAAGAATTCTTTCTTGGTTTTGTTGATGTCGTTTCTATATGAGTTGAGGCACGATTTGTAGATGAGGAGAGTTGTTGAAGATGGGTTTTTTCGCCATTTGTGTTCCTTGCATCTCAGCTCATGTTTACGTGTTTTCAGCTCCGGAGTGAACCAAGGTTTCCTGTTGTCTTTGTTTGGATTGATATATTTTGTCGTCATGGGGCACACTTGATCTGCAACCTTGTTGGTGATGTTGATCCATGATGATGTTGCTGAGTTGGCGTCGGAGAGGTCCAAATGCACTAGTTCCTTGGCCAGGTGTTCGCTGAGTTGGTCTCCTGAGCACTGTTTCCTGACGGATATAGATATTGATTGTGTTGATTGAGGAGGAAGCTCTTTTATCTTTAACACCGATGAGATGATTTGGTGGTCTGTCCACGGAACCGGAAGGCAAGTTGGGATAGTGTGGGTTGAGATTCCCTCGTTTATGAAGATAAGGTCTAACGTATGACCTGCTTTGTGGGTTGGTTCTGTCACAATTTGTCTGAAACCCATATTGCTGAGAGAGGAGAGAAGAGTTTTGCAGTTGGTGGAATGAGGTTGGACATCTACGTGAAGGTTAAAATCTCCCATCAGGATGGCCGGTTTTCCGGAGTTTAGGTGTTTTGCTGTTAGTTCTATGATTGTGGATGGGTCTGCTTCCAGTATTCCGGGAGGGGCATAAATTAATCCGATCGTCAGATGTTTTGAGTTGAATAGCGCAAATTCGATATTTGCTAGGTTATTAGAGGCCTGCAATGTCAGACCTAGCATTTTTTTGGCTGCGAGGAGAAGGCCACCTCCTCTTTATTTTGGGTCTGGGTATAGAGAGGAGATCGTATGCCTGTATGGGAAGCTGATTTATTAGAGCAGTGTCGGTGGGTTTTAACCAGGTTTCTGTGATGGCACAGATGTCAGGTTTTGCATCGGATAGGAAGTCATTGAGAATATGAGTTTTCTTGGAGATGGATTGTGCATTAACAAGAGTGAGAGAGAAGAGAGCCAGTCCAAGAAATTGTGTGGCGGGTGTCAGCAGGATGGGCCTGAGCCTCTGTTGATGGTTGTGATGGGGAGTGGGGGGCTTAGGTGTTCTCCACATGTGGTTGTGGATGATGGGAATTGTGAGGGGGTACATGATAGAAGATATCCTGATAGAGATGGTTGAAAGTCAGATCCCAGTTGGGGTTTCTTGTTAGGTGGTATCCTGTTTGGTGCTATCCTAATGGAGGTGAGAGTTAAGGTGTTTAGTGTTTAGTTTCCCCTAGGGAAAACTAGTCAAGTGTGTGTGTCCTCAGCGTGAGGCAGTATGTTGATGGGCCTGTTGGTAACTGATAGAGAATGGATAATCTAGGCCCTGATTTATATTAGCAGAGAGAGGCCGGAACAAATTTTTTCTAGTTTAGTGCGAATGCAGTCAGTTGAATGCTGGGCGAGTGCGGTCAGTTGAATGCTGGGCGAATGCGGTCAGTTGAATGCTGGGCGAATGCGGTCAGTTGAATGCTGGGCGAATGCGGTCAGTTGAAAGTTGAGCGAATGCAGTCAGTTGAATGCTGGGCGAATGCAGTCAGTTGAAAGTTGGGCGAAAGCAGTCAGTTGAATGCTGGGCGAATGCAGTCAGTTGAATGCTGGGCGAATGCAGTCAGTTGAAAGTTGGGCGAAAGCAGTCAGTTGAAAGTTGGGCGAAAGCAGTCAGTTGAATGCTGGGCGAATGCAGTCAGTTGAATGCTGGGCGAATGCAGTCCGTTGAGTGCTGTGTGCTGTGCTAGCGATGTCAAGAGTAGGTTTGAGTCCTGGGACGCTCCAAGGGGCGCGCTAAGGGGCAGGCCCCTTAGGTTGCGCTCCTTCGGGCGCGCGACGCCGGATGAGTGCGCTGAAATTTAAAGGCCTTTTTTGGCGCCCTCTGATAGGCCTAGTGCCTCCAGGGGGCGCGGCTGACTCACCGCGTGTGTCCTGCGGTTCCCTGCGCTTCCGTCTTGTCTTTGGGGTTTTTTTTTTCCTTTTTGTTTATTAGCTGTTCCGGTTGCCGCCTCTGCACGGCTTGCGGGATCGTGAGCGGGCTCTAGCCCCGATTGGGCTTCGGGAGCCCCGGCAGAGGAGGAGGAGGCAAGCGGCGGCCGATGCCGGGAGCGGAGCGGGATATGCATACAAGTCAGGCCAGTGTGCGCCAAATGGATTTTAAAAGGCGCCTGTGTGCATACATACTTGCTGCTATGTGCACAAATGATATTTTCTGAAAAAGAAGTAGGCATGGTCTGGGTGAGCCATGGGCATTCCTGGTTTTCCCTTTGAAAATTGCGCATAAATACTTATGCGCACAGATACGCACCAGGATCCCCAACTTCATAACTTCTGCTATGGATAAATAGTAAAACAAAAAGATATAGGCAGATCAGTGAGGTTTTAAAGGTAAGGGCTAACAGGGAGCGAGGCTATTAAATTAGAGGGGTTTGGAAGTGCTATCCCTTACCTGGGCGAACTGGGAACTAGGAAAACTGGAAATGGCGGCTGCATGCTTGTCCACTAAAATCCCCCCACTTATGCAGTAGAAGTAGCATTTGTGTACAGAAAATTGTTTGCACATGTGCGTGTAGTCAGTCAATTTTATAACATGTGCATATGTTATAAAATGGCCACGTCCCTGGGCGTGGGCTGACAAATGCATGCACATGTGCACCCGCGTGCCTGTTTAAAAGTTACTGTCCCTAAGTTCTAATAGCAGTTTAAGCATTAAGCTAAAGCTGACAAGATCATTTGGTAATATAACCCATTTCAGTCAAATAATATATTGCCATAACAAGCCCTCAAGTACTTCAAAGAAATAACTGACACACTATTTACCTCCTTCTCTTTTTGTTACTGTTTTGGCAACTGGTTTTCTTTTGGGTACCATATGTTCCTTTGAAGACAAGATGACACAATATTAGAGGAAATGCCTTTCTTACTCCCAGTTGGATGGAATGTGGAATGATCCACTGACATCATGAAAGCAGAATCTGTAGTAGTCATGGCAATACTGCATTCTGTACTTGCAAATCTTGAAAACTGTGATTCTGTTTTCTATGTAATGGCAGACTAAAGGAAGTAAAACATGGAATGGACGCTCATATTTCCAGTTAGTATTGTGAATATTAGATTTCTAAGCCTATAAAATTTGTTTTGCAATATTACTGTCCAGCTGCATTTTATTTTTAAGCTTTTGGATATTAGAAGCCAGATAATGTCCATTAGATGGGTAACAGATGTAGCCTAAGTATTTTGTGCCATACTTTTCTGCTATGGGAGATTATCCTGTGGCATTCTTCACTGACTGTGTCTTTTGTATATTCTAGGTTAACTGTTTTCTTTGCTGATTTAAACAATAGGGAGTTAATATATATATATATCATATGTTTACTTAAATAAAGGAAAGATGAAAATATGGTTTTGAAAAATATGCATATTATATTGAGAAGAGGAGAAATGATGACCTAAATACTGCCCCTCCATAATAATTATCCATTTAAAAGAATTTGAAACAAGGCTTTGACTTCTAATGGTTACTTGATTTTGTAAGTAAGATACTATATTTTGTGTGTTATTTATCATATATATCTGTCTGTATGTTGTTGAGATGTGTGTGCGAAAACATGAAGACTTAGTAATGAATGTATAGAATATGTTTTATCCTTGTACATGATTGCATATCGGTAGTAATTTTACAACAGCCTGCATAAATTTGAAAACAAATTACCCTTATACTTTTCATTAGTTTTGAAAAGGAAAGTTTGCATGCACTTTCCCTTTGAAAATTATCTGACCAAAACTACCTGCACACAATTACACCAGATAATTTGTGTGTAGAGTTTGTCAGGAAAATTTACTGTTGAAAATGCAAAAGTGAGTGTGTATTTGCAAAGCCCTCCCAATCCTGCCGTGACAACGCTTCTGTTCATTGCGATTACACTTACATGCATACAGAATGCACTTGCAGAAATTTACCTGCATAGCAGACAGGCAGCTTTATAAAAGGTCATTTCTACAGTTAAAGCACTTTTTTACCTGCGAAAATGGCTTTGAAAATTACCCTCATCTTGTTAATTTAATATATTTTTTTAATTAGCAATTCCAGGTATTTCCTGGATTTTAATGGCCTGTTAAGAGGATTTTTCCAAAGTCACAAAATCATAGCAATTATTACCTGCCAGAAAGCTACCTATCTAAAGGTCCTAATTTCCTAATTGCTATTCTAGAATATATCTTTGTTAGTTAATGTTGCTACTAATGAACAAACCAGAAGAGAGGAATTCAGTCTCATAATGTGCTGCTAGGTTCACTAAATACTTAGGAAATGATGTGCGAAGATCCATCTTCTGGAAAGCTGGTTTTCTTGATTTCTCACAGGTCAAGCAGGATGGTAGTCCTCACATATGGGTGACATCACAGGATGGAGCCCAATCACGGAACACTTTTGTCAAAGTTTCTAGAACTTTGACTGGCACCTACTAGGCCTGCCCAGGATGGCACTAACCCTGCAACCAGCAGGGATCCCCTTCAGTCTTCTTTTTTCCGTGCAGCAGTAGCCACACGGCTTAAGGAACTCCACAGAGATTCCTGACAGGAATTTTCCTCACGGAATTACTATACAACTTTCTACCCCACAGGGGTCCCCCGCTTTTATTTTTACGTCCGTGGTTGTCCAGTAAGTTTTTTACCCGATTCCGGTCGATTCCTGTCGAGTTTGGCCTTCACGGCCTACTGGCCGTCTACTGCACCACGGCTAAATTTTTTCATAGGCCATGGCGTCGGGGTTTCATCGATGCCCAGACTGCACCCGCACAATGTCCATTACTGACCCTCACCAGGTATGTGTAATGTGTCTGGGTAGCGAGCACGATGTCCTTACTTGCACCAAATGTGCCCTTATGACACGTAAAGGTCGCAAGGCTAGAATGGAGAAAATGGAACTTCTCTTTCAGTCAAAAACCCAGACTCCGTCCATAGCATCGACGTCATCTGAACTGACACAGTCTACGTCGCACCATCATTGGGCAACGGCCGGTGTTCGACCAGCATCGACGACCCCATGGCCATCGACACCCTCTGTTCCCCCTCACGAAAAGGACAGAGGTGACCATCGAGAAAAGCATCGGCATCGACATCGCAGGTCTCAGACTGTTGACGCAGGCAAGGCCTCGACGTCCTCATTGTCTGAACCGCCATCAAAGAAAGCCCATCCAGAAAAGGCACCATCCCTATCTGGTTCAGGGTCACCAATGCAACCTTCACCGGGACCGGTGATAGGAGCCGCGATTTCACCTCCAATGGTGGTCCCTCCGGCTACACCTTCGCCTCCTCCGGCATCGGGGCTCCATGCTCCAGGTTTCCGGGAGGAACTGGATCAGATGATTCAGGAGGCCATCGGAGGAGCGATGAAAGGCTTCAAGGTTCCATCGACGCCGATACTGGTTCCGATGCCTGAACCGGTAGCCGATCCCATTCCAGTAGCGCTAGCACCGTTACGAGAATGGAAGCGCTGATCGCTGCTTTTCCTCCGAGGGATCCGACGACTCCAGTGGACCCGGTGCCTTCCTCCCCGATTCCTCTTTCATCGGCAGACGAAGGAGAAACACCATTCCTTACGCCATAGGGAGTCCTTCCGATGCCTAGATCATTGGTTTCACCGATTGCATCTTTGTTTCCATCTGTGCCACCATCCCATCCATCGATGCCCTTGATGCCACCATCGGTGCCACCATCGATGCCTTCGGTGCCTCGCCCGGGACCTTCAGATATACCAATTTTTCGTCCCTCCAAGGATACTGGGGGTGCTGGAGATGATCCCTACGATACCTGGACTGACGATTCATCCCAGGATACCGATGACTTGCCATCGCCACCCTCTCCTGCTGAAAGCAGGAAGCATTCTCCGCCAGAGGACTTGTCCTTCATTAATTTTGTGAAGGAAATGGCTGAAGGTGGTTCCTTTTCAACTTCAGACAGAACAGGACGATATACATCAGATGATGGAGCTTCTTCAATTTTTAGATGCTCCTAAAGAACTAACATCTATTCCCATCCATGATGTCCTCCTGGATCTTCTCAAAAGAAATTGGGAACATCCTGGTTCTGTGGCTCCAGTCAGTTGGAAAGCTGACACTACATACCTAGTCCAGTCAACTCCTGGTTTCCAGAAATCCCAATTGGACCACCATTCAGTGGTTGTTGAGTCAGCCCAAAAGAAAGCCCAAAGATCCAAGCCTCATTCTTCCTATCCTCCAGGAAAGGAACAAAAATTCCTGGATGCTATAGGTCGTCGTATCTTTCAAGGGACTATGCTTATATCCCGCATCGCCTCTTATCAGCTTTATATGACCCAGTACAATAGGGTCCTCTTTAAACAAATATAGGACTTTGCTGAGTCCCTACCTCAACAGTCTCAAGACCAATTACACGCCCTAGCTCAAAAGGGTTTAGAAGCGGGTAAGCACGAGATAAGATCTGCCTATGACGTTTTTGACACCGCTTCTAGGGTTTCAGCAACAGCCATTTCTGCAAGGCAATGGGCCTGGCTAAAGTCGTCCAACCTATGGCCTGAGGTCCAGGATAGACTCTCTGATTTGCCTTGCACTGGAGATAATCCTTTTAGTGAGCAAATACAAAAGACAGTGACGCAACTCAAGGATCACCATGAGACTCTTCGCCAACTCTCCTTGCTACCTTCTGAATATCCTGCTAAGCAAACATTCAGAAAGGAGCCCAAGAAATCCTTTTACCGCTAAAGGAAATCTTATCCTCCTCTGTCCAAAGGTTGCTCTACTAAGCCTTATCAGAAAGGCCAGTCCAGGCAACCTCGCAGGCAAAAGCCGCAAACAACTCCTCAACCAGGTCCAGCATCTGGTTTTTGACTTTTTTCTAGAGAGCATGTACCAGTGGGAGGTTTTTGACTTTTTTCTAGAAAGCATGTACCAGTGGGAGGCCTTGTGCCACTTCAGCCACTTCTGGCACTCAGTCACCACAGACCAGTGGGTGCCCACCATAATAACTCAAGGTTATCATCTCAACTTTCTTGCCATTTGTTATGGATCTGATGCTACGAGTTGCTAGAGTTAGCAGTCTGTTGTAGATCTAATGCCTGATGGGCGGAGCAATCAGATAGGAGTAGCAATTGTTAGGAATCTGATGTTAGTTAGACTGCGGGCTCCTGAAGAGGAAGGAGTTAGCAATCTTGTTACGAAAGCTCTGTGTAGAGCTGAGAGTAGCAATCTGTAATTCTGATATAGTAGTGGGTGGATCCCTGGGCCGGTGGCAGATGACCACTCCCCTGGGAGGATATCCCGAGAGGGACCACCAGCTAGGCTTGAGTATGGAGACAGACACACATTAGTTCTTTTATTAAACAGGTTTTTGAAACCACCAGATGTGGCAGTAGTGAGCTGATATGCCCGACAGGGCTGTAGTCCCTCAGGTACTGGAACAACGATCCAGGATGGCTGAGCTGTTGAGAAACTGTAGAAAGTGAGTAGGCAGAGTTCATGAACAGCACTAGATGACAAAACTCACGTAAGGTCTCAAGGAAGCTCAGGAGCTGGAAAGGTTTAGGCCCTCGAGGAGCGAGTACCTGGTTCCAGGGAAAGCTCTGAGAGAGCGATGGTAACTCACAATTGTTTGTAGCAGCGATAGCTTCCAGGCAGTAGAGAATCTTCAGAGTGTCCAGGAACATGGGTCTTCGAGGAGCGAGTATCGGTTCCTATCTGTAATCTGAAAGTAAAGAAAGGAGCGAGGCACCCGAGGAGCGGGTATCTCTGGTAAGTCCGAGGAGGCAGAGTAGCTTGGATAGCCAAAGCGAGTCCTTAGCGAATCCTTGCTAACTCAGTTAGTTAGCGATAAGAGACCTCTAAATATTGGAAGCGGATGATGTCATCTCAGGGGGACAACCCTGAGGTTCGCGCCCTTGCTGGTACTTCAATCAGAGCGCACACGCGCACCCTAAGTCTTCAGGCAACATGGAGGATCTGCAATGTCGAGCCGGTCCGGGGACACCAGAGGGAGACGGCATGGAGACGCCTTGGCAGCCAGCCGTCCATCAGACCCGGAGGGAGTCGCCACAGAGGTAAAGAGGGCGGAGTGAGGGCGTCGAGCAGCAACTGTCGCAACACCATTCCACCGGACTCCCCACCTTGGCTGACGTGGGGAGCATCAGACCATTCACCGCTCCTGGAACAGGAGATTTCCCTCCTCCTCCAGTCCAGAGCAATAGAACCAGTGCCCTACTCCCAACAGGGCCTCAGATTCTACTCTCTGTATTTTCTAATCCCAAAAATGTCAGGAGGCGTTGGTCCGATACTAGATCTTCGGGCCTTAAACAAGTTCCTCCAAAGAGAAAAGTTCAAGATGGTGACCTTGGGTTCCCTCCTCCCCCTTCTACAAAGGGGAGACTGGCTCTGCTCTCTAGACCTCCAGGACGCTTACACACATATCGCAATAACTCCATCTCATTGCAGATTTCTGCGATTCCTTGTAGGCCCAAAGCACTACCAATATCGAGTGCTACCATTCGGCCTAGCCTCTGCTCCATGAGTCTTCACCAAGTGCCTCGTAGTAGTAGCAGCAGCGTTCCTCAGAACTCAAGGTGTCCACATCTACCCCTACCTCGACATTTGGTTGATCAGGGCTCCCACACAGCAAGCTGTTTTGACGTCCCTATGTCTCACCTTGCACACCCTGATCTCTCTGGGGTTTCTCATCAATTATCCAAAGTCCAGCTTGGTCCCATCGCAAATCCTGTCGTTAATAGGAGCAGACTTGGACACCCTCAAGGCAAAGGCATTTCTTCCTCGAGAACGAGCTCTCATCATCTCCTCTCTCACCCATCAGCTGCAGTCTTGTCAGCGCTCCACTGCACGTCACTTTCTAGTCTTGCTAGGACACGTCACTCCCATGGCTCGTCTCGCCATGAGGATCCTACAGTGGACTCTAAGGTCACAATGGATTCAGTCATCTCAACCACTATCAACTGTTGTCCACATAACCAACCCACTTCGTCTACCTCTAGCTTGGTGGAAGAATCAGGCCAATTTCCTTCAAGGCCTTCCTTTTCAAGCTCCAGACCCTCAAATAACCCTTACAACAGATGCCTCCAACGTCTGTTGGGAGCACACGTTGCTAATTTACAAACTCAAGGGTCTTGGTCTCCAGAGGAAGCCAAACACCAGATCAATTCTCCCGCCTCCTGTGTCAGGAGGCTGCGCAGATATGGGCGGAGGCCCTCTCCCTCTCAATGTACCTCAGGGCCACCTACTTGCCGGGAGTGGACAATGTGTTGGCAGACATGCTGAGTCGCACCTTTCGACCACACGAGTGGTCTCTCAACCCCACAGTAGCGGACTTGATATTCCAACGTTGGGGTTACCCTCACATAGTCCTCTTTGCGTCACCTCAGAATCGCAAAGTAGAAAACTATTGCTCTCTCACTCGCAGCCAACACTCAAGCAACATTTTGCTAAACGTACACATTGTTTTTCTAGAATATTTTTGGTGATTCATCAGAAAGGAGTTATACGTGTAAATGTAACATACTATCATAGCAATTTTAAAAATCCATTTATATGCGTAAAATGCACTTATTCATGAATATCCTATGGACAATTCGATGGCATATATTGTAGCAATTTTCAAAAGCCCATTTAACAGGCAAAGTGCATTTACATGTGTAATCCCCAATTTTAAACATATAAATGCTTTTTAAAATCAGGCCCTATATGTGTAACTACTACCGTGGCCTCACTGTTGGATAATTATTGGACCTGACTTGTTTTATTTCTGTTTATGCTCATTCTGCTATAATGTTTCATTACTGTTAAAAAATGTTCACTTTGTAAACCGTTATGATGGCTCTACCGAATAACGGTATATAAAACTCATCAAATAAATAAATAAATAAGAGGCTCACATTTGGCACCAGAACTACTTCCCTCACCCTTTCACTTCCAAACCTGGTGTGAATTGTCCGATGTGGGGAAGGATTAACCTCCAAGGCCCAAGGTGCTGATTATGGCTGTATCTTTGTATACCAATAATAGTCTGCTCATCGCTGATGTCCTAACATAAAACTTTACTGAATCAATCTTTCAACAGAAGCAACTTGTCACATTATACATAGGAACGCTAACTCTTAAGCAGGTGCGTGGGCACGTGTGCGTTCATCGGCCTGCACCCAGAGATGCATCCGTTTTATAATATACATGATATATCTGCGTATGTTCTAAAATAACCTGGACACGCGTACATGTACACTCAATTTTAAATGGACGCACGCATGCGCATATCTATTGCATAACTGGGGAAATTTTACAATGGATGCCCACTGCCATTTGCTGTTTTCACAGTTCCCATTTCGCCCAGTTAAGGGATAGGACTCCCATATCCCCCAAGTTTAATAGCCTCCCTTTCCTCCTGTTAGCCCTGGCCCTTAAAATCCCGCTGACTTACCTAATTTTTTTTTTAACACTTACACATCATCCACACAGCTTGGGATCCCAGTGTGCGCCAGTGCGTGTAAGTATTTATGCTCTCATCTCTTGGCCAGGTCCCAACATGCCCATGTCCCATCCCTTTTTGATAACTTTTTATTTGTGTGCACAGTGGGAGATATGTGTGTGCACAGGTGGCTTATAAAATCTGCTCAGTGTGCAACAATCCAACTTGAGTGCATATCTCCCGGTTTTGGTGCACCCCAGGCTTTTAAACCTCACCTATTATTTCTGGTTGCATCAATAATGTGTAACTGATCCAGTAGTCCCTTGATTTCTCCCTGGGGTCCCTCTATCCTTCTGATCTTTAGGGCTGCCCCTATGATAGCTGACAAGATTCCTCCCTTTTATTGAGTTTTCCCCTTATTGATACTTGGGATCCACTGTTTGATCTTATAATTCAACACCTCTCCACTCCTCCTCGTTGTATGTTGTGGACATCTTCTCTCCTGTCTTTACTGGATGAGCACTGGGTGAATAGCTTGATGATTCTTTTTTCCTCCCAGTCTGGCACTGGATTGGCACTCAGTTCTCCAAACAATTACTGCTGTATTGGCACTGAGTCTCTCAGGATGAGTGAAACAGAGGTAGACTGGAAGATTTCCCAAAAAAGGCAACCTCCAGCCACTAAAACAAACTCCTTTCTTGCAAAAATACAGAACCTATCTCAGAGGACTATAGGTTTATCCCAGGACAAGCAGGATGCTAGTCCTCACATATGGGTGACATCATTGATGGAACCCTATTGCGGAAAACTTTCTGTCAAAGTTTCTAGAAACTTTTGACTGGCCCTGTGAGGCCACTGAGCATGCCTAGCATGCCATGATATTCTCTGCCACAGGGGTCTTTCTTCAGTCTTCGTTTTTCCGCGCTGCTGTAGGCATCGCGGAGCAGGAGCCTTGTGAGTTTTCTCACAGTGTTTTGCTGACTAAAAGTCACTTATTTTCTCATTCATTTTCTCCCAAGGGATCTCTCACGTTTCCACCGGCTGGTGAGTAATCGTAGTCTCGTTTTTACTCCTTGAGTAAAAACTGTTACGGGACCGGGCCGTGCCCCGGTTCCCCCTCCTACCTCGAGGCCGGTCCGGCCCGCAAGACGAGCTCCTCGGTCCCCGGAGCTTGGCTCGCAGCTTGCCGCGGCTCCTGCGAGGCGTCGGAGACGCTGCCGACTCCCGTCGCTGGCCCCGCCCCCTAGGCGCGCGTGCGGGGGCTTGTATCTTAAAGGGGCCAGCGCGGGAAAAATACAGGAAGTGCCTAGGATGACGTCAGACGCCCCAGGGTATAAGTACCCTGCACCTAGACCTCTCCAGTGCCTTACAACAAGGTTCCTGGACTCTGGTCTGCTGTTGCTGCGCTCTTGGATTGCTCTTCGTTCGACCCGGCTTGTCTCCTGACTCTCCTCCGCTTCATCCTTGGTTCTGGTTCTTCGTCCCGCTTCTGCTCTTCCCTGCTTGCTGGATTGATTCTTCTGGACTCCGACCTTGGACTGGCTTCGGACCGCTCTCTGGACTTCGACCCCTGGACTGGATTTGGATCGCCCTCTGGACATCGACCTCGGGATTGGCTGTGGACCGCTCTTTGGACTCAGACCCCTGAACCGGCTTTTGGATTTTTTCTACTTCTCTGCGGAGACTACCTACAACCTGCTGGAGGCGCCAGCCGTCTGGAACCCACGACCTGCAGGAGGTGCCTGCATCCAGACTATCTTCAAGTCTTCAGGGAAGTCGCCTAAGTCCCAGCAGCCGTGTCCCTACGGGCTCCTCCTGGGGGGACTTCGGCTTCCAGGGTGAATCTCCAAAAGTCCCAGCGACCGGACTCCTAAGGGCTCCTCCCGGGGGAGTACCGGCCTCCAGGGTGAAGACTCTTCCATCACCGGGGCCCAACGTCGTCCGTCCTCCCGCTGGGTATCGAGTCCTTGGTCGCATAGGATTCCACCGTAGTCCAGTATCGCAGCATACTCCGAGTTCCCCAAACCGCCTCCCGGTTGGGACACCTGCTGTGGAACTTCTACAGCACTCCGTCCTTGTTCCAACCGGTCCAAGGGTCCACGAACGTAAGAAAAACATTTTCTCTCATAATTTTTCCCTCATTTCATCGATGGCTGTCGATTTGAAATGGCTACTGGATTTAAAAAATGTCCTATCTGTAATCGGACAATGTCCATTACAGACCCACACCTCGAGTGTGTCCTTTGTTTGGGGGACAAACATGATGTCACAACCTGCCCTAAATGTGCAGAAATTACTCGGAATGGAAGAAAACTTCGCCAAGAGAAAATGGAGCATCTATTCCATCTACAGCTTTTGCCTTCTCCCTCGACATCGACAAAATCGTCTCCAGCCAGAGTCTCCAACCATTGCCAACGACATCGATAGCATCGACGAGGTCATTGGTCGAACACCGATCGAAACACCGTCATCGACATCGACACACATCAATACCGGCGGCGCTTCTCTTCCTGGAGGAACTGACCGCTAAGCGGCCAAAACTTCAGGAAACATCACTATCCTCGACGCCGGGGCCTTCACCTCGCGAAGAAACACCAGTGGCCGAACCTCCACAGGGCTCTGTGGAAGGAACATCGACGCTTCCACCACCACCGCGTTCAGCTGCTCTGCCTGCACCAGCTGTTCCGCAGGAATTGTCGGATTTCATCTGGCAAGCGGTGCTTCAGGCCCTTAAGGAGCAGATGTCCATTCTGGTGCCTTCGCCAATGCCGGTGTCTACACCGATGCCGGTTCCCGAACCGATGCCGGTGATTCCACCGAAGCTGGTGACTACACCAATGCCGACTACTCTGTCGATGCCAGTACCTACACGATGCCGACGATTCCGCCGATGCTGGTGCCTACACTGATGCCAGCACCACAGCCTAAAGTGATACTGGCACGACTCTCGATGACACCGAAGCCATCTTCGATACCGGACCCGATGCCATCGATGCCAATGACACCTGGGAAACCAGGGCATCCAGAATTAGCACTATATCAACTCATAATGAAGAGATTTGACGAAGTAGTCTGTGCTCTTCCTCCCAAGCCCCAAAAAGAACAGCCTGAAGGGATACCCCTCGATGACCCGCAACCAGGTCCTTCAGGGCTTCCTCGTTCACCTAGATCTTCTCCAATATCTCCTCATCAAGATGATCCATACGATACTTGGGACGATGGGCATACAGACACTTCCTCTGAAGTGGAAACAGATGCAAGAATTTATACCATCATTACCACAGCAACATCAAGAAGCAGCCCAAGCAATTATTCACAAAGGACTTGAGGCTGGCAAGCACGAAGTCCATGCTGCCTATGATGGATTTGAAACAGCATCCAGAGTGGTGGCATCTGGAATAAGTGCAAGATGTTGGGCATGGCTTAAAGCCTCGGACCTCAGGCCTGAAGTCCAGGAAAAATTAGTTGATCTCCCATGTCTTGGTGATAACCTTTTTGGTTCCAAGGTGCAAGATGCGGTTGCTCAATTGAAAGAGCACACAGAAACCCTGCGACAACTTTCATCGATTCCACAGGATCCAGCTACACAGTCATCTCGTTGGCCTCAAAGAAAAGAACCTAGAAGGCCCTTCTATCAACAGAGGCGTTATTACCCTCCAACATCAAGGGGCAGATCTACTAGGCCACAACAAAGAGCTCAGCCCAGACAACCTAGGGCGACTAGGCCTCAACCTCCGCCACAGACGGGACCGGCTGCTGGCTTTTGAGACCTTTCCCAGAGACCAAAGCCATCTCTTCAGTCCTCATCCAGATCTTCCAGTAGGAGGCCGAGTATCCTCCTTCTACAACCATTGGTTACAAATAACAACAGACCAATGGGTACTTGCAATAATATCTCGAGGTTACCAACTCAGTTTCCTCTCAATTCCAAGAGATTGTCCTCCGAGACCTCTTTCGCTAACAGAAAATCACATAATCCAATTGCAAGTAGAATTATCCACTCTTCTGAGAGCCAGGGCTGTACAGCCAGTGCCCCGGACTCAGCAGGGCAGAGGACGCTATTCCCGCTATTTCCTCATTCCAAAGAAAACCGGAGGCCTAGGTCCCATTCTAGACCTTAGAAATCTCAATAAATTTCTAAAGAAAGAAAAGTTCAGGATGGTTTCTCTAGGCACCATGCTTCCACTTCTTCAAACAGGAGATTGACTTTGTTCTCTGGATCTTCAAGACGCTTACGTTCACATTCCAATATTCCCTCCTCATCGCAAGTATCTGCGCTTCATGGTGGGTCATCAACATTTCCAATACAGAGTACTGCCATTCGGACTTGCCTCTGCTCCCAGAGCATTCACCAAATTTCTGGTAGTAATAGCAGCACACTTGCACAAGGAAAGTGTCCATGTCTTTCCCTATTTAGATGACTGGCTCATCAGAAGTCAATCTCAACAAGGAGCTCTGGCTTCTCTCAGTCGAACAATTACTCTACTTCACTCCATGGGCTTTCTCATTAATTATCAAAAGTCCCATCTCACTCCGTCTCACCTGCTTCAATTCATAGGAGCAGAATTGAACACCATCCTCTCAAAGGCTTTTCTACCCGAGGATCAGACAGAAACACTTTCCCTACTAGCAAACTCGATTCACTCACAGAAACAAGCAACAGCTCATCAGTTTCTAACCTTACTAGGACACATGGCATCCACAGTTCATGTCACTCCTATGGCAAGGTTAGCCATGAGAGTAACCAGTGGACTTTAAGATCACAATGGATCCAAGCCATTCAGCCATTGTCCTCTCCAATTCAAGTAACCCACCAGCTACGTTCCTCTCTACTTTGGTGGGCGAACAAGGACAATTTGCGCAAGGGCCTACCCTTCCAACAACCAGTCCCACAGATAACTTTAACTACAGATGCATCCACCTTGGGTTGGGGAGCTCACATAGACAATCTCCAAACCCAGGGTACTTGGACAAAACTCGAAGCAACATTTCCAATCAATTTCCTGGAACTTCGAGCTATAGGTTATGCGCTGCATGCGTTCAAGGACTGCCTTTCACACAAGACTGTTCTGATCCAAACGGACAACACAGTAGCCATGTGATACATCAACAAACAGGGAGGTACGGGCTCGTATCTCCTTTGTCAAGAAGCTGCACAGATTTGGGACTGGGCACTAACACACTCAATGTTTCTCCGGGCCACTTATCTGGCAGGCATTCACAATGTACTGGTGGATCGACTCAGTCATCAGTTCCATCCACACGAATGATCCCTGGATCCCTTAGTAGCGACCAGGATATTTCAACACTGGGAACAACCAACAATAGACCTCTTTGTGTCACACCTGAATCACAAAGTGGACAAATTCTGCACTCTATACAGACAGAATCACCAGCTAGCCAAGGACGCCCTTGCTTGCCCTTGGAACTCGGGCCTTCTATACATGTATCCTCCGATACCGCTCATAACCAAAACTCTAGTGAAGCTACAACAGGACAAGGGCTCCATGATACTTATAGCCCCGTATTGGCCTCGACAAGTATGGTTTCCCACACTTCTAGACCTTTCAATCAGGAATCCAATTCGCCTAGGTGTAGCTCCCACTCTAATAACTCAGGATCAGGGTCGGTTGCACCATCCCAACCTTCAATCCCTATCTCTGACAGCATGGATGTTGAAAGCTAGATTTTACAACCACTCAATCTTTCAACCAATGTATCTCAAGTGCTTATAGCTTCACGCAAACCTTCCACACGAAAGAACTAATCTTCAAAATGGAAAAGATTTACTTTGTGGTGCAGGCAAAAGAGTATTGATCCCTTCTCCTGCCCTACAACTTCTCTATTAGACTACTTATGCCATCTTTCACATTCTGGTCTCCAGACCTCATCTGTAAGAGTACATTTAAGTGCAATCTCTGCTTACCATAACAAGATGGGAGATGCACCAATATCAATACAACCTCTTGTCAGCAGATTTATGAGAGGTTTAACTCAACTTAAACCACCAATTCGGCCACCAGTCACAGAATGGGACCTGAATCTGGTCTTACAAGACTCATGGGTTCTCCTTTCGAACCCATGAATTCTTGTGATGATAAATTTCTCACATGGAAGACTATCTTCCTCATAGCCATTACATCGGCTAGAAGGGTTAGTGAGTTACAAGCACTTGTCACGTACTCACCCTACACAAAATTCTTACATGACAGAGTGGTTCTCCGTACACATCCAAAATTCCTTCCCAAAGTAGTTACGGAATTCCACTTTAACCAATCCATAGTTTTACCCACATTCTTTCCAAGGCCTCATTCACACCAAGGAGAACAAGCCTTACATACCTTGGACTGTAAGCGTGCGCTAGCATTTTACTTAGACCGCACTGCAGTCCACAGGAAATCCACTCAACTCTTTGTATCTTATGATCCAAACAAACCGGGTAAAGCAGTGGGTAACATACTCTATCCAGCTGGTTATTTATTTATTTTATTTAAAAACTTTTCTATACCGTCGCTAAGTTATGTACCATCGCAACGGTTTACAAATAGGCACAAATAGGTATATATAGGTAGGTATCGTACATTCTAACAAGTGCCAACTAAAAACGGTTACAATATCATTAATAAAGTTAAATTTTTTGGTAGTGATGGATTAGTCTGGGAAAGTTTATTGAGGTACTTTATTTCGGTCTATTTCTCTACCATATTATGTATTTATAATATCGTGATGCCATTTATTGTTAGCTGCGTTTTTCTGTATTTTTCATTCTCTCTCTCCCTCTCTACCCCACTGTTTCTTTTGGAAAGGCTTGCTTAAAGAGCCATGTCTTTAAGGTTTTCTTAAAGGATTTGATGTCACTCTGTAATCTGAGTTCAGTGGGCATTGTGTTCCATAGAAAGGGCCCAGCCAGTGATAAGGCCCTTTCTCTTACTTGGGTTAGTTTTGCTGATTTTACTGTAGGGATTGTTAGTAGTGCCTTGTTAGCCGAACGAAGGTTCCTTTGTGGGACATGGACTCTTAGAGCTGGTTAGCAGATTGCATACAGTTTTGCTATGAAAAAGCAGGCCTTCCTCTCCAAGGATGAGTAAAGGCGCATTCAGTAAGAGCAATGTCAACCTCAGTAGCACACTATCATTCAGTGCCAATTCTTGACATATGTAAAGCAGCAACATGGAGTTCACTTCACACCTTTGCTGCTCATTACTGTTTAGACAAGCAGGGACGAGAAGATTCAGCCTACGGACAATCTGTCTTAAAGAACTTGTTTCCAGTTTAATCCCAAATCCTTCTACATCCAATCTGCTGTGATCTTCAGCTGCCTCATTTTCAACAACAATACATTCTGTTGCTTCACTACAAAATGACTCAGCCTCTAGCTTGCTAATCACCCATATGTGAGGACTAGCATCCTGCTTGTCCTGGGATAAAGTAAAATTGCTTACCTTGTAATAGGTGTTATCCCAGGACAGCAGGATGTAGTCCTCACGAAACCCACCCGCCACCCCGCGGAGTTGGGTCTGATACATTTATTATTTTATTTTTGTTAAAGATAATTGCTACATACGAGACTGAAGAGAGACCCCTGTGGCAGAGAATATCATGGCATGCTGGGCATGCTCAGTGGCCTCACAGGGCCAGTCAAAAGTTTCTAGAAACTTTGACAGAAAGTTTTCCGCAATAGGGCTCCATCAATGATGTCACCCATATGTGAGGACCCAAAAAGCACAAAGGAAGGCGATCTATGATAGCCGTCAGGTTAAAAAGAAGAAAATAGATGCCTGTAGTGTAGAATAAATCCTTTATTGGAGAGGAGACACAAGGGTAGCCCGACTCTGGCCGAGTTTCGCCGTTTCAAAACGGCTGCCTCAGGGGCTTACATCAATCTTCTTGAGTTCATTAGTTATGTGCAAACTAAGAATGAAAGGTGATCATATAGAAAATCATATGATCTCTTATGCTGCTCCGTCTTAAAGCGTTCACAAAAAACCACTCTCCACTTGTAAAGTCTACACTACAGGCATCTATTTTCTTCTTTTTAACCCATATGTGAGGACTACATCCTGCTGTCCTGGGATAACACCTATTACAAGGTAAGCAATTTTGCTTTTCTCAAGGACTTGAGCAAACTCTCTCTGGAAAAGAAGAGTGGACAAAAATGTTGTTCCAAAACAAAATTACCAAAAGACAGAGTATGAGTTAGCAGCAAATCACTCACCTAATATCTAGGCTCCTCACAAGACTTGGAGCCTGCAGATTTCATAAATGGGAAAAGGAGGTAGAAAGCACATGTTTTCTCAAACTCCAGTTTAAAAGTCTACAAAAACTACTCTCTGATATAGAACAGAATTGGATGATTACAGCAAACTCTCATCAGGGTGGATAGATGATACACTGCTCTGGCCTACATTGCATAGCATGACATTTCTATAGAGACATACTTCTTAGTAAGGTTCCATACTGGGCCTTATATCTTTTAATAGAATGCTTTCATTATGGTACTAGTGACCACAGATGATTCTTCCCATAGAATGGAATTAGATTTGAGTATAGTTAGTTGATTTTGGTTTTGTTGGTTATGACAGGATGTTTCCTTTTTATTTGTATTATGTATGTTTGATTTTATGATTTTGATTTAGTTGTATTTTTTTATATAATTGTATTATTTATATGCATCATGTTGATATTATGAAATGTTTTATTGTACACTGCTTTGGGTAGTCTGACGAAGTGGGGAAGCAGTTTATAAAAATTATGAAATAAATAATTTGGCTCTACATGGATTCTACTAAACTTGTTCTGATTTTGCCATTTGGTATTGTGAAAGGGCAAAATATGACTGTTATTCCCAGTCAAAATATTTTTTTAGCTTTGAGAATTTTTTGTGAGGTAGAAGTTAACTGTCATGATAAATTGTCAAGGACTCCAATTTGAATTGAATCATATTTGATTAGATTATATTTGGATCAGAATTGGAAAGGGTTTTGTTTGTCTAGTTTTGATCTGGTGGAAACTGGTTTTCTTTTCTTTCAGAAAATTTATTGACTTTAATGCTGATTATTCATATTGTAAAAATAATTTCTATTTGTTTACTGATGACTCTCTTCAATGTAAATTTGTTTACAGCAAATACTAAAGCTTGTGTTTTTAGAATTTAGCCAAATACACAAAATGCAATTTACTGCTTCATTACTGATACATGCGTTTTAACAAAATATTTACTAAATAAAATCAGTTCTAAAGTTGTAACATATATTGTGTATCTGGGACAGTAATCAGTCTGGAAAAATTTGTAATATGTCTAAAAAATGAATTATTCTTTTTTAAATCTTGTAGATGGAAAAAGTTGAGGCAGATCTACTCAAATCAAAAGTTCTTCGTGAGAAACAATCCAAGGAGTTCGCCTTGCAAATTGATGAGCTCAAGCAAAGATATGAGCAACAGGTCAGTCTATTAGTGATCTTTGGCAGAGTAATCCCTGTCGCACTGGGTTTCGCTGAGGCTGTAGAATCATTTAAGCTTGACATTAGTATGCATTTGATTTTTATTCTGAAGTGCAAAAGTCTATTCTATAGTCTAAGCCGTATTCTATGTATTATACTGAAGCTTCTTTAACTTTCAGTATATCTCTTTCACTGCTCCTGATCACTACAAAGAATACCACAATAAAACAGGCAAGAAAAATATAAAAATCCAATCAATAGTTTGTCGACTTAGATGAAAGCATCTTTCGACTTTATAAAGGCAGAGAATGTATAGTGACATTGTCTTTCTCAGATCTATGGCAACCCTGCTTTCTTTTCTTGGTTTTTTTCAAAAATCGTGACAGAAAAAAATATCTCTTACTCTATGGCTTTTGCTAAGTACTTAATTTTAAAAGATCATTGCAAACTGACTCTGTGTAATATCTGTCTCTTTTCATTGCAAGTGGCTTCTTATCTCTTTCCATCATTCCTAAAACTATCTCTTCTGTGACAAGTTTTCTAAAAATAAAATAAAATAAGCAAAAAAAAAAAAACCATAGGAATAAAAAGCACACATGGAATGTTACAATATATGTCTGTGCTCTCCTTTGTTTACATACTTATCTATTGTTACTTAATCATACGAGAGAACCCAGTTTGATGTTGAGTGGTTTTTCACTGTACAGTAAACTACTGTAAAATGTTTATGTTCAGAATTTTTATTGAGTTTACAATTTATATACATTAAAAATTTAAAAGAAATGCAATAGAATACAAATTAAGCCATTATAAAGCAAAGTTTCAACATAACAAAAATCAACTGTAAAATATTTAATCTTAATTGCTACCTGAATTGGACTACATTGAGAAATGGTCTAGAGTCTGGCAGCTTTGATTTAGTGCTAAAATAATACAGAGTCATACATTTGGGCTGCAAAAACAAGGGAGTAGTACATTATAGGGGATTAAATGCATGAATCAAGAGTGGGATCTGAGGGTGATCATATCTGATAATCTCAAAATGGCCATACAAGTTTGAGATGGCAGTGGCAAAAGCCAGAAAGATGGTTAGATTCATAGGGATAGGAATGGTCTGCAGAAATCACGGTGGTGATATTGTCTTTGTAATAGTCCTTGGTGAGACTTCATTTGGAATACTGTGTACAGTTCTGGAGACCACATCTTCAAAAGGATATGAATCAGTTGGAGTTGGTCCAGAGAGTGGCTGCTCAAATGGTCAGTGGTCTTCATTGTAAAGTATATGGGGACAAACTTAAAGATCTAAACATGTATCCCTAGAACAGGGAGGTCCCCAAACTTTTCAACAGAAGGGTGACATAGGACATTTCATATCACCAAGAGGGCGGGGAGAAGTAGTCCTCTGCTGAGTTTATTTTATTTAAAAAATGTATTTATTTAAAATATTTATAATCTACCCATCTACCATTCTGAGCGGTTAACAAATAAACCTTCATAAATAAATGTAGATAAAATTCTCAGCACATAAAAAATAAAAATATAAAAAAAACACTAATATTTAATAAAAACAGAAGACAAAATCTAGCAATCTAAAAATTTAAAGATCATCTATCCATTTAAATTTGTAAAATCCCTTTGAAACATATTTTTAAGAGCTTTCTAAATTGTAATAGGACTCAGTTTTTTCTTCCTGAAGCAGAGCATTTCACAGCAGTATGCTGAGTTTGGGGGGGGGAAGGAGGGAAAGATCTCCTTGGAGTTGTTTGAAGAATTTGGGGGTTGGGGGGAGGGCCATGTCTTGACTTTTCAGTGACAAAATGCTGGGGAAGAGGGAAGCAGAGAGCAAGGTTCCCAAGGGTGTGGAAGATAGCATCAGTAATAATGTTTCTAGATGGCAACCCTGCTACACCCCCAGCAACCTTTCCCCCTGCCTCCCCACCCCCCCCCTTCCATTTTCCCAATATCTGCCCATGTAAGGAAGTAGGAGGCAGGGAGGGAGAAGGGTAAATGGATATCAGGATGTGTTGTTTTTGTGTGTGGTGCATTCTCTCTTCTACACATACCCCCAGACACTCTCTCTTCCTCCGTATTTCCTTCCCCTTTCTCATCACTTTCCTCTATCCCTTCCCCTTTTTCCTTTTCTCTCATTTCCCTTTTTTTCAATATACCAGATTCATGGTATGCTCCAAAAACATCCTCTGGAGGTGCTAAACCAGGAAGAGATTCTTTGATTTGATATCTGGGTTACAAAAACAATGATTTATGTGTTTTGTGCCTCCAAAATGCGCATCCTTAAGGGATGATGTTCATGCCCCTTTCCCCACAGCTCCAAAGAGGTGACAGAGTAGTTGGGAGTTCCAGAAACTAGCATCCATACCTGGCTTTCTCTGGTAGCCCTTCAGAACCCACAGCTTAAAACTGCCAGTGCCTTCCTTCCCGTTGGCTGCACTGCCATTCAGAATTGCTAAATACTTCTTATGGCTGTGCTGCAGCTTCTCTTACTGTCTTTGGCTGCAGTGGCTCCACCTGTTCAAGAAGCACTAATACCAGCAATGCATAACTCAGTCAATCAATGGTAGTTTTGCACCGGTATGCCCAATCCATATCACTCTGATTTGCAGCCACATGCTCTTCCAACTTTAAGTATCTGAGCTGGTTGTAGTAGCAGAATGCTTTCTCTCTGCCACTGCAGGCCAGATCGAACACCTTCTGCTGTTGCTGATGGACTCTAAATGAAATTCAGACAAAAGCCACATCTGATCCTTGGGCCATAGTTTGGTGACCCCTGCCCCTAGAGGAAAGTTGGTATAGGGGGATTATGATAGAAATATTTAAATACTTCCAAGGTATCAAAGCACAGGAAGCAGGCCTCTTTTAATGGAAAGGAGACTCTGGGATGGGATGAGGGTGAAAGGGGGTAGTCTCAGAAGTAATCTAAGGAAATACTTCTTTACAGAGAGGGAAGTTGGACAGGCTCCCAGTAGAGGTGGTGGAGACAGTATCTGATTTAAGAAAGCATGGGATAAGCACAGGAGATTTTGGAAGGAGAGATAGGGATTATAGAACTGAAATGAATTGCTGGTGAGGTTGGGCAGACTAAATAAGCAACGGTCGTCTTCTGCTGTCATGCTTGTATATTTCATTGATTTCTGGTAATGCAGAGTTAACTGGTTAATGTCAAGATCAAGTGCCAAAATAGACCACATCTCTTGCCAGTTAAACAATAATAATTTCTAAAAATGAAAGCAATCACCATTTTTGGAAAAGGAACATGGATCCATTAAATGTCCATTTAAGCAAATTCACAGCACTTGGGAAAAGCTTGCTTGTTTATTTTTTTTTTTTTTAAAAACCATCTAACCTGTCTATCCACAATTCTATCTTAAATTAGGTAATTAGGTTTAATACATTTCCAAAGAATAATACTTTCCTTGGAGGGGAAAAATATCATATACTGTATATATACCCTTTCTAGGTTTGGTAAAGAGTTGTTATTCTAAATAACTTTATATTATAATAGTAGATCAAATTCAGTTTCTTTTTCTGTTAATTGACTGTTTAGCATTGCTGGACTTCAGGTTTTGTTTATGGTGAGCTCTACTTTTCCTTGCATATAATAAGGCTCATGTTAGATGTTTGTGAGCACTGTATTTTTAGGAAAGCATTCTTTACCATAATACCACATCCTCAGTAAGATTTCAAAGGCATTCCTTTTATCATCTGCCAGTTTTTCATTTTCCTGTTGCTAAGATGTCATTTGATTCATAATTTGTGATCTATCAGTGTGCAAAAAATGATAAATAAATGACTCACGGGTTGTACTTTAATAGTTTATCACAGAACTTTTTTGTAATAGTGATTTTATAGAGGGTTTTAATTTCATTGCAGCTTTCAAGTAATATTACAGAACTCAATACTGAAGGCTGAGTGGTTTGTAGATATTATTATAAAAAGTAAAAAACCTCTAAAATGAGAAATATTTTATAGCATTTTTATCATTTTCCCCCATTGTACAATAATTTGCCTTGTTTTAAGAACTTAAATTAAACAGCAAATTATAAAAATACCAGTGAAACTTTATTTAAAGTGCTTGATACAAAAAAAGAGCCCGTTGTTTGTGTATAGTACAACATTTCAAAAGCACAACCTTGAAGCTGTATAGGCTGCTAAAAAGTTACATGCGAGAAATTTCCATGAACATGCAAGAAATTTCACTGCTGTGTAGATGCTGCCTACAATTATCATGCCGAACGTTTTAGAGGTCTGCACTGCTTTGATTCCATGGCTGACAATTCCTAAGCCTCATGCTTATAAGTCCCTAGCTTCCTTGGGAAGAGCCATGGTGGAAGAAATACTTGCTACCATATGGCACATGCTTTTCTCTAATCAGTGTTTGAGTAATGGCACAGATGTCATGATAACACACAATGAATGGGCCAGTCAAGCATGTAATAATTGTTGTGGTGCTCCTTCCACAATGGTTGGTGATATGGAAGCTGAGAGTTTATAGGTATGCTATATTAAAAAGCAACAAATAATTAAAGTAAGATTTTTCATTATCTTAGGTCATAATAGTCTACTAGTATTCTTTTAAAGCACTGCCAGTAAATTGTTTTCTTTAAGACAACATGAAAGTTTATTTTGTAAGATACTAATCTCAAGAGATAAAGTAAAAAATAAAGGTCAGTAAATGAATTGCAAGGGTTACCTTTTTATTGGACTAAGCTAGTACATTTGTGATTAGCTTTTGAGAGTATGGAGATGTCTATGACTTGCTATTCTGTATCACCATTTTTTCCCTCCTAGCCTTGCCTTCCTCTTACATGCAAATGCACTGAGCCAGCCAGCAGTATGTTTTTCAGGCATGTTCAGGGGCAAAAAATGTTTTGGTTTGTTTATTTGTTTCATAGGTCACAATCATTTTGGTTCATTTCAAATAAAAAAAAAGTGTTTATTCATTCATTTCCCATTATAGACAATTTGAATTCCCAAATTGGGTTTTTCTAATTTTTTTGAATAAAAATTGGGGGTAGACATCATCAGAAGAGTGAAGGCATGCCTAACATCAAAACTATGTCAACATGGCACCAAAAATAGCATGAAGATTCCAAGAACCTGCAATGTGGCAAAACAGTACTAGAGGTGACAACACTTCTCTATGAGAGGAGCAAATCAGCAGTAAGAGTGACCAGTACACTCCAAGGCTCAAACATTGGACAAAAGGGCTTCAATAACAATGGCATTGACCCTTGAAGGCTGCACAAAAGAGTCAAAGTGACACCAAGTGTGGCATGAAGAGCTCAAGCACCATGAAGGGTGAACGAAACATCAAAAGAAGCAGGAAAACCCACAAGGTAGTGATTGAGGTTCAAAATAACATAAAGAGTGGCATGAATATCCCAAAGCATCATAAGTGGTGCAAAGCTGCTGCCCATAGTGGCAAAAACACTCCAAGGCTCTAAATAAGCGGCAAAGTGCACCAACCAATTTGGTACAAAGTTCTAGGCCAGGAGAAGCCAAAGGACATTCCTGGAGGAGGCTTGGTGTCATTTCTGTATGGCATCATTAGGTGAAAGAGCTGGTTATTCAGGCTTGGGATTGACTTTGCTTTTTCCTGTGTATAATTTGATTTTCAGCCTTGTCAGTATTATTTGCCTCTTCCACCTCCTCATTATAGGCTAAAATGCTACTGATTTGAGGCACCAAATGCTCCTCAGCCACTAGCTGGTTTTTATCCTGTGATTCATGGAATCCAGAATGCAATTCTTCTTCTGAATCAGCTTGTGTAAATACTGCCTCCATTAACTGAGAAGCACTAATAATAGAGGAGCACAGTCCTGGATTTGGGAGCTGCACTTCTGTTGCTTCTGCCTTTTGCTGTTGCTGTAGCTAACTATGGAAAGTAGTAATTAAATAATAATGCTAAGTATAAGGAGCAATCATCAGATTGCTAGGGCAAGACCAAAAGTTAGCAAGTACTGTAGGGGAAGGGGATTTGGAAAGAACCTCGAAGATAATCAGAGCAGAGGAGGAAGAATCCTAAGGTATCAAGAGTGATTGGTGTGGCAGCAGCAGCAGTGGCACTGGCAATTAAAATCAGAAGTGGTAGGAGCAGGCAATAAGCAAAAAGATTGACAGCAAGGCCCCAAAATGTACCATGAGGGCTGTGTCAGAAGGAGGAATGTTATCAAAAGCCTAAGGCACCAAGAGAGGTAAAGTGGTACTAGGAATGGAATAAAGGGCCCCAGGTTCCACTAGTGATGCAGCAAATGTGCAAAGCATCAGATCGCCAGGGCAAGACCAAGAGTTGGCAAGTATCATAGGGAAAGGGGATTTGGAAGGAATCTCGATGATAGCTGGAGCAGAGAATGAAGCACCCTAAGATACTAAGAGTGGGTTGGAGTGTCAGCAGCAGCAGTGATGCTGGTGATTAAAATTGGTAGGGGCAGAGCAACACAGCAAGAATAGTGGCAGTAAAGCCTCAGTTTGTACTGTGAGGGTTGAGGCAGGAGGAAGAATGGCATAAAACTCCCAAGGCATAGAAAGTAGGGAATCGTAACTATCACAACAGCATCAAACCCTCAAGGCATAGTGTGCAAGGAATTGCAAGCAGCACAAGGCCACAAAACCCCCAACTTGTAAGTGTGCAGGTAATTGCAGACTGCATAAAGGCATCAAAACAGCCAAGGCTTAGAGTGCGGGAAATCGCAAACAGCATAAAGGCATCAAAACCGTGGGAAATATGAGAGGGTCAAAGGAGATCATCAGTAGTTGTATAAACAGACCAAGGCAGTAAAGGTAGCTTTGACAATGGCATGAATATCCCCAAAGGAACTGCAAAGCGGCAAAATGGTACCTTAAGGGGCAGAATGGCACCATAAGAGTGCCAGGAGCAAGCAGGACTGTAATAGTGTCAGGCTTATACAGCAAAGTGTAAAACCAGATAAGAAAAGGGATGAGAGAAGAAACTTAAATTTTCTTTTCTTTTTTCACATTTTTATTTTGGGGACAAGACAGTATAATAAAGAAAGAAGTAGGATAGGAGAACTAGGCTGGGTTCCAAGTAGCAAATAACACGAGGCATCAAAACCCCCATGGTGCTGTATCAGGGGCATGGCAGCTAAACAGAGTGTCAACAAGATCCACAGGATTGTACATTAGGAGCATGGCAGCTGGGCAGAGTGGCAGCAAGACCCTTATGGTGGTATATCTGAGGTTTGTCAGCCAGGCAGAGTGGTAGCAAGACCCCCAAGATTCTTTCAGTCATCTTGCCACTCACATGGAAATTATGGAAAGCCCACTAAAGACTTGGGGGCGGATTATGCCCTGCGCACGTAAATCCGGCCGGATTTACACGCGCAGGGCCCTCGCGTGCCGGTGCACCTATTTTGCAGAGCCCCGAGACGCGCGTAAGTCCCGGGGCTTCGTAAAAGGGGCGGGGAGGGGGCGTGTCGGGGGCGTTCCTGAAATGACGCGGCGTTTCGGGGGTGTGATGCGGAGTTTCAGGGGTGGGCCAGGGGGGGTGTGGCGCCGGCCCGGGGGCGTGGTCGAGGCCTTCGGACCAGCTCCCGGGTCGGGTGATGGCGCGCCAGCAGCCCGCTGGCGCACGCAGATTTACATCTTCTTTTAGCAGGCGTAAATCTGCAAAGGTAAGGGGGGGGGTTAGGTAGGGGAAGGGAGGGGAAGGTGGGGGGAGGACGAAGGAAAGTTCCCTCCAAGGCCGCTCCGAAATCAGAGCGGCCTCGGAGGGAACAGGCAGCGCGCGCTGGGCTCGGCGTGCGCAGGTTGCACAAATGTACACCCCCTTGCGTGTGCCGACCCCAGATTTTATAAGATATGTGCGGCTATGCGCGTATCTTATAAAATCCAGCGTACTTTTTTTGCGCCTGGTGCGCGAACAAAAGTACGCGATCGCGCAAATTTTTAAAATCTACCCCAGATTGATTTTCAAAAAGATCAACTCTGGTGACAGCCTTGAATGATGAGGAGTTACAATGTCCCCTTCCATTGAGAAGACATGTTTACTGGGCACTCTGATTGGTGGGTAGGAAAGATAATGCTGAGCCACCTTAGCTAGATTTGATCAGACTTGTGCACCCAATATGCCAATGGACCAGTGTCCATGTCCTTGATGGGCTCTGTTAGATAACATGTCACAGAAGTTTCTGCTAGGGGTTCCTTTGTGGGGGTAGGGTGAGGGTCTCTCTTGACAGCTGCTTTAGCTATGGCTTGTGTCAGGAGAGATGGTTCTATGGAGGCAACATGGCTGTGGTGCAATGAGATGGGGAAGGAACTGGTAGCTGACAGGTTTCTGCTCGTGCTTGCACTACTCACTGAGATGTTCATTTTGTCTTGTGCTACATTCCCACTGTTCCACTACCTCTGGTGCTTCTGTTTATGCATCCTAGCTGCCAATATCTCCTTCAGGTATGTAAAATGCTGGGACTGGAAGGTGAGATTCCTTTTCACCCATAGATCACAAAGCATGGCAAGCATGTATGTATTGTTTCCCAGTGTGTAGACAGATGGACATAGGACGGGGGGGGGGGGGGGGGGGGTTATGCACCTCTGCCAGATGGAGATGGAGCAAGCTGATGTCACAGTATATATACTCCTGCAGTGACATCAGCCTGCCAGTATTCTCCGTCTCCAGCAAATGGTAGACATGCATTTCACTATGGGGATTGCTTTAGATTTTAGAAGGACAATTAAAAAAAAAAGCCCCACTCTCCTGCGGTGATATCAGATGGTCCCTCCCCCAGTTGAGAATTCCTGAGGTGATTTCTGTGGTCCCTCAGATGTGTGCCTTGGTCCGGTAGCTGGTTTTCCACCATCATGGACTTAGCTGATTGTACAGCTTAAAGGCAGTGGGTGCAGGAAGCCGAGTGTGGAGGTGACGGCAAATGCCCTTTCCCCCCACAGCTGAAGACTGCCTGTGTACTCAGTCGGGAAGGGCTGAGCTCAGGTAAGTTTTAAAAAAAAGTGAAAAAAAGTCAGAGACAGTGTAGAGGGTTTTGTAGGACTTCCTCTTGTTTCCATGCTTGGCACGCCATTCTGACATTCTTTCCTGCTCCTGTGGGGGTTAAGGGAACAGGGCAGCATGGCGGGTTGAGCAGCCTGGGTGGGCTAGGCCCAACAGTTAGTCTTTTTCTTGCGCGCCCCATGGTAGGCCGCAGCTGCATTTTCACGCACTTCTCTGCTTGTTCAACTGTCCTCTACAGGAACATTAGTGTGCACAGTGCATCCGACTGCCTACAATTTGTGCACTCAGTTTTGGGCACACTTCATTTGCGTACATTTTTTAAGCATATTTGTGGTGCGCCCAAATTTTGGTGCACTGTTTGTGCGTTTGTTTTGTGCACATAAAATTTGTGTTCTTTAAATTTTTCAGCGCTAGCCGGCTGGACGCATATTCTCAGTCGATTGATGAACTAATGGCGCCGGTGAACAAGAAACCTAAGCGCCTTTCTGTGTTGCCTGTCATATTCGGGCATCTCTGCCTGGAGTGCCCTCTAACGTGTCAGTGCTGCTTAGAGTCTCAGGGAGAATTGTCTTTCTTTGATTTTGCTAAGCCTGATTGTTCCCAGCCTGATGATGGTCTGGCTAAGGATTTGTCTGGCGGTATGCCGGACCTTGGAGCTCCCTTGACTGATTCCTCCACAGGAGATGGCAGCTCAGTAGGCCCCACTCCAGTACCTTCTGGTTTTGCCCTGGATCCTTCTGCCTTTTCTTAAGTAGTTTTTTTCAAGGACTGCAATCCTTTCTTCAGGTACGGTCCTCAGTTTTGACCAATCCTGTAAGGTCAGATCCTCAGCCGGTGGCCCCCTCCCTTTCCAGTCCTATGTTTAAGCGCCGAAGCACGCCTTGGTTAGCTGCAGGTATTCCCAACAGGAACCCGGATGGCACTGATGATGAGACAGATCCTGACTTTCTGGAAGATGGGGAAATTCCTCTGGGACTGGAACCATTATTGGACCATGTTGCGGTTCTTTCATAGAGATGAACTGCCAGCGTGATTTCCCAGACCTTGAAGATGCTAGAAGTACATTGGGGCAGACTCCATGTCTGAGCAAAAGAGGAATCACATTTTGGGTTTTTTTGCGTAAAGCCTCTTGTTTTTTCCCTGTTATGGAAGCCATTCAAGAATTGATTGATCTTGAATGGGATGCTCTGGAGGCAAATTTGAAAGGGGCTCAGAAATTGGAAGGCCTGTACCCCCCCCCCGTCCCTGCACCCCCTGGTGAGAGAACGTCTGCATTTTCTGAAAATGGATGCGCCATGAAAATGGATGTGCCATGAAAATGGATGCCATGAAAATGGATGCGCCATGAAAATGGATGTGCCATGTCTAAGTGGACGACTATTCCCTTGGAGGGAGGAGCAGCCTTTAAGGATGTGCATGATAGGAGACTTGAGGCCATTCTCAAACAAGTATTTGAAGCAGTGGCAATGACATTGCAGATTGCTTCCCATTTCCCCTGGTGACTTGCTCTTGTCTGCTTCTCTCTCAGGAAGTTGATGATTCTGGGGTGTACTCCAGAGCAGGTATGAAACCCGCTGCTGCCTTTTTAACAGATGCGGGCTATGATTTGGTCCATACTTGGCTAGGGGAGTGGCTTCAGTAATAGCAGCCAGACGTCAATTATGGCTGCATAATTGGTCGACTGACACAACCTCCAAAGCTAATCTTACGAAGTTGCCCTTTAAAGATTCCCTCTTATTCGGGAGCAAGTTGGAGAAACTGGCCAGTAAGTGGGGTGAATCCCTAGTTCCTTGGTTGCCAGAGGATAAGAAATAGTTTCAGTACCCGTTTGGTATGAGGGGTTGTCTTAGGGGTTCCAACTTATTTCGTCCCTACAGAGAGTCGACCTTTCAGAGGACTCAAGTCTTTCAGCAGGTCTCAGTCCTTTTGTGCCAGACAATCCAAGAGAGGCATGGGCTCGGGTGGTGGATCCTCCCGAGCCTCACAATGAAGGTTTGCCAACCCACCCCCAGAGATAAAAGATAGGGGGACGGCTCTCTCTCTTTTATCAGAGGTGGGTCAAAATCACATCAGATCAGTGGTTCCTGGAGGTGATACGAGAACGATATGCATTGGAATTTCACAGTGTTCCTCAAGATGTGTTCATGGTGTCTTCTTGCCATTCTTCACAGAAGAAGCAGGCAGTAGAATCTACCCTGTCAAAGCTCCTCAGACTGAGGGCTGTAGTTCCAGTACCTACATCTCAGGAAAGTATGGGGTGATATTCCATTTATTTTCTTTTGCCCAAGAAGGAGGGCTCCTTTCATCCCATCCTGGATCTCAAAGGAGTCAACCGTCATTTGCAGGTGACTCATTTTCACATGGAAACCTTGCGCTCAGTGATAATGGCCTTGTAGTCAGGGAAATATCTGACCTCTCTGGATCTGTCCGAGTCCTACCTCCATATTCCCATCCAATTGGAGCACCAATGTTTTCTGTGTTTCATGGTACTGGGACACCAGTATCAGTTTCAAGCAATGCCTTTTGCTCTAGCCACTGATTCCAGAAAGTTTTCCAAGGTTATGGTGGTGGTGGCATCAGAATTGAGAAAGGATGGGATCCTAGTATACCCATATTTGGACGACTGGCTGATTCAAGCCAAGTCTGTGGAAGAGAGCTGCCAGGTGACCCACAAGGTGATCTCCTCATTGCAGGAGCTTGGTTGGGTAGTGAACCTAGCCAAGAGTAGTCTTCAGCCTTCTCAGTCATTGGAGTACCTGGGTGTTCAGTTTGACAAGAGGCAGGGCAAAGTTTTCCTGCCAGAAGCTCGGATTCAGAAGTTAATGTCGCAGGTGCGTCTTTTGGTGAACACTATATGCCCGACAGTTTTAATGGCGGCAACCCTGGAAGTGGTGCCGTGGGCAAGAGCACATATGCATCCTTTTCAGTGCTCCCTGCTGTCTCGTTGGAACCCACAGTTGCAGGACTATTCGATTCGGCTCCATTTGCCGATGGAAATCTGCTCTCACCTGCTGTGGTGGTTGCAGGGGGTTCATCTGAGAAAGGGAGTTTCCCTGTCGTCACTGGACTGGTTGATACTTACGACAGATGCGAGTCTCCAGAATTGGGGAGCACACTGTCAGTAATTAACGGTGCAAGGGCGCTGGAACACAGAAGAGTCTCTCTAGGAACTTCAATTGCTGGAAGCCAGGATGGTTCGATTAGCGTGCTTGCAGTTCAGCAACAGACTGCAGGGTCAAGAGTTCTGAATAATGTTGGACAATGCAATGACAGTGGCTTACATCAGTCAGCAGAGAGGAACCAAGAGCCAGTAAGTGTCGCTGGAAATAGATCTACTTATGGTATGGGGCGGAAGGGCATCTCCAGATGATCTCGGCCTCTCATATTGCAGGAAAAGACAATGTAAGAGCAGACTTTCTCAGCTGGGAGAGTCTGGACCCGGGAAATTGGGTGTTGTCAGATGAGACATTTCAGCTGATAGGGGATCACTGGAGCCTTCCGTTCCTAGACCTGTTGGTGACTTCTCGCAATGCGAAGGTTCTTTGCTTCTTCAGTCGCAGGAGAGATTCAAAGTTCTTGGGTATTGATGCTCTCATACAAGACTGACCAGAAGACAAGCTGCTGTATGCCTTTCCCCCGTGGCCCCTGTTGGGAAGAATAGTTTGCAGGATTGAAAGCCACAGGGGGATGGTGCTCCTGGTGGCACTGGATTGGCCAAGAAGAGCATGGTATGTAGATCTGCGAAGACTCGTGGTAGAGACTCCTCGTTGTCTTCCGCTGCACAAGAATCTGTTGCAGCAGGGGCCTGTCCTTTACAAAGATCCGACTTGATTTTGTCTTACAGTGTGACCCTTGAAAGGGCTTGCTTGTTGAAACGTGGTTATTCTTTTGCGGTGATTGCCACCTTGCTATGTGGTCAGAAATTCTCCACTTTCTTAACCTATATGTGGATTTGATGAGTGTTTGAGGCTTGCTGTGAAGATCGAGGTATTCTTCCTTGTTCAGTGAAAATTCCACTCATTTTGGAATTTTTGCAGGATGGGTTAAATAAGGCGTTGGCCATTAATTCCTTGAAGATACAGGTTGCGGCTCTTGTCTGTTTCAGAGGCCAGGTCAATGGTGAATCCTTATTGTCTCACCCTGATGTGGCTCATTTCTTAAAGGGAGTGAATCATCTTCATCCTCCCATGCAGTTACCGGTTCCCTTGTGGAGTCTTAACCTGATATTGGATTTCTTGGCGGGTCCTATGTTTCGACCGCTGCAATGCCTTTCTTTGCAGCTATTGACCTTGAAAACAGTGTTTCTGGTGGCGATATGTTCTGCGTGTCGAATTTCCGAGCTTCAGGCCTTGCCTTGCCAGGAGCTGTTTCTTCAGGTGACTCCAGGAGCGATACAGCTGCATACTGTTCCCGCTTTCTTGCCTAAAGTGATCTTGGATTTTCACTTCAACCAGTCTATTTCCTTGCCATCATTGGATAAGGGAAAAGATGTGGAAGAGTATCGCCTTTTGCATCCTTTGGATGTCAAGAGACATGTTGTGCAGTATCTGGAGGGTTCTAAACCTTTCCGAAAGACAAATCATCCAGCAGCAGTAGCCCCTCTCTCTTTTTGCATCCTAATCTACTGCACAGCATCAGTTTCTTCTTTGGCTCCCCTCTTTATCCCTGCCAAGTGGTTCCCCTCTCCCTCTTTCTATCTCTCCTTTCTGCCTTTTCTGTCTCTCCTCCTTCCTATGCTTCTCAGCCTGCAACACCTTAGAGTTTTCTGCAGTGGCAACAGCAGTAGCTGAAGAAACTTAAAATCAAGACAGAGCCAATGAGCCGTAAGGCAGCTCCTATCTTTCTCCTACACAAGCTTATTCATTGCAGTATCCTGAAAACATGAGTGGCTGGGGGTCCCCCAGAACAGATTTGGGAACCACTTCCCTAGGTCCTTCAGCCTTACGCATGCATGCTCCTCGATTAATTATCAGGCTCATAGGCTTCCCCTGAGTTTTTATAAATAAACTCAACTATCATTATGTCCCCACCACAGCCCTTCCAAGAACAATCCTATAAAATCACATAACTGGATATCATACTTTTAAATAAACTTTGTTTTGCAAAATATATGTTTCAGCAATCATGTCACAGTAAGAGCAAATAGTAATAACCCTGCATGAAAAGACAACATTGCAAATATTCCACCTGGTCCTAAAACACCAATACACCTTCTAGTGGAAAAACAGAACAAATTAGACTACTACGGAACCTACATGCTAGCAGAATACTTCACCTCTCTCTCACAAATATGCAATACCGACCCTCACCAAATACAGAATAAGGGATCACAAATTAGAAATAGAAATATACAGACAAAAACTGAATTATTCTTTGTTTCTGCTGTTGTCTCCAGTTCCCCCCTTCCCTTTCTGTTCCCTGCAGATAGGAGGAGAGGGGGAAAACGAGAGGAGAAAGGGCTAGATTAGGGAGAGTTCTTCTTTGCTTTGGTTTGCGCAATGTCTACCTCAGGCTCACATTCAACCCCATCCAGTTCCTTGCATGCTGCTTGGGAAGGGAGGGGCTGGAGAAGGAAGTGGAGGGCTGATCTCTGCTGCCTGAGATTTTGGGCAATAGCCAGTAGAGTCATTGGGGCAGAGCCTTGGGTGCTTGTGCCCATAGATAAAAGCAGCCTTGCTGATGATGCCCCCTTGGGCTTGCCATCCAGGGAAGCTGCCCCTTGCTCCCCCCCCCCCTCCCCGTCCTGGCTCTGGGCTGCAAACTACAACACCTCTGCTTCCATTCCCTCTTGCTCACAGAAATTCTCTAACGTTTCCTCCAGAATATTTACTATGGGGACGACCCCACCCAGGCTGGTGCTTGTAGAACACAGATCCTGCATGGCAACCTTTGAAGGGTTTCAGGATTTGCATCAGCTGCTTCATCACTACCCAGTTATGATGCCCCAGGGAAGAGCAACACCTCTTTCTGTTTTTAGAGATACATCATAAAGGGGTGTCCAATGCTCCACTAATCTCTGCAACATCAGATAGGTGAAATTCCAGTCGGTACCGACTTCTTGAATCAGATGTTTGAGGCATTCTGACTTATTCCTTTTTATTACAGAAAAGCTGCAGTCCTTTCAATGAAAATGTCCTGATATTTTCCTCTACCTTTCTATTAGGTCCTCAGGATTACCACCTTTTTATTACAGAAAAGCTGCAGACCTTTCAATGAAAATGTCCTGATATTTTCCTCCACCTTTCTATTAGGTCCTCAGGATTACCACCTTTTTATTACAGAAAAGCTGCAGTCCTTTCAATGAAAATGTCCTGATATTTTCCTCCACCTTTCTGTTAGGTCCTCAGGATTACCACCTTTTTATTACAGAAAAGCTGCAGTCCTTTCAATGAAAATGTCCTGATATTTTCCTCCACCTTTCTATTAGGTCCTCAGGATTGAGTACCAAGGTCCTTGGGCCCCATCCCCAGGGCATCCCTCATTGCCAGGTGCAGCAAGTGTGCAGAACAACAGATCCCCCCAAAACTGATTGGCCCCTTTAAGGCAGGGTGGCCTCACACTCTCAGGGCTGCCATAGCATGGAATTTTGAGGGGTAGTAAAGCCATGGTATTGTTTTTGACGGGACTCAGTACCACAAATTAGTAATTCCTGCGGTGTTTTCCCCTCTGGGAAAAATACTGCAGCTTTGTAAATGAGGCGCTTATATTGTAAGCCCTCTGTGCATAGGGAAATTCTTACAGTACCTGAATGCAATCTACTTGGACATTCCTGAAAGATGGAATATAAATCAAATGAATATATATTTGGGCAAAAGTACCAATGTACACATACACCATTGAAAATGGCAATGTAAAATACATTCGTTTGTATTTGAAACTTTAATGTGTGCATGTAGTTTTAACCCCTGAGCAAGTTACACGCCTGGGAATGCCTCTTTTTACCATAACTAAAGTACATGTATTGTAAAACTACATCTTCACTTTTAGCTGACTGAAAATCCTTTTGGGTGAATTCAGCCATTCTCTCTGTGTAACACCCCCCCAGTTTTACACATGTAGGTCTTCCTAAGCCTTTGAAAATACATCCCAGTGTACATTTCCAAACATTGGTAGTTTCTAGTGTGCATAGTTTGCTCTCCTTTGCAGATTCATGTTCTGTTGTACAGACATTCTGTTAAACAGAGGGTATCAATGGTAAGGTTTCCATAGGCAGAGACGATGGAATCTTTTGTCCATATGTAAGTGAAAGAGTTCCCATTAGTGAATGAAGTAAGGAAAAGGAAAGTCTACTGGCTTTCCAAGGGAGCCTTATTCTCCAGGAAATCTTTGCATGCCACACATCTGTTATTTGTGTCAAGTCGCATGGGATTTGTGAATGAATAGTTTGCATTTTCTTTCTGTTCCATCTGGTGTGACAGGCAATAAACAGGAAATCCTGGTGGAAGCATCTTATGGCATTTGATGTAAAAATATAGATAATTTAGGAATACTAGGTAGTGTGTTGGCCACTTGAGACCAGTGTTAAAATAAGTTTTATTTCTTCAGTGAAATTGTTGGTATCCGCCTACTGCCAGGCACAGTACATATTGTTTTATGTCATAGAATTAACAGAGTGTGATGCACCTCTGCTCAGAAAAGGTCAAGGACTAGAATAGCCTGATTGTTGCAACACTGTGATTTACATAATAGTTTTTGAAAATTTCCATGTACCATAACTTCAACCCTTTCAAAGCTTATTTTAGGACCCTGTTCTTTCAAATATAGATATTTAGATCTCATTTAAGAGCACTTATTTATGCCAGTGTAAATTTACTGCTGCCACATAATGGAAAAGACGAGCATTAATGTTCCTAACACTATCTCCAGGCCATTCAGAAAATAGCCATTCTGCAATACTGTTTTTTACAAAGACATTTAGTACAGTGTTTCCCAACCCTCTCCTGGATTCACACCTAACCAATCAGGTTTTCAGCATTTCCACAATGAATATGCATGAGCTAGATTGGCATACCCTGGATCTCCAATGTATTCTGATATATCTTATGCATATTCATTATGGATATCCTAAGAACCGGATTGGTTATGTGTGCCTCCAGGAGAGAATTGGAGAACACTGACTGCCAACTTGGTTGCCTTCCTCTGTATTGAGGAATTTGCCAATTTTACCTGTGATTTTATTTAGATCTTCGTCCATTATGAATTGTGATCCCCATGCTTTCACTGCAACAAGGTGATCTGTCAAAGAGTAAGTATTGGGATGGTACTTTAGAAACTGCTACATTTTCATGGATTTATAAGAAAACATTTGCTTTTTGGAGGGAAATTTTCAAAGCCATTTCTGCGGGTAAAGCACTGCTTTATTAAAATTGCATTTCATGTGTGTGGGTAAACTTGTGGGCATAATGCCACTACTTGTGTAACATTACCCACAGTAAGAAGAGGAATTCCAGGGGCTGGATTGGGGAGAAGCTTGCACTTGCGCACATACTTTTGAATTTTCAATAGTATGCATATATTTTTTCTCTGTAAAACTACCCAGGCAAATTAGCAGTTTTATATCCGTGCAGATATTTTTCCAGGAATAATTTTCAAAGTGAAAATAAGCACACACTTTCACTTTGAAAACTGAGGCAAAGTCTGCATCAGTTCGGACAGTTAAAAATGACCCTTTTGATTTTTCTGTGTGCATGGAATGAGATGTGATTTAAGAAAGCTCAAGGAATGGTTGACTGCTTGTCAATTAAGTCTTAGCTAAAAAAAAAAATTGCACAATTATGAATTTGTGATACTGAAATCGAAGTGGTATACTTTTGGGAGAGGAGGGGAATGAGATTCAGGTCCATGACATAAAAAAGAGATCCTGGGTGATTATAATATATATAATGATTTCAAGGTAAGAAAATAGTGCAACAAAGCAGTGGCCAGAGCTAGAGGGACTTGAGGGCACAAGGAGTTCAAGTAGTTGAAAAACTGAGGCGATAATGCCATTGTGTAGGTAGTTGGGAGTATTGTGTCCAGTTCTGAAGGACATAGGCTGGAGGCAGTCAGAGAAGAGGGCTGTATAGGTGTGTATGTGCGTTGCTTAAAGCTTTATGAGATGAAACTTAAGAATCTGAATTTGTATGCTCTAAAAAGGAGAAGAGGGACAGGAAAGACATGAAAGACACATTCAGCTACCTGAAAGTTATTAATAATTCACAAGAAATAAACCTTTCCAAGTGAAAAGGAAACTCTAGAACAAAGCGTCATGATATGAAGGTCTGAGGGGTTAGAATCAGGAACAACATCAAGAAATAATGTTTCATGGAAGTGCCGGTAAGTGCATGGAACACCATCTCAGGATGGGTGGTGAAGGCTAACTTTAAGGAATCCGGAGTTGCAAAAAAGTGAAAAAAAGAGATAATGGAAGTTCAGACACCTTGGCATATGTTCAGGGGTCTGCAAACAAAGCCCCAGTTCAGGGGTCTGCATACAATGGTCAATGGACCCTCTGATGCCAATGGCATCTGGCCCTCAGAGCCCGTTTGGCCGGCTTGCCTGCCTGCCTGCCTGCCATGCTTTCCCTTCATGCAACCAGAATCGGCCCATTGAGGAAGTTGGTTTATTTTTTTACCTGCAACAGCAGCAGAAAAACTGGCAAAGGTTCCCAGGCTCCACCAGCAGGAGAAGAGGTGGTCTGTCTTGTGGCACTGAAGAAAGCTACTGGTGGGGAAGCCAGGCCCTGTCAGCAGAAGAGGCAGTCAGACTGCAGCGCTAAAGAAAACTTGCTGACAGGGAGGCCAGAGCCCCACCAGCAGGAGAGAAGGTGCCCAGACCTCTGGTGAGGGAGACTGCTGTCAGGGAGGCCAGATCCTGCCAGTGTAAGGGAGGTGGGTGAATGAGTGATGTGAAGGGAAGGGAGGGAAGAGGTGAAAGAGAGGTGGCAAGGAAAAGGAAGGGAGTGAATGAGAAGAGTGAGTAAAGGAAGGGGTGAAATGACAGGCGGGAAAGGGGGCAAGGCAATGAGAGGGAAGGGAAAGGAGTGGGTGAAAGGGAAGGGAGGGAGGAGAGGAAGGGAATGGTCCACATATACATGCACAAGCGTGCACCTTAGGACATATGAAGAGGAAGGCAGGGAGCAATGTACTTAGGAGTGTGGCAGAATTGCCAGCCTCTGAGAAATCTAGAAATATTATTACAGGCACTCTATCTGCCACACCCCTGACTCAGCATTTTAAATCATCCAAAAGGCCAGATTTGTAATCCTGCCAACTCGCTCAGCAGACTCTGAGGTGGGCACCCCCTGCTAAAGGATTTCCAAAGGAGACTCCCCCTCCAGCTCTCTTTGTCCTTTGTAGCTTTTTTGGGGACCCCTGCCCTATAATAAGTTTTAGAAGTCCTAGCAGAAATGCAGTCACTCAAGTAGCCAGATTTGTTTGGCAAGCTACACATGACACCTAGAAGGCCAGAACTTCAGTCATCAGGCACACTAGTACAGGTAGGTAGTTAGATTAGGCTGCACACAGAATTAAACTGCCAGCTGAATCTGGCAGGCTGCAAATATAGTAATAAATAGAAGACCTTGAGGGAATGCAGGCACTCAGGTAGTTGGGTCTGTCTGATAGACTACGGAGGGACCTAGCCACTGTTCCCTAAGTAGGGCTGCCAACTTTTCCATAGACCAGGACTGGACACTTGAGGACTGGGGGGTGGGATGGGGGGATGGTATCCCCTCATTTACATAAATTTTAGATCCTGCCAGTGAACTGCCTAAACTGTATCTATGTATCTGCAGAACCGCTGAGGGTTGTGCTGTGCATCACATCCTCTCCCTGTGCTGTCCAATCATAGCAGGCAGGGATACAGCACAGGTCTCCGATAGGCTCTGACCTGCCTTTCTCTTCTTCTAACTAAGAGGCTGTGGGGAAACACCACCTGCAAAACCGGACATTTAGTGTCCGGCCGGTACCTCTGACTGGACAATGTACAGAATGCCTGAAAACCTGGCTGTCTGGTCCAAAACTGGACAGTTGGCAACCCTACCTTTAAGCTGCATGCATAAGCAGTTGTGCACAGCTCCCCCCCCCCGCCCCCATGCAGGAATTATCACAACTCCTCCCAAGCATCAGGAGTCGCGCTTATCCAAACATCATTTCCTGCTGCCACGGGGCCAGTCTCACAGCTCTTATTGCAAGATCAGCACCGCAGCAGCAGGTGATGATGTTCGTATAAATGTGACTCCTACTGCCACCCACTTCTCAACTCTGCAGGCCACCGCAGAGCTTATCCCGCTGGCAGCTGAAAAGATGAAGAGGACGCGATGGTCACCAGCAGACCCCATCCCTCTGGCGGCCAAAGAGAGGAGGAGGACGCGATGGCCGTCAGCGGATCCCATCCCACTGACGGCCTTGTATGTGTGTCTTTGGCTGGGTGGTGAATGTGTGTGTTAGTGGATGAGTACCTGGGTGGGAGGTGAGAACCAGGCTGTTTGAATGTGTGGGGGGGGGGGGGGGTGACTGCCTGTTTGTGGATGTGGATGACTTACCTGGTTGGGTGAGATCCTGTGTATATGGGGGTGAGTGAGAGACTGTGTGTGTGGGGGCGGGTAAGAGCCTGAGGGTGGATGAGAGCTTGGATGAGTGTTTGTGGGTGGGTGAGAGCCTGTGTGTGTGTGTGTGTGGGAGTGGGTGGCTGGATGAGAGCCTGAATGTGTGTGTGTATGGGTGGGTAACTACCTGTGTGTCTGACTGACAGTGTGTGCATGTGAAAGAAAACCAGAAAAAAAGAAGATACCCTGTACAAGGAATTGGGAAAAGAATGAGAAAGAGAACGTGGGGGGGGGGGAAAAAAGCCTGGGACCAACTAATTAAAAAATAAGATCAGCAGCAAAGGTAAAAAAAAATTATTTTGAATTTTTAGTGATTGGCATGTTATATTTGTATTTTGTTCTTTCTTCAGTATTCCACTGTTCAGAGTCTGATTTCTAGGGCTTTACATTTTATTTTTGTCTGCATGTTTCTGTTTCTAATTTGTAGTCCCTTATTCTGTACTAGATAAGGATCTATCTGTGTTCTGTGTGTGTGTAACTGAGGTGCAGTATTTCTGCTGGCATTTAGTTTTTCTGTAGGGCTTTGTTCTGTTAAACCCAGTAGGTGAAGTATTAGTGTTCTAGGGCATGGTATAATATTTGCATTGTTGCCATGTCATAGATAAGGCTGCTGCTGTTTGAGTCCTGAGAGGTTTGTGTTACTTCTCAAAATGTTTGGCAGTAAAGGATTTGCAATTATGGAAATGACTGTGTGTGTGTGTGTGTGTGTGTGCGCGCGCGTGTGTGTATGGAAGAGGAGGAGAACTGAGTGAGTGTGCATGTGCATGAGAGTCTGGGGAGAGTGAATGAGAAGAATGAGAGTGAGTGTGTGTTTGTGAGAATAAGCATGATTGTGTGTGAAAGAGTTTGAGAGTGAATATGCAAGCGTGTTAGTGAGTGTATGTGAGAAAGTTTACGTGCATGCTGCTCCAATGTTCGCTCTAAGGCAGTGGTTCCCAACCCTGTCCTGGGGACACCCCCCCCCCCCCCAGCCAGTCATGTTTTCAGGATATCCACAATGAATATGCATGAGAGAAAATTTACACTGCCTCCATAACATGCAAATTTTCTCTCATGCATATTCATTGTGGATATCCTGAAAACATGACTGGCTGGTGGAGAGGGGGGGGGGGGGGGGTCCCCAGGACATGGTTGGGAACCACTGCTCTAAGGATAAGAACATAAGAACATGCCATACTGGGTCAGTCAAGGGTCCATCAAGCCCAGCATCCTGTTTCCAACAGTGGCCAATCCAGGCCATAAGAACCTGGCAAGTACCCAAAAACTAAGTCTATTCCATGCTACTGTTGCTAGAAATAGCAGTGGCTATTTTCTAAGTCAACTTAATTAATAGCAGGTAATGGACTTCTCCTCCAAGAACTTATCCAATCCTTTTTTAAACACAGCTACACTAACTGCACTAACCACTTCCCCTGGCAACAAATTCCAGAGTTTAATTGTGCGTTGAGTGAAAAAGAACTTTCTCCGATTAGTTTTAAATGTGCCATATGCTAACTTCATGGAGTGCCCCCTAGTCTTTCTATTATCCGAAAGAGTAAATAACCGATTCACATCTACCCGTTCTAGACCTCTCATGATTTTAAACACCTCTATCATATCCCCCCTCAGCCTTCTCTTCTCCAAGCTGAAAAGTCCTAACCTTTTTAGTCTTTCCTCATAGGGGAGCTGTTCCATCCCCTTTATCATTTTGGTCGCCCTTTTCTGTACCTTCTTCATCGCAACTATATCTTCTATGAGAATTCACTTGCATAATTTTACACCTGCTATTTATCTGGCATGCCCCCCTAGTCCTTCTATTATCTGAAAGAGTAAATAACCGATTCACATTTACCCTTTGGGTTGCTGTGAACATAAAATTAATAGGCTTTTTGCATCAAAGAAAGTAGTACTCACAGGGTAATGAAACCACAATTTTTGCTCACGAGCAAAACGTTTTGCACACAGCAACCTAATTCTTAGAGGGAACATTGGACATAGCATACTTACGGCCAAATTTTAAATCTGTGCATATAAACATCGCCACTTATACATGTAGCTAGGCCCTGCGCGTGTTGCGCGCATTTTAAAAAGAGACCTACCATGCGTGTAAGTGGCGATACACGCATAAGTGCTGGGTCCTGACAAATGGGCGGGCCGGGGGGCGGGGGTGGATGGTCCAGGGAGCGGGGTGGGCCGGGACAGCGCCATTCATCAGTCTGCCGGTGCACGCAAGTTGCTTCAGATCGGGTCCTGAAGTAACTTGAAGAAAAAAAAGGTAAAAAAAAAAAAAAAAAAAGGGGGAGATTTAGGGGATTGGGAAGGTTAGGGGAGGGAACTGGGGGAGCCCTGATCTTGCCGCCGCGCAAATTTGCAACATTTTACCCCCCCTTTGCATGCACCGCTTGCACATACGCGCATGTGTCCCACATATTTACATGGACAGGCACGCGCACCTTTTAAAATCTACCACTAAATGTTCAGGTAGTGGTTTTACTATTGTTGGTAGCTATTTAGATTATTACAATGCTTTGAGGATAGGCATGGGGAGTTGTCCTGAGTGGACCTAAATGGGGGGTTTTTCTCTCTCATTTGCCAAAGATATTAGAGTACAGATGAGGAAGACGACAAAACTGTCCTGGATAAGAAGCAAAAGATCTTACAAGTGGTCATGCTATATGATTGGTGGTTGGGGTATAGCCTTAACAGTAGACAGGTATAACTGAGCAAACTAGATGGGCCTTTTTCTGCTGTCATCTATTATTTTATGTTATTAGGGACCTGGGCAGAAGGTTTCAAAGATTTCAATGGTTAACGCTTTAACAAATATCTGAAGCTTCAAATTGTAATCTAGAGTTATTTTCAGACAGATCAGGGAGCAAAAGATTTGGTATATATTTCAGCTGGGCATGGTGCACTGAACACTGGTTAAAAACCAACAGTGAATTGGAGAGGTGGCAACTGAGATAAATTACTTTTACAATTAGAGCAAAAATGTATTTATTATTTTAATACGTTGTCTCCTCACGGTTTGAATCTTGATAAAGAATATTCTGTGTTTTTATAATCATCCTTTATTTTATAATCTTTTATTTTCATTTTTAACTCACAGTTTCTTATAGCCATTGCTGATTTTTGTTTTAGTTCTTTTTTTATAGTCACACATCAATTTTTGATTTGTTTCAGTCTATTACCAGTTTTTACCAGTGGTCTCATTTCATGCTACATACCTTATTCATGCATGATTTCCTATTATTTGCAATTTTTTACTACTTCTCTTGCAGCAATAAATTTCTTTCTTTATTATAGGTTTCTGACATATTTTTTCTAATATTCACAACCATCGCTGATTTTAGTTTATATGTTTTTACAGTCAACTTACCATTTTTCTTTTAAGTTTACAGTCCTTTAATTTTTCAGTTTATCTGTTTTTACTGTCCATCCACTCATTTTATTGCACACTATTATTTCACACTTCACTTTACAGCAATACATTTTAACTTATTTATCATTCTTGTTCTAAGGTTTCTGCTCATATTTCTTCAAACCTCATCCTCCACAATTTTCTTCACATTTTATTTTATTTATATCATCTAATAGTTTCTATTAGTCCTTTTCAATTTTCCTGAATCCAACATCACTGCTCTGCAACTCCTCCCCCTTGTCAATCATTTAAACTCCTCCCCCTGTTTACCTTTGACACTAATTTTGGCGGGCTTTTCAAATACTTAAACAGCGTCCTTGATGCAGGCATGTTTTGAAACTTTTTCCGTGGAGACTCAACACAGCATGATGCACAGACAAGGTAAATCCTAAAGTTTTTATATGTACCGGTATCTTTCATTTAACACAGCCTTCTCAATCAACAACTTTCAATCTAGCTGTACTCTGCTTCTATCCGGTCCAAAAAAATAATATACAAGGCTCTTCATATTTATCTATTATCTCATGGCACTTTTAGGCTATACATTTAGTATGATTAGCTCCATCATAATGCTTTGTTTCCTTGCTTAACTCAGGATATCTGGAAGCAGCATAAGTCCAGAGGGAATTTATAGATAAGCTTTACTTGCTACTAGTCAATAGCAGAAAGTTTATTTTCAATTTCAAAGTCAGCTTGTTGCTAATATATTGTAATTACTCTATACAGCAGCTGATACCTTGATGGTTTTATCAAAGAAATAACTACGGACAATTCATCATTAGCATATATCCGTTTTTATTGAAAAAATAGTAGGTACATCTTTATTAAAAAACATTTTTTAAATACAGTTTCCTCATCTGTACTTAACCTCATTAAACAATATTCTCATTCCAGTATCACCTCATGTTGTACAGCTCATCCAATACTGTAAAACTGACAGAGCAAAAAGGTACATCACTCTTTACTTTTGGTCTTTTTTATACATTCTGCAGTAAGCTCATTTTAAGAATTACCATATATTTGTCTTTCACAGTTTCATCCTACTTCATTAAGCTGTACATTACGATCCATGCTGATTAATGTTCTTATTCTAATATCAGCTATTACTAGACATTGCATCCAATGACTCTGCAAATCTGATTGAGGAAAAGGGTATTTCATTTTTTCCATAAATTCTCCCCCTCTGGCTTACATATTTATAAATATTACACAGTAAGCTCACTTTCAAGAGTGATCATATATTTATTCATTCACAGTGCCATCCTATTCCCTCAAGCTGAAAGGTATAATCCATATAAAGCACATTAAGGTAAAGCATCATTTTACAAGGATTTTTATAAATTTCATAATAGTCAAGTTATTGCCCACCCTGACATCATTCATAAGATTTTTTAATCTATGCTTCCAACCAATATATGTTTTAATCCATTGCCAATGTACACTCTATGCATATATATCATTTTTGGTTAGAACCGCTAGAATCTGTTGGATTCGTGGATCCTTGAGCTGGCTGGGACAAATGAAGACTCACCATGGGAAGACCCACAGTGGATGTCGAAGCCGGGAGGTGGCACTAAGCAGGAGACTGGAGGGATCTTCACCACTGGAAGCCCGAGGTCCCCCCAGCAGGAGCCTGTGAGGACCCGAGCCGCTTGGACTTACATGCGGTCTCCTGTGGGCCAGTGTCTGAAGAGGAGTTCCAGAGGATCGAGAAGAGTAGGGCTGAAGCCAGGAGGCCAACTGGAACTTCACCATTGGAAGCCCGCGGTCCTCCTGAGAGGAGCTCGTGAGGACCCGAGCTGCTTGGACTTAGGAGAAGCCTCCTGGATGAAAGCTGGAGTCAGGAATCAGTGGACAGAAGCCGGAATCAGAAGCCAGTAGACGAGCCGAAGTCGGAAGCCAAAGTCAGAAGCCGAAGTCGGAAGCCAAAGTCAGAAGCCAGTAGTTGGAAGCCAAAGGCAAAGTCAGAAGCCAGTAGTCGAAAGCAGCAACTAGTAGCTCTCAACAGAGAGTAAACCTTGTTGCAAGGCAATGTATAGGCCCAGCTGCAGGGTTTAAATACCCCTGCAGCGTCTGACGTCATCTGTGGGCCGTCCTCACTTTTCCCGTGCTGGCCCCTTTAAGTCCTGAGCCCCTGCGTGCGCACTCGCGCGCACCTAGGGGGCGGGGCCAGGCACTGAGGATCGACGGCATCTCCCTCGAGGAGGGAGTGCCACAACAGAGGCCAGGACGGGCCTTGCTGGCCGGGGAGGAGTAGCAGCAGCCTGGGCCAGCCCCGAGGTAGGTGAAGGGACCGGGGCACGGCCCGGGACCATAACAGATTCTTAACCTTAGATTTGTAACTTAAAATTTTATTCTTGTTTGGCATCTTTGCATCACTTCTTATATTTATTTTGATATTTATTTAACTTTTTACACTTTTATTGTTGATTTTAATTGCATTATGTGCCTTTTTATATGTCACCATGAAATGCATATTACATGATTTATTCATTTTCTTTATATATTTGTTCATTTATTTATATGTGTTTTATCAGTGTTTATATTTGTGTTAATTTAAACTATTTGCACGTTTCAGCCCCTAAGGCAGCTCCAAGCAGGAGCGAAACTCGGCCTGAGTCGGGCTTTTTAAAGTTTTATTGTCTCCTTCAAAATAAATTTTAATTGATGGATGTCAGGCATCTATTTCTCTTTTTTACTTCCTCACAGCTTTTATAGATCGCCTACTTTTTTGTTTTGTGGACCCTTTATTAAAATATTCACCTCCCCCCACCAGCTGACCCCTCTTGCTCACTGTAGCCCACCCTTCCAAAACCCCTAGGACTCACCAAAATTTCTTTGGTAGTCTAGTGGGCCCCAGGAATGACATCCATTATTCAAAATGGCACGGGCCCCATCATGTGATAGTGGCTACCGGTGCCATTGGGTAGCCCCTGTCACATGATAGGGCATTGGGCAGTGAACAGTAATTTTCAAAATGGTATCAGCCAGCCTGTTGCCTCTATCATGTGACAGGGTCTGCCAATGGCACTGATAGCCCTTGTCACATGATGGGACAAAGGGCAGTCTGCGCCATTTTGAATAATGGCAGCCATTGGGCCCAGGAGCAGGAGGTCACTCTTGGGTCCCCACTAGATTACCAAGGACATTTTGGTGAGTCCTGGTGGGCTGGTGGTGGGGTGTGAACATTTTAATAAAGGGAAAGGGTTAGGGCGGGTCCTGGCAGTATTTGTTTTTTAAAATAAAATATTACTTTTTTGGGCACAAAAAAACGAGAGAAAAAACCAGAAAATTTCATGTTTTTTTTCTATTGTTTTTTTTTAAATGACGAAATGAAACAAAATAGGAAATATCATTGTAATGTCCTATTTTATTTCAAATGAATGCACACCCTTAGTATTGGTTGTACACTGTATTTATGTCCTTTTTTTCTGTATTTTTAAAATTTTAAAATTTAGATTTTTATATTCTGCTTTTCGCACTTTTTTCAGCACTTCAATGCTAAATGTTTTACTTGTAAACTGTTGTGAACTAGTAATTCTCACATGGAATCATTGTATATGAAACATTTAAATAAATAAATTAAATAAACTTTTGTTTTTATGTATGATTATTGTTCAATGATTTTTATTATATGTATTTTTTTATTGTATAACCACATGGATAACATGATTTACAGGCAGGATATTAAATTAAATAAATAATGGGGCCTCCTGCAGGTTTAGCATAGTTTTTAAAGATGTTTTAAGAAGCCTGCTGAACTCAATGAGTTTTTGAGCTGCCAGAATGAATGGCAAAGTAAATGGTTAGAAATCCTAGCTGGGACCAGCCTGATGGCTTAGGCATTAAAGTGGAGATTTTAAAATAAACCAGGGGAGAAAGCAGATAGTCACTTAGAAGTTCATGGTTTGGACTGGGAAATCCACAAAATAAACCTTTTAATAAAGAGAGATTAGATTGTCATGGCTGTGAGGATGCAGAAAAAAACTGATTCAAGTTATCTGAATCAACTGCTTATTTGGGAGGGGGGGGGGGTTAAAAATATATTTAGATGTCTGTATGCAAATGTCAGAAGTCTGAAAAATTAGATGGGATGGTTAGAGTATATGGCAATAGATGAAAACACTGACATAATAGACCTTTCAGAAAAAGGACAACCAATGGGACATGGTAATGCAAGATCATAAAATATATCAAAATGACAGCAGGTAAAAGTGGTGGTAATATGGCACTATATGTAAAGGATTCCTTTGAATAAAGTAAAACATAAATTCTGTAACAAACAAACTACAATCTGGAATTTTTTTGAATAGAAATTTCTTGCATGACACAGGGCAGTATAACATTGGGGTTTAATACCGCCCAACCAACCAGAACAGTGAAGTAGATTGTGAAATACTAACAGAGATTAGACAAGCTGCTAAGTGTGGAAACACAATAATAATGGGAGATTTCAATTACACTGACATCAGTGAATATCTCATTGGGACTTCACAAGGAGGTTATATTTCTAGATACTATAAATGACTGATTCATGGAGCAACTGATTTTAGAATGAACAAGGAGGGACAGGGATACTTTAGATCTAGTTCTCACTGGAATGCAACATCAGTGCAAGAGGGTAAGAATGGTGGAACCACTTGGCAACAGTGATCATAATGTAGTCAAATTTGAGATAGTCACTGGAGAAAAAACAGATAAAATTACTGCACTGACATATAACTTTAGAAGGGGAGACTATGATAAACTAAAGAAACTAGATAAAAGAAAGCTAAAAGGAACAGTTACAAGGGCTAAAAGTGTGCATGAGGCAAGGAGTCTGTTTAAAAACACCATTTTGGAAGCCCAGGTAAAATGTATTCCATAAATAAAGAAAGGTCAAAAGAAGAGCAAGAACCTGCCAGCATGGCTAAAAGGTGTTGAGAAAGAGGCTATCAAAAAGAAAAAAGGCATCTTTTAAAAAATGGAAAACAGAGCTTAATGAGGAAGATAGGAATACATATAAGCACTTCTGTGGCGCCCGTCAGTCGCAGTCAGCCGTGATCTTTGCTGCTCACCTCCTTCTTCTGTTCAGCTCTGAGTCTGGGAAGGATGGCGCCCTCTGCTTCCACACACCGACCCTCTTGGCGGGCCCAGGACCGTGTGGGCACTCCCGGCAGCCATATTACATCCAGGGTTACCTAAGGCACGCACGCGCATGCCTGCCCCTTCTTACAACGCATCATGGTGGGAACCTCAGGGGCATCCCCATCGCATGACGTCATCCGCTCACGATACTTAAACCCAGCTGACTTCTAGCAATACGAGTTAGCAAGGATTCCTGTCCTGCTATTTCCGCCATTCTGGGACTTCACCTCGCTGTCCTAACTGAGTAACCTAGGTTCCCGCTCCTCGGGGGACTTGCCGCACTCAGGGCTATCTGCTCCTCGGAGAGCCATTGCTGCCTTCCTTGATCCTTTCCGTGAGTTCCTGCACCTTCCTTGGACAACTCCAGCTGTTCCAGTTCCAGGTTTTCCTCAGTGCCTGATCGTCTATCATCTACAGCTTAGCCGGTGTGAGTAAGATATCTGCTCCTATACCTTTGTGGCACGGATCCTCGGGTTACCCCACTTGCGGACCACTACTGGATCCATCCTGTCTTGTGCAACTATACCAGCGACTCCTGACCTACCCAGCGCTGCGGACCACTACCGGAGCTATTAGCACAAGCTACGCCTAGAGAAGGTATTCACCGGATTATTCCGCACTGAGGATCTCTACAGACAGGCCAGCCTGCAGGGCTTACTCTACTGACCTATCCTACTGATCTGCTCCTCAGATCACTGTTTGCTGGATAATAAAGTTTATACTCCTCTGTTGTCCATCACTACTGAGACCTTGTGTGCTGTGGTGAGTGCCCACAGGGCTCCTCCCTATGGGTGAAGTCTTCTCTACCACAACCCAGGGGCCCACGATAGTTCGAGTCACACAGAACGTAACAGATTGCTAACTCCATGGACCTGGCTCAGCTCTCAGCCTTACAGACCATTCCTGGCCTGGCCCAACGGATCACCGAGCAACAGAGGTCTCTCGACACATTGGCTACTGCCTTTAATCAGCTGGATTCCAGACTGAAGGATTCTTCTACTTCAAATGAGAATGCAGCTCCCCCGGTGGTTACCGGATGAACTACAGTACCTCTACCAGCCCCCAAGTGTTTCACAGGAGATTCCCTGTTGTGTAGGGGCTTCCTCAATCAATGCTGTATGCACTTCTCGCTCCAACCAGCTTACTTTCCTATGGCTACTACCAAGACTATGTACATTCTGTCCCTGTTGGATGGGAAACCCTGGCCTGGGCTTCTCCCCTTTGGGAACATAATGACCCCATCCTAAACGACTTGCCTGGGTTTCTGGCTCTCTTTAAAACAGTGTTTGATGACCCCGCTTGCCAGTCAATCGCCGGTTCAGCACTCCTGGACCTACAACAGGGAACCAAGCCACCTCATGATTGAATTCAAGACCCTGTCTTCCGAAGTCCTATGGGATTCAGGTTGCCTAAGAGCTATATTTCTACAAGGACTTAATTCCCGCATAAAAGATGAACTTGCCGCTCGGGAGTTACCTGACACATTAAGCTCACTGATGGACCTTGCTGGGCATATTCACCACCGTATACGCGAACGCTCAGTAGAAGTAAAACCTCCTAAGAAGCATGTATCTAGTGGTATCCGTTCACGGAATCTGCCGCCCACTCCGGTCCAGGCTTCACCTAGTCCTAAAGAAGAATATGAACCTATGCAATCAGTCATCTGACTGCCAAAGAAAGGCGCTTTTGTAAGAAGATGGGCCTGTGCATGTATTGCGGGAAGACCGGTCATGCAGTTCAAACCTGTCCTATCTGTCCGGGAAACACGCAGACCTAGGATCCACTGGAGGACTCTTCCTAGGTCAGACTGCTCCTTCTCCTCCACTGACTCTCCCTGTTGTCTTCATCTCTGGACCTCTCGAATTCGCCACTCAAGCCCTGGTCAACTCGGGTGCAGGTGGGAATTTTATTCTCAAGAGATTAGTTGGACAACTACAACTTCCCATTGATCCTGTACCTACTCCACTACTCCTCTCATCCATTCACGGTGAACCCTTGCCTGGAGTAGTTTTGCTCACGACTCAGGCAGTCTGCTTACGCATGGGATCCTTGCACACAGAGACCATCACATTCCTCGTTCTCAAAAAGGCCATCCACCCCATAGTGCTTGGCATACCCTGGCTACAAGATCACTCTCCTCAATTTAATTGGACATCTGTGGACTTATCTCAATGGGGTCCAGACTGCCATGACAGATGTCTAAAGAAAATAACTCCACTTCCTTGTATGGCGACCACTTCCACTCTTCCTGGCCTACCACCAAAATATGCTTCCTTTCAAGACGTATTCTCAAAGCAAGCTGCAGATGTACTTCCACCACTTAGACCCTTTGACTATGCTATCAATTTGAAGCCAGACTCCGAACCACCCAGAGGAAGAGTTTATCCATGCTCCCTATCTGAAACTGAGGCCATGTCGGCTTATATCCAGGAGAATCTGCAGAAAGGGTTTATTAGACTTTCCAAATCTCCAGCAGGAGCTGGATTCTTTTTCGTCAGTAAGAAGGATGGATCCCTTCGTCCTTGCATTGACTATAGAGGCCTGAACGAGATCACCATCAAAGATCGGTATCCCTTACCGTAAATTTCAGAATTATTTGATCGGCTCCAGGGGGGCGAAGATTTTCTCGAAATTGCATCTCAAAGGCGACTATAATCTCATCCATATCTGTCATGGGGACGAGCGGAAAACAGCCTTCAATACCCGCGACGGCCACTTCGAATATTTGGTAATGCCTTTTGGCCTCTGTAATGCCACGGCCGTATTTCAAAATATGATAAACAACATATTGCATGATCTCCTATATCAGTGTGTGGTCGTTTACCTAGATTACATCCTCATCTTTTCCTCTGATGTGCAAACTCATCAAAAAGATGTCATTACTGTTTTACAGCGGCTTTGGGAGAACCACCTGTATGCCAAGCTCGAAAAGTATGCCTTTCATCAAGAGTCTGTTCCTTTCCTTGGGTACATCGTGTCCAGTAAGGACTTTCAGATGGACCCTCAAAAAACAAAAAGCATACAAGATTGGCCTCAACCCACTGGAATCAAGGCTCTATGCCGCTTCCTTGGCTTTACAAATTATTATCGCACTTTTATCAAGGACCTACTCTATCTTGACTGCTCCTCTCACCACTATGACGAAAAAAGGGGCTGACCCTTCGCACTGGTCTACAGAGGCCATTCTGCTTTTCAGGTATTAAAAAGGGCCTTCCTCCAGAAATCCTGCTTACGACATCCTGATCCTTACAGGCCGTTTATTGTCGAAGTGGACACCTCAGATGTCAGCGTCGGGGCCGTACTTAGCCAGCACAGCGATACACTCGTTCTACATCCCTGCTCATTCTTCTCGAGATGCTTTTCATCAGCAGAGAGGAATTAGGCATTGGCGATAAGGAACTGCTTGCCATCAAGCTTGCATTTGAAGAGTGGCACCCCTGATCAGAAGGTGCTCAGCATCAGATAACTGTGTTCATGGATCACAAGAACCTGGAATACCTTTGCCATGCTCAGAGGCTTAATCATCGCCAAGCCAGATGGTCACTGTTTTTTAACAGGTTCAACTTCCTCACGGTCCTTTACTCCTGATGATGTTCCAGATGAGCCACGTCACATCATTGACCCTAAGAAGATAATGCTGGCTGCCCCCATTCAGTTCCCACTGGTAAAACGGTGGTTCCTCTGTCACTGAGAAAGAAACTGCTGAATTGGGCTCACGATTCTAAGTTAGCAGGCCATCCAGGTCAAGCCCGTACCCTTGCTACCCTACAGCGTTACTATTGGTGGCCGTCTACGAAAAAAGACGTGCAAGTGTACGTAGGGTCCTGCACCTCCTGTGCCAGGCAAAAGCCTCCTGCTGGTCGTCCCTAGGGTCTGCTCCAACCATTGCCCATTCTGGATGAACCTTAGACACATATTTGCAACTGACTTTGTGGTCGATTTACCATCTTCCAATGGGAACAATATGATATGGTTTACCATAGATCAGTTCTCGAAGATGGTGCACTTCGTTGCTCTACCTGGGCTGCCATCTGCCCCAGAACTAGCCAAACTATTTGTACGACACATTTTCTGCCTACATGGGATGCCGAAACATATTGTGTCAGACAGAGGAGTCCAGTTCACTGCCAAATTCTGGAGGGCACTGTGCTGAAAGTTCGATATTTCTTTGGATTTGACTTCTGCATATGACCCCCAATCTAATGGACAAACAGAGAGAATGAACAGAATCCTTAAGCAGTTCATCCATGCCTATGTCAATTCTAGGCAGAACGATTGGGCAGAGTTACTACCCTGGGCTGAATTTGCCTTGAATTCGCATCCGGCGTCCACCACGGGATCCACACCATTTCAGATTGTATACGGCCGTCAGCCACTTCCACCACTACCTATACCGTTGACTGGTATGTCACCTGCTGCCCAAGCCACTGCTGATGAAATTCATCAACTCTGGGTTCAGACCATGGAGCTCCTACAAAAGGCTGGGCAACGAGTGAAAAGATTCTATGACGCTCATCATCAAGCAGCTCCTCAGTTTAAGCCAGGAGATTGGTATGGCTCAGTTCCAAATATATTCAGCTCAAGCCTACCTTCAGTTCGATTCGCACCACAATACATTGGGCCCTTCACCATTCTCCGACGTCCGGGACCATTGACTTATAGCTTGAGGTTGCCACCCTCAATGAAGATACACAATACCTTCCATGTTTCACTCCTGAAACCACTCATCCTCTCTGAGTTTTCTCAAAGGACTCCTGATCCACAACCCCTTGATGCTGAAGATGACATAGTGTACAAGATGGATGACATACTGGATGTACGTAAAAGAGGAAAGCACTGGGAGTACCTCATTTCCTGGGAAGAATACGGACCAGAATAAAACAGCTGGGAACCTGCTACCAACATACTGGACAAAGAGATACTGCATCACTTCCACCTTGTGCATCCCAGGAAGCCGAAACCCCCTGAGAGGGGCCTAAGAAGGGGGGTACTGTTGCGCCCATTGGTCGCAGGCGGCTGCGACATTTGCAGCTCACCTCCTTCTTCTGTTCAGCTCCGAGTCTGGGGAGGATGGCGGCCTCCACTTCCACATGCCGACCCTCATGGTGGGCCGGGGATGGCGTGGGTGCTCCCGGCAGCCATCTTAAATCTGGGGTCTCTTAAGGCACGCGCACGTCTGCTCCATTCTTAAACACGTCATGGTGGGAACCTCGGGGGCATCCCTACCACATGACATCATCCGCTCACGAAACTTAAACCCAGCTGACTTCTAGCAATACGAGTTAGCAAGGATTCCTGTCCTGCTAGTTCCGCCATTCTGGGACTTCACCTCGCTGTCCTAACTGAGTGACCTAGGTACCCGCCGCACTCAGGGCTATCCGCTCCTCGGAGAGCCATTACTGCCTTCCTTGATTCTTTCCGTGAGTTCCTGCACCATCCTCGGACAACTACAGCTATTCCAGTTCCGGGTTTTCCGCAGTACCTGATCATCTATCATCTATAGCTTAGCTGGTCTGAGTACGATATCTGCTCCTATACCTTTGTGGCACGGATCCTCGGGTTACCCCGCTTGCGGGCCACTACTGGATTCATCCTGTCTTGGCAATTATACCAGCGACTCCCAGCCTACCCCACGCTGTGGACCACTACCGGAGTTATCAGCACAAACTACACCTAGAGAAGGTATTCACTGGACTATTCCGCGCTGCGGATCTCTACAGTCGGACCAGCCTCTACAGACTTATCCTATTGATCTGCTCCTCAGTTCACTGTTTGCTGTATAATAAAGTTTATTCTCCTCTGTTGTCCATCACTGCTGAGACCTAGCCTGTTGTGGTCAGTGCCCACAGGGCTCCTCCCTGTGGGTGGAGTCTTCTCTACCACAACCCGGGGGCCCATGATAATTCAAGTCACACAGAACGTAATAACTGCCAAATAAGATGTAAAACACTATTAAAGCTCACCAAAAGAGAATATGAGGAGAGATTACCAAAGAGTCAAAAGATAATATAAACCTTTTCAAGTACATTAGAAACAAAAAACCTGCCTGGGAGTCAGTTGGGCTGTTATATTACCAGGGATTAAAAAGGATACTAAGGGAGGATAAGGCAATACCATAAAAACTAAATTTATTCTTTGCTTTAGTCTTTACAGAGGAGGAGGAGGGGGGGGGGGGTGGTACTCATACCTGAACCATTTTTTCTAGGTGAAGGCTCAGAGGAATTGAATCAAATCAATGTAAATCTGGAAGAAGTACTAGAGCAAATTGACAAACTATATTATAACAAAGCTCTGGGATCTGATGGTATTCTCCCCAGCATTCTAAAGGAACTCAAATATGAAATTGCAGACCTACTACTGGTAATCTGTAACCTCTCATTAAATCTGCTTCTATACCTGACGACTGGACATAGTAAAGGGCTCCGGAGATGACCCAATTAACTACAGACTGGTGAGTCTGATGTCTGCGATTGGTAAAATGGTGGAAGTTATAATTAAAAACAAAATTACTAGTCATATGGATAAACATGGTTTAATGGGGAAGAGACAGAATGGATTAAGCAAAGGGAAGTTGTGCCTTACTAACCTATTATAATTCTTTGAAGGTGTAAATAAGCACACAGATAAAAAGAGAGCCAATCAATATAGTGTATTTGGATTTTTAGAAGGCTTTTGATAACGTCTTTCATGATGGACTCTCCAGAAAACTAAAAAGTCATGGGACAGGCATTGTCTTACATTGAATTGGTAACTGGTTAAAAGACTGCAAACAGAGTAGGATTAAAGGGTCAGTTTTCCTAGTGGAGAAAGGTGAATATCGTATTTATTTATTTGATTTATATTCCACCTTTCGGCACTTCAAAATGGATTACATTTAGGTACTATAAGAATAGTGGAGCGCCCTAGGGAACTGTCCTGGGACTGGTGTTGTTTAGCTTATTGATTAATGATCTAGAAAACAGAATGATGAGTAATGTGGTCAAATTTTCAGCTGACACAAAAATATTCAGAGCATTTAAAAAACAGGTAGATTGTGAGGAAGTTGTGGTCATCATTCAAGGGTGACACCTAATGGCCAGATTCAAGGCCCATGTTTGCAGGGTTCTGGAAAGAGCCCAGGTGCATGTCCCCTTTCCCAGAATTGTCACTGAAATTTATTTCATAATTTTTATTTCCTAATCTTAAATTCCGCCTTTTCCAAAATAGTTCTGTTCAGTGCAGATTACAAGTATAGGTACATAATAAAACACTAACAAACAGATACTCATATCAACATATAGACATTTATATTTAAAAAAGAATAAATATATTAATCACCTCTTCCCGACTCTCATGGAGAAAACTTAGCAAATATCAATCTCTGCCCTTCACTTATATAGAATGCTGCTTCAGATCTACCTTACCCTATCATCTATGAAAAAAATAAAACTAGGCACACCTAATACATGCTGGAGAGGCTGTGAATCAAAAAGTACCCTAAAATTCAGTTATTTTGGCATAAAGTTCTAAAATACATTAAATTAATAATTAACTCATAAGAAGCTAGATGTTAGTGACAGACCTGACTAGACTAGGTATATTAGGGATGGAGGTGGGAGGGAATATAAAATAAGGGAAAAGTTCCTGAATTGTTGTGAATGAAGGCTCATGATGCTAGATCCCAGCCCTGGATCTGATTTAGCTGGAAGTATAAAGGAGAAGGAGGAAACTATTGGACCAACAAAAAAGACCAAGAATCATTTGCAAATATTTTAAAATGATATATATAAAGCTGAAACACTCTTTAACTGAAGCCGTCCATGATATTTACACATACATTGCATCATTCATTCATTATGCAAATGAACTAACTGTCAAAGTATACCTTTTCCTTATACCACACTATAACACTGGGGAACAATTTTTAACATAATTCCTGTTGAGTTCGATTTTTCAGCTGTTTTAGACTTAAATAGGCATGCTGATTTCAAAACTGCAGTTAGTTTTCTTCTATCACATCAAGTTTTTTCTCTATAGCCTATCTTAGGCCTGGATTTATCAAAATGCACTAAATATTGCATGCGATAGGAAAAGGGGCGTGTTTTATAGTAATAGGCTGTTTATCACAAAGTGCGATATCTTAGCGCTTCGCATAGGTATTACTGCAAACTGCAATAACTTAAAATGGTCTGCTTCCTTCTTGGTCAGCAACACGGATACACCAAGTATCCCTGTTTTCTGTGTATGTGGGAAAGCAAAGCTTGTGAGAAGCATTGGGGTGCAGTCGAATTGGCCTCCAAGATCTGACCTCAAACCTAGTGATCCAAACATTCTACATGAGCCACTTGTTGACAGAAAGAACATTATATTCCCACCTCTGCACATAAACTGGGTGTCATGAAGCAATTTGTTAAAGCTTTGCCAACTGAAGGAGACTGTTTCAAGTATCTCATTTTGGCATTTCCTAGCCTGTCGTTTGAAAAGATAAAGGCCGGTGTGTTTGACGGTCCACAGATTCAGCAGCTCATTAAAGATGAACATTTCATCCGGACAATGTCAGAACTCCAAAAGAATGCTTGGTTGTCATTCAAAAACCTTGTCAAGGACTTTCTTGGAAATACACGCGCACAGAATTACACCGAAATTGTCCAGAAACTCTTAGAGAGCTTCAAAATGCTTCGTTGTAACATGAGCATCAAGGTGCATTTTCTGCATAGCCATCTTGCTGACTTCCCAAAAAACTTTGGTGCAGTCAGTGATGAGCAAGGTGAACGATTCCACCAAGATTTAAAGGTCATGGAGGCACGGTATCAGGGTAGATGGGATGTACATATGATGGCTGAATCTATCTATATAAAAGGCTTGTGTCGGTCAGACTGTCTGTGAAGCCCTGTCAGCCCTGCCTGTATAGGCAGACCTATGTGTGTGTGCCTATGCAGGCATAGGCACACACACATAGGTGCTCACGCAAGCACGCAGAAACACACACAAGCTAACAAAATCACGTACAGGTCCCATACATACACACAGGCACACAAATGTACAGGACCCCCCCCAAACACGCGCACACACACACTTGCAGGCACAGGTAATTACAGTGAAAGGCAGAGGTATCTACACACACAAACAGACACACAAGCACTCACACAGGCTGTTATTGACTAGAATACCTGAGCAATGCTAGGCACCTTTTGCTAGTATAAGGCTAAAGATATACAATAAAACTGTTTTCTTATAAGTGGTATGTGATAATACTTCGCCTTTTATACTCTCTAATTCATTTTTTATTCTTGTCCATGCTCAGAATTTCTTTGCACTGTTTGTTAGCTAAAATTTGTAAAAATGTTTAGGCAAAATACCCAAAGTCTATAATGATAATATTAATTGCTAAAATATATTATCGACTTTAAGGGTACCCAAACTAAAAACAAAGCAAGCAGTGAAATAGTAAAAAAATAAAAATAATCCTAAAATGTAAAACTTTCTAAGAGTATGTAAACAAAATAACTTTTATCACGAAAGTTCTTTTCTCTGTGATCCAGGTTTTGCTTTCAGAAACTCTTCTTAGAGCTACCCTCTATCCTTGGTGAGACACTATGGAATTGTGCATACTAGGGTCCGTGGACGTTTGTAGGCTGTACTGGGGACAGGAATGATGGGCCCCAAACCTGCGACCCCTAGAGCTCCAGGCATGGATTCTCAGATTTAGTCACGAGACTGGCTGATACTTGGAACACTACAATAGCAATTACCTAGTCAACTTGGTTGAGGCTGCCTGTGCCCCTGGAAACTCTTGATTGCTACAGCACTGGGTGTGTTCCCATTTGACACACCTTTGCTGGTTGAACAGTCTCCTAAGGAAATGCTACTTGACTGACCCAGATTACTGATTCATGCTGGCAGTCCAGCCATACCAAGGTCTCCCAAAGTCTTGGCCCAACCAAGCCACTTCTTTAGTCATAAAGTCCCAACCACAGCTTGCAATTTTGGGCTCAACCTGCAGGGAAAGGATATGGCACTGGGTGAAGCCCCCGTGACAGAGTGTGATCTTGGCACACAACAAGCACCAGTTCACAGAGAAAATTTTAAAACTGTTTAAACTGTTTTCTCTTTTTTAGTGTATATATATATATATATATATATATATATATATAAAAGAATTTCCAAGGTGAAATGCCACTTTAAAAGAATAATCTTTTAATTGAGGGACCAAATGTGTTTGTGTGTTTTAAATGCTTGTGTTAAATAATGCAGGCATTTAACATGTTGACACTTGTGTTTGTGTGTGTTAACTGCTTTCGTGTACCCATATACATATGGGTGCACGCAAATTTACTACTGTATTTTATAACCTGTGCACAAATGATATGTGCAGGTTATAAAATGTGAGTACATATGCGTGCACACAGGCTCACATAGGAAAAACTACAAGTTGCGCAAGTTCGGACTTCTCCAGAAAAGTAGCTGCATTTATCCAGATAAGTTCCAATTTATGTGGGTAAGTAGCAGTACTTAGCCTGATAAGTCTGAAAAGCACTACTTGTCTATCTGATTAGCACTTTTCAGATTTATCTGGGTGTGTTAAATAGTTGGATAAATCTAAAACAAAAGTACTATTTATATAGATAAGTTCAAATTTGTCCAAGTAAGTAACAGCAAAGGTGTTACTTAGCCAGATAAGTGTGCGCAAATGATATACATGCATATTTGTACTTTGATTTTTAAGGAGATATGTGAATAGATTATACTCATGTTACTTAGATGCATTTACCCCTGTAAATTGGTTTATACATGCCTAAGTTAGGGGATTACCAGTTTTACTAATTAGTCTACTAGAACACCCAGTCTATCTGCAGCTCATGCAGACCCTCCTGGAAGTTCAGCCTGAAGTCCCTCCGTTTCACCCAGACCCACCACCCAGTCATTTTTTTCACTTTTGAGATGTTTACAATCACTTATACCAGATATTGAGCAGGAGTAAATAAGCACAAGTAAAACACTTATGCATGTCTCTTTGGCAGGTTGTAAAATAGCAACTTATGATGGTAACTTTCAAATGGTCGCACAGCCGCACATATACATGCATATGTAGGTGCACGGCAATTTTATAACATGAGCACATCTTATAAAATAGCCCTAGCGTGTGTATGCATGCACTGAATTTTAAACTTGTGTGCGCACAGCCTTATAAATTTGGTGCGCAAATGGGGGAATTTCATAACAGGCATGTATCATGACCAATTTCACCAGTTCATCCACCAGTTTGCTCAGTGTTGAGCTAGGTCCTCCAAACCTCCCTGGTTCATTAGCCTGCATCATCCTCCCCCAGTTAACCCAGACACCCTCAAACACCTCAGAGATGCCTATAAACAGTTTTATTGAGGCATAATTATACCTCCTCCATAACAGAAGTAAAGTTACACGGCACTAGCCATGGGTGCGTGCAATAGGCGCATAGGTACCCCAGAACACCCACACCCCTCCCACATTCTGCCCCTTTTTTCCTCATGCAAGATATTCTTGCATCGGGACTTGCGCATGCATGTGGGTGGCTTATAAAATCAGGTGGGTGCGCACATATCCCTATTTTGGCGCACACTCAGCTTTTAAAATTAATCTTTTTGTGCATTACTTTTGGCCCCTTCCCAGAATGTCCCTGGTTCATTTATTTATTTTCTTCCGATATACACGTGTAAGTTGGGATTTTCAAAATAGTGTATACTCGCATACATGCTATGTTACAAGCACATGTGTTATTTTTCATGCATACATCTATTGAAAATTCACCTCACAGTGCTGGAGTTAACATAAAATCTGTGATAATGAGGTAATGAGATGCAAAACTATATTAAATAGCTAGTTATCCATTAGCCCAGTGCAGAATATATAAAATTCATGTTAAAATGTGTAAAATGTCACACAGACACATTAACACGAGCTACTGTTCATGTTATTGCACATACTTTATGATCCACGTTAATGTGTGCCTCATTTGCATCTCATTAACATTAGTCATGAGATGTACATTAACCAACACATTAACTTAGTTTAATACACTGGCGCCCTGAATGTGATTTTTCAAACCAAACCCTGCTTTCTAGATTATCATGCCATAAATTGCTACAATAGCGTTTTGTGCCCTCTGTTTAATAGTATATACCACTATACAGCAAATGGAATTATCTTGTCATGCTAGGAGTTTTGGAAGGGTCACAGACAGTGTCTCAGGGAGAATGTTGCATATGCTGTCCTAATGCCTAATGAAAAATGCACAACCTTTCCAGTCGGTATACACTGACAAATCACAGTGCTCAAGAAAGTACCATGGTACGATCATCTTAAGCTAATCTATCATTTCTAGTCACAATTAAAAGGTTAGCTATTTTCAAATATGTGGTTTTAGCGCAATAGCATTAGGTAATTCACATCCAATGGAATTTATGTCTGAAATGAGAACTATAGCTTTAAGAGAAGGTAGTCTGGGCACTTCCCTTACACAAACAGGATCGATTTTGAGCAGGCTCCTACTGTTAGCTTTTTTATCTTTGATGAAGGATTCTCACGATTAAAATGGACCAACATTTTCTTCATAAACAGCGTGGGGTTGTTGTTTTTTTTCTTTTTGCTTTCCCAAAATCCACCAAAACTGAAGAAAAATCCAAGTGACTGTTTTTAGCAGCTGTGTGGCCTGGAGTTCACTGGGGAAACTGGCTTCCTGCAGTCTCTATTCAGTACCTGCTTCAAAGGCAGCCTAGCTGGCTATAGTTTGCAGGCCAGGTAGGGTGCCATTGTGCTCAGTCTAGGAGGATTAGTATCAAAGCTGCAGCAACCAGGCCCTTGGTCGCCGACTGCCATTCAGTCCTGGCAGGGAGAAACTAAGACTGGCCAAGGTCACAGTATCCAGTGTGGTGGAGACTAAGAAAGGTTCCTGAGAATTGAATGCTTTTTATGAAATCATTGCGCAAGCTTTCAACACAGCAGGTTTTCTCCTGGAACACGTACATCTGTTTATGTTGGTGTACCGTGGCTGACAACAAGAGAATACGGCTTTGTTTTTATAATTATATTTTTAAGAAAAGGACAACTGTACGTCACATAATACAGATGAGTACTGCGCTTTTGTTTCGGAATTTATAAAGAAATGTTAAATTGATATAATCGATGCCTGTTTTTTTTTTTCTTCCATTTCTAGACATAAGCGAAGAACAGAGCAGACCGACTATATTAACCATTTATAATCCTTAGCGTTGCTGATTAGCAGCAGCAGTATTCTTTGGGAAAATAGACCGAATGCGAGATAATGAATTATTCTTTGGGATTAGACATTATGGACAAACTAGGCTAGAATGTGCAAAATTTGAGCTTTTTTTTTTTTTTAATAATGTAAATGGTTAAATGGTTTGTGTAAATACATTTCAGCACAATATAATTTTAGGGAAAAAATGTGGTAACAATGATGTTAAAAATATTGGCAATTTGATCAAACTAATGGGTAAAAATTAAGCTGTGAATGAGTTGTCATGACGACAGGGATGTTCAAATTGATGAACTGTACTTCCCTCATTGTCCAATCAGATAGTAGAGCTGAAGCTGGGGCATGAACAGGAGAAGGCATACCTATTCCAGCAGCACAATACGGAGAAGGACAACCTAGTCCGAGACCATGAACGAGAAATTGAGAAACTGGACAAACAATTCCGTATCACCATGGAGGAGCATGAAAATAAAACTAAAGCTTGGAGAAAGCAAGATTCACAGGTAATTTCAATAACATCTTATAAGAATCATTGTTCCATTAAAAAAAAATCTATACATGCACATATAGATATATATATATATAAAGTGCGTTTAGCGTAGTTTATGATTTGCTGAGGCACGCTGTTTGATCGGTTGCAAAACTGTCATATAAATGCAAAAATTGTTTTTGGTCTTTACCCTCCCGTAAATGGGGCTGAATGAGGCTTAAACTGCAAAAACCGCAGGTAGCCAGATTTAAAAAATCCCATGGTGCGCTATAACTTGGCCTCTTATTTCTAATCTTGTCTCATTTTCTTTCATGATGGATTTGTTAAAGAAAAAAAGATATTTCTCCCATTCCCATTGCCCTTCCCCCACCACCCACACTCCCCCCATAGATCCCTATGAAACATATCTGGTTCACTCGTCTTCTTTATTTGCCATTAAAGCTCTGCAGGTAACCACAAATTAAGGCTTTTTCATCTCTGACCTTGCTTCTCATTTATTTTGTTTTCTCTCGCCTACTCTTTGTTCTTTATTAGGTCTGGAATGTTTGCTCAGATAAAAGCAATTTACATTTTGATTTTCATGTCAGATTTATATTTTCATTTGCATTTATATATATATATATATACACACACACACACACACACACACAGATATATCTGCCCCTCTCATCCTCTATCTCTATGGTCACTGTTGGACGCCATTTGGCAGAATAACCCCCAGCTGTGGTAGCATTTGTCTCTTCAAACTTATGGATGAAATGTGTATTGTCAGCATGGAAAATGATCTTTATTAGTTTATAGCTTGTAAAAAAAAATCTGTTAATGTGTTGTGATTTTTTTTCCGCTTGTGTATGCCTGGGAAGGTATAAGTGCTAAAGATGGCCTGCCATAAATCCATTTCAAAATGGTGCACAAGCTCAGTCTTAAAGAAATAAACATAATACAGCTTAAATTAATACATTTTAAAAAGTCTCTTTATTGATGTGAACCTCCATTGGAATTGTCCAAGACGCGTATTGTATGGAGTGGGAAGGTTTGATATTGCATTCTGTATATCAGGACCTTCGGTTTTCTCTTCCACACCTTTTTAACATATTTTGCCCAGATTTGTTGAATTTAAGCCCAATCTTACTGCTTTCTTGCACCTATAGACTTTGTGATGTCTCCAAAAAAGAATGAATGCTTTCCTAATTATCAGGTTTTTATCAGTCATAGCACAAAAGAGATGCAAGCTGGCAAATGTGCCTAGCAAATCATTACTGCTTTGTCAAATCAGATTGGTGCTTTGGTCAAACTATACCATTGTTGTTTCCAAAGGGTATGAAAAAATCTTTTCATCATTGAGCATGCTCAGTGTTGAGGAAACCCAAGCAGTTGCTATGGAAGTAACTGTTACTTTTCTGATTTGCATAGGTGGATCTAAAAGCTATGATATCATCAGCTGTGCAATATTTTGTTTTATTCATGGTTCCTTAAAAGATTACAAAATTAAATATTTGATCATGGATTCAATAAAATATTTCTTATTGGATGTCTGAGTAATGAGGGAGCGATAACTTAAAAAGGGAAAAAGGATGAAAAAAGGCAAATAAAAATGAGTGTTTTTATTTGTAGAAAATATATCCTTCTCTTGCTTTGACTTGTTGTCCAGATTAGGAAAGATAATCATTTTTTTATCCAGAGTAAAATTTTACATTATTCTTGGTCAAAGTGTTTATTCCACAGTGTGTCACCTTGTCCTTTACTTCTACAATTACTGGCCTACAGTTAATCTTTCTTCTTTCTCTTTATGGTGTCATCATCTCTATTTTGGGTAGTAGTGTATCCAAAGGGATTACATTTCTTGTGTCCTTTACAAGAGATTTCTGCATCTTCATCTAGGAAAAAGTGGAAAACGTTTTTCAGATAAAGGGGCAATAAACAAACGGCTAGCAATTGTGCAGATTCTGTGGTTACTTTTTACCCATAGGGTTTGCAGCAAGAAACAAAGCAAAACTATGCATGCAGTTTTCCTTTGATGATCACCCCTGGAAAAACTGCCTGCAGAGATTTGACCTGCTTTTTCTGTGGGTATATTTTTTTCAGACAAAAAATAGAATTTTTAAAATGTAAAATTAGGCACAATTTTTTTGCCTACACAGTATGCAGGTAAAAACTACATGTGGTGTTCAACAAAATGTGTACTTTTACCCACACAGAGGGTAAGCAATTTTCAGGAAGCCCACTTCTGGAGGTAAAATTAATGGCTTTGAAATGGCCTCTATATTGTGTCTTGCAACCATGCAGGATTTTCTAGTACTTTCTGGAATTGTTGTGGGTGGATCAGGAACATAGCAGCTTTTCCATAAAAATGATACTGCTTGTTAGTATCATTGCACTGGAGAGAGAAGGGGAGCAATATTTTTATTACTCAGGAATAGCTAGGTAACCCAAATCATAGGAAGGTAAAATGACTTGCCCAGATCATACAATGGTCCCAAAAATCAAACAGGAAGCTGATCCAATGTGGCTATGTAGCGACCAAAAAAAGATGAGATCGGTGTATTGGGCCCATATACTGTGTGAATAAAGTATTTGCCAATATACCAGATCATACAATGTCAGCATAAATGTGAAAATATGCTCCAGGAGGATTTATTTATTTACAAAATTTGATTCTGCCTTTTTGAAAAAAATGTACAAAGTGGATTACAATAATTCATAAAAACAAATCATAAAATTACACAATCAATAAAAAGAAATCAACATCATAAGACAACTACCATCCATTTAAAATTAACTCGGTTAATCTGTAAATAACTGATTAAATAGGTGTGCTTTCAAACACTTGTTCCCTAGCCTTCAAACTTATTAAGCAACCGCCTCTTCCTTTCACATATCTTTGTAATTCACTATAACCCCTTCAGTTTCTTGTGTCAAGAGATGCTTTATTTCTTTACCTCATGGAAGATTAACTAAAAAGGATCATGTTATGTTTCAAGTTAGCAGTATCTACATATTCTCCAAGAGAAAGAGATAGAGATATGGTGATAGTAGGGATTCAATATCTATTATGAGTTTCCAGTAAGTTCTATCCTGACAAGACAAGAATTTTGCAGCTGTAGTTTCCATAGAAACTACCATATCACTGCTTTCTTTGAGCTGGAATATCTTTCTCAAACAAACTCACTTCCTTTGTATGTTCATATAGGCTGCCACACTCTTTAAAATCAGCTTATTTCTACTGGGTTTAATGGTTGTTTTAAAACACTAGTGCTGCCATTCTTAGTTTTCCATCCTTTACAAATCCTACCAGTTTATTTTTAAAGAAAAAAAGGATAGATTGGTATGTTTGGGAAAAACCTGGCTGCACTAAGTACCTTTCTTGGAATGCATATTATTTGGACGCTCTCTTTGTCACTCTGTTGCCTGAGTTTTATGCCTGTATCATTTTACTACTACTACTAATAATAATAACTTTGTCCCTGCATTTTTTCAAGAGACTGTACCATTTTGTTGTAGTTAAAACATTTATAATTTATATTATGGGGGTAATTTTCAAAAGAATTAACATGCATAAAACTGGGTTATACATGTGTAAACGCACCTTACCCATGTAGATGGGCTTTTGAAAATTGCTACAATATATTCCATTGAATTGTCTATAGGTTATACTTGTGTACATGCAATTTATGTGCATAAATGGCTTTTGAAAAATGCTATGATAGTATGTTACATTTAAATGCGTAACTCCTTTGAAAATTCACCTTATGTGTAGACTAAGTGCTTCAGAAGCTAAATCACATGTTGTAGTTGTAAGGTTCCTGTAAGTTAAGTTTGAGCACAGGGAATTTATATGATTTACTCAAGGTTATATAGTGAGTGGTGGAAGTAAATGTGTTTGTGGCATTGTGGACCCTTGGTCACAATGGAGATGACCACGCCCATGGGGAGGGGCCCCTGGGGAACCACTGCGATTGACTGACACTGATAGCAGACACAGTATGGAGAGAGTCTTTATTGTACTGCTGTAGATAGATGGTGAAAGCAGGAAGGTAAGGCACTGATCCACGAAGTGCCAGAACGCTCAACAGGCTCAGAAGTATAGTCTCACCCAGATGTTCATGATAGGTGGGAGCCTGCAGTGCGGGAGACGCCGTGGCTGGTGGGTGGAGTTGGAGTGCCGGATCGTAGAGGTATTCACAGAATGAAGGCGTCTTCCGAGTGGTAGAATGGTGGGACCGAAGGTCTGTGGCGTAAGTTATAAAGGAGGATAGGCTCTCGAGGAGCGAGTACCCAAAGGTCCAATATCCTGAAATGAGAATAAGAGAGAGATCCCCGAGGAGCGGTTGTCTTAGTTAGTGAGGAACCCTGAAGGGAAGTTGGAAGCAAGAGACCCCCGAGGAGCGGGTGTCTAAAGCTTCTTGCAGGAGCAAGGCCCTTAGTGTGAAAGTGGTGTCTAAGCGTGCAGCTTAGAGCAGTCAGAGTAGCGAAGCGAAGTCTTTGCTAACTCAAGGTGATAGCGGAGGCGGAGGCTAGATATACTCGGAGGTACTGACGTCATGCGGTGGGGCCGCCCCTGAGGTTCCTGCCATGACGTGTATTTGAACGTCGGAGATGTGCGCGCTCGCGCCCTAGGAGGCCACAGGCGTGAGCATGGCAGATGGAGACACTCCTGCTGGTTTGGAAACGCCGAGGCACTTGGCACTGGAGGCAGCCATCTTGCCCAAAGAGAGCGAAAGGGGAGAGAAAGAGGTAAGGCAGAGCGGTCACAGCCATCTGCGACCGACGGACGCAACAGTAAGGTTTACAGTATCTGTGCTCTTATATCAACATGTTCCATTACTGGACCCCCTCCAGAAAGAAACTTCTTCGATCTTTATATACATAATTAGTGTGATATTCAATACCTAAATGTGCCAGCTTTCTGTACAAGCTCCCTTTTTCCCTCTTTGAGCTGGATAAGAACATAAGAACATAAGAAAATGCCATACTGGGTCAGACCAAGGGTCCATCAAGCCCAGCATCCTGTTTCCAACAGTGGCCAATCCAGGCCATAAGAACCTGGCAAGTACCCAAAAACTAAGTCTATTCCATGTAACCATTGCTAATGGCAGTGGCTATTCTCTAAGTGAACTTAATAGCAGGTAATGGACTTCTCCTCCAAGAACTTATCCAATCCTTTTTTAAACACAGCTATACTAACTGCACGAACCACATTCTCTGGCAACAAATTCCAGAGTTTAATTGTGCGTTGAGTAAAAAAGAACTTTCTCCGATTAGTTTTAAATGTGCCCCATGCTAACTTCATGGAGTGCCCCCTAGTCTTTCTACTATCCGAAAGAGTAAATAACCGATTCACATCTACCCGTTCTAGACCTCTCATGATTTTAAACACCTCTATCATATCCCCCCTCAGTCGTCTCTTTTCCAAGCTGAAAAGTCCTAACCTCTTTAGTCTTTCCTCATAGGGGAGTTGTTCCATTCCCCTTATCATTTTGGTAGCCCTTCTCTGTACCTTCTCCATCGCAATTATATCTTTTTTGAGAAGCGGCGACCAGAATTGTACACAGTATTCAAGGTGCGGTCTCACCATGGAGCGATAAGGAGGCATTATGACATTTTCCGTTTTATTCATCATTCCTTTTCTAATAATTCCCAACATTCTGTTTGCTTTTTTGACTGCCGCAGCACACTGAGCCGACGATTTCAATGTGTTATCCACTATGACACCTAGATCTCTTTCTTGGGTTGTAGCACCTAATATGGAACCCAACATCGTGTAATTATAGCATGGGTTATTTTTCCCTATATGCATCACCTTGCACTTATCCACATTAAATTTCATCTGCCATTTGGATGCCCAATTTTCCAGTCTCACAAGGTCTTCCTGCAATTTATCACAATCTGCTTGTGATTTAACTACTCTGAACAATTTTGTGTCATCTGCAAATTTGATTATCTCACTCGTCGTATTTCTTTCCAGATCATTTATAAATATATTGAACAGTAAGGGTCCCAATACAGATCCCTGAGGCACTCCACTGTCCACTCCCTTCCACTGAGAAAATTGCCCATTTAATCCTACTCTCTGTTTCCTGTCTTTTAGCCAGTTTGCAATCCACGAAAGGACATCGCCACCTATCCCATGACTTTTTACTTTTCCTAGAAGCCTCTCATGAGGAACTTTGTTAAACGCCTTCTGAAAATCCAAGTATACTATATCTACCGGTTCACCTTTATCCACATGTTTATTAACTCCTTCAAAAAAGTGAAGCAGATTTGTGAGGCAAGACTTGCCCTGGGTAAAGCCATGCTGACTTTGTTCCATTAAACCATGTCTTTCTATATGTTCTGTGATTTTGATGTTTAGAACACTTTCCACTATTTTTCCTGGCACTGAAGTCAGGCTAACCGGTCTGTAGTTTCCCGGATCGCCCCTGGAGCCCTTTTTAAATATTGGGGTTATATTTGCTATCCTCCAGTCTTCAGGTACAATGGATGATTTTAATGATAAGTTACAAATTTTTACTAATAGGTCTGAAATTTCATTTTTTAGTTCCTTCAGAACTCTGGGGTGTATACCATCCGGTCCAGGTGATTTACTACTCTTCAGTTTGTCAATCAGGCCTACCACATCTTCTAGGTTCACCGTGATTTGATTCAGTCCATCTGAATCATTACCCATGAAAACCTTCTCCATTACGGGTACCTCCCCAACATCCTCTTCAGTAAACACCGAAGCAAAGAAATCATTTAATCTTTCCGCGATGGCCTTATCTTCTCTAAGATGCTCATTGTATGTCTTGATTGCTTGTTGAAATGCATTTTAATGAAAACAAAATATTCATTTCAGCTATGTTAAATTTTCTAACATGTTATTTGTATTAATAAGAAAACAAGTACAATATAGGATAAATTAGGTTTAATTAAATTTAGCAAAGGAAATGGTATTTCTTTATCTCACTTTTGAAATAGTGCGTGAGCATGAGATTTGTAAGTTCTCATCAAATTTAAAGATAAATGGGAAACTTAAAGGAATGCACAAACAATGGAAATAAAAAGAATACCAGGAAAGAAACATGAACCATTTCCTAATGTTTGAGCAAAATTTAAGATGTCACAAAGGTAAACTTAGTGTGGGTAACTTGAATAGTGATGATGCCAGTCTACAATGTTTCTCGCAGTCATCCATACATTTGGTGGTGGTTTGAGTGATCTTTAGGGTTGACTGCTGCTTTGCATATTTTAAGTGTTTATTGTAACACATCTACCGCACATTTTGTACAATAGGATAGAAATGTAACAAATAACTTAGTAAACAATGGCAGATAAAGACTAAAAAGGCCTATCTAGTCTTCCCAACAGGGGTTTTAAGCATATCTTTCCAAAGTAGATGAAATTCCCATATGGAATTCAATACCCCAATCCCACTGTGTCCCTTTTAGAGTTGCAACTGCTGCTCTGTGCAGGTTACCTCATGCCTTTCAGGAAGCACATTGCAGCCATGCCTTGGGCTACAGCTGTCGCTCTATGAAGGCTGCCCAGTGCTTCATTTTTGTTCTCTTGCCACTAGAGATCCTCAGTGATTTTCGCATGCATTTTTGAAGTCTGTCCCTGTCCCTGACCTTGTCATCATTACCTCCTCCAGGAGGGCAATCTAGGTATCTACCACCTTCTCTGAGAAAAAGTATCTCCTGACATTGTTCCTGAATCTACCCCCTTGGAATTTCATTTTGTGACCCCTAGTTCTTCAGCTTCCTTTCCATTAATATGTAAATAAATAGTGGCAACCAATATGTGATTGCTGATTTTTTACTGTTTAATGTGCTTTGGGAAAGTGAAAGAGAGACCTACAGTGGTAGCTGAAGAGCTAATGGCACTTATCTTCAAGTTAGGACCACCGCTGTAGCTCTAGTTCAGAGGTGGCCAACCTTTCATGCACCAAGAGCCAAGAAATCAGGATGCATAGAACCAATGAGCCTCACATTTTCAAAAGATGAAGAGTTGTGGAGGGGAGGCACCCCTTCTAATGGTATCTCGCCCTCTCTCAATCCCCACACCAGTCTTTCTCAATCCCCCTACCCGGACCCCATCAGTCATTGTCAATCTTATCCTGCTCTCACTAGCCTCTCTCTTAATCCCCCAAATCATTCCGCCCGTCTCCTCATGACTTTCAGTCCTCTCATCCAGTTCCCTCCAGACTTTCTCTCAATCCTCACACCTTATCCCCACTTATCTCTAACCAGCATCTTCTTTCTCTCCCCTTATGCGCTGCCCAATATTTGTCTCTCTCTCTTTCTTGTTCCCATTACTCTTCCTCAGTCAGCGCCAGCATAACATTCCCCAAACCTCACAAGAATGAGGATGGGCTCAGTGGCTCCAACATTAACACCTCTCTCCCAACCCCTTGTTCTATTCTATTCTATCCCCCCTCCCCCACTCACCCTCTGTCTACCACAAGTATCTCCCCTGCCCCCATCCCCTCTTACTCCCCTCCAGTACCCTATCTGGCACTTTTGCATACACCCTTCAACATTACCCCTTCTGGCTCTTACGTGCCCCCACCTCGTCCCCAAAATTCACCCCTTTTCAAATCACTCTTCCCAGAAGAATTCATCCCTTCTTGTATGTGTCTCTTTCTCAAATCTTTCCTCCTCTAATCACCATCCCTGGCTCTCTTATCCCTCCACCACATCACACCTCTAAATTCCATTCTCCCCTTGTCCTATTACTGCTTCTGGCTCTGTTACCCCCCTCTCTCTTTTCACCCGCTCTAGGTCTCTCTCACTAAACCTTCCACCTTCACTACCTATGATTGTCACCCATCCTCACTCTCCCTACCCTTTTACCCACTCTTCCTTTCTCACACATCTCTGCTCCACACTGACTCCATTTCTGATTTTTCATCCTCCTCCCAATCACTACTGCTGACTTTCTTGCTCACATACCCTCTTCCTGGTTTTCTCACAGCCTTTCCCCTCTCTTTCAAACCCATTCTACCCCCATCCCTGACTCTCTCGTGCCATCTTTACTCCTTCCATATGGCTCTCATTCAACACCCTATCCTGGTCCTCCCTCTCTCTCTTCATTTCCCCCAATCAATCCCTGGTCCCCTCACACCTGTGCAGAAATTGTGGCAGGATGGACCTTGGGGAGGAATAAGGTGCCAAGAAGTCCAGTTTCATTGCTGACTTCAGGGAGATGGGAAGGAAACAATATTCACCCTCCATCTTCCCTACAGCATAAGCTTCTCCTTGTGCTCTTCTCCCCAGCTCTTACAACATTCACCCCTTTTCATGTCACTGCCTTCAGAAGTATTCACCCCCTTTTATACCACTTATCCTTTAAGCATTCACTTGATAATTGCTCCCTAAAGTACAAAACAAGCCCCACTAACTCAGTAGTCTGGGGAAAAAACCAAACTCCAAAACACACCACAATATTCCCCAGTAGTAATTTTTTTCTATTTGCAATCAGGATCACTATAAAGTTTGTTGGACCTTCATGGATACAACTTGGTAAAGTGAACAAGCTGTGTTGTCCCTTTGGTCCACTTTTAATTTTATTAATATGTTCAAAACTTCATTTTTTTGATTTTTATAATTTCTTTAAAAAATTAAGTCCCATCACCATGAAGGTCTCCTATCGGGTTGTTACCACAAAAACTTAATTTCAAACAACATCAAAAGAGCCAGACAACTTTCACAACTTATCTCGAGTGTCCATATTGATTACGACCCCGACATGGCCATGTTTCGATCACCACTCTGCTTCAGGGGGTCCTCCAAAGACTTTCAAAACGCTCTCCAACCCAGGTAACGTCAGCTTCCCGAACACATCCTTTTGCTAGTACCTCTTTGGTAGACCTTTAAACATGGCGTCTCAGACCCTTCCTTTTAAACGTACAGCAGCGTCATGATGTCATCAGAATGTTGCAATTAGATTAGGGAGTACCAATTAATCATCTCATTAAGACTATTAGGGGCTATGGCTTTCAGTCGGAAAATCCAAAAATGTTCCCGTCTGATTAAGACCGATTGATGATCTCCACCTCTCGTAGAGACATCAAGTGTTTCCAAAATAGTCCACCTAAAATCACAAAATTGATGATCTTTTTCCACACAATGTGTCACCAATGGAGCTGTCAATTTCTGAGTCTTGATACAACTTTTGTGTTCAAGCAACCGTGTTTGAATTTTTCGTTTAGTGCATCCAACGTAGATCATATCACACGAACTATTATGAATCTGCTCCCGTGGTAGGAGGCGTTAATCTGCTATGAGTTCAGCTCCCATGGTAGGAGGAGTTAGCAATCTGTTATGGATCTGATGCTGAAGACTCCAGATTGGTAGGAGGAGTTAGCAATCTTGTTATGAACTGCTCTTGTAGAGGGAGGAGTTAACAATCTTGTTATGCCTCGACTCCTGTAGAAGGGAGGAGTTAGCAATTTGTTAGAGACTCCGTGAGGAGTTAGCAAACTGTTATCAGCGGAGTGCTTGGAGAGAGCACTCGGCTGTAAAGGAAAGTAGGTAGGTAGGTCCTTGGGCAGATGGCAGCGCCCCCAGGAGGATATCCTGAGAGGGACCACCGGCTAGGCTTGGGTATGGAGATAGACACAGATAGTTCTTTTATTAGACAGTTAGTAGAATCACCAGATGTGGCAGTAGTGAGCTGATATACCCGGCAGGGCTGACGTCCCTCAGGAACTGGAACAGCGATCCCAGGGTTGCCGAGCTGTAGAGAAACTATAGATAGTGAGTAGACAGGGTATGCTGTGTTCATAGCCAGAACTAGATGACAAAACTCACATAAGGTGTTAAAGAAGCTCAGTAGCTGGAAAGGGTTAGGCCCTCGAGGAGCGAGTACCTGGTTCCAGGGAAAGCGCTGAGAGAACGATGGTAACTCACAATTATCTGTATCTGCGATCGCTTCCAGGCAGTAGAGTATCTTCAGAGTGTTCAGGAACATGGGCCCTCGAGGAGCGAGTACCGGTTCCTATCTGCAAACTGAAATAAAGAAAAGAGAGTGAGGCCCCTGAGGAGCGGGTACCCCTGGTAAGTCTGAGGAGTAACTTGGATGAATCCCGAATGCGATTCCGAATCCTTGTCTTTGTCCTTGCTAACTCGATTCGTTAGCAAATACTGAGACCTTTTATATTGGAAGTGGATGATGTCATCTCAGGGGCCGCCCCCAAGGTTCGCGCCCTTGCTGGTATATCAATCGGAGCGCGCGCACACGCGCGTGCCCTGCGTCATCAAGACCATGGCAGATCCACAGCGTCATGCCAGTCTGGGGACGCTGGAGGGAGACGGCATGAAAACGCCATGGCAGCTAACCATCCATCGGACCCGGAGGCAGTCGCCACAGAGGTAAAAAGGGCGGAGTGAGGGCATCGAGCAGCGACGGACGCAACACGGGCACTGTAAAACATATACGACATTGGTGGAATTACAGTTTGTGGATTTCTTTAAAACAATTCTTTGTTTTGAATCCGGATGCAGCCAGATTGATCCTCTCGGACCCAACTCGCATATATCACAGGCGCCACAAGGGCTGTTCCCTGGAGCTTGTTCCTGGAACCCTTCTTATATTCTTGGTTTCAAACAAGCCCTTACTACTTTGTCTCGAATATTTGATTTCCTCGCAAACGCTACTGAAGGTGCTCTTTCAAAGCCTGTGTGGAGGGATAACATATCCCAATGTCTCCGTAGGATCTCAATTATGTTCCATACATATATTATCCCTCCACACAAATGAAAAAGTCAAACACGGTTGCAACACAAAAGTTGTATCAAGACTTAGAAATTGACAGCTCCATTGGTGACACATTGTGTGGAAAAAGGTCATCAATTTTGTGATTTTAGGTGGATTATTTTGGAAACAATTGATATCTGTACGAGAGGTGGAGATCATCAATCGGTCTTAAACAGACGGGAACGTTTTTCGATTTTCCGATTGAAAGCCGTAGCCCCTAATGGTCTTAATGGTACTCCCTAATCTAATTGCAACATTCTGATGACATCATGATGCTGCTGTACGTTTAAAAGGAAGGGTCTGAGACGCCATGTTTAAAGGTCTACCAAAGAGGTACTAGCAAAAGGATGTGTTCGGGAAGCTGACGTTACCTGGGTTGGAGAGCGTTTTGAAAGTCTTTGGAGGACCCCCTGAAGCAGAGTGGTGATCGAAACATGGCCATGTCGGGGTCGTAATCAATATGGACACTCGAGATAAGTTGTGAAAGTTGTCTGGCTCTCTTGATGTTGTTTGAAATTAAGTTTTTATGGTAACAACCCGATAGGAGACCTTCATGGTGATGGGACTTAATTTTTAAAGAAATTATAAAAATAAAAAAAATGAAGTTTTGAACATATTAATAAAATTAAAAGTGGACCAAAGGGACAACACAGCTTGTTCACTTTACCAAGTTGTAGCCATGAAGGTCCAACAAACTTTATAGTGATCCTGATTGCAAATAGAAAAAAATTACTACTGGGGAATATTGTGGTGTGTTTTGGTGCTCCCTAAAGTATCCATCAACAAGTACATTCACCTCCTTCTCCCCTCACCCCCTTTCAGCATTCACTCCTTTTCCCTTTGCACAAATTATTCTGGCCTGACTGGAGCTTTGGGTGACTCCCTCCTCCCTTCTGCTGTCAGCTGAATCCCCAAGTCTTGGGAGCACATTGAGCTGCTGGGCTTGGGGCTGTGTACGCATCAGCCCTTTCCTTCCAGACAGCAGGCCAAAGAAGAGATCTCTACATCAGGCAGCAGGTGGACAGGATGGGGGAGGTCTGAAGCAGAGAGCTGACTACCTCTTCTTTACTATTCTTTCAACTCAAACCTTTTACCTCTTATCCTCCACTTTGCTGATTGCAGATGGGGGGGGGGGGGGCAGGGAGAAGAAGCAGGGTGAGTACTAGAGCAGGGATAAGCAGAGAAAACCCTCTGATCCCTGCTCCAGCCCCTCCCTTCCGTCTCTGCAGCAACCAGCAGCACTGTCAGGTCACGAGGGGAGGGAAGGCTGGAGCAGAATGGCTCTTCTCTGCTACGTTCTTTTATGTGTGCTTCCTGCTTCAGTGCCTACCCTCTGCCATGCTACTTATTTGTCAGAAGGCAAGAGCCACATTTTGCACATGAAAGAGCCATAGGTTGGCCACCCCAGATCTAGTTGAACAATCACAAATAAGTGGATGTTTTAACTCTAGCTATTGATGAGAATTGTTCAAACGATACTGATCCCTAAATCACGTGGTGCATATTTTCTAATTGTTAGGAACTGTGTTTCTGTCTTTACATAAGTCTTCCACATAATAGTTAATGAATATCATATATTATCTCTTCGTATAGATTATCTCTTTCATATAAATTTTTCATTTAATATGTTAAATAAGGTTATACTCTTTGAATGTTAAATATAGTTATAAGTTATTTGTATGTATTACGTTGTTATCCTGTAAACCGGAGTGAAGGCAAAACGCTATACTTCGGTATATAAAAACCTCTAAATAAATAAATAAATAAATAAATAAATAAATAAATAAGTCTTTTCTTTAATTAATATAATATCCTGGCATCCGAATTTTTTTTAAATCAACTTTGTGTCACTATTCAGCATTTACCCTGTTTTGCCTATGTTGTTGGTAGGTAGTTTGCTTTCTTTCAGTTTGGTTTGGGCAGCTACACTGAGCTTCGCAACCATGATAGTTCTTTTCTATTCCATCAAATTAATTCTGTTTTAGGAAAGACCTCCAGCCTTAGAAGAGTGACTGATGCCATAGAATATTCAAGCCATATATAAAAGAACAAAAATAGTCAGTCAACAGGTAACATGCTGCATTCGGGATTTGGAGTGGTTAGAGCTAGGTAGGCTTTGTATCAGGAAGTACAACAGGAGAAAAGGTAAAGAATTGCATAATTCTAACATGGTTATTCCAGGGTCCCCTCGCCCATTCCTTTGTCACACTGCCATTTCATTACTAGCTGTTGCAGGAATCACATATACAATATTATAGTGAAGAAAAGGCTTAAATGTATAGACAATCCAATAGAAATAAAAAAAAAGTCATAAGGAGAGCAGATGTCACTAGAAGACTTGTGCTAGGGTCCCAGACAGCACCAGTGTAATACTAAAGAGCACAGTTTATCCTTGATGTATTTTTTCAGATCAGTGGTTCTCAAACTATTTTCGGCCGGGACACACCTGACAGATGGTTCTCACATACATGACACAATGAACGTATGATCGTCACGTGGCTAAATGTAAACATACACTCTGCATCCTCAGCAACCCCTTCGACCCCCAACAAAGGGTGCAGAGCAGTACTAGGGCATTACCCATACAACTCACCATACAAAAAAGATATTCTGGTTCTGATGACATCTCAATAAAAGCAAAACAAATTCCCTTTACTACCAGGCACAATAGCCCTCCTTATGAAAGGACAGTAATTTATCACTAATGCATATTCTATTGAGAAAACACAACAAATAAGATTGATACAAATGCCTACATGCTAGTAAAATACCTCACCTTGGTCGCACAAACAGAACTGACCTTCAAGTACAGAAAGACCACAAATTACAAATATGGAGACAGAAACTGGAATGGAAAACCAAAAAAAGCCACTCTGCATCCAGTGCAAACCTGGAGAAATGGAAAGAGAAATATAGCTCCTAACATAGGGGGTCTTTTTCCAAGGAGCTACTGCAGGAGATAAGTTCACAAATTGAGAGAGAGAGAGAGAGAGAGAGAGAGAGAGAGAGAGAGAGAGAGAGAGAGAGAGAGAGAGAGAGAGAGAGAGAGAGAGAGAGAGCGCCTTGCTATAATGTCTACTCCCTAGACAGGTATTTGTATCCCTATGGGAGGCCCACCTAGTAACTCGAGGTGGGGATTAGGTATTAGTGTAGGGGGTTGGGGCGACTTTCACATTCAACATGAGACGTACGAACAGAACAGTGGTCTCTTGTGAAGATGTGATGGCCTTCGGAGTAAGGAAACTCACTCCAAGATGAGATTTGGCCAATGTTCTCTCAACCTAGGTTGAGAGATCATTGAATGTGAAAGTCGCCCCAACCCCCTACACTAATACCTAATAGGGATGTGCAGAGCAAAATTTTATGTTCATATTTTTTATGTCCGAAAGGGGGTCCCACTTGCGGCCAATATGGACATAAAAAAAATCCAATGAGTTGGGTATATGTACATATGTGCAAAAAAAAAATTTAAACCCCCTCACCCTCCTTAATCCCCCCCCCAGACTTACCACAACTCCCTGGTGATCGAGCGAGGAGTGAGGACGTCATTTCTGCAATCCTTGGCGAGAAGCATGTGACGTCGGTGGCACGTCGAGTGACGCGGCGTCACGTGATTCCCGGCTCGTTCGCGCCGGACGGCTCGTTCGGCCCAAAAAGAACTTTTGGCCAGCTTGGGGGGGCCTCCTGACCCCCCCAAGCTGGCCAAAAGTTCTTTTTGGGCCGAACGAGCCGTCCGGCGCGAACGAGCCGGGAATCACGTGACGCCGACGTCACGTGATTCCCGGCAAGTTCGCGCCGGACGGCTCGTTCGGCCCAAAAAGAACTTTTGGCCAGCTTGGGGGGGCCTCCTGACCCCCTCAAGCTGGCCAAAAGTTCTTTTTGGGCCGAACGAGCCGTCCGGCGCGAACTTGCCGGGAATCACGTGACGTCGCGTCTGAGTGACGCGGCGCCACGTGATTCCCGGCTCGTTCGCGCCGGACGGCTCGTTCGGCCCAAAAAGAACTTTTGGCCAGCTTGGGGGGGCCTCCTGACCCCCTCAAGCTGGCCAAAAGTTATTTTTGGGCCGAACGAGCCGTCCGGCGCGAACGAGCCGGGAATCACGTGACGCCGGCGTCACTCGACGTGCCGCCGATGTCACATGCTTCTCGCCAAGGATTGCAGAAATGGCGTCCTCACTCCTCGCTCCATCACCAGGGAGTTGTGGTAAGTCGGGGGGGGGGATTAAGGAGGGTGAGGGGGTTTATATTTTTATTTTGGCTCAACAATCGCGATTTCCAACATATCGAACATATCTATGTTCGATATGTGGGAAATCCGATCGTTTATGTCGAATCAATTTTTTAAGTAAAAAAAAAATATGAGTTGCGTTTTACTAATGCGGTCAATCCGAATGCACACCCCTAATACCTAATCCCCACCTCGAGTTACTAGGTGGGCCTCCCATAGGGATACAAATACCTGTCTAGGGAGAAGACATTATAGCAAGGTTCTCTCTCTCTCTCTCTCTCTTTCTCTCTCTCTCTCTCTCTCTCACACACCCAGGCTCCCATTCTACCATACACACAAACCCCCCCCCCCCCAGGCTCCATTCTCACACACCCATATCCAGGCTCCCATTAACACATGCATGCACCAGGCCTCACCACCAAACCTCTTCTTCCTTCACCGCAGGGATGGGCTTCAGTTGCACCATGGCTTTATTCCGTCAGACCTTCTTTTTTGCTGCCATAGGGATGGGATCTTGTGGTGGCCTTGCTTCGCGGGGTAAGGTTTCTTCTTTGCACCATGGGGATATTCTCCTGTGGCAGCCTTGCTTCAACAAGGTCAGGCTTCCTCTTCACTGTGGGGATGACTACCCGTAGAGGCCTTGCTTTACGGGGTTGGGCTTCTTTGCTATGGGATGACCCTTCTTTCTTCCCCATCAGCCAATCAGAGGCTTCTTCCCTTCCGATTGGCCCGCAGGGGCAGGAAGAAGGGAGGAGGTTTCCCATTGGCCCGTGGGGGCAGGGAGAAGGGAAACACAAGTGGGGCAGTGGGACACCAGGATTCACGACACACCGGTTGAGAATTGCTGTTCTAGATAATGGAATTTTGAATAATGAGTGTGTTTCTGGTTAACAGATCATTTAAAGCCAAGCAACTTTCAGATAATAGAAGTTTTTATGGATAATGGATCAGGTTTCATGGACCGCAATATTTTACGGAGAATGACAGTTTTTGATTAATGAATCTTAAGATAAATGATGCTCTACAGTATGAAAATAAATGTAATCCAGGCAACCTAAAACATAAATCAATACATTTAATTTCATCAGCTGCCCAACATTTCAGATCTTTAATAGAAAGTGCATCGGCAGAAAAATTGCACCCTATTAGTCTGATCACACCATCAAACATACATTTTTTTTTGTTAAGGAGGAAAAAACTTCAGATGCCAAATCTGAGATAAATTTCTTGATTTGGTGACAAGGCAAAAATCATTAGTTAGAAAAATATCCAATACTTAAATTTCTGAAATGCCATGCTTCTCCATCTTCAAATCCAATGTTTGTGCAAGGTGTATTTCTTAAAATTTTAACATATAGGAAGCAAAGTTAAAGTCCAAAAGCCATGATGATGGTCCTATTAAGAGATCAAAACATTGACTTGCTGATCAATTCAAAATACAATATTGCAACCAGATAAAACCAGATTAAAATTTTGATGACATTGTGTAAATGTTTACGCTTAAATTGACCAAAATATCTGGTAGATTTATTAATCTGATATGTCAGTGCATTGATTGAGGTCACTACAACAGATGCAACAAGAAATTCCCTCACTTGCATGGGTAGAAACCAACTGGCAAACTGCCTTTAGCCATTTTACTCCAACGTTTTGGAACACGTTTCTCCAAAAAAGTTGGGAGGAAATGAATTATTTGAAATTCCTGGAGTAAAAGCCTGTTTGTTTAAACTGGCATTTGAGAGAAGTAGGTAGTGAACACGTGGGCATTGTGGAACTATAGGTGTAAGCTGTTGAAATCATAAACTAGGGGGCACACATAATGCTTCTTTGGAAGGAAGAACATTAGGGACGATCAAGGTGTAGGTCATATTCTGTGATATGAATGATGGGAGGGATTACGGTAATTTTACGTTGCTTTATTTTATTGTGTGTATGATGTATATTTTTATCATGTTGTGGAATATCGAATATTAATAAATTAATGTGCTGGAATATAATGGAGTGAAGAAAGTTTGAAAAAAAAGTAAGTTAAAAATGTGTGCCAAAACTCTGCATAAATCATATTTCTTAAGTATGCATGATATAATTTATATACAAATTGAAAATATTTTTGATGATACCTCTGACTTATGGGAGCACAATAAATATACGAGGTACAATGGAAATATACTGTTTGCTAAGTTGAAAGTTTGATAGAGCTTGATGGGAGAGATTTTAAAATGATTTTTTTATGGGAGATGTTTTGGAATATCTTCATTCTATAAAAGTTTATAACTTTGTATCTTCTTTCTAAAAGAAATAGAAGGCGCAAAGCTTAAAAAAATGAAATGAAATACAATTGGTAGCTAGAAATTTTGAGATCATTGTGCCAGATATGCTGTTCTGATTTTGAAAGAATAAAGACACACTCAACACTGATACTCCGGTTTTCTTAGTCTCAACACAAGTAACCCCTATACTACAGTTCAGTATATATCAGTAACAGAATTGTGAGAAAGCCATTTCAAGAAAACTTGCCGACTTTCAACAAAATGCTCACCTGGAAAGGAGCAATACTGTTAACATTTACAATAGATTAAAATTTTAGTATTAAATATCAGACATTTCCTACAGTTATGTTAAGGAAATATTGTAGTTATGTAATTATTTTTATTACTTCTACATGTACTTTGTGACAGAGAGAGCTGTCTCTTATGAAAAATTTGATCTTCTCTTGGAGCTGTCAGGCTGGCTATTGATTTTGTGTCAACTAGTAAATGTAAGAGCCTTCTGATCAGGCTCTGTCTGCTGCCACTTTGAAGTACAGAACAGAAAATGTTCAGACCAGCAGCAAAATGCATATGGCAGCCAGCAGCTGTAATAATTCTGGCCTTTGTCAGAGGGAAATATTATCCTATAAACATCAGAATCACAATTTCAACAAATATAGAAAGCATTATTAACATACCTGAGCACTGTAAAATGAATTTCTGTTGAAAGAAAGCTGTATTCTCTGTGTCATTTTTACTTTTTCCCACACATCACCTGAACCACTGGCAGCAGCCATGTTTGGTCTGGTGTTACAGATTACGTCAAATGGGATAGAACTGGATTGGTTTATGCAGTGTGATGTTCGATGGAAATTGCAAGGAAGCAGTTTCAAGGATTTAAAAGCAAAATCTTTATAGTTTATTTAATGATATGTATCTGCTGCCTGTTCATTAATATACTTAAGCTAGTGTTTTCATCCTAATTAATACTATTTTCTGTATCAAAAAGAGGTTTCTCAATTAAGTTCTAGTAAAGCCCAAACCTGCACAGATGTGTTGTAGGCCATGTTCACCTTCCTCCTCAATGAACTTCCAACCCTCTTGGAACCTGCCCAAACTCCACTCACTATCATGTAATTGGGAAACAGGGGCCAAAGCTGAGGTCCTCAGGGTTTTTTCCCTCCCTAATTAGTCCCCAGCCTCCTCCTATATCCTGGCATCTCGACAATAGTGACGGATAGTGACTTCCTTTAGAAACAGATATACATGCTCCCAGAATTCCACCTCTAAGTATCACTGTTGAAGGATTACTGGGATTCCTGCCTGGAAGCTGTAAGAACTGTATCTGCATGAGCGCCAGTGAGGGTGAAATGGGTGCAACCAATCCAATGAGCAGAAATACTGTATTTCTTTATTTCAATTTACCTCCCACCACATTATGCATAGCGCTCAAAGCGAGTTAGATAGTCTATCATATCGATTAACGTAACAGGTCTGAGAACTACATCTCCCACATAGCAGCGCACAATACTACTACTGGGCTATTAGGCCAGCTCACATGTATGTATTTGCTATTGAGATTTCAAACTGATGACCAAGAACTTCCTACGGGGCTCAATTAATCACTTGGCAGTCTGGTGATGTCCCCTATGAAGGGCTAAAAGTAAAGCAGGAAGAGGACATAATGCATTAGAAGTGGTTTCGTTATTCACAGTTTAACAAAAAATGAGACAATAGGATCTCTAGGCAGTGATATTTTAGTACCATGTGTCAAAATCAGTTTTAGGAACATGAGTGGGTTGCAATCTGTTTTTTTTTGTGTAATAGATATTCATATTGTATCCTGTGTCTTGTGCTCAAAATATATAATGATGCCACAGGTGAAACATCATTCACAACTTATACATTCAAATCTATGGTATATTTTTATCAGTGTACTTCTCATAAATTGTATATAGGCAAAAACTAGCTTCTAGCCAAGGATTAATTAACTCAAAAACAGTTTGAAAACAAATAGTATGGGCTGGCTCAATGACAGTACTGTGCACTGTCATGCAGATGACCTGAGTTGAATTATTGGGTCAGATCTTCTGTGCACCCAACCAGCCTGGTATGCTGTAGAGCCATTCACAGAGGTAGAGGGAAGGGAGTCTCAAGTCATTGCACAATGGTGATAGCTAATGACTTAAGGCCCATGATTGTAAGGCTGCAGAAAGAGTTCTGGTCCATGGCCCTCAGCTGAGGCCTGTTGCGATCATCATCATCATCATTTGTCATGCTTTTCCAAGTGAGGAAGTCAAAGCATGTTATAATAAAATTATGGTTAGAATTTACAGTAGGCATGTAAAAAGTTGAAATATAATATGTACATAGTGTCACATTATAAAGTATAGCTTGGCAAGTAATGACAGTAATGGTCTGCAAAGGAGTTAGCAGAGACTATAGTATTCATGTGTCAGGTAGACTATGGACATTCATTTAAACATCTAGGGTAGAACAGATAACTGAGGGTTTGCAGGCAAAACAGATTAGATTACAAGATTTTGGAGATTGTCCAAGGGAAGAGTGTCTATTTGAGAGTTCATTTTGGTTTAGTTTCCCAGGATGTTGGGTTACAGATTTGGCCCAAATGATGCTTCATAGAGTCAAGTTTTCATTAGCTTCCTAAATGTTAAGAGATTGGGTGCTAGCCTGATGTTGGTGGTAAAGAGTTCCAAAAGGTTGGTACTGCTCCCTCAAAATCTTTATTTCTGGAATTGACAAGGCAGGAGGGTGTATATGGAGTGAGATACCTGTCTTGTAAGCCAGGCCTAGTATTTTGGCATGGTAGAGAATAGGTCCAGTAAAAGGTTTTTAGGATGAGAGTGATCCTGGTGAATTTACTATCATCATGCATCATTTGAGCCACAGCATTTTGGATGAGTTATAGAAACTGGTTTACTTCTTTGGAATTCCAGTATAAAGTGAGTTGCAGTAGTCAAATCGGAATATGATACAAGCTTGGATAACCATTGGCATAGGCAGGACCATCGAAGAGAGGGTGGAGATGGCAGAATTGGTAGAGATGACTGACTTTGTCACTGCTAGTATTTGGGCTTTGATGGTAACTTGAGAATTGAGTAGGAAGCCAAGGCTCTGGACTTAGGTTTTGAGGGGCAGTTCTACTCCTTCAAGGGTCACATGTGTGCAGACATAACAAGAGCTTTCTTCCCAAACTATAACACCACTCAGAGCGATAGCAAGCCTATGGCCATGGCCATAGGTGCCAACCATCATGAGGCACCTCTGTTCTCACAAGATGGATGAAAAACTGCCTCACAATACAGTCCTTGAAGCTCAAGAGCTCTACCGCTATGGGAAGGCGAAGATGAACTGCCTTGCCTGTTTTTGGTGTTCTTGCTCTCCTCAGGGCTGACCCTGAAGAAGAAGGAGGCAAAAATACCAACGCTGCCACCCAGCGGAGGTTGCCTGTGCAGGGCGGCCAGGACTGTCTCCCTCTGCAGTCAGGAGCTACATTTTTTATAACATCTAATAGTTATAAACTACTCTATTTAGGCCTACTATGATCCTAATTCCTGAATTTTGGCCCCTTGGCTTTAGCACCTCCATCTGCTCCGTTACAATAGGCAGTTCTGGAAACCCAAGGCCTGAACGTGCACACAAGCCCAAAGACTGGATAGAACTTACCAGCGTTCTGATTGCGGCTGCATTGGGTGACGAGTGGCAGTAGATGAAATATTTTAGCGGACAAGCAGCAGCATACTCAGCGCTTCCGCGGTCCCACCCTAAGCAGCTTGTGCTGGAAATGAGAGAAACACGTCTCCTCCAGCCTTGTGGGGCCACAAGAAGAATCATCAGCCTCCTCTGCTCCAGTTGGGAGCAGGAATAGTAGCCGGCCTACCTGATGGAAGAAGGAAGAGTCATTGGCCTTCCACTCCATCCAACTGAGTCAGACCAGCATGGCCCGTAGAGCCACAGGAAGAAACGGCCTTCCCCCGGCATTCAGGAGCAGGAGGAGCAACGCGATCCATGGGGCCGAAAGAAGAATAATCCATGTTACTGCGTTAATCATCTCCCCCTCTTCCCATGCAGTCAGGAGCAGGAGGAGCAGCACAGAAGATGCAGCATCAGCTTGCCCTCAGTCATGAGCTGCATGGCCCTAAGCTGGAAGAAGGAGAAAGAATCTGGTGGGCCATGGGACTGAAGGAGAAGTGGGTACTGCTGCTGTTCCTTGTGCTTCGAGAGGGGGAAACAAGTGAGAGCTGTGTGTATATGATTGAGCATGGCAGAGAGAAAGAGTATGCATGTGTGTGTGTTATTCAGCATGGCAGAAAGAGAAGATGCATATATGTGTGTGTGATTGAGCATGGTAGAGGGTGCACGTGTGTGATTGATCATAGAGAGAGAGTGTGTGTATGTATGATTGAACATGGCAGAGAGTAAATATGTGTATGTGTGACTAAGCATAGCAGAAAGAGAGAGTGTGATTGAGCATGGTAGAGAGAAAGCGAGCATGTGTGTGATTAATCATATCAGAGAGAGAGTGCATGTGTGTGATTGAGTATTGACAGAAAGCATGCATGTGTGTGTGGCATGGCAGAGAGTAAGTGCATGTGTGTAATTGATCATAGCAGAAAGTGAAAGCGAGTGTGTGTGGACCCCTATGATTAAGCATAAAAGAGGAGTATGTGCATGTGTATGTGAGATTAAGCACAGCAAAAAGTAAGAACATGTATACGTGTGTATGCATGAGATTGCGCAGAGCAGAGAGCGAGTGTGTGTGTGTGTGCGTGCATGAGATTGAGTGCAGGGGATGAGTGTATGTATGTGCATGCATGTGATTGAGCACAATAGAGAGCGAGTGCCCATGTGTGAGTGTGTTCATAAGTTTGAGCACGGCAGAGAGTGAGTGCCTGTGTGTGTGCAAGTGAGACTGAGCATTGCAGACAGCAAGTGTGTGTGTGTGAGATTGAGCATGGAAGAGAGAAGAAAGAAAGTTTGTGTGCAACAATCTCCTACTTTCCCCCTGCTAATCCATGACAATGTCAGGGGATATGGAAACCAAGTTCCCAGGTATGGAAAGCAGGTAATTTTTTTTTTTCTGAATAGTTTTAATAATTGGGTGTTTGATGTGCCTGTTGTTTTGAAATATTTTATTGGCATTTGGAAAAGCTTTATGAGTTTTTCATTATTGTATGTTCTATTTGTCAACTGCTTTGAAATATTCCTCTTATTAATATGGTTTTACTATTATGATTGATATTTTATATTTCTTGATTTCATTCTGATATATCTGTTTTTCCATTATTGTACCGCGTACAGAGTCTGGCTTGTTGCAGTTTCCAGTTCAATTTTTCTCTGCACATTTCTATTTATACTTTATGGTCTCTTTATTCTGAATTTGAGAACCTCTGTGTTCTGCATGTATGACTGAGGTGAGAGATTCTGCTACCTTGAGGTTTCTGGGTAGGGATCTATAATAGCTTGGCTTGTTCTGTTGTCCTAATAGAAGGTGTATTATGTTCTACGACCTGATTTAATATTTTACAGTGTTATCTTTTCATAGGTAAGGTTGTTTGAGTGCTGGCAGTTAGTGCTATTATGGTATGGGAGGTTTTTCTGGGCTTTTTCAGGGCCAAGCCGAACCCAACATGTGTAGGCAGGATAACATATGCGTTCCAAGTGTCTTATTTGCTTTATTGCAGGCTTGGCACCAAAGCAAAACATGGAAATATAATATACAGTTTGTAAGTGATATTTTTACCTCAGAAGATTGTACTTTGTTGTTTTTCTTGAATTTTAAATGTATAATTTTTAATTATATGTGGGGAGAACATAACTGGGGAATAGGGGACAAGGAGTGCAAGGCTTTAAGGAGGAGGGTGTAGATGGCAATCAACATGCTGGGGTTTCATTTTGAAGTTCCTGTGGTGCTTTATGGTTTTGACTTTGCACCTGCTGCAAAGCAGGTGTAAAGTCTGTGGGTGTGCAAGTACCCCCCAGTTTTGACTGGCCCCCAGATTTTCAAAGAGAAACTTGGTGGGCAGTTTCCCAGCCTCTTACATTGTGTACGTTGGATATATCAGAGGATATTGAATCCTCTGATGTATCCATAAGATATATCTAAAAATATTTTCCATTCTCATTATTCCAACATTAAAAAACCTAACTAATTAAATATGACGCATGAATGTCTAAATATTGTTTGTTTTGTTTGTGAGCCTTTTGATGACTATGTACGTAATTTTGTACTTCACCTAGAATTGTAGATAGAGTGGGATATACATTTTTGTAAATAAATAAATAAGGTTCATGGTGCCAAGATCCCTATACTGGGTCCAGTTGAGCTGATTAATCAAAGGATCAGGAGGAAACTGCTGGGTCAAAATAAAAATAAAATTGAAAGCCCTCTACATTTAAGAATCTCCCAGCTTGTGGTGGTGCTTGTTGTCTTCAGGGTGAGGGTGCACTTTTTCACTTGGCCGTAGATGCCATGGCCTGGCTATGGCTCTGGCACCACTCTTATGAGAATTACTGCTGTGACTGGTGGTGGATGTAAAACAGGGGAAAAATTCCAGAGTCATTGCAAATGAAAGTTAATGGTGTCGTGGCTCAATAGAGATCACTTCCAACTGAACAAAAGCTCAAAAACGTAGGAGGAAACTGCCAGGAAGGTGAGAAATAAAAGAACGGATTACGTTGAAGCACACATGGAATTGCATTTCCAGAGCATCATGATATTAAATATTGAATTTTGAGTCATCAAAAGGTAATAATATAGGGCCAGATTTTCAAAGGGGTACTCGCGTACCCCCCGAAAACCTGCCCGATGTTCCTCCTGCGCGCGCCGAGCCTATGTTGAGTAGGCTCGGCGGCGCACACAAGCCCCGGGACGCGCGTAAGTCCCGGGGCTTTCCTGAGAGGGCGTGTCGCGGCGGCGCCTCATTTGGGGTGGGGCTGCAGGCGTGGTTCTGGCCCGGGGGGTAGTTTCAGGGGTGTGGCCGAGGCCTCCTAAACAGCTCCCGGGCCGGGGAATCACGCAGCCAGCGCGCGCGAGTTACAAGCAGGCGTAACTTCTGGAATAAAGGTAGGGGAGGAGTTTAGATAGGGCTGGGGGGGTGGGTTAGGTAGGGGAAGGGAGGGGAGGGGAGGGGAAGGTGTGGGGAGACGGAAGGAAAGTTCCCTCCGAGGCTGTTCCAATTTCGGAGCGGCCTCAGAGGGAACGGATGCAGGCTGCGCGGCTCGGCGCGTGCAGGCTGCCGATTTTGGGCAGCCTTGCGCGCGCCGACTCCGGATTTTAATGGATACGCATGGCTACGCGCGTATCAAAATCCCGCGTACTCTTTTTTGCGCCTGGTGCGCGAAGAAAAGTACGCGTGTGCGTAACTTTGTAAAATCTATCCCATAGTATCCAAAAATGACTGGAGTCCTTCTCTTGGGAGTTACATTTTTACTGAAGCCATTATCTCTTTTTCTGAGAAAATAGTGAGTCACTTTCTAGTTATTATCACATAGCTAATGAATTCATAGTTTGGGGGTTTGCATCAGATTTGATAAATTCAAACCAAACTGGGATATGATTAACTCACCTGTTATTCTCCTCAGCACTTAGGGGGTAATTTTGAAAACCTCTTACGTGCATAAAATCTAGTTTTCTGTGTCTAAGTAGCACAATGAAAATAGTCCTGGCAGGTCTGCATGTAAAAATACACATGTAAGCCAATTACACACGTACGTCCATGCGCACTCGCAGTAGGAGTTCTGGTGGGAGGGAGCTGCATAGCTGGGGCAGAGATAGGATTTATCCACAGACTGTCAGACTTTTGGATTTTCAGAAGTCCATGTCTACATTTATGGGCAGAAGTTCTGCACTGCCAGGAGCAGTATAACTTCCTGCAACTAGGGGACTTTACCCCTCAGCATTTTCAAAGCGATTGTATGCGCATAAAATTGCTTTTAAAATAAGAAATAAAGTCTACATACAACAAGTACATGCAGACTTTACTGATCTGTGTAGTGTTCTAAAAATACCCTGCCTACGTCCACTTCCATTTTCCTATCAATGAATAGTTTTCAAGTATATCAAAGAATGTGTTTAGCATGGCTTTATTGTGTGTTGTCTAGACAAATGGGTCACTTTTGAAAGAGAGAATTCATTTGGTTAAAAATTATAAACAGTTTTCTGTGTGGGATTGGCACAATACCCCTTTCCAGGATGTACTTACAGTATACTTTAGCAATTTGCATAAAATAAATAAGCCTATATGGTTTGAAAGGCTTTTCCTGGTGACCTTAAAGCTCCCTATTCAAGTTGGCAACCAATTATTTTTCAGGGAAAACTGTTGACATCAGAGCTTTTCCTTGATGTCTCAGGGAATCATGTTTGGGTCTCTGAGCTCAGTCAGCACAGTGATTGACATCATTAATACCTTCAGGTAGAGTTTGGAAACCTTTTCTTGGTGACAAGTAGAGGGATGTGAAGTGGAAGCCAAAGTGCAAAAAATGATTGCCGAAGTGATGATGCCATCCCATGTTCAAAGGGTTGGCAAATTGAAGCTTATTAAGGTGACATTTTACCTTCCGTTCTGCACTAATTGGACTCATGCCTTCTTGCATAATGTGAAAGTTTACCATTAGAAAATGACAGCAATGAATGTCCAAGAATCCTACTGTTTAAAGGAAGAAACCATGCACTTCAAAATAAGTGTTTTTTTCCCTAGAAGAAGGTAGAAATATAGCAGCATGTCTGAAATATTTTGGTTATGAGAGAATTTTTAATTTCCTTTAAATAGGAAATTGAGTTGATTATAATCATTAAGTTTGAGGTTTCAGAACAGGCTTTATCAGGCTTATGAAAACAGCTGTGATTTAGCTTAGAACCTGACATGTTGTTTTTATTTGAAACAGGTTTGACAATGCCATGATAAGCAAATTCTACTCTTTCTCTTGGTGAAGCAGTTCTTTCAAAATTTCCTCTGACAACTTGGATTCTTTTGTTGTCTGTGCTTGCTGGTGTGCTGGCCTCTGTTAAAGGGAAGATTGAAAAAGCTAGCAGAAAAGCTTCGGAAAGGCAGCTCATACATACACTGGTAGATTTGATAACAGATGTATAGCCTTTTGCCTATCGGGGTCTGCAGCCCTGAGGGGCATCTCAGCTTTGGCTGTCTGCCAGTTTCAGAGAACAAAATGTGTTCTAATACTCAGTATTTGTAATAATGCAGTTTGAAAAGAAATAAAAAAGATACACATTTCATTGTGTTGCTTTTCTGGAAAAATTCAAGATGGTACGTCTTAATTTATCTATTACTACAGGTGTAGGTGAACCATCCTTTGTGTATAGGACATTGTCATTATTGAGGGGGATTTTCCGTCATTACTAATGTTGTGTGCTTTATTTTAATTGACCAAGTACTGTGAATTCTTGCCAGATCTATATTAATAATCAGAAAGAATAAATAGTCACAATTAAAATAGCACCAGCCATTATGTGCTTTATAGTAATTGACCTGATGAGCATTTCTTAATTTTACCAGTATTGACACAGTGCATATGAGCATTAGATATATTCTCTACCTGTAGAACTGCATTTGCTTCCATTTTAGGAAAATATGTTATCTTCTTTCATTGGGAGTAGTTTGAGGTTTTCCTTTTAGTAGGTAAGTTTCTATAATATTTTGCTGGGACTACTGACCAGGCCATAGCATGTGCATAGTTTTGGAAAACTCTAGAATTGTGGTGACAGGTCATAAGAAGACAGTCTCTTGGTCTGCTCTGTATATTTACTAAATTATGTAGTGTGTAATATAAACAGTGGAAAAAGTCTTGATAGCTTGAGGTTTGCTAAGTAACTTTTGTTTGATTGAACAATTGTCCACTGAATCATAAAAATATGTCGGCAGATAAGGACCATTTCTTCTACCCAGTTTGCTCATCTGTAACTGCCGACTCTCCTGCCAGGAGCCCTAGTCAGTGATCTTCTTCTTCCCTTCCCTGCTACTAAGGTCCCTATATGGTCAATTTTTAAAGCGCCACTAAACAGCAAAGATAACTGGCTAATTTTAGGAGGTTGTCTTTAGCCGAATTATCAGTTCAACCTAAGAAGCAAGGTTTTCAGCTGAAAATTCTTGTAAATCAAGGTGGTCAAATTTAACCAGCTAGATTTAGGACAACTATTTGTGCAACTGGACTTGCTCACCTACACTTAGCTAATTAGCACTGAAAACCAGCACTAACTGCTTAAGTCATAAGCTCACCCCATGCTACTGGAGCTGCCCCTTTTTTGCCAGGTTAAAATATTCTCTGTGAATTTAAATGTTAAATTTATCCAGTATATGTGGAGAATATTCTTAAAAGCAGATATTTAACTGGCCAACTTCTGGAGTTAGCCAGATAAACCTTTTGGAATCAACTTGTTTTTATCCTATGTGGACTTAAATTTTGCCACTGTTTTGGCTCCTATCTAAAAGTGTCTGTTCCAGGTGTATTACCATTCTCGGAGTGAAAAAGTATTTTCTTCAAAATGCTTCAAAATGATGACCCTTTGTCCTTGAGCTTTTTAGTCTATGGAAAATCCAACCAGCTTTTACCTTATTACACCCTGCCAGATACTTGACTATTTATATATATCTACTCTTTCCCTATTTTCCTCAAGAAAGTATGAGGTCCATATTCAATCACTATCCAGATAGCAAAGTTCGCTGGATAAACTTATCTGGATAACTTTGGAAGTATATTCAATAATGCAGCCTCACTATTGAATATAATTGGCTATCTCGAAGTTAGCCGACTAAATTTAGGTCTTTGGCTCAACCAGACTTAGTTGGCTAAGTTATCCGGCTAACTCTGAATACACTGGTATACAAATTTTTAGAAGTCGTCTGCTTTAGTTATAAATTGTGCCATTTATTATTAATGTTGATATGCTGAATCCAAATATGAAAAACCAGCTGATTGGCTACTGTTTCCATGATATTTTAAGTTTTTACATTTTATGTCTATGGCATAGTACATAATAGAGTTTTAATCATAATTTGTAAAACTTGGGTCTTTTTGTGTATTTATGGTTGCATAATATTTCACCTGTCCTGTTTATGTAACATTTTAAAAATTAAATAAGCAAAAAGATTAAAGAAATACAATTTACTATGAAACAAAAGGCCAAAAACTATTGGGCCAGATTTTCAAAAGATTACGCGCGCCAGGCCTATTTAAAAAGGCCCGGCGGCACGCATAAAGCCCCGGGACACGTTTAAGTCCCGGGGCTTTACGAAAAGAGCGGTCCGGGGGCAGGGCCAGAGGCCTGCAACACAGCGGCCATTGCCACTGTGTCGAGGGATCGCGTGCCGGCAGCGTGCTGGCACGCGCAACTTGCGCCTGCCTGGAGGCAGGTGCAAAAGGTAGGATAAAACTTTTGGGGGGGTTAGAGTAGGGCTAGGGGGGGGGAAAAGGTTAAGGTTAGGGGAAGGGGTGGGAAGATCAGGATAGAGGGGAGGGAACGGAGGAAGGCAGCGCGGCTTGGCGCGCAAGGTGCACAATTGTGTATCCTCTTGCGTGCGCCGACCCCAGATTTTATAACATGCGCGTGCACGTTATAAAATCTACCCCATTATGTATATATATGTGCATAGTTTAGTCCTTATTCAGTGGCTACTCAGCTCTTCTTGGCTTGTCTCTTGCATTCATTAAATGGAACATCTCTTGTCACTATCTGCATGTATTGATGGGCTCCATTTGCCCTGATACTGTTTTTCCATTGCTGCAATATCCTGGTGAAATTCCTCGCCATGCTCATTGCTCACTGCTCCACCGTTTGGAGGAAAAGAAATCTAGATGAAAGTGCAAAAAATGTATCTTTAGTGACATGTTGCAACCAGGGCTTTTGTATGGCTTGAGGAGGTTTTCTGAAAAAATTTGTTACCACTAACTGGAAGGCTTTCCCGGTCATAGATTTATTTATATATTTGGTCAAAGATATATATTAGTGCTCAGATCTTTATTTAGCTGGATAACTTCTGAGTTATCCAGCTAAAAGCCTTTAAATATGGCCCTCTATATCTTTAGCTCCTTCTGTCTCCTTATATATGGATTATAGTGCAGACCATGTACAATTTTGATGACCTTCTTTGAATTGCCTCCACTTTATCAATGTCATTTTGTAGATGTGGTATCCAGAACTGCAAACAGTATGGAAGGTGGGGGCAGGGGTTAATATTACTTCCTCCTTATTAGTGATATCTCTTTTATGCATCCAAGTATACTATTAGCTTTGTTGTACTGACCAGCTACTGTGAGGTCATCAGAGATAATGATCCCTAGGTCTCTTTCCTGTTTAGTATCTGCTTGTTATGACCAGGAGGGACGTGAACCCTTGGACTGACGGGGAAGTTGGTACGACCTTAGGAGATGGCTCCTCAGGTTCCCCTGTCGGGTGGCGAGGCGGAACAGAAGTTGGGACTGGCTGGATCTTCGCTGCAGGCGACTTGGATGGTCCTGTGAGAGGTCGGTGAGGCGTGAGATTGGTGCAAGGGCCAACTGTATCTTCACCACTGGAAGCCCGTGGTCCCTCCGGGAGGAGCCCATAGGGACTCGGGCCGCTGGGACTTAGGCGGGCCCTTGAAGGTGGATGGTCCGAGAGAAGTCCGAGGTCAAGTACCAGAGGATCGCCTCTTGCCAGTCCGAAGTCACACACCGAGGGATCACCGCTTGCCAGTCCGAAGTCACACACCGAGGAATCATCGAGAAGAGCAGACTCGTAGCAACAAGTTGCCAAGTTGACGAGTGAATGGAGGAAGCCTGCTTATATACTTCCCTGTGCCTGGCCCGTCAGGCACAGGTGAAGTCAATTTGGAGGACGAGGTCCCTTTAAATTTGCAGAGGAGGCGTGGCCTCGTGCCTAAGGACAGGGCGGCCATCTTGGATCCCGGAAGCTGTGCTGAGTGGCCCGTTGCCGCGAGGGGAGGCCTGGGGCGCCTCCCCCGCTGGTAATCACTGTGGGGAGCCGTAGCGAGGAGTGGGGATGAAGGGTCTGGACTCCCTGGTGCTGCCGCGGCGGCCCCGGTGCTGCGACTCAGTTAGGGGGTCACGGCCGTGGGCGGCTGCGGCCGCGAGACACAACACTGCTAGGTCTTCACTTCCAGAATGATACTTGGCTCTTGGATTTCTGCATCTGAAATGCACTATTTTGCTTTTTTTTTTTTTTTATTATTAAATCACATTCACCAAACTCTTACCATTTTTCCATTTATTTATTTTTCTTATATTTTCTTTTAGCTTGCCTTTTCTGTTGCAGGTTTCCCTATCATCCACAAATGGGCACACTTTCTTTCCTAGCCTTACACAATGTCACTTAAAAAGACTTTTAAACTAACAGTGACTTCTGTGACATCACAGTGGTCATTTTGCCTTCATTAGCATGGATACCCTTGTTCACCAATCTTTCAGTTGTGTTGCTTAACCAACTTCTTATGGTGGAAGCAATGGTAACTGTACTTTTAAATCACCAGTTCTCCATTCTTGCTATATGTATCCAACAACAGCCAGAGGGAGCAGTTAGGGAAGATGGCACTTGGATTTTGCAACTCAGCATACATGGTTGGTCTGTATATATAATCCTACAGTGGCATCCACTGTTATTATTCATGACCAATCCAAGAGCTAGATTTAAGCATAGGAAAATGAGGCACATGCCTAATGTGCCAAATTGTGAAAGCACCAAAACACTGGACCCTTCTTCTGTTCCCTGACATCTAAGAAGGGGCCCTCTGCTTTATGATTTCTGGGAAACAACTTTCTTCCCCCCCCTGGCCTCTGTGTATGTACTATAGTGGCTGTATATTAGTGATAGATGGTTGGAGAGGGTGCAGATCATCGGTTAATTTCACAGAGTTTAGTGATAAGGCTGGGGGAGGGTTTAAATCATCAGTTATTTCTATAATGTTCAGATAGTAATATTCAGCATTTGCATTATCTTTTTTGTATTTACATAATAGAGGGGAGCCCCTTTAAGTGATTATGTACCGTTGATTAATGTAGGGATTTTAATTCAGGTGGGTTGAATATTTAGTGGTATTTCCATACATAAAACAATTGCTGATTGATATTTATTTTTTATTTATAAAATTTCTGTCCCGCTGATCCACAAATCTCAGCGGGTAACAGAAAATGCACACATTAAATGCAATCAAACAGCAATAAACAACTAAACATATCAGCATACAATACAGTAAAACTAGGTCTAGTGATATATGGCCCTAAGTATTGTTGGAATGGGTAAACTTTGCATTTTGATTAGTATCTATAAGTCTGTGTTTAACATTATCTTAGGAAGGTGTCTCTGATTTTTATTAGCGGGATCCCTTTAAATGTGTAGTCATAGCTGATTGGTTGAGGGGTTGAATAGTGGTGGTTTGGGTTGGATCTATAAAAGACTTCCTGTCCGTATGTGTAAGATTTACTGCAGCACTTGAAAGTAGGTTTCAATTCAGCGTTCAAGTATGTGGCTAGAAGGGTTTTATTGGTGAGATATTCATTCAGACTTGGGGTGCTTACATTCATAACATTTCTTATTTTATATTATGAAGTCTTTTAAGCTGCCTAAATGAGCCAGTCTTGCTTCATTTACAACATTGAAGCCAACATGGATGTTATGAGATAAGTGTATCATTTTTTATATTAAATATACACCCCCCTGAAGAAGCCATTATATAGGTGAAATGGAGGGTCATCATTTTCATTCTGGGGGTTCATCATTTTCATTCTGAATGAACTTTAAACATGTTCTTACATTTGGAGATTTTGTCTGTTGGTATTAGCCAGGAATCTGGCAGATCTCAAAGCAGAATATTTCTGATTATTAGAGATCACACCAATTTTGAGTACTTATGTGTTTGACAACTCATTTTAAGTTCTGGTGTTTAATGGATGTTTTTTTTATGGCAGTTATGATCAAAACTTTGTGACTGCTCGCATGGCAGTATTGCAGCAAGTTATGAAGTGGCTTTTTCATCCTATTGAACAATTGCCATTCTAAATACTAGAATAATTCAACTGAAATGGATAAAAAATATCTTTGATAAAATGGTAGTTTGTGTTCTCATTATTGTATCTGTGGTATATATAAAGATAAATTAGGTCAATATTGAATGAGGCAGCAAGTGGCAAGTTACTCAGGTAAATTTCCCCAAGTAACTTTAGCTGAGATTTTCAGCGGGACACCTTTCTTGCTGAATACACCGAGTAAGGTTGCCCAGACAATTTTAGACCTGCTCTTTACCTCAGTTACACTAACCCGGATAAGTTTAAGCCCTGACCCAGAATGACCCTGAGCCACCTGTTTTTTATCTGCTAAAACTTATTCATTTCTCAGGGCAGGAAATTCAGAACTCAGGGCTTGTCTGGCTAGGTCCGAGGTTAGCTGGACAAACTCCTTTGAATATGGACCCCAATGGGGGTAATATTCAGCCACTGGCCGGTTTGCAAAGTTAGCCGGATAAACTTATCCGGCTAACTTTGGTGGGATATTCAGCAGCACATACACACACACATATATAGATATAGATACATTTACACACACTTCTGTATGTACTGTATGTAAATATGCTAATAGCAGTTTACCCAGTCTTATCCTTTATTCACACTTAGGATTGCCAACTGGCTCTAGATTTTCAGGATAGGCTGATCCATTTCTGGTTTTACAGTAATGTATACATGGGCATGTAATCTTTTCTTAAGGAATTTAATAGGGAAATCAGAACTACAAGTGCCTGCATGTAGTGGGATAAAATGAGAATTGGATCAGCCTGTCCTGAAAATCTGGATCCATTTGGTGACCCTGTTCACACTGTTCAACTTTCCAAGTACATAACACTGCAGGAAATGGCAGATTTTATTTGACTTACCACATGAAGCATAGGGCATTTTTTACATTTACATATGGTATAATGCACTACCAACTCTTACTCCAAGTATTGTTTGTAAATTGTGATGGGCCTGGTAATGGGGTCAGCAGAGAGGACAAAACGGTAGCTTATCATAACTTCATTCATAGGAAGATCATTGGGGATGCCCTAGAAAAGCTTTTCTAGAGCTATCTTGCTGTAAAGGAATGTGGAAATAAAATAAGCATTTTGACATCGCTACAAATATGTGTGTGATGCAGTTTTAATCATGTACTATTCATCAGAAAATAGTGCCCAAACTTGCACGATAAAAACACGAGGATGAGTGTGAGAGGGAGTTTTCAGTCATTAAAAAACTGCTTCACTTCTCGGCAAACTATTTAATGACAAATTCTTGCTTAGCGTACTGCCATCTTCAAAGGCTCTGACATCTGTTGGCCTTTGAACCACCATTAAAAAATATTATCCCATTTCCATTCTTTTATGCCCATTTTTTTAATTATAGCCCTCCTTTCAAGTTAGGAACATGTTTGGTTTAAATGATGCTGTCCTTTCGTTTTCAGCCACCCAGCTGCGGTTTGAATAAATTGATGTAGAATCAAAGGCGGGACTTTAAAGAGAAAAGGTTTGATGGACTTGGACTCCGAACCAGATGAGGCTTTATGATGAAAAGAGTTTAATCCCAGCATAGGCATCGCTTCTATCAGTTGAACAGTACAAAGCGATTTCATACATATAGGTTCACGAGAAATGATCTTTAAAAAAAAAAAAAAAAAGCCAGCATAGATCTCTTCAGGACTTGCAAATGTGGCATTAGCTAATATTCAGAGAGCTGATTTCTTTTCATCCACCAGAAGCTTATGATTATAGCACAGTCCTCGAATTGAAAATGAGAACTGCAACACAGACTTAAAGCTCTGCTGTCTAATTTGTATTCAGGATACATGTCACTGCGGGACTAGCTAGTCAAGGCCGAATTGGTTCAGCAACAATGCCAAAAAAGAAACATCTTAACATTTAACTCCCTATCCACCATATATAAAGTCACCAATTAATTAACGTGAAGATCACCTTGCTTCTTTACCAAGGATTTGGAATCTGGGCAGCTTTTCTAAAACCATGCACATGTTGGGTTGTAAAATAAGGTAATCATTATGTTGAATATTATTTCTTTGGCATGTATATTACATTTCTGTAGGAGGTTGTAAGAAAACATTGTTATGGTGTTAATAATTTGCATGAAAGACCACATTTATTATCATTTGCTAATGAACTGAGCAGATTTATACTAAACAAATGTTTATTATTGGTTTTGAATAGACACCTTTGTTGGGCTTAGGATTAAGCTTGCCTAAAAGAGGACTGGGAGCTATTAAAGCTATTAGCACCATTTGTTAGGAAGTAATTCCCTTGTCAGTTAAAACAAGGGAAAACTTGAATATCCCCTGTTACACTCTGATTTATAGTTCATGCCTGAGTAGATATTAACCATTAAAGCTTAGAAGCACCACCTATTTAGCCACATCCACCATTATAAATGCTTCTGTACCGATACTTAAGAGAACCCAATGCAGGCGTCACACTAATTTATTTATTTATTTATTTATAACTTTTCTATACCGAAGTTCAAATAACAGCGTTACTTATCACTACGGTTTACATTACAACCATAAAACAGACAGTAACAATAATTGTCTTACAATGAACAAGGAGGAAATAAACTTGGATACAACATAAGCAAGGGGAAAAGCTAAGTGTCAAAACTAGTAAGAACTGGATTATTGGGGTAGTGGGGTAGGGAGTTTTCAAAGGGATATTCCACCCAGAGTTTCCCTTTCAATATTGGGCAGTGGGCCAGTGCCATGGAGATTCTTTACCCCACACACTTTGCAGGCTGTGCTATATTTAAATATCCTTTCCATGAAGTACTATTTTCTGACATTGCTCCTTAATCTATATTCTGTGTCACAGAGTGTGAGCCTTTGCATTGAGAAGAGAGTGCTGCTGTCCAGCTGGTGATCCAGCTGGCCCCCCACTGACAGGCCCCCCACTGACAGGCCCCCCACTGACAGGCCCCCCACTGACAGGCCCCCACTGACAGGCCAACTCGCTGAGCCTGGGACCAGGTCTGGGCCTCACCTATACCAGTCTCCTTTACCACAAGTTGAGCCCTTGGATTCAGAGGCCAGCAGGTCTTAGGCGATTGTCCCGGAAATACCAGACAGACATAGGTAAATAACAAGCCAAAATCAGGGCAGGTGGCAGACAGCAGTATCGAGATCCATGCAATGGTTGTGGCAAGCAGAGGTCAGGTGGTGTCAGGTTCCAGGCAGTGGTCAGGGCCAGGCAGATAACAAACAGCATCAGGTCCAGGCAATGAATGGGGCAGGCAGAAATCAAGCGGTGTGATGTTCCAGGCAGTGATCAGGCAGGAGAGAACAGTCCAAAGGAGAACAGAAGAGGACTGGGGCAAGGCAAGACTGAACAAGGCAAAGCGGACTGAAATGAGGCAAACAGGAATAGTGCAAAGCAGCAGGGCAAGACTATTTATTTATTTAAAAATTCTTATATGCTGCTTAATCGATGAAAGGTAGGTCTAAGTGGATTACATGTTAACATAAATAATAAATCACAGGCTAATATGAACAAACATAAGTTAAAACAAATATAAGTTAAATTAAAGCAATTAAAAGTTAATTTAAAACAATTTAAAGCTTAGAAGCTTGATGAGAAATAGGAAGAAAGGTGAGGGACAGGGAAAAAGAGAAGGGGCGAAGAAGATGGGTAGAGTTGTTTTATGGAGGTTGTAGGCAAGATGGGCAAGGCAGGGAAGAAATATAGCTAGGTAGGAAGACATGTTGCGAAGGTGCCAGCTTGCAGGCACATCTGGGTTTAAATGGCCTGCTGACTGTAGCATTATCTTCTGGCACCGAGGCTTGTTTCCCACCAAGAAGAGTAGGAGGTTGTGTATATGCCCCTAGAGGGGTGCCGCACCATAGGGAGATGATAGCGTCCTGCCAAGTAGGTGAGGCTGGCTTTAAAATGGTCAGTATAAGAACTTTATCTACAAAGTGCTAGTATCCACAACAATTTTGAAACTGATTCTTGCAAGAATATATATTTTTTGTATTTTAAACCGCATCAGCAAGCCAGACGACGGCAGTGAGCCCACTTGCCGTCCGGACTTCTCGTCATGTGCGGCGTGATGTTGTATAGATGTTTTTAAATATGCTTTTAAATAGAGGCAACTTATTCAATATCCTCTAGATCCTGTTATTGAAGTGAAAAAAGCATCAAAAGCCCGCACTATCCCAAATAGCACCCAACAACGGCCGGTGTTTCGCGATCAAAATCGCTTCATCAGGAGCAAATTTCACGCGATTTTGATCGCGAAACACCGGCCGTTGTTGGGTGCTATTTGGGACAGTGCGGGCTTTTGATGCTTTTTTCACTTCAATAACGGGATCTAGAGGATATTGAATAAGTTGCCTCTATTTAAAAGCATATTTAAAAACATCTATACAACATCACGCCGCACATGACGAGAAGTCCGGACGGCAAGTGGGCTCACTGCCGTCGTCTGGCTTGCTGATGCGGTTTAAAATACAAAAAATATATATTCTTGCAAGAATCAGTTTCAAAATTGTTGTGGATACTAGCACTTTGTAGATAAAGTTCTTATACTTTGTTTTTTTGGTTGCTTATAGTTTGTTAGACAAAACAAGTGCTCCGGTTCTTTGTGTTTCTTGATTCTTTAAAATGGTCAGCCCATCATTATAGTACTCCATCTTATAAGCCCCCTCCCCAAGCCCCTATGAATAGGTTTATAGGGAAAGAGGTGGTAGAACTCCGCTGTGAGACTGGGGAGCATGTATGTTCAAAGCAGGCTCCCATGTATTTTTCTCAGGACCGAATCCTTTCCTGTAGATGATAATGAAGTTTCCCTGTGATGCATCTAGAATTCAGGATGGATTGGACTTCATTTTCCAGGTCTGCATTTGATATTGCTTCAGTGGGTTTGAGCATGGAGCAGGAAGGCCAATACAGAAGTAGTGGCTTCAATAAAGAGAGGTGGAAGATTTTATGAACTCTGAGAGTTGGTGGCAGGCGAAGCTGGTAGCTAATGGGTCCTACTTGACAGATGATTGGGAAGGGCACAATAAATTGTGGGGAGAATGTCATAGACAGTGTCTTCAGGTGAAGGGTTCGAGTATTGAGTCACACTTTATCTCCAGGCTTGAAGTTAGTCGGCGACTCTTATCGGCCTGTTTCATATACCTCTCTGTGGCCAAGACAAAGTGCTATCGGGATTTCTGCCACAGCATCCCAAGGTCTTGGGCTAGAGTGTTAGTCATGGGACATGGAACTGACAGGGTAACCAGCAGTGGAGCTCTCAGGTGCCTGCCATAGACTATGTAGAAGGGTGAAGCACCAACAGACTCCCCGGTGTGATTATTGTGGCAGAACTCTATCTGTGGCAGTAAGGAGGCCTTGTCGTCCTGCCAGTCATTAACATAAGCCCTCAAGAAGGCTTTGAGAACTTGGTTAGTCTGCTGTGTTTGGTTGTTGGTTTGTGGGTGGTAGGCAGATGAGAAGTCTAAATAAATCCTGAATTTACGACAGATTTCTCCAGAATTTGGCAGTGAATTGAACATCTCAATCAGAGAGCACATGTTCTGGGAGACCATGAAGGTGAAATATGTGGTGAAAGAAGAGGAGGGCCAGCTCTGAAAAAGATGGTAATCCAGCAAGAGGTACAAAATGGGCCATTTTTGAGAATTGAGCCACTATTACTTAAATGGGCATACAGGCATTGGAGAGAGGGAGATCTGTGACAAAATCCATGGATATGTGGATCCATGGCTTGTCAGGGACTGGCAATGGTTGTAGCAGTCTTCAGGGACAAGTGTGTGAAGTCTTATTGGCAATTAGGACAGGACTCAACATAGTGACGAGAGTCCTGTGATATTTGGGGCCACCAATAGTGGCACAAGAGTAAATTCTAAAGTCTTCTTAGCTCCTGAATGGCTGGCTAGATGTGAGTCATGTATCCCTTGAAGAACTTTCTCCCTCAGGTGCTTAGGCAGCACCATCTTCCCAGGAGGGATGGGGAATGCTGAGGCTGCCAAATTCCATGCAAGATCTATAATGTGGTGGGGTGGTTCAGAAGCTTCAAAACACTGGGAGAGAGCATCTGCATGTCTATTTTTTTCTGCTGGTGAGTACTTAAGTTCAAAGTTGAAGTGATTAAAGAACAGAGACCACCTAGCTTGTAGAGGATTTAACCGTTGCGTTTGCTGGAGATATTGGAGGTTTTTATGGTCAGTATATCTGATAACTGGGTGGGAGTTTCATTCTAAGAGGTGACACCACTCTTCCAGGGCGAGTTTTATGGCTAAGCAGCTCTTTATTGCCAATGGTGAAATTCTTCTTGGACTATGGTGAAATTTTTCTCAAAAACATTTTTGAAAAAAAGAAGCAGAGCATAAGCGTTCAGATGTCATTCTGCTGGGATAGGATGGCCCCTACTCCAATAGCGGAAGCATCTGCTTCCATGATGAAAGGTTTTTGAGGCTCTGGGTGCTGTAACCAGGTTGCTCCAAGGAAGGCCACTTTGAGCTGGTCAAAAACTCGAAATGCAAATTCGAGCCAATTCTTGGTGTCCGCCCTTTCTTGGTGAGTAATGAGAGGTGCCGCCAACGTGGAGAAGTTACGTATAAATTGCCTGTAGTAATTTGTGAAGTCTAAGAATCTTTATAGAATCTTAAGTCCCACTGGCTGAGGCCAGTCCTGTATTGCTTTTAGTTTCTCTGGGTCCAATCGGAGACCATGCTGAGAGATGATGTATCCCAAGAAGTTAATTCTTCCTGCTCAAACATGCACTTCTCAAGTTTAGCATATAGGTGGTTCTCTCGGAGTTTCTACATTTCCATTCTTATATGTCCCTGATGATGGGGAAGAGATTGAGAAAAGATAAGGATGTTATCTAAATAGACAAGCACACAGGACAGGAAGAGGTCTCAATTCATCTCGTTGACCATGTGGTAGAATACTGCAGATGTGTTGCAGAGACCTAATGGCATTATTAAATACTCATAGTGACCATCCAAAGTGTTAAATGCAATCTTCCATTCGTCACTGTCACGAATGCTGATCAGGTTGTAGGCTCCCCAGAGATCCAACTTAGTAAAGCTCCTTGCCCCCTGCAGACGGTCAAAGAATTCTATATGAGAGGAAACAGGTACTGATTTTTGCGAGTGATGGTGTTCAGCCCTTTATGGTTGATACAAGAATGAAGAGACCCATCGTTCTTCCAAATGAAGAAAAAAAACACCCAGTACGTCTGTCATACCAAGCACGCTGTCTCTCTAAAGACAAGTATTAAAAAATAAATCAATACAAACAAAAAGGATTTAAAGTGATACACACGACGACGTCTAGCTGAACCAAACCTTAAATTTAAGAATATCCCTCAAATTTTAATTACCAGAGATTAAACCATGCAGGAAAGCCACTTGCACTGTCACCTGTACATGGTATGCTGTGACTTCTAGCATTGTCTTATATTCAGGTTGAGACTTTGTGTATTCATTAACTCACTTTTATACATTTTTTAGTATTCTCAGGAAAGCTGAACTGCTGCATGCAGGCAACCACCAGTATCAACTGTGGTTTGAATAGGTATATCCTTTTAAATTCTTTTGGGTTAGTCTATTTTCAATGGAGTGCACCAATCGGTATAAATTAATATATAGATATACATAGATACACACACATATAGGTTTTATCCCACTAAGAAAGGATGTCACATTACGTTACCATTTTGAACAATGTTATTGGGTCATTTAATAAGTTGTATACTAATATAAGGAATAGACCACTTATATATACATCATTCCTTCAAAGCATTGGTCATCACACATTGTCATGGTCTTTTTCACTCTTTCACTTATGTGTTTATAATGACTTTAAATATTCTTATTTATTTGTTTTATTTTATATGATTTAATTATGTATGTATGGTTGCTGTATTAGCCCCTGAAGCAGCTCAATTGAGTGAAACTTGGCCTGAGTCGGGCTTTTTATGATGGTTTGTGCAGATAAAGATTTCCTGGTGTTCACCGGTCCTTCTTATCTATTGGTTGCTACTTGCAGTATTGGATTGGTTTCCGGTTTGTTTCTTTGGACCTTCACCTATACCGGCCTCCTCCACCACAAGTTGGACCCTTGGATTAAGAGGCCAGCAGGTCTTAAGCGAGGGACCTGTAGATACCAGACAGACATAGGCAAATAACAGGCTAAGATCAGGCAGACAGCAGCATTGAGATCCAAGCAATGGTCATGGCAGGTGGAGGTCAGGCAGTGTCAGGTTCCAGGCAGTGGTCAGGGTAAGCAGATAAGAAGCAACATCAGGTCCAGGCAATGGTCGGGGCAGGTGGAGGTCAAGCAGCGTCAGGTTCCAAGCAGTGATCAGGTCTGGCAGATAACACACAGCATTAGGTCTAGGCAATGGTTGGGGCAGGTGGAGATCAAGCGGTGTGAGGTTCCAGGCAATGGTCAGGCACAAGAGAACAGTCCAAATGAAAATGGAAGAGGACTGGGGAAAGGCAAGGCAGAGACAAGGCAAAGCGAGCTGGAATGAGGCAAGCAGGAATGGAAGAAAGCAGAAGGACAAGACTGGGCAGACTGGACATGACAGGGTAGGAATAAGGCTAGGCAGGTAGATGAGCATCGCGCTCTGCAGTAAGGCAGGAAGACCTGATGCAAAGGTGCTGGCTTGCCAGACATATTAGGGTTTAAATGGCTGTGACATCATCTGCTGGCGCCAAGGCCCATTTCCCACTGTGGCGCCAATAAGGAGAGCAGGAGGCCGTGCCTGCATGCTTAGGGAGGTGCCACACCGTGGGGAGATGATGATCTCCTGCCAGGTAGGTGAGACTAGCCATGGAATGGTCCCGTGAACAGCCCATCGTTACACTCTGATCCTGCTGTCTTGCTCTAAAACATCTTTTCTGTTGAAATAGTTTGCTTTCTGTACATTGTTTATACATTTGAGATATTTAAATGTATAAATGCACAGGAAGCAGACCTTTTTCTGTGGAAAGGTAAAGAAAGGAGACATAGGCATAAGACCTATGAAGCAGTGAGCCAAAAAAATAGTGATGTTGACATTTCGAAGAATTGAGCTAATGCTCGTTTTTTCCTCTATTTTTTTTCTGGTCTGGCAGTTTTCTCCTGCTCCTTTGGACTTCCAGTTCCCTCACAGCTGAGTTATGGCAATATCAGCCTGCCTTCAAAGTACCTGGGAGGATTTTCCCCTTTGTATAAATCCCCTCCCATCTAGCCCACCCATTTCAGTGACAGATCTTGTCTAGGGGTCGTAGACTGTGGCCTCTACCTGAACTCATGAAGATAGTAACTTTCAAACAGGCGCGTAACACATATACATGGGTATATGTGCGCATGGCCAGATACATGGCAATTTTATATCCTGCACACACATACACGTAATCCTGTGTACGCACAGCAGCGTAAGTCTGTTTTGGGATGAGTAAGTAACGTAGTAAAGATGGCAGAAAAAGACCAAATGGTCCTTCCAGGCTGCCCAGCAAGTTTCTTATGGTAGTAACTGCCACTCCATGCAGGTAACCCCCATGTTTCTGTTAAGAGAAGTAACTGCCGCTCCGTTCATGTTACCCCCTTGTTACTGTTAAGAGTAGTAGCTGCTGCTCCGTGCATGTCACTGCCATGTTACTGTTAAGAGTAGTAACTGCCGCTCTGTGCAGGTTACGCCCAAGCCTCATGTTAAGAATAGTTAAACGCTGGGATTCAGCACGCAGGATTTTAACCAGCGTAGTAAAAAAACGAATTCCCGATGCAGTAAGCAAATGGTATACTAATGCATCGGGAGTATAAAAGTCCAAAAATCCAACTTAAAATGGATGAGGGAATTTTATAACAGATGTGCGTCCAGCCCATGATCAGTTTCACCAGTTCGTCCACCAGTTTGCCCAGTCTAGAGCTAGGTCCACCAAACCCCCCTGGTTCTTCAGCCTGCATTCCCCCCAATTAACTCAGACCCCTCAAACACTTTAGAGATGACTGGAAATCATTTTAGAAAGGCTTACAGCTCTTCCATAGCAGAAGTAAATTTGCACTCATCTATACCTTAGTGCACACCTAGGCACATAGCTACTTGCATGCAAATCTCTTGGCTGTGCCCCGGAACGCCCATGCCCCACCAGCATTCCATCTGGTTTTTTTTCCTGATGTGAGATATTCACATGTTGGTACTTGTGCGTGCATGGGGATGGCATATAAAATCGGGTGGGCATATTTAACAATCATGCGCATCTCCTGATTTTGTGTGCACCTGGCTTTTAAAATTCATTTTGAAATGTCCACTTTGAGCCTCATTAGTAGCTATCACCATTGTCTGGCTGAGACTCTCCTCCAGGAGCTGTATAAATGCTGCCCCCACAGCATCCCCAGCCATTGCTACCCTGGGAAGCAGAAACCAGGCCTGAAATTCACACTCATCTCCCATACAGCCACCAGCCCAATATTACTTAAAAGGCTTTTACATTTTGTGATAGAATTGCAGTGTTCAGCAATGTTATTTAATAGATCTTGCTTATAACATTATCCTAATTATGAAAATGATAGGAAATGCCTGACCTGAAATCCTAAGTCCATACATGCCTTGTTCAATAAAAATAAAGGGAGCTGTGTATAGTAAGGCTTTTTCTTAAGAATTGTCATTTCCATTATGACTGCAATAAGACTGATGCTCAGCTCAGCCAATTAAAATAAGTGTTTCTGGTTATTATGCATCTGCTTGTGACAGGCAGGATGTGATTCCATGCTGAAGAAGACTCCCATGCTTTATTAAACTATACTGTAAAGTTAGTGAAGAAAGGAAAACGTTTGGAATAGATGCATTACCATGCACTAGCAAGGTTCAAAAAGATATTCAAACCAGTGTAGTAATTTTTGACACCAGTTTACCATTGAGATATTTGGTGTGTTTCTTTCTAGTTTTCCGAGTGAAGCAGGCATAATTAGTTCATTAACTGTAGATATGTCTTCCAGCATCTTTGTTTGTGTATCTTGATGTGAACAAAACAAATGTGTGTTGGCCAATATAATGTGCCAAGGGTGGGTGAAATTTAAAACGTATGGAGGAGGGAATTAAACGAAGAAACACTTTTGGTCTTATGTTGTAATCAGTTAGATATCATCATGAAGATCTCTAAAAGGTCCCAGAAGAGATGTCATTAAGCCATAATAATGAGAAATGGCATACTGTAGGAATTAATGAGTTTGGAAGACACTTAGACTGTTGCAAATTTTATTTTTAGAATGTATTCCACAGTATATACAAGAAGGATTTGTGAACTGAACTAATGTTACAATTGTAATTAACTCCTTTTAATGCAGGCTATGATTTAATGTAATTTTTTTTTTGGGGGGGGGGGGGGGGGGTTATGCAAAGTCCCAGTGGCATTACACAGTGATATTCTTATCACTAATGAATAGCAGATGTCATGGAAAAGCAGCAAATCATAGCCTTCCAATGTCTGTCTGACTCTAGAAATACCAGTGATTAAAATTACATCAACATTTTGAAAAAACATTACATAGGATGCATAGCATAAAAAATGTGGAAAAAGCCCTTTCCTTTCAGCTGCTGCTTCAGTGTATGTGAATAGCTTACCTACTTCCATTTGTTTTTTTCTTTTTTGACCCAAAATAGCATAATTTTCCCAAAACACAATCTTTGACACTTAAGAGTTGGAAAGTGATAAAATTCCTATAAGTGATAGCTGGCCTTTAGAGATTTCCAGTAGACTTACTGAGCTATAGTAAGTAGTGCCACAAAATGTGATCAAATGGATTCATTACCAGTATATGTGCATTTCTTACTAGAGATATTGATGATATGTTTCCATAATATTAATTCCTAAATAGTGAATACACAATGATTTTGAGATTTAGACTTTGAGATCAACATTTACCTTCTTAAATATTTGCAAAGCCAATGTTTCACAAAATATATTAATCAAGTTTAAATTTGTTTTTATTACATGAAAAAAAGCCCAAAGTCAGTTTTGGCAGTAAGCATAGGGCCACAGATTATAGCTTACCTCACTGTAAACTGCTCCAAGGCAGCAGCAATAGAACCGTGCCATCATTTGAAAATTGAATTAAAACTATTATAAACTATTAAAACTTTACTTCGACACTTTAGAGTATTATTTTCAACAGAGTGCATAACTCAGCACACACACACATATAAGATGCGCCTAAATTACATCTATTTTATAAACTGTGAGTAGGAGCTGGTGCAGTTTATAAAATACAACTGAAGGTAGACAAATATGAGTTCACTCTGTATAAACTATACAACAAATACAAAGGAGCCCCTGACCGCTTTCATATGACCCTCTTAATTCTGCCAAATACCTTATACAAAAAGTTCACATTTCTTTAACAAACATCAAGCAGTGCCAATATAATAATACATGTTTATTTTAACAAGAGTTATTATAGGTAATATTCCTTATAATATAGGGGGGATTTTAGTAGTTATATCATAATGTATTGAGATATGAAAATGAATGTTTAACGAGAGATATATGTAAAAGTGTATGTGCTCTGTTGCTAGCTGTTTGAAATTTGTTCTTAAAATATACATGTATTATTGTAATGGCACTGTTTGATGTTTGTTAAAGAAATGTGAACTTTTTGTATAAGGTATTTGACAGAATTAAGAGGGTCATATGAAAATTGTTGGGGTTCCTTTGTATTTGTTGTGCAGTTTATAAAATACCTTGTATCACTACCCAGATAGTATACATGTACAAGCACATTTTTTAATGCAGGGATCCACATTGTTTGTACACCTGTTCTAAAAAATATTTTACACATTAAATAATTATAACATGCGCATAATAACCCTCAGTTTATGCACACATAAGCTGGCTGATGTCTATATTTCACCTATGAAAATACTTCCAAGCACCAGTTCAGTTAACCCAGAACATCACCTGTTCACACACACCCTCCACTAGTTCACCCTCTATCATTTGCTTCAGACCCCATCCAAACACTGCAGACAAAAGTAGTCAGATTTAATATCCATGGCTTGATTAGCAGGTGCACAAACTTACTGGGAGATTTATTAAGCCGTCATAAGTTATCACAGACGAGGCCAAATATTACCAGAGGGCGTCCCCACAATATTTGGCGCCTCCTTTACAAACTATCATGGCAGTACCACAGCGTGATATTTTATGGCAGCGCAAATGTGTGACAAAATGTCACTTTGCAGTGCAGGACCTTCCCGCACAAAGGCAACCCAATTCAGCCGGGGTCACCATTGCTTAACTGATCAGGAGCCCTAAAATTCACCTCCCCCCATTTATTAAAAAAAATCCCACCCTGATGGTCTTTGGAGATCCCCTCCCATTCCTGCCATTTTCTGAGGCAGCCCTGGCCCCACAAAAGAAAAAAGAAATGTAGTAAATCACTTAGCAAAAACCCATACAATTCCCCACCCCTCTCCCTTAGTCAAGAAAAGTTCCCCCTTTGGATTTAGCGCCCCCCCCCCCCCAATATCCCTATCCATTCCCCATCCCCGCCAAATAAATTAATAGCCTTAGAGTCTAAGGATTCTCCCCCATCCCAAAAAAATTAACCTTGTGGTCTTTGGGGGGGGGGGGCAGGTGGACTTCCACTCCCCCAAAATGCCACATATCTGTAAACAAAGTCATTGCTAGTCAGTGGGTGCCCGGAGCGCCTCCCTAGTTCCAGGACCATCGATGCCATTTTTCAAAATGGCACCAACCTAACCTTGCCCCGTCATGTGATGGGGTAAGCTCTGGGACCGGCTGGACCCCCCCCCCCCCCCCAAAACCGCCAGGGTCGTGTTTTGTTTTGGGATAGGGGTAGGGGAAACCCTAGACCTCAAGGATATTGATTTATTTGGAGGGGGTGGGAAATAGATAGGGATATTGTGGAGGTGACTAAAGCCAAAGGGGGATGTCACTATGCGATTTCCTACATTTTTTTCTTTTGGGTGCCAGGGCCACTTTGGAAGGCAGGGGTGGGGGAGGGGGTCTCCAGGGTAGTATTTGACTAATTGGAGGGTGTTTTATGGATAACTTGGCCCTTTACTTTTTCCATGGGCTTATTGGATACCTGCATTAGCATCCTGATGCTCCCTCATAAAAATATCTATACCTTCTTCAAATGCGCTAAAATAACGGGGCTGACTTTTTTCTAAGTCAGCCGTATTATTTTACTAGCATAGGATTGCCTATGCATAAGCTGTTTGCATGCCTAAGGAAATGTTATGCATGCAAAGCAGCTTATTTCCATTGGGGGAGAAAATCTTCAAGTCTATTGCACAATAGTACCGCGATACGGCAATATCGTGCGATAACCAGCATTTAACTCACTTAGTAAATCTACCTGTCAGCTTGTAAAATATGTAAATGCGTGCATGCTTCCAAATCCTGCCATGGAATACCCTCCAAATGCCCTCTGTTTCCATATAAACTTTTCTGTATGGCAACGAGAGTACACGCATACTTCCACCCTTCTGAAAATGTGATTACTGTGCATAGAGGCTGCTTGATGTCTGTGCTGATTTTACGCACAAGTATATGACTTTGAAAATTACTTCCTTAGGGGTAGATTTTAAAAATTTGCGCGATCACGTACTTTTGTTCGCGCACCAGGCGCGAACAAAAGTACGCTGGATTTTATAAGATACGCGCGTAGCCGTGCGTATCTTATAAAATCCGGGGTCGGCGCGCACAAGGGAGTGCACATTTGTGCAACCTGTGCGTGCCGAGCCCAGCGCGCGCTGCCTGTTCCCTCCGAGGCTGCTCCGATTTCGGAGCGGCCTCGGAGGGGACTTTCCTTCGCCCTCCCCCCACCTTCCCCTCCCTTCCCCTACCTAACCCATCCCCCCGGCCCTATCTAAAACCCCCCCTTACCTTTGTTGGCAGATTTACGCCTGCTAAAAGCAGACGTAAATCTGCGTGCGCCAGCGGGCTGCTGGCACGCCATCACCCGACCCGGGGGCTGGTCTGGAGGCCTCGACCACGCCCCCAGGCCCGCCCCCGAAATGCAGCATCACGCCCCCAAAACGCCGCGTCGCTCCGGGCACGCCCCTGACACGCCCCCTCCCCGCCCCTTTTACAAAGCCCCGGGACTTACGCGCGTCCCGGGGCTCTGCGCTCACTGGCGGCCTATGCAAAATAGGTGCGCAGGTGCGCAAGGGCCCTGCGCGCGTAAATCCGGCCGGATTTACGTGCGCAGGGCATTTAAAATCCGCCCCTTAATGTCTTGTCTAGCTGATATGGAGAGAACCATTTTGCTTATTGGTGATGGCATTCATTGATTCATTGTCCCCTCATTATAATCCCATTGAATCAACTGTTGTGCTTTCCATTCTTGTTCATGTTGCTTTATTTGAATTAAGGGGGTCATTTCCTAACACCCCATATAAAATTAAAATCATTTACCTACAAACTTTACACCAGTTTTCAAAAGGGAAGTACGCGCATGCTTACCCTTTCAGAGTTATCGCACCGAACCTTGCCTGCACACATTTACATCTGCTAATGGGTCTGCATTGTTTTTGTAGGGAAAATATGGGCATACTTATGAAGATGCAAAAGTATGCACATAAGTGAAATCTCCACCCATGGAAGCACCTCTGCTCACTGCATTAAAATGACATGCCTACAGGCCTTACTCGCATACTTTTACCTGCATATTGGGTGGGCACTTTTGTAAAAGGCCATTTCCACTGGCCTCTTCCTGAGGAAATGGCTTTGAAAATGACCCTCTTAAAAAAAAATGTAAGAAAAAACACTTGCAATGGGATTATAATGAAATGAGACATGATGCATGCTGGCGATGACTTCACCATTAGGATGACTCTCGTCATTTTTTTTTGTGTTTTGTCCCAGCAGTTTCCTTCTGTCCCTTTGATCTTCCACCTTAATTGGAGCCAAAGCAGGGATCTGGCGACATGAGCCTTTATTCACAACTTCCCAGAAATATTTCCCCTCCCAACTCTCTTAGCTCTCTCATTGTAGTGATGGTCCTCGACTGGGGGCCACGCACCAGAAACGCACAAAATTGCAGCTTGAGTCCCAGCACAATCACCTGTTCCTTTCTTGGGACTGCTTTTTATTTACATCCCAAATTTTTGGTACCACAAGTTCGTTCTTTCTGTTTGTAATGATACCAGTTTGCTCTCCAGTCAGAGTGGACAGAAGAGTTTACCAAGTGTACAGTAACCACTAGCATCTCCAGTATTTTCTCATCCTTTTCTTTTCATGCTCACTCTGTGAACCTGCCTGTATTTGCTAGTGACATTAAGACTTAGCTACTTATTATTGTATCTATGGGAAAGTGTTCAGCTATTATCATTTTTCCCAATAACAAAATAAGGGGGACATTTTGCTAAGCGATCTCACGCGAAAAGTCCCTTTTCGCGTGCGATCACTAAATGGGGGCGGCGTCAAGACCGGAACAGGAAGAGTTGGGGCAGCACCGGGACAGACGCCACGAAGACATCGCGGACAGCGAAAAGGTAAGAACCCTTTTTGCTGCCAATTTCTCGCCCAATAGCACCACCTTTTATGATGGCACTATTGGGTGCGAAAGCTGGCAGCGATCGCACCGCAGAGGTGCAATCGCTGCCGGCTTTTGCAGGCCCGCCCCCCGCTTCGCCCCCCGCCCCCTGTACCGCACAATTCAAAGAGCCTGGCGGTATTAGTGAATCTAGGCCTAAGTCATAGGATAGTTGATTTAGGGGGTTTCATACTTAGAAGGAAAAATTACATTTTGTTGTATCTTTAGACGTTTAATATATTTTATTTTCTTAATGTACCACCTTCTGTATTAATCAAAGCCATTTCTACTAAATACATTTAAAAACTGTTTACAATAAGTAAATAAAATGCAAACTATGAATCCATTTTTTCCTGAAATTCATGAGTTTAAAAAATGGATTTTAGTATCCAAATGGAAAAGGAGACTGTTTGTTAAAAAAATAATTTGAATACTATCCTTTGCTTCAGGTGTGAAAACTATGACGTTGTAAAGAATTAAATTCTTGCACTTATGATAATATATAATATCCCAAGGAAGATAATTTTTGAACACCAAGTTCTAACAGGAAATGCCCATTTCTAGAAGGAGATTAAGGGATATATCTGTATTAATAGAAAATGTCCTGAAAGTGCCAGAAATCAATACAAACCTTAGTCATTAGGCACTTTTGGTGTGAAGCAGACATGTATCTTTCTAAGAATTATTGATTGGAGAAAAGAAAAAAAAGTAATTGAGGACTGAGGCAAAATACAAGCTAGATTTGAATCTGATGGACAGAAGGTTAATAAAATGTAACAGAAAGTATCTTCTAAAATGTTGTAGTAAATATGCATAGTAACATAGTAATGATGGCAGAAAAGGACGAGATCGCCCAGCAAGCTTCATATGGTATCTGCACTTCATGCAGGATACCCCCATGTTTCTCTCATGGGTAGTAACTGCCTCTCCGTACAGTTACGCCCAAGCATTATGATAAAGGTAGTAATATTTACAATCAAAGCCAAGCAACTGTCAAACCAATAAATTACGGTTAGCAATGTTTTTACTGGGTGAGGAACCTTTTAATAATTCAGACAATGCTGCTTGATTTTCTTTGCTTTAGGACTTGACCATAGAAGCTGACCTGTGCTTTTTCCTTTGTCTGCGTGTCAGTACTCCAGACCATAAAAGTCAGGGCCCATGTTGGTGGTTGTCTGTATACAGTCCCCCTCTCCCCCCCCCCCCCAACCCATCAAAATGGGGAGCGATGTTGCAGTTGCATCAAAAGCATCAAGGCTTTTGATTGAGGGTAGTAATCCCCATGCTTTCTGTTAAGGGTAGTAACTGCTTCTCTGTGCAGGTTACCCGCATGCACCCTCTTCTTCATTGCTATCTTCTAGCTTTTAGGGATCCACATTGTTTATCCCATGCCCCTTTGAACTCGTTGACTGTTTACTTCTTCACCAACTTCCTCTGGAAGGGCATTCCAAATATCCACCACCCTCTCCATGATGAAATGTTTGCTGACGTTGGTTCTGAGTCATCCCCTCTGGAGTTTCATTTCATGACCCCTAGTTCTAATGTTTTCTTTCCAACAGAAAAGGTTTGAAGTTTGTGTATCATTAAAACCTTTCAGGTATCTGAAGGTCTGTATATATCTCCCTTGAACCTTCTCTCTTCCAGGATATATATTTAGATCCTTCAGCCTCTCTTCATAAGTCTTCCGATATAGACCCCACATCATTTTGGTCATCCTTCTCTGGACCGCCTCAATCCTATCTCTATCGTTTTTGAGATATGATCTCCAGAACTGAACACATTACTCCAAATGAGGCCTCAGCAAGGACCTGTACAAGACCATTATCACCTCCGTTTTCCTGCTAGTTGTTCCTCTCTTTATGCAGCCCAGCATTCTTCTGACTTTAGTTATCGCCTTGTCACATTGCTTCGCCATCTTCAGATCACCAGATACTATTACCCCAAGGTCTCTGTCTTGGTCTGTGCACATCATTGTTTCACTCTCCATCATATACAGCTCTTTTGGATTACCATACCCCAGATGCATAGCTCTGCACTTCTTGGAATTGAATCCCAGCTGCCAAATCTTCGACCATTCTTCAAGCTTTCTTAAATCACTTTTCATTCCCTCTACTTCTTCAAGCATGTCCACTTAGTTGCAGATCTTAGCATCATCCTCAAATAGACAAACTTTACCTTTTACCCTTCCCGCAGTGTCACTCAAAAGATATTGAACAGAGCCCGTCCCAAAACCGATCCTTGTGGCACTCCGCTTAATACTGCTCTCTCTTCAGAGTAGGTTCCAATTACCATTACACACTGTTACCTAGCAGTCAACCACTTTATAATCCATGCCACCACCTTGACGCTCACTCCCAAGCTTCTCATTTTATTCACAAGCCTCCTATGAGGTACCATATCAAAAGCTTTGCTGAAATCCAAGTAGATCATATCAAGTGCTCTTCCTTGATCAATTCTCAGGTCAACCAATCAAAAAAATCAATAAGATTGGTCTGACAGGACCTTCTCCTGGTGAATCCATGCTGCCTCGGATTCAGCAAGCCACCTGATTGCAGATAGTTCATTATCCTTTCCTTCAGCAGAGTCTCCATTAATTTTCCCACCACTGAGGTAAGGCTAACCAGCCTGTAGTTTCCAGCCTCCTCTTTGCTATCACCCTTATACTTTCACTGTTGAAATACTGAAATAATGATTTCTCCTGTTAGCTGAATTTGTTTTGGAGCAAACGATGAGCTTTTTCCTGTGTTTTGTTGGGTTGCAGAAAGGTGTACAGGGTGAAAAATGTAAAAAAATACAAAAAATTGCATGTACAGTTCATTTCTAATAGAATACTTATTGTATTAAAAGTTAGTGTCCATTTAATTCTTAAGCTTTCTATAAAAATAAAACAATTAAAATGAAGAAAGATGCCAAATTTGTTTAGCATCTATAATTAACTTTGAAAAGAAATTAAAAAGGTTTTGCTGCTTTTTTGCTGCTTTTATGAATGATATCTAAAAAGCAGAATGAAGTTCTTGCACACAGTCAGATGTGTGAAGAAATGATATACCTCCTACATCATGGGTGGGAAACCGTCTTTTAAACAGGGTCACATTATGTAACAAGGGGCTGGCCAACTCACCCTGAATGCCACAAAATCAGATGGCAGTAAGGTTGCAGCCATGACTCTCCCACCGGGCCCACCCATGCCATCCTTAGACATGCACGAGTGCCGCCACGCAAAGATATTGGCATCGTGGTGGGAAAGCTGACTGTCGCCCCCTGATGACGTCAGTGCTGGCTGGGCATTTAAACTTAGCCTGCGCTCCCAGCCAGTGCCTCAGCAACAGATTCTTCTGCTCTGCAGTGCATGCTGATATTTCTTATGCTCCTGATTCCTACTTGTACCTCTACATTCCTGTCCTTGTCTCTGCCTCAGTCCCTGTTCGCATTGTGTGTCCAGTTCCCCTCCTTCCGTGTCTCTTGTGTCTGATCCTGCCTTTCCTTGTTTTCCCCTTCTCTTGTCCTGCATCTTGCTGAGCCCTGCTCTTGACCCTTGCCTGCTCCTGCCTTACCCTTGGCTCTCACTTCCCTTGGACTGATCTCTTGTGCTTGACCTCTGCCTGTTATCCGACTCTGCCTAAATGCCTCTTGCCCCAACTCCTGCCTGGTATCTGTCTCTGCCTGAACACTGCCTGCAACTTGACCTTACATGCCCGCTGCCTGCCCAGACCCTTGGCCTGCTCTAGGACTTCCTTTGCTCATTGGGCCCTCGCCTAAGTCTTGCCAGCCCTTGAACCCAAGAGCTCAACCTGCAGGGCAAAGAGTTGATATAGGTAAATACCTAACCCAGCCCCGAGCGTGTCAGTCTACTGACAGCATGGGCTTAGTGGGTTTGCCTGCTAGGCTGAGTCCAAGGGCTCACCAACCATTATACATTACTGGTTCTCCTCTGCATCAGGTGCTAGACCTTGGAGAGCCTCAGTCATGCAGGATGGGGCACTTACTACTATGTCTCTTCCCCTTCCCGCGGACTGGACTAAGCAAAAGAGAATTCTCTCTCCTGCAACTTCCTGAGGGTTAATATGTTGGATCTGGCTTCCACCCCTTCTTCCCTCCCTCCTCCCCAATCCTTTCCATAGTGCTAAATTCTCTTAGCTTAGTCTCCTCCTCTTCTCCCTCCACCTGTCTGTCAGCTCCAACACATCCTCTTCCTCCACCACTCACCTGTCTGCCCATATACATGTACTGGATCATAGCATTCACTATCTCCAGGACTAAGCTGGGCTCCAAGCTCCAATTGAAAAGAATTTTGGCATGTCCCTCCCCCCTCAAAAATGCCCGGCTGAATTCCAACAGCGTGCAAGATGAACCGCAGGACTAGATGGGCTAGCAAGGCAGGCTAAGCTGCAGGAGGACTCTGGCTGCCTGGGACCTCACTCGGTGCAGACTGTCTTCCAGGAGAGAGAGGGTGAATGGCTCTGCATGTGCATTCCTAGTCTTGGTGAGAGCTTCTTTTACTCCCCCCTCTTCCTGTCATCCGTCTCGGAGTCCTCTATTTTCAGGATCTCAGGTGGAAAGCTGCTGATGTCGTGGGGGAGGCAGGACTGATAAGAACATAAGAATTGCCATACTGGGTCAGACCAAGGGTTCATCAAATCCAGTATCCTGATTCCAACAGTGGCCAATCTATGTCACAAGATCCCAAACAATAATGGATCCCATGCTACTAATGCGCAATGATAAGTAGTGGCTATTCCCAGGGACAGTACCTTTCAAACTGGCATGCAGGCGCATATATGTGCGCATATGCCAAGATACACGCATGCAATTTTAAGTGGACGCGTGCATGGTCACATAAATCCTGCTTCTACTGCGTGGAAGTTTTAAAAGAGGTGCCAGTTCATCCATCAGTTCACTTACCAGTAGTTAACAGCTAAGTCCTCCAAACTCTCCTGGTTTGATAGTCTACACTGCCCCCAGACCCTTTAAACTCCTCAGAAATGGCTCAATCATTTTATTTTATTACTTATAAATCCTCCATAGCAGAAGTAAAGCGATGTGGCATATAAGTATTTATTTATTTATTTATTTAGATTTTTATATTCTGCTTCTCTGCAGATTACATTCAGGTACTATAAATATTTCCTGATCCACACAGGACTTACCATATAATTGTATAATTTTGTAGATAAGACAAGGAGTGACAGCAGGATTTGAACTGTAGTTTCCCTGGGTCATAATCCGCTACTCTAACTACTAGGCTACAACTCCACTTCACTTTATCTGCACATCTATTTACCAGGCCCTGAAATGCCCATGCCCTGCCCAATCCATGCCTTCACCCCTTCTTGGAAGCTTTTCAGATGTGCACACAGCGGGTTTTACACACTATCTGAGCGCTTTTTAAAATAGGGTTAGCACATGTAAGCCTGACTTATTTGTGCATCCCCTGATTGATGTACATGCCAGCCTTTTAAAATTCACCTTTAAGTCTATTTGGTTAGTAACAATTTATGGACTTCTCCTCCATGAACTTGTCCAAACCTTTTTTAAACCTAGCTATGCTAACTGCCTTAACCACAATCTCCAGCAATGTAATTGTGCATCGAGTGAAAAATAATTTTCTACTGTTTGTTTCAAATGTGCTACCTAATAACTTCAGGGAGTGTCCCCTAGTTTTTGTATTTTCTGAAAGAGTAAATAACTGATTTTCAATTATCCATTGTATTCCACTCATGATATTATAGACCTCTATCATATCCCCCCTCATCTGTCTCTTCTCTAAATAGCAAATCACCCAAAAAAGATGCACAGACAATGTCAAATGATAATATTGTTCTACAAAAATGCAAAGTCATGGCTTGCTGATACCCCATTTTATTAATTTACAAGTTACCTCTAACTTTGCCTTTTTGCAGAACAATCTTCTCCAAGCTGAACAGCCCTAATCTCTAGTCTTTCCTCATAAGGGAACTATTCCATCCTCTTTATCATTTTAGTCATCCTTCTCAGTACCTTTTCAGGTACATCTATATATTGTTTTAAGATGTGGCAACGAGAATTGCAAACCATATTCCAGGTGCAGTCTCACCCTGAAGCAATATAAAGATATGATGTTTTCCGTTTTATTCTCCTTTCCTTTCCTAATAATTCCTAACATTTTGTTTGCTTTTTTTGACCACCATCATACACTTAGCCAAGAATTTCAAAGTAAGGTCCACTATGACACCCAGATCCTTTTCCTGGGAGGTAATTCCTAATATGAAACCTAACAAAATGTAACTACAATGCGGATTACTTTTCCCTATTGCATCACTTTGCACCTGTTCTCATTAAATTTCATCTGCCATTTGAATGCCCAGCCATCTAGTCCTTAAAGGTCGTCCTGCAGTTTTTCAACAGTGTTCCTCCCACAATTTTTAACAACTCGGAATAATTTTTTATTGTTTGAAAATTTGATCACCTCACTTGTTCCCCTTTCAATATAAATATATTACAAAGCACTGGTCCCAGTATAGATCCTTGAGGCACTCCACTATTTACCTTTCTCCACTGAGAAAAATGACCATTGGGTCCTACTCTCTGATTTCTTGCCTTGTTGAGGGTCCAATTTGTGGCAGGAAGTATTGTAACTCTCTTTTGAGCCACCCTGAGGAGAGAGGCTTAGGAAAACAACTGGCCACTGCCGCCATCAGTCACTGCAGGAGCAAGTTGGAGATCATGTCATTTTTAGGTGAGGTAGGTGGGCTGGAAAAAAGGTACAGATGAGCCAAGTTCCCCCCCCCCCCCCCCCCCCCCCCACTGTCCTATACATTCAAAACTGGTAGCTAAATTGACATGGGCGCATAGCATTTTTTATAATAAACAGTTTAAACTTTGTTATGGTAAAGTTGCTTGATACATGTGAGCAGATGAGTTACTATTTTTTTCATATATATATATATATATGTGTGTGTGTGTGTGTGTGTCAGTACAGAGATGAAGGAAGACTATTGCTTAAAATATACACAATATTAGAAAACAAATATAGAAATTTTTAAGAAAACATTTGTCATTGTACAAACCTTTTTAAAACCCAGTAACACTAACTGCTGAAACCACATCCCCTGGCAATGTATACCAGAGTTTATACGCTGAGTGAAAAATAATTTCCTTCAATTTGTATTTAATGAGCTACTTGCTAACTTCATGGAGTGCCCCCTGGTCCTTCTATTATCTGAGAGAGTAAATAACCAATTTACATTAACTTGTTAAAATCTTTTCATGATTTTGTAGACTTCTATCATATCCACCCTCAGTTGTCTCTTCTCCAAACTGAACAGCCCTAACTTCTTTAGCCTTTCCTCATAGCGCAACCTTTCCATGCCCCATATCATTTTGGTTGCCCTTCTCTGCACTTTTTTCAGTACAGCCATATCCTTTTTGAGATGTGGTGACCAGAATTCACACAGTATTCAAGGTACGGTGTCACCATGGAGCGATACAGAGGCATTATGATATCCTCCGTTTTATTTTCCATTCCCTTCTTAATAATTCCTAACATTGTTTGCTTTATTGATCGCTACAGCACACTGGGTCAACGATTTCAATGTATTATCCACTATCCACATCTTGTTACTCTCCGCGGCCACAGACGGCTGCAGCCGCCATTGCTCACCTCCCTTTTCACAACTTTGGCTCCATTGGGCGAACTCGTGGCTTCGGCCAGCTACCACCGGCCTTCTGGCCTCCGTTCCCGGGCCTACCCAAGCAGCATGGAAGCTCCCGACCGCCATCTTATCCGTGGGGTCCTTAGGCATGCGTGCACGTTTCCCAACCAGCTTTAACCACGCCATGGCGGGAACCTCGGGGACGTCCCTACCAGATGACATCAGTCTGCTCTAAATATTTAAACCGGCCTGCCCAGACAGCCGGCGACTTGGCAACGAGTTCACTTGCAGATCTTGCAGCTTCTACTCAGCTTGTTCCGGCTTTGTGTCCGTGGTGTGAGACTACTGGGTACCCGTTCCTCGGGGGCCCCCCTCGTCTCTTGGCTATCTGCTCCTCAGAGGTCCTCTCACCTGGACTCCAGTCTGCCTTTCTCCTAAAGGCTTCTATGGGACTTCTGCTTACTTCCTGTCGCTGTGAGTACCACTTCTGGATCACTATTCTGTTTGCTACTTGGAATCCTCGCCGGTGTACCCTGCTCTGCGGACCATTCCCGTGAGGACTCACTTCCGGGTTCTCCCCTGCTCTGCGGCCCCACACGGTGATATCATCTGAGGAACCCTCGCTGATGTACCCTTCTCTGCGGACCATTCCCGTGAGGACTCACTTCCGGGTTCCCCCCTGCTCTGCGACCCCACACGGTGATATCATCTGAGGAACCCTCGCTGGTGTACCCTTCTCTGCGGACCATTGCCGTGAGGACTCACTTCCGGGTTCCCCCCTGTTCTGTGGACCTGAGCTGTGCTATCATCTGAGGAACCCTCGCCAGTGCACCCCACTCTGTGGATCACTACCGTGTTCTCCCACCAAGTAACTTCCCTGCATTTCTCCACTACTGATTCAGTGTGTTACAGTAACTGTATTTTCTGGCACCCCCGCTCCTCGGGTATTGCCGCTTCCTCCTTTGACTCTTGTCTCAAGCAAGACTGACTTCAGCATTCTGCTGCCGTTCTGTGGCCTACCTCCAAGGGTCTACATCTCCACCTCTACATCTGCTGTATCTCCATCCCGCAGCCGAGGCTCCGCCTCCTGATGGTGAGCCCCAGCGAGGCTCCTCCCCCTGGGTGGTTCCACCTCTCTCCTCGGCCAAAGGGTCCACTCACTTACGTATCCTAACAGATCTCTTTCCTGGGTGGTAACTCCTAAGATAGAACCTAACATTGTGTAATTATAGCAAGGGTTATTTTTCCCTATATGCATCACTTTGCACTTGTTCAGGTTAAATTTCATCTTCCATTTGGAAGCCCAATCTTCCAGTCTTACAAGGTCCTCCTGCAATTCATCACAATCTGCTTGAGATTTAACTACTCTGCATAATTTTGTGTCATCCGCAAATTTGATCACCTCACTCGTCAAACACCTTTCCAGATCATTCATAAAGATGAGATGTGTGTGTGTGTGTGTATTTTGTCTCCCTCCCTGCTTACACTTTCCAATTTGTAGCTGTCTCCTCCCCTTCCCCATGTGCATGCATGTATGTGTTTAGGGGGAGGGAGTGAAATGATGTGTTGGGTTCCCATTCGTACTCTCTGTATGGGTTCAATGCCCTTATTGCACTCTTCACTTTGTCTACACCTACCCCCCCCCCATGTGTGTGTATGTATGAGTGGGGATACTCTTTTGTCTTCTCCTTACCTGTGTGTATAGGTAGTGAGAGAAATGTAGTGAGTTGGTGGTACAAACTAGAAAATCATGGGAAAAAGACACTTGAAATCCATATGGCTGAGGTGGCTAACTCTGCTCTTGAAGAGCAACAATCAGGTCTGGTGTTCAGGATAGCCATACTGAATATGCCTGAGATAGATTTGCCTGCACTGCCTCCATTGAATGCAAATATATCTCATGCATATTTATTATGGATATCCTGAAAACAGGCCTGTTTGTAGCTCTTGAGGATTGGCCACTCCTGCCATATGGTATTTGGCTTATTGCAACACATGTTGGGTATGGGCTTGGCCCTCAGAAAGCCATGAGTAAACATAATTACAATTACAATATAATAAACCTCCCATACCAAAACAGCACTAACTGCCAGCACTCAAACAGCAACAACCCTACCTATGAAAAGGCAACACTGCAAATATTACATCAGGCCATAGAGCACCAATATACCTCTTAATAGGAAAGCAGAAGAAGCCAAACTGCTATAGATACCTACACAGAAACTACTCACTAGCAGAATATCTCACCTCTGTCACACGTGCAGACAGACAGGCATTTACCAAATACAAAATGGAAATTGCAACAAGCCAGACTCTGTTTGCAGTGCAACAATGGAAAAACAGAAACATTTACCATTGCTCATAAAATATCAAACAGTAAAATCAAGAAATTTAAAACATCATTAGTAATAAAATCATACTAATAAAAATATTTCATAACCACTAACAAATAGAATAACATCCAATAATTAGAAACTCGTATAAAAATTTTCCAAGTATTACTAAACTATTACAAAACAGACACATCAAATAACATGCAATAATTAAAACAATTAAAGATAAAAGAAATCCCCTTGTGGAATGACAGAGCAGCTTTCTTAAGCTAGAGACACAGACCCTCAGGATTACAGCCTTTCTTCATGCAACTTAGCAGTGTACTTATACATAGGCATTTAATAGGCTGCCTACCTTCTTCTAACAGTGTCCTTTACAATACCTAGGGACCTTCAATTTAAGTTTTTACTGTTCTTTATTTTTCTCAGGAATTTCTCAGGTTTTATTACAATAAGAACCAAAACAGGAGAAAATCAGTTGAAAAGAACGACTCATTTTTCTGGGTAAATATCAGAGTTTATTTTGCTGGACAGAAGCCAGGATAATAAAACAACATTATCAGATTCTCTCACCCACCCACTCTGCAGCATCCCCAACTCTACCCCATTCACTGCCTAACCTCCCCTCCTCCCATCCCACCAAGAATCTCCCTCCCTTCCCCCCTTTCTCCTCTACACACACAACAGCAGCATTCATCTATCCAGGCTTCTTCTCTCTCTATCAGCTGCACACTTATTGAGGCTTCATTGCTCTGCAATACTGCACTTCTGCTTTTCTGCAGGTCCAGGGAACTTGTTGGAAAGTAGGGATGTGCATTCATTTGCAACGAAATAGGAAATAAAGACAATATTTCCTATTTCGTTGCTTTTTGGGGGGGCTGACGAAACAAAAGGAAAACCCACGAAATTTCGTGTGGTTTTCTTATCATTTTTTTGGTGGGGGGGGAGAAAGGGCACATTAAAAAAAACCCCAAACCCACCCCAACCCTTCAAATTTAATTAATTGCAAACCCCCACTGTCCCGACCCCCCCCAAGACTTGCCAGACCCCCCCCCCCAAAGACTTGCCGAAAGTCCCTGGTGGTCCAGCGGGGACCCGGAAGCGATCTCCCCCTCTCGGCCCCGCAGCTGTCAGTAATCAAAATGGTGCCGGTGGCTCTTTGCCCTTACCATGTGACAGGGGCTACCGGTGCCATTTGTCGACCCCTGTCACATAGTAGGAGCAATGGATGGCCCGCACCATTTTCTAAGATGGCGCCAGCCGTTCATTGCGCCTACCATGTGACAGAGGCCAGCCAATGGCACCAATAGCCCCTGTCACATGGTAAGGGCAAAGGGCCATGGCGCCATTTTGATTACTGGCAGCCAACGGCCTGAGAGCGTGAGATCACTTTCAGGACCCTGCTGGACCACCAGGGACTTTCGGCAAGTTTTAGGGGGGTCGGAAGGGTGGGGGGATGTAATTAATTGAATTTGAAGGATTGGGGTGGGTTTGGGGGGTTTTTTTCGGGGCCCGCAGCTGGCCGATAACGAAGGCTGAACCAAAAGGTTCGGCCGAATCACATCTCTATTAGAAAGTGCTTCTGGTGGACAGACCTGCTTGAAATGCATTCCTGGAACCAGACAGCTGCTTGGGGGGTGAGGAGGCAGGACTTGAAACATTGCATAGGCGGCACTGGAGGATGAGTGCTTTCACTGGTGGAGGGTGGGGCTTGAAACACAGCACATGCTTTAGCCCACTTTGGCTTCCAGCAATGACTGGAGGCCTTCAACGCTGCACCTGCAGCTCTGGAGCAGTTTTTTCATCAGCCTACAATAAGTGTGAATATAGATTTAAACCAAATGTCACCTTTGGAAAAATCTGTGAATTTGTGGGTGAAAATCAGTTTAAACTGAAAACGAAAGACCCTAACAATACCTTAATGCAGAGCCGTAAACAGGAGCTCTTCTCCCAGATACACTGGGGCCTCCATTCCCAGCTGTGCTCACATTCTTATCCTGCCCCAGCAGGGTCCTGCCCGCAGAGCTCTCTCTCCCTGTAGGATTTAAGGTGGACCAGGTTAAGGAGGGGACATAAGGCCACACCCCTGCTCTCCATACTTGAGAGCTTTTGATTCCCAGATGCCCTGAGATTGTTGTTAATTAACAGGGGGAGAAGGAGGAGGAGTATTGAACACAAGGTTTCTCCTCTTTCCCTCATATACCCACACTTGCTCTCACCTGAAGGATGCTGACACATCAGCATACTTTCTCAAAGGATGCTGACATTTTTAGTTGAAGTTGCTGTTCAATTCGGTCATGATTACACCAGGGTCTATTCCAGGATTATAATACTTTATTGAGAAGACACTTCAGTATAAACACATACAGAGTGTTACAAGAGATAAATGTCCCCATAAAATTATTTTTATTTGCATTTATAAAAGCTTCACTCACAAAAAAATGTCCATGCATGACCAATGATTATACCACTGTAGATGCTTACAACAAGAAGTATCCGTATGCTAATGATACATCCAGCATCCTTATGTGTATGAGGGTCATTTTTCACTAAGATATTCAGTGTTTTCACTAAGACATTCAGTGTTTGAGCATTTCCTGACCTAAACTGAACCTTAATCAGTCTTTGACTAATCACTCTGACTTTACCTTAACATAGAAATTAACTCCACAGCATTAGGGCAATTCGTTATTACCTCAAATGCATTGATATGCATATATGTATCATATGTATCTAGTTAAAAACCCCAGCTTCTTTTCTCTGTTCCAAGTTATTACTACCCTGTTTTATTGTAACTGCAACCCTTAACTTTCACTTGTATATTGTTACTTTACTACTACCTTTTTTAATTTTTGTTATTTATTGTTATTTATGACCTCTTGTTACCTCTTCACTTGTTAATTGTAAACCGACATGATGCGATACTCATCGCGAATGCCGGTATAGAAAAACTTAAAATAAATAAATAAATAAATAATAGCCCGAGGGGAAAAAGGACATGCCATTGCCATGTCATTGCCATGTCATTCTAGGCAGCCGCCTAGCCTGCCTAATGCTTCCACTGACCCTGGATGTGGGTGCGTATAGAGCGGGAGTGGTAGAGTGTGGGATTTGTATGTATGTTTTAGGGGTAGTAGTAGTGTGTGTGTGTGTGTGTATCTGATTTCTTTCCCCCTCCTCCTAGCACTCCTTTTTTCTCCTTCCCTATATCTCTTAGTTAGTCATTCCCCTCCTCTTCTCTTCTCACTCTGGCAATCTTTACTGGCCCTGCCTTACCCTACCCAACCTTTCGCTCTAACTCCTTGGCTCCTCTTCTCTCTCCTCACACCTCAAGTCACTTCTTTCAGCTAGTGGGGTCTAGGAAACCCCATCAGCCTTTCTGAGGCTGGCCCTGTGGTCTCTCATACCTTCTGTCCTCTCCTCACACCTTGGTTGCTTCTTCCTGCTGTTGGGGTCTGGGACACCCCACCAGCCTTCCGCCGCCACCATTCCTTTTTTTTTCCTCCAGTGTTGGAGCCCGGGACACCCCACTGACCCCGCCACAACCCCCTTCACGCTCAGATTTTTTTTTTTCACTCCGCCCTCCCTCCCTCAGGTTTGTGGGCTCTGGGGGCGCTTTGCTATATACATGTGTGCCATGATATCACCCAAAGCCCCTTAATATTTTTAATAATATAGAAAAATATTGCTGAAATTATAAGCAGTGCAAGTATCTATGTGAGATATTAGAGGAACAATGTAAATGATTAGCATAAATTCTACAAGAACTGGTTTCTTATTCTGAAGAACTTTTATTCTTGGCAGGTAGAAAGGGGAGAAGGGGCAGAATGGCTATAAGAACAGGTTGTGATGGATTGTAGTTGAGGAAAGAAGACTGGGTGAGAGGGTGCCTTGAAATATGGTTTATGCATGTGGATGTGAAAGGAGGATGCTTCTGATACAAGGTTTGAATGGAAAAATAATGGTTAAAACTAACAGTAGTCTGATATTATAGATTTAATGTGGAATTTCATTGAGCAGATTATCTGCAAGCATTAGGAACCTGGTTTTAAAGGTTTTCCTGTAGGTACAAATGGAAGAAACTGCTTTATAGAGCTCATTTAGACATTTTATACATGAATAATGTTTGTTCTATGACATTCAAGCATTGATATCTGTAAGGGAAAAAAAACAGTCTTAAACTGGGGGCTGCCCTGTTGGAGGGCTTATGCTCTGCCTGTGAGTTACAGGATGAGTCTGTATATTTGCAGTTAAGCAAGCTGGTAAGACTTGCATTCTTCCTTTTGGTCAAACCTGTATACCTGTCCCAGAGGTCTCAGACTGGGGATATCCCAGTGTTCAAGTGTACCTTGAGGGTTGTGAGCTGTACTATGGATCCTGGATGAGGAAGATTCATAATCCTGCCTTGAATGAGAAGATATCTGTGTTTCATATCCTGTGGCTAGCAACCTGACAATATCATACATTTCCTTTTGATGAAAACCAAGTATTGTTTATGAACAAAATATGATATCATTGCTGGAACAGTTGTGGAAGCCACTTTCCAATCTGGGAGAATTGCTGAGCAATTCATTTCAGGCAGATTATTTGAACTTCATAACAATATGCATTGCATTCATCATTAGCAATCATACTTTAGACAATAGAACATTATCTACAGGAATTTCTTAATGTCTTGTGGACGTTTTGGTGAGGGAATTCAATATAAATGAGTAGGTTCTGGTCTCCTTTCTTTAAGCTGAAAAGGTCTTTTCGGCTTTTCAAAATGGTTCTGGTTTGTGTTGCAAATTAACTCTTCTGGGATTCTCTAAAACATCGGTTAGATGACTTTCAACTTTCTTATCGAAGACAGATAAAAGAGTATGAGAACAGAATACAACTCCCTCTTTATCCAACAATAAAAAGCATTTTAATATATCCATCTTGTGTAAAGCTCAGACCGTGGATGGTGTTGCATAAATATGTTCCTTCAAAAGACATCATGTTCTCTCAATTTACTAAAAGTGTTCTTTAGAGTCTCATCTGCCGTAGAACCAACATGCCTGATAAAAAGACACTGCTCTTTCTCCATTATGTATCAGAAAAGCAGTGTATATTCAAGAATTTAAACTTATTCAGAAAAGGTATTTTTCCATAGGCACTACATTTGAAAAAGTATTTTTTAAGGCCCAGTGTTCCTTACTGGAAAGTAAAGAACACAGCTTAGATTTTCTGATCTGGGTTTGTTGTCTGCATTATTTGAGATAAAGAAATGCAAAGGAAGTGAGTGTTCTTCCCTTGTCCTTCCAACATAATCATAGAGTGCTTGATTACCAGTTGCATACTTTGGCAGTCTTAATGAGGTCTTCTACAGTGCCCAGTTTCTACAGACCAAAGGTTAAGTGGTCTGTATTTTACTGTAGTCAAATGTGTTTGGTGAAATAGCTCCACTTCTGCATGTTGACTTTTGACTTGTTGGCGCTTGTTGGAAGGCAATTCAAGTACCTGCACGTAAGAATGTTAGATATGCCATACTGGGTTAGACTAAGGTCCATCTAACTTAGCATCCTGTGGTCACTTTGGGTCACAAGTACCTGGCAGATCCCAAAAAGTAGATCTATTTCTTGTTATTCCCCGGGATAGCAATGGCTTTCCCTAATCTACCTGGCTAATAATGTTCTATGGAGTTTTCCTCCAGCAACATATCCAACTATCCTTTATTTACCTGTTCCACCCCACTCATGATTTTATAAATTTCTATCATGTCCCCTCTCAGCCATCTCTTTACCAAGCAGAAGATCCCTAACCTGTGTAGTCTGTCATAGGAGAGTGGTTCCATTCACTTTATCATTTTTGTTGCCCTCCTCTACATCTTTTCTAATTCTATGTTTTTGTTTTTTTTTAATGGAGTGACCAGAACTGCATACAGTACTCAGGTAATATCGAGGCAATATAATATTTTCCATGTTATTCTCCATTTTCATATCATGCTTAACATTCCATTTGTTTTTTTTATTTCTGTCACATACTGAGCCGAGGATTTCAATATATTGTCCACAAGGATACCAAGGTCCTTTTCCTGGCTGATGACTCCTAATACTGAACCTAGCATTGTGTACTTTTATTGGGATTATTTTTCCTTATGTGCATCAATTTGCATTTTTCCACATTAAATTTAATCTGCCATTCAGATGCCCAGTCTCCTAGTCTTTCAAGGTCCTTCTGCAGTTCCTAATAATTCACTTCTGATTTAACAACTTTGAATAATTTTGTCATCTGCAGATTTGATCACTTTACTCGTTCCCTTTTCCAGATCATTTATGAATATGTTAAACAGTACAAATTCCAGCACAGATTCCTGTGGTAGTCCAGTAATGACATTTCTCCATTTGGAAAACTTAACCATTTAGTCCTACTCACTATTTCCTGTCTTTAACTGATTACCAATCCACAGTAGGGCACTACCTTCTATCCTATTACTTTTTAATTTTCTGAGGAATCTTTCATGAAGGGACCTTGTCATATGCTTTCTGAAAATCCAAATATACTATATCAACTGACCCACATTTATCTACATGTTTATATTTTTTTAAACTGTTTATTTTTAACAGGAACATAAAATGTGAGTAATAATAAACAAATGTCACTCAGTGTGCACAATTTTGACATAAAACCTTTTGGATAACTAAACCCCAAGTAATTCCTCAATCAGTCAACCCCACAGTACTATTAATCAGGATTCATGGCCCAGTACAGGCCCCACACTCTGTCATATACCAAAGACTTGTGTTACAGTGAATAAGTAAGCTTTGCAATTATTGCAATGTCTTTGAGCTGTTTATACCAGTGCAGCAGCAGGAGGATTGCCTTCCAAAAATCTGCTATAGTAAAGCAAGCTGCCAGCACTATCTAATCACACAGCTTCCTTTGAGACCTATTAAGATTCAGTGCCCCTGCATCCCCCAACAAACATCTATGTGGTGTCAACTGAACTGGCACAGCCAGGCATCTAGAGATCTCCTCCTGCACGTCCTTCCAAAATGTAGATACAAAAGGACAAGAACACCACATGTGCAGGGATGTGCTGTCTTGACTACATCTCTGCCAACAGGTCTTGGACATGGAAAGCGAAAATCGAGCAAAAAAATACAGGACACCTATATGACCTATGAAGGATTTTATACAATCATTCCACCCTCCTGCTGCATAGAGATATCTTAAAGACTCTTTTCCAAATATATTTCCAATCCACCGGATCTAAGTCTAATCCCAGGTCTTCATTCCACTTGGCTATCAAGGAAATTGGGGTGTCTCTTTGGCCCTATATTGCTTTGTAAAACATTTTAACTACCTTTCTTTTCAGGCCCTCATCCATTAGGGCCTTTATCCCAGGACAAGCAGGATGTAGTCCTCACATATGGGTGACATCAGTAATGGAGCCCTATGTACGGAAAACTTCAATAAAAGTTTCTATGAAACTTTGACTGGCACCAGAGTGCCTACTGAGCATGCCCAGCATGTCATGATATTCCCTGCCACAGGGGTCTCCCTTCAGTCTTCTTTTTTTCCGCGAAGCAGTTAGCCTCGCGGTCGTTAGGAGTCCTGTGGAATCCTCCACAACTTTTTCTTACAGAAAAGTTAAAAAACTTCAAACCGCAAAGGGTCTCCCCTTAATAACACCGATCGCGGTAAGTTTTTCCATTTTCGCGGTTCCGTTCCGCTTTTTCCAAATTTTTTGTCCTGAGTCATTGGCCATCGACGGCTGTCCGGCCCCAAAATGGCTTCAGGCTTCAAAAAGTGTCCCAAATGCACCAGGAATATGTCCATTACGGACCCTCACCAGGACTGTGTCCTCTGTCTCGGTGAAGGGCATGATGTAAAAACCTGTCCCTTGTGTGCCACGATGACTTCAAAGGGCCGACGTCTACGACTGGAGAAAATGGAGCAGTTGTTTAAAATACAGATTGTATCAGCTCCATCCACCTCAACACAATCGTCTCCGGCTGGGTCGATTCGAAAAGTCGTATTTAAAAAACGTCTACCAGGTGAGTCGGGAGACGCTCCCCTTTCCTCCCCCTCACCATCGTCCAGGGCATCGACATCGGGCAGTGAAAAAGCCCGCGAAAAAGACAAGCATCGCCATCGGCATCATAGGCCGCATACGGCATCCGCTACCTCGATACCCGGCGAGCCATCGACAGAGGGCAGTACACCAACTAAGAAACCTCGGCTCCAGGGTCAGGCTTCAGAGCCATCGATAGGGCGATCCCCGCCGATTCCGGCGCAGGGAACCGTGCCTCCTCAGGGCTCTGAGGAGGTACCAGCATCGCCGCCACCGCCTCCCCCCATGGGTGCTCTGTTCTCACCAGCCATGTGGGCGGAACTTGATGTATATATATGTCAAGCGGTCAGAGCCGCTTTCACCGAGGCGATGCCACGACCTCAGCCATCTACACCAGCGATGCCCTCGACACCGATCCCACCTTAGGGTGGGGAGCACATATTGGTCATCTAAAGACGCAGGGCACGTGGACAAAACAAGAAGCCTCCTTTCAAATAAACTTTCTGGAGCTTCGAGCTATACGCTATGCACTACATGCGTTCAAGGACTGCCTTTCACACAAGACTGTTCTGATCCAAATGGACAACACAGTAGCCATGTGGTACATCAACAAACAAGGGGGAACAGGTTCCTACCTCCTTTGTCAGGAAGCAGCTCAAATTTGGGACTGGGCCCTAGCACACTCAATTCTTCTACGGGCCACTTACCTAGCAGGCATCCACAACACAGTAGCGGATCGCCTCAGCCGTCACTTCCAACCACACGAGTGGTCTCTAGACCCAACGCTAGCAACCAAGATATTTCAACGGTGGGGTCAACCAACAATAGATCTCTTTGCATCCCATCTGAACTACAAAGTGAACAATTACTGCTCTCTCCTCTGGCAGCAGAACAGCCTACCAAGGGACGCCTTTGCTCGCCATTGGAACTCAGGCCTGTTATATGCGTATCCACCGATACCACTCATAACCAAAACTCTAGTGAAGCTTCAACAGGACAAGGGGACCATGATACTCATAGCCCCTTACTGGCCTCGACAAGTATGGTTCCCCACACTTCTAGATCTCTCAGTCAGGTATCCAATTCGCCTGGGAGTAGCTCCCAATCTCATAACTCAGGAACAGGGTCAGTTGCGCCATCCCAACCTTCAATCCCTGTCCCTGACAGCATGGATGTTGAAAGCTTGATCTTACAACCACTCAACCTTCCAACCACTATATCTCAAATGCTAATAGCCTCACGTAAACCTTCCACTAGAAAGAATTATTCTTACAAATAGAAACGGTTTACTTTGTGGTGCACTCAGAAAGCACTAGATCCTTTCACTTGCCCCACTACCTCACTACTAGATTACCTATACCATCTTTCAGACTCTGGTCTTAAGACTTCATCTGTAAGAGTACACTTGAGTGCAATCTCAGCTTATCATAGCAAGCTGGGAGACACACCTTTCTCTACACAGCCTCTCGTCAGTAAATTCATGAGAGGCCTAACTCACATTAAACCTCCAGTTCATTCCCCAAGCATACAATGGGACCTGAACGTAGTCTTAACCAGGCTTATGCGTTCTCCATTTGAACCCATAGATACCTGTGACCTTAAATTTCTCACTTGGAAAACGGTTTTCCTTATAGCCATTACATCAGCTAGAAGGGTCAGCGAACTACAAGCTCTAGTCACATACGAACCCTTTACAAAGTTCCTACATGACAGGGTGGTCCTCCGTACTCATCCTAAATTCCTTCCAAAAGTAGTCACGGAATTCCACCTCAATCAATCTATAGTTTTACCAACATTCTTTCCAAGGCCTCATTCTCACCAGGGAGAAAGAGCCTTACATACCTTGGACTGTAAGCGTGCATTATCTTTCTACTTAAACCGCACTACAGTCCATAGGAAATCCAGTCAACTATTTGTATCCTATGATCCAAACAAACCTGGTAAACCAGTGGGTAAACATACTTTGTCAAATTGGCTAGCAAATTGCATACAATTTTGTTATGAGAAGGCAGGCCTTACTCTTCAAGGGCGAGTAAAAGCACATGCAGTCAGAGCAATGTCAACCTCAGTAGCGCACCTTCGCTCTGTACCTATTCTGGACATTTGTAAAGCAGCAACATGGAGTTCTCTTCACACCTTTGCAGCTCACTATTGTTTAGACAAAGAAGGAAGACAAGATTCAGCCTATGGACAATCTGTCTTAAAGAACTTGTTTCCAGTGTAATCCCAACTCTTTCTACATCCAACCTGCTGTGATCTTCGGCTGATTCATTTCATCAACAATACTTCACTGTTGCTTCACTACAAAATGACTCAGCCTCTAGCTTGCTAATCACCCAAATGTGAGGACTAGCATCCTGCTTGTCCTGGGATAAAGCAAAATTGCTTACCTTGTAATAGGTGTTATCCCAGGACAGCAGGATGTAGTCCTCACGAAACCCACCCGCCACCCCGCGGAGTTGGGTCCGATACGTTTTATTACTTTATTTTTGGCTAACGCTAATTGCTACAAAACAAGACTGAAGGGAGACCCCTGTGGCAGGGAATATCATGACATGCTGGGCATGCTCAGTAGGCACTCTGGTGCCAGTCAAAAGTTTCATAGAAACTTTTATTGAAGTTTTCCGTACATAGGGCTCCATTACTGATGTCACCCATATGTGAGGACTACATCCTGCTGTCCTGGGATAACACCTATTAGAAGGTAAGCAATTTTGCTTTTCCAGGTTAGTAGGTAATCTTTTGGTCCAGCCAATGCCCTCTAATTGTTGAAGGACATTTAGTATCTTGTCATACAATGGTCTAGAGGTTAAACTAATATCTTAATCTGAATGAAGCTTCTCAAAAGGAAGCCGTCTTCATCCTATAATTGCCCCAAGTGTCTCTTCTCCAGTTCCCACCAGTCATGCATATCTACACTATGGATGGAAAAGCCATGGTTATTAAAGAGCAAGGACAGAGGTGACAGTGTATACTCTGGCAGTTGTAAACTCTTACTTACCTCCTTCCATACTCGCAATAATCAGGTTAGAGTGCATCATTTACCTGACCCTAGCAGATGTGGAAGGAAGGAAAAGCAAGTTAACCAAGACAATACCTCCCATAGCTCCATCCTCTAAGGACTGCCAAGTTATAATAGGATCCCTGCCCAACCATCCTAAAAGATATAACTAAGTCTCGCTGCCCAATAGTATCCCTGAGGATCTGGGAGAGCCACTCCTCCCTCAACTTTACGATGACACAATGTGACCAATTTGTTTTGAGTGGATTTCCCTTTCCATATAAATCTTATAAGAGAACCAAAGGAAAAAAACTCTTAGGAAGCGAACACAGAATGTGTTGAAAAAGGTAAAGCAGCCACGGCAACACATTCATTTTCAAGACTCCTATTCTGCCAGCCCAAGAAAGGAACAGATCTGTTATGGTAGTGGACCCTAGACCCAGAGTAAAAGTCACCCACCTGAGGAACCTAGGTGCCTTTCGTCTCTGGAAGGTGGAAGTCCCAGTATCGTAACCCCTCAGTACCCTACGCTGGGCCTCAGCGTGAACTGGGTACAGGCCGGAGACAACCAGGTACAGTGTCCTGGTTCCAGGCAGGGGTCAGTGTCCGATCCGAGGTCCAGGTAGGCGGCAGGCAAGGCAAAGACAGAGTCCAATCTGAGGTCCAGGCAGGCAGCAGGCAAGGCAAAGTCAGAGTCCAATCCGAGGTCCAGGCAGGCAGCAGGCAAGGCAAAGTCAGAGTCCAATCCGAGGTCCAGGCAGGCAGCAGGCAAGGCAAAGTCGGAGTCCAATCCGAGGTCCCGGCAGGCAGCAGGCAAGGCAAAGTCAGGATCCAATCCCAGGTCCAGGCAGGCAGCAGGCAAGGCAAAGTCAGGATCCAATCCGAAGTCCAAAACAGGAAACCACAGCAGCGAGAACACAGCAACCGCAAGACCTGTTGTGAAGGCAATCAGTCCTTCACTGCAGGCGATTAAATATCCCTCCTTGCTGACGTCTTCTTCCGGGGCCGGCCCCTGCTCCGAGTCCCGGCCCCTTTAAGAGGCGGGGCTAACCGCGGGCCCGATGACGCTGCTCCTCGGAGGGAGGCCATCTTGTTGCTGCGGCCCGTGCGCCGCGGACCGCCGGGAGGGGGACCCGAGCCGGCCTGGCTGGAGGAGGTAGGAGAGCCCGATCGCGTTCCAACGCGATCGGGATTCACAACAAGATCATTCCAACTAGCAAGATCAGCCTGTATCTTACTGATCACTGGTATATAATTGAATTTATAAATGCCCTTCCAGTAACGTGAGATAAAAATCCCCAGATAGCAAAACCCACCCTGAGCTCGCTGGAAGGGTATAGAGGCCAAATGCTGCCGCCTTTAGTCTCAGGGTGAAATATGAAAATTTCCGACTTCTTGTGGTTAACCTTGTATCCAGAGACCCTTCTGTACTCAGACAACACAGCAAGCAATCTAGGAATAGATCTCTTAAGATCTGTCAAAAATAATAATATGTCACCCGTGTATAGAGAAATTTTGTGTGTTCTGCCCAAAAACTGAATGCCGGCTAACAACAGATCTTTCTGAACCTGATGCGCCAAAGCCTCTGAAGCAAAATCAAAAAGGAGAGGTGACAGAGAGCAGCCCTGTCTTGTACCATGTTGGATTGGAAATGGGTCAGAAAGATCTCCATTAGTAAGATCACAGGGTGATCGTACAGAGCTTTCACCCAACCCATATAGGCTGGTCTATCCCAAACTTATCTAACATACAGGCCGGTACAGTAAGGAGCAGTAGGAAGAGCTGCGTTAGTGCCGGGCGCACCCGCGGTTGCCGCACGCACAGTCCGGCTCACCTACCGCTTGATACTGTATTTAAATTGCTTGCAAATGCAAGCCGCGTCCAAGAAGCGTCCGTGAAGCGTTAGGCCCGCTCAACCCATTTTACTGTATAGAGCGCTATACAGTATCCTGGGTGCGCTGGCCTAACGCTTCACGGACATGCTAGTATCTGTCATTTCAAATGACATTTGAAATGACAGGTACCAGGAAGTGGACGGTTCTACGCTCGAGATTGCCAGTCCAACCATCAAAGGCCTTTTCTGCATCAAGAACAGCTGTAGCCCCAGTCCTAGCATATTTCCCCTGACAAGGCCATAATATTAAAAACCCTCTGAGTATTAGCTACCTAGTGCTGGCCCTTCACAAAACCCATCTGGTCAGGGTGAATAAGGTCCAGAAGTACTGACTCCAGCTGCATCTGAAGGACTTTGGCTTATATTTTGACATTTAACAGGGATATAGGTTGGTACAAATCCAGATCGGCAGTATCCCTCCCCTTCTTGGGAATCACCACAATAGGTAGCATCCATCAACCTGTGTGAACTAATAGGGTTCCGTTAGGAATTGTGGACCCTTGACCCAAGGTGGGGTTGATGCTACCTGAGGGGTTGGGCCCCACAGGTAAGGTTTTAGGAATATAGGCCCTCGAGGAGCGAGTACCGGTTTCTATCTGTAATAACTCACGATCTCCGTACCTGTGATAGCGTCTTAGACAGAAGAGAGTCTTCAGTTCTAGGAACATGGGCCCTCGAGGAGCGAGTACCGGTTCCTATATGCAACTGGAAAGGAAACTCACAATGTTCACGTCTGCGATCGCTTCCAGGCAGTAGGAAGTCTTCTGAGCGTTCAGGGATGTAGGCCCTCGAGGAGCAAGTACCAGATCCCGTCTTAGCAATCTGAAAACAAGAGGAGAGAGCGGGGCCCCCGAGGAGCGGATACCCCTGGTAAGTTCGAAGAGGCAGAGCAGCGGAGGATGAAGCGGGTCAGAATGATCCCCTCAATCAAACCCCTTGCTAACTCAATACGCAAACGTAAGCAAAGACCTTTTATGTTGGAAGTAGATGACGTTACTATAGGGGGATGCCCCCAAGGTTCGCACCCTTGCTAGTACAAACTTCGGAGCGCGAGCACGCGCCCTACGTCATCTGGAACATGGCGGAACTGCAGCTTTAGGCCAGCCCGGGGTCTCCAGGAAGAAACGGTGAGGAGAAGCCGTGGCAGCATCTGTCCATCAGACCCGAAGGGAGTCGCATCACAGGTAGAGAGGGTGGAGCGAGGGCAAGAACAGGCACGAATGCAACAGTAACTACTGCATGTAGCCGGTTATTCAGCATCTGCCACTTAGCTGGATAAGTCGCTACTTATCTGGCTAAGTAGTACTAAATATTGGGTGCTATATGTTTTTAAAAGACAGTTTAAAAGACAGTTTAAATATTTATAATATTTTTTATACATTGCTAGATAATCATAAATATTGTTTTATCCAGTTCTCATACTTATTTTTTGTGGATCAGGTGCTTTTTACTACAGAGAGAAACCAAAGCCTCTCTTTTTCCCTACTGGAAAAGAATTTCTGAATGCTTAAAATTCAAGGTTACCTTTGTCAAAAGAATGCAAACAATAAACATATTGTGTGCCAGCATTACTGCTCACTAATCCCATAGGAAAACGTAAAGTAGAAAAAATTATCATACAACAAGAGCAATAATCCAGAGTACATTATTGTTCTAAAATATTCCTCATCCATCTCAAAATACCTGAAGTATGTAATTGTAGGATAACAATATATTATACACTTTGCCTTATTGCTTTATTGTTATAGGGAAATCTTGTCTTCTAAAAACTGGCAAACTTATATTCCATCCAGGGGAGATTGACTTCTCTGTTGGACACTAGTTGAATAAAAATATTGCTGGTAAAAACCAGCTGTAAACTGGCTCTGAAATAGCTGCTTGCACCTATTTTGTTGTTTTTTCACTATAAGAAAATAAGCAAGAGGTAGAGTCAACGGGTGATCAAGGCACAGTTTCATTGCAGCTTTAAAAATGTTTGATGTCCACCAATGTAAGGGCAGCTTTAAGATGTCCAATGATAATATGCTCTGACCTCTTTCCACTGACCTAAACTGAACTGGCCTGTTTCCCTACAGGAAATAAATACTTTATAATAAGGGATGCTAAGGGACAAGGGCATCAAAGAAAAATAAGAACTGTGGTAACTAGATGCTTATCTGTCTGTAGCACAAATGCAAATGAAATTTGAGGAACTGTTAAAAAGTTATTGGGGGACAGGGGGAGGTACAGGAGACATATTCAGTTAGTTGGAGAGAGACATAAGAACATGCCATACTGGGTCAGACCAAGGGTTCATCAAGCCCAGCATCCTGTTTCCAACAGTGGCCAATCCAGGCCATAAGAACCTGGCAAGTACCCAAAAACTAAGGGGCAGATTTTCAAAGGGGTACGAGCGTAAGATACACGCATACCCCCTCGAAAACCTGCCCCAAGCTCCCCCTGCGCGCACCGAGCGCAAACCCCGGGACGCGCGTAAATCCCGGGGCTTTGCTAGGGGGCCGTGTTGGGGATGTGGTGCCGTTCCGGGCTGTGGCCGAGGCCTCCAGACCAGCCCCCGGGTCGGGTGATGGCGCGCCAGCATCCCTCCGATGCGCACAAGTTACACCTGCCTCGGGCAGGCGTAACTTTTCAAACGAAGGTAGGGGGGTTTAGATAGGGCTGGGGGTGGGTTAGGGAGGGGAAGGGAGGGGAAGGTTCAGGGGGGTTGAAGGATAGTTCCCTCCGAAGCCGCTCCGATTTCGGAGCGGCCTCAGAAAGAACGGAGGCAGGCTGCGCGGTTTGGTGTGCGCAGGCTGCCGATTTTGTGCAGCCTTGCACGCGCTGACCCCGGATTTTAAAAGATACGTGCAGCTACGCTCGTATCTATTAAAATCCGGCATACTCTTCTTTGCGCAGGTCGCGCGAACAAAAGTACGCGCGGACGTACTTTTTTAAAATCTGCCCCAAGTCTATTCCATGTTACTGTTGCTAGTAATAGCAGTGGCTATTTTCTAAGTCAACTTAATTAATACCAGGTAATGGACTTCTCCTCCAAGAACTTATCCAAACCTTTTTTAAACACAGCTACACTAACTGCACTAACCACATCCTCTGGCAACAAATTCCAGAGTTTAATTGTGCGTTGAGTAAAAAAGAACTTTCTCTGATTAGTTTTAAATGTGCCACATGCTAACTTCATGGAGTGCCCCCTAGTCTTTCTATTATCCGAAAGAGTAAATAACTGATTCACATCTACCCGTTCTAGACCTCTCATGATTTTAAACACCTCTATCATATTCCCCCTCAGCCATCTCTTCTCCAAGCTGAAAAGTCCTAACCTCTTTAGTCTTTCCTCATAGGGGAGCTGTTCCATTCCTTTTATCATTTTGGTTGTCCTTCTCTGTACCTTCTCCATCGCAGCTACATCTTTTTTGAGATGCGGCAACCAGAATTGTACACAGTATTCAAGGTGCGGTCTCACCATGGAGCGATATAGAGGCATTATGACATTTCCTGTTTTATTCACCATTCCCTTTCTAATAATTCCTAACATTCTGTTTGCTTTTTTGACTGCCAAAGCACACTGAACCGATGAATTCAATGTGTTATCCATTATGACGCCTAGATCTCTTTCTTGGGTGGTAGCTCCTAATATGGAACCTAACATTGTGTAACTATAGCATGGGTTATTTTTCCCTATATGCATCACCTTGCACTTATCCACATTAAATTTCATCTACCATTTGGATGCCCAATTTTCCAGTCTCACAAGGTCTTCCTGCAATTTATCACAATCTGCTTGTGAATTAAGTAATTTGAACAATTTTGTATCATCTGCAAATTTGATTACCTCACTCATCGTATTTCTTTCCAGATCATTTATAATTATATTGAAATACGGGTCCCAAAATAGATCCCTGAGGCACTCCACTGCCACTCCCTTCCACTGAGAAAATTGTCCATTTAATCCTACTCTCTGTTTCCTGTCTCTTAGCCAGTTTGTAATCTATGAAAGGGCATCGCCACCTATCCCATGACTGTTTACTTTTACTAGAAGCCTCTAATGAGGAACTTTGTCAAACGCCTTCTTAAAATCCAAATACACTACATCTACCATTCACCTTTATCTACATGTTTATTAACTCCTTCAAAAAAGTGAAGCAGATTTGTGAGGCAAGACTTGCTTTGGGTAAAGCCATGCTGACTTTGTTCCATAAACCATATCTTTCTATATGTTCTATGATTTTGATTTTTTGTCTTTATACTATTTTTCCTGGCACTGAAGTCAGGATAACTGGTCTGTAGTTTCCCTGATCGCTCCTGGAGCCCTATTTAAATATTGGGGTTACTTTAGCCACCCTCCAGCCTTCAGGTACAATGGATGATTTTAATGATAGGTTACAAATTTTTACTAATAGGTCTGAAATTTCATTTTTTAGTTCCCTCAGAACCCTGGGATGTATACCATCCAGTCCAGGTGATTTACTACTCTTAAGTTTGTCAATCAGGCCCACCACAATTTCTAGGTTCACCGTGATTTGGTTTAATACATCTGAATCATTACCCATGGAAAGCCTTCTCCGGTACGGGTACCTCCCCAACATCCTCTTCAGTAAACACAGAAGCAAAGAAATCATTTAATCTTACCACGATGGCCTTATCATCTCTAAGTGCCCCTTTAACCCCTCAATCATCTAACGGTCCAACTGACTCCCTCACAGGCTTTCTGCTTCGTATATATTTTTAAAAGTTTTTACTGTGAGTTTTTGCCTCTATGGCCAACTTCTTTTCAAATTCTCTCTTAGCCTGACTTATCAATGTCTTACATTTAATGGGAAACACTTATGCATTATGCTAGTTTCTTCTGCTGGATCCTTCTTCCAATTTTTGAATGACGATCTTTTGGCTAAAATAGTTTCTTTCACCTCCCCTTTTAACCATGCCGATAATCGTTTTGCCTTCTTTCCACCTTTCTTAATGTGTAGAATACATTTGGACTGTGCTTCTTGGATGGTATTTTTTAACAATGACCACACCTCTTGCACACTTTTTACCTTTGTAGCTGCTCCTTTCAGTTTTTTTTATAACTATTTTTCTCATTTTATAAAAGTTTCCCTTTTGAAAGTTTAGGACTAGAGCCGTGGATTTGCTTACTGTCCCTCTTCCTGTCATTAATTCAAACTTGATCTTATTATGATCACTATTGCTAAGCGGCCCCACCACGTTACCTCTCTCACCAAATCCTGTGCTCCATTGAGAATTAGATCTAAAATTGCTCCCTCTCTTGTTGGTTCCTGAACCAATTGCACCATAAAACTGTCATTTATTCCATCCAGGAACTTTATCTCTCTAGCGTGTCCCGATGATATATTTACCCAGTCAATATTGGAGTAATTGCAATCTCCCATTAATACCGCACTAACAATTTGGTTAGCTTCCCTAATTTCACTTAGCATTTGACTGTCCATCTCACCATCTTGACCAGGTGGACAGTAGTATACTCCTATCACTATAACCTTCCCCAACACACAAGGGATTTCTACCCATAAAGATTAAATTGTGCTTTTAGCCCCATGCAGGATGTTTATCCTGTTGGACTCTATGCCACCCCGGACATAAAGCGCTACACCGCCTCCCGGGTGCTCCTCTCTGTCTTTGCAATATAATTTGTACCCCGGTATAGCACTGTCCCATTGGTTGTCCTCCTTCCACCATGTCTCTGAGATGCCAATTAAGTCTATGTCATTCTTCACTGCTATACATTCTAATTCTCCCATCTTACTTAGACTTCTGGCATTAGCATACAGACATTTCAAAGTTTGTTTTTTGTTTGTATTTTCATTCTGCTTTTTAATTGATAGGGATAAGTTAGAATTTTTTTTAGCTCGGGTGAGTTTTTAGTTACAGGCACTTGGACTACTTTTCTTATTATTGGAACCTCACTTTTGGGATGCCCTAATTCTAATGCATCATTAGTATCCTTTGAAGATACCTCCCTCTGAACCATGAACTGCTGAGCGACTGTCAGCTTTCTCCTTTGTTCTAGTTTAAAAGCTGCTCTATCTCCTTTTTAAAGGTTAGTGCCAGCAGTCTGGTTCCACCCTGGTTAAGGTGGAGCCCATCCCTTCGGAAGAGTCTCCCCCTTCCCCAAAAGGTTCCCCAGTTCCTTACAAAACTGAATCCCTCTTCCTTGCACCATCGTCTCATCCACGTATTGAGACTCCAGAACTCTGCCTGCCTCTGGGGAGCTGCACGTGGAACAGGGAGCATTTCAGAGAATGCTACCCTGGAGGTTCTGGATTTAAGCTTTCTACCTAAGAGCCTAAATTTGGCTTCCAGAACCTCCCTCCCACATTTTCCTATGTCGTTGGTGCCCAATGTACCACGACAGCTGGCTCCTCCCCAGCACTGTCTAAAATCCTATCTAGGTGACGTGTGAGGTCCGCCACCTTTGCACCAGATAGGCATGTTACCAGGTGATCCTCACGCCCACCATCCACCTGGCTGTCTACATTCCTAATAATCGAATCACCAGCTATGATGGCCGACCTAACCCTTTCCTCCTGGGCAGTATGCCTTGGGGAGACATCCTCAGTGCGAAAGGACAATGCACCACCTGGTGAGCAGGTCCTAGCTACAGGATCCTTTCCTGCCTGACCAGGTTGATGCTCTCCAATCAGGAGACCTTCTTCCTCCAAGGCAGCACCAGGGCTGCCAGTCTGAAGTTGGGACTTGGCTACTATGTCCCTGAAGGTCTCATCTATATACCTCTCTGTCAATCGGACTCGTTCTCTGAGAGCCAGGAGCTCTTTGCATCGCATGCACATGTACAATTTCTCACCGGCGGGCAAAAAATCATACATGTGACACTCGATGCAAAAGACTGGGAAGCCCTCTCCTTTTGCTTCTGGACTGCCTCCGTCATCTCAAATCTGTTCAGTTCCTACTTAAGTTTTAGGTTGCTATGGGAGTAGGAATGTGTCCTATTAACGTCCTTTAAATGTATTAGTGAATTCACTATATGTCTGGTAGTGGTCTACAGGGGAAGGATCAAACTCTCAATAAGGTGGGGGGTTTTTGTTGGGTTTTTTTTGTGAAAGTGGCACCTGCCTATGAATTAAAGGATGAGCTAGGGGTGGGAGGGTTGTGAAATACAAATAGTCTAACTTCTGTTAGTCAGCCAGAGTAACTCATTGCTCTCTTGATTAACAAATGTTGGTACCTAATCAAACCAAATCACACTACCTTAACACCTTTCCAAGGTGAGTAACTTTTTACTTAGGTATACACCTACTCCTAGCTTATTTCTAGCTTCTGGCTACTTTTTTTGTTTGTTTTTTGTTTTTAATATAGAAACACTCTAACTTCTGCTTATTTGCTGCCTTACAGACTATATTAAAAATAAACACACTAACTACTGCTTATTAGCTGCCTTACTGACTGACTAAAAATACAAACAGTCTAACTTCTGTTTATTCACTGCCTTACTATTAAAAGCACAAACACACTAAATAATATTCCCAAATAGTTAACTTCGCCCCAATACTTTTAAAAAAAGAACATTTCCCAAGCAAATACTTAGTGATTCCTTTCAGCCACCAGCAAGGTGATCCTCTCCTCTTAGTACTCCCACTTATACAGCCAGTTTCCTTTTAGGAAACTAAGCTAAAAATCTGTGTTATGCATACATTTCTGAATTTTATACTACTTCTAAATACTACTGAGCAGATTCTGCTTACAAATTCATATCTGTTATAGTTATTAATGCAATATTATAAAAACAGATCTGAATGCTCAGTTTCAAAAATTCACTTTATTGAAAGACAAGAAAGGAAAACAGTTGCTATTATTCATCCATCTTTAAAATTAATGGAAACTGCATATAATATTGCCATTTATCTATTTAAAGTTAGCTGTTTGTGAGAAGCTTATCAATTTTCTCTTCACACTTGGAAACATAGCTTTAAGCTATACATCTTACAATGAGATATTTTTTTATGTATCTCATAAAGACCACAGGAAAAGAAAAAACCCAATAGAATGGTTCATTTTTTATTATTTTACATTTTATTTCAAAAAGAACATCTCTTGCTTTTCAAGTTGCTATGACAATAATACACTTTTCATTGCCTGCAGCTGCAAACAAATGGTATGTGTTTATTTCTAAATGGTCTTGTTTTTGGAGAAGACCCATGATTTTGTGACAGTGGAGACTTGTCTTGTTGAAAGGATTCAGAGTGCAGCAGTTTACAAGATTTTGTTTTCTAAAAAAGTAAATTAAGGCAATACCAGTCGTCATCGCAGATTCAAAGTTTATGCTGAGTAAATTTGTGGAGCTTCTAGTTCTAGAGGTTTTAGCAGATGGTATATAAAAGCCCAGGTAAGAAAGATGCAGAGTAAATTAATTTTATAACCATATCAGTTCTCCAAAAATGACTCAAGAATAGCATATCACCCATATGAAAACAAGAACTTCACAAATTCCAAACCTAGTGCAGTTAATGTGCTGCAAATATCTATTATTATTTTATTATATTTTTTCCATAGTAGCCTTCCTCCTTCTCCTTTTCCCTAGTTTTAATTAATCTGTCTCCTGTTTGAAGGGAATGGACCGTCATTGTCTCCAAAGCCCATTGCAAGTATATCCTTCAACTCACCAGTTAGTGTCAGTGTTGAATAAAGAGAAACGACCCCGGCTAGTCCAGGGTCGTTGAGGGTAACCTGGGCCGAGCAGAGCGACAGAGGAAGCAGGGCAGGGAAAAGGAAAGGGGGGAACTGGGGGGGGGGGGGGGGGGGGGGATCCGGCCAGGCACCAATGGGAGGCGGCGAAATTCAAAAGCTGTCCTCCCATTGGTGCATCGCGGGGTCTCCAGGAAGGCAGAGTTGGCTCAGCGGCAGTTGGAAATCAGGCAGTGGAGCAAGCGGAGGGTTCTTTGCTTCCCGCCCTCCCTCCCTTGGATGTTTTGGAATTGTGGAATGTATTTTGTGTTTGTCGCAGTAGGAGGCGGAAAACCCGAGCCATATGCTGGATTGTGTATTGGAATAATGTTATGGACTGTTCGGAGGGGGGGGAGGAATGCCCGTGTAACTTGGGGCCGTTACACGGGAAGGCCTAAAGAGCAAGGGGGGGGGCCGATGCTCAGGCCGCAAAGCTTACCCTCGCTGATGCCGTGGCGGGGTAAGTGGGGGGGGGGGGAGGGCAGAGCGCTAGCTTACCACCGGGCTGCGGTGGTAAGCGAAGAAGAGGAGGCGGCCAAGGAGGTGGAGGGGGGGCATTGTTATTGTTATTTAAATGCATGTTAAGATAGCGGCTCGGGTTAGGTTAATAAACTGCGGCCTTTGTTAATACCATACAGTTGTCAAGTAGTTTTATTACAAGGGGGGGAGAGAGAGGAAATGCAGCTGCCGGAGTGAATGTCTCGAGTCCCCATGTTACAGATAGAACCCCTTTACTTCATTGATGCTGATTGCTTTCTCCGCAAATTCCTCATCCACTGCCAGTCCAGAACTTGACCCCGGTTCTCATTCAGGGCTCCTTGAAGTGATCTCCTGTGCCATTGGATCCTTTCACCTCATGCATATGCCAATAGATGGCTGAAGCAATAAATCAGGGATCAGCAATGCCTGAAGACCTATCTCTAGCATGCCACATCCTCTGCAATGTTGACTGCACAATCATATTTTTAAATTTGGGGGACAGCTCTGTTAATCTTCTGATACATGAGGTTTGCAGAGCTGGCTCCCAAGTTACCATTAGAGAGGAAGTAGTACACCGGGCAGCCTTTTAGTGTCCACTTGCACTAGTGTTCTAAATTCTTTGTGGGCAAGCAGGATAAAAACAGCCATACAAATGGCTGACATCATCTGATGGCGTTGGCCCAGAAACCTTTCTGTGTATGTATAAGAGTTCCCACTCACCAGCCCCATGCAAGTTTCCTCACTCTCTTTTTCTCTACTTTTGCGGTAGGATGTGTTTTTACTCTCTCTTCTCCGACCCACTATTTTCATTTCAGCTGTTATTTTATTTCTTTTGGGTTTATTCTTCTTTTATTCTTTTTTTTTTGGTCATCTCCTTAGAAGAAAAAAAAGAATATTTTATTTCTTTTGTTTTCTCTGTTTCTCAGGAATATCGAGGAAAGCTCCTTTTAAGCTGTGTAATAAATGTAGCTGCAAAATGAATACCACAGACCTACCCATGGTTTTCCTAAAATGCTTTGGACCCTCTCATGACACCTCTGACTTTGATTCTTGTGCCAGAATGTCACCAAAGGCGATTAGACAGCTCAAACTGTAGGCTGAAGCCTCATTCCCAGAGGGATTAAAGGCTTCAGATACAGGGGCACCAGAGCCTAGAAAGAAAAGAAGGCCCATTAATGGCATCCAGATATTGAAGCAAGACTTCATTGTTTACTTCTTCTCTCACTGAGACAAAAAGAAGTTTTATGTGGGGCACAGATTGTCCTCCCATCATAAAGCAGAGTTAAAATCTGCAGCGCCTAAGTCCTTGACTCCTTTGGCGCACACTGATATGGCACCTTGCACAAACACAGTACCGAAACCTTCAATTTCAACATTCGCTCCAAGATCAGTGGCTTTGGTGCCAAGAGGGGTGTGGTCAGCATCAGCACTGAAGATATCATTGGCGCTGAAAATAGTGCCATCTCAATGTCTTCAAGGACGTCAGCAGCAGGAAGGATGTCACTTCCTTTCTGAGATTGCTCCTTGATTTCAGAGTACTCACCTTCCATCTCAGTACCTGAATCAGATAACTCTTCAAGGATATTTCCTCCAAGAAAGGATAACACAGCATTTGTTAAAAAATATGGAATAATTGTATAACCACAAACAGTTTTATTTCTAAAAAATCTGATAAGAAAGATAGAAATATGTACATCTGCCTCTGCATATCTAATATGTTCACTTTATTTCCTCTATCTAGCTTCAAACTTTACAGTTTCTAGCAGCTTCTAGTGGTTTCCAGTAGCGTCTATATGCTTGCACAGTATTAGCTTGTCAGTTCCTATGGTTTCAAATGGAGAAGATGTTCAGAATGGAGCAAATCTAAAAACATAAGATACGCCATACTGGGCCAGACCAAGGCACCATCAAGCCCAGTATCCTGTTTCCTACAGGGACCAATTCAAGTCACAAGTACCTGACAAGTACCCAAACATTACATAAATCACAAACTACTATTGCTTATTAATTATCATAATAGCTGTTTCATTTCACTTGTGAGGCTTCCATTTTACTACAATTCCTATTTCACCTTTCACATTCAGGGTTAAAGACTTATTCTATCAGAGTGCACTTACATACTATAGCAGCATACTATAAATTAAAAGAAGGCATTCTGGTTTCACAATTTCCTTTGGTAAAGAAATTTATAAGAGGCCTCATTAATTTACAAACACTTGTAAAAGAACCACCAATGTAATAGAACCTAAACTTGGTGATGTCTTCTCTGATGAAACCACCTTTTCTTTCCCGGAAAATGCTTTTTCTAGTTGTCATACCCTCAGCCAAAAGAGTGAGTGAGCCTCAAGCATTAGTGGTTGGCCCTCCTTTTTATAAATATTCAAGAACAGTGTAGTATTGCAAACTCATTCGAAATTCTTTCCAAAAGTGTTGAGATCATGGACCCTTTCTCAGTGACATTATGAAGTTCGTCTCAAAGGTGGAGCCCCTGAGAAATTGTTAGCGGAAGGCGGTCCAAGCGAAGAAAACTCAACAAAATATTAGTTCCTACCACTCCACATTCCTCTGGAATTCGGTCTTTGGAAGAAGGTAGCTGAAATCGTGAAAAGTACTGGATCTGGAACAGGCTGGATTAAGATTTGACCGAGCTGGATCTAATTGAACAGGCTCAGAACAAAGCTGGAACAAGCTGAAGCTGGATCAGGACGAAGCTGGAACAAGCTAAAGCTGGAACAGGACGAAGCTGGAACAAGCTGAAGCTGGATCAGGACGAAGCTGGAACAAGCTGAAGCTGGATCAGGACGAAGCTGGAACAAGCTGATGCTGGATCAGGACAAAGCTGGAACAAACTAAAGTTGGAACAGGACGAAGCTGGAACAAGCTGAATCTGGATCAGGACAAAGCTGGAACAAGCTGAAGCTGGATCAGGACGAAGCTGGAACAAGCTGATGCTGGATCAGGACGAAGCTGGAACAAGCTAAAGTTAGAACAGGACGAAGCTGGAACAAGCTGAATCTGGATCAGGACAAAGCTGGAACAAGCTGATGCTGGATCAGGACGAATCTGGAACAAGCTGATGCTGGAACAGGACGAAGCTGGAACAAGCTGAAGCTGGATCAGGACAAAGCTGGAACAAGCTAAAGTTAGAACAGGACGAAGCTGGAACAAGCTGAATCTGGATCAGGACAAAGCTGGAACAAGCTGATGCTGGATCAGGACGAATCTGGAACAAGCTGATGCTGGAATAGGATGAAGCTGGAACAAGCTGAAGCTGGATCAGGACGAAGCTGGAACAAGCTGCAGCTGGATCAGGACGAAGCTGGAACAAGCTGAAGCTGAATCAGGACCAAGCTGGAACAAGCTGAAGCTGGATCAGGACGAAGCTGGAACAAGTTGAAGCTGGATCAGGACGAAGCTGGAACAAGCTGATGCTGGATCAGGGCGAAGCTGGAACAAGCTGAAGCTGAATCAGGACCAAGCTGGAACAAGCTGAAGCTGGATCAGGACCAAGCTGGAACAAGCTGATGCTGGATCAGGACGAAGCTGGAACAAGCTAAAGCTGGAACAGGACGAAGCTGGAACAAGCTAAAGCTGGAACAGGACCAAGCTGGAACAAGCTGAAGCTGGATCAGGACGAAGCTGGAACAAGCTGAAGCTGAATCAGGACCAAGCTGGAACAAGCTGAAGCTGGATCAGGACGAAGCTGGAACAAGCTAAAGCTGGAACAAGCTAAAGCTGGATCAGGACGAAGCTGGAACAAGCTAAAGCTGGAACAGGACCAAGCTGGAACAAGCTGAAGCTGGATCAGGACGAAGCTGGAACAAGCTAAAGCTGGAACAGGACCAAGCTGGAACAAGCTGAAGCTGGATCAGGACGAAGCTGGAACAAGCTGAAGCTGAATCAGGACCAAGCTGGAACAAGCTGAAGCTGAATCAGGACCAAGCTGGAACAAGCTGAAGCTGGAACAGGACCAAGCTGGAACAAGCTGAAGCTGAATCAGGACCAAGCTGGAACAAGCTGAAGCTGGATCAGGACCAAGCTGGAACAAGCTGATGCTGGATCAGGACGAAGCTGGAACAAGCTAAAGCTGGAACAAGCTAAAGCTGGAACAGGACGAAGCTGGAACAAGCTGATGCTGGATCAGGACGAAGCTGGAACAAGCTAAAGCTGGAACAGGACCAAGCTGGAACAAGCTGAAGCTGGATCAGGACGAAGCTGGAACAAGCTGAAGCTGAATCAGGACCAAGCTGGAACAAGCTGAAGCTGGATCAGGACGAAGCTGGAACAAGCTAAAGCTGGAACAAGCTAAAGCTGGATCAGGACGAAGCTGGAACAAGCTAAAGCTGGAACAGGACCAAGCTGGAACAAGCTGAAGCTGGATCAGGACGAAGCTGGAACAAGCTAAAGCTGGAACAGGACCAAGCTGGAACAAGCTGAAGCTGGATCAGGACGAAGCTGGAACAAGCTGAAGCTGAATCAGGACCAAGCTGGAACAAGCTGAAGCTGAATCAGGACCAAGCTGGAACAAGCTGAAGCTGGAACAGGACCAAGCTGGAACAAGCTGAAGCTGAATCAGGACGAAGCTGGAACAAGCTGAAGCTGGATCAGGACCAAGCTGGAACAAGCTGATGCTGGATCAGGACGAAGCTGGAACAAGCTAAAGCTGGAACAAGCTAAAGCTGGAACAGGACGAAGCTGGAACAAGCTGATGCTGGATCAGGACGAAGCTGGAACAAGCTAAAGCTGGAACAGGACCAAGCTGGAACAAGCTGAAGCTGGATCAGGACGAAGCTGGAACAAGCTGAAGCTGAATCAGGACCAAGCTGGAACAAGCTGAAGCTGGATCAGGACGAAGCTGGAACAAGCTAAAGCTGGAACAAGCTAAAGCTGGATCAGGACGAAGCTGGAACAAGCTAAAGCTGGAACAGGACCAAGCTGGAACAAGCTGAAGCTGGATCAGGACGAAGCTGGAACAAGCTAAAGCTGGAACAGGACCAAGCTGGAACAAGCTGAAGCTGAATCAGGACCAAGCTGGAACAAGCTGAAGCTGAATCAGGACCAAGCTGGAACAAGCCGAACTTGGAACAGGACGAAGCTGGAACAAGCTGAAGCTGGAACAAGCTGACAGACCTCACTCACCCACGACTGATGCCAGGACAAAGAAATCCAAACCGTTGCTGTTTTAAATCAGTTCCAAAGCTTCCAATGACAGTTCTTTGCCTCGAGCCCTGAAATCAGCTGCTGCCGCTGTAAGACGTCCGATGACGTCACTGACTCTGACGTGCGCGTCCTGAGGGGCCTGCACCGACGCTGCCGACAAGTCGACCCGAGCAACGCAATCGACCCACAACCCCCAGAGAACGCCGCGGTGGACCCCCGACGCCGAGAATGGTGCGTCCAGACCTACCGGAGCAGGTGGGAAGGCCCGTCCACCACGAACTGCGGCCAGGTTGTCTAACAAAAAGTGGTCTCTTCATTCCACTTGAATCAATCCATAACCTTGCCTACCTTTTTCCCAATGCTGCATACTTCATCAGTGGATTGGATGCTTCGTACATTAGACTGTTGTAGAACATTGCTTTTTAATCTAGATAGAATGAAACCTTATAGGACAAGTTTCTTAGTTATTCATCTCGCTTGATCCAAACAGAAGAGGGCAACTGATAGGAAAACAGATCCTGTCAACCTGATTATCAGATTGCATCTCATTCTATTATATCTCAGCAGGAGTAACCCTTCCAAAAAAGATCAAGGCACATCAGATTCGGGCCTTAACAACATCAACAGCCTTTTTTCAGTCAGTCTTGGTACATAATATCAGGAAAGCAGTGGACATGGTCCTCTGATCATACCTTTACCAAACATTCTTGTTTAGATCAAGAATCTTGAAATGACAGTGTCTTTGATCAAGTAATTCTCAAAAACCTATTCAAATAAGCACTTCAATTCACTCACCTTCTGTTTCTACCTGAGTCACCGAAATCGTAACAATTTCTATGAATATTTCATTGCAAAGCGACCCTCAGCTGAGGAATCTCCACTTCTGTGGCTAATTTTGTCCTGGAGAAAGCAAAGCTGTTTACCTGCAAAAGGTGTTCTCACACAATCCCACCCTCCTTCCCATCAAGTTGAAGTATCTAACGAGGAAAAAAGACTAAGGAAACTTGCGCGGGGCTGGTACATGGGAACTCCTGTGCATGCTCAGAATGGTTTCCTTTCTGAGCTCAGAGAGAATGCATCTGAGCCACCTGTGTGGCTGAATTGTCCCGCTGACCATGGAGAACACCTATTATAGGTAAGCAACTTTGTTTTATTGACTAGTGTTACAATCTAGAGCTTGCTCTGCATGCATTCTATTAAAGTATAAGAAGTGGTTTTAATATACTCAGAATCCTATCTAGGGATTTGGAACAGCAAAGTGTAAACAAAGAATGAAACTCAAAAGTTTTTATATCTTTATAAGTATAAAAATCCTTGCTGTGCAAACTCTTTTCTGTATTCTAGTTTTTATTTTATGCGGGCTATGTTGTTTTATAGGTAAGTGAGTCTTAAATTTTCTGACATTACCTCTGTACATGGTCTGTTTCCCTATGGGGAAAAATGACTGTATGTAAAATGTAATAAGTTCGCACTGGGTAAAATTGTCTTGGCTATCTTTTTATCATGTTGGAAATGGTGATTTTGTTTTGGTGATTGCATTGTAAGAAGCTAGGATGGAATCACAATGGGTTCATGCACACTTAAATGATCCCATTCAAGTGAAATACGCCACATGTGAATGCTTTGACAATGGAAACCTCTGAGTGTGTGTTTCAGTTGGGTGAGAGAATTTGGAAATAAAAATGGAAATTCTTTATTTTGGTATTAGCCGAGTCAACATTAAAAGCAGAGGCAGGATGTGTCTGTGCATGGGGAAGAGGGATTGAAAAATATGCACGGTGGGTATCTTATCCTTTTAAACTTTGAAAGAAGCTACTAATAACACAATAAAAATTATTGCATTCATCTTCTGTATCATAAACATTTTGACACTACCCATCTTGAAGGCACTGGCACTGATGTGTGTTATAGTTTGCACAGTACAATTAATGTAACTGAAACAAAGTTAGATCAGTGTAACATTTCTGATTAGACCATAGTTTTATCCTTTAAGGACACCATTTTTCCAATGGTTTCTTAGTAGGATTGATGGCCAAAGGAAAGAACACCATGTGATTTTTATTCCACTTTTCAGATATTTCAAAGTGGATTACATTCAGGTACTGTAGGCATTTCCCTATAATTCGTTCTGCCATCCATTGCGCCCATTACCATGCTGTAAATGGAGGCATTACTTAAGGACTTGTTATGTTTCAGATTGCATGAATAAGCAATATGCTTTGAGGACAATTTTCAATAATTTGGGCTATGTGCAAAGTACATGAGCTATTTTAGTATACTGCCCCAGTTCTCAAAGGTATTTCTGCCCTTTGAAAATGAGCAAGTGCAAAGTACGTGTGTTAAGAGTGTGTGCACTTGGTATTTGTGTGGGTGGCCAAGCAGTGGTGAAATAGTACCTATGGTTTTGCAAATACCATATACGTCTCATTTTAATGTGGCTAAAAGTATGCGTACTATGGCAGCCATGCGTCATATTTTAAGAAGGCAGTTTTCATTCCTCCCATTGCACCTGGGTAAATACCTTTGAAAATTGCCCTTCCCATATGCAATGCATATAAAATCCTCACAGATTGGGCTGCAAGTCTCTCTGAGGTTTCCATTGATGACATAGACAGCAAGAACAAAGCTCAAATCATTTCTGAGGTTGCTGAATTGCTAGAGTAGAATTATAGCTCTGTTCCATGATTGGGTGTGTCAAGTGTTTTATGTTTGATAGATGATCTACATGCACGTGCACTTCATAATTATAGATGTTGGATCTTCTCCATAATCACCTTATCTCTTTCTTTTCCCGATGCGCTTTCACATTTCTGTTTGATGAAAAGGTCACTCATGCATTTAGACATCAGTATATTAGAGCATAATGTTTTGGAAAGAAAAGATGGTAACCTTGCTTGTAGTTGGACTGTAACTAGTGGCATTGGGATTTGCACAAGGGTCTTCAGGCTTAGAGCTCTGTACTCTAATCCCTAGATTACACTATGTGCCAAGTACTTCTGAGGTGCCCAACATTAATGATATTAGGTAGGGAAGGGTTTACACTGCAGCATGTTACCTGCATGGGTTATCTATCCATCTCTTGGGGACTTGCGCATTCTTCGATTTTCTAGGTACCAGTGAAAATGTTTGCATCATGCCACTAGGTGGGCTAATGCCCTTAGTAGAAAGAAAGCTGTTGTGTGGAACAGGCATTGAACTGCACAGTGAAAGTGAAATGTGCACTCTGGAACACACTAGACTCCTACTTTGACTCTAAGAATCCACCAGATTAGCCTTGGCTTCTATCAAAAACAAAGAAATAACTTAGATTATTTGTTTCCATGTTTTATATTTAGAAACTAAAGGACATTATAAAAGTAGTAGTGTAGCTGCCATGTTACTCTGCTAGTCAAGAAACACATTAGTCTAACAAAAAGTTATAGTCTTGTATACTTTTTATTTTTTATTTGTTAACCTTTTTTCTGTGCATTTTAAAGGGTCAGTAAACATCTGCTTGAGGATAATAATACAGAAGTGTGCATAAAAATAAACCTTATAGGATGTGCTTCTCTGAAAATCAAAGTTGAAAATCTTCTAGAAATCAGAACCCTTTATTTACAGCAATTTAACATATCCTCACACAAGAACCAATTAATCTATTGACATTTGGTTGTAACTTGATTTCATAATGAAATAATGATCAATGATAAAATAAATGGTAATTTATAATTATGCATTATACTTTAAAGATTTTATATAAATTTAAGAAAAGAGCAGTGCCAAACCCACATGAGCCAAGATGAACTAGTATTTGTGGAATTAAACCAAGAAAAAGGTATTGTCTATAGCTTGTTTATTGATATTTCTATGAAATTACACCAAATGGAGTGTCTGCATTAGTTTTAATGAGCACTTAGCATATACACAGGTTTTCTGTTGTAGGTATGTAAATAATTGTAGTAGAACTGCTCTGGTGGTTTAATGCAGGGGTGGGCAAACGTCTTTTAAATAGGACCACATTACTGCTGCTTATCAGAACCAGGGCCAGGGGATGTGTCCCTCACCACTCCGTGAGTTTGGGGGGGAGGGGGTAGTGGGCAGTTACAGTGGTAATTACACCCCATAGTGAGAGGACCAAAGCAGCAAACTGGTTAGCAAAGAAAACAACATCTAAATAGTTTAAAACTCATATAGAAATGTTCCAACATCCATAAAATATTTCAACACCGACACATCAAATAATGCCGAATAATTAAAATAATTAAAACTAGTAAAGATTTAAAAACATTCTCCTCTTTCCATACCAGGTATCCTGTGATTGTCATGGATTAGCAGGCAGAGAGGAAAGACACATGCACTCTCTTTCTCTTACCCACACACACATATACACGTGTTCTCACCCTCACACACACACTGCTCTCTCTCACCCACACACACATACACAGTGTTTTCTCATCCATACACAAACGTACTATGTTCTCTCTTACCCATACACACACACATACATGCACACACAATGCTGTCTCTCACTCATACACACAGTGCTGTCTCTCACCCACACATATACATGTGCTCTCACCCACCCATAAACACATGTTCTCTCTCACCCACCCATACACACAATGTTTCTCTCACCCACACACAATGCACCTCCCCCATACACTCACACACACACACACACACACACACACACCACTGCTTCTCTCATTCACTTTTCTCTGTTTTCAGCAACAGTCTCTGTCTTCAGCCTCCGTGGACAACCCAAATGTGGCCATGATGATTAGAGCCATGCTATGCTGCTCCTCCTAATGCCCCATCTGCCAATTCTAGCAGGGTGTGATGCTACTCTTCTAAGACCATGCAGCCAGTTCCAACAAAGCTTCTCCTCTTCCTGACCCCTGGTCGCATAGGGACGCAATGCTCCTCCACTTTCTGCCTGCCAGCCATGATGCTCCTCCTCTTCCTTATGCTGTGATGCTTCTCCTCCTCTTGCTGCCTGCTGGCCATGATACTCTTCTTATGCTGCTATGCTTCTTAGCAACACATATCACTGAAAGTTAGAGACGGCTACGCCAAATTAATGGTCCTTAGGAGACTAAAACCCTTATTAACTCAAGCACACTTTCGAACAGTACTACAAGCACTAATATTTGCTAGCACAGACTACTGTAACACACTTTTCCTAGGATTACCATATACAACAATCAGACCACTGCAAATACTACAGAACTCGGCTGCCAGAATACTTACTGGAAAAGGCAGAAGAGACCATATCACCCAAATTCTTGCAGATTTACATTGGCTACCAATAGAACAAAGAGTGCAATTTAAAACGCTATGCACAATTCATAAACTAATCAATGACGAAAATGCCGATTGGCTAAACACTGCCCTATGATTGCATGTCCCCCAGAGAAATCTCAGATCAGCCAATAAAGCTCTACTAACCATCCCCTCGGTCAAAACAGCAAAACTGACCCAAGTTAGAGAGAGAGCACTATCATTGGCAGGACCTTTATTATGGAACTCATTACCACTCGAATTAAGACTAATGAAAGATTTAAAACTCTTCAAAAAGAGTTTAAAAACATGGCTCTTCAAAAAAGCCTTTCACAGTGAGGTCGATGAATAAAGAACACCTACACACAGCTGAAAGTCACCCAAAAGCATAATTGCTTACTTTATTATTAATATTATTTCATCATAATTAAGTATTAAATTAGGAGAAGGACAGTTTAGAACGTATATGATTATCCTATTAATCGTATAAATGAAAATCCCAATCCACTCTCCACATAGAGTATATTATTGAAACATGTAACTGAAAATTTATTGGCACCCTCTGGATAATTTATATACCAAACTTATTTCGTGCCTAATTGTAAACCGTTGTGATGGTGCATTACTAAAAGATGGTATAGAAAAGTTTTTAAATAAATAAATGTCTCTGCCGGCTGTCAACATCCAGGTCAATGTCATCAACAAAAGCCCACAATGTTGAGCTATTGTTGATATATTTGCAAGGAACCAGTGGGTCAGTTAAAATGGGGCAAATTGCCTATAAAGAGGGCCAAAAAAAGCCTGTAATTGGTTTAGTGAATAACATTTCCAGAGGTTTGATTACTGGGTCTGTCTTCTCCTTCTCAGGCCATCTGGGATTAGGGGAACAGCAGAAGCAGTTTATAAAAGTTTTCCAAATGACTTTTTCTGGCTCCAAGGTAACACTGAATGTGACTCTCTGCTTTTCTCCTCTCCATTGGTAGGCTCTGCATCTAATATATTAAATCAGAAGAGTCTGCATTCACTAAGGAGAAAAGGCATATAGGTATTACTAAAGACTTCAAACAGATAACATATTATCCAACGCCTACTCTTTCCTTAAAGTCAATAAGTAAGGCGCTTCGTCAAGCTTTTGCAGCTGAGCCCAATCTCTGTTGTAGAAGCAAAGATTTATAGCACTAGTCTAGCACTAATATGTTAAGACTGGATTGATAGATGAAACGCTTTTGGGGATAAGAATGTGGAGCAAGATAAAAATTGTAAGTGGCTTAGTACTGAAGTGATATGTATCATAGCCTTTGAAGAGTTTTAATAAATATCCTTTTAAGCTTGAAGAATATTGTGGAAAACACAATATACAAATGGTTGCATTACAAAACACATGTAGAAGAATATAACAGTGCTAGAAAACATCTGACTGGTGTAACCTATTAAGGTGCTTCTTAACCAGTGTGCCTTGGGAAAGTTGTCTCTTGTGCCACAGTGCTGGCAGCCTCAGATGTGATCCTTCTTCCTGGGCTCATGCTCTGTCGCTATTGGACAATATCTCAAATCTCCTGCTTGCTGCTTTAGCCTCTCTGTCCTATCCCCATGGCAACTAGACAGCAGGAAGGAGCAGGGAAGCCAGCATTGCAGCAGTGAATGGCAGAGAAATTCTCTGCTCCCTGTTCCAGCCCCTCCCCATTTCTCCACTCCCAACTGCTGCCTGGAGTACAGTGCTCTTCTCTGCTTGAACACTCATGGGCCTGGTCTTAGATGTCTGTGCTGCATCTGGAGCTCCAAGGCAAGAATGATTTGTGGGAAGGGAAGGAGGTGGTTATGAATCCTGAAAGGGAGTGAGGGGAGAAATGGGTGAATACTTGCAGTGGGGTGTGCAAAAAGGTGGCGAATATTGGGGGAGGTGAGGAGGGGATGTGAATCCTTGTGTGAGGAGGCACAGGTTGCTGGCACAATATTATGCATTGCTACTCCTGGGAGGACAAGTTGAGGAATATCAGGAGAGGAGATAAGGGTGAAGTCTGAGGATCAAGTGTGAGGGAGAAGAGGGGGGAAAATCAGGAGGGTGAAGGTGAACCAGGGATTGAGAGATTGGAAGATTGGAAGAAGGGAGAAAGGAACCTGGAGAAGAGAGAGGGTGATGGAGAGGAAAAGAGGACCCAGGATAGAGAAAGAGAGGAGGATAAGGTACTGGGAAGATGGTTGTGGAGAAATAACTGAGGATTAGGGAGAGAAAGGGAGACCCAGAATAGGGGATGAAATCTGGGGATGGAGAACCGGGGGAAGAGAAAGAACACTAGATAGGGGAGTGGGGATTGGGTGTGAGAGGGAAAAAGAGGACTGGAAAAGGAGAGAGCTGGGGGGGGGCGGCGGGGCGGTGGAGAGAGAGATGGCCTTGGATTTGGAGGGGAGGAATCCTGGAAGATAATGAAAGAGATTGAGGAGTGGAGAGAGAGGGGGGAAAAGCCTCAAGAGCAGAAAGACAGAAAAGTATTAAAATATCCACTCTGAGGAAAGAGACAGAGAAGAAGGAAAGTTGATACCAGAGAGAGAAAGAAAATAAAAAAAAGAAACAGAGAAACCAGTGAATGAGAAAAAAGATGAACCAGAAAAGCAAGCCAGAGACACTAAAGGTTGGAAACTTATTGCTATTAATAACTCATCAGTATATGACTATCCTGTGAGCCAGTTCAAATGGAAATGTCTCCCAGATAGAATTTACATGTTGGGAATAGATGGAATTTGTTGGCTAATTTTGATTTATTCTGGTCTATAATTAATTGTCTTGTATGTAGGACATACCCACCAGCATAGAAGCTTTTCTATTGGCTCAGAAATATTTTGTGGTTACAAAACTTAAAAAATATGCTTTCAAGTATATTTTGAGAGTAAATTAGTACCATTTTCCATGGGGACAGTCCCCTAGCCATAAAATAAACTACTCAATTACTACTAGCACTATAGGGAACAAGTGTCCCAGATTCATCCACCAGAACTCTGGTAATTTTACCTTCCTTCCCACTGGCAGGAGGAGATTAGCGCTTCTTACCTGTATGTGACTAGCTTCAATCTGATATTCTAATGTGTGGGATCCTGTAATCTTGCAGGACCTGCTGGTTCCACAAGTTCAGATGTCAGATTGAAGCTAGCAGAATGGGCGCACACAGGTAAAAAGAGCTCTCTTCCTGCTGATGGAAAAGGAAGGGGAGTGTAAGAATCATGGAAAATTTGGTTTGGTTTGATGTGCCTCGAGGATCGAACAAACTTGAAAGTGTGCCATGAAATAAAAAAGCTTGAGAAGCACTGATCTGTTGGACTTTGGAACACACATTGCATAATTTGCAGGTTGAATAGGAAAGGATTTGTATAATTATGCAGGAAATAATAACCAGAAAAGTATGGAAACAAAAGACAGTACTGTGTAATAACATTGCTCTGAAGTATTTGCGTGCACTCATTAATCTATCAGGATAAATAATAAGAGCCAGGCCAGCTATCAGCTTGAGCCAGGAGATTGTCAAGTATCATTGGGTGGAGGGGGTTAAGCATTTCCTTTTTCTTTAGAAGATGGCAAGAGATAACATAGTTCCTAGATATTATAAAAGAATGCAAAACATTAATAACTCATTTCAGTGACTGCATGTACAAGAGTAAGAGCATATAACACAGGCCCTTCCAAACAGGCGAATTTCAAGATGCAAGATTTATGCTTCTGTTTGTTGTTTTTCCACTCAGACACCAATCAAAAACCTTTTCCTATTAACAGCCATTTTCTGGTTGATCCTTTACTCTTTTTTTTTCAATTTCATTTTTGCTCTGACTGTTCTGCATTATGTGACAAATGTATCCAGGATAAGAACATAAGTTGCCATACTGGTCTGATCGAGGGTCCATCAAGCCCAGCATCCTGTTTCCAACAGTGGCCAATCCAGGTCACAAGCACCCAAACATTAAATAGATCCCATGCTACTAATGGACTCAGAGCATAGTTAAGCTCTGGAATTCATTGCCAGAAGATGTGGTTATGGCAGTTAGTGTAAATGGGTTTAAAAAAGATTTGGATAAGTTCCTAGAGGAAAAATCCATAAACTGCTATTAATCAATAAGGAATAGGTAGCTTGAGATCTATTTAGTGTTTGGGTACATGCCAGGTACTTGTGACTTGGATTGGCCACTGTTGGAAACAGGATGCTGGGCTTGATGGACCCTTGGTCTGATCCAGTATGTTCTTAGCAGTGGCTATTCCCTAAGTCAGCTTGATTAATAGCAGTTTATGAACTTCTCCTCCAGGAACTTATCCAAACCTTTTTTAAATCCAACTACACTAACTGTCCTAACCACATCCTCTGGCAATGAATTCCAGAGCTTAATAGTGTGTTGAGTGAAAAAGAATTTTCTCCATTTTGTTTTAAATGTGCTACTTGCTGCTTCACAGAATACCCTCTAGTCTTTCTATTATCTGAAAGAGTAAATACTGGCTATGTAGCGGCTTGAACGGGGATATTAAGCGGCATAGGCATGCCACTGAATATCCCTTGTAACTTAGCTGGATAAATAATTTCCGGCTAAGTTACTTAAATGACCATCTTTCAATTTTGGACCCTATATATTTATGGCTTTTGTTTTCGTAAGCTGCTCTGAGTCCCTCTAAGAAGAGTGGGGACATATTTGGAAATAACCTACCAGTATTGGTGATAAGAACCAAAACTATGACAGAATTTAAGCCTGCTCGAGAAAGATGAAAAGAGCAAGAATGAGATGGTTCTACTGTCAGATTATATGTGCCCAGAAGGCCAAAATGAGAAATGATGAGGCTGCCTTTCAGAGTGGCAGTACGGCTGATAAAGCCAAACCATGTGCAGTAGCACTTGGGCTTTGGTAAGTTCTCTGATTTAATTAAGGGGGAGATACTTGGGCTTTGGTATATTTTCAGATATAATAGAAGGAGAGCAAGAGGGGATGGCAAGTTTCTTAGCATGGAGTGGTTTGTCTTGGCTACACTTCCCAGTAAAGGAAAAAAAGAGGAGAAGTGATCTGCATGTGGCCAGGCTTGTATGGTTATATGGAACAATCATAATGAGGTCAAGATCCTTAGTATAACTGGGTTTAGACAACTTTCTGAAGGCAAGCTCTACTAACAGCTATTAACCAGGTAGGCTTTGGGAACACCACCTCCTATTGCCAGCAGCTGGGAATGAACAACAGAGAATGTTGTAGAGCTTTGTGTTGGGGCATGGGAGAAATTGGTCCTGGAAGGAACTAAGTGGGGACCTTGTATGCTTCATTAACTAATATGGTGAAGTACAAAGGCAAAAGACAAAAAAGATTGTCCTGAATAGGGAGAAACTTTGCAAAGTCTGTGGCTGGCAAGTGGGATGTATCCTAAGCAGAGTGGACCGAAATACTGGGCAGACTAGATGGGGCAGATGACTTTTTTCTGCTGTTTAATGTGTTACTATGAATAGATCTCTCCATCAGGATCTGTTGAGTACTTCTTTCAAGTGACCCAGATGCTGGGCTTGATGGACCATAGGCCTGATCTAGTATGACATGTCTTATGTTCTATAGCTGACAGCTGAGAAATACCATTAGCACAGTGGGCGGACATAAAGCCAATGAAAAGTGATGATCAGAACTATAGCAGTGTAAGTGATCAAGCTTTTATGGCTGTCAACCAGAAGATATACTGGTGTGGACAAAAGCAACTGGATAGACTGGTTGGGCCAAATGGTCCTCATCTTTTAGTATCTGCATTGCTACAATATTAAATGTAGCATGTTACTCTGAATACAGAATGTTAAAACAGCCTACTATATGATTTCTTCTTAAATCACACAAAAAAAAAAAAAATAGACGAGAAATATGAGCTATGTTTGTTTTTTCCTGGTTTGTTCTTTCCTAAGTGAAATATGTGTTTAAAGTTTTGAAATATTTTTTCTTTTTAATGGTACACATCACAGACTGAAGAATAACTTCAAAGTTTGGAGCATGCAGGAATCTAGTAGCACAGCAGTGTCCTACTTTCAGGGTTATAATATAATTTTGTAACTACAAAGTTAATAAGTAGTCAGAAATCTGATTGGTCTCCTTTGAAAGACTCCATGATAAGATATTTTAGAGGTTGCAGAATAGTGTGATGTATTTCCGATTTCAGTCTAGTGTTAAAAGATATGAGTGTTGAGATCTCCTCAAAATACATTTGTATCTGCACACATTTATTTATTTATAGGCCGATGGAGCGCACTGCTAGCCTGCTCTTGGATGCGCGTTTTCCCTTACCCCTTATTCAGTAAGGGGAGGAAAACGCACGTCCAACCCGCGGCACCTAATAGGGCCCTCAACATGCAAATGCATGTTGATGGCCCTATTAGGTATGCGCGCGGGATACAGAAAGTAAAATGTGCAACCAAGCCGTACATTTTACTTTCGAAAATTAGCGCCGACCCAAAGGTAGGCGCTAATTTCTTCCGGCACCGGGAAAGTGCACAGAAAAGCAGTAAAAACTGCTTTTCTGTGCACCCTCCGACTTAATATCATGGCGATATTAAGTCAGAGGTCCCGAAGTGTAAAAAAAAGTTAAAAAAAAAAAATTTTGAATCCAGCCCGCGGCTGTCGGGCCGAAAACCAGACGCTCAATTTTGCTGGCGTCCCGTTTCCGAGCCCGTGGCTGTCAGCGGGCTCGAGAACCGACGCCAGCAAAATTGAGCGTCGGCTGTCAAACCTGCTGACAGCCACCACTCCGGGCTAAAAGGAGGTGCTATGGACGCGCTAGTGTCCCTAGCGCCTCCTTTTGCCCGATTCTACCGCACCACCTCATTTGCATACTGCTCTCCTGCGTTTTTACTGAATCGGCCTGTTATTTTATATACTGTCATTCCAAGTGAAGATCACAATGGTTTACAAAAGTAACATTTGTCTTTTATGTCCTTATATTATGGTGTAACACATATTGGTCTAACACATACTTTAGTAAGATACATTTTGATATTACATATACTTTGTGAGATACATATTTTGGTAACACATGACTCTGGTGATCTGTAGGAGCCAAGGCCTTCTATGAAGAAACCGTTGTTAAAAACCTTAGCAGTATAAAAACCTAGTCAAGAGTTCACTTTTAAGAGGTAAAACACATATTCACCATCATCATTACATGGTAAAGAAATTATGAATAATAATGTCAGTTTATCAGATTATACGTTATGGTTGTTGGTATGTAACATATTTCAGTTCAACTTAGTTGTATAATGAAGAACGTGCAATAAAATTTTTATGAAAACCTTATCAGCAATGATTCAGTCAAAAGAACAATAAACTGTATTTTGTTTTATCTTCAATCATTTTTATTTCTCATTCCAAGATGATGAGTCAATTTATTTTAAAGAGCCTTGATAGCTGACAGGCAACACCAGGAAAAATTAGACGGTGATATAACAATCCTAGAGGAATTTCCTTATGAAATAAATGAACAATTATAAAACATTGTGAATCTCAAGGTACAGTTATCCTTACCCTCAATATTTACCGTAAGTAATAATGACTGACAAAAAAGGGCCAATAATGCTCTGGTGGTCAGAGATGAACACCCAAGGCAACTAGGCCATTAAGAACTGGATATATCCAAACCTAGCTGACATTATAATCTCCCAACATAAATTTTACATGAAAACAAAGCTAGAATAAATCTTTAGTTTAATTTTCAAATGCTTCACAATTGGCCTAATGAACATTCTGTTTAAATTAAAAGTCCTTTAATAGTGAGATAATAGATGTCTAAGTAAACAGAATATTGGGTGTAATCCATTCATAATTCAGCATTCCTAATCCATCATGCTGTTAATCTTTTGATGCTTATAAATTGTTTAACAAATGCTTATTCCATCTTTACCAGTCCATGTAGGTGCCAGCAGTCCCAGCTTGGACCTCTACCATCTCAACAAAAATCCTGGAAGCTCTCTCCATATAGAGGGAAATGCTGGAACTCTAGAAGAAGCTTATTGGCATAAGGGTTGGACTAGAGGGGAACAATGATACAGTTGGGGAAGGAACAACTGTGTTGGAGAGGCCAAAATTGTAGTACACATGGAACTGAGCATAGAAACATGGAAAGAAAATAGAATAGGTAAAGAGATTGGGCTAGAGAGAGGGATGGGGAGTAAATTAAGAAACAGAGAGAGGAACATGAAGAAAATGGAAGGACAAAGAATGGATGCAAGATTGTAAAAAAGGAAGATAGGTGAAGATTAAAGAGATTACCAATTTATTTATTTTTTTTACAGAAAAAAAAGAACAGGTTTAAAAAAAAAGAAGGGCGATAGAGAGTTTGAAAAGAGGAGTCACTGAAGTTGGAAGATAAGGTGCGAGATTACAAGAAAATGGATAGAAAAAAATCCATAAGAATAGAAAGAAGGGTTGCAATGCAGAAAAGAGACTATTGGAAAGGGGTCAGTCATGGTGCTCAGAAATGGGCACAGAAAATAGTGTAGACAAAGCGTAGTGCCGTAGACAGGCCATGCACAAACAATGCAGAAGAAGGAGATCATAGGCCCAGGCAACGAGACTAGGAGACAGAGGAGAAACAGAACAGTGACCTTAGACATCAAGCTGGAGAAATGGAGGCCAAACAACACAGGTTAGCTGTAATGCTTTATTTAGTATACAGTACTTTAGCCTGGACTTTTAAACCTTGATAGATAGAAAAGTAAAATAAAACTAATAAGTATGCATTATTTAAACTAAATTCTCATTTGACAAGTGTTCAGAAGTGTGAAAAATACTGAGGATAATTTTCAAAATAATTTGTCTGGGTAACTAAGCAGAGTTGCTTACCTGTTAACAGATGTTCTCCTAGGACAGCAGGATGTTAGTCCTCACATATGGGTGATATCATCAGATGGAGCTCGGCACAGAAAACGTTTGTCAAAGTTTCTAGAACTTTGCCTAGGCACATGAGTATGCCACTATCCATGCGTCCACGTGGGGTCCCTCTTCAGTCTCATAATATAGAATTACGAAAAAATAAAATAAACTGAACAGAAACCCAACTCCACGGGGTGGCGGGCAGGTTTCCTGATGACTAACATCCTGCTGTCCTAGGAGAACACCTGTTACAGGTAAGCAACTCTGCTTTCTCCTAGGACAAGCAGGATGGTAGTCCTCACATATGGGTGAATCCCTAGCTAAAGGCTGCTCCCGAAAACAATAGGACCAATGGCATCAAACCAAATGCCAACGGGCAAAACAACACTGCTGCTGCTGGTAACAGAGGGAGTCAGCCTGAACCCGAACAATGGGCTTGATGCAAAAAGAGTTAGGTTTAAATAGCTGAAAGAGATTCCAGAGGATGGATTGGCTGAACTGTTGTTGTGGCAGCCATCCCTGTCCAGACAGTAGTGTAAGGCAAAGGTGTAGAGGGAACTCCATGTCGCAGCCTTTCAGATTTCATCCATGGGGACCACTCACAAGTGGGTCACCGAAACTGCCATGGCTCTAACAGAATGAGCCCTGACATGGCTCCCAAGCTGCAGTCCAGCCTGCACATAGCACAAAGAAATACAATCTGCTAGCAAGGTGGATAGAGTCTGTTTGCCAACAGCAACTCCCAAACAGGTTTTGTCAAAAGAGACGAAGAGTTGCGTTGATTGCCTGTGGCCTGCTGTCCATGCCAGGTAAAAGGCTATGACTCTCTTGCAATTCAGACTGTGCAGAGTCTGTTCACCCTGGTGTGAATGTGGCTTGGGAAAAAAGATAGGCAGGACGATGGATTGATTCAGATGGAATTCCATGACCATCTTTGGCAGGAACTTAGGGTGCGTATGCAGAACCACCCTGTCGTGAAAAAACTTCATATAAGGTGGTTATGACACTAAAGCTTGAAGTTCACTTACTCTGCACGCTGAGGTGACCAGTACCAAGAAGATGACCTTCCAGGACAAATGTTTCAGGTCACAGGAGCAAGGGAGGCTCAAACAGAGCCTTCATAAGCTGGGCCAAGACCACGTTGAGGTCCCAGGAGACAGCGGGGGGGGGCCCTTAGGGGTACCTTCAGCTGAAACAGGGCTCGCACAAAATTGCCCCACGATAGGCAGCATCGAAACGGGTGAACCATCCACCCCTCGGTGATAGGCCCTAATAGGACTGAGATGGACTCTGACGGAATTTGTCTTCAGGCCAACCTCTGAGAGGTGCAGAAGGTAATCAAGAGGTTTCGAGGTGGAATAGGAAAACAGATCCAAACCATGGCGCTCACACAAAATGAAGAACCTTTTCCACTTCAGACCGTAAAACTTCCTAGTGGAAGGCATCCTGGAATCCACCAGAACCTCTCAACATCCAAGCCATTAGGGACAAGGCCTGGATGTTGGGATGGTGCAGCCTGCCCTGATCCTGTGTGATGAGGTCTTGGGAGGTCCCCAGACTGGTTCCCACGGGGAAAGATCCTGCAAGAGCAGGAGCCAAATCTGTCTCAGCCAACACAGGGCAATGTGAATCATAGTTTCCCAGTCCTGTCAAAGCTTCAGTAGAGTCTTTGACACTAGTGGAAGCAGAGGATATGCATACAGGAAGCCCTTGCTCCAATGGCAGGCAAAGGCATCTGATGCTGGTTTGCTGTTCCCCCTGAAAAGGGAGTAAAACTGATTCATCTTCCTGTTGTAGGGGGAAGCGAAAAGATCTACATCCAGGATTCCCCAGAGCTGGAAGATCGAAACCATGACCTCCTGCTTCAGGGACCACTCGTGTGGTCAGAAGGAACGACTCAGATAGTCTGCCACCACATTCTCCAACCCAGGTAAGTACATGGCACAGAGCAGGATGCCCTGGAACAGAGCCCACGACCAGATCTGGACCGCTTCCTGACAAAGGAAGAATGACCTTGTGCTTTCCTGCTTGTTCAGGTACCACATCGCCTCCTGCTTGTCAGTCTGAACCAGGACCACTTTGTTTGCTAGGCGATCCCGAAACGCCCAAAGTGCATACTGGATCGCTCAGAGCTCCAGGAAGTTTATCTGGCACTGCTACTCCTGTATCATCCACCAACACTGGGTGTGGAGACCCTCTACATGGGCACCCCAGCCCAGGTGGGAAGCCTCCATGGTAAGGATGATTTGAGCAGGGGAAAGCTGAAAAGAGACCCCAACCACCAAGTTAGAGTCCCCCACCACGACAAGGACTCCCGGAAAGGTGCAACAACAGGTCCTGGGTGGCCTGACGCCATTGGGACTGTAGAGTCCACTGCGCCCTGTATATGCAGACGAGTGAATGGAGTGACATGGACGGTCGCAGCCATGTGCCCCAACAGCTGCAGCATGTGGTGCGTGGAGACCTGGTGACTCTTAGAGATTGCTTCCGCCAGGGACACTATGGTGAGTGCCCGAGGCCGGGGCAAGAATGCCTGAGCTGCGTCAAATTGGGCACCAATATAGTCCAGCTGCGGGGATGGAACTAGCTGAGACTTCGGATAATTGATCAGAAAGCCCAGGGTCTCTAATACTGCGATGGAGCACCCAGTGAGACCATCTTGAACTTTTCATGTTCCAGGAATTTGTTAAAGGCCCTCAGGTCCAGAATAGGATGGAGGCTTCCTGTTTTCTTTGGAATCAGGAAATACTTGGAGTAGAAGCTGTTGCCCCGCTACTTTGACAGAACAGGCTTGATTGTCCTGGCTGTCTGAAGGGTGGAAAGCTCCATCAACAGTATTTGCTGATCCGCTGCAAACCCACATGAGGGGCACAGAGGAGGGTCTGAAGGGACCTGCTGGAGATTTAACCGGTACCTCCGAAATCAATGGACAGTACCCACTGATCCGAGGTGATAGCCAGCCATCGTCATGGGTAGGGGTGGCTGGCTTACACGCCCTCTCAGCCAGTCAAAACCCAGTGACAGGGCTCTGCTGGGGCGCAGGCTGTGTCCAAGGAGAATGGGGCTGCTGAAGGTGCGTCCTCGGTCCCACTCATTGAGGCCTTGGTCTGGCCGCCGGGGGTAGTATTTCCTCAGGTGGTAAAAAGAATGTTTGGGTTCTTGCCTCGAGGATTTCTTGCTAGTGGACTGTGGGTCAGATGTGCTGGTCGAAAGATGTTGAAGGGTCTCATGATGATCCTTCAGCTGTGCCACTGCCTCCTTAATTTTATCTCCGAAGAGATTCTCTCCGGTGCAGGGCGAGTCTTCTAGGTGCTCCTGTACCTCTGGACAGAAGTCCGAGGCCTGAAGGTAGGCCATGCGTCGAGCGCCTATGCCTGCCACAGCTGCCGTCACCGCCATCTCAAATATATCATAGGCAGACCAGACCTCATGCTTGTCACACTCCAAGCCCTGCTGTACTACCTTTAGAAAGTCCTCCTGCAGCAGCTGGAGGACTTTCTAAAGGTAGTACAGCACCAGATCCTAAACCCGCTTCCAGAGGTTCCTGGAGTACTGGCTCATATAAAATTGGTAACCAGCATTACGTTCCGCCTGCATGGAGCCTTGGAAGACCTTACTTCCCAGGGCATCCAGGGCCCTATGTTAACGGCCTGGAGGAACTGAAGAGTGGGTCCAAGACCTCTTGAGAACATAAGAACATAAGAAATGCAATACTGGGTCAGGCCAAGGGTCCATCAAGCCCAGTATCCTGTTTCCAACAGTGGTCAATCCAAGTCACAAGTACCTGGCAAGTACCCAAACAGAGGATCACAGGCTACTATTGCTTATTAATTATCATCATAGCAGTTTATGGATTTATACTCTAGGAACTTATCCAAACCTTTTTTAAACCCAGTTACACTAACTGCTGTAACTACATCCTCTGGCAATGAATTCCAGAGCTTAACTATGCACTGAGTGAAAAAGAATTTTTTTCGATTTGTTTTAAATGAGCTGCTTGCTAATTTCATGGAGTGCCCCCTGGTCCTTATCTGAGAGAGTAAATAACTGATTTACATTAACTTGTTAAAGTCCTTTCATGATTTTGTAGACTTCTATCATATCCCCCCTGTCGTCTCTTCTCCAAACTGAACAGCCCTAACTTCTTTAGCCTTTCCTCATAGGGCAGCCATTCCATGGCCCTTATCATTTTGGTCGCCCTTCTCTGCACTTTCTCCAGTGCAGCTATATCCTTTTTGAGATGTGATGACCAGAACTGCACACGGTATTCAAGGTGTGGTCTCACCATGGAGCGATACAAAGGCATTATGACATCCTCAGTTTTATTTTCCATTCACTTCGTAATAATTCCTAACATTCTGTTTCTTTTTTGATCGCCTTAGCAAACTGGGCTGACTTCAATGTATTATCCACTATGACACCTAGATCTCTTTCCTGGGTGGTAACTCCTAAGATAGAACCTAACATTGTGTAACTACAGCAAGGGTTATTTTTTCCTATATACATCACTTTGCACTTGTCCATGTTAAATTTCATCTGCCATTTGGAAGCACAATCTTCCAGTCTTGCAGGATCATCTTGCAATTCATCACAATCCGCTTGAGATTTAACTACTTTGCATAATATTGTATCATCTGTAAATTTGATCACCTCACTCATTGTACCCCTTTCCAGATCATTTATAAATATATTAAAAAGCACCAGTCCAAGTACAGTTCCCTGAAGCACCAGTCCAAGTACAGTTCCCTGAAGCACTCCACTGACCATTTAATCATACTCTCTGTTTCCTGTGTTTTAACCAACTTGCAGTCCACAAAAGGACATCACCTCCTATCCCATGACTTTTTAGTTTTCTTAGAAGTCTCTCATGTAGGACTTTGTCGAATGCCTTCTGAAAATCGAAATACACCACATCTGCCGGTTCACCTTTGTCCTCATGTTTATTCACCCCTTCAAAAAAATGTAGGAGATTTGTGAGGCAAGACTTCTGTTGGGTAAAGCCATGCTGGCTGTGTCCCATCAAACCATGTCTATCTAAATGTTTTGTAATTTTATTGTTATTTAACAGTTTCCACGATTTTTCCCTGCACTGAAGTCAGGCTCACTGGTCTATAGTTTCCCGGACCACCCCTAGATCCCTTTTTAAATGTTGGGGTTACATCAGCTATCTTCCAATCTTCAGGTACATCGGATGATTTTAATGTAGAAACTGACACCGCTCAAACCCCATGGTAGGCTGCACCAGGTACACAACATTGGTCTTCTGGTTCACCGGGGGTACCAAAATAGGGTGCTCCCAAAGCCAGACAAACAGTTCCTTAAAAATGTCATGTGCAGGCACAGCCACCACCTCCTTAGGCAGGGCCACAAATTGGAGGACCTGTAGCATTTTGTGTCTGTAGTCCTCCTCCATCACGAGCTGGAACGGGACTGACTCTGCTATGGCCCACACAAAACCAATGAATGTCAAATCCTCGGGAGATCTACGCCGCTTCTCCAGAGGCGACGGCTCAGAGGGCAGGTCCTCGGAATTCTCTGAAGAGGTCATGGACGTCTCATCCTTCCAGGGGTCATACGGAGCATTCTCCTCACTCAGGCTGCCCGGGGATCCCAGTGGAGGAGCCTGAATAACACCCCTAGGCCGGGACCCTGAAGGCACCAAGAGACCGAAGGGCATCGGGGGCATGGAAGGCACTGGCAGCCCAGCAGGTACCAGGGGCACCAAGGAATCCGATGGGGTCTCGAGCAACATCGGCTGCGGGGCCAGCTGCAGAGACACCGAAGGCCCTTCCTCATCCGTGGAATCAGCCATCGTAAAGCCTCCACTCGAGGCACCTTTGGTGTCCCCAGGGGCATCAAGGGTGCCTGGGGCACCAGCAAGGGCTGCGTCGTCAGCACATCTAGGAGCAAATCTAAGCGCTCCAATAATGGTGCCAGCATCAACGGAATGAGTTTCAGCGACAGTGGTGGCTCCGATGGGGCCGGCGACTCAATGCCTTGTAGGGCTCGCCCAACTAGCAACCGGACTCTGCATTCCAACTCCTCAAATGCTGACGAAGACAAGACAGCTTGAGGAGGAGGAGGCAAAACCAGCCTCAAGCGAAACCGGTACCCAGCACCGGAACTGGTGAGGATCACCTCAGGCCCTTGGCCTTGATAGAGGTTGATGCCCCCTCGGACTGGGGCCACTTCATTTGCACCTCAGCTGATGCTGGAGCCTTCCCAAGCTTGGAAGCGAGGATGGCGACTGGTGACAGTGCTTCCTCGACCTCCTACGGTACTTGGCCCGGTCTTTCCCTGTTGCTGAGGGAGATGGCAATGAACCAGACCTGGATCTAGCGGAAATAGAAAGAGGCCATTCCTCAGTGCCCACCTCGACTTAAGAACCCATCAACGGAGAAGCTAACATGGGACCAGTAGCCCCCGGTCCCTCCGTACCCCGAGGCATCGACGCCCCTGATGCCGACGAGGCCTCAGAACTCCTGGGACCAAACAGCTCCTCCATTTTGTCAAGGCGTGCCCGGCACCCTTTGGGGATCCTCTGGGTGCAAAACGCACACCCGTGGATGTTGAGTGAAACCCCAGTCACAAAATACAGACCTCGTGGGGGTCTGTAATGGACATAGTCCGGGGGCACTGGAGGCATCGGCAAAAGCCTGAGGACACCATCGGAAAAAACAACCAGCGTGCGGTCGATGGCACATCGGAAATAGACGGCTAAGAATGTATACACTTACCTCGACACCCGCTAACTTAGGCCAGGAGATCAAAGGACCCGGCACGATAAACTGAGAAAAATGTGTACTCGATGGAAGTAGTTTTCTAGGAAACATAGAAACTTAGAAATGATGGCAGAAGAAGGTCAATCGGCCCATCCAGTCTGCCCAGCAAGCTCCCACACTTATTTTCCCATACTTATCGGTTTCACTGACCACCAAGTTCAGGGCCCTTGTTGGTAACTGTTTGATAAAAATAGATCTTTCTCACCCAATATGGGGTTTGAACCCATGAGCCAGAGATTAAAGGTCTCATGCTTTACCATTTGAGCTACTCAGGCTTAAAGAAGACTTCAGGGGGTATTCTGGGAGGTCCTAAGTTATCCGTCTATCTTAGCCAATTTTCACGACGTCACGCCCGCCCATCCATGTGCTTTCATTAGCTGGAGCGCCCAAATTGACGGGCGCTCAAGCCAATGTAAGCACATGGACGGGCGGGCGTGACGTCACGGCGGGCGTCACGCACACCCGTCCATGTGCTTTCATTGGCTTGAGCACCCAAATTGATGGGCGCTCAAGCCAATGAAAGTATGCTTCGCTTCGCTCCACTCGCGCCGTGACTGGAGAGGGCACAGAACAGTGGGCTCTCACCTGACTTCACAACCTTCAGATGAGGGCTGAGCCAGGAGAACCGGGACCTGCGCGGGGGGGGGGGGGGGGAACCGCTGCAGGACGGCAGAGAAGGGAAGGGGCTGAAAGCAACAAAAAGTAAGTTTTCATGGGTTAAAGTTTAGATCCACTTCCTGGTGCCTGTCATTTCAAATGTCATTTGAAATGACAGGTACCAGCGCACCCAGGATACTGTATAGGTGCTGTATTAAGCACCTATACAGTAAAATGGGTTGCGCGGGCCTAACGAGTCACAGACGCTTCTTGGACGCGGCTTGCATTTGCAAGCTATTTAAATACAGTATCAAGCGGTAGGTGAGCAGGACTGTGCGTGCGGCAAACGCGGGTGCGCCCGGCACTACGCAGCTCTTCCTACCGCTCCTTACTGTATCGGCCCGTGTGTGAGCTCCACATCCACGAGACAGCTTCGAGGAAAAGAAAAGACTGAAGAGGGACCCTGCATGGATGCATGGATAGTGGCATGCTGGGCATGCTCAGTGTGCCTAGTCAAAGTTCTAGAAACTTTGACAAAAGTTTTCCATGCTGGGCTCCATCTGATAATGTCACCTATATGTGAGGACTACCATCCTGCTTGTCTAGGAGAGAGAAATTACCGGGGTAAATTCCCTAGGCTGCCTTTCTCTCAGTGGACAGAAATATGTGTCTGCTTTCATAGTGCTGAGGTGGGGGATGGGTGGGAGAGGTGGAGGATTTCCCTGCAGGTGTAAAGTTCATGGGTCTTTTTGTACCCACAGTGTTTGCCAGCTTGAAATTTCCAATGGAAAGTCTGCAAGGGGTTTCCTTTGAAAATTAGCATACAGGTCCCCGCAGATCTGCAGACTGGGAAGTTTTAAAATTGCCCCCATTGTGTCCAGAGATTCTGATTCATCAACATGGTGCACTGTCATGCAGATATTAAATGGGCATCATGCTACAACCGGCCTAGACAACTCTGGTCCTGGAGTTCCACAGAAAGGCCAGGTTTTCAGGACACTTCCAGTGAATATGCATAAGATATATTTGCATACCCTGGAGGCAGTACTTGCAAATACACCGCATGCATATTCATGGTGGAGATCCTGAAAACTTGAGCAGTTTATAGCACTTCATTTATTTAGATTCTGTTTGCTCCTTTTCATTGGTAGCACAAGGTGAGTTACATTTAGATACAGTAGCTATTTCCCTGTTCACAGAGAGCTTATAATCTAACATTGTACCTTTTTAACTTTGTCTAGCAGGTTATTTCATATGTGCAGCCCATTAAATTAACATATTGAGCTGTAAGATCCTCTTTTGATAGACCGTTTTCTATCAAAGCAGTTTAGGAGGAAAACTGGGAGTAGTATTATCAGCTAGATGCAAAGGTTAAAAGGGATAATGGTGCTTTCTTATTGCTCTACTTGTCACTCAGTGAGCTGTTTTTTCTGTATAATAGCATCTGTCATTGCTACAGTATGCTAGAAAGTTCACAATCTACCACCATGCCCCTTGTTAAATTATTTTAAGTAAACAGACTCGACTCATGCAGAGCAGAGCTTGCAAGAGTTCCTTAATATTAAATTAGTAGCATATCGCTAAGAGATGTTCTTCCAGTCCTGCTTTTCTAACTTTGATCCCATTGGATTTCACCAGATAACTAGCATCAGACTGCATTAAATCAAGACTAAAATGCAGACTCATGATGGCAGGGACTTAAGCTGGCATCATTTGACACTATTTGGGGTTTGTTCTGTTAAATAATTTGTCCCTTTATATGCTGCTAATTCAGAAACCACCTTGGTTGTTACTTCATGATTGGTGTCTTTTGAGAATCTGATCTTTTCCAGCAGCAACACTGAGCATGAATGGAAAATAAATTCTAGGGCATTCCAAAAATATCAGCCTTTGAACAGATGTATCCCAAAGAGCCACATTTTTGCGGCATAAGGAGGAGCCTTATGTCCCCTAGCTTCCACCAGGGATATTGCTTCTGCTTCTTTAATGTAGCAAACCCAAATTTCTGGCCCCTCGCCTTTAAAACCTCACCATATTTCCTTCTTTCCCAATCCTAGGATTGTCTTTAACTATACCCTAATTTTACGGTTTTCATTTGAACACCACCACTGCAGAACACTCTAAAAACCTGTCTCTCGAGGATGGTTTTATAATGAGGATGAGGTGGTTTTGCATTTCTTTAAAGCATTTATTATTGTGAGCGGGAAGAACTTGGTGTTGGTGGTGCTTGGCAGTCCCAATGATGTAAAGCATATATCATCCACAAATTTCCTTCACAAGCCTTGTCAGTTGTACATTGGTACAAGGCGTAGAATCTGCTAGGTACATCATTATATCTGCAGAGAACGTGGCCTACCCGCTGAAACTGTCAGTTCTTAATGGCTTTAATTATGGTTTAATGATATATGGATAGACACATTCCTTGGCAACATGGAAAGACAGTCTTTTTTAAGCTTAAACTTCACTAGTAAACATCAGATGAGATGAAAGCTTTCTGCAGACTCCTCCCAGACAAATAGAAAAACAAAAATTAACCACACTGGGAGAGCATTCAAAATTCAAACTTTTAAAGAACAGTTTCCAGCTTACTATTTCAGCACCCCAGTACCTGAGACAAAGCACATATTCTAGCCTAACATAGGGTTAGGCTAGAATATGTAAAAACTGCATTGGTTGTTTAACACATTTTCAGATTTTTTTAAAATTTTAGTACAGCTAAAAATGAGACTGCCAGAGCCATGCGTAACACAGGAAAGCAGTAAGTAAGCTTCTCCACACAGCTGGGCTATCTCAATTCTGACTTCCGTCATCACCAGTGCATTTACAGTGGAGGGTTTTTCCTGAGCAAAGATTGCTAATTGTGCTAAATTATTTAGTGGATTTATAATATGGAAAAGCATCAACTAGGGACTGGGCTGAGACTGCCCTACTTACTTTTCTACATGACCTAAGCCAGATCTGAACTGAGACCACCAGACGTGAAAGGTTAAAATATAGTGTATTCAGCGTAAAGCCATACGCTCTGTGTATTGTGCAGTACTGCAAATGTTCATTTAAAAGTGATAATGTTCACTTGCTAGGATTGAGCCATAATGGCTATGTCACATGAACCCACTTCATCTCATTCTATTTGTCACATCCCATTCTATTATTCTGAAAATAACTGGTCCCAGAAGGTTAACGGAATTAGCGTAGAGTTACATTTTAACAGTGACTTTACTGTAGAATTTATATTGATAGAGGTTACTATCACAAGTTCTATCTATCTCTTAGTCCATTATCACACTATAGTGTTTTATCTCTTCATTTACAGCATACCTGCCAATTGATCCCTAACTACCTGTGTGATTTTAAGCCAGTCATGTTATTTTAAACTCCCTTTGTAATGTTTTCTGCCCTATGATCTTCCTTATCTTTTCAAGAAAGTAAAACTACAGCTATCTCATCGCCTTGAGATGCAAGTTGAAAATAAGCACTAACTCAAAATCACACAGGTTACCTAAGGATTCCCTTGACACTTATGCTATAGAGGTAGGTTGCTTGTACTTTAAGATTCCGAAAATTCTATGTTATTTGTTCCTGCATCTATGTTGACATTTTGTTCCCAGTAGTTTCTCCTAGCTTAGTAGGAACCAGGGCTGGGATCTACCACCATGAAACTTCATTTATATCCACCCAGAGATTTTTTTTCGTATGGTAGTAGACCCACTGTTTCTATTCTCATCTTGCAGCAGGGCTACTTCTAGAATCCTGTATCATGGGCTCTTAGTCCATCCATCACAACTCCCTCCCTCTAGGGACTGAGAGTACCACCTCCATCCCCAGCCCCAGATGACCAGGGCTGCAGAAGGTCTGATCTGGGAATCAAAGCAAGAATCTTCTGCATGGAAGGTTGCAGCACAACCACTGAGCCCTCGGCCTTTCAGCCACATTTAATATGCAATTATCTTGATCAAACCATTGCTGGCGATGCAGAAAAAGATAGTATCATTTAGTTGATATTTCTGTTTTATTTTAGACTATCTGTGATTTGGAGAATCAAATGCACATGCTAAGAGAAGAGCTGATACAAGTAAACTCTCAACGGAAACAACAGTTGGTAGAACTTGGTCTTTTACGAGAAGATGAGAAGCAGAAGGCTGCTCGGGAGCATGAAACTGCTCTCAACAAGCTTAAAACTGAGATGGAAAAGATGAAGATGGACTTGCAGAAGAAACATGCATCAGAAACAGAGATAACATTGGAAAAGGTAGGTAGGTTGAGCAGTGTGTGTTGATTTACTTCTTTATTTTAGGGTTTTGCATGGTACTCTGCCCAAGGCACCTCACAGTGGCAATTCCACAAGATTGCATTTTCATAATTCACCTACTGTATTGGTGCATCTTAAGCCCTCTAGATTTAAAACAGTTGTTTCTTTGTAAACTGGACTTTGGCCCCAAATTCTGAATTGTTAGATTCAAATGTCAGCCTTAGGATGATTTAATAAACCATTTTTATCTGTACTAGGAGTGCCTGGCTTCTCTCTCCTTTGGCACATTCTCGGGGATTTTACTGGGACTTCCTTCAGTTTTGTTAGCTAGGAACAATCAGAGTTTTTTTTAATTTTTTAACTTATTTCTTTTAACTCATTTCTTATTTTTTCTTCTTCTTTAAAGTCTCTTTTGCAAACTAGATTTTTACCTGACAGATCATGGAAGCTTATTAGTCATGTCTGTTCTTGTGGCTATAAGCTGGGACTCGCCTATTACTTCAAAATTTGGCTAAAAGTGAAATCAGTATAAAAAGAATATAAATGATAGAGCTTAGAGTAGTTTGTTTTTACATTGTAAAAGGTAAAATAAGGGTTTTGGATAGGGGAGTGCTTTCATCAAAATGGGAAATTTTAGCATTTCATTATGTTTTTAAAATGAATCAAGAAAAACTAACATAATTGTGTTTGTTCCTCTTTTTTTTTTTCTTTTTGGTTTTTTTTTACGTGTCCAGTCCCTTGCATAAAAAAACCTCTCTCATCCCTTTCTCTGATGTATCCAGTCTCCCCTGGACCCTCTTACCCCATGAAATCTTTAAAATACTGTTAAATCTTCACAGGGCACGCATGATCTCTCTCTCCTGCCTAACCACTTCTATTTCATATGGTGGCAGTAGATCAGGGCCAGTGCCATTGTTACTTCTGTACAACATGGTGCTGATCACCAGGCCATATGATTTTGGATAATGACTGGAAATACTGATGACTAGTTTTTTATTTATTTAGATTTAGCTAACGCCTTTTCATTGGTGGATAAAGGCAGGTTACATTCAGTACTAATAAGAATAGATCGTGTTGGAACCACATCATTAGTCTGATACTGCGAGCGACATGGCAGCTATACAAAGAAATGTATGTTACACCAATATTTAATATGGGATCTTTTCAAAGACAGAACATATTGTTTTTAATTTTTCTTTTCATTAAAATTGAAAGTCAGGGTTTGAGCAGATGGCCCAGCAGAAGTACTGTGTGCTGCTGTGTCAGCAACCTGGGTCCAATTCCTAGATTCTGCTTCTGCTCCTCAAGCCAGTAAAAACAATTTAGGGTATGGACAAGCATGATCAGATGTGATAATGTGGTATAATATAGGCTCCCTACAGCTTGTTATAGCAGACACTGAGATCCCTTGCACAGTATTGACTCTACTGATGCATGTCTCTTCTGTAACAAATTTGCCTCTCTTCCATGCAAGAGAATCCTCTGTCCTAGCATTCTCTGGCAACACCACTGCAGTATGAATCGCAGCTCAGTAACATTATATGTTTTGTGTTTCCTGATTTCCATATAATGGGTCTGTTCGCTGGACAGATGAATTGGCCTGAGATCTCAAGCTGTTAGTTAAAGTGCTTAGACTATAACACAGATTTTTGATGGCAGGTTGTATAAAGTTTGGACTTGCAAATCAAAGCAAAATTCCTAATATCTTTTGCTAGCATGTATTCATAGGAGCCTACTGTAAAGACATATACAGTTAGTATGCAAGTGTCAATGACAGAACTGTTTAAACTGAAAAATTCACTATGGACACAGTTTTCAATAGAGAGAGCGCCTAACAAAGCAAACTGATATGTTAATATTTTAAATTGCTTATTAGGTATAATTAGGTATTTGCATGCTTAATTAATGAAACATTCCTGCCTTTCTTGGATGGAAACACAGTTCTGTGGACCGATTAAGCCAGAAGATAAAGATTCTGCTGTGTTTGTGTAATTAATTCATTTATATATTTATATAATGCTTTTAACTAAAGCACATCCATAATGGGCAAACATTTCTAGCCTTTCAAATTCCTTAAGGAGCTTCCACAGAAGAGCTCAAAGGAAACTGAATGTTCTCTTCAAAGCTAAAATGAAATCACTTAGAGGTCCATATTCAAAAGCCATCTAGGTGGATAACATAATAGTTACCCGTCTAAAGGGGTCATTTATCAAAGTGCTATATGGCGTTTTCGCATGCGAAAAATGCCTTTAACGCATGAGAAAATGCTATAATACATGTTGCGATACAAATTAGGAAAAGGGGAGGAGTTTGGGGTGGGATTTGTGGCCAAGTGGGCTGCCTTTGTAATTTGTGAAGCCATATGGCATGGCTTTTAACTACACCTTTTTCATTTGCATTAAGCAATGTTTTTGCAAATACCATTTTTAGAATTTTAAGCTGCTGGAGAGCCAGCCTAGCTATCAGGGTGAGAGAGAGAGAGAGACAGACACTGACTGACTAGCTATAAGGCCCTCATACTAGGTAGGTATTTATACCTCTATATGAGGCCCACCTAGCTACTTGAGGTGAGGTTTAAGTATTAGTGTAGGGGTTAGGGGCCACTTTGACATTCAGAATGCGACATACGAATACAACAGTGCACTCTTGTGAAGATTTGATGACCTTCGAGTGAGGAAACTCACCCAAAGATGAGATTTGTACAATGTTCTATCAATCTAACTTGATGGACACTCTACCTGGGTAACATCAAGCTAGGTTAGCCAGATAACTTTACACCCACTCTAAAGCAGGTCTGAAGTTATTCGGCCTAGTGTGGCCGGATAATTTGCTACTTATTCGGATATCTTTAAAAGATATCCCAGTAAATAGCGCTGTATCAGGAAAAAAAAAAATGAAAAAAAAAATCAAAGAGCCCACATGTCCTATCCGCTTGTAAATTGCAACATCTAGCCCAGTGCTCCTCAAATACTAATTACTGGGCTGACTGTCCACCCCCCTCCCCCTGCACCCTTTTCCCATCTTCACTTTAAAATTTTCTAATATGCTCCCCTAGGACTTTGGAACCCCTGCCCCAATCGCAAGGTATGCATTAGTCCCATCCCCCTCCCTCCCCTCCCCCCTCCCCCCGAACTCCCAGTTCCAAGTGGAAGTGCTGGAAGCGTAAACTGATTGTAGTTGATGCTTCCGGCGCTGCCTATCAGATGCAGTGCTAGAGCTGCCGGGAGTGGGTGAGTGAGACCCTTGCTCCCGGCTGGAATCATTTTTTGTCACCGGGGGGGGGGGGGGGGGAATGGAATTGGGGTTCGGGAGGGCCTAACACATTGTTTGCGACTGGGGGAAGGGAGTTCCAAAGTCTGGGGGGGGGGGGGGCGCAATATAAAATTTTAAAGTGAAGATGGGAAAAGGGTGCAGGGGGTGGAGGGTGGGGGAAGACAATCGGCCTGGTAAATACTATTTGAAGAGCGCTAGCCTAGCTATTGCAATTTACAAGCGGATGGGAGCTGCAGGCCCTTTAATTGTTTTCACTGATACAGCACTATTTACCTGGATGTCTTTTAAAGATATCTGGATAAGTAGCAAGTTATCCGGGCACACAAGGCTAGATAACTTTAAAATCTAACCGGCTATATTCAAACATAGCCTGTTAGGTTTTAAAGCTAGCCAGATACATGTAGCTGGATAACTTTAAACAAGTTATCCCACTGAATATACAGGACAAGTTATCCAGCTAACATTAGCCGGATTACTTCTTCACTAAATGGTCTACTGAATATTGGCCTCATTGGGCCCAATATTCAAAGTGCATTCAGCGCTATTTAGCCAGATATGCACCTATGCTCTGCTGCTGTCACTTAGCTGCATAAATCCCTTATACAGCTAAAAGTTGCATGCACAGAAAGTAGGTGTGTACTGGGCAGATTGGGGCTGGAGCAACTTAGTGGTATAACTTATATACCTAATTGCCGATAATCAGAATTAGCTTCATAAGTATACGTGTAAGTTTAGATGCACCATAGAGCATATCTAAACGTAGCGGGTAGACGTATTTGGCTAAGTGCATATATATATATATATATATATATATATATATGTGTGTGTATAAGCAGCTTCACCGTCCCACTGAATGTGCATTGTAACTTAAACTTAGCCAGATAAGCTCTAACTGGCTTAAGTTACTTACACAGTGAGTTATGAATATTGACCCCATTATGTTTAAAATAAACCATGTGAGTCTACACACCATAACAATTGTTTAAAGGAAAATCTGTAGCCACCATGCCATGTGTAATATCTTGTAACTGCTTATGGAGAGAAGTAATATGTACCCCTTTTCAGCAATACAATATTTCATCATAAAGTTATTGCATTTATGCCTCCAACAGTGTAATATCCTTGCTCCTCTGGCAGTAGCTGTATCTCAAATTTATAGTATTACAAGCTCACTGGTGCCTGCATCATGCATATGTAATGGCATTTGATAGACTTTTCAAATCAGGGCAGCCCTCAGCATTACAGAGAAATTGCAGAAGTGCAACTTAAAAGAATTTTGAAAATAGCAATTTAAAAGAAAAGAAATGTTTTAGAAAGGATAAGCATTATGACATACACTGTGTACTTCTGAACCATTGGACAGGGCATGGTGGGGTGCAGCTTTTAAATATGTTGATAGCTACGAGTATTGTAAATTCATTATTTTATTACATGGTATTCTTCAGCAACAAAACAAATAAAATATGGTCCTTAACAACATACACATGTTGTCTGAACAGTTTAGACAAAATTGGTATGACATTTACCTGCACTATGCTCCGGCAATGTAATTTTAAACAGAATGCTAAGGCTTATGTTGGCTGACTTCCAGCTTGAAACCATTAAATGGTTATGATCAACAGTTCTAAATTCAGGAAAGCTCCACTTGGGATAATTATTTAAAGCCAAGGTCACAGAAACTGTTTAAACCTTTGAAATTCATAATTAAAGGATTAATATTAACTCATGAAGAAATTGTTTTTCTTTGCTTAAGGAAATAGAACTTGATTCTTTCTTCTCTGATATGTGTTTCTACATTTACTGTAAACCAAAAGAGAGCAAAAAAAGAGAAAGTCTTGTTTTATGTCATAGAAGCAAAATTACATATGCAGGAAAACAGTTCAAAGATTTTTTTTTTTTTTTAAACAGAGTTGAAACCTTGCCATGAATGTCATTTCTAAAGTCTGAGTTTAAGCTTTTTTTCTATTCCATAGCAAAATGACTTTGGAGTGTTTTAGTTTTATTTTGAAAGCTAAAGGAGGAGTCAAATGCTATAGCTGTTACTAATGTAATTTTAGATGTCAGAGTGGTCTCTCTAGTGTTAAATATTTGCCAAGATCTGCAAGCCAAAATACACACTCTCTAGTGCTCCATTGACATCACTGGAGCTGCACTTGGGTTTCCTGTAGCATTCATTTTCTACCCTTTTAATGGCAGCTCAGTAGTGCAGAGTCAGTTTGAATGACATCTGCTTACACTGTTTTAAACTTGCTTGAACATTGAGAAACATGTTCATCTTCACCCACTTACCTTGGCTAATTACATGACTCCATCCCAACAAATGGACTTCATTGGAACCATGCTAGACCCTATTCAGAAGAAAGTTTGCTCTCATGAGATAGTAGCCTATCACACTTTGACTTATAGAGAGGACAGTGCCAAGTTAAACAGGTATCAGCAAATATCTGTGCTGAGACTGTTAGCCCTCATGACAGTAGCAGTGCAAGCTGTTCAGACAATAAACGAGCCACATAAATGAATGGTGGTGAAGGATATACCTGTGGAAAGAACACTTTTTATATCAGAAAAGCATGCTTTTAACAGTATTCATTGAAGAAATGAATGCTCACTGCTTCATTTAGGATGTGCAATGTACCATTTTAATTGTTTTAGCTCATTCTTTTATCTTGTTCGGAATGACATATTGATTTATCATTTTCCACATAAGGCTGATGAGCCTAATTTGGTATTAAGCTGCTATTGTGCTTCAAATGTATTTTTTTTTATATAACTGCAGATATTTGAACTGCTGTGTAGACTGTTGTTTCAATAGAGTAGTGAGAATGTGTGTTTATTACATCACCCAAATCATCTTTTTTATGTAAAGGCAAAAAATGTGTGCTTCCTGGAGATCCTTATCATTCAGCCAGATGGAACCTAATAAACCAAAGAAACAAACCATTTTATTATAGAAAGTAAAACCTGCATGAAAAAAGCCCAAATATTCCTTAGGCCTCAATTGATCTATTACATTATTTTAATAGAAACCCATACAGTTCTGTTAAAAAGGGAGCAATTTAAACAATTAAAATCAGTCAAATTATGAAATTATCTTTTAAGGAACTAGCTAGACTGCTTTTTAAGGGGTTTTGAAACAGAAAATATTATAAACAAATAAAAGAAAGGTATTGATCTCGCTAGCCTACTTTCTGTATTAGCAGTCATAGAATAGAGAAGCATGTAAAGTGTCCAAAGCACATTGTTTTGCCTCCTTCCATGCTAATCTGAGTTACCAGTTTGCTTGTTAATATAAAAGGTGCCTTCTGCTACTATGGTGGTCCCTTGCTGGCCAAAGAGCAGCACTAATAGTGCGCTTTGAGGAGGTGCTGGTGAGAGTTCCCCACAACTGCCTGGGCATGCTTTCTGGGTGTGGTTGGAGGGGGTCAAAGATGGAGAACGAGAAGAGAAAGAGTAATGTAGTCATCTTTTAAATAAGGATTTCCAAATCCTTGAGTCGGACCCAGGAAACAAAGCGGAAGCCGATCCAGTTGGCTGTGTAACAGTGACAACAATAGGAATCGGATGATAAAAAAAGCCCTTTATTAGAAATGCCCGACTTTGGCCGAGTTTCGCTCTCTTACATGGAGCTGCCTCAGGGGCAGTTGATTGTAACAGGACTTAGGTTTATTCACAAAGGTGATATCGCAGTGATATACAGTGTCAGTGATATTCTTGTTGTGTCTGGAAACCTTTTCTCTATTCACACTGCATTATCTCATAGTATTAACAGTGAAAGTGGTTTTGTTCAAATATATAGATGCAAAGCGTGCGAAAGGTATACAAGCTGTATATATATATATATATATATATATAAAAAAAATATATATATATTAGCCTAATATTAGCTTGCATACCTTTCGCACGCTTTTCATCTATATATTTGAACAAAACCACTTTCACTGTTAATACTATGAGATAATGCAGTGTGAATAGAGAAAAGGTTTCCAGACACAACAAGAATATCACTGACACTGTATATCACTGCGATATCACCTTTGTGAATAAACCTAAGTCCTGTTACAATCAATTGCCCCTGAGGCAGCTCCATGTAAGAGAGCGAAACTCGGCCAGAGTCGGGCATTTTTAATAAAGGGCTTTTTTATCATCCAAATCCTTGAGTCTTCATAGACTTATTGTGTAGTTCCCTCTAATGTTCTTTTAACTCTGCTTTTTTATCACTTTAACTCTACTATGAGAAATGAATTTCAAAATTGCACTCAGTGTTTTTATGTGAGCCCTTAAAAGGGTAAGTGTATGTGTGTATATATATATATATTTATTATCTATTTTGTAAAATGTCTCTCTTATCTGTGTGTCATTTTGCTCCAGACAAGTTATATAAGCTGTCAGTAAAATCAAGATAACATCCATTCATAAAAATAAACAGAAACAAAAGACATCAAACATCAGTATACATATTGGTAGAATTACTTGTCTTTTTCTGGTCAGTTCCCTTTTTTGTGTATCCCCATATTCTGTTTGCTTTTAAATAAAAGATTTTGTTTTGCTATGATGAACAGGGCTTTCAGTTTTTCAAAAAAAAAAGAGGAAAATGTGTATTAGAGCTTCTTGCAACATGCTCTAGTCACTGTTAGAATCATAAGTTCTATGAACTGGAAAACTTGTAGAGCAAGTTTCTCATTAGAAATTGAAAGTTCAGGATGCTTTATTGAATGTTATGATTCTTCTCTGCCATATTTCTGGTAGTGAATTTCATGACAAGCTATAATTTCATACAAGCTCCACATTTCGAAGAAAGCTAAGTGATCAATAAATATCTCCAGGAAGGTTCTGGAGTCATTAGAAGTCATAATTAGTTCTTGTAAACCTAGTAAATAGAATATGAGAATGCTTCTCTTCAAAATGCAAGAAAAAACATATTTGCCTTCACTGACTCCTCACAATGAAAACCCCTCCTTGGCATCGAAAATGCATTTAAAACAGAGTCACTCTATATTATAACCAGTCCCATTACATATGCCTTGAGTGGTCTCAGTTTTATAGCATATTTTGAACTGAGATATCTTTAATAGACACCCACATTTCTGTTGTGAAATATTGCATATAGTGTTAAAGAGCACAGATAGGTAGTTTGGGGATGAATATTCAAAGTGTATTCAGTGCTACTTAGCTAGATAAGTAGGACTTATGTGATTAAGTAGCAGCTGCTGAATGTGCGCTTATGTTCAGCGGCCACCACTTAGCCATATAAGTCCCTTATACGCTAAAAGGTTAGCCACATAAGTTGTGGGTGGATTGGGGTGGAGTGACTTAGCCGCATAACTTATGCGGCTAAATAACGATATTCGGTCTTAGCCGCATAAGTTAACCAGCTACATTAGATCTACCATAGAGCAAATCTAACATAGCCGATTATAACTTATATAGCTAAGCGTGAATATATATATGTATATTCAGTTACATAGCCGTGCCGCTGAATATACCGTGTACCTTAGCCGGGTAAGTTATATCTGGACAAGTTACTTAGTCAGCTTTCAATACTGGCCCTTATATTTCTTTGACCTATTTATGAAACCCAGTAACATTTCTGCTTCTTTGTTTGAAGGGTAGGGTTCTGGTAGACATCTGAAAAAGAGACCTCTGTGGTCTCAAAAGCAAATGTACTATGTCTTTCTTTTTGATAATTTAAAACGTATCACAATCTTCTATAACTCCTGCTTCCTTTTTCTGTATTTTCATCTTATGACTTGATAACAGATTCGTGGTAACTTATGACAGTTTTTCATTCTATTTTATGCATGATAAGATTCCATACTAGAGATGTGGTAATAAAATAAAACAAACGCATTAAAGATGCTTACTGCTGTAGTTTTGGCTTCAGTAATAACAAGGTTCAACAGTGCAGCAACAGATGTTACAGATTGCACAGTATCAACAGCAGTTATGGCATAAACACTAATCAGCCAGGTGTAGCGTATTGTACAAAGTGTGTACACATTCCTAAGTTTGCCAGAAATTACTTAAAAGGAGAGAGAGAGAAGGACAAGCTGCATTTTTAAATGTATGCAGATGTGAATTTTGGCTAACACTTCTGTTTGTAACATTCATCTGTGGTATTTCCTTGGCCAAGGAAACTTACATTCAAATGTGTGACCTAATAGATTAGTAGACATGCTAACAATATTCTAAGGAAGGAACTTCGGAACACAAAAAATGTCTTCACAAACATTCCTGTGCAAAGCTTAGCTTTCTATGATTCTGCAGATACAAAATGTGCTGGCTAACACCAAATCATACCTTTTTAACACTTCCATGTTAAACACAACTATTTTAACAATCGAGTGAAAAGAAATGACTGAATTTCTCATAATTTTTTTCTGTAGAAGCCAATTCAGCGTTTTTAGAGACTCCCTCAGGCAGGTTTAACATAGAACCATGGATGTAAGCGCATTGATCTAGTAGCTTGATCATAATCATCTTAACAAAGTGCAAAAACCCTTTTGTATTCTATGAAACAAATAGAATCTTTAAGCAGTGAATGAATGTGGACAGATCTAAATAATCTGTTCTTCTTGAAGATTTATATTTAACAGCATATTAGTAAACCTTCCCACTAAATAAGGGCTAGTGATGCATTTGAAAGTGCTCCTCTCCCCCCAGTAAGATCCAGTGATTAGACTACTCATAAATAATTATCTAATAAGAATAAGAATTTGATTTTCAATATCTAGTAAAAGATATGTTTCCATGTTAAATGGATTTTCACCATTTATATGGCAATATGTGGACATAGTTTAGACTGCAGAGCAGACATATCGCAGAATGTTGATATTTTGGCAGAAGAATTTTGTAGATTGCTATCCTCAAAATGTTACTGAAAATTAAGGCCAAATAAACAGCACACACTGACTACCAAATTCAAAACTTAGTCTATGAAAATTTCTTTTTGATCCACAACAAAAAAAGAACTTTAAATTGAGGATTAGGTGAGAAGACCAGTCATAATACCCATGCTCAATATACTTTTATCTGCCTCGGATTATATATAATCATAATGGTCACATCCACACCACCACCAGGTATTGAAAGTGGCAATTTTAAAAACAACCAATCCAGGTCTAAAGTCTGTGCATATTTTGCACTCACTGACGTTGTGCATGTTTTCAAAGGGAAAGACATGTCCTTTCCTTTTAAAAATTGCTGAAAAGTACAACTGGTCTGTGGTCTTTCCACCTGCTTTGTGTGTGTGCTAAAGTTTGACTGAGAAATAGCATGCTTATATTTGAAAATGCAATGTATGTGTGCTGTTTCCTAATGCTGCCCAGAACGTGTCCCCTCGGAATTCTTCCCTTTAACCTGGCCAAACGTATGTGCACTGTGGAATCCCACGGGCAGTTTTAGCTCAGTTAAGGGTGAACAACTTTCAGACTGAACCCTTTACCCGGGCTTCTGAAAATGACCCCATAAATAACTTCTTCTGAACCAATATTGCTTAACTGCTACTTGTGTTTACAAATGCAAGTTTGTAAAGTTATTTATTTCCCAGGCTTTTCATTCTTTCCTTCTGGCAAACTCAGCTACACAAGCCCCCATTGCTCCAAAAGGAAGCAGCAACATAGGTTTCATGTCAGCAGTTTAGTAAAGAATTTGTAATCCTCAGTAGGCCATATTTTCAGGTGAAGTAATAAAAATATTATTTGATCCAGCTCAGCTTTGCTTACAGGGATCCTTATTAGATAAACAGATCAGACGTTTTTGTATTTTTTGATCCAACCTCTCAAGGAGCTAAGGTAATTTGTTCCCAGGGTTTGTTACGGTTCATGTGAAAACACCTGTTCTTCTAGCCAGAAACCCTTTTAAAGCTGTCAAAGAAATGAAGCCAAGTGAAAATGTTTCGAGGCAAGGAGAGTGGAGAAAAAAGAAACATCCTGTAACTTTTAGGCTTCCAGCCCTTGGTTCTTGAGCTGCCCATAGCCCTTAACCCCATTCACTACTGCGATAGCTGGAGGCTGCAACTGAGGTGCTAGGTGTTTAGTTGCTACCTGCACACTATAGTTCAGAATTCATAGTGTCGGTCACATGCCCAAGAGACAAGGAGCATGATTCCCTCTAGACTGCTGTGCAGCTAGCTATCTGAGCTTTTGTTTTAGAACTGCCTGGGTAATTAAACAATTTACAGAGATCTTCAGGCCGATTCAGTAGAACATGCGGGAGAGCCGGCACGCCCAGGCATTTCTTGATTCTCTATTTAAATTAGGTATCGCGCTAATAAGGAGGCGCTAGGGACAATAGTGCGTCCCTAGGCCCTCCTTATTAGCGGAAGTGGCAGTTGTCAGCGGGTCCGACAATCGATGCTTAATTTTACCAGCGTCGGTTCTCGAACCCGCTAACAGCCACGGGTTAGGAACCTGCCAACTGACAGACAGATTTTTTATTTTTTTTTATTTTTGGTGCCTCCGACTTAATTTCACTATGATATTAAGTCGGAGGGTGTACAGAAAATCAGTTTTTTCTGCTTTTCTGTACACTTTCCCAGTGCTTTCTAAGGCTAATGCCTCCCCTTGAGGGTAATGATAGCACATCTAAAACGTGCGGCCAAACAGGGACTAAAAGGTGCGCTCGGCCAAGCACACCGTTCTGTATCGGCCTTGCTTGTTAGGGACTGTTGGGAGCATGGGCATGGGCATGGGCAACCAGCAAAGGAATTAGCATCAAAGTACCAGTTTATAGTTCATAGGAGCCATGCAAATGCCCTCCAGGCTGAAGGTAAAATCCAGGTAAATCAACTAACTGGAGCCCCTTGCCTTCTGCGCCCAATCCAGGAAGAGTAGCCTAAGGTAAAGGTTCCAAGAAGCAGTAGAACAGAAAACCATCTGGCATGCAGGTCCAAGCAGGGAAACGGCTAGAGAGTGGAAGGTGCAAGGTCTGAAGGATATCTGGAGTCCAGATCATAGCATGGAAACATCTAGGCAGTGGAACCAGGAAATGCAGGGACTTTCCTCCTGAACCTGCGTTTCTGTATCCAGCCTCCCAGGATTCTCTGGATACAGAAACGCAGGTTCAGGAGGAAAGTCCCAGAATGCTGTTGTATTGGTGAGGAACCTGGGATTTTACCAGGTTTAAAGCCCTTGATCAATCAAGAGTGGTGTCTCTATTGGCCAAGGAAAGGCTCCTCTGAGAGTCTGCAATCTGCCATTGAAGAAGGTAAAGTAGTGATTCCTTTTCCATAGTTTACTGTTGTCCTCTGACTCTCCTGAAGTGTTTGGGCCAGATGTCCCCAGGATTGCCAGTTCAAAACCTGCTGGTTTTTGACACTGCTTAATTTTCAAAGAACAGCCTTTCATTCTGGGGTTGTTGAGCTCCATTTCACAGTGTTTTACAATTTAAAATATGTAGAAGTAAGGGTCAACATCTGTGATTAACTATCAGGAGTTAGTTTTTTTTACAAACCATTTTAATATTGTCAGAAATCCTCTCCACAGTACCTCACCATGCTGTGATGTCTTTACCTCATCCAGTTCACTACATCCATCTGGAGACCTTGTGAAACCAGCAACTAAATAAGCATTAAACTGGAAAGGTTAAACTGGTTTCATTGAGGCTTTCAAAAAGGTTACTACTGAGTCAATTTAAAAAAGGGTTCTGTTAAGAATCATTTTAACTAAATTACCCTCGAACATGGCTCTTCAGAAACACTTTAATGGTCTGTAGTGTGAACATTGGCCAGTTTAAAACAGCAGTGTTAGGTAATCAGTTTATTTTGGATAATTCTTTTGACAATTAAAATCCTATTTCATTTCTGAGGCAATTGTCTTTAGATGTTTTGAAAGTTTCTTGCTGCTACTGCTATGGATGTACATAGAGCTGGGCACCACTGTATTCATCCTCGTCAGACCCTCCTGCAGGTGTCGCACGAATACAGTAGGAACAACTGGATTCTGAGATGCAGATTTTAATAAACCGAGGGTATAAACAAACTTGTTCACTGTTTATTTAAAAAAGGAGGTGAAAGTGTGTAATAAAATGCAATTGGACAAGAATGAAAGTTTAATTTTAAAATGTATAAAATACTTTTATAAGTAGAAACCTGAACAAAGCAGTGTTCAACAAATGGAAAAAACAAACATCAAGCATAAAATTACAGTAAAATCACTATAAAAAAGAAAATACAGTGGATTACATATATAATAAAATTAATCTAAATAGGTACTTAAGAAACATAATACAAAACCATGGAACTCCCATTAAAACCAGTAATGATGTTTCAATCTCCTCTCATAATCAATGTTAAAGACTCAAAATTTGCACAAAATGTTTGGGAGAGTAGAATCATAACTGTACAAACAATAAAAGTTAATCTATGAACAATGCCAGAAGGAGAATACAGTGCTTGCATATAGCGATCAGGGACAGTAACTTTCAAAGCAGCGTTTAGGCGCAAATTGGCACATGTGCATTGGTACACATCCAAGTATGCGGCAATTTTATAACTTCTGCGCACACATGCACTCATGTTATAAAATAGCCCGAGCGCATGCCTATATGCGCCTAATTTTAAGTGGGCATGCACCTATTTACTCAAATCCTGATTCTACCACGTGAGTCAGGGTATTTAATAATGATATGACCAGCTTCACCACTTCATCCACATTTTGCCCAGTTAATAGCTCGGTTCTCCAAACCCCCCTGGTTTGATAGCCTGCACTCCCCCCAGTTACCTCAGACCCTTTAAACTCCTCCAAAACAGCAGGGTTTTGTTTTGTTTTGTTTTTTTTAAGCTTACACCTACTCCATAGCAGAAGTAAATTTACACGGCAGTGGACCTGGACATGCACCAGAGCAGGTAAGTATTTATGTGCAGTCTCTTGACCACTTCCCAAAATGCCTATGCCCCACCCAGACCACTCCTCTTTTGCAATGAGTGAGATGTGCATGCAGTGGGCAATATTTGCACATCTGGGTGGCTTTAAAATTTGGTGGGAGCACGTGAGCTTGACTTGTGCGTGCATCTCATGATTTTGGCACACGCTGGAATTTTAAAACTCACCTTTAAATATTTACTGACAGCCAGGAGAAAGGTTTCACCTTTTTGACTTTTTTCAAATTTTGCAACTGAAAGTGCCTTTTGTGAGGTTAATTTTAATAAATTCCTTATTTTTTTTCTTATTCTGCATTTCGATTTGGTAAAGGAAATGTTACTTTTCAATTGTTGAGGAATCCAGAGCTTAGTTTTTGGAGTAAGAACATTCCTAGCTAGTATTCAAAATTTCTTTGTCTACTAGAGAAATGATTACAAGTACATAAGAGAGCTCAGAAAACTGGTCATGTGACTTGTAACAATATCATTAAGTCAGTTTTTAGAAGTCTGACTGTTCGAATTAGTCACAAATCATACTTATCATCATCATCTTTATTTATTTCACGCTTTTCCAGCTCAAGAGTTCCAAGTATGTTTCAACAGTATATAAAAAGCATAAATAAATATTATTACAGGAGATGCTGGTCACATGGCCTATTGCTAAAAGTGTTTTTTGAATGCTGTGATTGTCAAAATTGTTTAAATTGGAAGCCAATATAACGTATTCTAGAAAAAGCCCTTCCGACTTTCTGTGCTAGTTTTCAGACATGTGTAATCCAGGTATCCCAAGGTACTGATGCATTGATAGTCATAAATTTCATGTCCCTGGTTCATTGTTCCCAGACAGTGCTTACACTGTTATTGATAACAATCTTGCCAGTAAGAAATCAATTGGGTGCAATATTTGTGATGGCCATTTTTTCACTGCTGCAAACATGACTGATTAACTAATATAGTAACATATTAGCAATAGCACATGATAGCAGATAAAGACCCATCCATTTTGTCCAGCAGTTGTTTAGGGTAGTAACTGCTGCTCCGTTGAAGTTCCCCCCCCCCCCCCCCCCCCCCCCCAATGCCTTCTATTAAGGGTAGTAACTGCTGCTCCAAGCAGATCCCCCCATGGAGAAATGTTAAAACAGAGGTTACCTCTTTTCTTCATTTATGTCCTCTAGCCCATAGGGATCCTTTATTCCATGCTCTTTTGAATTCCATTACTGACCTTATCTTCACCATCTCTTCTGGGATGGCATTCCATGCATCTACCACCCTTTTCGTAAAGAAATATTTCCTGACATTATTCCTGCGTCTACTCCTTTGGGGTTTAAGGTCATGACCTCTAGTTTTACAGCTTCCTTTCCATTGGAAGCTGTGCATCATTTATATCTTAACATATTTAAAATGCTGTATCATATATCCACTATTTCTCATCTCGTCCAGAGTATACATATTTAGTTCCTCTAATCCCTTCTCATAAGCCTTTTGATGTAACCCCACCCCATTTTAGTTGTCTTTCTCTGGACTGCATCCATCCTGTATCTATCTTTTTGGAGATACAGACTCCAGAACTGAAAACAGTACTTCAGGTGTGGCCTCACCAAAGACCTATATGGGTACATTAGCAAATCTTTTTTTTTTACTTGCTGGTTATGCCTCTGTGCAGCTCAGCATCCCTCCGATCTTAGCCACTGCCTTGTCATGTTGTTTTTTCTACCTTCAGATCATCAGATACTGTCACCTCAAGGCCTCTCTCCTGGTCCATGCACATCAGTCTTTCTCCTCCCCATCAAGGACAGCTCCTCTGGATTATTGCACTCCAAAATGCCTGACTCTGAGCTTTCTGGCATTTAATCTGAGCTGCCAAACCTTTGGCCATTCTTCAAGTTTTCTTAGATAGTTTTGCATTCTCTGTACTCCTTCAGGGGTGTCCACTTGTTGTAGATCTTAGTGTCAAAGACAAAAAGACAAATCTTACCTTCTAATCTCTCTGCAATATCACTCACAAGGATGTTGAACAGAACAGGACCCAGAATTAACCCTTGAGAGTAGGTTCCATTTACCATGAGCATAGCTGGGAAAGTGCCTACAGATTTATGAATCAATAATATAATAGAAACACCAGTTATAAACAGTAATCACTATTACTCTTCATGTGAATGCATGAAACGATAAGCTATATGTTGACTTTTGTTTTTCCTAATACAAGTGTTGGCTGCTGATAGTTTAAAAGGCTGGTTTTGATAGAGCAGAAAGTGGGTATCATAGCATGTGCTATAAACTAGAGCAAACTAGTTCTCTTCCTTGCATTTTTACCTTTGTTTCCTCATATTTGTTGTTATAGTGGCTAGCTCATGTCTTTTCTGTTACATTCTATGATATGTGAAGAAGAGGCTCTATATGGCCTGGAAAGCTTTATATGGCATGATCTTTGAATAATTCTTATGTCAGTCTAATAAAAGGTATCTAAGCCTGCCAGGAATCCTATTCCCTGACCATACTACATGCTCAACATTCCCCTCTGTAAATGTAGATATCACGTGCTGTATAAATTTGCCATGTTTTCCAAACTAAAATTAAAAAATTAATGAGATAAATCATGTGACCAAAAGAACATCCCTAAGTTGTGTAATTGGACAAATATTTGGAAATATATGTCACACATTGTTTTCTCTTGCTGCAAAAAGAAAAAAAATCAGGTTAGTTTAGTTCATATTGAACTCTGTCCTATGAATATTTTCTCCTGTGCATACTTTTTTGCATAACTCTGAAGTTTTGAGAAACTCCAGTCTGTCCCATATCAGGGCACGATTGCCAGCTGTCAGCATAGGCCTTGTAGGTTTACCTACGAGACTGCATCAACTATACTACAGTATGAAGGGCTCACACCCACGTCAGTCATCACAATTATTTCCTGGAACCAGATGACTTTATTCAATAAGCATTTTGTTTTCCCCACATACACAAAATGGGAGTACATCTTTGAACATCTGCTCCATAGTAATCTAGTAGATGATGGCAGATAAGGACAATTTGACCCATACAGTCTGCCCTGTTGTCGTCTTCTCTAGTTCCCTACCACTTTGGATAGATGAAAGTGTAAATTCCCATACTTAAACCAACAGATATTTATTTGCTCTACTTGTGGCTCCTTAAAATCAGCCAGCATTCTCCTAGACAAGGCCAATTAAGTCCCTACTGTCCCGGAAGACAAAGTTCCAGACATTTATTTTCTCTTCAGTTGAGATTTTGCGAGACTTGCTAGTGTGGAAATAGCAATAAATATAAAAATGTAAAAAAAAAAGTAACATACATTTATGCACAAAACTTAGCTGTAGCTCAGGAAGGTGTTAAGTGCTTTGGCCCCAAAGAGTAGATTTTGGGAAGACTTTTTTTTTTATTTGAGAGGTGGGTGCAGGAAGAAGTATGTGCATTTTCTGCTAAGAAATATCAAAATGGAAGACATATACCGTATATTTAATAGGAATATGCAGATTCAAAACAAAAGGCAGGATGGTGTGTTAAACAATCCAGTTGGTGCTGTTTTTTTTAATAAACTGGTGCAGATGACAGCCCGGCACTGCTCTTTAAAGTTTACCCTTATCCTGCTTTGTCTCCATACATATTGAGAACAGGAACTTTATTATCCAAGTGTTACATGTTTTGACCACATTTATCATTTTTAATTTTCAATTAACTTTCTTTGCCTAAAAAGCAATATTCCTTATCCATGTGGAATAATTTCATGTCTTGTTGAGGCTTCTGTATATAAGTAATAATAGTTTGAGATTTCTATAGCAACTTTAAGATTTATAGAGCACCTCTAAGAAAGACCTCAAAGATGTTGACAGTTATCATAGCAAGTGCAAGAATATTATCATTATTATGATTACTTAGTTATAGTGTAGAGATGTGCATTGTTTAGTTCTTTCGGTTCGGGCTTTGTTTTCAAGCCCCTGTGGGAAATTTCGTTTTTCTCGCGGTTCTTTTTTTTTTTTTTTTTCGTGGGTCCTGATTTTCGTGTTAGTGCACGCTCACGGGAGTTAGCGCACTAACATTTTAAAGTTAGTTCGTGCAAACTATGGTTAGTGCACACTAACAGGACTCCAGTTAGCGCGCACTAACAAAACTACAAATGTTTCCGAAATTTCGGAATAATTTAATTTGATTTTTGGTGCACCCAAACTCTGATGAAGTAGACAATTTCGTTTGTGAAAAACTAATACACATCTCTATTATAGGGGCCGATGCAGTACAGTGCGCTCAGCCGAGCGCACTGTATAACTCGCTGTCGGACGCGGGTTAAATAGGCGCTAATCCACCCCTTAATGCAATAGGGGCATTAGCGCCTATTTAATGCACATGCGACACGGAGTGAACGAGTTAGCACTCATCACATGCAAATGCATGTGAATGAGGCTATTACTCATTCATTCCAAATGCAAAAAGATAAATATCAATAATCTGAATCCTCATCTACTCTTCCTAACATCCACAATCTATCATATATTGTTTATATGCTATTTGTACAAAGTTATATACTGTATTGTACTCAAGTTACCATGTTATATTGTAAAGCGCAATGCTGAATTACTGTTTGTATGTAAACCGAGGTGATGTTATTTACGTACCCCGGTATAGAAAAATCTATAAATAAATAAATAAAATAAATAAATAATAAATGTGCGTCTCAGATGCACATTTATCACTCAGATATTAACACCTACCTGGAGCAGGCGTTAATAGCTGAGCGCATTGAAAAGAAGTACAGAGAAGCAGAACTGGCAGACGGCCGGTTATGAAAACCGAGGTCGAGTTTACCGGCGTCGGTCTTCATAACCGGCAGCTGCGGCAGGTCGCGTTAGCAAGGAGGTGCTAGGGTCGCGCAAGCGACCCTAGCGCCTTCTTCCTAGTGCGACCCCCTAATTTACATATTGCATGGTGCCCCCCTTGCGGGCACCATGCATGCGTTAAGAAAGCGGGCGCTGAAAAGGCAGCACCCGCTTTCTGCGAAGATTATTGCATCAGCCCCATAGTGTGCTATATTAAGAAACAGGATACTAAAATGAATTGTGTGAGATCATACCGAAGACCTGTAGCAAATTCAGCTTCTACTCTTTGGGGTAAAAGTACTAAACTAGGAGAATGCTGGCTGATCAATTGATTTATGAGGGCAGATATGGGTGGTGCTCCAGCTCAGATGTGTGGGCAACACGAATAACCGGCTGCCTGGGCTTACCGGTGGAGCGCAGAGGGAGGGGCGACCCTTCTCTCTCCCCCATTCTGCGGCAGTCGTAATGGCAGAGCAGCATCTGACCAATGCCATAGGCGGAGCTCCTTGTCTGACAAGCTGGGCACTGCTGATGACTTCACTCTTCCCGGTTGGTCCGGTGTCTGGCATGGTGACATCATCGGAACGCCCCTGATACCAGATCATGCAATTGGCATAGGAGAGCAATGAGATGACATTGGCAGGGGGAGAGACCAGCGGGAAATTTGAAACCTGTGGGCTCCCCTTTATGCGGCCTCTTCAACCTTGGCCCCCGGTGCAGCACGATTCCCTGCCCAACCCAACCTTGTGTTAGCCAGAACTAATTGTTAGCAAATTATTATTGTTCATTGTTATTCTGTCACGGCAGAGGTGACTGAGTCCTGGAAAAGCTATTGCAACATGGAAGGCCTTAACAGGAAGCAGGGAGGTGCCGGGAAGGAAGAGTGGGGGCCTTGGGGCTCCACTCGGTGGTTGGCCACAGATTTCGAATGTCAGGCTCAGGGATTGGGCCTTGATGGATCGACAGCCAGGCACGTTTGAGAGGGGCTCCAGCAGCGCCTCCTGTGTAGTGGACTACCTGGGCCCCTCCGGTGATGGCAGTCCAACCTTGGTCAGGGGGCTCCAGGGAGCGAGACCCCACCCCTATTTCCGTTTGGGCGGAATGAATCTGAGATATTGGCACCTACCCTGTGGCTGAGAATAGGCCGAGGTGGCAGGACGCAGTGCCTAAATTAGGCTGCCCTGTAAGGGTATTCTAATAAATGGCTGCGGCCATTTGTATCCCAGTGATGTCTCACATTTTCGTTGGGTGTGTATATTGTACGGTGTCCAGCCCAGATGGATGGGGGCAGGATAGAGCCACGGTTGTCCGGGCTGCCCAGTTAATACATGAGAAGTGCTAAAATATAACCTATGGCTTATCCAGTGCACCCACTGTCTTCTACCTTTAAATACCAACACTTGTACCAATGATATTCCTTCTTGTGAGTCATATTAACTTGGAAAATTATATTCTGGTTCTTAGTTTTTGAGGAGGAGAAGAATAATTTTGTTAGCCTTCCATATCTGCAGTGGGTATAAATAAGTGTTCAAAATAACTTCCTTGCAGTCACAGTAAATGTCACGGACTGAAAATTCTTTCATTAAAGAGTTTGCTGATTGTTTTTCAAGTTCTTAGGTTCATCCAGAATAGTCTTTACTATAATGTGATGCTGAAATGCGTCATGAATGTGCTGTATATATTGGTACCAGAAGAGGGTTTTTTTCCTTGTGCTCCACTATTAAATTCTGTCAGCTGCTGTGCTGTCACCTCGAGATACAGTAAATCACATTATATTTTGTCATGGATTACACTGAGCAATACATTTGGGAATGGAGATCAAAGTTATTTCACAATCACATTGGAGTGTGGGAGGGGTGCATAACTTGTAGAAAATCTGATTTAGGTGAAACTGTTTCAGTTCTGTGCAAATTCAAAATGAATGTGGTTATTGGCTTGAAAATGAATGAAATCCATGTGAAAGAGAAAAAAATATTTTTCTTTGGATTTAATTCTAAAGAGCTAATTTCATCTACAGTTGCAAAGTTGAGAACAGAACATTAATTAACCATTGAGCATCCCAAATTCTTTTTAAATAAATTAATGATTAGGCACCATCCTGTTCTGCATTTAATTGTTCTTTTGCTTGAGTTGCATGGCTTTGGTGCCATAATACCCTTTTTCTCTTTGAAGTCAGACTGTCATGGGGTTAAGGATTTCATTGTATTTAAATAGATAAATAATTATAGTAGTGCTTGTTTGCTCTAACTAGTCTCGTTTGTAACACTTGATTTTGGTGCAAGGAGTTTTTTTTGCATGCTATATTTGAAGTAGGCTGATAAGCAGCAGATACTATATATAAATGGGCAGTGCGTCTGTTCTAGCATCTGAAATTGTTTGGAGTCCAAGCAATATTGATTGATGAGGAGGGCACTTTTTGTCTTTAGTGACCAGATAGGAGAATTAAGAGGATAACATTCAAACAACTGTGCACAGTGTTACGCGCCCTGTCCGCGCACGGGCCTGCTCACTTTGCTAGCTCCTCTACAGGTCACGGGTCGGCCTCTCCAGCGGCAGCTGCAAGCTCCTCCAGGCCTCGGCGTCCCAAGGCAGCGGTCGCTGGGCCTTCCACTACTTACCAGGCCTCACGCCGGAGTTTGGCGTCTCCAGTGGCATTGGCCACACCCCTACGCGCATGCATGCTCTGCCCGGTCAATTGTAGGGCCAGGGGCAGGTCCTAGCTCCGCAGCGCACCCTGATTGAATGCTTAATATTAGGAAGTTCCTGCCTACACTTCCTTGCCTTGGCAATCGAGTCGGCACTGTAAGTGTACTAGTTTGCCTCCGCGTTCACATCTTGTTCCAGTCTTGTTCCAGTTTTGTTCCAGCCTTGTTCCAGTGTCCTTCTTTTCCAGCCTTGTTCCAGCGTCCTTCTGTTCCAGTGTCCGCTTGTCCCATCTCCCAGGTAGTACCCTCGAACTGTCTCTCTGGTACTGGCCTCGGCCTGTTCCTTGACCATTCTGTCTGCTGCCTGGATCCTGACCTCTGCCTGCCTTGTGACCTCATCTGACCTCCGGAGCCTGACCTCTGCCTCGTTGACTACTCCTCGGACAGATCCTCGGATTCTGACTTCAGCTGCCATTGACCACGTCTCCTGATTCTGGCTCTGTCCCTTGCCTTGTCATCGCCTAAGCTGTTCTGGTCTTCCTTGCTCTATCAGACCTTCAGCCTTGAGTCCGACCATGCTCCCTTGCTGTCCGTGGGCAAGCCTGACTACTATCTCTCCAGGAGACCCTGCGAGGCCCACCTAAGTCCAAGCGGCCCGGGTCCCTAGGGGCTCCACCCCGAGGGGCCCGCGGGCTTCCAGTGGTGAAGCTCATCCTAGCCTCTGTCTCCTCCAGTGCTCTGCTCCCTGGGGGCAGGTGCATCCTAGTCCCTACCAGGGAGCCGTTCTTCACTGCTCCAGGACAAGGGTCACCCCGAGCACAACACACAGCAGCATATACATGCATATATAGTTGTGCTTAATTTTACAATAGTATTTTATAACCCACCCGGATCACATACGCACATATTATAAAATACGCATACCTTTACCCTGCAACATATGCACATATGTATGCTTAAGGGCGAATACATGCAATACATTAAAAGCATATACTTATCCAATCTATTTAAAAAATATATGCAAATATTTTATACACAAAAATAGATTAGGACTTACTCTTGTAAATCGGTATATTTTATGTTTCAGATCTTTTTATTGAATAATGACATAAATAAACAATTTACATCCGAAGATAGATGTGGAGGGAGTGGTTATGCTACACACCCCCTCACACTGGCAGAACAATAATGTCATAATGATATAATCAAATAGCTAACATCAGAAACAGAACAAGTATGAAACACCCCACTACAGAACTATCCCCCCCCCCCCTCCCAGAACCCAAGCACAGATGTAACTCTTCTTAGTGGTCATTAAGGAACCCAAAGTAAAATTGTAGAGTGCATAACAACTAACAATGTGCGTCATGAAAGAGTGTTCAAATGAAAACTGCGAGTTTTCGGAGGCAATGTTTGTAGATAGAGCTGCCATACATTAAGAAATGATTTACGCTTAATCGTAATCTTTTCAACATAAAATTCCATAGTACAAAGATGTAGAAGGACAAGTTTTAATTGAGTAAGGGTAGGCACTTCCGGCAAGAGTCATTGATGTAGAATTGCTTTTTTTTTTGCTAGTAGCAGTGTTTTGCTACTAGCAGACATGTGGATTAGGAAAGCTGATGATATGTAAATCATCAAATAATAACATGGCCCGTGCGTCCAGGGGGAGAAAGATCTTTGTAATGCCCCAAATATTTATTTATTTATTTATTTAATACTTTTCTATACTGTCGTATAGTAGAGCGCCATCACAACGGTTTACAGTTAGGCACAAATATGTGGTTTCTAAGTTATCCAAAGGGTGCCATTATTATATGGTTACATAGTTCAATATGTTGCTGAACAACGCCCCAAATGTTTTGTAGACTAGGACAGGTCCAAAAGAAATGTCCCAGGGTGCCTCTAGCAGATTTGCATTTGGGGCACTGATCTGACTGTGAGATTTTTATTTAACAGCTCATTCTGGGGAAATATAAGCTCGCATGAGGAATATATATTGAATTTCACGGAGGCCGATATTAGTGATGATCAAGCGGGCTCTGGGTAAAAGTTTAGAGTAATGACCAGTAGAAAAAACAACGCCCAGTTCCTGAGACTAGCCATAAATAGGTATATTTTAAAATGTGCATGAGTGAGATTGCAAGTTTACCAATTACTCCACAAGTTTGCCCAGTCTTTTTCTAGGTCAAGATCCTCCTGGTTCTTCAGCCAGACCTCCCACCAGATCACTCAGACCTCTTACCCAGCCAGTCATACTCAATAAACACATTTAATGTCACTTATGCAAGATAATTAACAGGTGTAAAATTACGCATGAGTGTCTTTTAAAATAGCTACTTTACATGCAAATGTTGGCCCTGCCCCGGAATGCCCATAACCATCCCCTTTTTACATGTGTATATATGCATGCGAAAGCAAAAATGCACACATATGTTTGAGGTTTATAAAATAGCATGCACGCAAGTAGATGCTACTTAGGTATGTATATGCTAATTTTTACATGTGCAAGTCTTTGAAAATTCACCCCTTACTGTTGGATTTTAAAAGCCCTAATGGCACCAAAGCTGGGAGATCCACACGGGTCTCGGATCGGCGCTTGCTGCGTGGATTTTAAGAAGCGTCCTTGAACGCACTTATCTCCTGGTACGTGCACAAATTCAAAAGTTCAAAAAAGAGGCGGGATTGTGGGCCTGGTCTGGGAATGGCGTAGGCTTGTCAGAGAAAGACCATTTACGCACACAAGCGTGCGCCAGGGCTCTCTACCATGTAGCTTTACTTCTGCTGATGCTGGCATGTAAGTCAAAAAATAAAAAAATCATGGCTAGTCAGTGGGGTTTTAATGATCAGGTCTAACAACGGGGAAGGGAGCCTTTAAAACTAAGGGTTTTATTTTAAAACAAACGAGCAGATGTCCATGTGCATGCGGATCCTGGCGCTTGCACATGGATGCATCGATTTTATAATATGTGTGTTATTGCATGCATGTTATAAAATATGGTTCCTGCAAGCATTTGTGCGCTGGATTTTAATATCTGCACGCGCATGTGCGGGTGGGTTGGGACTCGCACGTGGGGGGGGGAGGGAATTTTAAAAACCAATGTGGGGTGACGGGAGTAGGCCTTCCCAGTTCCCTCCCAGTCCACTGCAATTAAGAAACGGACTGGAAGGGAGCTTTCCTATCCCCCTAACTACCCTTCCTACCTTTCCCCTCTCCTCCCTGACCCCTAACTCCTACCTAGCTAGTCAGATTTTTTTCGTTTTAATATTTACTGCTCCTTCAGAGCAGAAGTAACTTCCATGCGCCAGATGGCTGCTGGCGAGCGCTTCCCTGGGACAAGGCCTAATGGCTGCTGTCCTGGTCGGATGGAACATTTTCCTATAAAAGGCATTATTATTTTTATATATTTTAATCAAATTGGGCGGATTTTAAAAGGAGCGCGAATCGGAGCGGCCTCGGAGGGAATCCTCTAACACCCTCCCCTCACCTTCCCCCTCCCTTCCTCTACCTAACCTAACCCCCCCGCCCGGCCCTGTCTATACCCCCCCCTTACCTTTGTTGGGGGATTTACGCCTCCCGGAGGGAGGCGTAAATCCCCGCGCGCCAGTGGGCCTCCTGCGCGCCGGGCCGCGACCTGGGGGCGGGTACGGAGGGCGCGGCCACGCCCCCGGACCGCCCCGGGCCGTAGCCACGCCCCTGTACCCGCCCCCAAAACGCTGCCGACACGCCCCGAAAACGCCGCGACGACCGGGACCGCCCCCAACACGCCCCCCAACACGCCCCCTCCGAAACCCCGGGACTTACGCGAGTCCCGGGGCTCTGCGCGCGCCGGTAGGCCTATGTAAAATAGGCTTACCGGCGAGCAGGGCTCTGAAAATCCGCCCCATTGTGTTTCTTTGCAAAAGAAACAAAAAATATTGCTACTTCCTTGATAGTGGGAATAAGGAGTTATCAGTCAATGTAAACTCTGGGTTGGCTGATATACATTTTCTGGAATCCTACCTACTGATTTCTTCTGCTGGTGAAGAACAAAAGAGGAAGACAAAGATAAAAACCACCATTTCTTTTATGTGGGAAGAAGAGACAACATCTCCTGCTCATTGTGTCTGCAAAAACCATTCATTTCCATCTCGTGATACTTGGTTAAGGGAGAGTATCACGAGATGGATCCTCAGCGTGCGCTGAGCAGATTTTAGAAGCTGCTCATGTATGCAAGTATCTCCCGGTACGCGCACAAGTGAGAGAGCCACAAAAAGGGGTGCATGGTCTGGGTGGGGCATGGGTGGGACATGGGACTTTAACATGAAATGTGCACATCAGGGGTCCTCTGCCATGTAACTCTACTATTGCTATGGATGACATGTAAGTAATAAAACAAAAATACTAGGCTGGTCAGTAGGGTTTTAAGGGTTGGGCTAACGGGAAAAGGGAGGCTAATAGCCTAGGGGGGGGTTTGGAAGTCCTATCCCTTAACTGGGCAAACTGGGAACAAACTGGGAAAACTAGTTATGGCGTCAGCTTATGCAGTAGAGGCAGCATTTGTGCACACGTGCGCATCTATATAAAATTGTGCGCACATGTACATATGTTCAGCCTGTTTTATAACATGCGCGCATATATATATGCGTATGTTCTAAAATGGCCACGTCCTTTAGAACAAGCTGGCATACGCATGTACATATGCGCCTGCAATTCTTTGCAAGTTGCAATATTTATTGGTGCAATACAAGAATTATTCAAAGACAATATTAGTTTTTAAGACTAAATAGGACCCTTGTTGAGGTGTGACAAGACCATGCAGCTTAAAAAGAAAGCACTTACTAACATACATTTTATAATTACAATAGCGTATATGATAGATGCTTGCCTCAGCATTATTTTAGATTTATAATTGGTGGTACAAATACATCATTGTCATATAAGCTTCAGTATGCCAGTGATGAATAACATTTTTATCACTCACTTATTTCAAAAGTTTACTGGCAAGTTATTTGCAATAATGCCTGCTCAATAAAGACCCACTTTTACCATGGTTCAAAATGTGCTTTTAAGTCTTTTGGTTGTCATCTATCTTCTGAAAGATTCAGAATAATAAAACTTTCCCTTACAATCATACTACTATTTCTTAAATTGGAAGAAAGTTACAGTATGTGCCCACAGAGGTAAATTTTTAAAAACCTTGAGTGTTGATGAGAAAAAAAATGAATTTTAAATGTAAGATGTACAGAGTTTGTAATTTGCATGTAGCCAAAAAAAATCCCTAAACTTTATTGTCCCTATCATTTATTATTCATAGTGGTGATTGTAAAAAAAAACCAAAAAAAGAACAAATTGTAGAATGTATTATTTTTGGTATCCAAGTTATTAATCATAGTCATGTCAGACTGTGATAAATATGATCCTATTTAGTAGCATCTGTAGCTAAGTTCACTTGTCAATATATGGCACTGGAATATTATGAGCATCCACTGGAGGTACCAAATAATCTTTCAGCTTTCAGGGAGTTTTATTTATTTATTTATAAATTTTATATACCCCCCTCATCAAATACTGAGTGGTGAACAATAAAAACAGTCACAATTAATAAAAATGGTAAAATATTATACATAAATCAATAAAAAAAATAGACATACATTGTATTAAACAGCCTATATTCCAGCTTTAGAATTTCTTAGACGCTTGTTTCTTTTCAATATTTGCAATCACCAGTTAATCTACAGCAAGCCTTATGCATATCGCCATCTACATGACGAAACAGACAAAGTTAACAACAAACTGTTAAAGCTTGGCAAAATAAAATGATTTAGTTAATTTCCTAAATATTTGATTGAAACTTCTTTCTTTAGATCTAAAGGTAATTGATTCCAAAGGATGGTACCCTGCACTATAAAGAGTCACTCATGGGATTCATCCAGATGAATAAGTCTAAAAGCTGGAACTTCCAGAAGCATCTAGTTTCCTGACTTAAGAGGTCTAGAGGACTGGTAAAGTTTTAAATCAGCATTATAGGCAGGGGAAACAATCCCATTGATGCCTCTGAAGACAAAGAGCACAACCCGAAATTTAATTCTCTAGGTGGAAGTCCAACAATAATTCTTGCTGCTGAATTTTGAACATGTTGAAGAGCTCGTACTGTAGAAAGAGGGTAAACCAAGAAACAAGATATTACAGTAGTCGACAGGTATAATAATTAAGGAGTCTATAATGGTTTTAAGATCTTGTTTTTCAAGATAAGGATGTATTCTTTGAATTTAACGTAGTTTAGAAAAGGAGCTTCGTACTAATTGATTTACATGAGGGCAGTGAGAGAGTGTGGTGACCATTAAGACTAAATTTTGGGCTCGCTTAACAATGAAAATAGTGTTCCCATTAATAATAATGTTAGATGGAATTTCTTTTTAGGATTTCTAACCAAATAGAGGATTTCAGTGTTTCATGTTTAAAGTCAATTTGTTTTCTTTTAACCAAAAATTAAGGGCCATTATAGTGGTTTCTACTTTTTTTTAATGCTATCGTGAAAGAACTTTTATAGGTATATAGAATTGTATGTCATCAGCAAAAATACGGTAGTCTACATTGAGGCTGGAAAATATTTTATAGATTGGGGCAATATAGACATTAAACAATGATGCAGACAAGGCTGATCCTTGTAGCACTCCAGTTTTTATTTAAAACATGGCAGACTCATCATTATTAATCAATACTTTCTGTTGGCATCTGTTTAAAAAGGAACTGAACCTATTTATTTATTTATTTAGACATTTTATATACCATGTTCCAAATAAAAGATCACAATGGTTTACAACTTGATGTACAGATTATAGATCGACATGTACATTGACTGGAAAAGGTCAGAAACATATATTTTAAATGATGTTGTCCTTGAGGGTGCATGCTCTGAGTTCAGATGATAGGTTATAGGCATTTTGAAATAACCATGAAAGGGATGTGGAACTAAAGATAGGGAAGAAGCTGTGGTTATCCACAGATTTTGTGGTGCCTGTGCAATCAGAGATCAGGAGTTCTTTTGGATTCCTAATTGTCAATGAAGGGTCAAATTAGCCATGTTATAAAGTTAGCTTTTTATAAGCTCAAGATGTTGCATCCATTAAGAATGCTTTTACCTCCCACATTTTTTCGTTCAGTGTTGCAAGCTCTAGTTCTTACCCATCTAGATTACTGTAGTACATTGTATATTGGATTGTCAGACAAGATTTTGTGTGTAATGCAGATGATACAAAACTCGGCTGTACGAGTATTGACGGGAATCTCTAGAACACAGTATATAACTCCGATTCTAAAGGAGTTCTAAGGAATTTCATTGGCTCCCAATTAATGGAGAAGTAAATTCATACTCATAACTATAGTTTTTAAATTTGTCCATAGTCTTTCTTCATGTATTTTGAGTGGTCTGTTAAGACCTTGTGTCCCCTCTTGCTCTTTGCACTCCACACAATCATATTTGCTAGAGATTCCGTCAATAGGGAAATTCCAGTTAGCCAGAACTAGAGGGCGTGCCTTCGCTGTAGTTGCTCCTAGTGAATGGAACAAGATCCCACAAGATGTGAGAGAGTTGCAGGATCTAAAGGATTTTAGAAAGGCTCTGAGGCAGTGTTCTTTGAAGGCTTATAGTTCTTAATTTGCAGTTTTTATTAATTACATAGTGAGTTATTAGTGTTTTTATGTTGTTTTATATATGTTTTATTTGTATATGTTGTTTTTATATTTTTATGGTTGTTACTTTGTAATCCACACTGAACTATTGTATGGAGGCAGCGGAATAGAAGAATTTAAATAAATACATAAATAAATAAGGGCACAGCTTGCTTGAAACAGGCTTGCAGTTGGTTACTTGCAGGATGAGAGCAGAGGAAGATTGTGCTGGTGGCTAAAGAGGAACAGTGAGTAATGCTTTGCTGGGTAATTTTCGGATTGGGGAAGAGATGAAACTGTGAGTAAATTAACTTTTAGTTTGTATACTTTTGGAAGCAGCTAATGTTAAATTATGCATCCATAGAGAGGCTGCAACAAAAGGACATGCAAGGCCATAGAGTTTTGCTCACTCTAGGAAGTTACATTCACTTGTGGGAAAAAGTATATACTAAACGGTGATTGGAGGTTTGTGTTGGAGCATACTGTCTCCAGTATTCCATTTGAAAAGATGGAGCTAGCCATGATTTCCAGATATTGCATGATGTGTGTCTGGGATATATGGTATGTGTATGTGTGCGTAAGTGTGAAAGGGGGCTTTATTATAAAATAGTGAGTTTACTATTGAGTTGTCACAGTTTGTGTTATAGTTCCAGCTGCTGTGCAGCCTTCCCTTCACCAGGGGACACCAGCCGAGCGCACTGTATTAATCCGCAGTTGGACGCGGGTTGTAGAGGCACTAACTAATCCCCTTATGCAATAAGGGGATTAGCGCCTCTACAATGCACATCCAGCGCAGAGTGAAACTAATAGAGCTCATCACATGCAAATGCATGTGAATGAGCCTATTAGCTATTCACTCTCGATGCAAGAAAAAAATGTGCGTCCAGGATGCACATTTTTCCAGTCAGTAATTAACGCCTGCCCGGAGCAGGCGTTAATTGCTGAGCGCTCCTTAAACTAGTATAGAAAAAACTGCTTTTCTGTTCTGCCTCCTACTTCTTATCGTCAATCGGGCTCTCATTAGCAAGGAGGCGCTAGGGATGCACAAGCGACCCCTAATTTAAATATTGCATGGCGTCCCCAGGAGGGGCGCATTAAGAAAGCAGGCGCTGACTGTTCAGCGCCCGCTTTCTGCGCAAAAATATTCCATTGGCCCCTTAGTCTGCTCCTGTCTCAGCCTGTTCTAGTCTTACCTGCATGCTGTTCCTAAGTTCCAGTCTCGCCTGCATGCTGTTCCTAAGTTCGTCTTGCCTGCATGCTGTTCCTGAGTTCCAGTCTCACCTACATGGTGTTCCTAAGTTCCAGTCTCACTTACATGGTGTTCCTAAGTTCCAGTCTCGCCTGCATGCTATTCCTGAGTTCCAGTCTCACCTGCATGCTATTCCTGAGTTCCAGTCTCACCTGCATGCTGTTCCTGAGTTCCAGTCTCACCTACATGGTGTTCCTAAGTTCCAGTCTCACCTACATGGTGTTCCTAAGTTCCAGTCTCACTTACATGGTGTTCCTAAGTTCCAGTCTCGCCTGCATGCTATTCCTGAGTTCCAGTCTCACCTACATGGTGTTCCTAAGTTCCAGTCTCACCTACATGGTGTTCCTAAGTTCCAGTCTCACCTGCATGCTGTTCCTGAGTTCCGGTCCTAACTGCATGCTGTTCCAATCCAAGCCTTGATTCCAGTATTACCTGCATCCTGTCCCAGTCTAAGCTTTGTTCCAGCCTTACCAGACTGTCCAGTTGTGCTCCAGCCTCGTCCTGTCATCCTGCGCTACTCCGGAGGTGGTGTTCCCTACGCCTGAACTGGAGCCACAACTGTTTGTATTTTGAATTTGTATCAGAAACTTGTTTGCTTCGATGGCAATGTGGTCATGTAATTTGTTATTATGTGTCTCACTTTAATAAACATATTGGGAAAAAAAGGAATGAAAGCTAGGTAATTTTTATTCTATGTGCCTGATTAAAAGGAAAGGAAAGGTAGGTAATTGTTTTAGTGTATGTGCTTGATTAAAAAAAAAGAAAAAGCAGATACTTTTTTAGTGTGTGTGCATGATTAAAAGAAAGCAAAGGTAGGTAAATGTTTTTGTGTGTGTGCCTGGTTAAAAAAAAAGGAAAGATAGATTAATTTAGTGAATTATCCCAGGACAAGCAGGATGCTAGTCCTCACATATGGGTGACATCAGTAATGGAGCCCTATGTACGGAAAACTTCTGTAAAAGTTTCTATGAAACTTTTGACTGGCACCAGAGTGCCTACTGAGCATGCCCAGCATGCCATGATATTCCCTGCCACAGGGGTCTCCCTTTAGTCTTCTTTTTTCCGCGAAGCAGTTAGCCTCGCGGTTATCAGGAGTCCTGTGGGATTCTCCACATATTTTTCCTTACGGAAAGCTTCAAAAACTTCAACCGCAAAGGGTCTCCCTTAGTTTAGTCATCGCGGTGAGTTTTTACCGTTCTCGCGATTCCGTTCCGTTTTTTGATTAAAAACAATTTTACCTGAGTCCTAGGCCGTCGACGGCTGTCCGGCCACAAAATGGCTACAGGTTTTAAAAAATGTCCGAAATGCGCGAGAAATATGTCTATCACAGACCCTCACCAAGACTGTGTACTTTGCCTTGGTGAAGGTCATGATGTAAAAAATTGTCCCTTATGTGCTACGATGACCTCGAAAGGTCGACGTCTACGGATGGACAAAATGGAGCAACTATTCAAGATACAGCTGATTACTGCTCCGTCTACTTCCACACAATCGTCTCCGGCTGGGTCGATTAGGAAAGTAGTATTGAAGAAACGTCACTCAGGTGAGTCGGGAGACGCTCCCTTTTCCTCCCCCTCTCCATCGTCCAGAGCGTCCACATCGAGCAGCGAAAAAGGGCGCGAAAAAGATAAACATCGCCATCGGCATCGCAGGCCGCACACAGCAACCACCGCTTCGATACCCGGCGAGCCATCGGCGGAGGACGGGACACCGATTAAGAAAGCCCGGCTCCAAAGTAAGGCTTCTGAGCCACCAGCAGGCCAACCCTCGCCGATTCCGGCGGAAGGAATCGTACCTCCTCAGGGCTCTGAGGTTGTACTGCTATCGCCGCCACCGCCTCCCCCCATGGGTGCTCTGTTCACATCATCCATGCGGGCGGGAACTTGACAGTTACATACGTCAAGCGGTTAAGGATGCCTTTATCGAGCGATGCCACGGCCTGCCACTCCGGTTCTGCCATCGACACCGGTCATAGGAGGATCTCCGGTCCCATCACCGATTCCTTCACGACCGATGCCAAGGAAATCACCGCTCTCCTCGATGGCACCGATTCCATCACCGGTTCTACCTAGGCCGCAATCACCGGTTCCAGCACTACCGATTCCCCGGTTACCATCGATTCCACCATGGCCATCGACCCCGATGGCACCGTCGATGCCTTCTCAAGAATCCATTTTTCAACCATTAATGGACAAGCTGGACTCACTGATCCATTGCTTCTCATCTTTACCACAACCTATAGATGTAGATGAGAATCAAGAGCCATTACCAGGTCCCTCGGTGTCACGCCACCCCTAGACCTCAGACTCCACTATCCGAAATGCCAGCTAAGCCTACTAGGCCGTTGGAGCACCCTCTGGATGATAGTGACCAAGAATTCTCCTCGGATGAAGACCTCCTTTCTGAGCCTTCTCCGCCAGAAGATAGAAGAAAGTCACCACCGGAGGATCTGTCTTTCTCCAACTTTATTAAAGAAATGTCTCAAACAATTCCTTTCTCTCTCATTTCTGAAGTAGACAGCAGGCAAACACCTTGGAGGTGCTTCAATTCGTGGATCCTCCCAAGGAAATTCTTGCTATTCCTGTTCATGAAGTATTACAAGAACTTATGTACAGGATATGGGAACACCCTGGTTCGGTGGCAGCTGTTAATAAGCGGGCGGATGCCACTTATCTAGTACAACCCATCCCAGGGTTCCAAAAAACTCAACTACCACACCAATCAGTGGTGGTTGAGTCGGCTCAAAAGAAAGCCAAAAGATTAAAGCAACACGCCTCTATACCTCCTGGAAAGGATAATAGGTTCTTGGACAATCTTGGCCGGAAGATCTTCCAAGCTGCTATGCTGGTATCTAGGATAAATTCATACCAGCTTTTCATGAATCAATACCAGCGTGACCTATGGAAACAAGTTGAATCCCTGTCTCATCAGTTACCTGACCATCTTCAGGAAGGATTTCAAAACCTCGTACATAAAGGCCTAGAGGCAGGAAAACACGAGGTTCGAGCCACGTATGATTCATTTGAAACAGCATCCAGATTGTCTGCATCCGGAATAACAGCTAGAAGATGGGCCTGGCTCAAATCTTCAGAGCTGAGACCAGAGGTACAGGAGCGCTTGGCGGACCTGCCTTGCTTAGGTGAGAACCTCTTTGGCGATAAGGTCAAGGAGGCGGTGGCCACCATCAAAGACCACACAGAAACCCTCAAACAGCTTTCTCAGCTGCCACAAGAGGTACATCAACCTTCAAGGAGGCCTCCAAGAAGGGAACAAAGAAAGCCATATTACCGCCCTAGGCGGTATTATCCACCAGTAGCCAGGCCCAGACAACAAAGACCTGCTCAACGGTCTCAGCCTCGCCAAAGACCTGCTAGGCCTCAACAACCTCCGCCTGCGGCGTCCACTTCCGGATTTGAAGTACAACCAGAGGGCATGAGTCATTCCCAAAATCCTTATCCACAAGTACCTGTCGGAGGCCGAGTTGCTCACCATCTTCAAACTTGGACCTCCATCACTACAGACCAATGGGTACTCTCAATCATATCTCAAGGGTACCACTTGGACTTCCTCACTGTGCCAAGACACAATCCCCCTATTCCGTCTTGGACAGTGTCTCATCATTACACAATCCTGCAAGCAGAATTATCCACCCTCCTGACTGCCAGGGCCATCGAAAGAGTTCCCAGGCCTCAGTGGGGCAGAGGATTCTACTCCCGATATTTCCTCATTCCAAAGAAAACCGGGGGTCTACGTCCTATCCTGGACCTCAGAAATCTCAACAAATTTTTAAAGAAGGAAAAATTCAGGATGGTGTCCTTAGGCACCATGCTACCTCTTCTTCAAAAAGGAGATTGGCTCTGCTCTCTGGATCTTCAAGACGCTTACGCTCACATTCCCATTTTTCCACCTCATCGACAGTACCTGCGATTTCTGGTACAAGGTCAACACTTCCAATACAGGGTGCTACCATTCGGCCTTGCATCAGCACCTCGAGTATTCACAAAATGTCTAGCAGTAGCGGTGGCACATCTTCACAAGCAACAAGTGCATGTGTTCCCCTACTTGGACGATTGGCTCATCAAAAGTCATACACAGAGCGGAGCTGTCACTTCTCTCCATCTCACAATAAGATTGCTTCACTCCTTGGGATTTCTCATCAATTACGACAAATCCCATCTCACACCATCTCACCAGTTGCAGTTCATAGGTGCAGATCTCAACACCATCACAGCAAAGGCCTTTCTTCCGAAAGACCGGGCTCAATCGCTCGTTCTCCTAGTACATTCTATGCGAAATCAACATACAGTCACAGCTCATCAGTGCCTCATCCTACTCGGACACATGGCCTCAACAGTTCACGTCACTCCCATGGCCAGATTGACCATGCGACTAATGCAATGGACACTGAAATCTCAATGGATTCAAGCCATTCAGCCACTGTCCACTCACATCCAGATAACACCAGAGCTGAAGTCTTCCCTTCTCTGGTGGACATCACCAATCAACTTGCTCAAAGGCCTACCTTTCCAGCAACCAGTTCCACAAGTGACTTTAACTACAGATGCGTCCACCTTGGGATGGGGAGCGCACATTGCTCATCTGAAAACACAGGGCAAGTGGACAAATCAAGAAGCCTCCTTTCAGATAAATTTCCTGGAGCTTCGAGCTATACGCTATGCTCTATATGCATTCAAGGACTGCCTTTCACACAAGACTGTTCTGATCCAAACGGACAACACAGTAGCCATGTGGTACATCAACAAGCAGGGTGGTACGGGCTCGTACCTCCTTTGTCGGGAAGCAGCTCAAATATGGGACTGGGCCCTAGCACACTCAATTCTACTACGGGCCACCTACCTAGCAGGCATCCACAACACAGTAGCGGATCGCCTCAGCCGTCACTTCCAACCACACGAGTGGTCCCTCGATCCAGCGATAGCAACCAAGATATTTCAACGCTGGGGTCAACCAACAATAGATCTCTTTGCGTCACATCTGAACTACAAAGTGAACAATTACTGCTCTCTCCTCTTCCAGCAGAACAGCTTACCAAAGGACGCGTTTGCCCGCCATTGGAACTTAGGCCTGTTATACGCGTATCCACCAATACCGCTCATAACCAAAACACTAGTGAAGCTACAACAGGACAAGGGGTCCATGATACTCATAGCCCCATATTGGCCTCGACAAGTATGGTTCCCCACACTGCTAGATCTCTCAGTCAGGGATCCAATTCGCCTGGGAGTAGCTCCCACTCTCATAACTCAGGAACAGGGACAGTTGCGCCATCCCAACCTCCAATCCCTGTCCCTGACAGCATGGATGTTGAAAGCTTGATCTTGCAACCATTCAACCTTTCAACCAATATATCTCAGGTACTAATAGCTGCACGTAAACCGTCCACTAGAAAGAATTATTCATACAAATGGAAAAGGTTTACTTTATGGTGCACTCAGAAAGGTTTAGATCCTTTCACTTGCCCCACTACCTCGCTACTAGATTACCTTTACCATCTCTCAGACTCTGGTCTTAAGACGTCATCTGTAAGGGTACACTTAAGTGCAATCTCAGCTTATCATAACAAGCTAGGAGATGCGCCTCTCTCCACACAGCCTCTCGTCAGTAAATTCATGAGAGGCCTAACTCACATTAAACCTCCAGTTCATTCCCCAAGCATTCAATGGGACCTGAACGTAGTTTTAACCAAGCTTATGCGTTCTCCATTTGAACCCATAAATACCTGTGACCTTAAATTCCTTACTTGGAAAACGGTATTTCTCATAGCCATTACATCAGCTAGAAGGGTCAGTGAACTACAAGCACTAGTAACTTACGAACCCTTCATGAAGTTCCTTCATGACAGAGTAGTCCTCCGTACACATCCAAAATTCCTTCCTAAGGTTGTCACGGAATTTCATTTGAACCAAACCATAGTTTTACCTACATTCTTTCCTAGGCCTCACTCTCACCAGGGAGAGAGAGCCTTACACACTTTGGACTGTAAACGTGCGTTATCTTTCTATTTAAACCGCACTGCAGCCCAAAGAAAATCAAATCAACTGTTTGTATCCTATGATCCAAACAAACCAGGTAAGGCAGTGGGTAAGCATACTCTGTCAAACTGGCTAGCAGATTGCATACAATTTTGTTATGAAAAAGCAGGCCTTACTCTCCAAGGGCGAGTAAAAGCACATTCAGTCAGAGCAATGTCAACTTCAGTAGCACACCTTCGCTCTGTACCTATTCTGGACATTTGTAAAGCAGCAACATGGAGTTCTCTTCACACCTTTTCAGCTCACTACTGTCTAGACAAAGAGGGAAGACAAGATTCAGCATATGGACAATCCGTCTTAAAGAACTTGTTTCCAGTTTAATCCCAACTCCTTCTACATCCAACCTGCTGTGATTTCGACTGATTCATTTCAATAACAATACCTTACGGTCATTTCAGCACAAAATGAATCAGCCTCTAGCTTGCTAATCACCCATATGTGAGGACTAGCATCCTGCTTGTCCTGGGATAAAGCAATATTGCTTACCTTGTAATAGGTGTTATCCCAGGACAGCAGGATGTAGTCCTCACGAAACCCACCTGCCACCCCGCGGAGTTGGGTCCGATACGTTTTATTATTTTATTTTGGCTAACGCTATTTGCTACAAACAAAGACTAAAGGGAGACCCCTGTGGCAGGGAATATCATGGCATGCTGGGCATGCTCAGTAGGCACTCTGGTGCCAGTCAAAAGTTTCATAGAAACTTTTACAGAAGTTTTCCGTACATAGGGCTCCATTACTGATGTCACCCATATGTGAGGACTACATCCTGCTGTCCTGGGATAACACCTATTACAAGGTAAGCAATATTGCTTTTCTTTCCCACCCCACCTACCCCTAAGCGTATTCTTTGATTTATAGACTCTTATCCCATATGAGAGGACAAGAGACAATTTCACATCAAAAATCGGGGATTTATCTAAAACAAGGGAGTGACCCAGCCATTATCAATAGATCAGTTAATGTTCCTTTGCAGGTCATTGCTAAATTAACATTAAATACCAAATAAATTTAAAGGACTTTAATTTATGTATCACTACTCCTTTAGCAATCTAAGGGAGAGATTTATTATGCTGTTATATTTTATCACAGGAGGGGCAAAATATCACAGGGGGGCATTCCTGTGATATATGGCCCTCCCTGGAGGGGGTGAACAGTGGAAGGGAGTTATTTTTCGCCTGCATTACCCTTTAAAAAGCATCCCAGGAACATCAGGATGCACAATAGCATCCTCATGCCCTCGGTATCTTTTATCTAAAACTCCTGAGTTTCTGTTATAATAACACAGCTTGCTTTTTTTTTGAGGCAAGCTGTGTTAATGTATTTGCATATGATTACCTATGCATTAGCTGCCTTGCATTCATTATTTGTTTTAATGTAACTTTCCACCCTGCTCTTTTCCATTTCCTCCTCTCTATCTGTTCTGTGTAAACCGATGTGATGTCTATACGAACTTCGGTATATCAAAGCGTTAAATAAATAAATAAATTAGTAATTTTTATGCATGCAAAGCAGCTAATTTCAATAGGAGCAAAGTTTTATGGTAAAAACATGATATTATTGCGATATGGTTGTATCACTGTTTTTCATGTATTATAGCCTTAAAGGTGAATTTTAAAAACCCAGTGCATGCATTAATTAGGGGATGTGTGAATAAGGGGCTCGTGCGTGCCAAGCAGATTTTAAAAGCCAAGATATGCGTATATCTCCCACAGCACACACATCTCAAAAACTGTCAAAAAGGGGCAGGGTGGGGGCGTCATTTGGGTGGGGCATGGGCATTTTGGTGTGTGAACCTAAGATGTGTGAATAAATACTTATGCAATGTGGCACACACTGAGGTTCCCCTGCTGTGTAACTTTACATCTGCTATGGATGACATGTAAGTTGAAAATTAAAGAAAACTAGGCAGATCTATGGGGTTTTAAGGGTTGGGGCTAACTGGGGGGAGCAAAGACTATTATTTTAGGGGCGTTTGGAGGGCCTAGCTCTTAACTGGGTGAACTGGGGATGAACTGGTAAAACTGGGAATAATATCAGCGTGCACCCCTTTTAAAATCTCCCGATTTACATGGTAGATGCAGGATTTGCGCGCCAAATTAAAATTTGGTGCACGTATGTGTGCGGGCAGGCTATTTTATAACCTGCAAGCAAATGCTATAAAATGGTCGAATCCCTGGGTGCAGGCTGACGCACGCACCAGTTTGAAAGTTACCAGCTCTTTCTGGCTTAGTAATTTTTCTTATAAATTAATTCAACAATATTAAGAGGCAGACAGCAGTCCAGCAGCAAGATGGGGGCCTTCCGGTCTTTTGCACCGAATGGAAAATATATAAGGAAAGACTAAAGAAGTTAGGACTGTTCAGCTTGGAGAAGAGACGGCTGAGGGGGGAATATGATAGAGGTGTTTAAAATCATGAGAGGACTAGAACGGGTAAATGTGAATTGGTTATTTACTCTTTCGGATAATAGAAGGACTAGGGGGCACTCCATGAAGTTAGCATGTAGTACATTTAAAACTAATCGGAGAAAGTTCTTTTTCACTCAACGCACAATTAAACTGTAATTTGTTGCCAGGGGATGTGGTTAGTGCAGTTAGTGTAGCTGTGTTTAAAAAAGGATTGGATAAGTTCTTGGAGGAGAAGTCCATTACCTGCTATTAATCAAGTTGACTTAGAAAATAGCCGCTGCTATTACTAGCATGGGATATACTTAGTTTTTGGGTACTTGCCAGGTACTTGTAGCCTGGATTGGCCACTGTTGGAAAGAGGATGCTGGGCTTGATGAACTCTTGGTCTGATCTAGTATGGTATGTTCTTTTGTTACTAGTTGGTGAGAGGTTGTATGTGTGTGCCTGGCGCAACGAGCTTCTGGCTCTCAGTGAATGAGTCTGATCTTTAGAGGCTAGAGTGGCAAACTTGGAGAAGCTGAGGCAGACAAAGGTATATAGAGGAGAACTTCAGGGACATAATCAGGGACAGAAATAGGATTTTGTTGCCCCTAGACATGTTTGGTGCTTTCACACACCCTCCCCCACCCCCACCCCCCAATAAGGGCTGTTCTCTGCTAAATGAGATTCAGCAGAACTAGATGACAGCAAAACTTAGCCAGCTTGCTGCCCCTAAATATTTGCTGCCCTAGGCAGAGACATAATGGGTGCCTATTGAAAATTCCAAAGTTGGACATAATATCCAAGTCCCAACTCCAGTCTGGCAATGTAAAATTCGTGGACCCTTGGAACTGTGGTGAGGTTGGCTCACCTGCAGAAATGGCCCTGCAGGTCCTCACTGACAGCTTACAGACCTAGGCTAGATTGAGACTGGTCAAGAGCTTCACTTATACCAGCTCCTTTCCCATCAGGTTGAGCCCTCGGGTTCTGGGGGCTGGCAGGTATTAGGTGAGAGTCTCTAGGGTGATGGATTGAACAGAGGTCCAGCATCAGGCTAGGGTCAGAGGCAAACAGCAGGCAAGGGTATAAGTCCAGGCAGAGGTCATAGGTGGGTGACAAGCAAGGATGGTTAGAGGTCAGATATGAGTTAAGTCCAGTAGTCAGTCTGAGAGTAGCAATGGAAGACACAGAGATGGACAGAGGCAACAGGGCAGGACAGAGCAGGGTAACTGGATGAGGCAGGCTGGGCTGGAGAGAAAAGGCAGGGATCTGGAGCACAGGAAGAATGCAACAACTTAAACTACAGCGGGACTGTAGATGACCCGTTGCTGAGGCAAAGTCCGTTTTAAGAGCTGAAGATAATGATGTCATTGAAGGGCACTACAGAGATCTTCCTGCCATGAGCCCTTTAACGGAGCTGAGGGGGGGGCATGACAAAGGCATCCTGCCACTGCGCGATAGTCGGCAGGGTCCTGCTGCTGGGGAACAGAGCCCAGGGCCAGATTCGGCATGCATCGTGGATGAGTGCGCGGCTTGTGTGATGCGAGCCAGCAAATGTAACAGGCAGCCCCTGTGATGCCTTAGAGGAGTCACCTGGATGGAGAGCATTATCTTGGTATAGCAGAAGTGATCCTGTAACTAGGACCTGCACTCCAGGTGATGCATTATCTTCTTGCATTGAGGATGGGTTTCTAAGGGCTTGTGCCCAGGAGGAAAGGGTTAGGTCAGCCATCATAGTTGGTGATTTGATCATTAGGAATGTAGATAGCTGCATGGTTGATGGATGTTAGGATCACTTGATAACTTGTCTGACTGGTGCAAAGGTAGTGGACTTCAATCCTACCTAGATAGGATTTTAGACAGTGCTGGAGAGAAGCCAGCTGTCTTGGTGCATGTGGGCACCAATGAAATAAGAAGGTGTGGCAGGGAGGTTCTGGAAGCCAAATTTAAAGATGAATTTTAAAAGCCCAGCGTGCGCCAAAATTGGGAGAAGCACGCACAAGTCAGGCTCACATGCGCCCACCAAATTTTAAAAGCCTCACAGATATGTATTTATATCCCACTGCACGCACATCTCACTCAATTTCAAAAATGGGTGTGATCTGGGTGTGGCATGGGTGTTTTGGGGTGTGGCTAAGAAATGTGCGCGTAAATACTCATGTGCCCTGGTTCACTGCACATAAGTTTACTTCTGCTATGAAGGTGGAGTAAGTTGTAACAACAATAAAAATAGCCATTTTGAAGGGGTTTAAAGGGTCTGGGGTAACTGGGGGGTGTATGGGCTATTAAATCAGGGGGGGTTTGGAGGACCTAGCTCTTAATTGGGCAACCTGGTGAATGAACTGGTGAAACTGGCAATGGATGGATGGTCACTCCAGAACCTTCATTTTCTTCTGCATCCACTGAAGGGTTGACTTGGCCTTACGTTTTCGATTATTGACATGTTGGAAAGTCCAAGGGCACCCCATATGTAGCTTCCTGACTGATGAATGCAAATTCTCCTCCAATATTTTCTGCTAAGATGCTGCATTCATTCTATTATCAATTTTGACTAAATTCCCTGTGCTGCTGTAGCTCCCTGCCCCCCCCCCCCCCCCACCAAACAGCAGAGATCCACCTCCATACTTCACATGCATCTTTTCATAGACTTGTTGACTCCTCTCCAAATATAGCATTTATGGTTGTGACTAAAGTTCAGTTTTCTCTCTTTACTCCAAATAATTTTGTTCCAGAGGTTTTGAGGCTTCTCTAGGTGCTGTCTGGCATATTGTAAGCAGGCTGTTTTGTGGCATTGGTGCAGCAATGGCTTTTTTTATGTCAACTCTATCATGTAGCCCATTTTTGTTCAAGTATCTTATTGTGCATGCTGAAACACCCACACCACTTTATTTCAGAGAAGCCAGTATTTCAGTAGAAGTTGCTTTTGGGTTTTTCTTTGCATCCCGACAAATGTTCCTGGCAGTTGTGTCTGAAATCTTTTTTATACTACCTGATCATGACTTGGTATTAACAGAGAGCGTTCACAACAAGTGCAGAAGAATTCTCTGATGGTCCAAAGTTTTAAAAATATCAAAGATTTTAATATGGCAACTCCACTGTTAGGAACATAATATCTCAATTCAGATTCAAGGGTCCCCCGACACGGACCCCATGATTCGCCAAGTTGGCTGCGTCCCTGTAACCTGTTACTTTATATGGAAAACGAAAGATGTTCTAACTGTATTGTCCCTCCCGACGCAGCCAACTTGGCGAAACACGGGGTCCATGTCGGGGGACCCTTGAATCTGAATTGAGATATTATGTTCCTAACAGTGGAGTTGCCATATTAAAATCTTTGATATTTTTAAAACTTTGGACCATCAGAGAATTCTTCTGCACTTGTTGTATACGCTATCTGATTGCTGAATGCAGCCCTTGCTCGTGTGCTGGTATTTTGGTATTAACAGAGCCCATAATTTATTTTCCACTTCTTGATCAGAGTTTAAACAGTACTGATTGGCATTTTCAAATCTTTGGATATCTTTTTATATCCTTTTCCTAATTTATAAAGTTGAACTTATTTTGCTCACACATCCTTTGACAGTTGTTTTGCTTTTCCCATGCTTCAGTAACCATCAAAGTCAGTGCAGCCCTGGATGAAATACACAAGGGTTTCTAAAGAGCTAAGAAACTTATTGACTCTTTATACACAGACGCTAATTACAATGAAACAAGGTACAGGTGTGTACCCTTCATTGCCATCTCAACCTGTTTGAGATGGCAAACATTCAAGGTTATGCAAATTTTTTAATAGGACCATTTTATTATTTCCTTTATCACTATGGTTTGTTTAATGATTGTGTTATTTTGTGATGTGTAATAGTTTAATTTGAAACATTAAAAATAAGATATCAATCCAGGAGAAGGCTTGCTGGAGTTGTGTCGGGAAGAAGAAGGACTCGACCCTCTCACTGAGCCATTTACAACTCTGCTGAAGAACGGATCCCTCCTGCCAATCCAGCCAAGGCGAGGTCACATGGAACTCAATGAGGCACGATGCCAATTGATGATGTTGTGTCCATTGTTCCTCATTCTGAAGCAGCTGCACACATGGGAATCGCTCCAGCACCGGCTGATACTCTTGGTATAGCTGAGGAACTCACTGGAACAGAGGCTCAGTGGCAGACCAGGGAAAATGTTTTACCCCTAGAAGAAATATCCTTCTCTGAGCTGGTAAGACCAGTTAATATTACTCTTGAGTCTATTTGGGAAGCAACCCAGACTTTAAATAGCAATATCTCAGTGAAACTTAATCCAGTGGTAAATCAGGTTAATGATCTAGAGACTCGTGTGCAAACACTAGAAAGTGAAACTACTGACCATAAAAAATCCTTGGAGAATGCTACAGTGGAACTTCAAAGTGTTACTGCTTTGCAACAGGTTGTCATTAAAGAAAATAAATTTGGTACGTCTAGATTGGAGCAATTGGAGAATCAAATGTGGGGAAGGAATATATGTTTTATAAATTCTCAAGGATCCACTTATCCCTCCTAAAGATATGTGTAAAAAATATTTGCTGGAGTTTCTAGAAACACCTGAGCAAACGTTACCACTGACTACTAGGGTATGTTATCTCTCACCCTTTAAAAAAGATACATCAAATAATGTGAATATGCAAGTACTTTCTCCGATTGAACCAGATGGGTTGAATGTCACTGCTATTTGTGAATCTTCAGAGACTAACTTGGTCACTCCTGTGACTCTTATAGTAACTTTTCTTATGGAGTCAGTCTGAGATTGGGTCCTAAGAATGTTTTTTCGACATCATCAGAAAAACTTCCTAAGTCTAAAAATGTATATCCTGATGAGGTCAGATCAACTCAAAAGAAGAGGAGGCAATTTTGGTTATTAAGACCCATGGTGTTAAAATTGGGTGCTTTATTCTTGCTAAAATTTCCCTGCAAATGACTTATTAAATATCAAAATGCTACATATATTTTCTTCTCTCCTGCGCAGTTAACTGCTGTTTTGAGTCATAAATTGCCCTGTATAGTCTCATCTTCTCCTGCTGTACATAGTGGAGCTTCTGTTGTTAAGTGTTTAAACCGCTTCATGATAATATTAAGTCTTCATATGTATGCCAGTATTACTAATTGAATTTATCTTATTTTTTCCTGAAGTTGTGTTACTTGGATCTCCTTAGTTTGAGGACCGGGATTAGATGAGAATTATATTTTTCTTTTTTCTTGTTAAATCATTATTTTCAATTACTGCAATATATATACTATCTCTTTATAATTGTCCCATAGTTTATCAATTCAAGTGTATTCTTGGACATGTAATTTGAAATACAATAAATAAATAATGAAAAAAAAAAACCAGAAGTGTTTTGTCTGATCACTCTTGTTTTTTAAAAATACTACACATCTTACAAATTCTGCCAGAGGTACATTGGTAAAACCCGCTGCATGCACATCTGAAAAGCTTCCAAAAAGGGGTGGGGCATGGACTGGGCAGGGAATTTCAGGGCCTGGTCGATAGATGTGCATGTAAAGTGGAGTGGAGCAGTAACCTCGTGGTTAGAGTAGTGGCTATGAACCAGGAGACTAGGGTTCAAGCCCACTGTCGCTCCTTGTGACCTTGGGCAAGTCACTTTACAAACTTAGATTGTAAGCCCTCTGGGGATAGGGAAATCCACTTTGAAGTGCTGAAAAAAGTACGATAAAGCGGAATATAAAACTCTACTGTACCTGAAGATTGGAGAGTGGCCATTGTAATGTTGTTGTTTAAAAAAGGCTCCAGGGAAAATTATAGACCGATGAGCTGGGAAAAATCGTAGAAAATATCCTAAAGAACAAAATATAGAAAGACATGGTTTAATGAGACACAGCCAACATGGATTTATACAAGGGAAGTCTTGCTTTACTTTTTTGAAGGGGTTTAAAGAACATGTGGATAATGGTAATATAGTGGATATAGTGTATTTGGATTTTCAGAAACCATGAGACTCCTGAGAAAATTAAAAGTCATGATGTGTTCATACATCAAATTGACGAAACACTGAACGGTGTCGTGTTTAGTGGTACAACACTTGAAGATTCATAATTACTGCTAACTTAAGTATATTTTAATTTCAATACAAAAATACTTTATAAAAAGTATATATGTATATTTCTACAGACCAATGATTATACTTTTGGATGCAGCCTATGTAAAGCTATAATAACACTCTATTGATGAGTGTTATGGTTAAGAGGTGTTTGGGTGCATCCTTGGGTACTGTGGCAGATGACCACGCCCATGGGGAGGAGCCCCGTGAGGAGCCACAGTACTAGGCTAGACTCAGAACACACAAACATAGTTAGTTCTTTATTATACAGCTTGAAGAGTACCACCAGAGGTGGCAGTAGTGAGGTAGTCTGATAGTAGCAGTCTCAGGGACCTCGGCAGAGGGAGCCCTTCTCACCCCGTTGGTATAGAAAGGTTCCGAAGCAGGTTCCCAGCAAGGTTGTACTGTGGATGAGACAGACTGAGAGTTAGAGTACTCACTAGGTGTTTGCTGTAGGTTTGCGTTTCCACCAGGTTGTAGAAGGAAGTGCAGGCACCGAGGCAGGGAGAGCAGGCCCTCGAGGAGCGAGTACCTGTTCCCTGTAAGGCACCTGAAATAAAGCAGAGGGCCCCCGAGGAGCGGGTACCCAGGTTAGCAGTTACCCTGTAGGGCAGAGAGAGAGCTTCCAGCGGCAGCACGGAAGTGGAAGAGTAGCGTAGACAGGAATGGATTTGAGTCCTTGCTAACTCAATGAGCTAGCAAATTAGAATAGGTTATATACCCGGATGGCGTGATGTCAGCAAGGGGGAATGCCCCCGAGGTTCGCGCCAAGGTTGGAATAAAGACGGGTGCGCGCGCACCCTAGTAGGTACCTGGGAGGAGCATGGCGGGAGGCTGCACCATAGCCATTCCGGCCAGAGAGGTCAGCTTGTAGACGTGTCGGTAGCCATCTTTCCTAGCTAACCGGGAGGAGCCGTGAACAAAGTGAGGCAAATGGGCGAAGCCGTCTAGCAACGATGGACGCAACAATGAGCATGACTAAGCGTCACATAATGTATGATGGTCTTTGATATTTGAACAGTAATTCTCACTGACTTAAGCCTAGGCTTGTCCTATGGTGAATGTTGGTGTATTTTATATGATTTTTTCATCTTAATGGATTCTTTGGTTTTGGTTAACTATAGCTGGCTAACTTTAGGACAGCTGTTTGACTTGACCAGATTTAGCTGGCTAAGTCAACCGGTTAACTCTGAATATTGGACTTAGCTGGGTAACTTAACTCCTCCCAGTTATGCCCCTAACTTATCTGGCTAAATTCTAGCTACCTAACTTACTAGCCGGCTAGAATTTAGCTGGATAAAGGCTGAATATAGCCGGGTAAGCCATTTAGATGGATAACATATGAACATTTTTTAGGAACCTAAATTTTGGGGCCTAATGAAATTAGGATCCTAAATTTAGGCACTTAGCCCTAGTAAATTTTCAGAAAAGAGCCAATTTAGGAGCCTAACTCCAATAGGAGTCTAAAGTCTTTGAAAATTGAGCCCAAAGGGTTTAGGCTCAATTTTAGGCCCAAAGAGTTTGCCCTTTTGAAAATTTACTACTGCTGAGTTCCTAAATTTAAGATCTTAGTTTCATTACAAACTTAAATTTAGGCGGCTAAAAATTGGGTGGCTACAGGGGTGGGGGAAACAAAGTTAGGAGCTTAGCACTGGTTTTCAGAACTAGGTATCTAATTTAGTATCATAAATCTAGGCAAATAAATACCCATTCTAAATTTAGGAGCCAAGCTTTTAGGTCCCTAAATGTATTTGAATTTTCAGCTGAAAACTTAGACACCTAAGTTAGAGGCCTAAATTTAGGGGCTCAGCTTTTTTTTTTTTTAATATCAGCCTCAAATTGCCATTGCCTTCACCACTTTCACTCAGAGGCTGATCCACACCCTTTTTGTGAAGAAATATTTCCTTATGTTACTGCTGTGCCTACCGCCTTTTAGCCTCTGGTTCCAGAACTTCTTTTGCACTGAAAAATGCTTGCCTCTTGCACATTGTTCATACCTTTGTGGTATGTCAATATCTCTATCATATCCCCTCACCCTTCTTTCTTCTAGAGCAGCGATTCTCAACCGGTGTTTCGCGACACACCCGTGTGTCACCAAGCAGCGGCAGGTGTGTAGCATGCTACCGGTCTCCCGCTGCTCTTCCTTCCTCTTCCTTCACTGAGCGAGAGGGACAATCTTAAACTGCTGCCGTTACCACCCGAGCTATCAGCACGTTCAAGCCCATATGGGAATGGCAGCAGTGTTAGTGGAGGCTGGCAACTGCGGCTGGGCCTTTTCTTCTTCCCGCACCTGCCCCCCCCCCCCGGCCCGGAACAGGAAGTGATGAGCACTGGGGTGCGCGGGAAAAAGAAAGAGCCAGGATACACGAAAAAGTAGCAGCAGCAGCAGCAGCCCCGAGCAAAATCAGAAGCCGCCAGAATTCAGCACAGGAAACAGCAGAATTAGCCTCCCGTGGCCGATGGGATTCTTCTTTCTTGGTCTGCGTGGGGCTAGAGGAGGAGGCTGCTGCAGCTACCATTTGTGCTCCGGGAGGGGGAGGGGGGGCAGGAAGTGAGAGCGAGAGAGACAGCCAGCCAGCCTGTCTGTAAGTGAGAGAATGTGTGTGTGATTGAGAGTGTGTATGTGTAACTGTGATTGAGAGCGGTGTGTAAGTGAGAGCATTTGATTGAGATCATCTATGTAAGTGTGTGAGAGAGAGCATGTGTGTGATTGAGAGAAACTGGTCAGAGAGGAGATGTGTGTATATAGGAGATACAATGGAAGTGACTGGTCAGGGAGATGACTGGAGTGTGTGTGAGAGAAAGTGATTGTGGGAATGAGAAGCCTGTGCATGTGGCGAGAGCTAGCATAGGAGTGAGAAACCTGGGTGTGTGTGAGACACAGCATGGGAGTGAGATGCCTGTGTGTGTGTGTGTGGGTGTGTGTGCATGAGAGAGAGAAAGACTGATCGGGAAGGTGATTGGTGTGTGTTTAACAAAAAGACTGGTCGGGCGATGATTGGTGTGTGTTTAACAGAAAGACTGGTCGGGCGATGATTGGTGTGTGTGTAAGAGAAAGACTGGTCGGGAGATGATTGGTGTGTGAAAGACAGAAACCGGTCATGGGGGTGTAACTGGTATGTGTGTGTGTGTGTGAGAGACAGAGAGACTGGTCGTGGGCACTAAGGAAGAGGACCATGAGTACAGAGCTTCAGCCACTACTGCTTCTGGTGTGTGCTACTGGCCTGCATGGAAGAGTAGTAGGAGAGCTGCTAGAGGGGGTTAGTAAAGATGGCTTTTCAAGTTTATTTTTCTTGATTGACTGCCATTTTAATTACTGAATATTATGTGATGTGTCTGCTGTTTTGAAATATTTTATTGGTGTTTAGAGAATTTAAAATAATTTTTATGAGTTTTTAATTGTTGGATATTATTCTGTTCATAGTTGTTGAGAAACATTTATTATGCTTATTAGTATATTTATACAATTATTTCTGTGTGGGGATCTATAGCTGCTTGCTAGTTCTGTTTTCCTAATAGGAGGTGTATTGGTGTTTAGGGCCTGATTTAATATTTGTAGTGTTGCCTTTTCATAGGTAGGGTTGTTACTGTTTGAGTGCATTCCATAATGTAATTGTGTGCTGATTAGTTTATGTGCATTACTGCAGATCCTGGGAGTATGTTAGGTCGGTTCTGTGTATGTGACCGAGGTGAGGTATTTTACTGTATCAGTCTTATTTGTTGTATTTTCTCAAGAGGACATGCATTGGTGGTAAACTGCTATCTTTTCATAAGTAGGGCTATTGAGCCTGGTAGTAGGAGTTTGTGTTGCTGTTACTTTGATGACACTAGAACCAGAATATTTTTTGTAGGGTGAGTTGTATGGGGAATGTCATAATTCTGCTTTACATCCATAATTGTGGGTCGGGGGGGGGGGTTCCTATGGATGCAAACTGTACTTTTACATTTAGCCCTATGATGGTCATGTGTTCAGTGTGTCACGCATGTGAGAACCATCTGTCAGGTGTGTCCCGACAGAAAAAAGGTTGAGAACCACTGTTCTAGAGTGTATATATAAATATTCAAGGTTTTAAGTCTTATGTTATAGGATTTATGATGTTGGCTATGTTATTATTTTTATTATTGCATAGTTTGTTGTGAATAAGTTTGTTCATTATATTTCATCGCCTTCTGACTATTTTACGTATGTATCACTGATCTTAATAACCAGTGACAGGTAGGTAAACTAAATCACATGGAGGTAAAGAGACCTGCTTGAGATTTCATAGACTCCATGATAGAAGAGGGATTAGAACAGAATCACAGAGGACTAAACTAACTTCCATAAGGTTACACAAGGATTTAGCAGAAAATGGGAATTCACCATTTAGCCACTCCTCTTTAACCAGATTATCTAACACGTTCTTTTCTGTTCCTCGGCCATTTTTCCCTTCTGTGCTAATAGCTGAATGAGAAACTTGGTACTTTAAAGTAGCCAAATGAATGATGAAAGATCCATAGTTGAATGTTCAAATATAAGCAAAGCACCGAGTTCAATCCTAGCAGGAAATGTCAATTTATCTGATTCAGGTTTCAATTGTGATTTTTCAAAGCTATTAAAGTCATTTAGAATTCTGCTGATAATTCTTCTCAATTAATTGTAGATATTCAGAAACATTGAATTGAATTTGATAGTTTAAATTGTATTTTGATAAAGAAGCCTGATATCTTCACTTTAGTGAAGCTTTCCAGGTGACATCAGATTGAAGGAAAGGACATTACCATAGAAACTAATCAACTGTAATTATTGCAGACCTGAGAGAGAAAAATACATATTCTGAGCTTATTATGTGCTTAGGGAGCTACTCTTTGCTTTCTAAGACTTCCTCGTGCATGCCCAACCTGCTAATCTCAGAAGTTTAAAAAAGATAATGCTCTGAATGTTTAATAAGAGAAAATTGCTAGCTGTAGCTTTTTTCAGGGTTACAGTTTTTGACATCTGTCAGATTAAACAACATTAAAGTCTGATGGAAAGTGGAGTACCTTCATCAAAATCGAGGCTGTGCACCTAAACGTAGAGTTAAGAGAGTAAAGGGCAACATTTACATTAGCTCTTTGATGTTAAACTCTGTGCTGTACATCAGAGGAAAGCTGCTTTTCCCTAGAGCTAGTTAAATATTTTTTGTACTTACTCTCTTGCCTAGCTAATTAGCAAATATCAGATGGAGTGAGAGGTTGTCCACTGGCTTTCAGTGCTTGTGGTATATTTTGAGTTGTGATAAGCTTATGTTCCTAGCTGCCTTGTTGAACTGCTCTAAGTACTTCATTCCATGGGCTATGGGTTCAGCAGTGTTGCCGTGTTGATGTTTTGTTGACTATATCTAGTCTTTTTGTGCATATGTCTAAGTCCATATGTGCTTTGAGAGATGTCTTTTATAATAGATTTTATGTCAGGGGGAGGTAGTGCAGAATTCTAGTGACTGTATTGGACTTGGAGGAAATTGGAACCGTGATAGGTGGTGATTGATGTTTCCCTCTGAGGTATACAGGAGGCCACAACACTTGTTTCCCTGCCAGGCGTGCTCCAGCCATCCCATGGTTTAAGGCAGTGCTCCTCAAACCAGTCTTTGGGGTTTTCAGGATATCCACAATGAGTGTGTGTAACTCCTGCCCTGGTCAGCTCTTGGGCATGGGGGCATATGGGGAGAACTATGGATCATGCAAGGTCCCTTGTACTCCCGGAGTTCTCGCACAGGGCAAGGGTGGAAGACAGCCTTTTCAAGGTCTTTAGGGGAGGGGGTTTGTTACTCTTCTGCACACCAGCCAGTTACACCAAAAACCACGCTTCATTCTCCAAGCTGTTGTTCAAAATAAAGTCTTTACTGCAAAACTGATGGCAGGAAAAACAAAGTCCAGAACACAATATACCATTTGGTAGTGCACCACACTGTACACAAAGTCCAAAAATACAAAAATGGGTTTCAGTTTCACCCACTCTTTCCTACAAAGGTAAGCTCTTCAAGACAATACCCTCCTGGGCCCTTCCAGTACCTTTTGGGTGATGCTAATCTTTTCCTTTCTCTCGCTTCTCTTTGGTGAGCTTCTGGCTGATTTGCTTGATTAGCCAGCAATCTGTGGCTTTCCCCAGGCAGACCTTTCTCCCTTAGGGCTCCATGGAACACTCCTCCAAGATTCTGGTGAATTCCCTTCTCTCTTAGGTCTCCTCAAAATCTGATACTTCCTCAGGAACACTTCCAAGCTCTCTTTCTGGAATCTCAGAACTTCTTCTTTCTCTCCTACTCTCCATACTATCTCTGTGGAGTGATAAGACCTGCCAAGTGTCCTTTGCAAGGAGAGACACCTGAATACCTTCAGCTCTGAGTTAAGACTGACTCCAACCCTCTCACTTTTTTATTCAGACTCTCAACCCCTCCCAATGTAGAGTGGTCCCCCTCATTAAAATACTTACAATACGCTGACCTCATACTTAGGGGCAAGGTCTGGATGGAGACCACTGACTCACAGTGCTGGCAAGAAGATCTCTTGAGGCCAATAATCCCATACCATCAAAGGGCAATGATTACTAATTAGGGGCAAAATTGGGCATCCCTATCACATCTACGTGAAATAGATTTGCATGTACTACCTCCATTGCATGTAATCTATCTTGTGTGTACTCATTGTGGTATCCTAAAAAACCTGACTGGTTGGGTGTGTCTGAAGTCTGGGTTGAAGCCACTGGTTTTAAACCATTCAAGGTCTCCTTAGTCTGTGAATGCAACTGGTCCCACATGATTTAAACTGTGAGATGGCTAGAGCATACCTGGTAGGAGAAAAGTTGTCAGCAGTCTTCAGTACCTATCTGGTCTCAAAATTGTATGTACAGTAAAAGCTATCCCAACCTATTAAGATTCCAGAGTTAGGTGAAGGGACACATTAAACACTTATTTAGTTCTTAAGTGCAAGATGCTATAGAAAACGTCTTTTACAACACCTGGAATTTGTTGCCAGAGGATGTGGGTAGTGCAGTTAGTGTAGCTGGGTTCAAAAAAGGTTAGGATGGGTTCTTGGAGAAAAAATCCATTAACGGCTTTTGGTCAGATTTACTTAGGGAATAGCCAGTGCTATTAATTGCATCAGTAGCATGGGATCTTCTTAGTGTTTGGGTAATTGCCAGGTTCTTGTGGCCTGGTTTGGCCTCTGTTGGAAACAGGATGCTGGGCTTGATGGACCCTTGGTTTACATCTGCTTTCTAATTTTTTTCTTGCATATCTAGGAGCAGCTGTGGAAGCATACAGGCATAGAGGCCAATGTACTAAAGTGTGTTAACGCTATCATAAATCTGTTAAAGCACATTAAACACATTTAACAGCTCTGTTAACACATAAAAACTAGATTGTGATAGTTTTAACAGGAAGTCTGTGATAATGAGATGCTAAAGTTTGCAAAATGGCTCGATACCTATTAGTGCAACAAAATAGTACATGCATTAAAACATGTAAAATGTATCACAGATACATCAATGTCAAAAACTTGGAGAGAAGCAGTTTTTGCCTTACTGTCCACATTAATACGCATACTTTACTGTCTCTAGCAGAAGTAGGCAACTCCGGACCTGGAGTGCCACAAACCAGTCTAGTTTTCAGGACATTCATAATGAATATGCATGAGGTATATTTGGAGGTACTTGCATGCAGATATATCTTATGCATATTCATTGTGGATGTCATGAAAACCAGACATGTATGTGGCATGCCAGGACTGGAGTAGCCTACCTCTAGTTTACGGTAACACATACCTAATTTGCATCAGCCACTATTATTCATGATATTCATCTTGTTTGCAATGCGTTAACAGATTATATTAATGCTCCTTAGTACATCATGTTAGTGTCTAATATCCATTTGGTTCATGCAGTGTGAAAGTATGATGTTTATGACATTATTCCATTTATAAACCAAAGAGATGAAGTGTTATCAGACCCTGTCTACATAGCTCCTTGAAAAGGAACTACAACACTGCAGTGGAGCTGCTGACATTTAAAAATTATGTTTGAAGAAGTAAATAGTTCCCTTTTATGCAGGATTTTACTGCTTGGCATGTACATTTTTGAAATATTACAGAGTTCAGGGTGGGTAGAGTTTCTATTAAACTTTCCAACCCCTAGTTGCTTTGAAAGAAGCATTGTCAGCACTATGAAATGGGTGGTGCTATGTATTTTCCATGAAATTAAAAAAACAGTTGTCATATCAGAAAACAACAGATACTTAATCAACTGCTGTTAATAGCTTAATCAGTTATTCTTAAGAAATCACTGGCAGAGCCTTAAAATTCTTGGTCATCTTTGCATGACCTACCATTTGTTTTGTTAAAACAAACACAAGTCCTGTTTCTGTGGGTGCAGAGACCAGTGTGAAATGAAATAATACTCTTTTGTATCAAGTACAAATTTAGGCTGCTTCTGCAAGTTCCCAGCACTCCAGCGTGCAAAGAATTGCATGTGAGTAGCAGGTTTGTATGTCAGGTCGTCCCCTACAAACAGTGTTTCACTGGCTACCCTAATTAATTGCACTATAGATGGTATGTGTGCCTCTGTAAGCATTTAAATCTGGAAGACCTTAGGGCACTGGCACAATTTCTTTAGCTATAATATATATGGGGTACTGTTTAGGACTTGATTCTGGCATTAACAAGTTAAAAAAAAACCCCCATATATCTCCATTTCATGCCCCTCCTAACAGTCTGGTTAGATCTGCTGTGTGGGAGGATAGACATGTTGGCTGCAGGTAGTCTGTAATAATAGCATTTTCTTTAGTAGTAGGCCATCCAGTTCAAAGACCATCTCTTCCCAGGTCTATTGATGGGTTTTGAGGTTGTTTAGGAGTCATCCACAAAAGTTATAGCTCATTCTACCAGGGAGAGTAGTCTGAAGACCTGGGTTTTATCTTTTTTCCTTCCTCCATTGTCTCATATTGTATATAAATGGGTACAGTGAAAGTTAATATCACTATACATAAATTTTAAAAACTTATATGGGGGCAACACTAATCATTTTTGGAGGGAGAGGGGCCCAGCAGTTTTCTCCTGCTCCTTAGGACATCCAGCTGGATCACAGCCAAGTTTGGGATCCAGCAGCCTGAGCCTTCATTTGCCACTCCCCGGGGTTTTTACCCCATTTTATATCCCCTCCTGGCTCACTTTAGCCCAGTCATTGCAGCAGTTGTTCTCGCCTGGGGGCCATGCAGCAGGACTCCTTCCAGTATCCTGTAACTGTGGAGCCAAATCCAAACACTAGGTGTCACTGTTAGACAGTGACTGGGACATTCCACCCCAGGGGCTGTGAACACTGCCTCCAGCAGCTCAAGGGGGGCAAAAGACCTGAACCAGGAATCTAACCCAGGCTGGCCCCAGAGACAGCACTAACCTTAATCACTTCTTAGCATGTTACACAATGTACCAAATAAAGATGCTACCTTCTTTTGTTTTCAGCATTAAAAATATGAGTTTGTTTTAATCGAGGGTCATCAGCACACTCTTCTTGTGCTGATACTTTTATTCATCAGCAGTTTTAGTGCATTTAGTGCATATGTCTGTATATATATATATATGTATTTTAATTAGAACTAAAAATAGAGACTTGAAATCAGGAGTCCATGTTTTCTATCCAACACATTCTCAAAATTAACATTTGTCTACAGTAGTTGTTAACTGAATTTGTACTGATGTGATATGAGCCAAGACAGATGTTAGCAACAACTGGCATACTGATCTAGAAGAAGCTATGTATTATTACATGAGACCCCAATTTCAGGGTCTTGGAAGCAAAAGGACCAACCTGTACCTTTTAAAGTGGCAGCAAGTCTCAAGTGCCTTGCTAGAATTTTGGGAAGATATGGCTGCAAAATCTTGAGCAATGCCTATAATGCCTAAGGTACTATTGATATTAACAGTCCCATTGTCCACTTAGGATTTGGAGAAACATTTTTAAGTGCATAGGATTTATCATAAACACACAGCAAAAAATAAACTGGGGAAGCTGTGTTGTACCCACTTTAGTCTTATGGACCAATCCCCCCACTGTCAGCAACCTATATACCCTGCTTTTAAATCATCCTTATTTAGGACTTGTATTTTGAGAGGTGCAACCAGCAGATGACCAGCATCTGTATGCATGTTTCTTCCTTTGAATGTTAAATTTGAAATGACGTCTGGGGATAAAATGAGCATCATCACTGCCTATTCAAATCAATGGGTTCATGAGAAAATGTTTTTGGATGCAGTGTTTTAATGTGCTTAACATCCCTTGCATGGTTTTTTTTTCCTCTCATACTGGAGTGAGACATAATATATGTAATTGTGGCAATCCATAGAACAGAAATAGGTCTGATTATATTGGATGGATTGTATCATAGAATCAAACTTAAAGTCTTGAAAACTGTCCTGTAATTTTAATTGACTTATCTAGTTACATTGTGGTCCATATTTAGTCACTGCCCAGATAGTAAAGGTAACCGGATAAACTTGTCCAGCATTCAGTAGTGCAGTACACTATTTAATATAGCAGGCTGTCTTTAAGCTAACTTTAGAACAGCTCTTTGGCCTGACCAGACTTAGCCAGCTGCCTAACTGACCTCCTCCCAGTTATCCCCCAACTTATCCAGATAAGTGTCCAAATCTTCATTTAGCCAGATAGCTTCTGAGTTATCCAGCTCAATGCTTTTGAATATGGACCTTGTTGTTGCCGTGTACAGTGAACGTGATGCAATCAGAATAAAGAAGCCAAATGTGGATGTGTTCAGGTGTTAACATTGAACAGAAGTCTTTTGGGTGGATCTCCTGAGGATATTATTAACTGGTTTCCTTTGCTGGTAATTTATGAAACTGTTGCAGGAACCCTCATTATAACAGTCCTTTGATAAATGCCATTGTACATTAATTTATGTAAGACAGCACCAACCACACACATCTACTTGACTGAATGTGACCCTGCTTTCAAGGGATGAATCCCACTCTGTGGAAAAATGTTAAGAAACTATTGCCCAAGATATGCCAACACTGTTCCACAAACTAGTTAAAGGTGAGGATTTTAGGAGGGTAGTTTTCAAAAAGATTTACAAACATAAACTCTGGTTTATACAGTAAATTGAATTGGCTTTTGAAAATCATCCGGGGAGATGTGCAGGGAAAAGTAAACATATAACTCAATAACAAGCTTACTTTTGCCCACACATATATGATGGGGTGCAGAATTGGGACAAGGAAAACATGTATGCGCATACATGAAAGAGCATGTGAAACTTCCTATGTGTATGTGTACACGCATACTGGCACAGCCCAGGAGTTTTCAAAGCAAACTTAGGGCCCTATTTACTAAGCATTCTTTTCCATAGACACAAAAATGGAAGAAAACCTTTAGTAAATAACCCCCTTAATGTGCATAACTCCGCTTTGATAGTTTGGGCTAATGTCTTTGAGTACTTTGTACCCACAGTCTTTAGCCATATGCAGGCTGCAGAAAATGACCCTCTATGTCTTTCTAGACCCTTTTCATGTTCTTTAAGATTTTACCAGATGTGTCTAAATGTTCCTTATTACAAAGCTTGGTTTTAAGAAATGGGGGCAAGGGCAGAGTGTTAAATTAAATATGTGAACTTGTATGCACATGTACCAAATATGGTAGAGAAACAATGAGGAAGACAGCAAAAACTGATTTGGATAAAGAGTGATAGCCTACTTCTATGGATGACAGCTGGGATATATCCTTAGCAATGTGGACCTGAAGAACTGGGCAAACTAGATAGGCCAATTGGTTTTTTTCTGCCATCATCTACTATGTTAAAAACTATAATCATTTTGAATAATAGAAAGCACAGGGATGGTAACTTTCAAATTAGCACACAGGCACACTTTGTCTTGTGTGCGTCAGTGCGTTCCCAGATACGTGGCCATTTTATAACTTGCACACATATGTGCATGCATGTTATAAAATAGCATGACCGTGTGCCACATGTGTTCCCAATTTTAAGTGGGCATGCGCCTGTGCACATAAATCCTGCTTCTACCGTGTAAGTCGAATTTTAAAAGGGACATGCGTCTACGCCATTGCCAGTTTTATCAGTTCAGTTAACAGCTAGATCTTCCAACTCCTCCCTGGTTGAATAGCTTGTACTTCCTCTAGTTACCCCAGACCCTTAAAATTCCTCAGGTATGGCTTTTTTTTTAAATTTACACCTCGTCCCTAGTAGAAGTAAACTTACGTGGCAGGGGGTCTGGGCGCACATGCAGGTGTGTAAGTGTTTATGTGCCCATCTCTTGGCCATGCCCCAAAACAGCCAGACCATGCCCTGCCCATATCCTGCCCCTTTTTGACAACTTTTGAGATGTGCATGCAGTAGGAGATACACATGCATTTGAGTGGCTTTTAAAATTCGGTGGGCGCATGCAAGTCTGACTCATGCGCGTATCTCCCAATTTTGGTGCATGCCAGGCTTTTAAAATCTACTTCTAATAATTCAGGTGGAGGATTTAAGGCCTGATTTACTAAGGATTTTTCCTTTCTGTATCTATGGGGCAAAAAACTAAATAAATCATGCCTTAAAAATTCAACTTTCAACAGACTTTAATAGGATAGTATAACCCAGCTTTAGGATAGTATAACCCAGCTTTAGCAAGCATCGTGACACTATCAGCGTCAATAACTAGTGATGCTCCTAGTGCTTTTATCAGAATAATTATGGAGTAAAACTTAGTAGCTTTATTCCTAAAAAATTACCTTTAGTTACATGACCTGGAAAAATGTACACTGTGTGACTGATCTTCAGCTTCATTTGTCTGGCTAAGTTTGCACTTAACCAGACAAATAATAGGATTTGAAAATCATGCCACGTTGACCAGCCATGAGTTAGCCAGATAACTTGGCCAGGATTCATCATTCTTCGCAGAATGATGAATCCTGCGAAAACAGGCGGCGGGGGGGGGGGGGGGGCGAAGTGGGGGGCAGGCCTGCGAAAGCCCGCAGCCTTGGCACCACGGCAGTGTGCCGGCTGCTAGCTTTCACACCAAATAGCGCCAACACTGACGATAAGGTTAGTAACATTATCGCCAGCAGCAGAGACACCACTGACTCCGCCCCCTCCCCACCCTGACTCCTCCCCCCAATTTGCATGATATCACAGATGAAAAGGCCCTTTTCGCATGTGATATGGCCTTATCGCGTGCGTTAGGGCCCTAACGCATGCGATAATGCTTTAGAAAATAACCTCCTTAGGGATGGGACAAGGGCATTCCAAGGTGGAGTCAGCTAGCCAGATGTTAGCCGGATGAATGCTGATTTCCAGCATTATACAGCTAAGATGGCCGGATAACTTTAGGATAGCTAAATAAACTAATTCAGCTAACTTAAAGATAGCCGGGGATATTCAGCATTACACCTGTGCCATTGAATGTCCCTGCAAAGTTAGCCAAATAAGCTTATCTGGATAACTTTGCTATCTGGACAGTGGCTGAACATGGACCTCTAAATATCAAGGGTTTACCACTTTGGGCCTTATGGGCCATAAACAGACCTTTGAATTAAGTGATGGCTTAGTACTCTGTATTTTTAGGTTTACTTTTTTATTTTTTAATATATATTTAACTCATGTTCTTATTTTTATTCCTATTTTTATGAATAATTTTTGTATGTTATTCTTATTTTTACAATCTTCAAAAAATTTGTAATCAATATTTCTTTTGAACTGCTTGCCCTGCTGTTCTCTTTTGTGATTGGCTTACCCACATTTAGTTGCATGACTGGCGGATAAGGAGAATCTGCAAAAATGTATCTAGGGTTTACAACCTTCATCCTTATGGGCTGGTTTTCAGGATATCCAAAATTAATATTCATTAGCTCTATTTACATCATTTGGTCAAGGAACAGATTTGTATTGTGTATAGCAGTTTCAGGGAAACCTGTAAATGAAATGTACCTAATAAGCCTGAACCAGTTAGATCACTTGAATTATATAAGCTAAGGAAATGCTGCCCATGCATTTTTTAAAAATAATGTTCAAATAAGAAACTTGCAAACTATGAGCCAAATTTAGAGGAAAAGGAGTAATTTATATTTTAATCTAAATCATCTAGTAGCACTAAAGACCTTGATTTTGGCTTGTGTTATTTCATATCTTTTCATAATGTTGTCTTAGTGTGTTCAAAGGGGAAAAATGAGTCGGGGGAGGGGCCAAAAGAGCTCAAAGGAATCCTGCAGCACTGCTGAGTTTAAAAAATAAAGATGTTAAGATTTTTACAAAAAGAAACTGCAAACATCAACTGGCACCTGAAACTCATATGCCGTATATATCACGTTGTACCCTCATGGCCTCCACTGAAGCATGTGGAGTTCTTTTGCTTTCCTTTTTTTTTTTTTTAAACTAAGGTGAAGTCATCCTGATAAACTTCTCTCTTTCTCTCTCTTTTTTTTTTTTAATGCACAGAGGCCTTTATGTTTTTCCAATAATTGGCAGCAGAGGTAGAATTTTTTTCTTCCTTTCAAGTGATGAATAGTTGGCTGTAGATCAAAGCGAAGCCCTTGTGCTTTTCTGGCTGCTACAAAAGGGCGTTGGAATTGGCACAGATCCCAGCTGCTTAGCAATAGGCATGTAGATGAGGTGCCAAGCATAGGGGTCAGTGGCAAAGTGTCTGTACATGTTCTTTATCTGAGCTAATCTAGTTTTGTTTTCTGTGTGTATATACTTGTGTGTCTATTTTTTCAGGCCAACACCAGACTGAAGCAAATTGAGAAGGAATACAATCAGAAGTTTTCCAAATCCTCAATGGTAAGGCAATAAAATAGTGTCTTTAATATATATATATATATATATATATATAAATATGTATATATATATATATATATATATATATATAAAGAGAGAGAGAATTTTCTGATGGACAGAGAGCACTTCTTGGCTGTGTGTATAAATATTTATACTTGCATAGTTTGGACCTAGCTATGACATTTATTTATTTTATTTATTTATTTTTGGTTTTTATATACCGGTCTTCTTGCATTATATGCAAATCAAATCGGTTTACATTGAACATTTAAACTTGCTTGAAAAAGCATTACATGTAACAAAGAACATCAAAACATGAAAAACCTGTTGGAACAAAAAAAATAAAACACAGAGTATGAGTTGTTCATCTTTAACAGGAAAAAGCAAAAAAAAAAAAATATATATATATATATTAGTGTATATATCACTATGTCACCATTCCACACATCTGGGAATAAAAATCCCTATTGGTTAAAACATATGTCAGTCAAAATAACCAACATTCCATCATGGAGCTTTAAGCAGCTATCTTAGCAAACCATTGGCTGAGAGAAAGATTGAATCTCTGTTTCCTTTTCTAATGTTTCTACATTTTCTTTAGATGTTTTCAGTTTGTAGATAAGCTTGATGCATCTGAGGGGGCTCCTAGATACTTCTGAATCACCTTTGATTTAAAACTCTGTTTTGGCATGCATTGTACCTAACTGTCCTCAAATCATATGTTGGAAACTATTTTTCACACAAATTATTTAAATCTTTGTAAAGCTGAGACTCATAGCATTCAAGTTATACCAGATATATGTTTGCATGGCAATCTAGACCAGTAAAATCCTCACTTACAAATTATGACAGGATCAGAGTTCATAGGCAGTGAAGCAAACAGCATGGCCTGGTTGGGGGGACAGGGTGGGGAGGTGTCTCTGGGAAGCTGTTGCTGCCGTGTGAAGGGAACTTGTAAATCCCATTTGCTGGTGCAGGAAGTAGTTGCAAATTAATAGATGCATTAATAACAATTTTAATATATTGTCAGCAATATTTTCACTAAAGTCTAGGAATTATTTTTTAATTGGTCTTTTGGCTCTTTGTAAATTACCAAAATTATTATATCTGTTATACCAAAACACAATATTTAGTAGAACCTTTTCTAAAATAAAATAACTATCTGAAACTTAACATAAGTGAAATAAAATACCTACACCTCACTCTGCTTTTGGCCTCATGCCTCACAGCGCAACCAAGACGTACCCAGATGGTGATTACTTGGGTGTTTTCGGAGTTCTAGCACCTACAGAACTTTGCCCCCTTGCTCCCAGTACTGTCAGCTACACCAGCATCCTTCATAAGAACATAAGATAAGCCAAACTGGGTCAGACCAAGGGTTCATCAAGCTTAGTTTCCAACAGTAGCCAATCCAAGTCACAAGTAACTGGCAAGTACCCAAATATTAAATAAATCTCTATTAATTAATAGCAGTTTATGGATTTTTCCTCTAGGAACTTATCCAAACCTTTTTTAAACCCAGTTACACTAACTGCTGTAACCACATCCTCTGGCAATGAATTCCAGGGCTTAACTATGCGCTTTACTCACCTCTGGAGATAGGCATAAGAAATATAAGACTGCAAGGTGTGTAAGATACAGAGAAAAGATGGATATGGGGGAAAAAGAAGAACCACAAGGGGAGCACTCACAGAGAAAGCAAGATGTCAGGGCAGTGCAAAAATGCTACACATGTGATGTCACATGTGTAGCATTGATAACATGCATGCATTTATACATTTATATGCATGCATTTATATATACATATACATATACATATACATTTATATATACATATATATACATATAAATGCATTTATATAACATGCATGTAGCATTTATAACATGCATGCAAATACGCATGCATTTATAAAATATCCTAGGCTCGCGTATATGTGCACCTACCTTTAAGCTTGTGCGCACCCAGCAGCATAAGTCAGCTTATGGACACGCAAGTAAGGTTATTTTATAACAGATACGTGTCCAGCTGATGACCAGTTTCACCAATTCGTCCACCAGTTTGCCCAGTGTGCGGCTAAATCCTCCAAACCCCCCTTGTTCTTTAGCTTGCACTCCCCCCAGTTACCCCAGACCCTTCAAACACTTCACAGATACCTGTAGATTTTTTCAGATTTACACCTCATCCATAGCAGAAGTAAAGTTAATTGGCACTGGACTTGGACTCGTGTCCAGGTGCAAAGCTACTTGGAGGCACCTCTCTTGGTCAAGCCCTGCCCTTTTATTGGGCAGTGCGAGATATTTGAGCATTGGCACTTGTGCGTTCATCTCGCCGTCTAATAAAATCAGGCGGACATGCACAAGTGCTAGGTGCGTGCCCATCTCCTGATTTCAGTGCATGTCCAGCTTTTAAAATTCACCTTTAATCAAATAATCCAAGCAAAGAGCTTGAATTTTCAAAGAAACGAGCAAGCTGAAAAAAAATGAAGTTTTTAAAATCAGAACAGTACATGTGCTTATTTATTTATTTAAATATTTAGCGAGCGCCAATATTGTAACAATCCTACTAGGCACATAGAAAATCGGACACATAACTGATCCAAACTGGGGTTGGATTAGCACAAGTTTGAAATTTGAGAGCTGTAGCGTCAATTGTCAAGGCCTCAGAAGAACCTGAAATTTAGATGAATTTAAATGAGAATATTAGCAAACTCTTTGAAAATGATTGGGGTGAGAGGGTTAGACTGCTAGTGTACTGTTTATATCATACCTTTTTTTTTCAATTCAAGTTTTATTGAACCATCAGCAATACAAAATACAACTTCTTTTTGATAGTGTTAACCCATGTGTAGAGAATGCATATTTGCTTTGCCAGCGTCACAGTGGAAGCTTACTTTAAAAGTAAACAACAGCCTCAAGTAAAAGAAATGAAAATCAAAATAGGAAAAAAGGCATTGCTTACCTAATCATTTGAGCAGCAGGAATTGGTGTATACATGCACATATATTGCAAAATCTGACCCTTATGGTGCAATGATGATGGATCATTTGCAGCTTTTTTGTGGTTCTGTTACTGACAACGTCATGCTAATCTCTGTGGCTTCTATAAACCTTCACTTCCAACACCCGCATGGGGGAAGATGTTCCAAGAAAATTCTTCCTCTGAAGTTTATACAAAACAAACACTTAGCTGCTTTCTCTGGAAATTACGGCCCTGAGCAGTTCCTCATCTGTCATCCCATGTTAAGTGTAGTCTGTCTCAAGTACATTTCTTAAAGCCCTAACGAGGACTAGGCTTCTGACACAGTAAACCTCAGAGAGAGACTTTCAATCCAAGTAAAATCAGGCTCTCTGAAAACCCTGTAGCAAGAGTTTGTCTTTGGATTTTCTAAGTTACAAAAAAGAAAAAAATGTCAACTTACTTTGCCTAGTGTTGCTGTTCAGTACTGCTGTTTTTCTGTCTAGATTAGATGGCAGGTTGTATTCTGCTCTTATGCTTTCTGACTTCCTGCTTTTCTTCCCCCACCCCATCATATTTTTTAACTTTTTAAAGATAATCGCCCTGTTGCCATAGGCAACAAGCAGTCTTATTATTCTAAAAGAATTTACACATTTGTTTTCTGTACAAGAACAGAGCACATTCCATTTTCACAGCACTCAGATGTTGGCATGGCCTCTGCTTACATTTCTGTGATAGAATCCTGATGCTGAAATATCCCATCATGCCTCTTGTTATGCAGCTGTAGGAATTAGCAATGCCTCCGTCTAACAATGCCCAGATGGGGTGTCTCTCATTTGGTTTGCTCCAGGGAGAGTCACAGGAAAACACTAGCTGCTTGGCAGGTTAGCCTTGTGTTATACAGGATAACACTAAGTTGGGCCAGGTGCAAAGCAAGTGAGAGTTGAACGTGCTCTGTGTCCTGCACCGTCAGCAAGATCTTTCTGATAGGCACTTCAGATACTTTTTCTCTTTTCAGTTTATGGTAAAACAAGAAAATATAAACCTCCACACAAATGGAATTCATCCTGTTCATGCATGCTGTGTAAAGATACTAACTGGCAACCCTAGTGATATCTGTTCTGTAGCACTCTGATTAAAGTTCTATTCCTACTAAGGAAAAATATTTGGCCCCATTACTGTCTTGAATTCACATAAGAACATTAGATTTGCCATGCTGGGTCAGATAAAGGTTCCATCAAGTCCAGCATCCTGTCTCCAAAGGTGGCCAATCCGGGTCACTGGTGATGGATTTTTCTCCCCTTGTCTGGTACCAGTTCTGGCCCGATCTTCTTATTGAAAGTCAGAACTGGATGTGTGTGCAGCATGAGCCTTCACCCCTGCAGGAGAAACACTTACTTTGAAACAGCAATGACTCAGCACTCTTGTGTGGCAGCATCCAAGGATTCTTTACTCAAGAAGGTGGAATAGAAAATAATAAGCTTTATATATATACAGTTGCATGATTCTGCATAGGTAATTGTGCTGGAATATAAACAGCACAATAGGAAGTGAGAAAGATGGAGACTCAACTCACTAATACAGGTTACATCCTATCTAGAAGCCCTTGCAAACCCAGGTGTCAAGTGTCATGTCTGGAGTGGGTTAACTCTTTGCTGTCTGTGCTGAAGATAGCCTATCGATCCTCCAGCACCCCTTCTCGATAGCTGAATGGTCAATCCTCAAAACCCATTTTCTCCAGGACATCCTGGTGGCAGTCATTGTTGGAAACACTGCAACTATCCATGTTGTGTCCTTGTAGTGAGAACCATTTATTTCTTGTGCCACTGTTTCACATCCTGCAGTTTTCTGACATCCTTCCAAGTAGAAGACTTCAATATTTCTTGGATCTGAAATCTATATGAGAGTCTGTGAGCTTGTTATATCCCTTGTTAAATGGGCAAACCTTCAAAGTATAGGTTCCTGCCCCATTAGTATTGTCCGGACGATCTGAAGCCTGTTCCTTCTTTGCTCCGCAGTCTCACCTGGGGTCCCATCTTCAGTGACTTCTGATTTCTCTGCCGCTCTGCCAAGGTTTGTACCGGCAGCAATATCTAATTGTTCTGTGACTTCACCTCAACCCATTATCATGGTGATGGTCATGGGAGCCATTTTCTCAAGGCTTGTTCGAGTTGTGATGTTCGGCGAGGGTGAATCCTCAAACTGCTCCCACTGGGTAACTGTCATCTGGTCTGTTCCAGGGAGTAGGATTCTGTATCCCCAGTCTCATTTGCTGTATCCCAACAGTGTACCCTTTGTGGCTCAGTCCACCATCATAGCGTGCTTTCCATTTGGGGCATGGATGTAAATCTTGTAGCCAAATGCCTGTAGGTGACATATGCAAAGCTTTCTGCCACACAGCATTTCATGTGACGTCACCTCATTTGCCCTTGTTGGCAGCAGGTTCTGCAGTGGTGTAACGAGGGGGGCAGAGGGGGTCAAGGCCCCCAGGCACCCAGGGAGATCTCTTTTTGAAATTTTTTCAACTGCCCGCAGATAGAAGGTGAGAAGAGGGTGTTGTTTGTAATGTTTGCTGTTTTAAAAATTGAGGTTACACTAGCTACCCTCCAGTCTTCAGGTACTGTGGCTTTTTAATGAAAGGTTACAGATTGTGTATAACAGGTATGAAATTTCATATTTGAGTTCTTATAGAACTCTGGGGTGAATACCGTCTGGTCCTTTTTATTTCTAAATAAAATAGACAAAAAGGTACACATCACATTGTACATTCCAACAACTGCATACAGAAAAATAGTAGACTTGAAAGCTATAATAGTACTCACTTACTGTGCCAGCACTACTTTGACCCTACCCACCCCAGATCTAATCAATCCCACAAAAATATGCACCAAAGAGCTCCCCCCTACTTAACAGTACCTGCCCCACACAGAATCATACAATTTATTAGTACCTCTAAGAGAGTGTGACAGTTTCTTAATATGAGCCACTTCAAAATGTTGCCTTTCCCACTCTTCCAGAAAAATCTTGATTCTAATAACATTTGATTCACTAGTGTTTTCTGCTTACAACCTATCAAGATGGAATTCCAGAAGCCCAACAGAGCCACCTCTGGAGAAGCAGAAAGCTCAAAACCAATCACACTTGAAATCTGTTTAAAAACTGCCATCCAGAAATCTTGCTCAAGAAGACAGATCCACCACAAATGTAAATATGAACCTCTGCGCCCACAATTCCTCCAGCACAAAGGATTCCATTTAGGGTTAGCACTGAGAAATAGTGTGAGAAACATGCATGTACGATATAGAAGCCTAATCCTAATGTCGATTCTTTTGTGGCATATGGAAATATTATGTGCTTCCTCTCAATCAGCCATATCAAGATGTACAAGCAATTCATTATTCCATTTTTGGATTACATGTTGCAATCTAGGTTTGCCCACCATTAATTCAAGCAATCTACGTTATAGCACTGAAATCCTTTATATTTGCATTGGCATCCTGTTTACACAAAACTAGCTTGACCAAGTTCAGCTATCTGCCATTATTTTTCAATTTAGATAAAGACTTCTGAAACAATTCATAATGAGATTGAGTAGTGGCAGAAATATGATATTGGTGTTCCAATAGCTCAAAAGTGAACATTTGGTTAGAAAGCCACACCTACCCAATATATTCCAAACATTTGAATCCCAGTCATTTGTATTAGCAAAGAAAGATTGTACTGAAATTACTGGATTATAACAGATAAGAGAAAGGTGAGGTTAAACTTTCTTCTCTTGTTCTTGCTTAACGCCATATTGATAAGATATGAGCTTTCACAAAACTACTCCTACAAATTCTCCTAACTGCGAGATAAGAAGGTGAAAGAGCTAATAAAAGTACAAGTTCTCTACCCTCTGAGAAGTATCTTTCAATTGAAATCCACCCCAGAGAGGTCACTTAGTCAAGCCAGTCTCTCAAGGAGACCAATCTTGCAGCCCAAAAGTAAAGCTGGAGGTTGGGCAATGCCATCCCATCTTTGTACTTTGGCAGCCATAAAACACTGAGCTTGATCCAAAATGTTTTATATGCCCAAATAAAGCTGGAGAGTAAGCCATTCAATTCTTTGAAAATCTTCCCAGAAATTACACATGGAACATGTTGAAAAAAATGCATCAAACTTGGTAGCACATTTATTTTAATAATGTTAATCCTACTTTATCAAACTATAGGTAAATTGCTCCATGACTGCAGATCATTTTTGAGCCTAGCTGTTACTGGGCTGTAATTTTCGCTAAATAGAATTTTGGTAATAATAATACCCAAATACTTTAATTTAGACACTTGAAACTTGAATCTGGCCATCAGGGAGGGGTGAGTGACCTGAAACCAATAGCAAAACTTCAGACTTGCTTTATACCTGAGGCCTCTCCATATTTTACTAAGATGTCCATGCTTATGGGGGTTGATTGACAGGAATTAGTGACGAATAACAACACATCATCTGCATATATAAGAAAATTTAATGAGAAATCCCTCCTATGTTATATCCAGAAATTAAATTGTACTGTCTTATGGGTTGAGCCATAGGCTCAATTACCAAGTCACGTAGGAATAGTGATGGGGACAACCCTGTCTTGTGCCCTGCAAAATTGGGAAATATGAGGATGAATACCCATTAACAAATACTCTCAAAGATGATTTTGATTAAAGAGTTCTGCTCCACACAACAAAGACAGGAGGAAAATGAAACTTTTCTAACACATAGAACATAAACCCTATCAAAAGCTTTTACAGAGCCCAAGGACAAAACCAAACCAAGGACTAAATGATCTCTTTGCTTCAGTGTTTACTGAGGAGGATCTTGAGAAGATACCCATACCAAAAATAGTTTTTAATAGTGATGATTCAGAAGAACTGAAACAAATCCCATGAACCTGGATGATATAATAGGGAAGACTGTCAAACTAAAGAGTAGAAAATCCTTTGAACCAGATTGTTTATATTACAGATTTCTGAAAGAACAAAAAAAATGAATTTGCAGATCTATTACTAGTAATTTGCAACGTAACATTAAAATCGTCTATTGTACCTGAAGATTAAAGGGTGGGCAATATGATCTTTAAAAAGGGTTCCTGGGGTGATCTGGGAAACTATAGACCAGTGAGTTAGACTTCAGTGCTGGGAAAACTTGTAGAAATCATTCTAAAGAACAAAATCACAGAACATATAGAAAGACATAAGAAATTGCCATACTGAGTCAGATCAAGGGTCCTTCAAGCCCGGCATCCTTTTTCCAACAGTGGCCAATCCAGTTTGCCAAGTACCTGGCAAATATCCAAGCAGTAAATAAATCCCATGCTACTAATCCTGATAATAAGTAGTGGCTATTCCCCAAATCAACCTGATTAATAGCAGTTTATGGACTCCTCCAGAAACGTGTCCAAACATTTTTTAAACCCAGCTATACTAACTGCCTTAACTACAGTACATCCTCTGGCAATGAATTCCAGAGCTTAATTGTGCATTGAGTGAAAACGTTTTCTCCAATTTGTTTTAAATTTGCTACTTTCCTAGCATGTAGCTGATGGACTCAGGACCAATGGGTATAGTGTACTCCTGATAGCAGTTGGAAACAGATCAGATTTCAATCTGACGTCAGCCCTAGTACATATCCCCCTGCAGGAAGTGCAGCTCTTCAGTATTTTCCGTCTCCATAGCAGTTAGGAACTAACTGCTTGCTCTAACAGCGTTAGAGTAAATTTAATGGAGAAAACCTGAAACAAGAAGAAATCTTACCTCTACAGACGAGCCCCACTCTCCTGCAGTGACACCCTCGGGTCCCTCCCCCAGTTGAGAATTCCCAAGGTGATTTCCGTGATCCCTCAGAGGTGAGCCTCGTTCCGGCGGCCAACCCTCGGCGGGGACCTAGCCCTGATATCGGACGCGGCTGAGAGGCAGCGGGTGCAACCTTGAGCACGGCGGTGAAGGTATATCCCTTCTCCCCCCGCAGCCGGAGACCGCCTGGAACAAAACCGGGAAGCGCCGAGACAAGGTAAGGTAGAAATCTTCTTTAAAGACTCTGGTCTCTGAAGCTCGAGGAGTCGCACAGGTCGATGGCCGGGACCAGTGCCACTGGGTTGATCCACCCTAGCAGGGCTAGGCCCCGGTCAGATCTAAGGGTCCTCCCACGTGGAGATCCTCCGAGGTGGTCGCCATCACCATTTGGCCCTGTTCGCCGCTCTGTCCGCCGTCTCGATCCGAGCGCACAAAGGGCAAGCCGGGCGCACAAATTACTTGTGCGCACAACATCGCATGCACAAGTACTGTGCGCACAAATTACGCGCGTAACATGCGTTTACTGTACCAGGCGCATACCTACGACTTGTGCACACACCCATTCCACGCGCGCATATTCGACGCACCGGAGCGCATAACAGATTTTACGTGCCTACATCCATGGCACCACTGGAAAAGGAGCTCAGGGCCACATCAGAGCCGCACAACACGAAGAGGCCAACGCCTTGTGTATCCAGTGTGAGGAGGTTCCTGGATATTCCAGTCCAGGGCCAGCCCCATCCGGGACTGAATGCTAGCTCCTCAATAAGTACCCCGGACCTAGCAAATTCCAGCGGGACCCCTCCTCAAACGGGGCCTCCCAGGGACACAGCGCCTCCTAGCTTGGACCCAGCATCTATCTCCTGGGTGGAATTCTTCAAAGGCCTGCACACCTTTGTCCACATGTAGACAGCACCTCCGATAATACGGCCACAGCCTTCACCAGAAGACCTTTACGCCCCAGGCCCCTCTAGGCCCAGAGAAGTGAATCCACCGCCCAGAAGCCCCACCTACAGGGACACGGACAACTCGGAGGAGGAATCAGAGCCCCTGGAGGAGGGGGAACTCCCTCCGGGGACAGAGCCTCACCGGATCATGAGACGCTTCTTCACCAAAGACGAACTTCCAGACCTGGTCACCCACAGCCTGAAGGAGCTTGCTATCCCGGGCACAAGTGACTCGGGGGAACCCAAGACGAATCCCCTGCTAGAAAGACTCCGTCAGACCTCCTGCCATTTCCCTCTATTAAAAGCCGTTCAACAGCTAATTCACCTGGAATGGATTGCTCCAGAGTCTACATTCAAAGGGGGACGGGCTATGGCAGCCATGTATCCTCTGGACTCGGCGACCAAAGACCTTCTGACATGCCCAAAAGTGGATGCCATGGTCTGCGCACTACTATCCCAGTGGAGGGAGGTGCAGCACTCAAAGATGCGCAAGACAGACGTTTGGAATCCATCCTTAAACAGTCCTTTGATGTCGCCACTATGTCCCTACAAATAGCGGCCTGCTGCACCATGGTGACACGTGCCTGCCTATCACAGACCAGGAGCAACACTCCTGGGGAAGCCATGGAATCAGCAGTATCATTCCTCACGGATGCTGCTTCCGATCTTGTGCGCACCGCAGCTAGAGGAGTGTCATCAGCTGTGGTAGCCAGGAGGCATCTCTGGCTCCGAAGCTGGTCGGCCGATGCGTCTTCCAAAACAAGACTCACAAGGATGCCCTTCAAGGGATCCCTCCTGTTTGGCAGCGAACTAGAGAAACTGGCTAACAAATGGGGCGAGTCCCCACTGCCACGGCTACCGGAGGACAGGAGTAAGAGAAACTAGCGACCCTTCCCCTGACCTTCCAGGGGCAGAGGTTCACAGCACTTCAATCCATACAGAAACACTTATCAAGCGCCTTGTCCTACAGGCAGGAACCAGTCCTTTCGGAACAAGCACAACAAAAGGGGAACCAGCTCGGGTCCAGGCCCCAGCCGCACCCCACAATGAGAATTAGCCGACCCATCCAAAGGAAGAAGCCATAGGGGGCAGACTTGCCCTATTCTACCAAAGATGGGTCGAGATAACTTTGGACAAGTGGATCCTAACCATCATTCGAGAGGGGTACTACCTGGATTTCCTTCGAACCCCCTCCGGACAAGTTTGTGGAATCCCCCTGCCACAACCCCTCCAAGAGGGTGGCAGTGGAAGCTACACTGACCAGATTACTGGCCCTCGAGGCCATAACCCCAGTGCGTCCACAACAAATAAATACTGGGCATTATTCCATTTATTTTATCATCCCCAAGAAAGAGGGGATGTTCAGGCCCATCCTGGACCTCAAGTCGGTCAACCGTCATCTGAGGATCCCCCGCTTCCGCATGGAAACCCTACTCTCTGTAATAAGGGCGATACAACCGGGAGAGTTCCTCACATCCCTGGATCTGTCGGAAGCCTACCTACACATCCCGATCTATCAAGAACATCAGCGCTTCCTACTCTTCAAAATCCTGGATCGTCATTAACAGTTCCGGGCACTACCCTTCGGGTTAGCCATAACACCCTGGATGTTCACCAAGATCATAGTGGTGGTGGCAGCAACACTGAGGAAGGAAGGAATCCTCGTACACCCTTACCTAGATGATTGGCTGATCAGGGCGTAATCCCTAGAGGAAAGTCACCAGGCAACCAACAGAGTCAAAACTCTACTGGAGAGCCTCGGATGGGTGGTCAACACAAACAAGAGCTGTCTGCACCCCTCACAGTCTCTGGAATACTTAGGAGTCTGATTCGACACCAAAGAAGACAAGGTCAGCCTCACACCGACAAGGAGATTAAAACTGATGAACCAGTTGCAAACCCTGCTGAGCGAACCCCACCCCACAGCATGGGTTTACCTACAAGTCCTCAGTCTCATGGCATCCACACTGGAGGTAGTGCCATGGGCACAAGCTCACATGAGACCCCTACGTTCACCCCTATCGCGATGGAATACACTGTCCCAGAACTACGCCGTACGTCAACAGCTCCCAGGCAGAGTTTGGACCGAACTACGTTCCACCTGAGCCAGGGAACAAGACTATCCTCACAGACCTGGATCCTGCTCACCACGGAAGCCAGCCTACGAGGATGGGGAGCACACTGCGAATAGCTAACCACCCAAGGGCAGTGGAACGCAGAAGAGTCGGGATGGAACATCAATCGTCTAGAAGCTCGGGCAGTCAGACTAGCCTGCCTATGGTTTGGACACAGACTCCGAGACAAAGCGGTCAGAGTAATGTCTGACAACGCCACAACAGTGGCTTATATCAGCCGTCAGGAAGGAACCAGAAGCCAACAGGTGTCTCTGGAAATAGACCCCCTAATGTCGCGGGCGGAAGCGAATCTCCAGGAGAATTCAGCCATCCACATCGCCGGGAAAGACATCACGGCGGATTACCTCAGCAGAGAAATTCTAGACCCAGGAGAATGGAAGCTGTCGACCATAGCCTTCCAACTGATAGTGAACCGTTGGGGAACACCAACCATGGACCTTCTGGCAAACCGGTCCAACGCCCAAGTGCCCAGTTACTTCAGCCGCAGGTGGGAACCTCAGTCCCAGGGGATCGATACCCTGGTACAGACCTGGCCACAGGAGACTCTGTTATACGCCTTCCCACTGTGGCCCCTAATAGGCGCAATCATTCACAAGATAGAACTCACAGGGAACCAGTTCTTCTTGTGGCCCCAGACTGGCCAAGAAGACCGTGGTACACAGACATGCAAAAACTACTGACAGGGATCCCCCCTGCCACTACCTCCACACACAGACCTGCTCCAACAAGGGCCGATCCTCCACGAGGACCCAGCTCGATTCTCTCTTATGGCCTGGCCATTGAGAGGGCTCGCCTGAGAAATAGCGGATACTAGGGGGCTGTAATCGACACCCTACTCCGAGCACGCAGGTTCTCCACATCTCTAACATACATAAGCATTTGGAGAGTATTCGAAGCCTGGTGCGAGGAACACGACATCATACCACGCTCAGTCAAAATTCCTGCTGTCTTGGAATTCCTACAGAACGGCCTACAGAAGGGATTGTCCCTCAACTCCATCAAGGTACAGGTGGCCGCATTTCATGCTACGGGATCAAGAGCAAGAGCGACAGCATAGCCTCTCACCCGGATGTTTCACGCTTCCTGAAAGGAGTCAAGCACATCCACCTACCCCTAAAGTGGCCGGTACCTCTTTGGAACCTCAACCTGGTCCTGGATTTCTTAGCAGGAGCCTCTTTCAGACCTCTCCGCGGCCTGTCTCGCCGACTATTAACTTTGAAGACAGCATTCCTGCTGGAAGTTTGTTTAGCCCGTCGTATATCCTAACTGCAGGCACCGTCCTGCCGTGAGCCATTCCTCAGGCTCACCCCGGGAACCATCCAGCTACGCATGGTCCCCTCGTTCCTCCCAAAGTAGTGTCTCACTTCCATATCAGCCAAACCATCTCGCTTCCATCACCGGATGAGCATAAAAATTCTGAAGAGGCTCGAAGTCTACGCCACCTCAACATCGGCAGACTCCTATCCAGATACCTGGAAATGTCAGAACCCATACGAAAAATGGACCACCTATTCGTCCTTTACAGCGGGAAGAGGCAAGGGGAAGCGGCCTCGTGAGCAACCATAGCCCGCTGGATCAAAGAAGTCATCAAGGCGGCCTACGTAGAAGCAGGCAAGCCGCTGCCTCTACAAGTCAAGACCCATTCTACTAGAGCCCAGGCAGTTTCCTGGGCAGAAACCAAGATGCTGTCACTCGCCAAGATCTGCAGGACACCGACATGGTCCTCCATCCACACCTTCTCCAGGTTTTACCGCCTGGATGTTCAGGCTCGGGAGGACACAGCATTTGCAAGGGCAGTACTAAGTGGGTCACGGGCAGCCTCCCACCCGGTTCGGGAGTAGCTTTTATACATCCCATTGGTCCTGAGTCCATCTGCTACACGCTAGGAAATGGAGAAATTACTTACCTGATAATTTTGTTTTCCTTAGTGTAGACAGATGGACTCAGCATCCCACCCATGGCTGCCATTACTCATGGAATTCTCGGGGGACACCCCCGGGAGTGAGTGATTCAAGGGTAAGCCATGTTTTCCTTCATCTAGCACACCCATCCTACCAGGTGTCGACATTTCCCGGTTGAGATCACGGGCGGTCTCCAGCTATAGCCAATTCAACCAGTCCAAGTTAATCAAGTTATTCAAGTTATTAAGTTATTCAAATTAGTCAGTCACACACATATCCACAATGCTTTTCGAGGAGAATACTGAAGAGCTGCACTTCCTGCAGGGGTATATATACTAGGGCTGATGTCAGATTGAAATCTGATCCGTCTCCAACTGCTATCAGGAGTACACTATACCCATTGGTCCTAAGTCCATCTGTCTACACTAAGGAAAACGAAATTATCAGGTAAGTAATTTCTCCATTGATAACTTCATGGCGTGCCCCCTAGTCCTTGTATTATCTGAAAAAGTAAATAACCGATTTACATTTACCCATTCTAGTCCTCATGATTTTATAGACCTCTACCTTATCCCCCCTCGACATGCTTTAATCGGACACAGCAAGCATTGATTTACACAAGGGAAATCTTGCCTCACCAATCTACTACATTTTTTGAAATGGTTAATAAATGTGGATAATGGTGAGCCAGTGGATAATAGTGTATTTGGATTTTCAGAAAGCATTTGACAAAGTCCCCTATGAGAGAATCCTGAGAAAAATAAATAGTCAAGGGATAGGGTGCAGTGTGCTATTGTGAATTGCAAACTGTTTAAAAGGTGAGAAACAGAGAGTAGGAATAAATTGAAAGTGTTCTCAGTGGAGAAAGGTAAACATTGAAATGCCTCAAGTCTCTACAGTGTGTAATGGCCGTGTAACTTGATCATAAATCATGTGGAAAAAGATGCAAACACAGGAAATTAATAAAAAGTTTACTTTATAAAACAGTATTGTAATACAAAAGTGTTTTGGCAAATACATAGAAATATAGAAATGATGGCAGAAAAGGACCAAATGGTCCATCCAGTCTGCCTATCAAGCTTATGGTAGTATCTGCTGCACCGTGCAGGTTTCCCCCACACTTCTCAGTTTCCCAGACTATAAAAGTCAGGGCCCTTGTTGGTTGCTAACTAAAACCAATTCCTCGTTACTTCTTGCCATTGAAGCAGAGAGCAATGTTGGAGTTGCATCAAAAGTATCAGGCTTATTGGTTAAGGGTAGTAACAGCTGCATCAGCAAGATACCCCCATGCTTATTTGTTTCCCCAGACCTATAAAATCTGTGTCCTTGTTGGTTGCTGTCTGAATTCCCTTTTTCCTCTTTTCCCCCTGCTATTGAAACAGAGAGCAATGATGGAGTTGAATCAACAGTATGAAGGCTTATTGGTTAAGGGTAGTAACCATTACACCAGCAAGTTACCCCTATGCGCTCATTTCTTCATTCTCATCTTCTAGCCTTTAGAGATCCACAGTATTTATCCCATGCGCCTTTGAATTCTTTCACTGTTTTTGTCTTCACCACCTCCTCCGGAAGGGCATTCCAGGCATCCACCACCCTCTCAGTGAATCAGGATGGAGTAAATTACACTAATAAGTGACGCAGGCAATAAATATATCATATGTGCATATAAGAAAATAATGTAAAAAAAATATTGCTAGCAACATGCTTATATACAGAACAGCAAAAAGAGTGAGAGAGAGAGAGATAATATAATATAATACAACAACACAAATTATAGGTTGTCTCATCCCCAATAGATAAGTAATACAACCCGGTAGTGTTGTTCCCACACGGAGTTGGCGTAAGGTTCAAGGAATTCTTCCCTAAGGTGTGAGGACAAACTGCGCAGGAGAACAGATCTGCCTCTAGCGTCTTTTGTCTGTTCTGAATGATTGGGGTGGGAACAAGGATTTATAAAGTGCAGTACACAGACTTGCACAGTACAAATTTCTTTGTTTCAAGCAATGCTAGACTATGAATCAGAGTTCAGTGTTTCATTTTTTTGTGGGGGCTATTCTGTTCCTACAGGTACTTTTAAATGTCTTTTTGTCTGCTTTGCCTAATCATAATACATACTGGGATCTGTGCTTTTCAATATATGTATAAATGCTCTGGAAAAGCGTACAATGAGTCAGGTGATCGTATTTACAGATGACACGGTCAAACAATTCTCTTTTGGGGGATTTACAATGATGTTAGCATCCAATAAATTACTCAAAAATGCAGGGGTCTTAATATGGTCAACAAGATTGGAATGCATGGGAGATAACAGTGGCAAAAAGTGCTTATAACACTCCATTGGGTACCCATCTGGACTGGGACATTTACCCAAGGAGAGAAAACACAGTAGAATTATATATTTACTGGCCTCTACCTGGAGCTTCCAGCCTCTGTCTACTTAGCCATTAAAGTTGGAAGATGAATCAAGTTCAGAAAGGTCTCAAAAGATATCTGGCTAGAAGAGTAGTCTGGCACATATATGTTTTTATAAAAGCTTCCAAAAGCCTCAGAGATTCCAGAGAGAAGGTAACACACTGGACTTGAAGGCTTCTTAATCTTAGTAACATGAGCCCTATGCTTCTTTCTTTGTATTAGCTGAGCAAGTTATTTACCCAACTTATTACCATGAACATAAACTTTCTGTTTCAAAAAACGCAGTGCTTTTTCAATTTTATCTATTTGAAGCTCTTCTTTAGCTATATTAATTTCAGCATATACTTTTATGGAACCCATGTTTATGCATGCCTTCTAGAATTCTAATTGTGGCCTCAAAGTCAACCTGTTTCTGCTTTTTTATTAGCATGACTAGCATACATAATGACTCATCCTCACATCACGGCTTTGAAAGTTTCCCAGATTGAAACAGGAGAATAATTAGACAAAGAGTAGGGAAGCAAGAAATCAGACACTGCTTCCTCCATAAGAGAAATAAATACTTTACATCCAAGAAAAGAACATATAAGACTTTAATGGGGAAAACAGTAGCGAGGTAGGATGATGATCAGATATAATGCTAGGTAAAATATCACAAAAGTGAATCCTGTTAAGCAAAGATGCTGAGCTTAAGAAATCATCAGTTTTACTATAGAATTGAAATCATGCTGAAAAGCAGGTATAATCGCTACCCGAGAGATTCTGTATTCTCCATGTGTCTTGTAAATTGTGTTGGGCAATAAGCCTTAAAAGACCCTTATGACTATCATTTGTATGATTGAAATCAGAGGCCCTGTCTTTCTCAGGATCTATACAGGAATTCCAGTTCCTTCCCAACAGAAGTGATAAGCCAGACAAATCCTCCAAACAGGCATTGAACCGATAATAAAAAGGAGACTGTCCCACATTAGGACCATAGATGTTGTAAAAAATGAAGTTCTTAAAAAAAGATAACATACTAAAGCAACATTGACCCTCAGGGTCCTGAATAGTTAGAACATAAGAATATAAAACTTACCATGCTGGGTCACACCAAAGCTGCATCAAGCCCAGTATCCTGTTTCCAACACTGGCCCACCCTGGCAATATCCCAAGGGGTAAATAGATTCCAAGCTGCTTATCCCAAAAATAAACAGTTGATTTCTGCAACTCTACCTTAATAATGGTTAATGGATTTTTCCTCCAGGAACATGTCCAAACCTTTTTAAACATAGCTACACTAATAGCTTTTACCACATCCTCTGGCAAAGAATTCCGGAGCTTAATTATGCATTGAGTAAAAGAAAGATTTCTCTTATTAGTTTTAAATGTAATACCTAGTAATTTCATTGTGTGTCCCCTGGTCTTTGGACTTTTCAAAAGTGTAAACAACTGATTAACATTTACTCGTTCCATTCCACTCATTATTTTATAGACCTCTATCATATCTCCCCTCAGCTGTCTCTTCTCTAAGCTGAAGAGTCCTAACCTCTTTAGCCTTTCTTCATAGGGGAATTGTTCCATCCCCTTTATCATTTTGATTGCCCGTCTCTGTACTTTTTCTAATTCTGTTATATCTTTTTTGATATGTGGTGACCGGAATTGCACATAATAAGATCAGGTCGCACCATGGAGTGATACAGAGGCATTATGATATTCTCTGCTTTATTCTCCGTACAGAAACAGGCAGAGTTTTATGAATTAAGACACTGACCTCTAGGCTTTTAGAGTTGTAGGAAGCAAAGGAGACTTGACCTACCCAGTCAGTTTTAAGTTTCAGATGTTCTTAATCAGTCAAATGTGTCTCCTGAATAAATGCAATTTGTGCCTCAATAAGTTTGAAAAATTGAAGCACTCTCTGTCATTTGATAGGCGACGAAATACCTTGCACATTGATATTCAGATGACCCAAAATCAAAACCTGCGTTCAGGCAGTGACAACTTATGTTAACCCAGTGTGATACTTGAAAAGTAAAGTGATCCACCTGTTAGGAGCCCCAGCCACGGCCCCCTTACCTCGGCAGGCAGGCAACCCACTCCGTCTCCCCTCCGTCGCTGCCCCTCATAGCCAACGCCAACCGCTGCTACAGCGGCCTGTTCTCGCAGCGCTCCCACACGCCGCCAACACCAAGCTCCACGCCCGGCCCCCTAGGTATGCACTCGCCGCTGTTGTAAATTTAAAAGGCCCACAACGGGAAAGTTCCCCGTGGGCCGCAGAGACGATGTCAGACAGGGTGGGTATATGTACCCTACTCTGCTACTAGCACTTCGCCTCAACAACGGGTCCAGCTCAGTACTGAGTGTGAGTTGTCTGCATTCCTGATTCATGCCTTGATCCAGCATTCCTGCCTTGCTTCCTGCCCGTCCTGACCTCTGGCCTGCCTCTGGTTTCGCCTGTCTGCTGTCTTCCTCGACCCCTGCTTGTCCAATTTCATTTCAGCTTCTTCCTCTGGTTCCATGCCTTGAGAGACACCCCCCCCCCCCAACCTAAGTCCTGCCAGCCCCGGTACCCAAGGGCTAAACCTGCGGGGAACGAGGGCTGGTATAGGTGAAGATCCAGTTGGGTCTTCTATGCCCGTGCCACCTCCCGACAACAAGGACCAACAGGGCCTACTCCTGGTGGTAGCATCAACCTCGTCTTCGCTCAAGAGTCCACTTCTCCAACACCACCTCCCCAGCTAAACAAAAAAACCCAATACCAGGAAAATATCTAATGTTCTTCCAAATCTGTTGATTTTTTTTTTTTTTTAAATATATCAAAAACAAATCTCACCCAACTCCCTAACCAAACCCACCAACTACAGCCCCAGTAAAATGACACATGAGAATAAATATAAAAGAGTGCAAAAAGTGTCCAACCAAACCAGCAAATTCCATACACAATATAAACCCCAGCTTCATAATTAACAATAATATTTTGAATTCTCTGGGGTGACTCCTGCCCAGATATAATTAATCTGGCTATGTAGCGATTTTTGACGGGATTTTCAGCAGTATAATCATGCTCCTGAATATTCCAGGTAAGTTAGTTGAATAAATCTTATCTAGCTAACTTACATAACCATTTTGCATTGAATGTCTACCTCTGTGTTGTTTGAAAGAGTAAATAATTGATTCACATTTGTCTGTTCCATTCCATTCATAATCCCTCTCAGACGTCTCTTCTCCAAGCTGAACAGCCCTAAGATTTTTAGCCTTTCCTCATAGGGGAGCCATTCCATCCTCTTTATCATTTTGGTCACCTTTCTCTATACCTTTTGTTTGAGATGTGGTGACCAGAATTGCACACAGTACTCTAAGTGCAGTCTCACCATGGAGTAATACAAAGGTATTATGATATTCTCTATTTTATTCTCCTTTCCTTTCCTAATAATTCCTAACATTCTGTTTGCTTTTTGACCATCACTGCACACTGGGCCAAGGATTTCAAAATATTGTCCATGATGACACCCAAATCCTTTTCTAATATAGGAGGTTATTTACTAAAGGTTTTCTCCCATTTTGTGTCTATGGGAAAAATGCTTAGTAAATGACCCCCATAGATTCTAACATTGTGTAACTACAGTGTGGGTAACTTTGCCCTGTGGACATCACTTTGCAGTTGTCCACATTAAATTTCATCTGCCATTTGGATGATCTGCAGATTTGATCACCTCACTCATCAATCCCTTTTCCATATCATTTATAAATATATTAAAAAGAACTGGTCCTTGAGGTACTCCACTGTTTATGTTTCTACACTATTAAAACTGACCATTTAATTCAACAATCTGTTTCCTATCTTTTAACCAGTTTGCAGTCCACAATAAGACATTGACCGCTATCCAGTGACTTTTTAATTTTCTCAGGACTCTTTCATGGGAAAATTTGTCAAATGCCTTTTGAAAATCCAAATATATTATATCCACCAGCTCACCATTATCCACGTTTATTAATTGCTTCAAAAACTGAAGTTGGTGAGGCAAGACTTCCCTTGTATAAATCCATGCTGGCTGTGTCTCATTAAACCATGTCTTTCTATATATTCTATGATGTTGTTCTTTAGAATAGTTTCTACACTTTTTTCTGGCACTGAAGTTAGACTAACTGGTCTATAATTTCCCAGATCACCCCAGAGCTATTTTTAAAGATTGGCCACCCTTCAATCTTTAGGGACAATAGATGATTGTAAGATCCAAGGCAGCATGGTTTTACCAGAAGTAAAACTTGTCAGACAAATCTGATCGATTTTGATTGGGTGGCCAGAGAGTTGGATCAAGGGAGAGTGTTAGACATATAGTATACTTGGATTTCAGCAAGCCCTTTGACACAGTTCCGCACAGAAGACATAAATAAATTGTGCGCCCTTGGAATGGATCCTAGAGTGGCTAACTGGGTTAGAAACTGGTTGTGTGGAGGCGACAAAGGGTAGTGGTAAATGGACTTTTCTGCGAGGAGGGGGTTATTACTAGTGCTATGCCTCAGGGATTGGTCCTTGAACCAGTTCTTTTCAACATTTTTGTGAGACATTGTGGGCCTGATTTTAAGAATTATGTGTGGGCGTAGATTTGTGCGCACAACCCAGCGTGCACAAATCTACGCCCGATTTTATAACATGGGCGCGCAGCCACGCGCATGTTATAAAATCCAGGGTCGGCACTCGCAAGGGGATGCACAATTGTGCAACTTGCACACGCCTAGCTGCGCAGCCTTCCTCGGTTTCCTCCGCCCCCCGCCCCCCCCACCTTCCCCTCCCTAACCCACCCCCTAGCCCTACCTAAAAACCCCCTTACCTTTAAGTTGCACTTGCCTCCAGGCAGGCATAGGCTGTGCGCACCGGCGATGGCTGGCCCGCGATCCCGGGCACACTAGCAAATGGCCGCTGTGCCTGGAGGCTCCCGCCCATGTCCCGCCCCCTTTTTCAAGCCCCGGGACATACACACATCCCAGGGCTTGCGTGCATCACCAAGCCTTTGCAAAATAGGCTCGGCACACACAGGAGCAGGTTTTTGGGGTTTCGTGCATAATATACGCGCGTAACCCTTTGAAAATCCGCCCTATGTAATGGTTGTTGAGAAAGGTTTGTCTTTTTGCCAAGGTAGCAAAATCTGTTAGAGGGTGGACAGCCAGGAAGGAGTGGAAAACAGGAGGCGGGATCTAGCGAATGGTCTAAGGTCTGGCAGCAAAGATTTAATGCTAAAAAAAATGCAGAATAATGCATTTACGATGCAAACACCCATGGGAAAGGTACAGTATTGGAGGTGAAACTTTTCTAAGCGCAAAGGAAGAATGGGATCTAGGAGTAATTGTATCTGATAATCTTAAGGTGACCAAACAGATGGATAATGCAACTTTAAAAGCCAGAAAGATGCTTGACTGCCTAGGGAGAGGAATGGTCAGCAGATAAAGGGAGGTAATATTGCCCCTGTATAGGTCCCTGGTGAGCCCACACTTGGAATATTGTGTACAATTCTGGAGACCACACCTTCAAAAGTATATACACAGTATGGAGTCAGTCCAGAGGGTGGCTACTAAAATGGTCAGTGGTCTTCATTCTAAAGCATATGGGGATAGATGTAAAGATCTAAACATGTATACCCTAGAGAAAAAGCAAGATAGGGGAGATATGATAGAGACATTTAAATATCTCAAAGGTTTCATGAGGTGAGCCTTTTTCAATGGAAAAGAGGATCTAGAATGAAGTGAAAGAGGGTAAAAGAGGGTAGATTCAGGAGTAATCTTAAGAAATATTTCTTTACAGAGAGGGTGATAGATGCATGGAGCTGGTGGAGACAAAAACAATATCTGAATTCAAGAAAGCATGGGATAAATAAAGGGGATCTCTAAGGAAGTGATAAGCATGATAATGCTAAATTAATTGGACAGATGGGCTGGATGGGCCTTATGATCTTTTTCTGCCATCATGTTTCTATGATTTTAATGACAGGTTACAAATTACTAGTAATAGAGCTGCATTTTCATTTTTGAGTTATTTAAATCATCTGGTCCAGGTGATTTGTTATTCTTTAGTTTGTCAATTTGTCCTATTACATCTTCCAGGTTCACCATGATTTGTTTTAGTTCTTCTGAAATATCACCATTAAATACTGTTTCTGGCAAGGGTATCTCCCCAACATCCTTCTCAGTAAACTGAAAGAAAGAAGTCATTTAGTCTTTCCACTATGGCCTAAATTTCCCTTTAACCCCTCGATCTACTAACTTGGAGCAAGCCCTTTATACCCACATGCACATGTAAATGACACATATTTGTGCTTATGAAGGGGCAAAATTTATGTAATAATTACACGCATATATTTTTAAAATTAATAGCAAATGTATGCACATATGTTATGTTTTGCATATAGCCACTGTAATGTGGTATATGGATACCTTTTAGGTATGTGCAGAGTTAATCTATAAATGGGATAACAGAAGGCTCCATCTCATCAGTGACTTTCAGAGCAGGTTCAGTGTTTATGCCTATATGTTTCAATGTAGGTAAGACTTGGACTATCTCTGCCTGTCCCTGATGACATGGAGCGTACAGCTATCCCACCTCCAGAATGTATATATTGGGTATTAGGAAAGCAAGGCATTTATGAATGATGACTTCATCATCATCAGAAGCCTGGGAAATTTATAATCTGGCCTTGGCTTTTATTCATTAAACCTGGATTTTTCTCTATAAGAAACAGAACCTTAATTCTGCACCAGTCTATCTCTTAGGAAATTTTATCTGCCCTGTATATTACTATATTTCAGGCAAATAGTTTCTAGTGGGTGTCTGTAGCTTCATCTACCCTACAAACTCTTTGTGATATAATTATGGTTTAGATGGGAAGCAGCTGAGGAAAATTACAGTTCTGATCCTGCTTCAGGTTATAGCCAAACTCTGAAGATTGTCTACAAATAGTTTAGTGTGAGGGTCCTTACATATTATAGGTGATAGAGGTAGGTGAGGGGGAAAAGGTCATGGAAACAGCAAGGAGTCCCTGATAGTTAACAGCTGGGGATTCAGCGTGAGAGCCCTTAAATACCGCATTATCCTACATATCATGTAGAACACAGGGCAAACCAGTCTTCTTGCAGACAGATCTCCATTGAAAGATGGGTCTTTCTGAGATATGTGTGGGCAAGTTGATGAAGGGATTTGAAGATGGAAGCAGAGAGCCTTGTGTAGGTAAACTAGGCCCTACCAGGGACAATACCAGTGTGAGCAGGGAGAAGGTTAGGCTTGGTGCTATCAATACATCAAACATCTGTATTAATCCAGGTAGATCATCAACCCTGTGGGGTAGGAAATATAGGTTTTCATTTCCTTGACACCTGCAGCTTTGGGGACATAAAGGTGAATTAGTTGAACTCCAGGCAAATAGAGCTTTTACCAGCACATCTATATGACACCTCTTTTCAGTGGGGACACTTCATGTATGCTCCTTGTCTCCCTGTGCTGTGCTTTTAGTGATGGAGAAGCATACAAGATTTTTCCCCTCTAGAGACTAAATCATGCTTGTGACTTGGCTGCATTCACATGTCTGGCCCTTTGGGGAGGTAAAGATAAATGTAGACTTTAACCTTAGAAGAGTTGTGTCCCTTACAGGTTGGTCAATCAGGGGCGCTAAGTATAGACTGCACACATACATAACTAGAATTTACACATAGGCAGCTGTAAGGTCCCTCGTTTAACCCACAAGGGCTTCCTCAGGGGATAATCTTCATCTTCTCTTCACCACGTCTACCAATATCAAGGATAACAACACTCTTCCTCATTTAAATGTACAGTGAATCCACATCAAAAAATCTGCTGGGTGCTGTCTGTTGTCATTCTGCTAGTGGGTGAGAGAGGGTGGAGCGAGGGCGAAAGCAGGCACAAACGCAACACTGCCTCAGCTAGCCTCTCAGTTCTTTTCAATTACTTCATCCAATCTTGTACTGTTTCTCACCATACAACAAATTTATGGAATGATCACTCCTGCACATCTAAGTGTCTCCGATTTATTTATATCACGCACTCTGCCGCTCCGCCTCCTGTTATGCTCAATGAATCTCACAAAGCGAACTCGCTCAAACTTGATTCCAACAAGTAGATCGGTCAGCAAACCTTTCCCAAACAACCGACCATGAAGCAGCCATGCTTCATGCAAACTTTTATTTATTTAAAAATAAGTAATTACTGACCCTCCCACAGAAGTTCTCAAGGTGAGATACAATGGGGTGAATTTTCAGAACATTTATCTGCATACAATTAGCATATATGCACATAAGTATCTTGTTCTTGCATGTATCCTATTTTAAAAAACATCAAGAGTACATGTATATTTTCAGTCTCAGGCACACATTTACATGCAAAAAAAAAGGGGCAATCTAGGAGCGTTCTGGGGAGGAGCCAAGAATTATGCATGCACATTGCTATTTTATAAGAGACTTAAACATGTACATTTATCAACTTATTCATGTAATTTTACATCTGCTAATTATCTTGAGCAATTGATATCAAACACGTCTATTGTTTAGTATTGGTTCGGTGGGAAATTCTCGGTAAACTGGGGGAATTCAGAGTGAATAACCAGTAGGGCTGGGGAAGGACGGGGTGAATTAGTGGAGATTTTGGCAAACTGGTGAGTTCAGTTATGCGCTCATGTTTTAAAATATGCCGACTTCAGCACATAAACAGGATTTTAAATGAGCAAGTTGCAATTTTTTTTGCGCGTAATTTATATGCACGCTGTTTTTTAAAATAGGTAGGAAAAGTGTGTGCTTTCAACGCATTGCAGGTATTGCATGTGACCATACATGCACGCATATGTTTGGGGGTAGACACACGTGTGTTTTATAATCTGAGCGTATCTCAGATGCGCAGGTTATATAATATCGTTTTAGATATCTGTGGTTATATGCACACGTATTATGGGGCCATGCAGATTTGCTTGAAAGTTACTCTCTGGGTCTGATTTTAAAAAGCATTTACATGCGTAAAACTGGGTTTTACGCATGTAAATGCACTTTACGTGAGTAAATGGCTTTTGAAAATTGCTACAATAGCAGTTACATTTATGCACGTAACTCCTTTGAAAATTACCCCCTCTATGAATATATCAGTCAATATTCAAAAGTATTTGTGCAGCTAAGTTTGTGAGTTAGCCAGAGAACCTCAGGATATTTAAATGTCTTGCCCCACCAAATAGCTAAGTTTTAGCCAGGTTAAAAAGTGTCAAGGTAGGGGGCATTTCAGAGGATGGCCAAAATATGTCCAGTTAGTGCTGATAGCTGGATAAACTTACCTAACTGTGGTCCAAAAACACACAGATCTAATGTAATTGGGTAAGTTAAAAGAATAATCTTTGCAAACCTGCTGCAGCCTTATTCCCTTCCACCACCCCAAAATATAAAAATCGTACTAGAGAATGCATGGTCCTTCCTCCAGAACTCCAAAAATTACATTAAATGTAGTGAGGCTGGAGCAGTTCCCCCTTACTGCAGCTCCAAAAATTATGTAGACTGTAGCAAAGCCAAAGCAATCCCCCACTTCTACAGCTCCAAAAATTATTTAAATTGTAATGAGGCCAAAGCAGTTCCCCCTCCTGCAGCTCCAAAAATTGCATAAAATGTACCGGGGCTGGAATGGTCCATTCAGCCTCTTCCAACAAGTAAGAAAGCCAGTGCCAACCCCTATCTCCACCCCAAACCTCCAAACTTGGCCTGGAAGCACAATGGGAGGAAGACAGGCCTCTACCTTCCTCTGTGGGCTTCTTTCTAAGTGACAGTACAGCAGTCAGCTGTCCCAGCACTTATTATACATTTATTTACTTTACTCCACCTCTGATTGTTCTGTTTGCTGACCGCTATCAGTGAACAGACCAGTCAGGAGTCTTTTGAGCCAGTAGTGACTTGGTAGCTGTCAGAGCTATCACACATAGGGGCAGGTATGCGCGTGGCCTACATTTGTGTGCGCGCTACTCGGCGTGCAGAAATGTACGCTCGATTTTCTAACATGCGCGTACAGCCGTGCGCATGTTATAAAATCAGGGGTCGGCGCGCGCAAGGGGCTGCACACTAGTGCACCTTGCGCGCACCAAGCCCTCGGGGAGACCAGCTGGCTTTCCCCATTCCCTCCCCCCACCTTCCCCTACCTGTCCCGCCCCCCAGCCCGAACCCCCCTCCCCCCGTACCTTTATTTCACAAGTTACGCCTGCGCCGGCTGACTGCCGGTGCGCGATCCCCCGGCCCAGCAGCCTTGTAGAGGCCTCTGGCCATGCCCCCGCCCCTCCCCTGGACCACCCCACCCCCGGACCGCCCATTTTTTTCAAGCCCCAGGCCTTACACGCATCCCGGGCTTTATGCGCTGCCGGCCCTTTTGAAAATAGACCCAGTGCGCATAAACCCCCCCCCACACGCGTAAATCCTCCTGGATTTACAAGTATAGGGCTTTTAAAATCTGCCCCATAATTATTTACCCCAACTGGAGGAGGTAAGAGCCCCTCCTTCTGCCCCTAGGCTACCAAGGTACTTCTTGTGAGTTGGCAACCAGAGTAAGGGGAAGGGGATCTGCACAGCTCAGCTCATATAATTTTGGGGTGTGGAAAAGGAGATTGGAATATTGCTTGGACCTACTACAGATAAAATTTAGCTGGATAAGTGGCAGCAATCTTCACACTTTCATGAATACCAACTTCAGTATATTCAACACAGTTTTGTCAGGGGTTAAAATATGTATTATTAGATGGTGATGGGATTTGAGGTACCATTATTTTTGCCAATTTCCAAAAACCATTTCAATAAAATGTTGAAAAAACATTCACTAGCTCACAGATGTGGGTCACTTTAATATGATAATATTGAAGAATGTTATAGTGGAGAAATTTTCATGCATCTCATTAGACGTTTTATTTCAGACTTTATGTGGCATTTAATGCATGAAAATATATATTACATTGTTTAAAATATTCATTTCCTTCATTATAAAGAATGCATGAATTTCACTGTGGTGTGACAACATAAACTGCCTCATCGTTTTCCTGCAAGTGTCAGGAGTGTAACATATAGGGTTTGGGATTATTGTGAGTTTGGTTTTTTTTTAGGTCATTGCTGAACTTCAGACCACCATTTCCTCTCTCAGAGAGGAGAATTGCCGGCAGCAACGCACTGCAGAAAAGCAGCTGCAAGATGCTCTGCAGAAGTTTGAAGAAGAGAAGAGGATGCTGATGAAAGATAATGACAGAGCTGTCAAGGTAAAACTGGATTTCAGTCAGTAATGCTACAAGCTGTTTTAATGTAATTAAGAAGAGAGATTTTACTGCGAACACTGTAGCAGCAGTTCACATTGCTTTCGATAGTTCCAGTCAGTGGACCTTGGCTTTGATGTATCTTGCAGCTCATTCTGACTTTCCTCCAACACAAATTGAATGACTGGAGGGGGGGGGGGGGGGGGGGAGGCAAATCTGAGCATTTCACACTGAAAAGGTATTTTAAAAGAACTTTTTTTTTTTTTTTACTTGCAGCATAGTTTTGAATATTCTTAATAAAGGATTTTATATTCTAAGAGTTTCTTTCAGTACATTCTAATCCTTTATGAAAACAGAGATTGAGAGCTGGGTTAACAATTTTCTGTGTCAGTTCAGAGTTTTCTCTCTGACTGTAAAAAGAAATATTTAATATTTCAAATCAATTCCTTTTATTGAACCGTGTTTGTCTTTTTGGATCCTGGTTTTAAAAAATCCTTAATATGCTTTATTTTTGAAACATGGAAGCCTATAATAATAATAATAATAATAATAATAATGAGTGTTCCTCTTAATCCACAAGATCATACACTTGGTTACATTGTCCCTACCTTCTAATTGCTATTGTCCTGGTATTTGCAATGAGGATAACCTCATATCCCAGACAGTCCCGTAATAAGAACTTTGCATGTTATGTCCTGTACAGAGCTTAAACACATAAGTGTCCCAGAATAGAACAGCATAGCACTTGCTCATTTAGTGGATTTCGATGCTGAAGGACGTAAAGGATGTATTTCTTCTTCCTTACCTTACCTTTACTCCTAGGCTCACACTCACAGAGGGAAACTCATTCCTTTGATCTCTTTCTCATAACCTTACTCTTAAACATTTCTTTTACCCCTATTCTTATACTGTCATCTGTTTCATAAAAATAGCGTTGTCCAGTTTAGCTTTATCAATGCTTTAGAAGAGCTTCATGAATAACAATTTTAGCCAGGGCTTAATTTGTGGGGGAACATCCAGGAAGGCACTTCTTTTCAGGCTTAAGAGGCAGCGCAACAGGGTTATTCTTCTCCAGCCCTCCCCTCTAGGCAGCCTGCAGGGAAGGGAAGAGGAGGAGGTGAGCTTTGAGCACACAGAGAAGACAGCAGTTACTCTGCTCCTTAATCCAGGCCCTCCCCTCTTGTTCCCCCTTCCCCTACTTCTCCTTCTGTATTGCAGGGAACAGAAGCAGATACTGCAGAACAAAGAACATATATAAAAAGGGTTTGAATTAGTACAAGTTTGAAACCTGTGAGCAAGCGGGCCAATTGTCAAGTGCCTTGATGAATGGCACTACTGCTCACAATTTTCAAACTTGTGCTAAATCAACCCCTTTTTGTTTCCATTACTGGGGGCTTAATTTCTGTCAGAACAACCCAGCATGGTGTTCTGCCACCTTTTTCTGGGACCTGAGAAAGTGGAGTAGAGTGGCAGTGTATATCAATTTTGGCTCCCCTGCAGAAATAGTAGCTGCATAGATCATTTATCTGCCCCCACCCCCCACCCTGGGAAGAAACAAAGAGTGTTATTGCTGCTTACCCTGAGACAAGGGTAGCTACATGGCTTTGATTTTTGCGCAGTTTCCCAGCACAATTTAGGAGGCTGTGAGGGACAATAGCCAAGGTAAAATGGGGTGAATCCCTGTCAACCCCACTGCTTCTGCCACTCCTGGGTGTGTTGGCTTCCTGCTTATCACACTGTCATCCCAAGCCCTGCCAGCTCTGCTGCTGGTGCCAACACTGGTGAGGGCGAAAAGGCCAAGAGAAGGAATGAGGTTTGGGCAGGGAAGTGAGTGAAGGGATCAGAAGGAGGGGAAGGAGAGTGAGAAATGGGATGTGGGAGGGGAAGGAGAGTGAGTGAAGAAACAAGAGAGGCTGTGGGTTGTGTAAGGGAAATGGGGGAAAAGTAAATCAGGAGAGGTGACGCTTAGGGATGTTAGGGATGGTATAGATGTTAGGGATGGTATAGAGTCCAACAAGAAAAAGTGCCTGTAGGAGGCTAAACACACACTAGAATTCTTATGGGTGGAAATACCATGTGTGATGGGGAAGAGTGTAGCGATGAGGGTATACTACCTTCCATCTGGTCAAAATGAACAGACGGATGATGAAATGCTAACAGAAATTAGGAAAGCTAATAAATTTGGCAGCACAGCAATAATGGTAGATTTCACATACCGCAATATTGCCTGGGTAAATGTAACATCAGGATATGCCTCTAAATCAGTGTCCAGGTCTCCAGAGCTTTTTCCCAGTGATGGGAAAGCAAAACTGCCTTCTTAGAATTATAGGCAAGGAGATGGTGGTAGAAAAACAAACACTCTCTCCTTCAAACAAATCAACACAAAGCTTGCACAAAAACTCAGTTCTTACTTCTCCGTCTCGAACACTACAGTCTACACTTTTACTAGATGCAGGGCAAAGTAGCACCCTGGGCAACTGCAGACCCTAACTTGACTGGCAGCAGGGCAGACAGCACCCAATCCTGTCTCCTCAGGCAAGGGAATTCCGTCCTGATATGGGGAACAAGTCAAAAAACAAACCAGCTCTCTGAAAAGTCAAAATCCACTCCTTAGAGCTCTGCTTGTTTATCCCACTGGTGCAGACAGGAGGTCTACTGGGATTCACAGGAACAAAACTTTTCACCTTCCAACAAAAGCTACATCCAACTACACCTTCCTTGTGCTCTTCCCACTTTATATAGGGGAAATCAGCCAATTCCAAAGCAAAGGAGAATGGCCAACCAACTGGGGAGGATCCATAAATGCAAAAGTCTCCCAGCAGATAGAAAAAGGCAAAAATATCTAGTAAGGAGCAAAGCCTTCCTTACACATTTGTTAAAAACTCAGGTTAACTCCTGATGCAGTAAGCTAATGGTATGCTATTGCATTGAAAGCTAAAAAAAAAAATGCACACTAACAAAAAAATGTGGACATATGAGATAAAATGGGCGCACAGCCTTGTGCACCTTATTCAAAGCCATTTAGCCAGATAATTCATAAGTTATCCAGTTAAATGGCAAGTTTTGAACATTCCTTTTGCTTATTCAGCTAAAGGTTTTACCAGATAAGTTGTTATCTGGCTAAGATTTAGTCAAATAAGAAAGAGGCGTGATGAGTTAGCTGAATAACTTATCCTGCTAACAAGACATTTTTGAGAGCAGGTCTAAAGTTACTTGGCCTCATGTGGAAAGATAACTTTAGTCTTAACCAGCTATATTCAAAATAATATAGCCAGTTAATTGGCACTGCAGTACCAAAAAAAAACAAACCCTACCTTGCGGGCTTAGAAGCCTGAATGACAGCCCCTGTCCCAAGCTATAGAAACTAGCCCTTCCTGGCCGAGCACCCCTATTCGCCCCTCTAAAGGGATTACATCAATTAAAAACTGGAGTGATCTGGCGCCATCCTGAACTCTGCCCACCACCACCACCACCACCATCCGTAGCCCCATTCCACCTCTATAATGTTAAAATATCTTTCCCTTCCCATCCCAACCCTAAGTTTTCCACTCTCCTGGTAACTTTAATTTGCAATTCTTCAGCATGGATTGTGATACAAGTGATCGCCACTTGGGCCCCTAACTTTCGGCATTGCTGTGGGAGGGTTATGGTTGGGGGGGGGGAAGTAGAAGGAGTATTTTAACATTAAAAAAGTGGAGTGGAGGAGTAGGGAGGGGAGGAGGCAGGCCTGCGCAGACCACTTCAGCTTTTTTAATTTATTTAATCCCTTTAGAAGGATTTGGAGGGGTGGGAATGCCCGGCCCAGTAGGGCTAGTTGACGTAGTGAGAAATGGGGAGTTGTCATTGGGCCACTAGGCTTGCGAGGTAGTTTGTTTTTTAGTACTGCAGCACAAGGTCAGATTTAAGATTATAGCACCCATAGGCAAAGGACAGGGGATGGGGCTTTCACCTTCAGAAATCAGAGAGCAGAAGGAGGAGTCCTAGTTTTTGGGCACTTTTGGAATTTGGCACCTTAGGCATGTGCCTCTATTCCTATTCTTAAGTCTGGCCCTGCTGCAACACTGGCACTTAACCAGCTATATTCTTTTGAATATAGCCAGTTAAGGCTGGATGACTTAAACCTAACCTGTGATATTCAGAAGATATCGAGTTAGGTTTAAATGTTAAGCAGCTAAAGGTAGCTGAATAACGTTAATCTGGGATATTCAACTAGATGTTTATCCTTCTGAATATTCAGGATAACTTTAGCTGGATAAGTTATACATTCTAGATTTGTTGAAAATTAGCCTCTGAGTGCATTGGTTTGAGAGAATGAAGTCCCAACTGGCTTGGCCCTAGTTGATGAGAGCTACCATATTTGGTCATCTTCTACCACCACCATCCTCTAGGGATAAGCATTATTCAAGGTCATCATTTCAACACAGTTTATACATAATTCATATTTCCATTATATGCATACAAACCTTCATTTTCAGGTTTTACTTTATTTTCCCCAGGAATTTCTCAGTGTTCATTACAACAAGAACAAAAATGAAAATTACCTGAAAAAATGCTGGGTCATTTTTTCCCACTAATTTCTCCTGTTTTTGTTCTTGTGGTAAAAAGCACTAATTAATTAACAGGCCAAAAAAGCATAAAAACTGAAAACAAATGTCCCTGTATATACAGTGGGGCAGATTTAACTAGCTAATAAATTCGTACCATGGTATAAAATAAATGTTTCAGTCTCCAACCATGGAAGGAAAAGAAGGTACCTTCTTGTATTTCATAATAAATATTGATATGAAAATTTTTTTCCCAGAAATATAGCAAGAAGAAAGAGGTATAAACTTCTTGTTGCATTTGAGTTCCTGTCATCAGCTCCAGGATCCCACTCAAAGCTATCTCAGCACCTGTATAAATATTTATAGGTCATGCAAAGTCTCATTAGTAAATTGTGATATGGTGGCAATACATTTCAGAGCAATAATTTGCATTTCACCCCATTTATTACTAACATTGTGAGTGGTTAATGTACCAGTCTCAAGAATTTTATTAGAAATTATTTTTTATGGAAATGCAATTTTAAAGGGACATTTTCCTTTGATGATCATAAATATTACCAATAATATGCAGCAATAATATCAACCTTGGGAGTGAAAAAAGTGTCTGGACTGTTTGCAAAAATACCTCACTCCTTCCAACAATTATAGCAAGCTTATTAGTTCTAAAGACATGTAAGCTCCAAACATGAAATTATATGACCATCATATATTAGCATTGGGACTGAACAAGTAAGCCTTGTGACTTGTGTCCTCCCTAGGTGCTCATGTTGTTAAAATCATCAGTCATGATAGGAAGCCTTGTGAAATAAATGACAATGTTTACTTGTGCAGTCCCAATGCTAATATATGAAAGTCATATAATTTCACATTTGGAGCTTACATGTCTTTAGAACTAATAAGCATGCTATAGTTGTTAGGGATGTGAATCATTTTTGAACGATTAAAATTATCGTCAGATAATTTTAAAATCGTCCAAAATCGTTAGAGTGCACGATACAATACAAATGCCCCCGATTTATCGTCAGGGGCATTTGTATTGTATCGTTAAATAGGGCGCGGGAAAACCGGCACACCAAAAAAACCCTAAAACCCACCCCGAATCTTTAAAACAAATCCCCCACCCTCCCGAACCCCCCCCCCCCCAAATGTTTTAAATTACCTGGGGTCCAGTGGGGGGTCCCAACGCGATCTCCAGCTCTCTGGCCACGGCTGCGTTGAGAGAAATGGCGCCGGTGCTCTTTGCCCTTATCATGTGACAGGGCAAAGGTAGCGCCGGCGCCATTTTGGTTCCTGGTTCCCGACGTCACGCATGCAGGAGATCGCCCCCGGACCCCCGCTGGACCCCCAGGGACTTTTGGCCAGCTTGGGGGGGCCTCCTGACCCCCACAAGACTTGCCAAAAGTCCAGCGGGGGTCCGGGAGCGACCTCCTGCACGTGGGCCGTATTGCCAATCTTCAAAATGGCGCCGGCGCTACCTTTGCCCTCACTATGTCATATGGGCGACAGCGCCGGCGCCATTTTGAAGATTGGCAATATGGCCCGCGTGCAGGAGGTCGCTCCCAGACCCCCGCTGGACTTTTGGCAAGTCTTGTGGGTCAGGAGGCCCCCCCCAATCTGGCCAAAAGTCCCTGGGGGTTCAGCGGGGGTCCGGGGGTGATCTCCTGCAAGCGTGACGTCGGGAGCCAGGAACCAAAATGGCGCCGGCGCTACCTTTGCCCTGTCACATGATAAGGGCAAAGGGCCACCGGCGCCATTTCTCTTAACGCAGTAGTGGCCAGAGAGAGGGAGATCGCGCCGGGACCCCCCCACTGGACCCCAGGTAATTTAAAACATTTGGGGGGGGGGTTCGGGAGGGTGGGGGATTTGTTTTAAAGGTTCGGGGTGGGTTTTAGGGTTTTTTTGGTGTGCCGGTTTTCTCACCCTCCCCCGATTTACGATTTTTAACGATTTTTTAAAAAAAAAAAAACACGACGATAAGATTTCCCTCCCCCCCCAGCCAAAATCGATCGTTAAGACGATCGATCACAAGATTCACACCCCTAATAATTGTTGGTAGGAGTGAGATATTTTTGTAAGCAGTAATAATATGCAGCTGCTGTTGTGAATAAGCTGTTTTAGTGGACCCTTGGGCTGGCCTGCGGGAGACTGGAGAGAGATGGACTATAGTCTCTGCTTGAGGGCAGGCCGGGAGGCAGATACCAGGCAGGTGATGGACGGTGAGCTTCGCTCGGGAGGAGCCTGTAGGAGCCCAACCGCTTGGGACTTAGGGGATTCACCCTGGAAGCCGGAGCTCCCCCGGGAGGAGCCCGGCCACTGGGACTTAGAAAATCTTGGAAGCTGGAGCTGAAGCAGACGGGCAGGGATCCGGAATCAGGCAGGAACTGAAGCAGGACAGGTTACTAGAACCAAGCAGAAACTGAAGCAGGGCAGGTACTGGAACCAAGCTGGAACTGAAGCAGGACAGGTTACTGGAACCAAGCAGGAACTGAAGCAAGACAGGTACTGGAACCAAGGTGGAACTGAAGCAGGACAGGTTACTAGAACCAAGCAGAAACTGAAGCAGGGCAGGTACTGGAACCAAGCTGGAACTGTAGCAGGACAGGTACTGGAACCAAGCTGGAACTGAAGCAGGACAAGTTACTGGAACCAGGCAGGAGCAAAGACAGGACTTGGACACAGAAGCGTAGCAAGTCTTAGGCAGGAACGGAGCTGCTAACGCAATAGCACGCTCCAGGGCTCGGAGCAACTGGGAACCGCAAGGAACCCCGTTGCAAGGCAAAGTTCTGGGCTCCGCGGCGGCCTTACATAGGCCGTAGCGTCTGACGTTGGGGTAAGGCGGAGCCTTCAGTGGCGGGAAAAGGCCTTCATAAGTGCGGCTCCTGCGCGCATCTAAGGAAACAATGTCCAGGAAGGGTTTCTCGGCGGCGTCCCCCGTGGGGACACCGCAAAACAGGCCACAGGCTCTCGGAGACGGAACGGGACCAAGGAGGTGAGGGCCGGGTCGCGACCGTCGTGACCGGGACCGTAACAGCTGCATACGAACATTTTAACATCAGAAATAAATCCAAGCAGAATCTACTTAGAACTTAGCTGTAAATCTTATTTTTAAAGCATAAAATTTTGCTTTATTTTCAGAATTATGTTTGCAAAGGTTAGAATGCTGGCTAACCCAGTTCAGTTATACTAGCCTTGTCCAGTCCTGCCTAAACTGGGAGAAAATATTGTAAACTTGCTGTTGTGATCCCATGATGACTTGGGACTGACATTAGAGTTGAAGGGTGAAATGCCATTGAAGAAATATCTTAAAAGCTTGTAGAAAATATGAGATTGATTTTAATAGCATTGTTTGCGTAAAAATGCCCACATACATGTGTATGAGGGCCACATGTGAGCAACACAGATTTTAAAAGCCACGATTTACATGGGTATGTACCCATGCGCGTGCCAAAAATAAAGGGGGTGGAAAAGGTGTGAAGCATTGGATGTTCCAGGCTAGGGCCAACACTCACGTGCATAACTCCATATTTTAAAACTGGAGGCCGCAGTGCGCATCAGCTTGTTAGCCATGTAACTTTACTGCTGCTCCTGATGAGGAGCAAGTCTGTAGATCTCGCGTTTAGGGCTTACAGGACAGGGTGAGGGGTCCGGGTCATCTGAGGTGCATGCAGGAAGAAGAACCAGAGCAGTCAGGAAGGCCTTCTTATTGACTGAGCAAACTGGTGGACTAATTTGAAAAACTGGGAATGTCCCTTGCACGAGCATGGGTTTGCTTGAGTAACCTCTTAAAATTGGGAGCATACTTATGTGTGGTACATATTTTAAATCATATGCATGCAAGTGCATGCATATGATTCAAAATTCCAGCGTATCCTTGCTTGCGCGGCGAAAATTCATGAAATTTTAGGAGTCTCTGGGAACTGTAAACATTTTAAAGTTAGCGAGCACTAAAACGAAAATCAGGGCCCATGAAAAGAAAACGAACCACGGGAAAAACGAAATTTCCCACGGGGCCTCGAAAACAAAGCCCAAACTGATAGGGCTTAACGATGCACATCTCTATCGACGCATGTTTTTTTTATTTGTCAGTTTCTCTTTGCCTTTGATCTAACTTTATCTTTACTGGTGTATATTTTTATACCCCGCTAATTATTCTGGTATTGGAGCAAGTCATAAAGCCTTGTCATGATAATAATACTGAATCTTGTACATTGGGGGCCAACCCCTCCACCAGTTGTTCCATTTTCTTTTACATCGCCCATCTAAATTTCTTTAATATTGTTCTTAAGTTCACAGACAGCACAGCCCTGTCACATAGGCCTTTTTGTCAGGAGAAAGTATAGCAGATCACGGTCTTTTCTACAGATTCAGTGAAGCTGCCAAACATTGCACAGAGAGTCGCTGACAAGCAGGCCTGGTGTGTCATAAAGTATATACTTTGCTTTCTTCAGTGCACATCAGAAAAGAATATAAATAATGACCAACAGTTTTTTTTCCCCCTTTCCCACAGTGTGTTCTTAGATTGGGATACATAAAGAAAGATACCTCTTGAAACATTATATTTTAGTCACATCTATCTCTACCTAATGCTGTTTGCTTTTGTGTGCTGGCATTTCATCTTCATCACAGCCACAGAACCCCTACAATGTTCTTTAATAAACTTAAATTTTTGGTCTCCCCAGGAAATGGCAAATTGCACTCTGCTGGGATGCAGAAGAAAGCAACCCGTTGCTTCTGTTATCTCTGGCATGCTTTGTGAAACTCAGAGGCAAGTCCTCTTTTCTTCTTCCTAGAACATGCTATGCACTCAGCTGGCGTCTATCTCTTCTCATGTCTTAGCACTTCGCAGAACCCGCCAAGCTTGTAGAAAAGGCAACAATCACGGCTCCTCTGCTTTCTCAGACACTGTGAAATGTTGGCCTCCAGATGCTTCAGGGGCACTTTTATTTTAGTTTATTTTGAGGATTTTTAATTATTAACCTTGTTTCTTCCAGAGACACTGACTTTATAAGATCATGTCTGTATGTCCTATTAAACCATTCATCCCATTTCATTCAAATTTCTGCCGCAGATAGCAGAGCGTCTAATGATCCTTGCTCACACTTCCTGTGTCGTTGACACCCTTGGCACCTAGAATCCCTTTTCTTATTATTTCCTGTAGGTAATAGGCCAGTTCAGTTGTAATCTCTGGAGAGTCCAAGCACGTTGTAATGTCATCAAGCATTTGACATGGGTTGATAAGGATAAGCATATGCAAATTTCTGTGCCAAAGAAGGAAATTAGGCACCCTGAAATTCTGTTAGCTTTTGTGTAATATGTTGCTACTTGTTCCTACATTGTGGATCCAGTGTACTAATGCACATAAACAGTAACACAGGCTTCAGTGTGCTTGATATACCTGCATTATCTATTACAAGCAGTTAACGTGCATGAGTTTGAAAAATAGCTCTTTACCTTTTAGTGCAATGAAAAAGTCCATGTGTTAAAACATGAAAATTGTGACACAGCCCCATTAACAGCAAAAATGTAACTGTCCTTCAGGGAAATGTAGTTAAGTTCTTGTGTTGTTATCCCTGTTAACACATGTACGTTACCATCTACAGTCACAAGTGCCTCATTTGTATCTCATTAACTTTTGCTGTTAATACGCATGCTAACAGCCGAGGTTAATGTACTTAAGTATGATGGCCCCTATGTTCTTAGTACAGGTTTCTCTTTTACCTCAAAAGCCACATTTCCTGATACTGTCATTGGCAATTCATCATTGTCCATTGTTAAACAAAAACATTATAAGCAAATACAGAAATATGCAAACAATGGCAAATAACTTGAAGAGCAATAATAAAAGGGACTTGGAAGTCAGGTGTGAGCTGCTTGAACTCCTAGTCCTCCAGTTCTTTTGCATTGGCTTTTTGGAATCCTGCCCTCCTATGAATTGTGTTCTAGTGTTTGTCCATCATTGCCTTTGTTTTGCACAAACTAATCAAATATTTACAGGTGCAAATATCTTACTTTAAGGTGGATTTTGTTGTGACAGACATTATGAAGGACAACAACATGGCAATAGCTTAATCTTTTGAAGATGAACTGTGTATGTCTAAAAATGTTGACTATCTTAGCCACGTTAAAATCCCTTATAATACAAGACTGAAAAGAACAGCAGAAGCAAAATATTTCATGTGGAATGAGGGTTGTTAGATGGGCATGTGAGGTATAACTGAAGTTATATCTTATGAAAAGTAACTTATTGGAAAATGGAAACGTCACTTCCAGCAATTCAAGGGCAAACCAGGAAGGCTAAGAACCATATGTTAGAGCTCTGAAGAGAAAGTCTTCCAAACAAATGTGGTTTCTTGCAGGGGCGTAGCATCCATAGTGCACAATGATGCATGGGCACCACCAACTTTAAAATGGGGTGTACCATGCACCACCAACTTAGGAAGCTATTGTGTCTTCCCTGGCTCTCCCCCAGAACAACAGTGCTGCTGACCACCACCACCACTAATGTTCCCTCTCTAAGCTGCATGTGTGTGAGTGAAAAGTTCTGCATTCGCGCACTGATGCATGCTTGTGCACAACTTTTCCTGCAGGGGCACACAGCTTGCCCCCTCCCAGTGCAGGAAGCCTGGCTGGGCCATGGCGGACCTCATCCCACCAAAGCCCGAAGTGAAGAAGAGACTGGCGGGGCCATGGCAGACCCCATCCCATCATGGCCTGAAGTGAAGAGTTTGGCAGGGCCATGGCAGACCCCATCCCATCACCCCCCAAAGTGAAGAGAAGGCTGGCAGGGCAGCTGACTCCATCCCGTCACAGCCCGAAGCGAAGAGATGGCCAGTGGAGCCAAGGCGGACCCTATCCCATCATGGCCTGAAATGAAGAGGCCAGCAGGGCTGTGGCGGAACCTATCCCGCCACAGCCTGAAATGAAGAGGAGGCTGGCAGGACAGTAGCGGACCCCCATCCCTTCACAGCCCAAAGTGAAGAGGAGGTCAGTGGGGCCATGGCGGGCCCCATGCCACCATGGCCTGAAGTTAAGTGGATGCCAGTGGGGCTTGAGTGAAGAGGAAGCTGGTGGGGCCAGTCGGAAGAGAAGGCTGTGTGTGCATCTCTGTGTGAGAGCTTTTGTGTCTGTGTGAGCGCTTGTGGGTTTGTATATATGTCTGTGAGAGCCTGTGTGCATGAGTATGTATCTGAGTGATATCTTGTGTACATGTATGTGTGTCTGTGTGAGAGCCTGTGGATATATGTATTTTTCTGAATGAAACCCTGCATATGTGAAAGCCTGTGTGCCTGTGTTGGGTGTATGTCTGTGTGAGAGCCTGTGGATGGGTGTGTATTTCTAAATGAAACCCTGTATATGTGAAAGCCTGTGTGCATGTTTGTGTGAGATCTTGTATGCCTGTGTGTGTGTATGTCTGAGTGATAGCTTGTGTGCCTGTGAGAGAGCCTGTGGGTGTGTATATGTCTGTACGAAACCCTGTATATGTGAGACCCTGTGTGCATGTCTGTGTGAGATCTTGTGTGCCTGTATGACAGCCTGTGAGTTTATGTATATGTCTGTACAAGAGCCTGTATGTGTGAGAGGCTGTGTTTAGAGAGTGTGTGTATAGTGTGTCTACGAAAGCCTGTGTGTGTTAGCGCCTGCCTGTGAGAGCCTATGTATCACAAACAAGCTCTCACAGGCACGTGCACACATACCCAGTGTGGGGCGGATTTAAAAAGGGTTACGCGCGTAACCCTTTAAAACCCCTCCTATGCGCACCGAGCCTATTTTGCATAGGCTCGCCAATGCGCGCAAGCCCCGGTACGCGCGTATGTCCAGAGGCTTGAAAAGGGGGGCGGGGCTGTGCCGGAGGCCTCGGTCTCACCCCCGCCCCTTTCACAAAGCCCCGGGACATGCGCACATCGCCGGGCCTATGCAAAATAGGCCCGGCGCACACAGGAGCAGTTATGCGCGTAACTCTTTTAAAATCCGCCCCATACAGTATTCTGTACTATATAAACATTTTCAGGACTATGAGCAGGTTTTCTTTTAGATTATTGAAGTCTTTGGAAGGAAACATTATTTGCTTGCATTGGTTTAATTTTCAGTACTACCCATGCACTTCAATCTCAGGAACTCCATATTTTAAGAGATTTCCCCAGTGTTATTTTAAACCAGAAGATTTAGCTTCAGGAATACTTAAATAATTTTTTTTTTAATTAGATTACTTGCACACATTCCTTAAGATCTTGCCAGAGTTAATCACTGCAGACAAACTACCCTATAACCACTTTCCAACACTAAAATGTTAATTTCACAAATTACAGTTCATGTGTAGGTCAGTCCTCATCTCTAACAGAACTTGTCTGTGATTTGAGATTCTTAAAAAGTCATAATTTTCTGTCATGAATATAGATTACCTTGTCTTAGGGGATCACTGAAAAAGTACTCCGAAGTTTTGATGAAATGGTTTTGTGCCTTAAACCAAGGGGTATCCTAAACGTTCCTTTTAGAAAATGTAGAAGAATGCCAGGCTATAAATTTTCATGATTATTCAGTAACGGTTTTCGCCATCCTTTGTTTTCCAGCTTCACTTTTGTGTTGCTCATGGCTAAGTTCCGTACTACTCATTTATACTCCAACTTGGATATTAGGATCAGCAAATAAAAGTCTGCTTGAGTTCCCTTTGCCATACATTGCTCATCATATAGAGAGAGGTGTGAGCAAGCTTTCTCAGACGCTGGTCTAGTACTATGGAATACGTTCTCACAGCATTTACACATGATGACAAGCACTAAAACATTTAGAAAGGCCCTAAGCATCTGGTAATTTAAACAAGCTTTGGAGTCGATCACCTAGTCCTAGAGACTAATTTCTCATTGGATAGAACTTCCAGACATTACTTTTATCTTCTAGACTTTAAGCTCTGGTTTATGCCTTTGCAGTTAGTTTTACACCGGCTCATTTTTGTTCCACTGCCTCAAATTATTTAGATTTTGTGTATGAATAACTTCTTTCAGTTTTGAGTGTGTTGTTTTTATGTAATATATGCTCTTAATATGAGTTGATGTATGTTTCTGATGTACCCCACCACAAACTGTGGAGTGGCAGGATATACATTTTTTTAATTAAATAAAAATTAAATCCCATACTGTACCAGGAAAAGGAAGTCTGAGTCAGGTATATGAATCGTAAAATCAGGATGAGGCTCCTCTACCCACAATACTTCTGATTTCTTAATATTAAGTTTCAACTTATTTGCTCATAACCATTGGACCATGTGGTTGAGACCTATGTTGATCTTGTTCATTTCATCTAATCTTTCTCTGGCTATTGGGAGAAAAATCTGCAAGTTGTAAGTGAAATCTTTTTTTTTTCTTTTGGATTAACTGAATACATTTGTGACTAGTTTTCGAGAGCTATATTTCCATCATCAAGTCAAAACTGTAAGTTAACATATCTTTTGAAAGGTAATCCAAGAAAAAGGTGTCATCTACAACTTATTTTGTTGACTTTTATTTTTTCATATCTAAGTGGTCCAACATGGCAACAACATTACTTTATCCAAGATGGAAGATCCTGAGTGGCACACTGACTGCTAGTAACAGTGATAATTGCTTTAAATCAGTTTTTAAAAAATGCATGTACCTCCTTTTGGCACTTCAAAGCAGATTACATTCAGGAACTGTAGGTATTTCCCTATCCCCAGAGGGCTCACCATCTAAGAAACTAACTTAACTTTCAAATGAGTTATAAGTGTCAGTGTAACATACTAGCACTACAATTTTCAAAAGCCCATTTAGGTGCCTAAAGTGCACATAACATGCATAAAACCTATTGACAATTCAATGGCAAAAGCCCACTTGCATGCATAAAGTGCATTTACATGTGTAAAACCCAGTTTTAAGTATGTAAATCCTTTTGAAAATTACGCCCTAAGTTTCTGTTTGAGGCATTGGAGAGTAAAGTGACTTCCCCAACATATAGACATAACATTAGTCCTTAAAAAAGAATATAACAATACAAATAAGTTCTTCACTCTAAAATTACTGGGGGATTTCAAGGGACTATAAGGAAAGGGAGATAAAAGATGATGCCACATTCTTGTCGTTTCTTTACATCTGTGGTTTTTAGAAGGGATTTTCCAAAGTACAGTGCAGTAGTTGTAAGACTAGGGTTGGGGAAGACTTTCATGTGTGCATTCGGCAGATCAGATAGCAAACTCACCCAGACTACCTTGCAGGGATCCGACTTTTGCTTTGCTGATCAAGCCGATGGTGGCTTAGGCAGCAACCGAGTAAGACTTCAGAAGACATACACATCGAATGTGATGCATGCTATCTAAAGGCCTGATATAATACTACCTGAGAAATTGTAAAATAAACTCTTAGATGGGGTGGAATATTAAGTCAAATCAACCCTTATCATATCTCGCACATCAATTAAAGTTCTGTCTTGTAAACGTGCACCTATTTCCTTCTAATCATCAAGAGATCTGTAATTTTGAGAAATAGATGTGAAAAACATTTACTTTACCAAATCCCACCTTGAAGAATTATTATCATGTGAATAGGGGCAATGGCCTGCTGCCATCATTTTAGAAAATGCCATTGACTGGCCCTGGCCTAGTGGGTGCTCCAAGCTGCCACTGCACCACTGTGTCTTCTAAAGGTGGGGAGGTCTGAGGGCTCCACAGACCACCAGAGTTTATTTTTGATATAAGGGGTGGAGACCTACTAGACACCATAAGAACATAAGAACATAAGAAAATGCCATACTGGGTCAGACCAAGGGTCCATCAAGCCCAGCATCCTGTTTCCAACAGTGGCCAATCCAGGCCATAAGAACCTGGCAAGTACCCAAAAACTAAGTCTATTCCATGTAACCATTGCTAATGGCAGTGGCTATTCTCTAAGTGAACTTAATAGCAGGTAATGGACTTCTCCTCCAAGAACTTATCCAATCCTTTTTTAAACACAGCTATATTAACTGCACTAACCACATCCTCTGGCAACAAATTCCAGAGTTTAATTGTGCGTTGAGTAAAAAAGAACTTTCTCCGATTAGTTTTAAATGTGCCATATGATATATGTTTGAGAGGGGATCAGGGGGGCCTGGGGTTTCTGCTCCTGGGGGGAGGGTTGATAGGGGGACATTTGGTTGGGGCAGGGTATTTTATATAGAGGGAAGGGATTTGGAAGGAGGAATGGGGCATCACTGGATATCATTGTTTCTTTTTCTATTGTGCCGTCTTGATAGACAGTAATGGTGGGGGTCTCAGTAGACCCCTGGGGGATTTTATATTGGGGGGAGAGGTAGTTATTTTTGGATCTGTGACTTTAAGAGGTCTCCCAGGAGCATCGGGATGTACTAGCATCTCGATGTTCCTGGAAAAAAAATCACTACACCTCCTTCAAGCTTGCTAAAATAACGGGATGGATTTTTCTCTGTCTGCCATGTTATTTTATTTGCATAGGTTTTCCTATGCATTAGCTGCTTTGCATGGATTTGCAAAACGTATGCATGCAAATTGCAGTTCCAAAATTGTCACAGCTTGGCTGTGAGAAGAACAAGGCTTAACCCGCAACCACATGGCTTTGCGGAAAAAGAAAGACTGAAGGACTCTGCCTGAGAGACTGTGAGGGGGCTGCAGCTGCACATGCTCAGTAGAACATGCGCAAAGCTCTGGAATCTTTGAGATCAAAGTTCTGTGCCGAGCTCCATCAGATGATGTCACCCATGTGTGAGGACTGTTATCCTGCTGTCCTCGGAGAACACCTGTTACAGGTAAGCAACTCTATTTTCTTCTCCCCCTGGGAGTTTGGTAGGAGAATTGGGAATTTACCGTAGGTGCCTCAAATGAGGGCATGGCCACTACTTTATTTTTTTTAACTTAGGTGGGTGGATGGGAGGAGTTCTGCCTGCTTAGCTCAGCTATTTTTTTTTTTTTTAAACTTTTGGCAGGGGTGGAAGAAGGACATGCCCCACTGCCCTGCTTCTTGTATATATATATATATACACACACACACACACACACACACATATATAATTATATATATATTCAAAACACAAGATCAGGCTCAGCACAGCCTCATACACTGTCTCTTCTGTAGCATGTATAACTCCTGCTCTGACCCAAGAGTTACATTTCCAGTAATAAAAAAGGCAGTCCCACTTAGCACCCCTCCCTGCATTGCAGGGAAATAGCTAATAAGCTCATTACTCTGCAATATGCACGGAGGCACCCTAATCCTAGCATAGGTTGTACCCCAGATTTTAATGCATGACTTTTCTATGCTAAAAGCCTTTTACATACTGGGGCTATGTTAATGTGGCAAAACCTATGCTAAAACAGGAATAAAAATATGTGCTACGGTCAGCATGGCTTATTACATCAGTCTCAGAGATCATCTGGAGGTCTAATTTTTGCAAAATGATTTTTATCACCCAAAACTACTTTAAAAGCTCATTAAATGCGACAGCACATGCCAAGACTAGAGTGGATTATTAGCAATAAAGCCTAAAACTTGGGGGAGAAGCGGGGTTTGTTTCCAGTTTTATCTTTTCTGAATGGTTTCATTTATGGAAACAGCTTAGTTCCAGGGAACCAATTCCACGACTTCACTGCTTGCTTAGAAAAGAACTGGGCAGTCAGCCTCAATTAAAGCAGGTCCTAGTTTTAAAGAATGAACTTCCAATAAGAACAGAAATTAGAAAGAATAAGAAAAAGAACAGACCACATCATCTTTACCGCTAGACCATACCACCAACTGATATTGCAAAGCAAGAGTTTGCTGGTTGTAGAATGAAATATTTTAACGCGGAGGAAAATAGGAATGCAAAATGCAGATTGGCTGGCCGCCTACCGGAACTCCTGAGAGTTTAAAAGCAGGCGTGCATGAGACTATTTACAGGAGATGACAAGGAATAATATCGTCGTCTGGCCTTAAAAAGAAAACAAAAGAGGAAGAAGAGAAGCAAGACTAGTGCTGCTACATAAATAACAGAGGCATATCCTCATAGGACTTTATATTTAGAACCCTTATGATTTTGTTTCTAAAGTTAATGTAATTCATATCCTTTACAGTTTTCCCCTCCAATTCACTGGAGCAAGAACTGCAATTACAGAAGGCTATGCAGTGATTTGAAGTGTATCAGCAAGTTTTAATTGTCTGCATACCTGTAACACCCTTGACCATTACTATCTACCAAGCAACCATGCTTAACTCAGATCTCATATTATGCATTTCCTTAGCACTACCAGAACACACAATTTGCCACATATTGTTTACCCAGCTTGGGATAAAACTTGGAAACATACACAGTCACACATACATAAATACTGCATATAGCAGAAAAGTAAAGTTGGTTGGTGTTCAAGGATTATAGTGTGACTGAGCTCTCAGTACTACTGTGTTACATTTTGTCTAACATTTTTTATTTTTTACCCATTGATATCTCCTTTATGGCCACTACAAAGTTGTCTTCCAGTGACAGATGTAGGGCTTCATGTTATTGCCTGTTTTAGTACATACAAATTCTATTAACAGTATTATGTTTGTCAATGGTTTGATCACTGTATTACTAGCTAGAGATCCACCTTAGCCCCATAGATAGAAACTCATCCTAACATTTTCTCTTTTTTAGTGGGACAAAACTGCAGCTATCTTGGTATTTTTCCTATATCAGATGTTTTAACAGGGCAGTTTCTAGAAGTCATTTGCCCATGTAAATACCAGTTTACCTAGGTAAACTAGCAGTTCCCAAAATTACCCACCTCTTACCTGAGAAAAAGTAGGTAAGGGGATCAACACATGTACTTTTAGCCTGGCAAAAAGTAGACATGCTTGGAAGAGGGAAACAATACATGCTATTTAGATTTTCAAATCTATGCACATTGACGGTAACTTTCAAATGGGCACGCAGGTGCTCATGTACACATAGGCATCGGTGCCCACCTAGAGACATGGCAATTTTATAACATGCATGCACATACTCACATATGTTATAAAATAGCCTAGGTGCATGTATGTGAGCTCAGTTTTGCAAATAGGGACACACAGCCATGTAAAGATGGATTTGAGCCATGCAAATGGGGGAATTTTATAACAGGTCCACGCCATGACCAGTGTCACCAGTTTATCCACCAGCTCACCCAGTCTAAAACTAGGTTCTGGTTCTTTAGCCTGCATTCCCCCCAGTTACCCCAGACCCCTTAAACCCCTCAGGGATGCCTGTATTTTTTTTTTTTTAACTTACACCTCCTCCATAGCAGAAGTAAGCTTGCACAGCCCTAGACCTGGATTCACAACCAAGCGCATAGGTATTTGCATGCACATCACTTGGCCCTGCCCTGGAACACCATTGCCCCACCCACACCATGCCCCTTTTCTGTTCAAAGTGACATATTCATATACAAATGTGCACATATCCCAATTTTGGTGCACTCTCGGCTTTTAAAATTCACCTTATTGTTTTGAAGGGGAAAAGTACCCACAACAAACGGAAGATGCAAGTCTCTGCAGGTACCTTTTCCCTGCTTCCGTCGGAAACAAAGGCCCTTTAAATCGGGCTCTCACCCTTGGCGCCGCGCGCCAGGCGTCGCACGCCGAAGGAGCACAACAAAGGGGCCTGCCCCTTAGAGCACCCCTTTGAGCCCCCTTCTTGAGCATCCAACTAGCCCAACTCTATAAACACCGACATACTGGCGTGTGAACAATATCTACGAACGACCTGTATTACCTAAGAACCTGGCTCTCCTACATCAGCCCACCGCCACATCACAATGGACTCTAGAGGACTCTCAAAAGTAAGATACTCACACAAGGACCCTACCCCATAGCTCTTCCCCTCTTATTATCCCTTGTGCCCCGTCATCTCTGGAATTGTATCTCTGGATCTGTATCTGATACTGATATGATATTGGTGGTCCACCGTGTCCAACTGAATATTTAGTGAATTAGTGGTGTCTTAATGACTTAGTGGTCCCCCGTTCATACACTGATCCACTTAATGGTCCAGCTTGCCGTAAACCCCTTCCACCACCCGCCCATCATCATTCATCAGTTCCTCTCCCCCCACCCCATCGCCCGCCTCCCTTCCCTTCTCCTAGCCTCCCCCCTTTAGTGGGCTCCCCCTACCATCATGCTCCTTTCTTCATTCCCTCCCTCAGGCATCACACCCGTGCACCGCGAGACCCCCTCCCCAAACCCACCTTTGAACACCAGAGAAACCTCCTCCCCATCATGACCACACCCATCACCCAACTAATTGGTCTCACGACTTTCACAGTCCTCTTACTCATTGCACAATCCATCATCAAAAAGACTGCCCTCATCAATGATATCCTACAGGACGAAAGCCACGGTATACTAGCCATTACCGAAACATGGCTAAAGGATTCTGATAACGTAATACTGAACCAACTCCCTCTTGAAACCTATGACATATTCTCCATACCCAAACCCAAAAAAGAGGAGGGAGTCTAATCCTAGCAGCAAAAAAGGCTCTCAAATTCACTCTCAAAAATATCTCCCCTCCTCACAGGCTGGAGATTAGCACATTCCAGTCATCCACCCTCCAAATATATCTAGTATATGCCCCACCAGGACTTCTCGAAAACAACCCTTCCCCCTTAATCGAATACGTTTCGAAAAACTTAAATATACATGCACCAGCAATTATCCTAGGAGACTTTAACCTCCATGTTGATGCCACACCTATTTCACCCTCCTGCAAATCCCTTCTAACTTCACTGGATGCCCTTGGCTTCACCCAGACTATCTCCTACCCCACACACAAAGCGGGCCATACCCTAGACCTTGCGCGCACCAACTCCGGATTTTAATGGATACGCGCGGCTACGCGTGAATCTATTAAAATTCTGCATACTCTTGTTCGCGTCTGGTGCACGAACAAAAGTACACGTGTGCGCAGATTTATAAAATCTGCCCCATAGAGTAGCTATCGATAAAGCCAAAAGAGACTTCTACTCTCAAAGAATCCACCATATACAATTCAATACTCGAGCCCTATTCGAATTAGTAAGTAAACTAACTAAAACCAACCCACCTTCCATGCCTGACCTTAACAACCAGGCCAAATGCGAAGACCTAGCCTCCTACTTCCACACAAAAATAAACAATATTATGTCTCGCTTCACCGCCACACAACCACCCACAGGAACTTTTTATGACACCCCCACTTCAAGCCTCGCCGCTTTTGAAACCACCTCCTCTCTAGAAATCGAAACCATCTTAAAAAAAATCAAACCCTCGTCTCACCCTTCAGATTCCATCCCAACAAAAGCACTCCTCGACATTCCCAACATCATCTCCAAACCCCTCTGAAATATCATCAACAAATCCATCTTGCTAGGAAATGTACCAAAAAATCTAAAACATGCCATTATCAAACCTATTCTAAAAAAACCTAACCTAGACCCATCTGAACCCGCCAATTTCCGACCCATCTCCAAGCTGCCCCTCATTGCAAAAATATTAGAAAAATCAATCAATCGCCAATTATCAGAATATCTTGATGAACACAAGATTCTCCTACCTTCCCAATACGGTTTCCGTAAACATCACAGTACCGAGACCCTGCTCATCTCGATATCTGACCACATTCTAAAAAGCCTAGACAAAGGGATATCACACATTTTGATACTCCTTGATATCTCTTCCACTTTCGACACTGTCAATCACAGCATATTATTAAAACGTCTCTCTGACATCGGCATTACAGGTTCAGCTCTCCTCTGGTTCCAATCCTACCTGCAAGACAGGCAATATAGTGTACAAATTGGAAATTGTATATCCAAACCCACCTCTCTAATTCAAGGTGTTCCCCAAGGCTCCTCACTCTCCTCTACACTCTTCAATGTATATCTCCTCCCCCTCTGCCATCTCCTTTCCAAACTCGACCTCCCGCATTTCATATATGCGGATGAGGTCGAGTTTGTGCACTACACAAAGCTATCGAGACCTGGAAATCCGTCCTTGCGTCCATCAGCTCCTTACTAGCTAACATCTTCCTCGCGCTAAACACCGCAAAAACGGAGCTCCTACTTTTCTCCCCCCCACAACATTAAGCCACACCTACCACTTGTCGCCTCACCTCCCTCCAGCATCACCTTCCCCCAACACGTGCGCAGCCTTGGCATTAACATTCACAATCATTTCAACCTCAAAAAATTCATTAACGCCACTCTTAAAGACTGCTTTTTCAAATTACACATTCTAAAAAAACCTAAACCCATTTTACACCTCAATGACTTTAGTACGATACTCCAAGCCATCATCCTATCCAAAATTGACTACTGCAACACATTGCTTTTGGGCCTACCTAAAAGTTTGATCCAACCCCTCCAATTACTCCAAAATGCAGCAGCCTGTATCCTTACCAACACCCACATCACCCCTGTCCTCAAACACTTACAGGCCGATACAGTAAGGACACATAAGAAAGAGTGCGGCAGTGCCGGGCACACCCTCGTTTGCCGCGCGCACAATTTGGTTCACATACCGCCCGATACATTATTCAAATGAGACGCAAATGCAAGTGGCGTCCAAAGCGCGTCCATGAAGCAGTAGGCGTGCGCAATCCATTTTACTGTATAGAGCGGTATACAGCGCCTATACAGTATCTTGGGTGCGCTGGTACCTGTCATTTGAAATGACATTTGAAATGTCATTCCACCAGGAAAGTGGATGGTTCTCCTACAGACCCCGCTGCCTTGAGCGCCTGGCTGGACGTCCAAGCCGAAAGTCTGAGGTCGCAGCTTGGACATCCAGCCTGGGCGCTCAAGGCAGGGGGAAGGCCCATGAACGTCTGTCGGCATTGAAGCAAGTACCACACACTAGTTACTCACCAAAATACTCTTTCTTCATGTGCAGCACCAGCTCCTTCTCCAGTTCCAGGGACTGACCGCACAGGCTGGAGCATGGACTGGCCTGCGGCAGGCCGGCGCCATCAGCCTCAGGGTCGCCCGGGGCCCTGTAGCGCGAGTCCGAGTAGCTGGAGCAAGGGCCGACGTGCCGCTGGTCGAAGCACATGCCGATGCCGCTGTACCGGTTGCTGCTGGGCTTGCTGCCGCTGTCGTAGCCGGTCAGGGCGCGGCGTGCATTCATGCACCTTCCCGCTGCCTTGAGCGCCCAACTTGGACGTCCAGGCGGGCGCTCAAGGCAGCAGGAAGGTGCATGAACGCATGCCTTGACCTCGGACGTCCAGCCAGGCGCTCAGGTCGCGGTGTGCGTTCATGCACCTTCCCGCTGCCTGCAGGGCCGCTTCTGCCCAGATCCACAGTCCAACTCGGCAGGAGCGTCCCTTTTGCCTCTACATCAGGTAAGCTGCAAATTCCTGACTTGCTCCCACCAGCCCGATCTCCAGTAGGGTTTGTGCTAACGTGGCAGCTGCACACGGCGTCTGGGCCAGGACGGCTCCCGATCCCAGCTTTCTTTCCCTCGGCTGAACGGGACAATCTGGGCTGGGGCTCGCAGATTTGACGCTTCCAGCTTCGAGGACTCAGTCTCGGTTTCTAGCGCCTTTCTGTACAGGCTTGCTGCCGCTGTCGTAGCCGGTCAGGTCGCGGCGTGTGTTCATGCACCTTCCCGCTGCCTTGAGCGCCAACTTGGACGTCCAGGCGGGCGCTCAAGGCAGCGGGAAGGTGCATGAACGCACGCCGTGACCTGAGCGCCCGGCTGGACGTCTGAGGTCACGGAGTAGGGTGTGTAGGGATAGGGCCTGATACAGGAGCTCATGCTCACTGCAAGTCAGCGGCGACAAGGAGCCCAGACCCACGAGAAGGCCAGAGGAGCCCCCGGAAACGGTGTCTGTTCTTCCCTATGGAACCGAAGTACTCTGAGGTTAAGCGCGGTGGTGCCAGGTTGGGTTACTTTTTTCCCCCTTATGCGAGAAGCATTTTTTTCTGTGGATTGGGTTGGTTTGGGACTGGGCGGCTAGGTTCACCACACTAACGCTACACTAACGCCAGGGTCAGGGTAGGCGGTAAATTTGCAGGTTAAAGACACGGCAAAATAGCTGGTTAAAAAGGCGATAATCTGGGCGCACGTTACTGTATCAGATGGAATAGCTAATCCGATCATTAACATATCATATACATGCGGCGGGCGGAAAGGGATACGCGTCGATTTCAGTAAGCGATAAGGATGCGTAAAAATGGATACTGAATCGTGGGTTAGACATACGCGTCCAAAATGGGCGTACAAAGCGGGTTAAAAACAGGGTAACTGCGGCCGCGCTTTACTGTATCGGCATGTTACACTGGCTACCAGTTAACTCAAGAATTGCTAACAAATCCCTCACTCTCATCCACAAATCTCTTCACAACCAAAACATGCAACGGTTCAAGGAGCACCTCACCTTCCGCAATACCGACAAACCCACCAGAAAACAACACCTAGCAACGTTAAGCACCCCTTCCCCCAATATCATTAAGCATTGCTCCACTAAAGACCGGGCATTCTCCCTTGCAGGGCCCACCCTATGGAACAAACTACCCTCCCCCTTCGCCAAGAACTTTGCCCGAAAAAATTCAAGCAAAACCTGAAGACCTGGCTCTTCAAGCAGACATATACATAGCTACACACACACACACCTACTGCATCACCACAAAGCCCCCCCCCCTCCCCCCGTCTTCCCCTCCTGCCACGGTTCAACTCTCCACTTGCTTCCATTCCCTTTAAGCAACATAACCCTGTTGTAACATATTTTCTGTGCGACGCAAGGTAACCAATATCTTAGCTTCATGGTAAATCTACCTTTCAGTTGATCTCCCTTCATCCCACGATTATGCACATCTTATTTTACTTCCCCCTGTAAATAGTTTTTTCTCATCTATATGCTTTGTTAATTGTTAATGTTTAATGTATTCCCCTAGTTCACCCCACCCCTTTTCCCCCCTCCCCCCCCCTTATCAGTTCCATGTTTTCTGTAAAGCTTGTTAATGCATTTTGTTCCGTGTCAACCGATGAGATGTTCCCAACGATCATCGGTATATAAAAACTGTTAAATAAATAAATATAATAGTTTTCAAAGGGAAAGTATGTTTGAGAATAGATGTAAAGTCTGTGGGTAAAGGTATCTGTGGGATTTGCTTCTATGAGGTTACTTTTGAAAATTAACCCTCTAAAGGACAAATGTTGCTGCATGATACATAGGTTTAATAATGGAAAATGAACATGTGACTATAGAAATAATTTTGTGCATTCTAGACATTGTATCCAGTTAGAATCTGTCATGTCGTCACTTTTATGTTGGAAGCAGATCTAACTTATTTATACAGACCTGTGAAAGAGATATAAAATTAATAATGTTTGATCTGAGATATGTAAAAGGAATTATCTGAAAGTCACTTAAGGCAGGTTAAATATTGTTTCATTCAACCTACAACATTTAAGCATAGCTAGATAGATGAGTAAATACTCAGCATTTTGTTCTGGATTATTTGGGGGTAATTTTCAAAAGAATTTCATAAATTTGCTTTTGAAAATAAATCCGTGACCTGTGCCAGTAAAAGTATATGAGTAATTCAGTTTTTCATATACTTTTTGATGCACTGCATTAATAGTAACTAAATAGTAACAAATTACCAAGACTGATTGGTATTCACCCCAGGGTTCTTAAGGAACTCAGTTATGAAATTGCAGTCCTGCTACTGCTTGTTGTACTTTTACATTGAGGCATGGGCCCTTGGTCACTGCAAGAGATGGCACCTTCCACAGGGCGGATCCCTGTGGGGACTTGCAGCGATAGGCTAGCTCCGAGTAGAGATGGACACAGAGAAGTATAGTTTTTATTATACTGCAATATAGATGGTGACCCAAGGAACGGGTAGTGTTCACAGCTAGAAGAGGAGATGTCTGATGGCAATGTTCCGTTCTGAGGGCTGCAAGGTGGAAAAGGCAGTTCCACAGTCTCACCAGGACCCGTGAGGGAGATGGGTCCGGTAGTGGTCCGCGAAGAGCGGTAGACTGAGAACCCAGGCCTAGATGGAAAGGCCAGTGAGGGTAGATCCGGTAGTGGTCCGCATTGCAGGGTAGGCCGAGGATCTGAGAAGAGAGATGAGACAATGCAGAGACAGAAATGGAGTGGTAGTACTCACTCTGATTCTGACGGTTATAGAGGCAGAGATCCCCCGAGGAGCGGAGGTCCGGGACGAAATAAGGCCCCCAAGGAGCGGGTACCTTAGGCGTCCTACCTGAAGGTGGTAGGCAACCCCAGAGGGTAGATAGAAGCGAGGCAAGGCCCCCGAGGAGCGGGAACCTTAAGCATCCTACCTGGTAGCAGATAACCCCGGAGGGTATAGAGGAGCGAGACAAGGCCCCCGAGGAGTGGGTACCTAAGTTGTCCTGGAGCGAGAGTACACAGAGTGGAGGCATCTGGTAGCGAGGAGAGATCAGCATGGAGGATTCCTTGCTAATTTGTATGTGTATTCGTGAACTGAGTTTAAATACCAGAGTTTGTGATGTCATGCGGTGGGGACACCCCCGAGGTTCCCGCCACCGAACGCAATCGCCCATGCCAGACTGGGAACGCCGAAGGGGTCAGCGTGTAGAAGCAGAGGCTGCCATCTTACCAAACTGAGCTGAATCAGGTAGAAAAAAGGTGAGCAAAAGAGGGCGCAATCTGCCTCTGTAGCTGAAGTTAGCCAATGTAACACATACTTTTCAAAAAGGGCTCCACAGGTGACCCAAGTAATCACAGACTGGTGAGCCTGATATCAGTGCCATGTAAAATGGTAGGAGCTATTGTCAAAAATAAAATTACTAGACATATGGAGAAACACAGTTTAATGGGGAAGAGCCAGCAAGGATATATTGTGTTAATATGCTTTTTGTAGTTTAGTTTGTCATCTAGGATGAAGCCCAGGTCTCTAGCTGTGGAGACTATTTGCTTCTTTGTTTCGGGTGCTGTGCAGTTTTGGGTGTTTAGTGTGGTGTAACTGTTTTTTTTAATATGTAGAATCAACGTTTTTTTATGGTTGAGGGACAGCGACTTTTGTGAGAGTAGTTGGGTTATCTTCTGCAGGTGTGTGTTCCAGATTTTTACAGTGGTTTGAAGCGATTCTTTCAGGGGGAGCAGGATTTGGACATCATCTGCGTATATGTAATATGATAGTCCTAGTTGGATAGGAGAGCGCAGAGGGGGAGGATGTAAATACTGAAGAGGGTGGATGAGAGGGAGGAGCCTTGAGGGACACCATGTGGGAGGGGGATTGGATTGAATTCTGATGAATTCATTTTTACTTTATAGGTTCTGTCTGATAGGTATGATTTAAACCATTTAAATGTGGAGTTGCATAGGCTGATATCCTTCAATCTGGCTAAGAGGATGTCATGGTGACGGTGTCGAATGCTGCTGAGATGTCTAGTAGGATCAGTAGGTAGGAGTGACCATTGTCAAGGCCTTTGAGTACAGTGTCAGTTAGGGTGAGAAGTAGAGTTTCAGTGCTGAAGTGCTTTCTGAATCTGTGTTGCGCTGACGATAGTATGTTCTGGTTTCCAGGTGTTGGGTGAGTTGTCTGTTGACGATTTTTTCCAGGATCTTGGAGATGAATGGAAGGTTTGGAATGGGTCTGTAGTTTGATGGGTCAGTTTTGTCAAGATGGGGTATTTTAAAATCCCTACACCCTTATGCGCGTAGAGCTTTTAAAATTCCCCTATATGCATAAATATCAACTCTATCCCAAACTCACCCCCAGAATGCCTAAGAACATACGAAAATCCCATGGTGAGTCAGCCCAAGAGTTCATCAAGACCTTCAAAACAAAACTAAAAACATGTCTTTTCCAAAAAGCCTTCACAACAAACATTTAATATCCATTTCCGAGGACATCACACGATAGGATAACCCTTCGGACATACAGTTACAACTCAACATTCATGTTACCTTACAACAAGACACCCCACAATATATAATGTCATGACTGTTTTTCATTCAATCTCCGTTGTAAGAATATAATGTCAGAGCCATAATAACAAAACTCTACGTAGGCCGTGCTCTCGTTACTTTTACAGTCTAATCTCCTACGTAAGAAATAAGTAAGTTTAAAGTTACAATACTAAATAAGAATTGTTAACAATGCTAAATAAGAAGAAATACGATGTGAAATAAGAGTTAATTTCAATGTTCAATACATTTTTACTAAAATCATAATGCAGTTACAAACACAATGTTAAATAAAAACCAGATGATGTTAAAATGCGCAACAAGAAGTCCTCAACTTCTTGAACACAGCTACAATGTAAACCGATGTGATATTCTATATTGAACACTGGTATATAAAAACCAATAAATAAATAAATAAATAAGGCCTATTTTCAAAAGGCCTGGCGACATGTGTAAGTCCCGGGGCTTGCAAAAAGGGGCGGGGTGGGGGTGGTCCGGGGGTGGGGCCGGAGCCTCCAGGCACAGCGGCCATTTGGCACTGTGCCCGGGGTCGCGCACTGGCAAGTTGCATGCACCTGCCTTGGGCAGGTGCATGCAACTTGCACCTGCCCAACACAGGCGTAACTCAATAAGATAATTTTTTTAGGGTGGTTTAGCTTAGGGCTGGGGGGCGGGAGAGTTAAGGGAAGGTAGGGTGGAGGGGTATCAAAGTTCCCCCCCGAGGCCGCTCCGATTTCAGAGTGGCCTGGGAGGGAACGGAGGAAGGCAGTGTGGCTCGGCACGCGCAAGGTGCATAATTGTACACCCCCTTGCAAATGCTGACCCTGGATTTTATAACATGCGCACGTCTGCGCGCACATGTTATAAAATCAGGCGTACATGTGCGCGTGCTGGGTAGCTTGCGCACATGTAGGCCATGTGCGCTCCTTTTAAAATCTACCCCATAGTTTTTGATTTTTAATAGCCGAGTATGTTTTCAAAGGTATTTCACATATAAATATACCTTGTATGTTTGACGTATGCACATACAAGTGATTTTCAAAACACACTGAGTACCTACTGTAGGGAGACTTTGAATATTTTTTTCTCTGTTGCCAGACAAAATAGAAGATTTTTACTGCCTGTGAAATTGCATTGATCAGACTTGTAAAAACTATCCAAAGTTGCTGAAATGCCAGCATATGCTAAATGCTAGAATGTATGCCAAAAATCAAAAAGTATGTCAAGGGTCAACCTTAAGTTTCGTTCTTGCCTTCTGGGTTCAATTTACAAGAAATCACATGACTTACAAGAATTCAATCTTATTAACATATATGAGATAAAATTAGAATGCCAACCAATTAGGAAAATGTTGTACAAACAAATAAACACGCTCAGTAGTATACAAATTGGAGGTGGTAACCTATTTAAAAACATAAGAACATGCCATACTGGGTCAGACCAAGGGTCCATCAAGCCTAGCACCCTGTTTCCAACAGTTGCCAATCCAGAGCTATAACTACCTGGCAAGTACCCAAAAACTAAGTCTATCCCATGCTACTGATGCTAGTAATAGCAGTGGCTATTTTCTAAGTCAGCTTGATTAATAGCAGGTAACGGACTTCTCCTCCAAGCACTTATCCAAACCTTTTTTATACCCAACTACACTAACTGCACTAACCTCATCCCCTGGCAACAAATTCCAGAGTTTAATTGTGCTTTGAGTGAAAAAAGAACTTTCTCTGAATAGTTTTAAATGTGCTACATGCGAACATCATGGAGTGTCCCCTAGTCCTATTGTCCGAAACAGGAAATAACCGATTCACATTTACCCATTCTAGACCTCTCATGATTTTAAACACCTCTATCATATCCCCCCTCAGCCATCTCTTCTCCAAGCTGAACAATCCTAACCTCTTTAATCTTTCCTCATAGGGGAGCTGTTCCATCCCCTTTATCATTTTGGTCACCCTTCTCTGTACCTTCTCCATTGCAACTATATCTTTTTAGAGATGCGGCAGCCAGAATTGTATACAGTATTCAAGGTGAGGTCTCACCATGGAGCAATACAGAGGCATTATGACATTTTCCGTTTTATTAACCATTCCTTTCCTAATAATTCCTAACATTCTGTTTGCTTTTTTGACTGCTGCAGCACACTGAGCTGACTATTTTAAAGTATTATCCACTATGACGCCTAGATCTTTTTCCTGGGTGGTAGTTCCTAATATGGAACCTAACATCGTGTAACTACAGCAAGGGTTATTTTTCCCTATATGCAACACCTTGCACTTGTCCACATTAAATTTCATGTGCCATTTGGATGCCCAATCTTCTAGTCTTGCAAGGTCCTCCTGTAATGTATCACAATCCGCTTGTGATTTAACTACTCTGAATAATTTTGGATCATCCGCAAATTTGATAACCTCACTCGTCGTATTCCTTTCCAGATCATTTATATATGTATTGAAAAGCACCAGTCCAAGTACAGATCCGTGAGGCACTCCACTGTTTACCCTTTTCCACTGAGAAAATTGACAATTTAATCCTACTCTCTGTTTCCTGTCTTTTAACCAGTTTTTAATCCACGAAAGGACATCACCTCCTATCCCATGACTTTTTAGTTTTTTTAGAAGCCTCTCATGAGGGACTTTGTCAAACGCGCTCCAGACTTTGTACCAGCAAGGGCACGAACCTCGGGGGCATCCCCCCGTAGTGAAGTCATCTGTTTTCAATTTAAAAGGTCTTTGTTTGCTAACCTCAAACGAGTTAGCAAGGAACTCCAACGGGACTTGCTTCGGCAGCCCATGCTACGTGCAACAACAATCCGCGTCAGCAAGAGGAAACCTTTCTCCACTGCTCGGCCTTTTCAAACTTACCAGGAGTACCCACTCCTCGGGGGCTCCGCTCTCTCTATTCTTGATTTCAGATTGTTAGACGGGATCCGGTACTCGCTCCTCGAGGGCCTACGTTCCCGAAGACTCAGAAGACTCCTATTGCCTGGAGGCGATCGCAGACGTGAACACATTGAGTCCTATTACAGACAGGAACTGGTACTCGCTCCACGAGGGCCCTTGTTCCTATTCTCTAAGGCTCCCTTCAGTCTAAGACGTTATCGCAGGTACGGAGATCGTGAGTTACCATTGCAGATTGCAGACAGGAACCGGTACTCGCTCCACGAGGACCTCTGTTCCTAATACCTTTCTCGAACTCTCTTCTTCCTCAGAAGATATTGCATACCTATATCTTATGGATTACTATTACAGATTAACAGATAGGAACCGGTACTCGCTCCATGGCCTATGTTCCTGAATATCTTCTAGCCTCTCTTCTATTCCAGAAGCCATCCCATACACAGTTATTGTGAGTTCTATTTCAGACTGCCTACGGGACCCAGTACTCGCCTGCGGCTCCTGTTCCTGAATACTGAAGACTCTCTGTTGTATAAGAAGACATTACTGATATCTACAATTGTGAGTGTATCATCTACCACTGGTTATGCCCAGCATACCCTGTTTACTCACTACCTATAGTCTCTCCTTACAACTCAGCAACTCAGAGATCGTAGTTCCAGTATCAGAGGGACTTCAGCCCTGCCGGGCACATCAACTCACTACTGCCACATCTGGTGGTTCTACTTCCAGTCTAATAAAGAACTATCTGTGTTTATCTCAATACTCCAGCCTAACCAGTGGTCCCTCTCAGGATCTCCACTTGAGGGCGCTGTCATCTTCCATCAGCCCAGGGATTCACTATTTCTACTAAGTGTTACTTCTCTTTCTACGGAAGCTGATCCATATCAGATAACTATCTTCCTGTGGGGGATCATACAGGTTGCTGGCTCATCTTTCTACAGATACAAAGCATAACAGTTGCTACTCCTTCCCTTTGGGGGAGCAGAGCACTAACAGATTGTTGAACTCCTCCTCCTACAGGAGCCAAGCCTATCAGATTGCTAACTCCCTAGCAAGATCCGTAACAGATAGCTAACTCCGCCCTCCTGGCGGGGTGGTCCTGAACAGATTGCTAACTCCGCAGCCTAATTCATAACAGATTGCTAACTCCTCCTTCTTCAGGAGCAGAAGCGTAACACATTGTTAACTCCCATCTGCTTGCTCCTCCCATCAGCATAGCAGATTATAACATGAGCTCAATGGGCGTTTTTCATGGAGGACCACTATTGCCAGTCATTCTCACCTGTGGAACCCTACCTCAGTGAGGAGGTTCTAGTCCATCTAATTGGTAAGTATGCCATTCAACTTATCGCCATATCCATGGCTGAGGGAGTTGGGGAACAAGGGACCCCGCAACAGACGTGCTACTCTTTGGTTGCAGTGCCTTATAGAAACATAGAAGTGATGGCAGAAGAAGACCATACGGCCCATCCAGTCTGCCCTTTCTGCAGACAGGAGAGTCCTGGTTTGTGCAACGGTTGTTCTATTTAATGGACCTAAGCAAGATCTGTGGACAGTGTGTTCTGAGATCACACTGACCCTGCCCTGGTACCCTTAGGGTTTCCAGGCTGATGAAGAAATCCTGTTCTACAGGGGTTTGCACTTGCGGCTCCCCAGCTTCCTGTCTCTTGGTGGAATGTTTCTTCCCTGGGGAATTTGTTCTCAGTTTCAGCTGTTTCAAGCAGATTGAGGGCTGTATCTTGGTGAGTAACTCCCTACTGGAATCAGCAGTGATTTATTCATTTGGAGTTGAGATATACAACCTAGCAACTTGTTCTTACTCCTGTAGTCCAGCGGTCTGCCTCCTTGTGTTCTTTGCTCCTTCGACTTCTAGTTGGAACGTCGAGAGGAGGGGAAGAAAAGCTAGGGCATTCATGGTATGTCTTTGTGTATACCTACAGAGAAAGATACACCACTTTTCCCCTATATTTTAGCCAAGTTCTGGCCAGTACTGCCTTTAGCTTTTCTTACTTCACTGGGTTGTCCAAAGCACCTTCCTGCTCACCTGAACTATCCTGTAGACAGAATGAATAGCCTTGCCCTTGACAGGGTGCCCTGTGGATGAACCTCAGGCCTAACTTATCTCCCTACTCAGTGATTTGGGCTAGCAATCCCATTCAGGGATTATCTTTCATCTCCTGAAACTCTTGATGCTGTCCTGTGTGGTCAGCTCTGTTTGGTACTTTGGCATGTAGAGTCTGTCTAGACCCTGCCGTTGTTGCTGATTATTCTTCCAAGCATTGCTTGGGTTTTTCTGCCTATTGTGCCTATCACCCAAACATGGGGCACACTTCTGCAGACACAGTCTGTCCTTCAGATGCCAGTGGATCTCAGTTTCTTTCTGGAAAGCTCTCGAGCCCCAGTTGGTTTTTTGGTTGTCTTGTAAGACCAAAGGAAACTATGCGGTCTTCGTCCAAGAGTTCTTCTCTTGTTTACATCTCTAGACTTTTTCCTGTATCCAGGAGGTTCTAGACCTACTGTCATTATCAGAGTTTACTGATCTGAAACCCTGCTTGTAATGTTTTCTGTGATGCGGAATATGTTTATTGCTGGCACTCGCATCACTCCCCTGCCTTAGGCACCTCTGCTACGCAAGGGTTTTGTGTTTCAGTCTTTTCATGGTTTTCTCTTTGTAAAACCCAACTCTTTTCCCACATAGATCCCTTTTTGGGTCGGATCCTGAAACCTCTTGAGGACAGGTCCTGATAAGCCTAGGGAGCTGGGGACTGTGGTGGGCTCAAGAGCAGCTGTGAAACCGTCTTGAGCCTGGGTGAGATGTTCCACCATATTCACCAACCTCCTGAAGTCAATGCACAGTTTGTCGATATCCTCCCCATCCTCTGGACTGCTGATATCATAGCCAGTAAAGCCTGGGTCACTGGGCTTTGAATTGGTGCTCCAGCCACAGTGCCCATCTCTGCAACCATGGAGTGCAGACCAGAATCCTAGGGAAGCTGTCCTATGAGCTAATCTCCTCCCTCTCCCAGCAGTGGCTAGACACCCTCAGGACCTGTATCTAGAGGTCCTGGGACAAATGGAAAGGAGGCCTTACAGGGGAGGAAAGAGGCAGATCAGCCTGTTCAGATTGAGGCCAGGAGCTACCAGGTTGGGGGGCGGGGGGAGAGTTGTCTGCTGTGCCACTGCAGGGTGTAGTGGTGGTTGCTGGTCAACTGCAGACAGCACAGCTGTTGCTTCAGTAGGAAGGAGCCAGATGCTCTTCTTCTTCCTCCTCTGAGCTGGTGGTGTCTATGAGCAGAGTCATAAGTGTGTGTCAAGCCTTCAGATAGTATGCACAGGGTTGTGATATGCAGGATCATATAAGCTGTTAGAATACATTACAATTATGGGAGAAGTGGAGGCAATGGGATATGATCGTATCTGTGGGACATGCATCTGCTGTAAGGTCATATATAGGTTCCCTAAGATAGTCTTTTACAGCATGTTGCTTACCTTGTGATAAAGGCTGTTAGGTAGCCCTAGTGGCTGAATGGTGTTTCTTGGAATGTGCCTTGGATTGCAAGCTGTCAGTGGTCATGATGCTGGGAGGCATAGACATTCCCTGGTAAGGGTATTAGGAGTAGGTTCTAACACTCTACTTATTTCTATAGTTGGCCTGTAAGTGCTTAATGAAATGGAAGATCATAACCCAGGGGTTTTAGAAGAAAGATGTTAATGTGCATGGGGGATTCTTCAAGCTATTGGCAGAGACATGGTATTGTTGAGTGGCTGGGCAATAGCAGGATCTGTGATGGAAGTAGGAAATAGATATACTATGTTGACATCTCTCTGATGCGTGTTTAGGGAAGAAGTAAGCCAACCTTTTGAGCCATGGCTCCCTTTCCATTCAGGTAATTGGTTGGGGTCTCCCCAAAATATATATATGCACACACACAATTATATACATGAAAGGTATTCACCAGGTGGCCATCCTGCTAACCAGTGGCTCAAAGCCCCCATTTTATTTCTCTTCAAGTTGCTGAAAGGAGTAAATTCACACATATATGGACACAGGGAGGCAAACACCCCATCCCGAGACTAACAAAGAGTGAAACAGACACCGAGAGAGACATAGACAGACACAGTTACCCCATATCCAGACAGACGTGGAGAGACAAAGACTCTCCCTCCTTCCTAAGCTTGCAGTGCCTCCACAGCACTAAGACTTGACAGCCCAGCCAATTTTTCTTTCCTGATTGGGCAGCCAGTGTGCCCTCCTTCAGGATTGTTCAAGCCTCTCCTGGGAGGCCTGCCCTCCAGTTTGCTCATCCCTAGTTTAGGTAATTTACCTCTGGCCTTCTGCATGGCAACCAATCCTCCTCCTTCCAGTAGAGCTCCCGGCCAGCTTCTTGAGGGCATACTTTCATTTTTCCAATTAACTGTTGACTCATTGTGACAATGGCTTTATGCTGTTCCTTCACACATGAAAATACACTGTTCGGTTTTTGCTCAGCCCCATACCTTCTTCCTCCCCAACCCACCCACCTCTCTATTTCCTATAAGGTGCTTAACCCATGGGGTTGGAGGATCCATGATTAAACTTCAGTATGGTCTAATTATTCTGGTAGACCCCCCCCCCAGGTGGGGAACAGGAGGGCTTCGTTTTTCAACATTTGAGAGTCTAGCCTGGTCATGTCCCTGGTAGTGAAATTTAGCTGTCTTGCCAGAGGGGGCCATTTTGGAATGAGTCTACCCCAGCAAAATCGGAAGAGCATGGGCACGTGAAAAAGTCCACATGTACTAAAGTTCCTGAGTGTGTGCACAATACCGTATGTACTGTAAAGCACACACGTACTTTAAGGGGCATGGATACTTATATTTTAGAGGCTGCATAGATGGTTCCACATAGATTTTAAAATATTATATTGAATCTGTGCAGACCCATCCATGCACATTATATATATGGCTCCATGCGAAGATGTTTGAAAGTTATTCTCCCTATGCGTAAATTACAATGCAAGAGTTACACCCTGCTTAGAATAGGTGTATCTTTATGCTAGGTAATTCATGCACATATTCTGCCAGTTACCCAAGGATTTTCAAAGCAAATTTATATATGTAAAATTCTCGACAAAATTTGTGTGTACAATGTGCACGCAGCCTTTACTGCTACGCAGGCTACATGAAAATTGCTTTTTCAATGTGGAGATGTGCAGTGCCACAGTGGCACTTATATAACTTTGCATAATGCTTTGGAACGATTTAGAATTGAACCGAAGAGTTCTAAGAAGTAATTCTAGCTGTGAATACGCAACGTGAAAATGGGACCTGCCAATAAGAAGTGTGCTTTGATGCAATTGTCAGCAAATCCCTAATAAACTTAGATTGTGAGCCCTCTGGGGACAGGGAAATAACTGCAGTACCTGGATGTAATCCACTTTGAAGTGGCTAACCAGTTACGAAAGGCAGAATATAAATCAGAAATTTAAATTAAAGAAAGAAGAATACAGACATGTCTAGCAGTCAGCCTGAGAAGAGAAACTGGTGGTATTAAAAAGAATGGGATGCCTATCTAGTGACTAAAGTCAACCTAGTAGGTTGCAAACATTAGGGAGATTCTGATATCAGCAGGAAATTGTACAATCATTATATAATGATACCATTCAAGAAAGAACTGTCCTGAGCTACCTAATTATTCTTTCTTTATGCAATAATTTAATGATTTTTTTAAAAACTCTTTAGATAATAAATGGAACAGTTAGTCAAAACAGTAGTCACATGTGGGCAACCCAGTATCTCTTTTCTTATAAAATTATTTTTATACTTGAAGGATTCTTTTAAGATGATATGGAAAATGTTTCAAAGGGAAGCTAAACAGTAACACCTCTTTATCAAATCTTATAAATGTACTTGTTTTAAGTAATCACCAAATACAAATTTTGAAACTTATGAAAGAGATTTAGGGATGGAACAAAATGTAGGGGAAACAAAAGACAAATAGTCACTTTGCTTGCAGGCTTTTGAAAGAGTGCAACTTTTTATCTAAGGCTTTCATTTCCTGGGACTTTTGGAAGGGGAAAATTCCACCAAAATAAGTGGGTACGTGAAAGTGGGTAAACTCTCTTGGACTTTTGCTCCTGTGGGCCAAATTAAAGGATTAAGCACAATGCTTTTTGCACAAGTATTTTCTTGCACAGTTTTTTCTCCGGAATGTTTCCTTCCCAGAATTTGCAGGACATGAAAGCCTGGGGCGAGAGATACTGCTGTTTCAACACTGTACCGGGGACTGAACTAGCACAAGTTTGAAACTTATAAGCAGTAGTGCCAATCATCAAGGCTCTAGCCTAAGGGCCTGATGTAATAAGGTGCACAGTAAAACTGCACTGAAATTCAGCGCAGTTTTTAAACCCCATAGAAAAAACAATGAACTCCTGATGCAGTAAACAAATTATATGCTAATGCACAATGAGTTAAAAAGCACACAAACCTGAGTTAAAGTGTGCACTCTGCGTTCTGCATATGCTGAGCACACATTTTAACTCCAAAATTAAAATAGCATCCATGCTCACTCCTCCTCTTTCAACTGTGGCTACAACATCTCCTGGCTCACAAATAATTTTTGTACGCATAAAAGATTATTTTTGAGCTGGGAGAACTAGCAGCAGGAGGAGGAGTTTGCACGGTTATTTTCTGGTTTTTCCGAAGGAGTCTCCAGCAAATGGCTACCACTCAAGCCCATGACAGGGGGAAAGGCCAGCTCCTGCCGAAGGCCAAGCCCCTGCTCAGGGAGGGAACCACATTTGGTGCTGCAGAAAAAGGCATGGGACAGAGGAAAAGCTGCCTTTACCTCCCTTTTATACACAGCAAATATGTTTTGTGTGCATAAAATTCCATCCAAAGGAACCTGCACCAGAACCCCAACTTCTGTCCATAGACTAACAGCAGCTCCGCAAACTTTACTCCACCTCTGACTTGGAGTTAAATTTCCAGCATTATGAAAACATGAGATAAACCAATGCACCTTTCACCACTGGGGATAATAGCTAATGCCATCTTTATCATAGGATTTGCATGAGAGGGTACTAACTTGTATGCACATTTTTCTATGCACATATTTTGTGTGCAGAACTTCTTGCTGCATCAGCAGTAAACTTTGCACACATCTGTGGGTTAAACTGTGCACTCTGCCAAGTGTACCTTATTACATTGGCACACATACCCATCCACGTACCCTTGTTTCCCAACCCTGCCCTATCTCTGTGACTAAAACCTCAACCCTATTGCTTACAACTATTTTGTTTCTTCTATTTAATGTTTAATCAATTAGAAAAAAAATGCCTATAATATATGACTTAATTTCTACACATTCCCCAGAGTTCATAGTAATAACAGAAACCTGGTTGTACGAGCATGATATTGGGGCGAATTTTCTAAGTTCACAGAACTTAGAAAATCCGGTGGTAATGGGAGGGGGGGGGGGGGGCGGTCCTGCGCTAGTCAGCAGCAATCGCACAGCCGTGGTGCGATCACTGCCGGCGACGCGCCAAATAACTACACCATAAAAGCTGTAGTTATTCGGTGCGAAATAGGCAGCAAAAAGGCTCCTTACCTTTTTGCTGTCTGCGCCGTCTTCACGGAGTCGGCCCTGGTGACACCCCGACTCCTCCTCTTCCTCTTCTGGGGTCGACTCCACCCCGATGTCCCCTTTGCAGGCTTGCGCTACGATTTCTAGCTATCGCACGTTTGCGCTGGTAGCGCAAGCGTGCGATAGCCTTAGAAAATAAGGCCCATTGTCTTATTAAATAAACTTTGTCCTAATGGTTATACCTATTTCTCATAACCTCACCAAACTAGAAGAGGTGGAGGTTTACTTGTAATTGTTAAATCTATTTTGTTACCCAGCAAGAAAGAACTACCATCATATGATAACTTTGAATTTTTGTTAATTACTACAACTGTTCTTAACATTTGTCTTGTTTACTGTCCCCCTGGCTCTATAAATCATGATTTATCCCCTTTCCTTGATACCCTGGTTACTTTACCTACTCAACAGTCCAATACCATTATAGCTGGAGATTTCAATTTACACTTCAACAATAAACCTGCTTCAACTTCGGTTCAGCATTTAACTGAAGCCCTATCAGGTTTAGGTTTCAACATACTCTTAATGGATCCTACCCACAAACTTGGCACACTCTAGATCAAATCTTTTTTAACCCCTCCTTTGCCAATCTATCAAATTCCATTGTGACAGTTCCTTGATTTGATCATTTCATGATTAAAAGTTCAGGACATATTAACTTTCTCCTTCTTAATAATATACGAAAGCCAAACCACAACAAAACAACAGTACTAAAACGTAAAAAAATGAACCCAGATATTTTTGCCAATTCTCTTTTACCTCAGCTCTACTCAAATCCTATCACAGATCATCTATTGAAAACTGCTTAAGCAAGCCAGCCCCTCAAAAAAATACACCCCATAACTAACAGACCAAAAGCTGCTTGGTATAATAACTCACTAAACCAGACAAAAAGAAAATTGAGAAACTTAGAATGTTGTTGGCAGAAAAACCCTATACCTGAACGCAAACAAGCCTACCATATCTACCTTTGAAAATATAATAAACAAATTGCCTTACAAATCCAAGCCTCGAATGGTAACCCTCACACCTTATTTAGCATAGTAAAATCAATTACTATCACACATCAGGATACATTTACTCCCCAGATTTCTGTATTAATATCGCCCACCATTTGAAAGAAAAAATCGACAAGATTTCATCCAAATTCATGACCCTACCAATCCCCCTTCCTAATCTTTCCTCTGCCATCTGTTCTTTCTCTGATTTCAGTCCTATTGAACCAGATACAATTTCTCGAATATTATCTAAATCTAAGCCCTCAAATAGTCCTTTTAATCCATGTCCAGGAACCATACTAAAAGACATCAAGGAACACATTTCCCCACTTCTATCAGATAAAGTTAACTTGTCACTTTCCTCAAGCACCTTCCCAGCCACGTTGAAACAAACCTCCATATTACCCATACTGAAAAAGAAAAATGTCGACATATTGGACATCACCAATTATTGTCCTATTACCTCACTACCATCACTAGCAAAAATAATTGAGTCTGTTGTATGGCATCAAATATCCGAGTACATTACCAATAATAACCTCCTACATCCACACCAGCATGGCTTTAGAAAGGAACACAGCACTGAATCTTTGCTCCTTTCATCTGTTGACTCTAGAGGATTTGATTCCAACACTGACTATATAATAGTCTTCCTAGATATCTCTGCAGCGTTCGACACACTAAATCACGACATACTGTTCTCCAACTTTACAGCACATAGGTATCTCTGGTTGTGCGCTACAATGGTTCAAATCATTTCTTGCAATCGCCCTCAAAAAATCACTTATGGTAGCTTCAATTCTGACTGGTATTTCACACACACTGGTGTCCCTCAAGGATCTTCACTTTCTGCTATTCTCTTCAAAATTTATCTACTCCCCCTCTGCCACCTTCTTGCTGGTCTTAACTTAGAATTTAAAATTTACGCAGACGACATCCAGTTTATCATTCCCTATGCTGACTCCTGGACAAAAACCTTATCACTGATACAACTATATTTATAGACCATAAACACCTGGTTTTCACATAATTGTTTAAAATTGAACATAGCAAAAATAGAACTCCTTTTTCTATCCACTATTCCTGATTCAATTCGCTACCCACCAGCAAACTTTATCTTTGATAGCCAAACTATTCCAATTACAAACTGTGCTCAAAATCTAAGAATACTGCTAGACTCCAGATTATCTATGACTTCTAATATTTCTGCATTAGTTAAAAAATCTTATTTCAAATTACATTTACTCAAAAAACTAAAGCCTCTTCTTTTTTCATCCGATTTCCGCTCAGTTGTGCAAGCGCTCATCCTATCAGGTTTAGATTATTGCAATGCCCTATACTTAGGTCTTCCAGCAACCACCATTTATCCATTTCAACTCATTCAAAACTCTGCCACTCGTTTAATTTCCAAACCCCACACAGAGAACACATTACTCCTGTCCTACAATCCCTCCATTGGCTTCTTATACACTGTCATATTCATTACAAGGTGCTATCCATTATTCATGACAATCTACAATCCTTCAACCATTTGGCTGTGTCCCATTTTAAGGTTATATCGGCCTCCCCGTCAACTAAGTTCCATGGACAAATGTATGTTAGAGGTCCCAACAATAAAAACAGCCAAACTGGACCTACCCTGCAGGCGCCTTTTCAATTGCTGGTCCGATATTATAGAATTCTTTCCCAGACCATATTCGCCTTATTCTAAATTATAAAGATTTTAAAAAGGCACTTAAGACGCACCATCTTCTCTATGGCATATGGCAAACTTGAAGGTTCTTAACTATAACTCTTCCTTCCCCTAACCTCAACCTTTTTATCTTAATTTATTCCAACTTTTAATTTATTTTGTCCATTTTATGCTATATTGTTATTTATGTTTATATTTTTATGTATGTACTCTCTGTAAACTGCTTAGATCCACTACAATTGTATAGGTGGTATACAAGAATTTTTAAATAAATAAATAAATTGTTGGCTATCTGTGTATCTTTCATAAACATCCTTAATTCATTGACTTTCTTAAAAAGCTTCTGCACTCACTCAACTCATGATTACACTAAGGAGCAGATTTTCAAAGGGGTACGCGCGTAACCCCGAAAAGCTGCCCCTTCCACCCCCTGCGCGCCCCGAGCCTATGTTGCATAGGTTCGGCGGCGCACAAGTCTGGGGCTTTCCTGGGGGGGGCGTGTCAGGGGACGTGTCGTGGCCAGTGCGTCATCTGGGGGCATTCCAGGGGCGGGGCCATGGGTGTGGTTCTGGCCCGGGGGCGTTTCGGGGTGTGGCTGAGGCCTCCGAAACTGCTCCCGGGCCGGGGAATCGCACGACAAGTTACGCCTGCCTCGGGCAGGCGTAACTTTTATAATAAAGGTAGGGGGGTTTTAGATAGGAGTGGGGAAGGGAGGGAAAGGTGGGGAGAGGCGGATGGAAAGTTCCCTCTGAGGCCGCTCCGATTTCAGAGCGGCCTCGGAGGAACGGAGGCAGGCTGCGCGGCTCGGCGCACCAACTCCGGATTTTAAAAGATACGCGCGGCTACGCGCATATCTATTAAAATCTGGCATACTTTTGTTTGCGCCGAGTGCGCGTACTTTTTTAAAATCTGCCCCTATGCTGGTAACAGGTCAGGAAATGTTGTCTTTGTCCTTTTTCAGCCTACCCTATGGGTTATGGATATTAACAGGAAAGGGGTGTTTGCAGAGATGATGTTCCTGGGGATTTACAGGAGCTTAGATTGAGATCTTGACAATTGACCCCACTACTCAGAAGTTACAGACTTGTGCTAATTCAACCATTTTTGTTGTATGCGTTACCATGAGGACAGTATATTATATATGCATGATTCTCTATGTTGCTTTTCTGAGAACACATGCTCTACAGATACAGATTCTGGAAAGGAAAAGTAGTATTGTTGCTCATCTATTTTGTTCTAACTGTTGGCTGAATTAGTCGGCCATAAAAGTGCAGTACTGTTGTTCTAAACTTGCTTCTATTCTGTACTGCCAAGAAACAATCCAGGCATTGTGTTGCATGATGTTATCCTGTTCCATTCATATCCCAAGGCCTCTATTGCATGGTCAGGATCTGTTAATTCAAGCCCGCTCTTGTTCAAAAGACAGTATACATTTTGTAGGATGAATTGGTTGATTAGAGTTACTTTAAAAGATATAAATATATTATTAATCCTCTTTATTTAGAGTCAGGCTAAATGCCACCTCTTTTATTTAGGGAGCTATTGTGGTATCACCTGAAAGAGGTAAAAATTTCAAAACAAATGGATTCCTCTTATCCCATTGTTACCATCAGATAAGCTGTTATTCCCCTGTGATTGATGTTATCTGGTGAATTAGGTCTCTCTGATTCTCCATAGACATGCAGCAACAAAACAGCCACACAAGTAAAGTGACGTCATCTGATGGCGCTGACCCTTAAAATATGCTCTCTCATAGCTCAGAAGACTAAAAGTCTTTCTGAACATGAAAAGGAGCTCCCATGCTGCCTCTGCCTTGGTTACCTCAATCTTTTTTCATCTCCGTCAGCATTTGGTCAGAAATATTTTCACTCGTGCTCTCTCTTTATTTGACTGTCACCGCAGTATTTAAAAAGTTTATCATGTTTTTTTTCTTTTTATATCTCAGGCTTAAAAAAAAAGAGAATTGTATTTCTTTTCTTTAAAATGATGGAGAAATCACCAGCAGCAAGAGGGGGGGCTTCCCAGTCTTTTGCATAGAGTGTCACATGTATGATTTTTTACCCACCGGTGAGAAGTTGTACATGTGCATGCGATGCAAAGAGCTCCTGGCTCACAGAGAACGAGTCCGATCTCTGGAGGCTAGAGTGGCAGACCTGGAGGAGCTGAGGCAGACAGAGAGGTATATAGATGAGACCTTCAGGAACATAGTAGTCAAGTCCCAACTTCAGACTGGCAGCCCTGGTGCTGCCTTGGAGGAAGAAGGTCTCATGATGGGAGAGCACCAACCAGGTGCAGCAGGAAAGGATCCTGTAGCAAGGACCTGCTCTCCAGTTGATGCATTGTCCTTTCGCACTGAGGATATGTCCCCAAGGCCTACTGCCCAGGAGGGAAGGGTTAGGTCGGCCGTCATAGTTGGTGATTCGATTATTAGGAATGTAGATAGCTGGGTGGTTGGTGGGCATGAGGTCGCCTGGTAACATGCCTACCTGGTGTGAAGGTGGCGGACCTCACGCATCACCTAGATAGGATTTTAGACACTACTGGGGAGGTGCCGGCTGTCGTGGTACATGTGGGCACCAATGACATAGGAAAATGTGGGAGGGAGGTTCTGGAAGCCAAATTTAGGCTCTTAGGTAGAAAGCTTAAATCCAGAACCTCCAGGGTAGCATTCTCTGAAATTCTCCCTGTTCCACGTGCAGGTCACTAGAGGCAGGCAGAGCTCCGGAGTCTCAATGTGTAGATGAGACGATGGTGCGAGGAAGAGGGATTCAGTTTTGTTAGGAACTGGGGAACCTTTTGGGGAAGGGGGAGTCTCTTCCGAAGGGATGGGCTCCACCTTAACCAGGGTGGAACCAGACTGCTGGCGCTAACCTTCAAAAAGGAGATAGAGCAGCTTTTCAACTAGAACAAAGGGGAAAGCGGATAGTCGCTCATCAGCGCATGGTTTGGAGAGAGGTATCTTCAAAGGATATTAATGAATCATTAGAATTAGGGCATCCCAACAGTGAGGTTCCAATAATTAGAAAAATAGTCCAAGTGCCTGTAACTAAAAACTCACCTGAGCTAAAAAAATTCTGAATTATCCCTTTCAATTAAAAAGCAGAATGAAAATACAAACAAAAACCAAACTTTGAAATGTTTGTATGCTAATGCCAGAGGTCAAAGAAGTAAGATGGGAGAATTAGAATTTATAGCAGTGAATGATGACATAGACTTAATTGGCATCTCAGAGACATGGTGGAAAGAGGATAACCAATGGGACAGTGCTATACCGGGGTACAAATTATACCGCAATGACAGAGAGGAGCACCCGAGAAGCGGTGTGGCGCTTTATGTCCGGGATGGCATAGAGTCCAACAGGATAAACATCCTGCGTGAGACTAAATACAAAATTGAATCTTTATGGGTAGAAATCCCTTGTGTGTCGGGGAAGACTATAGTGATAGGGGTATACTACCGTCCACCTGGTCAAGATGGTGAGACGGACAGTGAAATGCTAAGAGAAATTAGGGAAGCTAACCAAATTGGTAGTGCAGTAATAATGGGAGACTTTAATTACCCCAATATTGACTGGGTAAATGTATCATCGGGACACGCTAGAGAGATAACGTTCCTGGATGGAATAACGTTCCTGGATGGAATAAATGATAGCTTTATGGAGCTATTGGTTCAGGAACCGACAAGAGAGGGAACAATTTTAGATCTTAATTTTCAGTGTCGCACAGGACTTGATGAGAAAGGTAATGGTGGTGGGGCTGCTTGGCAATAGTGATCATAATATGATCAAATTTGATTTAATGACTGGAAGAGGAACAGTGTGCAAATCCAAGGCTCTCATGCTAAACTTTCAAAAGGGAAACTTTGATAAAATGAGAAAAATTGTTAGAAAAAAACCGAAAGGAGCAGCTACAAAAGTAAAAAATGTCCAAGAGGCATGGTCATTGTTAAAAAATACCATTCTAGAAGCACAGTCTAGATGTATTCCACACATTAAGAAAGGTGGAAAGAAGGCAAAACGATTACTGGCATGGTTTAAAGGGGAGGTGAAGAAGCTATTTAGCCAAAAGATCTTCATTCAAAAATTGGAAGAAGGATCCAACAGAAGAAAATAGGATAAAGCATAAACGTTGGCAAGTTAAATGTAAGACATTGATAAGACAGGCTAAGAGAGAATTTGAAAAGAAGTTGGCTGTAGAGGCAAAAACTCACAGTAAAAACTTTTTTAAATATATCCGAAGCAGAAAGCCTGTGAGGGAGTCAGTTGGACCGTTAGATGATCGAGGGGTTAAAGGGGCATTAAGAGAAGATAAGGCCATCGCAGAACGATTAAATGATTTCTTTGCTTCGGTGTTTACTGAAGAGAATGTTGGGGAGGTACCCGTAATGGAGAAGGTTTTCATGGGTAATGATTCAGATGGACTGAATCAAATACGGTGAACCTAGAAGATGTGGTAGGCCTGATTGACAAACTGAAGAGTAGTAAATCACCTGGACCGGATGGTATACACCCCAGAGTTCTGAAGGAACTAAAAAATGAAATTTCAGACCCATTAGTAAAAATGTGTAACTTATCATTAAAATCATCCATTGTACCTGAAGACTGGAGGATAGCAAATGTAACCCCAATATTTAAAAAGGGCTCCAGGGGCGATCCGGGAAACTACAGACCGGTTAGCCTGACTTCAGTGCCAGGAAAAATAGTGGAAAGTGTTCTAAACATCAAAATCACAGAACATATAGAAAGACATGGTTTAATGGAACAAAGTCAGCCTGGCTTTACCCAGGGCAAGTCTTGCCTCACAAATCTGCTTCACTTTTTTGAAGGTGTTAATAAACACGTGGATAAAGGTGAACCGGTAGATGTAGTATACTTGGATTTTCAGAAGGCGTTTGACAAAGTTCCTCATGAGAGGCTTCTAGGAAAAGTAAAAAGTCATGGGATAGGAGGCGATGTCCTTTCGTGGATTGCAAACTGGCTAAAAGACAGGAAACAGAGAGTAGGACAATTTTCTCAGTGGAAGAGAGTGGACAGTGGAGTGCCTCAGGGATCTGTATTGGGACCCTTACTTTTCAATATATTTATAAATGATCTGGAAAGAAATACGACGAGTGAGATAATCAAATTTGCAGATGACACAAAATTGTTCAGAGTAGTTAAATCACAAGCAGATTGTGATAAATTGCAGGAAGACCTTGTGAGACTGGAAAATTGGGCATCCAAATGGCAGATGAAATTTAATGTGGATAAGTGCAGGGTGATGCATATAGGGAAAAATAACCCATGCTATAATTATACAATGTTGGGTTCCATATTAGGTGCTACAACCCAAGAAAGAGATCTAAGCGTCATAGTGGATAACACATTGAAATCGTCGGTTCAGTGTGCTGCGGCAGTCAAAAAAGCAAACAGAATGTTGGGAATTATTAGAAAGGGAATGGTGAATAAAACGGAAAATGTCATAATGCCTCTGTATTGCTCCATGGTGAGACCGCACCTTGAATACTGTGTACAATTCTGGTCGCCGCATCTCAAAAAAGATATAATTGCAATGGAGAAGGTACAGAGAAGGGCTACCAAAATGATAAGGGGAATGGAACAGCTCCCCTATGAGGAAAGACTAAAGAGGTTAGGACTTTTCAGCTTGGAGAAGAGACGGCTGAGGGGGCATATGATAGAGATGTTTAAAATTATGAGAGGTTTAGAACGGGTAGATGTGAATTGGTTATTTACTCTTTCGGATAGTAGAAAGACTAGGGGGCACTCCATGAAGTTAGCATGGGGCACATTTAAAACTAATCGGAGAAAGTTCTTTTTTACTCAACGCACAATTAAACTCTGGAATTTGTTGCCAGAAGATGTGGTTAGTGCAGTTAGTATAGCTGTGTTTAAAAAAGGATTGGATAAGTTCTTGGAGGAGAAGTCCATTACCTGCTATTAAGTTCACTTAGAGAATAGCCACTGCCATTAGCAATGGTTACATGGAATAGACTTAGTTTTTGGGTACTTGCCAGGTTCTTATGGCCTGGTTTGGCCACTGTTGGAAACAGGATGCTAGGCTTGATGGACCCTTGGTCTGACCCAGTATGGCATTTTCTTATGTTCTTATGTTCTACTCATCAAGAAGGGAGGAGTTAGCAATCTGTTAGGTTTACTCCTGCGGAAGGGAGGAGTTAGCACTCTGTTATGAATCGGCTCCTGTGGAGGGAGGAGTTAACAGTCTGTTAGGTTTTAGTCTACGGAGTAGCAATCTGTTATGAATCTGTTGCTGAAGACTCCGGATGGGGAAGGAGTAGCAATCTGTTACCAGCGGAGTGCTTGGAGATGGCCCTCAGCTGTAGAGGAATATAGATAGGTGGATCCTTGGGCTGATGGCAGATGACTGCGCACCCAGGAGGATATCCTGAGAGGGACCACCGACTAGGCTTGGGTATGGAGACAGACACAGATAATTATTTTATTAGACAGGTTAGTAGAACCACCAGAGGTGGCAGTAGTGAGCTGATATGCCTGGTAGGGCTGAAGTCCCTCAGGTACTGGAACAGGGATCCCAGGGTTGCTGAGCTGTAGAGAAACTATAGGTAGTGAGTAGGCAGGGTATACTGTGTTCATAGCCAAAACTAGATGACAAAACTCACATAAGGTCTTAAGGAAGCTCAGTAGCTGGAAAGGGTTAGGCCCTCGAGGAGCGAGTACCTGGTTCCAGGGAAAGCTCTGAGAGAGCGATGGTAACTCACAGGCAGTAGAGAATCTTCAGAGTGTTCAGGAACATGGGCCCTCGAGGAGCGAGTACCGGTTCCTATCTGCAATCTGAAATAAAGAAAAGAGAGCGAGGCCCCCGAGGAGCGGGTACCCCTGGTAAGTCCGAGGAGGCAGTGTAGCTTGGGAGAAAAACCGAAGCAATCCCCTTGCTAACTTGATTCTTAGCAAATACTGAGACCTTTTATATTGGAAGCGGATGACGTCATCTCAGGGGGACGCCCCCGAGGTTCGCACCCTAGCTGGTACATCAATCGGAGCGCACGCGCACTCTACGTCATCAGGCAACATGGCGGACGCTGGAGGGAGACGGCAAGAAGATGCTGGAGGGAGACGATGGGGGGAGACGCCGGAGGGAGACGGCAAGAAGATGCCGTGGCAGCTAACCGTCCATCAGACCCGGAGGGAGTCGCCACAGAGGTAAAGAAGGTGGAGTGAGGGCGTCGAGCAGCGACTGACGCAACAGATAGAGGTCTTTAAGATCATGAGAGGCCTTGAACGAGTAGATGTGAATCGGTTATTTACACTTTAGGATAATAGAAGGACTAGGGGGCATTCCATGAAGTTAGCAAGTAGCACATTTAAGACTAATTGGAGAAAATTCTTTTTCACTCAATGCACAATTAAGCTCTGGAATTTGTTGCCAGAGGATGTGGTTAGTGTAGCTGGATTCAAAAAAGGTTTGGATAAGTTCTTGGAGGAGAAGTCCATTAACTGCTATTAATCAAGTTTACTTAGGGAATAGCCACTGCTATTAATTGCATCAGTAGCATGGGATCTTCTTGGTGTTTGGGTAATTGCCAGGTTCTTGTGGCCTGGTTTGGCCTCTGTTGGAAACAGGTTGCTGGGCTTGATAGACCCTTGGTCTGACCCAGGATGACAATTTCTTATGTTCTTTTGTTCTAATGAAACAAAGTTCCTCATGAGAGGAATGGTGAAATCTGACATGAAATTTCTGTCTTGGAAACTTTTATTTCTTATAGCAATTACATCAGCACACAAAGTACGTGAGTTTCAAGCATTAATGTCTTATCCACCATATTCTAAAATTTTTCCCAATAAAGCTATTTTGAGAATGCACTCAAAATTATTACCTAAGATAATATCTCAATTTCATTTCAATCAATTAGTCTTCCAATTTTCTTTCCAAAATTATCTGTCTTTCATGATATAAATAGTCAAGACCATTCAGTCACAAAACAAATATTGTCAACATGGCTATTGCATTGCATTTCATTTTGCTTTTCTAAAGTAGGAATTCAACTCACACAAGGAGTTAAAGGCCACCAAATAAGGCCACCAAATAAGAGCCAAAGCAGCTACCACAGCTGATTTACATAATGCTTCAAGACATTTGCAAAGCTTCCACTTAGTCTTCCATATTCACTTTCACAGAGCATTACTGTTTGGACCAAGATTCTCAAAATCATAGTAGATTTATTTCAAAAATGAGTTTCAACTTCCCTCCATTCTCATATGCGGGCTGCGCAAATGCAAACTGTTTCAGCGAAGTTATACACCGCAGCCGTCTGCTTGGGAGTCTCTGTGTGACTGCTTTGTTGCTGTTTGCCCATGGAGAAAGCTGAATTGCTTGCCTGTAACAACCAGGGTCTCTCCCTGGACAGTAGAACAAATCAGCCACACAATCCCACCCTTCTCCCTTTCTTAGTTGAAGCTGAGCTAGGGAAGTGACTAAGCTAACTGAGGAAGCGGTGGCAGGGCAGGAACTCTCGCATATGCTCCAGGAAGACTTTTCTGAGCTATGAAAGAGCATTTTCCCAAGTCAGCACCATCAGATGACATCATCCTACTTGGGTGCCTGAATAGTTCTGCTGTCCATGGAGAACCCCTGTTAGAGGTAAAACAATTCCACTTTATCCACTCTGTTTTACAGAATATCAGTATATGAATTTTGAAAAGCAGCATGCATATTCATATCAGTATTCAGTGTGTTTGCAAAGATCAAATACTCTGCAAATAGAAATTATTAAATGCTGTAAGTGCAATGGCCTCAGTTTAACACATTTCTTAATCCATGTAAATTGATTTATGAAAAATATATGCACCAACTCCCTGATATTAGGAGAACATGTAAAGTGGTATACACATTTAGAGATATTTGCTTATGCTGCCAAAATAGATATTTGCATTTGTCCTTTGGAGACTTCTGTGCTAATTTTTTATACATCTACAAATTTCATAGACCATAAATCAGGTTGGTTTTTTTTAAAGATGAGATGGTGTACTTAGGCACACAGTAGGTCTTTAAAAAGGTGTTTGTTTTTTAAATAAACTATTTTGATAAGCAGTGTCTATTATATACTAATAGAATTCCAAAAGATTTTCTTATCCATGGATTTTTGAGGTTCATATGGAATTTCATTAATATATTACTGGTTGTGGGAATAAACTATTTCAATGTGGACCAGGCATGTGGAAGCCATTGATCATTTTCATCCCCAACAGTTGGTTTATGAGATTAGCATCTGATTATCTTATATTATAGAAATAATATAATTTTTGTCTATCCTTACAGAAGACCAATGCAACTTATCTAGCAAAAAAAAACAAAACAGTATTTTTAATTAAAAGACCAAAAGTATTGAAACTGAAGACAACACATTTTGCAGTCACTATGCCCCTATTCAGCAAGAATCTTTGCCATAGGCAAAGGAAGAAGACTTTTACTGAAAAGGACCAATAAAGAACAGCTTCCTATACAGATAATAAGTTTCTTTGTATCAAGATATTAATGCAGCTGCATAGTAAGTGATATTTTTTCACTAGTATATCTGTCTAGGGTTACGGAAGTGCCATTTGCCATTTGTTTGGCGAGTGGCACGTCAATAAGCTTTACCACTCAACAGAAATATTACCTACAACAGACACTGTCAAGAGTACCTGATACTTATTCCCCCTGGTGACAATAAATTACAGTATATAACAGAAACAGAAATACAGTGTATCTGCCAGAATCTCATATCCTGCAGGCTGGTGGCCTTTCACTTTCATTGCAATTAACAATTCTGCACTGAAATTTGACTTTAACGTAAGTTGATCGAAGGTACCAGATACATCAGTAAAACAAGTTGACTTGTACTCAAGACTTCCTACGTACCACAGGATTTCACAGGACATTATTATAAAAATAAGATCTTGCAGCTTACTCTTATGCTGTTCCAATGTAGGTTGATAAATAGAACACTTGGCACTTACAATTCTGGCAAATATAGAAGAAAAACTAGTCTGCTGTGTGTTCATTTGCTAAAAGTGGACATTTTTACTTTAGCTAATAGTTTGAAAGGGAAACTCAAAGACTGAGAAAGTATATCAATGTGCTTTGAGATTGCAGTTGGCATTTTCATAACTAGATATGAGTCAGTGGATGAATGTTTCTGACAATGTATGAGCTAAACATTAAGTGGAATCTTTGGAAATCCTATTTTAAGTGGCTTAGATAGGAAGTTTTGAACTTTTTTCTGTATAAGTGGATGCTAAGGATGTCTTGGTATTTGGGGCAGAGGGAGGGAGGTTATAAAATCCATTTCATCTACAGTTTACAAAATAATATCAGGTTTTCAAAGTAGAGGAGAAAGAGTAGAGGATTGTCTTGTCATACTAACTCCTAGCTTCATGACCCCCTGACCTCTAAGTCCTCTCATGTATTATCTGCTTTTGCTGAGAATCTAGTTGTAGGCAGAGGAAATGTTACTGTAAGTCTTGAAAGTCAATCATTGTAATAAATTTAACAGGATATCAGTAACAGTACTGTAAACATAGCTGATCTTTATCATCATTCTTTGTACAGTGTCGGCCTTTAAACATATTGTTTGAATTAGCATAAATTCAAGAGTTAAAAAATATAGGTACACAGAGAGACTTTAACAATTATAAAATGTTCTATTATGTTCTCAGTACTGCAATGGTATCAAAATCAATATTTAAAAGAAAAGCTGCAAAATCTGTAAGATTCTGGAACTGTATACAATGTGTCTAAAATAATTTAATTTGTATTATTTATATTCCACCTTTCATGACAAGTCAGATATTTTAAAGCAGATTATATTCATGTGAAGTAGATTTTTATTTCTCTGTTCCCAGAGAGCTTACAATCTAAGGGGCTCATTCACTAAACTGCGGTATTTTGTATTTATTTTAAGAATGTAAATGCCACTTTATCCTAGGTTCTAAGCAGCTTCCAATAAAGAAACATACATAATAGCATATATAAAACTCAACAAACAATACATGAAATAAAAAATAAAAGAATATTAACTCACAGGGATTAGGAAATATATTTTTCCCAAGGGAGCAGTGTTTAGGGCATAAGTAGTCTTTCAAACTTTTTCTGAAGGATGCAAAGGCTGGGCAGCATCATTTTGAAAAATGGTTACCACTGGGTCTGAGGCCTAGGAGGCACTGTGGGCCCACACTCAACTACTAGGGCGACTTTGGTGATTAAAGGGAGGTTTGGGGGTGGGCTAGGGTGGGAGGTCCACTAGATCACTAGGGCTATTTTTGTCAGAAAATGGGGTCAGGGGTGGGTGGCAATCCACTCAACCATCAGGGCTGCGTTTCTGGGCAAGAACATGCTAATGATCTCATATAAATACTTGCAGTGCTGGTGCTTAAATAACACAAGATATTTGAAAGATCGCCACCTTAGGCCATTTACCATGTAAAACATGTTTTTCCCCTGGTAAATGGCCTAACACTTAATGAATGAGCTCCTAAGTTTGTACTTTAGGCAACGGCGGATGAAGCGACTTGCCCAAGATCACAAAGAGTGTCATGAGTTTAAAATGTTTTATTGGGTATATCCAGTAAATTGAAAAATTCCTTCTCTCAATCTGGTTAAATGTATGTATGAAGTTCCATAATGCACTTCCTTTAAGCCAGCTTGGGGAGAGGTTTGCAGGTCTTGTGTAGCTATGGGCAGTTTTTGAAGCGAGTACTTTCCCACTGAAAATGAGATACTACCCACTGGGTTTATACCTGGGCGGGCTGTTTGAAAATGGCCCCCGTGGAGAGTAAGTCAACTTTTCTGAAAATTGCCATTCTCAAGCCAACTGAAAACATGCACCAGCTTCTGCAGCAACTATACTGTTAGCCATGCTTGAAAGAAGCATTTCTGGTGATGTTTTTGGGTCAGGGAAGGGAAACAGTGCACTTATTGGCCATTTTCAAAAGCAGGTGCAAAGCATGGTGTGCAAACTCTATGCTAGCTAATGTTCAAAGGAAAACTGCCTGGATAGTTTCTCTGGAAAAATGATTTACAAAGTAAGTGTGATAAACAATATCGGGCGAATTTTAAAAGGCCTGAGCAAGTAGAATTTGGGGGTTACGCAAGTGGTCGGGCTTGCGCGTAACCCCCAATTCGCGCAGAAGTGCCAGACCTGCTAAAAGGGGCGGGCCGGGGGGCGTGGTCTGTGTGGGGAGGAACGAGGCCAGCTGGGACTATGGCCATTAGGCCCTGTGCAAGGGAAATGCGTGCCGGCAGTCGGCCAGCACACGGAACTTGCATCTGCTCCTTAGAGCACATAAGTAAAAAAATGAAAAAAGCTTAGAAAAGTTAGGGAGGATTTAGGGGTCAGGGAGGAGAGGAGAGGGGAAATGGTAGGAAGATCAGGTAGGGGTGTAGGGAAGTTCCCTCCCAGTCCTCTAGTTTTTGGAGCAGACCGGGAGGGAACTGGGAAAAGGCAAATCGCGTCACTGCGCGTAATTTACAAAATCTCCCCACTGCACGTGGAAGAGCCCGCCCGCCCACACATGCGCGTGTGACTATTTAAATCCGGCGTGCATGTTATAAAATAGTTTACTCCGTGTGCGCGCGCCAGGAACCATGTGCACATGGATGCGCGCACGGTTCTTTTAAAATCGACCCCTATGACTAACTTTACTAGTGGTGTGTGGGCGAATATGTACATGCATATGCTGGCTCACGTCCAGAGACGCGACCATTTTATAACATATGCACCTATATGTGTGCATGGTATAAAATAGACTGAACACGCGTACATGTGTCCACAATTTTATATGGACGTGCGCATGTACACGCAGATGTCGCCTCTACTGCGTAAGCGGGGGGATTTTAATAGAAACGCACGCTGACACAATTACCAGTTAATCCACTTCATTCCCAGTTCACCCAGGTAAGGGCTAGGATTTCCTAACCCCTTATTTAAATAGCCTTCCTTTTCCCCTCTTAACCTCAACCTTTAAAACCCTGTTGACATGCCTATATTTTTTTGTTTTAGGACTTACACGCCATTCATAGCATAAGTAAAGTTATGCAGTAGGGGACTCCGGCGGGTGCTTGTGCACCTACGTTTTTATGCTCTGGTTTCATTCTTAAATCCAGGAATGCCCACGCCCTGCCCCTTTTTTGGACTTTTTCATGTGTGAACATATCCGGACAGCTTTTAAAATCTGCTCAGTGCACGCCGGCACAACATATTTGTGTACCTCCCGCTTTAGGCACACGATTGACTTTTAAAATTCACCTACATCTGCGTACCTTGCAACTATATGGGCTACTAAAAATTGTTCCCATACTGTATTTAATTATGGAGCTGTGCTAATTTGGTAAAATGAATCATTAATTTTGGCTTGTAGTGTCATTCTACTACTCCTTTACCTTAATGAAAAAATCAGGACTGTCTCCTAAGTGTGTTTGTATAGTGCTGCGTGCATCAGGCAACATTATATAAGTGATTAATAGTGCAGTAAGTCTATAATGCAGTGCCAGGAACTGAAAGGAATGCAAGCAGGAACTTTGCTGTTACCTAAACAGAGTGCTTAATATCTTACCAGAAAGAAAATACATGTATCAGAAAATGCCAATTAATGATGCCAAAAAGGGAATTCAGGAGGAAAGGGAAGCTTTGTTGGCACCCTGTGTGTTCCTTGGATCATGAGTTTCTGCTCGACTGATGATACAGCATGCTGGGAAACTAAAGTAGCCCTATCTTTTAGACTCTGACTATGTTGCAGAACTGGGGTGGGATACATATTGCAAAAGTGCCCCTGCTGGAATGTTGTTTGTATAATGTGAACAGGCCCACATTGTTATGGCTGATTTGCTTTGAAAACTGTGGGAGCTGATGGCACTTGGGTATTTCAATACCAGCAGACTCTGCACCTTCTCTGTATGATGTCTGCTGGGCGCGCCCTTCTCCCACCCCCTGGCCCCGCCCCTGGTGCTGTAAAACAGCAAGGACACATTGACCCACAAAGGGGGAAAGCAGTTTTCCATCTCCCATTTTACCGGGTAAAATCCGATGAGAATTGTCCTTCTTCTGGGCTGGCGGCGGTATCAGTATAGCAAAGGCTAAGAAGCATTGTATATGCTTAGATATTTGTGTTGTCCAGGTAACCTTTAAATGTAAGAAAGAAAAATTGAAAATCTGTAAGCCATTTAAAGGCTGCAAGGCCGACAGACCCTGGTTCGTTTTTGTGGCCTCTTCTCAAACGTCTTCCTCTTTGGTCTCAGAGAAAAGGACTGCACGTGGTTCCTTTTCAGGACACTGAGAGGTGGGGAGGCGTCCTTCATTCAGATCAGTTTTTACTGCTAGGTCTCTTCCAGCCCTTCTCCCCAGTAAATAGGAACTTGAGAATTTAAACTTTTGAGAGGCTGTGTGCGTGGATTATTTGCTATTGGTTGAAGTTCATATGGCCATCCAAGATGTGATTAATGTTTTACCATTTCAAAGGCTTTATTATTTACACATGGGGTACAACAAAAATCTCTTCATCAGCTGGGTGAAGCATAAACTTCGGAAATTCCCATATTGTTTGTAGGCATTCATTATTGTAGTCGGAAGGATGCTGATTGAGGGCGTGGTAAAAAGTATAGAGGAAAAGGACTGATAAACTGTGAATTAGGGGCTTCACATTTTATTAGTGTTTGATTTAATTACATTGATCAGTAGATATGGGTGAAAAATCCTTTTATTCATTTGAGGATGCGCCAGCTTTGTGACACAGATTACCAACACATCTCTTTTTAGACTGCATGAGTAATTTAGTGGGCATTGCACTAATACATCAAAGCATAATTTTTCAGATATCTATATATGGTATGTTGCAAGTTTGCAAAAGCATCTAAAACATAGTTCCCATCAAAGGGAATTTTGCCATATGTGAACAGCAAGCCATATGGATTAGGTTAAAACCATAAGATTTCCTTTTCTTTACACTGAAAACAAGAGTTGAGATTGCATTTGAGGTTTAAAAAAACCCAAACATATTGATGGATTGGAATTTAAAGCAACAGAAAGATCTAATCACAGTTGATAAAGTATATCATTCATCCACAAGAATCTTCAAGTGTGTGTAAGTGGCGTCTTTAGTGACATTTAATTTAGTGTTCTTTATATTCATGATATAAATGTAGCATTTTCTACTTTAGATTTGGTATGAAGATCGTATAATGTATGTTTTAATATAACTTGATGATGTTTAACAAGGAAACAATAACACTGAAAATTGTCAGCTGTTTGGGGCAAGGACTGTTCAGTCATATGAAGTCCTTTAACTTAAGGAACCTAAAAGAGTTCATTGTAATTTACACGACGCAGGGACGTTATAACTATGTAAACTATCTTATATACTCTCTCTTGATGCTCTAATAAAATGTAATATTATTATTATCTTCAAAAGGTGATGCAGTGAGATAATAGTCCCCAAGCTTTTCTTGGTTTATTTATTTGTCTGTTTTTTTATATACTGTTGTTTGGAGCAAGTGACGCAGTAAGGTGGATCACATGGTTATAAATTCTGCTTTATAAGCATTCACAATTTGAATTTGAGAACTGAGAGGTTATAGGTGAAACATACTTTAATAATGGAATAGTCACATGGGCTCATTTTTCAAAAAATGCTCAACACTTAGGCTCCTTTTAGGCTGAAAATTCACTATTCATTTGCCTAGATTTAGGTACCTAAGTTAGTCACCTAACACTCAGGTCGATCCAGTAAAGTGTGCTCCGTCGGAGCGCACTGTCACCCTGCTCTGGACGCGTGTTTTCCCTTACCCCTTATTCAGTAAGGGGAGGAAAACACGCGGCCCACCCGCGGCACCTAATAGCGCCCTCAACATGCAAATGCATGTTGATGGCCCTATTAGGTATTCCCGAGCGATCCAGTAAGTAAAATGTGCAGCCAAGCCGCACATTTTACTCTAAGAAATTAGCGCCGCCCAAAGGTCGGCGCTAATTTCTTCCGGCGCCAGGGAAGTGCACAGAAAAGCAGTAAAAACTGCTTTTCTGTGCACCCTCTGACTTAATATCATAGCGATATTAAGTCGGAGGTCCCCAAAAGTAAAAAAAAAAATAAAAAAATTTTGAATTCGGCCCGCGGCTGTCGGGCCGAAAACCGGACGCTCAATTTTGCCGGCGTCCGGTTTCCGAGCCCGTGGCTGTCAGCGGGCTCGAGAACCGACGCCGGCAAAATTGAGCATCGGCTGTCAAACCCGCTGACAGCCGCCGCTCCAGGCCAAAAGGAGGCGCTAGGGACGCGCTAGTGTCCCTAGCGCCTCCTTTTCCTCGTTTGCACCGCGTCGCCTAATTTAAATACTGGATCGCGCGCACCGGCGAGGGGCCGGTGCGCTCGCCGGGAGAGCGGGCGTTAGTCTGCTCTCCCACGGACTTTACTGGATCGGGCTGACTGAAAGTCATTGCTAAACACCTAACTTGCTTCCCCTAAACTAACTTTATCCCTGGACCCACCCCCATTTTAGTCACCTAAATTTAGGCTAGAGGATGGGAAAGAATGAAAAAAAACATGGGGTTAGTGGGCCTGGGGGTAACCTGCACGGAATGGCAGTTGCTACCCTTAACAGAATCGAGGGTGCAACCTGCACAGAACGGCAGTTACTGCGGTGGGAAGCTTGCTGGGCAGACTGGATGGATCATTTTTCTGCCGTCATTACTATGTATGTTACTATGTTTGAAGTTGATATTCAGCCATAGAGTAGCTAGTTAAGTTAGCCAGATATAGCTATATGGCTAACTTAATGGGGATATTCAGTGGCATGGCTGCACTGCTGAATATCCTCAGCTATCTTAAAGTTCTATCCAGCCAACTTTAGGACAGCCCTACTGCGCAATCAGAGTTAGCCACATAAGTTATGCGGCTAACTCTGGCCTACCCAGAAATACCTCCCACCCCTCCCTGGAACACCCATGACTTATATGGCTAAATTGTAGCCGCATACTGCTTTAAATATTGCTGGCTAGCTATTTAGGCGGATAACTTTTCAGTTATCCATCTAAATGGCTTTTGAATATCGACCTTGTTTTTTGAGGGCCATTTTTAGATTTAATTACCTTTCCAAGTTACATATGATTACAGTAGGTATTTTTATGCCCCAGAGGGCTTACAATCAATAATGCATGTGTTCTGCCCTGGTGCTATGAAGGTGCTAATGAGCTGCTTAGTATGCAAATACACACCTCCACTCCTTGTGACCTTGGGCAAATCACTTCACCCTCCATTGCTTCAGGAGCAAACTTAGGGGGTCATTTATCAAAGTGCTATATAGCGTTTTCGCATGCGTTAAGGCGTTTTCGCATGCAAAAAATGCCTTTAACGCATGGTGCGATGCAAATTAGAAAAAGGGGAGGAGTTTGGGGTGAGATTTGTGTCCAAGTGGGCTGGCTTTGTAATTTGTGAAGCCATATCGCACGGCTTTAACTACACCTTTTTCATTTGTGTTAATCCGTGCGATATGGCTTTATCGCACTTTGCAATGTTTTCACAAATAGTGTTTTTAGTATTTTAAGCTGCTGGAGAGCCAGCCTAGCTATCAGGGCCCTCATACTAGGTAGGTATTTATACCTCTATATGAGGCCCACCTAACTACTCGAGGTGAGGTTTAGGTATTAGTGTAGGGGTTAGGGGCCACTTTGACATTCAAAGTGAGATGTACGAACAGAACAGTGCTCTCTTGTGAAGATTTGATGACCTTCGAAGTGAGGAAATTCACTCAAAGATGAGATTTGTGCAATGTTCTCTCAACCTAGCTTGATGGACTCTCTACCTGGGTAACATCAAGCTAGGTTGAGAGAATGTTGCACAAATCTCATCTTTGGGTGAGTTTCCTCACTTCGAAGGTCATCAAATCTTCACAAGAGCGTACTGTTCTGTTTGTACGTCTCACTCTGCATGTCAAAGTGGCCCCTAACCCCTACACTAATACCTAAACCTCACCTCGAGTATTTAGGTGGGCCTCATATAGAGGTATAAATACCTACCTAGTATGAGGGCTTTATAGCTAGGTGTGTTCTCTCTCTCTCTCTCTCTCTCTCTCTCTCTCTCTCTCTCTCTCTCTCTCTCTCTCTCTCTCTCTCTCTCTCTCTCTCTCTCTCTCTCCTTCCCCCCCAGTGATTGTAGATAGGAAATACAACAATTCTGGGACTTATCGCAAAGTGCAAAAAAGTTATTGCAGTTTGCGCTAATACCCATGCAAAGCACACTTTGCTATAAACAGCCTATTACCATAAAAGATGCCCCTGTTCCTATCGCATGTGATATTTAGTGCATTTTGATAAATCCAGGCCTTAGATTGTGAGCCCTCTGGGGATAGGGAAATATCTATAGTAACTGAATGTAATCTACTTTGAAGTGTCTGAAAAAAGAGAATATAAATCAAAAAAATAAAGTAAAAGCATGATAATCAGTTCATTACTAGCTTAAAACATGCAAATCACATAATGTGGCTAGCCTCAAAAGCCGCATTATTTGATTCAAAGTTAAGCTACAATTCAAGAGTCGTAGCTAACTTCCTCAGGAGCATCAGGATGTGGTCTTCAGCCCACTGCTTTAATCACGTGACTACTCCATAGCCTTGTGAAACTAGGCACCTAAATGTGAGTGCTGATCCTAACCCCTATACACTTCACCCATCTTTTGTAGATTGTGGCTCAGAGTCCTGATTTCTTGCATATTTACCCAATTAGATTAAGTGGTGCCTCTTCTCAAGTGAACTTCACCTAATTCTTTTTCTAGAGTTCTACCCACTCCTTTTATATGGACTCCTAAGAAGCCCCATTCCTGCAGCTTCATGCAGTTAAAGTTGCCTCTTCAATTAATCCTCCCTTTAACCCTCCTGGTTTAGCTCTCCCAAACATGGCTTCACTGTTTTAACTCAAAGCCTTTTTTTTTTGGCTACATGTCTTGTTGGTCTGTCTTGACTAGATTATAAACTCCAAGGAATATGAGATGTCTCTTGTGTCTCTGTAAAGCACTGTGTATACCTTGTAGTGCCACAGAAATGACAGTAATGACTCCCCCCAAATTAAGCACCTGAATCCTTTGAAAATTGACCCCATGGCTGACAAAATAATTTCATTTCCTGGCTTGGCTTTTATACAAGTAAAACGTTGAGTTTATTGGTATTCAGTAGTTTCAGGGAAACTGGGTTTGGTATTGCAGTTTTATTATTGATTTCAGATTAAAGCAGAATTTGTAAACCATAAGAATGGAAAGACAACCAGAAAAAATATATGGAATAAGCAAAGGGATTCTTTCTTTTAGGGAAGGTGAGAGAGTAAAGCTAGAAGTCCAGCAGGATCTGCAGTCTAGCAATGGAAGGGTTATTCAGCACTCTGCTTTCCCATGCTCCTTCTGGCCATCTATAATCATATTGCAATCTCATGTAGGTGTATCCTTTGTAGGGGTGTGCATTTGTTTTGAGATGAGTTGAAAATGCAGAGAACACTGTTTTATTACTTATCATTTCAAAACGAAACAAAAAGGAAAATGCAATGAAATTTGTTTTCTTTTTCATATCGGAACGCAGCCCTTGGCCTGTCACCACCAAAGTCCTTCCCCCCCCTCTCTAGAACCACCACAATTATCTCCCCTTTCTCTGGTCCTTCCTCATCCTACAGCCTCCCCACACCCATCTTGCCCCTTCCATGAGGGTCCTAGAAGTTGAAATGGGGCAGGAGTCATCCCATTTTCGAAAATGGTGCCAGCTGGCCCTGTTGATATACAGCCATATAGTAGAATGACCCTGGCCTTTGAAAAAGGAGCCCGATAGGGCAGGAGTGACTGGAGATTGATTCTGCCCGATTTTAACTTCAGTGACCCCATGGTTGGGGTAAGATGGATATGGGGGGGGGGGGGGGTGAAAAGCAACGTTTTTTCCTATGCACATCCCTAATCCTTTGAAGCATCTACTATTGCAACCCTCTGATTGTTTGGCTCTTTAAGTTGTTGTACCTGCTTTGGATGAATTTTCATTCAAAAAGATGAGTAATAAGTCATAATAAATATTTATAGAAACAGAATCTGACGGCAGATAAGGGCCATTAGGTCCATCTAGCCTGCCCAGTTTCATTTATGGTGCAATGCCAGAGATTCCAGTTGATCTCTGGCTTTCCTGACATGGATGAATAATGAATGCGCTTGGAACAAGAGTGAACATGATGGGCATATGGCAGTTTTCCAGTCTGATAGCCATTCTATCTTATATTTGCAAAACTATTAATGAAGTGAAAGCTGCTATATTTGCCCAATCCTCATCTCCTATCCTGTCTGGGACTTTAGAAGATGATTTTCAAAGCACTTTACACAGATAAAAAGCATTTTTACCCCCCGTAAATCAATTGCCTGAACATTGCCCATCCTTAATGTTACTACAAGTACTCATGCCTTTCCACACCTGCTGTTAGCCATGCTGAGAAGAGTTGTTCCTGGGGAGTTGTTTAGGTGGGGGAGGAGAAGTCCACAAGGAGATGACAGTTTCAAATCTATGCACAGACTTTTCAGGCAGAATTCTACCCCCACAAAAAAGCAGGTACAAATGATCACACACCCTTTGTACACATGGCCATTTTCAAAGTGAAACCCATGTGTACTATCCCCTTGAAAACTAGTGCAGAGATTCTGGGTGAAAAGTATGTGTGATCTTTGCGCCAATACAGGCAGCTTTAAATATTGCCCCCTTATTTTTAACATTCCTGAGCAATACGCTAGTCATGATCCTGCTGTACCAATTAAGAAAAGCATGACTAATATTATATTATATTATACGGGCTTATACATTCAAAAGCCAGCACTGGGTCTGCCTGTCTGGGATGGACTGAACTGAAGCTCATAATCACCTGTTCAGAGAAAGAAGCAAGCCATCTTCATGAGAAGTTATATTTGTAAATGGAATCTTGTATTTAAAGTGGAGGATGGAAATTAAACACATACCGTATACCTTATGTACAATACCCTCTCTTAAAATGTACAGGAGAGGTGGCAGTTCCATGCCCTGTCTCAGCATATCCCTGCACCCACAGTACTATGCCCCAGGTCAATGTAATCCCTCCAACGCCTTGCCCTGTCTCAGCATATCTCTCGGCAGTTCTATGCCCTGACTCAGCGTATTCCTGCAGTTCCGTGCCCTGTCTGTCTACTCCTGCCATTCCATACCCTATCTCAGTTTATCTCGCCAGGGCTGTGTCCTGTCTCAGCATATTCCTGGAGTTTCATACCCCATCTCAGCGTGTTCCTGCATTGCTCTACCCCAACTCGACATATCTCTGCAGTGCCATATCCTGTTGCAGTTTATCCTTGCAATGCCTCCCCTTCTCGGTGTATCCTGCTGTACCTATGCCTTGTCTCAGCATTTCGTTACAGTTCAGTACCCCATCTCAGTGTATCTCTCTGCAATGTTGTGCCCCACCTCAGCCTATCCCTACAGTTCCATACACCATCTCAGTGTAGCCCTGCAGTGCTGTGCCTCATCTCACTAATCCCTACAGTTCCACACCCCTGTCTCACCTTATCCCTGCAATACCTCCCCATCTCAAGATACCCCTGTACCCAGAAATGCCTCCCCATTTCAGCATATCCCTACAATTCGACACCCATCTCAGTGTATCCCTGCAGTTCTTGCATTCTGATCCTAATTGAACAAGCTTCCAGTTTTATGGAGAACAATCTCTTGGGTACTTGGGAATTGGGAGATGGGAAGCACAGCATTCTGCCTCTGCACTGCTCTTTAACGAAGGAAGGACCTGCTGCAGTGAGTAAGCTGCCCTTGTAACCTGCAAGTACTCCTTTTGATTACATTTTAATTTCCTTAATTGTTTGCAAGTGGAAAGTCAGCAAGCAACAACGTGCTTCTGGCGCTCTCTCTGGTTTAATGGCAGTATGTGTATGACATTTTTTTAGTCTGTTGAAGCCTCTGCATTTTAGCTGTGTACTTGAGGTATTATGTGCCACACATTTTTTTTTTTTTTTTTACCAAATTCAGACCCTAAAGAAAGCCCTCATGTATCATTTCCTTCTTGTTGCAGGTGATCCTGAAAGATCTGTATTCTAAAGTTATGTTTTCTTCCAGGACTAGAAATTAATACCTTAGAGCAGGAAGTTACAAGTTACAGAATGTTGTTGCCTGAAGTCACATTATCAAATGTCACGATGAGAATTATTTTTTCATATAGATCCAGGAGCAAAATGCTTTCTTCACAGGTGTCACATGCTGACTAGATTTGTGCCCAGTTTACCCATATTGTTTACACTCTGTGAAATGCTAATTTAAAAAACTGAAGCATGTGGACTTTAACTTGTAGAAATTTTGGGGGGATTTTTTGGTTAGTTTGCATCTCTCAAAAAAATTAAATTAAATTAAAATAAGCCTTCTTGCTGTTCTCCGAGAGGCATTCTACCCTCATTGTTTCATCAGAGCTTATTATCTCATTTACATTTTTAAGTGCTTTTCAAAGTGTAGGATATCTCTGCTGGAAAAGCAAAACATATCATTCCTTTGTTCTCGGGCCAACACAAAGCACTCCCAAGGTCAGGTATGGTGTAGACTTTCAACAGCAATCTTGTTTACACGGTGTGTGGAAGTCAGTTTCAGCAAAGGAAAAAAGAACCTTTCCAGCAGTCCTGCCTTAGTTCAGCAAGCCTAGGACAGCCGAGTTAAATTTGCTCCTTGAATGGTACTTCTGAGATTTAATGCAATCAAATTATTGTGCACCAGTGTCTGCAGGAAAATAGTTGTCCCAGTTTTCTGGGTGGTTCTCTAATTTATTCTTAGAATCATGTTTTTTAACAGGGCTGGATTTAAGATTATGGAGCCCATAGGCAGAAAACTGAGGGTGCGGGATTTCAACCCCAGGGGCAGACCCAGTTTTTGGGCGCCTTCAGAATTTGACACCCTAGGCACTTATCTATGTTGACTGTTCCTAAATCTGGCCCTGCCTATTAACAGAACCTTTGGTCCAGCTGGCCAGCTTGATATAAAACGATGTCCTTAGTGTAGGAATTGCCATCTATTAGCTGTTTGTTTTAATAATAATTTGCATATCTTTTATCCAGATTTTAGCATACTTTGCAATTCTACTTTCATGAGCAACCGTGCTGCCATCTCAAGATGTAAAATCTGATGCCTGATCTGCATTTTGTGCACCATCGGGGAGGGGCAAGTGGAGGCGTGACCCTAGTGATTAGAGCAGCGAGCTGAGAACCAGGGAAGCCAGGGTCAAATCCTGCTTTACCCGTGGGACGGTCCTTGGGACCTCGGGCAAGTCATTTCCCCCTCCATTGCCTCAGGTACAAATTTCCGGGTATATTTACTAAGCGGTGTTAGGCTTTTCCCATCTGGTAAATGCCTTACCGCAGCAATAACATGCAGTATTTAAAATATCGCATGTTTTATTACCTCAAATAATGCCAAAATGGTAATGAGCTGATTTCCAAATGCATGCAAAACCGCTCATTACTAAGCAATTTTATGATAAAAATGAAGCTTGCCTGAAAAATCACAAGCCATGTTATTTTCATGAAAGTTAGCTACAACTCAGGAGTTTAGAAAAATGAGTATTTCTAAATTTAAACCATAGTGATGGGTAGTGGTTGTTATAATTACCTCTGAGTAAACTGAGGCTAAAGTATTTGACACTGGGTCAGACAGAGACTCAAGAAAGTGGAATTTGAACACAAGTCCCAAAATTTACCTCACTTTTACCACTGGACTATATCGTCTCCCTTCTAGACAAATGGGCCTTCCTGAGCATGCATGTTAGAGTTTGGGTGAATTTTCAAAATATTCCACATGTGCAACTGAGCATATATGCAAGTACCGGTAAATAGCCTATACTTACATATTCTGTATTTTATAAAAATAAAAAATTCACACGTAGTTTCACTTTCACATGCATATATACATGCAAGAAAAAGGAGCAGTGCAGGGGTGTTCCACCATGGGACCAATATTTATGCATGTAAGTTGCTAATTTAAAAGAGACGCACATAGATTTGTATACTTTACTTCTGCTAATTATCTGGCATAAATGATATTAAACACAAGTAAGGCCTACTTTATTTTTGCTTGTAAAATATATGGGTGTATATTTTTTATAATAAGTAGGAAAAGTACACAAACTGAATACATTGATATTTATTCTTTCAATGTATTGCATGTATTCGCACGTAAGCCTACATATGCATCTATGTTGCAGGGTAGAGATAAGCACATTATATAAAATGTGCATGTATCTTATGTACAGTTATAAAATACTAGTATAGATCTGCTCGCGGTCATATATATTCATATATGCAGCTGCGCTCATTTGTTTGAAAGTTATCCTCCATGTGTGTTTAGTGTTCCCTGACAACATAAGTTTATTCATTTCTAACATAATATTTCTCATGACTCTTTTCCTTTTCTCTGTTCTATCTTGTCATTATATTTAATTTTGAGATTGTTAATGTATTGCCCATTTATTGATTTTACTGAGCTAATGTAAATCATAAACATGAGTTATAAAAATGAATAAAATGCAAAAGAGAAATGCAAATTTCTACAGTGACCTTTATTTCCCTGATATATTATATATGGAGTATAACACTTAGCTCTGGCCAAAAAAAAAAAACACAACAGGTTTGCAGTAAGACTTCTGGATAGGATTGTATTACTGCCATCTCTTCAAGAGCCCTGGAGGAGTTGTAACTATGCAAATGATAGTACTGAGGCACTTTTACTGTGCTTTCAGCTGTTCCACGGCAGAAGGCGTGAAGGTCGTTCTGAAGTACAATACTTCACGACCTAGGCTGCTTGGCCTAATACCTGACATGCAACATTTACTGTGAATACACACATATAGACTGAAGTGTTTCAAATCCAAGTCTTTCTTCTTCTACTTTATTGGCAGCTCACAAGCTATACCCAGTATAAGAGTCTTCTGTGCCAAGACTGTTCACCTTATAGGCAAAGATCATTGCTCATCCAGTTCTAACACTAGAAGCTTGAAGGGAGGAGACTTACACTCCTGTTGCACTGAAAAGTATGTGTATATGCAATAGCAGGATCATTACAGAGAATGAGGGAGGAGGAATAGCCTAGTGGTTAGAGCAGTGGGCTACAAACCATGAGACCATCGTTTGAGTCCTGCTGTCACTCCTTGTGACCTTGGGCAAGTCACTTTACTCTCCATTGTCTCAGGTGCAAAACTTAGATTGTAAGCCCTCTGGGGATAGGGACTCAACTACAGTACCTGAATGTAAACTGATGCGATATCTCAGATCAAATGTCGGTATATAAAAATAATAAATAAATAAATGCTCAAAAAATACTGCTGCAGGTGAAATCACCGAGGGCCAGGGCAGGGGGAAGGCAAAGAGGGTGAAATGACTTGCACAAGGTCACAAGGAACTGCAATAGGATTTGAACCCTGGCTTCCCTTGTTTGCAGTCCACTGCTCTAACCACTCAGTTTTTGGGCCTGTTATTTTTTTGTTCTCAGTCTTTGACGTCTGCACTAGGAGGCGCCAGAGAAATGTTTAATGGGGTGGGGTGACCTTTGGCCGCCCTACCTCTTGGGTTTCAAAATAGAACTCCTCCATTGCCTATTGCCTGCCTCCCACCTTTCTCCAGGATCTGCCCCCTGGGGGTGTGAGAGTTTGGAGAATGATGGGAGTCTGTTTATGTGACACAGTCTCTTAGGGTTGATACAAGGGTATTAAATGCCCTAGACATATCTTACAGCCTTTCATTCCCCCTTCCATCCTGCCACACACAATTTAAACTTATGCATTCTTTTCCATTTTAAAATGTATTAACTTCCCCAACCTAAAAAGGCAGATTGCATACGGAAAATAGACATTCAAAGTACAATCTTCTGAAGTAAAAATATCACTTACAATAACATGTGTATTGTATAGGCATACACTGCAAAAAAAAAACCCCCATACTTTCACTAATAATAGTTTAATAGACTTAATAAGCTACCTTTCTCATAGTAATCAAGGCAGTTTACTGGATCCCATATGGTATTAGGCCTATGGTAAAGTACACTGGGTGTGGACTTGGTCCACAGAAAGCCAGGAATAAACTGAACTACAATTCCAATATAGTAAGCCTTCCATATCATAATTGCTAGCACTCAACCTATGAAAAACCCATACTGCAAATATTACATCAGTCCCTAAACACCAATACACCTCCTATTAGGAAAACAGATTAAAGCCAGGTTGTTGTAAATCCCTACACAGAAGCTACATGCTAGCAGAATACCTAAAGCCTCAGTCACACAAGCAGAACACAGATAGATTCTCACCAAATACAGAATAAAGAGATCATAAAATATAAATTGAAATGTACAGACAAAACCTGAACTGGAAATCATAAGAAGCCAAACTCTGTAAGCAATGCAAACCCAATCAAAAAATATAAAACATTAAAGATGCCAATAAAAAGGATGTCAAATCTGTTGATAAATTCAGCCAATTAAAAACACATATAAAAATGTTTAAAATATTACCAAAAACTAATAAAATATTTCAAAACAGCAGATACATCACATCCAATAATTAAAAATAACAAGGATAAGAAAACAATTTCCCACTCTTCATACCTGGGAACTTTAGATTTCCAGTCCTCCTGAGATTGTTGTAGATTGGAGAAGGGTGCACAAACTTAACCTCTCTCACAGACATATATACAGGTACTCTCATGCACATACACACATACACATATACACACACAAAACCCCTCTCATACACACAACACCCCCACCATCCCCCACCATCCCCTCATATACACACACACACACACACCACCCTCTCAAACACATCACCCCTCCACTCTCACACACACACACACACACACACACACACACATACAAAAACCCTCTCATACACACATCTCACCCGCCACCACTCTCTCATACACACACACCACCCCCACCACCCTCTCAGAGACACACCCCACCCCCACCACCTTCTCATACACACATACACACACACACCACCGCCCTCTTATACACACACACACACACACCCCACCTTGATCCCCAGGACTCTGGGCTGCAGCCATCGCGCTTTATCGCTCTTTCTCCGCTATGCTGCACTCTGTGTCGGCACAACCGCAGGACCTTTCTTTTGCTGATAGGGAGAAACCCTGCCAGCACATGACAGAGCTGCGGGCCGCTGGGATCTATCTTGTGTTGGCAGGGAGACCAGCACGTCATAAAGCTGCGCCGTCATGGGACGCTGGGACCTTTCTTTTGCTGGTAGGGAGTGGAAACCCTGCCAACATGTCGCTGCTCCACACCACCAGTCCTGCCTCCAGAGTTTGCCTGCATGAAGGGTGAGGCGACTGTGGCAGGAAGGTTTCAGGGGGCAATTTTGCCTCCTTGAAATCTTGCCATCTGAAGTGGCCGCCTCGCCCTGCCTCATTATAGAACTGCCCCTGAGTGCTATGCACAGGATATTGTTTACTTGGATTTCAGCAAAACCTTTGAAACTGCCCTTCATTGAAGGCTCGTAAATAAAATGAGCAGCCTTAGAGTAGGCCCCAAAGTGGTAGACTAAGTTATAAACTGGTTGAGAGATAAACAGAGGGGGTGGTAAATGGAATTCACTCTGGGGAAAGAAAAGTGATGAGTGGAGTGCCTCAGAGATCTGACTTATCGCTTCGAGAGTGTAATTATCCTCAATTACTAAAAAGTGCAATAGTAAAAACAATTCTAAAAAAAACAACACTCGATCCCCTAGTACTTAATAATTACAGACTAATATCCAACCTCTCGTTTTTAGCAAAACTCACAGAAAAAATAGTGCAAAAACAACTCTTGGAACATCTTGAAAAAAATAACATTTTATATCCTACATAGTTTGGCTTTAGAAAGCATTACAGTACGGAGACACGTTTGCTTGCCTTAAATGACACAATTTTAAGAGGATTTGACAATGGACAAAACTACTTGTTAGTTCTACAAGACTTGCCAGCAGCGTTTGACACAGTGAACCATTCCATCCTTCTAGACAGACTTAGAGAAATCGAGATAACAGAAAATACATTTAAATGGTTCAAATCATACATTACAAATAGGTTCTTTCAGATTAAAATTAATAACACAATTTCTGAAAAAATAGAATTGGACACGGGAGTCCCACTGGGTTCCTCACTGTCAGCAACTCTCTTTAATGTATACATGATTTCCGACTTGGTCTCATTCACTACGTTTATACTGATGATGTACAAATTCTAATTCCCATTAAGAATTCAATAGACGAAACCCTTAAACTGACAGCGATGTATGTAGCATTCATTAAACAGCTATTAACTAATATGAAATTAAGTCTAAATGTTGAGAAAACTGAAGTCATATTTTTAGATCAGAAAACTAGCAATATCAAACCGTCATTTCTGACCTTAGAAGATAACAAGACGAGTATTGAAATTAGAAGTAATGTGCGAAATTTAGGAGTGATAATTGATCCTGAACTCAGTTTAAATAAACATATTAATTTGAAACTCAAAGAAGGTTACAATAAGCTACAAACTCTCAAATGTTTAAAGCCTTTACTTGATCACAATAATTTTGGAACAGTTCTTCAAGTTTTACTGTTCTCTAGTATAGACTACTGTAATGCTCTATTCTTAGGACTGCCACAATCTACAATTCGACCATTACAAGTACTTCAAAACATTGCAGCACGTATACTAACCAACCCAAAAAAATATGATCACATCACACCGGTTTTGATCTCGCTACATTGGCTCCCGATACAATATCGCATAGAATACAAAGCCCTCTTCATCCTACATAGAACAATCTATGGTGAAGGCACTGAATGACTAAATGCCTCTATAAGATTACATACCCCCCAAAGAAATCTAAGATCAAGTAATAAGGCTCTCCTATCTATTCCCTCAGTAAAATCAGCACAGTTAATGCAGGTCAGAAACAGAGCAATTTCTCTCGTAGGGACAAAGATATGGAACGCGCTACCTGACAATCTTAGAATGCAGCAAAATGAGAAAACATTTAAAAAAGATCTGAAATCATGGCTTTTCTGCAAAGCCTACAATGAACACAACCAGAAGGCTTAGCTAGCTTAAATTATTTATTAATTATTTTATTTTATTTGTTTTTACCTATATTTTTACTTTTTGATGCATTGTAATTTGCAGATATAATTATTAACCTGTTTTAATGTCTTACCTTTGATTTGAAGTATAACTTAATAGTTAATATCTGTCTTTTAAAGCTTTTATTTTGTTTTACTGATTTTATGTTTATTATCATGATATTTGTAAACCGTTGTGATGGAACCTCTCTAAACGACAGTATATAAAATTTTATAAATAAAATAAATAAATAAAGTCTGTTTTGTTCATTGTCTTTATAAGTGATAATGTGGAAGATTTAGAAGGAAAGTGTGTAACAGAGTGGAAACCCCTAATGGAGTAGATGGTTTGCGAAATGATCTACGAAAGCTCAAGGAATGGTCATACCTGGGAATTTTTCAGTTGGGTCACCCTGAGATTGTTTTTGATTAGCAGATGGGGGGGAATGGAATATGTATCAGCTTTCTCTCTTCCACCCCCTTCACCCCTCGGTTCTCTCTTTCTTCCACCCAACCACCATCACCTGTACCCCCATCTAGAGATGATCCCAGCATACTTCCCCTTCTTTTCTCCCTGACCCCAGCACTCTCTTTTCTCCTACCCCCCTATAAGTCACAGCTCCATGACTGAGTAAGTACCAAGTCCTGGAATCATAGCTGCAGACCGAGTTTTATGTGTGTTGCAGCCCTTCTCCAGTTTCTCCCTACATGCTGCTTGCAGTGTCTACTCCAAATTCACCCCACTTCTTCTGTATACAGAGAGGTCCTGAGATTTCTAGTGTTTCCCATGAGGCCTTGCAACTGATACGAATTCCCTGAGTCTCAAGTGAAATCCTGAGAGTTCCCAGGTATGGGAATGGTCATCAGCTTGGTAGTTAAGATTGTATGCCATGTGTTTGTGGTGCAGAAATTCAAGGGAGCAATACGTGATAGGGGATGAGAAACTGATGTGCACCATCCAGTCAGATAACTTTATTGGCATGACAATTTTACATGGTTTGCTAAATTATTACATACAGAGGTCAATATTTAGAGACCCAGCAAGCAGGAAAGCTAACTGGGTTATGCATGAAACCTTTCCAGGATGTTCAGTGGGACTTAGGTGTACAAGTCTTCTACTGAATATACTTGTATAAAGTTATGTGCATATCTCTATCCAGGTAAAATTAGGACTGTGATTTTTCTGCCCAGAATTGTGTGTATAGCTTTATCAGGACAGCGCTGCATGTGCATGCTCACGGGGTAAAGTTAGGCCTCTCTCACAGAATGTTTCCACTGATGCCTTTTTTTGTCTGGATAAATTAGTCCTGGGGGAATTCTGCGCTACTGCAAAGCACAGAATTTGCATAGAATTGCCCCCCCCCCCCCATGCAGAATTGCCATTTACTGCACAAAATTTCCAGATTCTGTGCAGAAAATGGCAGGGGAGACCCCAACATGCCGCGAATGGAGCACACAAAGATGAAGGCCCCGGCACGCCACTCGCAGCGAAGATGAAGACACCCGTGTGCCGTGAGACGTGCTCCGCTTGCGGTGACGATGAAGGCCCAGGTGTGCCATTCGCAGCGAAGATGAAGGCCCCCGTATGCCGTGAATGAGAAGGTGGTAGATGCATGGAATGACCTCCCAGGAGTGGTGGTGAAACCAAAAGCAGTAACAGAATTAAACAAATGCATGGGAGAAGCACAGATGATCCTTAGTCATAAAGAAGTGAGGCGAGAACCGTAGATAAGCATGGGTCTGTGGCATTGCTCCAGGAGAGAAGTTGGGCAGAACAGATGAGTCTAAAGATGCTTATCTGTTATCATATTCTATGACAGTGTAAAGGAGTGTATATCAGGACCCTTTAAGACCAGGGCCATGCATTTAGCATGGTCCCACCTTAAGGCACAGCCCAGAAGGGAATCGTGGTCCCAGGGTGTTTCCATAATCATGAGAATAAGAGACTAAGCCCAGGATGGAACAGACAGGCCCTGGGGACAAGGAGATGGCAGCCCCTATCACAAGACTGTCTGTTGCTGTAACTTTTGATTTAGAACTGCTGAGCTAAGCAAACCTTTCTACCTGTTTCCTGTTATGATGTAAATAATAAAGCTGACGGTGGAGAAAAGGCTGGACTCCAGACCCATTACAAGACCCCTTATAAGGCCAAAGACTACTTGTACATTATCAAATATGGTGGCAGCAGTGGAATGTCTGTTGTAAGCAGCTGCACAGAGCAGAGATCCACAGTCAGGGGCGGATTGGCCTATCGGGGGATCGGGCATCCCCCGGTGGGCCGGTCGCTCCAGTCAGGTGGTCTGCCATGCACGGCCGTGACAGAGCCGTGCTCGGCAGACCACGTGATGTGTCCTGGGCTGGCCTGGGTGGCGAATACCCGGGCCGGTCATTCTCAGGAATCCGCCGCTGCCCACAGTAAAAAAAAAAAAAAACCCAAAAAGACACAGAGCAGAATCTTGTGCTAAAGAACTTCTGCCCTCAGCATCAGCACAGAGCAGAAAACTGTGCTAATAAGAGTGTTTTTTTTCTGAGGCCTGGCTGCTGATTCCCCATAAAGGATAACCCTGGAAATGTTAAATGAGGCCCACTCAAAATTTGTTCCTGTTGGTTTGGCCTGTGGCACATTGAGGGGAAGGTATTCTCTGGCTTAGGGATCCCCATCCTGAGTCTACCCTCTGTTGGGAAAAGAAATTGACAGTCCCAATTCAGGGTGAGAAAGGAAAATAGGAATGATGATTCACTTCCCCAAGAGGTGACCCAGGTAGGAGCAGGTGCTCGATCTGGGAAGATCAAGCTGAGGGCGAGGGTATGTAAAGGGGTTTATGTCAGGACCTCTTTAAATGAACAGGACCAGACATTTAGCTTGGCCCACCTTAAGGCACAGTCTAGAATGGAATCATAGTCCCAGGTCATTTCCCTAAGCAGGCGAATAAGAGAGTAAGCCTAGGAGGGAACAGGGGGACAAGGAGAAGGCAGCTGTTATTACAAGACTGTCTATTGTTGTAACTTTTGATTTAGAACTGCTGAGGTAAGCAGACCTTTCTACATGTTTGCTGTTATACTGTAAATAATAAAGCCAGTTCTGTGGAGAAAAGGCCAGAGTCCTCTAGCATCCTCACAAAGCCAATGACCGCTCACATATCATAGGCAGTAATAGGATCTGTTCCTTCAGGAGCAGTGGCAAGAGGAGAGGTGATGAGGACAAAACAAAGAATGCGTAAAGGAGATGCAACTTAATAAAGCTGCAGGCCATGGGGGTAGCTGGATTCTTGCCGGCTGGGGCAATAGGAACTGAAATGATTAATAGTGGCCAGGTGCTGTCCAATAGGGCCATGGGGGCCTAAGATGCTGGATGTTCGAGCAACAGCTTCACTAGTATTTGTAGTTATGTAGATTATTAACAAAACTTGGTGGTAAGACATGAGAGTGGCTGGGTGATGGATTAAGCTTGGGTTCTTTTATGGTCATCTATCCAATTTGGTAGAGAACCAGTGAGAAAGCAAAAAAATAGGAATTATATAGGGAATGATATTCTACAAGCATTTAAGCTTCTATGGCCTGCAGCTGGGCTATATCCTTGCAGTGTGAAAAAGAATGGCTGGACCCTTATGTCACTGACGTATAAGTGAAATGAGGATTTGGGTTTATCCTTAAAGCTTTAGGATTGGAAGCGAATCTGAAAGCTGCTTATAAGATATCTATCTGTAGTAGGAGGACAGAGTTGATGTACAAGTTGTTTTCTAGAACATATAGGTATCCCCTCTTTTATCTTAGGTTTTCCCCATCTTCTTTTCACTTTTGTTGGCATGGGCGTGGCAAAGAGGGATCGTATATACATACATGGTGGCTTGATTAGGGTACAAGTCAGGAAAAGCATAAATGTGATTGATGATACTTCTGTTAGTTGGAGACCTGCTTTGCATCTTTTGGGATGGTGGGAAGAGGCTTATCTGAACATGTATTCTCGTAAATTGTATGGTCAGTTATTACTGGCAGGGAGGTTCACCATAGCCACCTTCTGGAAAACAGTCCCTTTGAACATTGGAACAACTGGGTGCATGAGGTGACAATGATGGAGAAACTGACCTATGAATTGAAGAATGATGGAGCAATGTATGACAAAATTTGGAGAAAATATTAGAAATATATTCATTGCTGACTTGTCTTATAGGTTATTTTTTTGTTGGTTGAAGTTCAGCAAGCTATCGTTCTATTAGACTGGGAAGTTTATACATGTCGTGCTCTTATTTGTTTTTATGAGGTATACCAATTGCTGCAAAGTTATGCTATTTCTGTATCCCATGGTTTAAATAAAGAAGTTAAAAAAGCAAAGAGAATAGCTGGACCGACTGGATAGAACAAGTGTTCTAATTATGCCATTATTTATTATGCTACTATATGGTAATTGTTTTTTGGGGGGGGGGGTTTTAAGTGTACCATTTCTCCAATTGAGTTATTAAGTATCTACATGCAAAGGTCTTCTTAAGTACAGATATCAGGTGGATTGCACTCAGTCTTCTAGCTGAGAAGCATGAACCAAGACTCCTTCTGGAATATAGGATAAGGGTTCAACATCTGGGACTCTTCCACTCAGAGGTTATAAGCAATGACTTTACAGCATCCCTAGCCCCCAATTGGCCTGAGAAACAGAAGTTGGGTTCAGGAATTGAACTCAAGTCTTCTACATGATAGGTCATAATACTGCCACTGAGCCATCAAACTAACCCATAAATATGTCTTTAATTACAAACATTATAGACAACCTGTAGTATAAATTCCATGCTAAGTAAAAGCGTTGTGTTGTACTGTTTCACATAGCTAGAAATTTTACACAGTACTTTCGACTGCTGTGGAAGAGAGCTTTTTGTTTTAAAACCTTCTGCTAGGAGTTGTTTAAATACATGCTGTTTAACAGAAGCAGGTGTAGTGTTAGTACTGCCTTACAGCAAATTCTACAAAAAGCATTTGGAAGGCTTGGTCTGCTGGCTATTTCCTTCCAGGTGTTCCAGCTAAGCCTAGGCTAGTCTTACACTGCTTGAGGGTCCTTCAGTAAAAACGTGTGCTTCCCTGCCCTACAAATTTATGTTAGTGAGTATATTAGCTTCTACACATCTGGTTCTGCTTCCCCCACTATTGTCTTTTTACTGTCCTCCTAACTTCAAGTTGTAGTTCAGATTCTAGCTCCCCACAAATAACTCATTTTTTGCAGTTTTCCACTTTTAACTTACATTTAATCTTTCTAGTATATAATTATTGTATTATATAGCTCTTTCTTGTGCTGTAACCTCCATTTTCAATACTAAGTACCTTATATGAAGGAGGATCTGTGTCTTGAGTCTACTTTCAGGTACACTGATAATTTGGTTACACAATTAGCAAACAATTCTGTAAATAGAGACCATCAGTTCAGTTCACAAAGACTGAAGATGTATCTACCTTCTAATGCCAAGAACTGCAGTTGCTTCATGAAAACTTCTTGACTTTTAGGCACTACTTGATGGCGTAGTTGGTTTTCTCATTGGAGCTATTGAGGATTTAATAGGCAATGAAATTCATCCCTTGGTTTCTTTTGAGATAACTGTCCTACCAACCATTAAAACATGGGAGGGGGGGAGGAGATTTGGAGATGGCTAGAGGAGAGTCCAAAGCATTTGGAATTAGACTGAGGCCACTAGCTCTGTTCTCACAAGCAGAATCTTGACATGGTCCCTTCAGAATAGGGTTAAGGCACCTGCTGATCCCTCATCTCAACCACCCTGCACCGATCTGTACCTTCACTGAGTTCAAACCCTACCGATCCAGACACAATTGTTCGCATTATCTCAAAGTCAAAACCCATTAACAGTCCTTTCAACCTGTGCTCTGGACATCTATTAAAAGCAATAAAAGAAAACGTTTCACCATTTTTAACTAAACTAGTCAATTCCTCACTTACATTTGGTATGTTTCCATTCTAACTAAAACAAACCTCCATCCTACCAATTCCAAAAAAGAAACATCTTGATCACTTTGACTGGTCCAATAGCTACATTACTTTCTATGGCTAAAATCATCAAATCGGTGGGCCTTCATCAACTGACAGACTGCATTAACGATAATAATCTCTTTCACCCAAATCAACACGGATTTAGAAAAGGACACAGTACTGAGTTCCTCCTTCTCTCTTCCTTTAACACTATTCTCCGTGGCTTCGACACCAACACCGATTACATTATTGTGTTTCTTGATATCTCTGCAGCTTTTGACACCCTGAATCACGATATTTTTCTATCCATGCTCCAACTCATAAGTATTTCCGGAACTGTCCTTCAATGGTTTAAATCCTTTCTCTCTGACCGTCTCCAGAAAATTAATCTTGGTGAAATCTCCTCTTCATGGTATCACACTAACTCAGGAGTCCCCCAAGGCTCTGCTCTATCACCTATTCTTTTTAACATATACCTACTTCCTCTTTGTCATCTCCTTATGAATCTAAACATGAATTTCCAAATGTGTGCAGATGGCATTCAGTTTATTGTTCCTTTTTCCAATCCCTGCCAAAATATCCTATTTTTAATTCACCTTTATCTATAAAAACCTGGCTATCTCAAAACCACCTCAAACTGAACGCCTCAAAATCAGAATTAGTGCTTCTTTCTACAATTCCTCATACTTCTCTTAGTCCCTCTCTCGAACTTATCTTTGAAAACTGTACCATACCTATAACCAATTGTGCACAAAACCTTGGAATACTGGTTGACTCTAAATTATCTCTCAAAGCAAACATTTCCTCTGTAGTGAAAAAATCTTTCTATAAAATTCATTTACTCAGAAAACTGAAACCATTACTATATCCCTCAGATTTCCACTTAGTATTACAATCATTGATTCTAACAACATTAGATTGCTGTTACTCTTTATATCTTGGCCTTCCACACTCTTCCATCCGACCGCATCAATTAACACAAAACTCTGCAGTTTGCTTACTTACTAAGACTCCTTGTACAAATCATATTACACCCATCCTACAATCTCTTCACTGGTTACTAGTTCAATACCGCATACAATATAAAGTACTTTCCATACTACATAACCTTATTTATAACCCTTCCTCCATTTGGCCTTGTTCAATCCTAAGAATCTATCAACCAGCCCGGCACTTGTGCTCTACTAACAGATGTCTCCTTGAAGTGTCCACTATTAAAGCAGCCAGATTGGATAAAACTCGCAACCGAGATTTTTCAGTGGCAGGCCCAACCTTAAGGAATTCACTTCCTCACCGTATTCATCTTATCTCTTCCTTTAAAGTCTTCAAAAAAGCTCTTAAAATTCAGCTATGTACTGTTGCTTTTAAACCATCTTAATTCTTTGACTTTCATATCTACTTTAAGTTCTTTTATTTCTCTTTTAACTCCCTCTATATTATATCCCCTTCTTTAAGTTATTGTTTTTTATACTTGTATTAATCCTTCTAAATTTATGTTAGTAAGAACTTTTTGTTTGTCTGATATTGCATTCCCTTTTATTCCTAATTTATTATGTATGTTTTTAACATGTAAACCACTTAGATCTAACTCCCATTGCAGAGGCGGTATACAAATAATTTTAAATAAATAAATAAGTGTGGTGAATCAGACTGTACTTGGTTTGTGAATAATTAAACAAGCTTACTGCATTTCGAAGCAGGTGCACACAATGAAGAGCATGTTACCACTAAACATTTTTTTGAAAAGCTTTGGTGTGCACCTTGAAATTTTTGCTTTTAAGAGTGTCTCAAGAACGAACTAGTATATTCTCTGAAATAAGTGATTAGGATTCAGAGCCGTGAAAAACTGGACGAAGAGTAACCCGAAAAGTATAATTAATTACTACTGCCTCCAGCTGAAGTATTTGTACAGAGTGGAGTCCTGAAAAAAATGAATACTGTGCATGCAGAGGGGAACCTTAGGAGACTCGACAATGATTCAAATAAGGTGAAGAAAAGGAAGGTCCTCTGCTGGGCCATTGTTGACTTAGCATTTTATTCCAAACAGCTACAGGCAATAGGCATATGCAGTTTCTAAATGTATTTCATTGCCAGAGGGCTTTTATTTTGACAAACATCCCAAAACTCTTCCTCAAAAGTTGCAGATTTTAGAGTTTTCATGTTTATTTTGTATCAATTGGTGGTGTTGTAGGTTTTGCAAGATGAAATTGAAAACTGTTGCAGCCAGTTACGGACTTTGGAAAAGAAATTGCAGAACAAGGATCTGGAGATACAGGAACAGGTAGGGTACTGTGTGCTGCTGCATTTCCTCCCCTGGGCAATGGAGCTTGTCCCTGTCTCTAATTCTGAAACTAATATCTTAAGAAAACAAAAGTGCATATTTTCCTACTGAATTTTTAGCTTACTTTTCCCTTTTTTTTTGTAATAAAAGTAAATTTAATGTCTGGACCCTGCAGGCAGATACACGTTACTTGACGCTCTAATTTTCAAACTGGTATTTCAGCTATTTTCACCGTCAACTTATGTTTTTATTTTAAAGGGACAGAAAGAACTATTTCATAAATGTAATACTGACAATGATATAATTAAATTTTTCTGTTATTTATTCCTTATGGAATTCATAATCTGACAACAATGAGTTTGTGTTATCTTATTATGTTATTGTAAACATATTGGCACTGCTCACAGAAAAACTGATATGGAGAAAGTAACAGTTTGGGATCTATGTGCTAAGGCTCTTTCGCACGAATGCGGAAGAGCATGCTGTGCATTAAGGGGTGAATTTTAAAAGCGAGTATATGGGCTGTGTGTGAGCAACGGGTATTTTAAAAACTGCAAACTATGAGTGTATATGCACAAGTGCAAGTAATGAAAAATAAAAGGGGGGCAGAGTTGGGCATATGTCGAGGCGTTCCAGAACGGTGCCAAAATTTATCTGTGTAAATCCATATTTTAAATCTGGTGATTGCAGCACACAGTGAGCTGTCAGCTGCGCATGTTTACTTCTACTCTTGATATGGTGTAAGTCTGCATAAATCTCTGTCTAGGCCTAAAACAACTGGGTGAGGGGTCTGGGTCAACTGGGGGGATTGCAGGCTGAAGAACCAGAGGGGTGGACTGGTGGACTAATTGGTTAAAACTGGGAATGTCTTTCACACGAGCATATTTTAAAATCTCCTTAGCTGTGTACATTAAAGCCGACAAAGTCCGAAGGAAGATATGCAAAATACATTTGCTCTAGTAACAACTTAAAATTAGGAACACACTTACACACAGTAAATGTATTTTAAATCATATGCATGCAACGGTGCACACAATTTAAAATTCCAGGGTATGGACGCCTGCGTGTTCGTTTTAAAGTTACTGTCCCTGGCCCTAGCATGCACATTAAACCAGTCCCAATGACATTAGCAAATACACACTAAATATAGCAGGTATGCACATATAAATGAAAAAAATATCAGATGCAAATTAGCTTTTACCAGGCATATGTAAAATTGCGTGGTATGCTCATCTGCACGCACTATGTAGCACATGCTTGCTAAGGCCTAAAATTGAAGACCTGCCTCAGACTAACTGTTACATTTTTAGCATGCACATTATTTTAAGGGCTCAACTACCAGCGAGCATCGGGGCTTACAGATAGAGCAGATGTGCAAGAGATGATACGGTAAAAGTTTCCGAGGAACACATCTTCCCGCTCTTATCTATGGAAGCGAAAAAGACACCAACATGCAATTAAACCTTCCTACTGAAATCCACACTTATTTACAACATGAAAAATGCCTTTTCCAACAAATAGCTAGTGTTCAGACATTGTATATTCAACTTATAAGGCCAGTGGTGACTTTCTAAGGAAAAAAGTGCTTTTCTTTCATCCTCTTCCCCTCTCCTCCTTTCTTCTCCTCTGTGCTCATCCCAAGAATAATTATATGAGATGACCAAGGAGCAGGAAAATAATTAAAAAAATTACGTGTCCACTCCCACTGTGTGCTATTGCTCCTCCCTCCTCCCCTATCTACTTTCCAGAGAACCTACAGTGACACGTGGGCTGCCTCTTCATTTCAGGTGGTATGGGCTATACTATACCCAGGTGGCTTCCTCCTCTCAGTGGCTGACAGAATGGACTCCGCCAGCCACCTCATGTTGGCTCCACAAGCATTTTTAAAGCTCATGGGCAATATGTTCTGCTGCTGATTGTTGGCCTATGAGTTTTTAAAATTCTCACAATGCAGAAGTGTGTAGCACCCAAAGATTTCTGCTATATTTCTGGATGATTCCGATGTTCATTGCTGTCATGGATGTGAGTCATCATTTTAAAGACCACTGCACATGGGACTTCCGATCATGCTCTGAAGCAGGCAGACGCGGTTTGACTGAGCTCCCGCTTACCTCCTGTTCATTCACCCATTTTTGGAGCCTTTTTGCAGTTCTGTTCTTAAAAAAGTGCAAGATGCCTCCCGCTAAAGATTTGGGGAAACGCTTGATTCCATCCTTCTGGGCAAATAAGGATGGTAAAGCAAAACCGGCAAAAGATACGAACAAGGCTAGCTCAGAGGAAGGGCTGCAACATGGCAACTCCTTTTCGGAGGATGATTTGGTGGAGAAGCACTCTGCCGCGTTTGGTTCAGAAGAGATGTGGGCATTTATGGATAACTTTGCAGAGTATATTTCCACTAAATTAGATACTTGTCTTGGGATCATCGTTGAGAAAGTGGCACAAATAGTTCAGAGTGTGAGTGACAACACGAAGCGCCTCAAGGAGCACGAAGGTAAACTTACTGACCTGGAAATCGCAGCTACGGCTATTACAGCTAAATTGGAGAAGATAGAAAGAAACTACTCGGTGGTCTTGGACAAATTAGACAATTTGGAAAACTGCTCCCGCCACTGCAGTATTTGAATATTAGGTATTCCACAGCACAAAGAAGGTGCTGACGAAGTTAAATGTTTTTCAACATGGCTGCCGCACATACTGCAGATGGAAGCGACACATACCTATTTCAAATTTGATCATGCACATAGGGCTCTGGCCCTGATGCCTTCTCAAAGTGGGAGACCTAGAGCGGTTATCATAAAATTGCATAACTTTACAGATAAACGTTTGGTGATGTTGGCTGCGCAGAATCTCAAAAATCTGTATTTCAATGATCATCGTATTTTAATAGTTTCTGACTTTTCCCCAGAACTACAAAGAAAACGCCTGCAATTTGCTGGGGTCAAGAAAGACTTGATCAGTTTGAACCTCCACTATGCCATGATTTACCCGGCTAAGCTGAAGGTTTTTATGAAAGACACTTCAGTTATGTTGGATATGGTTGCTGTGGCAGAAAAATGGCTGTGTGACTATCGTGCAGCCCAACCGAAGGACACTGTTTGAAGGATGAACGGAATCTGTGAATAATTTCTCATTTCTGTTGTTAAAGATAGCGGGAGACTCTGTCAAGTTTTGGCGAATGCTGGTAAGCTGCTCTTCACTTTTGGCTGTGGAAGGTTCCCTCCCTCCAAGGATGGCTATCCTGGGTGTATTTTCTTGCTGTGACTTTCTCTGAAGCTTCAGTTTTTTTCTTGGCACCTTGGCAACTGTAGTTTGCAGGCATCATAATCTTGCAATTTTTTTCTCCGACCAAGATGCTTCAGCAGCAATCAATGGTTTGTTATTGGCTACTCTGAACTACCTTCGATGGAAGATGGACTCTTTTTCTTTTATATATTTTTTCTTCAGGAATGGCCTTATAAGACTTACTTTGAACAGTTTCTTGACTTTTTAGTTCGCTATGTAAAATTGTCACACGTAGATGTCGCCATTGGTTGTTTTCTTTTTTCTTTTTTTTTACATTTGCCACAACCAAGCACTGTAATCTTTGTTTTTTTGTACTTTACAGGCTTTGGGTCAGAATATTCTGGACAATGGTGCCATGCCTTCTGCCCCTTTTTTTGTGGCATGCATGTGTCCATTGCTGCTTATTTTGTTTACAGTTTTCTGTTATTTTATAAAGCTTGGTGCAATTTGTGCCATTCATTTTTATTTTTATTTGATAATCAGGTGACATACATTAGGCTGCTGGTCTGTTTACCTATTTACCAGCTTTATTATGCCACTTTTTTATGCAATTAATTTATTTCTTCTTTCGGTTTCTTTTCTGTTGTTTTCCTTTTTTTTTGCTTTTATGTATTTATTTATGACACACTATTGCTATTGTTATGGCATAGAGGTCCTCTATTTCTTTTCTTTTAGTTTCTTGAGCTGGAGTGGACGGGTATTTGCCTGCTTAACCGGGGAGCTGGAGATGTTGGGAAGGTCTGGGAGGGGGGGTTATTGGTTGGAACCATTTTGTGGAGGATGGGGTTCTTAGCCCCTTTTGGATATGGGAGTGTTTGGTTCCTGGTGTGGGTTGGTTATGTGCTCTTGTTTGGGGTGGTCCCTCCCCTTGGGTCCTTTTGGAGGTTCCACTCAAGGGGTTCTGGGCTTGGGGGGGGGCTTTCTCCTGTTGTTTTCCTCATGTAGGCTTGTTGGGTTGGTAGGGGGATCGATGGGTCACAAGGGTTTGCACTCTCTACCCCAATTTTGGGGGGTAGATGGTTTTGATATACTGGAATTTTTAGGTTGCAGCCCTATACACTGTTTTCCTTTAGCACGGTTTATAAATGGGTTAGTGAGCAGTACTATGGTTCTCCTGATGTCACTTCCTGGACTAGCAACAGTATGAGTTTTATTTGTTGTCCCCTGTTAGGTGTCACTCATGTTATTTCTTGCGAGCTCTAATGCAAAGTTCTGAAATAACTAGCTAATGCGTGACCTGTCTCTCTTTGAATGTTCAAGGCATTTCTTCCCCTATAAAGCGCAAAAAAATTCTACAGATTTTTTGCAGGAAACCCATCTCACTGCAAAAGAACATGAGAAGCTCAGGTCTGGGTGGGTAGGCTCTGTGTATTATTCCTCTTATAATTCGCGTAGCCGAGGGGGTTTGCATACTAATTGGCAAGCATTTACCAATTACTGTACATAGGTCACTGGCTGATAGTGAGGGAAAGTTCATTATTTTGAACTGTACCCTGTTTTGGTAGTGAACATCTATGGGCCAAATGTGGGTCAGTCGGCCTTTTATCGATCTCTTATGGACAGATTACTTGCTTTTGGGCTTCAGCAGCTCTGTATGGGTGGTGACTGGAACTCCTGTCTTGTTCCCTCATTAGATAAATCTTCAGGGTCTAACAGTACGCCTTTCATCTGTGCACAGTAAAGACCTTCTTAACACTTTTCATTTGGTGGATATTTGGAGACACTATCACCCTGGAGACCGAGGTTATACTTACTTCTCACCACGACATAACACATATAGTCGTCTTGACTTTTTTTTATGTTCCCCTGCCCTGGTTCTTTTTACTCATGACATTGCCTTATTGTCTAGTACAATTTCTGATCATCACCCAGTCCAACTGCAGTTTGTTTTTTTCACCTAATGTCTCACGCTCCTTCTCTTGGTGTCTAAACACCTCTCTACTGGGGGGAATAAGCAGTTTCAAAGTATGGTTCGTGATGCAATAAAAGACTTTGATGAACATAATCCAGGTTCTGATAATGATCCTGTTTTGCACTGGGAAGCCCTTAAAGCTTATCTTTGGGGTCACATAATAGGCTTTGCCAGTTTCTTATGTAAAGAAAGGAGGAAACAATCTGAACTCTTATTGGCTAAGATCAAAGACCTGGAACGGTTGCATAAACAGAATTGTTCACCTCGTACGCTTAAGGCTCTGGAGACTACCCGCTGGGAGCTTCAATTTTTGGAAGTGGTTAAAATTGGCAGAGCTCTTAAATATACGAAGCTCAAATTTTATGTGCATGGTGACAAGCCAGGTGCATTTCTTGCCCGGGCAGTTAAGAAAAAAGCTGGCAAAGCCTATATTTCTAAGATGCGGAAGCCTAATGGTTCCTTGACTGTCTGCTATAGCGAGGTGGAGGAGTTGTTTGTGGAATTTTTTACTGAGCTATGTAAAGATCCTGTCACAGCCTCTACAGAAGATATCCACAAATTTCTAGCAGGCCTGGATATGCCTAAGCTTCAGCCAGATCAGATTGACTAGTTAGCAGCACCCATCACTTTGTTGGAAATACAGGTGGCCATGGCATCCTTACCCAGGGGAAAATGTCCCGGTCCCAATGGATATCCTATTGAATTTTATAAAAAATGTTTATCAGAGGTTGTACCCTCCTTGTTTTCAATTTTCAACTCAGTTGGGAAAGATACTTTTTCCTTGCAGGACATGGCTGACGCTATGGTTATTCTCCCTCCTAAGCTTGGTAAAGCTGCAGGTGAGTGTAGTTCCTTTCGCCCCATCTCACTCCTAAACTCTGATATTAAAATTCTTGCAAAAATTTGCAGCTCCACCTGGAACAAATGCTTTTCTGCTTGGTTCATGCGGATCAAACAGGCTTTATCAAGGGCAGGCAATCCACCTGTAATACTAGGTGTCTATTTAATATTCTGCATCTGACGAAGCAGAGGGGCATTTCAGGGCTCTTGCTGTCTTTAGATGCTGACAACGCATTTGATAGATTGTCATGGCCATTTACGTTTGAGGTTTTGGCTAAGGTGGGTATTCCTGCACAGTTCATAGAGTGGGTTAAGTCAATGTATGCGCGACCTAGGGCACGTTTGTTGGTAAATGGACATTTATCTCTCTTTTTCAAGATCACCAGAGGCACTCATCAGGGTTGTCTCCTGTCGCCTTTGTTGTTCAATTTGGTCATAGAGCCTCTGGCTCGGGCCATACGTCCACACCCTAAAATTACGGGAGTGAATCTAGGTAGTCGGGAGCATGTTATATCCTTATATGCTGATGATGTTCTTTTATATCTAACTAATCCTCGTGAGTCTGGACCTGCGCTAATTGATCTTCTGTGGAACTTTGTGGATCTTTCAGGATACCAAATAAACCGAAACAAGTCTGAGCTTTTCTTTCTCACCGGTCAGATTGTCTTTCTGGCTTCCATCAAGTTACTGACAGTTTTAATCACTTAGGGATTTTTGATACTAACAGTTTCAACTCCTTATATACTGCAAATTATAGTCCGGTGATAAGTCAAATAAGGGAGGATTTGGTTAGTGAGGACATCTCTCTCTCTCTCCTGGGCAGGGAGGATCAGTCTTCTTAAAATGAACATTCTTCCAAAGTTGCTGTACTTATTTCAGCATCTCCCTTGCTCTGTGCCTGCTAAAGTTTTTGTTGAACTGCACACGCTGATCACCCACTTTAACTGAAAGGGCTCGGATGAAACTAGGACAACTGTAGTTGCCTAAGGTACAAGGGGGCATGGCTCTTCCAAATTTACGGCTCTATTGCTGGACCTGCAGCTTAATTTGTTTACATGAGTGGCTACATGGGGGGGTATCTCATGGTTGGCCTAGGAACAATTGCAGGCTGAATTGGTTAACTTAACCATGTTGCCCTTTCTTCCCCCTGGTCTCCGGTGACTAGACGGATCTGTCGATTATGTCCGATATTAGCTCATACCTTGTCTGTTTGGGGGCAAGTTTGTAAATTTTTTGAATTGGATAAGGATACACTTTTCTCCCATAGCACCCTTGTTTGAAAATCCTCTGTTGCTGGGTATCACTTTTTCTCCAGTTTATAGGAACTGGAGAGCTAGGGGGTTGCTTTTTATTTCACAATTGTGGGAGGATGATACTTTTTGCAATTTTCTGATCTTGTGGAAGAATTTGGTTTGGAAGCAGGTTCTGAGGCCACTTATCTTCAACTGAAGGATATTTTAGTCTGTCACTTTTCAGTGGCTAACCCCTTGCAGCCTCTTAAATGGGTAGAACTCTTTTTGATTGAACCTAGGGCTACGCAGAAGGGGATATCTTTGATATATAAGTGCCTGTTGTGAGATAAAACTGGGAGTTGTAACAGAGCCGTACATATTACACAGTGGAACTCAGATTTGGGTCTGAATTTGGGCACACATGCTTGGAAAAGTATCTGGCTCTCAGCCCATCACATTACTGTTTGTGCTCGACATACAGAAATCATGATTCTGTATGTATGTATTCTGTATGTATGATTCCTGAGCTCATAGGTATAATACCGTTCTTGAGTTTTCATATATAATACTCTTGAGTTCTTATGTATAATGTTCTCGAGTTCTTATGTATAACGTTCTTGAGTTCTATGTATAATGTCCTTGAGTTCTACTGTATACTGTTCTTTAGTTCTACTGTATACTGTTCTTAAGTTCACATGTATAATGTTGTTCAAATGTAAACCGGAGTGAAGGCCAACACTAATACTTCAGTATATAAAAACAAACAAATAAATGATTAAGTTGCTCCATAGAACATACCTTACTCTGGTATATTATTCTGAGTGTCATTCTGGTGCGAGTTCTCTATGTTATTATTATTATTATTATTTAGAATTATATTCCTCTTTTCGCACTTTTTTTGTGGGCGGGGTTGTGGTCAAGAGGACATATATATACACATGCGGTGGTTTTGCCCATCTGTTCAGCAGTTTTGGTCACAGGTGACTCAAGAAATATCTGACATTATTAATCTTCCAATTCATATTACACCTTTGCTGGGTTTATTGGGTAGGTGGATGGGGTCGCTTATCCCTCAGAAATTTTTAAAATTGGTGGAGCAATTGTTACTTGCAGCTCATTTTACTATTGCAACATTTTGGAAGTTTCACCCTACTGTGGACTACTGGAAAGCACAAGTATACAATGTGGCTGATTTGGAAAAGCTCAGATTTGATTTGATTGGGGAATCATTTCGGTATAAGCAAGTATGGGAGGTATATCATCAATGCTATGGTCATACTGCATCCTCTGCTCTATAGTTTATTAGGCTCAGACATTACTGTTTTGTAATGGCTTATGAATGTGTTATTGATACTCTGTATGGGCTATGTTTGATTAGGTTTTTCTTTCTGTATTCTGTATGCCAACAAACAACTGAAAACTTCTTTTCAATAAATAGTTATAAAACAAAAAAGACCACTGTTCTGAGACTTTGACCAAAACAGCCCTGAACTTTGTCTTTTCTGCTTCAGCTTTACCCAGGTCTGCAACTGCAATTGTCCCCTCCCAATATCTTTGTATGGCTTTCCCAGGGCACCACCAGGCCAAAGGCTAGCCCTGATCCTAACACTATGGAGTCCTTTTAGAGTGGGAATTGTGGGATATCAGTGTCCTCTAGCCTCAGAACTGGCACCTTCCCCTCCTTGGCAACAATGGGATGGATGTGCCAGAACTGCCTGAAACAACTTCTGATGCATGCCCTCCTTACAGACTCTCTAGGCTGGTTGACATGTGAGGGTATGGATTGGGCATCCACAGTGTTGTTTGACAGAGCCTCCAGGATGATGTCATTGCCTCCCTGCTATGATTCTTCTGCACTTTCTTCCTTGTCTACATCCTGTACCTCCTTGGAAGAGATTGGAGGCATGTGTTTTTGGGCAGGATTTTCTTCCCCTTTAGTTGAGATGCTCTCTCCTACTTCTGCCCTCAGCATAACAACCAGCCCCTTGTGCCAGGCTTACTTTAATACTGGGTTATAGTAAGGGGGCAGAGCCATGAGGAAAAGAGAATTGTGCATGCTTAGTTTAGTGGGTATATGCTATTTAGTGCAGCATCTATATATTATTTGTTGGATGTAGCACATAAACCCTATACATTTTTCCTTATGCTACATATATACTACATTTTAGTGCATTTGCAAAAATTGAGTGCATCTCATGTTTAAGTGACATTTTAGTGTGCGCATTAAAAGGATAAGTTTAAAACAGTTACACATATACTCATATATGCATGTATATGGGTGTGCGGAAATCTACTCCTGTATTTTATAACCTGCGTGAATATGATATACGTGGCAAATGTACCCAGCAACATCTATGCATAGGTAAAAAATTGCAGAAATACCTATTGCACTTATCTGGATAAGTCTTAAAAGTTTTGCTTATTTGGATAAAGCAAATAGTGGATAAATCTGAAAAGTGCTACTTATCTGGCTAAGTAAGATAGACAGATGTCTCAAATAGTGCTACTCTGTAGGTAAGTAGCTCTCGTTGACATTTATCCATCTGTCTTACTTAGCTGAATAAGTTGCACTCGTCAGACTTATCCAGCTATCTGACTTATCCAGATAAGTAGCATTTTTAACTTATCTGGATAAGTGAGTATTCATCCGCATAAGTGGCAGCAAAGCCACTGCTTAGCCAGATAAGTCAGAATTTATCTGGATAAGTAGTGAAGCTTATTATACCCGCATATTTTTACTTCTAATTTTAAAAATATAAGCATGGAAATTTTATCTACGTAATTTACATCATTTGCCTCTGATAAATTCGGTTTTATGCATGCAAGTCAGGAGATTTCCTAACCTCCATGCAGCAATGAAATTTCCAGCATTACCAATTAGTCTACAAGTTCACCCACTCCATCTGCAGGATTTCTCCCAGGTCACCCAGATCCTCCACCCAGTCAGTATTTCACTTTTAAGATGTTTACGATCACTTACTCCAGATAAAGAGCAGGTGTAAATACATGCGAGTAAGCTGCCAAATGTACAAGCAGAAATCTCTTATAAAATAGCAATTTACATGTGTAAATGTTGGCCCTGCCTGAGAACTCCCCTGGACTTCCTCTTTTTAACACATGTAGATTTACTCGCACACTCTTATTTATACATGTAAATTGTAGGTTTCTAAATAGCATAAGCGTGAGTTTATGCTATTTACACACACATATATGCTGATTCTTACATGCGCAACTTTTGAAATTCATCATTCATCATGTTAAAATGGGTTTCACTGTATGGGCTACTTAGACTTTGACATCTGTCTAAAAGTGAACATTCTATATTAAATATATAGGACTGAATTTTCAAAAGCATATATGCATATAAAACGTCATTTTCCATGTGCATATAGGCCTTTTGAAAATTACTCTGGGTTGTAGGGATGTGAATCGTTTTTTGACGATTTAAAATATCGTCCGATATATTTTAAATCGTGAAAAATCGTTAGGGCCACGATACAATACCAATTCCCCCGATTTATCGTCAAAAAATCGTAAATCGGGGGAAGGGGGAGGGCAGGAAAACCGGCACACTAAAACACCCTAAAACCCACCCCCGACCCTTTAAATTAAATCCCCCACCCTCCCGAACCCCCCCCCCAAATGCTTTAAATTACCTGGGGGTCCAGCGGCACACTAAAACACGGCACACTAAAACCCCCTAAAACCCACCCCGACCCTTTAAATTAAATCCCCCACCCTCCCGAACCCCCCCCAAATGCCTTAAATTACCTGGGGGTCCGTAGCGGCGGTCCGTAGCTTAAATTACCTCCGTAGCCTTAAATTACCTGGGGGTCCGTAGCAGCGGTCCGTAGCTAAATCGGGGGAAGGGGGAGAGCAGGAAAACCGGCACACTAAATCGTGTAGTCTTCAGCCGGCACCATTTTGCAAAATGGCCGCCGCAAAATGGCGGCGGCCATAGACCAACACGATTCGACGCAGGAGGTCGTTCCGGACCCCCGCTGGACTTTTGGCAAGTCTTGTGGGGGTCAGGAGGCCCCCCCAAGCTGGCCAAAAGTTCTTGGGGGTCCAGCGGGGGTCCGGGAGCGATCTCCTGCCGCGAATCATTTTCCGTACGGAAAATGGCGCCGGCAGGAGATCGACTGCAGGAGGTCGTTCAGCGAGGGTTCCGGACCCCCGCTGAACGACCTCCTGCAGTCGATCTCCTGCCGGCGCCATTTTCCGTACGGACAATGGCGCCAGCCATACGCGTATGGCCGGCGCCATTTTCCGTACGGAAAACGATTCGCGGCAGATCGCTCCCGGACCCCCGCTGGACCCCCAGGAACTTTTGGCCAGCTTGGGGGGGCCTCCTGACCCCCACAAGACTTGCCAAAAGTCCAGCGGGGGTCCTGAACGACCTCCTGCGTCGAATCGTGTTGGTCTATGGCCGCCGCCATTTTGCGGCGGCCATTTTGCAAAATGGCGCCGGCTGAAGACTACACGATTTAGTGTGCCGGTTTTCCTGCTCTCCCCCTTCCCCCAATTTAGCTACGGACCGCCGCTACGGACCCCCAGGTAATTTAAGGCTACGGAGGTAATTTAAGCTACGGACCGCCGCTACGGACCCCCAGGTAATTTAAGGCATGTGGGGGATTTAATTTAAAGGGTCGGGGTGGGTTTTAGGGGGTTTTAGTGTGCCGGGGGTGGGTTTTAGGGTGTTTTAGTGTGCCGCTGGACCCCCAGGTAATTTAAGGCATTTGGGGGGGGTTCGGGAGGGTGGGGGATTTAATTTAAAGGGTCGGGGGTGGGTTTTAGGGGGTTTTAGTGTGCCGGTTCACGATTTTAACGATTTTCACGATACTCTAAACACCCAAACGGCGACGATACGATTCCCTCCCCCCTTCCAGCCGAAATCGATCGTTAAGACGATCGAGGACACGATTCACATCTCTACTGGGTTGTTCGTGTACAAGTACACACAGAGTCAATTTCACATTACTTTTACATGAACTTGAAAGAGGCATTCCTGATAGTGGAATTATGCAGGAAAACCATTTACACAATTACTTGCAAAATCAAAAGTATGCACATAAATGTTTGCATGAACATTCACAATTGATCCCATGCAAATGTAAATGTGAACATGTATGCCACACAAGTGTTTATGCGTATCCGCTAATTTTCATTGCGGACGTAGCACATTAATCCACTTTGAATATTTTGGCTGAGGTCTATGTGTACTTTGTACACACGGACTTCAGCCCTAAGTGCTGTGATATAAAATTGGACTCTTTAAGAGACCAATATTCAGTAGGCCATTTAGTGGATAAGTTATCTGGGTAAAGATAGCTGGATAACTTGTCCTATATATTCAGTGGGCTAAACGTCCCACTGAATATATTTGCTTAAAGTTATCCAGCTACATGTAGCCGGATAACTTTAAAACCTAACTGGCTATGTTTGAATATAGCCGGTTAAGTTCTAAAGTTATCTGGCCTTGTGTGGCCGAATAACTTGCTACTTAAACAGATGTCTTTAAAATATATCCAGTTAAGTAGCTCTGACAGCCAAGTTAAAAAAAAGAAAAAAGTTCAGGGGCCTGTAGCCCAACTTTCTCTTAGGACAAGCAGGATGGTAGTCTTCACACATGGAGGATGGTGCCCGGCATGGAAAACTTATGTCAAAGTTTATGACTGTCACACTGAGCATGCCTAGCATGCCACTATCCACACGTCCACACGAGATCCTCTTCAATCTCTTCTTTTCCGCAGAGCTGTTGTCTTGCAGTTGTGGAGCTCATGCTCTTTTTTTCTTGGAAAACATTTTCCTATACTGGATCCCTTTCCATTCCTCACGGTTTTAGTTAGAGGGCATCACAGTAAGTTTTTGCCTTCTGTGCGGTCGATTCCCAGTAGCGGCATCCTTGGTGTTCACTGGTCATTGAGCGCTCACCGGCCATTTTTTGGCATGGCATCATCGGGTTTTCATCAGTGCCCTTGGACGAGTTCCCTTACAGATCCACATGAGGTGTGTATCCTTTGCCTGGGGGCATTGCATGATGTTCAGGGGTGTCGTTTTTGTGACCAGATGACCCCCAAAGGCTGGTGCACCTGCCTGGATAAAATGGAGAAGCACTTTGGGTTGAAGAAGTCTGACCCCTTGACTCCGGTGTCAGGGACATTGACGCCTAAAGGCCCAGGGGAGCAATGGACACTGAGCCTTCAATGTCCTCCCCTCCAACTGGGTCTTTGGTGGAGAGGGGGGCCGGGGATCAACCTTCATCGGTCTCTTCTTGCTCGAGGACATCTGAATCATCTCATTCCTCCTTGGCACCAGGGAAAGACCGGGCTGAGCACCATGGAAGCATTGCCACCAGTCTCCGTCTTGGCACATGCCGGGCTCAGGTTGGCACCGGCGTCTGCTGTGATGCCACCAAAGCGACCTCATGGCGGGGAGGCTCCGCCCTCCATCGAACCTGGGAGTCCCAGGCATTCCCCACTGATTCCAGTGCTGGGTACCGAGCTCCCTCGGGGCTCTGAGGGAGATACGTGTATGCCTCTTCCTTCTCCGTCTATCCTGTCTTTGGCAGATTTCCAGGAGTTGGAGCGCAGGGTGCAACTAGCAGTCGTCTGAGCCCTGCAGGGCATTGAACCGCCGGCCCCATGGATTCCTCCACCTGCACCCTCGATGTTGGCACCGCTGCTGGAGTGCCTCAATGTCTTTCTCGGCATCCTCCCCAAGAAACCGCTGCCGGTACCCGGGGGACCATCGATGCCCTGGCAGCCACCGTTGCCTCTTCCTTCTGGTGCTGTCCCAATTCTGGGTTCCGAGGAGAAGGAAGGCCCTTCAAGGCTTGCAGCACCTTTGAAGACCTTGGGTCCATGGCCAGCATTGTATGGTTCGGTTCTGGGTCCTTGATGACCTTGGTATGCTTAGTGCCCAAGCCATGGGGCCTGGGAAGGGGCCCTCCACCGATGTCTCCAGGCAATCCCAGCAGATGGCCTGGCTTTGAGCTTCTGATCTCTGAGCTTGTGGACCTGCCGTGTACTGGCGACAACCTCTTTGGTGAGAAGGAGAGGGATTCTGTGGCTCAGTTGAAGGATCACCATGAAATCCTGCAACATCTCTCTGTCAGTACATCTGATCCACCATTATCGGTCAGGAAGTCCTCTCAGCAGGGCCAAAGGAGGCCCTTTTATCACCAGAGGAAAAATTATCCTCCTGCCTCTTGTGCCTGTTCCCAGCACGTGATCTCTAGGGACTGCCCTAGACAGCAGTGGACCCCCCAGACATCAGCGGGTACCCCAGACAAGCCCCGCTATGGGATTTTGACTGGCCATGAGGGAGCATCAGCCAGCCACCCATGCCCTTGACACCAAGCCCTCTGATCAGAGGCTGATTGCAGTTCTTTGTGGACCATTGGCCCGATGTCACCTCTGACCAGTGAGTTCTGTAGACATTCATCAATGGTATCGGCTGAACTTCATGGGTGTCTGTCGGACTCCCCCACCACCCCCCATCCCCCATTGGTGCCATCATCTCATTAGGAAATACTTTTGATGGAGTTCTCCACCCTCGTACAGCCAGGGCCATCAAGCCCATTCCGCTTCAGTGTCGATGGTTCTACTCCCGGTATTTCTTGATTCCAAAGAGAACAGGGGGACTCCATCCCAACAAGTTTCTAAAAAGAGAAAAATTCAAGATGGTCCCTCTGGGTACCCTGATTCCTCTCCTACAAAGAGGAGATTGGCTTTGCTCCCTCAATCTAAAAGATGCCTACGCCCACATTGAGACCTTCCAAGGTCACAGTAAGTATCTGCAGTTGTGGTGGGTGAGTGACATTTTCAGTACAGGGTGTTGCTGTTTGGCCTGGACTTGGCCCCCTGTATCTTCACCAAGTGGGGGCATATCTCTGCGGGTTGGGGGTGCATGTTTTGGGGAGCTCATTGTCCGGAACTGACGGCACAAGGGCGCTGGAGTGCAGAAGAGTTTCCCGGGAACATCACACCAACTGGAAGCCTGGGTGGTCCAGTTGGTGTGCTTGCAGTTCAGCGGCAGGTTGCAGGGTCAAGTGGTCTGGACAATGTTGGACAATGCAACGACAGTGGCTTACATCAATCAGCAGGGAGGAACCAAGAGCTAGCAAGTGTTGCAGGAGATAAACCAACTTATGGAATGGGCAGAAGAGCATCTTCAGGAGATCTCAGCCCCAAACATTGTAGGAAAAGACAATATGAGAGCAGACTTTCTCAGCACGAAGAGTCTGGACCCAGGAGAATGGGTATTGTCAGATGAGGCATTTCAGCTGATAGTGGATCACTGGGACCTTCTGTTTATAGACTTGCTGGCAACTTCTCGCAGTGCGAAGTTTCCTTGATTTTTCAGTCGCAGGAGAGATCCGAAGTCCTTGGGTATCAATGTTCTTGTGCAGGAATGGCCAGAGGACAAACTTCTGTTTGCCTTTCCCCTGTGGCCTATGTTGGGCAGAATGGTTCGGAGGGTCAAGAGTCACAGAGGGATGGTGCTTCTGGTGGCACCAGACTGGCCCAGGAGACCATGGTATGCAAATCTAAAAAGGCTCCTGGTAGACTCCCCCCCCCCTCCAGTTTCCAGCACACAGGAATCTGTTGTGGCAGGGACCTGTTCTTCATGAAGATCCAACTTGATTTTGTCTTAAGTATGGCCCTTGAGCGGGCTCGCTTGCTGAATCATGAATATTCTACTGCAGTGATTGCCACTTTGCAACGAGCGAGAAAGTTCTCCACTTCCTTGGCCTATGTGCGGATTTGGTGAGTGTTTGAGGCTTGGTGTGAAGATCAAGGTGTTTTACCTCATTCAGTTAAAATCCCACTCATTTTGGAATTTTTGCAGGATGAGTTGAATAAAGAGTTGGCCCTTAATTCCTTAAAGGTACAAGTAGCGGCTCCTGCCTGTTTCAGGGGTCAGGTGAATGGTGGTCCCTTGTCAGCTCATCCAGATGTGGCCCTATTCTTGAAAGGGGTGAAGCATCTTCGTCCTCCCTGAGATTACCAGTGCCCTTGTTGAGCATTAATCTGATTTTGGATTTCTTAGCGGGCCTTATGTTTAAACCAATGCGTAACCTTTCCTTGCAGTTACTGACCTTGAAAACGTTTTTTCTTGTGGTGATTTGTTCTGCGCATCAAACTTCCGAGCTGCAGGCCTTGTCTTGCCAGGAGCCGAGTGACTCCAGGAGCGATATAGCTGTGTACTGTTCCTTCCTTTTTGCTGAAAGTGGTCTCATATTTTCACTTGAATCAGTCCATTTCCCTGCCATCTCTGGATAGGAAAAGAGCTGCAGAGGAATATCCCCTATTGTGACCCTTGGATGTCAAGAGACGTATTGTGAGGTATCTGGAGGTTTCTAAACCTTTCTGGAAGATGGATCGCCTGTTTGACCTCCACGGTGGTAGTAAATAGGGCAAGCCGGCTTTGCTGGCTACAGTAGCTTGCTGAATTAAAGAGGTGGTCATGGCCACATACGTGGATGCTGAAATGCTGTTGCCTTGTCAGGTTAGGGCTCATTCCACTAGGGCTCAGGCAGTGTCATGGGCAGAAGTTAGATTGTTGTCTCCCATGGACACTTGTCGAACTGCGACGTGGTCCTCCTTACACACCTTTTGCAGGTATTCTTGTCTGGATGTGCAGGCCCAAGAGGACGCAGCCTTTGCACTTGCAGTTTTGACTGGACCACGGGCAGCCTCCTGTTCGGGAGGAGCTTGAGTACATCCCACTGTTTCTGGATTCATCTGACTATCTTAAAGAAAAGGAAATTATCAGGTAATTAGTAATTTCTCATTTTGAAACAGGAATGGGTTGGGACTGCTGACAGTAGCAATTTCAAATATTTCAGGAGGGGTTGCATGGCCTGACAGGCCATATGTGAAATTTGGGGGAGGGAAAGTGGGGATAAGAATCAGGCTCCAGGCCCCTTAACTATTTTTTTTTTAACTTGGCTGTCAGTGCTACTTAACTGTATATCTTGTAAAGATATCCATTTAAGTAGCAAGTTATCCGGCCACACAAAGCCAGATAACTTGCTGGTATTAGGCTAGGTTAGCCAGATAAATGGCTGAATATGCCACATTAGCCATTTAGATGGATAACGTGTGAGTGATCTGTCTAAATGGCTTTTGAATATCTACCTCTAAATGGCTATCTCACAATTGTCATATTTGTAAGTGTGGGAAGAAGCTACAAGGTCAGAAGTAGCAATTGTTCTGTGTATCATTTCCCCTTAGACTTTAGTCCTTGCCATATAGTAAAAATAATTTGAAGCCCTTATATCTTTTGCAGAGTGGTTGAAATGCACTGAGAGTGTATTATTTGCAGAAATGGTAGCTGTTTTGGGGAGAGTCATAGTAGAAAAATAATATCAAATTAAAAGTTAACTGAGATTGTAGTGTAAGGACGAAAGTTGAGTGAGACCATTGCTTTCTAATCAGGATTGCAATTGTGTCCAAAGTGTGGTGGCTTTGATAAGAAAGAAAAACTCTCTTCTAAAGTGAACAAACTAGCAAGGGTTACCAAGGCAAATGGAAGCCCAAGCATGATAGGGTAAAGAAGAGTCTGCAGTCATTTCTAGGGAAGCAGTATTCTGTTGATTACTGCTGTTGGGGGTCAAGTGGGCTTTTATACTTTTCAGACCTGGTGATTTCTTAGACTTCTTGAAATAGTAAGAGATACACATTAACAGACAAAACAAGAAATGGTTATTACTTTTATTGTTTACAGAATAGATATGTGCTACTTAGTTGCATTAATAATAAACAATATTTTTTGCTTACAATGAATACCTCTATCTTATCTACCTTACCGGTGGTGTAGTTAGTTTTTCTTTTGCTTATCCAACATTTTGGGTTTGGTTTTTTTTTAGGATTTTGGGTTTTTCTATTTTACTGTTTTATTTATTTAATTTAAAAATATATATATTCCAATGCATGCAACTACATTTGATAAAAAGATGATGGATGAGGCAGAGGAGCAAAATGGCATGGCCAAAAGTGTTAGCGTGAGTTGCTATGTTTGTATCTTCTTGTAATTTTCTTCTTCAGTATGCCTTCTAAGAGGAAAGGGAGGCTGCAGATACATCCTCTTACTCTGAGGCTGGATCCTTAGTTCAGCAGATAATTGATGGATTTCTATCCCCAGTTCCTGGAGTTTTGGGAAGGGAATGCCCTATTTCCAGTTCAGGAGGAGCACCTGAGCTGTATGAGAAGGAGGTTTCTCGTACTCCCCCTCCAAAACCAACACCTCCAATTGGGGATTTTGGCTCTTCTATAGTGCGGAGTCTGGCATTGTCTGATGGGCGTTGTGAAAAAGGGGCCATTTTCACTCCTCCTCCCAGAGGAATAGCATCCTGTTGAGGGACAAGTTCGGTAAGAGACAGAGGTAAGGGGCTCCAGGATGGTTTCTGAAGTCTGGATTCACCTGAGAACCAGTGGCGGGTTCCTTGACAGCAGCCCTTGGAGTGACTCTGTGGGTTTAGCCTAGTGCCTCTTCCTCCCCTCTCATTAAGCCTCCAGTGGTGACTATTGGCAGCTCTTGTGAGGATGGATTCTTCTCTTAGCAAGTGCTCCTTTGATGTTAACTCCCTTGTTCAAAACTTGAGCAGGCTTACTCATGATCAGGAATCTATTAGTAAGGAAATCAAGGAGAAGATGGATGTTTTAGAACAGAATGTCAAAGATATGAGTAGAATCAGTACTGTATTGGTTTGTGATAAGGAGATATTACATTGGAAGATAGAATAGTTGAATAATTTTGCCAGGCACTTGAAGGTCCCTAAATTACCAGGTTCTACATCCAGATGAAGAGAGATTTGGATGAGTGCTGAATATTAGAATGGATTTTGCACCTCCTGTGAATAAGGTTTCTTCACCTTCCCAGTAGGAGAGGTGTGGTATATTGGAATGAGGACATTGGGCAGTCCAGATTTCATCGGACAGCTTAGATTTGACTCCCATCTTGGAGAGGTCTACTTCAGAAGAGCATGAAAGGACCACATTTTTGGTTTCCTTTGTTTTTGAACAGGACCTGAACATGATTATGTGACTTTACTCTAGGAAGGCACAGATTTTGCTTCTAGGGCAGAGGCTTTAGGTTTCCCCAGATGTTGCTATGGTTACCCAAGAACATAAGAAATTGTGTCTTGAAATGTGCTACCTATTGATGTGATGTTTTTCTTTAATATCCATTGAAATATGTTGTTAAATATCCTAATGTGAAATATATATTCTTTGTCCCTTATCAAAATTTAGATTCTTTATAGATTCCAAAAAATTTGTTGGAGTTAAAACAATTATGGAAAGAGTCAGTGTTTGATTGGTTTGTTAGAATAATCCAGGATGGTCATTGCTTTTTCTTTCATTTCTTTTTTCTTTTTTCGACTCTAAGGTTTTTCTTCTCTCTCTCTCTCTCTCAATTATTTGGGGTCTACTTGAAGGTTGTTGGGACAATTGGATGATGTCTTTGTTTCCTGTATTTTGTGCTTTATTGTCTTTCAGTCTGTATTTCTATAATTAGGATAATCCTGCTGATTGTACTTTGAAATAATCATAAATACATTTTAAAAAAAGACTAAAAAGATGGCTGGAGCAATATCCTGGTGCAGAAGGAGTCATCTGTTACCCATTAGGTCTGTAGCATTAGTGCAGCAGGCTTGGAAGTTGCCAGAGTCAGAGTTGGCATAAGGGGGGAGGGGGAGGGAAACAAACGGGGCAATTGCCTGGGGCCCAAGCATCAGAAAGAACCTCCTTGTTGAGGCAGAGCTTCAGGGCTCCTATCACTGGTTGGGCCCACATCTTGTGTCCCAGTGTGCTAATGCCAACCCTGCAAAGAGTTAAACAATCCTGCCTCATGTTCCCTCTCTTTATAAGCTACATTTAACAAGACCTTTTAAGTTTGGGGTTGTTTTTTTTTTAAACAAAACAAGAGTTTGGAAAGCCTATCCAATATGCTGTTTGTTTGCTTCTGTTGCCACTAAGATTCTAGTCAGAGCAACACTGAAATGGCTTTCTTCCTATTCCCTATTGTCATTCCTTGGCTGGACTGCCTGAAAACTCACTTTAATCAGGGCACTGGTGACAACAGGAATGAGTCTTGGATCAGGCACTCAGCATTAGATCTGCAGGGCAGCTACTTTGAACTCTTCAAACTTGTTAGATATTGTCTTGATAGCAGCATTGTATTAAAGAGAAAAATACCAGCTTGGTAATGGAACAAGTGTAGTTTGAGGCTTTTACTTGCTCTTTGTTTTATGATGTGGGTTGGTTTTTTTTTTTTTATTGTTGTCTTTCACTTCTGGTTTTCATTAGGAAAAAAAATCTTTTGTTTTGATTTGATAAAAAAAAAAAAAAAGACATGGAAAAAAGTCCCTCTTTGTTGTGTTTTCTGTTTGTATTTTTAAACTGATTCTCATTACCGCTTGTTGGGTGGCAGTTTTAGTTTACTGTGTTTGCCTTCTCTTGATAAAAATGGACTCCTGCACATCATAAACTGCTTTTACTTACATTAAAAGAAAATGTTACCCACTGTGGACTATGCAGTTTGAAAAGTATGTATGGCAAAAGGCACTCATGCTGCACAAAGCCCAAATTTTAGTCTTCTCTTAAAATTAAATTCTTTAAACAGTTCTGCAGCCCATCCCAACCGTGCCTATGTTAGCAATGGCATCTCTCACATGCAAGAGTGAACATTGTCATTGATAGCCCTGATTACACCCTGTGTGCTGCTTTTGTTGAGTGAAATAACTTTAGTTAGAATGGGAGCTCGACTGGGCCTTGTGCCCGGGTGGGCAAAGTAATGTGGTGCCAGGTTTCACTCGGGGAGCAGGTCCAGGGCGGGTGGTATGGTGAGCGAAGGGGAATCTTCAGCAGATTCCCAGTTTGGGTTGGTGGGAGGGGGGAATGGGGGAGCGGGCTGACGTTAGTTTAAAATATGTGCTGGCCGTGTGCCATTGGAGGGCTAGGGTATGACTCACGGGTCGGGGGCGTGGTTTTAGCTGCGAGATGCCAGTTGGGGCAGTCGACCGGCATCTCTGCAGCGGTTAGATCGCTTCCCTCCCACCCGCCCTGCTTCTGTTGTTTCTATTACATCGTTATGTGGGGGTTTATTCTGTCGCAACTGGGGGGAGGGGGGGGGGTTGCTTTCGAGGCGGATGGCTCGAGCCACTTGGGTTCTGATTTATTTAATTTACTATTAAGCTTCGTTCCTGTTACAACTCGACTCTGGAAGACAACCGGGTGCAGTTGTTGATTATGGGCTCCTTGCTGGGAGGTGGCGGGGGTCACAAGTCTGTGGGAGACTTCGGAAACTACTAGCCGGGCGGCTAGTGCTGGCCATCTTGCTGGGTAGTGGCGGATGGTTACTGGATGTTAATTAGTGTGATGTAAATGGCTCTGGCTCCTCCTGTGTTTCCAACCTGCTGTCAGTGTATTATTTTAGTTGTAAAAGGGGGGCGGATGCGAGCGAGTGAATGTCCTGGCTGCCTATATTAGTGCTCAGTAAGTAAAACTAAACAAAGTGTATGCAAGGCAATTTTGCCAACATTGCTGCTTTCAGGAGCTTAAAGACTTTTCTAATTAAACAAAAATATTTAAATTGTAATTTGTGAATGCTTTTATCCATTATGTGAATTTTTAAAATATTGCACAATACATGATGATTGGAATTTTCTCTAAAAGGCAGTTATTTCTAGCTTACAGAACATATTGATCATGTCTTGGATGCTTTGTTGACATGAAGTCAGTCCACATGATCTTACTGCATCAGAAGCAGGTGTAATTTGATAACTACATATATAAATTGCTTTCTATCTAGTTATCTATCTGGCTAACTGTTAGGGTGAAACCCAGCCAGGGATTTTAGCCGTGGTCAGACTTAGGTTTAGAACACGAATCATAACCCTAAGAACTGCTGTTGACCTGAAGCAAGGGGAATCTGCAGTGAAGAAGACTGTTTTAGGTAGCCCCCAAGCTCACCCCTCTAGCTATCAGGGATTGGCTAGGCCTCAGTTAAAAAGGGTTGCAGAGGAACAGGAAGTTGTTTGCAACCCAAAGGCAGATTTTGCCTCTTGCTATCAAATTTTCTGAATGCTGAACTCTGATTCTCCAGACATTTTTTATGTCAAATTGTTGGTTCCAGTCTGTCACTTCAGTCTTGCAACTCTAGTCTTCCTTCCTGCTGCTCTACCAATTCCAGTGTTGGCTCGGTCTGCTACTGTTTGCGACCTGTTTCCTGATTCTGGTTCCTGACCTGCAATTCCAGCCTGCACCTAATACCAGTTCCAGCCTTGTAACCTGCTTGCTGATTGCAGTTCCTAACTGCAGCCAAGTTCCAGATCAAATCCACTCCAGCTCTCATTACCTGCCAACTCCAAGGTCTAAGTCTTCGTCTACCAGAGTGTAACTATTGACCCCTGGATGTTTCCCAGCTATGCTTGTCCTAGCCTGCATGCCAACACCCTGGGCTTGGCCCCACCCAAGTATCCGAAGGGCAGGAACCAAAGATTAATAGGAGTAGCCTAGTAGTAAGAGTAGAAGGCTGCAAACCAGGGACCTAGATTTATTAAATCACTGCAAATATCACAGAAATAGCGCAGTTTGGGCTGCTGGCTAGAGAGAGAAAGAGCACCTCTGTAGAGGCTCACATATAAATTAACTATTTATAGCACTGTAAGAGGGGGTACTAGTAACTCGGCGTGAGGTTTGGGGGGCAGTTTTACATACACAGTCAGAGGTACGAACAGTACAGTTGCCATTAGTGAAGATGTTATGTGATTTGGAGTGATAAAAGATCAAAGAAGAGTATATTTATACCTAGCTGCTATCGAGCTAGGTAGAGAGTACATTGTACAAATCTTCTCTTTTTGTGCCTTTATTTACTCCAAATGACAGAAATTTTTCACTGATGTCTACTGTGCTGTTCGTACCTCTGACTATGCATATAAAACTGCCCCCTAAAACCTACCCCACCACCAGTACCTAACCCCGAGTTCATAATGCCCCCTCTTATAGTGATATTAAAAGTTAACTGATATGTGAGTCTCCACAGAGGCGCTCTCTTTCTTTCCTCTTCCTTCCCCTCCCCCTGAACCGCAATTTGTGATAAAAACATTTTTTAACAGTAATGCGCAGCTAACGCAGGTACAACACATAGAAAAAAGGTGTAGTTATTTCCTGCGTTGCTATGCATTCTCTATTGCACACCACACTAACTGACCTCCATTTACTCTGCCCAAACTCCTCCCACTTGAATACAAATTTAAAATTTGCATACGCGTTTTATGATGCCGTATTTCTCGCATGCATTATGGCGTTATCGCCTGCGTTAGGGCCCTAACGTGATTTGATAAATGGCCCTCTAAGATTGTGAGCCCTCTGGGGACAGGTAAATACCTACAGTACCTGTGAAGTATCTGAAAGGCAGAATATAAATGAAATAAATATGTTGTTAAAATGTCATCAAAACTGATAAAAGTACCATTATAATAAAAACTGTATGTTACTAGTTTTGATAAAAGACCTAAAAACTCTAAATTAAAAGATACAGGGAAATTTACAAATGTGGAAACAGCTATAAAAAAAGAAATGCAGGTATACATGGCATAAACAGAATAAGAAATGGTTGGGAGAGGGAGAAGAATGCTTTTACTGCAATACTAGTTATGGCTCCATTTCCACCCAGTCATCCCCTACTGGTGAAAATAAAAGTTTTATTCCAGTTCACCCCACAACATCATCCCTCTGCAGTAAAGCACGTGTGCAGCTCCTTGCAAGTACTTTCTAGTAAACGGCGCATGAAAAAGCATTGGAGATACTCTAGATCAGTGGTTCTCAACAGATGTGTCCGGATACACTAGTGTGTCACCAGGTCCTGGGAGTTGTGTCGCAGAGCCAGCAGAAGACTGCTCTTTCCTCATCAGTCTGGATAGGAGTTGGCTGATTTCTCCTTCTTGGCTGCTCTTACTTCCTATTCCTCTTCCTGACCCAGTGGGAGGTTATTCCCTTCTCTTCTTTCACCCAGATCAGAGCGAGATATCACCAACTCCTGTTCATATGGGCCCTGGCAGGACACCAACTTTATCTTCCTCTGCCTGGCCTGGCAGTGAGGCTGCTGATTCTCTCTTCACTCCATGGGACCTGGACATGAAAGCAGGAGCATGAGGGAGAAAGATGCGTGCTCTATAGATCCACTACTGACTTCCACTGCTGCCTCATCTTCTTCCTCTCCTTAATGCTTCTTGCCCTCATCTGCTGCTGGTAAAACAAGAGGGAGTCTCTGGATTGGACTGAAGGCTTTTATGTGGCTGGGAGCCAGGAGGAGGGGGAAATGTGCTGGTCAGGAAGGCCTTGGGAAATAGGGAGTCAGGAGTCTGCTGGGTAGGAAGGGGTGGGAGAGAGGAGGTTGGGGTTGCTGAGTTGGGAGAGTTAGAGAAAGGAGGGGCTGGGACTGTTGGGCAGGGAAGAGAGATGGAAGTGGAGAGAGAGAGATGGAGATGGGCCTGCTGGATTTGGGGAGAGGGGAGGTCAGAGGATGCTGAGCAGGAAGGGGTGGGAAAGAGGTGGTCAGAGGAAGGGGAAAGGGAAGGGCAGAGAGAGTTGAGCAGGGGAGAAAGGCAGCACAGGGAAGAAGATGCAGGGGTGGGGGGTGTCGGGAATGTTGGACAGGGATATGAGCATGTGAACGGATGATTGAGTAGTTGGGAGAAGTGATGGGGACATGGAGGGGAGTCACCATACTATGTCAGTTTTGAGAATATGCATGTCTTCTCTCTTTGAACTTTGCTTGGTGTAGGAGGCAATATATTTTTGTTTCTAGACTCCAGTTTTGCATTGCATGTAGAAGGTCTTGGTGTTTCTATTCCAGTTTTTGTTTCCGCATTTGTAATTTTTGGTATTTTATTCTGTATTGGATGAAGATAGGTTTGTCTGTATTCTGCATATGTGTCTGAGATGTAGCATGTAGGGATTTGTATCAGCCTTATTTGTATTTTCTCAATTTTATATTGCACTGATGGTGAACTGCTGCCTTTTCATGGGTAGGGCTATTGCTGTTTCATTTCTTGGAGTTAGTGCTGCTTCAGTATGGCAGGTTTGATAAACATGTACAGAGTGGGGGGGGTTCAGGTTTTGTATTTTACAATGCACCTGGTAGTAGAGGGATTTGTGTTGCTGTTATTAAGATGACACCAGAATCAGGATGTCTTTTTTGCATGGTGAGTTGTACTGGGAAATGTCCTAGTTCTGCTCTGCACCCATTGTTAGGAAGTGGGAGATTCCTGTGGATGCAGAATATATGTTTATATTTAGTCCTATGATGGTCGTGTTCAGCGTGTCTCGCATGTGAGCATCATCTCTCAGGTGTGTCCTGATAGAAAAAAGATTGAGAACCACTGCTCTAGATGATGGTTCGAGGCAACAAGCAGGAAAGTAAGAGTAGCCTAGTGGTTAGATCAATGGGCTATGAACTAGAAGACCAGGGTTCAAGTCCCACTGTTGCTCTTTTTGACCTTGGGCAAGTCACTTTACCCTCCATTGCCTCAGGTACAAACTTAGGCCTAGATTCTCTAATACCGCCGGACTCTTTGAATTGCGCGGAACGGGGGGCGGGCCTGGAGAGGTGTGATCACTGACGGCTTTTGCACCCAATAGTGCCATCATAAAAGGTGGTGGTATTGGGCACAAAATTGGCAGCGAGAAGGGTTTTTACCTTTTCGCTGTCTGCGATGTCTTCGTGGTGTCCACCGCGGTGCCACCTCGACTCCTCCTGTTCTGGTCTTGACGCTGTTCCGACTCCGCCCCCATGTAGTGATCGCACGTGAAAAGGGACCCCCTTAGATTGTAAGCCCTCTGGGGATAGGGAAATACCTACAGTACCTGAATGTAATCCACTTTGAAGCGCTGAAAAAAAAGTGTGAAAAGAGGAATATAAATAAAATAAAAATCAAGCTAAAGCAATAGAGCTTTCCCATATAGCTTAGTGGGAGAACCTTTGGATTTGGGAGCTGATGGGCAAAACTGCTGGACTACATTGGCTGCAGCTTCTGAAATCCTCAGACATAACCATGAAATAATTGTATTAAAGATTTTCTTTACATTTGCACAGCATAAAAGCAAACAGGACTTAATACACAGCCATAACGGAGCAATAAAAATATCTGCAGAGCAGGAATATCTAGCCAAACGTTCATCCTTCCCATGTATCCAAGACCTGCAAGATACAAAGCAACAGTAAATAAAGAAAAGAAACATAATATTTATTTATTAAAACATTTATATACTGCATTATCCAAAAGTCTAAGCGGTTCATCATAAAATGTAACTCAAAACAGGTAAGAATATTAAAATGACATACTTTATATTAAATTCACAAACAACTCAAACAGTAAGACCAGAAGACTCAAGCATAAGAGGGAGAGTGGGGAAAGGGAGGGGGCAGAGGCAGTGTCGTTGTCAGGGGTGGCCCCTGCAGTCCTCCCTGTTCCCTCGCCCATGGATACGCTGATGCCTGCCCTACAGAGAGAGACAATACAAGGTGGAAAGGACACCACTGATACCCCCTGTCATGCTGAACCGGGGCAGCCACCCCATTCCCAGCACTGACTGCCACTTCAGCCTAGTACTGCCTCCCTCTTGGTTTCACAGGGCTCTTCTTTCCTGTCAGCTGCCAAAGGCATGTAATTACAATAGCAGTAATGGTGTGGTCCAGAGTGGCTGGAAAGAGGTCGGGCAACAGGAAAGAGAACCAGGCCTGCTTCTTTAGAGGAGCAGGAAAACATGAAACAGGGCAGCCCAGCTTGATGCCACACATAGCAGTGGGAGGTGGGGAGCTTGGCTCTGCCCCTCATGGAGTAGCAGTATGGGGTGCATCAGCCCAAAGTAGCTGAAGGAGGCAGAGTGACAATGTGTGAAAAAAGGAAGCAGGATCAGTAGTTTCCCCTGATGCTATGGCAAATGGCAAATTCTGCAGAAGTGGAATATGTGTGACAGCTTTTATTATTACTTGCTAATTTTATGTTTTTTTTAATTTTATATTTTTCTTATTGGTTTGTAAACTTAAATTGTTGTACCCCACTTTGTAATTCATAGGGAGGATATTAGAGAACATTTGTAACTTGCAATTATGATTGATACATTTTACAAGGGATTTATTTATTTATTTATTTGTTGGTTGTTTTTATATACCGACATTCATTGGAGTATATCACATCGGTTTACATTATAACTGTGAGAAAATAGTAAGACTAAGGTGTCTTACTATTGATACATTGTAACATTGCAAATACATACATAACTTATTAACTTAATAACTTAATGAACTAAGGAGACTTATTAATACAATATAACATGATAAACATTTAACTTAAAATTGAGGTATCTTAGTAGTGATACATGGTATCATTGAAAAATGGGGAAAATATATGGTAACGTTGAAGCATCGAAGTATAATAGCATTGAAATGTTGAAAACGTGTAAGTTGGTGACGTTGAATTACTGGGAGGATAAGGTACTTATATTTGTTGTGGGAGGTGAGTGGAGTTTGTGTGTTGGTAGGTTTTTTGGAATAGCCAGTTTTTCAGGTTTTTTTTTTAATGTTTAGGTGGAGGGTTCCAATCTTAGTTGGGTGGGCAGTTTGTTCCAGAGGGATGGGCCTGCTATTGAGATGGTGCGTTTTCTGGTGGAGGTGAGGTGGGCTAGTTTTGTGGGAGGGATAGTAAGCTGGCCAGTGTTTTGAGATCGCAGATTTCTCTGGGAGTCGTGATGGTGGGGAGTGTCCTTTAACCATTTGTGATTTTCATTGTTAATGGTTTTGTATAGCAGAGTAAGGCTTTTATCTTGTGCCCTGTAGGTTACGGGGAGCCAATTAGTATGGGGGTGATGTGTGAGGAGCGTTTGCTGTTTGTGAGCAATCTGGCTGCTGCGTTTGCAGAAGCTGGAGGGATTTGGTGGAGGAGGCTGGGAGTCCGAGGAGGAGGGAGTTACAGTAGTCCAGTTTAGAAAGTATGAGGGACTGGAGTACTGTGCGGTAATCATGGTTGAATATAGGGGTTTGAGTCTTTTTTTGACTTGGAGCTTATAATAGCCCTCCTTGATTGTTATGTTTATGTGTTTCTTCATGTTGAGTTCCGAGTCCAGAGTGATGCCAAGGTCTTTTATTTCATTGGGGAATTGAAAGTTTGGTTGTATGGGCGCAATTTCTTGGGTGGTTTTATTGGAAATGTGTAAGATTTCTGGTTTTTTGTGGTTGAGTGTGAGAGATATCTGGGTGAGGAGGTTTTTTTATTTGGATGGCAAGGGATTCCCATAAAGAGATGGTATTTGGTATGTTTTCCTTGATGGGAAGAAGGATCTGGACGTCGTCTGCGTAGATGTAATAGGTGAGGTCCAGGTTGGAGAGGAGCTGGCAGAGGGGGAGCATATATATATTGAACAGGGTGGAGGAGAGTGAGGATCCTTGGGGTACGCCGTGGGGGAGTGGGAATTGTTTTGATTCGGAGTTGTTGAGGTGAACTTTGTAAGATCTGTTGGATAGGTAGGAGCTGAACCATTTGAGGGTGTTTTCTCCTAGCCCAATCTCCATCAGACGGGTTAGTAATATGTTGTGATTTACGGTGTCGAAAGCGGCAGAGATGTCCAGTAGTATCAGAAGGTAGGAGTGTCCGTTGCCGATGCCTCTGAGGGCTGTGTCTGTGAGTGATAAAAGGAGAGTCTCGGTGCTGAGGGATTTCCTGAAGCCATGTTGTGAGGGGTGCAGTATGTTATGGTTTTCCAGGTATTCTGAGAGTTGGAAGTTTACAAGTTTTTCCATAATCTTGGATATGAAAGATAGGTTTGAGATAGATCTGTAATTGGCAGGGTCGGAGGGGTCCAGTTGTGGCTTTTTGAGGATAGGTTTGATTATGGCACATTTTAGGGCTTCGGAGAAGATGCCTTGTTCTAGAGATTTATTTATTATGTCAGCAATGGGTTTGGCTATGAGATCTGGTATGAGTTTGAGGGTCTTGACAGAGATGGGGTCGAGGGGATGAATGGCTGGGTTTATTTTTTGTATGATTTTTTTGACTTTGGTTGAGGCAATTAGTTCGAAGTTAGACCAGGTAGGGAGTGAGGTATTGAAGATTGGGATTTCTTTGTTTGTGTAGGGGTTGGAGGCTATGAGGTTTGTAATTTTATTTGAGAAGTTTGCAATATCTTCACATGTCTTTGAGTTGCAGTCTGGGTTAGGTAAGTGGTGGCTGGGTTGAGTCAGTTTGGAGACGAGGTCAAAGAGGACTCTGGGATTGTATTGATGTTGGTGGATTTTCTTTCCATAGAATTCTTTCTTGGCTTTGTTGGTGTTGGTTCTGTAAATGTGAAGTAGCGTTTTGTATCTGTCAAGATGGGATGGGGTGGGATGTCTTCTCCAGGTTTTCTCTGCTTGCCTGAGTAGTCTTTTGGAGTTTTTCAGCTCTGGGTTGTACCAAGGTGTTTTGTGGGGGTTGTTGTTGTCAATAGCTTTGGTGATGATGGGGCATTTGGTTTTGGCAATTTCGGTGTTGATGTTGATCCAGGAGTCAATGGCAGTGTTTGGATCATTGAGGTTTAAGGTTGTTAGAGCATTGGGCAGAATTTCCATTAGATCATCACTGGAGCAAGTTTTGTGGAACTTGATGTATTTTTTGGAATTGTTGTATTCTGGGTGGTTGGTTTTCAGTTGTAGGGTGGTCTGTTTAAAATGGTAACTGTTACAACAAATGAAATTAAAATGGTTAGCCTTTAAAGTGATAATGGGAAGATGTAATGACAGGCCTACAGCTGCTGAGTCCCTTACCAAATGTGTCCATGCAATCCTGGGCTGGCCAATAGTAACCCAGCTTGCTCCAATGTGGGGTCAGTCACGAGAGCCAAGCAGCCAATCAGGTAAAAGCAAATTCAGAGGCGCCAAAGTCAGTTGCAGGCCTGACTCACTCCCACATTTCCGTGAAGCAAATAGCACTAGCTTATGCTAAATAGTTAAATGCACTAAACAGTGTGGAGTGAATTTTCAAAGGAGTTATGTGTGTGAAAGTTGCATATATCATATTAGTTTTCAAAAGCCCATTCATGTGGGTAAAATCCTATTGAAATTTCAGCCCTAAGGAGTAAATTTTCAAAAAAGTTAGTGTGTGAAAGTAGAAATATTCAAAAGTCCATTTAAACATGTAAAACCCATTTTTATGCACAAATCTTTTTGAAAATTACCTGCTAAGATCCTAAATTTCAAAGCTATTCGTGGTACTGGATTTGTACACATAAGCGGATATGCAGAAATGAATCCTAGTATTTTATAAACTATGAAGTGGGTTGCTGCACAGTTTATAAAATACAGTATAGTTCTGCTTTGAAAGTGTATGCATATGTTTCATTATGCAATGGAAGTACTTATTTTACATTTGTTATAAACATACATCCATACAACTTATGCATAGGGAGTATAGGCAGAAGCAGGTATATTTTAAAGTATATGCGTATATCGCTTTGAAAATACTTGCATGTGTACTTGAAGTCACCAGGTAATCAATACAGTACCTCCGTCAGTTCACCCACTCCATTTTTAGTTCACTTGAATCCTCTGATACTTCATCCTGAACTCTCCCCACTTCATTGCTGACAACAGACAAGTCCAATTTCGCTTGCACAAGTCAATTAGCAGGTATCAAAGAGCACAAATAAGTTAAATTATACATGTAAATCTCTTATAAAATATCAATTTCTATTTGCAACACTTGATCCTGCCCCAGAATGCCACAGACCACCCCTTTTTTTGCGCTGGTAATTGTGCACTTCAAACTGAAAATACACCCATACTTCTGAGGTTTATTTAAAAAGCATGCATGAGATTGCATGCTACTTATGTGCGTATATGCTATTTTTCTGCTTGTAAACTCTGTAAATATTTACTCATAAGACTTTACTTATTGCCTAACCATTTAATATTTTCATCTCTGTTTTATATGCATGAACTTGCAAAGGTCATTTCTAAAAAGATAAATTGTAAATATAAAACTGAAATGTCTGAATTATATACCTTTGCGGGGACATACAATTGTTAAATTAAAATGATCTTTTCTCCTCATTTTGAGGTAAAATTTAAAAGGCTGGCGTGTTCCAAAATCAGGAGATGAGCACATATGGAGGACATGCATGCGCCCAGAAGATTTTAAAAGCTGCCTATATGTGTGCGCATCTCCCGAGGCATGAATATCTCACTCTGAATTAAAAAGGGCTGTGGGGTGGGTATGGTTTTGGTGGGGAGTGGCTAAGACGTACATACCAATATACTTAAGTGCCTAGCCACATAACTTTACTTTGTCACTGGAGGAGGTATAACTTTTAAAAAACAATCAGCCATTTCTGAGGGATTTAAAGGGTCTGGGGTAAGGGGGGGGGGGAGTGCAGGTCATTAAACCAGGGGGATTTGGAGGTCCTAGCTCTACACTGGGCAAATTGATGGGCGAACTGGTGAAATTGGTCATGGTGTGGATATGCGCCGGTTATAAAATTCCCCCACTTGCACAGCTCAATCCCAGATGTGCCTGCCCAGTTGCAAAATAGGATGCATCCGTATGCGCACCCAGGCTAGTTTATAACATACGTGCATTTGTCCCTGGGCTTGTGCCGATGTAATGCATCAATGTGTGCCAACGCACCCCTTTGAAAGATACCGTCCCTTGGTGCAATTTTGAAACCTCCCAGGGGAAGAGGTAGGTCCATGGATGCTTTGTACCTGGGGATCTACAGGCTCAAGTTCAAAAGTGAAATTCCCCCATGGGCTCTTCTTTTGAAAATACAGGCTAACAAGGGAACACTGCTGCTTTTGTATCCATGCACTTTGCACTAGCTTTGAAACCGGTGCAAAGTGCACACATCAAATTACTTATGGGGATTTCAAAATGAAATCCCTCCACATATACTTTCTGTACCCCCCAATCTAACCTTATCCCCTCTTTTCCCCAGGGGTAAAAAGTATGTGCATATTTTTACCCGCATTGAGAGGTAGAGAATTGTCAAAAAAGCATTTTTTTGCACAGTGTTCATCTGTGCAACAACTTGCAAACTGACCTCTTTAGGAATACCAACGTAATTAAACAGTTAAATCACCAGGAGTGAATTCTTGCAACAGAGCGTATATTTCTGTCCCCTGTCCTACTACTGCTTCTCAATATTTGTCATTTTTAAATATTTGTCCCTTATAGATGTATTCTCTATACTTCCTGGCTCAAGTTCCACTAACACAGACAGATTTTAAATATCATTTTTCATGCCACTGGAACTCTGTGGGAGCTGCTCTGTAGGATCCACTCTGGTTGAATCCCTGCTTCTCAATTGCAGTGATTTTTCCCTGCACTGATTTCTCTGACACAATCCTTTTAATAACCATTTGGATGGCCTTTCTGGCAAGTAACAAAAGAGCTTACAGGATGGGTAAAAGCCAGCTGGCTCACAGCTTTGCTTTAAATCCAGATTCCCTTGACCTGTTTCAGATTGTGACTTGAGTTTGTCAGGTCATCAGCAAACTGACATGGATTTTTGAATGCTATCTTTAAGGCAGTCTGGTGTCCTCTGAAACTGTAAGCAAAGATATTTCACACACAGTGATAGAAATGACCAAAGTTTGGCTGTGCAGGAATAGGAACTGAATTGCATTTGACTCTGTTCTTGAGGTTGCTGATCTAAACAAATCTCTTCAAATTAGAGTGAAGGGTAACAGTGAACAAATTTCACCTAACAGGGAATCTAGGTTAAGTTCATCTTTCTCTCAAAGAGCAACAATGTTCAAAATTACTGCAAACCCAAAGCATACATACATGACCGATTACAAATCAGTTCTAAGTGAATGCCTTATGGAATTTCCTAGGGCCTCTCAGGTATATTTGAATATATGTATGTACTGGGGGGAGGGGAGGCAATTTTTACTAAGCCACTTAACACTAACGTACTTGGGCACTTTTACACTGCATATCTTAAACAACCTTTCATAGAGGCACTATCCAGGCATACTCTCTTTGAAAATTCACTAACACATCCATGAGTACAAAAGTACCCATGTACTTGCCTCCTGCTGTTTCTGCAGATGGGATTAGCTGGGGGAAACAAGGGGAGTCTATATACATAGCCTTTGGTAGGTAAACATACTTTCCTCCCACCACCATTACACCACCAGGAAAACCTAGATTCAGAGTGGCAAAATCTAGCCACCTCCTGAAAACAAGCAGCTAGATGTAGCTACTCATTGCCAGGCTGTTTTCAGCCAGGGGGATATAGCCAGTTGTATAAGGAGCTAGCTGGCTAGATCCCTTTGAAAATTGCTCATTGTCTGCATGGTGTATTTATACAATTCCTTAAGACATAGCTTGAGAGATTTAAGTACACATGCAGTGTAATTATCACAGTATTCTCACTGGACATAAGTCATTCAGCAGTTAGAATGCTAGAATTAGTGAATTTCCAGTTTTGCTAAACACATAAAGGCGAATTTTAAAAGCCCCGCATGCGCCAGAACTGTGAGATACGCGTAGAGGTTGAGCCGGTGCGCGCTGAGTGGATTTTAAAAGCCGCCCGAGGATGCGTGTATCTCTCACTGCATGCACAAGTAAAAAACTTCTATAAAGGAGTGGAGCATGGGCATGGGCGTATAGGGGCCTGGCCAAGAGGGGGGTGTGTAAATGCTTACGAGTCCTTGCGTGCATCACGGTCTCCTGCCGCTTACATTTACTTCTGCTGTGGATGGCGCGTAAATGGTAAAACAAAAAAATATAGGCAAGGCAGCAGGGTTTTAAGGATCAGGGCTAACAAGGGGGAAAGATGGCTATTAAATGAGGGGAGTTTGCAAGTCCTGTCCCTGAACCGGGAAAATGTTGAACGGCTTCTGCGCGTGTCCCTTGTAAAATTCCCCACTTACACGGTAGAAGCATATGCGCGCACACGTGCGCACGTCCAGGCTCTTTTATATCATGTGCGCATATACGGGCATATCTTATAAAATGGACACGATTCTGGACGTGTCGATGAACAGGTCTACATGTGCACCCATGCCTGTTCAAAAGTTACCATCAAAGATTAATGGTTTTGTGGGGTTCCCCATTCATTTCAGTGGTAAAAATCAGCAATTACGTGCATGGCCGGGTCCTGCGTGCACCACGCACATTTTCAAAAGAGCCAGGCCACGTGCGTAAGTGCCAACACATGCACAAGTGCCGAGCCCTGAAAAAGGGGCGGGATGGAGGCCAGCCGAGGCAGCGGCCATTAGCTGCCTGGGGAAGCTGGCCGCTGTGCATAACTTACTTCTGCTCATCAGAGCAGATAAGTTACAAAACAAAAAAGGGTTACTTAGGCTAGATTTAGGGGTCGGGTTTGAGAGGGGAAGCGGGAGAGACAAATACACAAAGGAATCGATTTTAAAAGGTGCACGCGGGCGTCCATCTCCAAGCGGTTCCTGGCTTGTGCACATGGACGCCACAATTTTCTAACATGTGCATCACTGCGTGCATGTTATAAAATACGATATCCGTGCGCACATGGAATTCATTGCCTGAGAATGTGGTTACAGCAGTTAGTGTGACTGGGTTTAAAAGAGGAAAAATCCATAAGCTGCTATTACAGTAATTAATAAGCAATAGTAGCTTGTGATTTATCTAATGTTTGGGTATTTGCCAGGTACTTGTTACTTGGATTGGCCACTGTTTGAAACAGGATACTGGGCTTGATGGACCCTTGATCTGACCCAGTATGGAATATCTTATGTTCACCTGGTAGTGGAGTGTTTTGTTGTCAGTGAAATCTAGACCCTAATTAGTTTAAAAAAATTTAAAAAATACCATAATTCAGTAGAGGAGAAAAAGGCATGATATTATGGTTTAAGACACACACACCTTTTTCCATCTGTTTGCTTATACAAAAAAGAGATCATTTTTCTTTTAGAATATGTTGAGATGGGGGGGCCCGAGTTGGAGGAGAGAGGGGCGTCCAGACCTGCCATCACCTACTGCTTTGATCCGATAACATCTTCGGTAAGCCCCGGTACAGCGGAGACCCGTTTCCTGGGACTCCAAAGGAGGCGGAAGTGACGTCAGTGGAGCGTCCGCTCCTTAAATTGAGGAGCAATCGGCGCATTACCTGGGGGCCCGAGTTGGAGGAGAGAGGGGCGTCCAGACCTGCCATCACCTACTGCTTTGATCCGATAACATCTTCGGTAAGCCCCGGTACAGCGGAGACCCGGTTCCTGGGACTCCAAAGGAGGCGGAAGTGACGTCAGTGGAGCGTCCGCTCCTTAATTGAGGAGCAATCGGCGCATTACCTGGGGGCCCGAGTTGGAGGAGAGAGGGGCGTCCAGACCTGCCATCACCTACTGCTTTGATCCGATAACATCTTCGGTAAGCCCCGGTACAGCGGAGACCCGGTTCCTGGGACTCCAAAGGAGGCGGAAGTGACGTCAGTGGAGCGTCCGCTCCTTAAATTGAGGAGCAATCGGCGCATTACCTGGGGGCCCGAGTTGGAGGAGAGAGGGGCGTCCAGACCTGCCATCACCTACTGCTTTGATCTGATAACATCTTCGGTAAGCCCCGGTACAGCGGAGACCCGGTTCCTGGGACTCCAAAGGAGGCGGAAGTGACGTCAGTGGAGCGTCCACTCCTTAAATTGAGGAGCAATCGGCGCATTACCTGGGGGCCCGAGTTGGAGGAGAGAGGGGCGTCCAGACCTGCCATCACCTACTGCTTTGATCCGATAACATCTTTGGTAAGCCCCGGTACAGCGGAGACCCGTTTCCTGGGACTCCAAAGGAGGCGGAAGTGACGTCAGTGGAGCGTCCGCTCCTTAAATTGAGGAGCAATCGGCGCATTACCTGGGGGCCCGAGTTGGAGGAGAGAGGGGCGTCCAGACCTGCCATCACCTACTGCTTTGATCCGATAACATCTTCGGTAAGCCCCGGTACAGCGGAGACCCGGTTCCTGGGACTCCAAAGGAGGCGGAAGTGACGTCAGTGGAGCGTCTGCTCCTTAAATTGAGGAGCAAATCGGCGCCCGTCGCCGTCGGCGCGTGTCGCCTAGGCGGCGGTTTGAGTCGTTCGCATCACTACAGGCTGGAAGGCTGATTCCAACTAGCCGAAAATTTGCTGATTCTCGTCCTCCTACCTATATATTGGCGACGCAAGAGTGAGTAATTTCCACAAGGTGTTATATAAATATTGTTAAATGCCTCATACTAAGAGAAAAGGCAAAGTCAGGCAGGAAGCCTCTACCCCTGCCAGACCAGGCCCTTTACAAACTACCTTGACTGGTTTTTACCCTCGCACGGATAATGTAACCCTGGAGTATCCCATTACAAGTGGAGATCTTGAGCAGATATCTCCCTTGTCGGGAGAAGTGAGCCTTAGTCCCGGGGTCCCAATGACACCAATTCCACCAATGATTCCTGTCGGTATTTATGATCAAGGCTTTCCTTTACTACGGACTGCGTCTGCATTGGTTAGCCCGTTAGAGGAAGTTCATAAAGATCCAACAGGGATGGCAGAAGGGAAGTGGGATGGCTCACTACCCCAGCGTTTGGATCAAAGATCTGGTGCATCAAGTGGAACTACTACGATAACTGGAGTTTGCCCATTTGTCCCCCCCCCTGGAAGCACCTCTGAACAGGAACTGGTTCAATTATTGCATACCCCATCCGCTCCTAATGCTGATCTTGGGGATCCGAAAAAAGTATCGTTGGAAATGTTATGGACAGCTATTATGTCTTTACAGAAAAATGTAGAAAGTTTAAATCTGAATATAAAGGATGTACAGACTACACTCCAGGGATTAAGCCCAAGAGTAATAAGTAATGGGACCACTCTTAAAGTAGTTGAAGTAGAGATAAGTAAAATAAAGGAGGTGCAAACATCTTTAATAAAAGGGGAAAGTATTATGGCTAGGAAACTTGAGAATTTGGAAAATGTGGTACGTTATCCAAATTTAAGGTTTGTAAACTTCCCTAAATGTAAGATGATCTCACCCATAGAACAGCTTAAGCACTATTTTATAGAAGTTTTGTCCCTTCCATCTGATAAATTTCCATCTATAATCAATGCGTATTTTTTGGGTGAAAGAAATCAGAATGTTAATTTAACTACTTCCCCACAGGAAAATACTTTGAATATTACCAGCCTTATAGAAACTTCTTTTAGTGATCAGATTGAAAAAAGGGGTACACTGATAGTAAAATTTGCCCTTTCTATCGAAAGGGACAAAATTTTAAAATTGTTTATGCAGAAAAGATCTATCCTGTATTTAGGTTAGAAGCTATGGGTTTACCCGGACGTAGCAAAAGACACCCAATTACGTAGGAAAAAATTCATTATGTTAGCTAATTTAGCTAAAACCTTTGGAATTCAGACCATAATACGATTCCCGTGTAAATGCATTATGAGGGCAGATGGAGTAAAATATGTCTATTATGACCCCTTAGAATTGGAAAGATTCCTGGAAGATCATAGAATTCAGGGTCAGGGTCAAATAATGGACTCTTCCAGTTAAAGTAGTTGGAATTAAAGAGATCTGTGTAATCTTTCGTCTTACCTGTTTAGGAATGTGTTTCCTTTTGAAAATGAGTAAGTTAGGTCTGCTCTTTGGACCCCTATATTGTTTGGTAACTGGGGAATAAGGAAACAAACTTATTCTTTCTTATTTTTTTCAGTAATGTATATAAGGTTTATGTTCCTTATTTTCCTTAAAACTTCAATGTATTATTGGAAACAGAATAAGTGAATTTTAATTTGTTTTGAAAATTCATAAATAAAGAATACAAAAAAAAAAAAAAAAATGTTGAGATGGGTTGTGGATGTTATAATTATGCACAGTTTAGAGATTTTTTTTTATAACAAGTGGTATAATAAATTGAAAGAATAAAGGCCGAATTTAAAAATGGCCGCGCGCGCAAAAATCGGTGATTATGCGCGTGGCTGGGCCCTGCGCGCATTTTCAGAAGAGCCCAGCCACACGCGTAAGTGCTGATACACGCACAAGTGCCGGGCCCTGAAAAAGGGGCAGGCCGGGGGACATGCTCTGGGTGGGGAGGGGAGGGACGGAGGCCATTAGCTGCTGTCCCGGGGAAGCGTGCGCTAAGGAGCAGCAAGTAATAAAACAAAACAATTGAGCCAAAGTAGGTTAGTTTTAGGGAGTAGGAAGGAGAGGGGAAGGAAGGTTAGGTAGGGGGTTAGGGAACTGGGGAAGGCTCGATTGCGTCGCTGCATGGAGTTTGCGAAAGTACACCCCCCCTGCGCATGCGGATTTTATAATCCGCATGCGCATGTGTGTGTTCAGCCACCCGATTTTATATCATGCTCGCGTGTTATAAAATCGGCGTGTCCATGTGTGTGCGCCGGGAAGCGCTCACGCACGCTATAAAATCTACTTCTATGCGCACAAGTCAGTCAGTTTTAAAACTTGTGCATCAAGGAGAGTACCAGTTTTACCAATTAGTTTAGCACGTCACCCAGTCCTCTTCCTGGTCATCAAGACTCTTCTGGTTCTTTAGTCTGAACTGCCCCCAGTGCACCCAGACCTCCAACACAATAAGGGCCTGATTTTCCAAAGCATTTACATGCTTAAAACTGATTTATGCAAATGCACTTTATGCGCGTAAGTGGGATTTTGGAAATTGCTACAATACATGCCATTGAATTGTCCAATGGTTTTACCCGCATTAAGGGGCGGATTTTCAGAGCCCTGCTCACGTAAATCCGCCCAAAACCGGGCGGATTTACGCGAGCAGGGCCCTGCGCGCCGGTAAGCCTATTTTACATAGGCCTACCGGCGCGCGCAGAGCCCTGGGACTCGCGTAAGTCCCGGGGTTTTCGGAGGGGGCGTGTCGGGGGGGGGCGTGTCGGGGCGGTCCCGGTCGTCGCGGCGTTTTCGGGGCGTGTCGGCAGCGTTTTGGGGGCGGGTATGGGGGTGTGGCTACGGCCCGGGGCGTTCCGGGGGCGTGGCCGCGCCCTTCATACCCACCCCCAGGTCGCGGCCCGGCGCACAGGAGGCCCGCTGGTGCGCGGGGATTTACGCCTCCCAGAGGGAGGCGTAAATCCCCCAACAAAGGTAAGGGGGGGTATAGACAGGGCCGGGCGGGTGGGTTAGGTAGAGGAAGGGAGGGGAAGGTGAGGGGAGGGTGTTAGAGGATTCCCTCCGCGGCCTCGGAGGGAACTGGGGTAGGCTGCGCGGCTCGGCGCGCGCCGGCTATACAAAATCCATAGCCTTGCGCGCGCCGATCCTGAGCGCAAACAAAAGTAGGCCTATTCGCGCTCCTTTTAAAATCCGCCCCTAAGTGCACTTACTGTGGGTAAATGGCTTTTGACTATGATAGTATGTTACAGTTACACACGTATGTCCTTTGAAAACTCATCTGTAAATGTTTAATATTACTTAAGCCAGATAATTAGCAGGTGTAAAAATACGCGAGTAAACTGGCAAATGTTCATGCATAAGTATCTTTTAAAATAGCATCTTACGTGGATAAGTTTTGGCCTCACCCTGGAATGCCCCAGACCACCCCATTTTTAGGTGCGTATATGTGCGCCCAAAAGTGAATATACGTTGTGCGTTTTCTAATTTTATAAAATATGGAATACGCCAGCAGAGGCTGCTTATGCGTGTATATGCTAATTTTTAAATATATATAATCCCGATTTTAAAAGGGCCACATGCATGGCTGGGCCTTGCCCGCGCTGTGTGCATTTTACAACAAGCCTGGCCACGCGCGTAACCCCTGTTATGGTCAGAAGTGCCAGGCCCAAAGAAAGGAGTCGGCTGGGGGCAAGCCAGGGCAGTTTGCACCGGCAGCCGGCTGGCACGCAGAGATTACTTCTGCTCCAGAGGAGCAGTAAGTACCAAAATAAAAAATTTAGAAACAATTAGGTTAGGTTTAAGGGGCAGGGAGGAGAGGGGAAGAAGGGAGGAAGGTTAGAAAAGATGGTAGGGAAGTTCCCTCCCAGTCCGCTCTTTAATTAGAACGGACTGGGAGGGAACTGGGGGAGGCCTGATTGTGTCACAGGGCTTATTTTATGAAAATTCCCCTCCCCCCACGTGTGCCGCCCGCACATGCACGCGTGGCCATCGGATTTTATAACATCCGCGCGCCAGCACACACATCTTATAAAATCTGCGCATCCGGGTGCCCACGCCGCTTTTAAAATCGACCCCATAATGTTTTGAAAATTCACCTTTAATTCAAGATTTTAAGTAAATGTCTGACTTCCTCCTCCCCGCCCCCCCCCCCCCACCATTTAACCCAGACCTCCCACCCAAAAACTGTAAATAGAATACAAATGCCATTTCACTGCCATGGCTTCATTAGCAGATGTAAAAGTATACAAATGAGTTTAGCAATGAATGCTTATATACTAGGGATGTGAATCGTGTCCTCGATCGTCTTAACGATCGATTTCGGCTGGGAGGGGGAGGGAATCGTATTGTTGCCGTTTGGGGGGGTAAAATATCGTGAAAAATCGTTAAAAATCGAAAAATCGAAAAATCGAAAAACCGGCACATTAAAACCCCCTAAAACCCACCCCCGACCCTTTAAATTAAATCCCCCACCCTCCCGAACCCCCCCCCCAAATAACTTAAATAACCTGCGGGCCCAGCGGCGGTCCGGAACGGGCTCCTGCTCCTGAATCTTGTCGTCTTCAGCCGGCGCCATTTTCCAAAATGGCGCCGAAAAATGGCGGCGGCCATAGACGAAAAAGATTGGACGGCAGGAGGTCCTTCCGGACCCCCGCTGGACTTTTGGCAAGTCTCGTGGGGGTCAGGAGGCCCCCCACAAGCTGGCCAAAGTTCCTGGAGGTCCAGCGGGGGTCAGGGAGCGATTTCCCGCCGCGAATCGTTTTCGTACGGAAAATGGCGCCGGCAGGAGATCGACTGCAGGAGGTCGTTCAGCGAGGCGCCGGAACCCTCGCTGAACGACCTCCTGCAGTCGATCTCCTGCCGGCGCCATTTTCCGTACGAAAACGATTCGCGGCGGGAAATCGCTCCCTGACCCCCGCTGGACCTCCAGGAACTTTTGGCCAGCTTGTGGGGGGCCTCCTGACCCCCACGAGACTTGCCAAAAGTCCAGCGGGGGTCCGGAAGGACCTCCTGCCGTCCAATCTTTTTCGTCTATGGCCGCCGCCATTTTTCGGCGCCATTTTGGAAAATGGCGCCGGCTGAAGACGACAATATTCAGGAGCAGGAGCCCGTTCCGGACCGCTGCCGTTCCGGACCGCCGCTGGACCCGCAGGTTATTTAAGTTATTTGGGGGGGGGTTCGGGAGGGTGGGGGATTTAATTTAAAGGGTCGGGGGTGGGTTTTAGGGGGTTTTAGTGTGCCGGCTCACGATTCTAACGATTTATAACGATAAATCGTTAGAATCTGTATTGTATTGTGTTCCATAACGGTTTAAGACGATATTAAAATTATCGGACGATAATTTTAATCGTCCTAAAACGATTCACATCCCTATTATATACCACTTGCAAATCAGCTGCTTGTGCACACTTGTGAACCCTGCCCGGAATACCCCTAAAGCACCCCATTCTTTCCCTTTCACATTTACATTAAATACTGGTAGTACCTGCATACTTTGGGCTCTTATTTTGTGTGTGTAAGTATATATATGAGAGAACGTGGGTGTGAGGGTGAGAGCAGGTGTAGGTATGAGAGAGCATGTGTGGCAGCATCTATATGTACATGAGCATATGTATGATCATGAATGGATTTGTGTGAGAAAGAGGGAGAAAAAGTTCTCCCGCTCTTCTTCTAAGTGTGTGTTTTGCTTTTTTGTATTTTCTGTTTGGGCCAATAGCAGCGCCGTTGAATTTTTTTTATCTCAAAAGACTATACTTTGTCCTATTTTATATAAAATTGGTTACTATAAATGTAGAATTTTTAATTGTTTGTGGTGAGGGCAGGGTATGGGGGCACAAGGCTGTAAAGTTTGCCTCTTGCATCGGCCCATAGAGAGTGTGCCACAGACAGACTGCTACCATTCACCCATCTTCCACTTTGCCAGGGGGAAAGTGCTGGGGGAAAAGGTGGAAGGCAGGTCTTAGGGTTCCCTGGGAATGCGGCAGAGATGCCAGCTTCCTAAAAATGTTATCACTGACCCATTATCGGCCACTCCTCTGGGAACTCTGACCATGCTTTCCCCCTTCCACAGCATTTCAAATCACCGAAAGGACCAGACTATAAAGAGACCTCCTTCTTAATGATTTATTTATTTATTTATCGGGTTTTATATACCGTCATTCGGTTATGCCATTGACCTGTACTGTGCCTTGGGGGGGGGGGGGGGGCGGGGGGTGCATCTCATTCCTCGCCTCAGGCAGCAGATTCTCTTGAGCCAGCCCTGAGATCAGGAATCCCTTCTTCTTGGCCTTGGGAAAGAGAAGAGCCAGGGCGGGCTGGGGATTCCCCTCCCTGTAGGGTATTCTCTTTCTGCAAATTAGCATGAATTTATATTGTAATAGTCTCCTTATCCCATAATAAATCCTTTGCATAATTAATATGCTATATTCCATCTTATATGTACAGGGTAGGAACAATCTATTAATAGGCCTGTTAATACAACCATGTAGCAACCTAGATGCTTCAAATCAGTGGCATTTGATGACATTTATAAAGAGGAGTTGTCTTACTCTCTCAGCCCCCTCTCCACTCCCATCCTGCCTGTTCCCTCCCATCACCACCACCACCACCACACACACATACACAGTGTTACGATGCTTGGCTTGCACCCCGGCCTTGTCGCCACCGCCACCCTTCGCGGCAAGAAGTGCCACCAGGATCCCCAGCTTTGCGGCAGGAAGCTGTTGCAGCACTCCTCCATCCACAGCGGCAGGAGCCACCACCAACTCGCTTTTGCGTGGCCTGGTGCCGCTGTTGAGGACACCGCCGGGACCTTCTAATGGCAGGAAGCCACCGCCGCCATTACTTTGAGCTTTGCGGCCTAGTGCTGCCCCGGGACGTCCTCATCTTTGCGGCAGGGAGCCGCCGCCGATGTCAACCCCGAGCGGCAGGGAAGCCGCGGTGCTATCACCTCCTCATGGCCTGGTGCTGCCGGGCCCTACTACCTCCTTTACAGCCTGGAGTGCCGCTGCCGCTGCCTTCTACCTCCGCAGCAAGAAGCCGCCCAGCTCCTCCTCCCTGAGCGGCAGGGAGGCTGCTGTTCCTTCATTCTTCGCGGCCTGGAGGCCACCGCTGTCCTTGGTCCTACTTCCTTCCTGGGCCCTTAGGTGCCGGTGCACGCCTCTTCAATCTATTTAAAGGGCCAGTGGCGGGAAAAGCCCGCGGCCCCACCGGAAGCCAGCCTTAGTCCACTTCCTGCTTCAGCCCTATAAAAGGACTCAGTTCCTGTTCCTCGGGGCCTTCGGATCCAGAATCCACAGTTGTCTGTGATCCTCCATGGTCTTCATGTGTCTAAGATGGTTCTTCGTTCCATGTCTTTGATGTTCCTGGTCTCGTTCCTCGTCAGAGCTCCTTCGTTGCCTTGTCCTAGTTCCAGATGTTCTGAAGTCCTGATGTTCCTGAAGTCCTGATGTTCCTGAAGTCCAAGTTCCGAATCTTCCAAGTTCCGAGTCTTCCAGAATGCCACCCCAAGGGTAAATCCATATAGATCCGGTTCCTGTTTCCGGTCATTGGAGCCTCGTTTGGTTGGATCCCCTTCTGGCGCTTGTCTCACTCCTGCGTGGTCTGCAACCAGCCTTCCCAGGTTGGGTAGGCCACGCAAGCGGACACGGTGGTCCGTGACCAGCCCTTGGGGGGCTGTGTAGGGCGCCCTGAGGGACAAGTGCCCACCTGCACCTTCCAAGTTTCAAGTCCGAGTCCTTCCAAGTCCTCGTCTGAGTCGTTCCAAGTCCCTGTCCATTGCCTCAGGTACAAACTTAGGGGGTTATTTTCTAAATGTTTATCACGTGCGTTAGGGCCTTATTGCACACGATAAGGCCCTAACGCACGTGATAAACCCTTATTGCACGCGAAGAGGGGCTTTTCGCGTGCGATAGGATGTTAATTAGCTGGAGGGGAGGAGTCAGCCGTGGCACTGCTGCCAGTGATAATGAGTAGAGTGGTGAATAGCACCATCTTTCACGGTGGCACTATTTGCATGAAAGGCTGTAGCCGGCCGCATTGCGGCCGGCAAAATCGCACCACCGTGTTGCGAACGGCTGCAGCCTTTCGTAGGCCCACCCCACCCTTCGCCCCCGCCCCCTTTTTCGCTGGATTCATCATTTTGCGAAGAATGATGAATCCAGCCCTTTAGATTGTAAGCCCTCTGGTGATAGGGAAATACCTACAGTGTCTGAATGTAATCTGCTTTGAAGTGCTGAAAAAAGTGTGAAAAGCAGAATATTAAAAAATCTAAATAAATAAATATACAATACTCAAGATGAGGTTGCACCATGGAATGATGCAGAGGCATTATGATTGATATTTTCTGTTTTATTCTCCATTCCTTTCCTAATAATTCCTAGCATTCTATTTGCTTTTTTGGCTGCTGCTGCTGCACACTGAGCAAAGGATTTCAACATATTATCCACAATGGCACCTAGGTCATTTTCCTGAGTGGTGACTCCTAATGTGCAATCTTGCATTGTGTAGCTATAATAGTTTGTGGTGATGCATGCAAACCTGAACTTTTACCAGTTGTGCCCATCAGGTTAAAAAATATAATTTCCAATACTAAGGAAGTAGTTGGTGAATCAACATCTATCCATCAGAAAGCCAATAACTCCAATTACCTGCAAATGTCATTAGGCTCCAACTGAATTGTAAAAATGTGTGCAGAAGAGGCTATACCTGGGTCAGTAGGCAGCATATTTCACCATTTAATTACTCCCATCATAACCTTTTCCTCTGCATGAGTTTAAACCTCTTTCTTTCTAAACCTAATTGGGGGTGGGGATTTCTTTGTTCTATCCATAGTGCTTGATGAGAAAAGGTACCCTGCCAACTGCTGATAAGGCCCTTTGTTACCCTTGCACAGGGTGATCCAATCTCCGTTCAGTTTCTTATTTTCCTACAATAGCCTCAGATGAAACAGCTTCTCCTCATAGGTAAAGCCCTTTTCAAAAACCATATTCTGTATTTTAAAAGTGACCTTACACTGAATCAGAAAAGATAACTTTTAAAATGATTTTATTAGATTCATGTTGTGATTCATGTAGCTTACTATAATGTCAGTAATTTTAAAATAACAGATTAAGGTCATAAAAATATAAAACATAGTAATATGGCAGTTTATTTTATGTTTACATTGGCTTTTAATTGTTGAAAACAATATTTTACTTTCAAATTATACTTTCCTACTTTGTAAACAATTTTTATAACAGACTTTTAGGTTCCTGTAGCCTATGTAGGAAAGATTTTTTTTCCCCAAAAATCTTTTGGAACTAGGGCTCCATGCTTAGCATAAGATCTGGAAGTGTTACAGTTTTCTTACTTTATTCCCACAATCCAAGGTTGGCGCATAGAGCAGTGAAAAACAGAGATGTGGATTTAGGTTCCATGTTGCTAAAGGTCCATTCACTCTGTGACCTAGAATAAGATGCTTAACTTCAAGCCCTATTCAAGGAGCATTACTGTCATAGACACACAGTTTGAAAAAACCCTTACTAGGTTATTAAAATAAATATAAACATATATTTGCTCTTGTAAACATTTTGAGGAAGGAAGTTTATAACCTGGATTCATCTTGTATATCACTTTATGTGCTGAAAATGTTTTATAATCAATTGTCGATATCATTAATTGATTGAGAATATTAGCAATATTTTCTGCTTAAGCATGGACTGATATTAACAAATGTGTTCATCATTTTAACTTTTAGACACTGAACAAATGAAACAGAAATTAATGCTCCAAATTAATCCGGCAGTAAAACTGATATAGTATATATTATCAATACAATGTGACAGCAAATTACCAATAGATGGGTAGATTTTAAAAAGGCCGCACATGCGCCCTTAAACGCACGTATCTCACTGCGCACAAAGATATGTGCTATTTTATAACCTACACACATAAGTTATAAAATACTTTTCACGTGCACATGTCTGCATCTTACGAGCGCCACTTTGCTACTGCTCCTCGTTAAGTGCAGGAGTCCGGTGATCACCGGGGAAGGAGAGAGAGCGAGAAAGAGAGAGAGACCCTTTATAAGGCTCAGTCTGATACTCTATTTTTGGACCATTGTAAGGGGCAAACTCACCCCAATTCAAAGTGCCCCCTTACAATGATCCATATATAGAGTATCAGACTGAGCTAGCGCATAAGTGCTGGCCCCGCCTCTGCAGCTCCCATGCCCTGCCCCTTTTCCACCTACTTTTTCTGGGTGCATACCTCAATGTACACATGCCCTTCCTGGCTATTTAAAATTCGCATAGCTCCTGTGCGGCCCACTTATGTGCGTATGTAGCCGTTTTTGCGTGCACAACGCTTTTAAAATCTACCTCTTAGTTACATCATCAGAAACATATTTTACTAATGTTATTGTACAAAAAGATAATTTTAAATTACAAACTAATAAAAATATCAAAAAGACAGTAAAAACTTGAAATATCCTTGAAAGATGCTATCTGATAATAGCATTCTCCTATGCTCATAAAGCAGAATGTCCTGGAATGTGAAAAGACTAAAGGTCCAATCCACTGTTTTAAATAAAGTCTGAATAAAAATTGTTATGGATGAGAACATCTCCTCAGTATCCTTCTAATTTGTGAGAAGAAACTCCTCTCCCTGTTGTGAACATCTCTAGTTCAATGCCAAAATGGCTGCTGTATAGAAATCTCCCCTCAACAGAGGTCCCCTTGTTTCCCCTTGTATGGGCTTCATCAGGACGAAGAGATATAAGTATGCGAGTGGAGCATTGAAACTGTAAATAAAATATTACAATGTCCATGTCTATATCATTCTAATAAATATTTATTATCTAAATCTCATATGTTGCACATCTACCATTATGGCGCTGAAACTCAGCAATCAACAATTTTCTTACAAAAACTATATGTAATCAAGACGTGTGCTATACATCTTCTTCAACAAAGACCTAGAAATAAACATTATGCTATCAGTGTACTCTAAAATTTAAAAAGGAAGAATATCTTAAAAACAAACTAAAGAAAAAGAAACAAACTCAATTGCAAAAGCGTCACCTGAGCCTTCCTTCCTCTAGAAAACCAAATGGGGAAACTGCAACTAGACTAGATGCCACCGGAACTCACCAGTATTTATACATACTCCAAAAAGCAGCTGTGCCAGGAGTGTTGTGCACTGCTTCTAAATGACACTGCAATGACAAGGACATAAAAGGGCCGGACAAAGTCGACAGAAACAGAATCCTTACAAGCCCTAGATTGTAAATATAATTGTTTCCCATGACATCTGAAGATTTAACCTTGCTAGCTTCATGGTATGCCAAACATGAGGCAAAACACAAAATAATAAGAAATGCTTCCCACTCAGTATTGAGATTTAAACCCTCTGGTTGCATGGTATGCCAAGCATAGACATAAAATTGTTCACAGCTTTGCAATGCCAAAGAGATATTGCCTCCTCTCATCTGTGTCAGTCTTTGTACTACAAAAAATTTGAGATTGTCTACTGTGTGATTATTCTCCACCCAGTGTTTCACTAAAGGAGATTCTAATTTTACTGAACGAATGCAGCTCCTATGTTGTATTATTCTTAATTTAATTGGCGATTTAGTATGCCCTATATACAGCTTGTGGCAAGAGCAAAGGATAGCATAAACCACTTGCACTGTATCACAGTCAAAGTGTCCACGCAGGATATGTTGAATTGATAATTTAAGGTGTTCAAAAACACTAATCTGCAATACATTGCTGAAGATTACACAATGTGTACAGGTGAATTGTCCATAGCTCTCTAGTTCATCCCCTAACTAGATATGGGGTACAGTGTGTATCAATTTGTCATGAAGGTTGGGTCCCCAAGTTCGTGCAAAAAATGAACCGATGGAGCGGAGGCCGCAGCTGCTGCCTGGCAGAATCCAACCTGCCGGCAGCCTTAGTAAAGAAAAGGCTCCGGGCCACCTGCCTAAGAGTGGCTTGTCTGTCCAGATTTGGCATTGGATTGGGCAAGGGTAACCCTAACCCCTGCCCAATCCGATGTAGCAATACACGGATCCCCCATGTGAGCCAGCAGCAGCATTTCAGTGACAATATCTCCTGCTGCCGTGGGGCCACTCTCATGAGAGGAGCAGCGAGATTTTGCAGTTCCTACCACGGGACCGGTCCCACAACAGTAAAAGACAGCTTCACTGAAACGCTGCTTCTGTTGCTGCTGGCTCATGCAGGGAATCCACGGTGTTGCTACATTGGATCAGGCAGGGGTTTGGGTTACCCCTGCCCAATCTGATGCCTAAAACTGAGCATGCAAGCCTCCTTAGGTGGATGCCTGGAATGCCCTTCCGGAAGAAGAGGTGAAGACCAGATCTGTGAAGGACTTCAAAGGGGCGTGGGATAAACACTGTGGATCCATAAAGTCTAGAGGACGTGAATGAAGAGTGGGTGGCTTGCGGGAATGACGGCTACTGCCTGGAAATAGTACCCTTATTCAATAAACATACACATGGTTAATGCGACTCCAGCATTGCTCTAAGCTTCAACGGCAAGAGGAAACGTGGAAAAAGATTTGCATTCACAAAAAAAAGCGGGGAGTAGCTTGCTTGTTACTACCCCAAACCAAATAAGCCTGGTACTTCACTTTCAATGCATATCCAGCATAGCTCTCTGCTTCAACGGCAGGGGAGAAAGACTGATACATCACGCATATCCAGCATAACTCTCTGCTTCAACGGCAGGGGAGAAAGTCTCATAGTTAACTTTCAATGCATATCCAGCATAACACTCTGCTTCAACGGCAGGGGAGAAAGTCAGATACTTCACTTTCAATGCATATTCAGCATAACTCTCTGCTTCAACGGCAGGGGGAATGAAGAAAAGTGGATCTATATACAGACAACAACCAACAAGGTCTGAATTATTTAGTCTGGGTAAACAAATAAGCATGGGTATAGCTTGCTTATTGCGGCGGTTACTACCCCTAACTAATTAAGCTAGATATTTCACTTAGAGGCAGTTCCAACACTGCTCTCTACATTAATGGCGGGGGTGGAAGGGAAATAGAATCAAAAGGTTACTAAGAGCCAAGAGTAACAGATAAGTATGAGAAAAAAAAAGTGCAAAACTTGCTGGGCAGACTGGATGGGCCGTTTGGTCTTCTTCTGCCGTCATTTCTATGTTTCTGTGCCGTGGGCGGCCCAGAGTCTTTACTCTTTTTCAATTGCCTGTGGAGTAGATTTTGCCAGGCAGCCCCGAGGCCTCCACTCTATTTTGTATGCTGGTATCCCCAGGCCACCTCCCCCCCCCCCCCCTTGGAGCCGCCACCCTGTGCAAGTGCACGGCTTGCACAGTGGGTTGCACCGGCCCTGTGATTGATGACACCAGGTGATTTGAAATCAACCTGAATACTGCAAAATATCATATAAAAACACTTTCATTTCTAACATTGAATTCAGGTATCTCCCACCTGAGTTCTTTGTAATCCGGCATGATGTGCTTCACGAATGTCGGTAAATAAAAGTTAATAAATAAATAAATAGGTCATGTGGAGCAATTGTATTCCATGAATATATAAAAAATTGTTACATTTATACGTGTAACTCCTTTGAAAATTATCTCCAAAATGAGCACTCAGGTACTGTATACAACACTGCAAATACTTAAAATTTATTTCATCAAATGTTACTCAGATTTTTATACAAATTTATATATACAATTTTGTAAACAATACCAAAAGACTTTGCATAACATACAGATGATCCAAAAACCTACACACATCCAACTAATCCAAACTAATAAAGAGGACGCTCCTCTTATGAAGCACTGGCAGGAGTGTAAGCATTCTTTGGCATAGCTTAAGTTTTTTGTCATGCAGCGTCTTATCCTGCAAATGGGAGGAAATATCTCAACATATTTACAATGCAGAGAACATACTATCTTACCAGTTTAAAAAAGCCATTTACACGGGTGAATCCTATGGACAGTTCAATGGCATATAATATTGTAGCCATTTTCAAAAGCCCACTTACACAGGTAAGGCACATTTACACGTGTAAAACCCAATTTTAAGCGTGTAAATGCTTTTTAAAATCTGGCCCTACATTTTTTGGTTTATATGTATATATAATTTTTTAAGTAAAACATTTGTTAAAATCTTACTCTTAAATAAAGTGTGACCTGGCTTTGCCTGTCTTTAAGACTTTTGCTTAAATTTTCCATCATAGACTGTGGGATGGGGGGGGGGGGGGATTGTATTTTTGGAATCCCCCCTTTGCTTTGTCCCCACCTTTTTGTGGGAGGCTTCTGGAGATTATAAAAATTCCCCTCCAGCACGTGATTTGGGTCTTTGCCATCCCTCAGATGGACTTACCAGGAGAAGAGGGGTTTTCTTTGCTTTGCTGTAGAGGTGACCTAAGGAGTATATTTTTGATGCTGGGGATTTTCTCGATTTGGGGATTTTAACCAGTTCCTGAAGAAAGGGCAACCCCCAATGTCTGGAAGGGCTGGGTTCCATTCCTTTTTGTTCTTGCTCAGAGTCAACGGCAGGGGTGAAGGGTTTGAGATTTTTGGACATTCCAGCAAGAGGTATTGGATCTATTTGATTCTGAAGGCTAGATTTGGAACAAGAGGTTTTTTTGTCCCCTTTCTCCAGCTTTTTGTATGCTGAAACTGCAACGGGGTTATCAGGGCCAGCGCGTCCATGAGGCGAAATTAGGCGGTCGCCTATGGTGCCGACCAGTAGGGGCCGCCGCACCGAAGAGCAGCCATGTGGTGCCACGAGCACTTCGCTTGAGGCAAAGAGGAGTACAGGTTCGTTGGGCCGCAAGCAGCTCACGCTGCTCGCAGCCCTGAGAAGCACATCGAAACAGGTAGGAGGCAGGGCAGCATGACCATGCTTGGGGGGGAGGGTAGGCAGAATGTTCGCTAGGGCACCTACTGCCCTTGCACCAGCCCTGGGAATTATCCTACCCTCCAAGGGGAAGGAATATTGGATATGGATGCTGGTGCAGGGGAGGGAAGAACACCAAGGAGAGGAGTGTTGTGGACAAGGAGACCATGTTTTTTCTAACATTGATTTTCCTAATGCTGTTTCTCATTTTTTCTATTCTTGCATGGATTTTGGTTTTTAATCTGAAGTAGATTTTGTTGAACACCATTGCTGGACTCTGTGACTCTTTCTTCTAACTGGACATTAGGACATTGAGTAAAGAAAGTGTTTGTAATTTTTTTTTTCAATGGCTGTTTTTTCCCCTTGGCTTCTCCTAAAGAACCACATGTACAGCAGCCGAGACCAATAGATTAGAAGTAAATGCAGAGGACCAGGGACATGACCACACCAAGGGCCCCACCCCAGATGGACTTTGGCATTGTAGCTCCCTAGGTGTAGCCAGCAAGCCAACCAGAGGTCCCGCTACAAAAAACAAAACTATGACAATAGAAATAATTCCTAATTAATGCCGATATGAACCTTGTCAGCAAGTTTCAGTCTGCTGAAGAATGTGAAGCTTCACATCTTGAAAAAATTCCCAACTACATAGAATTATAAAGTAATACAAACCAGAAGGCAAAATTGTAATGAATGGAGCAAGGTCTAGTCATGCGGTTGTAAGTAACAGAATCTTGTTTGAATTCATTTTGGGCTTAATTTTTGCATATTTAAATGTATTAATAAAGCATGAAAAAAGTATATACATCTTTTCTGAAAATTAATGTTCTAAGGATTTTTTTTTTCTTTCAGCATAGGACAGGGTTAAAGAAAGCTTTGATTTATATCCAACACATACAGTTTACATAACTGAGAAAATGTTGTCCCGAAAAAGCCATGTGACACACATTCTTTTAAGAATATTGCCTGTCTTTTCTACCTTTGTGGTTATGAATTATTTCCGAGTCTTATTGCCTAACTACAGTGGATTTTCCAGGTGGGGGATCTGCAGTAAGAAAAAGAAAGATCTTGAAATACCTCGATGTAATAAGGACTCTTGGATAAAGATTGAAAGAAATGGGCTTGGAGAAGAAAACATAGATTTTGCATTGAACAGCTCAGGATAACGAGAGGACCCGAGGAGTTAGTGCAGCAGCATAGTAAACAGTTCAGTGTAACCAGGGGACACTGGAAGGTAGTGAGCGAGCATCATGAACAGCACAGTATCACTAGATGTATTTGACTCTTAAACAGCATATTAAGCTGAAAAGGAAAAAAAAAAGGTTGACTCCTTCCCTTTCTAATGGTAAATCAAAGAGATTTACATAAAAACATATAGTATACATATTCATATAGTATACATATTCATAAGTCAATCATATCATTAATGTAAAGTAAAACCTAACACACAAAGCAAAACATAACAGAGCCATAGTTAAAATCATAAAACTCAACACACCTCAATGAAAATCAGAAACACAACCATTAAAAGAAAATCACATTTCCCTCTAGTCAATAAAACCAGCATCCTGAGAAAATAACAGAAACATGGGAGTAACCTGCACGGAGCGCAGTTACTACCCTTAACAGAAACATGGGGGTAATCCGCACGAAACAGCAGTTATTATCCTTAACAGATCACTTGGGGGTAACCTACATGGAGCAGCAGTTACTACCATAAGCAAATAGCTGGGCAGACCAGATGAACCATTTGGTCTTTATCTGCCATCATTACTATGAGGGTAGCTTTCAAACTGGTTCATGGCCGCTCTCACATGCCCAGATATGCAGCCATTTTATAACTTACGTGCACATATGCATGCATGTAATAAAATAGCCTGACCACGCACACTTGCGCCCAATTTTAAGTGAGCACGTACATTGGTGCACAAATCCCACCTCTAACTGCATAAATTGGGATTTTAAAAGGGGCGCACAGCCACGCCATTACCAGTTTCACCAGTTCATCCAGTTAACAGCTAGGACCTAGTTTAATAGCCTTTAGTCCCCCCATTTGCCCCAGATCCTTAAATCACCTCAGTTCTGGCTCTTTTTTTTAACTTGCACCTCCTCCATAGCAGAAGTAAACATACGCGCCACTGGATCTGGGCACGCGCCCCGGCATATGAGTGTATACGTGCTCATCTCTTGGTCAGGCCTTGAAACACCCATGTCCCACCCCTTTTTGAAAACTTTTGAGATTGTCCGCGCAGTGGGAGATACACACGCATCTGGGAGGCTTTTAAAATTCGGTGGGCGCACACAAGCCCGTCTCGTGTGCATATCTCCCGATTTTGGCACGCATTGGGCTTTTAAAATTCACCTCTTGGTTACTATATAAAAAAGTGTCTTGACCTTCTTTTTAACTTTATATTTCTGAAGTAAGAAAGCACACAGGATGGATAGATGAAGGCAGGCCGGCATCAGTGGCACATCAGTCATATCGTTTAACTCTCTTCTTACAAGCATTTCAGAATTTGCAGTCCTGCTTTCATCAGTGCAGGGAACAGAATTATTTATAATGTATTTTATGTTTGTTTTATTCAGTTTATCGTTCCTGCTCCCCTTGAAAATGAAACACGAGTCATGTTGAAATTATCTATGGAACTTTTTTAAGTGACTTGTTAAAGTATCTAAATGGATATGTTTAACTTCTATGAATCTTATTTTGGCTTTTATAAAATAGTTTTGTGTGAAGAACAGTAATATCTTTATTGCCATCCATTTTTTCTTTTTACAATACTATTGGACTGGCATTTTATTTTTCCACCATTTGTTTGCTAACAAAATTTCTAATACCATCATGTTTTGAAAAGGGGATGAAAAATTATGTAAGGTGTTTCTGATGTTGTGGAGTTACATTAATTGGGAAGTCTGCGATGAGTTTTGTGTTTTCTGTGGTATTTCCACTCTTGCATAATATGGCAATGTATTTTCATGGCAGATTCTGCTCCCTGTTTCCACATGGCTTGTCTTGTTTAATGCCTGTAGTACAACATCTTTGAAAACAGGGCCCCTTTCTGTCTCTTCCAGATCCAGGTAACTTAAAAACAGATGCTGAGTTTCCAGATATTTTTTCAAGTGGATGCAGAATTACTTTCCATAAACTAGATACCATCAGGTTTCAATAATATGACGAAGACAACCAGAGACACTGGTTGGAATGACCTTCAATTCTCTTTCACATGTTATAACGTATGAAATGTTCGAGGCACGTAATGGTACCTTTACATTGTCGGCCTCTTGTTGGGCTTTGTTATGAGACAAATATGTGTAGTCTACGATGCACCAAAGCCAAAGATTATTTAGAACTGGGCTAGCCTCATGATTTAGTGGCAGTTCTGCAGGCTGTGACGTAGAAGACTGGCATTTTGGACTCTAGCCTGAAAAAGCCTGCTGGGCAATTCAGCATAACCCATGCTTCTCTCCATACATCCCTCAGCTGCCTGATAGGTAGAATGGGATGGATTAACTTTAGAAAAGGCTTGCCATCACAGTTGCACAATATATGGCTGCAGGAGACCTCCAGGATGGAAGGAAGAATAAAGGGGAACATCACTAAACAAATGATGATCAAAATCTAAAATTGAAAACAGCATTTTTAAATTATCGGTAGGGAAATAGTTCTAATTATGTTCCCTTATTCCCAGCCAAAAAGTGACAAAAGGGCATTTACTGTATTTGTTCTGAAAGATAGAAGCTGAGCATGTACAAAATGAATAAGAGAAGGCACATTGTAGATGTGTTTATTTATTTATTTAAAGTGTTTTGTATACCGTCATTCGGTTTCGCCATCAGAACGGTTTACATAAACATGCAACAGATTGTAACATCATCATCCATAATCTTATCATGTAGTGAAGGTTAGTTTCATCTATTAGTTAATACTTGCGCATCAAGTTATCACATACTGCAAAGTATTTTATATACAAAGTTATTACATACTGCACGTTTTACCTACTGCAGGTGTTACATACAAAGTTATTAAATACTGCACGTTATTATATACTGCAAAGTGTTACGTACTGCAAGTTCTTTCGTTCTGCAAAGATATTTTCTACATACTGTTGTTACTTCGCTGGGGATTTATCCTTTTTATGTTGTTGTGTTGCGTGTTTGCTTTGTATGCTGGTTGATTTAGTGAATTAGAGTAGGCTCTCGTGAAAAGCCAGGTTTTTAAGTCTTTTTTGAACATTTCCATGCTTGGTTGAGTTCTTATTTCACTTGGTATAGAGTTCCATAGTTTGGGGCTGGCGATTGATATGGCTCTCTCACGTGTTGTGTTTAGTTGAGTGATTCTTGCGTGAGAGAGTTTGAGGAGGCCTTTATTTCTAGATCGTAAGTTCCGTTTTGGATTGTGTGTTACGATCTATTTGTGTGTTACGATCCATTTTGGATTGTGTGTTATGATCTATTGTGTGTTACGATCTCCCTCCTATCCACATCCCACCACCCCCTCCCCCCCCCCGCCTTTCCCAACTTTTAACTCTATGTAATCTCTCCCAGCCTCACCCTCCGAACATTCCACACCCAAGTACCCTCATAAAAACAACGGAACACACGTCACAGGAGCATCCCACCTCACCTGTTATACTACTAATATATTATATCATATCATATGGTTATCCTAAAGTTCGTACGTTATTCCCTGTTAAATCTGCACCCTGTTTAATGTTTTAATGTATTGACCTCTGTTTTAATGTATTCAGTTGTTTTTAATTGTAAACCGGAGTAAAGGCCAACACTAATACTTCGGTATAAAAAACCCCAATAAATAAAAATAAATAAATAAAATAAATATTTGCTTAGCCTGTTACTTTGTTATCTTATGATTATTTTATGCAGGGTTGTCAGTACTTTGTATTCTATTCGGTATTTTATTGGGAGCCAGTGTAAGGAGATTAGTATTGGAGTTATATGTTCATGTTTTTTTGATCCAGTTAAAATTCTGGCGGCTGTGTTCTGTAGAACAACAAAGAGAGGTATGCAGACAGTCAGGGATGGTGGAAACACTAGTTGAAGTAGGCAGCTGCCTAGCATGCACAGTGCTGGAGGTGGCTCAGGAATGGCATCTATTCTTTCCTGCCCACAAGGCCCAGAAGAGGAAGTAGTGTCCAATGGGCCTGCAATCTTCCTGCAGGGGCAAGAAGATTGCCACAGCCAGCAGGAGCATCGGGATTATTGCAGTCATAGGCTGCAGCAGCGCCACTGGATTGAAATGGCTCAGCCTGTTGACTGGAGCATCACCTCAACAGTTGGCTGAAGCTGAGCAGTGCTACGGGCCACGTGGCTGTCAGAAGCTGGAAGAGCTGCACGACCTGAGTAGGAGTAGGCTGCAGCAGCAGGACCCAGCAGCTATCAGGAGCTGGAGGGTGGGGTCCATGTAGCCACCCTGTCGGGAGCTGGAGCTAGTTGTCAGGAGGAACAGCACAGTTGCCCAGGCAGCTGAGAGGAGTAAGAATACTGTCCCTGCACCGGACTGAAGGAGAAAGCTGCTGCTACTACTGTTTGTGCTTCTGAAGGCAGGAGAAGTAAATAATGAGACTGCGAGAGACTGTGTTAGGGAGAGGCTGTATGCATCTGTGTGTGCGAAAGAGACCCTGTGTGTATGATTGAGTCTGTGTGTGTGTGATTGAACTATATTTTTGAGAGAAAGACTGTGTGTCTATGTGTATGATTGAGGCTGTGTGTGTGTGAAAGAGAGGCTATATGTGTGTGTGCGTGTCAGAGGGAGAGGCTGTATGATTGAGTGTGTGTGAGTATATAAGAGAGAGAAAAATGTCTGTGTGTGTACAACAACCCCCTCTCCCCCCACACTCCTCTTGCTAATCCTCCACAATCTCAGGGCATCTGTAAATCAAAAGTACACAGGTACGGAGAGAAATTTTTTTATCCATATTAGTTTTAATTGTTGGATGTTATTTGATGTGTCTGCTGTTTTGAAATATTTTATTGGCATTTGTAAAATTTTACATGAGTTTTTAGTTAGTAGATGTTATTCTATTTGTCAGCTGGTTTGAAATGTTTATAATTTTTATTAGTATGGTTTTACTATTATTGATTTATGTTTTTGATGTTTTATGAGAAATGGTAACATTTCTGTTTTTCCATTGTTACACTGCATATATAAGAGTCTGTCTTTTTGCATTTCCATTTCATATTTTGTCTGCATAATTCTGTTTATACTTTATGGCCTCCTTCTTCTATATTTGGTGAGGATGTGTCTGTGTTTTGTATGTGTAACCGAGGTGAGGTATTCTGCTAGCGTCTGTGTAGGGAGCTATAGTAGCCTGATTTGTTCCTAATTTAAGGTGTATTGGTATTTTAGGGCCTGGAATAATATTTACAATGTTGCCTTTTCATAGGTAGGGTTATTACTGTTTGAGTGCTAGCAATTAGTGCTGTTTTGGTATGGGAGGTTTGCTATATTGTAATTGAAATTCAATTTATTCATGGCTTTCTGAGGGCCAAGCCCACATCCAATATGCATTACAAGGCTTAATGCCATATGGGCTCCAAGTGTGTTTTTGCAGGCTTTTCTAGTTGGCACAAGAGCAGTGCATGTAAAATTAATATAAATGTTGAAAGTGAGATTTTTACCTCAGAAGTCTGTACTTTGAATGTCCATGTAAAATCTGTTTTTATAGATACATGATTTTTTATTATTGCATGTGGGGGCGAGGGGAGCGCAAGGCTGTAAGTTTATCCTAGGACACCTAATATCCTTGTACTAGCCCTGAAGACAGTCCTGTTTACTCACTGGGGAAATTTTTCAAAAGGATGAACATTTAAATATAACTACAATTATAGCAATTTTCAAAAGCCATTTCCCCGCATAAAGGGGCGGATTTTAAAACAATACGCACGCCGGTACTTTTGTTCATGCCACCGGCGCGAACAAAAGCACACCAGATTTTATAAGATACGCGCGTAGCCGCACGTATCTTATAAAATCCGGGGTCGGTGCGCGCAAGGGGGGTGCATATTTGTGCAACCTGCGCGCGCCGAGCCCAGCGCGGCCTGCCTGTTCCCTCCGAGGCCGCTCCGATTTCGGAGCGGCCTCGGAGGGAACTTTTCTTCGCCCTCCCCCCACCTTCCCCTCCCTTCCCCTACCTAACCCACCCCCCCCCCCGGCCCTATCTAAACCCCCCCTTAACTTTGCGCGCGTCGCCGGCAGCCCCGCTCCGTCCTCCGGTCCCGGGGGCGTGGTCCGGAGGCCTCGACCACGCCCCTGGGCCGGCGCCACGCCCCCGGGCCCGCCCCCGAAACGCTACGTCGTTTCGGGAACGCCCGCGGACACGCCCCCTCCCTCCCCGTTTCGAAAGCCCCGGGACTTACGCGCGTCCCAGGGCTTTACACGCGCCGGTGGCCTATGCAAAATAGGCGCGCCAGCGCGCAAGGGCCCTGCGCGCGTAAATCCGGAAGGATTTACGCGCGCGGCCCTTTTAAAATCCGCCCCAAAGTGCACTTATTTCGGTAAATCCTATAGAAAATTCATTGGCATATATTGTGGCAATTTTCAAAAGCCCACTTACTCAGGTAAAGTGCATTTACATGTGTAAAGTGCATTTACATGTGTTTAACTTTTTATTTGTACAATTTCTTACTGGGGGAGGTAACATTTAAACCGGCATGCGGGCACTTAGGAGTGCGTATTCATCAGTCTGCAACCAGGGAAGCAACAATTTTATTACAAATGCATGGGAGCACAGGGATGTGCCCAGGGATGTGGCCATTTTATATCATGCACGCATGTATGTATGCATGCCATAAAATAGTCTGACCAGGCACACATGTGCGCGCAATGTTAAGTGGATGTGCACCTTTGCATACAAATGCCGCTTCTACCACGAAAATGCTAGAAGTTTTTAAAAGACATGCGTGCAGATGCCATTACCAGTTTTCCCAGTTTTTTCTCAGTTCGCCCAGATAAGGGATAGGACTTCCAAATACTCCTAGTTTAATAGCCTTCCTTCTACCCTGTTAGCCCCAACCTTTAAAACCACATTGATCTGCCTAGAAACTTTTGTTTTACAACTTACCCATCATCCATAGTAGAAGTAAAGTTACGTGGTGGGGATCCCGGCGCACGCCAGTACACATAAATATTAACATTGGGATGCGAGACTTGCGCCTCTTATTTCCTTCCTCCCACAAAAGACATGACTACATTATGGCTTTACAAAAGGCCGCAGTTTATTATGCAACAAAACCCTGACCTGAGCCCACATAATGTTAACAATGAAACAAATTCATCATCATCCCACCACGCCCCAGTGGCATACGGAGTTAAGCAGTCCTCCAGTATTTCTTACCCCGCTGCGTACCAGTGAGGGTAAGTCCACAGCCTGAGCAGCAACCCCCACTACTCATCAGCCATCTCGTGTAACAGCCCCCCCCCCCCAACTACATGAGTCCCCCCCCCTCCAAATGCCTCCTTTAATCTCACAATTATTAACAATTGACAATTTTGGGCTCAGGTTTCCACCACAAACAAGGATAACTATGGTTCCCCTTGTTCCCCCACTCTGCGGCCTAGCTAACTCTCACTAATCACTTTCTCAAAAGCCTCCTGCAAGGTATTATTAAACAAGTCCAACCCCACCTCCGACAAATGAACACCATCTGCCCGGTATAACCCCTCACAAACCTCCCATGCCCATTCATGTCTTACCCAAAATCCACCCTGACCTATAATCCACCTCCCAATTCGCCTATTCACTTTTTTCACGCTGCTCTTCCATAAAGGCTCATGCTTTAGTTTAAGTCTAACAATCATGTCAAACCAACCCACTCTTGTATTGGACATTCTATTCATAATGAATGCAAAATCCTTTTGCACAATCGCCACTAACTCTTTACAAGAACAGGCCCCTATGTCATTATCCCCAAGATGAACCAAAATAATTTCTGGCACTCTCCACTTCGATATCAACCCTTGCATATAAACAGCTGCTCGCCCCACCTCATTCTCCAATTACCAAACCATCAAATCCGCCACTTCTTCACTTCCAAGGTCAGATGTTCCCCGTAAGGTCTCCACAATACCCTGCACTGAGCCCAATGAACAAAGGAATGGCCCACAATCCAGGCACATCCCCAATCATTGGGAACCCCCATGGTTCTGCAAGAAACAATACATGCAAATTAGATTACTCTTCATTACTCTCTCTCATCCCAGACAACACCCTGCCCTTTCGCATATATGATGCAAAGGCCCAGGATTGCGACCTCCCTATGGACCGAATCAGACTCCCCGAAAACCCCATTTCTGCCACCATCATGGCAGCCCCTATAAGGAAGGGATGCATACTATACTCGTCCACATTCCACCCTAAACTCAAAATGACAAATCGCAATACTCTTGCAAATTGGAACCTGGTTAAGGAGGAGCCATCAGCATGCATCAAAAATGAACCTCGGACCAACGCTCTCACCCTCACAAAAGCCTGCACACAACGAACTGGGCAAGACAACGTATCCATTGAAGGAACCAGTGTGATCACATGCCCCTGTCCCCTCTGATCCATTTTAGACTTGTGAATACGAAAACGCACGCAACTGTCGTAGACCAATACATTAGTTAACTGTAACTGCCCCAGTCGCATTAACCTTCGAATCAGCCACTAACTCCCCTATTCTCATAGCACCAAAGAAGGCAAACACAGATGATACTCGGAAAAGTAATACCTCATATTCAGACCAACACACCGCACCCAGCTGCCCCACGATAATTACCAACTCTGTATATCTTATCGACTGCCGTTTGTCCTTTATACGACACTGCCCCCAAGACCACCCATATACTCTCCCCTGTACCAAGATGGCCAGCCCCTGAAACCCCCAACCCCAAAATCCCCTCCCAGCATCCCCCCCCCCAAGGGACGCCGCTACCTACCCATGGGCCAGGAGGGAAAGCGCTATTCAGAAAAGGAGGGTTATCTGCAAATAACTGCTGCTGACCTAGACCATTGGAAGCAAGAGGGAGAGAACCACCCCAATCTGCTGTATATTGATTACTCACCCAAGGACCTTTCCTTTTAGATTGCCCCACCCGCCTGGCTTTACCCTTCCCTTTTCCACCACTGATCATACCTTTCCCTGGGCCAGGCACACAGGGAGCACCTGGACCTATCACCTGAGTAATTGAGGAAGTCCCAGGAGGAATCACCCCTGCACCACCCACTACCTTTGTAACCACCCTACTCGCCAACTGGGGGGGCAGGCCCCCCCCCAACTGAAGAGACACCCCACCATATCCATCACCCCTGCAGGGATAAATCCGCTGCCTCCCGCACCAGGGACCAGCTGGGAGTGCAGAAATTCTCCCATTGAAGTGTTAACCAAAAGCTCCTCCCCCAACCCCACAGAATCTTCACTGGAAGCCACATTGAGGGAAGGCTCGGGAGGGGTGGGAAGAAGCACAACAGGCTCCGAAGATTCTGAGCTGTTCTCTACAGACTCATCACCCGGGGGGAAAGGGTAGGCATAACTTGGCCGCACTAGCGGGGCCCATTGCCGGCCCGGGAACCAACACTGAAAATACGGACAAAGGCCCTGAACTTGCCCGGCCATGTAGGTGCACCGAACCAGAAAGATCCACAGGGGGCATGCGATGCACCTCTGGGCGGGCCAGAGCCGAATACTGCGCTGCAGGAGGTGGATCACGAAGCGCATCGGCCTCACAATCCTTCCTATGTCGGCCCATTGTAGCAGATGAAACCTGCAATTACAAAAAACAATTAGGTTAAATGCCAACAAAAGGAACCCAGACGGAGAGAAAGATTGGCAGTCTGTCGCCTGGTCTCGCCGCAAGCCCAAAAAAAAAGGATCATGCCATGTAAAAAAGCCCGCGCTGCCCTCAGGAACCAATGGCAATCCAGTATTTCAAAATTGTTGCCAAAACTATATTGGCTCCCAAGGCACAGCATCTTGCCCTCCCCCCATGATGCACATCCCACTCCCATGTTAATAGCAGATGAGGGGACCACCCAGCCTTTATCTTACATGCAAATTTCAAGTTTGAATCCAGGAACGACCATGCCATGCCCAGACCACGACATGCCCCTTGTTTTAAAGTTTTCATTTGTGTGCACAATGGCAAGTATACGCATATCTGGCTAGCTTTTAAAATATACTCAGCGAGCGCAGGCCCAACAAATTCGCGCATCCCCTAATTTCAGTGCGCATCAGGCTTTTAAAATTCACTTTTATGAGTACAAACAAAAATAACATTGTAGTATAGGTAAAGTTTCCTTATGAAAGAAATAAAAATAAAACAAGAAATACACTAAAGTGAAATAATATCATGAGGAAAAATAAAGTCCATAAACGGAGTGAGATATTAACAATTGGCAAGTACAAAATAATTCTTGTCATCAAGAAATCTTGTTAGTGTCTTTGAATTGAAGAAAACTGTTATGCTCAGGCTTGTGGACCCTTGGGCCGACGAGGGGATGTTACCCCTTGCGGAGAATCCGTAGGTTATCTCGTCGGGTGGCGAGGCAGGACAGAGGAGGAGAGCGGCTGACCCTTGGTACTGAAGACAGAAGCTACTGTGGAGTTGGACGAGGAGGTGAGCGGATGGACGGTCTTCACCACTGGTGGTCTGCGGTCCCCCCGGGAGGAGCCCGTAGGGACCCGACCGCTGGGACTTAGGTGGACCTAGAGAGGTCAGGGTATCGGTGCAAAGGCCAACTGGAGCTTCGCCCTGGAAGCCCGCGGTCCCCCCAGGAGAAGCCCGTAGGGACCCGGGCCGCTGGGACTTAGGTGGGCCCTTGGAGACGGTGGACTTGAAGGAGTCCTAGGTCAAGTGCCAGAGGGTCGACGCTCACCAGTCCAAAGTCGTGTGCCAGAGAATCACCGCTTGCCAATCCGAAGTCAGGAACCAGAGAATCACCGAAAGCCAATCCGAAGTCAGGAACCAGGAACACCAAGACGAAACAGGAACCAGAGTCTGAGCACAGGGAACGCACTGAAGCAAGCAGACTAGACAGCATTGGAGGACGTTGCCAAGTCGAGGAATGAGCAGAGGAAGCCTCCTTAAATACTTCCTCTGCTCTGGATCATTGGAAGCAGGTGAGCATCATTAAAGGGATCAGGTCCCTTTAAATTCAGTGAGAGGGCATGGCCTTGCGCCTAAGGCGGTGGCCATTTTGGATTCCATGGCGGTGGCCATCTTGAATCCCCTCCGCAGGGAAGAAGCTTTGGTGCTGCGCCGGGGAGGCTAGGACGGCTCTCCAGCATGTGGGCACCCCGAGGGCCTGCGCCCATGCGCGGGGGCATCGGCACCGGGCCCGGGCTCCTCTGGAGATTTGCCACGGCGGGTCACCGCCGCGGTCAGGTAGGGGGAACGCGCCCGCGGACGGCCGCAGGCACGGCACACAACAAAAACAAATTTATTGCCTTGATATACAAGTACACACTTGCAGGGAAATTTAAGTAAAACACATTTTTTTAAGCATGTAAATGCTTTTGAAAATCAGGCCCATTATGAAGGGAATTTTCAAAAGGTTATAAACTACAGGTGTGACTCTAAGCACTCTGACTTATGCATGTATGTGCACACTATTAAAAATTACCCTCCCTATACATTTAGATAGATATCATACCAGAGTGTTGTGGGAGTCTCAGTTTAGTGGACCCTTGGGCCGACCTGCTGGAGACTAGGAAAAGATGGACAATGTCTCTGATGAAAAGCGGGCCGGGAGGCAGATGTTCAGGCGGGACGTAGATGCTCTTCACCCTGGAAGCTGGTGGTCCCCTGGGAGGAGCCCGTAGGAGCCCAACCGCTGGGACTTAGGTGGCTTCACCCTTGGAAGCCGAAGCCCCCCCGGGAGGAGCCCGTAGAGGCCTGGCCGCTGGGACAGGCGGGTTGTGGATCAGGACAGGTAACTGGAACCAGACTAGGACAGTAGTGATACTGTAACTGGGTACGGGTTCTGGAACCAGGCAGGAACTGTAGCAGGACTCGGGTACTGGAAAAAGGCAGGGATTGTAGCAGGCTCGGGTACTGGAACCAGGCAGGAACTGTAGCAGGACTCGGGTACTGGAAAAAGGCAGGGATTGTAGCAGGCTCGGGTACTGGAACCAGGCAGGAACTGTAGCAGGACTCGGGTACTGGAAAAAGGCAGGGATTGTAGCAGGCTCGGGTACTGGAACCAGGCAGGAACTGTAGCAGGACTCGGGTACTGGAAAAAGGCAGGGATTGTAGCAGGCTCGGGTACTGGAACCAGGCAGGAACTGTAGCAGGACTCGGGTACTGGAACCAGGCAGGGAATCTAGCAGGCTCGGGTACTGGAACCAGGAAGGAACTGTAGCAAGACTCGGGTACTGGAACCAGGTAGGAACCAAGCAGGTACTATAGCGAGCAGGCAGGAACCAAGCAGGTACTATAGCAGGCAAGCAGGAACCAAGCAGTTACAGTAGCAGGCAGGCAGGAACCAAGCAGGTACCGTAGCAGGAACGGAGTGACGTAGCCAAGCAGGTCACTCCGGGGCGCAACGCAACAGGAAACCAGAATGCTAACCCGTTGCAAGGCAAAGGCTGGATGGCCGCGGCCGGCTTATCAAGGCCGCGGCGTCTGACGTCAGGAATTGGGCGGAGTCAGTACTGGCGGGAAACGGGCTACAAAGGCACCCAAGTGGCGCACACGCACGCCTAGGAACAGGGCGTCCACCAGAACCTTCACGGCGGTGCTGCCCCAGTGGGGACGCCGCCAAACAGGCCACAAGCCAGGACTCCGGAGGCGGGAGCAGGTCCGGGAATCAAGAGGTGGCCAGGACCGCAATACAAGAGACTGTCATTATACTCCAGTTTGTAGTTTGACACTAGAGATGTGCATATGGCCAGTGGTCTTAGCATTCGTGGCCTTTTCATTTTTAGAAAGACAGCTAGATCCCATTTGCAAAACCGGTTCATCTCTAGTTTCAAGAAGGTCATACTGCACAAATTTTAACATTTATAAATAATTGTTCTCCTATGTATTAGACTCTTGTTATTTTGAATTATCTTAATACTGAAAGTTCTAATAGAGGGAGTTTTTACATGAAGCCCTGTATCATTCCACTGCTTTATAATAGTGCAAAAACTCTCTTATATAGAAAGAATCTCCTGCTATAATAAATGACTGGACAGCACAAATTATGTAAGTGGCTCCATCCTTTCATTAAATTATTTTTTACCCCCAGATTTTCCCCTCATTTTTCTTTAACCTTCATCACTGATGGCACATTCCGAATACACATATGCGTTGATGGCCTGAAGGACAGTCTCTTCTGAGACATCTTCAACTCTACTCTTTCAGCTGGCAGAGGATGCCATAGTAGCAGCAGCTCTCTCCCTCACTCCCTCCCTGGGATTGAGTGCACCACCTCTACGGTATGCCTGAGCACTAATGGCTCTTTTGGAAGGCGACACAACTTAGAGACTCCTGGCCTGCAACATGCATAGATCAAGCTCACTTTGTTACGGATGCCTTCAGAGCAACTCTGCAGACTGGAAAAGGGATAATTTGGGTCATGCTTATGATAATAAAGTTGAAAGTGTATCCAAGCAAGGACTGGTCTAAAATTTCACACACAGGGGCCGATGCAATAAAGTGCACTCATCTTAGCGCTCATCTTATTAACCCTCATTGGACACGCATCCTCACACACGTTCTCTCTCACACACATACATGCGTGCACATTCTCTCTCATACATACTTTCTCTCTCCCCAGAACATACAAGTCTTCTTTGGGCCTGCACAGCTTCTTTCTCACATACGCATGCAGTCTTATTTGCTCACATGCACACATGTTTCTACACATGTTCACCCACATGTTCTCTTACATGCTATTTGCTCACATGCACACATGCTTCTACACATGTTCACCCACATGTTCACCCACATGTTCTCTTACATGCTATTTGCTCGCACTTATGCTCTCTCACACATACATACATACATGCTCCATCTCACATACACATGCTATCTCACTCACACACACACTCTTGCTCTCTCTCTCCCCAGAACATACCAACTGACAGGGCCTTCTATTTTCCACCTTGCAGTCCAGCTGACAGGGGCCTCTTCACTTCAGCACGCGGCTGAAGAAAAGAGGCCGCTGTCAGCCGGGCTGTGTGGCTGGAAAGAAGAGGCCCCTGTCAGCTGGGCCACAAGGCAAAAAAGAGAAGGCCGTGCAGCCCGGCCAACGGCAGCCTTCTCTTTTCCTCCAAGCAGCCTCTCTCTGTTCTTCAGCCACTGCCGGCTTCAGCTCTGGTGGCAGCACCCAACCTCTCTCCATTCTTCAGTCACCACTGGCCTGAGCTCCGATGGCGGTCCCCAGCCAGCTGAGGCAGCCTCAGCAGGGGCAGGCAATGTGAGGCAGATGCCACAGCAGTGTTCTGAGAGGAGCATTTTTTTGCTGCCTCAAAATTCTGCCGCCTGAAGTGGCCGCCTCACCCTGCCTCATTATAGAACTGCCTCTGCCTGCAGGGCAAGAAAACGGATGCTTGTATTGAGTATCTGTTTTCCTATTGTGCACACAGCCACAGCTTCCCTGGGTGCCCAATGCTTTTTTATGCAGCAGGTCATTAAAATATAACATTGTATGCCCAGGAGAGGTGGATGCATGAGTGTTGAAAAAATGGGCGCCCAGTTTGGACGCCCATTTTTACGCACGTCATCAGCCCCCCTGTGTCAAAAATTTGTGTTTTATAACATAGGATACAATGATTTTTTTTTCCCCAACTCTTCTAATATCTTTTAGTTATATATTTAAATCCTGATTTGAGTACATTGAGGCTATAGTGATTTTTTACTCTTATCTATATAAATAATTTTCCATCCTGGTAATCCCTCCTTGACCATGTAGGTAGTCAATGGTTGTTTTACCCAAATTCCAGTTGACAAATTCAACTTTTAATTGATTCCTGCGACATCAAATTCAAATAATAGTGGAATTTCAAAACCTAAGATTCCAGTCGTAAACTTGAGTAAACAAAACCAGTGTGACAGGGTAATTTTTAAAACTAACAAAACCCTTGCTGGAGGCCGCTGGATTAAATCAGCTCATCAAAATGAACAAGAAAAAAGGCTTTTCTCAAGGCTGAAGGAATGCTGGCACAACAGCAAGTGAAACCCTGCCACATCATCTAGCAAAGTATAAAGCCCTCCTGGGGCAGAGGAATGCAATTTAAAATATTTCTAAGAAGCGGAGAGGGGCACAATTTGTGGGCACTGGGTAACCAATCTCAAATCTGTAAAGCAACTCCAAGGTCTTTCAGATCATAGCCTGTAGATGAAAGTCTTCTCAAGTGTAAAATAAAAATTACAAGCATGTCCCATCTCCAGTGGTTCGTACCAATAAGCAATAGCAGAAAGCCCGTCGTGATGTACTTTAACAGTGCACAAAAAAATCTATTAATGAGGCAATTTGGAGGCACTTCGGCTCATCCCTACCCCCTGTTGCTTGTTTTGGCTATTTCCAATAAACTTGACGTTGGAGCATCTCCTTTTCTTTGCGTACAAGGTTTCCAGTGTGTTTGCAAAGCTTCCGAGATTCCCTGTAACTGAATAATAGGGTGCTTTGTGAGATTCAGGAGAACTGAACTGCAGGACGAAACTGAGCTGTTCTATCTTGGACCAGAATGGCGGACAAAAGGTCCGTAATTCTATCTAGGGAGAGATTCAGAAGCCCTTGAACACATTTTATAGTCTTGTGAGAGTTTTGAAAAGTTTGTAATTGAAAATTAAACATGGTCTTCCAACCAGCAGTTTTATTATGGCTTATTATGAAACTTTTCCACTATGTAAAGCAAAATATATACAGATTTGTGAAGCTTTAGTAGTTCAGTGACTCTAACCTTTCCATTGGCTAAATAAAATACCATTCACTCTGAATATTTACAGTAGTGTTACCAAGGGTACGATTTCATGCCACTAAAAATGTACTGACTTCACCACGGACTACTGAATTTCACTGGAGGATTTGATGCCAGTTTGGTCATGGTTCCATAATACCAGAGCCAAAAAAGCATGCATATGCTGTGGAATTATGTTCTAACAACACCAGTTCCCATTGGTGTTTCACCTTTCCTTAACTCAAACCTTAACAATGACCTCAGGTTCACAAGCCAACAATGGGCTTGATTTATTAAAATTGCAAAAGCAAGTTGTGAAATTGGCACTGACCTCCAAGCATGTGCCGACACTCCTAATGTGCCAGTTCGATCAAAGCCTTTTTCTGTGAGGCTAGTGTTAGCTAAAGGTTCTTACAGTCTTGTCATTTAAGTGAGTGTTTACCCCATTCAAGTGAGGACACAATGAAGTCTGTCAAAGGACTGTTACAGTGTTTGGCATCACAGTCCTTTGATCTGATACTGCCATTTCAGATCAGGTGGGTAAACTCAGCACAATTCCACAGAACATCCCTGGCAGGAAAAGTCATACCACACAGCATGTAGCGAGTCACAGCATGTAGCAAGCACTGCAACCATTTCCTCAATTGTTGCCAGAAATCTACAAATCTTTGGAGGTAATTTTCAAAAGGATTTCTGCACGTAAACTAAGTGTTTGAAAATTGCTACTTTTCTCCCAGGACAAGCAGGTTGGTAGTCCTCACATGTGGGTGACGTCACTGGACGGAGCCCTATCACGGAAAACTTTTCTATCAAAGTTTCTAGAACTTTTGACTGGCACACTGAGCATGCCTAGCATACCATAATCCCTGTAATCACAGGGGTCTCCCTTCAGTCTCTTTTTTTCCGCGCTGCAATTTGCCTCACAGTTAGGAGCTCTGTGAGAACTCTCTCACAAAATTTTCCTCACAGAAAAAACTTGAAGATTACTTCATTAAAAAGTTCCTTCTTAGAGGTCTCCCTTCGCGATATTGTTTTCATCGCTCGGTGAGTAAAATCCACTGTCTCTGGTCGATTCCTGCCCCCACCTTTTTTCGGTGTCCGCAGGTCATCGATCATTTCTGGGCCTCAACCTCTGCCATCATGGCAACAGGTTTCAGAAAATGTCCAGAGTGCCCCCATACCATGTCAATTACCGACCCACATGATGTCTGTGTGCTGTGCCTTGGCTCATCACACAATGTTTCTCACTGCCCACGTTGTACCCAAATGACTCCGAAAGGTAGGTGGGCTCGCCTCGACAAGATGGAGACCCTGTTTAAAATCAAGCTGACTCCATCAACGTCCACCCAATCGTCACCGGCAGGAGTATCGAAGAAACTGGTCATCAAAGCTCGCCAGGAGCACCAGGGCAGCGGTGACCGCCCGTCACCGACTCCATCTAAGGGATCCGTATCGTCTTCCTCGATGCCGGAGAAAGACCGGACCGAGCTCCAAGGGAAACACCGACACCAGCACCAACGCGAGTCTACTCCCAGTGCTGGCACCAACACTGCATCGGCCTTGATGGCTATCGAGCTGATTGCGAAGAGGACATGGGTAGAGGAACCTTCAACCCCCGCTGCACCTGAAAAACCAAGGCGATCACCACCGATGTTGGTGCCGGGTACTGAGCCCCCACAAGTTCCTGTGGAGGTGCCAGTAGTGTCTAGCCTGCCTCCCCCTGTAGCTGCGATATCTACACCAGCTTTCAGGGAGAAACTGGACGGTTTCAACCGCCAGGCAGTGCTCGATGCTCTCTAAGACTTACAGCCATCGATGCCGGCCCCCATACCGACACTGGAGCCATCGATATTTGCACCATTGCTAACCCGATTGGATACACTCATCAGTGTCCTTCCGACACAACCCAGGCCACCGATGCCAAAGCAACCTGCAAAGTCTCTGAAAGCCCCGATTCCTATTCCGGGGTCCTCAGAAGACGAAGGCACAGACTCCAGTCCACTTTCAACACCGATTCCACCGATGCCAGAACCCATGCCTGGTCCATCAGGGCTCTCGGGACCGAGAGGCCCACGTTTCTCTTCGATGCCGCCGAAATCCAAATCAGTGCCACCGCATCTTCCATCGAGGCCGTCAAAGGATCCATCAGTGCCAACACGTCCTACAGTACCAACCTTCTTCCCTCCCTCAGGATCTCAACTAGAGACCCTTTCTGACACATGGGAAGATGTTGATACAGACACATCCACGGAGGACATCTTATCAGAGCCATCTCCTCTGGAAGAAATGAGTAAATCTCCCCCAGAAGACCTCTCCTTTGCTAGTTTTGTAAGGAAGATGTCAGAAACAATCCCCTTTGACCTGATTACAGAGGAGGACACACGCCACAAAACACTGGAAGTTCTCCAATTTGTTGATGCTCCGAAAGAAGTTATGGCTATCCCTGTCCACGAAGTTCTAGTGGATCTCCAGCATCATCTCTGGGAGCATCCTTGTACCGTCCAGCCAGTGAATAAGAGGACAGATGCAACTTATCTGATACAGCATATTCCTGGATTCCAAAAGCCGCAACTACCCCATCCATCGGTGGTAGTTGAGTCCGCACAGAAGAAGACCAGAAGACTGTGCCCTCACTCTTCAACACCTCCTGGCAAAGACCAAAAATTCCTTGATATTTTGGGTCGCAAGATGTTTCAGGGCTCTATGCTAGTGTCACGCATAGCTGCATACCAACTTTACATGCACAGTATCAAAGGAATCTCTGGAAGCAGGTTCAGAGATTAGCCATCGCTCTTCCCCAACAACAGCAGGATAGTCTCAATGCCATACTACAGAAAGGCCTTGAGGCTGGGAAACAATAGGTTCGTGCTGCTTACGACTCGTTTGAAACAGCTTCTCGCTTGTCGGCGACAGGCATCAGCACCAGGAGGTGGGCCTGGCTGAAAGCATCTGACTTGAGACCTGAAGTCCAAGACAAGTTTGCTGATTTGCCATGTACCGGTGAAAACCTATTCAGAGACAAAATACAAGATGCAGTGGCTCAACTAAAAGACCATAATGAGACCCTGCAGCAATTATCCACAGTTACTACTGAGGCCCCTTCCTCTGCAAAAGGATCCATGAGAAGGGACCCTAGAAAACCATTTTATCACCCATCTTGCGTGAGGCCAACCAGGCCGTCTCAGCACATCCTCGACAGCCCAAGACATCCAGGCCTCAGCCACCACCTCAAACAGGCTAAGCCTCTGGATTTTGAAACCTATCCAGAGAACAGTAGGCACTCCACAAATCCAGATACAGATTTGCCAGTAGGAGTCGAATTCACCACTTCATAACAAATTGGCTAAACATTATCACACACCAATGGGTTATATCCACCATAACCCAGGGATACAATCTAAACTTCTCCATGGTACCCCCGGATTCAACACCCAATCCACTGTGGATGCAAAAAGATCACACGGCCCTTCTAGAGTCAGAACTATCCACCCTTCTGGGCGACAGGGCTGTGGAACCCATTCCCTGGGCACAGCAGGGCAGAGAGTTCTACTCACGCTATTTTCTCATTCCAAAGAAATCAGGCGGCCTCCGCCCCATCTTAGACCTCCACAATCTCAACAAATTTCTACAAAAAGAAAAATTCAGGATGGTGTCCTTGGGCACCATGCTTCCCCTTCTGCAAAACGGAGATTGACTCTGTTCTCTGGATCTTCAAGACGCTTACGCTCACATTCCAATATTCCCACATCACCGCAAATACCTGCGTTTCCTAGTTGAACATTAATGCTTTCAGTACCGGTTTCTGCTTTTCCTTACCTGGACGACTGGCTGATCAAAAGCCATTCCAAACAAGGAGCTCTCGATGCTCTCAATCTCACTATCAATCTGCTACACTCATTGGGATTGCTCTTAAACTACCAAAAATCCCACCTGACACCATCTCACCTCCTTACTTTCATCGGAGCAGATCTAGACACCAGAGTCGCAAAGGCCTTCCTGCCCATCGATTGCACAGAGACACTCTCCAAGCTAGCTATGTCTCTGCGTACAAAGAAAACAGCCTCAGCCCATCAATTCCTAACGTTGCTGGGCCACATGGCTTCCACAGTCCACGTCACTCCTATGGCCAGGCTGGCCATGAGAATCACTCAGTTGACTTTGAAATCTCAGTGGCTCCAAGCACTGCTTTCATCCCAGATTCAAGTAACCCACCAGCTGCGATTATCGCTTCTCTGGTGGACGAACAAAGCCAACTTGCTAACAGGTCTACCCTTCCAGCAACAAGTTCCACAAGTGACTTTAACCACAGACGCATCCAACTTGGGTTGGGGAGCTCATGTGAACAATCTTCAAACCCAAGGTGCTTGGACACAGCTCGAAGCAATGTTTCAGATCAACTTCCTAGAACTTCGAGCTATATGTTATGCTCACTGGGGTAGATTTTAAAAATTTGCGCGATTGCTTACTTTTGTTCGCACACCAGGCGCGAACAAAAGTACGCTGGATTTTATAAGATACGCGCGTAGCCGCACGTATCTTATAAAATCCGAGGTCGGCGCGCGCAAGGGGGTGCACATTTGTGCAACCTGCGCGCGCCGAGCCCAGCGCGCGCTGCCTGTTCCCTCCGAGGCCGCTCCGATTTCGGAGCGGCCTCGGAAGGAACTTTCCTTCGCCCTCCCCCCACCTTCCCCTCCCTTCCCCTACCTAACCCACCCCCCCAGCCCTATCTAAACCCCCCCTTACCTTTGCTGGCAGATTTACGCCTGCTAAAAGCAGATGTAAATCTGCGCGCGCTAGCGGGCTGCTGGCGTGCCATCACCCGACCCGGGGGCTGGTCCAGAGGCCTCGACCACGCCCCCGGGCCAGCACCACGCCCCCGGGCCCACCCCCGAAACGCCGCGTCACGCCCCCGAAACACCGTGTCATTTCGGGAACGCCCCCAACACGCCCCCTCCCCGCCACTTTTACGAAGCCCTAGGACTTACACGCATCCCGGGGCTCTGCGCGCGCCGGCAGCCTATGCAAAATAGGCGCATGGCATTTAAAATCCGCCCCTCTATGCGTTCAAGGACTGCCTTTCACACAAGACTGTTCTCATACAAATTTACAACACAGTTGCAATGTGGTACTTGAACAAGCAGGGCGGCACAGGCTCTTATCTCCTCTGCCAAGAAGCCACGCAGATCTGGACCTGGCCCCTCGCACACTGCATGCATCTCCGGGCCACTTATCTTGCAGGCATACAAAACGTAGTAGCAGATCGCCTCAGTCGACAGTTCCATCCCCAAGAGTGGTCTCTGGATCCTGTGGTGATGACCTGAATCTTTCAACGCAGGGGTCAACCAATAATAGACCTCTTTGCATCCGAACTGAATCACAAAGTGGACAGATTCTGCTCCCTGCACAGGCATCAAAACATGTTATCCATGGACACCTTCGCTCGCCCCTGGAACCCAGGCCTTCTATACGCGTATCCCCCGATTCCCGCTAATAGCCAAAACTCTCGTGAAACTACAACAGGACAAAGGGTCCATGATACTCATAGCCCCGTATTGGCCTCGACAAGTATGGTTTCCCATGCTTTTCGACCTCTCGATCAGAGAACCCATTCGCCTGGGCACAGCACCCACTCTCATAACTCAGAACCAAGGCATGTTACGCCATCCAAACTTTCAGACCCTATCCTTCACAGATTGGATGTTGAAAGCTTGATCCTCCAACCGCTCAACCTTTCAACTGATGTCTCTCAAGTGCTTGTAGCTTCACGAAAGCCTTCCACACGAAAATCCTATAGTTCTAAGTGGAATAGATTTACCATATGGTGCACACAAAAAGGTATTGACCCCTTTTCCTGCCCCACTCAATCTCTATTAGACTATCTCTGGCACCTTTCAGACTCTGATCTTCAGACTTCTTCAATGAGGGTACACCTGAGTGCCATCTCAGTGTACCACAAAGGAGTTGGGAATGCCCCGGTAACAGCACAACTCCTTGTGAGTAGGTTTATGAGGGGTCTGCTACAACTCAAGCCCCCTCTACAGCCACAAGTCACTGAATGGGACCTAAATTTAGTACTTACAAGGCTCATGCACTCCCTGTTTGAGCCTTTGCACTCCTGCGATGTTAAATTTCTTACATGGAAAGTTCTCTTCCTAGTAGCCATTACATCTGCTTGAAGGGTTAGTGAGTTGCAAGCACTTGTCACATTCTAACCCTATACAAGGTTCCTACATGACCTAAATTCCTTCCCAAGGTAGTTACTGACTTCCACTTGAATCCGTCTATAGTCTTGCCCACATTTTTCCCAAGGCCTCATTCCCACCAAGGCGAGAGAGTTTTACACACCTTGGACTGTAAACGTGCACTTGCATTTTACATAGTACGCACTGCAGTCCATAGGAAATCCACCCAACTCTTTGTTTCATTTGATAAAAACAAACTGGGAGTTGCAGTGGGCAAACAAACTCTCTCCAATTGGCTAGCAGATTATATTGAATTCTGCTATGACAAAGCAGGCCTTCCTCTCCAGGGAAGAGTGAAGGCACGCTCAGTAAGAGCCATGACAACCTCAGTAGCACATTATCAGTCAATACAGATAGCTGACATCTGTAAAGCTGCAACATGGAGCTCTCTTCACACATTTGCAGCACATTACTGCCTGGACAAGGAAGGACACCAAGACTCTGCCTTTGGCCAATCCGTCTTGAAGAACTTATTTCCAGTATAATCCCAACTCCTTCCACATCCAATCTGCTGTGATTTTCAGGCTGCCTCATTTTTACCAACAGTACACCAGTTGTTGTGCCTGTTGCACAAGTTGTACGCTGTTGGTCCAAACAAATATGAGTCAGCCTGTAGCTTGCTAATCACCCATATGTGATGACTACCTTCCTGCTTGTCCTGGGAGAAAGCAGAGTTGCTTACCTGTAAGAGGTGTTCTCCCAGGACAGCAGGATGTAATCCTCACGAAATCCACCTGCCACCCCACGGAGTTGAGTCCGAAATCGTTTTATTATTTTATTTTTCGCTCGCACATTTTGCTACAAACGAGACTGAAGGGAGACCCCTGTGGCTACAGGGATTATGGCATGCTGGGCATGCTCAGTGTACCAGTCAAAAGTTCTAGAAACTTTGACAGAAAAGTTTTCCGTGATAGGGCTCTGTCCAGTGATGTCACCCCCTACATCCTGCTATCCTGGAAGATCACCTGTTATAGGTAAGCAACTCTGCTTTACGCATGTAACTCTTTTGAAAATTCACTTCATATGGCTGAATTTTCAAAAGGTGTTATGAGTATAAATAGACTTTTGAAAATTACTATGATATATGCTACTGTTACGAACATAACTTCTTTTAAAATTTTATGTGTGCAAGCTTATAGCAGACTCTTGTTCACAAGAACTAGGAAGTACAGGGAAATACTGATGCTTCCGTCTGAGTATCAATCCACACACAAATACATAGGCACTTATTCACAAACCTCCATCAGTTTCGTTCAGTCTCCATCATGTTAAATCCAAATATTCTTCATTTTGATGCACTTTTTGTATCTTAAGCTCCTGAAAGTCTCTCTATGTAGCTTAGTCTTTGGCAAAGTACCTGCAATTTTCAACATCAATCACAAGTATTCAAACACACATCCGACTTGGCTTACTTCAGTATAGATGAGCCAGGTCTTCAGCAGGAGAAAGAGAGTTTCCATGGGTGATAAATCCCCTTCCTTTTCATCAGGTGCACAGCTCTCTGCAGTAATCTCACCTCAAAGCCCTTGTGTTAGATCTGCCGCTCTATCAACACAATTTGTAATCATCTATTAGGAAATTATGAGATTTTATTTAACTTTCTCCTTGGTGAAATGATTAGTAATGCTGTATTAATAGCTTCTTTGTGTTGCATTGCATTACTAATCAGAAAGACTACGGCACAGCAGGACACCTGATTTGTAATATATCTACATATTTTGACTGAGTTGTTTTAGTTTTTAATTCTTTTTTTTTAATTGCAAACAAGGAAAGTTACCCTTGTCACTGGCAGCACAGTAAGAAATCATTCTAAGAATCAGCCCCAAGCAATCTGTCAACTGTCAGCAAAACTTCTTTCTCTTCGTCTCTTAGCACTCCAAATTCCTTTTCAGCCTCCCTGGTAATGGTTCCTGGGCTTTGTAGCAATGTTCATATTTCTACTTAACTTTCAAACATTTTTAAGTTGAAAGAAGTAATTATTTTTGCCTTTAATTCTATCATATATTAGTTGGGCACGTTATAGAGAGGGAAAGGTGACTATTATATATTTTCTTTTTTTTTTTGGGGGGGGGGGGGGGAGAAGGGGCATTCAAAGCATTCTGCTTGCATTTGAAAATTGTAATAAAGAACTATTCAATTTAGGAGAGTTCTGGACCTGAATTGAACTTAATTTTTTTACTACAGACAAAAACAAATCAATAATTTGTTCATAGAGCTTTCATTACAACAACAAAATTGTCTTCAGAGGAGAGAAAATACCCCAGTCTGCTGAAGCAACCAATTAGGAAGCTGGGTTTTATTTTATTTTCCCAACATTTCCAACTCCAAAAGCAATTTCTTGGTTCCCTAATCCTCTATTTCTCTGAGAGCACGTGTCAGCCACATCCAAGGAGCTTGCTTAATGTATAGCATTCTTCATTTACTGCTTTTTCCAGGACCCTACCTTAACTAATCTGCTGGCCCACTAGATATTTATCCTGGCATGTGAACAATACCACATAAATGTTTTAAGTACTTACAGGAACTATAACATAAATTTTTCGGTGTCACTTTTGCAATAAAATTCACGACCATCTCCTCATAGGAGTCAGATTGTTTCTACATTGCATGCAGTGCTGCAGTCCATGAAAGGCTGGGTTGACTTGGGAAGTTTGTAAACCAGTAGCATGTATCTTGGCATTCTGTGTGCTTGCACTGACCACCATAGCCTTTTGCTTTACTTCAGATGTTCAGCATTTCTTTTTTAATCTTTCAGAGGAAACTTCATTTTTAGAATTTTCCCTTTGCTAAGTGGTCCACCTCTCCAGTCTCTTCTGCAAACCAATGGAGAACTGGCATGCTTAGAAGGAAGCAGTGGAAGCTTCATTTTTTTTCTGCCCACAGATAGTAGAGTTAAGTATTTAGACAGCTAACACAGTGCTCCCTTTCTACCTTCTCAAATATGAAAGAGACCGTAATTTGAGGGGCAGCTGAAGAATCTACCCAGCTACTTTGCTGGTTGTCTTTTAACTAATCTCTCTCATGCAGGCTGCTGCGATCACTATGAATCATCTTCCCCAATGATTGGTTATCTTCAAGGCCAGTTTTAATCTATAAATCAAGCAGTGCAGAACATCGGGCTCATAAAATCCATGTCATTCCAGCTTGTTTGGAAGAGAGAGTCTTCATATTAGTGTCTAATTAGATTATATGGAAATAATATCAGGTTCTGATCAGTCACTTGACCAGGTTTATTTGGTCTTTCCTTGAAAAAAAACAGTGTAAGGCTAAATCTCTTGCACTAACACAAAAGTTTTAATGCTAGAGATCTAAAAATAAGATTTTTTTTTTTTAATTCAGAAACTAAAAGGGGTGAATTTTAAAAGAGTTGCTCATGTTAAAAGGCCCATGTATGTGAGTTTAAAAGTTTTAAAATTGGCAAATTACACCCCTATATGCATGTGTGCGAGCAACAGAACACACAAAAAAGGAACAGATCGGGACATTCGAGGTGGGGTCAACGTTTATGCATGCAAATCCTGATTTTTTTATCTTTTATTTTATTAATTTTCCAAAATATAAGCAAGATAATTCTTTGTACAAAGTAATACATGGATTCCAGCATTAAAGGATAATAAAAAAGGAAATATAAGATTATAAAGGAAACCGAATGTAACGCAGTCCCCCACCTCCAAGCAGAAAACGAAATGTGAGGTGAGGCAAAGAAATATGGGAGCATTCACAAAAGTTAACAAATGACAAAAGTTAACGGCTTTAACATAGCAATACAGTAAACAGTTTATATATACTTAAAGACCCTATATTAATTAAGACACTGGGGAAGAGGTTACTAGTCTTCAGGCCTCCAGAAAAGATTGCAGGCTAGAAAAAAAACGGAACAATCTTTATCACGCTTGATAGCGCACTTACAAGGATAACGAAGTGTAAAAGAGAAACAGATAGATTCAATTTCCTTCCTAAAGGCTAAAAAAAACCTTTCCTCCTTATTTGAGTAGTTTGAGCAAGGTCAGGAAAAATACTTACACATTGACCATTAAAAAGAGAAGAAAACTTCTAAAGTAACTACGCATTACACTGTTCTGGATGGGATGAAACGGCAAAGGACTCACACTTTCTGCAATTTGAACCTCCCTGGTCAGACCAGCCAAAGATGGTCTCGCTTCCAGCTCCTAGTTCGACATCCCCATTAAAGAAGGGGCAAAGGAGACACCCCTGCTTACCTACCACCAATTTCCAGCAAAGAAGATTGTAACCTGCAGCAGTGGTGTAACTCAAGCAAGCGACCCCTCCACCGCAGTCATGCCCAGCGCATGACTGCGCTGGGCATGACTGCGGTGGAGCATGACAGCGCTCAGCATCATCGCTGAGTGCTGCGGCGATGCTAACTATAGCAGCTCTGTGTGTGTGGGGAGGGCTTATATGTCTGGACTCATGGATTCCTCATTTGTCGGAAAATGTGCTTCTCCCACACCGTGAGACGCATCAGGATCCTCGGTTCCCTGAAGAACTGTTGCGGAAGTCGTGTAAGCGGTGATAACCTGCTGGCCCAGTAAAAGAGAGGAATCCGGAGGGAAGACCCTTACCTTCCTCTTTCGTTTGGAAGGCATTTTCCAGGAAAAAAGGTAAACAAGAAACAGAGGGTGGAACAGCAGAGCAACGCAACTTTGGCTATGCCGCCATCTTGCCTCGCAAATCCTGATTTTAAAACCAGCAAACACAGCATGCCTCAGACTGTTACCTGTGCATATTTACTTCTGTTCTTTTCTGGTCTAAGTCAGAAGATAACTCATGATAGCTAAAAACTGGCAGGGTGAGGCATTTGGGTAAACTGGGGGGCGTGCAGGCTGAAGAACCAGAGGGGTCTTGATGACCTAGAGGTAGACTGGGAAAACTGGTGGACTAAGTGATCAAACTGGTTATTTCCTTCACACACACACACGTTTTACTTGTGCGTGAAAAACTGACAAGTCCTAAAAAAAGATATGCGAATAATGTTTCCTAGCATAATTGCTTAAAATTTGGAGCATACATACACACTTACGTGCACACTTACGTGAATGATTTAAAATTCCAGGTTATGTGTACTCGTGTTCATGTTAAAGTTGCAGTCATAGGCCTGGATTCATCATGCCGCTATAAATATAGCAAAAAAACAAAAAGAATCAAAACCACATGTGAGATGATAAATATTTATGAAGGTGGAGTTACCCTCATAAATGAGCTAATAACATTATGCTTGTAATTGCATTTATGCAACAGTCACTTATATATGAAAAACAACACATTTATGTTATCAAAGTGAAAGTATATATTTGCTACAAATTTTAATCATTGGGTTCTCCAACCTTCCTTCTCTCCACGCCACCTCCTTAAAAATAATGAATTATTATACTGATTATTATTTCCAAAAACTTGAAAAAAGACACTTATCATTAACTGTTCCGGCACTGGTATAATGCCCATATGTCGCCCGACACAGCGCGTTTCGTTGCCTTCCACAGGGGCCTTAATCAATGTACTTTATTCTACGAAATAAAACAAAATCTAAGTTACAAGTGCCCACATTTGGATAACTAATATCAGAACAAGTATTTCACTCAATACATACGTGTCTTTTCAAAAGGAAGGCAACGAAACATGCACTGTGACGGGCAACGTATGGACATTATACCAGTGCATACCTCAATGTACGCGCGCCCTTCCCAGCTTTTTAAAATTTGCGTAGCTCCCACACAGCCCACTTAAGCACATAAGTGGCCATTTTTGCACGTTGAAGGTTTTTAAAATCTACCTATTAACTTTGATCTTATATATATGTATATATACTGTATATATATCTATATATGGATATATAAATACATATATATCTTCATAATTTTTATATTGTCAGGACAGTAATACATGTCCTTGGCAGACAAACTCACATATACTATACTGTGCCTTAGATTATAAATGGGTCTTTAGAAGCAGCTCACAAAAGTTATTTAAAGATAAAACTTCTTTAAAATCCTACAGTGAGTTTGAATATCCAACTGATCTTGACCTTGCTGCATTAGAAAAATAATGTCAAGAAGGAAGCGGTAACATTTGGTAGATGCCCCAAATCGTGAAATTGCTCTAGAAGTGATCGATTGTTTTGAGGAGCAAATTCTTTTTCTGCCTCAGAGTAATACTTCCACAGCTGAGTTGGAAAAATGACAGTGAAAACAACCTTGAATCGTTATACAACCGAGTATAACATACTGCTATTGAAGGGCAATGGGAAGAGTTGCTCTCTACTACCAGCCCTCTCCCAGAATACCTGAGATGAGACCAGATTAAATAAAAGATAGTAACACAGTAAATGGCTTGATCAATATTGGGCAGCTTCTCTCATGGTAAAATAATTAGGGCTTCTCCTTAGAGCCACACTTCCAGATCTGACTACCTAATGTACTTTAGTGATTAGAGGGCTGTACCTATCTGCATATGGAAAGTTAGAATCAGTTGATTCAACTATATCTTTAAGCTGTCCATTTCTTCCCCCCGCCACAACCTACACCAAGATGATTTCCTCTGGCCAGTTTTGCCAGGTAATTAAAATCTTCCTACTGACAGAGTGCTGCAAAAAAAAGAAAAAAAAAATGTTTCAAAGGATGAGCCCTTCAGTGTTCCTCATGAGCAGGAAATACCATTGGTGCATGGGATTGTCTTCTTCTCTCCTTTGTGGTTTAAACCATCACTTTCCTTACCCTAATGGCCATGAGATCCATATGTAGGCCCCTATACTACAGTGGGCTGTAGTGCCAGTAAGCCATTGGCAGGTCCGACTGAATTTTTCTCCAGAGCTAAAACAAAAAAACTTTAGTTAAACCTTTCACTTTCATATATAATATAAGATTGATGACCAACTAAGACAGTCGTGTTCACTCCCAGGCCTTGAAGGCCACCAGCAGGTCTGATTTTCAGGATGTCCCTAATGAATATGCATGAGATAGATTTGCATGCACCTGCCTCCACTATAATGCAGATCTGTCTTATGAATGTTCTTGAAGAATATCTTGAAAACCTAACCTGTTGGCAGCCTTTGAGGGCTGGAAGTAAATACCATGTCACTAGGAACTACTTAAGCTGGAGCAGGGCTAGAGAAAGGATCCACCTTCTCCCCTCCCTTGCTGATCAGCAGTAATAAGAGGAGAGTAGAGGTGCCTCCGGCCACACCCTCCTCCTCCTCTGCTGCCTGGTCCAGCTGCCTCTTTGAACTCCACAGCTGTACAGAGTCCCATCAGGTTCAAAGCAGCAGTCGGGCCCAGAGTTGCAGAAGTGGAGGATGTGGCTGATGCACCTGCTGCTCTTGCTCTCCTCCTCCTCCTGCCTGACCTGGCACTGGATCTACCCCAGCGATTCTGTGTGAAGGGCCAGGACAGTCCATGGCCCTGGTAGCCCACCTCATTCTGCTACCTAGGTATAGTCACCATTTTCTTTTAGATGTACTTTTTTCTGTTACTGTATTTGCATCTAGTGTGAATATTTTAAAATATTATCATCAGGCGAAATTTTCAAAAAGCCCTAATAGTTGTAGACTACAGGGGAACTATTAACATGCAACTGTACGCACATTTTCAAAGAGAAACTCTGCATTGTTACTTTTCGAAAATTAGCAAGTGCAAAGTCCACATGCTAAAAATATCCATGTATTTATTACATGGATTTGTTACTCACTCTCTCTCCCAGAGTGCTTGGAACGAGGTACAGGATTGCTGAATAATTTGCATACATAATAAAGAAACGTACTACTTCATCATGGCGCCCGCTGTTTATGTGGGCGGCCAAGTGGGGGCAAAAGAGGTAAGGGTAGATTTGAATGGAGTGTTCGTGCCCTGTTTTCCTCCCCTGACCTTTATCCCCAGTGCTAAAAAAGTACGCACTATGGAAGCCCTTGCGTAATTTTAACTGTTTGGAGGAGAGTGATTTTCGGCTAAGCCATTTTGCCCTGGTAACTCGCTGTTTACCCCCACGTAAACGACTTTGAATATTGTCCTCATTGTGTCTGTAGAGCCCTGCTAGCATGAATGCGTCCAGCCTCATTTACTGGACATGCTCATTTAGCTCTCAGATCCGGACAGTCTGTATCTCATTCTATTTAAGGATAGAGCCATCAAAGCGCTGTCCGGAAACACAAGATGGCATCATTATTTTCAGGACTCTGTTTATTTCCCTTGGATTTTCGGAGCGCTGCTGTCCATATTGTTGCACTTGTCATGCACATCGGTAACAATTTACTAACCAGTCTTATGCTTGACATCTCGCTTTTCAGTTAAATTCCAAACAGATGTGAACAGAAAGCCAGAAACTATAATTCATAGAAATGAAAATCTTTCATTTACTTTATAGCTTATTAAAAAAGTGCCAACCTGTTCCCCAGTAGGGCCCGATTTTGAGCCAGAGGGCAAAGGTAGCCAGATGTTAAGTCGCATTTGTCCAGGTAAAAATGTTGCTGAAGATCCAAATAAGATTACCTACAGTTTAGGAAGAAGATGAAAGCATAGTCAGACCTATGGGTGAAATCGGTTTTGCATGAACTGCTTATTTGTGTTCTGTATTTAATGTTTGTTTTAATCTCTGTTTTTTCTGAATGTATTTACCGTGGTCTGCGATGATCAGTGTTTCATTGGAATTTGTAAACATAAATTTGGATTGTCCTGCCTTTTGTGCAGACAATACTGGTCCACACATATTTAGCCTGAGACCATTTGATATGGTGCTGTCTGGCTAAATTCGCCAGCTCACCCCTTGGCTCATCTCTGACTTGGTCCCCTTTTTATGTAGTAACTTTGTCCACACAACAATTTTTTGCGGACAAAGTTACCCAAACGGGGGATTTTTTTTTAAGAGCAAAGATTTATGCAAGTAAAGGTTGATTTTACCTGCATATATCTAAAGATCCGCTTCATAGAAAATTTGCATTTCTTAAATCTTTCATCAATGAAATAGTTTTAACCTGAAGAACATACTTTAGATGGTGTATTGAAAGGGAGTGCCAGAAATCATAATCTCTATAGAAATTGCTGTCTTCTTCATTGCACATTACAGCTTTTATGTTCAAAAAGAAGTCATTCCCTCGTTTCTGAAAATAGGGCTGTATTGTCATCTATTCTTGTAACTTTCAGAAATCCTCGTGGCTGGGATACTGTGCTCTAGTTTTTTAGTTAATACAGTGGGCTTGTTGATGAACTTCTGATCAGTCACATATAATATACGCAGTAAATCTTGCTTCTTTATTTAGGGTCCAATTCGCTGAGTCCCTTCCTCCCTCCATAGACACAGTGTGAGAGAAAAGTTCTAGTGATCGGGTCCTTGTTTTGTTTTTTTCCTAAGTACTTTCCAAATTTCTTCAGTCATAATAAAAGTGGGATTAATCTCAGAACCATATAACAATCTGAAAATTCTAATTTAAAAATCAATACTTAAGAGTATTGCTACAGATTTTTTTTTTATGAACTGGCATGCAGAACAGGCTTGATTAATGGGAATACATTAGCAGTACTTAATGCTAAAGATCATTCACAAGCATTGTGGTTTCAACTAATATGCATTTGTTTAAATTCAAGACTAATAGGATCATAAATGCAAAATACAGATAAATTAAACTCATAAGAAAGAGGAGACCTGAATAGAATATTATAGTATCAATCAAGCTGCTGAATGGCCCTTGGCACTGGTTACTGGTTCATATGCTTGTTAATGAAAAGATGAGGTATTTTCCTTCCAGCCTCACCATTCACTAAGTGACTATTAACCATTTGAGAGAAAGTACTTTAATCTTTCTTATGGTTGATTGGGAAGCAGATAACTCAGCTACAGCATTATTTAATTGCAATTTTTTATTTTATTTGTGTCTTATAGTTGTTGCCCTTGGTCTCTTGATAAGTGTGCAGACGTTCTAACATGAAATCTGATTATTTGATAAAACAGCTGATCATTCTCTGTAACAGCAAAGGACAAGGATAACTTTTCCATCCCGTATCTTCCTACCAGTGATGTAGCCACTGGTGAGCCTGGGTGGGCAGGGACCCACCCAGTTTGGGCCCTGGTCCACCCAACCAGCAGAGGCCTGTTGGAGCAATGCTGTTGTGGGATCCCAGCCCCGCAAAGATGAAGAGGAAGGCCGGAGCTGCAAGGCTGCTGCGGGATCCCATCCCCGCAATGGCAAAGAGGAAGGCCGGAGCTGCAAGGCCACCATGGGATCCCATCCCCAAGGCGGCGAAGAGGAGGGCCGGAGCTGCAGTGCCATTATGGGATCCCATCCCCACGATGGCAAAGAGGAAGGCCGGAGCTGCAAGACAACTGTGCGATTCTATCCCCACAGCGGCAGAAGTAGGACTTTGGTTGTGTGACTTGTGCCTAATGAAAAGGCCCTGCGTGCATGTGGGTGAGAATGGGAGCTTGAATGTGTGTATGTGTGGGTGAGAAAGGGACCTTGAATATGTGTATATGTGAGTTAGAATGGAAGCTTGAATGAATGTATGTATGTAGGTTAGAATGGGAGCTTGAATGTGTGTGCATGTGGGTTAGAATGGGAGCTTGAATGTGTGTATGTGTGGGTGAAAATGGGAGCTTGAATGTGTATGTATGTGGGTGAAAATGAGAGCTTGAATGTGTGTATATGTGTGAGAATGGGAGTTTGTATGTTTATGGGTGAGAATGGGAGCCTGGGTGTGTGTTTGGTGAGAATTGGAGCTTGAATGTGCATATGTGGATTAGAATGGGAGCTTGAATGTGTGTATTTGTGGGTGAGAATGGGAGCTTGAATGTGTTTGAGTGGGTTAGAATGAGAGCTTGAATGTGCGAATGTGTGGGTGAGAATGGGAGCTTGAAGTGCATATGTGGGTGAAAATGGGAGCTTGAATGTGTGTATAAGGGTGAGAATGGGAGTCTGGGTGTGTGTGTGGATGAGAATGGTAGCTTGAATGTGGGTGAGAATGGAAGCTTGAATGTGTGCATATGGGTAAGAATGAGAACCTGGGTGTGCGTCTGTGTGTGCATAAAAATGAGAGCCTGGGGGTGTGTGAAAGAGTGAGAACTTGTGTGTGTGAGTGAGTCTGAGAGAAAGCATGTGTGTGTGTGTGTGTGAGAGACAGGATGGAAAGAAGACAGTAGGAGAAGAGAGGCACTGAAAAGGAATTAGGAAATGAGCAACAAGGGAAAAAGAGACCAGGACCAACTGATTAGAAAAATACAAAAATCAGACAACAAAGGTAAAAAAAATATATATATTGAGATTTTAGCAATTTGAATATGCCTTCTTTGAGAATGTGCATTTCTTATATTTTTGTATTTTGCTTTCTCTTCAGTATTCCACTGTTCAGAGTCTAGTTTCTCAGGCTTTTTATTTTGGTTTTGTCTGAATGCTTCTGTTTCTAATTTGTAGTCTCTTATTTCTATATTAGGTAAAGGTCGGGCTCTGTTTTGCCTGTGTGTGTGTGACTGAAATCTGCTCGCATGTAGTTTATCTGTAGTAGTAGTCCAGCTTGTTTTGTTATTCCAGTAGGTGATGTATTAATGTTCTAGGGCCCAATGTAGTCTCTGCATTGCTGCTTTTTCACAATGCAGGCAGTGGAAAGGCAACTTCTATACCCTCCACCCCCCCCCCGGAAATTAATTTATTCCAAAGGCTCATGCAGCTGAATATTCGATAACAGTAGTTTTATTGTATGGATAAATGAATGGCCGCAGCCCATATGAATTACACTAACAAGCAATAAATAAATTTAACAACAAGCAACATTAGCATAATAAACAACACTGTAAAACTTTGTTAACTTAACTACAAATTAACTCTTAGGGCCAGATTTTAAAAACTTCGCTCGGGGGTAGATTTGTGCGCGCAACCCGGCGTGTACAAATCTACTCCCAATTTTATAACATGCGCGCGCAGCCGCACGCATGTTATAAAATTCAGGGTTGGCGCGCGCAAGGGGGTGCACAATTGTGCAACTTGCGCGTGCTGAGCCGTGCAGCCTTCCTTTATTCCCTCTGAAGCCGCTCCGAAATCGGAGCGGCCTCAGAGGAAATTTTCCTTCCCCTCCCTTTCCCTACCTAACCTGCCCCCCCAGACCTATCTAAAACCCTCCCCTTACCTTTGTCGTATAAGTTGCGCCTGCCTCCGGGCAGGCATAGATTGCGTGTGCCTCAGCCCACAATCCCGGACACAGCGGCAAATGGCCGCTGTGCCTGGAGGCTCCGGCCCTGCCCCCGCCCCGGACCGCCACACCCCGCCCCCTTCCCGCACCCTTTTTTAAAGCCCCGGGACATACGCGCCTACCAGGGCTTGCATGCGTCGCCAAGCCTATGCAAAATAGGCTCGGTGCACACAGGAGCGGGTTTTCGGGGTTACGTGCGTAATCCTTTGAAAATCAGCCCCTAAGTGACCAGCGCTGCCCCCGCTAACAAGTGCTACCCATATAATTCCGCTGAGGCGCATGCACATCCCCCGGCCGTAGAAGCCGGGGGATGTGCATGCCACTGACCCCCTGGCCATCGAAGCCACAGCGTCATTGCCAGGGACCTGACCGTAGAAGTCAGGGTCGTTTGGTCCAAGCGCCTCAGCATTCCTCCTGTCCCTCACCCCTCTTGGCTGTCGAAGCATCGAGAGTCTGTGTTGGGCCGCTGGCCCCCGGGCCGTGCCCTACGTAACATAAATGCGGGGGTGTCGCTTTGTTGGTCACCACGCGCCGCCAAGGGCTGCAACAGGTTCCTAAACCCACTCTAGCTAAACTGTGGGAGGGTGGGAGGGAAACGAAACCCACCCGGCAGTGCCTGGCCGAAAAGGGGGTCGCACACGCCGTGCCTCCCCTTTTCTACCCAGGCACCGCCCGCCGGGCCAGCCTCCTCCCATCCCCACTCCGACTTCCTGCTCCCACCAGCCGTGCCTTCCCGCCCACATTGTGCCCTGCTCCCCAATGGAGACGCGGGCTCTTAAGCTTGCTGTTATTTGAGTCCTGAGAGTCTGTGCTGTGACTGTATGGTATGGCAAGGTTCTAGATGTCTCTTTCTTTGCAGGAGTTCGTGTTACTTCACAAAAAAGCAGTGGAGGGATCTTTTTTGCTGAGGTGACACCAGAATTTGAATATTTTCTTTTTCCTGGTATTTGTCATGTGAATTGTTCTAGCTCTGCTCTGCACCTGTTTTGATGATTAATGATATTTTATTGCAGTTATGAAGATTTCTGGTTTTCTGCAAAGAGGATTCATGAAAGAATGCATTGATATTTTGTTTTATTACATGATTGGTTGCATCTGTTTGTTTTCTTTGCTTTTTACATGATATACTTATGCATTTCTAAACTGCAATAAAGCTAAAACAAATTAATATAGATTAATAAGAAATTCTTAATGCTGGTAAGTGCTTGAAATAATTGAGGTAAAATGTTTTAAAGTTTCATGATTGATGCATAACGGCTGTTGCTAAGTACTTGGAAAGTCATTGTAGGGTGCAGTATATGGCATTATTTGTCAGTAAGAAGACAGCTAGTAGGACTCAGACCTGCATACCTACAGCCCACCCATGTTAACCTTATGCTCAACCAAAAAATCAATTCTAGCTTCGCCACTGCTACCTCCCACTGTTTTTCTTTATTTTTTTTTTTGGGGGGGGGCAGGTGGGGTTGACAGTTTCTTCCTGCTCCTTTGGGCTTACAGGAAAGGGGGGGCAGGAGGAGAGTTACTGTTTTACAGGGGGGTTTGGAGAACTAAGGAACTGGGGGGACATCATTGCACAGCATCTTCATTTTTTTTTTTTGATGGGGCTGCCTCAATTGGTGGCCCTGGGGTGAGTGGGGGAGGTCCTAATAAGATCCCCAGTTATTTTTTGGGGGTGCCATGTTGGCCCATAGGGTCCTTTAAATCCACTGCAGGAGCATTAGGACCCACGTCAGGGTCTCGGTGCTCCCAGCTGTATTATTTTATTTTGCATGAGCTGCTTTGCATGGATTTGCAAATTCATGCATGCAAATACCATGCAAAGCAGCTCATTGTAATAGGGGCAAGTTTCTGGCCTAAAAATTGCACAATATCACACAAAATATGCTGTTTAATGAGTGTTATAGCTCTATCGCGCCTTGATAGGTTGAATAAGTAGCTCCACCCTAGAATGCTCCATTCACTTAGCTGGCTAACTATTTAGCTGATAAATACTTATCCAACTAAGTGGCGACTGCTGAATACAGCCGAATATTGAAACTGCACCACTTGGCCAGATAAGTCCAAATTTATCCAGCTAAGTAGCACTGAATTTCGAGTTCATAGAATTTTTTACATTAATAACACAGGCTTGTTTAAGCCTGTTAACAATAGACTTATGATAGATAATGCACTTTAGTAATTGGCCCCAAAGTACTGAATATTTTTTTTTACATTAATGCAGAATTAATTCTCAGTTACAGATACACTTTCTACTTAATTGTTTCTGTTCATTTGTCACTTGGTCAATAATAAAAAAAAAAAGCTGTCAACGTCATTAAAGAGTTTTTGAAATCCAGTAACATAAAAATGTGAGATTCTTGTAAAGCTGCCTTTTTCTTTCCCTTCCAGATAACCCAGATTCGGCAGACTTACGAAATGAAACTCAAAGGTCTAATGCCAATGTCCTTGAGACAAGAGCTGGAAGACACTATTTCTTCCTTAAAATCCCAGGTAATGTGCTGAAGACATGCGGCGTGTGCATGACCAGGGCAGAATACCTATAGAATGGATTCATTTCAGGGAAATCTCACTATTGTTCGATGTAGTGTTCATGTGAAACTCTAGATTCGTGTAAGGCAAAATCGAAAAGCTTTTGCATATTAATATGCAGTAGGTTTAATATTAGCAGTAAGACAAAGTTGGAGGGTAATTGTAGATCGCTGAACATAGCGGTAAAGTCTGCCCATGCGCATACTTGACTATTAATTTTCATAGTGATTTCACGCACATAAAATCACTTTCAAAATGCCGGGGGTAAAAACCCTTAGTGCGTGCATGAGTTACACTCGGGGAAATTATACCAGCTTCTGGCAGTGCGTTAACTTCTACTGGCAAACGTTTGCAGAGACTTTTGAAAATCCAAAAGTCTGCACCTACGTCCTAGCTCTGCCCCACCTGGAATGACTACCGCGAGTGCATGTAAAAGTGCACATGCAGTCGGGTTATGTGCACACTTTTACACGTATACCTCCAAGGGCCATTTATGTGCATAAAATCAGGTTTGAAAATTACGCCTAGGGATGGTAATTTTGATACTGGTGCACGGGCACAAGTGTAAGCATGTGTGCCGGCTCGTGCCAAAGGATATGGCCATTTTATAATATATGTACGTGTCTGTGCCCGTGTTATAAAAGAGGCTGAACGTGCATACACATGCAAACAATTTTATATGGATGTGCATGCAAACACCACCTCTACCGTGTGAGCGGGGGACTTTTGTAAGGGACACCTGCTGACGCCTTTTAGTTTTCCACGTTCCTTCCCAGTTTGCCCAGTTAAGGGCTAGGACTTCCAAACCTCCCTAGGTTATTGCCCTCCCTTCCCCCCTGCTAGTCCCAACCCTTGACTAGCCTACTTTATTTTGTTTTATTACTTACACACCATCCATAGCAGAAGTAAAGTTACGCACAGGGGTCCCCGGCACATGCCTGGGTACGTAAATACTTATGGGCACATTTCACGTTCAAGTCCCGGAACGCCCATGGTCCCCACCCTCGCCTCGCCAGACCACGCCCATGCCCCACTCCTTTGGTCTCTCTCCCTTGTGTGCGCAGCGGGAGATTCACGCGTCGCGTGGGCAACTTTTAAAATCCGCTCGGCATGCACCAGCCGGACATCCTCGCGTATCTCCCGGTTTTGGCACATTGTGGGATTTTAAAGTTCTTTATTAATGCAGAGGTGCAGTCCAGCGAACATAGTGAAGTTATTTTTACAGTTTGCAGAGTCCATAAGTTGCTCTATATCCTGGCGTATGTATTCACATATTTTGCATTAATGTTTTTGGCCCAGTAGTTTCTTCCTGCTTCCACTCAATTGGAAATGGCAACTGTTGGCCAGTGGAGCCACGAGCCTTCATTCACAACTACCCAGTGTTTTTACCCCCTCACAGCTCTGGTTAACCTCAGCTAGGGGCAGGGCCGGCGGGAGGTATCAGGCAGTCTAGGCGGCCACCTAGGGTGCCATAAGTTGGCGGGGTGCCATAGGTCAACAGGAGGGTGGCATTTTCCTTTTTTTTTTTTTTTAAAGCAAAGGAGTTGGGCAGCATTTCTGAAAGTGAAAGAGTCGTGCACTGGGACCCAGAGGTCGGCGAGGTCTTGGAATGGAGTTCTGGCGACAAGGGTAGTGTGCACCTCAGTGAGGGAGGGTGAAAGAGAGTGAGGTCACGTGATGGGGCGATGACGTGACCACCTAAGGCAACAAGGCGGCCCTCCCACCGACACTGGCTTAGGGGCCACAAGCTGCTGCTCCTTCAGGAACCCAGTTCGTGTGGCCATTGGGTGATGGCTGACGCACCCTTCCCTTGCCTCTGCCATCCTCCCTTCCCATCCCCAAGGGGCTTTTGAATGCTACCTGCAGCATCTCTAGCCCCGGCTGGCTTGGGGAGCAGGCGCCCGACCCTGGAATAGAGTCTAGGCTTTCCACGTGGCAGTACTCAGACCTTGTCACAGAGCCACCGGGCCAGCAGCCGAGCCCTGTCTTCACTTATATAATATTTGTATTTATCTTCTACCAGTTGTAGAGAAAGCCTTTTGGCAGCGTACAGAACAGGATCAACAGCATAATCCCTAACAAGGGAACACAATGGGAGAAACAAAGAGAACCAGCAGATGAGAGGCCAAGAAAATAAACCAAATTAAACTGTAAAGAAAACAAATGTTTAACTGTGACCGTAATGATGCCAACATCCTGCAGTTACCATCTCACTATGATTTGCCATTTAATCAGACCACTGAAAACTGGCTAAATATTCTGAAGAGCTCAGCATTGTGATTTAGTAAATGTTGAAGCCCAAAAAGCACCCTTCCAGTCCAACTTCCACCATTCACCGTATGATTGTATATAACCTTCTAAGGCTGAAAACCGACTTCTGAGAAGGGACCTTGGAAACTGGCAGCACTTATTGGTGCTATTTAAAAGAAATTGAAGCTTAGGTGCCAGGAAGCATTCCAATGGCCTTCCCGTCCTTTTTAGCATTTAGGCTGTTCCACAAGCAGATTTGGTGCCATATTCCCACTTGGAGAATGGTGCATAGTAGGGATGTGAATCGTTTTCCATATCGTCTTAACGATAGAAATCGTGTGGCAGGGCAAGAAAATCGTCTTAGGCACGATTTTTGTTAAAAAATCGTTAAAAATCGTTTTTTCCGATTAGTGCGCACTAACTCAAGTTAGTGCGCACTAACGGGAGTTAGTGCGCACTAACTGGGAGTTAGTGCGCACTAACTGAAAATGATACAATTTGACACTTTTCAGGTCAGTTAAGGTCAGTTTAGGAATGAATATGTATTCCTATTGGCTGCCCTCTTATTTATTCATGTTACCAAGTTTCCTACTGACAGTATATGGGGGATGGGAAATGGAAACAGTTGGTAGCTTGACAAAACAAGTAATGTGATCAGTCAATCTGACTAGAACTTGTGCCCTAACCCTGATACCAGGGGTATTGTGATCTTCCTGCACACAGTAGGGATGTGAATCGTTTTAGGACGATTAAAATTATCGTCCGATAATTTTAATATCGTCTTAAACCGTTATGGAACACAATACAATAGAGATTCTAACGATTTATCGTTATAAATCGTTAGAATCGTGAGCCGGCACACTAAAACCCCCTAAAACCCACCCCGACCCTTTAAATTAAATCCCCCACCGTCCCGAACCCCCCCCCAAATGACTTAAATAACCTGCGAGTCCAGCGGCGGTCCGGAACGGCAGCGGTCCGGAACGGGCTCCTGCTCCTGAATCTTGTTGTCTTCAGCCAAAATGGCGCCGAAAAATGGCGGCGGCCATAGACGAACACGATTGGACGGCAGGAGGTCCTTCCGGACCCCCGCTGGACTTTTGGCAAGTCTCGTGGGGGTCAGGAGGCCCCCCACAAGCTGGCCAAAAGTTCCTGGAGGTCCAGCGGGGGTCAGGGAGCGATTTCCCGCCGCGAATCGTTTTCGTACGGAAAATGGCGCCGGCAGGAGATCGACTGCAGGAGGTCGTTCAGCGAGGGTTCCGGCGCCTCGCTGAACGACCTCCTGCAGTCGATCTCCTGCCGGCGCCATTTTCCGTACGAAAACGATTCGCGGCGGGAAATCGCTCCCTGACCCCCGCTGGACCTCCAAGAACTTTTAGCCAGCTTGTGGGGGGCCTCCTGACCCCCACGAGACTTGCCAAAAGTCCAGCGGGGGTCCGGAAGGACCTCCTGCCGTCCAATCGTGTTCGTCTATGGCCGCCGCCATTTTTCGGCGCCATTTTGGAAAATGGCGACGGCTGAAGACAACAAGATTCAGGAGCAGGAGCCCGTTCCGGACCGCTGCCGTTCCGGACCGCCGCTGGACCCGCAGGTTATTTAAGTCATTTGGGGGGGGGGTTCGGGAGGGTGGGGGATTTAATTTAAAGGGTCGGGGGTGGGTTTTAGGGGGTTTTAATGTGCCGGTTTTGCGATTTTACGATTTTTCACGATTTTTCACGATATTTTACCCCCCCAAACGGCAACAATACGATTCCCTCCCCCTCCCAGCCGAAATCGATCGTTAAGACGATCGAGGACACGATTCACATCTCTAGCACACAGTGCCCTATCCCTATTAATACCAGGAGTGTTGTGATCTTCCTGCACACAGTGCCCTAACCCTGGCACCAGGGGTGTTGTGATCTTCCTGCACACAGTGCCCTATCCCTATTAATACCAGGAGTGTTGTGATCTTCCTGCACAGTGCCCTAACCCTGGCACCAGGGGTGTTGTGATCTTCCTGCACACAGTGCCCTATCCCTATTCATACCAGGAGTGTTGTGATCTTCCTGCACACAGTGCCCTAACCCTGACACCAGGGGTGTTGTGATCTTCCTGCACACAGTGCCCTAACCCTGGCACCAGGGGTGTTGTGATCTTCCTGCACACAGTGCCCTATCCCTATTCATACCAGGAGTGTTGTGATCTTCCTGCACACAGTGCCCTAACCCTGACACCAGGGGTGTTGTGATCTTCCTGCACACAGTGCCCTATCCCTATTAATACCAGGAGTGTTGTGATCTTCTTGCACACAGTGCCCTAACCCTGGCACCAGGGGTGTTGTGATCTTCATGTACACAGTGCCCTATCCCTATTAATACCAGGAGTGTTGTGATCTTCCTGCACACAGTGCCCTATCCCTAATACCAGGGGTGTTGTGATCTTCCTGCACACAGTGCCCTATTCCTGATACTGGGGGTGTTGTGATCTTCCTGCACGCAGTGCCCTATTCCTGATACCGGGGGTGTTGTGATCTTCTTGCACACATCCCGGTATCAGGGATAGGGCACTGCATGCAGGAAGATCACAACACTCCTGGTATTAATAGGGATAGGGCACTGCATGCAGGAAGATCACAACACTCCTGGTATTAATAGGGATAGGGCACTGCATGCAGGAAGATCACAACACCCCTGGTATCAGGGATAGGGCACTGTGTGCAGGAAGATCACAATACCCCGGAGGAGTGAGGGTCAGGCAGCTCCCCCCTGTCTGTGAAGCCAGCCTCTCACTAGTAATGCAGGGAGGGAGCTGTCTCAGACTTCACCATCCTTCCCCCCCCCCCCCCCTCACCCACACACCATTCACTAGCTGGGACATGGGGGAAGTCAGGAGTGAGGGTCAGGCAGCTCCCCCCTGTCTGTGAAGCCAGCCTCTCACTAGTAATGCAGGGAGGGAGCTGTCTCAGACTTCACCATCCACCCCCCCCCCCCCACCCACACACCATTCACTAGCTGGGACATGGGGGAAGTCAGGAGTGAGGGTCAGGCAGCTACCCCCTGTCTGTGAAGCCAGCCTCTCACTAGTAATGCAGGGAGGGAGCTGTCTCAGACTTCACCATCCCCCCCCCCCCCCTCACCCACACACCATTCACTAGCTGGGACATGGAGGAAGTCAGGAGTGAGGGTCAGGCAGCTCCCCCCTGTCTGTGAAGCCAGCCTCTCACTAGTAATGCAGGGAGGGAGCTGTCTCAGACTTCACCATCCTCCCCCCCCCCCCCTCACCCACACACCATTCACTAGCTGGGACATGGGGGAAGTCAGGAGTGAGGGTCAGGCAGCTCCCCCCCTGTCTGTGAAGCCAGCCTCTCACTAGTAATGCAGGGAGGGAGCTGTCTCAGACTGGTATCAGGGATAGGGCACTGAGTGCAGGAAGATCACAACACCCCTGGTGCCAGGGTTAGGGCACTGTGTGCAGGAAGATCACAACACTCCTGGTATTAATAGGGTTAGGGCACTGTGTGCAGGAAGATCACAACACTCCTGGTATTAATAGGGATAGGGCACTGTGTGCAGGAAGATCACAACACCCCTGGTGCCAGGGTTAGGGCACTGTGTGTGCAGGAAGATCACAACACTCCTGGTATTAATAGGGATAGGGCACTGTAAGAGATGACTGTAGTAGATTGAATAAAGATCTGATGTTTCTGCTCTCCTCACACCAAACAAAAGCAACACACAAGCAGAGAAGCCCTTCTTACAAAGCTGAGCTAGTGAGTTAAGTAGGAGGAAAAGTAAACATACTGGTGCCAGTGTGGCTACTTAAAAAATACACTTACCAACAATCAATTACATATATTTGAACTGTGTACAGTTCCAGCCAGGACCACCTTTCTAAAATGCACAGTGATTGGCAAATTCAACATGCACTAGCATTTCAGGTGCCTGCTAACAAAAATAATAAACAAACAAGTTCTAGTCACATGAGTGCTGATCATCACATTACTTTTTTTGTCAAGCTTCCAACTGTTTCCATTTCACATCCCCCCAACCATTACCTCAGTGTTAACCTTGGTAACATCAATAGATAAGAGCACAGCCAGCCAATAGGAATACATATTCATTCCTAAGTGACCTTTACTGACCTGGGAAGTGTGAACACTTTGTTTCATTTTCTGTTGGTGTTCGTGAGTTTCCAGTTCCATTTCCCATCCCCCCAACCATCACCTCAGTGGTAACCTTGGTAACATCAATAGATAAGAGGGCAGCCAGCCAATATGAACACATATTCATTCCTAACTGACCTTCAGTGACCTGGAAAGTGTTTATTTGTATCATTTTCAGTTAGTGCGCACTAACTCCCGTTAGTGCGCACTAACTGGGAGTTAGTGCGCACTAACACGATTTAACGATTTTTAACGATAAATCGTTAGAATTTCTATTGTATCGTGTTCTATAACGATTTAAGACGATATTAACATTATCGGACGATAATTTTAATCGTTGAAAAACGATTCACATCCCTAGTGCATAGAAACATAGAAACATAGAAATGACGGCAGAAGAAGACCAAATGGCCCATCTAGTCTGCCCAGCAAGCTTCACACATATTTTCTCTCATACTTATCTGTTTCTCTTAGCTCTTGGTTCTATTTCCCTTCCACCCCCACCTTTAATGTAGAGAGCAGTGATGGAGCTGCATCCAAGTGAAATATCTAGCTTGATTCGTTAGGGGTAGTAGCCGCCGCAATAAGCAAGCTGCACCCATGCTTATTTGTTTTACCCAGACTATGTTATTAGCCCTTATTGGTTGTTTTTCTTCTCCCCTGCCGTTGAAGCAGGGAGCTATGCTGGATATGTGTGATGTATAAGTCTTCTCCCATGCCGTTGAAGCAGAGAGCCATGCTGGATGTGCATCGAAAGTGAAGTATCAGGCACATTTGGTTTGGGGTAGTAACCGCCGTAACAAGCCAGCTACTCCCCGCTTTGTGAGTGCGAACCCTCTTTTCTTCTCCCCTGCCGTTGAAGCAGAGAACTTTGCTGTATATGCATTGAAAGTGAAGTATCAGGCTTATTTGATTTGGGGTAGTAACCGCCGTAACAAGCCAGCTACTCCCCTCTTTGTGAGTGTGAATCCTTTTTTCCACATTTCCTCTTGCTGTTGAAGCTTAGAGCGATGTTGGAGTCACCGTAAGCCTGTGTATGTTTATTTAATAAGGGTATTGACTCCAGGCAGTAGCCATCATTCTGGCGAGTCACCCACTCTTCATTGGCAGCCTCTTGACTTTATGGATCCACAGTGTTTATCCCACGCCCCTTTGAAGTCCTTCACAGTTCTGGTCTTCACCACATCCTCCGGAAGGGCATTCCAGGCATCCACCACCCTCTCCGTGAAGAAATACTTCCTGACATTGGTTCTGAATCTTCCTCCCTGGAGCTTCAAATCATGACCCCTGGTTCTGCTGATTTTTTTCCTTCGGAAAAGGTTTGTCGTTGTCTTTTGATCATTAACACCTTTCAAGTATCTGAAAGTCTGTATCATATCACCTCTGCTCCTCCTTTCCTCCAGGGTGTACATATTTAGATTCTTCAATCTCTCCTCGTACGTCATCCGATGAAGATCCTCCACCTTCCTGGTCGCCCTTCTCTGTACCACCTCCATCTTGTCTTTGTCTTTTTGAAGGTACGGTCTCCAGAACTGAACACAGTACTCCAGGTGAGGCCTCACCAAGGACCTGTACAAGGGAATAATCACTTCCCTTTTCTTACTCGATATTCCTCTCTCTATGCAGCCCAGCATTCTTCTGGCTTTAGCTATCGCCTTGTCGCATTGTTTCGCCAACTTCAGATCATTAGACACCATCACCCCAAGGTCCCTCTCCTGCTCCGTGCACATCAGCCTTTCCCCCCCCATCGAATACAGTTCATTCGGATTTCCACTCCCCATATGCATGACTTTGCACTTCTTGGCATTGAATCTCAGCTGCCATATCTTCGACCACTCTTCCAGTTTCCTTAGATCCCGTCTCATTCTCTCCACTCCTTCCGGCGTGTCCACTCTGTTGCAGATCTTAGTGTCATCCGCAAAAAGACAAACCTTACCTTCTATCCCGTCCGCAATGTCGCTCACAAAGATATTGAACAGGACCGGTCCCAACACCGATCCTTGCGGTACACCACTTAAAACCGCTCTCTCTTCAGAGAAGGTTCCATTTACCATCACACGTTGTCTTCTGTCCGTCAACCAATTTGCAATCCAGGTCACCACCTCGGCACTCACTCCCAAGCTTCTCGTTTTATTCACCAGTCTCCTGTGCGGAACCGTATCAAAAGCTTTGCTGAAATCCAAGTATATGATATCGAGTGCTCTTCCTCTATCCAATTCCTTGGTTACCCAGTCAAAAAAGTCAATCAGATTTGTCTGACAGGATCTTCCTCTGGTGAATCCATGCTGCCTCTGGTCCATCAATTCTCCGGACTGTAGATAGTTCACTATTCTCTCTTTCAACAGTGACTCCATTACTTTTCCCACCACTGAAGTGAGGCTAACCGGTCTGTAGTTACCAGCCTCCTCTCTGTTCCCACTCTTGTGAAGAGGGACCACCACCGCTCTTCTCCAATCACTCGGCACCACTCCCGTTTCTAGGGATCTATTGAACAGGTCGCACAGCGGTCCCGCCAGCACATCTCTGAGCTCCCTCAGTATCCTTGGATGAATCCCATCAGGCCCCATGGCTTTGTCCACTTTCAGATTCTTTAGCTCTTCCCATACATTATCTACTGTAAATGGATTTTCCTCTGTTCCGCTTCCCTCCAGTTTCTTGTTGTGTAGAGATGATCCTTCTCCAGGGTCTTCTTTAGTGAACACAGAGCTGAAGTATTCGTTTAATATTTCTGCCATTTCTTCGTCTCCCTCCACACATTGATCATTTCCACCTTTCAATTTCACTATACCACTTTGGACTTTTCTCTTTTCGCTGATGTATCTGAAAAATGTTTTGTCACCATATTTTATCTCCTTGGCAATCCTCTCTTCCGCTTGACTTTTTGCCAACTTGATTAATTTCTTAGTCTCCCTCAGTTGAATCAGATATTCTTCTTTGTGCTCCTCCCTTTGGGATCTTTTGTATTTCTTGTATGCAGTTCTTTTAGCTTTAATTTTGTCAGCCACCTCCTTTGAGAACCAGATAGGTTTCATTTTTCTTTTGCTTTTCTTTACATTTCTAACATATAGAGCAGTTGCCTTGGCGATTGCTCCTTTTAGATTGGTCCACTGTTGATCCACATCTCTCTCATTTTCCCATCCATTTAGTTCTTCCTCTAGGTACTTCCCCATTTCCTCAAAGTCTGTGTTTTTGAACTGTAAAACTCGGGTCTAATAGGACAGAGTTATTCCTCACCATACTGGTTTCTTGATGTATTACTCCCTAATGCCGCAGGCCAGCTCACTAAAGCATGTTACCCTCCCACTAGTTGGGGAGTAAACAAGATAGACAAAAAGGACCTAATTATGAAAATGATTCCTGAGGTTCCCTATGGGGTTTTCTTTTCCCCCCAAGACCTGGCAGTTTCTTCCTGCTCCTTTGTACTTCCAGCTCAGTCGAAACCAAGGTTTGGATCTGGTACTGTTAGCATACCTGGGAACATTTACTTTCCAGTCACCCTGAGATTACCGTGAATGGGGGGGGGGGGAGGGACCAGATGTGCACAAACTTATTCTCATACACACACACCTTAACACTCGTATGTTCACAATCACTTTCCACACACACACACGTTCATTCTTACATGCTAACTCTCATTCTTCATTCTCTGACACATTCTCACATGCTCACTTACAGCTTTACTCTTCTCATTTTCCCACATACACACCCCTCTCACACACATGCTTGCTCATTCACTTCTCTCCCACTTCCACACACACACACACGGCCACTCACCCTCACACCCATGCTCATTCACACTTTCACTTCTCTTCCTCCTACACACACACTCTCACAGACATGCTCTTTCCCCTCCCCTTGATATACTCCCTCCCCCCTGCACACACCCATTCACATATATACACTCACACACAAATACCCCCTCACATCTATATACAAACACACATGCACAAATACCCCCCTCACTGACTACCTCTCCCAACCCCAAACTCACCAGTAGCGGCAACCTCCTCCTGGGGTTGATAGGAAGACTCCTTTTTCCAGTCAATAGCAGCAGCAGCAGCAGCAGCATCTTCTATTGCTGCTTCTGCTATTGGCCTCCTCCCTTCTTCCTGTTCCCACAGGCCAATCGGAGGCCTCCTCCCTTCCTGTCTGCCAGCATTGGTCTGCAGGCTCAGGATGAAGAAAGGAGGCCTCTGACTGGTCAAAGGGCAGGGAAAAGGAAGGAGGCAATGTAGACCAGACGCCTTCTAAGCTGGCTGCTTCACTAGCGAAGCAGCAGCAGGGCACCCAGAGATTACAGCTGTTGGCCTGGAAATCCAGCAATTCCATTAGAAGTCTGGAATCTCCAGGTCAAATCTGGAGAGTTCCCATGTATGACCATGAGCCTTAATTTACAACCCCACCCTACTTATATTCAAGATTGTAATATTTTATGAGGTCAATATTCAAACGCTACTTAGCCGGATAAGTCTTGGCCCAGGAGCCATGCATCAGGGCTCTTTCTGGAACCCTAAAATCATGGGCCTTGAATCCAGCTATGAGGTGTCACTCCTAGGCAATGACCATGACTTATTGTCCCCATCCCTGCAGGTTGTGAATGCTCTCTCTGCAGTATCCCCAATCCTGGCCAACTTGGAAGACCCAACCTGGGCTTTGAACCAGGGACCTTCTTCATGGCAGTGCATAGCACTTACCAACTATACCAGCAGGCTGGCCTGGATTCCCACTGTTTCTAAAGGAAATGGGGCCTCATAACAGTGAGAGCTGTGCTTTAAGGTTGCAATACTACTGAAACAAAATTAGAAAATTCAGGTAGGAGTTAAAACAAACAAGATGATTAAACTTTCCATTTTGAGCTCACTGTGTGTGTATGTGTTGCCTCCTCCCCTGCCTCACCAACACCATTTGTGTTCAGTGTCCAATTGACATCAAATTGTCAGTGGGTACAAAGGGATCCTTACAAGGGCATTTCTGTTTTTTCTTTTTTTGGCTTCCACAGACATGTAGAAAGTAGGCTCCATTAGTTCTGCGTGCAATTTGTGGTTTAGTCCTGGTGTTTAGTTGATTTCTGAGAAGATACTATTGTTTACAATGTTTTGAAAGTTCGTTTTACTATTGCTACTGCCACCGCTTTGGATCTTAGTAAGTCAGGGCATGGCTGTGCTCATCCTTAAGTGAATCTCTTGCAGATATCACACTGGTGTTTGTATGGCTTGGGGAGGAAAATCCTTAAAAAACAGGAGACATAGTTAAAAAAAGATATACTTCCAGTATATATAGGTGTGGGGAGTGGTATTCTTGTAGACCTGGCAGTAACTCCCTGACCAGAAACTCGGCAATTGCAACTACCACACCACACTCTCAAATCACATGAAAGCACCACATACCTCCCATCGTTTTGCCTGTAATAGGTTACAGGCAGATGGATGAACACAATCTCCCAATAAGGCATTTTCTCCCTGTAAGATATTGTTGCTGTACTTTGTACAAAAATACCTATTAAAAGGTGCAACCTCTTTATGTTAAAGATTAATAATGCAAGAAAATACTGTGCAATAGGGAAAAAATAAAGAAGTCCAAATAAAGTCCACAAGATTGTAATATTTTATGAGGTCAATATTCAAATCCTGTCATTTCAAATGTCATTTGAAATGACATTTGAAATGACAGGTACCAGCGCACCCAGGATACTGTATAGGCGCTGTATAGCGCCTATACAGTAAAATGGATTGCGCTTCATGGACGCGGCTTGCATTTGCATGCCATTTAAATACAGTATCGAGCGGTATTTGATCCAGACTGTGCGTGCGGCAAACGCGGGTGCGCCCGGCACTAACGCACCTTACTGTATCAGCCTGTAAGGTAGAACTGCTCCATAGGAGGTCTAAATGTATCCACATAAGATTTAGTAGCGGCAAATATGAGGTTATTTAGCATCATAGCTGTGCTACTGAATATCCCATGTAAGTTAGCCGGATAAGTCTTATCCAGATAACTTAGGACCTCATTTACTAAGGCTTTTCTCCCATTCTGTGTCTATGGAAAGGTGCTTAGTAAATGACACTCTTACTTAGTTGACTATTTCTGAATATTGACCTCGTAAGTATTTAATAGAGATGTGCTTCAGGTTAGAATTTCGTGTCGGGCTTCAGTTTGGGCCCACCCTCATGGGAATTTCGTTTTTCCCGCGGTTCGGGATTTTTAGTGCTCGCTAACCTGAAAATGAATTTTTTCCGAAATTTTGGAAAAAATTTGATTGTTTTTTGGGTTTCTCGAACGAAATTGCCTAATTCGGGAAAAACGATTGCACATCCCTAGAATTTAACCAGTGCTATTCATCCATTTTCTTTCTGGTGTCCTTCCACACATGTGTAGTTTAATGTACTTATATTCTTTCTGTATAATGCAAAATAGTTATATTACGGCTTTGATTCTTTTATTGCACAGTTTATGGCTTCAGTAGAAAAATGAAATTTCTCTACTGCACAGTTTTATATGATGATCAAAGGCAGTAATTGCTGTGATACCCTTTCCATTTTGTGTCAAAAGCTGACATCAGCAGTGATTCTGTTGGGTGACTTGTAGCCAAGTGTGGGCAACAAAAGGATCGGAAGGTTATCGGTGAGATTTCATTTCATTGTGAGGGCAGAGGCATTTTGGAAGAGTCAGTTGCCAGTCAGTTTAGGAAGAAAGCATTCCATGAAAGTCAAAAGTAGTCAGGCACCTTCACTTAAATTGAAACAAAAAAAAAGAAAGCAGAAGGAACCAACCTGCGGGGCTTCCTTTAGCGGCAGGCTCTAAAACTGGGACTCAGCCCAGAGCCAGACACCTGCCAGCTGCATTTGTGCCACGTTACCTTTCAGTTTAATTGGCAGCAGTATATAGGGGCAGCCGACGATCGCTGGGTAAGCTGGGCTCAGGTTTTGAAACGCAGGTGTTATTTCAGTGCTGTAAAATAGCTGAAATTCCTGTTTAAGAACATCAATCGGAGAGGTCAGAGGAATCCTCACAACTGTCAGAATTATTAATTGTTTCAGGCAGTGGTGGAAGTGAAGAGGAATCTCTTGTGTGTGGGGGGGGTGGGTGGGGGGGGGGAGAGTGGAGCAATCCTCTGAGAGAAGGTGGGCTTTTCTTGCCTAGAGCAATCAAAATTGCTGACCTGTCAGTCTCTACCAGACCTCTGGAAACCAGTTTTGGAAATGTCAGTACCAGTCATTTCTTTGATTAGCAACGATGGTATTTTGTGCTAATCAAATACATTTTTGTACAGCAGTCTCTTGCATTTGCTTAGCAAGATGCTACACAAACTGAGCTTTTTTTTTTTTTTTTTTTTTATTCCTCAAAATGAGTCTCTTCATCTCAGCCACAGAGAAGTTTAACATTCTTCTGATCATAGCTTTGAACCTGAGCCAGCCGGGATTTCCACTTCCATGCGAGTGTCTGACCTGTTTCCACAATTTCAGATCAGAGGGGACGGTGGGGAGTTTACTTGGCTAGAAGCTCAGTGTACTGTTGTAGCTTCACTGACATGGTCAGAACTCACAATTGTACCATTCATCTCAGTTTATCCAAGTTAGTGGCGCAGACTCTTAGACTGGTCATAGCATTTCAAGGCCCATTCATTGCATGCGTGTTCTGGATATGTGCACGTGCACATTTTGCATTTCTCCTATGTACAACATGGACCTAAAAACATCTCAAATTACTTCCACTTCCCAGGAACTGTTTTTGTCAAGTTCAGAAACAGAAAAGAGTTCCTTAGATCTTGGCAATGATTAGGATACAGCAGCAAAATAAACCATCCTGTGGGAAAGGCAGCACCAAAGGAATTATGCTGTAGGATTTCATTGTTTTAATTTTGAAATATTTGTAATACTTATAGACTCAGTAATGCCTTTAAATCTCTGCTGTGGAATAATATCTCTACTTACTGGAAGAAACTCTAAATGTGGCAGAATGTGGAACATTAAAGGCAATCCACGGTGCTTGCAGGACCACCTTGGGAGTGCAGTCAGATTCAGTTCAAAGTAGTTTAGTTGCAAGACCTGTATGTATGTAAACCTAAGCAAAAAATGATAGATTACAGCATCAGAGAGACATCATCTACTAAAATAAGATAGAAGGAAAACTTATGATCTGTCAAGTTTATCCTTCTCTAAGAAATATTGCTATATGAAAATATGACTGCCCTGGTGGAAGAGAAAATGTCTTCCGATCAGGATGTCCCTCTTGTTTCCAATCATATAATGTTAGAGTCTTCAGTTATTAGGATAACATTTATCACAGTCCAACTTTACTGGCTTAAATTACACTCCCCAGAGTTCAGAAACATAATTATAATAATCTGTTGCACAAAAGAGCGGAATGGTTTAAAAGCTTTTAATTCCCCCTAGGGCTGTGATAGCGAGTGTGCCTTTAAAGTTATGGCTCTGACCGAAGCCAACTCTTTAAACCAATATGACAGCCCATAGAAAGAGATAGCATAAGAAGCAGTGTCCTGCAGTCTGTCCCTCTAATGTTGAGTATAATCAGCTATTACTATCATGCAGTATTCCTTATAGAGCACTGTAAGCTTACAGCACTGTAAAAGATCAATTTCATGATTACAAAGTCTCTGCTCCAAAAAGCTAACAACCTGAATTTGAGGGGTGGGTTTTAAGCGACTGTCTCCACATTCAAGTCCTACCTGAAGGCTCACCGCCTGTCTCTGACCACTACTGCACCACACCTGCTATTGTCTCAGCCTCCTATCTCTGATGTATATACTCCCACTCACCCCCCACATACAGGCTGATGCAATACCGTGTGCTGGCCGCAGCACACAGCTCGAAGTGCATCCATAACCTCGATGCAAAATGGGGGTTAGCACGTCCAAAATGCACATCCAATCGCACGAGTAGGTAATAGCGCTCATCACATGTAAATGCATGTTGATGAGGCTATTATCTATTCCTCCTGATGCAAAAAAATAATAAATTGCACCCGACGCACACATTTTTAGTCACCAAAATTTACGCCTGCCCCAAGCAGGTGTTTATTTTGGAGGAGCCCAGAAAGTGTACAGAAAAGAAGAAAATACTGCTTTTCTGTAGTTTGTCTGAGTTAATATCTTGGTGATATTAAGTTGGAAGAACTAAAAAATTAGAAATGTCCCCCCCAAAAAAACGTGTGCCAGTGGTCAGCTTAAGAAAAGAGACGTTCAATTAATGAGCGTCCATTTTCCTAACCTGTGGCTGTGTCAGGTTAGGAAAATGGACGCTCTCCTACTGCCAAGGAGGCGCTAGGGGCACGCACTTTCTCCTAGCGCCTCATTTTTACTGCGGCACCCAATTTAAATATTAAATTTGGCACCCTGAAGAGGTGGATCAGCGCATTAAGGGGTAGATTTTCTAAATGTGCGCGATCGCGTACTTTTGTTCACGCAGCAGGCGCAATCAAAAGTATGCTGGATTTTATAAGATACGCGAGTATCTTATAAAACTGCGGGGTCGGCGCGCACAAGGGGGTGCACATTTGTGCAACCTGCACGCGCCGAGCCCAGCGCGCACTGCCTGTTCCCTCCCCCAACCTTCCCCTCCCTTCCCCTACCTAACCCACCCCCCCGGCCCTATCTAACCCCCCTTACCTTTGTTCCACGATTTACGCCTGCTAAAAGCAGACGTAAATCTACGCGCGCCAGCGGGCTGCTGGCACGCCATCACCCGACCCGGGGGCTGGTCCGGAGGCCTCGACCACGCCCCCAGGCCAGCGCCATGCCCCCGGTCCCGCCCCCGCAATGCCGCGTCACGCCCCCGAAACGCCTCGTCATTTTAGACGCGTCCCCGACATGCTCCCTTCCCGCCCCTTTTAGAAAGCCCCGGGACTTACGCGCGTGCCGGCGGCCTATGCAAAATAGGTGCGCTGGCGCACGAGGGCCCTGCGCGCGTAAATCCGGCTGGATTTACGCATGCAGGGCATTTAAAATCCGCCCGTAAGGGAGCAGGCGCTCAATCATGAGTGCCCGTTTAACGTGTGCTGATATTGCATCGGTCTGATAGACTGGAAACTGACTGGGGAAAGGGATTCCTGTTTCAATTATGTCTGTACCTGTCAATCATTCATTTTAGTCTTTTGTCGACTTATCTTGTACAGCAGTGCAGACATTTTCAATAGTATTTGAAAATAATATAACAAAATCACACAGTACATGATAACGGTAGGACTGTATCCTACTGCTCTGAATTTTACAACTTTGTGCTCTAACCACATGGCTAATATGTCAGTCCAAGGAACCCACTCCTAGTAACAAGGGAAGTCAGATAAAAGGCTTTAAAAAAAAATAATAACCTCTTGAGATCATCTCACAGTACACACCAGTAACCTGTCATCTTATGGGTATGTTTTGCAGGTAACTTTTTTGCAGAAGAGAGCATGTGTCCTTCAAGAAGACCTTGATTCTTACCAAAACAGAAGGTAAGTCCCATCATCCGCCAAATCATCAGAGCAATTTGTACCGTTTCACACCTGTGCCTGACATTTTAAACCTTAATTAATGCACTTCAGCACGGTTACAGTTGTCTGAAAAGCACATTATTTTCAGTAAACAGCAAATCTTGAGATGTGGCCCACCTCTTCTAACCACAATGCTTAGTCAGTGCCTTTTCCAAGCCAGATTCAGGAGTCTTGCAGGTGTATTGCAAGCCCAGGCCTCACCTCGCCGGTCATGATGGAACAAGGCCCTCAGCCACAGCTGCTAGCTTGTGTCTTTCAAGCCATATGATGATGATGATGATGCAAGTATTACTAATGGAGATCATAACTTCAAAGTACAGAATCTTTACAAGCTTTATCTTTGTTTTAAAACATTCCCACAGCCCAAAATAAATTACAGTATTAGAAATATTGTGCAAAACAAAAACAAAAGAAAACCCCCTTCCATTCCCTGAGTATAAATGATTCATAAAGACCATATGGTAGAAGGGAACTGCCACATGTGGGTGGTTAAACTTTCCTTGTAGTCATCATTAATTATGCCAGACATCAAATATATCAATCAAAGAATTCCAGTTTTAGCAATCGCTTTATCTTATCCCTCCCTGGGACAGCTTTTAAGCATCAGGGTGCAAGTGATGGCAAGAAGTGATCTCTTCCGTGCAGAGTAAGTCACAGCGGAGGCAGCAATTTTCTGGCTTTTAAAATGAAATACAGTAACTACAGCTCTATTCAGAAACTCTTGGGGAGTTTAATCATTGTAAATATGTTTTGCAACTGCGAGATTTCTGGATATAAATCTCTATGAAGTATGGGAAACAACAATATCAGGCTGCCGGGCCAGAATTCTGCACTGCCTGGGCTTAGGCTGTGTTCAGTGGGCTGCTCGGACCTGAAAGTGCTGCTGAATGTCTTCCAGTTTTAGTTTTTAGTCTTGGGACTGTCAGAAAAGAGCAACATTCAATTATGCTGTCAGTTCTGCAGCAAGAATAGTATAACAACAACATAGAAACATAGAAACATGATGGCAGAAAAAGACCAGATGGCTCATCTAGTCTGCCCATCGGCCAGATTAATTTAGCATTATAATTCCCATCACTTCCTTAAAGATCCCTTGTATTTATCCCATGCTTTCTTGAATTCAGATAATGTTTTTGTCTGTACCATCTCCACTGGGAGGCGGTTCCATGCATCCACCACTTTCTCTGTAAAGAAATATTTCCTAGATTACTCCTGAGTCTAGCCCCTTTTGATATGGTCCCGCACATAGATAATAATAAAATGAGAAGCTTGTGAGTGAGTGCCAAGGTGGTGGCATGGATTACAAACTGGTTGACTGATAGGAGACAGAGTGTAATGGTAAATGGAACCTACTCTGAAGAGAAAAGCGTGTTAAGTGGAGTGCCACAGGGTTCGATTTTCGGACTGGATCTGATCAATATCTTTGTGAGCAACATTGCGGAAAGGATAGAAAGTAACATTTGTCTGTTTGCAGATGATACTAAAATCTGCAATAGAGTGGACACGCCTGAAGGAGTAAAGAGAATGAAAAGGGATTTAAGAAAGCTGGAGGAGTGGTCGAAGATTTGGCAGTTGGGATTCAGCACCAAGCAGTGCAGAGTCACGCATCTGGGGTGCAGTAATCCAAAAGAGCTGTATGTGAAAGGGGGGGGGGGGGGTTTGAAAAATTGATGTGCACTGACCAAGAGAGGGATCTTGGGTTAATAGTGTCTAGCAATCTGAAGATGGCAAAGCAACATGACAAGGCAATAGCTAAAGATAGAAGAATGCTGGGCTATCTAGAGAGAGTAAGAAAAAGGAGATGATAATGCCCTTGTATAGGCTTCACTTGGAGATCTGTATTCATTTCTAGAGTCCATATCTAAAAATGGACAAATTCAGGATGGAGGCGTTCCAGAGAAGAGCGACCAAAATGGTATGGGGTCTGAATGAGAAGACCTATGAGGAGAGGCTGAAGGATCTGAATATGTATATCCTGGGAAGTACAGGGGAGATATGATACAGACTTTCAGATAATTGAAAGGTTTTAATGATACACATTCAACAAACCTTTTCTGTTGGAAAGAAATCAGTAGAATTAGGGGGTCATGAAATGAAACTCCAGGGAGGATGACTCAGAACCAATGTCAAGAAATATTTCTTCACGGAGAAGGTGATGGATGCCTGGAATGCTCTTCCAGAGGAGGTGGTGAAGATGAAAACAGTGAAAGAATTCAAAGGGCCATGGGATAAACACTGTGGATCCCTAAAGACTAGAAGATGGAAATGAAGAAAAGAATGCACAGTGGTAACTTGCTGGTGCGGTGGTTACTGTCCTTAACCAATAAGTCTTCATACTCTTGATGCAACTCCATCATTGCTCTCTGCTTCAGTGGCAGGAAGAAAAGGGGAATTGGATTTGAACAGCAACCAACGAGGGCCCTGACTTTTACGGTCTGGGGAAACAAATAAGCATGGGGGTAACTTGCTGATATGTGGTTACTACCGTTAATAAGCCTGATACGTTGGATGCAACTCAACACTGCTCTCTGCTTCAACAGCAAGGCATAACGGGAAATTGGATTCAAACAGCAACCAATGAGGGCCCTGACTTTTATGGTCTGGGAAACTGATAAGCATGGGGTAATGGGGAATTGGATTCAACCAATGAGGGTCCTGACTTTTACAGTCTGGAAAACTGATAAGCATGGGAGTAACCTACATGGTACAGCAGATACTACCATAAGCTTGCTGGGCAGACTGGATGGACCATTTGATCCTTTTCTGCTATCATTTCTATGTTTCTGTGTTACATTCTAGAACCTTCTTTCAATTGAAAGAGGCCCATCCCCTGTGCATGAAAAACTTTGGGATATTTAAATGTCTCTATCATATATCCCCTATCTTGTTTTTCTTCTAAGGTATACATGTTTAGATCTTAAGAACATAAGAACACAAGAACATGCCATACTGGGTCAGACCAAGGGTCTATCAAGCCCAGCATCCTGTTTCCAACAGTGGCCAATCCAGGCCATAAGAACCTTGCAAGTACCCAAAAACTAAGTCTATTTCATGTTATCATTGCTAGTAATATAGCAGTGGCTATTTTCTAAGTCAACTTAATTAATAGCAGGTAATGGACTTCTCCTCCAAGAACTTATCCAATCCTTTTTTAAACACAGCTATACTAATTGAACTAACCACGTCCTCTGGCAACAAATTCCAGAGTTTAATTGTGCATTGAGTGAAGAAGAACTTTCTCCGATTAGTTTTAAATGTGCCACATGCTAACTTCATGGATTGCCCCCTAGTCTTTCTATTATCCGAAAAAGTAAATAACCGATTCACATCTACCCGTTCTAGACCTCTCATGATTTTAAACACCTCTATCATATCCCCCCTCAGCCGTCTTTTCTCCAAGCTGAAAAGTCCTAACCTCTTTAGTCTTTCCTCATAGGGGAGCTGTTCCATTCCCTTTATCACTTTGGTCGCCCTTCTCTGTACCTTCTCCATCGCAATTATATCTTTTTTGAGATGCGGCAACCAGAATTGTACACAGTATTCAAGGTGGGGTCTCATCATGGAGCGATACAGAGGCATTATGACATTTTCCATTTTATTCACCATTCCCGTTCTAATAATTCCCAACATTCTGTTTGCTTTTTTGACTGCCGCAGCACACTGAACCGACAATTTCAATGTGTTATCCACTATGACGCCTAGATCTCTTTCTTGGGTTGTAGCTCCTAATATGGAACCCAACATCGTGTAATTATAGCATGGGTTATTTTTCCCTATATGCATCACCTTGCACTTATCCACATTAAATTTCATCTGCCATTTGGATGCCCAATTTTCCAGTCTCACAAGGTCTTCCTGCAATTTATCACAATCTGCTTGTGATTTAACTACTCTGAACAATTTTGTGTCATCTGCAATTTTATTATCTCACTCGTCGTATTTCTTTCCAGATCATTTATAAATATATTGAAAAGTAAGGGTCCCCTTATGCTTTAAGTCTGTCCCCATATGCTTTAATATAAAGACCACTGATCATTTTAATAGCCACCCTCTGGACCAACTCCATCCTGTTTGTATCATTTTGAAGGTGCAGTCTCCAGAATTGCACACGGTATTCCAAGTGTGGTCTCACTAGGGTCCTGGGCAGGGAGATCAAGAGCCCCAAAACATTCTTCTTGTTAAGTGAAACATATCCATTGGCAGTCTTACTTCTCACATGGTCATCCTCATTCAGTGGTGCAATTTCATTCGTAGACAATGGAACTAAACACCAATGTCGAGTGCACCCACTATAGATAAGCAATTTTCCATCCTTCTGTATATCTAGCATCATTGCACTCAGTGGACTTCTGCCTTTCTCTCATTCTGTGTCTGCAAACTGAATATCCACACATAACATTAATTTGGGATGTTTATGGACAATCATAGTATTAAATGCTTTTATTTGCACAAAAAAAGAAAAAAATATGAATGGACCTGGAAAGACCAAATGATTATAAGGAAGGCATTTAGAGGTTAATAAACATCTAAGTAACTCAGCATAAAAAAATGGCCCCTGAAAAACCACCACAGCACAAACCCCTAATGCAGCCCTGTTAAATGTTGTACATAGAGGAAAGCATACCACATTGTCTAACATGCACCCACTAAAACCTCCTTTGCATCTGATGTGCCTTCATTTACAAGTGCATACATTCTAACATCTTTCTAACTAGGTTAACAGGCTTGCTAAGGCCTTCATGCCCAGCATGCTGTTTTTTGCGCACAATAAGCTTTAATGCATAGGCCCACTTAGAAGGGATTTTCACCTGCACTAAATTGTTAGAGATTGTGCTCCTCTTTAGGATTCATACTAAGAGGGCTGTTTTGATCCTGTTACAAAATACTTGCAGGCCCTTAGGTACATTGTACCTGCAAGCCTTCAAGTTCATTTTCAAAAGCAAGCTCCCCCACAGAGTTTCCTTTTGAAAAAGCAAGTGGCATGTACACCACAGGTATTTTTGTGCCTGTGTACTTTTCACCTGCATTAAACAGGTGCAAAATAGGTGTCTGAAAGTCTGTGCAGTGATTTAATAATGCAATCACCACATGTACTTTCCCTCCCCTGAACTAATCCTACCCATTTTTTATATACCACCTTTCCAACTCCATAGAAATGACCAAGGTGATCAAAAACCATAAAATAGAGCAGTACAATTCCATGAAGTGGAGTGGAGGTGTAGCTGAGTGGTCAGGGCAGCAGTTATAAACCAGGGAAGCCAGGGTTCAAATCCCACTGAAGCTCCTTGTGATCTTGGGCAAGTCACTTCACTGTCTATTGCCTCAGGTATAAACTTAGGGCCTGATTTTCAAAAGCATTTACACACTTAAAACTGGGTTTTACATGTGTAAATGCACTTTACACATGTAAGTTGTCTTTTGAAAATTGCTACAATATATGCCATTGAATTATCAATAGTTGTTACCCATGTAAAGTGAACTTAATGTGGGTAAGTGGTTTTTGAAAATTGCTACAATAGTATGTTACATTTTCATGCATAACTCCTTTAAAAATTCACTTGTTAGATTGTAAGCCCTATAGGGACAGGGAAATATCTACAGTACCTGAATGTAATCTGCTTTGAAGTGGCTGAAAGGCGGAAGATAAATCAAATGAATAAATGATAAAAAAAAAAAAGACTAACAAATACAAAACAACATAGAAAATAATCTCACCCCAAACCTGCCCAGGCCAATAATGGAACTGCAAGGATAATTAGCAATGCCGGTAAAACAGACCACATAACCCCCATCCTCAAGGACCTGCACTGGCTTCCCATCCCATCACGTATCCTCTTCAAAACACTCACTATTATACATAAAGCTATCTACAAAGATAACTCCTCCTGGCTCAGTGAACCCATCCGTTTCATACAATCCACCCGCCCAACCAGAACAAACCACAAATTCACTCTGCAAGTCCCTCCCCTTAAGAGGGCCCGACTAACTTCAACCAGGGATCGTGCCTTCTCAATTGCAGGCCCAACCCAATGGAATGCACTGCCATCAAATCTCCGATCGGAGTCATGCCCAACTAAATTCAGAAAAATGCTAAAAACCTGGCTCTTCCACCAAGCCTTCCCAGACTAAATCTGCTACAAACACCATCCTCCCCACAGCTTCAAACACCTTCCTCCCCACAGCCATGTAAATAATTCGCTTCCCTCAATCCCCCCTCCCTAGCATTTGTAAATACTTTTCCTCCCTTTGCCCCCTCTCCCTCTCTCACAGTTAAGCCTTCGGGCTCTCGGTTGGAGCCCATCTAACTCTTCTTTGCTGGTTGTCCACTCCCTGCCCCCGTTCAATGTATTTTCTACCTGCTGTTACAATGTAAACCGATATGATGTGTATTTTAATGTCGGTATAGAAAACTGTTAAACAAATAAATAAATAAATAAATAAATATCCCATCCAAAATATTGTTCCAGATCTATATATCTAAATATATAGATAGATAGATAGTTATAGATATATATGTGTGTGTGTATATATATATCTGGCTAGAATTTAGTGGATAAGTTATCTAAGATAGCAGCTAAGCCATTTAGATGAATATCTTTTCAGTTATCTGTCTAAATGGCTTTTAAATATCTGCCCCATGAAGTCTAATACATTGTGCATCATCAATAAACAAAAAGCACATAAAGCACAAATTAAAAATTGTAATAATCAAGCAAGCATGCTTTTACCTACACAGATGATTGCTAGCTTGCAGTGTGACCACAAAGCTGTAAAATGTGCAGAACTCAGATCTGGAACAATGATGTCATTACTATCACTTGGCCTCTGTGTGACCTTGAATGAATTGCTTGTTATCTCTTCCCCCCCCCCCCCCCTCGATTTGCTTAACCTCTCTTGCTATGCTGTTTCATCCCTCAACCCTTCCACACTACACACACAGTTTGCTAGGTTTCCTCTTTTTGGGGGGAACAAAATCCCAAAAACACCCCCTGGGAGCACCTTATCTGAGTCCCGCGCATTGTGGACTTTTGGCTACAGTGAGAGAGGGCAGTTTTTAGACAACAAAAAAGGGTTAAATGTCTTCTTAGATTGCAGATCAGAGTTTACAGAATGGTTCATTGCTACACCCAGTAAATACTTTACCTAGGTATTTATATATTTAAAAAAGGCTCCAGGGGTGAACTGGGTAACTATAGACCAGTGAGCCTGACTTCAGTGCCTGGAAAAATAGTGGAAACTATTCTCAAGACCAAAATCATAGAGCATATAGAAAGATATGATTTAATGGAACACAGTCAACATGGATTTACCCAAGGGAAGTCTTGCCTAACAAATCTGCTTCATTTTTTTGAAGGGGTTAATAAACATGTGGATAAAGGTGAACCAGTAGATGTAGTGTATTTGGATTTTCAGAAGGCGTTTGACAAAGTCCCTCATGAGAGGCTTCTACGAAAACTAAAAAGTCATGGGATAGGAGGCGATGTCCTTTCGTGGATTACAAACTGGTTAAAAGACAGGAAACAGAGAGAGTAGGATTAAATGATCAATTTTCTCAGTGGAAAAGGGTAAACAGTGGAGTGCCTCAGGGATCTGTACTTGGACCGATGCTTTTCAATATATATATAAATGATCTGGAAAGGAATACGACGAGTGAGGTTATCAAATTTGCGGATGATACAAAATTATTCAGAGTAGTTAAATCACAAGCAGACTGTGATATATTACAGGAGGACCTTGCAAGACTGGAAGATTGGGCATCCAAATGGCAGATGAAATTTAATGTGGACAAGTGCAAGATGTTGCATATAGGGAAAAATAACCCTTGCTGTAGTTACATGATGTTAGGTTCCATATTAGGAGCTACCACCCAGGAAAAAGATCTAGGCATCATAGTGGATAATACTTTAAAATCGTCGGCTCAGTGTGCTGCAGCAGTCAAAAAAGCAAACAGAATGTTAGGAATTATTAGGAAGGGAATGGTTAATAGAACGGAAAATGCCATAATGCCTCTATATCGCTCCATGGTGAGACCGCACCTTGAATACTGTGTACAATTCTTGTCGCCGCATCTCAAAAAAGATATAGTTGCGATGGAGAAGGTACAGAGAAGGGCAACCAAAATGATAAATGGGATGGAACAGCTCCCCTATGAGGAAAGGCTGAAGAGGTTAGGGCTGTTCAGCTTGGAGAAGAGACAGCTGAAGGGGGATATGCTAGAGGTCTTTAAGATCATGAGAGGTCTTGAACAAGTAGATGTGAATCGGTTATTTACACTTTTGAATAATAGAAGGACTAGGGGGCATTCCATGAAGTTAGCAAGTAGCACATTTAAGACTAATCGGAGAAAATTCTTTTTCACTCAACGCACAATAAAGCTCTGGAATTTGTTGCCAGAGAATCTGGTTAGTGCAGTTAGTGTAGCTGGGTTCAAAAAAGGTTTGGAGAAGTTCTTGGAGGAGAATTCCATTAACGGCTATTAATCAAGTTTTCTTAGGGAATAGCCACTGCTATTAATTGCATCAGTAGCATGGGATCTTCTTAGTGTTTGGGTAATTGCCAGGTTCTTGTGGCCTGGTTTGGCCTCTGTTGGAAACAGGATGCTGGGCTTGATAGACCCTTGGTCTGACCCAGCATGGCAATTTCTTATGTTCTTAGGTACAAATTTGACTTTGCCATAATGTTAGCATCACGTTATTTGTGTTATTTTCAGAAAAGGAATTGTTTGGGTTAAAAGCACAAAATATAGTTCTTTGATAGGAGCCTCTTAAATGCAAGTTTTGAGGAAGAGCCCTGGTATATTAATAGCTGCTAAAGGTATAAATGGCCAGAGGGATATATAAAGCCCCACTAAGGCCTGTGAAGCAGGATAGGCACCAGTGGTCTAACTCAGGGGCTCTTTTCTCCAGTCCTCTGTGGCCACAAACAAGACTGGTTTTAAAGATCACTAAAATACACTAATTGATTGTGTTCTCAGAACAAATAGATGCAGATTTGTCTAATGAATATTTATTGTAAATATTTTGAAAGTCAGCCTAATTTGTAGCCCTTGGGAGCTGGAACACAACTACTCAATTGGTAGGTATTTGGTGGGTAGCAGAGTCCCATAATGCAAGCTGCCAGACAGAGCCAACTCTACTTTTTTTTTCCAAAAAAAATTGCAAATCTCATTTTCTCAACAGTAAAAAAACAAAACAAAACAATGGGGCGGATTTTCAGAGCCCTGCTCGCGTAAATCCGCCCAAAACCGGGCGGATTTACGCGAGCAGGGCCCTGCGCGCCGGGAAGCCTATTTTACATAGGCCTCCCGGCGCGCGCAGAGCCCCGGGACTCGCGTAAGTCCCGGGGTTCTCGGAGAGGGGCGTGTCGGGGGCGGGCCCGGTCGTCGCCACGTTTCGGGGGCGTGTCGGCAGCGTTTCGGGGGCGGGTACGGGGGCGTGGCTACGGCCCGGGGGCGTGGCCGTGCCCTCCGTACCCGCCCCCAGGTCGCGGCCCGGCACGCAGGAGGCCCGCTGGCGCGCGGGGATTTACGCCTCCCTCCGGGAGGCGTAAATCCCCCGACAAAGGTAAGGGGGGGGTTTAGACAGGGCCGGGCGGGTGGGTTAGGGAGGGGAAGGGAGGGGAAGGTGAGGGGAGGGCAAAGGAAAGTTTCCTCCGAGGCCGCTCCGATTTCGGAGCGGCCTTGGAGGGAACGGGGTAGGCTGTGCGGCTCGGCGCGCGCCGGCTATACAAAATTCATAGCCTTGCGCGCGCCGATCCAGGATTTTAGTGGATACGCGCGGCTCCGCGCGTATCTACTAAAATCCAGCGTACTTTTGTTTGCGCCTGGAGCGCAAACAAAAGTAGGCTGTTCGCGCTCGTTTTAAAATCCGCCCCAATGTGTTTAAGACATTAAGGAAGAAAAATCTCAAGTAGTTGTGAAAATTATAGTTTCAACTATGGCTTGCCTGGGAAGGTCAAATTCTGTTATATCACCATGACACTTTCTATTTCTCCCTCCCCTGCCCCCTGAAACAAATCCAATTCCACTGGTACCCCCTACACTCCCTTTGGTGAGATGTTGATATGATGCAGGGCCAGCTGTAGCATTTTGCTGATGCTAGGCTTACAAATGTATTATTTTACTCCTCCTACTCCTTTTTAGTTTAGTTAGTATCACCCTACCACTCCCTTACTTGTAAATGTAAATAGAGCCCTAGCTATCAGCTATGAGCATACTGTTAACCACTGAGGACTAGAAACAATAGCCATTACCTAAGTATTATATATACAGAGCATTGCATTACAACATTAAACTGCTCCAACACGCTTTGAATTCTTTCTAATGGAAGCCTGTGAAATAATGATGATGGTGGTTCCTTGTTTATCTTGCTTGCTGGCCTTCAGATTTATTAACTGATTGATTTATTTCAGTATTTCTCACTTGCTCTATCAACTCTTCTAAGTGGTTCACAGATCACCATGCAGCATTTCTGAATGCAGTGTTTTAAATTTCAGGTAACTTTTGGATCACTGGAATTTGGCAGAATGACGTTCTTTCAAAGTAGGTGTGAAGCTTTGGCCATTATCAATGAAACTGTGCGATCAGTGGTGCTTTTGTTAATAAAACATTTAAGATTGAAAAAGCACATTCTTAGTTCATGACAGTATTGGTTTTCTTGTGTGTTTTTTTTTTTTTTTTATACTTTGGTTTACATGTGCGTTTTGGACCTTGTGCTTTGTGTGTGTAATCAACCTATTTATTGGGAGATGTATCTCTTCCAGCTAATACTTATTTTACAAAAGTTTATTGTCTAAATTTAGCCAATTTATAAGTGCTCAGAATCATGTTTCATAGTATTATATTGTCCATGATATGTTTATGCATTTTTACATTGCTTTCATGTTCATATGCTTGTACTACATTAAAGTATTTTTGTACCTTCTTAGTTTTGTGCATTATTTGTGTTTGTGCCAAACATGTCATTTGCACTTTTAGAGTCATAAATAAAGTTGATAAGAACCCCTGTTTTCAAAAGGTGCTTTCCCATTCCTACTTATGGTAAAAGTTATTTGGAAAAAAAAAAGCCCAAGATGTTTGCATGCTTGTTGCCTCCTCTGCTCATCTTTCTGGCTTTCCTTAAATTACTGCCCATCCCTTCCCACCAGGCTGTTCCACCACCATCCAGTCACAATCATTTGGTTACACACACACCTGTATCTCTGATTGTTGAGTATTAAACACAAAAAGGGATTGACTTAGCACAAGTTCAAAACTTGTGCTAAGCAATGTTCCCTCTAATTTTTGAAAGGCTATGGGGTAGATTTTAAAAGAAGCGCGATCAGCCTACTTTTGCTTGCGCATCAGACTCAAGCAAAAGTACGCTGGATTTTAGTAGATACGCGCGGAGCCGTGCGTATCCACTAAAATCCTGGATCGGCGCGCGCAAGGCTATCGATTTTGTATAGCCTGCGCGCGCCGAGCCGCGCTGCCTCCCCCCGTTCCCTCCAAGGCCGCTCCGAAATCGGAGCGGCCTCGGAGGGAACTTTCCTTTGCCCTCCCCTCACCTTACCCTCCCTTCCCCTACCTAACCCACCCACCCGGCCCTGTCTACACCCCCCCTTACCTTTGTTGGGGGATTTACGCCTCCCGGAGGGAGACGTAAATCCCCGCGCGCCAGCGGGCCTGCTGCGCGCCGGGCCGCGACCTGGGGGCGGGTACGGAGGGCGCAGCCACGCCCCGGACCGCCCCGGGCCGTAGCCACGCCCCCGTACCCGCCCCCAAAACGCTGCCGACACGCCCCTGAAACGCCGCGACGACCGGGCCCGCCCCCGACACGCCCCCCTCCGAAAACCCCGGGACGTACGCGAGTCCCGGGGTCTGCACGCGCCGGTAGGCCTATGTAAAATAGGCTTACCGGCGCGCAGGGCCCTGCTCGCGTAAATCCGCCCGGTTTTGGGCGGATTTACGCGAGCAGGGCTCTGAAAATCCGCCCCTATGTGTGCAAATATTTTTCTTTTGTGCAACCTTTTATATGCTGAGGTCAAATTTGTGTGCTACAAACCAGTATAATGCAAAGAATATTGGGATTTCTTCTGCTCTCTATAAGGTGAATTTGAAAAGCCCGGTGTGCACATTAATTAGGGGATGCGCGAATAAGTCGGGCTTGTGCGCGCTGAGTGGATTTTAAAAGCAGTCCAGATGCATGCGTATCTCCTGCAGCATCCAAAGTTTTCAGAGATGGACCTGTAAATACTTTCGTGCTGAGGTCCCCTGCCACGTAACTTTACTTCTGCTATGGAGGAGATGTAAGTTATAAAATAAAGAAAAATAGGCAGATCTCTGGGGTTTTAAGGGTTAGGGCTAACTGGGGAGAGTGAAGGCTATTAAACTAGGGGGGGGGGGGGGGTTTGAAGGACCTACCCCTTAACTGGGCAAATTGGGGATGAACTGGTTTAACTAGCAATGGCGTGAGCACACACTTTTAAAATCTCCAGTCTTATACGGAAGAAGTGGGATTTGTTCGCACCCACTTAAAATTTGGTGCACATGTGCGTGGCCAGACTATTTTATGACGTGCACGTATGTTATAAAATGGCCTCGTCCCTGGGCACGGGCCCATGCACACAAATGTGCACCTACCCACAGGTTTGAAATTTGCCTTCTATGTTTTGCTGTGGGCACAGGATTCACGACTTTGGTGTGCGCACACAGCTTAGAAGGTACAGTTTTTGTAAGTCAACCCCTTTTTGTGTCTGTTACCATGTGTCCAATATATGTGCATGCACTTTTCTGAGTATTAATACATAGTTATGATCAATAAAAATTACAATAAAGCCCATCATTTAGAGCTTTTAGGTATGTGAAGACCACCAGTAGGCCATAAATGTATTGAGGAGAGGGATGGTAGAGACTTTTGGTCTTGCTTATAGAATATATTGGCTGGAATTGCTTTGGAAATCAATTATGTAGTATTTTCAGAGTCATCTCTAACGGTATTTTTAATTATCCACTTCACTTTGAGCACCATTTATGAATAGGTGCTTTCTTTCTGATTGTTTGGACTGTAATTTTGTCATGGTAGACTTGGGGAAAATCATGAACTTGTTACAGATTCTTTGTAGGCTGTGATATTTTTATTGGACTAACATAATTATCCAAGATTGAGGTACCTGAACATTGAGAACCATAAGACTTCTTATGGTGTTCCTAATATATCTTCTTTGCAATAGAAGAATGTGTGGCACAAGTTATACTGAACAATAACAGTTCATCAACGAAACTTCTTTTATTTTACATATGCACACAATCATTGTGCACGAAATAAATTAAATGCCATGGTGAACATTAATATATAAACAAGGGACCCCATGGCATTAAATGTATTTCTTGCACAATGATTGTGTGCATATGTAAAATAAAAGAAGTTTTGTTGATGAACTGTTATTGTTCAGTATAACTTGTGCCACACATTCTTCTATTGCGATGTATCTATTTGTGTGTGCTTTTCACTCCGCCCTCCTCTTGTACTTTCCCCTAATATATCTTTGACAAGTTTCATTAAACATGCATTATATTTACAACCTCATCTTTTAAATATCATTTGCAAAGTGAAGCACATGAAATGCACAGCAACTTTCAGAGCTAAGTGGGAGTCCTAGTCCACTATCAGTGCTGCTTGACGAAATGACACCTGATGTTTCGGATCTCACAGAAAAATGCAGAAAATGTAGAAAATCAGGGAGAAATGTAAAAAAGAAATGGTTGAGAAGAGCAAGAAAACCATCCAAATTCACACGCAAAAAATGTAAAGAAACTGTACGGATCATGGGAACTCATTAACCACCCCCACTCCCCCAAATTATTTGATGACAACAGCAATACACATTCAACCTAAACATTGAGTATCCTTATGTTTGGAGAGGATGGTGGACAGCAAAGTTAACTTCAGAGAAAGACTTGCTAAGTTGGATTCTTCAATAGTCAGAATGCTATAGGGACATCAAGAACAGACAAAAATGGCCTGTGACTTTAAGCAAGTCTGTTTCAACTAGTACCATGCAGTGACAAAAGTACAGAAGCCACAGATCTCTTAAGGATGAAGGTCCTTACCACAGGACTAGGACTTCTGCCTAAATCATACCTTTGTTAAACTTCAGTACATGAAGGTATAGTATCCATTGTGATCCTTCATTGTAACTGGTGGGAAGTAAGGTGTTTAGCTCAGGAAACAAGTTGTTTCAATCTGTAATTAGTACTGCTAACAACCATTTCTAAGAAAAGTGCCCTTGGGTAAGGCTGCTAACCTTCAAAGTCTGGAAGAGGCCAGTTTCACTCACCAGGGTTGCATACAGAAAGAGTGAATTCAAAATACTTTTAAATAATTCAGCAAACAGAACGCATATGGTAATGGCATAATACAGAGGGGTTTTTTGGTTTTTTTTTTTAATAAATAAGCTTGAAATGAAAACTATAAGGAAGACTGTTGTTGTGGCTTGACTACCTACTCTCTGTCCTATGTTTGTCTCCTGCCCCGAAGGATGTCAGGTGTGCTAGCATGTTGCAAGAGAGTCCCTGGGGGATGGGAAGACATTTCTGCTCCAAACCAATCCCTGTCGGCACCAGCTGACACCAAAGGGGTTTGGCCGTGAGGAGACCTCCCTTCCAGCTCTCGGGCCACTAGGGAGAGGGACCTTGTGCCATCACTAGCAGGGAGAGAAAAGGAGCAAGTCCTCAAAGAAATTATTCCACGTACCTTTCTTCTGATGCTGGTTTCATTTCCTAAGAAAAATAGATTTTCAGGTTTTGAGGACTTCAAATAGCTATATTATGGTTTTAAACACATTGGGGCGATGTTGTACTTATTGTCAACCTAAATCTTCAATAAGATATCTCTAAAGTATGGTTGAAAGTTTACACAGCTGAAAAATGATAAGAATATTTTTAAAAACATGAGGCCTGGTCATTATAAAAAGAATATACTTTTTCCTCCAAAGTACAGTGAAATATTACAAATACAATATATTTGGACAGGAGACCTAGGAAAAGAGGACTCCCCACAACACTGAGAAGGTGATATTTTGTGGACAAGGCCATAACTTCTTCTTGAAAGGAACAATCTGTGACAACCTCATTTTGAATCCTCTGGGGGAGGTGGGGAGGGGGGTCTTACCCAGGTCATGTTTACTCTACGAGACATGTAAATTGAATTTAAAAATGCAGTATACCATTTAGCATATATCTCTCTCTTCTATGCAGACCCTTTGTCATTTGTCATTGCCAATGGTTGCAAGTCAAACAGTATTAAAATACAGTGGGGGGTGAGGCAGGGCTACCCCCTATCCCCTATATATCCTCTCCATAGATCCTCTCCTGAGGAAGACTATCACTGGATTTCATCAAGGAACGATGTCTTTTTAAAGTTTCTGCTTTTGCAGTTGATGTTTTGATTTTTCTCACTCACCCAGTGGATGCCCTCCCTCCCCTCCTGGCTCTGCAAGCGTCCTTTGGTTGTTTTGCTGGCCTGAAAATTAATCAAGACAAGTCGGGGGCATTGGATATTTGTGGGGATGTCTTGCGGCTTTGGGTAGGTCATTTTCTGTTGAAGTGGGCTATCAAAGAAATGAAGTACCTAGGAGTTAAGATACCTATCGACCTGAGTATGCTTTATAGAGCTAATATTAAACCATTGTTAAATGGAATGTCCAAATCTCTATCTCACTGGAGAACTTTACCATTGTCCCTCATAGGGAAAATTCAGTTATTTAAGATGATAATTGTCCCTAAGTGATTTATGAGTTGCAAATGGTCCCCTTATGGATAACTAAAAGGGACCATAAAGAAACTGACCGAGCAATTCAACTTTACCTGTGGAATGGGTGGAAAGCCCATCTCCCTCTTCGGGTCCTTACCAGACCCTCGGAACAAGGGGGCTTGGGATGCCCAGATTCTAAACTGTACAATCTGACTTGTATGCTGCGATATGTGAGATTGTATTTCTGGATCCTCTTATGCGCGTTTAACACAATGATTTGGTATTCCATCTCTAAATAATTTGCCTCAAATAGAGACTAAACTACTCCCACCTTCCTTGAAATCTCTTCTGTTTGTTCATGTAGGAGAGCCTGGTCCTTTCTCTGTCAATTCACGGGCCATCCCACTAAATTGTCTTCTTTCTCAAATATCTGTAATAATACCTTATTTCCTCCTGGATGGGAGCAGTCTGTTTTTTGTACTTGCCGGGAGAAAGACTTGACCAGCTTTACCAATTATGTTCGGGTGTCACAGGGTCATTATTCAGTTTTTAGGAATTGCAGGAGGCATTCCAGCTACCCCAGAGGGATTTTTATGCCTATTTACAGGTGTGAGACTTTATTGGGACCTTAGGGGAGACATTTTAAGAATCACACTCTGCTAAATTGTTGAGAGAAATCATATTAGGAAACCAAAAGCATAAACCATCTGTGGCTTGTTTTCATAAAAGATCTTTACAAAATTTCCCACGAGGATGTATTATTTTCCAATTTTCAGAAATGGCAAAGTTGGTCAGATTTTTGCCTCTCTTTTCTGGAGTTCAAAGAATGCTTCCTGGATATCTCAACCTTGACTGAGAATACCATTTTGCGAGAAACACAATTTAAATTTCTTTGGCAATTCTATTGGACCCCAGACAAGGCATTTAAAGCAAAACAGTCCCCCTCTAATATGTGCTCCAAGTGTGGTATTGCGGTTGATTGTTACACGCACGTATTTTGATCTTGTCCTCATATTTATTCTTTCTGGTGCAGGGTGAGAGGAATATGCGCTACAATCATAGGGTTTCATATCCCCATTGATCCAAACATTTGGCTCATTGGTAATTTCTCATGTGCTTTGCAAGGGTACGAGCCAAACATGTCTATTACTGTGAAAAATGGGCATGATTGGCAAAAAGGTTATACTTGTTCACTGGACTGATGACACACTCCCTAATCCCGATTTCTGGTTCTCTAGAAGGGTGAAATTATTCATGTTTGAATATATTACAGTAAGAGCAGGCACTCCCAAACACTTTCATTCTATGCTGGGTATCTGGAGGCATTTCTATGCCTATCTTTCTCCTACTGTTCGTAGGAATATAGTTGATGTATAGGGTTACTAATATTTATTCCTGCCTCTTAACTAGTATAAGACAATGGGGTATGATCCAATATATGATGTTTTGTATCTCCACCATGACATAATGCCTCAAGAAAATGCCCTGAACATGTGTCCTTCTGTTGTTTGCCGTAGGCGAAGACATCTCCTTACAGCTTGCTATGCTAACCCCTAAACAGTCTCCGCTAACCCTAAACATCAGTCTCCCGTTAACTGGTATACCCGTAAGGGTGGGGGGGGGGGGGTTGGGTTGGGTATGCCGGGGAAGGGTAAGTTTGAAGCAGGTTCTTATGTATGTTCACTTGCTTACAAAACTGTTGCTCTATATTCTAGCTTGTTATTACGGATGCTGTTTACTTCTCATGTCGCATAGTTGTACATGAGTCCTCCTTGTTGAACATGATTCACTATGTCAAAATACAACCCTATGTGCTGCTTCTGAAATATCCAATAAATATGATGGAAAAAAAATGCAGTATACCATGTTGAGATATTAAAAAGATGATCAACAAAAATCATTTTGATAGGAAAGAGCATGTTGCAGCCTTAATTTGTTATTCTTAATGATTTCCCTTAAATTAGAAAAACTGCAAGTCCATAGATTTAGCAGTTTTGATAGGTTTGTTTAAATGTTAAGTTCTTTTGCATTCATATTCATGTTTATAATTTAATGCTGGACCTTATTAACTCAGATGCATCATTTCCCTATTGAGAGTAGGGAGAGAGGCATAGCTAAATTATAAGTCTAATTTTATTGGCTTATGTTTTATTTAAAATGTATTTTGTTTTCTGTTGAATCTGTATGTATCGAATGTATTTTAATTTGTTTATTAATTGTTTATCAACTTTGTAAACCACTTTGGGCTGAAAAGGCAGGGTATAAACGTGTAAAGATAAGATAAAACATGACTCTGAAATGATTCTTTGTTGTCTGTATAAAGTGATTGAATTGGGTCAGGCTGTACTTTGGAGGCAGTAATGCGGGTATAGTTCTCCTTTCAGGGTTGCTGGGTGCATTGCTGCAGGATGCAGCTTATACAGACAGTTTCTTTACATGGATTTTAGCTAGAAATGAAACATTGGACATGAAGGCAGATAAAGATCATACAGCCTATCCAGTCTGCCCATCCACATCTCTGTTCATCTACATAGTTCTTTTTTCTCCCTCAGAGATCTTCTTTGCTTGTCCCAAGCTCTCTTGAATTCAGATACATTCCTCGTCTCCACTACCTCCACTGGGAGGCTTTTCCAGGCGTCCACCCCTTGTCTGTAAAGAAATATTTTCTTTGATTACTCTGAGTCTATCCCCTTTTGCCTTCATCCCATGACCCTTGTTCCCGAGCCTCCTTTCTATTGAAAGAGACTTGTGTATTTATTCCTTGGAGGTTTTTAAATGTCTCTATCATATCTTCCTTTCTTCCAGGGTAAACATGTTTAGAAAGTCTGACCCCATATATTTTTATGATGAAGACTGTTGACCATTTTAATGGTTGCTCTCTGGATCAACTCTATTTGGTTTATATCCTTTTGAAGGTGTGGTCAGGACTGAGATGATATGATGGTAAAGTGGTGTTAGATGTACTGTTTTCTTGGGTTGTAGGCCAATCCAGGTAATGGCTCAGCAAAAGCTGTAAGTCACAGAACCAGAAGTGGGATGAGAAAACATAAAAAATTGCATTAAGGAGGTTTTAGGCACCAAGCTCATTTTAATTCAAGGTTTTCTTAAAATAAAAAATGATTGTGTTTTCTGAGCTTTGATATTTACTTCACAAAGGTCATTTCTTTTAAGCCTAGTCCTTAAAGAAGACTTGTTCTTTAAAGTGTAACATTAAACGGTACTCAAATTGCAAATTATCAGTTTTAAGTCAAGTAACTGAAGCTCTCTTAAAACCTGCTTTTAAGCTGGCTGCTTCTTTGACAAGGCCCACTAGAAATGCATAAACAAAGAGAAAAAAAAGTTCTTTTAATCTGAATATTTTTTAATGGATAATGTTTGATGCAGTTCCACAAATGTGGAAGGAAGGAGGCATCAGAGAACGACAAACCAGTAGTCTGACCTCAATGGTGAGTGAAAGGAACTGCTGCTAAAACAGTGCAGTTTCTAGAACCCAGTGGATTACAGGATGTAAGGCAATATGCTTTCATCGGATATAGGTCTTGTCAGGCAAATCTAATTGATTTCTTTGACTGGATTTTGATCAAGGAAGAGCACTAGATGTAGCGTACTGGGATTTTAGCAAGGTCTTTGCATAGTTCCACTTAAATGACTAATAAACAAAGGGGGCGGATTTTAAAAGGGTTACGCACGTAACCCTTAAAAAAAAAAACCCTGCGCGCGCCGAGCCTATTCTGCATAGGCTCGGCGGCGCACACAAGCCTCGGGACGCGCATATGTCCCGGGGCTTGCAAAAATGGGAGGTCAGGGGTGGGGATGTGGGCGGGGCCGCGGTCCGGGGGCCTGGCCAGGGCGTGGCCGAGTGCCCTGACACAGCGGCCTGTGTCAGGGCCTGGCGCGCTGGCTGCGCAAGTTACGACTCATCGAAATAAGGTAGGGGGGATTTAGGTAGGGGTGGGTTAGAGAGGGGAAGGTGGGGGGGGCAGAGAAAAAGTTCCCTCCAAGGCCGCTCCGATTTCGGAGCGGCCTTGGAGGGATCGGGGAAAGCCATTGGAGCTCCCCTCGGGCTCGGCGCACGCAAGGTGCACATGTGTGCACCTCCTTGCGCGCGCCAACCCCGGATTTTATAACATGCGTGTGGCAGCGTGCCCATGTTATAAAATCGGGTGTAGATTTGTTCACGCCGGGTTGCACGAACAAATCTATGCCCGTGCATAAAATTAAAAATCTGGCCCAAACTGAGTGCCCTAGGTATGGACCCTAAAGTGACAGCTTGAGTTAGAAACTGATTAAGTGGGAGGTGATAAAGGTTAGTGGTAAACGGAGTTCGCTCCATGGAAAGAGGGGTTACGGTGCTGTGCTGTGCCTCAGGGATCGGTCCAGTTCTCTTCAACATTTTCTTCAGCATTATCACGGAAAAGATCTTGAGAAAAGTTTGCCTTTTTTGCCGATGATACCAAAATCTGCAACAGCCTTTCCTGGCTGTGAGGAAAACATAAAAAGGGATTTAGTGAAGCTTGAGGTATGGCCTGGAGCAGGGCTAGGCAACTCTGGGCCTGGAATGCCACAAACATCTGGTTTTCAGGATATCCACAATGAATATGTATGAGGTATGTTTGTATGCACTGCCTCTCCAGTATGCAAATATATCTCATGCATATTCACTGTGAATATTCTGAAAATCAGGCCTGTTTGTGGTCTTCCAGGACCAAAGTTTCCTATCCTCGGTCTAGAGTTTGATAGCTAAAATGTAATGCTAAAAAATGCAGGGTTATGCGTTTGTGTTGCAAGAATCCAAGGGAAAAGTACAGTATGAAGGTGAAGTTCTGTGTGTAAAACAAGAGCAAGATCTAGGAATCATATGTATTGAGCTTAAGGTGGGCCAAACAGGTAGACAAGGCAATGGGAAAAGCTAGGGTGCTTGAGTGCATAGGTAGAGGACTAGCTAGCAGGAAAAGGAGGTGGTATTACCTCTGTAAACGTCTCTGCTGAGACCTCATTTAGAGTACTGTGGACAGTTCTGGAGACTACATCTTCAAAAGGCCAACAGTCTTTATCATAAAGTATATTGGGACAGACTTCAAGATCTAAACATGTGTACCCTCGAGGAAAAGAGAGATATGAAAAAGACTTATATATCTCCAAGGAATAAATGTACAAGAAGAAGACTGAGAGGTCATGCATTGAGAGTGAAAGGGGGTAGACTCAAGGGTAATCTAAGGAAATATTTCTTTACAGAAAGGGTGGTGGACGCCTGGAAAAGCCTTCCAGTGGAGGTAGTGAAGACGAGGAAAGTACGGGAATTCAAGAGTGCATGGGATAAGCACAGAAGATCCTTGAGGGAGAGGCAGGGACTTTAAAGCTGAGCAGGAGATGTGGGTGGTAAGACTGGAATGGCCGTATGGTCTTTATCTGCTGTCATGTCCTATGTAAATATGGAAACTATAGAAACCACAGAAACGTTAGTGCTGAAAATGACTAGAAGGTACCAAAAGCAAACAAAGAAAAAAAAAACTTATATTCTTCACTGCATCGTTTTAATGTGTCTCTCAACAGTCCTGTGCTCAGTAGAAATGAACTTTTGTGAGTTTTATGGTTTTGTGAAGCAGTTTTGCACTTCAGTGCACAAATGTTTGAGGTCCATTGCCGTAGTTCCTAGAAACGTGTAGCACTATTATGAGCACAGCTTGCCTAGAGATCCTCCTCGTACTGGAGGGCATGATAACAAAAAAGACAGAAGAAAGCAGAGAGGAAGTCGGGGCAAAAAAAAAATAGTCAGGACCTGTAAACGTGAGTGAAACAAAGAGGAAAACTGAGCACGAAGAGAACTTGTGTTGTGCCACCATAGTTACCTACCATTGCATAAAGACAGCACTTGAGATATGAAAGTTATCACGATCTACAAATGGCCAGTACAGTTACTAGAACTCTGCCCTCCAAGCTGTGTAACCCAAATTCTCGGTCATTCACTTTTACTCCTTCGTTCAGTCACATTTAAGAGGTAGGTCGAGAGAGTGCATGCATTTTCCCCCATCTTCACTCACCGCATGTCAGCTACAAACTGACATCTGAGAATAAATGCCTCTCCTGAATGCAGAGCGTAGCTGCAAATAGCTGCTCTCTGCATGTGGATGTATACTATAGAGCAAATTGCTGTTGCAGGTGTCATTTTAAGGGATATCTTTGATAGATCTGAATGTAGTCTGCTTCAAAGTGGCTTAAAGGCAGAATACAATAAATAAATAAGAACATAAGAAAATGCCATACTGGGTCAGACCAAGGGTCCATCAAGTCCAGCATCCTGTTTCCAACAGTGGCCAATCCAGGCCATAAGAACCTGGCAAGTACCCAAAAACTAAGTCTATTCCATGTTACCATTGCTAATGGCAGTGGATATTCTCTAAGTGACATAATAGCAGGTAATGGACTTCTCCTCCAAGAACTTATCCAATCCTTTTTAAACACAGCTATACTAACTGCACTAACCACATCCTCTGGCAACAAATTCCAGAGTTTAATTGTGCGTTGAATAAAAAAAAACTTTCTCCGATTAGTTTTAAATGTGCCACATGCTAACTTCATGGAGTGCCCCCTAGTCTTTTTACTATCCGAAAGAGTAAATAACCGATTCACATCTACCCGTTCTAGAACTCTCATAATTTTAAACACCTCTATCATATGCCCCCTCAGTCGTCTCTTCTCCAAGCTGAAAAGTCCTAACCTCTTTAGTCTTTCCTCATTGGGGAGCTGTTCCATTCCCTTTATCATTTTGGTCGCCCTTCTCTGTACCTTCTCCATCGCAATTATTTCTTTTTTGAGGTGCGGCGACCAGAATTGTACACAGTATTCAAGGTGTGGTCTCACCATGGAGCGATACAGATAAATATGCACCTAGCAATATTAAATACTTCACCTAGTCCCTGCCTCTTCAATGTGAAATAGAAATCCAGGAGGACATATGGGTGCTTTCTCAGGCTTGTGAACAGAGAGCTCCCTCCACCTCTGCCAAAACTCATTTCCCAGCACTTTCTCTGGATGCACAAATTAATCAGAAAATACAGTGGAAAATGTACAGGGTTATCAAATTAGTTTGTGAAATTTTTTTTTTTTTTAAAGAAATGAGGCAGTTGGTGGCAAAGCCTACAGCAGATCCACAGAAATCTGCAACCAGATCCATGCAAAATACACCAGAGTTTCCACAGATTTGCATATATTTGTTTAACTTGAATCAGCCTGAAATCAGTTTGAATCAAACTGTTCTGCACATCCCTGCTAGGCAGTTTTGTGCCCTATAAAATCCTTCACTTTCTCTATAAAGCATTCAGCAGGTGCGAGCATTTGGTTTCCTGATACCAACAGCTCAAAGGGGCCTTATTCAGTGCATACTTTTTTCCATAGGCATGGAACAGGGAAAACTCTTTTTGGCGTAAAGCCCAGAATTACATCGTGTCAGAACCTCACCACATCTCACATCCCACCTGCTGGGTTGCTGGTCATCATAGTTTCACCTTTTGCTTTTTGTCCGCATGCCCTCTCCTGCTCTCACTGCCTCTTGTTGTGAAGTGCGCTTTGACACAGAGTGGGGCACGGCTGATCTTGATCCCATCTTTTCTCACTGTATGTGCTGCGGACAATATTTGTGTGCAGGGAAAACAAAACTAGGTTGTGCTTGAAGTGTAAGGGCGGCTAAGGAATGCCACGATACAAGATGAACTTATTAAGAGATCACAGACCTCATTTTCTCTATAAACAGAAATATGACCACCAGCAGTGTAAATTCTTCAAAGCATTTATAATCAAAACGTTCTTAAAGTAAATGAAAGCCAACAGACAGACCTAGGTAGGCCCCTAGGCTTAGGTGACACACAAAAAATAAAATGATAAGTACTGTTATCTTTGGTGTCTTTAAGGATGTGACAGATAAGGACTGTAAGGCCCATCTTCTCCACCCAGTTTGTTTCCTTTTGCAGTGCCATAAACCCCAGCTGATCACTGGCTTTCCCTTCACTAATTCACAACTAAGGGTCCTCTCTGCTTATTCCATATTTTCTTGAATTCTGTTGGAAGTTTTTGCCTCTGCCAGGATCCCTGGGGGTCCCTTCCATGTAACCACTACACTTTCCATAAAGAAATACTGTCCAATATCAGGGCTTCATTTGTAGACAAAAAGGAAAAGGAGCTGTGGAGGGGGTGAGATGGGCGGGGCCAGTGTGACCTGTACAAAGGGGCGGGGCCAGGGTCAGGTATGAACTCTCACACATACGCGAGCACAAACTTAGCCAGCTCAGTGAAGCACTTGGTAGGCTGGGGGTTGGGGATGCAGGATCACATGGGTAAGAAGGAGAAGGCAGATAGAGAGAATGTGGCTTTCTTCTTTCTAATCCCCTCCTGTTATCAGCCCTGGTGATCCTGCTCCTCCGTTCCCAGCCCCACCTTAAATTCCCCGTTGGTTCTTGTCCCGTTCTCCCCCCCCCCCCCCCAGAGATTCTAAAGCCCCCAAGTCTAACCCCTTATCCCTGGTGATCCTGGAGCCCTTCTCCCTGAAAAATCATCCTCTCCAGCAACTCTCCTCCTGTCCCTCATTGGTCAGTAATATGCAGGCCTCCTTTTCAAGCCAGAATCAGCTGGCTCACCTCTGCCTTGGAGGGCGGGAGCAGGCTGGTGTGCACTGTCCACTGTCCTCAGTTTCCTTGGAAAGGGATATGGGAGCTGCTCTTGCCTCCTTGGGAATAGAAGGAAGGGAGCAACACTGCATGCTCTTCTCATTCACTCTCTTCTCTCTCTCCCCCCTCTGAACACTTTACTCACAGATTTACATACATGAGAACGCGTCAGTGTTGTCATGTATATAACATATGCAATCCGCTTTGAATAATTGATACAGCAGAATATAAATGGGACTAAATAAATACAAAATAAAGACTGCCCGATCTCAGATTATCTCACACTTTATAGTCCCTCCGTTTCCCTCATTCACACCTCACAGCATCTTTAATCCCCTGAGTCCCTCTTTCCCCTATGAAATCCACAGCATCTCTGATCTCTTCCCTCACTCTCCTTCCCCTCCCACATCCCATCACTCACTCACTCCTTCCCCTCCCTCTGATCCCTTCACCCACTTCCCCCTGCCCATCCCCTCATTCACTCTCTTGGCCCTTTCGCCCTCACCAGTGTTGGCACCAGCAGCAGAGCTGGCAGGGCCTGGGATGACAGCAAGAGAAGCAGGAAGCCAACACACCCAGGAGTGGCAGAGGCAGTGGGGGTGACAGGGATTCACCCTGTGTCTTTTTGACCTTGGCTGGCTATTTTCCCTCACCATCTCCTAAATTATGCTGGGAAATTGCAAAAAATGAGTCATGTGTCTGTCCTTTCTCAGGCTAAGCAGCTCCCATGCTCTCTTTTCTTCTCTGCTTTCTCCCAGGTCTTGGGGGAGGGAGTGGGCATAAATGATCCAAGCAACTACTGGCTCTGTTCTGTTTCCACAAGGGAGCCAGAATTAATATACACTTCCACCTCTCGGGTCCCAGAAAAAAGATGCCAGAATGTCGTGCTGGATTGTTCTGACAGAAATTAAGCCCTCAGTAATGGGAAGAAAAAAAAAAAAGGGGTTGATTTAGCACAAGTTTGAAAATTGTGAGCAGTAGTGCCATTCATCAAGGCACTTGACAATTGCTCACAGGTTTCAAACTTGTACTAATTCAAACCCTTTTTGTATATGTTCTTTGTTCTGCAGTATCTGCTTCAGTATCACCCCATCCTACATTTCTGGCCTTTCCCCCACAAATTAAGGCCAGCCTAATGTTACTCTGAGTCTACCTCTTTTAAGCCCCATATCATGACTTCTTGATCTAGAATTTCCTATCCACTGGCTTTTTGTACATTATTTTTATCTTTGACAGTATCTGAATGTCCTTATCATATCCACCCACTCTCTTGCTCTCTCCTCTAGGATTTACATGTTTATTTATTTATTCTTAGGCTCTTAAGTCTCCTAGGGGTTTTGATGCAAGCACTTCCCCATTTTAGTAGCCCTTTTAGGGGCCACCTCCACTCTGTCTCTATCTTTTCAAAGGTATAGCCTCTAAAAATTGGTCACAGTCAGGCCTGGATGTAGGCACAGACAACATAGGCCTAGGGCACCAAATTTAAAAGCATCAAATATCCAGGCCAAGTATGGAGCCTGCTTCTTCCTGCTCTCAAGCCATGTGGCAACACCATGGCACTCTGCCTATGGGTGCTCACATATTAAATCCAGCCCTGGACACAATACTCCAGATTAGGTCTCACTAATAATCTGTACGGAGGCTGTATCACCTCCTTTTTCCTTCTTGTTATGCCCCTTCTCTTTTGGCTCTGGCCCACTACCTTGTCATACTGTTTCCCTAACTGGAAATCATAAGGCAGGATTATTACTAGTACTTACTACTTCTTTAGCGCTACTCAACATAGGCAGCACTGTACAAAGCACATATGAAATAGTCCCTTCTCATGACAGTTTGCAATCTAATGCAGACAAACATGTAGGGCAAAAGGTGCACCTCAGGATCTCAAGCCCCCCCCCCCCCCCCCCCCCCCATACTGGATTTCTGCACACCCAAATGTATGAGCTACACTTTTCTTCACTTTGAAATTTAGCTGCCAAGCCCTCAACCACTCCTCAAGCTTTCTTAGATCATTTTCTATTCTGTCTACTCTCAGAGGGGCCCAGTCTATTGCTGATCTTCGTGTTAGCTACAAAAAGACACATTTTTCCCCATTAACCATTCTGCAAAGTCACATAAGGCAATATTGAATATAACTGGCACTAGGACAGATCCCTGAGCCACTCCACTGATCACCCTTCTTAGAATGACCTGCGTTTGTCACTAGCCTCTGCTATCTTTCACTCAGCCAGTTTCTGATCCTTTGTCAAAGAAGAGGGAATTGAAAAGGACAGTAACTTTTGTATCCCAGTGGTAACTCAAGCTGGGTTGAAGGAGCATGTTGATCTTTAAACTAATAAAGGTGCTGAAAAAATAGCTTGAATTTGCTTTTCCGGATTCCAGTAAAGTTAGACAACAGGTGGGCAAGAAGCTATGACCTGTGAAAGGCTTCCATTTGTCCCAAGGTGGTGAGATGGGTCCCAGACCATGGTAGCCAGGAGCATTTTACTTTGATCTGGAAGAGACATCAGAGGGTCAGAAGTGATGTTAATGCCATTCACCTCTCAGCTTGGAACTCCACCCCGGGTTAAGCAATAGGTTCACACCTAGAATGCCCTCCCAAAGAAGGTCCCTGTATTTTATTTTAAAGAACATGAACATCAGTTACGTCTCTTGTCCTCTGGGCCAGCCAGAGCTGGGGTTGCTGGGAGACGGTGTTCAACAGCCCTGTGAAGGAGGAAGTCCCAGTCATTGCATAAAAATAATATCTGTTGGCTAGATATAGGCCCCACGGTTGCAGAATTTTGTACACAGCCGTGGTGTACAGCCCCTATTCAAGAATCAATGCTACATGACTGAATTAATTATTTATTTATTTATTTATTTATTTATTTAACATCTCTTTTATACCGATATCCGTTCGCACATCACATCGGTTTACAGTGAACAAAAAACTTTTGGGCATTGCCCTTACATATAACAGAAAACTTGGAGAACTAGGAGGAATATAAATAACTTTGGGAGGAGCCCTTACATATAATAAACATCAATGAATAGATGCGATGAAATAGAACTATAACTATATACATGATCGTGCACAGTACAAAATCAGCAGACATAAGGCGTTCATAACAAAATATCAGTGTAACATTCATAGGGGGGTTTTATGTAATGGGGGGTGAGATGGAGTAGGCTTGCTGAAAGAGCCAGGTTTTAAGTTTCTTTTTGAAAGTGGGGGTATATGTCTCTATGCGAATATCATGTGGCAGTGAGTTCCAAATGTTGGGGCCGGCAAGAGAGAAGGCTCTGTTTATAGTAGAGGAGAGTTTAAAAGATTTGATAGATTGGGCATGGAGTGCTCCTTGGAGGGCTGGGCGGGTAGGTCTCTTGGAGGTACGGGGTAAGAGGGGGGGATTAATCCAGTTGGTTGGAATTTACTAGACTCTTGTGTATGATAGAAAGTGTTTTATAAAGAATTCGTGACTGTATAGGGAGCCAGTGTAGTTCTATAAGAGTGGGGGTGATGTGATCTCTTTTCTTTGTGTTTGACAGTATCCGAGCGGTGGCATTTTGTAGGAGTTGAAGTGGCTTAGTGTGTGTTACAGGAATGCCAAGGAGAAGAGTGCATTACAATAGTCAATCTTCGATAAAATAATAGCTTGGAGGACTGTACGGAAATCATTGAAGTGGAGTAGGGGTCTGAGTTTCTTTATTGTTTGGAGCTTAAAATAGCAATCCTTTATAATGGATTTGATGAATGGTTTAAATGAGAGGTGGTTATCAATAATAACTCCTAAATTGCGAGTGTGCGATGGGAAATTGGTGGCTGAGTAAGCAAGAGGGATATCTGGGAGCGGTAGATTCATCAAAAAGCTATAAATATAGGGAAAATAAAGATTTAAAAAAAAAAAAAAAGCAAAATGGTTAGGATAATTTCCCTGCTCCTGCATCGCACAGGTAATTTCTGCAAGCTGCCCTAAATTTATCGCAGTAAGTGCTAATTTTCGCATCAAAGGCTGATTAATCCACCGCAGGCGCGTTACTGACCGAAAAAGTTTTTAATTGCAAATGTCGTGAGAGAGAGAGAGAGGGAGACCAATATGTAACTTTACTATTTATGCCACTGAAGACGGGGCACTTTTACATAGACAGTCAGAGGTACGAACAGCAAAGTTGACAGCATTGAAGATTATCTGTCATTTGGAGCAATGAAAGGTAAAAGAGGAGTTTATTTGTACTGTGTACTCTTTACCTAGCTTGATTGAAGCTAGGTAGAGAGTACGTTCCACAAATCAATTCCTCTTTTACCTTTCATCACGTCAAATGACAGAAAATCTTCAGTGAGGTCAACTTTGCTGTTCGTTCCTCTGACTGTCTATGTAAAACTACCCTCCCATACCTACCCCACCCCGAGTTAAAAGTACCTCCTCTTACAGTGGTATAAATAGTAAAGTAACATATTGCTCTCTCTCTCCCTGCCTGAACGGCATTTGCAATAAAAATGTGGGCACAACCCACAGAACAAAGGTGTCGTTATTTCCAGCATTAAAAGCCGTGTTACTCTGTGTAACTCTATCGCATTTGACATTAGGAGCTGTTCATTACCATTAATTCCACCCAAACTCCTCCCACGGGCATAACTAATGTTACATTTGCATATTAGCATGCATTGAGGTATTTACCGCATACGTTAGGGCCTTAACGCAAAATGATAAATGACCCTGTAAATGAACTGGGAGGGAGGGGGGGAGAGAGAGAGATTATAGAGGGTGGAAAATCCCCAAGCAGATGTGAATGAAGGCTCATGGCACCATAGCCCTACAAAGGAAGAAGAGGAAACTACTGGGCCAAAAAAAAAAAAAAGGAAAATCTGTGGGATTTAGTAGACAGGGAGGAGATCATAGCATTTACAGCACCCCTGTGCTATAATTTATTGTTGCTATAAATCATAGTTGTGATGAGTGACAATTTTTATAGCCTTATTTGTATCTTTTAGTTGGGTAAATAATGAGCAAGGGTTTTTTTGCACATGAAAAGCCCAAACTGGATAATTCTTGCTTAGCATATAAGTTTTTCTTACATAGTCATATTCATTTTTTGAAAATCTATTGGCAAAATTAGTAAATAGTGATTTGTAGATATCTGTGTAATATAAAATATGTTCCCATCATAAGTAGTATACAAAATGCCCCTTTTCTTCTCCCTCACTTCCCACATAACCTGTGAATGTGTCATTCTGTCAGATCATATTGGGGGCCCTCTTCTTTCTTCTACAGGCCAAGTGGGAGCATTCTATGTGAGTCACTTATTTTACTGGAACTGACATTTCCCACTTGCTTGTACTCATATGGTCATCTTTAATCTGCAGATGTAAGTAACCAGATGCAGCAGTTTGTACATCAGAGCGGCTTGCACACTGCAGGGCCCATGGAAACAAATGTGGAAATAACACGGTGGTATACTGTGAACAGAAACTCATGTTGCCAAGCATGGCAGAATATGTATTGGGGGTGAAGGGGATCAATCCCTGACCCCCAGAAATGTCATCAGTCTTCATGACTGATCATTAGTCAGTAAGATACAAGTCCGTCTGGTTTCATTTCCTTCAACACAGCTCACTGTGTGATCTGGAGCAAGTCACTTGACCTCCCTCTGCTCAAACTTAGGGCCTGTTTTACTAAGCTTTTTTTTTCCCATCGACATAGAATGGGATAAAGGCCTTAGTAAATGATGTCCTTAGATTGTAAACTTCCCAGGGAAAGATCCTAGACTCATGTGAATCTTATACACCTAACATCCAAAGTATGTGTGGACTTTTTAGTCTATATAAATCAATCTTCTCTTTTAACATGAAGTACACACATCGTGTACATAAGTACATAACAGCATATGATTTGCCATACTGGGTCAGACCAAAGATACATCAAGCCCAATATCCTGTTTCCAACAGTGGCCAGTCCAGGTCACAAGTACCTGGCAAGATCCCGAAGGGTAAACAGATATGGATTAGTGTGCCGTAGCTGTAGCTCTGGTATGTCACAACAGTCTTCAGTTTCTTTTTCCCCTACAACATCTGGCCTGCAGGATACTCTCCCGCCAGTAGGGGGAGTCAGAGAGCAGAGCTTATCTGCTGCTGCTTCTGCTTCCCCCTCTGCTGCTCTCCTCTACAATTAAAACTGAACTGGGCCCTGTAGTCTTGCAAGTCTTGCTGGCCCCAGGCAGTTCCCATTACAGAGGGAAACAGCCAGAGGAGAAAGAAGCATCACCAGGTAAGTGCTGCTAGAAGAGGCAGTTGAATTCACTAGGAAGTTGGGGGTATTGGGGGAGAGGGAAGGGAAGGAAAGAGAAAGGGTAGGAGAGAGGTTGATGGAGATTATACCAGGGAGGGGTGGAAGGAGAGGGTGGGAAAGGGAAGGTGATGAAGGGGATAGTGATGATTCCAGTGGAGAGGAGGGGAAGATGATAATAGCAGGGGCTGAGGGGAGAGGAAAGAGAAGAGACGGTGATAATGCAGGGAGGTAAAGGGGAGAGAAAAGGGAAGAGAAGGTGATGATGGAGAGGGGAGAGAAAAGGAAAGAAGAGAAGGTGATGATGCAGGGAGGTAGAGGGGAGAGAAAAGGGAAGAGAAGATGATGATGGAGAGGGGAGAGAAAAGGAAAGAAGAGAAGGTGATGATGCAGGGAGGTAGAGGGGAGAGAAAAGGGAAGAGAAGATGATCATGCAGGGGGAGAAGGACGGGATGAGAAGGTGATGATACCAGAGGTGATGGGGAGGAAGAGGAAAGGGAAGAGAAGGTGATGTTGCCAAAGATGATGGAGAGGAGATAAGGACTGCAGTGGAGTGATGGGAGAGGGATGAGAGGAAAAAAGCTGGTAATGATTCGACTGGGTGGGAGATGGGGGGGGGGGAAGGAAACAGAAAAGGTGATGGTGAAGGGGGAAGAGTGAGGGGGAAGGTGACGATTCCAGGGGTTGGAGGGGGGCAGAAAAGAGAAGGATGATGGCAGGGGTAGGGGATAGGTAAGGTGCTGGTGTGCCTTGACGAAGTGAGCCCAATACCAGGTGTGCCCGACACAAAAAGTGTTGGGATCCACTGAATTAGAAGATTAGGAGCCATGCGGATAAAAAGTATGTGCGGACTTAGAAGTCGTTTCAAATGAAGGTGCAAATTCTGCACGTTAGTTCCATGCATGCTGCCCTCCACCCTGCTTCTGAAACGCCCCACCCCCTGGACCCTCTCTTTTTAACGTGGCTCAATGTACTTGCACGGAGTGAGAATGCATGCACACACTTGTTTTTCGATGACTGACGATCCACTTTTACCGACTCACCAATCTATCTGTGTAAAACTGTTGCAGGCCAATTTCATTGCCTGATTTATGAAAAATCAGAACAATAAACTAATTAGGTTGTCAACCCTGCAACAGTTTAATGTGCTGTCAGAACAGGTGTGTTCAGCTTTAAATTGAAACTGAGACTGGAAATGGCCCTAGTTCTTCAAGGATTACCAGACTTAGGGGGTTTCAGATTTTATTGGGCCTGGACTCGCCAGTCCTTAGCGGTGAAGCCTCCTTAAGACCCTTACTGGGTCCTTACCTGCATATTCGTTCTAGCATGACTACAGTCCAACGCACCGTGGGAGGAATCTCCATGAACTGACTGGAGCTGATTTCCAGTCTGCACCAAGTCACACAAAGCAAATGGAAACTAAATGAAGCTCAAAAGTATTTACAAAATTTAAAATACAAATAGGCATTCATTTTACAGTAATGAATTGCTGCGCTTAACAATAATAATACTGATGCTGGTCTCTGTCATAGCTTCCATGTTGTAGGGACTGCTCTTTTGTCATAGTACTTGTATTTTTATTAATATTCGGTATGATTTTCTATAAATTATAAATGTTTTGCTTAGTTTTGGCAATGAAGTGCCTGGGGCTGTTTTCGCTTTAAGTATTTGCAAAATTGCCACTGGGATATTGATTCTTATTTCTGATGATGGCAGTTGGACTTCTGCAGCCGGAACAGCTGTGCTGTGGTCTAACCCTGGATCTTACCACTGAATCTTGACCGAAGAAAGGAGAAGGGCTGAGGTGCGAGCCCAGGGTCAGTTAAACAGTTTCTGACAGTGTTTTACTGTCAGTAAAGCGTGTGTCTTAATGTAGGCGGCCAGCTGCAACTTCTATTTCTTAAAAGCATGGGACTTCAAAAAGGTCTCATGCATATGATGCTTAATTTGCTACAGAGATGGGACAGATGGGTTTTATTGAAAATGTAGCCCCTCATGATTGCTCATCGTCCCCACATATCATCTGATTGGGTAGGCTGTTAAAGGCCTTTCCAGTAAGTGCTTGATTTCTAGCAGGTGGATATTGGTGGGTGTATGTTATTGACGTTCACAGACTTTCGAGGGCTGCCATTTTCTATGCTAGTTGTTTTGTTTTTTTTCTCTTGTGGAAAGTTTCTGCAATCCCGGGCCTCGTTTATGGTACCTCTTCTCTGTCTGTTCTGACCTCAAAAAGTGAAAAGGTTTTAAGTCACCCTGTATGCAATGCTTAATATTTCAGGAGGACCCACGGCCTGCATTAATTTTCATGCTGTTTCAACCTATTTATAGTGACATCATTAGTTTGGCCAAACTCTTTATGCTTATAATTTTAAATTCAGCTGTACTATTGGAGTAGATATGTTAACAAGAGAGACAAGGATGACATCACACAAGCAAGCGCAAATCAAATTGGTTCAAGTGATGTGTGACATCACTTGTGATTTTCTTGCACCCTTGACAGCTCCCAAGGATTCAGAGGACCCACTGAGGGGAGCATATAAAGTAAATGTAAAGTGAAATGACTTAGGTCCTGATTTTAAAAAGCGTTTACAGGGTTAAAGTTGGATTTTACACGTGTAAATGCTCTTTACCCATGTAAGTGGGCTTTTGAAAATTGCTACAATATATGCCATTGAATTATCCATAGGATTTACCTGCATACGTGCAGTTTACATTGGTGAGTGGCATTTTAAAATTGCTATGATAGTATGCCAGATGTGTAACTTCTTTTAAAATTACCTCCTTAGAGAGCACTGCAATTAATACAGTTTAAGAATTAGTGCTTGCCCCAATGTACTTTGGAAATGCTGAGCAGTGCACAAAGAATATACCGTAAGTATTATTTACAAACAGGCCGATACAGAAAAATGCGCGGGAGAGCTGGCGAGCGCCCGCTCTCCCGGCGCACACACAGGCCACTCTCCTGGGCGCGCGATTCAGGAGGGTGGCCTATGCAAATTAGGGCCCGCGGTAAAAGGAGGCGCTAGGGACACTAGCGCGTCCCTAGCACCTCCTTTTTGACAGGAGCGGCGGCTGTCAGCAGGTTTGACAGCCGACGCTCAATTTTGCCGGCGTCAGTTCTCAAACCCGCTGACAGCCACAGGTTCGGAAAACGAATGCTGGCATAATTGAGCGTCCATCTTCCGACCCGCGGGCCAATTTTTAATTTTATTTTTTTAATTATTGCTTTTTTTTACTTTTGGGGCCTCCGACTTAATATCGCTATGATATTAAGTCAGAGGGTGTACAGAAAAGCAGTTTTTTCTGCTTTTCTGTGCACTTCCCCAGTGCCGTCAGAAATTAACACCAGCCTTTGGGCAGGCGATAATTTCTGAGAGTAAAATGTGCGGCTTGGCTGCACATTTTAATTTCTGTATCGCGCGGGAATAATTAATAGGGCCATCAACATGCATTTGCATGTTGCAGGCGCTATTAGTTTCGGGGAGGTTGGACGCGCATTTTCAACACGCTATTACCCCTTGGCTAGCGCGTCGAAAACGCATGTCCAAATGCAGGTTAACAGTGCGCTCCACCGGAGCAGTGCACAAAGAATATACAGTACAGTGCACCGGGAGCGCACTGTACTGTATCGGCCTGATAGTAACATAGAGAGTAGATTCCAGCCAATAAAGACTAATGGACCCATCCAGTCTGCCCAGTTATTTTATTCTTAGAAACTGATGTCCAGCTTTCAGCAGCATTGATTAACAAATGAGAATTTCCTGACTGTAAAGCCCCAAAGGGGCATTATTGAGCCCAGCTAAGTACTCAGGGGCCTCGCATGCACCCCAGACATGGAGGATGTCCGCAGTTCCTGTTCATTATTTGTACTTCCTGGGGCTCTTTTGGGTGTACTGGGAAAGATTGCACTCATAGGCTTCTTACGGTTCATCAGATGCAAGACACTTCAAGTTTGAATTTCGTCAGGGTAGTTTGTTCTGTCCATGGCAGCCCAATGGCTCCAAGCTATCATCAATCATTGGGAAAGGTACAGTGATGCTCAAATGGCAGAGCTGGTGGTCTCATGCTGTGCTCATATTGTATGCAACCGTAAAAAACCCACAAGTTTTTTTAATTTGGCTTTCTCTGGAATTCAAGCTCTCTCTCAAAACTTGGTGCATTCTAAATTCTGGTCCGCCATCTTTTCCAGCCGCGCTACCTCATCTTTCATTATTTTAATTCCTTGTTTCAGACCAGTGTTTGCATTTGATTGTTCCCACCGTCTATTTCCCGCCTTCATTGTTTTATGGTTATGAGGTTTAATTTTTTACTGGGAAAGGGAACTGACTGCATTTTACTACATAATATTTACCAGGTCCAGGGCACCACCCAGGACACATAATAAAGTTCTAACGATTTAATATTTAACTTGCATTAAAAACACAAGCCAGATCCTTTCAGGCCTTATTACAAAAGAGCTTCTCCTATTGTGTGTCTGTGGGAAAAAGTTGCTCAAAACGGGTGCCTTAAGGGCAAAATCCCCCAGAATCCCATCCATTTCTGATGCACTTTTCTCTGCTTCTTTTCTTAATATCCCCTACAGAGTTACCTGCATTTTTCATGAAGATATTAGACTTTCCTTTCAAATTATGCACCTTGATTTACTATTAATATCTTTTAAATCAGCATTGTTGTAATAACCACACTGAAATGGATACACAGAACTAACCTAGGTGATGATATGAAGTAGTCTGCAGCACTATTACCTACAGGAGGTTGAATTAATTTTTAATTTGAAAGTAATTTAGTGCTGCTATTTGGGGTCATTTTTAGGTACCACATGCCCTGTGACATTGGCTGTGCCCTATCAACAGCAGCTCATGGAGTGCAGGTATCCTGCTAAGGGTCTAAAAGGGGGTGGAATGGGAACACACTTTTGCTTGTCTGTACTAGCTCTGAATTCCCTCAAGCGTGGATTAGCATTTCCCAGTCAGCTGTGCTGAATTATTAACTTACAGCTGGACATTCTGTGGATGGCTCTGCAAAAGTTATTTGATTTCAAATTAAGTTTCTTGTTCAACTTATTGCCCCATCATTGTGAACTCTACAACTGGAATGACTCAAGACCTGATCCAGCCAGGCGTGTGGCTGACAAAAGTGCCTTACAGAGCTGAAAGCCCTGGATTGGTCAGTCCAAAGCGCACTGCAAAAGGGGAACATGTTTGCCTTTTATCAGACCTTCAGATATATATTTCAAGGAAACACAGAATCTGATGCCTGATCCAGTCTGCCCAGTTTCATTCCTGGCTCATTGCCAGAGACCCGAGTTGATCTCTAGTTTTCCTCTCACTTCTTCAGAATTAGGGATTTCTCTGTCTTCATCCCACACTTTCCTGAATGCTGTTACTGTTTGCCTCTACCACCTCCCACAGGAGGCCGTTCTATGCTTCCACCACCTTTTTCCTGAAGAAATATTTTCTGATGTTTCTCCTGTGTCTACCCCCTTGGAGCCTTGTACCTTGACTTCTTAATTCTAGACCATTCTTCTGAAAAAGATTGCCTCTTTTTCCTGATTTATACCTTTCAGGTATTTAAATATCTCTGTCTAATCCTATGTTTCCACTCCTAGAAGTTTTGGCAGTCTCTCTCTCTGGTGTGGCCTTCAGCATTAAGCATAATATTCCATTATCCCCCTCCTTTTCTCTCCTGGTAACTGTCCTCTCTTTGCACCTCGACATCTCTCTAACTCTGGCCACTCCTCCTCACACTGTCTTGCTACCTTGAAGTCATCAGACATGATTGGCCCGAGGTCTCTTTCCTAGTCAGTGCCCATTAGCTCCTCAGCCCCTTTGTGTTTTGCTCCCTCAGATTTCTGCACCCCAAAAAGCATGATTCTGTTCTTTTTCACACAGAACCTAGACACTTTATCACTTCTCATTCTATCCCTTCTGCTGCCAATTCTATTGTAATCTGCAAGACAAGTGTTTCCTCTAAACCCTTCTTGCAATATCGTTCACATAGATGTTGAGTAGGACAGATACCCGAGGTGTTCCACTTTTCCTGGGTGAACTCACGGAGCTTTGCTATAATTTAATGGTTTGGAGAGACACAATGATCTCTCCATTTCAGCTTATTCCGCAAGACTTGAAGCGAGTCCTGATTTTTTGATTCGTAACTTAATAGAAACTTAAGGGTTGGAAATATTAAAATGCATTATGATGCAAATTAAAAAGCTCAGACAAGCCCAAGGTCTCATCATTAAAGTTGGGATATTGAGAGCGCTAAGAACAGAAATCTTGTTTATTGAAAAGTATATTTATTTATTTATTTATGTACAGGTATTTATATGCCATCCTTTTAAGATTAGGGAGGTTTGCAAGTTAAAAGACGCACATAATATGAAAAACATACAATATTACAAAGTAATAACATTAATACATAATTTGGCAATGTAATTATACAAAATGATGATATCGATTGAGCTCAAAAAGTGTACGTCGCATCCTAGGCAAGTTTAAATAGCCAGGTTTTCAGTCCTTTTTTGAAAGCTTTGAGATCAGTAGACATTCTTAATGCCTCAGGCATACGTGTTCCAGAGCCTGGAACCAGCAACAGAAATTGATTTGTCACAGACCTCAGTGGAGATGTACGCTTTGCACAGAAGGTACATTCAGCAATCCTTTATTGGAAGAGCGCAGCACTCCCTGGGGGGTATATAGGTGCAGGGCTGCTCCTATCCAAATGGATCTTTGTTAGTGATAAATACGATATTGAACTGGTAACCAGTATAATGAAATTAGACTAGGAGTAATATGAATAAAGTATTTGCTACCATTAAGAACACGGGGTGCAGCATTTTGTAAGAGTTGCAGTGATCTCAAGGTGCTAATTTTGAGAAAATCAACGTCTACAAGTCTTCATATTCCAGCAATAGTTTCAAAAGTCTCAGAAGGTGAAATCTGTGATACCCTGATTTAACCGTTTCCTTTATATGTAGGGTCATGGCTAGTCTGGTATCAAGAATTACTCCAAGATCATGAGCTGAATTAGTGATATCAATCTTATTGGTTCCAAAATTGAAAACAGACGGTTGATCAGCCATTTTTTTCTAGATAAATATATTATTTCTTGGTGATCGCTAAAGCCAGAAGAATGCTGGGCTGCATAGAGAGATAAATAACCAGTAAGAAAAAGGAAGTGATAATGCCCTTGTACAGGTCCTTGGTGAGGCCTCACCTGGAGTACTGTGTTCAGTTCTGGAGCCCTTATCTCAAAAAGGATAGAGACAGGATGGAGGTGGTCCAGAGAAGAGAGACCAAAATGGTGTGGGGTCAGTATCAGAAGACTTATAAGGAGAGGCTGAAGGATCTGAATATGTATACCCTGGAGAAATATGATACAGACTTTCAGATACCTGAAAAGTTTCCATGATGCACAAACTTCTAACCTTTTCTGTTGCAAACAGTAGAACTAGGGGTCACAAAATGAAACTCTAGGGGGGGGGGGGAAATATATTGGAAATATATTGGAGAGTGGTGGATGCCTGAAATGCCTTTCCAGAGGAAGTGGTGAAGACAAAAATGGTAAAAGATTTCAAAGGGGCAAGGTATAAACACTGTGGATCACTAAAGGCTAGAGGATGGAAATAAAGAAAAGAGTGCATGGTAGTAACTTGCTGGTGTGATGGTTGCTACCCTTAACCAACAAGCCTTGATGCTTTTGATGCAACTGTAACACTGCTATCAGCTTCAACAGCAGGGGGAAAATGAAATGGATATAGACAACACAACCTGCTTCTACGGTCAAGTCCATAAGCAAAGCACATCAAGCAACACTGTCTGAATTTTCAAGAAGGTTCATCACCCAGTAAAAATATTGCTAGCAATAAATTTTTAGGGATTATCATATCGCTTAGGGATAGCTGCTACCATTAAGAGAAAACATGGGGATAACTTGCATGGCACAGCAGATACTACAATAAGAAGATTGCTGGGTAGACTGGATGGGCCATTTGGTCCTTTTCTGCCGTCATTACTATGTTACTATATCTATCTATAATCTGATATGAGATAGTAATGTCTGAATGGCTGTCATATATATATTTATTTATTTTATTTTATTTATTTTTTATTTATTTGTGAGTTTTTATATACCGAAGTATTGGTGTTGGCCTTCACTCCGGTTTACTTTTGTAACAACAATGTACATTCAAAACAGGAGACAGCTATAATAACAGTAGATAACTGTAACAAACGTTTGCATTTCAAAAAACATCAGGTTAACAAAAGAAACAGTTATTATATATATATTTAGTAGTTTCAATGTGCGTGAAATGGAAATATCAATGGGAATGAAAAAGTGAATGCCATCTGCATATATATGAAAGTTCAACGAAAGACCAGCAAGGAGTTTGCATAATGGAAGCAGATACAAATGAAAAAGAGTGGCAGATAGTGCAGCAGCCTATGGTAAACCAGTTTTTATATACTGTGGATCTGATTTTTGTTTATTTGTTTATTACTTGCCCCTCCATAAACGTTCGGCGAGGGGTACATTTAGAAAATGCATAATATAATAATAATAATATAATAAAAACAAGCAATGGCAAATAAAGACAACAAAATGGACAGCTGTACTGAAGAAACAGGTCATTGAACAACTAATTGGAGGAGAACAGCAAACAGTTGAAAAGTGTATGGTAGGAGCACTTTAATCACTGGCGGTAAAAGCTTCATTAAATAGATAAGTTTTTAACAACTTTTTAAGTGCTGTAGCATCCTTTCAGGCCGATGCAATATCAGCGTGCATTAAACAGGCGCTCATGATTGAGCGTGTGCTCGCTTAACGCGCCCGATCCACCTCTCCGGGGCGCCCAATGCAAATGGGCTGCCGTGGTAAAAAGAGACACAGCCACAGGTTAGGAAAATGGTGCTTGTTAATTGAGCGTCCCTTTTGCTAAGCTGACTGCCAGCACACTTTTTAAAAAAAAATTTTGGGGAGACATTTCTAATTTTTTAATTCCTTCAACTTAATTGCGAGGAAAAATGTGAGCGGCGGGCACACTTTTTTTTTTGCCATCGGGGGAATAGATAATAGCCTCATCAAAATGCATTTGCATGTGATGAGCGCTATTACCTATGTGCGCGATTGGATGCGAGTTTTGGACACTCTAAGCCCCATTTTGCATCGGGGGTTATGGACACGCATCCAAAACGCATGTCCAATCGCAGGTTGAGCTGTGCGCTGCAGCCAGAGCACGGTATTGCATCGGCCTGTTTGTGTTGTGTATATATGTGGGTAGAGAGTTCTATAGGGTAGGACCAGAAATAGAAAGGGAGCAATTATGTGTCACAGATAAGCAAGCCAACCTTGGGGACAATATTGCGATCAGAAACGCGTTGGATGAATGAAGAGCACGACTAGGGGTATAGACGTAAAATTGAACAGATCCAGGGGGAGAATTGATGAGAATACATTATTGATGAGATAGTATTCACGCAGCCAATGCAATGACCTAAGGACAGGAGTGATGTGAGCTCTCAGAGGTGTACTAGTCAATAGACGAGCAGCAGAATTTTGAACTATTTGTAGAGGTCATACAGTATTTTGTGGTAGGCCAGAATATTATGATTTACAGTAATCAATACCGTTAAGAATAGGGCCTGAAAAACAGTACTATAATTAGTTGGATCTAACAGTGGTTTCAGATGTCACAAAAGTTGTAATTTCATAAAGGAAGACTTGACTTACATGAGGTATCATGGATAGTTTAGGGTCAATAGTTACACCCAAATTTCTTACATTCTGAGGGATTGAGGTGATAATTTTGTCAAATTGAAATGGGATTGAGAAAGAAGAAAGTGGTCCAAAGATGATTTCAGTTGGTTTTTTTTTTAAGAGAAAGTTTGTTACCATGAAGTCAGCTCCTGATAGATCATAAACATAAACAGGCAAATTGTGCATCCCTGCTCATCCCTCTCCTACTGAATCTGGAATAATATCGCTTAACAGTATTTCACATTTTATGTTTAAATGATCCCAGACAGTGGAAGCATCATGTTTGGAAGCACAGCCATTATTTTTAAAACCACCTAACTCTTTAATTGCATTAATAGCCTGCAGGTCTTCCTTGAAATGTTTTGGGCTATTAAAGGTCACTGGCCCTGCATCCTACCTTACTTTGCAATTCTAAATTACTTTATAGAGCAGATGGTTTCCCATTCAGTGGAGACATTTAAAGCCAACACCTTAGAGGATGCATTTGAAGTTGTGTTTACAACACAACAGCAGGTTTGATGGCTACTTGTACCCGATGCTTTCAGGATGGACTGCCTAGAGGTCTGTTTGGGAGTGAAATTGAATGTTAGAGAGTGAATAATACCTATAAAACATCACAGGTACTTGAGTTATTTAAATGTGATTGGGTGGGCACAGAAATGTACAAGATCAATAGAAACATTTACCAGACTTGGGTGTACTTATCCCCTGTAAATGGGTTTGCAAAATATCAGATAGGCAACTGTAACTGATGACTTCATTAGCTATTTCTTTTACTCCTGTGCTTAAGTTTTCCAAATGAATCAGACTGCTTTCTGTCTCAGGGGCCGAAAAAGTAAATCTGTGCGGAAAACGGGCTCTCAATGTTGAGCGCCTACTTTCCTAGCACCGCCCAGCCACCTCTCCTGGGCCCGCGATCGAATATTTAACTGAGGGGGTCGCTCTGCCAAGGAGGCGCTAGGGACAAATGTGCACCCCTGGCGCCTCCTTGGCAGCGGGCGCCCAGGAGAGGTGGCTGTCAGCGGGTTAGGAAAGCAGACGCTCAATTTTACGAGAGCCCGTTTTCCTAACCCGTGCACAGCCACTGCGTAGGAAAATGGACGCTCGTTAATTGAGCTTCCCTTTTTCTAACCTGACCGTCGGCACACTTTTTTTTTTTTTTTTAATCTTTTGGTCCTTTTGGTTCCTCCGACTTAATATATCGCATGTTATTAAGTCAGAGGAAGTACAGAAAAAGTGGTACACATTTTTTGGTCGTTCAGAAATTAATGCCTGCTCTGGACAGGTGCACTGTTTTTTTTATTGCTCTGGGGAGAATAGCATTAACATGCATTTATCCCTGAAAGTTAGGAATGAATTGTAGCCCATGTAAAAGAACTGGAAAATAGTCAAGAAAGAAATTACTAAAGAGTTTTCCTCCCTGAGGGGCCGGTGCAATACAGTGCACTCAGCCAACGTGGGTTGTATAGGCGCTACCTAATCCCCTTATGCAATAAGGGGATTAGCACCTCCACAAGGCACGTCCAATGTGCGGCAAAATTAATAGCGCTCATCACATGCAAATGCATGTTGATGAGGCTATTAGGGAATCACCTGAAATGCAATAAATAAATAAATAAACAAGTGCATCTAAAATGCACAGTTTTGTGCTGAGCACTCCCAAACGTTGTACAGAAAAGCAGAAAATACTGCTCGCTTTTTTTTTTTTTTTTTTTGCATAGGCCCGAGTGTGATGCGAGATAGATGTAATTCCTTGTAACAGTCGCGATAAGTACCAAGTTGCTGCTGGACCTAGGTTAACTTAGCTCATTGGTATACAGCGCACTGCTATATTAGACTTTCAAAATAGCCACTTCAAAATAAACAACAACTTATTCTTTTAAACTATGTCTTGACTAGGCATTACTACTAGTAAGTAGCAGGTGTCTAAGCAGCCCTTCAGTTCAAAACTGATCTCAAGCATGGCTTACTGATAGGATGGGAAGTGGCGTACGAGACCCTTTTTTGAGCACAGATCTCTTCATAGGTTTTTCTGTAGGGAAGAGTATCCTGCAGAGCTAAGTTCCTTTCTATTTTTTTCTTTCTTGGCTATCTCTTTCCTACTTCATATGCAAAATTATTTTCCTTGAAATAGTCCACTGCTAGGATAAGGTTGTTTCATCCCTGCTGTGGGTCCGTAGCCAGGTCTTCCCAGTGTGTGATGCTGACATCTGTTTTCTTAAAGCATGCCTGTAAAATGTCTTTGTAACATTTCCTGTGGTCATCTCAAGAAAACTTGTGTAGGAAGTTATTATCTGACTAGTGCTACAAGGCATATGCAGCTCTTCACAGAGACATATAACAGATGGTTCCTGATCCTTGGAGCTTTCAAACTAGCCAAGACAGACAAGATATGCAGGAAAAAAAACCAACAAATTTTGAATTAAAATAATTAGGCCATAATTATGAAAAACTGAACTAGGTGGGTTATTGGTGGGATGGGCTGCTTGGCAACTGCACTCAGTCTCCAGCCCAGCAGAGATGATGTTTAAAGATCATTGACTCCATCCAGCTGATGTTTGCTTCAGCAGTTTAGGCATTAGTAAGGACTGTAGCACTGACTGCGCATCATTTTAAGAGCCGTTTGACTTTTAGAAAAATAAAAATTCATTTACACTGGGGCCGTTTCACACACTTTCTGCAACTTCATATTGGCCATGCATTTTAGTGAAATTCTCTGAAAAAAAAAGGCAGGATCTGTTAGTCAGATTTAATTAATATTGAGAGATGAGATGAGAAGTTGAATTCGATTTAAGTACATGTGGAGGGTTTTTTGGGGTTTTTTTTTTTACCATGGTAAAATGAAAGTTCCTTATAATATAGTAACTTAAATTGAGAAATGATCTGCTAGGCCCTGCACTCTAGAGGCAGCTAAATAAAGGCTTCTGAAGTATTCTATTGTACAACACCTTGGGATCCTGTTTAGATACGAGACAGTTTTCATTGTGTACTTTATGAGTGTTTGAAAAAGTAGACTGGTCATGCTCAAACAGCCACATGAAAATTGAGGCCAACTCGCGAGTCAGGCCTTAGTCTTGCAACAGTCCCTGACAAGAAAGTCTTCTAACGTGAATTTCCCCTTGCCAGCACGCTGTGTTACTCTGAAAGCAGGTCCTTTCTAGCAGCTCTGTCATCAGTCACATTGTGCGCTAGCAATAACCAATGGCAACAGTCATTGATTCAAAATTCAGGTGCCAAGAGGAACTGCACAGGCTCTCCATGGTGAGGCAATTATTCCTTGAGGAAAAAAAAACTTTCATGCTTTTTATGGCCCCAGGGGAAGTGAATGAATGAAATGCGTGCTCTGCACTCTGGAACAATGAGCACAGATGTTGGTGAGGGTGCAACACAAAAAGTTACATTTCCAAATATTGTCCTGTGGCTGCCATGCTTCTGAACCTCCCTCTCATACAAAACACAGGAGACAAACATAAGAACTTACCATGCTGGGTCAGACCAAATCCAGAGAGCCAGCATCCTGTCTCCTATAGTGGCCAGTTCAGTAGATCCCAAAAAGTAATCTATTTCTTGTTGTTCATGCCCAGGCATTGGCAATGGTTTTCCCAAGTCTACATAGCTAATAATTGTTTATGGACTTTTCTTCCAGAAACTTGTCCATGCCTCTTTTAAATCCCTATGCTAGTCCCCTTGACCATGCACTCAGGGTCGGTGCAAGGGTATTAGGCACCCTAGGCAAACCTTACAGCCTGGCGCCCCCTCCCCTCACCTCCCCATACACAATTTATAACATATTTTACATGAAAAAATGACATTCTGAGATAAAATTAATATACACGTTGTTATTATAATTTCATGCACTGTTGTGATGCCAACAAGAAAACTTTTCATCTTGGAATTCATATGGCATCATACCTATTGTGATATGTTTCGGCATGGTCCTCCCATATCAACACAGTACTGTCTGCCAACACTCAAAGAATAACAACCCTACCTATGAAAAAGAATACCAAAAATATTTCACCAGAATCTAAAATATCAATACACCTCCTATCAGGAAAACAGAAGAGGCCAAGCTACTGCAGATCCCTACAGAGAAACCACATATTAAAAGAATGCTTCATCTCAGTCTTTGCATGCAGAACACAAACCCTTACCAAGTACAGAATAAAGCCATATAAAGTATAAATAGAAATGTGCAGACAAAAACTGAACTGTAAAACGCAATACGCCAGACTCTATACAGTGCAACAATGGAAAACAAAAATTTCACCATTCCTCATGAAACAAACAATCAATAAAATCAAGATATATTAATCATAATTATAAAATCATACTAATAAAATAATTTCAAAACAGCTGATGAATAGAATATCCAATAATTAAAGACTCATGCAAATTTTGAAAGCTTTACCAAACACCAATAAAATATTTTAAACAGCAAACACAAACACTACTCAATAATTAAAATAAAGATAAAAAATATCCCACAATCCATAGCTGGGAACTTTTGATTTTCAGTCTGAGCTTGTCATGGATTAATGAGAGGAGGCGGTGGCTGCGATACAAAGACTTTCTCCTCTCTCTCACATACACATGCTCCAACACAGGCATACTCACTTACTCAAAACATATTCATACACACACTCACTGTCTCCCCCACATGCTCTGTCACACACACACACACACACACACACACACACACATGCTTTCACATACACATACACTTGCTCGCTCTCTCCCCCACAGGCTCTCACCCCACATACTCGCTCTCTCTCACAAATACATACTCTTTCCCCCCCCCCCCCACATGCTCTCTCTCCCCATATACTCTCATATATACATGCACTCACACATGCTCACACGCATATATATTTTTTACTCTCCATCCTAGGTGTAGGCGGCAGCAGCGCTTTCTTCTTGGACTTCCATGGCATCAGGAAGCCTCCATTGTCTTCCTCGTTCAGTAGAGATGCTGCCTCTTTTCTGCAGCACGCTCAGCCGATCCCTCCTTTCTCCTGCCGTAGCAGGAGGCACACGTAACACACCGGTTGAGAATTGCTGGCCTAGGTCCTGCAGCTGCCACCAGTGTCGGGAATCGGGACAAAATTTTATCACAATTCTGAGCAGGTCCGATGGAAGCAGTAGGTGGCTGCTGGATCGCCCCTAAACCTGTGGCACCCTAGGCGATCGCCTAGTTCGCCTAGTGCTTCCACCAGCCCTGCATGTACTCCTGCAACAGATTCCACAGTTTGATTGTGCGCCAAGTGAAAAAGTACTTTCTAGGATTTTTTTTTAAAGCTACTGGTTGTTAGTTTGTGGAGTATTTCCTTGTTTTAGTATTATTTTAAAGGGTAATTGACTGTTCCCTATTTACCTGTTCCATCCCACTCATGCTTTTATAAACTTCTATCCAGGGGTGTCGAGGCTCAAGCACAGTTCCCCAAGTCTCAGAGGCTGGACCATAGTGGAAGTTACAGGGAGGCTAACACTTTGGGTCCAAGCAGCGTGGTGGAAGAAAAAAGGTTGCTGAATGGGCCTGGGTCACGTGATTGAAAAGAGGTTTCCACATCGGGCCCGAGACCCCTGGCCAGAGATAAGGCTGCTGGGACCAATCCATGCAAGGGAAAAAAGGAAGCTGTGGTGGCGGCTAGGCCAAAAGAGTTGGTTGCTGCTGCCTACAGACTATACAAGGTCTGACAATTAAGTTTGCAAAAAAACTCATCCTAGAAAAAGTGCTACATACCTCATTGCTGAATATCACTACGGTCACCTTCGAAGTACTCCCCTTGGAAAGCTATGCACCGACGCCAGCACCTAGTGCACCCTTCATAGCAATTTTGGAACTCTTTTTCTGGAATCGCAATCAGAGCTATCGTCGTATTACCCTTGATGTCATCAAAATGTCTTCCTTTCAATATTTCCTTTACCTTTGGATAAAGAAAACAGTCATTGGGGGCCAGATCAAGTGAGTAGGGAGGGTGTTCCAAAAAAGTTATTTGTTTACTAGCTAAAAACTCCCTCACAGACAGTACCATATGAGCTGGTGCATTGTCGTGATGCAAGAGCCATGAGTTGTTGGCGTAAAGTTCAGGTCATTTTTGTCTAACTTTTTCACGCAGCCTTTTCAGCACTTCCAAATAGTAAATTTGGTTAACTGTTTGTCCAGTTGGTACAAATTCATAATGAATAATCCCTCTGATATCAAAAAAGGTTAGCAACATTGTTTTGACTCATGATTTGGACTGACGGAACTTTTTTAGTCATTGAGAATTGGCTGACTTCCATTGTGCACTTTGATACTTTGTTTCAGGGTCATATTGGTATACCCATGTTTCATCACCAGTGATAACACGGCCCAAACATCATCTTGCTTCTCCAAAAAGTCTTGGGAAACTTAGACTCTCCTTTGCTTCATCGGTGAGCTCCTTTGGGACCATTTTTGCACACACACCATTCTCATGCCAAGATTTTCAGTTAAGATTTTCGTAACTGTTTCTCTAATCGATGTTTACTTGGGCTGCTATGCTTCTCACAGTCAGCCGACGATTTTGACAAACAATTCGACAAATTTTTGCAATATTTTCGTCAATTCTGCTCGTTACTGGCTGCCCTGACTTCTCTTCATCAGCGACACTTTCTCTCCCCTAAGAAAATTATTTAATCCATTTGTACACTGCCATTTTCTTCATGGCATCATCCCCATAAACTTGGACTAACCTGTCCCTGATTTCACTTCCAATTTTGCCAAGTTTAACAAGAAATGTAATGTTTGTTCATTGCTCTAATTCAAGCTCTGACATTCTCGTGACAGCCTGCGAAAGCCGGCAACCATCGCACCACTGCGGTGTTATCGCTGCCGGCTTTCACACCCAATAGCGCCACCGTGAAAGGTGGCGCTATTGGGCGTGCTACTGGTGACGATAATGGTGCTTACCTTATTGCTGCCAGCGAAGATACTGCCACCCCGACTCCTCCCCTCCCTGCCCCCGGCAAGCTATCGCACGTGTGTGATAGGCTTTTGCGTGCGATAGGCTTAGAAAATGACCCCCTTAGATTGTAAGCCTTCTGGGGATAGGGAAATACCTACATTACCTGAATGTAATCCACTTTGAAGCGCTGAAAAAAGTGCAAAAAAAAAAAAGCAGAATATAAATCTAAATAAATAAAAATAAAAACCAGGCGTGCACTGAGGCCCCCTGCCCCATAAGTTTACTTCTGCTGTGAAGGATGTTTAAGTTATAAAATAAAGAAAAATAGGCAGATCTGTGAGGTTTTAAGGGTCGAGGCTAATGTTGCGTTCGTGCTTCTTCTCGCCCCTCACTCCACCCTCTCTACTTTGGGAGCAACTCCCTTCGGCTCTGACGGACAGATGCAGCCGCGGCTTCTCCCAACCTCTTGGTCCCGGTGTCCCCGGGCTGGCTTGACGCTACGGATCCACCATGTTCCTGATGATGTAAGGGCACGCGTGAGTGTGCGCTCCAGACTTTGTACCAGCAAGGGCGCGAACCTCGGGGGCGTCCCCCCGTAGTGACGTCATCCATTTTCACTTTAAAAGGTCTTTGTTTGCTAACCTCTACCGAGTTAGCAAGGAACTCCAACAGGACTTGCTTCGGCAGTCCACAATACTTGCAACAACGATTCGAGTCAGCGAGGGGAATCCTTCTCCACGGCTCGGCCTTTTCAAACTTACCAGGAGTACCCACTCCACGGGGGCTCCGCTCTCTCTTCTTGATTTCAGATTGCCAAGACGGGATCCGGTACTCGCTCCTCGAGGGCCTATGTCCCTGAATACTCAGAAGACTCCTCATTGCCTGGAAGCAATCGCGGACATGAACACAGTGAGCTCTATTGTACATAGGAATCGGTACTCGCTCCACGAGGGCCTACATTCCTATAGCTCTGAAGACTCCCTTCCGGCCAAGACGTTATCGCAGGTACGGAGATCGAGAGTTATATTGGCAAGATTGCAGATAGGAACCGGTACTCGCTCCACGAGGGCCCATGTTCCTAGAATCCTTTACAGACTCTCTTCTACTCTAGAAGCCATTTCATATACAGCTATTGTGAGTTCTTATTACAAACTGTTTAGAGGAACTAGTGTTCGCCTACGGCTCCTGTTCCTGAATATACTGAAGACTCTCTGTGGCACAGAGACCATTTCAGACATCTACTATTGTGAGTGTACCATCTTGTATCCAGTATACCCTGTCTACTCACTACTTCTAGTCTCTCTCTACAGCTCAGCAACCCAGCGATTATATTCCAGTATCAGAAGGACTTCAGCATTGCCGGACACATCGACTCACTACTGCCACCACTGGTGGTCCAGCTTCCAGTCTAATAAAGAACTATTTGTGTTTATTTCATATGCTAGCCTAGCCTGTGGTTCCTCTCGGGATCTCCTCCTGGGGACGCTGTCATCTGCCATCAGCCCAGGGATTCACCATTTCCTCCAAGTGGTCATTCCTTACACTACTGTCACTCTGTGGGAGTCAACCACTACTGACCACTAACACCGTTTACGGAAGTATTATATAGATAGCAAACTTCTCTTTCTATGGGACTTACCAGCAACCTATATATAACAGATTGCTACTCTGTAGCGGATGCATGATAGATTTCTATCTCTGTAGCAAAGTGCAATATATCTATTGTTAGTTCCTCTCCTCAGAAGAGTATCATTGAACAGATTGCCAACTCCTCTTCCCTGGAGAGTTGATCCATAACAGATTGCTACCTCTTTCCCTTACAGGAGCATCTAACAGCAGTTCGCTAACAGATTATTAACTCTGCCCTCCTGGCGGGGTAAGCACTACAGATAACTATCTCCTCCCCTCTGGAGGAGCAGATCATGACAGATTGCTAACTCCTCCTCCTTTCAGGAGAAATGCAGAATAGATTGCTAACTCCGCCTTCCTGGCGGGGTGAGCGATAACAGATTGCTAACTCCTCCCCTCTGGAGGAGGAGAGGGTAACAGCTAACTGGGGAGAATGAAGGTTATTAAACTAGAGGGGGGAGGACCTACCCCTGAACTGGGCAAACTTTTAAAATCCCCTGACTTTTGAGGTAGAAGCGGGATTTGCATCCACTTAAAATTTAGCACATGTGCACGTGGACAGATTATTTTATAACATGCGCGCATATGATATAAAATGGCCACATCCCTGGGTGTGAGCCGATGTACGTGCACCGGTTTGAAAGTTCCCATCATAATATTTCCATAGCATTAGGAAAAATGAGTAATGCACACAATTAATGCAATGCAGATTGTGCTCCATCAGTCTCATGTTGAATCTTGAGCACATCACTCAGCATTGGTGGCCCTGTTGATCCATTGTTAGACTGTTCATTGCCACTGTCCTGGGATGCTAGAGTAGAAGGCACGAAGAGGCCAGTTCAGGGGCAGTGGTGGCAAAGTATGTAAAAGAGGGGAGGATCAGACGGTCAGGTTCCTTCCTCCCCCCAGTCCTCAAGTGTCCTGTTCTGGCCTGTGGAAAAATAGGCGACCCTGAGGGTTAGGGGGGTGGAGAAGAAAGGAAAGCGCCATCGCCCTGTGCCCCAGATCTTTGAAGTACCTAGCAATGCCCCTGCTTCTAATCACGTCCCCTCTCAGTTTTATAAAATGGGGTTGTCGAGTTGCAAGTTACTGTTTTGTTTTTTTCAGTTCAGCAAACAAACCAAAACTTGAAAAAACAAACAAACAATTAAATGAACCATAAACCTAAAAAAATGTAAAAATAACCCCCAAAACAAAAACATGAACCAAAATTCTGGGGATGCACATCCCTACAATTTAGCAATAGTGCTATCTGCATCCCTCAAAAGAGCAAACTGCAGATTTTTGTTCCCTTTCTTGGTCATATTCCTGATTCCCTTCATTTCTGCCTGAAGATCTTTTATTTCTTCAAAATGTATCACTTGCTTAGGAGAAATGAGGTCTAATGCCGCCTTTCTCTTTTGGCTCAGTAGTCTCCTCTGGTTCCTTTGGGCCTTCAGCTCATTCAGAGCCAGGACTGAGAAATGGCATTGGGAGCCTTCATTCACAACTACCCGGGGATTTTTCTATATTTTATAATCCCGCCCATCTCAACCGACCAAGAGGCCGCTGCAATATAATGCGCTCAGCCTAGCACACAGCTTGACACGCGGTTGGATGTGCGTTTTGGACACGCTAGAATAACCCCTGATGCAATAATGGGATCAGCGCTTCCAAAACACACATCCAAACCAGCACGTAGCTAATAGTGCTCATCACATGTAAATGGCACGCAGATGAGGATATTAGCTAGTACCCCGATGCAAAAAAACCACCATGCGATACTAAGTAGGAGGAACCACAGAAAGCAGCGTCATGGGGGGGAAAAAAAAAAGTCTTGATGGCGGTCAGGTTAGGGAAACAGACACGTGTAAACTGAGTGTCCGTTTTCCTATCCGGCAGAACCACGTCTCCTGGGCGCACGATGCCACGGACGTCCTTTTTAGCGCGGCCCCCCTCATTAAGGTATGGCATCGCGCGCCCAGGAGAGGTGGCTGGGCGCACGTTAGGAAAACGGGCGCTCAATGCGCGGGCCCGTTTTCTACGTGCTTATAGTGCATCGGCCCCCAAGTCTCGTCACTGCTACAGAAATCTCACACTGGGACCCATCCATCACGACCCCCTCCAAAACCCTGGAATCATGAGCCTGGTATCTGTCCACTAGGTGTCACCCTTGATTGATGACCACTACTCTACCATCCCCCCACCCCCCACCACCACCACACTGGGAGCTGTGAACTCTGCCTTCCCCCACATCCTCAGCCCCAGCTGACTCAAGGAGCAGAAGATTTGACTTGGATGGAGCCAGGGGCAGGCTGGCTGTGCGGCACTGCTCCATCTCCACCTCGGCTGCATCAGAGCAGCATTAAGCCAACATTCTGATAAGAGATCATAAAAGGATTCAGAATGGCATATGTGGTTAAGTAATGAAGTGAGAGGAGCTGGAAAATCTCCACGCTGTCTAAGAAAAAATATAGAAGTGAAAAAGGAAAACACGCATGGGGGCAGATTTTCAAAGGGTTATGCGCGCTGGGCCTATTTTCAAAAGGCCTGGCGGCGCACGTAAAGCCCTGGGACGCATGTAAGTCCCAGGGCTTGAAAAAATGGGCGATCTGGGGGGTGGGGTAGGGATGTGGCCAGAGGCCTCCGTATGGCCGCTGGGCCGAGGGATTGTGCACCAGCACTTGGCCGGCAGGCGTAACTTCCACAACATGCGCGCGGCTGCGCGCGCATGTTATAAAAATCGGGTGTACATTTGCAAATGTAGGCCGCGTGCCGTAACTTTTAAAATCTGCCCCACGGTGAATACTAAAGATTTTGTTGTGTGTTCTGGTATTAAGAAAGAATTCTCTCTGTGCTCCTAGCTGGAGCCCATCTGCATTTCTGTTCTGGCGTTTGTCAGAAACAAAAGACTGGTGAGCAAAATCACAAGTCGTACCTGTTTAGGTCAGCGTGAAATCGCTGATCCTGCAACAGGAGGGCGACTCTTGAGAGCCAGTCCCCAACTCTGTCCAATACAAAGGCATCGCCCGCCACTTGTTTGCTGACCTCCAGAACAGGACGGAACACACAACCTCATTCAGGTCCTTGCACACTGAATCTCCAAGGAGACCCTTCCCGCTGAGTTATTCATACACCTCAAATGAGAAAAGAGGGCTAATAAAACAGGCTCAAGAAAATAAGATTAGATGCTGGTGTTTTGGCTGTGAGGCTTCTTTTTTTTTTTCAGATTTTGGGAGAACAAAAAGGTTGTTATATTTATTTCTCTTCCCCAGAGCTCAAAGAAAGTCACGGCTAGGATACCGAGCCTAATCCAACAATTGCATTAAATGTTCTTTTTCTTTGGCACATCCACCAAACACAAACTGTGGCTCACTTTACCTCTTCAGAGACCGATTAAAATTCTAGCGCCTCCTCTTTGCTAAGTTATCATATTCAGAATGCAAACAGACTTCTAACCCTGCTATTTATTTATTACTCAGACACTAACAAGCTGCTACAGTTATAAGTCGAGTCATGATTAGGGTCTGCAGCCAAAAACGTTTTGGGTTTTATTTTTTTTAAGGGGGGTTTCCTTTCCATTTGATTTTACTGCCCGCTATTTTTATTTCGGGCACACTAAGAAAACGAGTAGGCACTCAAAGAGAAACTAATCAAACAAATGCGCTTCCCTAGTGATGATTTTATTTTATTTTATTTTTTTTTAGATTGATTTTTAGGGGGGTTAAGATAAAAAGCCAAACTGAAAAGTTCTGAAAATGAGGATAGAAAATATCATCCTAAATAGGACTTTGTTCTTTGAGACAAAACAGAATTATATCAGATTTGTACAATCAGATTATAGGGAGACCTGGAATATAAAGCAAGCGCTAATTTCAGTTGCTGCGCAAAAAGAAAACTATACTTGAAGGCACTCAATTATAAGACGTATCCATTTTTGTTTTTATAAAAATAAGGAAAAAAAACAATAACTCTTTAATCAGGCAACAAGAGTATGTTATTAATCTATTCTGGAGCAGAGCTTAAGAAAGTTCTCTTAGATACAGTTTCACATTTTGAACTTTAATGGAAACATAGAATATTATAGCAGATAAAGTCCATATTGCCCATCCAGTTAGCTCTCACACATATTCTTATGGGAAAAAATAACAGGTTCAATAAAGAAATTTAAAAAATGAACACTATGGGGTATATTTTAAAAAACAGCGCGCACGCGTACTTTTGTTCGCGTACCAGGCCAAACAAAAGTACGCTGGATTTTATAAGATATGCGCGTATCTTATAAAATCCGAGGTCGGCGTGCGCAAGAGGGTGCACATTTGTGCATCTTGCGTGCGCTGAGCCCAGCGCGCGCTGCCCGTTCCCTCCGAGGCCGTTCCGAAATCGGAGCGGCCTCGGAGGGAACTTTCCTTCCATCCCCCCGCACCTTCCCCTACCTAACCCACCCCCCTGGCCCTATCTAAACCCCCCCTTACCGTTATTGTAAAAGTTACGCCTGCCTCTGGCAGGGGTAACGCTCACGCGCCAGCAGGCTGCTGGCGCACCATCTCCCAACCCGGGGGCTGTTCCGGAGGCCTCGGCCGTGCTCCCGGAACGTCCTCGGGCCGGCACCACGCCCCTGACACGCCCCTGACACGCCCCGAATGTCGCGCCGCCCACCCGACATGCCCCCCTAGCGAAGCCCCGGGACTTACATGCGTCCTGGGGCTTGCGCGTGCAGCCGAGCCTATGCAAAATAGGCTCGGCGCGCGCAGGTGCGTTTTAAAAGGGTTACAGGGACGCGGCATGTTATAAAATAGCTTGCATGCGTGCACAGGTGCATGCAATTTTAAGTGGACGCACACCTTAGCACACAAATGCCACTTCTCCTGTGTAGGTGGGAGATTTTAATAGACATGCACACCGAAGCCATTACCATTTCCTTCCCAGTTCGGCCAGGTAAGGGATAGGACTTCCAACCCCCCCCTAGTTTAATATCTTCACTTCTCCCCTGTTATTACTTATACGTCCTCCATAGCAGAAGTAAAGTTACGCAGCAGGAGATCCTGGCACGCTCCTGTGCCCCATAAGTATTTAAGTGCAAATTTGAAGTCGAAATCCAGGAACGTCCATGCCCGCCCCCACTTTTTTTTGCAATGTTTTATTTGTGCGTGCGGGAGATACACGTGTACATACGACATACGTGGCTTTTAAAATCCAATTCTCATATCTCCTGGTTTTGGGGCGCGCCGGGCTTTTAAAATTCACCTTTAAGTCTGGTTGTCCAGTACACCTGTCCTAAAGTTAGCCAGATAAATTTATCTGGCTACGAGGTAGATTTTATAAGGCTCAGTCTGATACTCTATATATGGACCATTGTAAGGGGGCACTTTCAGTCGGGTGAGTTTACAGACCATTCAGGAGGTATTCGTTGTAAAATTGACATCATTAAAGAATTTTAGACCTTATAAGCGACAAAAAGTCTAACAAGAGGAGTTGATTTGTACACTGCAGTCTCTGCTAGCTGCATTGTACAAAGCTAGGAAAGTCTGAAAAGGCTGAAGCAAGGCTTGGACTGTCAAGAACAGAGTGAAGGAAATGCTGGAACCAGGGTTTGGGATGGAGGTAGGTCTGGAACTCAGGGACGGTGTGCAGGCAATGCTGGAACTCAGGAATAAAGTGCGGTTAAGACTGAGCCTGAGACCTGACCAGGAACAGACTAAAACAGGCATGACAAAGCAAGACAAGGACATCACAGGAAAGCCCTGGGAGGCAAAACAGGAGAGGTCTAGGGAGGCTGCAGAGCAAGGTAGAGAGCAGGAAGGCCACAAGGCAAGGCAAGACTGAGGTCAGGAGTCCCAAAGACCTTGAGATAAGGGAAGGCAAGACTGGGATCAAATGGCCCGAAGGCTACAAGGCAAAGCAAGGATAGGCCTGAGAAGGCCACAAGGCAAAGGTGGCTAAGGCAGGAAGCCAAGAGAGACTCTATGCAGAAGCATTGAGACAAGGGACAGACAGAGTTATTTAGGGCTGCAGTCTGTGTGTGGTGCAGGAAGGAAGGAAGGAGGAGCTTGGCCAGCCTATAGTGTGTGCTCACTGGGATCCCCTGGTGGAAGGGAGGCTGCACAGCAACCAGAATCGTAACAGTAGGTTCAAGTGGATGGACTCATATCACATTTATATCAAGCAAGCATGGGATAAACACAGAGGATCTCTGAGGGAATGTTAGGGATTGTAAAGCTGAATAGTGTGGATGGGCAGACTCGACAGGCCGTATTGGTCTTTTTCTGCATCACATTTCTATGTTTCTATTAGTAGTTCACGAGAGATTATTGTAATTGAAAATAAAAGGAGAAATTCAATGAAGGCGAGTGGATACAGAGAAAAGGATTTGTGTTTTCTTGAGTGACCACTGCATTTCTGGTTACATTGACTCTGTATAGAAGACTAAACTTATGTTATTCCTATGTAAGTGGTTGGAAATCACATTTTGGTAGCAAGAGTCCGTGCTTACCCCTTCCAATCTTTACCCCTGTTCCTGTCTAGTATAAAGCTCGAACAAGCCCCTCATTGAATAGCGCCTAACAGAATCTAACAAAATATCTTTTACACTCACACCAAATTATGTTTAATACACTCTGTATAGGAGTGCCATATATCTTCCAGCTCATTACCCATGAACTGCAGTAGTACATGGTGGTATCATGGTCTACATTATTTGGCATGAAATTAAGATCAGTGGTAGACTGAGTTTCACTGGATAAAGCATAGGCTGACCTGGAGGAGAACAATTTTATCCAGTGAAGGTCTAAAGCCCTGGAAGTTAGTGGGTTTGGAGCCATGTGATGTTATATTTGGATGTAACCAATGTTCCCTCTAAGTTGTGTGCTTGCGCAGATGCGCACATTTTTTCCAGCAGCCATGCACAGCTTTTAGCCTCCTGCGCAGGAAGACCAGCGGGGCCGCGATGGAGCTCATTCCACCACGGCCTGAAGCAGAGAAGAGGCTCCGGCTGCCACGGGATCAATTCCACCTGGCAGCCCAACTGGAAAAGGCACCATAGCCATCGGGGGATCCCATCCTGCCTGACAACCCATCTGAGAGAGGTACCATGGCTGCCGGGTGATCCCATCCCACCCAGTGGCCCAACTGGAAGGGGCCCCAGCCACCGAGGGATCCTTTCCCACCTGACAGCCCAACTGGAGGAGGTCCCGGCCGCTGGGGGATCCTATCCTATCCTGCCCGGCGGCCCAACTGGAAGAGGCACCGAACCCCCCCCCCCCATACCTTTATCTGACAAGTTATGCCTGGCAGAGGCAGGTGTAACTTGCGCGCACCGGCCGACTGCTGGCGCGCGATCCCCCGAATCGCCCATTTTTTCAAGCCCCGGGACTTACACACCTCCCGGGGCTTTACACACGCTGCTGGGCCCTTTGAAAACCTGCCCCATAGTGTCTAGTCAGCATGTCTCTATTTATACTTTTTGGTCTTTCTATTTTGTATTTGGTGAGGGGTTTGTCTGTATTTTAAAAGTTCAGTTCTCATGTAATTAATTCTTGCTGTGAAAATTATGGTACTTATTACTGGTTTTTAAGGCATTTTATGGTCAACTCTTCCTCATTTCTATTTTAAACAAAAATTTGCTCTTTATTAATTCCACTTGCAAGCAGAAAATGGTTTTGAATGTTCTTGCAGAAAATATTTTTTCATTCACATATTTTATTGTTTTAACTGCTGTTAGTAGATTCGCAATTATTTTCAGGGATGGATTTAGCCAATGTTCCCTTTAAGGATTGGGTTGCTGTGAGCATAAAATTGATGGGCTTTTTGCATCAAAGAAAATAGTGCTCGTAGGGTAATGTAACTAAAAATGTTTGCTCACATAAATCCAGTCCTTAGAGGGAACATTGGATGTAACTTGAAGGAACTGAGATGCCATCTGAGCAATGTAGGTATTTTCTGGCTCAGGGCAAGAACAGGAGTTTGTTCATGGCAGTGTCCCCTCATATTTATGGAATAGCATTACCTTGATTCTTCAGAATACCAACATGCAGGTTGCTCGACTCTGTGCTTCCTCTTTGTGCATAATTTCTGAGTCTCCCTTCTTTTCTGCCTGAAATATCTTAGGTTATAGTTTTTACAGTTTTCTTGCAATAAAAGTTGCATGCCTTCTATCGGGGTTACACACATCCTGATTTTAAAACTGCCCTTCCCCCAAATCCATGCATCACCTGCTCTGATTTTAGCAGTGTGACATCTGCATAGAGCTGAGAGGTGCACAACAGGGTCAGATTCATAATAAGGAGGAAGTGCTTTTATTTATTTATTTATTTATTTGAATTTCTTATATACCGGCATTCGCGATGGGAGTCGCATCATGCCATTTTAAATACTAGTTCCTCATCAGGAAGCAAATAACCCGGGCATGATGGCAGCGAGTGTTCACTTTAATTGATAACTGAATTTATTTATGAAATTTGGCTTTGCAGGCCCAGCAGTTTCCTCCTTCTCCCCAATTGGAGCAGGACTGTGTTGGTCTACAACCCACCTGAGACTTTGTTTGCAATTACCTGGGTTTTATCTGCCATTTTATATCCAACTCCCGACCCTGCCCTACCATCCTAGCCACAGTGCTTGCCCAGATGACACAGCTCCCTCTGGAACCCAGCTAAGTCTGGCCACTAGGTGTCACCATCAAGTGATAACTGAGACTCCCCTCCCAACAGCCCCATTGGGAACATTGCCTCCTCAGCCCCCACCCCCCTTGTGGAGCAGAAGTCGGACCCGGGAGTCAAACCAAGGTCCTCTGCAAGGCAATGCACAGGCCTCGCCACTGAGCCTCCTGGCCCAGTTACTGCTATAATACTGCTGCAGAAAGCCCCCATTGTCATCAGACATTCACCATGTACTAATACTAGCAACCAACTTCTTGTGACAAGGACTTAGACAAATAGATTCAACAGAGAGCAATATGCCATGCCAAATGTTGCTTGCTTGTAAATAACTAGGTGGTATTCTAGATGTTCTATAAACCTCTGGCAAATTTTTAAAAAGAAATCACCTTGAAAATGATCGGTTCCAAAATCTTGCAAAACCGTGTCATTCTTATTGCACTGCTAGACTTGCCGACTTTGGGGTAGATTTTAAAAAACTGCGCCTGCCCGTACTTTTGTCTGTACAACCGACGCAAACAAAAGTATGCCGGATTTTAATAGATACGAGCGTAGCCACGCGTATCTTTTAAAATCCAGGGTCGGCACGCGCAAGGCTGCGCAAAATCGGCAGCCTGCGTGCGCTGAGCCGCGCAGCCTGCCTCCGTTCCCTCCGAGGCCTTGGAAGGAACTTTCCTTCCACCCCTCGCACCTTCCCTTCCCTTCCCCTACCTAACCCACCCCCCAGCCCTATCTAACCTCCCCCCTACCTTTGTTGGAAAAGTTATGCCTGCCCGAGGCAGGCGTAACTTGCGTGTGCCGGGCCGGCTGCCAGCGCGCCGTGTTCCGGTCCGGGGGCTGGTCTGGAGGCCGTGGCCATGCCCCCGGAACGCCCCTGGGCCGGCACCACGCCCCCCGGAACACCCCCGAATGCCACGCTGCCCCCGACACGCCCCCCTAGCAAAGCCCCGGGACTTACGCACGTCCCGGTGCTTGTGCGCGCTGCCAAGCCTAATCAACATAGGCTCGGCGGGTGCAGGGGGAGGTTGGGGCAGGTTTTCGGGGGGTACGCGCGTACCCCTTTGAAAATCCGCCCCTTTGTCTCTTGAACAGTGGCAATATGGTAACCTAACAGGCTATTCCCTGCCTCCAGATGGATAATTCAAAACAACCCACATCTGGACCGGAAAACACCAGCGAGAGGGAAACTTAGCGCCAGATGTGTAGGCTTTCAATACAAATTCAGATCAGAATACAAAGGAGAAAGGTCTGGAAGCGAGGAAAGCACGTGAGCGGTTTAAATCGCGCATTGGGAAAGTAGATTAAATCCCAATAGTAATGATTAGTAAAGAATAGGGCACTAATGTAATCCGGAATGAAAACAAGCTCATGTAGCAAACCTAACTTAAAACTTCAGAAAGCAGAGAGCTCCAAAAAAAAAAAAGTACAAGAGATACTAATTGAAGCATGAGGAATACATTTAACAAGAGAATGTAAGAATCATTTCAACAGACTGACTAAAATGTGAAAGTTCTTACATTATTTGATTTTCTGTACTTCTCCTCAGCGTCCTAGATCTTTAGTGGAATATATTGGAACCCTTAATTTGATAGATAGAGATACTAATGCATGTTTATGAATAGGACTTCTGGAACCACTCGTTATCTGCTGATGTATAGGAGCTATGGATGTTACTTTTGTGAAGCGTTGTGATCTTGACATGGATGGAAGGTATATAATAAAATGTCTAAATAAATAAATACAGGAGCAGAGGCAGATCCCAGCTTCCTGCTGGTGAGGATGTCTTGTCCCATTCCTGCAGGTGTAGCCAGGGCTTTGGTTTCCAGAAGGTCAGCACAGCTAGGAGGAATCGGTGACTCTTATTATTAATCCTGGGACTTTGCCGTTAAAATAAATACATAAAAAGCACCTCAGATGTTTTAATCTCTTTTCTGGACAGCCGTTGAAAATTGGATTCAAGCTCCGACAGAAGCACTTTACCATTAGTTAATAGCCTGTGTTTTTAAGCAGAGATAGGGTAGCATAATGAGCCTTAAAAGCCCTGCTCCCTTTCACATAAAAGGGCGGATTTGATTGCTTTTCCTCATTGGATGGAGCCAAAAATTAGTTTTTCTCCTTTAAGGGACAGATTTTTTTTTTTTTTAACAAGCCGTTTAGGAAGGAGCCGGTGAATAGCGGCGCTTTACTTAAAAAGGGAAAACTTCCAACAGCCTTACCTACCATAACCGACATCAAAGCCCTGATTAAAGTCCAACACCGTAATTGTATCTTTTTTTTTCTGCTTCATTACTTTCTTCCTCCGGCCTTTGATGAGAGCTACACTTCTGTCCTTCCTACTCCTGCGAAACAGGCCGCGTTTCCTGCATTGATTTATTTCCACTTTTTAGTGACTATCTGAAAATTGCTCGCTTTCTGTTGTTGTTGTTGTATATTTCTGTCGGTCGATTCACAGTCCTGCCCTCCTCCTTTCTTATCCCAAAACAAGACCTGCCGACCTTCCAGGACCATTCTCACCTCTCTCTTTCTCTTTCTCTCTCTCTCCTTCCATTCTTCCCGACCTTCCAAGGGATTTCATTTATTACGCTCCTTAAATTCCTCAGGCCGGTCATAGATAAAAGGATAAATCACTTCAAAGAGAAGTGTTAAGAGTTTAACCCCCAAGCGAAAAAGAGTGGACAACAAGATAATTGAGGGTAATGACTGATCACAGGGATTTCTCTCAAAGGAACTGCCAAGTACCCACTTTTTTTTTTTTTCTTTCTTTCAGATGGCTTTAATTTTATTAACATTTTGTAGCAGCTCTAGATGGGTTGGAAATGGTGGTGGGAGCACTTCAAAGATAGGTAGCACACGAATGCTAGAAGCCCCTCCGCCCAGGACCTGCACCTTCCCCATCTGATAGCAGGACACTGGCAGCCCGGGCTAAGAGAGTGGCACCAGCCTGCGCTGTGTTGAGCGCTGATCCTGGGCATGGGGGGTTTTTTGGGGGGGTTTTTTGGGTGATGTAGCTACAGTGCTACATCAAGCAGCAAAAAAAAGGTGAGGAGCACCTGCAGGGATCACAGTTTGCTTGTACATCTGCTTGGATCCTTGGTGCCCTTTCTCAGCTAAGGTAGCGGGAGAGGGTGGCATTGCCCAGAAACACCAGCACCCCCCCCCCCCCCCCCAAGCCTTTGTGACGCATTTCTTCATTCTCTCCCTGTTTGCTTACGCAAGGCTGAAAGCCCTAATGGCACCTGGGACGTTTCTTTGAGAGGTTTTACCTAAATCTGTGAGGTTGATGAAGAAGTGCGCCTCCATAAATAGATAATAAATGAATAGCAGAGAATTAAATGCGGGGGTTCGGCAGGGCGATGCTTTCCACTGGTGTTCCCTGAGCCTGGATGTGGGGGTGAAGGTGGCGCAATGGGCCTGGCACTCCCCCCCCCATTGAAAATCACCTCCATCCTATTTTCAGTAGGGTCAGGTATGAAAATGAGGGTCCCAAGGTAGCAATACAGTGTAGTAAAGCAGGGGCTGGAGCCAGAAGGATGATAGGGGTGAATAACCAGTAGTGGGGGGGGGGGGGGGGGGGGGGGGGGGAAGGTGATGAGAATGCCTCTGTACAGGGCGTTGGTAAGAGCTCACCTAGAATATTGTGTCCAGTCCTAGAGGCCAAACCCCTGGAAGGATATAGACAGACGGTCCAGCGAAAGTCTACCAAAATGGGAAGGGGCGAGGGAGGTCTGATGGCCGATCGGAAGGTGAGAGGCAATATAATTTAAGGGCTCATTGTGCATTAGGAAACCTAAATCTTTACGGAGTTCTTTTTTTGTTAGTTCCAATGTTGGGTTTTTTTAATCTTTTGGACTTAAATTTTGCGTGCCTGGCTTGTTTTAAATTTTCCTTTGATTATGCTGATCCTAAGGTCGTTGATGCAGTGGTCTGGTTCTGAACTGCACTCTCCCCGGCAGGTGTCTGCCTGCTCTTCCCTGTGGTGTTTGATCTGGTGTGGGTGTGAATCAATTCTCGCCTTTAATGTCTGGCCTGTCTCACCGATGTAGCATGCATCTTCCTGATATGAGGCTCCTAAGGAGGGAGCCAGGGTCAGACTCAGCAGGAGCTACATCAGGAAAAGGGGTGGTGGATGCATGAAACAGTAAGAAAATTCAAGAAAGTCTGGCGTAAACACAGAGGATCCCTAGTTGTGAAGAAGTGAAAGCCAGAGATCAGCTGTAGTCACTCTCTGGCACTGCACCAGGAATGAAATTTGGAAGGCTTAGATGGGCCTTATCTTCTGTCCTATTCTACACTTCTGTGTTTCTGAATCTTCTATGAATAGGGTGGCCAACTTTTCCATAGACCTGGACCGGACACTTGAGTATGGGGGGAGGGAAGGGAGTGTTCTCCTCACCCTTATTTGCATAAATTTTCTCCCACTGTCCCTGAACCTGTATCCATACTGCATCCAGTTCCTGCTATTCATACTCTCTCCTTCACACACATCCATACTCTCTCATTCGCACTCATACATACGTCCCTCCTCACATGCTCTGTCTCACACACACACACACACACACACACACACATTCTCTCCTACTCTCACTCACAAACGCAATCTCACAAGCACACATGTATGCCCCCTTTCTCCCATTCACATACATGCTGTCTCAAATACACATGCTCATGCGCTGTCTGTCCCTCACATACACACACAGACACACACACCTCTCACTCAGACTGGGCCTCTCCCCACAAGAGTCACCTGTACCCGGCGGTGAGCTGAAGATGGAGTCTGAGACTGATGCAGCGTCACCCAGGGTCTCCATAGCCTGCCCTAATTTTATTTCCTCTTCCCACCTGTTTTCATCCTTGGCGAATCACCAATCATCCCTTAGCCTATAACTGCTGCTCCCAGGTGCATCTTTTTCGGCGTGAAGGGCTTGGGCTCTTGCCGGCCTGCTGCTCCTGAGGCATTTCTTCTTTTCTGTCTGGGCTGTGAATACCATTCCTACTGCAAAGATTGGCACGACGCAGGTCAAACATCAGCTGCTTGAACCGTGTGGGCTGCGGAGACCCCTCCAGTTCAAACAGCTGACATTTGACCTGTGCCACTAGAGCGACAGAAAAGGTGCCTCGCCGACCTTTGCAGTAGGGAAAGTGCTAACTTAGTGGAAGGCCCCGACGCTGGGCGGGAGGAGGTTTTCAGGCTGGGTGGTCTGCAGCTAGATTGGAGGGCTAAAATCTGGACATTTTAGCCCTCCTTCTGGCTTCCAAATATATCCTCAAATATTCGTACTGTCCGGAGAAAATCTGGACAGTTGGCAACCCTAGGACACCCGGAGTTTGTGGGTGTTGGCCCGGAGACCTGGCAATTCGTTCAGAATTCCGGAGTCTCCGGGCCAAATCTGGAGAGTTCCCAGTTATGTGCATGCACATATCCTGCAAAGAAGGCTCCATTTGTTCTGTGTGGAGCTTCTTGTTTTGTATAGCGTGTTTTTCACTTCTTATAGTGTCATGCTTCTCTTGGATGGTGATGCAGAATTCTGGGAGCGATATTGGTCCTGGAAAAGGCTGGTAGCTTGTGATAGCTCTTAGCGAGCCATATCAGAGTAATAAAAAGATGTTGAAGTACATGAGCCTTTCAGACCATACAGGGCCTTTCCTCAGATGTGGTCCTGATATAGTTCATCTTTTGATTTTTCAAACGTAGACCCAATGGAAGGTATCACTTCATCAGGTTAGCGCCCAGGAGATGCTGTGGGTCATCTCCACAGAGCCTCAGTAGACTGCAAATACTACTTCCAGCCTGGCTTCTGGACCCTCTGCATTTCTATGTGACTAACCCTCTCGCTGCTCCCCCTTCCCGAGTCTTAGAAGCCCCATATTGTTGGAGGCTATGGATCTGTCCATTAAGCCTCTGACATCTTTTACCTTAGTGAGAATCAATGACTCCATTCATCAACTTTTGGCTCTGTATTGAAACTTTACATGCATCTGGAGGATGTCTCCCTGATGATCTGGTAAGCATAAGAACAGCAGCACTTCGATTTACTTAGACACAGGATCACGGCAGACACATAATTATTACCTGGACTTCAGGAAAGCTTCCAAAGCACAGCAGATGATGCAGGCATTATGCTACTATCATAAAAAAAACACACTATGCTGGCAGATAAATATCTCAAGGGCCAACTTCTCTGCTTACTGTGATACCAAAAATCATCCTTCAAAATTTGGAAGAAGGATCCATCTGAAGAAAATAGGATAAAACATAAGCATTGTCAAGTTAAGTGTAAAACATTGATAAAACAAGCGAAGAGAGAATTTGAAATGAAGTTGGCCATAGAGGCAAAAACTCATAATAAATACTTTTTAAAATATATCCAAAGCAAGAAACCTGTGAGGGAGTCGGTTGGACTATTAGATGACCGAGGGGTTAAAGGGGCTCTTAGGGAAGATAAGGTCATTGCAGAAAGACTAAATGAATTCTTTGCTTCCGTGTTTACTAGTGAGGATGTTGGGGAGATACCAGTTCCAGAGTTGGTTTTCAGGGGTGATGAGTCAGACAAACTGAACGAAATCACTGTCAACCTGGAAGATGTAGTAGGCCAGATTGACAAACTAAAGCGTAGCAAGTCACCTGGACCGGATGGTATGCATCCTAGGGTACTAAAGGAACTAAAAAATGAAATTTCTGACCTATCAGTTAAAATTTGTAACCTATCATTAAAATCATCCATTGTACCTGAAGATTGGAGGGTAGCCAATGTAACCCCAATATTTAAAAAAGGCTCCAGGGGTGATCCGGGTAACTTTAGACCAGTGAGCCTAACTTCAGTGCCGGGAAAAATAGTGGAAACTATCCTCAAGATCAAAATTGTAGAGCATATAGAAAGACATGATTTAATGGGACACAGTCAACATGGATTTACCCAAGGGAAGTCTTGCCTAACAAACCTGCTTCATTTTTTTGAAGGGGTTAATAAACATGTGGATAAAGGTGAACCAGTAGATGTAGTGTATTTGGATTTTCAGAAGGCGTTTGACAAAGTCCCTCATGAGAGGCTTCTACGAAAACTAAAAAGTCATGGGATAGGAGGCAATGTCCTTTTGTGGATTACAAACTGGTTAAAAGACAGGAAACAGAGAGTAGGACTAAATGGTCAATTTTCTCAGTGGAAAAGGGTAAACAGTGGAGTGCCTCAGGGATCTGTACTTGGACCGGTGCTTTTCAATATATATATCAATGATCTGGAAAGGAATACGACGAGTGACGTTATCAAATTTGCGGATGATACAAAATTATTCAGAGTATTTAAATCACAAGCAGACTGTGATACATTACAGGAGGACCTTGCAAGACTAGAAGATTGGGCATCCAAATGGCAGATGAAATTTAATGTGGCAAGTGCAAGGTGTTGCATATAGGGAAAAATAACCCTTGCTGTAGTTACACGATGTTAGGTTCCATATTAGGAGCTACCACCCAAGAAAGAGATCTAGGCGTCATAGTAGATAATACATTGAAATCATCGGCTCCGTGTGCTGCAGCAGTCAAAAAAGCAAATAGAATGTTAGGAATTATTAGGAAGGGAATGGTTAATAAAACGGAAAATGTCATAATGCCTCTATATCGCTCCATGGTGAGACCATACCTTGAATACAGTGTACAATTCTGGTCGCCGTATCTCAAAAAAGATATAGTTGCAATGGAGAAGGCGAGTTGACAGATATGATTAGGTAAGGAGTTCCATAATTTGGGACTTGCAACGGAAAAAGCACAGATACAGGTTAAATTCAACCTGGCAGTTTTTACTGTGGGAATTTGGAGGGGGGGGGGAGGTGTTTGGTAAATTCGTAGAGTGGAGCATAACCATATAGAGGAAGTACTGTGTAACAAGGTATGAATTAGCATTAAGATTTTAGATTGGGTTCTCTGACGAATGGGTAACCAGTGTAATTGCATGAGAATTGGGGTTATATGATTCCTGCGTGGAGTGTGGGTAAGGAATTGTTGCATTCGTGGCTGCTTTTCGCCCTCGCTCCACCCTCTCTACCTCTGTGGCGACTCCCTCCGGGCCTGATGGACAGCTTGCTGCCGCGGCGTCTCCATGCCGCTTCTTCCAGGCGTCCCCGGGCCGGCTCGATGTTGCGGATCCGCCATGATGACGCCATGATGACATAGGGTGCGTGCGCTCCGAAGTGTGTACCAGCAAGGGCGCGAACCTCAGGGGCGTCCCCCTGTATTGACGTCACCCGCTTCCAACATAAAAGGTCTTCACTTTCGCTAACAGATTCAGTTAGCAAGGACTACGAATCAGGACATGAATTCGGACTTTGATTCGGACTCGCTACGGATTCATCCAAGCTACTTTGCCTCCTCAGACTTACCAGAGGTACCTGCTCCTCAGGGGCCTCGCTCTCTTTTCTCTATTTCAGATTACAGATAGGAACCGGTACTCGCTCGAGGGCCCATGTTCCTGAAGACTCTGAAGATTCTCTACTGCCTGGAAGCTATCACAGATACAGACAATTGTGAGTTACCACTGCTCTCTCAGAGCTTTCCCTGGGACCAGGTACTTGCTCCTCGAGGGCCTAACTCTTTCCAGCTACTGAGCCTCTTTAAGAATCTAAGTGAGATTGTCATCTACTATTGGCTATGATTACAGCATACCCTGTCTACTCACTATCTATAGTCTCTCTACAGCTCAACACACTGGGATTGCAGTTCCAGTATCTGAGGGACTTCAGCCCTGCTGGGCATATCAGCTCACTACTGCCACTTCTGGTGGTTCTACTAACCTGTCTAATAAAGAACTGTCTGTGTCTGTCTCCATACCCAAGCCTAGCCGGTGGTCCCTCTCAGGATATCCTCCTGGGGGCGCTGTCATCTGCCATCGGCCCAAGGATTCATCTATTTACATTCCTTTCCAGCTGAGTACCCTCTCTAGCACTCTGCTGGTACAGATTGCCAACTCAGCAGTCTATATCATAACAGATTGCTAACTCCTCCCCTCTGGAGGAGCAGATTCTAACAGGAGTCTAGCTGCACAATTTTGGATCAATTGGAGTGGTTGTATTGTGTGCTCAGGAAGGCCTATGTATAAAGAATTGCAATCATCAAGATTTGTCAAGATAAGGGACTGTAGCACAGATCGGAAATTGTTTGGAATGAGTAATGCTTTGAGGTTCTTGAGTAAATAAATTTTGTAGAAAGATGATTTTGTGACAGATGCAATGTTTATGGACATTGATAATTTGGAATCAATAGGAACGCTTAGGTTGCGAGCATAGCTGCGTATGGGTATAATTTATAGATTAAATTATAAATATATTAAAAAGCACTGGTCCAAGTACAGATCCCTGAGGCACGCCACTGTTTACCTTTTTCCACTGTGAAAACAGACCGTTTAATCCTACTCTCTGTTTCCTGTCTTTTAACCAGTTTGCAAGCCACAAAAGGACATCACCTCCTATCCCATGACTTTTTAGTTTTCTTAGAAGCCTCCCATGAGGGACTTTGTGGTGTATTTGGCCTTCTGAAAATCCAAATACACCACATCTACTAGTTTACCTTTATCCACATGCTTATTCACCCCTTCAAAAAAATGTAGCAGATTTGTGAGGCAAGACTTCCCTTGGGTAAATCCATGCTGGCTGTGTCCCATTAAATCATGTCTATCTATATGTTCTGTGATTTAATTCTTTATAATAGTTTCCACAATTTTTCCTGGCAACAAAGTCAGGTTCCCCAGTCTATAGGTTCCTGGATCAGCCCTGGAGCCCTTTTTACATACCGGGATTACATTGTCCATCTTCCAGTCTTCAGGTACAATGGATGATTTTAATGATAGGTTACAAATAGGTTACAAATTTCTTGTAATAGGTCGGAAATTTCATTCTTTAGTTCTTTCAGAACCCTGGAGATGTATATCATCTGGTCCAGGTGATTTGCTACTCTTAAGTTTGTTTATCTGGCTTACTACATCTTCCAGGTTCACCGTGATTTGGATCAGTTTATCTGAATAGTCCCCTTGAAAACCATCTCTGAACAGGTATCTCCCCAACTTCTTCCTTAGTAAAAACCGAAGCAAAGAATTTATTTAGGCTTTCTGCTATGGCCTTATCTTCCTTAAGTGCCCCTTTAACCCCTCGATCATCTAATGGACCAACCAACTCCCTCGCAGGCTTCCTGCTTCAGATATATTTTTAAAAAGTTTTATTATGCGTTTTTGCCTCTATGACATCGGCCCCACAGTGAGGTAAACTAGGGATGTGCTTTTGCAGGAAACAAAATATCCTGTTTCTTTGGGTCTTGAAAACAAATGAAATTCTGTTTGGTTTGGGTTAAAAAAATAAATCCCATGCCTATGCCATTCCTTCCCTTAATCCCCCTTCCCAGTCCCCACCGGCTTACCCCTTCCATCAGCTCCAAATGGAGCATGAGTGACCTCTAGTTGGAGGTGGGGCCTGCGATTTTAAAAAATATTTTTTGGTTGGTAGGGGAAGGGAGCAAAACGCCAGACCCGACACCATTTTTTATTTCATTTTGTGCAGGGGACCCTGGGGCTGAAGAAAGTTGCGCGCGCCGGCCAACTGCCGGCGCGCAATCCCTGGCACAGCAGCCACGTGGAGGCCTCTGGCCACACCCCCACCTGCCCCAGATCACCCTGCCCCGCCCCCTCCCTGCCCCTTTTTGCAAGCCCCGGGACTTACACGTGTCCCGGGGCTTTTCGCATGTCGCCAGGCCTTTCTAAAATAGGCCCGGCGTGCGTAACCCCCCTACGCACGTAAATCCTCTGAAAATCCGGCCCTATGTGTTTGAGGGGATAAGAAAGAGAGGGAGCCAATGTGCAGGGGTTTGTGAGAGAGAGACATAGGTAGCCTTGTGAGGGTGTATGCATGAGAGAGAAAGGGACCCTTTGTGGGTGTGTGTGCAAGAGAGAGAGGGAGCCTGCATGATGGTGTGTGTGTGTCTGTGTGTGTGAGAGAGAGAGAGGGAGCCTGTATAAGGATGTGTGTGTGCGAAAGAGAGAAGGGAAATGTGTATGAGGGTGTAGGTGTGTGTGTGTGCATGAGAGGGAGCCTGTATGATGGTGTGTGTATGTGTGTGAGAGAGAGAGGGAGCCTGCATAAGGGTATGTGTGTGCGAGAGAGAGAAGGGGAATCTGTATGAGGGTGTGTGTGTGTGTGTGTGTGTGTGTGTGTGTGTGTGTGTGTGCATGAGAGAGGGAGCCTGTATGAAGGGATGTGTATGTGCACTAGAGAGAGGGAGCCTGTGTGTGAGAGAGAGAGGGACAGAGGGAGCCTGTGTGAGGGGCAGTACTGAGAAAGGGGTCAAACTCTGGGAATGGTGATAAGAGTGGAAGAGATTGAGCCTAGAGGGGGAGGGTAGAGATAGTAGTAGGTGGAGGAGTTGGAGCCTGAGAGGGCAAAGTGAAATGAGACAGACCAGGGGCATAGGGAGAGAGGGTGGAAGAGACACTCTTACTGTGAACTTCTAGGGAAATTCTGCTCAAAATATTTAAAACTCTGCATCTTTAAGTAATACATTTTTTGGTATTACATTTTAAATTAATTACTTAAAAAGACTGTCATGTATATTGTGTTATTTTGACCAATATAAAGTATGCAGAATTTTAAGTTTTTGTGTGCAGAATTCCCCCAGGAGTACAGGGTGGGGGTTGGAGAGGGGAGAGATTAAACCAGAAGATCCTGTTCTGAAGAGGAAGGGGGGGAAGACCAGCAAACACGACACTTTAGCCAGAGGTCTCACTCTCTTGCCCTCTCCTGCAGCACTCTAGCCAGAGGAGGTCTCACTCTCTTGCACTTTTCAGTTTCCAGATATGCTTGATAAGTAGGGAGTCAGATGGAAATTTAGGAGAAGGGAGTGGTTGTTGTGGGTGGCAGCCTGAGTTTTGAGGGTCCATGGCCCCTGTGGTGGTTTCCCCTCCCCTTTGCTTTGCCTACACAAAGAACAGACCTTGTTTCCAAGTGTAGTTTGCTGGGATGGCTATTGGATGTAATTTGTAAATCAATCTTTTGTTGTCAGCTTTCCATCAATGGTGAATTTCTCAAGTTCCATAAAATGCCTTTGGAAAAAATGATAAAGCTATTAGGAAAACGCTGTGTAAATGCTAATTTGTTTTTACAGTTTGGCTTAGAACTGGGTGGCACATTAAAATAATTCTTTGGCCCTTATGTGCAAATGAAATAAGCTGATAGTGCCCCAGGGGCACCCTCCAGAATGTACTGAGCATTGGAGAGCTGCTGTACGTCATTTTCGAGTCGTCTCGGTTTAAAAAACATCTGGAAACTGAAGGCGTACCTCAGGACCGAGCTGCATCGGCTGAGTGCCAGTCTGTGGTTGCCTCCATTGTGCTAGGTTTATGAATAAGCAGGAGTGGTCAGTCACACCACCACAAAAGCCTGATATATGTCAGCTGGATGAAAGAGAAATAGATGAGAAACAGTCTGATTGTGCATTGCAAGCTCCCTCTCTCTAGAAAGTCTCTTTTACTAATACACGTCTATTACAGGTATGGGCAAACTCTTGTCCTGAAGTGCCACAAGCAAGTCTGCTTTCCAGAGATGCCTATGGGGAACATTCATGAGATTTGCTCTTGGCAGCTCAAATTAATCATTAATTTACACAGTTATACTGTCCTGCCAACAAGGCCTGCTTGAGACAGGGCATAACTTGCTATCCTGTTCTAGGCTTCTTATCAAACCAATATTACGGCACAGCTGTCCACATTATCACGACTGTGCATAGGTTAGCAGTGAAGCCACAGACTGAAGCCCCGAGCGAGCCGCCTCCCACCCCCTTCAGGATAGGTTGTGCAACTACAGGCCTCATTATACTTACCTGGAAATGGGCCTGAAATGAATTTTTTTTTTTTTAATGCATTAAAAACTCAAATATGTTTTAATTTCTGGGAGGGACAAATGTCGAAGATACTGTATGGGCCAGCTAGGTGGCTCAGTTGATGAGTGAGGTGCACTCTTTGGTTCAATCCCCAGGGTGGGTTTTCTGCTCTCTGGGTCAGCTGGGGTTAGGGATGCAGTATTCACATCCCCCGGGTGGGGGTCATGGTTATTGCCTAAGGGTGACACCTAGTGACCTGATTCAGTGTCCGTGATTACAGAGTTCCAGAAACAGCCCTGGTGCATGGCCCCCAGCCCAGGACCATCAGTGTAATTTGTTTTTGGTTTTTTTTTTTTTTTCTTTTTTAAAATCTGCCTTTTGTGAAACTTCAAAGGGGATTATATTCAGGTTCTGTAGATGCTTCCCTATCCCCAGAGGGCTCACAGTCTAAGTTTGGACCTGAGGCAACGGGGGGGATGAAGTGACTTGCCCAAAGCCAGGACTGGACTGAACGTAAGTAGGGTGGGGGATATAAAATGGGGAAGAAGCCCCCCGGTAGTTGCAAATTAAGACTCGTGGCGCCAGATCCCAGCCCTGGTTCCGGCTGAGTTGGAAGTACAAAGGAGGAGGAGGAAACTGCCAGGTCTTAAAAAGAAAAGAAATAAAACAAGGTGGTGTGTAAGAGTGGGGCAGTGAGGGTAAGGTTTCCCTGCATTGCAGGTAGCAGAGTTATGTGCTCTCTGTTCTGGGCAGAACGGCCATGTCTCCAGTCACCTTGCACTCATACGTCGGCATCCCCCCCCCTCCCCCTCCTCCACTTTGTCTCCTTAGATGGGGGGGATTAGGCTCTGCTTTTGTCACGCTGAGTGGTAGTGAACCCTTGGACCGTTGTTACGTTGCCTCTGCCTATTTTGTGAAAGCACAAGATAGGCTTAAACAGGTGGCCGCTGACTTGCCAGGAAATGACCTTCCGCCTGACCAACCACCTCCCCCTTGGGTTGAGCCCTCAGGTTCTGGTGACCACCAGGACTTTCCAGGCTGAAGCAGAAGCGGAGCTGGGGTCCTGTCCAAGATCAGGCACGAGGAGTCAGACTAGGAAGACCAAGACACTGTTGAACACAGAAGGGCAGGACAAACTGAGGAAGGCAGGGACAGAGGAGAACCACAAAGCAAGCAGGAAACAGGACCACCAAATACACTCAGAAACTAGCACTGCTAAAGCAGGAGACCTGTTGCAAAGGAACTGGGTAGTGGCTCTGAGCTTCCTTTTATACAAGGCAGGATGTGATGTCATGTGAACATGTCACAGGGAGTGACCTATAAAAGGGCTGCAGGAAGTTTAGCCATGATACTAGGATGTCATATGATGCTGGATGTGCTTCAGACCGGAGGTGAGAGGTATTACAGCTCAGTACTGCATCTGATACCCTCTCCCCCACTATCCTGTCCTTCCACTCTCAGCCCTATTCTGTGTATTGTACCTTTTGCACGGGTTCCTACTTGCGTGTCATCTTATGATCTTAGGGCTGTGTCCTAGTCTACTGTTTTCTAAATTGCACTGGGCCAGCACAAAGCCCAATTTAAACAATCATCAGCTTGCCTCCTAACTGTACCCACTACACATAATCATGACCATCATCTCCTTCCACCTGTATCTGGGCCACCTGTGGACCATTCTGCGAGTTAAAATGACTTTACTCTTCTCCCCAAAGCCAGGAATATGGTTCTCTTAGCATAAGTTTAAAGCTTGTGAGCGGTTAACATCCCACAACTAACGAGAATCCAACAGCACGTTCTCATCCTGACCCAAGCAGCAGGATCTAGCCTTGGTTCCAGTCCCAATGTACTTCTCATGGAAAAATTCCCTAACTTTGCCCCCCCCCCCTCATCCAATGCACTCCCCAAGTTTGAAAACAGAAAAGTAAGGTTCCCCCGCCCACCTCCCAATGGCGTAGCAGCTCCACACCAAGTTTGGCTGAGCTAGATCCAGCCGTTCAAAAATTACAAGGGGATGGGCTAGGGGAGAGATGGAAATCACAGCACCCACAAGACATTGATACGTGCCGAATATATAAAAAAAAAAAGGGACATCCTGGAGGCTGGGGGTGTCACTGGATGCTGTACTGTGAGAGCAGAAATTGGAAAGAGATTGGATAAATGGTTCGAAGGTTCTTGCTGGGGGGGGGGGGGGGATACTTACATACAACACAAGCAAAAATGATCAGGGTTGGGTTTGCCTGTCGACTGCCCCCCTCTGAAGTTTGGGAAATGTGGGGGAAGGGAGAGGATCAGACCGGGGGGGGGGGGGGGCGGGTGTTTTGGAGAATGTGGAGGAGGTGAGCGGCCCTCCGATTTGGCAGTCTCAGTTGGATCATTAGTGCCTCCATCCAGGTGGCTTTCCAGTCACCTGAGCCCACAGCAGTGGACGGAGGATTGCGCGGACAGAACATTGCGGCGGCGCGCCTTCAACACAGTGACACCCCCCCCCCCCCCCCCCGCTGGGAAGGCTCGCCTCTGCTTCGTGAGCATTCTGGCTCTGGAGAGGACGCCGTGAAGAGGGGCCAGCTTCTCTGGGGGGAAAGCAGGGCAAACGCAAGACTCCCTCGATGAAGGGTATAAACGGACCTGCCCCACGCGCGTGTGCCGTTCGGTATCAGCTAGCTGGTGACCATCGCACATACTTCAGATGTGGTGCACTTTTGGCAGAGACTGTTATTATTTTATTCTGGAAATCAATATTTTATAATTTGACACATCCATCATATTCTATAATGTCAACGTGGCCATTCACACACAAGCCTGAAACGCATCAGACACTACTGTGTGGGAGGAGATGGCGGGAGCAGGTCACTGGAGGCGGGGGGTGGGGGGAAAGGAGTGACCCAAAGAGAAAGAAGGAAACAGATGGACCAAAGAAGCAATAGCAGCAGGCAGTCAAGCAGAGGTGGGATGGAAAGGGTCCAATGAGGTCCACCTTTAGGACTGGTGGCAGCCTGTGCAAGCAAGAGGAGCAGTGCCCGCTATGGCCGATGACCCCCCCCCCCCCCCCCCCCCAAGAATGATGTGAGTGGCGGTACCCTTTATTCAAGTTATATTCTGCCCATCCTTATAGGCCCAAGGCAGGATTTCAGAACACAAAACACAATAAAAAGACATGTAAAAATGTATTTAGGTAAAAAAAACCCCCCAAAAACATTAATTCTACCCTAAATCCTAGGAGAGTTACAACGACCTACAACTACATAAAAATATAAACGAAAGTTGACAAAAACATAATAATAATAATAAGCCTTTAAAGGCACCACTGTGCCCCTGAAGCAACAGCAGCATGTTCTCCCTAAAGCCGGTCCTGCGCAAAAGCAGGGGCCTGGCAGGACCAGGTTTCCGGCCTCCTTTGAGAAGTTAACGCAACCCCACCTCTGTGTCTGATGAGTCACCCTCCCCAAGGCAACTCTGCTCAGAATACACCTACAGTGTGTCAACCTTCTCTGTGAAATTTTGCAGGTTTCCATGTCTGTGTATATGTCTGTATAGAAACTTTGATATCACAGACCGGAAGAAATAGTAAGCTGTTAAGTTTAGAGTTAACAATCAGTATAAAGAGTACATCCCACTATAGCAAGGAGATTACCAGAGGGAGTTTCCCAGTACAAATAAAAACCCCACTATTGCACTCTCTCTGCCCCCTCACCCCTTGTAAAAACTTGTGGCACTCCCCTATGTCACAGAGTGTATAGGAGTTGAAATGTTTAAAAGGGTTATGGTAAAGTGGAAAGTTTCCCCTTATGGGAAACTTTTGGTGTCTAACAAGTCTGAACCATCTGCTAGTGGTGCACAGGATGTGTAGAGTGCAAATGGGTCTAGAGTGAGAATGTTCCAGTGCTTGCAGGTCATCTTTTGGTAAGGGAGTGTTACATTCCCTTCTTGACGGACAGTGAGGTACATCCCCTAAGGGCTCGGTCAACAGGGAGAGTGATGAAAGCCCTGATTCTATTGAATCTGGGCCTGCCCTCTAGATTTGGAAGCACAGAAACAGGGTTACAGAAGGGAGTGGCAGGAGTGGGGCAGAGATTTTCTCCAAAAATCTCAGGAGGCCTGAAGGGAAGAAATTAAAGGGTTGAAATACTGCTTGGAAGGTCCTACCGGACCTATCGTGCATTGGAAAGAAGTAGGGCAGATCTTAGAGAGTTGCAATTGGAGGATGTAGAGAGAGCAATATGTTATTCTAGGCAGAGAATCTATGAGTATGGGAACAAAGCAGGGGCTATGTTGGTTCGTTTATTGAGGTGTAGGAATCAGAGGACCTTGATCACTGGCATTCGCTGGGCTGACCGATCTTCAGTTCACACTAATAAGGCAATAAATGAAAGGCATACAGAATATTTTCAGTGTTTATATACTGCAGATAGGACAGTTATGGAAGAGATGATATCTAGGCATCTGGATGGTTTGCAACTGCTGACTTTATTGCAGTTTCAGAAGGACAAGTTAGCGGCACTCATAACTACTTTGAAGTTGCAGGAGGTGATTCTTCACCTACCAGGTAAGAAAGGTCCAGGGCCGGATGGTTACTCAGTGGACTTTTATAAAAGTATTTTATCTGAAGTGGTGGTTCCCTTGAAATACGTTTGAAATTATTTGCAAGTGCATCTAGATCAGACTGGTAGTTTAATGGATGCCATTATTGTTTTGTTACTTAAACCTGAGCGAGATAATCTCGAGCCTGAGGCATATCGGTCCAAATCCCTGCTAAATAAGGATGTGAAGATATTGGCAAAAGTTGTACAAATTAGATTGGAAGATTGTATGATGTCTTTAATTGGGGTGGATCAAACAGGCTTTATTAAAGGTCGTACCTCGATGAACAACACTAGGAGATTGTTTAATATAATGGCATTGCCAAGAGGGATAAGATTCCTGGGTTAGTAGTAAGCCTGGACATTGAAAAGGCCTTTGATAGGCTTGGAAGGCCTTTTTTGTTTTCTGTTATGGAGGAATATGGTTTTCCTGAGCAGTTTTGTGGTTGGGTGCAAGCGTTGTATGATCGCCCTAAGGTTAGAATTCTTACTAATGGGTATCTCTCGGTGTCTTTCTCTGTTGAGAAGGGCACTAGGCAGGGTTTTCCTCTGTCTCCATTGCTTTTTGATTTAGCGATTGAGCTCTTAGCCATGAAAATGCGAGCCAATCCAAGGATTCAGGGTTTTAGTGTGGGAGGTAAACAGCATCTTCCCTATATGATGACGATGTACTATTATTTTTGGCTAACCCTAAGAGGTCCTGGGTTGCATGTTGACCTGGCGGCATGTGGAATGGTGGCAGGATATAGAGTTAATTACCATAAATATGAAGTGTTTACCATCGTACCTGTAAGCCCAAGGGTATTCCTGGTTGTTTTGCTCCCTTCAAAAAAGGTGCTGTCTTATATTAAATATTTGGGTATCTGTAATCTTAGTCATCTGGGAGATTTATATAAATTCAGTTATGCTCCAGTATTCACTAAGATTAGGAAAGACTTATAAGATTGGAAGGGACATTACATATCGTTGGGGGGGGGGGGGGGGGGGGAGGGAAGAATCAATGTGTGAAGATGAATGTACTTCCCCGACTATTCTATTTATTTCAACATGTGCCTTTTTTTCTTCCGAACAACTTTTTTGCTTTGGTTAATAGAATGCTTTTAGATTTTCTCTGGGATGGTAAACCGGCAAGGATAAGATTACGCACTCTGTGGAGGCCCAAGTGTTATGATATTGAGGTGTTTTGTGGATTCTCAGGGGCAACAGTGATGTTATCTCCTACAGGGAGGAGCCCCATAGGGAACTGAAGCACCGGGCTAGACTCAGATGCACAAACACAGAGAATGTATTTTTTATTATACAGCTATTGTGGACCACCAGAGGTGGCAGTAGAGAGTAGAATAGATAGCAACAGTCTGTGATCCTTGGCGTAGGAGACCCGTCCTACAATGGTGGTGTAAGGCCCTGATGCAGATGTCCAGTAAGGCACTGTAGGAGAGACAGACTGGCAGATGTTATACACACCCCTTGTAGCTGAGTAGATAGAGTTCCCAGTGAGCAGTAGAGAGAGGATATGTATCAATAGTCGGCAGAGGAGACCCGTTCCACAATGGTGGTGTAGGGCCTGATGCAGATGAACAGCGAGGAGCTGAAGATGGACAGATGGAGAAGTAGTACTCACTCTCTGTAGCTGTAGGTAGTGTTCCAGCAGGTTGAAGAATATGGAGCAGGCACCAGGATAGACACACAGGCCCTCGAGGAGCAGTACCTGTATCAGGATAGGCACCTGGAAATAAGCAAAGGGCCCCCGAGGAGCGGGTACCCAGGTTAGTAGACCCCGAAGGGTGAAGGTGGCTTCCAGCAGAGTAGAAGCGGCAGAGCAGCTTCAGACCGGAGCGAATCCAATCTGTTGCTAACTTGGTGAGAGTCAGCAAATGGGCAAACCTTTGAAGGAGAAAGCAGTGACATCATTTGAGGGAGACGTCCCTGAGGTTCGCGCCAACACTGCTACAAGACGAGAGGCGTGCGCGCGCGCCCTAGGAGGCCTCAGGTCAACATGGTGGAATGCTGCGCCAGAGCCGCTCCAGGGAAGCCGGAGGGTGAGGCATGGAGATGCTACGGACGCCATTCTCCCGAGGCTGGTGGAAAAGGCTGAAATAGAGGTGAGGCATGTCGGGCGAAGCCGTCTAAGACCAACAGACGCAACAGTACCCCCCTTCAAAGGGCCTCCTCCAGACCCCCTACCTGGTCTTGGTTTCTGAGGATGTGAACGATGATACTGGTTCAGCATCTCTTTGTCCAAAATGTTAGATATAGGTTCCCACGAGTTATTTTCTGGTCCAAAGCCCTCTCATGACAGGAGGTATTCCCATACTCTGCCTCTCTTCCGTACATCAAGTATAGCGTCTACTTTGTACTCGAGGTCCTCTTCTGTGTCAACAGGAGGGAGATCTTGTGTCTTGGTGCTGAATTTGTTGAGTATGAGCGGTTTCAGTAAAGAGAAATGAAACGCGTTATGGATCTTCATTGCTGGAGGAAGTTTGAGACTGTAGGAGAGATTGCCCAGACGTCGAAGGATGGGTAATGGTCCGACATAGCTGGAGCGAAACGAGCAGATGGCAACTTCAATCTAAGGTGCTTTGTAGACAACCAGACCTTATCACCAGGCTTAAGTTCAAGAGCCTTGCCATGATGCATGTCATAGTGTCATTTTGCTCGAATTCCAGCTTTGATGAGCAACTCCTTTGAGTCTTCCAAAGTTGATGAATTTCTTCGGCAGTGGCTTGTGCTGCCAGGGACGACACGGAAAGTGGAAGTGGCAAAGGTGGTGAAGGTAGTCGTCCATATACCACTTCGAATGGTGTTGATCCAGTAGATGTTGATGGATGAGAGTTGATGGAAAACTCCGCCCACGGTAGAAGTTTAGCCCAGTCATTTTGGCGTGAAGAGACATAGGCTCTAAGGAACTGTTTGAGGGTATGGTTCATCCTCTCAGTTTGACTGTTGGATTGCGGATGGTAAGATGAAGTGAAGTCGAGAGTGATATCGAACTTCTTGCAAAGAGTCTTCCAGAAAGTGGCTGTGAACTGTACACCTCGTCTGAGACTATGCGCTTGGTTATTCCGTGCAGACGGAATATGTGGCTGATGAAGAGCTTTGCAAGTTCACTGGCAGATGGTAAACCAGGAAGCGCCACAAAGTGAGCCATTTTTGAGAATCTATCCACCATTACCCAGATAGTGTTGTTGCCCCTGGAGAGGGCTAAGTCCACCACGAAGTCCATGGCAATGTGAGTCCAGGGCTCATCCAGTATGGGTAAATGTTGTAGTTGGCCCCATGGATGACCAGGTGGAGGCTTTTGTCTGGCACAGTTTGTACAGGCCGCTACATAAGCGAAGGCGTCTTCTCTTATAGACGGCCACCAGTAGAATTTTTGCAGCTTTGCCAGGGTTCTCCGTTGATCAGGTTGTCCAGCCAATTTAGAGTCATGAGCCCATGCTAGTACTTTCTTCCGGAGGTTGGCAGGCACAATCGTCTTACCCGCAGGTACTGGATGAGTGGCTGAAAGAATGACTCTCTCAGGTTCAATGATGTGTTGCGGAACGTCAGGCACATCTTCAGATAAGAAGGAGTGAGATAGAGCGTCCACTCTGATGTTTTTATCTCCAGGTCAGTACTTTAAGATGAAATCAAACCTGTTAAAGAATAGGGACTACCTCGCCTGTCTATGGTTGAGGCGCTGGGCGTGAAAAACCGTAATCTGGTGTTGAGCACCCTCGAGCCTGGGTCTTCACTCTTCAAACGCCATCTTTATCACCAACAATTCTTTATCTCCAATTCCATAGTTCCTCTCAGCCAGTGTGAATCGTCTAGAGAAGAAGGAACATGGCCGCAGGATCTTGGAGTCACTGTTTTGACTTAATATAGCCCCTACGCCAATATCAGAGGCATCCACCTAGACAATAAAGGGGCGTGTAGGATCCAGGTGATGGAGACATGGCTTGCTGGAGAAAGCGTCTTTCAGTTTTTGGAAAGTGGTGACAGCCTCTATAGACCAATTGGCAACATTGACACCTTTCTTTGTCAGAGCTGTTAAAGGCACAGTCAGTGAGGAGTAATTCTTAATGAAGGTTCTATAGTAATTTGTGAATCCCAGAAACCTTCTGAGAGCCTTTAGACCAGTAGGTTGGGACCATTTCTGAATACTCTCCAGCTTTTGTGGATCCATCTGGAACCCCTTGTTAGACACTATGTACCCTAGAAACGGTACAGATTCCTTGTGGAATTCACATTTGGACAGCTTAGCGTATAGACGGTTCTCCCGCAGTCTTTGTAACACTCTCTTGACATCCGTAATGTGGGTACTCAGATCTTGAGAGAAGATCAAGATGTCGTCCAAATAGACAACGACACATTGGTAGAGTAGATCGCGCAGAATGTCATTCATCATGTTTTGGAAGACAGCTGGGGCGTTGCATAAGCTGAAGAGTGGCAGGAGTGGGGCAGAGATTTTCTCCAAAAATCTCAGGAGGCCTGAAGGGAAGAAATTAAAGGGTTGAAATACTGCTTGGAAGGTCCTACCGGACCTATCGTGCATTGGAAAGAAGTAGGGCAGATCTTAGAGAGTTGCAATTGGAGAATGTAGAGAGAGCAATATGTTATTCTAGGCAGAGAATCTATGAGTATGGGAACAAAGCAGGGGCTATGTTGGTTCGTTTATTGAGGTGTAGGAATCAGAGGACCTTGATCACTGGCATTCGCTGGGCTGACCGATCTTCAGTTCACACTAATAAGGCAATAAATGAAAGGCATACAGAATATTTTCAGTGTTTATATACTGCAGATAGGACAGTTATGGAAGAGATGATATCTAGGCATCTGGATGGTTTGCAACTGCTGACTTTATTGCAGTTTCAGAAGGACAAGTTAGCGGCACTCATAACTACTTTGAAGTTGCAGGAGGTGATTCTTCACCTACCAGGTAAGAAAGGTCCAGGGCCGGATGGTTACTCAGTGGACTTTTATAAAAGTATTTTATCTGAAGTGAATCAAAGGCAATCAAACAGCTCAGAGATGAGTGGTAAGAGATAGCGGTCTTTGACCGTGATCTCGTTTAGATCACGATAATCAATGCATGGGCGTAGGGTTCCGTCCTTCTTCCCCACAAAGAAAAACCCTGCTCCTTCAGGAGACTTAGATGGCCTTATGAAACCTTTTTGTAGATTTTCTTGGATGTATTCCGACATTGCTTTATTCTCCACCACCGAGAGGGGGTAGACTCTTCCCTTGGGTGGTTCGGTTTTCGGTTTCAAGTTGATCGCACAGTCATAAGATCTGTGTGGAGGAAGGATATCAGTGGCTTCTTTAGAGAACACATCTTGAAATGATGCGTATTGAGGTGGTAACTCAGGCATCAATGGAATTGTAGGCATACACGGTAGTGGTGAAACTTCCTTCAGGCATTTGCCATGAAAATCTGGGCCCCAATGTGAAAGCTCTAGTGTAGCCCAGTTGAATTGAGGCATGTGCTTTTGTAGCCATGGTAACCTGAGTACTAAGGGGTGCATAGCCTTTTCAAGCACGAAGAAGGAAATGGATTCCGTATGAAGAGCTCCAGTCCTTAAGCTGACCGGTTCTGTTTGTAGGGTTACTTCACCTGATAAGGGCTCCCCATGAATAGAGGATAACAGAAGCAGAGGCTTCATAATCATAGTGGGGATTCGCAGATGTTCCACTAGACGTCTCAGTATAAAATTCCCTCCGGCCCCAGAGTCCACTAGGGCAAGAGTCTGGAATTCAAGTGGTCCGTTTATCAAGGAGACTGGCAGAGAGAGTGGAGGAGAAGGTGCAGTTAGACCTAAGAAGAGTCCTCCCACAGGACTTAGGTCTGCCTGTTTCCCGGACAGTTAGGGCATGTTTGTACTGCATGGCCTGCTTGGCCACAATACATGCAGAGGCCTAATCTTCTCCGCGTTCTTCTCTCCTTAGAAGTCAGGTGACTACGGCCCAGTTGCATTGGTTCTTCTTCCCCACAACCGGTTTAGACTGAATAGGCTTAGGTATTGTCTTGACTTGGATTTCTCCCTGGCTAGGTCTCTTGGAACCTTTAACCTCTTGAACCTTATTCCAAAGTCATTGGTCAATTTTTGTGGCTAACTTCATCAGGTCCTCCAAGGTCTCAGGCATTTCTCGAGCTGCCAATTCATCTTTCAATCGGGAGTTCAGGCCTTCAAAGAAAAGAGTCTGCAGGCATCTCGAGTCCCAGTTCAACTCTGAAGCCAAAGTCTTAAACTCGATGGCGAAGTCTGGTAAATGTTTATTACCTTGCTGTAGATGAACAAATGTGCATCCTGTGATTGTGTACCTGGCAGGGTCATCAAATACGGACTTGAATAGTTCAAAAAACCCAGCAAGGTCCTTCAGAATGGGGTCATCACGCTCCCACAGAGGAGAAGCCCAAGTTAATGCTCTTCCATCCAGATAAGACAGGATATACGAAGTCTTGTGGGATATATGTAGGCTGTGGGAAAATTGTTAGGTTGAAGTGCAAAATGCATGCAGCATTGGTTGACGAATCCCCTGCATCTCCAGGCTTCCCCTGAGAAGCAAATAGGAGCAGAGAGGGGTACAACTGTTTTGACCGCCACTTGTGGCGGTGTTTCTTCTTTACCTGAGGTAGTAGAAGCGTTCATCTGTGAGTGCAGTAGATTAAAGGCCACAGTCAACCTATCCAACGATTCGCTGGGCCAGGCCTGGAATGGCCTGCAACGCGGTGAGCTGAGCCGAATCCATGGAATCTGTTATGATCTTGAGGTGTTTGGTGGATTCTCAGGGGCAACAGTGATGTTATCTCCTATGGGGAAAGCCCCGTAGGGAAATGAAGCACCTGGCTAGACTCAAATGCATAAACACAGAGAATGTATCTTTTATTATACACCTATTGTGGACCACCAGAGAGTAGAGTGTAGATAGATAGCAACAGTCTGTGATCTTTGGCGTAGGAGACCCGTCCCACAATGGTGGTGTAAGGCCCCGATGCAGATGTCCAGTAAGGCACTGTAGGAGAGACCGGCAAATGTTATACACACTCCTTGTAGCTGAATAGATAGAGTTCCCAGTGAGCAGTAGAGAGAAAGGATAGGTATCAATAGTCGGCAGAGGAGACCCGTTCCACAATGGTGGTGTAGGGCCCGATGCAGATGAACAGCGAGGAGCTGAAGATGGACAGACTGGAGAAGTAATACTCACTCTCTGTAGCTGTAGGTAGTGTTCCATCAGATTGAAGAATATGGTGCAGGCACCAGGATAGACACACAGGCCCTCGAGGAGCGAGTACCTGTATCAGGATAGGCACCTAGAAATAAACAAAGGGCCCCCGAGGAGCGGGTACCCAGGTTAGTAGACCCCGAAGGGTGAAGGTGGCTTCCAGCAGAGTAGAAGCGGCAGAGCAGCTTCAGACCGGAGCGAATCCAATCTGTTGCTAACTCGGCGAGAGTCAGCAAATGGGCAACTTTTTGAAGGAGGAAGCAGTGACATCACTCGAGGGGAACGCCCCCGAGGTTTGTACCAACACTGCTGCAAGACGAGAGGCGTGCGCGCCCTAGGAGGCCTCAGGTCAACATGGCGGAACGCCGCACCAGAGCCGCCGGAGGGTGCGGCAAAGAAATGCTACGGACGCCATTCTCCCGAGGCTGGTGGAGAAGGCTGAAATAGAGGTGAGGCATGTCGGGCGAAGCTGTCTAAGACCGACGGACGCAACACCAAGGAGTGGGGAGGTATGGCATCTATGAATTTGCAAGCTTCTTTTTGGGCAGCTCGATTAATTATGGTATTTTCATGGTTATATAGGTATTGAACTTCTCAGTGGTATGCTTTAGAAAGAAAACTGGCAGAGGGGACGAATTTAATCTTGCTTATAACATCGCCGTCCCTGATGCCTGGTGGGAGACGGGATTACCGACATTGCCTCCTTATTGCACGCAGAGTCAAGGTTTGGAGATCCATATGCAAGGGGATGGGCATAGCTGGTCAAGGTCCCCTGGCTTTTTCTTCCCTCTGGCCAAACCTGGCATTGACAATTCACTCATTTAGTCATGAGGCTAAACAGTGGTGGGAATCAGAGTTATATTGCCGGGGCCATCGCTTCAAGGAAAATAGATTAAAGCCCTTTGCAGAATTGCAAGAGAAGTTCAATATTCTGGATCAATCTCAGGTAATGCTATGATAACCTGAAGAGAGTTTTAGATAAATTGGAAAATGAGGGATGGCGTTGGGTGAATCCTACCCCTATTGAGATTGCTTTCATGTTGGGTTTGGTCAAATGGAAAGCGTGTTCTGTGCTATATCAGGCAAGAATTCAAACATATTGATACCACATTTATTGCATGCTGCTTGGTTTGCCATTGTTTGGAAATGGAAGTCTGTGTCTACACTGGAAAACTGGCCCAGATTCATTCAGCAGCTTTAATAGAAAAGTTAACCCATAAGTTACGCGATAATGTTGCATTTTATGGTAAGATATTGGATCCATACTGGAAGCTTTATAATTCTGTTTGAATGTGTCTGGGAGGTAATATAATAATGTACCTATTCTTGCTCTGTGTGTTTTTGTTATGTGTACATATGGGCTTTGTTTGTTGTCTGTCAATAAAATAAAAAGTTAACAAAAAATAAATACTGCTTGGAAGATGTAGGGAAACTTGGGCTTAACTGCAGCGGGCACCTGTCTGGACCAGGAGGACAGACTGTACCAGAAGTGACTTTTTGCAGGGTTTGGTGGGTTCCTGTCTGCTGCACCAGAGGGAATCTCTCCTTGAGCTGAACAGGACTGAGTGAGCAACTATTTTACCTAATGATGGAAAGGAAGAGAGGACCAGGCCTGGCATTGGAAGAGACTGAGAAAAGCAAAGGAACAGACACTGGAGTAATAGGAGAAATAAATTGTACCAACAGCACAAAAGATTGTAAACCAATGTTCAGGTATTGTATGAAGAATGGTTTATTCTGTTGTTTACTTATGATGGATGGCGACACTAATAAAAAAATTTTAAGTTAAAAAAAAAGAAGAAATAACTTGTACCAAAGGAAGAGAAGTTTGAAATGAGAGGACTTCAGGAGTTTGTCAATATGTTAGCCTCTGAAGAATCTACAGTAAACTATTTTTATTTTGGAACACAACTTATGTCTGGACATTGTTTTTTGTGTATGGAGTGGCCTCGGTCCAGTACTGGCCCTGCAGGTTATTCCAGTGGCACAGCCACAGGTGGGCCCTGGCCCACCCACTTTGAACTCAGGCCCAACCACTTAGCATTGCTTGGTGGCTAGAGAGAGGCCCTATCGCAGGGACCCCCAAACACACCAGGTGTGCACACCCAGCGAAGCAGTGGCTGAAGAGGGGAAACAGCCTAGGAGGCCTCCGGTGGGCCCTGTCCTACCGGCGACCGAAGAGATTAGGAGGCCTGTGAGGCAACCGGTGGCTCCCATCCACTGGCGACCAGGAAAAGAATGAGGCCTGAGAGACTGCCAATGGACCACGTCCCACCCGTGGTCGAAGAAAGAAGAGGCCCGAGAGGCCGTATTGGACACCATCCTACCAGTGACTAAGAAGAGAACCCTGCCAGGAGAGAGTCCATTTGACTGCTCCTCTTCTTGTGCTGGTCCTTCGGAATTCCAGACTCTTGCAGCTAGCGTGTGCTCTATGCTGATCTTGCGATGCACGAGATCAGCATAGAATTGCTAGCTGCAAGAGTTTTGTATAGCGCAGAGGCCAGCACACGAGGAGAAGCAGCAGAACAGCTCCGCATTCTGCTCCCGATGGGGAGACTGCCTGGGTTTTGTGTTCATGAGTGAATGGGAGCTGCCTGGGTATGTGTTTGTGTGAATGGGAGCCTGACTGGGTGTGTGTGTGAATGGAAGCCTTCCATGGGGTGAATGGGAGGCTGCCCGGAGGGGGGGGTGTGAATGGGAGCCTCCCTGTGGAGGGAGATGTGAATGTGAGCCTGCCTGGGGGTGAGTGTGAATGGGAGCCTGCTGTGCCGTGGGGTGGGGTGGGGTGGGGGTGTGAATAGGAACCTGCCTGGTGTGTGTGTGTGTGTGTGTGTATGGGAGCCTGCTATGGGGTGGGGATGTGAATGGGAGGCTGTTTGGGTGGGGGGGAGGTGTGAATGCAAGCCTGGGGGGCTGCCTGGGGGGGGGGGTGTATGAGAGAGAACATGTGGGAGTGGAAAAGCAATGTGTGTGTGTGAGAAAGAGATTATGTGGATGTGAGAGCCTGTGTGTGTTGTGAGGGAGCATATGTGTGTGGAAGTGGAAGCCTGCATATGAGAGTGAGATCCTCTGTGTGTGAGCCTGCATGTGAGAGAAAGCATGTGAGAGACTGTGTGTGAAAGAAAATGTGAGATCTTGCGTGTGTCTGAGGGGGAATGGGAGCCTGCAAGTGAGAGACAGTCTGGGGCGGATTTTAAAAGTGTTAACACGCGTAATATACACGCGGAACCCTTTTAAACCCGCTTCTGCACGTGCTGACCTATTTTGCATAGGCCCACCAACGCGTGCAAGCCCCGGGACACGCGTATGTCCTGGGGCTTGAAAAAAGGGGCAGGGAGTGGGTGGGGCAGGGGCAGGACCGAGGCCTCCGGCACAGTGGCTGTGCCGGGGGCAGGACCGAGGCCTCCGGCACAGTGGCTGTGCCGGGGGATTGCGCGCCGGCATTTGGCCGGCGAGCGCAACCTACGCCTGTCCAGAGGCAGGCGTAAATAAGAAAACAAAGGTAGGGGGGATTTAGGTAGGGCTGGGGGGCGGAAGGAAAGTTCCCTCTGAGGCCCAGGCCGATTTCGGAACGGCCTGGGAGGGAACGGGGAAAGCCATCAGGGCTCCTCTAGGGCTTGGCGCTCGCAACGTGCACAAGTGTGCACCCCCTTGTTGTACGCCGACCCTGGATTTTATAACATGTGCGTGGCTGCATGCGCATGTTATAAAATCTGGCGTAGATTTGTGTGCGCCGGGTTGCACGCACAAATCTACGCCCGCGCGTATCTATTAAAATCCGGCCCTCTGTGAATATGGGGGGGAGTGGGGGAAGTGGAAGCCTACATGTGAGAGAGAGCATATGAGAGTAGGAGCCTGTGTGAGAGAGCGCATGTGAGATAGAGTCTGTGTGTGTGTGTATGAAGGAGGAAGGAAAGAAGACAAGAGGAGCGAGAAGAAACAAAGAATAAAAGAGCCCCTGAAAAATGAATTAGGAAAAAACAAACAAGGGAAACAAAGAGACTGGGACCAACAGATTAGAAAAATAAAACGTATTAGACAACAAAGGTTAAAACAAAATTATTTTGACTTTCAGTGATTGAAATGTGCCATCTTTGGGAATGTGCATTTCTTATATATTTGTATTTTGCCCTTTCTTCAGTATTCCAGTGTTCACAGAATCTAGTTTCTCAGGCTTTCCATTTCAGTTTTGTTTCTAATTTGTAGCCCCTTATTCTGTATTGAATAGGGGTCTGTCTGTACTGTGCATGTAGAGGTACGGTGTTTTGGCTGGCATGTAGTTTCTCTGTAGGGATTTGTAGCAATTCAGCTTGTTTTGTTTGCCCACTAGGTGGTGTATTAGTGTTCTAGGGCTTGGTGTAATGCTTGCCTTTGTTGTCTTTTTGTAGATAAAGTTGCTGCTGTTTGAGTTCTGAGAACTACTCCTGGTATGGTATGGCAAGGTTCTAGGCATTGGTTTTTGTTGCAGGGATTTGTCTTACTTCACAAAATGTTTGGCATTAGAGGGAGTTAGTTTTATTGTCACTGAGGTGGCACCAGACTTTGAATATATTTTTTGCATGTCCTAGTTCTGTTCTGTACCTGTTGCAAATCTTAAGTTCTTATGATTATGATTATTGCTGTTTTATTGTAGTTTTGATATTCTCTGCATTTTTTGAAAAAAGGATTCATAAAAGAATACGTTGACATTTGTTTTATTACATGATTGGATCTGATGTGTCTGTTACATGTTTGTTTTCTTTTTACACGATGTGTATTTATAAACTGCAATAAATATAAAATAAATTAATACAGATTAATAAGGTATTTTTAATGCTGGTAATTGCTTGAAATAATAGAATTAAAATATTTTAAAGCATCACTCATGATGAAACTGCTTAGAATCCCATTGCAGGTGCACTCTAAGCCATTATTTATCGCTAAGAGTACAACTAATAGCCTGTATGTCAACTGCCCACAAATGTTAACCTTGGGCCCCCCCCCCCCCCAAAAAAAATCAATTTCTGGCTACGCCACTGGGTTATCCTGCTCCCAGTTCATAGCCCTTGGGACCTGATCCCCCAACCTTGAGAGAGTGAGAGGAGAGGATCACCTTGCTGGTGGCTGAAAGGAATCACTAAGTTTTTGCTTGGGAAATTTTCTTTTTTAAAAGTATTGGGACGAAGTTAACTATTTGGGAATATTATTTAGTGTGTTTGTGCTTGTGTGCTTTTAATAGTCAGTAAGGCAGGGAATAAACTGAAGTTAGACTGTTTATATTTTTAAATAGTCAGTCAGTAAGGCAGCTAATACGCAGTAGTTAGTGTGTTAGTGCGGTAATAATGGGAGATTTCAATTACCCCAATATTGACTGGTTAAATGTATCATCGGAACACGCTAGAGAGATAAAGATCCTGGCTGGAATAAATGACAGCTTTATGGAGCAATTGGTTCAGGAACCGACAAGAGAGGGAGAAATTTTAGATCTAATTCTCAGTGGAGCACAGGATTTGGTGAGAGAGGTAATGGTGGTGGGGCTGCTTGGCAATAGTGATCATAATATGATCAAATTTGAATTAATGACTGGAAGGGGGACAGAAAGCAAATCCACGGCTTTCGTGCTAAACTTTCAAAAGGGAAACTTTGATAAAATAAGAAAAATAGTTAGAAAAAAACTGAAAGGAGCAGCTACAAAGGTAAAACGTGTGCAAGAGGCATGGTCATTGTTAAAAAATACCATCCTAGAAGCACAGTCCAGATGTATTCCACACATTAAGAAAGGTGCAAAGAAGGCAAAACGATCACTGACATGGTTAAAAGGGGAGGTAAAAGAAGCTATTTTAGCCAAAAGATCTTCATTCAAAAATTGGAAGAAGGATCCAACAGAAGAAAACAGGATAATGCATAAGCGTTGGCAAGTTAAATGTAAGACATTGATAAGACAGGCTAAGAGAGAATTTGAAAAGAAGTTGGCCGTAGAGGCAAAAACTCACAATAAAACCTTTTTTAAATATATCTGAAGCAGAAAGCCTGCGAGGGAGTCAGTTGGACCATTAGATGATCGAGGGGTTAAAGGGGCAATTAGAGAAGATAAGGCCATCGCGGAAAGATTAAATGATTTTTTCCTTCAGTGCTTACTGAAGAGGATGTTGGGGAGATACCCGTATCAGAGAAGGTTTTCATGGGTAAAGATTCAGATGGACTAAACCAAATCACGGTGAACCTAGAAGATGTGGTGGGCCTGATTGACAAACTGAAGAGCAGTAAATCATCTGGTCCGGGTGGTATACACCCCAGAGTTCTGAAGGAACTAAAAAATGAAATTTCAGACCTATTAGTAAAAATTTGTAACCTATCATTAAAATCATCCATTGTACCTGAAGACCGGAGGGTGGCTAATGTAACCCCAATATTTAAAAAGGGCTCCAGGTGCAATCCGGGAAACTACAGACCAGTTAGCCTGACTTCAGTGCCAGGAAAAATAGTGGAAAGTGTTCTAAATATCAAAATCACAGAACATATAGAAAGACATGGTTTAATGGAACAAAGTCAGCATGGCTTTACCCAAGGCAAGTCTTGCCTCACAAATCTGCTTCACTTTTTTGAAGGAATTAATAAACATGTAGATAAAGGTGAACCGGTAGATGTAGAATATTTGGATTTTCAGAAGGCATTTGACAAAGTTCGTCATGAGAGGCTTCTAGGAAAAGTAGAAAGTCATGGGATAGATGGCGATGTCCTTTCGTGGATTACAAACTGGCTAAAAGACAGGAAACAGAGAGTAGGATTAAATGGACAATTTTCTCAGTGGAAGGGAGTGGGCAGTGGAGTGCCTCAGGGATCTGTATTGGGACACGTACTTTTCAATATATTTATAAATGATCTGGAAAGAAATAGAACGAGTGAGGTAATGAAATTTGCAGATGATACAAAATTGTTCAGAGTAGTTAAATCACAAGCAGAGTGTAATAAATTGCAGGAAGGACTACTGAGACTGGAAAATTGGGCATCCAAATGGCAGATTAAATTTAATGTGGATAAGTGCAAGGTGATGCATATAGGGAAAAATAACCCATGCTATAGTTACACAATGTTAGGTTCCATATTAGGAGCTACCACCCAAGAAAGAGATCTAGGCGTCATAGTGGATAACACATTGAAATCATCGGTTCAGTGTGCTGCAGCAGTCAAAAAAGCAAACAGAATGTTGGGAATTATTAGAAAGGGAATGGTGAATAAAATGGAAAATGTCATAATGCCTCTGTATCGCTCCATGGTGAGACCGCACCTTGAATACTGTGTACAATTCTGGTTGCCGCATCTCAAAAAAGATATAGTTGCGATGGAGAAGGTATAGAGAAGGGCAACCAAAATGATAAAGGGAATGGAACAGTTTCCCTATGAGGAAAGACTAAAGAGGTTAGGACTTTTCAGCATGGAGAAGAGACGGCTAAGGGGAGATATGATAGAGGTGTTTAAAATCATGAGAGGTCTAGAACGGGTAGATGTGAATCGGTTATTTACTCTTTTGGATAGTAGAAAGACTAGGGGGCACTCCATGAAGTTAGTATGTGGCACATTTAAAACTAATCGGAGAAAATTTTTTTTCACTCAACGCACAATTAAACTCTGGAATTTGTTGCCAGAGGATGTGGTTAGTGCGGTTAGTGTAGCTGTGTTTAAAAAAGGATTGGATAAGTTCTTGGAGAAGTCCATTACCTGCTATTAATTAAGTTGACTTAGAAAATAGCCACTGCTATTACTAACAACAGTAGCATGGAATAGACTTAGATTTTGGGTACTTGCCAGGTTCTTATGGCCTGGATCGGCCACTGTTGGAAACAGGATGCTGGGCTTGATGACCCCTTGGTATGACCCAGCATGGCATGTTCTTATGTTCTTATGCTCTCCAAGGCTAGGAAGGTGAACCTGAGTGGAACTGGGGTTGCAAACTTATGCGAGCAATTGTTTGCAGGGTCCCCATTGCTACTGGCATCCAGCTAAAATGAGGAAACTAGACTGGTGGGGTGGGGGGGGGGCGGAATGTATGAATTTGAGGCAAAACTTAATGCTTTTGGAATATTTATTTATTTATTTATCAAGTTTTATATACCGTCGTTTGGTTTCGCCATCACAACGGTTTACAAAGTATCGATGTTTAACAGAGTGTATAGAAATTCACGTACTTGTAAACATTATCGTAGACGTTATGAGCATAGTTCATTTGATAAACTGTACAGGTTAATTACGTGCATTGGATTGGTTCTGCATGTTTATATGTAGCATAGTGTCATTGGGTGTTTTGGTAGGCTTTAGTGAACATCCAAGTTTTTAGTTCTTTTTTGAAGGTTTTTAAGTTTTGCTGTGTTCTCAGTTCGGTTGGGAGGGTGTTCCAGAGTTCGGGGCTTCCTAGGGAAATGGCTCTCTTCCGAGTTGAGGTAAGTTGTTTGTGGCATGTAGGTGGAATTTTTAATAGACCTTTGTTAGCTGAACGGAGATTTCGGTTTGGTGAGTGGAGTTTTATGGATGCACTTAGCCAGTTTGTTTGTTCTTCATATATTATTTTGTGTATTATGGATAGTATTTTGTAGTCTAGCATGTATTTTATTGGGAGCCAGTGTAGTGAAATGAGAGTTAAGAGTAATGTGATCGTATTTTTTCGTTCCTGTGAGTATTCTGGCGGCTGTATTTTGAAATTTGAAAATCAAAATTCACTGGATTTGCAATTTCAGGGGAAAAGGTAAATATTTGTTCCCTTATATTTTACATCAAAGGGAGTAAATGCGCTGCCTCATCTCATTTCTCTACATTATTTTACCCCAGCAAAATCTTCTCTGGTTTCTTTGAAAGATGGCACATTCAGTTGCAGTTGTTATACCCTAACCCCCTAATAGTGCCTGTGGCAAACCACCAGACCAATGGAGTCCTAATAACTGGGCCAACCCTCTGCTCCATGCCAGTGCACCAAAGGGAAGCTCCCAGTTTGATCCCAGAGTCTGCTCTTCCAGTCGGCTGGAGGCAATGCTCCCTGCCCCTGGAAGGGGAAGAGGGTAGCAGGGGAGAGATGGGGGTCATTGCTTCAGGGGTTAAAAAGCTAGTGGCCAGATTCGGGGCCCATGGCTTCCAACAGGAAGACTTGAAAAATCCAATCTACATTCATTTCCCTGCAATTTAGCTAAAAGTTACCTTCACTGTGGGACTCTGCATGTGCTTCTATCCGGACTGAGCAACTTGCAGAGACAGGATTCACCCAGGTAAATCACTTTTGACAGTAGTCCTCTTTAAACATAGCATAAAATCAATAGGGGGGGTGGAAAAAAAAGGTTTGGTTGTTTCATTTGTATTTAATGCGATGAGCGGGCCTGCCTGTTCCCTTTACCCTTCCAAGCTGGATCAAAAGATGAAAGTGCTGCTCATGTATCAAGTCTGTCCTTTTGTTTGTAGGGCTCACCCCTCCCCCACCCCCCTACACACACCACATCCTTTGATAACCCTCTCACCCACCAACCCACACTGTTCACTCTATCTACTCACCCTCTTTCATCCCTCCAATTGCTCAGTTTCACCCACCCCAGGTGCCAGAGCTCACTCTCTCCCACAGAGAAAGCCCGCCCCCCCTTAAAATTAATTTTTCTTTTCTCCCAATGTACTCCCGCCCCTTCTAGCAATCTTTGCAAGAATAGCACAAGCGCAGGGGCACAGCGTGGCTCAGTCTTCCAGAGAGCCACGTGGGGGGAGGAGCCACGAGTCAGCAGCAGGGTGTGTGATACACACGGAGCGCTTCCTCCCAGCCCCCACAGAACAGATGCAGAGACGGGAACAGACCCAGAGTTTAGAAATCACTGCCCGAGAGGAGAGATGGGGGAGGGAGAGATGACTCCAGGATATAAATCGAACATAAGAAGCAGACCTTTTTCAGAGGCAAGAGGCTTTAGTGGGGGAGATTTAAGAGCACATTGGGAATTATTTCTTCACAGAAAAGATGATGGATGCATGGAACGGCTCTCCTGATGGAGGTGGTGGGGACAAAACTAGGAGGGAGGAGAGCAGAAAGCTGCTAGCTGTAAGGAAGTGACGTCTTCAGCGGGAACTAATGGGATCCCAGTGTGTGAGGTCATTTGTGACAATCTTTCAAGCGTGGCTAGTCCCCAGGGTTCTGGGGAAAAATGGGGTGAGATTATATCTCCTAAAGGCAATCTAAGAAAATGTTACTTTAAAGAGAGGGCGGTGGACACATGGAACAGCCTCCTAGAAGTGGTGGTGGAGACTGGGTCAGTATCAGCATAGACGTTGCTACAGGATGGCAAATGCCACCCCCCCAAAAAATGGCCTGCCACCCCAATTTTATACATCGGGATTGGGCAGGAATAAATCAAACTCCTGCCTGATCCGATGCTTAGATGCAACACCAACAGAGGTCACGCTTAAACCTACATCATCGCCTGCTGTTCGTGAGGCCAAAGTTACAGCTCTTAGCATGAGACCAGCCCCGCGGCAACAGGAGGTAATGTTCATTAAATGTGACATCTGCTACCACCCACGCCACGACCTGGCAGCCACCAGTGAATCCTGGTGAAAATGGAGAGAGGCCTGCCAGGCTGCCATGGAACCCATCCCACAGAAGCCAAAGAGGGCATCAGACCCCATCCCGCTAGCAACCGAAGAAGAAGCCCAAGAGAGAATGTGTGTGTGTGTATGTGTGTCTTCCCCTCCTCTACCCCACTAATCCATGACAATCTCAGGGCATCTGGAAATCAAAAGTTTCCAGGTATGGAGAGAAGGATTTTTAAAAACCCTATTTGTTTTAATGATTGCTTGGTGATTGACATTTCTGCTGTTTTGAAATGTTTTATCGGTCTTTGGGAAGTTTTGGCTATTCTATTTAACTGTTTTGAAATATTTATTCTTTTTATGAATACGTTTACTAGTATGATTGATGTTTTATATTTCTTGATTTTGTTTGTTTTATGAGAAATGGTGACATTTTTGTTTTTCCATTGTTGCACTGCATACAGAGTCTGGCTTGTGGTTTCCAATTCAGTTGGACTGTGCTTTTCTGTTTATGGTCACTTTATTCTGCATGTGTGACCGAAGTGAGACATACTGCTAGTGAGTAGCTTCTGTACGGATCTTTTGCAGTACACGTATTGTGTGATCCACATAGGAGATTTATTGTTGTTCCAGACTTGGTATAATATTGTAGTGCTGTCTTTTCCTAGGTAGAGTGCTTGCTATTTGACTTCTGGGAGTTAGTGTGATTATAGTATGGCAGAGTTTCTACACAGGTAGAAACCTTTATAGAAATTCTGCGCTGCTGCAGAGCACAGAATTTGTGCAGAATTCCCCTTCTGTGCAGAATTTCCATTTTCTGTACAGAATTTGGAGCAGACCCTAGTGTACCGTGACTGGACCCCCATCCTGCTTTGGCAAAGATGGAGCAGACCCACTTGCGATGAAGAAAGAGCAGGCCCCGGCGCACCATATCACAGCAAAGAAGGAGGCTGCGGCGTGCCGCGTTGTGATGAAGAGGAAGAAGGTCCCAGCATGCAACGTCACGGAGTAAAAGAAGGTCCCGGCGTGCTGCAAGCGGAGCATGTACCACAAGCAGAGTGCATCCTGCTCGTGGCAAAGATGGTACAGGTCCCAGCGTACCATCAGTAGAGCCCACCGCACTCACAGCGAAGATGGTACAGTTCCTGACATGCTATGGCAAAGCCATCCCGCTCGCAGCAAAGAGAGAGCAGGCCCCGGTGAGAGGGAATTTGTGTGTAGAAGTTGTTTGTGTGAGAGACTGCGAGGCTGTGTGTAGAGGTGTGTGTGTAAGACTGCAAGCCTGTGTGTAGGGGTGTGGGTGTGTGAGAGACAGCATGTGTGAAGGTGTTTGTGTGTGTGCTAGAGAGAGGGAATCTATGTTAGGAGATCATGAAGGAATGTGTATATGAGTGAGAGATTGGGAGCTGGTGTGCGTGAAAAAGGAAGTGTGTGTAAGTGAGGGAGTGAAGGTGCTTGTTTGTGAGTGAAGCAGCCTGTGTGAAGAGATGTGTGTGTGTGAGAGAGAGAGAGAGAGAGAGAGAAGGAGCCTATGTGAGAGGGAGCCTGTCTGGAGGGGTGTGTGTGTGTGTGAGAGAGAGAGGGAGCCAATGTGCAGGGCTGTGTGAGAGAGAGGGAGAGGGAGCCTGTGTGAAGGTGTATGCATGAGAGAAAAAGGGAGCCTGTGTGAGGGGGTGCGAATGTGCACAATGGAGAGGGAGCCTGTGTGTGAGAGAGAGGGATAGAGGGAGTCTGTGTGAGGGGCAGTACTGAGAGAGGGGTCAAACTCTGGGAGTGGAGATAGAGTGGAAGGGGTTGAGCCTAGCAGGGAAGGGGAGAGATAGTGGAGGGTAGAGAAGCTGGGGGACCTGAGAAGACAAAGTGAAAGGAGACTTGCCAGGGGAGCAGGGAGACATTCTTACAATGTACTTCTAGGGAAATTCTGTTCAAAATATTTAAAACTCTGCATCTTTAAGTAATAACTTTTTTTGTATTACATTTTAAATTATTTACTTAAAGACTGTCATGTATATTTTGTTCTACTTACCAAATTTTGCAGATTTTTCAATTTTTGTATGCAGAATTTTCAATTCCCCTATGAGTACACAGGTTCTGAGCATTGTTTTTGCAGGGTTTTGTGTTATTTCACAAAGTATTTTGCATTGGCAGGTGTTTGTGTTGCTGTTACTGAGGTGACACTAGAATTTGAAAATATTATGTATGATGAGTTGTAAGGGGAAAACATCCAAAAGTCTTTTATTGAAGAAATGTATATGGATTCAAAATATGTTACAGAACTGTAGGTGCAGGGTTTTATATTGAGATTATGTCCCTTCATGCACAGATTCCAGACTTCACTCTGGTATCTGTACCAAAGAACTGGATGAATGAGGATATCATATAATTTAAATTTTATTTTTACTGAGAAGATGAAACTGGCCAGGTTTTAAAAAAATTTTGCAGAAGGCAATTGGGTTTTTTTCTTATTGCATTTTATAGCCAGTTTAAAAGCAGGGGACCCTGCTATGGGGGTTGGGTGTGATTTGTGGAAATCTTATTTTGCTTTGCTCCTCTCCTCCCCTCCCCTCATAGCTCCATCTAGTGATGCCACACAGTATCAGAATTCAAAAATACATGAGACAAGCACAGAGGATCTCAAAGGGTGGGAAAGGGATTATAAACCGGCCTGGTATGGATGGGTCCCTATGGTGTTTATCTGCTCTCATGTTTCTATTTTGCTCGCACCCTACAAGTTATTTCATAATAATTTTTAATGGCTGTGAGAAAAATAGAAAACAGGGAGAAAAAAAATAGATGATATCCAGCACACACTTCTCTTTGTTATTCTATAAATCTAATAAGTTGCTTACCTTTGTAGTTTAAATGAGATCTCTAAATTAGGTTCAACTGTATCTTGGACCTGCAGTTCTCACCTAGGTGCAACTGCAATTATATTTGGTGTCCTTTCCTCCAGTGGGCACCATCCCTCAACAGTGCCTAGGATGCGCACACTGGAATATGGTATTTAAAAAGTTAATTATGCAAAGCAAAGTATGGTCATTGCATTTAGACTAAGTGGTAGCAAGATCGGCGTTCTCCTGTGCATGTATTTTTTTATGATGAAAATGCGGTTTTCAATGCTAAACATGGAACATGTTAAAAAAAATAAAATTAAACGTTTTCAATATGTACACTAATGAAAACCTAGTGTTTACTGGTTTAAAAAAGTACATTCCTTCAGTTTTTATTTCACACTTGAGAGATGCGGGACGTGCATCACTAGAAAAACATTATAAGTCGAATTGGGTGCGCTTCTTAATATTACCAGGTCAGAAAAGTGAAATATAATTAAAAAAACAAAAAAAACCCAGCAAAGGCCTTCCTTTTCTACTCTGATTTTTGAGAACGATTATAATGCAGCAAAGTCATGCAATAGACTAATTAAACATAAAAAGGTAAACTAAAAGTTGAGTAGAATCCGGCAAAACAAGCTAGAAACTGTCGACTACAAGGGTAAAAAAAATAAATAAATCAATGACAATCGTTAGTTCTGAGAGTTCTTGCATCTGGTGCCGTGTTCCTTGCAGCAGCGGCGAACGGGTTAAGGCGTAAAACGTGCAGAGGGCGCCGGCGCTGGCTGTCTCTTTAAGGCTCTGAAAGGCTTGCAGGGATAATGTGATTGGGGCGGCAGGATCACTTACTTCTGACGTTCCGAAGCCTCGGGGAGTTGGCTGGAGATTGCTTCCCTTTGATAAGGTCCTGGCAAGTTAGTAGCAAGCTCCCGCTACGAAAGCCAGCGTCTAATCCACCCTGCCACGCACGGAAAGAGGAAAGGGGGCTTGATCGATAACAGCACCCTCCTCCCCCCCACCGAAAAGAAACCCCCCAAAACAACATATCTATATCTATGTATGCACACATGTCAATGCAGCCGCCCAAGTCACGCTGCAAGGGTTTTGTCTGGGGAGGAGGCAAAGCTGTGTGGCTAGGCGCCAGATTTTGTTGGGGGAGGGGTGTTGCACTGGTGGTGGAAAAAAAAAAAAGCGCTTAACTCCCTTGCAGGACCCTCGCGTCGGCTCCTGGCTTTGATGTTCACAGTTAAACCCACAGCTCAGTTTTTGTTGGAATAGCCTGGAGGACATTTGGTGCATGGAATGACTGCTTGAAACAGGACCTGCGTCGAAAGGGAGGGGTGGGGGGGGGGGGGGGGGATCAGATCTTTTGTATGAGGAGGAGAGGGGGAGAAAAAAAATCACATTCAATTCTTTTTGATCGTGTGTGTGTGTGTCTCTCTTTCTCTTTCTCGTTCCCCCCATCCCAACCCGAAGCCCCCACCAAATGGATCTGCTGCTCCCGAAGCGGGAGGATCCCGCAGCCGCTTTGTAAAGCGGAGGGGGGAGGGAACAGGACCCCCCCCCCCCCTTCCCTCACCTCCTGGATGAATGGTAAGTTACTAGAATGTATGTGATCCCGCTGGTGGCCCCTCTCTGGCTCGCTTTGATGTGCTCTTGGCTGGCTTTGAAGTTTTGTTGGGTTTTTTTTTCCTTCTTGTTTTAAGGAAAGCAGTTTCCCCGAGCTGCAGAATTTGCAGAATGCGCCGGTTTCAGGGTAAGGGGCAGAGCGGGGGCTGAATCCTGGGTTGTTGTGGGAAGGGGCGAGGGGGTTTAGGGGTGGTGGTGTTTTAGAAGGTGTGATAAAAGGCCTCCCCCCCCCCCCCTCACCCCGCTTTCTCCCCTCCTCCTCCCCTCCCTCCTTTTCCCCTCCTCCGCCGCCCCCATCAGCACGCCCCGTGAACTCAAAAGAGGCGCTGCATGCTTAGTTAGGGGTCAGTTGTTGCATGAGACTCGAAGAGGGGAAGCAAGTGGCTCGGGACTTTTTTTTTTCTTCTTCCAGGCATCGCCAAACCTCTATTGAAACCCGAGATTTTCCCAGCCTGTCGCCATTGCTGCAGCGTTTGAAGGATTATAGTTTTGTGTTTGGCGCCCGGTGGATTGCTTTTTTGTTTGTTTTATTTTTTTGTGGGGGGTATGTGTATGGTTTTATTGGGGGGTTCTCCCCCAATTATTTTTGGTGGGTGTATGTATGCATGCATGTCTTATTATTTTTTTATGGCTTGTTCCTCCAAACTACTTTGAAATCGGAGGGGATGAGAGAGCGCGCCCCGGTATGCGGTGCATTAAGGTAGGGCAGGACTTTTATTTCGGTATTAAAATTGCAGAGGCTGCTTTCGGAGCAGGTTTTTGCCATGCACTGAGCTGCTGCTGGCTCCAGCAGGTCCGTTTTACATGTTCTGTAATGTGGCGATCGTGCTGAATGTTTGCTGCTTTTCCTGAAGCTTTGTAGGTATACGATGACATTTTGTTGTCAGGCGGATCGTCTGTGCTGAGGCATTCGACTTTTTTTTTCCCCCAACTTCTTTTGTGACACCCCCTGGGGAGGCATAATGCTTTTCTGAAATGTACCCCAGAAGTAATCAAGCCTCCTAGCACACTCCCTTTTCTTGTCTCCCCGCGACCCCATCGGTCAACATTTGCATGTGGGTAACTACACAATTAGGGAAAATCCACGAGATCGTGTGTGATTTGATTTTTTTTTTCTTTGCAACGCATTTTACAATAAATATTGTGTACACTTTTTGATGCCTTGGAGCAACATTTCGCATTACTCTGGAGGGGGTTTCTGTTAATCTCAATCTAACGTTTTTGATGGAAGGAGATGGAAAGCAGATGCCGGAGTAGGCAGGTTTTTTACTTGCTTTCGAGTTTCTGATGGGGAGCGTTTGTATTCAAGTCCTCCTTTTTTTTAAGTATAGCCGGCATAACCGATGCAAGTATTTTTTTTTTATTTTTTTTTTGTAATGTTCACATAAAAGGGGAAGGTGTGCAATGTAATGAACCTTTTAATTTACAATTGCTTGCTCGAAGTCATTGCATGTGGCCCTTTCTGTACAATAGCAGACTGGCTTCGTTTGCAACCTTCCCCAGGTACAAAATAAATGTAGAATTGGTAGCTTGGATTGCACTTTAAAAAAACAAAACAAAACACATCTGCTACTTTTTGCTTTTCACTGTAGATAGTTGCGTCGCCTTATTTGAATGCGAGGAGTTGAAACGCCTGTTTACTTTTGTCTTTGATGTTGGGCGGATCTGGTTTTGATTAGATCAATGCTTTCTTCTTTTTTTTTTTTTTTCCCTTTCTTTTCAGAGGGAAGACGGCTCAGAGGATCCCCTGCTGACTTGAGAAAAGAGAGAGAGAGAGAGAGACTATTACTGTGGAGCTTAAAAAAAAAAAAAAAAACCCCCACCCACAAAAAGCCACCTCGCTAGGAACTTGAAGAGCCATGAGCAGCGCCGTCTTGCTGCCTCACCTCCCGGATCACGGCGGCGGCGGCGGCAGCTTCCGAGAAGACGCCCCGCGGCCCCCGGTACCCGGGGAAGAAGGCGAGGCGCCATGCCCGGCCCCCAAGAACCGCAGCGCCCAGGCCGCGTGGCTCTCCCCCGCCCCCCGGCGGAACGAGGACGGCCTGGGAGAGCCGGAAGGCAGCGCCACCCCGGACTCGCCCCTGGCCCGGTGGACCAAGTCCCTGCACTCCCTGCTGGGCGACCAGGACGGGGCTTACCTGTTCCGCACCTTCCTGGAGCGGGAGAAGTGCGTGGACGCCTTGGACTTCTGGTTCGCCTGCAACGGCTTCAGGCAGATGGACCTGCGGGACGCCAAAACCCCGAGGGTGGCCAGGGCCATCCACAAGCGCTACGTGGAGAACCGCGGCGTGGTGGCCAAGCAGCTGAAGGCCGCCACCAAGAGCCACATCCGGGAGGGCATCAAGCGGCAGCGGATAGACTCCCTGATGTTTGACGGAGCGCAGACGGAGATCCAGACGGCGATGGAGGAGAACGCCTACCGGATGTTCCTGACTTCTGACATCTACCTCGAGTACGCGCGCAGCGGCGGGGAGAACCCGGCCTGCCCGGGCAGCCAGGGGCTGGGCAGCCTGAAGCTGCTCTGCGGCTACCTGCCGACGCTGAACGAGGAGGAGGAGTGGAGCAGCGGCGGCGCCGACTGCGGGGGCAAAGGGCCGCCGCCGCTGCCCTCGGTGCTGGGGCTGTCCGGCAAGGCGCTGAGGGCCACCGCCGGCGTCCGGGCCACGGAGACGGTGGAAAATGGATACAGGTAGGTCCCGTTTTAGGAGCCTTTTTACTCCCTTTTACTCCCTTTTTTTGTGAAAAAAATAATAAAATAAAATATGTGCATTAGCGATTGGTAACCAGCACGAAGCTGGGGGGTGGGGGGGGGGAGATAACGAGAAAAGTGGCTTTAGCTTGACTTGTTGAACTTTATCGCTTGTCCCTTCTGAAGGTCCTCCTTTGTAGATTTATTCGGTGTCTGTGGGTAGATTTTTGTTAGTTTTTAAGATGGATTTGTGAAAAAAACAATAGTGGATCTGATCAGTCGTGGTGGCAAGTTGATGGTGCGTGCTGTGGGGCTTGTGACGGGCTTCCCAGGGACTCACGCGTTTACCTGTCATGTTTGTGTTTTAATGATGCCTTGAATGGAGCCGGGACCACCAGGGCAACCTTCCCTGCCGACTGTGGTCCATGAAACGCCAGTTATTTCACACCTGACACGGGATTGATTTCTGCGGAGGGAAAGTCCCCCTCCCCGATAGGCTGTGCTCTGCTTTAATAGGTTCTCCCTAAGCTGGGCTCATCTGCCTCCCATTAAATCTTGTATTTCAACATCAGTGAGAGTGGCCTCTCGCTTTAAGTATGTCGGGGGCTAACAGATGGCCCTCGGTTGGCTCAAACTGCTTCCTGTCCTTTGAAAGAACTGGTTGATGGAGCTCATTTTGTGTGAAGTTATTGGACCCGAGTTTGGCTTCAGTTATCAAAGTAAATGATGGTTTTCTGAACCAGTGATTGAAGTTCTGTTCCTCGGTTCGAGTATGCAAGTTGTGATTAACATAGTTTGCTAAAATACACTTTTTTTTTTTTTTTTGCTCCCGATTGCTCAATGCTGTTTCATTTGAAAACATAAAGAGAATTTTTTTTTTAAACAAGTGTTCTACATAGCTTTTTTTTTTTTTGGTGTGCTTTATGCAAAAGCTTTGGCAACTCTTGAGGCTTTATTTTGGAAACCCTTAATTTGACAATGGAATTGTCGCTGGGGGAAAACCACAATAAATCAACCTGACAACCAATGCAGAATGGAACACTAGAAAATGTAATGTAACATTTCATATCGCTTAGGAGTTGGTGTAAGCACTGTCATACAGAGGACTGCAAATTGTGTCTCTCACAGTATCAAAAGCTGACAATAGGCTGAAGTACATCATCCATTTATCCTTGAGGCTCTGAAGCAACTGTTACCTGACAGCTGAGAACTTCCCATGTTGAGACTGAAGTGGGGGTTGGAATCTTTTCAAGTTACTTTAAAAAAATTTTTTTGGGGAGCTTTTTTTTAGTTTTGGTTTAGTTTGGATTTTTTTTTTGTAGACTTGGACTGAGGAGGCCACTAGTTTCCAAAGGAATTAAAACATTCTTGCAGACACCTTGATAGAAAAAAGTGTTTGAGGATTGAATCAAACCATCATCTGGGGCAATTACAGTAGGGCGGTCACTCTTTTTTTTTTCTTAAGACAATCCTAGGATCCGCCTTGATCAGTTAATTCATAAAAGATCATGTAGGGATTTCTTCATAGCTCTGTGGTAGGAACTGAGCAGCCTTATTTGTTTAAAATGAGATAACAGGAAAACAAAAATGGTTTTTTTTTTCTTCCCTACAATAATTTAGGTTGCTGGGTATTTAGTGGTGACACTATTGTATAATATAAGGAGCATATTTAAGATGTAATCTAGATAGAAGAATGTTAATTCAGTGGGGGGGGGGTGTGAAAGATTAATCTTTATTGTCACCAAAGTGTTGAGTTTTTAAAAGATTAAGCAGTGGCTGCTGTTCTGCAGAATCAAGAGAGTAGCATCAAACAAAAGATAGTTAACCACTTAAAAGCAAGAGTTGGTTATGTGCAGCGGCAAGGGTCTTGAAACCAAATACTCTAGCCCAGTAAACCGGCTGGGCCTGGGTTTTGTAAAGTCAGACATGTGGCAACTCCCAAGCACATTGATTAAAAGAGAAGAACTGGGGCTATGGAAAACTTAACAGGAATGAACAGGGGGATGTCTTGGGGTGGGACCTCACAAATAGCCAGGCCTCATGAAGACGAGTCACTCTTTCTGAGTTTCCCCTCCCAGCTCTCTTGTGATGTAATCCCATCTTTCATCAAAAGCATGTGGAACTAATTTATTTTGCAACTCGATTTTCTTTCCTGTGCCATTCATTGCTATCTCCCATTTAAAATCCCCCCCCCCCACCTCCATTTTATTTTTTTGTTTTGATCTTCCCACTGAAATAACTGAACATGCTTTCAGAAAGAATGTAATTCCCAGCTGTGCTAAATACCTGACTCTGCAACAGGGCCTCCTGCATTGGTCAAGTGAGAACTGAGGCCTAAAACTTTAGTCATGCTGTTTTGTGGTAGCAGGCCTCTCATACTGAAGAGGCCCATCTCCCCCCCCCCCCCCTTCCTTTTTCTTAAAGCCTGTGCAAAAAAGCTCATGTTTTTTCTTCTTGCCAGCAGAATAGAGGAATGCGACGCAGCAGGGGAGCCAGGAGAAACTTGTTGTTTTGTGCGAGCAAGGGAGTAAAGACTGCTCAAGAGGTCGAAAGTGGATAACCAGGGGCAAGGGAAACAAAGGGACCAGAGATACCAGAGGCAGGGGAAGTGCTGCTTTCCATTAAGACAGCTGTGCTGCTCACTTAAATCAAACTCTGCCACCTCCGAGCCCTGCAAGTTGCTTTGATGGTGGGAGAAGGGAAACTTGAAAGGCCCTAAGACACCCACCGGGGCCTGCTGTCACCTCCCTGGGGGGGTGGGGGGGGGGGCGCGTTTCTTGTCTAAATGCGTCTAATTATTAAAATCAGCAGAGCTTGGCAGAAGACCAAGAAGTTTTACTTTTTTTTTTTTTATATTCACCCTTCAGAGCTTAACATCCCCCAGAGCAGCATTTTGGATCAGCTGCATAAACAAAGCACATTCCGAGGGGAGTGCAGTTGGTACAAAGAGATTATACTCTTTCTGGTTAATGGTTACAGGTATTTTGATGGCTAAAAGTGAGTCAAATTTTTTGCCTGTTGAAAGGCAACATCCAGGCAGGAAAATACGGGTAGCAAACCTTTTAAAGCAAAACCACTCTTGCTACGGGTCCTCTGGTGTGCACTGGGAAGTGATTTTCTTCAGAGTTATCAGTGGGTTTTATCTGGCTGCATTTTGCTGATGTGAAGCAGCTCTTGGTAGCAGTTTCTGGGCAGTGGGGCCTGAAGTTAGTGAAAGTGACTCTTGCAGGTATTTGCAGTGGAGAGTTCAGATACCGATAGGGGTTTTGTCTCCTGGAGATTGTGCTCCAAAATTGTTCACACTTCTTCTGCTTTCTTCTTAGGTCCTACAAAAGAAATGATCCGGTTAATCCATACCATGTGAATTCTGGCTATGTTTTTGCACCTGCAACCAGCGCAAATGATAGCGAAATATCTAGTGATGCTCTGACAGATGATTCCATATCCATGACGGATAGCAGTGTGTAAGTATTCGATTTAAGTAGAATATTTCTGTCCTTCTCTCATTCACTTCTCCCCTCTCAAAAGGCAGATGCTGGGAATATAATGCACAATAAAAATCCATTTCTCCGTAATTCAGGTTGCCTAGTTTTTTTTGATCTTGCTATTTAAGTCTACAAGATGAATGTCTGCTTGGGATATGTCATCCCTGAAGAGCCTTCAACCAGTTTGAGCCCAGGGAGGTTAAGTGAACTTGTTGAAGGAACACAAAGTGAGTGATAGAGGTATTATTTGGGACTAAGGATAACTCCAATCATTAGGCGGAGGGTAAGGCAAGATCAGGAAAGGGGGGGGGGGGTGTTCTGGTTTTCAGAGGCTTGGCTAATTTGCATGTGTTGGCTAGCAGGAAAACCAGACGGGGGTGTTAGGCAATCCAGTCTTTCAAGAGTCCATCTCTGCACAGGGTTATATTGCCTGTCCTGGGTCATACTAGTGACTTTTTTTTTTTTTCTTCTTCTTCTATTCTCCTTCCATTTATCTTGGACCTAAGTTTCAGGCTCATTTTAGAGGGCCTGCTGAAATCCAGTATCAAATCTCAAAAGGTTTAAAGGCGCCACACAGTGAGTTGGTGAGTGCGGTGGCTTTATTCCAGAATCATAGCTAGCTTGGTATGTGCAACACCCATTTAGTGATGGGAGTATGTGTGAGAGTTTGCTGAGGAAGCATTCTGATTCAACAGTTTAGTAGAACAAAGCTGTTGGCATCCAGGCTGAGATAACACACAAGTAGGAACTGAAAACATTGACACCTACCTTTTTGAGTGTATTTGTACTTATAATTTTTGTTGCTTGCACTTCTTTTTTTTCCCCTGGGACTCTTGCCTGCCATCATTAAATACCAGAGCATACATAATATTCTTGGTTCGGAACCATGAGCCCAATTGGAGAACCCTACTACCATTAAGGCACTGAGGGAAAAGAGCTATAATTCTCTCTCTTGAGTATTCTGCACTTAAGTCTCCATTTAAATATAATTTGACAGAATTACACGTGATTTAGAGAGTATTAGGACCACAGGCACTTACTTTGAAGAGGTGAAAATATGTGACTGGAAAATAAGTCTTTCTATCCCCGCTCAAAGTGAGGGTTTTTTTTGGCTTGGGGTTGGAGAAGTGTGGTAAATACACCCATGAATTTGCCAGCCCACACTTGTAACTACATCTGTCCTCGGCAGAGTGAGGAACGACACCAATGTCTCTTATCTCTTCATTGGTGTCAGCGTCTGATGCATGGTTAGATTTCTCATCTGGAGCTCAGAGACTTACTTAAAATGATTCCAATGGTCCTTTTTTTTTGACTGGATGGTTTTTTTTTGTTTTTTTTTAACAATATTATTGGTATTTAAATTAAAGAGACCCCCCCCCCCCTGTTTTTTTGTTTTGTTTTTTTGGGGTTTTTTAATTTCTTCTCACTGGCCCCGCTTGTATGTGATCATGTGTCAACGGAGCATTCATCGGGTTAGTCATTTCTGGACCAGAGTTGGGGGTCACCGGGGATTTGCAGGGTTGGGATTATAGACCTCTCTTCACATCCATGCCAATTGTAGGCTGTATACAGATGAGAGCACTGATTGAGAAATAAAGTGCTTTTGGTGGATGAAAGGCTTAACTGAATCGCTTTCAGCCTATTGTTAGTCTACGGGAGCTTAGAGGGGATAAGAAGGTACCAGGCTGCTTTGAAATTTACTTGAACAAGTGAATGGGAGATGCCCCATAAAGCAGCCCATGAAAGGCCCCCGGACTGTTTTTTCCTGCCGTAACAATAGGCAGGCAGGCTGTGAGTGGCTGGGGGAAGCTTGGCTGATTAAACTCCTGGGAGCTTCAGGTTTGAGGGGCGGGGGGAGGGGGGGGAGCATGTGTGACTTCTTTGAATAGACAGCAAAGGGGGTGTTTGTAGGGGATAGGAAAGAAACCTCTTCAGCTCCTGCTGCAAACGAATCTTGGTAAAAGTATTGGTGACAATTGCAGAGTGGGAGATAGGCTGGAGTGACTAGTGGTGAGTGTATGCTTACAGTAAAGGCTCGCCACGAGTTCCTCTAGTGGTGGTCCTGCAGCATAACATTCTGAACTGTGAATTTTGGATGAAATGTGCAGCTTTTTTCTTATTTTAAAAACATTGTTAAAGCTTTAGTCTCATTCCTCTTTTCTTGATGTGGTGTGTTTTGTTTTTATTTTGGGTTTTTTGGGTTTTTTTTGGGTCCCTTCTAATAGCAGTCAGAGGCAGGCTGTTCAGTTACCCACTATGACTTTTATGCACTCCCAGTAGGCTTCAAACACCTACTTCAAAGGGGTTAAACCTGTCTGCTCTGTTATGTTCTTAAAGAGTAGAAAGGCCACACCCCAGCGCCCATCCGTTCAGCGTAGAGCCGGGCTCCATCACCAGAATCCTTACCTTTTCCTTTCTGAAAACTATCGGCGTTACCATCATGCCTTGGGATAATGAGATGTAGTCAGCAAAATCGCTTTATCATTGGAAATGGGCTTTTTTTTTTTTTTTAAATTGCCCCTCTTGCATATGGGCAAAACTTCCCGGGCGTAGTGCCCGCAACATGAAGATGCTTTTTTTGAGGACCGAGATTTGGAGGGGTTTGTACCCATGCATACACTTCTGAATATTCAAAGTGAAGTGTTTTTGTCAGAAAAGCTAACCACATAGCTCAACGGATGTTCATGCGAGCCAGTGGCTCTCTTGGAAGACGTTTGTTTGTTTCAAAGTGAAAAGGAAGCGGATACTGGTGCAGAATCCAGCGGCAAAACTTACTCACAGACTTTGCCCCAGTGCGGGCGGTTACGAGGCTGTGTATTTCGGGAATGGGGGAGGCATGTAACTTTGTATTTCAGAAATCATGTAATTAACAGTGGTCAGCAACAGATTATATGGATCCTAGGAATAAAATCACCAGAAGTGATGGGTATCCAAAAATTGAGATGTTGCTATTCAAAGTCAGTCGAGAGTCAAGGGTGCTGCTGTTGCTTTAAGAGCATAAGTCCTCACCTCGCTAGCCCTGAACTGTTCTGTATCTGAAATTACATAAGGGCCATTTTTATTTTTTTTTAGTTCCTATGGTAAGATTGCCCAGCATCGTTGCTGGCTTTCTTTTCCAGTGGGGGGGGGGGGATTTGATTTGTCTAGCACTTGCCAAGTGCCATAAAGCATCCTAGAAATGCATTTGCCATTTTGTGCTCAAGGGGGGAGGGATTTCTTTCTCGAATCCTTATTTATGGATTTACTTTGGACGCAGGGGAATGGCTGCTGAGTGAACTTCAAACATTCCCTTATCTTACAAATCGGGCTTTTGATGTTGGCAAGATCAGAGGTGCAATTCCCTCTGCCTTTGCCAAAACTTAAGTTGGGAGGGGAGGGCTCACATGCATCTGATCTTTCAAAGCATGAGTAAAACCGACATTCAGGTTGGGTTGGCACATTTTGGAGTCAAAAGAGCTAAGGCGATTGGTTCAGCTTTGTCAGCTGACTTGGAGAGCAGACTTCAAACCAGAAAGGGCTTGGCTTCCTGCCAAACTGGTCAGCTGAAATGTTCATCATTAAACTCCATGCTCTTTCGTGCCTTAAGTTCTGAAGCTTTTCCCTTCAGACCACAGTATTTTTGTATTTATTTAGATTCTTCCTGGGGAAGAGCAAACTAAACCAAAGATCTGATTACAGACAGACTTTAACAGATCAGTCACATTCTCTTATGATTTCTAGCTCAACTCCAGCAGGATTGCCATGGAAAAAAATTCAAAATTGTATGCATATTTTTAGCTTGAGGACACTTTTTTTGTTTTTACATCTTTTTGCTAACCTTGGTTTGGTGCTGAATTCACTCTTAAAAATGTGTAAAAGCCTTCAAAAGGATAGTGGATGGTATATAACCCTTTTTAGTTCTTTTGAAAATGGAGGTCAACTTTAAAATTGGTGTGCAAGTTTGTGTGGTTTTTTTTTGTCTTGTTTTAATTTGAAGCTTCCAGACCTTTTGCCACCTCTGTGGAATTTTATTTTAGACTTTGCACCTTCATGGACAGGATCAAGTACTGTGACTCTCTCAGGGAGCCAAACCAGTTTTATACTGTTCCCATCCAATGTGAATGACCACTAGGGGGCACTCCTAGAAACAGCATATTTATTAAGATTCTGAGAGTTTAGTAGCAACGCTCTTGCACTTTGCCACTCTTCTGTGGTCCTACATTCAGAAACCACAGTGAGATATATAAAAGTATCTGTGGCAGTGCTCAGATATACATGGAACAAACCCACCCTGGATATAGCATTAATTATCAAGTCAAGCTCCTATAGTATGTAAGAGAGCCCATCAGACATTGCTAAATTTTATCAAGGACACCATGATAACGATGGCCCTTTCATTCAGTTTTTCCTTTTGCACACTATTGCTTTCCAGATAGCACTTAAATATTGTGCTTGTTTGAATTCTTAATAATATTTACATCCTGTTAGATGTTTGGCTGATTTTACCCCAGAAGTCAACAGAGCTGAGTCAAGGGCATCTTCTAACTTGTATGCAATCTTAGAAAAATCAGTAGCTCAGTAATAGATGATGGTTAATGGAATTTTTAAGATTCACTATGAGAAATAAGACAAAGTTCACTCAGTTCCAGCAGGAAAGGAAATGGGATAAACCTCTACAAAAATATCTTTCTGAAAAAAAAACAAAACATTTTGTCATAGATGAGGTTAATGGCCATTCTTGTGCCACTGGACATTATTCCAGCCCATCTTGACCTATGGAAAGGGTCAGCCGAAGAATGGGATATAAAGGCACTTTTTTTTTTTTTTTTAATTAAATATATTGCAGTTATCTGAATTCTTAATTTTCATCTCGTTTAGTTATTGTTTATGCTAGAAGTTGAACAGATAAAGGAAAGAGAGCAATTCTGCAACAAATGAACATGTTAAAGGGTTAGGTAGTACTGTTGGTGAAACAAGATTTATTCACATAAGCACACAGTACACCAAATTTAGGCAAAAATGAAATGTAGAACATGAAACATTTTGAACAGATACACAGGCATTATGCAATCCATAATGTTGAAGCAAGCCATGCCAAAGATTAGCTTAATGGGCAGCTGGTTGAGCAGTATCAAAGGGGGATTGGTAGCACTTGGGCCAATTGATAACTGACAGTTTAGGCTTCACTTCTAACCCATCCTCCTTAGCTGAAAGTAACTACGGCCCAGCTGTGACATAGATTATTGAAGGAGGGAGGACTTCTTCCAGGAAGTTCTCCCTTCTTCAGACAGACCATGTTGAATGACACTGGTATCTTTGTACATGCTGATGGGAGGACATTTGCACACTACCCATTGGTGCCTAATCAGATGATATATTGCAATCTAAATTAGGATTTAATTCTCCCTGGAAGTTTTGGTCACTTTTATTTTAGTCTTTGCCTTGTGTCTCACCAGCCCGGGCACGACAGTCTGCCTTTCTGTTTGTGGAATTTACTTATTTGGGATTACCCAGCTAATACCTAGTTGTTTCCTTATCATCCAGTGCTGTATGTGGCGACATCATAATTGTAACTCCGAGGGTGAGCCTGAGGAGATCCACCGTGATTTAGAACCAGCAGTTGTAAGCAGTTTATCATTGTTGCTGCATCCTCAAATTCTGACAGATCCGTGCCTCATTTCTGGCTCAGCAAATCCCAACCTTGTCAGTATATGCAATACTTAGCCTTAAACTGTAAAATAAGTCGATCTGTTAGCTTAGATCTTATCAATTCTGCTGCAGGACAGAGGTCTTGCTGAGTCCATCACCTTGTGTGTATGTTTGGGGAAGAAGGGGTGCATCCCTCAACCTCTACTCGTCACTGACAATATACACTTCGCGGTATCCTTTTTTGGTGGTTTAAGAACTGATTTGGCCACCAATTTTCTAAGTAGGCGCTCGTGTTCCTACATTCTTTCAGCAAGGTTTTTCCAAGTAATCAGGTAACTGCTGTTGGCGAGCAGTAGCTATAATGCAAAACCAATTTGGCTGTCTTTTTCTATTACTCCTAGACTTCAGTCACCAGGTATGATTGGACTTTCTGCACTTTCGGAAGGCCTGTCATTAAAGTTAGCTCACTTTGAAATGTCATGCCTTGTTTTGAAGACATTAAATCCCTTGCAGTTCAGTCCATGTGCTTTTGGCAGCTGTTGTTGAAACAGACGTTATTGGCCAAGATAGTTCAACTTACTGCCCTGCCAGCAACATGCCACCCTCGTGCCCCGCTGCACCAATCCCTGTGATGTTGCAAGAAGGCGACCACAGTAATGTGTAACCACTCTCTGTTATGTGTCGCGCAAGACAGACCACAGTAATGCAGAGCCATGGCCAACAAAGCTTGTCGCTTGTATGAAGAATTATTTTTAACCCATTGCAGAATTGTGAAATTTTTGTTTGGTGTGTTTTTTTTTTTTAGAGTCATTTTCTTTGCATGATCATTCACTCTGCCACCCACTTGTTTACAGCCATTGTACTGAGAACAGAGTTTTGGCTTATGTGATGATTTGGCATGATGAAATATGATGCGAAAGGAATGACTGGAATGCAAGGCCAACTTTATTGTGGGCTTATGTACTATGAAGACTGTTTTAGAAGGGCATCTTGATCTGTTGATGAATCTTGAAGCAAGGAATTTTTTTTGTTGTTGTGGTTGATTTTGGATGTCCTATTCAATGCTTGCAGTGATGGAATCCCTCCGTATCGACTGGGCAGCAAGAAGCAGCTACAGAGGGAAATGCATCGTAGTGTGAAGGCCAATGGTCAAGTTTCTCTACCTCATTTTCCAGTAAGTGCACAATGTAGTGTAGAAAAAAAATGTGAAAATGTCAGGGATAAAAAAAAAAGAGGAGCATGTTTCGGTATATTAAGAGAGTCCCATGCCTAGAGCAATGAGATGATGAGGGACAATGAGAACTTAGTAAGCCCTGTCATGCATGTTTAAAAAGAGAGCCTGGAGGGTTGGAGGGAGGTTTCTTCTGAGACTTACACTTGGGGCTGTTCCTTTAGCTACCAGGGGTTGCCAAAGTGGCATTGGCTATCTTCCTCATGTCCCCTCACCTCCCCAAACATAGCCGTCTTGGCATGCCTGATCCCCCCCCACCAGTTCAGCCATAATGGAAATTCCAACTCGCATCTATTGCCTTGCAAATTCAGGGTCTCATTTACTAAGCATGTTTCCCATAGACACAGAATGGAAGAAAAGCCTTAGTAAATCAGGCCTTCAGTTTGGCTGAAGTTATGGAGCAATGGTTTCCAAACACACATGCAATGTTCAAGGACTCTTCTTATTCTTTCAGCTGCATCGCTCCTTCCAACCTCTTTATTTGATATCTTATGGTTATGGCTAACTTACATACAGAACTCATAATTTTTAGTTCAGGCTCACTCTGATGCCTATTACTTCAAGAAAAGCATGCGTACTGGCAAGTTTGCCCTTATGTAGTCTTTAACATTTTTTAAATTCCCTTTTTCCTTCTGCTTTAAGCAACTAGGAACCTCCTGATGATATTTTTGTGTGGTGTTTCTTCTCTCTTGATGAGAGTTCTATAACTTGAGCTTGTAAATTAGATTATGTTGTCCCGGGGCGTGCAAATCGACTTTCTCCACCAGGCAGTGCTTTGATCAGGGACTGAATAGAGCCAGCTTGTGTAAAAGTGACGACTTCCAGCAGTGTGGCCTTTTTCTCCCCTCGCATCATTCCTGCAGCTAAGTGGTTGCCGTGGCGAAGGCCCTACCTCATCTTGTGGGCAGGATGCTAGGGAGGGCACAGGTCCCACTCTCAGCTTAAAAAAAAAACCCAAAACACACAAAAAAAACCCCCAAAATAAAATGAGTAAATAAAAACACTGCGGTTTAGGGCAGGGGGGGGGGGAGAGATGCCAGTGGGGCTTTGCTGTGGCTCCTTCCATTGGCAGCTGCTCTGATTTTCTGCTTGAGTTGGAGATGGCCCCCCCCCCTCCTTGATAGATCTGCTTCAGGCAGTGAAGGCTCAGCAATGCTCCACTAGTAGCCTGCAGCAGCTTTGTTCAATTTCTGTACAAAGAGAGAGAGTGGGGGTGGGTAGGGGGGGGAGAGAGATCTAGGACATCGCTGAGACAACACTACCTCAAAGGTGCCCAGTGTGTAGCCAGGAAATAAATTATCGCTTCTTCTCTGATCTGCAGCCGTTTGACTTCTTCTTTTTCTCCCTTATCATTTTTTTTTTTTTTTTTTTAAATTTTCGACTCCCTTTCTGTTTATGCTCTGCTTTTTCTTCCTTGAGTAAAAGACTCTCTCCTCCCTCCCACCCCCGAGCTTTTTTTTTTTTTTGATGTTTGACAACAGTCTTTGAAGATTTTCTACTTCAGAGTAGCTACTGATGGGCTGGTTGTACTACAGAGAGAACAAGCAGGGGCTCCTCGGAGTGCGACCAACTGGTCCGGCCGTAGGCAAATGCTGCCGGGAAGGATGTCACTCCATGAGGCCGCAGCGCTGGCTCATAAAAGTCCTGAGCAGACCGTGCCTGCTCGTGGTTGCCTTTTCATCCCGACACGGGGACACAACGAGCGCAGGGACGCTCGCGTCGGGGCATCCACCGTGCCTGCTGCCTGGGCTGAACATGGCCCGTCATTGCTGTCTCTCTCTCTGCTCTTTGTAGAGGACCCACCGTTGTCCTAAGGAGATGACTCCGGTGGAACCGGCCGCCTTCGCTGCAGAGCTCATCTCCCGGTTGGAAAAGCTGAAACAGGAGAAAGAGAGCATGGACAACCTGGAAGAGAGGCTGCAACAAATTGAAGAGGTAGGCGGTTTAACTCCTCGTGTGCCACAGTCTTCTCTGCCTGGAAGACTAGCTTTGGTAATCCAATTTTCTCTGCAGAATGCCATGGTTGTAGTGGGTTTTTTGTTTTGTTTTGTTTTGTTTTTTTCACCTGGTGTGTTAGCTTGTTACTGATATGATCTGGGGTTTTGTTAGGTGATTATATATATAATTTCTGTGGGATAATCAGAATTGGTTTCTACTATTTTTTTTGCCTGCTCAATCCATCTTGTTTGAAGCTCTGACTCTGGGTCGCATTTATTATTATTTTTTTTTTTTTCTTTAATGTGTTTTGTGTTTTTGAGGGTTTTTTATTTTGTTTTTTTTTTTAAAGGATGAAGAGAGAGAAGAATCAGAGTTATCTGTCTGCACGCAGACCAATCAGGAAGCAGCCGCTATCCAGCATCCGCTGACTCTCCTACCATCTGGCAACTACGAAGACGATCCTCAAGCGATCCTGGATGAGCATTTGTCCAGAGTGCTGAAAACCCCTGGCTCTAAGTCCCCTGGCATGGGGAGGCACAGTCCGCGCTCCCGGTCCCCTGACCCCATCCGCGCAGGGAAGGCGCCGCCATTGCTGGCATCCCCCACCTCTTGCCTGCTGCTCAGCAGGGGATTCGTCACGAAACAGACTACCAAGCATGTGCACCATCACTACATCCATCACCACACCGCCCCCAAAACGAAAGAGCAGATTGAAGCAGAGGCAGCTCAGAGAGTACAGTGCTACTGTACCAGCAGCACAGACTACTGCTGTTACTTGAAAAGCAGGGCACTTTCCAAGGGCATGGACTCTCCTCTTGGCCAAATGGAACCATTTGGGTAAGCTGTTGAAACTATTTTTTTTTTTTTAATACATTTTTCTCAGATTAACAAAGGTGAATTAAAAACGAATTTCCAGCCTGCACGGCTTAATATGGCTTCTATTTTATAACTGTCTGCGTTTTCCAGTGTGTTGGGGCTCTGGAATTGCATAACTGTTAAATACACCCATTTTGTGGCAAGTTTTGTGTGCATGTTAGGCATTTGTTTTTACATAGATATGTAAAGAGGCGTCGAAACGTCTAAATGGACTTGGCATCTTTCATGCCAAATCACCCGGTTTAAAAAAAAAAACCAAAACAAAACTGCAGAGTGCATTTATAAAGGAGATGCTCGGGGTCCTGCAGTGAGTGCTGGAGATGGGATTTGAAGGAGAGTGTCGCCCCTCTTGAGCTGTTGCCTCCTAGACTATATTGCCAGCAAAATCACTAGAGCAGAATATTCAATCTGGTCGCTGTATACTCTGCTTTGTGTGTGACTTTTTTTTTTTTTTTTTTTCTCTCCCCCCCCCAACCTTTGGGTTTTATTGTAAACCTACCTTGCAGCAGTAGAAGCAGCACGTTGTGCAGGAAGAGCGGCAAGGGTGCAGCGGAGAGCCCAGCACTGGCAGCTGGCGAGGGAGGCACCTCCCAGCTCCCTGGTGATGAAACAGACCGCTCGCAGAACGTCTGGCAATGGATGATGGAGAGCGAACGGCAAAACAAGCACAAGCCCCATAGGTAAACAGACCCGCTATCTCCAGTAATGCTCATGCCGGCAAATATTTGCACATCAACACGGTGCCGTCTTGTGTTACAATGTGCCAGAGCCGAACAACATCAAGCCTCGTGTGGGCTGAGCCAAGGGTTGCTGCATGCAAAGGGCTTGGACCTCCATAAAGCTGCTCACGTTGGCAGATAGCTATTTTAGCCTCGTTGTCATGTCAAGTTCAATTTTTATTGGTCTCGAGAAAACGTGTATTAGATTCTGCAGCATTTCAGCTAGGGCAGGTCTGGAACTGTTGAAACAAGGCAGCACAGGCGTATGAGTGAGTAACTGGGGAAATGCAAATAAAATGGGTGGCTGACCCAAGAGCTTGCAGTCTGATTCAGTGTGCACTACTGGTTTGCTAACCCTTGGGACTCTCTCTATCTGAACAGCATTGGTTCACCAGCTTAAGTTCATTGTTTTGCCTGCCTGCATTTGCACCAGCATCTGATCTGCGCTGACGCTTCTGAAAGTGATGGTAGTTTTGAGTGGGTGGTTTTATTTCCGATGGGCTGTGGGGGGCCTAGCCCTGGAGAAAGGCGGTCCTGTTTACACTTGATGACATCGTATTTCCTTTCTCTCTCTCCCTGTGTCTGCAGTGCCCAAAGCGGGAAGAAGGCCTATGCTTCAGAGTCTACGAGAGGGGCAGCCACGGAACGTGCAGGACGCCATCACCAGTGGGGCACCAACGGGCACCCTCGTAGTGTACAGCCAGCCCACCCCTTTATTCAGGACCCTGCCATGCCTCCTCTCACGCCACCTAATACTCTTGCCCAGTTGGAGGAGGCTTGCCGTAGGCTAGCAGAAGTGTCCAAGCCCCAGAAACAGCGGTACGGTCCATAAATTAGCATTATGGAAATGTTTTTTCCTTGGGGGGGGGGGGGAATGAGGGAGATGCATGTATATATCTTCCATAATTCTTTTCTTAATTTGGACACACCCCTGCTGGAGGTGTGCACCAGTCAACACCATGAGTCTCTTCAGGCATTAACTGCAGTCTTTTTAGCTCCCCTTATTACATGGGGGATTGTTGAGGAGCCCGGCACAGCTTTACTAGAAAGTGGGAAAGAGCTGCGCTTCCAGACTTGAAAGTGAAGAGACTTTAATAGTCCCGTCTTTGCATAACTACACATCTCTCGATTCAGAAACCTACCTTAATGTTAGCTGGGGTCTTGGAGACCAGTCCTGTTTTGCATGCAGAATGCATCCAATTCTACAGCTGTGCAGTATTTCACTGTGATCTGGTGGGGACTTACTTGGGTGATCTGCATGTGGTGACCCAGATGCTTTGGGTAGCTTTTAGTTAGGTTGTGAAGCTCTTGCATTAGGCATGTAGAAGTCTTGGATTGCTTTGGTGGCTCAGAAGTGGTGCATACTGGAAAGTCTCCAGTTTTTTGATCCCTGGAGTTGAGCCTTTTGCTCCCTGGGTTGGCTGGGACTGGAGTTGTTGTGGAGGCAACTTTTGTAGCCCCCTGGAGGGGGACGGGTGGTGGGAAGGAGGGAGTTGTCTGTCTATGATCCTTAAGTAATGGCCACATCAGATTCAGGGTCCAGGATTCCAGAAGGATCCCCTGGTGTGTAGCCCTTGGCTCATGTGCATCACGGCAATGGCTAGATTAGATATGTTGAGGATGGGAGGAAGATTTAGAATAGAGAAAAAAATAACCCTCGGTAGTTGCAAAAGAGAGTTCACAGAGCCAGATCCCAGCGCTGGCTCCGGTAGACCTGTAAGTACAAAGGAGCAGAAAAACTCTTGGGCCGAAAATAAAAAAAAATTAAAAAATATATATGTGGGGGTGCCTTTTTTTTTGGTTTTTTTTTTTTTCTTTCTCTTCATGATTGATTTTGGTGCTGGGGGGGGGGGAACAAGATAAGTGATCCTTTTTGTTGTAGGATTTAGTGCCAAACCTTTTATGCCAATAGTGGAAGAATGTCCATCTCCTTTTGCTAAAAAGAGCAAAATGTGTCTAGCTGTTATGAAAGGCATGCACAGTTAATGATATGCTAACGAACATTCACAGAAAAGCAATGCAAACTCAGGTCATTTGATGATGGTCTTTGGTGAGTTGATGGGAGGTGAAAAAAAGCAGTTAGTTTGCCCAGTTGAAAGCTCCTCATTTTGCCCACAGTTTGTGGCGGCTGGTGTGAGAGTGTCCACCACGTTTCTAGTCTCAGAATGCTGTCTGTGCCTGGGTGTTGATGTTCGGAGGACATTGATTATTGCTTGTATAAGACGCTGCAACTGTTGCTATGTTTGTTTATTTTTTACATATTCAGATCTTCAACATCAAATCAACAGCGGGACAGAAACCACTTGACCACTGCTCAGATAGGAAACGCATCTTTTGCCACTATCAGTCCAGTAATGGATGAGTGAGTATAACTTTCTGGGTAGCTTTTTCTCTGACCGTTCTATGAGATTTACACTTTTCACTTCTAAAGTTTTGGGGTTTTTATTTATTTATTTGGGGGGGGGGGGGGTGGTGGAGTATATAAAAGTAAACTATTTTTCCCCATCTTATCTCTTCTTTTTCTTTTTAACTCCCATTCCTGAAAAATGGAGAGAGATTTTGGCTTATGCTAATTACAGAATGGTTCTTTTTATTTAATGAAATCTGCTACAGTGAGGTCTAAAATAATTCAAGTTTATCTTGCTTGCCCTCTTCATCCTAAGCAATGGGTTACTTTTGAAGCTACCTGCTTAGAATTTTTCCATTTTTAATTGGTTGACCTTAAGTCTACCAGCTGTCCTTTTTTTCCTAGCAGCTTTTTATGAAACCTCTCTACAAAGACTTGGAACAAATTAGGAAGACTAAATTACTGTGGGCTAACACTGGGTGACCTCTTTGACATGAAGGCTATATGTTTTGCCTCAGAAGTAGCTCTGGATGTGTCTGCATGGCGTTTTATCTCGCTGTTCCATTCCCTTCAGTAGTAGTCTTTCTCTTACCATTCCATTCCCTGAGAATTTGCGGAATGCTCATTATTTCTGTAGCCTGTTCGTTTAACCTGGTGGGTACAGAAATACACAACTAGGCCATTAACCCTAGTGGCAGGGAGCATAGTTGCTTTAGAGGCAGCTTTGAGAATTCCAAGGCCGTAAGATGACAGGGCATTAAAAAAAATTTATTTATTTATTTTTTTTTTTAATGGAAGACCTGACCATCATGCCGGGACGAACATCAGAGTATCTTGCCTGTATAAATGTTGTTAATCCTATTCCAGAAGGCAAATAGGAAATGCATTAGAGAAGCAGGGAAACTGACAGGCATCACCTAATATGTTGTTTATCCTAAAGAGCACTGTACCTCTTTATCATATAATAGAGAGGTTCTGGTGCTGGTACCCAGGCAAAACACCACTGTAGATGTGGGGGGAGGGATGGAGGCATTGGTAGATCTGGTGCTTCATTAGGAAACTACCACACACGAGAGTAGACCCATTAGGCGCAAGAAATGGCGGTAAACCTGAATCTGGCAGATTTTTGCAATTTCCTGTTTCCCCTACATGAGTAAGAGTCTATGAATGGAGCTCTGGGAGACCCTCTCTTTGTTATTGCCTTGGGAGGTTCAGCATATTCAATGAGCTTTGCTTCAAAGCTCCCCTATGGAAAGATGTATGAGATCAATGTTGAGAGAGAGATGTACTATCTGACATATTAGGAACACACAGTATGTAAACATTGTAGAGTCTCTAGAGTTTATGTAGCTGCTGGTCCTTCATTTTCAGCCCTCTCTCTGATTTTAGAATGTAGCACAGTCATCCAGGGCGTAAAGCCTTCCCAAAACCCTTCTCTCCTCCAAAACACATGCACGCACAGTACTGATACCTGGGGATGCATTCACACAGCCTGTACAGTTAAATTCACTAATTACTTGTACTTCTTAACTCTTCTGGGTAAATCCAAGGCTTTGTTGCCTGCATGCCAAGCTCATACAAATCCATAGGTGAAGGAGGGATCTGTGTGAGCCCAACAGCTCATGTGATAAGTTAATAGCTTAGAAGGAAGATGTATTGGTGGAGCCCCTAACTGTCTCTGCCTCCACCCAGTTGACTGAAACTTCATTTTCTTTTTCATTCTGTTTACTGAGGAGGGGCTTATTTTACTTCTTTGCAATCAAACCAAGTTTTAGAAGCCAATAATTTTGATCCCAAAGTCCACGGCAACAATCGAGCCATCATGCGTGACTTCCGTATTCAAAGGACAGCTCATCTGGCCAAAGTCACTTCCCTGAGCACCAAATGTGTACAGAAAGCTGCCATTGGCCTCGAGTATTTGCAACTTTTGTGCAGATAAAAGGGTAGTATCCATGACCTCTTAATTTATTTGCTTAGATTTTGCACATCTTACCAAAACAAAATGGAGCTCAAAATGGAGCAGTTTGGTTGATGTTTTTAATCTTAATTCAGGCTGGTAAATGCATTGAATCTTTTGTTTAATAAAAAAAAAAGTCCAGAGGTAAGGCGCACCTCTCTGCAGGTTCATGTAGGCCGGGTTTGCATATAAGATGACTTCTGGCCATGGAATACCTTTTTTTTTTTTTTTTTTTTAACCTCTTTGTAATGCTCTCCTTTATACACCTGTTGTATTATGAAGCGGAATATGACCTTTTGTTTTATATGCTGCTATTTCAATATGATGTAAACAACTTTGGGTGAATTTTTTTTTTTTTTTTTAATATAAAAGGTGCTTAATAAATCCAAGCAATTGAAAGATAATATTTTCGCCTTGCCTTTGCCAGAGCCTGCAAGGGGTTGTAGAGTCTTCCCTCCTCATCCCCTTGCCCCTTCCTGTTAGCCTTGATTTAAAACATTGGGTTTTTTTTGTTTTCCTCTCACAAGTAACTTTTTTCTTTTTTTTTTTTCAGTCACAAAGAGCCAAAGAAACCAGCAGCAGTTCACGCTTCCCAGTCCGGTGAGCTGGTTGTCACATATTTTTTCTGTGGAGAAGAAATTCCCTACAGGAGGATGCTGAAATCCCAGAGTCTGACTCTTGGACACTTCAAAGAGCAGCTGAGTAAAAAGGGGAATTATAGGTAAGAGATTAGTGAGGTTTTTGTTTTCTACTGCTGGGTAATCTAGTTCTTTATCCCCTCAAGTGACCCAGAAATTAAATTCTATTGCATGCATTGCCCATGACTTTCTTTTCTGGGTGTTGTGTGGCTGGTGGTGGTGGTTTTTAGCATTTTCTTTTATAAACTTATTTTGAGATGTTTGATTGGAATATTCCCTTTCTACCAGGTTCTTGATCTAACTTATTTGAACTTTATTTAGAGTCCTGGTTACTGTTTCCCTACAGAGATGAGGAGAAAAATCCTTGCTGTGTAGAACCTTTAAAGCCAACAGTGCTTCTTAGGGGCATCACTAAAGAGTTATTACATCCTTTCTTTAGTGCCAGAAATCATTCTCTTACTGCTTGACAATGTTAGTTTTGATCTTGAAAGGTTATTTCTTTTCCTGATCAGTTCCCCCCACTAAAGTTTTCGGGCTGCACACATCTTTCTGTTTCTCCCCTAGGTCCTGTGTAACATCTCAAGGTCTCTCTCTCTTCATCCCTGCTATTTTGGACTATAGGAGCTAGCTTATCATAATGGCAGAAGAATAGGTAGGACCCTGAACTAGAAAAAAAAATGTTGATGGGTTCACCGGCGGTCATTTTTAAACTGGATCTTCAGAAATTACTCGCACCCACTCTTGTAAAGTTAGGAGTGAAAGAAAGAAACAGCTAGCTTGGTCAACTGGATGGAAATGACGTTATTCACTGACATTACAACGAAGCTGAATGTAGGTGTGTTACTGCCAACTTTTTCAGCGTTCTTTTCACAATATAGATATGAGCCAAGGATCCTAAAGTTTAAAATGAAATATGGAATGTGTGGGGTTTTTTGTTTTTTAAATCTTCAATTTCCTTCTCTTAAGTGTTGGTCTTTCATTCATTGCTCCTATGTATTTTCTTGGTCTCCTCATGTACTAGTGTATCTTTTTGGAAAAAGAATGCTGATACGGAGTTTGTGGTTCCCAATGAAGTTTTGGGTCTGAAATCTGAGGGTGCATCACAGGAATCAAACTTCTAGGATTTCCTGCTCATTTTAGAGCCTTGCCTTGAATAAGTAGCCGCATGATGTATGTTGGCCATGCGCTTAACCACTTTCATCTGAGCACAGAAGATCTAGACCTTTTCTATGCCTTGACTGCAAGAAGCCTCATGGCCAATAAGGGCCACCTCACATTGGTACCATCTTGCATTTTATTCTCTTTGCAAAACTGTTTTGAAGTGATGGAGAAGGCTTGTCCACCCTCTCCCATGTACACATGCATAGAAACCATGTGGATGAGAGGTTTCAGGGAACGTGCATAGTAGTTTTATTGTGAATATACACCAGGTGAAATGAATTGCAATAGATGTGTCTACCTCCGAGGGTTTGATCTAAGGTTTGCCTGCTGCCGCCTAGACTTTAAATAAAGCTGCAGGTGACCTTCAGAGGCAGGGGGGGGGGGGGGCGTACTGCCCAAAGTAGTTGGGAATGGGGAAGGATATGGCTAGGCAGTTTTTGGCCACATCTGGCATTGATTTCTTTGTAAGGCACGCACTTAATAAGCATGCCTTTGAAGCTTCTGCCTTTCATTTAGTGCACAAAGCTGAGCACAAATCGCAGCCTCTCAGATTCTTTATTGATTGCATCGGGCTACAGCCTGGGCACCTTGGGCTTCTTTGTTGCATTTAGTGTTTTTTGTTTTATTATAAGCCATGTATAGTGAACCATACCTTGTATACAGTGCGTGGCTCCATGTGAACAACAACAATCTTGTGTATGTGTTTGTTTTATGGCAGAGGTTCCAGGCGCGCGCACACACACACACTCACATACACACACTCCCACCATGCCTGCCAAACTCTATTGGTGCCAGATGCTGGAGAAAAGAGAGCTTGCCACTTAAAACATGTTTCAGTGGAAAACTCCATTTGTGTGAGCGAAGGACAGAGCTGCTTGATTGAAGAGGCTGTGGGGGAGGATGTTGCCTTGCCTTTCCTTTCTGAGAAAATAAGGTTGTAATTATTTTAAGGGTCATTGTGTGTGTTTTTCCCAAATAAAGATGTAGCATGCTCAAACAAAACCTCTGGATGCCAACAGGGACACAACTTGGGAAGGAAGTTGCTGGTGAGAGAGGTCTGTAAACTATTGGGTGGGGACTGGCGGATCTGTAACCAGTTCAGAGAGCTTTCTTTTTTTTCCTTTTTTGCAGTCTTTGCTGCCTCTTAGGCATCCCAGCATGCTGTGGTTGTGGTAATTGTCAACCTGCTAACTCTGAACGCGTTAGGATGGGGACTGAGGGGAAAACCAGGCCTGATGGCCCAGGCTGGCTTGGAAATAGGTCAGTGAGGGTAGGAGCGTGTTGGAGTGGGTGCTACATGGCCAGACGTTTTTAGGTTGTCTCACCTCTTAAGGTTCTTTCTTAGAGCCCTAAAGCTGCGTGTGTCTTAACCTGTTTTTTTATTTTTTTTTTCCTCCCACCACAAGCGTGAGTTTAATAAAAGGAATTCAAGCAAATGTCTTGCAGAAGAGCATCCTTGATTTTCGGGGGGGGGGGGGGTGGGGGGAAGGATTTCACCATCTTTGAAGGCGCTTAGGTTGATTATGGTTCCCTACGGGCGTAATGCGCAGAAAGAGAGTGGCCATCGCCCATGGGCGCCAGAAATAACTTTTTTTTTTTTTTTTTTGGAAAAAGTTGCTCCGTATGTAGTCCCAAGGGTTGTGTGTTAGTGCGGCCCGGAAGGGAGGCAGGCGTAATATGCTGAGGAGAGAGAATTCCCCCATCCCTCTACCCGTGTACACACTCACACTTTCCCCCAAGTGCATCCAGTGCTGTATTTTACTACTTTTTTTTCCCCTTTCTCTCCTCCCCAGAATTAGTAAAGCTTTTCATCGTACGTGATTTATGTGCAACTTCAAATAACGTAGCCAAACCCCTGTTGCCTTAAATGATAAACTCTCCAAGTCTTGTTGCTGCTGTTCCTTAGGGAAGTCAGCAGTGTCAAAATGTGTAGCTCTGGAAATTCTCTAGTGTCCCCCCTCCTAAAGGTAGAAAAGAAACAACCTGCCCAAAGTAGTCTTTATATGCACCACATTTGGGAGGTGACTTCCGGCTAGGATGGATACCCCCTCCCTCCTTGTTTGCCCTCTGAGCTTTTCCCACAAGGCACGTTGCAATTAGTACATTCAGATGCAGAAGAACAAAATTCAGTGGACCTTTATATATATTTTTATGGTGCCAATTAAACTTTTTTTCCTTTTTTTTTTCTTTGTATCTGATGCTCAGATATACCAAGCCCAATTGTCCCTGACTTAAGGGTGGAAAATGCTACCTTTTTAAGGTTCCCTGCATCCCCCCACCACCTCAAATTCACTAAGACACTTGGTTATTTGAGATGGGGGGGGGGGGGGGTGGATGTGACTGCATCCTCCCCTCTGAACCTTTTTTTCTTTCTTAAATTATGTGATCTTTAACCCTCTGGATCCTTTTGTTCACTGGAAATTACAAAAAGGATTTGGGGGTGGGTGCTTTTTAATCTTAGCAGATGAGGATTTGTCTAGCTGGCAGTGGGTATGGCAGAAGTGCTTTTAAGTCACTAGGGCAGGAGCGAGGAGGTGTGTGGGGAGAGGCAGACGCACAGGCACCCTAAATTCTAACCTTCTGAATGGAAGCCCTTCATTTGTGTTCTATGCAATTAAGCAGCCTTAGAAGGCAGAAAGCTCCAGAGGGATAAAAGGAACCTTTAATCAAGAGGCGGAACGGTCTAATTCAGGATAATGGCGGGGTCCTTGCTGTTTGACACAGTGGGGGTGGGGGGGGGGGGGTGGAGGGGCATTGGTGCCGGCTTGTCATGATCTGCCGACCCCCAGAGTCCGAGAGAGGTCAAGTGGTTGAGTCTTGCATTCCTTTCTGTGTCAGATGTTGCGCACTAAGCTCAAAATTATCCTTGGATACTTCCTAGTGGTGACATGAAAAGAACAAATACAGCAATATCTTTTAATTAAAACTTGATTTTTTTTTTTTTTTTTTTTAAAAGACACTACCAGATTTTGCACTATGGTCCTCTAAGAAGTATGATGTATGTTTAGATTTTAAGATTCTTGAGAAATGTAATGTTTTAAAAGCAAGTGTTGCAGCTGCAAGATACTTTTTATGGTTTTTAAAATTATTTTTAATGATAAAATTATAGATGCAGCATGGATTGCCATCAAAAGATTTTTTTTTGTTGATCCCAAGTTAAACTGGATAGCTGTAATTTAACATTATATAGCAAAAATTCTTAAAGAATATTTGATTTTGGAAATATTTATAAAAGCCCCATATCTGGCATTATGCCTGCCTTTATTGCAGGCATCTGCAAGACAGCTGCAATTTTAAATACTTAAGAGCATTTATTTTATAACATGATTTAACTTTATTCTACTTGCACTTTTATTGTATCAGTATTTATGTAGTTAGCCAGTGCTGTCCAGTGTGGTCAGAATCCTGCTTGCAGAGTTTGCTGTTTTTAGATTTTGAATGTAGAGCTGGTATGCAGTGACAAGTTCACACTGAGATTGGAACCCAGACCTCAGGTTTTAAGGTTGTGTTGCCAGCACATGGCTAAGAACATAGGTATTGGATCGGACAAAATGGTCCACTAGCCCAAGTCTGTCTTTTGACAATGTTAGGTGGAAGATGCTTAGATGCACCTCTGACTATTTCTTTAAGAAGAATTCAAGTTCTAGTAACTAGTACATTTCTTGCTTTTTTTTTTTTTTTTTTTTTTTTATGGTGGAGATGTGCATGTCAGGGAAGAAAGTTTGAATAGGGTCACCTGTGATTATTGCGACCAGTCATCCTTTGACATTTGGAAATCCTTTCAACTTGGGGTGGCCACAGGAAATTTTCAGTTTTGATATTTGGCATTGGAATGAAATAAAACCATATTTCACCCACTAAGCTTAACTCTCAATTTTTTTTTTCTTTTTATGTTCTTATTCCTAGGTATTACTTCAAAAAAGCCAGTGATGAGTTTGACTGTGGTGCAGTTTTTGAAGAGATCTGGGCCGATGATGCCGTTCTGCCCATGTACGAAGGTCGGATTCTTGGGAAAGTGGAAAGAATAGATTAGGGGTTGTTTTTTTTTTTTTTTGTTTTTTTTTTTTTTTTAATAAAGGATGGATGTTGAAGCTAAAGTCATTTGAGGACAAAAAAAAAATCTTTTGAAGGAAAATGAACCAATGAAGAAAATTAAAAATGGAAGTGGTCCATGAGGACCTGTTTGGCCTTTAGGAAAAGAGAACTATATCTTCATTGTTCATAAACTTTTATAGGACGAAGAGGAAGGCCCATGAACTATTTATTAAAAACATGACCACTGTCAACCTTTGAAGATGCCAACCACATTTAAGGGGACTTCCACCCATGATAGGACTTCTGGTGATCTGAAATCTGTTACTATGAACAAAATGATATATATTGTACTTTTTAACAGTAATCCTTTCTTGATATTTATTAAACATTCTATTTCCCTAAAAAGTCCAGTTAATGGACATGCTGCTTTTGACAACTAGGAGGAGAGAATGCAAGTGTGAGGGGGTAGGGGATGTGGGGGTGGGGGGAGAGTGTGGCTTATGGTCTTATGTTCCCACTGTCAAAACTTAGTCAACTTTTACAAGTGAATCGGGTACATTCACCATTGAAATAAGGAATTGTACTGTGCCAGTTGCTTCTCCCAGGTGCGCTGTGCCCTGTTTTTTAAGTTTTGTCATTTGTTCATATAAAAAAAAGAAAATCAAGCTTTTTGATTTGTGCTGCTGTGGTATGATTTTTCATATCATTCTTTTGTTAGCATTTGGATGCCTCCATTTTCCATGCAATGGAAGCATTCTTAATTCCATGGCCATTCATCAGGTTATATCTCAAAAATGAAGGCAAATACTTCTGTCTTAATATATAAAATCAGCAGATTTTTTTTGTTTTTCTCTTAGAATGATTTAGAAAGTGATGAGTAGCTGGATAGGGGAGAATCTGTGGCCAGCATAATAATGCCTCGGTCGCCTTTTGGTTACGAGTATGTCAAACTGAACCTTCAGAATGTGTGAAGCGGCCTTGTAGGGTTAAGGCTCATTCATGTGGATGTTGACCTGTAAAAAGTCTTCAGAATGGCATGTTAAGTGTTGGAAAAGGGTAATGGCTTACAGAAGGGATGTGCACTGACATGGTAGTATATTAATCCAGCCAGAGTAGTGCAACGTTTTCACATCGGTTTTGCCATAAATTGCTTCCCTCAACCAGTAAAGCAGGTTCTAGCGTCCATCCTCTCTGAGTTTATGTAGTATGCATGGGATGGAGGGTGAGGGTACACCTTTTGTTTGTTTTAGGGGTGGGGGTGTTGTGGGGTTTTTTTTTATTTTGGGGTTTTTTTTTTTTTTTACATTTTTTAACTGTTTTATTCCCATTTACATCTAGTGCCTGTCTCTGGCCAGGCTTTGTACAGTGCAATTTATGATACAAATCCCAAATGTAGGAGAAAAAGGTTATGAGATAAGCTAGACAAGTCCCTATTTCCCATATTTATACAGCACACTGACAAATCCTGAACAGCCTAGCTAGAGTGTGTGTGGAATCAGTTTGATCTGTTACTGCATCTTGTACAGTGTCCTGCCTTTCCCTACCCTACAGTTTAGATTTTGTGTTTCAAAGTTTCTCTGTGCATTCTTTTTTTTTTTTTTTTTTGCTACCATGTACAGTAAGTCTGTATATATTGTAAGAAATGTATGGTGAATGAATAAGAATACACTATCTCTAGTGTTGAAGTTTTAAATCAGTACAGTACCTGTGCCTGCATGGTCCTAATACACCATGCATCGCCCTATATTCAGGGTTCCAGCTCTCCCTTGGTTTTTTAAGGGGTTTATGTATAAATATATTTTATGCCTTTTATTGCAAGTCTTGTACTTTATGACTGTTGCCATGGCATTTTGTTCTACTTATACTGTAAATTATGCATTATAAAGAGTTTCATTTAAAAAAAATTACTTGGTACAATAATTATTGTAATTAAGAGATGTAGCCTTTATTAAAATTTTATATTTTTCAAATGAATATGTTGTCTGTGTTTTTGGGAAAAATTGTAGACTGGATGACTAATAAGAAAAACCGTGAGCTCATGTAAGAAGTGGTAATAACCAATGAGGCTCATGTTTCTTGGTTAGATAATGCCCTCATCTCCCCAGGTAGATTATAAAACGGCAAAAATATTAAAGGCCTAGGAAGTTGTCATTACTTGTTTTGACTTCCAGGATGCTTTCTAATTTTATTCAAATTTTAAACTATAAATTGCATGGTGTCCCCAGGGGGAAAGGTGATGTTTGGGGGCCTCTCACCACCACCTTTCTCCCTGTTCTCAGGTAAAGACTAGTGCTTTGGTTCCTTGACGAATGATGCTCTTCTACTGCCGTTGACCAGAGAAAGCATACCTAATGTATACTAAAATTACACATAACCAAGGCAAGTGAAGTAAAAAAAAAAAACTAATCACAAATTACTGCCCTGAATACTGGACTAAAATTTACATTGAAAAGGAGGAAAACACCTCCAGAAACTGAGGTGGTGTTGCACTGTTCAAACCGAATCTCTGCATCCACGGTTTCCAATCCTTGGTCAAAAACCTCCATCCAACTTTTTATATTTTCTCAAAAGAATATTTTTTTATATATAATTCTCTTTATTAAAAAAAATTAAATTCTTAAAGTAAAGTGAGGCCTCCTTGAATGTATTTGGTAGGAATGTATGTATGTTTGTTTGTTTGTTTTAATTCTTAAAATGTATATCTTCCTTTGGAATCTCACAAGCAAAAAGTCTTTTGTGGAAATGTGCAGCTAATATGCTCCATAAACTTTGCCAGTTTCAAGGAGGACATACTTTAAGAATAACCATTTATTGTGAGAAAAAAAAATGTTCTTTGGAGAAAATAAAAGGTTGGATGGAGGGTTTTGACCAATGATTGGAACCCATGGTTGCAGAGATTTAGTTTGAACAGTGCAACAGTACCTCAGCTCCTGAAGTCTCTTCTTCCTTTTCAAAGTAAAATGTAATCCAGCACTTATGAATATTTAGTGCAGTAATTTTTGTTTTGGCTTCACTAAAATTAAAACACAGCTTATAGGAAACTCATGCTTGGGTTGGCTCTTTGCCCCCATTCAGAGTGGATTTTTCTCATTTCTCTCTTTAAATACCTTTTTTCTAGTGCCCAGGTTTATGTGATCTCCCTGAAAATGTTAGGTTCCTGCCCTTTAGGTACTTGCAGGGCCAAGCCCCTGGTATTGGTGTGCAAGTGGGCCAAGTAAGGGCTGGGAAAAAGTCAACAGTTTCATCCAGCTGGATGGAAGCCTATGTCTTGGAGTTGTGCAGATAACAAGAGCTGGAACTGAACTAAGGGCCTCATTTTCCAGACGGATCACACGCAATAAGGGACGTTTCGCAAGCGAAAAGTCCCTTGTCGCGTGCGATACCAAGATGGGGGCGGAGCCGGGCCCCGGAAGAGGAGGAGTCGGGACATCACCAGGGCCGACTCCGTGAAGATGCCGCGGACGACGAAAAAGGTAAGGCCCTTTTCGCGTCAAGAGTTCACGCCCAAAAGCTACACCTTCTATGGTGGCGCTATTGGGTGTGAAACCAGCAGCGATCGCACCGCGGCGGTGCGATTGCTGCCGGCTGGCGCAGGCCTGCGATACTTTAGAAAATGAGGCCCTAAATCTAGAGCATTGCTGCACGCCAGCAATTGGAATCTGCAGGCAGGTTATAAGGCTGGAACAGGTACTAGATGCGGGATAGAATTTTATGTCAGGCAACAGGTTCCGAGCAGTAAAACTACTAGTAAATACTGGAACTGGTAGAGCTGTAGGAAGGAAGTGCAAGACTTTAACTACAAGACTACAGTGACAGACTGGAACCAGATCTTTTGAGACAGAAGCTGCAGATTCAAGGTTCGGCATGTAGCAAATCCGATGGTGAGAGGGTAAGTCGGCCTGCCAACAACTTCCTGTTCCTCTGCAACCCTTTTTGACTGAGCCCCAGCCAATCCTTAAAACCTGGAGGTATTGCCATGGAGGCTACCTGAAGCATTCTGCTGCGTCTCCTTGCTTCAAGTCCCCAGCTCTGAGGCTTCTGATGCCTATCCCGAATCCTGGGGACTGACCCTGGTTTAGGTCCCTGCCTGGGTATGCTATTGTGCTTTGGCTATCACTCTTATTGATTAGGTGCCCACCACATAAAGCCATACAATAGCATCGGTGGCCATATGCATGTACTCTGGCAGTGAGCAGACATTTACAATAGGCAATATGGACCTAGATTTTCATCAAAATGTTATAAATATAGTGGAAATAGCACCTTTTTTTTTTTTTTGTTTGTTTTTTTAAATCAAAGTGAGGTGTGGTAAGGTTAAATTTCCCTGTCCCCGCATTGCATAGGTAATTTCCGCAAAGTTTTCACATCGCATGCTGATTAATCCATTGCAGGCACATTACTGACCGAAAAGCATTTAACGCAAATAGTTCAAGAGAGAGAGAAACTTGATAGGGGCCAATATGTAAGTTTAACATTTATACCACTGTAAGAGGGGGCATTATTAACGTGGGGTGAGGTTTTTTTTTTGGGGGGGGGGGGGGTAAATTTTTGGTGGCAGTTGTACGAACAGCAATGACGACATTGAAGATTTTCTGTCATTTGGAGAGATGAAAGGTAAAAGATAATGGAGAAATTACTTACCTGATAATTTCATTTTCCTCAGTGTACACAGATAGACTCAGGACCAAAGGGTTATATGCTCCCCTGCTAGCATTGAGGGAGACAGTCAGGTTTCAAAGCTGACATCACCCTAGATACACCCCTGCAGTGACCTCGGCCCTTCAGTATTCTCTTCAAAAACCATGGTGGATATTCTATTGAAAAAATTTGATTAAAACTTAATTAAAACCAACTTGACTAAAAATGGATAACCGTAACTGTACTCAACCAAACATAAACGCTGAAATCCCAGCAAGATTATAGATGCCCTGATCTAGGAAGTGGGCAATGGCTTAACCGTAAATTCTTGGAATCTATATTCATTTCACGGGCGATTCCTTGGCACTGTTCTTGGGCAGCCGTGGGTGGGATGCTGAGTCCATCTGCCTACACTAAGGAAAACAAAATTATCGGGTAAGTAATTTCTCTATTTCTTAGCATGTAGCCAGATGGACTCAGGACCAATGGGATATGCACAAGCTACTCCTGGTTGGGGCGGGAGGCTTCCTGCGGCCTGGTTAGCACCGCTCTTCCAAAAGCTGCATCCTCTTGGGCCTGAACATCCAGGCAATAGAACTTGGAGAAGTTGTGTAAGGAGGACTACGTTGCTGCTCGGCAGATGTCAATGGGATAAAGCAGTCTAGCTTCTGCCCAGGAGACTGCCTGAGCCCTAGTCTAATGAGCTTTAACTTAAAAGGGTAATGGCTTTCCTGCCTCTACATAGGTTCCTGTGACTACCTCCTTGATCCAGCGAGCTATGGTAGCCCACGAAGCTGGTTCGCCCTGCCTCCTTCCACAGTGAAGAACCAACAAGCGGTCCATCTTGTGGACCGATTCTGAAACTTCCAGATACTGCACCAAAAGCCTACTGACATTTAAATGGCGGAGGAGGCGGTATTCCATGTCCTTGTGCCTATCTAGGGATGGAACGAAATGGACCGCTTCAAATGAAACTCCGAGACTACCCTGGGCAAGAAGGATGGAATGGTACGAAGTTGTGATGCTTTTGGAGTCATCTGGCGAAACGGTTCCCGACACAACAATGCCTGTAGTTCAGAGATGCGACGAGCTCAGCATATCGCCACCAGGAACACCATTTTCAGGGATAACAAGCGCAGCAGCCGAAAGGAGGACCCTGCCAAAAACTCAATACTAGATTAAGATTCCACAAGGGAACCAGTCATTGTAGGGGTAGCCAGAGGTGCATTACCCCTTTCAGAAAACAGGCCATGTCTAGATGAGCCGACAGACGGGTTCCGTTCACTTCGCCCCTGAAACAGGAGAGAGCCGCTACCCGGACCTTCAAGGAGTTAAGAGTCAATTTTTATTCATGCAGTCCTGTAAAAATTCTAGAACCAGTGGGCTTTTGACCGTCCGAGGGGGAAACACCGCGTTCCTTGCACCAGGCCTAAAATACTCTCCAGACCCGCACATATGCTAAAGACATTGAGAACTTCCATGCGTGGTGCAAGGTGGTAATTACTGCCACTGAATATCCATGCTTCATCAGGCGAGCCCTCTCAAGGGCCAAACCGTAAGACAGTATTGAGTCGGATTCTCGTGAAGCAGGACCCTGTGCGTTGGGAGGTACAAGGGGGGTCTCCACCAGGAGTCTCCGCATGTCTGCATACCATGGATGCCTGGGCCAATCCGGAGCTACTAGTAGGACTAATTCCCTATGGTTCTCGATCCTGCAAATGACCCTGCCCAGCAGGGGCCACAGAGGGAAGGCATATAGTAAGTCCTCTTCTGGCCAGGTCTGAACAAGAGCGTCTATCCTCAGGGACCACTGATCTCTTCTGCGACTGAAAAATCGGGGAACCTTTGTATTGTGAGATCCAGCTGGCAGATCGATGGACAGGAGGCCCCAGCGATCTACCATCAGCTGAAAGCCTTTGGCCGATTAATGCCCATTCTCTTGGATCCAGACTCTCCCTACATATAAAGTCTGTTCTGACATTGTCTTTTCCTGCAATGTGGGAGGCCGAGATCATCTATACATGTATTTGCACCCATTCCATAAGAAGATCTTATCTCCTGTAACACTTGCTGGCTCTTGGTTCTCCCCTGGTGGTTGATGTAGGCTATCGTTGTTGTGTTGTCTGACATTACGTGAACCGCTTGATCCTGGAGTATGTGGCTGAACTTTTAGACATGCCAATCTGACTGCCCGGGCTTCCAGGCAATTTATGTTCCAGGGTGCCTCTTCCTTGGTCCAACACCCCTGGACCATCAGTTCCTGACAGTGAGCTCCAGAAGCTCGCATCTGTCATGAGGACCAGCCAGTTCGGCGGGAACAGGGTTACACCCTTGCCCAGGTGAGCTTCCTGTAGCCATCACTGGAGCTGAGAAAATACTTCCATCGGTAGGTGGAGAAGAATCAAATAGTCTTGAGACAGTGGGTTCCAACGTGACAGCAGGGGTGGTGGCCAGGCCAAAGAGCAGCGCCCAGAACTGATAATGGCGGCCCAGTACCGCAAAGCATAGGAAACACTGATGTTCTTGCCAGATGGGAATATGAGGGTAGGCCTCAGAAAGGTCGAAGGAGGTAAAGAACTCTCCCGGTTGTATGGCCATTATTAAAGAGTGCAGAGTTTCCATGTGGAAATGACTTACTTGTAGGTGTCGGTTGACCCTCTTGAGGTCCAGGGTAGGAGGAAAGGAACCCTCCTTCTTGGTACGACGATATAGATGGAATAACGCTCCGTATTTTCCTGGGGTGCAGGTACTGGAATTATAGCCCTCAACCTGAGGAGCCTTATCAAGGTAGACTCCACCGCCTGCTTCTTGAGCTGGGAGTGGCAAGAGACATCATGAACATGTCCCGAGGAGTGCTGCAGAATTCTAGCGTGTATCCTTCTCGTATAACATCCAGTACCCATGTGTTCGACGTGATCTTGACCCACTGCTGGTAGAAGAGGGATAGTCGACCCCCTATCTACTTGTTCTGTGGATGGGTCTGCAAAGTTTCATTGGGGAGTTCGGGCCGAACCTGAACCTGAACCTGCCCCTCTCTTGGTCGGTCGATTCTGAAAGAACTAAGACCTCCCAGAGGAATGAGACTTCTGAAATGTCAAGTTTTTGTAGGGCTGAAAGTGGGAGCCCCTGGATCAATCCCTCATGGGCGACAGGCACTGTAACTGCTTTCTCTTATCTAATGGTAGCTGGGGCACTGGAGATTCACGCCATTTACTGCGGCGCACAGTGTGTGCGCAGAGCTGGCATGCATCATGCGTACCAATGCTCTATGGTGGGCAATGGAAGATGCACAAAAATACACATAAGATGGCGCCGCCATGGCCTACCATGTGGTGTGCCTTCCAAGCCTAAAGTGGGGCCTAGCCTACTGGGGGCCGCTCAACCTGCTCAGAAGCCCACTTCCCTTTACCCCAACGGGATTGGGTACGACGTCGGTACGGCGTGCTGAGCAGGGAGACCAGAGGAAGTCCCATCGAAACCCCTCCAATGTCTCTAAATCGTGAGGAATCCTCTTCTCTTTTTCTTTTTACTTACCTGGACTCAGCGCTTACCAGGTGAGTACAGAGATGGTCTCCGGCTGCGGGGGGAGAGGACTTTGGCCGTCACTGCTGCACTCAGCTTCCTGCACCCGCTGCCTTTCAGCTGCTTCAGCAGTAAAGTCCATGCTGGGAACCGGCTACCAGACCAAGGCACACCTCGGAGGGATCTCGGAAATCACCTCAGGAATTCTCAACTGGGGGAAGGACCTTTAGGTATCACCACAGGATAGCGGGGCTCAATCTTTCTCCAGTTTAAAAGTAGAATTTCTTCTAAGGGTACAGCGATCCCCATAGGGAAATTATGTCCACATCTGCTACGAGACAGAGAGTTACTGAAGAGCTGAGGTCACTGCAGGGGTGTATCTAGGATGAGGTTAGCTTTGAAACCTGACTCGGTCTCCATCTGCTAGCAGGAGAGCGTATAACTCATTGGTCCTGAGTCGAAAGTTGATTTGTACAATGTGCTCTCTACCTAGCTTGATTGCAGCTAGGTAGAGAGTGCATCAAGCTAGGTAGAGAATACATTGTACAAATCAACTTCTCTTTTACCTTTCATCACTCCAAATGACAGAAAATCTTCACCGATGTCAACTTTGCTGTTCGTACCTCTGTGTATGTAAAACTGCCCCCTCTTACAGTGGTATAAATGGTAAATTTACATATTGTTCCCTCTAGAGAGTCTCTCTCTTTCTCCTTCCCTCTCTCCCCCCCCCCCCCCCCCCCAGTTGAAATTTGGTCTCCAATAAAAGACAAAGAACCAATTTTCCCATTCCAAGAATGGAAAATTATATTTGTATGATGCATTTTAAATATTCAGTCCTTACAATTTATCATACAAATGTTTTTTTTTCCCATAGGAAATAGAAGTAATGTAAAATTTACTAATGTGGTTATTTAACTCTCTTGAAAGGCACTAAAAGACCTCCTAGTTATTCACAACCCAAGTGTAGTAGAGGCAGCTGTTTTGGCTGAGGTAGGATGCCATGTAGTGCTATTAAGCTTACATAAATATGCAAATTTCCTTTAGGGTCTGAACTCAAACGCTTTTTATTTCTAAACCTCTCTTAAAAACAAAATCTGAAGTCAGAAGTTGTGATCTCAAAAGTTGCTGTGCAACAATCTTTTCTTGAGCCACTTAAAGGTATGACAATATAAATTTAAACAATTTGTGTCTCATTTTTATGAGAACTGCCTTTTAATATGTCCTTGCACTTCAGTATCTAGTAATAGAATTGATTTTTGTTGCATTTTTCCTTTTTTTCTGTAATGTAACAGTATCCTGCTTAATAATCTTATACTTTTTGAAATATTTTTTGATTTGGTATATCATTACCGGGACAGAAACTGGAGTAGCCTTCTTAATCAGGGTATGCCATGAAGGATAGTGACTGGAAGGAGGGAGAGGAGCAAACTTCCGTCTCTTCTAGCTGTCATAAGACACCAGTTCCTAATCTGGGTTTTACATTTTTTAAACTGGAGTTTTATTGCGTAGGTAGGAAGGTGAGGCTCCATCCACATTGGCTAGAGCTGGTCAGTGTGCAGGCCACCCCACATAATCTTTGCCAAAATACCTCAGTTATTATTATTATTAGGCTTGATGAATAGCAATTCTTACATAAGTATATCAATGCGATGTACATAAATTAAAAAATAAGCATGCCATACACTAAAGCTAAAAGTGAATAACACAAATTATAGATTCAAAATCTAAAATTTAAATTTAAAAATTGACTTATAAAACAATGAAAATAAAAGATAACTAGAGTAAACCTTAGAAAGTATGTTGTTTTTTTTTTTACATTAAATATCTGTATAAATACTTAGAATATAGATATCTGTAAAATCAGAGGAGCAGTTTGTCTTGGAAGACTTTGTGAAAAGGAAAGTTTTAAGGGTTCTTCCTAAATTTGACAGTTTTTTCAAGATGAAACACCAAAGGAAGAGAGTTCCAAAGTCTAGGCACCAGATAGGAAAAGCAGATTTCACAAGTGTGTTCCAGTCTAGCATTACCCTACCTCTTCAAGTCCTTGAGCCTCACATGAACAGAGTGCCAATTGGCACCAAAATATGTGATGGCTTTGTATTGTGTGCAGATCTCTCCTCATTGGGAAAGTGGGTTGAAACATCAAGAGATCCATATTCAGCCACTGTGCAGCTTGGCAAGTTAGCCGAATAAACTTATCCTAAATCTATCCAGACAGCAGGATAAGTTTGTCAGATAAATTCTGAATTACCTGGCTAAATGCCTTTGAATATGGACCGCCAAGGAATGTGTCATTCTTTGCAGCATAACCCGGTGTTGTTCTGTTTTTAAAAGCTGGCTTGTGCTCAGTTGTATGGGAATGATGCTTTCTGTTTCTGTTGTTTTTCAGAGCAGTGCTAATAGGATAGCTGGGTTTTTAGTGCAGCGTCCCTCCCCAACCCCCAGATCAATTGGGCATTCATTTCCTACCTAAGGGTTCCAACTGCATGCAGAGTTCAGAGAGCTAAGAGCTGAACACCTGAGCAGGAAAATCTGCAAAGTATCTAGCCCCGTTTCACAAGTTGAAATTGATGCATCTTATATTAAACACCTCATAAAGTAGATGGGCTTTATCATAATTGATGTTTATTAATCTGGATGGTGGTAGGTCAGGAGATGAACTTCCAATAGCATGAGTGGGGAAGTTTATTTTGAAGTCCCTTTCATCAAAAGTTCAGAACTTAACAGTGTTTTGTATATTATATTTTCGCTATTAAAATGAATCCTACTGTGCCAAGTTTTCCTTCCTGGGAAGATGAATGTCTTAGAGGCAACTTGAAGCCTTTTGCTGATATCCAGTTCCTTGCATCTTTATCTGTGCTCCAAGCTCCTGCTACCACACCATTTTTGGATGTTTCTTATAAACAAGAAGCTTCAAGTGCTTGACGGTCTGTTTAACTTAAATAAAAAAGTATTTGGACTTGCTTTTAAAAGCAATGGTGAGACCAGCACCTTTTCTACTTTACTGTGGAACAACCTAATTATTTAGACAAATTACCAAGAAGTTGGCTTAAAAAAACCTCATGAGCTCAGAATAGAGTAAGCCTAGGATGCCCTCAGCTAATGGGTCTTTCTGATGTTTTTCCTGATTTACTGGGTTCAAGTTTCCTAAATGAAAAGATTATGCAAAGATCTGAATTACCCCCAGTTGTACCAGGGGACTCTGATTTTCTGGGTTCTTTTGTATTAAGATCTGCAACTGTAGCCCAACAAATGCTGCCATGGGCAAATGCCTTCTAGATAATGGATGGTATTTGTAGTTGTGGATCATGAGTTTTCAGCCTATTTCTTATATATTTAGGAAGGTGATGTCCTATGGCCTTAGAAATGATTAGTAGTAATATGACTACTGATTTAGGTAAAGTTCCTATATGAAATAAATGACTGCTTCATGGAGCAGCTGGTATAAGAACCAACAAGAGGGAAAACTATTTTAGACCCAGTCCTCAATGGAATACAAGATTTGGTGAAAGAGATAACAGTGTAGGACCCACTTGGCAATAGTGATCACACCATGATCAAATTAAGTTAACTGGAGGGAAGACACTAAAGAAATCTATTGCTATAGCATTTAACTTTCAGCAGGGTGACTATGATAAAATGAGGACATGGAGCAGTTGCAAAAATTAAGAGTTTACATCAGGCATGGATATTGTTTAAAAATACCATTTTGGAAGCCCAGGCCAGGTGTATTCCATGCATTAGAAAAGGTAGAAGAAAGGCTAAACAACTCCCATCATAGTTAAAAGGTAAGGTGAGAGAGGCTATAATAGCTAAAAGAACATCCTTCAAGAAATGGGTAAGGGATCCAAATGAAGAAAACAGGCAAGTTAGATGCAAAGCATTGATAAGGAAGACAAAGAGAGAATTTGAAAAGAAGCTTGCTGTGGAAGCATAGACTCATAATAATCTTTTGTAGATACATTTGAAATAAAAAGCCTGCAAGGGAGTCAGTTGGATCATTAGATGTTCAAGGGGTAAAAGGGGCACTTAGGGATGGCAAAGCCATAGCAGAGACACTAAGGGGTAGATTTTTTAAAAAAGCGAGGAAGATGTAAGAGAGATACCCATGCCAGAAATGATATCCAAAGGTGATGATTCAGCAGATTGAAACAAATTTCAGTATACCTGGAAGATGTAATAGGGCAAATTGACAAACTAAAATAGCAAATCACCTGGTCTAGATGGTATACATCCTAGAGTGCTGAAAGACTGAAAAATGAAATTGCAAACCTGCTATTAGTAATTTGTAAACTATCATTAAAATCATCTATGGTACCTGAAGACTGGAGAGTAACATAGATAAAATTGTAATGCAAATTTTTAAAAAAGGATCAAAGGGTGATCCAGGAAATTACAGACCAGCGAGTCTGACATCTGTGCCAGGGGACATTCCATGTCAAGTGGACCAATTTAGAAAATCATCCATGCTCGATCTCCTTCAAATTGGATAAAATTTTGTGTGGATGTTTGCTAGGGCCTCAAACAAAACTATGCAAAATTTTTTGGCTGGATCTCTATTGGTTTAAAAACTAGAGGTAGCTGAATGAAGGTTATTCTTAGAGTACTGTGCTCCGCACAACACAAAACGGCCACTTCATCTGGGCACTGCAGCCAAACAACCCCTGTTCCTATGCAAATTTGGAACCTAACACGAGCTTTCCACCCTTTTTAAGGGCCAGCAAAATATGTGAAAAATTTAACAAAAGAAATTTAAGGCTTAATTTGACTCCTCATTGCTCCTGATGTATACTTCGATTCAGGCCATAATTGGATCAGTAGTCATGACCTATGACGTACATCTCAGATTTTCACTAGCAGGCTTTGCAGCCAACTGGAAGCAAAGATATAATTACATAAAGACATGTTCACCTTTTCATGCAAATTAATTGTTGCCATTTTTTGTGCAAATATCTCTACTGTGTAGTTTTTATTATTTTTCTTTCTAAAATCATTTGAAAGAGCTCCTTTTTTGCTATAAACTTCACCCTGTTTTGTCTTGGACCCAGCCTTGCTTTGGTCAGAATTTAAAGTCCCAAAGACAAGTATTTGCGTGAATGCACTATGTTAAAAAGAGCCATCTTTGGCACCCAACTGTGAATCATGCAAATGAGCTACAGATATGAAATTGTACAGTGCAGCTCAGTTTACTGTGCTTACCACACTTTTAGCTTTTGACATATTTGTTTAGACATATTGTTAATAAATTAGTCATCAAAGACAGTGCAAAACTTCATATGCTGATTAATTATCTTGCATTGGCCAGTGGTGGCTGAGCCACTGCAAGTTCAGCAAAATTGACAACCCCATTGCCTAGGGGCCACTCCAGACAGCCAGACAAGGTACCAGCCAAAGGTTTCCAACCTTTTATTTATTTATTTATTTATTTTTATTCTTTATTTATTGCTTTCCAAATTATTACAACAAATAAACAATACAGTTGAAATATCATAATGACTGAATCTTATCATATTCTATTAACCAAAAATTAAAATTATAACCATATCATTCCTTAATCTTTTCAGCCATTATTAATACATATAAGGAAATTCAAGTAAAATCTCTCTATTTGAATGGAGCACAAAGAATAAATCATAAGGAAATATGCATTATTTAAGACCCATTTCTTTTTTAAATACCGGTCATTTTGCTGCTAGAACACCCCTAAGTCCTTCTGGATCTGTAAATGAGTAGCTCATTCCATCTAATTTAACAATGCACCTACATGGGTACTTTAGCATAAAATACCCTCCTTCCTAGAATCTACATAACTGGGTAGATTTTATAAGGTCTGGAAAAATCCATATCCTTTGTGGAAGAAGGATTTCATTATGTTATCCCTATCAGTACTAAATGTGAACTTAATCTGCTTTAATTTCTAGGTCTTCCTGAGATTTTTGCAGTAAATCAGCTATTTCTATAGAGCTACCTTTGGAAAGTTTTAATTTATTATTTTTATATATGGACATTTGATCTCAATTGGGACATCATATCAGTTTACATTCAGGTACTGTAGGTATTTCTCTAAGTTTTTGTACCTGAGACAATTGAGGGTAAAGTGACTTGCCCAAGGTCACAAGGAGCAACAGCAGGACTTGAACGCTGGTCTCCTGGTTCATGGTCCACTGCTCTAACCACTAGGCTATTCCTCCTCCCTTAATGCTGATGTTTCCTTTTCTTTTCCCTTGTCATTCTTTATTAACTGATCTTGTTCCGTCTCCTTTTTCTTTGTCCCTAAATAAAAGGCTCTCACTATAATTGGTGAACATTTATCCGGAATTTTCAATATTTGTATTGAATAATTTCTGAATAATTCTAGTGGGTCCATCTTTTTTATAATTGGAAAGTTATTAACCCTTAAGTTTAAAGATCTTACATAATTCTCAAGATTTTCTAATCTCCTATTAACCTCTCCTTCAGCATTAATTTGATTACTTTGAATTTTTTCTATCTGCAAAGCATGCTTATCTAACACATTCACTTCCTTTCTTTGCTTTTCCAGCTCTACAGTGTTTTGTACTGAAGAATTTGTAGTTTTCATAACAACTTCAGTTAATTTATTAATTGACATATCCAGTTTAACCATATAGTTCCACAAACTTTCTAAGGTTATACCAGCTGGTTTCATTAACTGAATATCAGATTTTATTACTACTTCAATATTATCTTGTTTTTCTTTAAAAGGGCTAGTTAACTTCAGAGTACTAGTCTCTTTTGGAACTATAATAGAACTTTCCACAGTGCTCAATGGCATCATTTGCTCAGATAGTTCCAAAGTTTTAATAGACTCTTCAAACCCATCTCTCAGATCAAGAGGTCTCAGGATTTCCTCCTGCAGTTTTCCTGGACTCACTAGGGTAGAACCCTCTCCTCTTCCAGGTGGAGGAGGTGTAGCCGGTGCCCCTGGGTTCAATGATGTTTCTATGACCTGGGGTGAGACATTCCACTCTAACACCTCTCCCACAGCGGTCTGACCAACAGGGGTATTCTGTGTTGAGTCTATCCATTCTAATACAGTCCTTTGTCCAGTTTCTGCTGTTGCTACTCCAACTGGAGGCCTTAACTTGGCCTTCATTTTGGTATGTGGCATATTTGCTTGGAAAATTTTAGGTCCTACCTGGAGTGGTACCCGAATTGCAAGAATCAAGAATATATATCCACTAAGAAGGCAGATCAGGCAGAAACCCGGCCCCTTAAGCACAACGGCTTTAGCGGCACGCTGGCGTCTGCTGCTCGCCACAGGCAGTTCAAATTTATTGTCCACTTCTGGGTCCCGCCTCCAGAACACACCCCTCGAGCATCGAAATGCAGCTGGTTGAAGATATTCACCGTCGGGGCAACGCAGCGTTCACCCCCGGATTCCTCAGCTGAAACAGGTAATAGAATGCCTTCTCCTCTCTGCCTCAGTGAACTAAGGCAGGCAGCTCAAATTTATTGTCCGCTTCCGGGTCCCGCCTCCAGAACACACCCCTCGAGATCGAGGAGCAGAGGTGATATGATACAGACTTTCAGATACTTGAAAGGTTTTAATGATCCAAAGACAACGACAAACCTTTTCCGTCGGAAAAAAATCAGCAGAACCAGGGGTCATGATTTGAAGCTCCAGGGAGGAAGACTCAGAACCAATGTCAGGAAGAATTTCTTCACGGAGCGGGTGGTGGATGCCTGGAATGCCCTTCTGGAGGAAGTGGTGAAGACCAGAACTGTGAAGGACTTCAAAGGGGCGTGGGATAAACACTGTGAGGTAGATTTTAAAAATATACGCAGGCGCGAACAAAAGTATGCTGGATTTTATAAGATCCGTGCGTAGCCATGCATATTTTATAAAATTTGGGGTCGGCGCATGCAAGGGGGTGTACATTTGTGCAACTTGCGCGCACTGAGCCCTGCGCGCGCTGCCCGTTCCCTCCGAGGCCACTCCGAAATCGGAGCGGCCTCGGAGGGAACTTTTTTTCTACCGCCCCCCGCACCTTCCCTTCCCTTCCCTTCCCCTACCTAACCCCCCCCCCCTGGCCCTATCTAGACCCCCCCCCCCTACCTTTATCGGAGAAGTTACTACTGCCTCCGGCGCCGGCCGTATGGCCATATTGCCGTATTGCAAAATGGCGCTGGCCATATGGCCGTATGGCCGGCGCCATTTTGCAATATGGCAATACGATTCGAGTGCAGGAGGTCGCTTCCGGACCCCCGCTGGACTTTTGGCAAGTCTTGTGGGGGTCACTGGACCCCAGGTAATTTAAGACATTTTGGGGGGGTTTGGGAGGGTGGGGATTTATTTTAAAGGGTTGGGGTGGGTTTTAGGGTTGTTTTAGTGTGCCGGTTTTCCCACCCTCCCCCGATTTACGATTTACATGATTTTAAAAAAAACAAAACCGCGACGATCCGATTCCCTCCCCCCCCCAGCCAAAATTGATCGTTAAGACAATCGATCACACGATTCACATCTCTACTGGATATGCATTGAAAGTGAAGTATCAGACTTTCTCCCCTGCCGTTGAAGCAGAGAGCTATGCTGAATATGCATTGAAAGTGAAGTATCAGTCTTTCTCCCCTGCCGTATTGCAAAATGGCGCTGGTCATATGGCCGTATGGCCGGCGCCATTTTGCAATACGGCAATACGATTCGAGTGCAGGAGGTCGCTTCCGGACCCCCGCTGGACTTTTGGCAAGTCTTGTGGGGGTCAGGAGGCCCCCCCAAGCTGGCCAAAAGTCCCTGGGGGTCCAGCGGGGGTCCGGGAGCGATCTCCTGCGCTCGTGACGTCGGGGGACAGGAACCAAAATGGCACCAGCGCCATTTCTATTAACGCACCCGTGGCCCGAGAGTGGAAGATCACACCGGGAACCCCCCTCTGGACCCCAGGTAATTTAAGACATTTTGGGGGGGTTCGGGAGGGTGGGGGATTTATTTTAAAGGGTCGGGGTGGGTTTTAGGGTTGTTTTAGTGTGCCGGTTTTCCCGCCCTCCCCCTTCCCCTTCCCCCGATTTACGATTTTTGACGATAAATCGGGGGAATTCCTATTGTATATCGCCTCTAATGATTTTTGACGATTTAAAATATATCGGACGATATTTTAAATCGTCAAAAAACGATTTACATCCCTAATATCCAGCATAACTCTCTGCTTCAACGGCAGGGGGAATGAAGAAACGTGGATCTATATACAGACAACAACCAACAAGGACTGAATTACATAGTCTGGGTAAACAAATAAGCATGGGTGTAGCTTGCTTATTGCGGCAGTTACTACCCCTAACTAATTAAGCTAGATATTTCACTTAGATGCAGCTCCAACACTGCTCTCTACATTAATGGTGGGGGTGGAAGGAAAATAGAACCAAAAGGTTACTAAGAGCCAAGAATAACAGATAAGTATGAGGGAAAAAAAAAGTGCGAAACTTGCTCCGCAGACTGGATGGGCCATTTGGTCGTCATCTGCCATCATTTCTATGTTTCTATGTTTCTATGAAATGCAGCTGGTGGAAGATATTCACCGTCGGGGCAACGCAGCGTTCACTCCCGGATTCCTCAGCTGAAACAGGTAATAGAATGCCTTCTCCTTTCTGCCTCCTCCAACCTTTTATTTAAGCACAAAAACAAGAAAAGGCAAGACACTACATATGAGAATTGCTTAAACTACAGATTTAACAAAAATTCATTTATTCTTTTTTCCTGCTTTGCACATGCTTTTGAATGTTCTATTAATGCGTGACAAAGTGGCTTGTGAATAAATGTATTGCCTGCCTGATGAAGTTGTTATGGGTGCATCAAGGGTAGCAATACATGTGCTCTTCTGGAACTGAAAAGGTGTTTCTATGGGGCGGCCATTAAATGACCTGGCAGGACCTTGGCAGTCAATTTCTTGATGTCTTGATCACATTCCTCAATTGAGACTTTGCATATATAGCCATTCTCCTAGAACAAGCAGAATGGTAGTCCTCACAGATGGGTGACATCATCAGATGAAGCCCAGCACGGAAAACCTTTGTCAAAGTTTCTAGAAACTTTGGCACACTGAGCATGCCCAGCATGCCACTATCTGTGCATCCACATGGGGCCCCTCTTCAGTCTCTTTTTTCCACTAAGTAAATGCTTCGCGGTGGTGGAGCTCTACTCTTTAGAGTTTCTCCAACTTCTTTTTCCCGGTTTTTCAGCTTGTCAGCGTCGGGTCCCTCTTCTCCAATCGGTGCCCCATCCAGCAGCGTGGTAGGTTTTTTTTTGCTTTTCCTTTCATTGTACTCAATTCCCAGCATGTCGCTTCTCGGTGGCTGCCAGCCATCAACCACTTGCCAGCTGTTTTTCATGGCGTCATCTGGTATTCGACGGTGCCCCCAGCGTCCGCGGACCATGGCAAGTACTGACCTGCATGAGGTTTGTATCCTCTGCCTGGGAGCATTGCACGATGTCTGCAGGTATCATCTGTGCGATCAGATGACCCCCAAAGGCCATCATGTCTGGTTGGATAAAATTTTGGGCACAAAATGTCTACTCCATCTACTCCGGCATCAGAGGCGTCAACACCTAGGAGCTGAGGGGAGCCATTAGATATGCCAACCCTTTCCATGCCCCCAGCATGACCCTCTCTCTCTCTAGAGGAGCTGGTGATAGACCGTCGCTGGAGTTGTTGCACTCCAAGACATTGGGCTCTTCAACCTCCACTGCACCGGAGAAAAACCGAGCAAACCATAGCAAAAAGTCCTGTAAACGTCGCCATCGGTTGCCGTTGGTGCATGGCTCCAGAACTGGTGCGGCATTGGCGGCTGCCGTGCCATCACCGTAGCGACCCCTTGGGGAAGAGACATCATCTTCTGTCAGACCTGGGAGTCCTAGGTGTTTCCCATCGATGTCTGTGCTGGGCATCAAGCCTCGTTGGGGCTCCGAGGAGGCTCCGGTGACACCTCTTCCTCCTCCTCCGTCTATCCTAACTTCACTGGACTTTCAGGAGGAGATGGACCGCAGGATTCAGATGGAGGTGTTCCAAACCCTGTGGGATATCAAGCTGCCCCTGGCACCGGCCCTCATGTCGATGGCAGAGCCTGTGCCATCTCTCTTGGTGTCCCTGCTAGAGCATCTGGATGTCCTGTTAGGTGTCCTTCCGACACCTGGCATGCTGGTGCCTGGAGGACCATCAGGTCCCCAACGGCCATTGATGCCCTCTTCTGGAGTGATTCCCATTATTGGGTCCTCCGAGGAGGAGGACTTGCTATGGCCATCATTGCCTTTGGGACTGCTTTCCCATGGCAAGAGTTTCCTGATTCTGTTCCTGGGTGATTCAACATGGGCCACCTGGGATCTCAGTGCCATTGGTGCTGTTACTAACCTCGGGGTCATTGATGCCCTCGGGGCCGTCAATCCCCTCAGTGCCCTCGATGCCCTCGGTTCCCAAACCGAGGAGCTTGGACAGCGCCATCCATGCTGGCCCCCAGGGACCTTAGCGAGGAAGAGGCCTCGTATGACCCCTGGGGAGATGATACCTCGGAGTCCTCTTCTGAGAATTCTTGTGATCTCCTTTCGGAGCCTTCTTTACCAGATGAGAGGCGTAGATCTCCCCCGAAGGATCTTTTCTTTGCAGGCTTTGTCAGGGCTATGCCTGAGGCCATATCCCATTTCAGCTCCTCACAGAAAAGAATGCTTGACATAAAATGCCCCAAAGGAGATAGTGGCTGTCCCAGTCCACAATATCTTTAAGGAACTCCTCCTTAGGATCTGGGAACATCCTGTGTCCATTCCTCTCATTAATAGGAAGGCAGATGCCATCTTCCTGGTCCAACAGGCATTGGGTTTTGAGAGACACCATCTCCCACACCAGTCTGTGGTACTTGAGTCCGCTCTTAAAATAGCTAAGTGCTCCCACACCGGCGCCTCTGCCCCTCCGGGCCAGGATCACAGGGCACTAGATGCCATGGGTAGGAAGGTGTATCACAGCACTAAGCCTGTATCACCTCCTACCAAGTATATATTACCCAGTGCAACCAGAATCTGTGGAAGCAGGTCTAGGAGCTGTCAGACCGCCTGCCACAGCAGCAGCAAGATGCATTTGCAGCAGTGGTACAGCAAGATCTGGAGGTGGGAAAACACGAGGTGAGGTCCACCTATGATGTTTTTGAAACAGTGGCAAGGGTGGCATTGGCACCCGCAGAATGGCCTGGCTTCGCACTTCGGATCTCCAGCCAGATGTCCAGGAAAAGCTGGCAGATCTGCCCAGTCCAGGAGAGAATCTCTTAGGGGATAAGGTCAGGGATGCAGTGGCCCTGTTGAAGGACCACCATGAAATCTTTCAAAAGTTGTCAGCTAGCGCTTCCGACCCATCATCCTCTGACAGGAAATCTTCATGACAAGGCTTGAGGAAGTCCTTCTATCGTCAGAGGAAGTTTTATCCTCCGGTCTCATGAGCTCGTACATCCCATGCTGGTTCCAGGGGTTGATCCTGCCAGCAGCGGACCCTCAGGCCTTAGCCAGCCCCCCAGCAGGGCCCCACCATGGGATTTTTACTGGATCCTGACACAGCCTTGGCGAAACACGGGTCCATGTTGGGGGACCCGATTTAACTTGAATCATTATAACAGTGTAGTTGCCGCTTGGATATGAATGATGAATTGATGAAATAAAAACACATTGGAAGTTGTATTGACTATAAAATATTTTCTGCACTTGTCGTGTTCTATATAATTTGTGCTAAGTGCAGCACTTGCTCGTGTTATTTCAGGAATCTCTATGAAAGATCAACTTCCTGGAGCTTCATGCGATTCGTTATGATCTTTGGGCATTTCAAGACCGCTTGTCCCACAAGGCAATCCTGATCCAGGCAGACAATGGGTCATTCCTCCTCTGTCAAGAGGCGGTGCAGATTTGGTCCTGGGCTCTGTTGCAGGGCATGCTCCTAAGGGCAATGTACCTAGCCAAAGCAGAGAATGTGGTGGTGGACTGTCTGAGTCGTGTATTCTGGCCACATGAGTGGTTGCTGGTTCCAGCAGTGGCAGCCCGGATCTTCTGCCAGTGGAGAACTCTGGACGTGGATCTCTTTGCCTCCCCCTACAACTGCAAGGTGAGCACATTCTGCTCCCTGTTCAGGACAGACAGACTTTCAGCCTCGGACGCCTTTGCCCACAATTGGGGCACAGGTCTTCTGTATGTGTATCCTCCTCTGCCGCTGGCTATGAAGACTCTCTTGAAGCTCCAGCAGGACCAGGGACCATGAAGGTCTGGTTCCTGCACCTTCGGGATCTGTCAGTCAGGGAGCCCATCCGTCTGGGGACCTCGTCTGACCTGGTCACACAGGATCAGGGCAGGCTGTGCCATCCAAACCTCCAAGCATTAGCATTGACGGCCTGGATGTTGACGATATGTTTCAGGTGGCACCTCTCAGAGGCTGGGTTAAAAACCACCTCGATCAGGCAACACCTGAGTGCCATCCGTGCTTACCATCCGAGTGTTGCTGGTATGCCTATCTCTGTGCAGCACATAGTAGGGCGCTTTATGCGGGGTCTGTTCCAGCCTCCTGTTGTGTCCTGGGACCTCAAATGGTATTGGTGTGGCTCATACAAGAGCCTATGCACTCATGCGATCTGAAGTTCATCTGGAAGGTTCTGTTTCTGGTGGTGGTCACTTCGGCTCATAGGGTTCGTGAGCTTCAGGCTTTGGTTAAGTCTCCGCCCTACACAAAATTTTTTCATGATAGGGTGCATCCCAAGTTCCTACCTAAGGTGGTGACTGATTTTCATCTCAATCAGTCAGTCATTCTGCCCACCTTTTTTCCAAGGCCTCATTCACACAAGGGCGAATGGGCTCTGCACACTTTGCAAAAGGGCATTAGCTTTCTATCTGGAACACACAGCAGGCCACAGGAAATCCACACAGCTCTTCATATCGTTCAACAAGAATAGATTGGGAGTTGCGATGGGCAAGCAAATTCTGTTCAATTGGCTGGTGGATTCTATTTCCTTCTGCTATGTGCAATCGGAGCTTCAGCTTGGAGAACATGTCAAGGCTCATTCTGTAAGGGCTATGGTGGCATCGGTAGCCCACTTACAGGTGGTTCCAGTTGCCGAAATCTGCAGGGCTGCAACGTGGAGTTCCTTACACATGTTCACTGTCCACTACTGCTTGGACAATGATACTCAACATGACAGTAGTTTTGACATATCTGTCCTTCACAATCTCTTCCAGCCTTGAAAACAACTCTCCCTGCCTAGAGCCCAGTAGGGTTCAGGCTGCCTCCCTCTGTTACCAACAGCTGTTGTGGATAAGCTGTTTTAGTGGACCCTTGGGCCGACCTGTAAGAGACTGGGATAAGGTGTTCTAATGTCTCTCGAAATGCACAGGTTGGGAGGCAGATGTCAGGCAGGCTGTGGACAGTAGTCTTCACCCTGGAAGCTGGAGCTCCCCCAGGAGTCCATAGGAGCCCAGCCGCTGGGACTTAGGCGAGTAGTGGAACTGGAACAGGGACAAGCAGGCTGAAGACCTAAGACCAAGCAGGAACTGTGGCAAGACTCGAAACTGGAACCAGGCAGGAACTGTGGCAAGACTCGGAACTGGAACCAGGCAGGAACCGTGGCATGGCTCGGAACTGGAACCAGGCAGGAACCGTGGCAAGGCTCGGAACTGGAACCAGGCAGGAACCGTGGCAAGACTCGGAACTGGAACCAGGCAGGAACCGTGGCAAGGCTCGGAACTGGAACCAGGCATGAACCGTGGCAAGACTCGGAACTGGAACCAGGCATGAACCGTGGCAAGGCTCGGAACTGGAACCAGGCAGGAACCGTGGCAAGACTCGGAACAGGCAGGAACTGTAGCAGAGACCAGAGCCCCCCTGGGAGGAGCCCATAGGGGCCGGCCACGGTAGCAAGCAGGCAGGCTCTGTAGCAGGCAGGCAGGCTCTCTGTAGCAGGTAAGCGAGTTCTGTAGCAGCAGGCAGGCACTGTAGCAGGCAAGCAGGCAAACACTGAGCACACCTCGGGGTCTGGAGCAACTATGGACCAAGGAGGAACCCAGTTGCAAGGCCCCGAGAAGCAGCAGACGCCGGGGTTAAATGCCCCGCGGCGTCTGAAGTCACCACGGGGGGGCGGAGCTTCACGCGGCGGGAAGCGGCCTACTTCAGTGCCCCTCCTCCGCGTGCGTGCGCCTAGAGGAAGGGTGTCCTGGAGGGGAGCTCCATGACGCCGCCGCCGAAATCCTCGCCGCCGGGACCGGGGGCGTGCAGGTAAGGTCCCAGTCGTGACCGGGACCATAACAACAGCACCATAGTTTATTGTGCCCGTTGGCACCCAGTTACGGGTTGTTGGTCATTATTGCAGCCAGAAGCAGCCTGTAGCTTGGTATTCACCCCTCTGTTAGGACTACCATCCTCCTTGTCCTAGGAGAAAGTAGAGTTGCTTATCTGTAATAGATGTTCTCCTAGGACAGCAGGATATTAATCCTCCAGAAACCCGCCCATCACCCCATGGACTTGGGTTCTCCTGCGTTTTGTTATATCATTTTTTTGCTCGTGAATTCTATGTTACGAGACTGAAGAGGGACCCTACATGGATGCACAGATAGTGGCATGCTAGGCATGCTCAGTGTGCCAGTCAAAATTTCAAGAAACTTTGACAAATGTTTTCCATGCCAGGCTCCATCGGATGATGTCACCCATCTGTGAGGACTAACATCCTGCTGTCCTAGGAAAACACCTGTTACAGGTAAGCAACTCTGCTATCCACCAGGAATTACCATAGATGCAAGTTAAATACTGACCAGGTTGGAAGCTGGATATTTGAAGGGCAGGAAAATATTCACATTCATATTCTAGAACACTTGCAATGAATGAGGTGGTGTCATTCAAAATTTTGCTAATGCAATGCAATGGGCTTGAATTGATGATTTTCCCTTGTGCCAGCAACTGTATGACCTTTGCTAAACCTCTCATCCTGAACAGATCTGATTGCTTCAATTTTTTCCTTTGGGACAAATAAAAATTTGATACCACAAAGAGCACAATGGTGTCACAGACCAGGGCATGTTTCCAAAATCTTTGCCACAACACACTGATAACATGACATTTACCATAGTTCCTTATGAAGGTGATAATTTTGCATGTTCAGGCATGCATGCAGTAAATAACACAACACAATAAAATATCCATGTTGAGGGGTCATTTATAAAAGTATGTTGAAGCAAGATGTGTCACAAGCTACAAGCATGGTAAGCACAACAAGCTTCACCGCACTGTAAAATTTCACATCTCTAGCTCATTTGTGTGTTAAACAGTAGGGTGCCAAAATGCCTCTTTTTAGCATAGCGTGCCCACGCATTCAAATGATACATATCGTAGGGGCCTTAATTCTGACCAAAGCAAGATCGATTCCAAAATGAAACAGGATGAATTTTGTAGAAAATAAAATGCTCTTTCAAATAACATAAAAAAGAAAAGATTTAAAAACTACACGTAGAGATTTTGCACCTGAAAATTTGCAAAAATGTGCATAAAAAAGTGACATAGTGTCTATGTAATTATATCTTTGCTTCTAGTTGCCTGTAAAGCCTCAGTGCAAATCTTATATGTATATGCCATGGGCCATGACTACTGGTCCAGTCAGGGCCTGAATCAAAGTATAGGTCAGGAGCAATGAGAAGTCAAAGTAGGTCTTATATTTCTTTCATAAAAGTTTTCACAGACTTTGCTGACCCATAATAAGGGAGGCAAGCTCATGTTATATTTCAAACTTTGTACTGGGACTTACCATCAGGGGTTGTACTAATCCACAAAATTTCAGGCTCCTGAGAGATGGTGTTGGATTGCAGTACCTGAACAAAATGGCCATTTTAGGTTGTGCGGAGCATGGAACTCAGAGGCGAACTCCATTCAACTGCGTCTAGCTCTCCAACCAATGGAGATCCAGATGAAACATTTAGTACGGTTTTGTTTGAGACCCTAGAGAACATCCACGCAAACTTTTGTTTGACTTGAAGGAGGTTGAGCATGGACCCCTGGTCCACTTGATATGGAATGACCCCCAGGTGAAATGGTAAAAACTATCATAAAGAACAAAATTGCTGAGAATATAGATAGGCATAGTTTAATGAGACAAAGCCCACACTGATTTAGTCAAGGGAAGTCTTGCCTCACAAATTTGCTACATTTTTTTGAGGGCGTAAACAAATATGTGGATAAAGGTGAGCCAGTTGATATAGTGTATCTGGATTTCCAGAAAGCATTTGACAATGTCCCTCATGAGCAACTTCTTAGGAAATTAAAAAGTCATGGGATAGGGGGCAGTGTCCTATTGTGGATTGGGAACTGGTTAAAAGATAGAAAACAGAGAGTAGGGTGAAATGGTAAATTTACCCAATGAAGAAAGGTGAATAGTGGACTGCCCCAGGGATCCATTCTGGGACTACTGTTTTTTAATATGTTTATAAACAACCTGGAAATGGGAACAATGAGTAAAGTGAACAAATTTGCCAATAACACAAAGTTATTCAAAGTTGTTAAATCACAAGCAGATGGTGAGGAATTTCAAGAGGACCTTGCAAAACTGGGAGATTGGGCATGCAAATGAAATTGCAGGTCAACAAGTGCAAAATGATGCACTTAGGGAAGAGTAACCCAAACTGTAGCTAGCTACACAATGCAAGATTCAAGATTAGGAGTCACTATTCAGGAAAAGGATCATATAGTAGCATATATGAGTTTGGAAAATGATCTGTTTAGATTATTTTGGAATAAGTTTTTAACCCAAAACAAAAATGTTTAATATTGGTTGATTGTTTAATATTGGCTGATTATAAAACAGAGTGGCTTTTTTCTTTTTTTTGTACATTTCTGCATGTAAAAAAATGTACCTAATCGTGGTCAATTGCCTTCTACTGACGACTGCTGCTGAGGTGGAGTCCATCCCGCTGTGGCCAAAGAGTAAAACAATAATGAAAGCAAGCCTCATGGCAGCCTGACCATCCTCTGGAATGCCCTGCATCCGCCCTGATCCCCCCACCTCCAGCATCCTCCAGTCTCCCCTCTTGCAAGCTCCCCTTACTTTCTCCTTGCTCCCGTGTTGGTCACTAATGATTGCGGGTAAGGCATGGCGCCGCTTACTGGCATCACTGGCACCCAAGGTGGGAACAAGGAGGTGGTAAGGGATACCTCCTGCTCGAGAGGTTAGGGGGCTCGTGGATGGGAGGGAGCGGGAATCAGAGGCAATCAGGAGGGAGATCAGAGGCTGACTGCAGGGACGGGAAGAGAGTGGAAGCTGCTGCTAGCGGAGACAGACGCAGTGGCGGTGGTGAGAATCAAGCTGCCGGATGTCACTGGTTAGATTTCGATGGAAGCAAAATAACATAAAACACACTATTTGGTTTTATGTTTTGGATGGAAAATGTAACAAGATTGTGTTGCATTTTTCACTTTTGTTTCAAATGAGACAAACATCCCTAATATTGGCCTGAATAGGAAGGGGGGTCATCTTATATTTGAAGTTGAGTTTATAACTGAGCCAATATGATATATCGTATCTGTTGCAATCCAAATTCAGTCATTAAAGTATATATAATTAGATATGACCCTATCAGGAGCTGAATGTATTCAACTACTCAAGAGGTGTTGTGATTATGTGTCTTTGATTACATATTCTGTCAAGTTCCTTTTTTTTTTTTTTTTACTTATGTAGTACTTCTTGGGAGTTTAAAGGTTATTCAAATAAATGAGTTATTACGATAGGTATTTGGGTCCACGTGTAGGCTTTAAATCTATTTATTGAGCTAAATAAAACATTTTAAGATAAGCTTTCATTGGCACACTTCCTTTTTTGTATCAGTAGGAATGCACCATGTAATTCCAAGAAATTCCAGGACAAACTAGCAGGGATGACAGTACCCAGATGATGTCAGAACCAGATCAAAATTCTCAGAGGTATGCACAGCTCTGGGATTTTGTGTATTGAATGTTCAGTGGCCTGCCGTTTGAACCCTCTTGTGCAGAATACTGTATCTCATTAGGTGCTATTTCAAACAGACGTCCGAGGGATCATTAACCTTTTCTCTCTCTTTGAGCTAAAAGTGATGATGAATATTTAAAAATCAGCCTCAGTTTGTTTTGCCAGGTCATGGACTGCAGGAGCTCTTCCAACCTGGAAATGTGAGATCAAATTTTCCCATTTTAAACAAATTTGTAATGAGCCTAGTTTTATAAGCCCATTGTACTCCTGGTTTGGCACAAGGAAATCTATTTACATTTACATTTTCTTCTGCTTTTCTTTTGTAGAGTCGGCTTATATGTTTCTATTATTTTGCTTATTATTAACGGATCAATGGAAAAGAATAGAATGCTAATCCAGTCCCCCAACTACATTGAACCCACAGCCTTGTTTCCATCATGGGTATGAAGGCACTAATTCTATTGTTATAAACATACATTTCTGTGTAGGAGTCATGCGGGCCAGGAATCAGCACACAGTGATTGCTCTAACGACATGTTTTGGGGCTGTTGGGTTGTTGTTTTTTTTTTAATGTATTTAAGGTTAGTTCCTTTCCCTAGAGACCCTCAGTTATTATGGCCCCTGAAATCAAACCTCTCTCTCATAATTTTGGTATTTCCTTTTCAAAAACCAATAGGCATGGTGAAATCCTTTGCTTTGTCCATTCCTTATTTAAAGGTGTGTTTTAAAAGAAATCATAGTAGATTTTCGGGCCTTATTCCCGAGGTACTTTAGGAGGAAGATGATACGGGGTGTGGGAAGGTCTGAGTGTTGGTTTAGAATGGGAAGTTGTAGGCTGATCTCCCCAGGACAGTAGAGATCCAAAAAGGAAGACAAAAAAAAAAGTGACTTCAAAATGAGCATGCATGGTCAAGCTTCTATGACTAGCACCTGGGATATATCCTTTGCAGTGTAGATCAGAAAAATTGGACAGCTTGGATTGGGCCAACGAATCTTTACCTGAAGTCAATTACTATGTTGTTATGGTCACTGCTGCCTCTGCCTCCTCTCAACAAAGATAATAAATACCGAAACAATGTCATAACTCAAACGTGGTGGCCGTGTAAGGTCTTCCGGATCTAGCTGATGTCACAGGTAAGGAGTGGTTAAGAAGGCAGGGTAACGTGGGGGGCCGCATAGGGCCTGCAACACTGAATGGGCAGAAGGGATGAGTGTTGTTGCAGTCTTTACCTGTCCAGAGGGTTCTGCTTTTCAAGGAGGCAAGCAGAGAGGTCCAGAGACTGCCTTTAATGCGACTCCAACATTGCTCTATGCTTCAACGGCAAGAGGAAATGTGGGAAAAAGGATTTGCATTCACAAAAAAGCAGGGGGGGGGGGGAGGGATAGCTTGCTTGTTGCAGCGGTTACTACCCCAAACCAAATAAGCCTGATACTTCGCTTGAAATACATATCCAGTGCAGCTCACTGCTTCAATAGCAGGGGGAATGAAGAAAAGCGGATTTATATTCAGACAACAACCAACAAGGACTGAATTGCATAGTCTGGGTAAACAAATAAGCGTGGGTGTAGCTTGCTTGTTACTCCACTTAGATGCAGCTACAGTTCTGCTCTCTATATCAATGGTGGGGGTGGAATGTAACTAGAACCAAAACGTTACTAATAAGGGCCAAGAGTAAAAGATAAGTATGAGGAAAAAATAAGTGTGGAAGCTTGCTGGGCAGACTGGATGGGCCGTTTGGTCTTCTTCTGCCGACGTTTCTATGTTTACATACCAAGGTATCCCTGTTCCACCATCGAAAACCAAAATACTAGTGGGCTTTTGATTTTTAAAGATGGATTTTTAGGATGGAAGGAAACCTTTTGAAAATAGTCCTGTAATGTTTCCAGATGTGGTATACAGGTTTATCCTGTTTCTAATGTTGTTCACAAAGAACTGCATTATTAGACTTTGATATTTGGATGATTTTGTTGTAAATTACTAATTGGCAGATTTTCTGTTAACTGTACCTTCTGCCCATGATGGCAGATTGCAAAGCACTCGAGAAAGGGCATTTTCTTTGGTAGGTCCCAGGCTGTGGAATGCCCTTCCGTTAGATTTATGCACAGAATGTGACATCAAATTGTTTAGGAACAGATGGAAAGCTTGGTTCTTCTTAAAGGCATATGTGTGATGTTGTGATTTGCTGATGTTCTGATTTGCACGGGGGAGGGGGGGGTTTAAAAAAAAATATTTTACATTTTGTGTTTCAGTTTTATTATATCTATGCTATGATAATGTATTTTATGTATTATGATGGAATGTATGTATATAATCCGCATTGGACATAATATGGTGGAATTCACAGAATATAAGTACTGTATGTGAAATAAATAAATTTGTCTACAAATCTGACACCCTGAAAAATTAAGTAGAGTCTTCTACTGCAACAACTTCTTTACTACCATGAGGATAAGTTAACACGTCATTGCTACTAAAGATGTGCAATAAAACATTTTAAAAGGGAAGTATGACACATTAGAACATAAGAAATTGCCATGCTGGATCAGACCAAGGGTCCATCAAGCTCAGTATCCTGTTTCCAACAGAGGCCAAACCAGGCCACAAGAACCTGGCAATTATCCAAACACTAAGAAGATCCCATGCTACTGATGCAATTAATAGCAGTGGCTATTCCCTAAGGGGTAGATTTTAAAAAGCATTTACTCGAGCAAAACTGGTTTTTGCTCGAGTAAATACACTTTACTCAAGTAAGTGGGCTTTTCAAAATTGCTACAATATATGCCATTGAATTGTCCATAGGATTTACTCAAGTAAGTGCACTTTACTCGAGTAAATAGCTTTTGAAAATTGCTACGATAGTATGTCACATTTACATGCGTAACTCCTTTGAAAATGACCCCCTAAGTAAACTTGATTAATAGCAGTTAATGGACTTCTCCTCCAAGAACTTATCCAAACCTTTTTTGAACCCAGCTACACTAACTGCACTAACCACATCCTCTGGCAACAAATTCCAGAGCTTAATTGTGCGTTGAGTGAAAAAGAATTTTCTCCAATTAGTCTTAAATGTGCCCCATGCTAACTTCATGGAATGCCCCCTAGTCCTTCTATTATCCGAAAGTGTAAATAACCGATTCGTATCTACTCGTTCAAGAACTCTCATGATCTTAAAGACCTCTATCATATCCCCCCTCAGCCGTCTCTTCTCCAAGCTGAAAAGTCCTAACCTCTTTAGCCTTTCCTGATAGAGGAGCTGTTCCATCCCCTTTATCGTTTTGGTCGCCCTTCTCCACTGAAATTATATCTTTTTTGAGATGCGGCGACCAGAATCGTACACAGTATTCAAGGTGCGGTCTCACCATGAAGCAATACAGAGGCATTATGACATTCACTGTTTTATTCGCCATTCCCTTCCTAACACAGAACAATTAGACTGTGTGCTGAGGACTGGTCCTAGTCAGGTGACTTACATACTGTAGTTACATTTTGGTCCCCTAAAGAGAACTGGTATTCACAGAGTAGAAAATCATTAATGGTGTGCCGTGCATGGAAAAAACTTTTGTTTTGTTATTTCGTTTACTATTGTTTTTTGTTTCTGCCTTTAGTATGCACTAAAGGCAAAAATTAAATGAGAGGAAAAACATGCTTGTGTCGTTTTTAGATGGGAAACAAAACAACCAATACTGGGGTTTTCAATGTTGTTTTAAATCACTGCACATCCTTAGAAACTGTCACGCACCGTGCTCATGAAAGGCCGGATTTTAAAAGCCCTACATGCGTAAATTCTGGCGTTTACACGCGTGGCTGGGCCTTGCCAGCCGGGCAAATTTTCGAAAACGCCGGTACGCGCACAACTGCTGGGCCTCTTCAAAGGGACTGGCCGAGGGGGCAGGGTCTGGGCGGGGCAGCGCCATTGATCGCTGTCCCAAAGGCACGCGTGCCAGCAGCTGGCCGGCGCATGCAACTTACTTCAGCTCAGGAGGGTTTAGGGGGTGGGGAGGAGAGCGGAAGGGGAAGGAAGGTTAGGTAGGGGGCTAGGGAAGTTCCCTCCCAGTCCGCTCCTTAATTGGAGCGGACTGGGAGGGAACTGGGGAAGGCCCAAATGCATCGCCGCACGGAAATTGCAAAAGTACACCCCCCCCCCATTGTGCCCGCCGCCTGCACATACGCATGCGGGCAAGCGCACGCACATGGATGCACACGCAGGCGTTTGAAACTCTGCCCCTAAGCATCCACTGAATATGCCAATGCTGATTACCTCCTTTAAGATGTTTTCTGACACATTTTCACCTTACCCTCGCTGAGAGGGTGATGCACTCAGAGGAAGAGATTCACCCTCTCATCTGTGCCACTCACCTCCATAAACTTCTATGACATTGTCCATTTAGGGATCACAATTTGCCCAGAAACATAAGGTCCACCTAAGGATCCTCGGTACTTAAGCCCAGGCTTTCTTGAATTCTGATATTGTTTTCATTTTTGCCACCTCCACTGGGAAGCTATTTCAGTTATCCACCACACTTTCTGTGAAGAAATATTTTCTAATGTCCAAGCAATTCCGGTTCACTGGAAAATTCTTGTTTCTTATGCCTTATTTGTACTTTGATTTCCATCATAGCCTCTTTCTTTCTCCTTTCCTGGAGGGGTATACACATTCATGTTCCTTACATCTCACTTGATTGGAATACAGACAATATTATTACCTGCTGGATGTACCTTTTCCTATATGTGCAAGCATTGCTCTGTCCCTGGCCCCAGCCTTGTCTCATAGTTTTTCAACGTGGCTGTTATCAGATTTGCACACCCTGAGATCCCTTGCCTGTTTGTTGCTCATCAGTGTCTCAAACCCCACCCCTGCCCCATCTACCCCGCTCATCATGCTTAAATTTCTTGAAAGCATAATCTGCATGTTTTTGCATTCCATATTTCTGTCACTCTTGATGATGAAATTTTTTCTACAATCTGGCATGTCCGCCCTGCTGCACATCTTTGTATCGTTTGCATAAAGACAAAAGCTTCCTTACAAGCCTCTCTGCAATATCACTTATGAAAGCATTGAACAGATCTAGACCCAGCACTGATCTCTGAGGCACTCCCCTGTTTACCCCCCCCAGTCTTCTGTTGCCTATCACGCCATCACTAGTACACCTACCAAATGGAGCAAAACTCAGCAATTTTAGAGCTGCATGCCAAAATCATATTGTATTATTACTCCCAAGCATCAAAATGAAATGCTTGCACTGAAAACATTGAAATGCAGGCCCAGATTTCCGATTAGGCACCGTAAGCACATCTAATAGCGCCTCTGCCAAGTAAGAAACCATGGGTTAAAAGTAGGTAGGTAAGCTTTTTAAAAAAATTATAAACAAATCAACAGTATTAAATGGGATTCTGTGGTAAACTCGAGGGTGCCCTGACTTTGCCATCACTTCAGTGTGATTCTCCACCTCACCCTCCCTCCCACCAGCAAGAAAGGGGTGAGTGAGGTGGCGGGGGGGGGAGGGACAGGGCAAGGGGCTGAAGATCCTGTGCCTAGGGGGGAGTGACATATACATCCATACCTGCCAGCTGGTATACTTTACTAAAAGAGGTGCAGAACACTGATAACAAGTTGTCCTGTCACCTACAATATGTCCCATTTATGTAGTCTTACAATGATTTTGCCTTTGATTGTAATCAAAAGTACACGGCACTTTTCTCGCAGGCTGAATACATTATAAACTTCATAAAGCTCTAATTTCCCATAATAGCATGACCAACATCGTATCATGCCCATCATATCAACTTAGATAAATGATGACCAGTTGAGGGTATGGAGCCTCACACAGTCATTAACATGGCAGAGCAGTTACTTGAGGCTTCTTATTCATTGCTCCTCTTCATTTTTCGCATGTCAAAAACCAAAACAAACCCCTGTTTGTATATAACAACACTAGATCCAGGACCTGCATCCATTTTTATGTAATTCTTAATGGTTTATTTACTACTTTCTTTCCTGTGGTCAAATCTTGTTAACAGGCCTTCCCTTCCCTCTTGGTAGAAGTGATGTTCAAGACTGTTAAACCCCCAAATAAGTGACTATTCACTTTTAAGTAGCCGTTAAGGCTTTTGTGTTCCTACTCTTTGTAGATTAGCCATGCTTCTGAAAAGCACTCAGAGCTGTCCAACACTGGGTATTCAATTGCCAGGTAAAAGTCGTTTTTTTTGAGAATCCATTTAATTATTTGATTGTGCTGTTACCAAGCAGGGAGAAGGGGCTGATGCTGGAGAAGGCACATCAAAGCAATGCCTTGATGTTTTGGAGTGGGCATTAATGGTTTCAGAAGGCAGGATATTGTCTTAAAAAAAAAAAGAAGAAAACCCTTCTCATGATCCCTTCCAGCAAACTGAAAAATAATGAAAAAAGATAGACAAACAGTGGAATCTTCTGCAAGCAAAAAAGTAAATAGTTCAAAAGCATCAGAGAGTTTTCATGCTAAATTCAGAGCTTAAGGCTTCACTGTAGGCATAACCGGTTGAGGTCTTGTTTATCAAAAAATGTACAGTCAGTCAACAGGTTTGGGATGACAATGAAAATGTTGACTTTTCACCCTGGACGTCTGATGTCAGCTCAGAATGGGTCAAATCGAAAATTAGCTCAGGGGGAGGATTGACTCAAGTCATTCAGGTTCTATAAATCAGCTATTAGGAGAAGCGAATCTTCATAAAATACCGTTTTGTTTTGTTTTTACTAATGCTTTTACAATTTGGATAAAGTCATATGGTAGCCGTGTTAATCCACCTGACTGCTTGGAAATAAAGGTTAACAAACAAAAAAATATAAGGCAATACCTTTTTATCTGAAAAACAAGATAATTTTTTTTACTACCTCTTGGGAATATTAACTCCTGAAAGCTAGTCAAGAAATGTAGCAAGTTAATTCAATAAAATGTATCTCTTTGATTGCTGACCATCCTCACTGTTAAATTTGTACACAATGATTTGCTGTTTTTTGGGATTTTTTTCTTTGATCAATCTCTTCCTACTTCTTTGGTTCTCCAATTCCACTGGAACTAATGTTGGGATCATGGTGCCATAAAACTTCATGTTCAACTATAGGAAGTCCTTGCATTTGTCCTACTTGGTTCCTGAAAAATCATCTCTTAGGGGGTCATTTTCCAACGATATCGCATGCAAAAAAGGACTTTTCGCACGTGAAAAGTCCCTTTTTGCGTGCGATAACTAAATCGAGGTGGAGTCGGGGCGGAGTCCGCACTGGAAGGGGAGTAGTCGGGGGCGGCCTCAGGACTGACTCCACAATGACTTCGCTGCCGGCGAAAGGTAAGACTCCTTATCGCCGCCAGTATCGCGCCCAATAGCACCACGTTTCATGGTGGCGCTATTGGGTGTGAAAGCCAGCAGCGATTGCACCGCGGAAGTGCGATCGCTGCCGGCTTTTGCAGGCCCGCCCCATCCCCCATTACTGCCGGATTTTCTAAGTTCTGCGAACTTAGAAAATCCAGGCCTTAGGTTGAAAGAGATTTTCCCCAAAGGAAACAATGTTATACGCAGAGGACGGGTTCTAACACCAAGGCCGTGACCTAGCTTTGTTACCCACACTAGATAATGTGTTAACCACTGGCCGACTGACCAGATGCCATGAGGTGTTCTAGCTGCTGCCAGGGGAGAGACAAGAGGAGAAGGAGGAAACAAAAAGAATAGAAGGAGAGATTGGAGAGATAGGAAGAGAAGTAAAGGGTGGGCGGTGGAGAAGGAGAAGGCATAGGTGAGCTGTGTTCCAGATTTTTAAGCCCAGGACCAACTTATCCCAATCATGCCACCTCTCATCCTTTCTCCACCCCACGAATCCTCTCCAGTTTGCCACTTACTCTGCTGAAAGAGGTTCTGGGTGGAAGGGCTGCCCCAGGATCTTCTCTTGTAGCTTGACAGCTGCAGAAGCAGCGGCAGGGAATGCAGACCCAGGAGTGACTGCAGCGGGAGGAGACAGCTTCTTTTGGTGGGACACTGCTTGCTGACATCAGCACCCTGCGCCTCCAGCTGTGTCGCAAACTGAAACCTCCATTGGAGGTCCAGAGCAGGGCGGCCAATTTGGAGGAGATGTAAGTGTGGAACATCACAGCTTTGCCATGCAGCTCCGAGGACTTCCTGTACTTGGGGCTTTTCTCCTCAATTTTATAATTTCACCCCATCCCCAGCATATGCAGTATGGTTATTGCAACAATAGATCTCAGCTGGGAGGCCATGCACCAGGACTCCCTCCAGCACCCCGGAATCATGGGCCCTGAATCTAGCCAATAGATGTCACCTTTGAGTGATGACCACAACTCCTTCTCACTCCTTTCCCCCTCCCCCCACCCAGCACTGTGAATGCTTCCTCTGCAGGAACCCCAGCCCTAGCCAACCGAAGGAACAGAACCAGGACCTTCTGCATAGCAGCGCAAAACACAGCCACTGAGCTGGCCCTAGATGTTGCGGTTCTGGCCGCGAGCACCGTGGCCAGGCCCATACCTCTGGGATCTCGGACTTGCTCCCGCTTCCAGAGGCCTGGATTGCGGCCTGGTTGGCAGCATCCCCGCTGGGGCTGCGCCGCTGTGAGCTCTCAAAGGACACCCGGCTCCTAGGCGCATGCACACGCCATTTAGGTGCTTTTCTAGGCCGTTTCCCACCAGTGGTGACTCCGCCCAACTCCTGACATCAGACGCCGCGGCCTTGATAAGCCGGCCGCGGCCATCCAGTCTTTGCTTGCAACAGGTTAGCCTCCCGGTTTCCTGTTGCGCTGTGCCCCGGAGTGACTCGCTTTACTTCGTCGCTCCATTCCTGCTACAGTACCTGCCTGGTTCCTGCCTGCCTGCTACAGTACTTGCTTGGTTCCTGTACCCGAATCCTGCTACAGTTCCTGCCTGGTTCCAGTACCTGAATCCTGCTACAGTTCCTGCCTGGTTCCAGTACCCGAGTCTTGCTACAGTTCCTGCCTGGTTCCAGTACCCGAGTCTTGCCACAGTTCCTGCCTGGTTCCAGAACCCAAGCCCCATTACAGTATTGCACTGTCCTAGTCTGGTTCCAATTACCTGTCCTGATCCACAACCCGCCTAAGTCCCAGCGGTTGGGCTCCTACGGGCTCCTTCCGGGGGAGGAGCCCATAGGAGCCCAGCTTTCAGGGTGAAGAGCATCTACGTCCTGCCTGAACATCTGCCTCCTGGCCTGCTATTCACTAGAGACATTGACCACCTTTCCCAGTCTCCAGCAGGTCGGCCCAAGGGTCCACTAAACAAAGACTCCCATAACAGATTGCAAGGCCATGGACTCGGCGGATGCACCCGCTCCCTCGGATCTGCCCGGGATGGCCCGGCAGATGCTACAGCACCAGAGTCCTTGCCTTCCACTGGCAGGGCCCCCGAGGGTCACAGCTCCTTTGTAACTCAGCTACCGGCACCCTCTCGTTATGCTGGTGATTTAAGGTCTTGCTGCGGCTTCTTGAACCAATGTTTTGTACGGTTCTCCTTGTTGCCTTGGCAGTTCTCCTCGGATGCGGTGAAAGTGGCATACATCCTATCCCTGCTTGATGGGAAAGCCTGAATCTGGGCTTCTCCCCTCTGGGAAAACAATGATTCTTCGCTAACGAACTTACAACTGTTCATCACGAACTTTCGCCAGGCCTTTGATGAGCCCGCCCGAGTAGCCACAGCTGCATCTGACCTGCTGCAACTTCGTCAGGGGGCTCGCTCCTTGGCAGATTATGCAATGGAGTTTCGGACTTTAGCCCAAGAAGTAGGTTGGCAAGATGGTAGTCTTAAGGCCATCTTCCTGGAAGGCCTCTCCGGACGTATAAAGGATGAAATTGCTGCTCGAGATCTGCCAGAGGACCTCAACGCTTTGATTGAGATGGCTGCCTGCATTGACCACCACCTACAACAACGGGCCAAGGAGCAACGCTCCTCTCGCCAGAGCCCGGCTCGTGGGCCGAGACCTGTGCCCTCGCCCAAGAGTTCTCGTCCAGACGCTCCCACCTGCGAACCTATGCAGCTTGGACGGGCCCTGCTTTCTGCTGAAGAAAGGCAACGTCGGCGTTTGTTGAAGTTGTGCCTGTATTGTGGCCAGAAGGGCCACTTCTTGACACGCTGCCAGGAGCGTGCGGAAAACGCCAAAGCCTAGGAGGTCGGGAGGAGCTCCTCCTAGGCTGTGCTACAGCTCCTCAATGTACTGTCCCTGTTACCTTGGAATATCCCGGAGGCTCCTTTGAGACGATGGCATTCCTGGATTCCGGAGCCGGAGGTAATTTCATACTGCAGGACTTAGTCTCCCAGTTGCAAATCCCTACGCATAGACGGGAGGTCCTGTTACAAATTACCTCTATCCAGGGGATGCTTCTTCCAGGACCTGTCCAGATGTCCACAGCACCCATTACGGTCCACACCGGGGCGATCCATTCAGAGGAGATAGCCTTCCTAGTGTTGGAGAAGGCTGTCCACCTTGTGGTGCTAGGGTTGCCGTGGTTACAGAAACACTCGCCCACGATTCAGTGGGATACGCTACAGATTGTCAAATGGAGTCCTTTCTGCCTAGCTAATTGTATGAAAGTGCCTAAGACTCCCGTACTTCCCTTGATGCACTCTGCCGTGGGTCCTCCGACACCTTACGAGGGCTTTACGGATGTATTCTCCAAGACCAAGGCGGAGATCCTTCCGCAGCATCATCCGTATGACTGTGCTATAGACTTGCTACCTGGTACTATACCCCCCAAGGAAGGGTTTATCCCTTATCCATACCTGAGACCCAGGCCATGTCCGAGTACATTGCGGAGAATCTGGCCAAGGGCTTTATCTGCCCGTCCAAGTTGCCCACAGGGGCAGGTTTCTTTTTCGTCAGCAAGAAAGACGGCTCACTGAGGCCGTGCATAGACTATCGAGGCCTAAATTCTATTACCAAGCAAGACTGCTACCCACTCCCATTAATCCTGGAGCTCCTTGATCGGCTTCAAGGAGCGAAGATTTTCACAAAGTTGGACTTGCAAGGAGCGTACAATTTAGTCAGAATCTGTCCCGGAGATGAGTGGAAAACTGTGTTTAATACTCGAGACGGGCATTACGAGTACCTTGTGATGCCTTTCGGCTTATGTAATGCCCCGGCCGTGTTCCAGCAGCTGATGAATGAGGTGTTGTGGGACCTTCTGAACACCTGCGTAATTGTTTACCTCGATGATGTGTTAATCTACTCCCAGGATCTGTCGTCGCACCATCAGCAGGTCCGACAAGTGCTCCAGATACTTAGGGAGCATGGTCTGTACGCAAAGCTGGAAAAATGTAGCTTTGAGAAGACGTCCCTGCCATTCCTAGGCTACATAGTCTCTGCAGCTGGCTTTCAAATGGATCCTGAGAAAGTGGTGGCTATTAAGAATTGGCCCTGGCCAAGGGGTCTTAAAGTGTTGCAACGCTTCCGCGGCTTTTCTAATTTCTACCGTCCCTTTATTCCCAATTACTCTCGTATTGTGGCCCCGTTAACTGCCCTCACCCGAAAGGGGGCTAACGTGGTGGATTGGCCTGCTTCTGCCTGTCAAGCTTTTGAGGCCCTTAAAGAAGCCTTCTTGTTGGACACTTGCCTTCGCCATCTGGATCCAGCCGGCCCTTCGTGGTGGAAGTTGATGTCTCTAATGTGGCTGTGGGGGCCGTACTGAGTCAGTACTCTGATTCTGGACAGCTGTTGCCCTGTTCATATTTCTCAAGGAAATTCTCCCCGGCAGAGAGCAACTACTGTGTTGGGGACAAAGAGTTGCTAGCCGTGAAACTTGCCCTGGAGGAATGGAGACAGTGGTTGGAAGGAGCCAACCATCCGGTTACGATTTACACCGATCACAAGAACCTAGCATTTTGAAGCAAGCCCAATGCCTGAATCCAAGACAAACCTGGTGGTCGCTGTTTTTTGACTGGTTTGACTTTACGTTACGCTACCGACCCGGCTTGAAGAACGTTCGAGCTGACGTGCTCTCGCGCTCCTCTGAGGTCCAAGAAACTCCTGATACACCCCAATATATCTTGGACCCTGAGAAAGTAAGTCTTGCTGCAACCTCAGTGTCCTCCCAAGGGAAGACCGTTGTTCCAAGTCGCTCTCGGAGAGCAGTTCTTGCTTGGGCCCATGACTCCCTCACTGGGGGTCATGCTGGTTGGAAAGGGACTTTAGACTTGTTAAACCGTTTCTACTGGTGGCCAATGGTGAGACAGGACGTCCAAGCTTTTGTGGACTCATGCCCTACTTGTGCTGTTTAAAAGCCGCCCATTGGGAAGCCCAGGGGCCTGTTGCAACCTTTGCCCATCCCGGTGGAGCCGTGGACCTTCCTGCCTCTGGAAGTAATTCGGTCATTTGGGTAACCATGGACCGATTTTCCAAGATGGCGCACTTTGACCCTTTGCCTAAGCTACCTTCTGCACCTGACCTGGCTGGTCTGTTCGCCCAGCATATCTTTAGACTTCACGGTCTCCCGCAGGATATAGTCTTCAATCGAGGACCACAGCTTACAGCTCGTTATTGGAAAGCCTTATGCAAATGCTTCAATGTGCAACTTAGTCTTTCGTCAGCATTCCATCCTCAAAGTAATGGGCAAACGGAACGAACCAATCGAACCTTGAAGACTTTCCTTCGTGCCTTCGTGAACGAACTACAAGATAATTGGGCTAAGCTACTCCCGTGGGTGGAGTTCTCGTATAATAATCACACGCATGCTGCTACTGGAAGTTCGCCGTTCCTCGTTGTTTATGACAAGCAACTTCGTCCGCCCTTACCTTCGCCTGAACCTAGTGCACTCCCGGCAGTGCAACTCTCAGCTCACCAGCTTCGTTCCTTGTGGATCTCTACCCAGGAAAAGATCTGTAAGGCCGCCCTGTCCGCTAAGACGTGGGCAGATAGGCATCGTCAGCCAGCACCCATCTTCCTTCCAGGAGACCGTGTCTGGCTTAGCACCAGAAATCTACAGCTATGTATTCCGTCCAGACAACTAGCACCGAGATTCTGTGGGCCTTTTCGAGTCGCCGAACGTGTGGGAGCAGTCTCTTACCGTCTGCGCCTATCCTCCTCCATGCTCATACATGATGTCTTCCATGTGTCATTGCTGAAGCCTCTTGTGTTATCCAGGTACCACTCCCGGGCTCCTGAACCATTGGATCCTTCAGTACCGGACGAGGTCACGTATCAAGTGCGTGAAGTTTTGGATGTCCGGTTTCATCAACGCCTATGGGAATATTTGCTTGCCTGGGAGGGTTGCAGATCCGAGGATAATTCTTGGGAACCGGCCCGAACATCCTCGACAAGAACTTATTACGGCAGTTCCATCTGGACCACCCAAGTAAACCCGGACCGGCTAAGAGGGGGCGTAAGAGGGGAGGTATTGTTGCGGTTCTGGCCGCGAGCACCGCGGCCAGGCCCTTACCTCCGGGCTCTCGGACTTGCTCCCGCTTCCAGAGGCCTGGTTTGCAGCCTGGTTGGCGGCGTCCCCGCTGGGGCTGCGCTGCTGCGAGCTCTCCCATGGACGCCCGGCTCCTATGCGCCACAGGCATCAAGAAAGACAAATTTACGTTCACGAAGATCTGCAACGATTTGCAGACATTTGGTAAGATTCAGCAACACTGATGCTGGTTACAATTATCCAAATGTTTGTGAACCAGTTTCTGCACTAGAAATAACGTGGGGATCAACTGAAAGTCATGCATTAGACAGGGGAGCCTCTTCCCTTTGGCTTCCTGAGTGAGAATGAAATGCATGCAGATGTGAGATGTATTCCTGGTCATAGTTCCCTCTAAGCTGAGCGCCTGAGTGATTGCTCATACATTTTAGAGCATTGCTCACAGGTTTTACATGGTTGCTCACATACATTTTTCTTTGTGCTATATACAGAAATGCAATGCTAATACTGTCGCTCAAAAATTGTTGGTTTAAAAATATTATTGCTCACACAAAAAAAAAAATTGCAGACTCCTAGTCACTCCTTGGAGGGAGTATTGTTCCTGGTATGAAAGAATAAAAAAAAATTATTTCTCCTCTTCATAAATCTCTAATGCTGTTATTTTAAGTGTCACCTTCTTGACTTTGAAAAGTTGGAACTGAGTGACGAATCAGATGAACTGTCATCCCATTTCAATTCGATAGTACTGGTTCCAAGTTGAAAACTAGCTAAGCGCATTCATTTCATGTTTCCCAATAGTTTCATGACTAAAATAGGAGGGAAAAATGCATTAAAAATAGAAATATATGAATCTCATGCACAATCCTTTATCAAAGCCATTGCCAATAACTTATCTTCATTGAAATATGTTCGTGGTCACTCAGGATTCACCTGGGCCTGCTTTTCAGCCCTCACATTTTCTAATATGTTAAAGTCTATGAGCACTTGTTACCTGAGACTTCAGCCAGAATTTTCAGCCTGGATCTGGGAGAATAAATCCACTATGAAAATTCACGGGTGCGAGCAGAATCCCTTGTGCCATACTGCGCCCATAGAGCTACACATCTGCTCAGCCTTTGACGCCACAGCAGAAGCTTCTGAAGTCAGAGAGGAGCAAAGGCACAGCCATTCTGTGCGACCGAGGATCTTACGGGTAGAGGAAATGTCAGACTAGAATAAACGCAGCACAGAGATAAATGTTTAGATTGGCTGGAATGTTCTTCTGCGCAGCGCATTACTAATATAACCCATTGATCCGCAGTGTATCATCATGCATGTTCTGAGAGAAAGCCACTGTCTTCCTGCCCCCATGGATGGGGGGGTGGGGGGGTGTCCCTTCTCACCAGGGCCAGATTTAGGCCCAGGCAACATAGACGCATGCCTAGGGTGCCAAATTCAGAAGGTGCCGAAAAACTAGGACACTCCTGCTGCTCTCAGGTTTTGGGGGTTAACCCCCCCCCCCAATCCCCAATGCTCAGCCTCTGGGCGCCATAGACTTTAAATCTGGCTCTGCTTCTCCCTGAATTGTAGCCCCCTCCAGGAAACCCTGCCTTTTCAAAAGTTCTCTCTCAGTAACACAACAGCAAGAAGAAAATGGGCCATTTTGGATCTCTGTTTTGAAATTTTAAATGGTCTCTTTTTTTTTTCTTCACCAGTAAGCATACACAGCTGCTAGCAGAGTGAGCTTTAAGCATGCTTTGAACATCGGGATGTTCAAAGTTTCTCTTGAGGCATCCGCTGATCTTTAAACGTGAGAGAGAGTCAAGGTCAAACCAGGGAGATCTTTAGCAAATCTTTTGAACTTTTCCAGAGCTGACCCCGCAATGTTTGAAAATGTGAACCTCAGGAGGTTTAAAGTGCACGGCCCTAATGAAAACCAGAAGAAAAAGTCGAGTTTTTGCATTGAGCTTTGTTTCTATTTTATACCCAGAATAAAAGATCAGTAAAGCAAAGTATATAGGCTGAAATACTCAGAGAGCAAAGCTTAGTCAGAACTAAGTGGTAATCTGGCCATATGCTAGGTGCCTTAACAAATACTTTTGGGCTTTGCTGGGATAATCACAGGATAGTTTCCATATCTTTACAATGTGCACCTACTCTCTGGACTAGAACGAAGCAAGGCAGTGAAATACCGGGATACCACGGGTCGCTCCTGAATTGAAGGAAGTGGATGTCTTAGATAGGGTCATAATGGCGGTGCTGGCATAAACAAATCATGCCAGTACTAAAAGGGACAGGCAAAGGGCTTAGCACCCATTCTGGTGGAGACAGAATTAAATATTTCCCCCAAGTAATTCTTGACAATATTCGATACCAGTTTAAATTCTATATATAGAAACTATCTTCAGAACGGTTGAAGCCTTTGACTATTCGTACTACTGCTCACAAGTTTCAAATGTGTGCTAATTCATCTCCATTTTGTGTCTGTTACTGTGTGCCCTATATATATATATAGAGAGAGAGAGGAACACCTATGTATTTATTTATTTATTTTTACCTTTAGAACAAATATTCTCGTTGATTCCCAATCAGCCTTTCGGAAGAAAGGACCACTGTCATGCAAACTTCTCTTGTGGATAGCACTAAAAAGGATGAAGCCAACATCCTAGCACAGGGAATGAAATTTAATCGACACCTACTCTTGGTAGATGACACTCTCCCAAAAATCTTATTAGATTATACTGCCACTGAAGTAATGCTCTAAAGATGCTGCGTTATGCGCTGTCATATGTATATTAATAGCAATAATAATAATAGGCCTTCGGATGAACTCAACCAAATCAGAATCTCCTCAGATCGATGAAAAAAAAACCAAAAAAAAAACAACCCTTGATGAACTTAAATGGGATTCTGTTTTCTTTAAACCTGCACAGCACCAGTTAAATAAGATTAAATTATCTACAGTTCCTGATGTTTTTGGAGCGGAGGGGGTGATATTTAAAGTCAGATCAAAGTGATTTAGCCAGCCGTTTTGGTTGCACTTTTGATGAGAAACACAGGTGCACGAGTATATTAAACCAGCATGCTGGCAGATTTTAAATAAAATGCCTACTTGAAGTCTTTCTTCTGATCTCTTAAATATCAATCAAGAGGAGAAAAAAATGATGTTTTAATAAAAGATTCAACTTTTTAACTTGTCTTGTTTCTTTATGCCACTGTGGCAGAGGACCTGGGCTACTTGGTTTTCAACAGAAAATAAACTAAGCCATATCTATGTATATATTAGAAATCTGCTTTTATAGAACGAGAAGAGGAGTCGGTGCTAAGCAGCTGTCGGTCCCCCGGCACCCTCTTGTTCATCTTCTCATTATCGTGAGGATGTCACTTGATGCACAGCAAGATTCTGGTCCTTGAAACTGGAAGGACATCAAAGCAAAGTCAATAACAAAAATAAAAAGACTGCTACCTGCTAGGGATATAGTTTATACAATTTCCTTTGTAATAGACCCAAATCAGATGGTGGATAAGCTAATTTTTAACTAAAACAATATTTAAGAAAAAAAAAAATTGTGAAGGGATTACCCGGGGGTGGAGGTTAAAGCACATAGATAGACATTCACCCGCCTGAGCAATCAGATTCATTAACAAGGGGATAGCATCGAATGCTTATCTCTGGGTGTAAAAATCAACTGTCTTGCTATTGTATGGGGAATATGGAGTTGACTAGATTGCAACTAAGTCATGCCTGACTGAGATGTTCCCCCAAATATCCATGCACTTGAAAGGTTTTGGTTTTATTTTGCTTCACACAGCTTCCCTGGTTTAAAATGTCCTAAAACTTGTATCTGTCTGAAGAAGGAATTTGCGATGGCCCTGAAAATCAAATGAAGTGGTACCCCCCTTGATAGCAATGGTATCCAAGAGCTCCTGCTTCCATCACTCACTGAAATGAAGGCCATGGGGAGGAGAGGGGAGCAGGAGATAAAAACTGAAACTATGCTAACAGATAAAGACTATGCATCTCATCTGGTTTGCATATTTTCCCTGCCTGATGCAAAACTGTGGACTTTACATTGGACCTTATCCAAAAAATAAATAAATACATTTCCAAATGGTTTAGGAGCCTAACTGTGGAAGTTAGAACTCTAAATTGGTCCTTTTCAAAATTTGCTAGGGATGAGTGCCTAAATTTAGTACCCTAATTTCACTAGGCACCTAAATTTAGGTGGCTATATGGACAGAGTTAGGAGAAAAGTAAAGTGCTTAGCACTGATTTTAAGCCTTAGGCAACTAACAGGTTCATTTATCAAATTGCGATGGGCCGTTATCACATGTGTTTGGGAGTTATTGCACGCGATAATGCCCTAACACACACGAAAGCTACCGCAACACGATTTAGAAATTCAAATTAGGGAAAGGGGAGGAATTTAGGCAGGGTTTACGTGGGGTTAAGGAAATTTAGGGGCCTGTAGCACTGCGGGCAATAATATATCTCACATTCTCGCCCGAATTAGTGCCGGAAATAGCTACAGCTATTTCATTGGCGCTATGGTGGCGATAGTGTGGGGCATGGCCGCAGCCATGGCGAGTGAAAATGCACCGCCACAATGCGACCAGCTGCTCACTATCGCCCCCGCCCCTTCTTTTTCCAATGGGTGGGGGGGTGATGAATCCAGGCCTTAGGGGTCCTAAATTGAGATCCCCAAATTTAAGAGAATTTTCAGCTGAAAACTCAAGCTCTGAACTTAGGGATCTAACTCAGGACCCTAAAAGGAGCTTAGCTTTTTTTCAATATCAGCCTTAAAGTACTTTTTATCCTGTGCCTATGAGGGAAAAAAAAGTATTTATTGAATAAGTCTCAATTGTCTTTTAATTTACCTCTGCTTTCCCACCACCAAGGTTCCTCAGTGCTTGAACCAAGCTTCATTGAATTCCCAATATGGTTTTGCCTCTCCCACCCACATTGGGTGGCTCCTGTATGCATGTACAGGGTGACGGTTCAGCTCCATGCCCAAAGGTACAGGATGACAGTCCACTGCATGCTGGAAGATGTAGTCCTGTATTTCAATAGGGAAATTAGAGCTATACCTTGTGAGGAAATATCTCCTTACATTGCTCCAGTCTAACCCTCTTCAGACTCATGTCATGAACCTTTGCTCTGAAACTTTCTTTCCTCTGAAAAACCCATGTCTTTTGTTTATTCCTTTAGTCAGCTGTAGTCACAGGGGGTCATTTATATGTGGCATAAGTTAAATTTAAGCTGGTGATTTTATAACAATGTGAGCTGGGCTAAAGTTTGTGTATGACTGGTAAATGCAGACTTGAGCCCACATTTTCAAAGAAAGCTCATGCACATATGCTTGTTTTGAAAATGCTCGGCCTAGTACGCGCACAGATTAACTTGTAAAAACTAAAACACCTCCTCTTTGGAAATTCTCTGTTAAAATAGGAAACAATATTTCTGCCTCCTACCCTCTACAACAAGGAGTGCTGCAAGGCTCATCCCTCTCCTCAACCCTATTCAATATCTACCTAACCCCGCTCTGCCACCTCCTCTCTGAACTCAAGCTCAAGTTTTACCTATACGCTGATGACGTTCAGAACATCATCCCCATTCACACCACCATCTCCGATGCCCTTGAGCACTGGGAAAGCTGTCTTGCAGCCATCAACTCCCTGCTCACCAACCTACACCTTGCCCTCAACACTAACAAAACCGAACTCCTACACATCTCTTCACACTCCTCCCCCATTCCTCCCCTAGTCTAACGACCCCCAAGCTTAACCTTATCTCAGCACAACCATCCATCAGGGACCTCGGAGTTCTCCTCGACCACCAACTAAATATGAAATCATACATCAACTCCATTCTCAAAGCAGGTTTTTTCAAACTCAACGTCCTGAAAAAACTCAGACACTTACTATACACCCAGGATTTCCGTACAGTGATTCAAGCCACCTTAACCTCCAAACTAGATTACTGCAATGCACTCCTACTAGGGCTCCCCCTGTCTACGTTAAAACCTCTCCAATTGTTACAAAATGCCACAGTAAGACTTATTTCAAACACGCGTAAACACGAAAACATTACCCCCATCCTTAGAGACCTTCATTGGCTCCCCATTCTCTCCTGTATCCACTACAAAACCCTGACCATAGTACATAAATCCATCCATGCTCACAACTTCAACTGGCTCGACATCCCTTTCAATGCCCCCCAGTCCACCCATCTCACCAGATCCACCAACAAAGGCACCTTACACGTCCCCTCTCTGAAAACTGCCAACCTCTCTTCCACTCGCGAACGTTCCCTCACTATTGCAGGCACCTCCCTCCCTGTGCACATGCGCCTCGAACCATGTGCTATCAAATTTAAAAAGAAATTAAAAACACTACTGTTCAAACAAGCCTATCCAGAATAGTATACCCCTCACCACCCCTGCACCACCTCACGGTGATGGCATATTCCTTATGTTAAGGATTTAACTATATTACTATGTTGCTATGTTATGTTTGTTTTTGTTTTATTTATCTATCGCTTCCATACTGCTTCTGGTTAACCCCCTCTATGTTCATCTCCCCCTGTTAATATGTTCTTTCAAGTCTTTTGTTCTAATGTAAACCGGTATGATGTCCCCACTAATACCGATATATAAAAGTTTCTAAATAAATAAATAAATAAATAAGGGGGGTACCTTCTGCAGGTTAATTTACGTGCACACTTTTAAAAATCAAACTCCAACCCCATGAATGCCCCTCTTTAGTTTGTGTGCAAGCCCCATTAACGTTTCACTTTGAACAGCCCTAATAAGAGCTCTAGAGAGGACGAAATAAAATGCTTTAAAATGTTTTAAATTTGGTTTTATTTTAATTTTTTTCCTGCTTCTGAAGCTCCTTAGTGACATGTTTGTATAGTATTTCATGCCATCTGATTTTTGGCTCTGCATGTACAACATGACATGAAACGGACTGAAATGCAGCCTTTTGGGGGACTTTTTCTATATCTTAAGCCCTGGCTCTCCCTAATCATAGCCTTGTTGATTTTAACCATGTTTTCTATAATACATAAATTTCCCAATGCCTCTTGTTTTGTCTGTGAGCTCCATGGAGTAGGGACCGTATCTTGTGTGTCTTTTTACAGCACTCTGTAGGTCTATTAGTGCCATAGAAATCATTAGTAATAATAGTAATATATATGCTATGTATCTATGAGCATTTGATATTCTGCCTTGTCCCAAAGTTTCAAGGTGGATTGCAATAAATTTAAATGAACAGAGGCAATAGAATAACTTGCAATCAAATCAGAATTTACAATTCATGAAGCACTGGGATCCAGCGTAGGAAATCCCATTTGTGTACAATTTCAAGACCCAGTTGTGTCCCTATTGTGTACAACACAGTCCCTTGTCAGGGGTTCAGGAAAGCAGGGTTGATGTGGATCTTACGAGAAGGCCTGGCCGAAAAGCCATGCCTTACCTTTTTTTCCTGAACTTGAAGTAAGATGGAGAGGAATACGGAACAAAAACGATTTTTGATGTTGGCTGAATAGTGAAGTTGGCTTTCATTATAACTTTGCTTTCAAGCAGTCAGTAAATAAAAGCAAGTTATTTGCATATACTACAACCTATCAAGTCAGTAATAAGTACAACTCATAGGCCTTTAATTAGTTATTAGGAAGAAATTAACCTTTTTCAGGACCCATGAACACTTGTGATATGTCAAGAGCCTTCTTGGCCCTCTTAGAAACACCAGAAGAATTCAGTGGATAAGGATGCTAAGGGCTATCTACTCTGCCCAATTTTATTCCTGTTATATTGTCAGAGTCCCCAGCTGATCTCTTAATTCATTTCTTTTGTACTGGTTTTGTCTCTGCCTGAGAGGCCGTTCCATCCATTCACCGCCCTTTCTGGGATCTTCAAACTTTTTGTGAGACCATGAAAATCACGCTGCTCCTCTTGGTCGACAGATCCATGTTCTTCACTACCTCTTCTCCCGATGGGAAATGCACAGTGCTAGCCAGTAGACCATAAAGCCATGCAATTATTTTTGAGGAAATAAAATAAAAATAGATGAAACCAAGTTGTACTTAAATCCCACCATTTATCTGTGAAACAAGTTCAGCAGGGTCCCCAGAGACCTGCTTGTCTTGCAGATTAAAGTTAAATTCTCTTGAAGGCTTGACTGATTCACACAATTTAAAAGTCATCGCTGTGGAATCTCAGTAAATGACATCCAGGATAAGCTTCCTTTTTCTTTTACCTCTGGGTCCAACCTGAAATGCTGACGATATCTATAACTCTTTCACCTTTGAAAGCTACTAATACTTTTCCACAGTTCCTCCTTTCCTTCAGTTGATTTTTTTTTTCTGTACAAGCCTTGGTTCTCTGTTCTCATAATCAATGCACACATGTAGGCTGAAAATTTTTTCAAAAAGCGTAACCTGATGGCAGAAGCTAATCCTTTTTCTCTACAGGCCTTGGTATTGAGGGGGGTGGGGGGGTGGGGGGGTATTTGACCCAGTAGCTTCCCTAAGGTCATTTTGGGCTTCTGACCCAATGGAAACTGACCTCATTTGGGTTACTGTAACATGAGCCTTCCTGTGCAACTACCTAATTTTTTTTCCCTTCCATTCTTTATTTGTTTAATATGCAGCCTCTCTCCAGTCATCAGAGCGAAAGTCCCAGATTAGAGGCCTCAGAGCTCTCATTTCTCTCCAGAATCCAACTAACATGGGGCTATGAATCTGGCCATTAGATATCGCCAGTGATCAATGACTGGGGACTCCCTCCCCCTAAGGGCCATTGCAGCATACTCAGCCCTAGCCCTAGCCCCAGCTGGCCTAAGGAGCAGAGCCCAAGTCTGGGAATCGAATCCTGGTCCTCTGCATGGCAGCATACAGCGTCTGCCACTAAAGCAGCTTTATATTGTTCATGGTCATGTCTTGCTGATATACTCAGGGTTGGAAACTTTCAAAGTGGTGTGCGGACGCGCATGTGTGCACGTTCATCGGCCCTTGCCCAGGGACACGGCTATTTTATAACACATGCACGTATATGTGCACATGTTATAAAGCAGCCTGGATGTGCACACATGTGCGCTGAATTTTAAATGGGCACACGCCCATGCGCGCAACTCCCACTTCTACCGCATAAGTGGGGAAATTCTAAAAGAGAAGCACGTTGATGCCATTGCCTGCTTTACCAGTTCCTCTCCAGTTCACCTAGTTACCAGCTAGGTCCCCCATATCCCCCTGGTTTGATAGCCTGTACACCCCCCAGTTACCCCAGATCCTCTACACCCCTTTGAAATGGCTCATTAGTTGTTGTTTTTTTTACTTACACGCCATCCATATAGCAGAAGTAAAGTTACACAGCAGGGGACCTCGGCACGCATCGAATTGCATAAATATTTACGCACAAATCTCTGGTTCAAGTCTCGAAAAGCCCACATACCGCCCATGCCCCACCTAGACCACACCCACACCCCGCCCTTTTTTGAGAAGTTCCGAGATGTGCACGCAGTGGAATTTACGTGCATATCCGGGCAGCTTTTATAATCTGCTTGGTGCACGCAAGCCTAACATATTCGCGCATCCCCTAATTTGGGGGCGCGTTGGGCTTTTGAAATTCACCTTTGAGCCACTAGCAAGTAATGGAAAGGCAACACTGATATTTATGTCATGGCTCATTATATAAGATTTTAAAAAAAGAACAAGTTATATCCGTTTTCACAACATTACTTATTGAAGACATAACATGGTCCAACAGAGGCTTTAAAAAATCCCGTTAGAAAGTGGAATAATGAACTGTTAATGACAAGCTCAGCTTCAAATGATAGCCTCCTGTAATAATACATCCTTATTGGCATGCTGTCACTCAATGATAATCAAATGAAGCAGGATTGGATCCTTTAATTGGAATGGAAGAAAATGGCACAAATTATGCAGCAATTTTAAGGTTGTCCAGTTTGGTGTATTTCCTCTTGAGACATCTCCCACTCCCAAAAGAAACCCAGAAGTTACTTTGTACTACATAAGAATTTATCCAAAAAGAGGACACTCCATGTGAATTTGAGAGCATGTAGGCCCCCTCCATTTGATGAGGGGAAAGAGATGAGTTTTATTTATGGCGACCTCTTTAAGGCAAACTGTGACCCCTGGGGAACACATTTCTGCAAACACATCAAAACCGAAGGTGCAGCCACTTCTGGGCTGCACTGAAGCTATAATTACTTGTGCAATACCACCGTTCATGTCGATAGGCACGGCTGGCATAAAACTTTGAAAAAGGGATACAAAGATAAGTGCAAGAAGGTTAAGGGGGGTCATTTTATATCGCACGCGTGGGATAGCTAGCTCAGGATGAAGTCGGCCCCAGAAGAGGAGGAGTCGGGGCGGTGTAGTTATTTGGTGCAACGCCGGCAGCGATCGCACCGCTGCGGTGAGATCACTGCCGGCTAGTGCAGGACCGCCCCCCGTTACAGCGGGATTCACTATGCCTTTCGGCATTAGTGAATCCAGCCCTAAGTGACTTGATCAAGAATGTTGTGATCTATACATGGAACGAGGGTATATAAAACATCTAAATAAATAAATAAATAAAATTATGTGGTGACGATGGGAAATTTGGGAATCACAAATTTCCTTCATCACAAGGTTGCCTGATCTATGGCATTCCATGTAAATTTATGTCAGCAGTTATGAGTGGCCCCAGTCATTTTGCAGTGACCAAGCTAATGGTGTTTTAGGGACCCGATACAAGAGACCTCGCTGTAAATTACATGAACCTTCCAGAGCAAGGTAGTCAAATGAAGGCTTCCAACAGATACTTTTATTTTTCACCCTCCATGATCTTTTATAAAAAGGATACTACAATGCTAATGGTCTGGGCACGGAATTCTAATTAGCTGCCTTATAATGAAGCACATGTGCTCTGGATCAACAGAGGCTTTCATTTACATATTTCCCATGATAAAGTCAACACATGGCTCTTGTTTGGACTGTAAAATTGTTCCCTTCAGATTTTGTAATATTGTGCTGGAGGAAACCTTTTTCTTTTTTAAACTGTTGTGACAGAAGGCTGTGAAGTAACAATAGGTTATTGGGTTGGCAAGAAATATGCTATTTTTTTGTTCTGTTTTGATCCTTGCTGCAACCTGAGACACTTTTAGGCTGAGAGTGCCAGGCAGCCAAAATCTATAAAAATGAAGTCAGGGCTGGCTCGGTACCTCAGTGGAAGTGCTAGGCAATAGGGATGTGAATCGTTTTTGAACGATTAAAATTATCGTCAGATAATTTTAAAATCGTCCTAAATCGTTAAAGTGCACGATACAATACAAATGCCCCCGATTTATCGTCAGGGGCATTTGTATTGTACCGTTAAATAGGGCGCGGGAAAACCGGCACGCCAAAACAGCCCCTAAACCCACCCCGACCCTTTAAAACCAATTCCTTACCCTCCCCCACCCTCCCGAACCCCCCCAAAATGTTAAATTACCTGGTGGTCCAGTGGGGGGAGGGGGGTCCCGGCGCGATCTCCCACTCTCGGGCCATCGGCGCCATTTTGGCTGCCACTAATTAAAATGGCGCCAATGGCCCGATAAAATAAAAAACCCACCCGACCCTTTAAATCGACCCCCCTTAGTCTCCCCCACCCTCCCGACCCTTTTTTTTTAGGGAGGCCCGCGCCGCTAAAAAAACCCAACCCATCCGACCCTTTAAATCGACCCCACCCTCCCGACCCCCCCCAAAACCTTTTAAAATTTACCTGGTGGTCCAGGAGGGCCTCGGGGAGAGATCCAGGGGGGCCTCGGGGAGAGGAGAGATCCAGGGGGGCCTCGGGGAGAGATTTCCCGTCCCCAGGCATCACCTGTTCTAAAAAAAAAATGGCGCCGATGCCCCTTTGCCCTTACCATGTGACAGGGTATCCGTGCCATTGGCCGGCCCCTGTCACATGGTAGGAGCACTGGATGGCCGGCGCCATCTTTAAAGATGGCGCCGGCCATCTTTACTCATTAGCCCTATAGTATAATAGGGGCTAATGAGTAAAGATAGCCTGTCACATGGTAGGAGCACTGGATGGCCGGCGCCATCTTTAAAGATGGCGCCGGCCATCTTTACTCATTAGCCCCTATTATACTATAGGGCTAATGAGTAAAGATGGCCGGCCATCCAGTGCTCCTACCATGTGACAGGGGCCGGCCAATGGCACGGATACCCTGTCACATGGTAAGGGCAAAGGGGCATCGGCGCCATTTTTTTTTTTAGAACAGGTGATGCCTGGGAACGGGAAATCTGTCCCCAAGGCCCCCCTGGATCTCTCCTCTCCCCGAGGCCTCCCTGGATCTCTCCCCGAAGCCCCCCTGGACCACCAGGTAAATTTTAAAAGGTTTTGGGGGGGGGGGTCGGGAGGGTGGGGTCGATTTAAAGGGTCGGGTGGGGTTTTTTTTTTAGCGATGTGAAATTGGCGATGTGAATTGGAATCGGAAACAATTCCAATTCACATATCTTAACGATCAGATTCCCCCCCCCCCCCCCCTCAGCCAAATCTGATCGTTAAGACGATCTGGCACATGATTCACATCTCTACTAGGCAATGCTATACAGAAGGTCTACGATTCCATCTGAGTTGGGCCTCCCCCTTCTTGGATTAACTAGGGCTGGAGGTGCTGCGGAGGTAGGGCAGGAATGGTCATTGCTTAAGGGTGGCTGGATTCAGGGTCCATGAGTGCAGAATTCCAGAAGGCGCTCTGGTACACGGATCCTAGCCCGGGACAAATCACTGCAGACTAGGGATGTTGCGGGGGGGGGGGGGGGGGGGGGGAGAGGGGGGGGTGTTGAAGTTGCGAATAAAGGATCACGGTGCCAGATCCCAGCTCTGATTCTGACTGAGCAAGAAGCCTAAAGGAGTGGGAGAAAACTGGGTCAAAATATAAAAAAGAATAAAAGAATGAGGTTAGATGTACCATTTCACATCGGAGAGATAAATGGCGGGCCTTGATTCCGGCGATCAAAAGGACAGTCACAACAGCATCTTCCCTAAATGGCTGCATCTAAAGGCGCCCAACAGTCCTTGGGGGATACAGACACAATAGTGTGGTTAATTTTCAAAGGGACTTCTGCAGGTAAAGTAGTTTTTTAGCAGAAGTAATAGCCCTTTATACATCTGAGTGTCCGAAACCCATGTAAAATTCCACACATGCACCCTGAATGCTCATTCTTTTACACACATAGGGGAGAGGCATTCCAGAATGGAATCTGGATGTGGCTAGGGTTTACACACATGTTTTTCGATTTTAAAAACAGTGGGCTGGATTTTTAAAAGGTTATACGCGTAACTGGTTATACGCGCGCCGGCCTATTTTCAAAAGGCCCGGCGACGCGTAAAAAGCCCCGGGACGCGTGTAAGTCCTCGGGCTTGCAAAAAGGGGCGGGGAGGGGGCAGGGAGGGGAGGGGGGTGGGGTCAGAGGCTCCTGGCACAGCGATCATTTGCTGCTGTGCTGGGGATCGCGCGATGGCAATCAGCCGTAATAAAAGAAACAAGAAGAAAATGTTAGGGGGGAAAGGGCGGGGGAGGTAGGGGGAGGGAAGGGAAGGTGGGGTGGGGTGGGAGGGTAAGGAATGGGGGAAGGCAGCACGGCTCAGCACGGGCTCGGCGCGCGCAAGGTGCACAATTGTGCATCCCCTTGCGCGTGCCGACCCCCGATTTTATAACTTGCGCGCTCCTGTGCGCGCAAGTTATAAAATCGGGCGTACATGTGTGCGCGCCGGGTAGCAAGCGCACATGTACGCCCCTGCGCTGGTTTGAAAATCAAACCCCTACACGCGCAAATTCTTTCAGCAAAACTGTGCACACAAATAGCAGGTGTCATTGTGTGCATGTAATTCTGCCGAGATATTTCTCAAAGCAGACATGTGCGGCAAAGTCCACTTTGCAAATTAGAGTAACTTATGTGCATATCTGCTGACTAACATGCTGCCATGTTACAAAGTTACCCTCCCCCAACAAGAGGGGTTTAAAGAGAGAGTAAGCAAAGGCGCAAGATGTGTCTTGCTCAAGGTCACAGGCTGAGTAAGGACCCCCTGTTGGGAACCGAATTGCCTGTTGAGCAGCACTTACCAGCACAGTTATCAATATCACATCAGCGATAGCAACACACGGAATTTCCACTTCAGGCATCTCTCTTTTCTCCTTTGTTTTACTTTCATGTAGTTCATTTGTACAAAAGGGAATTTTTTTTTTTTTTTTTCTGTTTTCAGTGTCACCCCCACATCAAAGCCGCCAGATGCCCAAGCCTAAATGCCTTGCATACTTACTGCAAACACTATTTTAATGTGGGATGTTCCACTGTAAATGTTTAAAAGTAATTAATGACCCATGAAAACAACCGCTGCAGTCATTCTGCAAATATTACCAAAGTCATTTTCTTCTTTATATTATTGTAACACTGTTGCCATGGAAGGGGGCAGCTCTCCCAAGCCCCGATTAAGCCAATTTCGCTTTCCACTCAAAATGTAACTAATTAGAAAAGCATGCAGCAGCCACTTGTGGAGCGTTGGCTCCTGCCCGTTCGCTCTGTCGCAGGGCTGATAATCACCCGAAGGCTCGGTATTAGAAACTGGAGCACGGTCAGTTAATCAAACGCTCTCTCTTCATGGGACTGGGCCTTATTCTGTATCTATCTGATTGTTAGGAGATATGCAAAAAAAAAAAAACAAAAAAAAACAACAAACAAACATCAAAGCAGAAATACAAATGGGCTTGTCTTCTTGTGGAAAAATCTACCAAAAAAAAAAAAATTGTCAACACCCACATTTTGTTTTTGTCATACAATTTATTTATTTATTTATTTATTTAAACGCTTTTATATACTGACAACCGTTTGCACATCATGTCGGTTTACAAATAACTTAAAAACCAGGGTATATATAGGCATAGCCTTTACATAGAACAGTGAACAAGTGTAAAACAGTAGTAAAACAAGTACTAAATAAATTTGGGGAGGGACTCAACAGGGAGCAACAAGGAAGGGATGGGGTGGGAAACAACAAGGAGGGGGTGAGGTTATATACAAGGCATCACAGATATGGAACATTTTTGAGAAAACAAGCCAGAAACATTACCTTTCCCCTCTGTTATTCCAAAGTCCCCTTGTCTTTCTGTAAAAAATAATAATAATAATAAAAAAAATGTCCTATATAAAACAAACCAGCCCTCACCCTATAAACAGTGAAACACTACAGAACTGATGGATGTTGCTATTTTTCACATTCTATGAGGAAATTCTACCAGCAGAGTGTATGGAAAGCAGCTCTATGTGCCATCCCAGGTCTGTTTCCGGTGTCATAGTTTTCTTCCTCTTTTTCCTCCCCTTGTATTTTCCCTTCCTTTGTCTAAAGAAGTTCCTGGCGGGTTCTGTACTTATATAAGCCAATTGATAGCACAAATAGTCCTGATCATTCACAAAACAAGCCTTACTACTAGCAGGAAAAGTTCACCTCATGACCTCCTTTTAGGTAGGATCCAAGTGGGTGGAGGAGTATCCTAGTGGTTAGAGCGGCAGGCTCAAAGCGGGGAGACCACTTCAAGTCTCACTGTCCCTCCTTGTAGCTTTAGACAAGTCACTTTACCCTCAGTTGCCTCAGGTACAAACTTACAGGCCGATACAGAAAGAAACGCGGGAGAGCAGGCGCTCGGCCAGTGTCCTGTGCGCGCGATACAGTAAATAAAATTATGCTAATTAGGGCCCGCGATAAAAGGAGGCGCTAGGGACAGTAGCGCGTCCCTAGCGCCTCCTTTTTTACAGGAGCAGCGGCTGTCAGCAGGTTTGACAGCCGATGCTCAATTTTGCCGGCGTCGGTTCTTGGACCTGCTGACAGCCACGGGTTCGGAAACCGGACACCAGCAAAATTGAGCATCCGATTTTCAATCCGCGAGCCACGGGCTGATTTTAAATTATTTGTTACTTTTGGGACCTCCGACTTAATATCGCCATAATATTAAGTCAGAGGGTGTACAGAAAAGCAGTTTTTACTGTTTTTCTGTACACTTTCCCGGAGCCGAGAGAAATTAACCACTACCTTTGGGTAGGCGCTAATTTCTGAAAGTAAAATGTGCGGCTTGGCTGCACATTTTACTTTCTGAAACGCACAGGAATAACTAATAGGGCCATCAACATGCATTTGCATGTTGCGGGTGCTATTAGTTTCGGGGGGGTTGGATGCACGTTTTGGACGCGCTATTACCCCTTACCGAATAAGGGGTAAAGCTAGCGCATTGAAAACGCGCGTCCAGCCGCAGGTTAACAGTGCGCTCTGCCGGAGCGCACTGTACTGTATCAGCCTGATAAGACTGTGTCCCTCTAGGGATAGTGAATATAGCTGAATGTAATCAGCCTTGAAGTGCCAAAAAGTACAATATATAAAAAAAAATAAATCTAAAGTGTAGGTTCTGGGCCATGAGCTGATGACAATCCCTCCTAGGTCTATTGACTGAGAACCTGTAAAATATGGGGTATTGGTGCCCTATTGTCCAGCCTTGCTGGGAACAGGGGGCATGGGGGTAGCCTGTAGGATGAGGCAGGTACTACTCACCCTCAAAACTTGCTTATGGACTAGTTGGGTCTTTCTCTGCCATCATTTACTATGTTATTATGTTACTATGCTCATGTTAGGGACAGTAACCTGCCTAAGCAGAGCCATTAACCTTCCTGCTAAAAACGAACAATGATACTTTGCAGACTGGGATAGATGCTTCTGCTGCATAGTTGTGCCCTCTTGCAGATAGATCAGAAAGCAGGAGGGAAGTATCTCTTGCCAGAAAAGATAAGGGGGTCTGCAAAGCTCGAGTTCTCATTAATAAGGCGACACCCAGCCAGCCCTAAGGTTTGTTAAACTTTGCCGCCACCTGCCATTTCTCTCCTATCGTGCATCAACTCAGCAAGACAAACCCGCTGCCCTTTGGTAACATAAATATATACAGAGTGCCGCTGTTTAAAACTAAAGGATCTGCTCTGGAGCTGAAAGCCCAGAGCGTTTCACCGCGTTTCTAGCGGGTACCTTCAAGTGCAAACTATTTCCCAGGTCACCTCTTCTTCCTACGGATGTGCCTGGGAGCTCCTGAAAGCCGGAGAGGATAGGGCGCTGTGTCCCTGCCCTGTCCCTCCTGCTTTCGCCTTTCATTTTTTTGGACTCTGCTGTAAGTCTTGCACTGGCTATTCTGTTTCATAGCCAAAGCACGGATGGGTGTAATCATATGGACAGAAGTTTTGTAGGCTGGTGAAAAAAAAGAAAAAGAACAGTTCAGGTCTTGCAAAGAGGAGAGTGCACTCGGGGAAAGGAAAAAAAAAAAACCCCAACCTCTCATGCCTCTCAAGCCAAGTCCAGCTGTGTTTAGCACTGAAATGGGGGTTCACAGATTGCACTTTTGTAAATGGATTAGCAAAACCCCCCCGTTGTTTGGCTATCTGGCCTCTCAGATGCATTGTCAAGAAGGTGTGACACTGTCTACGTTTATGGTTCTGCTTTCCTTAATAGCTTTGATGTCCTCTGCATTCAACTTTGAAGTGCCTCAGTTATAAAGCTATCTCTGAGATGGGGTTAGTTGCCTTTGATTCTCATTCTCACATCTCAATCACGCTGGCCGTCCATTGTCAATACTGTATGCTAACACCACTTGTAAAAGATGCATTCAAAGGGCCTTATACGGTGAGCATTGGAAAAGCTATTTTTCTCATGGAAACACCCCCCTCCCCCCCCAAAAAAAGAACCTGATAACACTGTAGCGTTGTCATTTTTTTTCCTCCAGAACACGTCTCATTGTTTGTCTGCTTTGTGTCTGTCCCATTTTTTTTTTCATCTATAGCCACAACTCCCCATCTGTCCGAGTCTATGTACCAACTGTCTACACAGCAACAGAAAAATGTTTCCCCCACCCCCTGCTGTCAGCATTTATATTTTAAAACAAAGTCCACAAGAGTCTATGTGCCATCCATTATGCAGCCAGGACAAGCTTTGGCTGCCAGCGAGGGGGATTTGAGGGGCGCAGGAAGCCTTTCTTTCCGAACTGGCTTCGGTGTGCGACCTCCTTTTGTGGATTCTGCCAAACGGGACAAATATTTGTTGGAACTGGGTTTCCACAGAAAACGATCACCGTGCACCAGGAAATATCTGAAAGGCTTGCCTGCTCATTTTGTGGATCTCTGCTTTTTGAGCTTTATATAGTTTTAAGCTTTTTTTTTTTTAATAACTTAGGACTGCAACCTTAGAAAATCCGGCGGTAACGGGGAGTGAGGTGGCGCGGGCGGGCCGGATTTCGCACCCAATAGTGCCATCATAAAAGGTGGTGCTATTGGGCGCGAAACTGGCGGCGAAAAGGGTCCTTACCTTTTCGCCGTCAGCGGTGTCTTCACGGCGTCCGCCCCGGTGCCGCCCCCGACTCCTCCCCTTCCGGTGCGGACGCCGCCCAGAACCCGCCCCGATGTAGCTATCGCACGCATGCGATCCGCATAGGAAATGACCCCCTTAGGTCAGTCCTCTGTAATTTCTTGCTCCTCCAGGAGACCTCTTCATGGCATCACATAAAGCAATAAAGGACCTGACTGGACCATTTTAGAGTGTTGCGAACCCCCCCAAAGAAAGGAGCTGGGGTGGGGTCTTCAAAACTGGGGTGCTTCGGATTATTATTCTGATGTTGATCCAATAAGCGCGATTGCAACGTACAAAAAAAAAATCCCATTTTTCTCCAGGACCAATATTGCTACTACAACTTTCATTACAAGCAGGTTATATATGACAAATGCGCGAACTGCATTAACCCAACAGCGGTCAGGCAGAAAGAAGGCCGATCAGAGAAGCGCGCTGCTGCTTTTTCAACGACAGGGATATCGCAGCAACAATAATTGTTTCGTTTTGCGTTATTCCACCATCTGAAGCGACACAAACTCCTCCCCCGCCAAGAAAATGTTATTTCCTTTTGTTTCTGCATTTTCTAGCCTGCCTAAAGTGATTTTAGTACAAGGTAAACAGGGCTGGTGCTTCCATTAGGCAAAGGCCTAGAGAGCGTCAAGATTTTCGGGGGCGGCAAAGTCCTTCCAGACTGAGGACCAGGGAAGAGCTGTACCACAGCCCATCCCACCAAAGAAGGGAGCCCTGAGCTGGAGCCACTGCTGCCAGCAGTTAAGTTATTTTTGGGAGGGATGGGGGGATGTGAATGTCCAAAGGTTTGCCCGGGGTGCCAGATATGGTTGCACGGCCCCTTAAGGTGTAAATGCAGAAATGAGAAAATAGTAAATGAAATGAAAATTGTAGCCATGCACACTCACACTCCTCCCCTTGGTCTAATATTGTTTTGTGCCACCACCAAATAAAAAAATTCTAGTGGGTTACAAAGGTCACCTAAATACTTTCAGAAATGCTTTAAAAGATCAGAATTGGGTTTTTTTTTTTTAATTGTGCCAGAGGGTTGCTGCTCCTTACTCCGTCAGCATGCCCTGTGGCAGGGACGATCAAGGAGCCCAGGAAGGTGCAAGCTGCACAGGTGCTTTTAAGGTGTGTGGACTTTATGTAAGTTTTCAAAGAGAAACTCTCTGGGCCGTCCTCTTTAAAAAAAAAAAAGATCAAGTGCAAAGTCTCTCTGTTAAACGTCTCCTCATATGATTTTTGCAGTCAGCCACAGGAAAGAGGGAATATCAGCACATGGACTTTGGAAATGAAGAGGTCCATATTCAGACACTGTCCACATAGGAAAGTTAGCCGGATAAACTTATCTGGCTAACTTTGGAGGTATTTTTAATAATGCGGCCACACTATTGAATACAGATGGCTATCTTAATGGGTCATTCATCAAATCGCGTCATGGTGTTACTGCGGGCGTTAGGGCCCTAATGCCCGCGATAATGACATAACGTATGCGATAAATAACGCATCGTGAGATGCATATGCACATTTAAAAAAATTTAGTCAGAATGGAGGAGTTTATGAAAATGAGGGGTGCTTGATGTTGCACGCACTAGCATAACACATGCTATCACAGGACTTAACGCCAGAAATAACTACACCTTTTTTCCTGGTGTCATTGTTTGAGAGAGAGAGAGAGAGAGAGAGCACCTCTGGGCAGGTGCACATATTAGTCAACTTTTTATATCACTGTAAGAGGGGCCATTCTAAACTCAGGGTGAGGTTTTGGTGGTGGCCTAGGGTTTGGGGGCAGTTTTACATGCACAGTCAAAGCTATGAACAGCACAGTAGACATCAGTGAAGAATTTTTTGTGATTTGGCGTGATGGAAGATATATAAAGATGAGATTTGTACAGGGAGATTCACTGGAAAGAGGCCCCAAATATTCTGTAATAATTCTCACTAGGATGAAGCAATCTGAACGAAACAACGTGCAATGTGCTCCTCGGTATATGGATCTTCGAACAAGCAGGGTTGCCCCCGCGACAGAGCGATGAGGAGGGCGCCAGACAGCCGTCGCGATGTTTAACCTCTGTTTGCGAGATGGAGCAACGTGTCACACATCGGCAAAGAGCAGAGCAGAAATTGAGTCCTTTTTCGGCAACAGGGTACTTTCAAAAGGGCTTTGGCCACCACGGTCACCGGATCTGAAACACCAGACTTCTTCCTTTAGGGTATGCTCAAAGGAAAAGTCTATTGGAACAGGCCTCGCACTGTGGAAGATTTGAAGGAAAACATCCAACATGAAATTGCTGCTATTCCCCCCGATTTGCTCGCAGACATGTTCAGGAACATGGAGCGCTGTGTCAAAATGTGTCTGGCGGAAAACAGCGATCGCTTCCAGTATTGCATGTAATGCTAAAGATTACACATATGTCAAGGTATGTAGCATATTTTTTTGGTTCAGATTGCTTCATCCTAATAGAAGTTACAACAGAATATACTCTTGACCAAGCTTGATGCACTCTCTACCTAGCTGCTATCAAGCTAGGTTGAGAGTACAATGTGTGTACAAATCTCTTCTTTGTGTACCTGTCATCACTCCAAATCACATAAAATCTTCACTGATGTCTACTGTGCTGTTTGTACCTCTGACTGCATATAAAACTGCCCCCTTAAAACCTATGCCACTACCAAAACCTCACCTCAAGTTACTAGTTGCCCCTCTTACAGTGGTATAAATAGTTTACCTATATGAGCACCTTATAAAGAGTCTCTCTCTCTCTCTCTCTCTCTCACACATATAAAAGCCTCTGAGGGCACTTCTTAGCTCACAATGTGAAAGTGCCTAGAAAATTACCTTCACCACACCTCTTTTTCTTTTTATCACAGACACTATTCTCACAAACATCTGAGTTAGCCAGCTAAATGCTTTTGAATATGGACCTCCAAATGTTTCCTTCCTCCAGTCAAAACATACCCACATGAATACTTCTTCCTCCTATGGCTAAAAGCATGCACTCATTCTGCTACCCACTCACACTTTTAGCCATATTAGAGGAGGGCAATTTAAAGTTGTGCCATTCCACCCAGGTAAATGCCTTGTTGAAAAAATTCCCTTTTCGGGGGTAATTTCATAACAGCCCACCTATGAAGGTAGGCAATTATGTACATAACTTACTCTGATTTTCAAAGTGGACTTACACACGCGTGACTGCTATAAAAATTATTTGCAATACCAAACAACCCACACACAATTCCACCTACTAATCTGCACACGGGACATTTTCAGGGAGACATTCACATGCATATTTTTGTAAATCCAAAAGTATGCACCTAAGTTTAAAGGCCCCCGCCCCCCAACTCTACCCGGGAGCACCTCTGCTCAGGTCAGGTAAACGTACACACAGGATGTATGCACGCAAAATTACCAGCATATTGGGCAAGAAATTTTGTCACAAGCCATTTCTGTGGGTAAAGCAGTGCTTTGTCCACAGAAATGGCTTTGAAACTGACCTTCTGTATACTATACATGCTCTGTGCCATGAAAAAATGACCAGCAGCCTGTAGAAGCAAACATTCTTGGCTTGGCAGCAGGCAGGTTTCATTCTGTTTACTAGATGTGCTTAAATAATAATATAATGAATGTATTAGAAGAACCATGAAACTATGGTTGGTCCCAACAATGCATAACATCATGTACAACGTGATTTACTTAGGTCCATGGTTGCCTGAAACGTGAGAACGATGATTACTTCCTGTGCAATCTTCACACTGCAAATCCCCAAGCGTGCTTTTTAGCTCATGCATCAAACATATAGTCTAACATGCAGAGAGATTACTTTTGTATGAATTAGATCAATCCTTGTATGAATCTGAGTGAAGGAAGCTACAGCTCAATCATCAGAGGCACAAACATGGGGACTGCCTTTGAGGATAGAATCATAGTTAAATGCCTTCCAGGATCATCAGCTGGTAGAAACACGAACCCAATTAACCAACATTATTAAGAGAGAAAACAGAGGCGCTGATCTGGATGTGATAATCCACCTGGGAACACATGACCTTGCAAAGAACAATATCTAAGAGACACAGAAAGATTTCCAGGCACTAGCAAAGCAGATCACTCAAATTTATTTATTTATTTATTTATTTAAAAACTTTTTATATACCGATATTAGTGGACCACATCATACCGGTTTACAATTGAACTGACAGGTAGGAAAATACAATGAACAAGGGTGTGGGAGAGGGCAAATTAAATATTAAGACAGAGTGGAAATAAGAGGCAAACAACAATCAACTTCGTAATATATCAAATAGTAACGATATGTACAGAAAATACAATGTATGTACAGGGGTAAGCAAGAAAGGAAGGAAGGAGGATGGGATGGAAACTGGAGATAGGAGCTACAGGGGATGGGGCTGAGGTATGGAGGGAAAACAGTAGATAGGTGACTGTTCGGATTGTAATGACTAGTCAGGGAAGGCTTGCCTTCCCTGACTAGTCAACCCAAATCTATTGCCTTTTCAGAAGTATTATCGGTCCATGGTAAAGGGGAGGAGAGGCTTAAACAGATAACCAGTTTCAATATGTTGCTCAATACTTGGTGTAAGGAGCAAAATTTTGGACAGATTGGAGGCTGGGGGCTTATATGGAAGAACAGAAAGCTCTATGCCAAAGATGGACTACATCTGTCAGTGACAGGAAAAATGATCCTTGGAGATAAATTCTGATCCTGCGTCCTAAGACATTTAAATTAGTTGACGGGGATGGCTGCAAAGACCAGGTAAGTCACCCTCCAAATCCAAATCAAATTCCATATCCATGCCCATACCCAAAGCTGAAGGAAATAGGAGAACAGGACAGCAAATCTCAGGAAAAAAAAGTCCAAAGGGAACAATAACATAAGCGAGAGTAGTTGGAAGGCGTGCGTTAATGCTCTTAGTCTGAGCAAGAAAATTCCAGAACTGCAAGCCACTATGGCAAAAGCAGACTTGGATATTGTTGCCATTACAGAGAAGTGGTTCACAGAAGCACATGATTGGGACACAGCCATACCGGGGTATAACTTATTAAGAAGGGATAGAGAGGTTAGGAAAGGGGGAGGAATGGCACTCTATGTCAAAAGCAACATCCAAGATATAGAAATGCTTGGAAAGTGGGGCGAAGAGGAAGCTTTGTGGGCAGGCCTAAAAAGAGAAGATGGTATTCCCATTCTGACGGAGGAACTGGACAGAGATCTAATTAAAGACATCCGGAAATTAGGGAAGAAGGAACAGGTGCTGATTTTTGGTGATTTTAAGATGCTGGACGTAGACTGGGAAATCCTTTCCGAGGAATCTAACAGAAGTAAAGAGATAGTGGATGCCCTGCAGGGAGCTCAGCTCAAACAAATGGTAAAGGAACCCACTAGAGAGGGAGTCACACTTGACTTGGTGCTCACTAATGAAGAAAATGTATCAAATGTTCGGGTGGGAGCCCATCTCAGCACCAGTGATCATAAAATGGTATGGCTCGAGATCGCAAACAAGAGGAGTACCAGTCACACAAAGACCCAAATTTTGAATTAAAAAAATACGGACTTTGTTGAAATGGGGAAGTACCTAGAAACAGAGCTAAAAGACTGGGAGGAAGTGAATGAGTTACACTGGGTCAAGATAAAAGATTTAATCAAAAAGGCAACAAATCTTTAGGTTAAGCAAGTAAGCAAAAGAAAAGAAAGAAAAAGCCAATCTGGTAAACAAAGGATGGGGCTGACATTATAAAAACTAAAAAAAATGGCCTTTGAGATATACAAGAGATCCCACATAGAAGAACACAGGGTAGAAAATGTGAAGACACTAAAAGAAACAATAAAAGAGATTAGGTAAGCAAAGTCAGGAGGAGGAAAGGATTGCCAAAGAGGTTAAACAAGGAAACACAACATTTTTCAGATACATCAGTGAAAAGAGAAAAGTCCAAAGAGGCATACTGAGATTAAGATCTGACAAGGATTGGTATGTGAAGGAGGACATTGAAATGGCAAAAATATTAAACAAATACTTCAGTTCAGTGTTCACCACAGAAAACCCAGGAGATGGACCATCGCTGATTAACAAGGCTGTGGATGGAAGTGCACTAGATGACAAGCCATTTACAGACGATGAAGTATGGGAGGAGCTAGGAAAAATAAAAGTGGATAAAGCCATTATGAAATTCACCCCAGGGTGCTGAAGGAGCTCAGAGCCGCTAAGTGTCCTGTTCAACAGATCACTAGATTCGGGCATGGTGCCAAAAGATTGGAGAAGAGCAGCGGTGGTACCACTACACAAGAGTGGGAGCGGAGACATGGCTGGAAACCACAGGCCAGTTAGCCTGACCTGGGTGGTAGGTAAATTGATGGAAAAACTATTGAAGGAAAGGATAATAAACTACCTGGAATCCAGAGGGTTGCTGGATCCAAGACAACATGGATTCACCAGGGGGAGGTCCTGTCTGATGAATATGATAGATTTCTTTGACTATGTGACGAGAGAATTGAACCATGGAAGAGTGCTGGACGTAGTCTACTTGGACTTTAGCAAGGCATTTGATACGGTCCTGCACAGAAGATTTCTAAACAAAATCAGAAGTTTGAGGCTGAGTGACAAGATGGTGACGTGGATTGAAAACTGGCTGACGGACAGAAGACAGAATGTGATGGTGAATGGAACCTACTCTGGGGAGAGAAGGGTGTTGAGTGGTGGGCCACAGGGATTGGTGTTGGGACCAGTGCTGTTCAATATCTTCATGAGCAATATAACGGAAGGGATTGAGGGTAAAGTCTGTCTATTTGTGGATGATACTAAGATCTGCAATAGGGTGGACACACCGGAAGGAGTGGGAAAAATGAGAAGTGATCTAAGAAAGCTAGAGAAGTGGTCTGAAACATGGCAGCCGAGCTTCAATGCAAAGAAGTGCAGAGTCATGCATCTGGTGAGTGGCAACTCAAAGGAACTGTATGTATTGGGGAGTGAAGAGCTGATAAGTACGGATCATGAGTAGGACTTAGGGGTCATAGTGTCTAGCGATCTGAAGATGGCAAAACAGGGTGATAAGGCGATTGCTAAAGCCAGAAGAATGTTGGGCTGCATAGAAAGAGGAAGATCTAATAAGAAAAAAAGAAGTGATAATTCCCTTGTACAGATCCTTGGTGAGGCCCAGCCTCGAGTACTGTGTTCAGTTCTGGAGTCCGTATCTCAAGGGGGACAGAGACAGAGTGGAGGTGGTTCAGAGAAAGGTGACCATAATGGAGGGAGGCCTCCATCATATGATCTATGAGAATAGGTTGATGGCCCTAAATATGTACACCCTGGAAGAGAGGAGATGCAGAGGGGGACATGATACTGAACTTCAGATACATGAAAGGTATAAACGATTCACAACTAAAAACAAACCTCTTCTACTTGAAAGATATAAAGAGAACTAGGGGTCATTACATGAAACTCCAGGGAGGCAAACTCAAATTGAATGTCAGGAAATTCTTCTTCATGGAGAGGGTGCTGGATGCTTGGAACGCACTTCTGGAGGAGATGGTGAGAAAGAAGGCAGTAAAGGACTTTAAAAGAACATGGGATAGACTATGTGGATCCTTAGGGACTTAAATCTAAGATGAGCAGTAACAAGAAGGAGGAAGTAAATGGGAAATCGTGAAGAAGAATACAGGTTAAGACATCAATTAGTGAATAGGTTAGACTCTGTGAATCCCCTAAGGAGCTAAAGATAAGAGGCACGGGGGTCAACAGTTTCAATTAAACCCTAGTGACAATGAAAGGGCCCAGACTAAAGGTCTGTGATTTGAATTCAAAACAAGATTGCAGGGCAGACTTGATGGACCATCTGGTCTTTTTCTGCCGTCATTTCTATGTTTCTATATTTCTATGAAGGAGGAAATGTTTGTTGCGGGTAAAATAGTTTTAATACTAAAATCTTGGGTATAGTAGTGCGGTGGCCATGTTAGTCCATTTTAATGCGCAGAAACACAGGTCAATAGGCAAACAAATAAAAGGTGATACCTTTTAATTGGACTAAGTTTAAACATTTCTTGACTAGTTTTTGAGAGTTCATACCCTCTTCATCTGGTTTGATTCTGTTTCCTAAACGGATGAAGTCAGGAAAGGAATTAAGTTAGTCCATAAAAAAGGTAGCGTCTTCTACTTTTTTTTTTTCATTGACCTTTCCTTCTCTACATTAAATCTGAATTCAACGGATCCTCTTCTGAATTAACATTAAATTTGTTTCAAAGACCCTGTGGTTCAACAGAAGTATTTGCAAACTCTCTTGATGTTTCCAGCATCAAAGGCCGAAATCTGACCACATGATCCTAGATGTCATCACAGTTTGTGAGTCTATGCGTCTCAAGGGAAATTTGCATCAATAACCTTAGGATCAGGATACTAAAAGGGAACTTCAAAACTACCTAGGACTGTAAGACATTCAAAATTAAAATGATCAAACAATATGAAACAAACACAAAGAGATTTAATAGAGACATTGTTTGCTGTGCCATTTCGTGTGTGTTTGGGCAATGTCATTTTTTGATCTAACCTGCTCATTTAGTTGTGACCCAAGGAAGGGAGCATTAGCTCCTGAAAACTAGTCAAGATACTTAATTTTTATTTCTTACATACAGTTATTATGGGCTGGAACTCCCATTCAAACCAGTGTACAATTGGTATGTCACATATAGTAATAACATGGACAACAATTCAAAGGCATTCATATATTCATCAAACATACAATCATATATAAAACTTATTTCATTACGTTAGTCCAATAAAAAGGTATCAGCTTATACATTTTTTTATTGACCTTGATTTTCACATATTCAAGTGGGGATTGATACAGCAATCACACTACCACACCCATAACTAGATACAGTCTTCCTACAGCTGTAAATTTTGCTGTTTGTCTCCCTCAGCTTTCATGTTTCACGGCAAATACATCCTCTCACTTTACACCCTGCAGTCTGCTTGCATATTGGGGCAACATCGTCCCCTGCTCATTACTCTGCACTGACCTGATGAAAAGGAAGCAGAACTCTCAAATGTAATTAATGAGAAAGGTATCATGCGCGGCACACTGGACGACCTTTAGTATCACGTATCTAAGTGGACCGACACAGCAAGCACCCCCACAATTTTATTCACTTTTCCTGTGAAACTATTTCATCAGTTCTTTCTAACAAAATCTTTAATAGAAAATTGTCTCCAAATTACTGATCAGGCAGTGATTCAGGTGTGCTGTCTACCTCCTTCCCTGTACCCCATGTGGGTTTTAAATATGTCAAGATCAAAGTGTCTCCCAAGGATAGTGCGAGTCCTTGAGACATAAAGATTCCTTTAGTCTGGGTAGCCTGAAACAAAAGTGTGTTGGCTGCTGAGATGAGACAGACACTTAGAATTTTATTGCTCGGAGGGGTTCTTCTGACATCTTAACCCCAGAGGCTAACAATGACTCCAGTAACCCAAACCAAGAAGATTGCTTCTTTATTTCCTCCTCATGCTCAAGACATCAGTGTGCTTTGAACCCTGCAAGTAGTCCTGGAGTAAAAGTCTACAGTCCTTTCTTTAAGTCTGACCCACTGTCTGCAAGCTGGTTAATAAAATAGTGCTGACAAGCTCTTCCTAAATAGTGCTTCATTCAAGAACAATTTTTATTTTTTATTTCTCCATAGGCAGAGATTGAAAAAAAAGTCCTTTATGAATGAGGCCCAGAGAGTCGGAATAAACCAAGAAGGGCCCGATGAAGTCTTGAAGTCTTATTGGCAATGATGAGGAATATAAATTATTGTAAATAAATAAATACCTCATCATCTCTGGATTATTCTTACATTCGCCAATTAAAGGTATCATGGCTTATAAAGAATCCCAAATAAATATCCAAAAAAAAAAGGTAATGTCCGGGCATCGGAGCTGGTGGATTTTGAAATTAACAGAACATTCAAAAAATACAAAACCTGTTTCAAGACAGTAATAATCATAGTATTAATATTCATAATAACAACCCATTGGTATATAGGAGGCCTATATACCAATGAGCATAAGATCAAGTGTAAGATCAAGTGTAGCATTAATACGTGTGCTAGCTAACTCCCATGTATGAGGTGGTTAACATGTGCTATCTGCATGCATGTCAGCTTTGATACTCTTTCCTGACACTAACATTCATGCAAATGCTTAAAAAAATTATTATTTCTAATAGGCTCCTGAGATGTAGATAACTTTCCTGCCTTAAGTGTCCCGCTTTAACCCACTTACGGACCGATATGGGCTGGCAAGCACACAGGACACTCTCCTGTGCGCGCGATACAGTAATTTAATTTATTTAAATTAGGGCTGGCAGTAAAAAGAGGCGCTAGGGACACTAGCGCGTCCCTAGAGCCTCTTTTTGGACAGGAGCAGCGGCTGTCGGCGGGTTTGACAGCCGACGCTCAATTTTGCTGGCGTCGGTTCTTGAGCCCGCTGATAGCCACGGGTTCGGAAACCGGACGCCGGCAAAATTGAGCGTCCTGTTTTCAACCTGCGAGCTGCGGGCCTATTTCAAAATTTTTTTTCTTTTTTTAACTTTTTTTAACTTTCGGTACCTCCAACTTAATATCACCAACGCCGGCAGAAATTAATGCCTACCTTTGGGTAGGCATTAATTTCTTAAAGTAAAATGTGCGGCTTAGCTGCACATTTTACTTACTGAATAGCGTGGGAATACCTAATAGGGCCATCAACATGCATTTGCATGTTGTGGGCACTATTAGGTTCGGGGGGTTGGACGCACATTTTCAATGCGCTATTACCCCTTACTGAATACGGGGTAAAGCTAGCATGTCGAAAACGCGCGTCCAATTGCGGGTTAACAGTGCGCTCCACCGGAGCGCACTGTACTGTATCGGCCTTTTAGTATTACTGCTTGATAGTACATCCCATACTTAATAAGCCCATTAAAATACATTTTCCTTTTTAATCATTTGTGTTCATGTTAGCATTACCATTGGGGAACTGGTGGTAACACTGCTGTTAACACACACATTTAAAATGGGCATTAATGGGCCCAAAATGAGTAGATACCAACAAGAGCTCAGTTCTTGCATTTATTTCAAAGTTAGGCGTTCCCTTCCAACTTTTCTGTGTAAGCTACAAAGGGAAGTGTAACAAAGGTGCTGGTAATGTTTATGGGGGGGGGGGGCAACAAAGGTTTTTATGAGGGTAAATACATTTACCTGCATATAAACAGGGTTTGATTATTGCTCCTTTCCCCCCACCTCTGCAGAAGTGGGTGGTGCTGGGAGTGGCGTTGGGACAAGGACCCAAAAGTATGCATGCGGATTTCCTTTTGGAATCCCTGTGCTTACTTTCAGCATGTATTTTTGCACCTGCTTCAAAACGGGTCCAAAAGTATCGGTGCCTGAGCTCCCAGGGCCAAATTTTCAAAGAGAATTTCTGCAAGGAGTTTTCTTTTGAAAATACACTTGCAGTTCCTGGGCGGCAAAGAACACCCAGTACTGCAAAACATGCAGCATGATTCAAAATTGCCCTCTGTGTCTCTGCCTCTATACATACTGCCATCTCATCAGTGCAAACCCAAAGCCAGCCCCAGCTCCTTGGCTGTCCCATGATAATTTTCGGTTCAGAACCTCATTGACCCAACTGATCACAAAACTTGCCCTGCATTCATGATCTCTATTTCTATTCATACTACAATTGCCCCGAGACAGATAATACAGAATGGTGATGGTCCCAACACAGCAAAGCAAAAGCTCCAGGCCAGTGAGAAGTTTTAAATACTTATAATCTACAGAAAGAACATAACGAGGCCTATATGCTGAAACTTGTGCCTAAAGCTTTTTAATGTGTGCAGGAGACTGTATCAGGCACCCTGCTAATACCCGACCCGTTCTCTCACATGCCAGGAGAGTCTGGAAAGAGGAGTATGACTGGCATCAGATGTTGCCTGGCCCAGCCCTGGCAGAACCATCTCTGTAATGCCAGGTAGAAAATCTGACAGCTATGATTTGAGAGGGATCTGGGGCAGGTTAATAATAAAGTTAGAGTTAGATTTAAGAGTATATAAGATGACTATATATATGTATATATCTATATTACAGTATATAGTATATATAAGAAAGGAAATATCCAAAAAGGGAATTTCTAAATGTACATTGCAAAACCTGAAAATAAGGTTTAAAACTGGAGGATGAAAAATTAATTTAGACTAAAATATGGCCATAGCAGAGAAGGTGTTCCCATGACTTTGCTGTAGTGGTGCATGACAGGGTACTGGAAACTTGAAACCTGGTCTCCTTTTTGTCTGGGCTGGTGGGTTCCTGATATGCTATGGAATTTTAAAAGGTGTCTAGAGCTGTGCCTTGATATGGCACACAAGTGGCACTGACGTGCTCAGTCTTACCATTGCTTTCCCTTTCAGTTCTCATGCAAGAGGTTCTGATTTGTCTGAGAGAAAATCTTGGGGATATGAGGAACAGGAAATAGGGGTGAAATATGAAAAGAAAGTGAGAGGAGAAATACAAGAGGATCACTCATATTATAGGAGGCCAGGATGACCATTAAAATGAAGTTAGCCAGCAGTTTCATATCATATGGCAGCATTGGAGTTTCCCCCTTGGACAGTTCATACAGCAGGATGCCAAGTCCACAGACATAAGAGAGCAAAAGCGGGACTGACTCATCCTGTCGGTGATGATATGGGGGACTTCTGGTAAAAAAGGTAAACCTATACCAAAGGTAAAAATTGTGACCTGTCTAAGAGGGCCAGGGCATGATTCAGAAGAATAAGAAGTTATATAAGAACATAAGAAAATAAGAAGTTTCCATACCGGGTCAGACTGAGGGTCCATCAAGCCCAGCATCCTGTTTCCAACAGCAGCCAATTAAGAATACAATGGCAAAACCGAATGACGGTATATAAAACTCAATAAACAAGTACCCAAACATTAAACAGATGCCATGCTACTAATACTAGTAAGAACAGTGGCTATTCCCTAAGTCAACTTGACTGATAGCATTTTATGGACTTCTTCTCCAGGAGCGTGTCCAAATCTTTTTTAAACCCAGCTAAGCTACTGTCTTAACCAATTCCTCTGGCAATGAATTCCAGAGCTTAATTGCAAGTGAAAAATAATTTTTTCTGATCTGTTTTAAATGTGCTACTTGCTAACTTCATGGAGTATCCCCTATTTTGTCTGTTATCTGAAAGAGTAACAACCGATTCACATTTTCTCATTCTAGTCCTCTCATGATTTTGTAGACCTTTCATCATATCCCACCTTAGCCATCTCTTCTCCAAGCTGAACAGCCCTAACCACTTTAGCCTTTTCCCATTGAGGAGCTGTTCCATCCCCTTTATCATTTTGGTTGTCCTTACAAGAACTTCTCTCCAAGATTTCTATGCTAAGTACAAATTACAGCAGTTTTTATTTCATAATAAGTGTCCCTTGGAGGCACTGTTTGGAGCACAATCCTCTTTGTCATATGTGGTGGGACATTATGGAGGGAATTTTAAAAGGGCCCACTGTGTGCAAAGTTTGCCAGTACAACCTGGTACCTAATTTTGAATGTTAAAGTGCCCGCAAGGTTTCCCGGTGGAACCACTAGGCGAACTAGGCCTGGGTCTAGCGCACCGACCATTAGGGGGGTGCGATGCATGTGGGGCCGCGAGCGACATTGCTGAATCTCCACTCCTCTATGGCGCCGTGTTGCTGCCCCTCATGGCTCGCACCCCATAATGGGGGTAGTGGCGTGACCGGGCTGGGGGGGGGGGGGGGGGGGGGGGGTATGCTACTTCTCTTTGTCGCTGCGGTGCTGCCACTTGCTGCCCCATATTGCTCGCGCCCCCTAATGAGAGTGGCGGCACAACTGGGGGGGGGGGGTTGCGGTGCGACCAGGTGGGGGTGGTGCGACGAGGGGGGGGGGAGTGAGCGGGCGCAAGGCAGTAGATGCCTAGGGCGCCTAATCCCCTTGCACAGTCCCTGGGTACAAAAGGATCCGCGGACCATGCGCCTGCTTTTTTCCACGGGTAGATTTTGGCTGGAAAAACCCAGTCTGTACTTGTTTTCCCTCGCACAGGTCCCCCGCCAGGAACTCCTTGCTTCGATCTAGGCTAAAGGCAAGCAGGCAGGGGAACCTCGCCAGGGCTATGGGGCCAGGTTGAAGGAAGGCCGGTTTACCTGAGTGAATGGTTACTTATCCGAGAAAATGTCTAGGAAGGTTACCTTCTGAGAACAGCAAGGCGTTGACACAACGCACGAACTGCGGGTTCGTTGCCAGAAAGCGTCAGTGCCTGAGCGCGAGATGAAAGTCGCACGTTCATTTCTGCGGGAAAAGCCGTTACTTGCAAAGGGAGCAGTGCAAGGTGCTGGGGGGGGGGGGGGGTGCAGCACTAGGCAACGTCTTCCTGCTGAAATTCTCTGAAACGCAGGCAGCATGCTAGCTAATTACAGTCTCGGCTCTGTTAATTATTAAGCTGTTCTTCTTTGTAGCAACAGGAAAGCACGTCTGGAATGTTTTTGAAATGTACGGGGAGAGACGGGGTGGCAAGAGCGGGGAGAGACAAGTGTGTGCTCTTTTTTTTCCTACCAAAGATTTTTGAAGTCGCGTTTGAAAGAAAAAAAAAAAAGGAAAAATGAATACAGTCTGCCTTTTGTGAACCACAAATATAAATAAATAAAGGTTAGGCGAGGTGGACGATTGCTCAGCTTGCAGGCCTTGTTTCTCTGGCAGAGTCAGGCGCTAGGACAGAGGCCGATAACGTTTAGGCGCACAGCCAGTGATGCTTTCATAGGGCAGGAAGAAAGGGACACAGCCTTATAAAGAAATTAAGGGATCGCTTGGTTTGGAGAATTGGAATGCGAATTAAATACATTTTGACAGACTCATTTTTCTGTGGGTTTTTTTTTTTTAATTTGTAATTTATTATTTTCGGTTATACAAAAATTAATATTTGTATCTCAGAAAATAAATTCTTCAGGATAAAGAAGATTGGAAAGCAATTCAGATGACAGTTTAAGATAAAAAAAAACAACATTTTTTTTTTATTCAATATGCCATAGAAACTTTTTTTTTTTTCTTTTTCATTTTTTCCAACAAAGATGGATATTTTTCTTGGGGTCCCTTTTGGGAGGACAGGCTGATCCAGTCCTGGTTTTATCCCATTGCATGCAGGGATTTGTATTTTTTAATTTCTTAGATCAATGTGAAATATCAGAACCACAAATCTTGCCATGTTTTAGAGTAAAGCCAGACCTGAATCAACCTGTCCTCCAAAAATAAAGCCAGATGGTAACCTTACTTTTTGTTATTCATCCCCATGTGGCTTTCATCAGGAAGTTATCATGCATAACCTCAGATATTATGCTTTTTTTTTCCCGTCATTGCCTTCCAGATCAGACTAGTACCAAAGTGACCTCCATTAGCCAAGAAATTGCCAGGAAGCTCCCTTTGAAACATCTTCCAATGCAATTCTTTGAATAATCATTGGATGTCATTGTAGTACTGATCTTTACCTTCCCCAGATTCTCTGTGAGGGCTACTGGAAACACTTCTTGTAACTTGAAAGGAATCAGAGACAGAAATTATATCTAGATCTCCTTCCCTCAGACCTAGGCTTTGTGCAACTAATTGACATGCCAATACACTCCGCAGGCCACATCCTTGACTTGTTAATTGCACCACACAAATTAGGACAAGGGATGTATACTGACAGCATTCAAAGCATCCCACTAGCTTGGTCAGACCATCTTATGATACATTTTAGGATACAATCTTTCCCAACTAGGAAAGCAATAAAGGAAGTAACCACAAAACAGGTCAAGCCTGCTTCACATCTAAACCCTGAAGCCTTTCTTCAAACCCTCCAGGAATTGGAAACAAATGAGCACCCACCATCCAACTTGGCGAGCACAGTTAACTCAACCACTGAGCTGTTAGAACTCTGACCTCAAGAAAGTTTTAAATGCAATCACCCCAACAAAAATCACCCACATCAAAAACTGCAAACCTTGGTCCACTCCTGGACTGAAAGAACCAAAACAAACCAGAAGAAGACTAGAGCATCAATGGTGGAAATCAAAATGTTAAGCCAACAGGGACAACAATAGAAGGGATCAGGAGATCTATCGCAAGCCATTACTGAAGCCCTAAAGGCCTCTCTCTTGAATACAATCACCCAACAAAAAACTTCACCAAGGCAACTTTTCCAAATAGTTAACAAGCTCTTCTTCTTTCCTCCCTGGAAATTTTTTTAACTTTATATTTATTAATTATTAATAGTTAATTACAGTTGGGAATTAGTAGAGCAGTCCCAACTCCAGTCAAGGTCAAGCACCCCTTGTGCTGCTTTGGAGGAGCAAGGTCTCCTGGCAAGAGACCATCACCTTGGTGTGGCAGGAAGTGATCCTCTAGCTAGGACCTGCCCTCCTGGTGAGGCTTTATCCTCTCGCACCCAGGATGTTTCCCCAGCAGCACCTGTGCCCAGGAGGGGAGGACTAGGAAGGCCATTGTAGTAGATGATTCAATCATTAGAAATGTAGACAACTGGGTGGCTTGTATACATGAGGATCGCTTGGTAACTTGCCTGCCTGGTGCAAAGGTAATAGACCTCATATGCCATCTAGATAAGATTTTAGAGAGTGCTGGGGAGTAGGAAGGTACAAGTAGGGAGGTTCTGGAAACTAAATTTAGGCTCTTAGGAAGGAAATGAAATCCAAAACCTCCAGAGTTGCATGCTCCCCGTTCTCTGTGCAGGTCTCCAAAGGCAGGCTAAGCTCTAGAATCTCAATGCATGTATGTGACGATGGTGCAAGGAAGAAGGTTTTAGATTTGTTAGGAACTGGGGAACATTCTGGGGAAGGGGAACCTATTCTGACAGGATGGGTTCCATCTTAACCAGAGCAAAATGAAGCTGCTGGCTCTAACCCTTAAAAAGGAGATAGAACAACTTTTAAATTAGATGATGGGGGAAAGCTGACAGTCAGTTGCTCAGAAGCACATGGTTCAGAATGATGTATCTTTGAAAGATACTAAGGGGCAGATTTTAAATACTTGTGCGATAATGGGAAATTTGAATTACCTCAGAATTGACTGGGTAAATATCACGTCAGGATATGCTAAGATGAAATAAATGACTGCTTCATGGAGCAGCTGGTACAAGAATCGACAAGAGGGGGAGCTATTTTAGAGTTAATGGTGTTGGGCCACTTGGCAATAGTGATTACAACATGAACAAATTTGACATGATAACTGGAAGGAGGACACTAAGAAAATCTACTGCGATAGCATTTTACTTTAAAAAGGGAGATTATGATAAAATGAGAAAAATTGTTAGGGATAAAATGAAAGGAGCAACTGCAAAGGTTAAAAGTTTACATCGGGCATAGATGTTATTTAAAAATACCATCTTTCAAGGAAGGCCAAACGATTGCTGGCTGGGGTTGTCAACCGGCTCCAGATTTTCAGGACAGGTTGATCGAGTCCTGGTTTTATTCCCTTGCATGCAAGTACTTATAGTCCTGCTTTTCTTAGGGAATGCAATAGGGAAATACGAATAAGTCCAAGCATGCAATGCGGTAAAACCAGGACTGGATCAACCTGTCCTAAAAATATGGAGCCAGTTGACAACCCTATTGCTGGCATGGTTAAAAGGTGAGGTGAGAGAGGCTATTCTAGCTAAAAGAACATCTTTCAAAAAATGGAAAAGGGATCTGAATGAAGAAAACAGGAAATATCATAAGCACTGGCTGTTGTGATTCTGCCCGTTATGCAGCCTCTTAACCACCAGCTGCCCATACCCTGTCTTGCCTATGTCTTGTCCTGTCTGGTTCTGCCCTTTTCCTGTACCTAGCCATGTCTTAACTTCAGCCTTGTTTAGCTTCCAGCCTTGCCTGACCTCAGCTCCAGTCCTGCAGCCTGCATCTCCAGTCCTGCTCAGCTTCACCAATGCCAGTTCAAGTCCAGTCTGGGCTCCAGCCCAGCACTTCCCTCAACACCAGTCCCCGTCTAAGTCCTGCAGGCCGCCAGAACCCAAGGGCTCAACCTGCGGGGGAGGTGACTGGTATAGGCCGAAGATTCCCTAGCTCAGTTCTGTCTTGCCCTATAGCCCTGGACTGTTGAGGGCTCCCCAGCCTGGCTGGGTCCTCAACCAGAACACTGGCAAGTTAGATGAAAAGTTTTGATAATGAAGGAAAAGGCAGAATATGAAGAGAAGTTTGCTGTGGAAGCGAAAACTCAAACTACAGACGTTTTCATGTACATTTGAAGGTAAAAGCCTGCAAGGGAGTCAGTTGGACCATTAGATGATCGTGGGGTAAAAGAGGCACTATGGGAGGACAAGACCATAGCAGAGACAGTAAATTAATTCTTTGCTTCGATCTTTACTGAGGAAGATGTAAGGCATATATCCATGGCAACAGCACAAAGAGCAAAAAATCGCGAACCTGTCGAAACCAAACAATCAATACAAAAGGTATCGCTAAAAAATTATTCAATTATACACACCGTCTAATCAAAATAATATATCTGTTTTTTGAAAGACATTGATTATCATGACGATCATGTGGATTTATCATTGATTTCTTTAGTCACCCTTGATGTGGAAGCATTATATACGAACATTCCCCAGGAACAAGCGATTGATATCGCTACCACTTTTTTTGAAAGAAGACCGCGACCACATAGGATCCCTTCTACTTTCTTGGAATCATTGACACGGTTAGCTCTTACAAAAAATTTTTTTGCATGGGAAGGTATCTTCTATCAGCAGATTTGTGGCACTGCCATGGGGGCAACAATGGCCCCTGACATAGCCAATTTGTTCATTTTGTTCAATTTGTTCAATTTGAGGACAATTGGATTTACACCAACAATCCCTTCTCCCAATACATTCCGGTCTGGAGAAGGTATATAGACGACATTTTTCTGTTTTGGACTGGACCTATGGAGATTTTTCAAGATTTTTTACAATGGCTTAATAATTGCAACATCCATCTGAAATTTACAGCTAATATACATCAGACCCATATTGATTTTTTAGATATCCACATTTCTAAATTATCCACAGGTTTTGAAACGTCGTTGTTTAGGAAATCAGTAGCAAGTAACACCTTATTGCATTTTTCCAGTGCCCACCCCAGATCATTGAAAGAAAGTTTGCCTACCAGTCAGTTTTTTAGGCTGAGGCGTCTATGTACTACATTATCAGAATTCCAACATCAAGCCAAAGATTTGTGGACCAGATTTCTTCAAAGAGGATACCCACCCAAATGCATTAAAAAAGCATATTTGAGAGCGAAATACACCCATCGAGAATGGTTATTTTTACCCCGATCCGATGATGCGGAAGATTCTCTCACTTGCGTTCTACCATTTTCATCAATGTCAGCAAAAATACAGTCCATCATTTCTCATAATTGGAATATCTTACAATTACATTCTGAATTTCAACATTTTCCAAGATTTGCATACACTCGTGGAGCGAATTTGAAGGACCAGCTGGTACATTCAGACTCCACCGTTCGTGACTTGTCCTATCATTCTGGTTCCCATTCGAAATGTGGCTCTTGTACTGTCTGCCACGTCATGATTGAGACTTCAGTTTTACATTTTTCAACATTGAATACTAATATATATTTACATCATACCACCAACTGTGTTTCTTCAGGGGTGATATATATTATTCAATGTCCCTGTCAATTGTGCTATGTGGGAAAAACAAAGAGGACTCTGAAAACTCGATTAATAGAACATCGTTCATGCATAAATATGCAAAGGATTACAGCGCCTCTAGTTACCCATTGTCTTGACTTCTCTCACACCTTTGAAGATTTGAGAGTCTGTGTACTTGATCAGCTGACTCCATCTTGGCGAGGTGGTGACTTTGACAAAAAATTGCTTCAGGCAGAACAGAGATGGATCCATCGACTCAATACAGTCCACCCTCAGGGTCTCAACAGCACCTTGGAATACAATGTTTTCATCTGACTTTGGTTTCACAAGATGATGTTTTTGCTATGTGCCTAATAAATAGTTGTTACAAGACTTAGAGTTTCGCGTCTCGTATCCTTGATTACAGAATACGTCTTTGGTGACGTCATTACGTCCGCACAAGAGCGGGCTATTTAATTAGCTAAACTAGCTGGATGCAGTCTCTAGCTCGGCGTTTTTGCAGAGGATGACTTTGAGACTTTCTGTCCTTGCTTTAAGAGGTGCTCGCACCGTCATCAGTCAGTTAAGTATTGATTTTTCTCTCCCACTATATTCTATTACCAATTTTTGGCTCTGTTTTATAGATCACACATTATAAGTTCTTCTGACTCCTGAAGAAGCAGCCGGTAGGCTGCGAAACACGGCCGCTGTCGAGTCGAGTTGACATCTGATGCATAGAGTCAGCATCAGATGCATCTTCTAAACTTTTAGTCTGGCAAAGCGTGTGAATGGAATATACCAGCGTGTGTGAATTTTCATATATCTCCTCTTGCTAGAGCTCTGTAATATCGAGACAATAGAGAATTAATAGAGATTGCCTTTACCCATCTATACAGTAGTGTATAGATATTTGAATCACCGGAGAAGAGCGCTATACTTTGTGAGATTTTCTACTCATTCTCACACAATTGGATGTTTTTCAGAGAACACTGTAAGCTAAATATCTGCAGGCTGCAAATGATTGATAAGACCGGACGGCTCTATATGAATGTACTGAGCACGTTGACTAAGGCTTGCTGATGCAGTCCTGTTCTTTATAAAAATCGATTTCAAAATAATGTCTTTCAAAAAACAGATATATTATTTTGATTAGACGGTGTGTATAATTGAATAATTTTTTAGGCATATATCCATGCCAGAAGTGATATTTAAAAGTGATGATTTAGAGGAACTGAAATAAATCTCAGTGAACAAGTAAAATATAATAGAGCAAATTGACAAACTAAAGAGTAGCACATCACTTGGACCAGATGGTATACATCCCAGTGCTGAAAGAATTGAAAAATGAAATTGCAGACCTACTAATAGTAATTTGTAAACTATCATTAAAATCAGTTTTGGTACCTGAAAATTGGAGAGTGGCCAATGTAATCCCCATTTCTAAAAAGAGTTCTAGGGGTGATCCAGGAAACTACAGTCTGGTAAGCCTGATGTTAGTGCCTGGAAAAATGGTTAAAACTATTATAAAGAACAAAATTACTGAACATATAGGTAGTATTAGATTAACGAGACAAAGCCGACATTTATTTATTTATTTATTTGTTTATTTAGCGGCTTTTCTATACCGACATTAGAGGGTACATCATGTCAGTTTACATCAAACAATAGGTAGAAAATTCAATGAACAGGGGCAGGGAATGGGAGTACAGTGAACAATAACTAGCGTAACGGGTTACAGGATAGAGAAGTGAGAGAAGAGAAGCACAAGAAACAGGTAAACAATAACGTATCAATTAAAACTGGTAGCATAATATTGTTGCAATGAGGTTGGGGGATATGTCCTAATCTGGGAAAGCCTGTTTGAAGAGCCAGGCTTTTAGCTTCTTCTTGAATTTGATGGTGCATGGCTCAAGGCGGAGATTCATGGGTAGTGAGTTCCAATGGGTGGGGCCTGCAATAGAAATGGCCCGCTCCCTTGTGAAGGAGAGGTGCGCATACTTAAGGGAAGGGTTGTAGAGGGTACCTTTACGGGCTGCTCTGGTGGGGCGGTTGGACTGTATGAAGCGGAGGGGCTCGTCGAGCCAGCTGGAGTTGTGATTGTAGATGGATTTGTGTATGATGGTGAGTGTTTTGTAGAGGATGCGGGAAGGGATCGGGAGCCAATGGAGGTCCTTAAGGATAGGGGTTATGTGGTCGGATTTACGGGCATTTGTAATGGTTCTGGCAACGGCATTCTGCAGCTTCTGGAGGGGTTTTATTTATCCAAGATTTCCCTTGGATTTAGCCAAGGGAAATCTTGCTTCCCCAATCTGCTACATTTTTTTGTTGTGAATAAACATGTGGATAAAGGTGAGCCAGTTGATATAGTACATTTGAATTTCAGAAAGCATTTGACAAAGTACCTCATAGTAACATAGTATTTGTGGCAGAAAAAGACCAAATGGTACATCCAGTCTATCGAATGTGAGAAGGAAAGAGGACCATAGATGAGGGGAAGAGAACATGAGAAGACCAGGGATGAAGAGGATGGGAGATGGAGAAATCTGAAGAAAAGGGGAGCAGGGGAAATCAGGAATCTGAGATAGGGGGTGAGGGAGGGAGGTTCTGGGATTGAGAGAAAGGCATAAGGGATGAGAGTGGGTTTCAGGATCTGGGGTGGAAGGGAGTTTCCAGGATCTGGGGATAGATTCCGAGGATCTGAATTGCATTGATAGGGATGGGAGAAGGGGAAGGGGAAGATTGCCATGCTCCAGTCTTGATCTACCTTGTATCCCCTTTCTAATCTCTCATCCGGTATGGCACACGCACATAACTGGAAACAATCCCTTCTCTCTGACACCCACTCTCTTACTGCCCCCTTCCCCTATTCCTTTCTCTCTCACACACAGACACGTTCCCCAGCTGATCCTCTCTCCTCACCCCTCAGTGATCCACCCTCAGCCACTCCTAACCTCTCCAAAATGAGCCCCCTTTGCTCAATCTGCTCCAGATTTACCTCCCATGCAACCTGTTCGCTGCAGGCTACCTGGGAGACTCTTGAGGAAATTAAAAAGTCATGGGATAGGAAGCAATGTTCTACTGTGGATTGAGAATTGGTTAAAAGATAGAAAACAGAAAGTGGGGCTAAATGGTCAGTTTTCTCAATGGAAAAAGGTGAATAGTGGAGTGCTCCGGGGATCTGTACTGGGACTGCTACTTTTTAACATATTTCTAAATCATTTAGCGATGGGAACAACAAATGAAACATTTGCTAATGATACAAAATTATTCAAGGTTGTTAAATCACAAGAGAATTGTGAGAAATTGCAGGAAAATCTTGCGAGATTGGGCATCCAAATGGTAGAGATGATAGTCAATGTGGACAAGTACAAAGTGATACACTTAGGTAAGATTAATTCAAATTATAGCAATGCAAGGTTCCACATTGGAAGTCACCACACAGGAAAAGGATCTAGGCGTTATCGTGGATAATGTTGAAATCCTCTGCTTAGTGTGTGGCGGTGGCCAAGAATGCTAGGAATTATTAGGAAAGAAATAGAGAATAAAACAGTGTCATAATGCCTCTGTATTGCTCCATGGTGAGACCACACCTTGAATATTGTGTGCAGTTCTGGTCACCACGTGCGAAAACGGCGCTATTTTTCAGCGCGTGCAGTAAAAGCAGGCAACTCTGTGGGATGTATTAAGGGGACGGCATGCAAATGAGATATACCCAGAAAATCCACGCAAACCAAATATCTGTGCAGATATGAGCACTACAACACGCACTGAAGGGCCTATGCAATAAACCATGCATAAACCCGCATTAATGTGGTGGTCCATGATTCATTCTCGGTTGAAATCCTTCCCCTTTCATAAGACAATAGTGAGTTAGTGGTCCAGGAGTGGGGCTGAAAGTAGGTAGAACAATGACTAACCCCTTCCTCATCCATCACCGACCGTGTGGGAGCTATAATGGGGAAATACAGCAGAGATTTGGAAGTGGCTAGAAAAGGGTACAAGGAAATTTTGAAAGACAGACCTTACATGGCAAGGCTTGCAACTGCCTCAGAGCCTCCCATTACTCACTCAGCTGCGAGACTGTCATCCAGATGCAGCCAGCCACGGTGTCAGGAGTTATCTGTTCAAGGGTGCAGTAGCAACTGCATGTTTCACAATGCAGTGACATACAAAGTAAAAGTGAAGCCGGGGTCACCATTCAGCATTTCTGATATGTGCCTGTTCCCTCTCCCACCTCTCTTCTTGCTTCTGCCACTTAACTCTTCAACCTTCAAACAGGCCCTTAAACTTAACTCCTGCCCTGACCCTTGCGCTAAAAAACCTGCACTAACATCACTAATTAATTGTCTCCTTTTTATGGCATTAGCATGGACTCATGCTAAACTAGTCATAGCAGGTCTATGCATGTGTATTTCTGTGCTAGCCGTGTTATTAAACACACGTGCAAGATTAGCGTGGGAAACAGTGAGTAATACCAACACACATAAATCCGCGGCAGATCTACCACAGCTTATTACATTGGCCCTCACATTTCAAAAAAGATAGAATTAGAAAAGGTACAGAGAAGGGCAACCAAAATAAAAGGGGTGGAATTATTCTCTATGAGAAAAGGCTAAAGAGGTTAGGGTTCTTCAGTTTAGAGAAGAGATGGCTGAGGGAAGATATGATAGAGGTCTATATAATGAGTGGAGTGGAACGGGTAAACGCAAATCGGTTATTTACTCTTCCAAAAAGTACAAAGACTAGGGAACATGCAATGAAGTTACTAGGTAATACATTTAAGACAAATAAGAGAAAATATTTTTTTACTCTACGCAATAATTAAATTCTGGAATTCATTGCAGGAGGATGTGGTGAAACTGTTAGCATAGCTGGGTTTAATAAAGGTTTGGACAAGTTCCTGGAAGAAAAGTCCATAAACCATTATTAAGGTGAACTTGGGGATAATCAGCATGGAATCTATTTACCTTTTGGGATTCTGCCAGGTACTTGTGACCTGGATTGGCCACTGTTAGAAACAGGATATTGGGCAAAAATCTTCAAGGGGTGTACAACATCTTTTGCAAAACGGAGTGGAGATTTAAAGGTAGTATGAGAAATATATTTATTGAAATAAGTTTATGGCCCCATGAAAATTCACTTTAAATTCATCTTGCCTTGTTTTCCATTTTTGGTATGTCATTTAGATTTTCTTCCCCTTTCTGTTTCTCATCTCTATTAGGCATTCAAGCATTTGTCATAAAATAGAAAGTGTTACTAATTTGCTGAAAACTTTTTATTTCCGTAAAATTGTCCATCTAGACAAATCAGCTCAGTATGGCTAGAATGAAATGAAATGGCACATTTCTCTTTGAAAAACAAATTCTGTCAATTAAGATACACAACTATACTACCTGCCCAAAGGAAGAGGTTAATAAACATGTGGATAAAGATGAACCGTTAGATGTAGTGTATTTGGATTTTCAGAAGGTGTTTGAACAAGTCCATCATGAGAGGCTTCTAAGAAAACTAGAAAGTCATGGAATAGAAGGCAATGTCCTTTCATGGATTACAAACTAGTTAAAAGACAGGAAACAGAGAGTAGGATTAAATGGTTAACAGTGGAGTGCCTCAGGGATCTGTACTTGGACCGGTGCTTTTCAATATATTTATAAATGACCTGGAAAGGAATACAATGAGTAAGGTTATCAAATTTGCAGATGATACAAAATTATTCAGAGTAGTTAAATCACAAGCGGATTGTGATAAATTGCAGGAGGACCTTGCGAGACTGGAAGATTGGGCATCCAAATGGCAGATGAAATTTAATGTGGAGAAGTGCAAGGCGTTGCATATAGGAAAAAATAACCCATGCTGTAGTTAACATGATATTAGGTTTCATATGAGAAGTTACCACCCAGCAAAAAGATCTAGGCATCATAGTGGATAATACATTGAAATCATAGCTCATTGTGCTGCGGCAGTCAAAAAAGCAAACAGAATGTTAGGAATTATTAGGAAGGGAACGGTGAATAAAATGGAAAATATCATAACGCCTCTGTATTGCTCCATGGTGAGACTGAACCTTGAGTACTGTGTACAATTCTGGTCACCACATCTCAGAAAAGATATAGTTGTGACAGAGAAGATACAGAGAAGGGCGACCAAAATGATAAAGGGGATGGAACATCTCCCTTATGAAGAAAGGCTAAAGAGGTTAGGGCTGTTCAGCTTGGAGAAGAGACGGTTAAGGGGGAATATGATAGAGGTCTTTAAAGTCATGAGAAGTCTAGAATGGGTAGATGTGAATCGGTTATTTACTGTTTCGGATAATAGAAGGACTAGGGGGCACTCCATGAAGTTACAAGTAGCACATTTAAAATTAATCGGAGAAAGTTCTTTTTCTCTCAACGCACAATTAAGCTCTGGAATTTGTTGCCAGAGGATGTGGTTAGTGCAGTTAGTGTAGCTGGGTTTAAAAAAGTTTGGATAAGTTCTTGGAGAAGTCCATTAACTGCTATTAATCAAGTTGACTTAGGGAAGCATGGAATCTACTTGGTGTTTAGTAGAGGTGTGAATCGTGTTCCCAATCGTCTTAACGATTGAAATCGTCTGGCAGGAGAAGAAAATCGTGTTAGGGCACTGTGTGCAGGAAGATCACAACACCCCTGGTATCAGGGATAGGGCACTGCATGCAGGAAGATCACAACACTCCAGGTATCAGGGATAGGGCACTGTGTGCAGGAAGATCACAACACCCCTGGTATCAGGGTTAGGGCACTGTGTGCAGGAAGATCACAACATTCCCAGTATCAGGGATATGGCACTGAGTGCAGGAAGATCACAACACTCCAGGTATCAGGGATAGGGCACTGTGTGCAGGAAGATCACAACACCCCTGGTATCAGGGTTAGGGCAATGTGTGCAGGAAGATCACAACACTGCCATTATCAGGGATATGGCACTGAGTGCAGGAAGATCACAACACTCCTGGTATTAGGGATAGGGCACTGTGTGCAGGAAGATCACAACACTCCTGGTATTTAGGGCACTGCATGCAGGAAGATCACAACACTCCCAGTATCAGGGATATAGTACTGAGTGCAGGAAGATCACAACACTCCCGGTATCAGGGATAGGGCACTCCCAGTATCAGGGATAGGGCACTGTGTGCAGGAAGATCACAACACTCCTGGTATCAGGGATAGGGCACTGTGTGCAGGAAGATCACAACACTCCTGGTATTTAGGGCACTGCATGCAGGAAGATCACAACACTGCCATTATCAGGGATATGGCACTGAGTGCAGGAAGATCACAACACTCCTGGTATTAGGGATAGGGCACTGCATGCAGGAAGATCACAACACTCCCAGTATCAGGAATAGGGCACTGTGTGCAGGAAGATCACAACACTCCCAGTATCAGGGATATGGCACTGAGTGCAGGAAGATCACAACACTCCAGGTATCAGGGATAGGGCACTGTGTGCAGGAAGATCACAACACCCCTGGTATCAGGGTTAGGGCACTGTGTGCAGGAAGATCACAACACTGCCATTATCAGGGATATGGCACTGAGTGCAGGAAGATCACAACACTCCTGGTATTAGGGATAGGGCACTGTGTGCAGGAAGATCACAACACTCCTGGTATTTAGGGCACTGCATGCAGGAAGATCACAACACTCCCAGTATCAGGGATATAGTACTGAGTGCAGGAAGATCACAACACTCCCGGTATCAGGGATAGGGCACTCCCAGTATCAGGGATAGGGCACTGTGTGCAGGAAGATCACAACACTCCTGGTATCAGGGATAGGGCACTGTGTGCAGGAAGATCACAACACTCCTGGTATTTAGGGCACTGCATGCAGGAAGATCACAACACTGCCATTATCAGGGATATGGCACTGAGTGCAGGAAGATCACAACACTCCTGGTATTAGGGATAGGGCACTGCATGCAGGAAGATCACAACACTCCCAGTATCAGGAATAGGGCACTGTGTGCAGGAAGATCACAACACTCCCAGTATCAGGGATATGGCACTGCGTGCAGGAAGATCACAACACTCCCGGTATCAGGAATAGGGCACAAGTTCTAGTCACATTGACTGATCACTTTTTTTGGCAAGCTACCAACAGTTTCCATTTCCCATCCCCCCAACCATCACCTCAGTGGGAACCTTGGTAACATAGATAAGAGGGCAGCCAGCCAATAGGAATACATATTCATTCCTAACTGACCTGAAAAGTGTCAATTTGTATCATTTTCTGTTACTCTTAGTGAGTTTCCATTTCCATTTAGTGCATTTCCATTTCCCATCCCCCCAACCATCACCTCAGTGGGAACCTTGGTAACATCAATAGATAAGAGGGCAGCCAGCCAATAGGAATACATATTCATTCCTAACTGACCTTTACTGACCTGGAAAGTGTCAATTTGTATCATTGTCTGTTAGTGCGCACTAACTCCCGTTAGTGCGCACTAACACGATTTAACAATTTTTAACGATAAATCGTTAGAATTTCTATTGAATTCTGTTTCTTAACGATTTAAGACGATATTATAAGTATCGGACGATAATTTTAATCGTTGAAAAACGATTCACATCCTTAGTGTTTAGGTACTTGCCAGGTATTTGTAGCCTGGTTTGGCCAATGTTGGAAACAGGATACTGAGCTTGATGGACCCTTGGTCTGACCCAGAATGGCAATGTCTTATGTTCTTATGACATTTGGTCTGACCCAGTATAGCAAATCTTATGTTCTTGTATTCATGTTACAAAATAATGGAAAAAAAAGGAGGCTGAGAAAGAAACATTCCACAAATCGGGGAGGATACAAGGCACAAAATATAGGGAACTTTGAGCAAGTAAAGCCTCCCTGGATATTACTGCAACAAACTTGCTGAATCCTTCGCAACCAAAATCCACTGCATCAGAATGGAGCTGAACATTGTCAGTAATGAAAGTTCTCAGGTATAGGTACAGCAAGCCACACCCTCCCACACTCTCTTTTCTTCCAGTCTCATCACGAAACAAATGTGATTTCCTTCTCTTGGATCTCGAACCCACAACCTCCCAGGGAGACCTTTGCCCCACTCAGCTGATCAAACAAGCCAGATCCAGCCTGCTTCGTCGTCTTTGGCTCATGTTCAACACTTCACTTTCAGAGGGTCACCTACCAGAAGTGCTGAAAAAAAAGCAGCAGTGAGACTTTTACTAAAGAAACCTGCCTATATGCAGTCAAATTAATCAACTACCGCCCAGTCTCGAACCTTTCTTTCCTAAGTGATATCATTGAGAGGGCTATCTTACTACAAGCAGCTGACTTTCTGCAAGTCACACAATACTTAAATCCATTCCAATGTACAGAAACTGTACCAGTGAAACTTGTTAATGATAGGGATGTGAATCGTTTTAGGACGATTAAAATTATCGTCCGATAATTTTAATATCGTCTTAAACCGTTATGGAACACAATACAATACAGATTCTAACGATTATCGTTATAAATCGTTAGAATCGTGAGCCGGCACACTAAAACCCCCTAAAAACCCCCCCCCGCCCCTTTAAATTAAATCCCCCACCCTCCCGAACCCCCCCCAAATAACTTAAATAACCTGCGGGTCCAGCGGCGGTCCGGAACGGCAGCGGTCCGGAAAGGGCTCCTGCTCCTGCATCTTGTCGTCTTCGGCCGGCGCCATTTTCCCAAATGGCGCCGAAAAATGGCGGCGGCCATAGACGAAAAAAGATTGGACGGCAGGAGGTCCTTCCGGACCCCCGCTGGACTTTTGGCAAGTCTCGTGGGGGTCAGGAGGCCCCCCACAAGCTGGCCAAAAGTTCCTGGAGGTCCAGCGGGGGTCAGGGAGCGATTTCCCGCCGCGAATCGTTTTCGTACGGGAAAATGGGCGCCGGCAGGAGATCGACTGCCAGGAGGTCGTTCAGCGAGGGTTCCGGCGCCTCGCTGAACGACCTCCTGCAGTCGATCTCCTGCCGGCGCCATTTTCCGTACGGAAAATGGCGCGGCCATACGCGTATGCCCGGCGCCATTTTCCGTACGAAAACGATTCGCGGCGGGAAATCGCTCCCTGACCCCCGCTGGACCTCCAGGAACTTTTGGCAGCTTGTGGGGGGCCTCCTGACCCCACACGAGACTTGCCAAAAGTCCAGCGGGGGTCCGGAAGGACCTCCTGCGTCCAATCTTTTCGTCTATGCCGCCGCCATTTTTCGGCGCCATTTTGGAAAATGGCGCGGCCGAAGACGACAAGATGCAGGAGCAGGAGCCCGGTCCGGACCGCTGCCGTTCCGGACCGCCGCTGGACCCGCAGGTTATTTAAGTTATTTGGGGGTGGGGGATTTAATTTAAAGGGTTGGGGGTGGGTTTTAGGGGGTTTTAATGTGCCGGTTTTCGATTTTTCGATTTTTTTCGATTTTTTAACGATTTTTCACTATTTTATTCACGATATTTTACCCCCCAAACGGCAAAACAATCGATTCCCTCCCCCTCCCAGCCGAAATCGATCGTTAAGACGATCGAGGACACGATTCACATCCCTAGTTAATGATGTATGACTCTGCCTAGATTGTAGTCAAGCTGCTCTTCTACTAATCTTGGATCTTTCAGCAGCTTTTGACACCATAGACCAGTGCTTACTATGTGGCCTTTCTCTCAAAAAGTTTGGGGACCCTTGCTCTACAGTCTACCAAACCTGAGACTCGCAGCCCATTAACTGGACTATTTCCAGACACCTTTCAGCTGAACACTCTCATTTTCTTTCTGTCCTGCCTTTGGTACGTAAAGAAATAAGCACTGTATGTCATGCAAGTGTGTCCAGATGAGGCGATCTATGATGCTCCTGCATTATTAGTGGAATATTTCTCCAAAACTGAAATAAAACACGGCTCTTCAACAGTACAAACAATCCCCAGAAAGCCTGAGACCTATGGGATCAGGCAGAGAAGTCAATCCTGTCTTTAGTCCCATGCAAGAGCTTGTACCAATCACAAAACAGAAAATCAGGGTTACATGACCACATGAGAAGTGGGAGGAGTTTATAGACCAGAGCTGATCTGGCCTGTCCCTGATGACTTGAACCCATCTGGTATTCCCTTTATGCCTATGGCCAGGCCACTTTGGGCTACTGCCTTTAGAACCTAACTTGTTGGGGAAAGGGATGTGCCAGAGGGCTTTTGGGATGCTGTGGTGATGCATGATAAGGCTAGAGAAGTGCTGAGTGATGCACCCTGCAGAGCAAGTGCACTGACTTTTCCTGCTCAGATGCTCAGATAGCAGCTGTTTTGTTGCAAGGATACCAGCTGACAATTCATCAGAAGCATTTGGTAGCTGACAACTAGTGATACAGTGCTGGCAAGACTTCCAAGTTCCTTTTGATGTGCAGGACCATCAACACAATACGCTTTTATCTGAAATATGTTTATAATTCGCAGGTCTGGTCATTTGCAATCAAAGCTTTGGAATCAGCCCAGTGTTCTGAAGAAGACAAAAAATCTCTCTGTACATTGGCTAGAGCTGTTTTTTTTTTTTTTTTTTACTGCTTTGTCAAAGTCATTGATTGGATATTCTTGTGCATTTAACATTCAAAGCAAGGGGCTGATATACTAAAGGGCAAAGACATGAACCAGCACTGTGGGAAGTTTAAATAATGTGTGTATGGACCTAGGCACAGAGCCTCATGGAGATGGTCATGGCCTAGAGAAGGCCTCGTGATGTCATGGGGTTCCCACACAGGGAAGAAAAGATTTAACCTTTCAAGACCTTAAGGGTTTCTGCTCATCAGCCCAGTAAAAATCACAAAAAACACCACATTGGCTGCAAAGCTGTTCATAATGAAAGTTCTTTACCGACACTGATGGCAGGGTAAAACAAGGGCTAATGCCCCACACAGCAAAGCAAAGTCCAAGAAATACAGAAAAATAACTCTCATCCTCTTTCATATCAGTCTGCTGCACTCCCAAGCAAGTCAGCTCTTAGGGGCAGGAATCCATCCTCCCTTGGGTCTCCCTATGGTACCATGTGCAATCAGAATGACCAGAGAATAGACGCAGGCTAGGCTCTGGCTGAATATTCAAGAAATTTATTAAGTTACAACAGAAAATCTTTCTGCAAATCGTCACAGCTTATAACAACAGAAGCAGTATCACAACTTAAAGACTCTTGGTGTGGACCTTTCCTAGGGTTCCTCCTGTTTTCCCTAGGGCCTCTTGCTCCGTCCAAGGGCCTTCTCCCTATTGCCTGGAGCTTAAGGTGGACTGGGCCAAATCTCTGGATCTTGTGGTTCCCTTAAGGTATCCTGGAGTTTTCTTATGTGTACCACTTCCTCCCCCTCAGGTCGAGTGCTTGTCCTTACTAAGGGTATAATGCTAAGAAGACCCCGGTTTCTATCTTCACTCCCCATTCTATGCTGGAGCTGCTTAATAGAGATGTGAATCAGAACTGAAATCCGAACCGATTCTGGTTCCGATTCACATCTCTACTGCTTAACCAGTTTAAGGTTTCCCCTCTCCAAGTTATTTGGGAAACTGCTCCAAGGTTTGTGGGGTGTCTGCTGTTCAAATCTAGCTTGATTGCCCATAAGCTGACCCCTTAGGATATTAAACTGGGGACAATCACACCCTAAAACCACTGGATAAGTAACTCCCCTTCCATAACAGTTTGTCCTGCTGGGGTTGTCAGCACAATCTGACTGGTGGGGTACTGCTGTCTGTCACCATGTACACAGATCAACATTGCCTTCTTCTTCTCATTGATATCATCATTCTTGATCAAGTTCTTAGGAACAAGTGTCTTACTACACCTCGAGACTACCAGGGCTTGGGAAGTTTTCTTATGTGTACCACTTCCTCCCCCTCAGGTCGAGTGCTTGTCCTTACTAAGGGTATAATGCTAAGAAGACCCCGGTTTCTATCTTCACTCCCCATTCTATGCTGGAGCTTATGTGTACCACTTCCTCCCCCTGAGGGGGAGGAAGTGGTACACATAAGAAAACTTCCCACAGTGCTGGTTCATGTCTTAAGTTCCCAATGTGAGAACTTAAGTTACAGCTCTGAAGTTTTGCAAAAGTTACAGCTTTGAAGTTTTACAAAAGTGTTTGCCCATTGTAGTTCCCACTTTTTGTTCTTATTCTGGGGACGGCCCTCGGAAGCCTGTTGCATTGTTCCACTAGTTTTCTCTCCCACACTAGGTCTTCAAGCCATGGGCACTCTTTGACTGTGTGGTCCTCTGCCTTACAGTGGGAGAATGCCCATGAGAGGTCTTCCTGATTAACTTTACTCATTCTTCCCAAAGGTTTTTCATTTTCTTCTTTTCCATATGAGCAGCATTATTCCTCATGCCCACTCCCTGCACAAAGGGCACAGAAGGAGAAACTATTTACATCCTTATTACTGGGTTGTACTAGTGCCTCTGAGATCACCTTGTTCTTTCACTTTGAGGATAGACCAATCTTAGGAGACTTTCCTTTGTCCATATGGACTTTAGTCTCTAATGCTAGCTATATCACCATGTTGATGTCCATTGTATTGCTTCGGTTACACCGGCAGTCTCTAGCCAAGTGACCTCTCCTTCCATAGTTGAAGCAAGCAGGAGAAGGTGTGGCCTGGGTGCTGGGCCCAGACCCCAAACTATCCACTTCAGAGGAACATTGCTGGGGTCGTCTGCTCTCATTAAAGCACCATGAAGCCTATGTGGGCTGCCTTTCTAGCCTCCTACCACTTCAGGCATTAACTGGGCCTGGTGGAAGGTGTCTGCCACTTCTAGTGCTTTTTTCAAAATGAGCCTGGGGTGCCGACAGACCCAATTCTACATGGGCCAGTTGAGCCCCATCTAGGGACTGTTCCAGAAGCACCTGGTTTGCTATCTTGAAGCCAGTCTTGGCCTCAGGACTGCAGTCATTTCCATCCGGCATCTTTCAGTCAGTGAAATAGGTTTCGGGGACTTCCCACAGAAACTGTTGTAGAATGTTTCTGAAGAATATCCTACCCTTTCTAGGATGCAATCTTGACTTCTGCATAGGTGACCCTTCCCTCCAGATTGGCCACTTGAAAGGCTGCTTAGCTTTTGCTTGTAAGCAAATTTGTCAGATGTGTGATTCAGTAGGTTTCTTGCCAACCTGTCATGTGAGCGGTCCTATTGAAGTTTCTCAAGAAGATTTCGAGGCTTCCGATTAAGTACTAACCAGGGTGGCTGCACACGGCTCAGCTCCCGTCAGGACGACCCAAATTCATAATTTTTTCTGGGCTTTTAGACACAGAATTGCATAATGTCGAAGCTAAAAGACTCCAGCCAGAGCTTCATACTGGGATTGTGGTCTGAGCATAGCATTTGGATGAGAAAAGTGGCAACAGAAAAAGAGACTGGCACTGTGGCTGCAGCAGACCATATGGTTCACAGCCATTCTTCAGAGGAAGAAGATTTCCTGGATGAATCTTCTGGAGATAATACCCACATTTCACAGCTGCTTGAGTCATTTACAGCTAAAGTGATGGGGCGCTTAGACAGTCGTATGGGCATAGTTGTGGAAAAGATCAGGCTATTAGTGTTTGAGTCAAGGAGAATACCATGCGGCTCGAGGAAGTGGAAACCCATGTTTTAGATGTGGAAGATTCCCTGACATCTATGAGGGCTAAGAATGAAAAGCTGGATTGGGGCTTTGGTCAAGTTAGACGATCTTGAAAATCCCTCTCGAAGGAATAATATTCACGTTATCAGTCTTGCCGGAAAAGATGGAGGGTAGCGACACCGTGGAGTTTGCTGCGAAATGGTTACCGATGCTGCTGGGCATTGATCGCAAAAATGGCCGTCTGAAAATCAACCATAGCCATAGAACCCTGGCTCCAACACCAACGCTTAGTGGTAAGCCACGTGCTCTTATTGTGCATTTGCACAATTTCCAGGATAAACAGTGACTCCTTGATGCAGCGTATAGAGCTTGTTCTTTGTAATACAGGGATAACAACATCATGATTTTCCAGGACTATTCCATGGACATGCAACGACAATGACAAGCCTTTGGAGGATGTTAAAAGCAGTTGCAGAGCCTGGGAGTAATATATGAAATGATGTTCCCAGCATATTAAGGCTGCCAGTAAAACTAAAATCTGTGCTACCGTATGTGAAGCTGAGAGCTTTCTGGAAGAAATTAAAAAAGAGACTTGATCACTGCGCTCTGGCAGCTGAGCTAGAGTAGGATGTATTCTGTGGTATATTTCATCCCGGCATGGAAAGATAAAGCTGATGTGGGGGTCTATTGAAGAAGTGCCTCACCGTGTGTGACTATGGGACTAAGTATTTTTTTGTGCGAGGGGCAGCACCCAAGGACTGTTGTATATTTTTGTTTTTTCTGACGGTTTTTTTTTTTTCTGATTTTAAGATGTCTGCACATCCTTATAATTTGGTCAGTTGGCATCTTTCTAGCAGGAGTCCGACAGAGATACTTACATGAAGACATTGTGGAGCTTTTCACTATTTTTTTTTTTTAAGTATTATTATGCCATGTGCTCAGCTTTTCTTTTGGGGGAAGTGGCATTTCGCTGTTGTCTTGTTTGCCATTCAATGGGCCTAAGTGGAAAAGAGGCAGCGGCTCTTCATCGTTCGCATGCTTCTTGCCGGTGGGTACTGCCATGATCATTTTTGTTTTTGCCCCGTGGGAGGCATGCCAGCCTGAAGGAAATATATCTTCGTAGCCACATTTTGGTTTGTGGATTTCACTGAGTACTTTTTGCTTTTTTAGTTGGACATTATGTATAGTCGGTGGTCAAGTGGATCCTGTCATTTTCTAATCGTCGACGGGTGGCGCTGGGCTCTACAGATTCGTGTTGTTCTTAAGATCTTTTTTTCCGCCCACAGTGTGGACAGAGAGGAGAAGTGCTTTTTGTTGCATTTTGCTGCAATTTCTGTGTTATTACTGCTGGTCTCCGAGCTCTGTGTGTGAGTGTGTGTGTTTGGGGGGGTTCTTCCTAAACAACAAATTCAACTTATTGTGCCTGATTTTGGGCTTGGAAGGCCTTGCCCTTTCATGTCTTATAAGTATTATTTGTATTTTTGATATGTGGTGCTGCTTGTTAATTATTGTAAGATTGGACTGGGTGGTTGGTAGAGGGCTTGAAGGTTAGGGGTGGGGTTGGGACCTGCCTCTGGGTTCTGAGCTTTCTCCCACCTGGGGGTTAGTGGGTCTGTTCTACAAGGTATTGGGTTTATTCTTTGGGTGGAGGGGGGATCTCACCCTTCATCCTCCTTAGGGTTCTTTGGGAGTGGAGGGTTGTTTCAGGAAATAGCATAAATTTAGCATGTAAGTCGGTTTGGGAGGTTATTAGGGAGTTTAGGGATGTGGTGTTTGAGGGGGTTAAATGGGATACTGAGATAAAGTTAGGATATTACTGTGTCTTTATAAGGTTATCCTTTTCTCTTTGGCAGATAATTTTTCATGTGTTCTAATTGCTCATATCGTTTTCATGGGTGCATACCAACTTGCTTCCTTTTCTGAGATATCCTAGCACTAGTATTTTATTTTTGGAATTGGTAAATGATGGGTTTGGTTAGGTATGTTTCCTTCAATGTCAGAGGTATTTCCTCGCCAATCAAATGCAAGCATATACTGCAGTATGCAAGACGACAAAAGGTTCGACTTTTGCTTCTGCAGGAGACACACCTGACCAATGTAGAACATGATAAGCTGGTGGGTGGCTGGGTTGGAAAGGTGTACTACTCTTCTTACAATTCTCGGAGAAGAGGGTTCTGTGTATTGATTGACAAAAACTTACCCCTGATAGTACACTGATTCTTGACTGACTCTTATGTGTGATATGTAATCCTGGACTGCTCCCTACATGCGGTAAAATTCACCCTTGTGAAGATATATATGGACCTAATTTAGGTAAAGTAGAAATCTATAAAAGCCTAGTCGAAACACTGATATCCTTTGGGTTTGATAAGTTGCTTTTAGGTAGGGATAGAAATGAATGTATGTCTTCAGAGCTGGATAAGACATCTAGTGGAGGGTCAGGTTACTGTCTACAATCCAGTCATAGGGTGCTTCTAGATTCTTTGAAATTGGTTGATGTGTGGTGTCATTATCATCCCAGCAAGTGAAACTTCACTTTCTACTCTCCAAGGCATAATTCATATAGCAGAATTGATTATTTTTTATGTACTACCAATTTTTTGGCACAAAGTAAAGATTGTACAATTCTCTCTAGTGTAATATTGGATCATAACCATGTGGAAATTGAACTCTCTCTACGTTCATTTTGCTTGCCAGGATACTCATAGCGATTCAACCCTTCTCTGCTGGGACTTAAAGATTTTCCTGAATTTTTTGAAAGATGCAATAACTGAATTTGATCAATGTAATCTGGTGAATGGCTATTCCCTGGTGCAGACAGAAGCAGACAGGAAGCTCTGTCTGCTCCTATCTCTCTGCAGGAAACTCAAGATGCGATTAGAGCACTCCTGGGTGGCAAATGTCTAGGTCCTGATGGCTACCAGATTGATTTCTATAAAAAGTATTTTCATTTATTGGCCCTGTATTTATTGTGGTTATATGACCGGGTGGGTGATGGTATGGGCTCGCTGGGGGAGTTGGGTTATGCTTATATTATTAATACATAAGAAAGGGAAAGATGAAATAGATTGTGGTTCATATAGGCCTATCTCGTTATTAAACTCAGATTTGAAAATATTTGCTAAGGTTTTGCAGCTCCAGCAAGCAGTAGTTCTCCCTTTGCTTATTCACAGAGATCAAATGGGCTTTGTTAAAGGCAGAGTGTCCATATCCAGTGCCAGAAGATTAATCAATATTCTTTGCATGGCTAAGCTGACTGGTAAGTCGGGTGCAGTGATTTCCTCCCCACCGAGCTCCGACTAGAACCTTTCACTTAATCAATTCAAAAAGGAATCAAGACCTGGTTATTTAAACAGGCTATCCCAACGCCTCTCAACCCTAGCATTTGACTTCTCCTCAACACTCATTATTTCCCTCTCCCTAGTACAGTGTCCCCCCCCCCCCTACACACCCTCCCCCCCCCACCACCCCATCCATTTTATGGCTTCCTGATATTCAGTCACCACCTCTCCTTCCCATCGCCACCACCTGCCCTCTTGTACAGTTCCTACCCCACCACGCCTCCCCTATGCGCTTCATCCCCCACCCCCCGCTACCCCCCCCCCTGTCGCCTCTTGTATAATTAATTTATGTCCAACCTGGTTAACCACATGTAATCTCATTTAATAACTGTGGCGCCCGTTGGCTCTACAGTAAAGTTGTCACCTTTTAACTTCCTATCCTTCCTCCATCTATCATTGTAATTTCCTTTCTCAGTTGTCTGTAAACCGACATGATGTTTTTTTTACGAATGCTGGTATATAAAAGTTATAAATAAATAAAAAATAAATAAATGCAAAAAAAGCTTTTGATAGATTGTCCTGGCCCATTCTTTTTGTGGTGTTAAGGAATTCTAAAATTCTTGATCAGTTTATTTCTTGGATACTAGCAATCTATGCAAGATTGCAAGTGTGGCTGTTGGTCAGTGGTACAAAGTCCCCTTTTGTCTGTATAGGACGTGGTACGCGACAGGGCTGCCCCCTTTCCCTGCTGTTATTTGATCTGGCCATAGAACCCTTGGCATCCGCGATACGGAGTGATTCTAGTATTAAGGGTCTTCGGTTTGGCAGGCGGGAGCATAAGATCTTTTTATACGCAGACAATGTGATCATTTACTTTGTCTGATTTACCTACCTCAGGATCTGCTTTGTTGAGAATCTTGCGACAATATGGAAATTTGGCTGGCTACAGGGTTAACTGAGAGAAATTGGAGATCTTTCCCATTGGGTTCAAAGTTTTTATTCCAGAATGCCTTTCAGGGTTTAGAGTGGTACGAGAAGGATTTCACTATCTATGTATTTTTGTACCCAGGATTTTTAAGGATTTTTATTCTAAAAATTATGATCTTTGTGTCTCCAAAATTAAATAGACTTGTTAGCATGGGAGATTTCTTATTTTCATTGATGGGCCAGGTTAATCTAATAAAAATGAGTGTCCTACAAAAACTATTACATTTGTTTCAGCACATCCCTTGTGATTTTCCTATGCGGGTGTTTAATGATCTTCCTAGAGTTATGTCTTTATTTTATTTATTTTATTTTGGGTTTTTATATACCGGCATTCGAGAACGCAGTCCCATCATGCTGGTTCACATAGAACAGGGGTGCATCGTAAACATAAACTAAAAACAGTGGTGCGGAAAATGCAGTTACATATAACAGGGAGATTGGAACTTGGCAGAGAAAGAAGAGAAAGGACAGGTTATTAATTCAAACATGTAAACAATAATGGAGATGGTTAATCATGGTGTAGTTGGAGATAAGGATTGGCGAGGATGAGATATATCAGTTTGAGTCCGGGAATGCTTGTATGAATATCCATGTCTTTAGTCTTTTTTTGAAGGTTGAGATGCATGTTTCCAGTCTGATGTTAGCGGGGATAGAGTTCCATAACGGTGGAATGGCTGTAGAGAATGCCCGATCTCTTAGCGTGATGTGTCTGGTGGATTTGGGCGGTGGTACCTGTAGTGATCCTTTGTATGCATCTCTTGTCGGTCTTGACGAGTTATGTAGTTGGAGAGGGATCTGTAGGTCAATGGGAGCCAGTAGATGGATATTTTTGTATGTGGTAAGAATGGCCTTGTATATTATTCTAAAGTGTATGGGTAACCAATGGAGGTTCTTTAAGATGGGGGTTATGTGATCCCTTCTCCTGGAGTTTGTCAGTATTCGTGCAGCTGCATTTTGTACCATCTGCAGCGGTTTGGTGTAAGAGGCGGGAAGACCAAGTAGGATGCTGTTACAATAGTCCAGTTTTGAAAAAATGATTGCTTGCAGTATGGTTCTGAAATCTTGGGCATGGAAAAGAGGTCTAATTCTTTTCAGCACCTGTAGTTGGTAGAAACAGTCTTTGGTTGTTTTGTTGATAATAGCTTTGAAATTCAGACGATTGTCAATTAGGACTCCTAGGTCTCTCACTTGTGTAATTGTTGGTGTGTCTTGCTGTGTTGGGATGATGGTGCTGTTCTCAGAGGTGATGAGTAGGAGTTCTGTTTTGCCTGAATTTAGTACCAGGTTCAGGCTGGTGAGGAGGAGTTGAATTTTTTGAAGGCATGTGTTCCAGTAAGACAGCGTTTTTGCGAGGGAATCCTTAATGGGGAACAGGACCTGTATATCATCAGCATACAGGAAATGTTTGAGGTTGAGGTCGGTGAGAAGTTGGCATAACGGTGTGAGGTAAATGTTAAATAAAGTAGGAGACAGGGAAGAGCCCTGTGGGACTCCTACTGATGAAGAGTGTTGTGAGGATTCTTTGTTCTGTAGCTTGACCTTGTGTCCTCTATTGCTGAGAAATGATATGAACCAGGAGAGTGCTGTGCCTGATATACCTAAGGAGGCTAGCTGGTTAATGAGTAGGGAATGGTTAACGGTGTCAAAGGCTGACGAGAGGTCCAGTAGGATCAGTAAGAATGATTGACCTTTATCAAGGCCCAGGATGAGGTGATCTGTTAAGGAGATGAGGAGTGACTCCGTGCTAAGTGTTTTGCGGAATCCGTATTGTGATGGGAATAGGAGGTTGTTTTCTTCAATATAATTTGAGAGTCGGGTATTCACCAATTTCTCCATGATCTTGGCTATGAAGGGGAGGTTGGCGATCGGTCGGTAGTTGTTTGGGTCATTAGGATCTAGGTTTGGTTTCTTGAGTAGTGGTTTGAGCGAGGCCATTTTGAGGTCATCTGGGTAAGATCCTTGTTGTATTGAGCAGTTTATGATGTCTGACAGGGATTTGGAGATGGCGTCAGGAATTGATAGAAGCAATTTCGAGGGGATGTGATCCGATGGGTGAGAGGAAGGTTTCATTTTCCGTAGAATATCTTGGATCTCGATGGAGGAAGTGAGTTCCAGTTCAGCTAAGCGGGTATTGTTGACGGCGGTCTGAGGTGAGGTTGATGTATAAATGGTGTTAGAGGGAAGCTGGGTTAGAAGTTTGCTGATTTTGTTGTTGAAAAATATTGCTAGTTCTTCCGCTTTAGATTTAGCTTGGGTGAGAGCTATTTCTGGAGGGCTTGTTTGTGTGAGGTTAGAAACGTAGCTAAAGAGGGCTTTAGCATCGAAGACTAGGTGGTGGATCTTGGATGCGTAATAGTTCCTCTTGGATCTTAGTGTATTGGATTTGTATTGTTGAAGAGTTGATTTATAGGTAGATAGCGTGGTGGTGCTTGGGTTTTTTGCGCCATTTAGCCTCGTTTTGTCTTAGCAGTAGTTTGAGATTTTTTAGCTCTGGGGTAAACCACGGTTGTCTTTTGGATGAATTGGGGTGCGGTTTTTTTGTTGTTAGAGGGCATAGCTTGTTGGCAATGGATTCCGTGATGTTGTTCCAAGATCGTAGAGCTGAATTAGGATTGGTGAAGTCTACTTGAGTGAGATGTGATGATAAGTGATTGCTAAGATCTTCCATGGAGCATGTTTTCCTGTAAGTGAAGCAGGGGGAGGGTATGCGAGGTGGACTGGTGTCTTTTATTGAGAATGAAGATGTTATGAGGGAGTGATCTGACCAAGGGACCTTCGTGTAAGTGGGGTGCTGAACAGGTTTGATTGCTGTATTGACGAAGATTGATGAAGATGTCTTGTTTTATATGGTGCAATAAAAGTGCTTGGATATGTTTAAGTTAGTTATGGCTACCTAAATCTCAGGGTTGATTGGCTTTACCAAACCTTAAGTTATATTATTGGGCAGCGTGTTTTCTTTGTCTAAAATTGTGGTTGGGACACTATGAAGATTCATGGCTCGCAATGGAATGCTTACAAGCAGATGTTACGGATTTAGCTATCCTGCCCTCTTTCTTCCCGTGGCGTCATTTGTAAGAAGGTGGGTTACGTGGCAAAGCCCAATACTAGCCCATACCTTGAATGTGTGGAAACAAGTTCAGAATTTCTTGGGGAAGACTATAAAGATTATTTTTTGTTGTCTTCAATCTATGGTAATCTGCTTCTTTCAGGTTTTTCTTTCTTGCCGGTATTCAAAGAATGGAAGGAGAAGGGATTAGAAAGTTTATTACAATTGTGGGAGGATGGAACTTTTCACACCTTTGCCTCGCTGGAGGAGGAATTTGAGCTCTCACCTGCCCTTATCTGGGGAGGTAAGGGCAGCTCCCATGAACCATCACCCTCACCTCCCCAGTCGGGCCCTTCCCACTGCCTCTAGATGTGGCAAAATGCCGCCAGCACTCCATGCAGCAGAGTGCCACTTTTTGATGTGACAACACACCACCAGCTCACCGCGCAGCAGGATGCTGCCAACTTCCTCCAGCTGTGCTCCTCTCTAGGTGCGTGCCCGACACCTCACGATTTAAAGGGCCCATGGCAGGAAAAGTCCCCTGGTGCCTCCTGATGACCTCAAATGCTCAGGTCTATTAAAGGCCCTCCTCTGTCTCTCCCTGAGCAACAGGCCCAGCTGCTCCAGAGTAGCATGCGTTGCTTCTCAGCATTCCAGTCTTCATCCAGCTTGTCTTCAGTATTCGTGCAGCTTGTCTTCAGTCTTCATTCCAGCCTGTCCCATTCTCCATTGCTCACTTGTTCCAGACCTTGCCTGCCTGCCCCAAACTATCCATCCCTCTTCTTCTCCTTCGGATGGATACACAGCTATGACCACTGCCTGACCACTGTCTGCCTCTGACCACTGCCTGGACCATGGGTACACCTGACCGCCTCCTGCCTCTGACCACTGCCTGAATCGGGTTATACCTGACCACCACTTGCCTTCGACCCTAACTAACTATGATCCAAGTCCTGCCGGCCCCGGCACCCAAATGCTCAACCCTAGGGGAAAGTGTGCTGGTATAGGTGAAGATCCTGGTGGATCTCTGCTTCATCTGGGTCTGCCTACTGATGGTGAGAACTTGAAGGGCTCCTCCCTGCAGGTAGCTTCAATCTTGCCTTGGCACAAAGGTGCACAGACACAACAGGTCCCTTACTAAGATCTGGGGTTTTCTTGTATATGCCTTTTCACATTCCCCTTATACCTGCTATATAGAGCAGTTCTCCACTTCTCTAACACTGCTGAACTTCTGGCTGATTTATCTTTCAGGTAGGAACTCTAACAGGATTGTTCCTCATGTGGGCAGTTCATGCAAAGTCCCATCACGAACCAATCCTCTTTGGCACACCCTTCTCCGTCGATCTTAGGACAAGATGAGGTATAATGACAACCTATCCTTGCACTCTTCTCCAAGAAATTTCTCAGGCATTTACTCCAGAACCCCTTCCATCCAGTAAGATTTGGGTACTCCAATATTGGACCCAGCCACCTTCCCTGGACAAAATTTTATCTTCTTCAGGAAACCATCTGTTGAGAGAAGTAGGGCCAGTGGAAACTCTAAGCAGCTGCCTAGAGTGCCACAGTCCTGGGGGCAAACCAAATGTCTCAAATGATCATCTATGTAGGTTCCTCACTATGACAAAATTAAAATATTACAGAACCCCATATATACTAATACATTTCACTGCAAAATATACATCTTACAAAATGTTCATAAATTATATGAAGTGAAAGGTAATGGTTTCATATGTTCTTGAGGCAGGAACCACCAAGGTTATCCCATCCTTATGGTTTTTAATCATTAATGCATCTACCTTCCACCTCTTTTTTTAAAGTGTGTAAAATGCTGTGAAATTTATAAAATATTCTAGTGCACTCATACCGTATTTCATTAATTTTCTTAATTTCAATGTGCCATACTCGACTTCTTAATATATGTTCAGACTGCCCAAAATGTTACTTAGCTGCGATTAAATGGCATCTTTCACCAATTCTTTACTGAACCCGACTTGCGCAAGTTTCGAACAAGCATCCTTCTTCAGGAGTTAAACCATTTTTATCTTCGTTGTTCAAACGACAGTCCAAACATTCACAGTTTTTTTCTTTTTCAAATCTTGTGCCACAAAAGCCTCCTCGCCAGCGTTTAAAAATTGTGGTCTGAATGACTACTCTATTCACCCTGAATATAAAGTCACCTGGGAATACTTGGAAAGCCAATCAAAATGCCACAATTCAAATTAAAGACATCCAGTCAAGTTCTTCATTCAACCTAAAGGGTTGTTCCGACTTTAATTTATGGATCCAGAACTGTTCCCGATAGTTCAATTTAGCAGGCAAGTCCCCTTCACCCTTTGGTAAATATTCAATCACTGTTCATTGTAGTTGCTCGAAAACATGATGAGCTTGCATACAGTGTGCAATAATGGGCGCCGTCATATTCTCAGTATTTAATCTTGATCTATGTTCCATAATTCTACCCTTCACTGATCTACTAGTGCGGCCAACATTTATTTTAGGGCACGGACATACTATGATATATACCACATTGTCAGATGTATAATTGGTGTCATATTTCCTCTTGTTTTATTTTATATTTTCTGAGGATTGATGGCGATTCTGTTTTTCCATTGTTGCATTGCATACAGAGTCTAGCTTCTTGAGCTTCTTCATTTTTATCTCCATATTTCTATTTATACTTTATGATCTCTTTATTTTGAATTTGGTGAGAGTTTATCTGTGTTCTGTCTGTATGAAGGAGGTGAGGTACTCTGCTGGTATGTAATTTCTGTATAGGGATCTATAGCAGCCTGGCTTGTTCTGTTTTCCTAATCGATATATTGGTTTTTAAGACTTGATGTATATTATTTGCAGTATTGCCTTTTCAAAGGTAGGGTTGTTACTGTTTTGAGTACTAGCAGTTAGTGCTGTTTTGGTATGGAAGGTTTACTAAATTGTAGTTAGTTTAGTTTATTTGATTTGATGAACCACATTTCAATTTACTCATGGCTTTCTGAGGGTCAAGCCCACACCCAACTTGTGTGACACTAGCCCTAATACCATTTGGGTTCCAAGTGTCTTTTTTGCAGGGTTTTCTGGTTGGCATCACAGTGGTGAATGTAAATATAATATGCATGTTGCTATAAGTGATATTTTATCTCAGAATGTCATTTTTCTTGTAAAATCTGTTATTATGAATGCATAATTTTAAATTATGTATAGGGAAGTCATGGTATAAGGTTTGGCTAGGGTACTTAATACCCTTGCACACTCTTGATATTTTCCCTGTGGAAGGAAAGACCCTTCAAAGTATCTTCCACAAGAAGAGGCACTCACACTGACCCTAAGTCCTTGTGGGCTAAGGCTGACTCCAGACTCTTCTCTCTGAATCGGTGTCATATGGGTACAGGATTTTTATCAGTCCTATGGCACCTCCCACTGAGAAGTATCAAACCTCCTTTACCATTCCTACATACACTGAGCTCTCTAACAGGGCCAGAGTGTGTTGAGATCACTAACTATACACTATAGAACTCCTATACTAGTAAAGGACAGAATTGGGGGTCTCCTTACATATGCAAATTCAAATTTCAGTATTTTTTACAAAATTGTAGACTTTATTGCAAGTGAATTTTTGCAAAAAATGTTGCTTTTATAAAAAATTTTGCATGTGATTTAGCTAATGCTGCATCACTAATGAGATGATTTGTATGATGTTTTAGTTTATTAGCAATTTAGCATATTTTTTGTGAATGGCTTCACAAATGCTAAATTATGCTTGTTTAAATAGCAAATAGCACATGCAAACTTTTGCAAACGTGATTATGCATGCCATTTACCATTTTAAAGCGTGAAATCACATTTGCAAAGCCATTCAGGGCTTAGTATATTGCCCCTTAAGTGTGTTTCTATTATATAATTACAGTAATTCTCAGCATGCAAGGACTTTGTGGCCTGCCCATTCTGCCTAGTTGCACCATCCCTAGTCCATCAATGAGGACCCTACTCGATCTCTAGTCACCTCTAGGTGGGTATACTCTAGGCAATTTAATGTATTCTGGTAAACTGTTATCTCCAAATAAATGTGGGGGGTAATGCTTTGTAGTTAGGATTGAAATTATAGAGTATTAGCCTGTGGCTTTATTTATTTGTCTCCCATTGAATACATTAACCTATCATCCATGTAATTAGTAGTCAGGCAGACAAGTAATAATACCCTCACTGATAAGTCATAGGTTAATTAGCCTGAGTGATTAAACTAGTCTCTGATTCCCTATGAAAGAGAGGTTTAGAGGGTGGACTAACTTTTACCTTTTTCTTGGGCTGATAATTAAAGATGAATCTTACTGCAATCTTACTAGCAAATTAAAAAAAAACCCACTCCAAATATATAACAAAATTAGATAAATGAATGAAGCACCAAGTGATATGGAAATATATAAAACTTATATACAAAATCAATAATATAATGAATAAAGGGATTCTTCCCTAGTTTTTAAATCACAGGTCCCATATTTTTATAACTGAAGTGCTTTTGTGTGAATGCAAAAATGTGTCCTTTTAATGAAAAAATATAAAAAATGTCAAAGAAATATACTTCCCAAATGGGCAAAGATACTGAAAGAAATGTCCAAACCTACACTAGACATAAGAGGATGTCCAGAGAAAAATATGACTTGCAGGGCTTTCGCCCAGACTATCATGCAACAAGGGGTGTCGATGATCCAGGATCACCACCAATATGGCTCCCTGTGGTGCATCTTGTGTGACCAAGCAGGGCTCCTTAAGCAGCTGTGTATGCTGCATCTTAGGTTGTGCAGATCCAGACTTGGCACCAGCAGGAGAGCGGGATGAGCAGCAGAAGCCCGTGCTACTGCTGTAACTGTTCCTTTCTGTCAGTGTTGGCCCTATGAGCATGTTCAAAACTTGCAGGCTGGCACTTCCTGTATGCTGATCTTGTGCATTGCGAGATCAGCATACAGGAAGTACCATTTGCCCTCAGCTGGCCCTGCTGATGTGGTCCACATTTCAACAGCAAGCTTTGGCAGCAAGGAAGTGAAATGTAAAGCATTTTGGCATTTTGTCTAAAGTTCTTAGCACTCCAACTCTCCATCCAGAACTTTGTTCTATGAGTGCTAATTAATGCCAAAGTGAGCATGCTTTCATTTTATATATGTACTTTTATTTCAGATATTTCAAAGCAGATTACATTCAGATACTGTAGGCATTTCCCTGTCCCCAGAGGGTTCACAAGCTAACAGGGTCATTTATCAAATCGCGTTATGGCGTTTTCGCATGTGTTAAGGCATTTTCACATGTGAAAAATGCCTTAATGCATGTGATAAGCACCATAATGCATGATGCAATGCAAATTTCTAAAAGAGGAGGGATTGGTGGTGGGAATTCCGTAAAAGCGGGCTGGCTTTGCGAAGCCATAACGCACAATATCGCCGAAAATAACTACATCTTTTTCAATTGCATTAAGCTGTGCGATATCATGCAATATGACCATAAGGCAATTTGTGATTTTTTTCGCAAATTCCATTTTGGGCATTTTTAGGCTGGGGAAGGACCTGAGATGAGGAGAGAGAGAGAAGGGGAAAGGGAGAGAGAGAGACAGCCTCTGGGGGTGGCACCATCGTAAGTAGCTTTTTATGCGAGGTGAGGCTTAGGTAGTAGTGTAGGGGTTAGGGGCCATTTTTACATGCAAAGTGAGACGTACGACCAGAACAGTACACTCTTGTGATGATTTGATGTCCTTCGGAGTGAGGAAACTCACACAACAATGAGATTTGTACAATGTTCTCTCAACCCAGTTAGAGAGTACATCAAACTAGGTTAATAAATCTAGGCCTAAGTTTGTACCTGAAGCAATGGAGAGTAAAGTGACTTGCCCAAGGTCACAATGAGCAACAACAGGATAGGAACCCTGGCGTTGCTGGCTCACAGACTGCTGCGCTAACCACTAGGTTACTGTCCCATCCGTCATCTAAATCTGCTGTTCATGACAGGACTGATAACTGAACAAGAACAATATTCATGTGCTTCCTGTAGGTTAGTACATCAACTTTTTCTAACCCAGGCTTTCAAATTTATTCCTAGCAAGGCATTCTGGATGCAGTGTCAAATGCTGTATACTCTGGACAATAAATCCTTTAGCTTTGACTGTGACTGTGTGCCCACTCACTATTTCTATAGTGCTACTAGATGCACGTAGTGCTTCCTCACAATGCTCCTCTTCAGCATGATGTTACAGCGCCTCATCAAGTGGCCTCTCACCCAAATAGCATTTTGGGTCAGAGAGTTTCTCCACTTGAGAAAAATACAGCTTTATTTGATGTCTGGTACATCACAACAGTGCCCAAAATGCTTTGCTTGTACAGCTGCCAACAACTATAAATGAATCAACTGTAAAATATTAAAGAACTAGGAAAGAATGAGAGAGACCCAGAGGAATCAATACTGAAGAACAGTGCCTAAATCTGTAAATACTGGAATCAACATATATTCCATAAAGTGAGTTAGTTGGAGGGGGTAGAGTGCTATCAACAATTTTTACCCAAGGCACCATTTACCCTAGAGACAGCCCTGCATGCAGGTGACTCTGGGATCTTCATTCAGGAAGGGCTTTTTTTTTTTTTTTTTTATCTGAGAAACTGGGTCAGCTGAAGCTTCTAGAATCTAGAGGGTTGTTTTTGTTTGTTTTTTTATGCTGGAGAAGTTGCCTTTCTTAGGTTCACCATAAAAAAAGTAATGCTCTAAGGCAGTGTTTCTCAACCGTTGCTCCATGGACCGGCAAGGGTACCTGGCAGCATTTTTTTTTTGCTGAGCCGTGGAGTGGCAATCATTGCAGGAAGGAGCTGACCCATGCAGCAGACACCTTCCCTGGCTGCACGCGTACCAGCTCCCACTGATCTCCTGCAATCATGAGTGGGACATAATCTATACTGCCCTGCACCTCCAGGCCAAAACGTCCTGCTAGCAGCTTCTCCCAAGCAGTGTTGCCAACCTCGCTTATTTACCGCGAGATTGGGCTTCTTTTTGAAGTCATTCGCGGTTTTTTTTTCCGACTCGCGGGTTGCTTTTAATTGGGCTTATTTTTTCTTTCGGTCGCGTTTTTTTGGGCTTGTTGGGCGGGACCTGTGCGCTGAAGTCTGAATCATGTTACACTGATTGGCTGCTGCTACGATGAAGCCTGTGTCCTTAGCAGGCGCATCCTATCCCTATATTGCAGCAGTAAGAGCCAATCAGAGTGAGCAGACAGAGCTTTTAATGCACGCCACACCCGGTCCCGATGTGAGGAGAGCACGTTTTGTGGGCAGAGCGCAGGCAGCGCAGCAGACCCAGCCAGCTGAGTACCGCGTCCTCCATCCAGCACTGCATCGCACGTGGACGGGAAGGCCAGCAGCACGGCATTAGAGCTCAGAGCAGCAACATCAAAGGAATCAGACTGCAGCTACAGCCAGGTATCAGGAGGGGGGAATGATTATGTGGGGGCCAGAACTGTGCTCGATGGGGAGAGGGGAATGATGATTATGTGGGGGGCCAGAACTGTGCTCGATGGGGAGAGGGGAATGATGATGATGTGGGGGCCAGAACTGTGCTCCATGGGGAGAGGGGAATGATGATGATGATGTGGGGGCCAGAAATGTGCTCGATGGGGAGAGGGGAATGATGATGATGTGGGGGCCAGAACTGTGCTCGATGGGGAGAGGGGAATGATGATTATGTGGGGGCCAGAAATGTGCTCGATGGGGAGAGGGGAATGATGATGATGTGGGGGGCCAGAAATGTGCTTGATGGGGAGAGGGGAATGATGATTATGTGGGGGCCAGAAATGTGCTTGATGGGGAGAGGGGAATGATGATTATGTGGGGGCCAGAACTGTGCTCGATGGGGAGAGGGGAATGATGATGATGTCGGGGCCAGAAATGTGCTTGATGGGGAGAGGGGAATGATGATGATGTGGGGGCCAGAAATGTGCTCGATGGGGAGAGGGGAATGATGATGATGATGTGGGGGCCAGAAATGTGCTCAGAGGAGGGAAGGTGTGAGAGAGGCAGGTATTTTTTAATTTGTTCTACTCCACTTGATTTCCATCTATTTTTTCCCTCATTTCTTCTCCCTGCAGCAGATCACCTTTACAAAAAAGATCCTTATTTTGGCAAAAAAAGCTTGTCTATACCAGCTGACTACAGGTAAGAAATGTGACATGGAAACTTTCACTTTTAGCACTGCCTCTGAGTAACGCAGATGTTGAAAGAGTATTCTCTCAAGTAAATTTAATAAAGTCCAAGACAAGAAACCGTATGGCAAATGCAACTCTTTCGGCAATATTGCAAGTACGTTATGGCATGAGACGCCAGGGTATTTGCTGTACCAGCTTCGTGCCAGGTAGTAATATGCTGAAGCGATTCAATGAAAATATGTATCGTGACAATGCTGACCTTACAGACAATGAAGAACTGGCTGATATCAATTGTCACACTTGTTTTAGTTAACTGTGAGAGCTACAATTTATTACAATAAAGTCAGCCATTATGTGTGCATTACAAAAGTATTTCAAGTGTTCAATGTTATAAGAAATAAAAAAAAGTTTCAACTTCACGTGTTTTGGGCTTGTTTTGGGCTTGTTTTTTTTGGGAAAAGTGCTTGTTCTTTCATGAAAACCTGGCAACACTGCTCCCAAGCCTCACAAGTGCTGTGCACTGCTGCTGCTGCTTCTGGATGCGCAGACGGGCTGGCACTCTCTGGCTCTTCACTGCTGCCGGCATGGAACGAACAGCTGATTGAGCCGGCAGATGAACATGAACATCAGGCTCAGCTGAGCCCCTGACCGTCAGGCTCTGTAAATAAATAAAACAAATCCAAAGGGCTGACGCCTGCTGCAAGCACCAGGCCCCTTAAAGGGGCAGCATCTAATCCCACGGCCACCGATGTATTTTTAGCCCCGACTACATTATCTTCTCGAATGAAGAGACCTGATTTTTTTTTTCCTTCCCCTGCTCTGGATGCAAGAAGGAGCTCCTTTCTCATTATTCTTGCAATTAAAACATGAGGGGCTGGCTGAGTTGAGACCGGGGAAGACTCCTGAAGTGGGGGAAATATATTCCTCCCCCTTTAGCCATGATGGGATTCCCATGCTCCTCAGTCACAGGAGGGAACTCCTTCTCCCCCACTGTTCAGGTGCCTTCCCCCAACTCTACCAGCTAGTTTAGCTGATCTCTTACACATTAGTTTAGGAGATCAGCCATCCAGTCCCTGACAACAAAAAGTTCGAGAAGCGCTGCTTTAATGAGTTAGTTTTCAAAGGCGTTATGGGCATAAAATTAGCATATACGCATGGAAGTAGCTTTATTTGCATACATGCTAGATTATAAACATCAAAAGTATATGCGTATTTCAGTTTTACGTACACATTTACCTGCATAAACTGGCTTCTAGGGGAGTTCTGGGGCGGGGCCAAGAGGAACGCGCATGAAATGCTATTTTATGAGATTTACGCAAATGCTTTAGGAAAACGAATCACACAGTTTTACACCTGCTACTTATTTAGCACAATTGATAGCAAATTCATCAGTTGCCTGCTATTTCTGGGTGGGAGATAAGAGTGAACTGGAAAAAATTCAGGGTGAAGTATTAGGAGATATTGACAAACTGGTGATTTTAAATACGTGTGCATGTTTTAAAATATACCATAAGAACATAAGAAATTGCCATGCTGGGTCAGACCAAGGGTCCATCAAGCCCAGCATCCTGTTTCCAACAGAGGCCAAAACCAGGCCACAAGAACCTGGCAATTACCCAAATACTAAGAAGAACGCATGCTACTGATGCAATTAATAGCAGTGGCTATTCCCTAAGGGGCGGATTTTAAAAGGCGCGCGAATAGCCTACTTTTGTTTGCGCTCCAGGCGCAAACAAAAGTACGCTGGATTTTAGTAGATACGCGCGGAGCCGCGCGTATCTGCTAAAAACCTGGATCGGCGCGCGCAAGGCTATCGATTTTGTATAGCCGGCGCGCGCCGAGCCGCGCAGCCTACCCCGTTCCCTCCAAGGCCGCTCCGAAATCGGAGCGGCCTCGGAGGGAACTTTCCTTTGCCCTCCCCTCACCTTCCCCTCCCTTCCCCTACCTAACCCACCCACCCAGCCCTGTCTAAAACCCCCCCTTACCTTTGTCGGGGGATTTACGCCTCCCGGAGGGACGTTTTGGCCTGGAGGTGCAGGGCAGTATAGAACGCAGTATAAAACGCTGCCGACACGCCCCCGAAACGCCGCGACGACCGGGCCCGCCCCCCCGACACGCCCCCGACACGCCCCCGGGGCTCTGCGCGCGCCGGAAGGCCTATGTAAAATAGGCTTCCCGGCGCGCAGGGCCCTGCTCGCATAAATCCGCCCGGTTTTGGGCGGATTTACGCGAGCAGGGCTCTGAAAATCCGCCCCTAAGTATAATTGATTAATAGCCATTAATGGACTTCTCCTCCAAGAATTTATCCAAACCTTTTTGGAGTGGAGTGTCCCAGGGATTTGTACTTGGATTGATGCTTTTCAATATATTTATAAATGATCTAGAAAGGGATACCATAAATGAGGTGATCAAATTTGCAGATGACACAAAATTATTTAGAGTTGTTAAATCAAAAGTGGATTGTGATAAATTGCAGGAGGACCTTGCGAGACTAGAAGATTGGGATTCCAAATGGCAGATGAAATTTAATGTGGACAAGTACAACGTGATGCACATAGGGAAAAATAACCCTTGCTATAGTTACACATTGTTAGGTTCCATATTAGAAGTTACCACCCAAGAAAGAGATCTAGGCGTCATATTGGATAATACATTGAAATCATCAGCTCACTGTGCTACGGCGGTCAAAAAAGCAAACGGGTTGTTTATCACGGCTATAGCCCTTTCTTTGTATTATACTCTTAGATTCTACTCTTTATTTCTTTTTTTCCCTTCTTGTTTCTGTTGTGGAAGATATGGTTAAATATCAATCTGGGTGATTGTATGCTTAATTTCTTTGTATTTTTTCATTGATTTTCCATTTATATTGCCATGCAAGGAAATGGTTACATGCTTTGTTTTATATAAATGCTTATAAATAAAAATAATAAAAAGAAAAAGCAAACAGAATATTAGGAATTATTAGGACAGGAATAGCGAATAAAATGGTGGATGTCATAATGCCTCTGAGTTTCTCCATGGTGAGACCACACCTTGAATACTGTGTGCAATTCTGATCACCATATCTCAAAAAAAGATATAGTTGCACTGGAGAAGGAACAGAGAAGAGTGACCAAAGTGATAAATGGGTTAGAACAGCTCCCCAATGAGGAAAAGCTAAAGAGGTTAGGGGGCTGTTCAGTTTGGAGAAGAGATGGCAGAAGGGGGATATGATGGAGGCCTATAAAATCATGAGAGGACTAGAACGGGTAAATGTGAATCTTTTATTTACTCTTTCAGATAATAGAAAGACTAGGGGGCACTCGATGAAGTTAGCAAGTAGCATATTTAAAACAAATCAGAGAAAAATTATTTGTCACTTAACGAACAATTAAGCTCTGGAATTCATTGCTGGAGAATGTGGTTAGGGGAATTAGTGTAGCTGGGTTTAAAAAAGGTTTGGAATGTTCCTGGAGGAGAAGTTTATATACTGCTATTAATCAAGTTGCTTTAGGGAATAGCCATTGCTATTACTGACATTAGTTGCATGGGATCTATTTAATGTTTGGGTACTTGTAATCTGGATTGGCCACTGTTGGAAACAGAATACTGGGCTTGATGGACCCTCAGTCTGACCCAATTTGGCAACTTATGTTCTGTTCAAGGAGCTTTGCTCAAACAGTTGGTAATGGAACCCACATGGGAGGGTGTAATACTCAACCTAGTATTCACAAATAATGTCTCTAATGTCCAAGTAGGTGCTTGACCTTTTGCAGAGTAAGCATAATAAGATTCAAGTTTTGAATTTCAAAAATATAGATGTATGAAGATGTATCTGGAGGAAGAACTAGAAGACTGAGAGAAAATGGATGAAGTAGGCCAGTTTAAAAGGAATTATTACAAAGGCAACAAATCTCTTTGGGGTCATTTATCAAAGTGCTATATGGCGTTTTCACATGCGAAAAGCACCTTTAACGCATGCGAAAACACCATAACGCATGGTGCGATGCAAATTAGGAAAAGGGGAGGAGTTTGGGTGGGATTTCTGGTGAAGCCATATTGCACAGGTTTAACTACACCTTTTTCATTTGTGTTAAGCTGTGCAACATGGCTTTATTGCACTTTTTTAAGCTGCTAGGGGAGAGAGAACTAGCCCCACAGGGGGGGGGGGGAGAGAGAGAGAGAGAGAGAGAGAGAGAGAGAGAGAGAGAGAGAGAGAGAGAGAGAGAGAGAGAGAGAGAGAGAGACTAGCTAAAAAGCATGCATACTAGGTAGGTATTTATACCTCTATATGAGTCCCACCTAGCTACTCGAGGTGAGATTTAGGTATTAGTGTAAGGGTTAGGGGCCACTTTGACATTCAGAGTGTGACGTACGAACAGAACAGTGCATTCTTGTGAAGATTTGATGACCTTTGGAGTGAGGAAACTCGCCCAAAGATGAGATTTGTGCAATGTTCTCTCAACCTAACTTGATGGACTCTCTACCTGGGTAACATCAAGCTAAGATAGCACACTTTGCGATAAACAGCCTATTACCATAAAACACACCGCTTTTCCTATCACATGCGATATTTAGTGCATTTTGATAAATCCATGCCTTTGATAGAAAAGTAAAGAAATGTAAGAGGGAAAATAAGCCCATCTGGTTCTCAAAGCAGGTGGCTGAAAAAATAAAGGCAAAAAGAACACTGTTCAAGAAGAACAAAGTATCCCATAAAGAGGAAGATAGGGAAGAATAACTAGTGAAAGTGAGGGAGACAAAGAAAGAAATCAGGAAAGCAAAAGGTCGAGCAGAAGAAAGGACTGCCAACAAGGTAAAGCGAAGTGACAATACATTTTTCAGATATATATAGAAGGAGGAAGGTCCAAGATGGTATAGAGAAATTGAAAGTTGACAAGGAGCAACATGTAGAGAAAGATGAAGAAATAGCAAAATGTTAAATAAATACTTCATCTTCGGTATTTACTAAAGAAGACCATTGCTGGTTGACAAGACCATGAATGGAAGTGGGGTAGCTGCAACTCCATTTACAGAAGAGAATGTATGGGAGGAGCTAGGAAAACTGAATGTGGACAAAGCCATGGGGCTGGATGAGGTACATCTCAAGATACTAAGCGAGCTCAGAGATGTTCTGGTGAGTCCACTGAAAGACTTGTTCAATAGATCCCTAGAAACAGAAATGGTGCTGCAGGATTGGAAAAGAATGGTGGTGGTCCTGCTTTTCAAGAGCAGAAGCAGAGTGGAGGCTGAAACTATAGGCTGGTCAGCCTCACCTCGGTGGTGGGAAAATTAATGGAGACTTTGCTGAAGGAAAATATAATGAACCATCTCTAGACTGGTGGGTTCCTGGACCTACTGTTGTGGTCCTGGCCGCGAGCACCACGGCCAGGCCCTTACCTTTTGATTCCTGGACCTGCTCCCGCCTCCGGAGTCCTGGCTTGTGGCCTGTTTGGCGGCGTCCCCACTGGGGCAGCACCGCCGTGAAGGTTCCGGTGGACGCCCTGTTCCTAGGTGTGCGCGCGTGCCACTTGGGCGCCTTTGTAGCCAGTTTCCCGCCAGTACCGACTCCACCCAATTCCTGACATCAGACGCCGCAGCCTTGATAAGCCGGCCGCGGCCATCCAACCTTTGCCTTGCAACGGGTTAGCATTTTGGTTTCCTGTTGCGTTGCGCCCTGGAGTGACCTGCTTGGCTATGTCGCTCCGTTCCTGCTACAGTACCTGCTTGGTTCCTGCCTGCTTGCTACAGTACCTGCTTGGTTCCTGCCTGGTTCCAGTACCCGAGTCCTGCTACAGTTCCTGCCTGGTTCCAGAACCGGTACCCAGTTAGAGTATCACTACTGTCCTAGTCTGGTTCCAGTTACCTGTCCTGATCCACAACCCGCCTAAGTCCCAGCGGCCAGGCCCCTACAGGCTCCTCCTGGAGGGGCTTCGGCTTCCAAGGGTGAAGCCACCTAAGTCCAGTGGTTGGGCTCCTACGGGCTCCTCCCGGGGGAGCACCAGCTTCCAGGGTGAAGAGCATCTACGTCCTGCCTGAACATCTGCCTCCCGGCCCGCTGTTCATCAGAGACATTGTCCATCTCTTCCTAGTCTCCAGCAGGTTGGCCCAAGGGTCCACTAAACTGAGATTCCCACAACACCTGAGGCAGCATGGATTTACCAAGGGAAGGTCCTGTCAGATAAATCTGATCAATTGTTTTGATTAGGTGATGAAAGATCAGGATCAAGGAAGAGAACTTGATGTGATTTACTTGGATTTCAGCAAAGTGTTTGATACAGTTCCGCATAGAAGACTTGTGAATAAAATGAGAAGCTTGTGAGTGGGCACCAAGGTGGTGGAGTGGATTACAAACTGGTTGAATGACAAGAGACAACATGTAATGGTAAATGGAACCTACTCTGAAGAAAGAATCATGTTAAGTTGAGTGCCACAAGGATTGGTGACTCAGAACTAACATCAGAACTAACATCAGGAAATATTTCTTCATGGAGAGGGCGATGGATACTGGAATGCTCTTCTGGAAGAGATGATGAGGATGGAAACAGTAAACAAGTTCAAAAAAGCATGGGATAAACACTGTGGATCCCTAAATGCTAGAGGTAGGACATGAAGAAAAGGGTGCCTTGGAGTAACCTATATGGAGCGGCAGTTACTACCCTTAGCAGAGGGCATGGGGATTACCATGCTTAACCAAATTAGCCTTGATTTCTTTTGACCCAACTGCAACATTGCTTTTTGCTTCAATAGGGGGTGGGAGGGAAAGAGGGGAAATGGATTCAGACAACTGCCAACACTGGGCCTCGACTTTTATGGTCTGGGGAACTGAAGCACAGATATTTGAAAAAAAGCAGCATTGTCTGAATTATCAAGAAGGCTGCTCACCCTGTAAAACTGTTGCTAGCAGTAATTTTGTTTTGGGTTTGATAGTTGCTTGGTTTTGATTATATTATATTACTATCTTTAACATAATATGGTCAACACACCTGCATGCCCTCCGAAAACTCAATTGTTTATTGTGGTACTATGTGGATTAACTTATAATGTATATGTTTCAGTTATACAACAATATGAGATATAGAGCTGTTATGATAAAATTTATTGTTTTTCAGATATATGAAATGACACTATACCATGTAATGGACCCATTGAGTATGAACATGTATGCTAGATTTTAAAAGCAACTACGTCCCTGAAGAAGCCATAAATGTCAGGGCGAAACGAGGCTCTCATTGGACAAGATCAATTTATAGCAGGACTAGACTAATTTACAGTAATATAAGAGCAATTCACATCATATGTTCAAAAGTATATAGGGGATCAGTTTGTCAAAAAAGTATTAAAAAATGATGTATGTAGTATTGTAATTGCATTAGATGCAAAAGAATTTCTAGCACTTTATATATTTTATGTACAGAATGAGTGGGGAATGAATGTGATATGTGTGGTATGAATGAAGGTATTTTAGGGTAAAGCATGAGTGTGATTTTAGAGTGTTTTGGTAAGGGTCCTAGTAGGTAATATAAGAACAGTCAAATGGAATGTATTTACAAGAAATATTTTGTCAATAAATGATAATTAAGTGTTGATAATGACTTGAGGACCTCTGATTTGTGGTGTGATATATTTTTAACGTAAGGCATAGGGGTAACCAGCACGTACTACCAGTTACTACCATAAGAAACTTGCTGAGCAGACTGGGTGGATCATTTGGTCTTTTTCTGCCATCATTACTATGTTACTATGAATGTTACTACGAATGGGGATAAAGTCTTAGTAAATCAGATGCTAAATGTAGACAATTTGCAGAAGGTTGAGTTCACTAATCTTTTCAATCAAAGAAGGGAACTGTGTGACTACATAAATGAAATAAAATCAAAATTTCAGTTAGCAGACGCTTTGATAGGTGTTACTGTACCATACACAGAAGAAATCTGGAAGAGTATCATTGTATTATCATCATCACATTAAAAAATTAACAAAAAAGAGTCCCACTGTAAAGAGCCTTTCAGCATAATTTTTGTATGTTTTGCTAATTTTTAGTATTTCAACCTCTGAACGCTTCCATGTGGGATAAAGAAATCCTAATCTTGTGAGCAAATCAAAGCAGGAAACGGCAACACTGCACATTGGGACCTGCTTTTGGCAAAGCTACAAGATTAACAGAGTCACATGGTAATATAGTATGAAGGTAGAAAAAGATCCATGCAGTCTGCCTAGTTAATACTGTCCATTCTGTAAGGGTATACCCAACTGCCAGCTGAGAATTCACAGTAGCTGGCTAAATCCCTCCACCATCCAACCTCCCCGCCAACTCGATTGTACCACACCCCCAAGAATGCCTGCATTTTAAGTCGCTAATTATAGCCACCTTGTGAAAAAAGGATAGAGGCCCTTAATTCCCTAGCAGGCCGATGCAGAAAGATGCGTTCAGCCAAACGCACAGTTTTACCTGCGTTTGAATGCACATTTTCTGTGCGTGTGACTTACTGCTGATGCAGCAAGGAGTTTTGCGCGCAGAAAATGTGCATTGGAAAATATGCGATTAGCTTCGCGCCCTCACATGGAAATTCCATGCAAATTAGGGTATCGAGCATTGCCTCCTAGTGCAGAGGGGTGCACTGACTGAACTCGCATTTTCTTAACGCTGAAAACTTTACTCCTGGTCAGAGGTGGAGTAAGGTTTCCGGCGCAATCAGAGCACAGCCTGTCAGGATTCAGCCTTCCACCCCGTTCTATCATGGCCTAATAAATACTAAAAATGCTCCCCCCCCCCCACAAAAAAAAAAGAAATGAACTTACCACTGCTGCACTTTTCCTGTTTGAATAGTGGTGATGTTTTATTTGGCCATAAGCCCTCCCCCTCCCTCTACATCTGGCTTTAATTAAAGGGGAAGCAATGTAAAAAAAACTTTTGTTTCAACGGTGTTGACTCCTGGTGCTGGGTGGTTGCTCCCTCACTCCCTTCCAAGTTAAAATGTGCATTCAGCCTGTGCTGAACACACGTTTTCCTGTCCATGCCATTTTTTTAAAAACTCCCAATGCATTAGCATAACACTAGTTTACTGCATCATGAATTAAACAAAAAAAAAAGTAGCTTGTGCATTAGGAAGCTGTGCACTGACATGCGGCACACAGTTCTAACACTCAGCATCATGCATCAGCCTGTAATGCAGCTAGAACTTATTGAAAGTTTACCACTGAATGCGTGCCGGGTGCTCCACAGGGTGAGACACCAAACATGAGTGCTGTGAAATTGAAACAAAGCTGAAATAAAATGGGAATTAGTAAATGTACTCCAGAAGGCATCTGTAAGCCATGGGAATGGCCCATGACTTGGAAAAGTACCCGGAGGACAGAGGGATCTGGACTCTGACTGTTCTTACCTTAGCAGGGCTTGATACAAAGCTATATTAGTTTAAACATTAGCGGTTCCTGTTCCTCCTGGGCCTTCCTTCTTATCCCCCTGTTAAGGAAAATGCCCTGGGACCAGAATGCCTTCCTAGGTGACGTCTTAAAGGTGGACCGGGCCAGATACCTGGTGCCGGTCCTTTAAGGTGTTCTGAGGTCGTCTCATGTACACTCCTTCGCAGCATCAAATCATTAACTTTCAAGAAGTGGAGTTACCCCATCTTCCAATGATTGTTAATAAAATAAACCTAAAACATTAACTCCTGGAACTAGTTGGCTGTATCAGTATTCAGCACCATGGGCACAGATTGAGCAAGAGTTCACACATGAGATGGAGAGGAGATTAAAGGAAAGGAGAAAAAAAATTGCTTTTAACTGCTACAGACTTTCTACCTTTTACAGATCTTTCTGCTGTCCAACTTTAGTAGGGCAATGCAGGGCTGAATTAAAGGGAGGGCACAAGGAGTAAATATCACTATGCTCAGAGCTCTCCAAGCATCTTCCTGTTGCCCGGCTTCAGCACAGGAACTCATCTGCAGGGGACTGGATTCAAGGGAAGGCAAAAGGGGACATTGCCTTCAAATCCGGAGTTTCCAAGAGATTACAATATTGATGGGGAATCTTTCAAACTGTCCCAGTTGGGAGAAAAGAAAACCACACACATCTCTTACCTGTGGGTATTGCATCAATTTTCAAAGCGAAAGTATTGGGTGTGCTTTGGCTTTGAAACTAGCCAAGGGTTGCAAGGTACAAGCAGTCACACTCATACCTGCTTTTTTTTTTTCTGCAGGTAGATTTTTGCTGAAAAAGTATGCACTGAGATTTGAAAAAGATGTCTATTTTTCTCCTACCAATCCCCCATCCTAAATGTGGTCCCCCGGGAATGTCTCCTCTCAATATGGCCAAAGCTTAACAAGGGTAAAACGCTTTATACCAATGTAAATTGCTTTGAAAGTTGGCCTCCCAGTTTATAAATAATTCGGGAGGTCACCCAAGAGGTGATTGCATTGTTTCCAAAGGGGTAACAGGGTGCGAAGGGGATCCTATTTTGACGAAACATGCTATGGGGAGTTAAATCATTGTTCACATTTTCTTCGTATTTCAAGGATATGCTGTATGCCCACAAAACCGGAGGCAGCTGTGAGGCTCAAGGCGCAAGGCAGAAAGTCAAGTGCTCTCAACTACCCCAGACGTCTGAGATAACTAGATAGTCTGGACTGCATGCCTACACTGATTAAGTTGCCATTGTCATGTTTTGCCACTCTGCCTCTGTTGCACCCCTCTTATCCACATGCATTCATGAAGCTCTCCTGCTATGTATATAAAACTTAGCTGACTGTTAAACGTATTCTAGTTTTGCTTTCTTGAAACATCTGCTTAAAGCCTGGCTACTTTCTTTGTTGATGGGTGCTCCCGTTTCTCACCTCTGGGGCAGATTTGTGATCATCACCAGGCCGGACTTCCCCAGGCTTTCAGACTGCGGTCTGGAAAGGGGGGGGGGGGAGGGGGGGGAGGCAGAGATCTCAGCTCATAGCATTTTCAGGACTTGTTAGTTATTTTCTATCTTCTGAAAAACATCTGCAACCCACAGGTAATTCTTTTTGCAAAATAGGGGCCTTGGGGGGAGGGTTCATCTGCAAGGAGACCTGAGGTTGAAAAAATATTGATAATAGATTTCCAGAAACCTAAAATCCTTTGCTCCCCTAACTTTGGCCTGGATTCATCATTCATCGCGGTGCACTGGCTGCTGGCTTTCGCACCGAATAGCGCCACCGTGAAAGGTGGTGCTATTCGGTGCGCTACTGCAGACTATAATGTTAGTAACATTATCGCTGGCAGCGAAGCCACCACCGACTCCTCCACTCCCCCTAAATTGCATTATATTGCCAGCGAAAAGGCCCTTTTCGCATGCGAAATGGCCTTATCGTGTGCGTTAGCGCCCTAACGCACGTGATAAAGCTTTAGAAAATAACCCCCTTTGGGGTCGTCCCCCCCCCCCCCTGTTTTTGCAGGATTCATCATTCTGCGAAGAATGATGAATCCAGGCCTTTGCTTGTAATACTTCTTTTGTAAATTTCCTACCTGGAGATTGCACAGTGATGCATCATGTTGGAAGCCTACAGCTACTTTGCTGTACATATTGTAACCTTATGCTCTCATTCAGGGAAAGCTCTCATTGCTTGCATTGAGCCACACTGTTGCACTGTGTTCTTTTGGCTACTTTTGAACAATACTCAAGGAAACAGAGGAAAAAAAAAGTGTTTCATCTCCTATTTCTTAGAATCCATTGAGGTGGCAAGACAGTTCAATTCACTTCTTTTATCAAGAACAAATTTAACTATCTTAGGCAGGGCCAGTTCTTCCATTAGGCAAACTAGGTAGTTGCTTAGGGGACCAAAATTATGATGGGGGACCTGGAAAAAGCCTTCAGGTGCCGCCTACCCACTTTTAAGGCATGGCACCAGAAGAGAGAAGGAAATGGATGCTGGGTAAATGTGGGGAGTGGGGACAGAGAGGAAGCTGGGGGACTGGGGGGAAGTTGTAGAGCGAGAGGGTGCTGGGTGGATGGGCAGGTGAGGGTTCGGAGTACGGGGTGGAGAGAGAGGATCCTAGGTACGGCAAAAAAAGGGGTGGAAAGATTAGTATGATGCTGCTGTGCTTAGCATGGGGGAGGAGGGAGAAAGAGGAGGGAGGTGCTGGACAGGCACTGTGGACAGGGGGTAAAGGGGGGGGGGGATGCCAGACTAGGCAGAGAGTGAGAGGAGAGTGAAAGACAGATACTGAATGTGGCAAGAGAGGGGGATGCTGTGCCAGAGCTGCCGCCGATGGGTGTAAGACTGAAGGTTTGCATAGGGCACCTAATACTTTTGAACCAGCCCTTGGTTGCAATCATTATAATTTAGCAGTCGCAATAGGAGCGCAGGAAGGAGGATTGTGATTTGCCAAAACACAAGCAAGTTTTCAAATATTTTCTTTCTGAACCTGACACCCCTCCCCCTCCCCCACATGTGCAAATTCACTAAAGGGTACATTTTAAGAACCCGGCGTGCCCAAAAATGCAGGAGATGTGTGCGTGATCGGGCCAAGCGTGCGCCAAGCACATTTTGAAAACAGCCCGGCCACGTGCATATCTCTCGTTACGTGCAGAAGTTTTGGGTTCTGTGAAAGGGGCTGGGCGGGGGTGGGGGCCAGCCGGGATGGTGCCATTAGGTGCTATCCCGAGGAAGTGCGCACAGGCAGCCGGCTGGCGCGCTGAACTTACTTCATCTCTTCAGATGAAGTAAGTTCTAAAACAAAAGAACAAAAGGTAGGAAGAGGGGTTTTAGGGTTTCTGCGTGGCGACAAAATCGGGCTTTCCCCCATTTCTTCCTAGTCCGCTCCAATCAAGGTGTGGATTGGGAGGGAACTTCCCTACCCCCCTCTTCCCCTCTCCTCCCCATCCCCTTATCCTGTTTTAACTGTTTTGTTTCACTACTTCCTGGCAGGCCTCTGCCCTGCCCCTCCCCACCCAGGCCCCATGCCCCAGCCCACCCCCTTTTAAGGGCCCAACAATTATGTGCATATCATCACTTTTGGGTGTGGCTGGGCCCTTTTGAAACGCGCGTAAATGATGATATTTGCACACGTGGCCAATTTAAAATTCGGCAATAAGAGTTTTCAGTGTTTGTTTTAAATAGTCATTAGCAGGCAAAAGCTAATAGTTTTGGTTAAAAAGTGAGGTGAAAGAGGATATTTTAGCCAAAAGATCTTCATTCAAAAATTGGAAAAAGGATCCATCAAAAGAAAATAAGATAAAGCATAAGCATTGGCAAGTTAAATGTAAGACATTGATAAGATGGGCAAAGAGAGAATTTGAAAAGAAGTTGTCCATAGAGGCAAAAACTCATAATAAAAACTTTTAAAAATATATCTGAAGCAGAAAGCCTGCAAGGGAGTCAGTTGGACATTAGATGATAGAGGAGTTAAAGGGGCACTTAATGAAAGATAAGGCCATCATGGAAAGACTGAACAAATTCTTTGCTTCTGTGCTTTCTGAAGAGGATGTTGGGGAGATACCTGTTCCAGAGACGGTTTTCAAGGGTAATGATTCAGATGAATTGAACCAAATCACAGTGAGAATGGAAGATGTAGTAGGCCAAATTGACAAAATGAAGAGTAGTAAATCACCTGGACTGGATGGTATATACAATTAATCTGTAACCTATCATTAAAATCATCTGTTATACCTGAAGACTGGAAGGTGGCCAATGTAATCCCGATATTTAAAAAGGTCTCCAGGTGCAATCCAGGAAACTATAGATCAGTGAGCCTGACGTCAGTGCCAGGAAAAATTGTGGAAACTGTATAAAGAATAAAATCACAGAACATTTAGATTGACATAGTTTAATGGGACACAGCCAGCAAGGATTTACCCATAGGGAAGTCTTGCCTCAAAAATCTACTACTTTTTTGAAGGGGTGAATAAACGTGGACAAAGGTGAAACGGTAGATGTGGTGTATTTGGATTTTCAGAAGGTGTTCGACAAAGTTCCTCATGAGAGGCTTTTAAGAAAATTAAAAAGTCATAGGATAGGAGGTGATGTCCTTTTGTGGATTACAAACTGATTATAAAACAGGAACAGACTGGTGTGTTTTCACAGTGGAAAATGGTAAACAGTGGAGTGCCTCGGGGATCGTAGGACCACTGCTTTTTAATATATTTATAAATGATCTGGAAAGGGGTACGACGAGTGAGGTGATCAAATTTGTAGATGACACAAAATTATGCAGAGTACGTAAATCTCAAGTGGATTGTGATAAACTGTAGGAGGACCTTGTGAAGCTGGAAGATTGGGTGTTCAAATGGCAGATGAAATTTAAAGTGGACAAGTGCTAGGTGATGCAGACAGGGAACAATAACCCTTGCTATAGCTACATAATGTTAGGTTCCATATTAGAAATTAGCACCTAGGAAAGAGATCTAGGCAGCATAGAGGATAATACATTGAAATCATCAGCTCAGTGTGCTGCGGTAGTCAAAAAAGCAAACAGAATGTTAAGGAATTATTAGAAAAGAAATGGTGAATAAAACAGTGGATGTTATAATGCCTCTGTATCGCTCCATGGTGAGACCGCACCTTGAATTATGTGTGCAATTCTTGTCACATATCTCAAAAAAGATATAGTTGCACTGAAGAAAGTGCAAAGAAGGGTGACCAAAATGATAAAGGGGATGGAACGATTCCCCTATGAGGAAAGGCTAAAAAGGTTAAGGCTGTTCTGCTCAGAGAAGAGTCGGCTGAGGGGGGATATGATAATGATAGAGGTCTAAAAAATCATGAAAGAACTTGAACAGGTAAAGGTAAATCGCTTATTTACTCTCTCAGAAAATAAAAGGACTAGCGAGCACTCCATGAAGTTAGCAAGTAGCACATTTAAAACAAACCAGAGAACTTTCTTTTTCACTCAACACATAATTAAGCTCTGGAATTCATTGCTAGAAGATGTAGTCATGGCAGTTAGTGTAATTGGGTTTAAAAAAAGTTTGGATAAGTTCCTAAAGGAGAAGTCCATAAACTGCTATTAATCAATAATGAATAGTATCTTGGGATCTATTTAATGTTTGGATACTTGCCAAGTACTTGTGACTTGGATTGGCCGCTGTTGGAAACAAGAATACTGGGCTTGATGGACCCTTGGTCTGACCCCGTATGTTCTACTTATTGTCTTATGTTCTACTAATTGTAATGGCAATACAGTACCTGTCTATGACATATACAGTGAGAATACTGGGTGTGTGCACAGGCATTTTTTTCATTTTGCTTTTTTGTTGTTGTTTGTTTTTCTTATAAAACAAAAAAACAAACACGCAACAAACAAAATGTTAAAAACAAAGAGAAAAAAAGGAAAGGAAACACAAAACAAAAAAGTCAGCCCCATGGGCGAAGAAAATAAAGCCTTCCTTAGTGTCGCTCTCCTCCTTTGATCATATTTTCCTTTCCTCACAGATCAGGCATGATCCTCAGTTGGTTTTGCCTCATCAGTGGTGTATTTAGAATTAGTACCAGGCCCACCACTGGTGGGGCATCATTCCTGCCTGGTGAAGCAAAAGAAAAATATGGTAAGATGGTTCAGGGAGTGGGGAAGGGCAAGAAGAGGGGTGTGCAAGGAATTGTTTGTTTTCACAGCAGTGGTGCTAAAAAATTTTTAAAAACAAAATGAAGGAAAACAAACAAAATTGTGTTCATTTGTCTTTCATTTTGTTTTAAAACCTAATTGAAATTAATGCACATGACATTAGATACCAAAGAATTTTAAAATGGCTTGAAAACATCAAAAAATATATAGTTGTATAGTTTTGTATCATTTCCCATCTGAAAGGATACAAAAAAGTAACTAAATGTCATTTTTGTTATGTATGTTGTTTCAGCCCATGCTAAAGCAAATTAGCATGAGATAAAGCAATTCAACATGTACGCCTTTCAGCTGGTGCTACACGCAAAATGAACTAAAGTAGGCGCATTGTAAAAGAATAGCGAATGTTATAAAAGTCAGTGTATGCTAAAAACAAAATGAATGAAACAAACGATGGGGAAAACAAAACGACACACATGACGTAAATCCAAAACGAAATGAAGTATTGATATGAAACTACACTTGTTTTCATGCATTCACCTAGTATCTAAACCATTTTTATCTTCAGCAATAGCTGAGTCACAAGTCATACTTAGTTATTTATTTATTTAATCAGATTTTGCTCATTCCTAGTTATCAAGATAAACACATGAGGCAAGTTATAAATACAACAGAAATCATATTTCTCTCTCTCCAAAGATATAGATATGTATACATGTATATATGTATACATATATGTATCTATATAAATAGAAGTTTTCCCATTAGTTAAAGGTTACAGTCACTGGTCTTGACTGAAAGTAAATGTTTGAATCTTGGTATGAAAAAAGTTTGAAAATACTACTAAATGCATTGGACATGTTTTAATCAACTAACTGATGTAACGTCTGCTAGAAATGAGTGCCCATCTTTTGCATTTTTTCAGTGCACGTCTAGCACTCCCAGACCGTATTGCAAACAGGCGCAGACTATCTATTGTAATGTTATTAGCTACACTAATAGTTAATCCTTAGGAATTCCAGGCATTTTTCATTTAGTTCTTAGCAAAAGATGGTTCTTTAAGAACTATTTGCCTCACAGTGTTCAAAAATGAGCCCATCACCCTAGAACCAGAGCTGCTATAATTTTATTGGAATGAAAACCATTCTCTTTGATCTCATCCAGTTCTTAAATCCAGCAGTTGTGTATCCGAACATCAATGGAAATGTGGTTTCAAGCTTCCTCTTTCATTATCTTTCTGAAAGATAAAAAGCAGCAAAGGGAAAAAAAAATATCTGGTTCTGAGCTGTAGAGATGAAGCAATATTTTTACAGTAATTTCTTTATCTGATTTTATCCTGTGTACAGGGCCTCCTGTTTGGACATTTTATTTTCTTGCTAGCAGTTTTAAGGTGTCTTTTTTCTCCTCTTCACTTCCAACATGGTCTTAGTTTTGTGAGGGAGATGGAACTTGTTGAATGTTCTAATGTCAAATCTAGGTCCAGTGCATGACCTAGTGAAGGAAGGTTGGATGTGGGTCTGATTCTAGGACACCAAAGTGCCCAACTTTTTTTAAATTCTTTTTCTCGGTTGCTTCCTCTTTCTCCTTTGGGCATCCAGCGCAACTGAAACCAGACCCTAGTGGGGCTATGGCTCCTTGACCCTTCATTCACAACCACCTGGAGACATTCCAAATTTCTTTTAACAACAACAAAAAATCCCTTCTACACTTTTGTACTGAAACTTTGCAAAAGCTGGTTAGATTTTAGGTGGTGGGTGGTATGGGGGTGGGGTGGTGGGGGGGGGGGGGGGTGTAAACACTATCCTGATATTTCATGGAGCATGATCACATAAGCAAATGGAACAAGCCAAGGTAATGTGTTTTGCATTATGGCTTGGAATGCTACAATGAAAATGCTTTTAGCCAATACTTTTCCTTTTACCCAAATACTTCAAAGGGGCAGCATGCTTTGTCTTGGTGGTTATATAACACTTTTGCATAAAATTATAAATACTATTAAATTAACACACATTAAGAAAGCTGGTAATTAATTATTATGATAGTACATTCTTACATGTAGAAGTGTTTCCAGAAAAATGGGTCTATGAGAATCATTTGTAATCATTTCTGCTCATTTAAAGAAAATTGGACCTTTGAGTACAATGTCTCAAAATATATGCAACAAGCAGCAATTCTTACCAATTTCAAAGTCTACTCTGAAACTACTATTTTTTGTATTTCTCTTGGCTGAATTCTGATAAATTTGTTTATAGCCATATTTGGAAGTGTCCCACACATGGACATTAATCCCATGGAGATGATTTGATTGGTCCCTGCAATTCCTCTGATGTAACTTGTGCCATCATAGTTTACATAAGAACATGACATACTCGGTCAGACCAAGGGTCCATCAAGCCCAGCATCCTGTTTCCAGCAGTGGCCAATCCAGGCCATAAGAACCTGGCAAGTACCCAAACACTAAGTCTATTCCTTGTTACCGTTGCTAATAATAGCAGTGGCTATTCTCTAAGTCAACTTAATTAATAGCAGGTAATGGACTCTCCTCCAAGAACTTATCCAATCCTTTTTTAAACACAGTTATAATAACTGCACTAACCACATCCTCTGGCAACAAATTCCAGAGTTTAATTGTGCGTTGAGTGAAAAAGAACTTTCTCCGATTAGTTTTAAATGTGCCCCATGCTAACTTCATGGAGTGCCCCCTAGTCTTTCTATTATCTGAAAGAGTAAATAACCGATTCACATCTACCCGTTCTAGACCTCTCATGATTTTAAAGACCTCTATCATATCCCCCCTCAGCCTCTATCATATCCCCCCTAAGCCACTCGAATTCAGTGTGAATGTTGTAGCTTGCAGTTTGCTTCCTGAACATGACTGTACCCAGCGCCAGAAATTCTATGGAAGCATAACTGAGGCATGTTGTGCCTTCTCGCCATTATCACTGCTTCCCCCTTTTCCATCCTTCCCTCACTTTACCAACGAAGATGCCATTCTGTTCTCCAGAAATGCACCTTTATTGAATGGATGAAAACCATATTTGTAAAACATAACAAAGTCAAGTGCATAACAAGAAGAGTAATAGAGCAATGTTAACCTACAGCCTCACCGGCGCCACCTCATCAATACTTAATTACAAAACCCAGCTACTAACGATACCCAGGTGAGGCGGTTGCCGTCTAACTTTCCCCTCCGTGAATGCTGCCGGGACGGGCGTGTGGCGACTGCCGCTCCGTGCCGTGTGCTGCCACTTCATTTCCCCCCCCGCCCGCCCTTGCAGCCATGTAAGGGCCACCCTTCTGCAGCCAGTGTGATGCCTCAATCCCTTGATCCAGCCTCCTTTAGGCCTCCCCCTGCCATGGTCTGGGGACCTCATATTTCCAAGCCAGGCACCTTTTATGGCCCTGCCCCCACTGCCCAGCCCACCTTTTCAAAAGACTCGTGAAACCTCATAACCAATGGCACTACCAGACCCAGGGGCCCGTTTTTCACTGGCACCCAGGCCCCTGGTACTTCAAATGTTCTCTCTTTGTGCCAGTGAAGGTCCCTCTATGACTGTGACAAACCCCGCCAAGCCACCACTCTCAAACTTTGAGCGGTGTGGAGGCAGGAGGGGTGGTTGCTCGCTTTCTGCCCTATACTGAGCTCCCCCTACTTCCCCCTTACTATCTGAATTAACCTTAGTACCCCTGCTCTTAACTTTTTCTGACTGGGTGCTCTATTGTTCTTTCTCCCCATTGAGAAAATTTTAAAAATCCCTTATTGTTCCTTCCCCTTATCCTCCCCCCCATACCACTTGCCACCCCCCTCCCCCCCATCTCCCATGGCTAGATCCAGGACATCTGCCCCAGTTATGTAGCCCACGCCCTGACTGGCTCGACCTCCTCTTTAACTGTACTTAAAAGTCACGATTTAGCACCCTGTGCCTAGGGTGGCAAAAATCTAGGGGGCAGCAGTCTGGCTGAAGATTTACTGCCTTTCAGCTCTGCTGAATGTCACAGAAGTCTGTTTCCTGATCCAGCCCCGCCCCTCCAGGCAGCATGCAGGGAACAGGAGAGAAGGGGGAGTGAGCCTCAGCAGACAGAGCAAAGGGGGATCATTCATTTGGGAAGATTAGGAAGGGGCTGAATAGAGATCACTGGAGGGTGGGAAGAGAAGCTGCGAGGTGAGGGGGGACGGGAGAGGGCTTGACTGGAGAGTGCACGCCTCTGAGAGTGAGAGAGAGGGGAACAAGGGTAGGGGTGGGTGGGCAATGCTCCTGTGTGTGGGATTGGTGCCAAGTGTGTACATATACATCATATCGGGTGGGATGTTAGAGAGGGGATGCAAGGAGGAGCAGGATCAGAGCATGGTAGGGATACTTCCCTCCGCTCCTCCCCAACCATTGCAAATCAAATCCTTCTTCTCTTGATCTTGATTTCTGTCCCCCAGATCCTAGAACCTCTTTTCCTTCCTTCCTACCTCTCTCTCTTCTTCCCAGATCCTGGAACCCACTCTCCAATCCTTCCTACTCCCTCCTCAATCCAAGAACCTCCTTCTCTCTCCCTCCCCCCATCTCCCATCCTCCCCATCCCTAGCCCTCTAACACTCATTCCCTTTCTCCTCACCCCATGCCTGACCCTCTTCCCTTCCTCTCTCCATCCCTGTACTGATACTTGAGATCACGCTTCTTCACCAATAAAAATAGAATGAATTATACTAATTATTCTAATAAATACACCCTAAAGCAAATTTAGTTTCATAATGTAATATAAAAGATAGAAATGTTTGCCAATTTGCATCATAATTTTTAAATTTTTGCCACAGAATCTACCCCTGAGCTACCACAGATCTGCTCTCTGTCGTTCAACCTTGGGGGGGGGGGGGGGGGGGGGAGCATCAACAGTGCCTGTGGGGAGCCCAAATCCTAAATGCTTCTCTGTTTGAACTGTTTATTCTTTCACTGCTTTTGCAAAAAAAAAAAAATTAACTTTGTGCATCTCCCCATAGCTGGGAAGGGTCATTTTGTGGGTATCTGGCACCCGCCACATTTTCTTGCTGCCGTTTCACTTTGCTGTCCGTCTTCCCATTCTTCTGGCTTAAAGCACACACAAAGCGAGGACATTGTCTGATGTCTCGTCCTTCTAAAAAAAAAATAAAAAAATGTGAACATCAAAAACTCAGTTTACAACCAATAAATCAAGATGCTTTGAAACAGAAGCAAAGGAACCTATCCGGAGCCATCAAGACCTTGTCAGGATCGCTTTGATGGCTCGCCTTAAATGGAACTTATCAAATGGCTGGCTCTTTAAAACTTATACCCTTTTGTTTGATTAGCCTACTGTAGATAACCTTTATTAAACCTGATCTAAAATTATACCCACGGACTGGTACTTCTTTGATGCTGAAGCTGTTTCATTTCCTGTTTATTCTATGATACAAGACATTGTTCTGGAAGATAAAGCACTTCAGAGGGATATTAAGACATGAAAGTCCCTTGGCTATTTTCTGCCACTGTTTTGATGTTTTCTTGCTCCCTGGAAATTAGCATATCTTTTTTCAAAGACTAGCTCTGATGAGAGCAATCCTTTGCAGCAATGCACTTCCTAAAAGTCATCAGTGATGGCATATTGTGTAAAGAAATGACAGATAAAAGGGGCAATGTTAGATTATTGATAATCAGACAATTCCAAGCCCCTCTGCTTTTTCATTTTTTGTTTAAAAAATGGCATCATAAACACATTTAACTTATATTAATGAAGCCTGAATACTTTAGGAGATGTGTTTTTAATTGCTTAGCGTAGCTGGGTTTTTTTTTGGGGGGGGGGGGGGGGTTTAGGGAAAAATTTTCATAAGGAAAACTTATGTGTTTACTCCATTGCTAAAAACAATTTTCTTTGCATGACAAGGAATATTAATGGGAATGGTTTTTATCTCAGCTTTGGGATGGCTAAACTTCATTCCTTGAGGAAAGGAACTAAAGTAATCCCCAAGGCTAGCAACTGTAAACATTTTGTTAGCCCTGAAATAACATCATCTCTTTTCAACTACTTTGTTGTTTTTATTGCAACTAATTTTATATGCACGTTACAAGTGCGTTAAAATGTTTCGCCCCAGGTTTGTGAATACACTAGGAAAAGTGATGCCCCTTGACAAAAGTGGACTAGCCATTATGGAAGGACGGCATTTCCGTCAAAAGTAATACCTTATTCTTATCAAAGCAATGGACACCAGGGTTCTCTGTTGAGGATGGCCATTCTGTTTCTGCAAAAAGGTTGATTATCTCAGTATGCTTCGCTGAGAGTCCAGGTATGTGCTCTACAAATGATCCTTCCAGCAGACTGCAAGTCTTGACCACCCCAGTCCTGTTAAAAAATAAAACATTATCATATGAAAAAAACTACACAAAACTCTGTACAGATTTTGTATATTTTTTTAAAAAAGATACAAAGTTATTTATTTATTTAAAGATTTCTAGCCCGCATATCTACCATACTAAGTGGATAACGAAATGATGTTCATAACAAAATATAACAAGGTACAATACTTACGCATATAAATTATGGTTCTCCTCACATTAAAAAGATGGATGCATAAGAAACCCAGGCATACCGGGTTGTTTTATGTATTATTGTTTGCTGATAAAAAGTTTTCACATAAAAACATGAGCAACGCATTCAGCAGAATTCAAGTTAACAACCTGTCAGCTCATAAGCTAAAAAAAGGCCTAAAAATGCCTACGACGTTTCTCACCAAATGCTTGCTCAAACAGTGTTTTCATTTTTGTCTGAAAGATTTTGAGACATTGCTCCATTCTTAGATCTACTGGTAAAGAGTTCCAGCACACAGGGCCAGCCATTGAAAATGCACATTCGCAAGATTCAAGTAAATGAACTGCTCACAATGAAGGCACATCCCAAAACATTACGCCCTCCAAATCTAAGAGAATGAGGAGGTTTATGTAGCTTCAACACAGCATTCAGACAGGCTGCTCTGCCATTACTCAAAACCTTATGGATCCAGGCTCTTTAAACACAGCCAGATCTGTATCAATGTTCTTCACAAGGTGATGGAGATAGAAACATGGCAGTTTTCTTTAAATTTATAAAAGCCCCCAGACGTTCTCTCTATAGATATCAAACTACTACCTTGAATTAGAATGCCATTTCACCAAAAAAAAAAAGCAAATAAAAAAAAAAAGTCCTAGGTGACAAATGTATTCAAGCGGGCTGTATATGAGTCTAAATGCACCAGCAGGCAAGGAGACGTAAGTTCCCAACACAGTGAAGGCACATTTTCTTCTTCTTTCTGCTTTGCTTCCCTCTCCCATCTTCCCTTATCATACTTGCTATGTCGTTCGATGTATAACATCAATATTTAAGTGAAATCATATTGAAGGGATTAGATTTAGCTATCAAGTTGTAGCTAATAGGTTCATAGGTTGATAAATGTTTGGTGGGTGTCAAATTTCTTGCACGCATGAAAAGATAGCAAGCCTTTTTCAACTTAAGCTGATTCCAAATTCTTTCAGCATGTTCTGAATTTCTTTTTTTTTATTTCATTTTATCTTGAATGTCATACTATTTTATTCAAAAAATAAAGAAATCCAAGGTTGCTGAAAATATTTAAATATCAAAAATGCAAGAGATTCAGCTCAAACAACAAAACGAGGGGATGTTCGTTAAATCTCTGGGGAAACCATACTATTTTATTCTGCATATGTTATACATTTCCAAGCCTTGTTCATTCCCATACAGGTTCATTCCCATACAGATAAGAAGGAAATAACAGAGAAACAGACACACATAACAAAGTCAAGGAACTCCAAGGATGTATCTGTTTCTCTTGGCACTTTACTGATTCAAAGAGGAGAGCACGCCATCTTATTAATCTGTAAAAATAGGTAGAATAATGCAGGAATTTGCTTTTTTAAGGGGGTCATTTGGTAAACCACCCATAAGTTACACCAAATTTCAAAGTGGATTTAGGAATATAAGTCTGCCATGAAAATGATCTACCCTCACACACTCACATCTTCTATTTAGTGTACAACATTTTTGGGGAGAAAATTATAGACATATGTTTGGGTTTTCAAATATATATCCATAAGTACAAACCCCTCCCCAACTCCACCACCAGGAAAGCTGCCACTCAATCTGGGTAACTTTTGTTCAAATGTGGAGTCAGCTTACCTGTGTATCAAGTGGGCAATTAAAAAAAAGCCAATTTCTGTGGGTAGATCACTGTTTAACCCACAGAAATGCTTTTGAAAATTACCCTCTAAATGTTTATTTTTTAGACTATTTAAAAGTAAGCTTCAGTCACATTTCACTAAGTGAAATCTGAAAAGGTCATGGGGTGAACAATAGCATCTACCCAAAGAGGACGAATCTCAAAGGGCTAAGTTGGATGGGCCATTATTATCTTTTATCTGCCATCATTTACTATTTTACTATGTAAACATTGTCCTTTTCCCTCAGAATTATTTTTTTTTAGTTTTTTTTAATCAGCTTCCATACAGTATCCAAATTCCTTGGCCATGTTGGCATGCATACCATTATAGAATGGTATCTGACCATTGAATACCACGTATGATGCAATTCACGCAATCAATGCAAGCATAAATAAGTTGTCTATTTGTGCATGTGATGTTATTACTGATACCCATGCTAAAGTTGTAGCATGAAGAGAAGCTGTGAAATTTCAAAATAATAGCTTGGAAAGACAGTAAAATTCTCAGTTCTTTGCAAGATAAGTACAAATTGCCATAAGTAAGACTGAAATACTGTGGAAAGAGATCTCTTAAAATCACCAAAAGAGTGAATCTGAAACACAACAAATCAATAAAATCCACTCAATACTCCCTGAATCCATAATAGCAAAGAAGTAATCCGATAAAATGCAAAAGGATGAGACAGAAGTGAGCTACGGTATTGGCAACTTTAAACAAAGATCTAAATACATTGATGCTTTTCAAATTCCTGAATTATTCTGTTTGCTGTGCATTTACAAGTACATTTTAAAAGCCCTGCGTGAATGAATTACGGGGGTTACACGTGTGGCTGGGTCCTGCGTGCTCTGTGTGCATTTTCTAAACAGCCCGGCCACGCCCGTAATCCCCGTTACGCGCCAAAGTGCCAGGCCTTTCAAAAGGGGCTGGCTGGGGGGGGGGGGGGGCGAGGTCTGGGCAGGGGCGGGCTAGGACATCGCCATTTGACGCTGTCCCGGGGAAACTCGCACCAGCAGAGAGCTGGCTCATGGAGATTACTTCTGCTCCCAAGGAGCAGTAATTAATCAAACAAACAAAAAAATTAAGTAGCTAGGTAGGGTTTAGGGGTCGTGGAGGAGAGGGGAAAGGGTAGGAAGGTTAGGTAAGGATATAGGGAACTGGGAAAGCCCTACTCCCATTGTGGATATCGTATTTTATAACACGTGTGTGCATGATCATATAACTTCTGCCCTGGAATCACTTCTCTGGCTACCAATTGCATTGTGATGAAATTCAGGTTGGCTACTATTCAACAAGTTTTGAACAATGAAGCACCTATGTGCTTTGGTTTCATATTAAAAATATCTCGCCCACCTCATACATTATAGTCTAGTAGTTCTTCTGGAGATTCCTTCTCCTAAATTAGTTCATCTGAGTGGGGCGCGTGACTGGGCTTCCTCAGTGGCTGGCCTGCCCTACTTCATGGAATTCCCTTCCAGGCAATCCCTGGTCAATAGATTGTCATAAGCTGTTTAAGAAGCAACTTAAAACTTTTCTTTTCCAGCAGACCTTTGAATCAGTTGACTGGCAGCTAGACTAATTAATGAGCAGTAGCAAAACCGCATAATTGATACATCAAAGGTGATCATGATTTTCTCTTAAGTATTGTTTTTGTTTTTAATTATGAGGTTTTTTTTTTAGAACTTGCCACAAACTGAGGAGTGAGCGAGAAATACATTTATTTTTATTATCCTCTGTTTTAGTAGTGATTCCATGAATTTGCTTATCAGAAAGGTCAGACTAACTGGCCTGAGGTTCCCAGCATTCTCCCATTTTTGTGAATAGGAACCATATTTGCATGTCTCTAGTCCTCTGGAATTACTCCCGACTCTAATGAAACATTGAAAAGGTCATCCAGCAGAGCTGTCAGAATTTCTCTAAGTTCCCTTAATACCTTTGGACGTATCCTATCTGGCCCCATCAGTTTATCTACTTTAAATTTAGCTAGCTCCTCACATACACGCTTTTCTGAAAATCAATTGAGGTTTACCTCACTTCTAATCCTATTTGTGTTCACTTTATGTGGTCCTGCTCCTAGGGTTGCCAACTTTCAACTGTAAAAATTCCTAACACTTAGCAGTGCCGAGTAAAATTTGGGCTGACGATGTCCTTCCACATTCACATATGACTATTGCCACCACACTGTTAATAATATAGTAAATGACAGCAGATAAAGACTAATTATTCAATAGGATCATTCAATCAATCCTCATATGATGGTGATCTATTGTTAACCCCAAATTATACCAAAAAGAACAGAACTCCTATAGAAACCTAAAAACATCTCTGCAGGAAAAAAAAGTATGGCCCATCTAATTGGCCCATCCACCCAATTAATTTAGTTTTAAAATTCCCATCACTCCTTTAGAGATCCCCTGTATTTATCCCATGCTTTCTTGAATTCAAATACCATTTTTATCTCTACCACCTACACTGGGAGGCTGTTCCATGCATCCACTACGCTTTCTGTAAAAAAATATTTCCTAAGATTATGCTTGAGTTTACCCACTTTCACCCTTATCTCAAGACACCTCATTCTACAGCCTCCTTTCTGTTGAAAGAGGCTCGCCTCCTGTGCATAGAAATCTTTGAGATATTTAAATGTCTTCATCATATCTCCTCTATCTTGCCTCTCCTGTAGGGTGTACATATTTAGATCTTTAAGTTTATCCACATATGTTGCGTTTGATGGCTCATGGGCTGACTCCATGAGATGTCACTCTCACATTCACGGCCAGTATTCTCCAGCTGGCCATCGCTCTCCTTGGCACGGCTGAACACCTCCAACCCCTCCTGTGGCAGAAGGCCACCGAATGCCATGCGGCAGGAAGTTACCAGCTCCTGCCTCTTCCTGCGCCCCTTAGGTGTGCATGCACCTGACATCGAGCCTCTTAAAGGGACTGTGGCAGGAAAATCCCTGTGGCCCTTACTGATGACATCACCATCTTCACCCTATTTAAGGGCAGCCCTCCCGATGCACTTTGCCTCAGCAACAGGTCCACAAAGGCTGAACTGCGTGTTGCTCATCAGTCTTTGTGTTCCTAGTCTGTTCCAGCCTTCATCTACCCAGCCTGATCTAGCCTTTGCCCAACCTGCTCCTGCCTTGTCTGCCTAGCCTGCTCCAGCCCTATCCATCCCTCTTCCTCTCCCTTGGATAGATACCATGTTTTGATTCTTGCTACACCTGACCGCTGCCTGCCTTTGAACATAGCCTGCACTTGGACCATGTCCCTAGCCATCTCCAGACACCTTTGCCTACATCCTGTTGGTCCCGGCATCCAAAGGCTCAACCTGAAGAAAACAAGGCTGGTATAGGTGAAGCTCCAGACCAGTCTCTGCTTTGTCTGGATCTGCCTGCGGAGGTAGAACAAATTTCACCCCATACCAAGGGTCCACAAATACAACATCATATGCTTCAGAATGAAGACCATTGACCATTTTAGTAGCCATCCTCTGGACCGACTCCATCCTGTTTATATCCTTTTGAAGGTGCAGTCTCCAGAATTATAAATAGTATTCCAAATAGGGATGTGAATCGTTTTAGGACGATTAAAATTATCGTCCGATAATTTTAATATCGTCTTAAACCGTTATGGAACACAATACAATAGAGATTCTAACGATTTATCGTTATAAATCGTTAGAATCGTGAGCCGGCACACTAAAACCCCCTAAAACCCACCCCCGACCCTTTAAATTAAATCCCCCACCCTCCCGAACCCCCCCCCCAATGACTTAAATAACCTGCGGGTCCAGCGGCGGTCCGGAACGGCAGCGGTCCGGAACGGGCTCCTGCTCCTGAATCTTGTTGTCTTCAGCCGGCGCCATTTTCCAAAATGGCGCCGAAAAATGGCGGCGGCCATAGACGAACACGATTGGACGGCAGGAGGTCCTTCCGGACCCCCGCTGGACTTTTGGCAAGTCTCGTGGGGGTCAGGAGGCCCCCCACAAGCTGGCCAAAAGTTCCTGGAGGTCCAGCGGGGGTCAGGGAGCGATTTCCCGCCGCGAATCGTTTTCGTACGGAAAATGGCGCCGGCAGGAGATCGACTGCAGGAGGTTGTTCAGCGAGGCGCCGGAACCCTCGCTGAACGACCTCCTGCAGTCGATCTCCTGCCGGCGCCATTTTCCGTACGAAAACGATTCGCGGCGGGAAATCGCTCCCTGACCCCCGCTGGACCTCCAGGAACTTTTGGCCAGCTTGTGGGGGGCCTCCTGACCCCCACGAGACTTGCCAAAAGTCCAGCGGGGGTCCGGAAGGACCTCCTGCCGTCCAATCGTGTTCGTCTATGGCCGCCGCCATTTTTCGGCGCCATTTTGGAAAATGGCGCCGGCTGAAGACAACAAGATTCAGGAGCAGGAGCCCGTTCCGGACCGCTGCCGTTCCGGACCGCCGCTGGACCCGCAGGTTATTTAAGTCATTTGGGGGGGGTTCGGGAGGGTGGGGGATTTAATTTAAAGGGTCGGGGGTGGGTTTTAGGGGGTTTTAATGTGCCGGTTTTGCGATTTTTCGATTTTTCGATTTTTCACGATTTTTCACGATATTTTACCCCCCCAAACGGCAACAATACGATTCCCTCCCCCTCCCAGCCGAAATCGATCGTTAAGACGATCGAGGACACGATTCACATCCCTAATTCCAAATGAAGCCTCACCAGGGACCTATACAGGGACAATATCACGTCCCTTTTTCTGCTAACCCTCTCCCTATGCAACCAAGCATCTTTCTGGCTTTTGCCATCACTTTCTCCATCTGTTTGACCACTTTAAGATAATCAGATACAACCACCCCCAGATTACTCTCTTCCTTTGTGCTTAGAATATTTTCACCTCCAATACTATACATCTCTCATGGGTTTTTGCATCCTAAATGCATTATTTTGCAATTTTTAGCATTAAATTTTAGCTGCCAGACCCTAGATCATTCCCTCCTCATGTTGTCCTCAAGTCAGAGTCCTTATTGAAATCTAAGCACATTACATCTAGCACTCTCCCTTGTTCCAACTCTCTGGTCATCCAACAAAAGAAGTTGATCAGATTCATCTGACAAGATTTATCTTTGGTAATACTATGCTGCCTCAGATTTTGGAATTCATTGGATTCCAAAAACTCCACTATCCTCAATTTTAGCAGCAATTCCATTAATGTTCTCACCACAGAAGTCAGACAAACTAGTCTGTAGTTCCCAGCCTCCTCTTTACTTCTAGAATAGGAACCACATCTGCCTGTTTCCAGTCCTCCGGAACTATTCCCGACTTGAAGCATTGAAAAAGGGCAGCCAACAGAGCTGCCAGAACTTCTCTAAGTTCCATTAGTAACCTTGGATGTATTTCATCCAGCCCTATTGTAGGGATGTGCATTTGTTTTACATACATTTGCAAAAAGCAATGAATAAGGGGCAATTTGTTTCATTGGGACTCCATGAAATGAATTGAGGACTCACTTCTTTCTTAATCAAAATTCTGATTACCTATTTCCTACCTCTCTTCTCCTTCACTTCCTATTCTACATTTGTCTATCTCACCCCTCCATAGTTCCTCCATCCTTTTCCACTGCCTTTCACCTTCTCTCCAGTCTTCCAGGTCATTCACACCTTCTCTCAACCTTTCTCCTCCCCACACATACATGCTCCCTCTCCAACCCTCACATGCTCCTTCTCCCCCCATGCATACATGCTCCCGCACTCTCCCCCAACACATACATGCTCTCTCTAATTCCCATATAAATGCACTCTCCCCCTCACAATGCCTACATGCTCTCTCTCTCTCCCACAAACACAGACACATACATGCTCTCTCACTCTTCCCTCTCCACACACACACATACACACATACACATACATATAAGCTCTCTATCCTACCAGAACTTGCAGGCAGCAGCAGCTTCACTCTTGTGCCCATGTGGCAACAGGATGCCTCTTCTCTGTCTCATTTGTGGACCTAATGCTGGTCCTCTCTTTGGCTTCACTGTCTGGCTACTTCTGCTGCTCCAGAGCTTCTCTCTTTGTTGGGAGGGCCTGGCCACTACTGTTCCCACTCATCTATTTGGCTAAGGGGCCTGGCCACTGCTGATACTGCTCATTTCTTCAGTCAGAGGGCCCAGCCACCACTACTTCAGCTGCACCCGCTCATCTATTTGGCTGCGAGGAGGGAGCCCAGCCACTATGGTTCCCACTCATCTCTCTGACCAGGGGACTCAGTCATCACTTCTTCATCCTGCTCCTTCTGTGGCACTGCTGTCACACAGTTCAAATGTCAGCTGATTGAAATGCACGAGGTAGGAGCACTGCACAGTTCAAACAGCTGGCATTTGAACTGTGCACCACAAGAGCGACTATGTGGCTGGGGCAGCATTTAGTTGGAGGCAATGTGGTATTGGGCTGGAGGAAGAGCAGCATGCCACGGACAGCTAAGACAGCAGGCTGTGACAGAGAAACGATGGGAGGGGACTACAGCTGGACTTGCAAGGATAAAATCCAGACATTTTCTGGTTCTTTTAGCCCTCCTTCTGGCTCCTAGATGTTATCCCTAACGTCCGTAATGTCCAGAGAAAATCTGGACAGTTGGCAACCCTACCCGCTCCTGGCCCTTTCACAGTGAACATTGAACAGAAGTATTTTTTTAAGCAATTCTGCTTTTTCCTCATCAACCTCTATATATTCACCCTTTCACATCTGAAAATCACAATGCCACTTTAGCACTTCCCCCATTTTACTGCATTTGCTATTTTGAATTTCATTTGAAACTTTGCATTCCTGACTACTTTACCAGCTTCTCTTAGCTTTTCCAGATAATGTCACCTGTTTTCCTCTTTCTGCAAGCTTTTGTAGTTTATGAATGTTAACCTTTTTTTCCTTACCTTTTCAGTTACTTCTTTAGAAAATCATAGTGGCCTCTTTTTCCTCTTTCCTTTATATAGAGGGTCCCCCGTTTTGGTGCTTTATTCTCAGTGAGGGGTGCGATGGGTCCAGGTTCGTCTGGATGGGGTGGAAGATTTCTCTTCCAGGGCTCCTGGTTGCTAGGAAAGTGGACCCTGAGCCGAGGCGAGGTTGTTGCTACCCCCAGGGGTAGGCCCCTGGAAGTCCTCGTCATCGGTGGGGAGGAAGGCCCAATAGGAGCTTCACCTATACCAGCCCTCGTTCCCCGCAGGTTGAGCCCTTGGGTACCGGGGCCGGCAGGACTTAGGTGAAGGCCTTCCCAGCGATGCCAGGGTCGAGTAGACGTGGCGATGGAAAGGTCCAGCAGAGGAGGCTGGCGTCGAGCAAACAGCGTAAGGCAATAGGCAAGGAGTAGAGTACCAGGCAAGGAGTCAGGGCAGGTGGTGTTCAAGCAGAGTCGAGTACCAGGCAAGGAGTCAGAACCGAGAGAGAAATCCAGGGGACGAGGAGCAAGGCAGGAACCGGAAACAGGAACAAGGGCGGTGGAACTGTGGATCAGGAGCGAGGCAAGGTGAAGGCAGGAACACAGGAACGCAGAAAACTCACACTCTACAGGAGAGCAGGGCCCGTTGCTGAGGCGAACTGAGAGCAGGTAGGCAGGGTTTAAATACCCTGTTAGCCTGACGTCATCAATCCAGGCCGTGGGGAACTTTCCCGCCGCTGGCCCTTTAAATCCTGCGCTTCAGTGCGCGTGCCCGCCTAGCGAGACAACCACGAGGAGCAGGAGTCGGTGGCATCCTGAATGCCGCCGGAGCAGGCCGTGAGCAGAGCCTGTGGCTGGGGGCGGCCGAGCCAGGCCTCCAACTGGCGCAGGGGAGGGGACCCGGTCACGGGCCGGCACGGCTGAGGTTCCTAACACTGGCTCTGTCGATGACTATATCAATGTCCACTTCACACTCTAGATCACATATTTCCAGGAGGTGCCAGATAGTGAAAAATAAGAGCAGGGAAGCCAAAATTAACTCCACAGGGAGAAACCAGGAGTCACAAAAGGGTCCATGCACACTGGGGTATGCTCAAAGAAAATTGGGATTTAAGCAATGGAATGAATTCCAAAAACCAACAACTCATCCCTCTAACCCTAGCTTAGGGAAATACTTTTATGGGGAAACATTAGTAATGGGCAAGGCCCCCATCACTTTTATTTACTTTCCTGATGAAAAGGTTAGTTGCCCTTATATCTCCTTTTAGTTTTGACCAGTGCTCTTTTACTTTCCTTAGATTTTCCCATCCAGCTAACGCGTCCTAGAGCTGCTCCCTATTTTAACAAAGTTAGACCCTTGCCTTTGAATGAACCTTCATTGCCTGTGCTCTGATACTGAACCACATCATCCAGTGATCATTGTCCGCGATGGTAAGCACAAGGTCCTGATTTGCCCCCTCCCATGCAGGTTCCTTGGGAGGGGGCAATACAGAGAATCCAGGATCCAGGATCTCCCTACTTCTAGAAGTCACCACAGATTAACATTCCCTAGCAATAACGCCTCTTCTTTCATAGCGATTTTGTGAATATCTTCCCTTAAATCTCTATCCACTTCTTCTGTCTGTGATGGAGGTTGGCATATTACACTAATATAAATAGATGTTCCATCCCCTCTTTCCAAATTAACCCGAGTGCCTCCTCCTTACCTCGTAAGCCCTGCAATTCTGTTGCTTTAATATTCATTTTTACATATAGTGCCACTCTCCTCCTTCCTTCTTTCCTACCCTGTCCACCCTGAATAGATTGTAGCCCAGTACAACTATATTCCAAAGGGATAAAACGCAGTGAATGACTTTGTTGCAACTGAACCAAAATATTGGCTCATCCGAAAATATCCTGAAATGTTGAGATGTTATTGCTTTTGGAAATAGTGAACATTATTTGCCTACAAAAAAAATCACAGCCCTCTTTACTCCTTCCATGGGGCTCTCCAATGAAGAAAGGGGCAAGAGCAATCCCCAGTCACTTCTACCCCACCAGTTCTGGTTGAAATATGATGCAGACAGATCCTGGGACTAGTGCCAAGTTATTTTATGGTGCCGGTCTTAGGGGCCAGCTGGTGTCAGTTTTCCACCGGAGCTTGTGGGGCAGGCATGACTGGGTTTCCCTTTTGCCCCTTTCTTTATTAGAGACCGCATGGAAGGGGTAAGAGGGGTGGTCAGAATCCCCCTTTTAATTTCTTTAATATTTGGTTCTGTCTGGCAAATGAACTGAACCAAAATAAACACTGAACAAACTGAAACCCACCCCCCCCCCCACCCAATAAAAAGAGAAAATGAAAAAACAAACTAAAATGAAAAATTTTCCCCTGCACATCCCTAATATTTTCGTAGAACACAGAACTCAGCCCATTGTAGCAAAGCAATTGCCCGCAGATGTGAACCATTTAGGGCAAACAGTCTACGCCACCCCCCCCCCTTCCTACTCAATATTAAGCCTTTTCTGTCCATTGCCCTTACCGCCACCCTCTCTATCTGTCCCAAGCAGGCGTGAATTCTGTCACTGTTCTGGTTAATGATCTCCTCTGCTGGTAGGTGATCATGTACCAGGAGCTGGGGTGGCAGGGATCAACATCAGAACCTGTTATTCCATCCTGCATGCATTACTGTCATGCAAAGCATCCCACGGCCCCCAGGCCCCGTTTCATAGTAACAATGAAATCATTGAAACACATCGCTGGTAAGGTTTTGTCTCACCTCCAGCAATGGTTTAGGGGGGCTGGCACGTGAAGAGCACTTCCGTAGCCTAAGGTGCGTGGTTATTTGGCAGTAAACCCAACAGTGACAACTTCCAGTTAACAATCGGTAGAGGAGAGCTGGGAAAATGAAAAGGATTTCCTCTGGAGACCACCACCAGAGTCTCTACCTTAGGAGAGAAAGAGAGCTGAAGAATTATCTGCGACCTCAGGTGTTGTTTTCCTTTTGTGGAAGAGGAGAATCAAATTTTCGGCGAGGGGACTCCTTTCTATCCCGGGAGCATTATTTATTTATGTATGTATTTATTTATTTTATTTGTAAGCTTTTATATACCGAAGTTTGGTACTGGCCTTCACTCCGGTTTACAGTTATAACAAGATTTTACAGTATTAACAAGAACATTTGGGGTTTGCAACATTGAAAAATCATAATGAAAAAACAGTGTAACGTCGAAACGTCGTAACCAAACATTATAGGTTTGTATATTGATAGAGGTAACTTGCAGAATCATTATAGGGTTGAACATTGATAGTTAACTTGCAATATATCAATAAATAGTGATTATGTTTACTGTAGATGATACCTTGACATTTTCATGTATCCAAGTGTAGTACAACTGTTATGCTGTCTGAGGGGGATAGGTGTGTATTTTCTCAATAGATTGGTAGAGTGTTATTGTAACAAGATTCATAGAATAGGGTTTAAGTGGGGAAAATTGGGGGAAATAATAGAGAGAAAAAGGAGGGGTAGGGGGACTGAATGGTTAATTGAGGGTGTAGAATGAGTGTGATTTGTAATTGATAAGTGCCAGGGGGCATTACTCTCCAATATCCTGGAGGCAGTCCTGGATTTGTCAACGGGCACCCACTAGGTTTGTGCCTAGGGCGGCAAACATTTAGGGGCAGCAGGTGGACTAAGATTTGCCACCTTCCAGATCTGCTGAAGCTCAAATCAGCAGCAGCCATCTGCTCCCTGTAACAGATCCTTACAGAAGATGGGGGACTTAAAAAAAACAAAAGTGCCTAGAAGCGGGAAAATCCTAAATCTGTCCCTGCCTGGAGGGGCGGATATCCCAGCGTTTACATATTGAGGGACGCCTACAAAGGTCAAGCTGAATTGGGGTTTGATAGTAGACATAATGGTGAGGAAATGTGTCTGGTGCCAGCTTATAACCACCGAAGAAGTCACTCCGTAAACTCTTTTACTTTGGAACGCCCAACTTGAGTGTCCCATATGACTTGTCGGCATGAGCAGGCATCAGACATACATATGGAGATAATGCCCACTGTAAAACGCCCTGTGCCTTGGCCCTGGAGGTTTACCCTTCCTCACTTTCAGAGAAGCCAACTCGGGGTTTTGCAGGGTTTTGTCCTTAGCGAGTTCCCCGCCATCTCAGCACACATTCGAAGAGGGGCTACATTTCCCCCCCCCCCCCAAAAAAAAAAAATATAAGAAATAAAATGTCCAATATAAAAGTAAAAAGAATCCTGGAAAAGAAAGTACTAAAGAAATAGGCCTGTTAATATTTTGAAGACTCTAGCTGCTCTCAGTTTTTAATTTACCAACAGTTCTAATTTGCATAATTCTCAGAATAAATACATAAAAGAATGAATTCCAAGAAACTAATCGTGAACACCTGGACCTTAGAACAAAAAAACCAAAAAAAACCAACAAAAAAACGGAAAAAGTCTGGGAGGTAAACAGATTGTTTAATGAAAAAAAAAATATGGGTGAATCATATAGTACTGGTCTGATGTCAACATCTGCAATGTTTAAATATTACAGATCACCAGCAAATTAATCATTTCCCTAAGGCCAAAATAAATAAATAAATAAACACGGAAAAACTTTCAACTATCTAGTAAGTAGGTTATGAAACATAAGAGGGGGGTGCCCATTTCCTGCCCTAGGACAATGTCCCTGCCCCTTACACACATGCAGATGTGGCTTCGGATGGTCTGAGTGCCCTCAGTAGGGCAGAGGTCTCACTAGATCTTGCCCACCTGTGATGTCAGAGTCGTGTGAGTGTGCTAAGAAGGAGAACCACTCCCCTTTGGGAGGGGTGTTAGGAGAATATAAAACCTCCTGCTCCCATATGAAGCAGGAGGACTGAAGGAAGTTGGGGGGGATACAAGCTCTGGAGTTTTGTTTGTGGAGTGGAGTTATCTCTTCATAGAGTACCAGAGACCTTTCCCTTCAAGGAGACGGCTCAGAGGAGAGTTGAGAAGAAGTTCCTGGAAATTCCAAAGGCTGGAGAGTAAAGAAGGTCCTGAGGTCTGGGGACAAGTGCACTAGGAGGTGTCAGAGGAAGGACAGCTTGCCTGAAAAAGGTCTACCAGAATGAGGTGGGAGCCCTAAGGAGAGGAGGATTTCCCTGGAGGGTGTGTGGACCAATGTAAGGGGAAGCTGACAGACAGGACCCATGCTAGGTTTTTTGCTGCCCTGTGCGAACAATTACTGTGCTGCCCCCCTCCCCCTCCCTCCCGTTAATTCATTCTCTGTTCTGAGCCCACAAAAAAAAAGCCCAGCTCCCTTCAGTGATACAAACTTTAAAAACTGACACTCGCCCTCCCCCCCGTACCAATGGCTGGTGTAAGGGTATTAGGTGCCCCAGGCGAACCTTACAGCCTTGCACAACACGCGTCCCCCTCCCCTACCCCATTCCACACACACAGTGAAGAGTTATGCATTTATATTTTACATGAAAAATATCAAAGTACAGTATTCTGAGGTAAAAATATCACTTATTTTATATTTACATGCACTGCTGTGATGCCAACCAGAAATCCCTGCAAAAAAGGACACTTGGAACCCATATGGTATTAGGGCCTATTGTGATGTCTGTTGGGTGAGGGCCCGAATACACTCCCTATTGGGAGAATGCCTCACCTCAGTCATACATGCAGAACATAAACAGACCTTCACCCAATACAGAATAAAGCAACCATAAAGTAGAAATACAAATGCGCAGACCAAAACTGAACTGGAAACCGCATGAAGCCAGACACTCTATGCAGTGCGACAATGATAAAACAGAACATCACCATTCCTCAAACATCAAACAATAAAATCATGAAATAAAATAAATATATAATTATAATACTAAAAACATACTAATAATAAATCAAATCAAATAATTAAAAACTCATATACAAGTTGTTTTTAAATGTCCCAAACACCAATAAAATATTTCAAAACATCAGACACAGCAAATAACACCTGAAAAATAAAACTAAAAAAGGATTTTAAAAATTCACACTCTCCATACTGGGAACTTTTTATTTCCAGTCATCCTGGGATTATCATGGAGTACTGGGAGTGGGATGCACAAACTTTCTCCTCTCTTATATATATATATATATATATATATATATATATATACACACACACACAAACTCATACGCTCCTTCTCAGACAAACCCGCAGGCGTCTCCAGCTCTTCTTTGGTTGGGATCTACTAACAGCCCCATGCCCTCATTTTCATTTCAGCTGCTGGCAAGTTAGAATCCACCTGCACCCCCCCCCCCATTTTCACTCTCTCTCTCTCACACCCCCCCCCCCCAGGCAGGCTCCCATTCACATCTACCCAAATCTCAGGCAGGCTCTCATTCTCACACACTCACCCCCTGCTCATGCCAGGAAGGCTCCCATCCATGCATGTGCACACACACACACACACACACACCCCCATCCCAGGCAGGCTCCCATTCACTCACACATACACACACCCATACCAGGTAGCCTCCCATTTACACACACACACACCCACCCATCCCAGACAGTCTCCCATACATATACACCCAAACACACACCCATCCCAGGCAGCCTCCCAATGACACATACACACCCATCCCAGATAGCCTCCCATTCATACACACACACCCCCGACATGCACACACACCTCAGGCAGGCTCCCATTCACATCCACCCAAATCCCAGCAGGCTCCCATTCTCACACACACACACACACACACACACACACAAACACACCCTACTTATCCTAAGAAGGCTCCCATGCATGCATGTGCACATATACACACACCTACCCACCCCAGGCAGGCTCCCATTCACCTACACATACACACATACACACCCATCACAGGCAGCCTTCCATTCACACACTCACTCATCGTAGGCAGCCTCCCATACACACACACACACACACCCCATCACAGGCAATCTCTCATTCACCCATCCACTCATTCCAGGCAGCCTCCCATTCACACATCACACATACAGACCAGTCATTCCTCCTCCATTGATGCTGCCAGCCTCTTCCTTTGTGAGGAAAAGCCATTCTGCAGTTCCTCTTCCTGAGCTAGCACTGTGGTAATTCAACACTCGCGGTGCTAGCACTTCCTGTATTCTCATCTTGCGAGAATACAGGAAGTTCTAGCACAATGAATGTTCAATACCGTGGGGCCAGCACTGGAGGAGGAGCTGAAGGATGGGCTTCCTCTGCTGTGACCTCCTTCTTCTGCCACCGGTGGGATCAGGTCCACTGGCGGCAACATAGGCCTCTGCCTCTTCTGCCGCTGGTGGGATTGAGTCCACTGGCGCACCACGGGCCTTCTTCTTCTGCCATCAGTGGGATCGGGTCCACCGGCGGCTGCATGGGCCTCTCCCTGCTCCCGAAGCTGTCCCACCGGGTGTGCCGCCCTGTGCAATTTCACGGTTTGCATACCCGGTGGCATACCCTGGCCTGGTGACAGAGGAAGGGCAGCCTGCCTGGGAAAGTTCACCAGGATCAGAGACTGGTTCAGCCAAAATCAGCCCAAGAGAGAAAGAGAAAAGGACCTTGGAGGAAAGATTACAGTTATCAAATAGGTGGCAGAGGTACCTGTCCAGAAGAGCTGACCTGTTTTGGGGAAGAACTATGAAGAAGTGAAGAGTATTTTTGAATTCAGTTAGTGTGTGAGCATTATTCAGAAGTGTGTCTATTTGTGGACTTTGTGTGTATTACATGCCATCAGTCAGTAAAGACTGATTAGTACGTGTATATTTGATGCATTTGTACTTGTGATGCATTATTTTATGAGGCATTATTTATTGCATATTTTATGTGTTAATTGTATGAAGTATTGCTATTTATTGAATTATTTCCATACTTTGTGACCTGCTTTGGCTTGGTCTATGTCTAAGTAAGGCGATATACAAATATAACAACATAGCAAGACAACATAACATAATGTAGCATCACCATCAGCCAGCACCAATTGGCCTCCAACCTCCTCCTCCTCCCTCTCACCCTGGCAGTAAAGAGCAGCATGGAGCCTCTAAAACAATTGATCTCCTCTTCACTCCTCCCATCGAGGCAATGAAGAGCAGCGCGGCCGACAGGGCAGCAAAAAACATCAGCCTCCTTCTCCCTCCCCCTGCCCCAGTAGTGCAGAGCAGCGCGACACTAGGGCTGCAAAAGGCATTGGTATTTTCCTACTCCTTTTCCTCTCCTGGCAGTAAAAAGTAGTGTGGCTGAGGGCCTCAAGGAGCAGCAAAGAGCAGCAGCAATGTGGCCCACATGATGCCAAGAAGCATTGGAGTCTAGATGAGAGAGAGAGAGAGCCAATGAGTGTGTGTGTGTATGATTTTGAATGTAAGGGAGAGGTATGAGCATGTGTGTTGTCTATGACTGAGGATGTGGGAAAGAGGTAAGGGCCTGAATCATCAAGGTATTTTCCCATAGACACAGAATGAGAGAAAAGCCTTAGTGAATCAGGCAGTAAGAGTGTGTGTGTGTCTATGACTGAGGATGTGTGAGAAAGGTATGAGCATGTGTGTGTGATTGAACATGTGAAAGAGGTAGGCGCATATATGATTGAGCATGTGAGAGAGAATATGAGCATGTGCGAGAGAGCCTATGTGTGTGTGTGTATGATTGAGCATGTGTGAGAGATGTATGTGCGTGTGTGTGTATGACTGAGCTTATGAGAGAGCATATGAGATTGTGTGTGACTGAGCATATGAAAGAGATAGAACAAGCATATGTATGATTGCGTATAGTTGAGCATGAGAGAGTGAACAAATGTGTATGTGTATATGATTGAGCATACATGAGGGAGAGCATAAGAGCATGTATGAATGTGACAGTGTATGAGCCATGTGTATATGAATTATCATGTGAGAGAGACTGAACGAGTATTGTGTGTGTATGTATGATTGAGCGTGAGAGAAAGAGAGAATGAGCATGTATAGTTGAGCATGAGAGCAAATAAGCTTGTGTGTGTGTGTGTATGATTGAGCACATGTGAAAGAGTGCATATGAGCATGTGTATATATGACTGAGAATGTGTGAGAGAAAGCTTGGAGAAAGTTTGTATGCAGCAACCCCATCCTCTCTCTCTGCTAGTCAATGACAATCTCAGGTCATCTGGAAATAAAAATTTCCCAGGTATGGATAGCAGGGGATTTTTAAAATAATCTTATTATTTTTAATTATTGGATGATATTTGATGTTTCAGCTGTTTTGAAATATTTTATTGATTTTTGGAAATGCATAGAGATATGAGTTTTTAATTATTGGATGTTCTATTCATCAGATGTTTTGAAATATTTATAATTTTTATTATTATGGTTTTACTATTATGATTTATGTTTCTTGATTTTATTGTTTGATGTTTTATGAGGACTGGTGGTATTTTTGTTTTTCCATAGCAGCACTGCATACAGTCTGGCTTGTTGTGGTTTCCAGTTCAGTTTTTGTCTGCACTTTTCTATTTACACTTTATGGTCTCTCTATTAGGTATTTGGTGAGGGTTGAGGGTCTCTCTATGTTCTGCATGTATGAACAAGGTGAAGTACTCTGCTAGCTTGTAGTTTCTGTGTCAGGATCTATAACAGCCTGGTTTGTTCTGTTTTCTTAATAGGAGGTGTATTGGTGTTTAGGGCCTGATGTAATATTTGCAATGTTGCCTTTTGATAGGTAGTATTGAATGCTGGCAATTAGTGCTGTGTTGGTATGGGAGGTTTAGTATATTGTAATTGTAATTCAGTTTATTCATAGCTTTCTGAGGGCCAAGCCTACACCTAACATATGTTACCATAGGCCTAACACCATATTGGTTCCAAGTGCCTTTTTTCTTTTACTTTTTTTGCAGGGTTTTCTAGTTAGCGCCACAGCAATACATGCAAATATAATATACAATTTGTTGTAAGTGATTTTTTACCTCAGAATGTCCTTTTTCAGGTAAAATCTGAATAATCTTTAATTGTGTAGGGGGGGGGTGACACCTAGTGGTTGGATCGGGGGCCCATGACTGCAGGGTTCTGAAGGGAACCCTGGTGCATGGCCCCCAGCCCAGGGACTGACACTGCAATGATTGGAGTAAATAAAGTTGAGAGGGGAAAAAAAGATCCACAGGAGTTGTGAATGAAAGCTCCTGGTGCCAGGATCTCTGTTCTGGTTCTGACTGAGCTGGAAGCCCAAAGGAACCGAAGAAAACTGCTGGGTGAAAATAAAACTCAAAGCCCCCTCCATTTAACAGTGTCCCAGTTCCTAGTGTCATATGTTGTGCTCAGGATGAGGGTGCACTTTTTCACTTGGGCCCAAGGTGCCACATGGCCTGGCTACAGCTCTCTTACAAAGCCTTTCATCTCTAAGCCATTAGTTGAGATCTAGCCAAGATCCGTAGTAGACGCTTTTAAATAAAATTCGACCTATTTGAAATGAGTTGGTGCTCTCGGTCCAATCCCAGTGGTCATAGCAGAAGTACTCACATTCCAACCATTGTCAGAGTCCCATGAATGTGAATTCTCTGTACCTTGACACTCATTCGTGGCAAGAACATAAGAGAGACCCAGTTCCCACAACTGTGACAACCACCAACCCTGGGAGTCACCATCTTTTCTTTTTTTAATAATAATTTAGTTTAGTGTCAGTTGTCATGATGGCTGAGTGGTCTAAGGCACTGAACGTAAGCGTTCTTTCTTCATTAAGCCTTATGATTTACCTTTGATGGAACTCCAACATTGCTCTCTGCATCAACGGCAGGGGGTGGCAGGAAATTCAAATCAAACAGTTACCAACAAGGGCCCTGAACTTGGTGGTCGGTGAAACAGATAAGTATGGGAATATAAGTGTGGGAGCTTGCTAGGCAGACTGAATGGGCCGTTTGGTCTTTTTCTGCCGTCATTTCTATGTTTCTAAGTAATTTTTATTAGCAAGTGAAAATAGCAACACATGATACAAACTCATAATATGTAACACAACTAACAAACATCATACAGAGTGATAATACAGCAACCATATGCATTCATGTCCCATTAGCTTTTAGTTTTTCTCTTTGTTTTTACAAAGATAAATTGTAGGATAAATTGAAATATCTTATTATTCACCATCTATTGGGAGGAAACTTATAAACTATCTCAAAGAATGAAAAGGAATAAAAGCAACTGAAATAACTGACAGCAAACATCAGTTCATTTGATTTGTCCTTTTGGGATCCTGCTGGGTACTTGTGACCTGGATTGGAAACAGAATACTGGGCTTGATGGACCTTTGGTCTAACCCAGTATGGCAGACCTTGTGTTCTTATTATATGTAAACGTAACTCCCTCTCTAGCAGAGGGTTCCTACTCTCGCAGACATCAAACACACTCTTGCACCAAACTTCAGCCCTGGGGGCCGGGGTTCTCTGATAGGGAGGAGGTATGAGCCTCTGGGGCTCTAGGTAGTGTGGTGGGGTAACCAGGCTGCACAGTCAATCACACTCTTGTATCAAAATTCACAGTTACTCGTAGTGAGGGGGTCTGCTGATCGAAAAGGGCAAACCTGAATAGAAGCTCAGAATCCAAGGTTGGTGTTCAAATAAAAAAAAAAAAGAAGTTTACTTAAGCTTGAAAAGGGAGTATTCACTGTCCACATTAGGGTTCCACAATCATAAACAAGATGATAAAAATACAAATAAAAAATAAACTTGTCTGAGGAGGAAATGACATCACCTCAGCAGATGGCTGCTTAACCCAGAGGCTCCTCCAGCAACAAGCTATATCTCCATAAACCTCGAGCATCCATAGCAAACAAACTCGCCAAATCTGTCAATCCAATTGCCTGGAGATGTCGATAAAACGCAAATCGCTGGACTTTAGAAAGTATTCTTACCAGAAACAGAGTCACAGCGAGGGGTCTGATCTACCAAAAATGGCGCAGATCAATGAAGGCCCGATGATGGGGGACGCTACGGATGAACTATTACCGGAGGAAGATGACTTACCGACCCAGGCAGAAATGAAGAGATGGTTCGCGGATCTAAAACAGGACATTTATAACAACAAACATAATGAATTCAATAGAAGAAATTAAAGAAGAACTTGCTGAAAATGGCCAGTGGATTTTCGACGTTGAAACCCGCACTGATGCGAATAGTGAGGAAATCAGGCTGATGCGGGAAACACAATCTTCCTTACAAAGTGAAATTGAACATCTTACAGAAAAAGTCGAAGACTTAGAAAATCGTTCATGCCGCCATAACTTACGTTTCCAGGGAATACCTGAGACTCTGGAACATCAAAATAGCATAGAAGTGGTAACACAGATCAGCGCTATGCTCTTGATGGAAACACATGACTCGGCATCGGCAGAGAACCCGCCGGCAGTAAAAATAGATCGCACACATAGAGCCATGGCGTCTAGACTGAGCAATAAGCTTCGTGATATCATCGCATGCTACCATGACTTTGCCATCAAAGATCAATTAGCCAAGATAGCGAGAAAACAAGCATCTTGGCTATGGCAGGGAAATGACATTATGATTTTTGCAGACTTATCCCCAGTTACTATCTGGAAGTGTCAGGAATTGAAGAGAATAACAGACGCTCTCTGCAAAGATAACGTGCGATATAGGTGGCTCTTCCCATTCGGGTTGAGTTTTTCTATCAAGGGGGAATCTCATCGGATCAAAACGCTGACGGAAGCCACTTGCATAATGAACGAAGCAGGGTACCCAGGATTTGAAGTAACACAACCCGCCTTGAAACTACCAGATGGAGGGAGGACCCACCACAATGGCAGCGCGTGACCAAAGGAGGCCAAAGACTCCAATGCAACTCGGAGAACGAGAACATGCTTCAGGAACCAGCTTGAGTAATTACTAGACTTATTTTACCTTGCCTTCTCAAATTTGGATAAGCTTTTGGATGCTGCTTCTCTTCTATGGCTCGGACCTGAATTCATAAATCGGTAATATAATGTGGAAAACATCTGAGCCAGATTCAGCTCTTGCATTTTTGGTTGATGATGCCTAAGACAGGCTTAGTATTTAGTTATATTGTTCTTGGAGATTAATACTTATATAATGTTTTTAGTATTACATTTGTATGTTGTTGGGAGGGTCTTATACAAACGTGGATGACTGTTTCCTCCTTAATCATTGCAGTATCTCCTCTCTGGTGGGGCTATACTGAGAGGGTTTGGGAAATTGGGGGGGATTTTGCAGGGAATGTTTATAGCACAAAGATATATGGGGTATCGCTCAGCGGAGTGTACTTGTGTTACTTCTATAATGTGTCCCACTGTGCAAGTTTGACTTATGTTGATGGGTGTCTTCTGGTCAAGGGCTATGCTGGACGGGGAAATATTATTGTTGCTCTTCTGCTTAATTACCTATTTTGCCCGTAGATGGCGACTATAAATTTTTTTTTCCCTTAATGTTAAGGGATTGAACTCTGCCTTAAAGCGTCATCGCTTATTTGAGGACTTGAAGCAACATAAAATAACAGTGGCCTTTGTCCAGGAGACACACCTTAAGAGACGCTACGAATGCCTTTTAAACAATAATTTATATCCATCACAGTATTGGGCAGTGAGCTCTAAAGCACAGAAATATTCTGTTGTTGGAATCTTAATAGGGAAATATATTATTTTTGAGCAAGTGTCTTTCATTCCAGATCCCGAGGGCCGTTATCTCTTACTAGTTATCTCTATAGGGGGAGTGAAATACACCCTAATAAATATTTATGCTCCAAACTCTAATCAGGGATTATTTTTTGAGAAACTATCCCAATTTATAGATGATAATGCTGAGGGCCACTTAATATTAGGGGGAGATTTCAATCTTACCATTAACCCTTACTTAGATAATTCCTCAGGCCACATCCCATCAGGAAAAGATTGTAAAAAACTCAGTGTGTATCTCTAGATTTGGATTATTAGATACTTGGAGGACCAGATATCCCAAGTCCAAAAGCTACACTTTCTTTTCAAGAGCGCACCAGTCACATTCACGGTTGGATTTAATTTTTGTGAACAAGGGATGTATCAATATGATATCAAGCCCAACTACTGAACCTATAACATGGTCTGACCATGCCCCTATTAGAATGACTCTTAATATCTCACAGTACGACAAAGGACAACAACACTGGAGGCTAAATGATAGCTTACTTGAAGATCCAGGCTTTAGTACCCAACTTAGAAAGGATATACAAGAGTATTTACAATTTAATGACACAAATAATATCTCCTCAGTGGTACTATGGGATTGCTTGAAAGCAGTTATTCGTGGTAAATTGATGGCTAGAGGAGCATATCTGAAAAAACAGCAGAATAGCGATAAGTTAAATATATTAAATAGGTTAAATAGGCATATCTGAAAAAACAGCGGAATAGCAATAGGTTAAATATATTAAATAGGTTACATAAAGAAGCGCGTGCTTCTTTAAAAATCTACCCCTTAGCGTGCAAATTAAAAATTAAACTAGTCCAAAATAATATAATTAAGCTCAAAGACAAGAAAGGCCTCACGCTGACAACTAACACAGATATTAGACAAAGATTCTTACAGTTTTACACGGAACTCTATTGGGCTGAGTCCAGTATTGCCAAAGAGGAGATTAATTCATATCTTCAGGGCATCCCAGTACCCCATTTATCGCTGTCAAATAAAGAGGCATTAGATAAAGAAATTACAGGGGCAGAATTGGTGTGGGCTATCAAAAGTCTGAAATCTGGGAAGTCCCCTGGACTAGATGGATACACAGAGGTGTTTTATAAAAAAATGTACAGACATCCTTACCCCTATACTAGTTAAACTGTTTAAGTCACTACGTGGTCCCTCATCCCTATCTTCAACTGCCAACCTAGCAGGGATTACATTAATAGCAAAACCAGGGAGAGATCCTACGAATTGTGGCTCATACAGGCTGATTTCACTAATCAACTTAGATATGAAACTATTAGCGAAAATCTTGGCTAACAGGCTCAATGCTATCCTACCGAATCTAGTACACCTTGATCAATCTGGATATATTCCCGGGAGAATGGCCTCTTATAATGTCCAGAAAACTGTGGACTCCATCTGGTGGGCGAGGACGCAGAAAATACTTTTGTTGCTTTTAGCCGTAGATGCTGAAAAGGTCTTTGACTATGTGCATTGGCCTTTTTTGTTCCAAGCAATGCAATCCATACAGTTTGGAGAGACATTTATAGGCTGGATTTAAAGGTAAATGGAGGGTATTCTTCTCCCTTTTCAGTGGAAAGAGGCACTAGACAGGGTTGCCCTCTGTCCCCTTTGCTCTTTGCCCTTTTTCTAGAACCCTTCACGCACCGAATCTGCAACAATGTCAATATTACAGGGGTACAGATGGGGGATTTTTCTTCTAAATTATCGTTATTTGCGGACAATATCTTGTTCACTATCACTAACCCTGCTCAGTCTCTCCCGACGGTAAGTGAAGAAATTTCAGCATTTAGTCAAGTATCGGGCTTTAAAATTAATTGGGAAAAGTTCGAATTACTTAACATTTCCACGCCTGTGGATCTTGCTGAGCAAATCAGACAATCCCATCCCTTCAAATGGGCCCCAAAAAAGATAAAATATTTAGGAATCTATATTGGCAACTCCGATGATCTATCTTGTCTCAATTATCCCCCATTAATGGCCAAGATATATAAAGATTTGGAAGAATGGGATCGTTACCACATCTCCTGGCTTGGGCGATTAGCAGTAATAAAAATGAATATACTTCCTCGCATATTATATCATATGCAAACACTGCCGCTTGAAATCCCGACGAAACTTCTAGAAAAGTGGCAACAGAGATTGTTTAAATATCTTTGGAAAAGGAAGCGCCCCCGTGTGGCTAAAAAGGTACTTTTCCTGCCTAAATCTCAGGAAGGCACGGGGATGCTGAATTTACATTATTATCAAGGCGCGGCCCAATTGAAGGCTGTCATTGACTGGCATAAACTTAAAAGGAAAAAACCCTGGGTGATGTTGGAACAAGCTCTCCTGGGCATCCTGCCCTTAAGTGCTACCCCATGGCAACCACGGGCCACGTGGAGGCACCTGTTTACTATTCCTGAGACAGTTCAGATCACCTTAAAAATCTGGGAGTGATGGAAAAAATCGTTAGTGGGACATAGAACTTGTTTCCGTAGTACACATTTATTTCATAATGCTTCCTTCAATCCCTCAGAGAACATCTTGGCACTTAAAAGTTGGTTCACACAAGGTATTGTACAACTGGATCATGTTTGGGAACCAAGCGGGATGATTTCATTTAACTCTCTCCGTGACAGATATTGCTTACGGGAAACGGAAGTCTTTACCTATTTGCAGTTAAAATATTTCATAGCACGAAATGGAGTTGCGGCCGATTTGGCACTTGGAATATCACCTTTCGAGAGCCTATGCAGACATGCTGACAAAACACATAAACTCATCTCCCAGATTTATTCACTGCTAAATGATAGCCTCCAGATAGAAAAGACACACATCAAAGCATGGGAGAGAGATTTACAAGGTGGATGGTTGGCGGAAGATTGGAAGCAGGTCTATACGCAATTGGGGAAAGGTCTGGTGTCCGCTAGCCATATAGAGAACAGATATAAACTGTTATACCGGTGGTATGTTACTCCAGAAACACTGCAGCACATGTTCCCGGGGGCCTCCAATTCCTGTTGGAAACTATGTTCTACCAAAGGCACTTTCTTTCACCTTTGGTGGTCATGTCCTAAAATACAGGATATATGGCAGCAGATTTCAGAGTGGCTCACCGCTATTTTAGGGAAACAACTGGTTCTTACTCCCACTCAAGCTCTTTTAAATCGAGAGGTATCAGATTATGACAACGCTCAGAACAGATTTATTAAATAATATGTGGTCACTGCATCTCGGTGTTCCATAGCAAAATCCTGGAAAGACCCAGCAGTCCCCACCTTGCAATATGTTGAAGCCCAGGTACTTACCATGCACACCCTGGAGAAAATTACAGCATAAAAACATAGGGCTATCTCCCGGTTCACTCAGATTTGGTCGGGATATGAGACATGGCTCTCTTCAACAACAATTTGATTATGAGTGACCAAAATACACTCCAACGTTTAATCAAGGACATAATATGCATCAATACCCCCGAGCTTAATAATGCTACAAATTAAATTCCCCATACGATCTCTTACTGTATTAGTGTATGTGTGTTTGTGTGTGTGTAGGGGGGGGGGGTGAGGGAAGGGTTGGGATGATTTATATGTAAAATTAATGTATATAATTCACATTGTCCAGACCAGTGTTATTCAAAATTGTTTATTTCTTTGCCAAATGCTGTAATCACTTTGATACTGATAGTTATTTTATAAAAGGTAATGTTTGACAATGCCGAAAGATATGTTCATCATAGATATGTACCTTCTGATATTCATGGATCATTGATTATTGTTTATTTCTTCCCTGTGGCAAATGTATATGAAACATAGAAACATAGAAATGACGGCAGAAGAAGACCAATAGGTCCATCCAGTCTGCCCAGCAAGCTTCACACTTCTTTTTTCTCATACTTATCTGTTTCTCTTGGCTCTTAGTAACCTTAGGTTCTATTTCCCTTTCACCCCCACTATTAATGTAGAGAGCAGTGATGGAGCTGCTTCCAAGTGAAATGTTAAGTTTGATTAGTTGGGTAAGCGGCAGCATAGCTCTCTGCCGTTGAAGCAGAGATATGCGTGAAGTATTAGTTTTTCTTCTCCCCTGCCGTTGAAGCAGGGAGCTATGCTGGATATGCATTGAAAGTGAAGTATGGTTATGGAATGTATTATTTGTTTGATAATAAAAATTTTATAAATTAAACACTTGTCTCTTTGTCCATACTGCCTCTTCTGATGACCATCTTGCTCGTAACTGTGTCCTGGTCCAAAATGCCTTCCCCAATAAGGGTGAGTAAATGCTCTTCTAGTTCCAACATATACCAGAGATGATGGAAAACTTTTCTCAGCTTCAAAAATAGAATCTCCACAATACTTCTCAGAAATCTAAAAAATCCAAATCTGTCTTCCACCTTGTTGTTAACTGAGTGCAAGACACACAAAAAAAAGGGATCCAGCCCTTCCTTTCAGGGGGATCCTCCCTATCAGTTAGGAGCTGATCCAAAATGTCAAAAATCATTTTCAGTTTTCTCCAGTATGCTTAATCTCCACAGAAACCTCTTTGCTGACTAGGCTTTGAGGATGAACTCAGTCTCCTCTCCAACCCTTTGCCACCAACCCTCTAGGGTTAATGGACCTCGCCTTCCCTCTGAATACTGCATGCGCTCATTGGCAATTTATATCCCTGAGACCCATCCCAAAAAAAGGATGGCCCAAAAGCTGGGAAGGTGCAAGATATGGAAAAAGCCTACCTACAAAATCCCAAGATGACCACTGGGAAAATATCAGAGCGGGTTCTAATCCCAGCTACATAAAGGAGCACTTTATCACTTCCATCACTGATCAGTAAAAGTTAGGGTAGAAATTTGAGTGGAGAGGTAGCTTAGTGGTTAGGGCAGTGGGCTATGAGCCAAGGAAGCCAGGGTTCAATCTCGCAGCCTTTCCTTGCGATCTTAGACAAGTCACTTCACACTGTATTGCTTCAGGTAAGAATTTTAAGGCCTCATTTATTAAGCATTTTACCTTTAGAATGTGAGAAAAGCCTTAGTAAATCTGGCTCTTAGATTGTAATCCCTCTGGGGATAGAGAAATACCTAAAGTACCCTAATGTAATCTGCTTTAAAATGTCAAAAAGCAGAACATAAATAAATAAAAACCAACATCTGCTTCAGGCATGATCATTACTGCAGTTTTCAAGAGACATTAAAGTTGAGTTAAAAGTTAAACAATGCTCAAGGCCTAGAAGTTAAACTTCTCCCCGACAGAGGATCATGGACTCTCGGGATGGGCTTGACTTTAGAAGAATGTCGGTTGAGCAGATTAACTCCTAACTGAGGTGTGGTCTCTGGGGTCCTGTAATGGGACATCAGCCCGGCGGTTACACTATCAACGCGAGGAAGCGAGTTGAACCCCCAGGAAGCGAGTTGAACCGTGCAGATGTTACTGGGATTCTTCAGCAAAATGCCCAGTGAAAATTATTACTCAACCTGCAAAGCAAAGATGGAGACCTGAAATGACAGCTGGCAATAAGTATCGATTAAAAAAAAAAAAAAAAAGTGAGAGAGTGCAGCATCAAACATCTCCGAAAAACCTTTGAGAAGAGGCAGTGCTAAAAGATGAAAGGAGTGCAGCGTTTTAGGGGGCTTTTCATAACTGGAATGTGAGCACCAGAGATAAGGTTTCTCTTTAAGACAGATTAGCATCAGTTGGGTCTAAGTACGGCCTGGTTTTCCCTAAATCAGTGCTGCATAGAGATAAAATGAATTGCAATGTACTTTATAATACTTTCAGGATATCTAAAGCTCCAAACGAGTGATGCATTGCTCAGTTCCCCAGCCTTCCTTCTCTAAGGTGTTATAAGAAGGGCTAGGAAAGCTCGTATTATCCTGGCGGGAAGGAGCGAAGCCTGAGTTTTATTTATAAAGTAATAAACGCAGGTCACATAAAATGATAAAGTCAACATCCATCCAGTCTGATTCTGCCCTTACGGGATTTTCTGATGCAGAGGCTGGGAAGAGGCCTGGCCTGTGAAAGATGTCTCACATTTCTTTTAGATTATAGAATATCAACTAGGAACATTTTGGACCAGTCGTGTAAACTTGGCTAGTGCTATATTTCCAGCAGGGTCCTGGGGATAGAGTGGTGGCCTCAGACCAGCAGTGATGGTATAAACTTTGCAGGCGGCTTCTCTTTGTGCTCTCTGCAAGCTGAGGATCTCTGGACCCTGCCTGTGACATCGTCAGCAGGAAACAAAGCCAGTTGGACTGGCAAAAATGCATTCCAGAGCGCAGTGACAATAAAACTTTAAAAGAAGTATCATTAGCAACCATCCATGACAAGACAATGTAGCACAGTGCTCAGGTTCAAATTCCTTTTTGTTTTTTAATGATTGCTGCAGAACTGGTTACAATTACAGGAGCAGATATTAAAAAAAATAACTGTTTATCTAAGTTAGTTGGATAACTCTATCTGGCTAACTTAGATGGATAAATCTCTACTTAGTCGGATAAGTATTACCTGCGATTGAGCAGGTCTAACTTAACCAGATAACTAGCTAAGGCTCAATATCATTACTTAGCTGGATAACTGTTAAGTAGGACCACCCCATTTTACTAATTGTCTGCCCCCAAGTTAGTCAGTTAAGTTCTTAAGTTCTTAACTGGCTAAGGGGCAGATTTTAAAAGCCCTGCGCCGGCGCGCCTATGTTGCATAGGCTGCCGGCGCGCGCAAAGCCCTGGGTCGCGTGTAAGTCCCGGGGCTTTGCTGGGGGGTGGCATGTCGAGGGCATGCCGGGGGCGTGGCTGAGGCCTCCAAACCAGCCCCCGGGCAGAGGAATGGCGTGCCGTCAGCCCGCCGGTGTGCGCAAGTTTCGCCTGCCTTGGGCAGGTGTAACTTTCTTAACAAAGGTAGGGGGGATTTAGTTAGGGCTGGGGGGTGGGTTAGGTAGGGGAAGGGAGGGGAAGCTGGGGGAGGGGCCAGAAAAAAGTTCCCTCCGAGGTCGCTTCGATTTCGGAGCGGCCTCGGAGGGAACGGAGGCAGGCTGCTCGGCTCGGCACGCGCAGCTTGCACAATTGTGCACCCCCCTGTGCGCGCCGACCCTGGATTTTATAACATTTACGCAGCAGCACGCGCATGTTATAAAATAGGGCGTAGATTTGTTCGCGCCGGGTTGCACGAACAAATCTATGCCCGCGCATAACTTTAAAAATCTACCCCTTTGTATCTTTTTTTTTTGTGTGTGGATTATTATTTTTCATTGTTTTTTTTTTTTTTTTCATTTTGTTTAAATTTCCATTTTAGCATGCACTATAACCATTTAGCACACCATAATGCGAAGCAGTGTGCACTTCAACAAGAAGAAGAAAACAAAACAAAACTTCCGCGGGCCCAGTATTCAAAGATATCGGATTATCTAACTTATCAGGCTAACTTAGAAGGGATATTCAGTGGCACGGTTATGCTGCTGAATATAACTGGATAAGTTATATCCAGATAACTTCTAACTTATTCGGTTAACTTAAGCGGATGAGGCTGAATATAGGCACTTATCTGGTTAAGATAACCAGATAAGTTTCCCAGCCTCGATCCGCCCATTGCCTGCCCCTAATATATCTGGGGGCCGCTGAACATAGCTGCATATTCAGCAGCTGCCACTTAGCCAGATTAAGCCCATATTTATCTGGCTAAGTAGCATTAAATATCGGCCTCACAGTTTTTTTTGTGTCATTTCAGGTTAGAAGTCAATCAGAAGCTTGGATTTGGTATAACAACTAGATAACCCACCTCAATGATAACCCACCCACCTCAATGTGTGACCTTGAGCAGGTGACTTGTACTCAAACTCAGACTGAAAACTCCCGAAGCCGGGCAACTCACCCTACAACTATTTATCATGTACTCTGCTGTGAAAGAGTTGTTGATGCTATACCAAAAATAATACATGTTATCGCTGTTATCAGTTCATTCATCCTAGAACTGTCATCTGGATGGGATTTGCATTGAGCCTGTTTTCTCTGCTTGCTCTTATATTGCTGCACATACTGCTCTCCTGTGCATTTGAAATAGAAACATGAATGGGTCTTGCATTGGCAAGATTTTTCCCACTCCGTGCCCATGGTGAGCTCCTTTGAAAATAGAGCCCGAAGTGTAACAACATCCTCCCCTTTAAGATAATGGAAAACATTAGGAAAGACTGGCATGAGAAATCAGATCGTTGTATTGAGAAGTCAAATAAAAGGAAGAACATCTGGTTCAGCTTTTTGTGTGAAATCATCTCACACTGACCAAGCAGTACCTTCTCTGAAGTCTGCATAAACGTAGAAGACACACACATGGTTGTTATCAAACAGGGCTGTGCACAATTAAACTGGCCTTTTTTTTTTTTTTTCCTTTGGCAAAATGGAGAAGGAAAGAATGCATTACAAACATCTGCCTGTACACGAGCTGTGCAGGAGAAACTATCACAAGATGGAGGCGAGTGATGCCTTTCAATTCTCTACGTGAAAGTGATTAAAAATATATCACTCGAGGAGACCCCTATGTGCCACAGCTTCACTAGTTGGCAGGATCAAAAGATTTGGACTCTGGGTCATGCTCAACTCAGTCCTAAACAGCAGTGGTATGACTGCATCAGGCTTCCAGGTAACCTGCGTGAAGGCACTGTGGTTAAAATTCAGACTTTGGTGAGCATGGGGAGGAGGGTGCTGTGGACAACAGCCTTACTAATTTTGGTGGCTATTACAAAACATGGTTTTAATTAAGTATTGGCCTTGAAAGAATCAGAGTTGAAGATGATAAGGCCTGAAATGGCTTTCCAGTGGAAGTGGTGAAGGTGAACACTTTTAACATATTTTGAGCATGCTTGCATCAGATTTTTTTTGTTTTTATAGGCACGGAATGGGGGAAAAGTCCCTTTTGAATAATGCCCAAAAAAGAAACAAAATATGGAAATTTTAGATAAAGCGACTTGAACCTAAAACCGCTTGTCAATCTGACTACTAAGAAAACCTATTGAAAGGACCAAATTAGCAGTACCTTGATGTACTGTACTCAAGTCCCTAGGGCTCTCATGACTGACAGACAACACAGGTGTTTAAGTGGGTAATTTTTATAACGGCCCGTATAAAAAAGTTGGAAAATATGTACATAATTTATACCAATCATCAAAGTGGATTTATGGACATATGTTCACTTTGAAAATTATCCCACAAACATTTCCCACACACAATTGCACCTGCTAAATTGCGAGCAAAAACTTTGGTGGTGGGGGGATTAAGGCCCACACTTTTGAAAACCCAAAAATATAGGTGTGTAATTCCCAAAGTCCTCCCCCAATTCTGCCCCTGGGAAGAACATGGAAACTTTCGTGCATTCAGGACATGCACGCATAAGGTCACCTGCACATCAGGCGGGTAAGTTCATAACAAGCCATTTTTGTGAATAAAGCACTATTTCACCTGTGGGGAAAAACCTTTGAAAGTGGACTTGCTCTCCTTCAATAGCCAAACTCGTGTGTGGTGTTCCACAGCCGCTACTAAGAGGAAAGAGGGATTATGGGGCTGTGTTTTGATCACGGGGTGGACAACAATGCATGCAGGAGGCATTTTCAAATCTGCCCTTATTTTTCCATGAAAAAAAAAAAAAAGTACCTACACAAAAAAAATGCCTGTAGCAAGTTTCAGAGCCAAAAGCCATGCAAAGTTTATGGGGTTAAAAGTAGCCAGGACCTTACTCCCAGTGCAGATACTTTAAAAGTGGCTCTCTGAAATATTCGACTGTCCTCGTTCAGATGATCAATTTTTGACTATTTGCTTTGCAGAAGGCAAAAATTATTCCCTAAACCTAAAGATTAAAGTTTTTTTCCCGGCCCCAAGGAGACAATCAGACAAATCACATGATATTAAACACCTTTGAACCTTGAATCTCAACCATGTTTTCAGCACATGTATAAAAGTAGAATGCCACCTTCATATTCTTCTATTGATGTCCGTTTTAAAATGGTCTCCCTTAAGGGAGTTGCTAGGTACTGCAAAGATCCGGGGCACGGGCCCATAGGTCCTTCCCGCCCCTCTCCAACTCATCCCTCCAGGGTTGCCCACTTTTCCAGACCAGATACTTGAGGACTGGGGTGAGAGGGTGAATCTGACTACCTGACCCTCTCATTTGCACAAATTTGCCACCGTTGTCCCTGAGCTGACCTCCTCTCTCTCTTCCTTCTGTTCCTTGTACTCTATCATCCCCAGGACAGTGGCAATGAACAATCTAACAATGGATCAATAGAAACAACAGTTTCATCAATGATGAGTGATGCACTTATGATTCAACATGAAAGAAAATGAGAATAACAGTATAATCTGCATATTTGTGTGAATTCCATTAATTGTGTGCATGCATGTGTTTTATGGGTGCATTGTTCATTTTTCCCAGTGTTATGGACATATTGGGGTAGATTTTATAAATTTACGCAAGCGCGTACTTTTGTTCGCGCACCAGGCACGAACAAAAGTACACTGGATTTTATAAGATACGCGCGTATCTTATAAAATCCGGGGTCGGCGCGCGCAAGGGGGGTGCACATTTTTGCAACTTGTGCGCGCCGAGCCCGGCACGCGCTGCCTGTTCCCTCTGAGGCCGCTCTGAAATCGGAGTGGCCTCGGAGGGAACTTTCTTTCCACCCCCCCCCGCACCTTCCCCTCCCTTCCCCTACCTAACCCACCCCCCCGGCCCTATCTAAAACCCTCCCCTACCTTTGTTGGTAGATTTACGCCTGCTTTCAGCAGGCGTAAATCTGCGCACGCCAGCTGGCTGCTGGCACGCCATCACCCGACCCGGGGGCTGGTCCGGAGGACTCAACCACGCCCCCGGGCCGGCACCACGCCCCCCGATCCCACCCCGAACCTCCCCCTGACTCCGGACATGCCCCCGGACACGCCCTCCCCCGCCCCTTTTACGAAGCCCCGTGACTTACACGCGTCCCGGGGCTATGCGCACGCCGGCGGCCTATGCAAAATAGGTGCGCCGGCGCACGAGTGCCCTGCGCGCGTAAATCCGGCCGGATTTACGTGCGCAGGGCTTTTAAAATCCGGCCCATTATGAGTGCATCAATAATCCACACTGTTCACTGAATTCTTCGTAAGGTGCTCCCAACAGCTGGCACACAGCTTCTAGATTTCAGTGTTGAAGACATTTAAAAATTGTGTGGTAGACACTTTGCGTGTATCCTTTTGTAATCACTATATACTTTTAAATTGCACCATTATATATGTTTAGTATGGTGGTAACATTCCCCTTTTGCCTAGTTTGTATGCCAAGTAAAGTTTATAATTAGTATAAAAAAATGGTGCTGTTTTTAATTTGATGCTGAAAACAAATTGACAATGAATCCTCTGAAAAAACTGAATTACAGTTACAATATAGTAAACCTCCCATACCAAAACAGCACTAACTGCCAGCACTCAAATAGTAACAACCCTACTTATGAAAAGGATTCACTGTAAATATTACTCCAGGCCTTAAAACATCAATGTACCATCTATTAGGAAAATAGAACAAGCTGAGCTGCTATAAATCCTTATGCAAAAACTATAAGTTAGTAGAATACCTCACTTCAGTCATACAAGAAGAACACATGCAAACCCTCAAAGCCCTAAATTAAGAGACCATAAAGAATAATAGAAAAATGCAGACAAAAATTGAACAGGAAACTACAACAAGCCATATTCTATATATGCAATGCAACAATGGAAAAAAAGAAACATCATCATTCTACATAAAACATCAAATAAGAAAATCAAGAAATATAAAACATCATAATAGTAAAACCATACTCAAAGAGAGCTTCCAAGATGGCGACCTGAACAGTCATGCTTGAGAGAGGCTCCAGATATTTCCTATTGCTCTTTTGCTGACATGCCATACACCAAAAGAAAAGCCAGGGTATGGTGTGGAGAAAGCTCCTCCACACCGCTGGAACCAACTCAACCCCAGACAGGAAGCTTTTTTGCAGCAGTACCTCCACTAATGCCAGGAGAGTGGGTCGCTGAGGGGCCAGATGAGGAGCGAGAGCCGTCCCCTCTGACCGAAATATCTTTAAGCCCCGGCTCACCAAGCAGACCAGCACCGCCAGGCCAAGACGAAGGACGAAGGCAGCAGGAAACCGTTAGCCCATCGGAGGAATTCTGAGGTGAGGCAGGAGCAGTTGGACAGGAGACAATGTCATATGGACTTACCATTCTGGAACAACAAGCAAAGGTAAAGCCCTGTGGGGGTAATGGAGGAGAGGGGCTGGACTTTGCCGGTATGCTTGGGCCGTCGGGAGTTGGCAATGGCGTCGGTGCAGCAGCGGGTGGAGGAAGAGGAGATGGGGATCAAGAATCTCCTAAGCAAGTAAAATTGCTACAGCCAACAGCAGAAATAACACTTTCAACAAAATGGATAGCCCTTCAGTCCCTTGAAAAGGCCATAATGGGACTAACAAAAGAAGTGCTTGATGTTAAAAATCAAGTGAAGCAAAATGCAATGGAAATAGTTCTTCAAAATAAAAAAATGGAAAAAATAGAAGGTCGGATAACAGAAGTGGGAAAAGCACAGTCTGCTATAATTCAGAATGACAGTGAGGTGAATAAGAGATTGGAAAAGATGGAAAATAATTTGAGAGCGTACAACTTAAGATTTATAAATTTTCCAGTTCTTAGGAATGTTTCTCCACTTGAGATACCCGTTCCGGAGAAGGTTATCATGGGTAATGATTCAGATGGACTGAACCAAATCACGGTGAACCTAAAAGATGTGGTAGGCCTGATTGATAAACTGAAGAGTAGTAAATCACCTGGACCTGATGGTATACACCCCAGGGTTCTGAAGGAACTAAAAAATGAAATTTCAGACCTATTAGTAAAAATTTGTAACCTATCATTAAAATCATCCATTGTACCTGAAGACTGGAGGATAGCTTATGTAACCCCAATATTTAAAAAAGGCTCCAGGGGCGATCCGGGAAACTACAGACCGGTTAGCCTGACTTCAGTACCAGGAAAAATAGTGGAAAGTGTTCTAAGCATCAAAATCACAGAACATATAGAAAGACATGGTTTAATGGAACAAAGTCAACATGGCTTTACCCAAGGCAAGTCTTGCCTCACAAATCTGCTTCACTTTTTTGAAGGAGTTAATAAACATGTGGATAAAGGTGAACTAGTAGGGATGTGCAGCAGGGATGGATTCGTCCCATTTGGTATTTGTATTCGTGGGGAGCCAAATCTGTTGCATCCGTTCTCGGGGGATCCCGATCCGTTCATTAGTTACGTATGTATTCGTTTCCCAAAAAAAACTCGATCCCAACCCTTTAAATTTAATTAACTACAACCCCCACCCTCCTGACCCCCCAAGACTTACCAAAAGTCCCTGGTGGTCCAGCGGGGGTCCTGGCGCGATCTCCTGCACTCGGGCTGTCGGCTGCCGGTATTTAAAATGGCGCCAATAGCCTTTGCCCTCACTATGTCACAGGGGCTACCGGTGCCATTGGTCGGCCCCTGTCACATGGTAGGAGCAATGGACAGCCGGCGCCATCTTGTGCTCCTACCATGTGACAGGGGCCGACCAATGGCACCGGTAGCCCCTGTGACATAGTAAGGGCAAAGGCTATCGGCGCCATTTTGAATACCGGCAGCCGACGGCCCGAGTGCAGGAGATCGCTCCAGGACCCCCGCTGGACCACCAGGGACTTTTGGCAAGTCTTGGAGGAGTCAGGAGGGTGGGGGGTTTATTCGTTAGATACATTGTATTCATGGGGGTTCGCCATACGTTTCGTGACCCCACAAATACAACGAATAGGGACATATAAGTTGCGGATTGCCAATACGTCGAAAACGAATGCACACCCCTATGAATTGGTAGATGTAGTGCACTTGGATTTTCAGAAGGCGTTTGATAAAGTTCCTCATGAGAGGCTTCTAGGAAAAGTAAAAAGTCATGGGATAGGTGGCGATGTCCTTTCGTGGATTACAAACTGGCTAAAAGACAGGAAACAGAGAGTAGGATTAAATGGACAATTTTCTCAGTGGAAGGGAGTGGGCAGTGGAGTGCCTCAGGGATCTGTATTGGGACCCTTACTTTTCAATATATTTATAAATGATCTGGAAAGAAATATGATGAGGGAGGTAATCAAATTTGCAGATGATACAAAATTGTTCAGAGTAGTTAAATCATAAGCAGATTGTGATAAATTGCAGGAAGACCTTGTGAGACTGGAAAATTGGGCATTGAAATGGCAGATGAAATTTAATGTGGATAAGTGCAAGGTGATGCATATAGGGAAAAATAACCCATGCTGTAGTTACACAATGTTAGGTTCCATATTAGGTGCTACCACCCAAGAAAGAGATCTAGGTGTCATAGTGGATAACACATTGAAATTGTCAGTTCAGTGTGCTGCGGCAGTCAAAAAAGCAAACAGAATGTTGGGAATTATTAGGAAGGGAATGGTGAATAAAACGAAAAATGTCATAATGTCTCTGTATCGCTCCATGGTGAGACCCCACCTTGAATACTGTGTACAATTCTGGTCGCCGCATCTCAAAAAAGATATAATTGCGATGGAGAAGGTACAGAGAAGGGCTACCGAAATGAGAAGGGGACTGGAACAGCTCCCCTATGAGGAAAGACTAAAGAGGTTAGGACTTTTCAGCTTGAAGAAGAGACGGCTGAGGGGGGATATGATAGAGGTGTTTAAAATCATGAAAGGTCTAGAACAGGTAGATGTGAATCGGTTATTTAGTCTTTCAGATAATAGAAAGACTAGGGGGCACTCCATGAAGTTAGCATGTGGCACATTTAAAATTAATCAGAGAAAGTTCTTCTTCACTCAACGCACAATTAAACTCTGGAATTTGTTGCCAGAGGATGTGGTTAGTGTAGTTAGTATAGCTGTGTTTAAAAAAGGATTGGATAAGTTCTTGGAGGAGAAGTCCATTACCTGCTATTAATTAAGTTGACTTAGAAAATAGCCACTGCAATTACTAGCAACGGAAACATGAAATAGACTTAGTTTTTGGGTACTTGCCAGGTTCTTATGGCCTGGATTGGCCACTGTTGGAAACAGGATGCTGGGCTTGATGGACCCTTGGTCTGACCCGGTATGGCATGTTCTTATGTTCTTAACAATATCTTTAAACAATATTTCAGAAACAATCAAGCTCTCTTTTTTGGTCACAAAATATGGTGTTACCCGGACTTGGTGAAACAAACAGAATCGAGAAGAAAATTATTTCTAAATATGAGGGAGGAAGTCCTACAAAAAGGTGCATTTAAATTACAATTTCCTTGTAAATGTTGTATGTTCTACCAAGAGCAAAGATGTGTGTTCTTTGAGCGATTACAGCTTAGATCAATCTTGGACACTCACTCCACTCCTAGTTAGACTCGCTGTTTGGTGTGATTGAAGTTATTATAGTGGTGGATCTGTTCAGGCCTTCCAGATATATTCTGTAATAATATTGCTAAGATGAAACAATCGCTCTGTTTTCCATAGCTCTCCCGTATTTCTTCTATTTTTTTTTATTAAGTGCAGTTAATGTCACACTCTCTCTCACAGACAAACACATACACATATAGACATGCCCTTGCACAGGCTTTCTCACATACTATTGCTCACATACACCACCCACACACATTTACTCTTTCTCTCTCAGGAATGTGAAGAGTGCAGGCAGCAGCAGACTTCTTTTTTTGGCTGTGTGGCCCAGCTGGCATGGAAGCTTCCTGCCTTCTACGGCATGGGCAGGCTGAAATGGCAGCCCAGCAGAACACAGGCGGCCTTGACGCCCGTTGACCACCCCTGATCCCATAGTGTATCAGGAGGACAGCGCAGCAAGCATTGATGGTGCAGTGCTGCCTACAGTAGCAGCCTGCTGGCAGGATAAGTTGACAATGAAAAAAAAATTATCATGGACGCTGAAACTCGGACATGTGTCTGACGCTAATGATACCCCTGGTTCCCCTCTAGCTTGCTTCTCTCCCTTATCTTGCCCTTTTTTCCCCCTCTGCTTTTAGACCTTCCTGAGGGTGGCCAGTGGGCTCCAGATTTCCAGTACAGGTAGATGAGTCTAGTCCTGTTTTTTTCCCCATTGCTTGCATGAATTATAATCTGCCTTTTCTTAGGGAAATCAATAGAGATGCCCAGACCTACATTCACGTGGAAGAGGAAATCCCAGGACTGGAGCAACTTGTCTTGAAAAAAAAAAAAAATGAAGTCAGATGGAAACTGTAGCCTTAGTTCCTGGTCTTTGAAGTGTTCTCACTAAATGGTGACTGATGTGTCTGCAGGACTGTGATAACCAAATCTGACTCTCTTTTGACCACTGCATGTGTGATTCTGTCCAAGAAATATCTCGGAAGCAAATGGGTAAAAGTACTGGGTTCAGTTATCCTTGGGACTTAGAAAAAGTTATGGAGAAAGATATTTTGATGACTTCAGCACATAAAAATAATTGTATCCTATGCTTAAAATGTGTCTTCCAGTAATCCAGCCTCTGACTGGATGTATTATTTGCTTCATGGCTCTGCTCTAACATCTTGCAGGTGCAAAAAGCTTGTGACCTCGTGGCCTTGCTGCTTCAGGTTTGTCTGGCTTTTACTTCCTCATTCCTGTGTTTTGATCCTGTCTTTGTCTTGCTTGCTTTGGATGCATGTTTGTTCCAAATTTTTCCAGCCTCCTGCCACTTCCCTGACAGCCCTTACCTGTTCCCTGTGGATTGCCTTTCAAGTTGTCACCCCACCAGGCCTGAGGCATGATTCTGCTTGTCTGCAGCCTCGGGTATTGACCCTGGCCTGTCTAGTCTTTGGAACTGTGCTGTCCTCTTGTTGACTACTCTTGCTCGGGCCATATGTTACACATGATGGTGAAACTTGCTTTTCTTGAAAACTAGTTTGAAGTCATTGGCAAATCTTTTTGCATAGGAATAATATATTTTCCCAGAAATACTCTCCCCTTGCTTGGAGTCTAGCAATTAACTTCTTTCTTCTCTCATCAGTGTACCATCTCTAAAAATGCAAACTCTTAACAGTTATCTTCTCTTTAAGGGTGAAGTTTAAAAGCCTGGCACGCGCCAAAACCGGCAGATATGCGCACATGGGGGGCCAGCGCACACCAAGCAGATTTTAGAAGCGGCCCACATGTGCGTGTACTTGCCACTATGCGCACAAATACATTTTCATGAGAAGGGGCGGGGCATGGGCGTGGTCTGAGAGGGGCACGGGCGTTTCAGGATTTCACAATGAAACTAGCACGTGCATACTTACCCGCACAAGCGCACGCCAGGGGTCCCCTACTGCGTAACTACTTCTGCTGTGGATGGTGTGTAAGGCAGAAAACATTAAAAAAAAAAGTTAAGAGGTGCTTGGAAGTCCTATCCCTTGCCTGGGCGAACTGGGAATGAACTGGGAAAACTGGTAATTGCGTCGGTGCGTGTGCCTACTAAAATCCCTCCACCTACGCAGTAGAAGCGGCATTTGCGTGCACATGCACGTCACCATATATAATTGTGCGCACCTGTACGCTCATACAGCCTATTTTATACCGTGCGCGCAGATACGCGCTTATGTTATAAAATGGCTGTGTCCAAGGAAGCGAGCCAGCATACCTGAGCACATGCAAGCCCGCATGGCTGTTTAAAAGTTACCATCTTATTGAGAACTCCTAAGTTATCTATAAAGCTAAACAACCAGTAAAACTTGCAAACCAGTAAAGTGATGGGACGTCCAGTGGCCTTTCTACTGGTCAGAGGTCAGTGTTCCTCTGACAGACAATGAAATGCCAGGCTTAATGAACCCAAACTCCAGGACTCCTAAACCAACTTAGGCCCCTAAAGATTTACAAAGAGTCCACAGAGATTGTTGGGAATTCTGGATAGAATTTAATTTTTACAACAGGGACTTTTGTTCTCGCTAGCACCGCTGCACACAGGGACATGTTGAATTTGGACAGGATATTAGCAATGTCTAACCCTTTCCTCAGCAGGACAGCTCTGACATAGTACAAAGCAGTTAAAAAAAAAAAAAGCAATTTAAAAAGCATAAGACTCAGGAAGCACCTAATTTTTCTATCAGCTGGATGTTGAATTAATTTAATATTTATTAGACAGAGTGAGCAAGAGGGGAAAGCTTTTTCCTATCATGTACTTCTGGGTTCGTTTTCCTGCTAAATCCAGATGAAATAAAATGTAAGCTTTGAGATAAGGACTGAAATAAATCTACAAGGATTATAAACTAACTAGCAGAAAGGATTTTTCATTATCAAGGGATTCCAAGTTCAGAAAAGATATAAAATCTAAGGTGGTATAAATAGTAATGCAGCAAAAGATGTTTGCTGAATGTTTTACAGGGAAAACCATTGTGAATTTTGTCAAACTGCATTGAGCACTTTTCAGTAAAATTTCAAAGGGGCTATGCGAAGAAAAATAGCATATATCTGCCTAAGTAGCACATGATATTTTTATAAACATCAAACATACGTGTGTATTTTCAGTTTTGCACATGCATTTACTGGCGCAAAAAAAGGGCGTGCCAGGATAGAGTCAAGAAATACATGCAGAAGCTACTATTTTATAAGACATTTACACATATGAATTATTAAACTTAGCGTAAGTGAAATCTGACTTGTCTGTTTGCAATTTTTGGGTGGGAGGGCTGGTTGTGCTGGAAGTGGTTCAGGGTGAAGTGCTAGGGGATCAAGGTGAACTGGAGACAGATTGGGTGAACTGGCAGAGGTATCAGTGAATTGGTGATTTCAAGTGCATGCACAAGTCAGTATTTTCAAAACGGTATATGCGCATACTTTAAAATATACTTGCCACCACATATAAATCAGGGTTTTAAGTGTGCATGATATGTATTTTTTTTGGTGCATAATGGAGCACGTTGTTAACCCGCCACTGGACGCGCGTTTTCCCTTACCCCTTATTCAGTAAGGGGCCGAAAACAGGCGTCCAACCCCCCGAACCTAATAGCGCCCTCAACATGCAAATGCATATTGATGGCCCTATTAGGTATTCCTGCGCGATTCAGAAAACAAAATGTCCAGCCAAGCCGCACATTTTGCTTTCAGAAATTAGCACCTATCCAAAGGTAGGCGCTAATATCTTCAGGCACCGGGAAAGTGCACAGAAAAGCAGTAAAAACTGCTTTTCTGTGCACCCTTCGACTTAATATCATGGCGATATTAAGTCGGAGGTCCCGAAGGGTAAAAAAAAGTTAAAAAAAAAAAAATAAATAAATTTGAAGTCGGCCAGTGGCTGTCGGGTCGAAAACCGGATGCTCAATTTTGCCGGCGTCTGGTTTCCGAGCCCATGGCTGTCAGCAGGCTCGAGAACCGATGCAGGCAAAATTGAGCGTCGGCTGTCAAACCTGCTGACAGCCACTGCTCTGGGCCAAAAGGAGGCGCTAGGGACGCGCTAGTGTCCCTAGCGCCTCCTTTTGCCTGTTTCTACCGCCGGGCCTCATTTAAATACAGAATCGCGCGCACAGGCGAGTGGCCTGTGCGCATGCCGGGAGAGCAAGCATTTGTCCACTCTCCCGCGGACTTTACTGAATCGGCCCGATTGTTAACAAATGAAGGGCAGGCTAAATACCAGGATGTGATGATGCCACTTGGAGGGGATGACCCCGAGGTTCCCGCCATGACATGGATAAAGACGTGGGTGGCGTGTGCACCCTAGGAGGCCCTCAGGAAAATTATGGCGAACACCGTCGCCATTGCTGATCCGGGGACACTGGAGAGAGTGGCATGAAGACGTGGTAGCAGCCATCTTCCCAAGGCTTGAGGAGAGAGAAGGAAGAAAGGTGAGGCACAGAGGTCGAAGCCATCTGAGAGCGACGGACGCAACATATCCAGTACCGCGAATAGATTTGAAAGTTAGGCTCCCTGGCTGTGATTATGATACACATTTGGAAACATAATAAAAAGCAGCACACCATGCTCTGCTCTATTAAGATTTTACCGCTGGATGAAGAAGTGTCATTGCTGCGTTAGGCCATATGGATGCATAGAAATTAAGGAGATAATTTTCAAAGTCGTTACCTGTGTAAATATAACATACTGTTGTAGCAATTTCCAAAGCCATTTACCTGCATTACATGCACTTAATGCAGATAAAATCTCTTGACAATTCAATGGCCTATGTTGTAGTAATTTTCAAAAGCCCACTTACACAGGTAAAGTGCATTTACAGTTGTAAAATGAGAAATTACTACCTACCTGATAATTTCCTTTTCTCTAATGAAGACAGATTAATCCACAACCAGTGGGTTATTTACTTCTATCAGCAGATGGAGATGGAGCAAAGCTGAAGTTACGGTATATATATACCCCTGCACTGACATTGGCCCACCAGTATTCTCTGCAAAAGCCAACTGTGGACAAACTAACAATACTTGATTATAACCATTAACAGGCAACCACTCAAGCACTCAGCAACAGGAAACACTGAACTCAGCCAAAGTGTGTAACATCACTAATCTAGGGACTGAAACTGACACTTACCAGTTATCCTCAGAACGCAGCCACTCAGGAGGACAGTAGAACTGCAAATCGGCAGCCAAGGACGGGAAGATAGATTACCCGTCTTCATTAGATAAAAAGGAAATTATCAGGTAAGTAGTAATTTCTCATTTCTCAGCATTCAGACAGGTTAATCTACGACCAGTGGGATGTACCCAAGCTACTCCCGAAAAGGGCAGGATGCTGCCTGCAGTCAAACCAACACTGCACGCACAAAAGCTGCATCCTCCTGGGCCTGCACATCTAGATGGTAATATCTGAAAAAAGTGTGTAAGGAGAATCACATCACTACTTGGCAAATTTTGATGGGAGACAACAATCAAAGCTTCGCTCATAACACTGCCTGAGCCCTAGTGGAATGAGTGCTAACATGCTTAGGTAATGGCTGCTCAGCAACCACATACATGGCTGTGATGATTTCCTTAATCCAGCGGGCTATTGTAGCCGGCTCACCCTGTTTACTCCCACCATGGAGCATGAACAGATGGTCAGTCTTCCCAAGAAGTTTAGAAACCTCCAAATACCTCAAGAGATATTGCTTGACATCCAAGGTCCACAACAGACGATATTCTTCCACATCTCTTTCCCTATCCAGTGTCGGCAGAGAAATCGATTGATTCAAGTGAAAGTCCAAAACTGTTTTTGACAAAAAAGACAAAACAGTTCGCAGCTGGACCACCCCTGCAGTCACTCACAGGAATGGTTCCTGGCAAGAGAGAGCCTGCAGTTCGGAAACTCTATGCGCAGAACAAATTGCCACCAAAAAAAACATCTTCAAGGTAAGTAACATCAAGGAGAGGGTATGTAGTGGCCGAAATGTGGGACCCACCAGAAAATCCAGAACCAGATTATGGCTCCACATGGACACCGGCAACCGCAAGGGAGGATGAAGTTGCTTCACCCCCTTCAAGAACTGGGCCACATCCGGATGGGCTGACAAAGGTCCACCATTCACCTGGCCCTGGAAATAGGTAATAGCTGCCAACTGTACCTTCAAGGAATTAAGGGCCAAGCCTTTAATTAACCCATCCTGCAAAAAGTCCAAAATGAGTGGGATCTTAACCGAATGAGGATATACCCCTCATTCCTCACACCATGCCTCAAACACTTGCCAAACTCGTACATAGGCTAAAGGAGGTTGAGAACTTCCAAGTTCCACACTTTCAAATCTACTTCCAAATCCACAGTTCAGCAACCGAGCCATTTCAAGGACCATACCATAAGACAAAATCAAGTCATAACCTTGGGAAGAATAGCTCCTGTCGCAACAGATCTCTTTGGAGCAGAAATTGGAGAGGAGAGCTGGACCAGAGTCTCCGCAGATTTGCATACCACGGCATTCTGGGCCAGTCGGGAGCCGCCAGAAGCACCATCTCGACCCTCCAAACCATCCTACCCAGCAAAGTCCATGGGGGGAAGACATATAGAAGTGTCAGAAAATATGTTATTATTTTGTGTTTATTGATAATTATCTATATTCAGTGAAGTCAGTAATCAATAGACTATAAAAAGCATTAATACCCATATGCCTTTTCTCCTTTAAAAAAAACAATAGCATTAGTCAAAGTACCTGCTGGATACATTTCAGCTCCCCCTTTACAGACCTTGAGAAGAGCTGTTTACAGCTAATTCCTTATCTATAGTGGGAAAGGAATGTTTAAAGTTTTGAATTTTGTGATGAATTGCAGTGTTAGGATTTGTAGGTTAGTGGGCCCTTGGCCCGAGGTGAGAGATGGTACCGCCCAAAGAGAGGAGCCCCACTGAGCCTCACCATCGGAAGGCGAGGTCTGAGCAATAGGTGACACAGCCCAGCGAATACAAGAAGAGCAGGAGACGGGGTGTGGATGTGGTTGCCAGAATAGGTCCCCCTAGTGGTGGAGTGCTGAACAGGCCCCGAGGAGCAGGAAATGGAGGCAAGGTATGGAGGAGTGCTTGCGAGGGCAACCCCAGGGGTGAAGCCACAGAGAGAATCAGCACAGAAAGTATGATGTAGGCTTTCCTGGACACGGGGAAGCCTAGGGGTCTCTGGCAGTGCAAGAGAACACTACCCCGAGGAGCGGGGAAGTGCGGTACAGTCTCAGAGATAGGCAGGATGCCACCCCAAGGAGCGGGGAGCAGAATGCAGTAACACAGAGACAGGAGCAGGGCCTCTGAGGAGCGGGTACCCGAGAGTGTTTCACGCCAGGAGGAGCAGGAACCAGGAACCAGCGTCCATAGCGAGAACAGCAGGATTCAGCAAGGAGGGAATTCGTTGCCAAGTCGATTAGAGCCAGGCCCCAATGGTGCTTAAGAGTCCAGGGCTAGTGATGTCATCAAGGGGAGACGCCCCTAAGGTTCCCGCCCTGGCGTCCTTAAAGGAGGGCCATGGAGCACACATGCGTGCCTAGGAAGGCCCGGGAGAGACCTGGTGGTCGGCGATGTCCTTGCCGCCCTGGAGAGTCCTGGAATGGAGCCATGAGGATTGGAGGTGGCTAGCCACAGCCGCGCGTCTTCCCATAGGAGAGAGGGCAGCAACACACGAAGTGAGTAATAGCGGTCGCAGCCGTCTGCGACCGATGGTCATAACACATGCAGGAGGATCTTATGAGACTGGAAGATTGGGCTTCCAAATGGCAGATGAAGTTTAATGTGGACAAGTGCAAAGTGATGCATATAGGGAAAAATAACCCTTGCTGTAGTTATACAATGTTAGGTTCCATAGTAGGAGCTACCACCCAGGAAAGAGATCTAGGTGTCCTAATGGATAATACATTGAAATCGTCAGCTCAGTGTGCTGTGGTGATCAAAAAAGCAAACAAAATGTTAGGAAATTAGGAAGGGAATGGAAAATAAAACGGAGGATGTCATAATGCCTCTGTATCGCTCCATGGTGAGACCGTACTTTGAATACTGTGTGCAATTCTGGGACCGTATCTCAAAAAGGATATAGCTGCGCTAGAGAGAGTACAGAGAAGGGAGACCAAAATGATATGGGGTATGGAATGACTGACCTATGAGGGAAGGCTAAATAAGTTAGGACTGTTTAGTTTGGAGAAGATTCAACTGAGGATGGATATAATAGAAATCTACAAAATCATGAAAGGACTTGAAGTTAATGTAAATCAGTTATTTACTCTCTCAGATAATAAAAGGACCAGGAGACACTCCATGAAGTTAGCAAGTAGCTCATTTAAAATAAATCAAAGAAAATTCTTTTTCACTCAGCGCATTGTTAAACTCTGGAATTCATTGCCAGTGGATGTGGTTTCAGCAGTTAGTGTTACTGGGTTTAAAAAAGGTTTGGATAAGTTACTAGAGGTTAAATCCATAAACTGCTATTACGGTAATTAATAAGCAATAGTAGCTTGTGATCCATCTAATGTTTGGGTACTTGCCAGGTACTTGTGACTTGGATTGGCCACTGTTGGAAGCAGGATACTGAGCTTGATGGATCCTTGATCTCACCCAATAATATGGCATTTCTTACGTTCTTACATTTTGTAGAACTTGAAGTGCTGGTTTTATATTGGGATTTTGTCCCACTCCTATATAGAAGAATTTTTATTGATTAATGCAGTTGAATAATTTTGATGGTAGTTTTCTTAGATAGTTGAAACTGGACAGGGGTTTCTTTGTTACTTAGAAGGTTTTCCTGTTTAGAGATGCCACTGACATACATACCCAGCATTTTGTGACAATGGTACAAAATGTTTGTAGTGATGCCTCTTGCTTTAGGAGTGGGGGTATCCTATCTCTGCATATAAGAGATTTAGTAACAGGCAGGTGTGGAGAGAGCCATTGGACCCCTGCCAAGATCAAACTAACAAGGTGGTTTTCCTGTCACAGATTATCATGTTGAGTGGGGAGGTGTTGGGGAGGTGTTGTGTCCGTCGGTGCCCGGCGCCCTCTCTCCGCCCTCCTTACCTCTCTGGCGCCTCCCTCTCCGTCCGCAGGAAGACTGGCTACCGCGGCGTTCTCCTGCCACTTGTCCTCGGGCGTTCCCAGATCGGCTCGACGCTGCAACTGCCATGTTTTCTGGAGGCCTAGGGGTGCGCGCGCGGCCCCGATTGAAGTACCAGCATTGGCGTGAACTTCGGGGGCGTCCCCCGAAGATGACGTCACCCACGACGGATATTTAAGGCCTAGTATTTGCTAAAAGATCGAGTTAGCAAGGAATGTCATCAGACTCGATCTTACTTCCAAGCTACTCTGCCTCCTCGGTCTTATCGGGGGTTTCGCTACCTAAGCTACTCTGCCTCCTTGGACTTACCAGAGGTACCCGCTCCTCAGGGGCCTCGCTCTCTCCTTGTTTTTTGCAGGTGACAGTCTGGAACCGGTACTCGCTCCTCGAGGGCCCTCATCCCAGACTTACTTCATATACTCTTCTGCCTGGAAGTCTTCACTACCAAGTATCAGCTACATCAGTGAGTTACCATCATTCTCTCTGAGCTTTCCCTGGAACCAGGAACTTGCTCCTCGAGGCCCTATAATTTCCAGCTCCTGGGCTTCATTGGGACATTGTGTGAGTGTTAAATCTGCATACCCTGCCTACTCACTATATCTCAGTCTCTCTTCAGCTCAGCCTCCAGGGATCGCTGTTCCATTATCTGAGGGACTACAGCCCAGCTGGGCTTACCAGCTCACTACTGCCATCTCTGGTGGTTCAGTATACTGTCTAATAAAGAACTAGTGTGAGTTTGTCTCCTAACTGAGCCTGACCGGTGGTCCCCCTCGGGATCATTCCTCGGGGACATGGTCATCTGCCACTGGTCCAAGGATCCACCCTCAACTATCTGATTGCTTCTCCCATCAGGCATCAGATCACTAACAGATTGCTAACTCCAAGCAGACTGTTAACTCCGAACTGAACAGTTTGCTAACTCCATGGATCCGGCACAGCTCAGTGCTTTGCAGGCCATACCGGGCCTGGCCCAAACCATTGTGGAGCAGCAAGACGCTTTGGAGAAACTTACTTCAGCGTTTCATTAACTACACACACAGAAGGTTCAAGGAACAACCTCCAACCAAGAAGGTCAGTTACCGGAGGTAACTTTGAAGACTGCTGTACCACTGGCGGCTCCAATCCGCTTTTCCGGAGAAATCCAGAAGACCATGGGGCTTTTTGAATCAGTGCTGCATGCACTTTGCCTTACAGCCGTCTCTATTTCCTACCGCTCTCTCCAAGACTACCTACATCCTTTCATACCTGGATTGTAGGGCTTTGTTGTGGGCATCTACCTTGTGGGAACACAAGGGGTCCATTTTGCAGGACATAGAAGGATTTATGGACTTATTTAAATCCGTTGTCGATGACCCTGCTCGAATGTCTGTAGCCGGTTCTGCTTTAGTGGATTTGAAGCAAGGCAGCAGATCATTGGCTGAATTTGCCATAGAGTTCAAAACTCTTGCGGCAGAACTTTGCTGGGACCCCAAATGTCTCAAAACTCTCTTCTGGTAGGAATTGTATCGATTTTATGTGGTGCTGGATTTAAATTTTTTAGCATGGATTTGACTTCGATATTGGATATCTCGTCAAACGTGGACCATTGTGTCACATCTCTTGTCTGCATCTTAATTTCCTTTTTTGTTGAATTCGGGATTTTTGTTTTTAGGCTTGTGATTTTGTCTATGAAATAGTGTGCTATTTCGTTACATTTATTCTCTTGTGGGGTTTGTGGTGCTTCTGTTTCATCATTTGTCAGATTTTTAACTATGTTAAATAGTGTTCTTGGGTTGTTTGCAAATTTTTCAATTTTTAAGCTAAAGAATAGTTTTTTTTGCGTCAAGAATTACTTTTTTTTAATAAGCTAGTTGTTTTCTGAATTTAGTCAAACTTTCTGTTGTTTTATCTTTTTTCCACTCTGTACATTACATTGATAACTTTTCTATATATGGCGTCAGCGGCAGGTGAAAATGAATAGAAAGCATGTGGGGAGGGATCCACGAAAATTTTGGAGGTTGAAAAGGGGTCCATGCTCCCAAAAAGGTTGGGATTCTCTGGCATAGGCTATGATGCCAGACAAGGACCCTAAGGCTCATGTAGCCTGCACTGTTTCTTTCCTGGCGCAGTGCCATGGACCCCGGTTGATCTCTGGTTTTCTCCTCACTTCTTCCCGATTAGGGATCCCTTGTGCTTATCCCAAGCTTTCTTGAATTCGTCTACCTGTTTTTGTCTCCGCCACATCCCCAGGGAGACCCTTCCATGTATCCAGTCACCCTTTTCTGCGAAGAAATATTTTCTGATTTTGCTTCAGGATCTATCCCTTTGGAGCCTCAAGGCGTAAGGCAGGCAAGAATGTAAAGATTTTTTTTTTTTTTCATACAACCCGGCCCCATTCTCTGACCAGTACACAAATACTGATCTACCAGTTGTAAACATGTTCAAGCAGACAGGGGCAATCGAGTCAGCCAAGTAGGGATGTGCTGTCATCTTTAAAATGGCAAAGAAATCACGACGACATTTGTTGCTTTGTTTTGTGTCATTTCCCATCCAAAATGACAAAAAAAAAAAAGACAATTTCATTTTGCTTCTGCAATTTAACGCATGCTAAATTGTTTCAGCATGTGCTAAAAGGCAGAAAGAAAGTTTACAAATGAAATGAAGGATTTTTTTCTCATGTGCAGGTTTGCACGGATAAATGTCTAGACAGTGCCGCCCCGAAACGCCCCAGCCTTTCTATTCTTTGAGCTCATACTAAGAAATGGACATCACTGGCATTGTAACAAGAAGAAATTTGGCCAAATCAGATGGGCCTTACAGCCCTCATTTGCCATCACATTTTCTGTTTCCATCTAAAACCCAGAGAATTTACATCCTTGGAATATTTTCAAATAAAATTAAGAGGCGACGAGGCACTTACTGACCATAACATCAATCATCTTAATTCCAGGGACAGTAAATTTCATAGCGGCGCGCAGGCGCACATATGGACAGGGGGGACCCAGCCATTTTATAACATATGCGCGTATGTGCGCACTTGTTATAGAATAGCTTGACTGCGCACACGTGTCTGCAATTTTAAGTGGCTGCGCGCCTAAGCATGCAAATGCAGCTTCTACTGCGTGAGTGTGTGTGTGGGGGGGGGGGGGGGGATTTTAAAAGTCACGTGCCTCGGCGCCATTACCAGTTTTCGCAGTTCGCTCCCAGTTCGCCCAGGTAAGGGATAGGACTTCCAAACACCCCCTCCCCCCCAGTTTAACAGCCTCCACTTCTCCTCTGTTAGCCCCCTACCTTTAAAACCCCGCAGCCTGCAAGGATCGATTTTAAAAGCGTCGCTCGCGCAAAAACGACCACATTCACGCCTAGGTGGGCCTACGCGGGCCTCGCACATTTTATGAAGCCGGCCGGGTATGCGCGTACAAACCCGTGGGCACATCAAGAAGAAGGGGGCAGAAAAGAGGGGCTGGGGGGCGGGCCGTGGACATGATTTACACGGATAAATCCGCATTTAAAAAAAAAAAGGTGACCATGGCGGGCATCGGTTTGTTATCCGTGTAACTTTACTTCTGGTCCTGATGAGGAGCAAGCCTGGAGATCCCGCGTTTTACGGCCTTTAGCACAGGGTTCGGGGGTCAAGTTGGGGACTTGCAGGATGAAGAAGATCTCGATATGAACTGGGAAAACTGGTGGCCTACCTGGGAAAACTTGTTTTTCCCTCGCCTGAGCATGTTTTAAAGTCCACCTGCATGCGCGCGTAAAAGCCACTAAAGCCCTAGCCGAAATATGCGTGGGAGGGGGTACTTTAAATAATACGCCTGTACTTGCGAGCGCAATTTAAAACTGTGGTGTCTCGCCGCACGTCTGCTCCTTTTTTAATCGACCTGATGATTTCTGTTTTACTGCTACCACGCCATCCACAGCAGAAGTAAAGTTACATGGCGCCTGCAAGTATTTACGCACAATTTCCAAGTTTAAACCCCGGGACGCCCATGCCTCGCCCAGACCACGTCCATGCCGTGTCCCTTTTGGAAGTTTTTTTACTTGTGCGCGTGGCAGCGTGAACGCCTGTACCCCGGCGGCTTTTAAAATCCGCTCAGCGGGCGCCGGCCCAGCATATTTGCACATCCTCTTAATTTCGGTGCACATTGGGCTTTTAAAATGAACCTTTTAATGCACTGAGGAATTACAGACAACAAAGTAAGCCAACTCTTTATCCTAGTTCCATGTTATCCATGGGCACTACTTTAACTAAGTCATGGCAATAAATACAATATCCCCAGCAATTCCATAGTCACGCATTAACTCAGATACCAGCACAGAAGTATCTAAATCTTAATTATAATGCGGTCATGTCACTTAATCTTGCTTTGCATTATGAACACACAAGATAAGAAAATGGACTTTGCCTACTTCAAAGGGGAAATCCAAGCGTGATAAAGAACATCATTAGATCATGGTTTAGCTGTTAATATTCATACTTTGTTTAGTTAAGGCAAACGCCCTAAAATGATGCCGTTGACTTTGCAGGTGATACTCTACACACAAGAGAAGTAAGGTAATTCAGCATCAATGTTATCCATCTGTCTGCATTTAAAATATCGGCTTGCCTGCCTACTAGCTCTTAGCTTTAAATCTAGCTCTCTCTTTTTTTTGTTTAGCAATTAAAATTGTAGGGACTGTTTCCAAAAAGCTTTCTCCTAACTTTTCATAACCAATGTCTCACTGCTCTTTGATCCAGCAGATGCCCCATGAGCCTCCCCTACCCCTGCCTTCAAATTTCTATCAGCAACCTTGGACCTTATCTGTTCTGTAATGCATTTATATTACAAATGTTACCAACCAATGTATTTACTGTTCCCCTTTTATAATGGCTGGTGTACCTGGCTGTAAAAACCTAAGGCGAGTTACAAGCAGAGGTTAAATCAGCAATAGGCATTATTCATACGGTATTCCAAAAACTATAAAACTGAAATAAAACGCCAAGCAACCTTACCCAACCACCAGCCCGCCCATTAAACACTACCCAGCAGTCCCAATCTAAATAATCTGTCAGCTACAAGCCAACCTCCTAGTAATGAGAACCATTGATTCTGACCTATACAAGCTATTAAACTTGCTCTGGTATACTGTAAAAATAATAGATGTAAATTGCCTTATTTTATGTTGACATGTGGGTTGGCAGTGTATATTGATGTATTACCATGTTTACTTGTCCCTCAGTTTGGGCAATCAAAGTATGCACATGGTGATACTCTTTCACAATAGGGGTAAACATGAAAAAAATGTTGTTTCGCTTTTTTTCTTTCTTTTTTTCATTTTGTTTCAGGTTTTCTTTTGTTAATTTTAGCACTTGCTGAATTATTTTAGTGCATGCTCAAACAAATCAAAATGAAATTTAATTTCTTTTGTATTGTTTCAAATTTAAAGGACATGAAATGAAACAAACTATTTTGTCATTGTTTCCATGTGGTTTTCAGACAACAGCACATCCCTCTGACACAACAGACACATGCCAACAGCATATATGAACTTGTGCAACACTTATAGCTTGTGCAGTTGTGGGTGCTTCAAAAGAAGTTAGGATCCCTTCCCTCCCCCCCCCCCCTCCCATGTCCTGCAGTGGAACAGACGAAATACTGCTTAATTGGGTGGTCCAACTGTGCACCAGAATTCATTGTGGGGAGGGAGGAGCATCAGCCACTTGAGGAATCTGATTGACTGAATGTCCATCAGAACTTTCATACTGGAATTTGACCACAGTGCCAAGCAGGCCCGGCATGACTGGGTGTGCATTTGCATGGGGGTGGCACACCCGGAAGGGCAGCGGCGGCAACAGGAGAGGCCGCAGAGGAGCCAGAGGAGTCCAATCCGCCGGTGGCTGATGAGGAAGCGAGGCCATGGGCCTCTGGTAGAGTTCAATCTGCCAGCGGCCGAAAATACAGTGCCACTGCAGTATTCCCTGTAATCTCAGGTATGTGAGCCTGCACACAACTTATCCCGTGGGCATGAACAGCTTCAGCTCCAACCCCCCTCCCAAGAGAAGAGGAGGCCCATGGGGCCGTGGTGGAGATCATCCCATCACAGCCCGAAGAGGAGACCGCAGGGCCATGATGGAGCTCATCTCACCATGGAACAAAGAGAAGAGGAGACCACGGGGCTGTGATGGAGCTCGTTCACCAGGCCCAAAGAGAAAAAGAGGGTGTGTATGTGTGTGTCTGTGTGAGAGCTTATATATGTGTGTATGTGTGTGAGCCTGTGTGTCTGTGACTGAAAGCTTGTTTCTGGTATGTCACCCCGTATGCATGTGTGTGTCTGTGTGAAAGCTTGTGTATGTGTGACTATGTGCTAGCTTGTATGCATGTGTGTGGCTATATTTATTTATTTATTTAAAGATTTTATATACCGACATTAGTGTGGAACATCATGTCGGTTTACATAATAACTGCGAGCAGGTGGAAATGACAATGAACGGGGGGGGGAGAAAAACAAAGAGGCCGAAGGGGCCGGAAGAGGAACAAAATGCATATAGAGAATAAAGTATATGTTGATAAATTATGTATCAATAATGGAACAAGATAAAACTAAATAAATTATGTGAATACAAAGGAACAAGATAACAGTGATAATTTATACAATGAAAAGTACGACTTTATACAGGCTAAGTTGAAATGGGGGGGGGGGAAGGAGGAGGGAGATGCAAGGGGGAGAGTGGGAGAAGGAGGGGGCGGATTAGTCAGGGTATGCTTGTTTAAAGATAGTTTCTTTTTGAATTTGGCAGGACAAGGCTCAAGGTGAAGAAAGGAAGGAAGAGCATTCCATCGTGAAGGACCAGCAATGGAGATGGCACGGTGTCTTGTGGATGAGAGGTGTGCCTTCTTTAGAGAGGGTACCTGAAGGGAGCCTTTATTGTTTGATCTGGTGGGACGATCGGAGAGGATAAGACTGAGGGGTTCGTCTAGCCAGTTGGAGTTGTGACAGTAGATGGATTTATGAATGATGGAGAGGGATTTGTAGAGAATACGAGATGGGATGGGGAGCCAGTGTAAATCTTTAAAGATGGGGGTAATGTGGGTGGATTTCTTGGCATTTGTAATGGTCCTAGCAAATGCTTTCTGAAGCATTTGGATGGGTATATGAGAACTTGTGTGTGCATGTGTGAGAGCCTATGTGCTTGTGTGTATGTTTCTGAGTACCTGCGAACATATGTGTGTCTGTTATAGTTAGTGAGGTTCGGGTGGACCCTTGGACACTGTGGCAGCTGACCACGCCCACGGGGGGAAGTCCTGTGAAGGGCCACAGGTCAGGCTCAGCTCTGGACACACAAACACAGATAGTTCTTTATTTAGACAGTTTGAGAAGCCACCAGAGGTGGCAGTAGTGAGTAGATGTTGTAGCCTGGCTGGGCTAGTATTCCCCAGGGCGATGGAACAGCGGTTTCTCTGGTAGCAGTGCTGCAGTGGAGAGAACTGAGAAAGTGAGTACAATAGAACATTCACAGAGTCCCAAATATGGAGAAGCCCTGAGATAGGGAGAGCTGGCCCTCGAGGAGCGAGTACCAGATCCCTGGAGGTAGAAAGACTTGTTGGCAAAGTACTCATTAGTCGGTTCCACGTAGGAGATGGCACTGGCACTGGAACTGGGGCAGGCTCTCGAGGAGCCTGGTTCCAGGGAGATAGCTCTGAGGAGTAGATAATAATAGTACTCACTGATGGTTTCTGTAGCAAATTCTTCAAAGTAGAAGAGGAGATAGATGCAGGCAGCGGGTCAGGGAACATGGGCCCTTGAGGAGCGAGTACCGGTTACCTGACAGCGACCTGAAAGAAGCAAAGAGGCCCCCGAGGAGCGGGTACCCTGTTAGCAGAAAGAGTCCAATGGAAGTTGGAAGGCAGAGTAGCTGGGTACGGAGAGCGAATCCCATCCATAAGATTACCCTTGCTAACTCAATGGCTAGCAATAAACAGTAGGCTTAAATATCCGGGCAGCGTGACGTCATCAGAGGGGGGACGCCCCTGAGGAACGCGCCAATGAGGAAATAAGAATGAGGGCCGTGCGGCGCATGCGCCCTAAGGTACCTGAAGAGTATGGCGGGAGGCAGCGCCCAAGCCGGTCCGGGGATGCCGGAGAGGATGGCAGATGGACACCGCGGCAGCCAGGCGTCCATGAAGAGCAGGAGGAGTCGCAGAAAAGGAAAGGTAGGTGGAGTGAAGCCGTCGGGCAGCGACGGTCGCAACAGTGTCTGTGTGAAGTCTGTGTGTGTTTGTGTGTCTGTGTCTGTGTGAGAGCCTGTGTGCATGTATGTGTGTGTGTATGTATGTGTGTCTGTTGGAGAGCCTGTGTATCACATTATGTGTTTGTACAGGGAGAGAGAGTCTGTGTATGTGAGAGAGAGGGAGTATGTGTAAGTGTAGGTATGCATATGAGACAGGGAGAGTGTGAGAGAATCAATGTGTTATTGTGTGTGCATGTGAAAGAGAAAAGATAAAGGGGTAGATTTTGTAATCCGCATGCATGTGTGCAGGCTGTGCGTAGAGACTTCTGCAGTTTTCGCACGGCGACGCATCCCGGCCTTACCCCCTACCTAACCTCCCTTCCTCTTCCTCTTCCTCTTCCTTCTCCTTCCCACTCCCTAAATTCTACCTTTTTTCTTTTTTTCTTCTTGCTTTGCAACTTACTTCAGCTCCCGAGCTGAAGTAAGTTGCGCACACGGGCAGCTGGCCAGCACACGAGGCTCCGGGACAGTGAACAATGGCGCTGTTCCGTCCCATCCCCCGGCCTGCCCCTTGCAAGAAGGTGACACTTGTGTGCATACCGGCCTTTATACGCATGGCCGGGCCTTGTGGAAAATTGGCTCAGCGCACGCAAGGCCCGGCCACGCATGTATAGGCCGGATTTTACGCACGCAGCCGATTTAAAATCTACCCGAAAGTTTATACGGCACTACCTCCCGAATCCATGACAATCTCAGGGTGACTGGAAATCAAAAGATCTAAGAAATAAAGAGCATGGGATTTTTTAATCCTTATTAGTTTTAATTATTGGGTGTAATTTGATGTTTTTGCTGTTTTGAAATATTTTATTGTTTTTTTGGCAAATAGAACATTTTTAAATTATTGGATTTTTTGAAATATTTTATTGGTGTTTGGGAAATTTTTGATATTCTATTCATTATAACTGGTTTGAGATATTTATTCTTTTTATTAATATAATTTTACTATTATGATCTTTTTTATATTTCTTGATTTTATTATTAATGTTTTATGAAGAATGGTAATGTTTCTTTTTCCATTGTTGCCATGCATATGGAAGCTGGCTTGTTGTGGGTTCCAGTTCAGTTCTTCTCAGCACGTTTCTATTTATACTTTCTGGTTTCTTTATTCTGTATTCGGTCAGGGTCTGTCTGTATTCTGCATATGTGACTGAGGTGAGCTATTTTGTTGGCATGTAGTTTCTGTGTAGGGATCTATAGCAATCTGGCTTGTTCTGTTTCCCTAATGGGAGGTATATTGTTTTACTAGGGCCTGATGTAATATTTGCAGTATTGCCTTTTCATAGATAAGGTTGTTACTGTTTGAGTGCTTGCAGTTAGGATTGTTTTGGTATGGGAGGTTTACTATATTGTAATGGTAATTACATTTATTTATGGATTTCTGAGGTGCCAATGCAAATTCCCTAGTAGTTCCAAGTATCTTCTTTACAGAGTTTTCTGGTTGTCCAACAGCAGTGCATGTAAATATAATACACATGTTGTAAGTGATATTTTGCCTCAGAAGACTGTACTTTTGAATGTTCTTTTTCATGTAAAATTTGATATAAGTGCATAATTAAATTTTGTGTGGCTGTAGCGGGTGTGGGAGTGTGGGGTAGTGGGAAACGGCTGCAAGGCTGTAACGTTTCCCTAGGGTAGGTAATACCCTTCCCTTGAGCATGGGTTCTGTGGGATGGGAGTAGGGGTGTCAGTTTTTTAAAATATAGCTTCTGGAGGGAGCTGGGCTGTATTTGATGGGCCTGGGACAGAAACTGAATGAATTGTTTGCAGAGGGCAGCAAAAAAGCTAGCACCGGCCCTGGTGCCAAGTAGCCCAGAATCCTGTCCCCGACAGCGGCAAGTAGCATGTACTCGGAAAAAGGGGTATTAAGAGCAGAGCAAGGCATTGTGTAGGGGCAGCTCATCCGCTTTCAAATGCTCCTGATTTCCAGCAGCTGTGATATAGGGAGGCGCTAGGCTTCATAGAAACTAGAAATCTGACTTCCTCACAGTGTTGTGGGGACTATAACAAGCACTGTCGCCTGATTAAGACCCATGTACAAAGCATCCTTACCTCACAACTAGGACATGCTTAATTAAACAATAAGTTGGGTTTTCTTCTTTTTATGTCCAGTTTGCTATAAAGTAATACCAAACTAAGGCACAACTGACCTAAGTACTTATTAAAAATGCTAATATGCTTTTGTGCTTTGATGTCTGGCAAACAATAAAGCTAGAGAGTTCCTTTGGGACAGTGTAATCCTTTATGTGTCACTAAGTTATGATGCCCAACAGAGCGGTGTGACAGTGCAAATCAATCATACCCTGTGCACCGCAGGCCCTCCATACCTCCTGCCAGGACCAGGCACTTTAATTAGCTGCCTTTTTTTTTCCACACTAGCATAATGTACATCTGCAGCTTCAGCAAGAAACATACAGGAGGGACAGTTCTCCAAGAAATGTTGTCTTAAAGAGGAAAGAAAAGTTTATGTAAGCAAGAAAGCATGAAAGGAGAATTGTCGCAATCCTTCCTAATTTTATTTCATAAGAAGACTGGGGAAAATGGGCTGGAGTGTAGACACCGGTAAATGTGCATTTATTTTTGCACATAATAAAACACTTTGCTGCAAGGAGAATACCCCAACCCTGAGAGCTGGTCCATTAAATTAAAACCTGCTCGATACAACATAATTCTGAAACCGTTTGATATTGTGTGATGAGGAAACAATGCCTTTGGAGAATTCGTGCTGGTGCACATCAGTTTACTGCAGCAAAATTTCACCTATCTATTCCTGGTCCCCACCCCACTCCCGCACCAACCAGGCCCAGTTCTAGGGTGAATGGCATCCCGGGCGAAAATCATTGATGGTGCTCCCTCTTCTCTCTCCTCCCTCCCGACATTCTCTTTCCCCCCCTCCTGGCATCTCTCCCTCTTCTCCATCCATTCTCTCTCCACTTCCTCCAGGCATTGTCTCCCCTTCCCTCTCCCTCTTTGCATGCACTATCCTCCCCTTCTCCCCCTCCCTCTGGCATTCTTCCCTCTTACTCTCCTTCCATTCATTCATTCCCCTCTCTCCTCCTTCCTCAACATTTTCTCACTCTTCTCTTCCCCTTTTCCCCCTCCTTCCAAGCATTCTTTCCCTCCTTCCCTCACCTCCTTTCTGGAATTCTCTCCTCCCCCTTCCATGTTGCCTGCCCATACCTGGCTTCCCCAGCCCTCCTCACTCATGACCAGCATTCCTCCTGTCCTGGAGCCAGAGCTGCTTTCATAACTGAGAAAACTTGTATGGCTTAGGCCCCCTTTTACATTTTTTCCTGATTAACCCCCCACAGCCCCATCTCATACCACCTACTCATATCCCCAGTCAATCTGACACTCCCCATCCAATTGCTGAGTCCCCCTACCTTAAACTCTGCTCGGTCTCCAAATCCCTACTCTCCCCCATTCATTTCCAAGTCCCCGCCCTGTTTCCCACCTCCCAAATGTATGATTCCCTGCACTCCCCCATCTTCCCCCACAATCCAAATACTGTCCCCTTTGACTCGGTCTCCCAGTCATGACTGCCCTCTCCGACCTGCCCACACTCTCCAACTCTCATTCTTCTCGTCCCTCCTCCTAATTCAAAAGAATAAATATTTCAAAAAAAGCTGATGAATAGAACATCCAAAAATTAAAACCTCATAATATAATGTTATAAATTTCCCAAAACGCCAATAAAATATTTTAAAAAACACGGACACTTTAAATAATACATAATAATTCAATAATGATTTAAAAATCTTTGGCTCTCTATACCTGGGATTTTTTAAATTTCCAGTCACCTTGAGATTGTCATGGATTGTGGGGGAAGGGGGCTGCACAAAATTTATCTTCTCTTTTTCACACACTCACATGCTCACACACAATCTCTCTCTTTTTCACACACATATCATTCTTTCTCGCTCTCTCTCGCTCTCTCTCACACACAGGCTCTCACACATACCCTTTCTCTCTCCCTTCCATACATGCTCTCTCACATAATCCCTTTCTCTCTTTTTCACACACACACTGTCTCTCTCACACATGCATACACACACACACACACAACATGCTCATACACTGGCTCTCTCTCCTTCACATACACATACACAGGCTCTTTCACACACCTTCTCTCTTTTCTCTCACTCACACAAGCATATAGGCTGTCACACACAACCCTTTCTCATATATATACACACACGGTTTCTCTCACTTTCACACACACACACACACACACACACACACACACACACACGCGCACACACACACACGCACACACACACACACTCAGGATCCCCCCCTCATCTGGGCCTTTTCTTTGAGGCTGTACCTGCTGGGCCTCTCTCCCTGACCTCTGCGTGATGGGGCTCATGGCAGCCTGCCTGCTCTCTCTCTTGGGCCGCCGCAGGATGGAGTCTAGGGCAGCCTGTCAGCCCTCTTTCTCTTTGGCCGCTGGTCCTCTGTGTTGCCCCTTGCCTCCTGGTGCTTCAGGCAATCACCTAGCTCGCTCTACCGAAAAGCTGGTCCTGGTACCAACAAAACTATTTAAAAATCCTTGTGGTGGAGGTCATGCTATCCCTACTCTGCTACTGGGGCATAAGAACATGCCATACTGGGTCAGACCAAGGGTCCATCAAGCCCAGCATCCTGTTTCCAACAGTGGCCAATCCAGGCCATAAGAACCTGGCATGAACCCAAAAACTAAGTCTATTCCAAAGGCAAAGGCAAAGGCAAAGAGCTAGGCAGAGACAGAGGAAACCTAGGAATCTGGAACAGTCCTTCAGTAATACAACTCCCAGGTTCCCCAGCACTGAGGCAGGGGGGGGCGGGGAGGTGGAAGGGATCAAGCCCAAAGGCCCTGGGTTCCTAGAGATCCGGTAGGGAGTGGTGAGGCAGCTCTAGATTGGGAAGACGTGCTGCACGAAGGGGGTGGGACTTCTTCTCAAACACAGGAAGGAGAACCCTTCTTGAGGAGGGAGGCAGCAGAGCTTTTGGAGGCAGAACCTATGGAGATCGAAGAAAGAGAGGAGTCCCAAGATAACCCGGAACTCATGGATACCTCATAATACTTTTAGAGGAGGTGGGCCCCAGCTGGCGGATTAGTACAAAGCTCTTTCATAGAAAAAAAAAAAAAAAGAGAGAGAGAAAAAAGTAAAAAAAGCAGGTAGCTGAGGCCTGCACCAAAGTGGATTTCATGAGGAGAGGGAGGTTGAAATCCCCAGCTGCATTATACTGCTGAAGGAAGGAACCTGTGTGCTAAAGAGACTTGTTAACAAATGTTACTGTTAAAGAGAAGGTTGCTGTATTATTGCCGAGGGCTGTTGAAAAAAAAATGCTGGCCATCTCTCAACATGGTGAGAAAGCCTTTATTAGGATTTTTTTTTGTTTGTTTGTTTGGACTCTGGTTGTTTTACCCAGAGAGACTGAAAGGGGCAGCAATCACCTGGGTGTGTTGATTACAGGTGCAGCAAGTGAGCAAGGAATTGGCTACCGGCAGGGTTTTTTTTTTTTTGACTGTAAGCCATAGCAATCATTGGAGCTTTGCCAACTGGTGCTGCAACGTTTACTCATTTTTTGGGGTGAGAGGGGAACCAGGGCTTGCCCCAGCTTCCTGGTTGCTCCATGAACGTTTGCTGTTTTTTTTTCTCCTTTTCGTCAGTGACTGGAGTTGCAAGTGGAGCATCAAAATGGTATGGCATCCGCTTGTCCTCTGCATTGTTTTGGGACAGGGTCCTCGCCTAGGTTTGGGAAAAGACAGGCCAGAGCCCAGACTTATAGCGAGCCTTGACACTGTTGAAAGTTTTGGGTATTTTTTGGAGGTTAACCCCACTTTGGAGGCAGGAGGGCAGGAAATTAAAGGCTGTTTTTTCAGGATACCCATTGCAGGTGCCCGACGCCAGGCTAATCAGAGTAAGCACTGCTCCAGCCCAGGAGACCAGAGAGTGGAGACTACTACACGTGGTGTCAGAAGTGGGATCGGCGGACCACACAGAGTGGAAATGGTTCCAGGGAATCAGGGAGCATCGCTATTGCCACAGAGGACAATCAGAGGAATCCTACACAAACAATGCCAGAGTTTGTGAGCAGAAGGTAAAATTACCTGGTGGCAGGGAGGAGAGGCGCACGTCATACCCCCCAAGAGGGAAGGATAAGAAGGATCGTGGACCTAGCAGTGAAGCAAGTCGAGGAGAATGGATACATTAGGCGCTGAGAGCATCTTGGCAGCTGGTGAGCAGAATCTAACCCAGGGCCAAGGAGGGAACTGGGACTGGAGTGGATGCTCCACACTTGTTTTTTTTTTTTTTTTTTGTATCTCCAGCATATACCATGATGGCTTCAGAAGAAATCCTGAAATGGGTAACAAATTGGCTCCAGCAGCAACAGGAAGGCCTCCAGCAGCTAGTTCAACACATAATTTCCCAACAATTGCAGCAGCAGCAGCCATTACTACACCTGCTGGAGGAAAAAGCCAAGATGACTCGTCAGATGCTATCGCAAAGAGGGGAGCAAGAGGGAGGTATCGTACCCCTGTGGATTGAGAACTTCGGGGACGCTGGTCTGGCCCGAGTGTTGATGCTGACCCGAATGGGGGAGGGGGACGATCCAGATGCATTTTTGACAAGATTTGAAAGGATAGCAGCTACAGCCGGCTGGCCGTGGACACTGTGGGCATACCGAATAGCTCCTTGTCTTACCATGGAGGCTCATACGACATTTAGAGCCTTGAGTCTGGAACAGGCAGCAGATTATGATGCGCTTAAGGCTGCCATTAGAGACCAATTAGGGCTTATGAGGGAGTCATACCTTCAGACGTTTTGGTTAATTAGGATGGTCTCAGGAGACAGGTCCCGAACTCTGGCACAGCAACTCAAGGATTTAGCCTGTATGTGGATCGAGCCTGAAGGCAAGTCTGCTATGGAGGTAGTGTCCATAGTGGTATTGGAAAAATTTTTAAAAGCAGTCCCCCCAAAGGTCACAGAGTGGCTTGTGATGCAGGGGGTATGAACCTTGGGAAGTGCAATCACTCTGGTGGAACAGAATATAGAGGCTGAGACTGCCCTCGGGGCCGACGAGGTTGAGGGGGCTTGGGGAGGCACCTATAGGCAAGGAACTCAGGGACCGGATAAGGTGAAGAGGGGGCCAAGTAACACTCAGGTGCCCCCCATCACAATTGAAGGGATTTTCCCCACAAGGGAGAGGAGGGGATAGGGATCACCCTACAGTCAGGAGGGAAAGTAGCCCAAATTACTCACTAAGATGTTATAATTGTGGGGAGGAGGGACATATATGACATACCTGTCCAAGAGTGAATTATACGGCAACTGGGGGATCAGGTTCGCTAGAGAAAGGTAATTCTTATATACACAGGGTGAGAATTAACGGGAGGCTCACCCGGACCCTGCAAGACACTGGGGCCAACCAGTCTATGGTATCTCTAGAATGGGCCGAAGGTAGAGGCAAGGGGAGAAAGCCTGACCAGGACCCAGGAAAGAGGACTGGCCAGGTTCTAGTGTGGTAGAAAGTTTCAGTCAGACCCTAAAGGAGATGTTAAAACGATGTCTTGGAGAGGATCCCCGAGACTAGGACCAGCTCTTCCCCTTCTTGCTATTTGCTACATGGGAGAGCCCCCAGGTCTCGACTGGTTTCTCCCCCTTCAAGCTAATGTTTGGCAGGCAACTCCGCGGACCTTTTGACGTGATGCGGGAAGCTTGGGGAGGAGATCCCCCAGAGGGCAAGGGAATATTATCTTACCTTCTAGGCCTCAGGGAGAAAATGGAACAGGCTAGAGCACTAGCAAGAGCTATCCTAAGGAAGGCACAGGAGAAACAGAGGCTATACTATGATAAAGGGGCCCGGGAGTGGAAATTGCAAGTGGGAGATAAAGTGTTGGTACTGCTACCCACATCACCCAACAAGCTCCTAGCGAAATGGAGGGAGCCAGGTCAGATGGTATGCCAGATAGGGCCGGTAGATTATCAGGTGGGCTGGGGCGGGGTCACCTACAAACTTATCATATAAACATGTTGAAGCCTTGGGTGTCTCGCAAGGCCCTTCTCACCATGAAGGACACCAGCGAGGAAGGGGGTCCCCCAAATCTCTGAGATGAAAGAAGGAGGGGAGGTATCCATGGCTCTGGGTTTTTCCTCAGCTCAACGGGCACAGGTGGAGGCCTTGGTTGAGAGGAACCGTGATGTATTTTCACCCAACCCAGGGACCACAAAAGTAGTCACTCATAGCATTATTATGCCACCAAGAAAGGTGGTTAGACAAAGGCCCTACAGGCTTCTGAGGCTAGGCAAAGAGGAGTCAACAATGTGGGGGAGGAGTTTGGCTTTCCAGGCTCGCTGGAACACCACGTCATGGAAAAGAAAAACTCCATTGCCACGTCTGACTATTTTCTCCTTAAACCTATAAAGAAAATGTTTGCTCCGACCGCCCCCAGCTAACAGGAAGTCAGCAGCCCCAGAATAGCTCATGACCTACTTGCATTTCTGTGGGTTTTCACACCTAGGTAGCTCAGTACCATTGCCTCATGACCAGCTAATGACCTCCTCCCTCCCTGCCTGAAGACTGACCGCTTGCACCTACTGCCCACTTGCACCCACGTAGTAAAAGGTCAGCATAAACACTGATGGTGGAAAACATTGTAGCAGGAAAATATGTGACGTATGTATCATAGGAAATGCTATGTGATCATTTTATAATAAAAGAGCAGCCTTCCCAAAAGCCGGGGAGAGCACGCTTCACCCTGAAGACCGGTCTGAGGTGTTTTCATTGCGACACAACAAACAAGTAAAAGAGATGTTACGGCTCGGCATCATAGAGGAGTCCTGCAGCCCGTGGGCGAGTCTTATAGTATTAGTGCCCAAGTCAGACTGTACCCTGCGTTTTTGTATTGATTTTAGACAAGCGAACTCAATATCCCAGTTTGATGCTTATCCAATGCCATGGATAGATGAACTGGTGGAAAGGCTGGGGAAAGCCCGTTCCATTTCCACCTTATATCTAATGAAGGGGTATTGGCAGATTCCATTAGATCCATGGTCCTGGGAAAAGACGGCCTTCAGTACCTCGCAGGGCCTTTACCAGTTCAAAAGAATGCTGGTTGGCTTACATGGTGCTGCTGACAGTTTCCAAAGGACGATGAACATTGTGCTAAGACCCCCACCAGTAGTTTGCAGCAGCCTACATAGACGATGTCGTGATCCATACCGAAAATTGGAAAGACCATTTAGCCTGTTTGGAGGCTGTATTAGAGTCATCACGGGTGGCAGGTCTCATAGTTAACCCTAGAAAGTGCCGCCTGCCTGAGGAGGAGGTACGATGCTTAGGATACAGGGTAGGCAGAGGGGAGGTAAGACAGCTGTCTGCCATTACCCTACCCCTCAAAATAAGAAACAGGTCAAGTCGTTCCTGGGGCTAGGTGGGTATTATCGGAGGTTTGTGCCACACTTTGCTGAACAGGCATCAGCTCTCACAGATCTCCTAAAGAAGGGAAGTTGGAGTCCCCTACAATGGGGTGCAGCCCAAGAGAGGGCCTTCACAGATTTAAAGGAAGCATTAGTTAGTGCTCCGGTTCTAAAAGAGGTGGATTTTGACCATTAGTTTATACTCCAGGCTGATGCCTCCAGGGTGGGACTAGGCGCTATGCTATTCCAGGAACACCAAGGAGAAGAACATCCTGTGATGTACCTGAGTCGGAAAATATTAAGTCATGAGCAGAAGTACTCTACAATTGAAAAAGAGTGCTTGGCTATATGATGGGCTAGACACCCTCCACTATTACTTGGCAGGGTGTACGTTCCAACTTGTTACCGATCACACTTTATTGCGGTGGCTCCAACAGATGCATAATTCCAACAATAGATTAACCCGATGGTACCTGGCATTACAACCTTATAATTATTTGGTAGTGCATCGGACAGGTAAATATCACATTAATGCTGATATGTTATCCTGACAAGGGGAGGGGGAGGTAAAGTCAAAGGAGAGTGGGAGCAGGGACAAAAAAAGGGGGGGAGTTATGTGGTGCAGGTCCTGCTATCCCTACTCTGCTACTGGGGCAAAGGCAAAGCGTTGGCAGAGACAGAGGAAACTTAGGAATCCGGAACAGTCCTTCAATACTACAACTCCCAGGCTCCCCGGCGCTGAGGCAGGTGGGTGGGGAGGTGGGAGGGACCAGGCCCAAAGCCATGGGTTCCTAGAGATCCGGTAGGGAGGGGTGAGGCAGCTCTAGATTGGGAAGATGTGCTGCATGAAGGGAGTTGGACTTCTTCTCAAACACAAGAAGGAGAACCCTTCTTGAGGGGGGAGACAGCAGAGCTTTTGGAGGCAGAACCTATGGAGATCGAAGAAAGAGAGGAGTCCCAAGACAACCCAGAGCTCATGGATACCTCATAAAACCTTCAGAGGAGGTAGGCCCCAGCTGGGGGATTAGTACAAAGCTTTTTCATAGAAAAAAAAAAGAGGGAAAAAACAGGTAGCCGAGGCCTGCACCAAAGTGGATTTAGTGGGAAGAGAGAGAGGTTGAAATCCCCAGCTGCATTATACTGCTGAAGGAAGGAACTGGTGTGCTAAAGAGACTTGTTAACAAATGTTACTGTTAAAGAGAAGATTGCTGTATTATTGCCGTGGGCTGTTGAAAAAAAAAACTGTTGGCAATCTCACAACGTGGTGAGAAAGCCTTTGTAAGGACTTTTTTTTTTTTAGTTTGCTTGGACTCTGGTTGTTTTACCTATAGAAATTGAAAGGGACAGCAGTCACCTGGGTGTGTTGATTACAGCCACAGCAAGTGAGCAAGGAAGTGGCTACCTGCAGGTTTTTTGGGTTTTTTTTTGGACTGAAAGCCATAGCAATCATTGGAGCTTTTCCAACTGGTGTTGCAACGTTTACTCTTTTTTTTTCTCAGTCTGGGGTGAGAGGGGGAACCAGGGTTTGCCCCAGCTTCCTGGTTGCCCCCTGAACGTTTGCTGGGGGGGGTTCTCCCTTTCGGCAGTGACTGGAGTTGCAAGTAGGGCATCAAAACGGCACGGCAATGGTTTGCCCTCTGCATTATTTTGGGACGGGATCCTCGCCTAGGTTTGGGGAAAAAACAGGCCAGAGCCCAGGCTTATAGCGAGCCTTGACACTGTTGGAAGGTTTTTTCTTTGTTGGAGGCTAGCCCCACTTTGGAGGCAGGAGGGGCAAGAGACTAAAGGCTGTTTCTTCAGGATACCCAATGCAGACACATGCCGCCAGGCTAATCAGAGTAAGCACCACTCCAGCCCAGGAGACCAGAGAGCGGAGTCCAGTACAATCCTTTAGGATTTCATATAAAGTTTTCTGTAAGTGAATTAAGGTCCTATGGGGTCTGTTCAATGGGGCAAAACCAGGACTAGCTCAGCCTATCCAGGCAAAATAGAGCCAATTGGTAACCCTTCCCCGATTCAAATGATTTAATCCAAACTGGTTTGCCCATCCCAAAAGTGCAGCTTAATTACATTTCAGAGCTGACTACTGTACGCTGCACAGTTTAACAAGCTGAAATCAAATCTAAGCCATCCCTTGATCTGAAATGGTCCAGGACACTCAGGACGCAGCAATTTTTAGGCAAGCCCACGTGCAGTCCACCCACATGCACAAAGAGACAAAACCTTCAAAATTCATCAAAATTTGCTTTCTAGACAAACACATTTTTCCATAGTATCCACACTTCTTCAAGAGCATTGTACTATCTTAAAGACCCGAGAAATGAGCCAAGAATTAATAATAATAATTATTATATTTACTATCTATATTGTGCCATTACTGTACCCAGTGCTGTACAAGATAAGTACAATGTTACAGAACCCTCCTCCAGGGGCTCCAGAAAGGTTAAGAGACTTGCTCAGTCACACAGTAAAAAGCGGGGCTGGGATCTGAATCAGGTTTTCCAGCAGTGAAGGTGCAGCGGCCCTGGATTACGGGGACATCCCTAGCAGCAGGAAGTTGAGAAGTCGACAACATTGCCAAGGTCTCCCATTTGCTAGTGCAGAATGTTAAGTGGTCAATTATCAGGTTTGCTCCCCAGCAGCAGTACCTTCCCCTTATATAATCTGACAAGGTAACTTGACTAACCCTCACACCTCTGGCATGTTTCCAGGCCAAAAGTTACCCGCCTAAAGCACAGATCTTAAGAAGTGCTCTTTAAGCCCTTGACTAACAAGTTCCTGGAGCCGACTTCCAGCCTTTCCAGCCCACCTGTAAAAAAAAACCAAAACGTGCTCATTTGATGATTCAAAGCCAGGTTGATTATTTTGTTGTTTATCCTTCCTGTCACCTCCGCAAGCCGAGGGAGCTGTCTTTCTGCTGGAATGCATTGTTCTTGCCCTCTGCTCTGAAGATGTCTGGTAGGAGGACTCGCCTGCAGAACACAATGGCCCCTTTATGTAGATGATGGATTGTGTTACAGAGACTTGCTACTCTGCCTTATCTTCATATAAAGAAATATGTCTAAGGGGATGACAGATCAGGTTAAAAAACGACAAAATGTCCTAGTCACACTCACCCTACTTTGGGATCAGCTGAAGGCATGACATTACCTTATGAATGCTCGGTTTACAAAAATAAATTCCAGCCCAAACTGTTTAGAATAGTTAAATCATGACATTAAAGTAACAGAAGAAGAAGGCATACCTGGGGTAGGAATTCCTTTATTCAGAGATAACTGAAGAAAAGCTATGTCTACATTCTGTGATTCTAATCAAAGCCACCTAAAAATAAGCATAAATGAGCTTTGTGCTATGAAGTGACCATATTGGATCTGCATTAACTCATGTTATATGTTTATATTTTTAGAGAGAGAGAGAGAGAGAGAAATATAATATAGGTAACAAAGTCAAAAAATATAATAAGTTATTTTCCTGAGCCCTTGAAGAATGGTCCTGGGAGAGATAGAAGCAGAGCTGCATTAGCTCTAACTGAGAGATCCTGTTTTTTTTTGTTTTTTTTTAATTAATTGCTTGCTGATCTATAGAGCCTTCTATAGGAAGGAAAGGTAAATAGAAACAGCATTAGACAGGAAAAAAAAAGTAAATGGGTTATGCAGCTCTACCAGCAGATGGAGACAGAGCAAACTGATGTCACAGTATATATACCCCCGCAGTGGCATCAGCCTGCCAGTATTTTTTTCAAAAGCAACTGTGGACAGACAAGCAAAAAACTTGATTAAAAACAGACAACCATTGCAATACTCGTCCAACAGGCAACATTGTGCTCAGACAAGAATGTAATAACCTTCAAGGAATTGAGATCCAAGCCCCTATGCAAGCCATCCTGCAAAATTCCAAAAAGAGCAGAATCCTGACCAAGGAAAAGAAGAGTACCTTGATCCTCACACCAGGCCTCAAACACTCTACCAATCCACACATAAGCCAAGGAAGTGGAGAACTTTCTAGCTCTTAGCAAGGTGAAAATCACTGCCACAGTGTACCCACATTTCAGCAAGTGGGCCCTTTCAAGGGCCATACAGTAAGACAAAATTGAGTCAGATCTTCATGAAGAACAGGTCCCTGGTGTAACAGGTTCCTTTGCGCTAGAAGTCGAAGAGTTGAATCCACCAGGAGCATCCGCAGATCTGCATACCATGGTATCCTGGGCCAATCTGGAGCAACCAAGAGCACTATCCCTCTGTGATATTTGATCCTTTGAATCAGTCTGCCCAACATGGGCCATGGAGGAAAGGCATATAGCAACCTGTCTTCCGGCCACTCCTGCAGTAGGGCATCAATCTCCAATTACTACTTCTTGCGGCTGAAGAAGCACAGAAGTTTCACAGTGCACAAAGTCACCAACAAGTCTAGGAATGGGAGACTCCAGCGATTCTGAAGCAGCTGAAATGCCTCGTCTGACAACGCCCACTCTCCTAGCTCCAGACTCTCCCTTCTGAGAAAGTCTACTTTTACTTTATGTTTGCCTGCAATGTGTGAGGCTAAGATTATCTGGAGATGCACCGCTGCCCATTCCATAAGTTGATCTAACTCCTGCAACATTTGTTGGCTCTTGGTACCTCCCTGTTGATTGAAGTAAGCCACAATCATAGCAGAGTCTGACATTATTCAGACCAATCAACCCTGCAGCCTCTCGCTGAACTGTAAACATGACAACCGGATCGCTCCGGCTTTCAGCCGATTGATGTTCCAGAGAGACTCTGCACCTCAGCACCCTTGAGCTGTCAGCTCCTGACAGTGAGCTCCCCAACCAAGGAGACTCACATCCATTGTCAGTACTAACCAGTTCAGTGAGGTTAGGGAAACTCCCTTTCGTAAATGATCTACCTGCAGCCACCACTGCAGTTGGGAGGAGACCTTTTATTGGCAGATGGAGCCAAATCAATAGTCCTGAGACTGCAAATTCCTCCGAGACAGCAGGGAGTGCTGAAGTGGATGCATATGCACCTTCACCCACGGTACCACTTCCAGGGTCGCCACCAACAGTCGGGCGCAGAGTGTTCAACAACAGATGGAGTTGAGCCAGCAACTTCTGAATTCGAGCTTCCGGTAGGAACACCTTGCCCAGCTTCCATGTCAAACCAAACCCCAAGGTATTTCAGCAACTGAATTGGCTGAAGACTGCTCTTGGTTAGGTTCACCACCCAGCTGAGCTCCTGCAACTGGGAAATCACCTTGTGAGTCACCAAGCGGTTCTCTTCCTGAAACTTGGCTTGAATCAGGCAGTCATCCAACTACGGGAGTACTAGGATTCCATCCTTTCTCAACTCTGCCGCAACTACTACCATTACCTTGGAAAGGGTTTTGGGAGCAGTGGCCAGAAAAAGGGCAGCACCCGAAACTGAAAGGGCACCCCAGAACTGTGAACCACAGAAAATATTAATGTGAAGATACTCTTCACACATATCCAGGGAAGTCAGAATTCCCCCGGCTGCATGGCCATTATAACCAAGCATAAGGGTTTCATGTGAAAATGGTTCACCTTTGAGGTCCAGGATGGGACAAAAAGAGCCCTGATTCTTTGGCACGATGAAATAAATGGAATATTGCCCCATATTTTCTTGAGATGTGGGCACTGATACCGCAGCCCTCAGACTGAGGAGCCTTGTCAATGTATTCTCCACTGTCCGTTTCTTCTTTGGGGAGTGGCAGTGGGAGTCGATGAACATGTCCTGAGGAACACTGCAAAACTCTATCACATATCCTTCTTACATCACTTCCAGGAGCCACTGTGATTTCAACTCACCTCTGATAAAAGAGAGAGAGGTGCCCCCCTATTTCCTGTTCCCAGGGGTGGGTCGGCAAACCTTCATCAGGAGACTCAGGAGGTGCCACTACCCGAGCCCGCACCCCTTCTGGGTTGTCTTGGATGAAAGGACTGAGACCTCATATGTTAAAGGAGCATTGCGTCTGCTTCCTATCCTCTGGCAAATGATGAGCCAGAGATTCACCCCACTTACTGGCCAGTTCCTCCAATTCTCTCCCAAATAAAGTGAGCCTTTAAAGGGCAATTTGGTGAGGTTAGCCTTGGAGGTCAGATCGGCTGACCAATTTCTCAACATAACTGACACATAGCTGCGACTATAAAGCCATCCCTCTGGCTGAAGTGTGGCCCAAATCACAGCCCACAACTGCCAAGAAGGCAGCGGCTGATTCCATAACTGCCATGGAGCTTACCCCAGAGTCATCAACCTCCTGGGAGAGAAGCAAACAAGAGCAAGCCACCAGGGAACAACAAGAAGCAATCTGCAAGGTCATTGCCACTGCTTCAGATGCTTGCTTAAGGATAGACTCAATCTTTCTATCATGAGCATCCTTCAAGGCTGCTCCTCCTTCCATGGGAATAGCAGTCCGCTTGGAGACCACACACATACAAGTGCATCTACCTGCGGAAAATATAAGTGCTCTCTTACCACTGGATGCAGAGGGTACAGGCCTTCCAGAACCCAACCCTCTTTGAAATTAGCCTCTGGGGCACCCCACTCAAGATGAATCAATTCTTGAATGGCCTCCATTATGGGGAAAAAACAAGAGGCTTTATGCAAGGAAACCAAGATGAGATTTCTCTTCGGCTCAGACCAGGAATCTGCCCCAGGAACCCTGAGCATTTCCAAGGTCTGGGAGAGCAGTGCTGGCAGATCATCTCTATGAAAGAACCATAGCATAGTCCTATATGGTTCTAATCCTGGAAGAATTTCACCATCCTCAAAAGACTCGGGATCTGTACCATCATCCATACCATCCGGACCTCTATCGGGAAGTCCCACTGCTGCTCTAGGAATACTCCGGTGCTTACCAGAAGGTCAAGGCAAGATTCCTACCTACGCCTCTGCTCTGGGAGCATTGGACAGGGTTGAAGAATGCACCTGAAGAAAGACTGTAACCCCTGTAAAAAAATTCTACCCATGAACAAGTAAAAGTATCCAAACCAGGAGGCATCTGAGGCATACTTACTGAGATACCGTCCCCTGCTGAGAAACCAGTTAGGGGAGATCCAAATTCAGGCGCTCAACCTGGGTTGTCTTTATCCAGACTTACTTTCGGTTGGGAAGAACCAGATTTAGTGAAATCAGAGGAAGATAAATCTCCCTGAGCCTCCAAACAGCACTGGCACAAGTTAGCGGGCACTTCTGGCTGAGATGGCCTAATATGACAGGCAGTGCAAAGAGAGAGACACTTAGGCTTCTTAGGTATAGGTGCCATTATGGCTGACAGTGTGCTGAGCAGTGGCTAGAGGCATTTGTCAAGCTGTTTTTTTTTTTTTTTATACACTTCCAACTTAGGCGCCCAACACTTAGGCAACCCCATCTAGGTGCCTAACTGGGTGTTCAAGGCTTGGGCGTCCCAAAGATAAGTGCCCTAAAAACTTAAGCGCATAGTACAACTTGTGCACACAGGTAAGCATGGCCACTATGGCACCGCTTAACTTGGATATACGGACTATAAGGCTCGACTGTGCGGCCAAAAACTGGGTGTATAACCTAGGCGCACAGCTAGACGCACATGTCGAACTGACAATCCTGTAGAGGACAGTCTGAGAAAGTGTGCGAAATGTCGTTTCGGCCTACCACATGGCACACAGCGAAAAAGCCTTGGAGCGGGGCCTAGCCTAAGGAGGCTGCTCAACCCGCCAGGCTACCCCAATCACTGGATCTCACACAGAATGGGACGAATGTTAGAATGGCATGCCGAGCATGGAGACTGGGGGAAGGAGGAAGCCCTAAGCAATAAAGTCCTCTTTCTAAGTCTCTGTATATTACATTATTACGTTTTTTTTTAAACTTACCGGAGCTCAGCCTTACCTAGCTGACTACGGAGATGATTTCCGGCTGCACGGGGAGAAGGCATGTGCCATCACCGCTGCACTCGGCTTCCTGCACCTGCTGCCTTTCAGCTGCTGAAGCAGCTAAGTCCATACTGGCTGAAAACCAGCTACCAGACTACGGCACTCATCTGAGGGACCATGGAAATCACCTCAGGAATTCTCAACTGGGGGAGGGACTATTTGGTATCACCACAGGAGAGTGGGGAAAATTTATTTCCTTAATTCTCCTTTCGAAGCAATCCACAGTAGTGAGATGCACGTCTACCATCTGCTGAAGACGGAGAATACTAGCAGGCTCTTGTCACTGCAGGGGTATATGCACTGTGACGTCAGTTTGTTCCATCTCCATCTGCTGGTAGAGGTGCAAAACCCAGTTGTTCGGGATTCATCTGACTGGATGCTAAGAAACAGGGACTTGAGCTGAGCAGTGTTCGTGCTTATTGCTTCTGCATGTGGAAAAGGAACAGTTTGGAGCCGTATTGCAGAGAGACTTGAAGAGGAACAGAAGCATGACTGTGTAACTGCAGCTAGTGAGAAAGAAAAGTAGTTTTTTTTGGTCAAAGAGTAAAAGAAATTGTTTGGCAAAGGGAAGTCCTCAACCCTGGCAGATATGGGTTACATTTTAACCCAGTGGTATAGCTCTACTAGAAAAACAGAACCTTTGAAGGCGGAGGGGGTAAGCAAAAGGAGAAATTTGTGAGAGAGGAAATTTAGCATAAAGTTAAAGTCTACCAACAGAGACTACAGAAATAGTAATCTGCTGTAACATCTGACTGAAGCACAAGTACCCTGACAGAGTCAAATGCTGTTGTAAAAAAATCAGTTTTTCTTTGAGCTCTGCAACAGTGTGTGATTGGAACTAAATCTCCTAGTTAATAACTGGGGAGAAAATCTAAAGAAAATTTCTCTGCTAACTAAAATTTCTCTGCTAAAGCTGTATGCCAGTAAGACTGAAAGACACAATCCAAGAAAGAAAGTAAATTTGAATGGCTGACAAAAAAAGACAAGGACACACATTTTATATTACTTATTTTTTTTTATTAGCTAGTTCACAATCTAGTTCAGTCCTTTCAGAGAATGATCGTACACATCCAGGGCTGGTGCAAGGGATTAGGCACCCTAGGCGAACCTTCTGCCTTGCGCCTCCACACCCCCCTCCTGGTCTCAACGCCACCCCACGGTCTCGGCCCTGAATCCCACCTCATTCTCGATTGTGCCCGCCGAGTGTGCGGTTTTCTGGGCATCCGCTCCTCTTTGCTGCCGCTTGCGGCCCCATATGGCTCGCGCCTAGTGGCGTACCAAGGGTCTCTGGTGCCCTGGGGCTAACACATTTGTGTGCCTCTCCAGCACCCCCCCCCCAATCCTTCTTGTACTATTGCTTAAGGCCACAGAAAATCAGTGGCATCTCTAGACAGAAGAATTTGGGGGGTGGGGGGGGAGCCAAAATGACATTTCCTCATCTCCCCCACCTCCATAACATGGCCCCCTGCTTCAAAGGGTCTTCTGCGTAATTTTAAAAAGCTGGCCAGTTTCACACTTCTAGTAAAACTACTATTAAAATTATTTGATAGCTTTATTCAACTAATTCTATATGGCTATGAGAGTGAAGTCTGGAAAGTATACAGGAAGGAAAAGAATGTCAATATATATCCTGCACCTCCATTTCTGTAACACACTGTGCATCCATGGAAATTCACCCCAACAATGGAGCTTGGATGTTTCCCTTACAACTCATCAAACAAAAAAATATTTTCAAATTCTGGTTATCTCTCCATCTGTCTTCTTCCTTCAAACACATATACACACACAAACAGACTCTCACACTCACACACTCACATACAGTCTCTCTCACACATACAGACACACACACACAGGCACTCACACTCACATGAGGTGTCACGCATCCACAGCTCTCACATGTTCTCTCTCATACATACATACATACATACACACTGTCTCTCTCGTGCACATGCTGTCTCACTCTCACACACACATAGGCTCTCTCACTCCCACATGCTGTCTTGCTCAAGCACAGGCTTTCACTGTCACATGCTGTCCCTCTCACACAGAAGCTCTCACATGCTGTCTCACCAAACATTCAGGTTCTCACTCCCACACAGTCTCTCAACTCACTCTCACACACACACACAATCTCTCAACTCATCTCATACATACACACACACACACACACACTCTACAGGCCCTCAGCCTCTCTCTCACCTCTGGGCCTCCTCTGCACGGGTTGCCGTGGGATCCACAGTGGTCCTGCTACCGGGTTTCCTCCTCTTCTCGGGCCACCGCTACGTGGGATATGTGGTGGCCTATTAACCCTGCTCTTCTTCTGTACGTGGCAGATGCTCCTTCTCCTTCCTGCCGACGCGGCTCCAGCAATGTTTTTCTTCCGGGGCCGCACAGGCAGGAAGGAGGAGGAGCATCTGCAGGTTTGAAAGTGACCTTTTTCTTCGGGCCGTGGTGAGATAAGCTCCACCATGGCCCCACCGATCTTCCTGCTGTGTGCTTCTACAGCACAGCAGTAGATCCCTGCTCACCCGCCGATGAGATGAAGTTCACCGGTGGCGGCATGGGCCTCCCATGTCGGCCATCAGCGCCCCCTTATGGTCCTGCGCCTGGGGGCATTGGCACTCCCTGGTATACCATGCCCCCTAATGCTCAGCCCCCTAGGCCCAGGCCTAGTTTGCCTAGTGCTTCCGCCGGCCCTGTACACATACCTAGATTCTATCAGGAGATAACTCGCATAAAGGGGAATTTTAATACCCACGCATGGGTGTCCATGTGTGCGCGGTTCCCGGCACGCGCACATGGATGTGCCGATTTTATAACATACATGTGCCAATGCGTGCACGTGTGTGTGGGGGGGACATTTTATAAAATGCGTGTGGTGAAGTGATAGGCCCTTTCTCCAGTTCCATCCCAGTCCTCTCCAATAAAGGAGTGGACTGGAAGAGAACTTCCTACATCCCATACCTACCCTACCTGCCTTTTCCCCATCCTCCCCGACCCCTAAAACCCCTCTAGCTAGTTTTTTTTTTTAATTTCAATACTTACCTGCTCTCTGGAGCAGTAGTAGGTTGTGTGGGCTGGCCGGCTGGCTGTCGGCGCACGCTTCACCGGGACAGTGCCTAATGGCGCTGCCCCGGCCTGCCCCCTTTTATCGAAGCCGGCTCTTCTGCGTGTACCGGGAGATATGCGCATGGCTGCAGGCCTTTGGAAATACCAGCGGCGCACGCGATCTAGCCATACGCATATCTCCCGTATTTTACGCACGCCAACCTTTGAAAATCAGGTCAATAATGAGTAGATAATCTCTTTTTTTTTTTTTTTGGTAAAGCTCAGGATAGTAGGCGGTGTGGCCGGACGTGGACCAGAGGACCTGAGCACTAGATGGTCAAAGATTTCAAGAAGAAGAAAGCATGCCCTATGCACTCAGCAACAACAGCAAGGGCTGCAGATCTGTGAGCTATTTCTTGCTCACCTGATACAAAGAGAGTGCATTTCTGGCCAGAATCACAGGGAAGCCCAGACAGAACATATACACAGAAATACTCAGGGATACACAGAAAGTGGTGCACAAAGTGAGACACAAGAAAAGGCTGACAGAAATTAGTGTTTTTACCTCAAGTAATGAAGATTTTCTTATAAGAACTGAAACCTGCAAGAAACAAAGAGTGAAAATATTTTGAGAAAAGAATCATATTCTTGGTTTAAGAAATCTGTACTTCAAGTGTGTTGAGCATTTGAACTGAAGCATCTCTGATTTTGGTGGCGGTGGCGGTGGTGGTGAATCGTTACATCTGCAAGAAAAAAAGAAAGTCAATATTTAAATTCCTTGAAAACCCTAAAAAGGGAAAAGAAATTAGGCAGTTACAGGAAATATACTTACCTGTTGATTTATTTCACTTCAAGTTGGAAAGTATTTAAAGAAGTTTTACTTATTTCCAAAATAATTTTTCTTCAATTTGTGTTCTGTTTAAAAATAAATTTGAGTCAGTTTATTTATTGCTGTGAATTAACACAGTGGAGATAATTTTCAAAAGGATTTATGTGCTTAAAACTGGGTTTCATGCACGTAAATGTACTTTATATGCGTAAGTAGGCTTTTGAAAATTGTTACAATATATGCTACTTTTACATGCCTAAATCCTTTTGAAAATTTCCCCTGCATGTATTTCAGGACTTTATTCTTGATTTATTTTTCTACAACCAAATGTTATGGCTCTTACTTCTCTCCCCTACCTCTAGGGGAAACCATTTGTGTATTGTTCTTTTATGCGTGATTGCCTTGGAGGAAAAGTGTGGCAGGGGAGTTTTTCGCTTTGGCTCCGTGACAGTTCTGACCCTTTCCTGTTCCACCCCCCAAGGCTTTACATGTACACCCACATGTATGCTCATACATGTCTGTCTTTATCTATACATACATAAAGAGAGATATTTTGTTTAATTAGCTAGGTGTCCTACTACTTATGTAGAGGAGTAAGAGTCTACTGTGACGGTCTCTAAATGTTTTGGGAGGGGTCTCTTGAATTTTGTAAGTGATTATCACTTGTACCAGTGTACAGGGAGTTATGGGATGGGGAGGGAATTTAGGGAATTTGTAGATGATGTTGTTTCTGTTGGATTGCATTAAAAATGTAAACCGTTCAATATGCAGAACATGTTAAAAAAAATGTAATCAATTGTAAATGTTTAAATTGCAGTTTATGTAAATGGTTGCTATGTTTTAAATTGTAATTGCTTTTGGCTAATTTATGATAAAGTGGAATTTGAAACATGAACAAATAAATAATGCACACACATGTATAATCTATTGTCTTATCCTTATGTGATCCATTCGTGATTGTTTTGAAAAACTGGATCAAAGGAGATTTGAATGCTTGCATATTGCAGACGATACAAACTCTCCATGTACCTTCCTGAATGTTGGTTTAGAGGTGCAACAGACTATACATCAGTCCCTATATGGGTTCGATAATAATCTGGTTTGTCATAAAAAGGATCAAGTTACAAATGCTGTACAAGATTTATTCTGGGTGGTGAGTCCTCAGTTTGTTATGAAGATTGACCACTTGAATATGCAAATCCACTATTTACTTTGCCCATTGCCAGTCTCACAGTTTAACCAGAAGATGGACACAAATTTAAAATATCCATTTTTCCAGACGGCACTATGCATATCTTAGTGTGGCCTAGTATTGCTGAGAGGGCAGAACTGGACATTAAATATATTATTTAATTATTTTAAAACATTTCTATACTGCTAGCTCTAAAGAAATTACAGCGGTTTACAACCCAACAAATGTAGCAAAAGTTAAGTTTCCAAAAACAAAGTACACATCACTTAACATTATAATTACAAACAAACAGAAGCTAGTCTGATTACAGCTGAAGGTTAGCCTGTGGTCCTCCTACGGGCTGGCCACTAGATGCTCCTAGTTCCTTGCCATCTAGCTAAAAGGGATACCACAGTTCAGCTCCTCCCCCAGAGGCTGCCTGAGTGGGTGGACCTTTCTTATAAGTAGGGTGGCATTTGAGTTGGATTTTTGTAGGGAGAGGAGCTCTGGTGGAGTTTCTTTATAGTGAGGCCTACTCCCTCACTTAGTACCTTTTTGGTGGGGAATATTTCTTTCTGTGCACCCACTGCCATGCTGGATACCTCTCAATTTAGAGAAAGAGACTTGGTTAAGATTTTTGCTGTTTTTTGAGAGTTGTTTTTCTGGGTTGCAGCCTGGGGATGGCCATTCCCCTGATCCGGAGGCCAGGACTCTGAGGTCCTGCTAGCTCCCTTCTAGGTTAGGGAAGGACTGCAGTGTCAGAAGTATCTCAGAGGCTCTTTGGACATTTTTGAGTAACGATTTCCTTTTGTTTTGAGAGGAGGTTTTTGTCACACACACCCCACCCCCTCCTCCTCTCCAGTGGAGACTGGGCTGTGGAGCTTAATCATTGTGCAGCACGAGAACCTGTCCCCCTCTGCAAGGTCACTAAGAACTGAGCTGAAGAACCAGGAAGACCAGAATTAGAGACCCGGCACTGGATCTCACCCCAGGTACACAGGCAGGGTAAGGAGTATAACAACCGTAGGCTCAGGTAGGACGGTTCTAATTTCTTTGGGGATCCCATGCAGAGTGGGACTTAACCCCAAGCACTGGACTTCTCATGCACTCAGAGCAGGAGTGGTAAGATTTTCACTAAGGAACCTGAGCCAGAGACCCTTACGCAGCAGGAAGAAGGCAGCCAGCTGAAATCTCATCATTGATTTATCTTTTTGCCTAATCAGTAAAGTATGATTTGAATATCCAGTCCTGTGTCCAGTGAATTTGTCCCCGCAGCACTACAGCAGTAGGGATGTGAATCGTTTTTCAACGATTAAAATTATCGTCCGATAATGTTAATATCATCTTAAATCGTTATAGAACACGATACAATAGAAATTCTAACGATTTATCGTTAAAAATCGTTAAATCGTGTTAGTGCGCACTAACGGGAGTTAGTGCGCACTAATCGGAAAAAACGATTTTTAACGATTTTTTAACTAAAAAATCGTGCCTAACACGATTTTCTTGCCCTGCCACACGATTTCTATCATTAAGACGATATGGAAAACGATTCACATCTCTATACAGCAGCTTAGAATACAGAGGGAATTACACACAAGGTTTTAAGGCAGGCCCAACACCACCTGGGCCATAAGCATCAGCTTTCCCCCCATTGAAAGGACACACACCTTGGAGGTACAGGAGGAAAGAAGGTGTAACAGTGAAGCCAGCTCCAGATACATAAATATTTTTTGGGTGCCTTTGAAGAAAAGATGCCACTTCAAAAGAAAAGGGTTACATGTTTATTTTCTGTTCCAATGTGTCAACTAAAAGCTTCCCTGATTATTCTTCAAATTCCTGCTTAAACAACCAGGTTTTTCGGGATTTCTTAAACATCTTAGCATCAGTTATAACCCTCATCTGTTCCGGCTGCTCCTCTAAATTTTATGAACTTGGGTAGAACACATTGCCTCCTGCTCTATCACATTGCAAGCCAAGTTCGTTGCTTCATAAAACTATAATCCGAGTGATCTTTATTGAAAGGGTTTCTGTGAATTTGACTGCTTTACAACCAAAAGACATTTGAGAACAGGAAAGAATATTTTTTTTTCATTGAGATTTCAGAAACTTAACATTAAATATAACTGGTGCCAAACCAAATAAAAATAACACCAGTTTCTCTAGAGCTGGAAAAATCCTCGTAGTCTGTGCGGTTTCTCCTGAAGGGAACTTGAGATGCAGCACAGATCCTATGGAATCCGGCAAAGTTGATTTGGCTCCCAGGGCAACCCCAGTGAAATCTGGAGTTAGAGAGACAACAGGATCATCTTGAAAGTTGGCGTGTGGGACCTCTCCTGCTGTGCCCTATTTCAGACAGCGCTTTCTGAATCTTTTGTCACTTGCAAAGACAGTCTAGGATAACAAGACTGTGCTTTTCTCACCGCTGGTACTAAGTTTCAGATTGCAGACTTGTGTTTGGCTTGCAGAAACAATTAGCAGTTAAATGATCAGATCCTCTTTTGGGGCTATCACCATTATACATCTTATGCTCCTGGATTCCAGTATTTCTGAGTGCTTTTGATGAACTTCAGTTGCTTTACGGCCCCTTTAAACTGATTGTCTTATGGATGTTTTAAATTGGTGGCTATTCATGGTGGATATCCTGAAAAATCAGGCATGTTTGTGGCTCTAGAGACTGGAGTTGACCATTCCCGCACTAGGCATCTCATTCAGGGACCGAAGTTTAGGCAAATGAATAGCAGGCTTAAGTTTTAGTTTCCTAAATTCAGGTGAATTTTCAGCTGAAAACTTAGGTTTGACTGAAATTAGATACCCAACTGGCACCTAACTTACCCTGAGATTCATCATTCCGCTACAAATATGTGGAAAACATTATCGCCCACGGCGCTGCCGGGCCATAACCTCGCCCAAACCCCACCCACACTCCTCCCCTTCCCCTGATTTAAATTGTACCGCCGCGATGCGGCCCTAACGCACACAATAACAGCACATCGCAGTTTGAAGAATGACCCTGTAAGGTGCCAAAATGTATGCATTCAGGTTGCAGAGACCCCTAAGGGTCTCCACTGGATGGCCTAAGTTCCCAGCTCTTAGACAGCTGCAAAGGGACTTCCCACTCTGAACAGCACCTTCCCCAGAGGATGACTGGAACGGGGAGCCCCTGAGGCACAGGGGGTGGGGGCGGGGGCTAGCCCAGGTTAGAGTAGGCAGAGTAGGAGCTGCTGCAGTGTGCTCTCCAAATTTAGGCCCCTTGCCTGGATAAGGAAGGGAGCGACACTGTCCTGCCAGATCTTTGTGATAAAGATTGGAGGGAAGAGAAGTATAGAGAGATTTTTGTCCTTTTATCTACCTTTTCTGAGGGGTTTTTTTTTTCCCTTTAAGACCTGTGCCTTCTGAGATGTTGGAACCCCCCTTCCAGGAGTGCAGGAGGGAGCTGTTTACTCCTTCGTCCAGTCCAAGAGGAGGTGGCAGTATCCATCAGAGGGAAAAGAGAAACGTGTTTATTTTTTTCTCAAGCCCGTTTGTGTTTTTCCTGAGCTGGTGAGGCATATTTTTTCTGCCCACGTCCTTGCCCTGCACGAGAAGATTAAGAAGTACTTCTAGTGAGGACCTTTTCCTCCAGGAAGGTCTTCTGCTGTCAGTGTGAAGAAGACCGAGGTCACCTGGAGACCCCCCAGTGGAGTTTCCACCCCAGGACACGGGACAGCGGACAAGTTGGAGGCTGAGAGTGCCATTTGGACATCAGGTACTGAGGGGAAGGGGGACTCACCATGGGTAGGATACCCCAGCCACCTTGGGACAAAAATTCATTCCACGCCACAGATGACACACAAGTTCTAAGCTCCAATACTAAGGGACACTTCCACAGAGGGAGATTCACTGTAAATCTGTACTCCCATATGGCTGAAGAATCTAATTGTAATTTGATAATTTATTATTTGCTCCTATTGATTTCCTTACAATTAATTACAGTAAACTTTATTCTAAACACCCATCCAGAGAGTTCAATCTGTTTTGTCAAGGTACCTGTCCCAAAGAGCCATGGTAACATACTACACAAGGAAGTTCAGCCATGCCTTGGGCCTAGAAGGTTATTCTGCCTCCCAACAGAAACGACCCACCCCTTGGGATATGAGGAACGTGTCTGTGGAGTTAGCCCCAAGAGAGAAATTCTTTTATGGCTCTTTGGAAGATGTACAAGCCACGAAAAAAAGAGATACAGGTTTTTTTTGTTTATTAATCTCGTAGGCCCTCATGAAGCATCTTCTGTAGCACTGAACTTCTCATTGTGGAGGCCTCAGAGACGGTCTCTTCCCACTGCTTCCTTATTGCCCCTTCAGCCTGTAACCCTTAGTGGGGTTTTAATTCCAAGGGCACACAAACATTTTTATTTCTCTTCAGGGGCTGCCCTGGCTAGCAAATTCCATCCCTTGCTTGACTCTTAATCCAGGGGGGATTCTTTTTTGAGGGTAAACTCTTGCTTGTAGCCTAGACCATGGTGTCTTGCTACACAGTGGGCCGGATTTTAAAAGCCCTACGCGCGCCAGGCCTATTTATAAAGGCCCGGCGACACAGGTAAAGCCCCGGGACACGTCTAAGTCCCAGAGCTTTACTAAAGGGACGGTCTGTGGGTGGGGCGGGGGCAGGGTCAGAGGCTCCCAGTTTGCTGCTGTGCCGGGGATCGCGCGCGCCGGCAGTTGTCCAGCGCACACAACTTACTTCAACCCCAGGGCTGAAGTAAGTTTTGTAACAAAAGGAAAAAAAGGAAAAAGGTAGGGGGAAAAGGGTGGGGAGGTAGGGGAAGGGAAGGTGGGGGGGGGGGGGGAAGGCAGTGCAGCTCAGCGCGGGCTTGGCACACGCAAGGTGCACAATTGTGCACCCCCTTGCGCACGCCGACCCCTGATTTTATAACATGCGCGCGAATGTTATAAAATCAGGTGTACTTCTGAAAATCTACCCCAGTGTGTTTAAATAATGTAGATGCTTCCCATGAGGTGAGAGGCTGTGATAAATCAGACAGGACTAAGGGCTGGGTGTTAAAATAAAAGTTTACTGAATGGTAATCTTAACGTAAAGTCTCAATAATGTTGAAGTTACATCTGACTGATGGTATATGAATAATTTTCCTCTGTAGGTAGGTGTCCTTTATTCAGACCTCTGGGTAGAGCTCCCATGATAATTTCTACTGCGCAAAGCTCACCCAGTGGCTACCCAGAAATCCTAGTGGAGGGGTCTCGAACTTCACAGTAAAACAGTCCTACCTTATTCCATCTCCTTTTTGGACACCCAGCCCGTCCTGGTCCCATAATTGTAGAGGTCTCCCGATCTTGTTCTTCCATCCTTGATTAGTTGATATTTCTGGGGAGGGTCTTCTCATGGGGAAAAGTCAAAGGGGATCAGGCTACCTCAGCACTGCATCCCAAAGGAGAGAGGGGATCAATAAATCTCCCCACGCTGTTCAGGTTCAAAAAATACTCTCGCAGCAGGATCAATCACTGGTGCTTGCCCACCTAGGGTTTAGAGTGGGCGCACAGGTCTTTGGTTCTCTGGCGAGAGCTATTTCTCCCCAAAAGGGTATCGGGCGTAAAAATCTCTCTCTCTGTAAATTGATCGGAGAAGGACCCTCTGGCAGGGCGTGCACGGTGAGGTGTCTCTTCTAAATGAAACTCCATCTGGGTGAAGCTGGGAGGCCTCACCAGAGTGTGAAACTTAAACATCCTTACTGTTCAAAGACTTCCTCAAACTTATCCCAATGTGTTCTAAAATGCTTGTGCTAAATAGTGTTGAGGCATCCAATCCAGACCCTCCAGGTGGGAGGGACTGGGGGGAATGGATGGCTCATGATAATAAGGTCTTCCATACAGGGACACAGTGACATTTGATGGCCAGACCCGGGGGGGGGGGGGGGGGGGGGGGGGGAGGTTTTTCTTCCACAAGCCTGTCCAATAGATGGTGCATTTAGCAGAGTCGATTAAAGGTTGACTGCTTCACATGTATTAAACTGGTGGTTATGAATGGATGAGGAGAAGCGGGTCATTACCGGGAACCCCCCAATAATCAGTTTCTATGTTCACACCTATTCAGTGGAAGTTATATGGATAAGTGTTCCGCTGAATATCCGGTTACAATGACCTGAATAAAGTTATCAAGATAACTTTAGGATAGCTATTTGTGCCGACCAACTTCTCTGCACAAATTGTGGTGCTGTGCTAAATATTTTAAGCTGCCCTCCCCATACCTCCAGCCTTGCTCCATTTTTGTCCATTTTTTGCCTACACAAAAAATTTGTGTAGGCAAAATTACTGGACAAAAGGGGTATATTTTTTAAAAGGTCTGATTTATGTAGGTAAAAGATTTTGCCCACAAAACTATTTTGAATATGAATCTCTTAGCCCTAGTAAATTTTCAAAAGGGCCAATTTACGGACCTAATTCACAAAGTTAGGCACCTAAACCCTTTGAAAACTGACCCTTATATTTCTTATTTTAATCATCCTCTACTGCAGTGGTTCCCAATCTTTTTTTGTGTCATGGCACACCTGGCATTGGGCTCGTTTCATCACGGCACACCAGCACCTTACCAACCCCCCCCCCCCCCCCCCCCCCAGTATTGTCATTCTCCTTTCTTCCTCCCCAACCTCTGGCATCATCACCTTCCCCTTCCCCCATCTCCCCCCATCTCCCACCTACTCAAATCATTGTCTGTTTTTCCCTCTCCCTTCACTCCACTGCAACCCTCATCTTCTCTCCACCACCCTTGGCAACATCACCTTCTCTTCCTTTTCCTCTCCCTCCCTACCACTCTGGTTTGATTACCATCTCCTCCCATCCCTCTCCCCCTCTCCCCCAGCGTCGTCATCTTCTCTTCTCTTTCTCTCTACCCCCTGACATCAACATCTTCTCTTATCTCTTCCTTCTACACCCCCCCCCCCCCCCGCATCACCTTCTCTTTCCTTTTCTATCCCTTCAGCCACTGGTATTATCACCTTCCCCTCCCTCCTGCCCACTGGAATCATCACCATCTCCATCACCTTCCCTTTTCTACCCTCTCCTTCCACCCCTCCCCCGATATAATCTCCATCAACCTCTCCCCTACCCTCTTCCCTCCTTGGCATTAGTACTTTCTCTTCCCTTTTCTTCCCTCTCCCCCCAAAACTCCCAGCTTCCTGGAAAATTCAACTGCCTCTTCTAGCAGCACATACCTGGTGCCGCTTCTTTCTTCCATGCCTGTTTCCTTCTGTAATCAGAACTGCATTGGGCCAGCAGGACTTGTGAGGCTCCAGGGTCCCCCGGCTATTTCAACTGCAGAGGAGAGCCAGCAGAGGGGAAAACAGCAGCTGCAGCAGCAGCCGCAGCAGATAAGCGCTGCTCTCTGCCTCCCCTTGCTGGTGGGTTTTATTTTATTTTACATCTTTTTCTTAATTTCTTGTAACTTGTTTTTATTTTATGATATTTATTGTAATTTAAATTTAAGTTTATGATTTTTTTTTTATTTTTTGTAAACCATTATGATAGATCACAGAATGACTATATACAAAAGCAATAAATAAATAAATATCCTGCAGGCCAGCTGTTCTAGGGGAAAGAGGAACTGAAGAGTATGGTGGCACACCAGAATTTCAGCTACAGCAAACTAATGTGCCACAGCATACCGGTTGGGAACTGCTGCTCTACTATCATACAGAGGTGCATCTTAACATACCCACTAGTGCAGGGTAGGCCAACCCCAGTCCCTCCAGAGACTCCTACAGGTCTGGTTTTCAAGATATCCACAATGAATATATACGAGAGAGATTTGCATGCACTGCCTCCACTGAATGCAAATATATCTCATGCATATTCATTATGAGCATCCTGAAAGCCAGGTCTGTTTGTGGATCCTGAGGACCGGAGTTGGCCACCACTGCACTGGTGGTTCACAGAACTGATAACCACCACTCCCAACGCCTTAACACTCACACACTTTATGTGATCTATATTTTAAATAGATAATTTATCCTGATTTTCTCTTAATGGGATTGCATCTTTAGGATGAAAGCATTTACTTGTTGTGGACTGACAGTCTCATAGGCTGGTAGAGTGCTCTGTATTTAGCCCAGTGTTTCCCAGCCTTCTCCTGGAGGCACACCTAACCAGATGGGTTTTCAGGATATCCGTAATGAAGATGCATGAGATAAATTTGCATACAACGGCGAGCCAGGGTATGCAGACCTATCTCATGCATCTTCATTAAGGATATCCTGAGAAACCTGACCGTTGGGTGTGCCTTGAGGAGAAGGCTCGAGAAACACTGGAACCTATCACGTGAAGTTTTTTCTTTGGCCACTGGGTGGACTCCAAGTGTATTCTGACTGAGAGAACACTGTGTACCTTAGGGATATGCTTTCATTGGAAACTGAATTTCCTGTTTTATTTCATTTTGAAAACAAAGCAAAAGAAAAACAATCAAGTTTTGTTAATTTTTTAAATTTTGTAAAAAAAAAAAAAAAGGCAGTGACAGCAAGCCCTTGGGGGCCCCCACCCCAACCCCGCGCAAAAACGAAGTCATAACTGGGCCTTTCCCCCCACTCTCTCTACTCACCTGAGCCCCCTCCTCCCACATTATCTGCAGTTGTAAAAATCTTCATGGGTCAGGAGTGATCCCCCAGACACTCTTGCCTTGGCTCTGCTTCTGTTCAAAATAGCTCCAGAGCACCAGCAGGGCAGGAGCGCCTAGAAATTACTCCTGCCCCGTGAAGACGTTTACAATTGATGGTAAGGTGGGGGGAGGGGGGGGGGGGAAGCACAGCTGGGATGGGGAAAAGGCCCACTGGGACCGGTTTTATTTTTTAGAATCACGATTTTTGCAGCTGTACTGCCTTGTTTAAAGCATGAAACGAATCAAAAATTAAAAAATAAAAACAAAACAAAACAGAATGAAAACCTCTCCATCAACAAAACAAAATCAAAAACCCGTACACACTCCTATGTATCTCTATCTTGTATCCTCCAACAAGGTGGAGTCAGGACTAAAATCAAAAAATATTTCTTCGCTGAAGCAGAGGGTGGTATCTTTGGGTGCCATCTTCTTCCTCAAATTTCCTTGTAAATATTTACAGGCCGATACAGTACAGTGTGGTGGAGCGCACTGGTGGAGCATACAGCCTGCGTTTGGCCGCGCGTTTTCAACGCACTATTTTTACCCCTTACAGTAAAGGATAATAGTGCATTGAAAACGCGCGGCCAACCCCCCCCCCGAAACTAATAGCGCCCGAAACATGCAAATGCATGTTGATGGCCCTATTAGTTATTCCCGTGCACATGTTAATTTCGGCCAGCACTGGGGAAGTGTACAGAAAAGCAGAAAAAACTGCTTTTCTGTACACCCTCCAACTTAATATCATAGCGATATTAAGTTGGAGGCCCCAAAAATTAAAAATTAAAAAAAAAAATTTTTTAATGTGCCCACGGCCCGCGGGTCGGAAGTCGGACGCTCAATTATGCCGGCGTCCGTTTTCCGAACCTGTGGCTGTCAACGGGCTAGAGAACCAACTCCGGAAAAATTGAGCGTCAGCTGTCAAACCCGCTGACAGCCGCCGCTCCTGTCAAAAAGGAGGCACTAGGGATGCGCTAGTGTCCCTAGCGCCTCTTTTTACCGCAGGCCCTCATTTAAATACTTGATCGCGCGCCCAGGAGAGTGGCCAGGGCACGCATTGGGAGAGCAGGCGCTCGCCTCAGAGCGCCTGCTCTACTGCAGGATTTAATGTATCGACCCGTTAGTGAGCTATCAAAATAATAAGTTTTTTTTCAGACCCTTTACATCTGGAAACATTTCTTTCAGATAAGAATGGATAATCGTGAATGGGTTTGCTCAATATTAGGGCTGAGTTGGTTGGCTAACTAAGATGTAATTTGCACCCCATTACTGGGATTTTCTCAGTTTCTTTTTTCTTTTTATTAGGAGTTTCTCTATATGTATCCCCTATTTTTCTTATTGTAGAATTTCTTGACATAGTGAGGGCAAAGGTAGCGCCGGCGCCATTTTGAATATTGGCAATACGGCGCGAGTGCAGGAGGTCGCTCCCCGACCCCCGCTGGACTTTTGGCAAGTCTTGTGGGGCTCAGGAGGCCCCCCCAAGCTGGCCAAAAGTCCCTGGGGGTCCAGCGGGGGTCCAGGAGCGATCTCCTGCACTCGTGACGTCGGGTGTCAGGAACCAAAATGGCGCCGGCGCTACCTTTGCCCTGTCATATGGTAAGGGCAAAGGGCCACCGGCGCCATTTCTATTAACGCAGCCGTGGCCTGAGAGCGGGAGATCGCGGGAGATCGCGCCGGGCCCCCCCCCCCCCACTGGACCCCAGGTAATTTAAAACATTTTGGGGGTGTTCGGGAGAGTGGGGGATTTGTTTTAAAGGGTCGGGGTGGGTTTTAGGGTTGTTTTGGTGTGCCGGTTTTCCCGCCCTCCCCCGATTTACGATTTTTAACGATTTCTAAAAAAAACCAAACATGACGATCAGATTTCCCTCCCCCCCCCCAGCCAAAATCGATCGTTAAGACGATCGATCACACGATTCACATCCCTAGGAATTACTATGAAGAAAAGGAAATGTTTTGGAGGGTTAACAACACTATGAGCTAGTAGCTGTGTAAAACTATGGCAGCTGTTGAGAATTGTATTAGGGCCATGTAGCTGGCCTAGGAAGCCCTTCTTTTAATGGGGTTTTTCCAGCACTACTTTATATCTGGGAGAATTAGGAGTTACTGTTGTATTAAACCAGCTCGCCTATATGTATGATGAAGGAAAGTAGAGCATAGAGAAAGAAGCTTGTTGTTTTTATTTTAACAAATCATTTGGTATAAAAGGATAGGAAACCCAAGCTCACATTGATTAGGTAGAAATGTGTTTTGGGCAACACTTTTATGTTGTGTGTGACTTCTCTTCTGTGAAGTTTGTTTCAATAAACTGTGAAGTTTGTTTCAATAAACTGCAGAGCACTATATTAAGCTACTGGGTGTGTAATACCTTATTTTAAGTTATGGCAAAAGGGTGCATTGCCTGGAAGTTAACTCTTACTTTTAGCATGGAATGAATACAGACTTGTCGCAATCTCCTAGCTTTATGAGGGCCTCCCCATATAAGTAACTTTAACCAATAGCCTCCTTGCCTAAAGGTTACACTGTCAGTATTACTCCCAGGAGAAACTTCAGTGTTGACTCTGCTACAAAGGAATCTGCTGCAGCAGTCCTTGAGAATAAGCCTCCAAGCTGGAAGTCACCCCAAAGGACGTGCCACTAGGGGCGCCACACTCACCACACTCACATACACATCAGGAAGCAATGAGGAAGGCGATCTATAAAAGCCGTAAGGGCGACATTGCGGACGGGATAGAAAGTAAGGTGTGTCTTTTGCGGATGACACTAAGATCTGCAACAGAGTGGACACGCCAGAAGGAGTGGAGAGAATGAGATGGGATTTAAGGAAGCTGGAAGAGTGGTCGAAGATATGGCAGCTGAGATTCAATGCCAAGAAGTGCAGAGTCATGCATATGGGGAGTGGAAATCAAAATGAACTGTATTCGATGGGGGGAGAAAGGCTGATGTGCACAGAGCAGGAGAGAGACCTTAGGGTGATAGTGTCTAATGATCTGAAGTCGACGAAACAATGTAACAAGGCGATAGCTAAAGCTAGAAGAATGCTGGGCTGCATAGAGAGAGGAATATCGAGTAAGAAAAGGGAAGTAATTATCCCCTTGTACAGGTCCTTGGTGAGGCCTCACCTGGAGAACTGTATTCAGTTCTGGAGACCGTATCTCCAAACAGACAGAGACAAGATGGAGGCGGTCCAGAGAAGGGTGACCAAAAAGGTGGATTGTCTTCATCGAATGACTTATGAGGAGAGATTGAAGAATCTAAATATGTACACCCTGGAGGAAAGGAGGAGCAGAGGTGATATGACATAGACTTTCAGATACTTGAAAGGCTTTAATGATCAAAAGACAATGACAAACCTTTTCTGTCAGAAAAAAATCAGCAGAACCAGGGGTCACGATTTGAAGCTCCAGGGACGAAGACTCAGAACCAATGTCAGGAAGTATTTCTTCACAGAGAGGGTGGTGGATGCCTGGAATGCCCTTCCGGAGGAAGTGGTGAAGACCAGAACTGTGAAGCACTTCAAAGGGGCATGGGATAAACACTGTGGATCCATAAAGTCTAGAGGATGTGAATGAAGAGTGGGTGGCTTGTGGGAATGACGGCTACTACATGGAGATAATACCCTTATTCAATAAACATACACATGGTTAATGTGACTCCAACATTGCTCTAAGCTTCAACGGCAAGAGGGAATGTGGAAAAAAGGATTTGCATACACAAAAAAGCGGGGAGTAGCTTGCTTGTTATGGCGGTTACTACCCCAAACCAAATAAGCCCGATACTTCACTTTCAATGCATATCCAGCATAGCTCTCTGCTTCAATGGCACCATTCCTTTCTCACATATTCACCACTCACACACAGAGGCACCCTCTCTGCCTCACATACCACACACACACACCGTGGCACCCTCCCTGCCTCACATACACACCACACACACACACAGCAGCACTCTCCCTGCTTCACATACACACCACACACACACACAGAAGCACCCTTCTGATCTCAAATACACACCACACACACACAAAGGCCCCCAGCTGACAGCTCATCTTTGGCCCCACCGGCCTGGTCTCCAGCGGCAGCAGCCAGTGGCTCCGATCTTTGGCCCCAATGGCCTTGTCTCTGGCGGTGGCCAGCAGCACCAGTTTGTTTCTTCCGCCCCGCCAGCCTGGTCTCTGGCGGCGGCCAACAGCGTCTGTCTTCGATTCTTTGGCCCCGCCAGCAGCACCAGTCTTCATTTCTTCAGCTCCGCTGGCCTGGTCTCCGGCAGCAGCAACCAGCGAACCCCGATCTTCAGCCCCGCCGGCTGCAAGTAGCATAAGACACACCTGCCAGTGCGTGGCGACACACCGGTTGAGAATCGCTGTACTAGATAACGGTTCTCAGTCCCCACCATAAAATGAAATGGATGGCTCTTGGGATCCTTCTTAACATGCAGTGTGGGGCGAGTCAGAGGCACCTAGAGAATACATTGAACGAGCTGTGTCAGTGAAAGGGCCATGACCAAGGCACATGGAGGGAACAGCACCTTCCTAATGGGCTGTTCACCCAGAGCGCATTGAAGAAGCACAGGTGCACGGGGAAATTCTTTACTTTATAACAAAGCTGCTGCTTCTTTTTATTCACTGCACCTGTAGATTCTTGAGAGCTGTAGGGCCCAGTTCCACATCCCTGCAGCCCCTCTTCAGGATGCAGAAGTACAGCATGCAAATCAGCTTTCCCAAAGGGTCGTTCTCCTTCCCATAGCAATGAAAGCCGCCTTCTTGAGCCTTCCTTCAGGTACGCATGGCAATGAAGTGCATTTAGAATTAATTAGAACCAGCATGATACTTGTTTAAGTTCATGATGTTTTTCAGAGCATCTTTCCTGCAAATCTCCTTCCTGCACTTCAGAATCAGCTTTTAGGTTTTTTTGTTTTGGTTTTTTTTTTTTTTAAATGGATCTCAGGTGTATACCTTTATCTATAGGTCAAAGAGAAATATCAAGCCCCACCTTTCATTCTATTTTTCTTTTCAGAGCAAAGCATGCTAGCAAAAATTAGCAAGGAAGGACGTGAAAATCAGGCTTAGCCGTGAATTTTCTAGCACTTTTCAACATTGATCCTATGGAAGACACCCTCAGCCTTATTGGATCAAGGTCATTTTCAATAGGGTGGGTGCCAGGCCCATGCCCCATCGTCCCCCCGAGTATGGAACCAATTGGTGAATTTTGACAGAAGTTATTGTGTCCCCAGACAGGCAGATTGCATCACTGATATAGTGCTTTCTTGCCTGGTTGAAGTGTACTAAATAAAATGGCACTTAAAATAACAAGCTCTGGTGTCCAAAGGACAATGCTGTTGAATGCCGTGCGGGAGATCTGGGTTCAATTTCCAAGCCAGGCGTCTGCTCCTTGGGATGGTAGCGAGGGCTAGGGGATGCTGCAGACAGCATTCCACCAATCTTTGCTCAGCAGTGACACCTTCTGGCCAGACTCAGGGTGACACAATGTAGTCCGCTTCACAGGGGTGCTGGGTAGTAGGGCATTAGGTTCCCCTTTTCCCCCATATTGCACAGGTTCTCAGTCTCAGCGAAAAGGGACAGGAAGGGACTGTCGTCATCTCCTTACCCAGACCTAACATTTGATCTTAGAAAAAGGCTGAGAAGCAATCAGGGCACACATGTCAGGTTTTCTTCTTCACATGAAATCTGTGTTTAGCCTAATGCTTTTTTTTTTTTAATATTGAAACATCACATTAATGCAGAGCCCCACTTTCTCCTGATCACAATCTTGTTTATTTTGAACAGTTTTTTAAATAAATTAAATTCCAAAACTCTCTTTTGTGTTGAATGCTTGTCTCGACTAGGCTGTAAGCTCTATGGAGCAGGGACTTTATTTTATGTGCATTTGTCTGGTACTACATAGGTAAAAACCTAGTGCTTAGAGAGACACTTCGACCCAACTCAAAAGAGATGGGTGGGTTAAAGTCCTCTATTGCCAGAATGCACGTAGCTGCCTTCCTAGCTTTTTCCTGAGTCCATCGGGAATCCACTTAGGGGGTGCACAGCTCTCTGATAGGCTCCACGGGGTTTGGAGAGCTGCTGAGGAGGAAACAGATGTTCTCCGGACACATACCAAGCACCAAACTATGGGGGGAAAAAGTTACTTCTAATTTAAACATTATTTCCTCCTTTTGAAGGTAATTAGCATGATATTTTATAATGCTCTGACCCTTCTGGGAGCATTATTTCAACCCAGTAGGGTGGGCTGAAGTGCTCCCAACATAGAAGCATAGAAAGAGAGAATATGATGGGCAGATGAAAGCAGTAAGTTCCATCTAGCCAGCCCTCTCCAGGGCAATGCCAGAGACCACGACTGATAGATTGAAAATGATTTGTCCTGCTATGGCAGCATTCAGTATCTAGGGGGACATTTTCAGGCTATCTGCTTTGGATGGCATTTTTACCCATCGTCTTGGCACCGAGATTCAAAGAACATGCTGGGAGTGCAAAGTACCTGCAGGCTTTTACCCTCCCTTTTGTGCGAGTGCCTTCCTCACAGAAAAAATGCGTGCACGGATTTTAAATGTACGTGGCATGGGAACACGGCTTTAAAGCACACTCACTGTGGGATTCCGTGCGCACTTTCAGGAGTCCTGAGGCTGGCCAGTTTCCATGGGGAAATGGCTCTGAAAATCATCTTCGCGCGGTATTATGCGGTGAGTGCTGCACCCAGTGACTAAAGCAGTCAGGACCTTACTAAATGTTGCTTTTCACCCATTTCTGTGCTGAGGGGAGAAAGCCTTTTGTATTAGAAATTTCAGATTCGCGTGGGCTTGTGCCATACGAGAAAGCCAAAACATGTAAAAATGATTGTAAGATTCCTATTTGGTTAGCTCAACCTCTTCGCATAGATTTTCAGTAAAGGTGTCTTGCCGACAAAGCAGGCACGTGCTCCTCAGCCCACATAACCAACCTGATCTTCAAATCCCAAAGTACTTGCATAGTTTGTGCTTTGAAAATCAGGTTGTCAAGCAGATAAAAAGTATGCATGTGTTTAAGCGAACTCAAATGAGGGGTGGTAAAGTATGCTGTGAGGGAGTATACAGGAGAAAACTCCAAAACACCTTAATGGACCAGATCCAGAGATCTGGCCCGGTCCACCTTAAACCTAAGATAGCAGGAAATCCTGGTGCGGGCAGAGGTCCCTGGGAAGGTGTATAACTAACTAGCCAAGCCCAGGAGGGAACAAAAGGCCCAGGGGAGGGAAGGAAGCCTAGAGAAAGAGCGTACTGTTGAATTGTAAGCTGTGATACTACATTTGTGTTGCTGAACTGCAAAGAATAAATAGCAGAGCTACTTTTGTTTGTTTTCTTGTTACTAATAAAGAAGTTTATGCAAGATTTCTGCCAGAGTCCAGCCTCAATCAGTCCTCTGGCTACCTTAAGGCCGCTCACGGTGCCACATACACACACTGTTTGCATACATTTCTTTTCAAAACTTTAAATGTACCCATCCATGAGACATCCTCTCCCAGCCAAGTTCTGCCACCCCCACCAGGAATGCCTCGATGTTCTGCGGTTGAAAGTACAAGCAACATGTTTTTAGCTATCTGAAAATACACTTGGGCCAATTCAACCCTTCTACTCCTGCAAGTTCCAGTTTTAACCACATAGGTCCTCCCTAAATTTTTGAAAATATATCCCTCAATCTTTAGCTTCTAGAAGGCTATCAATAACTTACCTATGTGTGTGAAATCCTTCGATTGATAATGCCAGATAGAGGTTCCAGAGGCCTATATTTAAAACACAGTCGATTATGGTATACTTCCCATTAAGCTTTGTTTTTTCAATGCCCAGGATTCCCTGAGCAAGGAGAAGATAATTCTTCTAGGCCCTGTGCCTTGCAATTAATCATTTCCCAAAGCAGAGGCGTAGTATACAGCAGTGATGAGTGCTGACTGGTTTTCATCGGTACTTTTACTGAAATATTGTGCAATGATGAAAATAATCTTTACAGCTATACTTTTCATGTCTGGTTACTGCAATGAAGTGTCCTAATAAATCTGGACCTATTTTTCTTCCTTTAATGTATTAATAGATGTAAAAGCCAATTATCCAAATGATTGAAATGTATATTTTTTGTCCTTCCCATGAAGGTGGTGATTTAAGCGTCCAGTCTAACTGACGTATCCCCAATTGAACTGTCACAGTTAACTCCTTCCCAATCCAGTAGTTTTCTTTCAGGATGCTCCTCTTCTCCCAAGATCTTTAACAGATGCCCGTGAGCTCTTGTAGGGGGTCCCCACTAAACTCCTCTCTCCACCCTCTCTTCTTCTCTCCTCTGGATGGCTGTAAGTCATCCCTCCTCTGGATCCCAATGATCCCAGGCGATGGGAACTTCTCCCTTTTTTTTTTTTGAAAGTCAAAACAAAAGACTGAGCCCATAGTTAATAGGAACCCAGAAAAAGTAAAATTAAAGTCCTTTTACAGAAAAGGGGGGTGGGAAGGGGGGAAACACCCACGAGTCCAGGAGGGTGGATAAACTCCCATCTCATAAAACGGAAGATAATCCTTGAAAAACAGTCTTCAACTCAAGAAAGACTCTCTGACTCCATGTCCATCCCAGGTCTTCAATAAAAATTAAAAAAAAAAAGACGGGACAGCCGGGGCATGCTGCCCTAGGAAGGGTAACAAAAAAATGTCCATTACATAAAATGGTGACCAAGGGTTATATATATCAGAGGAACTCACCATTTACCTTCTCCCACATGGGGGTGGGGGGCCTAACCACCCACACTATTATGTTTCTTCCCAAAACAAGAAGTGGTTTAACCCTAATCTGGTAGAGAACCGTAGGATGAACACGGGCCGATACAGTAAAAGTCGCGGGAGAGCGGGCAAACGCCCGTTCTCCCGGCGCGCACACAGGCCACTCTCCTGTGCGCGTGATTCACTAAATTAATTTATTTAAATTAGGGCCCGCAGCAAAAAGAGGCGCTAGGGACACTAGCGCGTCCCTAGCGCCTCTTTTCGGACAGGAGCAGCGGCTGTCAGCGGGTTTGACAGCCAACGCTCAATTTTGCCGGTGTCTATTCTCGAGCCCGCTGACAGCCACGGGTTCGGAAACCGGACGCCGGCAAAATTGAGCTTCCGGTTTTCAACCCGCGAGCTGCGAGCCCATTTCAATTTTTTTTTTTTAATTTTTAACTTTTTTTTAACTTTGGGGGCCTCCGACTTAATATCGCCATGATATTAAGTTGGAGGGTGCACAGAAAAGCAGTTTTTACTGCTTTCCTGTGCACTTCCCCGGCGCCGGCAAAAATTAGCGCCTACCTTTGGGTAGGCGCTAATTTCTTAAAGTAAAATGTGCGGCTTGGCTGCACATTTTACTTACTGTATCGCGCGGGAATAACTAATAGGGCCATCAACATGCATTTGCATGTTGCAGGCGCTATTAGGTTCGGGGGGGGGGGGGGGTTGGACGCGCGTTTTCAACACGCTATTACCCCTTACTGAATAAGGGGTAAAGCTAGCGTGTCAAAAACGTGCGTCCAATCGCACTGTACTGTATCGGCCTGACAGTTAGGTGCTCTTCTCATTTTTCCAGCACGCCCATTTGCTGGTGATTTAAAAGCTAAGCTCGAAGTTTCTGAAGTAGTGCAGTGCATCTTTCTGCTATTAAATATATAGCGAATGGGTGTACTGGAAAAATTACCAGTACCTATGTCATCGTACTGTATCACATAGCAGACTGAATCACTTTTCTATTGGAAACCCACCCCCACACCATAAATAAAACATTTTTTTCCCTACACAGACGAATCTGATACCAAGCATCGCTGATCCACAATTTTTTTGGCGGCTGTTTGCAGAACAGATGTTTATCGAAAGTCAGTTTTGATTATTCTCATCACATTCTTCCACCATTTCCAAGCAATGCTTCTCCTGAACCTGCGCAGCACCCCGGGTTCTATTAAATCGCGCTACCCAGGTGCTGTTAGGATTCAAACGGGTATCTCATGGGTTCACTTTGGAAATGAGGTAGAAATGGATTGATTGGATAGCATAGCTTAGATTTAACAAAACAACAAACTGGACAACAGCACCAAAATGCTTTTTGCTCACCTCTTAAGTTGTGCAGCTTCTGCTGTGTTTGCATCTCTTTGCTTAGCACGAAACCTATGCAGTAAGTGAAACAAAATCGGGCAAGCAGAATGGCTGTGTCGAGCCACCATTTTCGGTACATTATACCATGCAGTAATGTTAGGAGGCTCGTTACAGGAAGGGCTGGTGGATGGCTGGCACCAGCTCTCGGTGGGGAGAGGAGGCAGGAGGCAAAATAAGCCTCCTGGTGCAACTGAAGAAAGATTAGGACAACACACAAGGATGAAGTTCAGTGCTGGCAGTGCAAGGGAGCACTGGAGAATTGCAGCTGGAAGAGGAAATGAGCAGACTTACCTGTTCACTAATCAAAACATTAAAGGGGAAAGGTGCTTCTGTTACACATTTTCCTCTTGAATTCATTGAAAGTACAGTTTGAGGGGACTTTTGTAACATTGCGCATAAATTAGCCATCAAATATGCACAGAAGGGACACCCAGCATCAAAGCGGGCCCTGCGCATTTAAGTCTACTTTGAAAGTGACCCCAGCAAATCCACCCCGCACAAGTTACACCCACACCAATTTCCCATGACAATTCAGGCGCATACTTTTTAAAATCCATAAGGATTGCACGTAAGCGCAAACCCCTCCCCCACAGTATGGGGCGACACATGCACGGAAGCTTTACCCACCTGTGGGTGGCAATTTTTCAAAAGCCCCTGTCTGCTGGTTAGGAATTGTTAGGAAGGGAACGGTTAATAAAACGGAAAATGTCATAATGCCTCTGTATCACTCCATGGTGAGACTGCACCTTGAATACTGTGTACAATTCTGGTCGCCGCATCTCAAAAAAGATATAGTTGTGATGGAGAAAGTACAGAGAAGGGCGACCAAAATGATAAGGGGAATGGAACAGCTCCCCTATGAGGAAAAACTAAAGAGGTTAGGGCTGTTCAGCTTGGAGAAGAGAAGGCTGAGGGGGGATAAGATAGAGGTCTTTAAGATCATGAGAGGTCTTGAACGAGTAGATGTGAATCGGTTATTTACACTTTCAGATAATAGAAGGACTAGGGGGCACTCCATGAAGTTAGCAAGTAGCACATTTAAGACTAAATTATTTTTCACTCAACGCACAACTAAGCTCTGGAATTTGTTGCCAGAGGATGTGATTAGTGCATTTAGGGGCAGATTTTAAAAAAGTACGGGCAACAAGAGTACGCTGGATTTTAATAGATATGCGCATAACCACGCGTATCTTTTAAAATCCGGGGTCGGCGTGTGCAAGGCTGCGCAAAATCGGCAGCCTGCGCGCGCTGACCCACGCAGCCTGCCTCCATTCCCTCCGAGGTCGCTCCGAAATCTAACCCCCCCCCCCCCCCATCTTTATTATAAAAGTTATGCCTGGCCCGGGAGCAGTTTCGGAGGCCTCGGCCACGCCCCCCCGATGACGCGCCACCATGACACGCCCCCCTCCAGGAAAGCCCCGGGACTTACATGCGTCCCAGGGCTTGCGCGTGCCGCTGAGCCTATGCAACATAGGCTCGGCGATCGCAGGGGGTGGAAGGGGCAGCTTTTCGGGGGTTACGCGCATACCCCTTTGAAAATCTGCTCCTGTGTGTATATCTGGGTTTTAAAAAGGTTTGGATAAGTTCTTGGAGAAGAAGTCCATTAACTGCTATTAATCAAGCTGACTGAGGGATTGGCCTCTGCTATTACTGGCATCAGTAGCATGGGATCTTCTTAGTGTTTGGGTACTTGCCAGGTTCTTGTGGCCTGGTTTTTGGCCTCTGTTGGAAACAGGATGCTGGGCTTGATGGCCCCTTGGTCTGACCCAGCATGGCAATTTCTTCTGTTCTTGAAATGCTGCTTCATGTTCACCTGTGAAAATGCTTTTGAGTATTACGCTCTGAAGCACTTGGGCCAAACAGCTGAACAATCTGGATTTTGCCCAACATTTCCTGAAACATTGAAGCCATTGGACCGCCCCAGAGGCAAGCTAATGAATTTCAAGCACAACTTACAGACAAAAAGGTTGTGGTGCCAGTAATGCTGAACTGTAGCAGATTTCCATGCTGACTGTAAGGCACTGTGGCATCCTTACTATGTTTTTCCAGCCTAAAGGGGGGATCGGCTGCTTTTCTTTCTTGAGCTGAATAATTATTAACGTCACAATAAACGGTGTCCCTGTTCTTTATCTTGGCAGGATGCACAGCAACGCAGACTGTGTTTCTTTTTAACTCTTGTGCATTGAAAAAAAAAAAATGTATGCTCAGATTTTTCCATAATGCCTACGCTTCCTCCCACCAAACCCCATCTCCTGAGAAGCCTGGCCCTTTTCATGCCAATCAGAATCCAGATAAGGGGTCCTGATGTGTTACTGATGAGACCCTTCCTGCAATTATAAACGGATGCTCACCGACACTTCAAAGATTTCTTGCATAAAGGCGAGAGGGGGAGTCCTCCTTCATAGCCTTCTGATCGCTGGGGGGGTCTGTCTTCAAAGATTTTATTTTACTGGGGGCTGGCCCCCCTTCTGAGCCCTCTCTTTGCTTGGGGAGGAATCCCTCCATACACTGAAGGGATGACCCACCCTTTGATGGTTTTCAGCAGAGATGGAGCAGCCATCTTACTGTTTGTTGCTCATTTCAGGCGGGATGGCGTTTGCTGGGGGCAAACGTTTGGTTGGTCCCAGACGCGATATTGCACACAACTGTGCCTCCACTGCCTCAGTAAACCTGGATGAATGCTGGTTACACCACTGTATGATGAAATGGTGCGTCTGTAACACAATGAGGGTAGCTTTAAAGCTGCCTGCATCGGTGCAAAGTCTGCCACTACTCTTCACCCTCAGCCTGGACGCTGATTTTCCAAAGGAATGTACATGTGCACTTTCACTTAATCAAAGGCATCTTGCAATATAGTATTGTCTGCTATAACAGCGTTTTCCAGTCCAGGCCTGGAAGTGTATCTTATCAGTCTGCCTTTCTGGAGAGCCACAATGAATATATATATGAGATAGACCTGCACATACTGGGTCGCCATTGCATGCAAATATACGTCATGCCTTATGGGTATCCTGAAAACCAGACCAGTGAGATGTGCCTCTGTGGCAGGGTTAGGAATAGGAACCATTGTGCCAGAAAGTGATGAGATGTGCTGAGGAAAGGGATGAACAGTAACACTGCTCATTCAGGCGATCCAAGGCAAATGCCTCCAAGTTCCACAACTGCCCCACCATCCCTCCTGCAGGCAGCCCTCAAGTTGTTTTTTTTTTTTGTCTGCCTCATTTTTTGTTCCAGCCAAGCAAACTAAGATGTCATCAGCATGTGACAAATGATGTCATCAGCATGTGACAACCTGTTCTTTTTATGGGAGGTAAGACACGAAACATGGGAAGGGAGGGAGTCTTGGATTTTGGATTAAGTAAGAGCCTTGATATACCCATCTGCTCAGGATAGCAGAGAACCAATGAGGAAGACAAAAGAAACCAACTTGGGGGAGAACTAACATTTTGCAGTGCATTACAAATTTTAAATATTTGGTTGCAGTTCTATAAATGGCTGTGAGAAGGTCATCAGTAATAGAGTGCTCCAACAGTATAAATGCAAATATTTTAAAACCTTAACAAGCAAACTATAGTTTCATATCCAAATCAGCACCTGGCTTTCTGCGTAAGCACTCTGAAAAGAAATTCAGGGTACGGGAAGTCAAACTGTTCAGTTTGTTTGTTTCGTTCCCAGTTTGGGTTCAGCTGTGACTGAAGTTGCTCCTGTTCAGGCCAGTAAGGGAGCAATTTTCAGGCCATCTGCTCGGGGAGGAGCCCAGAGATACTTTTCATTCATGGACTTTTTCCCTCCGGGTTTTAAAAAGAGAATGAATGCACACATCCTGTCCCTTTGGAACCTGCCGTAGGGTGCAAGACTTGAAAATAATGCGCACAGGCTTGAAAATTCAATCAATGCGCGTCATTTTTGGATTCTGCCCAAAATGTACCCCCTGGGAACACCTCCACACAGGCAGCTAACGTGCGCGCCTTTTGGGGCTCTGCACTTACAGCCCTGCAGAGCGAGAGCTACTTTCAGACAACCGAGCCGCGTTCTTCAGTGACTTTAAAATGTGTTCTTCCCAGGTTCAGTGACCGGTTCGGCACCGACGAGCCAGCTGACTCAACTCCAGGTCGCATGAGAAAATGTACATGTAAAGCGCATTATAATGAAGTGGGGTGGAGCAAGCTTAACAGGTCTAAATCTGTTACAGCTGGAGTCAGTGAAGCATGCATGAAACCAAAAAATACATTCCAAGTACTTAAAAGAAGCATTTCAAATTGAGTATTATTTGCTCTATGAAACCCAAAATGTAAATCCTCTCAGATACTGGTTTTAGGTGCTCATTCTTATTCATTCTGGCTCTGGAGCCAGTGGTTGCACCACATCTGGGTTTTTTGTTTTGATTTTTTTAAACCGAGCCCTTATTCTGAACTGGTAACCTGATTTTTTTTTTTTTTTTACAGGTCTGTTCTAGTTCAGGTTCTGCAACATAAACTTTCAAATAATGGTTCAGGTTCTGTTCCAGTCAGTGAAAAAATAAAGGTTCAGTGTGGTATTTGGTTAGCTTTCAGCCCGGTTTGACTCCCTGATGTCTGATAGATAAAGGAGACACAGGTTACCTGATAACTATGAAAAAGTGAATCTGCTACAGCCTTGTAAATGAATGGTTTATGATTCATAAGCACGTTTTGTTCCTAGCATGTTATGAAATATTTCAGAAGTACAAAATGTGAATAGTGATCTTCACTCTACATCATTCAAAGGATCAGAGTTATATTTTATTTTTTTTAGTAACATCTCTGAAATGCAGCAGCATTTCTGTGCGTGGTCATATTGAAAAGAATACCACAAATTACTCCAGAGAACGTGGTATCTCATTATTCCCTACAGTGTAGGCAATCAGGGGTGGTATCATGACCCATGTGTGTGATGCAATTCGAGACACAATTTTCCAAAGAAACTACTGGGGAGCTGTCATAAAACTTCAAAACTAACAATCAAGCAATCATGAGGTTGATATTCAGTGAGCTGGTGAGGAAGAAAGTTACCCAGGTAACTACTCTCTGAAAGTCAGTAGCACAAACGGGCCGATACAGTAAAGTCTGTGGGAGAGCGGGCGAATGCCCGCTCTCCCGGTGCACGCACAGGCCACTCTCCTGTGCGCACGATTCACTATTCAAATTAGGCCCGGCGGTAAAAACAGGCAAAAGGAGGCGCTAGGGACACTAGCGCGTCCCTAGTGCCTCCTTTTGGACCGGAGCGGCGGCTGTCAGCGGGTTTGACAGCCGACGCTCAATTTTGCCGGCGACGGCTGTCAAACCGGGCTTGGAAACCAGACCTGGCAAAATTGAGCGTCCGGTTTTCAACCCGACAGCTGCGGGCCGACTTCAAATTTTTATTTATTTATTTATTTATTTATTTACTTTTGGAAACTTTCGGGACCTCCGACTTAATATCGCCATGTTATTAAGTCGGAGGGTGCACAGAAAAACAGTTTTTACTGCTTTTCTGTGCACTTTCCCAGTGCCCGGAGAAATTAATGCCTACCTTTGGATAGGTGCTAATTTCTGAAAGTAAATTGTGCGGCTTGGCTGCACATTTTGTTTTCTGAATCGTGTGGGAATACCTAATAGGGCCATCAACATGCATTTGCATGTTGCGGGCGCTATTAGGTTCGGGGGGTTGGACACTCGTTTTCGGCCCCTTACTGAATAAGGGGTAATGCTAGCGCGTCAAAAACGCACGTCCAATAGAGGGTTAACAGTGCGCTCCGTCGGAGCGCACTGTACTGTATCAGCCCTTTAGCTGGATGTCTGTCTCTGAATATACCCAACTAAAGTTACCTGGGTAATTTTAGGACAGTGATTTTTCTCACCAGACTTATCTTGCAAATTTTATCTGGCTAGTGCTAGCCAGCTACATTGTAGCCATGCTCCCAGAATGCCTGCCACCTTGTCTATTTTTGCCTGGCTAAATTTTAGCCAGGTGATGACTTGCCCAGGTAAAACTTTTTCTGGTAAGAGGGGCTGGATATTCAAACCCCAGGATCTGTCTAACTTTAAAGTTGGCCGGACAAACCTTTACGAATGTCGACCTCTATGTTTTTAAATTGATGCAAGATAAGGACTGTTGATGTTAACGTCCACTTCACAAACTGCATGGCATGTGTTGGGACGTCGGACGCAGTTTTCGTTTACATAATTTGATTTACTTTATCCTGTGCAAATGCAAAAAAAAGGTAAATCATGTATCAGTAATGAGTTTTTCCAGCTGAACAACAGCCCCAGTTTCAAAAGCTGAAGTCACCATTGTGATGAAGGGGTTTTATACAAAGTCTACTGCTGAACTTCAAAGAGATTGTGGAACTGAATAAAATAACAAACCCATTTGAGGTACAAACTGACACTGTACAAAGAGTACTGAGGTCAACTATACAGAAAAAATATATAAAAGGAACAACAGGGAAATAGTAGAAGCCTTAAAATTGCTGAGGACCAAAAGCACAGCTTGCCAATCAGTACACAGCAGATTTCCTTTGATGTCTTCTCTTGAAGAGCTTCTACTCTAAGGCAAGAATAAGCAGGGGAAAGTTGGAGTAATGAGCTATTAAGGTTGTCAATTTGCAGCCATGCCTTCTACTGCACTGACATGAGAACCAGCCAAAGATGTGCGTGAGCTGTGGAGACCACATTCAGAGGTTCCTCATCCTTGGATTACTCCTAAAATGGACCAATTAAAAGTATGTAGCTCGGGCGCTCTCTCTCTTGCAATGAGATGGACCATTGGCTTCTTCTCTATAGGGGCTGAAGATTATGCTCAATTGATCTTTTGATGGGAACTGGCAAAAGGCTCTTCTGACTCTTCTCAAATAATTCACGGCCACACAGGTTGCTTTTTCCCAAAACAGTTCTCTGCTTGAGCAGAAGAAAAGTTTTACGGAAGAAAATACATTTACAGTCTATGTAGAGGGCAAGTTTCAAACTTTCCTTGGATGCGGAACGTCAATGGGTGCTTTTTCACCTGCAGACTTTGCACCAATTTTTAAAAGGAAAGCTTTCCCTTTGAAAACTGGCTAAGAAAAAAGAATCCGCACGCATGCCCCTGTCCTGCCAGCTAACAGGACTCAGGGGCTCACTGGGGGGAGTGCTGGGCCCTTGTTCTGACCCATGATTCAAGTCTTTCAAGGCTCTTAGCCTTCCTGTAGAGGTCTCTGCTTCTCAGCGTTTGTCGAAAAATAAAGCCTTTTACTGAATATTTGACAGCAGATGAAAAGTCAAAAGGGGGCACACTGTTGAATAGTAAAAATCACAGATACCATCACTGGCAAAACCTGCACCCCCTGGCCATAGGTACTCTTCCCAAGGGACCCTCCCTGGGCACTTCCCCAATGGTACTTGCAAACAGAAAGCAGATTGCTTCCTAGTAGGAAACTGGAACTCCTGCCCATACATTTCAGAAATTCCAGTGCTGGGGCTTTCCTTTAAGCAACAGCTCTGCGCGACTTTCTCCTTGGCAGTCTTCTCTCTGATCCCCCACAATGACAATCCTCTTTCTCCAAAAACTGAAGGAATCTTTCGCAGATGAAGGATATGGGACCAATGCCCCTCTTCATCAAGACCTTTACTCTGATTCTAAGTAAGATAGCCAGATAAGTAGCACTTTTAAGATTTATCTGGCTAAATAGTGGCAAAACCACAACTTAGCCAGTGTTAGAGTATGGACAGGCACTCGAGCGTGAGCCCCTGTGCCACGATGCGACCTGAATAACACCAGGGCTGGCCATGGTCCACACCGCTGGTGGGCGAGCGCATCAGGGCACAGGCTGGCTGAAACAGGAATACTCTTGGCTTGGAAATTGGAACATGCTTGGCTTGGACTAAGAAGACTCTTGACTTGGAAATAGGAACACTATTGACTCAGAACATTTATTTTATTTATTTAACATTTTTCTATACCGACCTTCATGGTTAAATACCATATCAGATCGGTTTACATCGAACAGGGGTATATAACTGAGATAGAGGAAACAAAAGTTACATTTAACGAGGACCGAGAACTTGGAAGCTTAGGTAGCTGGAGGAAAAAGGCCCGAATAGGGCATCAACTTAGATTAAGTTAAAGAGAGGCATAACAAATTCCAGTCTAGTGTTAGTCCACATATTAGAAGAAGTATCCTCTGAGCATTCATGCAGAACATGAATGCTCAGACATCCAACATGCACCAGGAACTGAGACTCAGCAATGCAATGCTGGTCTCTGGGGTTGCCCTCTGGCCACTGAAAAGCCCTTTTGGACTGTTGCTTGAAAGCGGTTTGAGCACGAGGACAGACGAAGGCTGAGGACTCAAGACATGATGTGACGAAGGCTTGGACGTGATTCTGAAGACTTGGGTCTTGGAACAAGACGAAGGCTCAGGACTTGGAATTTGAAGAAGTCTCAGAATTTGGAACATGACAAAAGCTCTGAGAGAGTCCGGCACTGCTGTGCACCCTACACAACCTTGGGGCTGGTCATGGACCACGCCAATAGTGGCGCAGGCACTGACTCAAAGACTTGGAGAACAGGGAGGAAGCTGGAACAAGAACTCTGAGGACCAGGGACAGGACTCAGGTACTCGGATTCAGACTCAGGAGCTCAGACTAGGAACTCAGACTAAGGAACTCGGAACTCAGACTCAGGAACTAGGAAGGACATTCAAAGACTTGAACCAGCAATGAAGACTTTGAAGACTCTAGACAGGACAAAGGCTGGAACCAGGAGCAAGGCAAAGGCTTGGATTCAGAAGTAAGATGGATGCAGGAACCAGGCAAAAATTTGGATTCAGGAACAAGATGAAGACTTGGATTCAAGAAAAAGATGACGCGACCACAGGAACCAGAAGACCAGGAACATAGAACAGGAAACCTAGAGGACCTTAAAGTGCTAGTAGACCTTTGCAAAGGCCAGGAGCAAAGACTGCAGAACCCTTTTATAAGGCTGGCAGAAGGACATCAGCAGGAGGGCCCATGGGGCATTTCCCACCGCAGTCCCTATAAATTCTAAATAGAGGCGCATGCACACACCTAGGGAGACTGTGCCGGGCAGGAGTAGAGGTGTAAGTCTGCAGCCCTCAGGCTGCGAAGACCAGGCTGGAGCGACGGTGTGGCTACAGTTGTCATTGGCATTCCAGGTTGCGAAGAACAGGCGGCTTCTCTCCAGCTTCAGAGAGCAGCAGCCAGGTTGAGGCAGCACCCGGGACAGTGGTGCTCCAAGGCCATGAAGGAAGCAGAGGTGGTGTCAGATGTCGGTGGCGCTCCAAAGCAGCACAGGAGACAAGTGGTAAGACCAACCAGGCGGTATCGGGAGTAGCAGTGGGTAAGAGAGGCCGCTTGCGGGGCTCTCCCGCAAACGGAATCTCAACAGCCAGATAAATCAGAACTTATCTTGCTAACTTGAATATCTATTCATTCATATCTTTTACATACATGTGAATGCTGCAGGGTAGAGTTATGCATGTTTTATAACCCGCATGTTTATGATATGCACAAGTTATAAAATATACTAGGGTAGATCTGCACATATACACGCATATATGGGTGCATGTGCACAGATCTTTTAAAATTATCCTGATAATGTACATGCAGTTATCCTCTGTAAGTCAGCTTTTACTGTTGCGCGCCCCGTCTGCGTCCGGCCCACACACGGGCCTGCTCACCTCTCTGGCGTCTCTGCAGGTACTGGGTCGACCTCCCCAGCGGCAGCCGCGAACACCTCCAGGCCTCGGTGTCCTGCGGCGGCGGTCGCCGGGCCTTCCACTGTGCATCAGGCCTCACGCCGGAGTTCGGTGCCTCCCGTGGCCTTGGCCATGCCCCTATGCGTGCATGCGCGAACCGCCCAGCCTCTTGTAGGGCCAGGGGCGGGTCCTAGCTCCGTGGCGCGCCCTGATTGAAGGAACTACTTAAGGAAGTCCCTCCCTGCACTTCCTTGCCTTGGCAATCGGGTCGGCATTGTGTGCTAGATTGTCACTGAGTACTAAGCCTTGTTCCAGTCTTGTTCCAGTCTCGTCCCAGCCTTGTTCCATGATCCTACTGTTCCAGCCTTCTTCCTGCATCCTACTGTTCCAGCCTTGTTCCAGCGTCCTTCTGTTCCTGCGTCTGTCCGTCCATATCCCCAGGTAGTACCCTCGGACTGTCTCTTTGGTACTGACCTCGGCCTGTTCCTCGACCTTCCTGTATGCTGCCTGCATCCTGACCTCTGCCTGCCTCGAGACCTCGTCTGACCTCCGGAACTTGACCTCTGCCTTGCCTGACTACTCCTCGGACTGACCCTCAGATTTTGACCTCTGCCTGATTGACTACATCTCCTGATTCTGGCTCTGTCCCTTGCCTTGTCATTGCCTATGCTATTCTGGTCTTCCTTGCTCCATCGGAACCTCAGTCTCAAGTCCGACCGCACTCCCTTGCTGTCCGTGGGCACGGCTGTCTACCATCTCTCCAGGAGACCCTGCGAGGCCCACCTAAATCCAAGCGGCCCGGGTCCCTACGGGCTCCACCCGGGGGGACTGTGGGCTTCCAGTGGTGAAGCTTATCCTAGCCTCTGTCTCCTCCAGTGCTCCGCCCCTCTGGGGCTAGGTGCTTCCTGGTCCCTACCAGGGAGCCGTTCTCCACTGCTCCAGAACAAGGGTCCACTCCTGAGCGCAACAAGTTGCAAAGGCCATGGACTCGGCGGAGTCTCCCGCCTCCAGGGCCCTACCAGGTTTGGCCGCCACTAGCTTCATCGGTGAAAGAACTCCGTTCCCAGCTTCGAGATACAGTTCTGGCTAACCCCGTAGGTCTATCAGCCTCTATGCTACCCAAAGCATCATTGGCGTTCCCTGCACCTCCTCGATACAATGGGGACCCACGCTCCTGTCGTGGCTTCCTCAACCAGTGCTTCCTGCAATTTGCACTGCAACCCTCCTTGTTCCTGAAGGAGATCACTAAGGTGACTTTTATCCTTTCACGCCTGGAAGGGAAGGCTCTTGCATGGGCCTCTCCCTTATGGGAACGCTCTGATCCCATACTTTTCAAGTTATCCGAGTTTGTTGCTCTCTTCAAGCAAACCTTCGGAGATCCAGGCCGCCAGGCTGTAGCCAGCCATGATCTGCTCCACCTCCGTCAAGGGTCGAGGACCCTCTCTGAGTATACGGTGGAGTTCAGGACCCTGGCTACCGAGCTTGGGTGGCAAGAAGATTGTCTGCAAGTCATCTTCCTAGATGGACTCTCCAGCGTTCTCAAAGATGAACTCTCCGTCCGTGAGGCTCCCATGTCTCTAGAAGACCTGATTTCCCTCACCAGGAAGATTGATCATCATCTCCGGCAAAAGCGCCTAGAAGTAAAGGCTTCACGCTCTCCGATACCATGCCCCACGTGTGTCCCGAGTCCTCCAGCCAAGACTCCAGCACCACCACACTCTTCTGTGGTGGAACCTATGGAGATGAACCGTGGGTGACTGTCTCCGACCGAACATCTCCGTCAGAGGAAGGAGGGTCTTTGCCTTTACTGTGGCACTTCCGGACATCTTCAGCAGTTCTGTCCGGTGCATCCAGAAAACTGCAATGCCTGAGCCCGGCAGGGGTCCCGAGCTTAGGCGCTACTGTCACCGGCCTTCAACTCCTGCTTACTGACTCTCTGGACTTTGTGGCCCACTCCTTCACCACCACTGCTCTAGTTGATACTGGAGCAAGTGGCAGCTTCCTCATGGATGACATTGTTAAGCTCCTGAACATTCCTCTGCAGCCATAGGATGTGAATCTCCAAATTGCCTCCATTCAAGGGGAACCCCTTCCGGGGGTGATCACCCATCGAACAGTGGCTTTCCGTCTTACCATGGGCACGCTCCACGAGGAGGAGATGTCCTTTTATGTATTGAAACATTCTACACATCCAGTTATTCTGGGGCTGCCCTGGATCCAACCTCACGAACCCCAGTTCGATTGGCATGCCCTGCAGTTAGTGCAATGGGGTCCCAAATGCCAGAAGACATGTCTACGCCAAGTAACTCCTGTAGTCCCTGTTCTGAAGACTACCACCCTACCCAGGTTGCCTACTCAGTATGCTGACTTCGAAGATGTCTTCTCGAAGCAGAAGGCGGATACCTTGCCTCCATTGCGCAAGTTCAATTGTCCCATAGAACTTCTGCCAGGCACCACGCCTCCCAAGGGCAAAACTTATCCACTGTCTCACCCACCCTAGCCATGTCCGAGTATATCAAAGAGAACCTAGAAAAGGATTCATTCGTCCTTCTGATTCTCCTGCCAGAGCGGGTTTCTTCTTTGTTAAGAAAAAGGACAGCGGTCTATGCCCATGTATTGACTATAGAGGGCTCTACTCCATAACCCACAAAGACTGATACCCCCTGCCCCTTGTCAGTGAGCTGTTCGACTGCCTACAAGGGGCACGGATCTTCACCAAGTTGGATCTAAGGGGTGCGTACAATCTGGTACGCATCCAACCTGAAGACATCTGGAAGACCACATTCAACAAACGGAATGGTCACTATGAGTACACCATGATGCCCTTTGAGATATGCAATGCCCCAGCGGTCTTTCAATGCTTTATGAACGAAATTCTTCGAGACCTCTTGTACTCCTTCGTAGTCGTGTATCTTGAACGACATCCTGATTTTCTCCAAAGACCTTGAATCTCATCGAGATCATGTTCAGACTGTTCTCCAGCATCTAAGAGAAAACAATCTTTACGCCAATTTAGAAAAGTGCCTCTTCGAGCAAAGTCATTTACCCTTCTTAGGGTATATTGTATCCGATCGAGGTTTCTCCATGGATCCAGAAAAGGTCCAGGGGTCCCAGCCAGTAGGTCTACAAGCTTTGCAACATTTCCTTGGCTTTAACAATTATTACTGGAGCTTCATTGCCAATTATTCAACCCTAGCTGCTCCACTAACCACCATGACCAAGAAAGGGGCTAACTCTTGTGTGTGGACTCCTAAAGTACAAGCCACCTTTCAGATGCTTAAAGAAGCTTTCTGTTCTGGTCCTTGTCTCCAGCATCCAGACTCAAGACGTCCTTTCGTAGTTAAAGTCAACGCCTCTGCAATTGGAGCAGGAGCTGTCTTAAGCCAGTTCTCTCCCAAGGGTAAATTGATACCCTGTTCATTCTACTCACATAAGTTCTCTCTTACTGAACAACGCTATACCATTGGTGACCGAGAACTTCTCATCGTCAAGTTGGCGCTCCAAGAGTGGCACCCCTGGTTGGAAGGGGCACAACACCAATTGACCATGTTCACCGACCAAAAGAATCTTGAGCACCTTAAAGAAGCTCAACTTCTGAACCCTTGACAAGCCCGATGGGTGCTCTTCTTTGAACGGTTCAACTTGATCTCAGTGCGGATGCACAGAGGTTGAACCTGAAGATGTCCCTGATGTTCCTAGATATATTATAGATCCTGCCTGCATATCCCTTGCCGTGACCACCACAGTTCCAGCTGGGAAAACCGTTGTTCCACATAGATTACGTGAACGAGTGCTGAAATGGGCTCATGATTCCAAGTTGGCAGGACACCCGGGTCATGCCAGGACCCTAGAGATGTTACGAAGACACTACTGGTGGCCCAACATGGTGCAAGACTCTTGTAACTATGTAGATTCATGCCCTGTCTGTGCCCAACAGAAGCCACCTACCGGACGGCCTTGGGGCCTACTCCACCCACTGCCAGCACCTACCAAGCCATGGTCTAGTATCTCAACAGACTTTAGCACGGACTGCCTCCGTCCCGCAACACTACCATAATCTGGGTCATCATCGACCGGTTTTTGAAGATGGGTCACTTTATTCCCTTGCCGGACCTCCCATTTACCCCAGAATTAGCCAAGTTATTTCTGAAACATATTTTCCGCCTCCATGGACTCCCAAAGGAAATTATATCCGATCGAGGACCAGTTTTCTGCCAGGTATTGGCACTCCCTATGTAAGAAGTTTAACATTGCCTTGAGTTTCACGTCGGCTTATCATCCAGAGGCCAGTGGTCAAGCTGAAAGGACCAACCGAACCTTAAAGACATTCCTCCGTTCCTATGTGAATGATCAGCAGGACAACTGGTCTGATCCACTCTCCTGGGCTGAGCTGTCGCACAATACCCACGTCGCTGCGGCCACCAATGTATCTCCATTCTCCGTGGTATTCGGATGACAACTTCGGCTGCCACTTCCAGTTCCTCTGACTGTTCCTTCTTCAGCTGCGCAATCCATAGCCCACACCATTTGTCAGGTGTGGAACCAGGTCAAAGAACACCTCACCCAGGCCGCTGAACATTCCAAGCATACTTCTGATGCCCATAGATGTCCCGCTCCACTCTTCCATCCTGGCCAGAAGGTGTGGCTGAGCGCCCGACACATAAGAATGAGGGTTCCCTCTCACTGGTTGGCTCCCAAATACATTGGCCCGTTTCCAGTGATTCGAAGAGTGGGAGCAGTATCATATCAGCTCCAGCTGCCACGTGCCATGGGCATCCATAACACGCTCCATGTTTTGCTGCTGAAGCCTTTAGTCCTCTCCTGGCGCTCACGTAGAGTTCTCTCTCCTCCACAGGTCTCTGCAGAACCAGATATGTCTCTTCAGGTAAGAGAGGTCCTCGACGTCCGTTGGCGTCGAGGGAAATGGGAGTACTTCCTAGCCTGGGAGGGTTATGGGGCCGAGGAGAACTCATGGGAACCTTCTTACAACATTCTTGATAAGGAAATCCTGAAGAGCTTCTATAGGACATATCCTGACAAACCACGGCCGCATAGAAGGAGGCCTAGAAGGGGGGGGTACTGTTGCGCGCCCCGTCCGCATCCAGGACATATACACGCATAAATGGGTGCATGTGCACAGATCTTTTAAAATTATCCTGATAATGTACATGCAGTTATCCTCTGTAAGTCAGCTTTTACTGTTGCGCGCCCTGTCCACGTCCGGCCCACACACGGGCCTGCTCACCTCTCTGGTATCTCTGCAGGTACTGGGTTGGCCTCCCCAGCGGCAGCTGCGAGCACCTCCAGGCCTCGGCGTCCTGCGGCGGCGGTCGCCGGGCCTTCCACTGCGCATCAGGCCTCATGCCGGTGTTTGGCGCCTCCCGTGGCGTTGGCCAGGGGCGGGTCCTAGCTCCGCGGCGCACCCTGATTGAAAGAACTACGTAAGGAAGTCCCTGCCTGCACTTCCTTGCCTTGGCCTTGGGTTGGCATTGTGTGCTAATTTGTCACTGCGTACTAAGCCTCATTCCAGTCTTGTTCCGGTCTTGTTCCAATCTCGTTCCAGCCTTGTTCCAGTCTCATCCCAGCCTTGTTCCAGGATCCTACTGTTCCAGCCTTGTTCCAGCGTCCTTCTGTTCCTGCGTCTGTCCGTCCGTCTCCCCAGGTAGTACCCTCGGACTGTCTCTTTGGTACCGACCTCGGCCTGTTCCTCGACCATCCTGTCTGCTGCCTGCATCCTGACCTCTGCCTGCCTCGTGACCTCGTCTGACCTCCGGAACCTGACCTCTGCCTTACCTGACTACTCCTCGGTCTGACCCTTGGATTCTGACCTCTGCCTGATTGACTACGTCCCCTGCTGAGGGGAGATATGATAGAGGTCTACAAAATCATGACAGGACTTGAACAGTAAATGTGAATTGGTTATTTACTCTTTCGTATAATACAAGGACTAGGGGGCACTCTATGAAGTTAGCCAGTAGCACATTTAAAACAAATCAGAGAAAATTCTTTTTCACTCAATGCACAATTAAGATCTGGAATTCATTGCCAGAGGATGTGGTTAAGGCAGTTAATATAGCTGGGTTTCAAAAGGGTTTAGATAAGTTCTTGGGGAAGAAATCCATAAACTGCTATTAATCAATAGGGAATAGCCCCTGCTTGTTGCCAGCATAACCACATGGGATCTATTTAATGTTTGGCTACTTGCCAGGTACTTGTGGCTTGGATTGGCCACTGTTGGAAACACGGTACTGGGCTTGATGGACCTTTGGTCTGACCTAGTATGGCATATCTTATGTTCTTATGTACCAATTCGTCTACCAGTTTGCCCAGTCCATCTTTAGGTCATCAAGACCCTTCTAGCTCTTCAATCTGAACTCCCCCCAGTTCACCCACCCAGTCAATATTTCAGATTAAAGGAGTTTACTATTACACTAGATAACAAGCTGTGTAAATATACTCGAGTAAGCTGCCACGTGTACATGCGTAAATTTCTTCTAAAATAGCATCTTACACATGTAAATGTTGGCCCTACCCAGATCACCTTGTTTACACGTGTAAATTTACTCACGAGCCCATACTTACATGTCTGTGTTTGAGGTTTATAACATAAATAACGCACACTCGCGTATATGCTATGTGCATATGCGTTAATTTTTTCCACATGCAACCTTTTTAAAATTCACCTTTAAGAGATTTCAAGATCTCCTACTTGCCTGCATGCAATAACTTTTCAAGGCATCACTGAGAAAACCCAGGTGACAGATTGAGGGTAAAAGCAAACCAAATGTTAGTTATGAGCTGGTTTATATTCTCATGCTTTCACTACAAAGACATGCTTGTTACTTTAAACGAGTGACTCCATTTCTGAAGAAAGTGTTAAAAATTAGCTTTTTCCCCCCCCCCCCCCCTGCTTGTTTTTCATTTCTAATGAATAAACTCAGGAAAATGGTGGGCTTGAAGGCTAATTGATCCTGGTATCATTGCGCCTGAACCCAGCAGCAAAAAGACAACAGCACAGCACAATCCTCTCTTTTTATATCACTTTTTTCATGACATGCTTGAGATATAACCCAGGGGGGGTGTTCTTCTACATTCCTACTGCTTAATCTTCTAAAGTGATTTCTGAGGAAAATGTTTAATAATTAGGCTTCTTTTTGAGAACACACGCATAAATAATTGAAAACTGGTATTACCAGTTTACAAGGTGCACAGCTGGCTGTCAGGAGTGGCAGTAAGGTTCTGGAGAAGAGGTGCGATTGGAGTCTTCTAATTGGGATGCTTCGTTGGCAGCTGAACTGTCATGTTTTCCTATTTTTCTTTTAAATAATTAGGTACATTTACAATAAAACTGACAGAATGTGTGACGGGCTACAGTGATGGGTAATTTTGATATTGGACAGTGTTTTCCAATCCACTCCAGAACTTTAGCAGTCCTGGTTTTTGGGATATCCTCAGTAAATACTCATGGCATGTATTTGCAAATACTGTATATGAAAATATGTCTCATGCATAAATCACTGTGGATTTCGCACAAGAGATCTGTCAGTTGAGGCTGCAGTGTCAGGTTGGAAGGGACAGGGTTGTGATATGCTAATCCCTAAATAGACAGGAATCTGCATAGCAACCAGCTACTGGTCATCTCCTTAGATTTCAAAATTAAATTTTAAAAGACTTGATTATACAATAATATTATTATCCTTTGGAGCATGCCACTCAGATATTACAGATTCTGGTGATAATCCAGATGACTCCAGATCATCCTGGACAAGTCAAGCTAGTCTTAATTCTCATCCCAGTTGGGTGTCTGATCCTGATCATCTCAGTGATACTGAAGTGCAGGTGCCCACATGCTCCAGGACAACATCAGCGCTAGTTTAGTCCATCCTTGATCATCTGAAGCCAATTTGTGACACTAGTTTAATGTCCCTCTCTTGGTCTTTATTTAATGTGAGGGATAACTACTCTACTAGGCAACATCGTTTACATGTATTTTACCAGACTTCAAGCAACCTTGTGCTTTCTGCCTGGCTATACACAATTGTCTAAGAGGATTACATTTGCTATATAGTAACATACTAACAAGGAACATGATAGTAGATAAAGACCTATTGGCCCATCCAGTCTGCCCAGCTGAAATTCTTAAGTGCATATAGAAATATTTGCCAATACCAGTAACTATCTAATCAATACTTCTCACACCAGATTGCCCTGGTCTGATCATCAAGTAATAAAGGCGGAAATAACCTTCCTCAACCCAACTCATAAAAGTATAGATTATAATCATACTTTTACCTTCAGGAAAAAGATAGACATGGAGGTACTTGCAGAATCAATAGAAAGTAAGCTTCATGAACCACACCAATCCAATCCCTCCTCAGCATTTGATTCCTGGGATTAGATTGTCAATGACATAACTGAAAACCTCAGTCCTGTCCAGACGAAAACTATTAACAAAGAAAGGAATACCGCTAAACAAAAGAAGCCCTGGTACAATAATTATTTAAGATGCACTAAACAGAACCTTAGAAAATTAGAGAAAAAATGGCGGAAATTCCCATCTTCTGAATCCCTAGGAAAGTATAAATCTCTCCTAACAAAATACCACACGCTAACCAATAAAGCGAAAAAAGATTACTATGCTAAACACTAGGGATGTGAATCGGGCTTCGGACGATTGAAAATATCGTATGATATTTTCAAAATCATCAGAAATCGGGGGCTCCCCCAAAACGATAGGAAAACCCCACGATATTGTTCGTGGGGGTTCTCATCATTTTGGGGGAGGGCGGGAAAAACGGCACACAAAAATAACCCCTAAACCCACCCCGACCCTTTAAAACGAATCCCTTAGCTTCCCCCACCCTTCCGACCCCCCAAAAAACATTTTACAGGTACCTGGTGGTCCAGTGGGGGTCCCGGGAGCGATCTCCTGCTCCCGGGTCATCGGCTGCCACTAATCAAAATGGCGCCAATGGCCCTTTGCCCTTACCATGTGACAGGGTATCCGTGCCATTGGCCGGCCCCTGTCACATGGTAGGAGCACTGGATGGCCCGCGCCATTTTTAAAGATGGCGCCGGCCATCCAGTGCTCCCTCCATGTGACAGGGGCCGGCCAATGGCACGGATACCCTGTCACATGGTAAGGGCAAAGGCCATCGGCGCCATTTTTATTAGTGGCAGCTGACGGCCCGAGAGTGGGAGATCGCTCCCGGGACCCCTACTGGACCACCAGGTAACTGTAAAATGTTTTTTGGGGGGTCAGGAGGGTGGGGGAAGCTAAGGGATTAGTTTTAAAGGGTCGGGTGGGTTTTTTGTTTATCGGCTCGGGCGCAGCCGATAAACAAAACTGTGATCGGGCCGGACGAAAAAAAACCACGATGTGAATTGGAACCGGAATCCGAATAAATTCCGGTTCCGATCCACATCTCTACTAAACACATACACGGGGTAATATTTAATTCTAAATTGCTTTTTGATCTAATTAAGGCCTGTCATCTTCCATCTTGAAAAACTATAACTTCTCAAAGGTTGTTTGCAATGAATATGCCACATCCTTCTTAGATAAAATCAATAGGTTAAAAACTCAATTCACTATCTGTTCCCCCACAATAGCACCTGAAGATTCACACGGCCTGGTAAAGTGGACCATGTTCGTCAGAGTAACTAATCTTGAAATCAGTCAAATCATTGCTAAAATTAAGCCTGCTACTCACCCACATGACCTAATTCCAGCCAGTTCTTTGAAACAAGTACATCATGTTATCACTCCGACAATCACAACCTTAATTAATCATTCACTATCAGAAGGAATTGTACCACATGGATTAAAACAAGCGGTGATAAAGCCGATTCCTAAACATAAAACTGGTAGAATCGATGATTGGGACAACTATCATCCAATATCCAATTTGTCTTTTCTATCAAAAGTACTTGAAAAAGCAATATTAACTCAACTTGTAAATCATTTGGAAGACCAAGATATTCTCTTTCCAAATCAATTTGGATTTAATAAATATCGTTTAACTGCGACACTACTCATCTCATTAAGACTCTGTTTTACCAGGATTTGATGCAGATGAATCTTATCTTCTTGTGCTAATCGATTAACAGCCGCTTTTGACACTGTGGACCATACCCTGTTGTGCCATCAATTAAGCAACATTGGCAGTGTTCTCAAATGGTTCTCCTCCTTTCTAATAGAACATTCCAAGTCAAACAGGGCAATCACATATCTGATACTTTCCATATTGATACAGGCCCATCACTCTTGGCAACACTTTTCAATATTTATATGCTCCCACTGTGGAAATTATTGGCAGATTTAGGAATTACATTCTTCCTGTATGCTGATGACCTACAGTTTTACATATTCTCCAAATCACTTGAAAATACAGTATCAAAACTGTCAACCTATATGAAAGCAATACAGCAGGAACTATTGCAACTTAAAACTAACATTAAATCCCAAAAAGACTGAAATCATCTGGTTAAGTAGAAACTCTCCAATAGCTAAATCACCAACTCTAGACCTGGGTAATTTTCAAATTACTCCCTCAGACCAAGTACGGGACTTAGGTATCCAGCTAGATGAGAATCTTACTATGAAAAAGCATATCAACAAATTAATTAATACAGGTTACGCCAAGTTGCATAGATTACATCGGCTGAAACCTTTATTAACTTTCGAAGACTTCCGAATTCTAATTTTCTCAAACCTAGACAATTATAACTCCTTATTTCTCGGTCTTCCCACATGTCTCTTAAAGCCATTAAAAGTACTTCAAAATGCCTCAGCAAGACTATTGTTAGGAACTAGGAAATTTGATCACATTACATCCTCACTGATTTCACTGTTCTGGCTGCCAGTACAATCCCGAATCCATTTTAAAGTATTAACATTAATATTCAAAATCAAACATTCTACTAACACCAGTATGACAGGTGTGACATTACAACCATATACACCGCAATGAATACTAAGATCTCAAAATAAAGAACTACTAAGTGTCCCCAAAATACGGAGCACACACCTGGTGCATGTAAGAGATTGTGTGTTCTCCATAGTGGGTCCAAAACTTTGGAATTCCCTACCTGAGATGTTACGTTTGATACTAGATAGAAAGTGATTTAAATGTGAACTAAAAACATGACTTTTCAAGAATGCATACAACCTAACTTAAAACATCATAATGCAGAGATCCACAATAACAAGAAGGACAGGAGATACTAACTGATGCATGAGGAACTAATTTAACGAGAGATTGTAAAATGCTCCCCATGCTGACTAATAAGTGACATTTTATTTTAATTTATTTCTATACTTCACATCTTTTTTTCCAGATCTTTAACATGCATTTACTAGATGTTAATGCCCATTTATGAATACTACCTCTGTAATCCATCATTATCTGCTGATTATAGCTATGAATGTTACTTTGTAAACCGTTGTGATCTTTACATAGAATGACGGTATATAAAATGTCTAAATAAATAAATAAATACATAAGATTTGCCATATTGGGTCAGACCAAAGATCCATCAAGCCCAATATCCTGTTTCCAATAATAGCCAATCCAGATCAAACATACCTAGCAGGATCCCAAGGAGTACACAGATTCAATGCTGCTTAGCCCCAGGGATAAGAAGTGGATTAGAGGATAAGAACATAAGATATGCCATACTGGGTCAGACCAAAGGTCCATCAAGCCCAGCATCCTGTTTCCAACAGTGGCCAATCCAAGTCACAAATACCTGGCAAGTACCCAAACCTTAAATAGATCTCAAGTTACTATTGCTTATTAATTAATAGCAGTTTATAGATGTTTGCTCTAGGAATTTATCCAAACCTTTTTTAAACCCAGTTATACTAACTGCCATAACAAAAAAAAAAAAAATAATACATGTGACACTCGATGCAAAAGACTGGGAGACCCCCCCTGTTGCTACTGGACTGCTGCCTTCGTCTTAAATTTGTTCAGTTCCTAGATAAGTTTAGGTTCCTATGGGACTAGGAATGCATACAATTAGGGTCCTTTAAATGTATTAGTATATTCACTATTTATCTGGTAGTGACCTACAAGGGAATGATTAAACTCTTGATAAGGCATGAGAAATTTATGAATTTAAATTAAAAGGTTGATAATTTATTTTTTTTTAATGTGAACGTGTCATCTGCCTATAAATTAAAAGATGAGCTGGGCTGGGTGGGAGAGCAGTGGGAGGGAGGGAAAGACAACACACAAACTCCTGGTTTTTGCCTGTCCTCTGACTAGATATTTAATACAAACATACAAATTCCTGGTTTTTGCCTGCTCTCTTACAAGCTATTTAATACAAATGCACAAACACACTAAAGAATATACCCCAATAGTTTACTTCTCCCCAAAACTTTTAAATTCTAAAATTTCCCCAAGCAGTACTACTACTTACTGATTCTTTTCAGCCACCAGCAAGGTGATCCTCTCCTCTCAGTGCTCCCACTTGATTTCTGCAACGCCACCATCTTTCTCTGGTTTTCTACTACTCTGGGTAAGTGGTCCTATAAATTCTTCTGCATATTAATGAGAGCACTGGGGGGGGGGGGGGGGAGGACTTCTTTTCTAGGTTTCAGGGTTGCTTTAACTATTTAAGGGGTCCTGGACAAACATTTGAGGCTGAGCTCTTTTATTTTTTTTCCATATTGACTGCCACCAACCCTCACCCCCTCCCTCACCCCTTCAACCCTTCCCCCTCCCCCTCGTTTCTCCTCCTTTCTTCCCTCTTGGGCCAGCCCCACAAGCCTCTAACTAACCCTGCTTCTGTTCTCTGTCCCTGGTCCAGCCTACTACTTTAGTTTTCCTCATGTGCTGGCCGACGGGCAGGCAGCTGCATGTCATCGTCTTCTGGCCTGGGTGGACCCATGCAAGCATAGTATTCAGCATTGTCCTTCTCCCTGCCTGTGCAGGCTGGCATGAGCATAGTCTTAAGGGCTTTACGCTATGGGCCCCCTGCTACATAGGGCCCAGGACAGCTTCCCCTTTAGCCCGTAGGTAAAAGCCCTGCTAGGTTTGGTGAAAGAAACTTGGATAAAATGGGGGGATATATGTTAGGAGAGAACATAATATTTTCTCATATGCAGGCTGAATGGTGACTGCTGGAATTCAATGAAAAGGCAACATCAGCAGACAAAGGGTGCATAAATCTATCTCTATGAAGCCGCAGTAAATGAGTCCCTGGCTTCTGATTGGCTGATTCTCTCCCTGGCTTCTGTTTGGTTGATCCTCTCTTCTGTTTTTCTAAATAAGACATCCAGGAGATTCCTGAAGCTAATTCTCCTTTTTCAAAATTTGAATCTAAGCCAACAATCTAATCTGTGCATTGTTTATAGCCTGCAGAGCAAGTTGCCTTTTTTTTTCTCCATTTATTTATTTATTTAATTTATAATTTTTATATACCGACATTCTTACATTAAAATGCAAATCATACCGGTTTACATAAAACAGAAAAAGCAGGAAAAAATATTTCCATAGTCAAATACAGAGAACATTTATAATAAAATTGTTAACAAAGGCATTTCTTCTTCTATTTTTTTTTTTGTAATCAAAAACTTTTATTGAAAGCAAATGACCAACTTTTCAGTCAGAAGTTCTGTATAGAGAGAAAAAAGAAATGATTATCCTGCTTTTCCATTACAATAATTCCATAGCACCACTCCTATCCTCCTTCCTATGAGGAAACTCACATATTATTCCATTTATTCTTTCCAGGACAATATAAACGTTTTCTGTAGAAATGTCTTAAATTTTGTGTGCACCTATTTTACCATCTTTCAACTACGTCATCCTCAGCTTATGACTATTTCACTCTGTGTTTGAGACACCTTGACATTGTTTTGACCTTATTTACTAGACTGGACATTTCAAGTGAACAAAAATCGGAAGACAATAGTTTCTGGTGTTTCCCAAGGCTCTCCCATTTCTTCTATACTTTTTCATATTTATTTACTCCCTTTATGTAAGGTTTTGACTCAGCTGGATGTCTAATATTGCGTGTACGCAGACAATATTCAGTTAAAGGTGAATTTTCAAAGTCGCCCTGCATGAAAATCAGCACAGATGTGTGTAAATAGCATTATACTTGCATTTAATCAACCTCAAAATTCACATATAAGTAAGGGTACGGGAGTACATTTGCGTGTGTACAAAAGGGGCGGGCCAGGGGCATTTCGGGGCGGGGCCAACATTTACAAGAGTAAGTTACTAATTTATAAGCAATTTATGCATGTAAATTTGGCAGATTAATCGCATATATTTACACATGCTCTGTATCTGGAGTAAGTGATCGTAAGCGTGTTAAAAGTGAAATATTGACTGGGTGCGGGGTCTGGGTGAAATTGGAGAAGTTCAGGTTGAAGAGCCAGAGGGTCTCAATGGCCTGCAGATGGAGTGGGCGAACTGGTAGACTAATTGGTAAAACTGGTAATTTCATTGCCACATGCATGTTAGAAAATCTCCCATTTTATACACGTAAAAGCCGACTTAATGGGGGTATATGTGTGCAAATTATGCAGGCAAAATCGCTATGTGTATATTTTTAAAGATAGACATAAAAATACACCGGTATAGCAGTTGCACGCTACTTATCTGGATACATTCTGATTTATCCAGCTAAATTTTGAAAGCAGCACTTATCCGGATGAGTTCTGATTTATTCGCCTAAATCAGGGGTCGGGAACCTTTTTGGCTGAGAGAGCCAGATGCAGCCATCAAAAGAGCCATATCTGGCTCCCGAGCCATAGGTTCCTGACCCCTGGCCTAAATAGTAACACTTACCCAGACAAATTCCAACTTATCCAGCTAAGTAGCAGCAAATCACTACTAATCTGGATAGGTCTTAAAATGCTACTTATCCTGTTAAGTCAGATTGCCAAATAAGTCAAAACAAGGGCTATTTATCTAGCTATCTGACTTAGGGGTCATTTATCAAATTGCATTAGGTCGTTATTGCGGGCGTTAGGACCCTAACACCCACGATAACACCATAACACATGCAATAAATATTGCATTGCAAAAATCAGTGGGCACTCGCGCTCTCCCCGCCCCAAATGGGATTTGCCATAAATCCTATTTCGGCTGTAACGCACAGCTATCACAGGCATAACACTCAGAAAAAAAGATGTAGTTTATTTCTGGCATTAAATCCCGCAATAGTGTGCATTATGTTATCGCTTTCAACGTTAAACAGCCCTCATTTCCATTTACTACTCCCTCTTGAATACATTTTTCAAATTTGCATACCATATTCTCTCTGCCTTGCTTGATGCACTCTCTACCTAGCTGCAATCAAGCTAGGTAGAGAGAACATGGAACAAATCTACTCTTCTTTCACCTTTCATCCCTCCAAATCACATTAAATCTTCACTGATGGTAACTGTGCTGTTCATACATATGATTGTGCATGCTAAACTGCACCCCAAAACCCAAAACCCAGCTCCCTCTTACAGAGTTATAAATAGTTAACTTTTTGGTGAGTCTCTCTCTTTCTCTCTCTCTTGCTGACAGCCCAAAATGTGATAAAAGCTGTCCGTTCAGTAACAGCTTGTCACGTGAACATAACGTGAACATAGCACGGGTGCGATAAATTTAACGTGAGTTTTGGTAAAATACCTATGCAAAGTGGTACCAGGAAAATGACCTAACTGTACCCCTTTTTTATCGCGAGTGTTATTTTGCTATATTTATAGCAAAATGATGAATCTAAGCCTTAGCTGGATAAGTAGCACTTTTTAGGCTTATTGTATCTGGCTTAGAGGGTGATTCATCAAAATGTGTTACAGCTCTAATGCCCTGTGATAACAGCCTAATGCATCGCGAGATACGTATGCAAACTTTGAAAATTTAGTCAAAAGGGAGGAGTTTATGAAAAAGAGGGGCACTTAATGTTATATGATATAGCATAATGCACTGAAAATAACTATACCTTATTTGTAGTGTTATGACCAAACTGGGATTTGCATATAATGTCACAAATCCTGTTTTAGGTGGGGGGGGGGGGGGGGGGGGGGGGAGAGAGAGAGAGAGAACAAGCAAGCCTGAGCATCTAGGGAGGCACATATATTAGTCAACTTTTTATTCCACTGTAGGATAGTCAACTAGGACCTTGAGGTGAGGTTTTGGTGGTGGTCTAGGGTTTGGGGGGCAGTTTTATATGCACAATCAGAGGTACGAACAGCACAGTACACATCAGTGAAGATATGATGTGATTTAGAGTTAGGAAAGTTATACAATGATGAGATTTGTACATTGTACTCTCAACCTAATTTGATTGATGCACACTCTACTCCTAGGGGAATTCTGCGCACAAAAACTTAAAATTCTGCAAACTTTATATTGATCAAAATAACACAATTTACATGATGGTCTTTAAGTAATTATATTTTAAATTGTCAGAAAAAAGGTATTACTTAAAGATGCAGAATTTTAAATATTTTGAGCAGAATTTCCCTAGAAATTCACTGTAAGAGTGTCCCTTCCACTCGCTCTCCCTACTCTCCTGGCCACTTTGCCCTCTCAGGCCCCATCTCCTACACCTGCCAGTATCTCTCCCCTCCACCTCTAGGCTCAACCCCTTCCACTCTATTGCCAGTCCCAGAGTTTGACCCCGTTCTCAGTACTGCCCCTAACACAGGCTCCCTCTGTCCCTCCCTCTCTCACATACATGCTCCCTCTCTCTAATACACATACACACACCCTCATACAGGCTCCCTCACTCTCTTGCACACTCGCACATCCCCTCATTACAGGGCCCTCTTACTTGCATACACACCCACACAAGCTCCCTTTCTCTCTCAAGCATACACCCTCACACAGGCAACCTATGTCTCTCTCTCATACACCCCTTCACACAGCCTCTGTCTCACACATACACAATCCCTTCACACAGTCTAGCACCCTCACATACACACGATCCCTTTTTCATATACACCAGCTCCCAATCTCTCACACACATAGGTTCCCTTTCTCTGAAACCCACTCAAGCATCCCCCCGCTCTCTTACCTCCCATGCTCTCTCACCCTCCCCTCTCTTACACCCTTCTCCCTGCTCTCACCCTCCCACACACCCAGCTCCTCTCTCACACCCCTCTCCCTCTCCTCTCACATACACACACACATATACATTCTGTCTCACTGGGGCCTTCCATCTTCGCCGCGAGCGGAGCACCTGCTGTTCGCGGCACATGGGGGCCTTCCATTTTCGCCACAAATGAGTGCACCCAGGCCTTCATCTTCGCCGCAAGCGGAGTGCACCCTGCAGCACATGTGGTCCTTTGTCTTTGCGCACTCCATTTGCAGCATGCCAGGGTCTCCTCTGCTATCTTCTGCACAAAATTTAGCAATTCTGTGCAGAAACTGTCAATTCTGTGCAGGGGGAGAATTCTGCACAAATTCTGCGCTCCGCAGTAGCACAGAATTCCCCCAAGAAAAACTCTCTACCTAGCTACTATCAAGCTAGGTTGAGAAAACAATGTACAAATGGAAATGCTTTAAAATAGCACACACCCCTTTTTTTTAATCACAGGCACTATTCATGCAAAATTTATAGCGAAATGATGAATCTATCTCTTAGATGGATAAGTAGCACTTTTAGGTTTACTATATCTGGCTATCTGACTTAGGCCTAGATTTCCAAGTTGCGATTTTTTATCGAGCAAGGGACCCAATATTGCATGGGGTGGTCCCGTGGTATTATGCCCCCCCCCATGCCCCCTGACAAAATATTGCAGCGGTGTCGCCGTATTCTTTTGTTTCAAGAAAAAAGTCCACGAGACAACAGGATGCAACTGGCGCCTACTAAACGTACAATGGCGGCCCCCAAAGCACAGGATGCCATCGCTTTAAAGGGTCATGCAGCTCGACATTACCTCACACAAAAAGCAGTTAGAAAAGCCACCAGGGTCTTTATAGATCCCCTCCGCCCAGAGCTATTATTCAAGACGGCCCCACCAAAAAAGTTTAACAATAGATAAAAACCCATGCATGGCCTAAACCCCTCACCAATAAACCCAACCCCTCCGGTCGAATACAAGAGCCCCTCTTTTAATGAAAACTTACCATCCCAATGAGCAGCCCCCCATCCTGGCCCTTTCCTTTTATTAAATAGAAGTCCAGGTAGGGTCCCCCTCTGCCCCCAAAATAACCCTGGTGGGCTAGTGCCCCCCATCCTGGAAACCCCAGCCTCTTACCTTTAAAAAAGTCATTGGTGGTCAATGGAGGGTCCAGCGCACCCCCTAGCCCCTGGCCCAGTCTGTGTTATTTTCCAAAATGGTGCCGACCTGCTTTTGCCCCATGACGTAGTAGGACAAAGGCTGGTTGGTGCCATTTTAGAAAATGGTGCTGACAGGGCCTGGGGTTAGGGGGCACCCCAGGCCCTCCTCTGACTACCGATGACTTTTTAAAGGTAGGGACGTTGAAGGGAGGATGCGGGATGGGGGCCCTAAGTCACCAGGCTTATTTTATGGGGTCGGGGGAGGGGGGGACCTACCTGGGTTTCTATTAATGGAAAGGGGGAGCTGAGGGACTGAGGTCAGTTCGTGGGGGTGGGGGGTTTCATTAAAGGGGGGACTCAAATTGGACCAGTGGGGTTGGATTTAATGAGGAGGGGTTTGGGTAAGGGCGGGGTATCACCACATGGTGCTTTTTATCTATTTTTAAACTCTTTTTTGGTGGGGCTGCCTTGAATGGTGGGCCTGTGGTGGGCAGGGTATCTAGTAAGACCCCCGGAGGCATTTTAACCTTTATTTTTTTTTTTTTTTTAGGGAGTTATGTTGGGCCTCATGGCCCTTTAATTCTAGTGAGGGAGCATAGGGGCTTGCATTAGGGTCCTGCGTTCCCACCCTAGAATAAAGTTTTCAAAAAAATGAATGCTTGCTTTATAGCCCTATCATGGCTTGATAAATCTGCCCCTTAGCCAGATTAGTGGCATTTTAAGAATTATTCAGCTACGTAGTGGCTTTGCTGCTACTTGGCCAAATAAATCACAATTTATCCAGATCAGTGCAACGGGGCAGATTTTAAAAGCCCTACGCGCGTAAATCCAGTTGGATTTACGTGTGTGTGTGGGGGGGGGGTACGCATGCCGAGCCTATTTTGCATAGGTCCGGCGACGCGCACAAGCCCCGGGACGCGCATATGTCCCGGGGCTTTGTGAAAGGGGTGGGGCAGGGGCGGGACTGAGGCCTCCGGCACAGCGGCCATGCCGGGGGATCACGTGCCGGCACTTGGCTGGCGCGCGCAACCTACGCCTGCCCAGAGGCAGGCGCAACTTATGGAACAAAGGTTGGGGGGGGGGGTTAGGTAGGGCTGGGGGGCGGGTTAGGTAGGGGAAGGGAGGGGAAGGTGGGGGGGGGTAGGAGGGAACAGGAAAAGCCATCAGGGCTCCCCTAGGGCTCGACGCATGCAAGGTGCACAAGTGTGCACCTCCTTGCGCGCGCCGACCCCGGATTTTATAACATGCGCGCGGCTGCGCGCTTATGTTATAAAATTGGGAGTAGATATTAAAATCCAGCCCAATATTTATTTATTTATTTATTTATTTGAGTTTTTTCTATACTGGCATTCGCGAAGGGAATCGCATCATGCCGGTTTACAATTAACAAGGAGTGACAACAATAAAATAATGAAAACATTAACAAGTGCTAAAAGAAAAGAAAAAAATTGCAGTTACAATAAAACAGGGACATAATACAACTTGGAACAGAGGAAAAGGCGATAGTAATTTAACATTGGAAAATAATTAATACATTAATATGTATAAAAATACATTAATATGTACATTATGTACATTAATATGTACAATATGTAATACATTAATATGTATAAAAATATTAATACATTAATATGTATTAATGCAATATTTTTTTACATGTGTGTGCATGTTGCAGGGTGCATTTACATATATTTTATAACTTGCATGTATCATATATGTGCAGGATATAAAATACAGGAGTAGATTTTGGTTTGTCTATATGCACGCATATATGGGCATGCTCGCAGCCGTTTGAAAGTTGACCTCTCTTGGTTTCCCTTTTCTGATTCAGTGGGCTAGATTTTCAAAAGGTTTTATGTGCATAAATGGGCTTTTAAAAATTGCCCAGGGAGCTGTGCACACAAAGGTGCCTAATTCATTTATGCCTGTGTTTATACACACACACACAAAAGAGAGAGGCTTTCCAGGGAGCGGAGTTGGGGTGGGGAAATCATTTACACGTGTACTTTTAATTTTCAGAAGAGAGCACATAAATTTATGCACACACATTTACTGTACACCTGCTCCAGAGCAGACAAAAATGTAAGCCATGCAAGTCTGTCCTAATTTTCAAAGTGGACTTACGCATGAAAAGTCCCACTTGGAAAACTCTGGTGAAAGTCTACGAGTACTTTCTACTCCCAGACATTAGTTCTACACATACCCTTAAAATTATCCTCAGTATGCACAACTTTATTCATTTAAATTAATACTGCACAAACATGCATGACTTCTTAACATCCTTAACCTCAAGAAAACTGAGGTGCTGCAGATCAGCTGGACTCGGCCTTCGCCTCTGCTGGCGGAAGTAAAAGTTGATAATATCATTCTATCTGCGGTTAAAGAAGTTAAGAATTTAGGTGTTATTCTTGGCACGGAGCTTCCTATGAACACTCATATCGGTACCATTGCTAAGATGGTGGGTTGTTTGTTTTTTTTCTCACATTAAAGCTACTCATTAATTAAAGTCACTGCTTTTTATTGAGGATTTCAGTTCAGTATTACAAATTGTGGGGTGAATTTTCAAAGAAATACACGCGTAAAAATTAACATTATATATGTGCAAGTAGCATCCACTCACATGCATGTTATTTCATAGACATCAGACATATGCATGTGTTTTTTGCTTTCGCGGTAAAAAAGGAGCCGGCTGGGGTGTTCCGAGGTGGGGGCCAACATTAACGCTTGTAAGTTGCTGTTTTGAAAGACAAATACACATGTAGATTTTCCAACCTACTCGTGTAATTTTACATCTGCTAATTATCTTGCAAAAGTGATATCAGTCTTGTTTTCTGGGTATTATTGGCTGGGTGGGAGGTCTGGGTGAACTGTGGTGGTGGTGGTGGTGGGGGGGGGGAGTTCAGGCTGAAGAACCAGGATGGTCTCCATGACCTGGGGAAGGACTGGGAGAATTAGTGGACTAATTGGTAAAACTGGTAAAATGTCAATTACATGTACATGTTTTAAAATAGTCCTGCTTTATTTTCACGCATAAAATATGCACGTGTATATTTTCTTTAAATAGGAAAAGTCCGCACTTTCAATGCACTGCATGTATTCACGCATAAGCATACATACGTGCGTATGTTGTGAGGTAGAGATATGCGTACTTTATGATCCACGCGTAGGTGATATGAACGGGTTATAAAATGCTTTTGCTAAATCTATGCATGGCCATATACGCGTGTACATGCCTCCATACGCAGTTGTTCAAAAGTTATCATCTATGCTTCTAGCCCACACTGATCAGAGTAACCTGCTTTGTCTTTGTATTCCTCTGTAACCGCTGTGTATCTTACAGTTACTTCAAAGTGCAGCAGCTCATTTGCTGTCAGGTTGTTTTTGCAACCATATTATTCTTTTTTGCAGGTTGCCAATGTCTTGGCAATTAAATTTCAAATGATAAATTTTAAAGTATTGAAGGGTGACACCTCTGCCTACTTAAAGTCAGTTCCGACTTAATATACTCCAGCAGAACATTATGATCTTTCAGTCAACAAAGCTCAGTAGTTTTGACTTTTAGACATGTACATTCAGCAGAATCTCATGCTCAACCATTTACCATCACAGGTCCACTTCTCTGGAGCTCCATCCAACCAGTGGCATACTAAGGGGGGGGGGGGGGGGGGGTGTGCAGGGGTGCAGTCCGCCCCAGGTGATAGCTGGGAGGTCGGTGGCTGCGAGTGGAGCCCATCCCGCTCGCGCTAGAAGAAGGAGGCCTCCGGGCTGCGAGTGGTGGGAGTACTGGGCGGCCGCCTAGAGTGCCACGGGTCTGGAGCCGGCATAGCCTTTAATTCTTCCCGCCACCCGTGGCCAGGAAGAGAAAATGGTGGATCCACGCAGGCGGGAAGAAGGAAAGGTCATGCAGTTGTGGCCCGATCAGAAGGAAGAGCAGATGCAGGAAGTAGAGCCACACCAGCCCCCGTGCCATCTCAAGAAAAATGATGAGTTGTGGGGGCTGAAGGAGGAAACTGCTACTGTGCTTCTGAGGGGGAGCAGGGTAGGAAGTGAGAGAGATTGTGTTTGTGTCTGTGTGTGTTAGAGTATGTGTGTGTGTGTGTGTATGGGAGCGAGGGTGCATGTTTGTGTGTGAGAGAAACTTGTGTGAAGGGGTGTGTATGTATGAGAGAAATGGAGGGAGCCTGAGTGAGGGAGAGGGGAACTGGATATCACTGGGCGGGGGAAGAGGGGCGGAGAAGTGAAGAGGGCATAGGAGGGATGGAGAAGTGAACGGGGGGGGGGGGGGACAAAAAAATGAATGGGGGTGCCAAAGAAGTATCCACCCTGGGTGCCAAATACTTTAGGTATGCCACTATCTCCAACTACCATTGAAGCTGGACAAGAGTTATACTATTTTTTTCAAAAGAAGGTTAAGGCATTTCATGCTGGCTTTTGGTTCTGGATAAACTGTAATTATTATTATAAGTTTCTGTTTGTTTTTAATTTTTGTAACATTTCTGTTGTAATTATTTTGTTGTTTTTTATTTAAATTATGTTTTATTGCTTTTGTACTTTGCTGAGTGTACCATTGCAGGATCAGTGGAATATAAATTTATATATTAAATAAATGAATTAATTAAAATCTCCCATGAAGTTCTATGGCAAGGATAAATTATGAAAGTAGACATTTTGTGTGAAGTTTTCCACAAAGATATGTGAAAATAAAGGTAAAAAATGTTTTAAAAAATTTGAATGTGATATTTTTATATTGGACTATTTAAGTCCACCCATTCAAGTGAACTAACCCAACAACCACACAACTTTATCCATAAAAATAAAAAGCCTAGGTTTTGCTCTCTCTTTCATTGCTTTCCTGTGAATTATTTTACATTATGTCCAGCTTTCACTGAAACACAGCTTCTGAAGATATCTTTGCTGCTAGCCAGCCTCTTACTGTATGTCCAAAGTCAGGAGAAGCCCATCTGTGTCTTGACAAAACCTTTAGGCAAATGGACCAAAGCACTGCCTGCCTATTATCTTGCTGCTCAAATATAGTTCTGCAACATCTACCATGGGGAACAGGGGGGCTATACTTCCCAGCTCTGAAGAGCATCGGACTGCTTAAGCAGGATGGAGAAAAGATTGGGGGGTGGGTTCCATGGGAAAGGGGGGCAGGACACTCCTGCAAGGCTACTGAACAGTCCTCTCGAGAGTCTGCATTGCAAACAAACATAGCCCCTGTCTCGTAAGTGGAGCCTGGATGGCAGAGGTCACTCCACTCTAACACAGTCCAGGGGCCTCCGCGATGGGGTTCTTTCCAACAAGGAGGAGGAAATACGCCTCCTGGGCCCAAAGTGATAGGGTGATTGACTGTCGAATTCTGTTTCCCGGGGAAATACACGTCCACTTTCAATAGCGAGAGATGCAAAAGCCAACAACAATGGATCAGGGCCTTGACTTTTACAGTCCGGGTACTGATACGCAGACATTAGGGATAAAACACGGGTCTGCTTCTATGGCTAGGTCCAAAAGCAAAGCACGTTCAAGCAGCATTGTCTGAATTATTGTTGCAGAGCGTGAGTCCTCGGCTGTGGTATGGTTGACACAGCCTGGCAGGCGAACCCACTAGGCCCACGCTGACAGCAGGTGGACTTTCTGCACTGAGGTGAGGTCTGCATTTCACCTATACTAACCCTGTTCCCCGCAGATTGAGCTCTTGTGTTCCGGGGGCCAGCAGGATTTAGGTGATGGTCCAGTAGAGAGGAAACAGGCAGTGACTGGAAGTGGGCCAAGGTTGGGGCAGGCAGTAATCAAACAATAACAAGAGTCCAGGCAGTGGTCAGGGCAGGCAGAGATCAGGCAGTGTCGAGGTCTAAGTGATGACAGGGGCAGGCGGAGATCAGACATAGTCGGAAGCCAGGGCCAAGGTCAGAACCAAGAAGCAGAGAGAGAGGACAGGACAGGGAGACAAAGACCAGAGCAGGCAAGACATGGACTGGAACAGACAGAGATGGCAGAACTGGTGCCAAGAGGAGTGGGGCAAGGAGCGAGGGACAAGGCAGAAGGACAGGAGCTGGACCAGGCAAGGACAGGGAGGAAGGCAAGGCAGGCCACAAGGAGCTGAATTGGAGGTGAGGCAGGAGACATGAAGCAAAACGCACTGCAAGCTAGGCAGGAGGACCTGTTGCTGAGACAATGTCTTGGTGCAGCACTCCAGTTTAACTAGCCCGGTAGGGCTGATGTCATCAGGGAGCACCGCACAGGAGTTCCTGCCGCAGGGCCTAGATAAGTCGTGCAGGCACATGCCAAAAAGAGGGCAGCAGCGGCGTTCTGATGGTGGTGTGGAAGCCGCGAAGATGGATGTCGGCATCCTGAGGGGAGTATAGCCAGTTGTAGGACTGACCCGCAGCCGGCCAGACTTTACAACTATCAAGAAGGCTGCTCACCCCGTAAAAACATTGCTAGCAGTAATTTTGTTATGAGTTCGACAGTTGCTTGGTTTTGATTGTAAATATTACTACCCTTAACATAAGGCTTGAGGGAGGCCTGCATGGAACGGCAGTTGCTACCATGGGAAACTTGCTGGGCAGACTGCAAGGACCATTTGGTCTTTTTCTGTCATCATTGCTTGTTACTCTGTAAAATACACTGGAGTTAGGTGTCCAAAGCAAAAAACCGTACTGCAGAAATGGTTAAAGGGCAAAATAGGGGCAGAGCATGTTGCTAGTAGCCCCTGGCACTCGCCAGTGGGAGGTGTCTTGTCAGAGAGTGTGATTTAACAAAACTCATCAACCCACTTTCTTCTTTCGTCCAGTCTTGCATCCTGGCAAGGTGGCTGAGGCTTAAGGTTAGAGCCCTCAGGCCTTTCAGAAGAAAAAGAGATTTCCTCAGGGATTCAAGGAGGATCTTGAGACTGAGAGAACCAAAAGAGGTAACCTGCATGAAGCGGCAGTTTCTACCATAAGAAGCTTGCTGGGCAACTGTCGAACTCATAACAAAATTACTGCTAGCAACGTTTTTACGGGGTGAGCAGCCTTCTTGATAGTTGTAAAGTCTGGCCGGCTGCGGGTCAGTCCTGCAACTGTCTATACTCCCCACAGGATGCCAACATCCATCTTCGCGGCTTCCACACCACCATCAGAACGCCGCAGCTGCCCTCTTTTTGGCATGTGCCTACATGACTTATCTAGGCCCTGCGGCAGGAACTCCTGTGCGGTGCTCCCTGATGACATCAGCCCTACTGGGCTAGTTAAACTGGAGTGCTGCACCAAGACATTGTCTCAGCAACGGGTCCTCCTGCCTAGCCTGCAGTGCGTTTTGCGTTTTGGTCTTTTTCTGCCCTCATTACCAGGTTAAGTACTCACCAGATTTTTGGCACTAACAGCTTGTAATCACATTTCTCCAGTTTTTCTATTTGTGCAAGTCTCTCTCAGTAGTTGGGCCAGGGAAAACTCACCCTCCAGGGCTTGGATGAGCAAGGCTTCCCAAGTGGACAGGGGTGTCCAAGTTGGATGGAAAAAAATCCCCTTCCAGAAATACTGGCAGACAAAAAAAATAAAGGGTCTCAGTCTCCACACAAATTCTCGCATATGCCTTTTCTCCCCAGGGTAAAGACTCCAGATGGGGACCTCCAAGTGTAAATAAAAGATCTTACTCACGGTTCTCTTTCTCCAGATGGCACTCAGTATTTTCAAACGAAAGGTCTAGCAATACGGAATAAAGCAATTCTTTTAATTTTTCTCACTTCAGGGCAGGAAAGGTACCTGAAAACTGCTCCCCTCCCCCCCCCCAAAAAAAAAAAAACATAACGCAAAATCTTCACAAAAAGACAAAACATGGAACTTTTCTACAGCGAGTCACCCTGATCCATCCTTGGTTTATGAGATGGAGAGCGGTGGAATCTTCTCTACTCCTGGCCTGAGCTAGAATAGGGACACCCTGAAATCCTCTGAAAGGGGACCAGAGATATCACAGATAAAGCTTCCAAAAACAATTCAAAGAATCTCACAATCCCCTGGGACACCCTTGCAGGGACACGTTGCGTACCAACAAGGAAAACTGCCCCTTCCTATATGGTGCAGGTTTAAGGCCATGGGGCCTAGGGCATCACATGGGGAAAAAAAACTCAACCTGGGAAAACAGCTTCTTCGTCTCTGACTGCTAACTGAAAATGCCAAGCCGCGCAATGATGCAAGCTGTCTTTATACCAGCAGGGAGCTAGACATTCCAGCAACCTCTGCCGTGGAGGAGCTGTTCCAAAATGGTACCCCTCTCTCCCTCCACTACTTATCTCCTACTCCCAGCTCAAAAAGGCTTTAGGAACTAGGACCATTTAGTAGTGATTCCTGAAGGTAGCCATACAAAGAAAATTTACTAAACAATCCAAGTTTCAACAGGTACGAAAACATAGTCCATACGGATAGGCAGCCAAAACCCCCCCCCAAACATCTGTTCTTCTAAGATTTTCAAAATAACTTTCACATGCAAAAGTATTATACAAAGTAAATCTTTTCACTCCCCTGGTTCTCTATTACTCCTCTCACTAGTATACTATTGTTCCACCCAGAAGGAAAGAGATAAGAAGATAGTCTCTCTTGAAATGTCTCCAAATACTCATGCCTCAAGGAACTTCTCAAGACCAATCTTCCTACTCGTCCACTCCTGTCCTGCTGCAGCAGAATCGTTATCCTCCACAGAGACACCCCTGAAAGCCTAGGTTAGGCCAACAGCTCCTTGCTCTCTCCCAGCTTCTTCAGCACAACTCTCCACTCTGCTCTCTGCTCTCAACTCCAGTGCCTCATGGAAAGCACCTTTTATACCTCCCTGCTTGTCCCATCAATCACTAAATCCCACAGACCCACTGAATTCCTCCTGAACCCTCCATTGCAGGAAAACTCCCTCTTTAAAAGGGTAGAAAACTCTAGTGGCCTAGAAGGGGCCACAGTTCCAAAGGTAACCCCTGTTCCACCGGCTACTAGAACTCTGGGGCACAGCATCCGGGATCGGTGGGTAAGTAGATACCTCGTGCTTCCTCGGGGGTCTTTCCTGACAGGGGGAAAGTTACCATCTTTCAAGGCTCTTAAGCTGTTAGGATGTCTTCTGACACCGTCCATAAGAATAACATATTGCCACACAGTCGGCTGTTGTTCCAAAAATAAATCCTTTATTGGAGTAACTGATTCAGATGAATAAAATCAGCACAGTGCACAGTGAGGAATGGTGCAATCCATATAGAAAGGAAAAAAAAAAAAGACCACACACAGACCAAAAAGTCACTGCACAGTCTTCACACACTCGGGGTTTCTTTCCCCCCCCCCCCCCCATTAGTTTTGAGATTCTCTTTGAGATGGGACCCTCCCTGGTCTCTCCCCTTTTTGGAACCTGCTTTCTGGTAAATAGATCTCCGTAGTCCAGGAGCAGAACTGGAACATTTGTCCAAGAAGCAACTCTGAAAGCAGATCTCCCACTCTGGCAGTCCTTACTCTTGACTCCAGCCAGAAATCCACTCTGCAAAGCTTAACGCACCGTATGGGACTAGCTCTCCTTTCGCTATTCTTTACCTCTTTTGGCTCTCTCAATCTCAAGATCCTTCTTGGATCCCTGAGAAAATCTCGTTTTCTTCTTGGGGCCTGGGGTCTGGCCTCTGTTGGAAACAGGATGCTGGGCTTGCTGGACCCTTGGTCTGACCCAGCATGGCAATTTCTTGTGCTCTTAACCTTAAGTCTCAGCCACCTTGGACAAAAGAACAAAGTGGGCTGATGAGTTTTGTGAGTCACGCTCTCTGACAAGACACCTCCCACTGGGGAGTGGCGGGGAACTCCACCCACTCCTATTCTCCCTACTATCACACACCCAGCATCTTGTGAGGACTCTGATGCAGAGATTGCGGGACACTTTGGTGACACCGTCTCACGAAGATCAGCCAAAAGTTTATTATTTTTTCAAAAACAGCGTTTCGGCCCATAGCAACAGGGAAGACAAGAAATAGTAATTAATGACAGCAGGATTCATTTCTTTTGTTAGCTTTCATTTATTAATAAAAAAAAAAAAAAAAGAAAAACAGCTGATATACCAGGTTCTATTGCCTGCAGCATGAGGCCGAGAAGATGCGTAAGATCACAGAAGGATTTTCCTGTGGCTATTGGTGCTTATAGAATAAGACTCCCTTGGTAGCTGTCTGTATAGCATGTCCGTCTCTTATTATCGTTGGCTGCCAAATGTTCAACATTGTGATATGGCACTGGGAAAAACAAAAAGTGCAATAAAACTATCAAACGTTAAAAAATACTTGAGCAGTTGAATGTTTTAACTATTTATTTTTTGTAGAGCCGTCAGGTGTTATTGCTTCACTGGAGGCCTTTGGTTTCTCTCTTTGGACTCCAGCAGCATGTCTGAAAGGTATCAAAGCAAACTGCCCCCCACCTCTACTCCTTCCCTTCCTGCCCCCGTTCCTTCTTCTCAACAGGAGGCAAAACAGATTCTGGGTCTTTTTTTTTTTTTTTTGCTATTGTGCTGAGTCTGATCCAATCTCAGTTTTGTTATTTCTACTCTGTCCTCCCCCCTCTGTGTCGGCTTCTTATGTCTCAGCTTTTTACTTTTACTGTCTACCAGTTTCAAAAGTAAATACAGTAAAGAGTCTTTGAAGACTTCAGAGCTATGGTACTTTTGAACTGTTGGGACAGATCAAAATGCCATCTCAGAATGAGACAAGACATGAAGCAGCAATATTTTGTCACCTAGCCCAAAGTGAATTAGCTGTTCCTTAAGATAAAATACACATTTTTTTCCCCTGGGAGCAGGGATGTGCCATTGCCCAAGACACCACAAATATCTTCCTTATGCCCTTGGATTCTCTGTGATAGTATTCCCATGATTCTTCTCCCTCATACAAGGAAAAGGCAGGCATATGTTTTAAATGTGGCCAGAATAAAGAATTCCCATTGCAAAGGGCTGTATAATGCATTTTTTTTTATTCCCAAACAGATCTTCAGTAGGGTAGAAAATGTTAGTTTATTGCAGATAAAACTCATGACCTTTGGTTGGGTTTACGATGGAGGTCTTACTCTGTGTTTCCTGGTTTAGTGAATGGTTGCAGGCCTACTTTAGGCCTGGAGCATAGTATTTACCTCTGTGATTATGGGGGCCCAGCAATTTCCTCCTGCTCATTTCAGCTTCCATCTCAGTAGGAACCAGGGCTGAAATCTGACTTTATGAGCCTTCATTCACAAATAGCAAAGGAATTTCTGCCCCTATTTTATGTCCCCTCCCACCTCACCTAACTCAGTTATTGAAGCAGCAGATCTTGGCCAAGGGACAAGCAGCAGATCTCCTTGCAAAATCCAGCAATTATGGGGTCCTAGGTTTAGTCAGTGTGTGTCTCTCTGTTGCACACTGACTGCGACTCCCTAACTCTAGGGGCTGTGAATGCTGCCTTCACAGCACACCCAGCCCCAGCCAGCCTGGAGTGTGGAAGACCTGAAACAAGAATCAAACTGAGATCTTCCATGTGGCAGCATGCAGCACTGCTATTAAGCCATCAGGTTGGCTCCTGTGTGGATTTTTAACAGCTGTATGAATGTACATTACACATTTTTCAAAGTAACATAAGAACATAAGAATTGCCATATTGGGTCAGACCAAGAGTTCATCAAGCCCTGTATCCTGTTTCCAACAGTGGCCAATTTAGGTCACAAGTACCTGGCAAGATCCCAAACAGTAAATTGATCCCATGCTGCTAACACCCAGGGTGTAGTGGCTGTTCCGTAAGTCTACCTGCTTAATAACAATTTATGAAGCTCATAAATTCAAATTTCACATTCTTTTTAGAACTATATTGACAAAATAACATTTTGCAATAAGGACATTGTCAATTTTTCAAAGCTTGAATTTTTTAAGAATTTTTTTTTTTTAGAGTAACAGTGAAAAAGAAAATTCAGTCTAGCACATCTTGAAAAGGTAAACCATAGTCTGGCATCACTGTTGAAAGCCAATAACATTTAGGGGAAATTTATTTGATAATTTCCCTGAGGGTTAAAAATTAAAACTGTACAATGGAAGTAGATAATCTTTGTCAAAGAAAAATCAGTCAAGTTATTGCAGAATAGTAAGTCTGAGATTGTGTCTCTGCCAGCAATGCCAATATATGTGTTTGACATTACAGTTGCTTGTAATTAATCTCGGCCAACTGCTGCATCTATTAAGAACATAAGAACATAAGAAATTGCCATGCTGGGTCAGACCAAGGGTCCATCAAGCCCAGCATCCTGTTTCCAACAGAGGCCAAACCAGGCCACAAGAACCTGGCAATTACCCAAACACTAAGAAGAACCCATGCTACTGATGCAATTAATAGCAGTGGCTATTCCCTAACAGGCCGATTCAGTAAAGTCCGCGGGAGAGCGGACGAACGCCCGCTCTCCCGGCGCGCGCACTGGCCACTCACCGGTGCTCGCGATTCAGTATGCAAATTAGGTGGTGCGGTAGAAACAGGCAAAAGGAGGCGCTAGGGACACTAGTACGTCCATAGTGCCTCCTTTTAGCCTGGAGCGGTGGCTGTCAGCGGGTTTGACAGCCAACGCTCAATTTTGCTGGCATCGGTTCTCGAGCCTGCTGACAGCCACGGGCTCGGAAACCGGATGCCGGCAAAATTGAGCATCCGGTTTTCGGCCTGACAGCTGCCGGCCCATTTAAAAAAATTTTTTTCTTTTTTTGCACTTCGGGACCTCCGACTTAATATCGCCATGATATTAAGTCGGAGGGTGTACAGAAAAGCAGTTTTTACTGCTTTTCTGTGCACTTTCCCGGTGCCGGCAGAAACTAGCGCCTACCTTTGGGTAGATGCTAATTTCTTAAAGTAAAATGTGCGGCTTGGCTGCACATTTTACTTACTGTATCGCGCGGGCATACCTAATAGGGCCATCAACATGCATTTGCATGTTGAGGGTGCTATTAGGTGCCGTGGGTTGGATGCCGTTTTCCTCCCCTTACTGAATAAGGGGTAAGGGAAAACACATGTCCAAGGGCAGGTTAGTAAACTTGATTAATAGCCATTGTTGATGAAATGTTCAACTGGCAATTCTACCTCATCTTCCAAACAAAGGCTTCTCTTTGGGATCCTCCGAGCTATGATTGGTGACTGTGCCTCCAAGACCAGATATGAAGTTAATTGCCTTAGATTTGGACCTCAGATAGTCCTACAAACCATGACTTACTAACAACACAGCAAATACTAACATATTCCTGAAGGAAACCAAATAACCAGAATAAATGGAACATAAAGCTAAACTTCATTAAATATTTTTAAGAAAAGACTGGACGAGAAAACTGAATACAAAGTTCTAGCCATTTTTTTTCATCTTGATTATTATTGTTTTATTATGATTATATATCTGATTTATATTCTGCCTTTTAGGCACTTCAAAGCAGATTATATTCAGGTATTGTAGGTATTTCTCTATCCCCAGAGGGCTTACAATCTAAGGTATATATTTACTAAGCTGTGATAAGAGTATAATGTGCGAAAACAGTGTTATTGCATGAAAAATTCTGTTTATCGTGCCATATACCTATTAGAGATGTGCATTCGTATATCACGAATTAGGCAATTTCAACGAACTTCGGGGAAAATTCATTTTTCGGGTTTGAGCGGGGGGGAGGGGCATTTAAAAAAAAAAAATCCACCCCAACCCTTCAAATTTACTATATTACAATCACCCCACCATCCCGATTCCTTCCCAAGACTTACTAAAAGCCCTGGTGGTCCAGCGGGGTCCTGCGAGCAATCTCTCCCTCCGGGCCGTCGGGCTGTCGGCCCTGCTATGAATCAAAATGGCACCGATGGCCCTTTGCCCTTAGATGTCACAGGGGCCGACCAATGACACCGGTAGCCCCTGTGACATAATAAGGGCAAAGGCTATCGCCATTTTGAATACTGGCAGCCGACAGCACGCGTGCAGGAGATCTGACCCCCCCCCAAGACTTGGCAAAAGTCCCTGGTGGTCCAGAGGGGGTCCTGGAGCGATCTCCTGCACTCACGCCGTTGGCTGCCAGTATGCAAAATGGCGCCAAAACCGCGACGATCAGATTCCCTCCCCCCCCCCCAGCCAAAATCGATCGTTAAGACGATCGATCACACGATTCACATCTCTATTATTTATTTGCTTCGGTGTTTACTCAAGGTACCTGTTCCGGAGAAGGTTTTCATGGGTAATGATTCAGATCAACTGAACCAAATCATGGTGAACCTGGAAGATCTGGTAGGCCTGAATGACAAACTGAAGAGCAGTAAATCACCTGGACCGGATGGTATACACCCTAGGGTTCTCAAAGAACTAAAAAATTAAATTTCAGACCTATTAGTAAAATTTTGTAACCTATCATTAAAATTATCTGAAGTACCTGAAGGTTGGAAGATGGCCAATGTAACCCCTATATTTAAAAAGGGATCCAGTGGTAATCCGGGAAACTATAGATTGGTGGGCCTGATTTCAGCACCGGGAAAAATTGTGGAAACTGTTATAAAGAATAAAATCACAAAACATTTAGATAGACATACCTGAGTTCTTTGTAAACCGGCATGATGTGCTGCACGAATGTCGGTAAATAAAAGTTAATAAATAAATAAATAAATATTTTGATGGGACACAGCCAACATGGATTTACCCAAGGGAAGGCTTGCCTCACAAACCTGCTACATTTTTTTGAAGGGGTGAATAAACATGTCGACAAAGGTGAACTGGTAGATGTGGTGTATTTGGATTTTCAGAAAGCATTCAACAAAGTACCACATGAGAGGCTTCCGTTACAGAGGGTTTTTTCTTGTGCCCTTGGGCCTTGGCCCGACCCCAGATGGATCCAGGACCGAACCGAGGGTTGGCGGCGTGTCCCAGCATGGCACAAGAAGTGGACGAGACATGGAGCTACAACGAAGAACACAAAGGACCTGATGGAGCGCTGGAAGACAGGAACTTCCAGGACTGAAGTAACTCCAATGCAAGGCGAAGACGAAATGCAGGAGCAGCCCTTTTATAGGGCTGGTACAGGAAACAGTCCATAGGTGGGGCCCAGGGCATATCCAGCCGTGGGCCCTTTAAATCTTGCAGAGAGGTGCAGCCGCGCGCCTAGAGGCAGAAAGCAGGAAGCCGTGCAGGACCATGGACAGCGGTCCTGCACCTACGTCAGTGTGGAAGAAGCAGGGCTGGGCCTAGAAGCAGGCCCCGATGACGGCAGCGGCTCCTGCTGCTGCAGGAGGCCCCAAGGGCGGCTCCAGCTGCCAAGCCAGCTTGGGGATCGCGGCCTCCAGCCGCAGAGATGACCAGATGTCGGCGGCGGCTCCAGCCGCAAAGATGGCAAAGAAGTCTGCGGCTCCGGCCGCGGTGAAGAGAGCAAGAGGGGTGGCCTCCGGGCTGTGAGAGGAAACAGAGTCCACGGCTCCTGCCACAGTGAAGGCCCGACGTCGGCGGCGACCAGCCACATCGGGCAGCAGTGAACAGCATGACGGTAAGGAGCCTGCTCACGGGGGAACCCGCGGGCAGGGTTCATAACAGTACCCCCTCCTCAAAGACCCCCTCCTCAAACCTCCTGTCAACAGCTAGAGGAAGAAGGTATTAATCCATACTAAACAGAGGGTAGACAAGGGCCCAAAAAAAAATGGAAGCTGGTGATTCCGGGGACTGAAATGAAAAAGGCAAGAACTGCAGAAACACAGAAAAAAACAACGAGACCGAGGGAAGACGAGACCAAGAGAACACGAGACCAGAGAACACGAGACCAGTGAACATGCGAACAGAGACCACACGACCAGTGAACACGCGAAGAGAGACCATGTGAACAGTGAACGCGCGACCGACATAAAAAAAAAATACAAAAGAGGGAGCACGGGAACAGGGAGCACAAGAGCAGGGAACACGAGAACGGGAAGCACGAGAACGGGGAGCATGTACAAGCAACAAACAGAAGACAGCACAAAGGAGGAAAGAGACAACCAACAACAAAAACAAGACAAGAAAGCACAAGAACGTCAGGAAGACCTGGGGGAGGGAACCCAAGGAGGGAACCCGGAACTAGCAAACCAGAAGGGGTGCAGGTGTCTCCTGCTGGTCGGAAAACCCCAAACTGGTAAACGTGACAAAAAGTCTGGATGCAGGTGCCTCCTGCGGGTCATAAAGTCCAGACAGCTGGCGCCTCCAGCAGGTCGTAACAAAAATCCTGAAAAAATGTTTTGGTCCCAATACAAGTCCAGGAACACAAACAAGACTCTGAAGACAACCTCCAGGAACAAGGCGGATCCATCTCCAGAACACGTACTGGACACATGGCCTTGCATTCTGTTACAGAGGTTTTTTTCATGTGCCCTTGGGCCTCGGCCCGACCCCAGACGGATCCAGGACCGAACCGAGGGTTGGCGGCGTGTCCCAGCATGGCACAAGAAGCGGACGAGACGTGGAGCTCCAACGAAGAACACAAAGGACCTGATGGAGCGCTGGAAGGCAGGAACTTCCAGGACTGAAGTAACTCCGATGCAAGGCGAAGACGAAATGCAGGAGCAGCCCTTTTATAGGGCTGGTACAGGAAACAGTCCATAGGTGGGGCCCAGGGCATATCTGGCCGTGGGCCCTTTAAATCTTGCAGAGAGGCGTGGCCGCGCGCCTAGAGGCAGGAAGCAGGAAGCTGTGCAGGACCGTGGACAGTGGTCCTGCACCCATGTCAGTGTGGAAGAAGCAGGGCTGGGCCTAGAAGCAGGCCCCGACAATGGCAGTGGCTCCTGCCGCTGCAGGAGGCCCCAAGGGTGGCTCCAGCTGCCAAGCCAGCTCGGGGATCGCGGCCTCCAGCCACAGAGATGACCATATGTCGGCAGCGGCTCCAGCCGCGAAGATGGCAAAGAAGTCCGCGGCTCCGGCCGCGGTGAAGAGAGCAAGAGGGGCGGCCTCCGGGCCGTGAGAGGAAACAGAGTCCGTGGCTCCAGCCGCAGTGAAGGCCCAACGTCGGTGGCGACCAGCCACATCGGGCAGCAGTGAACAGCATGACGGTAAGGAGCCTGCTCACGGGGGAACCCGAGGGCAGGGTTCATAACAGCTTCTAAGAAAACTAAAAAGTCATGGGATAGGAGGCAATATCCTTTTGTGGTTTGCAAGTTGGTTAAAAGACAGGAAAAAGAAAATAGGATTAAATGGTCCATTTTCACAGTGGAAAAAGGCAAACAGTGGAGGGCCTAAGGTGCTTTTTAATATATTTATAAATGATCTGGATAGGGGTACGATGAATGAGGTGATCAAATTTGCGGATGACCCAAAATTATGCAGAGTAGTTAAATCTCAAGTGGATTGTGATGAATTGCAAGAGAACCTTGTGAGACTAGAAGATTGGGCTCCATATAGCAGATGAAATTTAATGTGGGACAAGTGCAAGGTGATGCATATAGGGAAAAATAACCTTTGCTATAGTTATACAATGTTAGGTTCTGTCTTAGGAGTTACCACCCAGGAAAGAGATTTAGGCATCATAGTGGATAATACATTAAAATCGTCAGCCCAGTGTGCTGTGGCGATCAAAAAAGCAAACAGCATGTTAGGAATTATTAGGAAGAGAATGATGAATAAAACAGAAAATATCATAATGTCTCTGTATCGCTTCATGGTGAGACCGCACCTTGAATACTGTGTGCAGTTCTGGTCACTGCATCTCAAAAAGGGTATAGTTGTGCTGGAAAAAGTGAAGAGAAAGGCTACCAAAATGATAAGGGGCATGGAATGGCTGCCCTATGAGGAAAGGCTAAAGAAGTTAGGGCTGTTCAGTTTGGAGAAGAGCCGGCTGAAGGGGGATATGATAGAAGTCTACAAAATCATGAAAGAACTTGAACAACTTAATGTAAATTGGTTATTTACTCTCTCAGATTATAGAAGGACCTGGGGCACTCCATGAAGTTAGCAAGTAGCTCATTTAAAACAAATCAAAGAAAATTATTTTTCACTCAGAGCATTGTTAAGCTCTGGAATACATTACAGAGGACGTGGTTACAGCAGTTAGTGTAACTGGGTTTAAAAAAGGTTTGGATAAGTTCCTAGAGGATAAATCCATAAACTGCTATTACGGTAATTAATAAGCAATAGTAGCTTGTGATCTGTCTAATGTTTGGGTACTTGCCAGGTACTTGTGACTTGGATTGGCCACTGTTGGAGACAGGATATTGCGCTTGATAGACCCTTGGTCTAACCAAGTATGGCATATCTTATGTTCTTATGAAGTGAGGTCACAAGTTTATTCTTCTTCTTACTGTCTTATTATTTATTGACTTTAATTGAAAGCCGAATTGAAGATGTAAATACTATTCAGTCTTCTAATCAACCATCAGTAAAAGAAGTTGGAAACCAGTCTGCTTCTCAGTGTGTTTTTTAGATGAGAGATTGAGATACTTATCAGTGCTGTGTACAGAGAGGATGGAGAAGGGCTTATATTGCAAGAAACGGGTATAAGAAATATTGTTTGTCTCCCAAGTAGAATTCTGGAACTCAGAATGTTAACAGTATCCATGGAGAGGCAGAGAAAGTGTTATATGCAGAAATGGTCCGTTCCTTTTTCTTTCTATGTGCCCCTGGGTGCCAGTAAATGGTACCGCGCAGGGGTTACGTTTACATGTAGAGAGGGTGATTTTATAACAGCCTGCCTGGAACATGCAGACTTCAGCTCTACTTTTCATGCATATAAGTCCTCTTTGAAAATGAACGGGACCACATACACCTTAGTGTGGCATTGGCGCACACATTTACATCTGCTCGAGAGTGGCTGTAAATGTCCACGTGAACATCGACGCACACACTTTCAAAAACGTTAAGTACAATTGGAAATGATTTCCCCCGCCCCAGCCTCGGCTGTGTCTCTTTGCTGTGCCCGGAAAAGTGCATGTGAAATTGCTTCCACCCAACCCTCAGAGTAATTTTCAGAAGCTGCATTTTACACACTTCCGTGCTTTGGGAAATTCCCCCATCCTTTTTAAAAATAAAACGTATACTGAGTAAGTGCTGACTCCACCCTGACGCCGCTGTCCCGCCCCCAGAATACCTGTCCTTAGTAGGGATGTGAATCGTTTTCCATATCGTCTTAACGATAGAAATCGTGTGGCAGGACAAGAAAATCGTCTTAGGCACGATTTTTTAGTTAAAAAATCATTAAAAATCGTTTTTTCCGATTAGTGCGCACTAACTCGAGTTAGTGCGCACTAACTGAAAATGATACAATTTGACACTTTTCAGGTCAGTTAAGGTCAGTTTAGGAATGAATATGTATTCCTATTGGCTGCCCTCTTATTTATTCATGTTACCAAGTTTCCTACTGACAGTATATGGGGGATGGGAAATGGAAACAGTTGGTAGCTTGACAAAACAAGTAATGTGATCAGTCAATGTGACTAGAACTTGTGCCCTAACCCTGATACCAGGGGTATTGTGATCTTCCTGCACACAGTGCCCTATCCCTATTAATACCAGGAGTGTTGTGATCTTCCTGCACACAGTGCCCTATCCCTAATACCAGGGGTGTTGTGATCTTCCTGCACACAGTGCCCTATTCCTGATACTGGGGGTGTTGTGATCTTCCTGCACACAGTGCCCTATTCCTGATACCGGGGGTGTTGTGATCTTCTTGCACACATCCCGGTATCAGGGATAGGGCACTGCATGCAGGAAGATCACAACACTCCTGGTATTAATAGGGATAGGGCACTGCATGCAGGAAGATCACAACACTCCTGGTATTAATAGGGATAGGGCACTGCATGCAGGAAGATCACAACACCCCTGGTATCAGGGATAGGGCACTGTGTGCAGGAAGATCACAATACCCCGGAGGAGTGAGGGTCAGGCAGCTCCCCCCTGTCTGTGAAGCCAGCCTCTCACTAGTAATGCAGGGAGGGAGCTGTCTCAGACTTCACCATCCTCCCCCCCCCTCACCCACACACCATTCACTAGCTGGGACATGGGGGAAGTCAGGAGTGAGGGTCAGGCAGCTCCCCCCTGTCTGTGAAGCCAGCCTCTCACTAGTAATGCAGGGAGGGAGCTGTCTCAGACTTCACCATCCTCCCCCCCCCCTCACCCACACACCATTCACTAGCTGGGACATGGGGGAAGTCAGGAGTGAGGGTCAGGCAGCTCCCCCCTGTCTGTGAAGCCAGCCTCTCACTAGTAATGCAGGGAGGGAGCTGTCTCAGACTTCACCATCCTCCCCCCCCCCTCACCCACACACCATTCACTAGCTGGGACATGGGGGAAGTCAGGAGTGAGGGTCAGGCAGCTCCCCCCTGTCTGTGAAGCCAGCCTCTCACTAGTAATGCAGGGAGGGAGCTGTCTCAGACTTCACCATCCCCCCCCCCTCACCCACACACCATTCACTAGCTGGGACATGGGGGAAGTCAGGAGTGAGGGTCAGGCAGCTCCCCCCTGTCTGTGAAGCCAGCCTCTCACTAGTAATGCAGGGAGGGAGCTGTCTCAGACTTCACCATCCTCCCCCCCCCCCCTCACCCACACACCATTCACTAGCTGGGACATGGGGGAAGTCAGGAGTGAGGGTCAGGCAGCTCCCCCCTGTCTGTGAAGCCAGCCTCTCACTAGTAATGCAGGGAGGGAGCTGTCTCAGACTTCACCATCCTCCCCCCCCCCCCCTCACCCACACACCATTCACTAGCTGGGACATGGGGGAAGTCAGGAGTGAGGGTCAGGCAGCTCCCCCCTGTCTGTGAAGCCAGCCTCTCACTAGTAATGCAGGGAGGGAGCTGTCTCAGACTTCACCATCCTCCCCCCCCCCCCCTCACCCACACACCATTCACTAGCTGGGACATGGGGGAAGTCAGGAGTGAGGGTCAGGCAGCTCCCCCCTGTCTGTGAAGCCAGCCTCTCACTAGTAATGCAGGGAGGGAGCTGTCTCAGACTGGTATCAGGGTTAGGGCACTGTGTGCAGGAAGATCACAACACTCCTGGTATTAATAGGGATAGGGCACTGTAAGAGATGACTGTAGTAGATTGAATAAAGATCTGATGTTTCTGCTCTCCTCACACCAAACAAAAACAACACACAAGCAGAGAAGCCCTTCTTACAAAGCTGAGCTAGTGAGTTAAGTAGGAGGAAAAGTAAACATACTTGTGCCAGTGTGGCTACTTAAAAAATACACTTACCAACAATCAATTACATATATTTGAACTGTGTACAGTTCCAGCCAGGACCACCTTTCTAAAATGCACAGTGATTGGCAAATTCAACATGCACTAGCATTTCAGGTGCCTGCTAACAAAAATAATAAACAAACAAGTTCTAGTCACGTGAGTGCTGATCATTACATTACTTTTTTTGTCAAGCTTCCAACTGTTTCCATTTCACATCCCCCCAACCATTACCTCAGTATTAGCCTTGGTAACATCAATAGATAAGAGCACAGCCAGCCAATAGGAATACATACATACATATTCATTCCTAAGTGACCTTTACTGACCTGGGAAGTGTGAACACTTTGTTTCATTTTGTGTTGGTGTTCGTTAGTTTCCAGTTCCATTTCCCATCCCCCCAACCATCACCTCAGTGGTAACCTTGGTAACATCAATAGATGAGAGGGCAGCCAGCCAATAGGAACACATATTCATTCCTAACTGACCTTCAGTGACCTGGAAAGTGTTTATTTGTATCATTTTCAGTTAGTGCGCACTAAATCGAGTTAGTGCGCACTAACGGGGAGTTAGTGCGCACTAACTCGAGTTAGTGCGCACTAACACGATTTAACGATTTTTAACGATAAATCGTTAGAATTTCTATTGTATCGTGTTCTATAACGATTTAAGATGATATAAACATTATCGGACGATAATTTTAATCGTTGAAAAACGATTCACATCCCTAGTCCTTAGTGCACAAAGTGTAACCAGGTTACATGCATACATTTCCGTGCGCTGAGCTTGGGTTGAATTTCAAAGTTCTTTATGCATAGAAAACTTGGTTTCATACATGTAAATGGCTTTAAAAATTACCCTCATAGAGGTCCTTACAGTCTGGCAGTTATGTCGCTATTACTGTTAAAGGAGAAGTGCTCCCAATCAAAAAAAATTGATTTCATTGTATTATCCACTAGTATATCAAAAAGTAATTTTGCATGTGAGTAAGCAAATTGAATGCTAGGTTATATTTACCACTATTCATCCCATGGAACTCAGATAGGCTTGTCAGGTTGCACGGCTATAAGATATTAATCAGTTGACGATAATCTCTAGAGATCTTTCCAAAGATGCAAGATCAAAAGTTTCTTATTCAAACACAATACATGAAAAGACAGCATCTAGGCAAGACGAATGAAAATATTGGTTCTGTAACTACTGTGTGAAGTTATTAAAGAGCCGCAAATCACAGTTTGGGAAGGGTAGGGCTGTCTGGGCTTGGATGCATGTGTGATATTGCAAAATTGTCTTTTAAGTCTGACTTACAGTAATTAACATTCTTTTGGAGATGATGAAAGTAAGACAACAAGGCTAAGGAAAAATTCTTATGGATTATTGGATCTCTAAACTTGAGGATTCTTTTTTCATAGGAGCACAGTTTATTTGAAAAGCAGAGCTAGGCCTTTTTTTTTTTGTTACTGGATAGCAGCATAGCTACAGCAACTCGGTTCAACACAAGGGTCAGGAGAGAGGTCCCAGACCCAAGCCCCTTTTCCATAGGGTGGGCAATTTTCCTAAGCTATTTACCCGAGTGAAACAGCCTGACCGGAAATGTCCCTCCTCAAATGCAACAAAAAGTCTGCATCCCTTCTACCTGCGTGCTTTAACCACACTGACCTACATTGCGCTGCATTAGTCCCGCAGGTATATTTAGACTGGAGAAGGAAAATGGCCCCTATGCTATTTTGAAATACAGCTGCGGTATTTCGCCCGCTCTCCACCCCTGCTGCCTGCACGAACAGCAGGTGCAAAGCACATGGACGCTTGTAACATGCAGGGGTGTAACTTTTCAAAGAGAACAAAATACAGGTGATTTCTCTTCTGACAGTTTTCCGGAAAGCAGGAGTATTGAAAGTGGAAGCACTGTTTGCAACTACATGGGCTTACTTGAAAATTGTCGCCCATAAGGAGTCAAATAAAAAAAGCTGGCCAGTAAAGAAAATATTAGTTTGCTTGAAAATTTAAATTACCTTGGGTAGACTAGATGGGGCCTATGATCCTTATCTACTGTCAAATTATATGTTTCTTTGTAAATATGGAAGGTAGGAAGCCTATTCTTTTCCAAGGATTTCTCTAGCAGATTTTGGGAGCAGGTGAACGCACACATTTTTCAAAGCAAACATGCATAAGAGAACTTTGAAAATTCAGGCTAAAGTCTGCAGGTAGGAAGTCTTTAGCCCTGTGTGGGCTGTTTCAAAACGATCTTCCTAAGCACCTAACACAACAATTCCAGCAAAATATATTTAAATTGATTTCATAAAGAATACAAATGTGCTTTCTCCTTTTTAAATCTAAATGATCTTTCATTACTTACCAATAGTCTGCAGAAGGACCTTGTGAGACCAGGAGATTGGGCAACTGAATGGCAGATGAAACTTAATGTGGAAAAGTGAAAGGTAATGCACATAGAGAGAAATAATCCCAACTACAGCTGCACGGTGCTAGGTCCTATACTGGCAGTCATCAGCCAGAAAACAGAAACTTGGAGTCCTTGTGGACAATGCATTGAACTCCTCGGCTCAGTGTGTGGCAGCAGTCAAAAAAGCAAATCGGATGTTAGGAATGATCCAAAAAGTAATGGAGAATAAAATGGAAAATATCAATATTGCTTCTGTATCAAGTCATGATGCGACTGTACCTTGCATGTTGTGTGCAGTTCTGGTCGCCCCCATCTCAAGAAAGACATAGAACTAGAAAAGGTGCAGAGGAGGGCAACAGAAATGGTAAAGGGAATGAAACGCTTCGCCTATGATAAGAGGTTATGCAGGCCAGGGAATTTCAGCTTGGAAAGGAGATGGCTGACAGGGAGACATGACAGAAGTTTATAAAATCATGAGTGGAGTGGAACAGGTAAATAAAGGATGGTTATTTATCCCCTTTTAAATAATACTAAAACTACCAGCAGATTCAAAGCAGATCATAGAAGTTATTTTTTTTCACTCGGTGTACTGTCAAGCTGTGGAATCTTTTGCCAGAGGACGTGATCAAGGCATAGCGGGATTTAAAAGAGGTTTGGAAAAATTCCAGGAGGAAAAGACCGTAGCACATTATTAACCAGGAAAAATAAAGAAAGCTAGTGCTGGGAATGAGTAACAGGAATCAGGTCTTCTTTATGGGATCTGTCAGGTACTTGCGACCTGTATTGGCCACTGTCGGAGACAGGATGCTGGACTCAGTGGACCTTAGTCTGATGCAGCATGGCAATTCTTTTGTTGTCTTTCACCAAATAAAATGACTCTGTCCAAGACAGTTCCTCTACTTTTTTTTTTTTTTACTGTTATTTCTTTATGGGGGATGAGGGTGGGGTTGGATGGTTTTTACATGATGTAATGTAAGCCCTGGACCTTATTTTTTTTAGTTGCTGTTTCAAAGTATTACAAGAGTTTCTAAAGTTGAAAAGCTGATGAAAACGCTGAAAACCTGGCACTGCAGGGACCTTTGTTTTCAGTTTTTATTTTATTTTGCCTGGGAATTTCATTGTTAGAACAAAAGAGAAATCGGTGTAAAAATGATTTTTCCACAGATTTTTCTCGTGTGTGCTTTATCAAAGTCTTTTTTTTCCCACTGACATCTTTTGTTATAACATTGAAATTCCCTGGCAAAATAAAATAAAAAATTGAAAACGAAGTCCCCATCTCATATGTTACTTAGGGTCAACTCTGAATTTAATTTAATGCTTTGGGTGATTTATTGAAATCTGTAAAGAGATCAAGAAATATTTTTAAATAAATAAGTTTTAAATAAAATGTAATTCAAAATATATTTTCACTGTTCTAAACCAGTTTGCTCACATCCGAGGAGGATCAAAAGAGTCTTAACCAAGTCAATCCTGAGCCAACTTGTTCCCATGTTAACACTTTGAGGTTCCTGCCTACATGATAATACAGGTCAACAAATGAATTGAACATAATGGTCCAATAAAAAAGGTCTCACCTACTGCTCATTTGTTGACCTTTATTACCGTGCTTCTAAGTCGACTGGCAGGGCAGGCACAGCACTCCCGTCCCTGCATGGGAAAAAGCGCTTGCTCGGGGCATAGATAAAACAGAGATCTCGACAAAACAGAATAACATGCAATCAAATAATTAACAAATATTTACATCATGTGGAAAGCGTGGGGCAGCACAGAAACCACCAACCCTTACAAGCAGAGCCTATAATTCTTTTCATGGAAGGAGTAAGCATTCTGTGACCTCAGCTGAGCTGCTTTGAAATCCGCACTCAGCACAGCAGACCTTCCCCGGCACAGAGGAATTAGGGAGTCAGATCTTCTTTCACTCCTGTGTAGAGTAGGTTGGCAACCAATTCCCAGGGCTTTTGTGTAGGCTGAACAATGAGTGTGTTCCTATGATTTCACTTTTTTTTTTTATATCCAACCAGCATTCTTACCACTTCCCAAAATATTTTAGGACAAAGGTAGTATCTTCCCTATTTGCCCCTATGTTGATACTAATTATGGTGCAAACGCCCAAGTTACATTGATGAGCCAGTGAGGGTTTCAAGGAGCCTCATGTTCAATTATTTAATGAAAACAAAGGAAAGGAGCTTATGTACTACCGTGCATGTTTTGCATGCCCTATTGTGTTTTTCACGGTTCTATCGTTAAGCAGGCTGAGGCAGTCACCTCAGGAGGTGAAATTTTGGGGGCAGCATTATGTGCCTCCCAAAACACCCCTGCTGCAGCTGCTTCATCCAGACCCAAGACAGCAGCAGCAGGTTTTTAATGTCATGCTGACTGGGTTCCTTCCCCCTGTGGGCAAGAAGAAAAAAGACACTAGGTGGTGCAGTTTTAATGACGTACCTGAGGGGTTCCCCTTCCCCACAGGCAGGAAGAAGAGAACCTCAGTGGCACCAAAGATGACATGCCTAGCGGATTCCCACCTCCCATATAGACGGGAAGAAGAGCTCCATGGAAGAAGGTGAGAGGGAGAGGGAGGAAAGAGGAGGGAAGGGGTGCTGAGCTGAATAGAACTGAATAAAAAGGAAAGGGAGGGGGAGGTGAGTGAGAAGGGAGGAGAGGAAACGGAAGGAGGGAGGGAGGGTGAGCTGAGCCGAGTGAGTGAAAGGGAAGAGAAGGGGGTGGAGGTGAGTGACAAGGGGAGGAAAGGGAAGGGAAGGGAGGGGATTGTAAGTGAGGCAGGTGTGGTTGAGAAGGAAGGGAAGGGGTGAGAGGAACATGAATGGGGTGAGTGAGAGGGGAGGTAAGAAGGAAGGGAAGGGGCCAAGTGAGATGACAGGAGGGAAAGGAAGCGGTGAGTGAGATGAAAGGAGGGGAAGGGAGTATGACTGGGAGAGTGCAGGGGGCCAGTAGAAGCACTGAGCGGCTTGCCTACAGTACCACGGTTTTGCAAGCAGCACAGCAGTGGCATGACTGCGATGACTTCAGCTCCTTGTTCTTCCCGCCCATGTGGGCCTGGAATAGGAAGTTGTGTCGCATAGGCCTGCCCGGGGGTGGGGAAAAAGGAGGCGCAATCACTGTGGCCAGAGGGAGCCGGAGCAGCATTGGCCCCGGTAGCCAGAAGAAAAGAGCAGGAGCAGTGTTGGCCCACACCTTGAGAGGAAGGGGAGGAGTAGTCCTGTCAGTTGCGTGGGCTGAAGGTGGAGGCTGCTGCTGCTTCTGGAGGGGGAGAAGAATGTTATGTCTGTGAGCATAAGAGAGTGTGAGTGAGCACGCGTGCGCTCGCGTGTGTGTATGAGAATGAACATGCATGTGTTAAAGAGTGTGTTTATATGAAAGAGAAGGACAAAGTATGTTTGCAGGCTCCCTCCCGCCCACTAATCCATGACAATCTCAGGGTGACTGGAAATCAAAGGTTCCCAGGTATGGAGAGCGGGAAGTTTCTTTTATCATTATTAGTTTTAATTATTGGATGTTATTTGATGTATCTGCTCTTTTGAAATATTTTACTGATTTTTGGAAACTTTTTTTTTTAATTATGAATTTAATTATTGAATTTCGAAGTAGATATTCAAAATTAAACGTGTACATAAGGTGAAATTTATACTTACCCGTTAATTTCCTTTCCTTTAGTCCTTAGCAGACCAGTCCATACAGGTGGGATGCACCCCTTTGGTCAGTAGATGGAGGCAGAAACAAAAATTCAAGAGCTGACTTCACTCCCTGAAAAAGGCCTACTGCTGCCTCAGATACTCGGCATGTTATGCCAAAGCTAGAAATCATACAAATACCCAAAACAAAATTTCACTCAAATAAGCAATGCAGCACAATAGTGTTTTAAATAAATGTTGAAGCACTTTGCATTGATGGACTTCATATGAACGCACTAAGACTGCACTATTGAGTGTGGTGTCTTAAGTCTTGCAAACTGAGCTAGTGCCTGTGTTACATTTATAATCATAGGTCCAGGATAAATATAACCATAAGCTAGAAACCAACCAATGAACCATTGTTAGTTCTGGTTCCCCAGTTACCATTAAAACAAACAAACAAATCGCTAGTGTCTCCTTTTTGGATACTAGCCCTAGAACCCGAATACCGATTCCAAGTCCACAATCAGAATTGCTGCATTCAACATGGACAATGTTAAACTTGCCGTTGCTCCTTCTGAGTGTAAGGTTCCCCTGGAACTACAGAGAGAAAGAAGAATTAAAAAAGACATTGCTCCCCAGGAATAATCTTCATAATTAAACAGGGATTGAGGATGCCATCTGCTCCCCTCTTCCTGGGCTGCATGTCTCTTCCTAGTGAAAGGCCTTCTTTTCTCTAAATTTTATATATATGTCTACATATATCTATAGTTATATCGATGTCATAGATGATATAAAATCTGAGTGTACCTTCATACGATGCTATACTTGATACAGCTATCGTGACTGTAAGCCTATGCAAAGGCTTTAAAAATCATTAGGTACCCCAGTGTTGGATAAGAACTCTTAAGGTGTTCACTGTCCACTTTGGGATTAATACTTTGATGATGGCATAAATACCACTGCGAAAGTCACTTATCTTGAACTTGTGGTCGTACCACCACAAGTTCAAGATAAGTGACTTTCGCAGTGGTATTTATGCCATCATCAAAGTATTAATCCCAAAGTGGACAGTGAACACCTTAAGAGTTCTTATCCAACACTGGGGTACCTAATGATTTTTAAAGCCTTTGCATAGGCTTACAGTCACGATAGCTGTATCAAGTATAGCATCGTATGAAGGTACACTCAGATTTTATATCATCTATGACATCGATATAACAGGTCCTTATGAACTTTATTAGTTACATGTTATATTCATCAGGGTCATATAATTTAGCGATTACATATATCTATAGGCATCTATGTATCTATGTCTATACATATCTATATATGTGTATATATTTATATACCTAAGTCTACTAAACCCCCCCCCCTTATTTATTTTTTTTGGACAGCTGTTTTCATCTTGGGGTGGGTCCTGGACTGGTCTGCTAAGGTCAAAAGGAAAGGAAATTCATGAGTAAGTATAAATTTCACCTTCCTTTTCATCCTGCAGACCAGTCCATACAGGTAGGCTGTATCTGAGCAGTTCTGTCCCCGGTGAGAGTTACTTAGATCTGCTTCCAGAACTCTTGTATTAGATGCTATGTCCTATATTCCCTTAAAATAATTGACCTATAGTATTCTTTCAATGTGTATTGAGATGTCCATCTGCCCTACAGGTTTAACCCAGGGTCACTGGTCTGTCCAGTGCAGAGCATACTGACTGAGCTTTCGCCAAGTGTACTTTTAAGTTCATGAACCTTGGCTTTCCCTTCAGTACACATGCTGCCATAACTACTTTTTAAATCCATTATGCACTTGTTGCCTTTGAGGTCACTTCCCTCTTGCAGTCCTCTGCAGCCAAATACAACTGTCTGCTTGAGTTCCTGAACTCACATGAATTCCGAATATCCCCAAAGGAGCCTTACGTCTATCTAGTGATCCGAGCTTCCATTTCTGACCTTTCGCATTCATTAGCTCTACAGTGAAAATCTTGAATGATGTGTCCCATTACTGTGAAAACAACAGGAGGCATATTGGGTAGAGTGATCCCTCCCTTTTTTGTTTTTGAAAAGCTACCCAAGGATACCCCGGAGATGTACTTTCCCCAACAAGTCCATGAAATGCTCCCCTACAGTGCTTGAAAGGAGGTGATGGTAGATCTCTTCCTAAGTAAGCTCCTTACCAAGCTGGGGAGACTTCCTCTGTGGAATACTTGTGATTGTGACTCCTCAGAAGAATTGTATTTAACATGTGAGCGGTATGAGGCAGGCTTCCTTCCTCTGATCCTTGCCACAAGCTTGTGTTCTATAGGAAATATTTTCCTCATATCACTCTTAAGAATTCACATACTCAATTATCCAGCACATCACTAACATTTTCTGACAGAAAAGTAGTTGACATGCTCAACTGAAATTAAACAAATCTCACATATCCAGTATGGGACCTGAACGTATGTTGATTTTTCCCTTGTCCTTTTGTATGACCTGTCTTCCTCCCTTATCCCTTAGTGGAAGGACTTGATCAAGTGCCTGGAATCTTCCACTGTAATACTGTACTTCACATAACACTGACATATCAGAGACCCCCCCCCCCAAAAGGCATGCTACATGGACAGCTTTCACATTAGCAGTAGCCCTAATCCACATCAGTATCTATCCTCTCTATGTAGCCTGGTTCTTACAGCACATAGTTTGGCAAGAGAATTTCATATTCTTTTTGGTAAGAATTATTTGCCCCTTTTGTACTAAGTCCAGGGAATGTATGGGCTTCCAGCTGATACCACCTGCCAAGTCTGGATCTCAGCCATTGGTTCTCCCAGAAAATCTGAACTTCCTAGTTCCTGCTTGTTTAAACACTTAATGGGGATGATCCAAAACTCCTCTCATGGAATTGCCTCACCTGCCCTCTCGTAGGGTCACGCTTCTTCTGTGAGACCTTGACCAATAAGGCTTCTGGTATGTCCATTCTAAACCTACAATCACAAGATACTGTAAGCCCTGTGAGCTGCTGCTTGGTCCTGTAGGGGAACTTCATCTTAAACCGGATCCTGACTTACCTGGTGCCTGACTACTACTGGTTCTCTAAGTTTGCATTGAACCACTTCAGGCTAGGTACTAGTTCCTTATTTCTAGATTGCCTAATTTGTAGCCAATATTTGGAATTCTAGCCAGCTGGCCTTGGTTCTCTACCTGGACCTGATCCCTTTGGTCTTCAACCAGGGACCCTATCCAGCTTCTGCTGGTTCTGATTGCACTCTCCTGTCAACCTATATGGTTTATTCCAAAAGACCAACTCCCTTAGGGACAGTCAAGATGTGTTCTTTCTTAGAGGCAAGTATGAGGGCATACAAAAGACTGGGAAAACAAGCCTAGATGCTATCTGAAAACAGCATATGCTGCATTAGGGCTACCCAACAAATTACAACTAGGCTAATGCCTGCTTAAAGGCGGGACCAGTTTCCTATACTATATAAAGGAGGCTTACTAGTCCTTGTTCCACGAATATCTAGAGTCCCAGCTAACTCAAGGGAGGAGTCTCATTGCTGTCCTTGAGGGATCCAGGAACAGATGTTTGACCAGTAACTAATCAGAGAGCTCAGAGAAAATACACAGGAATGCCTTTGATCCTCAGGCATGCCATTCATCCTGGGAAATCCCAGGCTAGGAGAATTCCCCATTTTCACTGAAAGACTTGGAATAAAACTGCAACCCTAACTAGGCAGAAAAATGCTTTGAAGATCAGTCTTATAAAAGTGGGGTTTTTTTTAACTGCACTTTTTATTGTGCAAACTTCTGCTTTCATGGTGTGCTGGAATCTACTTGCTGTCCAGAGTATTGGGAATCAGGCTTGAGACCCCGGGTGATCAAAACCAAGGGATTTTGCCATAGAGCCTCAGGGATTCTTCTGGATCTGAATGGGGAGGGGCTTCTGATAAACTCCATTCTACTAGGACTAATACATACTACAGACATACAGTGGGGGGAAAAGGATTGTATTGATCCCCCTGAGAGGGAGAACCCAAGAGGAAACGCCTCATTCTTGACCTTCCCTTCTTCTAAGCTCACCAGCCCAGATCCCTATATCCAGACCTCCCCTTCTCTGCAAATCCTTACCTGTGAGAAAAGGTCAACCTGGCCTCCACTGAGGCGTGCTAGCCTCACCACAGGTCTTGAAAGACTAGTATCAATAATCATACTACCAGCCTGGGGAGAAAAAGGAAAGGGAAGCCTGTTTGAGCCAAGCCATCCTCCTGGGAGTTTTGAATCTCATGTTTTACCCTGCCAGCTATGCCTTCATAGCTGAAGGGCACTCCTGTTTATCTGTTCCAGTATCCCATCCTAAGGACATTTTTCTTCCTATGGTAACATGATAACTAGTCAGTTGCATGTAGATTAACAGTCCAGAAGAGTTAGCAATGCTACTTCCCATTGCTTTAAGTAAGGTACATCCAAACTGATTATATACATTTTCCAATTTGTTTTTGGCAGCTTGTATGGCCTAAGCAAGCAAATAAAGAGGCGAAAGGCCAGCTATCAAAGATGGATAATCAATATAAGAAGGAGAGACATAAAGGTTCAAATATATCCTTGAAGTTCAAATGCAAAACATTTTTATTGTGCACAGGCAAGCAGAAAGTTCAGTTGTCAGCATCAAAACAAATAAATTGTGTCAACAGATTCACGGTTCCCCGACATGGGCCATGATTTGAATAGACTGCGTTGGGAGGGAACCTAAAGAAAACAGTAAGAGTTAAAAATGAAAAATTTCATAAAAAGAGGAACAGGACACAAAAATATTTTTTATATACAAACTATGTCAGAATCAGATATAATGTTTATATTAACAAAAAAACGTTTTGCCAAAAGAAAAATTTTTAACAAAAGGAAGGAGAGTTTTTCTTTCCACTTTTATCTTTTTCACTTTTTAAACCACATATAGTTTGATCATAAAAATGTGGACTTTAAATAAACAAAGATCTTACCCACAAGCAGTTAGAAAATCATCTGAGCAGAGAGTAGTACGTGGAAAGTACTGAGTCTAGAATACCACAGAAAGTATATCACAAGAGATCAATTAGAGACTAGAATTCAAAATAAGGTCTATAAAAAATTAATAAAAGAAAAGAATAAAATTACACACAGCTTACCCCCAAACGAATAGAGGGAGAGGTACAAGAGAATTTTTAAATAATATTTTAGGAGAATTGGTCAATTCTAGACAGAGGAAACAAATCACAAGGTAAAAAAAGCAGTGGTGAAAGAACAACAACAGTGGAAAAAACAACCCTAATCAATTCCCTTCATTATATTCATTTTCAAACAAAGTGAAATAATACTTAGCTCAATCTGTGTTGCTAAATGAGCCGCTGAGGCACCAGTCCACAGTAGTGTTTTAGCCCGACATGGCCAGTTTTCGAAAGCATTCTTCATCAGGGGAAACCGCTTACCCACAACTCATCTCAGCTCTCAGTTGTTAGATATTATCGATCTTATTCTTTCATTTTTCAAATGCTCGTAGTATGCTGCATATATCCTTCTTTGAAAAAATGGCGAACCAAGGTTTCCAAGGATACGAGAGATGGAACTGATGGAGCATCTCTTTGTCAAGGATATTTGCCAGAGGCTCCCAAGAATTTTCTTCGGGGCCGAAACCTTCCCATGAAAGAAGGTATTCCCAAGTCTTGCCTCGTCTTCGCACATCAAGAATGGCTTCGATCTTGTATTCTAGGTCATCTTCTGCATTGATGGGCGATGGTTCCTGAGACTTGGAAAAGAACTCACCGAGAATGAGTGGTTTCAGAAGTGAAACATGAAATGCGTTGTGGATGTTTAATCCAGGTGGTAGCTTCAGACTGTAAGTGACGTTGCCAAGACATCAGAGGATTGGAAATGGTCCAACGTAGCGAGAAGCAAATCGAGTAGAGGGTAACTACAGTCTAAGGTGCTTAGTGGAAAGCCAGACTTTGTCTCCAGTTTCAAAGATAGGCGCTTTGGAATAGTGAGCGCCATAACATCTTTTGGCTCGATCACTCACTTTAAGTAGCATTTCTTTTGTCTGAGTCCATAATTGATGGATATCATCAGCAGTGAATTGAGCTGCTGGGGACTTCACTGAGAGCTTCAGTGGACGTGGCGGTGGTGGTAAACATCCATATACCACTTCAAAAGGTGTTAATCCAGTGGATGTTGCTGGATGAGAATTAATGATGAATTCAGCCCATGGTAACAGTTCGGCCCAGTTTTTCTGACAAAACTCACATAGGCCCGAATGAACTGTTTCAGGGTCCTATTCATCCGTTCTGTTTGGCCATTTGATTGAGGATGGTAGGCTGATGTATAGTCTAGAGAGATGTCGAAGAGTTTGCACAAGGCCCTCCAGAATTTTGCCGTGAATTGTGATCCTCGATCTGATACTATGTGCTTAGGTAGGCCGTGAAGGCGAAAGATATGGGTTATGAAGAGCTTCACAAGCTCCAAGGTTGAAGGTAAGCCAGGCAGCGCCACAAAATGGGCCATCTTGCTGAAATGGTCGACTGTGACCCAGATGGTATTCATACCTCCAGAGGGGGGAAGATCAACTACAAAGTCAGTAGCGATATGTGTCCAGGGCTGCTCCGGAGCTGGAAGCGGTTGCAGCAATCCCCACGATTGGCCAGAAGTAGGTTTGTGCTTGGCATAGTTGGCACAAGATGCTACATAGAAGAATGTATTTTCCTTGATAGTTGGCCACCAATAATACTTCTGGAGCTTCAGCAGGGTACGGCATTGACCAAGATGGCCAGCCAGCTTGGAATCGTGAGCCCAATAGAGCACTTTCTTCCTGAGATGTTTAGGCATGATGGTTTTACCAACAGGCACAGAATGGGTAGCACCCAAGATGACTTTCTTCGGGTCGATTATGTGCTGAAGTTCTTCTGGAACATCCTCCGAGAGAAAGGAGCATAGCAGGGCATCAGCTCTGGTATTCTTGCCTCTGGGGCAATATTTGAGCACAAAGTCAAAACGGTTAAAAAATAAGGACCATCTGGCTTGTCTATGGTTAAGAAATTGTGCATGGCGGAGATACTCTAGATTCTTATGATACGTAAACCCAGTAATTTGATGTTGAGCGCCTTCTAGCCAAGGCCGCTATTCCTCGAATGTCAACTTAATAGCCAGTAGCTCTTTATCTCCGATCCCATGGTTCTTCTCTGCTGGAGAGAAACATTGCGAGAAGAAAGAACAGGGACGTAATGTTTGGAGTCTCCATTTTGGCTCAATACAACCCCCACACTGACGTCAGAGGAGTCGACCTCTACGATGAATGGCTTGTTGGGGTCTGGATGACGCAGGCATGGTTTGGTGGAAAAGGCAATCTTTAATTTCTCAAACATGGAAATGGCCTCCGCAGACCATTTAGAAGTGTTGGCTCCTTTCCGGGTCATGGCAGTTAAGGGCACAGTTAAAGAAGAGTCATTTTTTATAAAGCTTCTATAATAATTGGTGAACCCCAAAAATCGTCTCAGGGCCTTCAGGCTGGTAGGTTGAGACCAATTTTTAATACTCTCGAGTTTTTGGGGATCCATCTGGAAGCCATCTTTAGACACAATGTAGCCAAGAAAAGGCACAGAGTTCTTATGGAATTCGCACTTATATTTATTTATTTATTTTTAATTTTTATATACCGATGTTCCTGTATAGAATACATATCGCACCAGCATTTGGATAGCTTGGTGTAGAGCCAATGTTCTCGTAATCTTCGTAGTACTTCCTTGACGTTCTCAAGATGGGTAGGCAAGTCCTGAGAAAATATCAGGATATCATCCAAGTATACCACGATACTCTGGTACAACAGGTCCTGCAAGATGTCGTTCATCATGTTCTGGAACACGGCGGGTGCGCTGCACAGGCTGAAAGGCATTACTAAGTACTCAAAATGACCATCTCGAGTGTTGAAGGCTGTTTTTCATTCATCGCCACTGCGAATGCAAACTAAGTTGTAGGCCCCCTTCAGGTCAAGTTTCGAGAATATTTTGGCACCTTGAAGCCGGTCGAACAGCTCTGAGATTAAAGGCAGGGGATATCTGTCTTTGATTGTGATCTCATTCATACCTCGATAGTCGATACAAGGACGCAAGGTACCATCCTTCTTTCCTACAAAGAAGAAACCTGCGCCGGCTGGAGACTTTGATGGTCTAATCATGAATCCCTTCTGTAAATTCTCCTCGATGTACTCGGACATAGCCTTGTTCTCTATGGCAGAGAGAGGATAGACACATCCTTTAGGAGGTTCAGTGTTAGGTTCCAGCCTTATGGCACAATCGAATGATCTGTGTGGAGGAAGGATGTCAGCAGCTTCTTTGGAAAACACATCACTGAATGATGCATATTGAGGCGGCAGTCCTGGCATCACTGGAGTCGTAGGCATGCAGAGGACAGGAGACACCTCCTTAAGGCACTTGCCATGACAACCTGGGCCCCAGCGGGAGAGTTCCAAGGTGGCCCAGTCGAATTGAGGCTGGTGCAACTGCAACCAGGGTAACCCCAGAACAATAGGGTGCATAGCCTTCTCCATCACAAAGAAGGATATTGATTCTCTATGGAGGGCTCCGGTGCGAAGGGTTACCGGTCCGGTATGCCAGTTTACGTCACCTAGCAAAGGCTCTCTATGGATGGAGGATAAGAGCAGTGGAACTTCCAAAGTGACGAGGGGAATCCTCAAGTGTTCCACTAGGCATCGAAGTATAAAATTGCCTCCTGCCCCTGAATCCACCAGGGCAAGAGTTTGAACTTCAGACATTCCGCAGATCAGGGAGACTGGGAGAGAGAGTGGAGGAGAAGTCGTGGTAAGGCCTAAGAACAGTCCTCCCGCAGGACTTAGGCCCGTCCATTTCCTGGACAAATTGGGAGTGTTGGGACATCGTGACCAGTCTGTCCACAGTACATACACAGGCCATGCCTCTTCCGAAATCTTCTCTCTTTTCAAGTCAGGTGACTGTGACCAAGTTGCCTCGGTTCTTCTCCACTGGCGACAGGTATTGCTGGGACTGTCTGGATGCAGGTTTAGCATGAACCTCCTTCTGACCCGGTCTAGTGGTAGGCTTGAGCTCTTTCACCTTATCACAGAGCTGATGGTCAATTCTAGTAGCCAAAGCCACTAGTTCATCCAGCGAGTCAGTTATCTCATGAGCAGTCAGCCCCTCTTTCAGACCTCTGAAGAAGAGGGTTTTCAGGCATTTGGAATCCCAGCATAGTTCCTTAGCAAGAGTTTTAAACTCTATTGCAAAATCAGCCAGTGGTCGGTTGCCTTGCTTCAGGTCCACCAGGGTAGAACCAGCAACAGTCACTCGAGCAGGATCGTCAAAGACGGACTTAAACAAATCCAAAAATCCGTCAATATCCTGCAAAATTGGATCCTTACATTCCAACAGTGTTGAGGCCCAAGACAAGGCCCTTCCATCAAGATATGTATGTAGTCTTGGCATAAGCCGTGGGGAAGTGAGAAGGCTATAATGGAAAATGCATGCAGCACTGACTTAAGAAACCTCTAGTCCTTTGAATCTTACCAGAGAAACGAACTGGAGCAGCCAGAGGTACAGTTGTCTTTAAGGTTACTTCAGGTAGCTGACCTTCATTACTGGAAGAAGAGCCTTGATTCTTCTGTGCGTGTAGCTGATGGTACGCAGAAGTGAGTTTCTCCAGTGCGTCTTGTTCAGCAATGTGCAAGGCCAGGCCCGGAATGGCCTGCAGAGCACTGAGCTGTGCCTGATCCATGGAGTTAGCAATCTGTTATGTTTGGTAGGGTTTGGGTGGACCCTTGGACACTATGGCAGCTGACCACTCCCACGGGGGGAAGTCCCATGAGGGGCCACAGGTCAGGCTCAGCTCTGGACACACAAACACATATTATATTTTTTATTATTTATTTATTTTATTTAATTTCTTTTCCTATACCGATGCTCAAGACTAGGTCTTATCGTACCGGTTTACAATGTAACTGAGGGGAAACCAATTAACATCAAGGTAGAAAGTAAAGTTACATTAAACAGGGAGCATAAAACCTGGGCAATGGAAGACAGTACAGAGTTTAAACTAAGAAACAATTAGAGAGAGATAAATATATAAATATATTTATATATTAGACAGTTTATGAATATATATATATATTGTCTAATATATACTGTATATATAATATATATACTGTCTAATATATAAATATTATATATATTATATATATTATATATTATATTGTATAATATATATACTGTCTAATATATAAATATATATTAGACAGTTTATGAAGCCACCATAGGTGGCGGTAGTGAGTAGAAGATGGAGCCCGACTGGGCTAGTATTCCTCAGGGCGCTGGAACAGCGGCTTCTCCAGTAGCAGTGCTGTAGGAAAAAGAACTGAGAAAATGAGTACACTAAGATATTCACAGAGTCCCCAGTATGGAGAAGCCCCGAGATAGGGAGAGCTGGCCCTCGAGGAGCAAATACCAGATCCCGGGGCACAGAGACTTGTTGGCAAGTACTCATGCAGCAGTTATCCATAGAAGATGGCACTGGTGCTGGAACAGAGGCAGGCCCTCGAGGAGCGAGTACCTGGTTCCAGGGAAACAGCTCTGAGGAGTAGATGGTAGTAGTACTCACAGATGGTGTCTGTAGCGAATTCTTCCAAGTAGAAGAGGAGATGGACACAGGCAGCGAGTCAAGGAATATGGGCCCTTGAGGAGCGAGTACCGGTTCCTGATAGTGACCTGAAAGAAGCAGAGAGGCCCCCGAGGAGCGGGTACCTCGTTAACAGCAAAGAGTCCAAATAGAAGTTGGAGGCAGAGTAGCTGGGTACGGAGAGCGAATCCCATCCATAGGAAATCCCTTGCTAACTCAAAGGTTAGCAATAAACAATAGGCTTAAATATCCGGGCAGTGTGACATCATCACAGGGGAATGCCCCTGAGGTTCGCGCCATAGAGGAAATTTTATTTTTATTTATTTTAAAATTTTTCTATACCGTCGTTTAGTAATGTACCATCACAACGGTTTACATTTCGGCACGAAATAGGTTTGGTTAGGTTTCTAAGTTATCCATAGTGTGCCAATATTTTATGGTTACATAGTTCAATAATATGCTCTAAATGAGAGATGGGTTGGGGTTACTATTTATATGATTTTTGGGATAATCATATATGTGTATACTGTTAATTTAATATTTAATTATGGGTAAAAATAATAAAATTGACAATTCTCCTTTTTTTATGGTGACTTTCAGCTGTATGAGGGCCGTGCCGCGCGCGTACCCTAAGGTACCTGAGGAGCATGGTGGGAGGCGGTGCCCAAGCCGATCCGGGGATACTGGAGAGGACGGCGGACAGACGCCGCGGCAGCCAGATGTCCACAGGGAGCAGGAAGAGTCGCAGAAAAAGAAAGGTAGGCACTCCGCTGCCCGACGGCTTCACTCCGAAGCTGTCGGGCCGCGCCAGTTGCAACATAGATGGATAGAGTCTATCCTTAAACAAGCCTTTGATGCTGTAGCAATGATCTTACAGATTGCTTCTTGTTGCGCTCTGGTGGCTCTTTCGTGTCTGTTTCTCTCTCAGGAGATTGATGACTCGGGGATGAATTCCAGAGCGGTTTTGGAACCCAATGCCACCTTTTTAGCAGACGCAGGCTCCGATTTAGTCTGTACTTTGGCCAGAGGAGTGGCCTCAGTGGTGGCTGCCAGACAATAGCTATGGCTGCAGAACTAGTCAGCTGATGCAACCTCCAAAGCTAATCTTACAAAGATGCCCTTTAAAGGATCACTCTTATTTGGGAGCGAGTTGGAAAAGCTGGCCAGTAAATGGGGCGAATCTCCAGTTCCCCAGTTGCCAGAAAATAAGAGGCAGCAACTGCAGTGTCCCTCGCCTATGAGGGGCCGTTCCAGGGGTTCCCAGCATTTTCACCCCTACAGAAATTTGACATTTCAGAGGTTTCAACCTCTTGGGAGTTCCCAGCCCTTTCATACCCTGCAGCCCCGGAGAGTTGCAGGTTCGGGTTCAGGCTCGTCCCAAACCCCCCCAATTAAATTTTTATCGACCCCCCTTTGGGACAAGGAGATAGGGGGTCATCTGTCTCTCTTTTACCAATGGTGGGTCGAGATTATTTCGAACAAATGGTTAATAAGAAGGATGTGCACTGGAATTCCACAGCACTCCTCAGGACGTATTCATGATGTCTCCTTGCCACTTCCAGCACAAGAAGCAGGCAAAGGAGATTACACTTCTAAGACTCCTCAGGATGAAGGTTGTGTTCCCAGTACCTACACCCCAGGAAAATATGGGGAATTATTCCATCTATTTTGTTGTACCCAAGAAGGAAGCTTCCTTTTGCCCCATCCTGGACCTCAAGAGCATCAACTGTCACTTGTGAGTGACTCATTTTCACATTGAGATCTTGCGCTCCGTGATAATGGCCATTCAACTGGGAGAGTTCCTAACCACCCTGGACCTATCCAAGTCCTACCTACATATTCCAATTCGACAGGATCACCAACATTTCACCAGCTTTGTGGTTCTGGGTCATTTTTATCAGTTTCGGGTGCTGCCCTTTGGCTTAGCCACTGCCCCCAGAACATTTTCCAAGATTATGGTGGTCATGGCGGCAGCATTGAGAAAAGATGGGATCCTGGTACACCCATTCTTGGATGATTGGCTGATCCAGGCCAAGTCTGTGGAAGAGAACTCCTGGTGACCAATAAGGTGATCTCTTTGTTATAGGAACTCAGTTGGATAGTAAACCTTTCCAAGAGCAGCCTCAAGCCTTCCCAGGCGGGGCAAGGTCTTTCTTCCATCCACACGGATACAGAAGTTGATGAATCAGGTGCGTCAGTTGGTGAACATGGTATGCCCGACGGTGTGGAGCTATCTCCAAGTTCTCGATTTGATAACAGCAACCCTGGAAGTAGTACCATGGGTGAGGGAACACATGTGTCCTCCTCGATGCTCATTGCTATGATTTTGGAACCCACAGTCTCAAGACTATTTGGTTCATCTCCACTTACCAATGGGAGTCTGCTGTCACCTCCAGTGGTGGTTAAAGGAAGCTCATCTGAGCAGGGGTGTGTCCCTGTCCTCCCTGAACTGGCTGCTTCTCATGACATATGCAAGTCTCTGGGGCTGGGGAGCACACTATCAGGAGCTGATGGTCCAGGGACGTTGGACAGAAGAAGAGGCCCTCTGGAACATTAAGGCAGTCAGATTGGCATGTTTACAGTTCAACCACAGGCTCTAGGGCCATGCAGAACACGTGATATCGGACTACCTGGTCATGGAGCCTGTGGCAGACAACGCAACGACGGTAGCCTACATCATTCGCCAGGGAAGAACCAAAAGCCAGCAAGTGTCACAGGAGATAGACCTCTTTAAGGAGTAGGTGGAAGTACATCTACAGATGATCTCAGCTTCCCACATCACAGGAAAAGACAATGTCAGAACAGACTTTCTAAGCAGGGAGAGTCTGGATCCAGGAGAATGGGAATTGTCTGCCAAAGCATTTCAACTGATAGTAGATCGTGGGGCCTCCCATCAATTGACCTGCTGGCCATACCCCACAATGTGAAAGTTCCTCAATTCTTCAGTCCCAGAAGAGATCCATGGTCCCTGGGAGTCAAAGTTCTTGTTCAGATCCAGCTGGAAGACGAGTTGCTATACGCCTTCCCTCCATGGCCCCTGCTGGGCAGGGTCATTCAGAGAATCAAACATCACAGGGGACTAATCCTGCTAGTAGCTCCAGGTTAGCTGAGGCATCCATGATATGCGGACATGTGGAGACTCCTGGTAGAGAAACCCCTGTGCCTCCCACCGCCCAAGGACCTGTTACAGCAGGGACCAGTCCTTCACAAGGATCCAACTCAATTCTTACGGTCTGGCCCTTGAGAGGGCTCGCCTGAAGAAGTGGGGATATTCTACAGTGGTAATTATCACCTTACTCCGCACTTGGAAGTTCCCCATGTCCCTAGTGTATGTGTGAGTCTGGAAAGTATTTGAGGCCTGGTGCAAGGAAAACGATGTCTTCCCTCGGGTGGTCAAAATCCCTCTTATTCTGGAATTTTTGCAGGATGGCTTGACTAAAAGTTTGGCTTTTAACTCTTTGAAGGTGCAGGTAGCAGCTCTCTCTGGTTACAGGGATGAGGTGAATGGGGTCTCTCTGTCGGCTCATCCAGATGTGGCTCGTTTTCTGAAGGGAGTGAAGCACCTTTGGCCTCTCTTGCGGTTGCCGGTTCCTTTGTGGAATCTTAATTTAGTGCTGGAATTTTTGGCAGGTCCTTCCTTTCGGCCACTGTGCAATCTTTCCTTGTGTTTATTGACTTTGAAAATGGTGTTCCTGGTAGCTATATGCTTGGCACGTCACATCTCTGAACTGCAGGCATTGTCATGCCGGGAGCCTTTCCTTCGGATGACTCCAGGGGTGTTGCAGTGCACACAGTGTTACAGAGCCGGGACCATACTTTTGTGACCCTGGGGCAGATATTCAGAATTATGCAACCCTCCCCCCCCCCCCCCCCTTTGATTTACCAGTGACTGCTCTGGCAGAGCCCTGTGTCCTTTGTTGGCAATGGAACAACTGTCCCTCTCTCTTCCCTCCTTCCAAACATCCTCCTCTCTCGCTTCCCTCCTACCCAGCATTCTACTCTATTCCTCCTCTTTCCTTCCCCCGTGTCCCCCTCCCCTCAATCCACTCTGTGCCTTCCGCCTTCTCTACCTTCCTCTGCATCACCCTTTAACCCACACACTCACTCCTTAACTTGCATTCTCCTTTCTCTCCCTCCCCCCCTCCTCCTTCTCACCCTACATTCCCCTCTTTCTCCTCCACTCACTCCTTTTCCAGCATCCCTCCTCTCTCCCCCCTACCAAGCCTTTGCCCAACAGCAGCCCTCTCTTTCACCCATCCCTTGCCTATCAGTTTCGCCCTCGTTCCTCCTCACCCCTCACCCCTTGCCCAGCAGTCCCTCTCGTCCAACTGCTCAGCAATAGTAGCACCCTCTCCCCTAGCAACCCTTACCCAGCAGCAGCAGCAGCCTCCTTCACCCAACCCTCTGCCCAGCAGCAGCAGCAGCCCTGTCTCCCCTAGCCCCCTGTCCAGCAGCAGGAGTCACCTCTCCTCCACCTCTCTCTGCCACCCAACTCTCTGCCCAGCAGCAGTACCTTCTTTGGCTCCTCCATCACCTTCTGCCCATTTCTTTCTCTCCCCCCCCCCCTCCTATCCTCCTCAGGCTGCAGTGCTGTAGATCATTGGGCAGTGACAGCAGCAATAGCTTGCAGAAACTTAAAATAAAATCAGCACGGGGCCTGTGAGCCGTCACTCACCCAAAGGCCCTGGCCCCTCCTCTCACACAGGGCCTTATTCATTATAACATCCTGAAAACCTGAGTGACTAGGGGACCCCGGGACAGGTTTGGGAACCTCTTTGCTAATTCCTTTAGCCTTTAACCTTATGCCTCTTCCCTAATTAATTTTCAGGCCCACAGGCACCCTTTGAAAATTTGAAAATTAAATACAGTCATTATGTTCTCACCACAACCCTTTCCAGAACAATCCTGAAAAATCACATAACTGGGCATCATACTTTTAAATATTAAACTTTGTTTTGTATGTATACAGACATACAAAACAAAGTGTGAGTGTATAGATATATAGATATATTGCTATATATGCAGTACTAAACTTGCCATACCGAAAATCAGCACGATCTCCCAGATCTCAAACAGCAGTAATCATATAAGCAAAGGCATTGCTGCAAATATTCCACCTAGCCCTGAAACACCAATACACCTTCTAGTGGGAAAACAGAACAAGCTGGACTGCCGCAGATCCCCTACCCAGAACCTACAATGCTACAGAATACTTCACCTCTGGCACACATACAGAGCACAGACCCTCACCAAATACAGCAGAAGGGATCACAAATTAGAAATGGAAATGTGCAGACAAAAACTGAATTCTTCTTTGATCTGCCATCCACTCCATCTTAACCCTTTCCCCTCTACCCCATACCTGTTCCCTGCAGACAGGAGGGGGCGGGGGGAACAAGAGAAGAGGAGGTGGTGGATTAGAGAGCAGATTGCTCTTCCTTGCTTTGCACTGTCCTCTTGTCTGCTTCAGGTTCTTCTCCCCCTCCAACCTGTTCCTAGCATGTTACCTATGAGGGAGAGCCACACGTGCTCCTGCCCCTAAGTAAAAGCAGCCTTGCTGATGCCACACCCTTGAGCTTATCACCCGCAGCAGCCATCCCTCCCCAGTCCCTGCTCTGCTGGGGAGGTTCCCGTCCCTGGCCACATTTCGAGAAAAGGGGAGGGAGTGGTCAGGCCTCGGGGTAGATTTTGGGCCGGAGGGCAGGCTGTGGGTTAAGCCACAGTCCTGCGGGGGCTCCCTTCCTTTCAGGGTTTGTTTGGGTTTTTTTCAGTTTTTGGGTGTTTTTGAAAGTTTATTTTTTTTCAATAAAGATATCGAGATGAAATAAAACATTAAAGGCCGGATTTTAAAACCCCGACGCATGTAAATCCTGGGGTTTACGCACGTAGCCGGGCCTTACGAGTGAGATATAGATATATATCTATATCTCAAATGGGCCCGGCCATGCGAGTAAACCCTGGGACACGTGTAAGTGCCAGGGCTTTAAAAGAGTGCAGGCCGGGACAGCGCCATTCCTCGCTGTCCCAGAGCCTCACGCACTGGCCAGCGTGCGCAAGTTACTTCAGGTCGAGCCCTGAAGTAACTTGCAAAATAAAAGGTAATACATTTTAAAAAAGGGTTTTAGAGGGTTTGGAGCGGACTGGGAGGGAACTGGGGAGAAGGCCCCGAAGCATTGCCTCTCGAATGTAGAAAAAATTGACACCCCCCCCCCCCCCCTTGCGTGCACCGCTGTCGATTTTATAACATGCTCCTGGGGCTGCCATCCTCTTTCCTCACCTCAAGCAGCAGATTACCTTGTGCCACCCTTGGATTGTTAGAAAAATTGTGCCCAAAATTTTGCTACAAGGATTTTTTCTTTTTACAAAATCTCAGCTGCAAAGGGAGCTTTATGCATATTTTTATCTACGCAAAAATAGTTAAGAAGCTGCTTTGGATTTGCTGTTTGGCACTTCAAACAAATTACATTCAGATACTATAGGTATGTCCCTATTCCCAGAGGGCTCATAATGTGAGTTTGTACCTGAGGCAATGGAAGATAAAGTGACTTTTGCAAGGTTACAAGGAGAGCAGTGGGATTGTGAATCCCCATTTCCCTGGTTTAGAGGCCACTGCTCTAACCACTAGGCTACTCCTCCATTTGTTATAGCAGCTCATTAACTATTAGATTAAATATATTTATTATGTTATTACAACTTATACAAATATGCTACTTGTAACAGAAAACAAAATCATAAGAGAAACAATTTTGAACCAGCATAAACATTCGAAGGACAATATAATAGTCTTGAGCTTTCTACAAGTCCACAATTACAGGGGAAGGAAAATTCAAGCCACAAAACAAAGCAAAATTATCTAAGGTAAGAAGTACTCGACATCACTTCAGAACTACTATTAGTGATATTTCAACAATAACAGAGCAACAGTCTGTACCAAAGAAAACCAGTCAACAGCAGGTGTGCTGGTCATGGTTCTGTCACTTAAAAAGGCAGACATTTGAGAAGGAAATTTCCTAATATTTAATTAAACCTTTGCAAGGATATCTAAGAAAGAAGAGGCCACCTAATTGCAAAATCCCCAGTTTCGACAATAGGAATAGTTTCCTCCTCAGTCTCCTTGCAGATGTCTGGAAATTCCTAATCTGATAATTCATAAATGGCACATGTTAGTGTAGAGAGCAAATAATAATGCACAATATAAAGTGCTTTGTAAGTAGAATTAGAATTTATAAAAATGTACAAATATGAACTAGATTATATCTTCAGTATTATGATGACCTAGAATTTTTATGAATATGAACCATAACAAAAAATGTATTGTGATTTTAGCCTAGAATGTGAAAGTGAACACACAATATTGTTGCGCTGGAGGTGGACCCTTGGCCTGGTGCAGGATTGGTACAGCCCTCTGGGCAGACCCAGAGAGCGCCTGCCACCAGGAGGCAGAGCACAGGAGGAGACAGAGGCAAGCTGGAGCTTCGCCAATAGCAACCCGGAGTTTCCGCAGGTTGAGCCCTTGGGTACCCGGGCTGCCTGGTCTTAGGTGGGCCTCGCAGAGTCTCCTAGAGAGGAAGCGCAGGGGAGTGCCCACCACGAACAAGGGTGCGCGGTCGATGTCCAAGCAAGAATGTCCAGAGGTTGCAGGAGGCCAGAATAGCGTGTCCGAGTGGATAGCGAGGATCAAGGTCAGAGTATCAGTCCAGAATGGTCAGCCGAAGCAGGGGTCAGTACCTGTAGTCAGTCCGGGCGTAGTCAGATCAAGCAAAGGTCAAGTTCCAGGCAGCGGTCAGGAATGGTCAGTGTACAGGCAGAGGTTGGTTCCAGGCAGCAGTCCAGCGGTCCAGTGGTTCAGGCAGCGGTCAGACGTGGTCAGGTTACAGGCAGAGGTCGGTTCCAGGCAGCAATCAGACGTGGTCAGGAGCAAGCAAAGGTCAGTACTGTGAGATCACTCCGAAGGGTACTACCAGGAGAGACGCTGGAACAGGAGACGCTGGAACAGACAAACTAGAGAACACGGGAGTGTATGACCCGATTGCCAAGGCACTGAGCTAGTGGCTGAGCCCTGGTATATATACCGGGCTCAGGTGACGTCAGAATCGGGCACCGCCCGTGAGTTTCCCGCGCTTGGCCCTTTAAAGATGGAGGAACTCCGCGCACGCTAGGAGGCGGGGCCGACACCGAGGAGGACCCCCAAGCCCTGGCATGAGGAGCGCTGCGAGGTAGAAGGCCCCGATGGGCCTGGGGACGTTCGTGGAAGCCGCAGCCGAGCAGCGCTGGGAATGAGAGAGGAGCTGGTAGACAGGCGCGCCAGGTGAGCAGGCCCAGTTCTGGCACCAGCGCGGCCGGGAAGCACAACAAATATGTGATTGTAGACCAAGAGTAGGAATGGTGATGTTGTAAACTGTTTTGATCTTCATTTGGAACAACGGTATATAAAACACCTAAATAAATAAACAATTTTTCAGTAACCGACCTCTATCAAGCTCTAGGGCACATGTAATAATCGTAGGAGAAAATATCATTTGGTCAGACCCAGAATCCTTGTAATATCCAAACAATCCAAAGGTAATTGAGCATGCTGATCCTGACTATATTTTCGCTTTCTATATGGTGGAAGGGAAAAGAGGCCCAGGAGAAAGGTAGGACAGATTCAGATGCAATTTTCAATACATTTGTAACATATTTTCTAAATATTTCCTTAGCAGAAATAGAGGGTAATGTAGGAAAGTTAAAAAAGAATATACATTTAATTTCCTTAGTATGTTCCCCAACACTTCTAATTTATTATGAGGCACACCAGAGTCCTTAATAAAGGCTTCCTCTCTGTCTTGAGGCAATTTAATATTGACCTCATATTTATTTAGACATTGTTTAATGTTAGTAATTGCACTTTATTGAATTTCAGATTTCTGTGAAGACAGATAATTTGACATCCATTGTTTGAATTTGCGAGGATATAGTTTTGTGCATTAGAGAGAGTCTTTCCCATATTGTCTCTAAAGTAAATTGAACAGGTCTCGCCAAACCGTCTAAAACCATTGGAGCCAGGGGTTCACCTTTAGAAACAGACTGCAGATGGTCAAGGGGAGTCATAGGAACCACCAAAGAAAATACTCCCTCACTCGCCGAGGAGTCCAGCAACTTTCCTCCTGCTCTCAAGACTGATCACCTCTACTAAGCATTGGCTGTGGTGCTGGGCAGTTTTTCTCCCCCCTTTGCCTGCAAACTCGCAAATGGCCACAGCTAGATGACATCATCCAGCTGTGGCAAATTTCCCTCTCCTCTAAACTTAGGTAGCAGTGGGACTGCAGGAGGAACCCGCACCTCTGGACTCGAGCTATGTGAGTCAGAAGCTGCTGGAGAAGCCTTCTCCCACTCCCCAGAGCTCCAATGACCCGAGCTCTGGAGTTGAAGCCATGATCCTGTGTCAGTGCACCAAAGGATAAATCGGTCTGTGTGCTGGGAGAGCTGCCCGCTTCCTTTGAGCTTTCTTCTTTCGGGTCCTGTGGGTTTGATTCAGCAAGCTTTTGCTCACATTCGTTGCTAACGAAATAAAAATATTGGTTCATCCAGCCCTAGGTGATGTGACCTTTACTATATACTGTATATCCCCAGTGTTGCCCTCTGTATAGTTATTACTTATTCCTTTTCTCAAAAACAAAGAACTGGAAGGGACCAACTGGATTTCTGAAATAGCAGTATATTTGTGGCCCTTTTCATCTCAAGAAGCAACTGCAGAAAACTTGCTTAAAAAAATGAAAAGGAAAAATTGCTCTGAAGATTTTGTTTGCCAGGCCCTTACTAACAAACAATTACGGAGGGGAAATATTATGTTGATATTCCTATTTAGGCAAAAGTTGAGCAAAAGCAACACCATTCATGACTATAGAAAAAATGAGCAAATAATCAGTAATTCTGAGAGCTGCTCATAAAACAATAAACACAAAAGCAGTCTTTACTAGCCTCTTAACAAACAGATTGTGAAATGTTTAGAGCCTATACAACTTTAATAGTCTTTCGTGCCATAATGTAATGGTAGGGTGAATGCTTTGAGCTTCTTTTAAGTGGGAGTGGCCATTCGGAAAATATTGGGAAATAACTTCCTTAACCATATGTAGGCGGCAAGCAGTGTGTTCTGGGTCTCTTTCCTTTATCTGCAATTTTGACAGGAGTGCAATTTATTAACTTGAAAAGAGGAGAATAAATTACCTGAAACAGGACATACAGTGGATCCTGCATCCTTTTCATACCAGTGGGAGATCAGGATACTTTGAGCCTGTTCACCATTAAATACCTTCCCGAGTTGTTGAAGAGGCCTTTAGAGAGGGAGCTGCTACTTTTATGATGTAAATTCGTTATCCTGCCAGTCTTTGAAATCTGTCATACGGCCAATTTAATACGCCAAGGGATAAAAAAAAAAGTCTTTTCTTTTAAAATACTTTTTTCTTTGAGGTTTCAAAGGAATATTTCATGTAGGAAGCCATTGTTATATCCTTCAGGTGCTTTTAGTGGTGGGACATATTTTTCTTATTTTTTTTTTTTTTTGTAGCATGTAATTATATATTCTTCAGATAAGATGCATCTTTCTATTTATTTTTTGCCAGAATTAAAATAATCTGGATTTCTGCACATCAAATTAAGCAGAAAGTGTTATCATGACTGAAATCAAATGACGTTTTATAATACATGATTTTATTGAATATAGTTTGTGTTTGGGTGTGTTCGCAGCCACTCATTACCTATATCACTAAATTTAGCAGAACATTGACATCTAGGAAGATTTCATGCTATAATTTGCCTTTGAAAATTTTGATATAGAAGCAATATTACTCTTGTGAGATGCGAAATTCCTGTTATACATGAATTGGTTGACTAAAAACATTTTTGTGGCATTGTAAATCTTTAAAAACAAATATACTGAAGAAAAATTTGTACAAAATTTTGGTATAGTGGTTTTAGGACAATTCACATGGTGTTTTAGAAATCTTCCCATGTGCTGGAATTACTCATCCTTTGGTCTAGTACTTCTCAACTCACCTCAAACAGCTTGTGATTTCCTAGTAAAGTATCTTCCACCATGTCTTTATGCTATATTCAGACATTCATGTGGCTAGATGCTGCTCATCTGAAAACAGGAAATTAAGTAAATGCTTTAGCCTTCAGATTTTCAAGAAAACCAGTTGCGCATGCCAACAAAATAGTTTTGAAAAATATTGCGAGGATAGATATTCAAAAGTAGAGCCAACTGGGCTGAGCCTTACAGGACACCAGTGTAGATAGGGTACCATGCCAAGCAGGCATCCCCAACTTGTACTTGTTGTGAGTTTTCCATCAGATAAGAAGCAATATTGGGTTTGATGGACCTTTGGTGTGACCCAGTATGTTGTGCTGGTGCAAGGATATTCAGCCACCCTAAGTGTTGACGTCACCTTACCACATGATCTCTCTCTCCGGCGATCTCGCAGAGAGAGATTGTGTGCATGCTGTGCGATGCTCTCACATTGACTGCGGCGCTCATGGGGCCCTGACCGTTTCCAGCGCTCTGGTCGGCCTCCTAGTTCACTTAATGCCTACCGCCAGCCCTGCTAGTATGGCATATCTTATGTCCTTATGTTCTCCTAAATTAGGTGCCTAGATTCATTATTAGAGACTTGATTTTTGCTGAGTTATCTGTTTTCTTTTGTGTAACTGAATCTTGGCTTACAAAGGCTAAGTCATCTTTGAATCGCTTATGCCCTGATGGGTATAAAGATAGAAGGGGGTGGCCTTCTTTTGTTATGCAAAAGTTTCTGAAATTTGTCTCATGAGAATATAAACGATGGGTCACCGCTGGAAATATTAATCTTATTTTCCAATGTATTTAGCTTTTATTTAGTTTATATTCCACCTTATTTGTTGACTACAAATTGCTTCCTTTTGTCTGAACAATTGCTTCGATCTAAGGCAAAGCTAAACAGCATGCTATTGCTTGGTAATTTTAATCTACATCTTGATGTCCATTCAATGCCCACCAGTTGTAAATCTCTGCTTGATGGCCTCTCTGGCTGTGGTTGGCAACAAATCATTCATGAAGCCACGCATAAGAAAAGACATACTTTAGATTTACTTCCAAATTCATCAATAGTGATTAAAACAATTGTTTAAGATGGCTGAGCATGCTGTAGCTTGCTCTCTACCTTTTTTAGATGATCCTTTGGTGAATCTGATACCAAGCAAACAGCATGTTGTTAGAAGAAGCCATGTTGATATTGAACAGTTTGGTGTGCATGTACATGAGTTTGAATCCTGTGATCTCTCTAATACTGAACAGGCCACTACCCATGTGGGACAAACAATATCAAAGGTGTTGGATGGGATTGCTCCACTCTGTTTCTTTTCCTGTGTACAATGGGGCAAAGTTCCAACCTTCCCCGGAGCTGTGTGATGATGCCTATTAAGAAAGTAGGAACGGGTCTGGTGTTGCTCTCACTCAAGAAATGTTTTGGAATGCTATAAGCAATTACTCGCTAAATATAAGCAAAATTTTGATGAGGCTGAGAAGGCTTTCTATGGAGCCCATATTTGTGCTAAAATTCTATTTGCAATCACTCGCAATTTAACATCTTGCCCTGAAGCAGGTGCTTCAAAGTATTTTTCAAGCATTCAGCATTGTTTCCAATAGCAGCCAATCCAAGTCACAAGTACCTGACAAGTATCCAAACATTAAATAGATCCGATCCCATGTTACTAATACTGGCAACAAGCAGTGGCTAATCCCTATTAATTAATAACAGTTTAGAGACTTCTCCAGGAACTTATCCAAACCTTTTTTAAACCCAGCTAAACTAGTTTCCTTAACCACATCCTCTGGCAATGAATTACAGAGCTTAATTGTGCGATGAGTGAAAAATAATTTTCTTTGATTTGTTTTAAATATGCTACTTGTAACTTCATGGCGTGCTCCCTATTCCGTGTATTATCCAAAAGAATAAATAACTGTTTCACATTTACCTGTTCAGGACCTCTCATGATTTTATAGACCTCTATCATATCCCCCCTTAGCTGTCTCTTCTCTAAGCTGAACAGCCCTAACCTCTTTAGCCTTTCTTCATAGGAGAGCCATTCCATCCCTTTTATAATTTTGGTCAAGAGCTTAGCTGTTTTTGCATATTATTGATTCCAGTATTTCCTCTGCAAATGAAACTTTTCCTGCACTTTCGAGCTTGTTTATTCACACCAAATAAATATAACAATTTGTTCCTAGCATTAGGCTGAAAATGTCTGTTAAAATGATTTTCAACAAGTCCTTTCATGCACATAAATCTGCTTCATTGGATTTCCAGAGACTTCATTCAAATGACACCTTATGTGCATGTTTTTATTTTTTAGCACAGCAGCTCCCAGAAAAGTAACTGCATTGAATTGCAGGGAATTTAAGGTTCCTTTGTCACTTTGAGGGAGGAGGGGGTAGGCAAATGCACTGTCCTCTTAAGCAGGACTACATTTGTTTTTTTATCTTGGGAACACAATTCAAGAAAGGAGTCCCTAAAACCTTCCTGTTCAATAAAGACAAATTCAGTTTGCTTGTTAGCTGCAGAAGATCAATAGCAGCCTTTTTTTTTTTCTGTTGTTCGATAGACTTCCCTGTTAATGCTTTCTGGGGTTTCTTGCATAGAACCCATGCACGACAGTATTGTATTTGTAAGTGTTTTTCTTTGAACTGATCACAGTTATCATGCCAGTGAGGCAAATATCGACCAGGGAGTGTCTACCACAGCAGAATTTGCTCTTTTGTGGCTCTTCCTGCTTTCACCTATTTTATACGGTCAACCAGTGGTTTCTTTCTATTGGATGCCTTTTACGAAGATCAATGAAACTTCCTCCTGCTGTTTGCCAGTTCTGTTGTATCTGCAGATCTCAGACAATATTTGGATAGCGCTTTGTTTCCCGCAAAGCCTCCTAAAGTTAGGGGGTAATTTTCAGTGTCATTTAAATGCATAAAAACCCAGTTGTACTTAAATAGCGCAGGTCTGAGTGCTCACGATAATGTGCATAACCCAGGTACACGCGTACCCTACTTGAATGGAGAAGAGGCATTTCAAGGGGTGGAATTGGGGCGGAAATGGCACTTACGTGAATACTCATAAGAGTATGTGCTTAAGTTTCGCCCTCTTTACGTGAGCGAATGTGCCGTGTGCAAGACCGATTACCTGAACCTTTTCAACGTGGACTTGTGCACAGAAGCTTGCTTTGAAAATACACAGTAAAGTCTGCGTGTACAATATATATGCAGACCTTATTGCAACACAGATCATTTGGAAATTTACTCTCCCTGAATGCTATTTTTTTCATATCTAGAGCCCTTCATTATTCCATGTTTTTCAACCTTTTTTTCTTTTCAGAACTCCTCCTCGGTGTTAGCTAGATGAAACATAGACCAGTGAATATCTATTTGTCTCTCATTTCCTGGAAGGGCCATGAACCACGGAAGACCTCTCTAGAGCTAAAGAGCAAGCCATTATCATATGCCTGGCACTAGAGAACCCTAGGATTGCAGTGGCAGGATACAAATAGATACAGGGCTTGAGTCCTGGCACCATTTTCCTGCTTGATTGGCCTTGTGGTCTCTCAAAAAAAACAAACTTGCATCTTGCATGTCAATATTGGCATTTTTTTTTTTTTTCTAGAAAGATAGCACTGAGCACTGAGCAGATATATTCTTAGATTATCTCCCTCCTTCTTCTGTCCTGACTGTGATGTATTTAAAAGCACCAATCATTCTTTCACTAACATTTTTATTAGTGATTTCTGGGGACCTTGGGTAGGGCGGCAATAAGAATACTTAAATGGCACCGTGACCAGACAACTGGGGTTACCAATGAAACCAAGCAGGCCGGAGGTTTGCAGCAGAGCAGACAGCGATTAATTTATCTGCACAACAGAGAGACATATACATTTCAAGGAATATTCCATAGTAAAGCACGTGAGATTTCGGACAGCGAGGGTCACGGAGTCTGCTGTTTCAGGGCCCATGTTATGGAATACTCTCCCTGGGCCTTTGCACAGAAAGGCTTGATTCAAAACTTTATAAAAGAATCTGAAAATTTTTGGTCGAGCCTTTCAGTCAGTTAGGGAAATATTTCTGAGGTGCTTGTTTTCACAGCTATATGTGATGCGCGGACTTTTATTTCTTAAGCTTACGTTATTAAGAGTTTGTGTTTTATTGTACCTACGGATGCTTAGCATTGTGGATAGTGCGCCTATAAAAAATTGTAATCAGTAAGGACTGCCTCGTGTCGATGGCCTTTAATATGTCAGGACTTTGTTTTATTTTATTTATGTCTTAGTTTTTCTATTCCATTCTCCAAGGAATTATGAGCAAAACATAGTACAAGTACATTATTTTCTACAACTGTTGGTAAAACAGAGCAGTAAATAACTAACATTTGATTCCCCTATGTTTAACAACAGTTTGAACCTTTTTTGAAACTGTTTATCCCTTAACATTGTAACCTTCATATTTGTAAACCGTTATGATGGATTTATGATGATGAATTCGAATGACGGTACATAAAACCCGAAAGATAAATAAATAAATAAATAAATGCTTTAGATTACTGCAATGCCCTGTATGTGTGCCTGTTCTTGAAATCCATGCATACATTGCAAATTCCTCAAAGTATGACTGTGAGCATAGTGACCAATGGCCCCTAGGAGGGTTCGTTCTGTCCCACTTCATTGGCTCCCAGTTGTGGTAAGGGCCAAACTCTAAGCTCTGACCCTTGCTTTCCGGGTGCTAAGAGGGAAGGGGCCCCCTCATAGGGCTAATAGCCTGGGCTGGCACATGTCGATGTTCCAGCCAGAGGTGTCTATCCCAGGTTTGCTCAATGAAAGAAATGCGACTTGCCCGAAATAGGATCTAGGGGCTCTTTCAGTCACGATTCCCATTTCTGAGGAACAACTTACCTCTGGAGGTCTGCCAATAGGTGAAGTATCCAGCTGTTTGAAAAAAGGTAATGTCCTTTCTCAGCTTGCAGGTCCAGCTTTATGCACTTCCCGCCCAGAAAGTTTTAGAGCAAAGTTGTTTACTGACACCTTTAAAAAAAACAAACCAAAAACCAAAGCTGTGAAAACTGTACTTTTCCAGCTGACTTTTGTCACTGGTACTGAAGTATGCTGGTTGCTTTTTCCCAGGTCTTTTCCCTTCTGCCCTCTCATCTTTAGGGATCTGTGCTGTTTGCTGAACCATTTAGCGGATGTCAGAGTTTGTCGGGCTTGCAGGTAGGACTGTGAACTGTATTTTTATTTCTTGTCTTTTATGGTGGGTGTTTGTATGAGTGCACTCGATATAATCTACTTTGAACATTGTGATATGAGTGGAATAGAAATTGTTAATACAATCAGATTGGTTGTGGTGTATTATAATGTCAGTAACAAGTTTAGATTTGTTTTCTTTGCTAGAACTTTGTATTTAATTATTTTGTATTTATCTATTTGTTCTTTTCGCTTTCAGGTTGAATACACCAATTTGTGTGATCTGATGATGACCGGGGAGGCAGCATCTAAATAGTTTTAAACAAATAAATAACTTTTCCCTTGACTGCTCCTTTCAGCAGGATGCAACTTCCTCAAACTTGGCATATGCAGGATATATCCGAATGCCTCCATTTTCCAGAAAGGCTCTTGGGTAGACAGAAATAGGACCACTCTTCAGTTTTAATGTCCTGAACAGAAAGCACAAACTACCTGGCCCCTTTATTTTCAGTCGGGGAAATTTTACTTCATTCAGGATTTCCTGTGCGCCAGGGCTGCCCTGACTTACCTGTAAAATTGCCCGAGATTTTGTTTGCAAGGCAGTGTAAAGACAGACAGCAAAAGCTAAAAGCTGGCCAGCCACACATATATGAAATGAGATGCACAATTGGGGGCAAGCATAACCAGTACCGCCGTCTTGGATACGCGGCATTTCACAGTTAAGCATCCTCGTGGCCGGCAGACAGCCCTGACTTTGTCCTGTTGCCAATGAGCCAGAGATCTGTTTTGTTTACATCCTGCTTACAGTCACGTTCCTTGCTGGCAAACCGTGTGTGGGATTGACCACTGCAGCGCACGAGCACCCTAGGGCTGGAGCCTGCAAGCCTGAAGCGGGCATTTTCTCTTCTTCATTTCCTTGGGATTTAGATCTCTGATCGGCACATGAAAGCCTTTTGATACCATGAGAAAATCCTTTGAGAACGTTCCCTAGTTGACTCGGGCCCAATTCTGCATGACGTATGCCACACAGACCGCCATAACATCAGTCAGGGAAGAAAGGATGCCCCGTGTTTGGCTAAACTGCAGGGCATTTCCTTTCCAGGGAGCATTATAATCATGTTTAAGTATAGGTTTATTGTGGTGAAAAAGCTCAGGCATTCCAGTTATCAGTTTTCCCAGGAGAAAACTGCTGTAGTTCCAGGCACCAGTTAAATGTTCCTAGGTTCATTACACCAGCTGACTTCAGAATTACCCGCATTATCATATCACTTTCTCATTCCCACACTGTAAAAGAATTCTTTTGTGGTTCACGTTCACTTTTTTTTATTTTTAAATAACTTTTTTTTTTCTAATATAAGGCCCTCAAGCGTCATTATGGGTTTCTGATTCCTCCTCCTCCTTCCTCCCTAGCCTCTTCTTCTGTCCCCCTGCCCACTCATATATTTCTAGGTTTGTTTGCTCTCCATGTTTAGTCCTGTCTTTCAGATGGCTCCTGTTTAGAAACGACTGGTCCAAGTCCAAACTATCTTCCACATTGCATGTTGAAGATCATAGGACCAGTTTTCCTTAAGGCCATGAAACTGCACGGTTTTGTCCTGTTGCTTGCATGGATGGCATTTAAAGCCATCCATGCAAGCAACAGGACAAAACCGAGACTGGTTTAGCGGGTCCCCTTATGATCTTAGGGTTGCCACCTAGCCCAGGTCATTTCTGACCAGCTGAGCCAGTTCCGGCTTTGCCCTGTGGCATTTGTGAGCTTGCTGACCCGTATTTCCTCGCCTCCCTCCCCCTCTCTTTACGTATGCACACATGAATATATCAGTAGCCAGGTATATGGAGGAATCATGGATGTATATATGCCTGAGCCCCTCTCTCCTCCCTCCTCTGTACCTACCGTTAAATAAAAAATAAAGACAGCTTCCTTTCTAGTGCTCGTTTCTCTTTCGGTGGACACGGCATCGACTTACCAACATCTTGGCACCACCCCAATGACAAACAAAAGGCCCAAGTGCACCATTGTGTCATGATCCCCTCAAATCCACTCCCTTCTCCCACCGCCAAGCTCTCCAACTTGCTCTGCTGAAAGGCCTGAATGTGTTGTCACTTAGGCTGAATTCAAAAAACAGACTTTCTTATGAGCTTACATGTTCGTTCATGAAAAAATCCTGTATTGTAAAACTTGCTGAAAAGAAGACCACCCAAGAGACAGAGGGAAACAATGCACTTAAAGCTATTTTTCTTTTTGAACAGTTCAGATGGAAAAAAAAAATAGACCTTAATGTTATTATCCTGCTACAAATGTGGTCTTTGTGAGAAGTTCACATGGCTGCATCATTTTTTAATTACTGGTACACAGATAGCACGTAAACAAAATTTGTGGATGTTTTCCTGAAGAAGAACCTAATTTCAAACACATCCAATACTTTTGTGGTCCCATTTTTGCAGTAACAATGCTTGCTTGCTTCAATCAGGAAGGAATGAAGATATCAACATATTCATGAATACTTTATCGCCTAGGAGCTTTAGGTTTCTTGGACATTGGCTAATGGCTTTGAAAGGTCACTAGCCATGTGCAATACTCGAGGAACCGAGTTCACAATAGGGATGTGGTGTCATTTGAAATGAAATTTCCTGTTTCATTTAGGTTTTTCTTTTTTCAAATGGTCATTGCTACTTCAACCAAAGGGTCTTCCCCCCTCCCTGGCTCTCCCAGATGCCCCCAACCACTTTACCCCCCCATCTGCAGGTCTCAGGGAGAGGAGCAGTCCCTGGTTCTTCTTGCTCCGTCACGTCTCTGTTTCAAAATGGTGCTGGTGGGCCCTAAGGCCAGTGCCGTTTTGTCGTACAGAGGTATATCTGTACCTCCCAAGAGAGGTACCTCAGTACAACAGAACGGGCTGGCACCATTTTGAAATAGAAACCTGATGGGGCAAGAGCAACTGGGGATTGGTCCTGCCCCTTAGATTTGCAGATGGGGAAAGCGATTGGAGTGCGCACTTTTGGGGGGTGGGGCTTTTATGACGATGGCAGTGGCAAAAGGAGGAAGGTAGCTGGGGTGACCTGACATTTTTTTCTTTTCTTTTTTGTTTCATTTTAAAGAAATTAAAACGAAATAAAGCAAAGAATGTTCCATGCACACCCCTGATTCACAGGACAAATTTTAAAACATTTCATTCCATCCCATCTGAAAAGACCCCTTACTTTTACATGTAACACCTAGGCCTGCTATACTAGCCTATAAATCATAGTGTTTTGATCACGAGTAATAATTATGGGGTGCATTTTCAGTTATGTGCGTAAGTAGCCTGTACCCGTGTACAAACTATTTTATAAATGTCACCCTAATTCAGAGCGTTTGCTGAACTTTGCTGGGACCACAATAAATCACAGGGCTAAGTCCAATTGCAAAGTCACCAGTCCTTTTGTCTTGGGCTTGGGTTCTTGTCTGATGGGGAGAAAGCTATACCTCAAGGCCCAAGGCGCGTAGGTGGAATCCCTGCCCTGTGGGATACTAGCAGCTCTTTTTCTCTGTGGAAATGTCCCTCAGTTCTGGGCCCTTAGATGTTTTTATCCTCCAGAGAATGGAAAGATAAATGTCTCAGGTGGAATGGGGTTTCCTATTTGTGAGTGAATTCTCTTCCCAAAAAGAGAGGTCCAGATACCCTCCGGTTCTTCCAAACCAATCAGAGTCCTCTGTCCCAGAGTGAAGACTCCTGTGGGGGGGTCTCCAGACATCACGTCTCTCCTTTGTCTTGCTCTTCTCTCAAACTGCTTCAGTGGATCTCTCTGGAGGGAAGGTCTTAGGCTGAGAAGAATCAGATGTTTCCTTTCCCAGCCTTTGGATGAGGATGGGTGGTTTAATACTTCCTTCCCAAACAAAAACCACAAAAATCCTTATCAAAACTCCAAATACCAAAATCTTTCATATTCCAAAAAAACCTTGGGCAGTGAGGCCTAGGTCTGAAGACAAAACAGAAACAGCTCTTTCTTCTTCAAAAGCTAACCCCAAATACCTCCTCCTCCTCCTCCCCCTCCCTTTTGAAACCAGGAGCTCACCACTGCAGCAAGCCTCAGAGGAGGTGGTGTCCTGGCTCTCTAACCCCAGGATTGAAGTAGGCCAACTAGTGGAGACCTAGAGGGTCTTTATACAAACATCAGACATAGGTGCATATTTTTGTTTTCGAGCGCACATCTACGTACACAAAAAAGAGGCAGTCTAGGGGTGTTCTAGGGCAGGGCCAAGACTTGCGCACATTAAGTTGCTATTTTATAAGAGTTTTGCGCGAGTACGTGTGATTACTCATTCGCACGATTTTGCACCTGCTAATTATTTTGCGCAATTGATATCAGCTGGGTCGGTTGTCAGTTATTGGTTTGGGTGGGAAATCTGGGTGGAGGTGAGGCTGAAGAACTAGGAGGGTCTCGCTGACCTGGAGAAGACCTGGGTAACTGGTGGAGGAAATGGAAAGCTGATTTTCAATTACGCACACAAGTTTTTAAAATATACACACCTATGGGCGCAAAACAGGGTTTCACGCAAGCAAGTCATATTTTTTTCTGTGCGTAAAATATACATGTGTATGTTAAGAACATAAGTAGAGAAAGTACATGTGTTCAATACATTGAAATACACTCTTTAAATGCATGGCAGGTATTAGCGTATAAGCATATATACACACATATGGACATACACATACTTTATAATCTGTGTGTACCTGATATGGGCAGATTATAAAATACTCTAGTAGTTGTCGTCTACCCTACAGGCAAAGGTCTATACTAATGCAAGAATGAATAACAAATAAATGAGCTGTTGTACAGCTTGCCTTTTGCCTCAGACACAGGTCTCAGGTCTGGTAGAGTAGCCCCATCTTGCTATGTCAGCTCTTCACCTGCTGATTTGGGTAGAGAGGCAAGTTAGGGACTTCCAGATGATTTATTCCTCCTTTGCCCCAGAGGAAGCTACTTGGTGGCTCTGATACCTATGCTAATCTCAGCGGCAAGATTTCCAAATCACACTTGCCATATCTCTTTGCTGACAGTCACAGGTTTGGTGTTAGTTACTTCTGTTGTCATAAGGAAGTTCCTGCTTGACTTCCAGTGGGTTTTTTTTTTGTTTGTTTTTTTGTTTTTTGCTGTGGTGTGACCATATAGAAGATGTCTAGGCTTCTCTACCATGTGCTCTCTGTCTTGCCACAACAGAAGGCTAGAAATTAAAGTAATAATCTTAGAATCCATGGTTTATTCTAGAGGATGGCAAATTGGTTGTGACCAAGTTCATATGCCACCTAGGGGATGTGCGGCTCCCAAATTTTTGGCTCCGTTTACTTTGTATATTTGGATTTTTATTGTATTTATCTAAATTTTTTGCTGGGTTTTTTTTTTTTTTTTGTTCGGTTCGTTTACCAAACCAAATAAAAAAAAACATTAAATAAGAAAAAAATTCCCAAAAAGTAATTGAATCAAAAAATAAAGAGTTTCTGGGGCTCCTGGATGGTCCTTTCCAGGCCCAAAAAAACTGCCTGGACCCAGAGCTAAAGTCTAGGAGCCAACTGAGTCTGGCTCTGAGGCCTAGGCCTAGGCCTGGTCCATGTCCGGTGCCCTTCCCCTCTGTGAAGCAGCCAGGACTGGGGAGCTCTCACCCTCGTCCCCACTTATCCCTGCCTGGATGTGGCAGTAAGAGGGCAGCAGGAAGGCCCGGTTGCTTCTGCCTGGATCCTGGTGCTTTAAAAACGGTTCATCTGCCTGTAGAATGATACCAAAGTGACATCACTTTGACGACTTCCTCCAGTGCATATAGAAATATATGGCCATACATGAAAATCGCACTGGTTGTGCTGGTGGAAGGCAGCAAAGTAATGTGATTTCATCACTATCCTACAGGCAAACAGCGCCATTGTTAAAGTGCTGGGAGTTGAGCAGGAACGACTGGGCCTCGCTGCTGACTGTTTGCAGCCAGAATGGGGAAGAGGGTAAAGTGGGGTCAGGGGTGGGAGCTCTTTGGCCCCACAGCTTTACAGAGGGAGAGGGCCCCAACTCTGGCAGGCAGACCTAGACCTCGTCGATGGGCCCAGTCAGGGCTGCCAGAGACCCTTTTTAATTTTTTTTTGTTAAATGCCATGGCTAACATGCCTGAAAGCCTCTGGGTGTTTACATAAAAGGATATTTTTGGTTCATTCCATTTGGAACGAACAAACAATGGCCTCGTTCATTGCATTTTTTAGCTTTTGTCGAAAACAAATGCACACGCCTAATGCCCCCTTCCGATTCTCTGACTACTGGACAACTAAAGAACAATAACATTTTGCTTTTGATGTCTTGGAGCAACTGGTGATTTAGAGTTAGCTTATTTTATTACATTTAGAAACTAGGAGATGATATCTCCCCATCTCCCGTTTGGAACCATAGGGTGGGCTGTGGAGATTTGAATCAGAGCCTGGTCAGAACGGGACGTGCTTTGCTCCACCAGACAGCACAGGCGGAACGTGGCAAAGAGTAGAAGAGTCGCCTAGTGGTTAGAGCAGTGGGCCGAGAATCAGCGAGGCCAAGGTTCAAATCTCACTGATACTGCTCGTGACCTCGGGCAAGTCACTTCACTCTCTGTTACCTTAGATACAAACTTAATGGGGTCATATAGGAATATGGGATTCGCTAAGCTGCGTTACTCGTGCTGCAGGTTTGTAACGCCTGTGCTGTTTTCCCCTGCAGTATTATATTGTGGCACGGAGGCACCTGGCAATAGCTGCCCCAGATCCTGGGGACACCAGATTTTCAAGGGCCTGAGCAGCTCCAGACTCCCCCCATCTGTTGAGTACAAATCCTTGGTGTGTGGGTGGGGGGGAGGGGTCTAGTGAGACCCCACCCCACTCCCCTCCCCTCCCCTGCCGTACCTGGAAGTGGTAGAAATGTAAAAACTGAAAATAAAAGTTTTTAAAATGCAGGTTCCAGCCCTGCCTCCCAGAGCCAAGCCCTCCCCCCTCCTTATTTCACAAAAGTTATTCCCCCATTCCTCCCTGGATCTCCTCCCCCTCCCCCCCCCCAGCTCTTACTTGACCAGCCACACCATTTTCAGAATGGCACCTCTGATCTTATATGAATTTTTGCCCGATCACGTGAAAGGGGTAAAGTTCCTTGAGGTGTAGCTAACTTTCCAAGAAATAATCCAGCTTCCAGACTTCATGGAAAGCCACATTACTTTATTACCATAATAATGAGCTGATTTGCATGCATAGCAGAACTGGATTACCTAAAATTTGGGTGAAAGCATGGCTCTTTAACAACTGATGTTTGTTTAACTAGAATTATTGCAGGTTACTTATATTTAGTAATATTTTAAATGAAACACTTTGTAGTTTTGTATGCTTCTGACTTTTGCCAGGATTAAGATTTTTTAGAACATTGGAATGCAAGTTATGTGCCTTATTTTCTTTAAATAGTAGTTGATTTATGGTTATATATATATATATATATATATATATATATATATATATATATATTTAGGTTGGTTTGTATAGTTGTTATGTAATTATGTACGTATTTATTATGTAAACTAGGGGTGAGCAAACTTTTGAGCTGCAGCTCCCCTTCCATTCATGCAATTGGTTGGGGCCCCCTAGATGGATTACTGTCTGTCTGTCTATCTACCTGTCTATCTACCTATCTATCACATACATTTTTCACGGTTATTCACCAGGAGGCCATACTGCCAACCAATGGCTCACAGCCCCCATTTTGTTTCTCTTAAGCTGCTGAAAGGAATGAACTCACACATTTACACACAATTGGGTACAGGGAGGAAGACGCAGAGAGAAATGGATACCTCATACCCAGAAAACACAGATACCACACACGCAGAGACAGATGCAGAAAGACACAGACACCCCATGGAGAGACAGAAACCCAGCACTCAGAAGGCACAGAGACACAGACGTACCACATCTAGACAGAAAATCACAGACACACCACCCCAGACACGGACAGAGAAGCCTAGACATTACACATCCAAATAAACACAGGCAGACAGACCACATCACACACACAGGCATAGATTACACACACAGAACAAAGCACACCAGATAAACACAGGCCACTACTCCCAGACGCACAAGCCACATACCATAATGGTAAGAACTGAAATATTTAAAAAAAAAAAAGATTTGATGCCAGCCAAAAAGTTTTAGAAGCTGAGAAAAACTCCATTCCACTCTGCCCAATGTATTTTTTGCCTTTTTACTGTTTTCACTAATTTTTCCTGTTTTTCTCTCTATTTTTGTATTTTCTTAGATTGCTCCTTTATTTTCTCACATTTTGATTTGCTTATTTAACTTTTGCACACTTTTGCTGTTATTCTCGCTTCCCCACTTCCTCCCTCTCTCCCCTCCATCTAAGAACATAAGAACATAAGAAAATGCCATACTGGGTCAGACCAAGGGTGCATCAAGCCCAGCATCCTGTTTCCAACAGTGGCCAATCCAGGCCATAAGAACCTGGCAAGTACCCAAAAACTAAGTCTATTCCATGTAACCATTGCTAATGGCAGTGACTATTCTCTAAGTGAACTTAATAGCAGGTAATGGACTTCTCCTCCAAGAACTTATCCTCATTCTCTCTGGCCTCTTTGACCATTCGCTTATCTTAACTCACCACTTCTTTTCCCTTGGCGGGCAACAGCTGTAATCTATCTCCCTAGGTAGGGCCCTGGCTGCAGCAGGAACTCCTCCCAGACTGAAGTCTGAAGGTGGCAGATCTTTCTGGGTTGTGAAACACACAGTGGCTGCACCGATGTCCAGTTCTGCCACAGAGTAAGCAGCTTACCCCCTAGCCCTACCACAGCAGAAGCAGCTCCTCTCCATAGTCATTGAAAGCCATGGCATGCTTATAATGATGTCACTATGTTCTGGTAGTTCCATCTCTCCTGAGTTTGCAATGCCTCCATGGCACCAAGACTGGATAGCATAACCATATTTCCTTAACGTTCGGGCAGGTCAATCCCAACAAGTGGGTTATGCACCTCTGCCAGCAGATGGAGACGGAGCAAAAGCTGATGTCATGGCCATATAGTCCTGCCCCAACATCAGCCCACCAGTATTCTCTGTCTCTAGCAGATGGTGGAAATGCATCTCCCTTCAGGAGACTACCTGTGAGAAAAAAAAAAAAGAAGCAAGAAGGAATCAAAAGGAGATGACAGAAAAACAAGACATCCATATAGCACCACTTGCCTCCTGAGGTGATATCATGTGGTCCCTTCCTCAGTAGAGTACCCTCAGTCCGGCAGCCTTGACTGCTGTGGACCAGAAATTTCAATAGCAGTTGCAGGCTGAGAGAGACTCGGTGAAGGCTTAGCTCTCTTCCCCCTTAGCCGTGACCCATTCCTGCTCTTAGCCAGGGAGGGCTGAGCTCAGGAAAATGATTTTCTTACTTAAAAAAAAAAGAGAAAAACATCAGCTATCCCGCTTATGTCTCTGGGGAGTTCCTTGAGGTGAGGAGGCAGTGCAGGCATGGCAAGTTGAGCAGCCATTTAGCTAAGCCCTGCTCGCAGGCTTCACCCTTTTTAAGCACATAATAGGTCACGTGGTGTTTTCGCACGATTTTGTGCTGTGGGCAGCTCGGTGCGTGCCTATGAGCCCATTTATGCTTCCTGCTTAGGCACCATTCTTGGTGTCAGTACTGGGCACCCAGATTGGGCACCTAGTTGGATGTGTGGCCTAGGCGCATATACTTGTGCAGATACATGTGTGCACATTTTTATGTGCACATTTTTTTGGGCATCCATTTTGGGGGCAGGTTTTAAGCATGCATATTCTAGGCACGAGCTTTTAGCGTACTGTACGCTTACAACTATGGCGCCTGTTACGAAGATACCTAAGCATTTGTCTATTTGTGCCTCATGCTACACCAGGGCCATTCAGCTGCATCTTTCTTTAAGTCTCTGTCAGCACTGCTTAGATGCTCAGGATGATTGATCCCCTTCTGATTTTGCTAGGAATGGTCCATCTCTTCAATCTGTGGGGACTGAGACTGAAGGAGCCACGATGGGGGTATCCCCTCTCTTGATTGATCCATGGGCTGAGTCGTCATGAGCCACTAGCTCTCAGGACATCAGGTTCAGCCCTATCGTGCATGGAATGGTCCCATCCTCCTTTTCCTGGGTAGAATTCTTCCAGGGTTTGTAGATGTTTCTATAGGGCCAGTCTTCTGAATCAACAGTGCCTACTAAAGTTGGTCCGTGCGCTCCAAGTGCTCCTCCGCTTATTTCGACGGTCAGGCACCATGGCACAATGCAGCCTGACTAAGTTCAAATGCAGGTGGAACAAAATGATACCGATGATGATGATGGTGATGGGAAACATTTCCCCAGCTTTGGAGTCAAATCAAACTCTTCTCCGTTTCTTTCTTAGACATGAGTTGCCAGGTTTGGTCTCTCAGACCTTGAAAACCCTTGGAGTGGCTGGGCCTGACACCTTGGGAATGCAGAAGACAATTCCTATTTTGGTCACCCTACACAAGGCTTCTTGTTTCTTTCTCCTCCTTGATGCACTCCAGAAGTTGGTTGATCTGGAATGGAGTGTACCAGGGGTGTCTTTTAAAGGAGGATGCACCTTTGGCGGGTTTAAACCCCTTGGATCCGCAGACCAGAGAGTAGTTCTGTCATGAACCCTACCACCATCCCGGTAGAATGAGGTGTGGCACTGAAGGATGCACAGGATAGAAGGATTGAGGCTATCCTAACGCAAAGCCTATGAGGCATTTTCGGCTTTATAGGAGAGGTTCTTTCCAGAGGTCCTGTCCCTTCTGCAGGTCTCAGTCCTTTCACCACCGAGGACCTCAAAAGAATATGGACTCTGGAGGTGAAGCCCCTTGGTCTTCCTAATGAAGATTTGTGGACTCACTTGTTGGTTCAGGAGATAGGTAATGTCTACCCGTTTTTACCACAGGTGGGTCCAGATTACCTCAGATCAATGTGTTCTCAAAGTTATTTGGGACAGGTATGCTCTAGAATTTCTTCGCATTCCTCTGGATGCCTTCATGGTCTTTCCATCTAATTCCCCTCAGAAGAGGGTAGAAGTAGAAGTAATATTACAATGGCTGTTGAACCTGAAAGTGGTGATTCCCATTCCCAAATCGCAGGGAAATATGGCCCGTTATTCCATTTATTTTGTCATGCCCAAGAAAGAAAGGTCATTTCAGCCCATACTGGATCTCAAGGGCGCCAATTGACATTTTCAAGTCACACATTCCAGGGTGGAAATGGTGCACTCGGTCATGCTGGCAATTCAAGCAGGGGACTGCCTCATGTCTCTGGATCTGATGGAGGCGTATTTGCATATTTCCATCTGTCGGAAACATCAGTGGTTCCTCCATTTTGGTATTCTGGATCATCTTTACCAGTTTCTGGCCTTGCCTTTAGAGAAAGCTGTGGTGCCCAGGATCTTTTCCTAGGTCATGGTGGTGGTAGTGGCGGTTCTCTGCAAGGAGGGCATTCTAGTTCACCCCTATCTGGATGACTGGTTGATTTGGCCAAGAGCGTGGAAGAGAGTCTTCATGCTTTCTGCAGGGTGGTTCCATGCTACAGGAATAGGCTTGGTGGCGAATCTGGCCTAAAGCGATTTTTAGCCGTCTTGGACCCTGGAGTATCTTGAGATACAAGGCGGGGCAGAGTATTTGATGCTGTGAGTTTGATCCCTGCGGAATCCTGTTCATCCGACTGTAGGGTCTTATCTGCAGGTCCAGAGGTTGATGGCTGCTGCATTAGAAGTAGTTCCCTGGGCGAGTGAATATGTGCCCTCTTCAGTGCCCAATGCTCTCCTGATGGAGTCCACAGTTGAAGAATGATGCGGTGAAGCTGTTCCTCCCATTAGAGATGAGAAGCCAGTTGGGCTGGTAGCCATCTCAGGAAAGGAATTTCCCTGTCAATGCTGGATTGGTTGATACAACAGATGCAAACAGACTGGGGGGGAGGGGGGCTGTCAGGAGTTTGTGGTGAAAGGGTGCTAGAATGCAGGAAAGCAGCAGTGGAACATCAACAAACTGGAAGCACGAGCGGTTCAGTTGATGTGCCTGAGATTCGCTGAGCGGCTAGAGCAGCATCTCCTAAGCATATCCGCCTTTCACATGGCTGGAAAGAACAATATCAGAGCCAATTTCCTCAGTAGGAGAAACTTGGACCCAGGAGAATGGAAACTAATGGACGAGGCTTTTCAGCTTCTGGCGAACCACTGGGGCCTTCTGCATCTAGACTTGTTGGTGACCGTTAACCATGCAAAGGTTTCACACTTTTTCCATCACAGGTGGGACCCGGAAGTAATGGGCATTGAGACTCTTGTTCAGGAGTGGCCACACGGTGCTCTTCTATAGGCATTCATGTCCTGGTCTCAGATTCACAGGTGATCCAGAAGATTGCAAGTCAAACCAACTCCATCCTTTTAGTAACTTCAGGTTGGACTTGAAGGCCATAATGTGCCGATCTCCAGAGCCTGCTGTTGTGCAGTCCCCTCAGGCTATGGTCTCGGATGGATCTGTTACATCAGGGGTTCTATTCTGCACAAGGATCCTGGTTGACTCCGTCTTGCAGTCTGGCCATTGAAAGGGCTCGGTGTTGAAGTGGGGTATTTTGCCTCTGGAAATTTCCACTCCTCTCTAACCTATGTTAGAGTTGGGAGGGGCTTTGATACCTGGTGTTTTCAGCAAAATACTCAACCGCTCAAAGTGGATATTCCTTTGATTTTGGAATTTTTACAGCACAGCGTACTTAAGGGTTTGGCCCTTAACACCTTGAAGATTCAAGTTGCAGCCCTGGCTTGTTTTAGGGCGAGAGTCAATGGAGGACCTTTATGTTCCCATCTGGACGTGTCCCAGTTCTTGCAAGGAGTTAAGTATCTTCGCCCCCCCATTCCAGCTTCCATTGCCTCTGTAGGACCTTAACTTGGTCCTCAGGTTTTTGGCAGGTCCGACTTTTCGACTGCTTGCCTTGAAGACAGTTTTTCTGGTAGCAATCTGTTCGGCAAGCTGGGGCTCTGAGCTGCAGGCTCTTTCTTGCCATGAGCCTTTTCTCTGTATGACTCCAGGTGTGGTTCATCTTCAGCCTGTGCCCTCCTTTTACCCAAAGTGGTTTCGGAGTTTCATTTGAATCAGTCTGTTTCTTTGCCCGCTTTGAACAGGTACAGAAATAAAGCTGAGTATCATCTTTTGCACACCTTGGACATCAAGCATCTTTTACCCTGGAACTTGGAGATGATTAAAGTTGTTCAAAAGTCTGATCGCCTAGTTGTGCTCCATAGTGGAGGTATGCAGGGCACCAGAGATGCAGGTAACAGTTGCCCGCTGGATTAAGGAAGTCATTGCGACAGCCTATAGTGGCTGCTGAGGTAGCCTTACCGAAACAGATTAGACCTCATTCCACGAGGGCTCAGGCAGTATCATGGGTGGAACTTCGTTTGATGTTATCTGCTGAAATTTGCTGATTGGCGACACAGTCATCTTGCAATTCTTCTCCAAGCATTACCACTTGGATGTTAGGGCAAGGGAGGACGCCACGTTTGCACGGGTGGCATTGACTGGACTAGAGGCAGACTCTCACCCTTTTCAAGATTAGTTTTGATACATCCCACTCATTGGGATTGACCTGGTCGAATGCCAAGGAAGTAAAAATTACTATTTACCTGATAATTTCCTTTCCTTTATCAAGGGAAGGTCAATCCCAAACCTGCCCTCAGCTGCCGATGTTTAAATTTATGGTTAGCCTTTCTTCGGACGAGCTATTGTTATGGTTTTGAGGTGTTTGAGTGGATTCTTGGGTACTGTGGAAGATGACCATGCTCACGGGGAGGAGCCCCATGGGGAGCCACAGTACTGGGCTAGACTCAGGACGCACAAACACAGAGTTTTGTCTTTTATTGTACAGCTGATGTATACCACCAGATGTTGCAGTAGTGAGGTGATCCAGAGGTAGCAGTCCAGGGACCCTCAGCAGAGGGAACCCGTCTCACCAAAATGATATAGGAGGATCCAGGTGTAGGTTTCCCAGCCCAGAAAAGCTGTAGATGAGACAGACTGAGAATAGATTACTCAGTAGATGGTAGCTGTAAGGTTGACGATTCCACCAGGCCGAAGTAGATGGTTACAGGCACCGGAGCAGGGAGAGCAGGCCCTCAAGGAGCGAGTACCTGATCCCAGAAGGCACCTGAAAGAAAGCAAAGGCACCCAAGGAGCGGGTACCAAGATAGCAGAAAATACCCCAAAGGGCAGAGAGAGAGCGCTTCCTGCAATGAGGAAGTGGCAGAGCTGCAAAAACGAAGCCCTTGCTAATTCACCTGAGGTTGGTGAGTTATGCATATAAATACCTCCCAGGGGGTGGAGACCTCCTGGGATTGATCAGAGTTTCCCGCGCTGGCCTATTTAAAAGAGGACCTGGTCCTGCCGCGTGCGCCTAGAGGAAGTCGGGGGGGGGGGGGGGGGGGGCGGGGCTTCTGAGGCGGCGGCGTTCCTTCCACGGAAAGAGGCCCCCCGACGTGGACACAGACCTCGGTGCCCGAGGGCGCACCCCCGAGCCCAGCGTCAGGGGCTCAGAGAGTGGAGGGCCGCCTCCGGAAACGGTAAGCTCGGTCGGCTATGGTCTCTGTGGCCGGCCGACGTAACAGTTATGCAGAGTATGATTCCTGCTCATCATTGCAACTGTTAAGTGATTTTTCTAGCCCTTAGTTTGCTAGGTATGTTCCTTCTTTTGACTGAGTTCAGTGTTCCTGTTGATTGAGAAAATTGAATAATTGGCTGTTGATAATGTTCAAGTATAATCAGTTTTGTTCACAGTTTGGCTTTTCCAGAGAATACTGGTGGGCTGATATCAGTGCACGGCTATATGTACTGTGACATCAGCTTTTGCTCTGTCTCCATCTGCTGGCAGAGGTGCATAATCCACTTGTTGGGAATGAATTGCCCTTACTAAAGGAAAGGAAATTATAAGGTAAGTGGTAATTTCTCCTTTTTTTCCTTGATTGGGCAGATCCCCCAATTCAGGTCTGTTCAAGCACCCCAGTTTGGTCACTCCAGATGTAAACTGCTGGGATTGATATATCTGCAGTATATTAAATACAATAAATCGAAATCTCATTTTAATATCCGCATTGTGGCATTTTATTTGGGGGGAGGGAGTGGAGATGACACGCAGAATTTGTAATTCCATGCATTATCCCTGTGGTGAACTCTGTTTACTGCACGGTAAAGCCTCACCGTGGCTTATTAAATGATCTCCTTAGATCAGTGTTTCCCAACTTTTACAAGCCCAAGGCACAACTACATTAACAAAAATGTTCTGCGGCACACCAGCCTCCATGGAGTGAGCAGGGTGGACATGGAGAGGACTCATGACCAGAAGAAGAGCAAAGGAAGCACTGAAAGTCAAACCAGTCTCTCTTTCAAATTTTACAACAAAGAGAGGGGGGCAAAGATACCCATCAGAATGGACCAGTTCCATCTTTAAACAAGAGCAGGAGAAGGGAGAAGTCTGTGTGATGCCGGCAGCCAGCTCAATTAGATACCTTGGCTGCTGCATGTGGTTGCCAGAGCATCTCCACTGCTGCAGCTCAGGACGCATAGAAAGAGTCACATCCAGTGCTCCGTGCATGCTGTCCTCCATCTCACTCAGTCTGGGGTAAGACAGAGGCTGAAAGAACTCCAAAGAACTCCAAATGCTGCCCATTAATTACCACACTCCAAGGCTCATACTGTCACTAGGAAGAAGCGCACACACGATTACACATGTTCTCAGAAAGGAGCTTCTAGGTGTTTGAGCCACTGCAGGTGTCTCTTGTTGCTGTGAGGTGCTTAGAGCAGAGCCCAGGCACCGGTCTGCATTTGTGCATCAGGCAGTGTTAACCGGTTCATGGCTACATCTATCAGGACCAAGGCCATGGCAGACTGGTTAGGAAACACTGCCTTTGATTGCAAGCCCTCTGCAGGCAGGGAAATATCTACTGTAGCTGAATGAAACTCACCTTGAGCCACTAATGAAAAGATGTGAAATAATCAAATAAGAGTGGGAGAGCTCAGAACTAAGGAGAACTAATTTGGTCATGCATGTGACTAGTGAAAACAGTTTTCATGCCTCAGTCACTTCATTCAACACTATAATAAAGGGTGCATTATCTAATTATGTCAAGCTATTGCACTATATCTCATGCCAATGGATTCCTCATACAGACCATAAAAGAATTCATATGTGAGTAGTGGGTAAATGGATAATGTCACATCTCTATGTCTGGAAAGAAATGAAACCTTCACTCCTACAAGGAGAGCCAAGGGATTCTAAAATATGGCTCAGCTCCAGAAGCAACCAACTTCTGAAATCATAAATACTCTCTCATATGCATGAAAGCAGATCTGAAGGAGAGGGTATGTTGGGATAAAACTGATTAGGTCAGATTATCATGAATTCTTTGTGGATGGCAATAACTTTTATTAGAGCAGCATAAGAGCTATCAAAAAAATGGTGTTGTCTGCAAGTTTTTGAGAGCACATGGGTCCCTTCTTCAGAACTCAGATTAGGCCAAAGTATAGTAAAAAAAAAAACCAAACAAACCCAAAAACATCCATTATGGAAGGAGTACTTTAGCTATTAACAGAAATGTGGTATTCACATTTCCTTTCCACAAACTAAGCATGTAGTGGAAAGGACAAATCGAGGAGAGCACGCCACTCCCTCACCTTATCTGCCAAGGCATGTCATCGCCTTTATTAGCTTGTAGATGTGTAATGGAGATGCGAGGAAGCTTGTTTCAGAGCCCATCACTCGCTGTGTTCTCTAATTCTGGGAAGTAGTTCCACCTTCCACCTTTTTCAGGTAAAATCAGATTCAGTGCTGACACAGATATTGGCAAATGAAGGCATAGGTAAGCAGTCAAGATGGCTTGAGATAGTCAACGATGAAATGAGCCAGTACATATTCCATTGAATATACATGTGATAATTTTAATAATCTGATATTAGGAAAAGGACATTAAAATGCATCAGATTTCAGCAGAATTCTGTTTACCTTTCATGTGGTATTTATACTTTGCCTTTCTATTTTTCTTAATTATGAGATGTTAAAGAATAGTATTGATTATTTGTTGAGTTTACTTATGCTAATTTTTCTTCCATTCTCTTCATCCTTTTCCTTATGTTGAAAATGGCCTGACATAACCACGAGTGTGATATTAGTTATTTCCATAAGAACAGACTGCGTTGTCATAAGCCTCTATAACAGCACAAAGCCAAACAGCCAGGCGCTCCTCCACATAGTGACATTCAATATTTATTTAAGCAAATTATTCCTTAATAGCCCAACTTTGGGTTCCAATAATTGAACCAACATCCTCCTGGAGCTAGCTCTGAAAGATGCACTGAAGGTTTCCATGGGCATGTAGGACACATGGAAAGCAAAACTATGAGCCGGTTGCAGTGAAGGTGACTTTCCTGTCAAGATACAACGCTGGCGCTTTGCAGATGAGCAAATGTTGGTGTATTTATTTCATTATAAGTTCCTTGCATGTCCAGTCAATGCACCTCTTCCAAGAGCACACATGTGCTCAGATTTCATACATCTGCAGTAGTGGTTTGGCTTTGTTGAACATTCCTCCTGGATGTCATACGGCACCCCACACAGATTTAATTGCATTTTAATAGATTACAGAAATTCGAGGGGGTGGCTCGTACATTTTCTATTTGTAGACAATTTTTTTTTAAGTTTTTTTTTTTTCTTTAAATACACTTTACTGTTTATTGATTGCTTCACACAAGTAAGTCTTCACTTTACAATTTCTTTCTTCCATTCATGGCTCCCTCTTCTGGTCAGCAGATATAAACACAGCAGTGCTAGAAAAAATAAAAATGTGTAATTAGATAATTCATTGTAACAGGCCGTTACAGTAAAAAATGTGCGCGCATTTCAGAAAAGAAATTATTAAAATTAGGGCCCGCAGTAAAGTAAAGAGGATCTAAGGACACTAGCGCGTTCCCCTAGCGCCTCTTTTTTGACAGGAGCAGCAGCTGTCAGCGAGTTTGACAGCCGACACTCAATTTTGCGGCGTCTGTTCTCAAACTGCTGACAGACACAGGTCGGAAAACCAAGATGCGGCAAAATTTTTTAAACCCGCGAGCCGCGGGCCGATATTTTAAATTGTTTTTTTTTAAATTATTTTTAACTTTTGGGATCTCCGACTTAATATCGCCATGATATTAAGTCAGAGGGTGCACAGAAAAGCAGTTTTTACTGCTTTTCTGTGCACATTCCCGGTGTCAGCAGAAATTAACGCCTACCTTTGGGTAGGCGTTAATTTCTGAAAGTAAAATGTGCGGCTTTGCTGCACATTTTGCTTTCTGTATCGCGCGGGAATAACTAATAGGGGGGGGGATTGGATGCGTGTTTTCGACGCGCTATTACCCGTTACCGAATAAGGGGTAAAGCTAGCGCGTCGAAAACGCGCGTCCAAACGCGGGTTAACAGTGCGCCCCACGGAGCGCACTGTACTTTATCGGCCTGTTAGAGTCCAATTCATCAAAGTCTTCCTAGAGACACAGAGGGAGAGAAAAGCTTCTGTGCATCAGACCCTTATTTGGAACTTATTTGGAACTTAAAACAAAATCATTGGGTCCCATTTTTTCATTCTGAATATTATTTAAGTCCTAAGGAGAGTGTAGTGGATGAAGCTGTTCCCAGCAATACGAATGTAAGTTACTCAGGGTGCTGCAGTACTGATCTTCATCAGAACCAACATGCATGGATGCAAATTGGGGACACAGAAGAAATAGCCAAAAAGTAGCCTTTGGGTAGAAGTTTTAAAAAAATAAATAAATAACCTGGCGATGCAGCCATAAAAAAGGAGTTGCATACCTTTTTACTAAAAATTAAAAATGAGATATACTAGGGTGCAAAAGACAGATGGCATGGGAGTGACCATAAAAGGAAGCTATTAAAGTCAAGAGACTTGACGATACGTCTAGTTAGTGTTGCCTCTTTAAGAGCCTGCCATGTTTCATTACTGGCCCCCTGTTCAAGGAAGAACAGACTCAAACAGTAGGAGGGAAGGTAGATGATGATGATATGTCTGATATTAGGGCAGTGTACATCAGAAGCCTTGGTGGTTTTGCTCTAGGACTTGTCATAACTGCCTCAAAACTCCCCATTAATATCAAAAGCATTGACACATTTATTTTTGCGCATTACTAAATATAATTAAGGACTACTGAAATTAGCTTTTCAACTTCTAAAAGCAGTTTGTTTTGCTGACAGCCTTGAGTAAACAAAGCAAGCCTTATTCTCTACTTCAGTTCACTGTTCCCCAGTTCAGATCTTGGGAACATACCTGGCAACATTTAATTTCCAGTCAGCCTGAGAATGTCTTCAATTAGGGATTTGGAGAGGTGGGGGCATGGGGGAAAGAATTCTAATTTTCTCCTCGATCATAAACACACACTGTCCCACACTCACATGTTCATACTCACACTGTCCCACACACACATGCTCTTCTTTCTCATTCTCCCACACATACACTTTCTCTCACTCATACATGCTCACACTCTCACTCCTCTCTTTCTCCCACATACATACACACTCACATATTCATTCTCACTCACACACACACTCCTTCACAGACAAACATGCCCATTCTCAGTCATCCACATGCAAACACACACACACACACTCATGCTCTTTCTCTCTCCCTCGTCCCAAATTCACTAGCAGTAGCTGCCTTCTTCTTCAGGCCCATGCGGCTGATGGGACTCCTCCTCTTTCTGCCAGCTGCCTTGGCTGACACTTCCCTGCTGCTCCTGCTGTCCGAGCTGGCCAAACTTACTACTGCTGCTACCTCTGGTATTGTAGGCCGATATTATTATGGCTGCTACTTGCGGCTGTTGGAACTCCTCCTCTCCTTTCAACTGCTTAGTACCTTCTGCCCACTTGTGCGAACCCTGGTAACATCCTCTTCTGGGGCCCACACAAACCACCTTAGCTGTGCACCTGGCATTTTCCTGGGTTTGCTCAGAAACCCAGCAATTCCTTTGGAATTCTGGACTCTAGGTCAAAACAGGAGTATTCCCAAATATGCAAATAACATTTTTCAACAGATTAGTATATGGGACTCAATTCATTACTTCAACTATAGAAATCTACCTGGGTACTGTTTTGCTTGCATGGATTTCTGTAGGTGTATTTAAACCGAGCTCTCACAATCTCCCCTTCCCCCATGACCCATCTCATGAATGGAATGACCAGATGTTTGTACAAGGATGTAAGAGGTAGTTACTGGCATTCTCCATATAACAATGGTTTTACCTTCATTTTACTTTCTGAAACTCTGGCTTGCTTCATTCCCAGACTGTTTAAACAAAATTACATTTTTACATCCAGTAGAGGGAATATCAATCTTTGATACAACTGACATGATCCTTTGAGTATGGACAAGTGTTTTTGAGCTCTTGTCTTTTTTTTTGAGTGGCGTGAGCATTCCCAGTGTGTACTTCCTCCACCCAAGATTAGATGTTAGTGATATCAAGAAAGTAACTACATACTATATTGATGTTGATTATATATTGAGTATTACAGGCCAGGGATCACCTTAAAAATTTGAACATTGATGGTTTACATTTTTTTCAGGAAACGCAGGGCCTCTGAGCCACTTTTTTTTTTAAACATAATCTGCAATTATATTTATTTGCTGAACTCCCTGAATATTTTTAACAATACATTTTTAAAATCTCAATTTTGGATGAATCGTATGCAGAAATATTTTTCATCTGCGAGATAAACACAGCACTATATCTTTCTTCCTATACCTCCCGCTTATTCACTACTAGGACTAAAGCATTGAATGCTATCAGAGAGAAGATGGCCTTATTAAACCTTTTAAGCATTTTGGCAAAGGCCAAGTGGGAAGAGTTCAGCTCTTGCAAGGTTCACATCTTTTCAGAAGAGCCTGTTATGTCCTGTGAAAGGCGTGGACATCCGTTTTCAATAATAACCACCATTGTTTTGGTTTTGGTTTTTTGTGCATGCCATGTTTGGACTTCCATACTGAAACAGATCTTTAGATGTGACCTCTTTGAAAGGACTCCTCTAGGGAGGGTTTATACAGATCCACACAGAAGCTACCCTAAGCTGGTATTTTGACAGCTCATAAAATTTGTGGGACACAGCTGCTCAACACACTCTCATCTGTTCTGTAAATGGGAAACATTCTGAGGTTTACCTTCTGGACTTTGATGCCATTTCAAATCTATGGTGTGTCAAGAAGACATCAACGCATCAGAAGACCACAGCACCACAGCCTAATGTATATAGAGGAACTTTATTTGATTGCTGGCACCAAGGCACAGGCTGAGAATCTCTTGTCAAGGTGAACTATGAAATAAGGCATAAGGACACTATTACAGAATCTAGATTGAAAGTCACTCAGCCTTGCGAGACTCTGTAACTGACAAATGTGAGAAAATAACCGGGAAGCAATAGCTTGGACATACATTTCTTTCTTTTCTTTTTTTTCTTTTTGTAAGAGATGGAGTCATAATAAAAATGCGCTCCAATATCAAAACCCTTTTTTAAGCCTCAGTACATTTCTTTCCAGGCAGATTAATATGTTCATCTATCCTAATACTTCAGGGCTAAACACAATATGGCACATTTATCTTGTTCAGGAAACAGTAAGGTCTTGTCTTGGAAGGATGATGAAACGTGTTTAATCCAGACACTGGATGGCAGTGACCAGGGCAGTAAACTAGATACATGAAGATGGTCATCCTAATGGCCAGCCAACAAGGTACCTCATCAAATATATCTGTCATTGTACTACTGATTTTATTGGTTTGATAAATTTGGTAAAATTTGGTCGCTGTGTTAGTCCATGTAAATGTGCAGAAATAGAGTTCAATAAAACTCCCAAAAGCTAATTGGTATTGATAGACTAAGAGAAAGGGTTCACCTTATATTTTTTGTCTATTTGACCTTTATTTCCAAAAATGTACATGAATCTTTTGGAGGCTGTCATCTTTTATTGGGTAACAAAATTGATAATCTGGACATATATTTATGTAGGTGCTTTGTACAGAAGGGCTGTAATATATAATTTATTTATTTATTCAGATTTATTATCCACCTTTTTGAATCAGAAACTCACCCAAGGCAGGGAACAACATCTTAGAATGGAAACATACAATCAGAGACCTGTGGGTATAATAGCTTAACAATTCTAGTCTGAAGGACTAAATTAGTTAAAAATACAGAAAAGGACTAAATAAACTTAACATAAATCAACCACAGGACCAAGCTGCAAAACCTCTCAGTGAAACAATAGGTTGTATCAGCATTTTCAAGGCAGTCATATAAGGTACTGAGCATCATCTTATGGTAGTCAGTTTCATTCTAATGTATATAGGTATTAGGTTTCATCTGCTTGCATGGTGGAGGAAGTTGTGGCTTTGGTATTAATAGTCTGGCGTAAGAGCCAGGCTCTCACTTGCTTCCTGAAGTAAGGGTAGTAGTGTGTTTGACGGAGCACTTCTGGGAGAGAGTGCCATAGGGCAGGTGCTGCTCCTGAGAAAGTTCATTTATCAGTATCTGTTCTTTTGGTTTCTTTTGTCAACTGAGTCACACTCCTCAGCAAGACCTACCAGATCTGCATACAGAGACTCCCTCCAGGTTCCCCCGAACAAATCCACTATACACAACGCCATTGACAAACGAGCGCTTTCAACTGCCGGTCCGCATCACTGGAATTCTCTCCTGCCAGATCTCCGCCAGGAATATTGTCATATCACTTTCAGAAAAAAATTAAAAACATGGCTGTTCGCCCAAGCATATCCTTGAAGAAGCCTCATGGTAACCCACACGGACCAACACCCCACGGTTGCATCCTCTTTCCGCTGCACAAAGGAACTGTTTTTCTGCTAACTGCGCTCTCATATAACTTGCCTAATCGACTCCACTGTGTAAATTGTATATAATTCTTACCATGTAAGCAATTACTCTCTGCTTACATGCACTGCTCTCCAGTTAGAAATTGTTAATCTATCCCTTTTTTTCTAACAGCCTTGTTCCACATTCCCTGTTGTGATGTAACTTTTTCGCTTTCAGTGTTAACTGGTTACCCCCTAGTTTATTGTAAACTAGTACGATAAGACCTGGTCTTGAGCATCGGTATATTAAAAGAATTTAAATAGAATAAATAAATAAATATAGCTCCCTGTGAGGATCTGAGAAATCTAGCAAGCTTGTAGAATGACAACTTTTCTCTCAGTTTGTTTTCTTTTAGAACTTTGAAAATCCAGGTCAGAATCTTGAATTTGGTTCTGTAGGAAAAGGTAGCCAATGAAGTTTTTGTAAGACAGGTGTGACATGATCATGTGGCTTGTATCCTTCTATCAGTTGTGCAGTGGAGTTTTGTATTAGCTGAAATTTGGGAAGGGTATTATCTGTTAGACCCTTATACAGTGTGCTGCAGTAATCTAACCATGTGGTTACTGTTTCATGGACTGTCAGAATCTTCTTCTCGATAACGGGATAGAGTCTTCGCTGTGTATATTTGAAAGAGGCAGCTCTTTAGCTTTACCTAGATTTGTGGGAACATAGTTAGTTCTGAGTCCAGCAATTCTCTGAAGCTTTTGACCTGCGTTTTTAGGGAGTTCTCAAAGTTTTGAATGGGATTTATAAATCAAGGACTTGCTTATTTATGTCATATATTTGGAGACATTCTGTTTTATTAAAATTCAGATGGAGTTTGTTGTTTTCAGTCCACTTGTGGATGGTCGTGAAACGTGTACTTAGCTTTTTTATGCTGTTGATGGGTCCGGGGTTCAACCATTACCTCAGAATAGGCTAGCCAATACAATATACTCCCTCAAGTCACCCATGCTAAATGGGTCACCCATGTTTTCCTAGTCAGCTTCCTTTAGGCCTCATCCACAGTACAGCTTCATGTTCTCAGATCTCTGTACTATGCAAGGAATGCCAATTAAAAATGGAGAAAAGGAAAAGTGACTGCTAGATATGAATGTTTTATTTGTACTTATTTTGGTCTGAGTCGAAATGGCTTCTAATTAAATGAACTATCAAGTAGGCAGGTCCTGCTGGCTGTGTAGAGAAGGCCTTTTAAGGAAGAGATGTCATTTAACTACATGTCATTTGTCAAACTTAACTTTAGAGACATTGTGATGATTCTGCATCTTGATTTATGACCCTAGTGCTCAGAACATGGATTATGTCTTGAACTATATGCTATTTTTTCTCCTTTTTGGAATACATTTTCAGAAGCACAGTTGGAATTGGGACTTACACGAAATAGAAAGAGCTATGCACTTAAGTGGATTTCTGCCTCCTAAGCATGCATGTATAAGTTCACAACGTACTAACAGTAGCTTTGGCCACATAAGTAAAGAGGTGTTCAGTAAAGGGAGAGGGGACCTTTTTTACAGTCTTCATTCTAAGCATAGGTATAAGAAGACAAACCTCTTGGTGTTGCGAAAACAAGGATTAGCACACCGAGTTGCTGGACCTAAGCCATTCCATTTCCAGTATAGCTATAAAGATTAGTGAAGCAAGACAGATCAAAAAGGTAACTATGATGAAATGAGGAAAGTGGTTAGGAAAAAACTGAAAAAAGCAACTGCAAAGGCTCAGACATGGATGTTGTTTAAAAATACCATCTTGAAAGCCCAGAACAGATGTATTCCACACATTAGAAAAGGTCTAAAGAAGAGTAAACGTTACCGGCATGGTTGAAAGGTGAAGTAAGAGAGGCTATAATATTTAAAAGAACATCTTTGAAGAAATAGAAAAGGGATCTAAATGAAGAAAACAGGAAATAGCATTAGTACTGGCAAGTCAGATGCAAAGCATTGATAAGGAAGGCAAAAAGAGAATTTGAAAAGAAGCTTGCTGTGGAAGCAAAAACTCATAATAAAAACTTTTCAGGTACATTCAAGGTAAAAAGCCTCTGAAGGAATCAGTTGGACCATTAGATAATCAAGGGGGTAAAAGGAGCACTTAGGGATGACAAAGCCATAGCAGAGAGACTAAATGAATTCCTTGCTCAGTATTTATTGAGGAAGATGTAAGAGATATACCCATGCCAGAAATGATATTCAAAGGTGATGATTCAGAGGAACTGAAACAAATTTCATTGAACTTGGAAGATGTATTAGGGCAAATTATGTTACGATCCCTCCTGTGGCTGCCCCTCAGGAGGCATCTTACCTTTTCCTTTGGAGGCCGCTCTGAAGCCAGGGCCTTGCTTGAGCAAGTGTCCAGGATTGGCTCCAAGGCCTGGGAGGCCTCGTTGTTCCAGGGGCCTGTCTGAGGCTGCCTGTGTGTGTTTGGACTTCCTGGTTCCGGCCCTTCTCCTAGGGGCGAGCCCGCGGCTCCTCTCCACTGTTATAGGGCCAGCGAGGGGCGGACCATCTAGACTCCTCCCAGGGAGTTGCCTGTTTCTGGACTATAAAAGCCTTGCTTCTGCATTCATACTTTGCCTTGCATGGAGTTACATCACTCTGGTGTCTTCGCTTCCAGTGCGCCGTCTGGCCTCTGGACTCTCCTCCAGCTTTGTGTCCTTGTCTTGCACGCCCTGATGTTCCTCGGTGTTCCATAGTGTTTGTACCTGCCTCTACTTTGTTGCTTGAACTTGTGATAGGCTGCCAGGAGTGCAGTACCTGCCTTGTCTTTTAATGCCTTGATCCTGCTTTTGGCTGCCAGGAGTGCAGCACCTGCTTTCGGGTGCCAGGAGTGCAGCACCTGCTTTTGACTGCCAAGAGTGCAGTATATTCCCCGGACTGCGTTTGCAGCATATTGCCTTCCCTGCGCTGCTTCCGCTCCCGCGGTTGTGGGACAGGGTGGTCCACGACCAGTCCAGTCGTGCTGGCTGTGTAGGACGCCCTGAGGGACAGTGCCATCGTCCTCCCTCCTGTTTGTGTCAGGGTCTTCGTCCATGGTATCCTGCTTCAGCGTCCGTCTTCGTCCATGGTATCCTGCTTCAGCGTCTGTCTTTGTCTCCTGCTTTGGACTTTCGTCTGTCCACGCCCCGTGTCCGGCCTGCTGCCTTGTGCCATCCCAGCGGCAGGTCCGAAAGGGCCAAGAACGGTCGGAGGACCGTTCATCTCCAACATTCCACATGTTGGTTCCCGAGGCATGCAGGTCCGGCTGGGGGCCAGGTCCACGCTCACCTACCCTTGTTGCGGGGTCGTGCCAGGGGCCCCAAGGGCACACTAAAACCCCAGCGGGATCACTCCGCAGCACCCCCATTCGGTAACAAATTAAGAACATAAGAAAATGCCATACTGGGTCAGACCAAGGGTCCATCAAGCCCAGCATCCTGCTTCCAACAGTGGCCAATCCAGGCCATAAGAACCTGGCAAGTACCCAAAAACTAAGTCTATTCCATGTTACCATTGCTATTGGCAATGGCTATTCTCTAAGGGGCGGATTTTCAAAGGCCCGCGCGTGCTGGCGTGCCTATTTTGCATAGGCCGCCGGCGTGCGTAAAGCCCCGGGACGCGCGTAAGTCCCGGGGCGTGTCGGGGGCGTGTCGGGGGGCGTGTCGAGATGACGCGCCGTTTAGGGGGTGGGGCACAGCGTTTCGGGGGCGGCGACGTGGGCATGGTTTCGGCCCGGGGGCGTTCCGGGGGCGTGGCTGTGGCCTCCGGAACAGCCCCCGGGACCGGACCGGACCACGGAGCGGGGCACCCGGCCGACGTGCGCAAAGTTAAGGGGGTTTTTTAGATGGGGCCGGGGGGTGGGTTAGGTAGGGGAAGGTGCGGGGAGGGCGAAGGAAAGTTCCCTCCGAGGCCGCTCCGAAATCGGAGCGGCCTTGGAGGAAACGGAGGCAGGCTGCGCGGCTCGGCGCGCGCAGGCTGCCGATTTTGCGCAGCCTTGCGCGCGCGCCGACCCCAGATTTTATAAGATACGCGCGGCCACGCGCGTATCTTATAAAATTAGGCGTACTTTTGTTCGCGCTCGCGCAACTTTTTAAAATCTGCCCCTAAGTGAACTTAATAGCAGGTAATGGACTTCTCCTCCAAGAACTTATCCAATCCTTTTTTAAATACAGCTATACTAACTGCACTAACCATATCCTCTGGCAACAAATTCCAGAGTTTAATTGTGCGTTGAGTAAAAAAGAACTTTCTCCGATTAGTTTTAAATGTGCCCCATGCTAACTTCATGGAGTGCCCCCTAGTCTTTCTACTATCCGAAAGAGTAAATAACCGATTCACATCTACCCGTTCTAGACCTCTCATGATTTTAAACACCTCTATCATATCCCCCCTCAGTCGTCTCTTCTCCAAGCTGAAAAGTCCTAACCTCTTTAGTCTTTCCTCATAGGGGAGTTGTTCCATTCCCCTTATCATTTTGGTAGCCCTTCTCTGTACCTTCTCCATCGCAATTATATCTTTTTTGAGATGCGGCGACCAGAATTGTACACAGTATTCAAGGTGCGGTCTCACCATGGAGCGATACAGAGGCTACCCTTGTCATAAATACAAGGGTAGCAAATCACCTGGACCAGTGTTGCATCCGTTGGTGCTAGACGGCTTCGCCCCGTTTGCCTCACATTGTTCACGGCTCCTCCCGCTTACCTAGGAAAGATGGCTATCGCCGCATCTACAAGCCGACCTCTCTGGCATCCCTGGAACGGCTATGGTGCAGCCTCCCGCCATGCTCCTCCCAGGTACCTACTAGGGTGCGCAGGCGCGCATCACCCACGTCTTTATTCCAACCTTGCCGCGAACCTCAGGGGCGTTCCCCCTTGCTGACATCACGCCATCCGGGTATATAACCTATTCTAATTTGCTAGCTCATTGAGTTAGCAAGAACTCGAATCCGTTCCTGTCTACGATACTCTGCTGCTTCCGTGCTGCCACTGGAAACTCTCTCTCTGCCCTTCGGGGTAACTGCTAACCTGAGTACCCGCTCCTCGGGGGCCCTCTGCTTTATTTCAGGTGCCTTACAGGGAACAGGTACTCGCTCCTCGAGGGCCTGCGCTCCCTGCCTCGGTGCCTGCACTTTCTTCTTCAACCTGGTGGAATCGCATACCTACAGCAAACACTTAGTGAGTACTCTAACTCTCAGTCTATCTCATCCACAGTACTTCCTTGCTGGGAAACCTGCTTCGAAACTTCCTGTACCAACGGGGTGAGAAGGGCTTCCTCTGCCGAGGTCCCTGAGACTGCTACTACCAGACTGCCTCACTACTTCCACCTCTGGTGGTACTCTTCAAGCTGTATAATAAAAACTAACTGTGTTTGTGTATTCTGAGTCTAGCCTAGTATTGTTGCTCCTCACAGGGCTCCTCCCCATGGGTGTGGTAATCTGCTACAGTACCCAAGGATCCACCCAAACACCGCTTAACCATAACAACCAGATGGTATATTACATCCTAGAGTGCTGAAAGAACTGAGAAATGAAATTGAGGACCTGCTGTTGAAAATTTGTAAACTATCAATAACATCTTCTATGGTACCTGAAGACTGGAAGGTTGCCAGTATAACACCAATTTTTAAAAATGGATCAAGGGGTGATCCAGGAAATTACAAACCAGTGAGTCTGACGTCTGTGCCAGGCAAAACGATAGAAACTATCATAAAGAACAACATTGCTGAACATGTAGATAAGCATAGTTTAATGGAATAAAGCCAACATGGATTTAGCCAAAGGAAGTCTTGCCTCACAAATTTGCTACATTTTTTTTGAAGGCATAAATAAACATTTATTTATTTTTATTTATTTATTTATAACTTTTATATACCGAGGTTCCTATATAGGATACAGATCACCCCGGTTTACAAAAAACTGCAACTTCGCACAAAGGCAGTACATAAATCAAGTGAAAAACAAGAAATGGTATAAGAAACAAGTATATCAAATAACTGGTACAAAGAACTCAACTGCATACTGAATATTATGTAATAACAAAGGACTCTAGCTGAATATTATATACTAAGAATCGGTTCGGGAGACCGTCACAGGGAAATTAATGGGAGAGGGAGAAATAAACAAACATAAACATTGGGAATTGGACAGGACTGAACATTGGGACCTGGACAGAACTGTAATTAGACCGAGGCAAAAGATAAGTGAAGGTACATTGGTCCTTGGACAAGGCTGTTGTTGAACCCTGGCCAGGGTTAAGTGTCAGGGAAAGCTTGGATGAAAAGCCAAGTTTTTAGTTTTTTTTTGAAAGCCAAGGGGCATGGTTCTAGTCGTAGGTCCGGGGGGAGAGCATTCCATTGGTGGGGGCCTGTTGTAGTTAGGGCACATTTCCTTAGTGATGTTTTCACTGGAGGGGCATATAGTGTGCCTTTGTATGCACCTCTGATGGGTCTGGATGAAGTGTGGGGTCTCAGTTGAGTGCTTAATATGAGGGGAGAGAGGTTGTGCGTCGCTTTGTGTATAATAGTGAGAACTTTAAAAAGGATCCTGTATTTGATAGGCAGCCAGTGTAGGATATGGAGGATGGGGGTGATGTGATCTCTTTTTATTGGAGTTGGTGAGGATTCTGGCAGCGGCGTTCTGTACCATCTGTAGGGGTTTGATGGTGTTGGAGGGGAGTACGAGCAGGAGGGAGCGAATGACAGCGAATATCCACTGTGTCTTGTCCACAAGATGAATTGTATAATAATTCCCTCCTCTACAGGGCCACCCTGCCATCCCGCAGCACATAAATATTGCGTTACAACCCTACAAACCACCCCAAATAAGAATCCCAAGTTGCTGGCGCCCGCGACTTCCTGATCAACGTCCATGCTTCAACCATCCTAGTTGCCAAAGATGATCCGGAAACAGGTCCCCTATCAAATTTGCTCCTGGCACTAGCTCTCTGAGTTCCTGCCACTTAAAATGAGAAAGTGCATCCGCTATTACATTCTGTTCACCTGGCACATGTCTCACCCTAATACTCACATTCCATTTTAAACAGAGGAAAACAAGCTCCCGAAGCAACACGGACACAATAGGGCATTTGGCTGACTGTTTGTTAATAACTTGGACTACCCCCAAATTATCACACCAAAATAATACTTTCCTATTAGTTAGCTGCTGTCCCCAAATACTCAACGCAACTACTATTGGGAATAATTCCAAAAAATTAATATTCTTAATCAGCCCCTCTTCTCTCCAATCCTCTGGCCACTGTTTTGCACACCAATTTCCTTGAAAGTATATTCCAAACCCGAACGCTCCCGCTGCATCTGAGAAAAGCTCAATATCACTATTCAATACTTCTTCACCTTGCATAATGCAAACGCCATTAAATGATTCCAAGAAAACTTCCCACACACCTAATTCATCCTTTATCCTATGGGTCTCTCTAATTTTGTGATGACTAGCCCTAACACCCACTGTAGTACTTGCGAGCCGCCGAATAAACGCCCTACCCATTGGAATTACCCTACACGCGAAGTTCAATGCACCTATTAAAGATTGCATCTGCCGTAAAGTAACCTTAGAAGCCCTGCGCACAAACTGCACTAACCCTTTCAACCTCACAATTTTGTCCTCAGGCAAACGCGACTCATGGCCTCAGAGTCAAGTTCAATACCTAAAAAGATTAGCCTAGTTACATGACCTTCAGTCTTATTACTCGCTATTGGTACTCCCAGTGCTAGCGCTACCTGCAAAAAACAATCTAACTGCATCTGACATAAACTTGACCCAGACGGTCCTACAAAAAAAAAATCATCTAAATAATGTAACATCCAATCCGAGCCTGTACTCTGCACTACAACTCACTGCAAAAATGTACTAAACGCTTCAAAGAAGGCACAAGACACTGCACAACCCATCTGCAAACACTTGTCCACATAATACTGACCTTCAAAACAGAAACCTAAAAGAGGAAAACTGCACAGATGGATAGGCAACAACCGAAAAGCAGATTCGATATCAGCTCTGGCTAATAATGCCCCTTTCCCTGCCCTCATCACTAACCGAACTGCCTCATCGAAGGAAGCATAACGCACTGAACAATACTCACTAGGAATAAAATCATTCACTGACCCGCCTTTCGGGTAAGACAGGTTCAAGATCATGCAGAACTTACCCTGCTCTTTTTTAGGTATAACTGCAACCAGAGACAAATGCATGCTAACATATGGCAGCGAGTCTAACGGCCCTGCTACCCTCCCTAATTTGACTTCCGCTAGTATTTTTTCCCTGGCAATCCCCGCATGCTGCTTAACAGACCTGGAGTTCTTCCCCCGTCCCCTTTTCCCGGTCTCTCATATGGGATAACAAAACCTTCTTGAAACCCTTTATACAAAAAACTAGCAACTGAACGATTAGGCTAACATCTCAACTATTGTTCCACTGCTTGCAAGGACACCGGCGAGTCCGCTTTACAACTCAGAACGTTATGCTTTACCTCCTCTGTTGGGGGCTCCTCCCGAACTCTGAGCACATTTAGTGGCTGAGTGTGCTCCTCCGCATGTAGAACATGCGTGACGGAACTTGCAGTCCGGGAAAAGGCAGGTGGCTTTGTTAAACCTCCAACAAATGTCATTGCCACCTGTCCCTGACTTATTCCCTGAGCTGGCTTTATTACTACTTCTTCCATCACGAAAGGAACTAACCACTGCACTACCCCCACTGGACCCTACCACACCCCCATATCCACTACTCCCTTGCCCCGCACCCTTTGCACTCTGAAACCCTTTAAATGTCATTTGGGTTAGCCCAAGTGAATATCCTGTGAATCCCAAGACATAACTCGACTACCTTCCATCTTGTCCCGGAATTTTTCATCGTAGTTGAGCCATGCCCAACGTTCATAATCCTGGAACGCACTTAGGATGCTGTCAGCGTATGACAGCAACGCTCCATGCTGAGATGGATCATAATGACCCACAACACTAGCTAAACGTAAACCCCCCCCGCACCAAATTCACTATATTCTTGGCCACTCTTGGACCAGGCTTCTTATTCTTTTTCTTATCCTTCTTTTTACTCTTCTTACTTCCCCTTCTTCCCTCCAATAGCCAGAAAATATTTACATATTTCCTCTTACGAATGCGCCTACGAAGTCTCCTAGGCACACCTTCCCATAACTCTGCTAATGTTGCACTCGCCGAGTGGCCCACCTCATGCTGTGGCCCTTCTCCCAATACTTCCACGAATCAGAAGAGGCATCTGAAGTGTCGAATGAACTGGACGACGATAACTCCCTTTTTCTTTTAGCCTTTCCTTTATTCTTATGCTTGTATTCCCTTTATTTCTCACCTGCACCTGCTGGAACATCCCACTCTCTGCTGACTGCAGCATTCCATCCTCCAGCAAGTGAACCACTGCTGTCCTGACCACGCGCCGTTCCTGGAAATTCCCTCTCTCTCCAGGCCTCTTGCCTCAAAGTCCCCGGCACGACCTCATCTTCCGGCTCTGAAAGAAAAGATGTCCCCCTACCCTTTTTTCCACGTATGCCCTGTCCACTGCACCTTTAATAACTTTCTTCTTCTGAGCAAGGACACTTGCCTCCTTTAAAGTCCCCGCTCTTCTACCACTTGCTCCTAACCCAACTGGACCTGCACTGGGAACAAACTCATTGCTACTTGACTCCTGACTATACCATACTGGGCATCCCCCAAAATTACCCCTGTCTCCCTTACTCGTATCCTCACCAGCCTCAGGATCATGAAACAGTGCTAGCTTATCCCCTTGCGCTGCCCTATTCCTGAACCTAGCCTGTCCTCCCTTGGATACTACACACTGTCCTCCCTGTCTCTGCCCAGCGGGAATTTTTCTTAGCTGAGGGTTAATCCCTTGTTTCTCAATCTGCCCTGAACTGACCGGTCGCACTCAGAAACTCGCCCCACGTGCAGTACTACTACTCCCCCTCCTCACATCTCCCTTCTTAGCAACTGACCTCAACTTAGTAGGGGCAGCGGAGGCAGCATCTGTCACGCTCGCCGAACTACATTGCAACAAGGCCTTAGTCTTTCTGGTCGAACCAGATAAATTCCCAGCCTTACCCCTAGCACCAGAACCGCGCTTTCCTGTTCTCTTGGCGCCCCTCCCCCCGAAGGGGCGGCCCGCCTGGCCCGAAGGTGGCACTCCTCAGTGGCATCCGAAACCTGGGCACTCGCAGGAGGGGAACCGCTCTGATTGGGGGAAAAAAACAAATTCAGAGGCAGAGGCATTGAGGGAAATCTCTGCCTCAGCCTCTGAAGATGCCACGCTGCCTATCTCTTCCAGTGAAGGAGCCGGCAAATCCACATCTGCAAACTCTGGGCCGCTCTCACCCGAATCTGCCACCATAGTTGACGTCGGATCGCTGCTGAAAGGGGGCTCTGACGCCACAAAAAATGGTGTCTGAAAATCCAGAAACAAAACCGGGGCATGCAAGGGGGGGGTCCGCGAAGAACCGTCCCTCCTCGACACGCGGGCTGGCTAGGAAGGGCCTCAGCAGCAGGCAGCGACAAGCAAACCGGCAAACGGACGGCCTTCAGAAAAACTCACCTCCGGCCTAGGGGGCGGATCGTGGCCTCGGTCTCGAGCTCTCCTGGACATAACTGAGCCAGGGTAAGTAGGATCCCGACTTGGTTAAAATTAAACGGGATCCGATAACTAACTTTTTTTTTTTTAACTTCAAATACCAAGCTCTATATCTGACAACCTAAAGCTGCTCGCCTGCTGCCTCAGCCGTTTCCACACCAACTGAGGCATGAAAACAGCTGCCTACAAAGACTAATCCTATCTAACCAATCCCTCCACCCGATTTGAAATTAAGGGCTGCCATTGGTCCCTTAAACACCTGCACCCCCTCCTTTTCCAGATTCCCTCCCCCTTTTCCCTTTTCCCTTTTAACTTTCCCGCTCGCTTGCCACCCGTTATCCTCAGCAGCGCAAGACAAGCTCGCACTGCTTTAACGAATATCATAATGCCTCTGTATCACTCCATGGTGCAACCTCATCTTGAGTATTGTGTTCAGTTCTGGTCACCACATCTCAAGAAAGATATAGCAGAATTAGAAAAGGTAGAGAGAAGGGCAACCAAGATGATAAAGGGGATAGAGCAATTCCCCTATGAAGGAAGGTTAAAGAGGTTAGGATTCTTCAGCTTGGAGAGATATGATAGAGGTCTATAAAATGAGTGGAATGGAATCAGTAAACGTTAATCAGTTGTTTACTCTTTCAAAAAGTACAAAGACCAGGAAACAAACAATGAAGTTACTGGGTAATACATTTAAAACTAATAGGAGAAAATATTTTTTTACTCAACTTATAATTAAGCTCTGGAATTTGTTGCCAGAGGATGTGATGAAAGCTATTAGTATAGCTGTGTTTAAAAAAGGTTTGGACAAGATCCGGGAGGAAAAGTCCATTAACCATTATTAAGGAAGAATTGCAGAAATTCGCTGCTTATTCTTGGGATAAGCAGCTTGGAATCTATCTACCCCTTGGGATCCTGCCAGGTACTTGTGACCTGGCTTGGCCACTGTTGGAAACAGGATACTGGGCTTGATGGACCCTTGGTCTGAACCAGTATGGCAAGCCTTAAAGAAAAAAAAAAGTTGTTCAACTGTAGGATTGTGAGCTATCTTGCTTGATTTCAAAGATTAATGGGGCTGAAATAGAGAATGTAAAATTTGACTGTCCTATAAATTCAGCTGGTAGCATGAATTCATTATTCTAAATTATGCACATTTTCTAGGCGACGGATGAAATAATTTCCCACTCAGATTCTTGAACCATGAAAACAGTTTTATGAAGATGGGATATGAGTGATCTCGAAAACTTGTGTCTTACAATGTCTTTGAATTATTCTTACATTGTTCCAATAAAAAGTATTGCAGCCTGCAAAGAAGCCAGTCCTATATTCAAAACGAGTTCTACCAGAGAAACCATGGGAGAAAATAGATTCTTTCTTTTACTGCATAATCTGTATATTGTGTGCTAAATCCTGGGGACTCTGTTTTCAGATGTTTTTTCCCAGCCTTTTTGTTGACACCCCGAGCATTGTAATGTGTTTGTGTTTTAATCCACTTAGATGAGTGGAAATGAAGGTCAACAACCAAATTGTAGGCAATACCTTTTAACTGGACCAACTTAATATATCTGAAGTATGCTTTAAGTTAGTCCAATAAAAATGTATTAGCCTCAATTGTTGGCTGATCTTTATTTCTTCAAGCCCTGAAATTATTAAATATTCAAGAAAATTCAGAGCTGTACACCAGGGGGCAGCAGAAAAATCCAATGACTAGTGTTCTAAAAGTTGTCACAAAAATGTTTCACCTGGGAAAAAATTCTGTGAAACAAAGTGAACAAGAGACACTCACTAATCTTACACTTCTCATATACTGAAGATTTAAGGAAATATATAGCAAATTTTGTATACACGGTATGCATATGCATGAACTGACATTTTTATATATCTTGAAAATATTTTTGTATGAAATTTATTTCCGATTCATATACAGAAAAATATATAGGGTTGGATTTTCAAAAGATGTATCTGACTAACTTCAGGAGTTAGCCAGATAAATCCCCCCAATTAAAAATAATTCTGCCCTCCCCTCCCCCAACTGTCCAAATTTGAGTGTCTGAAGCTGCAGAGTGGTCAGAAAAAACGGTGGGGCCAGAGACATTCCTGAGGCAGGTTTTTCATTTAGCCAGATAGTGCAGGTGTTTATCCATAACTGGCGAAATTTAACGCTGAAATGGCAGGCTTAAATCTAGCTGAGTATGAGAAAATATTGTTTGGCTAGATTTAGCTGGATATTCAGCCCGAAAACTTGCTAGTTTAGTTAAGATTGACTATCCAGCTAAAGATAACCAAGTTAAAATGATTCGGTTATCTCACTTGCTCGGCGGGTTAAATTTAAATTCCTAGAAGGTTTAGGAAGCTAAGACAAAGCCTTTGAATACCAACTTCATATACTTAACATTTTTATAGTGCTGCAGGACACACACAGCACTGTACAATGATGATAAGTATTCAGGTATGAATATTCCCTGCCCCAAAGAACTTAACGATCTAACAGGGTCATTTATCAAACCCCAATGTGGCCTTATTGTGTGTGTTAGGGCCTTCTCGCAGGCGATAACGCCCTATTGCATGCAATAAGTGTACCGCATCGTGGCAGTAATATTTCAATTCAGGAAAGGGGAAAGGTTTGAACGAGCTTTGGGTGGGGTAAAAACATTTTAATTCCGGTACCGCTGCGTGCGATAATGTTTTACACATTATCGCTGGCAGTAGTGCTGGAATTAACACCACCTTTTCCATTGGCGATACAGGGGCGATATGGTGTGGTGCAGCCGCAACAGCAGCGGGTGAAAATGCACTGCTGCAATGCAGCCAGCTGCACAATTTCACCCCCGCCCCATTTAGCACAGTTCGTCATTCTGCAGAATGATGCAGAATGATGAATCTAGGACTAAGTAGGTACCTGAGGCGACTTGCCCAAGGTCACAAAGTGTGTCAGTGGAAGAAGTGGGATTTGGACCCTGGCTCCCCTAGTTTCCAGCCTATTATCCATGTGCTTAATTTTTATTTTTTAATGATTTTGTTTTGTGATTTGTTTTATTATACATTAATTTTGATATTATGTGTTTTTGCTTTTATGTAGTTATGTATGTGATTTCCTGTAGACTGTTTTATTGTATTGACAGATTATGTGGTATACAAGTTTTAAAAATAAATAAATAAATTGCTCTAACCACTGGGCCACTCAAAGCTGCATACTGTGCCTGCATACCTTATCTCTGCTATTCATGGGGGTGGGTTAGGTGTGGGAAACTATGTACTCACATTGGAATATTCAACATACGCACCCAGATTGCTTCTCCAAGTTATGCCTCTGGAATGCCTACATTTATAGAGGCTAAATATAGCCACCTAGTAAAACTAGATTTAGCTTTAGGAAAAACAGTTGCTTAACTCTGTGGTGAATCAGCTAGATCCCTTTAAAAAAAATTACCGACCCCAAAGAAATATGGACTAGAACAGAGCAGAACTAGGTACATGAGGTTTTGTGCTTCCAAACCATTGATTTTATTAAGTACACATTGTTAGTGCAAGAGCGCCTACTGTCAACAGTGTGATCCTCTGTTTGTCTGTCTGCCCATCTGTCCATATGACCTTCATTCGCCTGAAGGAAGAGAAATGCGCCTTTGTGTCATGCTTCTAGCATGCACTTTTCAACTTGTTTTGCTTAGAGAGGTGGCGATTCAGTTGTGGGCTGTATCTCACAACTCCCAAAGGAGATGAAATGGCAGTTTCAGCCAGTTTGAGATTCCTTCCACAAAATTGTGGTCCATTTCATTGCTCTTTCCAGAGTTACCCTGCAGTTTCTACATTTGAGTGAGTTGAGAAAAGATTCCTTCCAGCGAGTATCTGTAACAATAAAACAGATCCTATGGGTGTGCTTGAAAATCATTACTCAGCCACATATTTGTCACATTGAAGGTTAAATAAATAACCAGGACAACTGTATCGGTCAACACAACTTAAAATCCATTATTTAATTATGCCAGCTGTATCTCTGCATACCAAATATATCCAGAGCATACAAGCTGGCAGTGTCTATAAGCCCATCTGATGCACAGCCTGAAGATGGATTTCTATTTTATTTCCCCAAATGTTTCGTTTCCAGCAGTCTCTTGCAACTGAAGATGTCCATCTTCCATTATTGTCCTGTCTCTGGGTTTGAAGATGGCCAATGAGTCTCGTCCAGGACCAACAGACTAAGTTACAGATGGGACACATACTTTGGAGTGTGACAGCTGGGCCCTTAGTTGTTTATTCTGTCTGTAGCACATGTTGCCAAGTGAGATGGGTAATTCTGAGTAGGATGGATGGCCCTGGGATCTTGATTTGTTTTTGTGGCATATGTTTCCAAGCTGGGTAGGTGGCCCTGGGTTCTTGACATGGTTTGTGGCATATGTTTCCACATTACTCCCACCCTCATTAATCTCCATTGGCTACCCATTCATTCACGCATTACCTACAAAACCCTTACCCTCATCCACAAAAGTATTACCAATGAACATTACAACTGGCTAAACCCCCCCCTTCCTCCCACGTACTTCTACCAGACCCACCCGATCTTCGCTCCGTGGAACCCTTATTCACCCCTCTATAAAATCCACAAGACTCATGTCCACCACCAAACGGGCCCTCTCCCTAGGAGGCCCTTCCCTCTGGAACTCCATGCCCCTTGACCTTCGTACCGAAACCTCCACACCCACCTTCAAAAAGAAACTCAAAACCTGGCTCTTCCTCCAAGCATACCCCCAGTCACAATCTTCATCATCCCTTACAAACATCCTCACCCAACCGCCTACCCCTACCAACACCCCTCCTTCAGGACATACTCCCTGCACCCCCCCCCCCCCCCCCCCAATGAACTTCAAACCTAAAATATTACTTAGTACCCGCCTCTCCCCTCCAATCACTGTTCCTCTGCGCTTATACTAACCTGTAAATAATCTATGTGTTTATCACATGTTCCCCAAACCCCTGTACATATCTTTTCCTTATGTATCCTTTTCTCCCTCCCCCCTCCCCCTCCCTTTGTCTTGTCTACCTATATACCTCTCCTCCCCACCTTTTTATCTTGGTTATTGCTATGTTACTGAGTTTATTGTTACAAACTGTTCTTTGTAAAGGCTTTGCCTATATATCCTTGGTTGTAAGTTATCTGTAAACCGGCACGATGTGCAAACGGTTGCCGGTATATAAAATAAAATAAAATAAATAAATAATGTTTCCAAGCAGGATAGGTGGCCCACGGTTCTTGACTTGGTTTGTGGCTTGTGTTTCCAAGTAAGATGGATGGCCCACGGTTCTTGATTCGGTTTGCAGCACACTGTTTCTGAGTGAGACTGGTGCCCCAGGCTGTTGATTCGGTGTGCAACATGTTGTTTCTGCCACTTTCACTTTTCCACCCCTTCCTTCGTGTACAAAATGGCATCATCCCTGGATCCCTACAGCCTGCAGGTCTATGTGTACCAGAAGAAGCAAAGTTGAAGTATTTCTTTCCATAGTTCACTTGTTGGTGCTATTACTACATTTCTCTTTTAAATGGTAATATAAAACAAAACATATTGGTAATCCTATGGCACTATTTACCAAATGGAAGAGGGCTAATTCTTTCCTGAAAACATATTTCTATTACCTTGTTTCATCTTTGTCTAATTTTTATTACACAGTAAATCTAATAATAAAATAGGTTACCAGACCTCAGGGTGATCAGTTAGTCAATGTAGTGGATCGTGTATGAAAGCACTTAAAGTTGAAGGTGACAGTTCCTCTCGGTGAATCTCCCTCTTCTTTCTACATTCTGGGGTTCTTTCCTCTCATAACACAATTTAAAAAGCAGCATCCTTTTTATTTCCTGTTCCAGGTCTCTCACTGAGTAGAAAACTCTTACAGTCGGGGGGTTACATATTCCTTCTAAGAGCTCACTTCCTGAGCAGGAGCCAGGCATTCCTTCTGCAGTCATGCTTCTGTCATTCTCTCTCTCAGCTCTTGCCTACACAAATGGCTTCACACATTGTATGCTGAAAGTGAACTAAACATCTTCATCTAGAGCAGGGGTCCCCAAATTATGGCCTGTGGATTATGTCTTGCCAGCCTGCCAAACTTTCCCCGCCCGCATCAGGATCAAACTGCATTTCTTTTTTTTATATTTTTGCAACATGCAGCAGGGTGGCACTGTGGAATGCCTTAGTGCCAGCAGGATTCCCAACCTCTGCCTGGATGAGAGGGGAGGGAGTGTGGAAGGAGGAGGAGAGTGGGGAGTGTTAGGATTCCCGGCCGCGGCCATCTGCGGCCGAGCCCCCTTACCTGCTCCAGCAGGCGGCCAGTCCCGGCTCTCTTCTTCGTCGCACGAGGAGGGCAGACGCCGAACCCCACTGAGGTGGACTGCCCACGCGGCACGACTCGCCGCCGGCTCGGCGCCTGCTGCTCTAGGTGCGTGCACGCGCCGTCGTCACTCTTTTAAAGGGCCCGCGGCGGGAAACTTCAGACTCGGACCTGAGTTCAGCACTTTGCCTCAGCAACGGGTCCTGCTCTGCTTCTAGAGTGCGTAGTCTGCGTTGTTCCTGATCCTGCGTTCCAGCCCTGACTCCTGATCCTGAGTTCCGGTCCTGATTCCTGTTTCTGTGTTCCTGCCTAGGTCCCCTGCTCCTGCCCTTGGACTGACTCCCCGGTTTTGGACCTCTGCCTGGTATTTCGTCTTCAGCTTGTTTCCTGCCTGCCTGACCCTTGCCTGGTACTCTGACTTCACTTGACCTCCGCCTGCCCTGACCTCCAGCCTGTTTACTCGTCTTTGCCTGTCTGCTGCCCTTCCTGACCTTTGGCCTGCTCCTGGTTACGTCTGTCCGCCACCTGCCTCGACCTCCGCCTGCCCGACGCTGCTTAGCCTTCTCCTCCAGACTCCTCGATATGAGAGACCCGCACCTGAGTCCTGCCCAAGGGCTCAACCTGCGGGGAACGTGGGCTGGGAAAGGTGAAGCTTCAGTTGGGTCTTCTCAGCCTGCACCGCCTCCCGACGACGAGGACCACTAGGGGCCTTCTCCTGGTGGCAGCATCAACCTCGTCTCAGCTGAAGAGGCCACACACGCCACAGGGAGGGAGTGAAAGGAAGTGAAAAGGGAGGAGGGGAAAGATGGAGAGAGGGGAGGAGGGAATATGAGGGGGAGGGCTAGGGATAAAGGAAAGGGGTAAGAAAGGATCGGGAAGTTGAGGCAAAGCATGAGTGTACGGAGGGAATGTATGAGTGGAAGAGAGTGCCACCCACTCCCCAGCAAGGCAGATTGTGAGGAAGGAGGTGGCAGGGGGTAGGGTTCCTAGGGTTGTGAACTTCCTAAAAATATTCTTACTAGCACACTATCTGCCATACCTCAGGGAAAACCCTGGCCCCTGCCTCCTTCCTTTCCCAGCATTTATTTATTTATTTATTTAAAGCTTTTTTTATACCGGCATTCATGATAAAATCACATCATGCTGGTTTACAGGAAACAGGGGAGTGATAACATTGAACGAAAAACTGGTGTTTATAGGTAGATATAAAAAAGTTACAATAAAACAAGGGAAAATTGAACTTGGGTGAGAAGAAGAGTAGCTGGAATAATTTAGGCAATAAGAATGAACAGAATAAATTAACTTATTTACAAAGTGTTACAATTAATTACATAGTGTTGATGGGAAATTTACAAGTGGTTGTGGTATGTCTGGAGAGAGTTATAAGAGTCCGTTGTGATCGTCAGATGTGATCAGGAAAGGCCTGCCTAAACAACCATGTCTTTAGTCTTTTTCTGAATGTTGGTAAGCAAGGTTCCTGTCTGAGGTCAGGGGGTATGGTATTCCATAATGATGGTCCAGCGGTGGAAAAGGCCCGTTCTCTGAATGTTTGATGGTGTGTAAATTATTGAAAGTGTGTGTGTTTGTGGTGGGGGATAGGGGGGAAGGGGGAGGAGGTCAAGATGGCTGCTTAGATGGATGTGGTGTTCTGTTGCTCCATTTTTCATCTGAAGTTCTTAGGCTTAAAATTTACCATTATTGCCTTCTGACTGGCCTTATGGGCAGGAAAAGGAAGGAGCTGAGGCATTGCTATGTTATCTGCTTGCCAGATCTGGAGCAGGGAGAACATAGTGGAGACTCCTCAGTGTCCCCCAATGTCTCCCTTAGGCTGAAAGAACCCCTCCACTGCCGCCTGATGGGGCAACCCGGGATGCAATGGAGCAGCAGCCGAGAAAAGCTCTCTATCCAAAGATCAGCAGTTGACTGCCCTTCCTGCCATGCAAGAATCCTCAGACGTGTTTTGTTTCTGGGGGGGTATCACTGGGAGTCTGTGAGCCCGGCACAGTTCTGGAGCAATGGAGAGCTGATGAGAACTCCTGGAAGGATAAACGCACCAGTGAGGGACCCTAGAGATTCTGAGAGATATCCCTGAAGGACCATCAGCCCCAGCTAACTGAGAAGGCAAGGAGTTCTCCATGACTGGAAGCTCTTCCTGTGTTATTTGCCATTTCCCTTCTGTTGTCTGAACAGGCAACTCTCCCACCTGTTCCTGCCAATATTACTTTGTTGGATGTATTGTTAGGATCTGTTTCTCAGCTTTGCAACTTTGCCAAAGGTACTGAATCTAAGCTGGGTGAACAGGATAGGAGACTGGGAGTGGTAGAAAAGCATGTCTCCTCAATGAGGGGTCAAGTTGCCACTTTACAAACCTCAAATGTGACCCATATAAAGGATAAAAACAAACTGGAGTAGCTGGAAATTAATGCATGAGTAAAGAGCCTTTGGATTTTGAATTTTCCTGTATTAAGGGTTGCTATCAGCGCAGGAGCTAATTAAGTGTCTGCAGGAAGTTTGGATGATTCCTCAGGATAAGGAATTGCTGCTTTCTAAGATCTACCAGCAATAAAGAGGAGAGAACGTGGGGAAGATGTCGATATGGATACGATGACAAATTTGGATAATTTGTATTTATCTGCTTTTTTACAGACTCTTCAAGATATTATGTCATCAGAGGCCACACTCCTAGTTACATTCTGTTCTGAGACAGATAAAGATTTTGTGCTCAAACTATATTTCAAATATAGAGCAAGCTACTTTTGTGGTCAGAGAATACAAATGTCTTCTGATGTTTCCCAAGTGATCCCGTTAAGAAGGAAAGCTTTCCTTGAGTTGTGACAGCAAGCGGTGGCCTTAAGGGCTTTTTTTTTTTAAATTTCCCTGTAAATGTATTGTATGTTATCAAGGGAACAAGTTTGATTTCTTTGGTTCTCTTAGTTATATTTCTTTTGGATAAAAATTTTAAATCATTTTTTCTTTTTATTTTCTTGTATAAGGATGCTAGAGTACATGATTGTTATGCAGTTATGTTTTTGAAAAGGGGTTCTTAAGGATTTGTTTCATCTAAGCTGTTTTTTTAACAATTTTTTTTCTTCCTGTTTTCCTCCCATTGTGGATTTAACATGTGTGTGTTATTTTCTATTTTTTTTAATGAATTATTCTTATGCATACTCAGCTTTTTGCCTTCCATTAGTTCATTGCTATAATGATTTGAATGCTAATAAAAAGTTGATTAAAAAAAATAGTATAATTACCGAAAGGGCCAGACTGCAAGAGAGGATCAACCCCTCATTAAAATTTCAAGGGGAATCCTACCCCAGCCCTGTCAGTGATATAAAATGTTGCATGTAGCTCTTCGCTTACAAAGTTTGGGGAAGCCTTGCTCTAGAGCATGCTCACAATATTATTTAGGGTCATATCATGAGGGGCTTAAAATGTAGGAGTTCATCATCATATTCTGGGATATACCATGTGTCACAGGTGCTATACATGCAAGAAGTGGAATTACACTCTTTTATTAGAAAAAAGAGTGTAATTATAAGGGAATCCCCTAACTGGGTCGTGAGCAGCCAGTTGAGATGGGGACTCCTCTAAGGCTCACTGTTGGCTAGGAGCCGGCCATTAGGAAGTAGGACATAATTTTGGGTTTTAGTTACAAAACTGCTTTAATAGGAAGGATACTTTAACAAGTGCACAAGTAAAGTCTAGGATCAAGCAAAGGTCAGGAGCCAGAGAATCAAGTCAGACAAGACACAAGCAGGGAATCCTGGATACAAAAAACCAGGATAAAAGAATATTGGAGGCTAGAACAAAGTGTCAAAAAACTCTGAAGAAGGAACAGAAAAGAGCAAGATAGCAAGTTTACTTACCATAAACAGGGTTCTCCGTAGACAGCAGGATGAATTAGCCATGATATGTGGGGCAATGTCATCCAATGGGGCAGAATAGTCCCTTCTCTCCTAGTTCATAAAGCTTTTTCTCTACTGATCAAGTGCAGAAGTTCTCACGTGCTTGCTGCCTCATAAGCCCCTGAGTTGATTGCAGAACTTAGTTTTAGCAAGGTAGTCGACTCTCCAGGGAGGCTGGTGGGTATTAAGCATGGCTAATTCATCCTGCTGTCTACAGAGAGCTCCATTTACAGTAAGTAAACTTGCTTTCTCCTTCGACAAGCAGGGCTGAATTAGCCATGACACGTGGGAAGTCCCAAGCTGAGGGTTGCAAGGAAGAGCACTTACTGAAAAAGCAATCTGGAACCACCATGGACTACTGAGAGAACAGGCTGTGCAAAACTATTTGCCCACATTTGCTTTCCCTTCTTGATAGATTGTCCAGACAGTATTGGGATGTGAAGGTGTGAACTGAGCGCCAAGTTGCAGCTTTGCAAATGTCTTAGATGGGGACAGCTCTTAGATGAGTCACTGACGTTGCCATGATTCTTACATGATGAGCTTTCATAGAGTCCAGTATCTGATGGTCAGTTAGAGTGTAGCAATGTGCAAAACAGTCTGCTAGCCAATTAGATAATGCACACTTGGCAGCAACTATTCCCAGTCCATTAGGATTGTAAAATTTGAAAAGTTGAGAAGCCTGTTGATGTAGTGAGGTCTCTTCAGATGCCAAGGCCCTTATACAGCCCAGTGAATTGAGGGCCTTCTCCCCTTTATGTGAATGAGATCTTGGAAAGAATATGGGCAAAACAATGCCTTGATTCAAATGAAAAACCAAAACTAATTTTGGAAGGAACTTGAGGCGAGTGCAGAGCACTACTCTGTTGTTGAAAAAACTGCAGGCACAGAGATTACTAATGCTTGGAGCTCATTAATAATTCTAGCTGAAGTTATGATGACTAGAAACACCACTTTCCAGGTGAGAAACTTTAAGGAAGCTGACTCTATCTATTCATAGGGTGGCTTTATCAGTTGTGCCAAGATGACACTGAGATCCCATGGCATTGGTAGCTTGGTAACCAGAGATTTCATATGCCACAAGCCTTTCATGAACTTTGAAACAAGAGATGTATGGAGACTGGCTTACCATCCACTTGAGTGTGGAAAGTTCCAATGGCACTGAGATGAATCTTGACGATTAACATGCTGAGACCAGACAAGGAAAGGGATAATACGTACTGGAGAAAATCCTTTGGAGCACAGGCCAGTGGGTCCAGGGAGCTTGGCTGACACCAAGATGAAAATCTTTTCCATTTAAAATTGTTTGTTCTTCTAGTTTAAGGATTCCTGGCCGAAATCACAATATCCTCAACTTCCTTGGACAGTGACAATGAAGAGACTAGCGAGCGCTCAACATCCATGCTGTCAAGTTGAGAGAGAGAAGATTCGGATAAAATATACAAATCTCCTCTTGAGTTAGCAAAGTTGGATCAGATCCCAGAGGGCTCAGAGGACAGACTGACTGACAACACGATGAGGTAAGAGAGCCACACTGGATTGCAAGAAGAGTAGCCTAGTGGTTAGAGCAGCAAGCTATAAACTCAGGGAGACCTGCATTTAAGTCCCACTGTTGCTCCTTGTGACCTTGGACAAGTTACTTTACTCTCTATTGCCTCAGGGGCAAACTTAGATTATTATAAACCCTCTGGGGATAGGGAAATACTTGAATGTTATCTACTTTGAAGTGCCAAAAAGTGGAATACAAAAATTAATTTAATTTATTGAAACATAGAAATGAAGGCAGAAAAGGACCACAATGGTCCATCTAGTCTGCCAGCAAGTTTCCTATGTTAATATCTGCCACACTGTGGAGGTTACCCTATTTTTCTCTTAAGGGCAGCAACTGCTGCTCTCTGTGCAGTTATCAGCAAGCCGTATGATAACCCATAAAAATATACTGCTAGCAACATTTTTATTGGGTGATGAGCCTTTTTGAAAATTCAGACAGTGCTGCTTCATGTGTTTTGCTTGTGGTCTTGGCCATAGAAGGAGTTCTGTGTTATTTTCCCTTTATGTCTGCACATCAGTTCCAGACTGTAAATGTCGGGATCCTCGTTGGTTGCTGTCTGAATCCAATTCCCCTTTTCCCCCTGCCATTGAAGCAGAGAGCAATGATGGCGTTGCAGCAACACTATCAAGGCTTATTGCTTAAGGATAGGTTTTTGGGGGTTTTTTAAAAAAATCTTTTTTATTCAGCATGACATGAAATACGCACAAATAGTATAGTACTAGTAAACAGCAACAGTAGAAAACAAATATAGTATATCCCTGTCTTATTATTATTATATGCAATAACCCCTCCCCCTATCATCACTCATACCAACTCACTTCCATTAATACACACCCTTATCCCCTCCTGTGAATCATGTCCCATATCTTTTTACTTCTTTCCAGTCCGATACATAACCCAAGTTCTCCAGTTGTACTTTTTCAATATGTAGTAATGCATCAAAGAAACACTGCCAAATCTTCACATACTCCTTAGATACCTTGTGTGCAATAAAACATACATTGTATTTTTTTGTTTGCATATGACCATCATTTGTTGTCGCCAGGCGTCTAAAGAAGGAGATACCGCTTGTATCCATTCCCGCAAAATACATTGTCTTGCCACCAACAAAGCTATGATAAGAAACTGATAATGCCCCTTAGACAGATGAGGAAACAGATCTTTTAATTGGTCAAGATCTTCCAGTACCAAAATTTCAGCCTGCATTGGCACTATCACCTGAAGATATACATATATGTAAAGAAGAAAGAATAGCATGCCAAAATTTAAGAATGTTGGGACATGTAAAAAAAAGATGCAAAAAAGAACCCATGTCTAACTTACATTTGTGACATGTTTCCGTATCTACTAATCCTATTTTATGCAACCAAATACGATTGACAATGATATAGAATTTTATACTGCATTTTTCTATAATTCACTACGATTGGGATCTTATGAACTGCTCCAAACAGTGTAGTAATCTTCTTGAGAGTAATGGGCGTTCCACTTTCCCTTTGCCAATATTCCGCCACTTCTCCTAGCTTAGTAGAGTCTAATTTAGTTTAACAAATTCCACACCAGTTTGATACGGAGTTTTTGCCTAGCGCTATTTGCTCCATCGCAAGGATTAATCGTTTATCGGATATGATAACCGTGATAGGGATATCTAAAGAGAGAAAATGTCTCACCTGCAAAAAAGCATGAAGATGCTGATTGGGAATAGGAAACTGATTGGATTTGCTGAAAACTCATAGAACAACTCCCATCTTCATTTATCATTTGATATATACTATGAAGACCCCAAATTTTCCAATTTTTTAAAACCCAATTTTCAGTGCCAGGTAAGAAACAAAAATTATTTTAAATAGGCGATAGAAGAGAAGCCCCTGGTTTCCCACCCACTTTTTTACGCAGGTATTTCCATGCTGCCAGAAGGGGTTTCAACAACACATTTCCTTTCAGGTCTTTTGGCAGAGATGCATCAGATAAATGCATAAGTTCTACTGGGGAATAAGGGAAAGTGAGCTCCTCCACCAATCGAAATGCATCATATTAATATTTGCCCGAAATATATTCACCAAGAAATCTTGCTTGACATGCCAAATTGTAGTAATGGAAATTAGGAGCATCTATACCTCCCAGTTCTTTGCTTTTTATTCATCTGTCATACCTGATTTTTGGTTGTTTGCCACGCCACAGAAAGCGAGTAAACATAGATTTTAAAAAGACCGGGTCAGCTGGTAACAGCCAGCATGGCAGCATTTGAAGACGATATAAAAAATATTGGTAGCAGGATCATTTTATAAAAGGCATTTCCACCAATGAGAGAGACAGGTAAGTCCCTCCACACTTGCAATTGAAGTGCAAACCCCTCCAATAAGTCTCGGACGTTAATCTCATAAAGAGACAAAATGTCATAAAGTATCCATACACCCAAGTATTTGATTTTCTGTGTTGCCCATTTAAAAGGGAAAGGACCTTGCCACTTTTCGGCCAGTGTACAACTCAAAGGTAAAGCTTTGAATTTATCAAAATTTATAGTAAGTCCCGCAAAAGATTTAAAAGCAGCAAAAAGATTCATAATCGGTCCCATTGCTTGTATAGCATTTTCCAAAAACAATAATATGTCATCCACAAAGATACATATCTTAAGTTCTTATCTACCAATGACTATTCCTTTAATAGATTTGATAGATAAATGCCCACATTTATTTATTTATTTATTTATTTATTTATTTAACGGTTTTATATACCGACATTCATCAATGATATCACATCGGTTCACAGCGGAACAAGAAACTAGTGCCTGTGGCGGCGCTTTACATCGAACAAGTTTAACATAATACAATTAGAACATATTGAAACATAATAATACATATTTGTATTATTTTATTTATTTAAAAACTCTTCTATACCGTCGTTAAGTTGGAGAACCATCACAACGGTTTACATATAGGCTGTTAATTGTGTTATAATTATGAATGTCACTTTGTAAACCGTTGTGATCTATAAATGAAACAATGGTATATAAAATGTCTAAATAAATAAACAAATAAATAAATAAAAATACTTGCCATCTGTCTTATTCCTATTGTCAATGGCTCTAAAGTTAGAACAAAAAGCAACGGGGACGGATGATACCCTTGTCTTGTTCCCACTTCCAAATGAAAGTCTTTAGAAAATATCCCATTGGCCAGAATTCGTGCTGTGGGCTTTGTCTGATCCAATTGAAAAAAGAGCCTTTAATACCTTATTTAGCCAAAACCCAAAACATATATTGCCAATTCACCTTGTCGAAGGCTTTCTCTGCATCAATACTCAGGACCATACACGGCTCATCAGATTTCCGTTTAGTGCCAGAATCATCAATACCTTCCCAGCATTAACTCAATGCCTACCAGGTACAAAACCCATTTGATCCTGACCAACTAACATGGAAACAATTGTTCCAAGCCATGTGGCTAGAATAGATGCCAGAATCTTGGCATCCACATTTAAGAGTGATATTGGCCAGTATGATGTAGGGTCTCCCAAGTCTCTTCCCTTTTTTGGGAGAACTATTATAGTAGCCTGGTTCATGGCTGAGGAGGCAAAGCCATGTTGAAGGGCTGCATTATACATGCGTTGTAGGGGATTAAGCATCTGAAATTTGAGAATTTTATAAAATTCCAGTCCAAATCCTTCACCTCCTGGTCCCTTACCCATTTTAAGCATGTAATCGCCCTAAACACTTCTGTATCTGATATTGGGTGATTCAGTTTTTCGAATTGTGGGCCTGAAACAGTGGGGAGATGGATATCCTGAAAAAAACTGATCCCTCTCCCCATGGTTTGATACTTCAGCACTATATAGCTTTTGATAATATTTTTGAAATGCTTCCAAGATTATGTCTGAATCAGTGAGAGGACATCCAGCAGCATCCCATATTCCCGTGATAAAAGTTTTTTTCCTAGTCCCTTTTATCAAATGTGCCATCATCCTCCCCGCTTTGTTGCCATATTTATAAAATTGGCATTTAAAGAAACTGATGGAGCAAGCAGCTTTGAGATTTATTTTATTTATTTATTTATTTCGGATTTTTATATACCGACATTCTCAATACAAGTATCGAATCAGGTCGGTTTACATATAACAAAACTTTCGCACAAAAGGCGTTACATGGAACAGCGTTTCTTAACATATAACGTATAACATATAGCATATAACCTATAACATATAAATATTAATAATAAATTAAATATTACATAGATAATAATAATAGTAACTCGTCAACAGGACGTAGGTAAATAAATATATAAGAGATATAGTAAATGATTTAAAGAGGCCCTGGTGGCATCTAATCATTTCTTGTGCACTTCAGACATGGAATCAATATGCATTCTCTTTTGTTCCTTAATTAAATTCGTCAACCTGAGAATTTCTACATCCCTCTGTCTCCTCTTCTTAACTACGTAAGCCAATATTTCACCTCTCATAACCATTTTCCCCTGTTTCCTATAGAATTGTGGGAGTTATTACATGAGTGTCATTGAATTTCAAATACTCAGACCATGTACCTCTCAGCACGTCACAAAACTCTTCATCTTTTTCTAGGTCGGGATTCATACACCCCATAGCAATTGTAGCTTTCTGTTCCCCCACTGTCAAAATTAAGTCAGCTGGGCTTTGTGGGAAACTGTGGCATTGCCAATATGTGTTATTAATATGCAATCAATTCTAGAATAACTTTTATGCGGGTTAGAGAAGAAGGTATAATCCTTCTCTCCTGAATGTAATGATCTCCATATATCTAATACTCCTAGTCCTCGGCATAGTAGATTAACTCCCCTCTTGTCTTCGTAAGACTTAAGTCGCCTAGGTGGCCTATAATCTTCTTCAGTGTTCGCAATAATATTGAAATCTCCCCCATCACTAAATTATATTCTGGATACTTCAAGATGATTGCAACCAGCGACAAGAAAAAAATCAGAAGAATACACATTCGGAGCATATATGTTGCCGAAATTGTATTTAACATCATATAGACTCCCCAAGACAAAAAGAAATGCATGTCCCGGAGCTTGCATGCATTGCCGAGCCTATGTAAAATAGGCTCAGCGCATGCAGGAGTGGGTTTAAAAGGGTTACGCACCTATATTACGTGCGTAACCCTTTTAAAATCCGCCCCTATATTCATACCCCAATGAATATGATTCTCTGAGTAGGGAGAAAGTTCAACTTGGTGAAGTTGATTATGAAACCTAGTGACTGAAGGAGATGGATCATCTTCTGCAGGGAGTCCCACACCCCTGCTTGGGAAGGTCCTGTCACTACCCAGTCATCCAGATAAGGAAAGACACAAATTTCCTGGCAATGAGGAAGCACTATTGCCTAGGGATGTGAATCGTTTTAGGACGATTAAAATTATCGTCCGATAATTTTAATATCGTCTTAAACCGTTATGGAACACAATACAATAGAGATTCTAACGATTTATCGTTATAAATCGTTAGAATCGTGAGCCGGCACACTAAAACCCCCTAAAACCCACCCCCGACCCTTTAAATTAAATCCCCCACCCTCCCGAACCCCCCCCAAATGACTTAAATAACCTGCGGGTCCAGCGGCGGTCCGGAACGGCAGCGGTCCGGAACGGGCTCCTGCTCCTGAATCTTGTTGTCTTCAGCCGGCGCCATTTTCCAAAATGGCGCCGAAAAATGGCGGCGGCCATAGACGCTCCCTGACCCCCGCTGGAGGTCCAGCGGGGGTCAGGGAGCGATTTCCCGCCGGCGCCATTTTCCGTACGAAAACGATTCGCGGCGGGAAATCGCTCCCTGACCCCCGCTGGACCTCCAGGAACTTTTGGCCAGCTTGTGGGGGGCCTCCTGACCCCCACGAGACTTGCCAAAAGTCCAGCGGGGGTCCGGAAGGACCTCCTGCCGTCCAATCGTGTTCGTCTATGGCCGCCGCCATTTTTCGGCGCCATTTTGGAAAATGGCGCCGGCTGAAGACAACAAGATTCAGGAGCAGGAGCCCGTTCCGGACCGCTGCCGTTCCGGACCGCCGCTGGACCCGCAGGTTATTTAAGTCATTTGGGGGGGGTTCGGGAGGGTGGGGGATTTAATTTAAAGGGTCGGGGGTGGGTTTTAGGGGGTTTTAATGTGCCGGTTTTGCGATTTTTAGATTTTTAGATTTTTCACGATTTTTCACGATATTTTACCCCCCCAAACGGCAACAATACGATTCCCTCCCCCTCCCAGCCGAAATCGATCGTTAAGACGATCGAGGACACGATTCACATCCCTACTATTGCCACTGCTAGATATTCCATGAAGATCCTTGAGGTCGGTGAGAGCCTGAAAGGAAGAACCTTGTATTGGTAGTGAGAGGAATCCACTATGAAATGAAGTTATTTTAATGAACGTGATAGATGGGTATATATAAACATATGCATTCTTCAGATCCAGGAATCATATCCAGTCTTCCACTTGAATGAAAGGCAGGATGGTGTGGAGTGAGTTCATTTTGAACTTCTCCCATAATGGACTCATGTTCAGTCTTCATAAATCCAGGATGAGTCTCAATCCCCCTGGCTTCTTGGGGATAAGGAAATAGCAGGAGTAGAAACCCTTAATTTCTGTGGGAGGGACAGTTCTAATGCCAGCTTACTAAGAAACAACTCCACCTCAATATGGACCTGGGTCGAGTGAGATAGATCCGGATTGAAGGCCAAACATTGGTGCAGCACTGGGGGATGAGAGAAGTGCAAATAGCAACCAGACTCCACAATTATGAGGACCCACTGATTCCTAGTAATCTTCTGCCACTCTTCTAGGAAAAGGATAATCCCCTCTATTGAAGGGGTCAAGGCATGAGGGTCGAGTTTCATAGCAAAACTAGGCCCAGGTTTAGGCTGAGTTTGTTGTGGTGTCTTTGGCTGACATCACTCCCTCTGACGTCCATATGCTGGAAGCTGCTGTTTTGGTAACACGAGTAGTGTGCAATACAACTGAAACTGGTATTTAAGTTTGGTAGCTGTGGGCCCTTTCCTGTATTGGTAGAGGTTGTTTTGAAATGTGATGTTTCATTTTGCTGATTTCTTGTAAGAGATATTCTGATTTTTGTTATATTTTGATTTGATGTGTGGGAATATTTTTAATTTGATTAAAATGTGTATGAAAAATTAAGTATTGCATTCTTTCATTTTGTATTGGGTTTTTTGATACATGCAATTGTTGACCTATTGTAGTTTTTTTCAATAAATATACCTTGACACTTTTCCCTGAAGTAGGGTGGTGCTATGGATATAGGATCATATAAACTGACCATTGTCAAAATTCCCCTCGCATTTGTGTTTCCTTAGATTTATGCCCATTTGTATAAGTGACACTTATTTATTTAAATTTAAATGAACTGTAAATGCCTTTTAATGGAAAATACCATTCATAAGAAATGTAAAACTGGCAAAACCCTCGGTAACAATACCAGGACTCCATACTGACAATATCAGATTACAGATCTGCGTATCCTGCTGGCCTCTATTGTTTCAGTACATTGGACTGGTTAGAACATGAGCTGCGTTTGCACTGGCGACTTGTAAGCCAGGATTTCTGTAGAGAGTGAGCATAGATGCTTTTTGAAAGCTGTAACTCAGTCATTCCAAAAAAAAAAACCAAAACCCCAAACTTCAGTCATTATGGTGTAGTGAGAATGAGACACCTGCCCAGCTGTGATTTATATTTGAAGCGGCACTCTTCCGCCGCTGAGTTATGCCCTGCTGGCAAGAAGTGAACCAGGGATATATTCCAAATTGTCAACTGTACTGAACAGGTGTTTCTCTTGACGAACAGCTGCATTTCTGACATGTGACACAGTGGTAGCTTTTCTAGTGCTGGGCTGTCATTAAGCCTAGCTTGGAAAGGCAGGGAAATGATCATAAAATGGGAGGGATGGCAGATGTACAAGAAAAAAAGTTTGTTACCTACGCTTGCTCTGTAGTCTGAAGCCATAGCAATAAAAGGGGAAAGATTTGTACTAATTTCCAATGGTTTGCAGCACTGAAGTGCATATAAGACTGGGAAAATCTTCGGAATAGTGTCCAAGACTTATTCCATTGCCACTGACCGTCAAATGTCTCTCTATCTGTCTCAGCCTGGCCTACTGTAATAGGGTAATAATTATGATACTATGGTTTTTCCTTGAGCTCTCCCTCTCCCAAATCATTTTGTTGGGTGCCTGTGGATGAGATGTGTCACTCAAATGTAAATAATAATTATTATTCTGGCACCCCTATGCCACGGTGTGTTTAGGATTTATACTACTAAAAAGGTTTATGTTAAAGCGGAGATTTTTCTCGTTATGGGATATCTGTAAGGTCTGGAAGAAGTTGTAAAGGGTGCACAGGAAGTTTAAGGGGCGAAAAAGGTTAACAGTGGAATTAGAGTGAGAATGTTCCAGTGCTTGCAGGTCATCTCGTGGTCAGAGGATGTTACAAGCCTTCTTGACTGACAGTGAGGTACAGCCCCTATGGGCTCAGTCAGCAGGAGAAGTGATAAAAATCCTCACTCTATTGAGTCTGGGGCTGCTCCAGATTTGGAAGCACATAGATAGGTTGGAGCTGTGATCCTTTTCCAGGGGTACAGAAGGGAGCAGCAGGAGTGAAGTAGAGTTTTTTCATCCAAAATCTCAGGAAGAGTTATAAAGTCTGGTTCGGTAATCTGAAGAAACCTGTGCTTAAATGGGGTAAAGAACTTACCTGGTCCAGGAAGACAAACTATGCCGGAGGGATCTTGCCTTGAGGCTTGGAGGATCCTGCTGCAGCACCAGAAGGATAACTTCCTTGAGTTGAACAGGATGGTGTACGTAATAATTCTAATAATAGAAAGGAAAAGAGGGCCATCCTAGGCCTGGGTAGAGACTGAGTAACTAGAAGAGGCTCCATTGAGAGGATATATTGTGGCAACAGAAGGAGACAACAATGGTATTAAAGGAAGAAAAGTGTTGAGTAAGAAGAAATATCTGGTTGTTTAAGGAGTGAAGAGCTGATTAAAAGCTGTAATTTATGATTGATTACCTTTGCCATTTGGTGTTTGTCAACATGTTTTATTCTGAAGAATCTACAGTAAACTATTTTTCGTTTGGAGCACAACCTTCGGCTGGTCATTGGTTTTTGTTGGGGGGGGGGGGGGGTGTGTCCTCAGCCCAGTACTGGCCCTGCAGGTTATCCTGACCCCCAGCTCACGGCCCCTGAGACTTGATCCCCCACCTTGGGAGAGTGACTCCAATGTTCCCCAAGGCTGGGAAGATGACCCTGAGTGGAACGGGGGTTATATTATCATTATTATTTAGTTTAATGACTTGCTCTGCCAACCCTAGGGGCATAATCTCTGACTGTACTGGGGACTTCTTTTTTTATATATATATATATATATATATATATATATATATTCCCTATTATTTAAATGAAATCTTGAATGGTGAAGCACTAAGTCCACTCTGATGGACCAGGCTTAGGCTCGGGATGGGTCTTTTGGCCGATCTCTTGGTGGCAGCTTTGTTGATGGATTTACATACCTGGTGGCAGCTGTAGTGTTGAAATATTGGACAGTTTACAGTGAGGACAATTTTAGAGTGAGCATCTTTATCTTTTACAGAAAATCATCTGGAATCCACCTCTGCAGCCTGTGGCTGGTGCTGCCAAGGTACGGAAGAGCTGAGCACTGACGGAAAATTGCTTAGATCATTTACTCCGCAGCTGGTACCAAAGGTAAGCGAGAGTATTTCTTTACACTGGATTACTTGAGGAGAAAGCTGTGTTTGTTCAAGGGGGAAAAAAAAGCTGCATTTGTTTTCTTTTTAAGTCCTGAATTTATGTCACTGTTGAAAGTGAAATCACTCAGCTCCTGATTTTTTGCCATGGAGCAGAAACTCAATCTCAGCCCTTGCTTGGGAACAATTTTGCTGGGTTTGGGCTTGAAGACAAAAGGAAGAGAAATCTTTTATAATAAAAATGTTGTGGTTCAGCCTGGTGGCTCTCAGTGGCAGTGCTGGCTGCTGCCATGTGGAAGGTCCCTGTTAGGAATTGTGGGCCCTCGGCCCTCGGAGGGGCTGTTTCTACCTGAAGGGTTGGGCCCCACAGGTCCCCCACCGTCAGGAGGCGAGGCTGGCCAGGAACAGAGGCAAGCTGTGCCGGTCCGCGTTCCCCACATGTTGAGCCCTTGGGTGCTGGGGCCGGCAGGAGTGCCCCTGTGTGGCTGGTCCCGGAGAGGGAAGGCGAGTGAGTACGGAGAGTGTCAGAGAGGTAAACACAGTTCGAGACGGGAGCACTCTCGGAGGGAGGAGGAGAACGAGTCTCTGGGAGTGTAAGGCCACTGCAGCTCTGAGGAGAGGAGAGTAGGAGCACGTGGGAGTGGCCTCGAGGACAGGAGGTGCAGATGCAGAGGCACGGACTGTAGTACACTGGATGGGAGCTAGAGCGGGGAACCCGCTGAAGCCGGTGCCTGGAGAGTAGCAGCGCAGGGTACTGCCTAGGATACGGCAGCCGGTGACAAGATCTTCTGTAGCAGCAGCGCAGAGGGCTGCCCCGAGGAACGGGACACAGAGACCCAGTATGAAGGTATACTGTGCTGAGCCAACTCCGGAGAGAGAAGGTGCTGTAGCAAAAGACCACAAGGAGAAGTACCGTGGGGAATCCCAGGAGCAGTGGGTTCTGCAGTTGGAACTCACAAGTAGACTGGCATAGAGCCTGGCCCCGAGGAGCGGGAAGTGCTGAGGGAGAGAGTCCAGTAGGTTGCGCTGAGCCAGGACCTGCGGAGCGGGAGGTGCAGAGAGAGAGCCCAGTAGGTTGCGCTGAACCTGGCCCCGAAGAGCGGGAAGCGCTGAGAGTCCAGTTAGGTTGCGCTCAGCCAGGGCCCACGAAGCGGGAGGCGCAAGAGAGAGTCCGGGTAAGGTTGCGCTGAGCCTGGTCCCAAGGAGCGGGAAGCACTTGAGAGAGAGAGTCCAGTTGTGCTGAGCCAGGGCCCGCGGAGCGGGAAGCGCTGAGAGAGGGACCCGAAAGGAGAAGCGCAGAGGTCCAACGACAGGAACAATTGGTCCATGGAAAGAAAGAGGCACCAAATAGGAATCATGGAACTCGTTGCCAAGTCGGTTAGTGAAGGCTGCAGGTGATGCTTAAATATCCCGGGTTAATGATGTCATCAGGCGGGGACGAACCCGGAGTTCCCACCATGGGCCCTTTAAAGGCAGGGCCGATAGCGCACGCACGCGCCTAGAGAGGCCCAGGATCGGAGCGCTGGTCGGCGGCATCCCAGCCACCACGTGGAGTGCAGAGAGCCGGGAGAAATGCTGCGGTGGTGACTGGCCAGTGGCCACCGCTGCAAGAACACCGGAGGGCCAGGCAAGACATGCGGTGTATTGAGCCTGCCACAGACAGCCGCAACCAGTGGTCATAACAGTCCCTGGTGCGATCTCTGCATTGGGTCCTCTGCACCACAATTTGGCCAGGGTTGGGAATGCTTTGGAAGCATTCCCTGGGGGAGGAGGTCATCACCCGGTGGGTGGATTTAGAGCTCATGATGCAGAGTTCCAGAAGGCATGCTAGTACATGGCTCCCGGCCTCAGGACCGTTGCTACAATGACCAGACTAGGAAACCGTGCGAGGCGGGTGTATTAAATAAGGGGGAAAATCCCTGTCTAGTTGTGAAGGAAAGCCCTCATGGTGCCAGAATCCCTGCACAGATTCCAATTAAACTGGAAGAAAAAGGAGGGAAAAAAAAGACTGAAAATAATGGGGTCGGAGTACTATGGGGGCAAATGAGCTAATAATGCTAGTACTGAAAATATTTTAGAGTATGCATGAATTCCCCAAGCTGAAAATCGTCCCTTTCCTCAGCAGTTGAAATCTTTGAGCCACAGATGAAAGGGGCAAGACAGGGTCAGGATAAGGAGGCAAAGAACATGTGGGGATTTTGTTTTCGAAATACATGTGCATACTTTTGTACCTTCAGTCTCCGCTGGCCTGAATTTTCAAAGCAGTGTCCCTCTGAAAATTAGCTTGCAAGTCCACTAGGGGGAGAGTGTACTTCTGCATCTAATTATATTGTAATTTATGTTAAATGGTAACCATGAAAGGTATTGTGTCGTGAAATATCTGCCATGCTGTCCACTCACATGCAAATCTCTTGCTTGAGCCATGGACCTTGATATCCCGGTGAATGGAATTTGTCTAGGTCTGTTTTGTGCTCTTCCTCTGGGTCTTTTCCCCTCCACTTGCAAACCCTTTCATATTTTGTATCCATCAGCATCGTAAGTACATATAAAGAAATGTTAGATTTTCCTGAGAGGTAAAATGAGAATATCATACATGTTGTGAATTTCCCATCACTATCTATGTATCAGTATTTAAATTTATATACCATATCATATTTATACCTATGCTGTAATACCTTTTATTGAGGCTAACCGGCCTGTAGTTTCCAGCCTCCTCTGCTCCCACTCTTGTGAAGCGGGACCACCACTGCTGTCCTCCAGTCTCGTGGCACCACTCCCGTTTCCAGGGATCTATTGTACAGATCCTTCAGTGACCCGCCAGCACATTTCTGAGCTCTCTCAGTATCCTGGGCTGTACCTCATCAGGCCCCGTAACTTTGTCCACTTTCAGTTTCCCCAGCTGTTCCCATGCATTCTCTTCTGTAAACGGAGTTCCGTCTACTCCACCCCCATCCACAGTCTTGTTAACTAGCGATGGTCCTTCTCCAGAGTCTTCTCTGGTGAACACCAAATTTAAGTATTTGTTTAATATATTGGCCATTTCTTTGTTTCTCTCCACACATTGATCCTGGTCACCTTTCCATTTCACTATACCACTTTGGACCTTTCTCCTTTCTCTGATGTATCTGAAAAATGTTTTGTCTCCTCGCTTTACCTCTTTGGTAATCCTTACTTCCATCTGATTTTTTGCTTTCTTGATTTCTTTCTTCATTTCCCTCAGCTTCACCAGATATTCTTCCCTGTGTTCTTCTTTTTGGGATCCTTTATATTTCTTGAACGCTGCTCTTTTTGCTTTTATTTTAATCAGCTACCTCCTTTGAGAACCAGATCGGTTTCTTTTTTCTCTTACTTTTATTTACTTTTCTGACATAGAAGTTTGTTGCCTTTGTAATTGCTCCTTCTAGTTTGGCCCACTGTTGTTCCAGCTCTCTCATTTTCTCCCAGTCTTCTAGTTCTACCTCCATAGGGCTAGTCTCTCTCTCTCTCTCTCTCTCGCACACATTTTGGAGCTCTTCTTCGGCCACTAGCTACACAGCAAGCCTCTTCTTCTGCCGCCAGCTCCGGGAACCACTGGCGACACCACAGGGCCTTGTCTTCTGCATCAGCTCCAGGAAACGCCGCAATGTCTCATCTTCTGCCACTAGCCTCTTCCACAGGTCCTCGCTTTTGCTGGTGGGGAGCGGGAACCCTGCCAGCACGTCCCTGCTCCGCGCCACCGCGGGATCTTCCTGCTGGCGGTAATGGCACCCCTCCTCCTGTTGTCACCCGGGACATACCGCCACCTTGTCGTCCCCCCCCCCCCCCCCATCTTAGTACGCTACTGGGTCTAAGACATAATCCTTTTTGCTCATCTGCTCCAGGTTCACCTCCTCCTCTCAAGTCCCTGAATAACAGGAGGGTTGGAGCTGGATTATGGAGCAGAGTGACTTTTCTTTGCTCCCTGTGTGCTCTGGTGTCACCCCTCGCCTCCTGTTCCCTGCACAGAAGGGGAGGGGTAGAGCTGGAATAGAGCAGAGCACTTCTCTTCACTCTGTCCTTTCTAGCCTCAACCCTCCCCTCTTGTTCTCTGCACTGAAAGGGAAGGGGATGTAGCAGGAAGCAGAAGTGAGATTCAGCACAGCTGGCAGTTGGCAAATCTATAACTGGTATGCTGCCCCCCAAAAACCTTTGCCATCCTAGGCACAGGCCTAGTGAACCTATTGGCAAATCCAGGCCTGTCTGAGAATAAATTTTAGTTTGCAATTGGGAAAGCATTAACTCTCCATTCCCAGATTGCTATAATTACCTTCAGGGTCAACTGGATAGCAATTCCTGAAATGTGAATTTTAAAGATTTGTGATCACAATGAAAATTTCCATGGTAATACATATCCTACTGTAGTAAATTCTTCAACAATATGCAGCCTCTGTGGAACTCATCTAAGGCCTTTACCAGGCTGCTGTTTAATCAAATAGCTGCCCAGCGGAGTTACAACATAACAAAGGAGGCTGGAGGTTTCAGCTATGGCCACACTAGCATAGGTGGCTACTTAGGTTATTACAAAGCTTTGTGGTTAGACATGAGGAGGGAAGGGTGCTGGATATGAACTAAATTGGGATCTTGTATGCTCATTTGTCCAAGATGTTAAATTCAAACAAGGACGACAACAAAAACTGTCATAGATAACAAGTGATGTCTTCCAAACTCTATGGCTAGCAGCCAGAATACATCCTTAGGACTGTGGACAGAAATAACTGGGAAGACTGGGCTAATTGGTCTTTTTTTTTTTTTCTTGCTGTCATCTACTATGTTACGATATAAACTTCCATGGTGACTTCTCAATTAACTGGTTTATTGATTTATTTTTTTTTAAGAATATACAAGAGGAGAGGGAACAGGAGTGCAGATTTAGCTCAGAAATGGTCCATGATGATGGTAGAGATAATTCCATTCCATCAACTGTGCTGATGCCAGTGCAATGGCCATGCAGCACTGGCATCAGTTACCCAGCCATAGTGATTGACACAAATGTCAGAAGTGGTGTATTGAATCCCAGAAGAAGAAATATATGTGGCTGTTCCTCTATTGTCCCTATATCCTAACAGCAGAATTTGAATGAACCTAGTCACTCCTCTTTAGTTAATTTTGCATTAGCAAAAGATGTCAGGTTGACAGTGCAAGTAAACTGAAGTCACCTGTTTATATACAGAACAGCACAATCAGTACCAATAAAACCAGTCCCCCAGAGCATACTGCTAATTTATATCAGTATTCAATTTTGAAACGTGTGCATGCAGCTTAATTTCAGTGGTCTCTTTTAGTCCTTGACCACACTGTCTCTGCAGAGTATTTTAATGAGGGTGTTCACTAGTTATTAATTTACCCAGAGCGCCCTACAGAGGAACTCATGATGTATAGCATCAGCAAAACAGATTCAACAGTACAGAGCATAATAGAAGTGTGAAATGGTGGGGGAAAGAAAGTCAAGTTGAATGAAGGAGTCCCAGTTTCAAAACGTGGGTCTCTGTAACGGGAACAAGTCATGTGCAGAGACTAGATGGTAAGTCTGGGATCTCAGGATGTTGTTTATTCCAGAGGTATGGGACTAGCAGAGATAAAAGGCTGGAACCATGAAGAGGCTTGTTTGTCGTGGGGCAGAATAAGCAGGGAATGATACAGATTGTGTAAGAATGGTGAGTAGTGGGAAATAAGAGCTTTCAGTACCACTTTTACACTGATAATGCCCAGATCTACCTCTTTACCTCAGAAATTTCACCACAAATCCAGTCCCAAATTTTAGACTGCTTGTTTGACATTGCGGCTTGGATGTCTCACCGCCTTCTTACATTTAACATGGTCAAGATGGAACTTCTTGTGTTCCCCTGCAAGCCTGCTTCTCCTCTTCCCTCTTTTTCTGTATCTGTGGAAGACCCTCTCATTCTTCTGGTTCCCTCAGCCTGCAGCCTTGGGGGTCATCTTTGATATTCTTTTCTCCTTCTCTAGACACATCCAAAACAGCATTTCATTTTTTCCTCTATAACATTGTTGTCCCTTCCTATTGAGTACATTTTCAAAGGAGTTGCACACATAAGTGCAGTGTGCCTATGTATACCCAATTTTACCAAAGGGTGACATATGTGCATGTCGAGCAAATGCATGCACGAACAAAGTACAGTATGTTGGGGATAAGATTTGCAACTTTGCACACACTTTGCGGCTTTATAAAGAATGTACGCATGAACGTTATCGACTGCGTGAACACTTGCCAAGTCAAACTTGCATTATCTTTTTTGCCTTTGTGTTTAGCAGCTGGCTACTCCCTTCGAGTGGACACTGCAGTAGGCTAGAAGGAGGGTGGGGAAAGCAATCAGGGAAATTGTGGTCCTTGCCCAGAAGTGTGTCTGAATGTAAGCTTTAATTTTGTCTGGTTTGCTCTCAGCCAAATACAAGGTTTGCTGGTTTTCTTTGGAGGAACCTGTCAGTGAATGGCACTGCAATCCAGAGAGCTATGTGTGTGTGACTGGGACGTGAGAGGGTGAGTGAGTAAGACAGGGGCATGCCAAGGGGTGAGTGGCAGGAGAAATGTATTCCAAAATAACATCAATAAACTTACGGATACTCAGGGCACAACGGCTGAGGAGGGAGAGAGGAGCAGGTACCCCCTACAGACAGTATACAGGACCAGGGCACAGTTTTTGAATCTGTCTGAGCAGCAAGTCATGCGCAGGATCAGATTCAACTTCTATACTTATGCCAGCAGTTAGAGCAGGACCTGCACTGCTCCACCAAGAGGGGCCACGCCTTAGCCAGTTCAGCTCAGGTCACTACGACTCTGGCCTTTTTGGCCACTGGCACCTTCCAGACATTTCTAGAGTTCTTGGGTGAAATAAACCAGTCAGCCATCTCCATATGTATTGATCAGTTTCTGGCTGCTTTTCTCAGGAAAACACATCAATATATATCTTTTTCCCAGAGAAGACAGTAAGAACAACAAATACTTCCATTCTGTTTTGGGGACTATTGATTGCACTCACATCCCTATAAGGACACAGTGGGAAATGAGACTACCTACTGCAACTGCAAAGGCTTCCACTCTCTCACTATGCAGATGGTCTGCAATGCCAAGGGGATCATCATAGACATAGTGTTGAGGTTTCCAGGATTCCGTCACAATGCATACATTCCCTCACAGTCAGGAATTCATGACCGTTTCCAAGAAAGTTACATCACTAGGGGGTGGCTTCTAGATAGGTATCTGATTCTCACTAAAAAGACACAGCTATTATAATCTTCCCCTTTTCTCTCCCTGATATCTAGGTGGACATATCGCTTAGGTCCAGGAAGCCAACTCAAGCCTTTACCAGTGAACAGTACCACTGCCTATCATCATGGGATATCTCACTCAACTTTTCTTTGCCTTCTCCCTTACAGGTGACTGAGGATATCCACTCAAAACCTGGTTCATGATCCCACTGGCACACCTACAAACTATAGCAGATGTGTGCTACAACAGGACCCACCAGCAGATTATGGCAGCCATCGAGAGAACATTTGGCCTACTCAAAACATGTTTCCACTGTCTGGACAGATCTGGGGGATGTCTTCTCGACAACCCCACCAAGGTCTGTGAGATCTTTCTAGCCTGCTGCATGCTTCATAACCTCACCAAAACCAGAGGTCTGCCTCCTCCAGAGGGACTAGATGATCATCTTGATGAGGAGGATAGGCAGGCATACGACCTGAGTTCTGAGGAATTGCAGACTAACCAGCAGGCTGTAGAGGAAAGGAATACTCTGTTTCAAAGACATTTTCAATGGTGAAGGTGCATTTATTTTTTAGAAAATGGTGATATTTGAGCAAAGAAATAAAAAATTAATGCTTCCTAGGCTGTCCTCCCTTTTTGGTGGGAGTGTCTGGTACCTTGGATTGGCCTAGTCTGGTGCTCCTCTGCTGCAGTAGCCGATCACTAATTACAGTGCCTTTGGGGGACACAGACAATGAGGGCAGTGGCAGGGGGGAGGGGTCAAAGCTGACATGGGGAGGGGGGGGGGGAGGCCAGAGACTGAAGGCCTGCTGCTAACTGTCCTGTTCAGCAGCGGCACATGAAAATTCCAACCCCATGATAGTAGAGGGGGAAGCCCCTCCTGTGTAGTCATAGAGGGGGAAGCCTTCCTCTGAGGTGGTACAGGTGTAGCTAGACAAGGCATTGGTGTAACCAGTAGAGGATGAGGCATGGGTGGTCGCAGACCCATGGAGGATCCATCCACCAGGCTGGTCAAACAAAAGCAGGCAGTGAAACAATTCAGGGTGGTGGTGGCGGTGCTGCCGCACATGCTGGGGGAGGCAACATCCAGGAGCCCAATGTGGCTGCCATGGAGCATTCCATGCAGGTTGCAGTTCACAAGGTGGCATCCATTGCAGTATCTCCCTCCAGACAGTGGTCATACCCTGCAGTTCCTCCTGAAGCATTCTACCAAGGTCCTGGCTCTCCTGATGGACACTCTACATTTCTTCATGGAACACTTCCCTCAGGCCCTGGATGTCTTGTCATCAGCCTGCAATCTGGTCTCCCACTTTCTCATTTAATTGCAGCATATGACTGACTGCTGGAATACAAAGCACCAAAGTTTTTCTATCAGAGAAGCTGCCTTCTTCAAACTCCCTGTTCTGCCCCTCATCTCCAGCATGCCACAATACCTCAGGAGTAAGTGGTTGGGTATAGGTGGCCCTCTGTTCCTCCTCTTCATCCTCCTCCTCCAACAAAGTCTGGTGGCACTTGATGTCTATTGCCACATTCCTTTCGTTATCCTCTCTGTCAGCCATGGACTCTCTTGACCCCTCCTCTTCATCCTTGCTATCCTGAGTTTTCTGGCAGCAACAAGTGTACGCTGTCTAGCTCTTCCAAGACCACTGGTTCCGGGACCGTCAAAATCTTGGTCAGCCTCTTCCCCTGCAAAAAGATAAAAGTATATACACTGTCACTACAAACACTGGGGGTAATTTTCAAAGGAGTTACGCATGTAAATGTGACATACTATCGTAGCAATTTTCAAAAGCTATTTACTCGAGTAAAGTGCACTTACTTGAGTAAATCCTATGGACAATTCAATGGCATATATTGTAGCAATTTTGAAAAGCCCACTTACTTGAGTAAAGTGTATTTACTCGAGCAAAAACCAGTTTTGCTCGAGTAAATGCTTTTGAAAATCTGGCCCACTATCTAGCAGTTTCTCTTTTCTACCACTGTACCTTCCTTATAAGCATGGAGAACAGCTCAAAAATTCTAAAGTCTAGAGCCTTCTGCTACTCAACTAACTTCTAATCTAGGAATCCCAAGGGTGTCAACGCTTACATCGTATATTTTTTTCTCACCTACAGGTATGCACAAAAAGAGGACAGACAGCTTGGTGTGGCTATTGACAGCTGGACCTAGCACCCTACAGCAACATATCTCAACAAAGGTAATATGTATTTATATATATATGGTATGATACATTATTATTGTCATGATATGCAGGATCTTTAACACACTTTGAAGGGATTTTTTTTAATAGCAAATAAAAATATTCAGTATACTTTCAGTAAAAGTTCGCACCTTGTTCTATGGAAAGAGAGCAGAGTATTTCAATTCTCTGAGAACGTTTAGAGGAGAAAGGCAAAACACAATGAATAATGAATACAAATGGTTGTGTTCTTTATACCTGATCAGAGGAATGGAGCTTTTTTCTTTTTTTTTTTTAATATCACATCTATTACTATCTACGTGACTATTACAAAAAGATATATTCTTTTCATTATGAAACTCTTGATGATATATGGAAGATCCAGAGATGACCCCCTTAGTTATGTGGGGGAAAAGGGACTTAATAAGGCTTAGTCAAAAGACTCTGAGGGACAATGTGTGGGTGTTCTTCATTTATCTCATGATTTCCATAAGTCTGGTGCATTAATGATGGCTGCTGTACCCCTTGACAAAGTCATATTGAACTAAGGAAAAACGCAGCGTCTTCTGAAATCTATCGTTTGCATTTTTTTTTTTTGAGCCTGAGAAAGAAAACGCTGGAACATGAATGATCTCTTATTAATGGTGAGAGCACCAAGTTTCCATTGGTGACTTTTTTTCTTTCACATCACTATTGCCACACTCAAACAGGTGAGCCACTTATCTCTAGATCCAACAATTTATAATCATTTTATTTTACTAAGGCCCCAGAAGGGTCCTTGCCATTGCTTGAGGGACGCTGGGACTAGGAATGGTGAAGCAAATTTGAGCAGTCCTGCACCCAGTCCAATACAGGAGAGCACTTTCGACTGGTTTTGGTAGGCTGCAAAAGTCCAACCTTAAAAAAAATGTCTTGTATGTCTCTGCAATGCATAAATTCTGTTTTTTAAAAGTTGTATGCATGTCGCTTTCTCATTTCTTTATGTTTCTCTTCATTTTCAGTGTTACTTAATGTGACAATTTTAGGCTTCCCACTGACATTTAGATGACTTACAAAAATTGGTATCTATTCAAATGGATAAAGAATTGGACTGAAATCTACAGAACTGCTCAAAGCACTGTACCCTTTTTTGGCTGGGGGGGAGGGTGAATTCTATTAAAAAAGATAGCTAAAACAATTATTAATCCTCCACATTTTAGAAGCTTTGGAAAAATGGCAGCAGTGAGACACAAATAGTTTGCATCTTATGTCATGATAATGAAAAAAAGGTAAAATGCAGACTTCCAGCTGTGCCATGTTGATGACTCAGAAAGCCGCACGTTCTCTAGAATTTTTCATAGTTAGGGGAACTAAAGGTCCTAAAAAAAACTTATCCTGCTTTCTGCCTATTAAAATAAATCCTTACTGAATATAATAATTGAATATATCTTAGCTTGAGAAGGCATCCGTACATTTAGTTTGACCTTTTTCTTATACCCGTAACCTGGAGTGATGATGGAAATGGGAAATTCCATTAGCATAATCCAGTCTCCAAAAACTCTTGTAATTGAGATTCTTGGGACACCATCCAACGCTGTGGCTGCTTTGGAACTTTAAGTACTTTTTGTACATTGATATATGAGTAACCGATGCTGTGTTGCAGTGGGGGGTTACGTATCTGACCTTTCCTACCCCCTTAGTAAATCACAGTTAGGTACTAAGCTCTTAGTGAGCACAGGGGCCCTCAGTCAGCACATGCCAGTAAATCAAACATAATAGCTTTTCTAGGGGATAAACCATCTCGTCAAGGTTTCGGGATAAAGTAATTGCACACCGTGAAGACTTGTTCTTCATCAGGAGTACCCACTTCATAACTCAAGTCACTTTCTTCTGATTTGGGGTAATGTTTCCTTCACAAGAAGGATGTTTAAGTTCCAAGAACCCTACCCACATATCCATTTTCTATCACCAGGACTTGTTAATCATAAGCGCTTTGGAAAGAAATCTATAACCTGTTATGTACTGTGCCATACTTTAGAGGGAGTACTAATGAATAGCCCACATCGAGGCTCATTGACTCAAGTGTGCAGAATTATGCATGCTATTTCCATTTTAGTATGTGCTATTTTGCAGTGGGGACTTATATGCAAATAAGCCCAGTAGCAAAATAGCGCAAGTAGTTTTCCTGCAGAAACGTTTGCTAAATCTTTTAACTACACCTCATTGAGATGCAATTCATTTTTTTCATGAAATTTCATTTGCCAAAGGGGTTTTCATGCATATTGTAGCTATGCTTTCATAGCTAATTAGCTGCTTTGCATAATGGTGCATTGTAATCACTCATTATCTATGAATTTAAATACAATTTCAAAAGCATAAAACTATGTGCAAAAAATAACCATTTGTGAATCATATACTACAATTTTGTTTGCAGAGAGGGTAAAGTCTGCAAGTAATTTCTATCCACAGATTTTAGCCCAAATTTTCAAAGTTGACTTAAGTGCTTTAAAGAGAAAGAGTGCATTTGATTCTGGGCGAGGTCTTTTTCAATTATTGCACCCTACTGGTACTACATTTCCTATTGATATCAGATTGGAATAGAACTAATATACATTCTGGAAAAGGATAAAGGCTTGGTTTTTCCTACAACTTGGATGGTAGGAGATCCTTCCCCTGGGAGGAATTGACAATAGTGAACACACAGCTCATATCTTAAGGTCGGGTGTGCACTAATGAATGTTCATTTTGTGGAATTTCTAAAGGGGGGCAAGTGACTCTGGTTAGTATGCTAGGGTTATAACATCAATTTGTGAAGTCCACTGTCATGTACTGATGTTTGTGTGGTTCTGCCAATTTTGTATTTTTAATGTCTGTTTGGTTTTTTATGTATTGTAATTTTTTGGCCCGGAGAGGCATTTAATAGATATTTATAAATACATAATTTGCAGATTCACTGTTTATGTGCGAGGACACACACACACACACACACACACGCACTCACAGTTATACCTGCTCTCAGCAGGAACAGGGAAATACCTATGGCACCTGAATGTAATCCACTTTGACCAGTCATGAAAGGCGAAATACAAATTTAAAAAGATTAAATTAAAATCATATTAAAGTGACTGAGCCATGTTTGTGTCTTTTTGTTGCAAGCTATGATTATTTTTATCAGCCAAAGTCAATATCTTTTGGTAAAAACGTTTTCTGAGTCCTGAATTTGGATGAACTGAGTCCTGATTGCCTGAGGTGTATGTGCAGTAATTGTTGACACTGCCGAAAACACTGCTCCCCAGGGGTCCCCGAGGAATTACAGAGGAGAATATTATCTTTAAAAAATGTAAAAGCAAAAGTTTAAAGTAATTCAGCATAGGTAGTGCTATGTGCAATATCTACTTTTGAAATATTATACAATACCTGCTGTGTACCATTTTCATTTTTGTGACATGAATTTTAATTTTCAAGTTTCTAGCATCTTTGTAATTCTTGAGACTTCCAAGCAAACACTTTTAATAGGCTGAAGGCCAAGCCAGAATCAAATTATCAGATTTGGTGGGGAGGGGGTAATTTTCAAGCTATGCCTTTTGGGACAAAATCCATGAGCACTTTTCCCCCTTGGAGGTCAGACCCCAAGTTTCAAAGAGAATGCAGACAGATACTTTTGCTTTGAAACCTGTCACAGGTACAAAATTTAGGAAAATCGGTTCTTACCTTCTAATTTTTGATCCTGTAGTACCACAGGTCAGTCCAGACTCCTGGGTTTTGCCTCCCTGCCAGCAGATGGAGACAGAGAAAGTTTAACTGACACTGCTACATATCCTAGTGTGCTACCTGCAGTCCCTCAATATTGATCTGTACCCAAGCCAAGATGAAGGCACCACCAAATAAAACCTAAACAAAACCTTTCCCTCCCAAAAAGTAGGAGAAGGAGAGATTACCCAAACTGGAAAACTTTTTCCCAATATAACTTAAGAGAATAGCATTAAAAAGCTCCAACAATTCTGTACTATATACACCCCACAGAACGAGCAGAAGACTACTATTAGGGTAGGTCTCTGGACTGATCTACAGGAACAAAAATTAGCAGGTAAGAAACAATTTTCCTTTCCCTGTATGTACCCAGATCAGAGAAAAGACTTAAGGATCCACCAATGTAAATATAAGAAGAAAAAAATGGTTGGTTTATAATGGGAATAAATTGAAACTACAATCTGAATTATGCTTTCATGATTTTTTTTATAAACAGTTTTTAACAAGAATTTTTAACAATTGGAGGAAAAGACTCAGAGCTGGTTTTTTTTATCTGAATCAGTTATCAGGTTATAGACCAATAGATGCAATCATCGGTCATAAGCCCAGATCAGTCCAGACTCCTGGGATGTACCTAAGCTCCTTCATACTAGGTGGGACCTTGAGAGTCCTGCTTACAGAACTCTCTCACCAAAGATCATGGAAGTCAGAGCTCTGACATCCAAGCAATAATGCCTAATGAAAGTGTGTAGTAAACTCCAAATAGCTGCTCTGCCAATCTCCTGCAGCTACACTTATTGGGACTCTGCCCAAGAGGTTGCTGGAGAATGAGTCAAGAGAGCACTCAACCCCTCAGGCACAGGGCAACCCTTAGAAATATACTTCAATTCGAACATATCTTTCAGCCACCATGCGATCATAGTTTTTGATGCTTTGCCTCCTTTCTTTGGACCACTATTTATTTATTTATTTATTTTGAATTTTTATATAACTGACATTCCTGTAAAGAATACAGATCACACCAGTTTACATTGAAACAGAACTTTCGCTGGGAGGCGATACATTAAACAATGAACATTAGCGTATTATAACATTCAAACATTTGGAAACAAGGAACAATTACAAACCGAAAGCAGCTTCAACGCAGAATTAATAAAAAATAAAAATGAGAATAAAAATAAATATAAATACTTTAATACAAGATACATTAAAACAAGTAGGAAGGTTAAGTAGCTTGGATAAGGGGGGAGAGAAGGAGGGAAAGGATGGCAAAGGGGGTGGGAGGGAGGGAGCAGGAAGGAATAAGGGGTAGAGCCTACGGAAGAAAACTATAGGAGGGAGAAACCCGGATGAGTCCTGGGAGGGCTGTGTAGAGAAAACGGTGTGCCCATTAACTGTTGGCCTTAGGCCTTAGTCCATGTCCTAAGACCAGCATCAGCGAGAACTTGGGTTTTCAGGGAAAGCTTGACTGAAAAGCCAAGTATTTAAGTCTTTCTTGAAAGTTTGGAGACAATGTTCTTGACGGAGGTCTGGTGGGAGAGTGTTCCATAGAGTCGGCCCTGCTGTAGATAATGCTCGTTTACTTAGAGAAGATTTAGCAGGGGGGGCATACAGAGAGCCTTTGTAAGCTCTTCTGACTGGTCTTTCAGAGGTGTGCGGACGGAATTGATTACTGAGTTTGAGAGGGGCGATGTTATGGATGTCCTTATGTATCATCATGAGTACTTTGAACGAGATCCTGGCTTTGATGGGAAGCCAGTGAAGTGACTGCAGTATGGGAGAGATATGATCTCTTTTGTTTGAGTTGGTGAGTATTCTCGCAGCGGCATTCTGTACCATCTGCAGTGGTTTTATTGTTATCGCAGGGAGACCAAGCAGGAGGGAATTGCAATAGTCTATTTTAGAAAGGATAATGGACTGCAGCACCAGACAGAAGTCTCGAAAGTGAAGGAGAGGTTTAAGTTTTTTTAGTATTTGTAATTTAAAGAAGCATTCTTTGGTAGTGTTTTGGACAAATGATTTAAGATTGAATTGGTTGTCTAGTTGAACCCCTAAATCTCTGACATAGGGGGAGTGGTTGATAGCAGTTGTGACTGATTGTGGCGTGTTTAGGGAGTTGAAGAGAACTTGGTTTTCATCTGGAGATATAATGAGAATCTCTGTCTTGTTTGTATTGAGGATCAAGTTAAGGCTGGTAAGCAGACTGTTAATTGATTGCAGACAGATATTCCAGTGGGACCAGGTTTTATGAAGAGAGTCTGTGATAGGGAGAAGAATCTGGACATCATCCGCGTAAAGGTAATACGTTAATTTTAAGGTGGAGAGTAATTGGCAGAGTGGGAGCAGGTAGATATTAAAAAGTGTAGGGGAAAGGGCTGAACCTTGCGGGACTCCTAGGTTTGATCTGATGGGGTGAGATACCTTATTGTTAATCCTCACCTTGTAAAATCTATTGTCCAGGAAGGATTTAAACCAACTGAGTGCCACTCCTTTGATACCAATGTCAGCTAGACGCTCCAGAAGAATGGAATGATTCACAGTATCAAATGCCCAGATAGGTCGAGTAGTACTAGTAGGTACGACTGTTTCCTCTCAAGATTTAGGAGAATGGTATCCGCCAGTGATGTTAGAAGGGACTCTGTGTTTCGAGTTTTGCGGAATCCAAACTGGAAAGGGGAAAGGATGTTGTTCTCCTCCAGGTATTCTGAGAATTGTTTGTTTACCATTTTCTCCATAATTTTGGAGATCAATGGTAGGTTAGCTATAGGTCTGAAGTTTGCAGGATCAGTAGTTGTAAGGTTGGGTTTTTTTAGTAGGGGTTTAAGTATGGCTAGTTTTAGTTGTTCTGGAACCATCTCTTGTGTCAAGGAGCAATTATTTATGTCTGCTAAAGCTTTTGAAATAGTGTTTGGGATGGAGAGCAGGAGGTTTGAGGGTATTGAGTCCAGTGGGTGGGACGAAGGTTTGAACTTCCTGAGGATGTTTTCGATTTCCAGGGAGGAGGAAGTCTCGAAAGCTTCTAGGGTGGAGTTTCGATTAGGAATATTGGGTAAAGATGGGGGGGTTCCCACGTTAGAAGCGGTAAGTGGCTTTATGAGGTTTGCTATTTTTCTCTCAAAAAAGATGGCCAGCTCTGTGGCTTTGTTAAGAGCTAGGACATCTGGAATGGTAGGAGGGGAAGGTTTTGTGAGTGATTAGACGTAAGAGAATAAGGCTTTGGAATCGAAGATGAAATGGTGGATTTTTTTGGAGAAGAAATCTTTCTTAGATCTAAGAATGGCATTCCTGTAGGCTTTCAACAGTGATTTGTAGGCTGATAGAGTAGAGGTTGATGGGTTCTTGCGCCATCTGTGCTCTTTGCTCAGTAGCTCTTGTTTGAGGGCCTTTAGTTTTGGGGTGAACCATGGTTTCCTGTTATCCTGGTGTGGGTGTAGCGATTTGGTAATGGTTGGACAGGCTTGTTCTGCAACTTTGCTAGTTATCTTGAGCCAGGAGGAAATCGCGGTGAAAGGGTCTGAAAGATCAAGTTCAGCTAGATCCTTTGAAAGCATATTACTTAGGTAGTCTGTGGAACAAGGTTTCCTGAACTGAATAGTGGTGTTAGGGAAGACAGGCCGGGGGTGATCTTTAATTTGTAGCTCTGATGAAATGACCTGATGGTCTGACCAAGGGACTGCAGTACATGTTGGGCTGGTAGCAGAAATAATGCCTTCGTTTATGAAAATAAGGTCCAGTGTATGGCCTGCTTTGTGAGTGGGGCTTATAACAATTTGTCTAAAGCCCAGGTGACTAAGTGCAGAGAGTAGAATTTCACAATTGGGGGAATGCGGTGAGGCATCCACGTGAAGATTGAAATCTCCCATCAAGATGGATGGTTTATCTATGTTAAAATGTTTGGTTGTCAATTCGATCAATGGAGAGGGGTCGGATTCAAGAATTCCTGGGGGTGCATAGATGAGGCCAAGTTGGAGATGATCTGATTTGAAAAGGGCTAGTTCAAGGTTGTTAGTTGTGGTAGATAGTTGCAAAGAGAGGCCAAGACCTTTTTTTACTGCGAGCAGTAGTCCTCCTCCTCTTTTTTTAAGTCTTGGGATTGAGTGGATATCGTATAGTTGATTGGGGAGCTGATTCAGAAGTACTGTATCCGTTGGTTTCAACCACGTCTCTATAACTGCACAGATGTCTGGTTTAGAGTCTAACACGTGATCATTGAGTAGGTGAGTTTTTTTGGAAATGGACTGAGCATTGAATAAAGTAAGCGTGAAGAGAGAGAATCCGAGGAGTTGAGTGACTGGAGCAATCATGATTGGAATTAGCCTTTGTTGTCGGAGGCCAATAGCTCGAGGCCTGTTGATTCTCCGATTGTAGTAAATGGGTATAGTAAACGTGCACATATTTAGAAAGGGACGATGAGATGTAACGGTGTAAGCAGTCAGTTGCTAGAGGTGATGAATGAGATACAGGGTAAAGGTGGTCTCGCAGGGCCAGGTGTCAGTGACAATATTTAGGATGTGCCCAGAATGATGATAGATATTGTTAGCTCGGTCGAGGAGGTGGGTCCAGGCGAAGGAGTGATACTTGAGGGGACATAGTACCCTAATAGCCAAGACGTGGATCGAGGAGGGTTGAAGGTGACACTGTTGCCAAGGTAGAAGAAGCGGCCGAGAGAAAAGTAGCGGGGTAGCACTCTGGGGCTGCACGAAGGGGCGCACAAAGGGGCCTGCCCCTTTGACGCGCTCCTTCGGCGCACAGCGCCGAAATGGAGATTGAAATTTAAAGCTCCACCGTCACCAAGAAGATCCGACTTACAGAAAGCATAGTAACCTTCAGATAATGCAAAAAGACTTGTCAAACATCCAAGAGCCTATGCTCCCTCGCAAGAGGCAAAGAAAATTCCAAATCTGTTAATGATGGAAGATCCACTGCCTAAGAGGGAACGCTGAAACCATTTTGGCAGAAAGGACAGTTCCATACACAGTGATATCTAGAGATGTGAATCGTGTGCCCGATCGTCTTAACGATCGGGTTCGGCTAGAGGGGGGAAAAAAATCTGATCGTGGGTGATGTGAATCGGAATTGGTTCCGATTCACATCGTTATTTTTTTTTTTAATGAGGCCCGACCCTTTAAAATTAACCCCTTACCTTCCCCCACCCTCCCGAACCCCCCCCCCCCAAAGCTTTTTACGAGTACCTGGTGGTCCAGTGGGGGCGCGGGGACCGATCTCCCACTCACGGTCCATCGGCGCCATTTTGGCTGCCACTCAAAAATGGCGCCGATGGCCCGATAAAAAAAACCCCCACCCGACCCTTTAAAAACGACCCCTTAGCTTCCCCCACCCTCCCGAGCCCTCCAAAACATTTTAAATTTACCTGGTGGTCTAGTGGTGGTCCTGGGAGTGATCTCCCGTTCTCGGGCCGTCGGCTGCCACTCATAAAGATGGCGCCGATGGCCCTTTGCCCTTACCATGTGACAGGGTATCCGTGCCATTGGCCGGCTCCTGTCACATGGTAGGAGCACTGGATGGCCGGAGCCATCTTTAAAGATGGCAGCGGCCATCTTTACGATGGCGGCGGCAATCTTTAAATACGGCGGCGGCCATCTTTAAATACGGAGGCGGCCATCTTTAAAGATGGCGCTGGCCAGCCAGTGCTCCTACCATGTGACAGGGGCTGGCCAATGGCATGGATACCCTGTCATATGGTAAGGGCAAAGGCCATCGGCGCCATCTTTATGAGTGGCAGCCGACGGCCTGAGAACGGGAGATCGCTCCCGGGACCACCACTAGACCACCAGGTAATTTTAAAATGTTTTGGGAGGATCGGGAGGGTGGGGGAAGCTAAGGGGTCGTTTTTAAAGGGTCGGGTGGGTTTTTTTTTATCGGGCCATCGGCGCCATTTTTGAGTGGCAGCCAAAATGGCACCGATGGACCGAGAGCGGGAGATCGGTCCCCGCGCCCCCACTGGACCACCAGGTACTTGTAAAAAGCTTTCAGGGGGTTCGGGAGGGTGGGGGAAGGTAAGGGATTCATTTTATAGGGTCGGGGTGGGTTTAGGGGTTTTTTTGGTGTGCCGGTTTTCCCCGCCCTCCCCCCTCCCCCGATTTATGATTTTTCACGATAAATCGGGGGAATTTCTATTGTATCACGACTCTTAACGATTTTTGACGATTTAAAATATATCTGACGATTGTTTTAAATCGTCAAAAAACGATTCACATCCCTAGTGATATCCCCAAATCCAAGATCTGAAGAAAAGGATCCAGACATGACAAAGTTTGAATCCTTAACATACACCTGGCCAAAGCAATAGCCACTAGAAACAACTCTCTCAAGCATTCAAGCTTTTAATGTGCCCTCCACAGGAGTTTAAACAAAACCTCACTATTCCTTGTAGCACCAGACTAAGATTCCACAATGGCCAAATCTTCCTCACTGGAGGATGCAAATACTTAACCTCCCAAAGGAAGTGCATGACATCCGGATGAGCCTACAGAGGATACCCCTGCATCTTACCCCGGAATCAGGCAAAGGCCACTGTTATAATCTGGTATGGTTGTGGACCCTGGATCATAGTGAGAGCTGACTCCACCCACATGGAGGAGCCCTGTGGGGACTCACTACGATGGGCGTGATCTCAGCAGAGACGGACACAAATATGAGAGACTTTATTGTACTGGAATTGTGGGTGATATCCACAGCATGGAAAGAGACACAGTCCAGAGTAGTAAGGCTGCTCAATGTTGATATCCCTGGTAGTGGCCCACAGAGCGGGGTATGCCAGGGAACTCCTCTCAATATGATATCCCTCAGGATAGATCCAGTAGTGGCCCGCAGCACAGGGTATGATGAGGATCAGCGAGTAGTAGTTCAGAGAGGTGCAGAAGGTCAGCAGAGCGAAGTAGATGATGGTACTTACACCGGAGTGTAGACAGGTAGCTGGGATGAGCACAGTAGTGGCCCGAGGCATGGGTTACATTGGTGGTTCCATCAGCAAGATGGTGGAAGCGATGATAGAACTCACAAAGCTGAACTGGCAGTGTCCTGAATAAAGATGACAGGAATCTCCAGGCAGGAAGGCCCTCCGAGGAGCGGATAGCCAGAACGTAACAAGGCCCCCGAGGAGCGGGTACCTAAGGCGTTCTAAGTTCAGGAAGCAGTTCAAATAGTGAAGCGAAGCGTCTCCGAATAGAGTGGAATAAGCAGGAAGGAAGTCCTTGCTAATTCGAAGGAAGCATAGTCAGGATGAGTTAAATACATGTGGCGGGTGATGTCATGAGGAGGGGACGCCCCCGAAGTTCCCGCCATGACGTGGATAAGAGAGGGCCTGGCGCACGAGCGCGTGTGCGCACGCCCTAAGTAATCCCCTACTCAAGATGGAGGACGGGATCACCCACGCCATCCCGGGGATGCCGAGGAAGGCGGCGTTTGCAGGCTGAGGCCGCCATGGCCTTGAGAATTGCTGAAGTAGGGAAAAGAGAGGTGATCAGCAAAGGTCGCAGCCATCTGCGACCGACGGGAGCAACAGTACCCCCCTTCTTAGGGTCCCTCCCAGGGGGTTTCGGCTTCCTTGGGTGAGTTAGATGAAATTGTCGAATAAGATCCTTGTCAAGGATGTTATTAGCAGGTTCCCAGCTGTTTTCTTCCTGCCCATATCCTTCCCAGGATAATAGGTATTCCCAATGCTTTCCACGTTTGCGTACATCTAAGATTTCATCCACTTGGTACGTAATGTCCTTTTCAGCAGACAGAGGCTGTGGATCCGGAGTCTTTTTTGAAAACTCGGAGAGGATGAGTGGCTTCAAAAGAGATACGTGGAAGGCGTTGTGTATCTTCATGGAAGTGGGTAATTGCAGGATGTAAGTTACAGGTCCCAGGCTGCGGAGAATAGAGAGAGGGCCAATGTAGCGTGGAGCGAATCGAACAGATGGCAGCTTGAGATGGATGAATTTGGAACTGAGCCATACCTTGTCTCCTGGTTGGAACTCAGGGGCTGCTCTGTGATGAGTGTCATAATATTTCTTGACCCATTGTCCCGTCTTCTGCAAAAGGCCTTTCGTTTGTTCCCAGAGATGATGGAGTTCCTCAGCTGAAGCCTGGGCTGCTGGCGATGGAACTGATAAGGGTATTGGTAGCGGAGGTAATGGCTGACGGCCATACACTATCTGGAAAGGTGTTGATTCAGTTGCGGCAGATGGGTGCGAATTTAGGGCGAACTCAGCCCAGGGGAGCAACTCTGCCAGGTCGCTTTGTCTGGAGTTGACGTAGGAGCGAAGGAACTGTTTAAGTGTACGATTCATTCTTTCGGTTTGACCATTTGACTGAGGATGGTATGCTGACATCAGGTCTAAAGAGATATCAAACTTCTTGCAAAGAGCTCTCCAGAATTTTGCACTGAATTGTATGCCTCTATCTGAAAGGATATGCTTCGGCATGCCGTGCAGGCGAAAGATATGCCGTATAAACAGCTTTGCCAATTCTGGAGCAGATGGGAGTCCGGGTAATGCCACAAAGTGCGTCATTTTCGAGAAGCGGTCTATAGTGACCCATATGGTGTTGTTTCCGCTGGACGCTGGCAGGTCAACGACAAAGTCAGTCACGATGTGTGTCCACGGTTCCTCTGGAACTGGTAAAGGCTGGAGAAGGCCCCAAGGGCGACTGGCCGGAGGCTTTTCTCTTGCACAGGTGACGCAATATTCTAATCTACGTACACTTATACATCCTTGTTCATCGAAGGCCACCAGTAGTAAAAGATATTAAAAATAAATAAAATAGTATCTCTCTAGGGTGGATAGCGTACGAGCTTGCCCAGGGTGACCGGCAGGTCGAGCATCATGAGCCCATTTAAGAAGTTTCTTTCTTAAGGTCCAAGGAACTACCGTCTTCCCAGCTGGAACGGAATGGGTAGCAGCAAGAATCACTTTCGGGCTGATTCAGTAAAGTCCGCAGGAGAACGGGCGAATGCCCATTCTCCCGGCGCACGTACAGGCCACTCACCTGTGCACGCGATTCTGTATTTAAATTAGGCCCGGCGGTAGAAACGGGCAAAAGGAGGCACTAGCGCATCCCTAGCGCCTCCTTTTTGACAGGAGCGGCGGCTGTCAGCGGGTTTGACAGTCGACGCTCAATTTTGCCGGCGTCGGTTCTCGAGCCCGCTGACAGCCACGGGCTCGGAAACCGGATGCCGGCAAAATTGAGCGTCCGGTTTTCGACCCGACAGCCACCGCCTGACTTCAAATTTTTATTTTTATTTTTTTTACATTTTTTAGCCTTCGGGACCTCCGACTTAATATCGCCATGATATTAAGTCAGAGGGTGCACAGAAAAGCAGTTTTTACTGCTTTTCTGTGCACTTTCCCGGTGCCAGAAGAAATTAGCGCCTACCTTTGGGTAGGTGCTAATTTCTGAAAGTAAAATGTGCGGCTGAATCACGCGTGAATACCTAATAGGGCCCTCAACATGCATTTGCATGTTGAGGGCGCTATTAGGTTTGGCGGATTGGACGTGCATTTTCCGCCCCTTACTGAATAAGGGGTAAGGGAAAATGCATGTCCAATCAAGGGTTAACAGTGCGCTCTGTCAGAGTGCACTGTACTGTATCGGCCTGTTTGTTAGGGTTGATTATATGGCGAGGTGCATCCGGAACATCCTCAGCAGTGAAGGATCTTAAGAGAGCATCTGCACGTGTATTTTTGTTAGCAAGGCGGTACTTGAGTAGAAAGTCAAACCAATTAAAAAACAAACACCATCGGGCTTGTCTATGATTAAGTATTTGAGCATGATGCAGATTTTCCAAATTTTTGTGGTCTGTGCATACAATTATCTGATGTTGAGCCCCCCTCTAGCCATGGGCGCCACTCTTCAAATGCTAGCTTGATAGCCAACAGCTCTTTATCTCCTATGCCATAATTTCTCTTGGCAGGAGAAAAATGCCGGGAAAAAAAAGAGCAAGGGTGTAGAGTATGGGTATCACTGTTCTGGCTAAGAACGGCCCCTACACTGACATCGGAGGCGTCCATCTCGACTATAAATGGACGTCGAGGGTCCAGGTGGTGGAGGCAAAGCTTTTTTGAGGAAAGCCTCTTTGAGGGTTTGAAAAGCTGCAACAGCTTCTGGAGACCACTGTGAAGGGTTGGCTCCCTTCTTCGTCATGGCAGTAAGTGGTGCAGTCAAGGTAGAGTAGTGTTGGATGAATGTACGATAATAATTAGTGAAGCCAAGGAAGCGGCGGAGTGCTTTGAGATCAGTGGGTTGAGGCCAGTCTTGTATACTTTTGGTCTTTTGTGAATCCATCTGGAAACCTCTGCTGGACACCACGTAGCCCAAAAAGGGAACAGTTTCCTGATAGAAAGCACACTTTTCAAGCTTGGTGTAAAGACGGTTATCACATAATCTTTGCAGGACTCTGGCAACATCTGCCTGATGAGTTTGTAAATCCTGGGAAAAAGTCAGTATGTCGTCTAAATGCACAACCACACATTGGTAAAGCATATCTCACAGAATCTCATTCATTATATTTTGGAATATGGCCGGGGCGTTACACAGGCCAAAAGGCATGACCATGTATTTGAAATGGCCATCGCAACTATTAAAGGCTGTCTTTCACTCATCTCCTTGTCGAATATGGACCAGGTTGCATGCCCCTTTTAGGTCTAGTTTCGTGAAAATCTTGGCTGCCTGGAGTCTGTCAAATAACTCTGAAATCAGAGGTAAAGGATATTGGTCCTATATAGTAATTTCATTAAGTCCTCTGTAGTCTATACAAGGATGAAGAGATCCATCCTTTTTGCCAACAAAAAAGAATCTGGCTCTGGCAGGTGACTTGGAAGGCCGGATAAAACCTTTTTGCAAATTTTCTTAAATATAGGCCGACATGGCCTCAGTCTCTGAAAGAGAAAGTGGGTAAACTCTTCCTCTAGGGGGCTCCGAACCAGGTTTTAAATTAATAGCATATCTGCTGCTTGTTTCGAAAACACATCTTGAAATGATGATTATTGTGATGGCAAACCAGGGAGAGAAGTAGAGGTTGACATGCAGTGCATAGGTGTTACTCTTTTCAGGCATCGGTTGTGACAAGCCGCTCCCCATTGTGATAGTTCCAGAGTGCCCCAGTCAAACTGGGGTGTATGGTCTTGCAACCAGGATAGTTGCAGAGCGGGGTATGTCAGGGTAGTTGCAGAGCGAAGTATGCCAGGGAACTCCTCTTAATATGATATCCCTCAGAATGGATCCGGTAGTGGCCCGCAGTGCGGGGTATGCCGAGGCTCAGCGAGTAGTAGTTCAGAGAGGTGCAGAAGGTCAGCAGAGTGAAGTAGATGATGGTGCTTACTCTGGAGTGTACACAGGTAGCTGGGATGAGCACGGTAGTGGCCAGAGGCACGGGGTACACCAGTGGTTCCATCAGCAAGATGGTGGAAGCGATGATAGAACGCACAAGGCTGAACTGGCAGTGTCCTGAATAAGGATGACAGGAATCTCCAGGCAGGAAGGCCCTCCGAGGAGCGGATAGCCAGAAAATAACAAGGCCCCCGAGAGAGGGTACCTAAGGCGTTCTAAATTCAGGAAACAGTTTAAGTAGTGAAACGAAGCGTCTCTGAATAGAATGGAATAAGCAGGAAGGAAGTCCTTACTAAATCGTAGGAAGCATAGTCAGGATGGGTTAAATACATGTGGCGGGTGACGTCATGTGGAGGGGATGCCCCCTAGGTTCCCGCCATGATGTGGATAAGAGAGGGCCTGGCGTGCACGCGCGTGCCCTAAGTAATCCCCAACTCAAGATGGCGGACGGGATTGCCCATGCTGGCCCGGGGACGCCGAGGAAGGTGGCGTTTGCAGGCTGAGGCCGCCATGGCCTTGAGAATTGCTGAAGCAGGGAAAAGAGAGGTGAGCAGTAAAGGTCACAGTCATCTGTGACCGACGGGCGCAACAGCCGCTAATGAAACTCTCAAAAGTTGAAGGCTAGACCTTTGACCAAAACTTCTTGGAGAAAGGTCAAGATATGTGACACAGTGGTTTGAACTAGCTGCTCTCCGTTAGTCACACACCAGGACTCACAGTCCCTTCAAACTCTACAATATACTAAACATGCAGAGGGTTGCCTGGCCTGCAACAAAATGGAAATAACTGCTACAGAATATTCCCTTCATGCCAATCTTCTCCTCTTAAAAGCCAAGCTGCAAGACAGAATAGCCTAGTGCGAACATATTGGGCCCTGATGGAGAACATCCGACAGGTGGCCAAATCTTACTGGTTTGTCGATGGCCATATTCAGCAGATCCGCCGAAGAAGCCACTCCAAAGCTATGAGAATTACTTTGCCTGAATGCTTTACTATCTGGCATTGCCTGAATTATCCACTATCTGGCATAACACCTTGCCCAATAGAGGCCAAGGAGGGAAGACAAAGGAGAATTCCTTGAGGCCATGGTAGAACTAGAGTGTTGAATCTTCTGCACTATGTTTCCTCAGTGGCGTAGCTACCTTGGATTTATGTCTGGTCACCATTAAGTCCATAAGGGAATATCCTCATCTCTGGTGAATGAGATACATTGTTTCCTCCCCTAGGTCTAATTTTCTCAGACAGAGAAATCCACCGGAACCTTTCCTACCCTAGGGATGTGAGACGCCTCCATCGTCGTCAAGTGATACTCCACCCAGAGAACCAACCTCTGGGCCTCCTTTAGCTCTGCCTGGAGAATCAACTGCCGGGTTTCCAAGCCACCACTGGACACTGGGTTCATCCATGCCAGATGATGAAGACTGCCATCATTGCATTGAGTGATAAGATTCTCCTTGCACAACCGTGGCTGAAAGGCAAGCAATGCGCATTGTACCACTTCTGAAAACTGCTGGTGCTTCAACCTGATGGCTAAATGCTAGTAAGCCTTTGACCAAGCCAGAAAGGCCAAAATCCACCTCTGGAATAGAGGAATTATCAGAGCCACACTTAGCTTTCTCCAAACCAAAAGTCAGATGAAAACATCCTTTCCTTCTGTGGCACGATGAAAACTAATGGAACATCAACATGTTCATTGTTCCTCTCGGGGAACAGGCTCTAATGTTGTCAGTCGCCAGAAGCAATCCAGCATCTCCTGAATGGTGATCACTTGGCGAGAGAAGCACAAGTGAAAACCGGATGAGCAAATTCAAAATGTGCAGCCATCTTTAACACCTTTAGGACCTACTGGCCCTTGTTAATTTCGGCCCACTCTTCGCAAAAAAACAGCGTGAAATGCTGTCCAGTGGCAACTGACTAGTAGACTGTCCTCATTACATCGTGAGGACCTTACTTCTCCTGTTTCTGTACCTGGGTTGTCTCAGGGAGGTGCCTCCCTAGGACTGAGCGCTGGCCAAGGTTCGCCTGTGAGGACCTGAAGAATATTTAGCCCGAAGAAAAAGCCCTTAGTCCTGCCTTCTGGCACGTTATGCACCTGCACCTTAGACTCTCCCAGATGATCCGTTATCTGCTCCAGGTTGTCCTTGTACAAGAGCCTGACCTTAAAAGGAAGAGCTCCCAGTCAAGAATTGGACCATCTCCCTTGACCAGTCGCACAACCACTGCAGTTTTCTGGCCAACCTCACAGACATCTTGATCTCAAAAGATGATCTAACCAGGCCATACAAAGCATCTGCATCATACACCAGAGTCGCCTTAACCCTTTTTTTTTTTGGCTGCCGCACCTGACGCAGCTTGCGACTCCAACACAGACATTCTCTCTGCATAAAACTGCTGCAAATCATAGTCCTTATGCTCAGGGCCAAGTCTTCAAACCTCCTCCTGAGGCGAAGCTACACATCTCCCAATGTAGTGGGCCCTGTTGCGCCCCTGCCCGCGCTTCACGCAGACAGGGCCTTACCTCCGCGGCCTGTGCTGCTGCCGACGCTGCTCTTCATGGCCAGGAGGCCGCAGCTGAAGCCAGGACCTCGCCTGAGGCGGCCGTCGCCGGGTGCACCCGCAGCCCGGCCGCCATCTTGCGACCTTAGAGAATCCAGGCCTTAGTCACAATTTTATTAAATTCTGGCTCCAGAGCATCCACTACTGCAGTTTTAAGCTCCACTATAGCCATCTTATGGATAATATCTGTCTCAGGACTCTGCCATTATGCTCTCCCCTGTCTTCACCTTTTCTTTATCCTTGTCTTTTTTAGCTAGGCAAGCCAACATTCCACTGTGGCCTCCCAGAGCCTTCACCAGTATATCTTTTCTCACATACAGTCTGATACAGTATGGTATGCTTGGCCAAGTCCACCATTTAGCACGCGATTGGCCGCACGTTTTCGACATGCATTTATTACCCCTTACACTGTAAGGGGTTTAGCTCGTTGAAAAAGCGTGGCCAACCCCCCCTGAAAACTAATGGCGCTCATCACATGCAAATGCAAGGGCAGGCGTTAATTTCTGAGCAACCCGGAAAAGTGTACAGAAAAGCAGAAAATACTGCTTTTCTGTACACACTCCGACTTAATATCCTAGCGATATTAAGTTGGAGGAACCAAATTTTTTTTTTTTTTAAATCTGCCCGCAGGTCAGCAGGTTAGAAAAACGGACGCTCAATTTTACTGGCGTCCATTTTCCTAACCCGTGGCTGTCAGTGGGTTCGGAAACCGATGCCAGTAAAACTGAGCGTTGGTTGTTGGAGCCTGCTGACAACCACCTCTACGCTAACAAGGAGGCGCTAGGGATGCGACATTGTCTAGCGCTTCCTTATTATTGAGACCCCTCATTTAAATAAAGAATCGTGTGCCCAGGAGAGGTGGCTGGGCATGTGTCGGGAGAGCGGGCACTCAACATGGAGCACCCGCTCTCCTGCGATTGTTACAGTATCGGCCTGTTACTGGTGTAATTCTGAGCAGGTTTAATCATGGATGGAGGGGGACTGATTGGGTGGAGGCACAGAGCAAAGTGAATCACACCTCCCTTCACCCACTACATCACATGATCCATGCAAAGGGTTTTAAATGGTTGCATTCTTGCTTTTGCTGTGGTTCTTTCCACTGGGCAATATTTCAGTCTCCCAGAGGGCTGCCTCATCAGGTGTGTTGCAGAGAGGAGAGGGGGTTGGGGGGGGGAAATTCATTTGTCTGCTCAGTCCAGGAAAATGAGCAAAGACTGAGAAAAAAAAAAAAAAAAAAGCTGCAGCAAGACCATTAATCCGGCCCAGGTGCACAGGGAAACTGTACGGACATTGTGTGCACTGTGAAATCATTCAGAGTTCAAAGCCAGAAGAAAAGGTAAAAAGCCAATTCCATTTGTCTTGCAAGGACTGATCAAGGAAAGTGTAGCCAGAGAGAAAGCTCCTAGATATGATTTATGAAATTGTTTTTAATTATTAGCCTGGCTTTCAACACTCTTTCATAAGATGAATATCATAAAGCCTCTGTATTGATCCAAGGTGCAACTGCACCTTGAGTATTACATGTGGTTCGGGTCACCTACTTGTGGCCACTGTCAGAGACAGGATGCTGGGCTCGGTGGACCCTGTTATGATCCAGCATGTCACATTTTATTTTCTTTTTTTTTTTTGTTTTTATTTCTCAAACTTTCACATATAATACATGAAATACAACATAATAAGATTACGGTACAATATCTGGAAACAAGGTGAAGACACCTTTCCTTATTTAGAACTAATTAACAGAAAAATTTTACAGATATTTTATACCTTAATATAGGTAACTTGGGGGCAAGTGAAACAAAAGGAGCGAATAACTTGCAATTTACTAAGGAAATAGATAGGAGAGTACCCTATTCTTTATTGTCGATTACGCTTCTGGAGTAATATTAGGATGTCCCACCAAGAAATCTCACAGTTGTTTGGGGTCAAAGAAGACATAATTATTACTTTGATATCTAACACATCCTTTACAGGGAAACTTTAATACAAATCGGGCCCCCATACTTATAACCCTTTCTCTTAAGGCAAGAAATTCCTTCCTGCGAAGCTGTGTTGATCTAGTAAGATCAGGATATACCCAAATCTTTGCCCCGTAAAATAATGCTTGCCTATTTCTCAAAAACATTTTCAATATGTAATTACATTCAGATAAGAACGCAAAAGATATTAGCATTGATTTCCTTTCCCTTATTTCAGTTTCTATCGAGAGTTCTAAAACTTGAGATATATCCAGCGAAGGTAAATCTTCTCTCTCTGCCTGAGGTGTTGCTCCTGGGAGGTAGTAGGCTTTTGTACAAACTGGGAGAGCCGCCTCTGGAATCTTAAGTATTTCTTTCATATATATTTTGAATAATTCAATAGGTGATATCATTCTAACCACCGGGAAGTTTAAGACACGGAGGTTTAATCATTTTAAATTGTTCTCAAGTTTTTCTATTTTCCTTTCCATGGCTATTTCAGATGTTGTAAACTTTTTCTGTAAAGTCTCCAAGGCACATTTTATTTTCTAATGTTCTTATGATCGATCTGGGTGATAAATTCCTGGGTTTCCCCAATTACTTAGTTATTTGATTTATATTCTGCCTTTCAGACACATCAATGCATGAAATAACTCTCAGCATAATTCCCAACAAAATACTTGCAAAAATCACATTTTCTCGGTGTAAGAACATTAAGAATTGCCAATTTGGGGTAATGTGAAAGGTCGATTGTGCCCCGTGTTCTGCCTCAGACTGTGGCCAACACTGATATAACTTTCCAGGTTCCAGTAGTTTTGTATCATCTGCAGACTTTGCTTCCACACTGTTTACTCCCTTTTCTAGATAGTTGACATTCATTTCAATATTATATCCTGCTTTTTTCAAAAAGAGCTGAATGACTAGGCGCAGAATAAGAAACAATAATAAGAGCATTAAATCATATCAATACAATTAAACACATTTCAGTATATCCCAAAATACAAAATAAAGCACTGCACAGAAAAACCTTCCTACCCTATCATAAAATCTCTCCAATTAGAAAGGGAGTCGGGATGAAGAGCAAACACCCAGCCAAAACTAAAAGGCTCTAGTACACAAGCTACAACACCCAGAGCATAAACAAATCCCCACTTCTCCCCACTGGATTCAGCACAGATCCAGGGGTGAGACACCACTGCTCACCTTTCCTTACCATGTTGTCCTATCTTTTGTTTCCCATCTTTCGACCGGCTTTCGATCCATGAAAGGGCTTTTCCTCGTGTCCTAAAACTATTTGATTTCATTTAGCGGGGGGACCTTATCAAAAGCTTGTTAAAAATCTAAATATATTTTTTAGTTAGTTGGATTTATTACCAGCCTTTGGGGTAGATTTTTAAAAACTGCGCAATTGCGTACTTTTGTTTGCGCAGCAGGCGCAAACAAAAGTACGCTGGATTTTATAAGATACGCGCATAGCCGCGCGTATCCTCTAAAATCCTGGATCGGCGTGCGCAAGGCTGCCGATTTTGGGCAGCCGGCGCGCGCCGAGCCGTGCAGCCTGCCTCCGTTCCCTCCGAGGCCGCTCCGAAATCGGAGCAGCCTCGGAGGGAACTCTCTTTCGCCCTCCCCTCACCTTCCCCTCCCTTCCTCTACCTAACCCACCCCCCCGGCCCTATCTAAACCCCCTCCCCTCACCTTTATCCATGGATTTACGCCTCCCGGAGGGAGACATAAATCCACGCGTGCCAAGACCCGACCCGGGGCGGTTCCGGAGGGCGCGGCCACGCCCCGGAACGCCCCGGCCCGAAACCACGCCCCCGGGCCCGCCCCAAAACGCCGCATCATTCGGCCCCGCCCCCGACACGCCCCCGTCCAAAAACCCCGGGACCTATGCGCGTCCCGGGGTTCTGCGCGTGTCGGCTGCCTATGGAAAATTTACGCGAGCAGGGCTTTTAAAATCCACCCGTTTATGAATAAGAAATGCACCCAAGGCAGGGTACAGCAGTGAAATGGCTACATATAGGGGTAGATTTTCAAACAAGGCGCGTTGGCGTACTTTTGTTGGCGCTCCAGGCGCAAACAAAAGTACACGGGATTTTAGTAGATACGCGCGGAGCCGTGCGTATCCGCTAAAATCCTGGATCGGCGCGCGCAAGGCTATCAATTACGTATAGCCGGCGCGCGCCAAACCGCGCAGCCTACCTCCGTTCCCTCCGAGGCCGCTCCGAAATCGGAGCGGCCTTGGAGGGAATCCTCTAACGCCCTCCCCTCACCTTCCCCTCCCTTCCCCTACCTAACCCACCCGCCCGGCCCTGTCTAAACCCCCCCCTTACCTTTGTCGGGGGATTTACGCCTCCCAGAGGGAGGCGTAAATCCCCGCGCGCCAGCGGGCCGGTTGCGCGCCGGGACGCGACCTGGGGGCAGGTACGGAGGGCGCGGCCACGCCCCCGGACCGCCCCGGGCCGTAACCACGCCCCCGGACCCGCCCCAAAACGCTGCCGACACGCCCCCTAAACGCCACGACAACCGGGCCCGCCCCCCGACACACTCCCGACACGCCCCCCTCGGAGAACCCCGGGACTTACGCGAGTCCCGGGGTCTGCGCGCGCCAGTGAGCCTATGTAAAATAGGCTCACCGGCGCGCAGGGCCCTGCTCGCTTAAATCCGCCTGGATTTGGGCGGATTTAGGCGAGCAGGGCTCTTAAAATCCACCCCATAATCTGGGCTTATGCAGCATGACTTTGAAAAAGTGCATAACGTCGCTATTACTTCTGCTTCAGATAAAGACATATCAACAGCCACAAGCTTAATTTTGGACTAAATATATATCAGCTGGGTCCCCTTTCTCCCTGTGCTTCAGATTTTATTTGGCTGAATCGGGTATGCTGGCCTAGAAACGAAGCTCCCTGCAAATGCTTTGAGGGGGTCATTTTCAAAGGAGTTACGCATGTAAATGTGACATACTATCGTAGCAATTTTCAAAAGCTATTTACTCGAGTAAAGTGCACTTACTTGAGTAAATCCTATGGACAATTCAATGGCATATATTGTAGCAATTTTGAAAAGCCCACTTACTTGAGTAAAGTGTATTTACTCGAGCAAAAACCAGTTTTGCTCGAGTAAATGCTTTTTAAAAGCTACCCCTGAGAATTTAGTAAAATCTTCTAGTGAGGTCATGAGCAATAAACCGAAGGTCCCTCTTCCCTCATCCTTCTACCCCCTCCCTGAACTGATAAACTAAAATCATTTGGATATTCTTATTTCTACTTTTATGCTGGGATGGAGGCAGGGCTGGGGCTTTTATAGGCTAGCACAGTGTAGACTCCTGTATAACAGTAAAGATAAAAGAGAAACAAGAAGCAGAGTTCACAGAAGCTGAAGATCTAACAGACAGCAGTAGCCTGCCGAGATATGCTGGCCCAGCCACTAGAATCCTACATATAGTATTCTTGAAGAGGTCCATAATACAGTGGATCCACTACCCTCAAAGGAGAGAAAAAATGCAGCCCAGTCTGTATTTCCTCTATAGACCCTGCAGACTGCCAAACACTAAGGACACCTCATACCACGAAACTCCTGGGCAGAGTGCATTGGCATTTTTTTTTTTTTTTTTTATTCTTGCAAGTTGAACGGATAGTCCTGTGCAATTGCCTTGGAGAGAAAACACTGTGGTTCCCTCTAAGATGCCTTTATTCTTGGGAAGGCAGTCCATGTACTTATCTAACAGGTTGCTTATGGCCTTTCCTGGGAACTTTTGGGGAGGGGAGAGGAGAGCAGAGATGGGGAGGGGGAAGTGGAAGGGGGAGTAGGGAAGGGTGGTGGTATATACACACACATTTTCACTCTCACACACATTCAGTACATATTCATTCTTCCATAAACACTCCCTCTTATTCTCCCGCACAAAACTCACATATGTGCTCTCTTCTCTCCCTCTTTCATGCACATGCCCGCTCGCTCACGCATAACTATTCTCTCTCATACGTGCCCATACCATCTCATGCTCATCTCACACATGCCCATACATACTCTGCCTCTCACTCACTCTTTCTTTTATAAAAGCTCATTCATCCTCTCTTTCCATCCTGAACCCACCAGAAGCAGCAGTTTCCTCCTCCTTCAGGCCCACTGGACAATGCAGCAGCCTCTTTCTAATTATTTTTGGCCTGCGAGGCTGAGCAGCAGCATCCTCCTTCGGGCCTGCGCAACTGAAAGTAAAGTTCCTTCTGTTTTTGGCTGTGGAGGCCGCTGCTCTCACTGCTGCTTCCTCCTTCCTGCCGCGTGACTGTCATCTCCTCCTCATTCATGCCCATGTGGTCAGGAAAAAATTAACCTGGGCCACACTGGTGCTTTCTTGGCCTACCCGGAGCTTTCTCACATTGGCCTGGAGACCTGGCAATTCGTTTAGCATTACGGAGTCTCTGGGCCAAACCTGGAGAGTTCCAAGGTATGCTTATGGCTCCAGGCACACTGACTCCATGACCTAAAGGGAACTACACGTTCCAGCAGTTTGCTGACCTATATATTCTTCTCAGCTATCTGTGAACTTCTGCTTTGTGAGTTTGGAATTTTAAATTCAATTCTTGATCATTGAAGACTTTGGTTGTCATCAAAATTCTTCTTAGGGCTATAGATCCATTTTATTAAGAAATCCAAGATAAAAAAATAATCTCAGAATGATTTTAGATGACTGCTACTGTAGGATAAGTCTAGGCAAGAATGTGCTCGTGTTAATGAAGTCAAAAGGTTGAACACAGCAGAGGTTGCTGGGTCCTCTCTGTCTTCCGCTAGGTAGAAAATTACATTCTGCAGGTAGGGGGGCCTGTGTTATTTCACCCCAGATCATTATTTCTCTTTTTCTACCTTAAGTCACTGGGCTTATCATGTTCTGTATCAAGAATTACTAGGAGGGTCAGACTAGTGTTGCAATGGTGCTTTAAAAATGATGAGACCAGGCACTTTTTAGACTAACCTATTTATTGAGGCATATTGGAGTTAGTCTATAAGATACCGCCTGCCTCTTGTCATTTTTTGCCACACCAGACTAACCCGGCCATCCCTCTGAAGAAAGGTGTCAAACCTCTCATGCAAGTTTAGTTGGGATCTATAATGGTGTCACCAAAAAAAAAAAAACCTAAAAAATGTAATGCAAACAAATTGAAGCTGCACAATGACAAAATTATATATAAAGGGAGAGTCATAGAGTAGGAGTTAATTCATTGAAGAAAAGGTGGATGTACTCTTGGGGTATGGTTACCTGCCCAGTTTTCAATTGATTACTATAAAGTGTTCATAAAAAAATAATGTGCATTGTGCAACAATTTCTTCATGAGAAAACTTCTTAAATTCAAAATTATTGTCTTTAGATCGCTGCAGCTGTTCCACTTCTGCTGGTCCTGACATGGACTCTGTTTCGGCACATCACACCTGCCTCAAGGGGACAGCGTTCCCGCAATCTCATGCAGACTGCGACAATGATGCATTTGTTTATTTGACAAATTGGCCTCTGAAAAACCTGAATCTACCACTAGTAGAAATCTCTGTGATTCGGTAACAACAGGTAAGTGAAAACTCGTGGAAGTGACACCAGGGTTGGGGTAGTGAGATCTTGGTAACCTTATAACCCACTAAACTAGGATGAGCACTTTTCATAGTAGGTTAGCCAGGACCTGTAGCCCCATGGTAGAAATTGCACAAAAGTCCAAGGGTTTAAATCCCAGGAGGGGAGATGAAAAGTCAGCAGGCTCTATTGCACCAAATTCTCAAAGTAACTTTCTTTTTTTTTTTTTTAGAATTTCACTAATAAAGCATGACGGTCAAACCTGTCAAGAAAAATCTAATGGAAGGGGAGGGGGGGGGGGGGTGCTCCGGTGCACCATGTTCACTTGCTTCCCCATCCTTTTCCAATAATCCAATTGAGCTTCATGCTGAAAAGACATAATTTTGCTATTGCCTGTTCATGCTGTGGCATTTGTAGCAAACCTAAGCAAAAAATTAAATCTCACTGTCATTCTATTAAAAAACGTTCTGCAACCTCATAAGTCTTCTTTTATTTTTCCTAGCCTCAGTACGGAACCCTTTATTGTGATAGTCCATTTGCATTTACCTTGTGATTAATAAACCTTGTATTCATTACTCAAATCTATTACATTCTAAAATCAGTTCTGGTAGCTTTACTTGACCAGACATTCCGTCCAATTATTATTTCACCACTTTATAATATTTTTGTGTAATATATTCTAAGTTTTCTCCCTCTTCTCCCTGAGCATGGGGCCCTGGCACAACTCTGCCCTCAATGCCCCAATCTCGTCAGGCCTCACGACAGCACATATTGTAGGGCTATTATCAGACCTGTCAGGCTCTTGAAGACACTCTGCCAATGGCCTTGAGCCTCACCACACACCTGAAGCATGCGATTATGGTGAAACAATACACTTCCTTGTTGTGCCTGAGAGATCAAATATAAAATGCTAATGCCATGGATCAAAAAGGCAGCATATTGGTGTTAACCCCTTCCCTTGGTGGTTTAGAATATCCTCCATAACATAACAAGTGGGAAAGTGCACACTACAAGCACTGCAGAGAGGTACATGTTCCTTCCTCAGTTCTGCTGCTACTACTACTTAACATTTCTATAGCACTACATGACATATGCAGTGCTGTATAAACACCACAAAAAAGACAGTCCCTGCTCAATAGAGCTTACAAACTAATCAGACAAACATACAGGACAAGGGACTTGGGGCATTTCATAAAGCAAGACAATGGTTAAAAAAGAAAAGAAAGTTAGTTAATGATGCTATAAGCAGACAATTAGGCCTAAGATTTAAAAGCAGTCTCAAAAGGGTGGGTTTTTAGATGGGATTTAAACATGGTGAGAGAGGGATCATGACGTACCAGTTCAAGAAGACTATTCCAAGCACACAGTGCAGCCAGATGGAAAGCAGGGAGTCGGGAATTGGTGGTAGAGGAGAAGGGCACGGATAGTGACTTGTCCGATAGAGTGCATGAGGAGGAGTGTAGAGAGAGATAAGAGATGAGAGGTAGTGAAGGTGCTGCAGAGTGAAGGCATTTATAGGTGAGAAAGAGGAGCTTGAACTGTATGCGGGAGCAGAGAAAGAGACAATGCAGTGACTTCAGAAGAGGGGTTATGTGTCTGTAGTGACTCTAGAGAAAGGTAAGTCGCGCAGGTAAATTTAGGACAGATTGCAGTGGAGAGAGATGGCTTGCCGGGAGACCTGTGAGGAGCAGGCTGCAATAGTCTAAGCAAAAAAAAGATGAAAGAATGGATATGGTTCTAGTAGTGTGCTTAGAAAGGAAGGGACAGATTTTGGCATTGTTATAGAGAAAGAAATGGCACATTTTAGCTAAGTTTTGGATATGCATAGAGAAGGAGAGAGAGGAGTCAAAGATGACGGATAGGTGACGGGCTGAGGGGACTGGGAGGATGACCGTGTTATCCACAAAAGTGGAGAAAGGAGGAAGAAGGGAGGTGGGCTTTGGGGGAAAGATAAGGAGCTCGTCTTGGCCATGTTGAGTTTAAGGTGGCGGTGGGACATCCAGGCAGCAATGTCAGACAGGCAGTCCTTGTGAAATTCGGCATGAGGGGGGGGGGGGGAATTAACAGTAAAAGTTGTAAGGCAATTATCATGTTTGCACCAATTCCAACCAAAGTTACAATTCCCTGACAACTTTTTCTTCCGATCCTCTTTGCCAAATTTCAATAACATCTGTTCAGCAGTTCCCAACTTCCACCACACAGAGAGACCAAGAAATAAACCTTCGACAAGAGGTGCTTTCGCTCCAGCCAAGAAAATGACTGTGCCACACTTAACGTGGGCACGCAGCCTCCTCTGGTAGGGACCACTGGCTTGGATTCTGCATTAGCGACGGGAGAAGAAACCTTGTATGATCAAGTAATTTTCCATCTGATTACCACTGAGCAAGCTGTGCCACGGGGAAGTCGAGTCACTTTTACAGGTCATGCAGAGAGAGAGAGAGAGAGTCATTAAGCAAAGCTGGAATCAGAATCCGATGAGGTTTCGCTTCCCCATTCCTGTGTTTTAAATACTGTAGCCCATTATTCTGTCCTGAAATCTTTAGTTATGTGTGACTGATACAGTGCCTCGTTATTACTAAACATGTTACACAAATCATATGAGTTCATACCTTCAGTCGCATGAAAGGCTGGGAGAACTATACTTACATAAGCAGTAGACCTTAGCAGATGATGCTAAGGAGGAGGGGAAGTGGAGGTTCTTTGAGATTTGTTCAAACATTGTAATCTGTAACAATTAGATAGATACACAAGAAACAAAAAAAAAATCATTTAGAAGTGTTTTCGGGTCCTCTTTCTGATCCCACGTGCTCTGTGAGCAGCCTGTCTCTCATTATCAATAAGGAGGCCATAAAAACCTCACCAAACAGGAACTCGGAGACTAAAGACATGTAATTTAAACAGGCTCAAAGCAAAGAGGCCTTTTTAGTGTGAGGGTGGTCTGTGTAAAAGTAGGAGGCACCTGCTAGGAAGTCCTGGGACACTGGCATCTGTGTAAACGTGCCCCCTCCCTGTGCCCACAAGCCTTATAAGGTGTTGAATGAATTGGCTTCATGAAACAAGCACTGTTATAGCAGAGCTCCAAAGCCTATGTATATACCTAAATAAAACAGGACGGGTGCTGTGCTGCGCTGGGATGGATTACAAGGGACCACAGGGAGGCCCATTAATTATTGTGACAAGATGATCTACTCCCTGACTCATGGATTGGGTTCCAGGGGTTTTCCAATAACAGACTCCTCTGTGCAAACCCATAAGAAAGTGCAGTAAAGTTTAAAGGGATTTGGGGGAAACAAGAGTATGAGATTAGAATCCTGAACTCAATACTTGCCCCGCTCCTCCTGCCTCTGGAATCCCACTCTGCAGAACAAGGTCACTGCTGAGTCCTGAAGATTTAGTATTTCCCAGAATCCTATTTGACTCTCTGTAGTACATCTGGAGGTGAATGGTTATGGCGCAGCCTTTGGAGAGTGAACTCATATTGTCTGGCACGGTGAACATTTTCCGCTGTAGCCTGTTTTCTTCTGATGCATTTTATTGCATCACAAACCTTATTATAACATGAGCATAACCAGTTCTTGCCTCTCTCAGCTGCTATGTACCTATGTGGAAATCTCTTTTACCGAACAGGGTGCCCCATGCCGGCTTGCCTTAGTGAAGAAAAGGCACAGTCCCCAGTGCTGTGGGGAAAACACAGTTCTGAAGAGAATAGACTGCAACATCTCTTCACTAAAGAATAGAAAGTGAACATGGCCACACCCTGATCTGAAAGACTTTGGCTCACCATCATTTCGAAAAAGACAATATCTAACATAACACACAGAAGCAGTGACTTCCTATATGTGAGTGCAGTCATTAAAAAAAACAAAACAAAAACATAAAGAAATATTGAAACTTTTTTTTGTTAACTATCAGCCCTGAATTTAAATTAACGAGGATATAGTACTTTAAAAAAAAAAAAAAAAGACCTGGAATGTTTACCGCTTTCTTTCTCCCTTTTCCTTGGTCATCAGAAATCAAGATCTTAGTCCCCAAGTGGCTACTTTTTCCTCGTAATATGAAGTGTTGCTTTGTCAATAACGTCTAGTGCTCTTCTTTCATGTGTCCCAGAAGCTGGTCTTAAATGAGAAATGACCACGATTCACAATCACATCCTAACGAAGACGGGAAAGCCTCAGCACTAAATCGTTTTGTGTGTGTGCGTGTGTGCTGTGACTGTATCTCTGCTACTTTTCTCATGTTTCGGATGACAAAATGGGAAGCTGCCCCCTCCTAATAAGATAGGGCCATGCCAAGGTGCACAAATACTCACTAGCGGATGGTTCCCCTGGGATTATCATTTCATTCCTCGGGTCTCAGACTCTAGACGCCATCTGGTTCCAAACTAAAGGTACACTGTTCCAAGCAAACTCAGAATAGGTCAGGGCTTCTTTACAAATTAAGTATTGAATGGACCACCTAAAAAAAAAAAAAAAAAAGCACAAACTACCCTAAAATATCAGGCAGCCAAACTCCCAGGTTATTTTAATACCTTAGAACAGAAAATGGGACCGTAAAATGCATATATATTACCAGAGAAACTTCAAAAAAGACAGATAACGATGTTACATTGAATATTAAGTCTTTATTTCAGCAGTACTTCACATATAGGGCATGTTATATATCTTAAAGGACATTTTCTTCTTTCTTGTCTGGTAAAATTGTCAAATAACACTTTGTTGAGAATATTGAAACATGGAGGTCACACTGAATCCAACTTGAAAAGGGGGGAAAAAAATCCCTTTCGTCTCTGGTGAGGAAAAAAGTTCATATTTGGAATTTTATATGTAAATTCTTTGGAAAAAGGAGAGCTTTTCTGGTGGCCCAGTTTAGTTGGATCATTTGAAAGAAGATTTTGCAATAGTTTTATGACAAGTGCTATGAATAGGTACTGCTCTCAGCTTTGTAGGAAAGTCAAGGAATGCAAACTTTTTTTCTTTGAAATGGTCTTGTAATGCAGCAGCAAAACATTCTGCATGGCCATGTTGGAAACCTCAGTATAAGAGCAGTCTGGGACGATCAAATTAGTAGTGCAACTGTTGACTGATGGTGAACTCACTGAGTCTCTGTTGAGCGGGTACTTGGTACCCTGGCTCCTTTCCTTGCTAAAACGTTAGAAAATCAAAGGCCTGGTGAGTAGATATTTATTTATTTATTTATTTTTAATTTTTATATACCGGAATTCCTGTATACAATACAAATCAATCCGGTTTACATTAAACAATAAGTTACCCTGGTTGGGACGGTCCAACCTGGGCTTATTGCAAGGAACATTGAAAAGTAACCATAATAATTAACAATTAACATTAAACAGAACGTGTGTTCAACTTTTTACAAAGAACTATAGTAGCGACAACCGGGCTACCAAACATTATACAAGAATACAATTATATATTATATGATTTGTGTTTGTTAAGATCAAATTGCGAATAAGAAGGTGTAAAATTAAGTGACTGTGGTGTTAGTGATATGCTGCAATGAAAGGATCTGAAAGTCAGGAGGAGGTGCTTAGTTACACTCTGGTGATTGGAAAGCCTGCCTGAAGAGCCAGGTTTTTAACCTTTTTTTGAACTCTGGTAGACTGGGTTCGAGGTGTAGGTCTGGTGGGAGAGCATTCCATTGATGTGGTCCCGCAGATGAGAGTGCTCTTTTTCTTAGTGTTGATTTAACTGGAGCTGCGACTAATGTGCCTTTGTAGGCATTTCTGATGGGTCTGGAGGATAAATGTGGACGAAGTGGAGTAAGTAGTGATATAGGTGCGACATTATGGGTTGCTTTATGAATAATGGTTAAGGTTTTATATAGGATTCTCTGTTTGATGGGAAGCCAGTGGAGACTGCTCAAGATGGGGGTGATATGGTCTCTTCTATTCGTGTTAGGATTCTGGCTGCGGCATTTTGTACCATCTGTAGGGGTCTGATGCTGTTGGAGGGGAGGCCAAGTAGGATTGAGTTGCAGTAATCGAGTTTAGAAAAAATAATGGATTGTAGGACGAGGCGAAAGTCATTGAAGTGAAGGAGTGGTTTTAGCTTTTTTAGGACTTGAAGTTTAAAGAAGCAGTCCTTGGTGGTTGTGTTTATGAATTTTTTAGGTTAAGTTGGTTGTCAAACCATGCTCCTAGATTCCTGACATCTGCAGAGAGATTCTTGTTTGAAGATGTGGATTGTGCAAGGCTAGGTGTAAATTGTGCCATGTTAGTAGTGTGGGTGTTTGGGTTATGTGAAATAAGAAGCATCTCTGTTTTGCTGGAGTTTAGAATCAGGTTCAGGTTGGAAAGTAGTTGTTTAATTGGTTGAAGACAGTTCTCCCAGAAGGTGAAGGTTTTTTGGATTGATTCTGTGATGGGGATGAGGATCTGGATGTCATCTGCATAGAGGTAATGAGTAAGCTTTAGTTGTGAAAGCAGATGGCAGAGGGGGAGGAGGTAAATGTTGAACAGGGTGGGAGAGAGGGATGAACCTTGTGGTACGCCTTGGTCTGATAGAATGGTCTGATAGAACAGATTCCTTGTTGTTAATTCTGACCTTGTAAAACCTGTTTGATAGGAATGACTTGAACCAACTTAGGGCTGTGCCTTTTATTCCTATGTTTGATAGTTGGTCTAGGAGTTGTGAGTGATTTACCGTGTCGAACGCTGAGGATAAGTCTAACAAAACCAGTAAGAATGACTGTTTTTTCTCAAGGTTCAAAAGTATTGTGTCCGTGAGAGAAAGCAAGAGGGACTCTGTGCTTAGTGATTTACGAAAACCGTATTGTGCAGGGGAAAGAATGTTGTGTTCCTCGAGATAATCGGAAAGTTGTTTATTTACAGCTTATTTACAGCTTATTACAGTTTATTTACAGATGGGTGGGAAAGCTCCCAGGTATGTTGGGCACTACAGAAAGAGGTGTTATTAAGGCTCAGATGAACCACTGCCCTGACATGGTGTTAATGGGCACCTTCCTCTCTGGAGCTGGTGCTTAACCAGTGCTCCAGCATGGTGTTAGGGATCACTCTGAGCTGCTGCTAAACCAGTGGGCCTGCTGTGATGAAACTCGGTAGGAACGTTTCAAGGCAGAGACATTTAGCCATTTGGACTAACTAATAAAATAATCAGGTTAGTGTACCTAAAATATAATGATTTATATTTTACGCATAGCATGAATATTTCTGTATAGCATGTGTTTTATCCCATGTCCATTGTTTTTCAAGACTTTCTGTAGGTTTCTGGTTCAAGTGACTGAGGGGTGGATTTTCAGAGCCCTGCTCGCCTAAATCCGCCCAAATCCAGGCGGATTTAGGCGAGCAGGGCCCTGCGCGCCGGTGAGCCTATTTTACATAGGCCTACCGGCGCACGCAGAGCCCCGGGACTCACGTAAGTCCCGGGGTTCTCCGAGGGGGCGTGTCGGGGGCGGGCCCGGTCGTCGCGGCGTTTAGGGGGCGTGTCGGCAGCGTTTTGGGGGCGGGTACGGGGCGTGGCTACGGCCCAGGGCGGTCCGGGGGCGTGGCCATGCCCTCCGTACCCGCCCCCAGGTCGCGTCCCGGCACGCAAGAGGCCCGCTGGCGCGCGGGGATTTACGCCTCCCTCTGGGAGGCGTAAATCCCCCGACAAAGGTAAGGGGGGGCTTAGACAGGGCCGGGTGGGTGGGTTAGGTAGGGGAAGGGAGGGGAAGGTGAGGGGAGGGCAAAAGGAAGTTCCCTCTGAGGTCGCTCCGATTTCGGAGCGGCCTCGGAGGGAACAGGGGTAGGCTGCGCGGCTCGGCGCGCACCGGCTATACAAAATCAATAGCCTTGCGCGCGCCGATCCAGGTTTTTAGCAGATACGCGCGGCTCCGCGCGTATCTACTAAAATCCAGCTTACTTTTGCTTGCGCCTGATGCGCCAGCAAAAGTAGGCCAATTCGCGCTATTTGAAAATCTACCCCAGAGGGAACTGCCATACCTTGAGAAAGTAAATTTCGACTAGTTATGGAAGTATTTCACCATAGTTTGTTACAAGGTTAACAGTTTGTTCCTATCTGACCCATATACTTATAAAATCCATGCATCACACAACATCTTTTCCATTTTCCTTCTCCACGCGGCGACCGAAGACCTGCGCGACCGGCGCCGGAGCCCCACCGGGGGAAGGTCAGGTCAGTGCTCGGCCTCCCCACCCGGGGGACCCCAACGCCAGCCGCGCGTGCCGAGGCCCAATCCGGCGAACAAAACAAAAAAGGGAAAAGAGCTTAGGCCCGCCCAAAAAAGAAAAAATCAGCCAACCAGATAAAGCCCGGCAGGGCTTTAAATTCAGACTGCAGGCGCCATTTCCTCCTTCTCCACGCGGTGACCGAAGACCTGCGCGACCGGCGCCGGAGCCCCACCGGGGGAAGGTCAGGTCAGTGCTCGGCCTCCCCACCCGGGGGACCCCAACGCCAGCCGCGCGCGCCGAGGCCCAATCCGGCGAACAAAACAAAAAAGGGAAAAGAGCTTAGGCCCGCCCAAAAAAGAAAAAAATCAGTCAACCAGATAAAGCCCGGCAGGGCTTTAAATTCAGACTGCAGGCGCCATTTCCTCCTTCTCCACGCGGCGACCGAAGACCTGCGCGACCGGCGCCGGAGCCCCACCGGGGGAAGGTCAGGTCAGTGCTCGGCCTCCCCACCCGGGGGACCCCAACGCCAGCCGCGCGCGCCGAGGCCCAATCCGGCGAACAAAACAAAAAAGGGAAAAGAGCTTAGGCCCGCCCAAAAAAGAAAAAATCAGCCAACCAGATAAAGCCCGGCAGGGCTTTAAATTCAGACTGCAGGCGCCATTTCCTCCTTCTCCACGCGGCGACCGAAGACCTGCATGACCGGCGCCGGAGCCCCACCGGGGGAAGGTCAGGTCAGTGCTCGGCCTCCCCACCCGGGGGACCACAACGCCAGCCGCGCGTGCCGAGGCCCAATCCGGCGAACACAACACAACGAAAATATAAGAAAACCAAAAAGTAAACAAAAACAAATCAGGGAAACACGCTAAGACCCGCCCAAATTAAGGAAGCCGGCCAACCAGATAACGCCCTGCAGAAATTTAAATCCCACCCTGATAGGCGTCGCGCGCCGAAGGAGCACGACAAAGGGGCCTGCCCCTTTGTGTGCCCCTTCGTGTGTTCCTGAGCATAACCAGAAACAACTACGCTAAACGACTCTGCCACGTTACTCTGCCTCTACAACCAAAGCACGCTACATCAGCGTCACCCAAGCTTTCGTCCAGTGATCTCATTCTCCAGGTCTCATACACATACCTGCCCCTCTAGCATTCTTCCAGCCTCTCCAGCACTCCAGCATCCATCCAGCCTTTCCAGCTATCATCCAGCCTTTCCAGCTATCATCCAGCCTCTCCAGCATTCATCCAGCCTCTCCAGCACTCCAGCATCCATCCAGCCACCCCAGCTATCATCCAGCCTTTCCAGCATTCACCCAGCCACTCAAGCACTCCAGCACTCCAGCCACTCCAGCATCCATCCAGCCACTCCAGCTTTCATCCAGCCCCCCCCAGCTTTCGACCAACCTCTCCAGCATTCATACGGCCACTCCAGCATTCATCCGGCCACTCCAGCATTCATCCGGCCACTCCAGCATTCTTCCAGCCTCTCCAGCATTCATCTCAGCTAATACCATCTAACACCACTTTCGCTCCTAACAATGCAAACAATGTACCACGGTCTCCCAATACCGATTCTCCATCACAGAACGCTACTCACAGGAAAATCAAACATAATCTACAATCAACGCACCTACAAATCACTTATCCCCATCATGATTACTCCAATCACACAACTTCTAGGATTCACTCTGTTCTCATTGATATTATTTAATGCTCAATCACTATCCAAGAAATCACTAATTTTAAATGATCTTCTCCTAGATGCAAACCCGGACTTATGTGCTATAACAGAAACGTGGTTTAAATCTACAGATATAGCTTTAATTAATCAACTACCTACTCAGACATACGACTTTTTCTCAATCCCACGACAGAAAAAAAGGGGTGGGGGCATTCTCTTAGCAGCTAAGAAAGATCTTAGATTCACTCATCTCCCAATCAAATCTGACTCGAAATTAGAAACAGGTCTCTTCAAATCAGACTCACTACAAATCCTTCTAATATATGCCCCTCCAGGACTTCTAGAAACGGACCCATCACCCTTCCTAGAAATCCTAGCATCTTATCTAAAACCAAACTTCCCAACGATAATCCTAGGAGATTTCAACTTGCACGTTGATAACCCCACACTCTCAACCAGCTGCGAAACCATTCTTACAGCCATGTCTGCAATGGGATTCAAACAAATAATCAATGAACCTACCCACAAGGCAGGTCACACACTGGACCTTATCTTTGTGAACTCAGGTATAACACATTCAGTACATCCCACTTACAAAAAAGTTCCCTGGTCAGACCACTCTTTAATCTCCACCACCTTCTCAATGACCCAAATGAACAATAATCACGCCCCACAACACTCATTTCTCTACAGAAAAGTATGCGCCTCTGATGAACTCAGCAATCATCTAATCACAGAACTTTCACACATGGACTTCACATCACCCAATGCAGCCGTTAACTCCTGGTCCTCCATAACAGAAACCGTGGCAAACAAACTATGTCCGTGGATAACAAAAAAAGTCAAACAAGGTGCGTCAAAAAGGCAGCCATGGTTTACAAATGAACTTAAAAACCTCAAACTCGACCTGCGTCAAAAAGAAAGTAAATGGCGTAAAGCCCCTTCCCCCTCCACACTCTCTACATACAAACTCGCCCTCCAATCATACAAGAGCTCCACTTTAAAAACAAAAAGGGACTTCTATGCACACAAGATTCATAACATTATATTCGATTCCAAAGCGCTATTCACATTTGTCTCCAATCTAACTCAGGCAAACCCTCCTGACATACCACCTAACCAAGCGCAAACAAAAGCTGATGAGCTGGCACTCTTCTTCAGTAATAAAATCACCAACCTACTAACACAAATAAAGCATAATACCGGCACACCAACCAGCAATTACATTCTGCATAATAAAGACATCTCCCTCCAATCTCTTGAACTCACCTCCTCCTCAGAGATCCAAACACTTCTTAAGAAAATGAAACCCTCATCGCATCCACTAGACCAGATTCCGTCTAAATTACTACTGCTAATCCCGGACACCATAACCAAAACCCTAGCAGACATTATAAACTGCTCATTCATCCAGGGTTTCTACCCAGACGACCTCAAAATAGCATCCATCAAACCGCTACTTAAGAAGCCTAACTTGGACCCCAAAGATCCTAACAACTTCCGTCCAATCTCAAATCTGCCTTTCATTGCCAAGGTGATGGAGAAACTAGTTAACACACAACTAGCAGATTACATAGAAGAACACAAAATTCTCTTCCCCACTCAATTCGGTTTTAGAAAAGCCTCAAGCACCGAATCCCTTCTCATCTCACTGACTGACTACATTATTTTGGGCCTCGATAAAGGACAGGCCTTCCTTCTGATCTTATTGGATCTATCGGCAGCGTTTGATACTGTGAACCATGCCATATTACTAAATCAACTAGCGAACATCGGTATTGCAGGATCAGCACTAACATGGTTCAAAACATTCCTAGAAAACAGAGGTTTCAAAGTTAAAATTCACAACAAAGAATCCTCCAGATACCCATCATCACAAGGAGTTCCTCAGGGTTCCTCTCTCTCACCAACACTTTTCAACTTATACCTTCTCCCGCTCTGCCAACTGCTAAACAAATTGAACCTAAAACACTTCATATTTGCCGACGACGTCCAGATTGTGATCCCTATCAAAGAATCCATCACTAAAGCGCTAGATCTTTGGGAAAATTGCTTTCAAGAAATTAACGAGCTCTTATCCAGCTTAAATCTAATCCTAAACCAATCAAAAAGTGAATTCATTCTAATCTCTCCAGATAACTGCAAAATCACTACAAATCCGCCAGCCAACTTGCAAACCTCAAAAGTAAGAGATTTAGGAGTCTCCATAGACAACAGGCTAAATTTGAAATCGTTTATCAACCAAACAACCAAAGACTGCTTCCACAAACTGCACGTATTAAAAAGAATAAAACCCCTATTTCACTTCCATGATTATAGAACAGTGCTCCAAGCAATAATATTTGCGAAAATTGATTACTGCAACTCCATCCTACTAGGCATCCCATCATCACATACTAAACCGCTCCAAATGATACAGAACACCGCAGCAAGAATTCTAACAAACAAAAGAAGAAGAGATCACATTACACCAGTCCTTAAAGACCTACACTGGTTACCAATCCACTACAGAATAATTCATAAATCCCTCACCACAATCTACAAGAATATTCATGGACTGGCTCCACTCCATCTACAAATAGCTCTTAAAAAACACTCCTCCAACAGACCCATCAGAGAAGCATATAGAGAATATCTACAGGTACCACACAACAATACCACCCAACATATAACATTGAGAGATCGGGCCTTCTCCACAGCAGGTCCCCCACTGTGGAACTCCATCCCCCTAGAACTAAGACAGGAACCATGTCTTCAAACCTTCAGGAAAAGACTGAAAACATGGCTGTTCATGAAAGCATTTCCGGACCCTTAAAGATTCACTACCATCAAATGCAGCATTACTGATCATTTCCTATTAAACTGAAACAGTCTCTATCTACCAATCATTACAATGTTTTACTTCTCGTTAAACTGTTTATCTTTCCTCTAACTCTAATCCCAGTTAGAATGACCCCCGTTTTATTGTAACTTTTTTCTTCCATGCACTTGTTTTACTTTTTAATGTATACTCTTATGTTATTAGTTATTTACGTTATAATGTATTTCTCACCCCTTGTTTTATGTAAACCGACATGATACGAACTCCATGAATGCCGGTATAGAAAAATACAAATAAATAAAAAAAATCTTATCTTAGTAAAGGTGTAGACAGCCTGTTTCATTAGGCATATGCAAACATGAACCACCTGAGAATCTGAAACACCAGGAAGCGCTACTCGCTTCCAACCATTCTGTGAAACCAGTCTCTATGTACATTTCTGCCTTCTGCATGCCTTGCTGGAACTTCTCCCCGGACAGTACTGGAGTTTATTAATGAATTGTTATGCTGTGTTGTTAGGATTATTATATGCCTTTTATTTTACATTGTATTTTGATACATGTTTCATGAAACTCGCCTACTGGTCCTTTTGAATATAAGATGAGAGAGCAATATGATCGATAAATAAAAAAAAATAAATGTGGATAAATAAGATTATAAGAATCAGATGTACTAACGGATCTCTCCCATTTCGTGTCTATGGGAAAAATGCTTGGTGCATCTAGCCCATATCTGACACATGTGGAGAGATTGAATTACACTTCAGTGAAAAGAAAACAAATGTGATAGGGCAGTATAAATCCTGCTGGAAAACTTGCAAAGAGCACCACAGTTCCCACATCTGAATCATTTTGCTTTTCACTCAGAAAAAGAGAGAAAAAAAATTGGTTCAGATTAAAACCATTTTATTTCTTTTAAGTCACAAATTGGATGTAAATCAGAAGAACGTTTCAGCGTTGTAATACCTGCTATTTATGAGCAAAACAACATTGTGGAATTGTTTTTTCTATAAACAAACTGTTATACCGAAATATTCCCCTACAGAAATCCATGCCTGCAGTGCACACTGATTGCTTTAATAGCATGTGCTGTGTATTATTCTGGATGCATTCATTTCTGTAGGGGATATAAGGTTATGCTATATAATTAGTGAGTTTTCTTATCTAATGCTGAAATGTGCCCTCAAAAGTTCAGTTTATATAATGTATATAGATATATACTGCATACTGCCATACAGCAAACCCTGTCAATGTTCACCATTGGCTGTACACTTGTGCACTATTATGCAGATTTCTCAGTACTTATTTGCTGGTAAAATCCATAGTACATCCAACTGAGTCTTTTATCCCAGGACTCTCTTCGTGACAAGTAGCACAGGTTTCATTGGGCACATGGATGCAATGTTTTCTTCACTGCTGCCATCATTAGCATAAAGTCCTTACCTACTACAGTATAACCTGGGGAAATCCTTCGCAGCGGGGTGTTTTTCTGTAGCTCTAGTGTCTGAGGGATTAACTGTATTCTACACTTATACACAGAGCAAAGTTGAAGGGGGTCTCAGAATGCAGCGTGATGGGGATGGGAGCAAATCAGGACACCATCAGCTTATCTGAAGCCACAGGCTCAGGTGGAAACATGAGCACACTCTGTGTTCGACCCGCCTACCCACAATTCTAGGCAGTTTACAAAACACATACATAAATAAGAACAAACTCAAAGCATAAGAATTGTTAAAACCATTGTCAAACAGAAGTCATAAATAATACTTTAAACAAATACATAAAACATGTAAATCAATAAAAAAAATTCTAAATTACATATATCATAAAACAAAGTAATGAAAAACAAAAATCAGCCAAAAGACTACAAAGATCCAAAGGAACAGTGTCCAAATGAACTCAGCCCTTGAGAACAAGCAACAGAAGCTTGTCAAAAGCTGTATACAGGTAGGTGGTTTCCAGTAAAAATTATTTTAATAGGTGTCTGTACTAACTCTGAAATATAAGTCATTATTGATTGATCTTTTCAATTCCAATGCCTAACAAGGAGATAAGGAAACAAAAAAACAAATACTAGCCTGCAGAAGGGCCAGAAGAATCTTTAACACTTCTCAGGGATATCTCTTGTTCCAGAGCAGAGGGAACATGTAGCACTCATTGCTCTGAGTTCATGCATGGAACACTCTAGGCAGGCCCCTATTCGTCTCTGTAGCTGTGGATAAGAAAAATCAATTGTTTTCGCATGAACTCATCCATGCTGACAACTTATGTGCTACTTTCTACATTGACAATCCCAAGTCCTGGTTTCATTAATTGCCCCTGAGGCAGCTCTGTGCAAAGAGCGAAACTCGGCCAGAGTCGGGCGTTTCAATAAAGGGCTTGTTTTTATCCGATTCCTATTGTCGTCACTGCTATACAGCTCACTGGATCGGCTACCGATTTGTTTTTTGGGTCCTAACTTTTTACATTACCTTTGATTTTTTTCCATGGTTCCTGCTTTTTATTGGCCTAGTTTCCTACAGGGAAGCAAATTTTATAAGCTCATGTCTGTGTGTCTGTCTCCTTACCATAAGTATGCCCCTCCCCACACACCAATAACTTTTATACCGTGCATCCAATTTCATTCATGTTTGTGCCACAGATAGTAGAGCACCCAGTAACCCCTGGTTCGCACTTTTCATGTGCCCTCAATGCTCTCAGCACTTAATATCCACACTTTTTTTTTATTTCCTGGAGGGAAATCATCTAGTGTGGTTCAGTTAGAATCTCAGGGAGGCCAGAGCACACTGTGACATCACAAAGCATTTTGAAAACTGCCCTGCCATTGGTTAATAGTCATAACTATATGTAAATTCTCTACCAAAGAAGAAAACCGGGCATCATGAAATGTTCACATATCTCCCTGTTTGAACTTTGTTAACAAATGCCCTCAGCTGACCTAAAGATCATCTTTCTACTTTCAAGCTTTTGTTTGTAATGGTATAAATCTTATATTGCTATTTGAAGATAGTGCTCTTTTCAAATGCCATAGCTTTCAAATTATTTTGTATGTTCAAAGCACCTTTTAAAAAGCCAGAAAAGCATAAGAACATAAGAAATTGCCATGCTGGGTCAGACCAAGGGTCCATCAAGCCCAGCATCCTGTTTCCAACAGAGGCCAAACCAGGCCACAAGAACCTGGCAATTACCCAAACACTAAGATGATCCCATGCTACTGATGCAATTAATAGCAGTGGCTATTCCCTAAGTAAACTTGATTAATAGCAGTTAATGGACTTCTCCAAGAACTTATCCAAACTTTTTTTGAACCCAGCTACACTAACTGCACTAACCACATCCTCTGGCAACAAATTCCAGAGCTTTATTGTGCGTTGAGAGAATAAGAATTTTCTCTGATTAGTCTTAAATGTGCTACTTGCTAACTTCATAGAATGCCCCCTAGTCCTTCTATTTTTCAAAAGTGTAAATAACCGAGACACATCTACTCGTTCAAGCCCTCTCATGATCTTAAAGACCTCTATCATATCCCCCCTCAGCCATCTCTTCTCCAAGCTGAACAGCCCTAACCTCTTTAGTCTTTCCTCATAGGGGAGCTGTTCCATCCCCTTTATCATTTTGGTTGCCCTTCTCTGTACCTTCTCCATCGCAACTATATCTTTTTTGAGTTGCGGTGACCAGAATTGTACACAGTATTCAAGGTGTTGTCTCACCATGGGGCGATATAGAGGCATTATGACATTTTCCGTTTTATTAACCATTCCCTTCCTAATAATTCCTAACATTCTGTTTGCTTTTTTGACTGCTGCAGCACACTGAGCTGACGATTTTAAAGTATTATCCACTATGATGCCTAGATCTTTTTCCTGGGTGGTAACTCCTAATATGGAACCTAACATTGTGTAGCTACAGCAAGGGTTATTTTTCCCTATATGCAACACCTTGCACTTGTCCACATTAAATTTCATCTGCCATTTGGATGCCCAATCTTCCAGTCTTGCAAGGTCCTCCTGTAATGTATCACAGTCTGCTTGTGATTGAATAATTTTGTATCATCCGCAAATTTGATAACCTCACTCATTGTATTTCTTTCCAGATCATTTATATATATATATTGAAAAGCAGATTTGTTATAAAAAGAACATCACCATGGCTATTCCGAATTTTCCACATATGACTTTGGACTTTTTAAATTATGACTATTAAAGTTTATACCAACCTTCCACTTCCACCTGGCAGATTTAGAGTGCACTGAAATAACACTGCATGCTCACAGACTGCAAAAGCAACAAACACTGCATCGATAAAACTGAAAAGGAGCCAGTTTGCCTAGAGAATGTAAACTACAGGACCAGATAATTAGGAAGCTCAGAGGATATTGTGATCTCTTAGATAAAAAAAATGCTATTATATTATTATATAGTAGGGATGTGAATCGTTTTTTGACGATTTAAAACAATCGTCAGATATATTTTAAATCGTCAAAAATCGTTAGAGCGGCGATACAATAACAATTCCCCCGATTTATCGTCAAAAAATCGTAAATCGGGGAGGGGGGAGGGCTGGAAAACCGGCACACCAAAACAACCCTAAAACCCACCCCGACCCTTTAAAACAAATCCCCCACCCTCCCGAACCCCCCCCCAAAATGTTTTAAATTACCTGGGGTCCAGTGGGGGGGGGGGGGGGGGTCCCGGCGCGATCTCCCGCGGGAGATCAGATTTCCCTCCCCCCCCCAGCCAAAATCTATTAAGTTCACTTAGAGAATAGCCACTGCCATTAGCAATGGTTACATGGAATGGACTTAGTTTTTGGGTACTTGCCAGGTTCTTATGGCCTGGATTGGCCACTGTTGGAAACAGGATGCTGGGCTTGATGGACCCTTGGTCTGACCCAGTATGGCATTTTCTTATGTTCTTATGTTCTTATATAGTATTATATAATATATATTATATATTAAGTTCTTTTTTTGGTGAGGGGAAATAATATTTTGTCATATAAATAACTAAACATAATACCATTACCTATGATCCTTTACACATGCAAAAAAGGGGCGGGACAGAAGAGAGTAAAAGGTATTAGCAGGGGTTAGCTGAAAGTGAAAGGCTGAGTGTAATTCACCTGAATCTTTTTTTTTTTTTTAACAGGGAAACTCATTGATAAGGAAAGAGCCTGATGCTTTCACAAATTAAGAGGAAAAAAAAAGATAGCACTGCCCATGGGTTGACATCTATCTATCTATCTATCTATCTATCTCCTTGCTGCCCCCGTCCCCAATGACTGAAGTGCACGCTCCGTGAGGCCCCTTATGCTCCGACCTCATCGGTAATAGTAGCAATGCTTTGATGTGCCCTCCTCATTCAACAGAGCGCTCTTTGGTTCAAAGCAAAGAACAGAGGCGATCCCTCTGCTTTTAAATTATTAGCCTCCCCGAGTCTCCCGTAATGATATAGTTCGACTGAAGTGTGCAGTTTATTAACTACATAAAGACGATATTATTAAAGCCGTGAAAGGCGGCTGCAAGTTTTCAGCGGCAGGGGTTCCTGGGACTTTGATCTCAATCAATGCTAAATGGCTTCTGTGAGGCGGGAGGGAGCAGCTGAAATTACCTTGGGCACTGCGGCTTACATTAATTATTTAGCTCCCCCTCCCTTCTGCCCCTTACAAATTAAAGTGTTCTTCAACTCCCCCCCCCCCCCCCCCCACACACACACACACACACACACACTTTTTTTCGTTACAGAAGATGTGTGATTCGAATGAAGATCCCTCTGTGCTAATAATTCCGGTCTTTGGTTTGACCTTTGTGGAATTCTAATGCCATGCGTTCTGTTGGAGGTAGGCATCCCCCCCCCCCCGGGTTAAACAAAGGATTATTAAGGGGGGGGTGGCTTTTGTTTCATTCACGTTCAGACCACGTTGCCTGCTGCTGAAAGCACTTTGAGGGATTCTGTGCCTCATTACACCTGGGTGCAAGCAGTCGGCGTGCAATGGCAGAACGGCGCCCTCCAACGCGGCGACTGTATTTTTAAAAGCAAGTCCGCGTTCAACGAGGAAAACCCCATCATATACTTTGCGTCAGGACCACTCATCCAGGCATTCTCATTTCCAAACGTGGCATAGCATTAGGCAGGCAACGAGAAGTTTCATTTTTAAATGTCCATATAAAATGCCTCCCTCAGCTGTACCCCATAACCTGGCTGCAGTGCTGTGGTATATATAGGGGACTTGGGTCTGAGTCTCCCAGCCCAGCCCGGGGCCAGCGGAGGAGAACATGGCTCTAGCCCAAGAAGGAAGGAAAAGCGGCTTCTGCTTTGATGGGACCCCCTTCTGGCACGAGGCAGGCACCGAGAGCTAGCCCTGGGGAAGAAGCTAGCTGTTACCATTGTTGGCACCTTCATTGGCATCATTAGGAGTTCGTTCATATTTGTAGGCCAACAATTTGCAGGTTTTTTTGGTGCTATGTAATAGAATCTGTGCAGCACTGCTTTAGACAGGTAAATAATTGGGGTTAGGTTGATTTTTGAACTGGAAAAAGACAGCAGTGCTTTGGGATTGGTGGGGAGGGTCCGGCCAGCGGATGTAACAGAATTGATTTATGATGACATAAGGATTCCAATTATAATGGAAACACGAAATGTAGGGATTTATATTGATTGTTAACTTAATATGAAATCTCAGGTTCAGAAGGTTGCTAAATCTGCCTTTTTCAAGTTAAAAATGATGAGACATTTAAAATATTATCTGTCACCTGGGGACCTTTGGTCAGCGATGCGGGTCTTAGTACTTTCAAAAGTGGATTATTGTAATTCCCTTTATATTGGTTTTCCTAAATATTTAAAAGCATTGCAGTTGGTGCAGAATGCTTCTGTCAGAGTAATTTCAGGCACAGGCTTTTGACAGAGAATTGTGCCAGTATTGAGCAACTTCATTAGCTGTCTGTGAAGGGAAGGATTCAGTTTAAGGGGCTTTGTCTGCTACAAAAGGCTTTGTACAATGATGTACTGACTTGCCTTTCATCTGTAATATCTCCTGATGTAGCTGTTAGACAGTTACAATCAGCATCATAAAATATGGGACTTCATTCACTAAGGGGGTCATTTTCGTAGCGTATCGCACGCGATAGCTAGATCGGGGCGGAGTCGGCCCCAGAAGAGGAGGAGCTGGGGCGTCGGGGCGGACGCGGCGGAAACTTCGCTGGCGGCGAAAAGGTATGAACCCTTTTCACTGCCAGTAGCGTGCCCACTAGCACCACCTTTTAAGATGGCACTATTAGGTGCGAAAGCCGGCAGCGATCGCACCGCGGAGGTGCGATCGCTGCCGGAGTTCGCAGGTCCGCCCCCCCGCTTCGCGCCCCCCGTTACTGCTGGATTCTCTAAGGTCTGCGACCTTAGAAAATCCAGGCCTAAGTTGCTCATTTTTAGCACAGTAAATAGCTTAACATGGGGACAACCCAAGATATTTCAAATATCTCATGTTACTCCAGGCCCGGCTCCACACATATTTAAATTATCTCATTAGCATGCAAAAGCATGCAAATGAGCTCATCTATACTCTAAACTGTGCAAATCAAATAATGCCGCTTGCTGAATCTAGATGTGACTGCATGACCCGATGCATCTACGTTCTAGCCTTAAAAGGGCCACTCTGCCTTGAGAACACCTCCTGCCCAAAGTAATGTAAAAACCTGGGGGTCTGCATAGATTGCCTGTCCCAAACCCCCTGCCACCCTTGCAGATGGCCTGCAGTAGTGAAAATAAAAAAATACATTTTTTTTTAGGATGAAGGAAGCCCCGCCCCTTCACACAAGAAATCTTGTCTCCAGAAGCTGGGGACTCCTTCCCCCCATTTAGCCCCCCTGGACCCCTCCCTCACACACAAGAAGATCTCTGGTGGTCTAGTAGATCCTGAATCCGACCTCCACGGACCCTCTTTACTTGTAAAATATGCAGAATGCCTCCTAGGCTCTGGGCCCAGGTGGCAGCCATTTTCCAAAATGGCACTGCCCATGCCTTTGCCCCTAAAGAAAAATGGCTGCCATCTAGGCCAGGTGCCCATCAGGTACACCTGGACCCCACTGGGCCACTGCTGCACATTTTACAAGTAAGGGGGAGGGTCCAGAGGCTGGAGGTTGGGCATCCATTAGATCACCAGGGAGCTGCTTATGTATAAAGGAGGAGTCTGGGTGGGTGGGGACCAGGGTGCACTCCACTAGACTGCTAAGGAACTTGTGTGAAAAGGAAAAGTCCTGAAGGGGGGCTAGATTGGGGGGAGGGGATCCCAGCCTCTGGAGGCTGGATTTTTTGATGTGGAGGCGAGTCTTCTGTCATCCCAAAAAAGATTACTATTTTTTATTTTCATTACTGCAGACTACCTGCAAAGTGGTGGGGGGTGGACAGGGGGACTACGCAGACCGCTGGAGGTTTTTACATTACTTGGGGGGGTATTCTTGAGGACAAGCTGCCCCTTTAAATAATGGTGGCCCTTTGATCCTGGGGCTGCCATTGCTCATTGGTGGGGGGGGGGGGGCTTTTGCTGAACAAAATGTTTCCTGCAGTATTTTTCTGCAGGGTCATTTACCGTGGCTTGGTGATTCCCACAGATTTTTTCCCCTTAAGGGGAAATCAGTGATGCCTTCTGATCTTGTAGGAGAGGGGAATTTTGCAGCTGCAGGGGTGACTTCTGCTGACAAACAGGTTTGGACTTCATGGAGGTTTCCCAAGCAAGGAGGCTTTTGACATTGGCCTGCTAACTATCCTACAAGGGAGGGTCGAAAGAGGGCAACAAATACAAGCAAGATGCAGCTCCAGTATTGAAAATGTTCATACTTCAGTGCACTCGAGAATAAGAGAGTGTATATGAATGTGTGAGAGATGGATGGATTGACTAAGCGTAAGGAAGACCAATGTTAACCATTTACTTTAGTGAGTAGAGTACTCTTGAGTTGAAGATTGATTGTAATGTTGTGTAGCACCATTTGTTGTTTGCACTGCTAAAATTAATAAAATTGATTAAAATAAAAAAAAAACTTTGAAGGTTAAGTGACCCAAGCCTCTAACTTTCATATTTGCATGCTCTAAGCATGAGACTACACTTCGACTAATTAAAGGATTAGCTAGGAAGTTGTTTGGTGAGTTCACACATCTCAAGACGCTTTCTGATATCCCAATATTAAAACATCTTATAATGGTACTTGAAGTTTTGAGGTCTTTTTTTTTTTTTTTTTAATTGAATACATCTTAAACTAGAACAACCAACTTATTTACATCCTTGATAGCTGCCATCACGGTTTTATGCCACTATATGTCATCATTTCATGATGAATGAATTGATGCTCTGTTAGACTGAGTGTAGATTCATCAACATTGCCGGACCTTTATTGGTCCTACTTCATCAAAAGATGAATCATGATGAACGGAAATTGAGAAGTTCACCGGCACAAAAACTTGCCATTCACTGGTCTAGGGTGTAAGACATGTGGAAAAAAACTGAAGGGGTGGTGGGTAAAATTTTTCAAGTATGAAATGTTATCATAAATAATGAAAAGTCACAAAATTTCAACACACTGCAATCATTTACACTGATTGTGCAAGCCTTTAAAATCTTCACTGGTACATTTGTATGCCGCTCTATTTTTAGGTTCTATCTGTGAAAGAAAACACATTTTTTTGGTGAACGAATTGATGCCCCATTATTTATGTATTTATTTATTTATTTATCTATACAGTTTTTATATACTGTTGCACAGAAACCAGTTCCATCTCTACGGTTTACAATGATTCATATAATAAAAACATGATAAAAGGAATAAAAATGAAACAATACAATATCAGTTAAGATCAAATTAAAATAGAAATTAAATTAATATTAAAAGATAAGAACTGATTAAGAAAAATAAGATACTCATACAGAAGACCCAAATTAAACATCACTGTCCATTTCAAAAGTTTGCCTAAAAAGCCATGTTTTCAGATCTTTCCTAAACCTCTATTAGACACAAGTCTCTGCAGGTCACCTAGATTTTGGGATTGTGCGACATATAAATGTCGTAAACAATCAAACAAGTGTCAGAGTGCAGAAAGAAGTCAAACCACCTCAAAAGATGAATCAGGATGAGCGCGGAAATTAAGAAAATTCACTGGCACGAAAAGCATGCCTTTGGCAGTTCTAATGTGTAAGACATGTGGAGCAAAAACTGAAAGGGTGGAGTGGTAAAATTTTCAGGGACTCAAAGGTCATTATAAATGATGAAAAGACAAAAAATTGTAAACCTCTGCAATTGTGTAGCTGATTGTGCAAGCTTTTAATATCTTCGCCGGCACGTTTTTATGCCACTATATTTTTAGATTCTATTGGTGAAAAGAAAACAATTTTTTTTTGGTGAATGAATTGATGCTCTGTTAGGCACAAGTGTCAGACTGCAGACAGAAGTCAAAGCATCTCAAAAGATGAATCAGGATGAGCGGAAATTGAGAAAATTCACTGGCATGAAAACATGCTGCTGGCTGTTCTAGGGTGAACGACTTGTGGAGTAAAACCTGAACGGGGTAGGGGTTGGGGGGGGGGAATTTTCAGGAATCAAAGGTCATCATAAATGATGATGAAAAGTCATAGAATTGCAATGCGCTGCAGTCATTTGCATGGATTGTGCAAGCCTTAAAACCTTCACTGGCATAAAAACGTGCCAGCCAGTTGTTCTAGTTAACAGACAAAACTAAACTACTGGTGATTCTCTGACTTTGGATGCTGATGGCTAAAAATTTCAATGTAATTGATCAGTGAAGAACCATATCGAAGAGAAATATTTTGATAGCTGCAGTTTATCCCATCATGTCCTACTGTTTCATTGCTGTTCAGGTTGGAGGAGAATATTGGAGACAATTTTTTTTTTTGCCTATAGACTATTTTATTACACAGAATCAAACATAGGTGAATAAGCAGGGTGAAGAAAGCTGTGACTCTTCAACCTGGAAAAGAGAGCGAGTAGCATCGGGGTGAACAGACCTTGATTGAACTGTGAGGAGGCTTTGGCAATGAGTGGAGATATAGAGTACAACGACAGCATTGATGGGATGGTAAGAAGTGTAGGAAATCTGGAGAGATTTGGCCACAAATAAAGTCAGAGAAGGTAGGGCCACCAAGAGCACATGCAGAGTTTTCAAGAGAGGCCAATTTGGACCTGGACTTGTAGACAAAACAGTCAACAAATCGTCTGTAGGTGAGTAACACCATACTTGTAACTAGCTTTCAAATGCTCATCACAAAAGTTAAGTTAGTCCAATAAAAAGGTTTCACATGCAGAATCTTTCTTGAGCTATATTTTGAAAATGTCCAAGGGGATTAGAAAGATGTCGACCAGTTGGACTCAGAAAGGAAGAAGCGAGTTCTCACTCGAGAACCAGAATAATCTGATTGGACACCAGAAATCTTACAAATTCCCGAGGTAAATCATGGTTCTGTCATCACGGTGATCAAAGTCTTGTAGGAAACAGGGAGGGTATAATGAGTTGTAATCAGTTGCTATGGCAATGGGGCAATAAAAAAATTGTAAACAGATTAGAAAGCGCTTCTTCTCAAAGCCTTGTAAAACATTTTCCAGAGCAAATACAATATTTATTATTTATTTATGTAGGGCTTTTTATACCGACTTTCTTGATACAAATCAAATCAACTCGGTTTACAGAGAACAAGATCTTAACAATAACAATAGAACATTAAACCATAACTCGAAGAAGAAAAGTTACAATAAAACAAGGCGATACAACTGGGAATTGAAGATGAAGGGGGGGGGAGAACTTAATACTAAATATTTGATTAAACCAGAGAACTGCAGATAGAAGTCAGACATTATGATGTACAGTTATTCTTCAAATGCCCCAAATGTAGAGGAGACAAGGAGTAGATTTTTTTTTCCAAATGACAAATTTCTTGCTACTTAGGGAGAGCAAACAAAAAATACCTTCAAAAAATGTTCCCTCGGCTCTCATTTTTTAGTAATCAAAATTCATGTGCAAAGCTGTTTCTAAATAGCATCGCTAATCAGAGCATTTAAACATGAGCTTGGCATGCCTCCGTTTCCGACGTCGCCATAGAGTAGGTGGCAAGCAGAAGCAACGACAGGAAACAATTAATTTTCTTGGGCAACTAGTGACTAAAATTTCTAGGCCCAACTGAAAACTTGTATCTGGCTATTTGATGGCAGGATAGAGGCATTATTCGATGTAAAGCCTATCGATGCAATTGCTACACAGTAGAGCAAAGAGCTGTCCAAGTGTGGGGGTTGGGGTGAAGAGGCATGAATAATAAAAATAAAGGTTGTTCCCTGCCCAACATCTGCAGTGAATGGAGAAGACATGCCTGGAACCTGGCTTTCCAGCTTTCATAGCTCTGGGGACTGGGATAGACTGCCAGACCAAGCAGCAAAAACAGAGTAACTGATTCAAATGCAAAAACACGAAATGTCTAGGCCCAGGAATAAGCCTTGCATCTTAAATCAGCCCTTTTACCCATGGCATCTATTTTTCTTCCATCCCACCCTGTTTTATTCTGTTTTATTCCCTCTTGTCCTATATTATACTTGCCTGTTCTACATCAATTCATATTTACATCACACAGTTTCCACCAACCTTGAATAAACTGACCCTACATTCAAGCCGATACAGTAAAATTCGTGGGAGAGCGGGCGAGCGCTCGCTCTCCTGTGCGCGCGATTCAGTAAAAAGAAAATATTTGGATTAGGGCCCGCAGTAAAGAAGAGGTGCTAGGGACACTAGCGCGTCCCTAGCGCCTCTTTTTTGACAGGAGCAGCGGCTGTCAGCAAGTTTGAAAGCCGACGCTCAATTTTGCCCGCGTCAGTTCTCAAACCCGCTGACAGCCACGGGTTCAGAAACCGGACGCCGGCAAAATTGAGCTTCCGGTTTTCAACCCGTGAGCGGCGGGCCGATTTTACTTTTTTTTAAAAATTATTTTTAACTTTTGGGACCTCCGACTTAATATCGCCATGATATTAAGTCGGAGAGTGAACAGAAAAGCAGTTTTTACTGCTTTTCTGTGCACTTTCCCGGTACAGGCAGAAATTAACGTCTACCTTTGGGTAGGCGCTAATTTCTGAAAGTAAAATGTGCGGCTTGGCTGCACATTTTACTTACTGAATCGCACGGAAATAACTAATAGGGCCATCAACATGCATTTGCATGTTGCGGGCACTATTAGTTTCGGGGGGGTTGGATGCGCGTTTTCGACGCGCTATTACCCCTTACTGAATAAGGGGTAAAGCTAGCGTGTCAAAAACGGGGGTTAACAGTACACTCCGCCGGAGCGCACTGTACTGTATTGGCCTGATTATTAACAGGGAGGTTAAAGGAATCCAAGGAGCAAGATAAGATTATTTTGGAAAAGCAAAATGTAAGGGATGAGATTTCAACAGCGATCTAAGGGAGGATGGAGAGGAATTAGAAGGGGCAGAAAGAATCAAAAAAGGATGAGACAGAAAATGAGGGCCGTAGAATGTTTAGTGATGTCAGCAGAGAGACAGGAGGTTATATAGGAAGGTAGAGGGATGATAAGCCAGGGAGGGCATGGAAGGCTGTAAACAAGAACTGAAATTATGGAATTGAATGAGAAGTCAGAAGAAAGAACAGGCAAGGGGAAAAAGCGAAAGGCTATGGTTTCCGCTGAATTCTGGACAATCGAAAGTGGAGAGAAATAGGATTCAGGGAGACCAGCCAGAACTGAATTACAGTAATCTGGACAAGTGATCACCATGGAGTGCAAAACTGATGCAGTGAGTAAAGACCATGTACAAGAGCAATTGGAATATAAAAACACTGTGGTCAAAATGAGAGGGGAAAGCAAAAGATGACACATTGAATTTGTACAGAGCAAACAGGATTTGACAGAATTAACTCCCTTTTGAATGCAAAGATTCAAAAACACTAATGTGCTCAACATTTTCCCCATGGATAAAAAATGGCATTTCATTGTTGGGTTGTTTTTTTGTTGTTTTATTTTAGTTTTGCTGTCGTTTCAGATAAGTGACACAAAACATATACATTATTATTTGCCCATGTGAAATGATATGCGTGGGCAAAACTAAACGACAGCTGCGAACAAGAATGATCGAACATAGATCTAATTTGCTAACTAATCGGGTCAATGCACCTCTTGTGATTCACTGCTGCGAAATGGGGCATACATTCGAAGAATTGAAAGTATGTGCAATTGAACAGGTACTTCCACACTGGCGGGGAGGAGATTTTAATAAAAAATTATTACAGGCTGAACAACAATGGATACACAAATTAGATACATTGCATCCAAAAGGATTAAATGCAGAGTTTGAATTGAATGTGTTTTTGTGAATGATTGACAGTGCACGATACATCATTTTACGTCATTACACGAATGTATCCCCTATTGGATAGTCGAGGTGATTTAAATTGACAGCTGACGTCTAGACGGTCTCTGTTCCTCCGTTTGGTTTTGAAGTTTCGTTGAGACCGGACTGGCCCAGATGAAAGGTTGGAGTGGATAGCCAACAACAGATAAGTGATGTATTCTGATTTAAGATTCTACACTAATAGTATTTTCTCTATATGATGCAGATAAATGAACAGAGAGAAATGAAAGGCAAATGAACAGAGGAAAATATAAACGTTGATTTAATCATGATAGAAATATACTTGGTCAGCTCCTGATAAAGCAGAGTTCCTGCGAAACATCGACCGTTTGTTGAGCTGAAAAAGTTTGCACAACTAAAGAGACTGTTAAAAATATTATTACTTATATTTGTGACCGCAAATGATTAGAAAACCGGACGGCCTCCGTTTGAGTATCAGGTAGGCACGTTGTCAGGCTTGATGATGTGGCCATAAAAATGATATACAAAAATTACATCAATAATAACTATACAAAAAATTATATTAAGGAGTTGTTCTTTTGAAAAATTGTGAGTGGCCATTGAGAGATAGATATTTTGATTTCCTTTTTGGAAGAATCAGTCATTTTGAGTGGAAATCATTGCTGTGCTCTTTTGGTTTTGTTATATTTAAATTGCTAACATCTCAAAATATTTTTTTTTTACCTTTGTTGTCTGATCTTTGTATTTTTCTAATTAGTTGGTCCTGTTCTCTTTTTTCCTATTTTTTCCCTTGTCGCTCATTTCCTAATTCCTTTTCAGTGTCTCTCTTCTACTGCTGTCTTCATCCCTTCCACACAAACACACACACACACACGTGTGCTTTCTCTCACGGACTCCTTCACACACTCAAGGTCTCACTCTCATATGCCCTCCCCCCACAAGCTCACATTCTCTGCAGACACTCACACAAGCTCTCACTTTCTCACCCCTCCCCAGACTCCCATTCTTAAGCACACACAGATGCACATCCAGGCACCCATTATCACCCACACACATATATATTCAAGCTCCCATTCTCACCCACACACAAATACATTCAAGCTTCCATTCTCACCCACACACATAAACCCAGACTCCCATTCTCACCCACACATACAAGCTCCCATTCTCACCCACACACCAAGGCTCACCCACACACAAACCCAGGCTCCCATTCTCACCCAGACATACACACATTCAAGCTCCCATTCTGACCCACACACCAAGGCCCTCGTTCTCACTCACATATATACATATTCAAATTCCCATTCTCACCCACACACAAACCCAGGCTTCCATTTTCACCCACATATACACACATTCAAGCTCCCATTCTCACCCACACATGCCCACATTCAAGCTTCCTTTTTCACCCACACACAAACCCAGGCTCCCATTGCCACCCACAAGCACACATATTCAAGCTCCCATTCTCACCCACATATGCCCACATTCAAGCTTCCATTTTCACCCACACACAAACCCAGGCTCCCATTGTCACCCACAAACACACATATTCAAGCTCCTATTCTCACCCACACATGCCCAAATTCAAGCTTCCATTTTCACCCACACACAAACCCAGGCTCCCATTGTCATCCACACATATACATTCAAGCACACGTACAGTTTCCACTCCCCCACAAAGCAGGAAGATCGGTTGGCCTCTCCTGCTGCCACCGGCCTTATGCTATCTTCGGGCTATACGGCCCACCGATCTTCCTGGTTGGGAGGGGGGGAAGGGAGGGATAACTGTGCGCAGCACTTCCGTTCTCTCCCCCCCCCCAAGCAGGAAGATCAGTGGGCCGTACAGCTGCATACAGCTGCATTCAGCCACCGACCTGCAGCCTCTCCTGCTGCCACCAGCCCTCTGCCTCTCCATGTGTGCCATTCCATGGCCGTGCAAATACACAGAATGGCATACCCGGTTGCACCGGGCCTGGGTCCACCTCTTCGCCGTCGCAGCAATGGGATCCCACAATGGCCTTGCAGTTCCAGCGCTCTTCTTCCTGTTCCAGTTGGGTGGGCCTGGGTCCAAATTGGGTAAGCAACTGCCCACCCAGGGCCACCAGTTGCTATGCCACTGCCTCTAATCCTTGACAATCTCAGGGTGACTGGAAATCAAGAGTTTCCAGGTATGGACAGCAGTGGCTTTTTTTTTTTTTTTTTAAATCCTTATTAGTTTTAATTATTGAGTGTTATTTAATATTTGTGCTGTTTTGAAATATTTTATTGGAGCTTGGGAAATTTTAAATGTATATGACTTCAATTAATAGAAGTTATTCTATTTTTCACTAGTTTTAAAATATTCTTTTATTAGTATGATTTTACTAATACAATTGATGCTTTATGTTTCTTGATTTATATTTGTTTTATGAGAAATAGTGGTTCTGTTTTTCCATTGTTACACACAGCATCTGGCTTCTTGGGATTTCCTTTTCAGTTTTTGTCTGCATATTGCTAGTTTTAATTTGTAATCCTTTATTCTGTAATTGGTGAGAGTCTATCTGTATTCTGCAAGTGTAATTGAGGTTAAATATTCTGCTAATGTGTCATTTCTATGTAAAAATCTATAGAAGGTTGGTTTGTTCAGTTTACCTAATAGGAGTTATATTGGTGTTTTAGGGTCTAGTTTATGTTTGCAGGGTCACCTTTTCATAGGGTTGTAACTATTTGAGTGCTGATGGATAGTCCTGTTTTGGAAAGGGAGGTTTATTATATTGTAATTGTAATTTAGGGGGTTATTTTCTAAAGGCTTATCACATGCGATACGGCCCTATCACGTGCAATAAGCCTCTATTGCACGCGAAAAGGCCCTTTTCGCGTGCGATAGCATGCAAAATGGAGTCGGGCTGGAGTCAGGGCAGAGTCGGGGTGGCAAGGGGAGGAGTCAGGGCAGTGAGGGGGCGGACTCGGCAGTGTCTTCGCTGGCGGCGATAAGGTTAGTAACGTTATCATCGCCAGTAGTGCGCTGAATAGCACCACTTTTCACGCTGGCGCTATTCGGTGCGAAAGCCGGCAGCAAACACAGCGATGAATGATGAATCCAGGCCTTAGTTTGCTCATGGCTTTCTGAAGACCAAGCCCACATCCAACATGTGTTACAATAGCCCTAATACCATATGTGTTACAAGGGTCTTTTTGGCTTTTCTGCAGGGTTTTCTGGTTGACACCACAGCTATGCATGTAAATATAATAAAGCAGAAGCCGATCCAAGATGGCTAGCAGCAATGGACACGAAGAGATGGATCAGTAAAAAGGACTTTTATTGAATTTGGCCAAGTTTCACTCTTCTAGGAGCTGCCTCAGGGGCTATTGTAAACAAGTATAAAAACACACATACATAAATATGTGTAACAGCAAATTAAATACAATAAAATAAATATAATAAAATATAATAAATCCAAACCATAAAAACGTACGAACACATAAATACCTAAATACTTCCAAATATAAATTTACATTTGTATGTGTACAGACATATAAATATTGTAAAAACATATGTGTGCGTATAAAATATCAGAATCGCAGATAAGAACAAAAATGAATAAAAATGATTGATGAGAGGGGAGATAACAGTATGTATGCATAAACAACTTGAAATGGACAAATAATATTACATAAAGTAACAGGTATTACATATGTTATATATTATAAGAAACAGTTTGGTATTATAAAAATATGAAATAATCAAAGATATACAAAGGAAAGAAAAATAGGAAACAAAAAATATGGGTGTATTTAGCCAAATAACTCTTTTAATGACAATGTGGCTGATAAGGTACTTAATATATATGTTTTCTGCACATATGTACACTAAAATATAATAGTCATTGAAAGAGTTATTTGGCTAAATACACCCATATTTTTTCTTTCCTATTTTTCTTTCCTTTGTATATCTTTGATTATTTCATATTTTTATAATACTGAGCTGTTTCTTATAATATATGATGGCTTTATGATGAATCCGAATGACGGTATATAAAACGTGATAAATAAATAAATTTGTCCATTTCAAGTTGTTTATACATACATACTGTTATTTCCCCTCTCATCAATCATTTTTATTCATTTTTGTTATCTGCCATTCTGATATTTTATACACACACATATGTTTTCACAATATTTATTTATATGTCTGTACACACACACGTAAATTTATATTTGGAAGTATTTATGTGTTCGTACATTTTTATGGTTTGGATTTATTATATTTTATTATATTTATTTTATTGTTCATTTATGTATTTAATTTGCTGTTACACATATTTATGTATGTGTGTTTTTATACTTGTTTACAATAGCCCCAGAGGCAGCTCCTAGAAGAGCGAAACTCGGCCAGAGTTGGGCAAGATTCAATAAAAGTCCTTTTTACCGATCCATCTCTTCATGTCTATTGTAAATATAATATACATGCTGTTGTGATATTCTTACTTCAAAAGATTGCTCTTTGAGTGTGTTTTTTTCATGTAAAATCTTTTATTATAAATGCATAATTTGAAATTGTGTGTGGAGAAGGCCATGGTAAGGGGAAGGCTAGGCACAGAGCTGTAAGATTCACTTAGGGTGGCTAATATCCTTGCACTGACCCTGATTAGTAAAAGAATACAAATTAAATGTTAAAAAAAACGAGACAGAATGAGGAGGGGCCAGCCTAGTAATTGTTTGCACAGGGCTATAGAAAAGTTAACATTGGCCCTGCATGGCATTGCCATGTTGTGATGCATTGGCAGGGTTCCCATCCCTCCCTAGTGAAGAGAACCCATGCAGTGATGCACTGGTGGCTGATGGGGGGAGGGGAGAAAGAGGGGGGGCCCCACAGAGGAGACAACACTGAATGCTTTGAAAGGAATATACATTTTAATAAATAAATAAATTGGCCCCTGTGTGCCGGAGACCCTCACTATGCCTCTGCTCATCTGTAATAGGAAAGAGGAGTTGCAAGAGAAACATTGAGCTCATGCTAATACTGCTAGATCTCCTGAACCTGCTTATGTTTACTGTGTAACTCTGCATGTTAAAATGGAACTTAATGTGTTAATGCCAAAAATTTTACCGAAGCCACTACCACGGCTCTCGATATCATGGCCTCACTACTTACATAAAAGTTAACACAAAAAAATGTAATGTCCGCATTAGCTGTGGCTCAAAATACTCTATGCCAGTGGTTCTCAACTTTTTTTTCCATCAGGGCACACCTGAGAGGAGATGATGACATGCGTGACACACTGAACACATCCACAGGAGTCCCCCGCTTCCTATGGGTGCAGAGCAGAACTAAGACAATTCCCAGTACAACTCACCATACAAAAAAGACATCCTGATTCTGGTGTCATCTTAATAACAGCAACACAAACTCCCTCTATTACCAGGTGCATTGTAAAATAATACAAACCCCATTCTGTACACGTCTATCAAACCTACCCTACCTCAGCAGCACTAACTCCAAGAAATGAAACAAGCAGCATAGCCCTGCCCATGAAAAGGCAGCAGTTCACCACTGGTGCAATATCATATTGAGAAAATACAACAAATAAGGCTGATACAAACCTCTAGTAAAGTACCTCATCTCAGTCACATACAGACAGACCTGCCTTCACCAAATATAGAATAAAAGACCACAAATTACAAATATGGAAACAAAACCTGGAAGGGAAATCCCAAGACATCTTCTGCATGCAGTGCAGAACTGGAGACCAGAAACAAATGTATGTCCTTCTACACTAATCAAAGATCAAAGAGAGAAGAAATGCATATTCTCAAATCTGACATAGTACGGCCCTTGTACCCCGTCACTCCCCTCCACGCCCCATCACCCCTCACTTCTCCCAACTACTCAATTGTCCCTTCACATGCTCATATCCCTGTCCAACATTCCCAACACCCCCACCCCTGCATCCTCTTCCCTGTGCCGCCTCTCTCTCCTGCTCAACTCTTTCTGCCCTACCCTCCCCCTTCCCTATCCAAAATACCTCTGACCATCTCTTTCCTACTCCTTCCTGCTCAGCATCCCCCACTCCTCTCTTCCCCAACTCAGCAGCCCCACACCTCCATTTCTCTCTCCACTTCCATCTCTGTTCCCTGCCCAACCCTTCCCAGAAACCCCAACCTCCTTTCGCCTACCCCTTCCTATCCAGCAGACTCCAGTCTCCTTATCTCCCCATGCCTTCCTGCCCCAGTACATGTCCCCCTCCTCCTGACTCCCAGCCAGCAGAAAAGGCTTCAGTCCAATCCAGAGTCTCCCTGCCTCTTTATCAGCAGTAGATGAGGGGCAAGAAGCATGGGGAGAGGAAGATGAGGAGGTAGCAGCAGCAGATCTACAGAGATTACTCCTTTCTCATTTATGCTCTTGCTTTCAGATCCAGGTCCCATGGGGTTAAGAGAGCATCAGCAGCCTCACTGCCAGGCCAGGCAGGGGAAGATAAAGTTGGTGTCCTGCTGGGCCCATATGAACAGGAGTTGGTGATATTGAGCTCTGACCTAAGTGAAGGAGGAGGGAACAACCTCCCACTGGCCAGGAAGAGGAGAAGAAAGCAAGAGCAGCTTCCTGTCATACCCAATAAAAGAGAAGTCAGCCAACTCCTGCCCAGACTGATGAGGAAAGATCAGTCTTCTGCTGGATCTATGACACACCTCCCGGGACTTCGCAACACATTTGTTGAGAACCACTGCTCTATGCTAACTGGTCCTTTCACTTTGAGCTAGTTAGCATTGGGAGATTTCCTCTCCACCCAAAACATAGTGAAGAGAAATGGCCACTCCCCCCCCCCCCCCCCACCCCTTGAGCACCATCAATTCTCCTGATAACTCTCATCTTGATAGACATCCCTCCCCAAATAGGCATTCTTCCCCTGCCTCCTGGCAAAAGAACCTTTGACTCCACCCGTCCCTTTGGAAACATGCCTTACCATTCTGGAGCAACTGATCTTCATAGGCGGGAAGGACCTTAGAGCCCTCCTACTGACACTGCTGCTAGGGGTGTTTCATCCCTGTGTGGGCTGCAGCAGTGCGGGCAGGAGGGTTTTGATACCCCTCCAGCCCATCCAGAAAAGAAAGGCATGTTCCTGGAGGGACCGGATGGGATTTGGGGCAGGTTGGGGAGGGGGAACTTTCTCATCGCTGGGATTTGAGGGGAAAGGAAATCCTCCCCATGCCAACAAACCCAATGTGAAAGGATCAGTTAACATAAGGGATTTCAGACCACAGTATAAATGATTTGAGGTAGATATTAAATTTTTACCATTACTGGGCATACAGTAAATAGTGGATGGAGGGTTGGAGGAGACTAGGTAATGGGACAAAGTGGGCCATTTTTGAGAAGCGGTCAATAATGACCCATATTACAGTATTTCCTTTTGAAGGAGGCAGGTCCATGATTAAAATCAGTATAGAGACTTGACCAGGGTTCTGTGGGCGCAGGAAGAGGTTGGAGGAGGCCCCATGGGCGGCCAGTTGGGGGTTTTTTGCTGCTTGTAAACTGGACAGGAGTCCACGTATTCGTGGGAGTCCTTTATCATACTAAGCCACCAATAGTACCTTCGAAGCATCTTGAGAGTCAGGGCTCGGCCGGAGTGACCAGCTTAGAGTCATGAGCCCAATGGAGCATATGCTCACGGAAATGGCGGGGACCACTGTCTTCCCGGCTGGTACTGTGGTGGTGATTGCAATTGATATGTAAGTTGGATCGATGATGTGTCTAGGAGTCTCGGATGTATCTTCTGGCTTAACGGAGCAAGAGAGCGCATCTGCCCAGAGGTTCTTAGCTGCCGGGCGATAGTGGAGCTTGAAGTTGAAGCATTCGAAGAACAGGGCCCAGCGGGCTTGTCTGGGGTTAAATAACTGGGCCTCCTTTAAGAGTTCTAGATTATTGTGGTCAGTAAATATTGTGAATTTGTGTTGTGCCCCTTCCAGCCAGAGGCACCATTCCTGGAGGGCTAGCTTCACGGCTAGGAGTTCGCGGTCCCCTACAGTATAATTTTCTTCAGTGGAGGAGAATTTATGTGAGTAGAAAGAGCATGGTACTAAAGTTCCTTTAGTGGAGTATTGACTCAAGTCCGCTCCTGCTCCGATGGTGGAAGCATCGACTTCAACGATGAAGAGACGGTTGGGATCCGGATGACGTAGCATGGGCCGGTATAGAAGGCTTCCTTCAAGGCGTGGAATGCTGACTGGGCTTTGAGACTCCACACTCGGAGGTCACATCCCTTCCTAGTCAAGGCGGTAAGTGGAGCGGCCAGAGTGGAGAAATTAGCGATAAAGTTTCAATAGTAGTTTGTAAACACAAGGAATCTTTGTAGGGCATGGAGGCCCACTGGTTGAGGCCAATCTCGAATACCCTGGAGTTTATCGGGGTCCATGGTGAAGCCACGGTTGGAAATGATGTAGCCTAGAAATGGAAGACTGGGTTGTTCAAAAATACACTTCTTTAATTTCGCATAGAGATGATGGTCTCTGAAATGTTGGAGGACTGTTTGGACATGAGAACGATGGGACTTTAGGTCTTTGGAGAATATTAGTATGTCGTCCAGATATATCACGACAAATGAGTATAAAAGGTCCCGAACGATCTCATTCATTAAGCACTGAAATACTGTAGGGGCATTGCAAAGCCCGAAGGGCATTACTATGTTCTTGTAGTGGCTGTCTCTTGTGTTGAAAGCGGTCTTCCATATGTCTTCTGGTTGGATTCGTACAAGGTTATACGCCCCTCGGAGATCCAGTTTTGTAAAGATTTGTGCGCCCTGCAAACGATCAAAATAGTTCACTAATCAGTGACAGTGGATAACGGTCCTTACAAGTTACTGCGCTCAACCCTCTGTAGTCTATGCAGGGTCTCAAGCTGCCATCCTTCTTCTTTACGAAGAAGAACCCGGCTCCTGCCGGAAAATTAGAGGGTCTGATGAATCCTTTATCCAAATTCTCCTTGATGTACTCTGACATGGCTTGTGTTTCAGGAAGTGAAAGGAGATAGGTTCTGCCTTTGGGAGGCATGGTTCCGGGTAATAGTTCTATGAGACAGTTAAATTCTCGGAGTGGAGGCAGGATGTCAGCATTTATTTTGGAGAACACATCCTTGAATTCCGAGTATGGAGCAGGTAACCCAGGAAGGATTGTAGAGTTTAGAACGGTCACGGATGGAGACACTTGCCGTAAACAGTGATTTTGACATTGAGGACCCCACTGAGTTAGTTGTTTATGTTGGTTCAGTAAAAGGTGTCCAAAATATTATGAGGTTGACAAGCATTTCAAGCCACAGAAATGTGTGTGGGGGGGGGGGGGGTTTGTGCAAAATCTATGAAAATGAACATGTCTGAAAATGAAATGTTTGGGGTTTACACCGAATTTGCAGAGTACAAGGCCTTAGATGCAGGCTGGCTGGGTCTATAGAAACCCTGCAGTCCTGAGGAAGGCAGGATGATGTGAATCTTACAATGAACTCCTCAAAGAAAAGGGCCTTTTCAGAGCTGAAACTCCTCTGTTTCAAAATGCTGTAAGATGCCCAATTCAAAACACTAAGGGAAAAATCTGTGCCTTAAATAGGTTTTCCCCTATATAACTTCATATGCAAAAGGCATGTGATTAGGCTCACCTATATGTCTTATTGGATTTAATTCCTATAAGACAGTGTGTGTCATAGGAAGCTCATGGTACTGAATACTAGGGATGTGAATCGTTTTTCAACAATTAAAATTATCGTCAGATAATTTTAAAATCGTCCAAAATCGTTAGAGTGCACGATACAATACAAATGCCCCCGATTTATCGTCAGGGGCATTTGTATTGTATTGTTAAATAGGGCGCGGGTCGCCCGTATGACATACTGAGGGCAAAGGTAGCGCCGGCGCCATTTTGAAGATTGGCAATAAGGCCCGCGTGCAGGAGGTCGCTCCTGGACCCCCGCTGGACTTTTGGCAAGTCTTGTGGGAGTCAGGAGGCCCCCCCAAGCTGGCCAAAAGTCCCTGGAGGTCCAGCGGGGGTCCGGGGGCGATCTCCTGGATGCGTGACGTCGGGAACCAGGAACCAAAATGGCGCCGGCGCTACCTTTGCCCTGTCACATGATAAGGGCAAAGGGCCACCGGCGCCATTTCTCTCAATGCAGTCGTGGCCAGAGAGAGGGAGATTGCGTCGGGACCCCCCCACTGGACCCCAGGTAATTTAAAACATTTTGGGTGGGTTCGGGAGGGTGGGGGATTTGTTTTAAAGGTTCGGGGTGGGTTTTAGGGTTTTTTGGTGTGCCGGTTTTCCTGCCCTCCCCCGATTTACGATTTTTAACGATTTTTAAAAAAAAAAAAAAACACGACGATAAGATTTCCCTCCCCCCCCCCCAGCCAAAATCGATCGTTAAGACGATCGATCACACGATTCACACCCCTACTGAATACCATTTTGGTGTATTGAGTTTATTGAGCTGCCACACTGTGCATGGGTAGAAGAACTTTACTGCTCAGCAAGGTTTTGATACATCCTCACAGCCCACAGAACTAAGCTACCATAAAGGAGAAAAGAGCCTACATCCCTGTTCCAAGAGTGAAACTCCCTGATCACCAACACATTTGTAGAGGATTGGTCAGGAAGCCCTTCAGTGACCTATAACCCCCTAACAAAGCTGAAACAGGAGCCAGAGCAGGTACACAGAGTGCTATTCACTGGGCAATGCAGTCCACACTGAAATTCAAAAGCTGCCATTTGCTGTGTGCATCTTACGTCAAAGCACCTATTTTCTTTCATGCATTAATTTAATCCATACCAGACAAGTGTACTTACGCCTCGTTTCCAAGATTTATGCCTTGTGGGAGAAGTGCTAACCTGATAAAAAGCAAATGAGCAGTCATTAGGGATTTGCATGATAGCTCTCCCGCAGACAGGATCCCACAGTGCTCAATGATCGCAGCATTTTGGAAGCACATGTGTGGCTATGTATAGGGCAGAAGTAAGGGTTTGGATGCAGAGGGGAGCAAATTTGCAATTGTCCATCTGACCACAAGGTACGTGGGCACATTTGCACGTGGTTAATTTTCAACCTAGGTAGTTTCCCTTTGGAAATAAACTGCACATGCTTGCGTGCAAATGGCATGTGTGCTTTGCACTCCTTTCTGCAGACAGCTGATCAGGGGGTATAAAAAAGCAAGCAGAAATTTGAAAATCAAATGTGCGCGAGCCGTTTTCCTCTCCGCTACCTAAACATCCACACATACACCCAGGATTGCCTCTTTTTTACCCGGATAAAAGTGTGCCATTGTGAAAACCTTGCACACTTTGAGGTGGGCAAAATTTTCAACTGGGTCATTCTAGCTGGTTAAATGCCCTTGCAAATTGTCCTCAGAAAGCGCATCAACCTGATGGTGTAAAACTCCATCCTTATGGATTGAAAATAGGAACTGTGAAATGTATGATGTATTGATAGACTATATTTCATACAACATCATAAACACAAGCTGAAACAAAATTTTTTTCAAAATATTTTTGGCAAGAATGTGATACCTCATATGTCAATTGAGCTTCTCAATGTTTATCAGAGAATGCTCACAGTGAATATGTCAAACTTGCACAAATACTGTTCGCCAGTATGTTTGAGAGCTGTTTGACTAGATTAACCTTGATTTTAATCATTGGTATCCACATTCTATAGTTTGCATTTTTTTCTTTTTTATGTTTTGTTATTTTAAGAGACAAGACGCTTATCGTTTTGCGTAGCCTAGGTGGTGACAGCTTTTTGACAACACCGGCCTGACCCGACACGATACGTGTTTCGTAGGCTTCTTCAGGGGTAAGACATTGTTGCGCTGTATTTATGAAGTCTCTTGTCTCTTAAAATAACAAAACATAAAAAAGAAAAAAAATGCAAACTATAGAATGTGGATACCAATGATTAAAATCAAGGTTAATCCAGTCAAACAGCTCTCAAACATACTGGCGAACAGTATTTGTGCAAGTTTGACATATTCGCTGTGAGCATTCTCTGATAAACATTGAGAAGCTCAATTGACATATGAGGTATCACATTCTTGCCAAAAATATTTTGAAAAAATTTTTGTTTCAGCTTGTGTTTACGATGTTGTAGGAAATAAACTCCATCCTTAAACACAGGATTCAGCATGAAATGAGCTAGCACAAAAGTGGAAGGCCATCTGATATTTGACACGAGAAAGGGATGTTATGTAATAATACGCAACAGATCACGCAAGCTGCAAAGGCATTGGTACCTAACAGTTTATTCCTGTTAATTTAAAGGTAGCAGGTACAAAATACAGTGGTGCTGGCAGTGTTTGGACTGAGCTGGTTACAGTTACTTGATACACATTACAACACACCTAGAAACGCTTTCTGATCCTACACTGCTCATTCATGGTACTGCTTTGCTTTTGCGTTTCATGAGTCAATCACAAAAGCAGCCTGCCAAAGAAGAACAAAGAAACCAAGTGCAGCGTTAACAGTATTCTCGCTCGTAAACAGATTCGGTGCATTATAAAGATGGGATATGTCTCAGGATTCAAATGCATTGCGCCAATGGTGCTGCAGATCCCATCTTCATCCGCATCTAGGGAAAGAATGGTTTTTTTTTGCTGAACTTTAAGCAAAAGACCCCCCTGTGCCCCTCTCAGCTCCCTCCCTCCCTAAATAAATTATTTTTAATTTAGGCACCAGAGTCATATTCTTTTGCCCCCCACTCAATCTTAGAAACAGAGTTTCACTTGATCTACATAAACTTGAGGTTTGAAACTGGGGCCTCATCCATTAGATCCCATTGTGATTAAATGGAATATTTAAACCCCTACCCATCTGCATACATAACTGGAAAGTAAAGCAGGCAAAATATTATAGGAGGTATATGTAAGGTACAATTTAGATTGCTAGTCCTCTTGGCAGGGAAATACTACAGTGCCTGAGTAGAAATTTACCTTGAACTCAGATTTGGAAAAGGTGAGTAACTGAATCTCAAATCCAAATCCGCTTCGTCTATACAGTATATTTCTATCCATTAATAACTTGAAGATAAATGTGTATATATTCCTGTACAAGAAGTAAGGTGGACACAAAATCCTCTGTACCATTAGCCTAGAGTGCTTAGGAATCCTGTCCTGGTGGCACACTTAACTCATCTGGTTTTCAGGGTATCCACAAAGAATATGCATGAGATAATTTTGCATACATAATAGACTCCGTTTATATAAATCAGTCTCGGGGAAACACTGACAATACATTTAAGACACTGATACACAGCTAGGTCCACAGCAAGATTTCAAACTATTTTCAATTGGTCTTTGGAGGGTTAAAAGTCCATAAAACGGACTTCCTTCCTTGTTTAAACAATCAAAGCATTTTGCACTGCTGGAGACCTGTATAAGAGAACGCTCTTGCTCCTAAGGTTGGATGGATGAACATTTAAACATCTTTGAGTATTTTTGCTAGCCCGTAATAGAGCAATATTGGGTTTAACCCCCGAAGAGCCTTGCCATTCATCAGCTGGAAGAGGCATAAGGGAGTAAAATGATGATGATAAAAATTTGGTGGCCTCCATTAGATGAAACACAGGTAGAGGAATTCTTAGGGCTTCACATCCTTTCAGCATCATTTCCTCGACACAGCCGGAGCTTGATGAAGGGCCCTGGTATGTCAAGAGGAAGTTTTCATGCAGTATTTACCACCAAGTTACCTGCTCCTTTCTAGCAGAAAGCCACAAGGATTCGCTGGTCCTACCAGAGGGACACTATCACATGGTACAGAGACCGGGATTCTTCTCGGTCAATGGTCTTAACCTGTTTTCCTTTTTTAATTTGCTAGTGCTTGCTTACTAAATCATCCATCCTTCTGTTCTAAACTTCTGCACCTTGACTGAGTCATCTGTCATTAATGCATGGAGCATTTTATGGACTTTTCAGATATTCTTGGGATAACAGGCACTTTGAAGGGGAGAAAGCTAGCTTCCAAAGGGCTAATGTGGTTCAAAAGGGGAGTCACATAGATATTTCCATTATTACATACTAACGAGGCTACATACATGTACAGTATTCTGTGAGTGTACGTATATCTTGCGCTACCATTGAAAAGGCGCGAGCTAAATATATAAAATATATAAATATATTTCATCTGCTCATGGTTTCAGATTCACAGTGAAAACAATTAAAAAAAAACAAACCCCAAAACAAAACAGAATCTCATTTACTTCTAAGACACACTTTAGCAAATATAATAAGGCATTAAACATGTCCCTAACTGCTGGCCTAATTTTCCAGAGACATACAGGAAAAGAGAATTCAACTCACAACACATGGACTGACTCGGGACGGTCACTAAACTTATTAATTCACTACTGGTGTGTCCTGTGCTTCCTTGAAAACCGAAGCACTGCCCTCTTGGACATCTTGCTCATAGACCGAACCACCGGGTGTCCTTTGTAGTGTATACATCTTGAAAGAAATTATCCATTTCTAAGAAAGCTCCATCCTGAGTGCCCCAGGCCACTTGCCATTATCCTGCCTTCCCTTCTTCCGTGAGATTCTCCCAAGGGCAGATTACTTCTTTCACAGAATCCTTAAGTTCATGGCCTCCATCCTCCTCTTCCTCCTCCGAGTCAACTGGATAGATTCGACACTCCAAAGGAATGTCCACTTTTATCTGGAAGAAGCTGGGTTTAAAAAATGAAAATGCATAAGATGGCATAAAAATACAATACATCTGAGACAATAATGTGCGTGTAGATACAATGATAAAAAAAATAACATGTGCACATTTATTGTATGTACCTGTATATGGTAAACTAATGTACATTTCATTTTTTTTTTGTGCTTGATCCCCATCCTTGGCCCTCATTTCTTCACTTCCTACTGCATTGAACTTCACTTGATAAGATCCATGCAGACCTCCTTCCAGACTAACCCACTCCTCTCCCTCAATTCCTAATGCTTGTTTATCATCCCTCATTCAGCTACTACTCTATTTCACTTAAGAGTTAACTAACCAGCACGTTCCTCTGAAAGCTGCCTCCTTTCCACCTGCCATCTTTTTAAGCCAAGAAACTATCCATTTAGTCTCAAACCTGCCAATTTTGGAGGTGTGCAAAAAGAAATCATGTAACGATGTAGAACTCCATGGGAGAGCCATGCATTCACCTAACTGGTCCTAATGTCTTTTCTTGCGACATGACAAAAGTTGCCAATAACCGAGTGTCTCCAGATATGCACAGAACTGAGGCCTCTGTCACTAATGAAATGGAGAGCAACAAAAAATAAGCATTACGAGTGGCCTGGCAGTTTCCTCCTACTCCTTTAGAGTTTCAGTTCAACCTGAACCGGCTTCTGCTGGGCAGCATGCCACAGACCTTCATTTGCTGCCACTCTGGGCATTTTTCTCTCTCTTCATAACCTTCCCTAGCTCGGCCTTTGCAGTGACAGTCCTTGGCTGGGAACCACAATTCCCACCGTAGCCCTGTGTGCACTCAAACTAGCTCAGGGATTCCCAAGCTTTTGGCCTCTGAAAATGCACACGACCCCCCAGACAACAGACAAAACAAATTAGCAGGGGAGCAGTCCTCCAACAATCCCGCTACCCTTGCCCTCCCCCCACTCCAGCTGATCCCCTCTTGCATCCCCCAGCTTCTCTCTCCTCCTCAGCCTATCCCTCCTCTCTCACATCACCTCCAGCCCTTTTTGCATCCTCCAGCTGATCTCATCCACTCCCAAAGCCCCTCTTATAACTTCTCTCACCTCTCAGGCTCACCTACTCCTCTCCCAACCTTCCCTCACATCCCTCCCCAACTGATCCCCTCTCACTGCCCAACTCCTCTTACATCCTACAGTCAATGTGTGATTCCCCCCTCTCTCACCACCTCCACAGCCAAGCCCTCTCCAGCCGATCACCCTTCTGAAACCCCAAACTTTGCAGCTGATCCAATCTTCAAAAACCTCCTGCACCTGATCCTTCCCTTCAAATACACCTCCTCCAAACATCCCCCTTGACCAAGGTCAGTGGCAACATTAATTTTTGGGCCCCAGGCCAATGGTGGATGACATTTGGTGGGAAGGGAGGGCCGGCTGATGCAAGGGCAGCATTTTCTCTTTTGGGTAGGTTCAGCAGTGGGTGAGGAGAGAGGAGCAGTGGCAATCTCCACTGAGCTACGCACACTGGGATTACCCTTCCCTCCCACTCCCCTCCAGTCCTAATCCTGATGGTAATCTATATGCGGCAGTGGCATTAGCAATGAAAGTCAGAACGGGGGCCTGTGAGCCAGTGCAAGTCCACAAACTCTGCAGCAGCTCTGATCCCTCCTCACGCATGGCTTCCTTTTACCGCAGAACCCCCATGTAAAGGCAGGGCCAGTGCAAGACTTCTCAGCGTGTGCTGGCTTACAAGCTCCACCCGGACCTCCACTGCCACTGCTGCTGCTGCTGCTGCTGGTATCCGAAGGGCACTGCTGTTTGAGGCATTTGTGACCCCAGCTGAAGGTTCTGTGACACTCTGCCTTTGGGGGGGGGGGGGGGGGGGTCACAATTCACAATTTGGGAAGCAATACCCTAGCTCCAAACAGTAAGAGGTCAATCTCCAAAACATGTTCAGCACTATTTAGCCGTATAAGTATAGCTTATACATTCAGCAGCTGCTGCTTAGCTGCATAAGTTGTGGGTATGTAATGGGCAGATCGGGCGGAGCGAGTTAGCCATATAAGTTATGCGGCTAACTAGCCATGTTTGGGGTAATTTTCAAAAGGATTTGCATGTTGAAATGTAATTACTATTGTAATTTTCAAAGCCATTTACCCATGTAAAGTGCACTTACATGGGTAAATCCTAGGGATAAGTTTATGGCATATATTGTAGCAATTTTCAAAAGCCCATTTACATGGGTAAAATTCACTACAAGTATAAAACCCATTTTTAAGCTTGAAAATCAGGCCTATGCAGTCTTAGCCACATAGGTCTAACTTTAGCCGCATAACTTGTCATAGAACAGGTCTATTCAATGCATACATTCAAAGGCTTAGCCATGTCATTGGATATCGCATCTAAGTTAGCTGCATATGTCTATCCAGCTTAGAAAAACGGCTAACATTTGAATATCTACCCCTAGGGATTCACTTTTGACCAATGACTGGGAACTACCTCCTCTCCAGAGGCTATGAATGCTGCCCCCATGACATCTCCAGATGACCCAGAGAAGGAAATGTGGCTCTGGGAATTAAACCCGGGTCTTTTACACAGCACAGCAGCTGAGCCACTGGGCCAGCTGAGAGAAATTTTGAAAACAAAACATATTCCATTAAAACTCCAACTAGAACATGTCAAGACAGAATCCTTACAAACAGAATCTATAGACCCAGTCTATTCAGACAACTGGAGAGAAAAGTGATCAACCAGAGAGAGTCTCACAGGAGACGTTTCCGACCCATTTTATAATTATTAGCACCCTGCATTGTAATCTTTTGCATAACAGGCTGTATAAGGGAAAATCATGCAGTTCTTACTTAGACACTTTTTTGGATGTCTGCCGTAGTTGCTGCTCTAGGTCATTCAATGGCTGAACCTTCCCATGGTTCACTGTAGGGCACTTTGGCGAAAGCGTTGCAAAGACTGGCGAGTTGGCACATCCTCGTTTCAAGAGCTTGCTAAAAGACAAGGTCATCCTGGACTTTGGTGATGGTCGGGCTTCTACAGGCACGCAGAGCTGGCTGCACGTACCGGATTCGGAACCCGTTGAGACATCCGTGCTTTCGGCGATGGACGGAAATTGGCTGGAGTTGGCACCGTCTCCTTCCCACTTCCTTTCCGGGACTGGGGTGCTGTCTAAAGCTACATTAATAGGTGAGGGGCAGGCAGCACTGTTTGGCAGGGTGATATGTCCGGGGGACTGGGAGGGAAGGTCGCTTGGGGCATGGCAGGATAAGAAGAGGCTTGAAGGAGATGGAGGAATGTTGGCACCGGTGTACACGGTCAGGTGAGGGACAGGAGCTGTAAAATGACACAGCTGTAGGGAAAGGAGAGGAGATATTTTTATAGCAAAAGTACAATCTATCAGGCAAGGGGACACGAGGTGGAGGCAAACTGGGCTCATGCTAGTGACTAGAAGGCTTGAAATAAAATAATTGTACATTTTGATCAGCACTCAGTTTGATTGCTAGAAAAATCAGGGAAACACAGGAACAATTCACACTAGCTGAGGTTAATGAAGTCTTCTCTGCAGTAACCAGTATATCATTAACACCTGCATCATAAATTCCTATAAGCAAGAGAGACATGCAGACTTAACCCATCTCAGCATTCCTTCCAAACCCCACAAGATGCTGGGGCCCGTCCGTGCCACACGGAAGTTCCTTTTTCCATAGGCACTAATGACTTCCAGTTGTACCAGGGTGCATCGCACTGCTCTGGTCATGCCCTGCCCTGTGATGATGTCAAGTGAATGCTTGTGTCTGCTGTACAGCTGAGATGTGAGTCACCTTCTTTTTCCAATTACCATAACAGAGCATTTCATAAGATGCAAGATCTGGACAATTTCTTTCAGCAGAAGAGATCCTGCTGATCCAAAATAAATAGGGTAGCATATTTCCATGGTAGCATAGGGCCATGCATCCAGATACTATTCTACAGAAACATATGAACTGGTCACGCCAATGTTTAGCCACATCCATCAATTACTGCAGCCAACAAGAATAGTCTGAGTCTGCTTATTATAACATATAGCATGGGACCTGGGAAAGGGGGTCTGCAGGCCATGGGCCCAGAGGGAAGGCCCTCTTGGTAGCCATTGGCACATATGACTGATGAAAAGGCAGAAAGGGGATGTATGATTTACAACAATTGCCAATTTTGGCATTGGTCCTGGGGTTTGTTTGTTTTTCATTCCCTTCTTAAGAAAGTCTGGACTTGTAGTCTTGCTTTTCTGTGTCTAAACCAGAATTTTGCTTCCCATTGGGCCTTTAAATGAGCATTTTAAAAGCCAGCATCCAGCAGCATATCTTTAAACTTTGAAGGATTTGCAGTAACCTGTATTTCTCTCTCTTTCTCTGTCTGGGCAATGGGTGGCAAAGTCCTTGATAAGCAAGGCTTAGTTTTTGAAAGGAGTTCCCAATGGTATAAACTAAAAAAAAAAAAAAAACAACAAAAAACAGATTCCAGCAATATAAGGAGATGATATGATGCAGACATGGGAAAAGATGCACACAGCCAAATGAAAAGCAAATAATGCAGCACAGTGAATGGATTTCTTTATTTTATAAATTAGCTTAAACAAAACATAAAATACTTAGGGATATACAATTTACAAAATAAAAAAGGGATTTTCTTTCACTTTCAATGGAAACAAAATATTTATAAATATTCTGGATTTATCGGTTTTGTACACAAACTCCCCAAATTACTGTTTGCAGTATTGAGGTAGTAATTACAAACACATCTCAAGAATTTCTACACAGCACTTGTAGGCAGCGGATCCGGTCCTGGTTTTGCCCTGTGGCATGCAGGGAGATCTAGTTCTGATTTCCCTACAAAAGAAGCAGCGCTTCATCGGACTGCACGCGGTGAGGTAAGCCCGGGACCGGATCACCCCGTCTTGAGATAACTGAGCCTCCTGGCCATGCTACTACAATTATATATCTATAAGATCCTTGCACTTGACCAGCTTGGTTTGATGACATCATGAGTCAGGCCAAAGTTGTGCTCTACTTCAAGCAAATTCATGCCATTAGGACTCCCACCTCACCCTGTCAAACCCGAAGAGGCTGATCCAGGTTTGGTTTTGCCCCGCACTGCATACACAGAAATGTAATCCAAAGAAAAGACTAACACACGCAGACCCAAAAAACAAACAAAAAAAAAAATCACAGAAATGTGTTGAAAGCTACCATGCAATGTAAGAAAAGTGGAAGACCCAGGTTCAGGAACAATTGCCCTGTCTCTGAAATGCACAGACCCCCCAGCTTCCAGTTCCATGCCAGGGTCTTCCTGGAAGTGCATTCCAGTAGTTTAAAACAAAAATAGTGCATCAGTAAAGTGCTCTTAATCATTGTGCTCCTCAGTTGCTGGGTGCACCCTGGAGTGGAAATGGTGATGGTGGCTCAGCAGGGTGGGAGGTAAGAGATGATGTCGCCGCTATGGACCCATGCCATCTGGATAAGCCGAGCCAGCCCTAGTTTTACCCTCTCAATATCTATAGACTGATTGTATAGCTCTAGTTCTTAGGGAAGGTCATTTTCATAACAGCCCGCGTAAGGCCGCAGCCTGCATGCAGAAAGTCTATGCGGGCTTTAGCGTGTAAGCCCGTTTTGAGAATTAGCGGGCAGACGCTCACATATTTACACTTGCTTGAGAGTGGGTGTAAACGTGCACGTGCATGGTTTCCCTGACCTCCTCCCTCCCGCCGGAATGTGTCCTTGCAGTGCATGTAAAAAGTAAGCGCAGAAACCGTTCGGTGTGCGCTTTTATGTCGCAAACCCCCAATTTTCAAAAAGCCTGATCTGAATGCAGAAAAAAAACAGGTTTTATCTGCTTAGTGATTTTGAAAATTCAGCCCTAATGGGCAGGAGCACTGAATGGGATAAGGCTCAGCCTGTCCAGACAACACAGAGCCATCATTTAACCCTATACACAATAAGAAAAAACATAATTTTGATGTCAGTTTAGTGGAAAATTCTTTTTTAAGAACAAAAATGTGTTTAAAATCATATACAAGTTGTGTCTTGAGTATGGCAGCAGGTTCTTCCAGGAGTGCTAGTGAGCTCTAAATATGAAAATAAGATTTTAATATTAATGTCATTTTTCATAATCCGAATCATTTTTACAATAGAAGACAGCGAGCAAGCGAAAATAAATTTTCCATGTACATAAGATGTTTCAGCACAGATGAAAGCATTCCTTCAGAGTCTGATTGAATATGATAATGCTTCTGCTGACAATCACACGAGGCATGTACTTCAAAGGGGAGATTATCAAAGAGATTTCCACCAGTAAACCGGTGTTTACTCATGAAAAAAAAAAAAAAAACAACTTTAAAAATTGTCCTGCCCCCTCTGCTCATGACAACGTGGGTACTTTTCCCTAAAGGAGCTGGGGATGGGGGCAGGGACTCCTGAAGTACATGCTGAGATTTCAAAATATAAAATATGCAGAGTGAGAAATCCCCGTGGCACCAGCCCTGCCAGCAGATTTTTAAAGGGAAACCCCTGTGGAGAGTTTCCCTTTAAAAATTGGCTTGCTTGCTCACAGGCCTGCAACCTCCCTTCAGTCTCTAAAAATTGCCCTTTAAAAAACCAATTCCCCAATAGGATGAGATAGGGCTTTGGTGCTAAAGAAATCCATGAGATAGAGCCCTTACTGGATAGATGGTTTCTAAATATGAGAATTAAAAGTTTCAATACTAAAAAAAAAAAAAAGTATTTTTGCCAGTGCTCTATAAATCCCCAGTTACCTTCTCTTTTGAGGGAAACAGCAGGACTGTGCAGTGATTCAATTAACAGGACACAATAGGATACACTGTGTTCTAAGAATAACACACCTGGAAGAATTGTGAGGCCCAGGAATACACAGTATAAGCACTACTGAATCAATAAATAAAGTAAGCTTTTTAACATAAACACAGAATGGGAGAAAAGCCTTCGTGAACCAGACCGTATGAGTTTGTTCCAGCTTGAGTGAACTATTGGGGCTTTGTGATGCCATTGTGTAGGTTATTGACTTGTGCTAATAATGAGTATTGTGTATTCGGCACTTGAGCACCAATTAGATTGCAGCATTTCCACCCAGATTCATGTATAGCTGCAATCTGATAACTTACAATTTCTTTCATCTGAAAATGGATTATACCCAGACATCTACTGGGCCTCTCTTTAGAAGGGGTATTTCACGCTATTCTATGTTAATTATAATCCAGTGTTTAAAATAATGCAGATCTTATGTGAAAATTTGCTTAACTGGAAGGTGTTTTACAACATCCCAGAAAATTTTATTACACCATTTGAGGTCTTGTTGACTTCACCCAAACATTAAAACCAGCAGTTTCCTCCAGGACTGACATTATTCGGGTTTATATAAGCTGCCGTCTTAGCCAAACAACTAAGGAACACATATCCCCTGTGCAAGGAGCAAAACTCACCACAAGTAATAATACTCAAGCTATCTCAATTTAAAACATTATTAAACTTATTCTTTTCAAGATGTTAAGCCACTAATTTTCCTGAGCCTGCAGAAGCAGCCCCCATTGGAAACAGAGTCACCAATTTCCTGACTTGGTATGGGATCTGATTGCAATATGTGTATAATCGCATAGTACAGATCAATTATATTCAGCAAGTGAAAGGCAAATAGATTCTCCAGCTAACATACAGCAGTGGAATGCTTCTGAAGATTTACAATTAAGCTGTTTAAAGAGGCTCAAAGAATGACAATTAATAGTAACATGTTACTGGCTAAAGATCCGGTATTACAGAGATACCACTTTATCTTTCTTTATGACCTGTATTGTGAATTATATGCTTATTTTTGAATCTCTTTAGTCTCTTTTATGTTATTTTTGGAGAATCTTAATAAGTGTATCTTGCAATTTTATGTTATGATAAAAACTTTAATAAATAATAAATTAAAAAAAAAAAAAAAAAAAAAAAAGAAGATCCGGTATTACTCCTTGCAGAGTTTTGAAATACTGAGCAGTACACATATTAAGGAAAGTAAATACCCTCATAATAATACTTTTTCCAATAATTGATGTACATGCTCAGCAACAGTATGCAACATCTGTCCACCAGAAACCATCTTATCTAATTTTCTATTATCCATTGAGAGAGACACCGACCCATATCAAAAGGCCAGACAGAAGTGGAAGAGGGGAAAGTTACAACTTCAAGACAATAGTGATGGGTTAATAATGCTGCAAACCAAGTGGTGCTTATGCCTGAGAGAACCTGAAAGCTGCTAGGCTGAGTATGCCACATGTGGAATGTAGCCCATGGTATGAGGGAGGCATGGAAAACGAAGCAACGGTGACACCTTGTGGTAAGAGAAGGAATCTCAGCTCTGCTCTGGGTCTCCCTCTTGTCTCCTTGTCTATTTCTGCCCCCTTTGTTCTGCATTTCCACATTCTGCCACATTGCATTTTATGTAGAACCCTTCATTTTCAGTTTGTTTGTACTTGTTTTAATAAGTTTGCCTAGGCCTTCATCAACATTTACCACTAAAATTTTCCAACACATGGTAAAAATTCATATAAATGATTTCTTCACAATATTTTTGGGCCATGAGAATAAGAGTTAATAATTGCCAGAATCACATACAGCTGCTCATTTTCAATCCACCGATAAAGATGAAATGAAAGAAAAAGTCCAGAAACAGTAATAAATGTACAAAATCACTGCAAATCGTCAGAAGTTTTGTCCCATGCATTCTTCAATGTTAGGGTGAACAACTGTCTTTTGTAAGAACAGATTCAGTCATGGTTTTACCCTGCCCTGTCCCAGTACATGATGGGACTTATAGTTCCCTCAGAACGTTAGGACTACAAGTCCATACATGCTTGATCAGTTCTGTTACAGAACAGACACGCTTAAGGGAATAGACGAGATGAGACGGGATCCAAGGAAGCTCAAAGAGCTAAATTTTAATACTAAAAAATTCACAATTATACATTTTGGAGTGAATTTAAAAAAAAACATTGCCTGCATAAAAATTAGCATATGCGTGCATAAGTAGCCTCTACTGGCATATTCCATATTTTATAAAAGTAGAAAATTATTACGTATTTTCAGTTTTGCATGCACACATATGTGCATAAAAAAAGGGGAGGCCTAGAGGCTTTCTGGGGAAGGCCAACACTTCCGTGCATAAGTTGCTGTTTAAAAGACACATGCTAATTATTTATTTCCAATACTTATATTGTGCTTAAATCATCACAGTTGTACAAAGTGGATTACATATTTATCTGGCATGATACTAAACATAATTATTGTGTAGAGCTGACTGGGCAGGAACTGGGGGAAGTTCAGGTTGAAGAACCAGGAAGCTCTCAGTGGCCTGGAGAAGGACTGGGCAAACTGGTGGACTAATTGATAAACTGACTAATTTCACTTACACGAGCATGTTTTAAAATTGACCAACTTAACGCAAATCCTACTTTACTTTCATGCATAAAATATACAAGAAATCTTTTTGAAATAGGTAGGAAAAGTATTTGCATTTAATGCATTGATATATGTGGTTTCAATGCATTGTCTATATTCGCGCAGATGTATGTCGTGGGGTAGAGATATTTTATATGCATATTTTATAAAATGCACATATATCATATGCGTGGATTATAAAATACTTGCATATATCTGCTTTGGCCATATACACACATATGTGCCACTGCATACATTTCTTTGGGTGCAGAAATCTGAGATGCAGTATATGGCAGGGAGTGAGTTTCTGATGTCCACCAAACAGGAAACAGACCTCAGGGTGATTATATATGGTGATGGCAAGGTAACAAAACAGTGCAACAGGGCAGTGGCCTGAGCTGGAGGGATGCTAAAGTGCATAGGGGGATGCATAACTAGTTGAAAATTGGAAGTGATTATGCTATTGTACAGGTCGTTTATGTCCCATTTTGGAGGCTTTACCTCCAGAAGGATGTAGACAGAGTGGAAACAATCCAGCGAAGTGCTACTAAAATGGTGCAGGGTCTGCATCAGAAGCCCTATGGTATGAGACATAGGGATCTAAATATGTATATTCTAGAGAAGAGGGAGAGACGGGAATATGACAGAATCATTTAAATACCTGAAATAGTGCACAAGTTGCAAACTTCCTTCAATGAAAAGGAAGTTTTAGGACAAGGGGTCATGATGTGAGGCTCTAAAGAGGAAGACTTAGGAGCAACATCAGGAAATATTTTTTCACAGAAAGAGTGGTGAATGTGTGGCAGCCCTCCTAGAATGGACGGTGGTGGCTAAGATGGTAATGGTCTTCAAGAAGGCATAGGATCAGCTAAGAGGTTGCACAGTTGCAAAAAAGTGAAGAGGCAGCAGAAGATTTAATTAGCAGCTGGGCCTGTTTGACAGGCTGGAAGCACTGTAATAACAAGAAATCTTAGTGAAAACACGAGGCATTCACCTAGCCAGGTCTTCCTGTGTTGACCAAATCAGCACAATAGATTGGTGCTGGCAGGTAACCATCTGAGAAGGTCATGGGGGACCTAGGATGCTGGATGTTCAGTTAACAGCGGTGCTGGTGTTGGCGGCTGTTTGGATTATTGTAGGACCGTGTAACCATTTAGAGTATTACAAAGCTTTGGGCCTGATTTTCAAAAGCCTTTACACGTGTAAATGCACTTTGCCCATGTAAGTGGGCTTTTGAAAATTGCTACAATAGTATGTTACATTTACACACGCAACTCCTATGAAAATTCACCTGCTAGTTTATTTATTTATTACTTGGATTTATATCCCGTCTTTTTGTTGTCAGACATGGGAGGGGAAGAGTGCTAGATGTAAATTAAAAAGGGATCGTGCATGCCCATGAACCCAAGAGGGTGGAGACCAATGGAGGAAAATGAAAAATATTGTCTTAGATAAGGAGTGACATCCTACAGGTAGTCACACTCTATGGCTGGCAGTAGGCATATATTCTTGGGGCATGTGGATGGGAGGAATTAGCCAGACTGAATGGAACGCTTGGTTTTTTTCTGCCTTCATCTACTATGTTACTATGTTAATGGGTAAAAACCAGGAGTTAGCCCTGGGGGAATTCTGCCCTACTGCGGAGCGCAGAATTTGCACAGAATTCCCCCCTCCCCCCCCCTGCACAGAATTGCCATTTTCTTCACAGAATTTGGCAATTCTGCGCAGAAAATGGCAGAGGAGACCCTAGCATGCTGTGAAAGGAGCGCACGATGACGAAGGCCCCGGTGCACCATGGGACGAGCTCTGCTTGCAGCGAAGATGAAGGCCCCGGCGCGCCAATCGCAGTGAAAATGAAGGTCCCCCGGTGCCATGGGACGTGTGCCGTTCACCACAAAAATGAAGGCCCCAGTGTGCCGCAAACAGAGTGTGCTCCGCTCGTGGTGAGTGGAGCACACTCTGTTCGGTGCTAGAGCCTATATGAGGAGATGGTGAAGGAGTGAGTATGTGTTTGAGAGACTGGGAGCTCGTGTGTATGAAAAAGGGATTGTGTGTATGTGAGGGTGCTAGCCTGTGTGAAGGGATTGTGTATGTGTGAGAAAGAGCCTGTGTGAATGGGTACATGAGAGAGAGACATAAGTAGCCTGTGTGAGGATGTATGTGTGAGAGAGAAAGGGAGCTTGTGTGGGTGTCTATGCAAGAGAGAGGGCCCTGTAATGAGGGGATGTGTGTGTGCGAGAGAGTGAGGGAGCCTGTATGAGGGTGTGTGTATGTGTACCAGAGAGAGGGAGCATGTGTGTGAGAGAGGGAGGGACAGAGGGAGCTTGTGTGAGGGGCAGTACTGACAACGGGGTCAAACTCTGATACTGGCGATAGAGTGGAAGGGGTTGAGCCTAGAGGTGGAGGGGAGAGATACTGGCAGTTGGAAGAGTTGGGGCCTGAGAGGGCAAAGTGGCCAGGGGAGTAGGGAGAGCGAATGGAAGGGACACTGTTACAGTGAATTTCTATGGAAATTCTGCTCAAAATATTTAAAATTCTGCATCTCTAAGTAATAACTTTTTTCTGTATTAATTTAAAATGTAATTACTTAAAGACTGTCATGTAAATTGTGTTATTTTGACCAATATAAAGTTTGCAGAATTTTGCAGAATTTTTAATTTTTGTGCGCGGAATTCCCCCAGGACTAAGGAGTGGATAAGCCTGTCCTAAAAAATGGAGTCAGTTGCTAACCCTAGTTTGCCAGTATCGCCCCCTTTTTTCAGTACTGTGCATCTGAGTCTCCAGCCAAATTCCTGAAAACTCTGCAGCCTAGTCCTGGAAGTCTTTGGAAGATGTAGTGCCAGATATTAGAGATGTGAATCGGAACCGGAATCGGTTCGGATTCCGGTTCCGATTCACATGTGGGTTTTTCTCCATCGGGCCTGATCGCGTTTTGTTTATTGGCTGCGCCCCAGCCGATAAACAATAAACCTACCCCGACCCTTTAAAAGTAAGCCCTTAGCTTCCCCCACCCTCCCGACCCCCCAAAAACCTTTTTACAGGTACCTGGTGGTCCAGTGGGGATCCCGGGAGCGATCTCCCGCGATCTCCCGCTCTGGGCCGTCCTCCGGCTCCTGGGCCGTCGGCTGCCACTAATCAAAATGGCGCCGATGGCCCTTTGCCCTTACCATGTGACAGGGTATCCATGCCATTGGCCGGATCCTGTCACATGGTAGGAGCACTGGATGGCTGGCGCCATCTTGTGCTCCTACCATGTGACAGGGGCTGACCAATGGCACCGATAGCCCCTGTGACATAGTAAGGGCAAAGGCTATTGGCGCCATTTTGAATACTGGCAGCTGACGGTCCGAGTGCAGGAGGTCGCTCTCGGACCCCCGCTGGACATTTGGCAAGTCTTGTGGGGGTCAGGAGGGTCCCCCAAGTCTTGCCAAAGGCCCCTGGTGGTCCAGCGAAGGTCTGGGAGCGATCTCCTGCACTCAGGCCATCGGCTGCCAGTAATCAAAATGGCGCCGATAGCCTTTGCCCTTACTATGTCACAGGGGCTACCGGTGCCATTGGTCAGCCCCTGTCACATGGTAGGAGCACAAGATGGCGCCAGCCATCCAGTGCTCCTACCATGTGACAGGATCTGGCTAATGGCATGGATACCCTGTCACATGGTAAGGGCAAAGGGCCATCGGCGCCATTTTGATTAGTGGCAGCCGAAGGCCCGGGATCCGGAGGATGGCCCGGAGCGGGAGATCGCGGGAGATCGCTCCCGGGACCTCCACTGGACCACCATGTACTTGTAAAAAGGTTTTGGGGGGGTTGGGAGGGTGGGGGAAGCTAAGGGGTTACTTTTAAAGGGTCGGGGTGGGTTTAGGGGTTATTTTTGTGTGCCATTTTTCCCGCCATCCCCCAAAACGATAAGGGAACCCCCACGATCAATATCGTGGGGTTTTCCTATCATTTTGGGGGAGCCCCCGATTTCTGACGATTTTGAAAATATCGACGGTATTTTCAATCGTCCGAAGCCCGATTCACATCCCTACCAGTTATAGATACCGTATTCCAAGAGCTATGTAACACGCTCGCTGCAGGCCAATATTAACCTTTCGGTGTTACTTTAAAGTACTCAGATTGTTTTCAGTAAACCATGACAGATTTGTCCTATGGTCAGAATTCAGGTAAAAAAAAAAATATCATTAAATTCCCAAGGCTAAAATTCTAGATGCCCAGGTATTTTACAGTAAACACTGAAAATGAAGGGTGACAGTTTTAGGTTCGTTTCGGGGGCTCCTATCTGAGCTGACTCCTACGGTCTAACTTGCTCAGAACCTGGGTGATGTCCACTGTATTTGCCGCCTCTCTTGCTCGGGCCTCTTCCTCCAGCTGCCTCAGAATCACCGGGCTAGGGCTGGACCGGCGGTGACGGCGCATGAGCGGGAAGTTACTGAAAAAGAAAACAGCAAAAAGGTAGAAGAAATAACATGTGTTAAGCATGTGAGGAAGAGGAAGGGAGAGGTAACAGAATACCAGTCTAGATTTCAAGTGAAAAAAAAAACAGTCGTATGCAAAATTAATCCCATGCAGAGCTGTGGTATTCAGATATGCCACATACATGTGAATACTGCAGATTATAAAAACTTACTCAGAACTGTCCAGGCTCAATACCACATGTGAAAAGCTGCAGCTGAAACTGGAAGCTGCAGGTTAAAAACCCCCAACTTGGAGGCTATACAGCCAGGGCTGGTACAAAGGTGTTAGGCATCCTAGGCAAATGTTACAGTTTTTCGTGCACCCCCCCACACACACACACACATAATTAAAATGTTATGCTTTTATAATAGATTTTACATGAAAAAGGACATAGTACAGTCTTCTGAAGTAAAAATATTACTTACAACGAGATGTATATTATATTTACAAGCACTGCTTTGGTGCCATTAAAACAAACCTACAAAAAATACGCACAGAATCCATATGGCATTAGGCCTATTGTATATAAGATGGTGGACACAAAAGGTTCAAATGGAAAAGAGTTATTTAGTGATATACTTCTTCTCTTCCATTAGGTCTATTGTAATACATGTTGGGTATGGGTTTGGCCCTCAGAAAGCTATGTGTAAACTCAATTAGAATTATAATATAGTAAACCTCCCATACCAAAACAGAACTGTCAGCATTCAAAAAGTAACAACCTATGAAATAGTAACACCTCAAATATTATATCAGGCCCTAAAACACCAATATACTTCCTGTGTATTGGTGAGTGCACACATGCGTTCTGTTTTCTCAATAATATTAATAATATTAAAACAGAACAAGCCAGGCTGCCTACAGATCCCTACATAGAAACTACATGCTAACAGAATATCTCACCTCAGTCACATATACACAACATAGACAGATCCTCACCCAAAGCAGAATAAAGAAATGTGCACACAAACTGAACTGGAAACTGCAACAAGTCAGACTCTGTATGCAGTGCAACAATGGAAAAACAGAAACATGACTATTCCTTAAAAATATCAGACAATAAAATCAGGAAATATAAAACATCAATCAAAACAGTAAAACCATACTAATGAAAAGAATATATATTTCAAACAAGCTGATGACTAGAATGTCCAATAATTAAAAACTTGTAACAATTTTCCAAACACCAATAACATATTTCAAAACATCAGACACAGCAAATATCTATAACACCCAATAATGTAAAACTAATAAGATAGAAAAAAAATCCACGGCTCCACACTTGGGAACTTTTGATTTTGAGTTACCCTGAGATTGTCACAGATTAGCATGGGGGGTGGGTGATGCACACAGACTTTCTCTCTCTCACCCACACAGGCTGTTACTCATGCATACACATATAGGCTCTTTCATACATATACACACACACTCTGGCTCTCTAACACACACATACACAACTTTCTTTCACTTTCACACATGCTTTCTGTTACTTGTGTGCACACACACACACATACCAAACACATGCACATGAGCTCTCTGTCACACAACACACACAAACATGCTCCCAATCATACTCACACATATGCTCTTTCACAGACAAATGGTCTCACAAACGCATACACTAGCTCTCTGACTCTCACATACAAGCTATCTCTCACACATCCTTAAAAATATCAAACAATAAAATCAGGAAATATAAAACATCAATCAAAATAGTAAAATCATATTAACGAAAAGAATATATATTTCAAACAAGATGATGACTAGAATGTCCACACACACACACACACACACACTCTCTCTCAGTTACATACATGCACAAACACACACGCTCTCAGTTATATGCACACATGCTCATTCACTCATACATGTTCTCAGTCTAACACACATACTCTCTCAGACACATATTCTGAATCACACACACACAAATGGTTTTTCATTCACTCACCCTCCCCTCCAAAAAAAAACTACATCAGGCAGCAGCAGCAGCCTCCCCCTTCAGCCCCCATTGCCACAGAACTCTTCCTGTGATTTTTTGGGCCATGGGGGTTGACAATGCTCTGCCTCCTGCTTGTACCCGCATGCAGCCCCCCCACCCGCTGCTTCTGATCTTGACTGGGTGTGGGTGGATACCTAGTCCGCTTAGTGCTTCCACTGGCCCTGTGAGCACAGCACCCTACACCCTTCAAAGGAGAAAATGGGGTAATTCTACAGTAAAAAGTTACTTTGTTTATACGGTAGTTTAGGAATCACACCAGGAACGTGTTTTTTCTATTCATTGCTCCCATCAAGACATGCAAGTTTGTCGAGCTACTCCCTGCTAACCCCAAGAAAGGGTCAGAAAGGGGATGGCAACATGGGACCCGCAAGCATTCGTCGATCTGTGAGGGAACTTTAAACATTTTAATCTTATGCAGCTCAGGAAGCAAGTGGCTTAGGGGAGATGGATGCAGACCATGAAACAAGGTTTCCTTCCTCTGTCCCACACTCAAATTTTCGGGCCGATGCAGTGCAGTGCGCCCAGCCTAGCGCACAGGTTAACGAGTGGTTGGATGCGCATTTTGGACATGGTAGACTAACACCCCATATCCCCCCCCCCAATGCAACAAGGGGATCAGTTCATCCAAAACACGCATCCAAACAAAGACATAGCTAATAACATAACATAGTATTGTCGGCAGAAAAAGACCAAATGGTCCATCCAGTCTGCCCCGCTTGTCTGTGTGCGTTTCAAACACTCATTGCTTTGCGGTTTCTGCTATAACATCCATCCTAATGAGTTATTTGGGTGGATTCCTTTCCTTAGTCATTACAAAAACATAGAACATGATAGCAGATAATGACCATATGGCCCCATGTGGTCCATCCATCCACATCTGCTCAGCTTCATAGTCCCGTCCTCTCCCTCAGAGATCCTCCCTGCTTGTCCCATGTTTTCTTGAATTCTGATCACTGTCCTCATCTCCACAAATATTTCCTCAGATTACTTTTGTGTCTACCCCCTTTCACCCACAATTCCTTTCTGTTGAAAGTGGCCCACCTCCTGTGGTTTAATTCCTGGGAGCTATTTAATACTATCACACCTTCTTTTCCTCCTTTCCTCCAGGGTATACATTTATTTATTTATTTAACTCTTTTTCTATACCAACATTCATGATGCATAGAAACATATAGAAACATAGAAACATAGAAATGACGGCAGAAGAAGACCAAACAGCCCATCCAGTCTGCCCAGCAAGCTTCACACATTTTTTTTCTCTCATACTTATCATTTTCTCTTAACTCTTGGTTCTATTTCCCTTCCACCCCCACCATTAATGTAGAGAGCAGTGATGGAGCTGCATCCAAGTGAAATACCTAGCTTGATTAGTTAGGGGTAGTAGGGGTAGTAACTGCTGCAATAAGCAAGCTACACCCATGTTTATTCCCTTTACCCAGACTATGTCATACAGCCCCTATTGGTTGTTTTTCTCCTCTCCTGCCGTTGAAGCGGAGAGCCATGCTGGTTATGCATTGAAAGTGAAGTATCAGGCCCTTTTGGTTTAGGGTAGTAACCGCCGTAACAAGCCAGCTACTCCCTGCTTTGTGAGTGCAGAATCCTTTTTTTTTTTTTTTTTTTTTCTTCTCCCCTGCAGTTGAAGCTATTCTGGATATGCGTGAAGCCTCAGCTTTTCTTATTCCCCTGCTGTTGAAGCAGAGAGCTATGCTGGAAATGCTTGATGTATCAGCCTCTCCCATGCCATGAAGCAGAGAGCCATGCTGGATATGCATCGAAAGCGAAGTATCAGGCACATTTGGTTTGGGGTAGTAACCGCCGTAATAAGCCAGCTACTCCCCGCTTTGTGAGTGCGAACCCTCTTTTCTTCTCCCCTGCCGTTGAAGCAGAGAACTATGCTGTATATGCTTGGAAAGTGAAGTATTAGGCTTATTTGGTTTGGGGTAGTAACCGCCGTAACAAGCCAGCTACTCCCCTCTTTGTGATAGCAAATCCTTTTTTCCACATTTCCTCTTGCCGTTGAAGCTTAGAGCGATGTTGGAGTCACAGTAAGCATCTGTATGTTTATTTAATAAGGGTATTGTCTCCGGGCAGTAGCCATCTTTCTGGTGAGCCACCCACTCTACATTGGCGGTCTCTTGACTTTATGGATCCACAGTGTTTATCCCACGCCCCTTTGAAGTCCCTCACAGTTCTGGTCTTCACCACTTCCTCCGGAAGGGCATTCCAGGCATCCACCACCCTCTCCGTGAAGAAATACTTCCTGACATTGGTTCTGAATCTTCCTCCCTGGAGCTTCAAATCGTGACCCCTGGTTCTGCTGATTTTCTTCCTACGGAAAAGGTTTGTCGTTGTCTTTGGATCATTAAAACCTTTCAAGTATCTGAAAGTCTGTATCATATCACCTCTGCTCCTCCTCTCCTCCAGGGTGTACATATTTAGATTCTTCAATCTCTCCTCGTACGTCATCTGATGAAGATCCTCCACCTTCCTGGTCGCCCTTCTCTGTACCGCTTCCATCTTGTCTTTGTCTTTTTGAAGATACGGTCTCCAGAACTGAACACAGTACTCCAGGTGAGGCCTCACCAAGGACCTGTACAGGGGAATAATCACTTCCCTTTTCTTACTCGATATTCCTCTCTCTATGCAGCCCAGCATTCTTCTGGCTTTTGCTATCGCCTTGTCGCATTGTTTCGCAGACTTCATATCATTAGATACTATCACCCCAAGGTCCCTCTCCTGCTCCGTGCACATCAGCCTTCCCCCCCCCATCGAATACATTTCATTCGGATTTCCACTCCCCATATGCATGACTTTGCATTTCTTTGCATTGAATCTCAGCTGCCATGTCTTCAACCACTCTTCCAGTTTCCTTAGATCCCGTCTCATTCTCTCCACTTCTTCCGGCGTGTCCACTCTGTTGCAGATCTTAGTGTCATCCGCAAAAAGACAAACCTTACCTTCAATCCCGTCCGCAATGTCGCTCACAAAGATATTGAACAGGACCGGTCCCAACACCGATCCTTGCGGTACACCACTTATAACCGCTCTCTCCTCAGAGAAGGTTCCATTTACCATCACACATTGTCTTCTGTCCATCAACCAATTTGCAATCCAGGTCACCACATTGGCACTCACTCCCAAGCTTCTCGTTTTATTCACCAGTCTCCTGTGCGGAACCGTATCAAAAGCTTTGCTGAAATCCAAGTATATGATATTGAGTGCTCTTCCTTGATCCAATTCCTTGGTTACCCAGTCAAAAAAGTCAATCAGATTTGTCTGACAGGATCTTCCCCTGGTGAATCCATGTTGCCTCTGGTCCATCGATTCTCCGGACTGTAGATTGTTCACTATTCTCTCTTTCAGCAGTGACTCCATTACTTTTCCCACCACCGAAGTGAGGCTAACTGGTCTGTAGTTTCCAGCCTCCTCCCTGTTGCCACTCTTGTGAAGCGGGACCACCACCGCTCTTCTCCAATCACTCGGCACCACTCCCGTTTCTAGGGATCTATTGAACAGGTCACACAGTGGAGCCGCCAGAACATCTCTGAGCTCCCTCAATATCCTTGGATGGATACCATCAGGCCCCATGGCTTTGTCCACTTTCAGGTTCTTTAGCTCTTCCCACACATTTTCTACTGTGAAAGGATTTTCATCTATTCCACTTCCCTCCAGTTTCTTGTTGTGTAGAGATGGTCCTTCTCCAGGGTCTTCTTTAGTGAACACAGAGCTGAAGTATTCGTTTAATATTTCTGCCATTTCTTCGTCACTCTCCACACATTGATCATTACCACCTTTCAATTTTGCTATACCACTTTGGACCTTTCTCTTTTCGCTGATGTATCTGAAAAATGTTTTGTCACCATTTTTTATCTCCTTGGCAATCCTCTCTTCCGCTTGACTTTTTGCCAACTTGATTAATTTCTTTGTCTCCCTCAGTTGATTCAAATATGCTTCCTTGTGCTCCTCCCTTTGGGATCTTTTATATATCTTGAATGCTGTTCTTTTAGCTTTAATTTTGTCAGCCACCTCCTTTGAGAACCAGATAGGTTTCAGTTTCCTTTTGCTTTTCTTTACATTTCTAACATATAGAGCAGTTGCCTTGGTGATTGCAGATCATATCATATCGGTTTACCTGTTTAGATCTTTAAATCTATCCCCATATTCTTCATGATGAAGACCAATGACCATAGTATTAGTTGCCCTCTGGACCGACTCCATCCCGAATTGTACACAGAGACTTATATAGAGGCAATATAACCTTTTTCTTGCTGGCTATTCCTTTCCCTATGCACCAACATATCCTTTTGGCTTTTGCTGTCACTTTGCCTGCATGTTTCGTCACTTAAGATCACTGGATATCATCATCCACAGATCACACTTGTGTTTTGTGCACAGAACTTCACCCCCTATACTGCACCATTCTCTTGAGTTTTTGCAACCCAAAATGCATGACTCTGCATTGTTAGCATTAAATTTTAGTTGCCAAACTCTAGACGATGCTTCTCCTCCTGTTTCCCTTTTTGGAGATTTTAGTATCATCTGCAAAAAAGGAAAAAAAACTTATTGATAGTCCTTTCACAATTTTGCTGATGAAAATGTTGGAGAATCAGACCAAGGACCGATTACTGTGGCACACCACTGATAACTCCCCCTTCCTCAGACTGAACTCCATTCATCACTATCCTTTGTAGCTTTCCATTCAGTTTCTAATCCAGTCACTTTAAGGTCCACATCTAAGATGCTCAGTCTGTTTATAAGTCATCTACGCGAAGCCATGTCAATGGCCTTGCTGAAATACAAGTACTTAACATCTAGCACTCTCCACTGAACTAACTCTTTAGTCACCCAGTCAAAGAAATTGATTTGATTTCTCTGAAAAGGCCTGCTTCTGGTGAAACCATGCTGCACTGGATCGTGTAATCCACTGTATTCCCAAAATCATACTATCCTCTGTTTTAAGGCTCACCATAGTGGGTCAGTCCAAGGATCCATCAAGCCCAGCATCCTGTTCCCAACAGTGGCCAAGCCAGGTCACAAGTATCTGGCAGGATCCCAAAGGATAGATAGATTCCAGGCTGCTTATCCCATGAATAAAGAGTGGATTTCTGCAATTCCAACTTAATTGTTAATGGACATTTCCTCCAGGAACTTGTCCAAACCTTTTCCAAATGCAGCTACACTAACAGCTTTCACCACATCCTCTGGCAACAAATTCACTCATCACATGTAAATGCCATGTAGACGAGGCTATTAGATATTATCCCTGATGCAAAAAATCGCCGTGCACCTGCTGCACACTTTTTAACACGTTAAATTTAATGCCTGCCCTGGAGCTGGCGTAACGTCTTGCCCCGCGTCAAGGGCTCATCTAAAAAAAAAAAAATACTGCTTTTCTGTGGTCGCTCCTACTTAGCATTATCGCAGCATACTAAGTAGGAACAACCACAGAAAGCAGCATCATGAAAAAATTAAAAGTCTTGATGGAAAAAAAAATTTCTGGGCGCATACTATACACACGCTCCAAGCTTGACTGGAGCGTCCGTTTTCCTAACTCACACACAGCCACGTCTCCTGGGCACCCAATGCCGCGGACGCGCTAGGGACACACAATTTATCCCCTAGCGTGTCCTTTTTACTAGCACGCTGGCTCATTTGACTATTGCATTGGGCGCCCGGGAGTGGAAGACGTGCGCGCGTTGAAAAATCGGGAGCCCGGTTTGGAAGCGCGTTGAACAAAACGGGCGCCCAGTTTGGACGCAGGTTTTTACGCGCAGGATATCGCATCGGCCCCCTCCCTTTGTCCCTGTTCCGTTAGCTCGTTGCCTATGGGTCTTTTTGGCCAAGATCCAAGTGCAAGGTCTGAGCTGAAGGTGTTCCCTTCTTGGCCCCATTTGGCTGAGATTGAGAAGCTGTGCGACATGAGGAGGCTACTGCCCCACCACCCCGACTCCATTTAGGACACGATTATTTTACGACCCACAGCCAAAGTAGGACGATAAACTTCCTGTTATCAAAAAAAAAAATAAAAATAAAATAAAATTCCATCAAGAAGACGACTCCCTTCCACCCCCCTTTTGCTTAAAAGGTTTTATTTGGGGGAGGGGGTGGAGCAGCAATCTCTGCCATCAGCCTCCACCCAGGACTGCCCTGCCAAGTACAATTTTTTGCCTTTCTAATCCGCAAAAACAAAAACAAAAAAAAAAAAAGTCAAAATAACACTTCAATGCCCTTGAAATATATTGTACAGTAAGACACTAGGACTATGTGCTAATAACAAATTTAGAGAACTGTCGAGTAGTTATCGCACCGAGGGACAACAAAGCGTTACATTTATTGGGGACATAAAATAAAATGCACACAAAAGTCCCTGTCCTTCATTTTTATTTATTTATTTTTTTTCAAAGAGTTTCCCTGTCGATTCAGACTGCCCAGACTAAGGGGGGATCAGAAGAACGAGGCATTTTTGTGGGGCGGGTTCAAGTTACTCGAACAATAGCATCTGCAACATGCATCTGATACTACCGGCGTAGCAAAGCCAGGTGCGCTGAGCTAAAGAACCCAGGTAAATAGACCAAGAGAGGCTCCGGGAATACAAAGCTTGCACTTCAGTGCAGGTGCATCCAGCGCAAACACTTCCCACTGGCCTCAAGGGCACCTTTGTGTCAGGTATATTGTGGGAGCCCTGCAGACCTCTGCCAGCAGGAGGAATATATATTCCAGTGTCACCACTGTGATGGGCGCTACAAGTCTGTTCCCACCTCTCACTCCCTTCTTGCTAAGGGATGCCATTCGTTCTACAGTTAAAGCACACAGGATGCCCGATAGATGCCTGGAAACTGCAAAATGAGACAAAATCTCTATATGTAGGATTGATTTTTTATTTATTTATTTGTTTTGGGTGGGGGGAGCATTTTCTAAGGCTGATTCCTGACATTAGGTGTAGCAGTTAGTGAAGTAATACTAGATTTGTACGCGCGCACACAAACACACACACACACACACACACACACACACATGATAATACACTCTGTTACGAGAAAAAAAAATCGAGCTCCTGTTTTTCATTCTGAATTTTATTCCATCTTTGGGGGGGCAGCAGGGATATTAGCGTTCAAAGTTTTGAAAAGCTTCACCTGACCTATCTATGTATTATTGATCTAAGAAAAGCTGACGTGCAGTAGAAACTCGAACAGGGGGGTCACACCAATGCGCACCGGCACACGGAGAGGGCAATATTCCAATGCCTGCGGGGTAGCTAAAAGTCAGTCGGTGCTTTTCCCCGTGGATTCTGCATTGGTTCTCCCCCGGAAAGTGCTCGCGTTGCATTCCCTGTGAACATTGCCTCACACAGATTTCCAAACGCTTTATTTTTTTTCTCCTGCAGATACTATTTCCCTTCAACACTGCAATGCCCTGTTGCATTCCCCGCCCCAACTCCTGCCCCTGGGAATGCACATATCCATGGAGAGGATGGGTAATATTCAAAAGTCCATTGGCCCACACTATTGGTCTCTTAAAATTGCCCTTGCACAGCACTAATATTTTAAGAGAAAAAACTCTGGGGAGGAGGTCATTTAAAACAAAATGCATGGTTGTAAACAAGTGATGCAGGCTCCCTCCCTCCACCAGGGTTAAAATACAAGAAATAAACTAAATTTGGACCCCCAGTAAAAGGAAAACTAGGAAGAAGGCAAAAGGGAAAACAATAGAACCATGACATAGGCAGGTGGATATTTTAAAAGATCTTCCCAAGTAAGAAATTTTTCAAAGCCGTTTCCTTGGGTAAAATAAAAGTATTTTACCTACGGAAATGGGGGCTTTGATAATTGCCCACCCTCCATGTTGTCAAAATTACCAGAGGAGTCCTCGCAGGTAGGAGAAAACACGTCACACAATGAACATACAAAACTGCGCACAATCAGAACTGTGTGCATTGTTTCCAAGGGAAAAAAAATCACCCTCAGAAGGAGCAGGTGCACATTTTTGTGGGTAATTTTTTTGCCAGGGGGGCAACAATCAAAGCTAAACTACCTACATAGTTTAACGCTGAGTATTTATGCAAAGTCCATGGGTAAACAATATCCAAGAGGTTTGCACAGGTGCAGGTGGTTTGATTATTGCCCTCTTGGTTTGCATTCATTAAATGGATTATTCTTTTTTTGTTTTCCTATTATAATTTTCTTTTTGGAGCTGAGGGAGATTTTACCTCTTTCAAGTATTTTCTTTTACTCAGCAGACTTCCTCTTTTCTTCTTCCTGTTAAAAGTAGGTCAGGGCTCATGTAGACCCTGCTGTCCCACCTGTGGATGGCACCACAGCTAAAGGGCAATGTCTCACATCTCTCCCTACAGTCAGCAGGGGCAGTGCTATGAATGTCCTCTTACTCACTGTTGCCCTAAAAAACCTCCATCCATTGACCTTTTTTTTTTCTGGGTTAGTAGTGGGACCCTTTCAATGCACAGGTTTCTAGGGACCCCCTTGGAGTCTGTCCCATTAGGCTGTACCCTAAGTAATATCTATTTTAACAGACAGGAGGAGTTAAACTTCTGACCCCTGTTGATAGAACTCAAGCCTGGATTGGTGGATCAGAGATGGTTTAGACTAATTCCACACGCTCTGGGAACTGGGTTTCCGGTACTTTACTAAGAAGCAAATTAATAGAATCTGAAACTGAGATTTGAAAAAAATAAACAGAAACAATAATGAATACAGACGCAGCTGACTACAGAGCTCCCTGACTGCTGACAGAAGGCAGAAATAGCTCCTCTCCAGCCCGCCTTCCCAGGCTTTGATATGTGATATTATTTATAATAACTGTGAATGTGATGTTAAGTGTGGGCCAGCTGCTCCATGTCCTCTCCTTGACCCCTTAATCAGTAATGTGTCATCTTTAAATTCCAAAATGTCTATTTGTAACCTGTGAGTCTACATTGAATCCACCCGCTGAGGATAATGAGAGTAAGTTTTTTGTTAGGTGAGATTTTGTGAGTGACCTAAAATAACCACTGATCAACCTGTCTATCCACCACAGAGTACACGCTGCCACAAATACCGATATGTTTTTTTGTAACCAGTCCTGTTCCTTTTCATTTCTATCCTAAAGTATTCTGGGACCTGCTTTTCATTCCACTGAGCCAATAAGACCTCAAAATATTTGAACAGTTGTGTGTTAACAAAAGAGAACAGAAGGAATTCCACCACAGAGAGCCATCTTCAATGATTACTAAAACAGTGACATTTATATCCTTGTGGTAAAACACCATCAATACCCTGGTGCACATGTAAGGGTGTCACCAAAGTGTCTCTTACTATATGCAACAGAGTCTACAAAGATGCTGAACCAACAATATCAAAGAAAGTAGGGGTGCACAGGCATCTTTTTCATTTTGTTTTTCGTTTCAGTTCTTTTCATTTCGTTTCAGTTCTTTTCATTTATTTAAAATGAAAAACAAAGAAGCTAATATTCCAAGCTACTTAGCTGGATAATTTACAAATTATCCAGCTAAATGGCAAGTTTTGGAATATTTACCCACTTATCCAGCTAGGAGGGTACCTCGCTCCCAGCTGGGTTTTTCACTATCCGGGGTGGGGGGTTCATGTCAGGAGGATGGGATAGAGGTGGAGGGTTGGGAGGACAATAGGGACCCCTTTTAAATTTGAAAAGAACCAGGAAGGGGGTCAGGAGTCCCAACCTGTGGTTCCCACAACATTTTCTTTATGACAGTTAGGAGGGGATTTGTGGTGTGTGGAGTGCATAACCTGGCAGAGTCTTTTGTGAATTTTTTTTTTAAAGATATCCAGTTAAGGAGCAAGTTATCTGGCCATACAAACAGGCCGATACAGTACAGTACGCTCCGGCGGAGCGCACTGTTAACCCGCGATTGGACGCGCGTTTTCGACGCGTTAGTGTTACCCCTTATTCAGTAAGGGGTCGAAAACGCGCATCCAACCCCCCGAACCTAATAGCTCCCGCAACATGCAAATGCATGTTAACAGCCCTATTAGGTATTCCCACGTGATTCAGAAAGGAAAATGTGCAGCCAAGCCGCACATTTTACTTTCAGAAATTAGCGCCTACCCAAAGGAAGGCACTAATTTCTCCGGACACCGGGAAAGTGCACAGAAAAGCATGGCGATATTAAGTCGGAGGTCCCGAAAGTTACAAAAAATACAAAAAATAAAAATTTGAAGTCGGCTCGCGGCTCGTGGGTTGAAAACCGGATGCTCAATTTTGCCAGCGTCCGGTTTCCGAACCCGTGGCTGTCAGCGGGTTTGAGAACCGACGCCAGCAAAATTGAACGTCGGCTGTCAAACCCGCTGACAGCGTCCCTAGCGCCTCTTTTTATCTATTTTTACCGCCGACCCTAATTTGAAATCTAAATCATGCACACAGGAGAGTGGCCTGCTCTCCCGCGGACTTTACTGTATCGGCCCGAAAGCCAGATAACTTTAACTCTTAACTAGTTATATTCAGATATAGTCAATTACGTTTTAAAGTTATCCAGGAGCATGTGTGCACGCGTTCACCGGCTCATGCACATGGACATGGCAATTTTATAACATAGGCATATATATTTGCACACCTGTTATAAAATCGGCTATATGCATGTACATTTTATTCTATTACCATCCCTTTTACCCTATTAGCCCCGACCCTTAAAACCCTGCTAACTAGCCTATTGTTTTTGTTTCATCCGTAGCAGAAGTAAGGTTTCGCAGATAGGGACCCCAGGTGTGCGCTGGTTCATTCATATTTCATGGAATGCCCACGCCCTGCCATGTGCAGATCACAGCCATGCCATGCCTCTTTTTATTTAAAAAAAAGCTATTTTTACTCACGTACCAGGAGATACACGCGTAACCGTGAACATCTTCAAATCCACACGGTGCGCACTAGGCTAATACAAATGCGTATTTCCCAGCTTTGGCATGCCCAGGGCTTTTAAAATTCACCCATTATTAAAGAATCTACAACACTGAGTAAAAACAAAAAAAAAAACAAACAACAAAAGGGAAGGAAAAATAACAGTGTCCAACAGCCATGAATCTATTCACAGAGAAACCTGGGTGTCTAACACCTCAGAATCTTAAGGTTCCTTCTTCGGCTGCACCTATCTTAACTAAGGCTTACTATTTGCCTCAAGCCCAAAACGTAGAGGCATCTAGAGATGATACGCATTTGGAGTCGTCATTAGATTTAACCAATTTGCTTCAAGATTCTCTAACAATGGAGATTAAACATCGTGGAACCTTACTGGTGACGTTCGCTTTTCCTGCAGATCGTGATACTACTTTGCGGTTTTTCCTGCGTAACCGTACAACGCTGTTCTATGGCCAGAAGCTCTGGATGTATCCAGATTTAACCAGGGTTACCCAACTTCGTCGTAAGCAGTTTCTTGTTATGTGGTCAGAAGTTATAACTAAAGGGGGCCATTTTTTGCTTCGTTATCCCTGTAAATGCTCTGTTAAAATTAATAATGTAAATGACCTTTTCTTTGAACCATGGCAACTAAGGGCCTTACTTGACGCTCTACCTTAATTGACTGGCAAGTAAAAGTAACTGGCTGTTTTTCAATATTACTATTTTATTTTTTAAATTTCCTCTAACTGCTCCCTCATCTCCTCCTCTTTTTCCTAGAAACATTTCTGATGTAAACTTTTATTCTGTCAAGTATGATGTGTAAATGATTATTTCTGTATACCTCATTATTCAATGCAAGGAATTCTTGTATGTATAATTAAAACTGCATAAATAAAAAATGGAAAAAAAACAATCTACCAGATTCTAAATAAGGAGACTCCCCCTTCAAGGTTAAACATATGGCAGCATGGGAGGAAGATATGGGTGTGCAATGGGAGAAAGAAAAATGGGAGGAATGTTTTGGGTGTTTGAGCAAGTCCTATTTATCGGCTGCTATGCCAGAAAATAACTATAAGGTACTTTTTAGATGATACCTTACACCGATAAGGATGGCTCATTGGTCCCCTTTAAATAAACCCACTTGGTGGGATTGCCACAAAATTAGGCCTTTTTGGGAGGATTGTCAGCATCTGATAGGTGAGGTGTTACGACACCCAGGTTTCTCTACGAATAGATTCATGGCTGTTGGGCTACCACACCCGGACCTAAACCAAGATCAACAACGTTTGTTTTCTTATTTTATAGTTACAGCTAGAATGCTGGTAGCGGCAAATTGGAAAAGCGACAAGATCCCTACTAGAAGCCAGTTATTAACCAGGATGCAAAGAGTTGCGTATATGGAAAAATTGATAGCTATCCGCAGGGACAAACTACCTAAATTTTATAAAACCTGATCACCTCTGGATAAATAGAAACATAGAAACATAGAAATGACGGCAGAAGAAGACCAAATGGCCCATCCAGTCTGCCCAGCAAGCTTCACACACTTTTTTCTCTCATACTTATCTGTTTCTCTTAGCTCTTGGTTCTATTTCCTTTCCACCCCCACCATTAATGTAGAAAGCAGTGATGGAGCTGCATCCAAGTGAATATCTAGCTGATAAGTTAGGGGTAGTAGGGGTAGTAACCGCCGCAATAAGCAAGCTACACCCATGCTTATTTGTTCTACTCAGACTATGTTATACAGCCCTTATTGGTTGTTTATCTTCTCCCCTGCCGTTGAAGCAGGGAGCTATGCTGGATATGCTTGAGGTATCAGTTTATTCTTCTCCCATGCTGTTGAAGCAGAGAGCCATGCTGGATATGCATCGAAAGTGAAGTATCAGGCACATTTGGTTTGGGGTAGTAACCGCCGTAACAAGCCAGCTACTCCCCGCTTTGTGAGTGTGAACCCTTTTTTCTTCTCCCCTGCTGTTGAAGCAGGGAGCTATGCTGGATATGCGTGAAGTATCAGTTTTTTCTTCTCCCCTGCCGTTGAAGCAGAGAACTATGCTGTATATGCATAGAAATAGAAGTAACAGGCTTATTTGGTTTGGGGTAGTAACCGCCGTAACAAGCCAGCTACTCCCCCCTTTGTGAGTGCAGATCCTTTATTCCACATTTCCTCTTGCTGTTGAAGCTAGAACGATGTTGGAGTCACAGTAAGCATGTGTATGTTTATTGAATAAGGGTATTGTCTCCAGGCAGTAGCCATCATTCTGGCGAGTCACCCACTCTTCATTGGCGGCCTCTTGACTTTATGGATCCACAGTGTTTATCCCACGCCCCTTTGAAGTCCTTCACAGTTCTGGTCTTCACCACATCCTCCGGAAGGGCATTCCAGGCATCCACCACCCTCTCCGTGAAGAAATACTTCCTAACATTGGTTCTGAATCTTCCTCCCTGGAGCTTCAAATCGTGACCCCTGGTTCTGCTGATTTTTTTCCTACGGAAATGGATTGGATAACAACCGCTGCCGAATTATAGAGAGAATCCCTAATGTATTATCATATGCACAGTTTTACTATGGATTATAGTGTTTGGTAAGATGTTACACTATAATAGACTCGGCTTTTTATCTAGGTTATTATAGCTAACATGGCTCCCTTAAGCACAGGGAGCGTGGGGAAGGGTAGATTGGGGGGGGGGGGGGGGGGTAATATGGGATAAATTAGACTAGTGGAATAATGCTATGTGCATATGACTAAATGTTTTCTAGGCTCACAATACTTGGTTATGTTTTGCCAGATTGGGTTCTTTCATTTGTATACCATGAATAGCTGTTTGTATGCATATTTCCCACAATAAAAATGTTAACAAAAAACCCAAAAAAAACAATGAGTCGATCTCGTTATAACCTCAGTTTCCTCTTCCTTTTCCAAAGCAGCTGAGACATCAAGGAACTGAAGAGAAAGTTGGGGAACCTCAACTTGGTCTCCTGAAGCTTCCTTCTTCATTTATGGAAAAATATAGTAGGCCTTAGAAATAGGAGAGCATGCATTCGCAGGAATTTTCAAAGTCTGCGTGAAATAACATTTGAGGAGAGCCAGAGAGGAAGATGTAGACAATCATGGAAAATTAACAAGATGTAAAGTCTTGCTTCTGACGATATTCTCTAATTGTTCCAACTTGTTATGAATCAATAAATTGTCCTTTACTAAACATTGTTCGTTTTCTCTAATTTTAGCCAAATTAAGTTCCAACTCCTCAGTTTTCTTATTCTGTTCTCACTGATTTATTTCAGTCTCATTAATTTTACCAGAAAAGCTTTGAAATGTATTTATTTACGTTAAAATTTTATTTCCTGCACCCTCCAAAGTTCAGAAATTGATTGGAAACATTTGAATATGGGAGATACAAACTCAAGGATTAGATAAGCAGCTAAGAAAACTCTGGTGTTCGGTATCTCTGTGCGGGGTCTCACGGGCATGAATTTATAAATTCAGAGGTAAAACGGTACCTGCTCTTGCTGGAGTCTCAACCGATATATGTGTGAGACCCAGGGGCGGATTGGCCTATTGGGGGATCGGGCATCCCCCGGTGGGCTGGTCGCTCTGGTCACGTGGTCTGCCGAGCGTGACCGCAACAGCGCTCGGCAGACCACGGGGTATCTCCTGGGCCGACCTGGGCGGAAAATCCCCGGGCTGATCTTTACCCAGAATCTGCCCCTGGTGAGACCCCATGCAGAAATACCAGACACCAGAGTTTTCTTAGCAGCTTATCTAATCCTTGAGTTTGTATTTCCCATATAAGTAACCAATGTTTGTTTGTGTAGCCACTTAAAATTAAGAGCACACATGCAGGGGCCTGGAATATTTTAAAAAGTACATGTGCAATTGCACAGCTGATTTAAAATTCCAGTGTAAATATGCTTGCACGCACATATGCACGGATATGGGTGCCCACTCGCTCATTTTAAAGTTACCATCCTAGTATATATGCCACCTATGCGGAACAATATCAAAGGCCTTGCTGAAATCCAAGTACAGAGTGTGCTATTTGCTGAAACAAATGATCCCAAGATTTTCAGACATTTTCAGATGAATTAATGTTTTAGTTTGGTTGCAACGAACTGAACCAAAAATTGACTCATTCATCACATTTTTCACATTCAGAGCATTCTGAATAACTCCTATTAGCAATGTTTGCACCAAAGCAAAACTCTGCTAAATGGACCCTCTGTGTCTGTAAGCACTTCCCATAGTCTTTTGGCATCATGTTAAACACTGCAGGAGCAATCACATGTACAGAATTCCTGCAGGCACAGGAAGTGCTCTTCTCTGAAATCTGCGCTGCCTGTATGGACTTTCAAGATACATGTGTTGAACGATCGCCTTTATACAGCTGAATCACTAAGACTGCCTTTCTGTTCCATGATCCTTTGAGTCATGTGAAATTTGCTGTCCCACCAACATCCCGGATGCACTGGTGCCACTGTCAGCCGCTTCCTACCTATTCTGCATAAAGCGACAATCCATAAAAATCCAAGTCTGTGGTGCAAATCAAAGCTTTGAAGTTCCTAACTTTCCCAGCATAGCTCTGAGCAACTGTACTCGTTTCAAGCAGTGATCAAAGCAACAGATGTGGAAGCAGCCAGACTCCCATCCCCTGTCCTCCATCCTTCCGCTCCTGTCCTCGTGACTGAACCATTTCATCAAGAGTGAAATCCAGTAAACATAAAAATAGACAAAACTTTGATCTGAGTCACTGGCATATTTTAGTCCTTTTAGCTTCTTCAGCATGTTGTCTAGAGCTTGACTGGTTGAGGAACTTTGCCATCTGAGAGCAACAGATGGCAAACAGAAGCCCAATCTCCTTCTCTTTAAGTAAGCAAGGTCCAATGGATTCCGTGGCCTGGTGGCATCTGCATTTTGTGGGTAAGTTGCATATAGTTCAACTCTGCTTCTGGTTTGGACCCCCTGGATCCTCTGCGACTTTACTAATTGAGTTTGACATTTGTGAGGGGGGAAAGGTAACATTTTGACCTTCTGTCCAAAATGTCCTCAAAGCTTGGGAGGCTCGGAGAGAGGTCTGCGCACTTTGAGGGCGCTGCCGGGGTAGAATGCCACAGTTTGACCAGCCACGTCCTGAACATCATCGAAAAGGGACAACTGAAACCCGCCCAAACTCCAGCCCGAAGCAGCCCAAAACTCCTGAACCGAGCTGGCACCCCCAGCACCTAACCAGAGGTAGAGGAGGAGTGTGAATTTGGAGGGCGCGGGCAATAAGTAATTTTAAATAAATAAACAAATAAACGTAAAAAACAGCCAGGCCATCTCCTCGTACTGTATCACTACATCATTGTGGTCGATGGAGAAAGAAGAGTTTGACTGATTCTATGTACCTGAAATACCCTTTACAGGTAGGACAAAAAGCCTTTGTTCTTCCCTTCGCAAAAAAAAAAGGATTTTCCATTCGGAGACTGAAATGCAGGTATTTGCTTAATCACAGAACAGAATGTAGGAGGATTGCAAACTCTGGCCAGAGGTGATCTGCCTTTCTTTCTTTCTCCTCACAAAGACCTTCCGTCAGCCTCCTGCCATGATCTGGCGTTGCAAGCTGGTTCTCTCTGAAGCGACAGGACAAAACAGCTCCTCCTGTCTCTTTGGTAGGAATGGGGAGGAGGGGCTCGCTCCTGAATCCCTCCCCCCCCCCCCCAATTCTTCTTCTAGGGTGGCAAAATCAAATGTTGCTTCCAAATCCGCCTGCTTGCATCCATACACTGGAGGACTCTCTTTTCTGCAGTGGGAAAACATGCAGACCTTCAGCCCATGCAAAAGGTGGGATGAAGAAGTAGGCCACTCAAAAGAAGTTGCCCTCTCATTCTCTTTGGGGGCCGACGCAATAAATCAGCGCGGGAAACGGGGGCGCAGGGCTTTCCCAACGCGCGCCCAACCACCTCTCTGAATATTTAAATGAGAGGGGGGTCGCGCTGCCAAGGAGGCGCTAGAGACGGATGTGCGCCCCTAGCGCCTCCTTGGCAGCGGGCGCCCAGAAGAGGTGGCTGTCAGCGGGTTAGGAAAATGGATGCTCAATTTTACGAGCGTCCGTTTTCCTCACCTGTGCACATCCATGGGTTTAGAAAATGGTCGCTCGTTAACTGAGCGTCGTTTCCCTAACTTGACTGCTTGCACGATTTTTTTTTTTTTTTAACTTTTGGTCCTTTTGGTCCCTCCGACTTATTATCGCCTCGATATTAAGCTGGAGGAAATACAGAAAAGCAGTATTTTCTCTAAATAGCTCTCCTTGCAATTCTCTGGTTCCCTTGGCTACCAAGTTGCCGAAGGTGTCACAAATTGTATCCCATGGGCTGGATTCAAATGGTCCATCATGGTAATGATGTCACAAATGGCGCCAGACTTACAGAATGGATCAGTTCAGGCAATAACATACATGATGATATTTGGGAATTTCCTCAAAAAGGTACTGGATTTGCTGAATCAGTGGAAACAATGGGTGGCCAGTTAATGAAACTCAAATGGAAGACGCAATAAGGTGATATCTTAAAAATGAACAAAGCTACTTGTAGTACTGTGAAGGTTCTACTCTGATAGGCTGATGCAATAACCTGTGTGCTGGATTTCAGCACACAGTTTTAACGTGCAGGTTAATTTCTTTTTAACACCCGATGCAGTAAGCTAACGCTATGCTAATGCATTAGCGGGCCTATACAATATCATGCGCGCAAAAAATGTGCGTCCGAGTTGGACACACATTTTTTTTGAACGCCCGCACATCTCCTCTCTTGGGCGTTCAATCTAATAGTCTAATGAGCTGGCACGCCAAAAGGGACTCGCAATGGACAATTTGCACGTTCCTAGTGCATCCATGTCATCAGGCGCCCAGGAGAAGTTGTTGTTCATTGGTAAGGAAAACAGACACTCAATTTTCTTACCATCCATTTTCCTAGCCCGTAAATTGAGTGTCCCTTTCCCTAACCGACTGCTGTCAAGATTTTGTTTTTGTTGTTGCAGCTTTCTGTGGTTCCTTCTGCTTAGTATCACAACAATATTAAGTAGGAAGAGCCACAAAAAACCCTGTATTTTTTGCTCTTCTGAGCATGGCTTGGGGGTGCCTCAAAACTTAACGACAGCTCTGGCCTGGCGTTAATTTTTGAGGGTTAAAATGTGCACATCGGCCGCACATTTTTTTAAAATCGGGAGTACTAGCTAATAGCGCCCATCAACATGCCATTTGCAAGTGATGAGTGCTATTAGCTTCGCACCGGTATGGACGCACTAATCTCGATATTGCATTGGGCGTATGTCTAGCGCGTCCAAAAACACGTGTCCAACCGGGTGTTTAGCAGTGCGCTAAGCTCAGCACCCGATATTGCATTGGCCCCTAGGAGTTTAAAAAAAGTGAGCAGACCGTAAAATGTACAGTCAGTGCAGACTGAATGCACATTTTGGGATAGGAGCACTAAGAGGTAGTCAGTAAACGTGCTGACTACCTCTTAGTGCTTAGTGAAAAGGAGCCTTCAGTAAACGTGCTGCTGCCCTCTTACCGTTTTTTTGGTTTCTGTGGCCTTGCCTTTAACAGCAGGGTGGGAGGAGCTTCAGCAAAGGCACAAGTTCTGGCCGGGAGAGGAGGAGGGGATTGGGAGTCTGGGGCTATATCTGTCCAGGCTTGAGGAGGATTGGGGATGTGGTCCATCGGGGTGTTACCCCCCTCCCTTTGCCCTGCTCCTCTGTTTAGTGCCTAGTTTTTGTTTTTCGGGGGGGGGGGGGAGAGGGGGTTGTGTATTGAGCTGTCAAGTAGAAACAGAGACTTTGCAAAAGTCAGCAGTGGGCCTGTTATTGCACTTCTAATCAGCACTCGAAACTTAACTCCTCTGACCTGGAATTAAGTTTCCAGCATTAAGAAAAATCAGGTTAGGTCACTGCACTGCTCTACATCGGGGAGTAATGCTTAATGCCCTTATTTGCTTGGGATTTCCAAGCAAATGAGGGCATTAAGCATATTTTGTGCAGGTAAAACTCCTTCCTGCATTAGCAATAAGCGTTACCTGCACAAAATGTGCATTCAAGTGACGGTAAAATGGTGCATAATGCACCTTTCTGCAGCAGCCTGTTAAATTGCATACTCCTTAGCGCATTTTTATTTTCAATTGCGGATGTTGGAATTTGAAGCGTGACTGAGCTAGAAATGGATCTGGCTGCTCACGTAATCCCTTCTTTCCCCACCACAGCACCCCAATTTATAGTCACCGACTGTAAGACAAGTGCAGAAGTTTGCAACCAAAGAACCCCCCAGCTACTTGCATGCTCCATTTTTTTACTCTCCAGCAGTCCCATGCATCATTCAGCAAGACAAGAAAAAGGATATGTGCAAAAGGAAAAGATGAGTGTGACACACACTCATCTTGGCCACTGGGGATCACTGGTTTGCTCCCTTTTGAAAACAGTGTCCAGAAAGGGTGGTGAGAAACGTTCCCCTTAAGTGTAGTGCCCCTTCATATAATTGCAGGTAATACAGCAAAACAAATGACAGACTTCAATGCTGGATATACCTTAAAAATGATAGGTAGAATCCTAAATTTCATCTCAGTCAAATATAACTTTTCTCTTTTGTCCCCCACAGTTGTGAATTGTAGAAAATAGGTCTGCCTGAACAAAGAACTGCCCTGGTCCTATGTTTCCTTTTGCAATGCAATCACACTGAGGGATTGTTGACATCATAACTGTGTGCATGGAAACAGAATGTGACATCATCAACACAGAATTATGACAAATGCACAATTAAGCAGAAGACAAAGCTGGATTAAAATTCAGACTGATGTGACAAGATGGAGAAAACAGACACGTAAACTTGTTGTTTTATCTTTCCTCTCATTGTCTTACTTTTTCCCCCATTGTAACCTATTTGACCATGCATCCCACCCCTTCCCCTATGAAAAGGAAGATGCTGATATAAACTGTAAGCACTTTTCTCACTATTATTGTGCAGGTCTTGCTGGTGTGCCTACAGCTTTCCCGACAGCATCTCTAAATTATTACCAAGTAGCTATGGATTTAGAACATGCCTGTTTGAGTGTCAGCGAACGGGTTATAAGTAATTCTCCCCTGTCACTGAAGAAAAACATGCTTTAATTAAATAAAGGTCTTAATCACAGTCATTTTGCTTGGTCACGAGTTTTTTTCTGTGTGTGTGGGGGTGCCACCAGTACAACAGGCAGCGTGTAACCTACAATTAGAAGCTTTCAGACTTGCCTTTTCTTGGTCTCTTGAGGGAATATGGCCTTAAACAGCATTTCCTTGTATATCGGAGACTTTAAATAACGAGCGTAAGAATCCTACTGGGAACAAAAACAGAGAGAGGTGGTTATACGCCGAGATCAAGACAGTAGCTTCCACAAAGAAGATACCCACTGAAGCTATGTGAAGTCAACCAAAGGTATCTATCACTTAATGGTAAATCCTAATTATAATACTAATGCAGATTTATGGAACACCTCTCCACTAAGTGCACCAGATATCTTTGTGACTGAGAAACATAGACAAGACCGCTCGCCTCTTAGTCAAATTTCTAAACTCCTGGACTTCAAGGAAAGAAAAAAGAATATCGGACAGGTTTCCAGTGGGAGGAGCCTCATTTGTGCACGGGACATTGGTGCTGTCCTGGCTTAGAATCTCAACAGTGTTGGATGGGCTCTTCTAAGGGAATTCTCTGGCAACTCTACAGATATATGCACACATATCAAGGGAATTGTTATTCAGGTCTCCTGTCTGGCAGGGTATGATGGCGGCGAGGTCCCATGCACAGGACTAGCGGTGCCACAGGGAGGGAGGGGCAACCCTTGCGGGTGCAGAGCAGCAGCAGCAGAGTGTTCATTTATTTATTTATTTATGATTTTAATCATTTCCATTTGATGTCCCATACAGACCTCATCCAGCAAGAGGCAGCCTGTGTTACCCCAGCAATCATCCTGGGGAGGGTACAGGGAGGAAAAAGATAGACAATGAACCCTGGATTGCAATTTTTTTTCTTTCATGAAAAACAATGTGCCCTTCTTGCAGTCTTCAGAAAAATTAAGTAAGGTGGGGGGTTTGCTGTGGGCCCAGGATAAATGCCTGTGCCAGATTGCTTTATACATAGTGCTTGCGGTTCTACTTAACACCAAAACAAAACCACATTAACATGAAAAAACCTGCGCCTTTTTTTCTGTTCAAGGTGACTGCCAGAGCCTGGGTGTTTGCACCAACCAAAAGAGCACAACAGCATTCTGTGGATATTAACATACTAATCAGCCACTGCCTGTGCAAGGGAGAGTCAGCATTTTGCAGGGTCATCCTTGGGGGGGGGGGGGGGGTAACAGGCGGGGACTGACCTAAGCCCCACACTTTAGAGGGGCCCTGCTCCACCATGGTTGCCGTATCCCCAACACTATCCTTCCTAAGGTCGGCCCCGAAGTCCCATTTTTCGTTATCACTCGCCCCCGTTTCTGCTTTTCATGCGTAGATTGTTTAGAATGCGGAGGGACCAATCTTTCTTAGCTCTGCTCAATTAAATCCCATCTATAACCCACCTGGTCTAGTTCTTCCCAATCATGTCCTCATTGGTTTACCCCAAAGCTTCTTTTCTTTTGGTCTGGGAGTCTTTTTTGACTAGGATTGCAAGCTCCAAGGGGCAGGGACTGCTCACTGCATATGCCTGGTAGCGCTATGCAAATTGTCATAAGGAACGCGGCTTCTGTGCATAATGTTAACAGCTTGCAGTAACAGACCCTGCTACTGCTGCAAAATGATCTTCTCCCCCCCGGACACAGCAGCTTGAATCACTTAAGGGCTCCGGATTCTGAAAGCAACAGACAAACCTTTTTCATAAGCATATAAATGTGAGTCTGAGCGGCGTCCAAGACATAGCGGTGAGGATGCTTCAGACCTTTTACGGTGACGTCCATGGTTTTGCCATCGATGTTAATCCACCGCCTTGCTCCCGGAGCCAAGAAAAGTCTAAAAGTCAGAAAAACAAAATATTTAAGTCAAGCAAGGTCCCCAGAAGGGAAGAGATGCCACCCCCTGCAATGCCATCCCTAAGCGGGATAAATCAGAGACGCTTCAGGCAAGGGAAGGCCCTGCTCATTCCACCTTCAGGCCTAACCCATAATTCACCTCTTTGGAAAGCATTTGCTGGCCCCAGGCTAGCGTTTCTCTTTGGAGGAGGTAGGGTCAGGGTAATTAGCTCTTTTTCTCAGATGATGATGGATGCCAAGAATCAAAGCCATAGCAAAATTCAAGAATTGCTTTGGACAGAGGCATAAGGAGGAGGGAAGGGCAAGGGAAGAACATGAGTGGACACTGAGCAGACTCTGCAGATACATAGTGGGCAGGGATAACTGAGCAGACTGAGAGGGTCGAGTGGTCCTTATCCACCTATGGCCATCATGCTGTTATGTTTGCTGAAAAACACAATCTGTTCAAAACAAGTGATGGAATCTTATACTGTGAAATTTCTAAATGCTGAGACATCCATGAAGCTTTCCCTGTTTTGTTACCTTCCCTGTGTACCTTGTCTCTCTTCTCTGAAATTGTAAGCCCTTTCGGGTAGAAACCTGCAGACTGTTGTGCATGGGTGTCTCTTTGTTGTCTGTTAAGTACTAACTCTTGGCGGGTTTTCTTTAACTTGTCTTGTTTACCCTTCCTTCAGGTGTGTCGGACAGCTGTCTAGCAGAGGTTTCTCCAAAAAGAGTGGCGTAGCCAGAAATGAATTTTTGGGTGGGTCCGAGGTTAACTTGGGTGGGCAGTAGACACATAGATCTAGGCCCTGCTAGTTGTACTCTTATCAACCTAATAAACGAAGCTTGACCGATGTGCCGCAAATGCGCAGTAGAGAGCAGCTCTACTGCGCATGTGCGGGCAAGCACGTCGGTCTCAGCGAGCGTCAGCTGGATATCAACATGGCAGCGTCGGGCGGCATCGAGTGGTAGCGGCGGCGGTGGTGGCGAGCGGCGGCGACGAGGGGCGGCGGCCAGTAGCGAGGAAGGAGAGAGTGAGAGGGAGGGAGGAGAGAGTGAGAGGGAGGGAGGGAGGAGAGAGTGAGAAGGAGGGAGGGAGTGAGAGGGAGGAGGGAGGGAGGAGTGGGTGTGTGGGTGGGGGGGGAGGGAGGAGAGAGTGGGTGGGAGTGAGGGGAGAGGGAGAATGAGGGGGAGAGGGAGAGGGAGAATGAGGGGGAGGTGAGAGACAGAGGGATGTAAGTAAGTGCAAGGGTAAGAAGTTGTGGAGCAGAGAAAAAGGGTGTGGAGGAGGGCTGAGGGTGAGAGGATGGGATTGAGAGAGGGTGGGGAGTGACTGAGGGAAGGGGAGGGAGGTGAGAGTGAGGGGAGGGAGGCAGTGGGAGACAGAGGGTGAGTAAGACTGAGTGGAGGGAAGGGGGTGAGTGAATGAGGGGAAGGGGGAGTGAGGGAGAAAAAGTGTAGAAGGGTGCTGTGTTCGAAAATGGACTGAAAAAAAAATTTAATGTAGCCCGTTTTAACGGGCTTAACGGCTTGTCAATAAATAATGTCTTAGCGTGCACCCTACAATGGATTTCTGAGTAGTCTGCAACAGCCATCGTGCATGAGTGACATCTTGAAATATTTTAATTCTATTACTTCAAGCATTTGCTAACATTAAAAATGCCTTATTAATCTGTATTAATTTTATAAATACACATTATCATGAAAAAGTAAACAAAGAACATTTAACAGAAACATCAGATCCAATCACAAAATAAAACAAATATCAATATTTTCTTTTATGAATCCTCTTTCCAAAAATGCAAAAAACTACAATAAAACAGCAATAATCACAATAATCATCATAAAAAGATTTGCAACAGGTGCAGAACAGAACTAGGACATGCAAAAAAAAAAAAAAAAAATCAAATTCTCTTGTCACCTCAGTGACAGCAAAACAATTCCGTTCACTGCCAAACACTTTGAGAAATAACACAAACCCTGCAAAAAAAATAAAATAAAATAAATACCTAGAACCTTACCATATCATAACAGCAGTAACTTTCAGGACTCAAAGAGCAGCAACCTTACTTATGAAAAGGCAGTAAAGGCAAACATTACACCAGGCCCTAGAACATTAATATACTATCTAGTGGGCAAATAGAACATACCAGACTGTTACAAACCCCTTCAGAGAAACTACATGCTAGCCAAAATACTGCATTTCTGTCACACATGTGCAACACAGACAGACCCTTACCTGATACAGAATAAGAGACTACAAATTAGAAACAAACATGTAGACAAAACTGAAATGGAAAGCCTGAGAAACCATACTCTGTGAGCACTAGAATACTAAGGAATCAGCAAAATACAAATATATAAGAAATGCACGTTCCCAAAGATGGCATATTCCAGTTGCTGAAAGGCAAAATATTTTTTTTTACCTTTGTGGTCTGATCTTATTTTTCTAATCAGTTAGTCCCAGTCTCTTTTTTCACCGTGTCTGTCTTTTCCTTATTCCTTTTTCAGGGTCTCTTTTATTCTGTTTCTTCTCTCTCCTTCTGTCTTCTCTCCTTCCTCCTTCATACACACACACAAACTCTCTCTCACATTCTCTCATACACACATGCTTTTTCTCACACAGGATTCCACTCTTCCATGCTCTCTCTCACATACACATAGGCTCCCACTCCCACAAACACACATAGGTTCTCATTCTCACATGCTCTTACACACATGCTCCCATTCCCACAAACACAACACACATGCTGTCTCTCACAGGCAGGCTTCCATTCCCTCTTACAGACACACACAGGCTCTCACTCTTACATGCTCTCTCACACACAAACACACAAGCTCTCACATGTTTTCTCACACATGCAGGCTCCTACTCCCAATCATACATAAACACAAAGGCTCTCACTCTCACATGTTCACACAACAGGATCTCACAAGCTGTCTCCAATTCCTCCTCACAGACACACACACAGGCTCTCACTTTTACATCCTCTCTCACACACAGCTTCATCTTCCCACACAAACACACAGGTTCTCACATGCTCTCTCTCACATGCAGGCTCCTGCTCCCACTTCCATACATATGTATACACACAGGCTCTCACTCTCATATGCAGACTCCCACTCTCACACAAACACACAGGCTCCTACTCCCACATGCACTCTCTTACATGCAGGCTTTCACTCACACATGCTCTCTCTCAGACATACACACACTCCCCTAAGTAGGCACCCATTCAAACATACCCTCCAAGCAAGCACCCATTCATACCCCCTCCAGCCCTCCAGGCAGCTCCCATTCATACACCCCCCTCCACCCCCTCCCCCAGGCAGGCTCCAATTCACACACACATACACCCTGACAGCTAAAGTTCACACACACACACCCAGGCAGGCTACCATTCACACACATTCACCCCCAGGCAGGCGAAAGTTTTCATACAGGCAGGCTCCCCATTGGGAGCACAAAGGGGAGCCTGTTCTGCTGCTGCTCCTCATGTGCCTGCCTGTGGCATTCAAACTCACAGGGCTAACTCATCCTCTATGCTGATCTTGCGATGCACAAGATCAGCACAGAGCACTTGCTGGCCGCATATGTTTTGAATGCCCCAGGGCCAGCGCACATGGAGGAGCAGGAGAACAGGCGCCTTCAGGTGAAGGGATATTTTTCTTCGACCGCCAGCCTCCCAGTGCTACTCCTCTTTTTTGGCCACTGGTCAGATAGGGTGCACCGGCGGCCTTGCGGGCCTCATCCTCTTCTCAGCTGCCGGTGGGATGGGGTGCACCAGTGGTCTCGCAGGCCTCATCCTCTTTTCAGGCCAGTGGGATAGGGTCCACTGGCAGCCTCGCGATCCTGTCTTCTCGGCCACAGGTCAGATGGGGTGCACTGGTGGCCTTGCGATCATCTTCTCGGCCGCTGGACAGATGGGGGTCCACTGGCAGCCTAACCCTTTCCCCACTCCCGTCCTGCAGAGCTTTATTTTCGAGGGGGGGAGGGGGGCTGCTCCTGAGGCTCAGTCTTTGGGAGGAGAGCAGTTGAAGCTGAATGTGAATGAGCCGGTGTCAGACTTGAGTCAGGACTGGCTCCCATTCAGGAGCCAGGCAGGGGGTTGGGGGCCATGGCGGGCCCCCCCGAGAGTGGAGCAAACATTGAATCAGTCTCCTGCTGGCTTGCTAATATTCAACTCCTCTCACAAGAGATTGGGCCTCTGGACCGTCCCTGACTGCAAAATAAATCCAGAGGGAAAGGTATTCATTGTAGTAATGTTTCTGGCTTGCAGGTGGGGGAGGTGGAGAGAGGGGGGAAATTTCTAAACTTTGTCGTCTTTTAATGAAAAGCTGACTGGGGAGAGAGATTTTTTTGTTTCAGTGATCAACTAGGATGGAGAAGTATGTGCTTTTTCTCTTTTCTGGTGACAATACTGTTGATTGGCTGGGGGAAGGAATGGGGGAGAGAGAGGGGGGACTTTTTAAAAATTGTATTTTAATAAGAGCACTTCTTAAAATAACACAGACCAACTGCATGAGATTAAAGGCCGGGTTGGGGAGGGGCTCTATTGTCCTTACCCCATCCGTTCTTTCATTTTCCGGGTGACCGCTGTGCCCACCCCCACTCCTCAGCACTGCACTACAGGAAAGTAGCTAGCCGGCCCCTGGCATATAAAAGATTGAGAAACAGGTCGACTAGAGGCAGGGGGAAGTGGAAAGGTTAGGATGAGGTATGAGAGGGGGCTGTTTCTTGAGCTAAAATTGAAAAGAGAAGTTTAGAAATACAAAATAAAAATATTAAATCATTTAGAAAAAACAAACGCCTTTCAGCTGCAGGTTCAAAATCTTTTGACCTTAGTTGTATAATTCCAGAAAGCAGAGTTATTTAAAAAAAACAAAACAAAAAAACCCAGCTCCCTTCCTACAGAAATACATGCATTGCACATGCTTTTAAGATGTGTAGCATGCATGCGGTTTGCACATATTTCTGCAGGCATGTACATAGAAGATTGCCTCAAAGCTCAATGCAATGAATTTGTGTTTTGTTTCTAGGAAGGAACTTCCGCTGTATACATCATTAGCCAGACTGGAACCAGCAGGCTGTGAGTTCTCAAGGAAGCAACCGGATTGATTCAGGAAGGGATTCAGGCGGGGACTGGGGACTGTCCAGCAATGCAGCTGGAACTTGGGAGGCCAGATGTTCATGCAGCAACCCTGCCAGTTTTGGGAGCTGCATAGATTATTACAAAACTCGGGGGCAAGACAAGGTGGGAGGTGGGTGATGAAGGGACCCTGAATGATGGATGGAGTATGGGAACCGCTACGCTCCTGTAGCCAGAATGTAATAGAGAGCCAATGAGGAAGACAGCACAAAGTCACTAGGAGAATGAACTTGTATCCCACAAGCACCCAAACAGCTGGGATAGCTTCTTATCCAAGTAGACCAGGCTGACCAGCAGACCAGATGGAACAATTAATCTTTATCTGCCATCATCTACTAAGTTAACTATAAATGTTACGAGGATGACTCCGTCTTTCGAAAATTCATGGGGCATAAAAGAGCCGCAAATGAAATCCTTGTGTCTGCTTCATGGAGAAGTAGGTCACGACGGCGCATAGCAACGAACAATCAAGGACTGTGTCTACGGAGCGGTTCATCTGGCTAATGCTCACTTGTAAATTTCTTCTGCTTTTTCTTTGACCTTGGATTGATCTCCATACTTCAAATCTTCGCAGGCTTCCCAGAAGCCCATATTCTCACCTAATTAAAGTTATAAAGAGACGAGGTTTAAAAGGAAAGAAACCAGGTTAATTCAAATGCCGTTTGTTACTGTTCGACTTGCTGCTGAATTCGACATTCTTGTCACTCTATTTTTCATTCTCCACTTCCCAGAACATAGTGAAATGTTACAAAGTTATCACTGTGCTTTACATTTAAAGAATCCTTCCCCTACAAAGGATTTTTGGATTGCCTTTTTCCAGCATGCTGTTTTTCTCTCGAGCACAACCATTCAGTTTTCTCACATACATTGAATATTTAAATTATTTCGAGGTTTGCCGTGGACAACGATGCCACATGGTTTTGCATAAACTGGCTCGTCCTTGGGAGAGAAAGAGCAGCATTATACAGATGTGAACTAAACTTTATTTAATGAATTTTAAGCTAACGGCAGAGCCACCCTGCCACGTGGGGCAAAGTCAGGACTGGAAAACTGCCTTCTTTCCATCGCCTTCTGCCAAAAATAACCCCAATGCATTCTCTGTTCCTATCATTTGGGACATCAGTAAATATGTGTTTTAATACATATTTAATAAGGGCGATGGGGGGGGGGGGCTTTTGTGTTCACACATTTTTATTGAATTTACCTACATTTTTGTATACCTGCGTATACATATAGTTAATATAACCTTAACTGGTCTGGGAGGATACTGCTACCCAAGAGGTAGATTTTAAAAGCCTGGCGCACGCATCAAATGGGGGGTGCGCGCACAAGTCAGGCTTGCGTGCGCCGATCAGATTTTAAAAGCTGGCAAGATGCACGCAATATCTCCCGCTGCGCGCACATCTCACGTGATTTCAAAAAGGGGCGCGGTGTGGGCAAGGGATGGGTGTTATGGGGCGCGGCCAAGAGCTGTGCACGTAAATATTTATGCACCCAGGGTCCTCTGCCACGTAACTTTACTTCTCTTATGGAGGAGGTGTAACTGTAAATAAAACAAACAAAAAAAAAAAGACCCAGCCATTTCGAAGGAATTTAAAGGGTCTGGGGTAACTGGAGGGAGTGCAGGCTGTTAACCATGGGAGTTTGGAGAACCTAGCTCGACACTGGGTGAACTGGTGTGAAACTGGTGAAACTGGTCATGGAATGGACAGTTTTAAAATCCCCTGACTTACTTGGTAGAAACCCGATTTAAGCACCTGTGCATGTACACGGAGAGTCCATTTTATAGCATGTACGCATGGTATAAAATGGCCATGTATCTGGGCACGTGCCAAAGTGCACCCGCATGCCGGTTTGAAAGTTATCTAATGAAGCAAGAAAAAGTCTGCAATAATAGCACTCATAATAAATAATGATCCATAAGTTTCCAGATTTCTGTAAATTTTCAAAGTCTGATATATTTTTCAGCTGTATCAGCTGGCGCGCGCATGTTATAAAATTAGGGGTCGGTGCGCACAAGGCGGTGCACAATTATGCACCTTGCACGCGCTGAGCCGCGCCTCCTTTCCCCATTCCCTTCCCCCTAACCTAAGTTTCCCACCCTTTCCCTGACCTTCCCCCCTCAGCCCTACTCTAACCCCCTAAATTATTATCTTACCTTTTGCACCTGCCTACAGGCAGCTTGCCGGCATGCGATCCTCCAACACAGCGGCAATGGCCGCTCTGTCAGAGGCCTATGGCTCCGCCCCCACCCCCGGACCGCCCCTTTAGTAAAGCCCCGGGACTTATGCGCGCCGCCGGGCCTTTTTAAAATAGGCCTGGCACGCGTAAGGCCGGTTACATAAGGCCAGAGGACTTACACGCGTAAACCTTTAAAAATCTGACCCTATATCTTTAATCCTTTCCCATATCCCTGTCCAAAATGTCCTTATATTGTTACAGAAGATGAGAACGAGCGGTGATTCCCACAGGCCTCAAGAGAAACTAGTATGTCTCCAGCCTTTCTTAAAAGATTAAATCTTTATTACAGCTTCAATCATGTACACAAAAGTAAACTGCCTTTACCTTCAGACAGTGTACTCTCTCTACTCACAGTTTGTATTGCTTTGTCTCCACTCAGTGTTTGGACAGTGTTACGTTACAGGAGCTGCCTTCCTCCCGGAGACCTCCATCTGGATCCCAGCTCTTATTCTCGGGTTTCTGAGCCCCACCTGCCCAGCAGGATCCCACCCATGGAGCATACTCTCCTTAAGGTATTTAAGGTGGACCAAGTAAATAGGGGAACACTAGAGGCACTGCCCCACACAGAAATATAACATAGGTGAGAACATTCCTATCTCTGTGTGGCAAAAAACCCATCATTAATTATCTTCCTAAGCACTTTGCCTGGAGAATTTTACTGGTGTCCAGACTAAGACAATAAAAGCCAACATCTGAGTGAGGGGGACAGACACTGAAACCCAAAATGACTCGCTCCTAAAATACAGCTGATTGTGCTTGTTCCCTACAGACGTCTAAGTCCTTTTCCCACACTTTCTACGCCGTCGGCAAGCTCCAGGAAGTGTTTTCTGCAAACCCTGATGGAACCCCCAAATCTCCCTCACATTTTTGAAAGGCCACGTGCACAAAAAAATGTTCTTTTGTGCAACTTTTTATAAGTTGAGTTCAAATTTGTGTGCTCCAAGGCAGTTATAATGCAAAACTCATTGAGATTTCTTGTGCACACTGAGACGGTAACTTTTAAACCAGTGCACGGCCGCACATCTGCACGAGTGCACCCATTGCTATAAAATAGCCTGGCTGTGCACACACGTGCACCCAAATCCCACTTCTACCGGGTAAGCCGGGGGGATTTTCAAAAGGGAATGTGCCCACACCATTTCCAGTTTACCCAGTTAATAGCCAGCTCCTCCAACCACCCTGGCTTGTTAGCCTGCACTCCCCCCAGTTACCACAGACCCTTTAAACCCCTCACAAATGTCCAGATCCTTTCATTTTATAACTTACACGCCATCCATAGCAGAAGTAAAGTTACGCGGCAGGGGACCCCAGCTCGTGTCAGGGCACATAAGTATTTACGTGCACATCTTTTGGCCAGGCCCCAAAATGCCCATGCCCCGCCCAGACCATGCCCATGCCCCCTCCCCCCCCCCCTTTTATAAACTTTTGAGATGTGCACGCAGCAGCATTTACATGTGTATCTGGGGGCTTTTTAAAATAAGATTGGCGCGCACAAGCCCGACTTCTTCGCGCATCCCCAGCACACGCTGGGCTTTTAGAATTCATCTTTAGGTTTTGCCATCAGTGCAGGGTTCATGACCTGTGTGCATGTGCACAGCTTAAGATGAAACAGTGCCCACAGCTGGCACCTTATCACAAGTTTTAAAAATCTCTGATACATCTCGCAATGAAAGGATATCGGTTTTTTCCTGCTCATATGCAGTGCCTCACCTGAAGCTATTTAAATTGCTGTAAATTCACCTTTATCTCTTGGAAGGTTATAAGCAATTTATCTTATAATAACTGAGCCAGTTTATGAAAGGGTAAATAATAGCCTCTGATTTCAAGGTGCAGACCAGCTAGCACAAGTTATGAGAAATCAGTTTTCATAAAATATTCCAGAAGTCTTGGGTGCCTCACGCACAGCCATTTCCTCATTTAAGGTAGCACTATGGGAGAGCATGTTTCCCTCAGAAAACCTTAAAGGACTGGGTACAGCTATCTGTACTGGTCCTCCTTAACGCTCAAGCCTGCAAGGGATTCTGGGATAGGGTGGAGCCCTGCAAAATGGGACAAGAGACCAGGGCCAGAGAGATAAAGGAGGTCCAGAGCAGAGACAGAAGCCTCCAGAATGCAAACTGGAAGATACCATTGTTTTTGATGAAGTGCTCAAACCAGCTAACTGTTTTGTTTTGTTTATTACTGCTTAACAATAAAGATGCTTATAAAGATTATTGCCAGAGGCTAGCCTGGAGTCTGTTCTCTGGCTAGTCCTGACTGCTGGGCATCAGAAGCACTTACTCTGGAAGTGATTTCCTGCCGGGGCCTGGGATACTATCTGCAAAATCAGGCATGGGATGCTGGGCCAAAAATGGTTTTAGGATTTTTACATATTAAACTTTTTTTTTGTTTGTTTATTCTTTATCTATGCCTATACAATGCTCTGAAATTTCCTCCTGTGTCTTTGGCCTGCTAGCTCAGATGGAAGTGGCCTCTGCTGGGGCTACAGTGTTATGAGACTTCATTCACAACTACCTGTGGTTTTTCTCCATTTTCTTTTTAACCCTTTGCTCCTACCATCTATCCACGTGGCTGTGGCAATAATTCTCGATCAGGGACTACAGACCACTGCACCCTCCAGAACAAAAACAAAAAACAAAACAGGGATGGGATCCATCAGGTCTAGAGGACACATATAAAGAGCAGGTAGTAAAATACTGCACGGAGCGGCAGTAGCCACAGAGGCATTCACGGAGCGGGATGCCAGTGGCCAGTGGTAGGTGTCCATATAAAGAGCAGGTAGTAAAATACTGCACAGAGCGGCAGTAGCCACAGAGGCATTCACGGAGCGGGATGCCAGTGGCCAGTGGTAGGTGTCCACCTTCACGGAGCGGAAGGATGGAGGGCTGTCATCTCCCAATTAAATAAATAATAAAAAAACCCAGGGATGGGATCCATCAGTTCTAGAGGACGCATATAAAGAGCAGGTAGTAAAACACTGCATGGAGCGGCAGTAGCCACAGAGGCATTAACGGAGCGGGATGCCAGTGGCCGGTGGTAGGTGTCCACCTTCACAGAGTAGAAGGATGAAGGGCATCCATCTCCCAATTAAAAAAAGAAAAGAAAAAAAGAAAAAAAAACAGGGATGGGTTCATGGGCTTATAGGTATTACCAATTATTAGGCTTTTCAATATTTGATGATAGTTAATGTGACTTTCAAGGCATTCTTCACTTTCGGTGCATGTCCGGCATGACTCCTTGCTTCAATGACAGGGGAAAAGAAAAACTGATACTTCACACATTTCCAGCATTGCCCTCTGCTTCATGGCAGAGAGCTATGCTGCCACTTACCCAACTAATCAAACTTAATATTTCACTTGGAAGCAGCTCCAGCACTGCTCTCTACATTAATGGTGGGGGTGAAAAGAGAATTAGAACATAAGGTTACTAAGAGCCAAGAGAAACAGTTAAGTATGAGAACAAATGTGTGAAGCTTGCTGGGCAGACTGGATGGACCGGTTGGTCTTCTTCTGCCGTCATTTCTATGTTTCTATGTTTCTATGTATGTACCCTGAATCCGGCCACTAGAAATCACCATCGTTGCACACACACACACACCCGTCCCCAGCCCTAGCTGGGTATTATCTGGGTGCTTAATAGAAGCAAGGCTAACCATTTTCTTTGTTTACTATGAGAAGTTTTTCATATCTGTCGCCATTAGGTGGCAGTGCATTCCCTGACTACAGTCTTATTTTAACACTGCACACTTTCCTAGTCTGTGTCTCTAGGGGAAAAAAAAAACCCCCAACATCTTTATTGAATAAATAGCTGTGTTCAAGTTTTCAAAACAGATCAGAAAAAAAAAAAAAGAGTTCTTCTGAACCAAGGGATATAAGTTGTTAAAACTGTAAACCGGAGTGAAGGCAGCCTGCTATACTTCGGTATATAAAAGAGTCCAAATAAATAAATAAGATATGATTCACCAGCAGGCCCTCTTCAGCATCCCCATGCTAATCACACGGGTGTTGTGTCTAGTTAGTGTTACCTGACTTTTCATGGGAATGTTTTGTTTGACAAATTTCTCCTAAATGGCTCATTTTGCCTTTGCATGTATTTTCCTTTTTATCACAAAGTCAACAACCCAGCTAATAAGCCCAGCGTCACTCTTCAGGGTGTTGGCTAAACCATGTGCCTCAGAATTTTGCAGATCCAAGCCAAACGCCCTGTGGTGCCCAGAGATACTGTGCGCACTGCTATTGCCTTCTATATCATTCCAGTCTGCTGAAAATGAAAGCGTTTCTCAAAGGCAAGGATTCCCAAACCTGTCCTCAGGACCTCCCAGCCAGCTGGGTTTTCAGGGTAACCTCAATGCATAAGATAAATGTGCATACATTGTAAACTCAATATATGCAGATTGATCTCATGGGTATCCTGAAAATCCGACTGGCAGTGGAGTTACCCAGGAAAGATTTTGGAAGCCTTGACTTTTGGAGAACACGTATTGGAGAGATTTGTCCCCATAATGTGTCTTAATATCAAAGGCTGAAGAAAAACGCCCCCCATTGTTTTTCCCTACTATTTGTTCCTCTTTACTACACGAATGCCGTCTAAAAGGTTTACAGAGGCGGAAGAAGTGCCAGCGTACCACTGAATTCTTTCTTCAGGAAAAGCTGGAAACTCTGCCTCCCTTTGGGGTCCCGGATCAGTTCGCTGAAGTTAAACGCCCACCGCTCCACCCGCAGCTTGGTGGGCACCTCCACCCTGAAAGAAAATGAAAGAAGAAGAGGAGAAGTGGAACGATGCCCTTGACCAGCACTGGGCGACTTGAGCAAAAGCGAAAGGACGCAAGGCTTCCCATTAAATGCGGTAAACCATCAGGGACCCGCTGTCATGCTCAGTCCAATTACTGGCACTTCTGGTCAGTCCGGCCAATAGGCTTCAGTTACTGACCGGAACTGGGGAAGCCAGGGTTCAAATCCCACTGATGCTCCTTGTGACCTTAGGCAGGTCACTTCACCCGTCATTGTCTTAGGTACAACCTTAGATTATAAGCCTTCTGGGGACAAGAAAGATGCTTCCTCTCCCCGAATGTAACTTGCCTTGAGCCTCCAATATGAAGACATGAGCTAAATAAATAAAATAATACTGTACACAGAACTGATTGGTGGGAGCCAGGGCTAACACACACACACACAAAGCTGAGCTCTTAAATCTGTCATCAGCAGAATGCAGCCAATCGCACCACAGAATGAGGGCCGACAGTAAATAGGGCGGTTACGGCTGCACGTGCAATTTCCTCTTCCGTTCTAACGTTTTGCCTTAATGCATCTGATTAAAATGAACAGCTGGCTCCAATGCAAGAATGGTGGTAAATCCGACAATGGAGTACACTAGTCCAAGCCGCGGTAAGCTGGAAGACTCTGGTTCAAACCCCATCTTCACTACTCACTGGACAGCCCTGCCACCCAGTCTGATCACTTAACCACAGCTATGCTATCACCTCACTTGTGAAGTGGGGAACTGGTGATTATACGGTTTATGTTGTGCAGCTCTATATCCACGTACAGTGCTACATAAATCATACATTTTTAAAAATTATCATCATTACCTACTCTCCATTGAGAAATTCACCTCAACAGCTGAACTGCATCTCTCTTACAGTACAGATGAGAAATTACAGTGTTCTAATTTAAAAAGGAAACAGTTTATTTCCTAATATCGATAATACTGAAAGGAGGATATTACTTATGTGATAATTCCCCAATAGGGAAGGGAGGCACTGGCCACAGCCATACCTGGGAACTTTTGATTTCCTGTCACCCTGAGATTGTCGGCGGGGGAGCGGTAGCAGCAGGCACACAAACTGTCTCACAATAGCACACTCACATGTTCACTCACACACACACATGCACTTTCTCACATACACATACACCCTTCTCTCCCTTTATCGTACACATGCACTCACACACATGGACACTCACTTCTCTTTCTTTTCCACACACATATGCACACTAACTTCTCTCCTTCTTCCACACACATGCATGCACTCACACACATGCACTCACTGCTCTCCCTTTTCGCAAACAATCACACACACACACACTTCTCTCCCTCTATCGTACACATGCACTCACACACATGGACACTCACTTCTCTTCCTTTTCCACACACATATGCACACTAACTTCTCTCCTTCCACACACATGCATGCACTCACACACATGCACTCACTGCTCTCCCTTTTTCACACACAAACACACACACACTTCTCTCCCTCTATCATATGCATACATGCACTCTCACATACACACATGCACTCTCACACACATGCAATCACTTCTCTCCTTCTTCCACAGACAGTCCTCATCCCAAACCTACCAATGACAGCATCCTCTTCCTCCAGGGTGGACAGATCTCCTTCAAACTCCTCCTCTTTCCTATACGCTTCCTCCTTGGAGCTGCATGGGCAATGGATCTCTTCCCTTTTCAGGGGTGGGGGGGGAGGGAAATGCTCCTTGTTCTTCTGCATGTGCGCACTCGCAGCCCATCTTCATTCCAACGTGGAGCCCATGCTCCTCCTCCTCGCGCATATGGCTTGATGGGTCTCTTCCTTCTGGCGTGGGGCCCACACTCCTCCTCCTTCTGGGTTGTGCAGCCCCGATAGATCTCCCTTCAGCCGCACGCCCGGTGACTTTTTTTTTTCCCAGGGTCTGCTTCTGCAGCAGGACCCGGAGTTTTCTGATGTTGGCCCAGAGACCCCGGCAATTCCTTTAGAATTCCGGCGTCTCCGGGCCAAATCCAGAGAGTTCCCAGGTATGGCCACAGCACTCCACTGGCTGCTTCATGCCTGACCTTCTCACTTCACCCACAGAGCTGCCCCAAAGCAACAACAATATGCACACTATCTGGACACATTTGCTTGAATGTTTTTCTGACACAAGTCAATGTCAAAAATATCCACTTGTGGGTTTAGAAAAATAACTCAGGGCAGACCTAAAAGCACTCCCTTCAATCTCTGTCTTGCTTAATAAATTTTGCAGCTCAATGACAATTAAGGTGATCAGTCAGGGAAGCCCTATGTCTGCGCCACTGGCTGTGCCAACAAAGTCAGTGACCAGTGAAAGATGTTCGTACATGATTTCCTGGATTTCCTCAGGTCACACAGCAGGGAGGAAGAGGGAGAAGAGGAGCAAGGGACGCTGCAACCCCAGCTGTCCCAGGGGGTCCTAGGATACAGATGCAATGCAAACCATGAAGCACCCACTTACAGTTTAGCATTGAGTTCCCAGAACGTGGTGTCATCTGTAATCCAGGGGTTGCTAGGGAGACATCCTGACATGATGGGGTCGTGGGAGAAATATAACTCGCTGTACTTCAGAATTCTGAGAAGAAAAAAAAAATTGCAGGAATTTATTTTATGTATTTATTTACAAATATTTATATACCTTCTTTCCAAAATGTCTGTCACTTCATAATCAGATTCTATTCCCCTTCGCGTTACCTGATCTTGGCCTCCAGAGGGAGTGCCAACACCTAGACAAGCAGCTTTTCATACCTCTAGTACAACTTCCATAGCGCCATCCCATGCCCTGTTGGTGAAGTGCACATGAATAGCATTTGCAAGGCAAATTGGGTAGTAGAAGGGGAACTCCTGAAAGGGGGGCGCCCTTCTAGCCTTGGCAAAACGTACATTGCCTGGGTTTGGGACACTTAAAGACAATGCACCACAGGGGAACCGATCATTTGTGCCACCAGCCCCGAATGAACTCTGCTTTATCTACTTAGGGTTCACCCACAATGCACTGAAAGACATGGGTGGGGTTCCAGAGAAACTTCATGATTATTTGTTAACCAGTCCTCCCTATCACACATAGCGCACTGCGTTCCCACCCACTGTCTTTCTGGTCAAGGCCCTCGCTGGGGTTTTAGGACACTTACCCTCCCAGTGAGACCGAAGACTTCACTGTGGATCTCATAAGGGCCTGCTGATAGAACATGATCTAGGGGACACAGATGACATAGCAGGGTTTGTTTAACTGCCGACACAGTGAAATGGCGAGCGCTCACTGCACATAAACATTTCTCTGACAATCTGTGAGATACATGTGGAAACGCGCTTTAGATCTTCCCTCCACCCTTGATCCAGATGCCAGGGAGATGATTTTAGCAGATCTGTTTCTTGGGATCCATGGACTCTGTTCTGGGGCGGGGCAGTTTTCTAAGGCATGTTCCCGGATAAAATGTCCTGACTGAAAACTGCCTTCCTCAAATGCATGCGGGGGCTCCTGTTCCAGGGAAGGACATGGGTGCGTGCATTCGGTTTCTCCAATGCACGCACGCTATTCTGCACTCCCTTTCGCTGTTCGCAGAAATAACAGGTGCAAGATATGTTGTGCAGGCAGAAAGTCATAAAATTACCCCCCAAAAGCGAACATGGGTCTTGTTCAATAAAAAGAATAATACTAGAACAGACTATAAACACTTTTTATTTTTAAACAAGTCATTTCAATTTTACACCAAAGGGAGGTAATTTTGTAACAGACCGCATATGGAAGTCGGCAAATATGCTCAGGACGCTGTACCCCAATATTCAGAGCAGGTCTGTGTCATACCTTTGTTTTGAAAATTATGCCACCAAAACTACCCATGCACAGGAAACGTTTGGGAAAATCCAAAAGGGTGCGCGTTAAATCCCAACCCTTCCCTGTAAACACAGCACATACAGGACCTACACGCATACGTTTACCCGCATATTGGATGGACAATCATAAAGTACTATTTTACCTGCAGAAATGCCTTTGAAAACGACCCTCCCAAGGTTCAAAATGATAGAGTTGTAGAATAAAATCATACAGATTGCATTTGATCCTCGACTTGAAAACGTCAGTCAAAAACGATAAATAAAACGGTATGGCTGCAATAGCGACAGCATGAAGATGAACAGCAGCTTCACTAAAATATACAGGGTGTTTCATAAAGATGGACCCATTGTGAAACATATTGCTTTGAAATTGGGTCCATCATTTTGAAACACCCTGTATAATATAAAGATATCCCTACTCTCTGCATCTCTTATTATATTATTTTTGTTGTGAAATCTTATAAAACAAGCAAACCAAATTGGCAAATTCCATATAACAGTTTATAGCCAGGGCTGAAGAAAGCACTAGGTGAGCTAGGCCTGGGCCTAGGGTGCAGACCATTCGGGGGCGCTGCCGCTGCGAGCGGTGGCGGCAAAGGGGAGTGGGGATTCGAATTTCCACTCCTCTTTGCCGCCACCGCTCGCGAGAGGTAGACAGGGTCGGTTCTATAATGAGGCAGGGTGAGGCGGCCGCTTCCGGCGGCAGAATTTTGAAGCGGCAAAAAGTGCCCTTTCATAATTCTGCCCAGCCCCCGCCTCACCCTGCCTCCCCCCCCCCTACTGTCATGCCACCCTCCCGACCCCCCAAGACTCACAAAAAACCCCTGTTGGGGGGGGCGGCGGCATGTGGTCCCCGCCTCAGGTGGCACATTGCCTTGAGCCACCCCTGAAGGTAGGAGTCGGGGCTGTGACCGGGGGGCGGGGCGGGGGTGTTGGCGCGACCAGGGGGGTCCAGCGCAAGGCAGAAGATGCCTAAGGCACCTAATTCCCTTGCACTGGCCCTGTTTATAACTAGGTGTAAGGTATGTGTGCATGTGTGTCCTTGCCATGCCTTAAAACAGTGCTTCCCAAACCTCACATTTTTTGGGAAGCTCTGTTTTAACGATATCCACAATGAGCCCTGCAGGTTTTCAGGAGATTCACAATCAGGCCGATACAGTACAGTACGCTCCGACGGAGGGCACCATTAACCCGCCACTGGACGCGCTTTTTCCCTTAGGGGTAAGGGAAAAAGCGCGTCCAGTGGCGGTAAGGGGCCGAAAATGCGCATCCAATCCGCCGAACCTAATAGCGCCCGCAACATGCAAATGCATGTTGATGGCCCTATTAGGTATTCCCACGCGATTCAGAAAGGAAAATGTGCAGCCAAGCCGCACATTTTACTTTCTGAAATTAGCGCCTACCCAAAGGTAGGTGCTAATTTCTTCGGGCACCGGGAAAGTGCACAGAAAAGCAGTAAAAACTTAAGTCGGAGGTCCCGAAACTTTCCAAAAGTAAAAAAAAAAGAAAAAAATAATTTAAAGTCAGCCGGCGGCTGTCGGGTCGAAAACCGGACACTCAATTTTGCCGGCGTCCGGTTTCCAAGCCCATGGCTGTCAGCGGGCTTGAGAACCAATGCCGGCAAAATTGAGCGTCGGCTATCAAACCCGCTGACAGCCGCCGCTCCGGTCCAAAAGGAGGCGCTAGGGACACGCTAGTGTCCCTAGCGCCTCCTTTTGCCCATTTTTACCGCCGGGCCTCATTTAAATACAGAATCGCATGCAAAGGAGAGCGGGCATTCGCCTGCTCTCCTGCGGACTTTACTGAATCGGCCCGAATGAGAATATGTGAGATAAGTCTGCATGCACTGGATACCCATCATATGCAAATTTATCTCATGCATATTCACTGTGGATCGCCGGAAAACCTAACTGGCTCTGAGATCCCCAGGACAACCTGCCTTAAAATGTCACCAGGGGAAGGCCACAGCCTACCTCTCCGTTACCTCATGTTATTCACCTATCCGCCGTCTGAACTCTAAACTTCACATCCATGCACAAACCAAGCACTGGCTCACTTTCATGTTTGCTCCTTGCTAGCTTCTCTGCTGCGGAACAAACTCTTCTCTGGCATTTCAGGATTCGTTATCCCTTCTCACGATTTGATCCAAGTTAAAAACTTAACTAATCAAATAGAATTTTTAAACATTTACCTGCTCCTTTGATTTTTTTTCCTGCATCACCTTGCTGTTGGTATGTACCTTGCCTAGTTTAATTTGCTCACAAGGAGGCCAATATTGAAACACTACTTAGCTGGATAAGTAGGGACTTATCTGGCTAAGTGGTGGCCGCTGAATAATCGGCTGTGCTCAGCTGCCGTCACTTAGGCAGATAAGTCACTTATCCAGCTAAGCAGGTAGCCGGATATTCAATGGGTGAGGAATGGGTGGATCGGGATGGCGTTACTTATCTGGTTAACGTAAAGGGATAAGTGCCAATATTCAGATGGATCCAGTTAACTTAATAATGGAATGTAAACATGAATCAACCAACCTCAAACCCTCTCTCACTAATTCCTGCTGAATATTTATCATACTATTACCATTCACAACTGTGTCATATTTATTCATTTGATTACCTATGTACCGTTTCATAGTCTTATTTTTTCACTTGCTATTCTAATGTATCAATAGGCTGAAATGTAAATATTGTGCTGTTCAATTTCTCCCCTTCCATCCCAAGTTTATTTTCCTTGTTTTTTGTAACTTTCCCTCTCCCTTTTTCTGATTCACTGTATTTAAAGTTTAAGGTTCTTATTGAAAATATTGTTTTTTACGTTACGTTATGCTTTACACTCCTTGTTATTTGTAAACCGGGTTGATGTGATGCCTATCATGAAACTTGGTATAACAAAAACAATAAATAAATAAATAAATAAAATAATTGGATATGTTAGACCTGCTCCTGAAATGTATACACGGATATCCAGCAGCATAGCCATGCCGAATATCCCATTTAAGTTAACCGGATAAGTCTTATCAGATTGTAACCCACATGATGTGGAGAATGTTAATAGCATTATAGTATAGTATAGTATATTAACACTCTCTCCACACCATGTTTTGTCTAATCTGCCTTCTCTTTGTTCTGTATATATTTTACCTCTCTCTTGTACATCATTTCATGCATCTGACATAGTGGACACTGTCTTCAAAAGCTTATGCTTCAATAAATTGGTTAAGTCTAAAAGGTGCCACCCAACTCCTGTCACTTTTTGCTACCCCAAACTAACGCTGTTATCCCTCTGAAGATTATTACACTATATTAACCATGGACGTATATAAAATTGTATGCAAACATTTAATATACACTGTGTAGAATATATCACGACTCTAGCTAAGATTAGTTACCTGTCTTCTGTAAAAGTCAAATGTTTTTTTCTGCAAGACAAAAGTGTAAAATCATTAATCATAAGTTTTTATTAAAATAAAAACCCACAGAAACGCAACAAAATGTACCTAACCCAAGATTATTATTAATAGTTTATCGTTGCCCTTGATGATTTTTATAAGCAGCAGCACAAAACATGAATTTCCTCGATCAGTCCAAGGGTGTGCAGGAGACCCAGCCAGGTTCAATTCTAGAGAACAATGCTGGCTTTAACAACAGTAGTTAAATTTAAGAAAAATCAGGCTAAACACAGAGGGCCCCTAGCCACAAAGAAATAAAGGAAACCTGAGATCAGCTGGGATCTACAGAGCAGACTGGTTGGGTTTTATGATCCTTATCTGCAGTCAACCCAGAGAACAGGAACCAGGCCAGGAACTGAACCAAGCTCTCCCCCATAGCAGTGCACAATATCTCCCACTCTTGGCCCCATGACAGGAAATGTTTCTTAAAACAGGGACCTGGGTGCCTTTGCTTTTATTAAACCAAGGCTTCTCTGTTGTTTTTTTTACAAGTAAAGTTTCTTTTTTCGTACTCAATAGGTACTGTAATCTTGAAAAGTCAATGTCTAATGAGCCAAGAAGAGTGCCAGCAGAAGGTAAAATAGCTCAGTGGATTATTTCAGCTCCCATCCAGGAGCATTCTGGAAATTGTAGTCCTGCTTTTCCAGGAGAACAGGAAAGCAAACTCAGCCTCCCATAGCCTCACTTCAAACTAGAAATTTGAAAATGTAGAACAATAAAATTTTATGGCATGTTTTTGGAGTCATTTGCTTATTGTAAAATATAAAAGACTTTAAGATTGTTTGTATTGCAAGATCGCTTAGAAAGGTACCAACAAAAAATATGATTACAAAGTTTGTGTATCTGTGTGTGCGCATGCACACCTGCCTGCCTTATAATCCATGCTGTAGTTACATGATATTAGGATCCATATTAGGAGCTACCTCCCAAGAAAAAGATCCAGGCATCATAGTGGATAACACATTGAAATCGTTGGTTCAGTGTGCTGCGGCAGTCAAATAAGCAAACAGAATGTTGGGAATTATTAGGAAGGGAATGGTGAATAAAACGGAAAATGTCATAATGCCTCTGTATCGCTCCATGGTGAGACCACACCTTGAATACTGTGTACAATTTTGGTCGCCGCATCTCAAAAAAGATATAGTTGTGATGGAGAAAGTACAGAGAACGGCGACCAAAATGATAAAGGGGATGGAACAGCTCCCCTATGAGGAAAGGCTAAAGAGGTTAGGACTGTTCAGCTTGGAGAAGAGACGGCTGAGGGGGGATATGATAGAGGTGTTTAAAATCATGAGAGGTCTAGAACAGATAAATGTGAATAGGTTATTTACTCTTTTGGATAATAGAAGGACCAGGGGGCACTCCATGAAATTAGCAAGTAGCATATTTAAAACTAATTGGAGAAAGTTCTTTCTCACTCAACGCATAATTAAACTCTGGAATTTGATACCAGAGGATGTGGCTGGGTTTAAAAAGGTTTGGATAAGTTCATGGAGGAGAAGACCATTAAATGCTATTACTGGCATCAGTAACATGGGATCTACTTAGTGTTTGGGTTCTTGCCAGGTTCTTATGGTCTGGATTGGCCACTGTTGGAAACAGGATGCTGGGCTTGATGGACCCTTGGTCTGACCCAGTATGGCATGTTCTTATCTTCTTATGTGGACCCTGTGTGTCACAGAGAAGTGTAAATGTTGTTGCTCTAAGGATGTGTAGTATAAAGTGGAGATTTTCCCCTAATGTCAAGAATTCAAAGGCTGTACAAAGTTGCAAATGTTGGAAGGGTTGCAGGAGGTATAAGGTTCCATTGAAGGGAAGTGAGAAGGTTCCAGTGAGAAAAGGTCACCTTTTGGGCAGGTGTTACAAATAGCTCCCTGACAGACAGTTCAATGCAGCCCCTAAGGGCTTGGTTTAAGGAGACTATGCTTGGTTTGGGGCTTTTCTAGGGTTGCAGATCTAAAAAGAGGATGTTGTGGGCATGGACCCTTGGACCGAGGTGGAGTTGGTGCAACCTGCAGGAAGGAGCCCTGCAGGTTGCCACCATCAGCTGGTGGAGCTGACTATAGCAGAGGCCCAACTGGAGCTTCACCTATACCAGCCCTCATTCCTCTTAGGTTGAGCCCTCAGGTGTCGGGGTCAGCAGGACTTAAGCACGGGCCTCTGTGGATGAAGTGGGGATTCATGGAGATAGATAAGTCACAGGCCAGGGTCCAGAGCAGGTTTAGCACAGGTGTTGTCGGAAATAGTCAGCGTTCAGTACAGGCAGTGTTCAGATGTGGTCGAGAGTCAGACAGTGGTCAGAGGCAGGCAGAGGTCAGTTGAAATTGAGAATAAGGTGTGGTCAGTGGCAGGTGGAATTCAGTGATAGTCATGGTTCAAGCAGGCCAAGGTCAGAACCAGAGATCTGTCCAAGGGAAGAAGATACGGGTAGGCAGGCAGGGAGATGAGAAACAGCACAGGCAGGCAGGACTCAGGAGAAGATACTGAAGAACAGAAGTCTAACCCCAGGACGAAGACGAAGAACTCAAGAACAAAGACCAGGGACTGCCAAGATGAAGACTAGGAACACAGGAATGAAGACCAAGAACATGCTGAGGGAACTTGCTCTACTAGATACAGTCAACCTATTGCTGAGGTGTGGACTGATGGGAGCAAGGCCCTTTTAAGAGCTGAAGGCAGTGACGCCATATGTGGGCAACATGGGGGATTTCCCGTGGTGGGCTCTTTAAATCTGAGGCAGACACACGCATGCCTAGAAGCTGCATTGAGCGAGGTCGGCGGCGTCAGACCTGTTGGAGCGCAGCAGTCGGCTGCGTCATCGTTCAGGGGAACCACCACGGCACTGGGGATGGAGGTAAGCGCAGCAGTACACAGCCTTGTCCCGTGGACCACCAAACACAACAGAGGGTGTAACTGTGATCTTCTCCCAGGGTTAAAAGGCGAAGGCCAGGAGTTAAGGCAGAGATTCTCAACCAGAATCTCAGGAAGCCTGACGAGAGAGAAACTAAGATTTTTACAATACTGCTTTGACAATTTAAAGAAACTTGCACGTAACTGTGGTGGGAACTTGTTTGGAGCAGGAGGCAAAACTGTGCCAACAGGAACTTGCTGCAGGGCTCAGAATATTCCTATCTACTGAACAGAGGAATTTTCTCCTTGAGCTCAGCAGGACATTGTGAGCAATTGATTTTGATTATGGAAAGGAAAATAGGGCCAAGTCAGGCCTAAGAAGATATGGACTAAAGAAGTAAACTAATATTAAGGACAAAGCAAGGATAAAGAAGTAATTTATGTTTCTGGCCGCGGGGAGAGAAGATTTGAAAAGGACTTTTATTTTCTATCGGACTGTCACTGTTTCTGTTAGAATGCTTTCTTCAGAATCTTATTCAGTAAATTATTTTTTGTGTTGGAGTTGTCCTTGGCCCAGTACTGGCTCTGTAGGTTATCCTGCCCCCAGCTCACAGCTCCGGATATATTATCTCCCATCTTGGGAGAGTAACCCCAATGCCCCCCCCCCTCCCTCCAAGGCTGGGAAGGTGACCTCAGTGGAAATGAGGGTTTCACTTATATTGCACCATCTGACCAAGAGTTAACAATGTCATAATGAATCAATAGGGAAATTCTTTTTGATGACGACATTTCAAAGAATGCAATCGCCTTGTGCAAGTTAGATCCTATAACACATCTAATGTTACTTTGCCCCATAACCATTCTGAATTTCTGTCACTTGTATCCTCTGCGGCTGGAGACCCCCCTGATAGTTTGCCTTCGCCACTCTGCCCACTCCTCTGAAGCCCTTCTTTCCAGCAAGCAAGGATTTATGTAATGCAAGGCTCCTTCAGACACAAGCAGAGCTCGTTACCCGCCATCAGGCGCTACGTTTTTACTATCCCTCCTGTCTGTCTGTCTAAAGTCATAATCAGAAAACCACAGCTCTGGCTCAGCACAGGCAAAACTATTAATCTTTGCAACACGGACAATCAGGTTTTCTTCTAGTTTCAGGAGAAAAGCAAATCACGGAACAGAAAAAGTGTTCACATAGCTAAAAGAAATATAAAATAAAACTCTCTTAAGATCTTAATCCTTCCCTCTGCCTAACAGCTTCGAGCAGATATTTTCCTTTCGTTCCTTCAAACACGTGACAAATATTGATATGTTTATACGATAGTGCATTGTTCATTTAAGCTCCATAATACCACAATCTAACTTGTACCTTTTTGTATATAATTTTTTGAATATAATTATCTGTATATAATTTATCTTATTTCTCTTATTTCTCCTATGTAAGCTCAGTTAAATTCATTTTTTATTTCCCTTGTTCCCCTTGCCCCCCCCCCCCCCCCAATTAATCTGTTATCTTCACCTCAGTTAATTTTTATCTGTAAAGCTCTGTTGCTTTCCCCTTTTTGTAGCACGGTTGCAAATTTATGTTCTATGTAAACCGATGTGAAGTTACTAAACAAATGTCGGTATATAAAAACTGCAAAAAAATAAATAAATTATATATATATAAAATAAATGGTGGGTGGTTGATGAGGGAAGCCCCTAATCTTAAATTGAAAGGGGTTTCAGGTAAATATGGCTTGTTTGAATGAGGAAATCGAAAAGGATGGAATGGCATCACAGGCACACATGTTTACAAGTCTTCATTCTTGCCGCTGCTTGAGGGACACATTCATCTTGCGAGCAGGCAGTCATGGCAGGCAAATGAGATCAGAAGAAAGAGACAGAAAGCTGGTGAAAGAAGAACAAAGAGATCAAAATGAAATAGTGTACATAGATTTAGGAAAAAATAAAATTTTCAAATTAAGCTAAGTAAGAGCAGCAGTGATCTGGGGAAGATGAAACAGGCTCTGCATGGGAGCTGGGATCAGCAGCTGATGCCAGTTCCACCATCTTGGACAGGCTCATCCAGTTCTGGTTTTCAACAGCCTCCCTGCTCCACTCCCCTTGACTTTCTCCTCTTCCTCCGCCCCACCCATGAAGTCACAGTCCTGATGTACTCAGCGCAGTTGCAACCACAAGACTGTAGATGTCTGCGTGGTAAAAACAGGACAGAATCAGGCTGTCTGAGAAATAATGGTACCAGTTGGCACCCCTAGTAGTGACCACTCAGGAGGTGGCTTACAACGGCTCAACCTGGAGGACCTCGCAGTGAGGCAGCAGCAAGGTCCCCCAAATTTAAAGCATCAGAATTGTGAAGTATCCGCATCGGGAACAATTTTTATTTTGTCACTGTGTCTTCCCGTTTCAAGGTGGCCCCATAGGAAGAGTCTCAGGCCCCTGCCTCTTTGGAATCACACCCAGGCAGAGACAATCTCCAGACCTGGTGGACGCCACTCCACTCAGGTTTTCATGCTATCTCTAATGAATATGCAAGGAATAGGTTTGCATACAATTAAAGCAGTCTGCATGCAAATCTCTCTCTTGCATATTCATAAGGGATATCTTGAAAACCCAAGCAAATTGGTGTCCTCCAGGGCTGGAGGTTGCCTGCACCTGATCATAATCACTGACATTTGTAATTTAAAAAAAAAAGAGAATAATTAAAAAGCCTTCATAAAAATTACTTAATCTTTCACTCCCTTTTCTCATTTTAGTCTTTTGTTTCATTTTATGGTACGGGCATTCCAAAATTAAATCTTTTCACTAGGGGTCTTGTTAAAATCAATATTGAATTCAGATTATAGATTTAATGTTGAGCATTTAGATGTTACATTTTTGCAAAGCCAAGTTTCATATTTTCACAAATACTGCAGGGACTGGGAAGTTTATCTATGGCTGCCAAAGTCACTGGCACGGGGGTGCCAGAGGGTAGCAAGCCAAAGAATTTGTGCAGTCAATAACTGGTCACATATTTCAGCCTCATTTGCTGGGAAAAAAAAAAAAGCCAAACAAGTTAAATTAGGCCATGAAATCCTGCAAGATTTGTCTTTTATACAGTCACAAGAAAATTATGCTGTTGCCATGGAACCATTCCATGTGTAAAGCCCCTGTCGGTTCAAGTGATAGCCCTATCACTGCACAAACCAACAAATAGCTCTTTTATTTTCGTGGGTGATGGAAAACCCTGATATTTTCAACAGCCAGAACTGCTATGCTTGAAGCTGAATAAAAAAATGCAGTTCTTAATGTGAGTGCATATATATATATATATATGCTTATAGATAGATATTTGGTTTCTCAATGGTGCACACCTTGATAACACTGAAAAGGCACCAAAATATCCCCCAGGAGTATACACCTAAGTAGCTGCCCTGATATACAGATTTATTTTATAATTTTTTGCCTGGACTGTCGGTCTGAATGTCGACTTTCTGCAAATGTTACCATCTTTTTAGTCGAGGACTGTTGCAAAGACAAAAATGACCTGGTTGGTACGTTTCCTAACATAGCTTTGCTACAAGGAGGCAGGAGATCTGTGTAATTCGGGATAGGCTATTCCTCAAAGCCTATCCCAAAAACAGCTAACCCCACATCAGTGCCCTCCAACCCCTGCCCTTCCAAATCACCTCTTCAAACCGCCCTCACGACAACAGAATTTCATCCAACCAAACTGCCTCACCACCTCTTAAACCCTTACTGTTACATGGCTAAAACATCAACTTGCATTTGCTGTAACACCTAGCCAACAAGATACAATTGACACTCAACATGATAGCGTTAAATGATTACAATCAAACACATAATTGCAACCTTATTCGATGTTACTGTATATATTTACAATGTTTTAGAAAATACTGTTAGGAACAATATTACAATATAAAGCTACTTTTACCTCGTTTAAAATGTTACAATTTAGAGACTATACTGTTAAATTAATAATGTTACAATGTAAAGATAATATGACCCGTTGTCATTCTATCACACAAGTTCCCATGTAAACCAATGTGATACCCATGGCTGAACATCGGTATAAAAAAGCAAACAAACAAACAAACAAATAAATAAATAATTCAGTTCATGTGGCCTCCTGGTGAAAGTTTTCCATTCCCACTCCAGTCCGAAGCACAAGGACTAGATAGCTGCCGCTCATGGAGATACAGGAAGCCAGAGTCAGTCACAAGCCTTGGAATCCCACAATATTCTGGGATATTTCAAAAAGTATCAAGACAGCACACACCAGTGACAAAGATGAAAGGTGAAAGGAAGGACTAATTTTTTAGCTTCAGTTAGCTGCACCTTGCTTCTGACAGGTTGAATAATATTACGGAGTCCATCCTGTCAATTTGTTGGATGATCCCAAAGATGGTCAACATATCCATCTCTGTCTCTGTGGCTTTAGGTTAAATGTATTTAGAATAGGGTTGTGCATAAAACAGGATGAATGAATTTGGAACAAACCAAAAATGGCCTCGTGAAAATACTCAAATATTTTCAGGTATTTTTGTTTTCATGTGAAGGGGCAACATTTGAAAAAAGATGTCTTGGAGGCCCTCTGGCCTTCCTTCCACCCCAATAAAAGCCCCAGGGCCCTGGTCAATTCTCTCTTCCAAAAAATAGATCCAGGCCTGGGCCTAGCCAGCTGGGGCCTAGCTGGGGTCCTTCTGACTCTCCTTTCCCATTAAAAAAAACACTGGCAGAGGCAGACTGGGGATCTCTCCAGCCCTCACTTTCCCATTCCCTGGTGGTCTGGTGACTCAGAAGGACAGGAGCGATGTCCAGTTGATCCTGCCCTGTCCAGAGTTCTTTAAAACTGTCTGTGTCAATACCTATCTTCCCTGATTGGTCAAACTGTGGTTTTCACACCGGAAGGGATGCTCTTTGATCTAACGTCTTCTTTCTAAGTCCGGGGCAGGGATAAGTGCCTCCTGATTCGTAAAGTATGTTTGGTGACTAAATGGGCCATTTTGTTGCATTGGTGTAAATCAGAGCCTCCCAGTTTTTGGTCATGGAGGAATAAGATTCATTCAGTAATGCAACTGGAAAATCAATCCACCGTAAAATCTTTCGAGCATAAGCGTATCTTTATAAATGTATGGCACCCCTATCTTCAAAAATTATCCCCCAGGGCTAGAAGGGAATTAATAAACTACCCATAAATATAATCTTTATGGGACCCCTTGTCTGATCTCCGAATACGTCCCATCGGGGGGACTGGGTTTGACTGTTGTATAATGTTATGCTAGTTATAATTTCGTAGTGGGGTGTATCAGAAACCAAGCACCCTGCTATGTTTTGTTGTTAAAGATTTTGATCCAATAAAAAGATTTGAAATAAAAATGTCTGTGCCAGACCTCCTGAGCGGCACCAAAATGACATCACTTGGGCCCCAAGATTTCAGTTGAGGCAGGAGGGGGTTTGGGCGATTAGATGGCCACCAGGAGGCCCATTTCGATTTGTTTTTGTTTCAGGGAAGTGAGGTGGATTTGGCCATTTCATGCTTGTTTTGGTTCAGGAAACAAACCAAATAGAAAAAACATCTAATCAATAAACAAAAAAACATACAAAACGAAAAAACAGATTGAAACTAATATATTTTGGATGCACAATCCTAGTCTAGACTGGCCAGTCATCTCTCATGCAGGAGATTTTATAACATACTTTTTAGTAATTCTGTATCCCTGTGCCACAGTTTTTCATAGGGATGTGTTGTCATTTCAAAACAATATGGAAACAATAACAAAATGTGTTATTTTATTTTGTGTTGCTTTCAATCCAAAATGACACACAAAAAAATAATAGAGTTTTTGTTCATTTTGGGGTTTTTCTGTTTTAATGTATGCTAAAATAGAAACATAGAAAAAAGAAAGATGAGGACAGAAAAAGACCATATGGCCTATCCAGTCTGCCCATCCGAACAATTAATTTAGCATTATAATCCTCATCACTTCCTTAGAGAGTCCTAATTTTTCCCATGCATTCTTGAATTCGGATACTGTTTTTGTCTCCACCACCTCCATTGGGAGGCTGTTCCATGCATCCACCACCCTCTCTGTAAGAAATATTTCCTAAGATTATTCCTGAAACTATCCCCTTTCACCCTCATCTAATGACCCCTCATTCTAGAGCCTCCTTTCCATTGAAAAAAGCTCACCTCCTGTGCATGGAAACCTTTGAGATATTTAAATGTCTCTATCATATCTCCTCTATCTCCACCTATCCCCATAGGCTTTACAATAAGACCACTGATTATTTTAGTAGCCACCCTCTGGACAGACTCTATCCTGTTTATATCCTTTTGAAGGTGCAGTCTCCAGAATTGTATACAGTATTCCAAGTGAGATCTCACCAGGGACCTATAGGGGCAATATTACCTTCCTTTTTCTGCTAACCATTCTTCTCCCTGTGCAGCCAAGCATCTTTCAAGCTTTTACCATCACTTTATCCAACTGTTCGGCCACCTTAAGATCATCAGATAAATTATCCCCAGATCCCGCTCTTCCTTTATGTTTAGAAGAATTTCACTTCCAATACTGTACCTTTCACTTGGGTTTTTGCATCGTAAATGCATTCCTTTTCGTTTTTTAACATTAAATCTTAGCTGCCAGACCTTAGATCACTCCTCGAGCTTCTCTAGATCCCTCCCTCATGTTTTCCACTCCTTCCTGACTGTCCACCCTGTTACAGATTTTGGTATCATCAGCAAAAAAGACAAACATTTCCCGACAACCCTTCCATTATGTTGCTCACAAAAATGTTGAAAAGAACCGGTCCAAGGACCGATTCCTGAGGCACTCCACTAGTAACAACCCCCTCCTCAGGGAAAAGTCCATTTACCACTACCCTTTGTCACCTCCCACTCAGCCAGTTTTTAACCCAGTGAGTCACTCTAGGAACCATACCAAGGGCACAAAAGTGTTGCTGAGGCACCACCTGGGAATGCAGCTGGGGTTTAAATCCCCAGCCTGTGCTGACATCATCTTCCAGCGCCACACCCGGCAGGGTCTATATCATTTAGTGTGCACACCTAAGGAGAACCCTGATGGAGGCAACATGGCTGCGCGTATCTTATAAAATCCAGGGTCGGCGCGCGCAAGGCTGCGCAAAATCGGCAGCCTGTGCGCGACGAGCCGCGCAGCCTGCCTCTGTTCCCTCCGAGGCCGCTCCGAAATCAGAGCGGCCTCGGAGGGAACTTTCCTTCTGCATCCCCCCACCTTCCCCTATCTAACCCACCCCCCAGCCCTACCTAAATCCCCCCCTACCTTTGTTGTACGAGTTACGCCTGCTTCAGGCAGGCGTAACTTGCGCGCGCCGCCTCGCCATCCCCCGGCACAGGCCGCAGTGCCGGGGGACTCGAGATCGCCCTCCCGGCCCGCTCCCAAACCGTCACCACGCCCCCGGACCTGCCTCGGACCGCCCCCCTGACACACCCCGGACTGCCGACATGCCCCCGGACACCCCCCCTCCCGCCCCCTTTTACAAAGCCCCGGGACTTACGTGCGTCCCGGGGCTTTGCACGCCAATGCACGCGCACAGGGCTTTTAAAATCTACCCCTATATAAGCAAATCTATAACATTACTGTACTTTGCAAGTTACAGTATATATTCCAGAACCATTACTGAGTCCCTGTCTTCCACTGTCAGCCTAATTGAGCCATAGGATTTCTATGGATGTAACAAGATACTACTCATCCTAGGATCCAATAATTGTGACTGTAGGTGCCAGTGTGTGTACCAGGTTGGTTTGCCCTAAAGCATGGCATTTTTTAAAATTTAATCTTCGGAGAAAATTGAGTTATTTAAATTAATCCTGAATTTTTCCAGATTCATCACCAATGACTACACTTACACACATTGAGACGTAAGTTGTAATGGAGATTATAGCAAGCTAAATAGCAGCTGCTTCTTCCCTCATAGCCACCCCTCGCTACTCTCTAGAAAATTGGGCAGTACTGTAGAACAGCATTTGGCTCTAGCACAGGTGCTGTTCACCAAACTGGCTGATCAATGTTGTGCTAGAAGGCAGTTTTCAAAGTCACTTACTTGGGTAAATAGCGATTTAACCACCCAAACTGACCTGTCTGAAGACTGCTCTTCTCTGCCAAGCTAAGGGCAGGCATGAGCACCACCTGTTAGACTGAGATAGTAAAACAGTGGAAGCGCACTTTTCATTTTCAAAACACATGCACGCTATTTTGGCATCCACTCAACCAGGCACAAAAGTTCCTTGGGAGTTTTTCTTTGAAAACTGACTCCAAGTACCCGCAGTAAAAGCAACCTGCACACTTTGCAACTGTTTGAAAACTGCCATAAGACATAAGAAAGGCCATACTGGGTAGGCCAAGGGTCCATCAAGCCCAATATCCTGTTTCCAACAGTGGCCAATCCAAGTCACAAGTACCTGGCAAGTACCCAAACATTAGACAGATCACAAGCTACTATTGCTTATTAATCACCGTAATAGCAGTATATGGATTTATCCTCGAGGAACTTATCCAAACCTTTTTTTAAACCTAGTTACACTAACTGCTGTAACCACATCCTCTGGCAATGAATTCCAGAGTTTAACTATGCGCTGACTGAAAAAGAATTTTCTTCAATTTGTTTCAAATGAACTACTTGCTAACTTCATGGAGTGCTCACTGGTCCTTCTATTATCTGAGAGAGTAAATAACCGATTTTCATTAACTTGTTCAAGCCCTTTCATGATTTTGTAGACTTCTATCATATCCCCCCTTCAGTCGTCTCTTCTCCAAACTGAGCAGCCCTAACTTCTTTAGCCTTTCCTCACAGGGCAGCCGTTACATGCCGCTTATCATTTTGGTCACCCTCTTACCGTTTTATTTATCACAGCTTTTCCATGAACAATAATTGACTGCTAGCCGATTTTAATATAATAAAACTGTTTTCTGGCAGATCATTCCTTGTGAAACGGAACTTCTGCACTAGCCTATTGGAACCAGGGTAACATTGCTAGAGGTTTTCGTATATCCAGAATAAATACAGAGCGTCACTGCGGCGTCTTTGATGGTTGTTATATCCACACACAAACTACGATGTCTTCAGCCAAGTGATGGCTTTTCCATTTTTTCACATGTTCTTAATTTACTATTTTTCTGTAGACAAAAAAAAAATAAAAAATGGAGAAACTACTGACTAAACGGGTAGGATGGAGGCCTCCCCAGCATTTTAGAACAAAAGATACTGAATTTCAGGAGACCTAGAGTTATGATAAAATTCAGCACACAGGAACAGATTTATCCTAAGATTTTAGGTGTAACGTTGACGTGGTTGGTACTACTAGATATATTTCAGCAGCTGCTGCTGACTATAAAGATCTACTTTAAACCCTTGTGTTTTACTCCATTTTTCTGTTTCCATGGCAACAGAACTGGTGAGACCAAAGCAATCTTTTTTTTCTGACAGACGGAATTCCAAAGGACCTTTTATAAAAATGCAGTTTGTTAATAATATTGTTCTTATGCCACACTTTAGCTTTATCTATGGCCAAAGCCTCCACTCAACCCTGTGTTGACCCTCAGTAACATGAAAAAAGCAAGACACCTTAAAAAGACTTTTAATTTATTAAAGTGGGAGATGATGGTTTCACATTTTAGCAAATACTGGTACCATCTGGGTTATTTTCACTATTTTTGTATTAAATAATCATTAACTACCAGCCAACTGCCTTGTTTTATCATTACCAACAGTGTCCAGAGTATTGTATAGAAAATTATTTTATTATTTTTATTATAATTTTTTCAAATTTTTAAATTGCAATTAAAATATTTTAAAGCTTTTTATCATTTGTAAAATCTTATGAAGAAATTATAGGAAATCCAATAAAAAGTCCTGCAACAATAGAGCTAACTCCTTAAAAAATAATGCCAGAGTTTAAACTTGATTGTAGACTGTCAAGAAAGTTACATCAGATTTTTAAAGAATTTTTGAAAACAATTTCAAAGATGACCTTAGTTTGAACATCCCATCCTATTGTGGCTGCATTTCAAAGTGAGTCCTTCCTCAGAGGATCAAATTTATCTTCTTTACTTAAAAACTGGCTCCATATGTTTTCTTCAGCGAGAAGCGTCTGAACAAAAAAACACTCCCATCTTTTTATTCAGAACAAAACTCTATCCATGTGACCCAGAACCAACCAATCATCAATCTTCAATAGGGGAATTGTGTCATAATGATGACAACCAATCAAGGGGGTCATTTACCAAAATGCACTAAGGCGTTTTCGCATGCGTTAAGGGCTTATCGCATGCGAAAAGCCCCATTAACGCATGCGATAGCACCATATTGTATGGTGCGATGCAAATCTGAAAAAGAGGAAGGGTTAGGGGCGGGGAGTGGGCTGGGTTTGCCAGTCTGCGAAATGCTATCGCACAGACTTAACGCCGATTTTAATTACACCTTTTTTAATAGTGTTAAGCCATGCGATAGCTTGCGTTACCGGGTGGTAAGGTATTATCGCATTTTGTGATGTCTCTTGAAAGGCCTGTTTGAGTAGTTTTAAAGCTCCCAGAGAAAGAAAGAGAAAGAGAGATACAAATACCTACTAGGGAGAGGACACTATGGCTAGTCTCTCTCTCTCTCTCGCTCACACATTAACAATGGTCCCCCAGTGGTTGAATGCAGGAAATACAACAGGTCTGGCACTTATCGCAATTTCTGCTAACTTAGCTCTTCACATAGGTAGTTAGCACAAATTGTGATAAAACGTATATTAGCATAAAACACGCCCCTTTTGCTATCGCATGCGATACTTAATCGCATGTTGATAAATCCAGGCCCAAGTTCTTTATTCATTCCCAATGGGTAAACTGACTTACTGATTATCCAAAATTGTTTGTAGTAATTTAAACTTGCTGCTCTATCACCTCTCCAAATTCCTATAATTTCTTCATAAAATTTTACAAAATGATAAAAAAGCTTTAAAATTATTTAATTGCAATTAAAAATAGAAAAAATTATAATAAAAATAAAATCATTTTCTATACAATACTCTGGACACTATTGGAATTGATAAAGCAAGGTGGTTGATTGGTGGTTAATGATTATTTAAGGTAACCTGGATGGTACTAGTGTTTGCTAAAATATGAAACCATTATCTCTCACACTTTAGCTTTATACATGCCATAAATATACATATTACAGTATACCAAACTAATTCAGTGTCTTTTTCATGCTCATATGCTTACTAGAAATGTTGAGGATCAGACTAGAATCTCGAATTCTCTTGAGCCAAAGGAGTATGATTAGTTGCAAAACTGCCCAGCTCAACTATTTAAATGCCTAAGGAGAACCATAAGGTCATTATTTCACCCTTTCAAGACCAAGCTAAAGACCCTCATTAGTATTTAAAATGTCTTCTATACTTCTTTAGACCAAAGCAAGTCACAGTAAAACATGAATAAACTTAAGACTGACAAGACAGCACATATACATCATCTACATAAAATGACATCAAACATCTCATTGGAATATTTGACTAACTTAAAATCTCACTTGCAATTAAAGATCAACATAGCATTGCCAAAAGTTGACAGACTCTTAAATTCTTATTCATTTAAAGGTAAGAACATAAGAAATTGCCATGCTGGGTCAGACCAAGGGTCCACCAAGCCCAGCATCCTGTTTCCAACAGAGGCCAAACCAGGCCACAAGAACCTGGTAATTACCCAAACACCAAGAAGATCCCATGCTACTGATGCAATTATTAGCAGTGGCTATTCCCTAAGTAAAACTTGATTAATAGCAGTTAATAGACTTCTCCTCCAAGAACTTATCCAAATCTTTTTTGAACCTAGCTACACTAAATGCACTAACCACATCCTCTGGCAACAAATTCCAGAGCTTAATTGTGCATTGAGTGAAAAAGAATTTTCTCCGATTAGTCTTAAATGTGCTACTTGCTAACTTCATGAAATGCCCCCTAGTCCTATTATCCGAAAGTGTAAATAACCGATTCACATTGACTCGTTCAAGACCTCTTATGATCTTAAAGACCTCTATCATATCCCCCTCTTCAGCCTTTCCTCATAGGGGAGCTGTTCCATCCCCTTTATCATTTTGGTTGCCCTTCTCTTTACCTTCTCCATCACAACTATATCTTTTTTGAGATGCGGCAACCAGAATTGTACACAGTATTCAAGATGCGGTCTCACCATGGAGCGATACAGATAGGTAGATTTTAAAAGGGCTGTGTATGCAAAAACACATGCTATTTTATAACCTATGTGCATGTCTGGAGCTGTATGCACACACATGTGTGGGCTGCTGCTCCTTATTAGGCACAGGATGTTACGAGCGCGTCCTCCACACTGCTGATGAACCAAGGGTTTGGGGACTTTCGGATTTTGTTGCGAGCGCGAGGAGCGCGGTCGCCTCTAAAGCAGGTGTAGTGAGCCCTTGGGCCACGGCGAGACTCAGGGAGGAGCCCCAAGCCACACCGTGGGAGGTGAGCCGGTGCAAGCATGGAGAGCTAGGCGAGGCATAGCTGGAGCAAGGAACAGAGAACAAGGTCTGACCCTCAACCGGACCTGCACGCCCACGGCAACCAACAATGCAATGTTGATTGATGAACGGTCCTCCGACTGTTCCAAGCCCTTTCGGACCTGCCGCTAAGTAACGGTTTTGGGCAGCAGGCCGGACAGAGGACGAGGACAGACGAGGGCTGAAGCGAATACATCACAGACGAGGGCTAGGAGGGAAGACATTGGCACCGTCTCTCAGGGCGCCCTACTCAGCCCACCTTCACGGGCAGACCCAATGGGCTGGTCGCGGACCACCCTGTCCCACTGCGTGCCCTACACAGCCCAAGAAGGCTGGTTGCGGACCACGCTGAGAACGGGACAAGCGCAGGGAAGAAGCGGGTTACTGCACTCCTGGCAGTCTGAAGCGGGATACTGCACTCCTGGCAGTCTGAGGCAGCATACTGCACTCCTGGCAGTCTGAGGCAAGCAGAAACATCAGGAACAAGCATCTAGGAACATCTGGAACCAACATCAAGGAAACAGGCAGAGACACAGGACAGGGAGCCGTCAAGACAAGCGAGACCACGGAGGACCTGGATCAGTCAGCAAACACAGGCAACTGTGGAACCCAATCCAAAGGCAAACAGGAACTGAAGTGAAAGTCCTTTTATACTGCTGTATGCAGGCAACTCCCTGGGAGGAGTTCACCTGGACCGCCACTCACTGGCCCTATAACTGAGGAGGGATGCCGCGGGCCGGCCCCTAGGGAGAAGGGCATGGCCGAACCAGGAAGTCCAAGCAGAGCCAAGCAAGCCACAGGCAGGCCTCAAGAACAGCGAGGCCTCCCAGGCCCTGGAGCAAATCCTGGATAGTTCGCAGGTGAGGCCCTGGCTTCGGAGCGGCCTCCAGAAGAGAAGGTAAAATGCCTCCTGTGCCGCAGCACAGGAGGGATTGCAACACAGGAGTCTGGTGAATGAGAGAGAGAGAGTCTATAAGGCTCAAACTGATACCGTATACATTGTAAGGGGGCACTTTGATTCGGGGTGAGTTTTCAGGAGGTGGGTTGGGGTTAGTGGGGTGTTGTTACAGACACATTCAGAGGTATCCATTGTAAAATTGACCTCATTAAAGTATTTTTGACCTTATAAGTGAAGAAAAGGAGTTGATTTGTACAATGTTCTCCAGTGCCTAACAAGGAGCAAAAGCAAAGTGGCACGTGCATGTTACACACGCCAGCTGAGGAAAATTAGAGGCTATGTATGGCCTCTGGAACACACATCGAAAAAAGGGGGTGTCACTGGTCTCAAATAATACACACTCAGAATAACCATGTATGCAATGCTGGAACACCCATGCCCTGACCCTTTTCCGCCCACCTTTTCTGGGCGCATGTACATCAATGTACGTGCGCCCTTCCCGGCTATTTAAAATTTGCCTAGCTACCACTCGGGCCACTTACACGTATAAGTGGCCATTTTTGCACACGCGAGGCTTTTAAAATCTACCTTTAAATGCAGCTGAAACAACCAGGTTTTAAGCCCTTTTTTAAATGGTTTTTTATCGACTGTTGATCTCAGGGCTTCCGGCATTGTGTTCCAAAGACTAGGTCCACCCAAAAAAGTGCTTGTTTAATGGTGGGGACAGGTAATAATCCTTTATGTGCTGAGTGGAGATTCCAAGACGGTGTGTAGAATATAAGATCAGCTACAAAGACACAGCAGGAATTTCTTCAAATCCTCTTTATATATTGTCATATGGACTACTAGCAAACTAATCAGTGCATGAGTGACATCCAGTGACACGAAGAGTCGATCAGAAAGCCCTGTTGGTGTATGTAAAGAGGCTTAAACAGTGATGTCCAAAGCTCTGATTTTCCTTTTCGATAGCCTATCATTTTAAAGTTATTTCACTGGCCGTAACCAAAATAGGCACAGAATACCCCAGAGGACAGAGCTAAGAAGACCTGTTTCATATCCCATTTCTCACACCATCCAAGGCCATTTTTAGCTGGAGCAAGCCCTTGTGCGAGGCTTTTCACAGGCCCCCCTGCTCACTGACAATCTGCCACCATGGTGCTTTCCTAGCAGCCGAGCCCACAAGAGGTTTCAGCAGCTTCTCCCACTTTGAGGGATAGCTGGTATGTGGACACACAGTCCAGTTAAGAACACAAGAAGTGCCATGCAGGGTCAGACAAATGGTCCATTGAACCCAGCATCCTGTCTCTGACAGTGGCCAGTCTGGGGCACTAGAAAATACCTAACAGATCCTAATGGGCAATGGTGATTTTCTGCCAAGTCTCACCAGGGTCACCAACCTGGGCCCTTTTTGAACTTGCTTCCTATTCTCTACTGCAGCTGGAATAGAAGGTAGAGGCTACTGCTGGCCCTAATTTATGAGCTGATGCAGCAATCCGGGTATTAAAACAACTTGTGTTGGATTAAAAGCGCAAAGTTTTAACGCTCAGATAAAAAAAAATTCTAACTACCGATGCAGCAAGCTAATGATATGCTAGCAGCTAATGCATCGGTAGTTTAAAAAGTATGTTAAATGTGCATTCGGTCTGTGTCGAACGCACATTTTAACTCAGGAAGGGAGGGGGAGCGCCCCTATCAGGGACGCTGACTTATCCGGCTATCTGGCAAATTTTGCTGTCTTGTCCAGCTATCTGGCGCAGGGTCGCTGCTATTTAGTCAGATAAGTAGTGGCAATCCAATGCCAGATAGCCGGATAAGTCAATACTTATCCAGCTAAGTGGTGGTAACAGCCACTATTTAGCCAAATAAATCATTACTTATTTAGCTAAGTAATGACACCGTGTAGGAGTGCGGCCAACAGCAATGCGCTGTGGAATCTGGAGGAGCTTGGCTAGGTGGACCCAGGGCTCAAGGAGGAAGAGACTGGTGGTCAATCGGGCAGTTTGGGCAGGGGCAGGTCTTACCCAGCCCAGAGTGAGTCGAACAGAGAGGAAGGAGAAACAGAACAGCTTTCCCCCTCCAGTCCCAGCTCAGGCAGCCTGGCAGGATCCCGGAGGGCTGGTCCACTTCGATCTGGGGTAATTACGGGCTTTTTCCGAGGATGGCTGCCGCTGCTGCTCTCAGAGTTGCTCCGGTTCAGACGGATCCGCAGCACCCCCTCATGGTAGCCTGGGACGAGTTTGAGGAGGGGCTGGGCAGGGAGGTGCAAGAAAAAGCAGAGCTGAGGGGGACAAAGGTTTGTCAGCAGGGTCCTGGACTGAATTACAGAGACATCTAAGTCGAATATGTAATTTTTTTTCAATTTCTTTTTCTGTTTTTTTAACCTATTTTTGTGCCAGCACAATAGTGCTGGAAACTTAACTCCATCTCTGACCTAGAGTTAAGTTTCCAGTGCTAAAAAAAAAAAATAACAGCCGACGGAACGCACTGCTCTACATGGGGGAGTAGTAATGCTTAATGCCATCATCTGCATGGGATTTCCATGCGAGGGTGCTAAGTATTACTCTCATTACAGAACATTCATTTTGTGAGCGCAAAACTTATTGCTGCATCGCCGGTGAAGTTTACACTCACAAAATGAGTGTTGAATGGCAGGCAGTGCTGTGCGTTGGCCAGCACGCAACCTTTCTGCATCGGCCTGTTAGTGCCTTTTTTTTTTTTCCAGAAAATTACGACTTTTAATGAGGAGATTCATTCCATGTTGCTCATTCCCAGAATTAAGAAGTGGTGATTAATTCTCCAAGTCCACCTGGCTAATAACTGTTCCTCCTGAACCTGTACAAATCTTTTTTAAAATCCAGGTATATTATTAAACTTGACCTCATCCTCTGGCAACAAATTCCATGTCTTTATTTGTTTATTTATTTAAAAACTTGCATACCGCAAACTTCCATGCAACTTTGTGTTCAGAACGGTTTACATAATGCATACATAAAATACACATAAATAACAATAAAAAGTCATAAATCAATACTATATAGACATTTCATACATTATCCTGTCCAAATGCCTCCTGGAAAAGCAATACCTTCAGTCCTTTTCTGAACACCTTGACACCTGCCTCTTGAACTGTACATTGACTGAATAAATACTTTCTTACATTTGTTTTAAATCTGCTACCAGTTAGTTCTGTGGAGCGTCCCCTAGTTCTTGTACTAAACTTGAACTAAACCACTCGTCTGTTTTGTCTGCAAGCTAAAGAGCCCTAACCTATTAATCCTTTCTTCATAAGGGAGTCATTGCACACCCTTCTCTGTTCCTTGTCTATTTCTGCTATAATCATTTTTTTTAACATTATCGTTACTAATTTATAACTTCTCAAGGAAAAACCTTGTACAGATATTATTGGAAGCACTCCAAGAAATTCATCCACCAAAAAAAAAAAAGGAAAATATATAACAGAGTCTGCACAGATTCAAACCCATAATTTAGCAGTGGGACCCATAACCATCAAAACCATAAGGTGAATAAGAAAGCACAGTGGACATAAAGTTACAGCGAAGGCTTTTAAACAAACTGGAACAACCACATTAACCAGAGCTGGAACACAGATCTACAATTTTATCACTAAAAAAAAATAATATAGGCAAAACATTATTATATTTGAACAAGCACTTGCATGGAAATTTGAGGAAAAAAGAGCCACCAAGGTCTCCTCAGTCATTCTACTTACGTTTCATTCGCCAACATTACCTTTCTGTGGACATTTAATTAAATTTGCTCTGTTATACTGATATGTATCAGTGTATATACCACTTCATAAATGTATAAATACTGTAGCAGTACTAGAAAAGGGATTTATAGCTTCATCTAACTGCTCTATCTGGCAGATAAAGCCAACTCCATTAAAAAGAAAAAAAGCTTTAGATCTCACCACAAAGAAGGTGAAAGAGTAAGCTAACATGCACTTTTTCTACTATATCAACAGGGAGCTTCAAATCCAGTTCTGCAGCCAAGTCTTCTAAATCCGTGGGATTTGGAAAGGCTGTCAATTAGTCTGTAGCTTATCACGTCAAGTCTTTCGGAGGCAAAGGCACTGATTCTTTCATCATGGTAATAACAGTGGAGAAACGAAGCGTGTAAATCCACAAACAGAAGCGCTGCTTTACAGGACAAGCACTATATACTACAAATATTCAATCGCACATCCGTGGTTAAAAAGCAGGACTGAAGGGGGTCAGTCAGACATCGCAGCTCGTGTATGTGCTGCCTTGCATGTAGTTACAAACAGGCCGATTCAGTAAAGTCCGCGGAAGAGCGGACGAACACCCGCTCTCCTGGCGCGCGCACAGGCCACTCGCCTATGCACGCAATTCTCTATTTAAATGAGGCCCGGCGGTAGAAACGGACAAAAGGAGGCGCTAGGGACACTAGCGCGTCCCTAGCGCCTCCTTTTAGCCTGGAACGGCGGCTGTCAGCGGGTTCGACAGCCGACGCTAAATTTTGCCGGCGTCGGTTCTCGAGCCCGCTGACAGCCACGGGCTCAGAAACTGGACGCTGGCAAAATTGAGCATCTGGTTTTCGACCTGACAGCCGCCGGCCCATTTTAAAATTTTTTTTTAACTTTTTTTACCCTTCGGGATCTCTGACTTAATATCGCCATGATATTAAGTCGGAGGGTGCACAGAAAAGCAGTTTTTACTGCTTTTCTGTGCACTTTCCCGGTGCTGGCAGAAGCTAGCGCCTACCTTTGGGTAGGCGCTAATTTCTTAAAATAAAATGTGCAGCTTGGCTGCACATTTTACTTTCTGTATCGCGTGGGAATACCTAATAGGGCCATCAACATGCATTTGCATGTTGAGGGCGCTATTAGGTTCCGCGGGTTGGACGTGCATTTCCGCCCCTTACTGAATAAGGGGTACGGGAAAACACGCGTCCAAGGGCAGGTTAACAGTGCGCTCCGTCGGAGCACACTGTACTGTATCGGCCTGATTGTAGGCAAGGTCCTTTGAAAGCAGCCTTCTTCTGACTGCAACAGAGCTCTGTCTACTTGGTAATTCAGGGAAAGACTATAAAACCACAATGATCAGAGGATCACACTGCATTGTTATAAAACAAACTTGGTTTCAAGAAGGATTTTTGTTCACGATAGTAACCAGCATGGCTATAAACTCCCTGTTACAAAGTCTGCTGGGTCGGCTCATGGTTCTGTCCCTCTCGCTTGGAGCAATCCCTTAACCCTCTCCATTCCAGAATTCACAGGTTTGCACCAACACTGGAAACCATTTGCAACAGAAATCTTAAAACCATGGTTGTAGGCCCTGCATACTGTGCGGAAGAGGTTAGCTGCTCCCAAGCTGTATTAACACACTGAGACTAACACTGTTTATTCAGACTACTAAATGGAAAGAAAATATACATTTAAAATCATGGAGACTTACCTGTTTTACCTTAATTGTATTAGGATCAGTTACACGATCCAGTCCATATTCCAGAACATCCAGTGCTCCTGGCTGTCACACAAAGGAAGTATTAGTAACACTGGTCTGCCCTTCTTAAGTGAAAGTCTTAATGTGAAAGTTCATATCCCTTGAGTTGATGCAAAGTTTCAACAGCTTTAAGGTACGTGGCAGAACCAACTTTTCATGTGACCTCAGGGACCCTTATCACTTGGCTTAGAAGGCTTAAAGCATCCCCCACGTTGAACTTGTACCTTAAAGGGTTAGCTTATTGCTCTTGCACAAGCTCTCAGCTGCAAATAAATGAGCCCAACTAAACAGAGGTGAGGTGCAAGAATAAGAAACAGGACACCAACAGAAAATTGTTTAGTGCTCATTTTAAACTATGGGCCAACTCTACTAAGAGGTTTTTTTTTTCCCATTTTGTATCTCTGAGAAAAATTCTTAATGCATTATGCCCTATATATGCCATTATGTGATAGGAAAGTCTGATTCAGTCAGTTGATCCATTCAGGCTTTTCCTGTGAATCAAGCTCTGCATCAATAATTTGAATTTGCACCCTGCTTTTATCACAAGGGTTCCAGATGCATCAGTCCTGTTTCGTACGCCAACCCCTCTGATTAGTATTCCACTGTGAGCAGCTATTATTCTCTATGAACAGGTATTATTTAGTATTGGGTTGCTTGGATTCTACCTATCCACAATTTATAAACCAATCTATTAATACAAGCAATTCAAAGGCCATGTGTTAAAGGAAGAGGAATGACTGTGGGGAATATGAAAGGTTCTCAGTGAGTATGAGGAGCCAATCAGGAGACAACTGTTGTGACATCACAGCACAGGCTATTTTTTTTTTTTTTAAGAACCAGGGACTGCTTTCATCATCCATCGCCACCTCTTCCGCCCTTTCTCTCCTGACACTGAGCTTCTGCATGATTGAGCTACTAGCCGAAGAAATCAACAGAGCCTCGTGTCAAGACGACTTTCTTTTCGAGTTCTCAATGAATATAATTTGTCACCAAAGACTAATATCATCCAAAAATAAAATCTGCATACAACAAGCAATATGACATTGGTAGAGCAGCACGAGCAAAGGGGCTGCAGATAGCACAATCAAGGCTTCAGATGTGATGTGCTTTCAAAGGTGAGAAGAGGACATGTGACAGCCCATTCCTGCTTCTGGTGCAAGATTTTTAAGCACTACCAGATAGAGATATGCTGTCTTTTTAAGCAATGTGGAACTCATGACGACATTTGTTTCATTTTGTGTCTTTTTCCCATCGTAAACAAAACAAAAACCAACAAAAATACAGTTTTGTTTCACTTCATTTCTGCTTTTTGGTGCACATTAAATGGTTTTAGTTTATACTAAATCATTTCAGCACACACTAAAATGCAGACATGAAATGAAAAATAAAACAAAACAAAGGGTTTTTTCCATGCACGCCCCTATTATCGGCATGGATGCTAAATGTGATGGCTTGTCATCACTGTTGTTCCCTGATGCTTGAGTTTATTATGATTTGAGATGGTACAGGCTTTTCATATGAAGTAAAGGCACTGTTTTGCAATACATCTGTTCAACAGGGAAATTCTGTAGCACAGACTAACAATGAGATAGGAGTGAATCACAGGGAGAGGTTATTATCAAAGCTTCCAGCTTAAATATTCATAGCCATGTTCATGTTTTATTCTCTTTCATTTTCTCTGCCTCTGTTTCTGATTCTCTCCCTCTTATTTTTTTTTTGTTCTGAGGCACAATGAGAAGGTCATGAAAAGGCACTTCTGTTCGAAGTGTAGGGTATGGCCAAGTCCATGTTATGATTGTGAGATCCTCTGTCATTACCGATTTGTGTAGCTTTTATTTAGTTAGTAAGTACATTTACAAAACGTCTGTCCAGTCAGGTAGAGGAGGTCCTTCTCCTCTACCAATTCCCAACTTTATGCTTTCCACCTGGCTGCACCGTATGCTTGGACTAGACTTCCTGAGCTGGCGCAACATGCTCCCTCTCTTGCCTTGTTTCAATCCATCTGAAAACCCACCTTTTTGAGGCTGCCTGTAAATATTAACCTTTCATTATCCCATTTACAGCCTTATCAATTTTATCCATTTTCTTAATAAACGAAATTCCCAAAGTCTCTTCTGAGCAAGGACTGTCTCTTATGTGTTTTTGTATAGCACTGCATTATGTCGAGTAGCACTATAAAATTGATAAGTAGTAGTAGTAAAGCAGACATAGGAAATAAAATAATAAAAACAAGTATAAAATAAAAATACAATATCAAAACATAATAAAACTGGACCTAGACACCTAAAATCATAAATAACTAAACTCAGTCCTCATCTTCATTCAGTAAAACTCACAGCTCTTTCTCAGTCAATTAATAAAAAGCAGTAAAAAAAACAAGTTTTACATTTCCTAAAAGATAAATAATCATCATTAATCCATATATGTTTCAACAAAGAATTCCAGAGCACAGTAGCCGCATAAGGAAAGGCTCTATTTCTAGTTTCTGTTACGAGCGCGCGCGGGCGCGGTCATCTCGGGCGGGTGGTGAGCCCTTGGGCCACGGCAGGACTCAAGGAGGAGCCCCAAGCCACACCGTGGGAGGTGAGCTGAGCAGGCATGGTGAGCCAGGCAGGCAGGAACAGAAGCAGGGAGTCCGACCCTCAGCCGGACCTGCATGCCCATGGTAGCCAACACGGGGAAGTTGACTAATGAACGGTCCTCCGACTGTTCCCGGCCCTTTCGGACCCGCCGCAGGGAACGGCAATGGGCAGCAGGCCGGACAGAGGCGAGGGCAGACAGAGTCCTTATACAGAAGACGTCAGACGGGGGCTGAAGCAGACATCCAAGACAGGCTGAAGCAAGACACTGAAGACATCAGGGCAAGGGCTGAAGCAAGAAGGAAAGGTCCAGGCGAGCAGGAACTCCGATGCTGGGATACTCACATCCGAAGCCCCTTCGGCTGGCAGAAGCTCAAGAGCCCGTGGGACAAATCCCTCCTGTTGGCCACTCCAGGGCCCAACAGGACAGAAGGCTCAGGAACCAGACGAGGACGAAGGTCAAGGCAGAGACACGAAGACATCAGGAACATCAGGCAGAGACAGGACAAGGTGCCATCAAGACATGGAGGACCTGGATCAGCTAGGTTACAGGCGACTGTAATGCTCAGATCCAAGGCCCTCTGCAAGTGAACAGAAAGTCCTTAAATACTGGAGGTAGAAGGCAACTCCCTGGGAGGAGCTTGCCAGGACCGCCCACCGCTGGTCCTATAACTGGGGTAGAGAGCTGCGGGCCAGCCCCTAGGGAAACGGGCGTGGCTGGAAACCAGGAAGTCCAAAAGCAGAGGCAAGCAAGCCACAGGCACAGCTAGGCTTCTCAGGCCCTGGAGCAAGTCCCGGATGGAACACAGGCGAGGCCCAGGCTTCAGAGCGGCCTCTGGAGGAAGGTAAGAGACCTCCTGTAGTGCAGCAACAGGGGGGATCGCAACAGTTTCCATATTTTTTTTATCTTTTCAACAGAGGGGATACACAAGATATTATTAGAAGCTCAAAACATAAAGACTGAGACAGTCCTTTAACAAAACAGAATTAAAAACAAACATTTAAAAATTAAAACAATTGTCTCAGACTTTATACAGAGCTCAGCAGGAAGCCAATGAAGGTCATCCAAAACGGGAATGATACGATCATTCAATCTGAGTCCTAACAAAATTTGAGCTACTGTGTTCTGAACATATTGAAGACGAGAGAATGATTATTTTCTACAATCCAATATATAAGGCACTGCAGAATCCAATATAGCTCATTACCATTGCATGCATAATGGTTGCAGGATGTCTTTCAATAAATAATGGCAAAGGATCCAAACTAGTCTCAACTAATATAAAGCAGACTTTACAACACTGTTGATATGGGGTAACATTGAAAGACCAGCATCTATAATAACTCCCAGCATTTTAACTTTTGATTTCATGGGCAAACAATGACCATAAGTGTCAGCTCTGTGGATGCAGTGGGTGCTTGAGCACCCCCAGTATTGAGCAAACTCCTTCACTGTGACCAGAGGGAGGTAATTTGTGTGATTTTGCACCCTCTAATCATTTTGAAAAGCTGGAAGACCATATTCAGCTGCCGTTCGACTCTTATCAGGTTAATTAGTGCTGTATATTTAGTGATGCAGCATGATACTGAATATACCCAGATATCCTAAAGATGCACCAAGAGAGAATACCATCATCCATGGCATCAAAAGCAGAGGAGGGATCCAACAGAATCACCAATCTATGCCCCTATCCGAACTTCTACGAAGCAAGTCCATTAATATAGTTAAAGCAGATTCCGTAATAGGCAATGACCAAAAGCACATTTGACAAGGATCAAGACAGGTTTTTTCATGTAATAATTCTTTGTTCAATTAATTTTCCCTAATATGGCAGGATAGAAACTGGTCTGAAATCAGATAAATGTATGGATAATGGACCCTTGGCTGTGGTGTGGTTGACTCAGCCTAGTAAGCGAACCTATCAGGCCCATGCCGGCAGCTGGCAAATGTGCCCTGGTCTAGGACTAGGCTGGAATTTTACCTATACTAGCCCCGTTCCCTGTGGGTTGAGCCTTTGGGTTCCAGGGGCCGGCAGGACTTAGACGATGGTCCCATAGGGCAAGGAGTGAGAGAGAATCTGGGACCAAGCTGAGGTCTGGACAAGTAGCAATCAAAGAGACTCCAGGTATAGGCCATGGGTAAGGGGAGGCACTGAGCAAAACATAATCCGGTTCCATAGCAATGGTCAGGGGCAGGCGGTAGACAAAAGGGTAGTCCAGGTCCAAGCAGAAGTCAAGTCCTAGAAGACAGACAGAGGCAGGACGAAAGCAAGCAGGACAAACTGGAGAGGCAGGGCAGAACAGGATGCTGGACAAGGCAAGAAAGAGACAGGATGGACGAGGCAAGCATGAGGCAAGGATGAAGCAAGTTGGACAAGGTAAGGATGAGGAACACATGGCAACACGTACTGCAATCAAGCAGGTAGATCTGTTGCTGAGGCAAGGCACAGCCAGGCCTTAAATAGGGGAGCTGGTGATGTCATCAATAGGCGTCACAAAGAAGCTTTCCCGCCGCGAAGCCTTTAAAATGTGTGTGGTTGTGCATGCATGCCTATGGGGGAGGCATGGTCTGGGGAGGGTGGCATTGGTGGCATCCTTGCTGCATTGATGGGCCGGGGCCCGCATGGAAGTGATGACTCCGTGACTGGCAAATGTTACAATAAATCTGCAACATCAAATGCAGGTTTCTTTAAAATAGGGTAAACAATCACTTCTTTCAATCTTTGGGAGAAAATTCCACAGCACAGGGAAGCACTGATAATACTCCCCCCAATTGAGCCACTAAGCCCAGTCCACATTCTTTCATTGACCAGGCTGGGACTGGATCAAAGGAATTTCCTCTAGGCTTGGATCGTGACAAAACAGACTGAATTTCAGCTGGTGAGACTGCCCTAAAAGACTTTATAGCATCTTCTAGGGGAATACGATCAGGCCCCTCCCTACAATTTCTGCAGTACACATTGATCCAGCTTTTCCCTCAAACTATTAACCTTAGAAATAAAATAGAGAACTCAGTAGCACTAATGAAAGGATTCTCCTATTTATAGTATTGAAGACTGCCCTAAGAGAATTTTTAGCCAGTCTAAATTATTTTGAAAAATAACTTATTTTCCCTTTTTTAATTTTCAAATTATAATCTTTTAAATGCCATGTGTACACCATCCTATCCTCATCTTTTAAAGAACGTTGCCATTGTCATTCAAGCTGTTGTCCCTTCTGCTTAAGAAATGCAAATCTGCAGAAATCCAAAGAGAGGATTTCTGTACAGATACTGTAGGTATTTTGTTTTCTCAGAAGTAATAGTTATCTAGTATGAGATGTGTGGCTAAATGCCAAGACTGAACACAGAGGGTCTTTACTGTCCTGAAAAAAAAAAAAAAAAAAAAAAGAGTAGTCTAAAAGCTCCAGAAATTTAGAGGGTGGCACAACTATTCCCATGTTGCCAAGTTTTTCCATAGCGCCTTATCTTTGGTAATTATCTATCATGATCTTCCTTTTCCCTTTACTGTTATTTCTGCTTTGGGCAGATGTGATTTGAGCAATTGTTAGAAACCCCCCACCTCCCACGCCCCTCTGGCCTTAATTTAGATCTGCAGGAGACAATCGATGCTGTTTAATATAAGAGAACGAGAGAGAAGAAAAGGGAGATAGAGAATGAGAGAAGAGGAGGAAATGCATTTCACCAGCTTTATTTAGCAGCTGACCTGAAAGCTAAATGAATGTCTCAGTTCATCAGAAGATGCAGTTTTATTATGCCAGTCTTAAAGCCTTTCCAGACAAGCTTATTTTGTACTAAAGATTTTCAGTTTCTTTTCTGTGTGCTCACTGTTAAAATGGACAATTTTTCAGGCTTAGAGCCTAGGGGTGTTTTGTTTTTTTTATTCCAGACAATCCATGAATGTCCAGGTACAGGCTGTAGCTAAATCTGCTTTCTTCAATCTACATCATGTGAAACGCCTCTATCCCTTTTTAGATAATACTGCATTTGTCTCCGTAATCTATGCTTACATTTTCTCCAGAACAGATAATTGTAACTCTCATGATGTAGGGTTACCACAGAACATTTTGCTTAAATTGCAGTTAGTGCAAAACTCAGTGGCATGGTTGTTAAATATTCCTCAATTCCAATGAACCAACCCAGTTCTAAAGGGCCTGGCTTCCAGTGGAGTACCAATATATATTTAAATTGTTTTAACCTTTAAACTTCTGCATGACATTGCCATCATTAACTCAGAAAGCAGCTAGTCCACTACACCCCAACTTGCTTTCTCTGCTCCTCTAAGGTTTTTTTTTTATTAGAGATCCTCTCTCTTAAGGCCCTCAGGTTGGCTACCATGAGGCAGGTGGCTATCTCAATGATAAGCCCCATTCTTTGGAACTGGATCCTCTAAGGTCCATGTTTATACAACTATGGGCACAGCGTCCATAGTGCACAGTGGTGCACAGGTATCACCAACTTTAAAACAGAGTGTGCCTTGCACCACCAACTGCATGCACATCCAGGAGAGCAGCAACAGAGAGGAGGAAGAGGCCCATGAGGCTGCCAGTGCACCCCATCTCACCAGTGGCCGAGAAAAGGAGCAGAACCAGGAGCCACCGGTGGTCCCCATCTTGCCAGTTGCCATGAAGAGCAACAGGACTAGGAGGCTGCCAGCAGACCCCATTGCACCAGCAATGAGAAGAGGAAGAGGCTGCCGGCGGACTCCATCTAACTGGTGGCTGAAAAGAGGAGCAGGATTGGGAGGCCACTGGCAGACCCCCATCTCACCGGCAGCCAAGAAGAGGAGCAGAACTGGGAAGCTGCTGGCGGAGCCCATCTTGCCGAAGGCCAAGAGGAGAAATAGGCCCGGGAGGCTGCTGTCATATCCCATCCCACTGGCGGCTGAAGAAAGAAGAGGTCCAGGAGACCACTGGCGGTCGAGAAGAGGAAGAAGCCCATTCTCCTACTTCTCTAAGTATGCTATTTTTCAAACCACGTGCAGCCAATATATGCTCTATGCTGATCTTGTGCATTGCGAGATCAACACAGAGGAAGTGCTAGCCCCATGACCGTAAATTTTGAATAGCGTGGGGCAGGCACATGAGGAGCAGCAGAGAACGGGTTCCTTCCCCTTCTCGGCTGATGGTGGCATCCTAGGCCTGCTCCTCTTCTCGGATGCTGGCAGCTTGTCTTTGTGTATGTAAGTGAATGGAAACCTGCCTGTATGTGTGTGTGAGTGTGTGTGTGTGTGTGTGTGTGTGTGTGAGAGTGTATGTGTGAGTAAGTAGATGGTAGCCTGCCTGGGTATGTATGTGTGAGAGAGAATGGTAAGCAGCCTGGATGTGAGTGTGGATGTAGTGTGAATGGTATGGTAACCTACCTGTGTGTGTGTGTGAATATGTGTGTGTGAGTGTGTGAATGAGGGCCTGTTTGGGGGGGGGGGTGAATGGGAGCCTGTGTGTGTGTGTGTGTGAGAGAGAGAGAGAGAGAGAGACAAAGCATGTGGGTGTGAGAGCCTTATGTATATGTGAGAGAGAGAGCACGTGGGAGTGAGAATCTGTGTACATGTGTGTGGGAGTGGGAGCCTGTGTGTGAATGAGAGCATGAAAGAGTGAGAGCTTGCATGTGGATGTGGGAATGGAAGCTTGCATAACAGAGATAGACATGTGAAATAGAGAGCCTGCATGTGTTAGAGAGCATATGAGAGTGGGAGCTTGTGTGTTGGAGTGGGAGCCTATATGTATGTGAGAGATCCCACTCTTGTATGTGAACATACAAGAGTGGGATCCTAAGAGAAAGCTTGTGTATAAGAGCACACATGTAAGAGAGCGCCTGTGTGTGTGTATGGAGAAAGGAAAGAAGACAGGAGGAGAGAGAAGAAACAGAAAGAATAAAAGAGATCCTGAAAAAGGAATAAGGAAAAGGAGTCATGCGCTGGCCGCCTAGAGGAAGGAAGCACGTTTGAAGGGCTCCCTATGTCCGGCTCCAATTATCCTTAATCATTTTGGTCCTGCATCTGAAAACAGTTCAAGCTATAATAATTAAAAATGTTCCGAAAGTCTCAAAAAAGGCAAAAAGGCAAAGATCCGAAGAGATGCGGGCAATGCAGGATGAAAACTCAGTCTCAGATGAGGAATGGCCAGTGCTTCAGACACCACTGGATGCTATGAAATTTCTGCAAGAAATGTTTGAAAGATTCTCGGACAAAATAATAGCAAGTATAAATTCTAAATTGGAAGTAATGGTAGAAAAAGTGTTACAATTAGTCTCCTCTGTGCAAGAAAATATGGCCCAAATTGAGGAAACACTGAGAAGGGTGGAGGAGTTAGAACTCTTTCTGACGAGTGTGCATTTGAAAATAGACATGCTGGAAAGGAAACTTAAAGGTGCAACAGAGAAGCTAGATGACCTGGAGAACTGGGGGAGAAGAAAAAATATTTGGATTGTTAGTTTTCCAGAAGCAGCAGAGGATAAAGATCCTGCTTGGTTCCTTGCAAAATGGCTGCCAGAGGTTCTAAGCCTACAAACCAAGCATGGCCTCATTAAAATCGAGAGAGCTCATAGGGCGCTGGCGCCTCCTCCATCAGCTGGGGTCCAGACACGAATGATCATTATTATATTTCATTATTATTATGATAAAGCTCGGATTTTGGAGCAAATGAGACACCAGAAAGAGAGTTTTTTTGAGAAACCAGAAAATATTTTTTCCCCTAACTGTTCTCAACTGGTGCAGAAGAAAAGAGTAGTATTTACTGATGTGAAAAAGTTACTCCATGTCAAGAGGTATTCATATGCCCTTAGGTATCCGGTGTGCATGAAAGAAATAGTCAATGGCCATGCTCGATTTTTTGAGACTGAGGCAGAGGTTCGGAAGTTCCTAGGCTCCATTGGAAGGCTGTATAACTGAAGGAAACTAATTGACGAGCCGATACAGTAAAGTCCACAGGAGAGCAGACGAACGCCCGCTCTCCCGGCGCACGCGATTCACTATGCAAATAAGGCGGCGCGGTAGAAACGGGGAAAAGGAGGCACTAGGGACACTATCGCGTCCCTAGTGCCTCCTTTTTGACAGGAGCGGAGGCTGTCAGCGGGTTTGACAGCCGACGCTCAATTTTGCTGGCGTCGGTTCTCGAGCCCGCTGACAGCTACGGGCTCGGAAACCGGATGTGGAGAGTTGACCACATGACAAAAAGATTACACACAGCACTGAAAGGTCAGGAAGCAGTGGCGCAGAGGCCAGTGGCAGAAACAGAGATTAGTTAATTGCAAAGAGATGCATACTGGTTTGCGGGCTGGGAGAGACATAAAAGAAAATCAAGATCCAATAATTATTATTCGATCATGATGGCAGTAAGGGTAAACAATGGAATTGGGTCAAGCAGAAAAAATTCAGAGAGGAACTGGGCACCTATATCGGGGAATATCAGTTGGTATGGAGGTGGACTATCACGTGCGCTATATCTCAGCATGGTTAAAAGGGGAAGTGAAAGAAGCTATTTTAGCCAAAAGATCTTCATTCAAAAATTGGAAGAAGGATCCAACAGAAGAAAATAGGATAATGCATAAACATTGGCAAGTTAAATGTAAGACATTGATAAGACAGGCTAAGAGAGAATTTGAAAAGAAGTTGGCTATAGAGGCAAAAACTCACAGTAAAAACTTTTTAAAATATATCCGAAGCAGAAAGCCTGTGAGGGAGTCAGTTGGACCGTTAGATGATTGAGGGGTTAAAGGGGCACTTAGAGAAGATTAGGCCATCGCAGAAAGATTAAATGATTTCTTTTCTTCAGTGTTTACTGAAGAGGATGTTGGGGAAGTACCCGTACTGGAGAAGGTTTTCATGAGTAATGATTCAGATGGACTGAACCAAATCACGGTGAACCTAGAAGATGTGGTAGACCTGATTGATAAACTGAAGAGTAGTAAATCACCTGGACCGGATGGTATACACCCCAGAGTTCTGAAGGAACTAAAAAATGAAATTTCAGACCTATTAGTAAAAATTTGTAACCTATCATTAAAATCATCCATTGTACCTACAGACTGGAGGATAGCTAATATAACTCCCATATTTAAAAAGGGCTCCAGGGGAGATCTGGGAAATTACAGACCAGTTAGCCTGACTTCAGTGCCAGGAAAAATAGTGGAAAGTGTTCTAAACATCAAAATCACAGAACATATAGAAAGACATGGTTTAATGGAACAAAGTCAGCATGGCTTTACCCAAGGCAAGTCTTGCCTCACAAATCTGCTTCACTTTTTTGAAGGAGTTAATAAACATGTGGATAAAGGTGAACCAGTAGATGTAGTGTACTTAGATTTTCAGAAGGCGTTTGACAAAGTTCCTCATGAGAGCTTCTAGGAAAAGTAAAAAGTCATGGGATAGGTGGCGATGTCCTTTCGTGGATTACAAACTGGCTAAAAGGAAACTGAGAGTAGGATTAAATGGACAATTTTCTCAGTGGAAGGGAGTGGGCAGTGGATTGCCTCAGGGATCTGTACTGGGACCCTTACTTTTCAATATATTTATATATTATCTGGAAAGAAATACGACAAGTGAGGTAATCAAATTTGCAGATGATACAAAATTGTTCAGAGTAGTTAAATCACAAGCAGATTGTGATAAATTACAGGAAGACCTTGTGAGGCTGGAAAATTGGACATCTAAATGGCAGATGAAATTTAATGTGGACAAGTGCAAGGTGATGCATATCGGGGAAAAATAACCCATGCTATAGTTATACAATGTTAGGTTCCATATTAGGTGCTACTACCCAAGAAAGAGATCTAGGCGTCATAGTGGATAACACATTGAAATCGTCGGTTCACTGCGCTGCGGCAGTCAAAAAAGCAAACAGAATGTTGGGAATTATTAGAAAGGGAATGGTGAATAAAATGGAAAATGTCATAATACCTCTGTATCGCTCCATGGTGAGACCGCACCTTGAATATTGTGTACAATTCTGGTCGCCGCATCTCAAAAAAGATATAGTTGCGATGGAGAAGGTACAGAGAAGGGCTACCAAATGATAAAGGGAATGGAACAGCTCCCCTATGAGGAAAGACTAAAGAGGTTAGGACTTTTCAGCTTGGAGAAGAGACGGCTGAGGGGGGATATTATAGAGGTATTTAAAATCATGAGAGGTCTAGAATGGGTTAATGTGAATCTGTTATTTACTCTTTCGGATAATAGAAAGACTAGGGGGCACTCCATGAAGTTAGCATATGGCACATTTAAAACTAATCGGAGAAAGTTCTTTTTCACTCAACGCACAATTAAACTCTGGAATTTGTTGCCAGAGGATGAGGTTATTGCAGTTAGTATAGATGTTTAAAAAAGGACTGGATACGTTCTTGGACGAGCAGTCCATTACCTGCTATTAATTAAGTTGACATATAATAACCATCGCTATTATTTGCAATGGTAACATGGAATAGACTTAGCTTTTGGGTACTTGCCAGGTTCTTATGGCCTGGGTTGGCCACTGTTGGAAACAGGATGCTGGGCTTGATGGACCCTTGGTCTGACCCAGTATGGCATGTTCTTATGTTCTCTAGCGGTGACTTTTTTCTTTTCTTTTCTTTTTATTATTAACAGGGGGATTTATTTATTTATTTATTTATTTATTTCGAATTTTTCTATACCGACATTCTTGAACAAAGATATCAAATCATATCGGTTTACAATTGAACATAACTGTCGCGGCTATGGCGTTACATCGAACATAGAACATTGAGCAATAAACAATAAACATAGAACAGGATGGGGATTAACAATAAACATAGAACAGGGATGGGGATTAAGGTTTTGAGTTGGTGTTTTCTGGATGGGGATGGGGATTTCTGGACACCAACAGAGTCTCTGGAGATGAACGCCACTCATTGCTTTTGCTGGACATGGTCTAGAGGCCCCATGTCATGGGGTTTCTGTCTGGAGGAGCAGCGAACGGGAGATACAAAGGCATACCACCAGAACAAGGGAAGGGGTCTGAGAGTCAGTGGAGGGGAAGTCAGGTGATATGCTTGGGGGGATTATTTGGGTTATTTGAAATAAGAAGTTAGGAGGGGGGCTTTGGTGGGTGTGGGAATAACAGGAGGATGAAACAGAAATTTGGGGATGTTATGGGTTTGATAAAGATAAGTTCTAGGAAGGGGAGAGGGGGGTATGAGGGAGTTTAGGGGGTATATTATTGTTGTTCTGAGGGTTGGGGAAGAAAGTTTTAAAAAACACACATGGTTGCAACGTTGGTTTCATGGAAAGGGTTCACACAACTAGAAGTATGAATGGCTAAATGGCCAGCTAAATGCATATGATATATTGGTTTTCCTGCATTATAAAATGTCAAGATGCCTAATGACCTGAAAACAATCACTTCAAATGTTAGAAGTATTTCTTCACCAGTAAAGAGAACTAGAATTCTGCAATGTATTAAAAAACAATGGGCTTCTGTAGCATTTTTACAGGAGACACATCTACTGGTTAAAGAACATGAAAAATTAAAAAGATCTTGGATAGGTCAGGTTTACGCTGCCTCTTATTCCTCAAACAGCAGAGGTGTGTGTATTTTGATCCACAGAGATTGCCCGCTGCAGATACATCATTCCCGATGTGACCCTGAGGGGCGTTATGTTATTCTCTTTGGTCAAGCTTTGATGCTTATGGCAGTGTATGGCCCTAATAGTGAGCAGTCTGACCTTTATAACCAATTGTGTAAAACACTGCTAGAGTTTGACACAACTAGATTATTTGTGAGGGGAGACTGGAACAGATCCCAGGTTGATGCAACCAGCTGTGGTCTAAGGGAAGAGGTCTCTTCAATTTTATACACTTCTTTAATTTGGTAGCTGTCTGGAGAGAACAGAACACCAATAATGGGAATTATACCTTCTTCTCCCCTAGACCCCACACTTATAGCCACGTCGATTATTTCTTATGTAATGGAACCTCAGCAGCTACAGTTCCGGATGCAGATATCCTCTCGTGCACCATATCAGATCACTATGCAGTCTCCATTAGTATTGGGTTTCAGCAAGACCGGGGATCCTTTAGGCCATGGAGGCTGAGCTCATCTCTGCTGGGGGGAAGGTATTTAAGGGTAAAGTGAGGAAATCTATCAAAGAATATCCAACGCATAATCTACCTGTGCGGTTTAAAATAAAAAGTTAAAAAAGAAAAAAAGAAGAAGGAAAAGACAGACAAGGGTATAAAAGAGGCTAGGACCAACTGAGTACAAAAATGAGATCAGCAACAAAGGTAAAAAAACAAAACATTATTTTGCCTTTCAGCAATTAGAATATGCCATCTTTGGGAATGTGCATTTATTATATATTTGCTTTTTGCTTTTTCTTCAGAGTTCCAGAGTTCACAGAGTCTGCTTTCTCTGTCTTTCCATTTCATTTTTGCCTACATGTTTCTGTTTCTAATTTGTAGTCCCTTATTCTGTATTAGGTAAGGGTCTGTCTGTGATGTGCATATGTGACAGAGGTGCAGTATTGTGACTAGCGTGTAGTTTCTCTGAAGGGATTTGTAGCTGTCTGGCTTGTTCTATTTGCCCAATAGGTGGTATATTAATGTTCTAGGGCTTGGTGTGTCACACACAGGCTCTCAGGCAAATGCGTGGGGGAGAGAGCCTATGTGTGTGAGAGAGAGAGAGTGTGTGTGAGCATTGGCATGTATATGAGAAAGGGAGTGTGTGAAAGAATCAATGCATTAGTATGCGTGAATTAATGAGAAAGAGAGGAGATAGTATGTGTGGCCCTACCTCCCCCAATTTATGATAATCTCAAAGGAGCCGATGCAATAAATGTGCGTAGAAAACTATCGCGCGCACATTATAAAATGCCAGGTCGGCGCGGGCAAAGAGGGGGTCTAATTCTGCAAAATTGCACGGCGACGCATTGGGGCCTTCTCCAGTTCCCAACCCCCTACCCTAACCTCCCTTCCCCTATCCTGCCCTCCCCCCCTATCCCTATCCTAACTACCCATTTTTTTGTCTTACCTTTTGCTCCTGCCAAGGAACAGGAGCAAGAGGCTTGCACCGGCACCCTACCGGCGTGCGATCCCCCAGCACAGAGCAAATGGCCGCTGTGCCGGACGCCTCTAGCCCCACCCCCCCTCCCCACCCCCCGGACTGCCTCGCCCCAGACTCCCCCCCCCCCCCCCGGAGCGCCCCATTTTAAATCCCTGGCGCTTACATGCTTCCTGGGGTTTACGCGCGTGGCCAAGCCCATTTGAAAATGGTCCTGGCGTGCGTGAGTCCCAGCCACGAACGTAAACCCCGGGATTTACGTGCACCGGGGTTTGAAAATCTACCCCTTTATTAGCATGGTTTTAATACTAAGAGTGATGTTTTCTATCTCTTGATTTTATTGCTTGATGTTTTGCAAGGAATGACGAGGTTTCTGGTTTTCCATTGTTGCACTGCATAATATAGTCGGGCTTCTGGTTTCCAGTACAGTTGTTGCTGGCACATTTCTATTTTGTATTTGGGGAGGGTTTGTCTGTATTTTAAAGGTCCAGATTCTTGTGTAACTTTAATTCTTGCTGTGAAAATTATGGTATTTATCACTGGTTTTTATGGCATTATGGTCCTCTCATCCTCGTTTCTATTTTAAACAGGTTTGCGCTTTATTAATTTCATTTGCAAGCAGAAAATAGTTTTGAATGTTCTTGTGGAAAATATTTTTTCATTCACATTTTATTGTTACTGCTGTTAATAGATTAAGCAATTATTTTAAGGGATAGATTTAGCTACTTTTCCCTCTAAGGATTGGGTTGCTGTGAACATAAAATTGATAAGCTTTTTGCATCAAAGAAAGTAGTGCTCACAAGGTAATGTGGCAGGGTGGACTCTGTTCTAGGGCATCTGGCAGCAACAAATTTTCTGGTGAACCATCAACTTCAGCAGTCATCTTCTGCCCCTGTATACAACTCTCTCTTGCCTTTCTGGAAAGATGCCAAAACAAAGTCAGCATGGCTTTACCCAGGGCAAGTCTTGCCTCACAAATCTGCTTCACTTTTTTGAAGGAGTTAATAAACATGTGGATAAAGGTGAACCGGTAGATATAGTATACTTGGATTTTCAGAAGGCGTTTGACAAAGTTCCTCATGAGAGGCTTCTAGGAAAAGTAAAAAGTCATGGGATAGGTGGCAATGTCCTTTCGTGGATTGCAAACTGGCTAAAAGACAGGAAACAGAGAGTAGGATTAAATGGGCAATTTTCTCAGTGGAAGGGAGTGGACAATGGAGTGCCTCAGGGATCTGTATTGGGACCCTTACTTTTCAATATATTTATAAATGATCTGGAAAGAAATACAACGAGTGAGATAATCAAATTTGCAGATGACACAAAATTGTTCAGAGTAGTTAAATCACAAGCAGATTGTGATAAATTGCAGGAAGACCTTGTGAGACTGGAAAATTGGGCATCCAAATGGCAGATGAAATTTAATGTGGATAAGTGCAAGGTGATGCATATAGGGAAAAATAACCCATGCTATAATTACACAATGTTGGGTTCCATATTAGGTGCTACAACCCAAGAAAGAGATCTAGGTGTCATAGTGGATAACATATTGAAATCGTCGGTACAGTGTGCTGCGGCAGTCAAAAAAGCAAACAGAATGTTGGGAATTATTAGAAAGGGAATGGTGAATAAAACGGAAAATGTCATAATGCCTCTGTATCGCTCCATGGTGAGACCACACCTTGAATATTGTGTACAATTCTGGTCGCCGCATCTCAAAAAAGATATAATTGCGATGGAGAAGGTACAGAGAAGGGTTACCAAAATGATAAGGGGAATGGAACAACTCCCCTATGAGGAAAGACTAAAGAGGTTAGGACTTTTCAGCTTGGAGAAGAGACGACTGGGGGGGATATGATAGAGATGTTTAAAATCATGAGAGGTCTAGAACGGGTAGATGTGAATCGGTTATTTACTCTTTCGGATAGTAGAAAGACTAGGGGGCACTCCATGAAGTTAGCATGGGGCACATTTAAAACTAATCGGAGAAAGTTCTTTTTTACTCAACGCACAATTAAACTCTGGAATTTGTTGCCAGAGGATGTAGTTAGTGCAGTTAGTATAGCTGTGTTTAAAAAAGGATTGGATAAGTTCTTGGAGGAGAAGTCCATTACCTGCTATTAAGTTCACTTAGAGAATAGCCACTGCCATTAGCAATGGTTATATGGAATAGACTTAGTTTTTGGGTACTTGCCAGGTTCTTATGGCCTGGATTGGCCACTGTTGGAAACAGGATGCTGGGCTTGATGGACCCTTGGTCTGACCCAGTATGGCATTTTCTTATGTTCTTATGTTCTTGACTCTTTCAATTGGTGTTTATTTGGCAGAGTTATTATTGATATGATACTTTGCTGTCTAGAACCTGTATTATGGCCTTTCATATGATAAAGGGGCAAGTTAACTTTGTCATTACCAGTCTCTTTTTTATTGGAAATTTTAAATTGCTCTTGTTTTTCAGAATGTTTATATTGCTTTCTGTGCATTATTTCATGTTTCTTGGTGCTTTATTATATTCACTTGTTATTTTTGTTATGTATTTTGCTTTGATATTTGTTTACTGATATACTTTACTGTATGAATTTTTAATAATTCATTTTTAATTGTTGTAATCTGCCTTGGGCACTAGAAAATGGTAAGGTGGAAAAGAAAAAAACAAATGTTGATAATGACTACCTGGTACACCATAGACTCTAAAAAAAAAAATCAGGTCACAGCCCTCATAGCCGAAAAGAAACATGAGGCTACCAGTTTCCCATATTCCAAACATTATTGAGTTCCATAGGGTTGCTGCTGCGACCAAGAAGGCACATTCACGAGTCATGTGAAGCTTTGCAAATTTTGGCGATGGAACTTCAAGTAAGCCTCTTTATGATGAACGAAGTAGTCTGGTTGGTTGGTAGAATTTGAGGATGGCATTTGCCCAGTGGCATTTTTGGTCATTAAGAAGTTTGTGTACCAGCATTCTGATTTTATATTTCATGTGTTCATTAATTGATAACCAGTGTAGCTCTATTAATGTGGGAGTGATGTGTTCGTATCATTTGGTACCAGAAATGATACGTGCAGCAGAATTCAGCAAGAGTTGCAGTGATTTGATATGAGTTTGTGAAATGCAATGTATAAGCTATTGCAGTAGTTGAGAATTGGAAAAATGGATGCTTGAAGTACAGTATGGAAGTCTGATGGATAAATCTACAGTGAACTAATTCATTTTTTTTTATATCTGTATATGACATCCATATTTAAAGTGACTCTCAGATGACCAAGGAAAGACCTAATGAAGGCTTATGGTGCCAGATTCCAGTCCTGGTTATGACCGAGGCAGAAATACGAAGGAGCAGGAGGAAACTGCTGCGTCCAAAAAAAACAGAAAGGAAAGATCGGAGTTCTGGGTAACTGTTTCAGGAGTCACATGACAGAGAATAAGACTGGATGGACTGTGCTGGTCTCTATCTGCTGTCATTCCCTGGGTTTCTATGTTAAATGATGTCAGTAGATGAAGGGACCATCCTATGACCCAGTGCATTGGCACTACGTGGTCAGTGAGCATGTGCAAAATGCTATTGGCAAGCAGAAAACTGGCGCAAGTAAAACCTAAAAACTAAACAACACCCACAGCCGAGGACTCTACCGATAGATATTAGTGATGTATATTTTAATTATATATGACTAGCTACCTCTAATTATTGACAGATATCAGCAGATCACGCTGATTAACGTAAATTGCAATAATCTTCCCATGGCTCATTATGGGTACATGATGCCAAATTATAATTATTTTAAAATTCTTCTTCCCTGAAGTGGTTATTTGTGTACAGATTCTTAAAAACTGTATAATTAAATGAGCGATATAGACAACAGAGACTGAGATCGCTAACTGAGCCTCATTAGGTTCTTTCTTCAAGGGGAATTTTAGTAAGTGGCAAGTTGTCATGACTTAATCCCAAACACAGGTTGAACGTCAGAAAGTGTATCTCTGTGTAACCTGAAATAGAATGCAGGTCAGACCTTTCTAACCTTACATGTCTGTGTGTAGCTTGAGATCGCCATACTGCCTTTGATTAGATTTAAGTGGACAAACAAGAAGACTACTTTAGTGCACGAAACAGCGAACTGAAAGGCTTGCTACATATAGAGGAGACAGGACCTTTATTCAATATCTTTAGCGCGGAAGACAGGTTTCCAAGCTATTTATGCATCGGTAAATAGCAATTTATTCATGTAAACTGGGCCTATCTGAAAACTGCCTTCCCTCCATACAGGTAAAAGCACACTTGCTGCGGAAATTTTAGCCACATTTACGGGAAGCGTTCCCGCCTGGGGACAGAGAGAAAGTGTTTTAGGCAGATTGGAAAAACTACATGCATAAATTGTATTTTCAAGTCTATACCTGTGTTATTTTCTGTAGAAAATCTGCCCGCAGACAAACAGCAAGCGCCCAAGTCTGAGGGAACTCTGCAGCTGTGGTAAGTTTCAAAGGAAAAGTATGCGAGAGCTCTCTTCTGGAAACTGGTGCCAAGTTCAATTGGGAATTTTCACAAAAGTGGACAGTTTGAAGATTGTCCCCCTAAAAGATTGCATCCTCAACAGGAAACAACTCTAAGTAATGTTTATATTTCCATATCATATCTTTGGAATAAAGTCTGGGCATCATCTATTGTTGGACACAACCCTGTGTGTTCTTCAAAATCTCCTTTCCTGTGATTAACCAGTGGTGCTATATAGGGACCCTCCTGACCCTCACAAGACTTGCCAAAAGTCCAGTGGGGATCCAGGGAGCGACCTCCTGCACTCCATAGCCTTTGCCAGCATTCAAAATGGCTATCGATAGCCTTTGCCAGTATTCAAAATGGCGCCGATAGCCTTTGCCCTCACTATGTCACAGGGGCGACGGTCGGCGACGGTCCGAGCCAGCATGGACATCCCTATCTGCCATGCTTCTTCCTGAGGCCTCCTAGGACGCGTGCACGCATAGTGCCCAAGTTCTTAAGCACGTCATGACGGGATCCTCGGGGACAGCCCCCCCGCATGACGTCAGTACCTCCGGGTATTTAAACCTCAGCTCCGCTCCAATGCAGCGAGTTAGCAAGGACTTTGGTTTTGCTACTCTGACCGCTTCTAAGCTGCTCGCTTGGATTCCTCACTACCCTCTGGGGTATTTCGCTACCTACTGAAGCTCTGGGTACCCGCTCCTCGGGGGGCCCCTCGCTTCTACTTGCCCTCCGGGGTTATTCAGCCTAACCTTCAGGACACCAGCCCCTCGGGGGTCTTATCTGCTTTTTACCAGGTATCCTTGGTGCTCCTCAGTGCTCCTAGGTACTCACTCCTCGAGGGCCTATCCTGCTCTGTGTATCCTGCACCTCAGATCATGGGTCCTTCTCTTCACTCGACTACCAAAGGAAGCTATCATCGCTGCAACCTTGTGAGTACTACTATGCTCCAAGATCTCCTCGCTCCACCCTTCAGGTTCATGGCCTATCCTGCATTGCGGAACACTACCAGACCTTCGCTACATCTGGGTAAGATTATCAACTACATTACTACTGAGACTATCTGGAGCCTTACTGCGATATCGCTGGACTACAGCACTGTCCGTTCCTCGGACAAGTATCATCTTCATCACAGCAGTATAATAAAGCTCTATTTCCTCTGTGTCTGCTTGCTATTGAGTCTAGCCTATCGTTGTGGTTCCCCATGGGGCCCCTCCCCATGGGAGGAGTCATCGCCACTTCGACCAAGAGTCCACATTATGTCACAAACTCAACACTTTTGAAGATATGTGCTTTCAGCAAACTGTGACCAAAGGTCTGATTTCCAAGATTTACATATGGCTTTCACCTAAGCAACTATCTCACTTCAAGCATCAGGTGGGTTGGGAGTCAGACTGGGGTCACAAATGGTCTTGGACAATGGCTGGGATGTTATAAAGGTAAAGCAAAAAGCTCAATTTCGGCTAATGTTGTGGAGATTACTTATAAAATTATGTATTGTTGGTACCTTACTCCAGCCAGGTTAAATAAGATTTTTCCTGAACAGTCAAATCAATGTTGGTGAATGTGCAACCTGGAAGGTACATTTTATCATGTGTGGTGGTCTTGTCCGAAAATTGTTCTCTATTGGAGATTGATAGCAGCAGCGATCTTGGAGATGACAGATATAAATATTCAGCCTCAATTCCGAGATTTCTCCTCTCAATATCCTGATGTCTGGCCCCGAGATATAAGATCCATAATTAATCACATCCTGTGTGGGGCGCAACAGGAATTGGCAGCCCATTGGAAAAGTGACCTACTCCCTACAAAAACGTCACTACTTCGAAGACTATGGAAGGTTCACGATTGGTCTTATTTGATGGCTACTCAGAGGGATATTGTAGCTATCCATGCCCTGGTAAGGGAACCCTTTATTCATTGGTATAATTCATAAGTCAAAACTGATTAATAATAGCTGTTACTGAGGATGTTAATGAATTTAGTATAATCTGGTTATATGTATGTCCATTATCATGGATTCTTTTGTTTCAAGTGTTATCACTCCTGTTCCTAATCACCCATTCAATCAATCTCTCAGATCTGAGGGGGGGGGGATAGGGTTATATTTAACTTTAATTGTTCATTTTATTATTTTAACCAGGGGGTTACAAGAAAAAACACCTGTGGTTAGCACATCCAGCTATCAGTTCTGTTGTCTTAATACGGATTTTATATGTGATGGAGAACTAATTTTATCCAACAGTTATTGTACTCTGTTTGAATGTTCTGCTAACGCTAATAAAATTTAAATACAAAAAAAATTCTCTCTTTCTCTCTCTCTCAAGCTGTGAAATACACGTATCATAGGGTGCAAAAACTTTAACACCACCCTGCAATACACTACCGGTGCAGTAATTCTAAAATTAGCATAAACATGCCTCTTTTTCTTATCGCTGATGTTACCCATGCAAAATAATAGCATTTTGATAGACGCTATTGCGGTAAGAAAGGAGGAGCTTTCTCAACTTTAAACGTCTCCACTAGGTCCTCGGGATCGATACAAGTATCAAAACAGAAAAGGAGAATGTCCATGATCTTGTCTGTTTCAAGGGTGGACTAGATTATCCAGACTTTTAACTGTGCCTCATTATAAACAATGTGCGACTTCTCTAAAGAACCTCAGAATCATAAATGTAATATCAAAAAATATTAGAATGATGGTGATGTACTGCATAATAAACATACCCAGCCAAATTTTAAATCTCTTAGAAGCATCTGGGTGCCAGACTTATACCCTCACCTTGGTTTTATGCATGGGGAAAGCTGTATGTAATCTTCTAATTAGCCACTGCACAAAGCAGCCTGACATTTTCCTTGGCCTTAAGCTTTTCTGAAAAAAAAAAAAGAGTCTGCAAACTGCTGGGTTCTTTATTAGCTGCCTCTTGGTATTTAAAATTAACGATGGCTCATTATCTACGGCTTAATGAATGGAGAAAGCAATTGCTGTGGCTGGAAATGTGCTGAACTCTGGCAGTGTGACAAAAAAAAAACAAACCATGCAGAAGTCCCTGAAACAGTGCACCACACTCCCCCTGCCGCCACCTCACCCCCACCTGCAAAACTCTATGGCAGCCTTTCACCAGGAAGTTGGAATCTGCTTCTCATGCACAAACGTTTCCCCAGGAAGCCAAGCCACAGCAAATGGGCAACTGGGAAACTACCACTTCTCTCTCTCACATTCAGACATGACAGCGCTTGAAAGACCTCACAACGGAGTTTTTGGAAGTACAGGCAGATGTCCTGGGGTGGAAAATTATCAAAAGCAATTTCCACGAGTAAAAAGCTTTTTACCTGCCTAAGTCGCCCACTCTCAATGCTGCTGAAGGTTTGCATGTTTGGGAAAATTATCATCCCCCTACCCACCCCCTACTCTCTAGAAAACAAACAATTGATAAACTTTCCAGTGCATTCAGTTATTACAGAATTATTTTTCAAGTAAATAAAACAATCCTCCTTTACAAGTGTTAAAGTGAATTTATCCTTCCATTATATTATGATATGCAGTTAGGGTAACATTTACTTTGCTCGCTAACCATGGGATATATCCCAAAACGGTCCATGAAATTCTGTTGAACATAAAGAGCTATCCTGCAATAAAAAGGAAAATAATGTTGTATTTGCACTTGTGTAAGGGACAGGTATATAATAACTAAAATGTAACAAATATACTGTGTATTTAATAGTGAACCACAGTACTTACAGGTGGCTGATGGACCAGCCAATAAGCCTTTTCTTGACATTCTAAAACGACCTTGTCGGCTTTCTTCCGTTCTTTTCCTGCCCTGCAAACCCAAGGAAGAGTTAGAAATCTGCAGTCTTTTGAACTGAATTATTCTATTTACTAATGACAGCACATGAGGAGGCAAATCTTCAAAAGCCATTTAGCCAGGTATGTTTATTTATTTATTTATTTATTGTGCTTATATTCCACCACATCTAATAAATTCAATCTGTATTGATCACAAATGAACACACATAATAAATCCAAAACATAAAAACATCACACAAACATAAAATTAACTTCCATTCACTTTTGTATAAAATATGTTTTGACTTTCTTTCTGAAAAATGTATATTCACCCTCTTCAATGAATTCCAAACCGCAGGACCAATTACAAAGAATACCCTATTTCTAGTAACCTGAAAATGGTACTGTCTGTAAGTTGGGATTATCAGAAAATGTTGATCTGTTGAGCCAAGAGCGTGACCACAGGTATACTCCTTTACCAAGTCTGCCAAAGGATATCCCTCTACATGCAAAGGTAAATTTTAAGACTCGAGTGCGGGTGTCCATGTGTGCGCAGTTGCCAAAGCTCGCATATGGACGCGCCAATTTTATAACATGCACGTGTCGAAAGCACACATGTTATAAAATCCGCTACCTGTGCTCATGAATCCTGTTTCGATCGCGTAAGGGGGAGGATTTTAGTAGATGCTCGCAGAAACGCAATATGCCCTTTTCCCTGTTCCCTCCCAGTCTGCTCCAGTAAAGGAGCGGACTTCCTAAACCCCTTACCTAACCTGCCTCCCTTTTACCCTAACAGTCCCAACCCCTAAAACCCCACTAACTACCTTTGATTTTTTTGGTTTTTTTTACTTACCCACATTCCAGAGCAGCAGCAAGTTCCACGTGTCCGTTGTTGCCGGCGCGCGCTTAATGGCACAGTCCCGGCCACCCATGCCCCGCCCAGACCCCGCCCCGGCCCACCCCTTTTAGCAAAAATCTTTCCAGCGCATGTACCAGGAGAATATGCACGTGACTGCGGGCCTGTGTAGATCCGCGTGGCGCGCACGCAACCCAGCAACACACGCATATCTCCCCGATTTGGTGTGCATAGGCCTTTTAAAATCAGCCTCATATTGTTTTAGAAAGCAGAGTCGAAACCTTAACCTGTATCCTTTCTCTAACCAGTAACCAATGTAGTCTCCTCAATGCCAGGTGTGATATGGTCATGATGTTTTGTTCCTGTGATCACTCTTGCCATTCCATTCTGTATGAATAGAAGCACTCTAATCAACTTTTTAGCTAATAATTTTTAGATTTTTTTATTGTATATTTTTGTAATTTTGAGTTTTTATAATTTGATAATCTTTATGTTCTTTTAAATTTAAATCTTTATTTACATTTGTTTTTTTATTTAGTTATGTAAACCGTTTTGATTAAACACTGTTTGTAAAGACGGTATACAAACACTTTTAAATAAATAAATCCCATAAATAGAATGTTACAATAATCTATTCTAGTAGTTCTCAATCCAGTAATCGGGACATACCTATCCGGTCTGGTTTACACGATATCCACAATGAATTTGCAAGAGAGATATTTGCAAGCACTATCTCCAATCTATGCAAATCTATCTCATGCATATTCATTGTGGATATCCTGAAAACCACACCGGGTAGGTGCGTCCTGAGGACTGGGTTGAGAACCCCTGATTTATTTGATTTACAAACTAAGGGTCTCATTTATCCCATAGACACAGAATTAGAGAAAAGCCTTAGGGGTAGATTTTAAAACATGCGTGCGGTTCCCAGCACGCGCATACGGGCATGCCGATTTTAAGGTTTAAGGTTTAAGGTTTATTATCATTTATATACCGTTGTCTCAGCAAGCCTTCACAGCGGTTTACAATATAAATAAATTTATTTATTTATTTATTTATAAATTTTTATATACCGCCGCTCATCAAAGATATCACGTCGGTGTATAAATAAAACAGTGAGGAAATAACAATTCAAACATAAAAGATAAAACTGCTCATGTTATAAAATACGATGCCCGCACACACATGCACACTCAATTTTGTATCAGAGTGCTCATGTGCGTGCGGGTTGCCCACTCGCACACGCGGGGGGGGGGGGGGGGATTTTGCAAAGCAAATGCAACAACAAGTTCGGGCCTATGCCCAGTTCCCTATCCCCCTTCCTACTCTGCCTCCCTTTTCCCCTCTCCTCCCCGACCTCCAAAACCCCTTTTCCTACCTTTTTTGTTTTTTATTTTGGATAGATGAAGTAAATTCCACGCACCGGCTAGCTGCTGGCACATGTTTCCCCGGGACAGGGCCTAAAGGCCGCTATCCAGGTTGGCCACTGCCCCACCCAGACCCCGCCCCCGGTCCGCCCCTTTCAGGGAACCTGGCACTTCCATGCAATCCAGGGGATATGCACGAGGCCAGGCAGTTTTTAAAATGCACTCTCTGGTTGCACGGCCCGGCCACGCGTGTATGCCCCGTTTTTTGCATGCACCGGGCTTTTAAAATTTGGGCTTTTGTAAATAAGACCTAAGACAACATTTCCATGGGTAAAAGATTTTTGAAACTTGCTCACCCTCCCCGCGACAAGGACATGCATGCTGCTCTGCAACACGCATACTTTTATCAACATTGTGTGAAGGTGGCAGTAGGTCAAGGGAAGAAGTGATATATGCATAGGTTTGCATTTTCAAAATTGCACATGTCGTTTAATGCAGGAGAAATTACCTACAGAAGAAGCAGGTGCAAATTCATCTACTTAATTCCAGGACAGTTTTCCAAGGGAATGTCTAGTTGCACTTTCTCTTTGAGAACTGGTGCGAAGTCCATGGGTAAAAGTACCCATAGGCTTCACCATAATGCGAGCAGCTATGAAAATTGCCTCTGATTATGATCGCCATAATTGTGCAAATATTCAGGGTTTGCCTTCTTTATTTTTAATAGTACAGCGCTCTAGTTGCTCAATTGGTCCAGCCTGCACAGGTTGATAGCTTTCACTGGAAAGCCACCAGCTGGAAAATTATAGGAAGACAATATTCTACATGAGCTTCCAAGACCATCTGGGTGCCTTCTCCAGATCTGGCCAATATAAAAAAAACAGCCTACAGGGGAAGTGGGGGCCAGACTAGATGTATCAGAAAGTCAGTGTTGGGCTCACAGCAGAGGAGTAAAATGAGCGCAGCTGGAAAAGCTGCAGAAAAGGTTTGGAAATGTTGTCATGGATATAGTCAGGAAGACCAACAAGGATGCTTTTACAGCAGTTCAGCTTTGACAAGAAGACAGCATGGGGCAGAAGTGAGCAAACTTTAAAAGGATAAAAAGAGCAAGATTCTTACTAACTCACTTATACTGCTCTTTAGCCTGCATGATGACAAAGTCCCATTTATGGTTGATTTTTTTATTGAGAAAGCTGTAGTTTTCCTGAAAATAAAAAAGAAGACATGAAGGAAAAAAACTGCAAAATTTGTAAAAATATACCTGCTGACAATCTAAGCATTCCCTTTTGTATGAGTATGGGATCCATATACCATTATTTCCAATTAAACATGAGCACCTGGTGACTGAATTTGCACACCTGCAGGTTCTTCAGCTGCCCAGGTGACATGAGTTTGTGGGTCCGTATCACTATAAAACCCTCTATCAGAACTGATGCTGTTTGGCACCCCTTACAGGCAGAGGCCAGGGACTGAATGATTCTGGAAACTCAATTACTCCCTAGTCCTAGAGATCGTACCTCCCGAAGCGGACCGAGGAACATTGGGAGGACAGTGCGTGTCAGAGGTTTGCATTTCTGTTGTCTGTGCTACATGTCCTTGTGCACAAATGGAGGACTTATATTTCCGGTGCTGTCAATATGATGCCTACCATAAGCACCAAATTCATTAAAGAAAAATACAGAAGGAAGAGAAAATAACTCATGACTTACTCTAAGAGGTCTGTTTATCAAGGCACATTGTTAGTAAATAGGCCCCATTTAAATAATGGGAACTGGGATAAATAACACGCGTGCATCATACCTTGATAAATAAACCCTGAAATGAGATAAGAAATATGCTGACATAATTTTACTATCAAAATGCCATTTCATGCTTAGTTAAGTTATGGTAAAAACAAAGTATGAGTGCCCTGCTGAAGGGCACACTACCTACATTTTGCCAAAGAAAATAATATGCAAGCTTTAAAAGAAGATAAGATTTTCAAACCTTTTCATATTCTTCCAAAATGCCCTTCTTCCGAATATTTTTCTTTGCTAGGTAAATTGCTGGGGAAGAAAAGGATTTCACACTTAACATATCACTATTAACAAAAAAACAAAAAAAAAAAGCATTTAACTTAGTACTTTGTAAGTTAATTGTATTAAAATACAAATATGAAATTTCTCGCAAAGACTGAGGTCCCAAAGAGTCAATAGCCAATGGTCTCAAAGTTCAAAACATCTTTCTGATTTTTTTACCGATATATGGATAAACTTATGTACATGTATCCTGTTTGTGCATAAGTTTACCCAGACAGAATGGGAGAGTTCCTGTGGGCGGCGTCAGAGCTGAGTTTGGACTTCTATGCACATACTTTGTAAAATTCCACGAGTGCACATGTATGCGCATATGCCGGCTTGCGCCAAAGGATGCAGCCATATTATAAGATACATGCATATATGCGTGTATGGTATAAAATAAGCTGTACGTGCATACATATGCATAGAATTTTATTTGGACATGTGCATATGTGCACAAATGCCACCTCTATTGCGTAAGTTGGGGGATTTTAGTAGACACGCACGCTGACGCAACTACCAGTTTCCCCAGTTCATTCCCAGTTTCCCAGGTAAAGGATAGGACTTCCTAACCCCGCTAGTTAATTAGCTTCTCTTTTACCCTGTTAGCCCTTCCCCTAAAACCCCACTGACTAGCCTGGTTTTTTTTTTGTTTTAGGACTTACATGCCATCCATAGCAGAAGTAAAGGTTCGCAGTAGAGGACTCCGGCGTGTGTTTGTGCACATAAGCATTTATACACTGGTTTCATTCATAAATCCTGGACGTTAATGCCCCACCCCTTATTTAGAAAAAAAATTTGTGTGCATACCAGGAGATCTGCGGGTACGCGAATGCCTTCTAAAATGTGTGCAGCGCATGCCAGCCTGACTTCTGCACATATCTCCCAGCTTTGGTGTGTGCCCGGCTTTTAAAAGTCACCCCTAAGCGCGTAAACTTACAGGAAAATTTTGTGAGCACCAAATAGCAGGCATTACTAGTGCAGATTTGATGGGAGAATTTTCAAAGCAGATTTATGCACATAAGTCCACTTTGAAAATTGGTATAATTTATTTGTGTGTTTACAGCATACACTATGCTGGATGTTTAAAAAATTACCCTCCCTATGTACAACATGCTATAGAAATAAGGGTGGATCTTATTTCACCATAAAAGGGAGAGTCATTATTTATATTATAAAATTATAATCTGATGAAGCATTTCTTACCAAAAGGCAAAATTAGTGTGCTGTAGAGTGCAATCACTTAAAAAAAAAAAAAAACCCTGTAATCTGGCAGGCTCGTCACCTGGCTTTTGCCAATTCAAGCAGTTGAGCAGAGATTGTCAGGGCATTCTGGCTATATTATAACTCTTGAAACAGAAGCAAGGTTGGATGCTGGTGGCTGGCAAGATTTAAGACAGGAAGCAAGGAGACACATCAGGGTACTGAAAGGTACCCACAGGAGTGGGACAAACCCACAGCAGGAACTGGAACAGAAGGATGCCCACATAACAAGACAGTCTAGGACATAGAAACAAAAACAAACCAAGAAAAGGAGAAAACATGGCCCAAGAGTAGGGCCAATCCAAGGACTCAGATTAGGGCCACAAGAACCAGAGTTACTCTGGAAGTACAGGGAACAAGACAAGACTAAAGGCAAGACTGTAACTAGGACCCAAAGCTCTGGCAAAAACAGACCAGATAGATAAAAAATCAAGGATACAAAAACAACACAAAACATGAGGCCAAAACTAGGACCGTGAGTGAACTAGATCTGGGACCAAGATTAAGGCCAAGCTGTGGCAATGCATATCGTGCGAGGCAACATTAACACTGCATGGCCGCCAACATGACCTACAACCCATAGAGCCTGAAGGATTAGGCAGCTAGTTCACAAGGCCCACTGAGAACCCCTGCTGGTGAGAGGCAAGAACTGCCACAGAGCCTCACAAACATGAAACCCTACTCACTGAGAAAACCACATAGGGTAGAATTCAAATCTACCTTAGAAAATCACTATAATCTGGAATTGAGGATCGACTTAAATAAAATATTTAAAGTAACGAGAGATCATAGACGGACACATGCTATCAGCACCGTACTCATAGGTTTCCCATTTTAATCATCCCACACACAGGGATGGCAATTCTCAAAAAATCCATTTCCATAGATAAAACACAGTTTTACCCACAGAAATGGCTTTCAAAGTAACTCTCCCTGTGAAAACTTCTGTATCTCCCTCCCATTTCAGCAGGTTTAAATACCATTGATTTCCCTTTTTATTCACATGCTACTGCAGTGCTCACTGGTCTTGGAATCTATAAAGCCAATATTCCACCAGTATCCAGCTGAGCAAGTTAGCCAGATAAATTTATCTGGCTAACTTGGTCAAGATATTCAGCGGCTTAGCCACTCCATTGAATATACTCAGCTATCTTATAATTAGCCAGGTAAGTTTATCTGTCTAACTATAGGACAGCTAAATATCTGTCCTAGACTTACCTGGCTGACTAAACCAGTGAAGGCTGAAAATAAAGGGGCAGATTTTCAAAGCCCTACGTGCGCTGGGCCTATTTTATAAAGGCCCAGCAACACGCGTAAAGCCCCAGGACGCGTCTAAGTCCCGGGGCTTTGAAAAAAAGGGGCCGGGGGGAGGGGCAATCCGGAAGCGGGGCTGGGCCAGAGGCCGCTGTGTCGGAGGATCGCGTGCCAGCAGGTTGCCGGCGCGCGCAAGAAGTAAGTTAAAGAAATGGGGGGGGGGGGGGTTTAGAATAGGGCTAGGGGGTGGGAAGGTTAGGGGAAGGGGTAGGAAGGATAGAGAGGGCGGAAAGGAAGTTCCCTCACAGGCCGCTCCTAAATTGGAGCGGCCTGAGAAGGAACGGGTGAAGGCCGCAGGCATCCTGTGCGCGCATGTTATAAAATCAAGCGTCCATGTGTGCCTCCGGGTAGCGCGCGCACATGAACGACCCGCGCGTATCTTTTAAAATTTACCTCAAAGCATTTATCCGAATAAGGGGGGTCATTCATCAAATAGTGTTATCGCGGGCATAAGGGCCCTAACGCTCGCAATAACACCATAACACCCACTATACATAACACATCGTGAGAAGCGTATGCACATTTTAAAAATTTTCCGAACTGGGAGGAGTTAGGGAGGAGTAAATTAAAATGAGGGGTGCTTAGCATTGATAGCAGTTGGATAGAGAGTGCATCAAGCTAGGTCGAGAGTATAATGTACAAATTTCATCTTTGTGTACCTTTCATCACTCCAAATCACATCAAATCTTCACTGATGGTAACTGTTCTGTTCGTACATATCACTGTGCATGTAAAACTGCCCCCCAGAACCCATTCCACCCCACAAACCTCACCCCGAGTTGATAATGGCCCCTCTTACAGTGCTATAAATAGTTTACTTATATAAAGGCCTTATAAAGAGTCTCTCTCTCTCTCTCTCTCTCTCTCTCTCTCTCTCTCTCTCTCTCTCTCTCTCTCTCTCTCTCTCATAAAGGCTTCTCAGCACATGATGTGAAAATATCACAGGTGAAATAAATTTTACTCACATTGCTATGTGATGCAGTATGTAGAAAATTACCTTAACCATGCCACTTTTTTTTTTATCGCGAGTGATATTTTTCACAATTTTATAGCAAAATGATGAATCTAAATTCTAAGCTAGCCAGATAAGTAGCTCCACCCCCGAATGTCTCCATTCCATCCCTCACTTATCTAGCTGGTTAGCCAGATAAACACTTACAGGCGAATTTTAAAAGCCTTGCGTGTGCCAAAACCAGGTGATATGTGCACAGGTTGGGCCGGCATACACTGAGTGCATTTTATCAGCTGCCCAAGGATGCGCATATCTCCCAGTGGGCGCAAAAGTGAAAAGATCCTAAAAAGGGGCGGGGTGTGGGCATGGGCGGGTTGGGGAAGGCCAAGAGATATGCGCGTAAATACTTAAGTGCACAGGCGTGAAGCAGGGTCCCCTGCCGTGAAACTTTACTACTGCTATGGATGGCGTGTAAGTAATGAAACAAAAAACATCTAGGTTGATCCGCAGGGTTTTAAGGGGGGGAAGGGTGGCTATTAAATTAGGGGTTTTGGAAGTCTTATCCCTTAACTGGGTGAAGTGGGAATGTACTGGAAAAATGGCGAATGGTGTTGGCACATGTCCCTTATAAAATTCCCCCAGTTACACAGTAGAAGCGACATTTGCGCACCCATTTACAATTGTGCGCGCATGTATGCGTGTCCAGGCTATTTTATAATATGCGTGCATATACGTGCGCATTCATAAAATGGAGGTGTCTTTAGATACAAGCCGGCAAATGCCATGCACCCGTGCGCCTGCGAGCCTGTTTCAAAGTTATCATCCCTGCCAGCTAAGTAGTTGCTGTTCAATGTGGACGAAAATTCATACAGAACTATTTCGCTGGTTAAGTCGGAACTCAACCAAGTAAGTGGCACTAAATATGTGAGTCTTGCGCATTGCATTCATACTGGGCTAGAATTTTTGGTTTTCTCTCATTTAGAGTAGCTTACATTTTTTTCCCCTGTTTTCTTTGGTCTGATCTCTCTCACAGTTAATTTGAAGGCTTTTTTTGACAGAAGGTGATTTTATGTTTTTTATTTTGGTTTTATAATTGTTTTCTGTATCATAGCTTTGCTATATTGTTTTAAGAGGATTTCTTTGGAGTTTTTGCTTCAAAAATATATAAAAAATAATACTAACAATATTATTCTAATTGTTCCAAAATAATTTTTTATTCTATTTTTTTGCATGTTTCATCATAAGGATAGCTGATTAAATAAAGACAGTGTCTTCTCAATGCACATTTATTCCAATAGACAGAGCCATTCCTTCTCTGATTTGCCTGGTGCAAACAGGAATTTGAAGATGAGACTTTCAAAGATTATTTTGTCAGTCACTCCTAAAATCTCTCCCTACTAACCTGGCCTGCACTCCTTTAGCATCCCTCAAGGATCCCAACTCTGATTTCTTGCTATATACTCCCCACTAAAATACAAACACTGAAAAACAGCTTTGCTAACAGCTGCCCGTTTTCCCATTTCACTTCCAACTTGACTGCTCAATGAAAGCAATGCATATGAAAACATAGTTGTTGGCATAGCAAGGTAATTCCTCTGCATGAATACATAAAGCTACAGTTTGGGGGCATTGAAGGATACTGATGAGCAACCGGGCTATTTTTAAAGGCTAGAAATGCAAGGCAACGTCAGCACTCAGCATGTCTACAGGTCCCATGGGTATCACCCTCTTACAGATAAGATGGATTTTTAATTAAAAAATCTTACTGGTTTCATAGTTAAACAGCAATGCGTTCATTTTCAAAGGCATTATCGCATAAGTAGCCCGTACTCGCAATCACACTATTTTTATAAGCATCAAAAGTACGTGTGTAAGGGACTTCCAGTGATGTCAGCCACCTGATTGGATGCAGGGGCTGCAGCTCCCTCAATTTTCCTGACATATTGACTTTTATAACCCCCAATTTTTTTTTCTTCTATGGATGGCTTTATCTCATTTTAGACTGAGGACATGGAGTGTCTTGGTGAAAACCGTGCAAGTGGTGGTATGTTTTTAATTTAGTTTAGTTTTGGGTTGTTTTTTTTAATTTTTTCTTCATTGACTTTCTTTAAAACAAATCAAAGTGATTTACAGATAAAATATAAAATTCAGGTAAAAAATAAAATATACAAATAATAATAAAACAAAACCAACTAAAACCAGTCACAGGAATGTACACATATATAGGGAGGAGTACCAAAACAATAAATCAGTTCTAAAACTATGATTAAGAGAATGTTTTTGAAAAAAAAAACCCAACAATCCTTCAAGCATTTTGTAAATTTCAGATAGTCCTTCTCCAGTCATAACACCAATAGCAAAGAATTCCAAAAGCAAGGTGCTAAAAATGAAAGTCTCATTTTTGTAAGTTTTTTAGACAATTTCCTTAGGAGAAGGGAGTTTCAAAAGTTTTTGTTGTGAGGAGCATGATGTACAACCTGGTTGATAAAGTATAATCATATTTCTCAGATAAGACAGTGAACCTCTACCTAATGCTTTAAAAGTGAGACAGATAATCTTGAATTGAATTTGTAAAGTAATTGGTAACCTGTGCAATTCTTGAAAAAGCGGAGTCACGTGATCAAATTTTCTTTTGCCCATTATTATTTTAGCTGTGGTGTTTTGAACTAATTGTAAACGGTGAATGGTGCATGCAGGGAGGCCATGAAACAAGGCATTTCAATAGTCTACATGACTAATAACCAAAACATGTACCAATTGTGCATCTTGTGCACGCCGAGCCCACGCCGAGCCGCACTGCCTTCCCCTGTTCCCTTCCCCCCACCCCACCTTCCCTTCCCTTCCCCTATCTCCCCCGCCCTTTCCCCCCTACCTTTTTCTTTTTTTTGCTTCTTTTCAAAACTTACTTCAGCCCTGGCCAACTGCCGGCGCACGCTCCCAGGCCGCTGTGCCTGGAGCCTCTGGCCCTGCCTTGCCCTTACCCCAAACCGCCCCTATTTGCAAGGCCCCTGACTTACATGCGTCCCAGGGCTTTATGCGCGCCTTTTGAAAATAGGCCCGGCATGCGTAACCCTTTGAAAATCTGGCCCTATACTTTTCTAAAACCGAAGGGCCGGATTTTAAAAGCCCTACATGTGTAAATCCAGGGGGTTTACGCATGCCGGGCCTATTTTATAAATGCCCAGTGACGCGCGTAAAGCTCCAGGACATGTGTAAGTCCCGGGGCTTGCAAAAAGGGGTGGTCTGTGGGCGGGGCATGGGCGGGGCGAGGGGCGGAGCAGGGCCAGAGGCCTCCAACATAGCGGCCATTTACCGCTGTGTCGGAGGATCGTGTGCCGGCAGGCGCAAAACGTAAGACAGAGGTCAGGGTGGGTTAGAGTAGGGCTAGGGGGGGAAAGGTTAGGGGAAGTGGTAGAAAGGAAATGGGGGAAGGCAGAGCGGCTTGGCGCGCACAAGGTGCACAATTGTGCACCCCCTTGCGCGCGCCGACCCCTGATTTCATAACATGCACGCGCCTGCGCACGCATTTTATAAAATTGGGCGTACATGTGTGTGCACTGGGTAGCGCACGTACCTGTATGCCCGCGTGAACCTTTTAAAGTCTACCCCGAATTGTTTTGGGTGAAAGACAAGCGTCTTCTCTAAAAAGTCTTGAAGTTGAGTCAGAACAACCTTTTCAATATTTTTAGAAAGAATGGGTAAATTGAAAACAGATAGGTAATAATTATATCTGGATCAAGTTTGTGCTTTTTCAAAGTAGGACAAACTTTAGCAGCCTTTAAATTATCAGGAAAAATTCCCTGGTCTAAACTTTATTAATACATGTTAAATAAGAACATAATCCTAAATCTGGATTTTTCTGGAATTTAAAAGGTTCTAAAATCAAATGAAGAACTCATTTAACCCAGAAATTCCCACACTGGTAATTTGTTTGAATAACGAAAAATTATCAGTACAATCATGGGACATTTCACAAAGCCTTCGCAGCAATAACATAACCCATCCCACTCAAGACCCTCTTCTTCCCGCATACCGAATTCAAACTTAACATCCAGAACTTGTTTGTTTAACCTCAAATTCCAAACAACTACTCGAAGCGGTTATAATGTCCCTGTACTAAACAAAGGTGACCTTTTATGTTCCTGTACCAATCAAAAGTGACCTTTCAACCATCAATCATTTGTACCAAGTGATATTTAATTTAATTCAACTTTTTATCTGTAATCCGTTCAAGGCACTTTATCTATTATCCGTTCAAGATATTTATAAACGTTCAGTGTATTTATCTGTTAACCATTCAAGATATTCAGAAACATTCAATGTATTTAATATTTACCTATTACCCTATATAAACGTTCAATGTAATTGACAAAAGGGAACTCCCCATTTCCTGCAACACTCAGTTTTCTGTAAACCGATGTGATATGCAAAATTGAACATCGGTATATAAAAAACAAATAAATAAATAAATTTCAGAGAGTATGGTAATCCATATCTGGCTGTGCCACAACTGAATCCTGTGTCGCCAGGGAAAAACTGGCCTGAATCTTTCTAATTTTGTCATCAATAGTCATTGCAAAATAATTAGCTGAAAACATCATAACTGTAGAAGTCTGTGGAATAACAGACGCTGGTTACACTAATTTAAAAAAATGGCTGAGATTGATTTTCTGCTTTCTTAAGTTCTTTTTGAAAATAATCTTTCTTAGGTTGTTTAACTTTAAAAGGATGGTGCTTAATACTATTCTTAAGCAGTATCTCAAGTACTTTAGTTTTAGCTTTCTTACATAATTTTCATAATGACTCATCTATCTTTTTAATAAACAAAGTTCTGAGTGAAACCAAGGGTACCTATCCTGTGTCTGTATATTTTGAATTAAGATGGTCCTCCAGTTTTAGATCTGAAAAGTTTTTCTGAAAAGATACACTTGTCCGCTAGCTCGGCTCTATCTAGATCTTTAGTTTTCCTAATATGTATTGTCTTCCTAATATGTACAGCATAAGAAAAATTCCAGTGCCAAGAAAAAAGCACTAAATGATGATCTGTCCATGCCTTAAGAGATAAGAACATAAGAACATAAGAAATGGTCATACTGGGTCAGACCAAGGGTCCATCAAGCCCAGCATCCTGTTTCCAACATTGGCCAATCCAGGTTACGAGTACCTAAGTACCCAAAAACTAAGCATATCCCACGCTACTGTTGCTAGTAATAGCAGTGGCTATTTTCTAAGTCAGCTTGTTTAATATCAGGTAATGGACTTCTCCTCCAAGAACTTATCCAAACCTTTTTTAAACTCAGCTACACTACCTGCACTAACCACATCCCCCGGCAACAAATTCCAGAGTTTAATTGTGCATTGAGTGAAAAAGAACTTTCTCCGATTAGTTTTAAATGTGCTGCATGCTAACTTCATGGAGTGCCCCCTAGTCTTTCTATTATCCGAAAGAGTAAATAACTGATTCACATTTACCCATTCTAGACCTCTCATGATTTTAAAGACCTCTATCATTTCCCCCCTCAGCCATCTCTTCTCCAAGCTGAAAAGTCCTAACCTCTTTACTCTTTCCTCATAGGGGAGCTGTTCCATCCCCATTATCATTTTGGTCGCCCTTCTCTATACCTTCTCCATCGCAACCATATCTTTCTTGAGATGCAGCGACCAGAACTGAACACAGTATTCAAGGTGTGATTTCACCTTGGAGCAATACAGAGGCATTATGACATCCTCCGTTTTTTTCACCATTCCCTTCCTAATAATTCCTAACATTCTGTTTGCTTTTTTGACTGCTGCAGCACACTGAGCCGATGATTTCAAAATATTACCCACTATGACGCCTAGATCTCTTTCCTGGGTGGTAGCTCCTAATATGGAACCTAACATTGTGTAACTATAGCATGGGTTATTTTTCCCTATATGCATCACCTTGCACTTATCCACATTTAATTTCTTCTGCCATTTGGATGCCAATTTTCCAGTCTCACAAGGTCCTCCTGCAATTTATCACAATCACGCATCATATTCCTTTCCAGATCATTTATAAATATATTGAAAAGCACGGGTCCTAGTACAGATCCTTGAGGCACTCCACTGTATACCCTTTTCCACTGAAAAAAATGTTTCCTGTCTTTTAAATAGTTTATAATCCATGAAAGGACAAGAGGCAGGAGCAGAAGGTAAGATAAACATTTTGGGGGGGTTAAAGTAGGGCTGGGGGGGAAAGGTGTTATGCTCAGGCTTGTGGACCCTTGGGCTGATGAAAGGATGGAATACCTTACGGAGGTTCTGTAGGTTCTCTCGTCGGGTGGCGAGGCAGAATGGAAGAGGAGCGCAGTTGACCCTCGGTTCTGGAGGCGGAGATGACTGTAGACAGATGAAGAGGCTAGAAGAGGAGCTGTGTCTTCACCCCTGGAAGTCTGTGGCCCCCCAGGAGGAGCCCGTAGGGACCCAGACCGCTGGGACTTAGGTGGACCCCGAGGAGTCGCGGTATCGGTGCAAGGGCTGACTGGAGCTTTGCCCTGGAAGTCCGCGGTCACCCCCAGGAGGAGCCCGTAGGGACCCAGACTGCTGGGACTTAGGCGGGCCCTTGGAGACGGAATCCAGGAGGGGTCCAAGATCAGGTGCCAGAGAGGCGTCGCTTACCAGTCCAAGGTCACACACCGAGGGATCACCACTTGCCAGTCCAAGGTCACACCAGAGAATCACCGCTTGCCAATCCAAGTCGCACACCAGAGAATCACCGTAAGCCAATCCAAAGTCAGGAACCGAGAAGACCAAGACGAAACAGGAACAGGGATCTGAAGCTCAAGAACTCACCGAGGCAAGCAGACTAGACAGCGCTGAAGGACATTGCCAAGTCAGGGAATGAGCAGAGGAAGCTTCCCTTTATACTTCCCCTGCTCAGGCTGATTAAGGACAGGTGAGGCTTGTTAAAGGGATCAGGTCCCTTTAAATCTCTGAAGGGGGCGTGGCCTCACGCCTAAGGATGGTGGCGGCCATCTTGAATTTCCTCCACGGAGGAAAGGCTGCAGGAACGGCGCAGGGACAGAGCAGAGACGGCTCTCCACCCGGCGGTCAGGCCGGGGACCCGAGCCGGGACAGCACGCACCCGGTCAGGGGTTTCCCCCAAGGCTGCCACGCCCGCGGGACACAACAAAAGGTTAGGGGAAGTGGTGGGAAGGTTAGGTTAGCGGGAGGGAACAGAGGAAGGCAGCGTGGCTCAATGTGTGCAAGGTGCACAATTGTGCACCCCCTTGTGCGCGCCGACCCCCAATTTTATAACTTGCGCGCCTGCGCGTCCAAGTTATAAAATCAGGCATACATGTGCGTGTGCACCAGGTAGCACGCGCACATGTACGCCACACGCGCTCCTTTTAAAATCTACCCCAGAGGATTTATGCGCGTAACTGGTCATACGCGCGCGGGGCCTATTTTCAAAAGACCCGGTGACGTGCATAAAGCCCCGGGACGCTTGTAAGTCCTGGGGCTTGCAAAAAGGGGCAGTCGGGGGTGGGGCGGGGCAGGGCCAGAGGCTCCAGGCACAGCATCCATTTGCTGCTGTGCTGGGGATCGTTTTATTCCAAAACTTACTTCAGCCCCAGGGCTGAAGTAAGTTTTGGAATAAAAAAAAGAAAAAGGTAGGGGGGAAAGGGTGGGGGAGGTAGGGGAAGGGAAGGTGCGTGCACATGTTCTAAAATCGCTTGTCCATGTGCGCGCGCACACATGGACGCGCTCGCGCTGGTTTGAAAATCTACCCCTATTTTTCTCCGCTACAATGGGTAGAGGCTTATTCTTAAAAAACAGTGGAACTGGTGTGATGAGCTCAAAAGGTTTTATAGGCAGCAAGAAAAATTTAATTTCACGATGGCATTTATTATATGGGCAAAATACTTCTACATTGGTGCTTCTAGACTTAGGTAGATACTGGGAGAAGGAGCTTGATATCACTCTAACTATCAACAAAACGCAGCACTGTTTTCAGCTTTCCCATAAGGCCAATGAGGATGTCACAATGAAAGAGATGAAGTTCAGATTATTGCATCATGTATTTATGGATAATATGAAAAGGCACTGGATGAAAATAGCCAGTTTGTAACAAATGTAGACTAGTCCTTGGTACCATGCTTCTCACATTTCTGACTTATCCTGTCATCATTCTGTTTTTGGAGGCGGTACTTTATGAAATACAGCAATGTACTGGAGTGCTGGTTTCTCAAAGAGGTGAATTGTTGTTATGGGGAGATAAGGATATGAAAAAATGTATGTTATTAGCATTTTAAATAGCTTGTAAATGTATATTGACCACTTGGACAGAGCCTACACTGCCTACTATACAAGTTTGGTGGACAAAGATGTCAGAGCTTATGCACTTGGAAAGTTTAGAGGTCAAGTAGTCCAAATGTTTTTTTTAAATGAACATTTATGCGTCAATATGAGGAACAAAGTGATTGATTTGGGTTATTTACCACAGTAGTATAAGTAATATGATCTGCAAGCTCTCCCCCAGTGGTGAAGTGTGCATGTGTGAATGCAATGTTGGATGTCTTATATGTGATGAGCAGATCTAGTGTTATTCTGTCTGAGCTGTTATAGGTTTTGGTTTCTGTTTTTCCATATAGAAAATGACAGGCTATGTGATGGAAAATAATTGTATTCACACGATAGCTTGTATTTTAGTCCTGGACAAAGGCATTTTCTCTATGATGAGACTGTTTTTGTATTATGTCACACAAGCTTGATGTGTATATTTGTGATTGTATTGCATGTTCTGTTTCTCAATAAAGAATATGCAAAAAATAAGTACATGTGTATTTTCAGTTTTGTACACATGCTTGTGCAAAAAAGGGGCGGGCTAGGGGCATTCTGAAGCGGGACAAAGAGCTATGCGTGCAAATTGCTATTTTTTGTAAGATACGTTAGGCGACTTATTCATGCAATTTTACAATGCTAGTTAACTAGTGCAATTGATATCAGACTCGTCTTTTGTCTGCTATTTTTGAGTGGGAAGTTTGGGAGAACTGGGGGGGGGGAGAATTCAAGGTGACGTACTAGAAGGGTCTCAGTGAACTGGTGAAGACATCAGCAAACTTGTGATTTCAATACATGCACATTTTTAATATATCTACTTCTGTGTATAAATCAGGGTTATATGTGAATAAGGCGGTTTTTTTCCACTTGTTAAAAGGATGCATGTATGTTTGTAAAATAGGTAGTAAAATTACATGCTTTCAAATGCATAGCAAATGCTCACATATACTGAGACACACACACATATTATAATCTGCATGGGCCAGATATGTGTAGCTTACAAAATACTATAGTAGATCTCTGCATGCGCATATATGGAGCCACACGGAGATCTTTGAAAGTTATCCACTTTGAGAAGACTCTTGTGTTTTCAGAATAACCACCCACCATACTCCCCCGCCCCCCAAAGTTCTATCTGTTCTCAAGAATTAATTTTACAAAGCTTTAATCCTGAGATACAATGGAACCAGAAGGAGCAATGCATGAAAATAAAGCAAAATGGGACCCCTAAGGCCCTATGTTATTCTGCAATAGTTAAGGCTGTTGGTCAACCAACATATGACATGGGAGGGAAAAGGGCAAACATCAGAAGTAAGTGGGTTTCCCATCGGAGAGAAGAGATTTGCCAGGGTCATGCTGGAGCACGTTTGCTCTCCAAGAAGTGCTACAAGATGGTTCCAGGAAGTGTTCACATAGCTAGTGTTACAAATGACAGGCTGAGCCAGACAAGCATGTATGGCCTTGTAGCTCCAATTTTCAAAGGAAAAGCAGGACTTTATATCCATCAAAATGATGGGGTCATAACCAGGACTGTCCTTGAAGATCTGAGCCATTTGATGATGGAATGTATTCATCTGCTTGACTTACCATAGTCTGTATCCTCTGCTGGCCACTGCTGGGTAGGCCAGAAATATGGAGTCTAAGGGGGAAAAAGAAGCAATTGTTTAACCAGTCATGAAAATATCCTACATTCTCAGGATAAAACCTACAGTATTGGATTTGTGTTTTCCCACTTGTACAGTGTTTGTTATGAGGGAGCTTTTTACCCTTCTTAATTGCAATACACCTAAAATCAGCTCTGGCAGACTTCGGTTCCTCTCCCACTTTAAAGATGTTGGGGACATTTTTCAAAGAGATCTAGGTGCCTTCAGGGCCTAATCCCTGTGTTTCAAATGCATCCCAGGTAAAGTGACTAAATAGTACTATTTTCACAATTTGGGCTAATTAATTATTTAACCGTTTTTCTGTTCTACTGTTCCAAAAATGTATTGTTCAAAGCAGAAAACTACATTTAACAGTTATTAAAGGAGGCATTCCTATGTGTTTGGGTCAGGGAAGAAAAGTACATGTACATAATTGGATTTTCAATTATACATAAGTGGTTTCTCCTCCAGAACCCCCGGCCACATAAATAGCAAGAACAAAGTCCATGGCGGCATCTGTATTCTCATAATTTTATCCAATTTTCAAAGAGACACTACTATTTGAAAGCTTACAAAAGTATATAAGTACAAAAATCCAACATGTCATTTATTGACATTTGGCCCTAAAAAGGTACAAGTCAAGTCTTCCTCTATCTTCCTTCTGCTGTGACAAGCAGGAAACACAAAGAAAGACATCTCCACTTAGAGCAACCTCAAGTCTTCTCCTATTGGTAACTGTGCCAGAGTGATGTATTTTCTATTGATGCATACTTCAGTGGAAAAGCTGTAAACTGTTTTCAAAGAAGAAAACAAAAGTCAACTATTTAGAGAAACAATGGTGTTTAGAAGGGTGACCATAAAGCACTTTAGCTACGGCTATTGTGAAGCTTCTATGGAATGAAAAAGCTGTCCTCTGAGAAACACCTGAAACAGGTGTTCTCCAAGGACAACAGGATGTTAGCCCTCACACATGGGTGACATCATCAAATGGAACCTGGCACGGAAAGTTCAGGTCAAAGTTTCTAGAACTTTGACTTGGTTTCATTAAGCATGCCCAGCATGCATTAATCCATGCAACCATGCAGGGTCCCCTTCAATCTTATAACATAGAATAAATGAAAAATAAGAAGAATATATATATATTCACTTAGTGGAACTCCAACTCTGCGGCATGGTGGGTGGGTTTCATGAGGACAAACATCCTGCTGTCCTCAGAGAGCACCTGTTAAAGGTGAGCAACTCTGCTTTCTCCAAGAACAAGCAGGATGGGTAGTCCTCACACATGGGCATATCCCTAGCTACAGGCTGTCCCCCAACATAAAAAGACAACCAATAAAACACCCAAAATAGGAGCAGGCACAACAACAAGGGTTTTGTTGATAACAAGAGGGGGGAACAACTTGAACACAAACAACAGCTTTTAGGCGGGAACAGAGTTGGGTTCTACACCTCAAACAAATTCCAAAAGACAGATTGGCCAAACTTACTATTGCGTTGGCCATCCCTATCCAAGCAATAGTGAAATATGAATGTGTGAAGAGAACTCCATGTCTCAGCCTTACAGATCTCCTCCATGGGAACTGCTTACAAGTGGACAACCAACGCTGCCATGGCTCGAACAGAATGAGCATTGACATGGCCTCCAAGATCCAGTCCTGCCTGGGCATAACAGAAGGAAATGTGGTCTGCCTGCCAATTATAGAGTGTCTGTTTGGCAACAGCAATGCCCAACTTATTACTAGCAAAATAAATAGTTGAGTGGACTGTATGGGCTTCTGTCCACTCCAGGTAGAAGCTAAGGCTCTCTTGCAGTCAAATTGAGCAGGGTTTGTTTGAATTGGTGTGAATGGGGCCTGGGAAAGAATCTTGGCAAGACAATGGACCGGTTAAGATGGAAGTCCATCACCACCTTAGGCAGGAACTTAGGGTGCAAGACTGTCATGAAAGAACATAGTATAAGGTAGATAAGTCACTAAAAGGGGACCCCACATGGTATAATGCATGCTCAATAAAGCCAAGTAAAAGTTCTAAAAACTTTGACATAAGTTTTCCGTGCCAGGATCTATTTGATGCTGGGGCAGACAGAGAGGTATATAGATGAGCCCTTCAGGGGCATAGTAGCCTAGTCCCAACTTCTGACTGGCAGCCCTGGTGCTACCGTGGAGGAAGAAAGTCTCATGATTGGAAAGCATCAATATGGTGCAGCAGGAAAGGATCCTGTAGCAAGGACCTGCTCTCCAGGTGATGCATTGTCCTTTCACACCGAGGATGTGTCTCCAAGGCCTACTGCCCAGGAGGGAAGGGTTAGATCGGCCGACATAGTTGGATATTGCATTATTAGGAATGTAGACAGCCAGGTGGCTGGTGGGCGTGAGGATCACCTGGTAACATGCCTACCTGGTGCGAAGGTGGCGGACCTCACGCGTCACCTAGATAGGATTTTAGACAGTGCTGGGGAGGAGCCGGCTGTCGTGGTACATGTGGGCACCAACGACATAGGAAAATGTGGGAGGGAGGTTCTGGAAGCCAAATTTAAACCCAGCATCTGACCATAGCAAATCGCCTTGCAACGAGGTTCCTGCTTGATCCTCATTGTGCTGTGCTGCTCCAGGTGCTTCCAGCCTGTGCTGATCCTTGTTACTGGGGCTTCTGTTCTGTGTCGGTCCTGTGACTTCGTTCCTGTCCTTGGACCTTTGCTTGCCTTCCTGGTTCCTGACTTCGGCTTTTTCTTGACTCTTCTGCCTGCCGCCTGCCTCGACCCTGGTCAGTCTCCGGTTTCTCTTCAGCTTCCTAGGTCTCCTAAGTCCCAGCGGCTCAGGCCTCACGGGCTCCTCCCGGAGGGTTGCGGGCTTCCAGGGCAAAGCCATCTCTTCAGCATCCTAGGTCTTCTAAGTCCCAGTGGCTCGGGCCTCACGGGCTCCTCCCGGGGGGTCGCGGGCTTCCAGGGCGAAGTTCCACATCCACGCTTGCCTGGCATCACCTACTGGCCTTTCTCATTACGGCGGAGTGCTTCCCATCATCTCCGCAAGGTCGGTCCAAGAGTTCACTACTCCGCTCGCAACACAAATAGCAGATGAAATTTAATGTGGATAACTGCAAGGTGATGCATATAGGGAAAAATAACCCATGCTATAGTTACACAATGTTAGGTTCCATTTTAGGAGCTACCACCCAAGAAAGAGATCTAGGCATCATAGTGGATAACACATTGAAATCATCGGTTCAGTGTGCTGTGGCAGTCAAAAAAGTAAAAAGAATGTTGGGAATTATTAGAAAGGGAATGGTGAATAAAATGGAAAATGTCATAATGACTCTGTATCGCTCCATGGTGAGACTGCACCTTGAATACTGTGTACAATTCTGGTCGCCGCATCTCAAGAAAGATATAGTTGCAATGGAGAAGGTACAGAGAAGGGCGACCAAAATGATAAAGGGAATGGAAGAGCTCCCGTATGAGGAAAGACTAAAGAGGTTAGGACTTTTCAGCTTGGAGAAGAGACGGCTGAGGTGGGATATGATAGAGGTGTTTAAAATCATGAGAGGTCTAGAACGTGTAAATGTGAATCAGTTATTTACTCTTTCGGATAATAGGAAGACTAGGGGGCACTCCATGAAGTTAGCATGCGGCACATTTAAAACTAATCGGAGAAAGTTCTTTTTCACTCAACGCACAATTAAACTCTGGAATTTGTTGCCAGAGGATGTGGTTAGTACAGTTAGGGTAGCTGTGTTTAAAAAAGTATTGGATAAGTTCTTGGAGGAGAAGTCCATTACCTGCTATTAATTAAGTTGACTTAGAAAATAGCCACTGCAATTACTAGCAACGGTAACATGGAATAGACTTAGTTTTTGGGTACTTGCCATGTTCTTATGCCCTGGATTGGCCACTGTTGGAAACAGGATGCTGGGCTTCATGGACCCTTGGTCTGACCCAGTATGGCATGTTCTTATGTTATCTCAAAAAAAGGTATGTGTAGTGGAGCAATGAGTAAAAGTCCAAAACAACAAAATAACGCCACAATAATATTTATACACAATCAAGAGTGTCCACCTACCCAGATATTTAAAAATGGAGGAAAAAGACCTCAGAGCTTCATGTTAGTTCAATTAAGAACATATAACATTGCAAACCACCTCACCAATGTTATATGTTCTTAATTGAACTAACATGAGGCTCTGAGGTCTTTTTCCTCCATTTTAAAATAGCTGGGTAGGTGGACACTCTTGATTGTGTATAAATATTATTGTGGCGTTATTTTGTTGTTTTGGACTTATGTTCTTATGTTACCCATGTGTGAGGACTACCATCTTGCTTTTCCTCAGAGAAAAGGAATCCCATGGTATTTCACTTTGCGGGAAAAGGTAATGCACAAAAGACCATGTGGCAATAAGCAACTCTCTAGAACAAGATTTGTGAGTGACAGAATGAGAGATGTAGACTGATATTAGGGAGTAAATATGTGTCATTTTCTGGATATGTAAAAGGCCCAATGTATGGTTATGAGCAAACCAAAAGTGGGTTTTTTAGGCCTCGATAGTCCCATAAACAGGAGGTTTTCATATTAACTAGAAGAAGCATTTAGCTTTCAGCTCAAAATTACAGTATCAGCTCGATCCAGTAAAGTCCGTGGGAGAGCGGACTAACGCCCGCTCTCCCGGCGCGCGCACCGGCCCCTCGCCGGTGCGCGCGATCCAGTATTTAAATTAGGCGACGCGGTGCAAACGAGGAAAAAGAGGCGCTAGGGACACTAGCGCGTCCCTAGCGCCTCCTTTTGGCCTGGAGCGGCGGCTGTCAGCGGGTTTGACAGCCGACGCTCAATTTTGCCGGCGTCGGTTCTCGAGCCCGCTGACAGCCACGGGCTCGGAAACCGGACGCCGGCAAAATTGAGCGTCCGGTTTTCGGCCCGACAGCCGCGGGCCGAATTCAAAATTTTTTTATTTTTTTTTTTACTTTTTTTTTACTTTTGGGGACCTCCAACTTAATATCGCTATGATATTAAGTCGGAGGGTGCACAGAAAAGCAGTTTTTACTGCTTTTCTGTGCACTTCCCTGGCGCCGGAAGAAATTAGCGCCGACCTTTGGGCGGCGCTAATTTCTTAGAGTAAAATGTGCGGCTTGGCTGCACATTTTACTTACTGGATCGCTCAGGAATATCTAATAGGGCCATCAACATGCATTTGCATGTTGAGGGCGCTATTAGGTGCCGCGGGTGGGCCGCGTGTTTTCCTCCCCTTACTGAATAAGGGGTAAGGGAAAACACGCGTCCAGAGCAGGGTGACAGTGCGCTCCGACGGAGCACACTTTACTGGATCGACCTGTGTATTAGATAATGCAAATATTGTATCCCATTCCTGCCAAGTGTGTAATTTTGTGTTAAATGCATTACATTAACCTGTAGCATGCAGTACTCATGTGTTGCTGATGGTGAATAGCAGTGAATGAATTGACCTAGCATCTGGTTATGATAAGCAGAAATAGAGAGTTAGTAAATGTATTACAAAATTGTTGGATGCAACTTGTACACCACGTACCTGAAACCTGTACAGACTATGATCGACCTTGAGAACGAGGTTCTTTGGTTCCTGCAGTGGGTAGATGTAGCCATACTTGACCATCAAGTTCCCAAAGTTCTGGGCCTCTAAAAATAAATACATGAAACAATAAGCAAACAAACTGAGAACTAAAATGTGATGTAGAACTAGTAAGGACTTTGATACCTCTCTGAGAAAAATCCAGTTTCCATATTAAATAATAATTTCCTATAAACCTAAGAATTTATTAAATTGTGTTTCATTGCTGTTCAGCACCATGATTTGGACATTTCCTGTGACAGACAGTCTCATAAATATTAATAGTGCTTCTCTAACGTTTGAAGGACACTGGAGAGTATGTCACATAAATAAAAACTGCAAAGTTAATAGGCAACAGGAATGAAGGAGAAAATGTAGAGTACAACAAGATTAAGAAATCTGGCCCTGCATTTTAAAACTTGATCACAGGCTGGTACTTTTGAAGGGCTGGTGCTCCACCAAACAGGAGACTCTGATTTCAGTCTCCTGCCTCCTGTCCAAAGATGATCAGTTGGCATTTTGGCCATTTTGGGGCTGTAAGTTTCCTTGTGATTATGATTTTGGGTTGAGGTGATATACTGCTATTTCTGAGTCATCAATTTAGCACATATTCATTTTTCAGTTTCCTGTTGTAGTTTGTTATTAAGAAGGTCTGGAGGTTTGAAAGATGTATTTTTATGCTAGTTATTTTCTCATGATTGTTGCAAGGTTTATTTAATTTTGTGTTTTAGATTTTACTGTTATTTTTTATTTTTTAGTCTTGATTTCTATTATGGGTTATTAGAATAGAGAAGAATTATTCCACTTTTCATTAAAAAAATGAAAATGGTTGTTTTCTCACTATTGAGGATTCTAATTCTGTTTTAATATACTATTGTCTGTGATTATTCTGTGAGATGTTATGCGATTTGGTAGAGATGAGGAATGGAGGGAACTAAGTATCATGAAGTAAATGTATGGGATAGGATGTGGTTTGACTGTGGGTTAGGTGGACATCCATGCTGATGTTATTATTGATTTAAGCTGGTATATTTTATTTTGCATTTTTATATATTTTATGTTTTGTTTTGTATTTCATTTTATTTATATTATTTTACTTAGTATATTGCCTTGAGTATCCCTTAGGGCTAAGAAGGCAATTAATAATTTTTTAATAAAGAAAGACATTTTCTTGTATTTATTTTTTTTAGGCTTATTTATTTTATGATGTGATGTAGTTTACTCTTTGGTATGTTATTAATTATGTTATGATATAATCCACTTTGTTTGGGTCTTTGACCTTGGAAAGGTGAAATACAAATGTCTAAATTAAATTAAATCTGTTTGCAAAGGTGGTGTGCTTGAGTTCTGGAAGGGGAGGGAGGAGGGGAAGACAGCTGCTGCTGTTACAGTGACCCCTGCTGGCACAAACAGTGATGCTAAGGAACAGTCTCAGAGGTTTTCTTCCTGCCCTTAGCCAGGAAAGAAATCGGTGCCTCTTGATTAGGCCATCTGAAAAAGAGGTGGGAGGGATATAAAAGTTGGGATTAAAATGGGCAAAACAGAAAATGGATCCCTGGGTAGGCAACTTTTGACCCAGAAAATCTTTTCCTGGTATAGGGTAAGGTATAGTTGAACAGGATGTAGAAGTCACTTACTGTGGAAAAGGTAAGTGTTAATTAATTGTCTTTTGAGAGATTAATCAATTTAGAGGAAACACTTTTGTGACTGTTATGAATATAAAATATGATGCTTTAATAATGGCAAGAGTTAACATCAAATGTTAATGGCCACACTAACCATGTAGCCCAGATGAGTCTGAGACTTTTGATTTGCATACAGAAAAGGAACTATAGCATTCTTCAACACCTCTTACTTCAGGCACACATACTCATAGGGTGGGGTTTATTTTTTTCTGTTTTGTGACTCTGAGAAAAATGTTAAGTAAACAGATCCCCAAGTCATCTTTCAGTGTTGGCACTTACCTGAATAGTTATGTGGCAGTCTCTCTGACTGAGGCCTATCAGATGCCAGTCAAACTGGATGGTGAAAACAGATACCAGCATTGCGGGTTTATGATATCATCCCTGTATAATCCATGTGTCATAGCAAAGGAATTTTGATTTTCTTTGCTCGGTAACCTAGTTGAACTATTCTGTAAATCAATGACAGCTGGAGGCACCCACTTAAATCTATCTAGCATTGCAAATGCAGTTGAGAATAAAATTATGGAAGACCTTGATCAAAGACCCTATCCTTAATAGGAGCCCTGGAGACCACATTATTTCAAATTATTTAATGCATGAAGATGATAAAATAAGCAGTGATATAGTCAAGGGTATGAAATCAGTACTGTTCCTACCTTCATCAGTAATTTGTAGTCGTTGAATAATCCATTCCAGAATATCATGACCTACAAGGAGATAGTGTTGTTTTAAATCAAATACAAAGGCATCTACTTAGTTTTCTCCTGTTTGTCATGCAACAGTGAAAATAAAAGGACTTTTTTTTACCCTCAGATGAATAGTTGAAATATTAGGGTTGGGGTTAAAGTTAGATCAGCTAGCACCAAGGCATCAGAAAATCCAGTTGCCAAGGTCTGTTTCTATTTTCATTCCATCCGGCAACAAGAGATAATCAATTTCATTCCTGAGAATAGCAGTGAGAGGTGTGTGCACCCGGCTTTTCTAAGGTGTAAGGAACAACAAACTATGTGGTATACTTTGAAAATCCTCAGCATTCTGCTGAAATCACTGGCATAATCAACACTTCAAATGCTTTCTAGTGTTTGAGTCTCCAATAAAAAGTAGATCACCAGCAGAATTCCTGATATTTGTTTGTTTTTTTTAGAATACCTACCACCACCACTATGTGAGGAAAAGATCATCTAGGAAATAGAAGCAGTAAACTTCTGGTCTGGAGTCAGTAGTTTGGCCGAGCAGCCAAAAATGGAGGCCTGCTAGTGGGCTACCCCAGAGCCTCCCTCATCTGTCCTACTGACCTCACAGGCAGTCGGGTTTTCAAGATAACCACAATGAATTGGTATAAGATAAATTTGGATACATTGGAGACTTAGTATATGCAAATTTACTTTATGCTTATTCATTGTGACCATCCAGAAAACCCGACTGGTTTCGGGTCACCATGGTGTGGGTTTACCATGACAGATTAGGGAAGTCATGAGTTAAACTGTAGTAGCTCTCTTATAATTTCTAAGTTGTAGCTATTCTCTCTTATTACGTAACTAGAGGGAAAATATCACAACCACAACTTCAGGTCCTTTTCTGTTTTTAATGCTATTTTGCCTTAATTCACTTTATTGGGTCATGTTAAAATCACTTTTCATAAGCCGCCTGATGATGGAAAAGAGATGGGCATCTCATACTGATTGCTTTTATTGAAAATTCAATAGTCCTACTATGCCAAATAGGCCAGTACAAGCCAAGCAGATTTGCTAGGCCCACAGTGTGTTTTATATATGCAAAATCTCAAACCGAACAATCTGAGAGGATGATCTTGGTAATTTACATGTGATGCTTCCTGAATGGCCCAAGACTTTTATGTACCTTGGACCCTAAATGCATCCTCCCTTCCCCCGCTGAGCCCTTGATCCATCTCTAAATGTGAGGAAAAGGTGGAAACATTAAGATGGTAGTAGGGGGAGATTTCAAAAGTAGTAATTGTTCTGGGGTTCTGTGCTTCCTGGGATCCCTGTTTGTTCCCTGGGCAGATGTACCAAAGTGTTCATATATTCATGTCAACTGGCTCTCACGTTTATCACTGGCCTTGTTAAATTTACTAGTGTCAGTATGTTGAAATTAATCCATTATCATTTCATCATTCAATCTTCAGTGTCACTCATCTTGGTTCTCCAGCAACTCTTTGAATAAATGGGGTGCCACATCCAGGAAAACAGGAAAAGGGGGGCCTGCAGCCTTAATCCACTTCTGAACTTCTGTAAGCACTAAACTATAGCCACCATAGACACCAAAGTGATTGGTTTCTCTTCCTCTCCACAGTTAAGCCCCACAAAGGTCCTCCATAATTCAGACACTGTACACAATTCTTCCCAAGCTTTAGTCAAGGGGAAATCAGTGTATGCCTAAAATGTTGTTTATTGAGGAGCCTTTCCATGTTGCTCACACATAGGAACTATCCACTGCTCCTATATAACACTGCCCTAGCATCACCAGTGCTGTTTTCTTCTCTTGGATGAATTAATTACTTTTTCTCTGTGTGCCAGCACCATAAAATATTAAAACAAAACTATGTTAAATAAAAAATAGTGTAAGCAGGCATCTTGGATAAGCCAGCAGAGGCAGTTCAAGTCTGCAGTTCCATGTAAATATTACTGAACATATGGAGGTTCTCAATGACAGAATCGAAAAAGGATAACTTATGTTACCATACTTTGGCGAGCTCTTTTAAAATATACTGCATAAGAAGTGATAGTACTTTTTAGAGCATACATGTTAACTCTATTACACACATAAATGTGATTTTGTTTATTTTGATTTAATACCTTCCTTTTAAAATATAGAATTCATCCAAGACTGGATGCAACATTTTAGAAATCAACTACAGTTATTTTGTTAAGGTTTTCATTTTCTGTTTAGCATTATTAAGATCAGGACTGTAATTTGGCTACAACCAGGCCTCCTGACCAATCAGTGGGGGATATTGTTTAATTTTGCCCTTTTTAGTATTTGATTACATATAACTTGCCTATGCTTATGCTTTTTTCCTATTCAGTTGGATCTGTAGGAATAAAACCCCCAAACTGTACTACTGTAAATGCAGCAAAACAGATTATCTGAATCCAATGGAGACTTGGCCTGTATTTCAGAAAGACTCAGAAATACTGAATTTCTAATTAGCTGCAGTTGTGACTGAATTATCTGATGGCCAAGCAGGCACTGGTGTTTACATGGACCACTGATAATGAAAGGAGTCTTGTCTTGCTCAGCAGGCAGCACAAGCAAGCCTATGCTTACTAGGGATGTGCATTCATTTCATCTGTTTCATACGTTTCCTATACAAGCATGTAATATGAAACGTATGAAACGAATGCACATCTAATTGGCATGTAATGGGAAACGTATGAAACAAATTAAACGAATGAAACAAATGCACATCTCTAATGCTTACATGCTGAGTCCTTCAAAATGGGAGCTCAGAAAGAAAATACCGGCCAGGTGTGTATGTGTAAGAATAGTCCCAAACCTGTCAGCAGGGCTCAGTTCTGCTGGAGATGGGACCCTCCAATCTCGAAAAGAGGCCTTATCAGACAGGTCAGCGGTGTCAGAAGGCCTGGTCAGCTCAGTCACAAAAAGGGTTGCCAACTGGCTTCAGATTTTCAGGACAGGTTGATCCAGTCCTGATTTTACCCCATTGCATGCTGGGACTTATTCTGATTTCCTTATTGCATTCCCTATGAAAATCAAGACTATAAGTAATTGCATGCAGGGGGAGTAAAACCAGGACTGGATTAACCTGTCCTGAAAATGTGGAGTCAGTTGGCAACCCTAGTTACAAGACCTGGTCAGCTCTATCACGCACCTGCCTGATAGTCAAGCTGGGGGGGAAGGGGGTCAAGAAGTCTACATGAAGAAGGATCCAATCAGAATTGGACTCATTAGTATGCATTAATTCTTGGAATAGGCATGTATTGGCTTTTAAAATCCATCGGGAAAAGGGGCTTAGGGCAGCTTACCAGATTCTACACACCGGCGAGAAGATGTCTCAGACATTGCTCCCTGCCCTGCAACTACACTGACCAACCAGATCCAGTGTCCTGAAGGGCAGTATGGAAGAGCTCTCCAGCCCTGCTATTGTACAGAGTCACGCCAGGGGTCTTCCCAAGGAACAAGGCAAGTCTTCTGCCATCATTCAGGGGCGAGACTCACATCTTGCTTCAGAGACAGAGGACGTATTCAGTACTGTCAGCTTCAATGTGGTAAGAAGGGATTAATTCCTGGCTTACTATCTATGGACTAGCAAGTTACAACTGCTTCAAAGTATGAGCAAGTTGCAGCCAAGGTAATGAGTTATATTTCTTCTTATTTATTCATATCTGCTAAGCTAATTTCCAGAAGTGCATTCTATGCTAAGGATTTATTATACGTTTCAAAGATCGCTATGTTGTTAGTATTAATTTGGTAACAACCTTGTATATCTTATAGGTGGTATGTAAGTAAGTTGAAATATCTAAAATAAATAAATAAAATAATCTATGTCTTACAATAAAAAGCTCCTTCTCCTGAGACAAACAAATGTGAATTCCTGGGCTGATTGGCTCATATAGAAAGGTGAAATAAGTGGTGACTGTCAGTAGTACTGCCAGTCACTACAAGAGAGGGGGAAGGGAAGCAGGCAGTATCGCATAGGCTACAGATTACTCTTCTAATCCTTATAGATCCTTTTTCCAATTTTTTGAAAGAAGTTCTTTTGGCTAAATAGCCTTTTTCACCTCACCTTTTAACCATGCTGATAGCCATTTGGCCTTCCTTCTGCCTTTTCTAACGCATGGTCTGGGCTTCCAGTGTGGTATTTTTAAACAATGTCCATGCCTGATGTAAACTCTTTACCTTTGCAGCTGCACCTTTTAGTTTTTTTCTAAAACTTTTCCTCATTTTATCAATCTCCCTGTTGAAAGCTAAATGCTAGAGCTGTAGACTTAGTTAATATCCTCCTTCCAGCCATTAACTCGAATTTGATCACGTTATGAATACTGTTGCCAAGCGGCCCCAACATTGTTACCTCTCACACCAAATCCTGCATTTCACTAAGAATTAGGTTTAAAATGGTTCCCCCTCTTGTCAGTTCCTGGACCAGCTGCTTCATGAAGCAGTCATTTATTTCATCCAGGAACTTTACCGTCCTACCATGTTCTGATGTAACATGTATCCAGTCAATACTAGGGCAACTGAAATCTCCCATTATTACTGTGCTGCCAAATGTGTTACCTTCTCTAATTTCTGCTAACAGTTCATCATCCATCTGTTCATTTTGGCCAGGTGAATGGTGAAATACCCCCACTGCTGTACTCCTCCCCATCTCAGATGGAATTTCCACCAATAAACATTCTACTGTGCATTTAAGGCCTGATTTTTAATTCCCTGTGCATGGGGAAAACAAGAGTTATGTGCTTGGCTGGACCTTGGGCGCACTGTGCGCTTTTTAGAAGGGGCCCAGCCGCGCGCATAACCCCTGTTACACGCACAAGAGCCAGGCCATTTCCAAGGGGCGGTCCCAAGGGCGGGCCAGGACAGCGCCATTCATCACTGTCCTGGACCCTTGCACGCCGGACAGCTGCCAGCGCGTGCAACTTATCTCAGGTTGGGCCCTGAAGTAAATATTGGAGCAACAAAAAAAAAAAAGGGATCAGTAGGATTTAGGGGTTGGGGAGGAGAGGGGAAGGGAAGGGGAAGGGGAAGGGGAAGAGGAAAGGGAAGGGAGGTTAGGGTAGGGAGTAGGGAAGTTCCCTCTCGGTCCGCTCCTTAATTGGAGCAGACTGGGAGGGAACTGGGGAAGGCCGTGATGCTTCGCTGCGCAAATTTGCCAAACTTTTCCCCCCTTGCACACACCACCAACACATGCGCTTGCAGATTATAAAATCCGGCGTGTCCATGTGTGCGCACCAGGAAGCGCATGCACATGGACGCACACACCTTACAAAATCTACCCGTTAGTCTCCTGCAGGATCTTTATTCTGTTGGACTCTAAGCCATCCCAGGCATAAAGCGCAACCCCCCCCCCCCCCCATCCCCCAACAAGTTGATCCACCCTATCACTGCAGTATAATTTATATTCTGGTATATTGCACCGTCTACTGGTTATCCTTATTCCACCAGGTCTCTGAGATGCCAATTAAGTCTACCTCTTCATTCAGTGCTATACACTCTCCCATCTTTCTAATTAGACTTCTGGTATTAGCATACAGTCATTACAAGGTACATTTTTTATTTGTTATATACAACTTTCTTAGCATTTGACATGGATAAGTTGGAATCTTTTAACGCAATCTGTTCTTTACTTATAGGCAAATGGGCTATGTATGCTTTTATTGGAACCTCTCTATTGGGATGCCCTAACTCCCCTGTTATTTTAGTATCCTTTGACAATACCTCACTCCAAACCATGCGCTGCTGAGTGACTGTCAGCTTTCCCCATGTTCTAGTTTAAAAACTGCTCTATCTCCTTTTTAATGATTAGCGCCAGCAACCTGATTCCACTCCGATTAAGGTAAAGCCCATCCTTTTGGAATAGGCTCCTCTTCCCCATAATGTTGCCTAGTTCCTAACCAAACTAAAGTCCTCTTTTCTCCACCATCGTCTCATCCACAGATTGAGACTCTGGAGTTCTACCTGCCTCTAGGGTTCTGCGTGTGGAAGGGGGAGCATTTCAGCGAATACAACTCTGGAGGTTGTGGATTTCAACTTTCTACCTAAAAGCCTAAATTTGGCTTCCAGAACCTCCCTCTCACACCTTCCTATATCAATGGAGTGCCCACATTTACCACAACAGATGGCTCCTCCACAGTTTAACTTCAGATTTAAAAAGGCAGCAAACAAAATTCAAGTGCAGGCATTTGATTGGCTTATTTTTATCTTAATTTCTGGAGGAAAGGAAGGTTTATGGAACAAAAGAAATGCCATGCCTGGTCAAACCAATGGTCCATCAAGTCCAGCATCCTGTCTCTGACAGTAGCCAAACCAGGTCACAAATACTCCAGCAGATCCCACAAAATACATCTATTTCATGTTACTCCCTCTCAGTTATAGTGCTGGCTTTCCCTGGCCTATCTGGATTTTCCTCCAGAAACATGGATGAACAAGGGGTTAAAGGAGCTCTTAGAGAAGATAAGGCCATCATGGAAATATTAAACGATTTCTTTGCTTCAGTGTTTAGTGAAGAGGATATTGGAGAGATACCTGTTCCGGAGAAGGTTTTCATGGGTGATGATTCAGATCAACTGAACCAAATCATGGTAACCTGGAAGATGTGATAGGCCTGATTGACAAACTGAAGAGTAGTAAATCACCTGGACCAGATGGTATACACCCCAGCATTCTGAAAAAACTAAAAAATGAAATTTCAGATCTATTAGTAAAAATTTGTAACCCATCATTAAAATCACTAATGTACCTGAATATTGGAAGATGGCCAATGTAACCCCTATTTTTAAGAAGGGATCCAGGGTGATCCGGAAAACTATAGACTGGTCAGCCTGACTTCAGTGCCAGGAAAAATTGTGGAAACTGTTATAAAGAATAAAATCACAAAACATTTAGATAATCATGGTTTGATAGGACACAGACAGCATGGATTTACCCAAGACAAGTCTTGCCTCATAAATCTACATTTTTTTGAAGGAGTGAACAAACATGTGGACAAAGGTGAACCGGTAGATGTGGTGTATTTGGATTTTCAGAAGGCGTTCGACAAAATCCCACAAGAGAGGCTTCTAAGAAAACTAAAAAGTCATGGGATAGGAGGTGATGTCCTTTTGTGGACTGCAAGTTGGTTAAAAGACAGGAAACAGAGAGTAGGATTAAATGATCAATTTTCACAGTGGAAATAGGTAAACAATGGAGCGCCTCAGGGATCTGTACTTGGACCGGTGCTTTTTAATATATTTATAAATGATCTGGAAAAGGGTACAACGAGTGGGGTGATCAAATTTGCAGATGACACAAAATTATGCAGAGTAGTAAATCTCAAACAGATAGTGAGGAATTGCAGGAGGATCTTGCGAGACTGGAAAATTGGGCTTCCAAATGACAGATGAAATTTAACATGGACAAGTGCAAAGTGATGCATAAAGGGAAAAATAACCCTGTAGTTACACTATGTTAGGTTCTATTTTACCCAGGAAAGAGATCCAGGCATCATAGTGGATAATACATTGAAATTGTCGGCCCAGTGTGCTATGGCAATCAAAAAAGCAAACAGAATGTTAGGAATTATTAGGAAGGGAATGGAAAATAAAATGGAGGATGTCATAATGCCTCTGTATCGCTGCATGGTGAGACCGCACCTTGAATACTGTGTGCAGTTCTGGTCACCGCATCTCAAAAAAGATATAGCTGCACTGGAGAAAGTGCAGAGAAGGGTGACCAAAATGATAAGGGGCATGGAACGGCTGCCCCATGAGGAAAGGCTAAAGAAGTTAGGGCTGTTCAGTTTGGAGAAGAGACGACTGAGGGGGGATATGATAGAAGTCTACAAAATTATGAAAGGATTTGAAAAAGTTAATATAAATTGGTTATTTACTCTCTCAGATAATAGAAGGACCAGGAGGACACTCCATGAAGTTAGCAAATAGCTCATTTAAAACAAATCAAAGAAATTATTTTTCACTCAGTGCATAGTTAAGCTCTAGAATTCATTGCCAGAGGATGTGGTTACAGCAGTTAGCGTAACTGGGTTTAAAAAAGGTTTGGATAAATTCCTAGGGAATAAATCCATAAACTGCTATGACGGTAATTAATAAGCAATAGTAGCTTGTGATCTATCTAATGTTTGGGTACTAAGTTGCCAGGTACTTGTGACTTGGATTGGCCACTGTTGGAAACAAGATACTTGGCTTGATGTACCCTTGGTCTGATCCAGGATGGCATATCTTATGTTCTTATGTTATGTTCTATGTTCATCTGAACCTTTTTTAAAACCCGCTTTGCTAATCGCCTTGACCACATCTTCTGGCAACAGATTCCACAATTTAATTGTACACTAAGGGGTAGGTTTTAAAACATACGCACCGATTTTATAACATGTGCGCGCTGGCGCACGCATGTTATAAAATCTGTTGGCTGCAGGCACATGCATTTCGTATTTTATAATCCATGCATGCATGTGCGGACGGCGCGAATGGTAGGGGTCAATTTTTGCAAATTTCACACGGCGACACAATGGGGCCTTCCCCAGTTCCCTCCCAGTCCGCTCCAATTAAGGCACGGACCGGGAGGGAACTTCCCTAACCCCCTGCCTAACCTTCCTTCCCCTCTCCTCCCCACCCCCTAAACCTAACCTACCTTTCACTATTTTTTTTATTTTCTTACTTACTGCTCCTCAGGAGCAGAAGTAAGTTACACGCACGGGCCGGTTGCCGGCGCCCACTTCCCCGGGACAGCGGCTAATGGCCGCAGTCCCGGACGGCCTCCATCCCGCCCTGCCCCTCAGCACCCATACCAAGCCCTCCAGCCTGCCCCTTTTATAGGGCCCAGCACTTGTGCGCATATCGCCACTTATGTGCATGGCCGGGCCCTTTTGAGAATGTGCGCGGTGCGCTCAGGGCCCAGCCACTAGCGTAAGTGGCGATTTTTTTACGTGCACCATGCTTTTAAAATCCGGCCTTAAAAAGTTCAATTCTCAAACCTATCAGTGGTACACCATTTGCACATGTAAAAAGGACGTTCAAAGAGTAATGCTAGAATTTTATAAACTGGGTAGCTGGAGCTGCACAGTTTATAAAATGCAACGTATTTCTGCTCCAAAAGTATCCACGTAAATTTCCAAAGCAAGAAAATGCATACTTTCTCTACCCATTTTATAAACAGACGCGTGTAGACTTTTTGTGCGTGTAACCCCTGCTCCGGTTTTAGAGCCTAGAGCAGGGGTGGGCAATTCCGGTCCTCGAGGGCTGCAAACCAGTCGGGTTTTCAGGATATCCTTAATGAAAATGCATGAGAGAGACCTGCATACACACTGCCTCAGTTGTATGCAAATCTATTTCATGCATATTCATTAGGGATATCCTGAAAACCCGACTGGTTTGCAGCCCTTGAGGACCGGACTTGCCCACCCCTGGCCTAGAGGGTATGGATACAAGGGGTTCCAGAGCAACTTCTCCATTTCTCACGTCCTACAGGCTATAAGGAAGGGTTCTTTCCACTAGGGGGAGAAATCAGTCCTCCAAGGCCCAAGGTGATAGGTAGTTCAAAGTTTTTCTGTCCTAGGGAGGTAATAGTTCACTTTCACCATTAAGAATGTGAGTGCCAACAAAATATTCTGGAGGCTTTAGTTGAGTGTCCAAAATAAATCTTTACTGTAGAAGTTCTTAGATGGCAAAAATGGCACTGTAGACATCCGATCTTGGCATAAATAGTTTAAATATATCGACAGATATATTTTCTATCATCCTTTTGGGGTTTTTTGCTTTAACGTAAATGGTTTAAAATTATAGTTCTCCAATTTTTTTTTTATATCTTTGCAAGTGTCTCTCACTTGCAAAGATAAAAAAAAAACTCTCAGCCTCTAGGGTTTGGAAAAACAAGGCTTCCCAGGTAGACAGGGGTATCCTAATTGGGCAGAAAAAATCCCCTTACAAAAAAGATAAGTCCAAGCGCCTCTTAAACAACCCTTGAGACTAATACTAGCATTACTTGCCTCCTTCCTACTCAGTAAAAGATCTACACCGTGAGACCTAGTACATCATAAAAGGGTAACAAACAGCAACTTAGGAAACACTTCTCTGATGTTCAACTCAGAAAGCCTCACCCAGCCATGATGCAAGCTCCTTTTATACCAGCAGGGGCTAGCTGTTCCAGCAATGTCTGTGGAGGAGCTGTTCTGAACGGGTGAATCCCTCCTTCCACTACCTAACTATAACTCAGCAATGCTCCTTACCTCCGAGAAACGTCCCACTCCATACTACAATCAAGGACTGTGTATTGTACTTCTTGCACCAAGTAGCTCCTCTTATAGGCCTGCAACCAGCACTGGCTGATGACATCACATCCTGTCTACGTATATAAAGAAGTCATCTGCAACCAGCCAGGACCTCAGCAACAGCTCCTCCTGCGCTTGTCATTAGTGTTACATTACTACTGTTTCTGCCTTGTCTTGCCTTTCCATCAGCCTTTCCTTGGACTGTTCTGTGGTTGATGCAGACTGTCTTCTGACCTTGCTTGATCTCTGCCTGCCTCAGCCCTTGCCTGGACATTGCCTTTGCTAGATTTCTGCCAGCCCTGATCCTTGCCTGTTCTTGACACTGCCTGAACTTCATCGGCCCTGACTCCAGCTTGCTTTGTCCTGTCTGACTCCTTGTTCCTTGCATCCTGCCAGAGAAGTCCTGCTGGCCATCAGAATCTGTGGGCTCAACCCAAGGTAGATGGGGCCAGGCAGGCAGAAGACCTGACTTGTGACATGTTAGCTGCCGCCTGCTGAGGCCTAGTCCCTGTTCACATGCATCACTATAACAACAGCCCAAGGGTTTGCATCCCTTGGAGTCTGACAAACTGTTAGCTCAAAAAAGGGTTTAAGAACTAGGGTCTTATAGTGAGGATCCCAAAGGGGTTGTCACGCACAAAATAATTGCAACACTCTGCAAATAACCACCCAGAATTAAATGTGGAGGCAGGTATTTTATATACCATGCACAAGAACTTGGAATTGCCAGTTCACCAATACCTCCACCAGTTCACCCAGATCCTCTAACACGTCACCACCAATCTTCACCAGTTGTCCAGAACTCCCATCCAAAAACTTCTGACAACAGACAAACCTGACTTCACTTGCACCAGTCAGTTAGAAGGTGTAAAAGTGTACATATAAATTTGGCAATGTATACACATATATCTCTTTCAAAACAGCAACTACTATGTGAACTTCTTAATCCCAACCTGGAATGTCCCCAGACTGCCCCTTCCCCCCCTAGTAAAATGCACGTACTCTCGACATTTATAAAATAGCATATATGTGAATACATGCTACTTATGTCTGGAACCTGTTACGTTTCCTCCCGAAGTTGGATCTACGGGAGGCCTCTCACCTTTCTCTGGAGACCGCTCCGAAGCCGGGGTCTCACCTGATCTGGTTGCCCAGGTTTTGCTCCATGGCCTGGGAGGCCTTCGACATCCTCGGGGCCTGCCTGAGGCCTTCTTCAGTCTTCGCCTGGACTTCCTGGTTTGGGCCACACCCTTCTCCCTAGGGGTCGGCCCGCAGCTCTTCTCTCCAGTTATAGGGCCAGCCAGGTGTGGCCCATCTGAACTCCTCCCAGGGAGTTGCTTGTTTCCTGTCCTATAAAAGGACTACCTTTTCACTCAGTCCTTGCTTTGGCAATGGGGCTAGTTTGGGGCTAGTCTCCCTAGGCTATGTCTCCCTTGGACTTCCTGATGTTCCAGTCCTGATGTTCCAGATGTTCCAGTCCTGATGCTCCAGGATGTGAGACCCATACCTCTGAGAGTTCCTGCTTCTGTTCCGAGTTCCTAGATTCTTGCTTCTGATTCCTAATTCCAACTCTGGAGGACCCGAGGGGTTTCCACTACCCTGTGCTGAGTGACTTCCCGAGCTTCTCCCGCTCTTCTCGTGGTCCGCGACCAGTCTCTTGGCTGTGTAGGGTGCGAAGGAGACAGTGTGGTCCGCAACCATCCATTGGGGCCGCCCGTTGGCAATGGATTGGTAAGGCGCCTGAGGGTCCTGCTCATCCCTCTTGTTCCTGTCTTCATCCTGACCTCCTCTGTGCTTTGCACCAAGTTCCAAGGTCTTGCTTTCTCCGCTTCAGTCCTGTGCCAACCTGACTTCTGTCCGGCCTGCCGCCTCTGCTGCTCCCTGCGGCAGGTCCGAAAGGGCTGGGAACGGTCGGAGGACTGTTCAGAGACCACCATAATAGTGTGGTCTCCCGGGGTGTGTAGGTCAGCAGAGTGGCCGGGACCTGGACCATCTTCACCACTGCAAGGGCACACCTCACTTCTCTTCCACCTAGAGAGCCTTGGTATGCCAAGCCTCCTTGCTCGAGACTGACGCTAGCCATAACAGTTTGCTGAAACCCCTTTGAAAATTCACTCCTTTCCATGATTTATTTTAAATCTGCTGGTTGTTAGTTTCATGGAAGATTCCCTTGTTGAAATGGTAAATTACTGTCCTTTATTTATCTATTCCACCCCACTCATCATTTTATACACTTCTATCACATTCCTCTCAGCCATCATTATCCCAATCTATACAGCCCCAACCTGTGTAGCTTTTCTTCATAAGGGAACCATTCCAACCCCTTTATCAGACATTTTTTTTGTCATTTTCTGCACCTTTTCTAGTTCTGATGTGTCTTTTTTTGAGATGGGGGGGGGGGGGGCGGACCAGAACTAAATTCTCAAGGTGCGGTCTTACCAGGGATTGCACCAACCTCCAATTTGCCTATAGGTGCCATAATCTTAAATCCAGCCCTGTGTATGTGTCTCCTTTATGAGTTTTGTGTTTGGTGTCCTCTCCACACCAAATTATCAGAACACACCCGGGAGGACATGAGGATTCTAACAGGTGAGATGTTTGGTTTTTTTCTACCCATGCCTATGAGCAGACTGCAGATGCCCACTCCAGAAAGAAGGCTCCATTAGTTCTCAATGAAACGTCTTTTTTTATTTAACCCCTTTTTTTTTTGGAGGATTGTTCCTCCTAAGGGCACACAACTGATTTATTTCTTCGGGGCCGCTCCGGCTAACCATTCCATCCCACGCTGACTCTTAATCCCTGGGGGGACTCCTTTTAAGGGGAGAAGCTCTCGCTGATGGCCAAGACGATGAGAAAAGGTTGCCAGTGTATGTGTGCTTTAGTGATGCTTCCCATGAGGTGAGAGGCTGTAATAACTTAGACAGGACCAGATCTGGGTGTTAAAATAAATCAGGATAGCCTGGGTGTGTGAAGGTAATACTGATTGGTAATAATAAATTAAAGTCCATTATTCAGAAGTGTGAGTTTACATCTGACTGATAGTATATTACTTTTTCTCCTCTGTTAGGGAGGTGTCCTTAATCCAGACCTCTGGGTAGAGCCCATGGTGATTTTAAATGCACATAACCTTCCCAATGACTGTGCAGGAATCCTATTGGAGGTGTCCCCAACTTTACTGAAAAATCCTACCTTAAGACACCTCCCTTCACACACCCAGGCCATCCTGATCCTTTGGGTGGAAATCCGGATGGGATCTCCTGGTCTTCTTCTTCCTTCCTTTAGTTTGGTTGCTCTTTCATCCTTTATTCTTGGATCTTTCTGGGGGCCTTTATCTTAAGGAAAAGTCAGTGGGAAATCCCAGTGAGGAGGGGGGACCCAAAAACCTCCCCATGCTGTTTGAGTTCAAAACATACTTCTAATGGTAAAACTGGATATCTCTTCTGCATCCACTGTCTCTGGCAGCAGAATCCGTCACCGGTGCTTGCCTACCTAGGGTTCAGAGGAGGCTCACAGGTCTTTGCTTCCCTGGTGAGCCCTTTTGCCCCTAAAGGGTATCAGGCTTAAAAGTCTATCTCTCTGTAACTTATAAGAAGGACCCTCAGGCAGGGAGTGCACTGGAGGTATCACTTCTAAAATAAACTCCTTTGGGTGAAGCTGGGAGGCCCCACCAGAGTGTGGAAAAAAATACATCTTAACTCCCTAACTCTTCCTCAAATTGAACCCACAGGGGCAGATTTAAAAAAAAAAAACGCAAGCGTGTACTTTTGTTGGCGCACCTGGCGCAAACAAGAGAACGCCAGATTTTAATAGATACGCGCGTAGCCACGCGTATCTTTTAAAATCCGGGGTCGTGCGCGCAAGGGGGTGAACATTTTTGCACCTTGCGCGCGCCGAGCCCCGCGCACGCTGCCCGTTCCCTCTGCCTCCCCCACCTTCCCCTCCCTTCCTCTACCTAACCCACCCCCCAGCCCTATCTAAACCCCCCCACCTTTATTATAAAAGTTACGTCTGCCCGAGGTAGGCGTAACTCGCACGCGCTGCCGGCTGCCAGTGCGCGATTCCCCAGCCCGGGAGCAGTTTGGAGGCCTTGGCCATGCCCCCGAAATGGCCCCAGGCCGGAACCACGCCCGCGGCCCCGTCCCCGGATGATGCGCCGCCGTGACACATCCCCGACATGCCCCCCCCCCCCAGGAAAGCCCCGGGATTTACGCGCATCCCGGGGCTTGCACGCGCCGCCAAGCCTATGCAAGATAGGCTTGGCGCGTGCAGGGAGGATTTGAGGTAGGTTTTCGGGGGTTACGTGCGTATCCCTTTGAAAATCTGCCCCACAGTGTATTAATATGGCTGGGCCAAAAAGTCTTCAGGCATCCAATCCAGAACCTCCAGGTGGGAGGAACTGACGGGTATAGATGGCTTCTTACTAGAGTGTTATAATACAGAGACAGAGTCATCTGGTGGCCAGACCAGGAGGGTCTGCCACATTTAAAGCAAAGCACCATGTCTTTAGTAAAGTTAATGAGGATGCTAAATGGAAGTCTTCTGTTTACAGGAGCGAGTCATACACACCCTTCAGTTGAAAAACCTGAGATGTTTTGACTCTGAAATCATGCAAGCAACAGGAAGTGGATAAGAGCCATTCTTTAGATTAAAACTGCTCTTCAAGAAAATTTGTAGGCAATAACCAATGTTTTAACATCAGAGGTCCTTTTGCTATGGGGAATGCTTTTGGCCAAGATCATTGTGCCAAAATAAGAGGGTCTCAGATGTTCAAGAGGCATCTGATTGACCACTATCTTGATTAAAATCTATATACTGTGGTGGTTTCCATAGTACACCTTCACATCAAACCCTAGATTCTCACAAAGGCAGTTTATCAATGAAACAGGCACAGATACAAGACAAGTGAAAAGTGATCTGCCAGAGGAAGGACGAACAGACACCAGCTCATCAGGATTCTAGCAGTGCAGGAGGTTTCCTTGCAGTAATATTTAAGTGTTTGTTTTTTCCAGCACATAGGGGCTGATTCATGCTCTCCACATGACCAACATGCAGCCCCATATTGAGGATACATCCTGGAAATAAACGACTTGGTCCATGATGTGTAGTCAAGGTCAGATGAGTCAGCAGCACTGTGTACGGCACAAATCTACCAACAGGATTCAGGATGGCTGAAAATTCTCTGGCCTGCACGGATTTCTGCTTTAAATTCAAACTGCAATGAAATCATCTTTTCATTCAGACTGACAAGCCCATCTTTCCCTTGTACAATAGCTGTGAGATCTAGAGATGCATAAGAAAGAGCAGGCAGGAAAAGCTGAATGGAATCCATGCCGACATATCATTTTTGGTATCCAAGATACGTGTCTAGATTAACCCAGAGAGCAGGTGTGCTAGCCTTTTTATTATTCTGTGGCATTTCATGTTTCCTGCAGGGAAGGATTTCACTGCATCCTATTCATAGAGGTAACAAGGCATAAGTCCTTGATAATCCAAGGAAGCCGATGAAATATTTATGCCCAAGTATTAAGAAGGGTGACAAATGACATTGACCTGTTTTCCCCTACGACGAGAGTTTCCTTCTGTATTATAGTGGGATAAATGTCATGATTACGCTTCTGTGTACCTGGAGGCAACTATCCATTTTCCTGTGTCACACACTGAGCTCTCGTAAGAGGGAGGGTCATGGAATTGGGATATGAGTTACAGTAAAACAAAAACAAATGGAAGCGTTACTGCAAATAATTAGCTATTTATAATCAGATACAATATCACCAGAGTGGGCCTGGTAAAGGGGAGGTTTTATATGCTGTGGAAGAGGATGTGGTCCCTATAAATAATGAACAAAATCCAAATTCTAACAGTGATAGGCCAGGAGTGCTAGGTAGCAATCAGAGCATAGCATTAGACAATGGAAAACCCAAGTTCAACTTCCTCTCTCCGCCACTGACTGCAGGATCTTCAACAAGTCGCTTCTAGGGTTGCCAACTGGCTGATCCAGTCTTGGTTTCACCCCACTAGATGCAGGGACTTGTACTCTTGCTTTTCTAATTGACTGCAATAAGGAAGTCAGAGCAACAAATCCCAGCATGCAATGGGATAAATACAGGAGTGGATCAATCTGTCCTGAAAACCTGGAGCCAGTTGGCAAACCTAGTCGCGTCTCCTCCCTGTGCTGACACCTAGATTGTACGTTCTTGCTGGTAGGAAAGGCCTTGTATGGTACGATGCGCACTGACGGAGCTCCAGCTCTGAAGTCTTACGAGTCCTACATAAAACCAGAACCTAAAGGTCAGATGTTTTTCTCACTGGATGGCTCTTTGTGCTTCTCTGCTGGTTTATCTTGCTGGAATGAAAACAGCATCAGCTGAGCATCCTTCATGTCTGGCTGAATAGAAGTGACAAGCACAACAGGGGAGCGCTATAGCTGACTGCCACTTTCACAGTGATTATAACTTTAACACGTTAGACTGGAACTGTCTATGCCTTGTTCAATGTATTTCTCTTAAAAAAACAAAACTTTAAACAAACGGGCTTACTATTTGGGTTTTCCATAGTGAATCAATGACATTTGATATGCATAAATAGGTGGGTTTTCAAAACCTTACCTGCGTAAAAATTAGCATATACGTGTATAAGTAGCCCCTACTCACATATTCCATATTTTATAACATTTGATAATATGCTCATTTTCACATGCACATACACGTACATAAAAAAGGGGGAATCCAGGGCAGGCCAACAGTTCCACGTGCAAATTGCTATTTTAAAAGACAATAACACACCTCCATTTGCCAATTTACTGGCGTATTATTACACCGACTAATTATCTGGTGTAAGTGATATTAAACATGTTTACTCTGTAGTACTGTTTTGGTGGGAGGTCTGGGTGAAATGGGAGGAGTTCAGGCTTCAGTAATTACAGCATTTGCAATAACCCAGGCAAGACAAAAAAGCCTTGCACAACGCATGCCCAGTATGTCTCTTGGGCAAAAGAAAGAAACAAAGCCATTCCTGACTGCAGTAAAGCATCTCCCTGAAAAATAGAATCTCAACAAACTTAAAGACGCAATAATACGATTACCCTCTATAATCTTCTTCGTGTTTACTGAGATGGGTAGCAGTGTCACCATGGGCAACATATTACATAGTTTAATTGTTCACAACACAAACCGCCCTGTCCTCTGAATGAGTCTGGGCTGATTATTTGTTCTGCTATTAATGGTGGGTGGCTCAGTGTCTACTCATTGTTCTAGATGTAAAAAGGTCCCTCTACCAGCAAATTCTGCATCTTCCAAGTTTTCCTTGTGCCTTGTTTGTTCTTATTTCACTACTATATTCTCTTTTTTTATGACAGTTTCATCATCTGTTATAACTGGATCAGGCTTCATGGTGTCAGTCTTCCCTGAGGAGAAATGGATAATAGGGGCGAGACAGAGGTCACCAGCTCTGGGGAGACAGGGCAGAACCCATCCAGCTCCATAATCAAGTCATGGAAATTTATGTGTGGCCAGCCTGCACCACTGGGGGTCTTCATGAAACCCCAGACTGCGATAGCCATGGTAAAAACACAAATCCATGATGCAGATTACTGATGACTGCCCAGTAAGTTCCATTCCGGATTACAAGAACTGCATATGGCCACCATGGATAGTCCTGCGAGGCTCGGCAATTTTGCACAGGCCGAACAAATTAATGAGTGGAAATTTTGCAAGAAATATATCCAAACATTACATTTTTATGAGAAAAATCCTGCATATTTCTTTTTCCATTGGCTCTGGTCATCAGACAAGCTTTCAGTCTCCTTTCCCAAGATGGCACTACTCTACTATGGCATCTCCATGAGATAACCCAATCTGTGAGCTGGTTTCTAATTTTTCCAGCTCCTTAGGGGCAAGCTAGAGCTGTTCAGCAGCATCAGTACAAACCATTGACTCTATAGCATAGAGGTAACAAGTATGCTCAATCTACTCTGTGAACAGCCTACGTTCAATGTTTAAGTACAAACAAAGTACAAGTAGCACACTTTGAGTTTTCTACCTAAATGATGATGATTTGAGTATTAAATCGTGACAAAGCTGAATGCAGTGCATGATAAGAGCTTATTGCTAATTTCTTACTATTATGAAAGAAAGCGATTATTTTTCTTCCTCTATTCCAGCCTTAAACATATGCTTCCTCAGGGAGAAAGATCTTTGTATTTATCTTCATCCGTCACAACGGCATCATTCAAGACACTTGATTCATCAAAAATCATTTCTAACGCCATAATGCAATATTCATCTCTGAACGCCATTAGAGAATTATTTGAAATATACTTTATTTTCAGAGTAAGCTCTGAGTAAAGTGGGTCAGAAGAGACATGACTTGTGGGGAGCTGGTTTACCTGTTACAGCATGGGGAATGGTGGTGATCATCAGTCTCTGGATGTGTGTTTTGATTCCAGTGTCTGGATCCTGCATCTCTACCAGCAGCGCTTCAATCTGTAGAAAGAGAAACAGCATTGCTGGGCGTGAATGGTGCAGAGACACTGCCGTAAAATCCTCTACATTGACTTAGTTGTTCACAGTATCATTTTCTTTGACCTGGCAGTTTTCCTCCTGCTCCTTTCTTTGTACTTCCAGCTCAACCGGAACAAGGTCTGGGGTCTGGCGCCATGACCCTTCATTCGCAACTACCCAGGGATCTTTCCCCATCTTTTATATACCCTCCAAATGTGAGTTTAGTCCAGGCACTCTCTGCACAGGAAGGAGCCCTACACTCATGAGCCCTGAACGTGGCCACTAGTTGTCATTCTTAAGCAATGACCATGACCCATGTTCCCTAGGATTCTCAGCCCAATTGGGGAATGGAATACCTGACCCAGGGGTCAAAGTGGGAGTCTTCTGTTTGGCAGGTGTGCAGCATTTACTGACTGAGCCACCAGGCCAGGCCCAGAGTACCATTTTTAAAGGGAGATGCGTTGGCAGCTCTCCTTTTCCTAGGCATACTCTATTTTAGCTCTTTCATTTCATATTTTTTTTTTTTTACAAACACTCATGATCCTAAGGTACAGTTTTATCTAGGACCAATATAGTTGCTACAGTTCTCTACTAAGCTATATTGAATAGGTGTCAGTTTGAGGTTTTAAGTTCTTCTTAAAAAAAGGACCATAAAATCACAATGTTGAACTACAGTCCAAAATCCCCCATTTATTCCTATCAGGCAGAAATGATCTGAGAGAGTCTGGATGTAAATAACAAAATCCCCCAACACAATCTACTTCCCCCTGGCCATTTTTGGTCTAGATGTGAGAGGGGTTACTGCCTATTGTAGTAATTACTTTCCTTGTATGTTATTTTTTATTGGTTAAGTTCTTTATTTTTTTTCTGCAGGTCTTTTTTTTTTTTTTTTTTAATTGTGCAAGGTGCAGAGTTCACCCCAGCTATACATGCATGTTCTCTGGACCATCAATTGCTCTGATATGTCTGTATGGTCTGAGGTATTTGCCTTGCTCTTCTCTTATGAAGGTTTGAAAGAAACCTCAATAAAATGCTTTTAAAAATAAGCTGCCTGAGTTCCTTCTTGAGAGGAGTCAACTAGAAGAAAACAGTCATCCTTTTCCATTCTGAGCAGCTGAAAGGGGAATCTATCCACAAACATTTCATCAGCGATTGTGTAGTAAAGACACAATTAATCCTCATCAACACCTACAAATGCTGAGGGGTGATTAAAGGGCATTGAGAAGAAAGCATACTCTGAAATGCCATCTGCATATTCACAAGTCCAAGGTCAGCATTTTCGACATTCCATAGCATGCAAAGTAAGTGTTAGCACTCATCAAGCACCAATTATATTTATTTTTTGAAACTATTGATTTTAAATTTCTTTAAAATATTTCCTTGCAATGTGCTGGCTCCCCTAAGAACAGTCATACTAGTATGAGGATTGCAAATAATAACAGCGAGGCAGATAAATGTAACTGCACTGGGGACCAACCAGAGTTACACAGGTAACTTTGGCCAGCCAGCGTTGAATATCAGGGCTGACAGGTCAAAGTTCAACTGTGCCCCGGGAATTCACTCAACACTGCTTCTTTTTGTCTGGCCTCGTGTTGTGCAGGCTACAGTTTGCCCAAACAAAATTTAGCCAGTCAGCCAGAAGAGAATTTAAAAAATCTCATAAAGTTAGCTGGACAAACACTTTGAATAACAACCCCATAGGAATATAGTAACTGACAGCAGAAAAAAAGATTACCTGGGCCCATTTATTCCTGTCCAAACTTCTAAGGATACATCCCAACTGTCAGCCACAGAGTATGACCACCTGCAAGATTTCTTCTTATCCAGGACAGTCTTTTCTATCTTCCTCCTTGGTACTCCACTATCTGGATTAGAAAAACATACAGTTCGCTCCTACACCCAACTTTCCCATGCTTAACCATACAACTAACTTTCATCCAGTATCCAGTCTTCCTTTTTTATCAAAAATCTTGGAAAAGGTTGCTTGGTATCAATCATTTTTTTGGACAAAACGTTAATCTTAGGGGGTCATTCTCTAAAATGTGATGGGCATATCGCAGCCGTAAAATTTTAATTAGGGGAAGGGGTGGAGTTTCGGAGGGGTTTAGGGAAATGGGGTGGCGACACCGCTGCTGGCGATAATGTTTTGGACAATATCGCTGGCAGTAGCGCGGGAAATAGCACCACCTTTTGACGTAGTGCTATGGGGGTGATAGTGTGCGGCATTGCCGCACCCACGGCAGGCAAAACTGCACCGCCACAATGCGGCCGACTGCACACTTTCATGCCCCTGCCCCTTTTTTTCACCGCAGCTCATTTTACTACATTTATAGCGGAATGATGAATCTAGGCCTTAGACAAGTGTCAATCTGGGTTTCGGAAATGTCACAGAAATGAGAGTGTTCTTATAGTTTTGCTCAATTCACTCTACCAGAATCTGGACAAAGAGGTGGATGTTGCAGTGCTCCTTTTGTACCTTATTGCCATGTTTCATATGATCGATCATCAGATTTTGATTGATCATCTTTCCTCCTTAGGTATTTCTGGTGTTTGAGTTGGTTTGCCTCTTATTTGGAGGACTGTACACAATGCACAGTCTTGGGGGAGTTCTTGTCTTCACTGATGCCCCTTAGTTGTGGGATAACTTAAGGGGCTGTTCTTTCCCCAGTTTTGTTTATTCTGTATCTCACCCGGTTGTCTAGATTGATTTGGAACTCAGAGTTAACTTTTTTGATGTATGCTGATGATATACAGCTAAGTGTACTTTTGGCTAAAGCTATTCTTTGACTTTTTCAGCCCCTTCTTTCATTTTGGATGGCTCACAGTTGATTCCTTCCAATACTGTTTGTATTTTGGGAGTTCCTGTGGATTCCCAATTAAAAATTGTTACTCAAGCCTTTGCACTCATTAGGTCCACTTCATATTATCTCCGTATGATGAGGCAACTGCAGCTTCTATTGTGTAAGGATGATTTGATGTCTGTTGTGCTGACTCTGGTACTGTCTAGTCTTGACTATTGAAAGAGTGTGTACGTAGGGCTTCTGAAACATACTTTGTATGGACTTAAAGTCATTCAAAATAATGGTGGTCAATTAATGAATGCTTCTCTTTATGGAAACATGGAACTCCTTTGTTGGCAAAACTGCATTGGTTAATTTTAAAGTTTTGTATTCAGTTTAAAATACTTACTCTAGTTTTTAGAAATGTACTTGATCTGGCACCAGTTTCTGTGAGGGATATGATCTCCCCTTATTTGCCTGCGTGGGATCTTGCATCTTTCAATGAAGAGCTTCTTGTATTACCTTCATTAAAGGAAATTAAACCGACAGGGACAAGGAAAAGATATTTCTCTTCTGCAAACCCTAGATTCTGGAATCATATTCCTGCTTCACTATGTAAACTAGATAATTATCTGGATTTTAGGAAAATGATTATGGCTTTTTGCTTTACTATGACTTTTGATGCTTTTATTCCCTAATTATAAGGGGTGATTTCTATGTTTCTCTGTACTATGTCTTCTATGCTCACAGCTGAGTAGGATTGCTTCTGCTATACCATGGGGGATGATTAGGATTATTTTGGTTTATTATGATTTTGTTTTTGTATTTGTTATTGTCCTATTTGTGTCTTTTTTATGATTATTAATGTGCCTCTTTGCTGTATTATCTGCTGAGAGCACATTATTTTTTATAAATAAGGCAGGCTACAAATGTAAATAAATAATAATAAAGCTTTGTAATAATCTAAATAGCCTTGGCCCAAACATCCAGCTTCCTAGGTTCCTTGCATAGCCTGCCACAGAGACCTGGCTATGTGAGTGCTCACATCTCTGCTAGGACTTCTTGCAGCCTGCCAGACAGACCCAACTGCTAGTGTAACCAAGAGTCATTCTTTGGTTACCAGTATGCCCAGGAACAGAGGCGTACCTAAAGTATTTGGCACCCCCCCCCCCCCCATATATAATTTTAAAATTTCCTAAACATCAATAAAATATTTCAAAACAGCAGACATCAAATAACACCCAATAATTAAAATAAGGATTTAAAAAATCTCCCGCTCTCCATATCTGTCATCCTAAGATTGTTGTAGACTGGGGGCTACGCATGCACACACACACACACACACATACATGCTTGGTGTGTGTGTAAGAAAGAGAGATAGAAGAAGCATGTGAAAAGTGTGTGTATGTGATACACACACACAGACACTTTCTCTGTGTCTCTCTCACAACACAAACATGTTTCTTCTATCTCTCACCCACACACATGCTTCCTCTCTCTCACACACTAATACACACACATACATATGCAGACAAAAACTGAATTGGAAACCACAACAAGCCAGATTCTGTATGCAGGTCAATAAGTGAAAAACAGAACATCACTATTCCTCAAAACAATACAATCAAGAAATATAAATCAAGCAGAATAGTAAAACCATACTAAAAATGTATATATATCAAAACAGATGATGAATAGAATTACCAAACAGTAATAAAATATTTCAAAATAGCAGACACATCACATCTAATTAAAACTAACAAGGATAAAAAATATCTCTCGCTCTCCATACCTGGGAACTTTAGATTTCTAGTCATCCTGAGATTGTTGTGGATTGGATGAGAGCACAAAGATTTTAACCCCTCTCACACACATAAATACAGGCACACATGCACAGGCACAGGCATGCTATCTCAGAGAAACCCACACAGGCACTCACAGACAAACACACAGGCCCCCTTATATACACGCACAGGCATCCTCTAATACACACACACCCAGAGACACCCTCACACGCACCCTCACTAACATGCACACACACAGACACCCTCTCATACACACACATATACACTCTCTCTCATACACACACACTGACACCCTCTCATACACTCATCCTCTCATATACAAGCACCTTCTCATACACACCCACACACACGCCCTCTCATAGACACACACACCCACACACACCCTCTCAAACACACCCACCCTCTCATACACACACACACCCTCTCTCATACCCTCACACACCCTCTCAAAAACAGGCACTTTCTCATACACACATACACACCCACATACACACCCTCTCATACACAGGCACCTTCTCATACACACACACACACACACACACACCTTCATACACAGGTACCCTCTCATATACATATACACACACACATACACACACACACACACACACACACCCTTTCATGCATACCCACCCTCTCATACACACATACATACATACACACCTCTCATACACAGGCACCTTCTCATACACACACACACACATACACCCTCTCATACTCAGGCACCCTCTCATACACCCACACACACCCTCTCATACACACCTACCCTCTCATATATACACACATACACACACACAAGCACACACCCTCTCATACAGTCATACACACACACTCACACACACACCCTCTCATACACAGGCACTCACTCTCACAGGGCTAATCTCTCACTCTCTCACACACAATTTAGACCTCTTCTTCGGGGGCTGGCTGCAGAGTAAGGCCTCTTCATCTGCTGCCGGCTCCGGGGAAGGGCCAGCAGCATGGCAGAGTTTCTTCATCTGCCACTGGCTCAGAGAAAACATTGGTGGCACCACAGGGCTTCTTCTTTTGCCACCGGATCCGGGGAAAGGTTGGCGGCATGGCAGGGTTTCTTCATCTGCCGCAGGCTCGGAGGAAACGTTGGTGGCATGGCACGGCTTCTTCTTCTGCTGCCGGCTCCAGGGAAAGGCCGGCACCACAGGGCCTTGCTTTCGCTGGTGGAGTGTAGGAGCCCCGTCAACACGTTACTTATGTGCGTTGCCATGATTCCATGGCAATGGCACCCCTGGCCCTCTTAGCCCCCTTGGCGGACCGCCCCCTTGTCCCCCCTTTAGTACTCCTCTGCCCAGAAAGCACTAGGTAGAATAGGTTAGTGGATGGGAGGAGGACCCATTCAAATTCATCCCTCCCTTTGAGGGATTTTTTGCCCATCCGTGGAAGGGATTTTCCTTCCCAGCTTAAAGACTGCTCTACTCATCAAGACCTCCATCTCACCTAACCCAGGAGGGTAGTAGGATCCCTTACTCTTTCAAAGATTCCTGCACAGATAGAGGAAAAGTTGTAATTGAGAAGAGAAAAGACTGTAGTGCTGGAGCCATAATTATTGTGCCACTTGAAACTATTTCATACAGTAAATTTAAGCTTGGACACTAACCCAGTGCATCCAGTGTCATTATTTGGACCTACAGCACTCGCAGAGAAGAGAGATTCCCCCTCTTTCAAAGATAACCAAAAGGATGTCAGCCAATCCTGCACTGGGACCCAAAAGGATTCCTTTGCCCCCAAGCCAAAGGATCCACATCCTGGGAAAACAGGCACAGAAAAGAGCTAGTCAGGTTTTCTGCCCCAAAGAACTTACAAATGAATTGATGGCCCCATCCATGAAGGACACGCACACCGGGGTGGGGTTACACTAGTTTTATCTATTTGTTTCTATTTAATTAGTTGCTATATCAGGGAATTGCTCATAGGAACATACACACATGGGATCAGACTGGTCCATTGTGACTACAATGTAACATTTCATACATTACTTGAATCCAATCAGATACAGCTGTTTATGAAACAGTTGTGATAAATGTTACTATAAGCAGCTCGGGGGACCATCCCATGAATCACCTCACTTACCCTGATGTCATAGACAGGGCCCGACACTCGTGCAGCAGGAATGCTGCCCATCGCCATGCCAATGCTCCCCGGGTCTCCCTAAGGCGTGCACACCCATGATGTCACAAGCTTCTGACTACTTAAGTCAAACTTAAACCCTGCCTCATTGCCTCAGCAACAGGTCTCCTGGTATCCGTGTGTCCCAGTGTGTGTTGCTTTCCGTTTCTTGTTCCTTGCCTTGTCCTTGCCTTCTCCATGCTCTGACCCTTGTCCTATTCCTTGCCTTTGTCTTGTTTATGCATTAATCCTTGTCTGATCTATCCTATCCTCTGTCTCCCTGTTCCCCTTTGGCTTGACTCCCTGGTTCTGATCCCGGCTTGGATCTTGTCTCTGCTCTCTGCCTCGACCTCTGGCTTGCATCTCATCTCTGCTGTCTGCCCTGACCTTTTCCTGGACTGGGACTCTCTCCTCTCAGATACCCCTAGGAATTCACCTAAGACCTGCTGGCCACCAGAACCCTTGCACGTGACCCAGTTGGTCACGTGCAAGGGCTTCTCTGCCAGCTGTCGGTGTAAGCCTAGTGGGCTTGCCCCCTAGGTAGCACCAATCACACCACAATACCAAGCGTACACTTTTCCAGGTAGTGTTACAATGAATTCCCTTATTTACTGCTGTTTTGGGAACTCACCATTTGTTTTGCTCTTCCACCAGCCTGCTGGGACATCACAAGAAACATCCTAAGTGAAAAACTCAGAACATATGTCATCAGGCGTTTAAACTAAAGATGGAGATGGTAGAAGGAGGCCAATGGAATTGAAATGTCACCCTCAACGCACAGAAATACTGGAAGTGGGTGAGGAAAAGAACAAAATCAATCCAATTTTAGGCAAAGGCGCAGAAAAGGTGTCTAGTAAGAGCTGCAAGCCAAGAGAAAAAACTGGAAAGCTATGTGTACAAATGCTCACAGTCTGAGCAACAAACTTCCAGATTTGCAGGTCTTGATGGTAGAGGCAGTCTTGGATATTGTTGCTATTACAGAGACATGGTTCAGAGAGTCTCATGAATGGGATACGGCCATCCCAGGCTATAACCTGTTGAGGAAAGATAGAGAGTGCAGAAAAGTAGGAAGAGGAGATCTTTATGTAGTAACTGAAATACTGGGCGTGTGGGGTAAGGAGGAAGCGCTGTGGGCCATCTTTAAAAAAAAGATAATGGCACTTTTATTTACACTAGTGTGGTCTACAAGTCTCCAAATCAGACAGAAGAACTGAACAGAGATTTGGCTGAAGACATACAAAAGGTAGGAAAGAAGGAAGAAATGTTGCTCATTGGAGATCTGAATCTGCTGCATATGAATTGGTGTCTCTCTTCTGCAGAATCTGTAAGGCAGAGCTTTCCAAAGTGTGTGTCGGGACACATTAGTGTGTCGCCTGTAGTGTGGAGGTGTGTCGCCCGGTCCAGAGGGCCGGCGGAAGCAGGGAACTATAGCAGGAAGATCGGCGGGCAGTGGTGGAGCTTACATCACCACGGCCCGAAGAAAAGGGTCACGTTCACTCCTCCTCCTTCCTGCCTGTGCAGCCCCAGAAGAAAAACGTTGCCGGAGCCGCGTGGGCAGGAAGGAGGAGGAGCATCTGCTGCATACAGAAGAGCAGCATTAATGGGCCGCTGCGGATCCCACGTCGCGGCGGCCCAAGAAGAGGAGGAAACCCGATAGCAGAGCCACTGCAGATCCCATGTCACGGCCAGGGAAGATCAGGGCCTCTGCAGAGAAACCCGTGCAGAGGGACAGCATGTGCCAGTGAGAGCCTGTGCTTGAGCAAGAGAGCATGTAGGAGTGAGAGAGCCTGTGTGTGTGAGAGTGAGACAGCATGTGCACGAGAGAGACAGTATGTATGTATGTATGTATGTATGTATGAGAGAGAGGCATGTGAGGGTGAGAGCTGTGGATGTGTGAGATTGCATGTGAGTGTGAGAGCCTGTGTGTGTGAGAATGTGTGAGATAGACAGCGTGTGAGAATGAGAACCTGATTGTGTGTTTGAGGGAAGAAGACAGATGGAGAGAAAAGAAATAGAAAAAAAGACCCTGTAAAAGGAATTGGCAAAAAAACAAGAAAGGAAAGGTGGAAAAAAAAAGCCTGTGACCAACCGATTAGAAAGCTAAGATCAGACAGCAAAGGTAAAAAAAAATATTACTTTTTAGTGATTGGCACATGTAATCTTTGGGAATGTGCAAGAGTAGCACTTTCTCTATGCCGATCTCACAATGTACGAGATCAGCATGGAGGAAGTGGAAGCCTGCAAATATTTATTATGAGATAGGTTGTGTTGTGAAACATTTTATTTATGTATATATTTAAGGAAACATACATAAATTGTTGAAATACATTTTGTTCATTTAACCTTTAACTTCTGGTTTGCTGGTAGACTGAATTACTGTGTCACGAAATTATGTTTGTCTAAAAAGTGTGTCACTAACATGAAAAGTTTGGAAAGCTCTGCTGTAAGGAGTAGGGAAATTACCTTTCAAGGGACTCTGCTTAGACTAATGGTTTTGCAACCCACAAGGATCTGGTGCTCACAAATGGAGATGATATCTCTAATGTCCAGGTAGGTGCTCATCTGGGTGCCAGTGATCATCAGACAGCATGGTTTGATATAGCAGCTTAGACAGAGAGAAATTACACCAAGATCAAAGTCGTGGTTTTCAGAAATACAGACTTTGAAAAAATGGGGAAATACCTTGAGAAGGAGCTAGAAGGCTGGGAGGAGATGGGAGAAGTGAAACAACAGTGGTCTAAATTAAAAGGAGCTATAACAAAGGCAATAGATCTTTATGTAAGAAAAGTGAATAAAAGTAAGAGGAAAAGGAAACTGATCTGGTTCTATAAAGAGGTAGCAGAAAAAAATAAAGGCAAAAAGATCAGCGTTCAAAAAGTCAAAGGAACTGAAAAAGAGGAACACAGGGAAGAATATGGTGAAGCTGAAAGAGATGAGAAAAGAAATCAGGATTGTGAAAGCTCAAGTGGAAGAAAGGATCGCCAAAGAGGTAAAGCGAGGTGACAAAACATTTTTAACATAGAAACATAGAAACATAGAAATGACGGCAGAAGAAGACCAAATGGCCCATCCAGTCTGCCCAGCAAGCTTCACACATTTTTTCTCTCATACTTATCTGTTTCTCTTAGCTCTTGGTTCTATTTCCCTTCCACCCCCACCTTTAATGTAGAGAGCAGTGATGGAGCTGCATCCAAGTGAAATATCTAGCTTGATTAGTTAGGGGTAGTAGCCGCCGCAATAAGCAAGCTACACCCATGCTTATTTGTTTTACCCAGACTATGTTATACAGCCCTTATTGGTTGTTTTTCTTCTCCCCTGCCGTTGAAGCAGGGAGCTATGCTGGATATGCGTGAAGTATCAGTCTTCTCCCATGCTGTTGAAGCAGAGAGCCATGCTAGATGTGCATCGAAAGTGAAGTATCAGGCACATTTGGTTTGGGGTAGTAACCGCCGTAACAAGCCAGCTACTCCCCGCTTTGTGAGTGCGAACCCTCTTTTCTTCTCCCCTGCCGTTGAAGCAGAGAGCTCTGCTGGATGTGTGAAGTATCAGTTTTTCTTCTCCCCTGCCGTTGAATCAGAGAACTATGCTGTATATGCATTGAAAGTGAAGTATCAGGCTTATTTGATTTGGGGTAGTAACCGCCGTAACAAGCCAGCTACTCCCCTCTTTGTGAGTGTGAATCCTTTTTTCCACATTTCCTCTTGCTGTTGAAGCTTAGAGCGATGTTGGAGTCACAGTAAGCATGTGTATGTTTATTTAATAAGGGTATTGACTCCAGGCAGTAGCCATCATTCTGGCGATTCACCCACTCTTCATTGGCAGCCTCTTGACTTTATGGATCCACAGTGTTTATCCCACGCCCCTTTGAAGTCCTTCACAGTTCTGGTCTTCACCACATCCTCCGGAAGGGCATTCCATGCATCCACCACCCTCTCCGTGAAGAAATACTTCCTGACATTGGTTCTGAATCTTCCTCCCTGGAGCTTCAAATCGTGACCCCTGGTTCTGCTGATTTTTTTCCTACGGAAAAGGTTTGTCGTTGTCTTTTGATCATTAACACCTTTCAATTATCTGAAAGTCTGTATCATATCACCTCTGCTCCTCCTTTCCTCCAGGGTGTACATATTTAGATTCTTCAATCTCTCCTCGTACGTCATCCGATGAAGATCCTCCACCTTCCTGGTCGCCCTTCTCTGTACCGCCTCCATCTTGTCTTTGTCTTTTTGAAGATACGGTCTCCAGAACTGAACACAGTACTCCAGGTGAGGCCTCACCAAGGACCTGTACAAGGGAATAATCACTTCCCTTTTCTTACTCGATATTCCTCTATGCAGCCCAGCATTCTTCTGGCTTTAGCTATCGCCTTGTCGCATTGTTTCGCCGACTTCAGATCATTAGACACCATCACCCCAAGGTCCCTCTCCTGCTCCGTGCACATCAGCCTTTCCCCCCCCCCCCCCCCCCCCCCCCCCATCGAATACAGTTCATTCGGATTTCCACTCCCCATATGCATGACTTTGCACTTCTTGGCATTGAATCTCAGCTGCCATATCTTCGACCAAATTTTCAGATATATCAGAGAAAGGAGGTAGGCCAGAGGTGATATACTGTAATATTGAAAGGAGACAAGGGTCATTGTGTGGAGAAGGATAAGGAAAATGCAGAAACATTAAACAAACACTTAATTTTGGTGTTCGATAAAGAAGACCTTGGGGAAGGACCATTGCTGGTTGGTAAGAGCATGGATGGGAGTAGGCAAAACTGAAAATGAATAAAGCCATGGAATCGGATGAGATATATTCTAAGGTACTGAAAGAGCTCAGAGAGGTGGTGGTGGGTCCACTGAAAGACCTATTCAATAGGTCATTGGAATCGGGAGTGGTGCTGCAGGATTGGAGAAGGGTGATTATGGTCCAGCTTCACGAAAATGGTAGCAGGGAGAAGCCTGGAAACTACAGGCCACTTAGATTTACCTCGGTGGTAGGAAAACTAATGGAGACACTTCTGAAGGAAAGGATAGTATCTGCAATACGGTGGGTAGCATGAACCAAAGGCAACATGGTTTTACCAGGCTAAGATCACGCCAATCAAATCTGATTAATTTTTTCAATTGGGTGAGTAAAGAATTAGATCAAGGAAGAGTACTTGATGTGATTTATCTGGATTTCAGCAAAGCCTTTAACACGGTCCCACATAGGAGGCTTGTGATAAAATTGAAAAGACTGGGAAGGGTCCCCATGGTGGTGGAATAGATCAGAAATTGGTTGACTGACAGACGACAGCAAGTAGTCGAAAACAGAATCTACTCTGAGGAGGGAAGAATGATAGACTAGTACTGGAACTGGTACTGGAACCATTTTTATTCAACATCTTTCAGGCCGATACAGTAAGGAGCGGTAGGAAGAGCTGTGTTAGTGCCGGGTGCACCCGCGGTTGCCGCAAGCACAGTCCGGCTCACCTACCACTCGATACTGTATTTAAATTGCTTGCAAATGCAAGCCGCGTTCAAGAAGCATCCATGAAGCGTTAGGCCCGCGCAACCCATTTTACTGTATAGAGCGCTATACAGTATCCTGGGTGCGCTGGCCTAACGCTTCACGGACACGCTGGTACCTGTCATTTCAAATGACAGGTACCAGGAAGTGGACGGTTCTCCTACGCTCGAGATTGCCAGTCCTCTCTCCCCTCCTCCCGAAGCAAGGCGCGAAAAGCAGCCTTGCTTCGGGAGGAGGGGAGAGAGGACTGGCAGTGTAAATCGAAAAAGCCAAAAAAAAAAAGTAGCAACGAAGTGCAGGCATCCATCTTCGCCTCCGGGAGGCAGGGGAGCCGCGATCCGTCTCTGCCGATGTCCGTCTCCGGAGGGGGGCTGCGAAAAAAGTAAGTCGTTGCTTTACACTGCCAGTCCTCTCTCCCCTCCTCCCGAAGCAAGGCTGCTTTACGCGCCTTGCTTCGGGAGGAGGGGAGAGAGGACTGGCAATCCCGAGCATAGGAGAACCGTCCACTTCGTTGCTACTTTTTTTTTTTTTTTGGCTTTTTCGATTTTTTAGATTTTTTTCCGCTTTCGTTGCTTCGGGAGGAGGAGGAGAGGACTGGGGCTGCCCCGGAAACCAGCACCCATTGACGCGGCCAGGGCAGGTGAGCGGGGGCTGTGGGTAAGTTTGCCGCCTACCCTTACCCCTGCCTCTAACGCAGGGGTAAGTGTAGGCGGTAAGTTAGCAGGTTAAACGCGCGGCAAAATGGCAGGGTAAAAAAGCGATAGTTGGGGCGCGCGTTACTGTATGGGAGGGAATAGCTAATCCGATCGTTTACATCTCATATACATGCCGCGGGCGGAAGGGGTTACCCAGTGATTTAAAGAGGCGGTAAGAATCGGTTAAAGGGGATTGTGTATTGCAGGAAGGGCTAACACGGCCGGAAAGTGAGTAGAAAGCGGGTTAGGAGCGGGGTAACCGCGGCCGCACTTTACTGTATTGACCTATTTGTGAGTGATATTACAGAAGGCTTAGAAGGAAAAGTTTGTCTTTTTGTGGATGGCACTAAGATCTGGAACAGTATGGAAACACCTGAAGGACTAGAGAAAATTAAAAGCAATCTAAAAAAATGAGAGGAGTGGTTGAAGCTTTGGCAGCTGGGATTCAATGCCACGAAGTGCAGAGTCATTCATTTTGGGTACAGGAATTCAAAGGAGCTGTACTTGATGGGGGGGGGGGGGGGGGGGGCGGGGGTGAAAGTCTGTTGTGCACAGACTGAGAGAAAGCCCTTAAAGTGATAGGGTCCGACTATCTGAAGGCGGTGAAGCAATGTGACAAGGTGGTGGCTAAGGCCAGAAGGATGCTGGGCTGCATAGAGTGGCATAAGCAGCAGAGAAAAGGAAGTGATAATGCCCCTGAACAGGTTATTCAGGCCTCACCTGGGATACTGTGTTCAGTTCTGGAGACCTTATCTGAAAAGGACAGAGACAGGATGGAAGCAGTCCAGAGAAAGGCGACCATAATGGTATGGGGCCTGCAACAGAAGAGTTATGAAATGAGACTGAAAGACCTAAATATGTATACACTGGAGGAGAGGAAAGACAGGGAGGCTATGATACAGACTTTTAAATACTTTAAAGATATTAATGTACAGGAATCAAAACTATTTCAACAGAAAGAAACTTGTAGAACAAGGGGTCAAGCCAGGACCAATGTCAGGAAGTGTTTCTTCATGGAAAGGGTGGTGAACGCATGAAATGCCCTCCAGGAAGAGGTAGTGAGGACAAGGACAGTAATGGAATTCAAAAGGGAATGGATAAGCACAGAGGATTAAATGATAGAGACGATGAAAAGGGTAACCTGTGTTGAGTAGGGTAACCTGCACAGAGCAACAATTACCCTAAAAATTAGAAAAAAACAAAAGAACAATGCTTGTTGGACAGACCAGATGAACCACTTGGGTCTCTTTCTGCTGACATTTACCATGTTACTATGTAAGTATTTACAGAATCAAGAATCAGAAATTATCATGCATTGCACATACATCGAACTAATCATGTGTACAGAAATTTCTTGTAGATACTTCTGGTACTTTTTCTTTAACACACATTAAACATCAAATTTGTAACATGGGAGCCTTTTCTTTAAAGCAGCTAGAAACCAAATTTGAGGAGACAAGAGTGTAACATCAGAGGCTACTGAAATTATACAGAGAGAAGACTGGAAAAGGAAACAGGTTTAGTAGTGGCCAGTCCCCTGTCTGCTCCTGGAATCACTAACAATGTAACCTGCCAGAGAGCCCACAGCCTGCGGATAAACAGGTGCACAGGGCTGATAAGGAATCATCTTTGCCTACCACACTCTTCAGGGGTTAACACTTACATTTGAATAAAAGAAATAAATGCGAAACAGGGTCCAACTCTGTGCCTGGCGGAATACGTAACACAATTCTTTGGTGTTCACACGGAATTTGTGCACCTAAATTGATAAACATTATGCAAATTAATTTTTTTTTTCAGGCCTCCCAGAAAAACATTTATGTCTTCAAGAGCTGCCCGGGCTAATGACCCAGTTTCCTTTCAGTCTTGTTGTCCTTTCTAACTGGATTATCCTTATGTTTTTCCTTGCTACTTGCTACATGAGGATATTAGGCAGGCATTCGGCATTCACTGAGGCGCGGCAGGGGATATGGGCAGATATGCCACCCAGTACCATTCTCTGCTTTTGAAAATAATTGTAGGGCTGCAATATTTCCTTTCCTACCCCAGGACCTCATTGAGATGAAGTTATATCTATTATCATTCTCTGCTTGAAGGAAATGGACCCCTCTTGCCAGTTTCAATCACCCTTTGCTACAACAGAGCATACTATGGTCAACTGAGCAAATACAGTCATAAATCTTGGCCAGCAAGGCTAGTGAACAAAATCTGCCTTTACAGCAGCAGAGCTAGAAACCACTATTTTAAATACTTAGATTGCCAGCTAGCATTATTAAAATTCCCCATTTTAATTCTTAGTTATAGTTAATTACCAAGGACATGTTAGTGTTCATAACTCTTCCTGTGTGGGCTTTTCCCAGTATTGACAGAACAGTGTACTAATTATAAAGTTCTTTACCTGGAGTGTGTTTCACACAATGCTGGAAATTAGAGAAAGGTAATTTGCCAGGCACCTGAAGTCAGAGAGGAAGAGAATGGGCTCACTTATAATACTGCAGTGCCTGGTCTTATAAGGCCACTTATTATATTTTCTAAGTTGTTTCACATTATTGCTTGATATTTTCACATATCATTTGGCTGTGTTTCGTCAGGGGATAAATTACACATCTTTTTTTTCTAACCTGGCAGTTTCTTCCTGCACCTTTGTACTTTCTGCTCAGTTGGATCCAGGGCTGGGATCTGCCACATTACTCGGAGATTTTTTTTCCCCCTTAAATTACCTAGAGTAAACATTGCAATAGCGGTCTTGGGCCAAGGGCCCTATGTACCAGAGATCCTTTCAGAATCCTGCAATCATGAGCCCTGAATCCAGCCACCAAGTGTCACCCTTCAGCAGTGACCAGGACTCCCTCCCCCAGGGACTGTGAACACTGTCTCCACGGCATCCCCAGCTCCAGCCCCATCCAGAAAGTGGAACACCCGACTCAAGGATTGAGCTGGGGAACTTCCACATAGCCATTCACAGTAATTGCCACCTGAGCCCAATTATGTCTTTTTTTTACTTAAGATTAATCCTACAAAGATATAACAGATGGTCAGACTAAACCGCACAACTCTGAATAGATGTGATGAACAGTACAGTCTGCTCTTGAAGACACCCATTAGAAATGCAGTCCAGCACCTCTAGAACCAGCACCACAGGATGGTTTTGCAAACAATTTCCCAGATGTCTTGTGTATTCAAAATCTGTTTGAAGTGCTCCAGGGACTCACTGGAGATCTTACTTAAGAGAGTTCAATGTATCATGTCGCTGTCACTACAGAAGAATTCTTATGCTTTGCGACGGAGCCACTGAAAGCACTCAGGGAATGGGTAATGCGAATAATGTATTTGCAACACTCCAAGGTCAGCAATATCCTTCCATTATTAGTAACATGCTTTATGTGGGAGAAATATGTGATAGACAGAACATCACAAAAAGTGAGGACTTTGTTAGCTGTGCCCTTGTAATGGACGAGAGCAAAAAGACTTGTTTCCAGGAGATTTTCTCCCTCTCTGTATCCACTGCAATACTCTCCAGACAACAGAGAGTCTGACCACTGCTATTTATCATTACAACAAGGCTAGTAGATATGCGCAGCATTGTACCACTGGTGTTTGTGTCAGACCTTTAATGAAATGACTCTGAAATCTTTGCAATAAGCCCTGGAGTTCTCATCTGAATATTTAGAAAGCAATACTCTTCAGCATCCCAACCAGTGCAGATTTTGTAAAACTCATAGCACCGAAACTCTACTATTATCAAATCACAGATACACTGTGGCATGGCTTTAACAGTGGTCAGAGTTACATACTGGTTCTGTTAGATATCTTGGCCACCTTTGACACCATAGACCATAGGATTTTATCCACACATCTCACTGAATTCGGTACCTCCAGAACAGTTCTAATATGGTTTGTTTCATATCTATCAAAATGTACATAGCAAGTTCAGTAGGTAGTTCCTCCTCAAAATGGACAACAATTGCAACAGGAGTCCCTCAGAGATCTGCTCTCTCGGATATATCTATCCCCATTATGTAAGTTACTGGATGGGTTGGATCTAAAGTTTTGCATATACACCAACGATATTCAGTTTTTTCTCCCAGTTTCCAATTCCATTGCCAATATCTTTAAACATCTTCAGATTTATTTAACTGCCATCAACAAATGGCTATTTCACATCCAACTAACTCTAAATAACACCAAAACAGAGATAATATACTTAACACAATGCACTTTGACCGAAAAGATACATAAATTTGTGTTTGAAAATCGAACGATCACTGTCTCCTTGTTTGTCTGCAACGTTGGAGTACTTCTGGATGCCAATCTGAATATGAAAATTCACATCTACAATATGATAAAAGTTGGAAATTACAAAATCCATATGTTACGAAGACTTAAACCATTACTAGTACTTTCAGATTTCAGAACAGTAATACAGCAATTAGGATTTTCGGGAATCGACTATTGCAAGTCAATGCTGGGTTTGCCTGAATGCAGTATGAGAGCTCTCCAGTTGCTGCGGAACTCGGCTGCTTTGGTACTGATGGGATGTTCAAAATTTGACCACATTACTCCAATATCTTCAATATACTGGTTACCAGTATGCTTTTGAATAAAATACAAACTACTAACCCTCATCCATAAAATAGTTTTCAACAAGTACACCCACTAGTTGGGTGCTGCCCTTCACGTGTATACACCACTAAGAGCACTTACTTATTAGTTATACCTACTGTGCATCGGGCACATTTAGGAGAGATGCAAGAAAGCGCGATATCAGTAGCTGGGCCCATACTATGGAACTCCATGACAGAAGGGCTACGATTAATGTCTGATATAAAGAAGTTCAAGAAGAACTTAAAGACTTGCTCTTTAAATGGGCATTCCCAAGCTGACTGGGAAAATCCTTTCCTCCTCATATCCTGAGTATTGCAGAACAACAATTGTACATGCTGAGGGAAGTTTGTTTGAACTATATCTGTTTTTTGACTGTGTCCTTTTATGATTGTTTTTATTATTGTAACTCACTATGACCTTTGGAGTAGCGAGTAATAAATACTTTTATATAAATAAATAAATAAATAAATAAATAAATAAATCTCCAGTCCTTGAAGGCCAGAAACAGGTCTATTTTTCAGTATATCACCAATGAATAGGCATGAGATGTATTTGCGAACCTATCATCTAAGGAGGAAACACTTTGTTTTAGCAGAAATATTGTGTCCTGTTCTGTAAGCTATACCTCCAGAAGGATATAGACAGAGATGGAATGGGCTGCAGTGACCAATGCAAACCATGTGATCCTCCTGACCGGCCCACCGGGGCATGCCCTAAAGCCTGATAAGCCAATTGGTCCCAGGCAATAAAGGAACCAGAGGGATAATTGGTTGGTGTTTAACCAGAATGATCTGAGATATAAATCACTTTCTCCTTGATAAATCCATAATCCGGAAATAAATACTTCAAACTGAAACTGTGTGGCCTTCCTTCTCTTTTACTGGGATCCCCACTATTTCCTCTTGAAATTAGGGACTCCACCAGCTATTCCTTCTGGAAATTTGAGGCTTTCAGGACACTGTACACAAACACTCCCTCCAATTTAGAGTTCTTCGTAAATGGTACATGAGTGTTACAGGTGCTCTGGATGGATCCTCTCCTTTGCTTCCACCCCTCTATTTCTCTGTTGTACTGGGTAGGTACCTCCTTGAATCTCCTCTGTATACTGGGTGGGTATGTACTGTGAGTAAGCACCTTGTGGATGTCACTTCTCCTGTCTCCTGCTTCCTCTGCCTTCTCTAGACACTGGATGGGTATCTTCTCTTTCTCCAGGGTTTTGCGGTTTGGACACTCAGTTTCTCTGGCTGAGAGAACCAGATGGGAAATAAACAAATACCCAAACAAAAAGGGTGACAGGAAGAGTGGAAAACTGTCTTTCAACAGAAGCTCAAAAATGAAGACTCTTTTCTACCCAAGAAAAGGTAAAATCAATTTGAAAGGCTCTCTAACCTCTGAGAATCTGTCCCGCTGAATTGAGCCTAGGGTTTCTCCAGGAAAAAAAGAGAACTGTAAAAAACTCCTTTCCCTTAGACTTTCAACAAAACAATCCATAACTCCTCTAAGGGAGGAGTTATGTCTAATACAAAGAGAGAAAACAACCACTGCAACAGTCTCATAGAGGGGTGCTGTGGCATAGATGGTAAGATCTTCTCTCCTTCTACAAGGCCATGCCATCATAGGCATCCCAATAGGGCCCTACATAAGCTACAGAATTTGGAATAAATTATTAACCTGTGTGGAACCAATAGACAAGATCTTTATCTTTATTCAGATTTATAAATCACCTAAAACAATACACTAACTGATGTACAAATAAAACAAACTAACTTTCTGCATCTCTGTCTTTTATTTTAGTTACTTCTTTCATTGTACAATTCAATTGGAACCAGGGCTGGGATCCGACACCATGAACTTTTCCCATACTTTATATCCCCTCCTATCTTAGCTCAGTCCAGTCATTGTAGCAGCAGAGCTCAGCTGGGGACCATGAACCCAGTCTTCTACTGGAACCTGGCAATCACAGACCATAAATCAAGCCACTAGGTGTCACCATTGCACAATGACTATGATTCCCTTCCTTTTTCTCACTCCTCAGGAGCCAAGAATGCTGCCTGCAAGGCGTCCTCAGACCCGGCTCACCGGGGAAGCAGAAGACATGAGCTGACAAACAAACTGTCACTGAGCCACCAGGCTGGCCCTGATTTGTGTCAACTAATGATAGATTAGAGCAACGTTTCCCAACCGGTGTGCCACTGCTACAGGTCAGGTGTGCCATGGCTGATTTTCCTCTTTCAGTCCGGGTCTCCTGCCAACGGGGGTGGAGGGGGGGGGGGTGTCAGAGACCAGGTTTATCTGCAGCTGCTCCAGCTTTCTTCTCTGCTGGCTTTCTTGTTTGGTAGAAACTAACGGGCCCTGTACTCTTGCCAGACCTGCTGGCCCCCTGCAATTCTGATTTCAGAACGAAGCTGACAGAGGAGAAAGAAGCAGCACTAGATAAGCCTGCTCACAGACTTCTGCCGTTCCAGGACTTGGGATGGGGAGGGACAACTGAATGTGCCATGGGGTGTGGGGTGCGGGGGGAGAGAGAAGGGGTTGATGATGCCAGGGGTTTGGGAAGATGTGTGAAAGAAGAGGGAAAGATGAAGATGATGAAGCCAGGGAGTCAGTGAGAGGGAAAGTGATGCCAGGGGGTGAAGAGAAAGGGAAGAGAAGGTGATGATGGGAGGGAGAGGGAAGAGAAGGTGATGATGCTAGGGAGTGAGGGAGAGGGATGGAGGGAGGGAGAAAGAAGATGATGATGCAACGGGGTGGAGTGAAGAGGTGGAGAGAGAGAGAGAGAGAAGGTGATGCCAAGGGGTGGAGGAAAGGGGGGAAAGAAGGTGATTATGCCAGGGGTGGAGGGAGAGAAAAGAGAAGGTGATGAGGCCAGAGGTGGAGGGATGGGGAAGGTGATGATGATACCAGGGAATGGAAGGAGAGGGAAAGCGATGATGAGCATACCAGGGGTGAGAAAGAGAGGGGTGCAGGGAGAAGGAAGGTAATGATGATGCCAGGAAGTGAGGGATAGGGAAGAGAAGATGACTATGCTGGGGGGTGAGGGGGTGGAGGGAGAGGAAAGGGAAGAGAAGGTGAAAGGTGATGACGCCAAGAGGTGAAGGAAGAGGGAAAGTGATGATGACGCCAGGGGTGAGGAAGAGAGGGAGGTGGGAGAGGGAAGAGAAGACGATGATGCCAGGGGGTGAAGGAAGAGGGAAAGTGATGATGACGCCAGGGGTGAGGAAGAGAGGGAGGTGGGAGAGGGAAGAGAAGACGATGATGCCAGGGGGTGAAGGAAGAGGGAAAGTGATGATGACGCCAGGGGTGAGGAAGAGAGGGAGGTGGGAGAGGGAAGAGAAGACGATGGTGCCAGGGGGTGGAGGGAGAGGGAAAGTGATGATGATGCCAGGTGTGAGGAAGAGAGGGAGGTGGGAGAGGGAAGAGAAGACGATGATGCCAGGGGGTGGAAGGAGAGGGAAAGTGATGATGCCAGGGTGGGGGGGGGGGGTGAGGGAGATGGGTGGAGGTAGAAGGAATGGTATGATGATGCCAGGAAATGAGAGAGAAGGAAGAGAAGGTGATTATGTCAGGGGATGAGGAAAAGGGGTGGAGGGAGAGGGACGGTAATGGTCATCTCTGGGGTTGGGGGTGGGGAAGGGAAATGCAGGGAAAGGAATGATGATAACAGGGGCTGTAATGGAAGATAACTGAAACTAGTTTGAAGGCCACAGGTCAACCTCTTCGTGAACTCATATTTACTACTTTGCACTAAAAAATGCTTATGAATAGGCAAGAATCTGAAAACTGTAGTTATGCCAGTAGTTCCAAGGTGGGAGATTAAACAGAACACTCACAGCAGTGCTTGGAACTGATAAGAGCACAGAGAGGGAAGGGACATTGCTCCTATCCCAAGCAATTGCCAGTTTTTAGTATATAAAAAGTGAGAAAAGGGAGAGGAGAATTGGATTCAGATAGCAACCAACATGGGCCCCGACTTTTACAGTCTGATACTGATATGCAGACAGAAGGGAAAAAGCACAGGACTGCTTCTACAACCAAGTCCAAAAGCAAAGCAAGTCAAGCAGCATTGTCTGAATTTTCAAGAAGGCTCCTCCTCCAGCAAAAATGTTTCTAGTAGTAATTTTTTATGGGTTTGACAGCTGTTTGGTTTTTGATTGCAGATATTGCTACCCTTATCATAAGGATTGGGGGTAATTGCACGATTCACCTTTAAGAGAAACTTGGAAGTAACCTGCACACCGCAGCAAATATTACCAAAAGAAGCTTGCTGGGCAGACCGGATGGGCCATTTGGACCTTTTCTGCTGTCATTACTATGTTACTATATATGTTACTAAGCAGCAGAGTCGATGTTGGTGGTGATGAGCGGTCAGGGAGAGGGAAGCAAGCAGCCAATTGTCCTAGGCCTCATCGAACTCTTAGAAGCTGAGCGACATCACCGAGAGATCTTCAGCTCGCTTGGCACAGGCTGGTCTCTAGTGTGTCTAGTAATACTTAGCATTTTTTATAGAGCTACTGGACATAGGCAGCACTGCACAATAATGATAAGTATTCAGGCGTGATAAGTCCCTGCTCCAAAGATTTTACATTCTAAGATTTTACAGGAGATAAAGTGGCTTGCCCAAGGTCACAAGAGCATCAGTGGGAGAAGGAGGATTTGAACCCTGGCTTCCTTGGTTCTCAGCTCTGACTACTAAACAAACATTGACCCTGCTGGTCAGACATTGGCTGACCTCTGACCTAGCACCCACTGAAACTAATAAAAAGGTACAGAAAGCCAAGTCGATTGATGTTAGAACACAGTTACAGAGTGTGCTTGGACACTGAAACTACAAAATAGCACAAATTAAATTCCCAGGGTGAGAACACTGAATGAAGAAAAGCTGCAATTACCCAAGCTTGCTTGGCCACTTTAGACTTTCTTATTTGAAGGAGAGGATGATGATCTTAAAGTGGTCAGACCTTAGCAGAGGGGGGTGCAAATAAAAATGTGCCAACAGGTGAAATGAAGGTAATTAAAATGTTTTGTCAGAACAAAAATATTTCAAGTGCTGCTGGGAATCTCAGAGACTGCAAAGGAAAAAAAGAAATCAGACTGAATACAGAGGTACCAAAGAGACTGTAATCACAGCCACAGGCAGGAAATATACATTAAATGAGTCATCAGGCTAACTGAAAAGTACACCTGAAACACAACAGAAGTTCTGGATAATGGAAAACATCGCAAAATTTTCATCAATAACTCTGATGCTATAAAAGAAACACGTCCACGATTTGCCTTCTGGTTTCCAAGTGTCTCACGGAGCAGACACCCAGGAGTACCGGGGGGGGGGGGGGGCAGGGGAGAAGAGTCCCTCAGATTTTCAAATCTTTCCTCACGTGAAGAGACTCACTGTCGGCGTTCAGGAAGCTTTCGCTGCAAAATCAAATCAATTAGGTCTTAATTATAAACTGCTAGCAACAGCTCACTCGCCCTAATCCACCAAATGCTCACTCGCTGCTATACGGATCAGGGATGGGTGAAACTATGACGAAAAAAAATCCTAACCTCCCTCGCGAGCACTTCCCGACAACACAGGGAGACAGGATCTTTGTTTAATATAACGGATTATTTCGGCTCCATTCTAGCACTGGGAGAGCAGCTTTCACTAAAGCCATCTGGCTGCAAGGTCGGTCAGGGAGCGCCTCGTTTCACTCCGTTCCGCTGCCCACGTAAATAACAGGGGCAAAGTACATGCGTACTTCTATATGTGCCCTTTAAGGCATGTCCAAAGGGAAAGTATTAAGGTTTTCTCTTTGAAAATTTGCCCAAAGTAGGCACGTACAAAGGTACCCTTGTATGTTGCTCCTGTTATTTATCTGGGCGGTGGAACAGGGTAAAACGATGCGCACAGATTCGACAATTCAGTTCTACCCCCAACCTAAAGACGTCCCTCCTTAAAAGTCCCTTTTTAATCCAATTAAAAATCCATTTAATGTGAAGGTACACCCATCTTCACCTGGGTGGGATCTAGTCTGGTAACTCCTCCCTTACCCTAGCTCCTGCTACAACTTCTCTGGACTCCAAAATGGCTGCTAGTCTGGGGCTTCTCAGTGCTATGGGCTCAGCCTGTACTAGTTACTGGTTAGGGAAGCAGGCTTCTAGGCGTGATCACATAGAAAAGTAGCCACCTCCTCTCAACTGGCTTCCTCCGTGGTACCTCAACAGAACACGCCTTAAAAAGCACAAGAGAAGGCTGAGATGCAGCAACATCCGATATTGCATGGAAGATGAGATGAACCTGTCTCGTAGCATTTAATATCAATATAAATAAAAAATAAATAAATAGCCCTTTCGCATAAAATGAGTTTGTTTCTCATTTCCGAGATATTGCATGTAATTTTAACAACATCAGTTGTCATAAACTGCAGTCTGATGGCTATCATTATACATACAAGAGAAACTCCCTTTACCATTAGTTCATTCCCCCATGGAGCAAACACTTTGAAAGCCTCTTGAATAGAGATATGAAAGCATGCAAGAAAAAACATTGAAACAGAGCTTTCAGCCTCCCGCCTGGCACACAACACACCTGTAGGATAACAATGCTCAGCTATCTTGCCATGCAATGCAGCAGGAGAATGCTACACCTCGCATGCACATCGGGGGTATCTGTGATAGGTTATTAAATCCCAGAGTATGTATTCTGACCAGATTGAGAAACCAGTGTGTCAAGATGTGTTAAAATCATCCATTAACACATACTAAATGGAGTTAAATCTTGTGTTTGTGGAAGATAACTCCAAACCTGCCCAATGTAGGAGAAGGCCCCTTACTCCCAACCCCCCCCCCCCCCTGCCAATTCACCCAATGGAGAAGGTGGCTCCCTGGGTCAACTGCACCTCTCCCAAGCCAGGATCCCAGCCTACCCTCACCATGTGAAGTCAGCTGTTGCCATTTTGCGTGGTGGAGCTGAGGGAGAAAAATGGAGGACGGCGCTGTCCTGCTCCTTTTAGCTTCTGCACAGTCACTAATGGGGTAGGCTGAGGGTTCTGGACTAAGGGGAAGGAAGTTCCGCCTAGGAGACTTTGGGGAAGGGAGACAGGGGTGATCACTGCCTGCCTACATTAGGCCTTACATTTTCCCCCAAAATGTAATGCAAAAACGTAACTACATCTTCCTGAGCATTATCTTCATGAGTTCTGACCAAATTGAGCAGTCAATGAATTAAGATGCACAGCAAAAATGTTGTATTAATCAGTGGGCGAATGCAAATCAGGCAGCTTAATGCAATTTTCATTAGCCTATTTTAATATTAAAAAGGTACTTTGTATGCATTTGCATGCAAAGCAGCTTGTTAATATTTTTATTGCATCAGACTGCGCTAATGCCACATTTGCATGGACTAATGCACAAGTGCAAATAAGGTCTGACTAAAGTGGCATTAATGTGCATGACTGCTGTGTCAGCCTTAACATGTTAGTATTTTGGTCCCCAATCCGAAACTGCAATCCAGTTCAAACAATTTCAAATAGCAAAACACGATTAATGTTCTATATACAGTAAACTGACCAAGCAACCACAAAGTACATACACCTCTTTGGCCTACTTTCTGTTGGAGGGGAGCGCTAGGAAGCGCTCCCAATTCCGGGGAGATGTGTGCCCTTGGACCACGACGCGACTGCAGAGAGGAGCTCCGTGGAAGCACCGCAGCAGGCAAGACATGTCCAAGCATGGGAGAAGTAGGCTGACCATTGCCCTAACCTCTGCCGAACCTGCATGCACTGGTAGAGACCCAGCAATGCAATGCTGGTCTCTGGCATAGCCCTCCGGCCACTCGATAGCCCTTTCGGACCTGCCACTAGGCAGCGGCAGATGCGGCAGGATGGACAGAGGTTGAGGACAGGTGATGGTACTGGAACTAGGAACAAGACGGGGCCTCGGACTTGGACTAAGCTTGAAGGCTTGAACAAGGCGAAGTAACTTGAGACTTGGAACTCAGACAAGACAAGGACGCTTGGAACTTGGGACTTGGACCTCAGATGAGACGAGGACACTTGGAACGTGGAACTTAGATGAGACGAGGACGCATGGAACTTGGAACTCAGATGGAAGATGCACAGATGTGGAAGGAAATCAGGCGTAGACTGAGGAGAGGATTCCGGTTACTCAGACGAGGACTCTTGGAACTTGGAAGGACTTGGACGAAGACCTGGAACTTGGAAAGGCTCACACAAAGACTTGGAACTTGGAAGAACTTCAGACAAGGACTTGGAACTTGGAACTCGGATGAAACGAGACAAGGATTCTTGGAACTTGGAACTTGGATGAGACCACTTGGAACTTGGAAAGGATGAGGACAAGGACTCAGGATACTCGGAGACTTAGACAGGCACTGCCCCTCAGGGCGCCCTACACAGCCGAAGTGGGCTGATCACGAACCACTCGGTCCCATTGCGCGCCCTACACAACCTAAGGAGGCTGGTCGCGGACCATGCAGAGAGCGGAACTTGCGCAGGACTGAGGCTCAGGAAGAAGGAGGAATCCGGGCAGTGCTCGAAGACAGATCCAACCAGAAGAAGACTCCAGCCACTGGAAATGGACACCGGATTGATACAGATTTACTCCCAGAAAAGGTCAGCTAGAGACGAGGACCGGGGCGAGGCAAAGCTGGACCCGGAGCTAGGGACTGACGGTACTTCAGGGTCAGGACTGGACGAAGGACATCGGGATCGAGACATGGAACCTGGAACATCAAGATCAGGAATTGGAACCCAGGACATCAAGGTCAGGACTTGGAACATCAGGACTGGAACATAAGGCACTGGATACGAAAGGACACCGGTACCTCGGAACATCAGGACATCTGGACATCTAAGGCATCAGGACATCAGGGACCTCTAAAAAGGAGGACCACAGGGATGTCTGGAACACAACGGATGAAAACATCAAAGAACAGAGACGTCTGGACATCCAGAGACAAAGGGACATCTGGACATCCGGAAACAAGGAGATGTCTGGACATCTGGAGACACGGAGACATCAGGACATCTGGAGACAAGAGGACAGGATCTGTCGAGAGACCAAAACATGGAACGAAGATGAAGATGGATGCCAGGAACCATGGATGAAGACAAGGAGGACCAACGAGGAACAGAGTGCCTTGAAGAAGTGAAGAAGAATCATGGAGGACTCCTGGAATGAAGAACTGGAACTGAAGATCCAGGAGAGGTCCGACTCCATGACCAACTCCTTGTGAAGGCAAAGAAGAACTGAAGGCTGAGCCCTTTTGTAGGGCTGAAGAGGAAAAGCCTTGGAACATCAGCAGGAGGAGCCCAGGAGGACTGCCCACTGCTGGCCCTTTAAATCAGGAGAGGAGGCGCGGCCTCGCGCCTAAGGAGGCAGGACCAGAGACAGCGACGTCCTACAGGGAAGGAGGAAGCAAGGCCTTCACGACGGCAGCTCCCTGCCGCGAAGAAAGAGGATGATGGTGGCTTCCAGGCCGTGTGAAGAGGAGCTCCAAAGCAACATCCAGGAAGAGGACCCAGACAACAGTGACCTCCTGGCTGCGGAAGAGGAGCTTCAAGGTGGTCTCTAGGCCACTGAAGAGGAAGAGGACAGCGGCTCCCAGGCCGTGTGGAAGGTCTGGTTGGCAGCGGCTCCCAGGCCATGTAGAGAAGAGTAGCGGCGGCCTCCAGGCTGCGAAGAGGAACGGCGCCGGCAGCTGGCTCGCCACGTAGCAGAAGATGGTTGGTGGTCTCCAGGCTGTATGGAGGCCTGGAAAATGGCAGTTCCCTGCCGCGGGCAGCAATGTGACTGACGGTGGCCTCCAGGCCGCACAGGGACTTCAGTGATGTCAGAAGGCTGGCAGCGTAAAAAAGGTGAGAGCCTACTTGTGGGCTTGATGGGCATAACTTCTGCAATATTTGCCTGGGCCCTGAGCATGACCAGGCCAACTGTCCGGACTGTGGTCAGATGTCGCCAAGGGCCCAAAGGCAACGCGCAGAGAAGATTATGCATCTGAGAGATGAAGCTGGGTCCTACACTCCAATTCTGGAGCATCACTCTTCACACTCTTCCTCGGAACCAAAGATGCATAGACCGGCGAAAGAAAAAGGTCTTCTCTGGGAATTCAAAGTAAGAAGCGAACGGTTCCAAAACCCCCGTCGCTTTCTGTCCCCATGCCCCGTAAAGCCATCGGGTGTCAGGTGAGGCACTGCTGGCCATGCCGCTGCTCACGAATTGCAACCCAGAGGCAAATGAGCCAAGGAATGCGCCGCATCAACACAGGACCGATGCTCCATGTCTTGGAGAGCCGGTGCAAATGTCTAAGCCCACCAATCCCGAGGTGCGATGTGCTCATGCCTTGAAGCATGCATCGACACACTCCCCCGCTCACTAGATGTCGGCTTGGCCCAGTGACACCTTATTGGAAGCAGCGGCTCACACGGCGCAGATGATGCATGCATCAGACCACAGGGGAACCCCGAACAACACATGCCTGCACCATCTAAGACTGTGTTCATGAAAAACCAGGACTAGATCCCCAATCTGTATTTACTACACAGGAAATGCGTGACATGGGGTTCTTGGATGCAGTAACGCCCCTGGATTCTCTTTCATTGGGGAGCTCCTCTGTAGCATCAGGGAGAGTGCCTCACGTAGAAAACGAGATTCATCCCAACTTCAAGAACATTTATTAAAGAGGCACAGGCCGTCTAGCACCCCGGAGACAGCATCTTCTTGGCTTCGATACCAACAGAGACCAAAAGAACAAAGTCCAGCCATGACAAACAACAGCAGTCCCACAATGTACCAACCGAAGCTAAGGACTGACATACCACCATAAGGGGTGGTATGCCAATGTCCCAAATGTCCCAAATCTCAGACATTCTTAATAATTTTTTCACATCTATGGAATCGGGGACCGAAGAGCATCCACCTCCAAGACTCTCATCGATGGAATTGTCCCTGCATGAGGCCTCCTCTCCTTGACCGCAGGATTTTCAGGGACAGGGAGGATCTCGCCCAATGCCATCGCCACAACTGAGCTCAGAACCCCCTAACTCTCCGCAATCTTCACCAGGATCTTCCACGGGCATCCAATCCAATCCCCCTGAGGAATCCCCAGAGCCATTGTCGCCACCCAAAAACCTTGCTTACTCTAAGTTTGTAGTGAAAGTAGAGTCTCTGCTCAAGGTGAAACCTAAGAAGATACCAGACCCTAGAGCAGAGATCCTGGGCATCCTGAAGATTTTCAAGGTCCCGTATGAGCCTACAGCACTCCCTTCCCATACAGTCTTGGATGCGATTATGGAAAAAACCTGGGAGTCTCCTTTCTCGGGTCTTCCTGCTTCCAGGAAAACAGACCTAAAATTTTGAATGAGGAAATCACCGTACTTTAGTGCGGTACAGTTGCCACATGCCTCCATTGTGGGAGAACTGGCCATGAAGAAGGCGAAGAAATCCAGACTACATTCTAAAGCACCTCCCGGAAAGGACAACCACTATCTAGATGAGTTTGGGAGGAAAGTTTTCCAGGCAGCCATGTTAAACACAAAATCCAACAACACCAGTTCTACATCACTCAATATCTCTTCAAATGTTTGCAATTGCTCAAACCTCTCCTTCGATGTGAGTCCAGAGCAGAGCACTTCCTCGCCCTTTTGGAGACATGGAGGAAGGATTACATCACCTCTTACGGACAGTGTATGAAGCATTTGAGACTTTGGCCCATACATCAGCGGTGACTGTAGGAGCACGTAGAATGGCCTGGTTAAGAGCAAGTGCCATCCGGAAGGATGTTCACGAAAAGTTAGCTGATCTTCCGTGCAAGGGAGATAATCTTTTTGGAGACAAACTAAGGGAAGCAGTCTCGCAGCTAAAAGAGCAGAATGTAGCAGTTCAATCCCTGGTTTCTTCCTCAGATCAACCATCTATGTCCAGAAGGTATTACTCCAGTTACCGAAGACCCAATTACCAACGATATCCGTATCGGTCATTTATCCCTTACTGAACGCAATCCTTTTCACAACCCAAGTCACAAGTGTAGCCAGAGCCCCCCAGAAATAGATCTAGAGCACAGCGTCAACAGAGACAAACGTTGGCTAGCACACAGAAGCCGCCACAATGTTTTTGAGAATAACCATGCTACTGCCACCGCCATCTGTGGGAGGCCGATAGCCCATATTTTATGACTCTTAGGAAGCAATCACATCGGACTGTTGGGTTTTAAACATCATACATGAAGGCTATCAGTTAGAATTCAAAAAGACCCTACCACTTCCGCACCTTATACATTCTTTGCAGAACCATGCCCAGACAACACTTCTACAGAAGGAAGTATCCTCTCTTCTATAGCAGCAAGCCATTCAGGCGATGCCTGTTCGCAAACGCAACTTGGGGTTTTGCTCCCAATATTTTCTCATACCAAAGAAATCAGGAGATCGCCACCCAATCCTGGATTTAAGAGCCCTCAACAAATTAATTCCAAGAGAAAAGTTCAAGATGACCTCCCTAAAATCCATTCTAGCCTTCCTTCAATGCAACAACTGTACGTGCTTGATAGATATCAAAGATGCATACTCTCACATTCCAATGCACTGTTCCTCATGGCGTTACTGTTGCACTCACCGGACGCTCTGGACCTGCCCCTCGCGGCTGCCGGCATCGCACTGCTGGCCCGCCTATTTCCGGACCCTCTGCAATGCTCTCCTGCTGCTCAGCCTTCACTCTCTCTGCGCCAGGCCTCCGTCAGCATGCAGGATGCTGCCAGTTTCCCTGCCTATTGGGACCTGCCTCTATGCGTGCGCACGTGGCTATGGCCACAATTTAAAGGGCCAGCAGTGGGAAATTCCTGCGGGCCCCGCCAGATGACGTCACCACTCCTGGCCTATTTAGGCCTAGTTCCACTGCACCTCCCTGACTTGGCAATGAGTCTCGTGCCTTGCAAGGGGTGCTTTCAGTGTCTCTTCTTCCCAGTTCCTGACTTCTGTTCCAGTTTCCGCTTCTGTTCCTGCTCCCGGCTCCTTGCTCTTCGCTCCTTCTCCCCTCGGACGGACCTTTTGGCTTTTGACTTTGGACCGGACCTCACGCTGTTTGCTCGCTGTCTGCCCAGGACTTCGGATCGGACTTCTTCCTTCCTGGCCACACCGCTCCTTGGATCTCGCCCCCAATACTTCATCAGAACTTCCACAAAGGGGCCGACCTAAGCCCAGCCGGTCCCAGCACCCAAGCGCCTAACCCGTGGGGAATGGGATTGGTAGTGGTGAAGCTCCAGCTGGCCCCTGTCTTCCGCCAGTCTTGCCTCCTGTTGTTGGGAACCTGCGGTAGGCCTTCCTCCCAGGTTGCATCAATCCTAACTCAGGCCAGGGGTCTACATTTCACATCGAGGTCCCAACGGTTACCTATGTTTTCAGGTCTATGGGCATCACTACCAATACAAGGTGCTCCCCTTTTGTCTATCTTCCGCCCCGAGAGTCTTTACCAATTGTTTGGTGGTAGGAGTGGTCCACCTTCGGGGATAGCAAATCCAGCTATTCCCCTATCTGGTAGCCTCAGGAGCAAATTCTCTACAGGATTGCTTAACTCCAGACAATTCATTGTCTGGAGAATCTGGGCTTCCTAATAAACTATGAGAAATCACACTTCCAGCCCACATAGCTTCTGCAATTTATTGGAGCAAACATTGACAAAGTTGCAGGGAGGGCTTATCTTCCAGTGGACAGAGCAAAAACCATTCAATCATTAGCACTGCAATTGAAAACAATAACTCACTCATCTGCCTGCCAAATTTTACCTCTCCTGGCTCACATGGCAGCAGCGATCTATGAAGTACCACATACCAGACTCCATATGAGGCGCCTACAATGGGGATTAAAGTCATAATGGACTCAGTTCACTCAGCCACTACACATCAAAGTGAAGTTAATGAACGCAATGCGCACGAGGAGCTGGAGCCTGAAGCTTGTGTAGAGAGGTGAGAGGGCCGCACCGCGGGGCTGCCGCGGGTGGCGAACGTAACATCTGCAGCCCAATGCATTAGATGGTTCTGACCACAAATGCCTCAATGACGAGCTGGGGGGGGGGGGGGGGCACACCCTGGGCCGACTAAAAACCAAGAACTGTGGTCCCCATCAGAGCCAGTTATCAAATTAATCTGCTGGAGCTAAAAGCGATTCAAAATGCCCTTCTGACCTTCTCAAATCAAGTTACAGGGAAACATATCATGATCCACATGGACAATCAAGTAGCCATGTTTTACATAAATAAGGAAGGAGGGTCAGGATCCTGGCCTCTTTGCAAGGAGGTGATTTGGATCCTCGAATGGGAGGAGACATACGCCATCTCCCTGCAAGTGACTTACCTTCCGGGAATGGCCAACCTCATAGCAGACCATCTCGGCACGAATGGTTGCTAAATCAGAGCATGGCGGATGACCTCTTTGAGACCTGGTGTCTTCCCCACATGGATCTTTTCTCCATGGAACCAAAGAGAAAGGTTCAGGCATTCTGTTCCGTATATCCCAGCCGAGAAAGATTTGCACAGGATGCATTCTTCATCCCGTGGACAGGGGTTCTTCTATACGCTTACACTCCAATTCCTCTCATCTCCAGAACTATACAAAAATGCATCAAGGATGTTGCAGACCTAATACTTAGGCATGGCCAAGACAACCATGGTACGCCTATCTGGTTCGTCTTTCCATAGCTCCTCCTATCTCATTGGGAGACAGTGCGAATCTGCTAATGCAGGAGGGAGAAACATTACTACACCCCATGCATTCTTCACTTCATCTCACAGCATGGAGATGAAAGGACAGTACTGAACCATCTGCACTTGTTGGCAGGGGTTGAGGACTTATTTATATCGTCACAAAAGTCTTCTACCAGAAAAAATTATCGAGGAAAATGGTACCGATATTCGAATTGGTGTTGGGCAAAAGAAATAAATCCATTCTTCTGTTTGCCAGAAATCTTGCTGGAGTATCTTCATACTCTCTACAAGTCCGGCTTGGCAATAACCTCTATCAGGGTTCATGTGAGTGCTATTGCGGCATATGATCACCCACACAATGGACTTCCAATATCAAACCTCCCCTAATTTTTCATTTCATGAAAGGGATCTCGAGACTAAGACTGCCAGTGACCAAGCCGGCGGTCCCTTGGGATCTTAACTTAGTGATAGAGCAACTAATGCTACCACCATTTGAACTGATGAGATGAACAGTAGTTACATAAAGTACCATTCCTGGTTGCCATTACTTCTGCCAGGAGGATCAGTGAGCTTCAAGCTCTTGTTCATTACGAGCCGTGTTTACAATTTTTTCATGACAAGGTTACCTTACGAACCCACCCCTCCTTTTTACCCAAGATGGTATCGCCTTTTCACCTCAACCAAATCATTACCTTGCCAACCTTCTTTCCAAGGCCACACAGCAATGATAAAGAATGTCTCCTCCACACCTTTTTATGCTACCTCCATACAGTCGTAAGAGGGCCTTAGCATACTATAAACAAAGGACACATTCTCCTATCAGATCTTCTCAGCTCTTTGTGTCTTTCAATCCGAATACCCCTGGCTGACCAGTGGCAAAAAGGACTATATTGAGCTGGATATCACAATGCATTCATTTTTGATAGACAAAGAAGTCAGCAATTCTCCTGGACAAGGTCCGAGTGCACCTAGTTCAAGCAGGTGCCGCTTCATTGGCGCATCTTTACAATGTGCCATTGCTGGATATTTGCAAAGCAGCTACCTGGTCATCTTTTCACACCTTCACATCCCACTACTGTCTAGATCAGCAAACAGCTTCCAATGCAGCACTGGGTTTGGTGGTGTGGTCTGCTTCAGTAAGGAAATGAGCCTGTCCACCTCATGAGCAAGTTGTGCATAGAAATTTTTCCATATCTGACACTGTGCCACTCTCCATTTCAATGTGCAAATGTAATGGTCCGCACCCATACAGCATGGCTAATTTAGCTCTGCTATTGATGAGAAAAAGCAAGTTTGCTTACCATAAATGGTATTTCCATAGATAGCAGGATGAATTAGCCATGCTGACCCGCCTGCCTCCCTGGACAGCCTCAAAGAAGTATCACTTCACTGAATGCTCTATGTTACAGACTGAGGAGAAGGAGCCGATTTGTGTGGGAAGACACATGCAGCTGCACAAAGCCAAAGCTCTGTAATCGCTGAGAGAAACTCTGTCTAGAGGCCGCTGGAGGACGTCCCATACAGCAGGGCTAATTCATCCTGCTATCTACGGAAATACCATTTACAGTAAGTAAATTTGCTTTTAATATTTATATAATTTCTGATCAGAAAGAGTACTTATATTTCCCTTTTGTCATTCTTAACAATAAAAGTAATACTGGGCCTTTTTTTTAATTTCTGCTCTGGATTATAATGAGCAGTGTATCACACATGTGAGCGATTCCGTCAGGTGTATCACGATGGGAAAAGATTGAGAACCACTGGGGTACATTTTAAAAGAGAGCGCGCGCGTGTACTTTTGTTCACGCATCAGGTGCGAACAAAAGTACACTGGATTTTATAAGATACGCACGTAGCCGCGTGTATCTTATAAAATCCGGGGTCAGCGTGCGCAAGGGGGTGCACATTTGTGCAACTTGCGCGCCGAGCCTGTGCGTGCTGCCCGTTCCCTCCACCCCCCGCACCTTCCCCTCCCTTCCCCTACCTAACCCACCCTCCCGGCCCTATCTAATCCTTCCCCCTATCTTTATCAGAAAAGTTACTACTGCCTCCGGGCAGTAGTAACTTACGCGTGCCGGCGCAGCAGGCCCCGACACAGGCCGCTGTGTCGGGGCACTCGGCCATGCCCCCGGACCGCCCACACGCCCCGAACACGCCCCCGATCAAAAAACACGCCCCTGGCCACGCCCCAAACTGCCCCTTTTTGCAAGCCCCAGGACTTACGCGCGTCCCGGGGCTTGTGCGCGCCGCCGAGCTTATGCAAAATAGGCTCAGCGTGCGCAGGGGGGTTTTAAAAGGGTTACACGCGTACCTTATGCGCTTAACACTTTTAAAATCCGGCCCACTGTGTTAGACGATCAAAGGGTTAAAGGGGCACTTAGGGAAAAAAAGACCATCATGGAAAGAATAAATACATTCTTTGCTTTGGTGTTTACTGATAAGAATGTTGAGGAGATACCCGTTCCAGAAACAGTTTTCAAGGGTATTGATTCAGATAAACTGAACTAAATCACAGTGAACCTGGAAGATGTAGTAGGCCAAATTGACAAACTGAAGAGAAGTACATCAGCCAGACTAAATGGTATACATTCCAGGGTTCTGAAAGAACTAAAAAATGAAATTTCATATATATTATTAGTAATTTGTAATCTATCATTTAAATCGTCCATTGTACCTGAAGATTAGAGGATGGCCAATGTAACCCTGATTTTTAAAAAGGACTCCAGGGGTGATCCGGGAAACTATAGACCGATAAGCCTGATTTCAGTGCCAGGAAAAGTAGTGGAAACTATTCTAAAGAACAAAATCACGGAACATACAGATAGACATGGTTTAATGGGACACAGCCAGCACGAAGTTACCCAAGAGAAGTCTTGCCTCACAAATCTGCTACGTTTTTTTGAAGGGACTAATAAACATGTGGATAAAAATGAACTGGTAAATATAGTGTATTTGGATTTTCAGGAGGTGTTTGATAAAGGCCCCCATGAGAGGCTTCTAAGAAAATTAAAAAGTCATGGGATAGGAGACAATGTACTTTTGTAGATTGCAAACTGGTTAAAAGACAGGAAAGAGAGTAGGATTAAATGGTCAGTTTTCTCAGTAGAGAAAGGTAAATAGTGGACTGCCTCAGGGAACAGTACTTAGACTGGTGCTTTTTAATATTTTTATAAATGACTGGAAAGGAGAATGATGAGTGAGGTGATCAAATTTGCAGATGACACAAAATTATTTAGAGATGTTAAATCACAAACATATTGTGATAAATTGCAGGAGAATCTTGCAAGAGTGGAAAACTGGGCATCCAAATGGCAGATGAAATTTAATGTGGACAAGGGCAAGGTGATACATATAGGGAAAATAATTCATGCTGTGTTATATGGTTTTAGACTTCACATTAGGAGTTATCACCCAGGAAAAAGATCTAGGTGTCATAGTGGACTATTCATTGAAATTGTCAGTTTTGTGTGCTACTGCAATCAAAAAAGCGAACAGGAACTATTAGGAATGGAATGGTGAATAAAACAGAGAATGTGATAATTCTCTATATCGTTCCATGGTGAGACCTTGAGAACTATGTGCAATTTCTGTCACCGCATCTCAAAAATGGTACAGTTGCACTGGAGAAGATACAGAGAAGAGTGACCAAAATGATTAAGGGGATGGAACGGTTCCCCTATGAGGAAATACTAAAGAGTTTAGAGCTGTTCAGCTTGGAGAACAGTCAAATGAGGGGAGATATGACAAAAGTCTATAAAGCCATGAGAGGACTAGAATAGGTAAATGTGAATCGGTTATTTCCTCTTTCAAATAATACAAAGACTAGGGAGTACTCCATCAAGTTAGCAAGTAGCACATTTAAAACAAATCGGAGAATTTATTTTCATTCAATGCACAATTAAGTTCTGGAATTCATTGCCAGGGGATGTGGTTAAAGCAGTTAGCATACTTGGGTTTAAAAAAAGGTTTGGACAAGTTCTTGGAGAATTAGTCCATAAACTGCTATTAATCAAGTTGACTTAGAGAATAGCCACTGTTTATTACCAGCATTAGTATTCATGGGATCTATTTAATGTTTGGATACTTATCAGGTACTTGTATCCTAGATTGGAAACAGGATGCTGGGCTAGATAGACCCTCAGACTAACCCAGTATGGCAACTTCTTATGTTCTTATGTAAAAGAGGATTCCTGTCTGTGTGTGTGTATGTGTGTGTGTATGAGAGGAAGCCTGTCTAGGATGTGTGTGTGTGCATGTACGTGTAACTATGAGCCTGCTTGAGCTGTCTGTGCGGTGAGCCTTCCTGTCCTCTCCCCTATTAATCAGCAACCATCTCAGCGCATCTGGAAATAAAAAGATCCCAGGTACAGAAGCAGGATTTTTTTAATCCTCATTTGTTTTAATTATTGCTTAGTTCCATATGAGTTCCAAGTGTCTTTTTTGCAGAGTTTTCTGGTTGGCACCAGAGCAGTGCATGGCTGCATGCACTTTGTAAATGATATTTTTGCCTCAGCAGACTGTATTTTTTAATGTACTTTTTTTCATGTAAAATCTGTTATAAATGCATAATTTAATTGTGTCTGTGGAGGGTGTTCAGGGTCATGTGTGCAAGGCTGCAAGGTTTGCCTAGGTTTCCCCCCATGGAGCCCACTGACCATGGGTTCTGTGGGGAGGGGAGCGGCAGGCGGCAGATATTAAAAATATAGATTGCTGGAGGGAGCTGGGCTATTTTTGATGGGTCCGGGTCAGAGACTTAATTAATTCGGGCAGGGGAGAGGGGTTGGCAGCATCATACTAATTGTTTGCACAGGGCAGCAAAAAAGCTGACACCGTCCCTTCTGCCACCCTTCGTTACCCAGAGCTGGAAGCTTTAAGAACAAGTTCTAGCTAGAGGCCTTTCCTCCTGGAAAGCTGAGTCTGTGTAATTGAAGAGGAATTTGAGGGAGAGAAGAGGAGAAGGACATCTGGAGACCCTGGGGACACAGGACACAAACAGGTTGGAGTTTGGGAGTACCAACTGGACCTCAGGAACCCATGGGGAAGGGGACATCCGCTACTAGGACACTGCTGCCAATTTGGGACAATTGTCTTTCCGCCCTATGGAGGATAATCAAGTTCCAAGCCCCTGCCCGGAGAGAAACCTCCACAATAGAAACCTGTATTTCTGTATGGCTACAAAATCTGGATTATTTATTTATTTATTTATTTTATTTTTAATTTTTATATACCGGAATTCCTGTATACAATACAAATCAGTCCGGTTTACATGAAACGAAAAGATTGCCCTGGTCTGGGAGGTCAGACCAGGGTTTTTTTTACAAAGAACACTTTATTGTTTGCTCCTAATAATTATTTTGAAATCAGCCATTTAATTTGAAAACCCTACCAGTGAATGCAGCCTGGTTTGTACCTGTACCTGCCCCAATGAGCCATGGTTCCACATACACACAAGGGACTTCACCTATTCCTTAGGCCTTGAAGGTTATCCTTCTCCCCAACAGAAAGAACCCACTCCTTGGGAAAGAAAGATGGGAAAAGTGCCTGTGGAATTAGCCCTGATTTACAAATACTTTTATGGCCCTTTGGGATCCAACATATCCACGAAAAAAAGGGTTACACAGAGATAGATGCCATCCATTTCATTGCCACCAGAGCAAGATGGCCTTGTAGAATCCAAATTCTAAAATAACCAGCATCCATTATAGCAAAAGGAAACGATGAATTCTTCTATCTGCAGAGATATAAAGAACAATGAGTCTGCAAACAAACAGTCCTCAATTCTGTAGGGTGAATTCTTGTTTCTCCTGTAGTCACGCAGAATGCTAATTTCCATTATATAATGGACTTCAAATACAATATAGTGGCATAGAAACCATTAATCCAACATTCAAGCAGATTCTAGATCTTGAAGAAATGTTCTGGCTTCCTCTGCTGTCACACAAATGTGCACCTTGCCGTTATGAATTAATCTCACATGTGCAGGAAAGTATAATGTCAAATGTATACCCTTCTTCACCAATTGCTCACAAATAGGGGAAAACACTATCCATTTCATAACTACCATTGCAGAATAGTCCTGGAAAATCAAGATTCTTTGCTCCTTATATAACAGTTCTCTCTTCTTCCTGTATGCTTGCGTCACTTCCATTTTATGTGCAAAGTTAAGGAATTTAGGAATCACGAGGCCATGATTCAGATCCAGATTTTGGACCTATATGATGGGCCTACTCAGTTTTCAACACACCATGCTTCAGTCCCAATTACAGCTCAGTTATTAACCAGATGTCCAGCAGCCCCATTAATTCACTGTCTGAAACTGTCTCCAGGAACCCTATAAAGCACAAATTGTTCCTATGGGAATGATTTTCTAAATCATCCTGCAGCTCAGCAACTTTTACCTCCAGTGCATGTCCCCGATCCTCCATCCTCAAAATGCATGATACAGCTGCAGATATTTTTTTGTTAATAACTGCTAATTGCAGCTGGGTCTCTCTGATTTTTTGTATAGTTTTTCAAATTTCTCCTCCAGCACTGAGATCACTGCTGCCGTCACCTTGAATACTGGAATGACTTTGACTGGGTCTCCCAGAGAGGTGTCCGCCATTTTGCTGTCAAACAGTTTTCAATTGGTTTTTGTCTCTTCAGCCAATTTTTGTAGCCCTAATGCTGCAGAGAGTGCCCGGAGCTTTACCACCTAATAGAGGAATGTTGGTAAGACCTTGCAACACATAAGTTGCAAATGTTCACCAAGTTTTTTCACCAATTTTAGACAAAAAAAACGGAGGAAGGCTCCCAGAACAGTAAAGAGCAGTCTTTCCCCACTGAGCACATCACGTAATCCCCGGAATATAATTTTAGAAATTACATTTAATTAATTCAAATATATATCATGTTACGGTTGTGGACCCTTGGGCCGGTTGGGACAGAAGATGGTGCACTGTGGAGGACCACGGCAAGCGTCCCAACCGGGAGGCGGCTCGGAGGACTCAGGGAAGTCTTCGGCACTGGGACAAGGTGGAGTCCTATGCGACCAAGGACTTGGCAATGGCTGAGAGGACGGACGATGTTGGGCCCTGGTGGCTGAAGAGTCTTCACCCTGGAAGCCGGTACTACCCCAGGAGGAGCCCGTAGGAGTCCAGCCGTGGGACTTTTGGAGATTCACCTTGGAAGCCGGAGCCCCCCAGGAGGCGCCCGTAGGGGCCCGGCCACTGGGACTTAGGCGAATCTTCTGGGCCAGCGAGGACCAGGTACCAGAGGAGCAGCGAAGCCCAAGGATGGAGTCAAGGAAGAAAGCCGAGTCGGAAGCCGGGAGTCAGAGGAGAAACCAAGCCAGAGATAAGACAGAAGACGGAGTCAAGGACGGAGCCGGGTCGGAGCCAGAGGTCAGAGCAAGCCAAGCCAGGGACGAAAGCTGAAGGTGAAGTCGTGGACGAAGCCGGGTCGGAACCAGAGGTCAGAAGCAGATACCAGAGCCAAGGGATGAAGACGGAGAACGAGTCAGGAGTCAAGCCGGGTCGAAAACAGAAAGCAATCCAGGAGAACGCAGCAACTAGTGATCAGGGAACCTGAGGAACCTCGTTGCAAGGCACTGGAGTGATCCAGGTGCAGGATACTTATACCCTGAGGGTGTCTGACGTCACCTACAGCAGGACTGAGGTTTTTCCCGCGCTGGCCCTTTTAAGTGGAGCTCCTCCCTGCACGCGCATGTCGGGGGCGGGGCCAGCCGCACCGGAGAGCGCGCTGGAGGGCCTGCAGGCCCGTGGAACCCCCGAAACGGCCAGGGCCGCCCCCGAGATAGGTGGAGGGACCGGGGCATGGCCCGGGACCTTAACATATCATGTATATTCCTAGAGGATAGTCTAAAAACCCAGCAGGCTAAGTCTGTCTGGCAGGCTAAAAGATCTGTAATTAACTAGAAGTCCTGTCAGAAACACAGGCAACTTAGGAGGCTGAATCTTTGGGCAATAGCCATGCTGATATAACTGGCTGTTTAAACTATTACAGGCAGATATTTGTAGTTAGGCATGGGAAAGGTGGATGCCGGAGGGAACCATGTAGAAATCTTGTATGCTCATCTGTCCTAGATGCTGGAAAACCAAGAAGGAAGGGAAAAAAAAAAAAGACTGTTCTGGATAAGGAAAAATCTCGTAGGTGATCATACTGTGTCTGGGCAGATGGATTTTTTCAGCCATCATTTACTGTTACTATGTCCCTGCTGGACAGGTTCGGGAGCCATTAATCTAGAACAGATGGGGTCTTTTTTTCAGACTAGTGAGACTAGCTACTGTAAATAGAAAGCGCTTTCGTAAACTTCAAACACTGGTGTCTTCTCAGGAATGAAACAGAAATCAGAAAAAAGCAGATGGACCTTAAGGAGTTTGATCTGTTTTAACCATGGACGTCATTACCTAAAACAATTTTGCTGGTCTTACTGCTTTGAGAAAAGTTAACTCTGTGGCGTGTGCTGCCTCACAGGGCTTTCTGGAATAGGGTTCCTCCAGTGTTTTGTGTTTTATGGCAACCCAGCACTGCAACGGGCAGCTGCACTTGTCACTGTGAATTCAGCTAATTCTATCCAACAGGATAAAGCCACGAATAAGAAAAACCGAGACTGCCCCATGGAAGAAAAGCCGGATTACTCCCTGCTCCTTCATAAATCTCTTCAAATACAGCTGAAGTCTCCTGTGCATGTCTCTATTTAAAACTGGTGTTAAAAAACACCCTCCGTGAAACAAATAGTTGATGTTAATATTCATAAAATGTTCATTTAGTCCCTGGGATTCACCTGCGAAGATCTGTTAACAGTAGAAGCATAGATCAAAACCCTTTGTGGGAATATGTCAATGACAGCTGTTTCCTGATGAAATTAGTGAAAAACACCAGAGGGAGAGTAACTGTTTCAGCATTTAAGCGATTGTAGTTAACATTGATCCTGGGAACAAAAAATATATCTGGTGTGAGGATATTTCACTCTTTGTGTGTACTGGGCTGACCCCAGAAATCAAATGTATCACAAAGATATTTAACAGCAGGTCAACAGCAGGATTTTCAGTATTGCCTAGTACAATTTGTGATTGAATGAGGCAGAATGTAGATGTTTTAAATATTGTTTTGATTTTTTTCTGCAACTAAACGGTTAACGGACAGTAATGTTGTATAGTCTGTGTAAACAGTACCGAAGTCTAAGATCTGCTGTCATTTGTGAACGGAAGGAGGAGATGGTTCTCTGCCTATGTGTAATTGTTCAGCAATGCAAGCAAATAAGATTTCATCTTAAGAGCATTCAACAACCGACATGATCCAAGATCGTTGTGAGCAGAATGAAAGATATTTTAGTCAAAGTGCTAAATACATTAGAAAGCAGGTGTCTGTCCCACATCAATTTCATTCTTTCTGTATTCAATTACTCCGCTACACGCCTCCTAGCTGCTCATGGCAAGTAATTTGTGTTGTTTTTTTTTTCAAATCAGAGAGAAATATATGCGCATATATTGGACACATGGGACCAGACACAAAAAGGGGTTGAATTAGCACAGAGAAAAACAAGCAGAGAAAGTGTTACCTTTTTCAGGAAAGCCATCCTTGGCCTGTAACGCTGGCCCTGATCGAGTTGTTTGACCGTCATCCTCCTGGACACCTGCCACAACTCAGACCAAGAGAAATGAAGAGAAAGAGCGAGACGGATGGAACCGAAACGAGCGCTGGAGTGGAATGGAGAGGAGGGGAGGGGAGGGAGAGGAGCGTCTGTGCCTGCCAGCGGGTCTTACTCTCTCTACTGTTTCTAGTCTGGAGACGGGAATCCGAGGCTGGTCTCGGTGGCCAATCAGAAGATGCCGCTGTGGGAAACTCTCTCCTGCAGCTCAGAAGAGTCGTCCTCCCGGGGAATCTGCACAGCTCCCATACAAGACCACTGCCAGAAACCCAGCTTTCTTTCCTTAATCTTTTTAGCCTACTTTCCAAAGAGAAGGCTTATGAGACGCGTGTGTGCGTCCATCCATTGTCACCACCCTGCCCCCAGGAATGCCTCTCTGGTATGAGGGTCAAAACGCATGCATACAGACTGAACACGCATATTTTCACCTGCATATCAGGGTTGCAATTTTATAAAAGCCCTTTTCCATAGGTAATGCACTCTCTTCCTATATTTACTGTGCAAGTCACACCAGGTTTCCAGACGTGTTTGATGAGGGGGGGTCCAAGGAAATCATGATGGGGTATTTTATTTTAAACTCACTTATATGCATGGATGCACCTGTCCCGGAAAGAAGGCTTCATTAGTTCTGCGTGGAATTTCTTGCTTTTTTTTTTTTTTTTTAACTGAGGTTGATGGTATAAGGACATTTCAGCAGGGTTATTTTTTCAGTATCCTGAATAGAATTAAATCAGAAGATACAACCGAATAACTAATGAAGGAAAAAAGAAACTGAACAGTGTTCACCCTTTTGGAGTGCACAGAAATCAACAAATTCAGGATTCATTGGTTTTACGCACCAAGGGACTGATGCACAAAGCATTTATCCCATGGACACAAAATGGGGAGAAGTTTCAAAGCCATTTACTTTCACGGAAGCTGGTTTTATGTGCATAAATGGCAGTAGTAAAATTGACCTTCCCTCCCCCTCATTTCAGTGCACATAAAAGTACGCGCGTAACTTGGTTTCGTGTCTATTTGAATGCCCAGTGCAGACAGGGACGGAGCTGGACGAAGTCGCAACCCACACGTGTGCTTTTCAATTTCGAAAAATTTGCACCTAAGTCATCCTCTCGTAAATTAAGTCCTCCGAAGAGCTAGTATAACTTCACCCGAGGTAACATGTGGGCATGCTTGGACAGTTTCCCAAGGATTTTCCAAGCGAACTTTAAGTCCACGTGAACAGTGTAAATGCAGACTTTACCACTCATCGGGCTCTTTGAAAATTACCCTCAGAAGGGGAAAAACTCTTTAGTACATCAGGCCCAACATTCTGTGATATTCATTTGTCTGGAGATGAGAAAAAATAAGATTGTCTCTTATTGCTGGGCTTGATGGTCCCTTGGTCTGACCCAGCATGGCAATTTCTTATGTTCCCTCAGGTGCAGAACCATTTTTTTTAAACTATATTTAATAGCACTATTGCAGAATGGTGACTAGAATTTGTTTGCCTTGGGTGCAATGAAAAAGTAAGTTACGTTAAGTACTGAAGGATGCTGCTGCCAACCTCCCTCCCCCACCCTACCTTGCCATGGAGCCTTTCAGTAGTACAAGCGCAGTTGTATATAATATTATTACCATCCACACCTCAAAGTGATTTACAAACACTTGCAGCCATTTCAAGGCAGATACCTTTGAGCATATGGCATAATAGGGACTGGGAACAGAGATGTAACTAGACATTATAGCACCCGGGGCAGGCAAGCATATTTTTGCCTTCTTACTCCTCCATCCTGATCCACAGTCTTCTTCCCCTCATTCCCTCCCTGGCCTCCACCCTTGATGGCAGGAGGAGAGCGACACTCTTCCCCTTCCTGGCTTTTCATTGGTTGCTGGCCTACACATGCATCTCAGTCATTTTCCACCTCAGCAGGCTTTGCACCCTGGAAGACTGCCCCTCTTGCTCTTCCATAGTTACAGCCCAATTAGGAAGGCTGCAGCAATGGAATTCACCCAATTCATTGCTCCCTAATGAGACCTCATTTAGAATACTGTGTACAACTCTGATGACCACACCTTCAAAAGGATATAAGCCGGTTGGAGTCAGTACAGAGGGTGGCTACTAAAATGGTCAGTGGTCTACGTTCTAAAGCATATGGGGGACAGATTTAAAGATCTAAACATGCACTCTCTAGAGGAAAGTTGAGATAGAAGAGGTATAATAGGTTCATTTAAATACCTCCAAGGTTTCCGTGCACAGGAGGGCCTCCTCCAAAGGAACAGAGGCTCTTGAATGAGAGTCATGAGATGAAGATGAAAGGGGGTAGACTCAGGAATAATCTTAGGAAATATTTCTTTACAGAGAGGGTAGTGGATATATGGATCGGCCTCCTAGTGGAGGTGGTGGAGGCAAAAATAGTGTTTCAATTAATGAAAGCATAAGAGATAAATACAGGGGATCTCTAAGAGAGTGATGGAAATTGTACAGATACATTAGTTGGGTGAATGGGCAGACTAGATAGCCATATGGTCTTTTTCAACTGACATGTTTCTATGTTTCAATGTTACTATTCTCCCTCTTGCTAAAAAAAAATGCTTTGGTACCCTGAGCTAATGCTTCCATTAGGAAAACTTCCATTGGTCACCTAGAGCACCAAAATTTTGGAAGTAGCAGAATCCTGCCAGAGTGAGTCCCAAAGAAGGGAACATTGTGTTGGCGCTACTGCTGCCAGCAGGAGGGAACACTGTGCTAGAAGTGGTACTAGTAGGTAAGTTGGGAGAAAGGCGTGCATGATGAAAGGTTCGTCTTTCTAGGATACCAAATACACTTGTATTGGCCCTGATGGTACCCCTTCAACTGTTCAGAACTGACTTCAGTCCCTCCTACAAACCTCCATGTGGATGAAATTCTGAACGCTCTCACTGTAAGGTTGGAGATGGTGGACAAAGTACTGAAAAGAGATATCTGTCAAAGTCTTGCTGAATAACTTCACATGATGGCCTTGCTGTATAATATCTATGTGAAATGTATTTATTTATTTATTTATTTATTTATTTATTTATTTACATACATCTTTTTGCTATACCGACATTCAGGACAAAGTCTTATCACACCGGTTTACATCGAACTGAACCTGGGGAAAGTTTCATATAACAAGGGAGTAGTCAAATAAATTCAGGATACTTAGATAGAATAAATTAGAACTTAACTCCAAACTTAACTTAGTTCTTAAGGAAGGACAAGGTTGACTGGGTAGGATCTATGCGGGGTAGGAAGGGGGGGATAGGAAAACTAAGAGGGGGGGAGGTAAGAATAGGGATGGCGGAGGTGATTGCAGCCTCATTATAGTGAGATTAAATCTCAGCAAGAAGGTTACTGCCCTAACAAGGTATGAGAAGAAGATAAAATTCCAAGTGTATGCTGACTGCTGATAGTACAGATTCTTCAGGTGAAGAAAACATCCCAGTTTCAGAGATAGGCCATGGTGATTCTCCAGCAGAAAACAGATCATGGAAAAATGAAAAAGACTGGATACACTCATGTGGATCCTGAGGATAAAATCCAGATTGACTAAGATCATATCCAACATCCCTTGACTTAAGAATGAGGTTCAATTCTATCATGGTACGTGCAAGTCAAATCCATTTGAAGACACTAACCCCAAGAACTATCATATAACATAGAACTACCAGAGAATTGAAATACCATAAGGTAGTCTGTAATATATAATAAACATATTTGTTCAAGTGAACATTGTGAATAACCGAGACCTGGGGCTGAAAAAAACCAATAAATGGTTCTTATATATCTATGGGCTTCTTGCTTATTCTACGTATGAGATAATGGATTCACTAGCATTTAAACAAGAGAAATCAGTCCAGCCTTATTTATTGCCATGAGAATCTGAGGTCTCAGCTGGTCCAAGGACACACCCAAGTCTTCTTTTCTGTAGCCAGCACAATTTGGCAGCCATTGCTCAGTACTGAGGAACACATTTCTTATAGTATATACAGTGTAAACATAAGCAATTTCCACTTTAGTGAAGGGCACTGTCTTAAGCCATCTCCTGGCTGGTTTCCATTTTCAGCACAGCTTCTTACATATACACACTCTCTGCCTGACATTAATAATGCCCATGAGCCCACATATCCTCTTTTCATTTCTTCAGGAGCTCAGTCTCTTGTCATGGCTCTGCTGCTGACACACATTTGACCATGCTATTAAATCATTTATTTCTGTCTCCCTTTTTAATACAGTAAACGAGAAGGGCTTAAACCTTAGTTAAAGCTAAAGCTTTCAAACGTGTGCTAATTGTATCTGGGTCTATGTGCCCAATGTGATGGTAACTTTAAAATAAGTGCGATCGCCCCTATGAACACTCGCACATGGGTGCACACACAAAGGAGGGCATTTTGTTATATCTATTAAAAAGCATATTTTAATATTTATATGACAGGCAAACATATTTACTCTGATGCTATATTTTGGCCAATTCTGGCCTTAATGTTTTTGCTTAAGTATTTTTATTGATTTCAAAAACAGGTACAAGTCATAAATAAAGAAAAAGTATTACAGAAACAGGATCGGGCTCATTGGTTGATGCTTTCCAATGCCCGTATACAATAACATATACCATAGCACACCCCATCAGAACCCTTTCCCCACTTGTATAACCTCCCTCCTCCCCTTAACCCATCCAGCATCCTTTCAACCCACTTTAATACCAAGATCCATTTTAGACATATATGGTGTCAACGAACAATAGGCAGTTAAAATTAGGCTCCTGGCCTGATGTAACAACGACTTCAAGTAAGCAACCCACATTAACAGAAAAGAGCTATGCTTTCTGGGTAGATCAATTTGGTCTACATATTTCTTATTCACACACACACATGATGAACTCGATTCTTGCATTACAGCAACGTCAGAGTATCCTTTCCCATCCAGCATTGCAAAATAGTAAAATATTCCAAATCTAAAGCACTAACACCAAAATTCCTATTGGATATATATGCAATGTCGGTAGTCAATAGTCATTCAAGATTAAGCTTCTGGCCTGATGGGATAGCAATTGTGAGTAGGTATCCCATACCAATAGGAAGGATCTATGCTTTCTAGTTGTGTCTACCTTGTCTACATATTTCTCGTTCATACATGAGATGTATTTGATTTTTCAATTGCATTAGAGATGAGGAGTCTTTTCCAACCCATTGCTGTAAAATAGATTTTTTAGCCAATAATAAGATCTTCTGAATCCAAAGCTGTATACATTTTTTACCTAATGCCACCCCCTGCAGATTGTCAAACAATAATACATCTGTATCCACTGGTAATTGTATTCCGGTGACCCCAAAAATATAACGAGTTACAGATTTCCACAAAGAGTTTATTTTAGAGCATCCCCAAAATTGATATCCTAGAGTTCATGGCATCTGATTGCATTTTTCCAGAGTTCAGAGGGTGCCATATGCATTTGAAATGCTTTCTTTTGAGAGCAATATTGCATTAAAAACGTTTACTGTACTTCCTTTAAATCTATATTTCAGGTAATAGATCTTATTTTCTTGAAACAGAGAGCATATTGAGATTCTGTAAGATTCAATTCAATCTCCAATGTCCAATTTTGCAATATTTGTCCAAAATCAATTTGTAGTTTCAACCTCAAAAGATGACAATAAAAGTAAGAGATAAAGTGCTGGGTAGGGGCCTCTATATCAAAGATTTCTGACAACAGCTCTCTGTTCTCCCCACTCCAATCTTGCATTTTTAGGGACCGAATGTAGCTCGCAGGCTGCATATAAGCAAAATAGTGTTTATTATCTAGCTCAAACTCCTCAGCCAGAGTTGGAAAAGTTTTCACACCCCTCTCTTCGGTCAAGAACTATGCTATCACAGTCAGTCCTTTGGTAGTCCATTGTGCAAAAATTGCACAATGAGTGCCAGGCAAAAAGGTTCTATTACCAGTCAAGGGTAAAAACTGAGAGATACTGTTCATTAATTTCAGAGAGGAACTGAAATAGTACCATGCTAGAATTAAAGGAGTGACTAAGGAACACTCCCGCAAGGCTCTTGGGAGCACCATCATCGGGGAATGCAAAAGATACCCAATGCTACCACAGTAGAAGAGTTCTCTCTCTATCTCAATGGGAGTATAAAAATTAGACCTCATCAACCAGTCTGCCACATGATACAGATTACAAGCCATGTTGTATAATTTCAAATCAGCTAAACCCAATGCACCATGGTTTCATTTACGCATTAATTTGGCCCAGGCTATTCGGGGCTTCTGATTCTTCCAAAGATATTGCCAAATCGTATTTTCTATCTGAGCCACATTCTGTCTTGATAGGTAGCGTGGTACTGTCTGAAATAAAAACAACCATTTTGGTAAAAGGATCATTTGAAAAAGATTAACTCTGCCCACCAGAGATAATGGAAAATCCCTCCAGACCCTCAATGATACAGTGGCAGATTGCAACATCCTCTGAAAGTTGAGTTTATACACTTTTGTTGGGTCTTTATGCAAAATAATACCTAAATAAATAAAATAATCTTCTACCCATCGCATTGGGAAATCCTCTCCCCAATTTTGCCTTAGCTCATTAAATATCAGCAAGTCCTCACATTTGTCAAAGTTTAATTTAAACCCTGATAATCATCTGTAAGACCCCTTTTCTCTCAGGAAGGTTCTTATAGATGTTTGCAGATTTACAATATGAAGAATATTGTCAGCAAAGATAGATAATTTGAAACATTCCTTCGAGCACTCCCTAATAGGGATATCGGCAATATCTCTATTATCCCGAAGCTTGCATAGGAATAAAATTGGTAGAACATTGGCTAATTTGAAAATGGCTCCAAGAAAGGATGAACAATAGGGGGGATAAAGGGCACCCCTGCCTCGTCCCCCTACCCAACTGAAATTCCTCCGAAGTATATCCATTAACTGAAATATAAGCACGGGGATTATGGTATAATGTCCGTACCGCCTGAAGAAAGTATCCCGAAATCCCAAAAGCTTCCAAAGTCTGAAGCATAAAATTCCTTTTCTTCTATTATACCTTTAGACACCTTTTCGGTGTCTAAAAGTATAATAGAAGGGATTTGATGCTGTTGGCTACTTATTAAAGAAGCAATAATCTTCCAGATATTCATAATGGTGTAGCGACCCTTTACAAAATCTACCTGCTCCCTTCCTATTATCTGTGGAAGAACTCCTGCTAGCCGATTAGCCATAAGCTTCGCTAAAAGCTTAGTGTCAAAATTCAACATGGATATCGGACGATATGAAGCAGGAGAATTAGGGTCATGTTCTGTTTTTGGCAACACTGTTATTATGGCACTATTTGCTGCCAAGGGAAATCTCTGTTGGTCACTCAATTGTGTAAACATATTTCCCAAGGATGTGACTAATTTTGACATTAATAACTTATAGAATTCTGCTGGAAGGCCATCTGGCCTTGGCGTCTTTAACAGCTTAGTGTCCTTAATTTCTTGCGCAATCTCTTGCAATTAGATAGGCCTGTTTAATTGTTCTAATTATTCCTCTGATAGTTGAGGTAGATGTTACAAAATATCCTGCTCTGGACCTGGGCATGCTGTATACAACTCCTGACAGAAGTCTTTGAAGACATTATTAATATCTTTTTCAGCATTGACTAACCTCTCCATCTTATCTCACATTGTTGTTATATATTGAGTTCCTGACCATATTTTGGTCAAATTAGCCAATGTTCTACCAATTTTATTCACATGCTGGAAAATGTACCCATATAATAATTCATTCTCTTTTTTGCCCTTTGGTGAAGCAACATATTTAAAGCAATCTGCACTTCAAAAACTTGACTTCTAGTGGCTGCATTAGGGCATTGATCATATTTTTTTTAAACCTATATAGATGTTTCTCCAAAGATAAAATTTCGGAGGACAAAACTTTCTGCCTGGCAGCCATATAAAAAAATAATATCCCACTACTACCCTATCTTAATGGTTCCCAAAATAGAATTGGAAAGACTTGATGTTCCTAATTGTATAATTCATATGCCTCCCACTTTTTGGCCAAATAAGTTCTAAATGCAAGATCACCATACAAAACTGGTGAATCACCAAATTGTCTTCAGCTCTTCCAGGCAAAACCCCTCTAGATCAAGTCAAGTTGGGGCATGATCAGAGATTATCAAGGGCCCAATTTTTGCTGCTGAAACCCGAGGGAAGGTTCACCTATCCATTAAGAGGTAGTCTATTCTAGACTTGTGGCATGAGCTCAAGATACATGGGTAAATTCTCTGTCTAGGGGGTGTAACGCTCTCCATGTATCAACCAAATCTACCTGACATAAATATCCAACTCCTTTTCTTAAATATGTTGGCATAACTGCAGTAATATTAGATTTATCCAAAGAGTTATCTAGCATGCAATTAAAATCCTGTGCTAAGATCCCCACTACATGCACGAAAACACATGATCATAATTGTTAGGCAAGTAGATATTGCAGAATGCAATCGGTTTTCCATACATCTCACACTCTACTATTACATCTTGACCTTCTCCATCTGTGATTACCCTTGTTTCCTGAAAAGGGACATTTTTCCCTATTAAGATTGCTACTCCCACTTTTTTGGTACCAGATTATGATAAAAATACCATACCCGCCCATTATCTATGCAACTTGCTAAGTTCAGCAGCATCCAGATGGGTTTCCTATAATAGTGCAAAATGTGCCCCCAACTTTGTAACGCTTGTAATACTTTATATCGCTTAATCGCGGACCCTTTGCCACCTACATTCCATATTGCACTCCTAACAGTAGCTATCATCACTCAGTCTCATCAGCCACAGATAAATAAAGAAAATTCCCGTGCATCCTATACAAGTGGCTAAGGCCCCCCAGCCTAGGCCTCAACCAACATTCAGGCTCACTATCTAGATATGTAGCCTGCCCATAGATGACACCAAGGTATTGTGGGAAATTACATCTATCAGGATCAGATATATTTCCTTCTATCCCACAACCACTGCTCTCCCTCCCTCCTCCCTCCTCCCACCTCCACGTCCTCCCTTCCTTCCCTTCCAACCCGCCAAACAACTTAAGAACCTCATTAAACAATTGCTCAACCATGAGCTAGGAGGAAGCACGTGATTTATGTGCTAGGGCCCCACTCCCCAACTAAACAAAGAGGCATATCCAACTATACGATTATCCCCCGGCCTCCCCATCTTATTATGAAGAATAAAAACTATTGTATCTGCTCTTCACTGAATCACTCTTGAGATGCCTCCATACCATAAAGTCTACAAGTCAAATCCACTTAGCTAATAGGTTGGCATCCTATAACTGCTGCTGTTGCTTCAGTTACAGAAAACCCATTGCTCGTCCCAATGGAGCGGTCTCAGTAGTAGTATCTTCTGTTTCATTTAGCTTGGTGTGAAAGAAAGCCTGTGCCTTCACCGCAGTGTCAAAGAAAAAAAACTGCATTCTTGTAGGTCACTTTTAATTTAACTGGGAATTGAAGCACAAAAAAGATGATGGCTCAGAAGCTCTGGGCATATGGCTGTGAATGTTTTCCACTGTGTAGACACCACCGCAGAATAATCTGAAAATATTCATATTTTCTGCCCCTCATACTCAATTGCACAGAGTTGCCAGTAGAGCCGCAGAATTTCCTCCTTATGGTGAAAGTTTAAGAGTTTTGCAATTACTGGTCTGGGCCTTTTCTGCTCGCTCCCTCACGCCCCTAAACAGAGAACGCATTCAACATATTCCCATCAGATATCACCGTCACCCCTTCAACATTCTTCCAGCTCAATCCTCTCCAGCAAGAATTCCCAGATCTCTCATCCCTATCCTGATCACTCCCCTGACTCAGCTCCTAGGTCTAACTCTTCTCTCAGTGACCCTATTCAATTCTCAATCCCTGACAAAAAAGACTCATATCCTCAACGACTATCTCTTAGACTGTAATCCTGACATCTGCGCCATCACAGAAACCTGGCTAAAAAACCCGGACATAGCGTTAATCAATCAATTGCCTACCCACAAATACGACTTTTTCTCTATCCACAGACACAAAAAACGAGGGGGCGGCCTGTTACTAGCCACCAAGAAAGAACTCAGACTAACATCTCATACAATCAAGACAGAATCCAAACTAGAACTAGGTTTATTCAAATCTAATCATCTGCAAGTCTTACTAGTTTATGCCCCCCCAGGAGTATTGGAAGCAGACGCCTCCCCCCTTATTGAATCCATCGTTAAACATATCAACACTGACTCTCCTACCATAATCCTGGGAGACTTTAACATACACTTTGAAGCCACTCACCATGCACCCAACTGTGAAGCCCTCCTCACCGCCCTCAATGCTATGGGATTCACCCAGATCGTCAACGGACCCACACATAAAGCAGGACACACCTTGGACCTTATCTTTATCAACTCTAACTTCTCCATCACCAAGGATCCGGTTTGTACCCCCATCCCCTGGTCAGACCACTATCTGATAACAACCACCTTCACCTCAAATAAACAGACACCTACCACCCAACACCTCTCCTCCATTCACTTCAGGAAATCATGTGCTTCCGACACACTCAACGAACAGCTCACTAACGATCTCAAAAATATAGATCTATCCAATCCCAACACAGCGGTGCTCTCCTGGCACAATATCACAGAAGCTGTAGCAAATAAACACTGCCCATCTATCTCGAAAAGAATTAATCCTTTAAAAAAAGGAAATCAACCTTGGTACTCCAATGAACTCAAACAGATAAAACAAGAACTACGTCACAAGGAAAACAAATGGCGTAAAGCCCCTTCCTCCTCCACGCTTTCTTCTTACAAAGGAACCTTACATCATTACAGGTCTTTAATTTTAAAATCAAAAAAAGTTTTTTACGCCTATAAAATCCATGATCTCCAATATGACGCGAAGGCTCTCTTCTCATATGTGTCTCAAATCACAAAGTCACTACCACCACCGATCCCAGACGAACAAGCTCAATCCAAGGCAAACGAGCTAGCCATTTTCTTTCAGCAGAAGATATCAAACACGCTCTCACTCCTCCCACCCAATAACAACACCCTCGCTTCATTTACCAATACCCATATGCTTAAGGGAGCCAAATTAGACAACTTCGAATTAACTTCATCTAAAGAGATTGAATCCATTCTCAAGAAGCAGAAACCATCCAGCCACCCCTCAGACAACCTACCAACCAAGTTACTCCTACTCATACCAAACACAATTTCTGGACCTCTGGCCAACATCATAAACTGCTGCTTAACCCAAGGTTTGTACCCAAACATCCTAAAAAACGCCTCTCTCAAACCCCTCCTTAAGAAACACAACTTAGACCCTAGTGAACTAGCTAATTTTCGCCCTATATCGAATCTTCCATTCTTAGCCAAAATCACAGAAAAGGTGGTTAACACCCAGCTCTCAGAGTATTTAGAAGATTACAATATACTATATCCTTCACAGTATGGTTTCCGCAAATCACGCAGTACAGAAACCCTGCTCATCTCCCTAACTGACCATATTATTATGGGACTTGACAAAGGACACTCTTTTCTGCTAATCCTCTTAGACATATCAGCGGCGTTCGATACTGTCAACCACGCCATTCTCCTGAATCGTCTATTAGACATAGGCATCTCAGGACAAGTCTACAACTGGTTCAAGTCTTTCCTTAGTGATAGAAGCTTCAAGGTCAGAATAAATAATAAAGAATCACCACCAACAAATTCATCACTAGGAGTACCTCAAGGATCCTCCCTGTCCCCCACACTTTTCAATATCTACCTCCTCCCCTTGTGCCAATTGTTAACAAGTCTCAACCTTATTCACTACATTTACGCAGATGATGTGCAGATCCTGATCCCCATAACGGAATCCATTACCAAATCACTCTCGATCTGGAACAACTGTCTACAATCTATCACTAGTCTCCTCAACAGTTTAAATTTGGTCCTCAATGCTAACAAGACTGAACTCCTTCTCATTTCCGCCAACCAAGACAACATCCAATCACAGACCCATCATAACCATGCCCTCACTCATACTCAGGTTAGAGACCTGGGGGTAATACTCGATAACCGTCTTAACCTAAAGAGTATGATTAACACTATCACCAAAGACTGCTTCTTCAGACTACTCTTATATTTCCTCTCTTATATTTCCTCTCTTATATTTCCTCTCTTATATTTCCTCTCTTATATTTCCACGACTTTAGGACAGTTCTTCAATCCTTGATATTTGCCAAAATAGACTACTGCAGCGCTCTCCTCACAGGTCTACCCAGCTCAACCATTAAGCCACTTCAGATGATACAAAATGCTGCTGCCAGAATCCTAACAAGCACCAAGCGGAGTGATCATATTACACCCATCCTCCGAAATCTACACTGGTTACCAATCAACCACAGAGTCCTTCACAAATCTTTATCATTAATACATAAATCCATCTACGATCTCCTTTATCTCGACCTTGAAATTCCATTAAAACTCCATACTTCTAATAGGCCAATGAGAGAAATATCCAAAGGAACACTACAAGCCCCTCCAACCAAAGCCACGCGACTCATTGCATCCAGGGACCGAGCATTTTCAACAGCAGCCCCAGCTATCTGGAACAACCTCCCTGCTGAACTCAGGTTGGAACCTTGCCTGCTAACTTTTAAAAAAAAACTCAAAACGTGGTTGTTCCGCCTAGCCTTCCCAGAACCCTGGGATACACATTAGACTTTATCTACTCACGAACAATTATACGAACAATTATACCTCCCCTCATCTGATTCCTGGACAGCATGGATACCAACTCTAACATGTGGACTAATTCTATTCTGAACTATCTCTAGTCCGGAAATTGTTATTTCTCTTTTCTTTACTTAACTTTATCTCTTTTCTTCCAGCTACCTAAGCTTCCAAGTTCACGGTCCTCGTTTAATGTAACTTTGTCTCTTCCTTTACCTAATTATTTTTATCCCTGTTCGATGTAAACCGTCCTGATATGGTATTTAACCATGAAGGTCGGTATAGAAAAATGTTAAATAAATAAATAAATAAATCTGCAAAGCCCCAAGTATCTCTGGGGATTGGAGGGCTCACGATAACTACCATTCCAACACTCCTCTCAAGTCGCGTTCCAAAATTTTCTTGGGCAGCCCAACAAAACAAAGATTATTCTGGCGGAAGCGATTTTCCAGATCCTCCAGTTTCTCTTCATGTTTTGTTGCATCTGCCCAGGGTACCCCCAAATCACACTCGCTCCTCCATCCCCGCGATCCATGTCTCGGTTTCAACAATCTGGCGCATATGTTCGGTAAGCAGGGATTGAAACTCGTTGAATCGCGAGTGTAGTTTGCCAATTTCACATCCATTGCAGACAGGATCACATCTGCTATATCCCTGGGCTCCTCTACGGGCCTTTTTGATGACAGGGGGTTGCTTGCAGCGTCAGCCAACTTACTCACCACCGCCGGCTTCTGCTTGTCCTTTCAGACCGATTTTGTAGCCATCAGCAATAATAATGTGCCAGAAAAAAAGTCACCAAAACTTTGCTCACTGACAAAGTCTGCACAGATAGCCATAACTTGTCAAATTTGCCACAAAAAAGGGGTCAATGAAGGTAGATTGGGCCCCTGGAGCAGCACAGAACCATGTGTGCAACCTCTCACTATATCATGTGACCTCCTTAATGTTTATATATAGCCAGTCATACATTGTTAGGGCCTCTTGCATAGTTCTTTGTACTCCACAAAGCTGTCCCCTCTATGTAAACAGATAAACCTGCTGCCTGCATTGCACAGCTACCTTAATAGTGATCTAGGGCAGTAGTTCTCAACCTTTTTCCCATCGTGACACACCTGACAGACCACACTTGCATGTGTGACACACTGCTCATTACAATTCACGGCAGAAATAAAAAATAAAGGTCCTGTATTATTTTTATTATTAAGAAAGACACAAGAGAAAGACAAGTACTCTGTCTGAACAGAAATTGCATAAATAGTAAACATCCCATACCAAAACACCAATTTCCAGCACACAAACAGTAACCACCTTACCTAAGAGAAGGCAACACTGAAAATATTACACCAGGCCTTAAGACACCAATACACCTTGTATGTAGATCATATGTATGTAGATTAAAACATAGCCTCGACTTTTGGTTGTTTACAAGAACAACTCTGAAACTAATGTTACTCTACTAATCCACAGTTTATTATTTATCATTCACAGCATACACAACATATGAGTAAATTCAAAATGAATATATAGTAAGTGACAGGAATTAACACATACTTACATAATGGTTATAGCTAGCACATCTCTCGCGCAGGAACAAATTTTTTTCTAGTCTAAACTCGCTTCACTTCAGTTCTGCTTTATATAGGTTAAAAGGCAAAGTCAGCAAGCTATCTGGTTTTCTGCTTGCATGTCCTCATACCACAAATCTTATTGCCTTGTCTTGCTTAGTCTCCCCCTTATCTCTCTCTTGCATTCCTTAATACAGATTGACTGTTGCGTACCCTCCACAAGTTGTCTCCAGCTTCATCCTGTGCCTTACCGGTTCTTCTGTTATCTATTTGTTTATGACTCTTCCTGCAGAGTCTGGCATTCCTCCTGCAAAGTCTGGCATTCAAGGTTTCTGGCATATTTTTCTTTAGCAGAAATACCATCAGTATATTCATCAATAGTGGATAAACCGGGGATTGAACCCGGGGCATAATCATCAAATCCTCCCTTGTGAGCCAGAAGGCCTGCTGGCTCACACTGGCATTCAATTCTTCACACAGGGGACTTAGCAAAGAGGTGGGGGCCGTTCTTCACAATCCGTGGAGAAATCTTTCCCTGAACCCTCCCTTTTATCTATTCTCACTTTCCTCAGCCCTTCTATCTCTTACATGATTTGTGGTATACACTATGCGAACAGTATCCAGGTTAATGTTGCTATAGGCTATCATATTGTTCTTGATAGATCTAGGTCGAAACCATCTCTGTACAGAAAAAATCAAACTAGGTATACATTGTACAAAACAGCCTACGCTAATCAGAATGATCAGAAAAGTTAAGATATATTGACAAGCTGTTCTAATCCACCCAATCGGGAATAAGGACCATATATTGTCCCACATATTGGACCAAGAATGCATTTTAATATTTTGGGCATACTTATGTAATTGCACAATTTGATTTTCAATGGCCCATGAGTTATCAGTAATATTAAAACAACACATGTCAGGCATAACCTCAAAACCAAATCGATGCTGCAATAATAAAAAATCAATAGCACCACGATTACTAAGAATAGCATTGCGGAGGGTAGCTTGCTCTTGGTTCAATAAAGCTAAAGCTTTAGAAGTAGTATTAATAGATTTTGCTAATGTACAAGCAAGTTTTGTGACTTCTATGTCGGCATGCATAGCCAAAGCAGGTACACTAATCAAAGTTAATGCTAATGCTAGTGATTCTTGCTTACTAAATAATGAAACATTTCCATCACATGTGGGTTCCAAGGAGGACAAATCATGTGTCTGTCGATGCTTGGAATCTAGTAGTTGTGGTTTCTGGGGCAACACAGGAACAAGTCTACTGAGACAACAGATACACTCGCTGATATTAGCTGGAATATAGTTAAATGTATTAAACAATTGGTGGAGAATGCTGGCATTTCCTATTAGGAAAACAGACTAAGCCAGGCTGCTATAGAGCCCTATACAGCAACTACACGCCAGCAGAATATCTCACCTCAGTCACATGTGCAGACCATCACCTAACAAAGAATAAAGAGACCATAATGCATAACTAGAAACATGCAGGCAAAAACTAAACTGGAAACTGCAACAAGCCAGAGAGACTGTATGCAGTGTAACAAAGGAAAAAGAGAAACTTCACCAGTCCTCAAAACAAATCAAGAAATATAAAATCAAAAGCAGTAAAACCATACTAACAAAAAGAACAGATTTCAAAATAGCTGATGAATGGACTATCCAATAATTAAAAACATATCAAAAATTTCTAGATACCAATAAAATATTTCAAAATAGCAGACACAACGACCCAATAATGAAAAATAAGGATTAAAAAAATGCTTTGTTCTGCATACCTGGAAACATTTGATATCCAGGTGCCCTGAGATTGTTTTGAATTCACAGGAGGGGGGATGGTTTGCTTGCAACTTTCTCCTCTGTCACACACAAGCTCTCTCTCTCACACTGGCTCTCAATCACACACATATATACACAGCTATCTCTCTCACCTACATAGGCTCTCAGTCACACACATATGCACATGCTTTTTCTCTCTCACTTATATAGTCTCTTAATCACACATTTACACACATGTTGTCTGTCTTTTCACAATTACACACATACAGGCTTTCAATTACACACATACATGCTGTCTCTTTCTCTCACACACATAGACTCTCATTCACACACTTACACACATGCTCTCTCTTTCTCTCACTTACACACAGGCTCTCAATCACATACTCAAGTGCTCTCTCACCTACACCGGCTCTCAAACACACACAGACACACATGCTCTCTCTCTTCCTTATACACACAGGTTCTTAATCATACATACACATGATCTCTCTCACACATACAGGTTCTCAATCATATACTTACATTCATGCTATCTCTCTCACAACCAAAGGATCTCATTCACATACAGGCTCTCAATCACCCACACATACTCTCTTTCACACAAAGACGTTTTCAATTACATACATACATGCTGTCACACACACAAACACACACATACACACAGGATCTCAAACACATATGCTTGCTCACTCACTCTCCCCCATTGAACTAGCGTGCTCTCTCTCCCCTCACCGAACTAGCGGCAGCAGCAGCCTCCTCCACTTCCAGCCCTTGAGGCCTCGAGAAGGGAGTCCCATTGGCTGCGGGGGCTGAGGTTGCTCCTCTTTTGCTCCGCGCTGCTCTTCTTCAGGCTGCGCCTCTCGTCTCCAGGTTGATGCTGTATGCACTAGCATGGCCTCTTCTTCCTGTGCGCGCAGCCGCTGCATACCACTTCCTCTTCTGGGCCGTGGGAGGCTGGAAGAAGAGTCCACGCTGCTGTCACTGACTCCAGCTCTCCTTTCGCCTTCTGCCCAGGCTATCAGCATTTTAAGCCTAGACGGAGGATGAGTTCCTATTTCGCTGGGGCAGGGGGAACAGTGAAGGACCGGTAATGTGCTTGGCGACACACCAATTGAGAACTGTTGATCTAGGGTATTAGGGCCCTTCATGCAGGCTGCCTGTACAGGTATGCTTTTGCTGCAGGTGTCATCACATCACTTCTATATACAGTAATAAAGTGCAAAGAACCATGCTACCCACTTCAGATATTAGTAGGGTACTTTATGACATACCATTACGGAAGTTCCTGTTACAGTTATGATACACACGTGCTTTTTCATCATATTCTTTCCTATAAATTGAGGACCTAAAGAAGAAGGCCTAGTGGTGTGTCATGTGCTTCCATTCTGTTAGAAGATATTGTTCACAGTTTCAACTAAAAAGGAGATGGCAGTCATCTCCTGATCCACCACATATGACAGCTCTGGCAACTTTCCAGGCCTGGCTGATCTCCACCTATAGAGCTAGAACCCAACCCTTCTATAATGCCACAGGTTTTAGTACTTCCTTTCTGCTGCTTGCCATGCTGGTGCTCAGGAGAATATATCATTAGCATGGGAAAGCTTTCAGTACTATTTGTGTGGTGTTAGAAAGTATGCTGTTGGGAATTATAGAGCTGCAGTTTTCTGAAGAAAGGAAAGTGAAGTACATGTTACACTTTTTGTTGCATAGGATGTATCTTAAAGGGACATGAAAAATGTTCTTTCTTGGGGCTACCTCTTCGGTCACTTTCCCCAAGGAGTAGGAAATTTATGTTGGGAGAAAGAGAATCTTCTATGCCAAGGGCAGAGGTGACCTCTAGTGTGTGTGTGTGTGTGTGCCATCGCTTTGGGAAAGGCACACTTTAACTACATAACACTTACAAAGGAGGCTGGATACATTGGATGCGTGTTTAAAACAAAGTTTACTGTTATAGCTCTGAAAAGAAATAAGTGCCTAAAATAGGTGTCCAAATACATCTAAGGCCCCCAGATTTCCCAGAGTTAGGATTGAAAGGTTTTCAGTCTCTAGGGATGTGTCCCTCAAGGTAGGGGCTGGGAATATGCTTATCCTCCATGGGGTGGGCTGGTACCAACTAACAGTGCATCCACTACCACAGCACCTGGTGTCCACAGTGAATCTCAGGGTCCAACCTGGCACTGTCCTGAGTCCCAGCGGTGGAATCTCCATTGGGAGTGTCCTGGTTACTTTCTAGCATTGTCAGGGAGACACTGCCCTATCTTTTGAAGAGGAATGAAAGAAAGGTTAGTGTCTCCCTGTCAGTGCTAGACTGGGGACCTAACATGTACAGCACACTGAAACAGCTCCTTCTCCTTTGAAATCCAAAATCCCCTGCCACTATCTAGTCTAGATTAGCCCCTCCGTCTGCCTCAGGGACTCCCAAATTCAGTCTGTTTCTGGGGAGATGCCATATAGAATGGTATGCCCCTTTATAGCTCTGTACTTGAGGGCTAGGAACTAGGGCCATCTTGTGGAGACCACTGGGGATCTGTGCTTAAGGAAAACACACATATCATGGCAGTGTTTGAAATGTAAGGGTAGATTTTTAAACCCCTGCGTGTGTAAATCCTGGGGTTTACAAGCGTGGCCGGGCATGACTCGCGCTGGACGGATTTTCAAACGGGCCCCGACCACGCACATAAACCTCAGTACTGGAATAAAGTGCCGGGGCCTGAAAAGGGGGCGGGGAGAGGGTGGGGCTGGAGGCGGCTGGTACAGCTACCATTTGCCGCTGTGCCGGGGAAGCGCACGCCAGCAGTCAGCCGGTGCGAGCAAGTTGCTTCTGCTGCAATGGAGCAGTAAGCAATGAAACTAAAAAATGGAAAGTAGGAGAACAGGTTTGGGGGGGTGGGGAGGAGAGGAGAAGAGGGAGGGAGTATGGATAGGGGGGTAGGGAACTCGGGGAGGCCCAATTGCGTCGCTGTGCAAAATCTTATAAAATTAGCCCACCTTGCCGTGCCGCCTGCACATGTGTGCATGGCCATGGGATGTTATAACATGAGTGTGCCGGCGCACGCATGTTATAAAATTGCTGCGTCCATGGTGCTTGCGCCAGGAAGCGTGGGCACATGGACACGCGCACGCACCTTTTAAAATCTACCCCTTACTTATTTCACTTTGTAGGGGAGTCTACTGAGGAATGCACTGGTCCTGCACCTAGAGGTACACAAAGGCCATACCACCACTTGCAAGTCATGTGTGCTATAAGAGAGTGAGGGAGAGGGAGCCCCTGCGGTGCAGAGATAGCCGATACGGGAGGAGGAGGAGGAGCAGCCAGAGGTGGAGGAGAAAGAGGACACAATGGCTGATCTCCTAGAGGGTGGCCTACAGGACAGCAGTTCATCTGACCAGGGGGTAAGGCCCTCAAGACAAAATTCTGGCCATCTAGAAGGAGAGGCTGTTGATACAGCAAAGCAGTAGCCTCTTGGAGAAGATTCATGGTCTCAAGGATGTGGTGAGGTAGGAAGAGCGGGGCCTCCATGACATCATCTGGGAGGAAATGAAGGGTCTGCAGCATGAGGTACGGGCCATTTTCCAGGCAACAAAGGCCCAAACTGCAGTCTGGCGGGAGTTGCTACAGAGGATGCCCCTCTTCCAGCTGCAGCCACCAGCAACTGTTGCATCCATCGGTCTCAGACAGCTTCGACCACTATGCCTCACCTTTCTTCATTCTCTCTCCTCAAGCCTTGGGAAGCTGGCTGTCACCGCATCCTCATGCCGCTCTCTCCGGCATCCCCGGATCAGCTATGGCGACGGCGTTCGCCATGTTTCTCCTAAGGGCCTCCTAGGGTGCACGGGCGCACGCCACCCACATCTTTATCCACGTCATGGTGGGAACCTCGGGGCGTCCTTTTCGAGTGTTGTCAGCACATCCTGGTATTTAGCCTGCCCTTCGTTTGCTAACAAACTGAGTTAGCAAGGATTGGAATGCTCCAGTCTAAGCTGCTCTGCCGCTTCCCAGCAACCACTGGAAGCTCTCTCTCTGCCCTTCGGGGTAATTCATCACTAACCTGGGTACCCGCTCCTTGGGGGCCCTTCTTCTCTCTTTCAGGTGCCTAGCTGGGAAACCGGGTTCTCGCTCCTCGAGGGCCTGCATTCCCTAACCTGGTGCCTGAATCTGCCTGCCAGGATCTTCATCAATACAGCCAACTGCTCAGTGAGTACTAACATTCTCAGTCTGTCTCAACTTCAGTTTCAGCGCTTGGAGTCTACATTCGGGTTCTGCTTCTACTACCCTGCACTGCCTTTCAGCTACCTAGAGTGGGACTGGTCTTCTCTGCCGAGGACCCCTGGACTGCTTCTACTGAGTTACCTTCACTACTGTCCAACCCGGGCAGTACCATCAAGCTGTATAATAAATACAAATTCTCTGTGTCTGCGTGTATAGAGTCTAGCCTAGTACTGCGGTTCCTCACGGGGCTCCTCCCCTTGGGAGTGGCCATCACCGCAGTACCCAAGAATCCACTTCAACACCTCAAAACGATAACAGTTTGCTAACTCCATGGATTCGGCTCAGCTCACTGCTTTGCAGGCCATTCCGTGCCTCGCCCAGTGAATCTCTGAACAACAGAATTCATTGAACAACTTTACTGTTGCCTTCAATCAATTACATGCACAGATGAATACACCGACGACCGCAGGTAAAGAAGCTACACAGCCAGAAGTGACGGTCAAGTCTACAGTGCCTCTGTCTGCTCCGAAACGCTTCGCGGGTGAAGCTTGGAAATGTAGAGGATTTATTAATCAATGTTGCATGCACTTCTCTCTGCAACCGAATCATTTTCCCATGGCGAATGCTAAGACCACCTATATTCTCTCGTATCTGGATGGAAGAGCGCTTGGGCCTCACTGCTGTGGGAGCACAATGACCCTATTCTGAATGATCTTGCCGGGTTTCTTGAACTGTTTAAGTCAGTCTTTGATGACCCTGCCTGGTACTCGACAGCAGGATCAACCTTGGTTCATCTAAAACAAGGTGATAAACCTTTACCAGACTTCGCCATAGAATTCAAGACGTTGGCTTCTGAATTACACTGGGACCTGAGGTGTCTGAAAACCCTATTTTTTTGAAGGCCTGAAGTCCCGATTGAAAGATGAACTAGTGACTCGTGAGATGCCTGAGACCTTAGTGGAGCTGATGAATCTGGCAGCAAAGATTGATTGCCGAATTCGCGACAAGGTTCAAGAGGTCAAGAGTCCCAGAAGACCACTTCAGGGAGAGACTCGTGTCAAGTCTGTACCCAGGTCTACACACCCAGAGCCTGATGTTGGCGAAGAAGAACCAATGCAATTGGGCCACAGTCATTTGACGTCTAAAGAGAGACGATTCCAGGATCTAAGTCCTGTGGGAAGACTCTTCTTAGGGCTAATTGCACCTTCTCCTCCACTCTCTCTTCCAGTATCTTTAATCTGCAGGCCCTTGGAATACCAGACCCTTGCCTTAGTGGACTCTGGGGCAGGGGGAAATTTCATTTTGAAATGTCTAGTGGAACATTTGCAGATCCCTACCACTATTATGACACCTCCATTACTTTTGTCATCTATTCATGGAGAGCCCTTAATGGATGAAGTTACCCTGCTGACAGAGCCAGTGAGCTTACGTACTGGTGCTCTTTATACTGAGACTATTTCCTTCTTTGTGCTAGAGAAGGCCATGCACCCCTTGGTACTGGGGTTACCGTGGCTGCAGAAACACATGCCACAATTCAATTGGGCCACTTTGGAGCTTTCACGTTGGGATCCAGATTGTCATGGCAAATGCTTGATGGAGGTCTCTCCAATACCCTGCATGCCAACTACTCCATTGTTGCCTGGGTTGCCGCCTCAATATGCATCTTACCAAAATGTATTCTCGAAGGAAGCTGCTGATGTGTTGCCTTCACACAGATCATACAACTGCACAATTAATTTGAAGCCAAATACGGAACCACCCAAAGGAAGGGTCTACCCTCTCTTCGTAGTGGAAAATAAAGCGATGTCAGAGTACATCCAGGAGAATCTCCAGAAAGGCTTCATAAGACCTTCTAAGTCTCCTGCCGGAGCAGGATTTTTCTTCGTGGGAAAGAACGACGGAACATTACGTCCATGCATTGACGACAGAGGTTTGAATGAGATCACTATAAAGGACCGCTAGACCCTTACCACTCAAATCGGAGCTCTTCGACAGGTTACAGGGAGTCAAGATATTTTCCAAGCTTGACCTCAAAGGAGCCTATAATCTAGTTCGCATCCGCTCTGATGACGAATGGAAGACCGCTTTTAATACCCGGGATGGGCACTTTGAATACCTGGTGATGCCCTTCGGCTTGTGCAACGCCCCGGCTGTCTTCCAAAACATGATGAATGTTATTCTGCATGAGTTACTCTATCAGTGTGTCGTGGTCTACTTAGACGACATCTTGATATTTTCTCAGGACCTGGAATCCATTCAAAAAGATGTCAAAAGAGTTCTGCAGAGACTTTGCGAGAATCGCTTGTACGCCAAACTGACCAAATGCGAATTTCATAAGGAATCGGTGCCCTTTCTAGGGTACATTGTTTCCAACCAAGGTTTCCAAATGGATCCTCAGAAGCTTGAAAGTATCAAAAAATGGCCACAACCCACGGGCCTAAAACTCTAAGATGATTTTTGGGATTTACCAACTCCTACAGGACCTTTATCAAGAATTACTCTTCTTTGACTGTGCCATTAACAGCAATGACTAAGAAAGGAGCCAACGTTGCTTCTTGGTCTACGGAAGCTGTGATAGCATTCCAGAAGTTAAAAGACGCCTTTTCAAGCAAACCTTGTCTCAGCCATCCGGACCCTACACGACCCTTCATTGTGGAAGTCGATGCCTCTGATATAGGTGTAGGGGCCGTGCTAAGCCAGACCAGTGATTCAAAGATCTTGCACACCTGTTCATTCTTTTCCCGACACGTCCCACCAGCGGAGAAGAACTACGGCATTGGGGATAAAGAACTGTTGGCAATAAAAATGGCATTTGAAGAATGGCGCCCCTGGCTTGAAGGTGCACAACATCAGATCACTGTTTTCGCTGATCACAAAAATCTGGAGTACCTCCGTCACGCCCAACGCCTCAACCATAGACAGGCAAGGTGGTCCCTGTTCTTCAACAGATTGACTTTCTGCTGAAATATCGCCCTGGTGACAAGAATGTTAGAGCAGACGCATTATCTTGCTCTTTCCTCTCGAAGGATGAACCTGATGAACCCCAGCATATTATCGACCTGAAGAGAGTCATTCTCACAGCTACACATCCGGTTCCCTCGAGTAAGACCATTGTACCCCGCAATTTAAGAAAGAAATTGCTAATATGGGCTCACGATTCAAGACTGGCTGGACACCCTAGTCAACGGAGAACACTGGCTAAACTACAAAAGTACTATTGGTAGCCCACCAAAAAGGAAGATACTCATGCATACATAGCCTCCTGTTCCAATTGTGCCAGACAGAAACCTCCACCTGGACATCCTTGGGGCCTGCTTCAACTCTTGCCAGCACCAGATGAACCCTGGACTCACATTGCCACAGACTTTGTGGTAGACCTGCCACTTTCTGGAGGTAACAATACCATTTGGGTTACAGTGGATCGATTCTCGAAGATGGCTCACTTCGTGGCCCTCCCTGGCTTGCCATCAGCCATGGAACTTGCTAAATTATTCATCAGTCACATCTTTCGTCTACACGGCATGCCTAAACACATTGTTTCTGACAGAGGAGCTCAATTTACAGCAAAGTTCTGGAAAGCCTTGTGTAAGAAATTCGACATCACACTTGATTTCACCTCTGCGTATCATCCTTAGTCAAATGGCCAAACTGCGAGAATGAATAGAACGCTCAAGCAGTTCCTCCGCGCCTATGTCGGTTCACGACAGAATGATTGGGCTGAACTGTTGCCCTGGGCTGAATTTGCCATCAATTCCCATCCAGCATTATCTACTGGATCTACACCATTTGAAGTGGTCTACGGATGACAACCTTTACCACCTTTACCACTTCCACTTTCAGTGTCATCCCCAGCAGCTCAATCTACTGCCAAAGATATACAGCAGCTCTGGAGAGAGACTAAAGAGATGCTCCAAAAAACAGGAAAGAGCAAAGAAAGGCTATGACGCTCACCGAAGTAAGGCTCTTGAATTCCAGCCTGGTGATAAAGTTTGGCTGTCTACCAAACATCTGAGACTTAAGCTTCCATCTGCTCGATTTGCTCCATGCTTTGTCGGACCCTTCCCCATTCTTCGACGATTGGGCTCACTCACTGAAACTTCCTCCAACTATGAAGATCCATAATGCGTTCCATGTTTCGCTGCTGAAACCGCTTGTCCTGAGCGAGTTCTCCACCACAACACCTAAACCTACTCCTGTTGATGCAGAAGAAGACATCGAGTATAAGGTTGATGCCATCCTTGATGTAAGAAAGAGATGCAGAGTTTAGGAATACCTCCTGTCATGGGAGAGATACGGACCAGAAGAAAACTCTTGGGAACCATTGGATAATATCATGGATAAAGAGATGCTTCGTTAATTCCATCGATCACATCCTCAAAAACCAAGACCAGGTAGGGGGTCTGGAGGGGGCGCTTTGAAGGGGGGTACTGTTGTGTCTGTCAGTCTCAGACGGCTTTGACCTCTGTGCCTCACCTTTCTTCTTTCTCTCTCCTCAAGCCTTGGGAAGCTGGCTACCACTGCATCCTCATGCTGCTCTCTCCGGTGTCCCCGGATTGGCTACGGCGACGGCGTTCACCATGTTTCTCCTAAGGGCTCCTAGGGTGAGCGCGCACATGCCACCCAAGTCTTTATCCACGTCATGGCGGGAACCTTGGGGGCGTCCCCTCCGAGTGACGTCAGCACATCCTGGTATTTAGCCTGCCCTTCATTTGCTAACAAACCGAGTTAGCAAGGATTGGAATGCTCCGGTCTAAGCTGCTCTGCCACTTCCCAGCAGCCACTGGAAGCTCTCTCTCTGCCCTTCGGGGTAATTCATCGCTAACCTGGGTACCCGCGCCTCAGGGGCTCTTCTTCTCTCTTTCAGGTGCCTAGCTGGGAAACCAGGTACTCACTCCTCGAGTGCCTGCATTCCCTAACCTGGTGCCTGAATCTGCCTGCCAGGATCTTCATCAATACAGCTCAGTGAGTACTAACATTCTCAGTCTGTCTCACCTTCAGCTTCAGCGCTTGGAGTTAACATCCGGGTTCTGCCTCTACTACCCTGCGCTGCCTTTCAGCTATCTAGAGTGGGACTGGTCTCCTCTGCCGAGGACCCCTGGACTGCTTCTACTGAGTTACCTTCACTACTGTCCAACCCGGGCAGTACCATCAAGCTGTATAATAAATACAAATTCTCTGTGTCTGCGTGTATAGAGTCTAGCCTAGTACTGCGGTTCCTCACGGGGCTCCTCCCCGTGGGAGTGGCCATCACCACAGTACCCAAGAATCCACTTCAACACCTCAAAATGATAACAGCAGCTCCATGGCATTCATTGGGCCCTGGATGCAGCACCCTCTACCTTATGCCGCACCATGTGCATCAATGGGACATCACCATGCTGAAGGTCCCGCTGTGCCCCAGCCATCTGTATCTCAGCCTGCACCACCTTGTGCCTGGATGCCACCTCTCCAGGCACAGGGTCCGCCTGCTCCACAGCTGCCTGCACCACCCATCATGCTGCCGCCACCAGCACCACAGCCTATGCTGCACTCAGCAGAACTCTCCTGCAGCCATGAACTGGAACTGCCACATGCTCCTCCGCCCTCTGAGGGTAGCGTTAGCAGTGGCAGAACTCCAGCATGGAGGAGATCCCGGTTAGGGCAGCCTAAGCCCTGGGGGCTTCCTGCAACATGAAAAAGAGGCTAACCAAGGAAGTCATAGTTTCTTTTCCTAGAGTTTATTTTGTTTCACCTTTTTTGTAAATAAATATACATTCAGCTTCTGAAATGTCTTTGTATTAGGGTGCTCCTTTCTTGTATAGCCTGCCTTTGACTCATGCGATGTATCTGCTGCGATTGTGCCTGAGTCAGCTCCTCTTCCTCCTCCTCATCCTCTGCATCCTGATTCTCTTGCTGTCCCTCTGGAGGAGGCATGCGTCTGGTTTTGGCAAGGTTGTGTAGCACACAGCAGGTTAGAAAGTTCTCACAGACTTTAGGTGGGCTGTAAAGAAGGCATCATCCTGATCTGCCAGATAGGAGAAATGTGTTTTAAGTAAGCTAAAGGTTCTCTCAATGACAGCCCTGGTCTTCCATTGTAGCAATACTCAGCTGCAGTCCCTGAGGTAGCTATGGAGATCATGAGTCAGGTTTTGAATGGATAGCTTCTGTCACCTGTAGGGGAGAAGCCACAGAAAAGTTGGGTTAGATATACCTTTTGTGTTTCGGAGTGGGACAGTTCACAGGACTAGTTTTTAGCAGGCCTGCAGTGCCAACACTCAGTCAATCTAAATATAAGGGAGATAATAGGAAGAATTGAAGTTGGTGTGTGGTTGAAGTGATAGGTGCCTTCCTATCTAGAAGCCATCCCCCAGTGATATGTTCTTCCTGGAAACGGTCCTGAATACTTGAGTGCGAGAAAATGAAGGCATTGTGAGTGGATCCTGGAAACCTGGGTACAACGTTCATCATTATACCCTTGGCATCACAGACCACTTGCTTATTGAGGGAGTGGAAACCCTTGCAGTTGCAGTAGGTGGTCTTATCTCCCCCTGGTGCCCTTATGAGGACATGAATGCAAGCAATAGCTCCCAAGACAGAGGAGAAACATGCAATTTGATAGAAATCAGTTATTATTTGGTGTTGTTGCTGTCTTTTGCGAGCAAAGAATATAAAATGTTGTGTCTTCCTGAGCAAGGCAGCCAGGACCTGCTCTATGCACATAGAGGTGGCAGACTGACTGATTCCAGATGTGAAAACCCCCCCCCCCCCTAGAGGTGTCTGGAAGGTGCCGATAGCAAAAAGGAAAAGACGGTAGTGACCTTGATGTATACTGGCAAGGCATGGCCCCTTAAGGTGATAGGTTGCAGATCCCGTCTAACAGCTGGCACAGGTACTATATGATTTTCTTGTTGAATCTGAACCTGTGCATGACTTGCTCCTCTGACAGATCCAGAAACTGCATCCTCATTCTGTAAACTCTGTGTTGGGGTACCTCCTACTCATTCTCCTCCTCCTCTCTCTTTCTCTCCTTATCCATATTGATCTGAATACCCATGTAGTTATTAGAACCATATTATTGAAAAGAGAAAATCCAAGAATGAAAAACTTCCTCAATATGGAGGTACAACATGCTCTCCTAGCCTTCTTTATAAACTCCCCTGTTCCTGTCTTACCCCTATCTATTCATCTAAGCATCAGTCTATACCTGAATATCTTATTAAATCAGTGTAACTCTCTTTATCCCTGGCTCACTAACTGCAAACCAGGTGGTATGTCCCTAAAATTCAGAGTCCTCCAGTAGGTCTCAGTCTGTCCATAATACAATCCCTCCCACCCCCTGACCTGCTTCTGTGTCCACTCACCCAGAGAGACCAGCCCACCAAAGGAAAACACATGATTGAAAATGAAAGTTTGCACTGCCTTGCATAAATAGACAGTAATAAATGTGTGTGCGTATATGCGCCTAAACGCACTGCGTCATAAACGTACATCGCTTATAAAATACATCATACGCGTGTATGTGTGAAGCCCGCCCCAACACACCCTAGACACATCCCTTTTTTGTGTGTGCCTATATGTGTGCCTATGACTACATATGCTCAGAAATGCCGGCTTTGTAAAACAGCGTTCTCGCATGCCCAGTACACATGCGCAAGTATTCAACTATTTTCACGTGCACCTTTTAAAATTCACCTGTATATGTGCATGTATTTTCATGAGTTAATGCAAGACACAACTAATGCAAGTCATGCAGATACAATGGGTCAGAGTTCCATGACCTTAGGTATTTACAATCTAAGTGGTTAACATTGTCGCAGTGAGCAAATTGTTGACATTTGTTATGGTTTTGTTAGCAACCAAAACAACTAGCATGGGCCATTATAAATGTAGATGCAATTTAATAGAGGTCTTGTGTCTGAAGAAATCTAATTTGTTGTGGAAAGAAGTACATACAAGTGTCCATTTTCCTTCAAAGCTTGCCATCTAGTGGAGATTTGTAGATACTACGCTTTTGGATGGTGGGCTATTACTGAATATTGACTCTGGGACTCGTGACTTCCTTTGCTCCCGGGCGCTCGCCCACCTGCAGTGCTTAATGACCACTCAAAACGTATCTTGGGTAAAACTGGCCGCAGCTTTTATTTAACCATATGTTTATATAACAGCACACAATGTAATCATAACAACCCACCACCCCGGGCCAATACATATATATATCTATTTATTGCCACACGTTCTGCCGGGACCACGCCCACCCCACGCCGCCTGCCGCACTCCAAGCAAGGCGACTTCCGTTCACCGGCCCCCTGCCGCGTAGTAAGCAGGGGGGCCCTGCCTCCGGGCGTGGTCCCCCTTTTCTTCCGGCAATCTGCTTGTCAGCCTGCGGCTGATCCCTTTACCCTAAGTCCTATTGGCCCGGGTACCCGCCACCGGCGCCGAGCAGTGTCTACACTTGCTCGGGGCCCCCCCAACAAGTAACAGGGTTTTTTAGCTGCGGCCCCGGTGCTTCTCTACCTGCGCCTCAATTGCTTCAGTTATGTCATTAATAAACAAATCGTACCCAATGTCCGAAAGGTGTATCTTATCCGCCCGATAGAAGCCCTCACACTGCTCGTCTGCCCACTGATGACGTATCTGACAGCCTCCCAGGCGCTCCAACCAGGCCCCCAACTGCCTATTGAGCTTCTTGCGGCACCTTCCCCATAACTTGGTCTTAGCGAATTTTATCCGGGGAATAATGTCTGACCAACATACTACCGCACCTGGGAACCATGTCTGCAACTCGCACAAGTCCCTTCTTGCCTCCTGCAACAGCTGCCTGCAGGTCCATGTGCCCAAATCGTTGCCTCCCAGGTGCACTATTAACATGTCTGGGGCTGCCAGCTCTTCCCTCCTGACTCGAATCATAGGCAGTAGTTGCCGCCACCGCATCCCTCGCTTTCCCATCCATGTAGCCTGCACTCCCCGCGGGGCCAAACCGAGGTGTACGCCGTGCTTGCGCTGTTGCGCCCTCTGCACTGCCCAATGAACGAAGGAATGCCCCACGATCCAAACCTTTTGCGGCTTAGCGGACGAGTCTGCAATTGAGAACAATGCCTGTTAGTTATCTACACCATGGGAGCCGACTCTGTCCAGCCTCACGTACGCATTAACCGCTAGGGAGCGCCACCTCCCTATTTGCTGGATAGTCTCCGTACCCAAACCTGCCTGAGCGGCGCTCGTCGCTGCCCCTATCCGAAAGGAGTGGGTCCCAAAATTCGCTGCGTCCCGCCCCACCTTGGCTAGCGCGCACCTAAATACTGCCGAAAATTGATACCTTGTTAAGGGGACACCGTTGTTATGTACTAACAGGTGGTTCCCCTTATTGGGACGGACTACCAAAAACGCTTCTAAATTAGCCAGCGGGCAGGTGACTTGGTTGTCTAACCTGGTTAATGTCACCGCAGCCCCTTTTCCCGATTGATCTGTCTTGGACCAAGGTATCAATATCCTGAGTGTGTTTCCCAATAGCTGTACATTCCGCAGTAACATCCCCGTATCGCCTGTATCCTCCTTACATGCTGCCACTAGTTCGCCTATGCGCAGCGCCCCAAAAAATGCCAGCGAAAATGCGAGCTGAAATAACCGTGTTTCAAATTGTGAGTCGCAAATCTCCTGAAGAGCATACCACAACTGAGCTAATAACTCGTGTGTAACTGGATGTCTCCCATCTTTCTTGTGCCCTAACTGCCGTCCCCAACCCTTCATTAATCTTTTAACCAGAAATCCCTTAGTGGGATCGCCCCATCCTTGCGCATTTGCGAAGAAGGCCAGTCCTGCCAGCTGCTTTATCACAATGCCTCTCGACAGTCCACACTCTTTGGCCCACGCGATGTAGTCCACTACTAAGCCCTCAGGCACTGGACCGTTCTCCCAACCGTGCTGGTTAAGGAAGGCTTGCACTTTTCTGTATCCTCTGGAATACGCACCCCATGTAGCGGGCGCTGCCGATCTCCGTAGTAAGTCTAGGGTGGTTGTAGTCCAATTGCCCATAAGTGTTCCGGCACCGGAGTCCCCTCCTTCTCTGCGTTGGGTACCTGTTTGCGAAAGAGAGACCATTTGGCACGTGATAACGCGTCCGCAATACCATTGCTAATTCCAGGTACATGCCGCGCCCGAAAAGTAGTGTTTAAGCGCAGGCTGCTCAGTATTATTTGTCTCAATAGGTTCGCAACCCTTGGGCATTTCGCTGTCTGCCTGTTGATGACGTATACCACAGCTTGATTGTTGGACCAGAAAATTATGTGTTTGTTTTGCAGTCTGGGTCCCCATATGACCAGTGCGACCCAAATTGGGAATAGCTCCAGGAAAGTTATATTGCGTGTTGTACCTTCTTGTATCCATGCTATCGGCCATTGGGCAGCCGCCCACGCCCCTTGGCAATACACTCCAAATCCCCACCCCCCCCCCCCCCGAGGCATCCGATTGTATGTCCAGGTCACGATTCGACATCGGGGGCTCTTGCCATATGGATATTCCATTGAAGTCCTTCAAGAAGCTTTTCCATATCGCTAAGTCGTCTTTGATTGCCTTTGTTATCCTTATGTAGTGATGTGGTTTCCGTACGGATGTAGTTGCGGCCGCTAGTCTCCTCAAGAAGACTCTGCCCATTGGGATCACCTTACAAGCAAAGTTAAAAGCGCCCATTATGGATTGTACCTCCCGCAGTGTTAATTTTTTCGCCAGCATTGCGGTTTCAATGAGGTTCCGCAAATTCTGTATCTTGTCCTCTGGAAGCCTGGATATCATTCTTTCTGAATCGAGTTCGATGCCCAAAAAACACAAGTTTGTCCCTGGCCCTTCAGTCTTGTCCATCACCAAAGGGACACCGAAATCCTTCGCCACTCCTTGGAAAGTCCCCAGTAAGCGAGCCGCTGCGCCTGTCCCTTCCGGGCCGACGAACAAAAAGTCGTCGAGGTAATGTATGATATTGTCCAAGCCAGCTTTCTCCGCCGTTACCCAATGGAGAAATGTGCTGAGCAGCTCAAAGTAGGCACATGAAACTGAACACCCCATGGGCATGCACTTGTCGAAGTAGAATTGACCTTGGAACTTGAAACCCAGTAGCGGAAAGCTGTCTGGATGTACGGGCAACAGGCGAAACGCCGATTCTATGTCCGTTTTTGCCATTGCTGCTGACCTCCCACACTTCCGTAACAATGATATAGCACTGTCAAATGATGCATACTGTACCGTGCATGCCTCTCGTGGAATGTGGTCATTCACAGATGCTCCTATTGGGAAGGACAGGTTTTGGATGAGTCTGTATTTTCCCGGTTCCTTCTTTGGTACGACCGCTAGTGGGGAAATCATCATCTCCTGGAAGGGGGGCATCTGGAAAGGGCCGGCAATTCTGCCCAGCTCGATCTCCTTGTCGAGTTTGTTTCGGACGATGTCAGGGTGGCGTGTTGTGGATGGCGCATTACCTGCTGTGTGTATGTCAATGTTGCCTTGATAGGGGATCCTGAACCCTTCCTGGAAACCTGCTGAAATCTGCTTTGCTTCCTCTCTCCTCGGGTATTTGTCGAGCCAATGCATCATTCGGTCTAATCTTATTGGCGAGGCGGCTTTTTGGTAATGCTGGGCTTCATTTTTCCTTTTTAGGAGAACTCCCACTCCCCGCTTTTTTCATGCACTTCATCGCCAGGTGCGGTGCGGAACAAATCAGGCATATGTGCTTGAATTTACATTCTTTGAAATTGCATGAAGCCTTGTTGTATCTCCAACACGCGCTGTTAGATGCACCTCTGGTTCCTGGGTAGCCGAGTCCAGACGCTGATGACCTCGCAGCTGAACGACTCCGTCCCCCGGCGTCACTGGCTCTGTTGGTCATTTGCTGGAGCCAGAGGTCCACATCCGACCTTCCCCAGGATAGCTGCGTATTCTCTTCCATTCGATCGCGGAAGCGCTCATCGTAATTCAATCAGGCCCATCTCTCGTACGCCCGTATGCTCCAAGTATAGTGTCCCCATAAGTTAGCATAGGTCCACATTGCGATGGATCGTCCTTTGTGATAACGCTCATCATGCGGAGATATGCGCGTGTCCAGTTCACGATGTTGCGCGCAATTTTCTCATTGCTGTCTGGGAGTGGGTCGCCAGTCTTCGCTCTCTTCCTGTCACGCTGGCCTCTCCTCCCTTCCATGAGTTGGAAGATGTCTATGTATTTCTTCTGCTTTATGCGCTTTCTTAACTTTCTGGGCACGCTTTCCCATAATGGGATGCCCTGCGCCACGGCCGCCGTTGCCTCCACTCCTGGCAGATTCTGTGTATTGTCATCCGCGCTGTCCGTATCCGTGGAGGAGCTGCCTTCGCTGGAGCTGGAGCTGTACCTCCTCCTACGCTTAGCTTTACCCTTCTTTTTACTCGCTTGCGCAGTTAAGGGTCCCTGTATAGGCTGTGCAGGGGACTCACCTCTACTTGTGTCCTGCGTTGCGTTTGGCCCCGTGTCATCTTGGGAATGGTCTTCCCGCGCTGACGTCGCTGCTGACCCGGTCTTGGGATGGGTGCCCAGGTCGCCGTTTGGTGGTGGTTCCTGGGTATTCTGCTGTGGAGCGGCCGCCTGGGTTGTCTGTAAGCTCGTAGTGCTGGTCAGAACATCCCGTGGGTCGATGGGTGTGGGAGTCTCTGCCGGGGTCGGTTGGACCGCTAGAGCTGGGGTGTGAGGGTTCCCTGGTTGTCCGGGCCAGAGCCCCGACGGGTAGAACTGGTACGGGAAGGCTGGCGGGGTCCATTGTGGTTGGGCGTGTTGCCCGGTGGGCTGCCCAGGAGGGATTATGCCTGGGATGGGGTTAGAGGCTGGCATCCACGGGGGGATGCCCCATGGGAAGGGGAACCCCGGGAAGGTAGGGGTCATGCTTGTTGGCTGGCCGGACGTCGGGATTGCCGCGGTGTGAAGGTTGTAGGCTTGAGGAGCGCCCATGGGGGGGCCTTGTGGAGCCAGGGGGCTCAAGACGGGGGGCTGGGGGGCCCAGTTACCTCCTTCCATCTGTGGAGGTCCACTGCCGTTGGGCGAGGGATTGGCAGCAGCAGAAGCTGGGTCGACGACCGGAGGGTGGTGAGCGTCTGGGGTTGTAGGGGGGGGGGCTAAGCGGGCCCGCAGCCGTCGGAGTGGAGGGGGCCGGCACCAGGGGGGGTAGGGTCCCCATCCCCCCCGTTGGCTTGAAGGTGGTTCCCCCTGATCTTTGTTTCATTCGGCCCCCGGGTCGTGGTTTTGCTCCCTTCGGGCTGGGTTACTCACAGTTTCTCGTTCCGGCAGCGGGGTGTCCTGTGAGCCCGGGGGCTGGGCCAGGGGGGCTCCTCCTGGAATGTGGGGCCCGAGGCCTGTGCAGGAGCTGGAAGGTCCTGGGGTGGGCCCGGGGGGGGGTCCTCTGCTGGGTTCGGCTCATTCCGGTTCCGGCTCTGCTGCTTGTGTGGTGCTGGTCCTGGTCCTGGGGCAGCTCAGCTGCCTGAGTGGTGCTGGGCCCTGGTCCTGGGGCTGAGATGGAGCTGAGTTTGTTTGTTTTTTTTTTTTTTGTGCAGCTTGGCCCACCGCTCGGTTTTTCGATCTCTTCTTTATTTTTATTATTATTTTTTTTTTTTTGGCGTTCTGGGCTGCTGGCTGGCGATCGGGGCAGCAGGCCGCGTGGTCCGCGTGGTTTCCGCGTGGTTTTTCCTCCTACGGTCCGAAACGGCTCTCCAGGGAAAAAGGGCCTGCTGCCTCGAGGCACCGGCCCTTTAAACCCCGGCCGACGTCATCAGGCCGAGCCGGCCCCTTTGGATGACGCCGGCCGCAGGAACGCCCCCAAAGGGGCGGAGATCCGGGCTCCGGCGTCCTCGGGGCCGATGACGCTGGCAACCGGAACGCCCCCTGGAGGGGCGGCGCTTCGCATCGGCGCCGCCCCTCCTTGCTCTGCTAGCCCCGGAACACCCCCACTGGGGCTGGATCATGCCCAGACGTCATCGGGACGCGACGCGCTTCGCGGCGCACCCCGATGACGTCACGCGACGCGCCCGGCTGTCCGGCCCTCCCCCAGGTAACCCGTGGGTTCCGATTAAATATCGAGCCCACCTATTACAGCTTTGAATGGGATGCAAACAGTAGTTTGCATTGATGCTACTAATATCAAAGTGCCTTTGTAGTGTCATTGTCTTCTGTGAAACAATTTATATATATTGTAAGGGCAATATTTTCAGATGATAGGACAATTGCCAAAATTAGTGGATGATCCAGTTGTAATTACACTGTAAAATATATGCACATATATTGGACACGTGGTAACAGATACAAAAAGGGGTTGAATTTAGTAGGTTTGAAACTTGTGAGCAGTAGCATGACTCATCAAGCCTTTAACCCTGGCTTCTTTCCATTCATGAATCTTTTGCATGTATTCATAATTCTGTTTGATGGAAAAAAAAAAGAAATTTTGTGTCTGTGGTCTGGTAAAAGATGCATGGTAGCCACCGACTTGCTCAATGACTCACAAATCTGCTTCATTTTTTTGAAGGGGTTAATAAATATGTAAGAACATAAGAACATGCCATACTGGGTCAGACCAAGGGTCCATCAAGCCCAGCATCCTGTCTCCAACAGTGGCCAATCCAGGCCATAAGAACCTGGCAAGTACCCAAAAAACTAAGTCTATCCCATGTTACTGTTGCTAGTAATAGCAGTGGCTATTTTCTAAGTCAACTTAATAGCAGATAATGGACTTCTCCAAGAACTTATCCAATCCTTTTTTAAACCCAGTTACACTAACCACACTAACCACATCCCCTGGCAACAAATTCCAGAGTTTAATTGTGCGCTGAGTGAAAAAGAACTTTCTCCAATTAGTTTTAAATGTGCCACATGCTAACTTCATGGAGTGCCCCCTAGCCTTTCTATTATCCGAAAGTGTAAATAACCGATTCACATTTACCCATTCTAGACCTCTCATGATTTTAAACAGCTCTATCATATCCCCCCTCAGCCGTCTCTTCTCCAAGCTGAAAAGTCCTAACCTCTTTAGTCTTCCCTCATACGGGAGCTGTTCCATTCCCTTTATCATTTTGGTTGCCCTTCTCTGTACCTTCTCCATTGCAACTATATCTTTTTTGAGATGCGGCGACCAGAATTGTACACAGTATTCAAGGTACGGTCTCACCATGGAGCGATATAGAGGCATTATGACATTTTCCGTTTTATTCACCATTCCCTTTCTAATAATTCCCAACATTCTGTTTGCTTTTTTGACTGCCACAACACACTGAACCGACGATTTCAATGTGTTATCCACTATGACTCCTAGATCTCGTTCCTGGGTAGTAGCTCCTAATATGGAACCTAACATTGTGTAACTACAGCATGGGTTATTTTTCCTTATATGCATCACCTTGCACTTATCCACATTACATTTTATCTGCCATTTGGATGCCCAATTTTCCAGTCTCACAAGGTCCTCCTGAAATTTGTCACAGCCTGTCCTCGGGACCCCACAGCCAGTCGGGTTTTCAGGATATCCACAAAGAATATGCATGAGAAACATTTGTATACCATGAATATTCAGTATATGCAAATTTATCTCATGCATATTCATTGTGGATATCCTGAAAACCTGACTGACTGTGGGGTCCCCGGGACAGGTTTGAGAAGCCCTGTCCTAGAGGAAAAGTTCATAAACATTTATTAGCCACTTGGGTAAAGCCACTACTTATCCCTGGGAGTGGGCAACAAGAAATAGGATCTACTTTTGGGATCTGTCAGGGCTAGAAATCCAGATTGGCTGCTGTAAGAGACAGGATGCTGGGCCATATGGATATTTAATCTGACCCAATTTGGCACATCTTATGTTCTTATCTATTTGTGTTATTATTTTAAGCATAGAGGATCCTTAGTGGTAAAATATTTATTGTGAAACACATGTATAAAAGATAATTAGCATATTAATATTCATTGCTCTTGCAAACAATTCTATAGATTATATTGGAGAGATCGATTAAGAAATCCAGAACATAGGTCAGTGAAGCCAGGGTGTCTTCTTATGGAAGATGGGTTATACTGACTAAAGCATATGGTGTCGACTAAAACACAAGAAAGCAGCATCTGTCCTAGTCTGCAGACTGAATGAGAAAGAACATGTAATTTGAAGCACTTTCTACAGGAAGGCACCAACTCTCTTGTCAGCCTTTCCAAAAAGAACCACAGAATTTGATTAAAGGAGAGGGAAAAGGCCAGTCCTAGCAGGTGCCTGTCACTCATGATATGAATATAAACACCCATTGCTTTAACTTTTTCCAACCTAGACACTTTTGTCACCAACACCTGCATTAATTGATTCATGTCCCTTGGCTGGCTGGGGTTCTTCTGAGACTGATCTTAAGTATAAGAGGTGAGTCCACAGGGCAGCGCACATACCTTAGACCCCCTCCCTCAGAATCTTAGCACACCATCTCTGCAATGTTTCTGTACTTAGTACCTATAATGGACAAGACACCCACATGCTAGGAGTAGGCAACTCTGGTCTTCTGAAAACCAGACCCATTTTCAGTTCCTGAGGACTGGAGTTGCTTATCCCTGAAAAGAAGTACTAGATATGCAAAAAAGTAGAGTTGCTTACCTGTAACAGGTGTTCTTCCAGGACAGCAGCATGTTAATCCTCACAGATGGGTGATATCATCAGATGGAGCCCACGGAATACTTTACACTGAGCATGCCACTATTCCCACAGCCACACGGGGTCCCCCTTCAGTCTTGTATCAAAGCATAAAAGATGAGCGAAAAATAAAATAACAAAATGCAGACGAACCCAACTCCGTGGGGTGGCAGGTGGGTTTCCTGAGGACTAACATCCTGCTGTCCTGGGAGAACACCTGTTACAAATAAGCAACTCTGCTTTCTCCCAGGACAAGCAGGATGGTAGTCCTCACAGGTGGGTGAATACCAAGCTGCAGGCTGCCCCCGGAACATACAGGACCAATAGACACCCAATAATGTGCAACTGGCACAACAACAGGGGTGTTGTTGGCAACAATAGGAGGCAGTCTGAACCACATATTGGGCCCTAGGCAGGGAGAGTTGGGTTCTCACACTTGGAACAGGTTACGGAGGACAGACTGGCCAAAGACGCTGTCCTGTCGACCATCCTTGTCCACACAGTAGTGGGCTGCGAATGTGGGGAGGGAACTACACATTGCGGCCTTACAAATTTCAGCAATAGGGACCGCACGGAAGTGGGCCACCGATGCTGCCATGTCCCTCACCAAGTGTGCTGTTACTCAGCCTCTGAGTGGAAGACCCGCCTGTTCATAGCAGAAAAGCGATACAGTCTGCCAACCAATTGGACAGGGTCTGCTTGCCCACCACAACCCAAAGTCTACTGCTGTCACAGGAGACGAACAGTTGGGTGGACTGCCTGTGGGCTGCAGTGCGCTCCAGGTAAAATGCAAGAGCATGTTTGAAGTCCAAGGTATGCAGAGCCTGCTCATCCTGATGGGAGTGTGGCCTCGGAAAGAAGGTGGGCAGTACGATCGACTGATTCAGATGGAAGTCAGTCACCACCTTAGGCAGGAACTTAGGGTGAGTGAGTAACACCATCCTGTTGTGGAAGAACTTCGTATAAGGCAGATAGGTTACCAGGGCTTGCAGCTCACTGACCCTGTGAGTGGAAGTAATTGCCACCAGGAAGACTAGCTTCCAGGTGAGGTGTTTAAACTCGCAGGAGTATATAGGCTCAAACGGAGACAGCATGAGCCGCACTAGCACTACGTTGAGGTCCTAGGCCACAACAGGAGGATGCAGTGGAGGCTTTAATTGAAGTAAGCCTCTCATGAAGCGCCTCACTAGCGGCTGCACCAAAATCAGAGTGTCACCCACCCCTCGGTGGTAGACGCTGATGGCAATCAGGTGGGCTCAGATCGAAGTAGTTTGCAACCCCGACTCTGAGAGACGCCACAGATAGTCCAGGAGCCAAGGCGTGGGACACCAGACCAAGAACCTCCTCCACTTCAACTGGTAGGACTTCCGTGTGGAAGGCTTACAAGAAGCTACCAGGACTTGTGAGACATTGTCTGAAAGGTTGAGGGACTGTAACACTAGCCTTTCAACATCCAGGCCATGAGGGCCAATGACCGGAGGTTCTGGTGGCGCAGCCTGCCCTGATCCTGTGTGATGAGGTCGGGAGAGGTGCCTAGGTGTATGAGCTCCTAGACCGACAGGTCGCACAGGATCGGAAACCAGACCTGTCGTGGCCAATGATGGGCTATCACAATCATGGAGCCTCCGTCCTGTTGGAGCTTCATGAGGGTCTTGCCTATGAGCGAGATCGGAGGATATGTGTACAGGAGACCCACAGTCCAGGACTGGGCGAAGGTATCCACAGCTGGTTCCCTGTCTGCCCTGTACAGGGAGCAGAAACGACTCACTTTGTGGTTCTGAGGGGACAGGAAGAGATCCACCTCTGGCCGACCCCACCTGCAGAAGATCTTGTCTGCCACAGAGGGGTTGAAGGGACCACTCATGGGGATGGAATGTCCAACTGAAACTGTCTGCTAGTCTCTGCCAGATATACTGCTCGCAGGAGCATGGCCCAGGACAGGGCCTAGGTCCGAATTTATGCTGCTTCCTGACAGAGCAGGTAGGAGCCTGTGCCCCCTTGTTTGTTCACATACCAGATGGCCACTTGGTTATCCATCCTTATCAGGAAAACCTTGTGGGACAGGTGGTCCTGGAACGCATAGAGGGCATACCGCATCGCCCGGAGTTCCAAGAAATGTATTTGGCACCTCGCCTCAGGCCTCAACCACACACTGTGTGTGGAGGCCGTCTACATGTGCACCCCAGCCGATGTTGGAGGCATCGGTGGGTAAGGATCACCTGAGCAGGAGAGGGTGAAACGGAAGTCCCTTGCTCAGGTTGGCTTCCTGTGCCCACCAGGCAAGGGAGTCCTGAAGCGGCTCAGTTATCTGGACCAGCGCAGAGAGTTCCTGAGAGACTTGGCACCACTGGGAACACAAGGTCCACTGTGTCATCCTCATGACTGACGCCGCCATGTGGCCGAGCAGCCGCAAAAGCAGGCAGGCAGAGGCCATTCATCAGTGGCGAATAGACCAGGCCAAACATGTCAGGGTTGCTACACGATCGCTGGGGAAGAATGCCCTGGCCACTGTGGTGTCCAGGTCCGCTCCATTAAAGCTGAGCCGCTGGGACGGCATTAACTGGGATTTTGGATAATTGATTAGAAACCCCAGCGACTCGAGCACTCCGAATGTTGAGTGCAGGGCCCAAAGGGCTCCTTCCCTCGTGGAACTCCTGATGAGCCAGTTATCCAAAT